>NC_135529.1:3225000-8510000 GCF_051989575.1 Stigmatopora nigra
GCGTATAATGTTCTCCTCAGGTGCAGAACTTAGCCACTGTGAACAAAGAGGAAAACAATCACTGTTCACCAATCAGCTAAGCTCTGTGCCTGGTTGGAGACAATGAGCAAACCCTCTTTTTGGACAATCAGGTCTTCTTCACTTTGAATCTGTACGCACGCCCATGCATGGTTGCCATGGAAGCCGGTTGGGTCAGGGCTGCGTGGTAATCCCTGGCAATGTGATTTTTATCATAAGTCACAAATCAGCACGCCAGGAACCCCCGCAGCTCGGACAACGCCACACAATTTTTTCCCCCGCTGGAAAATCAGAACTCGACGTGAAGGGAAGGGAAATCAAAGTCCGGCGGAGACTAATCCGGCGACGTGCCCCTCATTGAGAGGACAGAGTAGGCTTAAAAAAAAAAAAGAAAGTATACAGATATATGTGCTTTCAATGGCCTGTTCTGGTCTCAACAAATTACATTGAGAAAAGAGGGAAGGGGGGACGTAAAAACAAAAACATTGACGTGGCCTGGAGTGGCTTCATCCATCATCTTAATTGGACCCAAGTTAGGAACAGTGTGGTCCACATTTGTTGACACAAACTTCAGTGAATTCTTGTGTATGCTTTGGCATACGTGGACTCCAAAATAAGTAGTAGCCTCCCTCATCACTGGCGTGATGTGCTGATGGGAAACTTCTCCATAACGAGGCAGACAGGCTAAGCACTATCCCACCACGCCGTGACTTTCATTATCCTTTCCCGTAACGCTAAAAGAAGGCGGTTGGCCCTGTGCTCACTACGCCAATCCCAAAACCCAAACTTTGGAGCTTACCAAGGCGAGTGACACGAAATAATTCCAAATGAATAAATGTCAGTTGTGACAGGAAGATTCCTCGGGGTACGGACATATGCCAAAAGACACTTTTACCATCTTGGGCATCAAGCTGTCTACTCGTGTGTGTGTGTGTGTTAAGCAGTGTGGACGAATTAAAACCAGCTTTTGAGCTCAGTTTGAGGCGGACCTGTGTGTGTGTGGAAGCTCTCACGTCAAGGTCGTCGCCGCAGAGTGAGTCTTGAAGGAAAATATTGATCAAATGAGCTACAAGTAGTGAATTTTAGTCACATTTGGTCACTGAATAAAGAAGTAACTGAAAATGTGCCCTAAATCATGGGAACGAGTAATACGTGAGTGACCCAGTGCAGCAGAATGAGTCACAGTGACCCATATTTCAAAAATGTGGTTTTGGCAATGTCAAAATGGGAATCTAATTTTTCCAGTGACATATCAGCCATTTTGTTATGACCTTTTAGCTCAGAAAAATTGCGCCAGGAATTTGGGTGGTCTGTGTATCCCGTGTTTTGAAAATGAAGAGAAAACAGACTGGCCACTCTTTTAATACAAAAAATAAATAAATATTGATTTTAGTGCGTCTATCTTGCTTTATTGGCTGATCTATTAAAAAAAAAAAGCCTGAATTGAACTGAGCGGATTTTAAGAGGGAGTGTAAGTAAAGCCAGTCACCAGAAAAGCGCAGCCCACACATTTGCTAATCTCTAACACTGCTTGTCATGGCAAGTGTCATCTTGATTAGAAGGCCAAAACATCCAAAGGCTAGAGTCTGGTTTGACTATTCAAATATTTTACAGAGGAAAAATTCTGGCCACACACACGGCAGAGGACATTTAGGGGTCAAGGGTATTATAAAATGACACCAAGTGATCCGCTCCCCCCGTGTCTCAAGTTTCCAAATTCCTTGTCTAACAATCACATTCTGACATGGGAATGTGTCCGTGCAGTGTATTGTACCTCAACTCGTTAGCTGCCATTGACGGCAAAACACATTCAAAATGGATTGGAGGTGAAACCCCACCAATGGCAGTAAAACAATATGATTTGCAGTTGATTGTTGTTCCCAAAAGGCAAAAATCAATATTACCGTTCAGAGTACCATCTCTTCCACCACCGTGCGTGCCGATGGGTCCATTTCCTCGCCGACCAAGGACAGACAGCGACGAGCAAGAGCTTGCTGCTCGGCGTCCTCCTGGACCATCAGCTCACCGTATAGATACACCCCCATTGCCTAGAGGTGCACAAACATGCCATTTGATGTTCAAACTGTGCTTGGGTTGACACCATAGTTGAGAAAATATTTACTTGGTCGTGAAGCAGGAAGTGCTCCACGTCAACGTATGCGGGAGCGTGTCTATGTTTGACCGCCAGCTCGCACCAGCGATGTCTCACCTGCAAGGCAGAACACTGACATTGACACATTGGGCTGGCATTAAAAGTTATTTATTTACTACTTATTTATTGATGGTTAGTATTATTTATTTATTATTTAGCTGTTTGTTATCTGTGCACTTCCCTACTCATGACTACTTATTAAGTCAATAATCATTACTTATTTATTTATTGGTTATTGTTATTATTTATTGTCTTATTCTCTGTTTGTTTGTTGTTGTTATTGTGCATTTCATGTAGAGGCTTTAAATCCTGTTATACTTTTATAATGACAATAAAAGCATTCAATACATACTGTACATTTTGTATGTTGATTATAAATTCACAAAAATGTTTTTTATGTTTAAATTATTTTTAATTCAAGTAAAAATAAATAGAGTGAATTGCTAAGCCGATATTATTTTTTAAAAGTATTTGAATGCAATTTTACAAATCTATTTAACTTTAGGTATAAACACGCAAGTAATACAGAACAGGGGGTGTTAATAAAATTAATAATTAAAAAAATGACAATATACAATAAAGTCCAATCTGATGAAAGTAGTTGCTTTTAAGTATTGCATGTGTCTTCCCTGCATTAACTAAGAAAAATGCACCCTTACTGGATTGTCTATTTGTTCATCCAATGCTCGTAAGGAATAAAAACAAATTGTAAAAATAATAGTAATAATACAAAACAAGTTGTTAACTAAAAACATAGCTCTGTAACCCATTCACAACCATTTACGATGATAGACACCCATCTTTTCAAACGGATTGGCAGGCCATGGGTTAAATGAGTGATCAGTTTGGCAATACTAATTTTACGCAAAACTCCTAAAACAGCATTTCAAAAGGAAAATTCCTTGTGTGCTAATTGCTTCATAAGCCAGAGTCCGCAAGCAACCCAATGAAGTTGTGACGGGGCACTCTCTTGGCTCAAACCTGGCAGGATGCCAGGAAAACACTTTAAGCGGAGTTGACGGCTCATCTGCGCAGAGAGTGTATTTTGGCACCGAGATCGACCCGCTGCAGTCAGAACTTGACGTGAGAAGGTGCACGCACGCATGACCTCGTCAAGGTCAGACGCCGACCTGATTTTTCAAGATGCTCCTCAGTAAGGAGGAGGATTGATTGAATAAAAAGTGATGCTCGACATCCGTAATAATAATCTTGAGGTGCTTTTTGCACATGGTCTCCCCCTGACTCATGTTTAGAGGCCCGTCGCTGCGCGTTTAGTGTCAGCTCGACGTACTGGCTTCCGGCAGCTGTTGCCTTGGTCGATTTTACATTCCTGGGGAGAGCCCAGCGCGGCAGCTGCATGGCGCCCAAGCTCCTCACGTTTTTATTTTATTGTATTTTTTAAATTAAAGTCTATCCCAACTGAGTGCCCCTTTTGCACGTTCACATTCCTCCATTCATTAGTGCACTGTGTTGCATTTTTATCAATGCCATCCTGTGAGAGACGCTATGGTAATGTATGAAAACATTCTGGGCTAATATGAAATACCAACTTTTTGTTGATGATGTGACCAACTCTGTTTTTAAAATGCAATCTTCATCTGGCTATATCAAGTAATGGGCTCATATTATATTTATCACTTATTAAGTTAATACAGATAATAGAAAAATATACACTAGAGTACCACCTCAATGTTGTTTACATATATTATGTATTAGACCTTGACAGCACTTTTCTCCAGAGTTCAAAATGCTTTCAAGCACAACCGCAACAATAACAGCCATTCACAACACAATCACACCACATTCTAAATGGGAAGAAGTCAGAAGATGAGTCTCAATAAATTCATTTTTTAAGCCATTTAGGGACAATTGTCTATTCAAGCGATCATTTGATCATACAATACAAACAACAAAAATACTATTAAACTTAACTGCCATGGTTTTGATGCAGGCGTGGGCCAACCATTCCACAAATGGCCGCAGTGGGTGTAGGCTTTCGTTCCAACCTTTAAAGAGAAAACCTTTCTACCAATCTGGTATCTTAGAAGTGCAATCAGTGGATTGCCGTCAGGCGCTTACAGTTTCAGCAAAAATCTGTACCCTCAGCTCCCCTTTAGGACCGGTTTGCCTACCCCTGTTTTGATGTCCAGCACGCTAAACTGTAATACGAGTACAGTGGCTATCGCACATGAGTTTGTGCAACAGCTGGAAGAAAACCTGTATTCATTGCAATGCCGATTTCTACTAAGATTCTCACCAAATTTGGACAATATCTGAGTTAAATTGGCAAACTAGAGGGACTGTTCCCTCTATCTGCCACAAAATATTACACAAATCCTCTCTGCGACAGATCCAATTGAGACCTTCAAAAATTATACGGCCGCTGATTAGCTACCAATCCACATTAAGCCACTAAATTTGTGCCGGTCGGGACAAGGGCAAAATGATGTTTCCCTTCCAAAAAAAAAGCTTCTTGTGACATTCTTTGCTCCTTTGTAATGGGAGAACTGGGAGTTATTCTGACAAAACTTGAGAAATGGTTCTACAAGAACTGCTTTGGATCCAGCTATTGTATTCAACCACATAGTCACATAGGCTGGGATCGATTGCTCTGCGCTCAAAGAAAAACCCAAAACTCAACCGAAGACATGCAACACTATGCTGTTGTTTTGACCCCAATAATTCCTAAGACTTTAAAAACAGATGTGTCCACCACGTTGGACTGACCTTTGACACAAACCTATGTTAAATGCACATTCCGGCACATGTGTGCGAACACACACAGGCACTCAGGCTAGTCATGACATGCAACTCATAGTACAGAAAGCAGGCGAAAGTCACGCAGCAGGGTCTCATACATGCGGCCACATGCTCCAGTCACTCGCACGTATGTAAATGCGTGGTCACTCATATTGTCCCATGGGCAGACAAGTTGTGGGCACCCGCCCCATTTCCTTTCAGCAGCATGAACTGAAAAGTGAACCTTCGCACGCAACACTGGCAAACTTTTCTGATGACTTACTGCTTGGGCACTAAAACAGATGCTGAATGAGCAAACCTTTTCGGCACCTTTCACTGACAATAAAGCTGCTGTGACAAAAGTGAAGGGCATTTACGAAAGTGTTTCAATTTAAGGCTATATGATGACAAAGACATGCCCTATATAGCGTTTGCTTTCTTTTCCACCACTCCATTCATCATCTTTCCCTCCTTAATGAAATGTAAGCTCTATAGCTACAGAGATATGTGGAAATTTCAGTCTAACTTGGCATTTTCTTTAAAAAAAAATGCACCATGTATAGTTTATCTAGAACTACAGTACGCACATGAAAGCACAGTTAATGTGTAAGGTCCAGACACTGCAATAAAGATTGCATCTAGAGGCCCAACGGTCTTGTAAAGGAAAGATGCAGAAGAAGCAAACCAAGAATGAATCAATGTAGATAATGAACACACTCCTCCGGATGAGAAATTTGCCTTGGAGAAAGATGTGTGTGTGTGTGTGTGTGTATTTGCTTAAGTGTTTCTCCATTCCAGATCATGTACATAATGGCCCCGTATATTTTTAGTACACACTCAAGGTTTCTCCTGGAAACTGTAGACTACGACTTTCCTCCCGTGTGCTTGGGAAGTTTAACTAAGTGTGGAGATCTTGGACTAGGACCCAAATTTCAATTGGATTGCTGACAAAGACCATAATGATGTGGTTATCTCATTTTCTTTTTGTGACCCTAGGTGACTTGAGTGTGTTCCAATTTGAAGTTTTCCCAAAAATATAATTGAATTGATTATTGCGATTATTTCATGTCTATTGAAGTTATTCTTAGGAAGTTTTTTATGTTTGTTTTGTTTGTCATTGTTAGACAGTGGCCTTTCTTAGCAGATGATGCGGCAACAGATGTGCGTGTCCAAGTAGTACTTTTTTTTTAAAACAAAAAACAAATTGCAAAGTAATATGTCATAAACACCAATGTGGAAATATGACTCAAACGCTCTCAAATTTTCAGGATCACAGGTTGTGCAATATTTACAGTTTAACTATTTAAAGGACAGTGCACATCCAATCCAAAGATATCATTAGATTAAAAAAAAAATCACTGATAGCACATCTTATATGTATGTTAGCAAAACAAATAAGAATTAAAGAGTCATGATTGATGCATGAAGGGAGTCAACATAAGCTGGGAATTTTTTTCACGCTTATTTTATCAATATTTTATTATACAAGTCCTGGATGATGCCACAAGAGGGTTGTTTGTTTGACTCTTGTTCAGCATATTCTAACTTTAAATTCTACAGCCTTTAGTAAATTCTACTCATTAGATCATGTACAAAATAGTTAGTACCACTGCCGGTTGCAGCAAAGAACAAATAGAGACGAAAAGTAAAGCACGTGCACACTCCCGCGCGTGCACACATTGTTAATAGCACCATTAAGGATCTTTGTGCAGCACTAAAAAAACATGACGTGCATACTTGTGGGGTTTTACTCAGTAATGGCGGCCGTAAAGAGGAGAGTTGCTATTACGGGGAGAATTTACTACGCATTACTCAGCGCGGTGCAAGCTGGGTCGGGCAACGAGAGAAGACCTTGCACTCGTTATTCTAAGAGACTGTGTGTGTGTCTTTGTGTGTGTGTGTCTTTGTGTGTATCTTACCTCAGCGTCTTGGCTGTGCAAGTCATAGACGTGAGCCAAAGCATGCATGGTAGATGCGCTCAGCTTGGTTTCCTCTAAGAGAAGCTCCAAAAGCAAGATGAGTTGCTCTGAGGTCACCTGGTGATGAAAAAGATAGTGTATCACATTAATGCACTGTGCATAAATTGCAAAACACTCGTCTGAATTGAGCAGATTGCATACTTGCAAAAACATTTTCATTTCATGGCATTTCCCGAAAGTTTCATTTTTTTTTTCTCGGCAGAGAGACAAAACACATCAATATAAGTCAATTAAAGCTTCCAATGCAAGAAGCATGGAGATAATAGAAGTGAGCCAAACGCGGTAATGAAATAAATATGCTAAACTAAGCGCATCCCTTGCAACTAGGGGAATATTAGGCAAAAGCGGAAGAATTGAGCGTAAAGAAGAGAAATTAAGAAAGCAATAAAAGTGTTATATTTTTAATAAAGCGGAGGAAGGAAGTAGACTAAATGCACCTCCTGAAGGGCAAAAGCAACCGAGGAAAACCCTCTTCAGAACGACAAAAGGTTTAGATTTATTTTCTTCTGATGACAAATGCCACAAGGGACGTTGACAAGTCAGCAGCGAATTGAAAAGATTATTCCTGCAATAGATGTGGGCAGCGATGTGCCGCAGTGATTCAGACTCCTCTAGGGAGGGTACACTCTCAACTGCCAGGCACCTGCCCTGTGAGGTTCTCCTTTTGGGATGCAATTAATGGCTCGGGCCTCCATAGAGGCTCATGTGAAAGAAGGCGTGAGAGAGTGAAGCACAACCAAAGAGAACATTATGCCAAAAGACTTGAAATGTATCCATTTGAAATATACGTCCATTCATACAATATTGTCCATTCACTTATCCTTCCAGCCACTCTACCAATTTATATCAATTTTCCATAACACTGGTACTTATTAATATCTCGAGTGAGTTGCAGTCTATTGCGGGGGATGCTTTTGGAAGAGATGGACCATTCAACAGGCAATAGCTGGCCATACATACACAAATGACTATGCCCACTCACACCTTTGGACAATTTCAAGTCTTGAACTGAACATAAAAAGCATGTTCTTTAATTTCGAAAAATGCCACACCATACAGGATTTGAGGCAAATGTGCTGAAAACGATATTGCTCAGCATACATCTACTCCCCGATCCTTCCATCATTCATCAAACCATCCAAGTTAGCTGTGCAACAAAACCACCAGTGCATCCCTAATTCCAACAATCTGTTCCACCACCAATCTTTCTTTATTCCATGCTTCTTTAATCAAGTCAACAAGCCACCCGTCCATTCCTCCAATAATCTATTCTGTTTTGCATCCATCAAGTCTCCCAAGTCACCCAACCGTCAAGCCACCCATCATCGTCGCTTTTATCAACCCATCAATTTCACTTCCTTTTCATCTAGCCAATATTAACCATTTATGAACAATCTATTAACCTTTCATACACGTACTCCCGCGATCCTTGCTTCTATTTATCAATCCACCCAACCTTAAAAAAAATATTGATTTAATGCCTCACATTTTATCCACACCATCGTAGCTTTCAACAAGGCATCAAACTCCTAAATTATAGTAAATGTACTTACACTTGTACCTTTCCACATTCACAGCACTTAAAGGGCTTTGGCACTACATTATCATTTACCTACTGATGAAGCACAATCAGGGGCAACGTGGGGATTGGTATCTTGTAATCTGGTAATAGAACCTACAACCTCTTGGCTGGATAATAAACTACTACTTGGTCACTGAGCTATGCCACCCCAAAATCAGACAAATTAGACAAGACTTCACAAACCATCTCTTCACACTTTGAAAAACCGATCCACCCAAGAAGACTCTGGTTATATTTCAAGCCATTCTTCTCATCTTACCACTCCAATCAGCACCAAACACACACCCAACCATGAAACCAACCGCTACCATCTGGCAAGCGCTAAATACAACCCATCCACCAACAATGATCTTTGTTTCTTCCTTCATCTTTAGATCAAGACAAGCATCCTTTCATCAATCCAACCACACATGCATTCATGTATCCCATGAAAAGGAAAAACCTACGCCTAATTCCCATTTAAAGTATCTTTGCACGTAGCAGAGTTTCACACAGACACACACTGGAAACCATTTGACGTGAAAACATGATATTCAGCCCTCGTTTTCATCTTCCATACGTTCCTCCTCCATAATTTAAAGTGTGAGTATTCTCTGAAGTATAGAGCACCCATCTTTGGAGGGTTTCTGTGGGGCCCACCCATGATCTCTCTCACCCTCTCACCCTTTGAAAAGTCTAAAGCAATAAACCATAGTGGGCTCACACAGACACATACACACACAAACACACACACACACATACACACACAAACACACACACACACACACATACACTAGCAGTGAGTTTCTGGTGCACCTCTATGAACACATGCTGCTAATCAATATGTCTGCGCCACTGTCGCCATAACAATTTTCCAGCCAACAATAGCGCACATAAAAATCTCAATGTTAAAAAAGTGACGTCAGTTATTCTAGAATGAGTGTCAGTTTTTCCTCTAAACCTTAGAAATAAAATATAATGAAATACGGCAGAAAACCTTATCAAATCTTTTGTTTATTTTTCCCCTAAATGGATGCTACATAAAACATACCACTGTTAGTATTTTTCTTGCTGTGCTAACACAGTTAATGGCCAAGATGGGTATTGGATTTCCTTTATTTTGATAATACCATTTTACCAAATTATACCCAACAAGAAAGTAGACAGACTGGCTATAAAGTTGATCAACGTCCCAGAATGTAAGCATCGGTGCACATAACTTAGTTCAGAATAGTCACCTCATCACCGAAAAGCATCTTTATCATTCATCATATAATTCCTTTAAAAGATAAGTAATAACATAATTTTGGATTAACACTTCTTTGTCTGAATAGTTTCGTGCATACATGACTCCTTTTGCCTGGTGACCAGGGTATCCACACTGCTTAAACTGGCCCGAATGGTTGTTGTGTTAAGTAATGGCGGATGCCCTGGTTACCATGAAACATTTATACGTTTTTAGATAAAAGAAGTTGGCTGGCTTTCCTTTAGGTGAAAAAAGTTGTTGTTACTGAAACTGAAAACATACTATAAACCACATTTCTCACAAAAATATTCAGGGATCAAATTTTTAATCAGTTTTTATCAGTTACTACCTTTAATTCTTTAGTTTATTTATTTATGTATTTATTTCTAAATCGGTAAGATGAGGCATTTGTGTTAAGTGCATGGAAACCTACGACTGTTTTTCATACTGTAGGTGCACTTAAAATCCTTTTTTCCGCAAAATATACACAGGACTAATATAGTGCTTCGCATGTACGGATTCTGGTTGTGCTCAATGACCTTGAACGTTTTTTTATTTTAGCACAACTGTATGATATTGCTCCCGTAAAGTGCTGAAGATACATTCTTCCATCAAACACATCAATAAAACAAATAATAAACACATTAAGAGAATCAATGGTACAGGGGTTCTTTGACCTAACATCGGCGCAGGCAACATGGGATCAATTCCCACTTGGTAGTTGTGTGAATGTGAGTGTGAATGCTTGTCTTTCTGAATGTGTGCTCTACAACTAAGTGGCGACCAGTCTAGTGGTGCAGTCTGCCTTTTGCCCAAAGTCAACTGGGATATGCTCCAGCTCCCCGCAACCATGACAAGTATCAGCGGCACTGAAAATGAGTGAATGAGTAAACATTTTAATAAAGGAAACAAAAATTGTCAGGATTAAAAAAAGGGAAAAAAGTCAAATTTAGTGCATTGGTGCACTAAATGCACTAAAGCACTTTATCATCAGGTGCGCACCATGTGTGAAAATAAACTTGTTCATTGATGGAGTGCTTTATAATCCGGTTCGCTTTATAGTCTGAAACAGACGGTACTGTGACTGCCAAATTACATGGATAGCAGCATAACACAAAATGGACTCTTACATACTTTGTACTCAGATTTGCTTGACTCCATTTATGATTTGCTGATGATTAGCATTGCTTGCATTCTCTTTGTGAGAGCGTGTGACGCCGAGAGAAAGCAATTATGGGAGAAAGGTGAACTCCATTGCTGAGTGCTCACTTATTAATGAGAGAGCTAGTAGAATGGCAAACAACCATTTACCAGCACACAATCTCCCCCCACAAAACCAACATTTTATGCTATCCTTGGGTTGGGCAGAACCGAATTGTCGTTCATAAGACAATATGCCCCAACTTACACACAAAATGCTGACACGATGGCAATCAGGTACATATTGAGCCAAGACTTGCAAACCTCTGGGAAATTTGCTGCTCCTTTTCGTATTCCACACAACAATGGCATGCACACAGCGATTGCCATAACAACAACAAGTATAAATGTGTCTATCACATACTTCGTAAAAGTCAAAATAACTCACGTGTTGTAAGGGACCATGGGAATAAGTTAGACGATCTTCACTGTTCGTTCATGCATCCAAAATGGAGAGGACCCCCTTAGTCTTCACACACACACAAACAGTTGAAAATACAGGGTAGACTAGGATTTGAGTTGGCCTACACTTGAGCGCTCTACTTTCAGAGACAGTCCAAAGTGATTTAAAAGGGTTGTCCAGATGAAACATTTCAATCCTAAATCTGTTTCTGGTGCTCGCCAGCAATCCATCAGCATCTCCATGGCAACAGCACCAAGTCACGCTCTGGTTTGTACTGTAAATAGCAGAGCGAGCCAGTAATGACTCGAAGCTCTGATTGATCTTCAACTTGTCATTTTCTCCTTTCATTCATTCACCTTTGTCTTGAGGCCATACATGTGTACTGCAGGTAGCGTGCAGGTAACCCATAACATGACAATTTGTCCAAGAGTAATAAATTACATGATAAACAGACGCCTATTGTAACTCAATGACAAAAGCCTTTCTGCAAAAAAACTGATACCAATACCCCGGAGTAAAAAGTCAAGGCTTGACGACTCTCAAAATCTATATAACAACTCCACAAAGCATGATGGCATTGCGCCTTTCAAAGGTGTTTCGAATGCTTTCTTTCTCTGCCTGCAGGTCTGCTCACCCCAGGGGAGAAGTACACTGCTTGTTCAGTCATAGCGCATTAAAGGGTTTGGAGACGTTGAATAACTGTGACATTATAAAACCAAACTGTGATTTCTGAGAGGCCATTGACTTGGGTGTGTGTGTGTGATGCCATTCAGCCGCTTGGCTGCCTTTTATTTCTGTCTGACCACAAGCTTGTAAAAAGCCATTCTGGCTCCAACAGCTAAAGGCCTCAGCGTACGTGTCAGGTACTAAGGTTTCACCCTTTCTTTCCCCTGAGTCCCTTCTTTTTTATCTTTCTCGCCCACCCCCGTCACCATGGCGGCCTGCCCTCCGGCGACAAGCCCGCTACTCGTCACTCTCCCCCTGTCAAGCGAGCTATTGTGCGGCCGTGTCTTATTCGACCCTGATTTAAGGCGACAAACATTCATCTTCTTTAACTGCTGTGGCGTTTGCCGGTCTTGTCGAGAAACAGTGTGCTCGGCAGCTGTTGTGATTTCATGCGGGGCATGACAGAAAAAGTGGCATCACAAACACTAGCACTTTTAATTAGCCCGTAAGTGCTCGATAAGGCTGCTAAGAATTTAAATGCAGGGGGAAAAAATGGAGCAGATGGTGGGGATTAAAAGAGCAAGACGAGAAACTTTTAGTCAAATGATGCAAGGCTAATAAATGTTGGCAAAGGGTTAGAGAGTCATCCTCGTCTTTTTTCTCCATTGTTATGGTATCTAAACCCCAGATAGTATAGTCATAGTAAAGTTGATTAAATAACCATGCTCTGGTGTCACGTATTGCCAACATGTCTCTCTCCTCACAAAAGTGCTTGCAGAAGCATGTGTGGGAGAATTTAATAAAAAGGTACAGCGAAAAGGATGAAAACCTATTAATATAAGTCTATAAATATGGTAAGTGGCCAGCGCAAAATAAAATTCCCAGACTGCAGGGATATGATGCTGCAATCTTGTGGTTTCACATGGTCCACGGAGATGTTATGAAAAAAAACGAAGAAGAAAAAAGAAAAAGAGGCTTGCTGACATCACAGGATTTGCAAACCAATTTTCTGGTAATGGGATTGGAGATTGTGAAAGGTTATCAGTGAGTTGCATGCTAGCCATTGGACCCGTGCTATCATCTCCTCAGACGATATTTACACCTGCTTCTGCTGCAGCACTGTGATGATCTCATAGACAGTTCTGGTCACAGACTGATGACTTCGGCGATGACCTACAGCTGCTGTAATCTGATAGTAACGAACATCCGGCTTGCTTTTCGTTTGAAAAGCGCTGTGACAACATCTAGCTGAGGAACTAGTTTAGTGCTGTATATTTTTGTTCAAGACACAGAAAGAGAGAGAGCCCTGCAGCAACAACAACACCAAGCTGCGATCAATGTCGCATTGATGTGTTGTCTGACATAGGAATGTTTGCCTCCATACCAACATAATGGCAGGGTAAACATTCAGAACAAAAACACAGACATGCCAATCAACTTGACCCATCTGGAAAACAAATGTCTTTCATTTCATTTCCCCAAAACATTTAAATGGTTTGCTTAAGAAATCCCGCTACAAAATGTTGCTGGACAAAAAGCCTGCCTACACATCCATTAGGCAGCAATCAGAACAAGCAGAAGGATAAAGTATATGCCTCTAGTTTGACAAGTTCCTATTATTTTTATCGTAAAGCCAACTCTGATAAAAAATGCTCTTACGAAAATTTCCCACCTGATTGTTTACTTACTAGGAACTACAACAACAACAACAAAATCACGTTAATTCTTTTTACTCTTTCCCATGACTGTAATCTTCTATGGTCCCTGCAACCTCATTCTGTAAGGTAAGACATACGTTTAGTGGTGCGTTCTTTATCAGATTAATTTGTGATAACGAAACACCTGTATTGTGTCTGTCAAAGCCGCTACCTCATCCCCTTCTCATTCTCGTGCATTTATGGGGGATTCACGACATGTGCTAGTACATGAGTTCCCATAGTGCCCACGCCTTGGGTATGAGTGTATCCCGCTGCTTTGGCCAATCACAGAAGAGAACAGGTTCAACGAGGGGTTACCAGTCAGAGGTTAAGCTAAAAGAAATGCCGCTGTGCATTCTGCCATGGGGAAAGACCATTTACAATACCAGCATGTGCACACCAGCAGATAACTTTCCATCAGCACTTTGCTCTTTTTTGTGTGCAGCTGTTGTTATGTAAAATGATAGCTTCTTGCAGTCTGGTCCCGATCGGCAAGGCAATCGCCACATTTTCTCTCCTGTTTATCACCACTCTGACTCAATCGTTCACACATGCACGCACACCTCCAAAACACGTGGGGAGTTTAATTAATCTCCAGCACTATGTGAAACTCGCCAACATAACCATCCCCAGCGAATGACTCCCTCAGTCTCCAATCACATCCATATCATTGTAATCTGCGGCTCTGTTGCCGATAGAGACAAGAAACTTCACAGCTACCCTCAGGACGCTGGTTTTTATCTTAACACGTTTATTCCAGTTTAGCTCTACCAACTCCCCTGCAGGAAAGGCTTTATGTCTTGTTTAGTCTTGGGAGTCTGAGACAAGAAAGTGTCATTTCCACTTTACAGCTCTTTTGAAAAGGTGTAAAAACTCGTAAATCCAATTTTCTTGCAATTTGGGGATTGAATGTCCAAGCGGCTACCAAGTATTGTTGAATTGAAGAAGGCTGACAGCTTGCTAAACAAAATAGGTATTGTTTAACAGGGCAAACCAGTGGAATGCATTTGTTTGGTACTTTAACTCAGGGTTCTCCAAACAATTCAAGAAAGGGCTGCAGTGGGTCCGGGTTTTCGTTACAACCTATAAGACCTTTAGACCAATCTAGTATTTTAGAAGTGAAATCAGTGGATTGCAGTAAGGTGCTTCTTGTTTCAGCAGAAACCTCATTGATTAAACTCTTTCTGTTGGATCGGTTGAAACAAAAACCTGCACCCACAGCATTTTGAGTTTTGTGGTGGCTTTAAAAAAAACCTAAAAGACATTTTATGGAAGAAAAAAAAAAAAAGAAAAACAGCATTTGCTACACAGTTCGTTGTTCCATTCCAATGGCGGTGGTGTAACCCAAGTCCATCAATTACCTACACATTTTATGGAAAAAGAAACATTGAGCCCATAAACATGAAATTAAATGAAAAACAGTTACCTAAATCCAGCCCGAACTGTCAGGTAAATCTTATGACACTAAGCAAATAAACTCCAGTGCACCCCCCACATAGTCAAGGCTCAAAACCCACTGATTCATTCCTTTGGGGGGTAGGGAACATATATCTTTATGTATACTACAAAGTATTCACTGAAGTATTTGTCGAGTTATTTCACCGCCAAGCCTGAGGTAAATGAAACCATCCAAACTCAGGGCATCTCACCAGAATTCACAGAAATGCTAATCTTTAATTCAGTTATCTCCCAGACACTTAACGCCCTGTCGCTTTCATAAATAAAGTGCTCAAAGGTGAAATGTGACTAAAGGCTGAAAATAAATGCACTCCTAGCTTTAATTTCCTCCTGTCATTTGTTCTGGCCTCAGATACTGGGGGTGGGGGAGGTAAAAATATAATCCCTATGGGGTGAAAAGAAACATTGGTAACCTCTGGCCAAGCTGCAGCTTCCTTCAAGGAGTAAAAGATAAATATTTGCAGTGGTGGGTGCTGTTCTTGATAATTGCTGAGGTTAAAAGTGCACAGACAGGGGGTGGGGCATTAACAATGGTTTAGCCTGGGAAGGTTGCAGGTTTAAGACCAAAAAAAGCGGGGATAGAGTGCTACAGATTCTACAGCACTACTGTTGGCTGCCTTTATAGGGTAACTGGAATGTACAAATATGTGTTACATAAATTGTTTCATCTGGAAAGGTTGCAGTTTCCATATTAAACATTAGAGAAGAAAACCAACTACAGTCTAGAGAGATTCTGGCCTGTATAGCAATTTTTCCCAACCAATGTCCCACGGCACACTGTTGTGCCAAGAGCAAGGGTCACGTGTTCCGTAAGAAATGTCAAGAAATCATACATTGTAATATTCTGTGAGGAAAAAAATAGATTAAGAAATCAAAGTTGTTTCGTGCATAAAACCAGAGTAAAGAATAAGTATTTACAGGGAATTAAAAACAGTTTTTGTGCACTTGGAAATACTCATTTAAGCAGCTTCACATGATGGGGCCATTAGCCAATGGCCAAAAAGTGCTACAAGATGAGACAAGGAATAAAAGTGATAGAGGAAAACATATCAAGGGAAAGTCAAAATGTTTTGTTTGCATTGTTATATTAAAAACTGGTGACTCCTGGGGAAGATAATCCTTCTGTCTATTTGTCGTGATAAGCCCACATTCAGCTTTGCGCCACATGATAGCCAAGATTTTGGAGCTGCCTGTGCTTGGCACGGACTCAATGGCTTCACATGAGTGTGCCTGCCTGTCTAACGAGATCCTAGATTACAACAGACATCAACGGGGTGACAGACTTCAGTAGCCTTAAGGACAACCAATTCCAAACAAAATATATTTTTTTGGGTTCTTGGAAAAAAAACCTGCAAGTAGCTTTTGGCACAAAAAACAAACAACAACAAAACTGTTCTATTACATGTAGGACAACTCCCAATCTATTTCCTACTACAAATACAATCTATGAGCAACTCTCGTTAACTTTATTTGGGCTTGTGTGAGCTTGTTAAAGAATACTACTTTGTGCATATGGCAGGAGCATTATTGGTCTAAAACCAAATTTTTGATGTGCATATAAACAAGGAGCATTGAACGCTGCACATTAAATGTGAGCATACACAACATTACACACACAAACAAACAAAATACAAAACAATCACTGGGAATTGACCTCACATACAATGCCATCCATCATTTTTGGATCGTAATGGCACACAGCTGACATCACATTTTGCATGCGTGTGCAAATGTGCATGTGAGTGTCTCTGACAAGTCTAATTGCGTTAGGGACGTCTGAGGGCCCAATCAGCTCCCCAGTCGTTACCGGGACCGACAGATGTTCCACTGTTTGGAACGATGCAATAATTACACATTAAGACATTAGCCAGCATACTCATCGCCTTACTTATTATAAAGTACTTTGAATCTATGAACTGATGCCTGTAAAGTCTTTATGATGAACCTTTCAATGCATTAGCCGGGACCCTGTACTAACAAAGTCTTTTAGTATTCACTTACCATCATGATCAATGTATATGTCTGGATGGCTTGTACATCATCAACTCTTCCTCCATTACCATAGCAAGCGCATGCGCACAATCAACACAGCAATGTCGGCACTATGTTAGAGGAGACCAACTGTGAGCTTTAAACGACCCCCAAAAAAAGAACCGCTGCTGAGTGATAAATGAGACAAATACATGCTGGCACTCTTCCCACTTCATCCCCTTTACTCCTTAACACAACAAATGAAGCCATCACTCAACAAATAAATTCCTCTGATGATTCAAATTGGCTATTGTTGACTCAAATTGTCTCACCACATAGCATATCTTACCTAATTTGTTTCTTGGGTTGAATAAAAAATTCAAAAAAAACACTATGTAGACAAAGCCTTATGACAACAACAAATTGGTTTGAGAAAACCCAGAAGCTTCAAAACACCAAACCAGCAACACCTACTGTCCATCATTCTGAATGACAGATACTTGATTTATGTACCTAATACCTAATACATAATTTTGCCTTTTGGACAGGATCCATGAACCACTGTATTTGCCCAATTACACCATAAGACATCACCAAATCTGACTCCAAGACAGCATATAATATGACTGAAAATAGATACTAAGACACCAGGACATCAATAGACAAGTGTCAGGTGACACACCCTTGACCTTGTACTCCATGATTGTTGGCGGCTCTTTCAGACCAATACACACTTCTTTCTATTTCCTTTATTAGTGATAGGAAAGTGGAACCAGACTGGTCTGTATGTTTTGTGAATTTGGCGAGGACGATCTAAGCAGTAAACTGGGAACTTGAAGACTTATTTTTCAACAACCCATCACTCGGGCCCTTTGTGTACTGTATATCATCAAAGTAAACACGATTTTTGCTGACTTAAGGATAAAACAGAGCCTATGATTGATGTACAATTTTGGCCTAGAGGTTTGTCTATTGAGGGCTATTTTAGATGAACTATTGTTTTATTGCACCTCTGTTGTATTATTGAATGACCTAGAGAAAACGCCAACTGTCAATTCCCCTCATTATGACAGCCCTTTATTTGAAGACATTTACAGCCTATAGTCTTCTCTGAAAAAATTAAAGCAATCCATTTTGTACTGTAGCCGCTTTGTGCTCCTTTCTGTATTTAACGCATAGATCAATGGCAGTATACGACCCTTTCACCTGGCAGGCAATTGTCAGTTCAGTCCACTGTCTGCCAATCCATTCAATATTTCACAAAAGCCACACCCCTTCGATCAAAAATTCCAGTCTTCATTTATTACCCCTAAAAATATCCATCAAAAATGCATTTATAGTCCACTTTTACCTCTCAAAGAAATAAAACAGATATAAAGTTGGAACTATTGGCCTGACCTCTCTGCAATATCATGCATGATGTGTGTGAAATTGAGGGGTGTGGTGTGCATAAGTGGAGCGAGCTGATCCCTCAGTGGATCTAAAAAAAACACAGACACACACGCACACACACATACAGCCTAAACTATACCACTCTTCTGGCTATTTTCCATCCTGCTATGATGCAGCCCGTCTAGAAACGGCCAGCATATCCCTGAAGCTTCCCATCTCTCCTCTCCTGCATCATCTCTGATTCATTGCCAATAAATGCCAAAGGCTGAGGAGTGAAGAGAAAACTAAGAGGTGATGGAAGGCTGAAGAGGTAACATAAACCATGAGACAGTGATGGGAAAACAGAGATGAAGGAAAAACAGATGTGTGAAGGATCCCCACAACACCAAGGTTGCCAGAAATAGTGCTTTGAAAGCTTGACAGGTATGTTTCTTCAAAGTGAAGTGCAAAACTCTTAGACATAAAGAACACAAAATAAAAAGATGAAACTCAAAGGATTTGGTGTAAAGAATTTAGGGCAAGTTGAAAAATGTTCATGAGTGGAACAATTTTTGTGTTTATATCATTCTTTGCTCTCTGCCTTTTCTGATAAATTAGTGCTTGAAAACATTATTTGGAATGGGTAGCGTTTGGAATGGCTTCAGTTGTATAGTTGTATAGGTTTTAAAATAGAAATCAGTATCGGCTCATACATTTTAATGGCTTACTCCTCTGCCAATATTGCAGCCAAAATGAAAATTGTATGTAACTTCACTTCAACAACCTCACATATCTTTATACAATTTATAAATCCAAATCAGAGCTCCGAAGATCAACTACGTCTATCATAGAAAACAAAACAAGCATTAAAATTATTGGGTAGGCTGATTGGAAACTCTAAATTGCCCTCAAGTATAAGTGCGGGTGTGAATGATTGTCGGTCCCTGCGATTGGCTGGCCTTTGATTTAGGGTGTCCAACCCCTGTAGTTAGCTGGGAGAAGCTCCAGCACCCCTCTTATGAGGATAAGCAGTTCAGAAAATGTATGAATGGAATCTACAGGGAGAATGTAAAGCCAGAATAATTTTCACATATTCAGACAGAATGTCAAGAATCCCAGGTTATACTATCACACAGGTGTGTTCATCAAAAGGAAGAGCTGTGTAAACATCCACATTAAAGGTGTTGTGTCAGTTTGTGTTCAACTCAAGATTTATACCACTGCTGTGAAAAATGGACGTTTTCAAACCCTCTCGTGTGCCTTTTTGTAAAGACTTCAAGTCACAGGCATCTGTTTGACATTTAACCAATCCTGGAAAAAGATTGTGCTTTCAATTGGCACTACTGAGGTCATTTTCAGTCGTTGACCATTAAGCTCACTGAAGGGTAACATTCAATGTTGATCAGGAAATGCTTCAGGCATGTCCACTTTAATCAATCTGGATAATCTTGTGATTATTGGAAAGGCTCGTGAGGAAGTCCAGAGCAATAACATGATCAATTTTCTATCTTACAAGAGTTATCTTCAAAAAGACCTTATCAATGCAAGAGAAGTCATCTCAGGTATTCCCAGCTTTTTCCCCTTCTCCCGGGGTTCCTTCTCTGACCAACAGGGCAGACGGCAGCCTCATTATGTCGACCACGGAGGAAAATGAGAATAGAATGAGGCCCATTACTTTGCGGCCATAACTAATATTCCACTATACACTTCCCAGATGCATTCATGATTGAGGAACATGTACACGTGCTCATTATATGCGTCTATGAGAAGTAGTGGTCAGACATGGAGATTAGTCTGGGGGGAAAAAATCAATAACATTACTGCAGAACCATGCAAAATGGAAGTTGGTAATAAACTTGGACTTTATTGGATCGACCAGAACCCTGGTACACAGCAGGGGGTGTCTGGCTCTTTCCATCTCTCTGGCTTTGGTAACGCAAGCACGTGTGTTGTATTCCCTAATCACCCATCAAGTCATTAGTTCGAAATGTTGCCCGAGCTCTGACTAAATTCTACACACAAGATGTTAGGCCTCCCTCACTTTCTTTGTTTTTTCAATCCTCATTTACCTCTTACATAATCAGTTCCATTCTGTCGTATGCTGCATCCTTTCAAATGACCAATTTCCTTACCTAATTCAGAGTATTAGATGCCATTTTCATCCCGATACAGTACATTGTATCAGCCATTATCTTAAGCCAAATTTCCATTACATAGAGTCAAGAGTAATTATTATTGATTCCTCTTGATTGTTACATGATCGTTGTACATCACCAAACTGCAGGTTCAAAAAAATCTTTTTGTAAGGTGACCAATTTGGCACAATTATACAAAAATATAGCATGTATTTGGTCATTTGGATAAATGTCGCATGTACATAGTTAATAGTTTTGTCCACTACAAATTCAGGAAAATGAGAGCTTGGGTGAAATTTTGAAGTCTTGATTTGAAACTACAACACGTGTTCATAGTCAAAGATATGAAGTGTTAAGATGAAATACAGCAAATGCAGCAAAACATGGACAAAGGTGGCGCAACAGTCCTTCAAAGTCCACGATCATGAGTGGAACACATTGAGTGAACATTTTTGAGAGCTATTCAGCAGTGGATTCACACTACTAAATGAGAGTTCTCTGCTACTCAATTATACACCCAAAAAATACATCAAAATTACTTCAGTCTGTATTTTTTTCATAGATGTTTTCCACATACTTGACTCTCTATTCAACTCAAGTGTATTTTTAAGAGCACTTAAAAAAAACAACAGCCAAAATAAAGCTCTATATAATAAGTGAAAAACAGAAAACACAACTGTAAGGAGCAAAAACAACAATTACACTCTTAACACTATTACTTATTTTTTTGGAAAATAAACTGTACTGCATTTTTAAATATAGCCCCTGTGCACCTGTTGGAACAGTGCAACCGGCAGTCCACAGCAGTATGATTCATTAAAACCGGTTCCTTATTTGTAAAAACTGTCTAAAAGCGTGTATAAAGAGTGCAGGTACTTCACATTATGAACAAGCAACACAAATTCTTATTGTCATCATAATTAATCACATCACTTTCCTTCTCTTTTCATCTACCCTCTCCTCTATCATTGTTGTGATCCCTCTTTGCATGTGTCCTTGGCCCCGCCTCCCTCTATTGAATGATTGACAGGAAGACGGATCTCTTTGCTCTCTCAAATGTATAAAACGATCATATCCAAATCCAGTTACCAACAGAGTGAGCCTCATGTCACAGCATAGTGTGAACTCTTAACACACGTGTGCTGAGTGCAAGATCAAATTCAGACACGTTCACAGCCATAAATCGCACGGGATAAAGTTACCGGCTTATTTTCATTTACTGTGCAATTAATTACCTCATTTGATATCGCGACAGACTTAATGGCAATAACTACTCTAATCATGCTTTAAATTAGTTTTTTGTATAAACTAAAAAAAGGCCCTGGTTTTCCAATGAGCAAGTGCAGCACAATATTTTGAATTAGCTGAGACAAAATATGGATATTTTTTGCTACTATCAGGTTTTGTGTTGTGCACTGCTAGTTTACCACTACCAAATGTTTGCATTGGCCGATTTGATAACCACTTAATTTAATCATATTTTACCTGTCACTACCACTTTTCTCTCCCCTGACCATTGTGTTTTGAATAACATTAAACAGCAGGCTTCCGGCATAGGGGAGGGGGCCGAGGTAAAATTGAACTCTTAGCGTTTGAAGTACATGAAGGAGTACTATAAAGTACACCTGGCCCATCCATGGGGCTATCTGCACACACATCAACAAAGGGAGGAGCGAGCCTGGATGCAGGGTAGAGGGGTGTATAAAGGTGTCGTGGTGGGGTCACTTCGTGTTTCCTTTCACCGTGGCTTTTATGGTGTTACTTCAAACGCTGACCTCCCCCCTCCCTCACGCCGCCCCGCTTCAGCCGTCCAACCACTCATCCCCTCCCTCGCTCATTCTCACTATTGAGTACAGCCAAGTAGACAGCAATTGGCCATTCTTTCATGAGGTGGATTATGGCACCCCCCTTCACCCTTTTCACCTCCTCCTTCTACTTCAGACAGGAAGACTTCTTTTTGCTACCACTTATGGGGAGTAAGTGTGTTTGTGAACGAATTTACGCCTTGTAAATATACCAGACGGTGGGTAGTTTTGGTGCTTGAAAAGAGTGGGGTGGGGGTACTCTACAGGCATGTGCCTGCCCTTGGATAAAGAAAAGAAGAGAGTGCACTGATCTAGATCCAGAAACAAAATCCAGTCTGAACTTGAGTGTGCAATGGATTGTAGCTACGGGAACAACTCTAAAGTCGTAACGTTAACAGCTATATAAAGTGGAACCCTTAAAACCCCAACACATTATGCTCCGGACGTTGCTTTCAACAATGATTTCCCATAGGATATAATGAGGAGGAGGGGGCTCAACTGTCGGCATCACAGAAACTTATGTTCTTAGTAACATTCTTAACGATCAGACAAGTGTGAAAATGAGCAAACTATTGTTAATAAAAAAATAAAACCATGAATCACTTTTAATTTCTCTTCGTCTTACATTAAGGTTAGCCATCCTGTTAATTGCAAAACACTCAACCTTATCTTACACCTGAACGCATATCAATTACAAGCTCACATTTGAGCATTTACGATTCCTTGCTAACAAAGTCCAAAAAGGGACAATTATCAGAGGTCTCATCTTGAGCGATTAATATTCTTGCTTGCTGCTGCTGTGTTATTTGTATTTCAAATTGTTCAGCTGCACGGAAAAGAATCAGAGCTTATTAATGTTAAAACAATATTATAAATCACAAACCCTTATGTCCATAGTCGACAGAGTGATTGTTATTTGAACCGGAATGGAAGCCAATTAGCGAACAACTATAAACTTGTGCATGTGCCAGACACAGTGGAGCACTTGGTCGTGCTGAGTGAGTGACAAATTAATTATCTTCTATTTTTCAGTTTGCAGCTACTGAGTAAGAATTATATCATAGCCAGACTTTTATTTCCAGCCAACACCACCAAAAGTAGAATTATTCCATAATATAATAAGATACTTGAGAATAACACAAGTGAAGCAACATATATCTTCTGGATTAATGTGATGTACAAGATATTCCACTGTCATCAAAATAGATCGTTGCTAACCATTCTCTCCTTCTGAAAATGTATTTTTAACTTACAAAAATATTTATGGCATCATCCTATAGTCAACATCTACCTGATTTATTCACATAATTTATAAAATCTGAAGTTGTGCCATGTTGGTCATTTAGGTCTCTATTTGAATCCTTATTACACATTTTACCTCATGGAACATTATTAAACAAAAATGTCACACATAGAACATATACATGTTAATTATGTGCCTTCTGCCATCTAGTGGAACAATAGTTCATAGTTGCGTATCCTTAAATTTATTTCACTGGCATAATTATACAGGTATATCTAATTTATAAATATTAAATAACTTAAATGAACAATAACTCTAGATCTAGAGTCCACTTTGTTCATGTGTATATTTTACCTTCACATTCTGCTCTTGCTCGCCTCCAAATAAGGTTGACAAAAAGCACTAGTATTCGTTGATATTCTTATTTCATTAAATGGTATATATTAAAAATCCTCAATAACTTGAGGTTTTTGGGTGACTTATTTAGCATATTTTTGCTGTCTTTAGAAGACCCACTGTACTACAAAAAATGACCTTACTGCTGCACAAAATAACAACAAAAAGGTTGTCAAATCCTTCATACAGTATGTATATATAAACAGTGCACTACTCTGATTAATGACTCCTGCACATCTCCTGGTTCTTGGATCAGTGTGTGTCCATTAATGTTGCAGGCGTATGTGTGGGTTTGTGTGTGAAATGGAGAGTAGAAGGGATTAGTTATCCCATGGTATTCTTAATTAACAAGTACACATGCACACACGCACCCTCATACACCCCAACACACATCATCATCTTTTTTAGGAGTGGGTACTATTTTAGTGGGTGGCATCCCAAGCTCTCTGACAGGAAGTACTGAAAGGGATGAGACAGACCTTTGGTGGTAGAATGTCACGAATAAATTGTGTCTATTCTTCCCTCGCCCATTCTCCCTTATTCACATGTACTGACCATGACCACATAAAGTCTGAGCGGCATGTGATATATACAAGGACTTATGAGGGTAAATACTGGATGGGTGACGAGGAGACTATATACACAAAGATAAGACAAATACACGTTAACATTTTATGAATGAAAATGTCAGTAAAATGGGAAAGATTATGATTAAAAGTTATGGTGTTGAACTCATTGGGTGCCATTGTCGGCAAAAGACGTCCAATCCATTTGAAAGGACAGACTTTTGAATGTCTACTAGTAACATACTAATTTAAATTCACGACAGAATGATGAAAAGAGTGCATGAGTGGACATTTATCATTGTCGATGGCACTGAAAGAGTTAATTGCATAGTCAAGTGCTGCTTACCTCTTTGTAGTTCACCTTGGGCTCCAATCGCTTCCGCTTTCTGCCCTTCCCCTGATGACTGAGGAGAATCCATTTTGCAACCTGCAGGAGGGAAGATGAGGAGGGTGGTGGGTTGTAGGTGGCAAAGAGAAGGAGGGAAATGAGGGGAGTAATGAGGTGGAGAAAAACACCGAAAAGTAGCGTTGAGTGAGCAGTGAGAGAAGTGGGGGTGGTTCAAAAATAAAAGGGAGAGGTGTAGGAAATGGTGAATGCACAATACTTAACCTGCGTGTGACGTTGCTGGAGTGGAAAGTCTCGCTGGGATTTATTTGAGAGAGTCGCTCAGTGAGCCACTAGGCTTGACTTAACATACAGTGCAGAATCTCTATCTGTTTCTCTCTCTCTCTCTCTCCTGCTCTCACTCGCACACACTAACACAGACACACACACTCATGCTCTCTCGCACTCTCTTTTTCGCAGACACATATTAAATCTAACCTCTCAGTGATCTGTCACGCTCCATATATAATCCAGACAAACAGACGACTGAGACAAAGGAGTTATTAGTCAAAGTACAGCTCTTTAGTACAGAGCTCCATTTCACAGCCAAAGAAAAAAACTGTCTTAAATGGAGACTTTTGCTTCTCTTGAGTTATTCTCAAGTACCTTCTACAAATGGCAAAGTTATGGAGGGGGTGATGTGATGGACTAATGATTTGGGAAGCATACAGTGTCTATCTTGTTCAGTAGCACAGAATGAAATGCAACAGATATACAAGTGACATGTACTCAGACAGACGCAAAAAGGCAAGAAGATGTAAAATTATATCAGACGTGGTAGAAAAGATAAAGAAAAACAAGGAAAGATTGCTAGTAATGAGAAATTATTGGTAGTGAAAAACAAAGGGGGAAAAAAAAAAGACTTACCTCTGCCTTGACTTCTTTCACCAAAGTCGCCTGAGACCACACAGCGCTTCTTTCGTGCAGCCACTGGACGACAGAGGAGAAGAGCTGTGAGTGATCAGGACAGAGTGGAATGCTGAGTGAGAGAGAGCAAGAGAGAGCAAGAGCGAGAGCGAGAGTGAGAGAGAGAGACAGAGAGAGCAGGAAGGGGAGGGAGAATGATGGTGGGAGTGCAATCACTTGCATTTAGGACGGAAACTCGCGGTTTGACTCTTTGGAGAAGGAAGTGGATGAAAGATGATATCTGACATCGGAAGGAACGATCGTGCCCCCTCACCCCCACAAAAACAAACGCAGATATAAACAAGCACAAACACAACCTACTTACTCAGTAACCTTATTAAGGCTTTCAGCACAACGTGCCAGGATGATGGGTGTCCCAAATCAACGCTCAATAGGAGCACTCACACAGCCTGGACCAAGACCAAGGTTTCAACATTTAATAGGTGAAAGTCAGTGATCTCTAAAGCTGACGGAAGGAATGGATGTGGATTAATGATCCCAATAAAATACCCCTATTTTAGTGGCAATGCTAAACCAACATCAGCTTAACTCCAATAATTCCCACCACTCAGCTAATGATTCCATAATACTTTGGCTATGGGCATACACACTAAGAAAGTCCATGCTTGGCTTTCTTTATTCGGGACCAAAATATATTTGGTCTGGACTTTTTTGGTGCAGTTCCTGTTCATATTGCAATTTTTGCAAGCCACCTAGGATTTGAAAACAAACCTACGCATGTGCCAGCATTGTTCAATCATTGGACAAAACAGTGTGGGCAGGATAACAAAGTAAAATATGAATCTAAACAATCCCGGAGCTCCAGATTGCAGCACTTGTGATTTACAGGGTTCATCCAACTACAAGCGTTTGTGCGACAATTGACAAATCAGAGGCTATTGAGGCAATGCCATCTTTGTGTATTAATATCTAGAAGATATCTTGTCTTCTAATCGCTCCATATCGAACCCTAGCTGATGTTAGCTCCTATTTATTTCATTTTTATTTGCAAATAAAACTACATTCGACATTATATTCTCCTCAAATATTATGCTTAAACAGAGCGATCACTGTATTGGCTATGCCGTGATGCAAAAAAAAAATCAACATACATTACTGCTGAGCTTTGTCAAAGGACTGTAAAAAAAAGTTAGATTATCGGAGATTGGCTTCTTTCAAAGTAAATCTTGAGCAAAGAAACTGAACACCCTTCCATAATTTATGCATATGTGACGTCTTGTCTTAACTATTGTAATGTGTTCGTCTCTGGTCTTCTTGTGTCTAGAATTAAAAGCCTGCCATTAGTACAAAAAGTTGCAGCAAGACTTTAAGATTTTAAGAGGCCGAGAATGTTTAATCATATAACTCTAACAGGCAAAATTTACACTAGCTACTGATTCACTTCTGAAATGTGTAGTAACAATACATGATCCTTCGCGGAAGCTACCTTTTCATAATGTTTATCTCTTAGTGACCCAAAGAGCAAAAAAATCCATAGGTTCAAGGAAGATCTTACATACGGAACTGACTGCTCTCTCTCACTATATTCCTGGAAATTATAGTTGCCACTATCTCGTTAAATACGGCTTCCAATACTATTCATACCCCTCGAAGTTTTCCACCTTTTGGCATATTACAACCATAGATATGTATTGTTTTGGTAGTAGAATATTGGCGCACAAACAAAGGAAAGGAAGAAGTTACTGCATCATGCAGTGGAAGGAACACCCCAGGCAGGTAAGATATAAAGTTGTAACAGGCAAGATATGAAGCTCAAGTCCAACAGTGTGTTGTGTGTTTATAATGGCGGATTTAAAATAAGCTCTGTAGAAATACCGCGCAATAGAGACTCAATATTGGTTTTCAAGTTTTATTCTAGTGGGGTTTAGAATATTTTGAAACACTTCCCTCTAAGTTCAGAACACGAACGTGAGGCAAGTGTCACTACGGATAAGAGAGAGTTATCGACTTTCATATTCGTACACATTACTTTATTAAAATGTCTTCACAAAAATTTGTTGACAGTTTAATTCTAAAAGAATCTCATGTGTGAACAGCTCCCCCTATTTCCTTCCCGGGGGACTTATGAGATAGGGGATGCTAGTCACAGTGATGAGTACATAAATATCCTTTTTCACCCCCCCCTAGACAGATTTAGTGGACTCATTGTTGGCTCAAAGCTTTGAAAAATAGTTTGTGAAGATGACGTCAACGCAAGAAGTTAAAGCTGCTTGTTGAGAAGTTTTTTTTGGGAGAGGACAGCCGGTTGCTTGGTGGTAACATGGCCCTCAATGGCGGTAAAATTATTAAGGATTTTTTCTCTATACTGCTGTAGTGATTCAACGTCATTTTGGTTTGCCACAACAACAAATAATAGTAATCAACGAGGCAGGACACTCCTTGCATACCCACACATACACGCAGCATCTGACAAATACCCTGGCCTGTACTATCTCCATTTGGTACTCACGAGACTTAATACAATGAGTGCATGCTTCAGAGTGTACGGTACAAAACTACTCCAGCAGAAATAGCGTGGCAGGCAAAGATGGAGAGCGGCTCAGAGAGGAAGTTGTCAGAGTGGGCTGCGGAGAAGCCAGTGAGTGCTGAGGCAGTAAATTGCCATTGTGTAACGGGATACCGCGCATAGCTCTTTTTGCAGCCTTGATCCCAGCTACCATTCCACGAATAGCAAGGCTTTTGTCTACCTCTTTGCCAGTCCCCCCACAGCCCCCGTCTGTGTAGAGTCTCCTCCAGTCAATCAATATTATCTGGATTTATGCCTCTCATCAGACATCATCTCATCTTGCTCACTTCACTTTAACCTTGTTTTCATTCATTTTCATCTATTTTTAACAGCGCTTATCCTTGTCAGTATGGACTTGGGGTGACAGAACTTATCCTTGAGGCAAAAGGTGGACTACACCCTATACTGGTCTTCAGTCAATCGTGGGGCACATGCAGAGAAAGACAACCGTTTGCACTCAACATGACACAGCAACTGAGGTGGGAATCGATCCCACGTTGCCTGCACCAAAGGCAGACCTACCTCCTGTTACTTGTGCATAATTACAATAATACACCTGATCACAAACAATAGCAACTAATAGCTAGCAGCATCATGTTTCTAACTAAAAAAAAATGTGTCATGTAGAAAACAAAAAAGCTGTTAAAATTGTTTTTGTTACATCAGCTAGTCATATTGTAAGCAGTCACACAACTAAGGCATGCATAAATATAGAATGAAAAGGGCTAACATTGGCTGAATAAGCAGCCCTTGTGAATTGGGGGCCATATTTTTTTTATTTTAAAAAGTACCACAGCCTACATGAATCCTCCCAAACAGACTGCTTAGTCATGTGTTGATTTGTCCAAAAAAGGCTGGACTCCTGTTTCCATTCTTGTTCTCTAGCTGCGGGACAGCTATAAATGTCATTGTTCAATATTTCCGGCCTTTCTCTAACTCAAGTCTCTGCGGAGAACCCGGTGAATGCAAGGCAAACATCAGCGATGCACAAAACGTCCCCCCCCCCCCCCCCCCCCCATTCTTTCTCTTTTTTTTTGTTCATGAATGTTTGTGTCCAGTGTACACAGCATACACAGGCGTGCGCATTTGTAAAAGGTTTGGATCGATGGCGCTGATCTGATTAAGTGGTGACTGGCACATCAAACACAAGAAAAAAGGGACTGCTGGCCAATCAGGTATGATAAAAAAAGAAGTCTGTTTCCCTACCCTAAGAGCCTTCTCAACCGACAGGCTCGTGTTACATCATCTGAAAAATGATGGCTCCCACCCAGACGGCAAAACAAACATGCATATACTGTTGCTCAAAATCAGTCATAGTGCAAGGGAAAAATAGAATTTAGCAAGCAGAGAACGAGGATTGATTATGAGAGTGACATTGCGAGAAAGACTCCTATTGATGAATAATCAGGCATTAATTTTAAAGATCTTTGCTAATGCACAGTTAAAATTAATAAATACAATCTTTCAAGTCAAAACATATAAATATGGGGATTTCGACAAGATGAAAGTATGATTTAAACCACAGGCATATTCAGAAATACGTGTGACATATTATTCTTTATATGTTATTGATGAATGGAGCCTTTCAATCCCTGGTTGATTCACTGACAAGGATGATTGATATGTGCAATATTTTTCGCCTGTTTGATGATGTCACAGCCTCCAGTAACACAAAATAGCAAATAAAAGAGAACAAAACAAGATTTGCTCCATTAATTGACATAGCAGTAAAAGAGGTTTAAAATTACCATAAACAATAATATGTTTCAGTGAGCAGTTCATTCAGTCCAACTGAAGGAGTTTCAATAAGGGGGATGTGTAGAAAATTTGCCTTCAAGACAATAAAACTATCCAATAAACATGGCAATATTAAACATAATGCAAAATCAATGCCTTTAAAATATGAGCATTTACAGTACCTTCTTAAACAAGGAAGGTATGATAGTAGATGCTAAAATATTCCATTTGTGTATGATACTACTGTATTTAAAAATGCACTATAGTAATTTTCAGATTTTTTTTAACTGCACCATGTACTATAGGTCGAGATGGGAGTATACCCTGGTTGTTATCTGTGATCGTCTTTGCGGTTTAATCATTCTGTAAAAGTAAGTTTTGAAATAGGTCAAACTGTACCTAATAATGCAAATATATGCCCTCTTTGTTCTTCCATCACACCCACTAGTTTTGGGAGCATAGGATAGCAGAGAAATTTGTCTACAGTTGGCCACTTCATGGTTCTAAACCAAGCTGCACCAAGCATAGTGTACATAAATGATGAAGTATTCGTTCATTTTTTAAAGTTTATAAATATATATATCATACATTATCATTATTACAGTTATACAGCTCCCAACTACATGGTTCTAACCTCTGCTGCATGCATGAATATGAGCCTCTAAAACACTGTAATTGTGTAGATAAAAGCGCTATACAGCAAGTCCTGTGTATTTAACATTTACATTTTGATTTTCACTTTTGCCTTTGTGTCTACACATTTTGACTATTTCTTCTATATTTTTATTGGGTTTGTGTTTTTGTTTCTTGTCCCATATTGAAATTATTGTTCGTCGTGACTAAGATGACGCATGTGCAAACCCCATTCCTTTTTTTATTGAACATTTTCCCCTTTTCTTTTGGTCAATTCCATTTTTAATATTTAGCTTTTTTTGTCTGGCTTTGATTGATTTAATGTCAGGTAACACTATTTTGGTCTGTTTACCATTTTTTTCTTTTACAAGGTTTATATTTTGCTCTTTGATGACCTTTTGGTCATCAAACTTTGCTTGTTTTTACTTTCGCATTCAGCTTGTTTCTTGTGCGAGTAAAACTGAAGTAAAACATTCCCTACTCCCATGCCAATACAATTATACGGGTGCATGTAATAATATAACCAGTATATTGAAATGTTCCATATGTTGCTACCTGTAGATGCACACAGGCTGAGACTGTTAGCCCTGACATGCACACAGCTGCCATGCAACGCAATAAATGCTTAATAAGAAGCATGTGACTTGCTGCTTTTCATATACAGTAATTGGAAGGAGCATGAACATAAGTAGAGTGATTTATGTGAGCCGACAGTGAAACATTACATATGTGGTGCATACTCAGTCTAGCCACAATGATCCATATTAACACTAAAATGAACAATGAGAAAGAAAAAAAAAAGAAAACAATCTCACCATGGGAATTCCCGGTCGATCCAACCAATCGGCATAAACAGCATCAAGCGTTAGGCCTTTTCTGGAACACAATAGCATGAGTATTAGTATTTTGTCCACTATTATTGCGTCAATGACTGTTTTTGCCCAAAACACTTGTTGAAAACAAGGATGAGGGAATATATTTTTAGGTTAACAGCAGATTTGGGGTTTCCGCCAACACCTTAAACAAAACGTGGGGCACACCTATGGAGATGTGCTGAGACAATGAAGTGAATTTCAGTATACTCTGTGAGAATAAACATCAGGCACATCCATCCAAGGAAGAAACAGCACACACCCGCTCTAACCCAAATGCCTAATACATACAAATGTGCACGCAAACATTCCAAGAGCGGTTGTAATTGCGCAAGTAAACACAAAGGATCATGGTAAATACAACATATTTCCACATCATTATTCCTAGTCTGGGCTTGAGGGGAATTCCACACTTGGCTAGGCTGACTCATTTATAGCACATTAATGTGTCTCAGTGAAGCCATGAACTAAGCTATTTTCTAATTAAATCTTGATGTCAAACCTTTAGAGTTGGAAATAAACGTGTAACCTTTAAATATATAAACTTCTTCCTTTGTTAAAAAGAAGTACAGCTTGGCTTTTATTTTATGAAATGAATCCTTAACTACCAATTAGGCAAATTTTATGCTACTACTACGACAAGAGCTTGGGTCATACAGCAATGGCATCTCTTCTCCAAGCTTCCCTTTAGGTCCTACCAGCGTTTTACATTGGATTTAAGGCTGAGGTATGAAAAGGATGTTCCAAAAACTTAGATTTTCACCTGGTGAAGTCATTATTTGGTCATTGTCACAATGAAAAGTACATTTCTTTTCAGTCTCATCTCTCTAGCAGACATCTGGAGGAATAGGGCTAAAAGTGACAACTTTTTGAGAAATCATTTAAATCACTTTTTCCAGCTTGACTAATGCCTTACTTTTCCAAATTTTATTGAAGAAATGAAGATCATTGAAGGAGCAATAATGATAGCCAAAAATGGTACTGCAGCATGTAGTAAATTATTGAACCATGCACTTCTCCTTTGGGTTGCTAGATAAGCATTTGATAATAGTTTTACAAAATGGGAAAACAACATCTTAACCCAGACATGGGCAAACTATACTTTAGTCCTTTTTTCCGTTTATGTTCTATATGTACTGTGAACGGATGCAGTTTTTTATAGGTATCAAATCTTGTGCTGACCCGTCTGTCAAATGTGGCCCCCGGCCCGAAAAGTTTGCCCAACCTTGTCTTAACCATTGAGAACAGTGTCAGAATTATTTCCAAAAACCTGTTTCCTTAATGTCTATTTAAAAAGGCCAATTTATTGAATAATTGAAGTGTAAATTTCCGATATTGCTCCTTAAAACATGTCCTCAATTTCATCCAGAGTAAACATCTAGCAGGGCTTAACTAATTGTTGATGTAGACTATTCTCACAGGATTTGATGGTCCAACTATAAGTAGTCATTTTGACCTACATATAAAAGTTGTCAGTCGCTCACAGCGGCAATGTAGTTATTTAAGACTAAACCTTCTTTAAAAAAAACATCCATGATGTTTAGGAACGTGGGGGGAAGGGGTATTCGTGTAAAAGCCTGGCAGATGACCCGCATGGTTCTATCATCTCTGACGCCAGCAGTAACCGTGGTGTCTCGTAATTGCAGGCTAGGTTAACTTAACTAGCAGCTGAGTCTTCTTTGAAGTTTTTAAAGGATGCATGCTCGTGGTCAAAGAAAAAAAGAAAAGTCTCAAAGCTACCAGAGATGGGACCGACAAATAACCTTTGAATCGTCAAAATGTGTACACTTATCAAGATAGAAATAATATCAATGCCATGTACAAATACAGATAAAACTGTATGGCATTGTGGTTAGCACATTTTAGTCATGGTTTTGAAGTTTGGGATTGAGTTTATGTTCTATCATCGAAAACTCTTAAGTCATTGTAGCGAGTGCAAGATTTGTATAAAGCAGTATTTTTTTTGCAAAGGGAACTTTCAAAGGATGCAAGTTTGAAATCCTTCCTCTTTCATTTGTACAACAGAAAATCAGAAACAGGTAAAAAAAAAAAATCGGGTTTAAAAGCTATATTCTTTTTCAACTATTAACTAATTGGTTGTCAAAATGCATTGGACCTTGATCTTCATCAATGGTAGTGAAACTTGATCACTCAATGTTGAGCTTCCCAGTTAAAATGGATTTGAGTCTCTCAACAAACTTTGGAGAATAAAGAAACCATGTCCAGAAATAGCTACAAAGAAAAAAGTCGAGAAAATCACAACCAAAATAGCCAACACAGCCGGCGGGGGAATCCCTGAATTGGTTGCCAGCCAATTCCAGGGCACAATAAGACACAAAAAAAAACCATCCGCGCTCACACTTATACCTAAGGACAGATTGTTCAACTAGCTTACCATGCATGTTTTTTGCTAAGTGGGAGGAACTGGAGTACCAGGGAGAGCATGTAAGCTCTACACCGGAAGGTTGGAATCCAATGGGGTTTGAAGCCTAGATCTCAGAACTGTGAGGAGGACGTGCTAACCACCTACTATTAACATGTAAAATACTAAAATTCTAGTTTGCTACATTTGTATCTGCATTGTCACAATTATATTTCCTGAATACGGGATGAATAAAGTTATCCAATCCAATCTAATTTACTTGAACATGTTGTAAGGTTTTCATCCTTATGCAAATGAGGAGGGACTGTTTGATCTCCATGTAATTTTGAAACTGAGAAGTAGAAGGTAGAACAGAATGTAAAGTCAACTCAAGCCTCTTGTGTGGGGCATATTCAATGATATTTTCTGAAATTTCTTCAGGCCAAGCGGATCGCAATTGGACCATAGGCCATCGTTTGGGTAGCCCTAGGATACAGGAGATAGTGTGTGCCTTGCAATGATATAGTGACATGTCCAGAGTGTATCCTGCTGCTTGCCTGAACTTTGACCCTGGTGAACACAAGAATAGTAGAGAATATCTCTTTTTCATGTGAGCAGCAAGTTGCCGTGATGCTGTTCCGAAATAGTTGATATTAATGTTAATCAGGCAGTCTTTAGGATAGACTGACTGACTGCATTCTCAATCGTAATCAGTGACTTATTTTAATGTGTGTTTTTCCACGCTTCTTTTTTATGTTCTGGTCTTTTAATGTTTGGATAGTTTAATGGCGTGCACCGCCAGGGAACGTCTGTAACATCAATGCAGCAAGTGCACACTCCATCCCCCAACACGGCTCTTCTAGTGGGCTGTTTACTGGAAGAGGCATCAGACGCAAACATTGACCATCCCCAACTTCCTCTCTTTAATTCAATCAATCTATGCTCAGCAGGCAGGCACAAGGGAGACAAAGACAAAAACAACCAACACTGAGAACGGACAGAATGGTGCTGAAGGCCAGATAGGGGAGCGTCACCAGCAGACGGATGCAAGCAAGCGGGGCCAGACGTGGAGGAAAAGAGAGACGGACAGTGGGAGAGGTTAATGAGGCAATCATGAGAAATAGAGAATTGAGTGATTAAGCCAGCGCCGAAGAGGAGGCAGAAAATTAGAGAGGAGGAGAGCAGGAGGAGCGCTTGTCCTTTTACACTTCAGTTAATACTGGAGTGGATGAGACTGTGCTTACAAGGATTGATGTTGGGGCCCAGCCCTCACTGAGCGAAATCGATGAAAATCAAGGCCAAATCCGGCCAAGCTCTTCTGACAAGTTCTCCACTAAGCCATAACAAGTTACAAAAGACACTGCATACAGTATAAAGGTTTAAACGTGACCTTTAGAAAATGCATGAATACAGATCATGCCCATTTTGATTGAGACTGACAGAGAGCCAAAGATAAACTTCATTCTCTTTCGTTTTTTAAGGCCCTTGTCTCCGACGATTTTGGCTAACAGGCAGGGTACACAGTGGAGAGGTCATCAGTTGTAGGCAGACAAATAAAGACGCAGTCATATTTTTGTAGATTCATAGAGAATTTTTAGTTTTCAATGATCCTAACATAGATATTTTTGGGAAGTGAAATCATCTTTGGTGACAGAAAATGGTATAATGTTATAAAATTGTATTGCAAGACTTCAAATAGATTAAAAAAAAGAAAAACATGCACACAAAGGAGACCACACAACTCAAAAGTCAAAGAAAAGGAACAGGCATGCAGGTATAACAGTATTTAGCTCATGAACACGTATTTTGTTCAAAACAGAATTCAACCAACACTAGTCAAGCCCTGCTGAGACACATAAAGCCTTGTTTGTATCTCTCAGTCAATTATTTATGAACCTCAGCATTCCCCATAAGCACTCGATTCGGAGTACATACCTTGCAAGGTCAGGAAAGGTAGAAAGCAGCATTTGCAGGAAATCCTGTCAAACAATGATCGATAGGAATGAAAGCATTAACAGAGGTGTAGAAGATTTTTGTTAGGTGTTCCATGTCAAAGTGTTTATATTAGACTCATTACTTATAGAGAAGACAACAGCAGCCAGGTGGAACATCGCACATACTCTACATCCACAGAAATTCAAACAGGTGTGGTTGCTCAGACAGCAGTAGAGTAAACACACAGCACTAAGCTGATGTACAGTCATCAATTTGGGGGGGAAAACTATTGTAACACAGCGGCAGTCAAGCTTATAGCACATCAGCATCCAATTAATTTATGGAAATAACATTGCGCTGGGAGGACGGGTCACATTAAATGGTTCGAATTGGAGCCGAGATTTGATTAACAAGCGCAGAGGAAGCTGCGAGCCACCATGGCGGCTCCCAATTAATGTCATCGAGTGGAAAATGGGTCCCTAAACTGGAGGCTCACCTGAGATAGAATGAGTTGACCGTGGTATTTCTTCACAAATAATCTGAAGAAGTTAATGAATTGCTGCTCTCCCACTTCACTGGCCAAGAACGTGAGGAGGAAATAGCCCTTTGAGAGATGAGATAAGCATATAATGATATATATTATTAATAATATACTTACTGAAACGATTCAACAACACAGTTCTCTTGCATAGGTACAGTGATATTTTTGCAATATTATTAAACAACAGCTACACTGCGACTCTTGTGAGGATAAGCAGTTCAGAAAATGAATGAATTAGAGCTAGATTCCATATGGTGTCAAGTAAAATAGAAATTTAAAATAAAAAGGAGACAAAACAAACTTCACTAACATAAAATGTGGTTAATGGATCAGTGAGTGACAAACTTTAAAGGGGGTCAACATTTATTTCCTAGGAGTGGAAATGTATAGAAATATACATTCACACATATACATATGGGGAACATAAAATGTGTACAATGCAAGTATGTAGGTTTCTCTTACCAGAAAAGGTGTTTATTGTCTGCCAAGACTTTAGTAAAACTGTCTGACATAATGTCCATTCAGGTGTAGAAGCAATTGCAATAATGAATTAAGAGTACTGATTACAGTGTTTACTACTTAAATCCTACTAAATTCTCATGAGAATTAGCCACGGTATTTAACACGTGCTGTAACGACAGGACTCATTTAGACTAATCACTTTCCACAGATGCTTGGAGAGATCGAACACTGTGACCACTTAACCCACTGACCGACCCACTGTGTTGGCTTGACTTGGACGTAGCAAGAGAATAAACTGCCAAGGATAACAACGATGCATGATGAAATAAAGATATAGCGCCTCCTGGGATTTGCCGAAGTGAGCAATACTATCTTTAAGCCATAATTTTTATACGTACACATTAGTTCAAACAGTTTTGCAATCACCGTGTCACATGTTCCCTATGATCTCACCTTTAGGTAATGGACTTGCAGGAAGGATTTGTCTGGGTTAAGGGCATGTTTCACTGCGGCTGAGCCAGACTCACTGACCTGGCCTGTTTTCTCCATGTTGGGTCTACAGAAAAACAAAAGCAGCAGACAAACACTTCGCATCATAATAAATATAACTGAACCACAGCCCAGATAAGTGACCGAGTCCCTTAGTTGTCAGGGGGTTATCACACAATCTTAAAAAAAATTATGTCAGCAGAACTAAATTCAGCAACTCAGCTCAAACTCACAGTGGTTAACACCTTGCTGCTATGCTTTGCCCGAGGCCCCTGCAAATTCATAAAAAGCATGCTATACAGTGTTTATGTGACCTCTTAGAAATGCTCTACTTGCATTTTACTGCCCATGATTCACTGGGGGAACATAACACAAAAAAATCCACTCTGTGACCATGGAGAGGTTGGCGCCTGGTTTCTCTGTCACACAGATACAAATCATTCCTCGGACCCCCGTAAAAAACATAAACAAACACCTACAATCCCAATAAATCCCAGACAAACAGGTGAGTGACGTGGGTCCCTGTGCAATGATAGTTTCAGTTAGCCTGTATTGATCCGGCTGAGCAGATTAACTCAGTGTGCCAATAGGAAGGCCTTAAAGGATGGCCGCACTGACAAATCGATGCAGCAGGCGCCTGGCCAACCGATCAATACGCCCCCACATCACCAGCTACCACTTTTCAGCCTCTTGACACGGATGTCAAATAAACACACAGGAAGAGGCGAGAGCCCAAAAACATGTGTCTAGAGTCACATGATCACTGCAAAGGAAGCTCTCATTCAGATGTTGAGCGCCAGGACAAAGCAATCATACTTAATCAATAATACTTTTCTTAATAATTCATATTAATTAGTTTTTAATGGATTTTTTAAATGAGGAAAAATACTACAAAAATGTTATAAATGCACTCAGGTAGGTTGCCAACATCTGGAGCCTTCTGCTGGTTGCCGAAATTTAGTGAATGCAAATTATATGCTTCTTTTGATTAAAGTTACACACTTCATGAACCCTAGTGATGATGTTGTTGCCAGGTAATTGAAGATGCAATTAAACGTGATGAACTCCTCTGGTTCATATTTGTTATGCAACCTGTTCAATTATTTGGGCTTCCACCCTCTGAAATACATGAAATGGAGGTGGACTTTTAAAGGCAGACTAACAAGTCATGGATAGTCAGAATTCTAGCTGATAGACAGATGTTCAAATACGTATTTGCAGCTCTATCAGACAAATAAAAGGTGAAAAAAAAATCACACATTGTGTGTTTTTTTTTAAAATTATTTCTCTCCCAGTGGACGTGCACCTACGATGAACATTTCACACCCCTCCATGATTTCTAAGTGGGAGAACTTGCAATGTAGCAGGGTGTTCAAATACTTTCTCTGGCAACTCAGGGAATAGCTCAGTTATGTCCGTCGCCACTTAAAATGGAAAATGGTGTAGAACAAATTTGCATGACATTTGAATCATTTATCATAGTTTTGACTTGCTCTCTGTCCACTCCCATATCCGTTGCATTGACATGTGTCTGCTACCGCTGATAAGATGAAACAGCCTTGTTTTTTTTTGTTGCGAGTAACACGATGGGCACTATGAAAAATCATATACATTATGCGAGTGGAATTTAAGTAAAAAGTGAGTGTCAGGCAGGGGATTAGAGAGCCAAAGAACAAATGAAGAATGGGATAAATAAAATAACAAAAGCTGCATTCCTAGTAGTGTATGCGGAGCACACACACAGTGGCATGGTAGAGTAGTGAGGAAAAATAGCATTTTACCAACACTGGCATCTTCCACAAAGGATCTCCACCCTTACCACTGTCCAGACTTGGGATGTATGGACGTGTAAATCTTTAGCTTTGTCAGGGAGGATTTACTTCAGCTTTAAGAAGAATCCCTGCTCACTGCCTTGTAGAATTGCACAATAGGTGCATGTATTCTAGAATAAATGCTTCTCTTGCCCCTGCCTCAAAGGCCATAGTATGTGCGGTGGGGCGTGTTTGTATCGATTCTTGTGTATGCGTTGTGTGTAGTCATGCTCACACCTGGGTGTGTCTGTGATTGAGAGAGCGAGGGAAAGCGCGGGAGGAAATCAGGAGCTATTACTGACAGAACTTAATGTCAAAGGGACATACACGCAGAGGCACACGCACCCACACACTGATCCACACACACAGGAGGTTTATAGCACCGCAAGCCATTGCCTGACAAATTACACTGGGTTGACTGTGGAAACCGGATAAGGTAGAGCAGTGCTCCCAGCAGCCCAGTAAATCAGCAGGGAGAATGGTGTCTGGCCCAGGCCACCCTAAATATAACTCATCTGAAAGGCACTGATAAACGCTGGCCACTAGCCGCCCACTGCTGCACGAGCGCTTCTCGATTGTGACCCACTGAACTTGGACAGCACAACCTGACATTTAGCTTTTGTGTGTGTAGAACTGCTTAGATCTCACATTCGCTTCCCATTCTTTGCTCCTCACGGTGTTTTGCTCAACCTTTTCTATGTGCACTGTAATGGCTGCTGCGTATGCCTGTCCTGTTATCACGCAGTTATGACGTTAACACAGCGACTGGGATGACAGAACTACAGGCAAAATCAATGCGAAACATGTCTGCTCTCTGTCTCTCCAACCTTCTTGTGACCCTAATGCTCCATTCACTCCTGAAGCTGAAATATATCATTGAAATGATCGTCAATCAGCCCCATGACAAGAGAAAGGACAAATATGCAAGAGTGCATTTGCTGGTTGTGTTTTTGTGTGTGCGCCTTGTTTATTCAAGTATGTCAGCTGCAGAGAAACCTAATCTTGATCCTCCTAATCACCCATGTGTCTGTCTTTCTAATAGGGGAGCAAGCTGATGAAAACTGCCAGGCGGACACCTCTCTTAAGTTTAACCATTTACACTTTCAGTCATTGAACAACAACTTACAAAGGATAATTATTTGCTCTTGTTCTATACTGTCTGGCATTATTAGAGTAATGGGTAAGATTGAGTCTATTCCAAAAGCCAGAAATGTGCCCTGGACAAGGCGTGAGTCAATCTCAGAGCATATGAATAAACAACAATTAACACTCATATCTATGGTTAATTCAGAGTCTTCAATTAAGCAAATGTTCATATTTTGGGAATATGTGAGATAGTAAAGCCATGCAAACAGAGGGTCCGACACAGAGAACATCGTCAATTCTTGAGCATTTGGAGTACTTTGTTGACTCGCTTGTTGACTCACACAATTCACTGAAATAATAAGTGTTGGTGGAAAAGTGACAGATATCGTTTAGTCTTTTTCAATGAAACACTGCTCAGCAGAGGGTAAAATTGACTATTAAGTGTTTTCATTATGTTCTGACAGCGCAATGTTTGAACAGTTAATGCCAACCAGAAATACAATTTAAAAAAAATCAATGCGAGGCGAACATGTTACTATACACTGTATTGCTTGTAGTAATTGTAAATGTCAAAATCGTAGTGCGCCACACGAGTCGGTTAGCGGTAATCAAAAATGCAAGGTAAGATATTCTCATTTTGAATCAGTTACTACCTGGCTATGGGTTTTCCACAATAACACAATTAAAGTTTGGGTCATGATGTCGGACATATATTGTGTAATTGTGCATGTGTGTACCCTATTCTTGTTCTCACTAAGCAGAACATGATCGTACATCTTCACGTGGATAATCTTGTACAATTCAGCTACATCTGCCACACCCGTAGCATTGGAATGCTTTTAGCAGACTCAAGTATGTCGGAGGGCAACTACATTAGAATAATGGGCTGTGTTGTTACTCAAGTTACCAAAAGGTAACTCCGCATTTTGCAAGTCATATTATATAAAGTATGGAAAGTCATAACTGATCCTGAAATAATTTGTATACTATGGTTTTTCAGGAATTTTCAAAGCAAAATTATTTTTAAATTCAGGATATGGAGATGTTGTGATGGATGAGACCCACCTGAGGATTTGAAGCTCCTCTTCTGAATTCTTCAACTCATCCGACAATCTTCTCCACTTCAGCAGTGCTTTCAAACTCGATTGTTCTGCTGCTTCTGACAGGGAGAGCTGTGGCAAGAAAAAAATGGGAATGGGATGACATTTCTGTTATGTAAATACACTGAATTATCAAATACACAGAAGAGAATAAGTTGCTTTGTAATAATAAAGTGGAGCATCTCAGACCAAATAACCTTGTAGTCACACAATTTGGAATTCAACTTCAAATCTATTATAGATGTCACACGCTGATTAACCTTTCTCCTTTTAAGTGGATTTTTGCAGTGATTGTTCGAAAAAAAATGGACTACCTTTGCGGCTCAAGTAAAGCTAAATATTAATACAATGCAAGGGACGTCACCTTACCAAAATGAGTATGCGTTATCTTTGAATATTCTCAACAATCACACAAGGCCACAGCTCATATAACTAGACCATGATTTGATTTAGTGTTAATTACAATAATTAAAAACACCAACATTTAGATCCAAAGGGACGTAAGGAAAGAAGAATTTATATTTCCATGAAATGTGTGACACTAGGAAGCAACCAAATAGAGGCAACAAGAGTCAGGCTCGGCGGATACATTTAAAATGCTATTAAAATTAAGGGTATTACTAATGATGGATTGATTAATTAAGGCAGTGAGCTGCAGAATAAGAAAACTTTTGTCATTTACCACCAGGCAGAAAATATCCCCCTTATATTTTTCTGAGCTCCTTTTCGTTCAAATTTTTATGACAATGTAAATATTTTTAAATGTATTCAAATGATCAAATGTTGTAAAGTTGCAAACGATAAGACGTATTGGGTTTAGTTGCTATTTCAAGACTGGACCAAGATGACCTCCCAGTCACCTATTATTTTTGTCAACAGAAAAAAAAAAACGAATAACTGTGGTAAATGATACTGTTCCACCACATGTATGCAGACTTTATCCCGCTTTGACCCCAGATGCAGAGTACATGTGGGAATACACTGAGTATATTGTCTTCAGATGCGGATGTTTTGATCATGCAAGATCTAATGCATGCATTGCACGAGAACGCAGATGGTAATAGCAAATCTCTGTTTGTAATTTCACCATCTGTCTTTGTAGCCAAACATCTTCCCAGAGGAAATCCGTATCAGTAAGTATGAAGCTACATGGACAAATATGATTTCATTCCTGCCTCTTCTCAAAAGAGCACCACTATCACAATTGAACTGTCATGTGGTCCTGTAGAAGTGCTGGGACAATTAAGTAACATCAAACAGCCACATTAAAGTATGATAAGAGTGTGCCCGTACTTGCTGTGCTTGGGCCCAGATAATATCCTCCAGGTAGGTGGCAAAACCCTCGCTAATCCATTCCTCTGTCCAGTCTCTGGCCCCGATGAGCAGGCCAAACCAGGCGTGGGCAATCTCATGGCACAGCCTGGACCCACAAAAGGACATGCTGTTGTCTCTCAAAAATGAGCTGCCAACATGCAGCACACTCTGAGACAGGAAAATGATGTGGGGGCTGAAGCACACAAAGGACAGAGAGAAACTAGTAGGTTAAAAGCCAGTCACAATTTGACACAAAACATGATAAGTGACAATGTCAGACAAATGTGTCATTGCGAGAAGAAAAAAGGCTTTGTCACAATTATACATTTTTAATTTACACTTGATTTGTGGACTGTAGGTCCTTTGTGAGTCAAAACCAAATGACAGGAATATATTAAAAGCAATCATTTCAACAATTCCTAGCATATTCGTCTTGAATTTCAACAGAGAAATCCATAAATCATTTAGCATTGTGTTTTGTATGAAACACTGCTAAAGTCTTGCAAGAACAAGCTCAACGGAAAGTAACTCACCTATAATGTAAACAGGAATTCCAAAGACATTTTGAGGTTAGTGTTCTCCAAATTTGAAGCTTAGATAATATCAGATTTAACAATATAACTTAGTCTTTAAGGGTTTTGCCAAAGGACCAGCTAATTCTGCTACAATCTTCTCAAGGGCACAATCAGCAAACACTTGCAGGTAAAATCAATTAAATTAAATTACCAGTTTTAAGAGGATTTAGTTTAAGATGACTTCAAGGTAATGCTGGGAATTATTGTTTAAAAAAAAAGCAAATCCTGGCTGTTTTAAGTTTATTTTTTCAAACTTAAAGGACGTTACTCCAATGGTAAACTAGTATTTAAGAATAGGATCTGTAATTACTGCACATCCGCATCAGAATTTTTTGGTGCACAAGGATAATCACGATTTCATTTGATGACAGGCGGCTATCAAACATCTGGTCGGACTTATATGGTTTGAAATGATATGCTTAAGAAGTTTAAGTATAGAAACAGGGAGGCACTAAATCTGCTTATCATTATCATAGTAAGATACTGTTTGATTACATAATTTCATTGAATTACAAGAAAAGTGTCCTATACAGTTTGAGTAATATTTTCTTTGTAACCAATAATGGTTCTAACATTTCCAGTGTCTCATTAGCCACAGACAGCAATCAATGAAAGTGATGGCTCAAGAGAGAATGGAAGAAAGGAATAAGTAGATTATTAGCAATTGAATTAAAGCATCTGCATTATGACAACATTTCACCTAATGTTCATTTTAATGGCTTTACATTATAAAATCTAAGCAAACAGATTTAGCCAATCACTTTGAGTTAACAACTGTATTTTGCAGCACATGAATTGTCTTTTGATGTGCAGTACCCATAACCTTTTCCTTTCCTAATAAACACAAGTCATGTCTATTCCTAAACTGAAGCCATGCATCCATTTCATCTTTTCATCAAAACAAGGCCTAAAACAAAGCTGGTTACATAAATCCCATACATTGAGAGAAAGCAATATATTTTTGTTATGTTTAAAAATATTTACAACACAAAATAATAATAATAATAATTAAGTCAACTGGCAGAAAAGAAAAAATCAAACTTCCAAAACATTCCAGCAAAGAAACGTACCAAATGTGATTGTTAACCATGAGACCGCCCTGTCGGAAGAGTGATAAAACGTCAAAGCCAGGGTCACGGCTGAAGACTTTTCCGGCACATTCTTTACTTCTATCTTATGTATGGGGGCCACAAAGGCAAGGGGGTGGGATTCAAGCACACTGTGCTGAGAGGCCTGCTTTACTGCAATGCAGGAATGGAAAGGGCGAGTGGGAGAGGCGTGGGTGAATGCACTCTCGTACTCTTGGTCTGCACTAGCAATAAAGACTTATTAAGGGGGTCTTTCACTAACAACATCTTCAAGAGTCCTAACTGCTGTTGACCTGCCATGGGTGGAAGAATTTAGGGCAGTTTTAAGTAATTTTCCACAATGGAAAGGCTATGACAAACACGCCAAAGATATTTCCAAGTCTGCCAGAAAAAAAAAACAATGGTTATGCATTGAATGTTTTTACACCATAACAAGGCTGCGCAAATTGGGGATTTTGATGACGTCTAAAACCAGTGGTCCTTAACCTTATTGGAGCTACCGAACCCCACCAGTTTCAAATGCGCATCCATTGAACCCTACTGTAGTGTAAAACATTGAACCCTACTGTAGTGTAAAACAAAATATAATATAAAATATTTATAATAAAATATTTACTATTGCTTTTAATCTTAGTTGACAGGCGGCTGTAATAATGATTATGATTCCTTTCAAATCTCTCAACAAGATTACATTAAGATTCTAACAGCAGAAATTGGAGTGCTTTTTTGTTGACAGCAGAATCAAGATACATTGAAAACTAAATCGAGAAACGAAAAACAGAAAGTACACTGAGGCCAAGTTGTGTATGTGCGACAATCCATTCAAGTGCATAATAAGCTGGTTTTTGAAAGAATTAAATCAATCCATTGTATCTGTGAGGAGAGTTAATCAGATAGAAAGCAGCTTCTGTTGTTTAGCAACATTTGAGCATCATAAAAACCAGTCCTTTGGGCATACATCTCAAATGTAATCCCACGTTTCTCCTGATTACTCTAACTAAGGCTCTCGCTGGAGTAGCAGACACTAACATTAGCCTTATGACTGTGTTTGTAGCCTAATCTTACTCCCCTTCAATTGGATAAGCATGCCTTTGTTGTCCGTTCCAGCAGTGCACAAGTGCGTGAGTGAGCGTGAAACCACAAAGACAGCCTTTCAGCGACGGCGTTTGCACACGCTCCGCGGAGGGAGGCGGAATCCATCACCGCGGTGACAAATGGTGTCATCCCACCATGGCTGGGGACTCCAAACAACAGCATCTTTCACATTCGTTGATACAGTGACTGACATTAGTTGACATCAGGGACTCGTCAAGGCTACCCGCATGGGTGAACTGTACAACTTCCCTGACAACATTAAGTCTGTAATCTTATTTGCCGGATCTTACTAATTATTTACATATATAACTTATTTTTCCCAATGCAAAGTGAATAAAAATTCACAATTGACCAACCCAGCTTAAACCAAGAACCCATCTTTTACTTGTTCCAGTATGTGAAGAACAAAAGGAGTACAGGAGAAAATACAAATCCAGTCAAAAAGTATCAAGTAGATATCATATTGTAGTACAGATTTATAACCCAAATGGTTCGTGGAACACAACATAAAAATAGTGATTATAGTCAATTTGTGGCCTTTCATGTAACAACTCTATGACTGCGACTCATCCTGGGTGAGACGGCCCTGAGCTTCAGGTGTGCCAGGGCAAGACTTCAATTTAGTGGGACACAGATTGCAATAGCGTTATGCTCCTCCATCTCTCCATCCATTATTCATCTCTCCATCCCTTCATCCATCATCTCAGGCTCTAGGCCATTTATTCCCCAGTGGGACACTGCCATGCATAATGCAATAGGACCCCTATCATAGTCCTGTAATTGACATCCTCAGCTCACCTCACAGTGGGGATACTACTAAAACAGCCCAGAGAGAGAGACAGAGAGAGAAAGGGACAGGGGAAGAGAGAGAGCGAGAGAGGTCAAGAGATGATGATGAGCCCCCCACTTTGACCGTATAAACAAGAGGGTGAGAAATTAAGCGAGGGAAAAAAAATATTACAGTGACAGCAATAGTTGGAAATACAGGAAGCGATTTGGGATCGATACACACAGAGAACATACAAACTTCACACAAGAAGGTGCGGATCTGGGCTCAAACTCTAGATCTCAGAGGTGTAAGGCAGAGGCACTAATCATTGGGTCACTGTGGTGCCCAAATAAGTGATAAAAAAACAACAATCATTTAATCATCTATAGCTGATATTTGTTTTTTATGTTAGTGTGCAACTGTATATCATAGAAATAGAGGGTATGATGCCAAGTTGAACCAAGGAGTGTTTCAAACCCTGTAGCGGTTCATTGATTTCCTAAAATGTGTCATTTTGCAGGAAAAAGATTTCCACCCAACAGCGACACTATGAAAAATGCATTTCTACATATTGAACACATTGACACGTTACTCTCTGCAGTTGGGTATGCCACTAGCCACTATATGAGGAAATGCAATAGATTCATAGAGAAATATCCAAAAACAAAGCTTTCAATGGACGGAAAGTAAAGCAATGGCCAAAAGCTACATGAAAGATGACATTCACTCAAGTATGCTGTTGTCTATTCTTTTCTATTAACGAAAAGGTCACCCAATCCTAATGTCAGCCGATGTGAATGAGCTTTGTCTCATCCCTCCTTGGTCACATTCAGAGTTTTTTGACCAAAACTCCTACCACCCTTCTTTTTTTTAACAAGCCTGACTCCCAATGTCTGGAATTCCAGGCTGGCTGCAAATCAGCTCTGTGTTTCCCAGACAGGGGGCCCCAACAGGACCAGGCCAAATGCCAGTCCATGTAGGGCCAGATCACATGAGCAGACAGGGGGCCTCCCGAGAGATGCCAAACAATGTAAATTGCATCGTATCAGACTCCGCCAACAAATAGCAAATATCACATACAGGTAATAAGGTAATCTGCTACTGTTTTGTTAAATGAAACGAAAAAAGTTTAGAGGGAAATAAATGAGTATCAGGACTACAGTGTCGTTTTCAATTGCTATAAACAGCTCAACATCAAAAGCTCTTTCATGCACGTAGAAAGTGACGTGTAGCTTTGTATCACATGCATGGCATCTACATGGGTCATAAACTGGTGAGGCCAAGCATGGTGTAAGTAAGGACATTTCAACAAAAGGAACAATAACCATAAGGAACCCGTGACAAGTACAAGCCTTCATACACCACCCCACACACACATTCATATAATGAATAAAGCCATTTTTAATCCATATCAGATGAATAGTAATGCCTGATCCATTCTCTCCTAACAGCAGAGCAATCATGTGCCATTAATTCCTGTTTCAGTCCAATATCTGATATCATGTCAAAGGAATGTCGGTGAGTGTGTGTGTCCGGGTCTGTAAATGTGTTGGCAACGATGCTAGGGCATAGATTAAAAACATTACAAACATTCAGACTGGCGGGCCAGCCGTCTGCTCCGATTGTGTCATTCGCCAGCGTTTCTGCCATCGAGTCACGTAACCGCTGCGACAGGACAACACATCTGTTAAACGACTGCCTCTCCTAAATGACTGTTTGTCACTCGCGGCACGCTCCATTATCAGCAGATATTTATGAGCTGGCATGGAGGCCATACTTTTGAGTTTGGTCATGACACCTATCTAAGTAAATTGGTTATGTGCTTTTGCGCTCGTTTGCATAAAATCAATTTAGTAATTGAAATACGTTTTTAGTTTGCGAGTTCCCTGACGAGGCAGCGGTTAACAATACATACCTTCAATCTTAATTCTCAAAGGTTTCATAGGCTATATACTGGCAAGTTAGAAATGAAAGTGTGTGTGTGGACCCTCTTACAACAGAGTATTTGACAGTTCTGAGAATTAATAAATCTTATTCAAATTTGTGTTTTTTCTAAGTTAGCACGTACTTTATGCAATTTTTAGTGCCTCTCTTTAACCCCAAATTAAGTTCAGATGTTCTAGTATACATTAGATAAAATTGTTGCACAAGGTCATAGTCCACAGAAAGTTTCCAAACCATCAGAATAATCTCAAAGGTCAAAGGTAATACACAATTGAAAGCAAAACTATTGTATTGCAGACCATATAAAATCATTTTTTTTTCTTTTCTTTGAAAAAAAGGATGAAAAGTAAACTGGTCAATGACGCTGCAAAGAGATTGTCAATGAGCTTCCAAGAATTTTTGACAGGTACTGGATGTTCAGTCCATGTAAGAACAATCTTTCATCTTCTTTATACGTCTGAGCTGTGAGATAGGCTGGCAAAAAAAGCCTTCATCGTTTGAAGGAAAAAAAAAATGAAATCCCCCAGTTGTAGAAACATGTCCGATGAAACTGAGGTAGAATTGTTTGGTCATAATCCAAAAAGATGTATATGTTTAAAAAAGATATACACCAACACCCCTTTATCACCAAATGAATATTGTATACTTACAGTATAGTCGTCTAAAATAACAAATTTTAAATGATTCCTGTATCTTAAATATACTACATTATCTAGAAAAAACTAAGCAAAGAAATGGCTGAGTGAATCTTGTCAAGATGCATGAATTTGTAGTATGACACCAGTGTTCAAATTGAAAACGAGTTCATTGCTGCTTGTAAACTAGGAATGCTGTGCCTGTAAAATAATGTTTATCAGAATCATCTAGGTGCAGTGTTATATTTGGTCTTTTTGTTGACAGCCAGCGAAATGTAGAATGCAAGACTTGTGGCTCGCAAAGGTCTCAGAGCGCTGCCCTCTCCCTGAGCAAGCAAGCAAAGCGAGGCAAGAGGAAAATATTACAGCATAGCTTTTCACAGCACTTTGTTTCATAGAGGTCCCACGTCCATTAAAGTGTCTGGCTTTGCACAGCCAGATGAAATTACCTTCAGCCTGAAGGTTCAAGGCACACATACACAAGGAGTTCAGGATAGGCATCAAGAGCAGCCGTGTCCCCTGCACTGTACAATGGATCTATCCATCACTTCTTTCAGTGGGTTCTGTGGACTCATCCATTAGTTAGGGGAATGGGTGTGCAGGGACAGGCCTGTCCTACCGTGGCCTTTAATCCAGAGTTATAGCCCAGTGTGGTTGCTTTACTGTTACTTGCCGCACTATATGCCAGCTGTTGCCGGCAGATTCACATCTGAGGACAGTTCAATGCAACACATCACGGTTATCCGTTCATTGATCACGATGGAGGCGTACAGAGGACGTCACCTCAAAGGGGCATTGAAGGAAAAGGAAAACACATTCAAGAGGGGCTATAATTTTGAGTAATGCTGCAAATACAGTTTTAAAGATGCTCATAAAATCCCCAGACTATCTCGAATAAATCGTCTGTTGATTCTTGCCTTGGAGAAAGATTCACAAACTTTCATGACAAAGTGTGTCAGTTGCACCTTGCAACCAGAATATAATTGTTCAGCTTTAAGATGCAAGAGCAGCTGATACTTTCTACAATATAGAAAATGCTGAGCTGTTGAGAGCACAGCAAAATGCAGGATAAAGGATCAGGTGTCAACACTTTGGATTCAGTGTTGCCCAAGGGTAGTACAAAGCCCAATGTTTATCAGAATATAAAAAAATAAAAAAAGATCATATAGCCTTTCCAGCTACGAACATGGTTGCAGGACTTAAACCTGTATTAGGTTTTTCTGTCATGGGCTGGGTTTTAAATAAACTCTTTGGCTGACATTGACTTGAATACACACTCAATTTGAATTTGGGGGGACTGCCAGCCACCTATTAAAATGGATTGGCTTTCTTCTAGTGAAAAGATGGCTTTGTAGTTTTAATTTTGTTTTAAAGAAAAGCTGATTGGAAGATTTAATAACAGTTTCTCGTTATAACGAGGGATATGATCTCAATGTACAATTTGGGTTATAAATTAGGATTTCAATTTTTTCAGGCATCACATACGTGTTATAGTTTAAAATAAAGATTTCAAAACAGTTTCAAAACAACAGTGGAATATTAAGGCTTTGAAACTGGTTCCAGGTAGGGTTGTTGTTGTTAAGCCATCCTTTTGAAATCAAAGTAGGAATTCAATAGATCAAGGGCAGGTTAAACTGTGATGTGGAAAATTAAGATATATAAAGAGCAAAAAATGCTGGTTAAAGCATCCCACCCACAACATGCCCTGCAAGCCTTACAAAACAGAGGGTTACCAGAGTTCCATGAAAAAAAATCCAAACTACTTGTAATCACTTTAAAGTGTACACAGGACACTTCTCTATTCTCTGTCCATGTGCAGGCATGCACAGCTGCCTGTTCATCCCGTCAGAGCGCCTTTGTGGTGCTTCAGTAACAGTGGACATCCACTTATGGCGTGAAAAAAGAAACAGCTCATCCTTGACTACTTGATTAACATGTCTCCCTTCCAAGCAAAAACAGAACTGCCCCTCCCTTAAAAAAAACATTAAAAGAAAAATAAATCACACCTTCCTTATACAATACTTCCCAAGTTGCTTCTGACAGGCAAAGTCTCAGTCACACACTTCTAGGGTTACGACGTGGATAAAGCTGAAGAGGATGGCTGAAAGGCAGGAAATCTTTTGAGACGCGCCAAAGAAGTTAGAGGGAGACAAGATGTGGAGGAATAATAAGGGAACAAAGAACAGTGGGTTTTCAGTCTTATTCACGCTTAAAAGGGCCGTGTTCTCTTGTACCCAGGAATGTTCATTGGTGGCTATGTACCCCTAAAGGACTAAACACCTAAAAGGAAGTTTAAAAAAAATATATCGGTATTAGAAAATGGCTCCAAAAGCGCAAGGGACGGGTGGAGCGACGTTTACTATTTTGACAACTGATTTGCAAGTGGGATCATAAGAAAGTGGAGGAAGCCTTTATAAAAAGCCGTGCCTAAATTTTCCAGGATTTGGGAGAGAGAGATGGCTTTCAAATTGCTCCTTGCTCAACCTGAAATATTACTAGACGTGGATTTGAGATTAACCTGTCCAAATTTCCACAGAGAGCCTTTTTATGCTGATTTTAAACTCTTCCTGCTTCGTAGAATGGTTAATGCCTGGATTTTCTTATGCAACAATTGATGCTGACTCCACTTTTATAGGAAAAGGTCATGTTTACTTGAATGTCTTATAATTCTAAAGCAAACGTTCGCCTGAGTATGGATTTTCAATTAGGGTCATCAATGAAAGCCAGCGTACATTTAAAAGCATAGATTCAAGCCTGGATTCAGTTCTCAAGTCAAGATAGGGGATTAAAAACAGAGCTAGAGATTTAGATTAGTATTTTAAAACTGGATAATGGTTTTAACATTGGAGAATCAAGCCATAGTCAGGAAATCAAGATAGAGTATATATATTAGTCTTGCAATTATTGTCTTTGGGGGGTGTTTAAGGCGTGGATTGGAAGTTTCAAATTTCAAATTAGTCGGGGTTTCAAGCCTGTCTTATTAAAGTTGTCTGCAACTTTACAAATCATAATTGCGGGAAAGGGTTTGTCCAAATAAGTGTTCTAAATCTTGAAGAGGCTTTCACATTTGTTTGAAGCCAGATCCGACATTTGTAAGATGGTGCTTTGGTATTACGGTTTCAAAATAGAGTAATAACAGGGGCTAAAGGGGTTAAAATCTAGGGTTCACCCCCTGATTGTAGTGCTTCCATTGTATATTTTTAGCATCAGTCTTGTTAAACATTACAGCTCATAGTAGATCACCTGGGTATAGAAAAGGCACTTTGTCCAGTTTGATCTGAAAACAACACAATAATTTATCCCACAAAGACCTTGCTATAGCAAGATCAAACTAGATGCTGTGCAATTAGGTAAGAACCCCAGAGTCAATTTATAATAAGGTGAGATTTTCATGAGGGAGAATGCTCAACTTTCATCCTCGCAAGTGTTTACACCCAAACCCCTAAAAGGCTGTGTCTCAGCAGCAGACTTGCTGGCTGAGCAAATTTCATATATAAACTCTCTGTAGTTCACAACAGTCCATTACAACCCAATTGATCTCTGACATAAATTGCCAAGTCAAACAGCTCCTGATCTGCCCAACAAAAAGGAGAATTTGCCAAGAAGCAATTTGTTGAGTGACATCAACTAATCCAGTTGGACATTGGCTAGATGACTACAGCTTTTTAATCGTACGGAAATATGTGGAAGAATTCAAATAAAATGCTGAGCCAAGTGCTTATCAGCCAATCAGAAGCATCAAAAGTTTACTTCGGCTGTATAGGTCGAAGATTTTGACATCGTCATTTATCAATAAAGCGACAAAATAGATGTATTGTTGCAACAAAAATTGTATAATGATTTAGGCATAAATATCACAACTATTTAAAGTTTTTAAAGACCAACAAGAAAATTGTAAATATTCATTTATTATCTTTTTGAACTGCTTAACCTCATAAGCGCCGTGGGGTGGTGCTGGAGCCCGTCCCAGCTGACTTTTGGCCGAAAGCGGGGGACACCATGAATGGGTGGCCAGCCGATCGCAGATTTTAAATACTTACGGCTAAAAAATATTTCATAGGTTCCTTCGAAAAATCATTTTACATAACTCTAGTGGTTCAAAAACGAATGGGCAGTGTAGAATTAAATACATGCTTTCAATGACTGACTGCTCAATGACGCTTTGTAAATGTGACCTTTAAAAAAAGTACAAAAAAACCTTTGCTTATGGCTTGTAAATGTACCATTAGAAGAGGAGCTAGTACTAAAAGCAGCAATTTGCTAATTATTGGACGACCACAAAAATCATGTAATCATGAGTTCAGTCCAATAAAAGCTTAAAAACGTGTCACTGTACTAAAGGGCACCGTGGCAGCTGGATAGTGTCCAGTGGGGTTCCTGGAGCCTTGGGCAGCCAACGAGTAACTTCCTCCTAAATGGGACCAAAGTTACTTCCTGCTGGACCATAAAAATGGGATGTAGTCAACTGAAGTCAGGTTGAAAATCCTCCAGTGGCACTTAGTAAGGTCAAGAGGTTCACACCATGGCATAATTTCCTAGTTTGACGGCTATATTGCTGTTATATTACGAGCAGGTGCAGAGTTTTCTTTACAAGCAAAATGTCTTTATCTCCAAACCCTCATTCTGATGAGAGGAGCAAACACGATCCAAAACAGAAACTGAAAGGCTTAAAATTAACCAATGAAAAGAGGATTAAATATATAATGTAACCCATGTGGTCTCAAAACTCATTTTGCATCGAGACGCTCATGCAGGTTTGGTACAGTTCACTAGAATGTAGGATAAGGCAATCTCACCCTAGCCTGAATGAAAACAGCATGACAAGGACATGTGTGTTTGTGTGACATCATACTGGATCACAACTCCCAAACCTTAAGCAGACAATGAATGCATTCATTTCTAGACAAGTACAGGAATCTGCGTGTCAGCGGTAAAGCATGACAACACCCTCATGGCCTATGCAAAGCAAAAAGCCCATTTCAACACTTATGTCATTTCTCAACAAAAACTTCAGGGGGGGATTACCATTCTCTCTGGCATGTCCTAATTTGGCCTCAGTGCAAAGCCACTCTCTTATCTGATGGGTACACCAAGTCCAGCAGGCACAGACCTAGACTTCAAAGAGGGGTAGAAAACGCAGTGCACTTCCTGTCGGAAGAAAATGAAATGGCTAGGATGCAACGAGGAAATTCCAGCACTGAATTAACACCGGAATCGTTAACTGCGCAATCTATAAAATCGGATGACCTAAGCGGGAGATCAAAGAACATTTAATGTTCATTCATCCATTTCCTGTACCGCTTATCATCACGAGGGTTGCAGAGATGATGGATCCTGGACTAACCACTCGGCCGCCAGACTGCTACATTTTTATTGTTCTCTTTTAAATATATGAAATTTGTTTGAAAATAAATTCTGAAAATATGAACACATACTGAGAACAAGTGAATTCGGAGTCTCTCAATTATTAAAGTTACATAAACTCTTTTGAGCTGATAAATATGCATGTTTTATCCACAGTGCTAAGGTAAAATAGACAACTACATTTCTAATTAAATCTATAAAGATAAAATACTGTTCCATTTTGCTGCAGTCTGAGAGAAACACTCGGAAATATCTGGTGTTCTCCTTCAGAATTGTGTTATGGCACAGATGGTTCAAGTATGCACAATTGGGTTGACAGAAAAAGCATACTAACTGCTTTAGCATCTACGCAAGCAAGTGCCAGTGGTATGTTTGACAGTCGGGATTGGACACAACCAAATTCTTGCACTGACAGGAAAGAACATGGTGTGTAAACCGTGAAAAAAAAACATACACGTATACGTACTCCAAATTGCGAAATAGCCCCTAAAATTGTTTCTAGTTCACATCATGTCTCTATTTGTGTAAGCTTTGTTCACCCAAAACAGTGTGTGATTTAAGAGTAGTAAGTATGGCAGAGTTTCAGAATGCAGACCTGCCCTTACTTGACTTCTTAATCTAGCATTTCCTGGCCTCCCACTGTGTATCTGGGTATAAAAACGTCACACCACTGTGAGTTCTCCACCTCCCCCTTTCCTCTGGATCACACTACAACAGCTTCATGGTTGCCTGCCACTGGCCCCTCCACTCCTGCTGTTACAACCGGGCCAGTGCACAAAATCAGCACTTGGCTCGGTCCCAAGATGGTCCCACATGCCTCCCAATTTCGAGATTAAATAGCACCCCTCTCTGAAGTCCTTCCAGAAGCTAATGGCTTTTGTTGCTGGGAATAATCCGCACATCCTCTCCCACATGCCGGGGGTCCGCCAGCCTGTTGCGAACCCCGCTTTTGTGTCTCATCTCCATCTCGCTCTTCCATTTTGGTTGACCTCCCCCTAGATCCAAAAGCCCAATTCCCCTAAAGGACGTGCGTGGGCAACTTGGGACCCCAACCACCCGCAAAGAAGGGAGGAATCAAGAGAGATGACAGATTTAAGATCCATGGGGAGTTTTATAGAGAGTCAGTGCAGGTAGTTTCTCAACCTTAACAAAGTCCTTAAATCTTGTCGTGAGTGAAGATTAGGCAGGGTGACGACGGTGTGGGTGATCACATTTCTCACACAGCGAGAAACTGTTTATTTCGGTAACTGCAGAAAGAGCAAATATTCCTATGTAGTGATAGGAATTAAAGAAATATAATAACTCAATTACTTCCAGAATTAGCTTTTGTGCCAGCTGACACAATCAGCAGATTGCATATAGCACTATTCCACAACTGGGTGGGAATCCAGCCATATCTTAGGTCAGAAAAATAAGCGCGCCAAACTTCATACTGATGACAGACTGGAACTTGAATGAAAATTGTTCATGACAATGCTCCCCACCGCTCCGTCATAATGTTGGACAACCCCTAGGTCATACGCCTTTGAAAACCACTGGCTTGAATAATGCGGACGCTCTGATATATGTGGGTAAATATATGTGTATATACACTTTTAAGAAAGGAGACATGCTGAGAAGTGAAGAATTTCAACAAGAAAAAAAGAAAAAAAGCAAGTTGGTGGCAGGCAATGGCTTGTCACAACGCGTTTGTTTCATTATCGCACAATCAATAAAGCAAATGAAAGCCTTTCATTCTGTCACCTGCGAGTAGATTATGGAACAATAGATTATATGCAATGTAGTTGCTGATCTTTTTAAAAATGTTTTGCGGTAATTTCACGCAATAGGTTGGTTGCATTTGGTGGGCAAAATATGCATGCAGTTTTGATACAAGCAAGCATTTCATTTCTTCTACCTCCTTCCGAAAAGTCCATTGAATTCAGGTTCCACTAAATCTGGGGAAAAAAACTAGAGCCTAGGTCCTAGGGAAGTGCGTTCAAAGAACCATAAAAGTAAACAGAGATTTAAAACCTCAGAATTGGGACTCGCCTTCCTAATCAAAGCCATATTGTACATTAATTGGAAAGAAAAAACAAGCAAGCAAGAGTTCAAATGAGTCCAGCTGTTGGTGGAGGTGCTTATTTTTCTGAATAGAAACAACTATTAAAACTGAGGTCACGTTTTTATTGAAAGAAACTATTAAAATAGCTGCATTCTTATCCTCCTGAGGATAAGAAAACATATCAGGCAAAATCTACAGTAGAGTAGCCTGTGTGTTAGAACTTAATGTGCTTTCAAAAAATAACAGTATCACAAATAGTTTAAAAGACAAGGGGTTTAGATTAAAGGCCATTTCTGGACAAAATTTACCCAAAAAAAAACATGAGAACTGGCCGTGACCCCAATGCTCTCCAAATGTTTCAGAGAGGAGCTAATTTGGGACGGTGACGCACTGAGTGGACGTTTGTGGTAATGAGCTCACAACCACTCGTGTGGGAGATAAAATAACATAGACATAGACAATGTTGACTGACCACGCAAAAATCCCTTTTTTTGTCAACAGTCAAAGCCAGAAAAGTCTTGTTTTCCAAGACAGAAGAACGCTAGGAGAAAAATTCTAAGATGCGAAAAAAGCAACAGCATCAGTAATGTTTTTTTCATGTAGAAGAAAAGAGAGAATTTGGAGTGGGTTGAAGGTGAAGAGAACACAGTAGGGTAAAGACAAGACAGATATGCATAAAAGCATATTTATCCACTCTGCGGAGGACTGTCAAGAAGCCTCTGCCCCCACATATCAACAGCCAGACCTCCACATACGCTGCATACAAACATATCAACACAAACCCTGCAGCATGGAGAGGAAGGCCAGGAGACCACTGAAACTCCTGAACCTTTCCATCTAGTGAAGGGGGAAGGAAATTTGGAGGAATTATCAACTCTTAGCAATATCTAGGTCAGAGTTTTTGCAAATGTGGAACTTTTGAGGAATACACAAGAAAAGTCCGAGTGTTGATTTACACAAAAAGCTACATTACATATGAGGCGATAAATAATTTGGAATTACACTTGGAGCCTTCAATTCAGAAATGACTTGTAAAGGAAGATTGAGGAGGATGAGTGTTAAATGGGAACCAAACCATGAATCACACTCCCGAAATAAGTGAAGTGCAGCTCAGGCATAAAAAGTCAACAGAGAAGGAGCCAAACTCAATGTTTTTGTTGCAAAATGAAAATTATAGATGGTGTATTCCATAAAAGCGAAAATACATCAAAACAAAATGTCTGTGGATTTATAAGTTCTACTTCACTGACAAGTGTTAGTGGAGTAGTTCTCGAAGTGTGGTAGGAGAAGCGCTAGTGGCACACAAGCACCCTCTAGTGGCAGGGGAAAGCTCGACTAAATTGTTTCAACATCTTTTGTTTAACCGATTACAGCTCATTTATCAAATAAAACTATTTTTCAGTTGTACTTGCTGTAAAATGTTTGTAAAGAAACACATTTCAGGTGAACACTTGCAAAGATTTGTGATAGTCATTGTATATTTTCTAATGACCACAGGCTTTACCCATTCCGAATAAACTGTGAAATAGCAATCTCTCAGGCTATGCGTATGTGCTTGGGCTACATCCATAGATATATATATTTTTTTTTAAAGAAATATTTTTACCTGGCCATGCCCAGACTGGCAAATCCTGCTGGTACAATGAGAACATCAAGGCGGCGGAAGGGATGAACTCCTAGGACAGTATGGGCTGCAGCTAAACATCGGGGCAACAGGGTGAGGATCCCAATCTAAAACATGAAGAGCAATGCATCTGTAAACTATATAGTCAGAAAGCAAGTGTTACAAAAAGTACCATATTTATTCAATAAAGACAAAGTTAAACAAGTGACAACAAGAGAGGCCGTTGAGCCTTTTGTGTTTTTCCCAAATCCAAGCCTGTTTACCCTGTCAATAGAATTCATTGGGTTATGAATGGTGAATACATCACTGTATTTACTTATAGTTGTCTGACTCAGTCATATAGGGCCAGTACTCAAGACTCAATCAACAGTCTCTATGCTGGCTTCAGCCAAGTAGATTTATTTTTAGAGAAAAGAGTCATAATTTTATGACAAAGGGGTCTCCCGTAAACTGAGCTGCAAAGCTTGCAGCAAAAAAATTAAAAGCTAATGTGTTGTCCCTTTCCCCCCAAATTGTTGTACCTTCCTATAGACTTATGTATTATTTATAAGTTTTTAATTGGTTAGTATACAATGCATTTTTAATCTTGCAGTACTAGTTATAACCTTATTGTTGTTGTTGTTTTGAGAAAATGCTAGAATTTTGGAAACCAAACTAAATATTTATTCTTTTGATGGTGATTTTATATCTAATTTTTGAGTTTTTTTCCTTCAAATTACAGTTTGTCTTTCATTGTTAATGTTTGGAAATAGTTTAAAAAAAAAAAAAAAAACTATTGCATGCATTCACCATACTGCCCTCAAGTGAATACAACAGGACACTTGCTCCAACACAAGGCCCCGAAAGAGTTAGAACGGGATGACCGGTATATTAATCACGCGACATAACAAATCGACAATGAGTGGAAAAAAATGTACACTGTGGGTACGCATATATCAAGGCACCACTGCATAATTTTCTGAGGTGTAAACGTTTCCCAACCTGTGCCTTTTGCAGAAGGCCAACGGGGGCAAACACACGGTGTGGGATCACACGCTGGGACTTCACGGCGCGTTCGACGAACCGGCAAGGGTAGTCGCCATGGGAACAAGGGAAGCTGTCATCCAACATGGCTGAACAGTCAGGCAGAGAGACGCACTCGTGCTGGGAGGACGAGCTTAGGCAGGCAGTCTGCTCTTCCCTTGGAACATATTGTAAAAGGAAAAGACAAGTTTAATCCAAGGTTAATAAAAAGCCTTTTAATAGGTTTTCCCATAGAGAGCACCCAGAGCGCGTGAGGTATGATACTCATTCCATGTGTGCTGCTCTTTGTTCTAGGCGTGGGAATGAAAGTCATGGAAATATGGTATTTCCTATACATAGTATATATAAAACCACTCCTAAAAAAATCAAGGTGTCACTGTGCAATCGTATTCTTTCAAAATGCAACAACTAGAACCGACTTCGTATCCAAGGGTTTTCGAGTCGGGTCCAAGTTTCCTTCCAACTATTCACTGAAAATAAAGGCCTGCCTTGTACAGGGAGATTCCTGAGGCCGGCAGCAGCCTACAACTGGACTGCCACAGGAGCAAAACCAGAGCAGGAGGAGGAGGCTTACTGGAAATCCTTGGCAGAAGCAGCAGACCTAATGCATGGGGACCCTAGTCCAACTGGGGCCTGCAAGCCACTCACTGTTGCTCGTATCCATAAAAATGTGTCTGCTTTACTTGTTTGCACTCCAAAGATAATTTCTGCTGGCCGCTGAATTGAGAGTATGGAATTCTTAACGCTTTGATGTATTTGTCATAAAAAGGCAGAGTCAAAGCTGCTGCTGCGCCCTTAAAACCTCACTATGTTTCAGGGAATGAAAAGGGAAATGTTTGTCATGGAATGTGGAAAGGCCAGGCCGGGGTTAATGACGCCAGGAAAGCAGGAGGTCTTGCCAAAATAAAGCGCAAACAGTAAAAAAAAAAAAAAAACATAATACACTACCTGCCAATGTGGAGACTGGAGGCTTTTACTACTTTACTGCTTGAACCCAGGTGGGGGGACATGGGGACTGACTCTTTACACTCGTCCCACCGTTCCCATTGGCTTTTTCCACCAACGGGAAGAGGTTCAGTTGGGACTTGTTGCCAATGGCCCACTGCCAGGGTGAAGGTGGAGGCAGGCATGGGCATTGTGACATAGTAATTCCATATCAGCAAACCTGCTGAGAACAAAGAAAAAAGCTGGTAAAAAGTCAGACGAGGGGAAAAAAAAGTTTAAATGGAAAACATTTTACATCAAGTCTCCCCGTAAAACTATCATGACCAAGGGAGCAAGGCTAAATTACTGTAGTAGTAGTAGTGTTGTTGCTTATTTAAAAATATATAGTGTTTATTTGTAAAAGGAATGCTGTGTATTATGGTATCCCACTGTAAAATGATACATTACATTTATGTATTTGTATGTACTACAACTCTGCTTAAATCTAGAGAGAACTATTCAATTAAATATTGAAAATTTTTTACTAAAGTTTAAATTTCACTAAAAATGTATACCATAAAATGTTTGAAAGCAACAAAAAGCAAAAAAAAAAGTTTCAACAAGCAGAAAATGTATGTTTTTACCCTAACATTGATGTCATGAAGCAAAACGAACCAGAATTATGAAGACATGCAAGGGTTCAATCGGCAATGTATGAAGAATTCATATAGTTTTTTTTTTTTTTTAAATGAAAGAAATTAATTACTTGTCTCCACATCTATAATAGGCTCAATCTGTTCTTCCCCACTCATCAAGACCACACAGTCGCAGGGGGCCCGCATTGTGGCCTGCCACGTTGACATGGCAACAGGCGGCTCCTGGCAGGGGAAAAGGGCTCGGTTGTTGATGGGTGAGCCCGCGGTGTACACGCACGCCCTGGAATGAATATTGAATGTAAGACAAGATTCATTCCATAGGCTTTTAGTAAACACGGTCCATGTACAGAATAATACAAAAAAATACACAAAAATGATGCCCACTTCTGACATGACTGGTTTTGTAATTTGAACAACTTGATAACATAACAAATAAATTTACAAGCACTACTCCAGACTGGCACAAAAATAGGAAGTGAGGAAAGTATATTTCTTACCTACTCAAGCATGTCCAATCATTATTTTTGTTTCTATCTGCACATTTAAGCCCAAATATTGGTAATTATTCAATAAAAGCCTATTATCATATTTATCAGTTTAATTATAAATGAATGGAAAATGCACAATCTATAAAATACACAAAATATGCAACAGAATTTCAGTTTGGTGTTAAATTAAAATAGAAAAAAGGGCAAAAAACTTCTTATTGGAGGCCAAAAAAATCAAAATAATGTAACTCCCCTATTTTGTTTTTTTAAGTCATTTGCCTTATGTAACAAATCAAATTTCTCCTTTAAACTTAAAGTTAGTAATTCCTACATAAGTTTGTTTGAGATCAAAAACATGTAGATAGTAAATACAATGATTTGTTTATTTGTTTAGCTATAATATTTTTTAACACGGAAACATAGGGTCCTTGGTGAAATCAAATAATTTTCATCAATACCTGTTGTCCTGGTCTTGAGTCCACCTGACAGAAGCCCCAGTTGGCTTTGTCTCATAGGAGATCCTGAGGGCTCTGGGGAAGTCCTTCGGGGAGGATACTCCTTGCTTCCAGACCTGCAGACTCCAGCGGTCGGTATGAAAACACATCGGTTCTCCATCTTGCTCTACTCCAGGGGCACGGCTACAAGCTGAGAAGAGCTCTTGCTGTCGCCTCCATTGAGCCGAGGGCATGGAGACCAGCGCTTGGATGAGGTCAGGGGGCCGAACCCCATTAAAGAAATCTGACAAGAACGTGACATTCACCTCCTCTACCTTTGACACAGCTATGTCACAGCAATCAAGAATTAGGGTAAAAGGACCACTAGGTGCCCACTTTAGATGATCAACTACCACGCCCATCCCAGCATCGTTTTTGAATGATGGAGTTTGGTTTCCATCATGTTCTGCGGCCTCTCCACAAGCAGTGGGTTCCAGGAACAGAACCACACTGCCACTAATGACTTTTCTTTGAAAATGAACACACAGATCTAGAGCATAGTGTTTAACTAGCATGTGGCTAGTGTTTGCACAAAGTGGAAGATCGTCTGTGTCAGATATGACTGGCGGATCTCCAGGTTGCTCCATGTGATATTACTCATGTGTTGGCAATCGTTACCCTGAAAGTTTAAGCACTATAGAGCATCGTGGCAGCCGTGATAGTACATGCATGTGCTGTAATTCGAAGTTGAAGATAAACTTTCTATTTGATGTCAGAATAAATAGATAAACGTGACAAAACAGCACTAGATGCCATTCATTGATGGAAGCTCACCGTTCTGGAGCGCACGAGTCAATAACGCCAAAGTTGTCGAAAGGAGATGACGTGGTTGGAAGCGACAGGAGGAAGTCGTAGTTCTTTATCCATTGGAATGGTGCGGTCATAATGCCTGCGACGGCAAAAATGTAGTTCTTCATCCCGTTTCCGACAAGACGCGCCTCATTTGTTATTGTTTTTGGGATTAAAACTTCTTTTTTGATTAATCATGTTTGCATTTTTAAAGAGTCAATTTATTCATCATCATTTAAGACAAGAACTCAACAAACAAGGAGGAAAATCTTATCTTATCTTCTGAACCACTTTATCCTCATTAGGGTCGCGGGGGGTGCTAGAGCCTTCCCCAGTTGATTCCAAAACTGATGCTGAAAACACAAGTAACCACAATACATGCAAAGCACACCATATATATGTATTGCATATGTAATTATATACATGTGGAAAAGGTATTGATGCTGTTATTATTCTTGAAACAGTACATCTGTCAAGTGAACACTTTCCATTTTATTGATGTTTTTCCAGTATTATGTAATGACCATAACAATCAAACACATGTTGTAAAACACAGCAACAACAACAATTGTTCAATATGGAATTAGTTTGTTTTGATTGGCATCGGCAGCACTGAATTATATTAACAAAAATATTACATCTTTCTTACAGTCTCAATCAAATCTGGGATGAGAATATTAATAATAAAATAAAATTTAAAAAAATCATGTCTTGTTTCTCATTGGAATGTGCAAGTATCTATGTTGTGGTCACTGATTGGTCTTGCAATGATAACACATTCAGAACTGGTTTTTAAAACACAATTTACTTTTATACAAGGATATGTCGAATTATATACCAATTTTACACAATTTTTCTTAGGGGATAAGCATTAATTTACTCAGTGCCCCAGATATACAAGTTGAAAGAAAACAACACTGTGCGCAATGAAGTGAAATGAGTTCTGTTTGTACAATAATGTATTATTGCTGTCCAGTATATGTTTAGGAAATGTATCTTCAGTAATATACCATACAGTATTTTGACAAAAAGCAAAACGAACCTAACAATGTGCGGTAGCACCTGAAATTATTGCTTTAAAAAAAAATGGCACTGTGGAATTGCAACACACATAGTTTTCTCAGTACCAAACCCTGACTGTTAGTATTTTAATCAATACTAATGTTGCTGTTATTTAAAAAATATAATTCTACAAAACAAAAATATGTATTTTCCACATTTGTACACTATTTTATGTGCCATTGTTCAAACTTACAATATAGTGCAGATAAGTCCCTCCACTGCATGCAAACTTGTCAGGTAACTCCAAATAAATTAAATTAAAAAAAAAGAGAAGCCTCAAATTCAAAAATACAAACGTCTAAATTGTGTGTTTAACACACAGATTAGAATTTTAAGCCCTTTAACAAAAAAAAAAAAACAGAATCATTTATTGCATAAGTGACATAACATATCCATGTTATACCAACTATCTCACACGCGCAATTTCACACTGAAGGTGAGAGAAGAGCATTATTGGCACAAAGGTCCTGAACCAGCATGGACCCAATGTTTGCAGCATCATTAGGCTTTGAACTTTTTACAGCGAAGAGTCGAATCCTGCTTATCTCAAGTACATAAAAATAAGAATTATCATAAGGAATATTAACACTGCTGGTTGTCTTTTTTTGAGAACTCTGAACCAACTGTCATAGTGAAATGAGGTCACCACAGACAATTTATTTCCTCCTCTTCATAAAGGTTTGTATACCGGACTCGCCAAGGGTCCTCAGGAGACTTCCTCCTGAGTTTTGCGGAAACTCAGACGTTTGAAGGAATCCCTGCATAGCAACACCAAAGGGTTATGGGTACATGAACATTAGATTTGGGCATTTTCCCCCCCTCCTTTTTCTAAAGTCAGCAGAGAACCAATTAGTCCATTAGTTGACGTTTCGATTTTGCCACCATTAGGTGAATCCGCTGAATAATAGTCCATTGTGGCAACTCATTTACATTGTAATTTGTTTAAGTGAGAGAGAATCCATAAAACTGGGAAAAAATAAAAGCACGATCGACAGGGATTACAACCAATATTGTTTCTCCTATATTATGAGTTTTCTAAAGCGATGCATCTCTAATTCTGATAAAATCCCACATTAATAATTTAGCTGTGTTTTCATTCAAATATGTTCAAGTTTTTGAGCAGTTATTCATTTTTATTTTAAGTGAGATAAACCTGTTCAGCATATTCTACAATATAAAACACATTAGCTTTTTCTGGAGGCAATTGCTTCACTTGAAATGAACTATTTCACTTTGAGAGTTTGTTCTAATGTTGTCCTTTCTTCAATGTCAATCCAAATGACATGACATCAAAGATGTGATTTTAATCCTTTAATGCTAAGTGGGTCTGAAATGTGTGAAACCATGAAATGCTCCCTCACCTGTTCTCCAGCCGTGGTCTAATGATAGGTTTGTATAACTCAGGGATCTTCCTCTCCAGCATGGGCCTCAAGTTTTCACGTAGGCGGTTATAGTTCTTCTTAAGTTCCTGCTGGTACTCCTTCTGGTCTGACGTGATCAAGTGTTTGTTCTTCTCGACAGCCTCGCCACACCTGGGAGGACAAAAAGTGAAGGAAATATATCATCCAATGGGCTGTAATGTGCTTGTTGAGAAATTATCATAAATAAGTCGAGCTCTTCAAGGATCTTGTCCCACTATTGTTATAGCGATTAAAAAAGGTTGGACGAGATACTGGCCAATTTTCCTAAATATATCTATAGTAGATGATGGTTTACTTGTTTTTACATTTCCCAAAAAAAAAAGACTTAAATAGTACATGCATCTGGCTAATATTGTATAAGTGCTGCCTTTACGTAATGACTTGGAATGAAATCGGAAGAGAGGATTGCCTTCTTTTTCATATGAGATAATGAACGCTAAACTAAGAGTGGAACCAAGAGGGAAAAAAACCCAGGGTAATCCAACCTCATACTAACAACAGTCTTTATCCATTTGACACAAATTAGCAGTCTTATGCAAGACAAACAATCGCATGCCCATTGGTAGTTTCCACCCAATAGTATGCAACGGCATAATCATTTGCATGCAAGAAGAGGAACACTGGTAGATCATAATAATAATGAGTTAAACCGTCTGAAGCAGGACAGTGCACAAATTCAGGAGGTACTCCGTGAGGAAATCAGGGAGACTTGGGTGATTACTAACACATCCCACAGTTAATCCGCCAAAATTAAATGAGAGTAATATGGAAAAGGCATTTGTATGTAACAGTATAGGGTTCAGTAAATAGTCAAGTTAAAAAGCATGATTGACCTGAGGGAAGAACTTTCTAAGGCGAGGTTTGTTGATGTGTATAAGTTCAGTGACGAACGCACCAACGCTAAACATTTGAATTCTATTGAAACCTTTGTAAAGCCTCGTGCAAATGTGATTCAAGTACTGTGAGCACTATACATTGCATTTCCACTGTATATATATATGTATATATATATATATATATGTATATATATATATATATATATATATATATATATATATATATATATATATATATATATATATATATATATATATATATATATATATATATATATATATATATATATATATATATATATATATATATATATATATATATATATATATATATATATATATATATATATATATATATATATATATATATATATATATATATATATATATATATATATATATATATATATATATATATATATATATATATATATATATATATATATATATATATATATATATATATATATATATATATATATATATATATATATATATATATATATATATATATATATATATATATATATATATATATATATATATATATATATATATATATATATATATATATATATATATATATATATATATATATATATATATATATATATATATATATATATATATATATATATATATATATATATATATATATATATATATATATATATATATATATATATATATATATATATATATATATATATATATATATATATATATATATATATAATTTTTATTTGTATGTATTCCCTAAAAAATCCGAGGCATATCAGGGAAATCCAGGATTCTAAATTAGCATTCAAACAGGAGCAGTTATTGCCTACAGCTCGCACATTAACAGTGAATTTGCCAACATCATGTGCCATCCTCTCAGGCATCAACCCCATGAAGGCAAAAATAAGGCATGCCAAAGAGTCTTTTCTATACATGTTTTTTTTCCACAAGGTTTCTTTGTGTGTGAGAAACTTGAAAGTTTGGTAAAAATTTAGTGTATGAATTTACCTTGCAAGACCATACTACTACTCCCCTATACCAGAAAGAACTCACAAAGACAAGACCACTTTTGAGAGTAGAAACTGAGACAAAAGAGAGAACATACTAACTACACAATTCATTCTAAAAAAAAACAACTCCTGTTTCTTTTTCAAAAAGATTGCATTGAACCTACAATTGTGCTCACTTTGAAAAATGGAAGAAATCCAAGGCTGTCAAAAAATAACAACACCCAAGTACCGGGAGGATATAGCTCCACAATTTCAGAATTATGGGGCAGATCTACTAGCCACCAGAACACTCTGGTGCTTCTTCTTTTATTAAAAAAAACACTTTATAAGCTTATAGACTGCCTATAAAACAGCAGAAGGAGGCTTATATGTAATACTACATGATGAAAAACTAAACACTCATTTCCCCAGCTGTCCCACAAAGGCCCCATTCCCCAGGATCGAAACTAAGAACTGTTTTGGAAATTAGATAAATATTTGCCAACCTGCTTGTAGCAATCAGTGCAAACCGGAATGTAACATGCGAGGTTCTGGAAAATGAAAACCACCTTTTTGAGGCACAATGACCGGGTGGGTGCCTTCCCAGATGAACATAGGCAGATGTAAATGCACCCGCACACAAGCACTCTCTCTCTCTTTGCTTCATCAAAATCACTCTAACGGATCCATTACTGTGAGCAGGATGGTTCAAATTATCGTCCTAATTATTCAAAATACAATGAATCCCTTGGGAACAATGACGCTTTGAATGGCAAGAAAAATAGCTCGGTGATAACATGAGGAATAAAAGCGTGTGCTATCATGGAGCGAGAATGAAGAAAAGCGCTCCATACAATTGTTCGGGTTCTTTTCCATTCATCCTTCTTGTTTGATTAGTTTAACAATCAGATGTGATATTTTGCCATTTTCTCACTTTCCTCATTCAGAATTCAAAGTAAATTTGATTGTATTTTAGCCATAGGAAAGTTTTAATACCACTTATTCCAAAGTTATGTGTTATTTAGTATAGATAGCACTCTCAATGTGATAGGGGAAAGATCATTCCAGTTAAAGATCAGATTAGTAATTCTTTGAGAGACTCAGAATTTGCCTTGGGTTTTTCTGCAAGTTATTACGAAATGATCCCCATCAAATTGGTATATGAATTCAACATGTTCTGTGGGAATGAAATGGGGGCAGGAATGTTTATTAATGGTGAACTATTCTCAAATTCATTCCTCACTTAGATACAAATGAATATAAATATATATATACTTTTCGCTGAAAAATGTACACATTTGCATATTTTCCAGTACCAAGTATTTCTGAGAATTGTAATTAACTCTTAACATATTTACAATTTATCTAAAATAAATTGTAAATATGTTAAGAGTTAATTACAACTCTAGGAAGCTTGGCATTGATCATGAACTAATTTACTACCAAACATCATGTCACAAGACATCGCTTTTTTTCAGGAGCCACAAAATATTGAGCTTGCGGGCCAGTAATAATAGAGCATTTTGACAGACTTTATACAGTACACTGAAATATTCTTTCAGTACCTTGGTAAATCACGTTCAATTGGTGGATTACGATTTCGCTGACGCCATCTTACCTCATAATAAACTCCTTGAAACACAGCCGCAGTTTATTGTGGTGACGGAAGAGCTTAGGGTCCACTGGGATCTCATTCAGGAAGACCTGGGCCACTTCCAGTGGGCCCTACACACAAAAGAGAAGGAAGGGGCCAACACACAGGAGTCAGGGTTCAAGAAAGAGAAAGCAAAAAACAAAATCACAGGAAGGAAAACGGGGCTTTAGAGAGGAAGCATACTAATGTTGGAGTGTACCAACAAAGGAGGGATGGGAGTCCGAATCCTGTCATCGCTCACTCATAACAGTGATTCTCCAATACTCGGGCCGAAAAACACATTAACAAGGACTGCTTCTTAATTCCCAAGTTGATAGGCATCCGTTGTTAACGTGTAAATATATAAATAATATAACAGCTTCAAGTTTCCCCCCAGAATGTGTTTTTTGTACATTAAGGGTAAAAAAGTGTGACTAAAACCTGTTGTAAATTTCATTCATATGCATATTTTTATACTCTTTTCCATGCACTTCTAATGTTCCTATTCTGCTTTCTCCAGTAGAGAACTATACTGCCTTAAGATCTACCCATTTGGCTCCAATTTCCCAGTATGAGGCGTATTTTTCCCAAAGCATATTCGTCACAAAAACCGCAGCACACTCGTGTAGCGCCTGTTTCATGACAGGAGTGGCTAAACAGCTCTGATTAGCATCCCGAAAAAGACTCTTTCATGTACTGCAGACCCAAACAGAAGGAAAACCCAGGCTCCTCTACTGATTACGCTGGAGACATTGATGTTTACGGAGCTGCTGCGTGTTACGCAGACATTGGGACCTGAATGACGAGACCAGTTAGATTAGAAACTCGGAGATAAAACACATTTTGACATCCGGCACGTCGGCAGAACCTGGAAGCAATCACATCAAAGCGAGCTTGGGTTCGAGCAAAGTGTGCCACATGAAAGGGAGGGCGGCCATGAATTGACGTTTTAACTCAATGGTGGATGGAGGAGGTAGACGGAGGGGGATTAAGGTTATGGATGCAGCGAAGACTTTGATCACGTCTCCCACCTGCAATCGGCCACTACAATAGTAATTGTAAATGTGATAAGTTAAATGGAGCTAATTTATACAGCTCTGTTTTAACCCTTCTGATACGTTTAAAGAGAGCAAACAGGGGACACTGATAGAGGAGAAGTGTATAGACGGTTTCTATGATTAATTTGTGATAGATTCAGTCAGACCTTTCCAATGTAACAGTTTTTTTTAAACATATACTTTTCTTAGGTAATTTAAAAAATATATATTTGAATGGACTTATTATGAGCTGGCCAAGAATTAGGGATCGGCCTAAATATTATTAGTGTGGAAAAACTATCATAGTGCAAGTGTATACTTCTTTTGAAGGTCCATATATTGGCAATTAACCATATGCAACTCTATAATTTTAAACATTTTTTTTACACAACTTAACACACACACACACACACACATAATATGTACCTGGTTAACAGTGGCTCCCACTGAACCTTGCAACAACATCTGTAACATGACAGCATCTGGTTGCTCTCTGTGCGTGGCCACTGCCAGCTCCCTGGTTTTCTTCTGCATGTCCTCAATGGCCACCTCAATAGGTGTCAGGTCAAACTGAGGTACCGGGAAGTAGAAATATAACATTAGTGGCAACCAATAAATATGGACAGCGACTTTGACACACTACCTCCTCCTTCTGAATGACATTGATGCGCGTCTTGACGTAAGGAAAGGCGTGCATTGTGGTGAGAATAGTCTTTCTCTTGTACTGCTCGTTGAGCTCACCACGGGGGCGCCCACTCTTGGTGAATGGCGTGGTGTACAAGAAACGGCGCAAGTTGAAGTTCTTCTCAAAGTTGGTCAGCCGGTCTTTCATCTCATAGTCATCAAAATATGGCTCCACGTATGTGACCTGGATATAAGCCTACACAGGAGCATAGGTTTAATTAAGCAGCTTAGGGTATACACTCACTGGACATTACAATAGGTATAGACATATAGGGCAACTTTTGTGCCAAAGGTTCACATTTATTTTTATATTAACATTTTAATGAATAAAAACAAACACTGGTTATGAAACAGCTCCCATTGTATTGTTGTGTGTGTGTTCCTATAAATCCAATAAGGAATTATAAAATACTAAAATATTGTTCAATTAACACACCTATTATAGGTGTGATGTGCTGTTTTTAATGCATATAGAAGAATAAATCAATCTTATCAACTATTATGGTTGCATGCAGTGGATGAAAAAAACATGGAGTTATAATCCAGTTAAAAAAATTGGGTGATGTTGGATGTTTTACCTTTTTGGGGTTGAGTTGTTTTCTATCCACAGGTGTAGAGTCTTTGATCATCACAAGGACATCCTCCCCGAAACATTGACCGTAAAAATTCTGGCAGCCGGAAAAATATGTTAATTTTACATGGCAGCATACCATTATTAATATCATCGTTTTATCAATTAAATATCCCTTTTTATGTACAGTATTTCTTTGCTAATGTAATGCAGGAAGCCGATCTGCATGGATACTTTGATCTACAATCACAGTGACACATTTGCATACTTTTGAGCATGTAAATCAGGGGTGTCCAAAGTCTGGCCTCGGAGCCATTTGCAGACTACTCGATGTTCAATCATGAGAGTGAGCTGTTTTATTATTCAAAAAAAACAGCATGAGTTCTGCCATCTTACATCTTTGTTTACAGTTCTATGCATGTATTGTTGATAGTTTTTCTACCCCTGATGCCATTTAAATTTCCATAACCATTTCTATAGGGAGAAACAGAGCACTCAAATGGGTCCGAGTTGGTCAGACAAACTGCAATTTGCATTTACACACGATGGCTTTACCCGATGGTTTTATTCTGAAGAACATTACATTTTGCAAATGCATACCCTAAGCCTAGTTTCTTTGTTTCTAAAGCTTCAAGTGTAAAGGAATCACATATGTATGGGTCATTATACAAGTAAAATACTAAAAGAATAAATAATGTGCATATTTTTGTCTAGAAAATGTGTCCTTGCATATTACTATCAGGGCTTTAGAACGAAAATATCTCAGACAGTCAGACTGGGTCCTTGAGCCTATGTTGGGAAGATTGCAGGGGTGTGTTTTTGCATGTCTGTAGTAACGAAAGCCAAGATAAGTATGGCATCACCTGGACCAGATAGAGAAACGTGAAAATCCCGATGTGGGTATCGAAAGACCACCTGGAAGATGCATGACAAAACCACCTGAGATGATCATGCCTGCATGCTATGTTTAATTTGTGCGCCACACAGTAAGGCATTGGAGATGGCACACCTTTGTAGTTTATTCATATTAGACCACCTAGGGGACAGTACTGATATTATTCTATAACTGGACTTTACACTTGTCAAGGGCAAGGTAATCTCAGCCGGGATCCTGTATTGTGTTTATTTTTAATATCTCTGGAAACTAATATACTTGGAGGAAATTGCAATCTGTGTGTGAGTTCTTCTTAAATGCATTTATAAGTTCCTATCATGAGAATTACTGAACATGCTAAGGTTAATCTTACGAAGCTAAAATGTAAACTTGGTTTCCTTGGCCCACATTTGGTGTTAGATGTCCAGGGAGATCCTATTGTCCAACAGCATGCAATGTTCAGATTTTAGGCAATAATGACAACATTTTTAGCTGTTTTTTCTCTGCTTACAAGTAACATGAACAAGATTAAGTGAACAATATTTTTGTTATTTTTCTTCAAATGCCCTAGACACCTTATACTGAAGATATATTTGCCTCACCTCCAAACGGTGCGATATCTCGGGCAGGTGCGTGATGGCTGGCTCCTTGTAAATGAATTCCCGCTCATCCAGATCACCAAACTTGCTGCCATAAAAACCCACCCGGAAGTAGGTGCCAAACATTCTTTTGTGGCCCTGCAGGAAAATGACAGATGAAATACATCTCCTGTAAATGATGACCTTTTTTCTGCATACAGGTAGATCCTATTTTTTATTTGTATTTCAGAATGTATAACTACAAAAATAAGTGCAGACATATTGTTGCCTGGAGATTTCAGGTTAGCAAAAGAGTGCATATGTTGACTTTTTTTTATTACAAATAAACCAAAATTAAATGACCGTATTTTAAGCAATATTACAAACAGTACTCATTTAGCAATAGCAAATAATAATAAAAACAGGGTTTTTTGATAATGCAGATTTATGCAGTAGTAAGTTCATTCACAACTCTTTGCTCTTGTTGGTCAATCATAATCATTTTTATGCTTTTATTACCTTCTGAATGATGTTGTCAAATGCTCTCTGCAGTTTGTCATGGGTGAATGCCAGCTTCTTGAATTCCCTATGTGCCTCCAGGATAGGAATGATTACCTTATAGACCTCATTAACTGCCTCATACAGACCCCCCTGATAAGACAAGAAACAGCTCTGTTGGTTACCAGAGTGACGGGAGCGCCAATTTTTATGCGATAAGTGATAGAAATGGAGGCAAATGAGGTGGGGGCTTGGCTATTACGTTGCTGAACAGCTCGGCGGCCTGCTCCAGCAGCCCCACAAGGCCGTTCTCAGTGAAGTAGCGGCCCGAACACACGCCGTCCTCATCGGGGGACAGGATGTCGTCTGACACGGCCGACTCCTCCAGCACATTGGAGGAGATGCTCTGAGGAGGGAAAATCCATGAATCCAATCAATCACTTAGCCCTCTTAATGAAATTAGCAATCACGTGGCTGAATTGAAATGGAGGAGCAGGAAATGGAACTAATGTGATGACCCTACAATCAATGACCTGTTGACTGCTGGAGGTCAGGATGTCTTGCACATACACACCTAATTGTTACACGTGCGTGTTACAGCTCATCAATATCAAACTCACCACAAGTGCACATTTACTTTTTCATTACCAACAGGGAAGTTCTTGCCATTGGAATGAGATCTGGCATTAATTAGATACTTGTAGGATTTTTTATTTAAAGCAAGCCCACTGTGGTTAGCAAGTTGGCCTCACATCGAGGGTTCAACCCTAGATTTGGACCTTCCTGTGTCGAGTTTGCCCAAGAAAGATGAATGAATGAATTTATAGTTATATTTTTCTTCATAAAAATATAAGAAACTGATTTTTCTGATTCTATAGCCTTTAATACTGATGATAATATAATGATTGTTACTGTATTTTCATTATTATTGTTTGTATAAATCAAATATTATTATTATTATTATTTTTGTATATATCATTTGTCATTACAATAGGTATGAAGAAAATCTCAAGGATAATATAATAATAACCACAAATTAAAAATTAGAAATTAGGATTGTATTTAAAAATAATTGACTATAATCTGTACATTAAAATTTGATTATCTCATGGACTTCAATGCAATAATTCAAAAATAATAAAATAATTCAATTGTATAAGTGGGCAATTTCTCTTTTGACTTTCGATAATAATCCACATGAACACTATTTTTTGACTCAGGAAAGCAGATGATGTACAGGTAAAGCTATGGCTCTCTATATACTAGCCTTGCGAGCATACAGCTCCCCCCACAGGACACGTTCAACCCAATTTGGACAACTTGCAACGAGATAAGTGTAACGTGTGTGTTCAATCAATGATCTGTGTATGTAATATTCCATATATTCTATTATCCACCTGAAAGGTGACACTGCCAATGGGCAGGTACTTGTGATCTTCCAGCATACTGAGGTACTCAGCCACCAGAGCAGCGGCGTGCACTAGACACATAGCCGACTCAGTGTAGCACTTTCTTTTGCTGTGCTTCTCCGCCATGTTTTGCAGCCACGTCAAACGCAGGTCAGGAGACGTCTGGTAGCCTTTTGCTATCCTGGTTCAACAGACAGTTGGGAAGGAGGATGTCATTGCTATTGATTTAATTCTTAATAAAATCATAGTTACTAGACAAGAGTATTAGTAATAGTAGTTAATTCCATCATAAACCACTCATTTCAACTACATTAGCGGAGCAAAATATTACTCTTTAGTTCATGCAGTGAACTACAAATAAAATGAAAAAACCATGAGCTATTGCTTGGCCACATTTTAGTTTTACCATTTGCTAATGTCTGGCAGATAGGTAGTTTCACCCAAAACAAATTTTAAAAAAATTAACAATTAGAGTATTTAGATAAAAAAGAAAACTACCTTTAGACAGAATGGATGATTTGATACTTTTTTTAACGTTAATCAATGCATCTGCAGATCAAATGTTTTCTTTCCTATAGAACAAGTAATCTTAAACTTGCCAGGTTGAATTTAGGTGAAAAGAGTGTATACAATTGAAGAAGACCAAAAATAAACCCATTGCATGATATACATGGACCACACATATGGCTCTTTGGTCTCCACCAACCTGCTGTTTGCATTTGCATGTAAACAAAAGAGTCTCAGAAAGGAGCCAAAGTGTTAGCACATGGTTGCCATGGTAAGACAGTCAAACAGAGGCAAACAAGCCAGAGAGAAAAAAGGGAAAAGAAACCAGGTGGATAGACACGTGCATGAGTTACCTGTACATAAGGTCCATGAGCATCTCGGGGTCTTCTTGGAACTCTCGCATCTTTACAGTGTCTGACAAGATGCTGTTGAGGTTCCTCAGGAGCTCGTCTACCTAGAGACAGGGTAGTGATTGAGGACATTGCATTTTTTTAACTAATGTCGATCAATTAAAAAAAAAAATAAAAACAAGTGGCAACTTAACAGTCCTTCAACCTGTAAAAACTCCACACTCTCACTTTGTTGTTGTTTTTGGAGCCAACACTAACTATAAAATGCTACTCCTCCATTATATGTGGACAGATTAGAAAAACATTTGGGTAGGTACATGTTAGATATGTGTACACCTTTATAACCATAGGTTTATGTGTATATGATACCTGCAAGGGTAACTGTGTGTTTTGCATCTCTGCATCCTCTTCAGCGTAGGCCAGGATGGTGCGCAGGGAACGTCTTAGGTGTTCCTCCTGGAAGTCTGACGACTTCCCTACAAGCGAGGCCAGCGACATGGTCACCTGCATTTTCACTCTGGAAAAGTTCTGCATAATACACACACAAACACACACAGAATGACAACTATGAACCTTTTACACAGTATTCACATTATGGGCAATGAATTTATCATCTTAACACGCATAAAATATGTTCTTATTCATATACAAATGTAAGTGTGTCTGTGTTATCAAGATGTAATGTGTTGTCTAAATATCATAGTGCACATTTCTTAATGTGTAATTATTAGTGCTGTCAACATAACGCATTAAGCCAGATTTAGCATAAATTTACTTTGTCGCTGTATGTAAATTTATTAAGGCACGATTAATTATGGTCCTTCCCACACACTGCAGTTTGGACTCCCAGACATCATGTGCAACTCTCTCTCACAAGAGACTCATTATTGTTGCCCAAGCTGGCCCAGAGATTCGAGTTGAAATCTTGGTTGTCAGGCGAAATTTAATTTGGGGTTTTAATGGCCAAAATGGGGCTCATTGAGGTGGAGGGATGAGCATGAACCCGCCTGGCCGCTTGCTGAAACCCATTATGGTCGTTTTCGAGCATGTTAGTTTCTACTGCTCTAAAGCTCCAGGCAAGTCATGCCACCCTCATGGCCGTCCGATGTACAATATTTATGGGCACAACAGCGCAGAGGATTGGCATGAATTCCCTGTTCTCAGACAAAACTTAACCGTGGCTTTTCAGCCCAGAGTGGCATTCTGAGGCAGATTTACTGGTGCAATCCCTCCAATTCCTGAAGCATACCCAATTGTGGTTTACATGTGGGCAAAATGCACATAAAAACAGTACAACAACCTATTGAAGAACCCTTCATATTAAAGTAAAGTATCAAATATACCAAATGCTGGCATAGAAAGTTATGGCCAACCACAAGCAACATGAACACCATGCATACGTATATTGGTGGATGTTAACTTAAATGAATAGATGTAGAAGCCATCGCAAAACAATGAGCGTAATTCCCTAATATTGTATCCATCACGGTCCTGCCAAGAACAAAAAAGTGCCATTTAAAAAAAGGTGGTGCACAAATTGAATCAGCAACCAAACACATCACAAAGATATAAAATCAGAAACCACTTTGGCTTGATTATGTTGCATCTTCTGCTTGTTGTTGTTACTAGATCCATTCTTCACACTACCTGGCAGTGACATGAGGCCACATGTGCATGCTCAGGATGTGTGTGCGCCTGTGTGTTTATGTGTATGCGTTTGCGATGAGCGCCATCTATCTCCGACATGTGCGGCAAAGCGGGAAATGATCCCCCATTAGCAGAGACATAATCACCCATGGATCATCTCTACGGCCCCATTCTGTTCAACTGAGCATGGAGCCGCGGCCTAACCAACCCATCACTGCCCCCTAATGCACTTGATGTGTGGCTGAACATGTGTGTGTGGTCAAAAAGTAGGCCTATTTAATAAGATTTGTTTCAACACTTGACTTGGCTTGTGTTTTATCTCATTTGTTAAATAAATGTCTTCAACACAAATATCAGCGTTGTATCTTTCTATGTGACCATGATATTAACAGAAGATTGATATTCGGAGGAGATTTCTATTTGCACGGGTCATATGGTTGCTAAACTGATTACCATCACTGCATCTTCTGCGTAAACAAATACAAGTGAGTGAGTGTGTTCTTGTGTGCCTTTGTTTGTGTGTTCAAGTTATAAATGCAGGAGTCTGACTCACATTACAATATCAACAAAGGATTTTTTTTTAAAGTATATAAAGTTAACAATGGCACATGGCCTTTTTAAAGCAGGGATGCATGGAGTTTATTTGAAGAGCATAACACAACTGTCAATGTAATGCGATTTGATGAACAGTTTCGCTACTGTGTTTATTCGTAGTCATATCGCTAGTTATGTGTGTAAAAGTTCGAGAACCATGCACACAGACACCCTGTGGAAATAATTTGGTGGTACACTGATTCAAACCCATATTTTATCAGTTTTAGTCTAATGCAAGTCCCGGGCAAGTCTGAATTGGAATATATTTTTCTTACTAGCAATAGGCACACCATCTTTAAATATAAAGAAAATAAACCAACTAAATATAGTAATGACGTTATGCGGTGTTTCTTTATTGAGGTAGGTAAATTACTGGATAGAGTTGCGTTCAGAGCAGCTGCAAAGGCTTTGCTACCTTCTGTTGCTCGCTCCGCTGGCATGAACGTTAACTTGGTTTTGCTGTGTGGGGAAAATAACCCTCTTTATCATTTTTTTAATTTAATTCCATAATAATTTAACCATCACTACTATTATCGCTATTTTTGTTTAAGACGTTCAACTGCAAAAGTAAAAACGGTAGAAACGTTTTTTAAGGTGAAAGTTTGATTCCAATCTTTTTTTTCCTATGGCAATTGATAAATCAGTTAAAATCATGAAAAATTGTTCTTTGTGATTTTTGTTAATGTTTGTGTATTGTGTCCTGTTTCCCTGTGGTTACTAAGCAGCTAATACAATAATAAACCAATTGCAATCATATCATATTGTGATCCTGGCATATCAAGGTGAATGGTATCGTTAGTTTAAGCTTATCATTTCGTCACTAATGTCTTTATTTAAACAGGAGTAAGAGTGTGGAGGAGGCTGACAGTGAGACATATCTCTGCTCTGTATTCACCCGCACATCCGTCAGCAGAAACTTTTTTTTCCCACAGAGCACCCAAAATAGAAACGGGAATGACATGAAAGTGGTCTGAGATGTGAGTATGTTTGACTTGAAGCACACGTATCATGAGCCATTCTCTGCTCTTATGTGCAATTCAATTCTATTCCTTGAGGTTAGATAAGGAGTAAAAGGTCAGCTGCCATTTGCTTTGGTCTGTCCGGCCAGATAACGCTGAGTGAGTGATCAGACGATGTCGGGTTGTGTGTGTGCTTACACTGGCGTTGCTGTAGCTGTATCTCATGATGAGGTAGAGGGTGGCACACGCCTGACTTCGGTTCTCATCCACAGGGCTGCTGCAGTACTGGAGGACTTTTTGGCACAGGTCGGCACACTGTTCAGCCTCTTCTTCAAAAAGCAGCTCGCCAAACTGGAATGAAAAATTGTGTAAAAATTCTGGAATATTGTGAAAAATATATATGTACGTATATACAACACCTGAGTGGTAACTACTAAAATCAAAGAGTTTTATTTATTCTCTAATTAGGCTAGCATTTTAATACTATATATCCATTCATCATCTTTAATGCGCATCATTGCAAGGGTTGCAGGAGCCTTTCCCAGCTGACTTTGGGCGAAAGGCCAACAACCTAGGCTGGTTGCCAGTCAGCCGTAGTGCACACAAGCAGACAGACACCATTCGCAGTCACAATCATACCGCTACCGAACGGAAATTAATACCCCGCTTTCCCACACAAAAGGTGAAGCACTACACCATCAGCTGGTGCTTAATATACATCCATATCAAAATAGGTTTTCTCGTCAAAGCATGTTGTCAAAAAACAACAATGTGGGGTACCTTAACAACAAGCGCCCTGAGTGTGCTGAAGGTGTGTGAAAGGAAGGTGGTGCTCTGGTTGCAGGTGAGCGAGTGCAGTAGCACCTTCAACACACCACCCACCACGCTGTCCTTGCAGTCCACTAATGGTACTGCCTGCAAAGAAAACACAACATGAGAGAATGTCCAAATACATTATTAGCATCAAGTACAGTTAAAAATATGTGATTTATCATTTAAAAATTGTAATAATTATTATTATACCCACTTCAATGTAATGAACTTTGAAAGAAATACTACTTAAATGCACTGAGGGCACTTTGCGGAGCAGTCATTATCAAACATGAGTAACACAGTCTCCTCCACTTGATACTGACCTGCACAATGGTTTCCAGTAGGTCCAATACAATAAGATTTGCTTCTGTGGCCAAGTTTCCACTGATTAGAGCCTCCTGATCCAACTCTGCCTTGGTCCTGTTATGAAGTGGGAAGATAAATGGAAATGTTTGGAATGGAAATGTTGGCACATATTGCAAAAAAATGAAATACAACAGACTTATCATGTCTGTCGTTGGTCTGTCTCCACTGGGTGAGATCTTTCCTCCAACGTAAGTTTTCTCTTTGACCCATGGTTCTGTCCATTCCTAATAGAAAAAAACATTTTAATTGAAATCATTCTGTATATTAAATTATTTAGACAGTACATTTGCCGTTATGGCACTTGCTCTTTTGAATGCCATTGATTCCACCAGAACAAATGCCATCATTTAATCAAAATGGAATAAAGAAATAACACCTTAGGCCATATTGAGATGTTACAGATAAGGCTGTGGAAGTCCAAAATTGATTTTAAAAAAAGTCCCCAAGGATGTGTGGTCCCTCAAATTGCATGTTACCTCCGACTCGCTTCATCATTTCCCCACGGGCTCCCATCCCTCTCAGCAAGGCTTCTTCAAGCTGGAGCTTGGCTTGCTGGGATTTCTGTAAAGCCTGTGTGCTGACTTTATCACTGCTCTGGTGAGCCTGCACACATAAAATATAACAGGGCAGTTGACGACCAACAATGCCAATGAGCAGACTCGCTGATTCAACGTAAACTCACCCGGTACTCAAAGCAAGACACGCAGATTGTAAGCAGCTCGAGCAGCTTGTTAAGCTGCGAGGGGGGCATGTCCACAGTCCACCGCTGGATCAATCCTGGGTCAGCATTCTTCATCACCCACAGGAAGCATACCAGCAGGTGACGGCTGGTGTCTGCTGCCAAAGTGGCTACAGACTTCCCATGCTGGGGAAAAGAAAATGTTGCTTGACGGGAGATGAACATTGATCCAAAACGTCAAATCAAACTTTGAATTAAAAGCTGAATGGACAAAACTTTTTTGGGCCGAAGACAATGACTACCTGCTAAAAATATATCTTGGATGACTGTAAGATAACAAGACGAGTTTTTATCTGATAAGACAAAAATGCTCCATATTTTGTCAATGCACCATCAAAATGGAACCCAAATTTTCTGCTTCATAAGGAATTCAGACATTCACACATTGCAAGGATGGCTAGCTCCTTTTTCCCTATTTCACAAACTTGAAAATCCACCGTAGACTAATTCACCTTCATTCTCCTGATGATAAATTACGACTCGAGAGGTCTACTGCTGCTTCACTTGTGTGGCAGCTCTTGATAAATGTGGCCATTATCGCCCAAGCACTTTTGGGTGTCCCACCTCGAAAACCTCACATACTCACAGCAGGATTCGGCTTTTTCACCGAACCAACATTCACGGCTTTACCACCCAACATAGCTGTCAAAATATCAATGAGAAGGGGAAGAAAAAAATCATAAAAAAAACATCGATCGGAGCGGTTGAAGGACTTCAGCTGCCATGTTTGGAACGATGATGAATATGAAGCCGTGGGCTGTATAGTGTGAAAGTCACTTTTCCTACTGCTGTGGTTTTTCATACAAAAAAAAATCCAGGGGTCAGGAAAGTGCACTTCTTTCAGGTAAATGTGTAGTTTGCTAAAGAGATACTAGACCTGATGGATGTACAGTTTTTCTCAGATAGGGCAACTTTCTTTTGTGACTGCAATACCCATTAAGTATTATATTTTCCTGTGTGTATGTGGATCTGACAGTTAATCAATCTACCTGAGTGAACTTCACATATCTGGCACAACACACACATGCATACAGTATACACACACTTCTAAAAACAGCATTTAGTTGACAGTTTTTTACCGTGGATGCCATGGAAACAAGAACGTTCCTCCCTAGTGTGTTAAAGGGGTTGCCAGCAATTGCCATGGCTACAGATTGATTGATGGGCGGCACGCTGTCAAGGTCATCCTCAGGTCCACCACTTTTGCTCTTTGCGCAACGTGCGTCAGACACTGTGGAGAGAAACTCACAGGTTAGTTTGGAAGGTTTACAACATTAGGTAGACCTATATAGCATCTTACAAAAAGAAGGCAACCCTTCACATTTTTGTAAAAATATATTTTATCACATCTCATGGTACAACAGTGGAGATAAGAGTCTGTTAAAGCAGTGAGTGTACAAGAGTGTATCTGTATTTTCGGTTGCCTGAAAGTAACCCAAAACAAGTCATTAAATTCCTGGCAACAAATGTGAATATGCTTTTAAGTGAAAATATGCAAATTAAAAGGCTCAATCAGCATTTTTCCTCAACAGTGTCATGTGACTCATTAGTGTAACAAGGTCTCAAGTGTGGATGTGAAGCAGGTGCGATACATTTGGATCATTTCTCTACCTCTATCTTAGCTGCATACGTGCTACTGATATATTGTTGAGGTAGACTACATGGAGGGAACCATGAATTCCATATCTGTGATATGATGTAGTGAAGCAATGCATAATCTTTCTAATTCTAATCTAATTTTGGAAACTTGGCCACAGGTCAGTATATCAGCATGGTAAAGAACCCAGTCACAGCTTTAGGGTGACCGCTACATTGCTAAAGAAGATGAAAGACTGGCCAGACCTAAACCCTATTTGGCATCGCTACGCCTTGTCCACATTATTCACACCAAAATATCTGAAGCTCATTAGCCTGTCAAAAACCCATAAATATAAATCACTGGTTTCAAAGAGGGGGAATGTTCTGAAAAGTACGGAAATGTCTTCACTTTTATCCCACGAAAAAATTTACATCTCTAAGAATTTGAAATTTGCACTCACTTTTGGAAGATACCGTATTTAAACCAACTAGTATGTATACACAAATATCCTTTTGGTAAATACATTTTATATATGATGGATGTTAAGTCTGTATTTTAAAATATTGAATACCAGTGAAATCCAGATAGTTGGTGGAGTCAATGATGATGCCCACGAGAGGCAGGTAGAGCGCAGCCATTTTGGCTCTGACTTCGCTTTTGATGCAGCGATGATCAAGATCGTGAGAGCACAGCAGGCTGAAGATGGCATTGATGGCTTTCCTCTGGACCTTTCCCCTGGGAACAAATGCAGTCCATGCAATTCCTCAACATGGCGACACCACGCATTAAATATGCATATGGCCTTTTGCCCCCTTTTTCATACCCCTCTGACTCCATGTCGAGAGCTGCACTGAGCTCGGTGAGAAGCAGGCCGGTAAGGTAGTGCTGCTGCTTAAACTCATGAGAGAGCTCAAACAGGCCCAGGATCCTTTGCTGCTCTTGGAAACTACATGAACCAGAACTCTGTAAGAAGATAGACAATGCAATCCACACAAAATACAAATAATTATAATGCATGCATGTTCATTAAAAATGTGTGTTTGTTTTTTAGTAGTCATTGCTGACTTTTGTGTCCTCCATTTTACCAGTTAACTGGTTATATAGTTATGGATTTTTTTTGGACTCAATATGCTGAGTATAAAATCTCCATTTGAATTATATACAGACATTTACATTTCCTTTTCAATTGGGGCCTGAGTTATGACAGGAGGAATGGAATTTGTCCAGGGCAAAGAATAGCTGATTACTAGATCCACCTGTAACAAACGCTCAAAGAGTAACCAGTCACTGACCTGCGAGGAGATGGACGGACACGGAGAGGCGGGAGCCGAGGCTGGACTGCTGAAGAATAGGCTCAGGTTGAGGTAGTGCTCGTGACTGCAAATGATTCGTAGAAATTCTAGACGCATGCTGATCAGTGTTGGCATTGACACACTTTTGGCAGACATCTGTATGAGGCAGAGGACAGTCAGAGGGAAAAAAATTAACATGGAATCTTGTGTGTTTTCTACTATTTGCCATGTGCATATGGATTTTTCCTCAATAATTCTTTTTGGTCATATTTTACAATTAATCATTTCTTGTCTTATTTAAATGTATTTATTCAATTTACTTATTCCTTACTGTTCTTGAAAGATGATTCAATTTACTTATTCCTTACTGTTCTTGAAAGATGCTGTTAATTCATTTTACCCAACTCTTGTTCAATGACAATAAATGCATTCTGGATCTGAAATAATTCTAAATTCTTCATTTCCACTCACTGTTATATCAGAACACTTAATAACCACTGCCAAAGAATCTCTTCATGCAATCAGCAACAATGAGTGAAGATTCAAAAGCAACGATACTTTCCGGGAAATTTCATGACGCACAAAAGTTTTTATAAGAGAAAAGATGAAGTGCTCTTATTCTACATGGAATGCTGGAGCCTATACCAAATGGGAAGGATAACCTCAATTGGTTACCAGCCAATTGCAGTATGTGCACTTATATCACAGCATATTATTGCAAGTCCCAGATACAATGAAAACAAATCCCCAAAGTGTCAGTGACCTGGACCCCTCTTGCCAGGCATTTATATTAATACATATCAAAAACCGTCAATCAAAAATCCCTCAAGTCTCTTGTAGTTGATGTATTATCATTGGGAGGTTTTACCACTGAGGTTTACCTGATTGCAGTAGTTTTTCACCAGCAAGAAAACGAAACCTCGGTCCATAAGAGAAAGCAGGTCATAGACAAAGAAGGCCAAGCTGATGTTAACTTTCTCCGCTTGCTCTACCTCCTGAAACGGATGTCAACTAATTAGAAACGGTAATGTTTTATACAAAGCAAAGTAGCATCACCTTCTGCTGCTTGACCAGGATAGTCCCGATCTCAGCCGTGACCACAGAAACTATGGTTGTAATGTCGTCTTTAAAGCGATCTGAGAAGCGGCTCCTCCTTGGCACGTTGATTTGGTCCAGCTGAGATATATGCTCAGCCATGCTTTTTACCTAACAACAACACAAATATACCACCAGCTGTGAACAAAGTAATACATATATTGCAATGACGTCAGCACAAAAACAGTTAATGTTGGAAATTATAATAAAGATTCAGGGTCAAACAATGAACTATACAAAGATATGTCTCAAAAAGTCACTTCAAATGTACTGACCAGCAGCTCAAAGAAGAACCAGGCATATTTGTATGCATTCTCCCTGCACACTCCTGTGCTGACCACCATCTGCAGAGCCAGCTCTTCATGAAACTGCTACAAGAAACAAAAACACACAGCTTATTTACAAAAAAAAAAAAATACTTTTTCTTTTACCGTGTACAACTTAAAAATGTACCAGGAAAAAGCTTGTACCACACTGACATCTTGTGGACATAAAACATGGTATGGTTATCAAACCACTTTCTCCTAAATTACATTGTTGCTAAAATTGTGATACAATGAGAACAACTACAATATTTACATATTTCCATGACAGGGTAATTCTGGAACAATGTATAGTATGTACTACATCTGATATATTATATTAATCATTTGACCAATAAAAAAAAGTTTAATGTCAGTTACTGTTAATATTTTTCTAATTAATTAAAACAAACAAAAATAATGTAGCATAGACATACAGATATTTCTGAAAAATCTGCTGAAGTATTTTTGGAGGGATTTTATTACAAATAAATTGTTAATATTAATAAGATCGAGTCTAAAAATATTTGGCCTTTTTTGTTGACCTGAGCAAACATGGTTACACTCCTCATTGCATCTACCTTTCTGCTAGAAGGCCTGGTGCTTCCTGTTTGATTTTGATGGCTGTTTGTGTCCAAAATAGTTGACATGCGACTCCCTGGAAGATTGTGGCCCTGCAGACAAAACCATACACACTTAAATGTTCCATCACAATGAGCATGATGGATGTCCTAATTATAGCCTTTGGCTACCAACCTATTACAATAGCAACTGTTCAGAAAGTTTTGTGTATACTTCAGAGGTGGTGGATTTGAGTCACATAACTTGATTCTAAACAACAATATTCTAGTCAAATTTCTCCCCGCAATTTTCTTGACTCTAGCCTGATAAATTGGTGTTTGTGACTAGAGACGGACTGCTATACCTATGATTTGCTCATACAACATACGACTTAATCCCAACTCATGTATACCTTGGCAGCCAAGATGTGTTTGACCTCAGCATCCTCAGCAGAGGAGTGCGGTGCAGGAATGTCGGGGTTACTGCTGCTGCGAATCCTGGACTGCAGAAGCATGCTGCCTACCGTGGCTGCACAGGCTCGTCCCATGGTGCTGTAACGGCTCTCTGCAGATGGCATTGTACCACCCGTTCCTGTTTCCGGCCAAGCACACACAGTCCAGCAATATAGTGACGAGTTCAGTGCGAATTGATCAGGTTAACTAGTTATTTCGTTCATGCCTACATCAGTGGGATATCAATGCAAAAATGCAATATCTTTTAACATGGGTTAAAAGCAGTTAGCAAGGTTCAGCGGTCACACCTGTTTATAGGGCCCAATAGCAGGCACTCTCTTTGTTATTGACTGTTCTTGTGCACCTGCTAAAGCATTTAATGCATTGCTTTGTTTTCATTTGGGGGGCATTTACTGCCAGTGAACTGAGTTCAGGTGTGTATTTTAGGTATATGTTCCACACAGAAATATATTGTAGTGTGAATGTATTAATGTTTACCATTTGGAATATCTTGAGGAGGATCAGGAAGACGAAAAACCCAGTACACATAGGTAGCCAACAAGCTGTTGCGTCCCTGCTGGTCCCTGGCGAGCTCTTGACTGTTATGGAGACTGTTGACAATGGACACCACTGACTCGAAAGCAATCTGGGCCAAGTTGGCTGGAAAACAGAAAATAATGACATATCTATTGGATGCATTTAAGTCAGGCATATTATCATCTTACCAGTCTGGCCAGCAATGAGCATAGGCTGCATGATGAGCGTGAAGAGGTTGTCCAGTACCAAGTGAAGAAAAAGCACCAACGGCTCCAGGCTAGAAGACGACAAGGAGATAATGCTGAGCTTGAGCTCGTGCTCCAGCTTGTTCTCAGGAATCTTTTCCTCTCGGACACGCAGTGGAAATGTGGCGCCACCCTCCAAAGCATGACACAGTGTGAAGAACCGCTCCAGGTGGTTGTCCTGATTGGAAAAGCAGGAGAGTGGGGAAATGTACTTTCTACTTTGCATTTTAAGGAGGTACTTGGTGTAAATATTTTGAAATTCACTACCCTAAATATTGGCTGGCCACTAATTCAGGGTTTTCGAAGTTCAAAGTCAGCTGGGATAGGCTCCAGCGCCCCATACAACCCTTTTGAGGATAAGCAAGACAGAAATTGAAATGAACTTCCCATAAATTGTTTACACTTACCTGAGTGTGCACAGAAGACACAGCCTGAACTTCCAGATTGAACAATCCCTTGTGACTTTCCATCCACTTGACAAGGGATATCTGAGAAGGAAGTTTCTGCATAAAGGCAAGAGAAGGCAGCATATTAAAACACGGGACACACTTTTTAATAGGAAAAAAGTGCTGTTCAGATGCATCTTTAAAAAAAAAAAAGTACTGTACCTCAGCAGTGTGCAGTGAATAGTTAGGAGGTAGTCGATCCAATACAATAGGTAAGCAGAACTGACCCGTGTGCAGTCTGTCGTTAATCCATATAGGCAGCCACTGTATAGATGAGCGCCACACAAAATTATTGTGGAGATTTAGAAAGAAAAAGAAAAGATCTTGTTTGATGCTTACAGAGTAGCCAATGAGTGTTTCACAGTTGTTGCTCTGGTTCTGTTTCTGCTGACAGCTGATGTGGTAAAAAGTAAAGAGCAAGTGGTGTCGCTCCGTTAAACGGGCGGGAAGTGCCATCTTTACCTCTTCGTAGAAATCAGGCGATCTGATCCCCCCCAAACAAGAGAGAAAGAGCCTTAGTGAGGTTTGATTCCCTTGTCATCATGAAAGTTATCCTCTAAAACCACTAAAGATCAAAATAGGTAAAAAAATAACTTTTGGAATTGATTTGTTTTCAATTCCACCGATGAAATCATATCAAAACTTTACAAGCTCATTGTATTTCAGCTGTTTTCACAAGACAGTTGAAATGCAATTCAGCAGGTTACCAGATAGTGAAGACAATTGTGCTTACTTATTATGGTAGGTAACTGGTGTGTACACTTCCTGCACAAATTCAGGCCCACTGGATTTGCCGAAAATGATCTAAGACCGAAAACACACCAAATTAAAATAAGTTACTATATTAGTACATGATTTCTATAATTATCTATGAGGATGCATTAGGTAATGCGATCAAGGCAAACAGGTTTTGTGTTTCAGGATAATTTAAGATGTAAGAGACGGGTTACTCACGGGTAAAGCGCAGCTGGGGTCTTCTCCACTCATAAACTGGATTTTTATTGTGATGTTTCGTGCAGACGTCAATCTGTTGACAAAATTCAGCCTCTGGGGATATATGAAGAGCAGATTCCTGTAGAAGGCAAAGACAAAAATGGCTGTGAAATAAATGTGAAACGCCAGATGGCAGTGAAGATACATGTGTGACTTTACAATAAATGTAATCAATTGAAAGAGGAAAACAGTTATGTAGTCTAGCACACCAAATTCTTTAACTAAGTCAAATTGGTCACATGAATTAAAAAAAAATTTAAAAGCATCTCGTCATTAGTCTCAGTAGAGCAGAATACACAGTAAGTCCACTCATCTGTTTACTGGGGTTGTTTTGCATGTAGCAAATATGAGAATTTAACTCATAAATGTAGGTCAGAGCTTGTAGGCCAGCACAGAAAGTTTTTCACCGAGACAGCCTATCAGTGGTTAGTTATCATGAAAACCTCACAGTGTCAATCAAAAAACAAAGGCATAATGCAGCAAGCAATGTCATCTCTTGACTAATGAGTGTAGCCTGACTGTTCTCGTTGACTGCGGGTTCTTCGAGAAACAAAAGATGTAGCTGTTTGGACAAGTCGGTAAGTTTGAACCTCAGGCATTTTTCTTTTCCTCTTTCCAAAACCAATGTTTGCAAGTTTTCCACCAATGCTTTCAAGATACTCAAACTCTTCAAAGATAACAATTTTACAGTTGTCACTGAAGCTCACCTGTAAATGTTATAAGGGACATAAACCTCGCTGGAAGGGAACTCCAGCACTTCCTTGACATGTCTTATGTTCCTTTCAGCCACAGGAATGAGGGGGATGAGCTCAGTGGACAAACAGGCCTGAGGCAAGTCATGCAGTGGAGACATGTCCAGTTTTATGGAACCTGAAGGCACCAGGATATTAATATGACTGTTTGTTTTGCAAATGTAAAACTCAATAGAACATTTTGTGAATATCAAAACATACCTGGTATCGTCTTGATTCTTCTTTGTGGAGTTGATGTTTTCTTAATCTCCGACAAAAATTTGAGCAAGTCCTCATCACTCAATCTATCTCCTTCCTGCCACAAAAAAAGAGAATAATCAGAACTAGTACATCCAAACTTGGCTTGACAACAACATTCACTGTCACGTTGAAGTACAGATTTTTATTTTTAATATTTTTTTGTTTCTAAACTGTTGTTTGACTATAGTTGTGGTTGTTGTGGGACGTTTGTACCTTGTTCCAAAGTTACCCATCCATTTTTAACACGGCTTTCCAAAGTTAACTACCTTCTTTTTTTGCAGCCTCTTGATACAGTGGTTTCCAGGCAAGGTTGTGTAATGGAATGTATTCCGGAGATGGACAATGTATGTACATCATATTGATGGATCTCCGTAAGAAAGAGTTGATTTTTTGAGGCCAACCTGTTTGAAGATGGTGCTGATGGTGATGGTGGCAGGTTTGAATGCAGAGATGTTACATGGCTGCTCATCAAAGGTGCTGAAACGTTCAGAGTTCCTCCGAGGCAGTTGCGCTTTACGATCTATACTGCTTGATTTACCTGTAGGGGAAAAAAAACATATATAGATCATATGAAAAAGTGATTTTATGGGAAAAGGGAAAGAGCATACACCTTTTACACTGTCGGAATCAACGAGATCTCGATCGATGGTGGCGGTGCTGATGACTTCCATAATGTTGACAGTGGCCCAAGCGAATGGCATGCGGTAGCGACCTAGCCTCTGGCAGAAGGTCTCAGTCTGGCCTCTAAGTTTCTCCAACTTGTCCTTGTTCTGGAGGCAGGCCACAAGCAGGAATTTGTCAAATGTGACATTTCTCCAAAGTATGTATTATTATTTACTATTAGTACTAGGAGCTGTGCAATGGAGTGCGTTTACAACTCCTGTCATGAGGATTTCATTTAAAGTGAAAAAGTAAGGGAGATGTACATCTTGCATTGCTTAAGCCTTTATGAAGCATAATTCTACAGCATTAAAGTGAAAACATTTCAAGAACTTCAGATTTTTACCTTTGATGAATCACAATCCCTCATCATCATGTAGGGCTCTGCACATTCGCCAATTTCGCCTTGTTGCAGGACTTTTTCAATCTGTAACATAAAGTATAAAACCAATTCACCACGAAGTTGCTTAGAGGCACCAAGTAGCCCCTAAGGACCACATAAATGGATGAATGAATAAAAAAAATTCAACATGTGCACATTGTTTTGGATTAACTAGAATAAATTAACAGTACATTAAAATGTGTATCTATTAGAAAAAAAAACATGTTTTTAAATACTTTTTTCATAACATTTCATGATAAAAAACCTACTCAGTGTTGCATTTTAATATTGGTCATGAGCTTGGTAATGACAAAGCAAAGTGTTTTTGAAGTAGTCAAGCACCAATAACCTAATGGATTTCCCACTCACCTTTATAACTAGATATATGTCCGGAGAAGGGTAAGTGACAGAGAAGATGGCTGACCGGGCCAGCGAGGATGGATCTACATGGGGAGTGTGCGATCTCAAGAAGCCTTTAAACTGCTCTGAGTTTAAGTCACAGTAGAAGTTCTCAGATATCTGAAAGAAGAAGATGGATTCTTTTGAACTTCAACTCATTATTAAAAAGACCAGGTTATTGTCAGACAGCATTGTATAGTGATCCCTACACCTTGTACCCCAGTTAAGTTTGCTGACGTTGCTTGTACAAATGGTAAAAAAAAACAGTGGAGGCAGAATGGCCAGACAACAATCTCATGGGCCAGCTCAGCCATTCCCTTTGACAGCTCATTTTGTGATGTTAAATAATGAAACAGTTGAAATGTTAATGAAGAACAGCAATTACAGAGATTTACATTAGACAGTGGTGAGAAAGAAAATAAGATCTATAAAGCAAAATCAAATACTATGTTTAGTAAACATAGCATGTCCCTATTGTGTAAAAACAAAATATGGTCACCGAAACCAAAATCCAAATTTAAGTCATACTATTTATTATCTATCTAATTGATGCAATGGACACCGATTGAGGTCTGATCCATTTTTCAATGTACTACTCATTAAAATTAAAGGCAATAAGCAATAATGCCTAAAAGCGGACGCTCAATTTAAGCATTAACTGGTTCTGTTCTTATGCTTCCAGTGTAAACAGCTGCAGTATTCTCATCTCGACCTCGGGCTATGAACAAAGCCACATGTGCCGGTCATGTGATTCTTGTGATGTGCTGGCTCTTGCTCCTCAGTGGGCTTCTTTCCAAGAGGAGCGACCACACATTGGACCGCAGCAGACTTATTGGTTGGCCCAAAAAGAAAGCCAGATGTCAAATCCTATGCCGTAGATTTGTCATTCTTTGTTTAAATGAAAACCTCATGTTGATAACAGGCCATGCTACAGGAAGCCAAAATGCTGCAGAGCTAGGGGTGTGGTCACTATGTAATTATCAGTCTTCTGCTAAGCGGAACAAAGGTGTCAAACAAGAGATCTGCAGTTGTCAGCTCATGGTTAATAGCAAAAAATTCACTTGTGAAAGTCAGCCTATTAATCTTTAAAGTTCAAAAAAAAATATAGCAATCTTTTTCACCGAAGGCCAGAATCAAGAGAAAATTCTGAAGTTATTGCTGTTGAAATGAGCGGTTTTGTTTATTCTCGCAAGGATTGTGCGGTTGCTGGAGCATATCCCAGCCAACTACGGGCACCAGGTAGGGACACACTGAATTGGTGGCCAGCCAATTGGACGGCACCCTGCACAACTTGTTGCACTTATGAAGGTTTTCCTTAAAATTTGCCCATTTAATTGAATTACAGTAAATGCAATCATTAGTAAAATATGTTTTCTTGCAATCATTGCTTCCTTTTTTCACTAAGCATATCTTTTCTTGCCCCAGAGTTGCTTTTTATTCTTGCATTCAACAACAGAAATAGTACAACATTGCTTAAATTTGCATATTTGACATTGTAATTGTGTGCCTGAAAGATTGTGATTATCTTACCTTTTTCTTCTCTTTTAGGTCATACAAGGCCATGGTGGTAAATATGGGCTCAATATCAATCTCAAACCTAAGAAGAACAGATTTTTTTTCAGAAATGCTTCAAGTGCTGAAAGGTACTGACAAGTAATTGAGATTTCATTCGGCACTAGCTCCATCTCATATTTCTATTCTAGTTATTCTTATTTTGAGTCTCTGCTATATCTGGAAGTACTTAGTGCAAAGAAGGGATGAAGCCAGGGAATACATGCAACTCACACAGCTGTCACGGCAGTGGATTATCGAGTGGCCAAGTTTGTGTTAGTGGATGGTGTGATGGTGTGAAGGAGTGTGAAGGTGCTGTAAATGTGTGTGTGTGTGTGTGTGTGTGTGTAGGGGGGGGGGGGGTGCTTACAGTATGCTGCCTGAAACCACAATTGGCTACGTCATTTAAGAATGCTCAATATATGTGCATGAAAAAAGATGTATTTTCCATTTAATACAACCCTCTGCTTATAAAGTCATAGAGAAATAATCTTCCTACTTGATGGACTGGCATCGGATCAGGATGCGGTCTCCAGTGTGTTCTTTGGGGCAATCGGGAACTGGTCGGATCTCTACCGCGTCTTCCTGGAACACAAGCAAAGTATTACTTTTCAAAACTATAGATGAAAGTGTAGGCAGGATTGGGTTGCTACATTTCTGTGTTAATGTAGTCAAAATGTAACCTTATTCATAGTTTAGTTTTTTTCTATGTAAATGCATTGTGGAAAAATGTTTTTTCTAATGATCTTACCTCGTCAGTGGGTGGGTACAGCGCAAAGATCTCAGGGTGTCTGCTCCCCTGGCGGCTCTCCTGGTTGAAGCGGTCCAGTTCTTCGGGGCTGCTAAAGGCCAGCAGCCCCCCCACCCTTTGGTCCGGGGTTAAACAACGCAGGTTAAAGTCTGAGGAAGTCAGGGTCCGGCCAGAGTCATCATTCAGCCTTGCTAAAGTCGGAGATTTCACCTGAATAGAAATAGAAGATGAGGTTAAGGGATGTGAGAATATATTTAATTTTTTAAAAGCAGGGTATTTTCAGGGCTCATGTGTTCGCAATATTTACTCATAGCACCTTGACTGTACAAACTGGAAGGGAATGCAGAACTCTTGACAAGAATCCCTGAAGATTTTACTTGACAATGTGCTCTCAAGGGGAAGGCCATTACATTAACTATTATATTAAACCTTTAACTGTATTTATAAGTGCAAATCATAATGTGATGAAAATACATTTGAGAAAAGCCATATATTCTGCGATTGTGACTTTAAACCAAATAATGGCCTTTCATAAAAGTGTGCCAGATAAAGAGAAACACAACTGTTTCTCACAGACGTTAACCAAAATCAAACAGACAAAATGGAGATAAATACAATCACAAATATAAAGTCTCTTTTGTGCGGTGTCGATGTTTATTTTCTTGTAGAAGGCAAGACAAGGTAAATGTATTTGTGCAGAACAGTTGACCAAATACAATTACAACTAAGCAACTGGAGAATCCCTTCACTGCACCCAAATTCAAAAGCTCTCATGCAAACCATTGAATCATACAGAATGATTCAATCTCCACAAGCCAAACCATGCTGCTCTCATCTCTGAACCTGGAGTGACATTGTCCCCCTCAGCTGTACTTGTCTTTTTCACTACCATCACACATCAATTCCACATCCCACTGTCATGGACTGAAAGTTGCAGGCTGCAACAGCAAACCAGACCATGATGTGCCAAAAGACAATCGTACTTTTCTCCTTGTCGCTGTCACACTCTATCTGGCAAGCAGATCATGGGAAGCTGGCTGCTCCAATAATGGTCTTTTGGTTTGGGTGATTAAGCAGGGTAACTGTGAGGAGGAGGAGGTGGTTGCTCGTGACAAGGACTCTGATTGGTTGGCTTTGCCTCAAGCCAAGAATTGGTCAATTTGAGACAAAAGCGGATGGGAGCTTGGCACCAAATGTGAGTTAGTGAAGAATCTCGGAAGTAATTCAAAGTAGAACTCAGTATAGATTGCTAGAAAGAACGTGATGCTCGCAACAGACAGGTTTTTGAGGTGAAAATATTGATTAAAAAGTAAAATGCAATTGGCTGGCAACCAATTCAAGGTGCAGCCTGCATACTGCACATTGCTGGGATAGGCTCCAGCACCGCCACTATCCTTTTGAGGATAAACGGAATGGAAGAACAATGAATAAATATTAATTGAAAAAATATGTATATTGGTTTCCATAGTTCAAAACATACCTTCAATATGTGTGTATGTGCACTGCTACTGTTAAAATGTATGTGAATAAAAAATGATGGTAATTGATTGCGCCCTACATTTAGCGAGACACAAAAAAATTGATTTTCATTTTCAGACCATATCGCCAAGCTTGACTACTCTAGAAGAAAGACATTTCTGTGTTGTCCACTTTAAAACACTCCACCCTCCCCACTGCTCTTTCACAAGCCTTGATCTGTATGGACTGCCATCCTGCTCTGACTTCAGACCAACTTGCCACTAAATAAAATTAAGGCGCTATATTGGAGTTCCCTGACTACAAAGTATTAGGGTCATGCTAAAAAGATGAATGTCAATATGACAAGCATGAAAAATGGTAGAAATCAAACATGCCCAACATATACATACAAGAGCCTGAACTAAAGGGAAGTGTCTATTGCTTAAGAGCTACAGCATAAATAGATTTTGTAGAGTTTAACTTTGGAGATTTTGTATTTTTATGAGAATAAATTGAGTAATATAAAACGTATGACAAGAAAATGGTGAGAACATTCGCAACTTCAACATTAACAAAGGGAGTAAAAAAGGAGTACCATACATGGCCATGCCACCTAGACCCTATTGTGGACAAGCAAGAATTTTGACAATAGCTAAACTGGATGCTATTTTAGACTTAGTCTCAGTTATGTCCAGCAGACGCATGGAGAATTTGAAGTGACTAACACAATAAGTATGACACAACAGCTATGAGGCAAGTTAGAGCATTACACAATGATAGAAGGAAATGAGTGAGTCAACGTCTTGCCTCAATGACAGAGATTATTTTCTAAAGAAGAAAATGTTATATATGAAGTTCTCTGAATCTCCCTTATCTGATGTTTAGCTGTTATCTTAGGAAAATAAATTTGTCAATGGATTCTTACACTAATAAGGGCTGGCGGAGTTACCGTGTGAATGCTGAATGAGTTTCTTTAAGTGATTTATTTCATTGAATAGTTATGGAGCGCAAAAAATATTTGCCCGTTCGTCCAAAAGGATGTTGGCACGGTTTGCTTTAATAAATGAGTAAAGTAAATCTTACTGGTGTTTCCTCTTTGAGTGACTGGACATCAGACTGAAACGTCTGTTTCTGAAGAAGCTTGTGCAGGCCTGCTCGCTCTGAATATGCACTCCAGCCATCCCCTTGGCACCTTTGAGGAGACACAAACCCACACAAAGTCAGTGACGGACGGATGCACACACCAAAAACAACAAGCATGGTTACTGCAGATACACCTCTGCACTTGTAATCATTGTAGATAACCCCGTATTATTCTTGCACACTAAGATCATGGCTGTCTTTCATTGCATTAAATGCATCAGATTAGAGGTGTGTCATGTTTATCAGTTTTTTTGATGTGTCACATTTCCTGTTCACAGAGGTACTTCTGTCTCAAGTAACTAAAGGGTCTGCATTCGCTCTTCTCTGGTTCAGAGTCTGTGTGGAGATGGCTTACAGAAGCCTACATATACTGCTTAACCTTAAAATTATATTTCAAAATCAATCCTTCATCCAATTTCTTAATGTTAAAAGCTAAACATTTGAGAAAGTGAAAGGGATGGAACTGTTTAAGAGGCTTGACCTTCTAGATACAACAAGCCACGGCTGGGTGTAACTCTTGACGCAATCTCTCACATGGGGATCCAATTCCACTCTGAAATAGAAACAAGATGAAATAATAAATAACATAGACCAGGGAAAACATGAAAAAAACTTTTTTCCCCTTTTTTAATCCATCAAGAAGATCACTCAAATGATTTGGTGTCCTACCCTTCGTGAGGAACGGGGTGTCGGACAGTGCGGCACTCCTTCTCTACCAGGTCCACCTTTAGGTCGTCATGAGGGAAGTCCCCAAGCTCCTGCATCAGAGCAGAGTCCCCACTTCGGAGGTGCGACATCAGGAATTCCTCCAGGTCCAAAGGATCCAACGCGTCATATGTTTGTGGCTGGGGAACCGCATTGAAAGGCTTAGTACAAACATAAGTAAATATCTGTTTGTTATTTATTAGTATGTTAATCTCACTGTTTTGATTTTCTAAATTTAAATCACATGTCCACTCCTTCTGTGTGGAGTTCGAGTTTGCATGGGTTTAGTTCAGAGACAATGGCTTTGTATGGTTATTTTTCTGAAAATATTGAACCAGATCTGAAAGGTAGCATAATGTTGCATCCTTAGAAGAATTATAAATAGTTTCAAATAATGAAGTAAAAATGACTCAACTAAGTTAAGAGGTAGAAATGACTGCAGAAACTTAGCATAATGAGTCACTACTCAACCCAACAGTTGAGCGCCAAGAGAATTCTGTTTATTTGCAGACATGTTTCTGCACATCAGTCAACCCTAAGGCATGTTTTTCAGCAGCAAATTTTAATGCAAGGGCAGAGTCTTCATGATCCACCTCACACTACTGTTCTGATCTAGTTAACGCTGTCTTCATAGTGGTGATCCCCTCTGTTGCAAGACAGAAAACTAGAACAAATGAATGCAAATGTATGCATGCTTTTGATCAGTGCACGTTGCTATGTGGATGCAACAGTCTTTTCATAACGTTTGTATGTCTGCATATCAACACGGCAAAAAAAAAGGGTTAAGAAGGTTAAGCAGAGTTCTGAAAAAGTATTTAAAAAAGAAAAATGAAAGCAAGGACAATACATAACATTAGGTTAAATCAACAAGCTAGAGTAGTCGCTTACTTTTTTTTTACTATGATTGTTCTTATATTTGAAAAAGAAAAAAAAAGCTGTGCACTGACCCTGCCGACAACTGAAAAGTGACCCAAAAGGGGAAGCGTGCAAAATGGCGAATGCCGGATATGAGAAGTGACAGTGTGCACCTATACTATCGGCGCTGCCTGCTTTATATTGAAACTAAGCCATGATGCAGATCCTCTTAAATTTTATCCACACTTTCCTAGAAGCCGAAAAGAGCAGTGGATAATATCAAATAATTTGTTTTTGGACAGCTTAAAGATTCTAAATTGAGCCTTGAACCTATCTAACTTGAGATTTGAGAACAACCACAGGACATAACAGGAAGTGACATGGGCACACACATCTGTCTGTTAATTAAAACTACACGTGCAAAAACACTGATGCAACTCTCCATTATATGTATAGTTTTGAAGATTCATCATATCTCAATTGTAGGTGTCAATGTGTCAAATGGGCTACATGTGATTGACTGACGACCAGTCCAAGGTGGAAACTGTTTCTCACCACTATAGGCTCCAGCTCGCCCAAAACCGAATGGAGGACAAGGATATTTAGAAAATTGATGACAGTGTTTGTTTGTAGTGAGAGTTGTGGGGGGAAAAGGGAATTCTGAAAACCAACACACACAAAAAAATAGGAAAACTATCATCCGAGGGATTATAGTATTAAAAATGCCTCTCTCACTTCCCAAATCTGCCTATAATAAAGATTTGACCATGTCAGCTGCAAGGTAGGAAAACCCCCATCCAGCTGTATTTGTGACCCATTTCCCAAGCAGGTTAGGGATTAACTGTGTAGCACGCTGCCACAAATTGGGAAATACATGAATGGTGCAAGTCATCCTCCTTAAAGCCTTTTAGAGGACTTGTTCAAATATGTTCACTAGGGGGTTGCATGGGTGGAATCAAAGGCTGGAAGCAGTGTCAGTTAGTGATAGAGACTGTCAGGAGTAAAACACTTGGAGCTTTGGAGAACCCAGTTGCATGAGCAAGATGTAGGTCGTTGAATGTGTGGAGGAAGGGCAGGAATAGAAAATAAAAGTGTGAAGACCGGATTCACAAGAGTAAGAGCGGGAACAAATCCCTCTGATGGATTACAGTGTATCATCCCGTCACCGACTTTACAGAGGATAGGAGCTCATAAGCGAATAGACGTACTACTAAAAAGCTACACTAAAGGATACACAGGTGATCATTTTTAACATCACATATAGTAAAAATATATGAGATAAATGCATGAAAAAAATGGGTGTTTACTGTTTCTGTGTTTGGTATATTCCAGATTAATTAAAACTATACCAACTAAAGAATGTGTAGAAGGCATAAAAAAGTAACATAGGATATTCAATTGGATATACGTTTAAAAGAATGGTAAATAATTGCATACTGTTCTTATTTATTTCAAAAAAAATGTGTGCCATGTGATTCTAAATAACATGTCAAATTCAGCAAATAGCAAGCAAAACTCACCACGGTGAGGTAAGTCATGGTCGAGGCATTGGAATTTGTCCGTTTGTGATAATAGCCATAGTTGCCGCTGAAGTTTCGTCTAATCTCAGCAGACGAATTCCTGAAATTAAAGCAGAGAGGCAACAGTCAAAGTTTGCATACCAGTGACGACAGTTTGCAAACAGTTTAATTGTGTTCAAACACAAATCTGACATTGTTTACATCATACTTTTTGCATATTTTGCGATGTAGACACATCATGCAACTCATTAGACATTCAACTCTTAAGGCCACCATTGTCACTTTACTTTGAATTGCTCATTCATGTAGATTCCATTCAGACTATTGTTTCCTTCTAGACAATTCTGTGGAGGCCTTGGAAGGTTGGCAATTCATAGAATAAATACAGAGAAGGATCAGGCTGTGGCTGAAAATCCATATGACACTGCAACGGAGAGTGGCATTGCGAAGACTTAATGACAAAATGCTGTCCAATTATGTATAATAATTGCCTTATTTGTTTCTTAACCAGTAAATAAAAGACTCCATTTACAAGAGGTTCACAATAAGTGGCCAATCTTTGGATTTCAATACTTCAAACATTCTAGTTTCATTTCAATGCAGCTACTGAGCCAACACAAAGGGAAAAAAAACATATTTCTTTCCCTGAGGGTGTATTGCCGGGCGACTGCACTCAAACTGGTGTGCACGCCAAATAATAACTCATGAAATGTTTTAACACTCCACTTTGAAGACGAGAAGCCCTAAACATTAACCCACAAAGAATACTACAAATATCCCATCAACATACTCTACATTCCACAATAATAAGCAAGAAGAAAAAGACCTCACATATGATCCATGTCACAGGATAACTTTAAAACTAAAAGCTAAAAACTACCATTTGCAAGTGCACAAGCATATTCACAAACACTCCCATTGTGGTCGCCTGGTTGCTACCATTGAAAACACAAAGCTCATGGCTATAAAAAGAGCAGGCAAGTAAAACAGTAATCAGGCCTTGCCAGCAGCACACAGGCATTATTTCATCATAGCACACGAACAGCCCGTGATTATTGTCTTTGTTGAACGCTGCCATCATTTGGCTGGAAACCCCTCTCAAAAGCAGTTATTTTTGGCAATCTTTTATAAAACAAATTTTCTGCTAATTAGTGGTATGTTTATGAAAATGTTGGAAAGACATGTGGCAAACTTTATAATATTTGAGCTATAACTATAGAAGAACATCAACTGTGTGACAGCACAAAAACAGTTACAATAGAAAGAGTTATGTGTTGCATCCGCATTCTGCTGTGTCAGCCCGGTCTGGAACATGAGGGTTAGGGCCGTTAAAATGACCACCAAGTTATTTCCCAGACAACTCTCCCTTTCAGCCTGATCACGTTGTCCTAAAATAAATGTAGATTGCAGCCAACCAGTGGCATGTCGACAACATAAGCTGTAATTGTGCGAGACGTGTACCAAATGTTTTTAACATGCTAACTTCAGAAAGAGGGGGAGTGGGAAAGAAAAACAAAGAAAGACTGAAAGTAATGTTTAAGTGAGGAAATAGTCACAAATATTGATGCCTGTCTCCAGAGGACATCATCAGACAACATCCACATCCCAAAGCCAGTCTACTAGAATGCAGTATAATGTTGACATGTAAAACTGTTCCCTAAAATTATTGTTGATATCTAAAAGTGCTGTATTACAAAGGAGGGACGACATGTCGAGAGGGCTGTGCCAAGAAATATGAATTCTAACCTTTTTAAATGTTTATAATTGCAGGTTTTCATCTCTAAAACAGTGTACAAGTCATATCTGTGCAAGGGCCTGGTTTTATTTATTCCAATATTTACTTGTGTTTCCATAAACTACACCCAAATAGCTTCTTTCCCCAGTACCATCCCATATTGTGCGTCACGCTGTCCCCTGCTGCAAGCCTACACTTGCTGTGTATGCATATGGTGTGTTTTTGTCAGCAATACTGTGATAGTTGCGCAAGCTTTCCTGAATAAGTGACAAGCCAGGCATTTCCCTCCCCTTACACTCGCTTTTACAGCTACATTCTGATTGGGTGGATGAATGGCAAACTCTGTTCTTGATTATGAGTATTTATAATTCATATGTGTCAATCCATTTGCCTAAATCAGCTGGGCTAAGGTCATGGCATAATGGGAAGGAATTTAATCCTTCAGAGCAGGCTGTGCAGTTTGCTACATGTAGTAATTTAGATATAGAACTGTATGTGCATGATATTTGATAGATGAAATTTGAGCAATATGATTTTTTTCCCTGATGAAAAGTGCTATATAATCTGAATGGGGTACAAATTTAAGACAAATATTTGAAATGTTGTAGTCTATTCATTCCAATGGACCATTAAAATTAATATTTTAAATAAATTAAAAATCGCTGTCAATTATTTAGAGGTTTAGGCTTGAGTTTAATCTAATCTAAAGTGTTAACTACACAGAATGAGTGCAAATTTGGGGAATGTGCTATTTTTATGAAGAACGCTGCATGAAGGATTGATATTTAATTTTTCAGAGAAAATAAACATTTAATTGATTTAAGGATGTCAAATGGTTAACACTCTCTCTCTTTCTGAATGTACTTAAACCCTGATGAGATTCCAGAAAAATTACATGAAGCAGAATAGTAATGCTTGGGGAATTTCTGATGGTCCATTAATGTGGCTCAACTTTGTGTGGAATCCACACTGGTATTTGAATCGGAGAATAAAAGATTTGTTGCTGCTAATTAAACATAGCGTAGTGAAATATGACCGAAAACAAAATAGCAACCATTGAAAATATTTGTTTACCACATATCCTTATCAGGTTTACGAGGGTGTCTAGAGTTGGCTTGGAAAGCATAGACACATGTCCTAGCTATAAGCCAATGATTCACACAACACACAGTATAAGACAATCATTGACAAATCCCAGTCACAATTATGGACAACTTAACAGCCTGTGGGTTTTTTGGGGGAGGAAGCCATAGTTCCAAGATAAAACTCATGCGAGCACTGGGATAGTCTACACCAGAAGGTCAAGGGCTGAGATTTGAACATCGACTCTAAAAAGAATTGTGAAAGGTTAGTGAGGAAGAAGTCCAATTACCAAACCCCAGGAGAACATGCAAGCTGAAATTTGAACCCAAAACAGCTTTCACTGTGAGGAAGAAAGAGAGAGAGATGTGTTAACCGGTAACTACCATGGGTCTTTTTCTTCAACTATGAAGAGGTACAGCATAAAAAAAAACACAAAGTTACATCCCATTATTCAATCAGTTGATTTAATTTGATTATTAGTGTAGAAAACAATGACACAAGAAGATTATGTGGTTCAGAACCTAAACCTTTGTTGACTGTGAGGTAAGTGAACTATCAGCCAGACTACTGTCCTACACAGAATGGCTCTCATTCAATCCAATTATCTATTTTTCTAGAGATCATCCTCATTAAAGTCATGGATGAGCTGGAATCTTAACTTTCTGCGTATGTCTGGATACACATTGAACTCAGTCAGTAAAATTAGGGCAAATTTAGATAAACAAACATTCACAATCTTTTAAATGGAACACATAAGAATATTGACCCAAAAAGGACTGATCAGTGAATCAGACACACAAACCACTACTATACCATTCACTATTCCATTAATCTACCAACAAAGAAAAATGTCCTTTGTAACCCGACAGTCAAGAGAATTAAACATTCTAAAAGAATCTGCCCCTAAACATGCATGGTTAAAATATGGTTTTGATTTGTATTGTATTGTCAACTCTGAGGTGGGTATCTGAAGCAAACAGCTCCCCCCTCCCCGAAAAAAGATCCACATCATCTGATCCAAAGAGGAAGTCAAAAAATAACAGAGGGTCGTGTGGCGTACATTTCAAGAGGATTGCGGCAGCAGGATGCCCCTGCTGTGTGTCTCATCCTATCATATGTCTCCAGACTTTAATGGGCTTGACTGCTATCAACAGCATCACGGCCCAGTTTCCTGTCAGTAGCTGGCACGCACAAACAAAGCCCATGTGAACAAAACAAATCTTACTTTAGTGTGAAGTGAATTTAATTCTAATATATGTGAGTGTCTTTTATTGGATTTTAACCAGAGAAACCCCCAAAGTAACTCGGTTCCCTGCCCCTAATTCACAAAAGTATTGAACAACAGAGCCCTAGATATCCTAACACTTGTTACCGGTCGTTTTATAGTAGTACTTCTTTTTACTTGCAAACATTTAATGTGTTGTATTGCACTGAACACTTCTTCTTTCTGCCTTTCTTTCTGCTTCTGAAGAAAACCCACATTTCCTGATAGAAAAAGAAGTGAAACCAGGGCATCTGTATGTCCACTATGAACAGGACATCCTTCCAAACTAAATGAGAATACTAAGGATGTTTCAGGTGTGTAAAAAATATTGGATTGATTCACGCCAATAGATGTGTCAGCTTAGTCGATGTCATTCACAAGTCTTTATTTACACTCTCATAATAACTGAATGTCTGTATAAATGGTGTCCGTGAGCACTCTCAATAGTAAAAAGTGAAAAACAAATAAAGACCAGCTATCGCTCTTGGTGACGTCATCAAAGACTTGTACATTCCATTATTACAATCGAAAGCTCGATGCAAATGGCAAAACGGGGGTTAGCTCATTGACTATCATTGAAGGGACAGTGATGGACAAATAATCACTGCCAGTCCAAACGGACTGGATGTTTATGCCTTTTAATGGCATTGAAACACATTCAGTCACTATGAGACCTTAACATGATTGCACTTCCATTACCTTCAATTACCAAACAATAAGTTCATGTGTCAACACTGCTCATTCACAATATAAATTAACGTGATGATAGGAAACAATAAAGTTACTTTGACTAAACAGCATCTTTAAACACTGGATCACATGCAAATTAGGCACTGCACATGTTGTCCTCCAAAACACTGTGGAGGAAATGGATGCAAGGATGGATGCATATATTTTCCATTGACTTTTACTAACAATAAGTACAAAAAAAATGTTTTGTTTCTGTTGACCACATTAGGTACACAATTGGATTGGAAACAGTGGTTCTTAACCTTGTTGGAGTTTACCGAACCCCACCAGCTTCATATGCACATTCACAGAACCCTACCTGTGTAAAATAAAATGTGATTTATTTTTTCAAATTAAAAATGCATAAATTCCTCACAGCACTGAATGGCCAATGTCACTTGATCATCTGCAACCAGTGATAGTCAAGCAGGGCATGTTGTCGTGAATAGACATGGTGAGTCGATGTGTCTTGACCTCTGCAGGAGAGGCTCCACCGAACCCCTAGGGTTCAATCGAACCCAGGTTAAGAACCACTGGATTGGAATTTTGATCTTATCATTGATATCATTGAGATCATTGGGGAACACTAGAAACCATCGCGTCTTTACCAAATGGGGAACGCTTCACATGCATTGACATATTTTTACAGGAAGCTCTCTTGTTTGTTTTAATGAGTTAGCAATGGACACAATAGACTTCCATCTATTGACTTCCTCTACACCTGCAGGAACTATGATGAGAACATGCGTACTCATCATATACGGCATGGATATGATATAAAAGTGATGCATGCAATTTAAAATTGACATTTTACTTTTAATATGTGCAACTATTCATCAATGCCAACTTCAGTGTGTAAAGAAAGTAACGTGCAGATCCGATTGGGGAAAAAAACAATCTGGTGCTCTCTGAACATGTGGCTTCCTCTTCTCCATTACAAGTTGTATGACAGTTGCTGAAATAAAAGAAATAAAAGCCTTGTAGATTTGCTTTACCTGTTGATTTTTAACGCAAACGCGCGTCTCTCTGCACTGGTAACAGAAGCCATGTGATCCGGGAATGGGGGTTTTGCAAAAACCGGGAAAGAGAGTGGAGGCTTCTCCGTTACCACCGCTCGGTTGTCTTCGGTGCGTTTGGGCGACGCTTGGATTCGCTTTGCCCGCCCTAGCTGTCACCGAGGCACCGCCTCTACTACCAAAGAAAAAAAAACGTCAAGTTTAAAGAGAGTGCGCGCGCTTCATGCCTCCAGAGTCCGGAAATAAGTGGTCGCGTGTCCACTTCCGATTTAGATGATGAGTGAGAGAGAGCGAAAAAGAAAGAGAGGGGTGAGAGAGAGAAAGAGTGTTGAAGTGGCGAAAAATAGCACTCCAACTTAACTTTAAGCGATTGTTAAAAAAGGAGCCAATGTAAATGCAATCTAAGCTTAAAAGTGTGAGTTCTTCCATCTCTAACGACTTCATACAGTTTACTATTAATGAGACTGCATTTTGAAAGGCCAACGATGCCCTCCGGTGGTTTACATTGGTATTACATCCCAATTCAACACAGCGGTAAAGAAAATAAAAGACCGATGGCAGTCAGATCTGTATTTAATTTTCAACACTTTTATTTAGTTTATTTATGATACGCATTTAAACAAGTTAGATATCTTAGGCCCAGGGGAAATTGATGTTCACAGATCGTGACGCTCACTACCGCAACTTGACAAGGGTCTAAACACGAAGCTGCTTTTTATTTGGCTGGTTTAATTGATGTGATTCCGTGGGATTTTTAATATCTTATAATCATATGTGCGTTGTCTTTTTCTTATGACATGAAGTGGAATGCTTTTCACATGTTCCAGTATTTAGTCGGACTGTCAACAGCGTTGCGCACCGACACAATCTGAGGAGTCGCTCCACACTGTGTTGATACTTTATAAGCATATTTAGCTTACGTGTCTTTTAAAGTGCAGCATCAGGTAACTCTCTTTTTTAATCGTATAAATATTAAATGGATTTCTTCAACGCAAATTATTGCTTTTCCTAGCAATACCGTATTTACATAGTTATAAACCAAATGAAGCAGCCTTACATTTTGAAAACATGTAATTTTCTCTATTCTAACGTGTCTTTTACGGATATGAAAATGGTAAACTAGTAGCTTTACTTCGACATATTGTGTTGTGTAAGGAAGTGGCGTTATCATTCATTTTCTGAACCGTTTATCCTCACAATGGTCGCAGGGGGTGCTGGAGCCAATCTCAGTGGACACTCTAAATTGGGGGCCAGCCAATCGTAGGCCACAAGGAGACTGACAACCATTTACACTCACACTCATACCTAGGGGCTATTTAGTGTGTTCAACCCGCCTACCCTGCATGTTTTTTGGGGATGTGGGAGGAATCCGGAGTACCCGGAGAAAACCCATGCAAGCCCGAGTAGAACATGCAGAATCCATACTGTCAGGACCCACGTGAAGCCTATTTATTCATCAGACCATCTTGTCCTTTGCCTCAAGGGTCTAAATGGGATGGAGTACGATGAGGACGATTGCCCAGAGCTGGTGCCTATCCCCTCCCAGCACGCTACTCCAGCAGATCAAATACCTGTCACCATCATCACTGGCTACCTTGGTGAGGGACACTTTCTACGTGAATTCCAGTATATTTATTGGGAACTTTGAAGCTTCCCCAAATTTTGCTACCAACCCCACTGTTAATCAGACTTTACAGAATGTCCTTTCTTTCAGGTGCTGGAAAAACCACACTTTTGAACTACATCCTAACAGAACAACACAACAAGCGGATTGCAGTCATACTCAATGAATTTGGTGAAGGTAAACAAACCCAATGTGTACTTAAACATCTTCATAGCAATCTCGAATTTCACGTTTGGTCATTCTCCACAAGAGGGCACTAATGCTACAACTTTAATCGGCCATGGTGCATCTATTGATTTCTTTCTCAGTTGTCAATTTCTAATCGTTGTTCTATAGGGAGCGCCCTTGAGAAGTCCCTTGCTGTAAGCCATGCTGGAGAACTTTATGAGGAGTGGCTGGAGTTAAGGAATGGCTGTATCTGCTGCTCTGTTAAGTATGTCTATGCATATTTAAAATATCACATATATTTCCGCTATGCAGTTCTATGCAACTTTCTAATTTCAAAATAACTAATGCACAATATCCAAATATTTTCCACAATGATTGTATGTATCCTTATGTTATTTTCCTTGTCAGGGACAATGGCCTTAAGGCGATAGAGAACCTTATGGAGAAGAAGGGTAAATTTGACTATATCCTCTTGGAAACCACAGGATTAGCTGATCCAGGTAATAATACAATATCGCAAAATAGTATAGTACACACCTCTCAAAAATTATTATTGACCAAGTATTAACAACAAACAGCCATACAAAACCTATTTGAATCAGGAAACCGAAATTTGGTGTTTAAGCCTAAGCACAGCAGTTGAACAACTAGACCATGTTGTATCATGGCAATTCTGCCACGAGGTATCATCATGGGAGATCAGGTTCACGTCAAGCCATTGTTAATCCTTTTGATGCGATATTCAACCAGACAGACTTATTATCTACTGCCATTGGTCGTGACATTGCTGTCAATCATGACCTTCAGATGGATGGGGCTGAAAATACCGGCCCTCTATCTGAAAAGGGGCTATGATGACTTTTAGAAATATGCCACTTTTACTAAATGTTTTCATTACACGGCCATCAAATATTTACAATTCTTCTCCATTTCCAAGTCGCTGTTTGACAAAAGTGCATTATGAAAAGAAAATGTGGCTATCATGGTAAAACAAGGTAAAGTCAGGATTCTATAGGTGGCAAAACTGGGAAAAAATAGATGTAGTTAAACAAATGAAAGTCTTGGATACTGTTATAATCTGCTACGAAGCGCTCGGCTTTAATGAGAATTCTGGCAGTGGTTTTGGAGAAGAATCATCTATTCTCGTCATATTATAGTGACATAAACATTTTTATTTATTCTGTACTAAGCATTAGTCTTACCTATTTATCTGCTAGGTGCCGTTGCTTCCATGTTCTGGGTTGATGCTGAGCTTGGTAGTGAGATCTATCTTGATGGTAAGTGATTTTTTTTTAGGTATCGCTGGTCCTCGCTACCATTTGAACATTCATAGTTGTCGCTCAAGTTTAAAAAGAAGCCCAGCCAGCACTGTAAAAGAATAATAGACCTATTTTTTCAGCAACTTTGCAGCAGGTTTCAACTAACATCAATAGTTTAAAGATATTATTTGAGCAATCAAATTTCACATAAACCTTTAACTCCTCCTCTTGTTTCTGTTTAGGTATTGTGACTGTTATCGATGCAAAGTATGGACTCAAGGTATGCTACTATATTACTTTGCACTTTTTTAAACTGCTACAATGAATAAAACATTTATAGGCAAACGTTAATTAAAGACAAAAATAAATAGTTACACATTGCGGCAGTTATCAAATTGGAAAGAAGACATAGTCAAATATTTTAAAACAAGTTTTTGATAACTATTTGATCATAAAACCAGTAATGTAAACATGTAATCAATTGCAATGTAAAAACAAACTATCCATTTAATCGATTAAAAAAATCACTCGAATAATGGTTTTTAAGATATTCAATAGTGACATCTGTACTTCACACATCAGGAAAACCAATGTAAATAGCCAAATAAGCATTTTAATGCAATGCATATCCCAACCTCCCAAAGGCATTTGCAAAGAACAGGACAAATGACACTTACATAATGGACTTTATAGTGAAGGTGTCAAGCCTGCCAGGCTGACACATTTGAAGGCCAAGTTGGACGCCAAAGAAAATAGCTTCCAAAATATTGTCATTCTGAAATGCTGCGTCCCTTCACAAGGTTTAATTTTTCTTATTAATCTATGTTTATACAATGTACTCGTCAGAATGAATTAATATTATAGAAAAATACAGAGAAAACCAAAAGAAGAAAAACCCACAGCCACCATATTACAATATTTTTTGAATTAAATCCGAGAGAAAACAATAAAACAGATTGAACATCATGTTTTATTTCAATATTTGGAAACTGAAGCTACATTTAACATTTAAGTAATGTGAGTCATTAACTTTAAAGTGGATTTCTGCACTTAAAACTAAATCTGCTCCCTTTTTTTAAATAGCAACTAACAGAGGAAAAGGCTGATGGACTTGTGAATGAGGCAGAAAGGTTTGTTTCTTTTTTCACGTCGATATCAATGTTTATCCCTTCTCTAAGATGGAAAAAATTGAAAGCTAATACTGCACATGGTAGTTTAATTAGCGTTAGGATTTATGAAGGTGTCATTGGAAAAAGTTGGCCCTAGTAAGTGGTACCTAGACCCTATCTTTTTTGGGTGAGCAGCTGTTGTTTGCTGACATTGTCAAAAGACTGAGCCTGCTCCTGTCATTCTTCCTCCAGCTTGGAAAAACTCAGTGTACAAAACAATAGCAGCGGATAGTTGTTTTTGACTCATTTAGTGTTGCAGTTCATGTGTTTGTGTGGCTGTTTTTTTTTAGTTCTGCTAATCCAATGTGAATTAGGCATTTAAGTCTAAAATTCCTCGCGGTGTAGAAGTTCACTAGCCTGACTTTGATGTGGCCAGGCGTGGGCTCAATTCCCACTGGTGGCGGTATGATTGGAGTACCCTACGGCTGACTGGCGACCAGTCTAGGGTGTAGTCTGCCTTTCTCCCCAGGACAGCTGGGTTAGGCTCCAGGAGCCTCCGCAACCCTTTCAAGGATGGGCGGTATGGAAGATGAAGAATTAATGAAGCATTTAAGTCCTGAAATGTAGGCCTAATACTTCTGCCTGTGTTTGATATGTCCTGTAGGCAAATTGCACTTGCTGACCTGACAATTATCAACAAGACTGATCTAGTGGAAGAAGCGGAACTTGCTCAAATCCGAGACACAGTCAGGTAAACTGGTCTTTGTTCCTGACTCTGACATGGGCATATGTTTTAAATGATGGATTTGGAAGACGAAATAACATTTTCTTTTTCATCCCCAGATCAATAAACAGTGTCGTGAAGATCCTGGAAACGCAGAGATCAAGGTAGTTAGCGCAGTCGTGTTCACAGTGGGGTCTTTTTTTTCCTCGTGAGATTATCAAGTCGTTCTGTGGCCTGGGCTCCCTTCTTTGTTTGTAAAGTGTGCTCGATGAACTCCACGTGCTGGCCCTGCTTAGATCTTCATATCAAAGATGAAGGTGTGACATTACACCAGAGGGACCACCTTGCCTTTCTTTTGACACACACACTCACATGTATCAGACAACAAAAAAGTTCTACATCCTGAATAAACACCAGATGCACACGGGTGTCCAGCTACCCAGGATCGTTTGCTCTCTGACCTGGGGTCTTCCTCCCGGTTGGGGTCACACATGCATATCTGTGCTTTCCCATGTGTGCGTGTAAGTGCGTTTGCGTGTGTGTGGATCTGTATTTATATTCTGCTGTTTGCTTGTGATTGAACCCAGGTTACACCTGGCTGACATAGGCAATATCTATCAAAGTTTTGTGTATGTATGCTTGTATATGTAGCTGTTTGTCCACCCTCCCAGTAAATGAATTTAGACAAGGGAAAGAAGATGAAAGAGGGATTAGGGGGAGAAAAAACTTTGCACAACCAGTGAGACTATTTTACATCACCTCCAGCGAGCACGTGATAAAAGACAGGAAGGTTATTGTGTAGCAATCACCTTATGTCTTTGAAAGAATGGCAAAATGTCCCAGAAATATTCTAATGTTGTCTTCTTCAACAGGGTGAATGTCTCCGATGTTCTCGACCTTCACTCTTTTGACACTAAGGATGGAGAAAAGTAAGCTTTACGTTAGATACTTAATTTACTTCAAAACTAAGAGACATGACACCATTACTTTCTAAATGCATCCATCCATTTTCAACACAACTGGTCAGGGTTCACGGGGTGCTGGAACCTATCCCAGCGGACTTAACTTAAACTGTTGCCATTCAATTGTAAGGCACGCACAGAAGCAGACAATCATTGGCAGTCACAATCAAACCGCCACTCAGCGGGAATCAATCCCACGCAGCCTGTACTAAAGTCAAATTGAATGCACCATTAAGCCATTACTGACATTTATCTTGTAGTCAAACCAGGCGTTTCATTACAACACTTTAACTGGATGAAATTTGTGTACTTAATCAAGTCTCTAGTGAGCATGAACTATTTATTATTTGTTATTGCGCTGGTTCCTTGCTCACAATGATATTAGTGTTCTGCCTCAACAGTCTTTTGTTGCTCGTCTGTCTGGAGCGTGTAGCCAACGCTTTTTGACACTGTTACTTGCCATGTTTCTCTTTAATTAACAGACTCTTTTATTGTGCATGCCCCCCACATCCTGTCACACCCCAGGGTGGTCATCATATTGTGTCGCTCTTCTCCCCTCTGGTAGAATGTCATTGTCATGAATAGAGTCAGTGCTCATCCCTTCATGTGAATGAAACGGACCGCGGCGTTAAAGCTCTCTTACATGCCCTGGTTCAGTGTGTGAGGCCAGCTGCAGAGGATTAGAGCTGTGTGTGTCCGCTGACTCCTGAAGAGTCCCCCTTGTCCTAACAGATAGCTCCTTTCCCCCTTGCCTTTGAGTATCAGGGAGGGGTACAAGTTTTGGGGGGGGCCCACCTCCCGTCCCCTCAACAGAGCCCAAGCTGGGTGTTTGAAGCGGGTGCCCCCTGCCGCTCCACCTGTGTGGTACTAACTAACAGCGCACTGGGCTCAAACTGCAGGGCACAACATTTAGCCTCCTTGTGAGGTCAGCGAGGGAGGCCCGACAGAGAGAATAATAGCTTGAGTTTGTTTGGTGGACACAGTGGGTTTTTTTGTAGACTTTAATTGCCATTCCTAAAGTTTTCACAAGTCTATTCAGGGATGTTGCTATTATACTTTGGACTATGGTGCATTAGTACACTAATCCTGACATGCAGAGATCAGAAACACCTTTTATTTTCACTCCTAAAGGTTAATTACATAAGTATTTTCGTTTTTTTAAAGATGAATTTGCATTATAAATCTTACATGAAAGGGGCATTTTGAAGACTGAAACTATAACATTTTCCTCCAAAAAATAATTAAAAAGCACTTTGACATGGACCACAAAAAGTAGGGGGTTTTATACTAGCCAAGCAAGTTTTGAAATAGCTAAAATGTCTTGTTTTCTTTCAAATAAATGAATACAAACATTTAAAAAAAACAGTTAAGGTATTTCTTATTAAAACCAGATGATTCCCAGTGTTAAAATCAAATAACGCCCTCTAGATTTAAACTACGGGTTTTCTTTTCCAATTTGAGTGCATCTGTATTTAGACAGGCACACACGGAGAATGCCTATATTTATTATAAATAATTACACTTTTGAGATGAATAGTAAAAAGATAAAATAAATATCATAACGATACAGCCACTTGCTTTTAACCACTTGTCTCTTAAAGCTATTTTGGTAAAAATGACATGCTTAACCCATTGTGGGATTTTAGTCATAAAAGTCTATAAATTTAGTACTTTAAGATTGTAGAAAACATCACATGAAATGATATTTCTCCTTGACAGACTGGCAGAGAAGCTGAACATTGCGAAACCGACCAGACCACACCTTGACAAGGTATTGTGTACTGTAACTATTCTACCTTACTTTTAATTCGCTCCCTACGCCTTTGTACTTCGTTTTGTTTTTTTGCTAATTTCTTTCGACGCATAATTTCCTCCCAGATTAAGGGAACGCATTCTCCTTGGGGCTAAAAAGCCGTGGCTCGCATTCCCTAGGGTGACGACACCACAGTGAAAACTTCCTCCCGACTTTTTGTGTGCAATGATCATTTCAAGGCGTTTGATGTTATTTGTTGTTTCATGAATAGAAGCCCTTTGGGTCACATACGTCATGCATAAACTTCAAAGAAAATATCTAGCGTGCACTTTTTAAATGACTTTATATCCTTCACCTTTTATATCAATTAAACAGTTCAATATTGAATGTGATTTTGTAAATGTATTTGGAAGGGGATTTTTATGAGGTGTTTTCTTTTGAAATGAGCTCAAATGGCTCATGACTGCAGTTTGGTTTCCGTAGTTTAATGCCTATTAAGTTTTATCACAGGATGGATGCTGATGAGACGTGTTCGGGTGTGTAAATAACACCATTGTTGTCTGTTTTCCCCACGTTCTCTTTTCCCGCATGAAGTTCTACCCTCCCTCGAGTAAACCCACAACACACACCGCCCCTCCTTACCCTGTTGCTCTTTTCATGTAAATGAGAAGACTGTTTTTCTGTTGTTATACCAAATGAGAAGGAAGTGTGTAACTTTAACACTTAAACACTAAACCAGCAAATATCTGCAAAGTGCCTCTTTAATGCCACAAGGAAGTTGAGGCGAGGACGAGAAACAAGGGGGAGGACATGGTCGGCTGTTTTGGGCTGTTGTATGCAAATGAACAGAGTAGAGCTGTGGTTTTCGACATGTTGATGTCATCATTTGGAGTGTTTTTGAATGATCATAATGGCTTTGTTATTCCATTGGTCAAATTTAAAAAGCATAATGTTATCAAAACTATTTTGTTATAATTATAAAAGTTACACACTTTGTTCAATAAGTCGTAGAAAAGTTATTTTACCAAGAATTTAAAAAATAAATGCATTTACTATAGCGGTAGTAATGACATATAGGGAAAAAGGGAATATTAAAAACCCAAGTAGAGTGATTAGAATAATTTGCAAATCATGTTCAATCTATGTATCCAATGGAAAACATTACAAAGACAAAACATTGTCAGTATAATACTGATCTGTTATTAATCTGTTAGCAAGTTATCGATCAACACTAAATATCTTGTTTTGTACTGTATTCAATTAAACATAGGTTTAACACAATTTGCAAATTCTGTTTTTATTCATGTGTATTACGTATCCACATCTCAACTTTACTACAATTAGGATGGCAAAGCCTTTTTCTTATTGTGTGCGGTGGCACATTCATCCTTGTTACTTCATATCTTAACAAGGCACAATCTTTATCTGTATCTAGTATTGGATTTTTTATGTTTACTGGTATTATAGGATGTTGTTATCAAATAGAGAAGAAAAGTACCTAATTTGTTTTAAAAATGAATCCTCTTCTATTTCTCAGAGTATTTCAACTGTGACATTTGAAGTGGCAGGAAGTCTTTCAGAAGATGCCCTAAATGTTTTCATTCAGGTACAAACACATGTTGTTATCCGTGCTTTGCATCCCAGTTCCCAATACCCAATTATCTACCTCACAATGCGTCCCTTTGAGAACATAAGCTTCTCTTTTTCCATGTGTTTTCCAGGATCTCCTCTGGGAAAAGACGCTGCAAAACAAAGAGGGGCAAGCCATGAATGTCATCCGCTTAAAGGTACAGTAAAGCACAATGGTTGTCTCACTGGCAGGTGGCCATCAATATAACCCGCTCCCTTTGTTATTGTATTCATGGGTCCTGGACCCTTTCTTTTACCGTCGGTTAATCTGTCACTTGCAACATGTGACTTGCGTGTTCTTAGGGGATGGTATCGCTGGCGACTAAAGCCCACCAGGTCATGCTGCAGGGGGTCCACGAGTTGTATGAGCTCAATGAGACTCCCCAGCTTTGGGAGGGACAGCCACGGATCAGCCGGCTGGTCTTTATAGGTAAAGAAACAAACATGCTGCTTTTCATGCGTGATCCCTTGTCTTAAAGCTGTTCTTGCCAATGTTCACTAAATTCTGCTAATGTGTAACATGGTCATTGATGCATGAGTCTTTATAAGTAACAGAAAGGACCATTTACAAAAAAAATCCACAGTCCAGCTAATGGATCAAAAACAATAATGCAAATTTTTATCGACAAATGAATGGTAAGTCAATGGAAGTAAACATTTTTTTGCAAATGTATACACTACAGAAAATAAAGTTATAAGGAGTGTTTTCCAGTTTGTGGCCTGAAACTTGAATAGTCTGCCTTTTAGCATTAGAAAAGCCATATGACTGTCAATTTTTTAAAACATATGTTGGAAACATATTTATTTCTTTGGCTTCAGTTTTTTTAGAACTCATATTTACTTGTTTTGATTGTGACCCTATCAGACTATAGTGATAACAGTTTCTTTTTTGTGTCCCTCAGGACGAAACTTGGACAAAGATATTCTCCAGCAACTTGTCATCTCCACTGTGCTACAGAGCCAAGAATAATTTTGTTTTCTTAGACTATATGTTGGAATATTATGTAGCAATTCTGTTGATTTTAGTAACTCATGAAGACTGAAAAATCAAGATTAATCTATTCACGGAAGATAATGATGCAAACTAAGGTTCAACTCATCTTGATGAAAGGGCCATAGTTCTTACACTGGAAAAAGTGACTTCTATAAACAATGATGATATTAAAATATGGTTTTTCACTTGTATAAGAAAGTTACATTGATTATGAGATGGCTTTAATTTGAGACTTGAAATTTTCCTGTTTACCCCTTTTATGCACATCCAAACACAAAAACAAATGTTTATTAAACTGAGTTCGTATTAGGTTTTTTTTATTCTTAAGAAAAAATTGTACCAAGTATTTTTATGTATCGCAATCATCTACAAAAGGTTATGGTACCAATATACATTTCTTTGCTTCATTAAATAAACACCATGAATGATGACATAATAGTTTGTTTCATTTGAGTGCATATTAAGCAAATCATTTTAATATCTATTTTTTTATATTTGTAACTCTTTTGTATCATTATTAAAACAGTAGAACATAAACTACGCAAACTTTGGCCTCGTTGGCTGAAATTGACCCCAATTTAAATTAAATCCATTTCAACTGAGCGGCATGCCTATGAATGATCAAGTTTCTGTACCACCGACGGAAATAAACTTCAAAACTATTTTTAAATTAGATTTGGCATTGATTCATTCAATGGCGTGTAATAATACATTGAATTGTTTGTTCAATGCTTTCAAAGGAGAATCATTGTAACAAGAGCACAGGGGGGAAAAACCTGCAAAAGTCACTTGATGTTTTGCATTGACTCAGAACACGTCTTAAATGATTAACAAGTATGTTGTGGGGTGCCACTAAAAAATTAAGTCTGGCCACGCCATCCCCGATACGAAGCAATTGTGGTGCTGTCATGTGAAGACCATTACGCCCAAAACACGCTTGTATGGGCAGGTGAGAAAGGGGGCGGGGTTTTCCCAGCGTTGCCAATTTGCAATGGAAATTTCGTTTTTTTTGTATGTGTTTTGTTTCGAAGCACATATCCGCTCACCTCGCTTTAATGAAGCCGGCCTCGTAAATCCCCGATCCCCGACATGTAGGGTGAGGGATGTCGGGACACCGTGCAGCTGGAGCCGTTTCCTTGTCGATTCTAATGCTGATTGGGCTTGTTAAGCGCTGCCATTGGCTCTTTTCTTCTCTGCCCCGTGGGGGTTCCACACCACGGCCATTTTCATGGTCACGCCCCCCCGTGGCCATTCCGAGATGGCAAACTAAACAAACCTGCTGGGGTGAGGGGTCCCGCTAAGATTCAAACACTTGGTCATCACGAGTTATTTACTTACAAGGCTTTACAATCACAACTATCTTCAAATCTATCAAATGATCACAGAAATACTGTTAGATATTTTTTATGGACTTTAGTTAAACAGTGTTGATGAGTCTATCTTAGTAACTATAATGCATACTGGCCTTTATAATTTTACTAGGTATAATTTTCTTCAACATAAAAATGATAGAGAAATGTTAGTCTTGGAGTCGTACTTCAAAGTACCACATTTGTAATATACATAAATGTATATGTATTTTATATTTCCTTCCTATTGATTATGTTTTTTATTTTTATTAACCTTTTCAATTTGATTTAGCATTTACCTGAGAGGAAAAACACAAGTGAATGATTAACGTATTCACAGACAGTGATAGCCATCAAATCCATTAAAACTGGTTTGACTGGGATTGAGTGACCACATTTTGACGGTGATAGGCGGCCAAACCAATTCCATTGCTGCCGTCCTCCCAGTCAAAATAGATTGGATGTCTTTTGCTGTCAAACGCAGCCATTTCTTTTTAGACTGTTTAAATTTGAAATTCACATGAGGGTTCTCAAGCACCGCATGATTCGTTTGAATCCCCCCCACCTGTTCGCGTCCCTCCTTTGGCCCCCGCTGTGGCAAGAGGCTATTGTGATAGGTCCACAGGACCCCCCCCCCATCCTGGGAAGGGGGGGTCGACCCTACTGGTCAAAAGCCTCCCATCTTATAAAGATTCTGCTTTTCGGGGGTGGCTTACTCACATCTTAGGAGCTCATGTAGTCTACTTTGACGCACGAGTGTTCTGTGGTTGTTTTTACGCATGCACTTCCAGCATATTTTGTTCTCTCGTTGTTGTTTTTGACTCTGCCATGACACTGTCCGGTGGATATATCTCCTCCCCAAATGCCAAGTTGCTTCTGGACGAGGGCGAGATCGACATCGTGGGCGAGGTCGAACCCGAGCCGGCGGGACGTTATGCCGGGGTGGAGGTGGACTCTTCCGAAGCGGATTCTTCCGCGGAAAGCGAGAGCAGCTTCTGTTCCGGGAAGGCGAGCACTGGGGTAGGCCTGGTGAAGCCCCCTTACTCCTACATCGCCCTCATCACCATGGCCATCCTGCAGAGCCCCGTGAAGAAGCTCACCTTGAGCGGCATCTGCGACTTCATCAGCAACAAGTTCCCCTACTACCGAGACAAGTTTCCAGCTTGGCAAAACTCCATCCGCCACAACCTGTCGCTCAACGACTGCTTCATCAAGATCCCCCGGGAGCCGGGCAACCCGGGGAAGGGCAACTACTGGTCCTTGGACCCGGCTTCGGAGGACATGTTTGACAACGGCAGCTTCTTAAGGCGCAGAAAACGTTTCAAGCGAAACCCGCCTGAGTGCGGGAAGGAGACGCTCGTCTTCTGCTGTCGGCCTTTCGGGCGACCCTACCCGCTGCAAAGTTCCGTTAACCCGGCTACGATGAGCTACGGGCCCCTCCGAGACGGCGTTGCGATGCCATCATCGCCCTACCACTTTTTGCCCCCAGACTCTGGAAGTTCAATAACAACAGAAGCCACTAGGCATGGCACACAAGCCAAATGCTCTTTCAGCATAGACTCCATCATGAGCAAAGCTCCCACTGGTGGGAGAACCCACCAGAACACCCTGGTTTACCCCCGGTTTCTGTCAAATCATGGGGCCTGCCTTGTCCCCACACTACTGCAGAACCCCACTATTCCGTTTGGAGCTTCAGCCTGCTTGCTTGGTGGAGGCCCTTTAATAAGTGAGCAGTTAAGACCTTCATACTCACACTGTTGAGGCATTTTGCTGATATCAGTTCTTAAAATTGTGTCAGGATGCTAGGACACGTTTTTTATTTCTTAAAGAAATTTTTTGGACTGCATGATATTTATGTCAACATCATCTTGAGGTCATTTCTTTATGGCTTGAGCCAATGGTTCACTAGCTAATTATATCACGGCAAACATTAGAGTGCAGTACTTGATGTGTGTGTCAAAAAAAGCAATTGAAATTGTTTTTACCAAGTGTTTCCGTGTATATTTAATATCAGATTTTAGGATCTTTACAGTTGGGTCATGGGTAGTGTTTAAGTAAAGTTTAAAGGTAATTGTTTTTTAATGAAAAGTTAAATATAACTGTCCTGCAAATGGAAGTTTTTGCTACCATTTAGATGGTGCCTGTATACTCCTGGTTGCTTCAGTGTCCCATTCTTAGAACTACTGGTTTAAGCAGTAAGATGTATATGTTTAGAAAGGTTGCAATATGATTATTGATGAACGGTTTGTTCACAATATCCTCAAGAAATAAATATTACAACTTTGAAAATGCATCTTTGTTTTTTTTTTCTGTGTTTCGGTTGTTGTAAGAGTTCTAAAATATCCGGGCAGTGTACGTTTACTTACTGTATTTTATTTGAAAAGATTGGTAAAACTAAGCAATGAAATTCTTGTACAAAGTATGGTTAAATTAACTGAAGGGGAACACAAAATAATCAGTTCAGTGAGAAACCAGTTAATTTTTGTTAAATAAAGAAACTATATTTTTGGAGATATTTTAAATAAGGGGGTATCACTAAGTATCATTAGGTTGTAGTTTGACACCCCCTAAAGGAATAGAAAGGCACGGCAACATAGGCGCTGTGGACTTCGATTTTTATTATATAAATTGTTTTGACATTTATTTGTTGGGTAATGGCTCCATTGGGAATTAAACTCTAATCTCTAATGAACAAAAAAAATCCAGGTAATGAATCTTTCTTATTGGTCAAAAATATCATTATAGGGTTCAATTCCCTATACTTACAAAGAAAGATAAGTTATTGTAGATCATGTATACCAAGTGCTCCATACCGTCTGGTTTCAGCTCAACAGGGTATTCAATTTGCGCAATGAAAAAAAATATAATGTGTTTCCGCCCGGTTTCGAACCGGGGACCTTTCGCGTGTGAGGCGAACGTGATAACCACTACACTACGGAAACGCTTGGTGTAAGTAGGAGCTGTTGCATTTATAAATAAATACATAACGCCCTTTTCTACAGTTGATAAATCCATTTCTAAATAATTCATCCTTATTCTCATGAACTATTACGAATAAAAATAAATGCCATCAAATACAAGTTAAACTGCACTCTTAGTTAAATCCTTTCGACATTCTACCACTAGATGCCAACATTAATCAACTGTTACTGCACAGTTCATGTCACTATGGGAGAGCACTACATTTAAACCTTCAGTTCCTCTCATCTCATTTTCTGATCCGCTTTATCCTTACTAGGGTCACAGGGGGTGCTGGAGCTTATCCTAGCTGACCTTGGCCCAGAGGCGGGGGAAAACAGCCTGAATTGGTGGCCAGTCGATCTCAGGGCACAAGGAGACGGACAACCATGTACACTCAGTACTATCAGTCAGAGTCTATTTTTATTAGAGCTCTGCCTCTAAGATGATCGTGGACCCTCCCATAGCCCTCCCCTAGTGTCAGTTGTTCATGTTTATTATGTAGAGGGTAGCTGTCATACGGTTCCGAGGGATGCAGCAGCCCTCCACAAGCAAGGCCCTTTCTCTGGTTGCTTTGTTGTTATTGGAGCCGCTTTGACGATGGAGACGAGCCCTATACCGGTGGTGACAGTCCAAACTACCCCTTTTGAGGACCAGCGGCCCGGTACCAATGGCTTGCGGAGGAAGACGGTTGTGTTCGAGAGTAAGAAGAATTACCTTCAGAACTACATCCAGAGCGTCCTGTCCTCCATCGACCTCCGGGACCGGCAGGGCTGCACCATGGTGGTCGGCAGCGACGGTCGCTACCTGAGCCGCGGGGCCATCGAGGTCATCGTCCAGATGGCGGCAGCCAATGGGGTGAGTACAAAGGGGGCACATTGAATAAATGGGACCCCATTCTTGTTATATGATTGATCATTATTTTTAAGTGTGTAAAAAAATATGTTTAGACTCCCAAACCCTTTATAGGGCAAATTTAACTGGGGTTGAGGGTTCGATCCCAAGTCAGTCTTCACTGTGTCCTTGGCCTTTTGTGGGTTTTCTCCGGGTACTCTGGTTTCCTCCCACATCCCAAAAATGTACAGGGTAGGCTGGTTGAACACTCTAAATTTCCCCTAAGTGTAAATGTGAGAATGAATAGTTGTCTTTCTCCTAGTACCCTGATTTAAAGGGTGTTTTTTTTTAAATGAAAAGGGATGTGGTTTGATTAAATGCTCAACATTATTTGACTTACATTATGTTTAGAGTGAACTTCCACTGGATATTCGATAACAATCATAAAACAAGCATTTCCCTTTTTTAAAGAACTGCCACTTGATATTGGGAATATTGCAGCGGTTGTAACATAAAGCAAAAAGTTTAAACCGAGTCCTAACTTATTTCCTAAAATACATCCAAGTAACGTTACTCCTAAATCAAGTTACCAATGCGTTTAAATTAGACAAAAGGCCTCTTTGAAACAGGTAGCCTGAGTCAGTTCCTCTCTAAAACAACTCGGGTTTCACAATGTCCACTGCACTTTTGACACATCGAAAAGATTCGATTAACCAATTGTTTGTGTTAACTCGATTTAACTTTTCTGCTAGCCAAAGAATGAAAGGTGGAAGAGAGAGAGTAAATCCCTTCAGTACTGCTCTGACATCTTCATAATTGTTCTGGAGCCCTTCCAAGGGAACATCAGAAGGGAATACGATTTTGTTTATGAGCCAAATGTCTCTGAGTGTCAGTCTTATCAGCACTTCCATCCATCCTGCTCTATTTTCCGGTCTTATGTTTGTTCCCCTGCCCCTCGCCTACTCTCAAGTTTGACTCTTAAGTGGACAGAACTCAAGATGGTTCCGATACATTACCACATATCACGCTATAAAATGCACACTCTGGACAATCATGAGCATAAATGCCTAACTGCCGAGGACACTATTATTATGGTATGCAGTTACTATTTATAATTGGCAGACAATTATAAATAGTGTGGCTCCCTCTGTTATTTTATCTAGCTTCCACGTGGCATATAATTTTATTCCAAAATTGTATTTGGACAAGGCAGTTATCCCTAATAATAGACATTTCATTTACCTTCTTCTGCAAGGAAGTATGAATGTTCTGTATTTCTTAATTGGGTATTTCATAATGGAGTAGTGATTACATTGCAAAATTCACCAGTGATTTTAGATTTTAAGCATTTATGTTTTTAGTGTGACTGCCTGACTTTGTCAAATTACTTTTTGGTCTGTTAAGTGGCTTGTGCACCACATTTTGAAACATTTCATTGTTTGGAGTAAAGATTCAAGTTGTTTCTGTGCTTACTTTGTGCAGATTGGTCGCTTAGTCATTGGCCACAATGGCCTCCTGTCCACCCCTGCTGTGTCCTGCATCATCAGGAAGATCAAAGCAATCGGTGGGATAATCCTCACAGCCAGTCACAATCCCGGAGGCCCTGGAAAGGATTTTGGTGTCAAGTTTAACGTAGCTAATGGAGGTGAGGATGGATTATAATCAGTAGAACGATATCTAGGTAAAAATGAGAATTTCTTATACTTGTATGCTCAATGGTCGCCTTCGGTGTACACAATACGTAGGTCCATCTCCAGACTCGGTGATGGAGAGGATCCATCAGGTGAGCCGCAAGCTGGAAGAGTATGCAATCTGCCCCGACCTTCGCATCGACCTCTCCAGGCTGGGACGACACGACTTTGACCTTGAAAACAAGTTCAAACCTTTTCGAGGTATACTTGTTAGTATTCTTGCAAAAAAAACTTTCATGCAATATATTGTGCTGTGACTTACAATATGTCTTTACCGTCAACTTTGTGCACGACCTCTGAACTTAAAAATCCTTGTCTTACTTTGTTGGCTGGCAAGGTTTGCAGTTGCTACACACCTGCAAGAAAACAACTATGTTGATAATGGTTTAACTTAGGAATTACACTTAATTGTGTCTTCCAGTGGAGATTGTAGACTCTGTTGAGGTGTATCTCCAACTCCTACGAAACATCTTTGACTTCAGCGCCATCAAAAGTCTCTTGACAGGACCCGAGCAGCTGAGAATAAGTATTGATGCTATGAACGGAGGTGAGCCTCTTATGATCTTGGGTTAATAGCCAACCGAACTTGTTGTCAGTGTTAATGGCATCTCCTCTGCTGTTACAGTGATGGGCCCTTATGTCCGTAGGATCCTATGCGATGAGCTTGGAGCCCCTGCAAATTCCGCTGTCAACTGCATCCCAATGGAAGACTTTGGGGGCCGGCCCCCCGAGCCCAATCTGACATATGCCTCTTCACTGGTGGATGCCATGAACGGAGGCGACTTTGGCTTGGGCGCTGCCTTTGACGCAGACGGGGTGAGTATCTTACATTGCTACAGTCTGGAGGGCGAGACAATGTGGGACAGATAGCATGTACTATCTCAGCTGTTTGGCACAATACTGACTCAGTGCCACCTCTTAGGGAACAAAGTGGCTTTAAAAGCCTTGCCTGCTCATGCTAATATAGAGATACACTGAATATGTAGAGGTATGTGGTCATTTGTTCCATTATTAGAATGCCAGGTGGGAAGCAAATAAGTAATTCTAGTTCAATCTAGTCAGGCAGTCAGCTAAAGCTTTAAATACATTATTTAAAATATGGCATAATTTCTTCATATAAATGTTCAAAGTCTAAGCACGAAGAGCGTCCATTGATCCATTGGTGCTTTAAATCATCCAAAAAATGTGCCCAAATACGGCACGCCGAGAGAGAGAGAGTGTCAGTGAAACTAATTTTGTCTAAAAGCACAGAGATAGTCAAATCAGTATAAACATGACATGTAGTAAAATTAAAATAAGATCCGGTTAAGCATTTTAATGGCATGGAAAAGCATCCAGAGGTTGCATTTTTCTAAAAATGGGCTTTAATAAGGGAATGTTTTCTTTTCTTAAAAAAAACCATTCACTAGTGTTTTGCTGGGAAAATAGGGTTGAGTTATCTTCTCCATTAAACCCTATAAATGGCTCAAATTTTCCACCAAGTCTTCCAAATGTCATCATTTGTACTTAAAAGGGGCAACACACCATTTTTCTTGAAAAATGATTTTATCATCAGTGGAGTTATGTCATTTGAGCTCTCATAAGAATCAGAACCCTCACAGTCATGAGGGAAGGTGTTTTGGAGATGTTACATAATGCTGTCTTCTTCATCTTGCCAAACTCTCAGTTTACACTGAAACTACGACTGGATTACACGGACACACGAATAAATTTAAGCAGTAACACTGGCTGCATATACAATCTGATGAAATCCAGCGGTCTGATTGTTAATCACCATAGTTCCCATTCAAAACATGCTTTCTCATTGAACATGAATGGTTGCTTACCTTCATATGTCCTGCTATTGAGTGACCACTCGACCAGAACGTGTCTCCTGCCTCTAGTTCTGATTTTGAAATATATGAAAGATGCTGTGATATGCTCTAATTCTACTCTGCTCATTCCATCAGGATCGCTACATGATCCTCGGTGAGAACGCCTTCTTCGTGAACCCGTCTGACTCTGTAGCCATTATGGCCGCCAATCTCTCCTCTGTGCCCCACTTCCGACAGCAGGGAGTCAAGGGCTTTGCTCGGAGTATGGCCACCAGTGCTGCACTGGACAGGTACAACATACATGTACTATACATAAATCATATATTAAGTCATCCACTACACTAAAAGACACTTTGGTGTCTTTGTTAGGCCGAAAACGGATTGACTAGTACCATGTATGCCCATTTTTGGGGTCAATTTAATTGGTAGTTGGTCCTTTTTAGACTCATTAATATTGAAATAACACACATTGGATTAGTTTTAATATGTACATAAACGTTTTTGAATTTTTTTTTAAGTTCTAAAAAAAGGTGTGGTATTTTATTTCATTGAAAAGGGACCAAACTGTTTTAACTTGGGTTGATATGTAATATGTTGCCTTTTACATGATCTCAAATTGGCCTATTTTTGTCCCAATAAGTGTAATTTGCAATCATATGAACCTCCTTAACTTTCCTCCAACGTACTCACGTGTACACACACAAGTAAGTATATATGTACACACTTTTACTCGCAGTCTATAAATAAAGAATGATGTGTTATGTAAGGGAAGAGTAGAGCAGGGGGCATTTAGTGAATGGGTTTCATGGCTAAAATTAGGGTCATCAACATTGTTCCAGAAAAGGGGAGGGATGTAATTGATGAGGGTTGGGGAGAATACCGCTTTACATTTACCACCATGAGCAGTCCAGTAATCCACTCGCTGTAACTAACTTCTACTTTTTAATATTTTACTCTTTTATGCCTATGAAGTTTCAATCCAAACCTGTAGGTTGTTTGAGGTAGGGTTGACAGAGCTTTGTGCTTTCCTGAGGCAGTGGGGGCTGTAGAGTTCCTCCAGGGATTGAATGGGGGCAGCTGGTGGTCTTCTCAGCTGTGTAGATAATGTTCTGAAATGCCCTCCCACACTGTGTGTTGCTGTGCAGCAAAAAAACAAAACACAGATGTAGTAGAATACTTTGTATGGTTCACTTGTAAAATCTCCTATCTTGAAAAAAAATATAACTCAACCCAAATTTAAACTAGTATTTACCTGGGAAAGTATTTTTTTTTTTGGACAACTACTGATAAACCCTAATCAACATTGTGATGTGTAACAACAATACTACCAGGCTTTTGGGTTTTATATGTCAAAAACAAACTTCTTTTTCGAGTCAACGAAAAGCTCCAGCATGCGGTGCTTTTTGTTGGAATGCCAGATCAAAGCTTTTAAATCCCGGCTGAGCTCTTGTCAGTGGAGACGGGGCACTGGATGCTATGTTTGGCAAAATATGAAGTCAGGGCCAAAAGGTGCTACTATTTCTTTCAGCCCCTCCCCACTGTTACTGCTTTGAATGCTCTGAGCAGTTTGTGGGGATTTTAGAAACATGGACTTTTGTTCTTGTGTAACATTGGCTTAAACCTGCTGCTTAGAGTTTCGGAACAACTTGGGAGAACTGCTCTCCATGGGGAGAAATATTGGTTTAGCTTTATTTGATCAATTACAGTAGACCATCCTCATGTAAACAACTGCACTGGGCACATTGGAGCCTTTGTATATGTGTGACATGATAAATGGATGGACATGTTATGTATGTATATTCAAATGCATCATTTTAAATCCAAGGAAAAAGCCACACTGAGAACATTTTGGCCCTATTTCTCACTGTCCTATGTATTTGTATGGTGATGATATATGAGGTTAGTCTGAGTTCAAAGAACAATTCCAACATAGTGATCATAATTTGTTTTTCTCAAGCCAAATGGTTCTGTGACCACACAAACACACACACACAGATTTACAGCAACATCAACTAAAAGAATGCCCAATTTTGCTCCTTATTAGATTAATTGATGATTTCATGAACATTTGGGTGTTTTTCCTCCCTCTTAGGGTAGCCAAAACCATGAAACTGTCACTTTACGAGACCCCCGCCGGTTGGAGGTACTTTGGGAACCTGATGGACTCTGGTCGTTGTTCCCTCTGTGGGGAGGAAAGTTTTGGGACAGGTACCGTACCTCTTGGCCAAAAACTCACGTAAACCTAATGTACAACCATCTAGATTACCATCTTAAAACTACTCTTACTACTATTTACTAGTTTTGTTTTAGCAGCTATTTTAGTTTTACTTATATGGACGGAACTTCTTTTAATCATATTCACAGAAAATTAGCCGACACACACAAAATCACATACTAATTCCAACAAAACTAATATTGGCTTTATCTTTTGCTTATGCTACCATGCAATGTACCCCAATTTCCCTTGAGAACACATTGAACCCTCAAAATGTCATCTGCGTATTTTGGCTGGCAAAACTATGAAAGTTCACCCTTGTATTTTGCTTTGTTGTGGCTATTATGACATGGCCAGAAACTCTTGCCTTGAGTTTCATTGGTTTATTATCCACTGGGAAAAAAAAGATAGGGAGTAGACAAAAAAATCTATCAAAATATCTCACTCTTCTAATCTTCTTTTTTACACATTCTTGTTCCTTGGCAGATGAGCATATTTTGATTGCTGTCTAATAGATGCACCTTTAACCCTGGTTGAATGTGTAATGTAAATGGTGGTCATTCTTCTACTATAAAAGGAGACCAGAGCTCCCTTTGATAGACTGCAATGGTCCACTGAGCCTCATGAGCACATTTGCTTGTGTCTACCTGCCTCTACAGTGTGTCACTGAGAAGATACAGAGTGAAGCAGTTTGTGAGTCTGACCATATAGCAAAAAGCAAACGTGACAGCAGGGAGGAGAAAAGTGAAAAGGGCACTCAGAGAAGCTTGTCTATCCTTTTAAGGCCAAGAGCTCAAAGGGTTTGCAGTAAATCATTTGAACTAGACACAAATTTTCCCACTTTCAAAACTTAGTCAGGGAAGCTTTACAAATATATTTTATAATTATTATCATATGCTGTACAATTTTGCAGGGAAAACAAAAATCATTTTGTAAAAGGTTTTTGACATACTGTAGGATCTGATTCATTGTGCGATCCCAGACATTGGCAGACAGACAACAAAACCGGGATTAAATACTGGCGACTGTCACTTTCCGGACAGATGTCCATTACAGCCAAATAGAAATAACAAGTGAGACTGTTATGCCATGTCAATTTGATTTTTGATTTTTGTTTTTTTGGCTCCTTTTCTACTCCACGCCCTTTTAGGGAAGTCTTGCTCTCACATTGGTTGTTGTTAAAATGTCACCAGGTTCACAACTCAAACTGTTCAGTTGCCTTAGTTAAACAGCCGACCATGAAAAGCAAAAGCAAATTAAACGCTTGCAATTGTGAACTCAATTAAGTGAAAGAATATCATATCTGTAAACATTCTCATTCAAGTCTATTTAGATTTTATCTGGAACGATAGCAGGCAAGCTTTTTTCTATAAAACCATTTGTTTATTCCCCTCTAGGTTCAGACCACATTCGGGAAAAAGATGGTTTGTGGTCTGTGTTGATGTGGCTGTCAATCATGGCTGCTAGAAAACAGAGTGTGGAGCAGATTGTCCGGGAGCACTGGGCCAAGTTTGGACGCAACTATTTCTGCAGGTAAACGTATGCTTCACTTCTTTGTTTGGAGCTCAAATCTCTTGTAACACTCCTTGCTTGAGCAAGTACACTTGCCTGCAAATAATAATCCCTTGTATGGATGCAGCCAAACATAACTCCTCTCAGCCTCCACATTTTTCTACTTGTCTTTCTCCAGTTGGGGTTCTTGTTTGCTCTTATTTCAATGCATAGATATTAATTTGAGTTATTTTTCCTGCAGCTTTTTGTATTCTCACACACCACTTAGCCGATGCAAAGCGACAGGTGTGCAAAAACAAGACTGTTAATACTCGATTGAACACAGGAAGCCTTGGGCTTCTAGTGTATACATACTTGCTAATTCCGTCGATTTCACTATGGAGAAAGAAGCCGCCCTTTTTTCAGGTTTTTTTGACCCATGATCATGTGTGTCAGGTTTGACTATGAAGGCCTCGAACCCCGGGCTGCCTTCTACCTGATGAAGGATCTAGAATCCGTAATTTTGGACAAAGCCTTCACCAGTCAGAAGTTCGCTGTAGGAGATCACATGTACAACGTGGAGCGGGCAGACAACTTTGAGTACGTCGACCCGGTGGATGGAACGGTCGCGAGAAACCAGGTGTGTGTCATCTTTGATGGTTTGAAAAACCCAATTCATTTTGATTGTCTCTGTTTCTTTGTGTTGAACTGGCAATTATTTTAGTGGTACAAACACAAGAAGTGGCTTCACGTTCATGTTGGCCCTGACTGTTCAAATTGGTTCATCAGTATTGTCCTGTTGGGAAGTAGACCACCCACACTCTGCAACATCTAGGGAGATCCATGTTTGGATATGACACTGGATCTTCCATTTTAAACCATAAACGGACACAAACATATACACACTCCCTAGAAAAGAGCCTGCAAACTTCCTGTACATGCCCCTGTCCTCCTCAGTCAGAAGTTTTCCCAGCTGACTTCATTGGAGACATTCCAAACTGTTCGCTGATGACACTTGCCCCACCCTGTTGCATGCCTTATAGAAACACACACACACATGGTCTGTACTCCCTAGTGTAGGTACTGGCAATTGGCAGAAACACACATACCAACACAGTGCCCATTGTGTGGCAAATTTTGGTGAGTACAAAAGTAAGTGTCAATCACCAGACTGATGAGAAGAGAGTGTTACCATAGTTACAGTTTGTTCCCTCGACCCTTAAATGTGGTTGAAACCCTGACTTTAAGCCCCTCCAAGGCCTGGGAGCCCCCAGCGAATGTTATTGTAGTCCACATTCTTGCTGGGGTGGAATTATATCAGCTGTCGTCTCTGCTCCCCAGCTGACGAGTATACACACACACACACAAATGCAGATCAAAGTTGCCAACACAAATATTTTTTGGTTGGTTATTCTAAATTGGCGACTTCATTAGGCACCAATACATACCCTGCTAATATCCTATTCATCAAATAAAAATATTGGTTATTTTTGTAATTATTTGCAAATCACATCGCCTAGAAAAATCCGTTGATATAAATAAAAGACTAAATGCCAAGCTTCTGTGGTTCAAAATATAAGATAAATCCCATTTAAAGGAACCTTTTTTAAGATCGGAAGAATGACTGGAAAGAAGTATATACTGGGATGTGCCACTTTTCTTCTAGCAGTACTTGTACTCACTTCTATAAATGTAATGCCCTCTACTGGATCTTAGATACTGTTGCAGATTGAAGGCATGTTGATTTACTACTGTGGATGCAGTAGCTTGCTCACAAACCTTCAACTACGACTATTTAACTGATTGAAACCTACAGACAATGAGAAGTATTAACCCAAACAGTTTTTGAAAAAAAATCCACACACAAGCATGCAAAGTCCAATGCTCCTTGCAAGGTCAGGGCCCAGATTTGAACACATACATGGTCTTTAAACTGTGAGGCAGAAGTGCAATCAGTGGTTTGCCCAACCGTGAATTCTAACCCTAAAACAAAGTAGAATTTGGAGCACAATAGTACCGTGCATCCTTGTAAAGGTTGCTGGAACCTATCCCAGCTGACTTCGAGCAAAAGGTGGATTACACCACAGACTAGTCGCCAGTCAGCCATAGGGTACACAGAGAGACAGATAACCATTCACACTCACAATGATATCGCCACGGGGGGGAGGGATCAGACCCTGGAGACAAAAGAACATTGTGATAAATATATCCATGCATTTCTTTTCGCCACAGGGTCTGAGAATTGTCTTCAGTGACGCATCCCGCCTGGTGTTCCGTATGAGCGGAAGCGGTGGTGGCACAGGTGCCATTATTCGCGTTTATGCAGAAAGCTTCGAGAGAGACCCTGAAAGGCATAGCAGAGAAACCCAGGTATTCTATGCCTGTTCATGTGTATACAACACTTGATCATGCATTCTAAATGACAAGCCTCATTATAGTTTTTTTGTGTGTAACCTAATCCTTGATATCACCAAGCATGATGGCCTTTTCGTGGTTCAGTTCTAACTTGTAGGCCATCATATTAGGTACACCTTCAAAGTGTAGAGAGATTCAATTGATGCTGTCACATATGTTGTAGTTGAACAATGCGATTGTCATATTGGTTGTTGTTTGCTTAAATCGTTCACTCTATGTAGTTGTAATCCAAAGGTTATGTGTTGGTCAATGCAGGTGGTGCTGGGTCCTCTCATCGCCATCGCACTCAAGCTATCCAACATACAAGAGAGGACAGGACGCCGTGGTCCGAACATAATCATATGAATGGAGCTAGGGCAGCTAGGGGGGCATTGCAGTAAAAAAATAGAAACTGCCTAGAAAACATACCATCCTGTAAGTATAATTATCAAACGACGATAGAAAATAGTTCTAACTGCTATTTTTTATTTATTCGTGGATAGAAAATATTAAAACACAACAAATCTGTGTTTAGTTGTGCCTTATGGAGTTATTTAGAACTTATCAAGAATTATCAACACATGCTGAAACACTTTTTCCCCTCAATGTTGTTTGTATGAGCCACTGTAAAACACTTTATTGCAAACTCAAGCCGGCAATTCATAATAGCTAATAAATCTTTGTGAGATGAAAATTATTATGTTTTCTATCACTAGCAAATAACATTTTGGTAGCTTTTTTCCCCTCACCACACACACACTACAATTAGAGTAACAGAGTAGACTCTTACAAAAGCCATTGTAATTTATGAAGAGATAATAATTAAAAAAAAACACTTCTCCCATGCAAAAACCCCTAAATGGTAACAATTATTGGTTAACCTAATTCTGGCAATGAAATGTCCCTTATTATAATTATTTTTATTATTTTAGGTCCAAGTACCTTTGATCAAGGTGTTCAACCTCCTTCCATTTGTCCCAAATAAAATCTGTGTCCAGTAGAGGGTACTCTTAACCGCCAGATTATTTAGTATATGATGAGAATTTAAAGAGCAGGCCTGAAAAGCCTGAACATTATATTTGCCATGTGCATCTCAACCTTGTTGTAGTAAATAAAGCATTGACATTGTTACAGTAAATGTCTAATCCATTTTAACTGGGAACTTAGTAGTGAATAATAGATGGATAAATGATAGACTTCCGATCCATTTTAACTATGATGGCTGCTGATAAACATGTACCGCCAAAAGTTTCATTTCAAATGGATCGAGCAACCTTCGCTGTCAATGGCAGCCAATGAATGAAGTTGTCAAGGGGCCTATTTGAAACTTTGGCATGAAAAAATTAAGTTGCACATGCTCGCTTTTCTGCACTCTAATACATGTAATTAGAGTCAGCGTGCACATACGTGTGCACACATATGGCCGGCTCCTTTTAGATCTCATTATGAAGTGATAAGAATAGACAGAGAGTCATTAGTGATGAGTGAAGGTGTGACGGGGCCTGTTATTAATCAACTGGACTTGATGAAGACCTGCCAGTTGCCCCGTGATATTAATTAAATGCACAAAAAAACAGTTGGACCCCACGCTTTCAAATATGCACAACTTTGCCAACTTTGGATACATTAAATGGATATATATCATTAGTTGGTTTGTTTACATGGGAGATGTTCATGTAGTACCCACAAGCTACCATTTGAGCAGGGTTTACCTCTTAAAAAAAGGGGTAAAAATTGCATTATTTTATTTACACCAAGTAAAACATCTTGATGTTTCACTATTTTGAAGCTATTTAAGTTAATCATCTTATAAGTTGATCATTTCAATTGGTTGGCAATGCTTCAACTCTTTGTGTTGTCATGGCCGCTCTCACACACTGCGGCACACTTGAAATTCAGCATATTGAAGCAAAACTAATGCCAAAAGACTTTCTGCTGGATTTTTTTTCGCAGTATGCGTGTTTTTGCATTCCAGCTCCCGTAGGTGCATAAACCCAAGCTGCTCTAGGTAGGAGAGGATCAATGAGGAGATCAATAGGGTACCTGGCAGTCCTAATAGCCCTGTTACTGCGTTCTGACTCTCTGCCCGATATGGCAGCACACTTGGGAAAGAGTAGTATGAGAAGTGCATATATGTGTGTGTGTTGAGGGGGTTGTGTGATGAGTGTGCACCTGTTTTAGCTCAAACACACTAGAGAAGGCCCATTTGGCCTAATCTGTATGACCATACTCACTGATGTCACTGATGCAAGTGTTATAAAAACCTATTGATATTTCAGTGCCAATGAAAAGAAAACGTCGAGTTCCGCCATGAACTATGATAACTAGTTTATTCGACTCGATCCTTGAATCCACCCGTTTGTTTCTACATTTGTGCGTCGGTTGCTGCTGCTATCTTATCAACAATGGGTTACACATCACGATGCGCCAAAACAGAACCCTGCTGCTTTTCACAGATTATCAGTCTACTTCACACCATCGCCTCACTACCTCACAAGCGCTAATAAACGCAGCGGGTGCACGGGAGGTACGCTGCAGAGACGGGCAGCAGTGACAACAAGGTGATTGAGGCGAAGGCCACCCCGCTGTTCTCATTGCCGGTTTCTATTCAAATGTTTCGCATCGATGGTCTCAATCAGGAACGTTGAACGCCTTCAGCAAAAACATTTGGATGCAGTTAGTCTGTTGCGGTTCTAAATTGATTCATTCGTTCATCTTCCATACAACCCATCCTCAAAAGGTTTGCGGGGGTTGCTGGAGCGTAATCCAGCTGTTTTTGGGCAAAAGGCAGACTATACCCTAGACTAGTCACTAGTCAGTCATAAGGGACACAGAGAGACAAACGACCATCCACATCCCCAATTATACCGCCACCATAGGGAATTGAGCCCACAACGAAGTCATACGAGTGAACCACTACACCACGAGGCCAGTTCCAAACATACTAGCAACTTGAGATGTGTATATATATACCAAGTTTTCCAAAGATTTCTTCTAAATCACTTTCTTTTGGCACAATACTAGTTATAGCAAGGGTGGGCAAACTATTCCAGAAAGGGCCGCAGTAGGTGCGGGTATTCATTCCAACCAATGAAGAGGCCACCTTTTCCCCAAATCTTTCCTACAAGTACAATCAGTGGATTGCAGTCGATTGCTTCTTGTTTTCTGCAGAAATCTAATTTTACTGAGTGTCTGTGCTGGATCATTTGGAACAAAAACTTGCACCCACAGCGGTCCTTGAGGACCGGTTTGGCCACCCCTGGGATAGAGCATCTGTAGAGGGGCCATTCATAACAAGCTTGTGATGTTGACGAGCACGTTAGAGTTCTGGTTGTAAGTAACTGTCTTCAGAGAGTTGCAACATTTAAAGCTTCTCCTGGGTAAGATGATAGCTTGAAAAGGCCAGGGGCGTCCCATACACGGGCCTTGGCAGAGATGTAATAATGGTGCCATATAATTCAGGGTAATGAAGGCTGCGCCACTCGATCAGTCATAAAGAATGATAGCGAGGCAGACGTTTGACCTCCACTGGCAGCCCTCCACTCTCAGTAAATGTGTTTGGTGTGCGCACTCCGCAGCAGTGAGACAAAGGGGACAAGGAGGGAGGAATTTGGATGGGATTTAACATTTGCCGAGATCCAGAGACTAATCACATTCAAGGAAAATGACTTGCTGCTCTACTTTTTAACATAGTATCAAAACTTTAAGACATTTAGGAAATTGGAGCACAAAAAGTTTGTTGACATTCCTTAAATCTCTTCAGTATTTCCTCGGGTGTCCTAAAACATGCCCAATAAATCAGTTTTCATTTTATTATCCAGTGCACAATATCCACAAAGAGTAATCATTTCTATAAGTTGATCTTATAGTGTACTTTTTTATTCTACCTAAATCAAAGATGTGAAATAGTCATTCTTTAAATGTGTTGAATACTTCTTAACACAACTACTGGCACTTGTGCTTATCAGTGATTCATTTTGGCACCTCTGATATATACGGTGGATTAAGTTTCTTGTAATTTCCCGATGAATTATTGTTTTCCAATCAGGTACTACATGTCAGTCCGAGTGACCTCCCAAGGATGTTCATCACCTTTTGCTCAAAGTCTGGAAGGATAGGTGTGAACCCCCTTAACCCCAAAGAGGATCAGTGAGCAGTTAAGAGGACAAAATCTGTGCTGATAACAACATAATCTCCCCGGTGAAGGTAACCAAGTAGGGCAAGCACGTGGTTCGTCCCTTCCTGGCTGTGCAGTTGATCCGTATGCATGCAGCGTGTAGCGTCCTGTGGGGGGCTGCTCTTTTCTACATATCTGCTAAATGACAGTAATTATTTTCCTGGGCTGCAGGCGACTCATGCATGTTTTAGTATTTCTACCTGCACCTCCCCCATCTGCCTGCATGGCCACGCATGGCGCGTGCCGTACTGGAATGGTAAAGGAAGAAAAAAGCACATTTTATTCCTCTCCATATCTCCTTCCTATGAGTCCCAGAGGGTTCCTCCCGCCTCGGTTCTTTCACCGAGGAGGCCGTGGCTTTTATGGTTCCGGGGGGGTTTAGCGAGCCCTGACAGATGCTGTTAGGCTGCTCTCACGATGGTCCAGAAACAGATAAAGACACCTAATGGGGGTTTGTGCACGCTCTGTGCTGTTGTAAGCATTTTATTTCCAAATGGCTACCATGTTTCAATTCAGAGATCTAGGCAACCAATCACATGCATAAAGAAAGTCTTTTCCTGGACAAGGCAGACTCATTAACACACACTCTGAGTAATTGGAAAAAAACACACAGGTACAAGTAGAACATGCAAACTCCACACAGGAAGTTCTACTAATAGGTCATACCCATGCCAGATCAAATTAAACTTGTCAACAGGGTGTCAGTGCTGCAAGAAGTGGGCCCACAATGGATCCTGGGAAAGAAATATCTATCTATCTATCTTTGAAACAATGGTGAATGCTCCCTGCTGGAAGTCAGTCAAGGTTGGCTGACAAATGCATCGACTCCAGGAACTTGTCTATTTTCCCCCCCTCTCCTTTCCCCTCTCTGTGTTGCGTGTCACGCCGTCCTGTGACACGCTCGCTCGTTCGTCGCCACTCGGGGGATCTCTAAGCCCCCCGCAGTTTTCATAATGAACATGTGGCTTCTCCCTCTTGGGCACAATTGAGCCAAATTCATAGGCAGAGGATGGGGCATTAGCCAGATGGTGTTGTGGGTGGCATCCTTTCTCTGGCCATCCATTAGAGCCGTGCTGCTGACAAAACTCCAAATTGGGCACACAGACATGGATCTGGTTTAAATAGCACATCTATATGTGTTTGTATGCGTGTGTGTGTGTGTGGGGGGGGGGTGCATCAGATAAGTGATCACTCCCTTTCTCAAGGCGCAATTCGACAAATGATAATGCATGACTATATGTAGATGCAATTCAAATATTGAAAGATTGCCAGCTGCTTATGTTTGATTGTGCTCTCTGCATTTAAGGTTTGGATTTTGCAAACGTTGATCGTGATTTGAAGTTAAGGACAAGGAAATATGGCGGAGGTCATTTTAAATTAAATATAACTACCCTGTATGAAATACAAAATATATAGACTAGAGCAAAAGTAGAATGACCCTGAGGACCCCTCAGTTTTCACTGCGGTGCCATCTGCTGGATGTGATGGCACAAAGCAGCTTTGCTTGGAATGGAGGTGTCACACACGGTCCCCATGGCAACCGTGTCATAATGGGGCCCAAGCCTAATTCATTCTCAGAGGTTGAATGGTGGTTCAAGATGGAGAAACATTGCATTTCTGCAAATGAATTAGGTCTCTGCTCAACTTTCCCTTCCACTTATTCTCATCATTCCCTCCTCAGATACAAAACCTCGCCATTCCTCCTACTCTACTTAATCGTTTCCCCGTATACACTCTTTTCTCCGTCTGACATTCCGGCTCGGGAAAATAATAGGATTTCATTAGCAGCGTTGTATTACTCTTATCCCTCCCTGAAGAAGATGGGGATTAGTGGTGTTAGGGGTCCTGGAGAGAGGCTTGGCAAACACACACATACACACTGACAAGGTGAGTAGGCAGGGGAAGGGAGTGGGGTGGGACTAGCGTGGCTAATGGCGTGACCGACCAATCACGCGCCTCGTTCCAGAGGGAACAGTTTGTCATGGGGGGTACTGCATAAATGCTGTCAGTGGTTCTGCTTATATAGGAAAAGCCTGAGGCTTGCTACCAGTGTTTGCTGTTGATGGGGGCAAGGAAGTGGTCACATTTGCATGGCAGGAAAAGGGAAAATGGCATTTGTTACCTCTACCAAGGACATGCTGGGGACCAAGTTTTGCTTTGAGATAAAAAACAAAAAAAATGCACATCACTCTTACAAGTACCACCATTATAAACCACCGAGACAGGAACAAAACAGGCTCGGTAGCCCAATTTTTTGGTGCAAAAAGCACTTTAACTTTACAGTGATATTAGCTGCAATTAAAATGATACAATTGCATATAAAAGGTCAATGAGTACCTATAATGTTTGACCTACTAGTACTAGATGATGAAATTAAATGAGAACCACAGAGGACTACATTCATTTTTTTCATCTTGCAGGGGAGTTTATAGTTTTATGGATGCAATAAAATGTGAGGGAATTAAAGTATTTCTCACAGGTATTATTTTTTTGCTCCACATTTTGTTCACTCTTTTTTTTTTAGTTCTTTCCAAACCTCTGTTGAATGCCAAAATAGTGAATAAAAGATGATGAATAAATTCACCTCTTCTGACATGTGAGGTGAAGGCTTGACAGTACATAATTGATATCTAGATTATTTTTCATTTTTAAAGAAGTGTTTAACTAGTACTTATTGTTATTACTTTCTTTATGATCCCCGCCTCTGTTGGACTCACCTGGATAGTAGTCCCGCCCCTACAATGGAGTTCCGAGTCTCTTTGTCCATCTGCGAGGAAGAGGGAAATTACAACAACTGAAATGAATATTTTTTTCATAGGCTCTCATTTTGTCTAACCCTCACCTTTTCTCATTTCCAAGAAATGTTTTCTAGACCCGTCCAATCGGCAGCCAGGCGAGACCGGCCATGACTCCAACGGATTCGCTACGAGGCGAGGAGTCCTTCTTTTTTTGTTCTCCAGCGTGGCTCCACATTAAAATTCATGCTGGCTCTCTGCACTGAGCACAAATGTCAGCCACGAAGGCCGTGATGTATGCTCTCATTCTCTCGCCTTCCTGTCGCTCCATCCTTCTTTTCTGCTCCCTTCCCGTCTTTGTTCCAGTCGGCCGGATGCTCAGCGCCTCCTGCTGCTGCTGAGGAGAAGATGGGAAGAGAAGCAGACACGATGACTGAGTGGGAAGTCATGCTGATTCTCGTTTCGGCTTTTAATCAAGCAGCCTGCCGGGGAATGTGCAAATCCACCTCTTCCGCTTGTGTTTAGGCCCACATCTTCACCGTGTGTGCAATTACATATCATTTTACCTGGAACATTCTTGGAAAGTGGAATCATTGGCTGTCCTTTTAGCGTGAATCACTATAATTATTATTATTTTTTTTTTAGTTTTTACCAACCTAGAAGTAATTCACAGAAATGTGTATTCAGTAGAATGGATTGAAATTGAAATGGTGAGCTGTTCGTTGATGTTTAGTGAAATCTTGTTCACTAAAGCAGTCAATATCCTTTATTTTTAAATCATTAGATTAAGATTCCTTCATCATTGTTTCTTTTTTTTAGCAAATTTTGGTGCAGTTTGAATTGAAAGTTGAAGTGAGAAACAGGCACCATTGTGTTGATAAACTGGGCTACAAAGTCAGATCAATTGACAGATGTAATGTTGCTTACACCAAAACTAACCATTCTTCCTAGAATTTAACAGACTATTATGTTGTTATCGCTTGTCGTCGAATAATGACCTTAGTAATACTGGACTCATTCTTTAATGCAGATTCCAATCATAATAACATTTGAGTTGATGAAATTAAAATGTATTTTGCCACATACTGTAATTAAATTTAAAGCTGCACAGTTTGGAGTTCTCTTGCACATTGGGTGCAGGATTAAGAACAACTCTAACCAGTTGGTCATCACGTTGGGATATTATACAGAAACCAAAATGTCTGCAGAGTGTATTTACAGTGAGAAAAACGAGGCGTCAAGTGGGCTTTTCCTCCATTTCGCTGCTCTCGTACTGACGTTCTAAACACTAGCAGACAGATTTAAAGCCTCAGCCGGCACACACTTGATATAAAAAAAATAAATGGGGTAGGAGCAGGGAAGGAGGTGACAGTATTTTTTGGATGCCAGGTTGGTCTTAGGTGCATAAATCTAAGCATAGTTCATCTCGTGTATCAAATGCTGGAGGCTAAGGAGGAGCGCAAACTGCTTGTTGGCTCTACCCAAGTTCCCTCCACAGAGGTTTCCCGTCATAATTCACCCCATTTTCATTTCCTCTTTAAGGGATTCGCAATTCACAGTTGATCAAGAAGGCTATTCAGTTTATTTGACTGTCAATGGACGCCATTTTGACCTCGCTTCCAAAGTTGACAGCAACCAGAACAATGCTCCAATATATCATTGCATTACGTAACTCTATTTTATCATCCCACAATGTAGTCATTGTACAATAATATGAATTGTAAGTAATCATAATAAAGGACTAAAGATGGAAATTATGTCCATTTATATGTGCTGTTCCCTATTAAATAAATCAAACTCAAACAGGAGAAAAATTGTGCTATTAAAGTCATCATAAATAACACCAGGCTACAAATTAATATTATGTGGCATTCTTTAATTTGTTACTATCAATATTTATCAATGATGCATTGTGCTTATTCCTAATTCTGGTTGGTATTCTGAAGTATAACTAAGAATTTAATACAAAAAAAAAGAAAAGCTTCAGATAGAAGCCTAACAAGGCTTTTTAAAAAAAAGAAATGGGTCGTACAGTGACGCCAGCATGTTATCCCTCGCTCAGTAGCCTCCAATTGCTTATAATCATTACGCGTATTGGCTCCACTAAAACATTTGTGGGCTGGAGATTGTCGGAGGTGTAAAAGTAAATGACGTGTGTAACTTTGTTCAAACATTTTTGGGCTCCTCAGTGGCTCGTGGAGGCTCACTGGCCTGTGAAATGTCAGAAAAAAAGAGAGATGGGCCCTGTATACCGTGTGTGTGTGCACGTGTGTGTGTGTGTGTGTGTGTGTGTGTGTGTGTGTGTGTGTGTGTGTGTGTGTGTGTGTGTGTGTGTGTGTGTGTGTGCACGTGTGTGTGTAAGCGCTCACTGGTCAGGGTGTAAGTTATGGTCGTAACTTTCCCACTCTGTCAGACGCTTTAAGTGTCTGTCCTGCAGGACACATTCACGGGCCGGCCTTAAATAAAGTCCTTTAAATAAAGCTGGTGGGAGCTCAATAATGAGAAAGCGGCCTGTCTGCTTTTAAATGAACCCGGGCCAGCTCTTATTAATGTCCCCTTATCGCTCATCACGGCCGCTGACCTGCCGTCGTAACCCCGCCTCCCGCCAAGTGGTCGCCGGCCGAGTAATTGAGGGCAATTTTCAAATTAAAATTTAAAGCCCTCTTCCATCTTGGAGGAGGGGGTGGGGCGCTGGTTTTTCACCAGCCGGGCAGGTAGTCCGTGATGAACGAGGGGCATTAATCTCCATGACAAAGCGAGAGAGAGGAGTTAGCGGCTGCGATAGCGGCGCTAACGGATTTAATTAGCATTTAATCAGGCGCCTCAGGGCAGATGGATATTGGGTAGGGGAGGGGAGGGAGGGGGTGGGGTGCAGAGAGGAGATCAAACTCCATCGGCCTTCTGGAGGGCGAACAAGACGAGTCCCGCTTTGCTGCGGGGCCGTGTCGAAGAACACGCGCCTGTGATCTTTTTTTTTTTTTTGTGTTCGTGTTTCGTGCGTAATGTAATCGAGCACCCAAAGAAACACTTGCGTCCTTTGACGTTGAAAGAGAATGACTTAGTGTCTTTTACACTGGGCCAACCTTGACTTCTAAACAACATTTTGTCGGCTGGCAATCGTGCCTTTGGCATTGAAATATAATCATTCACTGCCAACCCTCCCAGTTTAAATGGGTTAGACACCTTTTGTTGACAATGACAGCAAATGAGTGAACAATGTATCAGCACACAATAATATTTGATTTGGTAATAAATATGGAACTTCAAAAAAACATTACCTGTCAAGGAGAAGCTGTGCAACTTTGTGTCATTTCTCTTCGTTGATTGAAGGCACCTGCAACATAATCAGCTAATTAGTGGAGGGCATGGCATTTGTTGGAAGCACAGTCAAAAAAATAATACTTTTTAAGGGATAACAATTGATTATGTAAGATTTGAACTTTGCATATTTATGAATTGGCCACAATATACCAATGGACATTAAAGAAACATGTTATAATAATTTTAAATTTTACGGTTAAAAGTCAATGTCCTTTCACTCTGAACATGATAACAAGTATATGTGAAACAAAAATGGTATTCCAATAAAAAAATAGAATATGTGCTGATGTTTGTTTGTCAGACATGCCAAAAGATGGGTGACAAAAAGGCTAGAAGCAATTTGAAAGAAAATCAGGATCATCACCAAGTGATGGTTGCTGACGATGACATGTAGTATTCAATGCTCCAACTGACGTAGATTGTGTGCTTATAAAGGCTTCTTTTGTTCCATATTCAAACTATTCTCTTTGTGTTAGAGGTGAAAGTTGAAAGGCAGAAATTTTGACAGCTACGGCGAACAAACGTCAGGCTTGATGCTGCGAGAAGTGAGAAGATGATGACGTTGGCTTGGAATTCATAGATTTTTTTTCATCCTTTTTGAGCATGAAAAGAAACGGCGTGTGATCACAATGTCATCAGAAGTATATACTTAGACAGGACTGCTTGCGCTCGTTTGCACCTGTGGGACGTCATTACCAGCTGCTCTCGAGCAACAAACCCGAATGCGGGTCACACATGAACGCATAACAATTGGACACTTCAGCGTGGCCTTTGACGGCACTGAGTAAGGTATGTTAACAAAGGTAGCGAATTCCTTCATACCCCGGTGGACACTTCAACAACCAACAATAGTGAGTGTCCACATTCTTTTGTCCCACCGCATAACAATTGGACACCTGCAGGGGCAAATCTAGATTTTTTTTATTGGGGTGCGAAAGGAGGGCAGGACCCCTTTCATGATGTTATAATGTACTACAGATTTTCTGAGGTGGTAAGCCTGTCTTTTTAGGGTGGCAATTTCCACACATTGCCACTCTGGTGAATCCTAACATAGACATGAATGCGACCTCTGACGGGAAAAAATTGTGCTACAATGATTGTAGGGGTGCTGTAGCCTATTCTAGCCAACTTAAGTCAGTAGGCATGGGACATTACATTATACACATTGAGGGATTGTGGTGTTTTTTTTGTCATAATGTTTAATGAGGGGTGGGGGGTGCTAAGAGTCAAGGGACCTCAGTACTGTCAGGAGCTTCTGTAAGTCTGCCGCTACCACCTGTTCCCGCCTGTTCCCTCAAGACCCGCTGACACGAGCGTACACCAAGCGGGCCGAGCAAACACCTGACAAAGTGCGCCAATGTAGTCATCCTGCAGCTCGGCTGACACGACCAGCAAGGGCTAACATTTCCACATGACAGCATTGAGGCCGATGTTAGGGTCCCCCGCCCCTGACATCTCTGACACGTCCCATAATAGTGTAAGACCTGCCAAAGAAAGAGAAGAAAAAAATAAAACAGTAAAGTGGGGGTGAGTGCTTACAGTATGATTAAAGTAAAGATAACAATGATTTTCTTTGTTCAATTTCAGTATATATATATATATATATATATATATATATATATATATATATATATATATATATATATATATATATATATATATATATATATATATACATACACTTAGCAAAAGTGCAGCCGAGGACGTCAAGATTTCAAAAATTAACTTTTATTTAAACAAAGAAACAAACGAAAAAAAAAATCAATTATTGACTCATTAACAAGATTATAAAACAGTGATTTAGTTACATAAATAAATTGATATCGGCGTATCAAATTTGAATTTCAGAAGCATGTATACATGGGTCATCATAATAAATAAAAAAAAGAGAGCTTCCTACACAAACAGAAAGAAAACAGCCAGAAAGACTCAAGAGGAAATTCTTGCGAGACAGCGGACAACAACGTATGCACTTTTTTTTTCTTTTTTTTTTGTTCTCAACCACCAGAGACAGGCGAAGAGCTGCTTTGTCGTCAAAAGCAGGTAAGAAGAGTTAAACAACACAACCATACACTTTTTCTTTCTCCTTTTTTTTTTTTTTTTACTAATTAAGGACACTAAAGCTGGGCCAAGGTGGCTCTCTGGCCTCTCACCCCTTTTAAACGCGTTTGGTTGTTAGACAGAAATTCCTGTTTGGTTACGTTAAAGCGTTAAGACAAGGCAAGAAGAAAAGGCTGCTATTTTTGTCAAGACACATTTACAGTAAAAGAAAAGGACAAAAAAATGAAGGAGAGTAAAGACAGAATTTTTGTTGACAGGTGTGCGTAATAGGAGACCCAGTGTGGATTTTTACTGCATGAAATGAATTTAAAGTGGATTAAAGCGATTAAAAAACGTGTTACTGGCCCCCAGCGAGTACTTTAGACATCCTTTCCTGGTCTGTATGCCTTAGTCAGCAGGAATGATGTCTTGTCCTCCTGATATGTTTCCATCACATGACAAAAACAAATTTTAAAAAAGAAGACAGGAGAGAGAGAAAAAGAGAGAGAGAGCAAACTACAGCGGCTTCAAGTATTTCACATTACATAGAATACTCTGTATAAATTAGTTAACATATACTTTCAGATCCTCCATTTTCAGACATATATACTATGGCATATATACAGAGTACAATAAATGCTCACTCATGTTGATGTTTTTTTTTTCCTTTTCTTGCAGTCAGTCGTTGTTTTTGTCCCGCCTTTTATTTTGTGGAGGAAAAGAAATCCCTGAGAACACTCGGTGGACAATTAGTGGAGCTTGCACACTTTTTTTTTTTTCAACAGTAGAAAGTCTCAATGCTATGACACACACAGGGAAACCAATGACACTGACCTATTGAGAAAAAAAATTAAAATAAAATCAAGAAAATGGCAGAGATGGGATGAGAAGTGACACGTCTATTGTTAGCCAATCCGAGGGCAGGAAGAGGAACCATTGATAAACACTGTCGGCTAAATTATGTGCCCAAAATATCCATGGCGACAGCACTGCATCAATGAGGTAATACCCCTTTAGCACAGTTCTACTCACTGGACACAACATTTCCCCTGTACGATACTTGTCAAAAACACTGTCAGAGAGATGCTTGCATTTACAGTTTTGTAGTGTTGTTCCATGAATTGAAATTCCAATGGAGCCACAGTTTATTTTTACATATCGTGTACAGTTGGACTAGTATTTTAAAATGTGGACTTTCTGCATACAAAAGATAACCTTCATTCATTTTTTGATCTCAAAGGGATAATTGATTGGCAACTAATCACATTTTTAGTGCTTAACATTTCAGTTGTAATGGATTAAACATGCTTGTCAGTGGTGCAGACACATGGTAATACTGGTTATGTTATGAGAAAAAATATATATACATATATATAGCTGATTTTTGGATGCATAATCCACATCTGATGGCAGTTTTTCACAAACAGGTCAAAGTTTCTTCTCTACAGTTTATCTATTGACTATAATGTTTCTACATGCACACAACCAGCAATATCCTTTGTATGGACATTAGTGTTCAACATTGCTGTCATGCTGGTTCCTTTCATATTACATCAAGTCATTTTTTGTAACACTTTATAAAACAAGCACAAATGTTAAGCAGTGTTTTGCTGTTGTTGTTTTTTTTTTAAACTTCTGTTTTGTTTTGTTTTATTTTCACAAAAACCTCTAAAACTTGACCTGAAAAACTGAGTTCAGTTTTGGATTACACATCCACAGGGGTAAATCTAATTTTGACAATAATCTTGGCCAATATCCCAGCTAATTCACCCAATATATTAGCGAGAGCGGAGTACAACAAGCTACAATAATAAACACATTGCTAAAAATACCTCTCTGACAGTGTGTATATATAACAGTTTTTTAATCGCTTTTAAATTGGATTATGCAGGTGTAGCTACTGTTAATGTACCATAATCCAGCAAGGATGAATTCGAATGTGCCATGTTTGCAGTTAGCTGCATGCATCACATTACACAGGTGGGTGCTAAGAGCATGGTCGTGCGAATTGGTGCAGAGAGAAAACTAATGGCTGCTCGAGTGCTACGGAAATGCTGATGGTGGCTTTTTTTGTCTTTTGAAGATGAGCAGTGTTGCCAAGCGCCCCCTATTGGGGGGGCCTAGGGGCCAAAGGGGAGGTGATCTGTGTGTGTTTTTAAAGCCTTCGTTTCTGGTCTGACGATGCAGTTTTTTTTTCTCAGTTGTTTTGATTTTTAGAACACAAGCGCTACTGTAGAAGGCAATTCAGCCACATACAGGTAGGTGCATCTCAATACATTATAACAGAGTTTGCCAAACTATTGGAGAAAGCGCTGCAGGATTACATTCTAACCAAATAAGATGAGAGTGTAATCAATCAGTTGATTGCAGTTAGGTGATGCTTATTTGAGCAGAATACTTATCGTAAAATGTTCTCTGCTGGATCGATTGCAACCAAAACAAAGTAGGTTAACCCAAAAAATGACTTCAAATGAAACTTTAAATATAAACTTTAGACCTTTTGTAAATGAGATGCAAAACAGGCATAAATGTGCAAAATGGATCAGTTTGACAATACACTGATTTAAAAATGGTTTAATTAACAATTACTACATTCATTGTAACTATTAATTCAATAAATAATATGCAAAAATGTTTAAAGTTTATATTGCTGATTGGTTTCTTTGTATAATTTACAAAGACAACTGATAATTTAATGAAATAAAAAAATGATTGAATGAAAGATTCGCTTAATTTATGCAATACATGTTACAGTTAGCCTGATAGACCAATTCCTACCACACTTCTTCATTATATACGATTGGATTGTTTTTTAACCAATATCTGTATCATGGAATATGTCCAATCCGTTCGGTAAATCCATAAATTCACCTTAGTTATTAATCTACGCAAAGAAATGACATTTTCTCCCTCTTTTGAAATGTATGGAGATGCACCAGTCCAACTCAACAGAAAGAAAAAGAGGTTTGGGAACAAAACATTATCGTTCTCCTTTCATACACACGCAGACGCACAACATTCACAATGTGACGAATTTCCTCTCGTTTATAAAAAAAAATCTGTACACGTAGTAGTAATAATATTATTATCAATAATAATAGCGATAATGTTTGTAACGAGAACAACAGCAAGAACAATAATACCGCCTGTGGCTCTGTGGAGTTTGTTTTTTCCTTTTCCGCTTCAGCGCTTCGTTTTGCAACCTGTTTTTTTTTTTTTTTGTCTTTTTCTTTCCTGGGAGTTCCAAAAAATTAGACTGCGTTCTGGCCAGCCTCCAGTCAGAAAGATTAAGTCAAACTCACCGCCCACATTTGGATCGTAAGCTGTATTATGTGCATTACAGTAGTGCAACGTAGTGGCTTTATTAAAAAAAACTATTAAAAATAGATGGATAAAACTGGTCCATTCAAGTGGGACACTGGACCACCCCTGGAGTCCAACTAATGTACTCTAATTGAGGTACAAGTTAAAAATTAAAGTAAAACGACCCTTTTTTCTCAAACTGTGATTTCCATTAACCACTCCAATTTTGGGGACCACCCAGAGAATCAAACTAAAGCACAAAAATAACATGTGGCATTACAAGATACTTTTAAAAATATGTCATTTCATCTAATTTCATAGAAAATTGAGATATTCAGGAACCATTCTACTTTTGTTTTACACTAGAGTAGCTCAAGACTGACCATCTCAAAATAAATGAAGCTTGAAAATGATTAATTTTGATCGTAATGCAAATTAAATGAGGTGTTTCCAAAAGGTACTTTGAAAATGCTCATATTTAGTTTTTTTTTTTTTTGCCTGATTTGAGCCTCCGAGATATGCATTCCACTTTGTACTTTTACTTTGAAATTATTAGATCTTCAAGGTAGGTTCCAGTGTTGCCTTGAAGAGTAGCGGTTCTCAAATATCTGTTATTTTCTTTTCTATCAAATTTTTAATAAAGTGACTTTCATTCTGAAGCCACTCATGTCTCATTCCCCTAATGCACATAACGAAGTCTATGAAAAAAAACGCTGGGCGGCTGGCTGGGCTTGGTCTTTCCGAAAAGGTGACTGGCCTGACCGCAGTAAAAGAAGGCAGAATCGAGTCGGTATAAAAGTAGCGGAGCTCAGCCGAAGCGCTCCCTCACCAGCATCATGAGTTTCTTTTTGCCCTTGTAGATCTGTTTCAGGTTGTCTATGAACTGCGTGAATTGGATGTGTCCGTCATGCGCCATCATGAACGTCTCACGTGCCTTCCCCAGGAACTCAATGAACTCGCTGTAGTGTCGCGGGCTGATGTGCGTGAGGCGTGAGTGCGTGGTATTGATGTAGGCCCCGATGGTAGCGTCCAGCAGCTGCCTGAGCGGCGCCTTGTCCAGCGACATGAGCTTTCCCGAGTTTCGCCGGCTGTGCAGCGCCGACACCATTCCCGGCGTAGTCAGCGTACAGCGGCGCAAAATGTCCGAGAGCACCGTGGCGCACTTGACGCTCTTCACCACCAGCGGGATGACGGCGGCCAGCTCGTTCTTGCCCAGCGACTGACTGAGCGCGCAAGCCCAGAGCACGTCGTTGATGGCCGGGTGCGTGTCCTGGTTGTAGCTGAGGTTCAGGTGCGCCATGGCCAGCGTGGCCAGCTTGTAGGCGCGCATGGGGTAGCCACGGTGCTCCATGTAGCGCGCAATGGTAAACAGCTGCGTGTAGCTCATCCCCGTGGTGGCGGCGTCCAGTACAATCTGGTAGGCTGTCTCGAAGGCAATGTGGTCCTTTTCGCAGAGCGTCAGAGCCGAAAGCGCGCAGTTCTGGGGGTCCTTCATGGCGCACTGCAGGGCCAAGGTGCGAGCAGACGACGCCAGGTTCTCCTGCTGGTGGCAGTCCAGGTGTAGGCGCACAATGGTGCTGTTGGACATGACCGTGGTGGCCACGATGCTGGTGGCCTCGGTGGGAGTGAAGAGGGTGAACCAGCTCTGCATGATGCTGTCCAATGCGTACACGCCTAATGCAAACACACAACGTGCAAAGACCGAGGGGTGAACTACCTTACTGTCTCCATGCCGTTGATGTAATAACACAACTGGATCGTCTTTTACAAAATGGCAAAAATGCTTTTGTCATACATTTCATGCTTCCCTACCACTTAACAGGAAGCTTTGTATTTTTCTCACAATTTTACGATGCGACATCTAAAATTAAAGTTTCTATGAGATGATAGCTTATTCATTCCATTTATTTTTAATAATTGAATACAACACAGCGATAACTTACCGACTTCCGTGGCACACGTGACTAGCCAGCGTACCATTTCTCGCCGCCTCCAGTTTAAGGTCGAAAGCGTTATTCTCATCACCTGATCAAGACAAAACAAGCATCAGTTAACAGAAGCTCAATGGAAATATTTTTCTCCTGAGATGTATGGATCAAACCAATTGAGCCCCACAGTTTTCCACAGTGCACCTACTTGCAGTCCCAGCTCAAGGGCAACTTTTAGCAGCGTGATGTCAGGCAGGCTGTCCATCAGCGTGGCAATCTTGAACGCGTCTTGCGCCAGTTTGAAGATATGAGACGATGAGTGGATGTTCTTCTGGATAGACTCTAGCACCGTCTCCAGCCTCCGACTGTCACCTGAAAAACAAAGAGAACACAGTTGAATATATTTAGGGCGAGCAAGTGCACTAGATAGCCAAGCCTGTTTTGTCCTAATACTTTCACAGTCTGTTTTGCTAAGGCGCGTGCTAGAGTACATACCTTTGGCTGCAGTGAGCATGGTGGAGGCCAGCTCACACTGCTGAGATTCAATGTGGCTGAGCGTGAACCAGCGTGGGTAGCGGTTAGGTACCACCGACACAATATGGTGAGGCCTGGACAAATCGCCGGACGATGCCGTCGACTCCAACACGGGCAACCTGGGAAAAAAATGACATCATGTGATAAGATCCCACAATTTCAATGTTTTTTTATGATTTTCATGTAGCATGGGCTGATTTAGAGATTCGGGATTTGCAAAATGACAGTCATCAGGAGGAAAATGCAGATAGAGAGCCAACAGGAAAAGAAACATTATTATTTATTAACCAACCCGAGATGTAACAAAACTTTCGCAGAGTGAGATACATTTTACATACAAAGTCATGACTACTCTGTACAAAAAGCACACCTGCTGGATTGAGAGTGGCTATTGGGGAGATGAGAAATGAAAACCTTGAATATTAAAACATGGTTTCAGCAGACTAAAAATTTGCATACAACCCTCAAGTTGCTATTTAGTCAGCATGGATCTCAGCGAGACCTGCTTTGACCGGAGGAACCTCAAGCTCTCATCATTCTCATCATCAAGGCAAGATGGGCCAGGGTTTCTGAGGCTTATCCTGTGGCCGTCTCATCTCCTATTCTGCTTCACTCTTCCTGTTCTGTACCGCTCCCTTTTCAAAAGGTCTCCTCTGCTTCACAAGGCAGAAACCTGGCCTCCTCTCAACCAATCACAAAGCTAATTGACTCCGTGGGGAAATTAGAGGATTCACCTTCCAGCCGCACAGGGGCTGGACATACATCAAACAAATACCAGCACATGCTCACACACACATTCACATACAGACACAGTCACACACACACCTGCCCTTTTGGAACACATCAAAGCAACCCGGTAAAAAGCAACGTGATGCTCAACACCAACTTTCAATTTCGGCGCATGTTGTCCTGTTAGTGTACGAAGGCCTGTTCCAAAAGACACTTTCTGCATGACACAGTTGCCAAAACATGTTTCTGTGAAAATGAATACTTGCAAGTAAAATTATCCCTTTTTTCTTCTTAAAAGGAACAGTTGCTGCTATTAAAAAGACCTATACAATATTCACAATTAAGCATTAGCATTTTTTTTAGATTTACTAAGAAGCTCACATAACAGTATTACTTTGAAGCCAACTTGTGGAATAGCCAACTTTAATGCACTTAAATGCACAAAGTGGAAGTTAATGTTTGTTTATGCTTTTGTCTTAATGTGGCTACCAAAACCTGTGTAGTCCACTCGGCTGTTTTACTTTGCTTGTGTTTAATTAAGTGTATAGTATTTATGTACAGTACTAGTGCATTTTTAGTCTGCCTATGCGTGTAGTGTGTTTTTCAAAGTTGTATGATAGCGCCAAATACGGTATTGTTAAGAGGTTAAGTAAAGGTTGGTTTTTGGTTGAAAAAATTAATGAGAGTTAACTACTACAGTTGATGAACAATGAGTGAGAGAAAGTTTGATCACATAATTATTATAATTGCCACTTGCACTGGCCCTTAACCCATGATGAGACTACACTCTCTTAAGCCAAATGCCCAGCAGACACTATAAGACTATTCACCTGAAGAGGATACAGCAGTATTCAGGCATAGTACAGACAATTTGTGCTTGCACAGCAGGGAACATTCCTATGTCGAGTAAGCTGAATAGTATTTTAAGAATGGATGGCATGGGCATGGGGAGATGTGTGCTGATAGCTAATAGCCAGTAGGTTGTGTCCCACAAGCAAACGGCTTCATCTCCAACTGGACTTTTAACTGATATAAGAAGGATGTGTGGCCTCGTGAGAGTGTAAACACCTCATGTAACATTATACTCTGGGCCTGAAGCTCTTGTAGCTCAGTGAGGCAGGCACACTTGTGATGCGGTTGCGTCATCTACTGGACTAATGGTTGCCATTATGTATGTTTACTGTGTGGGCTAGTAACCTAGAATTGAACAACTTGTCCATGAAACTTTTTTTTTGTTAATGTATGATTCACTGGCTGAATTTCTGGCATTTCAGGCTGTAATTGTGCAGGAACCAGTGAGGAGATGGGGAAGATCAGGTGCATAGATGTGAATCAATATAATTGTATGTACTGTTTTAACATGAACACTGCACTTGGATACAGTATAGTAAACTGTAACTCATTCCTGATTTACTGTAATATAAATGTATATTCTACATGAGACTGAGACTCTTAATAAACATTACACAGCAAGCGGGAAGTGACAAAAAAGCCCCTGCTATGATTCATATAATGTGGCGACCATTTGCACTTGTTTAAGATGGTCAAGCAAGAGCCGATTTCCTTCCTCTCTCCCCATCCAAAACACGAGTGACTAAAAGTCTTTGCCATACTGGGGGCCCTTGTGGAAGATTCCTGGGGTGCGGTAAAGCAAAGAAAAAGGGCCCTGGGTAAAAAAGATGGAGGCCTCATCAACATTCCACGCTTTGTTTGCTTTGCACCAGAGAGAGCCAGAGGGCCTTCATTGGATTGGAGCTGGAGAGGCCAGCCAGGACTGCTGAAAAATAACCTCCTCGACGTGTTGGGAGTGGAAATCCATATTGAGCTTTTGTTCGCTATCTTCTCCATAGGATGTTGTGCAAGCGTTCCCTCAAGTATATAAGTACAGTAGCATGCATCCATGCTGTGGGACCAGATCAAGTGAGAGTAGGCAAGATAGAAAACATCTCTGAACAAGGTCTATAGATGCAGGGGTTGCAGGGAAGATAAAGCCTGACACAGCTCACTTTGTTTTGTATACATATCTCAATGGAACCCCCGATAAGACAGAGGAAAGGGACAGGAAAGGCAAAACTGATCACAGGGCATATATAGGCCAAAAATCCATCACAGTCACAATGGAGTCTCCAATGTAGGTAGTAACATGCTTGTAGAGTACAGTAGAGTGCACTGTAAGCAATTCATCATAAAGTAAATGATGGCTAACAAACATTGCTGCTTTCTGAGACCCAAAATACGAGTCTGTATTACGTCGACAAGCATTGTTAACACTGAAAATGATTTTCTGCTAAAAAAGAATTTTGGCATATTAGAGGGTTTTAGAATGGGCGCAAAATCAAGAATATGGAAATAAACCACAGAACAAAAGGAAAAGCCAAAGAAGGGATTTGTCGTAGCTAACCTATATCGAGTTAATCTGGGATAATGAATTGGAGGTAGCACTCTTAAAACACCTAGAGATATATTTACCACAAGCGGAACAAAGATGTGGGAAGTGGGAGGTGGGGACCCAGTTTGGTGCCTGTTTTACTCAAATCCCGAGGCCACCAGATGAGGTATTTGGTCAGCATCTCCATGACGACCAACCCTCCCCTGTGTCACGGTGTTTTTCTCATGTCGACAGTAAACCCCCTTTGCATCAGCAGACAAGAGCCCCTTCCATACACAACCTTCAGAGACCTCTGGGACTTTTCATTTTGGAGAATGTTGCAGACAATGAGAATAGACATTTTATTAGGGACTCTATTTGAATTTAATATTACAGATTAAGATTATACTTTTAAAACAGTCTGCGGTGTCTAGCCCCATTTCAAGCCAATGTCACTGCTTTAACATTGTCGCAATGAGAGCATAAACAGTGCTGCGTCGGCAAAGATTATGCAGCGGATCAAAGGTTGTGGATTATGGAGAGGATCTAGCTTCATTAGCATTGCAAGGCTTGTATCGCCTATGGAAATCGCGAATGAAAATACCAGGCGCTCTTTGGCTTTGGAGAAACAGCGATAAGGCAAATGTGGAAGAGCAACAAGAATCATATTCTTCTTCATCTCCTTCAACATTTTGATTTAACTCTAGTTTATTCTCTCCCAAACCAATGTGTCAGGTCTGCATCACATTTGGTACACCCACCGTGCAAATATGTGTTAGGAGGAAACGTACAACCCTCTAAGTAAAGCCACGTATGTCCACCCACTTAAAATAGTGCCTCTTGTTTCATGTAAATTTCCATATAAATGTTGAAGGCAAAATTAGTCATTTCTGACATGATTAAATGTGAAGCTGTCAATTGTAGCCTAATACTAAAGGCGAGTAATGTGAAAAGGTCTTTTGCTCTCTCTTTCTCTCTCTCTCGCTCGCTCTGTGTGCATGTATCAATGATAATCTTATAATGGGGCCATTAAAATAGCCTTGGCTCCTTTACCTCCTCCTCTATATTTAACTGTCTACCATCCCATGGGAACGGTGAGCTATATGCTCTCGTATTACACTATGCTACATTACACACATTCATTATGTGCTGAGTAGACACCACCGGGCTCCCAAGAGCACCCATAAGTGGCCCGTATTATTCTAAATCGGCCTGTTTCACACGACAGCGGGGTGTGCGGAGGTGTAACAAGTGGGAGAGGTTGACTCTGGGAAAAGTTTGGTGAGCAGTTGTTGCGAGCGCTTCTTTGTTGTGTTCAATTAATCCAAGTGGGTTGCCCTCGCTAGGAAAAAAGCAGAACTTCATTCAAGTTATCATTCACCTGACTGTGCATTCAGACGACTAATTTTCCTTCAATTTCCACTACCTGCTGCCTTTTGCACACTCATTGGTGTGTGTGTGTGTGTATGCACCCCCTTCTCCTCATTATAGCCACACTAATTACACTCTCATTAACGTAATTAATATTCACTGATCCAGCTCCCGTGAGTCACAACATCAAAACACAGCAGCAGAGTCTGATTAACACACATTGTCCACACACTGATGCGCACGTAAACAACACACACAAAGGAGACCCAAAATAGAGAGATCACACACACCATTGGCACAAGAGGGATGCAGGCCAAAATAAACACACTCAACCACACAAAACGGTCTGGTGAAGACACATGACAAGATATTGAGCAGAGCAGTACTATCACGATCCTGAATTAATAATGCAGGTCCAAAAGGATTAACATAAACCCTTCAAGCTTAGTTAAACCAAATGGCCAATGTCTGACTAAAGGTGTGACAGGCAAATTTGTTTGGCACATTTCAAACATTTTGAAGCAGCCGATTAGTGAGGTCACATTTTGTAAAAGTACTTTAAACTACAATTATAGGAGGTTAAATATTTCCACTCTGTCCAATAGAATAATTAAAATATTAAGATGTTTTATATGACCTCGGCCCACACCCAAAGGCAGGTGTGAATACTAGACGAGTGCAATAATACTCTGGTAAAATAATTACACATTTACTTTTTCATATGTATACTTTTCAGAAAATAAAATGCTAAATTTAGGTCTTTATAAATGTTGTGAAAATCAAGTAAACAACTTTCAAAGCCAAAAAAAGGGCCGTTTAATAATAAAAAACAATTGAGACTCAGTTTATTTCACCGAGAAAAAGCAATACTTTTTGTTTGAATCCCAACTAAAACTAATAATTGTAAACACTGTTTGACTTTAAAATCTGTGCATGAGTGTGTGTGACACTGAGCTAGTGGAGTAGGTAACGATGTGTCTGAGTCACCAGAGAGCAGTTCTCCGCTGCTCAACAGCCCCTGATCTGTTTGATGGTGACTCAGCAAGGTTTAAATGTTTAACATTCATTCTTTCATGCATTAAATGGAGTGAGGGTCCCTAAAGTCCAGATCACAGTCATTGCCCCTAACTTAAGACCTAAAACTTAACAATGTCAGTAAGAGTGTGAGTTTTTAAATCTTTCCTTAAAAACAACAGCTCCCTTTAGAGTGTGTGTATAGTGCATCACCTACCGTATGGCTCTCAGTGCAATTTTGTACGCCAAATCAGCGTCATGAGGTAGGAGAGAGGTGAAGAGATAGCGTGCGAAGGTGTGCATGGGGACGCTTTCTCGATGGACGATCTCCCCGAGGCCAGAGTACGGACCAGCTGCAAAGGACAATCAATGTAAAGGCTCGCGTTAGTCAAAGACAGAATGGAAAGTATAGCATCCGTTTATAGTAGCTATGGAAATGCAATGCCGGTATTTAAAAAAGAAAAAGGGTAAACAGTCTGGTGTCTGTTTTTTTATGACACCACAATTTACATTTACAGTCTGTTAAATTCTACTGGTATACATTCATCTAAATGTTTAACTATTGTGGCTGTGGTTCTATTCGAAATTACCCAAACAGATCTCACATCTGCCACCGAAAGAAGTCATTTTGGAGGCTTTAAAGTGTTGTTTTACAAGGTTTCATACAATTATTTTGATTTTCTTTTCATATCTTAGGACTTCTATTTTAGTTTGCTTGGGTGTTAATATAGCTTTTTACAATGTTTATAAGACATATCACATCAAATAGCAGTGACAGCTTTGAATAAGGTGGGAGCTGTGAAAATGGGAAAGCAAAAGAACTTCATCATTACTTGGGGAAAAAAACTATATCTTGTAAACATTTCTCCCTGATGGGGCTCTGTGTTCTCGTTATTTTTGATTAGCCTCTACGGAAATGACTTTCTTGAGCTTTCTTATAGGCTTCAGTGATATAGCACCACCTGTGGCTTGGAATGCTCTTTGGATGCATTTTTCCATAGGGCTGAGATATTTTTAACCATGTAGCGAGAAATAATATATTTGAAAATAGTAAAAATACACACAGACATAGTGGTATAATGGTTTCTATGTTTTGGCCACGTGCCGTTTAAAAAAAACAATGATGTCAAAAACCATATGGTCTGGCTGGCCTCGCACGCTCGCCTGTGTCCCACCCCACGCTGTCGTCTCTGGTGGGTTATTTTAAACCCCTAGACCACAGACCGCATCACAGGGTGGCGGTGATGCAGCCTCCAGGGGCCAAACTGGGTGTGTGAGCGTGGCGTTCTCTATGAGAAACAGAGCCAGAGGTGGGTGGTCGCGCCAGGCCCTGGTATGGATGGGGGTTTGGGTGGAGATGGGAGTCCAATTTTCACTCCTCCATGTTGTGTCTGCACTCTAAATTGACATTCTGCTGTGTGTATAAAGTGCTGACACAATGTATTGCAAAGCTAAGAGCTTATTTTGGTCTCTATTTGTGCCACAAAATGAAAGGATAAAATATGCAGAAATCTACAAGTTCAACTACAAATTATGCACTCTCACATATTCGTTTTTATCTCTATATTGAATATAAAAAATCATCAAATATGCGGCATAGAATGGCGGGTGGCCAGTATGTCTGTGAAATTGATCCCAGTTACTATTATGTGTAAAATAAATAAAATAAAAACATGGTATGCTAAAAAAAAGACATCATTCACTCTCAATGCATTATAGCCATTTACAAGAACCCCTAACACACATTCTTGCAAATGCGCCAGTGTTCTACCTTCAATCAGAAAGACAGCCTCCTTTCGAAAGATCTTGACAAGAGAATCGTCCACTTCCACTTCTTGAAGTTTGGCCAGCAGCTGCTCCTCGTTGCGGCACACCTTCTCCTGAGCGTACAGGCCGTCTGGCATCACGCGCTGCTGGCCCAGGCCCATCAGCGCCGTCTCCACTGCCAGAGCCACGTATGACTCGCCGTCGCTCAGCAGTCTCTGCACAGGCATTCTTTGGAGGTCCGCCCGAGTCACAACGCTAGAACAGTCTGTAAAGAGGCATGGCATTGAGGTGCTTTTGAGATTTTGAAACTTCAGTGTTGATAAATAGGAAAGAAAATTGGGTATAATTTTGCATAGCATAGCTAATTCTTGCCCAAATGACTCAATGTATAAATTAATAATCTACTCTTTTTAATATAAGGGTGAAAAACAATCCTGTGTATGGCCTTCATTGGTCAAACTGGTTATTTTCTGTGTTACAATATGATCAAAACACAGTCCAACAAGAGCATACATTTTCAGGGACCAGTAATAAGACATACACCAATAGAAAACAGACTTGGAAATGACACAGGGGGAAAAAGGCAAAGTCAGGACATGCAAATTGAACACGCAATTATCTATTCAAAATGTTATCTTTACTACCTGAGAGGTCCAAACAGGTATTAGATCCCTCGTCTCCCATCCGTCCCGACTCTGTCAGGGTGCTGAAGAGAGTGCCAATGGGATCCAAGGGATGTCCCACCCAGCCTTCCATGTTAGTAATGGAAGTGTGGCCTTTATGGAGCAACTCTGAGAAAAACAACATACTATTCATCAGCCATTCCATTCCATGGAAACTTAAAAATAAGGCATTACCTTTCTTGTGCCGGCGGAAGTGCTCAAGTTGCCGCTGCTGCTGCCGTCGTAACGTGTTGACCACGGCAATGGCCAGTCGGAGTGCTTCTCTTGGGTAACCGTGGGAACGCAGAGCATCCACCCTAGCGCAGGCTGTTGGGACGTGTTCTAGGAGAAAGACAAAGAGAATTGATAAGTAAATGGCGACGCCCATTGCACCGCTCGTGTTTCGATATAGTCCACTGACCGTGCCACAAAGGCCAGCCACGCGCATCAAAAAGGGAGCCCTCCTGGTTATCGTGGTAACAGTAGTTCGCGTAGAGGTCACTGGCGATGATGTGCTGCAGATGGCGGTCCTGCCAGTGCAGGTCGCAGGCCTCAATGGCACGCATGAACACAGTCCTATGGGGCCGTATCTCTGCAGAGAAGAGAGGATGAACATTTATTTATTTGTACAATGTCCCAATTTCACAGGAAATAGGGGTTTTATGTATATTTTTGTGTGAATACACAGCAAGGAAATGCCCATTATAGGCAGGTTCAATATGACCTTTTTTGCAAGGATATAATTTACAAAAAATCTCCAGGTACCTCAAAATCAATAAACTATATTCACAAAAACGCATTGTGTGCCTCAGTGATCAGTCAGGAGATTAAATGAGTCATCCGTTTGTGAAAGAAACAAAAAGAAAAGCCGCCTAATTATTTTATGACGATTTAGTTTGCGTGCCACCGACCTTGGTTGGCATGGGCACCCTGAGGCAGCGAGTGGGTAAGGTTGGGCAGTTCATTGCCGTGGTTTCCATCTTCCCAGGGGCATACGTCCACACTGTTCCAACTGCGCAACTGCTGCAACCAGGATGCCTTCTGCTCCGCCTTGCAGTGGGGATTCAGTACAATGCACATCCACAGGGCACCTGGTGAACACCGAAACATGAGGGTGTGTTAAAAGGTGGGGCAAATCTTAGCCACTGAGCTTTAAAGGTTATAAGTCACATCCAAGGTTATATACAATATGATGAAATGTTATACAGTGGGCTCATTTTTTAATAACAGCAAAATCGAGCTTGAGGAGGGGTGTTTAGACTTTTCATAGTCAACATGCAACTTCAGGGTATCTTTCAAAGAAGTGCATCACTGAGAGTTCCCTCCCTGTTTTTCTCTCAGAACACATTTTGTACCCCACAAAAAAAGTATGCGAAAGAACTTAGGTAGTCCCGAGGCAACACAGACTGCACACACATCGTTTTGGAGCAAATTGGAACAAACAGAATATGAAAAGTGGTTCGGCCTCATGGGATGTGGTTACATTCGGGGATATTACTCTGAAGGCTGTATTGCACTCCCCATTGTGCACGAGGATGGAAGTTGACGGACGGGTTTGGGAGAAAGGGCGAAGGCAAGGACAGTACTTGAAGGGGGGGGGGGGTTGTAGAACATAAAACAATTTAGAATAAAGTAGGAAAAGGAGATGTGGACAAGGAAGTTGGTCTTCGAGTCTATAGGAAAACGAGCAAACGCATGCTTAAAAGGAGACGAAGACAAAAGAGTAAGGAAGGAGAGAGACAGCGAAAAGAAGAGAGTGAGAGAAAAGAAGCGAGCGCGGAGGCATTGAGCGCACATCACGGGGAACGATAAGGACACGAGAAGAAGGGTTTGAAGTGTCGACTTCAAAATGAAGAGCGCCGGCGCACACGTCCAATTCCGAGTGTGTGTGGTGCTGAAACAGATGAGATCATTGGGCTGTCCAAATAAAAAGTGCAAAATGAGAGCAAAAGGGAGAAGATACATCATTGTCAGCAGGCCGAGAGGCGAGACAACAAAGGCTGGGAAACAACATGATGGCTGTCTTCTATGTTTTTTATGCTTTGAGAGCCTGTCACATAGCCACTGGAATCAAAATCAATTAACGATAAGTTCAATGAACCTATGGCGTTGAGCTGAGAATTTGCTTCTTAACATATAGCACTTTGAAGGTTAATGATCATGCTTTCATTGAACGTGGTGTATACGAGTGATATATAGTATGTAGAACATGTTTGAGGGGGTGTTGCATGTGTGTTTATGGCATATTTTTTAGCATGTTGTCTTATGTTTACAGAGTGCAAAACAGACAATCCACCACGAGGATGAAATGTGTTGGATGCATGTTGGTGGAATTTGCTACAGAATGTGGGTCAGGTTTGTTGAGTACAATGCCACCATGTTAGAGGATTGTATTGCAGGATATTGCTCATATTTGTGGAACGTGTTACTGCATCATGCCCATGTTTGAAGAGCTTTATCAGGCCAGAATTTAGACTCTAGAATTTGAGGGTGTGTAGCTGTTCGTGTATGTCTGCTTATGTGTACCATAAAAAAGGGATAAACACACAAACACGTGTGTGTCTTTAGGGCAATGTCTGGTTCCAATCAGGCACCTTGTTGAATCAGTGCGTGCTTTTGTATACTGTGTGTTTGTGCGTGTCGTACCCAATTCGTCCCAGAGCTGTCTGTACTTGTCTGTCATGGTGGTGCCTTGCTGTCTCCACAGCGCCAGCCGAGGGTCGGCCATGAACTGCTCTGTGATCAGTGTTAACATCCTCGCTCCGTTGGAGTCACGCATCTTCAGCATTTCACGCACCTACAGGGGCCAAAAGACAGAAACATCAATATACGGACATACTACACACAGTAGCAATCATAATAATGGAATTTAATAGTGAATGAATTTTAAATATCACATTTCAAGTAACTAAAATAGTCTTTACGTTGCGTTATTCATTCAGTCCATATGGGGCGATAAAATGAATATTTTTACTTTATAATGATGTACTACTGAATAAATGTGATTAATTGTATATGAAAATATGGTGCCTACCCTTATGAAAAAGTAAAATCCTTTTATGATGTTTCTATTCTGTCATTCATCATTCAAATTCATTCATGTAATTCAAAAAGCAGCTTTTAATGTGATGTTTTTGATATGTTTTTGTTGGGTTTTAAATGCCGCCTTGGTTCCCGACTTTAGCATTTTATTTTCATGGTCAAATCATGCAAAGAAATGGAGAAAAGCTTCCTGCCCTTTGGTATATTCAAATAATGCATTGGAAACTGGGTGCCTTGCGGGGAATAATTGCCATTCAAAATGCTTTCCAGCCCTTCACTCTCGAACTACATTTTGAAGCTGCACATTCATCTCAATGTGAGGTCACAGAGAATGTGCTCGACAAATGGCACTTAAAACAGAGTATACAGCTACTGATTGTTATGTAGGCCGATTGGCCTGCAATCCACACTTAAAGATACACTGGCAGCATAAAGGAGAAATAGCGTCATTTCTTTAAGTGATGGTCTGATCTCTCTGTGTACAATGTTTCACACTACTGTGCATATAAGCTGACAGTGTGTGCACATGTGGATGCATGAATGCCGCTTAAAGATCAGGGAGTCACAGAGCCTGGATGTTAATGCCTAATGGTCTTGCACTGCTGACTTTATTCTGTGGACAAAACACACTTAGCCCAATCTTATCTTTGCTAACGTAATACCATGCCACGGTACGCCATAGACGGCATATACAAAAGTACTATAAAGATATTACGAAAATAATAGTTCTCACTTTTTTTGTTTTCCATGCATTGAACCATTGTTGGGTAATAGTTGATTCACATACCAAAATAAATAGCTCGCCAAATTCATCCCTCCTCATTAATGTAGTATTATTTTCAATTCATAGAGGGACTGAGCTATGAACAACGAAATTATATGAAAACTGAGATTGCACTACATTGCAGTAAAACATCAAGGCTCTCAGAAGAATTATAGTGCAAAGTTGACTTCCTGTCACCTTGTTACCCAGTTCCATGTGCCAGCCTGCTGGCTTTTGAAACATGACACCTTAATAACCCTTTTCATGCTGTTTTAAATTCGACTTTCACACGACATTCATTGCTTGATTGTTGTAATTTTATCAAAGTAAATTACACCTCAGGCCACTATTCAGAGCCATACAGCACTGTTAAGTAGAAGTTTTATAGAGTGCTTGTATTGAAACTTTTTCAATTGCAAAGGTCTACCTATCTCTGTGGTCCATAAGTGTTTATACATGGAGCATATATGGTTCACTGGCTCCCTTCCAGCAATTAGCTGCGAGCTAAGAGCACAGTCCTGCTAATGCATGTGCGGATGAGCATCGGAGATTACTTGGAGAACAAAGGTCTCCTCTCTCAAGGGAGGGGTTGGGGTGTCTAAGTGCACGAGAGAGGGAAAATATTAACCAGATGCAGAGAAGGGATACTACATTTGTCTTCTTATGGCGAAAAATAAAAACCTGAGGGCAGAATCATTTGCAGACCTGGTTGGGGGACTGGATGTGCCTTTGTGTACTGTATGTGTGGTTGCGATGCAAACGTAGAGGAAACAACACTGGCGGCTGTTGACCTTGCTGAATAGCAGGTTGAGCTGCTTGCCCGAGCCGTGGTATCCACCCTGGGACAGGAAGAGTTTGACTTGCTTCTGAACCTGCTCCTCGTCCAGATGCCAACAGTTTTCATCGTCCACACTGGCTCCCGCAGTGGGGTCAGGTGCCCCTATATGACGCACACGAACATAAACAATTATTGCACAAATGTTCTCGAATGTGAGGTCTCTCATTGAGTCTAACATGAAATTATGTTTTTACTATATTTTGAGGTTATATCCAGCATGCCATTTTTGATCCATGGCAATATCCCTTTATTATAAAAACCTCTGCGTTTCATATATAATAACAAAATATTTTTTTCTAAAAGTTGGATATAATAATACAATTGTGAAATTTGAATTACGATATTAAGATTAAGTGTATATTTTTTATTATATGAATGCTATTACTCAAATGTTAGAGGATTATATATATATGTATATATATATATATATATATATATATATATATATATATATATATATATATATATATATATATATATATATATATATATATATATATATATATGTGTGTATATATATATATATATATATATATATATATATATATATATATATATATATATATATGAGTATTATACATATACGAGTAGTATTAATATTGTAATTCTAATTTCACAATTTTATTATTACATCCGATATTTTGTTGATGACCACATTGTGTTGTTAGAACCATAATTCAAATAGCCTTTGAGTTGCACAATGTGTGAGAAACACAAATAGGTGCATTTATGGCCAAAATGCATACAATTGGACCACAATAGGGAGTCAAACTGATATACAACATAGAAAGTGGTCAAACAACTGCACAGAGCAACAGATTTACTCACATTTAACATCTTTGCAATCATCCCCATCTCCTTATCACTCCACCTCAAGAGGTAAATAAGGGCTCTATACAGTGTTGATTAGAAGTACCCAATCCCCCTTTTACTGTCTGCGTCCCATTAATGAGGATGGCATTGATCCCACTGCAATTTGCCTTCACCACTGAGTCGATACACTCACATAAAGGTGAAGGCGAGACAACAAACTGTATACAAAGACTCCATGGGTAAATGCATGGATAACATACTACACACAAAGTATTGGAATTCCATAGTAGCTCGCCTTTAACATAAAAAGCTGCAATAATATCATATTATCACGATGCCGTTACTCTACGAACGGAAACAATTGTCATATAGTCATATTATATAATTAGAATGGTACAACTCATAAAAAAACATTATTTTCTTTCAAAATAGAGTAAAAACCAGATTACATAGTGAAATTGGTGCAACACAAACACTGCCAATAATAATGGATAATTTAACCCAATGATATTTGATCTCAACCATTCATTCAGCCACTAACTCACCATGGACCTGGTTGATCTCAGAGTTCTGTGACAGGACCTCATCAGCCAGTTTTTGTGCGGTGGGCAACACCTCGGTGTGGTGGACCGATATAAGATATTGGACGAATTTCTGCAGCTGGTCACGGCTCATCTGAAACAAGGTTTCCGAGATGGGCAAGTGCAGTTTGACCTGCTCTGGTTTACGGACCCGATAAAGCGACAGCGCCACCACGTGAGCGCAATAGAAGATGTCTTTGTTGCCACAAGTGCATGTAACAGCCGTGATCTTGCAACGGTCAAAGCTGACACTGACACTGCAGATAAGTTCTGGGGAGGAGGATGTGGCTGGATCTTTTACTGTGCCACTCAGATGGAAACCTGGAAAAGAAAATGACAAAAATCCCTTAGTTACAATTCTCTCTGGAAACACTACGCCAAGTTTAACCATTAAAACAGAGGCTTAAAATTTATTATTAATTACAGTTCAGGTAGCTTTTACTAGAATCCAGTGTACGTACTTTTCTCAGCTGAGAAAAAGATGAAAAGCAAGAACTATTAACTTGAGACTGCTTCTTGTGACTCCACAAAATGAGCATTTTTAAAAGAGACCTGGGGACTAAAGTTTATAACTTTTTTTTGTACTTGTTTAAGGATTTACGAATTTGTGCAGGGGACACAGAGGGGTCAACTTATTTTGTCTTTACGAAGAGAACAAAACGCAACTCACTAAATGCACTCACTCTTTTGTCAAATGCACAATTGATGTAGGTATGATTGAGGCCTCCAATTAGTTTGGAGACAAACTGATGTAAACAATAGTAAATGTAATATTTATTATTATATGTGTAAAGTTCCATTTAGACAAACCACTGACATTTCGCACTATGCCAATTATCTGGTTTGGGTAAGGGGAATCATGGGATTATTGTCATGTTTGTTGTATACACTGTGTTGGCAATTTTCAAAATACCACATACTATGAGAGCAGTAATATATTGAAAACATCAGTATATGTCAATGCCTCTAAGTGAGACATCTCAGCGAGTTCACATCTGGAAAGTAAGTGAAGAACAACAAGAAAGAGGTGTGTGGGGATGTTCCAGTATGAATTATACACCCACCTTTTCCTCCTCCTTCTCCCATGACTTTGAATATAATGTTTGATCTTATCCCTGACTGCACAATCTAGAGGCGCGGCCACTTTTGATTATGGCATGATGAATATGAATGAGTGGGGCGTAGTCACACACACACATACACACACATACAGACATGCACACACAGGAACATATGAAACAGACACAGAGACGCCCAACCACAGCATGAGGTCATGCATTTATTAATAATGGGAGTGGCTAAGGAGGGTTATGAATGTATTTATGCGCTCAGGAGAGATTTCATGAACTACACAGGCAAAGACGTACATCGCCGAAATATGTTTATCAAAGGGCCGCGTGCACGCAACGTTGTTATATCAAGCATGTATTAGACGGGATATCAAAGCGGTTCTCCATTGATGTGAGAGGCCAGGGAGGAGTTCCATATTTAATTGCACGCACAAGGAAATGGGACGCATGCGCTGGCTAAACAAGGGGTCAGTTTTCAAGACGTGTGCAATCATGACAGATTAAACCTTAAATAAAACAAAAGCAGCAATTTTTATAAACAAATCTGAGAGCCAGTTTACTTAATTACATTTTTCAGGTACTACTTGCTTGCCTGGTGACGTTTTAAGTTTTCTTCCTACATAGCACCTCTTACTTTTGTCAGAATAGGCTCGGCTATTTTATAAGTAGCAAAGGATTGTCTAATTCTACTTAACTCCACAGTCCGGCTACTTCTGCTACCTCTTCTGAGAACATAAACCGATGCAAGAACACTATCTCCCTGACCGGGAAGTGCTGGCAGCAAATATGCAAACATAGCCACAGAAATGTGCTTGTTTATTCCCCCTGCTGTTGTGAAAGCCAGCTGGCAAAAAGCAGGACACGTTTGTGAACAATATTAACACAAGACGTGGCGTGGCGTGCGCGAAATATGGCGACTGCCTGCATCTGCACTGATCAAAGCAAGCCACTGCCGCTGCAAGGGAGTCACGCCGACTCACCTAAGTGGGACAAAAAGGCTTACAACCGTGCAGCTGGTGCTACAACGGTAGAAGACTAAACCTGACAATGTTTCTGTGTAAGTACACATGAGAATGAGACAATGCTTTGGGGAAAGATGTTTCATTTTTGTGCCCATAAATATGCTCAAAATACCTTTGGGACAGGTGGGTTACGAAGAGCCCCTAATTAGGGATCAGTCGAGGAGGTAGTCTGCCCTTTGCCCAAGGATAGCTGGGTTAGGCTCCAGCAACCCCAGCAACCTTTTTGAGGATGGACAGTATGGAAGATGAATGATTTTTTTTTCTCAATGGAAAGTGGTCACTATGGCAACAGTAAAGATGCTATACTCCAGCATCAAAGTGATGCTGAATGAGTTTAGATGACCGACTATTATTGTAGTGTAATGCAAACTATTGAGAGCATCTTTTGGTTGTATGTACGCACGTGCGTATGTCTGAGAGGGAGAAAGATATATTTCAAAGAAGACCAGAGAGTGCAATCAAAAAAGAACATCCAAACATGTGAGCACAATAACAACAACAAAGCAAAGTAATTCATACAAATACTGAAAAAGCTGCTTTTTCCTCAAAAAGCTTTTATCAATTTCACCCTACAAGGCAAAATAACACAATCCTTCTTCAAATTCATCACACATGGTAGATGAAGTGGTAATAAAACTCATTCAAAAGTCTATTTTGTTTCACCCTCCCACAAACCAACCAACCAACCCCTGCGCGTTTCCCACAGCTCTCCCACTCACTGACAGATGGGGAGGTAATGAGTTTTGCCTTTCCCTGTCCAATCGCCTGGGCACCAAAAAGTAGCCCCCACGCCAAATATGCCCTTTTAATTTAGCCAAGTGCTGAGTACAGGGTATTACTGTTTAGTCAAACACATACACATCTCCCATGACTGCGTGTTGAGTGGGTTTGAAACCCTCCACGTCTCATGTGTTGTCTATTAATGTGACTGGTTCCCACCCAGGTCCACCAAGCACCAGGCCCCCCTTTCCTCCCATTCCCTGAGTCGTGCTCACGGCTCTTTTCTTTGCCGGTTCAAGGGGCCAGCCTAGGCTTTTACAGTAACCATGACGGCCATTTTTAGAACAAGGCTCGAGTGAGGTTGCCCTAGAAACCCTTCCTGGCCACAGCAGTGAAATCACACGTATCCTGCAGCATTGTGAAAGAATATTTATAAATATTCTATATAATGATGCAGTATTTCCTATATTATGACATGAAGGCTTTAAGGGACTACCCACCCACGTTCTTATGGTGATGGGGAATTCTACATCAAAGCAAAGCCCACCCTTAGACACACCATGCAAAAACTTGTCTGGCTTTGCAGTCTTTCAAATATGAGCGCCGGCTAGCTGGAGCAATTTTTGTGGATTCACCCGACCTACCAATGACAGCAAGACACTATATAATAAATCAAAAATCCCACTGTATCGCCTTCACAATTCGGAAGTGACAGACATAATAGCTGAGAACCATAAACACAACAAAACTAGAGCTGCTGTCTGCCACAGCTCACACACAGACACTCACAAGTGAACTTGCATACATCATGAGCTATTCCACAAGGGCCTAGCAGTCTTATTAATTGGCCGCACGAGATAACACATGATACGGTAGAAAATGGAAAGATGAATAAATAATTGATTTTCTCAAAAGTTGATAAAGAGAATATACGGTTGGTTAATCCACATCCCAATTCTATATACCAGTTTCTTGTGGGAGAAGCCGCAGACTGGGAGTCTTCACCCTAACTAGATGGAAGAATGCTGCCTTTATGCATGGCCTATGAAATGGGAATTAGCTCTCCACAAGAAGGCGGCCTTGCAGGAATGGCGGTCGACAACCTTACAGTTTTGCACAAAAGCGTTCAGTGTTCAAAAATGAGGGAGAGAGACTAAATTAGATTGAGTAACAAACATTTTTTCTAATTCAATTATGATTCCAAGTCGAAGTAGAAGAAGGGGAGTGGTCATTATGTCTATTGGTTCAATTGGGAATGACCGTCAACAAAATCTCATTGGGCTGTGCAAAAGTCTGACTCCATGATTGATTCCTCTGCGAGAGCGAGTCAACAAAGAGAGCAAATTGATGTTAAATGTGACCGTGTTCATCCACTTTGGCATTGCACATTAATCAAATTACCTCATCAGACAAGAGGGAAGCAGGGGTGGGCGGTTTAAAACGAGCTTTTTATGATTCAAAGTCTGGGTCTCCCCTGGACGACTAGAAAATATGGTATCCGACTCCTGTGTTGACCAAAGATGGCCTGGTAAAACCCACGTGGATAAAAAAAGGCTCTTGGGCTGGAATCCGATCCGAAAAGCGCAGCTTTGCAGTGGGTCGAAGAGGGGTCGCCGGGCAACCCCCACATTTAGACTCTCGTACCACCCACAGCCAAAAGAGCTATACTCTCTTTAACCTCCTCATGTGGCTCGATTAAGAAGCCTTTTTGAATCGCAGCGCATGTGTGGTCCTATATGGAAGCGCCCATAAGGAGACTGTAAACAGAGATCAATGCTATCCTGCATGAGGCCTTGCCTCAAATGCGTACGTGTGTTTGTTAGGTGTGGGAGGGGCTGGAATAACACAGCTGAGCTTCAAGGGCGGCCATATTTATGCCCTGAACCCTCCGGGGAGGGCAAGGAGCCTTCTTCTCCCCAGATGCCTTTTCTTCGTTGGTTATCCCCTCTCTCACGATCCCATTTTGCTTATACAGCGGTAACTTGACTTGCAAGTTCTCTTAACTTCCTTTAACACGCTCATAACTTAGTCATAAGTGTGTTTTATACATTTACATGCATACATACACACATTATTGAGATATAAGCGGCTGCTAGGTTTTGTTGTTGTTGTTATTGCAGTTTTGAGTCCTAAAAGCGGAGGTATAAGATGTTTTGAGAAGAGTGATATAAATATAAGGTGTTTACGGTATGGTGATTATCTAGCATTTAGGCACCAATGCACTTTCCACAATTTACCTAATGGTACAAATGGTCAAACATATGCATGCAATAAAAACAATTATGGGAGCTGCTCCAAGATACCACTTAAGCGCAGACAATAAAATCATAATAAGGTGGCTCATATAATTCACAGAAATACACGAGAATTAATGAACGTATTTGTCACAAAACAATTTCCTTATTAAAAATTAGTAATGTTATAATAAAAATGCTGCGTTTGGGGTCAAATAGCGTTTCCATTCAAAAATCTGATTTAAGACATGAATGAATTGTGTTACAAAATTGATAATCACCAAGGTACCACTTATCTCAGGGCATTAATTAGCATTCTGTGATATTTACCCCCACTGTTCCAAAGAGCAAAAAGTGCAAACTAATGATCAGGTTGGAAAGGGGGAGGGTGTGTACGGCGAAGCCCCGGAGATGGTGGGGGGATCGAAGTTGTCACTGGCTGGCGTTTGCAAGTGACAAGCTGCCTCCAACTGCCACTTAGTTGCCAAGCGCAACATCCAGAGTGACTTGCAATTTTCCCAACTATCACTTTCAAAATGGATTGTAATTCCGTGGGATGGGCGGCCCTGTCAGCGGTAGATCCCAAAAGGTTGCCGCTCTGAAGGATGAGTGGCAACGCAGCCGAACGTCCGTACCAGGAGGCATATCGAATAGAAAAAGAAATGAGAATTACATTCTATGGACAGCAACAGGAAGGCACATCTATAAAGGCATAAATTAGATGTCAAGTATTCTTTGACAATGCGTGTGCAAGGATAGTAACAAGAACAGGGACTGTTGGGAGGGAAAACATTTTTAAAAAGAAATTTTGCTCAACCACCCAGCACATCATTTAATTACAAAAAGATTGCACCGTTGCCATCAAGCACCATTAAATTCTCGGCGTGTAGTCCAAGGTCAAAACTTGAACCAGCCATTAAACCAGTTTATTTTAATGGTGAAATCAGGCATAAACATGAACTAGTGTTTTCTGAACTATAGTGGTTTCATTATCAGTGGCCAATATCAGCTACTGCAGGCTATTTTGAAGGTGATTGAGCTCTGTCCAAAATAACCACAAGTAATGCATTGTATTGCATTTTTTATCGTTGAATGATATATTTAGTGTGTACATAGAGGGCATTAATAAATCGAGTAATTCAGTAAAGCTGCTGCAACGAGCCTTTCTTGGGTAAAAGGATAATCAACCTAGGTTGTTTGCTAATGTGAAAAAAATAAATCGTTTTAATCGCTCTCCAAAAAACTTCTGTTCTGGATCATGACAAGTTTTGCTTATTTATTTAGATTTAGCCAAAAGACAGCGTGGCATTTTTACCATTAAAACATATAGGTCTCATTAACAGCTGTTGAAAATATATTACTGAAAGAACAAACCAGCCATATGCCTGTTTTACAGAATTTGATGTGCTTATCTAGCAGAAATAAGCCACAGCTTGGATCCTAAACTAACCTCCGCTGTTTGAATGTGTTTGCTTGGACTTAAAACAAAAATATATAAACGGCGTACAAGGCTCATGTTCGGGCACTATTTATAATGCATTTGAAGAAAGTCAACAAACAAAGCAACATCCTAAAAAGACAGCTGTTTATTTTGGGCCGAGATGGTGGACCTTTTCCTGGGAAGCTGTTTGTCTAACACTAATGTTTATATTCAACGCTTCATTCTAACATTACCGAGTTAACTTGCACATATGCAATTGACAGACTATGTATTCATTTCACTTAAGTTGCTGGCTTTTTCGTCTCATGGCTGTACATTGACTTTATATGATAGCCATCCCTGTGAGGTTCATCAGCCTGAATGAAATGTAATTATCAAGGTGTGTCCCAGTGCGGCCCGAGTATGCTATATGGACTGTAGGGGTAATGGACCCCATTGAAAAGCCATCGTGTGCTCCTTCAGGCCTAACGAAAAAGCCGTATAGTGATGGGCAGTAAATATGGCACAAGACCTTATCCGCTGGTCTAATCACTATCAGAAGCAGTGAGTAACATTTACAATCCAAATCAGAATATTTCTGTCATCAAAATATATCAACTCCAAATTCAGTTTCTAAGGGATGGAACACAACATAAGCATTCTTCAAATGTCTGATTTGTTGGTCCCAGCCAAACTTGATTCTGCCAAGTTCAACAAGAACAACACGTTTGTAGCTTTCGGTCCTTACTAACACATTTTATCATTCAAAATTCTAGTAATTGTACTCTACATTGTTGAAATATTGTTTTTTTTTTGTCATGTGTTAGATATACAGTCTATTGATTTAACTAAATTGTATGCTGTTATATTGTCATTTTATATATAATAATAAACTTTACATTTTTTTATTCATCTAATTGCAGCCATTTGTTGAGATTAGTTACTTTCACCTGATTAAGATAAGACAAATATTTCTAAAAACGTTTTCTGAAAATATCATGACCACATTTGACTGCAGTTTGGAGAATCACCCAATACTCCACATTGACACACTACACTCGTGATGACTCTATGCACACAAACTGGTTTCACCCTCCTACTCCCAAGCAGCTCCTCCTCCCGTCAATAATTGGCTCGACTCTAGCTGCCACCTCCCATCACACACACGCACACACTTCGTGAATGTTCCCTAGCCTTGTGCTGACCCGTTGTGTGTGTACTGACGTCACTTACTAGACAAGGGGAGGCATCATTCCAGACACACACACACACAGTCACCCGTGCACACATAAATACACTCAGGCCCTAGTCGAGGGGGTGGGTTGCGGCGGTGTGTGTGTGTGGGGAAGAGGGTGCATTCCTGAGCAGGCACACAGACACACATCACCACGCCTGGCGGAGGGGAAGCGTGGGGAGCGCTCAGCTGTAGCGAGTAGGCGGGGTAGAGCAGGGGGATGGTTGGCGGATGTGAGGCGAGGGGGGAGTTGGGGTGGCAGCAAGCCAGCGTTCCTCTGAGCTCAGCACTTCCCCTTTCAGCTCCAGCCAGCCACTTTTTTTTATTTTTGCGTGACGTGCATCGTAGCAACCCCACCATCTCCTTTAACGCTTTCCTTCCTGGACGTACGGAGGTCACGCTGGCTGTTATTCTCCTCTGCAAATGTGTGTGTGTGTGTACCTGCAGGTTTGAGCAAACACACACACATGCACATATAGCACCGCCTCATTCTGCCTAACAGACCCCCAATACCCGAGGACACAGCTCACAGGTTCATATTATTATGTGGACAAATATAGATGACCGCATAAAAGCACGCACCAGGAAGTCATTTTCATTTTGTTTTGAGCAATGTTGGCTATCTTTGTGTTGCGAAATGTTCCTGTTTGTCATTGTTTTTTGATCACTGTGAAGATAAATGTGCAGTTAGCGTCCAAAAATATAACTATTTAAAAATGGGGAAAACATGCAGTTTGGCCTAACATCAGTATCAAAGTTCATCCAAACATTTTCTATTGTCCTTATTTCATTGGGGTAGTCCAGGTAAACTGGAGACTATTCCAAATTACCAGGAGACACTAAGACTTGGTCACCAGTGAATTGTACAGTGTATATAGACAAAAATGCATTCTCACGCTCCTTCAGAGCTCTCGGATGGCTTCACACATGGATCAGGATAAGGACTTTTGAAAATATTTTCAGAAGCTTATTTGTCAGGTCAACCAATCAGTGCGCTGCCAAAGCCTGAATCTCCTTGTTTGTTCAAATTTATCCAAAATGTTTTCTATTATGTAGAGGTTAGGAGATTGTAAAGAGTGGTCAGGTTAATTTATATCAGGCTTTCTCATCCATGTCATTATCTAACTGTGTACCCTGGTGCAAGTAGTATTGGAAAAAGAACAAGTCACCTTCAAAATGTTCCCACAAAGAAGAGAACATTGAATCTTTAAAAATATAAGCCTAGTCAAAAGAACACTGGATGCGTCAGCAATTTGGATAATCCTGCAACTTTCTCGGATTAGTTGGGTGATAGCCCGTTTATTTTTCCAAAAGAAGTGCACCAGGGCAAGGGCTATAAAAACATGGATTGGAAATTTTTGTGTGAAAAATAAAAGGGATGGATGGTCCATTTTTCATATAACAGGCTACACATAGCCTCACATAGATTTGGACAGGACAAATAAGTGTCATATCTCACATTAACCACATCAGACAATCCGTGGAAGTAGGGTGGGCATAGAAGGAGGTGACGGGTGGGATGTGAACATCTCTCACATTTTAATATTGCTTGACACGCGTCGTGCAGATTCTCTCAAGTTGACATCAAATACCTGCGGTCAAGAGGGGGCAAAATGAAGGGACCATAGGATAGAGATGACAACGATGGAGGTGTGGGAGGGACTGAAGAAAGGTAAGAGAGCATGGGGTCGATTCTGGTGCCTGTAGGCTATTGCTGTAAATATTGACGTTGATGTTAGGAGCACTCTCCCAAGGATAAGCTATAAAGCAAAAAAAAAAAGGGAGGAGGAAGTATCACAAGATACAGAAGGGGTGGGGGGAAATCAATGAGGGGTGAAGCCTTGCAATCGGGGAATTGAGCTCCTATTTCTCTTCTCTGGGTGGTTTCGGTTTCAACTCACACTAAAAGCAAAAATTACAGAACCATCTAGTCTTTCACTGAAATGGACATCAAGATGAATTGGACTTCTCTGGACATGAGGAGGAAAGACTACTTTATCCCCACTTCTCCCAAAGCCACTCTCTTTTGTTGACATCTGTATGAGTTGCCATGACAACCCACTGCCGGTGCAGGCGTGCGTATTTGCATTGGAGAACGCGTGATTGTTGGCAAATAAAAGAGGTGTGCACAGCCCAGCTATTCATTGTCTGTCGATCAGCCTGCTTTGCCTCATATAGTCTGTACGAATTATTCAATTATTACAGGTTATATAGCTATAGTGTTATCACATTAGATGACTGAAGACATTGCGACTGTCAGTTCGTCCCTGCTTCAACAGTGCCCCTCCACCCACAGTTTTGTTCACTGGGGTATGAACCCGGAACCATGGCAACCAGAAAGGACGTTGGAAGGACCTGCGAGTTCACCGCAAAGAATAGAGAATGTGTTTATGCGAGACTTGTATCCTGTGGGCAAGTCAGCATTCACCCATGAAGTAGGTCAGTGAAATTTTCCCAAATTAGGTCAGTGGCAGTCAATGGGTGCGAATGTGGGGTGGTGGGATGGGGGCATGGTGAAAGGCGGGGATGTCTAAAGCCACAGTATGCTTTGGTGGTCGGAGTGCGCTCCGGTGGTCTAATGTGGCTTCCCCAGCAGCGTGTGTGGGAATCAGCTTTGCGTCAGCTTTGTAGCGTAGTGTGACATCATAGGGAAACTAAGAGAGGACCTCAAAACGAGCTCCGATCGCAAAAGGTGTGAAACTACTAAAGCCACTTAAATGAACCATTACACTAATGTAAATATGTTGTCAAGGTTGTCTATCCAAGCTGCAATCGAAATAGTATATTTGAGTATGCAGTAATATATGGAAGAAAGTGGTGAAAACGTTTGTATGTTTAAAAAAGGCTTTTTTTTTTAGATGGCATCGCTGCACTAGTGGCATCGGCCGATTTCACACAGCAGGGTACTAGAATCCATATCAGTAGTCAACAAAAAAATGGTACTAGTGCCACACTACTCATTACGACAATATGAACTACTCCCAATCATGACCCAATCATGAATAGCTACAGTACACTACAAATGGCCGGCTAGTATCCGACTCCACTATCAAAGGCCACAAACACAATATTCTCTAGAGAGAATATCACTGCATGCTTTCTAAGTGAGCTACTATATTACAATTGGCCTCCAAATGCCCTATATGAAGGACTACTACTCGCTTATGTGATATGGTTGTGGTTTTTAAACATCTGATCATGATGTGTGTCTGTGTGCTACAGAGCCTACAATCACGTCAAGAGCAGAGAATTTAAAAGGCATAATTCCATAGTCGAGCTCAGTAAGGATATAATTGCAAATAAACAAAATAGTGTGAGTTGGACTAGTTCCAAACAAAAGTAGAGTGAAGAATCACAAGTCCCCATTAGCAAAAATGTTTGCCACCAACTTCAACCTATCACATTTTCTCTGCTCAAACATCATTGGAATTAGGAGGCGTTATGATTGAGAGTGCTTATGAAAAGCAGTCCGATTTGGTTACAGTGCCTAGGTCTGATTATTTAGCAGTGTTTCTCCTCCACTGGGCCCCCCTCCAGCTGTTTGGATGGCTACTTGCTTGTCATCTGCCTCTGTTCCTTCAAGTTTTCCCCTCCCTGTTTTCAAGACGCCACAGTGGGAGCGCGGCTTGTTGCCGATAAATGGCGGAACACAGGACACTTTGAAGTGCGCGCTGCGTTAGGAATGTGCTTTCATCGTCCCGCATCTGTCAGTCAAAGCTAGGAATCCAAAAGAAAACTTTTTTTTTTTTGCTGCACAAAGCATACACCCGCTCTCTCGCACCCACCCCTATGGTTTCCTATTTGTGCATACACCAAACAACCAAAGCGGCAACAACAGGCAGAGTAGGCTGTATAATAATCCTTAAAGCGATGTTGCCGTGATGAGAGCATGAAGGACTGGTGTATTTTTAAAACCAGGGAAATGTTTCTTTGGGGTGTGGCAATGTTTTACTCATTTGGTGAATGAGCACGATTCAGTGCCATTGACTGTAATAGACTACCAATTATAACGGATTGTCACTCATGTGACAGAAAATGGCCAGTGACCTTCAAAACTGACTGTCAATAATTAGCTCTTAATAACAGTCATCGTTGTGAACCTGTCTCCAAATGTAATAAGACTCAGAGTACATGAAATTTCTACATTATCAAAACCGGCGGATTGTGAACTACTAATATTCCTATAGGCCTCAGGCATAAAGGCAAAAGTCACTTATGTGAACCTCTACACAACCAATGGCCCCAATAATTCACAAGTCTCCCACTTCCTCACAGGGGAAGTGTCTGCGGGGTGTTTTCTGTCTCCAGAGGAGGGTGGGGGGTTCTGAGATGAAGTGAAAGACCACTGACAGGTGTCTTCTACGGGCAAGCGCCCCACCTAATCCCATGAGCCCGAAGCCTACCACTGACAGTGACCGAGATGGTGTGGGGAGGGGACCGTAAAGCTCTATTCCCTGGGCAGAAATCGGACCGCCAGGAGATGTGACAAGCTCCACTTCCCCCTTCATCGCTTTTACCCACCGCCCTCTGCTGCCAATCACGTGTCACATGCTTCGCACCCTCGCCAAACGCACACACTTGCATCTGTGCCAGGGCCGGGCTGTCTCTGCAAGTTAAAGAGACGTAAGGGAGAGAGCTAGGCGACACATGAGCAAGAGGCATCCAATGCGCGAGCCGAACGAGGCTTGGAGGGGGGAGTAAGCCACAATGAGTTACAGTGACTAACATTACCAGCCAGGGAGAAATGCCTGGAACAGAACGGCGGGGTATGCGAGCCAGAGAACTGAACTGCGGCCAGCCTGGATGGAGTCCTGGTCCAGATAAGTTGGGCTCAGACCAAAAGGCCCAGCCACAGCTTGTCAGCGACGGGAAGAAGGGAGGCTGGGATGGGGAAGAGAGCGAGAAGCCAGCTTATGGGCAAAACAAAGTGAGTGAGAGAGGCTTTAGAGGATTCTGAGCTGCAAATATGGGGATGTTGGAAGGGAAGTGGTGGCGATAGTCAAGCCAGCCGAGCTGGATCTGAGGCACAGAGGCAGGGCCATGGCCGAGCTGGGGCGGCAGAGAGAGGAGCCAAGGGCTGAAGGCCAGAGGAAGGAAAGAAAAGAAGGGGGGCTGGGAAGAGGGGGGAGGCTGAATCAGGGCTGGAGCCAGGGGCCCCAAGCTTTAGATTTAGTCAGCTGTTCCCCTGGCCAGCAGCTGGAAGGACATACAGAGCGAAACGGGCAAAAGGGGGAAGAATTTTAATAGGAAAGCAGAGCAGTAAAGGGATAGATGGATGCAGCCGTGGTGATGGAGATTTAGGAGGCGGACAGTGGAAAAGCTATTAGATTCCAACTAGTAGAGTTGGACTCCCTCCCCACTTTGCAATCAAACATTCAACTCCAGTACTTCTATATAGTATGTAATCTATATTTCAAATAAAGATGAAATTATATCAATTGACAAATCAGTAAACAAAGTAACCAAGGTAAATACAGTATATTTCCCCAGATAAAAAAAATGATGTATATTATGCCTGAAAACGGCTTGAGAACACTAAAAACACATTGTTTTCAAATGGGGTGAGCAGAACAACAATACTCAAGAACTAATATTTGAAAAATGGACTTAAATCCCTCCACTGCTGACAGAAGCAGAGAGCAGAACATGTATATAGGAGGCAGTTCAGGATCACTGGCTCTTTTTCCCTTCCACAAAGGCTCGCCAAAAGAGCCCTCCTAGAGCCAGTTGTGCTCGGGAAACAGGCCTGCCATTCATTGCAGCGCACCAGCCACCGTGACCCAAAGCACACTCCAAGATCCATCACTAACAGGTGCCATATATGCACACTCTCAGGAGCCAATGGCAGCAAATGATAACACAATAAGTGTGTGAATTGTGAGGAATGTGGGATAGTAAATATAGCAGGGAGAAGACAAAACAAGGATGAGAGACACTAAATTGGACATGTTTGGTTTTTACAAAATGTGAGTCACAAGGGGGGAAGAAGTGGACTACGAGCAAAGCACTTTATGACCTATCATATTCCATTTAGTTGAACAGGGTATCGCACAAAGCATTTTGGCTGTGAGTGACTCAGCACTCACAGTCTTTGCAGGTGTGCGACGCTTGCATACATAAACTGCGTTATGCATATCAATGAGCTGCTAGTGGACTGCTGCTTCACTCTTTCTCCTGCTCATGCGCCAGTTTTACATCCCCTGAGGGATGTTTAGAACATAAAAAAAGACCATATAGCTAAAAAAGTTTGATTGAATTTGTATCTTTAAGTAAACGAGCTTTAGAGCATAAAACTGCATACATACAACTTCAGTATGTGATTTGTTGCTGTCTTTCTTATTTGTTTGTCTGAGACGGCCGGATGCAGGACGCAGATGAAGCATGCTTTACTTCCTGGTGCCTTAAAGCTTGTTTCCCCAAAAGTAGTAAATACTACAATTGGTAGCCAGTGTGTGTCAAGTTACTGGAATATTTGTATTTGATTGGCTCAAAGAGTACTGGCATACAAGTTGCTCTCTTTAGGAAAATATTGCTTATTCGACAGTTACACATCAAAATTCGGACTCCTTATTATTATTTATTAATCAGTAGTAAAATTTAGTCTTCAATTAACCTTAATGATGATAGAAGCCAAAGAACTGGGGACAGCATGTCTCTGCCAACTCCACACATTGGCAAAAAAGACCTATCCCAAAACCTTCTGAAATGTGAGACAAACTAACACCCCCTGGTATACTAAGGTATGCCTTCTGCCCTGTTTTACCACATCTCTATCACTCTCCCCTGCACCCATCTTCCCTTTATTCTTCATTCTACTGCCTCCCTGCCATCTCACCAACCATTTACTACACCCCTCCTCCCTTTCTCCCCTCCTCCGCACCACTTAATGGCGCAGGCATCCAGTGTGGAATATAGATCAGTGCGAGATGGATGGGGCACCAGGAGCTCCGGCCAATCCCGTAGGTCCCAGACCAAAGATTAACTAAATATTAGCTGACAGCGAGAGAGCGAGGCCGGGACACAGCTGCAGCTGCCCGTGCCACGGCTCATGGAATAAACGACACAGAGTCGGCCACAGACCTCCACACAAACACACCGGGGAGGGGCGCAGATTCGGGCGTACACATGCAATCACAGGCGCTATGGGAGAAGAAGTCCACTAATCAAATTCTCTCCTGCCAAGGCAGGCGGCGGGGAGTTAAAAAAAAAAGAGAATAAATCTTTATTAGGCGATGTGTCCCCTACTTTATCGATCGCTTCGCTCCTTCCCTCTCACAACCCCCTCCCCACTTTCTTTTGTTATTTTAGACGTGTCTGCCATCCACCCCAATCGAGTCCGGCTGTACATCAGAGACGACCATTACCCATGTCTCCCCGGGCCGGGGTGGCCTGTCAGTGGCTGTGAAAGGGTTAGGAGGTGAGCTGACGTAGTCACCCAGGAGGGATGGCGAGCTGCCTTAAAGTTTGCCAGGGAGACAGACAGGCAGCCAGATATGAGGTTCTGGGCGAGAATGCAGACAGACAGGGTGGAAATGCCACTGTGGCAGCCAACTGTCAACAATGTTAGAACAACTCTCTGCCATTGTTGAAAGTAGCATACAGTTGCGCAGCAAAACGTGTGGCCGAGACCCAGAAGAACACGGCACAGTAAAGCCGATGGCTGTTTGCAGAGGCAAAAAATAAGCAATAAATCTGCGGGACTATTAAATATGTCCACACTAACACTGACAGCCCAGTTTTACCACACTAACGTAATATGTAGGAATGTTTCCCCTCTCCAACAAAAACTATTGTACGCACACACGTGCTGAATATTGCATAAAGACAAGCAGTAGACACGCACTTTACCTGTATAAAAACAAGGTCTATGTTTTATTGATGACAGCATCTCAAGTAAACAAGGTTACAAATCGAAGCAGACGTGAAAGCTTTTGCTTCTCGTGAGAATTTAGCCGGATTTTGTACAAAGAGGCTTGAGGTTGCTTTGGCTTTACACAACTGAGACAATTGCCCAATTTCAACGTAAAGCTTAAATCTGCTTTGTTTGACTTTCCACTTCCATAAACGGTTCTATTGCATAAATTGAATGTATGTTACATATACAGTTTGAATTGAGCTTTCACCCGAGAAAAATCAATGATATGATTAACTCCAGGGGTGACATTACATTTATTTACATTAATTTATTTGACCTGAGCTGACTTTTGTCTTGAGGACATGTTAAATAGACATTGATATTAAACAGTAGTAGCCTGCAAACTGATAGACTGACTGTATTCAGATCTGCAGCCATTTGATTCCATTCCATTTTCTTGCCACACTTCCATGATGCATATCTTAATCAATCAAAAATCAGAATTGTGTGATTTGACCGATGCACTGGAAATGTAAATTAAATGAGTGGAAATAGTAGAATGGTATTCTGGGGTGTAATACAGGTCTGGTCTGTATTTTTGGGTGAGTAATGTACTGCAACTGATGAAGCTTCAATTGCCAAAATCACCTCAACACAATCGATGGAATTCTAAATGATCTAGTAATCGACCTATTGTTTTGCCGAGCCCGTTTTTTTTACAGTTCACATTGTGCAGCAATGCAAATGTGACAGGAAAATCCAGTCTTGTTTATTAATGGAAGTGTCTGTACCGTTTCCCTAAAAATTCCATTCAAATCCTCAATCACCCACAAGCAGAATCTGAACTGCCCAAGAACACGCTTGTTCACAAGGCGCACGGACCAAACATTAAAGAAGAAATGTTGTTTGCCAGTGCAAAGCCTGTAAAACATAAAGGGGAGGAATCGCCGGGAAAACTCCAGAGAGCGACATCACAGCAAATAGGGCGAGCGCTGTTCCTCCTAATTTCAGACATTGGTAAACACAGCTTCTAAATGTAGCAGCAGATAGCCCCGAGGTCGGGACGCGTACTCGCTCTGACTGGGAAAGAGACGCCGATAGGGAGGCCGGCTAGCTGGATATAGGCAAGCCATCCACTGGGGGTTTGGACACAGGAAGCATTATAGAAACATGCTGTATCTAGATAGGGGCAGTGTAAATAAGATATGAGTTTCTATTGCCCGGCTTGGGAAATGAAACGGGTGGAAAATTGAGAAGCGCAGAAATTGTAGTCTAAAAGCATATCAAAAGGAGAGGGTGGAAAAAAGACACGTGGGATAATGAGAAGGAGCAAAAGGAGAGGAAGGAAAACGATGGGGTACTATCAAGGGCAATAATTAACAGAATGTTGATGTAGAATGACCCCAGACAGATGGGAACATAGGAGACTAAAAGTATGCCATGCATATTAATCAATCAAGGCCACGATTTGGCGAAATCAAAATTCAGGATCTGAAAATCATTTTAACGCTCAGCTGTCTCCGTTAGTTCATCTTCCGTACCACAAATCCTCGTAAGGGTTGCGGGCGAAAGGCAGACTAGTGCACCCTGGACTGGCCGTCAGTCATAGGGCACTAAGAGACAACCATTTGCGCTCATCATACCACCACCAGTGGGAATTGAACCCGCGCTCGCCTGCACCGAAGTCAGGGGAGTGAACCACTACACCTTCAGGCGGCTACGTCTGTTAGTTTCCAGTTTAATTTCCTTCACTCCATTTCAACTGTATTTATTCAGAGAGGTCAATTGAGAGCAAGCTTCCTTTTTCAATGACGCCATGGTTACATAATCACACAAAACCACAACAATAAATACAATACGGTGAGGACTGACAATTACATTCAGTTTGCATAACATTTAAAGTGTTTTCTTAAAACTATATAATTAAGTTGAACAAGTTACAGTTGAATTGAAAAAAAAACGGTTAAAATAAAATAACTAAACAGCAAAATCAATGGCAATTAAATACGAATATAGTATTAAAAATATGCTAAGAATCAAGGTGGCATACAGACCACTGAATAAGGGACTTAAGGGCAGAGGAGTGAATCAGTCTAGTTGATGTGCGTATGTGTCGTAGACATCAAGGCACTTTTAACCCCCCAAAATCCTGGCAAAGGTATAAATACGAAACGTGAAGTGAAACAATTCAAGTGGCTCCCTCTCATACCAGGTCGGCCTCTCCCTCTCGTTTTCAGCAGAGGCTTGCCACAGAGTTCACATCCCGCATGCCACAGCGGCCTAACATCGCTTGCACCAGGCGCAGCCAGAGGCATCTCGCGCGCTCAAGATCTCCCGACACCAACACCATCAATGCCACGCCTTCCCCACATAACTCACATGGGTCCTGGAGGTAGCTGGGCAAGAAGTGTGAAGGGGTAAAAAACAAACAAACGCAAAACACTTTCTTCCACCTGGTGCACAATGCTGTTTTGGGCCGATCGTGGCTGAAAATGTCTTCTCGCCGAGTTGTTTAGATTGGTACTCAATAAAAATTACTTTTAAAGACATTTTATTTAATATACCTACCACCACAAGTTCACAAAATGGAACAGATTGACCACACCTATGAAAATTTCCCATTCATGAGCCATACCTTTTTGTCAAGAGGAGCCCGGCGGCTGAGTGATTAACGTGCCGGCCTCAGAGTTCTGGGTCCTGGGTTCAAATCCAGGTCGGTGTGCCTGTATGGAGTTTACATGTTCTCTTCAGGCCTGCATGGTTTTCTCCGGGTACTCCGGTTGCCTCCGACATTCAAAAACATGCATGATAATCTCTAAATTTCCCCTAGGTATGCGTGTGAGCATGAATTGGTGTTTGTCTCCTCATGCCCTGGGATTGGCTGGCCACCAATTCAGGCTGTTGCTATTTTTACCTATTAAGGACAGTTGTTAATTATATCCTTCACAACAAACAGGCTTTCACTGTATATAAACTTCAGTTATTACGCTAAAACTGGCTCTGATTCTTCACTGTTTTCCTTTCCTAATAAGAAGACAAGAGCCAATAATATAGAGAAACTGCTTCTCTTCTATGTAACTGACCAGATAGGTCTTTTATTGGAACACAATAATTACAGCTAAGTCTAAGTAGAGCAATTGGCCACTCCCTAGGTGTGGGGGCCTGATCACGATGCCCTTTGGCTTTAGTAAATCCCTCAGAAGGGGTTTAGTGGGTAAAGTGATGAGGTCAATTGGGACAGCTCCACAAAAAGAGCAACCCCTATCTCCTCCTGCGCCTGCGTGACAGGGGTCAGCGGCAGGTAAGCCCTCATCGCTGGTGGTTGTTTATTTTCAGGCGCCGAGGCAGTGGCGCCCCAGCACGAGCTCCTTAAAAAAGAAAGAAGCATGTGCGTGCGTGCAGGAGCGGAATGGAGATAGCGTGGGAAAGAAGACAGACGGGAATGTCATCCACCCGCTTATCATTTACGTGCCTCACCTATTAGTATTCGCCTCGCTGTAAACACTCATGGTGAGCCCTTTGCGTTTAGATAAACATTTCGAGTGGTCGACTGTTAGAGCAAAGTCACACTTTGGCTTTAGGGTATTGTTGTGGGACAGCGGCGGGTAACTTTAGGCGCTTTACGCAAAAAAACACACTTGTTATGTACATACACATGCGAAAGAGAGGATCGTTTGTCGCCTTTGGGTTTAGGCGAAGCAGTTTGGCTTCTGGCAAGGAAACAGATGTTGATCAACCTGCACAGAGAGCCTCTGTTCAGTCTTAAAGGAGACATGTGTTTTTTATGCCATTTAAAGCAGTTACCAGGTGTTTTAGTAACTATATCTCTGATGTGATGTGATTTCATAGAAAATCCCAAAAGATCAAGAATTAGTAGAATGGTTCAAAAAGTATTTGTCTTTTTGAAATTAACCCAAATACCAATGGTTCAATGGAGAGTACAGATTTCGGTGCCAGGGACAACTCAAGCAGAGTTAAGTAAGAAATGTGACTGCGACATAGTGAGCTACTGGACACAGACGGCATGGATTCTATTTTCCCTATAGTGGACAGCACTTCATCACCAAGGTCTCAATCAGTCACTACATAGAATCATTATATGTCATTACATATCACTGCCAGTGTTATCATCCTTCCCACGTTGAATGAGACACATTATCGTAGGATATTCTAGTTTATTTATTAAACAAATAGAAACATTGATTTCAAAGTCATTTTAGTCTTCTCTCAAAGCTGCTCTTGGGTTTTATTTTGATTTTTTCTGGTTGTGCTACGTCTGCTACTTGTTTTATATTGGACACATTTGATAAACATAGGGCGGCATAGTAAGAAGATCAGTTATCAAGTCTTGCTCCAGATCTGAAATCGACGGTTCAATCCCTGGTGTGTTCCAGCCTTCCTGTGTGGAGTTTGCCTGTTCTCCTCGTGAGTGCATGAGTTTTCTCTGGCTACTCCGGTTTGCTCCCACATCCCAAAACCTGCATGGCAGGCTGATTGATCACTCAAAATTGTCCCTAGGTAACTCTTTACAATGACTGGTAAACTCCTGTTTATACAACACCAACAGGACAAACTGCTTTGTAATCAAGACTCCAATTTCCATACAAGTGTCATATTCAGACTATTGCTCCCCTAGAATGGATGTACGGTATCTCAACCTTCAATCAATGATGTCATGTTACAATTCTTTAAAAGAAAACTAGTTATGGTCAAAGTAACAGGAAAGTATTTCACCATTTAACACTAACATTTAATTGTTATTCCCAAGTAAACGTCTAAAGATGTTGGAGCATTTTCTTTGGTCTTTTAAAGCTTTTTGTTGTTAAGTGTTTTAGTGGTTAATGTTTCTATTTTCCGTCGTATGGAAAGTGCAATAGACAGTAGACAGACAATAAACAGCTATTGTAATTATAGCCTCTTATAATTGTTATTACAATCTGATGCTCACACTTGCATGTGTGAATGTGTAAATGTAGCTTAAGTCATTATCTGTGCTCTGATGGCTGACAGTTGGACAAATTCCAACAGGGATTTTTTTGTGCAAATTAAAAGACAGTCGAGCCTTAAAACAAAAACATACAGCAACCATGGATTGAACATCCCATTGCAGTAACTGCACTAATTTGCGCTTATTCCAGCAGCCCATCAATGCAAATACATGAAAAAACGAAAAGGGGGAAAAAACCTGGCCATCAGATAGGAGAATGCTGAGTGCTGCATTCCCTTGTTATTACTGCCCAATCGAAGGGCGGCGTGGCAATAAAAGTCATTAACTGAAATAGGAAAAAAATAGCATTTAATAGGCCGCTGTCATTGTGAATTTAGTAGGGCCTTCCTGCCGCCTGCCTAGCTCTCTCCTTCCTCTCGGGGAGGAGCATGGAACGAGGAGGAGGAAAACCAGTGGATTCCTAGACAGAGTCTAGCAGCTGACGCACGGCGAGCTGCCACAGTCTGGGAGCGGAGACAAGTGGAGTTGGAAAAGGGGCGGGTGAGGGGAACTGGGAAGGAACTCACGCAGGAGTTTTATTACTTTAGCTGGTTTATTTCAACAGGACACACACACAGTGTGATATGGCTGGATTGAAAATGAGTTTGTGTGAGGGGTAATCTGAAAAGCTACATCTTGAATGTGGTACAGAAGCCAAGATGGCTTTGGTGATTTAAGGTGAAAATGGCAATGGGTGATGTTGGCAAGAGGAATCAAGGGAGACTGAGATTGAGGGGAGGAGGGCTGGCACCAGTAGGCTGGAAAGACTGGAAATAGGGCAGAGACATTTGGACTTAGTTGATGGCAGGACTATCCACTCGTGGCTTGAGGAATAGAAAAATCAGGACTGGGTGTGGAAAACAAAACTCTGAGGAAGATGGGATGAGTGTTTTTTTGGAAGCAAGGTTGATTCACTTGAAGTCAGGGGTTTATGATACAAACACACACAAGGACTGTCTGGTGTGCAAGGAACTTAAAAGAGGCTGCTTCAAAGAGAAACATTTGTGCATCTACTTGCTCGTTTCTAATACTTTTCCAGACAGACAGCGTTTTTTTTTTTTTTTTAATCTCAACGCATATTGCAGCGATTCTAATTTCAGCACTATCTGGACATGCACACACACACACACACACACACACACACACACACACACACACACACACACACTTTTACTCAGGCGAATAAGCATTTAAAGACAGCCAGCAGAATTATTAGGAAATTGTAGGATGACATTGAAAATAATAATTCCCATTTGAGATGACAAACACATTTTTGCAAGACTTTGCAAAGCATTTTTTTTACCAATGCAATAATAATGAAATCCGAATTTGCACACACCTCGGCCAAAGCTGAAATGCTAGCAAAATTAGAAGGGAAAAAAACTGAAACGAAACAATGATAATTGTGAACTGCTATTATTCTGTTTGTTTGCCTCTCTAGTTTGTTATCACGCTATATCCTGGTTCATGGAGGATAACCGCCAGACTGCTCTATTTGCACACTTTTCCACAGTACAGTTACAGCTTCTTTTCCCTCACACACTTACATAAAGTAAAAAAAAATGATATGATCAAGCTGTAATGAATGCATCCCTGGGAATCAAATGCCCACTGAGACTCAGGCGCTAGTAAAAAGGCAAAAACAGAGAATGGTGATGTTCATTTTTTTTTCACTTCTCAGCATGAGGCTCGTTTTACAAGCTAAGACTGATGGCAGCAAGAATTTTGATAGATCCAAACAGGAGGATACTGAAGTATAATACAGCAGCTTCTAAGATTTTGTTCTAAATTTTACTTATGCTTAAAGTTTAGAACTAAATAATCTTTTGGCATTTATGGGGGAATATCTTCCTGGATTCAAACATTGCAGATAAAACTACATTTCTTATAACCTAAAATAGGTATGTATCGCACTATAGTGCAATACTATGCTAGCATGAACTTCTGTCTTGGACTTTGAATATCAGACAAACAACAAGTAAGAGAGAGAGAGAAAGCTTAAGTTTTTTTTTTCCCCTGAAGACAGTCTTTCACATGAATGCAGCCGCTGCCCCCTTGCTGTCCCTCACGGACAGCCAGATGTTTACACTCGCTCCAGGCTCATCCATGTTTCCATGACGATACAAACCCAGGATTAGTCACAACGGCCGGGGGTAGACCCGCATTCCGGGATTTTGGCTCACCTCTGAGGCTGTGAGAGGGTTATTGTGCAAAACTTGAAAGGCATTTATTTTTATTCTGCCAATTCCCACCGATTCAAAGTATTTCAAATGCATTAGAAACAATTTGCCACCACCAACAACAAAAAAAGTGATCAACCATAACAAAGAATTATATTTATTGAATGAGATAGTTTTATTTAATAACTCCTACTGCTCAAAATTATATTTTGAACTGACCCTGACCAGAATTTAAAAATTGGATGCATACTACAAATACAAAGAATTTCACATTTCTTGGTTTGTTATTATGTTCCAACTCCTTTTACCGATGTTTTATGACAGAGATGTCAAACTCATTTATGTTGTGGGTCACATTGTACAAAGAGTAGTTATGGTTCCATTTGAAGGCCCATCATAACTACGAACCAATATAATTGCCTCACATTGTAGGTTTATGACATAGGCAAGAAATTGAATTATTTCCTTCACCGGCCATAAAATGTATACATACATAAGGGTGGACAGGGATAGCTTCTGGGCTTTGAGTTTAACACCTGGGTTTGCCTCAAATTTACTTCAGTATTGGTATTGAGGTAAATAATGGAGGCATTGTAATATAATCATACCATCATCACAACACCTTTCAGGACATCTAATATTAAACAATGATGACATATATTTACTTACCTCGTTTCTTAACTCAACAAATGAATCTGAACTTTTCTTAATTAAAACTATTCACCAATTAAATTAATTCCACAGAAAGTCAGAAATGTCAGCTTTTTGTACCTTGACGTAGAGTACAATTTCTACAGAAATTGGATTTTCAAATTCCCAGGATTTTTACCTTTACCTCTCATACAAGACAAGAAATGACTCAACACCCTTTCATTTAGAAAAAAAAGTTAAATACTTTCTTCATGAGAGTTGCAAGAAATAGGGACGGAGGCATTTCCAAACAGTTGTGAATCAGATTGTGTCAGCATCTTGTTAAACTGTCACATGGGTGCTGTGCATGTGGGCTCATTTTTGACGGGCTTAGGAATAGACGAAGAAAACATCGACAAAGGACTACAAGAAGAAAAGTACAATGAATATTATTCAAGATGGAGATCCACCCACACTCCAAAGCACTCACTACACAAAAAAAGACCACCTTAGCCTGACAATGTCTAGTGTGGTTGTGCAAGATTATTACCTCATACATTATATATATAAATATATAAATAAATATACATATATACATACATACACATGTATATGTATACATATATATATATAAAAATAGGAAAAGGGGAATCCCCTACCTGGCAGTTACTGCACAGGTCTGTCTGTCATCATGACACAATACAAAAGAGAAAACCAAGAAGAGCAGTTAATGACGCAGAACCCTAATTAAAAATCTCCCGAGCATGAACAAATTAACTCAAGTTACGAGTTCAGACTCAAACAAGCACACGTACGAAATGAATTGAACCAGATCAGGAGGACGTTCACACTCAAACAGGGGCACCAATGCTGCCCTGTCTGTCATATTTTCTTCTTTATTCAATAACGTGAGATTCCCCAGACGAGCACTTCATTTTTGTCTTAGTTTGAAATTTAAATTAAAAAAAAAAACTCCAACAATGTGTCCTGTCATTCAAATTTGGGCCAGCCACGTGATAAAAATGGCACGCCTTTTTTCATGCGAGGAATTAGCCTAACAAGGGAGAGAGGCAGCGGGCGGCCTAATGACATTGCGGGGAGCGACATATGCCTGGCATCACTATGTCTGTCACTCCTTGGGGACATTACGGTAACAGGATAGTAAGGAGGAAACGGTGTCGTGTGTGCATCTGTCTGTGTGTGTTACCTCCAGGCATAAAGCCCTGGAGACAGACAGAAGGGGGTGGGGTGTGAAGAAGAAATACAGACATGAGGGGTCAGCAGGAGGAGGACAGTAGATGAATGAAAGAAGAGGGGATGAACTTGACCCAGTCTGGAGGACTAAAAACAGGAAGGAGGGTAATGAAGTGGAAACATGCTTTGTCATGCCTCACCAAAGCCATAGGATTAGACTTCTATAATTAGAGGACGGGGGCATCTTATGCTAGACTTCCTTGTCGGCCGTAACGATGCTGCTAGGGTTCAGTTACACATGGAGACAGGAGGTTTGTCGAGGTGCGTGAAATGGAAGCTATGAAGAGATGGTTTCTTTCGCAACACTTTGGAATGGGCACTGAAGTGCTAAGATTCAACTATTCTGGAATGACATTCTGTCCATGTACATTCGTACAACAACAACGTTGTTAAAAACAGACCAGCATAAAAGACCTGGAAGACTGTAATGAGAACTCTGGTTAGCGATAGGTGCACCAAGAAGGCATGGGCCGGCTCCCAGGTTTCAATGTATAGGCCATCCGCTCGTTTAAGTGATGATCTTAAAACCGTCAGTGCATGCAAATTGATACCCATTAATAATGGAGTCAGTGAGGGTAATGCTGAATACACATTATAAATACATTTGAACATACAGCAAAATGTTCAAACACAAAATGTGTAGAAAATGTGCATGTCAGTTTTTTTTTTAGTAAATATGTGCTTAGGTCAGGCACCAAACGACTTTTGTGTGTGACTGTACGGACCATAAGACGTGGCTGACATCAGCCCACGTGGCCAGTGATGAAACACCTGAAAAATGCATGGGTTACCATCTCCACTTTCCTACACTTAAAAGGCATTACATTAAGTAGACATTCAAAACTAGTTGAAGTTGAACAGCAGATTTCCACCACATAGCAACGATTCCCGTGGCAGACAATATGGCCCGTCCCCAAAAAAATTGCAATATAGCAGTGTCCCAAACGGACAGAGGGACACTGTAAAAGTATAATAATAAAAGTGGAAACAGGACAGTTTCTGGTTTAATAATTTAAGTCTTCTGGATTTGTGCAGTTTCATATCTAATTTCTGAGCTTTTAGCCAGCAAAGAAAATGTGAAGAAACTCTTAAGAGCACAGGTAGCCCACCTGACATATTCATCACTGCCTGCACAGAGCGCCGGACCGTCGGCTAACGCTTTTGTATGAATATTTATCCGAAGAGGGCTGGCATCGAAACAGATGAGCTCGCACAGGGTGGAGTGAGCGAGCTATCTATCTCACTCGCTCCCCTTCGCTGCTCACCATCCGTTACTTCTCTCCAGCAACCACCATTTCAATAGTCGCCCAACCACCCACCCTCGGGCTTTCCTGATATCACCGTGTCTATTTCTCTCCCCCTAAAGTGGCCCACCACTGCTAGCCTCTTCTTCTTCTATTCAATCCCTCCAGCAGGCTGATATATGTATGCTAAAGGATGGATGGAGAGGAACGGGGGGAGGAAAAAGTGTGTGATTAATGTCTTTGAGAAAAAGATAAATAATCACAGGAGACTGGGGGCTGGTAGTTGGCCTTAGGGGAGCAAATATGGAGAGTTTTATGGCTGGGGGAGGAGATGGAGGAGGAGAGGAGTACGGCGACAGCAGATTCATTCAAGTATATTAGCCTACCCCTCCCTCCCACACACACGCGCACAATAACCTCAGCTTCTATTCTATTGCGCTACTGTCTTTCATCATCAACAATGAATCCCATTCCTAAGACAGCACACATACACACTCGCACACACACAGACTGAACACTTTTTTTCCAGGCCACTGTATACATATATGTGTGTGATGGGCCAATACATGTGCTGTGTGATGTGGCTGACAGCCTCCTCCACCACTCCCCCTCTCTCTTTCTCTACCCCATGCTGCCCTGCTTTTAAGCCCTCATCCTCCAGTGGCTGCCTGTCCCCTGGAGTAGATTGCATCTTTTATTTATCATTTTTACCCTCCTCCTTGGCTTTATTTCTTTTCTTCAACCAACCAAACTGCGCTTCCCCTCCCACTGCAAAAGAGAGAAAAAAACTGGAGCGAAAATTGCAATCAGCATAACACGTCGTCGTTCTCCTGCTGTGTGCTCGCCTGTCATCCTCGCCTCTGTTGTGAGCGGATGAGACTGACAGCCCGTGCAGACGAGGACACAAACACATGCGCAGATCGCCAGCCCCGGTCTCCCTCTTTCTCTCAGACACACACACACACAAACCAGACAAAGGACAGGCATAGAAAACAATTATACAATTAATTGATTGTCGAGGACATTTCAGAATGTCCAGAATTTGATGAGGATGACCCATGTCTTGAAGCATTCGAGAACAAACTGTACTTGGTGGATGATTTCAAATCCGGCCAAAAGGCGCCAATCACACAGATTAGAGTAGAAACCAGAATTGAGAAGATTTTGAGATGGGTATCAGTGATGTGATCATTAGATTCATGCCCTGCAATTGACTGGCATCCACTCTAGGGTGTAGTTTGCCTTTTGCCCAAAGACAGTTGAGTTCCAGCAACCCCCGCAAACCCTTTTGAGGATGGCCGGTATGGAAGATGAATGAACGATACTTAAATCTCTATTGACACTCGATTTAACTATTTTTATCAAACAAACAGGATTTGTGTCCTTGGTCAAATAGCAGGAAAGGTAATGATCAATTATTTCATTATTTGTCTATTTAATGCAGGAAATATGACTCAAACGCTGGATTTCCAACCATAATAATAATATATCATCCAGTAAAAAGTGGTATAGGGCAGTATGAGATGCATTTTTGAAAGTTTGGGTGAGACACAACTATCCATCAATCGAGTTTTTTGGTGCTTTTCCTATTTATGGCTGAGTAAGCAGGAGTCGGGAAAACAAAGATTTAAACCCAGATCACATGAATAGAAGACATATGCAGTGAAAAGATATTCTGGGGTCACTGTGCAGTCAGAAGAGAATCCCACGCACATGTTCTCATTACAGTTACTGATAAAATAGTGTACCCCATATGACTTTAAGCAGGCATTAGCATAAACCCAATGTGCACATATAATACAGTGTGCATGACGAAAAGCCATTCGCATCTATAACTGGGGGCAATTTTGAGACTTTTTTAATTAACCTAATCTGTTTTGGAGCGTTTGAAATGTGAGAGCATCGAGACAAAGCCTGCTAAAAAATGTAAACACCATCACTTTCGATATTACCATTCACCGTGAGATAGACATGACTAGGCAACCAATTTAACTCATTGGATGCCAACAACAACAATAGACGTCCAATCCATTTAAAACATTTGAAATGGGAGGACTGGCAGTCAATGGTTAAGCTTCTTTTCATCCTCGTGTTGTGAATTAAAATTTGTTTTTCAGTAGTAGAAATGACAAGAAATGTATTTGCGGACAGCCTTCCCAGTTCAAATGGATTGGACATCTCTTGCAGTCATTGTCAAGTTACAAGAGGAGTCAGGTGGCATCTTTTAATATCTGTGGAAGCTTTTACACCTCACTGCATCATTATTTTTATACTGAAATAATCAATATAAGCAGTCTTTTCTTGTAATTACATTTGGCCTTTTGTTAACCGAATGTTGAGGTGATGGTTCCGTTCCGCCTCGGCAGCTAAATCACGTGAATGAGAATACATATTTGATTGGCTACTTCTTGTTGGGGAAATATGTCTCAGCAAGAGCAATCAAACCTTATTGTTTATAATATTCTTTGCAGTGTAAAAATGGATCATGTGGCAGTCAAAATGAAAACGAGACTGTGTGTAAACACCAAAAAAATAGGATCCAAGAATAATGTTGTAACAATGAATGTAGTAATATTAGAAAAATGAAGTATTTCCTTGTAACATGAGAAAAATGTCGTAATATTAGAAGAATACAGTCATATGGGTAAATTACCAGATTGTTAAAGTCACAGGATTACCCAAAAACAGATTACTGAAAAAAAAATAAACAATATTACGAGAATATAGGAGGGCATCATAATGTTACCAAAATTAAGTTGTTATATTATAGAACATCCAAAGTTTGATAATCAAACCAGAACTTCACAACAATGAAGCAGAGGCGGTAACCATTGTTGCGGCATGGTTTCTGGTAACTAATAAGAAATAATTTATCCTTAATTCAATAGGCAAATGAGTCCCAGAATGTGAATCCCATGAGTGTCCCATATGAGTTGAATAGTGGGGAATCTGGTAAACAGGCCATTTACACACAAGAGTGGCTTAGGAGAAGAGATGAGTGACTGGAGAGCTGGCTGCCTGTGTGCCTGTTCCATGGCTACTATTGTGCACTGCACATTCTCCAAACCCACAAGAGCTCCAGCCATCTCCACGCACACATTATTTGGAGGCATAGCAAGCCGAAGAGAAGGAAAAGGAGGAGGAGGACGAGGAGGAGGAGGTGGTGGTGGAGGAGGAAGATCATGCATAAAATCTTGTTTGAGTGATGCGTTCAGAATCAGATGAACCAGGGGAGGGTAATGGGATTAGAATCCTGAACGGCTTCCAAGGGTGTGGAGTGGGATTGACAGCTCCGAGTCCAAACGCACTGGATGAAATAGGATGAGTGAAGAAGAAGAAGGAAGAAGGAAGAAGAAGAAGAAAAAAGGAGAAAGAAAGGAGGCTGCTTAGCCCACATTCCCCACTCCCTCGTAATAAAACTAGGTGAATCATTTGCATCCAGGAGCCACATACGTCCTGGCATTGACAGAGCGCGTGAGAGAAAGAGAGAGAGAAAGAAATGGTGTTTGGCAACCAAAATAGAAGCACTGTGGCTTTAAAGAGCCTCAGCCCTCCCACCCTTCTTTTCTAAATATCGTCTATTTAGCCTTTGAAAAGATAAAGGGGGTTTTGTCTTTGAGACGGCTGCTGCTGGCTGAAGAAAAGAGCTACAATGGCAGAAAAAAATAGGAACAAAGTGCTATATAAGATTGCAATGGGGAGTGGAGCGCGTTCGGGGGGCGGGGGCGGGGTTGGGGGGCGCGCTTGGGGCTGAGGAGAAGTGGGCTACTATTACGTGGAAATACCCGGCATTGTTTACACAAGCATTTGGGAATGGGGGGAGAGCGTGGCACTCACCGACTTGCAGGACGTTGTCCACCCAGCCTCCCTCCAGCAGAGTGACACCTCGCAGGAACGGCAGCTGGGTCTCGTCGTTATTGTCCCCGCTAGTTCCACTCTCTTCGGCCCCGGCGTTGAACGACGAGTACATGCAGATCTCCTTCTCGCTCCTCGGGAACGACCAGTATACGATCCGACGCTGGACGGGTTCCGGGATCCGCTCGAAGCGCTCCTCCACCCGTTGGAAGGGCCACTTCTCGGCCACTCGGCGAGCCGCGATGTCGAGCAACGACTCCGGGTTCTGCGCTTTGCCGTTCTGCCCCGTGCCGGATCCCGAGCCGCCGCAGCCGCCAGCTCCTGCTCCGCCGCTGCCGCCGACGCCGCCGCTGCCACACAGGACTCCTCCAGCCCGCTGCCTACAAGCCGGATTGTAGCCGGGCCGGCAGCAGAGCCGCTTGGCTGGAGGCTGCTGGACTCGCTCGGCCATGTTCGCACCGCTTCCGACCTGCCTCGCCGAGTCTCTTCGATCATATAAACCGGATAAGGAAGAGAGAAGGACACTCTCACGCCGATTGTTCGCCCTACATGGAAAGGCGAGCCTTATATGGTTATGTAGGCGTGGCCTAGATGTTGTCATCCAGCCTTTGTGTCTAGTGGGCGTGGCTTGTGTCAAGGGGGCTTGAAGGGGGGTTCTGCTATAAAAGGAAGCGGAGGCGGAATTCCCGAACGTCGGCAAATCCTTTGTAAAAACCGTCGGGGCGCGTGAGGGCGGGGCCCCGACGGCCGTTGGGGGCCTTTTGAAGTTTTGCCTTCTTCTTGGGAGTTTAAAGGCGGGGGCTTAATCCAGAAGCGGCCTCGGCGGCTCCTAGCGGGACAAAAGGGGGCGAGAAAGCCCACTTCTTTCCTCCCCTTTCATTTTTTGCTTCTCCAGTAGAGCCGGAGTTGCAGGAATAACATGACACTTGTTTGTCGAGGCCTCGCTCAACCCCAAAAGTTGACTTCCTAAAAAAAAACATACACACACACACACACAAAAGACAGCAGATATAAATAAGTGAGGTTTCCAAATAAATGGACATCAGCATTTAGTGGTGGGCTATGCAATTTTGGTCTTCAATAGTGGACTTGAGATTTATTTGATCTCGTTGCATGGCATTTATACAATATTCATCTTTCAGTACCATTGACGGTGCAAGACGTCCAATCAGGACACATGGACTAAGCCTAAGGCAACATTTTGGCCTGGTTGAATTGAATGCTTTTATTGTCAATACAAAAGTATAATGATATTTAAAGCTTCACCGCAAAGTGGACAATAACAACGACAACAAACAAATAAGTAATCAATAAATAACAATGACTAAGAATTATAAAATAGTCAACAGAAGTACTCGACAACATAAATAAGTGCGAAAGTTCACAAATAACAACATCAGACAAACACTTGAACAGATAAATAATCAATAAATAATGATGAATACATAATAAATATATAAATAGTCAACATAATAAATATTATTTGTCAACATATGTACTAAATAAGTTTTAATCAACATACGTCTGCGCATACATACAAATACATCTAAACACATTCATTCATTCATTATCCATGCCGCTTATCCTCACGAGGATCGTGGATGTCCTGGAGCTAACTTTTTCTTTCACTTGTAAAATATTGTCTGCTATGAGATATATTTAACTAAAACTGCTGATCCATACAACCAACGATTTATGAAAAAAACATCTTGTAAACTATCAGGGGCGCCCAATCTTTTTTATAACACTGTATTTATTGGAGCCAGTCTTTGCAAAAGTTATTTTCCTGCAGCTCAAAATATCTGCTCTTTCTCTGTGTCTGGCCACATGATTACACTCTCTTAACAGTCATTAAATGTCACGGAGGTGGATGGATACAAAATGGTGGTATACAGTTATTTAACGTGCCCACCTTCCTGTGTGTGTTCCTATAGCTCCTTTGCGACAAGAAAGTGTTGCCGTGCCTCTGCGGGTGTGAGCTTGCGGTTCCACCGCCCGCCCCCAGGCTCCCCAGCAATAAAGAGATGCTGAGAATCTACCGTATTAATTAAAAGGATTTAAGAAAAATGGTCACAAGTTTGCCAGCATGCTCCTTAATTGTCTATAAAATGTAGCCAAAAGTATGGTTGTAAATAAAATATGCTAGCAACATGTTTCCAGCTGCCCCTGTTGTGACTCTTGCAAGGGGGACTAAAAGGCTGCCCTTTGAACCACGTTGAAAGCAAGCCGTGCCGTATGGAGCCAGCAGATGTGACCTAACCTGATTTGGTTTCAATACTTCCCCACAGGAAGTTCACAAAGCCAGCAGGTCCTGCTTTGTTATTTCAGTCATCTTTCTCAGAGGGCCAACGGAGACTTTTTGGCTCCTTTTCTTCTTGCGGACAGGAGTTATTGCATTATAATTTGCGAGATTGTTCAAACAGAAAATTTACTGGTAATCACATTTTTTTCCCCAAATAAAAGCCAGGTGTCGTATGTTTTCAGAAAATGATTTTTCTTAACAAGCTTACATGAGTTTCACAGTGTGAGTCCTAAAAGAACAGCACTCATACATTTTTCTGCTTCTCTATAACTCGACTAATGACTGCTCATCTAAAATAAACATTAAAAAAAACAGGTGGAGGTGTCACAATATCACGATACCAAAAGTTACTCAATATCCTTTTGCTCTTGTCTGGCTACAAGATAAGCCATTATTGCTTAAAATGCATGCATATTTCGTCGGCTGTAAGTATACATAGACATGCTATGTAACCTTTGTGACGATGTGAGAACATCACAAGACGTGCACAGATGACTGGCTGACTAAATGACTCCAAGGAATGTTAAGACTTAAGCAAAGAAATCCATCTGACGAGTGTTCAACTTCTAATGTTATGATTTCAAAATGAATACAGGACAAATAGTGTCAAATTTGTGAAAAGACAACTTAATGCACGTTTTTGTGCACCTATTGAGATTTTGAGGTATAGTACATGAATATATAGATTGGCTGCTCAGGAATAAAATGCTGAAATGCACTCAAATTAAAGCTCATGCAATGCAAAACACTTTCCACAGTCAGCAAAACTTCCAACACAAAGAGCACACCTGGCTTCATTTGTTAAACATAAGGACAGAAAATTAAAGACACTTGTTGCTAATGATACGAACACACATTAAAAAGCAGGCTCAGAGTGCACAATTTCCTCAAGATTCCAAGCAAACACAATGGATGAAGGTAGAATCAGGGGAAGAGGAACCCAAGACAATGGAGAGAGAAGAGCTTGCCATGGAGGAACATGGTTGGAACAACAAAGATTTTAAACCAGAAGAGGAATAGGAGAAGACCAATCATGAAGCAGAGGAGGACGATGAAAATTAGATGGCCCATGAGGAAGGACAAGACAAAATCGCACCATAATTTTATATTTAGGTGGGACAATGAACCCTAATTGTGGATATGGTTTCCAATTATGTCAACTTTAAGAACATTGATGATGTCAGCTTGGCCAAATTGACTGAGTTCTCCAGCACCAAAAATTGGGCTGAAACTGGTCAATGAGTTTCCAATTGAGCGCAATGTTGCAGGACACAAACACCATGTTTTTATTATGTGCCGGGTAGCATACATCCATGTTCACTGTGAAGTTGGTGGACATACTGTGTTGATCAATTACAATGTCATTATTGAGGTTATTGGCCAATATTACTCTCTGTGCTTTCATGAGTTCAGAAGGACTTGAAAGGCTCATCCACCATAATGCTGTCCTCAGATCTAACAACACCATTCCGGGCTTGCACATCCCATTTATGTGATGATTTGGGACAATGGCCGCTTCCAAACAGCAAGCCAGATCACAGAGTGGTTCACCACCAGCAGTAATGACTTTCTAAACATCCGCCTGACACTCAACTCCCCTTTCTCGAACCCTATCGAAGAGTTCTTCTCATCGTAGGGATGGAAAGTTTTTGACAGACAACCATACACCACAGAGGCTGCTAAGGGCAAAAGAGCTGGCATGTGTTGACATCCCAGTGGAGGCCTTCCAAGCATGGATTTGCCATTCTAGGGCTTATTTCCTGCGGTGCCTGGCAAAGGAGAATATAGCCTGTGATGTGGATGGGGTGATGTGGCCTGATGTTTTAGCATTTGAGAAAAACTAACAAAAACCTGCAGGGGAAAAAAAAGCAAAAAAACATTCATTTTCCATACTGCTTATATCACACAAGGGTATTGAGGGTGCTGAAATCTATCCCAGCTTACTATGGGCAGGAGGAGAGTTACACCCTGGAGAAGTTGCCAACCGATCAAAGGGCACACTGCTTGAGAATTGCATTTAACTGAATTGACATCACATTCCTAATCCATGGAGTTAATCTACTCTTTGCAGCTACGATAAAAAATTTCAACTCCAATAACTTGATGTTGATCAAGAAGGCCTAGTTCTCAGTCTGTAATTCATCTCATGTGTTCTATACTATGGGGTCGAGGTCAGGACTTGGGATTCAAGTTCATGCTCACCAGACTTTGTCCTCCATTGTCTTTATAAACCTTTCCCAATGTAGAGTCATGTTATAAAAGGACGGGGCCAACTCGAAACTGTTCCCACACAGTTAGGAGCACGGCATTGTCCAAAATGTCTTGGCATGCTAAAGTGTTCAGCAGTCCCTTGTACTGGAACTAAGGGGCGTGGCCCGGCTCCCTAAAAACAATCCCACACCATAATCCCCCCCTCCACCAGACTTCACATTTGGCATAATACAGACAAATATCGTTCTCATGGCAACGGCAAAACTCAGACTGTCGATCAGATTTCCAGATAGAGAAGCATAGTTTGTCACTCCAGAGAACTTTTTTCTCCACTGCTCTAGAGCCCAATGGAGGTGTACTTTATACTACTGCATCTGGTTGTTTTGCATTTCACATAGTGATGTATGGCTTGGGTGCAGCTGCTTCGCAATTGAAGCCATTCCATGAAGCTCTCTTTACACATTTCATGATAATGTGAAGGGCATATCAACTTTGGAAGCCTGTTTGGTTGACGGCAGAAATTTGGCAACCTCATCAGATTACGTGCCTCAGTATCCTCTGATCTTGGTCCATCACTTTAACATGGCCTACCACGTAGTGGCGGAATTGATGTAATTCTCAAACATTTCCACTTTCTTTTAATACAGCTGACAGTAACCCCTGGAATATTTAGTAGCAATGACAGACTGGATTTTTTTGTACAGGAAGCATTCTGAAATAGCTCCACAATGAGGTGATTAGAGCAACACATTCTTTAAAAGATATTTGTAAAGCAAATGTCGTTAACAAAATCTGATACTTCATTTTAACTAACCAAATCTTCTCATAAATATTAAATTATAAAACAGAAACTTCATGTGTACCAGTCAACGCTCCTTATCTCACTGGGTGCCATTGACAGGGCTAGATGTCCAATCAATTTGACTGTCCAGTCCCCATTTAGAATTGATTGGACGTCTAACACCGTCAATGGCTTTTATACACGAGCATGTAAAGCCAGTACAGTTTGAATGAATTGCACGTCGATCGTTGTCAAAGTGAGGGGCCTAAATAATCGACCATTCTAGTAATATAAAACGGTTAAAGGTTCTCCATCGTAAAAAAAACTACAAGTCCCACCTAAACATGAAAAATACATCACTTCCGAACCAGCTTTGACAGCGGAAAGAGAAACGGGATCGATATATACAAACACCTCCTCGCACACAGGTTAGTTTTTATTTCATCTGTCACGTCTTTTGGAGTGATCGTTCACAACTTACCTTTTAAAATCCACATTTGTGGCAAAATGTTGTTTTTGGGGCTTCTGGTTTTAATCCAACTCTAACAGGGTACAGGTTAGCTGCTTGAAGCTAATCCGGTTGAGAAATGTCGTTTAGATCCCTACGGAGCCCTCCAAACTTCACGTGCATTACTAACGACAGATAAGTAGAAACGATTCGTGCTACATTTTTAAGGACGTGGATCTACTTTTGCTCGTTTTCAATGATGACCAAATAGCGCGCATCACAATAGTAGTTCTTCTGAAGATGTGACGCTCATTTTACTCACACGTATCGACGACTACACGTTAATTACGTCTCTATTTGCTCAATTTGTGTTATGGCATGTCTATTCTAACTCTCTCACTGCCTTTGATAGCGATAAACATCAAATCTGGGAGGGCTAGATCGATCGTGTTTCCGTGCCACTGACGGTGATAAAGGTCCAATCCATTTGGACTTGGAGAGTTTGGACGTTTATCGCCGTCATTGGCAGACAATGAGTTAAAATGTGAATTCATGAAAATGTTTTGAGAGCAGGGATTCTGTTCTTGTGCTTTCTTAGTTTATGTGTTGCAAATTGTTAAACTGATTTTACACTTTTATAGTAACTCTACCTGACTATCACCACTATTGGCAGGCAATGAGCTCACCAAAATGAGAAAAATTATGTACTAAATAAATCAAAACAACAATCACATTAGAACAACGATCATATTTGCCACCTCGGTTCTCTAATTTTGTTATAACTGACTTTACTTTAGGAACCCCTCCCCCAAGTGTTCATTTATAGCCTCACCTTCCTAAAAACTAGATTCTCTCTTCCCAGAACAATGATTGACATCCGAGCCTGGGCACAGTACATCGTGGAGTGGGCCGCCAAGGACCCCTATGGCTTCCTTACTACGGTGTTGCTGGCGCTCACGCCCCTCTTCATCGCCTGCGCGTTGTTGTCGTGGAAACTGGCCAAGATGATCGAGGCTCGAGACAAGGAGCAGAAGAAGAAGCAGCGGCGGCAGGAAAACCTGGCCAAAGCCAAGCGGAGCTAAAAAGATGGCCAAATGGTCACATGGGAGGAAAAAAAAAAGGACAGAGGCCCAAGTGGTGCCTCTGCTGTTGCCTTTACTACCAGCACAGACCCTCTAAGGCGGGGATGGGCGAAAGCATGACCCTATCCGTCCAAAAGTGCCGAGACTGAAATCCCCGTCGGACTTGCTACAGCAAGTGTCTGTGTGACATTTTTATATTCAGGTTTTTTTTCTTCTCCCAATTACACAGTGCATTTTTAACAAATTGCATTCCCTTCTTAACATTGTTTTCTTGAATTGATATCAAATGAAGCATACCTTCTGTACCTAACAGCTTTAATCATCAATAAAGTTTTCATGTTTACTATAAAAAGGCCTGTATATTTTAAGTTTGATTCTTGGTTTAAATGTACTTCATTATTTTCCGTGTTCAAATCTCTGTTCTGATTTGACCTTCATGAATAATCTTTTAAATTAGATCATATTGAGAAATATAAATACCATATTTCAATACGGTGCAGGGAAATAATTCACAATATGTTGTGATAATGCACATTTCCTTTGAAAGACTACTTAGCTATAGAATAGATTTTAACTTAAATTGACAATATATAATAAAATCTCAATTTTGTCACTTTAAAATGACCAAAATCTAAGGGTATCTATCTTGTTTTCAACATTACAAAATGTACACCATTATGAACATCTCTCACCATGGATGCAAATAATGTTCCTCTTGTTTATTACCACATTAACCTTAGGTACACCTGCGTAATGAAGGAGATCCAATACAAAAGCTGGACAAATTCCATTGCATTATACACAGCCAACTGGTCTCAGTCCACGCCGCTGTCTCTTTACGTTTCTTTTTTGGAACTAGGTTGCCAGGAACCCGGCTGGAAAGTGTTGGCGGTGCTGGTGGGCTCTTCGCTGAACTCCGGCTTGCCAAAGCTGGTGGCAGCTGCATGGCCTGCAGCCACAGTCCTGGATGGCGTAGCCACCAGGCCTTCCTCGTGTTCCTTCACTTTTAGAGCCAAGTCTTTCTCCTCCACCTCAGTGGCCTTCAGCTTTATCTGTACCCTGTAGGCCTCGTTCTTTGCTAGTTCCTGCATACACACATAGAAAGGACCATCATTTGGCAAAGAGTTGACACAAACTGGAATATCGTCAGGATTAGTGGAACGAAAAATGAATGAATGATAGACTAATCAATGGCCATGCAACTTTGCAAATGTTAATCTTAAGTTTCTATGTAAAGAAGCGGATGCAATAGGGGAGGGTTCACATTTTATGAATGCAAATAAAGAAGGGAAATGTGGATTCGTGCCAGTCACACAACTAGACCTCTAATTAAACCTGAGCTCCCAAAATAAAGAAAAAGAGAAATGATAAAAACACATTCTAAACCCCCACATTATTTGCACTCTTGGTTTAAATCTTTAACGGGGGTCCAAAAATCTGAGAGAGCATAAGGTGTGATAGAAATGAAGTAAAAGAGGAATGAAAAGAGATGCTGTAAGCAGATAGAAACCGCAAGATAGATTTTTAAATACACCAATTCATTTCCCCCTTTTTTTGGTACACAAAGCAGCATCTGCTTGAGTGTTTAAAGAGAAAAAAAACAAGTAAAGGAGAAACAGTGGCACTGCCAGGAACAAACGTGCATAAAGTAGGACATTCTGTATATTACAAAGAGTGAAATGTCTAATTGTCCACGCTTGGAAAAGCCTGCTCAACTAACATTCCTGCTCTAAACGTCCCCATCACACACACACACACAGAAACGCACACACACACCACCACTTGAGCCATGTCATAAAAAGGCCGTGCCGACTGGGCTGCTGCCGCAGCGCTCTGGCCTGGAAAAGCGAGCGACGCAGCCAATAAAGCAACACTTTGGGGGGAGAAGGGAGACAAACATACCAAGCTGCTTTTCCAGGCTGTTAATGACAGGATTTAATCCAATCAATTTATGTCGGACTTGGACAGGGAAGAGAAGGGTGACAAGGGGGTTCAGGGTAAATGTGCTGGGAGGGACGCTTTGGCCGGTCCAGCTGTCTATGAACGGACACGAGGCAAAGTAAATTGGAAGAGAATGTTCTGGCAATGCACTGGGTAGGGATGGCACAGGCACACCCTGGCAAGGAGAGACACAAATGTGGGAGCGAGGGATTTCCTATATGGAGCCACATATCGTTGCGGGGCCCAAATCCTTTCCAGCATTCTTGCGTTTAAAGAGCAATTAAAACCCAGAGAGAGAGAGAAAGAGACGCTGGGGAGGGGAGGAAAGAAAGGACAATCTTTCAGCATTCCCATGTAGGAGAGAACCGGGAACAAAACAAATGACGCAGGCGGGCTTCTGGTTTAACAATTCATCTCTTCGTTTTCAATACCAATTCTTTATTAAAGTTATGGAGGATCTAGATTCTAGAGCCTATCACGGGATTTGATGTCCAAGCATTTGCAGGGATAAAAACTATTCGCACTGTCAATGACGACAACAGACTACTCAGAATCGTGCACTAAACAAAGGTGGCGGAATTACACAGAAAAGAGTATGCAAATATGATTTTCAGTGTCACTGATGATGATAGATGTGGAGTTTTCATCCTTTTACTGTGAATTGAATTGTTAGTTTGTCATGAGTAGACAGCCAATTCATTTTAAATGGGAGATTCTGTGGCAAATGAACATCCTTTGGTAAAAAAAGGCCTTGTAAATGAAATACTGGTTTATCCGAAAACTTAATTCGAAATTTCTCTTCATTATTATATCAGGAGTTCTTGATTTAACGAAAGGACTTCTGTTCCTACGCTGGCAACATAACACATTTTCCAATGCAAGTCAGATATTACTTTTAAAGTAGAAATGTATTTCTATTTAGGCTAGCACATGATTATGGTTTCTCTCATAAGGCCATGTTTTTAAATAAATACAAAAGTGAAGTACAGATTCCTGAAAGGTTTTCTTCAGTACTGTCACAAGGTCACTTTGTTCAATAATCATTTCCCACTACTAGTTTTAACTAGGACATGGTGTTTATTTTAACACTACTCCCAAAAGTTCCTCATTAGAAAGTGAAAAAGAATGAACAAATCAAAAGCCTCTCCTTTCCCTTGAAAGCTTAAGCCCCAAGAGTCCAACCATCATCACAGCAGGGAGGATGCTGGTGCTGATGCTGTTTCTGCTGGGTGGTGGGCGGAAGTGCATGGCGATATGGGAGACGTACCTCAATAGATGGGGGCTCCTTCCTTCTGCCTCGGATCCAAGCTGCGGGAATAAATAAATAAAATAAAGATGGATAGTGAGAGCACCAATATAAACAAATCTTGCAGTCGAATTTAAAAGCAGCATGAAACTTCTTTTCAGAAAGTGGTACCATTTTTTTTTATTGGTGGACATGGTATTAAATGGAATTATGTTTTTCAATTCAAATATTTGGAGAGGGGAAAGTCAAATAAATTGCTGGGAATTGTGTTAGCGTATATTTTAAAACCCCAATAGAGCGAGCTTTGGTGGTTTGAAGAGTGGGTGTCTTAAAGATTTAATCCTTCCAATCTAAGTGTAATATTATGGCAAATATTTGTAAATATTGATAATGCCAATAGTCAGGACTTATATCAAGAGAACAATGACATAGACCGTATTTGTATGCTAACTTTCTTGGCCTAGGGAGTGTAACAGTGGCAACTTGACACTAGCTTCTCCTCTATGAGTGTTTGGTAGTATGATATTAAACTGAACGATTGAATTTCACTTTAATTCAGTTTGCAGCCCATTTAGACGGCTATACTAAATCAGCTGGACAGTTCTGAATGCTTACTTGACGAAGTTAATAAGGGCGATGTCTGTCTACGGGGGTTCTCGGTTACCGATGGATTTCCAGTCCTACTGAGACAATGTAATCAGAATTATATTGAGGGTTTATCCATGTCATTTGTAGGGAATGGACTAGGGAGCTGGCCATGGTACTAATAGCAAATATTTACAAGTAAATAAAACCCCTTTGGAAAAATGTAAAAATTGCATTCATTCCTTAACCTGGTTAAAAAAAGCTCCCCCTCTCACCTTAACATAGGTCCATAAGTGATATTTTCCATTACTAATGGTCGACAGGGTTTTCATAACAGTGTACTGATGTGCATACCAAGAGTGAACATTTGTAAGAAATACACTGCTTGGCAATAAATATAAAACAATCCCATTTTCTATAGGAGGCCAAATAACGTCTTGGAGCAGTGAGCCTTTGAGTCGGGAGGCGGGAAGCAGTTTGTCCACTTGGATTACTGAGGCGGTATCGACTCTGATTTCAGAATTTGAAGCACACATACATTCTGTCATTTCCAATCAGTACCTTTGTCCTTTTTACCCCTTCCTCTCTTGTGCCTGGATGTCTGTCATCTGCACCCTCTCTTTTTTTTATTATTTTTTTACAGAAGCTCTATTTTGGCTGAGCTGGCTTCATAGTCTAGCAGATTCAGGGAAGCCAGATAGAGATAGAGAGAGAGAGCGAGATAGAGCCAGAGAGATTCTACAACTCTTCCTCCAGCTAGCGCAGGGGATTCTGGGCCCTCTTTTATCCTCTTTCTGATTTGCATGCTAATGAAAATGCATGAGGGATGGGGCGAAGCAGGATGAGGGGTTTAAGGTGTATAAAGCAAGCCAAAGACAGAGGGAACCGTTTGTATCCACTTGTAAGGAACCCTACTTTATCGAAGCGCATGTATAACGCTAGGTGTCTTTGATATATACAGTATAGTATAGTAAAAAGACTGTTCCCAACCCCCATCTTGCAGCAAGAGGGTGGAATTAAAAACAAGGAAGACATCTGCCAAGGCCTCGGTTTGATGCTCGGAAAGGAACGGACACTCACCGTCCCACTCGACGGGTATGCTGCCTTCCATATATTCATACTCTGTGGGATTTGAGGCCTCCACCAACCGCTTGGCACGAAGGACTCTCCCTGGAACAAAAGGAGAGGGCACACGAGATGATGCAAAGCAGTCCAAACAAACAACAATGACTAGTCCCACACCCATACACACACATACACACATAACCCCCCCCCCCCCCCCTTGCTCACATATAAATACACGGAGGAATGACAGCGCTGTGACAGGCCATGGATGATTACCTCGTGGCCCCCGGGCCCTTCTCCTCGGATCTCGCTGAGTGGCTCCAAATCTGGGCTAAGCCTTTATGCAAATGAGGCTCCTTTTCACCCTACCAAGCACCCCCTCCCATTCCATCCCGACCGCCTTTTCCGACCAGCTCTACCAATGGCGGCGCTGCGGCTAACAATGCCCTCCAAAATCAACATCAAGCCGCGCAGGAGACAAAAGAGGTCAGATATCACAGGGAACAGTAGGGGAGGAGGGGGTAGGCACGAGCCGTGTGGAATATTAAGTGCTCTTTTTCCCTATCAGTGTACGGCACGAGGTACGCCAGCAGCAAGGCCGTCACCAATTATTTTGGTGAAATCTGCTGAATTGGCAAGTTTGGCTGGCACACAATGACAAGGAGACAACCACGAATGAGGAGGGCAGGTGGAGGGAGACTGAGAGTACGAAAGAAAATCACGGGGTGGCGTCATGAAACGTGCGATTGCTTTGTTTCCGCCGATTGACGCTCACAGGTAGTCGCATGTCCGGCTTCCTCCCCGAAGAAAAAGGATGGGTTGGGAGGAGGTAATAAGAGGAAGTCAATGACAAAGAGAGAGAGAGAGAGTTATGATGGATGGGAAAACATGGCTAGGAGGTAAGAAATGGATGGGTCAAGAAAACAACACGCTCTAAAAGACCGACAATCTGTCAGGATTCTGTCTGCGCTCCAGCAGTAGCTGACTGGACCCAGACTGATGGCCTTAATGCTCAAATATCTGTGGTGTGAGGATTAATGGACGAGAGCATGCCGAGTCTGAAGCGTTCAGCCTCCAGTCCACTGACTAATGCCATTACGCATTTTGCCCTTCCATCACAGGTATCTAACTGAACGCCTGCAAGCCACATTGTGCCTTTCACATCATATCATGCAGCTCAGGAAAAGCAGTCCTTTTTATCGCGAATTATTTTAAAAATGAGCTACAAAGTCATTATGCAACGGCACCCTGACAAAAGAGTTAAATTGATTCCTTGTTATACCTTGCATCCATTTTTGCCAAGCTATTTTAATCAATGAAAATTTTATGAACTCATTTATATACCCCCCCAAAAAATTGCCTAAGAAATGTCCTATTTTTTTAAAGAAGGATAAACAATGTACAGTGTTGTGCTGTATGCATATATACAATGAATTTAAATAGCAACATGATGAGTATCACTTGATCAGAATAGTGAGCTAGGCAATATATACTATTAATACTCAACTGGGCGGCTCGGTAGACGAGTGGTTAGTGGGTCGACTCCACAGATCTGAGAATAAAAGGTTAAATCCAAGGCCCGGATGTATACTTTGTGACCACCTAAATTATAAATCAGGTCGGTCAATTAGGCTAGCATTACTTTGGTTCCCAACAGATTGACATTACACGGTGTTGAAGAATCCATAGTAAGAAAAGCAACCCAAGACAGTCTGAGATTCTCCGATATTTTCTGAGAACCTGTTTTCCAGAACCCCCACACCACACAGCCCTAAGCAACTTCTACCTTCCTCAATCCATAATTTCAGAACAAAAACAAAAGCAAACAAAAGGCTGCGGTCTCCCGGCACAGCGAGCAAATACATTTAACAGGTATGCTCACTACGAACAGATTCCATTCATGTTGGTGTTTGTTGGGTGTGGGTGGCGGCAGTACAGTTATTACAAAAGCCCCACAAGCAACATGTTCAGTTACAGCTGATGCCGAACTAATACGCTTACAGAGAAGCGAAAACATCGTCTATATCTCTTTTCTCAGCTTGGTTGCATTCTCCTGTTCTGACATGGTTTTCCGCTTGTCTCGTTACTTTTGCAGCATGACTAAACCTCTCTCCCCACTGAGGCATTTATGGATGTGAAGAACACACAGTATGTAGATAATATTTATGAAACAGCTGATCTCTTCACCACATATAAACACATTGAATGCAAGCTAGAGGAGGTTCGTGAGCTAAATTGGTGCTCTGTTGGTAACCTCGCATTTAGAACAGCTGCACAAAAACACGCATAGGCTGTAGTTACACAACCGGGAATGGAGATGACACAGGGAAATGCACCATTTGTTGAAATTAAAGATAATAGTAATAAAAAATAAATGAAATTAAAAGCAATTGTTGCTTGGTCGGACATTAGTGCGTGAATCACCAGTTTTGCATCAATAAAGTGAAACCTTGACGCTCATGGGTTGATCTAAAAAGAGATACGTCTGCTCAAAAAGAGGGAAAAAACCTAATATCTCCCCAAAAAAATAAAAGAGCTAAAAAAAATCAAGGTGACTAATCGAAGGAAATCCATAAAAAAAGTCTCAACAATGTAAAATCCATTCATATGATGTTAAATTAAAGAGTTTTTGCTTACTGGAAGCTACTCACGCTATTCATACTTGAGATTTGTAGAGTGTATGTCTCAACAATGGCTGTCTTTACAGGGTGACTTTGACCTGTCTTTCTTTCATCAAATTGGTAAGATGGCCGTAAAACCAAGGGATAAGAGGAGAAAGTGTGTATGAGTTCTCAGCTTTGCAGTGTTATTTTGTGGCTTTCCATTAAGACTTTAACAGCTTGCATGTGAATCCCATTAAGCTGCTGGTTGATGAAAACCCAACATTTCCTCTACTTAAACTTTAATTAGAAAAGCTTTTATGACAATCTAATGGAGGGCTTTTATTGGGTATTAGATTAATGTAATAACATAATATATATCGATCGTTATATATTATATAGTAGTTGTATTAGGGAGTTGAATTTGTGCTTGTGGGTTGAGTGAGGAAAGGCATCCGGTGTAAAACTTGTATGCTCGGCCTAAGATGAATCAACTTTCATCCATTTGACTGAGAAAAGTGGATATTTTTCAACAATTTTCCTCATTGTTCTTAAGATGCTGCTTATACCCTGAAGTCATGTATTTTCCAGATAAAATGATTATTTCTTTAATCAATATAACTCAGATTTTAACCATTTTCATAGTTGCTCTTCTGCCCTGATGCTATCTCTTTTTTCCACCTCAATTATAATTTGTTTATTCATTTGAACTCCACTGACTGTCTTTATGCCTGTTTTGTCAAAGAATAAAAGTGGGAGAATTGAGGGCCCCCTCCCCATCGCAGAGACAGAGAGAGGTATAAAGGGTGTTAGGCAGCTCGCAATCTCAGCGGGACCCATGTGACAGCTCTGCCTCCTCATCATTCACAAGGGAGTACCTACTTACCAATAAGCATGCACGCACATAGGCCGGTGAACAGGAAGATTAACCTGGGGGACAGGAGTGAGGGCGCTGCCTTTCACCGTGAAGGACAAACAGCAGCATTGCGTCGGGGAGGGTGGTAAGGTGGGGGCTGGGGAAGGGTTCCAGCAGCTGTAGGAATGAAATCCCGCCGCATAAATATTCATTACCCCTCTCACCTGTCTGAGTACAACTCATCTGTGAGCCTGTACTTGGGGGAGGGGAAGATGGCGGGAGGAGACTTAGGGGTGGGGCAGTGAAGGATTCGATATGGGGGTTGTGGTGGCAGCATCTTAACGTGCCAATTGAATGGCAGGCACTTTAGAATAAGATACCAGCTGTGTTCTTAGAGGAGGCTGCTCTTTGAACCTTAGATACACCCTGCTAAACCCTATCACCCGCGCCAGTACACATTCTCATACACACACACACAACCAACTTGACACATCATCTCCCAGGTGATTCCCGCCAGGGGCGACCTATGAGATTTTTTTTCACCTCCGCAATGTCGTGGCGGTCGTTTCTAGGCTGTCAAGTGTTAGCTTGTTTGATGATTACCACAGATGTCAAGGAAGGGGAAAGGGACCTGAATGGAAACATCTGGAGAGAATATGATAAACAAATGATCGACGGGTAGACCAAGACCTAGCTGGAGATGCACCTGACCTGCAGTATGGAAAAAAAAAGGGGGCAAGCTGAGACGGCTCCTTTTGAATAACAAACCCAACATATTGGTTTAGTTAGACCGAAACTAGTTCTAAGCCCTTTTCACATTGGTGTAAACAACATGCAGTGTGCCACCATTATTTCAAATGAAACTGGAGTCTTAGGACTTTTTCCACAAGCAATGCAGACCATGCCATCAAAAAAACTATTTAAAAAAAATCAGGAGTCTAAAACAAAAGACCAATTTTGTGGTGTTTCTTTCAATTTGGAATGTTGATAGAGAGACAATGCATTAAAACTTAGGTTTGGCAATGAATTATCATGTTTCATTGCAGTCAGAATTATGAATTTGATCCAGTAGCACTGTGCATGGTAGAGGTTTTTAGTATTTCCGTAGCAATGTCAGCACCCCTTGACAAGTAGTGGAGGCAAAGGACAGGATCAGTGTTTGCTAATTTTGAACCATACCAAGGGGGTGAAAACAGAAATGGACACACTTTAAAAATGTCTGACAAAGCGTTGATTGTAGCTTAAGAAAAAGGGCATGTTAAACAAGCCCATCTGTGGGTCTGTACTGAGCCTGTTTTATTTCATTCCATGGGGATGGGCACCAATGGATGCATGGTAATGGAAAGCCTTATGAAGATTGAGTGATCCGATAAGCAACAGTGATACCAGGGAAACCAGGTACCAATCTTGACTCTCTTGCCTCCGATCCTTAATCTAACTGGGAGGGAGAATGGAAGGGGATGTGTGAGGACTGTAACCATGGATACCTATTAGCTGTGAGACTTGTGACACAGAGAGAGGTTTAGAAGGAAAAGGCCAGCCGTTGTTTTGCATCCGCTACGGAGCAGAGGAGGTTAGGCACAATCTAGGCCTTCTGCTACTCCTTGAACATTGTATTTTTTTACTCTTTTTAAAACGTTACCTCATTCTGACAGCCCCCATACTTGCTGATTCTCATGGAGGCTTGAGTGACTTGCAGAAAAAGAATGCCAATTTCCCCGGATTGTCACATTCGCCTAAACACAAGCATGCTTATGGGGAGAAGGAATATGCTGCACCCACTCTCTGAAGACTTCTTGAAGTCTGTTCAGTGGAAGGAAAACATTGTGGCGAGCCAGGAAGTAAGTGTCCTTTTGCATCAGCCTCGCTTACCCTTCTTCTTTATGTCTGTGATGTCCATACACCGAACTGTCCACCCCTTTTCATTCACCTCCATCACACTCATCCAACCCCCTTCCTCTCCTTTACATTGCACCTCCAGACCCCCTGCCTCCATTAACCTGCCTCCACCTTCTACTGTCTGCCCGATCCACCCACTAATTTCACCCTCTTTCTGTCAAAAACCCTCCTTTCACTTTCACTCTCCCCATTCTTCCTCTCTATCCCATACACTCCGTAATTTCACCCCGGATGTCAGCATTCTCCTTGTTCATTGTCACTCACTTTTTTTCTTCTTCTTTTAAACATTCTACCTCGTCTACCCTCCACACTGTCTTAGTCTTATCGCGGCCTATTCCTCTGCGCCTGTCTGCTTCATTAAAATGTTCCGAATAAGCGACAAACGGCTTTTCCTTCTGTGCCAGTCGAAACTTTTGGTGGAAGGAAGCCCCTTTGGATTACACAGTGTCTTTTGGCCTATCTTGGATGAACGCACAGTAGACAGTCAATTGCATCTATATATGAAAATGACTACGTCTGCGTAAATTCTCAGTCATGCACATCAATGTGAACTGCATGGTTGAATCAAAGCAAATGAACTTGAGGGTTCGTCGGAAAGAGTACGTTTATTTTGAGAGTTACAAGAAACAATTGCCAATGATTTGTTCAAGGAAAAAAACATTAACAGTGGAATTGGAAAGGGGCTTGATTTTTTCCCCCCTTGGTAGCATATTACCACATAAATTAATTAGCACAGACACAAGTGGAGTCCATGAAAAATTACTTTGAGCAATTTGATAAGCCATCTATCTAAAATACTAAGCAGTACAGTATCCGTATCAGCAATACTGTGTAGTCACATGGACCAGATCAATGCCAAAAATATGCATAATTACAAACGATTATTCTGCACTTAGTCTATCTCTTGTAAAGAAATGGCTGTCTTATAGAGAGAGAGAGAACATGGCAACATGGTTAGATGTTGATGACTTGTAATTTCTCAATTCGTATCACTACTATTTCATCTATCAGAAAAGTAGTCAATACAGTTTTTATCGTGACAGCCCTAGTTGTGGTAAAGGCAGAGAACTAGAGAAAACTAGATGGATGTAATTAGTAATTACATTTGAAAACTATTTTGTAATTTTGACCGTGGTGAATAAATTGGGAGGCACATTATTCAAAACACACAAAATTAGAATTGCTCATGTCCAGCAAAAAGGCTAGCAGCTGTTATCTTCCCTAATTAAACAGAATTTCTGATTCACATCAAAATCAGTCTGAAGCCCAATGCTGTTTATTTGCAAATGCAACTATTAAACACAGATAAAAAGACCCAAACCTTATCCTGAATAAGAAATCACACAAGAACCACCCACCCAGTAAACACCACACCCCTTTCAGCAACAAATAATCATGGCTTTGCAGATTTGTGCTCAAATTGAGTGTGCTCAACCCAACTTTGGATGGTTTAGGTGTACCCAATAAAGTGACTAGTTACAGTGAAGCCTCCCCAAGTTCAATGCAAAGACATGCAGTGTGAACCATGATGACATTGGTGGCTTTGCCCTACTTGTGATGCTGTCCCACAGGAATTTGTCGCCTTTTATCTTAGCTTGAGCATCCATCTTTCCAAATGCCTTTTTAATTTAGTAGTTAAGCCACTCCATGATGCTCCTTCTCTCTCACCCTCTCTCACACATACACAAAGACGCGTACACACACACAGCCTTGGCAAGCAACAACGTGTGAGATGAGCCAAAGACATTCGTGTCTATATAACGATTAAGCAACCTTCATTTAAACCTTGCGCACCGCAAAGCTGGTGATCAATTAGCGTGATTTACTGTAGCAGGTCTGGACATTGCCAACGCGCGGTAAACGGGGCTTTCATGTTCCTACTGTAGGGAAGACCTTCCTTCATGGCACTCGAGGGACAACTTGTGGCAGAATAAACAGTCATTTGGACCCACGTCTCCCTCTGCTGCGACTCTTTCCATGAAAATAAGCGGCTTGAATCAACGCTCTGATGACACACGGCCATCTGTTGTTGTGTTAAGTGTGTTAGGGCATGAAGCAGAGTGGGGACAATTGCTGATTCTTTTTAAATGCAGGGCTGATACAAATACAGACACATGCAAAGAAACAGACACCTCCCTCATCATCCCAAGAGTGGGCCATCCTGAAATAGCCGAGTGCAGGCCTTTTCAGTTTGGACTTCATAGGGGGAAGCTGGCTGATCAAATAAATAATAGACAAAAGGCATAGGGATAGTGATGGTGCGCCTTTTCTCTGACACAGCGTGGCACACCTCTGAGGAACCTCTGAATCCCCTCCATTCTCTGCACGCAGGGAGAGAGCAGCGATAGATTAAAACTGCATGGCAGACGCTGCTAAAAATGAATAGGGCTAAAAATACTCTCCTTTTCAGGCAGACATGAAAGCAAACTGCCTTTCCTCTGTCCGGTATTGAGCAGCCATTGATTCCCTGAGACAAAAGGCTACACCTCCTCAAAGAGGTAAGAAAAATAGCAATCATACAGGCAATTATTTTCAAATGCGCCTGCAGCGGCCGATAATGTCAGCGGGCCTCTTCGCTTTCTAAATAAAAAGGAGGCGACGGCAGACACCGGGAGCTGCAGACGTGCTTCTGAATGAGGGTTAGTAGTTGCTTTTCGGCTTACATCTGGCTACCATGACACGTTGCCCCATGCAGCGTAAAGCATAGCTGGCCAGGCCTTGGGGAGCTCACAAAGCCAGGAGAGACAGTGTAATAAATATTGATTCATCCTGCAATGAGCAAATCAAGGACTGGGATGACAAGCGGATGGACATCCAGTGGCTAGAGACAACCATCAACGGGCCAATATGGACCAGCAATGGCAGAATTGGGTATCTTTTGTTGCTCTCTCTCTCTCTCTCTCTCTCTCCCTCTCTCCAGGCACGCACTTCACTCTGAGGCCTATTCATTTTGATGAGAGACACTGGAAGAAGCAGAGGGGAGCTTCAAAAGAAAGTCCTCGGCTGAGCCCAACTCGCTGCACCATACTGAACTACTCTTCTGTACTGAGTCACAATCTTTGCTGGCAAAGCTTCAAAGTGGGTAGGGGGGTTGAGAGGCAGCAACAAGGGGAAGATGGGGGCCAAGGGGAGGATGGACTCACAGGCGTAAAATAAAAGAGGTCTGCACGAATACACGGTGAAACTTTGAATAGTTAAGTAGTAGAAGAGCCAACAAAAAAACAAACTTTTAACAGATGTGGAGTTTATATTTACAAGTTGATAACACTATTGCTTCAATGTATTAATTTACTTCAGTAATTGGGTCTATGGTATTCTTATCTGTTTTGATCTCCATCTGAAAAAATATACCTTTTACTTCTCTTTTAATTTTACAATATATATATTCCATATTATAAGACTGGAACCTTCTGTGTTATTGCTTATTTTTGTTAACCCTAGTATGCATTTTAAATCACTACTGTATATGCTATCTTGTCCGCCTGATGACATCATTTTAGACTACTGTAAAAACAAGGTCTTATATTTCAATTCCCATAATTTTACATATGCTCTTCTTATACAATTTAGATGGCCGCTCTTTGGGAGTTACATTAAATAGCCACCCAAAAAATCAATACTATAGTAGTAATAATAGACTAACAGGCAGTCGTTTTTTGTTTTTTCGTTAAAGTGGCCTTACTTTTTTGCTGACTAAATAACAGGCCTTATTCTGTATACATACACTTGTAGCATTAAAACATTATATTGGTGTGAACTGACTTGAACTTCTTTGTTAAATAAAGTTCTCATTATCAGCATGTTAATGGAAATAATTATATGTCGGCAAAGCCTGGCTTCAAATCACTCCCCTTTTGTGCCACCAATCCATGTTCACTGCCATTGGTATAAATCTTTTGAGGCGAGTGGCGGCTGATTTGCCAAAGCTAATAATGAGGCTCATCCTTCAAGTTTTCCAGCAATGAAAATGTACATTTGGGCCAATGTAGAAGTCCATTTTTTTATGTAACTGATGAATTTGTGGTGGCGCAAAGATAAAGGTGTACTGACCCTGGGCTATCGTTAAATGTAGAAAAAAAGACCAATATACCTGATCAAAACATGCAGTACCTTATACTTTTTCCACTTGGCTGAGAAAATAACAAGACGGCTGCATCCTTTTTAGTCCTCTCTTGGAGCAACTATTAAAGTCTTCATACATAGTTTACCACACGCAAGATTGCTTACGCCCCAGTTTTCTAAAGTTAACAGTCCGAGAGAGGTAGAAAATGGGAGCAGCAAAGCATGGATAAAGGTAGGAGGATGGACCATGAGCACTGGGGGATGAACAAATGAATAGAAAAAAGTAGGCAGAGCGGAGAAAGCTCTTCCTCACCCTGCCTGAACCGACCGCTGGTATGCAGCAGAGAGAAAAGCCCCGCGGTCCAAGCCTCAAGGCTTTGAGCCCACGCTCGGCCTATCAGTTTAAGATCAAAAAGAGCTCGCTTTAGCGAGACATATGGGCTGAATAATGCATCTGCTTTCATTTCCACAGGCATGTACCATGCCAAGTGGCAAGAAAAGGACGATGACATAAATATGGCCTATATGCCATAGGGTCGTTATTAGCAGTGCATCGGTGTGGTTGAGTGGGTGTGCTCAGGGTCCACTGCTATGTCTTCTCCATCGGGCCAGCGGTGTCAGTCTTTATCATTGGCCAGTCAAACGGTGGCCTGTAGCGTGATGGGAAATGGGGTTGTGTGATGTCTCATTTGAATAGTCTGACAGCCCACAGCCTTGTAATGAATTATAAATATGAGGTGGGCGCCAGTTTCCTTGGCAAACTGCAAAGAAAAAGGTGAAGCACAAAGTCAAGTTCAGTCAAAAGGAAACCATGCGTGGAAGCCTGCTGTAGGCTGGATTTCTTCTCACCAGACAAAGAAACAACTTCACACAGGAACAGTTAATTATAATTGAATGCATATCTCACATTCTATTGAATAAGGTTCACCATATTGTCTGAATAGTACTGAAAAATAATTGTGTACTGAATCGTCTATCCATTTTCTATGTTGATCATCCACATTAGAATCATGAGTGTACTTGAGGCCTGGTTGCCAGACAATTGCTGGAGTACTAAATCATGTGAAATTAGAAGTAGTTGTTTGCAATAGCCTCTTTTACATAGGGATCTTGCAATATCTTTGCATCACCTTCAGTAGGATATACTGCATTCGTTTGCTTAGTCTTTTATTACAGAGCCTGTAAATGTTTAGTCTAAGTTGTGGTATAAAATACTGCTTGCAATAATTCTCTTAATGCAACAGGGTTGTTGAAGTCTGTGTCACATGTTGAACTAAACATCACAGCCTGGTATTTGCTGAATTATGCTTACAAGACACACAAAATTAATGTTCACATGCAACAATGAAGTTAAAAGAAGTGAAAAATATCAGCATATTACAGACAGAACATTGATCTGACACTGGCATTTCTCACACCTAGTGTGTCTGTGTGTGTGTGCTTTAACAACTATTTGAGACATTATTCAAAACAGCAGATGAATAATGATACTGAGCCTAGCACCCCATCTAGCGACAAAGCGGAGGTATTACAGGGGAAGAAGGGCGATCCAGTCAAGGGTACTTGTACAAGTTTAGGGACAATTTTTGCAGATCAGTCATTATGCAGTTGACAGATTGCTATTTTTCTTTCGTGTCGTTTTTTAAAACAGAATCTGCACATTATATAACAAAGCACAAACAGCAATGCAGCTAGAATATGGTAGTATGGTAGTATGATTCACAGCGGGAGATAGACAGTATAGTAGGTGGACAAATACATACAAATTTAAACTGTAAGATCACGTTTTTTACATTTATTTAGACCAACTTTTTTATTAAGTAGCGTTTAGGATCACTCAAATTAAGCATAACATGGCTTACCAGTCCATGTCTTCTGCTCAGGGACATTGTAATACTTATTTCCAAGGTGATCTGTGCCGACGTGTTCTCGTACCACTCCGAACGTCCTCCGTAAAGCCCCCAAAATTTTGTTCATATTTACAGAAAAAAAGAAAAGGATGTAGTTGCAGTAGGAGGACCTTTAGCAGTCTGCACAGCACTTCACGAGTATTGTTGATCCAACTGTTCCGGTAGGAGTGAAAATACTGATCGCACTCCTTTCTGATTGGCCAGCTGTCACCAACGCCCCATTTTTTTAAACCTGTTATGAACTGGTACGGGCGGGGTGTTACTGAGAAAATGCCTTTTGGTTGGATGCAAGACAAATTCATGAACCAATCAGCTCTTTTGTTACCGGAAACCCTCATCAAGCGCTTTGTTTTGTTCAGAAAAATATACTTGGAAAAACATCTACTTAATTATGAGCACACTATATCGATTGTAGAGTCTACAAACTACTAGACAATGTCACAGTTTAAGAGTTGAAAGTGCGTGTTAATGTCCAATAGCATAAGAAATGTCTTTCCTTTTTTAGTACATTTTCACTTCTTGTTTGATAGCATGCTAGCACTGTGGTTAACATTGAGCAAATCTTGTCAATACACTGATTCAACTCAATATTTTGTTACTTTGAAACAATGTTGGGTTATTTGGCAGCGAGGAGGGCTGGCCTGGATGACCCTCTTCGACTTAAACGTGTGGAGTCGACGAGAAGGTAATCAAAAGCGCATCGCCAGAAAATATTTCAATGTATTAATGCTGAAGCCCTTGGATCCATGCGAATCTCAACATCAATTATTTCTACATCTTTAAAAGGGTCCTGAGCCTGGAGTTGAATGCGGACAGAGAAATGGACAGAATCCACGCAAATGGCGTCAACACAATTGACATTGAAGTAATAGAAGGAAAATAGTAAGTCAAATGTCTTCCTTTGTTTATGAACTAAAGAAATACAAATTATATCCAGGCTGTTTTTGCACCTTTTTCTTCTTTATTTCTCATTGTATTATTTTTATGGTAAATACCTTTCAAAATGACTTGGCGGTGCTTTGTTTTGGATTTTATCAAGTTATCAAATTACTAGTTTCATTTCCTGAGTGTGCATTTTTTAGCATGTTGTCTGGGGGTGCTGATGGAGTGATTGTCATCTATGACCTGGAAAACTTAACTGGGAAAACGCAGTACACCTGCAAAGCTGTTTCCACTGTTGGCAGGTGAGCTTTCGCACCATTTACACTGTATCTCCACTAGAGGGCAGCATCCTATTGATAGCCAAACAATTTTTTCCCTAAAATTAACCATTTTTATGTACATAAATTCAGGTCCAGCAAGTATGCCCACAAATTCAGTGTGGAGACAGTCCAATGGTATCCTTATGACACAGGCATGTTTGTATCCAGTTCCTTTGACAAGACGATGAAGGTTTGGGACACTGAGATTCTAAAGGTAACTCATACACCAATTTAAGAAACTTACACAGAAAGTTATTTCCAAAGTTGTGGCACAATTGATTCCTCTGAGTTCATTTTTTGGATTTAATCTAGATTAGCTGTTGTCAAAAACCAAGTTTAGATCTGACTGACTGACAATTTTAGAACCATTTTTAAGCCCCCCGTTTTCCCCACACTTGATATAGTCATATAAACAAATGCTTACTCCTATTTCTTTTGGTGCTCTCTCAGCCTGCTGAAGTTTTTGAGTTTGAGGGCAACGTCTACAGCCATCACCTGTCTCCCATCGCCAGGAAGCACAGTCTAATTGCAGGTATGTATTGAATCATCATGCACTTGCTGAACGTAACAGCGGAATGAGCTGAAGCTTGCCAAAAGGGACATCTATCTGGCTATTTATACCCCTTTGAGTAGATGTGACAACGCCCCTTTTACTATCCTTTAAACGTCGACACGTTCGCTTCAGAGGTCAGAAGTGGAATATACCCAGGTTGCCTCTAGGTCTGGCCTCAAGGACATAGACACGTGTAATGTGAGTTATACATGCTGTACCACCACATTACCGAGCAGGAACAACTAGTTACCCATACCGGATGCTGTTTTACCGGTACCTCTGAGACAAAAAGGTCTCTTTCTCAATGACATGCCTGTTTGTTTGTGGCTCGAGAGGTCATCTTTTAAATGTGTTATTTAAAAAAAGTCAATCATTTAATTTGATATTTGTATTTTTGCTGAATTTCACATTCTCTAATTGACATTGATTCTCCTCTGATTGCATTGGTGCAACTTTTGATGTAAATCGTTGTTGCTATGATGTAATTCTACCACACCTTGTTTCTGAAAACCTGGAAGGCAGGTTTTTGTAGCTTACTTCAATCACCACTCCCTTGTAGGGTTTTGCAACCAGTACAATATGTATTGTTCGAAAGGAATGTGTGACAGAATGTTATTTTTTTGTGTGTGTTTTTAGTTGGCACCAAAAATCCTAAAATACAGCTGTGTGACCTGAAATCCGGCTCAAAGATCCATATCCTGCATGGTTAGTACGCTGGACTGCAAACATACACACACTCACACTCATCAAAAATGCATGACTTGCAAGAGTTTGGGTCTCAAAGGTTAATTGTTTTTTCTTTTTTATGTTAAAATGGTCAGTTGATTTTAAAGATATTTTAGCGTGATACATATGCAAAAAATAGCAGAATTTTGGTAAATACTGTCATTTTCCATACCTCCTCACAATGGTCGCCAGGGTGCTGGAGCCTATCCCAGCCAGCTACAGGCACCAGACAGGGCACACCCTCCAATGGCGGCCAGCCAATTGCAGGGCGGGGTAAATACATTTTCTAGCAATTTAGTACCGACCTCAATAAATTAAAATATTATACAATGTTGATTCATTTGATCCCAAGTACCATTTATATATCTGTAGTAGAATATGTTTTCAGTTTTTTAATTGAACAATTGAAAATAGTACATTTTATATGATGATATTTCGGTTTGTCTGGATGTAGCTATGGATAACCAAATACATAACATTCAACCCCCTCCCCAATTGAATGAAAAACAACTTTATCCCTACCTCAGGTCACAGAGCCGAGGTCTTGTCTGTTCGATGGTCACCAAGATACGAACATATCTTAGCCTCTGCCAGGTAAGCATTGTTTATGTTCTGTGGTACTTGCATTTAGAATTGGTGAATGCCACTTACACTCATTTAGTGTTGGGATTTATAATATTGAGCAGCTCTACCTAATGACGTCTCCGATGAATGTAATTTTCCCACAGACACACATCACCGAGAAAAATAACAGGCATTAGATCATCCCACCAATTTTTCTTGTCGTTCTCCTTCTCGGCCATCTGGCCACATGACGGCCCAGAGTCAAAGAATATGGTGGCACATCTCTAAATCTACTTAGACATGTCACTGAAGCATATGGCAAATGCAGCCCCCCACCTGTTTTATGCTACATTAGACCTGCTAATTAATCTAGTGGGACCAATGTGCTGCTCTCTCTCTCTCTCTTTGGACTGTAAATTATTTTGAAAACAACTGGCACCGCACTAAAAGGCATTCAGATCTATTATTCTGTCTAACTGTGCAGCTGAACAGGACAGGTTTGAAAAAACAGACAACCTGACACCTGCCAGATGATCAATTTGGGTGCCTGTTAAAAACCCATGGACAGAATATTTTTTTAAAAAGAACAACAATAGTTACACCTGCCCAATTCCCTCTTCACATACATAATTATGTTCACTTTGGATGGGCACTACTATCAATCAAGGCATTTAAAAACATATTTTTTGTCATTATTAAATTGTCAGTGGTTCATAACTGCACTACATCAGATATTTGTTTTGATATGTGAGATTAATGTGAGTTTGGAACAATAAAGACATTTAACTCACCAGTCAGGTGCCTCATGGGCTTGCCCTTATTGGATAAAACAAGATTGTTGATTTGTCTCCTAGTGCCGACAGCAAAGTGAGAGTGTGGGATGTACGTCGGGCATCGGCTTGTCTGTTTACTCTGGATCAGCACAACGGAGACAAGTCAAAAGCTGCTTCTGAGGCAGGTGTGTTTCCTAACAAGTTCAATCTTATAATTGTAGGGCTTTTGTTCTGTAAATTGTATTGTTACTCGTTAAAAAAATGTTTTATTCATGTCTTCTTTTTTTTAGCAACAAATGGCCTTTTTTTTAATATTTTTTCACCTTCATATTCTTCCTAATATTAAGAAGACAAAAAATGGCGTGCTTTTCATGTATGGAAAGCATTTGGATGCATCCAGTTGTCTTAATTAGAATTTAAGGTCTTATCATGACGCAGATTACTTAGAATCAACAAAGGTGTAATGGTAGGGTAACCAATGTGCGTCCTGTCACTACCCTAGTGAACACGGCCCACAATGGCAGGGTGAACGGCCTGTGTTTTACCAGTGATGGCCTGTACCTGCTCACATCTGGGACTGATGATCGCATGCGTCTCTGGAACAGCGCTACAGGAGAAAACACCTTGGTATGTTGTATATTGTCAGACTATAATTACATGATGTTAAATTATCCGGTTGCATTCTTAAACTAGTTGAGGATTTATTTAGCTGCCGATATTATGACATCATCATCTGAAATATAGCTTGGGGAAGCTGGCAAATTTGCCCTGAGCTCTATAAGCAGCCCCCCTGTTCAGATTTGCTGCTTGACTTGTGCCAAGGTTGCTATGGTGCACACACATACTCTCGCTCTTTCTGTTTCCGTTGCAAGACAAGAGTCACCTAAGTGGGAGAGGTCCTTTCTCGTGGGATCACAGAGCAACAGACCTGAACTGGCTCATAGATATAGCAGTAGAAATCAGACAGGCACATTTTAACAAGAATTCCTGGACACATTTCCCAAACATAATAAAGTGAAGCCTTCAACTCATGCATGGTGTAAACTGTGACCAATATTTTAGATAATCTTTCCTACCCACCTCAGGTTAACTACGGGAAAGTGAACAACGGAAGCCGCAAAAGGCGTCAGCTCACAGTGTCGCGGGGCTGTAGTCCCGAGTTTGTATTTGTACCATACGGCAACTCGGTGGCCATATACGGCTTGTACACTGGTGAGCTGGTCACCATGCTGCGGGGTCATTACAACCACGTGGACTGCTGTGAGTTTCACCCTGACCACCAGGTGAGATGTTCCCAAGTAGACTTTTCTTATTGCCGTCAGAGAAGCAAACAATTTAAAATTCAAAAAGGAGATCTATCCCATCCCACTTTTAGTGTATTGTGTCATGCACATGTTATGTTTGTAATTCACTATCGGAATGCAGTCAAACTACTTAACACATGGCAAAGAAGCCACCCATCTTTAAATTGTCATCCATGATCTTAACGCATGTTTCTGTCCACATTTTTCTTTTGTTAAAACAACTTTGTGTGGGTTCTGTGGGCTTAGATGTTCTTTTTAAAATGTCTTTTTCTCATGTGTAGGTGCTGTACAGTGCAGGTAAAGATGGTAACATACTGGCATGGGTTCCAGTTCTGCGATGCCCAGATATTGAGGATGACTCAGATAAGGTGACACTCATTTTAACTTACAAATGTAACAATGCACTTCCGTTCCAAATGATAAGTCATCTATTTCACACATACATAACTCACCCTAATCTACAGTTGAAAGCAATCGGATTGCAAAGACACTCATGTTATTTCTATGCAGCACTGTCTGAAGTAGAATCAGACTAAACCGGTTTGGTTTCAGGTCAGTCAAGATTACCAAAATGATGTCATTTGGTTGAGTGGACCATTAATGAGGGAGAATTTTTGATAATTTTCTTGAAGATCAAACGTTTCCATACATAGACATACTGTCGTAAAGTATTTCCGTTTAACTGCAGGAATTTGGTTAAGCGTTTTGGAGAACTATCCCTAAGCTCCTGACAATACTAAAAAAAATGTTCAATCGAGTCAGGTTTTTTTGGTGGTCTTGTTCACTTTGATGGTGTTAAAATTAGGGTTTTGTGATGACCACTTCAAGACATTGACTTTATTATCCTCAAGCCACTTTTGAACAGTTTTGCTGGTATCAATACCCTTTTGTGACCATGTTTTAGCTTCCTGGTTTTGAGATGTTTCCTTTTTAGCTGTATGTAATCTTTCCTCATACTGTCTATTTTATGAAGAGATCCTGAGTTGAAAAGTTCATCTGATTTCTTGGCTGCTTTTTCTTGATTTTCACATTTCAACCATGGAAGCAGAGCGTTTGAGGTGTGGCCTAATCGTCAGGTGTTTGCCAGTTAATTCAAGTTATCAGCTAACAATGTTTAGCAACATTCAGGAACTTCCAAAACCATTACCTCATTTTCTAGTTCCCTATGTTCTTTATATAGACAGTACTTTTGACATGTTAAACTTTTTAGCACAGAATAATTAATAGAAAACTCCGTTAAATTATTTCTTCCAACATGGTTGCATTTAACAAAATGTGAACAAATTCAGTATTCCTGAATGCCCTGTGACAAGAGAGATTTAGTCTGATTTAAACCAAGATTATTGCCAAGGATTTCAGACGAGTTGACACTGCGCTTTTGTGCATACAGCCTGCACACAGGCACACTAACGTCACCACTTTCATCATTGTAAGTTTCGAGCCATTGAGTAATTCTCATTTAATTGGTCATTTCATTCTCATGGCATTGAATTCCTCACAACTGGAATTTTCCGATTGTCTTAACTGGTATTTCACTTCTCATTCCAGCAGGCTTCATCACTTCATACAACAAAGCTCTGAAAAACTATTTAAAGAAAGGCGAGCGCTATCCGTTTGAAGATGATTAGAAACCACTTGCGATTTTTTCAGTGTTTTATTTTACAAAATGCCTGCCTTTGCGTAGCATTGCAATGGGTTTCAACCTCTGCAGTGTTAAACAACCTCTTCTAGCATTGTAGCTTAAACTTTTGAAATCCTGTAATCATTTCTTTAGGTTTCTCTTTTTAAACATTAATGTTTGGCGTATTTAAATATTGTCATTATTTAACTCTTTCAAATTGAATTATCAACACAGTATCATTATTAATGTTACTGTAGTTTAAAATGGTATTCAACTTGTTTCCCAGGAATAAAAACCCATTTCAAATGCACTACTGTATGTCATTGTTTGTAATGATGATGATGATGGAATTTTCATTTTACAGAGTGTCAAATCATTAGTGAATCCCGCCTTACAAGATGCATGGAGCAGCGATGAAGACTAAAGGCCCTTTCACAGTGTGTATCGTTTTCTTGGCGGTCGTCACGGATCAGCAAGCGAGGACAGCAGAGTCTCTGGCCTGTATTTCAAAGCACTTGTGGACCAGCCTACCAAGATGAACGATAGGGATTTTTTTTGTTGCTAGCTGCTCTAGTGATGAGACTCTGAAGTCACCATGCAAGCTTTTCCTCTTTTGGGTGCTCCTTTTGATGTCACTGTGACACCCACTATCAGATTTAACAGTTTGATGCCATGTAGCTTACCATTTCTTTGTCCTTGCTGCAGACACACAACTTGGTGATAACAATGCTCCAAGGTTTCAACAATGGACTGTGATGACTTGATTATGGTGCTAGCAAAGTTGCAGATTCAAGGACTACAAAAATCCTCTTGTGGAACAACAATCCTCACATCATGACATATTGGTGATTGTGTCCGGTTTACGTAGTTGCTATTTAAAGTGTTTGGACAGTGAGAGGACTCTTATGCATATGTGAATGATCTTTACTTGTGATTTTATCACGTGTTTTCTGCCAACACTAGTTTCTCTAAGGATGGGAGTGACCCTTGAATTTTTAAGATAAGATTGTCTTTTGTCATTCCTTCTTAAAATTAGCATCTGTGTTTATGTTAGGGGTGTTGCAAGGGTGGCCCTGTCGAAACCTTCAACGAGACAAAAATGATACATAGCAACACCTTACTCTAACGGCCTTGGGCACATTAGCATTTTGTTTGAGGTTGCATTAAATTGTTTTTTTTAGGAGCGCCATCTTTTGTTGGATTTTACACAATTTTTAAAAAAGTATTATATTCTTATTAAAAAGGTTGTCAAATACTGCTGTGATTGACTGTTTACCATTTCGATGCTAGAGGATAAGTGGCACAGAAAATGAAAGAATGCAAAAAAAGTGTGGAAGAAATAGTTAAAATATTATTTAAATTACAGAAGAATAAAATAATTAAGTAAATATTTTTGTCAACTTTCTTACAGTAGCCTTGTGCTTCTGTCTGTTCCACTATGAGCTAGAAATGCAACAATTAAAGACCTTGAGTCACACATAAGATAGGGAATGGAAATACAAACATGCAATCAAGGAGCAATTGTGCCAAGATTGTCTGCATGGTGCTGTGTATCGTCTGCACACCATGTGTATCAGCCCTTCTGACCTTAAACAACTCCTCACACATTTTACTTTCCTCAAGTTTGGGATGAAACATCACAGCTTCTAGATGCATCTTTACATTTCCATTTCAAATTATCTAATCTGATGACAATTAAATTGTGATATAATCATGTTACATTTGGATTTTAAAATGTGCATGCCTTTAGTTTGGTTTCCGGGAGATAACTATTGCAACATATTGAACATATTGTACAGTTTCTGTTATATCTATGACTGATCATTATGACCGCATATGTGACTCATGCGCTTAGATTGAAAGTGACGTCTTCATGAGGATTTGACTAGGACTGATTATAGTACGTCTCATTTGGGCTGCCCGGCGGCCAATCAACGGTCGAGGTAATGAAGACCCGCCCCCTTATAAGGGGTATAAAGCGTAGACTCTCCTCTCACGTGATCACTTGGAAGCATCCCGCGACACACCTGTGAGCTACCTTATTGTATATTCTTTCCTGGGGTTCATTTCCATTATTTGTATTAAAATTTCTTCCTCTTTTGAAGTCCACAATTCAGGGGACAGATTGCATACCGGAGACTTCTCCCGGCAATTGGAGGTAAATATGTAACTTTGAAGGGATGCCATGTGTTGGCAGGTTAAGTTTATCGAACGTGATTGGTGTGCAATAGCAGGAATACTTGTTTTTCTACTCTTGCGTCAACGCATCTCATATGCAAGCAATCTTTTGTCTTGTTTTCAGTGGGTATTACTGGCATGAGCTCGTGTGTGTGTGAACTCAAGTTTTTGCTCTATTTAAAAAAATGTCAGCAGATGCTGATTTTGAGTGTGAGGCAGAGATGATAAAAGTTGATTAAATTCAGTTTGTTTTTGGCATGTGAACTATATATTTTAACTTCTATTGATTGCGGTTTGATAACGACCTTTTTGAAAACCGGTTCTGTGACCTTTGACTAGAGGGAGGGGGGGGGGGGGGGAGCTCAAGCTTCAATTTTGGCATTTTAAAACTAAGTCATGATTTCCTAATTTTCCTCATGTGGTGTAGTGTCAAACTTTATTGTGCTGTGGGAATGGGTGAGTTTTTTTCGGTGAAGAAAATGAAAAGCTTGCTTGGCTGTGCATTTTATTCAAACTAAATTTATTATACTAATATATTATACTGATTAATTATACTACTGTAGAATCTAATGTCTGACTAGTGGGGTTCCATAAAATTGATATGGAATCTACAGTTTCCCACATTATCTTAACATGTTGTGCAAGTAAGTGACTCTCCATCTAGTGTTAAAACTGGGAAATGCAACAGCGTGTAGACAGGTAATGCATGTGTGCCACATAATTACTGCACTCGATTCAAATCTAAACAGTAGGCTTCATATATCCTGGAAGCCTTAGTTTGGACAGCTCTGCCTTAAACTGCAGTGTTTTATTTTCTCCCCTCACTGAAATGCTAAATTGAAGAGCACAATTGAGTTGCTGTATTTAATTAATTGCATGCATGGCAAGTGTTTGAGGCCTTTGCTAATAAAAGTCCAAATTTTGAAAGCAATGGTAATTATCTCAGGTTGGCATTTAATGCTTTGTTGCCTGTTTAAAGTAATTGTAGTCTTTTACATCGTGATCCAACAGAAATCTAACAAATGATAAAAAAATAACTTTCTTTGGCTGTTCACTAAGATAAAAGTTCAGTAAAGGTAACAAAGTTTAAAAAGTCTAGGCAGCATCAATTCTGGGAGGTACAAATAAGGTCAGATAAGTCAAAACAAGTATCCAAATTTGGTCACAGCTCTTTTTAAATGATTACCATTGGCCTTTTACAAATTCTGAAGTGTTGTAAAATAGCCTGCACTTTAACTTTTTAATTATTTTTTTGTTCAGCAAATCTTTGGCAATGTGTGCATGAAGACAGTGAAATACTTCATTTGTAAAAGTAAGGGCTTGGTGAGTAGGGAGGGTTTATTTTGTAGCAATATGTAGCTATTAAAAATCCCTCTTTAATCTGTTTGCTGTGAGACTGTCACTTATTGTACTGCCCAGACACTTGTTGCTTTGTGTGGCCTGCATGGCCCTGTTGTTGTCAACTAAACTGCCTTTTCATTTTATTCTGCAAACAAAATGCTCATATTGCTAGTATATATCTCCTTGTCATTAAATAGCACAGCTCCATTGAAGAACAACTCAAAGGTGTGTTTTGTATTTAACCTGACTGTCTTTCTTGCTTCTCATTTACCTGGAAGTCTCTCAAAATGGAAATAAACAGTATAAAGACTTCAGCGCTACTCATGTATGATGGCTTCATCCAAAATGCAGGTAGGATTCCCTACATTGTTTTCACTAAATGTTTAATAAGGAACTGTACAAGTGAACTGTATGATCTCCTTTTACAGATGCTCGCACGGAAAATTGGCTACTTATGTCATCCCCTGTTCTGCAGAGCATCATTATCATGGCATACATCTTTTTTGTCACGTCACTTGGCCCTCGCCTCATGGAGAATCGCAAAGCTTTTGACCTCAAAGGCATCCTGGTGGTGTACAATTTTGGTGTGGTGGCCCTGTCGCTCTACATGTGCTATGAGGTAAAACTCATTAGCATGTGATTTTTTTTTTTTTTCAACTTCTGACGCAACTGAGAAAAGGTGTTAAAGGTTTTATTAAATGGGACTCTTATTCTAGTTTTTCATGTCTGGATGGGGAACGGGATACTCTTTTCATTGCGACCTAGTGGACTACTCGGAGTCACCACAAGCCGTGAGGGTAAATTTGCATGGAATCCTATTTTTTTTACAATTTTTTTTTTTAGATTTGATTGTAAATGTACACTCGGCTATTACTTAAAGTAATTTCAGTGAGCAATGCAAAAACTTCCAATTCCAGTAAGTGAAATGGTTGCTTTGTCATTGTAACAAAAATGCACTTGCTTGTCAAAAGTGAGTTTCATTAACATTATATAAAGGCAGGCCAAGTGTATTTTTTGGATAATTTGATTGTCACAACATTGAAGGAATAGTGACTATTTTTTTCCACCTCTAGATGGCGGCAACTTGCTGGCTTTACTACTTTTCAAAGTTCATTGAGATGCTTGACACAGTAAGTTGCCATGATCTACTAGTCAGTGAATTCAGAGAGATGATTATTTCCTCACTTTCCTCTAGGTTTTCTTTGTGTTGAGGAAGAAAAACAGCCAAGTGACATTTCTTCACGTTTATCATCATTCTATAATGCCATTTACCTGGTGGTTTGGTGTGCGCTTTTCTGCAGGTAGTACAATCTCCTTCCTTGTATACTCCTATTTTCCCATTCATGCACCAAAGTCACACTTCCTTTTCACTTCCTCAAGGGGGTATGGGGACTTTCCACGCCGTGCTCAACTGTGTTGTCCATGTCATCATGTACACTTACTATGGCCTGACTGCCTTGGGTCCCAAATACCAGAAGTATCTGTGGTGGAAGAAGTACCTCACCACCATTCAGCTGGTATGACATTTTTACTTCCTCTTTCAGGTTGATTTTTGTCACTTCTACAAACCAACATTTGTGCAAACGTAACGTATGTGAAGAGATGTTTTGTTTGAAAAGGCACATTAGTTGGATATAGGTTCGGGGTAATTTTCTCAGTCCTACAGTAACTGTTGATTCCACTTAAAAGCAAAATGAAAAAAAGTCTTGCTGGGGTAGAATTATAAGCCATTCCTTCCAAATTACTGCTCAATCAATACTTCATAATAATTTGAACAAGGTCATGTTCCCTAGCTTATTTAGGAAAATATTGCAAAGAACTTTGTCAAGCTGCAGTGCTACTTCCAGTCTAAAACCTTCAGAAAAATTGAAAGTTTTGTATTTGACATTGTTATAGTAGGTGGCAGGAGTAGGAAATGGAACCAGTGTAATTGTATTCTGATGATAATCAGTGGTAGAGGGCTAAATATGTTTTCTGTGCAGATTCAGTTTGTGATGGTGACCACGCACATCTCACAGTACTTCTTCTTGCACGACTGCCAATACCAGTTCCCCATCTTCATCTACATCATCGGCCTGTACGGTCTCATCTTTCTCTTCCTCTTCCTTAACTTCTGGTACCACGCCTATACCAAAGGCAAGAGGCTTCCAAAGGTGCTGCAGGCTCAAACATGGGCTCACCACAGCAACGGTGTCATGAATGGCCATGCAAACCACAAAGATGACTAGTTGGAAGTTCAGCACAAGCTATTTTGCAGCATTTTCTACTTTCATAAAAGACAATCTTTAAATTATGACCAAAGTTATATTTAAACCTGACGAAGGGATTTGCTTTTGTATTTGAATACACATTGCTAAAGCCACAGGAAAGTGACATTCATACTCGATGTAGGGCTTCACCTATAGCATGACTGGGACTCTAACCTTGATCTACGCTCACTCTCAAAAATGAGATCGCCAGCTCTCTTGTCTTAGATGGTTCACACAAAATGTCTGAGGTGGTAATTTTGCAAGGATAATGTTAACTTTCACATGCATGGAGAACAAGGAAGTCTGGATTGAGTGTTAGATGTTGTTTCCCACCTAAGGCTGGAGTCACAGGTGCTAATGGTGCCAGTTTCAGTGAAATGTTCTTAAAAGTGTGACCAATGATCCCTGGGTTGTGTACCAGGGGGATGTTCCTCTAGAGCTTTAAGGCTCATTGTTAAAAAATATACAAAAAGAAATAAAATAGTTAGTTGAGTATTAAAGTCTAACATGCAGGGAAGGTGTCTTTGGCTCAGTAACTGGAGCATCTGTCTACTGTTATGATCTTATCCCCAAAGTGAATGCAGCAGCGCTCCTAAGATTGATGTGATATACTCGTAGGTTAGTGAAGAGGTTTTCAGATGGAATGATGCTGTTCCAGTTTACATCTAATTTCCTGTTCGTTCCAATTGTTGACAAATTTAAGATTAATGTGACTTGTTTATACTGTTTTATATGTATTTATATATAATAAATGATGACTGTACTTTATCTTGAAGTGTTTTTCATTTTTATTTGAACATGATTAAATTATTTTTGCAATACTTAATCAAGATGAAAGCAATGGTTAGTGAACTTGATATTGGTTTAAAAAGAAAATGTCAAGAAATGGTCAACTGCTTCCCATGTTCTCTTTGACAGCAGCAATGCAGATAAATGACAAATCATTTCACACCTTACTCTGTTTGTGTGTAGGTAGCTGTCAACAGCTTGACTGTTATCACTCAAACAAATCTGATGCTATGGTTCATCTCCACACAGACAGACACACACACACACTGAGGACTTGTCTACCTTGCTGCAGTGTATCATATCTCTAAAGTTGATTTATTGATCAGTGCTCTGGCATCCATATCTTGCATCTAGCTGAGTGGCCTGAACATGTGATTACATTTGTTCTCTGGCTTTACAAACTAACCCATTTCTCATGCTCTAATAACTATTGCCCCTGTTTTCTCGGGTGTTTGTGATGGCTATTGTCATAACGGCGGAGAAGTCATCTTTTGCATCGTATTAGCATAACTTTTCCACTCCCATGAGTTTGAGCCTTGCAGCGAGCCTGCTTGCTTTGCTGATTCCATGTCTGCATTCCTGTTTGCTTCATTTCTCCGAGCAGCTCGTCTAGCTCATCTCTGTACAGTATCTCCACTATTTTATTACTGATTGGAAATGGGCGGATCTATTGGGATAACTACTTAAAGAATGGCCTTATTGCTAAGCTTATACCCTATATTCAAAGATGTTGTTCTCATTTAACTTGTATAAAATTATTTTCTATGAAATGCAAATATGTCAAACTCATTCATTTCCATCCTATTCTGGAGATCGTCTTCCTTGCCTAAATCCTCCTAAACTTTCCTGATCAGGTGATAGGACAGTTTAGGAGGCTCTGGGCAAGGGAGATCATCACCTCCATATTACTGAGGGACTGTGGATCAGCTTGCATGGGTCATTCTGCATATTTAACTTCAGTCTCAGTTTGTAGAAGCTCCCCACCTTGTGGATTTCCTGTGTGGCTCCAGTTTTTTTTTATTTTTTATTTTTAACCTAGTTCTGTAAAGTCTTCTGTGTCTATACTTGCTACAGTTACCTGGGCAAAATCTCAAATATGGGATGAAATTCAATTCTAATCTGATCTAATAGGTGACATTCACATTGAATTTGATGACATTGATGGTATGAGACATCCAATTCATTTTAACCCTGAGGAGGGCAAGCTAACCCATTTCCTTTGGTTAGCAGGGGGAAGAAGACTAGGAGAGTTGGCAAGTACATGGAGGTTTTCCACCTTTATTTGCTCAGTTTAGAGGTGCCACATTTGCCCAAAGTGTCCCCCCCACAATGCATCAGGAAAGCATGGCTATAATCCCCTGTATGTTTTTCAATGCAGAAGAGCCAGTTGGCTGTTGGTTCACAGTGCGTGAAATGCCTTGGGCTCAACATGTTCCAGTCATGTAAGTAAAAAGGATGAAGGGCTAATTTGACATGATGACTAGTGATAAGTGTGACACCGTGACATAGGTGAGGTCTGTTTTTTTCCCCCTCTCAGTACCAACCTTTCCTGTGGCACAGGAAAGTGAAAGGCACTGCTTTTACCTGGAGGTAATCATTAATCTACATGTTTTTTGGAGTTCTTGGGGAAAGAGAGAATGGGTTTATGTGAACTTGTGTGACATTTTTCTTGGGTTTCAAAACCTACCAGAATATAGCGCTTTATTGATCCCTGAGGGGACATTCTTTTTATACTGAGAAACATTTTCACACACTAAACCATCACAACCCTTTTTAAAATAAGCTTTTTTTTTTGATAAATCATTTGAGGACAAATATTGATCTTGACGTCTGATAACTCCCCAACCAGTCGCTCCTCATTCAGTGTGACATCTGAAGAATAATGGCACAGCACTTTTGGCTTGCAGAGGTTTTAAGCTGTCTCATTTGGTCTACTTTCCTTGAGATTCGATCGTTCATGTCATTCTTTATTTTTACCAATCTGTGGCATGTGGCTATGGCCAAGAGTGCAATGCAATTTCTGGGAATTCTGTGAAGCATCTGGAAAATTCCATTTTTCACACAATTCCTCTGTAACTTGATTAGTTCCTGTAAGCACAAGGAAGGGGCAGGGTAATTTTGGATATTGCATCAATTCCTATAAATTTTTCCGCATCGCTTTGGGTAAAATGACGATTTGTTGCAACACTTTCATTTATTTTTTTTATCTCTCTTTACAATTCAAAAATGCTTGTGAGCCCACTGGTTATAGCTTCTCCATCCAAATGCAGAACAACCATACACTGTGGTTTAAATTCATTGGAAAAGCAAGGGTAACATTGAGGCCAAGAGGAACAAAAAATAAAAACATTTATAAAAACCACTTGTATAGATTACTACACGGTGGCAAAACTGTTAGTATAGATAACTCAACTGTATGTACATTTTAGTAATCTGTATATATATATATATATATATATATATATATATATATATATATATATATATATATATATATATATATATATATATATATATATATATATATATATATATATATATATATATATATATATATATATATATATATATATATATATATATATATATATATATATATATATATATATATATATATATATATATATATATATATATATATATATACTATCATAATATATGAGGATAAAGCTGTTCTGAAAATAGATGAGATGAGTTATATAAATATATATATAATTATGGTTTATGTATTATTTCCACACATACACATAAGAGCGAAGGCATGATTCGCCACTTGGCCTTCCTCCTCCTTCAGTCAAATCATCACTCTTGTCTATTACCTCATGGTTGGTCCACATAGTTTGTTCCGCTCTCCTGCGCGAGTAGGAGGCGGAGGGGCCGTCCTCGAGAGTGGTGCAATTGGTCAATGGGCGAGCAGGAAACAATGTGACGTCGCTGGCCCGTGCAGCTGGCAGCTCGCAGAGGAGAGTTTCCTCCTCTCCTTCCATCAATAATGAAAGAACTCGAGCACGCAAACGGAGTGGGAGCATTGTTGTGATGATGCATGCATGTTTGTTTTGATTCTAGCTGACTGGAAGTACCAGTGACTGGGAGACAAGGATCAATAGATGTAAGTCTCTTTATAGATAATAACAATAGCTGTGATGAGTGCAATACATTTAGCATTATGTGCTTGTGAAATCTCCCTTTTTTCCCCATTTATGGTGTATGATTAAGCATTGCATTGAAGTTCATTGGGTTCAGAAGGTCAAATGTGTGGGTAGCGAGAGAACAGTGCTGCACACTGCAATGCCTCACTTGGAGTGACGAGCTCAAGGACTTTTGACACCTTTTCACAAATCAGTAATTCCTTAACTACTCTAGGCAAAGTTAAACTGCACATTTAATGCTATTCTGAATCATGTACTATTGTCTGAATTGTGGACATGAACTAATGATGGAGATTTATTTAAGGTCACTGAGACATTTGATAACTCGGTATAAAAATGACCCATATTGATGGAACATAGAAATATCCCAATTTTTATGTGTGTTAGAATGATGAGTACTCAATGAGTCTGTTGTTGTTTGTATGTGTGATACTTTCCCTTGTTTTGCTGCCCATGTAACTTAGTGGAGTTTGTGACTGACACATATTTTTGCAATTCAACTGTCATGTAAGCATGCATTGAAATCCAATACTATAATATCCAACATGTAAAAAAATAAAAATAAATAAAATAACATGCAGGTTTATCTTCTGCTTGCTACCTCCCATGTGACCCAGGTGTTTCTGATTGTCTCATCAACCCATGTGTGTCTAATTCAAACCTGTGTGTTTGTCAGTCCTTGCTGGATCGTCGCTGGTGTGTCGCTTGTGTCCCCCCATCAAGGTTTGTTAAATCCTCATCATTTCAGAGCTTCTCCCAAGTTGTTGAAGTTTCTTAGTACACCTTCACTCCATCTTTACCTCTCTTAAAGCTTTGGCTTTGATACTACGATAAATATGACAATGTTTACCGACTCGCAAGAGGAAATGAACTATTGGCATTTTAGGTTCATTTACAAATACCAATCTGACCCCTTAATGAGAGTAGCATTGAATTCCAACAAGGTATATAAGCTTTGAGTGTATTATGAAATTCACCCTGTTGTATTGGAAAATTCATCTTTTCCACCACGTTGTGGAAACAGTAATGTGTGGTTTTTCTCAGGGTACTCTGGTATCCTCCCAAAAACATGGATGGTAGGCTGGTTGAACACTCAAACACTGAAAATTAGAGTTATGTAGTGCTTGATGTCAGTGCCAAGGGTGAATCACTGAGAACCAGTAGTGCTCATTGAGTCCAATCAGTGAGCTTTATTTTTTTCTTAACAAATGAGTTCTGCCATCGGTGATAGTAACTACTTATATTTCACACTTCATGTAACACTGGTATTTTTGGAGCAATTTTTTAAAGAAAAATGTTGTGTTTTTTTTTTTTTACCCTCGTCACACCAGGCCACCAGCTTATGTCATCATTCATTTAATTATTTGAGCACAGCATGCTGACTCACAGGGTAACAGTGCACGGAGTTGTGGAATTATTCTGCCAGTGCTGGTCAAAATGAAAAGGCAGCTACAGCTATTTTGGGGAATCTCTCTGAAAGAGGACATAAACTGAAAATTAGATACTTTTGTCAAACATGCACTAAAGCACAGTACATATTGTCCTTGATGATAATCAAACTAATAATCTAATATATATGACCATATCCTATGGTTAAGGGTGTGTTGAGAAGAGTTTTTCTTCCTCCAATTAGTTAGAAAATGACCTTAAAATTATACTATTCAAGGTTCTAAAATTATTGGTGATCTATTTCAACTTTGGTCTTTTCCCAGTTTGCTATTTGTATTGAAGTAATACCAACAGCTGGGGATAAATGTTTTTATTAGTTTTGCCAATCTCATAATTTACTGTTCTCTAGGCCTGCTCTTTATGTTGTAGTGTAGGGCACATAAACCTAAGATTATTTTATTCTTCATTGTTAATGTGCATTGATCAAGTACAGTGATGACAACATTGATCAAGTTTGTGAAAGACTAAATGAGTAAGTTGAATAGGAAAAACGTAGATGACGTGCTTACTTAATTCATAAGCAACAGCTGCCTCTCTTTTGCAGCGATAAGTGGGGATGAAAAGCAGCCGTGTAAGGCATGTCTACTTGCCTCCCACTCAGTTCACCCCCTTTGATCCGGAACACGTGGATATGTGTAAATGTTTATCTGACTTAAGCTTGTTCCAGATGGTGCTCCTTTCTGCAAAGAGCGTAACTCTAAGAGAAGCGCTATGGTGCTTTGCAGAGGTTAAAGTTCAGGGGCTACATTACAGTAAAGGAGGGGGGGGCGGTTGGCCTCGGTGCCAACAATGTTAAATGTCACATATTTCCCGAAGCCATTCTTGCCATTTTATAATAGGACTATAATGGAAAATATTATATAAGGTTTTTTATCGAAGCATATTCATGATTGTAATAATAAGGACATGTTTGTTTTTCCTTACCAGGCTGAGGATCCAGTAGTGCTCCAATACAGACATATAACTACATTTTATTTTAATAGTTCTTTCCCCTAATAACCAAGTACACATGCTACACTATTCAAGGCCATTCTAGTAGGCCTGGCTTTCATTTATTGTTTCTTTAAACATACCTCATCTAAGTATCCGGACAAGGATGCTTCACGCACGCAGATGCTGAGTGATACCGTCATGATTTGGAGGATAGATGTTTTACTCATCCTAAAAAAATCTTGACTAGAATGACTTTTTAACCCTTAATGGAGTGTTCCCATGTTTTCTTCCTTAAAAGGGAGCGACATACATACACAGAACATCATTTAATGTACTTGGACAAGCACACTGGCTGCCCTTTATTGCTTTACTATTAATAATCTATTGGAATGTTCCTCGTCAATCCTGTTTTTTTTAATGGGAAGAACTGAAATATAGTTGATTTTGTATTCTGGCCTAAATCTCACTTGAAATCTGTATTAAGTGTACAGGAAATATAGAATTTGTGTTAGAAATGGAAGTATACAGGTTAATACAGGGTAAACCCTGTTGATATTACAAGTTACAAAACCCTCTTAGACCCTGAAGTCTAAGTTCATTGACAAAGGCTTAATGTTTGCATTCTGGTTTGTTGTTTCCACTGTTACTAGAACATCATATTATATGGCAGTAAGATTACACTTACTTTACTGGATGAAGTTGTTATTAACTGTTGCTGAGGCTGTCTTCCATTGAAAAAAGTGAAAGGAAAAAAAGTCATCCTAGGTCAGGCCAAATAATAAAGGCAAAGGTTATGAAAAATATGGTAAGGATTGATGGAATGAGTGTGGACCAAAGTCACAGACTGGAAGAAAAAAAAGTATAAAAAGATTAGATCTTTACTTTCCTGGGGTGTACTAAGGTCTTTATGGCTATTTATGGTTCAAATTTGAGACCTATTCAGTACCTTTTGTTCAAATTAGTGGTAGCCTGTAGCTAAAAAGTTTTCCAAGTAGAATTAATGTGCTGTTGTGCATCAAGGCAATCTAATGATAATTGCGGATTTGCGTATGTTTGCGGGTACATGACGACACTGTGCGCTAGACGTGACCTCGAGGGCACATTAGCAACCGTCTGAAACTGAGAAGAGAGACACAGCTGCGTCCCTGAGTCCATCTGGAAGGAAAAGTCCTTTCTCTTTGTCTGCCTGGATGTCCTGCCATTGTTTATTTATTTTTTGCTTTTTACCTCTAAAAAGATAAAAATCACTCCGCAAAAGGTTCGAAAGGTTATGACCATGACACTGTGGGGATTTGGGAATTGAAGTGGCGTGGGGGGGTTGTAGGGTAGATTTATGAAATCTCATGAGAATGATGAGATGTGCTGCAATGTACATCCGGAACCTTATTAAACAACTTTTGTTTTCTTTTTGTGCCGGAATCGTGGAACATTTTTCCATTACAACTGTTGACATTTTCTAGCTTTTTTTGGAAGTGGGATAGTGCAAGCAATGTCACCATCCTCTGTGGCTTTTACATTCCCATGCTGACTTGTTTTATAGGAAAACATTCCGGTTCCATTCTGACTGAATTAAAGAAAAATATAAGCTAATGAATAAAAATAAAAATACATATTAGTTTAGGGTACTAATATAGTTCAACTTTTGTCCAAGTAAACTGGCTCCAGCAACCCGTGACCCTAAAAAGGATAAGAAATGCATGAAAACAAACCCAAAAAAATCATATTACTCAACTACTTAAGTCATTTATTAATGAAAAGAAACATAAACCTAAATCAAATGAACAAAAACAACCAGATAAATATAAGATTTGCAATAGTTTTATAATTTTACATGTGAAACAAACAGGCAAGAAAGCAAAATGAATTACTGAAATATTAAAGACAGTCTTAAACAAACCATTTTTTCCAAACATTAATAAGTTCTAATTTCATTGCAACAGCCCAAATACGTTGATAAACATGCAAAAAAAAAACAACAACAACCCTATTAAACAGGATGTGTATTCATAAAAATAACCAGTATAAAGACAAACAACAAAGTTAAAAGAATAAAACCCACAAACATGAGTAAGCATACTTGTACATACAAATAAATCCACATAAATTATTATTACTCATTCTTCTTGAACTTTTTTTTGATTTTCATAAGGCAATGAATCATTCACTTGGCTTTTTCGAGTATACACTGGACCCAAATATTCCAATTAGAGATTATAATAGAGAAAAGTAGTGAAGAAGAGTATAGAATCCAACTGAACAGGACAGAATGCACAACTTTTATCTTTTGTGGAACAAAATATGCCAGTGCACTTTTAAAGCCCCATTCGCGGAGGATTCTTACATTCACTTGCATGCTCATCATGGTTAGTGTTAATGAAAATGAGTCATTTATTCATTTTTAACACTACTTCTCCTTTTCCAGGAGTTCTGGGCCAAAGCTGGACTACACACTTAAACTGGTCATCACTCAGTCGTAGGGCACACAGAGAGACACTCAACCATTTGCCTGCCCCGCCGGCGAGTGGGACTCAATCTCACGCTGCCTGAACCGAAGTCAGCCGAAATAACCACTGCAGCATCGGATGGCCTTAGGATAAGTCGGGAGAGCATGAGTCAGGTATGTGAAGATTTATAGATAAATAAAAGATGAGCTGCATAAAGAGGGGGCAATCACTAGTCGTCAAGAGCCTCAAGGTTTCTTTTTCCAACCAATACATGCCAAATCAAATATGTTTTTCTGCAATAATCAACTGATTACGCTAGAAAGTCATCAGAATTTTTTTTGAAAAAGCATTATAATTTTTCAAAACAATAACTCAATGCGAGACTTTGAAAGAGTTTCCCAGCCCTGTTCTTGAATGGAATGCATGGACCAGGGGTCTCCAGCTCTGGCCCTCAAGGGCCAGTCTGTTTCCCATATTTCCCTCCTTTATCAAATCTGAATCAAATGAGCAACTAATCATCAAGCTGTCCCATCGCATGATCACTGATTATTTGATTCGGCTGTATTGTTGGAGTGAGACATGGAAAACAGACTGGATAGGGGCCCCCGAGGACCTGAGTTGGAGACCCCTGGTATGGACATATAGTTCTACAGTGACCTCTGCAGGCATCAAAATGTAGTGCATGCTTAAGCAGCAGATAATGGATAATTTCAGATCTACAGATCACATTTAACCTGGGCTGGCCCTATGTGTATTCGTTCCATAATAAATGTACTATTATACATTATTGGGTTGTTTATGTCCATGTTAGATTTAAGTATAAACTGCACATTATTGTTATGGATTAAGACATGGCTGGAATAATTTAGAGATTGTACCTGAGGCTGCAAATCTGTGATGACACTTGAATTTGGCCCAGTTTTTGTGTTTTCCTCCTGAAGGTTCAGGTTAAACTCCATATTATAGCACTTTTGTGGCAGGTCTTCTTGATTTAAAAAAATATTCTCTCTCAAAGAGTTAAACTGTATACTGTTTTGGCAGTTTTGAGAAGAACAACTTCTCCATCATGATTAAATACCTTGATTTTAATTTCACACAGTTTCCACTCCACTCCCCTGCTGTGATGACCCAATTTCACAGCACAAAAAGCAAATAACAATATGAGAGGTGCGTGAGTCATACTTGACACTTGGAGACAAGATGCAAGACCTTGGTAGGGTTTCAGCAGCTAATTTACATTTCAAGTAAATATATTTCATCACCCTGCCAAATTGCTGTGAAATTGTTTCGAGGTGCTACAAAGGTCTGGCTGCAAGACAACAGATGAATGGCAAGAGAAATTCAGGTTAATGCATCCAATATCACACTGTCCTAAAGCCAATAGCACCAACTGACATCTATTGTTTCCCATGGGTATGAGTTGAGGTGTGTGTGTGTGTCTATGGGAGATTGCATTACACTAACTGAGAGCACCTCAGTGCGTTGATTGCAGTTGATTTATGAAGGAAAAGCCTGTGGGAGTGGAAAGGACAAGACAAGGTCATGCTAACCCATTCGCTGAAGATCCGCTTACCTTAGGTCTCACTGCATATAACATCATCTTAGAAAACTCCACCTTTATTTTTTTCCTTTAAAAAAAATAAATAAACCGGCCTGGTGCACAATTGTTGCACCACTTGGAGGAGCCACTGCTGCATTGGAACATGCATAGATGATGGTTTTTATTCATTTATTCTTTTTAAAAGGGTCTAATTGTATTAATCAAGACATTAGTAAAGCAAGAAAAGGAGATACGAATAACATTTTATTTGGGAAAAACTTGGTAAACATTCTCAATGATATCATAAATAAGACATAGGAATATGTTGGTTACACTTTCTATTTTTTCCACCATGTACGTATGATTCCATGGTTCATTCGAGGAGGGTGGAATGAACTTGCTCATTTGCATAAGCAATATACTATACTCTGCCCTACTCATCGTTCAGGGTCGTCTCTCGGAAAAGGAGCCTTTTTAGACATTTTAGAATTCCTATCTCATTTAATTTGATACTTTGTTCCATGTTTCAATAATAATTCTCACTTTCATTTGCTAAGAATTGTATGTCATTATCGTCTGTTCACTCAAGAGAATAAAAAAAAATATCTGTCTCAAGAGAAAGTCGACTATGGCTATCATTCCTTCGACTTCATTTCTCTTCATTTGCAAAGCCCACAGTTTGGGGAACACTTGTCACATCTACTTTACTATCAACATAATTCATTTCTTTGCATCTTCTTGGTTCTAAAGATGACACTGATGCCAGTTTATTTTTGTGAAGTATAGCTGAACTGGGTGCACAGCCCTTTTGATCATTCAAAACTTTAAAAATAAATTCATTCATTTTCCGAAAAACTTATCCTCACAAGGTTCGCGGAGATGCTGCAGCCTATGCCAGCAAACTAGGGCCACAAAAAGACGGACAACCATTCACACTCACAATTTAAAGTGTCCAACAATCCTACCATGCATGTTTTTGGGGATGTGGGAGGAAACCATAATACCTGGAGAAAACCCACACAAACCTGGGGAGAACATGCAAACTCCACACAGTAAGGATCTACTTGGAATCAAACCCTCAAACCCAGAACCGACGTGCTAACCACTCGTCCATTAGGCCACTTTAAAAATTCCTCTTTTCAAAAATTGTCCCGACTAACAAATTTATATTATTTGTGCAAGTTAACACATTTCCCAACTCTAGTAAAAGTAGATATATTGATATCTACTTTCACCTTAGGTGACCAGTAAATATGGCTAGAAAGGCGAGTCTCTTGCATAAAGATTTCACACAAATTGGACATCTTTTATTATGATTGTCAACAAAACTGTATTGTACTGAGAAGCCAGGGCAGAGATGTGCTGTCCTACTACATCCCAAGTTGTATGTTTGCCATGGAATGATAAATGTCATCCATCAAGAGTTGGGTAAGATCTATGATATTATTTGCTAAACTTCCTGGTGGCCTCTCAGTACTTGATGCGGCTTCACAAGCGCTCATTTTGACAGGTGCTCCATTTCAGTAAATAAGAATCTAAGCTTGTCTAGGTAATGCACAAGCGCCCACAGAGTTTCACAAATGGAACAAAAACCCCTCTTGATTAACATGGCGCACGCATGTGCTCCTTTGCCTTCAAAGAGAATAAAAGCTTCAACCAACTCTTCTCAACTGATAGGACAGCGACGATAAAAGGTTGAGATACTTTCGAGGGATTATTCAACGAACAGCCTTGACATAGAAAGAAAAAAAATCACGCAGCATACTGAAATTCAAAAGCCCCTTTAGACAGCTGTGGGCAAGTGGACCCTTCACGTCCCGATTGTGTTTTTTTGTCCCCTCCCTCTCACTTGCTTAATGTGATGAATTGTCATCACACTTACTAATGGTTGAACATTGAATAAAAATGCATAACTGGAGCACAATGGCCTTCATAGACGAAGCAATATAGTGGAGTTTACTTTTTGTTCATCAGAGGTATGTTTTGTTAAGGATTGCATCGTAATTATGGTGTCTGTCAAAGGGCCCTCACTGATTGGATATTGATTTTTTTTAAATCAGGCGGCAATAAAAGTGTTAAACTTTTATGTGACAGTTTGCAACTTTAAAAAAAAATATTGGTGCACCCAACATTGATGCGCAAACTAACATTTTTTTTTTACATTCCCTTGTGTGTACTACTGTTCACATATTCTCCACTTGCTTGTATTGGTGTCTTACTGCTCCCTGAAAATCCTCCCATGTTCCTAAAACACGCATGATTTGTTCATTAATTACTTTAGATTGTCCACATTATGTGTGAAAATTCATTTTCCCGTACCCTGGTAAGACACTGTGATGTCCTAGGATCAGCAGTGGCCTGACACAAGGAATGTGACATTTGTCGCCAATTACTTTGCTTGACAATTCTCCAGAGGCTCCAGTTATCCTTGTTTCTCCAGCAACTTTTCCTCATACTTTTTCCCTTCCTCTCACTTTTCTGCTGTATTATGCATATTTAAAGAACTCTGCGTTACAACTAGCTTCTTCAGCAAAGACATTTTGTGACCTTTTGAAGGGAGTCGATTACTGGCTTCTGTACATTAGTGTAATTTGCAGTTTAAATGCTTAAACCCCAAGAAAAAGAAATATGATGATAAAGTGATAACCATATCCAGTATTATCTCACCTTAAGGCTGCAGCCTCAGTTTTATTCAATTACAAATTGTCAGTCAGTAATGTTTTATTCTTCGTATTTGTCTTTGTTCATGTGAAATGAGGAAAAAAGAACAGCATGTTGCATTAAAAAGTGCCTATTTTATCCCTATTTTACTATTACTTTAAGATATAATGTTTGCTGAATGTCTTATGAATTCAAATAGTTGAGTTGTTGAGATACAAGGCACTCCTACACCAACTATAACGATCATGGACAACTTGCTTAATGATCTTTAGCTCACTGAGAAGACTGCACCCTTGCTAAAAACTAAAGGAACAACTTCACTTTCAGCTCAGACTGAAATCAACCCCCTGGGGTTACTCCAAGTCACCCGCACCACTCCCGCTGATTTTTCAAGCACACCAAGAGTCACAAAAATGAAACTTTTCTCTTTAAAGCCAGCACTCTCCTTACACAACATTTGGCAGAACTGAACAATCGCAATTTAAAAAAAAAAAGACACATTTATAATGATTTGAACGTCCATTGCTGTGAATGTTAGTCATTTAATTGTACCTTTTAATCTTTCTTCTTTACTTATAGTTTTGAGACTACCTAACACTAAAAGAGAGAGAACAGAGCTGTTATTTTTAGTCAGTAACTTATTATGCCAATAAGAGCAGCAGTTTACTTGAGTTACCAACAGATGCAAAAGGTCAGCTCTTTCAGGATAGGATGTTCATTAGCATCACTCAGAATTGACTTGCTGTAGCAAGAGCTCCAAGGAAGTCCACCACTGACTGATAGATATAGGAATGATTTCCTCCTTTTTATTTTTATTTTTTTACAACTAAACTCAAAGGTTAACTCATTTAGCTGAGTGAAAAGAATATTCAAGGCAGGGACCGTGTGGGCCCCATATTTAATTCCGGCAATTAGATGTGCCATTCTGCTTGGAGTTCTTGGGGATTTTTCTAGCTCCAAAGGTTTTCCACTCGGTATAGGACATTCAGTTCAGTCATGTTCAAAAAAAGACAATAAAATGAGAGGGAGTCAGCCAGGCAGGTGTAGACTGAGGGTTATTAGTACAAGTAAACATAACAGGGTTGTGTAACTCTGGTTGTTAATTCACTGACCTTTACCTTTTACTGCCTAATGCATTCTCATAGGCCAGTGAATCCCTGTATGACCCCCACACTCATGCTTGCACACATATGCATTGTAAACACAGACTTGGTTGTCAGGGAGATCCCAGCGCCCTCGGGCTCTGATGAGATCAACACAAAAATCTAAATGTTTCCAATTGTTGGTTTATGTACAGATGTTAATGGAGTATCTCCTCAAGCTTCCTTCGCAACACACACACAACATCTTTTTTTCCCCCCTTTGCCAGCCCCCATCCTGATCAAGCGTGTGAGTGAGCCCTGCGTTGTTTTCAGAGGTGGAGCTCACCATGCACAAAAATGACCTGTCTGTGGATGCTACCAAGCTCGACAGTGTGAGTAAACTACACCTCAATCACTGTGATGTACTTGTATCTTCATGATAATCATCCTAATTTCCCCTTTAAAATCCACCCAGAAATTACAAGACAATATGCAGTCAATGTACAGTTGAAACGAATTGCGGTACAATTTTGTTGTTTTAAAATGTAATTAAACTCCCTTGTTCCGGAAAATTCTGTCATAGTTATGAGAAACAATTTTCAGGAGTATTATAAATCTTGTGGAATTCAAAACAAATAAAAAGAGCAACTAAATAGAAGGAATTAAAAAATGTTACTTATGAAATTAATTAGCTTTGCCATAGAGGCAAGCACGTAAATGTGAACGCAAAAAAAAATTAAAAAATAAACTCATAGATGGTGTTTAGCCCCCTGACTGGATTGGTTTCTAACATGGTGCTTCTCCAGGCACGACCAATTGACAGGACCCCCTGGAGGTGGCCCCCAAACGGGCATTTGGGACGATAAGGAAGATTCACTGTCCTGCCAAATATCTAATGTCCTGTACTTTGGAAGAATGGATTCTTCAGTGGTTAAAGAGTTCTTTTTACTTTATAATCTTGAAGAACGGGAAGAAATGTGTAGAGGCTACAAATGAATTTAAGTAAAACAAAAACTGTAGAATCAGGTTACACCAATTCGTCAAAAGTATGAACTGTTGTGAAAAAAAAATGCATTTTCTCATTGTGAGACATCAAGGACTGGGAAACTAGGGAAAAAAATGGTTGTCTGTGCCATATTGTCCATTATGTTCCCCCTAGGAGAAAAAATGGTTTGTGTCTATTGTCTGGTCAACACTCAGCTTCACCTTGGTGGATGAAAAAAGCCGCTTGTGTGATGTTTCTCATTGTCATTTCACAAAGAATGACCAATCTTTATTTATCCTAACGGTGAAAGGTATCTCCATGACTAAATCCATCCAGCCCCCAGCAAAATAGTGACCTTGCACTGTTACTGAACTCTTGATTAATGACTAGCACAGCAATGCGGACACCATGACGCATTAGCTGGCCATTGGTGTGGCATTTGCAAATGTTGGTAAGGGTAGATCAACACTCTATGACGCTCAATAGTACGTTAAACTGTTTTTTCTTTAAAACAACTGGAAACCTTTTCATTCATATGACTCATGTGATTCAAGGATATTGGGCAGGCAAGCAGAGCATCACTATAAGGTTCAAGGTGGAGGAAAGGAACAAGCGTGGACATCTAGAGGACGGCTAATTAAAGGCTTTGAGGCGAATTTAGCATTCAAAGATGGAGCCAGTCGCGTTTCTTGTCGAGGGAGGGATGCAGGACCATACTGATGAATGTGCTCTTGGTCACAATGATTTTGAGGGTGGCACACCCAATCATTCGCAGTTATTGAAGAATAGTCATGAGTCACCTTATCAGCGTCGCCTTGGCAACACAGATGCAACTGTAGCCCCAGTGAACGAGCCAAGAGAATGGGACAAAATGCACCTCGCCATCAATTCCTGCGCACACATCTCAGTTGCTACATAAAGCTGCGAGGGTGGGCTTGCAGCCAGGTGCGAGAGAACGTACACAGCGGATAATGGACAGAAATTTCATTTCACGCAAGGAAACAGCCAAAAACTAGGCTTTTAATTTGTGAAATCAAATGGATCCAGTAAAAAATAACAAAAGAAAGCATGGGCACTCAGGTAAAAGATGAGGCTGATGTGAGGAAGATTGAGTGAAGAATTACATTAAACAACTTTAGTGCAGGGAGACATGATAAGAGAGATGGAAAAGTGACAGCTGCAGGAAATAAGCAGTCATTATATGGAACAATAGATTGAAAAGGCTGATGAGTCTTTAAATCTCCAGCGGTAACATTTTTTTTGTAGTGATGACAACAGTGCTTGCATTTAATGATTGCCCTAACTACTCAGCATATTAATTCTGTTGACTTTGAGTCCCAAAAGGCTCTTTATTTGTTTTGCTAAAGCAAAGCATCTTATTAGTGCAGGAAAGAGCAATTTGTTCATTCTGCATTGTCTGTACCATTTTTCCCTCATGGGGGGCTGTGGCGGTCCTGGAGCTGATCCCAGGTGACAATGTGGGGAGAAGCGGGGTACACGCTGAATTGTTATCCAGCTAATCACATGCCACAATGAGACAAACAACCATTCACATGCACAGTACGGGTAGTTTAAATCATACTGTCTTACCATGTATGTATTTGCGAAATGGATGGCAACAGGGTACCTCAGGAAAAGGCACCAGATTCTGACCACGGCTACCTCATAGCTACGAGGGTCTCCTTCATTTTGCCATTGTCTTACGCTTTGCCGCTGGACCTTTTCACACTGGGCTGCCGCTAGTGTGAACGAGCTTTTAGCCTTGATTTCCTCAAGTGCAGTGTGCATATTTGAAGACTGCTTGATTTAATGACTTCCCCAATGACAATTGAGAATCAACGTCCCTTAAAGTAGAGGCTGTTATTTAAGGAAAGCTGGTGATTATAAAACAGAGCAACACAAAGAGTGGCGGTTACAGTAATCAGGATCGTCTTTATCAGTAATTGGCCAGGCCAATTGATTTGTTTTGTGAGCAACTGCTTATCTATCCCCTTTATTTATTCATAATAGTGAGCAATCTTCGGAATATTTGAAAAAAAAATATCTAAATGTATTATGCAGTGCCTGATATTGCACATGTCTCTAAACATTGCCAAAATTAATTTGTTTTAGCTGTCTGATACCAAAATGTTGTATTGTTTTTGTTTGTCTGCTTCCCGGACTTGGTCCTGTCCTCATGTAATAGGTGGAGGGGTTAGCTGGCCTACTATTTATTCATTATTAAGAACTCTTCCAAAAGAAAACATCACCAGCCGCTCACCATTCTCATTTCACAGTCTGTTGAGCACGTTTAAAATGGGATTAATCTCGCAGGTGTTTGGCAGCATGCTTCGTGAGAGCATTGGCTTGACGTATGGAGAGTGATTTGTGAACTCTTTTCGGGAAGGCCGCTATGCTGATTTCATGGCACGATAAAGCAGCCATCCCTTCGGGGTCAAAGTGTAGCAGTTTTCAATTCATGCCTGACAAAGTGGATTTTCTCTTCCATGACAAACCAAATATAAATATCAGACTCTTGCAGTAGAAAGGCTGAATACATTGACAGGGATGCTATTTCTTTTTCTTCAGTGTTGTTCTCCGACATTGGCTTTTTGTACAAAATGACAGTAAATGTGATGCATTTGTTGCGATAAATTGCTCGCGCCCCAAAAAGCTCTAGCTCATTATTCACTGTGAACAGGAAGGAGAAGCAGTAGAAAATGGTTTAATGCATATGCCGTTGTGTGTTGTTTGGGATACATAGTCTCCATATGTCTTTCTGGGCTGGTAATTTGTGTGTGTCGGTATATTCCTGATATTGTGTATTGTAGAGGAGTGTGGTCTTCCTTACCAACTTGGCTAGATGATCCTCAAACGTGATTCAGAATTTTGCAGTCCGGTAAAATGATTCACAATGAAAATTTGATGATAAAGGCAAATAATTTGTTGAAAATCCACCCGATGGTGCTGTCGTTCTTTTGCCTAACTTTGGTGCCAATGACGTAGAATCGATTCCTGTTTGGTGGCGTTGTGATTGCGAGTGTGAATGGTCTCTAGGTGTGTCCTACAACTGACAGGTGACCAGTCTAGGGTGGCTTTTGGACCAAGTCACCTGACATAGAGTCCAGGACCTTGCGACCCGGACAAGAATAAGTGATGTTGAAAATGGATGAATTAACAAATTTGTTGAGAAATGACACAGATTGCAATTCAAAGCCATATTAGACAAAAATAGTTATTGTCATATATGTTCTTGGAGCATTTTTTAAAATGAAAATTACATGTTCGCCACCTATTGTGAAGAAATTATAGCATAATCAGTGTCTGCTAGAAGTTTAATTGTTATTTTCTCTTACATTATCCGCCCAAATTTTCTGAAAAACATGCAAAATACTCCACTCTTTAATTTAATAGTATACTATTTGACGACATTTGGCAAAGATGTGAAGCCTGTCATAAAACATGGTCAGTTTATAAGAAAGGTTTTGTGAAACAAGTGAGCTCGATAGCCATTTTTTTTAACACATTCAGGATTCATGGTCTAAAATAGCCAGGTGAAACAGCATATAATTGGTTGTTAAAACACACACTCACACATGGACGCAGAACTACACACATCCTGTAAATTCCAGGGTGCTGCCGATAAACATCTCCTTTTAAAACTGTAGACCATATGTTCATGTTTAAAAGTCTGCATGTATAAGGATAGGTGTTACTTACAGTATGTAAAATTAAAAATAAATGGGTAACAATATTTTACAAAAACAAGTGCGTATTAACCGCATTTTATAAGTCATACCTTTAGATTGTCAAATGTAATTAAGTAAAAAGTACAAAACTAAGTGTTTTATACTGTTAATTTTAGCTGATTCAAACATGGGTGGTAGTAAAACGTTGACAAACAATTCAGGCTCAAGGATTATATAAATAGCTGAAACATCGACTTAAAATGATTGGCAAGTTTTGATTTTTTTTACAGTATGTGTGCATGTTGAAGATAACATCTTCACAAGGAATATTGACATCACTTTTACCACTCAAAATCTCAAGCCCTCTCTTTGGGAGTGACAAGATACAAAAGAAGCTTTCAACAAGATAAGGATCAAAAAGCTTTCCGTGAGTGTCTTTCAAGAGTATATATCCACGACGGCTTGAGAAAAATGAGGGCATTCAATTCAATTTTTTTTCTTAAATGGTAATAGAGCACTTCTCTGATTGTAACCTTTTTTAATAATCTCCTTCAGCCCTTTTTAAAAACTCTCCTTTCACTCACTTTACCTTGCGTCTCTGGCTCAGTTCAGAATTCCTTTTAAGATCACTTCTCCGATGCCATCCCGCAGAGAAGAATTATGGAATAGCCCAATGAAAAGTTGTGCGTTTTTCACAAATTATCATATTTCTTTGCGGCTCCTTCAATGATCTTGCTGCAGGAAACCAGGGAGGGGTCCCTCAGAATCCTGGCAAGACTCTAGTGCCTGAAGCAGATGGTGCAGATGGAATAAGCAGCAATGAGATAAATTGACATGAGAAAAGTGAGCCATCAACATGCCAATGTCTTTACATTGATTATTTATTTATTTTGTTCTTCTTTTGATCCAGCACAAACAATTTAACCAATGAGGTTTTTGCTGAAAAGCAACTGGCTGCAATCCACCGATTGCACTTCCGAGATAACAGATTGGTGCAAAGGTGTCATATTGTTGGGTTGGATATAAAATCTGCGCCCACAGCAGCCCTTTGTGGAATAGTTTCCTCAACCCTAAGGGCCCACACGTATCCCCTTAGCCCTTTACCTATGTGGCCACTCCAGTCCACTTCTGACATCACTGAAGGTCGTAACTCAAAAACAAAATCCAAGATACAAGCGACTAAAATTAGTTTAGGTGCAGGTTGTCCTGGCTCTCCCTTAGATGTCAATGCAGGGTTGCTGCTTCTCCACATTGAGAGGAGCCAGATGAGGTGCCTCGGGCATATTATAAGGATGTCCCCTTGATGCCTACCTGGTGAAGTGTTCACGGATTATTCCATTGGAAGGAGGCCCCAGGGTTGACCCGGGTAGGCTTTGTCTTACAGCTGGCCTTGGACTGACTCACGATCCCCCTGGAGGAGTTAAATGAAGTTGCTGGGGGGACGGAAGACTTGGCGTCACTGCTGAAGCTGAACAATGGGAGCTGGTTCATTGTTGGATTCATCTGAGTCAGATAGCAAATGAGGTGCAAGTCTAGCATTAGGTTGATTCAAAATTAAACTTACTGTCATAGTTCAATACAATCAAAGGTGAGTTCCCCTTTAGTAGTCCAACTGGATTCTTTTCAAACTTTGTAGTCTCCATTTAGATTCTGCACTATAACTAGGGTATCAGTTTAAATGAATGGTGCTGTGAATGAGGGTTATTAAGGTCTATGGATTAGTTCCAAAGGTAAAAACAGCTTTCCTTCTCAGTTTCTAATCAGCTTCCTTAAGGTTGAGGGAGAGACTGACTGACCATAGGGTTGTTTGCATTGATTTTTTCTGTTCTCCAGCAGCCGCCAAATTTCTCGAAATGGCCCGGGGAAACCAGCAATTTATTTTGGACTGAAAGAAATTGTTCTCTAGGAATGGCACAGAGGGTAACAGTCAAGACTGCAGCATACGTTGTTGCTGTGGCTTGAACATGAAATAAGATCCAAAAAGCAATACTCTATTTTAGATTGGATTCTGTGTTTATCTTCCTCTCTAAATGATTAATCCATATTATAAAAAAAAGTATTGGTCCGTCCTTTGTCAAACCAACCGTACATATAATGGAGCTTGATGATAGATGTGAAAGAATTTGATCTTTAGTTCAATGACAATCTCTAGGTAGAGAACCAAGTAAGTCAGACTATGGAAAAATGGAAATATTTTCGTTTTTTTCATGCAACTATTTAAACACTTAAATTCAGGTCCTCTGGTGCAGACTACCTCAGCAGCAATGAGCACAAGAGATAGAAACAATGCTTTCCTAAGCTCATTTGAAACTCCCAGAACAGCAGAAGCAACTGTGATGACTGCCATTAATCTTAAAAAAAAAAAAAAACAAGAGCCCAACACCTGCTAGCTTTCTGCCTACATGAAAAGTCACCCTTTTTTAAAGACCCAAGGTGCTGTAGAGCAATAATTTGACCTTCCACAATTCAAATGGAATGACTCGACCTCCAATGAAAGTACATCTCAAAAGGAGAAGAGTGCAGAAGTGACACACTAGGCTAATTAACCTTCATATGATAAAGTGTCTCTTGAGACATTTGGTGCCTGATTTACTAAAGGTTTGAAAAAAAGTGCTTAATTGATTGCACAGACAAACAATGGTTTTAGATGATCCACTAATCAGGCATAACTACCATTGCCTCTGCTGAACGAACTAAACTGCAGCACAGTTTATGTGCATATTATTACTGGATTTTATGGAGATTTATTAATTTAGCACATACACTGTGAGTCATCAAACTCGAGATGACTTGTGCTGGATAATTTTGTTCCATAAGTGTTAAGTAAGGTACAAACCAGAAAAGCAGTGGTGTAGTCATGAGAAGAAATTCTATTTTTTTAAATATCCCCCCAAAAAAGAATCACAAAATAAACAGGATGTGGCGGCTGGAGAAAAGTTTGTTTTTAAGGTAAACAATTATGTAACACGCCCACCAATGGAAGTAATACGTACTGTCCAATTTATTGCCCCCGCCTCCTCCTTGGATTTGAGTCCAGATTAATGACTGATTCAACGACTGCCACATTTTATAATACAGTGGACAAGCAGTATGATAGCAATATCCTGTTTATCTTTATCACATTTAGGGTGTTAACAGGTATTATAATTTAGCTAATTGAGTAATGAGATTAATCATTCTGTCTTCAGCCTGCTTAAATAGAGAGTTAACTAAATCGCTTCCCTTACTCCCCTCACTCTGATGATGAGTATAATGTACGTAATTATGTGCAAATGGCTGTTCAATTGCTTTCTGAATGAGGATTGACATGTTGACGGATTCCCACTCATGCGAGTTATTGCTTTGTGAGGCTTTTTTTTTTTTGCTGTTACATTCTCCATTTTCTGTTTAATTGTTTTGTGTCATCCCACCCAATGGTACCAAATATTTCCGTTCTATCTACCAGTGTGTCCATCGCCAATTGACCAGAATGAAGCAGGGATGTCAATCTTACATGACCAAACCTTGTAAATAGATAACTAAGTAAGACAGCTCCGGCAAGAAACCCTGAATTTTTTACACAATGATTTGGACCTAAAATACCGAGAGGTAGCATTTTGACCAAAAGTCTTCCGGCAATTAATCATTGATTTGCTATTCCATCAATGCAATATGAGACAAAATGTTCTCATTTGACTTGTGGCGGCATAACAGGTTATCGGTAAGAAAAGTGGATTAGGGTCTCCTTTAGGTTTTAATTACTCTGCCTCTCTATCAGTATTAAAAGCTTGTGGCAATTGATCTAAATGTCCTCGGTAATAAACCCTTTTTGGTTAAGTAGATAGCGGTCTCGCAATATTTGATCAGTCAAACAACTACATGTTAACTCAAATAGAAGAGTACTTTACAGGACTTACTGGGCCTTGTAGAAGATAAGATGGCAAGAGGGCCAACAGCGAATAAATGTCTCAGGCTAATCCAACCATGACCTTTTTGTAGTAAACCAGATAGTTTAAATGGGACTATCTCTAGAGGTGGACTTTATTGTGTCTATTTTTAGTGAGGGACAGTACTGCTTGTACACAAGATGTGGAACTATCACCTGGAAAAGAGCAGCGTGAAATGTTCTAGTTGACGTGTGAGCCTTGCTTACAAGGCAAGCATCGTTATTCATGCCCAGCAAATGAAAACCACTCCGTTTTGGGGCAAGATAAATTGTCGCTATATCGGCTTCAATTTATCATGCTTATTCAGCTTGCGCATTTGTAACTGTGCGTTCATGTGTGCCCAGAATCAAGGATACCCCTGCGAGCGCTTGATAGGCAAATAACTGATTACCTTTCTACTCTCCCTAAGGGCACTTAACGCCGAGAAACCCAAACAAAACAAATAATAGACAACGTTAAATTGATCTCCATCTAGTCCACTTCCTGCCATCTGAGCCTTGGGTGCATTGTGTGTTCAATAAAAGGAGAAAAAAAATTGAAAGAAAACAACTCATTCTAGAGTTCAGTACATCACCATCCTGACTGAAGGAAATTAGTCATTTGTCTGACTATAATAGAGTAAGTCTGTTTCTCAGTATTGCAGCTGTCTTCAATATATATGGGCATCGTTTAAATAATCCGTTCATTTTATGCTACATCGATCAATTTAATGTGCTTCTTAGTTTACCTTGGTGCTTAGAAGTAACCCCGCAGGAAATCATGCCATAATTTGCAATAAAAGCAATCTACCTCAGTGTGACTGGAAGCAACAGAAGCGCATAATAAAAATAGCTGCAGCAGCTTTGCCTAACTGAGTCACATTATGGATCATGGCTTTTGCGCCTTTAGGGTAATAAAACCTGCTTATTTTGTAGGATTCTCTGACAGTCTACCTGTTTTTTTAGGACAGGACTGTCAGATTTGTCTCTTCTATCTTTGCATTCTCATAATTCTGTTTTCTGTACCTGTCCCTTAGGTGTCTGATGAGTCGACGGACCCCCAAGAGACGGAGTCTGTCACCTGCATGGAGCCCTTTTTGGTGCGGAGGCTGTCCTGCCGGACTGTGCAGCTGCCCCCTCTGGCCTTCAGACAGGCTGAGCAGATGTATTTTGAACGCAAAGTGGACGCCGATACTATCACCGTTCCTCCACGGCCGAATACTCTGCCCCTCCGTATTCCACCTCTCATCGCAATTACATCTGCAGAAACTGGCAGGTATGACAGCATGTGCATTTTTTTTTTTATGTCAAATGCAGGAAGAAATTTCAGGATGAATTGTGTTTATCTGTAATGAAGGTGATAATCATGGTTCTCAAATTGAGATTTGGGAATGCATAATAATTAGGAATAGTCATTTAGGAGCCCAAATTCTCATTAACATGTATTGTCACATTAACATGATATATTTGCATAATTAAGGCAGTTTTAAACCAAATGTGTTCTATTACAGGAAAACTCATTTTTGTTTTCTAGATTATATTCTTTTTTATGACTAAATAAATCTTTACCAGGATCAAATTAGGAATTAAAGAATACATTTAGACTGTCAAAAATATACAAATATTTCTTCTGTATTATACAACAAGATATGAATATCCGTTCATTCATGTTCTGGACTGTTTATCCTCACAAGGCTTGCAGGGGGTGCTAGAGCCTTATCTCAGTCCATCTATGGCTCAAAGTACAACAAGAGCGACAATCATTCACACCCACACTCATATCTTTGGCCAATTGAGAATGGTCGACCAGCCTACCCAGAATGTTTTGGGATGTGAGAGAAAAAACGGATTACCCGGGGAAAACCCACACAAGCCTGGCGAGAAGAGGCCACGCAGGAAGGTTCAAAACCTGGTATTGAATCCTCGAAGTCAGAACTGTGAGCCCAACCACTCCCACCTACACTAATACTATGTTTTGATGAATTATAGTTAGACAACCAGGGATGTGTGAAAAACTCTAGCTAGCCTCACAGAAGTAATTATTCAATCTTGAGTGATGCTTAACTGAGAGAGCAAGTCTGTCTGCACATTGGGAGCACGACCTTGCCATGAGTGAGAGAGAAATGACAACCCTTCAAGAAAGCAAGATGTTCCGGAGTATGTTTAGCACAAGTCAGGCTTGAGAGACAAATAAGCATCTCATTCGGTGCTTCGTATGAAAAGATAGTTTTCCCAAAGGGGAAATCGGTACCATATCCAAGTAGTTGAAATGGATTAATTTCACGGTCAAATGCAGCTGTCAGTGGAAGTCCGTCAAAAGATAAAGAAGGTATCCCCTGACTTGGCCTTGATCGTTAAATCAGGAGTCAATATAGAATTTTTGTACATCAGTCACGTTGTCTGGGTGTTCACTTGTCCCAAAGCTCTTGTCATTGTGAATTAGTAACACTTTTTCCTCTCTTCTTCATCATGTTGTTTTTCTCCTTGCCAAAATTTTGGGCAGACCTGCAGTGCATGGATAGACAAGGACATGAATAAGGCTCAATTGAAATGAGGGGTTCGTAAAAAGGAAAGGAAACAATTGATGATTGAGATGCAAAAAAAAAACAGAAAAGAAATTCCAGTATCCTGTAGAGATAAGAGAACGTGAAGAGCAAACTTTTATACTGTACCAAAAAAGGCCTTCTGCGTTTCCGACATTTCTGAGGCTTTGTTTAAAATCTTTCCCCAAACAATACAGCAGCTGCATCACCTGTTTTTTTTAAATTACAGCCAGAGGAGAAAGACAACCCAATGGCAACAATGAACGTATTTGTTGTTTTTCCCAGAAAAGATGATAGATACTGAAAGGTGTATGGGATTAGAGGAGAAAATATAATTTTCCTTAGATCACTTTCATTTTCAAATTAGTTGGATTTTCTTATTATGTCATAATTTACCCTTCTGTTGACCTTTGGTGTCGCCATACATTTTGGAACTAAGAAAATATCCAAATTATCCATTACCATGAATAATGTTCTCGTACTACTATAAATGCAGACATTTAAATATATACATGCATGTCATTTTGTCAACCTTTAACACTCAATTTTTATAAATTAAGTATTTTTTACATCTGATCTTTTTTACATTATAATTTTTTTAATGTGTAATCACTAAGGGGCGACCTATGGATGGATGTATACACTAGAATCTAGATGGACGCATTAATACATCGATAGTAGTTTGATGAGTGTATAGGTGTAATGGATGGCTTGAAACGGAGTCAAAGTCATGATGGATAAATGGTCAGATGAAACCATGGATAACTATGATGGATTGGGAGATAAAAATAGAATAAAAAGAAGGCTTTGTGGATAGATGGTAACAGGAGATGGATAGCTTGATGACTGGTTGAGCAGATGGATGAATAGGTGGACAAACAGCTAAAGGAATAAATGGAGTTCATCTTGTGTGTTCCAAAATGCGGGTGGACATCACATTTGTGTTGAACTAGACTTGGTGTTTCCCATAGGAAATAATAAGAGAATTATACTGGAAATAGTATTTGAATGACCCTATGACTATATATGAATTCATTCATTTATTCATCGTCTGTTCTGAATATCCTCACCAAGGCCGTGAGGGTGCTGGAGCCTATCTTAGCATTATAAGGACTGTAGGCGACGTAAACCCTCAGGGTTGAAGGGGTGCGGGAGCCTCACAACCGTGCAACTATAAAACTGAATTTACGGCCGTACGGCAACAATATAAACTTTAACGAGTGTTGACATATTGTGCTGAGTCAGAGCAACATTTATGTTCCTGTGGTCATCATCAAATTTTTCTTTCGATGCAGTACCATCTATTCTCAAGGGCCAGTTAAATATTGTAAATATTGGCACTTAATTATTGTATATGGACATAATGTGCAGTACAAAAATCTTCTTCTTGCTTTGGTGCTAATTTTGGACTGGTTTTCTGAACAATTTTTTGCTGACACACGTTTAGGACAAACATTTCATGAATTTGCTGATGTGGACAGCAAAAGGGAACTCCAGTTTCCACAAGGGCAGGGGTGTCATGGTCATTTTGGTTCTGTAATTGAATCTGAAAATGTTTAAAATTCCCTAACAAACAATATATATATTATATACAGTTACATAGATTCTCCAGGCGCAAAGTCACTTTAAGGTCACAAGGTAGAAGTGCTTGCCAACCAAGTCGTGATCCATCTTTCCAAATGGCCCTCTAATTTCTATAGTCACTGATAAAAGCAGACCAGTATTTCTTCTTCATTGAACTGTTGCAAAAAAACTTCACTTTACTCGAATACATTAGGGGATATTGACTTTGCTGTTTATGTTAAGTCAATTATTAATCTTCAACTCACTCTCTTAGGATAGGAAAAAAAGTTATATAAATGAATTAAAACAGAGCCAACAGTGATTTGGGTGGAAGGCGATGGTAAAACATCTTCTACGGCAACCAGAGCAGGTTTTCTGATGCCCTCAGAGTGTAACAGCTTGCATTGATGGGAATATTCCACAACAGACAGATTTGAGCTATATTTTTCTAAGACCAATATTAATGCAATTCAAAGTAATAAGGTGCTCTATTCAAAGTCAACTGCTAAGGGGTCAAAACTCTCTGGATGAAGGAGCCAATCCCAGCCAACTATGGACACTATTAGATGGACAACCATTCACACTCACACTCATACCGAGGGGCAATTTAGAGTGTTCAGCCAGCCTACCATGCATGTTTTTGTAATGTGGGAGGAAACTGGAGTACCCGGAGAAAGCCCACACAGGTCCAGGGAAAACATGCAAACTCCACACAGGTGGACAGACCTAGGTTTGAACCCAGAACCACAGAGCTGTGAGGCCGTCGTGCTAACCACCCTAGTTGCTGGGCCGCCTGATAACAAATATGTGTGTTTTTACATTTTGGAATACAGCCATTTCTTTGTTATGATTTTTGATTGATAAATAACTAAAAAAAGTTGTTTTATTATTATCAGAGTTGGCTGCTGTTGAAAGGTTTAATAGATACTACATATTGTGTTGTGACATAAAATGTGGCGTTTGGCATTTCTGGATAAAGCCTATTTATTAAGCAGTCCAGCAAGTGTGACAGCTTTTATACTGTGTTATTTATTTTGCATCAAATACATGAATATAAAATTTGACAGTGGCGAGAAAATGGGTTATGCAGGGAATGTTAACAAAGGCCATGCATCTTTTCTTTGCTTCAGGCTTGACTCATTCATAATTCAATATGTAATGTGGAGAGCTTTACAGACGTCCCAAGCTGTGATAATACCAGCGTCAACATTTGGGTGTATCTGCAATGATACATGCATTCCGAAAACAGTCTGAGGAATTAATGAAAAAAGCAAATATGTGTGTGTGCCTAGAGTGCCACTCTAGGTTTTCATTACTGCCTCTTGATTGAAAGCATTGGTTCTGTGAAATTTACATCTGAGCTTCTGAAGGCACGTGCAAATGTTTACGGGCAAGGGTGAAGTTTCTGCTAAACATTGTGATAATAATAAACTGTTTGTATAATTGTTTTCAAACAACATACTGGAGAAGCAACACAGAGTATCAAAACTCAAATCACCAGATGTTCACGCGACGCTGCAGACATTTTATATCAAGTGGTTGCGGTAGAAAATAGTCCATATAGTAATGATGGTGCCATTCTTTAACTAATTGTAATCAATGTTCAAGAAAAAACAAAACCGGTTTTGTCATAGGCTGGGAACTGCACACTAACACGCAGCCTGGCTTTTGTAATTATTATGGATTGCTGTGGTAAATATCTATTTTTTTTTAGAAAGTCTGGAGTTGCGAGGGCCTCAAAAAAATCCATTCTTTTTAGTCACAGTTCTGCAGTATGTAAAACATTAATTTTCATTCAATCAATGTTTGCTGAAAAAGCCTGTTAGCATTGGTCCCAAACTGGGCAGTTGCTACTTTACAATCCTCATTACTATGATTGTCAGTACAGATACGCATGATTAATTTTGTATTTATTAATTATTTATTTGTGTGACTCTTTATTTTTTGTGCACTTACATGGAGGAAGCTTTAAATCTCATTATACTAGTATAATGACAATAAAAGCATTACATTCAACTTGTAAGCACATTAATATCTAATTGAGGTATAATTTAAATAGTGCTTAGAGAATTAATTATAATTAATAATCTATCATCAAATGACTCCATCAAAAATATAAACTGAGAGTACTGCATGCCAGGTGTGTTAAAAATAAGTCGGCCATCTGTTGTTTTGTTTGAAGGTTATGCCAGGACACTTTCTCGCCAAGGACCTTGTTTAAACTTGAATACTAACTTAAATGATAGGAAATGTGTGTGGATAGTGTACAAGAGCACACACATACCTCAGCTCAGCAAAACCACGCTGTTGCTGCTTGCTTTGTGAACTGTGTGTCATCACACTTAACCTGCCGCCATAGTTTTCCGTCACCTTGTTTGGGAGGAAAATTACACTTGTTAAGAGTGGAGATTGCATTTCCCGCACTATTAGTTTCTAGATAAATGGCCGTACGCCTCAAGAGTTATGTGCAAGATAAACACATGCACCTGGCAACCCAAATGCGTGTATATATATTGCTCAGGAAATAGTGGCAAGCTTCAGGGTATCTTTGATGAACTGGGTGGATTTATTTTTTTTACAGTCTGATATTATCGGTGGCACAGCTTGTTGTGATGCCTTGTGATGGATTGGCCACCAGTGCAGGGTGTGTACCCAGTCTCTCCTTTAAAGTTAGTTGGGAGGGGCTTCATTTCACCAAGACCCTAATGATAACAAGGACACTGTAGAAAATGGAAATCTGAATGGTATTGCACTTGAGCTACAGTCTCTAACCACCACACACACACACACACACACACACACACACACACACACACACACACACACACACACACACACACACACACACACACACTTTATCTTTATCCAACACAACGTACGTAAGAAGATTTTTTTTTCTTACTATCTTTATAAAAAGGAATAGGAGATACTATGGTTCCGTTGTGATACAAATACTGGTTTGACAAGGGAAAAAGCTTCTACTATTCATGCTCATACACCTTCAAATAGGACTTTACGTTTTTTTTAAAAGCCGATTAAATGTTTTGTCTGAATTTAGTTCTTCAAGGTGACCTTCTATTATTTTTTTCTAACTTTTAATTTCATTTTATCAAGTTTGGAAGACAATATGTATAGAAAATGAGCGGAATGTCCTCTTTTCAAGCTATCTTAGTCAGTCATTCTCAATTGCAATTCCAAACAGCCGGACTCTCATTGATATGTAGCTGACTGGATCGAATTTTAATATTTAATGTTTTAATTTAAACTCTTTGCACTGTTTAGCCTTTGGCAAATGGGTTTGTTCTTGGGCAACTTTTAAGTGAAGTTATTACGTGACTGTTGGTGAGTTTATGTAGGAGGCTCTAAAATGGGCAGGTACTTCCATAGTAAGGTGCAGTTTTATGCCACGCTGTAATCGATTTGAAATCTGCTTCTTTGGCTTTTAAAAAATGTTAACAGTCAAATCAAATGAAATAAATAACAATGGCATAAAATTGGAATTAGACCCCTTGGAAAAATATGACTTTATTCTTGTTTGGATGTCTTGTTACAGTATCCCATAGTTTAATTTGGTCAAACCCAATGTTATTGTTTCATATATTGCTATGATAGATCATTTTTTTCCGGCTATTTCCAGGATTCCCCCAAAATTAGGGAAACCAAAACCCAACAAATAGCACCTGCCGTTAAATTTTGAATATGACGCCTAATTCATTTTATATCAAATGATGAGCTCTATTTTGCTTCTTGCCTGCGACTGACTGACCATCAATTCATGGTGTCCCCTGCCTGGTGCCTGTAGTTAGTTGGGATCGGCTCCAGCACCAGGCTTTTGCAGATAAGCATTTCAAATAAATCAAAGAAAGAATGAATGGATAGAAAATATTGTGCTTTCCAATATTTTTCCCCGTGATATCAAGTGCTTCAGTTGAGGGTTGATGACTAAACCGAAGTATATTTTTGACATCTTCAGTGCAGAAGCTATAGTATTGACTAAATTTGTGTGAAAAAAAGTCGTGCTGATGAAACCATGACGTTTGCTGTATGAATCACCAAAAAAAGGTCAATTTAGCGAGCGCCCTCAAAGGAAGATTTAACATGACATCACAGTTAGTTCTGTTAGTCTGTAAGCCACATTTGTCCACCAAATGTTGATATTGTGTCCTACCCGACCAAAAATATGATTTCCATGTATGTGGACACCACGTTTATATGGTATTAAGTAAATATTCAATTGGAAAAGACTTACCAATACTTACTATAGTCATTAAAATTGAGATCCACCGGTGTTTCACATTTTTCAACACTATGCGATCCACCCATAAATTGCTACTTTTTTTCTTCTCCATTGCAATCTGGATGCAATCCAAAGTTCTACGTTTTTAAATCTTAATCTGACTGCATTGATTTTCAATTGATCGGTAGTTAAATGATTTGGCCGTCTGGCCAAAGCTTCCTTGATCCATCTCCCTCTTGCAGGGGAGGTGCTTTGGGTGGTTCTCTCATGTTTAATGCACGATCTAGTGTGCTTCCCTATATTTGCCGCAGGACTGTGAATGTTGCACAGGAGTACAATGGGAGGTGAAGAAAGGAGGTGTAGCTGACGTTTTCCTTGTTTTGCTTATCCAAAATTGCACACCTGCAGGATTAGCCCGGGATTTAACACGTGACACTCTTTACCCAGGTGCGAATGTAAACTTCAGTGACACTTGGGGGAAAAACATGCAACTTTGGACAAGTAATGTTGTACTACTTTGACTGAATGGAGAAGTTTATGGACTTGAGCAAGCTTTAAAGTTTGCCTACACTACGGATCTGTCCACAAATGAGCATCTGAATGTACTTTATATAGTAGAGGTTAAAAGAAAAAAGAAGGTTATAAGGTGGGGGACAACATCATGGATCCTGGTAAAGTTGGGTCGCAGCCGGCCGTGCCCAGCGACAGTGTCGGAACCGGAACCAGCGCGGGTGCAAAGGCGCCCAAACATTTGTGGAGGCAGCAGAACCAGGGTGCGCTCTCGCCGCTTCACCACGCTCTACTAGTGCGCAAGAGCCACCAGCGCGTCAGACAGCGAGGCTTCTCCGACACCGAGCGGTATCTCAGCCCTCTCAACATGGATCGGACGTACGCCGTGGACACGGGACACCGACCTGGATTGAAGAAATCGCGCATGTCTTGGCCGTCATCGTTTCAAGGTCTTCGACGGTAAGCTTCGAAACGCTCTTTTTTTTTGAACGAGGGTAGAAAAAACAACGCTGGCGACGGCAAATTGCTTTGCGATGGGCGTCGTGCGCGTCTGTCAACCCATCTTTAAGCTCCGGTTCTTCTTTTGCACAACTTTGGACCGGTTCGATTTACTACTGCTTTGTTTTTTGGTGTTTTTTCTCGTTTAAATGCTCAGCCGTGTTTTACACCACTTTGTCCTAATGGGAATCGTTTTTTATTTTTTATAAAGGAACAATTATAGCGTCGATCTGCCAGAAATGATTGCAACTTTTGATGTTTTATTGAAAATGATAAGTTTGAAGGACATTAGAAAGCAAGAGATGATATTAAAATGATGAAGCTTTGTGACACAAGGTAGTGAGGCGTTCAAGTGCAAATGACAGCTGAGGTGTCGCCCCACAGGCAGGTCACGGGAATATAAATATGTGCAAATCAGCAGCCATATTATACACTGATCCAGAAGGATTAACGAGGACTTGGTTAGATCCATTTTACTAGTGTGTGACACAAGGCTTTTACTTGACAGTTATGCTCATTAAATGTACAGCTCATGACCATGTGTGCATTAACCTGAATAGCATTTAATCTGGCCAACCAAACATTCATCAATATTTCTGTAGTCCTGTTCCTGCCCCAAGATTTGGGGTGAAATCCAAATAGCCCCCTGATTTGTACCTGTACCAGCAATTGCAGGGCACATAATGAAACGAACAACTATTCACACTCACAATAAAACTGCCATTTATTGGCATTTGACTCTTAATAGAGGTCAGGTGAGTGAACCACTCCCCCTCACTAAAAACAAATTGAACTGAAGACCAAAAAGAGCATTTTTTTCCCTATAATTAGGGCAGGACAGTGTTCTAGCAGTTGGCCCAGTTCTTTTTCTACTGGAATTCTGGCTTCCTTTTGTCCGATAAAAGCATGATCTCCGAGTGACTTTAAAGGGTACTTTTAAAAATGACTGGGCCATTCATAATTACATTATGTACACTGTTTTACATATTTGTTATGGCTTGCAGAGTTCTATGTTTGTCGCCCCAGATGTATACTAATGTGACCAGTCCCCCCCCCCCCCCCCTCTTTCCCTTCTGAGCATTTTATTTGGACACTCAAAGGGGATGACAGCAACATTTTAATGAAGCACTTCCTCCACACACACACACACACATATATATATACACACAAAACGGCAGAAAGGCACAAAAATGTCTCTGGTGTGTGCGGGAAGTGCTCTAATTACGCACGCGTTCAGAGGACAGTGCGCCTGACTGAAAGGGGGGGGGGCAATCTGAGGATGCAATCTGAGAAGGTCACTTCAGCTCCCTTGTCTAAAGTGACTGTTAGAGATGCAGGTTTGATGTCCAACCACTTGACGTAATCTCCTCACCTTTTCCCCCCTGTTTTTCATATATTGATGTGATAAAAATCGAGCATGCAAGCTTGGTCCGCTACTTACAGGATGTTGGTGTGTCTGCTTTGCTGAGAAGAATAGTTCCTGTCTTTTAGTGGCAGAACAGTCACACGCAGGAGAAGCCGTAGACAGGCAGGGATGGAACGTGAGATAAGAGAACAGGCAGAAAATATGCAGCCAGGCAAGCAAATTGCTGTACTAATACACCCATGTCATTTTGAAAGAAAAAGGAAGGTAACACCAATGTAAATTTCTTTTGACATATTTGCCGTATACTGCATTACTTGACCCGATATAAAAAGAGAGCAGCACTTGAGGAGTTAACGGCCCTAAGCAAATTGCATTTTACACCACAGACTAATGACGTTATAGCGATATGTTATATGGATATACCGGACTGTGCATTGCAAGGAATGGCGACATACCAGAACAAATTCAATTTGTGCCAGCACGCTTTGAATTTGCAGTTGGTCATCGGCTGGCTTTTCATTTCCTAGTGTATTGGATAGTATGGCTTCATGCTTTTACATATGTTGCATTTGCTTTGGGTGACACATTTTTATGTCAATCTTAGTGTGACATTAGAGTGTAACCTTGTTTTTTCGTCAGAATATGTTCACCATTGTGCTATTATTGTTTTTTCTAGTCCACTAATCCCAATTCGCAGTTAATATTTAGAAAATTCATCTTTTTGTTGGAACCTGAGCTGTTATTGTTTTTGTATTCAAAGATAACTGTCTTGTCGATTCCATGCCGTATTGTTCAGGGTCAGATTTCTCAGTAATGTGTTGTAGCACTATGTCTGCATACTGTGACCTCCTGATCTCCTTTTCACACTGTATATTAAACGCAGCAAACTCCGTATTGAATGTTTTTGAAAGAAAGATAAGTGCTAATGTAAACAAAGAGAGAATGAAGAGCACCCAAGCTAGTGATTGGCGCTCCTGGGCACGTACTAGAAGCAGTCTTGGCATGCACAGTAGCATATAAAATTTACCATGCTCTGCCTTTTGATTGTGTCACTAAACTACAGCGACCAATTCTAAAGTGAATGCATTTTGCTCGCTAGTGAGCATTTTGAGTTCCCGACAGAAAACAATATTTGCGTCGTAGGATGACAGTTAAATGGCAACTTATTTCCTGCTCTATAACAGTAAATCTATATTTCTAAATGTGAAGAAAATTGCAAACATTACGAGGGACTTGGAATTACATCACTCGACAGCCATGTATAAAAATGAAAATGCAGAACATTGTTGTTCCCATGTGGGTTTTTTGGAAAGATTATACTTCAAGTGCTGATTTTGTGTTCTACTTTGTATTGTTTAAAGGCCACTTATTGTCATCCTACCTTGACATTCAATTAACTAAGTAAAAGAGGGTCAAGAAAAAGGAATATGAAGCTTTTGGCCCTGTGTTGCTGATGTTGTTTATGTGTGCCATACTTTGGAACAACCTCAATAAGTGAGGCGATGGCATGCCTCATTTCTTCACATGAAAACCTTGGCGATCAAGTTGCTTCAAGTCGAATAACACTGATGCATCTCCTGATTAAAGCAGACAGATATAAACAACTACACTGGCACTGTCCCCGAAGAAGAAGGAAAGGAAAGGAACAGCCGGCTTCGCTACTGGCTTTTGCACTGTACCATTATTGCGTATATGCGGTTAGACAGCGGCCCTTTTCCCCATAGAGTCTATGTTTTTTTTGGTGTGTCCCTGAGTGGCTGGTGCAGTGCAAAGTCCGGTAGCCCCCCTCCAGGTATAGCACATCACCCAAATGTGTCACAGTGAAGGCTGGGCTTAGATGCCCCCCAACCCCCCCAGGCTTCTGTGAGACCTCAGCGAGAATCTAGAGCATACTCCCATGACGACATGGCATTTGTCCAGTTTGTATCCTGTTGCAGAGATATGGCAGGGGGACTTTCTGTAATGGTGGACATTTCTGTCAAAAGGAAAATCCAGAGTTTAATTCTAAATGTACAGTTTAATAAGAAATATTAGTGACTTGGTGGAAAGGAAATGAGGAAATTAAATCAGTAACCGCCTGACAGTAAAGAGGTTCACTTGCCTGTCTTCAGTCCGGGAAGTTGCCGACTCGATTCCCACTGGTTGTGGTATAATTCTTGAGTGTGTATGGTCGTTTGTCTGTTTGCTTGCCCTACAGCTGACTGGCGACCAGTCTTTCATTAATATAAGGTGGCCAGACATTAAATAACTCATGCTAATTACAGTTAATTATTATCCTGAATCCTACATACATAAAAAAGTAAAGAATAAAACCCCTTCAAAAATCTGCTGGTTTTCAGACACCCTTAAGATACCTTTATTTAGATTTGTCCTGTTGGTCTTCTGGGCAACAAGCATAGATTACAAGCCTCGCCTTTACCTCGAGTTCCATAATGTATTTAGTCAGCATTGTTTTCCTTTTCTTAATGTAGTCCGCATGCCACTACTAAAATGTTTGAGTCGATATGGGGCACGAGCTTCTGATGATCCTACTGAACTCAAAGCATGTTTTTGAGAAATTTTGCATAACCGTCATAACCTTTCCTTGCAGTCTTGCATGACTTGCAGTCATAGCGTCATAAAAGGGATGCAGGTAATGTGATAATAGAAATGTTACCAAACATTCCATGTAAGGAGACCAGCATCAAATCTCATACCTGTCATATTCAACTGGCGATCATTTGTGACTTTTTAAAATGAACATTAAAGCCAGATAATGATCAGATTTGCTATTTTATGATTCATTTTCAGAAGCTTAGATATTTATCCCATCCTTTGCTTTTTATTTCTCTTTCAACAAGGTTCCAAAATAATGAGGTTATAAAAGTAGACACATTTAGGCTTTCCACTGAAGCATTTTGAATCAGTCAGATGTGGAGTAAAGCCTCTACCCCTTCAATGAGAACTCTGCAAAAGGTCACTGAGCATTCAGCATTAGAGTCAAATAATCAACGTTAACATTATGCACAAGCACAGGCAGTGACTACATGCCGGTGGAAATAATCAGAAGCTTTCCTCAACAGCACTGTTCATTTGCTGACGACACATGAGAAGCTCCTTTTAAAGAGAAGCATTGAATTAATTGCATTAGAAACAAATGGGAATTGAAACATATAATGGCAAGGTAGGCGACTACGTTGCACAACCACATCACAAGTTTAAGGTCAATGGTTCAAGTAAGCCGTTCGTATGAATTTTGCATTTGTCCCTTGTGCATGTGTCCACTTCCCAAAAATCATGCATGGTAGGCTGTCTACAGTCTAGGATTTACCCCACATCCTGTCCATAGTCACCACTATAAGTTCCAGCACCCTCACACCTACAAAAACTACATGAACATTTATTTTATTGTACAATTGACTCCACACCGATCATTGGATCCGTTCTTTTTTTTTTTTCAGTCACAGTTGCTGTAGTGGTTCATTGGTCTTAAATTTCATGTTTTTGTGATCCTTTAATTGCCTGGCAAAACACATCAGGAGGCTGCCTAGTATGGAAGCATATTGCTTTTACTTAAATTAAAAAAAAAATCCCTGAACCACGTCAGCACGTGTCTTTCAGGGTCTAGAATTCGTAGAACGTAACGCTAAGTGATGCTCACTTGTTTGCTTGTTTTTATTATTTTTTTCCCATTAATGGCCACTGTCAGGGAAAAAATATGAAAAACTAAAATAAATCATATAGAAAAACTGAGTTTTAAAAAATAATTAGTAATTCCAAAAAATAACAATCAAATTCAGAAATGGTCAGGGCTTTTTTTCTATTATTTTTCTTGTTATTGTAGCCTAGTAACTACTACTTGGATAGCTTTTCTATAACCAGGGCAGCAGGGCACATGCTTTAAAATGATTGAATAGATGATGATAGTATATATATATATATTTTTTTTTATTTGTTAATAGGCGGAATTTTTAAATATAAATCCTAATTAATGTTGTTCATTCATGTCATGCTGCTTATAAAGGAAGGTGAATTTGAGGTCAGCTGGGATCCCAGTTCATTCTTGAGCCATATGCTATTTTCACATCTTTTCAAATTTGAAAGGAAAATGTACAGTAGCTAGCAAAGTTGATAATACTCGTTGCATTTTAATTAAAGACGTGAAAGAATGCTGCGACAGTTCATGGCAGCGAAGTACTATAGATAGTATTTTTGTTGTTGTTCTTGATGTTCCCTTTCTATGAACAGAATGGAACATGTTTTTCCAATTGTTTACTGTTTCCCCCCCTCTCATTTCTTGAAGCACTTCAATCATCTTGGGTGATTGTGCCTGTGTGGTGCGATGTTTGGTAGAAGGTTGTTGAGATTAAATTGTCAGTAAATTATTCAGCAATGCCAATATGTAAGCAAGCTTACTGTGTTTTATAATTAGAGTACTTTTTTTCCAAATGGAACAGGTGGATGGGGAAATAGTGACAATTTGCTCATGTAAGAGAAGGGAAAACAGGTGCTCTTTTTGTGAGCTGAATTTTATTTTATGAGTTAAATATAAGAATTGCAAATTTAGCTTCTACGTATTTTGTTTCAAGCAAACTTGAGTCACGTTTGAACACATTTTTACATTTGCTTTATTATCCTAGGAAAATGTTCGAAACTCTTTATGTATCTAATCGCTGCACACATCCTAACAATCATAGGAAATTAAGCCTTTTTATTATTGCATCTCTTCTATTATCCATGTAGTGCAGGGCTTTTATTTACTGTGACTCAGAGCTCTCGAAGGTAAATATAGAGATCCTTCTCAAAGATCATTATCTCTGGAGTTTGGTCAAGTAAATTCTTCAACTGTCAACAAGGTTGTGGAATTTGATAGACCTTTTAAATTCATGGAAGCACAGTACTGCTGCTTCGAGACGGGACCCCTTAAGAATGCTTGTCTTGATAAAGTGGGATTTTTCTGCAATGTGGGCTAACTGCATTCAATGCGGCAACATAGATCATTACGGAGTGTTTTTCCTATGCGCCAGTGTTGGCCATTTGCAGGGCATGTTGTAGAGGCATTTACTCACTAATTACATTTTTGGGACAATTGTAGTGTCATTGGACAAAATTTGGACTTTTTTTTAACTGACATTAAATAAATTAATTTAGTTTCAGCACTGATTGAAAATTGGACAAATTAAAGTTAATTTATCTTTTGCAGTCCAATTCATTATTATGGCCAAAACAGTTCATAATTAAAGGTGTGCAACAAAAAGGCTTGTGATTTTTAATCTTTTAATACATTAAAATAGGATTTTTCAGCTTGTTCTTATTGTGCCCTGTGATTGGTCGGCAAACAATACATGGTATACCCTGCCTACGACCTATTGTTTACCTGGATAGTCTCCAGCACCGCTGTAATCCGTGTGAGGATTTTCTTTCTCCATTTCTTTGTACATTCTTTAGATACTGAGACTTTTACTCAGATGTCACTTATAGTCGGAAAAAAAAAAACAACTGTAAACTGCACGTCGCATTTGTAAAGGTACGTGGAGTGTCTTAGACAAAAGCCCATGGGTTTATCTGGTTCACTGGAGTTGTGTTTCAGCATCTTTTCCTTTTTCCTGTTAGGAGTGGTTACACAGCTCTTGTAGAACATGAACAAGATTTTCTCTTCTGCAAAACCACAAGGGAGCATGTCAAAAGAGCTGTCAATCATGCTATGGTTCAACATACCTTCATTGGTATACTGTATCCCTCAGCACATTTATGATTCCTTTCACCTTATCTTTTTCATGCATTATTATTATTCCCAACTGCTCTGTGCTGAAACACACATGGGTATGGATTTGTGAGCACTATGCTGAAGCTAAAAAATGAAAAGGTCTTGGTCTCAAGGCAATAAAAAAATATATAGTATATCTTATTGAAACAGTATGTTTTTCCTCTACTGCCTTATCTGTATTCTCTTTTAGTTGCAAGGTTTGTCTTGCTCCCGGTCATGATTAAATGCATGTTTTCCAAACTTGAAAACACCTAATCAAGATTTTGGACAGCAATGGACATTGAACTAAATTTCCCTTAGTTTACGTCTAGGCCAGAGAAATATTGGTTGCCAGCATGTTTTTGGAATTTGGGAGGATACCTTAGTACCCAGAGAAAACCCATGCAGGCATGGAGAGAACATGCAAACTACACTGAGAATGGGCGAAAACCACCAAAGATTGAAACTTCGATCCCAGACCTGCAACCTGGACAATCTAACCTCTCTTTTACTGTGCAGCCCTAGAATATTCATATTATTAAAAAATATCAATCAAGTATATAAATAAATTGTGAGCATTCCTGTGAAAATAAAGTTTTCTGTAGAGTGGATGGGATCAGGGCTTCTAATTATAAGCCTTTTTATAATCGCTTGCCTTGGTGGTGCTTATGTTTTATACAGAGAATGTCTGTGTGTTTTGATGGCTTCAAGCTAAATTTAAAAGGAAATAGATGATTGTGTATCAAGGGAAAGACAGACTGACAATGACATGCAACAAAGGTCCTTGGCTGTTCCGGGCCATGTCAGGGTCAGTATTTCAGTTTTTGAATTAGTTTTATATCTGAGTGGTATTACATATCAAATTCGCCAGGGGCCAAGCAGTTCCAAAATTGAAAGGTTTAGTGTATACTGGTTTATTGTTTTTCTGCAGACCCACAGGCAAGAATGGAGAATTGGTTTGGATGGGTCCCATTAGAATGCAATATTTGCAGCAAGAGCAAGTTGTGAGATGTGGAAGATATAGGTCCAGTGTTAATTTGCTCTTTTGGATTTAGAAAAATGAGTGTATTTATTTCTGTTTAAAACTTTTAAGGGCTACAAATCAATAACTAATCAAGTGTTACAAGAATGTGCTTTACTCATACGCAAGCACATTTGGGAAAAGGCGTAAAACTGCCATCATTTACTTTTTATACTTTATTTGTCACTTAACTTTGCCTCCTCTCGTCTGTTTGTGTGCATGTGCTGATTTGTGTTGAAGTGTTAGCTCAGTAGTCACAATTTGAGCAAACTAACAGCTGAGCTAAACTCCAGGCGGCTGGCAACAAGCCAAGGCCAACTGGAGCAAGCCTGGAATTTTGGTCGGAGTAGTATTGCCGCCGCCGGACCCTTTGGAAGCAGAGCGCCACAGCAGATGTGTCCAACACAGTTAGGTGTGCCCGTGCTCGTGGAGTCCATTCGCTTGACTGTACTCGTTTGCATGATGTCCTTTTGTATATTGAATTAGATCAAATAATTATGAAATAGATGTGTCCTGTTTGGGTTGAATCATAATCGGTTTGTATTTTCCCGGAATGCATTCACAGAAGGGCACAGTGATCATTTGGGAAATAGTTACCATGGCTACATTAGTTAGACGGGTGCACTGATTTCATTAGTGTTAAGGTCTCATGAGGATGCTTCGAGGATAGCAGGCATTGGCCAGGAAAGAGGTATGTTGCGAAATTATTCGGATAGATGCCAAGACGATGGGAATATTTTTTTTTGTTTTCATCCAGCAACATAATTAGGAGGTCAAATTGGAAACAATCCTTTGAAAAAAAGTTGTTCGGTGTCGTGATAAGAACTAATTTAAAATTTTATTAGAGGCAAAGGCTGGGAAAAAAAGGAAAAAATGTATTTGCATAAAATCAAAGAGAAATTGCATTGTTTCACTGAGAATTCACGTCAACGTAAACTCACTTGAACACTCCAGATAAACTTCCCTCTTTAGAAACCAATCATCTGTAACTGAAGTTTGTAAAGAGTGTTATTTTCTGCCTTCTTCCCTCTCATCTCGTTCTAGCAACTGCTATTCATCAACTTCGGTATCTCCCAAAAAAAAAAAAATCAAGTGAACAGGTTCTGGTTATGATAGACAGACAGCTTTGTGAGGAAGAGCATTTACTCGTAAATACCCACTACTGGGAAGCTGTATGTGTGAATTGTCATTCTTTTAACTGCGTGCCGTACCATGTTATGTTGTCTAAGCTTTCAGGAAAACCAATTACCCTTGTTTCACCAAATTCCGTCCGAGACTTTTTAACCCTCCTTTTCTTAATGAGTGGATGCACCCAGATGTTGCCCCAGAAACCGACATATTTTTGGCATTCACCTCGTCTCAATTTGTCCTGAGCAGTGGATTGTGTAGAAATTAGATTCCCAACCTGCTGACAGAAGCTGCCAACACATTTTGATCAAGAATACAGATTTTCATAATTGACTAAACCACATCTTTCAAGAACTGTGAAACTATTGCTGTATTTCAAATCTAATAACAAAGAATGTCTCTAAAGTTGCAAGATGCACAATACATACGTTATAAAGCTTGTCTAGTATTGTGAGTGAGGTATGCCCACTAGCATATTTCCCTTGAGTCACTTTTTAATGAGACTGCAGGACTGTCCATGACATTGAATCATTGCTTTTTTTTGCGGGTTCTAATCTTCCCTCATTTTTGTTTTGGTTTATGTTATGTAGGGTATGGATTTTCTTTTTAAATTTGGTACTACGGAATACTGCTTGAATGTGACTTTGTTTTTGTGGAATACTGTAATTAAATGCATTGACTAAAGGCATATTTTCTTCTTATCAAGACTTTTGTAAAAAATACATCAGACTAACGCTTTATCGTATATGCTGGACTGCAAATCTAATGTTTCCCATTGACTAAATTTCGAGCTTGATGCTATTCGCACAAATTTGTGTTGAATGTGTTTCTACTGTGAATTTATTCATACAATAATTCATAATTTTCTTGTCAGACCAGCTACTGGAATTTGCATTTACTTAGTGAGTTGCAGTATTGGTATTTTCTCTCCTCGTGTGTATATATAAAATATGTTATTTGTGCCAAAATATTTTGAGCAACAAAAACAAAACAATGCTAGAGAAATTACGGAATATCCAAAGTCAAATCGACCACATTCCTGTCTAAATACAGAAGCGGCGGCTTGTTCACTGATGACTGATGTTTGTAGGTGGAAATATCACACGAGAACAGTGTGAACACTGTGTTAAAATGGGGGGTGGGGTTCTGTCATGTTCTTTCTTCCATCAGCCACTATATGTATGTAAGGTACATCCACACACATTTCATGTTAGTCTAATGTGTATTTGTCATCCTATAGTAATGCTCTGCTGTCATATTGCTGTTATTTTTGTGGTTCAATTCTGAATATCTTTGACATCCAAGCACCTAGAGTGAACCTTACAGGATGTACCACACGTATACCAATGTGTTAGAGGGGACTCATTTGACAGGAGATGACACTTTTTTTTTTTTTATAAATTAGCAGTGTTGTTTTCACATAGTTGTGAGAGATTTGTCATTTAACTCGTGCTGGTCTTGTATATACAGTTTTAAATTGTTTTTTTTATGGAGAGGTCCTGTTCAGCTTTCATGGAAAGGGTTTGAAACAGTATCTGACTTTGTTTCCACAAGCGAGTAGGCGGGATGGCATGGCTCAGCCTTCTACAGTAAATAGTGTGACGTCAGAGAAGCGAGATTAAGCGACAAGAGGGGAAATCAACATTGTTGGCCAAGGACAACAATAGAGGATACCCATGTGGCACCTTGTTACAAAAAGACTTGTCTTTTGTTCTTCCCATTGTTTTGTAAATAAAGGGATTAATCTCCCGTTCAACAGACAACAGTTAATCTTGTTTCTATCATCAATAATCTAAACACACATTTTTACAATTTGCCAGTATTAATGGTGTCTCTCGTGAGAATAATGTGTTGTATGTAGCAAAAACGTTGATGATTTCAAGATTAGATTACCGTTTCACTCAAAAAAATGAATGGGTTGCAGATTATTTGAAAAAGACGCCCAAAAACGTTGCAATTTCTGCTCTGAAACTAATTACTTTACCAGATTTATCAGGATTGCAGCTTTTCTGTTTCTTTTTAGGCATTTTGTTATCTTTTATTTCTATTATGTCGACTTATACCACAGCAGGTGTTTTAGTGCAATGTAAAAATTACTGATCTTGTTGTATTTTCACCATGCTATGCTTATGAACTCGGTCAGCTTCATGATTAATATGACATCATAGCCACAGGGTCAAGTGGCACTTGCCAGTACATTCCAATCGGAAGAGCTGTCTCAGAGGAACAAAAGGGCAACAGCGCTGCATTGTTTCTTTGTCTTATTTGTCCTTGGCATACATTTTCTAACTGAACTGTACCACTTGCTTTGTAGAAGGGGGTGACCTTGTACCTCGACCTTTTTTCCCCCATTATATTTTACATGGTCTGCATACGGGGAACTCTAGGCTTTTGCATTTCTTCTGTCATTTTTTCTGCCTTAAATTTTGTCAACGTCTAATGATCTCAATTCTTCGATATTGTTTATGGATTGTGCAATATAAACCCAACTGCTCAGCAAAACAACTTTCCCCCCCTGAGAGACACAAATTGTCTATTAGCTGAACTAAGTGTGGAGTGTGGTAGATGGCACAAGGTGGACATTAAACCAGTTTGGATGGAGTCCAACTGAACTTTATTAAAAAAGAGAACCATTTTTGGTCACATTCTTGCTTACACTCAGCACTGTAACTTGGGTTTTGGTAGACATTTGTAGATGGGGATGGCAAACTTAATTTGGTCAATCGATCCAAAAATTAATTGACAACCATTTTTAATTTTTAAACTATCCAATGGAGGCATTGGCTAATTTATAGTATCCTAACTTTCAACTCTATCTCTATGTACCTCTCTAAATCTATATATGTATGTATATCGATAGGGAGCTAGCTTTAAATCAACAAAAAAAGAACTGCAGGCTGGGCTGAATATTATTTTATGCTTTTGAGGTCAGACACGCAGAAAGAGTAGGAGTCAAATCATTTCCATAATGACAGCATTGCCTTTTTTTGGGTGCCCATAAAATCATATCAGCCAAGTATCCTTTTTTTTTTGTCATTCATATTAGTTTAATAATTTTCATTTCTCAACAAAATGCCCATTAACTCTGTATATTCACCACTTTAAACTATGCTTAGACACCATATGAAAATCCATGCAGCAATATAAAAATAGAACACTTTTAGTAAACATTCTCACAATCAGCAAGCACTCTGGAGAATTCATCAGTGTCATCTGGCCTGAATAGCATAAATCTGCCACCATCCTTGACTCCCCTGGAGTTGCCACTTACGTTTTTTTTTGTGGCACATTAATTAGGGGCTTTCCTAAATTAGTCTCTCAGGGTCCTTTTTAAAGGATGAAGCTGCAAGGCCCTACTTCTGTCTTACATGGGATGACTAAAATTGTGATCTGCTGTGTGTGTGTATTTATATATACATTCACACATAGACGTATACACGTATACACGTGTCCTTGCAGCTTCCTCCTTTGAAGGACTCGGAGACTAATTTCTATATATAAACCATACTAAGTCATTGCTGGATTGTTAAAATGTTGTGAGAATGGGAAGGGATGGGCCCATTCAATGGCAGTTAGTTACATTCATGGTGTGACCTAGGATGTCTTTCATTGCCTTGTTATACATTGCTATTTATTTTGATCTGACTTTGAGGATACCCCTGGGCTGAATTTATAGATTTGGCCTCCTCTGGGATGTAGTGGATAAATATTGTCAACACAAGCAGCTGTGCAGTCAAAGCCCATCAATCGGCTGTGATTTACAATCGAACAGGCTACTGAAATTACTCTTAAGTCTTTTCCGTATTCAAATGACTAATTAGCCTCTATGATTTACGTGATGACAGAGGTTGTTACGGACACGGCAAACAAATTGGATTATTTACCTAAAGGGCAGGGTATTTAGTGAGAGTGAGCTGATATTTACTCAACATGAAAAATAGCTTAGCTTTTCACAAATTCACCTAGTCGCGCTATTTTGTTCTAAAAGGATTTTGAGCTATGTGCTGAAAATCAAGAGCATTTTTAATTGCCAGGCATTGTTCCATGGTAGGCTATGTGCAATGCATTCTATAGTGGCACCATGTCACTGCTCGGTTGTACGATGAACACAGTTGCCGGTTTGTTTACAACAGCCAAAATTGGAGTTGTTTCTTATTTCATTCTTATTGTTCATTCTATACATTTATTTCATTTTGAAGATACTTTTTCTGTTATAATAGTAAATGTTTATTGGATTTTGATTGGTTGTTTATTAGGTTATATTATCACAACATTAGCGGTTTCAATTGTTTTTTGTTTTACACTGATATTGCGATAATTTTGACCATTAAAATATGTCATTAAGACAAGCCTTGTCATAAGACACACATACTAAGGCACTGGTGCCACGTTGCTCGGTGTTGCCTCTATTTTCTCCACAAGGTGACTCCCATGTGAAATGGTACAGAATAAGATGATTGTTGCAGCATCCTAGGAGAGAGAGTTGATATACTGCACCTCACCTGTAACTTGGATTCTGCTGTGAGAATAGCCTTGTCCCTTTGACCCAAGAGACTTTAAAAAGAAATTAAATAGAATCCGTTTCTGGAAATAATAACTGCTGTTTTCTCATGCCGCAAGCGTCTCTATGCCTGAGGGATTTTCCGTGTACCTGCACAATCTTGCCAATGGCTCTGAGTAAAGATGAGCGCCAGTTTAAGTATTTATGCTAGATGATAAATATTTATGCTAGATGATGGTAGATTCTTCTCTCCGAAATAAACTGGCTACAACACTGAGTCATCATTAGATAGGATAGACAAAAACAAATTGTCCTGTTTCGATAAAATGGTCCAAAATTGAACATTTTGTTTAATATATATATATATATATATATATATATATATATATATATATATATATATATATATATATATATATATATATATATATATATATATATATATATATATATATATATATATATATATATATATATATATATATATATATATATATATATATATATATATATATATATATATATATATATATATATACATATATATATATATATATATATATATATATATATACACAAACATACACACATTTATCTATTCATGCCAAGGTCACTATCACATTGACAGATGAGTAAACAAGGGAGTTAGGTAGGAGTTAGGATTTTTGTACCTTGTGATGATGTATCAGGCTTTGTAACCTTGAAACACTTTAGTCAGTCATAAATTCAAGACACTCGCTACTGAAAAAGAAGACAGACACCCTGTAGAAGAGCCTGCAGCATTATTTTAGTCGGCATACTATTTTCTTAAAATTGATTTTTTTGTATTTGTACGACTCTGACAGATAATACCATGTGGTACCATGGCAAAATAAAAATACAGTCATACAAAAAATATTTATATTGGCCATTATTTGAAAGAGATTAGACTTGGGACAAATTATTCCAATGGATTTAAAGGTGACCGTCTATTCACTGTGGCATTTTGTGATCCCGGTTTTACTTGAAGTCTAGTTCATATTGTATTTTGTTTCTTTAAGTGATGTCATAGGTCCTCATTGGTATCTGTTTCTTAAAATTTGTGCATATATTTACTTTATCATTTCAACGTGACTGTTGAATATACTTTAATACTTCAATCCATTGGATTCCGTCAATTTTTTAAAGAATGCATTATGAGGTGATTTTTGGTTTCCACAAAATCTATGGATTCAATAAAGAAATGGTATTTCTTAAGAAATCATTAGTTATAATTTTTTTATAAAGCATTTGGGACATCAAATTGCAGAATGCTCAGTCGGTCAGTGTCATTTTTATGAGGTCTAAGTTTGAATTGTCACCCACACTTGTTTCCTTGCAAAATTCCCAAAACATGATCATTTGGTCAATTGCAGAGAATGTATGAATGTTACCCGTGATTCTAATAAGGACATTGAAAATGAGCTCATGCTGGGCAAGTGAGAAACCGCTAAATAATGATGAAAGCTTATTCGGTGGTGCTGATGTTCCTCTATAAGAGCCTTCATTGTGGTTAGTAATTGTGTTATGACGGCTTTAGCACTTAGGTTTTAGCTAAATGGTTCCTTTATGACTGACCATCAGAATGCTTGGGTAATAGTTGCAGGAAGTCTTGTCCTCTTGTCATCATCATAGACTACAAATGATCTTCAAATTAGCAGATGGAAGGACGATGGATGGTTGCTTGAGCTTTTGCATCCCACCTAGGTGCTTGCGATTAACAAGGCCCCGAGGGAGAAGGGGCAGATGGGTGTTTTCGTAAAGGAGTGAGAAGGTTAAATCCATAAGTGACAACATAAAGGTAGGGTATATAATCAGCCAGTGAGCCACAGAGCAAATTCCCTAGGTGTACTTCCATTTTGAGAGCAGTAACAGTGCACAGCAACCCAAGTAAAAAGCATGCTTTCTGGGAGATAAAAATCGAAGTATTTAGTCTGCTAGACGTTCAACCATTCACGTTCATGCTCATAACTAGGGGAGATTTTGAGTGTTCAATGGGCCTATCATGCCAAATTTTGGATACCGTAGTAGCCAGAGAAAACCCATTAAGGAGCGGGGTTAACATGGAAATTCCACACAGGAAAGTCGGAACCCAGTCAGGGTTGAAAAGTATAATAACTATAGGGTTGATGCTCCAATGGGCCGCCTTATTTAAGTTATTATTTTACTACGAAAATGTAAACATTCATAAAAATTGAAAAAAAAAAAGAAATTTACACAGCTCCAAAAAGATGTCTGAGAACCAATCGCGTCCTTCTTAGAGGATCAGTATCTGGTGAAAAAGATCAGGTTCATTTGGTGATATTCATTTATTTTTTTAAGACCAACACCACAACAAAAGAATCCAAAAGTACAATGATATCCACAAAAGAAGAGAAACACCTACTTAGCATTTTGAATGTGCAACATACTGTAGCTAGAAATAGATGAATTGGATTTAAACACGTCAGAGCTGGAAGGACATTCTGGTCGCTGTCAGTCATGCAAGGAGGAAATGCAGCATCCTGCAAGGGTGATAATGTCTGCTGGTGCATCATTTTTATGCTTTACTTTTCACTTAAAATTGCCTCCTCTCGCCTACGTATATCAAGCGCTGCATATTCTCTTTATACACAAATGAACTCCCTTGCTGATTAATTGATCTCCTTTTATTAAGCGGCTTATACATTGTACATTTGACAAGATAGAATAGAAAATGTCCACAACTGTTGCCGTGTTACAGGTTTTAAAGCTAAGCAGCAACCCTGGAATGAATTACCCTTATTCTGTGTAGGTGGTTCTTGTTTGAAGTTATTTGCCAGTCATCTATTCTTCTCCTTGTCAGATAGACAAATGATTGTTGCACATGCAATTCTAACACCATTAAAAGGATAAGGACACCAAAAGCTCAGTATGATTTGATTTAATTCAATCCAGGAAAATTTGATTAGGTTTCACCTCGGGCCACAGAAGAATAACATTATGGAACATTCATCCTGAAATGACATTTATTATAGATATGCCCGCGAATGCGCAACTCACATTAAAGTGTTTCTAAGTCAATCGCATGAATAAGTCATGACTACTTTGAAGCACATATATTCTACATGGTTGTCGTAATACGCTGTGGATCTGAATGATGGGAAGAGGGGGCCCTTGGAGACGTGCACTTGTCGTTTGAAGTGGTACAAGGATGCTAAAACGCCTGATGGATTTTCACCAGAGGAGATCTTGAAGTCACTCTGGTGTCCCAATCACAGAAAAAGCATTGGAAATTTGAGACGGCCTCAAAACTCTCTAAAGTTGGCACTGTTCCTCGTGCAAACTTTCAATTTCCGACTTGGCTCCTTGAAATACAGTAAACTACATTTAAATTCCCTGCAGCCTCCTTCTACTTTCGTTTGGATTTTTCTTCAGAAACTTTGGAAAAGAAAGTCTCTTAGGCTATAGCTTGAGGTTATTGGTGAGTCTGCGGGTGACCACTCACAATTCTCCAAAGATGGAGTAGAGAGCCTTTCATGCTAAGTGGTAAGGGATGTGGCCAATCAAAGGGGGTGAGTGAAACGGCATCCCTGATCAACTTCATGGGTTGCCAAGGGTAGTCTCAGAGCAACTTGGTCCACTTATTTGAAGAATTCAACATGTTTTCTTTGACGTTTTTCTTAAATTATATCTTGTGGGGCAATAGTAAGTTAAAGATAACGTACCAAGTAATCCAATTGTACAGAATTAAATAAAGCAGGGCTGACAAAAACAATTGTTTTGATAGATGACAATTACTTTTACATTTCAGCTCACAAAGTATGTTATTTACTGTTGCATTGTACTGGATTTAACAATTATGGTTTAAATATTTGATCATTTTGACTATATAGTGCATTTGTACTTAGAAGTCAAGGTGAAATCTGATTTAAAAATGAAATGTCATTAATCAAAAATTATAAACAGGCCTCAAACACCATGAATCTATGAATTATTGCACCCACCCAGTCTGGACTGATAATAAATGAGCCTGTTTTATAACTGTTGATGTTTGCATAGTGTTGAGAGCCCAGTCTCCTAATATTTGCCATTTAATGTTACTAGTGCTATGATTATGTCAACATAGCAATGTCTATTGCCCATGGTGCATGTTATTGTCACGTGCTGGTAGTTGTGCTCAGAGAAAGGACCTCCAATAGGTTCAAAGGGACAGCGTCCTCTTTGGCACCTGGATTTACCGAGCACAGATATGGAAGGAGATGAGGAAATGGGGGGGCGGGGGGTTGGTTTGACTGCGGGGTTGGTGTTGTAGAGAGCGGATGATTGGGAGGCTCAGAGGAGTTGCTGAGCAAGCTCAGCACACTTTGTAACGCTGGACAGCTGTGTTTAAAATCGCAAAAGCCCGTTGATGCACAGGTGCAGTGCTGCAGAAACCTTTCCTTGGGTTGACTTAAATACCGTGTCTCGGGGCTGTAATTATAAATAGAATTTTGTTGGCTGTAGTAGAACTGATGATGGCAGAGAAATTTTCCACAACCCTCCGATTAATGGGAAAACCCTCTCATTGCCTTGAACCGTAGGACCTATTCTCTTTTCACCAGTCGTTTGACACAATCATGAGTAATAGATTTTGTCTTTTTCACTTGGATGGCCGTGCATTTCGCGACCCAAAATGTTTGTTTTGCTTGGCATTCAAAGCTAATTAACTGTGAAACATGCGTGCCGCAATAATGGCTTTACTCATTTCTCAGTCCTCGCTGCTCAGAACATTACGTCAAACTGGGAAAAAAATAGAAAAGTTCAATGTAGCTTTGGTTGTATTTAGTTAGTTCCGAAAACGACATCAGTCTGGTTGAACTCTCTAAATTGCCCCTAAGTACGAGTGTGAATGGCTGTCCGTCTCTTTGTGCCCCGCGATTGGCTGATCACCAAGTCGGTATGTCCCCTATAAACCGGTATAGGCTCCAGCACCCCCCACAATCCTTGTGAGGATAAGCGGTACAGAAAATGAATGAATGAAGGGTTACTGCCCAAGATAGCACTGAAGTCTCTTTTCCTGAATAAAATATGCAATGATAACCATATGATGTGCACTGTAGGGTTATATATTCCTTCATCCAAGCCAATGTTTCCTATAAATAAACATAAACACAGTAAAGTCATAACCTCTTTTGTCCTGATCCCATTCGGGCATGTTTTTTTTGCCCAGCATGATCAAATCACCGGGGTCTCTGCCACATGCTGTCCCTCTCTTTAAACTGTGTTAAAATGTCTCCTGGGTCCTGTGCTTGATGTCCTATTCTTGAGCAGAATCACGCACTCGTTTGCTTGCCTGGCACAACTGAAGAAAAAAGCCCAAATGGCATTTTTCTGAGTTCATATAATTCCCCGCTTGACCATCCCAAACTAAAAGATGTTCGTTTGAGCAAAAGCACACAATATACAGCGCTGCCATCCTTAATGTTCACTTGGGATTGGCATATGTAATGTCAGTTAAAAAATAGTAGCAGCTATCAACAGTGAGAAACATTTTTTTATGTAAAGACTTTTCATTATCTAGAGCGACCAAAAAGAAAGGATGAGAAAATCCCATCTGTTCTCATATGATATGTTTTAAGGTTTCAAGTGTACAGAGGTTGAATCCCCAGGGAATAGTAGAGAGAATAGTGGCACGTCCCATTTGGCCACCAAGGAGGAGTGTCCTCCCCGGTCTTCCCTACATCGACAGTGTGCAATGTCCTTCGTTCTAGGCTTGGGGAGCTGCCCATGCAGTGTGCTGCCATTGATTTTAGACACGGCACCAAAAGGTCTCAAAATAGATCCCTGAAAAGCAACTGAAAAATAAAATAACCTAGAGGGTTTATCATTTGGTGTTGGTTGGAAAAATGTCTCGGGAGGTACGCTACAGACTTGCGTGATTTGTCATCGTCGTGCATTATGATGATTGATAGACTACATGTGCACAACCTGAAGGATTCGTCTAGGATGTTTAATATTCCAAGGCGCATTTGTCATTGCAGATGAACTAGATGTGAGTAAGAATTTGAGGTGGGTAACGAAGGAGAACAAACTGTCTTGAAGTGGAGCTTAATAAGTCTGATTAATTGTTATTGAATATCAACCTTCAAAGTAAAGTACTGAGAAGTGGAAGTCATCATTGGAGATTTTTTACAGAGCTTAAAGTTAATGGAATAATTGGGTTCTTCATGCCACCTGATGGTGCAGTGGTCCTTCCACCTGACTTCTGTGTGGGTGGTCTGGATTTGATTGCCACTCGGTGGCGCTGTGATTGTGAGTGTGAGTCTATTTCTCTGTGCCCTTGGATTTGCTGGCAACTAATTCAGGATGCTTTCCGTCTGCTGCACATGGTTGGGTGGGATAGGGTCTAGCACCCCCGTAACCCTTGTGAGAATAAGTGGCATGGATGATGAATGTTTTTTCATGTAAAATGAGACATATTCTAAATAAATTAAACTCATTGTATTCTATTCAATGAATGAATAGATGGTGTGTTGAACCTATTTTTATTTGATGCCAAAACAAATGCATTGCTTTTAGTGTTTTAAACAGTAAGCATGTGTGTGTGTGTGAGTATCTTGCTAATATTATTTTTTTACTTTCATTGCATTTGAAGTAAGTTGACGTTTTCATATGGGAATGAATGAATAAAAAGTAAACTCACTACATTTACAGTATTTCCAATAAATGTACGTGTGGTTTAACAAGACTGCTATTCTATAATAGATCAATATTTTTTTCTAGGAGCATGAAATACAACTCCTGGGCAGAGGAAGTCACTGTTTTCTACTTCAAAATTGTATTATGGCTCGAATGGTTCAAACAAGCACTGTTGTGTCGACAGAAAACACGCTAAATAAAATAGCATCCACGCTGTAGAAAGTGGCAGAAGTATGATTGACAGTCGGCACAGGGGATGGGTGTGGTTAGATTGAAGGCAAAAGGCAAGCAGAGTTGCTTCATATTTACTGGTGCAGTCAAGTGGCACGTACATGTTTTGTGTAGTCATGGATTAAGTAGCGCTTGGGGCTGTTTGTGGGTCCACTGCGTATGCTCCATCGGCTATAAACATGTAATTCAGTAGCTTGGTAATGAAGTGCTGTCTTCAAACAGGAACAATATATAGCCTTTTTGTGGGTTTTCAAAATATAGATTCTTTTCAGATTTGGGGTACCAATAGCTTCCATACTTAGGCATTATAATTGGAATGATTGAAACCTATACATTACATTAGCCCAAAATTGCAATATATCAAAACAAGCAGTCATTATTGGTTACTTTTGGTAAAATAAAGAAAGTGTTTTATTATTATTTTTGGCTATTTGGATAGAAGTAATGGTGAATTTTTAGGATAATGAAATAATATAACATATATATAAACAGATTTTGCCCTATATAAAAAATTGACTGCTTTTCTGTATAAATAATTTGTAATGTTAATCAATGGCTAAGCATTTGCCTGCTCGTGTGCTCAGAGAAATAAACATGCATGTTGAAGGCAACAACGTTTTGAGCATTGAAGTCCCCAGAGTTGTCTGTAAGTTTTCTTGTATTTTGCTCCAACGGCTCAGAGCACGGAGCCTCGCGGAAGCCCTCTTTTTTTTATTCAATAGGATGATAATGAGACCAGATCATAGGCAAATTGGCTGTGATTTCGGAGACGTATCTCCAGTTCACTTTCTGTCCGATTAAATTAACGCTGGTCGATTTGGAGGTGCAAGGCGGTTATTTGCAATGTTGGAGTAGCTAGCACAAATTTGTTCATTTCCTTCCTTGTCATGTGTTTAAAAAAAGGTTTTTGCATGGAGTTTTTGCAATGTTTGCAAAATCACCCTCAAGGGTTGTAGCAAAGATGCTATTTTTTTAATGGGTTTTCCAACAATTAGGTTTGAAATGAGGAAAGGGTAGGCCCAACACCCCCCCTCTAATCCCCTCCTGAGCAAGATTGCTTCTTTCTAGGACCATGATGATAGTGCCTACTGGCTATTTGGGACACTGCCCTCAACTTCATGCCTTTCTTTTATCCTACACATTTGTATTTACTGTTTATATTCCTCATATATCTTCTCATTCGTATTCATCTATTTACTTTCACCCAGGGTTTGTTACCAGCTGCTCTCAGCAACTTGGCATGCTGCTCTTGCTCATTTACCTTCACTATTTTCCTTCTCCTTCTCTTCTTCCTTTTCTTCTTCTTCCACTTCTTCTTCTTCCTCCCACCTGGCCCTTTACCTTCTTCTGCCAATGCCAAAACTCAAGCACTCATTGCAACCATGCCTGGGGTAAATGTAGAAAAACAGATGCACACAAAGATCTGCCAGTAGGCCACGTGCCCACTTTTAAACAAAAAATTTCAAGAGGATTTGCAATATGGCATCACTGTAAAATGCACCCAACTCCCTAGATTTTGTGAAAAAAAGTCACATAACCTGAATTGTATGTACTTTGATGATATAATATCACAAAATCTCATATTGAGGGAAAACAATACAATCGTCTTGTTACAAGGAAACTCAATTGCTATTGTCCCATTGGGAATAGTTGGAAACTGAAAATCTGCAGGCTTCCCACAGGTTTTTTCCTTGACCTGTGTCTTTGAACCTAGCAAAAAAAAGACATAAAACCCCAAAGTAGGCAGAATTATATTTAGCTTCTGACATAAAACATTCCAGGTTATCATTAAGATGAATAAGAGTATTATGTCGTGACTGCATTTTCTTTTTGGCTTTTAAAACATCCAATGTGTCGTTTGCAAAGGTCAGTCACTTGATACTTAACACTTACGATCATAATAGTTTTCATTTACATTAATCCTTTCAAGGGACTCAAGGTCACCAAACAATAATTTGTGGAGCTCATAAAAATCTATGGGAATGTGTCCAAATGTGTAAAATAAAGTATTGATTGATGTCATAATGGTAGTTCTATCCAGTCATTATCGTCATTTGTGGGTCGTGGATATGCAAACTATGGAATGTCTTTAACCCAGGTGACATCATTTATTCACAGTTTTGAAAAATGTATTGCTATGCCATTTTTGTGATAATGCTAGTTAATGTAGGTTAGAGAGATATAAAAAGATATGGCATGGATAAATATGATTTGCCGGCCTTCATTTTAGACAATAGTCTGAATGTTACTGCAGGCCAACTAAAGAACATTTCTGCACTGATGCTGTCATCTATTGGTCAACTGGAGTTACTGCGGGTTAATTTAGAAAAATACATATTGCTTTGTTTTAGGCTGGCATGTTTTAGAGAAAAGGTTTTGTATTGTTGGTTTAGAGAGTATTTCGCTGAAAGGTCCTGTAGATATCACACTTTGGGGTGTGGGTCTGAAACATGCATGTTCCTCATCTGAAGACAATATGTAATTTAGCATTTTTTTTGGGGGGGGGGTAAAATATAACCTTTCAACTTTTCTGGAAAACTAAACTGACCAATAATTCTCAATGAATATTGAGGAAATTGCATGCTAAATTTGATCTTATTCCTCACTTAATGGCATCAACCCTAATTGGTTGGTGGTTTTGTCATTTTACTGAGTAAAAGTGCAATTGCTTGCATGGATAATTATTATTATTATTTATACACTCAATTCATTTAGTTTTTATTTGTCATGCAGTTTATCCCATAACGGATTCATTTTTAAGTCATGGATTAGGGAATGGCGACTCCAAGTGGGAATAAATGATATGACATCAAACATCTTGTATACAGATTATTTAGTATTGGCTTCAGATTTGAATTTGAACAGTGTTGGGGCACTTATTCATTCATTAATTTTCCAACCATTTGACTCTCGTACTTCGGGGCAATTTATAGTGTTCAACCAAACTCCCATACATGGTTTTGATGTGTGGAAGGAAATTGGAGTACCCAGATAAAGAGCATGATGGCGCAGGGGGAACATGCAAACCCTACACCGGAACCCACCAGGGATCGAACATTCGTTCTAGAATCATTTGTACTAAATGGGAATAAAAGCATATCCTCCATGTCAGGTGTAATCGCACCATTATAGTTCACATTCATTTAAAAATGGGGCTTTTGTACAGATAAACATTTTCTGTATAGTAGTTTTAACTGGTCTATATGGATACTGCTGTTTGCATGAATAAATTGAACTTTGAAGGCCAAATTATAGAAGGTTTGAGGCCACGGTGCACCTTTTCCAAAGCCCTTGTGGATTGCACTTCATAGTTTCTATTACAGTCCTTACATGACACTGGTGAAAGAAGAGATGGATTTGGTTCTCATCAATGCACATTTTATGTTGTCTTTTAACAGACCTTTTATTTCTAAAGGAAAAAATAGAAAAGGCTGAGCATGAGTTAAATATTATGCATCTGGGTATGAGTCACATCTTTTTATCCATCCTTTGCAGTGTGGATAAATGATGGTAAATGTATAGCCTTTAGAGATAGCTTTATTTGTTATATAGTTCAAAGCTCAAGACCAATCATTCCTATATAGTTTTTCACTATCACAGTATTACAGTAGGTTTTTTTAGGGGGAAAAGAAAAACAATACCTTGAATGGTCATTCCAATGATATATCAGATAAAGATTTCAAATATATTAAAAATGTTACTACAGAATCATCATTTCCCCATAAAATATTCATTAACCAAATATTGTTATTTGATATTACAGTATTTAATTATTTAATGCAAGCAGGTTGCTGAATTGGTTGCCAGCCAATCACAGGGTCCAAAGACTCTAACAACCATTGATGCATTAAAATATGTATATCGGTCAGGCCATGTTTTTCAGGTTTCACAAGCTTTGGGATGCTTGTAAACTGGCTCTCTTGCCACATTTTGGCTGAAATGAGTACAGGAATCTCTCCCTCTGCATTAAAATGAACAAAAATGCATATTGTGGAACAATAAAAAATGAATCCAATTGTCCTTGGGACTCCTTTTTGTTTCTGTGGTTGCCTGACCTCCCTGCTTCATTTCTTGGGGCAGAGTGGCACCTCCTCCCTGTTTTTTTTTGCAGACACAGTGGTGGGATGACATTTCACTTCTCAGGCAATTGTTTTTGCAGCTCAGCATGTGATTGTGTTTGTGAATGTATTCTTTTTTACAAACGGCTAGTGTCAGTCGCATGTGGGGGAAAATAGGCGTAAACAGCCTCACTTCACTTTCTCACTTGGTCACACATTTCTCTCAGATGGCATTTCCCTTGTCAAGTGTTGTCGAAAAGGCGAGACAAATGGTCTTCTTGCTCCATGCATTCTTTTTAACAAATGCCGATGTGTTTCAATGCCGTGTGGAAGGGAAATGTACATCCCTCATCCCATTATTTTTCTATTCATACATCTACCCGGTTCCTACCTTTTTTTTCTTCATTACAATTGTTTGCTTCAGCCTGTAGTTTTTAATGACTTTTTCCTCTCCATCTTTGTTGTTGCCCCTGGTAACCAGGAGAGAGGGGGGTTAGGATGCACAGAATTGTCGTGCGGCGTGAGGAAAATCTTGCTAAGAAAAAGGTCAGAGGAAGAAAAGCAGAAGTGAAGGCGGCAAAGAAAGAAAGAGCACAGTGCGGATAGAAGAAGAAAAAAAATGACGATAGCTGGCATTGCCGACGGAACGCAAGCTGCAGTAGACAAATGTCCCACAGTTTGTGGTTCGCCCAATCAGTGTTCCCGTGATGTAACGCGACAGATCCCACTGACTTAGCTGCCACATTGCAGCTGTTCAATTCATTTCAACGCTTTTACGCAGAATTCAATTGCTTCCTGTCTGTGTGTTCTGTGAAGGAGTGACAAGGGCCAAAAAAATGACAAACGAAAATGTTGTTATCATCCGTAAAGAAGCCAATGTGATGTTTTGGAAAAGAGATTTCTTTTAGGCCGATCAAGTGTTTGAAAGTATTGTCATCATAATCTGCTCACGATTCCAAACGAGTTAACAGTTAATGCTCATTCTGATCTCACCCAGGAAGCAGTGAAAATAATTGGAATATCTGAGGGAGTATGATATTGTTGGCGGGTGCAAGTGTAACTATCAGCTGATTTCACTTGTCCTCTCACTGGGGAGTCGATGCTTTGCTCTCTCCTTGCTACTACTTGCAGGAGCAGAGCCCAGAATATGATTGCATGTAAAATAAATACCTCTGAATACTATAAAATATATATTTCCTAATATATATGTATTTATCACATGAATATGGTTATTCTTCCTCCTTGGTGGTGTACTGAAAACTTTATTAGTAGGTCAGTATACACTGCTCTCACAAACATTGTCAGATATGAAGTCATTTGTACATCATGTCCCCTCAAACATGTAAATATTTAGGAATACTCTTGGCATTCTAGACTGTCCCTCACCCCATCTGGACGCTGAACCTGACATCAAATCCCTTGCGCCACACGACTCCACTCTCAGAAGCATGCTGCTATTAAAACACCTTATCAGTATCACTCAAACGTGCTTCATTCCTCCCTCTTTTCCTCCTTCGCTAGATACACACATGCACATGCTTGCTGCGAAAGATCAGTGGCTTGTAAACCGGCTGCAGTCAGCAGTCATTTTCTGTGTGTGTGAGTGTCAGTGTGTGTGTGTGTCGGGAGGAAAAATGGGAGGAGGATGTGGATGGATGAATTGCTCGATTGGATGGTGCAGAACTCTAGCAAGCCTAACTAGATTTAGTCATGCTGAGGTGGTGATAATTTTCTCCGGTTAGTTTTCATGAAGCAGTATTTTGGGGGGAACACACACCTTCATTTAGTCCAACTCTTGCCAGGTTTGGATTTTCTGGACTGTGGCTTTCTGAAAGACTGGAATCGTTGTTTCCCCCCCACCCCTCCTTTTTTTTCTTTTTGCCTCCCGCCTTCTCTCCTGTCTTGCAACATCCCTTCATCTTCTCAGTGTTGCAGACAAAGGCAGCAGCTCTCCTCTGTGATCATCTCTTGTCAAGGAGACAGGTGGAGGGAAAAAAAGGATTTATCATTTTTGTTTGGTTTTTTTTTTGTTTACCTGGGAACATTTTTTTCCCTTCAACATCCAGAGGAATTTGGGGTAGAGGGCATCTTTTTGGAGATTTTTCGCAGTTGGTACTGCTACAATCGAGGTGATTTTATCGTTCGATCTCAGGCGTATTCCTGGTGCTAGTGGTGGGGCCAGTGGCTAAGCCCCGGGCAAGGCATGGCCCAACAGGCAGCCATGGGGCCGACGCATCAGGACACCCTGGCCGTGCCCCCTATGCCCAAACATTCCGGCCTCAATGAGGACTTGGTGAAGATCTTGCGTGAGAACCTGCTGCACCCGGAGAGACCTCGAGGACACCGGCGCTCGCCTTCCTCGATCTCTCCCCGTCTCTCGCCGCGCAACTCGCCGCGGCTCCTCCGTCGCATGCTCCTCAACAACAACACCCACAAGCAGCGGCGCTTCACCGTAGCACACACATGGTGAGAGTATATACAGACGTAATGCACATTTAAAAATAATGCTGTCATCTGCATATCTTTTTGGGAAAAACTTTCAAGAACTTTAACATTTCGTTATACTTGTGGACCATGGTCAATTATGCAATCTTTTACTTTCCATTCAGCAGAAAGCCATTTTTTTCTATTTTACTGTCTACTTATTGTGATGCCCTGCTATGTGGGAAGAGAGCCATTTTGGCTGAGTTTTTGCAACCTATGGAAAACCATAAAATCAAAAGACATGCATTGCATTCAAACATGAGTTGCTGTCATCCACAGCTCACCCCTCGCAGTATATTAATATTTATTCAATTTGACATGCACTGTCTCTTTCTTTTGCAATGAATTTAAAACATTTTCTTATTTTAATTGTGTTTAAAAGGCTGTGGAAGGGTTAAGATATTGCTATTTTTCTTTCTTCTTTTAGGAGGAACTTAAAACTCCTTCATTGAACAGCTTATTGTCCATTAATTCCATTTTAAAATATTCTACAACTATTTCAATGAAGTTTTCTTGCAATACTGTATTTTTGTATAGTATAGCGCTCAATGCAGTGACCTTTTTTTAAGAGTATTAATCCATGCTCTATTCTTATATATATCTACCAAGCTATCAAGCTCCCACAGCGATTGCTTTCATCGATATTCCCTGGCCGCTGCGCCATCATCCCGCTCATCCTTTCCTCCACCCACATTAACCAAATCCATCTTCACCCACTGACTTCCAATCTCCTTGTAATTGATGGGTTCTAATTTTATGCATGTACAGGATGTCCATGATTTATGACAGTGTTTCGCACCCTACATTATGAGGTTGTGAGCGCCGCTTGCTAAACTAGTTTCTGTATTTGCTTTGCTGCTTTTCTTCGTTAGTTTTTTTTTAATTTGACGTAAAGAAAGAACATTGGACTTGCTGACGTTAACCATTAGTGTTTCACTCCCTACTTGTCAGTCTTCAGCATGCCGCCACAACAACCACCATGTTTTCCTCCTGATTTGGTGGAAACCATTCTGTGGCTATTGGCATTCATCGGTCCTTTAAACGATGTTCATGAATACAAGAAATGCAACACCTTATTTTAGACAGAAAATCCTAACCCAACAAATTGGACAAAACACAGTTCAAATCTATTTCTCATCATAGTAGGTCTTCTGAGCCGTTCTTAGTCTGGTCCCCCAGCTAAGACCTTTTTGCCAACTGTGAGCCTGCCAAAAAAAAGCCAGAGACATAATAGCCATGACTATCATTGAGACACACAAACCCCTCCACCCCAATAACATACATAATATGTTACCGTTCTATCAATGCTTCTAATGCGGTTTTCTGGCACAATCTATTTTTAGTCATTTCCCTCCAATTATATTATCGTTGTTATCCGTCTTTCACCAACTACCACCCGTATATTGCATGTTCCAAGTGTCATTTCCAATTTCATAACTTCTTTATATGTGCCTGAGAGCACATACGAGGACACAACAGTTTGTCCTTGGTGGTTATTTTAGATTATATAACCATTTACACCACCATTATCATTCCTTCCCCATCTCCCTCTTGAATGAGATTTTGTTTTGTTGTAAAAAAAATAATCTTTTACGCTATGCACATTCAATAATCAGAGGATTTTTCTCTTTTCTGCCATTGGCTCAAGATCACCACAATGATATGATGCCAATAGCAGATGCGGCAAATTGTATCATAGCTTCATTACACCAAGAACTGTCATGATCTAAATAGGAACTTATTGCATAATTTAGACTCATGCCTAGAGCTAGCATTTATAATGAGATGAATGAGTAAATCAATTGAATACCGGTCAAGTCCTTTTTACACACCCACTCTCCACCCACTTGTCAAAAGACTGCTGTGTTCTGTAACACCAGTAATAAGTAATCTCTGGTCAATACATGTCGTCTTGTTGTCGTTTTATTGCACCCACTTAATTTCATGTGTTTAACAGAATAAATGTATGAACTGTGATAGACCAGTCAGTACGCTAGATTTTTTAAAACTAGTCAGGCATGTTGTGGTTCTAGAATTGTTGTTTGTAATACACTTCCTTGGTTTCAACTGACACATTTGTTACACTCTGTCTTGTTTGGCCTTTACCACCTTTTTTCCTGAGCTATCAATACAACTTTAGCGGTAGTGCATAACTCGCACAAACACAACAGCAACAAAAAACTACAAATACTACCGCCAAATCCACCAATGTCATCACAGTAAAAACAAAAAAACTTGAACTTACTTCAGTAAGCGTGGCCAACTGGCACCAAGTAGCCAACAATTAACATGTGTAATTCACCATCTTGTTGAGAAGTCTGCTCTTGGTAGAGATGACCTTCAAAAATATATTTTGCTATACTATTGTCTTGAAGCAATGCCTGTTTCTAAATTCAGCAATTGTCATTGTAATCATTCTCCTGTTGTCACACATAGTAAAGCAGGGAAGTGCGAGTAGTCAAGCCGATTAAAAGTGATAAAACTATTCATTCTTTGGGTGTGTGGATTCAAAAATGACAAAAGATTTAGATAATTAAATACAATAAAACACATAACTGGTTTCAATTTCTGGAGAAAAAAACATTTAAAGTCATTCACTTATAATACACCATAGTGCTGTCACCCACAAACCTTGTAGAAATAAAAACCTCACCATACCTTAGTGATTGAAGTTGTAACTGAGGAAATGAACTTTAAATGTTTGGCAGAAAAACTGACTCAAACTGCCTGTGGGTGCTGATATGGACTGAGATGTGTCAACTTCTGTATGTATGAAAATGGAAGACAAAGTTTGTGTCGTGACTGGCGTTTGGCTTGCAAAAAAGGAATGCCAGGCGGTAAACAAGGAAAAACGCCTGACTAATCAAGGCAATGTGCTGTGTTGATGTTTTGACATTTAGGGTGGAAAAAAAACAACAGCAATAAGAAATGTCAGATGAAAAAATGATGTTGCAGACGAGTAGAGGTGTTGCACCGTGGGCAAAGGAAGACTTATGAGAGCAAGCAAAACTGGTGTAATTTACAGCAATCATCTTATTGTTTTACCACCGCAAGGATTCACAATGCCACTAGGCGCTAAATTTTGGTGACACGCGCACTTACTCGCTCACAGTGGTAATACTCTACACTTCATTAAGGAAACAATGTCTCTCAGTGGAATGATTGGACTGATGGCAGAGCTGTGCTGCTCCATAGGGCTGGACTTAAATGCTCGAATATATATCTCATCTCATTTTCTGAACCGCTTTATCCTTACTCGGGTTGTGAGGGGTGCTGGAGTCTATCCCAGCTGACTTTGGGCCATATATACAATTTTCTTTTCCCCCAGTAAGCATCAATATGACACAAGTGCTAAATAACCAAAACAAACATTAAAATCTTTTTCATATCATTCTAAATACTGAGTGTGGATTAACTGTTATGTTGGAATATGCAAAGCAGCGCTAAGCATAATTGTGTAAGGTCTGCCTTTGACAAGGTCAACCATGAAACTAGTACAGAGGAGCTGTTACTTAAGAGCAAGCCAACATATTAGGGTCTCAAAACAGTAGTTTTTTTTCTTTTTTTTTTGGCCTTCACTAATGAGGCAAAAAAGTTTACACGGTAGATTGTGGGATCAAACTAAACTATATACGTTTTAATTTTATTTATTTATTTCAATGTCAGACAACCATGACAGTGTGTATCAGTTCTCACAAAACACACCAAACCCAGTCAGATCCTGGTTGAGAAAAGCTGAGGAATTTGTCCCAAAATAAGTCCAAGCCATTTTTAATCTAGTATGACTTTAAGTGACTTCAGCTTTGCACATCAGGAAAGCAGCATTTAGCTGCCTTGTGATCTTGCTTTAATGAGGGTTTGTGGGAAGCAAAGATTGGGCAGGTACTTGCATTATAAGATGCAGTGAGATGTCAAACCCTTGTCAGATATTCTCATTTGCAGAGCTTTCCCGTTCAAAAACAATAGCAATCAAATCACAAATTGCAGACATGAGAAACCAGAATCAAGTCCCACTCATTTTTACCAATGATATGCATAAAGCAGTGGAAAAAATTCTCTGAATGGTCACCTTTTAAAACAGCTACACATCCTTTTCCATCAGCTCTTGGGTGGCGGATATTGTATCCTATTGGTATAGGATTGGCATAAGATATATCTTGAAATAAACAGATTGGAAGTCAAATCATCAGCATGTTGACATCCCAATAAATAACCTCTTAAGAAAATACCAGTCGTTGCAACAAGTGGCTAGAATTCGCTTGAGTGGAATGGAATTAGTGTTCGATAGGGGTCGATAACAGCTTTGGTCTGTAAAAGGATGTGGCTATTGCTAAGAATTTGTGTTGAATGCACAGCAAAAGTGACAGGCTTTCTGAATTTTAATTCACATATAGTGACACCTCTATTACCAGAGCAGCACACCGCATGACACATGTTCATGCGCAGCGATTTATGTAATTGCTGCCACAGCCACATGCTCTTCACAATAACAGCACAATACTTGCAGTTTGTATCGAGTTTTGGCATTAGTGAATGTCAATGCTGATTTCATCAGTGACTAAAAGAGCTGTCAGGGAAACATAAGACCTCTGCCAATGTATGGGGGCAGTCGCGTTCAGAGCCATTTTATTTCAGTACCACACAGCAAGAGGAAGCAGTGTTTACATTGGTCAGAAGACAAGAGGGAGGCAATAGATGGAGATAAATGATAAGGTCAATTAAAGTCCTTGTGCATCACAACATAAACACAACAGATGCCTGAAAACTATTGTACAGCATAAATCATATCAAGTGGTTCATTCATCACTCCAGGTGACATGGCTCAGTCATGATTCCAATGAAGAAGACACAAGTGCCATTTTATTCTTTTGGTATTTTTTGTTTATATGTTAGTGAATGACTACCCTGGGAATAAATTAGATCAGGGTCCAAAATTCCTGTAATTTTTAAAAGTACATTTCTATTAATTGGAAGTTATGCAAACTACACGGACGAGGTGTTATTAGAGTAAATTGAATTTTGACTTTTGGATACCCCTACTTATTAATATTTATTTTGGGTTCTGGTTTAAAATTTAGGGTGGCCTAGTGGGTGTTTATTGCGTCAGCCTCGCAGTCCTGGAGTTGAGAGTTCAATCTCAGGACCATCCTCGCTGTGTGAAGTTTGCATGTTCTCCAAATACTACTACAGTTTCCTCCCACATCCCAAAAACATGCATATTAGACTGATTGAACACTCTAAATGACCCTTAGCTATGAGTGAGAGTGTGAATGGTTGTACGTCTACCTGCGAATGGCTGGTCACCCATTCAGGGACTCCCCTGCCTGCTGCCCATAGTCAGTTGGGATAGGATCTAGCAAGTTTCCCCTCAACTGACGCTGAAGTATTTTTAATACTGTTGCACAACCACATGTGATGCTGCATTGCAACAGTGCGACTAGCACTTTATGTAACAGGAAGAGTGGGCCATATCAGTGAGGCAGGGAGGGGATAGTGAGGGAAACAGGTGGCAGTTAAGCTGATGCCTGTGCTTCTTCTCTAGCCAAGTGGTGTGATGGGAAGATTGTTGACAGATGATTGATGGACTGATGGATGATGAATGTTTAATATGTGACTGTGGGTAGAGGACCAAAGTGCATGACTGGCTGAGATCGCTCTTTGCATCTTTATTTTATGGTTTGTTACTAAATTGAGGGAATAGTCGAGGACACCACTGCAAGCGATAATCCCGATAATACACAGATTGATGAATACTAAACCTATCAGAGCTGACATTACTAGTTTGGGAATGGCTGAATTTCAGATGCTGCTCTTGTATCTGATCTCATTGAGTTGTGTGTTAGACGACACGTGGTGTAAATGTCCTTAATGTAAAAGACAGTTGCACAAAGTATTTAATTATCCAAATCACACATTTCATAGAATTTTGATAATATTGGAGAACAATGAAGAGCACAACGAGAATAATGTGAAAACCTATAAATGACCTTCAAGCGTATCAATTGTGTGACGCACGTGACCTTCACTTTCGCCCTATGCGAAATAGGGAAACACTATTTACTGTTACTTTGATGATGTGTTGTGTCTGAGACTCACTCAAAACCAATTTGAAGTCTTGGATTATTGTTGTTTAGTTCTTGCAATATCTTACATTTTGAAGGTTTGGAGCATATTTTCTTTTTTTTTTCTTTCTTCAACTATCACTGCTTCTTTTGAATATAAAGCAAGGAGGATTGTTCAGGATTTTATTAAGCCAAACTGTGCCATTTGCCTGGGAGAAGAAATGATTTGCATATATATGAATCTAGCTGCTGCTGTTGCTTGAGCATCAACATGTCATTTGACAAATATAAGGCAGATTGGGCATACACGATTTTGCTTGTGACACGCACACTATCACAAATGGGCGCACAGCAACTTCTTCAGTCTGGCGAACAGGGATTTGTCAGGGTTGGGTGACTCAGCTGTAGCTTTGTGTACATTACAGAGATGGGTGACAAAAGATAAAAGAGATTTCAAATTAAAGGAATAGAAAAGCACAGCACTTGTGCTCACGGCCGCTACTAGCCAATGAGAGAGCAACTCTATCACTGCAAATTCAAAATAAAGGCTCTTAAATTTTTAGCTTTTTTATTTCCTTTCAAATAAATTAAACTAAACAAAAAATGTACACTTAGAAATGCACAGCACCTCATAAAGACAGATATGTCCTCAGTGTGTATTTTAAGCAAATACAATTGTATAGAATAATAAAAATAATTAATAATAATAATAACAATGATAATAATACTAAGGATGATGATAATATTAATGATGGTAATACTGATGATAATAATAATGATGATAATAATAATAATTATTATTATTTTAAGATCCAGAAATTTTACTCTGCAGTTCGTCCATCTACCAATTTGAACATCGCTTATACTTGTCAGTCTATCCCAACTGACTACTGTCAAAAGTCAGTATGTCCACCCTCGTTGACTTATACTCTTTAGTTATGTCCATGTATGCCCCCAATAAGAATAAATACATGAACGTATTCAGCCATTTTTGGTTCAAAGAAAAAAAGTGGCATGACCTGTGCGAATTAGTGGCATGCAGCACACATTCGGTTCTCCATGTTTTTCTCATTTTAGAAATATAGAGAAGACGTTGACAATAAGTGGCTTTCAACTGGTCCAAACACAGTAAGGTGGAGGTTAGCACTCCACCGCTTTTCATTAAACAATGGCACACATGAATGGAGCTTGAATGGGCACAGATGCAGAGCGTCATCAAAGGTTTTGTTTTGATATGCAGATCTCTTGTTTGATTCGGGCCGATGACAGGATTCTGCCGGTGGCCACAGTAACAAGCACATACCCACCCCCCATTCATTCTATTTTTAATTTCTTTTGAATATGGAGAAGTAGTCTGTTTGAAGTTTTATTTTAGTTGCTTTATGAAGTGATATTGATTTCCTGTTTGCTTAAAAATCATAGTGTTATTGCACTATTTACTCCATTTGCACTAACAACCCAGATGATGATGATCGAAAAATGTTTAGCAAAAATTTGGCTTAAAGAAACATATAGTAAAATGTTCATATTCTTAAATAATAATTCATCTCAAAAGAAGTCAAAGAGTCAAAAGTCAAATGTGGATCGTGGCAATTCTTGAGAGAATAAATTGAAAAGTCGGGACAAAATAAATGAAGTAAAATCCAACTGCCATATTATTCGGATTATAAAGTGCTTCTTTTGTTTATTCTGCCCCTCTGCGGCTAATTCACTTACCCCACGCTGCTCCATCCAAAATGACGACAAATCCTCCTTGTCGCTGGAAATGCCCTTTCCTCCACAACGAATGGATTTCTGTGAGATAAACAGCTCGCAGCTACTACTAGTTCGAGGAGGCCTTTATAGTGACTTTCCATTACTAGAGTAGAATAGACTAGACTATTTAACGACTCTCCTGAGGATCGGGAGTGTAATGTCTAGATCAGTGAGCAAAACTAGGTCATTATAATCCTGGACTTTAAGGGGTTCGAGAGCTCGATCAGAATTCTACCGAGTTGAACACAGAATGGTCAGAAAGAGCTGTTTGTATGTACTGTATTTGCTGGTGATTCCACATGTCAAAGGGGAGTATTCTGCTTCTAACTGAACGAATGTTTTTGAAGCGTGATAACCGCAAATTAGACCAGTTGTCCACACAAGCATTGTATGTTCATTTAATGATGTGTTTTATTGTTTTAAAAACCGCAAATTGCTGTACCGTTCACCTCTACAAAAAGCGGCGCACAGCTACAATTCCCGCTGTACCGGTTTTCAAGTGCCACTATCAGTCCTGTTTTTTTTTTCGACTGATCCAACATTGACAGTTTAATAATAACAAGATTTGATCTTTTTTCAAAGTGCATTTTAGGACACTCAAGGACACTTTATCGCCAGATATACAGAGAGATACAAAACAATGCAAAGGTAAAAGCACAATCAAATGATTATACTTTTAAGACTTCTGATTGATCAAAAGGGGTCGTCCTGTTCAGTTGGAATGAAATCCTGCACCCACTGTAGCACATGGTGGAATAGTTTGTAGACCGCTGCTTTAGTTAATAATTACCCGATTTTTAATTCGGTATCTGGTAATATTGTTTGTATTTTCCAGTTCTGCCACCAGCTTCAAATCGACATCTAAACAGAAACATGTTTTCCCTTGCTAAAAATCGAAGGCACATCAATATATTCCATCTACAGTATCTTGCACTGCTTCATTTCTTTTCCAATTTTCCTACAAGTACATTCGGTGTAGTTGATGGCAAAAGATTATAAGTAACAACCCTTTTGATGTATGTGGCCACAGAAAAGCATGCAGTGTGAGAAGGAGTTCTTAATGGAGTGTGTTATCTTCATAAGGCGGTCATATAGTCATTTGTACTCGTTTTAACTTAACATCATTCAACGATAAAGCCTTCATTTGCCACTCGTACCATTTCATCTTAGAGGGATGACTTCAGATTATATGATCAAAAATGAGGGTTCCATGTGCTTTATTATCACATTAAATTGATAGGTCTTTTTTTCAATCTGGAAGGTGAGATGATTTAATGATAGATTACTGTGGTAAATCCATTGGCCTGAGCTTGTTAAAGAATGATGGAACGTAAAGACACATTTTCAGTGCGGTGACATAAAGATGGTGATAAACTAAGATCGCAAAATAAATAATCTAAAAATTGGGCTTTCTTGTTAAATCGGATACTACTCCTTTGTTGATATCCCTGTTTATTTAGTCTAATTTTAGGTCAGTTCTACCTAGCACTTCAGCTTCCCTCACCGGCTGACTTGGTTTTAATATACATATATTTGGGGTACCATATATCATAGCTCCAGTATGTTCATTTGAAGTGGTGTATTTTTCCAGGCCATTAAACTAAGTCTGACTAGATCCGACGTTAAATATAGATGCCATCCGGCTCCCTGAAATTCCTTTTTATTGGCCTGAAAAATGGCATGGTTGTTACTTATATATATATATATATATATATATATATATATATATATATATATATATATATATATATATATATATATATATATATATATATATATATATATATATATATATATATATATATATATATATATATATATATATATATATATATATATATAAAGAAAATAAGTGACAATGTGATAATGCGAAAGAACAACATGCAACGGTCCTGTGCCGTGAAGCCACTGATGTTATGATACTGCTAATACATTTAAAAGTAGACTGTGTAAGCAAACCTAGTGCCTTTTTGATTATTTGCATGTTTTGTGTATATATGTGCAATTTCAATCTCTGTTTGCTGTTGTCAGGCAAATGCTTGCTTTTTGTTACAACCTGTCCTGATTGCCACTCGTCCACTGTCTCCTCATTCATTGATGTACTCTTCTGTTTTGATTGAATCGATTTGGCCAAGCTGTTCTTGCTTTGGTGAGTGATGAAAATGAACGGCTCTCAGTAACTGCGAGTGAGTTTCTTGACTGCTGTGAATTGCTTGAAAGAGATGACTCGGTCAGCACATACAGTAAAAATCTTTTTATGGCTAGGTGGTTTTAATGTAAGATTGCACTAAATTTCCACTCCATAACTCAGATGTCAACTGTTTGTGGGAGTCAAGGTCTGGTTTGTTGTCGTTTTCAAATACAGTAGTGAATGAATGTGAGGGTGTGCTGTGGTCGTTAAAGCTTTTGTACTGTAAAAACTATGAATAATACCCTAAATATAAGTAAACAACTATAAATATATAAAATATCACTGCAAACAACAGTCCAGTTATTTACTAAGTGGGCTTCCTCTCCAAGTATAACCTTAACAATTTAAGAACTATTCAATTGTATCCAATTCAGGTTTTTAACAAGTTCAACCGTTTATTGAGTTGTACTGCATCAAACGCCCATTGGAGTGAAAGATTGGTTGTCAGGATTTCTCGGATTGGCTAACAAACATGGGTGTACTCCAGCTCGTTCCCACAGGCAGGTGGGATAGGCTTCAATTAACTTCTAACCCTGAATAACATAAACTGTAGAAAATTGACCCACCTTTTTCTTTTCTTTTTTTTTAACCAAACAAGTAAATACTTTGAAAGTACATATTTTCCAATATAAACCTTTTCAGGTATGTGGATAAATAATTAAAATGGTGAGTGTTTCGCAGTGCCAGGTAAGTGCAGCCCGTCTGGCCTGCAATAATGAAGCCTTTCTGTTACGAGTAGCTTTCAGGGACAATCTGGGTATTGAACTGAACTGGAGTGGAAAGATTAGTCCAGGTACTTCTACTTAAAAACAGAACAAGACCTCAAAGTACCTTACATGGCATCCACTGGATGCGGCTAAGGGGTCTTGGGATCCAGTTCAAGACAAATAGCATGCACCGACAGCGGTTATAATACTGGCATGCTGCACAACCGTGAATATATTTATCTATTTTTTTTTGTATTACTCGAGGAACACATTTTGACCCAAATTAAGACTTGATATGTACATTTTTTTGTCACCTGCTGAGTTTGTATTGCAAACTCAACCTTTCCTAAACCTCAAATGGTTCAGTGTCTTGGCAACATTCACTGCAGTAATGCCCACACAAGTAAACAAGGAAACCTGGGAAAAAAAATCACAAGAAAACAGTTACATCACCTCCCACCCACGGCATGCACAAATACAAAGGCACAAAAGGATGTGCGCACACTCCAAAATAAGCAGAGGTTTAGCTGAAAATATCCTTTTTATCCTATGTGTTTGCCTGAAGACTTTTTATTGCACCACTGGGCGTGAAGAAAAGCCTATGATACGGGGAAAAGGAACTAAATGAGCACAATTTTGAAGGCTTATTTATACATCAAAACATAACATTTGGGAACTGTGGTCATCATGCTATCATTGTATATTGAAAAATCACTTGTCACTTGTTCATCTATCCAATATTTGCTTGGTAGAGCTACCCGGACTATATTTTCAAACATTTAAGCGAACATCGTCTGTTTCAATTAGCAATATAACTTATTCAGATAGCATGTGATTTCAGCGCTCTTTAAAAAATGTTGAGCAAATTCCTCCTTTGCTAAAACTGTAAGAAAAGAGTGGGGGGTTCTAATGTTGTGAACTCCATATGACCTGCAGTCAGAGTATATCTCTAGCAGTGTACCAATGGAACATGCTGCAGTTATTGCACCAACTGAAGTTAACGTTCCAGGGAATGCAAACACTCACACCAGCATACCATCTAGGATGCCATGTGCAGCCCAACCAGCTGTTTGTTTTGCGACACTCCTGAGAGAGCCTTGTTAAATCTGTCATACTCATTTATTTTTCTCTTACATTTTCTCTCCCCTCATGTCTGCAGCATTCAATATTTATCCCTATTTTCTTGCAATGTGGTTGGAATCTCAATTTGCCAGCACCCATGCATCATAATAAAACCGTTCTTTCATAAGAGGGAGGTGGTTAACTGCACTCAAGTCTGAGCTTTTAAGAGGCCTGGTTTTTAGGCCTGTACGATATCTCGATTGTAGTCCGACAGTATGCGCGATGCACGTCCTATGATGTGAATATAGAGCATGATGATGCGTGGAACTGTAACACAATTCTTTGCGACCTCAGTGTTGTACAAAATAAGGGAATGGAAAGATTATAAAAGGCAGAATCCTAACAACATCACACATTGCATCTTTGTAAGCACGCTGAACTTCAGAAACCCAAGTTGACCTCGCCATGCCCTGCTATGTGGCATATGCAGTGCTAGGTGTGAAGCTCCTCCCCATTAGGAAAAAATAGTAACAGCTCAATTCCTTAGAGGACTTGATCAAACTTTTATATTAGAATATCATTGCTTAAATTCATATAGTGTAGAGAACTGAGAACTGGTTCACACTCTTGGCATTCAAAAAAATGGGGACATCTCTTTTATTCATGAAGATGGAACATGTGAGGTTAATCAGAACTGGGACTAGTTGTAACGCCACCCATTTTATATCACTAGGATCACGAAAGAAAAGACTTCACATTTGCTAAGAAGCCCACCACAAAGAGCACACTACAAAGATTTATGTGGGGTTGAGATATACTGCACGACTTATAGAAACACCTTTAAAAAGACTTATTGGGTCATTTTGCACTAATGAACGTCTTCAAACTGTGACTGCAAACTGCAACTGCTTGGAGGCTGAATTGCACTCAGGAGATTTTGCCAGCCGTAATCCCTAATTTATGTATTTATTTGCTCTGTGCACAGAAAGGAAAAGCAAGCCAGCAAGGTAACATTATTACATCTCTGTATGAAATTCTAATCATTGTGACACGTTTTTCACGGGTTCTACACCTCTAATCTCTCAAATTTGCTGGGTGCTCACAATACGCTGTCAGCAATCTGTTCGGAAAAACAGATGATTAAACACATTCACCGTCTGATTGCTGAACTCTTCATTTAAATTTCCGCCCTTCTGTTAAATATTCATTTGCATCGTTAACTCTAATGAGACAGTTATGCAACTTCCCCATCACACGTTTGCATTAGGAAATGTAGTGTCGTAGTTCCATTATGGCATTGCTAAAATAGCAAATGAAGTGACACGTAAGACTAACAAAGTCCAACAAAAACAGGAGAAACCGAGTCATTGAGAAAACTGATGTAAAAATGGTCAGGAAAAACTATTAATTTTAAAGACTCAAAATCCACCACAATATAGGACAGAAATTCAAAATGATCACAAGAAATGCAACCTTATGAACGCAGGAGTGGGACGTTAAGTCAAAGTCAGAAAACAGATAACGGTGACATGCCTTCTGAAATCCCAAGTACTGCTAATGTGCCACAAGTATGTTACATGGCCCGTCCATACAGCTCAACCAGATGCCGGAATGAAAAAGAGAAAAAATACTGAAACAACAACAGATATGACAAAATGATGTTTGCCTGTGGCACATACTTGGTGCTTTTATACTGAGGTCATGCTGTGTGTCCAGTCATAAACTCAGAAACCTGTGTTGTCAGCAAAGAAGACAGAGATCCAGGAGTGTCGCATAAAACAAAGAATCCCTTTGCCGTCTAGACTTCTTGGTGCCATTACGTCTAAGTGGACTCTATGTTGATTTTGTCCCTGCCCATTTTTGGAATATAATAGGAAACCCAAGCTGTTTTAGATAAAGCAAGCTGACTATTGAGCTGATCAAAGTGGTCAAGTCCTCATGGATAAGATCATTTGGAGAGAAAAAAATTAACATACCTTATATATTTTTGCTGGTTTGCCAATGGATAGGGACACTGAGACACAGCATTTATTATTATTATCTCTATTTTCTCCACATCCTGCACTGACTGCGCAAAAAATTCTAAGGGGCGTCATCTCTTTTTCAAGCATGTTACATCCAGGCAGGAAGTATTTTCGGTTGTTAGTGTGCATATATATGTACGTGCAAGGAATGGGTTCGTAAATCCCCTGAAGCGTCTGGTGGCCCAATACCAAACAGTATTGTTCAGTCATACTTTCGAGGTCTGGTCAGCAGTATTTCAAACCCCAAATTTACTAGGTGCCATAAAAAAATGCCTAGTCTGACAAAGCAAAGCATATTGTACAAAGTGCAGTTATCTTTTCTTCCTCCAATGTATACATAGCGTCAAATAAAAAAGTAATTAAGAACAAATGAATTCCCAACTCCACAAAATCTATGAATGATAATGGTGTATGGATACTTACTTATTTCCACCATTGGAATAAGCAATACTACCATGTGGATCCAAGCAGTATTCACTTGCACATACTACTTATCTCTCAGGCAAGTGATTAAAAGGCATTCTTATGCACTTTGAGCGTATTGAGGAGCACACACCTGTTTCTCGCAGCTGTTTCTCCAGGCGCAAGCTGTCACCTTTCGCTTACGACCACACACTTTGAAGGTGACAACTGTTTGATGCTGTAAATCCCCCGGCCAAGTATCCTGTTGCCTGGGTACCAGGCCTCATTAGCATTATAGGATTGGAGAACTTTCAACATGTTAGCCTGTCACTTGATGCAATTCTCTCTATCGTATGCAGTCAAAAGGCAGTGTGAGCACGTTTGTGTACAGGTGTATCTTCCATGGATTGATACTACTAAAATCCATATTTTTTTACATCCTAATTTGGGGATGTCAAACCAATTCCACAAAAGGCCAAAGATGATGTTGGATTTGGTTCCAACCAATACAGGACAGACAGTTAAACTAACAAATCATCCCCTTTATCAGTTGGAAGGTAAACTTGCAAACATTTCCCCCTTTACCACTCTTTTTATCTTGAAGGAATCTTATTTCACTTAAGGGTATCTAAGGGTCCACCATTGCTACTACAAACATATTCAAATTTTTATTTGGGAAGAGAGCTTCGCCGTTACCAAGGTGTGTGCGCAGAGGAAGGCGCAAGGTTCAACTCGGTTCATCAATAAACCGTAGTGCACTAGGCCAACGATAGCTAAAGGAGTTGTTTTTGTTGTTGTTGTTTCTTCTCACTACTGCAGTAAATGGATAAAGACTTGTAAGAATTGTATGTGTCCATTAATCAGAGGGTGTCGGGGTCAGTTCCAGTCATCTAAAATGTGCTCCGATGCTTGTATCAGCACAAATTACACCTGACTGAAGTAGATGGATTAACCCCTCCTCCCTCTTTTTTCCCCTTCCCTTCTTCTCTTTATTGTAGGTAAGTTGCTGAAGTGAGCATGGGGTACCTCCAGAGGTAAAGCCTTCCATGTTTAATTATTTCTTCTTCAAATTATGTAAGGTAGTGTATATAATCATCTTTCTTAATCATCGTAACTGACTCCTCGCCTGAGGTGTGTTTCTTATCGCTCACTTGCTTGTTGTGGTTGGCTGCTAATCTGTTTATCTAATCAGATTCGGAGGTTACAGTTCTCTCTCATTAACTTGCGGGATATTGATCCTGACGCATTGGTTTACGTGGTGTCCCTTGGCTACACTCCCAGATGGAGAGGAATGCACCATTTGCTTTTGTTTTTTTTTTCTTTTTCATAGCTCATCAATCAATCCCGGCTCATCTTGGGGTTGTTGCTTATTTAAGATTGCGGTAAAAATAGCTTTCAAAGGAGACATGGATTTCTGGAGATGCAGTTTAATGTGTGTGGAGACTACTAGATGTGCGAGTTTGTAAACAAACTATCAATGCCTAAATGCCTTTCTGATCTTACAGGAAGATTGACAATTTGCATGTATTCATAGTTAAGTGTCATAAATTGAAGATTACGCACTGCAAGTCCAACTACTAATTTAAACGAAATACTTGTATAACCTTTTGTCTACCTCGGATCGAAATATCGATTGGAATAAATAATTAAATATAGTAGGCCCATGATTTCTTCCAAAACAAAGAGAGGTTTAATCCATTAACACTGTCCCAAATTACAAGCTAATAATGTTTTCTTAAAATGGACATGAGCTAATGCAAAAAAAAAAAAAACACCCATGTTTTTAAAGGTCAAATGCAAAAAGTTTTTATATAACAATAAGCAAATGTTTGAAGTAAAGTAGTGCTGAATCTTCGCTCCATTCAGATTTTTTACTTGAAAATGTGTTCATCTTTGGAGCCACATTTTCCCTGAAAACTTGTCAAGTGCTCGGACTTCGACCCCCCCGCGCCCCAACACTGTACTCCGACCACCTGCTCCTTTCCTCCCCACTTGTTAAATAAGACATATGGATGTAAATCTATAACGATGGTGCACACGTGTTGAATAATTCATGTGTTGAAGGGACGTCATGTGTCGCACCCACGCTGGTGGGCCACGTTGATGTTAATGCGTCCCCGCACTGTGAGAAATGTTTGGCGTGGCTAGGCTTGCACATCAAAGTGAGTATGTGCTGCAGTGTGTGTGTATTTGTGCCCATGTATGTGTGTATGGCAGGCTGATGCATCCTACTGCGACTTGCAGAGAAGCCCCGGAGCTTCCCTCTGCCTTCTCCTATGCCACTGGTTCTTCGGCGTTACATAACGATCCTCCACTCGTGCGTTCCCTTTCAGGAGCTCTGTACTTATGTTATGTGGATATTTTGGATTAGATTTGGGGGATCGATTTGTTCTGCAATTTCTTGAAATCTGCCTGTGATATCTATTTTGTAGATAAAATTGAGTTGATTAGTCTGAAAGATTTTTCGAGGGTACTAAGAAACCTCTTTTCTGGGGAAAATTACTCAAAAGAAAGCACAAATTTATGTTTATGAATGTAGTTAGCTTTTTAAATTAATGACTTCTTTTATCATCTCAAATTTCTGCTAATGTATAAAAAGAAAAAAATTACTCTGGTTTTAAAACTCGCATGACCCTCTTGAGGATAACTGGATCAGAAGATGAATGAATTAATACATTTCATTGATAGCGGTTTGTTAATGTGCTCTATGAATAAAGTAGAGTTGAATTAATTCACAATACAAAAAGTCGAATAGATCCATCAGCCAGTAAGTAAATAATAGTGTGAGTCAAAGTACTACATCCAAAGGTGGTACTCTTTGTTGCAGCAGGTGCGACCGCTTTGCTCTGGTCTTACTCAGGCGAACAATAATAGCTGTAACATGACACGTTGTTGATCTCTGTACAGAGCTCTCCATTTGTATGTGCCCTGCATTGTCACAGAGTGGTACACCTGGAACTCTAATACATGGCAGGGAAAAGAAACCCTAGAAAATAGCAACAAATGCGTTCATCCTGTTAAATGTGCATTATCAAACATTCATTTATAGCAATCAGACTAATGAGGAGCAATGCAAAAACGAATAGCTCTAGTCAAGCACGTAAATGGTTGTATTATTTTAAAAAGTTCATGTGGGGGGACTGCCGTACCATAAACAAACAATTGCAGTTACATAATATTCCTAGTCCATGTTACCTTGTACATCATTTTAGGTTCGAGTTAAAATATCGAGAGTGATAAGGTATAGTTATATTAGTAATAGTAGACAAAATTATGGGATTTGTATTTGAGTTGTGATAATTGACTAATCACAAAAAATAATTAGGGTCTGGTATTAATGTATGTTAAATGCGGGCTCATATGTCAAATTCCTTATTCATCTGCATGTAACTATTAATAAGTGAGGCACATTCTTCTCAGTGCAGTCTTGACTCCTAATTTTCCTCTTTATTTCCTCTTTTTGCCAGCCATTTCATGGACGTGTAAATGAAAAGGAGGTGAAAGTTTGACTTTTAAATGTCACAGTAGCCATGACTGCACACACACGCAGATGGGGGGGGCTCATTGCTGCGTGCCCCTGAGTCGCTGCTGTCACATTCAGTCAGGACACAAAGCCTCGACACCCCACTGCATTCGTGTAATAGCAAAAGGCCAAGAGCAATATTAGTATTTTTGTACATACTTGTTTATATAGCTTTAGACAAAGAAATACTGTATTACTAGTTAAAAGGGAAGTGCTGAAGCGGCCCAGTGGGTGAGTGGTTGGCGTGTCGGCCTCACAGTGGGAGAGCTGGGTTCAAATCCAGGTCGGTCCACCTGGGTGGAGTTTACATGTTCTCCCTGGGCCTGCGTAGGTTTTCTCCGGGTACTCCGGTTTCCTCCCGTATTCCAAAGACAGGCATGGTAGGCTGATTGGACACTCTAAATTGCCCCTAGGTATGAGTGTGAGCGTGAATGGTTGTTTGTCTCCTTGTGCCCCGCGATTGGCTGGCCACCAATCCAGGGTGTCCCCCGCCTCTGGCACTAAATCAGCTGGGATAGGTTCCAGCACCCCCGAAACTATGATTTCACCGTACATTCAAAAAGCATGTATATATTATTTTAGGTTTGTGTAAATGTCAGCATGAAAGGTTGTTTCTCTACTATACCCTACCCTTAAAATGTCTTATTCTGTCTGATGCGTTAAGCGCACCACTCTTTAATTTTTATCTTTCTCCATGGTTGTGAAATGGAAAAGCTGACTGTCCTAAAAGCGAGCAGGGAAAAAAATATTTTGAGCGTAGAATGATGAGGTGTCAGGGCCCGCCCACTAATTTATAATATTATAGAACACTAACGTAGACGATTTTGGGTTCAGTGTGGAAGGGCGTGTGCAGCTCAAGCTGGTGTTACTTTTTTCCTACACTTTGTAGACGGAAATTTTAGCGGAGATCCTTTTCAGCTGGAATATAATTTTACATCCTGCAAAGATTCTCCTAAACTGTAATTACTTTAACAGTTTAATGTCACACAAGTCCCCTCATGCACACAGGGAACGCACTTCCCATATGCTGTTCCATCTTTCATAATTAATTTCCTTGAATGAAATTCAGGCCAGTTTGTAAACTATATCATCAGAACAACATCGCTTTTTTTGTTTAATCATTGATCTTTCCCATCTGGGTCCAACAATGTTTTTCTTTTTTTTTGTTCAATGAATTGGCAGTAATTCCTGAATAGCCGGGTCATTACTCGGCCGTACCACCTCTCGGTGGAATTTCTAATTACGGTACCATTGACAATCAGTCCATCAAGTGTGGTGATTAAGACTACGGCCAGACAGCCGGCGTAAGTGGAGAGTAGTCAGCCTGAGCGTTTCGACCGCAACAGTGACACAACGTTGGTGCAATGCAGTAGACGTCTATTTTTGGAGGGGCTTGAGCAACGGAGCTGAGAAATGGAGGTGCTGGGGAGCACCATTTGACTGGCAGGGAGGAAGGAGGGTGCCTTTGCCAGCAGGAAATGGGGACAAGGTGCAGATGCAACAGTGTCTTTTGGAATGAGGAGATTGTAGACATCAGATTTAGTTCCAATTTACAGTATTTAGATTAGATTAGACCATTCAACACAGGAATTGGTTTGGGATTCAGCTTGATTCAAAGACAAGTGTGGTATGTACACTATGTAGTTTAATTTAAGATCCTGAAACTGCATGTTTTTGAATGTGTGCGCGTGCCAACTAAGACAAAAACATGGTGAAAACCCACGAGTGTACCTAAAACTGGCAAATTGTCACTACTTATGAGGACAATTGGTATAAACAATCGATAGGGCATTGTACATTTGAATCTAACAGGCATAATTCCAAGACCAGAGATTATCAAAGCCAATGCCAAAAGTAAAATAATGCAATTCTTTACTGCTGAAGACAGACTTTAGTTGTTTGTATTGCCTTTTTTCAAGTTTTCAAGAAGGTTGTTCTTTTCTTTCACAGGAAGAGTCAGCAATTCAAAATTATAAACATTTAAAAGAAATCACCACCTGGTTTTCAAGTGCTTGAAATTTATAATTTCCAAATGTCACTTGAAGTCACCATGTTGCCCTTCACCTCACCTAATAGGTACTGATCTGATTACAAATTGTGTATCTCCAATGGTGAATGAGTTACCATTTGCTGAAATGCCACTGTGTGCGCTTGTGTGAATAGTAAAGATGAGGGCTGCTGCCTCTAGGCTTCATGCACAGCATGAATAGAAGTGATGGACAGGTTACCTTTGTCAAGGAAGCTAAATGTTTGTTAGTTTCCAAATGTTGTCACCTTTCTGGAGAAGATCAATTTCATTTAGATACACTGAATAGTTTGCAATGACAAACATAAGGATGCCTTACTACTAAATTCTCAAAAACATTCATATTAGATTGATTGGGTACTCCAGAATTTTCCATAACTGTGATCGTGAAAGTTTATTTGTATATGTATGTGCTGCAATTGGCTGGCAGCAGGCCCCAACAACTCCAAAACATTTCTAAGGATTTTTAAGAATGATTTATTCTAATTTTTGAATTCATATCTACATATTCTTACATCACCGGGCAATGCTGTTCATAACCTTAAAATAAAATTAGTTGTCATTTATCACATGTCTCCATGGAAACACTAATATGATAGGCTGCGATATTTTCTTCTTTGGCTTTGAATTATAATCGTTAGTTTAGGGACTGTCCTTTGAAGCCTCCTAAATAAAGTTTTTCCTGTCACTGCTTTTACGACAAACGTCCTCCTCCTCGTGCGCACAAACTGGCCACAGTCTCCCAGTGGAACCGCAACTCAGCCCCGGTGTTGGCCACAAGTGGATTCCTCACCCTTTACCACATACTCCACCCAGCCCACGAATCCCAAGGTGCAAGCTGACAGAGGAAGCAAGGCGGTTGTGTCTCCTGGCAGTGTTTGAGAAGCTGCTGACGTGCGTGTCGGGCAGGAAGTGTGCAATAAGCAACGCTAGATCCTGTTTTTCAGACCGCAAGCAACTGGAGGCCTGCCACTGTATATGGCTTGTTGTGCAAAACACACACACACTCACACTAACACAGAGAATGTGCTCACCTCGACCTCTAGTCAAAACTTCCTTGTAAATCACTCTCCTTACCTAAATTCCGAAATGGATGCCTGCACGCAAAGGCACACGCTTCCTACAATCAGTGTCAATCATGCATGCGGGGAGGTTGTAGTTATCTTCACACCTCAGTGCCTATGAATGACATCATGACGTACGACTTTCTTTCACATTTGTAAATGGGCTTTAGTTTGTCCACACCAAGGCAGCAGTATTTTTGTAACGAGGTAAAGCTCTGCAATTAGTAAAACTTGAACAAATGTTGGTAGTTAACATAAAACACTATTTTGAGCTAAGGTTTCAACCAGATGTACTCTTTTGAGTTAAGTGTGATTGGGAACCATAGCAAGTATTGGGGCAGTGTAGAGATGTAATTTTTTCACTTCTTGAATGATTTGGAGGAATACAATTCTTGGCATTTTAAAGAAAAAATGTTAGGATGACTGTAGTTGTGCTTCTTAGAATATCCATTCAGTTATTATATCGTGGACTCCTGCCATTCTGGATGCTCATGCAGTTTCCTCCCACATTCACATGGGTGTTGATTGTGCCCAATTGGCTGGCAAACTTGTGCGGGGGAAGCCCTCCATTTTCTGCTTGAAGTCAGCTCTGGTGGGTTTTGCACCCAAGAGGGAAAGTAGTATTGAAGACTGTGTAGTTTGACTCAAAAATATGTTGGCTCTTAATTAAAAGAACAAGAAATTATTTAGATTTTTTTGGTATGAGTGAGAACATGGCACTAATATGATTTCCGATAAGTAATGGCTACCAAAACCTATTTGGAAACCATTTATTTATATTATTTCCATTTATATATGTAGTTTTCGGGGAATTTTAAAGGTGTGGTAGAATATCTTCCTTTTTAAAGACAACACTAGTTTTACACTCCCACACAGTTGGTCATCAAATTGTGCTGTGCAGGCAATGGATATTTGTTTGGATTTTTTTTTGTTGGATGGTAAATGTCAGATTAAATTTGCTTGATCATAGCACACTTTTTCAGCCAGTACCAGTTGGATAAGCTTGAGGCCAGATTCACAGGCTGCGTTGTGTTGAATGAATGTTCCCGAGCCCACATGGTAATATCCTTTGCACGATGCTGGCTTTTAATTCGGTGCGGTCTCAGGATTAGAAGGTAAAACCCTTTTGCTGTTGGTGCAGAGATTTCTCCTGATTCTCTGAATGTGCCACAGAGGATGGAATCTCTTAATTCCTTCAATATCTACATGGAAAATCGCGTTAAAATCTTGCACTATTCGTTCAAGTACTTGTTCAATTTCACCCCATTATTACTTAAGAATGGCTGAACTTTTGGGGATGTTTTTTTTCTAGTTAGTGTATCATCAAACTGTTCTAACTGTCCCAGTCTAACGTACATCGTCATCTCTTTAAAATGTGTTGTAGGGATCAAATTCAAAATGGGAGAATATTTGAAGGAGGGGAAAACAGGCATGTTCTACTTAAATTTTAAATATCTTTTCCTGAAAATTATTCAATTAAATACAAGTTGAATAGGATTTGCAAAAGAGTGTATACTGGTTTTATTGGCATTAAAACTGGGATACAATACATACTGTGTCTACTATGTGAAATTATAACTTTTTACTCAATTTCCCAATTAAATCATACATATGTTTTTTTCAATATATAAACAAAACTCAAAGTTGTTGGTGGGAAATGAGGATTGTATGTTCCTTATAGTAGAGTTTTTTTTTATTTTTTAAATCCCCTTTCATCTCTTTAAGGCATTACTCTCACACTCAGGAATTCAAAATGCTGTAGAAGCTGTGCTTGCGTGGTCATAATGACGTCATTGGATAAACAGAGGCGTACTCCGTGAAGAAAAGAAAGGTGCAGCAGCAGATGGATTGACGAGGGTGGAATTACTTGTGTAAACATGTGTGCGCATATACAGTTTGATTTTTTAAAAAATATTTTTTGGAACATGTGCACACGTGTGTGCGCGCCTACAAGCCCCTGTGTAGACACGTTGTTCAGGAATGGTGCGCAGCCACGTATGGTAAGAGGATCAATAGGTTTTAGCTAAGGGGAGAACGAAAGCACACATCTTACACAGGGTCAGGACATCCCACACAGGGAGGAGGGGAAGAGTAGGAGGAGGAAGAGGAAGAAGAGGAGGAAGAGGAGGAGGCAAAGGGAGGTTCGGATGGTTCATTGTTGTTGTTGTTATACCTCCTCCCTCTTTTTCTCTGTGCCTATTTCCTTACTTTCCTCTGCGATATGATGAGAAAGTATACGAGACGAAGCTAGTCGAAAGGTTTGCAACATGCTCGATCACGCCAACGCCACTCCTCCTCCGCCTCATCATCCCGCCGCTGCCCGGCTGCTCCCTGTCAGCTGTTCTCCGGCGGAATGACTCCCTGAACCCGGCTCACCATGTGGATGCGGGGCAGCATTTCCAGACCTTTGCTGGAAGAATACCAAGGAAAAAAGGAGCGGTGTCGGCCCAGAGGGCTTGGCGTGGGTGGACACACTGCTGGGAGTCCATACGCTGCAGTTTTTGCACTGGGATTTAATATGTATTTTAATAGTTATATCATTTTCATGGATTTCATGGTGCTACTTTATTAGGAAGCTTTTTCGGACTTTTAAATATACCTTTTTGGCCAGCAAGCATGGGACACTACTACACATGATACCGGTGTTTGCTTGGTCTTTGCCTGTGGAGAGAGTACTTGAATCCAAGCTTGAAAAGAGCTGAGCAAAACTCAGCATGAAGCCTGGCTTGTGTCCAGGCGTCTCCAATGATAGGACCATGAAGCATCTTAGCCACTATCCCTTTAGAAGACACTCCTGGATCTGGTGAGTTTCAGTAACTTACTGCTGTTGTTCTTTCCCACCCATGTAATCTCTATCTAGGAAATATGTGAAACTGGGCCCACATTTCCTGGCATTTTTTCGTCCACTACAAATGTAAACAAAGGGGGAAAAGATCTATTGCAACAAGTTGATGTTTACTACTTTTGAGCAGCTATGGGAAGAAATAAGCTCTATAAATGTCGTTCTCCGTTGTTGGCATTTTCTGCTGTCTGGTGTTTATTAGTCATCTCCTCTGAGGCTGCACGATCTTTCGGGAATAATGTAGTTTTACCCTGTCTTTGTATGCTTTCGAATGAGAGAAGGCTAGTACAGTTAAGGCGATTGTGTCAGCTGGAAGTGCTGTTGGGAATGGCAACTTGTTTCCTTTTTGCAAACAATGGACATTAAAGGGAAATGAGGTTAATTTTTCATAGTTTAAACCAGTTTGTCTTGTTGTTTTCTCCAGCAAATCTCAAAATGTGAATCGAATAGTGCAAAATAGTTTTTGTAGATTTCTTTTTTTCTTCTTTTAAATTTAATTTTTAGGTCATATCAACATTTTTTCTAATTCATACATTATGTTTTTCCTGTTAACTATTGAGTGGGATATTTTTCAGTCACTAATGGAGTCAGGAAATGTTCTAGATACAAAAAATTAAGAAAATCACATCTTTGCTAGGCAGGGAAAACATTATTCATATTTTATACATAGGCAAAACAGCTTGACAATTCTGATTGCCTGTGTAAAAGAAGAATCTAATTCAACTATGAGGCTGAAAAGTTCAATCAATGTAGTATTCATTCATTCATATTTATTCACATGTTAGAGTAAGAGGTCCTATTCTTTCAGATTAGTGTCATTTTAGGGTATCAGCTGCTACTTTTTGCTCTCCATGGGAACCCTGTGGCCTTTATGACAAAATCAATTTTGCTCTGTAGTCCGGGGTGTCATGATTATGTTGCCACTTGAGGTGTGTTCATTGTCTCTAACAACTGGCAGAAGTGTTCCATTTGACAAGTTTGACAACAGGGTTAGGGCTTGTTTAACAACAACAACAACAACTAAAAATCACCAATAACTCCCAGGACTTCCTTCACTAGATGACAAAATATATTTCATTTCAAAAAAATCCAATTTTTACTGTGTTGTGTGGGGAAATTGCTCAACACAAACAATGCCAATATTAGCTTCTATTTCATTTCTGTCTCTTTAACAGAAGTGTCTCGCCTAAATGCACCAGTAAAATAAAATCCCAGTTTCAATATTTTGATTTACTAACTTATTTGTTTTTCAATCGCGATGCTTGCTTGTAGCACCAGCAGGGGTGAATCTCAGATATTTACCATTCAGTAGGGGGCACAAAATGCTTCTGTGTCTGGCTCTCCTCTGTCACTCGTGCCGTTATATGGTAATTCTGCCTTCAGTTTTAGATTCGATTAGATTCGATAACTTTATTCATCTCGTATTGGAGAAATTCACTGTCACAGTAGCAATATGGAGAGAATACAGACACAGGAAAATACACTTTTAGATTTTAAGATAACGGGTTGGAAGGATGATGTCAGACGACAGCATGTTGCTCTGCATGTCCTAAGCAACATGTTTCACTTAATTTTTGACAAATATTTTTCTTCATTTTTTTCAGTGTTTTTGTTGATCCTTTAATACCATTACTCTTTGTTTATACTCTACACTATCTGTTTTGTGGTCTGTGAGACCATTTATGCGTCCCACGGGGTGCGCAGTGCAGCGTTAACCTAATTATGAACTGATTTGAAGCATATCAGGCATGTTTCTTACTGATATGTCTCAGTTTCTGTGCATGGGCGCTAACGTGGAATGCCACTTTTTGCCCACAAAGACCTCACTGTTTCACCTCCTTTTTTCTTTATTTTTTTTTCCCCCCTAAGAGGAAGCAACGACTCACTTGACCAAAAAGATTGTTTAAATCATTGTGTTTATTATACTTGAGGTTTTCTTTTTACATCTGGTCAAAAATGTTCTTTATTTTCAACCTATCTTGCTTGAATTATCATCCACAATTTTCTTCACTTCTTCACATATTGTTGCTATGCATTTTTTTGCATTCTATTTTGTAAATGTAAACCCTACTGCTTTCTGGATAGTTGCCATTGGCCCTTGCAATATAAAAGGTGACATTAACAATACAAGACACCAGAAAGCCCATAAAACAAGTATCCTTTAATTCAGAGGTCTCCAAACTGGTCCTCGAGGGCCGCTATGGGTGCAGGTTTTTGTTCCAACAGATCCAACACAAACCGTTTTAACCAATGAGATTTCTTCTGAAAAAAGAAGCACCTGATTGCACTTTTAGTATACCAGATTGGTGGAAAGGTTTTCTCTTACATGTTGGAATGAAAACCTGCACCTACTGGGGCCCTTTCTGGAATCGTTAGTGGACCACTGCTTTAATTATTCATCCTCATTTTCACATAGGAATGGCACATTTTATTGGAACACCTGGGAACTGTTTCAATTTGTAGCCAAGTGCCCTAATAGTTTCTTTTATTGATGAAAACAGACAGAAAATCATTTGTGCATTATAATAAATCAGGTTGTGAGTAGTCAGTCGAATAAAGTCACTGGAATGGGACAAAATGCTTTCTCCAGCTGGAGACAACCCTTGAGGCCTTCTAGACAAAGTATATCAATACATAGTATAAAATTAAAGCATGACAATAGAAATACGAGTCTTTAGCCACACTATGTCTCTGATGGCAATTTCAGGCAGGGCCACATGACACCATACTTTAAAAAAATACCACTGCAAAAGCTCCCCAAAGCCCAGAGGCAGCTTTGACGTCACATCGATTGCAAATATCCATTTCTCTTTCAATTTGATTTATCTAGCCACACTGTCCGTACAGCAGCTGCTACACGCGGCAGCTCAATCTACCGTTCATCTCTCCTACAAAAGGAGAGAAGACGGACAGATCAATAAGGAAGAAAGAGCACCGAGCTAGCACCTGTCAGCTTTTGGAAATTAGCAACCTCACTTTTGTTTTGACTCAATGGCAACTAACTAAATGGGAATGACTGATTGTATTTTAGGAATTTGAAATGTGGTTGATTTCATCACTTTCTTCCAATTTTCCAAGTGGCAGGACACCAAAACGCTACAAGATAATGTTTAAAAGCCATTAGAAAACATAATTGGAGCCAGTGTTATGTCAGTGCGGTTTTAATCTCACAATGTGGTCCTCGACGTGAATGTCATTTACAATGGTGTACAACTCTGAAGTGTGGTTTTACATCATTGCATAATTAGTATGCAATATGTGAAACTACACTTCATCATCACAGTATGACATACTGCAATGATCAAAATATTGTGAAATTAACTGGCCCGGATGACTTTGAACAAAAAAAAAATTAAAATATGTTTCAAAATAGGACAGCTTTTAAATCTCTAAATGGAAAAATATATGATTCCCTCATGAGGTGTTTATTATTACAAAATCTCAGACACAAACTTAACAAAAAATAGTCTCATTGCTTAATTAAAATGCTCATTAAAATTACTAATAATTACTAACTATTGTCCAACTTGTAACTCTTGCAATGTGATGACATGATGAAGGGATGAAGGCAACGTGCGATCAGACGGAAATTAACCTAATATGTGTGAGAAATCTGAGGGCCATTTGGGGGCCATGTACGTCAGCCTTGAACCCAAACAAAACCTGAAGGTGGTGAAGGAGATCCTATCAAGCCTGGGTCCTTCCTGCACCAACAAAGGAGCCGTCCACTTCAATAGTGCCACTGCCGCTAATAAATGGCAATGAAACAAAACAATGTGGCATACTGCAGTTGTGCTTGGAGGAAATCCTCTAATAATAATAATATACTGACAATGACCTTCTCTAATAAATGGCAATGAAACAAAACAATGTGGCGCACTGCAGTTGTGCTTGAAGGAAATCCACTAATAATAATATACTGACAATGACCTGCTCTCTAAGGGCATCGCGGGCATAACCTTTGTCCCCATTGTGGGAATGGTGCAGACATCTGCCAAGGCAAAATATTCATAGACTATATTTTTAATAAAATTTAGGGGGAAATTCACAATAAATACTACAAATATTACATGCCTCATTATTTTCAATATACAAGGGTTGATTGGGCCGGAGTAACAGTAGCACTACCATAGACGAGTATTTGATAGGCTGATGTATTTGAATTCACTTGTTCAGTTTTAAATACAAGTTTACATGCCACCCACATTTCTTTTCCATAAGTAGGTATTTGGAAGATTCTGTTGCTGCTCTGCTGCCATTTTTCAATGTTAATGAGGCATCGCCACCAGTACATGGCAGCAATGTGCCAATTAAGATTTGAGATAGTCTAGTTTGCTCCCACCAACTTCTTTAAAAAAATATCAGAAAATGGTGGCGCCAACAGGAAAGAAAGAAGCGGTGTTGTTTGAAAATACCTGCCTGTTATAGTGCTAGTTTTTAAAGAACAGAAAACCTTATGGCATAATGAAAGAGTGGAGTCTTTGCTCGATTGATTCGGCATATGCATGCATGCCTGTATGTAACAGTAGAAGATGATGTGGGTGTCAGTCCAAATGCTGTAGAAAGGCTTTGAAAACAACTGTAAATGTATGAGATAATGAATGGAGCTGTAGTTTGTCCATACTTTTCACACTGGTGTATTTCATTTTTATTCGCACAGATCACTAATGAGAAAAAATGTCAACGTACTAAAAAAAAATATATATAGATTCTATTCGTCATTTTTGCATGATCCTACTCCAAAGTTAATAGCAATGGAAACCTCAGTCCCTTGAAAGAGGTAGTAATAAGAGCTTTAGTAGACGGCCAGCTGCTGTGGAGCAACTGCGTCCCTTGTGGTCGGTGTCGTCGGGAGGTGGTGCCTGACACGCGTTCCGGGAATTGCCCTCATTAGCGGTGGTGCTCGGTGACGCTGACGATTTAGATGACGACAGTGTTTATGACTGGGCGTAATCAAAGACTTAGGAGGGCTTACAGAGGGAGTCCCCTGTTGTACCTGGCTGGTCCAAGTCATAATGACAGACTTGAAAGGCTCTACATTTCAACTTTCCTGCCTTCTTTCTATGGCTCACTTTTTCCCCCAAAAGCTACCCTTAACATCCACGTTTGTACAGACATTTCGGACAAATGTTGAGCCAACGCTCTCCTGCATGGACTTAGGTCTGTGCTAGCATATGATGAATCTAATTGGTTCCTTTGCAGAAACACACTTGCACTTGTACAATCCCAACTGTTACATTTTTCATCCATCTGGTAGCACGGACTTGCACATTGTTAGAATGTAGAATCAGCCGAGTCATTAAACACATCATCGTGATCGAGGGTTCAATTCCTTATGGGTTTTGACCTTCCTGTGTAAAGTTTAAAGGCAGGTTTTCCCTCTCCCTGTGTGGATTTTATCTGGGTACTCCAGGTTCTTCCAACATCCCAAATTACATGTGAGGTAGAATGGTAGAACTCTAGGTATGAGTGAGAGCGTGAATGCTTGCAATTGGCTGTTAGGGTTTATCCCGTCTATTCCCCTGAGTTGGCTGGGATATGTTCCATTGTGAAGATAATGAATGAGTAACAAAAATAAAGAAGAGGAGCAATGTGGACAGGGAGGAGAGTTGATTCAAAGGAAGATTCATTTGTAAATTGGAGCCAGGCCGTGATGCGCTTTGAAAGTGACGAGGAGGGTCTTATATTTTATTCCTCGTTTTAGAGGAAGCCAATAGAATTGACAGGGGATGCAGCTGGTGTGCTTTGTGGTAGGGGTTCGTGTACTATTATCATTCTCTTGTCATAGCCATATTTTATGTGCATTTTAACATGAAGTAAATATTAGACTTTCCATATGAATTGTGGCCTTACATTCTCATTTGCTCTGCTTTTGGTTGGATTTATCCATGGTCCCCTTGTGGAATCGTTTGCTTTTTGTGAGGATGCGCGTGGACAAGAGCGCATTGGAGTGACCTGCTCACAAGATCATGCCAATGTTTCAAGCTTGTCTTTGCGTGTGTGTATTGAGGAACATCCTGGATTTCCTAGACTGTGTTGTTGCACAATGTCAGACAGTGCCTTATTCACACAAAAAACATTTTCTTACAGTCTAATGACGTTTCCCCAAAATGTTGAGATAAAGAAAACCACAAAATAGAAGTAGGATTTTGAGGGATTTGCCATGCAAACAGTGAGGGAGAGAGAGCAAGATGCACGCAAGTTGTAGACCAGCATGTGGCCTCAACTCTCCCTCACACACACTTTTACTCGCGTAGTAGTGATGTCATCAAGGCTTTAATGAGGGATTACTCTGACATCACCGGGCCCACTGCCAGGTTAAACCTATTAGCTGCCCCATGTGCTCATGCTGTATTGCATCTCGAGTGTTGTGTGTGCGCGTGCGCGCATGTCTGTCTCCGTGTGGCCATGCGTAACGTTTAAGAGGCTTCCCACGTCCATTCATCTCTCTATCATTTTGCCACAGTGTCTGGAGAGGGAGCAGGTTTCACTGTTGTGTGCTGAGGACATGAATCCTGCATTAACTCGATGGTAGCCTCTCTATGGCACTGTCACATCTGTGTCATTGTGTTCCTGTCAACTTGAATGAACACCTTTTGTTGGTGTTCTAAATCAAAACTGTCTTATTTTTATTATTGCTATGTTAGGAATCCCAAAACATGAGAAATAATTTACATGCTCACCATTCTTATACTGTATACAAGTGAGCACATTGGATTTTGGGTTTTTACACCAAAAGACATGCAGCACAATAGCCGGTAGAAATTAAAAAACAAAATACTCACTGGACTAATCATAAGGCATTCAAAATACGGGAAAAAGTGTTTTATAGTTGAGAATATTTAATGTGTTTATGTTGTCCTGAATTGCAGAAAATAAAGGTTTTTATAGGCCCACTTTTGACAAACATGACACGATCCCAATATACCCTTAAAACTGCAGGGAAAATGTCCAAACCACCTTTAGAGAAAACAAGAAAATACATTTCCACTTCATGTTTATGTCATTAGATTACAGTATTTAAATTTGTAAGGGCTTCATCAATCTTTGGTGTCCTTTGCCAATAAGTCTGAGAACACATTAAGAGCAGTTTATTGTCTATAATGCAAAAATCTCGGTCTCGGAAACAAATGCAGGAATCAATAAACTCAGTTTGACAATCAGACCAGTTTATGTTCAGCCACGTCTTCACCACCAATGGCATGAGATTATGTTTACGTCATCATTTTTTTATTTCAATGTTCTTCCCACTGTATTGTGTTTAGTAAATCTTTTCTCCCTATCGTCATCCTCAATTTTGTCATTTCCAGCCCTTAGCAACTACATACTGATTGGTCACCTGTACCATTTCAAAACTGCCACATTGCCAAGGCAACCACGTCATAATCACAACATGGCTGGAACAGCCAAGGTAGGCAGGAAGTGCAAGACGAAGGAAATAAAAGAAATTGGCCCTCGTCACACTCTATTTCTTATCTTGAATGTTAGTCGTTTTTTGAGCGACAGCTGTGACATCAAGAGGAATAGAGTCCTCAGCCACAGTCTGAACACGCTGAGTTTTCTTATAACTGCAACTTTGCTCATTCACACACAATGCAAGATGAATAGGCAGTCTTTGTCACTCTGCTTTCCTGCGGCCTAGGTGCAGTTGCCATGGCGATAATCTGCTACCACAGTTTTTTTTTTCTCCCTCTTATTCGTCATTTTTATTTTTTATTTTTCTTTAACCATTTTAGCCACCGTTGTCGCAGCAAATTCAATTAACTCTGACGTAAGTCCGTTCTATATCAGCCTGTCAGTTAGTGGTGTAAGACTGACGGGTATACGTATCCCCCCTACCATAGTTCACCTTAGTTGTCACTCACGATTATCTTTGGTAAAACAATTGTACAAAATGATACTGCACTGAATGGATTTCTACATTAGATACGTCTTCTGTCCGTCACATGGCTTGGCTCGGCATATACTTGGTTCTCTGTCACAGTGACGCTCATTGCTTGCTAATTAAACAAAAAGGGAGGAGACAATAACATGCCATTTGGTTGACTTGCAAACTACCGTTGACCCCTGAAAAAAAAAGAGACACCGTAAAAAAAAGATTAAACCATTCAGAAGAATGCGAGTTTAAAGATGTTGGTGTGGTTCTGCAGTATGGGCAAGGGTGGAGGGATCGAAAGCGGGGTCTTGAAGTTAGAGGTGGGAGGTCAGGTTATGTGATGTAAAGAACCTTGGAAATTCTCAACTGCTTGTTTTAACTTCTGGTTTTGGAAGAGGGTCAAACAGCAAATTACTGGACCCATTTCTTCATCTCTTTGAGCTTCTGAAGGGCTTTGTCTACGATGTCTTATATTCACGTAAATAGGGTGGAAAAATACAATATTTTCCGCACAAGAGTCATCTAAAATCATTTTTTTTCCAAAAGACGCAGTGCGCCTTTTAGTCCAATGCGCCTCATACGTGGGTCAATATTGGTTAATCACTGTATGATATTCCTTTTGACAAAACTCCATCTAGTAGATGTATAACACAACTCTTAACCACTACGACTATTACTACTACTACAGCTCCATCTAGTGGATGTATAACACAATACCATACCTACTACTACTACTACTACCACCATTACTGTGATCGTTAAGGTCATGGAAAGTTGCAGCATTCACTGACACAATCCTCATGACATAGCAGAGAATACATTTGAACTCAAAGAGACAGATTTTGTTGAGCGCCTAGTATTCAGCTGTACTCAACATTCTTTCTTTTTATGCCGAGCTGTGTCTTAATGTCTGGCACTCTGGCTGCAAATCACCTGTGTACACACACGTCTGCACTTAATGTGCGGACTCTGTCCGCCTGCTTAGTTTCATCATGCATTGTTTAGCATTATGTCTGCAGGTAGCACTTTATGATGCCAAGTTTCACACATGATTACCTTGACCATGGTCAAAAGATGTAGTGTGTTCAGTGGTGTACAAAGTTGACAGGGTCTACAATCTCTTGCCTACATTTGCAACCTATATCATATTTGTATGAATCTGGTTGGGTTCTCGAGAATCACTACTACTTCTGATGTGCAATACATTTCATATGCAACTGTCCATAGATTGGTTGTTGAAGAGAAATACATTTTATCAGTAGAACCCATCATTGGCTATCTGCAAACAGTAATGCATTTTATAATGTATGTATCGCATCAGTGCAAGTATTTTGTCACCTCTGGTGAAATGGGGGCGTACGTCAAGCACAGCTGGAGACCAAGTGACGGCACTATCATCCGTAACGCTCACAGCTTAGGCAAAGCATATGCTTGATTTTTGGCGATGCGTAGAAAATGGTTGTCTGCATCCACAGGGGTATGCACGTCACCTGTCCGACATGCTTACCCAAGTCCCTACACGGGTTCTGGGTGCGTATGCCAGTGTCACATTGTTATGCACATTAACCTACAAACAACGTGCTGGATGAATGTGACAGCTGAAACACCACTGAGATTCATAGGATTGTGTTTGTTTCTATGTGCACAGTTCATAGACTTTCTAAATAGGCTTACTTTAAAAACAATGAAACATTATCACGTGCCCCATGTTCGAATTTCTGAAATCATGTAGTTTTAAAGATTTATTTGCAGATAATTAAGTCATAATGCAGGAAAAAGTGTTTGTGTTTTTTCATGCCTTATATTGATTTTATTGATTGTTTTATGATGCTGCTCTTATGCTCTGACTTTTTTTTCCTAATGACTCACTTGAAGGCACAGTACAATGCTGTACTACTGTCCTCTATTGACTCATGCTCGCTTCTGTGTTACGAGACTTCCCTCTGTTGGTTGAACATTTCAATTGCCACTGTTAAATTGAGATTTAATACCCTCATTATATTCAAATAGCTGTCGTCATTGTCTACCTGGACAAGATTTACATTATCATTGTCTCATTGTTCCTTGTCTGATTGTTTTAACTGTTTATTGTCAATATCCCTCACTGGGTTTCTTTAAAAAAATAATTTCAATAACTTAATTTGTGGGTGGCCTGGTGGTCGAGTGGTTAGGGGATTTGGCCCACTGTTCTGAGGTTGAGAGTTTGATCCCAGGGGGGGTCCTCACTGTGTGGAGTTTGCATGTTCTCGCCTGGCTTGCGTGGGTTTTATCCAGGTCACCCGTTTTCCTCCCACAAATTGACCCTAGGTATGAGTGTGACTGTGAATAATTGTCCGTTTCCTTGTGCCCTGGAATTGGCTGGCGACCGATTCCTGACCATAATAAAGTTGGATTGACTCCAGCACCCCCGCTGCCATTGTGAGGATAAGCGATTTGGATAATGAATGAATGAACTTAGTTTTCTCCTTTACATGGTATATACTATAGACAAACATTGTATGGTCTTTATATTGATTTTTTTAAAATTAGGCTTTTTCCCTATATCACAAACGTTCAGAAGACTCAGATGGAGGGTCACCTCAAATTAGCTCTAATCATCTCTAGCAGCCCCACACCATCAGTAAGGATGAGCAATACTGTTGACGAGTTTCACAACTACATCCAATTTCAATCTGTTTTCCTTTGCTCCATTTGCAAAAAATATGGGTATCTCAAAGGGTTCCAATAGTTGGGCCAAATCATCTGTTGATCATCCAGTTTGGGAAAAAATAAACGTGCACGTCAATTATCATTTATGGACCACAAGACTTTAAGGATGTGTAAGTGTGCCCATGCAGCCAGTCTAGAACATTAGTCAAAAACATACTTGATTATGAGCTGACAGATATGATAAATTAGTTTGCTCTGGATTTGCACTTTGCACCTTTGCTATTGCATCCCTCGCTCTCTCTCCCACTCTGTCATCTTTTTTCACTAAGTCACACCCACCAACCTCCCTCAATCTCTCCAATTTTCTCTCCTCCTCCTTTTCACTAAACCTCCACACTGAAGCCAGAGTCGAACCAGGCACACTTGGTTGGTGTTGGAGAAGCCCCCCTTGAGCTCCCTGAGCCCCATTCCTTGTCAAGATGAGTTTACCGGTCAACTCCGAGTACCTATCGCTGGAGAGGATAGCACGCTATCGTCACGCCTGCTCCAATGGCTCGCCCTACGCCACCAACAAGCCCATCGACATCAAACCTCGTGGCCGGAGAGGGTATGCGAGGGAAAAGGGTGGGCTAAAAGGAGTCAAGAAAGTTGTGCGTTTGCTGTGAGATCCTCAAAGTCAGCTCATACTCTAACCAATGGCTTTGCTTGCATGCTTTTGAGTCTGTTGAGTTCTTCCACCTGCTCTAGTCTCTCACTGTTTACTTAACAATGTATGTGTCTGAGTGTGTCTGTGTGTAGGGGTGTTTTGGTTCTTTGGAGCCCCTGGATAGAATGACACCTCATAAATATACAATTTTGGAATAGATAACTGATGAAACAAAGTGAATCTTCTAGATAAATTAGTGATGAATAAGATACCAATGATAACGCCAACACCAACAATCCTTTTATTTTGCGTTGGACATTTTCTTTTATTTTTCTTTATTTTATTGGTACTGGTAATGAAGGAGTGACATAAAAGCTCAAGTCTTTGTGACTTAATTTATCTTAGGTGAGGGGCTCCCGTGTTAACATTTTTTAATTTGTTTTATTTTAAAAACGCGGTATGGACTGAGATGTGGAAACACTCACGACATATGACAATGATAATATAGACTAAGTTTGAAAATCATGTTAAGAGGTAAAGCATAGCTCAAATGCATTGTCAAATACAATAGTTGAAAGTGTAACAAGTTAGCAAATGTAATGATTTTAACCATTTATCTTAAAATAAAAAACAAGCAAATGAAGACTGTCTGCACTTATCAAGGAAATTAATGAAATCTTGTTTTTAGATGAGCAGACTTGAGTCCACAAACTGCAAACCTTGCCTTGCCTGTCATGTTACTGCATCTTCCTGTGAGTGCACATGCCTGCGTGTGTATGTGCGTCATATTCCCATTTTCCTTATTTTTGCTTTTTCAGACAACAAGGTTAGCAGCAAATGAACACTCAATCAAGGTATGCGGGCGCAGCATTCGTAATTCGAGCACTCTGCATCCATTAGGGGCCCGCACAGAAAATTTTAAGACCTTATTAGATCTATTATCATGCCGCCATATTTTTGTTAGCAGCACGCACGCACTCTGTGACCTCAAGCAAACAACAATAAAAAAATATATATATTTTTTAAAAACAAGCAAGATGTATGAATGTAAAAACCACATATTTTATTGGATCTGGTGTTTTTATGTGTGTCAAGTACACGTATTTGCATACGAACTTAAGATAATGGTCGTATAGACACAGATATGGATGAAGCTTTGTCAATAGCACGCCTTTGCCATCTGTGCCTGCTGCATTTAATGCTATTTATATATGTCCACGTTTACTTAAAGCAAGCTCTCTCAGTTTTGTCGATTGATTTTTTTGTCGCTTAAATATGTGCTGCAGCCCTTTTATGGCTAGGTTAATGCTGCACTTGCAGAATAATCAGCACTAGAGGGCTGTATTGTACATCAGGGTGGGCACGTGGTATTTATTTACTTATTTTACATTATGAGGAGCCACGTAAGGTTAGAAACTCCTCAAGGTAATACTGATTCAATTGATGTAATTCAGGTTTTTGCATTAGTGGACTATTTATTCAATTATTTTTTGCCACGAACATTCTTGGTTCAAATGATTTGGGAACGTCTCATAAAATGACATTTGAAGTTGCACTTTTTGTTGTCTTTAAGAAGTTACTATAACTTGATTCATTCATTAGCGATAACTTGATGCGACTGGTCTTGACAAATTGTGACTTGGCTTGACTCCACTTAATCTTGTGATTTGACCCGACTTTCCAACAAAAGGAAAAACTTGGGATGTGACTTGGAAAAAAATCACTTGCAACCCTCTTGTGATCCCTGCCAGAAGGACTCATGCAATTGTCTGAGTCGTTCCTATTTGGAGAAGTGCCATTGTTTTATTTTTTTCCTTTCCTTTTGACGCGAGTTACCCCTAGGGGTGGTCAACAGTAGTGTTGTTGTTGCCCAACATAGTGTGTGACGTCTCTTTTGCATACCAATCAGTCGTATGGCCAAAGAGCTCATTAAAGCCACACACCCCCTTGACAAGAACCCAACTTCACTGGTGGTTGAATTGCCTCTTTGAGAAGTTCTATTATTCAACTAAGTGACAGTGGAGTTTGTATTTGTATCATTTGTTTATTTTAATTTATCCATTCTCTGATCTGCTTATCCTCACATCGTCACTAGTCTAGTAAAATGGGTTTATGGCTCAGAAAAGTTTGAGAAATGTCTTAAATTGGCTTTCAATCGGATTCAAGATGAATCATCAACGACTATCCCCGAGTGTTGATTTGAGTATTTACCAATGTGGTTTGTTTGTGTGTCTGTGGTGACGCCCACACCCCATACACTATGTACATGGAAGCTTACCAGCTTATATACATACACTGAAGCATTAGCAACTTGCATTCACCTCAAGGCCTTCACCTCTCTCTCCCGTCGTCATCGTCATCGCCACAACCGCCTTCCTTTTATGACATGAAAGGCTGTGCGTGCAATTGAAGGGGATGACCGCAGTATTATCAGTCAAAAGGTTGCGGCAGCTCATTTGTTTTGGCTTCAATGGGGTCTGCAGATGGACACAGTTCCATCTGCATGTTTTTATACGCTGTGCTTTCGGTGAACAAAAGGAAACCTTACGCTGACTGATGTCACTATGCTGCCACTTGTCTGTGGTCACTCAAAAAGGTTCAAAGCTGCTTTTAAGATGACCTCGGGGCTTCCTGGTGTTAGACATCTTGTCTGCATGAAAGAATATGAAAGAATAACTGTTGAATCAATGTTTTTGGTGAAGAACCTACAGCCAAGAACATTCGATCACACACTCTTTACATTTTTGTTTTCTTTAAATGACAATCAAACTTTTCTGCCCCACCTTTATTAGATGCTACGTGTCAGAGGTCACTCACTCACTACCTATCTGACATACAGCAAATACACTGCATGGCCAAAAGTACAATTATTTGAGTCCAAATCTCGGTGTGTGGTTTGTTCCAATATTTCTTTCTAAAATATTTTTCAATCATGTATTTTTCTAGGGTTCAAAATGGGGGGTTTCTAAGGGCTCAAAGGAATTACTGATGAGAATTTCCCATGCACCTCAGTCCAATCATCCAGTCTAAATTGTGATTTTAACATTTGACAGACATTCATGGGAATCCTTTGGAGATTCTCCTGCTCTCTGAGTGTATTTTCTATAGATGGGGGAGAAATCTATTCTATAGTAAACTTTTCTGGAGTAGCAGTTTGTCTTAGGTTGCCGTGGAAGCATGGTTGATTGACTTGAGAGAGTGTAAGGATGCCTGGGAGTTAGAGTGGAGTGAAAGCAAATCCCGCCCTTTGAGGAATTACTACGGCCAAAACAACCCCTCCCACTTCTACTCAAAAGCCAAGCTGCAGCTGGGGAGTGAAGCAAAGAGCGAGCGAATAGTCATGTAACTCTTTAAACTCCAATGAAGGGGTCGAGGGTGAGGAGTCGGGAAGTGGAAGCCTGGAAGTTGTCTGGATTAAAAACAAGAAGGACTAAGCGTTCAAAGGGTGTTGGGAATCATCGGGAATACTGCAGACTCGTTTCAAGGGAGCACCAGAGATCTGGTTCTGGTCTGTGTGTGTATCAGTATAAGTAAAGCTGTCGAATGTGGATGGGAAGGCGAAAACATGAGTATCATTCTAAAGCCAAGGTCACGCTCCACCAGCTCCCTGAAGAACACAGAAGGAATATGGTAAATATGTGTGTCTGGGTCTGCGCGTGTCCATATTTCGGTGTATTTGTTTGGCACACACCATTGTTAACCACTACCTTCCTTCCTGTTTGGGTTTCACTCCCTGTTAGTTAAGTCCACCGTATGTTAAAAATGGTGAAACATACTCCACGGTCTCTGCTTGACAAGCACCCATGGAGTCAAGTTTTTCATCGTAGCGATGGAAATCTGTCAGTTGGAGGCAATAGATGTCAAGATACACACTTGCTGGAAACCCCTCAGTTACCTTTCTTTTATCTCCAGTGTATGTTTTTTTGCTTAGCTTTAAAGTACTGTTCAATTGATTAACAATACCCATTTTTATTTATTACTGCATACGTTATTGGATTGTATTTTTTTATGATTGGGATTTACAAATAAAACCTAATTTTATGTCTAATAAATTAAGATAGGTGGATTTACTTTAACTGAATTAGGCACTTCCAATACTACCTCAGCAATATTCCTCTTGCAAAGTAGTCTTGGCAATGTTTAAAAAAATGTTTTGGTCAAATTATATATATTTTTATATATTTCATGAATGGCCATTATTAAAACATTTTTTCTTTTCTTTTGGAAAATGTGTGCTTTAAAAACTATTATAAGTAAAGCAAAAGGCATGAACTTTATGATTCAAAACATGTTATTTAAATAATCCTACATCCATGTGCTATTTTAAAGCGATCTTGAAAATGACTATTATATTATACAACCATAAATGATTGGAGAAAAATGACTTTATTTCAGTCCTCCATACAAAAGAGAATTAAATGACTAAGAATACAAGTACAAAAAAATCAACAATTTCAATGATCATCTACAAGTGCAAGGTACTATTTATAGTACATGGTTAGGCAGAGTCATTATCATTCATGTGATATAAACCACTGGTTAATCATTGGGCAAGCAGATGTGTCCCTTTAACATTTGACATGGAATGACAAAAAGTGGCACAAAATATTCATACACATTAATATTAGCGCTTGCTTACTGTATTGTGATACCCATCCCTAGTTGTTTATGAGGAAACCCCTTTCCATCTAATGCGTTCAATGCAGCTGTCAGCTGTCTTTTTGATAGGGACACTGCACTCAGTTGCTACTGTGCTTTGAGAAGAAGGATTTGCCTTAGCCAAGTAATTTATTGGAGTTATCATTGGCCTTATACTTTAACTTCAAAGTTTACTGACAGATTGCAGAATAACTACACACCTTATATGCCATTCATGTATATAATATGTCATGTATATCTTATCTCTTCTCATTTGCTGAACCCTGAATTGGTGTCCAGCCAATCGCAGAGCACAGGGAGACAAACAACCATTCACGCTCACACTCATACCTAGGGGCATTTAGAGTGTCCAATCAGCATGTCTTTGGAATGTGGGAGGAAACCGGAGGAAACCCACGCAAGCTCAGGGAGAACATGCAAACTCCACACAGTTTGAACCCAGGTTACCCCGCTGTGAAGCCGACGCGGTAACCACTCAGCCGCTGGGCCGCCCATATTACATACTGAAATGGAAAAGTGTTATGACTTTTCAGTAGCAGCACTCCAGTTAGGATAAAGGGGTCACTTCAGCCTTAAAACCGTGGCTATCTACGTCAGTGCTATTTGTCAGTCCAAGAAGTAGTATTCTTTTGTTTAGTGCTGCACATAAACAAAGATGCAGCCTGAAGCACAACCTGCCCTGCCCTCGTCCTGTCTCAACTCGTCCTTGGCTGTCAGCTCTCATTTTCCTCTGATAAATTCTCCTCCTGTCGCTTCTCTGCCATGAGGATGGATCCCAGTAAATATGCTCTTCCACTGTCACGCCGTCGACAGCCCTTCAGATAAATCTCTGAATCCTTGTTGTGACTGTGTAGAATTTCTCTTGTCTTCTATCTTTGTATTATTTCGGCAGATCTTTCAGCAGTCTTTAGTTATTGCTTAAGAATCGCATGAGATACAGTATGCAAGAGGTGTTGATGGGTGTGGGAGATAGTTTGGCCTTCTGTGTCAGAATGAGACAAACAACGTGTTTGCACCTCAATCTGACACCCTCGTGTAACATGTGTCCCATTTTCTAGGACGGTGGGAACACTGAAGGTGAAAACTGGTCAACCGTACAAACTGATTGTTCCCTCAAAGTCAGAGAGGCACATTGGGTAAAGGGGTAACATAATGTCTCACAGTTCTGAGATCAAGAGTTAAATCCCAGGCTCCACCCTTCCCGGCTGGAGTTTGCATGATCTCTCTCTGTGCCTGCAGAGCTTTTCTAAGGATAATGCGATTTCAGCCCACATTCCAACATCATGGATGATAGGCTGATTGAACACTCCAAATTATCCGCATCTCAAAATATGAGTGTGATTGGTTGTCACTTTGTGCTCGGAAATTAAATAATGTGATGAATCAGCTTTGAAAAAGTCAAAACTGGTCTCTGAAAATCAACATTTATACATCTCTAAAATCGACCTTCCCAAAAAGCAATTATTTAATCTAATTATTCAGCCAAGAGACAAAAATATAAAATCTAGCTCTGAAGATTAATACATTTCCAAGTTTAGTATGAACCAAAATTTACTCTAATCCCGGCATGAATACATTTTACATTACATTTATATTTTAACTAATTTTCTCCCCAATAAAAATAAGAACAACAGGGACAAAGTAAGTGAGTTATGAGAATTTCCTTCAGGAATCCTCTACTAACCATCAATCTTGAACACCCTTGGCTCCCATAACAAAGAGGCGTTACTGACATTAGGCATGGAAGAATGGGAATGTATGAAATGAAGTGTAGTCATCTGGCCTTTATCTGATTTCAGTTTACTGATGGCATTCACATGTGCACAAGGCCTGTTTTTTATTAGTTGAACTAGAGGCTGCGAATTCCTTGTGACAGACTAGTGGAACCGGTTGAGTGCGTGATCGTAATTTGTAGAAGTGTCATGGCTGAATAACTCAATTGAATGGAGCATTGAGAGTCAGCGTAGAGAGCAATAAGTGAATGTTAACTTTTTTACTCCGAGTCTGACAAAACGGGAGTTACCAGTTGGAGCTGACAACACCATTGGCTACTATTCACTTCTATGCTAATTTGCTCAGAATGAATGCCATTGACTGTTGTATCTAAATAGGGTCAGGACCTTAAATATATATTACTCTCTAGTGAGAACCAATACATTCATGGAATGTGTTTATAAGTATAATAATAATACTGTTGGGTATCTTGGCTTTAAGGTCGCACAATGAAAAAAAAAGCTGCTTATTTTATGTGTAAATGGGAACAAGTTTAATGGTATTTTTCACTTTTTAACCTGCAATAAAATTGCTAATAAATGAACAAATAATTCGCACAGTTGCCTAAATAAAAATGATGCAGACAAGTGCAACATTAATGATTACATTATAAAACACCAATGAAATTGGTTCATGCTTTGTTTGCTGGCTATTGACTGCCACAGGAAATCTACTCTGTTTATTTTGCTAGATGTACTGCCAAAAGCAGGTTGGCAAACTGACAAAAGATGCTACTCTGTGTCCTTAGTGTGCAAAAGCAGGTCTGGCAAATGTTTGTGTTTGAAGTGTGTTTAATTTTGTAGCTTTTTAAATTTAAAAACATACCGCTACACCGGTAAGTGTTTGTCCACAACACTGTGATTTAAAACTTTACTGTGGGTGTGTTAATAATGCGGGGAAAAAACAATAGTAATAACTTTACACTATAATCTCCGATGTTAAATGAATACACCTCTTAAAGTGTCTTTGTGAAGGATTTTTTTTTCTTCTGTGTGTTCCGATGGAGGTGTTTTTTTTTTGTCCAGTAAGTTTATATATGAATTCAATCTGACACTATGTTGTTCTAGCTCCTAGTCGTTTTCAGAGAGGTTTTCTGACATTTAACTACGCAACTTGACTCGCGTGGGAAGCTTTGTTTCTGTAGGGTCTGATATATCTTGAAGTAGCGGCTGTTGTAAGCCGATCTTCCATCTTTGGCCTTGTTACCATTCTCTTGGAAGTAAACGAGACATATTTCTGTCTCACAACAACAGATAAAGGCATATCTGCAATCTGCTGACTCTTTAAAGATTCATTTTAGTCACTCCTTGTTGGGAAATGTCAGAGAGCTTTGTGTCAGAGGGGAGAAGACCTTCCTCGTCATCAGAGCTGACGTGTTTGAAGTGTGACGTCAGTGCTGGTGCAATACTTCAAAAAGGCATTCCCAGAGAGGGTGCGTCCTTTACCCCACACAGATGCAAGATTTTAGTGTTTTGTGTCAGTGCATGCAATTTAAATAAATGATTATACAATACCAGCATTTGTTGCAAATAAATACACAGTGTGTTTGTGCATGTGTGTTTGAATGAGAGAGGCCAACTTGAGTGCCCATTCCTCGGTAGCCAAAGCTGACACTCACTGCTGCTACCCACACAACAGGGAGGTGAGAACCCAGTGTCCAAGTTGGTGAAGGGTAAATGCCAGATATGCCCTATTTTTGTATGTGTGTTGTCATTGTGACTCGGCGAGCTCTGGCTTACACAAACAGAGAACATACAGTATTAAAGGACATTCATCGATTTAAATGCCTAAATATATATAAATATTCTATAGTTTATAGCTTTTCAGCTCTAAACCTTTATCCTCACTACTCAAGTGGCATCTATAGGAGATATGTCACACTTTTTGTTGTTGTTCTGTTTTTTTTTGTAGAGGAAACAATACATAAATGTTATATTCAGTTATGTATCAAGCTTTATAATCGTGAAATCTCGGGTGGATGGCGAGAACTGCTTGCTCTGCTCTCACCTGTCCAAGAATCCACGTGTGTAGAAGGGAGTGCATGCCTGAACACGGCACGCACGTCATCTTTCAGCGCAAACACTACAAAGTGCGTCACGTAGGATTAAGAACTTGCCCTTATCCATAGTGAGGATGACGATTATGTGAGGCACGCAGCGTCATAACAGTTCGTCACAGGATCCCCTTTCTAACCACCAGACGGGATTATGGGTTGTAGATTTTCCCTAACTGTGACATAGGTGGTATCCACCATCCCACCTGGAAAAAATCTCTACGGAGACTAACTTGTTTCCAGTTGTGTTGGAAAAATTGGTTTTTGGAGCTGTGCTAAACAATTGTGCTTATGGGCCACATGAGATTAAATGTTGTCTTGATGTGTGCAATGAATGCACTTTAATTAAATGCTCATTTATTAAACATAAACTAAATGTTTCATGTGTGTGCAACATTGTTGACTATTTTACAATTTTCCATATCTTGCTTTATAAAATAAACCATTAAAGATACAATTAATTCAATCATTTTATTACTAAACTCTATAAATATTTATTATGGTCTATATAGTCCATGGTTGGGTTTGAAACAGAGCCCCTCACTGTATGCTAAAGGCGAATGTATTTTAATAAATACACTACATATGCAGTTGCTTATTAGTTGCTCTTGCACATGAGTATTGGCAGTAAACATGCATTTATTGTTTGGTTACATTTTGTGTGTTTTCTCCTGTTTTCCCAGTTTCGACGTGGACAATGGAACATCATCAGGTCGCAGCCCACTGGATCCCATGGCCAGTCCAGGATCGGGCCTCATCCTGCAGGCCAACTTTGTCCACAGCCAGCGGAGAGAGTCGTTCCTGTACCGCTCGGACAGCGACTACGACCTCTCGCCCAAGTCAATGTCCCGAAACTCCTCCATCGCCAGCGACATGTGAGTCTTTCTGGTCATTTCTAATTCATCTCTTTTTCCCCCCTTTGTGCTGAAAGCTTTTCATTCTATTTTTAGACCTTTTTTTTCCCCTGTCTGAGTTTGTGTCTGAGTGCCACAGCTGGATGTTTATCAGCACAGGTCATAAAGCTGCCACACAGGCCACCTTTGGCTCTGGAGGGAAGTGTGCATGACCAACAGCTCGTCGAGTGGTGTCACATCTATTCTTATCACGTCATGCACAAGGCACTCACTGAAGTATCTTAAATCACTGCTTAAACGCCTGACGTTGACGCACCGCTCTTTATCGACTTGCCTAAATAAATTCTAAGATACGAGTGTGGAAAAGTTAGCCTTTGCCAAGATAAGAATTTTCGGTTTTGATTGACACGCCTTTCCTCGTATTTTGATGACATGCTTGTTTTGGTGGTTTCATGGTTGGTTACATGAACCAGTTTTAGAGGAAATTAAATTTTCAGCAAAAAAAACAAACTTCTTGACTCAGACTGAAGGGAATAAGACAAAAAGATCACAAGTGAAATGACTGACCTCCGTATTTTTTTTATTTTTTATTTTTTTTACTGGACATGCAAACAGCTATCACATGACAATTTACTAAGAGATTGAATATGACCACAATTTAACACAAAGTCACTCATAGTACTTTACCTGACATGAAGAATCTGCAAAACACAATTGAGGGACTAGTAATAGAATGATAAATAAATGTATACATAAAACACGTTAAATAAAAAACATCTGTTGGAAAAAAAACTCATAAACTAATGAAAAGCAAAAGTTAGATAACTGAATGGAATTGTGAAAACACTGTAGTGAACAATAATATTGTCAGAAATATTTCTTGATTTTTCTGTGAATGTGTCATAATATTGCATTGGCCTCCCCCTCCCTAAAAACGAATTTGATTAATTATCTCTCCATTTTCATTAGCGCTTATACTATCTAGGGCACAAAGATTGAAAGCCTTTTTATACGCTATTATGCACTGTCACTAAGTGGAAACAGAACTGACTGTGTCTGTACTCGGGGTTAGCAAATGTAAATTTTGAGTGAATTTAATCAATTAAAAAGTAGGTGTTATAGAATAATAAAGTAATTTGTAATTTATACTTGTAATGTCCAAAAAATGTCACATTTGACAAAGTTTGATTTTACAATTGAATAATTAGCACACTTGTTTTTTGCAGTTTTAGCAGCCATTAATAAATGCCAGTGCTAATCAATAATTGTCTATTGTGCACTCCCACATAGAAGAAAACATCTATAAATAGTATATTTTTTTCTGTAAATTTGTACAACTATTCAAAACAGTCCATCCTTATTATTATCAAAAGAAAAAAGAGGAAATGCATCATTGTTTAACTTACAATAAAGAATAACTTTACAAACAAAATGTTGAAGAAGAGCAAAACATTAAAGTGCATCAATTTGCTTCAAATTACCAAAAGAAATCTTTATATTTAGCGAGGGATGACTTTCTTTTCTCCTCTTATGTCCATCTCTTCCCTCTGCGTTCGTGTCTTCTGATAGTGAATGGGCGTTGTTCAACAGGGAAAAACTATACAGCTTTCTTTTGATGATTAATCCCTAATTGATTGCTCATGTGGAGTTGTCAGCAGGAGACAAGTCTCTCCATAACGATTTCTTGGTGCGAAAAGCCCCTACACCATGGTAACAAGAATGCTACTGTCACGCATCGCAGGGTTAAAAAGTGGTAATTCAGCCAAATGATGTCTAAAATCCCATAAATTGGCATATGTATGTTTAAAAGCATTATTCTCATCAAATGGTGTGTGAGCAGCCGGTAAGTGTGTCTCGTCACGGCTACTTTTTTGTGTGTTATGTGTCATTGGGAAGGTAGAGATCACCTGATCAAATGCTCACCGTGACCCCTAAGTTCAGCAGCACAATATGTGTGACTCATGGCTTTTGTAGTTGAAATTCTTTTGAGGAGGGAGCAGAGTGCGTAAGCCTAGACCCTCATCTGCCATCCTGTTGACTTTTCCCAGAATTTGTGAATGATATTACAGAATAGGAAATCCTCACACGTGGGGGATAAAACTGCGTCACAGCATTGTAGCATCCTGGACCATTCTGAAATCCGGTCTTCAGTGACTGCTTACATGACATCAACGAGTCACTGGGATGGAATGCATAAATAACACTGAAAGCAATTGTCTTGAATTTAAAAAAAAGAAAAAGTAACATAAAAGGCAGAACCTGGGATTTCCAACACAATTTAACTTGCATACCACGTTAAAGTGTGCATCTGTTTTTAACAGTAATCAAAATCATTTTAATCTTAGGTCTGTCATGGACCTTTAAAGTCTCCCAGATAGTTAATCAATATTAGAATATTACCACAACCACTTAATTCTTGAAGCTGTTTTGATCAGTTAAACCTTTATATACTGATGTTTCAGGTCTTTCTTTTTTTGTTTTCAGACATGGTGACGACATGATTGTAACACCATTTGCACAGGTAAGCGTTTTCACCGCTCTTTGATGTTCAGGAATGTTTTCGTTGCAAATAATAATTACCATATCCTCACTTTTGACTTTCAGGTTCTTGCAAGCCTCAGAACTGTACGGAATAACTTTGGTGCATTAACCAACCTGCAGCAAGACCGAGCGACAAATAAGTATGTTTGTATACTACTTAGCACAAACTAACCTTGACACATCTGTTTTGTCTGCCATGTGTTCACCCACAATGCAGCTTTGTATGCCCTCCTCTGTTTACCAGTGGTATTACACAAACAGTGATAACAGCCGCACAGCATTTGTTCAGATTATTAGTAGTGTGATCCAAATAAAACCAATTGACGCTTGTTTTTTCTCATCCACAAAATAACACACTCGTAATCAATGTAATTAATTTGCTAACCACAATCTAAGTACATCTCTCGGTTGAATGAATCACATTTTTAAGTATTGTTTAACTACGTATATGTGTATTTTTCAAGCTGTGTTTGCTTTTTCAATACAGGAGATCACCCATGTGCAACCCACCGCCAATCACCAAGACCACTTTTACAGGTTTGTCCTTTATGTCAACATTACAGCCATTGTGTGGTTATTTTTTGACCTACTTTATAAGGTTTGTTTTGTTTTGAGTTGTTCCTGCTGTCTTTGACCTATACATATAATATAAAGCCTAGTATGATCCAGTTTCACCTGTTATAATGCATGAAATTATCTACATTTAAATTACTACCAACTACATGAACTAGCTTTTTTTTTGCATTTAACAGATGATTTTGAGAAAGTGGGCTATTCCAGACATGGGTCAACAATCAATCCAGTCCTATTTTTAGTCACCAGTTATACTGGTTCGTGGTCATTATGGAACTGTGCCATAAACAGAAGTGAGTCAAGGTTGTGGAGTTTTACCTCATTAAAAAACGACCTAGCCCATTAATCTGTTTCAAGAATCGAGTAATGTCATTGACCACAAATATTTTTTACCCCTGTCAATACCAACCCGTTCTGGAATTGGTTAAAAGGTGTGTCTTAACCCTTGTTGCACACTTAGTGAGGTTCATGCTTCTTTATCCCCTTGGTCCCAACTAGTCCCGTTTCGGTCGGCCAGCTGCTCCGCTTCGTGCTTTTTCTGCAGCCGCACGCGTCTGTGCAGCAGCGGCAGCAGCACAGTGGCCTTTCTGAGAACCCGGTGTCTGATGTCGCACTAGGCATGAGAAGAATGTCATTGACGTCAGCGCAGTGGCTGTCAGTAAGGGTAGCACCCCAGTCGCTGACACCCCATCTAGGTAGGTTAAATGGTTAGAAAAGAGGACCCAGAAATGAAACTATTTCAGGAGCGGAAGAAGGACTATAGTGACAGAAATGAGTAAAGGAGGATATTGTGAAAAATAAATGACATGGGAGCTTCTCGCTTTTTATAGGGTATCTTTTTCACGCTTCACGTGGCCACTGTGACACTCACTGAATTGCAACATTATAGAAGATGAATGACTCTTTGTCATGAAGTCGTCATGTCGTTTTGTCCTTTTTTTTTTTGCTGGATAGATGTCCTAAGAGTCATACGCTTTGAAGCAAAAATATGCCTTGAAGTCCACTGAAATTGAGCAAAAATTATGGTGATTGGCATTGAATTATAATGGTTTGGCATGAGCTGAATCACAGTTTTGGAGTAATTTTCAAGCATTATAGAAATAAATACAATACTTAAACTCCCATTCACTCCTCTGAACAGTTTTAATAAAGCTAACGTGCTTGCTTTTAGAATGTGGAGCCAAACCCACACAAATATTTTAAAAGTATAAAAACAGGTTAACCGCTGTCTGATAAACTGACATATAACAAAATAAGTACGATTGATTGGAACCACTTCAGGGTGAATCCAGCCTGCTTCTCATAGTTCTGTGCGAACCTCATGACGATAAGAGGAATGGAAAAAGAAATGAATAAATCAACAATGAAAATAAAGACTACTCACTCCGACTGAGTGGGAGGTTATTGTGCTGGCAGACAATTTTTAACTATATACACTCTGTTATAGCTCGACACACCCCTGATACCATCCTGATTGAGCCCCTCATGCAAACTATCAACCCAAAATAATTAATTACCATATCATATTCATTTGACAACAGCAGTGTCAAACCAATTCCACAAAGAGCCAAATGGGTCCTAGAATCTGTTCCAAATAGTTCAGCGTATACTGGTTAATTAATCAAGGAATTTTCTGATGAAAAAAGCAGCACCTTACTGCACTCAACTGATGACACTTATAAGAGATCAGATTGATGAAAGGATCTCCTTTTCATTGGATGCAAGGAAAACCTGCAGCCACTTGGCCCATTAATGAAATTGGTTTGACACTAGTGACTTGCAGCATGTTCCTTACAAGTATAATATAATTCAAGAAAAAAACTGACTTAAAATATTCCCTTCCAAGAAAACTCTCGCTAACTCGTACTAACCAAACAGTGCAACTTAAATTTCCCAACATGTTAATCTTGCCTCTTAATCAAGATGTTTCAACATACTTCATCCATATAAATTTCTGACCTACTTTTCCGCTTAGACAAGGCTTTAATGTCAACTTTTATGGCTCATAGGATGAGAACAAAAACTTCAATTGTGTGTTCTTCACCAGTTCTAGAGGGGAAAAATATCAATTTAATATCCTATTTTATATATTTCCCCTTCTATTTAAAGTATGATTTGTATAAAGACCCCTAAGTTTTGGCTTCTATTCCCTCCCTCATTCTATCGATTGTCTACGTCTTCCTCAGCGTTTTTGAATGCTGATCATATGCAAGACGTGTCTGCCCTTATGCACTACATTGCAAGGAGCTCCCTTGCAGCCCTTCAGCTCCGCTTATAATCCAGTCCTTGTGTTGTCACCCTCCCTTCCCTATCTACAGTGCAGTCCTCTCATGCTTTAGGTACAGCACGTTTTGGCTGCCAGGGACGCCGAAGCAACAGCATCCCACCCACCTGAGCCCCCTCCATCCCAACACACACACACACACACAGCATCTGTCTGGCTAGCATACAGGATTCTACCCTATTGGATACTACGGATGTTTTTGTTTACACACAAGGAGGTTGAAGCAATTTGTGCTAGTGTTACGTGCGTCGTGTCTGAGCATGTTTGCGCGCGTGTGTGTTTGGTAGTCATGTCAGGATGCTTCGACGTGCATCCAAGGCGGTTTTGAGCCCCCCAGTCGGGTCCGGCATTTCTTCTCTCCTCCTGGGATCCCCCAGAAGACTGCTTTTCATCCTGCTACATGACTGGAATTACACCTCTTGTATGAATGACATTGTGGAACTGGTGAGCAAGGAAGTGTTGTGAGTGTCTGTGCATGTGCATTCCAGCTGGACTGCTCTCGGACTTCTAGGTCTATTCGTTGTTATCTGCCATTGGCACCTGGACTTGTTTAATTTTCCCGGCTGATATCAAATCGGAACTACCCATCTGAATTTTCTAGAAGAGGAATAATCAAGGATTTGGGACTTCGAGGCCTTACTCGCTAAATGCCTCTCGAACCCACACACACCCTTAATAGCTGGACCATCCAGTATGAAGAGTCACCCATATGTCTTCTCGGGGTATCCCAGCTTAGCTCTGTGTGGGGTGGGAGACCCCGGGCCTGGGCCGTCCACTAAGTCCCTAAAGCGGGCCTTTACTGACCCCTTGCCATCCTGTCTCGCCCCAACAGAGGAGGCCTATCAAAAACTGGCCACTGAGACTCTGGAGGAGCTGGACTGGTGCCTGGACCAGCTGGAGACCCTTCAAACCAGACACTCAGTCAGTGAGATGGCCTCTAATAAGGTAAGAAGAATTCAAAATATTTTGGTATACTGTATTTCCTCAGATAGCTACAATTTCCAATGGTGAAGATGTTTATCTCTTCTGTTGATGGCTCCACTAAAACTTGACTAGGTTTTGAGGTTAAATGAGAATTGTGAAGATGTCCTTAATAAGATCTGATGTTACTAACTCCCTTGAGAAGTCACTGGAAGTTTACCTGTATGTAATGCTGATTTCTGAAGATCCAATGCCCGACAAAATCATAAACTAGTATTTATTAATTAGCCAGGAGCCACCGATAACAAGTGAAGAGGCTTCCAATTTCCACAGTCGAATCTGAGATACTATGTGGAACCAGGATTGGAATGACTCAAATACAACCTAATTTGAAAATACTAATATTATTTTTGACAAAAGGTAATATTTCTAATTGCAGTCGACTTTTGTGAAGAGTAGTAGCCTGAATGTCTTTAGTAAATATTTGAATGCTTTAAGTATAATGGTGCAATAGAGGTTGGAATAGTTGTTGGTTCGCACATCTGTATCAAAGTTCAGTGGTCCAGGTTCAAATCTTTCATGTGTGGAGTTTGCATGGGTTCTGTGGTTTTCTCCTCCATTCCAAAAACATGCCCAATAGTTTAATCTTCTGTAGGACGATGTGTGTCTTAGGCTTCAGCTGAAAGCCCCACATGCCTACTCCCCATAATGAGCCACAGTTGATGTGATGTCATACCTAGGGATACTATGATCCTACTGGAGAGCTGTTTTTTTTTTAACTACTTGGGATAGAAGCTAACCTTTAATTTGACCTCTGATTATACATATAGCTCATAACTGATTTGAAAAAAAATTCCTAAATACCTTAATACATTTATTTTAACTTAAGTAATTAAAAATGAGGGGTATTTGTACATTTGTGGCAAAGAATCACAATATAATTTCCATTAACTGCCTTGGTAAAACTTGCAGGAGATTTTTACCAAAACTTGCTTTTGCTTGTTGAAAATACTTATCATCACATATACTTTCATAAAACCAATTTCTATCAAAATGGAGTTCACGCTAAATTTTGCAGACAATTGTGAACTTTACAATAAAAATTAAAAAAATACAGCTAAAATCATATATTTATTGCCTTTTGTGCAGAATGGCTTTTTCATAAGCCGCAATTAGCAGCACCTTTGAGAGCCTCATGGCCAATTGAAGTGTGTATACTATATTTTACGTCTACAGTTATATACAGACAGCGTGTCATCTACAGCTATGTCACTAATGAGAAACTGCTCATCTACTAGCATTGTCAGCCTGTAGATTCTATCGTGCCTGTAAAATTATCATCGTGCAGCCAAGAAGCATGCTAAGTCACACCTGAGGTGTGTAAATGTGCATGTGTGGGCCTGTGTTTGTCTTTGTGCATGCGTATGCACACTGAATGCTAAGCTACTGCGGTGATGTCACCTTGTGCTTCACCACGCAAGGGGGTAGTGGGTAGGTTACGGAAATGGTTGAAACAAAAGCATAAAAAATGCTTACATCAACTAACATGATATCCATGCCTACAAAACATAGAAATGTCTTGTTTGTTTTTTTTCTTGTCCCACCTTTATCACCACCTTGCCTCCGTGGCTTTACTATATCTGGTTGCTATAGCAACAGCTCAGACATTCGAGCATCCTTGCCATCACAATGTAGCAGATGCATTCTCTTACAGACAAAGCTATTCCTAGTTTGTTGAGTACTTAAAACCTGACCCCATCTAAGCAATTGAGGTCATTTCTGTGAACATTTACACATACGCTAATATAGGGAATGAGTCCCACTTCAGATAATATCCTCACGGGGGCGCTGGAGCCTATTTTGGCCAACTACTGGCAGTGGGCAGGACACAACCTGAATTGGTTACCAGCCAATCACAGGACCCAAGGAGCCAAACAAATATTCACCTTCACACTAACACTTAATTGCAATTTAGTGTGTTCAACCAGCCTATCAGGCATGTGGGAGAAAATCGCAGTACCCGGAGAAATCCCACGTAGACACGGGGAAAACGTAAAAACTCCACACATGAAGGTCGCAACCCACTCGGGACTGAACTATTGATCTCATAACTGTGAAGTGAAAGTGATAACCATTTTCTCACTGGGCCGCCCGATCATCCAATTAAGTTCACAATATAATATTAATAATGACAAAGTTCACTTCTGGCAACATAATTTAACATCATTTAATAAGAGACAGTGTAAATACTGGAATTTGGTATTCTCATGTGGTGAATATAGTCCTTAAAGGGACGTGTTCTATTAGGTGATGTCAGAATCAAGCTTGTGTGTGTTTAGTCTTTGTGTGTTTATCTGGGTTAAAGGAAGAAAGAATCCTTGTTTGTGGGCGGTCTTCACACGTGCTATCGAAAATGCATGCTTGAGCCTGTCCACAGAATTGAAGTGGCTATATAAAGTACCTTATTTTTGTCCAGTGTCTCCTATGTGCCGGTGTCGCTTCCAAAGGAGCTGATATTTTTGACCAAAGAACAAATTACTCTTGGGGCCTGCCTCTGTCTGGTGTGACACTTGACAATTTATACCCAATACACTGCCTTCACACCTCCTGTACCAACTTTTCATACTTAACGGTTGTGCATAATACTGTAGAATAGGGCGAGTTGTGCATATGCATGTGTGTGTCAGTTGGCTCCTGGCGTCATCTGCTTCGGTGTTCCTGCAAATGACACTGCTTGTGATGTGAAAGGATGCTCCTTTGTTAAATACCGCCTGTTTTGAATTCCTCATTTTGTTTTAAACCCTGAGGCAATACTTCATCAGCAAGGGCTAAATTAGTGTCATTTGTATGCACAAATTATATCTTGCAAGTCTCTAAGTTTGACTCACTCAATGTGAGATGGTACAGATTATTTCTATTGAACACCTCTAACTATAGTTGTCTTTAAACATATTCACTGCAATTTCTCTTACATAAATATTTGATAATTACAGAAATCTGCCGCGGTGAATTATTTAATTTTTTCTGTAATTCTTTACTTCTACTTTAGTAGTATTTGAATCATCGCCTCCTTTTCCCAGTCTTTGTCTGTATACTGGCACGCTGACATTATCCCAGTGACTCAGGGCTACATGTGTGAGCTCATCTTTGATTAATATTAGATCACTTTAGTCACTACTGAACAGGGTAGCTCATTCGGTCACAAAAACATATTAATATATAAAGAATGCCCCAGCATGGCTGTATATTTTCCACAATTTAGAGCCAATCGCACTGTGGGTGATCTCAAATCCGCTCCTGTCCAGCCAATCAGAAGCATGGATTACCTCATGCCTCGCATGCCCATTGGCTGCTGTCACGTCAGGAGCAGCCTGCATGCTTCGCAGGGGGAGATTCGTGTCACTTACACCCAGCCGAGCAGGAAGGAACAAAGACAGCCGGGCGGTGATAGAAATATTCCGAGGCGTCCCCCCTCTCTAACCAGTGGAGACTCATCCTTTTGTTGGTCCAATATTCGCATCCCTTCTTTTCCCCGAGGATGTGCAGTTGTCCCCTTATGCGCCCATCTGATGTTTGGGCGAGCCACATTCCACCTGATCTCACTCAACGGATGCTATCAAGATAGATGATGTCAAGTGCTATGAAGATGCTCTCTGAACTTTAGATCTAACCTCTGCAACTTGACAAATTACCCTTCCTCATTTGTGGATATTGCTTGGTAATTTTTCCAAAATGCCCGATGCAAATTACCTGTTCTCTGTGTCCTGGGGATACATTAAGGTAAGACGTCACATCAGTTGAAATAATACTATAATAGAGTTAAATAAAAGCAAAGTATATAATTTTTTTATTTAATCTATTGATTTGCAGTTAGTTTGCCACATTTAATTTTTACAATCAGTATAATATACGTGTCTTCATTAAATCTTATTGTAACATTTTTATATTATAATGTTCTCAGTGAAGCAACAAAAGATAAATATAAAGCTGTGTAAATTGTGTGTGTGTGTATATACACACACACACACATATATATATATATATATATATATGTATATATATATATATATATATATATATATATATATATATATATATATATATATATATATATATATATATATATATATATATATATATATATATATATATATATATATATATATATATATATATATATATATATATATATAGCAGCTTTTAAGGTTTGAATGGGGAAAAAAACTAGTATTCATTCTTTCATTCATTCATTCAGTCAATGTATTTATTTGAATCACTCGTGACTATTTTAGCATTCAGTGTTTCCTTTATTAGTCATAAAAAAAAACCTGTGGGTGTTATTGAATAGGAGGTCAGTACCATGCACAATAGGGCAGTAAGCACCCTAGCAGTGCCATAATGGTCTATTTAACATGATTAATATCAAATCCTCATCTTTTGTCAATATACATTCATAATGTCTTTAGTCTGAAAGAAGAGGCTTCAGGATGATTTTAAAAAAAAAAGCAGATGTTGTTATCCAATTTTATTTATTATTGTTAAGCACTTTATAAAACCCATGATTTCAAGCACCATCCATCCATCCATCAAATTACAGAGCGCTGCTGATAAGTGAACTCCCGCCACTCCAATTAGACCGAGTTACATAAATGATATAAAAAAAAAAAACCTCTGACGCAGGAAATGTACGACTAAACCTTGGTACAAAGGAAGTAAACCAATAGAAAACTATTTTTTATACACTGGTGTTGTCAGTTTTGAGATTTGTTGAATGGAGAATTTCAGGGAAAATTGCCTTTCTATTGTTTGTATACATACACATTAAGTATGAACATTATGCACATGTCAATATATAGCAAAATACACTTATTGCACATTGCTTTATAGGGTGTTAACTCCCTAGATTTAATTCACAAGTTTGCCCTTTTATTATTGTTATTGTTTCATTTAGTGGTATGTATTTGCAAAAATCAATCATAAACGGTTTCATCTTGACCAATTCGTGCATGTATTTTATGATTTTGGGAGAACTGAATTCTTGAACTTGGTTGAAACAGCTTGGAACAGGTCCTCTCTGCTGTTTACCAAGTAAAATATTGTTGGATGATTCATGTGTTTAAGAACAAGTCTGATTACCAGCTCAATAAATCCATGTCCCAGTACTTTTAGTTCATTCTTTTCAACATGTTTTGTTCAAATTCTAATGCTGTTGTATTACACACAATGTGTCCTGGTACGATCCAGTAATAAGGTATGGGTTATGTTGTTTGCAGTTCAAGAGGATGTTGAACAGGGAACTGACTCACCTGTCAGAGATGAGTCGCTCTGGGAATCAGGTGTCTGAGTTCATCTCCAGCACCTTTCTGGGTGAGCCATGTTTTCAACATTGTATATTTTATATTATATGTCAGGATTAAAACACCAGTGTTTGAAATGTGGAAATGTTAATCGAGCTTTTTTTTTTCTTCAACTCACCCAAGCGGTCGAATACTTGCAGAAAAATGACATTTTGGGACATTGATAAGCTGTCTTAAACTGACATTTCTGCTTCAAATTCTGTCTTAATTGTCTTAAAGCAATGTTGATTTATTTTTTATCTGGCCCTTCCTTTTCAGACAAGCAACATGAGGTGGAGATGCCATCTCCTCAGTCTCAAAAGGACAAAGAGAAGAAGAACAAGCCCATGTCTCAGATCAGTGGGGTAAAAAAGCTTCAGCATTCGTCCAGCCTCACTAACTCCAACATCCCCCGTTTTGGCGTAAAGACAGAGACGGAAGATGAGCTAGGCAAGGTATCTTGCCCGGCACCCTCCTTGATTTATTACAAGGCTGTCTGGAGCATTTTATTCGTTACCCAGTAGAGCTTGCTCCAAAAGTCAAATACTTACCATTTTCTCTCATGATTTACCATCAGGAGCTGGAACATGTGAACAAATGGGGCCTTAACGTGTTTAAGATCTCGGAATTCTCTGGGAATCGGCCACTGACGGTGATGATGTATACGATATTCCAGGTATCCCTTCTTACTACAACCAAAGAGTTTACTATGTTTGGTTTTCTAAATGATATCTGCTTTTTTTGTTTCAGGAGCGAGACTTATTAAAAACATTTAAAATTCCACTGGACACTTTTATCACCTGCCTGATGACCTTAGAGGACCATTATCATGGTGACGTGGCCTACCATAATAACATCCACGCTGCTGATGTCACCCAGTCCACCCACGTGCTGCTATCCACACCAGCGCTTGAGGTTTTAACCACACGCACGCACACATTACATATAAATAAATACATTTGTACTCACAATGTCAAACTACTGTTTGACACCTTTCGCCTTATTGTTAGATGTGGACTTTTTGGTACTAAAAATAACCCAATTTTCCTATTAAAAATGAACATTTCAATTTTTCTTATTGCACATTTCAGACCTTTGTGAAAAGTAACATTGTCATAGTCACTTTTTTCTTAAAAATTGTGATTTTTCACCATAATTATGTCATTTTTCATTTTACATTGTGACTCATAAAAGTATCTTCTTTTTAAAAATACAACTTTACTTTCACCTTTTTGGCACTAGTTTCTCATAACATGTGAGTTTTTCCCAGAACACGTTTCCTGTGTTCTTATGAAGCAGTAAATTTTTTCCTTCGATGTTTTTGGTCTTGTAACACTTTGTACTCGAGGAGAGGCAAATAAGCACGTATGACAAAATACGCACCAGCAAGCACGGGACAATAAGTTCAATCAAACCAGAGCTTGCTCCAATCAATGCCTCGTGCTTGTGAGTATATTTTTAACCTTCGGATTTCTGACTGCCCCCTCCTCTTCCTCTTGTCTGGTTGCCAGGCGGTATTCACAGACCTGGAGATCCTGGCCGCCATCTTTGCCAGCGCCATACACGACGTGGACCACCCGGGAGTGTCGAATCAGTTCCTCATCAACACCAGTGAGTCTAAAAGTGGCACCGTCTTAACGGCTACGTCACACACAATGATCACAAAATAGGTCGTTATGTACACGTTGAATGATTTCACAGATTAACAAAGTGTTTTAATTTACGGTTGCACAAATTTTTCTTTGAACTGATTCGATGGAATTTTTGGTCATTGATCGCTATGCAATTTGCTTTTCAAAAAGACCTTGCAGAAAAGAACTAAGGTCCAATTTGGAGTCATTGTCTCCAAATGACATAAGAAGTGCTTCCCTCAATGCAACATATTTTCTGCTGACAAGTGAAATAGAATAGTTTTATTCACCCGTATAGTCGATGGCAATTGGATTGTTCCGGTTATAATCATTTCTCAACGGGTAGGTCGGGACCAAAAAGTGTGGGAGGGAATTGCTATGAGGGAGTTAAATGTTTTCACCGGCAAGCAATGTCCACGTGTCGAAGTACATTTTCACGTGTGTGTGTGGGTGATCACGTGTGATGACAGACGGCAAGGTGGTGGATGGAGTTCAAAGTGGCTCATCAATAGTGCTTTTCAGCTTCAACTGAACATTATTAGCCACTCACGCTAAAAGCTCTTCTGGGAAACTAAGCAGTCACTTAAAGCACCGCTCGCTTTAGAAGCTGACATGAATGAATTGGCACAGGCATTGCAAATGACTTAAAGCAACGGTACGTACATCCAACTGTTATAACTTACAGTGAATCAGGGAAATCAATCATTACTTATTCATCTTTGAAGCACCTATCTATTCCTCATTGCCAGTTTATTTAACATTAGTGTCCCGGCCACCAGGACCGGACATTTGGTCGCCGGTCTTTTGGTCCCTTTTGGTCACCGGTCAAATGTACTTAGATATTAAACAGTACTTATATATTAACCTCTCTCTCTCATGAATATAATTTTGAGAGCAGCATTTGACCGGCAACCAAAAGACCGGCGACCAAAAGGGACCAGAAGACCGGCGACCAAACATCCGAGCATCCCCGGCGACAACTCTTTTAGACTTAAATTGAAGTAAACTTTACTACATGACTGGTTCTCAAACATCCTTTTCCTCAACAGACTCTGAGTTGGCGCTGATGTACAATGATGCGTCGGTGTTGGAGAACCACCACCTGGCAGTGGGCTTCAAGCTCCTCCAGGAGGAAAACTGCGACATCTTCCAAAACCTCACAAAAAAACAACGACAATCAATGCGCAAGATGGTCATCGACATTGTGAGTGAAAAAAACACTTTGCTTGTGATTTCCCATTGGGAAAAATCTTCTGTTATTCTGTTCTCTTTTCTTTCAACTAAAACATGCTGTCTTGATATATCAAGACCTAACCCACTGCTTTGTTTGTGTCTTAGGTGCTGGCTACTGACATGTCCAAGCACATGAATTTACTGGCTGACCTAAAAACCATGGTGGAAACCAAAAAGGTGACCAGCTCCGGAGTCTTGCTGCTCGACAACTACTCGGACAGGATACAGGTCTGCTCTCAAATGAAAAAGATGGGCCATTTGAGGGCTTCAATGAAAACTATGGAATTGTCTTTTCTGCAGGTCCTGCAGAATATGGTGCACTGTGCCGACCTAAGCAACCCCACCAAGCCCCTGCAGCTGTATAAGCAGTGGACCGACCGTATCATGGAAGAGTTCTTCAGCCAAGGCGATCGCGAGAGGGACCGGGGCATGGAAATCAGCCCCATGTGCGACAAACACAACGCCTCCGTGGAAAAGAGCCAGGTAAGGCCTGATTTCGGTGGAGTATCAATCTCAGTTGAAGCTGTGTAACCTGTCCATTTTCAGTTCCTTTTTTATTTAACTTCATAACATTGTATATTAGCGTTTAATCTTAAATAGGTGCATTGTTTGTCTTTAAACATTTATTCAGGATATGTCTTTTAATTCAGATTTGTTGCATAGTACATCTAGTATATCAAGTAAAAAAAATGAATCAAGCGCATTCATAGTGTAGAAACTTCATAATGAATGTATATTTTGGTTTTGATAAACACTTGGGCTTAATACACTAATGGGCATTATGGTGGTATATTTAGTTTACAATGTCTAAAAAACACTTAAGTGGTTTATATTAAATTGTAAACCCTCATGTGCAGGTGGGTTTCATCGACTACATCGTGCACCCTCTGTGGGAGACGTGGGCCGACCTGGTGCATCCGGATGCTCAGGACATTTTGGACACGCTGGAAGACAACCGGGAATGGTACCAGAGCACCATCCCACAGAGCCCCTCACCCACTCTAGATGAGCCCGAGGATGGCGGCCGGCACCCGGCCGGTGACAAATTCCAGTTTGAGCTAACATTGGAGGAGGACGGGGAGTCGGACACGGAGAAGGATAGCGGCAGCCAGCCCGAAGAGGAGGAGGAGGAGGAGGAAGAAGACGAAGAAGAGGAGGATGAGGAAGAAAACAGCTGTACGGACTCCAAAACCCTTTGCACGCAGGACTCTGAATGCACTGAGATACCCTTGGATGAGCAGGTGGCTGAGGAGGCAGAAGTAGCAGAAGAAGATGAGGAGGAGGACACTTCCTGCTCGCCAACGTGTGTCACGGAGGAAGAGGTGATAGAGGAGAAGGAAGAGCAGCAGGAGGACAAAGAGGAGGAGGAGAAAGAAGCGAAAACCCCTGACACATAACATTTTAGGACGTGAGGAACTATTCTTCTTAGCAATGATTATTTATAGATTTTTTTTTATTATTTGGAGGTGGAGCGTGCTTGTGTGGGGCTTTATTTTCTTACTTGCCCTCCTCAAACACGTCTCTTCAAAGCTCTTCTTGACTGTATCACACAGGCAAAAACATGCGGCTCCAAAACTAAGTGCGTAATCGCACTAGGCCATTCAAACCGTGCTTGAGATCACTTGACATCTTGAATCCAGAACATTTATTGCTGAACCGTGCAAAAGTTCAATTACATTTCAAACCAAAGGGGAGACACCAATGTGCAGCACTGATGCTGTCGCTCAATGGGCCAGATGATAAATACCACTTTGTAAAATAAAGGTAAAAAAACACACACACATACACATGCAATATTCTGGCCATGATATTTTCAGATTTGCAGATTTAGAACTGAACAAAAACGGAAATAACCCTTAAAAATATATGTGCAATTTCATATTATTACAGATGGTCCATTAGACATTTAATCATGTTAGATAGCAATTTAATGGAAATCAATAGAATTCACAGAGTGTCATGTACATAAAGAAAAAGAACTGAAAAACCTGATTAAAAATAGGCAGTGTTAATTCCAGCACGGTTTCGAATGGCCTTCAAGTGCCAAAGGCCAACAACAGGCACAGCAAGCACACGCCCTCTTTTGAGCCCGATCACGACAACCAAACGTCTGCTTCAAATGTGCCCAAACAACAACAACAACAACACTCGCTCACTATTTATTTTGTTTTACTCAGGAAAACTTTGTATTCCTGTTCAAACTGAGGTGACTTGGTTTCCCTTTCTCTTCTTTTCCTGTGTCTGAGAGGGTGTGTATGTATGTGCGATGGCCTTTAGAAACACATTTCAGATGTGGAAGTCTTCCTTGCAAAGCGGAGCGATGCTGTCTTTTTGTCTTGTCGGCTTCAGATATTTTCTACTGAGCGAGTGTGAATCATGAGGTGTTTTTTGTTTCTTTTTTTTTTATTATTGTGTGGGTGGGACTCTTCTGAGGCATTTGCACTTGCTCCGATAGCATTTATACTCCTTACTATACTCCCACTCGGCTAACGTGCTAGGTTTTTTTTTTATTTCACTTTTATTTTCACCATAGAGGAAGTGAACTTGGACAAAAAAAAACTTAAGTTGATGTGGGATAAAGCCTTTAACTTTATTGTTGCCTACAGTTCTTTTTGAACACCTCCTCAAACAATGCAATGCTTTGTAGTCCATACAACAACAACAAAAAAGCACTTTTTCCCCTGCTTTTAAATAATTAGGGTTTAACATGACTAGTAACCATTTTTATCTTTTATTAGATTCAAGTTTGTTCATTTAATATTTTGTCATTTTATCTGTTCCAATTTTTAATCCACTGCGTTCAATACAGTGGCGTCTCCGTTTCTGGACAAGACAATCAGTTGTGTCTGCTACACTGACACTTTCACATACCTTTTTTCTCATTTTTATCTTTTTTTTCACTTTTTTTAATTCTCTTATTTAAGTTTAATAATTTCCTCTTTCACGTGTTTCATTTTGCCTTCATTCAATTTATTTTATTTATTATTTTGGACTTTTTTGGATAAAAAATATTTTGTGGGACATTTAGTTTTGTTATTTTATTTTTATTTTCACTTGCATAAAGTCTTAATGCCCTTCTATTTTTTATATGATTTAATTATTTGCATCTGTATTTACTTTTCCTACAAAATGCCAACGTGTCTCAAGCACTCACTGTTTTATTTATTTACCCCTTTTTTCCTCATTTACATCTATTCTTAGCAGATATTTTTTCTATTTAATCATAATAAGGTGGTACAGTTAGAGTCACTGTAGCATAGACAGACTTTCCAGTTCAAACATCCAAATATTATCCCCTAACTTCTTCTCCTGTGTACCTAAAATATAAACTACAGTTACCAAAAAAAGGATAAACACACTTGAAGACTGCACACTGATTTTCTTTCATTAGATTTTTTTCACTCGTTGTTTATTCTTTCATTTTAGTGCCAAATTTTCTTCTTTTCCTCACTGCCCTTTTATTCTCAAGCCCACTCGACCCCCTTAAATGGAATACGATTTGATTTGTTTTTTTTTTAATCGCTGTTTACAAACATGATATTTATTGTTGTGTATATACGATATAGTAGTTAATATTATTAATGTTGTTACTATCAAAACGCCGTTTGTTGTAAATGGTCGACTCTTAATCATCCCTTTTGGTGATGGTGTGGCTGTAATCACGTACCTCTTGTTGAGAGAATGTGTTTGAGAGAAAACAAAAATAAGATTTTTAAAAATAGTTGCTCGGGTAGAGGAGGTATTCGAGGCGCGTATGAGCCAAATTGTTTTATAAAAAGCAACTGTTCCTTGGCCCATGGGCTGTGCCTTAAATTCAACACTTTCACGCTTGTTTTCTTTCTTCTCCCTATGCTGCTGCTTTAGGGATTTACGGTGGCCTGCCAGAACGGAAAACAAATGTTCATGTCGTGATAAAAGTTGGAACACGCACATCACGATTACTATGTCAGTAGAAAAATAAGCCCATAGAGTTACAGCCTTCAAAAAAGCATCTACAATATAGGATCAACGTTTCCTTGTTCGTGGGTGTCCAAACTTAGGCCCATGAACCCACTTTTTCTTTATTGGGTAGCAACAAAAGCCTGTATGGACTTCTCAACTGTTTTGTTTTCAGTAGTGAAAGTATATATATTATTTTTGAATATTCTTTGTACCTTTTGAATGATTTGGTTTCTGGTAGGTTTTATTTCATTCATTCATATTGACAGTGAGAGACATCAAATCCATGTCAATGCAGCTATTGAGTCATCACGTCTAATTGCTATTGATGACCACAGATGTTAATAATAAAATTGGATTATTAGGCTGGCAGCAACCAAACTAAATTGAGTTCAGTTGAGTTAAGTCCAGTTTGCTTAAAAATTTGAGTTTTGGGGCGTAAACTTGACTGTAGGTTTTCCCCCAAAACATGGAAATTTAAGTGTAATTATAGGTTGATTTACAAAAAAATGTTTCACAATGTACAAGGTTTATATTATTATATTTAAGTATTTGCTGCTTCAATGCCATCCATACACTGTATTAGTGTAGCCTACCAAATGTTTCAATATCACACTTTTCATACCAACAAATTAATGTCACTTAACTCTTTTCAAAACAGTTTGGGAAGTGTCATCAAAACAAAACCATGTGGAAAATTATCACTTCAACCAATACAGAGAATTTATTTACAAGCAACGACAACAGTCACTATTATCAAGCTCTCTTTTTTAAAAAAACAAAATCACTAAAATCATCGCACCTAAACGATAACACATCTTTTTTTTAGCAATCAACCAATTAGGCCTTTTACTTCATGAACATTTGTTGTGATTTTTGGTAATTGTTGGCCACCGTAACAATTGCCTCACCTTTCTATAAATTGCCTTTTTGTTTCTCTTTTAAAGCCAAACTTTTCTTCAAGGAAAGCACACAGGCTTAGCGACGCGCACGCATACACACATAGACGCACAAACGTGCATGTTCAGCCGCTGCTGCATTAAATTTGGCTGAATAACCGACAATGTATGTGCGTGAGTCGCTAAGGGACACCTTCCTCGCTTACCTTCCTGGCAATAGAACCTAACACACCGACCAACAGAGACTCTTCGTTTGACACATATACTGTAGACGCTCAACAGCCCTGGCCCAATGGAAACAGTCTGTTCCTCCTTTTTTTTGTGTTTTATTTTTTTAAAAGTATGAACGGAAAAACACAAACTGTAACTTTAAAAAAAAAAAATAAGTGATAGGAAAAGGTCTTCTGGACAATTATTTTTTGGGGGTCATGTCTTTAGAATGCCAACTTGTCTGGACGTTTCACAGGACAATTCCAAATGTTATTTTATTGGAATCCTTGTTGTTTGCAGTCTATTGGATAGCACTGTAGAGCATATGACTTTGTGTATAAAAAAAAACAAAATTGAACTACAAAAAACGTTTTTATATGCAATGGATTAAATAAAAGCATGGGTTGATTCTGCCTTATCTTGGTATTCTATGATCATTAGTCTTATTATTATTATTATTATTGCATTATAGTTAATTGACACTATTTTTAAAATCTAAAAAAAATGTCTCTTTGCTTCTATTTGCTTGTTTTGTTAAAAAAATATGTATTTTTTTTTAAGTCTCACATTTTAACTACTACTTTCAAATAAATATATATAATTTGGGGCATCACATAACTGACAATAAAATGTTCTCATAGATATGCTTAACATGGAACTAACTCTTCATCTTTTATGTGAGATACAAAATGTCCCACAACAGCAGAGGACTTCATGTGACGACTACTGCAACCTTCACATCGGTAAGCAGACTGACTACAAATTAGAAATGCTAAATTGAGGAACTTGGTAAACATGTCAATGTCCAGCATCTTTATATTTTTTTAGGTGTACTACCAAATACCATTCCTTTATTTATATATTAATAATAATTCCGTTAAAATCGAGTTACAGAACATGTATTTTTCATTCATTGATGTTATATTTTTGTGTTATTTTCTAGGTACAAGATTTTCGTATTGTCATTTTAAACAACAAAATGCCTTTCCAGATACAACCCAACTGAGGCAGTTGTAACATCATCTACTGCATTGGATGGAGACAGTGCAGACCATTCCGGCACCTTAGAAACAATGTCAAATGAAGACGGTGGAAAGGAGGCTGCAAAACAAAAGGCCTTCCCCTCATCTTTGAAGGAAGAGGAATGACAGATTTGGGGGAGAAAAAAAAGACCTACATTGGAAGCAGTACTAGGCACCACAAGTAAGAACGCTGACACCTTATAAGGTAAGGACATGGTTGGACGAGGGTGTCTGTCACGAGGACGTGGGTAGTCGCAGCAACTGTTGTGCGAGACACTTAACTAGGCCTATCATAGTCACCAATCAAAAATTAACTTACTGTATTGTAATATTGGGTTCAACAAAGGGATGCAATAATTAGGGATTGTCCTCACTGTCATAAGCAAGTTCCCAAGGAACCTTGAGACAGAAGGTGCTTGTAGAGGCTCACCACTGAGTGGCAGTGGAGATTCAACAAGTACATTGGAGGCCCAGTCATTACCATGGTGCAAATAAACACAGTATCCATGCTAACCGTTAAATTAGTTTTATTTCCTATCCTTTCGAACACAACCTCCTTGCATAGCCTGTCGGTTGTGCAAATTACCCTGGTCTAAAATGGACACAATCACATCTTAATTCATGGTTATGCTAAGATGGTCAAACACACTTGTCTCAAATACACTCACACACTTGCACACAGTCTTACGAATCCATTTGACAACAATGTAGTTTGACACGACTGATGTAGGGACGCCATCTCTTTCTTTCCCTTACAAAAAAGGTTTACATAAACAATATCACACACACACATACATATACAGCAGTCATAGATAATGCAGAGACTATTTACAGGCATTTAAATTCATAAAATATTGCACTTATTGGCCCATTTGCACGTCACGGGGAGCACTACATGCGTTTTTAAAAATCTGTAGTATTATATATATATATATTTTTTTTTTTAAATTAACTGGGACATAAATCTACTTACGAGGTCATGCATTTTCCCATTGTTATTTCGTCAACTACACAACAAAGCTCAAGGTATTGTAATTTTATTTTTTCCTTCTTTTTTTTTTGTCGTGATTAACTTTTCTTGTCTTTTGGCACACATAGTATGTTATAGATTGCAGAGGTTCTAACAGAACTGGAAAGGCTTTTAAGGATATTAAAATAAGCTACAATTGGATCCAGCAGACTTTTGCAATGCCTTCGGCACCCGTTAGTAGGAGCCCTGGCTCTATTAGCATGCTGGTTCCCGAAGGAAACTATGGCTGTCGTTACCCCCCCCCCCCCCCCCCCCCCATCCACACACGCACACACCCCATCCACATTACAGTATACTACTCTTACTGTAATGTGTTACTGTTACAATTCAAAATAAATGCTCATCTTTTTTTTTTTTTTAAGTAAGCACATGATTGAATTTTTTATGGCATGTTATGTAAGCCCATATAGAGGACGATGCGTGGAGCAAACACACAACTAAAACAGAACCGAGATTGATTTGGGAGATACAGAGAGAAAGGCCGCTTTTTAGTGTGGAAAATTCCCCCGAATGTTCATTAACCTACATATACAACCGCCTCAAAGTGTACCCTATTTGGATTATCACCACACGCTTAAATGTTAGGCTAAGCAATCAATCACTGCAACAAGAGAAGGTAGAATTTGGCCATTCAGAGGTGAAATGTTGCCTCCATAAGTGAAACTGCAATTGAAATGTGTATAGTTAGAATTGTACTCTTTTACTTTACACTATGTGCCATTCTTGGTAGTTTGGAAGAGAAAAAAACAGCTAATTTTTTGGTGGGGTATTCCATTTTTTCACTAAATCAAAGGAGTCGGGAGAAGTAACCTATATTAATGTCTGCCTAAACCAAGTTGATCATTTGGTGACACTGAGTGGCGCTTCGCTTCTAATTAATCATTGAAACAGATGTTATAACTTGAATGATTTCGACCATAGTAGTATACAGCAATTTCTTCTTTCAGGATGTTGATGAAAAGATGAATTTATCTGGCAACCATTTTAGATTCTGCAAACATCCGCATAATATATCTCCTTTAAATTGAAGTTACACAACATAGTCATTAAGAGTTTAAGTTACTTTTTTGGATGCTTTATGATGAAGTGGACTACAAACATGAAGGTTATTGGTGTATCTAAGGGCACGTCCTCTAACTTCTTATTTGCTCGTGGAAGAATGTGACAAAGGTTAGTATGGCAGGATTTTAGTAAGTCTACCACTAAACGGTCCAGGGGTGATGGGTTTGGGTATGGTGGGCATGAGCGCAGTACAGGAAGTAGAACTAACAGTTGCAGCTGGGCTGCTGGGGGGGCGGAGCACTGTCAGTCAGTTTGGCGCTGGGCGCTCCCGCGGTGGCGGCCGGGTCGCCGTCCAAGCTATCGGACATTTTGTCACAAATGAGATCGACGAGACGCTCAAAGGTCTGCTTGACATTGATGTTGTCCTTGGCGCTCGTCTCGAAGAACTCAAAGCCTTTGTCAAGGGTCAATCAAGAAAAAATGCTACATTAACATATAACGTCAACTGTAACCTTGATTCTCAAACTTTTTAGACAAAGTACCATTTAAATTTGAAAGAAAGACTAAACTAGGGAGTGGCATTTCTAAAGTTATTAATAAACACAAAACTTTATAGGATTTTTTTTAAATCATGATAAATATCATTTTAAATAATCTTATCATTATCACAGAACTATCACAAAGTCCTTAAAATCACAATATTACAAGAAAAAATATCTAAACATTCTTATACTGTGGCAAAAAAAGCAGCTAAGTCATAATACTAGATAATGATTAAGTTCAAAATATAATTGGAACATCAAAAAAGATAACACATAAACATCTACTCTAAATATAGTATTTCAATGCTTTAGTTTTATATTAGCATTAGAAATTGTTTCCACTTTTTTTTTTTGCTTTCATACAACCTTAGCGTTACATTAGCCTTGAACAGTATAATTTCCTGATACACATTTTCGGCAATCTGCTGTAAATGTTCAATACATGTAAGTATATATAGTTTATAGTAAACTGCAAACCTACAGAAATTTGTAGTTTATTTGACAGTGTGAAGCCCAAGAAAGGTTTTTTGTCACACTTACCCAGCTGTTCCGCCAACAGCCTTCCGCTATCCACCGACACCACTCGTTCCTCATCCATATCACACTTATTAGCAGCCAACACCACTTGTGCATTATCCCATGAATATGTTTTTATCTGGGTAGACCTGTGCATAACAAAAAAAATGACATTGCAGTTGAACAACAAGTGCAGGCTGTTTTTTTAGGTCAGTTTGCTCTATGGCAAGAACAGTGAGATGGACACGATATGAACATTGGCCACCATTTGGACAGGTCACAGGTCAAACCTGCCTCATTGTTTGTTAGGCAGCTTGTTGTGTGAATCATTGCAGATTGGGTCATGAAAGTGGAGCAAATGCTTCTCATGTTCACCATTTTGAAATGGGTCTTTTTGATTTCAGGAGTTCTGTAAACATTTCTGTTTTCATCTCATTTTTGTATTAATAGGTGAAATGTAATGAGGGATGCTAGTTATGATTATAAGTAACTGATAAAATTCAGGGAATGAATGAATGTTGCCACCCTTTTCTTATGTAGTCAGCAAAATCAGCATTGTGTAAGGGGAAATGTTCTTTTTTTCGTGCCCTTTTTACATATGCACAGAAATAGCTTCTGACTGACATTTAGAAATGTTAAAACTGTTCAATATGATAGCAAATCTTTCAATCCTCTGCATTCTTCTTTTTTTTCATGACCATGGTTCATAGATCTCTTCAAAATTCTTATTTGTAGATCTTTATTTTGCATCATTCTTACTTCTAAAACCTTGACAGTGTTTACCGTTTACCTTACTGCCAAAAGTTGCAATTTTAAAATAATGTCAACCACTGAATAATTCCACTTAAATAAAGTTTAAAAATAACTATTGGTAATCCTGGAAGGACACAGTTGAAAGAAAACCAATTGTCTCTTAATAGTGGTTTAATAAAAAAAATGGCTGTAGCATTATGATATCTATAGTTGACACTTAATAAAATGTGTGCTTGCTATGTGCTCACTTATAGAGATTATTAATGTAATTTATTTTTGTTGACTCAAGAAATACATAGGAATCCATTTGAACTTAAATTTTCTCCACATTCACACTGTGCTTTAATGGTTCCACTGAAGTTAATGAATGAAAAGTCCTGCAGCAGCAATGCATCAGTGTGTGTAGAAAACAGTGCCTGTGACTCTGAGAGACGCATTGAGAGAAAGAGCTTAAGAAGCAAATATATCCTTTAGTGCTGCAGTCCGCCTAAAAGTAGGACAGCGAATACACCGCAGCCTTGGGGAAAATAGGAGCACGAGAGAGGCAAAGAGGCTGTAAGAAGGCTAGACATGTGGCACATCTAAAGCCAACGAAGAGGGCTGTACAATATGACTCATATGTTTCAGAAGAAAAACTTAAGAGGTGCGGCGGAAAGAAAATATCCTCTCCGTGCATGTCATAGACAGGATATGAAAACGTCACACAGTTTAATTCAGGAGCAGCTGAGGAAAGAACGGTTGCCATGGCGATCCCTTTTTTTGGCTACATGTCGTAGAGTGCAGTGGAGATGGGGAGAGGCACAAAGTCAATATAGCGTATAGAGTGTGGACTGCGTTGCTATATGGATTTCAATGTGACTTAATACAGGTAACATAATACATAAAGGTTAAAATAAAATGCTGCTGTCTCTGTTTATTCTCCAAGAATTGCAGTTTCAGGTTACCATAATTCAAGAATTTGTTGTGCATAGGTGTGTGTATGAGTCTGTTTGTGTACATATTATTTCTATATGAATCATAACATGAAAACATTGTTAATGTTTACAATGGAATGTCAGATAGAGATCATTTCCCAGAAACCTGCTTTCTAAAATCGATTGCGGCCAAATTTAGACTCTCACAAAAAACTACTTTGCCTTGATCATGTAAATTATTCAAGACAATTTAAATATCCATTATGCACACATTCACATCAAGTCATGATAGATAACTGCTTAAAAATGAAAGACAAGATAAGTGACTTACCAGTCTTGTACAGCGCCAAAGGATTCCTCATTAGTGATGTCATACATGAGAATGAAGCCCATGGCACCACGGTAGTAGGCAGTAGTGATGGTTCTGTAACGCTCCTGGCCAGCTGTGTCCTACACACACACATACACATACTGTCACATGTATACACAACTGTCCAGTTGATTAAAAAAAAAGAGCCTGGGCTATACAGGATGCAATGTGTGCATCAAATCGCATTGACTGTATTATGTTCACCATGCAGACATCATTATGCTGAGTGGTTCACAATAAATCTGCAGTGACATAAAACAGTGACTCAATCGTAGCGTCTCCTCGAAAAGCCCAGCCATGCAAACCGTGTAAACAGAACATTAAGAACATCAGAGCTTCGGAGTTCAGCTGATCAGATGTTTCATATACAGACTAAATGTACATTTGCAATCCATTACATTAGATGTGCATATGCAATATGAGTTATAAATTGGAGCATTTACCCGCAACTGTATTACCCATTTACTGTAGTAAATCATTCTGTGTGTGTGGTCGACACTGAAGGAGCTAAAAACGGCAGCCTCATTGAAAATGTATGCCAGCCACTGCAGCTCTAACACCTGAATGAAAATGCTAATGTTGATGCTTTGATGTGCTTGATTATATTCAAGGAGGAAGTGTTGGCAAGGGCTATTTGTTTACTCCTGATTATGTTTGCCGTGAGTTACATAATGACCACACAAGGCCTTCCCTTCGCGATAGGCAATTTGTTCCGCCCACAGAAAAATGTATTTTTCGGGGAGCGTCTGTCTGTGAATCATGATAGAGGACTTTTTTTGGCTGCTCCACTTGGCGCTGATTTGCTGTCTATCCATGTGCTTATGGCTATGACCACAGTGTGCTGGCTGTAGCTAGAGGCCCAATCTGACCTTCACTCTGCAGAAATTGAGCTTGCTGTCTACACACACACACACGCTATGACCTTTTAACCAACACTAGCAATGACACAAAGCACATGTACTTAGGACATTTATATTAGACCATTTTGTTGTTAAGATTTGAGGAAGGTGTGTTTTTCTTGAGATTTATGATAGAAAAAATGATTTCATCGCAAGGTAAGAGCATGACCAGATGTTTACATTTTTTACTGCTGAGATGTGTAAATAGCAACTAACTGTAAAAGTGGTGCTTGTCGCTCAAAGCAAATTACAGCAAATAATGTGAGGCCAAGTGGCGCATAGGTGGGCAGAGGCCATTACTTTTAAGAGAATTGCTGTATTGAGCAGTTGAGACTGAAATCCAATGTTTAGGATTTACTGTGTCTGCATACTGACTTGTCAATTATCGATGTCATTAGTTAATTACTTGCCTTTTTTTGTTGCTATTTGAAAAACAGTCTGGTCTCTACCTATTACTTTATTACTTTTGTTCTAAATCATCAACTACCCTGGAAATCCAGAGTCACAATTATCGGGCAGAATCGAACAAGCTGGTTGCTTGGAAGCAATGAAGATGCTTAATAGCAGTTTAAAAATTCACAAATCCTGACAGGAAGGTCACTACGTTGTGGAGAGACACGTTAGAGATGTAAATGTCAGGGGATAGCCAATTGCTGCAGAATGGTCTAGCCATGACACCAGAGCACGATCTTGACAGTAACATTAACCTTTGGTGCTAATTTGCAATGACGGCAAAGAAAGAAGGTGATAGAGAAAGAACGAGACATGATACTTCTGTATCTACTAATTAAAAAGCTCCGAATATTTTTCACTTCTCCACAAAAATGAAGTGTCAGTGTGTGTTGTTCGCCTCCCTCTGTGCGCCAAGCTAACACTTACTGGTCTCTTCTCAGTAATTTTCCAACTTCCATCAGCCTCCCCACTTCCAATGAATGTCAAAGTATGAAGACAAACTGTAAGATCCCCTTTTTAATCAAAAACAGAGCCCTCCTCGACTTTTTACTGGATTTTATCATCTAGTTTTATCTAATTTAGAGCCATAAAAAAACAGATGATCTAAAATCTAAGCATTTTGTTCTGTCATGATGCACAATTCATTTTAAACATTAGGTCCTGACCTTTAAATAAAATCTATTAATCAATTTATCAAAAGGACACCACACAAGATAAGATGACTTTAAATGAGATAAGATCAGATACAAGGCGTGTGGTGAGGCTAGGATAAGGATTTTAGACAGCATAGGTCACACTCTGGCCATCTGCACCTTCAACTGGTATTTTAGAGAGATATAGCTTTTGATTAGGTTAAAAAGAAAATCACCAAAAGTGGCTATTGCCCAAACATTTCATACCCAAATTTGCAGCTTGATCCTCTTGTCATTTTTATACACCGTCTTCACTTTGAAGTCGATGCCTACGGTGCTGACAAAGGCCGAAGTGAAGGCATCATCGGCGTAGCGGAATAAGAAGGACGTCTTTCCCACGCTGCTGTTGCCGATGATCAACAGCTTGAACATGTAGTCGAAGTTTTGGTCACCGCCCTCCCCCTTCCCTTTCGCATCCTGAGTGGCAGCCATCTACATTGACAATGAAAAGAGGATGAATAAGTAGCTATTTAATGATGTCCTCAGCAACATCAGTATGGTCTTAATTATTATTCCTTAACCATCCATCAAGGAGTGGCTGGCTGGTGGTCAAATGGACAAACAAATTCATCATATTTTGTCAGCAGTTCAACCTTGGCAGATGTCTAAATGTCTTTTGAGTTTATTATCACACTTTTCTTAGCTCGTCGCCCCCTGCTACCAGTTTCCAAGGTGGGACTTATGTTGTAATTTGACAGAATTATGTCATCAATGTAGAAAGAAAGAAAAGAAAATGACATTGTAGCTCACTACATTTTGATGCTCCGTCTTAAACATTTCAGTTTATGTAGTAATCATAAAAGTTTGTCTTGACATTTTTAATTTAGTCCTGTATCATTATAACCCATTAAATAATAAAATAGGGTAAAATTGTCTGTGAATTATTTGGAGGAAGGTTTAACAAAACATCCACTTATTTCCTGAATAAAAACTCAGAAAAGGCAGAAACAAATTCCCATTCTTTAGCGGAAAAAAGACAGAGTTTACTGATTTCTTAGTCAGTTTGAGGTTTCAATTGTGACAGAACACAACATTTTGTGTTTTCAGAGATCAGTCCGTGTTCAGTAAAATCCAAATGTCAATTTGCGTGAAAGCAATTTTGATTCTATTGTTTTTTCTTATTATTATTTATCTCTACATGGGGCTTTAATACTGCTTGGCTGAGTTTAACCGGCCGGCACAATGATCCAAAAACTCTACATAGTATAACCATAAATATCAGGTTTATGCTCTGCCCTTAACACATTGCCACCTTCAGAATGATTGATGTCAACACTAACTATAGCCTTACTGGGTACCATTCACCTGAGACAGAGAGAGACAGAGAGAAAGACATGAACACAATCAAGCGCACGCGCACAAGCACAGTCATCTTTGCTCCAAGGTGAATCGCGCATCACGTTCATTGCTATTAAACATGAGTAGTCTTCCTATCATTTTAGAACATTGAAATATACAGCAATTATTTAGCACTTCATCCCATCTTCGGAAAAAACATACTTACTCGCACGAGCTACCAAAGACGGATTCGTTATTTACACAATCATTGTGTTATATAAAACGGGCACGATGTTGTAAGAATGGGGGGCATAGGAGATGGGGAGGGGCGCTAATGCTAGCAATCTGTCTACGAGGTCATTTTTATGACACATTGGGAACGATTTATAGATGAAACTATAAGTCATGCTGAGAAACAAACCTGTTTCCTCGGCCCTTGGCTCGGACGTTTGCTCTGTGTTAATCCCCCTCCTTTTGTTTTATGAAATGTTTGTTTTTCGTCTTCTTTCTCTTCCCCCCCTTCGTGTCGCTCGTCGGCTCTGCTGAAGCAATTTCAGCACCAGGGAGCTGTTCCGACCGACCGCCTCCCCCTCCCTTCTCACTTTCCTCTCCCCCACTCCCTCCCTCCCTTCTCTCCTTTCCTCCCATCGAGTATGCTTCCTTCGTCATTTTCAGAGCATGATGGGAGTGGTAGTTTTCTGTCAACTAGCGTCAAGTACCTTTCCCAACAGGAAAAGCGGCTCGTGCGTACACAGTTGCGTGTTTTAGGATGGCGACGCGACGAAAAGAAATAATTAAAACAACATTTTTATGGCTCACGTGTCATAAACAACGCCCCATTACTTGATAAGGTTGTTCTTACCTTCCCGTAAAAGTCCATGTTGCGATCGATGAAAAAAATGAGGAAAAAAAAAACCTAAAAGTTGTACCATAAGGAATATAAATTGTTCTGGTGGATCCGACCGTCAAATATTATCATTATCAAGATAAAGGTTTTTGATAGGAGGATTTGTTGGTCGAGGTAGGTTATTTACTTAAAAAAAATACATTGTATTCATCCTAACGTCTATGGGGGAAGCTGTAAATACTTTTTGGTTGGGCTTTAATCCTTCAAAATACAGTAGTATTGCACATTATGAACATTGTGATGACATGCACTTTGGTGTTTGTTCTTTACTTCGAGACATTTAAATGCTACTTCATACCTGTCAACCTCTGCCGATAACTGCCTTTATAAATGATTATGATTCCCCAAAATAACATTGTGAGCAGCACACCAATTCTTATTTATGATTTGAACTTTTTGCACTAAAAAGGGAGGCACAGTTTTAGCCAACACCTTGTAGCATATTATTCATGCATCATTCAGGTGTGGCGTTTTATTGCTTTTATATTTAATCAGTGGTTAACATCTTTATACTCATGCACTTGATGGCAAAGACTGACATTATCTGCAGTTACCTTTGACAAGCATTTTCCCACAGGGGGCAGTACCATTTCATTCTACATTCTTATGAAGGTTTCAATTATGACTGAATCTTTTATAAGCTTTTTTTGTTGGCTACAAATAGAGGTTTGCCAGATTTATAGTAATTGACATCTAGTGCAGTGCTGTGTAAGTTTGGAAGGACATGAGCTGGAACAGAGGCAAGGCAGTTTTTACCCACATTCCAAAAATGTGCTAATTGGGACAATGGGAGGCTTCAAATACTTTGTAGTGTTAAATGTGAAACGTGATAATTGTTGAAAGAAATTGGATGAATGGAATCGCTGAATTACAATCTTTCTGAATCATGATATACTTTCATTTTGTGATATTTCAGCTATTTGCTGCCTCATCTGCCGTCTTTAAGTGTTTGAGATTAACTCCATTTTTGTCGCATGTGCCAGGTCAAAGGTTAACTGGATCGGAATACCTTCTACCAAGGCTATTTTTGTTTAAAAAATGCCTTTTGGAAGGTAAATACATTGATGGGAATCTTCATTGTGTATGGCTTTTGTATCAAAATGTTCTTTTCCTTATAGATTGATTTGTCACAGTATGAAAATGTGACAGTGTTTCTCGATCCTGGAGCGGTGAGTTAGTTTTATCAGTGTTGTGGACTAGCAGTTGGTTGATGTGGCCTCATCTGATTGGTGGACAGATGGATGCGCTTGGGGAGAAGCTGCTGAAAGAGCACCCTGACAATGTGCGTGTCATAGCTTGCCGAGCTATCCTTTCCCCAACTGACCTCATCAGTCTGTGCTTGGTTCAGGACTCAACCAGACATGGGCCTACGACGTCCGTGCCGTGCGATACAGCCTCAGTGGGAGTGTCTCCGTCAGTAACCTGCAGGAGTCACAGTAATATGTAACTTCTGAATCTAAAAGGCAAAATGGTTATTTCGCCTGGCTTGCGAGCAGCGTAGTTTCAATTTCCACTCGGTGGCGGCATGATTATGAGTGTGAATGTGAGTGGGAATTCTCGTCTGTCTCTTTGTGTGCCCTACGACTGACTAGCCTTTCACACCAAGTTTGCTGGGATAGTCTCCAGCACTCATGGACCCTGACGAGAATAAACAAATGGACGAATGGATCTAAATTTCATTAAATGCACACCTACCCTCAGGGGGCGGTAATGCTCCACAGGCTTGCAAAGCGAAGCTCAATGCAAAAATCACTATGTACTACTCTATAAGTTGATCTGCTTGCCGAAGACTGTATGCATCAGATACTAAAGATCACAAATATAATGTTTGATTGATTCTGTTCAGCCAAAAAAACGATGAAAATGTATAATCATTTCACTATAAATGTTAGAAACATGTTTCTTTTCAGACGTGTTGAGCACTGTGCAAGCGTTTTAACAGCAAAGGCGGTGATATTAAATATGACGTCACAAGGAGGCGTTGCCCCAGACTGCGGCCGCAGTATAAAAACTCATGCGCGCGTTTAGGATGGGCAGTCAGAGCGCTCGGAGATAACTGGTATAAACACACATCTATTTATACACACAATCAATGGAAGTACAGAGGTCTGCCGGGCTCCAGCAGGCTAAGAGCGGCAACATGTGCGAAACGACGCCGAGGTCCGGTGAGCCTCGGCGGAAGAGAACCGAAGAGCGAGGCGCTCCTTCGGAGATGTCCCGCATCATCACCGATCCGGCCACTGGCAAGTGCTACTGTCGGGGAAAAGTTCTGGGAAAGGTAGAGAGAAAGACGTTGCAAAGATTTAACTTTATGCAGGTATTCAATCCTTGCTTGACAAAACTGTTTTTTCAGGGAGGCTTTGCCAAGTGCTTCGAGTTGACCGACCTTTCCACCAGCAAAGTTTACGCAGCCAAAATCATCCCGCATGCGCGCGTCTCGAAACCACACCAAAGGGAGAAGGTAACCCCCAAAATACCCAGACAATGTATATGGATTCATTCATTGATTTCATGACTTGTTTTTTTTAACCATGTGTGTGTTCTTTTTTTCTTTTCTTTTTTTTCTATGCCCAGATTGACAGAGAAATAGAGCTTCATCGATTACTTCACCACAAGCACATAGTGCATTTTTACCATCATTTTGAGGACAAGGAGAACATTTACATCCTCCTGGAGTACTGCAGCAGAAAAGTTAGTAGCATGGGTTGTCAACCTTTTTCCCCCCTGCTTTCTCTCATTTTCCCTTCAAGCGCATTGGTTGTTTTTTGGTTGAAACATTGAAAAGGCATTCATATCCACCAACTGCAACACTTTTAAAATGGTGATGAATATTGCATTAGACAATCAACTGTTATGATATACACAGTTAACCTGAGGGTAATGTTTTAATAACAACACTAGTGTTTCGAATATTGTGTTAGAGTGGCAAATTTCCCAATTAGAGGTTTGCCATTTTTTTAATGATTGTTGGGGGTAAAAAAAAACCTTAAGGCTGAATTACTGTCCATGAAATGAGATGAGATTATTTCCCCATTTCCCTTTATTGCATTTCTTGGGATGGTGTTCAGTTAATATTGTCTCTAGTGGACTCAATGACCAATCATTTTTCCTTTTTTTTGCAGTCTTTAGCACATATCCTGAAGGCCCGAAAAGTACTCACCGAACCAGAGGTGCGCTACTACCTGCGACAAATTGTCTCGGGGCTCAGGTACTTGCATGAGCAAGAAATTCTGCACAGAGACCTCAAGCTCGGTAAGTCTGGCATGCCTTTGATGGCTTGCAAAGAGCCTTCTCATTTTGCCCCGACTCATCTTTCCCACTATTCTCTTGCTAGGTAATTTTTTCGTAAGTGAATCCATGGAGCTGAAGGTGGGTGACTTTGGTCTGGCCGCTAAACTGGAGCCGGCAGGGAATAGGAGGAAGACGATCTGTGGAACTCCCAACTACCTTTCCCCTGAAGTGCTGAACAAGCAAGGTCACGGCTGTGAATCAGACATCTGGGCCTTAGGCTGTGTAATGTGAGTTGACTTCACAATGAGTCCCTATGTGAACCCTTTTATCTCTGGTTGTACTAAACATTAAACAAACTGCAGTATTTATAGCCTGTAATGTATGATTGATGATGAACATTGTATAAAGTAGGGATACATATTTTTAGTTACCATAGATGCTGCCATGTATTCAGTGTATATAGTTTAAGGTTTTAGTCAGTGTTTGGTAACTGCAGTCATCATTTTATGGTCTTAACAATGCTCATTTTGTACTATATCATTATTATTATAGTGATCTACTAGTTAAATCCTGTTGGTGAAAACTAGATGCATGGACAGATCCTCATCTGCCCTTCTTGTCCCAGGTACACAATGCTTTTGGGAAGACCGCCATTCGAGACCACCAACCTGAAAGAGACATATAGGTGCATCCGGGAGGCTCGCTACACGTTGCCCTCCTCGCTATCGCCGCAGGCCAAGCAGCTCATTGCCAGCCTGCTTGCAAAAGTACCAGAGGAGAGACCCAATCTGGAATATATTTTAAGGCACGATTTCTTCACACAGGTGAGAGGCAATTTTTCACCGATGGGATCCCTTTTTACCTCCCTTCCTGCCAGCTGGGTGCTGAAATACTTTTGGTGTCCCCTTGTAGGGCTTTAGTCCAGAACGTCTGTCATCAAACTGTTGCCACTCTGCACCCGATTTCCACATTTCCAGTCCGGCCAAGAGCTTTTTCAAGAAAGCGGCGGCAGCACTCTTTGGAGGCAAGCGCCACAAGGTCAAATACTACGAGACTCTGAGTGAGTGATTGACATACTCAGCTAATTATTACCATTATTCTTCACAATTACAGGAACCACCAGCACTAAAAATGCAAAATACGTAAATATAAGTACTACCATTTATTTTTGGCATCATTTATGTTGCAATGGAAAATATTTGAAATCAATACACACTTTCATGACAACCTCACAACAAAAGATCATGTTCAAAAGGAGGATGTCGTAGATGTTAAGTCTTGTTTAACTTTGTTTTGACAAGTTCTGCAATGGCAAAATGGTGGCATGAGAAGCAAGGTTTCAGAAACAACTGAATACATTTTCATGGAATATTTTATTTATTTTGGTCGTGGTTAGGTCAGTAGAAATGCCCTTGAAGGCCCACTTTGCATGTAGTGTGTCCTTATTCTGTGTCGATTGTGGAATATTGAGGTGCCCGTTAGTCTAGATAACACCTACTGTGGCGGGCTGGCCTTAAAGATATTCTTTTTTATTCTTCAGATAAGCTCACAAAAGAGGAAGAGGAGATCTACAAGCTGCAGCACGACCTGGAGCGAACTGGTATTAGCCAGCAACAGAGCAAAAAGGCAGCTGAGGTAAGAATAAATTATGAATTTTCATACGGAAGCACATTAAAAAGGCAATTATTTTCAACCATTTCGGCTTGAGTCATAGTGGGAGGAGATGAAACCTACTCGGCCGCCATCGCACATTTTCAAACACTGTCGTCATTTGGTTCATTTACCCCAGAATGGAAGTTTACTTCCGCCATCTGCCCAGAGTCCCGTCGCCCTAGCAACAGAGAGACGATCCCTGACGACACGAGATACCATCCGTCTGATCGTGAGGGGGAGCTTGGGAAGTTGCAGCAGTAGCAGCAGTGAATGTGAGTTATTTGGACCACACTCGTACATTGGACACTTCATGCATGCACTCTATCAACATGTGATAATGAAGCTGTGTTAAAGATTCTGCCAAAGGCCTCGTTATTGCTTCATTACATGATTAGCACAATGTGTGTGCCTCCTAGCTCCTTGTTTGCGTGGCTTTTCTCTACTCTCTAGCTTCCTCCCATATTTCCATAATGCTCATGTTAGTTTCATGGGAAGATGCTAGATGTGAATATGTTGCTTGGTGTCTGGTTGTCTCCACTTAACTCCGATTTAAAATGCTAATTCCATACCATATCGATCCTAAAGGTCTCGAATACAACACCACGGGAAGTGTTGCCGACACAGTTGCTGGTGTATTGAGGGGATGTCTGGAGAACATGCCTAAAAGTGAGTTATTCCTGCCACCTTTAAGATATGCTAAAAAATACTCTGAATATATACTCTGCAACTTTACTGATGTAAGTGACTCTATTTGATGGTCAAATATATGACTAGAACAGCATATTTTCTGGCAAATGAATCCTAATCCCCTTTGTTGTGTTGCCCACCCGCAGCAGACAACATTCCTCACAGTACCAATAGCTCTGGCCTCCAGTGGGTCACCAAGTGGGTGGACTACTCCAACAAGTACGGCTTTGGATACCAGTTGTCCGATCACAACGTGGGCGTTCTTTTCAACAATGGCACTCACATGAGCCTCCTGCCAGACAGAAAGTACGCGTCCTCTCCAGTGTTACTCTATGCAAAATATGCCAAGTGCTTTGTACTTGAGCTTTTATCTCATTATGTTGTTCTCTACTTTATCACCAGGACAATCCATTATTATGCAGGGTTGGGCCAGCGCTCTATTTTCCCCACTTGCGAGGTTCCTGAACATTTTGTGGGCCAAGTGACTGTGCTCAAGTATTTCTCCCATTACATGGAGGAAAACCTCATGGATGTAAGCGCTTTTCATCGTCCTACTCTATGATGAAAGCATGTTACAACTTGGAAGATGCCAACACTTTGTTGTGTTTTCAGGGCGGTGACCTGGGCAGTATGACGGATACACACATGCCCCGACTCTATCTGCTCCAGTGGCTCAAATCAGACCGCGCCCTCATGATGCTCTTTAATGATGGCACTTTCCAGGTAAACATTCTTGGGAAAACATGGGTGGGGTTGCTAGGAGCAGAAAGATAACATTGAATTCACATTAACAGCAACAGATCAGGAAGAGAACATAATATTCACCCACAAATGCATGCATTTTCTAATTGTTATTGATACTGAATCTGTGTATATGTACCAGTATGTTAGAGTATTTTGACTAAACAATCCAGGTACCGTAATATGGTGAGCCAAAATAAAATATTTATATCTTGTGACGATTTCATGGTAACCCAACCACCAAATTATAATATTTTTGAAGTGAAATGTCTTTGTGGCATTTGCCTGCATAGTGACATTAAATCCTTGGAGATAAAAGTCAAGCTTAAAAGTGTTTTTGCTGGAACATTTGATGGTTTCGGGACACTTGTGTCATGACCATTATTTTGATTTTAAATTCATATGGAACCCCTCTCTCTACCCATCAAAACTAAATGTGTGAACTAACTTTTTAGTTGTGGTCTATTCCACTTTTCTGATTTAAAGTTCTCTTTGTGAGAACGTGAAATTAAACTCTAAACAGGAAAACCGGAAAACAAACAAACCCTTATCAGAGAGATCCTCTTTGATGGAGCATAAACAAAAAATAGCACACAGCTTGACAATGGAAAGCTCATTCTTACCATGGCACTTGTTGTGGTTCTTGGGAGTTGGTGATAACTAAGAATCAGAAAAATGTCAACCACCTCCTTAGATTGCATTTCTTCAATTATTTTTTTTACCAGTATACATTTTCAACAACAAACTCGGTTTGGAATCACAAAAATTGGTGCAAACCAAATTTTGAAAGATAAAACTGTCATTCAATTCTTTTTTCTTTTTTTTTTACCAAAGGTGAACTTTTACCACGACCACACCAAGATCATCTTGTGCTGCCAGAAAAATGAATACATGCTTACATACATCAACGAGGAACGCATCTCCAAGACTTTCAAGCTCAGCTCTTTGATGGCGTCTGGGTGTCCCACTGATCTGCGCGAGCGCATGCTTTACTCGCTCGAGATGCTGCTGCAGTGGTGCAGCTAAAAATTTGACCCTGAGTAAATAAAAAAGCACATATTAGACTCAAGGACTTATACATCCTGCATTCATCAGTGAGGAAGTGTGGAAATGGAATAATGGAAGAACAAGAGTCTTTGGATAATACTAAAACGGACTCAATGTAATGAAGGGGAATGGAAGTTTCACTGGAGGAGAGACAAGTATGTTGGACCCAGGAATGTTGGTACGATCCAGATCTGTTGGATGGAAAGGAAGAAAGAAAGAAAGAGAGAGGATGTCTTTTGGGAGGATCCAAAAGCTGGGCTGGCACCAGCTTAAAACAAACAAAAAAGGCTGCAAGACTGTCTCATTGTTGTAAATGATGTATAGTGTAATGATCTAACCCGCCATACAGTAACATGTAAATATACATGGATGGGCCAGGGTTCAAGTGGTCTCAATGTACTATATGTCCGTCAATTTGTGTGCGTGTACTAGTGAGTGGGTGGCAAGATAGTAATATGCAAAGAAAAAAATACATTTTCATATTTTGATTGATAACTAGGCTACACCATTGGGGAAGGAGGTCTTTTTTTTAATTGTCCTTCAAGAGTATTATCGTACTACCTAATTTATTGTGTACAGAAAAAGTGGAATATTTATTTATTTAATAATAAAGTGCATTTTTTAAAAAATATTTTCACCTTGTTACTGTGCTTCCATTTACATTTAGTCATGGTTCCATGAATTATTAATTTTTAGAACTGCTTAGTCTCACAAGGGTCACGGAGGGTGCCGGAGCCTATATAGAGAGCCTAGCTCTCTATATAGGCTCCAGCATCCTCCGCGACCCTATAAGAATTATTTATTTATTTTATTTACAAAGTAATACTAAAAGGATTCATTTTCTGAGAATCTCAACTGCAGGCCTTTTTGTTCATGTAGTAGCTTCTTTATATCTACTATTGAAGGGCCTTTTGAGCACCCTTTCACCTCTGTAGCTTAATTAATTATAAATTGGCTGGGGTGGAGTGGTTACTTGAGTCATCTACTTCAGAAGTTCACTCAGAATACTAGTGCTCTGTAGAGCTCCAAATTACTTGGCTAGTGCGTAGACGTACTCCATTTGGGAGAGCTGAAGAGGATATGACCTGCGTGCGGTAAAGAACGGGAATTATTCATATGGCAAGACCTCCAGGGTTTGATGTGGTAATGGATGCTCCAAATAGACATTTGCTCCAAATAGACGGTTGATGTTGATGGTGCGTGGCATTCGAGGGCATTTCGACCTTGGGTGTTAAGGAACACAGAGTAGCATCTGTATCCGAGACATGCATGCATGCTCTTGAAAACTCATCAAATTGAACAATTTAGGGAATTCTACAATAGAATTAGGTATGAATGGAAAAGAAAAACACGACAATAGCTGGATAGGGTTATCATTTGGGTTTATTTTGATACAAATTGGCTTTAAATGTAACATTTGTTCAGTATCCCACAATCCAATTTGTCTTAACTGCTATTCTGGCAAATTCCAATTGAAGGTGTTTATTTTAAGAGGATTTTTCAAGTTACCTGATTGCTCCTTTTCCATCAAAGTGCCCAAACACCATGCACTCATTCACTTATCATGAAAGTTAGTGTCTTACAGAAGAAAGAGTTTGCATTGTTTATATGGCACGGGGCTGCTCCACCGGTGAATCACATCACTTTGAAGAAGACGTTGCAGTGCGTGCCGACGGGCCTCTAAGCTGTGAGGCTAAGACCGTGTGACAAAGCGAATCCTTTATCTGGGCTTTTTGACTCCAGTTGCCTGCAAGCAACAGTCTGGGTCAGGGTACCAGAAGTGATTGTTACAAAGGGCCAAGAGTAACATAATTTAACATTAACTCTCACAATATTCAGAACTGCTTTCACATCCACTTCAATGCTGTCTGTGTGTGTTGGCTTTCACTGATTTGTGGTAGCATTTTTCTTGTTTGTGTGGGTGGCAGGGTGCTTCCGAGTGTTGCATTGGTATGTCATTGGTCACATCCAAACTTGCTTGTTTAACTTTACTTACCTGTTTTTAGTTTCTGTTTTATGTTTTTATACAATTCCTGGGCTGGTCTACATAATTATACCCCTGCTACTTCCTTTGCTGTCATTGAAGCGTGATAGGGTTGCAGATGATAAATGAAGTGCATTTAGGTGTGAAGATAAAAACTGAAAAAGATACAAAACACTGTGTTCTCTACAAAATAATAGTACCATGGGTGTGTTCCTATTTAAAAGCTCCTTCTACAGAGATAAATTGATTCACACACGTGTGGCACCTATCGAGCCACAAAGCATATTAGAGTAATTGCAAGCGAAAAAACATAACATGTTATTCGTCGCACAATTTTTCGGTTCCTTCTTCACGCTGAATTGTCTTGCAATGAGGCGTGAAAAATGCTAAGAATCTCCACTAAAATATGTGGAATTATTAAACACAGGCTTGCCAAGTCAAAGGGGAAAGGCTGCAGAAGTAGCGTGCCAATCCAGTGACTCACTGGACGAAGAAAGCAAATCTAAGTCAGACAAGCCCCTGCGAAGTAGGTGGGGCAGTGTTGCTCAACCCATGTCAATGCTCCCGATACTCATAAATTCTACTCGTGCTCTCACTAGGTACTCAAATGGAGAGATATATGTCAATTTACTCATTAAGCAAACATTCAGGAGCTTCACTAGGGCTTTAAACGACTCTGGACAGCCACAAAAGTTGGTTTAGGGGTATTTGTCAAATGTCAAAGATGGCCTGACTACCCACAACCTCGAGTGATTGGCGCAACAGCCAACATAATTGAGTTGGTTAATTTGGTCATTAAAAATAGCCTTGACCCTAAGTAGTAAGTGAAAGGGAAATGGTATTGTTGACTGCGAGAGAACTGTTTTGATTTGATTCTTCCATACAAGGGAAACATTTCAATTTGTCGCTCTGCAGGTGAGGATACCGTGCCGTCAGAGGCGCGTTCATTCTAACACGTTTTTCATTCATAAAAAGCCGACTGCCCTTAAAAGAGCATGCCGTTAGGTCAGAGTCATCAAGCACAATATTTCCATGGGCAAGTGACGAGCCAATCAAACGGCATCATGACTCACTGTTACATGGACTGACTGCAATTGAGTTGAGTGGGAGACACGCTGTTGTTTCTATGGCAACCACTTCGCTCACTTGCTCTGTCGTCGTCAAACCCTCACTTGTATACATCTGTAATTTATTTGTCTGCTCTGTCATAGTCATTGCTCCTCCCAGGACAAACACAACAATGAAATTACACCATGAATGGCTGCACAGCTTTCATTATCTGTATATATATTTACAGAAAAGTGTCATTTACTGTTCCAGGTAACATTAAGAAATGTTGGAAGCAAACATAAACTGAATATGACAAGTAATTAAAACCAATTATTGTAAGTATTGGTAAATAAAATCCAATGTAAATATGTATGGATAGTAACAGTTAGTAAACCAATGAACTAGAAATAACTTAAGTGTAAAATTACTATAAATGAAAATTTGTACTGTGTAATTATAGTGTGTATAGTATTCTTAATTTTAAAAAAACAAGTTAGCAAGGTGGTTTCTCCACAGAATTTTTTACGTGGGGATAATCTTTCATTTTTCTTTCATCAAAACTAACTAGTGTATGTCTGCAGTGTTTGTTCACATGGTACACTTAACAAAGAATGCCCAGGTGCATATGTCGATTCTCGCCCTAAAAGTTGGCATGCAGGATGAGACAAAAACATCTGGATCTACTCTTTGGGCCAAACTGATACAATGACTCTTCTTAATTATATGTTGTGTGCTTTGTGTCTATTTGTGTCAGCATGAAATCCCACCTGCAGAATAAAGACTGGAGTCTGACTAACAGCTCAGGACGGAAGTATACTAGCACGGCATGTCTGTCAGCAGAATCTATGCAAACCTTTGCCTCAAAATGGCTGGTATTTACTTGCTTTCTTGTGGAATATTTATTAGATAATGGTAACAAACTAGATACTAGTTAAAAAAAAAACTGTTAGATTCTATGTGTTCCAATTTAAACATTCCAAAATTCCACCCAAATGCATTGGCACATTTTCATTCAGAATAAACGTTTCACTCTTGAGTTTCGCTTGGGCATGTTTAAACACGCCTCAGTCAAACCTTTACCAAGTCAAAGGTTCTGGCCTCAGGCCACTCCTTTATCCTGGCACGCTGTTCTTTTCTTCTTTTTCTTTTTACTACCTTGAATCCACCTCTGATCATCATATCTGTGGAGAAATACTTTTTGTTCATTAGCCCATGGCAGTGAAATTTATGACCATAAACATACTGCAGGTCAGTGGCAAACCATGCCCACTATAATTGGCCCTTCACCTCAGCCATGACCATAAAAAATGACATTGTCATAGCAACAGCACAATGAATTTGACACACACAACTGCAACCTACGTAGGAATATACATATATAGATATATATAAAAATATATATAAACATAGGAATGACTCAACAGTTTTAGCAACAAAAAAAACAACAAATATTCTAGCACAAACCTAATTCGTTTATTGCTCTGAACGATTTCATTGGCAAGTCCGTCAAATATGACCATAGAGTATTTATGACTTTGGAATTCTCTCATCAATTGCATTTTTTTAATGAATAGCCTGATGAGTCTCTAGTGCAGTTTGTTTCTGTTGTTATAAAGACCGGATAACCTGTCACACTCTGTTTAATATTTTCCAGGTGTGTTAAAGAAAACCTTGTTTATGTCCCGAACACACAACAGTTTTCCAAGAAGTCCTTTGCCTGCACTTTTGTAACCAAATGTACAGAGAAAGGGTTTTGTATCATACAATATTTGTTCTCTGTCTGTTTTCTTCACTGGTTCAATTTGTGGGAACATGTTGTATAATACGCCTTTCAGTGTCTCTGGAATTACAAATGTTGTCTCATGCTTGTGTCGACCGCGAAAATGTTCCAGACAAACTTTTCTAATACCTTGAGTGCTTAGTCTCATTCTGGATAGAAAATGTACAGACGGATATGGTGCCTGAAAATTGATTTTGAAAGACACAAGGGAGGACATACAATGAATGACAAAACAAAAAGCTTGTAGCAACCACATTGATCATTCATTTGAAGCCAGTGGCAAGGGCTCAAAGCCAAAAAGGCTTAACAATTTCAATATAATTTTTTCATGAAATGTGATAATCGTATCCACGCATATTCGTTCTGCCCCTCCCTAGCATTTTTCTTGTATGCACTGCTTTCATTGCACGAGGGCGGAAATTTAATTGGTCAAAAATATTGATTTTCTTGAAAATCAAACAACTGCGTAATTCCATCCCTCAATGACGTCAGCATTTTTGATGTGTTCGCGCATTGATGAATTTGATGTATTCACTCATGTTCATTCTGCCCCTTCCCTAGCATTTTTCTTGTATGCACTGCTTTCATTGTGCGAGGGCGGAAATTTAATTGGTCAAAAATATTGATTTGCTTGAAAATCAAACAACTACATAATACCATCCCTCAATGCCGTCAGAATTTTCTATCCTCTGACCAAAGCAAAACTAGTGTACTGTCTACTTCGATTTGCAAACCATGTCTGTATCAAGCTGCACACATGCATGATTCTGTATTGATCTCGCTCCATGGAACATGCACATCTTATTTCAACTACCTTTTTTCACAATATTGACGAAATCTCTCGCTATGATGGATATATTACGTTTTATCTGCTTCTAAAAATACTAAAGACCTAGATACCAAAATCTGTTGTGAGCCTGTCGATCTAAGATCATTTCATTTGCTCGGCTCTCACTTTAGTCATATAGACACATTTTTTTTCTGTGCATGCCTGTGGGATTAATTTAAAATAATACAAGGTTTTATAATAATTCATTAGAAGCACGGTAATGCCAGAATCAACTCATCCATAATTGAGTCACCATCATGTTTTTCTCTCCAAAAAGTGTGATGTCATGGATCTCCATCTGTGGGTATCTGCGTCAAGAGGTTCCCGTCAATGACAACACATGTTCCAGGCAAGGAATATTTATCTCTTTTCTCCAGTTGAGAGTTTCACAGTTTCTCTTTCCTCTGTGAAACCTCTCTGTTTTAATGCTCGAAATTATACTACATATCACTACTACTACTCCTACCCCCACCACTATTATTACTTTAATGAATCCGATGCACCTTGTATTTCTAGACCTAGTGCATACTAAATTCAACTCCTCCAAATTTTTAAACACTTGAGGAATTTGAATGTCTTCCTTTTCAGAACATCAATCCATTCCATGGTTTAAATAGTACCATGAATGCAAATAATTATAACATTAGTTTACCCTGTCAAACCATTTTTCCCAGGTATAATTTATGGACATAACTAGACTCTTTTTGAGACTGTTGTCTGAGAATGGCTTTTTTATTAGAAACCGAATGACTGAATGTCGAGTGAAGAAGGAGGGAGATTATTGTAAAGAGAATGACGCAAGAGCCTCACAGCGAGACTGTGTTTTCACTCTTATTACTAATCAATGGCGCACAGGAGAAAAGTGAATGCTAGTGAAGGATTTAATTACTATGCTGATGCATGTGAGTCTATTCATGGATGTCTCTCACACAGATGCATGAGACGTCTTTTACCTGTTAGACAGGCTATCCACTTTTTGGCATGGATAGACTATGTCTTTATCGTCCATGTAATAGAGAAATTCCATTTTTGTGGTAGTAAAGTCATCTTGTTAATGAAAGCCGAGTAAAAATAAAACCAAATAAGACATTTTTAGTCTCATACAAATGTGTGAAATAGTCTGATTCCATGAAGACTGAGTAAGAATGTTTTTTTTTGTTTTTTTTAAGACTGATAGCAAATTAGACTAAAATGTCAATGAAAAAAAAATGATAACATGTTTTCATTGTACGCCTCATTTCTTTATTTTTCAGGCTAAAGCCTGGACAACAAAAGTTTAAAATAGGTTATATCATCATTGTTTGATAATTAGCCCTTAGGAGAATCAAAATGAACATCCAGTCCCAAAAAAATGAGTGTTCCTCGAAGGCAGGCAGATCTTAATTTGGGTCAAAACTGAGTAATGTCAAAAATGCTTTTTAAAATGTGACACAATAGGAGAACCACGTGCAACAATATGATCATCATACCAAGCTAAAAAAAATGAAGTATGGTTTTGGCAGGACAGAAGTTGAATGAATTAAAGTTTTTTTTTTTAAAAGTAAACAGTTTATGTTAGATTAGCCCTCTAAAACAAAGTATTTTTCGTAAAAATAAATGATTAAAATATAATTCTAAAAACAAATGTGTATGATATTTGCTACATCAGTGATGATGTATTGGGTTCAGCAAAATATGTGAGTATTTATTTCTGTGGAAAACAATTACATGCAGTAAAATCTAGAAAAAAATATTACAACAAACCAAGTTATTGGTTACTAGAATCAGCTTGACAGAATATTCAGTGTGCATACATAACCAGCCCTTGCTCCAAAGTCATTTGAGATAAATCAGATGTTAATCTAATGAGCATAAGAAGTACTGAATACCAAAAAGCCCTCTTGTGACTATTTGCTGTGAAATTAAGGTGGTACAAAGGTTTGTAGGCGGGGGCTTCTCTGCAGCTGCAGGTGCGTGAGTGCATCACACCTTCCCTTCCAACAGGAAAGACTTGGCTGTCTAGCAGAAGGCTTCCTGCTGCCTGAATGATCCCAAATGTTGCTTTTCCTGCCAGAGAACTTCCTGAGTTAATGAGCCATTGCAGGCTTTGCCACAATGGAACTGTGCAGCTGCCAAAACATGGCGTGTAAGCATGCATTTTACTTAGATTTGTCTTTTTAGATGAAAAGTTCATTTGGAAATCTCAATATTTCTGTATTTATTTTTGCACACTGACACACAATTGCTGCGTTCTCTATAGCCTGGTGGTGGAGCTGAGAGGGCCACGTTTCCTGCACAACAGGAAGTTAACTACAGGGCTAGAGAGAGGGGATGGGCTAGTGAGTGGTTGACAGATGAGTTCATTTTAACCCATTGTCCCCACTTCCCTTAGCAGGTGCAGTCCTGCCTTGAGCAGGCAATAACAGAGTGCATTTTGTGCTTGCTTTCCAATGATTTTTTGTCACTGTTGTGTACTGAATAAGCAGTAAAAATAGTGGCATGTGGTTTCTGTACTTACTTTCCTTATGTTTCCCAATTTGCACTCAGTCCTGGTTGAGTGGCTGCTGCCTGTTTACCAAATACAAAGACAAATTGAATAGATAAAATCCCATCTGAAAGTCAGCCATTCAACCTCATTGAGTGTATACATAACATAATGGAAGAAATGTAACTTTTATTTGATTTGATCAAGCTGTTCGTTTTTCCAAGGAAAATACACAATGTGTATTTGTCATAGGAGGCGCACCATTACAAATTTATTGGCCGTTATATTGTAAATATAGTGTACAAATGGACCAAGCAGAAATAATGTGAGACATAGCTTTTTTTCCATATTGAGTGGATGACCTGTCTTGTACTAACACATTTTTTAATAACATTAAACTTGTTTTTTTTTTAAATAAGGCCATTCACAATTTAATCAAAATAAGACAGTTATCAGTGCAGACATATGGGAAAACCATTTTGTGAGTCTGCCAGATAATTATAAAAGGAAATCTTCTTTTCCCGCACTCTCATCAGTTTGACTTTTACTTTCCAATGAACAGCATCGTCTTTTGACTGATTTGATAGCAATCAGTAGGAATTCAGAGCCTTGCATGCATCTCATCATCACACTTGACAGAAGTGTCCAATTAAGAAATCTGCATTGTCTGCTCCACAAAATCAGTCACCCAAAGTTCAATGTAAAATCTTATTTTATTAAAAAGAGGCGAACAAAAACGATAATGCTTGCATCCCAAACCTCTTGTCTGCACTACACATCCGCACTGTAATTTGTGGATTTAATGGGGAGACATTCATCTTCACGACAAGCAGCGCTCAGGCATATAAATGTTCGAGTTACATTAGTTACGTAAGGGACAGTCCAGTGAGGAGTGGTTAACACATCTGCCTCGCACTTCTGGGTTCGAGGGTTCAATTGCTCACTGTTTGGTATCTGCAGGTTTTCCCTTTGCTTGCATGGGTTTTCTTTGGGTACTCCCGTTTCCTCCCGGGTTTGAAAAATATGCACGGTAGGCTGGCTGAACACTCTAATTATTGTTCATTTGCTAAACTTCACACAGATAGCTGGTGAGCTTGTGCCTTTACCTGTTGACTTTGAGTGAAAGGTAGTGGTTAAACCCTGGGCTAGTTACCAGCTAATTACGTACCTTTACACATTTATTTTAGGCTACAACAAAGGTGATGTCATGTAGAACATAACAAAGATAGGTGTGCCAAGATTGTCTTATTAATTTGAATTGATTCCAAGCATTCTAGGTCATAGTAATCCATTAAGCTTGTATCAAGGAAACTGGACTTTCTTGTTTGGGGATGATGTCATAATTTTTAGGAGTCCAGTCTCTTTATTTTGACTCAGATAACTTGATCTACTTTTGTGATTTGTGATCAAAACGTAAGTGTCCCAGTCTTGGGATAGGTTGTATCTGACTATTGACCTGATAGTGAATAAGCTGTAGAGAAAATGCAAAGTTACAACTGGCATGGTTTGTTCTTGTTCTATTCTAGTGTGTCTTTTCCTTGAGCTCATCTATTAATTTCACCTGTTATGTCCTACCGTGTCTACCAATCAGCTTCCCCTCACGTCGTCACATCATCTCCTAACCCCATGCCTTTGTAAGCTCCTTTTGCTCATTCCTAATTGTGTTCTCATTGAAGTCATGTGCTATTCTATGTCCCTATTCAAATCATGTACCCTTTGGGTACCCAGTGTTTTTGCTTGTCTCCTGAGATTTGATTCTATAATATTTTGTGGAGTTTTTAATAATGAACATTTTCATTTTACTAGGCTGCCTAACCTCCCTGCTCTTTACACTTGGGTCCTTCCTCTTTTCTCGCCTACTCGCCCACAAGCTGACAAAAGCAGTTACTTTGAGTCCATGCTGCTCTATATCCAGTCCACGCAGAGGTTTGCATCATTCAAGATTGATGCATGTATATTGAGATTTTCTTTGTGAGGCCTACTTGCAAGTGCCTCTCCCTGTGTTTTTTCTATGGCTTCCTTCCCTAACCCTCCACACTCCCTTCCTCCTCCTCCGTTTCTACATCTTTTCCTATGCCCTCCCTTCCTCTTTTTCACATTAGTATTCCAAGCAGTCCCTGCTGGTCCAAGCAGGGAGGCTGTCTGCCATCTTTGGTTAGAAGCAGTTGGAGTGAGACACCCCAGCACGACTTGACGCTTTTTTTTTTTTTTAATCCGTGTGTAATTAACCACTGTCTGCAAAGACTTACATACAAACACCTTATTTTCTGACCGTGTGTGCAGTCAACTCTGATAGATTGCATTTGAGCTGGGTCACATCTCGACTTTCCTTGATAAGCCTTTCAGATGCAAGACATCACAATAAGACACATGGCGCGAGCAGAGAATTAAACCTGGTAAAAGGGTGAAAATTGAGAATAATAGTGCTCCTCTCCTTTTGTTGACAATTACCGAAAAATGGAAGGTAGACTTCATTCACGATAAAACCTTAAGTCGTATGAAATGGACAGCCACTTTCACTTGTTTACACCACCAGATGCATCCAGTCTGACCTTATTTTTAAAACAAAGTCTGTATTTGATTTGTATTCCATAGCTACATTCACAGGCTGCCTCAGCAATGCTTGTTTGATTGATTTAGGTGATCCTGCAGAGTGTCTGTCTGGATTATTCTGTAATAGCCAGTTGCAAAAATATGATACCCTTCCAGCTTTCATCAGCATGAATGTCTCCCTGAGCTGCGTGACAAGGATACACAACTAGATCTTTTGGTACCCCTTGTCCTCAATTGTCCAGGTGAGAGCCAAATATCTGGTATCTATTTTTTTTGCCATTTAAAGAGACAGACTGCTCATTAGAGAACATTGAATTTATAACAACAATTCAATCTAAACCGTGGACAGCCTCGTAAAGAAGAAAAAAAAACAATGAAATTAAGTCAAAAACTTTCGAGTTTTTCTCTCACGTTTCTCGTCCTGCTAACATATAGATTTTTAAAAGCTAATGAACCGAATGCCGTTTGATAAAGATATCCTATAATGCCATGTTTACACCTCAGAGTCCATTAGACAGCATTATCCAACCGAATGTTCCAAAGTACTTTGGCAGATTACAACTAGTGGCTCAGTTTTTTTTGTCCATATGTTCTACTTACATCATTGCTAATGTTTTTTTTTTCCTGACCACTTCAATGTCTCCAACTCACTTCACAAGGCTCGCCACCATTCACACGTGTCAATACAAATGAACTGACTGACCAAGGGGTCCAAACATTTCACCCACTTTAGTAGGTGATACTGAGTTCAAGTATGAACTAAAAAGACATGAACATTTAAAATTACCTCTTAATATGGGGAAAAAAAGGGTGGAAAAAGGAAAATAGATTGACCTTGTTCAGACTGAACTCAGAAAACCCAATAGGAGGAATTGAGATATGAAGCAGGGTCACTTAGATGCTGCCACATGTATAGTGAGAGAACAAAATGTTGTATTCTTACATAAGGTACAAAACAGCCTATTGATTAAGTTTTTTTCCCTGTAAAAGAAAACTTTCAAGCACTTAAATTAATTCTACAAAAGGAACGGGTCTGTTTTTTTTAGTTGTCTTGTGCTTTGACTGTTTGCTAATTATGCATTCAGAATTCCATCAAAAACCCATAGGATGAAAAAAGGATTTGTCGTCACTGCCTATCAAAAAACATCACAAAGTCCGAGCTCGCACGTCGTGATTCATTAGTCGATATTGGACCGAAGTGGAATTCCAATTAAAATCACAGAAGACTGGATCAACTTGAAAATATACATAGCGATAGTCATGTTGACTTGCCAGGCCACATACAAATAGCATACATTTTTTCCACATTATTTCATTCCATCACAGTGTGGACTCCCTCAGTCATCCAAGGTAAAGGCCAATTCTTTGCCAGTTGAAGCGAGTTTTGTTTAAAGAGCAAGCCAGTTGTCATTTAAAAGTGCATGATCTGTGAAGTCCATTACGTGTCTAGAATGGCACTCAGTAGAGCACAGATTCCTTACAGGCATAGCCCATTTACTCACAAATATGGAAATTATCGTTTTTGTTGTCTTCAGTCTTGCACTTGAAAATCATACTCAAGTAAAAGTTGATTAGTATGTTTTTTTTGTTTGTTTTTTAAACATTAGTAGAAGAATAGTATGTTTCTTTTGCATAATAGAACATGTATAAGGAGAAATAAGAACAAAATAAACAAAATAAGAACATTTTATTGTTGTCCCACTTAGGCACTTTTTGACATATGAAGTCATTATGAAACAAAATGAGCAGATCATGTGATGCTAAAGGTAACATTTTAATTGCCCAATTCCATCCCCTGCCTTGTCTGTCATCTGAATGTTTGAGCAGCAGCAGTGGTGGAGACCAAACAGCACGCAACACTCCACATACTCTACATAACACTGTATACACCCGTTAGTTGACACTTAGTGAACATGCGCACACATGCTGAAGCACACACTGACACAAACACCTTGAAGGCACACAGATGCGTGATACACACTTTCACAGATTCCTGTTTTTCTTTCATCCTGCCCCCACACAAATGCACAAACACACTCTCCTCAGAGGTGGAGTGTTTGTTCACAATGCAACATGCTCTAACATGAATTTATCATATCCAAAGAAATTGCTAAATATTATTATACTCAGTTTGGCAATGTTTAACTAAAAGTGAAGAAAGAATCCATTGCGTTCATTAGTGTATGTGCATTTGTATTATTTCATTTATAGTGTGAAACTGTCAGTATTAAGGATGTCATAATGGGCCTAAGATTGTAACAGTTTTAATGAAGGACATACATAGATTTAAAAGTAAGTAAATATAGTTGGTGTTGAACAACTTTCATTGTACTTTCTAAGTTCATTTATTAAATTGTACAGTTTATTTACTGTTGATTTTATGTCTACTATCATGGACATTTCTGCAGTATTCTGGAGAACTAAAATGCCCAGTGTAAAAGTGGCTTCTTATTCTATGCCTGGTGATTTTTTTTTTTCAATTTGACTGGCTATATTTCCATTTTTGGTCCTGTTCCTACAAAACAAAGACAGATGAAAAATGATGTCTTTAGCAGGCAACGTATTTGCCAGAAAATCACAGCTCTGATTCCCCAACTCAGTTCTACTGTAATTTATAAAATAGAGCTGTAGTATAGGGAAAAATAGAACCATTACATTTATTGAGAAATTGAGGTTATAATATTAACACTACATGTAGAAAATTGCTGGTTTGGACATATGGTTCTGTTTCAACAGAACATTCATGTGGTAAAAAGATATATAATACCACCTTGATGTCTGGGGGCAGAAAATGGATGGTTTAGATTAATTTGTTTGTTCGGCCCCTGTCATGCTGTCTATATACTACATACAAAATAACTAAAAGGGGAAAAAGATGGACGAAAAGGTAATCTTTTATCGACACTTTTCCATTTTGGCATCTAGTAGCTATTGAATTTTTATGTTGTAGTCTTGGACTGAATACTGTGCCCCCCCCCCCCCCCCATCATCCAAGTGGCCAGATGTGTAATTACAAGCAGTCAAGCGGCTCCAAATGCTCTCTAACTTACTGTAGGGTGCTTCCACAAGATTACGCTGCCCTTTTCCAACCCACAGAGTGTCAACTGAAGGTCATGCAATACGTCCATCTTTTTGTTTCCGGCTGCACATGACCACAAATTTGTGTTAATGTATCTTTTCCTTCTGTGTCTTCTACAGAAAGTCAGCAAAACCAGTGGCGCCCAAGTGTCACGTGCCCTGCCGTAACCACAGTGTGGTCAGTGATCATTAACTCAATGTGGCCTTTAGCCGACTAAACCGCAAGCCTCGAGACTACAGGCCCCCCTTGTGTGTTGTTGTTCCAGCTGCACTCACGCTTTTAATGGGTACATGTATAGTTCTGCAAACAAGATGAAGGGAGGTGGAGAGAGAGGTGCTCTTTTTGTTTTTTCCCTTAAAAACGTCTTATCTTTCTAATGAAGGGAACACAATTTGTATTTTGCTGCACAAATGTGGAAACAATTTAGTCAAATCATTTCACGATAATTAAAAAAAATATATTTTTCAATTCAATTATGAAACATGCTAATCTGATTCATATCTTGAGTTCTAATACTATTTTGTTCCTCATCCTATAATCATTCAGGGTGGTTTCATTGAAGACTAGGGAAATTTTACATGAAATACAATTTAGCCCAAAGGTCCAATAATGAACATTCTAACTGACTGCATTATTATGATTTGCAAAATGGGGTTTTGAAAAATCCCCCCTTTTTGAGCTGTGAGGTAGAAGGAAAGAATCAGCCGGACTCCTTTATTCAAGTGACAGTTTACACCCGGGGCGAGAGATACGGTAACTTGACAGACAGCACGCAACTGCACGGTGACAGAAATTATTCCTTGGTGCCCAATATCAAAAACATAGCACCTTCACTGCTCACTCGCTTCTACGCCACCCAACACCCTGATGACTCATCGGAAGTACATAGTGCTTCTAAGGGATTATGTCAAGAACAATGACAGATATGAAGCTGAACTTGAGCAAGCTATTTAACGCCTAGTGAAAGTACTGAAAAGAAATGCCTGGGCAAGCCTTAATTGATGATTCACTCCTGCATACCACTGACTGACACGTTTTCCCCCAAAGAGAAAAGAAAATGGTCTTTAGGAAAGGAAAAACGACATGCAGAACTATTATGTTCCACAGCAAATTTGACTTAATAAATTCCTGAATATCAACAATAAGAGTGTGACTATCGTTAGACTGCGTTTCATAGTTTCGCCAATGAAGAAGAGTTTTAAATAATTATTGAAGTTACCGATGTTTTGAAAACTATTAAATCACATAGCAGTAGCCAGAAAAGCAATTCTAATGTTTACGTTTCTGTTTTTTTTCCCCTTCATATTTTTTCTCATCATTGTTTTTGTGGCTAAGAGGGAACCAAGGTCTGAAAGGTCCTCCCCTTCCTCTCATTTGCTCTCATTTACATCCCCCCTCACCACCACCACATCCATCTTTTCATGTTTCAAACCTCTAGGAGAAAAGCCTAAAGGTGACCTCATCCATTGTTGTTTTTTTCCAATCCGGGCTTCACCAATGCCATTATATGCTGAATGAATGACACGGAGCTTGTAAACAACAAACAGTCTGAGTGGGAAAAAAACTCAGTTACAGTAATGGTATTAAACAAAATCACTGGGCTAAAGCTTAATATATTTAAAGATGAAAAGCAAATTGGGTTAAATCCTATCTTAATTGCAACCCTAATAAGAAAAATAATCCGAATAGCTGGATAGATGTTCTTCCAGAGTATGTAAAAGTTACCATAGCTGAAGTTTTAAAATCATTGGAACATCAAACAACACTTCTCCTGAGTCACCACCTGTAAAAGTCCAATCTCCCAACTCCCAAACTTTTGCCCATGAGGGAGAGTCTTCTTCTATTTTTGTGTTTATGCCCAGAGCGTTGATGGGATCCCAATGCAATGATTCACTGCGTGCAAGTTGCAACCTTCTGCTTCTACTATATAAGTAAACTGATAACTGGTTCACACTCCACCACCTCCACTTTTTCCTTTTCCTCCCAGTGACCAGTGAGTTTGCTGTTCTCATCTTCTACATGACTCACAAGTGAAAGCGTTGATGTAGATGGGCCTCTGAGGGTAGAAAGTGATCTCTTGTCCACCATAAAATGCCCTGCTTTTGTATCTCTGGTTTTGCATTGCACCACTTAATTCCCATTTAGTTCTCCGGTCCAATAGCACTGATTTCTGGACACTTGAACACTTTTCAGATACTCAATACGTATGACCAATGTCTCCTGTAATTGCAGTATACGTTATTATTTTTTCCATTCTACTACATTGGCACAGTACATGTACCAGACGTTCCATTTCAGTGTCTTCTTTTCACAGCTGATCAAGAGGTCAAACTCTTTTATGTTTTGATTTATGTTCCATGTATTGTAAAAGTTTCAAAGTTTAAGTTAGTTGGACAAAGACACGTAACATCCACATGCGTCACAATAATGCGTATGTGCAAATCCCTTAACCTAATGTACTGCCCACTGAAAAAGTAAGAGACTTTAAGCTGCACACCCATTCCGGACCTGCAAAGCTGAACCGGACTGGGCCTTAGGTTTATTAAAGTGAGGAAAGGGTGGAACCACTAGGGAGGAGGAGGAGGTGTGATGGCATCCTTCCTTGTGGAGGAAGCACATGGAAAGGAAGCCCCGCTTCTCCAGGGGCCTGAAGCAACACATTCACAGAGGAAGTCCAATTAATGACATGGAATGTAAACCATCTCTTCTTGGATGTGGATTTCCAAAGAGGATTAAGTGTCTTTTATTGCGGGAATGTGTTTGAACACCACACAATTCCTAACGGGCGTGTTCCTTCTGCCCACGGAAAAGTTAGTCAAGCTACTTGTTCAGTGCAATTCTACAATTATTTTGTTAGCAAGCAAGATCTTGATCTGTATGTCTTTCTTCATCTTTTGTGTGTGTGTGTTTGTGTCTACTGTGTATAGTCTGCAAAAGCATATAGAGGAACTTTTTCAAATGTATATAACCTTCTATTGGTGGGCAAAAAAACAAAAAAACATGCATGAATATTTTTTCCTTCAAATTTTTTCTCGATAACAAAAAAAACAACTAACTTTTTATCGATGACAACTTTTTTTCATAGGTTGTGACTTATACTAGGGAAACACAACATATGATTACACTACTGGTTGACCACTGAAATTAATTTGTCAAACATTGAAGAATCGGCCTTACTGGTTGACTGAAAGTTCTTATATTTGTTTCACATTTCGGTATGTATACCCAAGCTTTAACATTTGTGCTTTATTTTAAGACAACAGAAGAGTAAGGGTCTTCAATTTTTCAATCCAGTTATCCTCAGGTCGCATTTGAGTTGGAGCAAGTACACCATGGACTGGTCGCCGTCCAATTACGGACCAGTGAAAGAACCCATAATATAGCTAAATAACATTTGTTCAAAAAAAAAGGTTAAAACAGGTGAGAAAAAAAAACAACAAGAAGAAACTAAGTCAGGGCAGAGATATGAAAACCTCAAAAATCAGAAATGGAACTGCTACGAGTACACTCTGCTCCCCAGTGAGAATAAGTACAAGCATTTTAAAAAAACTCTAGTCACAATCCATTTTTCTACCTTTTTCATTCCTCTTCTGCCTCTCATGTTGGAGCAGGTATAAAATGTACTTGTATATTCATTTCTTTTTGTTGCAACATCCTTACAGGAATTTCTTTGCACATGTGCGTCTTTTACCGCACGTCAGCGGTCTTAACTTGGAAAGGAAATCAGACGTGCTGTGGTTTTGTCCTATGAGGATAGGGTCATCGTCACATCAGAGAAGGTCATCCTGAACTTCAGTTTAAGGGAAGCACAAAGAAAGGGATTTGTTTGTGTGTGTATGTGAGTGTTGGGGGTGGGAAGGTGGGGAACTGTGTGTGTGTGTGTGTGGCTGCAAAACTTCTTTGGTTTACAGCGCTGGGAAAAAAGCTGGAACAATGCTGTGAAAACCAGTCTCCACCCAGGTTAGGGAATGAGGGGCTTGTGATTCAGAGGCCAGAAAGGTAAAGGAGAGCACGTCTTACATGGTGAAACACCTCTGACACTGTTTTTGAGACCATTGTCCCCTTAGACCATTATTGTGCATGCAAACTTTTTTGATGTGTGACATTTGGATTATAAAATATGATCTTGTCAGAGCCCTAAGGTGCCTGAGCCTATTACACCTGACCATGCTCTAGTTTGGAATATAAACTTTATATGTGAAAATTTCAGACTTTTTTGTGCACATGTCCAAATCTTTAATCCATCGATATAACCAACTCTGAGGAGCATTTATGCCTATTCTCGTAGGGATAACCTGTCATAAATTGAGGACTGGGACAATCTACTAGCTAACCTGGAAGCCATAGGCAACATTAAGTCTGCAGGATCAATTTGTATAGATATATTGAATATTTTTTTCTCTCATAGGATCCGACTAGTCATGGCACATGAATGGATTTTTAAGCTATTTATGGTATAACAAAGAATAGTACAGAAAATAGCATGATAACTTAAGGAATTTGTATAATAATTACTATTATCATGAGAATGCAGGCGCTTTCTGCAGCCACCTACTCAATGATTGTGCGTATTTATAAATTGATGGGAAAAGTAAGACGGAGGAAGTTTACAGCTCTGTCTTTGTTTTCAGGATATTACGCAGGCTCTATATTTAGTCCTGCTAAGATAAAACCATTTGTGCTGTATTCTTTGATGATAGGAAACTGTCGTTGTCACTCGCTCTCATGGCAAATATACTGCATTAACATTTCCTTGGCTTCACTGTGATGTAAATGTCTGTCCGTGTGCAAAATGTATATAATCTTCAATGTGGATGTTTACAAAACCAAAATAATTCCGATTTCCCCCCAAAAAATCTGTGTAAGCAGGGCATGACATAACAGTGCTGCTTGCAGAAAAAAATCTTATCACCCCCTGACCTCAACCCTAATGAGATTCTCGGCATAATCCTTCAAAATAGAATACAATTTGAATGACACCTAAACAGACCTAAGAGTAATTGTAATGAAATTTAATCAAGGGCTATAAATTGACTTTTTTTAAAATGCTTTTAAAGATTGACGGAATGAAGAACTTTAATGCTGCCTCACAACTTTATGAAAATACCATACATTTTCTATTGAAAAAGCATATAATTTTAGAGAAACAACAACAGTTTCTTGAACCAAGGTAAGGCCATTTTATTTATTTATTATGGTGTGATGAGTAGAACCAATTTAATGATGAATGTTGATGACAACCTTTATTTCACTGTGAGTTATACTGACTAAGAAAATGAGAACAAAGTTCAATTATGAAGTATCATAGCAGAATAATAAAAGAAATACATTTTGGACAAGAGACATACAGTATGTAGGCCGGCAGCTTTGCAAGTGAAGTGATTACATAATTTAACACTCATTGTGTGACTCCACTAGAGATTTCCATCCACTTCCCCAGTCCACCCACTATGTTTTACCAAGGAGAACTGCAAAACGGAGCTGTATGGCATACATGTTGAAACTGGTGAGTCTTTTAAGTTTGGGCCTAACTGTCTTAAGAGGGGAAGTGCGGCCATACACAAATAAATTCCTTCCATTAGTCTTCATTTGACTTGCATTAGCCCTGTATTACTCTGTACAAACAACTCCCAAACTAATGCATTAAAATACCTGGTCCGCTTTGATTGTTGTTCCAGTCTTTTGAAAGACAATCCTGCTTCTACTTTATAATGTAGCAAAGGCTGAAGCAGCTATAGTGTAGTATGCCTTTCACCAAGGTCAGGTGGGATGGGTCCAAGCACCCTGCATGCCTGAATGGATAAGCTGTATTGAAACGGAATGAATGAATTGTCAAAGTGATAAGTATTGAGTGATAAGATTCATTATGTATGCTTAAGAACTTTCAGAAGTAAAAAAATAATGGCAGTTCGCTTCACCATAGAGTTTTTCTGGTGGACAAGAATAGGCAAATGATTTTATTACATTGGCTCAAAATTAGGCACTCCTTTTGATGTCCAAAGATGAATTGTCAATAGGTGCAGCCTCACTTCACCAAATGTGACCTCCCAGTGGCAAAATCAATGTATTTCTTTATTCATTTGTTCATTTTCCATACCACTTATCCTATCATACGATAGTGGCTAAACACTTAAACCCAGCAAAAGGTAAGGATTCTAAGGGGTCCATTAACAAAATGTTACATGAAAAACAAAAAGTTGAGCTCAAGGCATTTCTTAGGACACCATAAGAGGAAATATAGACTAGAATACTTCCATACAAGCAAGCATTTTCCTTCCGTCACATGGCAAACGAGATGAATGCAAATATTTTTGTTGACGTCAAAAAGGGTGAGATTCTTGCAGGATTTTCCCACTTCAAACATTATCTGTTCTCCACCCACCCTTGGACTCTTGTGGTGAAATCTGTGGTTGCCATGGAGACAGAGTCACCCACGTGGTTCGTCATAAGGATCCTCTTTTCTGTGACAGCACAGCTGCTTGCTCCGTCCTGGACATTGCATACTTTTGAGTTTGTCCATTAAAGACATGGACTGTTAGAAGTAATACCTTTACGGGATGTAGGCCCACTTTGATTTTAGTTAATCTTGGAAAACTCGTAATTGGTCTCGCCATTGGCCCAAATATGGACATTTCCACCACTGCTGCTAGTGGCTGTTGCTGGACCAGTCACATAAATCTCTTCCTATGAGTGTGAGGTGTGACGTCAATGCTGGATATATACCATATACAAACACCTCCGGTTTGAAGTGTTCAAGAAAGCGGAAATAGAAATGCCCACGCTCACTTAGTGGCTCCACCTTCTAATCTTCAAATGTTGTGTTTTGAGGGCGGAGATAAAAAAAAAATCTGATTGCATACACAGCTGTAACTCAACTCAGAGAACAGGTGGTACATTTTCAAACAGATGCTTCACATTTTTTAGCTCATTTGTAGCATGCAGTGCTCAGACACTGAAATCTACAGAGAAAATTAATGAAAACAATGCAACATCAGTTTCGAATAGAAAGAACAAATATAGTGAAGCAAAAGTTGTTGTTTTTATAAACAGTTTATTCTGCTCTTATATTCAATACCCCAATGGAAATTATTTTTCTTCTTTCTGGGGTGTGGATTGGGTTTGGTTCCATTTGCGTTTCTCAATTTTTGTGGGCTTAGGTGTTTACAAAAACATTTTTTTCCAAAAACTCATTTCTTTTGGTATACGCATGATGTGATGCATATGAATTTGCGACCCCAGTAACATGATACATATTGTAGCATGCCATTTTAGGCATTTACCAACCCCTAATCTGTCATGTAAAAAAAAAAATCCATTCCAGTAGATTCCCATATATTGGCATTTCACAAGGTTTTGTGCTTTTACAATACATCCTTGAGATATTCCCAGTTATCGCCTTTGTGTGTTTTTGGCCAGTGTATATTGAATTTAAGGTTTCATTTCATAATTGGTTGTGATTATTCACTTATACAACTAACACATTTGGGGTTGTAATGTAAAGATTTAAAAAAAACATTTGTAAAGGGAATGTGTGTCGTTTGAAAAGCTACTTCATTCTTATTTAGACTCACATCATGATGGCGTGTTCTCGTGACTAGCGTGCTTTTCTGTGGGTGCATGATAGGCCTGGCACATTGCTTGTCATGCCCCCTTTCTCTGATAAGTTGTTGCACTTCCTCAGGCAGCATTTGAGTTTATCAAAATAATATAAAGTGAAGGACAACATCCCTGCCTTACTTACATCTTGAGTAGATAAATTGCCACTTTAGGATGCACACTAACACATCAAGCAACCCAGTCTCTCATATTATTGTAAATGTTTATGATGTCAGTATGAATGAACCCAATTATACCACAGCTGGCTGACAGTTACTAGAATTCCTCATAACTACATGACCATAAGTTTGTAATTTCTTTTTCTTTTTTTTTGGGCCTGCTATAGTGCAGGCCAGTGTTTACATTAGTATTTGTAAGATAAACCTTAGAATGGCCCTCAAAGCCTTGATCTGCAGCTGGGGAAGAAGTTACAAGTGGGATTATTTGTCAACATGACCATTTTACATGATTCATCAGACTGAAAATGTACACAACAAAGAGACTATGACCCAGTCATGTTGCAGCTGGTCTGACAGTGTGTGTTTATTAGGAGATTGGAGCACTGAGGATGTGTGGTGGTGGTAGGCAGGTTTGTTGGTGGAGGCAAGGTTCAGCTGTATCATGAGCAACTTTAAGAGCTACCACACAGCGCCATCAGGTGGACAACACACTTTTATGAGCAGTTATTATGCGGGTCATACAGATATGCCCACACATTGTTGATGGGATTCAAATCAGAGAAACAGTATCCCTTTGTTATCTTCAAGTCATATGTTAACTACTTTCGGATGACACATCTGCACCCAAGTTTAGCCTCTCATATGTCTTTCTCTGGGTGTTCTTGCCTGTCCCGGCAAACTCGAGACTGGTCGCCAGTCAGTCGTAGGGCACATATGGAGAAAGACAAGACAAGTTTGCACATTCACTGTGTCTAGTTTGCATGTTCTCCCTGGGCTTGCGTGGGCTTTCTCCAGGTACTCTGGGTTGCTCCCACAGCTAAAAAAAAACTTGCAGGGTATGCTGTTTGAACTCTCTAAATTGCCCCGAGGTACAAGGGTGAGCGTGAATGGCTGTCCGTCTCCTTGTGCCCTGTGATTGGTTGGCCACTGATTCAGGGTGGCCCCTGCTTTGGTGCCAAAAGTTAGCTAAGATTGGCTCCAGCACCCCACTAATGGTAATGTTCCTTCTTTATTAAGCTAATTAATAAAAATGCACAAACATTTAATTTGGGTTATTTTTTAAACATCCCAAGGGAAGCTATTCCCCAAAAGAGTACAATTTGTGATACCAATCATAATGATAAAAAATATTAGTATTAATAATGATGTAAATAACAAGAATAATGATATACGCTAGGAGTATTTTTATAGATAGATATCTGTGACTGCAGTGTCAAATTGTGTCGTGAATGTTTACTCAATGTCGTGTTCATGTTTATACGTAATGGTCGACATTTGTCGGGATATAACAGTTTTGGAAATGGATTGGTTTAGAGCTGCAGCTGTGACCTTCCACATTCACGACTACAGATCGTTGTGAGAAAGATTATGCAGGATCTCACTATGGGGTGAATTACAAGCAGCATTGCACGACTAGACTTCTTTTTATTTCAAATGAAATCATGAAAATTTACAATGTTGCAAAGGATTCCCGTTTATCTGCTGATGGTTTTGAACCGCGTCACGACAGACGGACGGCAAGCTCTCTGATTGGCTGAAAGCTGTCATCCGGGTACTGCGCTACGACTGGCTCATTAGCTAAAGCTACCAATATGGCGGAGGTAAGGGGGAAAACAGGGGAGAAGCGATCGATCTTAAATCGATATATCTATCATTTAATGTGTCATTTTCCCATATTTCTGCTAGCGATTGGACAGATTGTGTTTTTTTCCGAACGTTTAGCGTGATTCATGTCAAAATCATGTGTCGTATTTGGCCGTAGATGTGCCCGAATGTCTGGAGTGATCCTTCACTCCAAGGCCGCTGCGCCTTCGCTCTCAGCTGCTTGGGTATAGCGGCAGCGTACATTGATACGTACATCCTAGCATTCGCTTGTCCAAAATAATACAAAATAGAGAGCGAGATCGTGCGTATTTTTGTGGAGGTGAGCGAAGCGACGGAATCTTTAAATCGTTCATTCGTGTCCGAGTTGTCGCCGCCGGTGACTCGAAAGCCATCAAATGTTCCGCCGCGCCAAACGAAATGTACATGTTTACATGCATCGACATTGACGGGTTAACGTCAGTGCTGTGATGTTAGCTAGCTGGGTAATTATGTCGCTTATAAACGTCACTCTAATCTTTCAAAACGTCTCCGTGATTTGTCATTTTTTAAGTCCTCATGTCCCATGGTTGCTATATATGTATTGAGAGATTCCAGCCGTCTCAGCCGCATACTGTCGTTCAGGTAACGGTAAATGCCGATTTTGCGCGCTCATCTATGTGCACGATTTTTGGGACTGATTACCTAATTATACATTTACAAACACGTTTGTGTTAAATTAAAAAATAAATAACATAACTCTGGTCTATACTTGTGTGTGTACCTATATTTACATGTACATACATGTGTATGTACTAACATACATACATGTACATACATATGTATATATAAATCAATGGATCTGTGTATGTTTGTGTGTGTTGTATTAAAGTGTAATTAATGCTGTGATTTTTTTTCCCTCCATCCTACCAGGCTTCCATTGGGAGTTCTAGTCCAGGTAAGACCTATACGACCAATATGTGATGATGTTCTTGTTCTCAGGTTAAAAATGTAACCATAGTAACAAACTTTTTGCAATTATCATTATTAATAAGAAAAAAAGGCCTGCTCTGCAAAATGTGCAGCGAAGTTAAAGTTGTAAACGAGTTTTCCGATGGAAAATTATGGACTAAATGATGCTTGACTACTTCAAGTGACACATTCAGCAGAAAGGTGAGAAGGACAGACTTGAAAAACAAAGTGAAATTTACATTGGATTTGTGCATATTTTAGTGACTTATTTTTGTATTTATGGATATTAATCCTAAAATTTCATTATTATTCTTATCTATATAATCAAAATGTTTTTTAAAAGATTTTTTTTAAAGGGGGGTGCCTTGAATACATTTAGAAAATGTTGTCCAGGTATTTTAATTGGTGTTAAATCTCTATGAGGGTTTGAAGTTGGGTAAAAGTAAGATGTCTGTTTTACATACTCAGCTGAAGTAAGATGTCTGTTTTACATACTCAGCTGGGCGATATCATGATAACAATTAATAATAATGTAATTTTAGTCTTTAAATATTTTTTGACAATATTAACCAAAAAATTCAATTAAATTTGATAAATATAAGCTCTATTTATAGCACCTGAACACTACAAAGAGGGGGGAAGGTAGCACTGATGCGACCATTATTCAGTAGACGAAGATGGTGAGGAGCACCTAATTATTTAGCACAGTTGGCAATAGGCTGGCGCACACGGAGCATGAGAGGGAAAGGACTATAACAGCCAAAATTTGTTATTATAGATTGTAGGACAACACCAAGCCTACCCACTAATTTTTGGGCCTTTCTCTTTGTTCCTACCACAGTTGGCTCTTTGTCGTCAGAAGATCATGATTTTGATCCGACCGCAGAGATGTTAGTTCACGAGTATGATGACGAGAGGACCCTGGAGGAAGAAGAGTCTCTGGAAGGGGGAGGAAATTTTAGCTCTGAGATTGCAGATTTGGAAAAGGTAAGCATTGCAACCTTTTAACAAAATTAAGGTATATTATTTACAATATTTTGAACACTGCCTTTATTAACAATATTGACCGCAAAACACTTAAGTCGAAAAATATATCATGTAATATTACTTGATAGAAAAAGTATCACACCCTGCAAATAATAATGTAATATGGTCTAATTCCCTAAACATTGCTTCACTTATATCTCTGTGTCAGCATATTTACCAAAATGAAATCTTTCCGTTGTATGTTTAATTCTACAACCACATTGCGATGTTTATAAACTTTCAAACCTCCAAATTTAACAAATAATATTGAAGTTTGGGCTTTTTAAGAAAATCTACAGTAAATACTCACTTAGTCTCATGAAGGTTGCTCATTAATATATTGCATATTTGATAACATATCTTTGCAAAAAATGAGTGGATGAATGAACAAAAAAATATTTAACTTTACTGTTGCTACTATGTTAAACATACACCTTATTGACTAATGTCCTTCCACTTTCTTCATCAGGAGGGTAACATGCCTCTCGATGAGCTGCTTGCCATCTATCGTTACGAGGCCTCAGGTGGTTCCAGTATAGACAGCTCTTCTGGTGATCTTACTGATGAGCTGCCCGACATGACTTTGGACAAGGTGAGCGTGTTTTTTTTCTGTGTGTGAGGGGGGCGAAAGGTTTATTTTTTCACGGCTGAAACTGTTGGTCAACTTGATACATTCATTCTCAGGAGGAAATTGCCAAAGACTTACTGTCTGGGGACTACGAGGAGGAGACCCAGTCATCAGCAGACGACCTCACCCCTTCAGTCACCTCCCACGAGGCCACTGATTTCTTCCCCAGAACACTCCGATGTAAGTTACTACGGAGAACTGTCCTTCATCTATCAGTGGATGTTTATTTATTTTGCTTATTATTTTAAGTATATTTTATCATCAGAAAAGTATTTAAATAATGGAATAAAGCGAATTCTAATCAGAAGAATTTTTACATTTAATATCAGAATGGACATCAACCCCAAAAAATACTACAAGTAAATTAAGACACAACTTGGACACATTTAGAGATCTGTGCTTTTCAAAGGAACTTGAAATGAATTTAAAAACCCCTTCTTTAGCCAATGCTGTCTCCGATGGTGATAAAGATTCCGAGTGTGATGATGATGGTCCTAGTCCAGAAGACTCCAGAAAGGTGTGTAGTTTAATACACTGAAATTGATGGAAAACATGTAATACTTTGTAATCTGAAACATTCATTTATATGAAAAGGAAATAATGGTGGGCTCGGAGTACCAAGCGGAAGTTCCTTTGACCATCAGCCATTACATAGATGGGGAGAAAGGTATTTACTCTTGTTTAAATTTCCATGGGAATTCATCTGACTATCTAATTGTGCTATCAACTTAACACTACCAACCCTTTGCAGCATATGAAGATGATGATGAGTTAATGTGGAGCCCGGGTGCCCTGACCGAGAACAAGGTCAAGAGCTTTTTGATGGACATGATCTCGCGGACGACGGATGAAAAGACAACCCACGACAAACTACACGTTCAAGACAACGAACAGGTCAGTTTACTCATCCTCCTTTTGGAACAAGATCTACACATAGGAAAGTTACCTTTTTGAAAATAAATGCTAAATGAAAATTAACAGGTTTATCTACAGCTTAGGTCTCTGCACTGTTTTATATTTACAATATCACCATCAACAGTTAATTACTTTATAGAGAAGAGAACAACATTAATGAGCTTCCCGATGTAACATTTTTTGTGTTTTTTTTATCCAACAAATCCAGTCTCGCATACTAACTTCGGCTTTTGTTTTAACCTCTTTTGTTCTCACACAGGCTTTGCTTGAGCTCGTCCAGTGCAACTACAATACCCACGAGGCCCTGGAGCAATACTGTAGCCACCTAAAGTCCTCGAAAGGTAAGCCAAGTTAACAGGTTTTGCATGCAAACAGCTAACCAAATGTCAAATGCCTAGTAAACTTTAGGTCGTTTAACCTTGACATGAGTAAAAGCTGTTGCAAAACATATGCTTTCAGAAAAATCGCCCCCGTGGTCTGAAGAGGAGTGCAAGAATTTTGAACATGCTCTGCAGATGTATGACAAGAACTTTCACCTCATTCAAAAACATAAAGTAAGTCATGTTCTCTCTATTGTTGGCAATGGAAGGCATTGAGCATTGAGAATTGAATTGATTTTTTTTTTCCAACCTCAGGTGACGACGCGAACGGTAGCAGAATGTGTGGCATTTTACTACATGTGGAAGAAGTCGGAGCGCTTTGACTTCTTCGTGCAGCAGAATCGCTTCGGGAAGAAAAAGTACAGCAGCTACCCAGGCGTCACGTGAGTAGACATCAGCAGGCAAAGTTTCTGCGAAACAAATTCCTTCAATGCTCAACTATCAAAAAAACCTTGGTTGGCATTACAGAGACCTAATGGACCGGCTCGTGGATGAAGCAGAGGGCTTGGCCGTGGACAGTTCGTCGTCCGTTTGCTCGGGTGGTGGTGGAGGAAGAATAGAAAGCACGGACCAACAGCTCAGTCTGCTCAACTCCATTACTGCCAGTGACCTTACAGGTATTTTTTTTTATTTATTCATTTTTTCATTTGGCATTTGATTGACAAATACAAAGTAAGAAAGTTTTAATTATTTATATCACCTTCAGATCTAAAAAAAAAAAAAAAATAGACTTGAATGGAACAAAGCAACACCAAAGACAAGAAAATTCCATTGAAACACAATATTTAAACATAATTTTAGAGGGATTTCATTTTTTCTGCTCCAGTCAAACAATTTACTGTACTAATAACCCGTTTACAGTAATCTCTTGATTATCGTGTCATCGGGATGAACGTACAATGACGTTTTATTGGTCAGTCGAGTATGGAAAAAAAACTGATGGGCGATTGATGTTTGTGTTTCAGCTCTGAGCAACAGCGTAGCGACGGTGTGCAGCCCGGCCGAGGCGTCATGCTTGGACTCATACGGCTTCCCCCCGCTGGAGAGCCTCCACAGGGCCTCCTCCCTCAACCACGACGAGTCGCTGGGCTTCCCGTCGGGCGGTGCGGACGGCGAATGCCTCGAAATGCTGGATGCCGGCTTCTACCACTCGGAGCTGGGCCAGCTGAGCGGTGTGTGCGTCGCCAAGGACTGCGAGCGGCCCTCCAAGAGACTCAAGATGGCGCTGCCAGACTCATTCATGGGCGACGTCTCCGTGGGCAACCTCGGCGTGGACTTTGAAGCGCGCCGGACCGCGCCACACCACCATCGGATAACAGGTGCGAAAATGGCCGTGTCCGTAACGGATTTTGGCGAACCCAATGGCTTTTTGGGGGGGCACGCGCGTCATCACGTGCAGCACACAGCAGCACTTCAGTCCGAGTGATCTTCCTCTGCCCCTTATTCTTTTAGGGTTTTTGGGGGGGGGGGCTGTACATAAAAGACTGACCTCACGTTATATATATATATCGCTATATATATGTACAGAAATATACTTTTGTTTTCGTTTTTTTTTTGTGTACTATGACATCAGTGATGTCTCTCATATAGAACTAAGAATCTTGATTTCTCTCAAGAGTTTATAATAGCCATTTTATGTTTGTCGCAGCGGTAACATCCCACGTCCCAACGGCACCCTGCCATTCTTCTCTGCTGCCAAAATCATTTGATTTAGAAGGTGCTTATTTTAAAGTGGTACTTCCCTTTCCCCATCCTCTCAAAGTTTGCGTTTGGTTCACTGGTACTTTGCAGTCAGCATGTTGCTTGCATTCACGATTATTCTGTGGGCATATTTCTCGTCGTGTACTCGAGTTACGTTCACCATTGCAGGTCCAATCGGATTTCTTTGTGCATCTGATTTTATTCGTGCAGTGGGAACAGTGATTCGTTTTTAACTTTAACAGAAGCACTTATAGTGGTTGAAATCTACTTGTGGTTTATTCATTGTTTTGTGGCTTCCTGGTGATTTGGATGATTCTTTTGAATTTGGGCTCCAAAGTGTTCCACAAAAGGGCCAAAGTGGTGCAGTATTTCATTCAAACCAAACAAGGCTACCTTTTAACCAATCAGGTGTCTTACAAGTGTGACGGCGTCCAATTCTTTTAAACATCCTCGACAGCACGAATGAAACAAAAGCAGATTTCAACTATCATGATTATCTTTGGACATTTCATTTTGATTGGTTTTCCTGCCATTTTGTTTTGCCCAGTTGACCCTTTCCCGCATTTGGCAAGCAGCGGTTTTTGCAGTTGGATCATTTGGCATCATGCAGGCACTTTAATTCACTTGAGTTTTTACACATTACATCTCGCAACTTGGATTTTTATTCTTTTTTTTTTTTTTTTTTGTAGTGTGAACATCAGTATTAACTGAGAAGCCCATACTGTTGTGTGCGTGCGTGTGTGTTTGCGTGGATAATGTCGGCAGTGTATGTAGCAAGGGGTGGGCGGTGTTTGGAGTGCATCATGTTTCAGTGCGGGCTCCTCCCGTATCTATGCATTGTGTGATGAGGATGTTCATTTCAGGGGCCGTACGTGACATTTTCTGTGTTTGCGGGGCAATTCATTTACTCTTTCCTCGGCTTCATTGATGTACATAAGAATTAGCAAGTAGCCTTTAACAAGTCTCATGACCTGACCTCGTCAATCTATGTGCATTTTAAATGGCCATATGTTGTAAATATGTAGAGAATTCTGAGGTTTTTTTTTTTTTTGCATTCTACTGGTTGACTTGGGATCGTTTGGCTCTTTCCTTATCGTCACATACAGTGAAACTGCCGACGCGAAATGCGATCTGTGAACGTTTCCAAAACCGTCCCGGCATCACTTCAATGAAAATGTGTTTTATTGACAGCACCTTCCCTCCGTGTAGCTTTTCTTACATATGTGGCATCACCAAAAAAGGACAAAAGAATCAGAAACTGGATGCTCACAAAGTTAAAGTTGCCCGTTTATCTTGTTTTTGACATTTCACTATGAGGGATTTGGCATTCACAGCCACTATTTTAGGTATTTCCATTCCCTACGCATGCTACCCCCCCCCCCCCCCCCCCCCTTAGACTGAAAAGAATGCCTTTCTGGTCTTGAGCATTAACGTTAAAAGTAGAAAAAATGTTTTGTCTCACATGGTAAAGGGATGGTTGCTGCTTTTTGGGGTGTGGTGTGACCCCTTTTGTTTTTTGGTTTTTTTTTTGGAGAGAAAAAAAATGCAGTAGTTGGTGGGTCGCCGTGCAGTGCTATTTATTATTTCACTCTGTGGTTTGTTTGTGGAAACACTTGTCAGAATGTAAAGGCCATTTTAGAAGTGGTAATTTTTTTTTTGACCACCCTGTGAAAAATGTGATATTTTATTGATATGTGAGTGTGTGAGTGTGTGTGTGCAAGCCAGCACTAAGCAAATGTCATTTTATATTTTGTATTTTTTTAAGTCATTTTACAGGAAAAAACACAAAAATTTGAATACCTTTGTGAATTTAAAAAAAAGCTACAAAGTAATTATATTCAGAATTCTAGACAATCAAAATGGCTATGAGAAAGAAATGTTCCAGAACAGAAGTTATCTTTATTGTACATATGAATTGTATTATAAACATTCCGTTTGTTTGTTTTCTCTCTGTTCTTGCTCATTTTGTTAAACATTCTTTTGTATCTTCTGTTGTACTTTAATACCTTGTGTACAGATCCAGAAATAAAAGCTCTGGAAAAACATTAAGCAATAATGATTCTACTTTTAGCTTTCTTGTGTCAGTATACATGTAAACATTTTAGGACAAAATATCATGTATAATAAGGCTTTTTCCCCTGTAAACAGCATGTACACTGGCTTTTATCCTTTAAAAAATAGTCTAGTAAGACTTAATGATAACGAAGGAAAGTGCAGCTACTTGGTGGCGTAGTGGTTAACTCACCGGACTCCTGTCTGGGAGACCTGGGTTCAAATCCCGGTTGGGACACTTTTTCACTTAATTGTTTCTGTGGACTTCTTGTCAAGACACTCAAATGATTACAGAGAAATGTATAGTCACTTGGTTGGCGCAGAGGTTAGTTCACAGGACTCCCGTGTGGGAGACCTGGGTTCGATTCCTGGTCGAGACACTTTTTCACTTAGTCATTTCTGTGGATTTCTTGGAAAGACACTCAAATGATTACAAGAAAAAGTGTAGTCACTTGGTTGGCGCAGAGGTTAGTTCACAGGACTCCCGTGTGGGAGACCTGGGTTCGATTCCCGCTATCGCCCTTTGGCTGATCACTACACCAAGTAGTTCAGAAAATGGAATAAGAAGAAAAAAAAAGGAAAAAACTTTTTAATTTATATTAAACACTAAGTCATACTTTTCAGTAAAAGGTTATATTCCGAACTGCCTTCGGCAGTTCGGAAGAATGTTGGAGGGACCTGTCTGTGCGAAAGGCGTTCTCGGGTCGGCCTTCGGCCGACCCTCGACCGCTTGCTTGGTCAGTCAACCGCCGACACCGGGAAGCGAACTCACGTTCTCTCCGTGCAAAGGCGAGTGTGCAACCCACTACACCAACTCGTGCCCCACTTATACATAGGTGTTGAAACGTTTTATCCAAGGAAATGGGGTGAAACACTTAGTCATTTTTTCAACAAAATCCTTCATTCACCACTGAATACTTATTCAGTTAGACACGTAGCCATTAGAACTTATTCTTTTAACTGAATAATATTATGAAAATCTTTGCCTCCACTGGGATTTGAACCCAGGACCTCATAGGCAACAGACTGATGACTTAGCCACTGGGCCACCACCCAGTGAGAGGACTCAGTAGTACTTGTACTTTTGCCTCTTTCATTCACCTGAATAATATTGGGAAAATCTTTGCATGCACTTGGATTTGAACCCAGGACCACTGTTATGGGAGACTGATGAGTAAACCACTGGTTAACATAGTGTAGTAAATCTTTTTTTCATTAAAAAACGACATAGTATAGTAAGGCTTTTTCTCTGAAAAAATGACATAGTATAGTAAGGCTTTTTCTCTGAAAAAACGACATAGTATAGTAAGGCTTTTTCTATGAAAAAACGATAGTATAGTAAGGCTTTTTTTTCTTTAAAAAACGACATAGTATAGTAAGGCTTTTTCTCTGAAAAAACGACATAGTATAGTAAGGCTTTTTTCTTTAAAAAACGACATAGTAAGGCTTTTTTCTTTAATAAACGACATAGTATAGTAAGGCTTTTTTTCTTTAAAAAACGACATAGTATAGTAAGGCTTTTTTCTTTAAAAAACGACATAGTATAGTAAGGCTTTTTTTCTTTAAAAAACGACATAGTATAGTAAGGCTTTTTTTCTTTAAAAAACGACATAGTATAGTAAGGCTTTTTCTCTGAAAAAACGACATAGTATAGTAAGGCTTTTTTTCTTTAAAAAACGACATAGTATAGTAAGGCTTTTTTTCTTTAAAAAACGACATAGTATAGTAAGGCTTTTTTCTTAAAAAAAACGACATAGTATAGTAAGGCTTTTTTTCTTTAAAAAACGACATAGTATAGTAAGGCTTTTTCTCTGAAAAAACGACATAGTATAGTAAGGCTTTTTTTCTTTAAAAAACGACATAGTATAGTAAGGCTTTTTCTCTGCAAAAACAACATAGTATAGTAAGGCTTTTTTCTTTAAAAAATGACATAGTATAGTAAGGCTTTTTTTCTTTAAAAAACGACATAGTATAGTAAGGCTTTTTTCTTTAAAAAACGACATAGTATAGTAAGGCTTTTTCTCTGAAAAAAAACGACATAGTATAGTAAGGCTTTTTTTCTTTAAAAAAACGACATAGTATAGTAAGGCTTTTTCTCTGAAAAAACGACATAGTATAGTAAGGCTTTTTCTCTGAAAAAACGACATAGTATAGTAAGGCTTTTTTTCTTTAAAAAACGACATAGTATAGTAAGGCTTTTTTTCTTTAAAAAAACGACATAGTATAGTAAGGCTTTTTTCTTTAAAAAACGACATAGTATAGTAAGGCTTTTTCTCTGAAAAAACGACATAGTATAGTAAGGCTTTTTTCTTTAAAAAACGACATAGTATAGTAAGGCTTTTTTTCTTTAAAAAACGACATAGTATAGTAAGGCTTTTTTTTCTTTAAAAAACGACATAGTATAGTAAGGCTTTTTTTCTTTAAAAAACGACATAGTATAGTAAGGCTTTTTTCTTTAAAAAACGACATAGTATAGTAAGGCTTTTTCTCTGAAAAAAAAACGACATAGTATAGTAAGGCTTTTTCTCTGCAAAAACGACATAGTATAGTAAGGCTTTTTTTCTTTAAAAAAACGACATAGTATAGTAAGGCTTTTTTCTTTAAAAAACGACATAGTATAGTAAGGCTTTATTTCTTTAAAAAACGACATAGTATAGTAAGGCTTTTTTCTTTAAAAAACGACATAGTATAGTAAGGCTTTTTTTCTTTAAAAAACGACATAGTATAGTAAGGCTTTTTCTCTGAAAAAACGATATAGTATAGTAAGGCTTTTTTTCTTTAAAAAACGACATAGTATAGTAAGGCTTTTTTTCTTTAAAAAACGACATAGTATAGTAAGGCTTTTTTCTTTAAAAAACGACATAGTATAGTAAGGCTTTATTTCTTTAAAAAACGACATAGTATAGTAAGGCTTTTTTTCTTTAAAAAACGACATAGTATAGTAAGGCTTTTTCTCTGATAAAAACGACATAGTATAGTAAGGCTTTTTTTCTTTAAAAAACGACAGTATAGTAAGGCTTTTTTTTCTTTTAAAAATGACATAGTATAGTAAGGCTTTTTTTCTTTAAAAAACGACATAGTATAGTAAGGCTTTTTCTCTGAAAAAACGACATAGTATAGTAAGGCTTTTTTTCTTTAAAAAACGACAGTATAGTAAGGCTTTTTTTCTTTAAAAAACGACATAGTATAGTAAGGCTTTTTTTCTTTAAAAAACGACATAGTATAGTAAGGCTTTTTTCTTTAAAAAACGACATAGTATAGTAAGGCTTTTTCTCTGAAAAAACGACATAGTATAGTAAGGCTTTTTTCTTTAAAAAACGACATAGTATAGTAAGGCTTTTTTTCTTTAAAAAACGACATAGTATAGTAAGGCTTTTTTTTCTTTAAAAAACGACATAGTATAGTAAGGCTTTTTTTCTTTAAAAAACGACATAGTATAGTAAGGCTTTTTTCTTTAAAAAACGACATAGTATAGTAAGGCTTTTTCTCTGAAAAAAAAACGACATAGTATAGTAAGGCTTTTTCTCTGCAAAAACGACATAGTATAGTAAGGCTTTTTTTCTTTAAAAAAACGACATAGTATAGTAAGGCTTTTTTCTTTAAAAAACGACATAGTATAGTAAGGCTTTATTTCTTTAAAAAACGACATAGTATAGTAAGGCTTTTTTCTTTAAAAAACGACATAGTATAGTAAGGCTTTTTTTCTTTAAAAAAACGACATAGTATAGTAAGGCTTTTTTCTTTAAAAAACGACATAGTATAGTAAGGCTTTTTTTCTTTAAAAAATGACATAGTATAGTAAGGCTTTTTTTCTTTAAAAAACGACATAGTATAGTAAGGCTTTTTCTCTGAAAAAACGACATAGTATAGTAAGGCTTTTTTTCTTTAAAAAACGACAGTATAGTAAAGCTTTTTTTCTTTAAAAAACGACATAGTATAGTAAGGCTTTTTTTCTTTAAAAAACGACATAGTATAGTAAGGCTTTTTTCTTTAAAAAACGACATAGTATAGTAAGGCTTTTTCTCTGAAAAAACGACATAGTATAGTAAGGCTTTTTTCTTTAAAAAACGACATAGTATAGTAAGGCTTTTTTTCTTTAAAAAACGACATAGTATAGTAAGGCTTTTTTTCTTTAAAAAACGACAGTATAGTAAGGCTTTTTTTCTTTAAAAAACGACATAGTATAGTAAGGCTTTTTTTCTTTAAAAAACGACATAGTATAGTAAGGCTTTTTTCTTTAAAAAACGACATAGTATAGTAAGGCTTTTTCTCTGAAAAAACGACATAGTATAGTAAGGCTTTTTTCTTTAAAAAACGACATAGTATAGTAAGGCTTTTTTTCTTTAAAAAACGACATAGTATAGTAAGGCTTTTTTTTCTTTAAAAAACGACATAGTATAGTAAGGCTTTTTTTTCTTTAAAAAACGACATAGTATAGTAAGGCTTTTTTCTTTAAAAAACGACATAGTATAGTAAGGCTTTTTCTCTGAAAAAAAAACGACATAGTATAGTAAGGCTTTTTCTCTGCAAAAACGACATAGTATAGTAAGGCTTTTTTTCTTTAAAAAAACGACATAGTATAGTAAGGCTTTTTTCTTTAAAAAACGACATAGTATAGTAAGGCTTTATTTCTTTAAAAAACGACATAGTATAGTAAGGCTTTTTTCTTTAAAAAACGACATAGTATAGTAAGGCTTTTTTTCTTTAAAAAACGACATAGTATAGTAAGGCTTTTTCTCTGAAAAAACGATATAGTATAGTAAGGCTTTTTTTCTTTAAAAAACGACATAGTATAGTAAGGCTTTTTTTCTTTAAAAAACGACATAGTATAGTAAGGCTTTTTTCTTTAAAAAACGACATAGTATAGTAAGGCTTTATTTCTTTAAAAAACGACATAGTATAGTAAGGCTTTTTTTCTTTAAAAAACGACATAGTATAGTAAGGCTTTTTCTCTGATAAAAACGACATAGTATAGTAAGGCTTTTTTTCTTTAAAAAACGACAGTATAGTAAGGCTTTTTTTCTTTAAAAAACGACAAAGTATAGTAAGGCTTTTTTTCTTTAAAAAACGACATAGTATAGTAAGGCTTTTTTCTTTAAAAAACGACATAGTATAGTAAGGCTTTTTCTCTGAAAAAACGACATAGTATAGTAAGGCTTTTTTCTTTAAAAAACGACATAGTATAGTAGGGCTTTTTTTCTTTAAAAAACGACATAGTATAGTAAGGCTTTTTTTTCTTTAAAAAACGACATAGTATAGTAAGGCTTTTTTTCTTTAAAAAACGACATAGTATAGTAAGGCTTTTTTCTTTAAAAAACGACATAGTATAGTAAGGCTTTTTCTCTGAAAAAAAAACGACATAGTATAGTAAGGCTTTTTCTCTGCAAAAACGACATAGTATAGTAAGGCTTTTTTTCTTTAAAAAAACGACATAGTATAGTAAGGCTTTTTTCTTTAAAAAACGACATAGTATAGTAAGGCTTTATTTCTTTAAAAAACGACATAGTATAGTAAGGCTTTTTTCTTTAAAAAACGACATAGTATAGTAAGGCTTTTTTTCTTTAAAAAACGACATAGTATAGTAAGGCTTTTTCTCTGAAAAAACGATATAGTATAGTAAGGCTTTTTTTCTTTAAAAAACGACATAGTATAGTAAGGCTTTTTTTCTTTAAAAAACGACATAGTATAGTAAGGCTTTTTTCTTTAAAAAACGACATAGTATAGTAAGGCTTTATTTCTTTAAAAAACGACATAGTATAGTAAGGCTTTTTTTCTTTAAAAAACGACATAGTATAGTAAGGCTTTTTCTCTGATAAAAACGACATAGTATAGTAAGGCTTTTTTTCTTTAAAAAACGACAGTATAGTAAGGCTTTTTTTCTTTAAAAAACGACATAGTATAGTAAGGCTTTTTTTCTTTAAAAAACGACATAGTATAGTAAGGCTTTTTTCTTTAAAAAACGACATAGTATAGTAAGGCTTTTTTTCTTTAAAAAACGACATAGTATAGTAAGGCTTTTTTTCTTTAAAAAACGACATAGTATAGTAAGGCTTTTTTCTTTAAAAAATGACATAGTATAGTAAGGCTTTTTCTCTGAAAAAACGACATAGTATAGTAAGGCTTTTTTCTTTAAAAAACGACATAGTATAGTAAGGCTTTTTTTCTTTAAAAAACGACATAGTATAGTAAGGCTTTTTTTTCTTTAAAAAACGACATAGTATAGTAAGGCTTTTTTTCTTTAAAAAACGACATAGTATAGTAAGGCTTTTTTCTTTAAAAAACGACATAGTATAGTAAGGCTTTTTCTCTGAAAAAAAACGACATAGTATAGTAAGGCTTTTTCTCTGCAAAAACGACATAGTATAGTAAGGCTTTTTTTCTTTAAAAAAACGACATAGTATAGTAAGGCTTTTTTCTTTAAAAAACGACATAGTATAGTAAGGCTTTATTTCTTTAAAAAACGACATAGTATAGTAAGGCTTTTTTCTTTAAAAAACGACATAGTATAGTAAGGCTTTTTTTCTTTAAAAAACGACATAGTATAGTAAGGCTTTTTCTCTGAAAAAACGATATAGTATAGTAAGGCTTTTTTTCTTTAAAAAACGACATAGTATAGTAAGGCTTTTTTTCTTTAAAAAACGACATAGTATAGTAAGGCTTTTTTCTTTAAAAAACGACATAGTATAGTAAGGCTTTATTTCTTTAAAAAACGACATAGTATAGTAAGGCTTTTTTTCTTTAAAAAACGACATAGTATAGTAAGGCTTTTTCTCTGATAAAAACGACATAGTATAGTAAGGCTTTTTTTCTTTAAAAAACGACAGTATAGTAAGGCTTTTTTTCTTTAAAAAACGACATAGTATAGTAAGGCTTTTTTTCTTTAAAAAACGACATAGTATAGTAAGGCTTTTTTCTTTAAAAAACGACATAGTATAGTAAGGCTTTTTCTCTGAAAAAACGACATAGTATAGTAAGGCTTTTTTCTTTAAAAAACGACATAGTATAGTAAGGCTTTTTTTCTTTAAAAAACGACATAGTATAGTAAGGCTTTTTTTTCTTTAAAAAACGACATAGTATAGTAAGGCTTTTTTTCTTTAAAAAACGACATAGTATAGTAAGGCTTTTTTCTTTAAAAAACGACATAGTATAGTAAGGCTTTTTCTCTGAAAAAAAAACGACATAGTATAGTAAGGCTTTTTCTCTGCAAAAACGACATAGTATAGTAAGGCTTTTTTTCTTTAAAAAAACGACATAGTATAGTAAGGCTTTTTTCTTTAAAAAACGACATAGTATAGTAAGGCTTTATTTCTTTAAAAAACGACATAGTATAGTAAGGCTTTTTTCTTTAAAAAACGACATAGTATAGTAAGGCTTTTTTTCTTTAAAAAACGACATAGTATAGTAAGGCTTTTTCTCTGAAAAAACGATATAGTATAGTAAGGCTTTTTTTCTTTAAAAAACGACATAGTATAGTAAGGCTTTTTTTCTTTAAAAAACGACATAGTATAGTAAGGCTTTTTTCTTTAAAAAACGACATAGTATAGTAAGGCTTTATTTCTTTAAAAAACGACATAGTATAGTAAGGCTTTTTTTCTTTAAAAAACGACATAGTATAGTAAGGCTTTTTCTCTGATAAAAACGACATAGTATAGTAAGGCTTTTTTTCTTTAAAAAACGACAGTATAGTAAGGCTTTTTTTCTTTAAAAAACGACATAGTATAGTAAGGCTTTTTTTCTTTAAAAAACGACATAGTATAGTAAGGCTTTTTTCTTTAAAAAACGACATAGTATAGTAAGGCTTTTTTTCTTTAAAAAACGACATAGTATAGTAAGGCTTTTTCTCTGAAAAAAAAACGACATAGTATAGTAAGGCTTTTTCTCTGAAAAAAAAACGACATAGTATAGTAAGGCTTTTTCTCTGCAAAAACGACATAGTATAGTAAGGCTTTTTTTTTTAAAAAAACGACATAGTATAGTAAGGCTTTTTTCTTTAAAAAACGACATAGTATAGTAAGGCTTTATTTCTTTAAAAAACGACATAGTATAGTAAGGCTTTTTTCTTTAAAAAACGACATAGTATAGTAAGGCTTTTTTTCTTTAAAAAACGACATAGTATAGTAAGGCTTTTTCTCTGAAAAAACGATATAGTATAGTAAGGCTTTTTTTCTTTAAAAAACGACATAGTATAGTAAGGCTTTTTTTCTTTAAAAAACGACATAGTATAGTAAGGCTTTTTTCTTTAAAAAACGACATAGTATAGTAAGGCTTTATTTCTTTAAAAAACGACAAAGTATAGTAAGGCTTTTTTTCTTTAAAAAAACGACATAGTATAGTAAGGCTTTTTCTCTGATAAAAACGACATAGTATAGTAAGGCTTTTTCTCTGCAAAAACAACATAGTATAGTAAGGCTTTTTTCTTTAAAAAACGACATAGTATAGTAAGGCTTTTTCTCTGAAAAAAACGACATAGTATAGTAAGGCTTTTTCTCTGCAAAAACGACATAGTATAGTAAGGCTTTTTTTCTTTAAAAAACGACATAGTATAGTAAGGCTTTTTTCTTTAAAAAACGACATAGTTTAGTAAGGCTTTATTTCTTTAAAAAACGACATAGTATAGTAAGGCTTTTTTCTTTAAAAAACGACATAGTATAGTAAGGCTTTTTTTCTTTAAAAAACAACATAGTATAGTAAGGCTTTTTTTCTTTAAAAAAACGACATAGTATAGTAAGGCTTTTTCTCTGAAAAAACGACATAGTATAGTAAGGCTTTTTTTCTTTAAAAAAACGACATAGTATAGTAAGGCTTTTTTCTTTAAAAAACGACATAGTATAGTAAGGCTTTTTCTCTGAAAAAACGACATAGTATAGTAAGGCTTTTTCTCTGCAAAAACGACATAGTATAGTAAGGCTTTTTTTCTTTAAAAAACGACATAGTATAGTAAGGCTTTTTTCTTTAAAAAACGACATAGTATAGTAAGGCTTTTTCTCTGAAAAAAACGACATAGTATAATAAGGCTTTTTCTCAGAAAAAAACGACATAGTATAGTAAAGCTTTTTCTCTGCAAAAACGACATAGTATAGTAAGGCTTTTTTTCTTTAAAAAACGACATAGTATAGTAAGGCTTTTTTCTTTAAAAAACGACATAGTATAGTAAGGCTTTTTCTCTGAAAAAACGACATAGTATAGTAAGGCTTTATTCTTTAAAAAACGACATAGTATAGTAAGGCTTTTTTTCTTTAAAAAACGACATAGTATAGTAAGGCTTTTTTTCTTTAAAAAACGACATAGTATAGTAAGGCTTTTTTCTTTAAAAAACGACATAGTATAGTAAGGCTTTTTTTCTTTAAAAAATGACATAGTATAGTAAGGCTTTTTTTCTTTAAAAAACGACATAGTATATAGTAAGGCTTTTTCTCTGAAAAAACGACATAGTATAGTAAGGCTTTTTTTCTTTAAAAAACGACATAGTATAGTAAGGCTTTTTTTCTTTAAAAAACGACATAGTATAGTAAGGCTTTTTTCTCTGAAAAAACGACATAGTATAGTAAGGTTTTTTTTCTTTAAAAAACGACATAGTATAGTAAGGCTTTTTCTCTGAAAAAACGACATAGTATAGTAAGGCTTTTTCTCTGAAAAAAACGACATAGTATAGTAAGGCTTTTTCTCTGAAAAAACGACATAGTATAGTGAGGCTTTTTTTCTTTAAAAAACGACATAGTATAGTAAGGCTTTTTTTCTTTAAAAAACGACATAGTATAGTAAGGCTTTTTTCTCTGAAAAAACGACATAGTATAGTAAGGTTTTTTTTCTTTAAAAAAAGACATAGTATAGTAAGGCTTTTTCTCTGAAAAAACGACATAGTATAGTAAGGCTTTTTCTCTGAAAAAAACGACATAGTATAGTAAGGCTTTTTTTCTTTAAAAAACGACATAGTATAGTAAGGCTTTTTTTCTTTAAAAAACGACATAGTATAGTAAGGCTTTTTTCTTTAAAAAACGACATAGTATAGTAAGGCTTTTTCTCTGAAAAAAACGACATAGTATAGTAAGGCTTTTTCTCAGAAAAAAACGACATAGTATAGTAAGGCTTTTTTTCTTTAAAAAACGACATAGTATAGTAAGGCTTTTTTCTTTAAAAAACGACATAGTATAGTAAGGCTTTTTCTCTGAAAAAACAACATAGTATAGTAAGGCTTTTTTCTCTGAAAAAAACGACATAGTATAGGAAGGCTTTTTTTCTTAAAAAAACGACATAGTATAGTAAGGCTTTTTTTCTTTAAAAAACGACATAGTATAGTAAGGCTTTTTTTCTTTAAAAAACGACATAGTATAGTAAGGCTTTTTCTCTGAAAAAACGACATAGTATAGTAAGGCTTTTTTCTTTAAAAAACGACATAGTCTAGTAAGGCTTTTTTTCTTTAAAAAACGACATAGTATAGTAAGGCTTTTTCTCTGAAAAAACGACATAGTATAGTAAGGCTTTTTTCTTTAAAAAACAACATAGTATAGTAAGGCTTTTTTTCTTTAAAAAACGACATAGTATAGTAAGGCTTTTTTTCTTTAAAAATTGACATAGTATAGTAAGGCTTTTTCTCTGAAAAAACGACATAGTATAGTAAGGCTTTTTTTCTTTAAAAAACGACATAGTATAGTAAGGCTTTTTTTCTTTAAAAAACGACATAGTATAGTAAGGCTTTTTTCTTTAAAAAAACGACATAGTATAGTAAGGCTTTTTCTCTGAAAAAAACGACATAGTATATAGTAAGACATAGTAAGGCTTTTTCCCTGCAAAAACGACATAGTATAATAAGGCTTTTTTTCTTTAAAAAACGACATAGTATAGTAAGGCTTTTGTCTTTAAAAAACGACATAGTATAGTAAGGCTTTTTCTCTGAAAAAACGACATAGTATAGTAAGGCTTTTTCTCTGATAAAAACGACATAGTATAGTAAGGCTTTTTCTCTGCAAAAACAACATAGTATAGTAAGGCTTTTTTCTTTAAAAAATGACATAGTATAGGAAGGCTTTTTTTCTTAAAAAAACGACATAGTATAGTAAGGCTTTTTTTCTTTAAAAAACGACATAGTATAGTAAGGCTTTTTTTCTTTAAAAAACGACATAGTATAGTAAGGCTTTTTCTCTGAAAAAACGACATAGTATAGTAAGGCTTTTTTTCTTTAAAAAATGACATAGTATAGTAAAACATAGTATAGTATTTATTGTTTTGTCTGTTACAACTACAGTCTTCTCTCTTTTTTTTCTTCATCTTTAAGTTACATAGTTATGTCTTTAGAGAAACCACGTACCTTGAATACTGTCAAAATACTTTGTCATTTGGTTGATTTACTCTTGCGTCGAGGAATGTCGATGGTGAGAAAGTCCTCAGCCAGAATGACCTCCACGCTGTCGTCGCAGAGAACTTCTTCCGCTTGCCGTCGGAGTTCCGAAACCTTGTCGTCGTCGTCTCCTTCCCGGTGAAGGCTTTCGGGTTTGTACCTCTGGCTGAAATGATACAGAGCCAGCCGCCGAGCCCCGCAGGCCCGCGCCAACTCTGCCGCCATTCCGGGCGTGCTGTGCCCGCGCTCAACTGCCTTACTGCGGTGCACTTCCCCCAAGGTGGCTTCGTGGACGAGGAGGTCGGCCCCCCAGCACACGTCGAAGCTGCCGCCCGGCGCTGAGCTGCAGTCCCCCAGGATGCATACTTTCCTTCCTGGAATTTTCTCCTCCAAAAATTCGGCAGGTGAGATAACTCGTCCGTTTTCCAGTTGAACCTGGTGACCTGCTTTGAGACGTCCGTACGCAGGACCGGGATTCAGGCCTGGACAACACAAACAAAGCTAATGAATGCTTGAATTTTCTAACACATCAAATATGAGAATCAATCTTGAATACAGGGAAAAAAGTCGAAAAAAAACTACAACATTGTTTCTATTTTCCAATTGTTTTCATAGAGTCCCATGTAGGCAAAAAAATAAGTTAAGAGTGTAATGTTTATTGGATGTTGTGGGCAACCAACCAATTTCTTTGAGTAATTCCATCTTGAGCCTGCCCGGCTGGTCACGTTCATGCACACAGAATCCAAAAGAGGGAATGCGGTGGAATAGTGGGAAGGCTTTCACCACAAACTTGTCATCTTCGAACAGAGAGTAAGTCCCGGACGAGGTGTCAATTGAGATGTTTCTACCGGGACGCTCCAAGGGGAACGGGGGATCATTTGATGCCGTCATCTATACACACAAATAGCATTATTACTACACAATCCGAGTATACAGCTTCACTAATTGATGCCCAAATTAGAACAGAACCCTTATCATTATTTCAAACAAAAACAATTCTGATGCACAAGCAAAAAGGAGTAATATACCTCAAGACTGAGCTGACCCTCCTCTGGACTTTGACCTAAAGTGGGCTCCAGTTCATGAACTGCACACAAAGCAGCAGAACGAGATTGCCGACATTGAAAGGTGCCTTGGCAGGTGACCAGAAAGTTTGACGGCGTCTCACCCGCGTAAGGGAAGACCAGCTGTGATGCCGTCAGTCCCAATGTGACCCGCAGATAGCGGCGCAGCCCACTCGGCCCGAATATATCCACGACTTTGTCGTCGGCCAGGGCATCGGAGGTGAAGTTGAGGCTTATGGTGCAAAGGAGGCCCGGCAGGCCGAACAAGTGATCTCCGTGAAGGTGAGAGATAAAAACCTTGCTGATGCGACCTAGGATGTGGTTAGCACAGTTTTGTTTCACTTGCACACATGGAAAAATACAGAGGCCGTGCTTCAATCTTCCCTTTATTTTAAAATCTACGTCATTGGCTGATTGGTTGTTCTTAAACCTCATGCAAAAATTATGATTATTTTATCAGATTTTTATAATTTTACTTTTATATTTTTTCTCTTCTATAGTATGCATTTACAATAGAAATACAGATCATACAACCAGTGTCATAAGTTTAGAAATTCACCATTAAGTTCAATGGAAAGGAGTCTCAAGACCTTTGGCGTACATTAAAAAAAAAAACAATAATCGTCATCTTAATGTGGAAAACTGCACACTGAACAGATTTATTTTCTAGATCATTATTATTTTTCTTAAAGTTCTTTAAAGTTGCACACTATTAATTGGGGCATTGGGTGTCTCCAACAGAAATGTGACTCCTACTTATAGTAGAAGCGATAGCAAATCAAATCTTAAGCAGTAAATATTTGTAATAGTAATATTGATCGTAATTGTTGTAGATCGTGTAAAGGTAAAGATACAACTAAATAGGTGAGCACGTCCACGTGATGACGACTCGGACTGACCTGCTCGTATTTGGCTCTTCATCAGCTGCGTCTGCGTCCCTTCCCCGCAATCGAACAACCAACAATCGCCATCATTCCGAAGCACCAGGGCCGAGGCGCCGCGATGAGGGGACGGGTAAGCAGCGCCCGTCCCTAGGAAGGTCAAGTCCATTGTCATCGCGACTCAAAGAAGCTGGGAAGGGACTTGTTTGGAAGTTTCTTAAAAACTGGGCAGCATGGCACCCTTGTTTTGCAATCTCACATGTCGCGCTAAAATGACGACAGAGGGTGACGCCCCATTCACAAATATATGATTTCACACTACTAAGACAACTTATCTTTTCATAGAGAAGAAAAACAAATAGGTGGGATGGGAATGTATAAATCAACATTTTAATCAACTATTGGAAGAGAATTTTCCTCTCAAATGAACATTGACAGCTAGGCAACACAGAGGTTTTCTTGAAATAAATATTTTTATTGACATACTGAAAGACAATCCAGACTTCATCATGGATAAAACTAACATCAGAAAAACATTACAACTGCATAAAAACAAACAAACAAACAAAGGGTTAGGCCACAAGGTTTCTAATTGTCCAGTGTGTGAGGTCACAATGACTACAATTTGCAGCAAAATGAAGGAATAATGTTGCTTTTTTTTGTATATAAAATATAGATTAGATTAAATTACACATGTGATTTCCAAAATGGGTCATATTTAATTTTCTTTTCCAACATATTGAATTAGCAAAAATAAGTATGCACTGTAAAAATCTGCTAAGTACTGAAAATATATTACCGCATTGGTATTTTGCATGGTTAAGCAACATGTGAACACGATTTCCCTCAAATGGCACAATGGAGAAATATTGTTAAAGAGTGCAAATTGGTGAAAGTGTACTAAAAAAATGATATTACATGATTCATGTGTTAGTCATCTTGGGTACATAAAACACAATTGTTTGCTCCCTTATCCAGTATTGGGTATTTTTTCTTTTAAGAAGTAGGTACTAACAATTACTAAACCCGTTAAAAGTATGTCTTTAGTGTTTTATTTAAATATAAATCATCTATTTGGACTGCTTGTAGGGAAAATATTTTAGGGCTAGATGTTGGCCTTTTGCACCACTAGGGGATGCAAGTGTTAAAGGTATTTATCAGCGAGGCTAGAAAAAAAAACCTGAAAATTCCAAACTCAAATGCCAATGCTATCACAAGGCAGCTAAAATGTAACATAATACATTCAGTTCAGTTGTTCTTCATGGTATGGCTGTATGAATGGAGTGGCAACGTAACTTAAGGAGTGTGTGTGTATGTCTAGTTACTAGGTTTGGGGCTGAAGTTGACCCCAGGCCAGTCGTAGGTGTCCGGCAGGAAGGAGTCATAGTTTGTGTTCCACACCGTTGAATGCACGAGAGCATTCTTGTCCACTGGCTCCGGGTAGCGAAAGGCCATGCCCTTGGCGTACACATATTCCACCACCTGCTTATACAGAAACACAGTCATGAGAGCTAAGTAACACTGGTGCCATTGCAGTAGCACACTAATTTAAGCAGAGACCAGGGAAAACATATTTGAGAAATCCAGTTGTTCTATTACAAGGAAACAAATGTATATACAATACAATTATAAAATTAGGATATGCAGTGCAGGGAAATAATGCAATATTATACATTAATCATCTTTCCATTGCTGCTCAGCCCTCCAACTTAATATAACAGATGTTTACAAAATGTGTATTTGGCTTGCCTTCACAGCCATCTTGAGAGAAACTTCTCTGATGTTGGATAAAGAAGGGTATAGTCGACCTTCTTTCAGCTCTTTATCGGTGACCTGTTCTGCCAATGTCTGCAAATATAACAGTGCAACTTACTGCATATGAACAAGTAGTTTTCCATGTTATGTCAATAGACATAATACATAAACACAAGATAGTGGTGGCAGCCTATTGGAAACATACTGCCAGTTAACATTGACAACATAGAGTACAGATCACAGTTGTAACAGACCTTAGCAGCCTCCAAGAATACTGTATCACTGATGTGACGCACCCCGCTTAGGATGACAGCTAGAGCCACACCTGCCACACATGAAGGAATATAAGAGTCTACTCTGTTATTTCTACGGCTAATGAAGATTTTGCTTTTGTTGCTCACCTGGGAAGATGTAAGCATTATTGCCTTGCCCAGGGGTGAAAACTCGCCCATCACTCAGAGTCACTGGATCAAAAGGACTACCGCTTGCAAAGAGACATCTGCCCTGTTGGTGTATTTGTGAAGTGTTGTCGTTAAAATGCCAATAAATCTAATGAAATTCTAGAAAGCTAAAGTGCCCATATCTGGGGTTCACTGTACGGTTTCTGTATTATTTGTATAAGAGTTAATTGTGTATACATCAGTAAACGTATAGGCATCTTCAGCGGTACACTCTGCTTTGGTTGTAGGGTTGCTCAGGGCGAAGATGATGGGGCGATCATTTATGGCCCCCATGGCTTTGATGGTATCATGAGTGAACAGGCGACCGGCTCCCGCCACGCCTGCCAGTGAAGGACAGAAAAAAAATATTAAAAAGTATGACCAAAACCTTCATTTGGTTTAAAATACAGTTACACAAGAGTTATTCTCAATACATATGCATTTGTATTTTTGACTCCTTGAAAAGTTATTGGAAAGGACGCTGTGAGCGATGAGTTTTACATGGTGAAATATCATTGCAAATAATGTCTTAGGAAGAAAAAAAACATAAAATGTAAGGTTACTTTGACACTTAATATAAGGAGCAGCACATCGTTAAGAACGTGAATGAATTCAAGTGTAAAAAATGAATTCAAGTGTAAAAAATTCCCACCAAAAGTGTGTTCTTACCAATAATAGCCGTTGGTCTAATGGTATTGATGGCATCCAGAAAGCTGTGAACATTACCAGGACTTTTGTGAACAAATGCTTCCTGGTTAGCGTCTGTTGCCTGCGACCTTCCCTGGGGATACAAACAGTGCCGCCAATTGATGACAACCACTTCTCTGAGCCAGACATGAAGTATGCTTTTCACTTATACTGACCTTAACGAGCAAGCCGTCTTTGTCAAACATCCAGATCCTCTCCCTGGCATCCGCCTGCGACATGCCTAACTCCATCATGGCCATGACAATCAAGTTTGCGATTCCCAGAGCAGCCTATAGACCCAGCAAAATTTATCCATTCAATTGAATTTTCACAAAACACACGACTGAGCAGTAGGGTTAGTGTACCTCTCCGGCTCCGAGGAAAAGCACTTGGTGTTCTGTGATAGGCTTTCCAGTGGCTCTCTGAGCCGCAAGCAGACCAGCAAGGGCCATAGCTGCTGTCCCTACAATGAGTAACAAACAGAAAATTATTGAAATAAACCTATACCTGGTGTTAGGAATATGTACATTTATTATACTATGTTTCCTTGTGGCCCTAAGTTACGCCGCAATATTTGTATGATTTTTATAATGCTCTTGATATCCAGTAATAGATACCACTATATACAAGGATTTTATAATAAACATAGGTGTCACATTATGAAATCTTCTAAGAAACATGGTAGTATCAGTCATCCACCAGCAACTATACTATTTTACCTTGAATATCATCGTTAAAGGTGCAGTACTTCTCCCTGTACTTCCTGAGAAAACGGAAAGCATTGTGGTTCCCAAAATCCTCAAACTGGATCAGTGTATCCTGCCCATATTTGTCCACTACGGCCTCCATGAATTCGTCGATGAGGTCATCGTAAGCCTGCGAGCGATCCCTCCTCTGGTAGAGTCCCATGTAGAGGGGATCCTTAAGTAGAGTCTGATTGATGGGTCAGAAAAGACAGGTTGTGAAACAAGCATGCATTCAGATTTGACAGAGCTCTTCCTCACCTCGTTGTCTGTCCCGACGTCAATAACGACGGGCAGGCACTTCTCAGGTCTGATGCCAGCGCAGGCCGTGTACAGGCAGAGTTTGCCAACAGGGATTCCCATGCCATAAACACCCAAGTCGCCGAGGCCTAAAATACGCTCTCCATCAGTCACGACGACTGCCTACAAAGGGGGAAGCATTCGTTATTGTGATGTACAATTTCCTTTCATTTCAGAGTTCCTATTAGGTTAAAGAGGGAAGACTCACGGACACATTTGTTTCTGGCCAGTTGTCCAAGATGGAGCGAACATGTCCTCTATCCAGAATGGAGATAAACAAGCCCCTATCAAAAAAAAAAAAAAAAAAACAGGGCTTGTAATAAAATTAAATATAAATGCATCCTTAGCTTCTTTCTAAAATTCCAAAGTCTCCGTTTTTTTTAGAGGGAAACGTTTTTGATGATAGAAATTAGAGATGCATTCCTTACTTGGGTCGTCTAAAGATGTGTCCATACTGTGTACAGGCCAAGCCGACGGTAGGTGTGTAAACGATAGGCATCAGCTCCTCGATGTCTCCCATCAGCACTCTGTAGAACAGCCTCTCATTTCTCTCCTGGATGCCCATTAAGTAGACGTACCTGTCCAGTTAAATAGTACACGTAGAATGTATAAAAAAAAACAGGGGGTTTGTAATTTTAACAGTGGACACAATATGATTTTACTTTTCGAGGGGGTCCGTCATTTTCTTGAGATTCTTCTGGAAGCGCAAGGCCTGGAGGTCTTGAGTTTCTACTTTAGGAGGCAGTAGGCCGTGTAAGCCTAGTATCTGTCTCTCCTGTAAAGAAAAGGCCATTCCCTGTGGAAAAACACAACAATGAAATGTTTTCTCTTGAGAATTACAAATGAAAGGCTTCATTGAATTTGAACTTTAGGGGAAAAAAGGGTGGTTCCTCTCCTATGAGATCTGATGCCACATGTGAAATGTGTCTGAGTACACTTCATACTGCTTGCAAAGCAGGCATGGCAACTGTAAATCTGACATTTAGTGTGTAGCTTGGAGGCCCTCTTCCATGACCTTTGTGTCACAAAGTGGAAGAGTGCCATTAGATAGAGCAACTTGACTTGTTCACCCCTGATGGATGAAGCCAACAGCTGAGTGGACAGAGCACAGCAAAGCACTTTTGAAAAAGAGGGCGTTGTCTACAGGAAGCCAATAGAGGGCACGTGATGGGGTGTGAGTTACTATAGTACAGCCTCGGTTCCTTTATTTGCATATATTTGCACAAATCTAGTACTACATCTGAGGCTCATTATGTTTGGACACGTACAGAGGGAGGAGATCATAGTAAAACGCAAAGTCATGCTGATAGAACAATTTTCCTGACTAGCTTGCTTAATATCATGGTGAAACTATGTTAAGATTTAGTTTGAATATGATGCTTAAGCATATGAAATAATATTGCCAGTGATTACCAAGAACTGATTACAGTTGGTGAAGGACCTGTTGAGATGTAAGTTTGGAATGTCTATTTATAGTACGACACTTACTCTGGTCAGGTCTAAGTTGGGCATAAGCAGAGAGAATCCAAGCCTTAGTCATAACATGTATTCTAACTTTATTAAAAAAAAGTCTTTTTTGTAGACTATGAAGTTTAAAGCATAAATGAACACTCGCAGCAACACTGCATAAGATCGGAAATTGTGATGTAAAATAATGCTTATGAGATATTTTTTTGCGTGGAAGGAAGTTACTGCTGCAGGAAATCATGATGAACATTGTGTACCTTGAACTACTAGACAGTCTGATTAATGTCTTAACTCGCATAACATGATTTGCTGAATCTCATAAATGGCTTTCCTCGTACAAAAAGCTAGCGAAGAATGACATGTCAGGGTTCATGTAAAACAACTGAAGAAATGAATATGTCTGGAAGGATGACAGGAAAGACAGCGAATTTCAGAATTTAGAAGGGTTTAAGTAAAATAACTCAATTTACAAAATGAAACAAAATCATTTAAACCTTTCGTAATATTACATACATACTTATCTCGTAATTTAATTTGGATATTTAAATCATTATTTTTTTCGACTGTTATTTATTTACTTTTTTTTTAGTTTTTAGTAATTCTGGATGTCAAGAGCTGACTGCTAAAGATACCCAACACTGTTCACTTGAGTAAAAAAAAACCTCTTGATTATTTTTTACAATAGAAGAATAAGCATTTTTTTGCAATTAAATGAATAGTGTATTAGTAAATATTATCACTAAATTCGACAATGAACGATATATATTTTTAAATAATATATACATACAGTACAATGCTTTTGCACTAAAGCAAAGCTAGGAAGCATCAATCTGGTTTCAAGAGGACATTTTAGATCCATTACAATGCAAACCATCTCTTCACTGTACTATAGAACATACATTCAGGACATGTAGTGTAATTATCATTAACTCTGCCACACAAAAAAAATATGCTCATCACACGATAGCACAAAATGTACATGTTTAAAGCATGCTTACTTTGTTGGTGCGGGGGTTGAGCATTAAGGGCTTGCCCTTCTCCTTTGTGTGTGCCCATCTGCACGTAGACACGTAGGCAGACCTGAGGGAAAAGCTGCTCCTGAGCCGGGACAGCATGTTGGACTGTCGGTAGTCTGGATGCTGCAAGGTTGAAGATGAATGGACAGAGAGAGGAGGGCCAATAGAAACGTTAGCTCACTGATGGAAGAAGAAAAGGGTCATCATGGAAATAATATTCAGCCCAATTAATAATTTTCTATTTTTCTATTACGAGCAAGTAAATCATATTGTATGTATTCATTCATAAGGGTTTCCATTGAAACACATTGACAAGAAAATAATTACACAAAGATTAGAAGAGCTGAGGTTTTTAATCTGCACGATGACGTCAGTGATTTGATGTGCGTGAAAGTACAGCTTTTGAAGAGTGGACATAATCCTTATTTTACTGCTGCTCCACACGAAGAAAGAAATGAAAAGAGCACGTGCCAAGATGCTTTCGAATATTTTGGTCACCTCATTTAGCGATAAAATAAGAGTGGGGGTGTCTGAAATCGACGAAGAAAGCGAGGATGCTGGAGCCTACCCCAGTTAACTATGGAGAGGAGGCGGGGTACACCCATACGTTTTTAAAGAACCCTTAGCAACAAGACAATATTAAGTATGACTGCTTTTATAATATTCACTTGTAAATTGCAACCAAACTGGGGAAATTGTGAATTGTTGTTATTTATAGATTAAGACACAAATCTACTGGTCTGGGCTATGTGAGATCAAATTAGAGTGAATCTGGGCCATGGACTAAATTGAGTTTGACACCCCAGCTTTAGAGCGTTATTGCGCGACACATTTCTTTTTTACAATGTGTGTGTCATGTTAGGATAAAAACACCATAGGAATAAAGAATTATAGGCACTTCACAACATTATCTTTTCTTGCAGAACTTTTCATATTTGCCTTCTCCAGGCCAATGGCAAATGTAGATTTCATTACCATGTCAACTCAGGTAGAATTTTGCGTTTGGACAAATAAGTGCTACTTATAAAACAAGCTTCTCACTAATACTGTATGCAAAGTTTTTAATGTTTGTTGAGGTGAGTCACTCCAACATAGTTTCTTGAAAACAATCACTATTTGAATCTGAGCTTGAGCACCACCTTGTGGCATTTAATGATATTTCACCAAGAGGGCAAAAAGTGTGAATTTGTAAGTTTTCTGTGGATTGTTAAATAAACAGAGGATTACTTATGTTGAAATAAGTCTATGTATCTGGCAAGCTCTGTTCTACCTTTCAGGTTCTTCAGGTTTTTTTTCTAATCCTTAGGTAATGTAATTAGCTGATCCTTTTCACTCTTAGTAACAAGGGTCATCATTCCATGGTATCTTGTAGCCTATAAAGAAATAAAACCTACTGACTGACATTCTTTAATGTCCAAAGTTTTATGATGAAAGAGTAAAATAGCCTATCAAGTCAGTGGCACCTACATTCATTCATTTATTCAATGCACGACTAACTATTTATAGGACCCAAGTGACGAATTTAGTGAGAACATTTCCTCTGTTTAATGTGTAACTAAACAAAAAAAAAGACCTGAAAGTGCTAAGCCTCTCTTTTAAAAACAGTAGAGGACAGCAGAAATGAATCACGCAGCCATTGAATTGCAAAAGGCTGCACTAGTCATCGAATTATCTAGCTTGGCAACCGGTCACGCGCAGATCATAAACACAAAATGTATCTTTGGGTTTGGCTAGACAGACAATGGAACATTTAAGAACGATTTTTAAAAACAAAATGAATGACGCAGGGCAAAGAATTTTGACAGACGTGTTGAATTAGCGCATGCACTCGTCATATAAATCGATGCTTCCTCCCTTTTTTCAACTCTTGAGTTTTAAATTATAAGTTTTAAAGGACGTCTTACCTGATTTTTGATGTTGCTGTGGGGAATTTAGATTAGATCCCTGCTGGACATCGTTTTAGTGGCTCGTACAGCGACTCCGATGACAGTTGTAGCCACTGAAGCCACAGATGCACTGTAAAGGCTGGCATCCGCAATCGAGAGGGACTGACACGATCAGCCAATCAGAAGACGGGATTCCAGTTTGACGTTTACCGTAACTAAGACCGTAACATGGAGACGCACTTTGAATACAACTTGCACATACGTACACTGATGTATTTTCACCGTAAACACTGCAGAGCACCTGAGGGAAGACATTAAATTTTCTATTTGTTTTAATACACATTATTTCACAAATAAAATGCAAAATCTGAAACATTAAAAATACATATTTAGGATGTGAAGCTTGGACCTTGATCAAAATTGTGTAGAAAAAGCCTGCAAAAACAAATGGCATTAAGATCAAACATGCAGATTGCAATTTGGTAGCTTTGTTTCTATTCAGAAAAACCTGGGAAGCATTGAGGTGTGCAGAAGCAGATGTCTTATATCATTCACAAAAAAATTGTTTCTTAACTGTATATTCAATTAGTGCTATTATAGTGTTATTGCTTGTTTAGTGAAATATGTACAAGTTATCAATGTGCTCATTGGACCGGAATCATCATTGAAATTGTTATATTTTGTTGCACCTTATGGTAAAAATGTGCCGTGTCTACAGTGAATAAAATTGGAGCCTTTTTTGTGGAAATTACCTCATTTTTCAGTCAGTTTGAATTCAGGTTTCTTGGACCAAGGTGACAATAGCGTTCTTAAAAATAGAAGTGCTTAAGCGATATTAAATGCAGCTCATTTCAGGGTTTAGGCACATTTCAGCATGGTTAACAACTTTCTACAAGCATGGAAATAAAAACTATATATATATATATATTATGATTACTCTTATGACAGGTTTAAAATTAGGATACTTGTATATTGTTCAGATGTGTGATTTCTTTAGAATTAAAGGACATAGAGTATATGTCATTTACAATAATATAGAATGGTGCAATAAAAACTGCACATAAAGAGCATCACACCACAGCAACAGGGGTAAAAAAAATTAAATCAACAAATCTGGATGCCACGCGACAGTCACAAAACATCCCAAAAAATTAGCATGTAACCAAAGTTACACTTTTTATGCAAGAATATATAATAGTACCTTGTCTTATGGTATTCTTGAGTAATAAATTCAGAACTTCCTCTATGTGGGAGATACTGGGTTTTTTTGTGTGTAAAATTGTGGAATTCAGATATAAAAACAAATCAAACCACAAGGATAAATCTGTGTATTTGCCTGGTAACCATATTTTTAAATGTTTTTTTTAAGTATCTGAACAGATTTTTTGTAGTCCTTCGAGTAAAAAAAAGTAACAGCTTGTAACTTGGAAGGTGGGGCACTGTAATTAGTCAATGTATTAGCGTATTTACCATTACTACTACACTACCTTGTTATTTTTAAATCTGACTGGAACCAAATAATGGTAGTATTTCAATTCATTTCACTAAGGCAAATTGTGGATGAGTTTAATTCTGGAAAAGATGATATTGCCAAATCTTACCTATAAAAGTACCAACAAACCCATAATAAAACCTTAACACTAACACTAGAAAAGTGAGTTTATAGAACTTACCAGTGAAAGCCTGTAGCTGTGTAAAAACTTACAGTAGTCTTTAAGTTTGCGAGGATGGTGGAGTCCTGTGCTCAGGAGTTTGGGGCAACCGGCAGTTGATCTTAACCTGCTTGCTCTCCTCTCGCCTTCCTTTTCCGTCGCATTTGTCCTTCTTCTGCCGACAAAGCTTCAACGCTCGAGAGATGAACACGTCCAGGTCAAATAAGCATTCCTTCTGCTTTACGGGAAGTGACTCATCTGGTTGGATGACGGGGGAGGAAGAACTGGTAGTGGAAAGCATTGCTGGAGGGAGAAGAGGAGAGGTGGGAATGGATGGAAGGAGGGAGCAGAGAGAAGGAGAAGTCACGGGTGGGAAGGGGCTGAGTCTTTCCTCAACAGCCAAGTGGGGGGACTCCACGTCCAGGTCGTTGAAGATGGGGGTCGGGAGGTCTGTAGGCGTAAGTGGAACAGGTGGGGAGGATGTGTAGCAGGGGTGTCGCTCCAGAGATGGACTGGGACTGGGTGAGTACAGACGAGACTGGGTGCTCTCCACCCAGCGGGATATTTCCTGGAATAAATCCCCAGTTCCCGTCCCTGCAACCTCGCCATCCACGTTCACCTCCCTCATGTCCTCCACGCTCCCACCAAGAGGCTGGATAGGCCTTGGAGGGTTGCTGGTGTTACGCTTCCAGTGCGACAGATCCAAAATGAGGCGTGGTTCTGAGTAGTGCTGAGGTTTGCCATCCTGCCAGGCAATCCGATCTAGGTAGGACGGTGATCCCACTTTATAGTCACAAGAGCGGCCACAGTCTAGGTCGCCAAGGCCAAAACCGGATGCTCGGTCCAGTGAGGAGTGGGAGTGCTCCATGTAGCGTTCAGCAGAGCTGCTGTGGGAATATTTACGTGGGTCCACCTTGAGCGAATGGAAATAAAAAGGTAAAGACAACTATGAAGACCTTTTTCTAAATATGCATAATCTTTTGTAAGGTACAGCTAGCCATGTCTTTGTAATGAGAATCATTTCCAGTATCAGAAATTGTGGTACTCTTTTCTTTTTCTTTTTTTTTTTTGACTGCATCCTTTTATTATGTAAAATGAGGTACATGATGTGCACACTCATTTCAGTTCATCACTCATTTATTGCTTTTAAGGAATTATTGATTACCTGGGCTTCTTCTAGAAGTGACGAACAGCAGGCTCGTGGGTCCCTCTGCACTTCTTCTATGGTATTCTCCATATCCGAGGTCATGTAACCTGAAGGTATGCAGTGACACTTCCCACTTGCCTCGTGCCAGGACAAATCTGTTGACAAGCTGAACGTGCAAAATGAAGGAAGAAAAAAAAAGATGATTATTGTTCAAGTGGCAGAGTTTATAAGGAGGGCTTAAAGGGATCACCTGTCCCAGTGGATGCTGGATGACCGGCTGGGACTGTTGCTGAGGTTGTGCCCTACGACCCGAATTTCCTCCAGTTCGTCCTCAATGCGGAAGGGGTGCAATGAGGTGGGCTCATCCTCAGGACACGAGTATTGGCGAAGGAATGAATGGGATAGCGCCGCTTCAGCTGTCAGACGGTCCATGGGGTTGAATGTCAGAATTTGCTCCAGGAAGTCCACAGCTGAGAGGAAAATGATGGCAAATGTTCAGGAATGTCAGTTTTAGTCATATGTCACCCATTCCATAACTTGTATTATTTCAAGACAATTTCATAATATTATAAAGAGTAAAAAAAAAAATTCCATTCCAAATGGTCACTCAAATGTCTTTGCTCACCTTCTGCATTCACTTCAGGGAGCAGCACAGAAAATGGCTTCTTGATTTTCCAGCCATGGTTAATACATGAAGGCATCACCTTGATAGCAAAACAGGTAAAATGTGGTAGGTGCAGGATACTAGTAGAACAATAACGGCAATGTTTTTTTTTTTTGGTAAATGATGAAGAATAAGAGCAGACACCTGTAGCAAGTCCTGTCTGTCCTCATTTCGAATCACGGGTACTGTGGCGAGAATCAGCTGCATCTGCTCAAGCTCGTGAGCTCCTGAGATGAAAATGAGAGTGACCAATCAGTACAATAAAGGACAGGCTAGACAAAACCACTTGTCTAAATGGCAAATTAAAAGGAAATCATATAATGATAGTCTAATTCCTGTACTTAAAAATATAGTCCTCATTTTACCACAATCCAATTACTGTCTAACATTTCGACATTAAATTTACTGCAGTAACGTCGCCATACCAGCAGAATGTGCTATCTTGGAATATTAACCACCAAGTAGTGCATTCTATGCATTATGCATTAGTAGGTTGAATATTTTCGACACTTTTCCCACAGGTCTCATCTTTCCCACTTAAAAGTAAACAGAGCTTGCTTACATCAGCTTTGGAAAATATTAATAAAAAGAACAAAAATTAGTTTTCACTGCTTTGCTCTGTAGATTGTGGAATTTAGGTAACAATGAAAGATGACTAACAATAATAATAATCGGACATAGGCCCTGTAGCAGTTCAATACCCCCTCCCGTGTGTTCTCCATTGTGGTGTTTGGCAGGACAGTGGAGGTCAGATGAACTGGCAGACTGAAATCATTGGTATTCTGCTCAGGCAATTACCAAGATTGCAGAGAGAACATCGCCCTGTCGTCTGTTCTGAACAAACTCTCTCAACAGACGCCACCTGGTGTAGTGTCATATAGCATTACGGATGTCAAAATCATCTAAGTGGGGATAATGGCATGTCCTAAGTGTTTTCAAAATTATTATTGTAATCTCCTGATTTGGGAAAAGAGTATAAGGGACAGACTATCACAAAATAACTCAGATTTTTTTTGGTTTTGGGAGGTTGCAGGACTCAAATTTTCATACTTACTGAGCTCTACACTTATAAATCAGAGGGTTACCTGCAAAGAGCATGCGTCCAGTGAGCATCTCAGCTAGAATGCAGCCTGCAGCCCACATGTCTATAGCCTTTGTGTAGTTGTTTGGTGACAGAAGCAGTCGAGGGGAGCAATACCACTTGGTGACCAGGCCTTCGGACAGATAACCCTGTGGGAAAACAACAAGCAAAGCTTTTAGGAGACATTGTAATGCAGCTGTTCTGTTGTTTGAACCTTTTGGTGCAATCTAATGCAATGCAGTGGATATTTTGTCTGAATAATAAAGAAGCATATGTGGGGGACTTCTAACAATTTTATTTTTTTATCTATTAAGAGACACTACTATGCCACAGTGATTTAAAATGTTGGGTTCATTGTTTCTCATAACCTTGCTATTCTATTGTCATAACAATGCTATTTCTCTTCTTTTTTGTAAAAAGATTACTTAGCCTAGCTTTGCAATTCGTTGCAATTAACATAGATAGATTTTCTTGTTTATGTTGTTATCATAGACATTCAGCTCAATGGAGACTCAAATATTACTTATTTGTGGGTTAATATGCATTGAATCAATACATTCTGTATCATTTACAGTAATCATCTTGATTGAACTAAATGGCTAGAATGTGTGGTTTTAAGTGGGTGGTAATTTTCTTGCTGTCATTATCCGCTTTTTCCCTCCTGCTAATTGTGACTTTATCTTGTACTTGGTGCGTTGTAATTGCTCACTTAAGTCTGCTAGGCTGTATGAGGCAATGATATATAGAAATGAGTTTATGAGAGATGTTCTAATGAGGGTGAGAAAAGATCTTTTTTAGTTCTAGTTGTGCTGTAGTATTACTTTAACACTATTGCAAATGACAACCTAAATACTTTACTCACATAGTTTAACACTAAACCACAACTTTTGATATCATTAGTGCAAATGTTGTTCTATCAAAATAAATTAATGCTTTTTCTCACTTTACTCGGTGTCATGCCTAAACATTTCCCACTTCCCTGCCTCCATTTGTCCTCTGCCTTTGCCCTTCAGCAAACACACCCTGGTGTGCACACAGCTGATCCGCTGCCCCGTGATCAGAGTTGGCAGAGCTCACCTTTCATCTCAAGTGCACGTACAGCTCGTCTAATGTTGCATCATTGGTGGCGATGAAGATGATCATACAGATCATAGGGTTAGGATGAGGAATAGTAAACCTGATTATGTACAGGTTTGCGGCTGGAATATAAATATATATTCTGACCCACTCCAACCCCTGTACTGTATAACTACTTTAGCCTTGAATGCACCCAGCAATCAAAAGTAGCACATTCAGTCAGTGCCCTAAGAAGAACAAAAACAAGTTAGATTTTGAGGCCTTGAAAAGAAAATACAAAGAAAGAACTACTTTGGAAAAACCCAATGACTTTCACAACATTGCAGAATATATTCTTACTAAATAGGGCTTAGCTATATCTGAAGAAACAAACAAAACCTGATAAAAGATGCACAAAGGGAAGGATGGTGCCGAGTTTCTGAAAAGAAACCTAAGATGTATAAGGGTGAAATATAAGCAGTATTCCAGTGTGCTGCTTGAGAGTACGTCTATCAGTCAGTGGAGGTAGATAGTCAGTAATTTGAAATGCTACACTCTATCCCGTCTTATCACGGAACCATTCCTGCCCCATAACAATGATTCTTGTCCCGAATAGTCCTTATCTCTTTTCTCATGGCATGACTGTTCCAGAGTGGAATGGAGAAGAATCATATCTTTTCAATTGCGTTACAATATGCCCTTCAGCGTGACTGGCTCACAAGTCAAAAGGAACAATGATCAGGGAGAAAAATCCAAGACATCCATTGTTACAATACTCTATCTACTAAGAATCAATCCTTCTTCTGCGGGCCATAATATTCAATTAGTATATATTCACTGTTTAATGCAGTCCAATAATGGCTTGAGCAAAATGAGTTTAGTTCGGCTTACCTTATGAGAATAGTGTGGGTCAACTATCCGGGCAAGGCCAAAATCCCCGATCTTGAGCAGCAGTTGGTCAGTGTTGATGAAAATGTTGGCAGGCTTCAGGTCTCGGTGCAGCACATTGGATGAGTGGATGAACTTGAGGCCCCGCAGCAGCTGGTAAAACAGCAGTGTGGCGTGACCTAGATAAATAACAACTTAAGTCACATAACTTTCTGAGAATGTACCAGTAGATGTGTGATCGTTTTGGCAAACTCTTTGGAATCGATATACTTAATTGGTGTGGACCAGTGTTGAGATGGAAAAACTTTTATTGAAGAATTTCAAGAAAAGGCAAAAGCGAGTATAAATGACCGTCATTCTTTCTTAGCGTATCTAATTATGTAACTACAAAAATCCATAAGACAACAATAGAAAGTAATGTTTAAAATCAAAACATGACACTGAAATTAGTTATCACAAATCCAATTTCTCAAGTGTAAATTTTACCACTTCTGATTTAGATTTTGGAAAAACATCTACTGTATGCATGTGTATGTATCTTTTATTGATTACTTTTTTTTAATTGAAAGCAATGTAAAACAAAATAATAGCAGAACAATTCCTTTTATTTTTTTCTTTACATAATGAAACCCGTCCTCTGAGAATTTGCACCATCTACTAAGGTAAACGTACCTGTCGACAGTGCTCCTTGCTCCAGCAGTCGTGCCAAATCCGTCTCCATGCATTCCTGGATAACGTACAGCGCCCCAAGCTGGGCCAGGTCCCCAGTCGGCGGCCGTCCGTAAGGTGTCAGGACCTCATGTACCCGGACCACGTTCTCGTGATGCAACCTGCGAGTTATCTTCACCTCCCTCAACGCGTGCTTCACTGTGACAGAGTCGCGCATGGCCAACTTCTTGATGGCCACGCGGGTTCCTGTGTGCTGGTCCACGGCCGACAGTACCAGTCCAGTGCCTCCTGCACCGAGGGGCCTGATGTCAACGAAATGGGCGCCGAGGTCAAAACCATGGAGGAAGCACGATGTGTCTTGTCTGGCCATGTTTGATGTCTCGCCCTGATTGGGAGCCTAGAGTTTAATGGCATAAAAATAGTCATTTAGTCATTGAATTGAAGTAAAGAATCAAAAGGAATTTACAAAGATTTGAATATTATTCAACTAACAATTAACAAACTAACAATTTCACATCACCCATTCATAGATTATTAATTCAATCAGGCCCTTAAACAACAGTAACTTAAGCAAAAAGTACCGTAATACAACACCATGCGCATTTCAAAGTTTAGAATTGGTCAAATTCAGTTTACCTTTAAAAGGAACATTCTAAAAATTTCAAAAAGTTGAAGTCTATCCAAATTTAACACCGAGCTTGACTTTTCATTGGACTTCCAATCAGATTACACATAAATAAAATGGATTGCAACATTTCCATCAAACTTGAATGACTTGACATACATGATTTCCACACATTGGTTATTTCAATCTCTACTGGATACTCACCAATGCCTTCCAGTTATCCACATCATAGAACAGCTACTATTTTTTCTTCCTCTTCTTCCATTGTGGTTCATTCACAGGGTTTCTCCACAACAGAGATGTGAGATAATTACATTATGGTCCTCATGTGTTTGATTCCCTCATATAATTGCTTAATGCAAAATGGTCTTGGGTGGGTTTCAGCACTATACTTGTGAGCATCAGTCAGTCGGCAGCCAGCATGTTACCGTGGCTGCAAGAGGGAAAGGAAGATAGCAACGTTGCTGATGTAGTGCCTATATTTACATGTGTTAACATTCGCACATCAATGAAATACTGCTGCAATGCAGAGTGCTGCCAGGCGCACTAGAGCCAACTCAGATGAAGTGTCTTGCTCAAGGGAACAATGACAATGTGCACAGGCTGCAGTCAGATTATAAGGTCCTTCAAAGTACGACCAATGTGGGTTCCAAATTGTGAAACATTTTTTCCCCATCTGTAGCTTCAAAAGTATCTTAAGTAATTTAAACAAACACATTAAGAGCTCAAAAACTTTACAAGGTGAAAATGAACTAAGATTAAATATATATTGCGAAGAAGAACACTTAAACATAAAATGATAAAATAACAAATTAAGAAAAAAATATTTAATCAAAAATCCCAAATAAGCATAAAATAAAGACATTTTAAAGGAGAAAATCAGAATGTTAAGAATAAAAACGAAAAAATTAAACATCAGAATCATTAATCATTACAATTTAGCAAATATTTGATTAGACTGAAATTTATATATATTTGTGTTTTCAAAAGTTAAATATTTTATTCAAAATTGAAAGGCATGAAAAAACAAAAACAAAAGTAATATATGACTATAGGAATAAAGTCATTTCAAGTTAATGATTGAATAATACATTTTAATATACACTTTTGTGCGCTCCCAGTCTATAAGAAAGGCAATAGAATAAAGAGAGGCTACATATAATTTAGCGGTGCTGGGTGTAAGGCGCAGCTCCAGACGACTTCATAAATAATGCACCACCACTGGAGATGGCGCTTTGTGTGTGCGCTTTATGTGTACGCTTGTGTGAAGGTCTGATATAAAATATAAAAAATATAAAATTTAGGCACTCTTATTTGCCAAATGATTTCCAACAAGCAACTTTCCAAAATGTACATAGAGTATTTTCTTTATTTTTTTTCCTTTTTGTTTTTTTGAGAAAAGCACTTCAGATTTTTCCTATCGAATCATTTTACAGGGCACTTAAATATATCAATGTACAAGTATAAAGTATAATAAAACCCGTCCTCTGAGAATTTGCACCATCTACTAAGGTAAACGTACCTGTCGACAGTGCTCCTTGCTCTAGCAGTCGTGCCAAATCCGTCTCCATGCATTCCTGGATAACGTACAGCGCTAACGTACAGCGATAGTCTCACTTGACTATCAAGTGTAGCAATGTTGTCAAAGGAATTCACCTTTTTCTTTTATGTATACTGGCTTTATAGAGCTGTGTGTATGTGTTTGCATTATATCCCCTAAAGTATTATGTGAAGAGGTGGGAAAAGTGCACCAGTACCACCAAAGCCAATTATTCTAAGCTTATCCGGAAGAAATAAGTTCTCACCTCGCATGAATGGCTGCACAATACTACACTCCCAAAGGGCAGGATTAAAGAGGGAAAAACAGCATCACACTCACCAGAGCATCGTGCAGCCCATCTCCCGTCTGCAGACAAAAGATCCGGAGAACAAGATAATAAACAGATGCAGACCTGGTAAGATGGGGAGGAAGTGAACTGAGAAAACACGTCTCTATATCATTTTTTTTTCTTAAATGGTGGAGGTACCGTAAGAGCAGGTTAGCAGTCACAGAGTGAATCCAAGGATGATGATGATGATAAAGCAGCAGGCTACTCTGGAGCTGAGAGCCTGAGTGAGGCTGCCCGGAGGACCCTGAGAATAGGGAGAAGAAAGCAAGGGGAGCCAGAGGGAGAGAGAGGAGAGGGAGGGGGAGTGAAAGAAAGGCAGTGGGAGATCTTTATAAAAACACACAGTCACATACACACATGCAAGAACACACCGGCTGCAGTTGATGAAGTACTGTACCCTTCTCTCATTTCATCTTTTCCCACAATTCCATCTGCTCAGTCAGGGAGTTTGTGCAGCCACATCAGCATCATGCAGACAGTATGACCTCACTTGAACCTTTTCCTGCTTGCATTTTTCACTCAATAGGATAGAATATAGCTGCTAAGGTTCATTAAGTACACAAACACAACCGATTTTCCATAACATTTCAAATTGTAGTGTCTTTAAAAGAGCGGCAGTGGGAAAACCTATACAGTAGATATGGCCAATTAATGTTCGAAAAAAAGAATTTGTATGTGAGATTAAAAAGTGTGTGATGGATCCACCAACAAAAACATGCTAAGTAGCATTGTTGTCTACTTTTACTGAAAGATAGACCAGATAAGTGTGACATAGTTCATGCACACAATGTTAGTAATGTATTGTGGAGAATCCAATATTAGGACAAATCTGTGACTATTCAGTGGCATTAAGTCATGCATTTGCCAACTCCTGTGTCACATGCAGTGAATCTGATTGCTGTATGGTAGATGATACGGTATCAGGCCAGTGGAGAGCAAGCCTGATAGGGCCCTACGCTACGCAGCACTGTCATCTGCCCCAAGACAATCTTCCAGCCCATCAGCTACACTTAATCAGCCTTTATCAATGGGGTTGGGACAATCAATGTTGTCTTCAATGAGGTGTGGAAACCTTTTGCCTGTAGTCTAGTGTATTTCCATTCCACTAAAAGTAAACATTTGTTACATCAGTTGCTGAAATTTCCCAATCTATGGTTAGCAAGTTTTTTCACTTAAGTTCTTCAAAAGCACACTGTTGTCTTATATTATTCACATATTTGTAATGTCATAGGTGTTTCTTACCATCCACTGGTTTTGCTTTCAAAATAAAGAGCCTCATCTGCACCATCTTTAGGAGGATCTGGTCGCTGCACCAAATTCTTCAAAGGTTTAATTTTAAAAATCTACTTTTACACAACCTGCAAATATATATCATAAAATATCAAGACTACAACAAAATACATCATGTAAAACAACCTTCTTGAATTCGATGTGAAATACTCACTTTATTATTTTGCAAAGTGAATAGAAAAATGCAGCACGGTAATATATAACATATAACTCCTAAAAAAAAAATTAGTCTCCTGATTAAAAGGAAAGCTAATGTAAGTTAGTACAATCAAGTAGGCGAAAAAGAGAAATTAGGCATCATCACGGTAGATTCTAATTCTTTCAGTTGACTAAAAATTTCAGGAGGCGAGGCAACTTAAATCTACGAGTAACTGTTAAAAGTCCCCTTAGCAAGTCCATAGTGCAGATGAAACTAGAACTGAATACCTACTTGATGCAACATAGAGAGTTCAGCCGAATGCAATAAAGTGACGGTGAAATTCATGCTAGACTGCTTTTGACACACTTGACATTAGTTTGCAATGGACATGCCAAAACAGTAAAGGGAAGAAAACAAATATGCATGATGTGGTGTAGTCATTTTTCCCCCCGTTAGGCATAAATAGGCTGGTAACCACTCCTCCGGCCACCACTCTTACACGCAACCACACAAACGCTCAGCATCCCGAAGAACTGCAAAAAAAAGGAAAAATATTTCTTAAGTGTTTTGTGAACCACCAGATTAGATATTCAACCATAACATAGCATACAGACACTAGCAAACATCTGCCCAAACAAACATTTTCTGACAAAGTGTATATTAAACGAGACTACTGATAACTGCAGATGCTCAACAATTGATCTCATTCATTTATATGTGAGTATGGTGGAGAGTCAACATAGAAATGTGCAATTGCACCTATGATTGAAGTCTGTTTTACGTGAATGGTACTAACAATCCAGATTCATTACCTTGATGATAGCGAAGCCAAGAACAACAAGCATGGCATATTTTAGCACGTGCATTAGCAGGTTTTCCAGTTTGACTTCACAACCCTGAAACGAAAACAACCCTCAAATATTATTGTCATGTGTCATCTCCCCATATGACGACAAAAAAATGTCTAGCAATATTGCTTTCACCTCTAAATTGAGCATGTTCAACTGGTCCAGCCTCCCAGTACACGATATGGTGTCATTTTTACAGCAGGACTTGGGCACTGTGCCGTTGTGGCTCTGGTACCAAGTTGTGTTGAACCAACTGGTGTAGTTACTTACACCACAGCATTGCAACTGAAAAATGTGACCTGTTTAATTGCAATTTGGACTATCATGCAAACAAGACAAAAATGAGTGCATATGAAAAAGAAACTGAAAACAAAATGGGGTTGTGGAACATGGATGTGCAAACCTGGGTCTGCAAGTTGTCCACAGTTGAGGTATCACTGCCATACTTTGAGAAGGCATTTGTCATGGAATTCTCCAGTTGACCATTGATCTGTAGACATGTGAAATAAAGAATGTCTTAAAAAATAATAAAACATCTCCAAAAAATGTTCTCCTCAATCCTAATGATTGCATCAAACGTCAATTCTAAAATTCTAATATATTGAATATTCGAACAACATTCTGATATCAAACTTTCAGAGACTGAATTTTGCGTAATTTGTGTGTGATAGGTTTATTTACCATTTGCCCTGCAATTGGCTGGCCAACTAGATTAAATTTATAAGATGCACTTGTACTTTTAGCACACCAGCTGTTTAAGAGAACTCACTTTGCCTTGGTAGATCAGGCTCAGCACCAAAACAGCTACTTCCGCTGCAAACATCACCATGATGATCAGAAAGAACTACATAACACAAAGGGGAGGGGAAAAAGGACATTTCAGGTCAGATTTACACAAGGTTGCGATATCACATATTTAATGTTGGGCACTTACAAAGCTCAACCCCACTTTGGACTCTCGAATGGTGGCGCAGCATCCTAGTACGCCAAAGGCAAACATCAAGACGCTGATGCAGATGATGACCACAGCTGGGATGAGCACATACTGATGCTCATCCTGGACAAAGGTATCATAAGTGCCAAAGCTATTCAATATCTGGGCACCAACATAAGCCAGGCCAGCACCTGCAGCCTAGAAAATGGGAAAAAAAAAATTAATACAGGCTTTTTTTGTAGAAATGTTTGGATATACAGTGGTATCTTACAAAATTAAGTCATTACATTTCTTAAATTGAATTTTTCACAAGTAGATGCATTTAAAATGTAAAATACCTAATTCATCCCAACTGTTCCTACATCCCAAATTTGATCTCCAAAATCCCTTAAAAAAGTGAAGTCTACCAAATTTGTATGAAATGAGTCCAGAAAACAGAAGAAACGTTTACACCATTAAAATTAAGACATGAAGACATTTTCAAAGAGGTGGAATTGCAGTACAAAGGAGAGGAAGGTAAACGACTGGCATCCGACTAAAGAAACATACACACTGATATAAACAAACAAACACTGACAAACTACCCAACTTGAAATTATGTTACACACACAAGAAAAGAAATGAAGTGTTCTAACTCAGTGACCAAAGAGGGTCAAAAGGCACATGAATCAGAAACTCAATCATTTCTAAGTAAAGCTTGTCAAGTGTAGCCTTCAGAGCATCACTAAGGAGTTTGTTTTTTTCCATATCATCTGTTGTTTCCCGAATTTCTCGAGGGGAAAAGCCCAATTAATGACACCATGACGATGTGACATGCATTTTAACAGCAAATGTGTGACTAACAACAGTGCTAAATTTGACTGCCACATTGTGATTGCATTCAACCTTTAAACAAATGCATGAAAAAGAAGAAGTCATGATCAAGTCACGCCGAAGTCACATTCAGTATATTGGATTTATTTTTCACCTCTATCCGGCCTTTATTAGCATGGGAGGAAAACATTACTAAATGTTTATGCATTCTAATGGTGATTTGTCAAAGGCGATCAATCCCTTGTCTTTCCGTTGGGCCACATGACTCGTGTGTCTTAATCACTCCAAAGTCATGGGAGTTCTCACCCTCTAATCTTCCAAAGAAAGTCTGATCTGAAAAATGAGGCAGCATAGAGGATTTTTCCCCTTCCCAAGTAAGAGGTACAAGCAGCAGCTCAGTCTAGAATGTGGTGAAATCCACTTGCAATGTCAGACAAGCGGAATGTTTTTGGTGGGTTGCAACTTACTGTCGAGCTATGAGTCAAGGATATGTTGTGCAACAGTCACTCTACTTTTTTTTTCTTCATTTATCAGTAACTATTGAATAAAACAAGCCATTTTTGGGGGAAGGACCTTGCTACCGTCTGTTCACAACCTTGAGTTTTATTGACAACAGACAAACTTCATTGAAGTGAGTATCAACATAATTGGAGTAGGTTTCAAGATACTGGACAGGGCATTCTTGTGATTTTATTTTAAATACATGCAGATATGTCCCACAAAACAGCAGTAAACCAATAAAAACTATCCGGGAGATGGGAAACCTACTTTATTGACCAGGTGGACCCACAACACTACAAATATTTTCATTCCAAGAACCGAATATTACACACAAGTGCACTTGCGACAATACCCGCATCTTTTCCCAACCACACTAATGTTTAAGCGACTATTTTAACAAAAAATAAAATTCTCAAGTTGCCGGTTAACCTTCACCATAAATGTGAAGAATACAATTACAAAAAAACAAGAGTGGAATCAGTTAAGATGATTGAATCAAAGCAATTGACTTTCAACACCAAAAAATAAAAACACGCACAGTATTATTGGTCACATAGAATCCGTCCGTCTGAAGGTATATAATCAATCAAAACATTGTTTACAACGTCCAAAACAACGCATTGAAAGGGAAAGTGGATTATATACATGTGACGACGATATTAAACGCTAAAACATGAAACGCCATCATTGTTTTGGCCTTCATCTAAAGCCCGAAATTGTTTCTGGATTTCTATTAGGTAATGTATTAAAACGTGGCAATTAAAAAAATCGCGTTCGAGGTCCACTTGCTTGACACAAGCGAACTCTAGATTTGGAGGAACTATGGAATTATGAATAAAAGGCAAATTCGCTGAAACAAACGTAAGATCGTATCCCTTACCCAGAAGACAAGGCTGATGAAGAGTAGAACCGTCTTGGAAGTGATAATGCCGCAATCCATTTTGTCTCGACGGCGGTCAGTGGGCAAGTGAAGACCGCCAGGGAAGCGGTGTTATCGGGCGTCGCTCCTTTAACCTTTGGATCTCGAGTCACGAGGGTTCCCGAAAGCCGAAAGTCGCTTTGTGGCGTCACTCAGTCACGTGGCCCGGATGTAGTGGACGATGAAGGATGCAGAAACGCCCCCTCCTGTTGATTCTTTCATAGAAAAAATAAAGATAACTTCAGTTCATTCTTTTTGAATCACTTTTTGTCATCAATAGGTGGCCAGCCTATCGCAGGGCACAATGAGACAACCATTCACAGTCACTAATACTCGGGGGCCAATTTGGAGTGTTCAACCAGCCAACCGTGCATATTTTTGGGATGTACCCGGGAAAAAACCCATGCAAGGAGAACATGCAAACTCCACACAGGAAGGTCCACTCTGGACCTGGGATCGAACCCTCAATCTTAGAAGTGTGAGCCAGTGCACGAACCACTCATTCACCGTTATGGGTTATGAGCGGACAGTAGAGATCCGAACCTCAGGTACACACCAGCCATCATAATTTTTCAGCATGGAAGTGAGTAAAGCCCAATTGTTTTCCTCAGAGGTGAGTAATGCAGTCCAGGTCTTACTTTGCAGATGAGCTCCTGGACTCTGATGAAGAGTAATATCTGGCCTTGCCTCAAATATTTGGTTCTGAGTGTAATAAGGTGTGTGCAGTGCAGATGACATCATTTCAATGTGGGAACCCTACGCATCATTGTTCACGGCTTTGACTTGCACATCGGCACTTTGTTTCAAAGTCTCTCATGACTCTGTAGCAAGCAGGTCAATGAGCGCCTAGAATCTATAAATGCCAGGAACAAATTCTTGTCTGGCATAATCAGCATTTTAACCAATGCATAAATAACTGGAAGACTTACAGAGGATCGAAGACTGCTGTTGAATACGGCTCAGGCCCAGCGCCACCGACAATGTCGCCTCGAAGGAGATCCAGGAAGAGGGGCGGGGCAGTGTCCAGCCTCCTCCTGAATGCCATCTCCTACGGCGGCCTGTCGGGACTCACCTTTACCGGCCTCCGGAAGGTCCTCAAGGCCAATGGCTACTACGACGTAGCGAACAATAGAGCCCGGCTCCGTCTGGCTGTTCGAAGGCTGGTAGCCAGAAAGTACGTCGTCCGCACCAGGGGGAGACGCCTCAGGATCAACCCATACGGGCCTCGCAGGTGGAGGGGGAGGGGGCGGCGGCGGCGAAGGAGGAGGAGGAGGTTGAGAGGCAGGAGAAGGAGGAGACGCTCTCGGAGAAGGCGCAGGAGGTCCACATCTGGGCGCAGGAGGAAGAGAAGAAGAAGGAGAAGGAGAAGGAGGAGGTCTGTGAGGAGAAGAAGGAGGAGAAGGAGATCTGTCAGGAGGAGAAGAAGAAGGAGGAGGTCCGTGAGGAGGAGGCGGAGGAGAAGGAGAAGGAGGTCCCGTAGGAGACCTTTGAGGAGGAGGAGGCGCTCCAGGAGGAGGAGGCGCTCTAGGAGGAGGAGGTCTCGCAGGAGGACATCCCGCAGGAGGAGGAGGTACCGCAGGAGGAGGTATAGGAGGAGAAGATCCCGCAGGAGAAGGTACAGGAGGAGGAGGAGAAGATATCCTCGCAGGAGGAGGAGAAGAAGAGTCAGGAGGGTCCGCAGGCTGAGGAGGATCAGGAGAGTCCGGAGAATCCGACGTAGGAGACCCAGGAGGAGGAGAAGGAGAAGCAGGCGTTAATAGGGCCAGCATAATGAGAAGTGGATAGACACTACTCCCATTTTTGTCCATATTTAGTCAAATGTATATACACATATATTTTTTTACTTAAAGGATCTTTACACTGTCCATGGCACTCTGTTAAAATATTTTTCTGTGTGTAAATAAAACCTTGATAGACATTAGCTTTGCCCTCATTGAAACTGTAAAAATGCAAAAGATGATCAAAAAGAAAGTGAAAGTTACAGCTCAGTGGGTCACATTAGAAATAATGAATTTGATTGGCAGCATTCTGTGACCCACCAAAAAACAATAACAATGTCAATATTAAATTATAAAATATCTGGTAAGTATGATAAATATACTTGTAGTGATTAATTTAATTCAATTATTCTTCCATTTTGCTTATCCTCAACAGGATTGTGGTGGTTTTTGGAGACTATAACAACTAAATATAATGGCATAAAGCAGAATAACGCAGTCTTACATTTGGACAATTTGTGCTAAAACCTAATTTCATTGAACACATAGTGATAGACAAGATTCCCTGTGTGAATGGAATTAGTTTACTACAAACACAAAAATAACCAATTTACACTAGTCACAAAATAAAATAAAAATATTTGGGAAAATCAACAATTTCATGTCATCTCATGTTTGCCAAAGATAAATAAAACCTGCAATCACTGCTGTCTAAACTATTACGACTGACATTCTTGTCATCTATGTCTAAAATACCTTTTCTATTTCTGCATCCTCACCCTCTTGCTCCCATAACAACGACATTTACCGAATAAGGGATGAATAAAGTTATCCAATCCAATCCATTATAATTAAAATGTTTGACTGTTTGTCTGCATATTTTCATGAAGTTACATTCTAAATCCAATAGATTATATTTTCATATGTTTCGTAAAATAACAAATGGAAAAAAGAAGAAAAAAAACATTACTTAGAGGTCCAAAGAGCCCCTAAATTAGGCCCACTAACGCCTATATGGTCCTTATGGCAGCATATGTATGGAATAATGTAGGATACTACCCCCTGCTGACCAAGAGTGATTATAGCATATTGTGTTCAATAACTATTTCATACGGGCAGTATTTAAACAAGTTTGAAAGTAACGTATCTTGATGAACAATATCAAGCTCACCAATGGAAATACAAATCTGACCAATAAATTAATTGGAACGAGGATCCAGTTTTGTCAAAGACATTTAAAAAGGACTTAATTACGTATCGTGTATATGGATACGTAAATGATTATGATTCCCCGTACAAACCCCCCCAAACCGTACAAACACCGTACGACGCATGTTTACTCGCGGTAACTCGTTTCTTACTATGTGGCTCCTCCATCCTTTATCGATATTGCCGTACGCACCGCTAAAAATTACATAGGATTGGGAATAATTTATGATGGTATACCGTGACAATAGTAACGATCGATGACAAGAGCGTCGTTGGCTACCAGCCTACGAGACTATTTGGATTTTAGCCAAAACCGTCTTGTTGAGATCAGTTTTCATAAATATTGGCGATTTAAAAAAAAATCCCCGTACAAAAGTCGGTGTACAGCGTACATGATTTGAAATGGTAAAAAACCGTATAAAATACGCGTAAAACGTACAAGTTGACAGGTAGGAACATGCAAGAATGAAACGTGCATATGGTCGGATTATTTTTAATAGAAAATGACTTTCTTTGGGCTACAAGAGTGGCGGAAAGCTTGTAAATATACAAACTAGGCTACACTCGCACACACACTGTTGACGTTTTTGTTGTAATTGCTTTGCTTGCCAGGAACTTTTGGCGTAACTCTTTTGATTAGAGCAACCCGACCCCGTCGGAAAAGGCGGGGATGAACTAAAATGACATTGAGATGCGGTATATATCAGACACATTACAGTACTATGTCGTCATGGTGATCCCCAAAACCCCCAAATCACGCGTCACCGGCGCCTCCTGCGTAATTACGCATCTCGCTTTGACCAAAGCTCCAATGTCTTTAAATCCCCACACGTACAAAGCGCTCAAACTCCCCCAAGTGGTCTTTTTTTCAAATGCACCTAATGGCTTTTGAGTCTGATTTATAGGCAGGTCTGGCGGGGGTGAAAATGGAGAGGTGAGGTATGGTCTCGGGGTTTACACTTCGAGGTCAACGAGATGAAGACTTAACGCATATGCTCATGCATAGCACCATAAGTCCGAATCCGAGCTTCAACTCTGCTCTGACCTCACTCAAGCCGAGTCAGGCCAAAAGAGCACCACAATGTCTCTCGCACGCCAATCACCGAGGAGATCCAGCAAGAGGGGGGGACCCCAGCTGTCCAACCTCATCATGAATACCATCACTGCCTACGGGGGGCCCTACGGTGTGACACTTGTCTGCCTGAAGAGGGTCCTAAAATCCAATGGCTACGATGTGGGGCGCAATCGAGGGCGACTACGCCTCACCTTGCGCAAACTAGTGGCCAAAAGATACATCCTGCGAGGCAGGGCCGCAGGGGGTCGAGGCATCTTCCGCCTCAACCACTACCGCGGCCGATACAGGATGACCAGGCGCAGGATTAGAGTAGGAAGTAGGAGAAGGAGAAGGAGGAGGAGGAGGAGAAGGAGACGAAGGAGATACGGGAGGAGGCGGTTGGGAAGGAGGAGGACAAGGAGGATGACCTCCTTGAGAAGAAGGAGTAGGAGAAGGATGTCTGTGATGAGGAGGAGAAGGAGGAGGAGAATGTCTTTGCGGAGAAGGAGGAGACGAAGGATGTCCGTGATGAGGAGGAGGATAAGGAGGAGAAGGAGGAGGAGTTCTTCTCTGAGAATAAGGAAGAGGAAGAGGAGATATTCTGTGAGGAGGAGGAGGAGAAGGAGTTATATAAGAAGGAGGCGAGGCGGGCCAAATTCCTTGAGGAGGAGGAGGAGGAGGCGGAGAAGGAGGTATATAATGAGAAGGAGAAGAAGAAGAAGGTATTCTTTGAGGAGAAGGAGGAGGAGAAGGTATTCTGTGAGAAGAAGGAGAAGAAGGAGGTATTCTTTGAAGAGAAGGAGGAGGAGAAGAAGGTATTCCGTGAGGAGGAGGAGGAGAAGAAGGTACTCTGTAAGGAGAAGGAGGAGAAGAAGGTACTCTGTGAGGAGAAGGAGGAGAAGACGGTACTCTGTCAGGAGGAGGCGAAGGAGGAGAAGGTACTCTGTGAGGAGGCGAAGGAGGAGAAGATACTCTGTGAGGAGAAGGAGGAGGAGGAGAAGGTACTCTCTGAGGAGGCGCAGACGGAGAAGGTACTCTCTGAGGAGGCGCAGAAGGAGAAGGTATTCTCGGAGGAGACGGAGGAGGAGAAGAAGGTATTCTGTGAGGAGACGGAGGAGGAGAAGATTTTCTCTGAGGAGACGGAGAAGGAGGAGAAGATATTCCCTGAGGAGACGCAGGAGGAGAAGATATTCTCTGAGGAGGCGGAGGAGGAGGAGATATTCTAGGAGGAGGAGGAGAAGAAGGTATTCTGTGAGGAGAAGAAGGAGGAGGAGGAGGAGGTATTCTGTGAGGAGGCGAAGAAGGAGAAGATACTCTATGAGAAGAAGGAGAAGGCGTTATTCCGGGAGGAGGAGAAGGCGTAGGAGGAGGTACTCCGTGAGACGAAGAAGGAGGAGACGAAGGTATTCTGCGAGGCGGAGAAGATATCCCGTGAGGAGGAGAAGGCGGAGACGATATGCCCGGAGGAGAAGGCGAAGGAGATATTCCACAACTAGGAGGAGGAGGAGAGGCCCGAGGAGAACCAGGAGAAGGAGATATAGACGCAGGAGAAGTTCCTTGATGGGTTGAAGGAAAATGCTTATGGATGGACTTCCTTTATAATTTATATTATTCATATTTACCACTAAATCTGCTGTGGCTGTCATTATATAGCATCCGTTTTATTTTTTGTATTACTATTATATAAAGCCTTGTTTCTTATAGCATGTGTTCAATAAAACTAGAGAAAACAAACATAATAAGTTGTCAACACACTTCATTCATATTCCGGACCACACATCTGGTTGTGGGGGTTGCTGGAGCCTATCCCAGCTGACTTTGGGTGGAGGGGAGACTAGACCTAGACTGGTTGCCAGTCAGCCATAGGACAGAGACAGATGACCATTCACACTCACAATCATACCAGAGGGAATAGAGCCCACATCCAAGTCAGTAGGGTGAACCACTACACCAGTGATTTTCAAACTTTTTTTGGCCACCGCCCCCTTCACCGCCGGGCCAAAATGCCAACGCCCCCCTCTTTACCCCTTTCCAACGAACGCTAGAACGACTATATTGCTAAATGTCACAAGAATTGGTTGATTCTTCAATCACAAACAGTTTGAAGACTAGACTAAAAAAAACAATTTTAATAAACAAAAATGGTTATCATTTATTCTTCACCTCGAATCATAAAAATTGATAGCTGATGCATTAAGCCGGTCGCTGTGCGCATACGTCTGTGGTTAAGCGTTGCCGGCGCGCTATTGTGTGCTCCTCTGCGGCTGACTGGATGGTGGTGGTTTCCCCAGTCGCCTGCATCGACGATAAACTCGTGACAATTAGTGATATACGGTATATGCGCGCTGCTCGTGAGCGCTCGAGCAGACAACGTTTCTTGTTTCAATAAAGCTTGTTTTTTGTCGACTTTTTATTACAGACAATCAATTTTTCCGGTCTTTCTACAAACACCAACGTCACATTTTACTGTAATTGCTCCATCGCCCCCTTCACTATTTCAACGCCCCCCATTCGCCTGTTTATTCGTCAGCGCCCCCCTGAAAGTTCACACCACCCCCCGGGGGGCGGTACCGCCCACTTTGAAAACCACTGCACTACACCATTAGCCATCTTACAATTTCAATTTTACCACATTTAATTTGGATGCCATTACAAATCACCTTTTATGAAAAAAAATGCTTTTCAGGGCCATTATTCAGTTTGCTATGGGTTATTTCATCATAGAAAAACATCTGGGATTCTTCTTACTATATAAATCAATAATCAGTTATAAAACTAAAACTTTTCACTTATATACTAATAATTCCTATTTGAAATATCCACGTTTTATTAGAACATAAATCCCTAAAGTTGCAATAAACAATGTACAACATACACATTTTAACTTTTATTTCCACATAAAATTCAATTTGGTCATTGAGGGAGTACTACAGACCTATTTGGTATTTTACCAAAAGATCTAAAAGCATTTGTTTTTTTCAGATTTGGTCTCAGGACAGGTATAGCCTCAAATACCCTTTCCTTTGAAATGTATGATTTGGCGTAAAAAAAAATGTGGGTATCATTCCACAAGCTTCTTGTTTTGGTGAATGAGTAATCGTTTCATAATGGGTGAGTGGCTTTTCAGCATTTTTTCCCCCACAGTGGACAAAGACTTTCATAGCAGCTTCACCCAGCATCTTCACAAGGTCTGCAGGGTACATGACATCACAGTGCAGCATTCTACAAGTTCTTGCCGTCTTTGTTCTACCTTCACGCCCACTGTAATCATCGGGAGGACTGAATACTGAAAAATGCACCTGCTTGTTGCCATCTTCTCAATCTAAAAGTGTAAACAGTTGATTACAATACTACTGTTTCAGAAGAAACCACATTGTTTTTCTGGATGAGTTGGAATAGTTTGGACACGCACTCCAGTCACAATGCATTGAAGGTTTTGCACTATCAAGGGATTGAAAGTGCATTCACTGCCAATCTTCCCAGTTGAAATGAATGGGACATCTATCATTGTGAAAAGCGGGCAATGAGTATATAATACTATGGAATGAAATAAGATTTAGATGATATTAACCCCAATATTACACTAGTTTATATAGCCAGTGTTTGAATTGAATTTTAATTTCTAATTATGAACCAATACATTTATGAATTTAAAAAAGGATGACATACAATCAATCATTCATTCTTTTTCTGAACAGCGAGGGTCACGGGAGGTGCTGGAGCCTATCCCAGCTGACTCCAACCCAGGGCCAATTTAGACTGTCCAGTCAGCCTATTATGTATGTTTTTTTTTTAATGTGGGAGGTAACCAGAGTACCAGGAGGAGACCCACACAGGCCCGGGAGAACATGCAAACTCCACACAGGTGGACCGACCTGGATTTGAACCCAGGGCCCCAGAGCTGTGAGGCCTACATGCGAACCACCCTGGCCGCCATAAAGACTACAATCATGTATATATTTTAAAAAATACACTTTTAAAACCAAATGTCTTTAACAATTTTTGTTGACTACATGATCAGGTCTTCATGGGGTTAATTAAAACAATACATGCATAATTAAAACAATCTTTAGACTTTCAACCAACATAAATAATGTGCATTATTTGATAACACTTCGTCATAAATGAATTTTTAATTGTGGATAAACACATCCCTCAATTCAGCCCTCCACATTAAATTAATCTTTTAAAAAAATCACCTCTAATGACATCTGATGACTGTATAATGATGACGTAGTGTGCTCCACCACGTGGAAGTGTAGCGTAATAACACCTAACACTTTGTTGTAAAGACACCAGTCTCTCTCACACGCTCACGTATAGAGAGACATGACTCCAACAAACATTATGAATCCCTTTTTTCGAATGCACTCCACAGCTTATGAGGACGTTTTAAAGGAGACCAGAGAAGGAGATGCAGGGACGCGCTTCATTATGGTTTTACCAGTGGACACGACAGTTCTTCCCATCGGGATTTCAAAATAAAAATAGAAAAAGAAAAATCCAAAAGATATTAAAAAAAACAACAACAACTGAAACCTATCTCGAATAACTTTTATTAGTATCTGAGGATACTTAATTGGGAACGCAAGCACATTCTACAATGTCTTTGGCACTCGAGTTCACGTCTCAACTGAGAACAACGAAGAAGACCGGCCCCACGGTCTCTATCCTCATCCTAAACGCCATCTCCTCCTACGGGGCTCCGCGAGGCGTATCGCTGGTTGCCCTTAAGAAGGTGCTGAAATCCCACGGCTACGATGTCACCCGGAACCGAGCTCGAATTCGCCTCGCTCTGCGCAGACTAGTGGCCAAAAAAGTCATCCTGCGCACGCGGGGGAAAGGGGTCTCCGGTTCCTTCAAACTCAACCCCAAACCCCCCATTCGCCGCAGGAGGCGGGTAGTAAAGCAGGGTGGCGCCAAGAAGAGAAGGAGGAGGAAGGCAAAGAGGAAAAAGTCCAAGGCAAGGAAAGCCAGGAGGGGACGCTCCAGAAGAAGGCGCTCTAGGAGGGGACGCTCTAGGAGGCGACGCTCCAGGAGAGCGCGCTCCAGGAGGAGGGTGCGCTCCAGGAGAAGACGCAGAAGGGCCCCTCCTGCCAGGAAAAGGTCGACTAGGAGGAGGAGAATTGCTCCGAGAAGGAAGACCCCCCAAAAGATCAGGAGGGTCCGACGCAAGAGGACCAAGACCGCCAAGCAGCGCAGGAGGTGGAGGAGGAGGAGCGGAAGGCGGTACAGATGATCCACGGCCTCCGTGGCATCCCATCACCCACATGGACCATGTATTTATGAATCTGTAGCGTCTATGCTAATCTTTCTTCCTGTATTGGAATTAATAATCTTGTTGGCTGTTGCAGCACTTCTTTTCCGGGATGTCCATGTTATCAATCCAAAATAAAGTCACTTACAAAGACTGCCATTCCTTTTGAACCGTATGGGACTTTATTAACCGAGTGACAATTTCCTGAAGTATTTAGAGTATATATCAAAAGTAGGACTAAAACATTTTGCAACCTCTTTAATATTGCTGAAACTGGACAGCGCCCTGGAAATTATTATATATGGTAGGTCTGTACATATTGTTATGTAGCCCTTCACCCAATTTATGCCTCAAAACTGCACTGTAGCACACCCAAAAAGTCCACGCCTGGTGGGCACAGCCAGGGCTCAACTACTTTTTGAGGTAACTCATTTGGGGAAACTTTGGCTCTTCCCCTTTTTCAGGTTTCACTTTCACTTCTGCTTTTGGAGGTCTTTGATAAGAGGAAGTCTGCAGGGGACAAAAATCCTAGCAACCCTAAAAAATACTAATTTGAGGCCGATTCTCACCTGGAAATCTTCATAAACCCTACATCAAACTTAATTTTCACCGCAAGTTTGTTACAATGGATTTTAGGTTCCATTCTTTAAAAGCTTGATTTGAGATTAAAAGTTATTCAGTGGAATATATTGTTTCTCAGGTGAAACAGACTTACCAAAAACAATATTTAAACCTAAGCAGCATTCCTAAACCACTAGTTCCTCTTCAAGGTCATATGACAAGAGGGAGGAACTCCTGAAACTTTACTTCAGCTGTTTTAGCGTACATTTTTGACACATTCAAGATGAAGGCATCAGTGACTTTCCTTGCTCTGTCTTTCCTCCGCGTTTGTTTGTCAGTTTCTGTCAGCCGTCCGACCAACTGGCTAGGGCAATGTCGGGCGTCCGCCAACCCCTCCATCACAGCTCTAGGGGCACTACCTGGCGGGGGCTGGGATAACCTCCGAAACCTGGATATGGGTCGGGTCATGAACCTCAGCTATTTCAATTGCCAGACCACTGAAGACGGGCTCTACTACATCCCAGATGAAGTGTTTGTTATACCACACAAAGAGACTGGAGTGGAGACCAACTCAGAGATGATCAAATCATGGCAGGAGCATAAAAGCTCGCAGTCACGTGGGATAAATGCTGATGTCTCATTCTTTTCTTTGCTGAATGGAAAATTCTCAGTGGAGAACCAGAGAATGAAAATCCATCAGGTCAAAGACTCTTCAACCACAACCAGGGTGGAGGTAACATTTGATGAATTTGTTGAGTGTTCAACACTTTGAGCTGAATAGAAACATGTTCATGAGCAATTATATTTAAGCACTACCATTTATCAAAAGAAATGTCTTAACTCATTTGACGGAGTAATCAGTAAACGAGCCCTGCGAGCCAGAGTTTTTGTAAAGGCGTAAGAAGAATGTTAGCATTCATGAAATCAAAGGATAGGTTTTTCCATGGTGCAGAAATACAATTTAAATGTCCATTTTTTCTCAGTTTAACTCATAAATAGGGCCGCGTTTTTGTTTATTTGTCACTACAAGAAGTGTTTAACGGAATGCAAGGTAAAGCCCGGCTGGGTAAAAATAGACAAATATTAATTAATACTTAAACAAGCCTATCAAGGCATACATGTGAAGTGAAAATAATTACAGTTGACAATCTCTGCAAGCATAATATATTGGATATATGTGAAAAATTGTAACAATTGATTCATTTCACTCTCAGGTCCGCAACCTCCTCTACACAGTTCAAGCTCATCCTGACTTCAGCCTCGATTCACGTTTTGCTGAGCTGGCCAAGGAGATAGCTGATGCCATTGAAAATAACCAAACAAGGAATGGAAACTATCTCTCAGAAAAGATGGTGTTGGAGTACGGAACTCATGTCATCACAAGTGTTGATGCAGGGGCTATGTTGGTGGAGGAAGACTACCTGGAGTCCAAGTACGTGTCGGACAATGAGTCTCAGAGTTCTAGCATCAAAGTTTCAGCTGGCCTGAACTTTTACGACAAACTCAAGTTTGACATAAGCAGCCAAAACACCCAACAGAGTTCGTCACTCCAGGCATATCAGTCAAACATTCAGTATTCTTTCATTCAAAGTCATGGCAGCATCCCTTTTTATCCTGGCATCACTCTACAAAAGTGGCAGGAGGGCACCAGAAACAACCTGGTTGCTGTTGATCGGAAAGGATTAGCCTTACCCTACTTTCTAAATGCCAACACCTTGCCTGATTTACCCCAACCTACTGTTAACAAAGTCGCCAACTTGGTGAGAAAGGCCATCGAGCGCTATTACAAGGTCAACACCCGGCCTGGGTGCGTTGACATTAACTCACAGAACTTCAACTTTCAAGCAAATATCAACGACGCATCATGCGAAGGCCACACTGGAAATCTCACTTTTGGTGGCGTCTACCAAGAATGTATTCCCATCTCCCAAAATGCACAACCACTGTGTGATGCCCTGGCCCAGAAAAATCCAGATACAGGGGCATTTTCCTGTAACTCGCCTTACATGTCAACACTCCTACGATCAGAAATCAGACAGCAAGGTTACACCAACCACGACTGTTATGATGAAACATATAGGTGTGGGATATTTCACTTGCGTACCTGCCATCGTACAGTATGTCAAGACAACGCGTACGTACGCTCAGCCCACATAAATACCTATTGGTGTTCGCTTACCGGTGAGGCACCTGTGAACTCTGGCTATCTCTTTGGAGGGTTGTATAGTCCCTCTGAGGTGAACCCCATCACCAACAGTAAAACTTGCCCAACAAACTTTTTGCCTCTGAAGTTTCTCTCAGATGGCCAGGTGATCTGTTTGAGTAAAGACGACGAAACTGGCACCGAATATGCTGCACCGTTCGGAGGCTTTTTTAGCTGCCAGTCAAATAACGTCTGGGCAGGGCAACAACGCCGCTGTCCTCCAAAGTTCAGTCAGCATTTAGCTGCAGTTAGTGATGGCTGTGAAATTCTTTACTGTGTCCAGTCAAGATTATTCACAAGTGGGCAACTGCTTCCAATCCACCTCCCTCCTTTCACTAGAGAACCGCTCCTCACGGGAAAAACCACCAACACGGTACTGGTGATGACAGAAGGTGAAAAAAGCTGGGTACGAGTAGGAAATAGCAAATCTTGGAAAATGGCAGGCGCGAAGGATATTCAGAAGATTTTGGAAACCTTCAGTCCCAAGAAAAATCAAATGTCCAGTGGAGAAAAGGCTGGGGTAGCATTTGGTGTGATAGGCATGATGGCTCTGGTGGTCGTGGGAGTGTTTTTTGTAAAAAGAAAACAAAACCTGCCCAGGATGACCGTGAAGAGTGGGTACACACAATTGCTCAATGAAGAGCTTGTGGGTGATGGAGAGAGAGGGATTCTACAATCCAATGCTTGAAAATTGTTGAATATAGCCCAATGTCATTACATTTTCTGGTTTGTCGAATACTTTTTAATGAATTATGTTCACTTTATTAGAAAATGTTTAATCATAGTTTATGGCTAAAATGTTGTATCTGCATTTTTTGTTACCTGAATTTTTCATACCACTGCTTCTATGAAATAAATGGAAATGGAAATTATGTTTTACATTTGACAGCTTATAGCAAAGAAAAAGGAAAAATCCATGCCTTGCAACAGTCTGGGTCTTAGGAAGTTAAAGTAAATATTATATTGTATTAGTCCATTTAATAAATGTATAGGATTCATTTGAATTACACTGAACATATCCTACGATTTTAAAATTGGAGCGTGCATATTTCCCCTTTATAGACAAAGTTAAAAAAACACTGCAGTGTCATGTGAGTCTGTTTTAAATTCACATTGTGCAAGTAAACAAGAATAAAAAATGACCTATTTTTTATATATTCACATATGCATAGTACTAGAAATAGATTGCTAACATCCATGAGGTCAAAACCATTTTTCTAAATCGTAATCTTTAGTGGGTTTTCTATCCCTATGCTTAAATAGATATTGGCAGAAGAGACCTAATGTTTATAGTAAGGTTATCACCACACAGACAGGCAAGGCTTAGCCACTGTATAGACAAAAGCACGAATAGCATAATGACAAGAGAATCCCCTTGCACATACCCTTTTCCAGTAACTGTGCAGTTGTGCATACATATCTCGAGCAAGATGAAAAGAACCACCCTCCCCCACCCAGCTGTGAGGGAGCAAGAGGCAATCTTGAATATGAAAACAAAACGGCTTACGCTGAGGAAATTGGAACAGCCTTAAGGGGTGAGAGAGCAACACAGCAAAAACACACAGACATGAAAAGCCCTGAGCCATGAATAGGCGCCTTGGTGCTTTAAAAACAGTGATTCACAGACAAAAGTGAGACACAGCCGGAATCTGCCAGTCTGCGGCTGAATGTGAGGAAGGAAGAAGGCTTTGACAGTCTCGCTTTCGACTGATGTCGTCAAAGGTTGTAGAACTTAAGAAAACATTCTGGAGAAGAATTTCTGCACTATTTTGAGCGGAGGAAAATAACAAACCTTAAGAAGGACAAGACCTAATCTGAGGTAAGTGTGAAGTTTCCCTTTTGGGCATATGTTAAAAAACTTTCTATGAGCTAAGATTTTTCAAACTTTAATGCATTCAAGCTGTTGTGTGGTATGCATGCAGATACTTCATTGCATACCAATTCACTCTACAACTAGGTAACCATGCCAGGATTCCAACAAAGTAGCTTATTAGTAGTCTCATTGGTGTTGGCATTGGCAATCACCATGGAGATCTGCAGAGCATGTCAGCTTGGCTCTGCAACAGATTGCGAAAAAGCACCCTTCGTGCCCGGCTACAACCTGGCTGGGGAGGGTTTTGATGTTGTCCGGATGCGCCGAACGGGGGCGTACGTCATTAATGTCAAGGGTCATCTGGCTGACAACAATACATGCACACTGTGTACAAACCGCTTCCACAAAGGACAGGTGACATCTGCAAAACAATGCATGCTCAACATTAAAACGTTTGTTTCATGCTTGACATTTTCCATCTTACTCTCAGATTGAGCGACTTCCAGCGGCTGTGTTAGACTGGCGCCCCTTCAGCCGTTGCAGCAAGCAGCTTACTAGTGCCCTCCACCACTCTGTGGACTCCCTGCTGCGCCGTTCCAGCTCACTGGTGAACAACAACTGGAGCGTTGGTTTGAGCCTGGATAAAATTGGCAAGGTCGTGCTTGGAGGAAGCCGCTCGGACTTGGCTAAATTCGCACAATCTCAGCATAGCATGGACAAAGCTACTTTTGCCATCCATGAAATCAGTTGCACCTACTACAGGTAAAAGAAAGGGCACAAACTAGTGCGCCATAAGTGCTCAAGGGGTGGAAGTAGATTGACTGCAAAATTGGCTGAGTCTAGTCAATCTTACAAGAAATGTGTGCCTTTTTAACCCAATCCACATGTGAACTTTGACCAAGGAAACACTGACTTTCCAAACAGCTGCTCCCACCATGTAGGATCTCATTCGTCTTTTACTGTAGTTACAGACTGGCTGATCACCCCCAGCTAAGCGCAGAGTTTATAAAGCATCTGGCCAGACTCTCACGGAATATCATGCCAAACGAGAGCAAAGCCATGTACAGACGACTTATTGACACCTACGGGACACATTACATCCACCAGGTAAAATGTATACGAGATATATTTTTTTTAATTTTGACTTATTACTGCGGAAACGCACTAAATTAATTTTCTTCCCTCTCTTTCCAAGGTTCAACTCGGTGGCAGAGTGAGACGAATCACAGCCTTCAGGACCTGCCTAGCCACACTCAAAGGTTTCAAAGAGGTGGACATTAAAAACTGCCTGAATGCCGAACTCCGCATGGCCTTGGGTTTCCTCCCTGCCAACGCATCCTTTTCTAACAAGTGTGACAACCTAATGAAGGGCAACATGAGCATGGGTTTTTATCAAGGATTCATGACCCATAAGACTGAGGTCATTGGAGGGGAAAAATACTTTCCTGACATCCTCTACCAACAAGACCCTTCTGAAGCCTACCAAAGCTGGATGAATAGCCTCCAAGACAACCCTGACGTGGTCTCTTATGGGATTTCCCCTTTGCATCATCTGGTTGAAGACCCTCAGATTAGCGCAAACCTGAGAGCAATTATCTCAGAGTACATTCAAGAGAACAAGCTGCAGGAGGACGAGCTGGCTTTCAAGAATTGCTCTCCGACCCCAAACCTGGACCACAACTGCTGTCCTTTGCGGGGTGGCCGTGGAACTCTCACACTGGAGATCATCAGAGCTGCCGGTCTCAAGGCTGACACCTTCACCAAAACTGACGCCTTTGTTAAGATCTTCTATAACGGAATGTACGAGGAGACGTCAACAGTAATGGATGACAATAACCCTGTGTGGAACGCCACCTATGGTTTTGGTTCAGTGGAGGTGGGGCAGGAGTTACGGTTTGAAGTCTGGGACAGAGATGTTCTTTACAACGATCAAGCAGGGGTTTGTCTCATCTTTCCCGAACGAGGACATCATTCTTTGAGCTGTCAACTGCGCAAAGGAGTCCTCTACTTTTCGTACAGCATCAAATGTGACGCTCACTTGTCAGGTTACAGGTGTGGACGGTACTCGCCCACAACAAAGTAATGTCGTTTAATTGATTTACCTTGTGTCAACCGCAGTTTACTTGAGTACAATCTTACCCTAGTGACTGAGTTTAGAGTTCTTTGACCAGCTTAACTCAATTTGCCCATGAAAATAATTTTGCATGCAAAATTAAAAAGCGCCAATAAACATTTCTTTATCCTTTGTACTTTAGACTTACCTTGATTTTAAAATCCTTTAGTGCTTCGTTGTTAAATTCTGGAAGTATCCATTTTCCAACCCTTTGTATAACTCTTCTTAAAATGCCATATTTAACATGTAAAACAGTGACAACAAATTGTATTAAATGATTACATGGTTTGAACGTAGCCATAGTTAAAAAATGGCATTTCAAACACGTATAGTATATTTTTTACTGCAACATTTTATTTGCGAATTAATAAAAACCGAAAAAATGGAAACACTACTTATGCAAGTGGACATTTTATGTATAAGAAAACATACTGCTGCGCTATTGTGGGAATGTGTACTCTTTGATGAGAAAATAGTTATCTGGAATGTCTTGTTTAGATGACAGAAGTTTGTACGTATGTAAACTGGTCCCAACACCCAAGATACAGTATCACAAAATTATAAAAAGGTTTGGTCAATGTAGCACAGAAAAAATAGGCACCTTTCAATTATTTCTGCTCTTCTGCAAGCTCAATGCAACAGCATGTAACCCAGGCATTAAATAACCAAAAGGCGCAATATTTGTTCAGACTTTAACACCAGTAACATTTATGACAAAATATAAATTTTAAAACAGAGCTATCAGTCTAAAGAGCTGATCAACATAAATTTTCCAGTGTGTTTTTAGAAATCTCATGTCTGCCCAGGCCTAGTGAAATATGTGTTCCATCACACTCACAGTTGTATTGAATATCACAGTCCCAGTGATGCTTTGAGCAAAGAGGCCATATCTTCAGGCATTGACCCCTCACCACCTAAAAAAATTAAAATAATTTATAAATATTGAATTTGAGTCAGAATAATTCAAATAAGCAAACAATAATCTTGGGAAATGTAAGTGTGCACATGATCATGTACTATGTGTGTACTACTAGTGCCATTACATTGCTCAGCAGCTGTCATGTCCTGCTCCAGTTTGAGTTTCTTCTGGCCCAGCTGCAGTATGCCATCCTCAATACTGTCTTTACTGACCAACTTGATAACCCGCACGGTCCTGACAAACAAATCGGGTGTGGTTGGTGGTTAGCATTTACTTTTTGCTGTACATTACTACCTGTATATATATAGGAGGGTTGAATAACTACAGAGACACCTCGCAACTTTTCGCATCGGTTAGCGCTTTTATGTTTTTGATTTAAATGTTTTTTAAGTTCATAAAAATGTGAAATTCCATGCTAAAACTTGCAAGCGGAGGCAACTCCTCTGTCTTCCGCTAGCTACTAGGACTCAGCACTGAAGAAAAAAAAACGTTATATATGAGCTCATGTTAAAAGTAGTTACAAACCATTGACCTAACCTCACAACGGAAGGGTGCTTAGTTTGGCCATGTCAAAATGCATTTTGAACCCGTGTCTTTAAAGTTTCCAACGTTTCAAATCAATGTGTTCCATCGTACCTGGTCTGACCCAAACGGTGACAGCGGTCCTCAGCCTGCTTGTCGTTATAGGGGTTCCAGTCAATGTCGTGCAAGATGACAACATTGGCTGATGTGAGGTTGATACCGAGGCCACCGGCACGAGTCGACAGAAGAAATACAAATAAATTGCTGTCATTGTTGAACTCGTCAATTAGCACAATTCTGGAAGGGACAAGAAGGTATACTCATAATTACAGTTTTTGCATTGTATATGATTTCAAACTTGATCGTCATCTGAAGAAATATTGAGAACTGACCTGTCTGCGATTGGTGTGGAGCCATCCAGTCTAATGTAACGATGATTCAGATGTTTCATCAGAATTTCTACAATATCCAGCATCATGGTGAATTGACTGAATAGAACAACTTTGTCTCCCTGTGCAATGATAACAAACCTTCATGAAGGCAGAATCCTTAAATTGAGTCATTATTCAACCATATTGAACCATGTTCAACTCTGGAGGTATGTCTGCATGTGTGTTGCTACAATTTGCAATGAACCTTGTCTTTGAATGATGCCAGCTTCTTTGTCAGCCACTGAAACTTCCCAGAGTCAACGAGAAGGCTCTTTTCTAGCTGGTAGGAGCTGATGGATGTGTATTTTTGACACAGGCAATGGAGCTCAAAGTCAGACATGACTTCCATGTCCTCCTGGATCAATGGTGCGCTGGCGTCATTGTGTGTTGGCTCCTAAAAAAGAAGAACAGTGTTGGAAAATGTTTTTAGGCTAGAATTTGCTCATTAGCTAACGTCCATTACTTTGAGCATGAGTTTACTCATGGTTTTGAGTTTTTCTTTAGTGTAATATTGTCGGTGAAGCAGAGGGTGGTTGGCCATCTTCCTCAACTGCATTATCACGTTACACATCTGGCGATCTTTGTGGCCCAAAGTAAAAGAGGTAAAGGTCAGAGAGGGTTATAACACTTGTGATTGTTGCATGGTGAACATGACTTACTTTCACCAGTGGTAGAAGCCTTGAGTTTTTTCAAGAGTTTCTGGTAGAGAACCTCTTGCTTCTCACTCATGGAGCAGAACTTCACCATTTCTTTCTTATCAGGCAACTGCTTGAGGACCTGGACATGAAATGAGCAACAAATACAAAAAAAATTCTAAGCCCAGAATTGTGGCAAATCAATTTAAGCAATTTAAAAAGCACCAAAGTTTCCATTGAAAAGGAATGACAGGAAAACAGCATGGATAAAATTGACTTGCCTCATTCTTAACTCTTCGAAGGATAAAAGGTTTCATTATGCGTTTGGCTTCAGAGATGCGATCTTTCTCGAATTGACTCTGTTCCCCATGAGACTTCTACAGAAAAAAAAGATTGGTTGTGGGTTGTGGAAAAGGCAGAATCTAGAAAATGTGTGTTCTCATTTTTTTTTTACTGTATTTTGAGAAGAGCCACTGAAATACCATAGAAAACATCTTGGAGAGCTGCAGGGTGGAGCTGGCGAACAAGGACGGCATGATGAAGTTGAGAAGTGACATCAGCTCCAAGAGGTTGTTTTGCAAAGGTGTGCCAGTGAGGAGCAGGCGATGCTCCGCCTGAACACATTAAGAAGGAATTAAATTAAGGACATATTTGCTTCAGTTAAATTGATTCACTGGTGTGCTGGTCTCAATATCCAAGTTGTGCATACTACATAATTCAAATAATTTTTTGTGTGTCATTTTGAGAACTGCATTAAAAAAATACCAGTGAACTCACATTGATGGCCATGAGATTTCGATACCGCAACGAGTTCATGTTCTTGAGCATGTGACCTTCGTCGAAAATGGCGTATGTAACGCGCAGTTTGCGGAACAGACTGCGGTCACTGTTACTCCCAATGGCAAAATTGTACCTAGTCAAAAGGAGTGGCAAAGTTAAAAAAGCAAACATGTTTGAAATAAAATGTTCATAAACTGAGTTAGTTACTCACGTAGTGACAAGGACGTTAAATTCAACCTCATCGTTCAGGATGTCATGCTTAAGGTAATGGCGGTCTTCCATAGATCCTGTATGTGACAAAAGCTGACTCAAAAATAGATCAAATAAAAAAAACACTCAAAACTTTGGTGCTTTTCCTGAACGCACCATTTTTTTAAGCAAAAACACAGACAGACATAGCACTGCACAAACTGCATTTGGATGTAAAATGATTTATATGTAAAAGAAAAGCACCATACCACAATAAACTAATACTTTCAGAGTGGGACACCATGCCGTCAGCTCCCTGACCCAGTTATCTGTAAAACAATAAAAAACAACACCAAAGAAATTGTATGATAGACAAATGTTTTGTTTTCATGTGCATCAGCATCCAATCCTAAAGTCTATATATGTTACCAAGGGTGGAGGCAGGGACAGTAATGAGATGAGGACCCTCTATTCCTTTCTGCAATAAATCCGCCAAGAAGGCAATAGCTTGGATGGTCTTTCCCAAACCCTGAGCAAAAGAAATATAACTTGTAAGAGTATGAAATGAACCACTTTCAGACTGCCTTTCTTGTATGTTTATTCTAAACAAGAATGTCAATGTCACTCTCAAGAATGTCGATGGGAGGATAGTGTTATCCTCCCACATCAGGAATGGGATGCTCTTTTCATTTTTATAACTCTCAAAGTCAATGCTATATTAGTATTAGTTAGGTGTAGATCTGATTCCTGTGTTGCGTGTGTCTTACCATCTCATCAGCAAGGATGCCGCTTAGCTTGTGCTCGTGCAGAAGCTGCAGCCATTTCAAACCTATAAATTGATGGGGTTTAAGCTCGAACCTGGAAGAAAAATATATTTACCGTGAGGGACAAAAAAGCAAAGGAAATCACAATTTTAATCTGGACTGCATGGCACTCACTGGCTATTTAGCAGGCTTGGCTGTTTCATTGTTCCCGAGCCGGCCTTCATCACTTCTGTGACCTGTTTGACCATCTTTGAGGAAATGGTCTCACATTTTGACATGAGTCTCCTCACAATAGTACGCTCCTTAAGAACAGTTTTGCAGTCCATAAGCAGATCTTCTGAGAGCCCGTTTTCCTTTTGCATTACACTAGTCTTGAGAGCAAAAGAAAAAAAATGGATGGTGGTAAGAGCAGAAAAATATAGGATTTCAATTCTGACAGTTTGTGTTAAAAATTAGGTTTTTCTTTTTTTACAACTGAGATGATGTTTCCTATGTTATTGCAATTGAGTAAGATGCACCTATTGAATAAAATAAATATCTTACCAGGCTTAGCCAGTTTTTAAAGGGTCGCAGCTCAATGATTTTACTGGCTTTTTTAACAGAACATTTAGAAATAAGAGTCAGTTCATCGACGGTGGCCTCCTGAAAGAACTTGAGGATGTCCAACTTCTTGCCTCCAATATTTGCCAGTGCGTCATCGTAGTTGTCCAAGTCACTGTCTGATGCATTCTCATCGTCGCCATCAGAACTTTCTTCAGAAGTGCCGGCTTTGAGCTTTCTTTCTTTTGCTCGCTTTTTGGCCAAACTGGTCCCACTATCAAACTTAGACAGGGTTTTCCCAGAAGGCAATGAGGTGGACGAGCAGGATGGCTTCTCATACTTTGTTTCCTTGACTTGCAACTCGCTTTTTGTAATCCACGAGGAGAGGATGCAGTTGGAATGTTTGACCTCTTCTTCAGACGAATAGTCTTGACTGTCAATTGTATCATTTGAATCTTTGTCACTATCACTTAAGTTGTTGTGCATGTTCACTTTGGCATCTATTTCACTAAATGCAAACTGGTGCAACTTGCTTTGCTTCTTTACAGACTTCTCTTTGCTTTTGCTAGGTTTTGGCGTATCTTTTGACAAGATGAAGGAGTTGTCATCTGTAAGTTACACAAAAGACATTCCACATCAGGAAAGATGGACATGATGTAGGTGACAGAAATAAGAAGGAAAGTATTTTGGAACCTGACCTGGGTCCGAGAACATCTTTAGAACATCTTTAGCCACGACAACATCCCAGTTGTGTTCCTGAAGCACCGATCGCAGTTCCTACAATAAGGCAGTGAAAATCATCTAACAACAGAAAGGGAAATCTACCAGCTCAAGTGTAATTATTGTTATCTCCCTTATTAGACTTTTCTAACAAACCTTTCCCTCATAGGTGCATAAATCAATTTTTGCTACTTAGTAAAAATGTGCTACTACTCTTTTCCTCCATCAGCCTTATAGTTGTGACCGTCTAATCATCGTAACGTTACCATAGGTGTTAGCTTTATTAATGTTACATTATTATATATTTGCTTACAATGGAGAATGCTTTTCTTTAACTAAGCCTTTTAAACTTAAAAAGGTAATTTTAGTACATCTGCTTGCAACCCTGATAGACAACGGGAAGGTCGCTCCTCTATCCACCTGGACTTATCAAAATTGTTTTGAAACCTCGACGTCTCAAATGGATCCGGGAGGCATGTGCAGAACTGCAATTTCTGATGGGTTTCAAAAAAGGACAGAAGAGCAGCTGCAGTGGCTATTTCTTGCAAAGAGCTCAACTATCTAGCCTATCCAGTTATAGCCAATGTGAAGTGAAAATAATGAAAACATGAAGTGAAAATTGAACTGAAAATGTAGGGAACAAACAGAAAGAATTGTTGTCTACGCTTTGTAGTATTTTTGTGTGTGAGTTTTTACCTCTTTGTCCTGATTGGGAAACTTCTTCTGTAGTTTTTTGACCATTTCCTCCTTTTTCTCCCAAGTTGGTTCATCTTCATCAGAATCCTCGCTAGTATCATCAGACACCTTGTTTAATTACCAAAAGAAAAGGAGAAAATTATTGTTTTATTGATTTTAGTCAAACAAGCATGAATTATGCAAATTTCCCCCAAACGTAATTGGAGCAATTGTCCTCTCACCACAGATTCTTTTCTCCTTTTGTTTGGTTGAGTTTCCTTGGTTGCCAGTGAGCTGGCAGATACCTCGGAGTTTCTGTTCTTGACACTATCTGGGTCTGAAAAAAAAAAAAAAAAACAGTTAACTAGTGGCACTTATGATGCGGAAAATACAGTCGATATTTGTCTGGAAAATGAAAGAGTTAACTGTTTGGATTTGGAAAATAGTGTTAAATGAGTACCTACTAAATATATTACAGTATTTTCTGGTTAGATCTGAATTGTCTAATTAAAATGACCTGGACAAAAAAAAAAACTATTCATACCGTCATCATCATCATCACTAATCAGCACAAATGCACCTTTAACTCCATCCGTCGTACTGGTATCTCCAACAACCTGGGAACACAAGGCAATATATCGTAGAGTAAATATTAGTTATTCTTTCATTCATTTTTTATACCGCTTATCCTTATAAAGGTAGCGAGTGGCAAATTAGAGAATGGCATTGGTTATTGTTTGTTTAGTAACTCTATGCTTTGTTGTTGCACCTCTGTTTGTTTCCTTTTTCTGTAGCGTTGAGTCGTCCCAATATCCTCCGAGTTGTTAGAGCCGTCCTGCTTTTTCTTCCTAAAACAACCTTTGTCTGGAAAAAAAATAAGGTTGTAGTCAGCAATCTTTGTCTAAGGCAGTGGTAGGCAAACTATTCCACAAAAGATGGCAGTGAGCAGTGTTTTTACTTCCAACCCATGAGGACACCTGTTCACTAATCTGCGTTACAATAATATCTTGAGATACGAGTTTAATGCGTTCCGGGACCTAGCTCATACGTCGATTTACTCGTATCTCAAATCAACGTTTTGCATAGAAATTAACTAGTAAACACAAATGAATTAGTTCCCACCCTCTGAGAAAAAAAACCCAAAAAGCAGAATATTAAAATAGAAAAACATTATTATTGGTTCTAATTCACATTTCGCCACATTTTCCTGTTATACAGGCCTGGCGCCACATACTTTAAGGTTTATTTTATTTATTCATCTGTATGCAATACTCCATTCATACCTTGATCTTCAGAAATCAGCAGACATGTGGCAATAGCTCCATCAAGTGTACTTGTGCTACCAACGACCTATACATATAACACAATGTACACTGTTATCCATTCATTGAGTACAATAGGCAAATAAACATGCAAGGTCATTACTGACAAAAATATTTGACTTAATCACATTTTGCTGACTGTCACTTGGTATCACCTGCTTTGTTTATTTTTTCTTATTTTAACCATATTATCCCTTAAAGCAGCAGTCTCAAATCGGTCCTCAAATGGCCGCAGGGGGTGCAGGTTTTCATCCAAACCGAACAAGCGGACGCCTTTTGCAAGTGTAATCAGTTCATTGCAGCCAGGTGCCACTTATTTTGCCGATTTGCGGAATCGGTTTGAGACCCCACTCATAAAAAGTCGACGGACGAATACTTAGTTTCAACACAATGTCACCTACTTCTGAGACTTTTTTTCTTGACAGTTGAGGGAACAGTTCTGCCAGTTTTAACTCTTGACTTTTTTTGTCTTTGATTTCATCTTGAGTGACAGGTGTGGATGGCTTAACCACAGGCTCCCTGGTATAGATAGCAAAGGCAGTGCCGAATAGGTAAATAGAATGTGGGAGCATAGAGGAAAAATACATTCAGAAGATCTGTTACTAACCTGGATTTCTTAGAACAGTTTATTTTCCTCAGTATCTCGTCATCGCCGGAGTCTTCAAAAACCACTCCTTGCTGATGGGACTTTGAAAAATGAGATTTGGAGGATTTCATTTGAGCTGTTGGGGGAAAAATGAAACCATCATTAAAGACCTGTACACATTCACTACTGGAACGTCCACTTCGATGGGAATGTACAATCAACACCATCTATGGCAGCAATGAGTTAAAATTGAGAAAAGCTTTGATTTGATTAGGTATGTTCATTTTGATACACGTATAGTTATTTTATTACACTTCTATAAGATATTGAAAGGTGAAGTCTTCTATTTGTCTACAAAAGTATATTTAAAGTACTATAATTTTCAAAAATCAAACCAACAAGATAAGCAAAAAATAGCCACTTTATTTGCTAAGGCAGGAAGGATTGTGTCGACTGCTGATATGACAAATCGACAAAAACAAGTCTGGCATGGGGGTTTATTTAGGTTTATTTCCAATATGATGCAAGGCAGTTGTGGGTACGTCTCCTCCTGCTATGCACAAATTGCATTGGACAGCTTTACTCACCCGGCTTGTTCTCCTTCTCTGACTCGGAACACGTGTTCTGTCCTTTGGACGGAGATGATTTTTGAAATCGAAAACGTCCCAAATTGAATTGGCTCATGTTGATCGGATCGGGCTATGCCATTCCTGACAGCGATGAGCTCTTTGTCCCAAACCACGTTGATTTGTGCTTAGTCTTATGTTATATATGTAGAGTATTTTCTTGAGCACTAGCGTGAGCCTCAACTTTTTTCATCCCCTTACTAGCAAACCTGACAGTGACAGGCGATGGCTGAAATAGTCTGTGGATTTGAGAAAATCACCTTTTTTGGAGATTAAATACACGGCGATTATTTTAGGAAACGATGGTTGTAAAACCAGAACGCCGGTTTCCCGCTAACTAGCGGCTATGGGGCCGTATGATACACACAATAAAAGGAAGGTTGAGCGCTATCATTGGCCAAGAGAGCGGATGGGCGGAAACAAAATCTCGTCACGTGTGGTTATTCTACGGAAGATGATTAACAGTTAACTCATTCACTTCCAGCCATGGAAACAATAGATTTCTTTCTTAAACCACCAAATATACATATCGTGTCTTCTGGCTACATGAAAAGAAAGAAGTGTCAAAATGAAAGTTTAGATTCCCATATTTTGACGTAAATGTTTTGGTGATATTCGTTTTCGTTCTTTCATAATGAGCGGTTAAAGGTCTTTGGTAGTGTATAGATTCAAAATAAACAAACAGAAATAAAAACCCAAATTATGAATTAGCTTTTATTTACAATAATACTATATTGCTTTGTGAAAATTCAATATCTTACACTGAGGTTCAAGATCGGATATGAATGGACGGATGAGATGTCTGATGGGCCAAAACATTGGATGGGCAACCTTTCAAAGAACAGAATAAATATCACACAAATAGAGCTAGATATCTGATGCATGGTGTGAGTTATGGGGTACAAGTGTTGTCATTTGTCGGCCATTTTGCGTCGGAGCCATTCGCTATAGTCAAGATACAACCTTGTCTTTAAATGCTCCACTTCACCTGAAAGAAGCCAGGCGATGATGTTTCTTTAAAGCAACTTTTTATATATTGTATCAATACATGTATATCTTAACCACCAATTAAATGGTGTCAATCTTTTTGACAGCTGGCATTATTAATTCACGTTTATGTATCTAAATCTGCTGCATTACTAGTTTTCCCCCGTTAGATGTCGCAGTCTGATAACAATGTCCCCATGTCCCCATCAAAGTCGCTTAGAAACCTCTTAGGTAGAAACTGATGTCACATTTGAACCAGAAACAAAAACACGAAGTTGCTGAAGTTAGGGAACTCAGAGGTCAATGACCTCAAAGCTGTAACAAGATAATGTTTGTCTGATGATTATATACTGAGGATATAAAATCCAAGTGCAACACAAACATTTAATGGTATTTAGAATTTCTGTTTTGAAACAGAGGATATATTTATGAAGTCATTTTACCTGTGGAATAGCAAAAGGAACTTGTATTCAAGAACAAGCTTCATACAAGAAGGCCTGATTCACTAGTCAACCACCGTGCCCATGAAGGGAAAAGTTAATCAAAGTCATCTAATCATATTGCATTCATAATTTGGTGCACATATACAGTACATAAGGGGACAATGTCATTTTCACCTGCCCTCCAATGCCTTTATTAGGATGACTATGCTGAACACTCATTAGTGCAGCGCCACCATGTCGCCCTACTGTCGCCCCATCATCGTCATTGAGACCCTATAAGTTATAATGTTGTGGGTGTGGGTGTGCATTTCTGTGTGTGTACACGAGTGGGGCACAATAGGCTGACTGACAATGAATCTGATGGAGGTCGTGACCTCTCACAGCAGGATGTTCAAACTGATTCTACTTGCCTTCTCCTGTGATCTTGGTCAAGGTTTTCTTTCTTTATGTTCCTAGACAGATGTACAGTGAGTGTCTCTTACTTTTAAAGTAATGTTTGTCAAAGTACAGCACAGCGACAATATGATTCATTTATTCTATTCTGACAATATATCATCATCTTTGTATTCTATGTTTGTTTTGCTAACCCTAACCCTTGTGACAAAGTCTGCCAGCATCCAGCCATGGTGGCGCCCAACTTGGCCGAGACCCGACGGCGGCAGGGACCACCTTGTCACCATGGCGACTTGTCTGGGAGGCAACTCCACACACCCGCACTGATGATTCACTGGCACATTTTAAACCCTTATATTGTTTCCTTGCATTACATATTGTAAAACATAGCAAAACAGGGGTTTTATCTGTATTAATTTTTTTTTGATATTGTTCATTTTACAGTGTTCTAGATGAATGGACTAGTGGATGATTGGTGGATGGCCAACAAAGCTATATTGTGAAGAATGTGCTAGTCCGCCGGTTATTATGTCCTCCAAACTTTGTGAATGAGGTGCACAATTACTGTTTCTTTTCACATCTAAACGTCAAGTTCGGGCGAACATGCGAACATTCTGCAAAGAAATTAAATCATAAACTTTAAAAATGTACGTGCGATGAGAATGTTTAGACATTTTAAGGCATTTCATTTATATAGAACTCTATCAGTGTTTGTGGCAAGGCTCTTATCAGTTCACAGATGATGACAATTATGCTTATGTTATCTGCACAATATCATTTTCATAACGAATTAGAATGCAATATACCAGCAAGATACTGTTCTCCAGGAATTTCGCTTTTGTTTTTCCTCTCCATGACCCGATCAAATCGCTTTTCTTAAATCGAAGAAATACACTAATTCTGCTCTTATAATGTAAACTTTGCTGCTAACCGAAAAATACATCACACCTGTTGCAAACATCATGTGACTTATTTCATACTATGGGTTGGTCAACTCATTTATCAATTTGGTTATCTATTTATGCATTGTTCATGGTTCGAAGACATTTGAAAATTTTTTTTTAGGAAGACATTAGGCGGGCAATGACTTTTGTGAAGGGCTTTTCTCTCCTCAGGGATCATTATTTGTTTTGACATTTGACATGATATGATGACTGGTCTGATTGGTGGTAAGGTGGCCAAATTGTGAATTCCTGGTAGGAAAAGTCAGCGAAAGGGAAAAACGCGTTAGCTTATCCTCTCAGTTGGCATACTGTTGATGTTGTGTTTGTCTTATTGGTGAGCCCGCACTAATGTCAGTAGAGGAGCGGAGGCTGGTGGACACCACCCGTGGATTCCGTCTCCTATGTTTATCGTCTACTATGTGGCGCTGACTGTGCACACCACTGAATGTGAGAGAATGTTTTAGGGGGGTAGCGGTTGGGCGCTTGTGGAGTTTGGTGCGCTGACAGCCTGGCTTGTGTAGAATTGTGGGAGAAAATGAGCTGACGCGACGGGAGCTGATGTCTGACATGACCCTGCTCGGTGGGAAGCATCTTGGGGATCTACACTGCTGACTGCGTGCGTGTGTGTGTAACAAAGCACTTAAAGTTCCAGAGTGCAACACTTATTAAGGTGTTCCATCTTTGTCTCTTTTTATTTTTCACTGTGACAGCACTTGTTGAGGTTGTACTAAATGGCACAAAAAGCAGTGAACACTTAAATGCCAACTGAACTGAAGTGTTGAGAGATGAGCTCACTTTAAACTGCACTGAAATTTGCTCTAGAAATCAAAGAAATTCATCCATTCATTCTCAATACTGATGTTTTGCTATGTGCCTCTTGATTAAATTGAGCTCAATTGGAAAAGACAAAAAAGTCAGTAAAAAGAAAAAAATTGGCTTCAACGCTTAAAAATGTATTTAATATTATAGCGAGTTAGTGAAAATTCTAGACAGTTTAAAATATTAATATCATGCTTCAAAACGGCAGGAAAAAAACTGCAGTTAAATAATTATTCCATTAAATTAATTGCACTTGTTTAATGATATATTATATATCTGATTAAATGGTTAAAGTTGAAATCTATTCCAGTCAAAGGTAAAATACACCCAACACCTTCCTAAAATGATTTATTGTAAAATAAGCACGTCATTTGTTATTTCATTTCACTGTGTGTGAACTGTGAATGTGATAATGTACTATCATTCATTTAATTGCAATTAGTTGCAGAGTTCTGTTCTTATATCACAAATAGGGGAGCATAACCTAATACCCAAACTGTAAATATCACTGTCTTATCTGAATACAGCCTGTATGTGTGAAACAACCTCTTGATGGACATGACACTGGACTTCTCCCGCAGTGTAACCAAATCTAATTCGTGCCCCCCTACGACTTGCGTGCCCCCCTTTCTCCATATCGAATGGCTCTCCTTGACCTTCTGGTTCTTTGTCGTCGTCGCACTCCCTCTCACTCCCTCCTTTCTCTCTTGTATTTGCTCCTCAAGGTGCATTCACGGCTCAGTAAAGTGATCTACGAGTCCCCCTTGGCCCCTCCTTATTTGGGCTTCTTCCACCATCTCCTTACCCCCTTGCCGCGTCTCGCCGTTTGTGTGATCTTTCCATTCTTTCATGTCTTCACCTCGGTGCCGTGCCTATTCTCCTCTCTCTGCTGCTGCTTTGCCACCAGTCTCTGAGAAATGCCCACAAAGGCCCCCACTGTCTGCTGTGACCCCCTCAATCCTGTCCCAAAGCAGCCAAGCGTGGGGCCAAAGAAGGGGGACCGTTTATTTTGAGCACATTCCCCGAAACCTATCCTCCCTCCCACCTATTTTCTTTTTTACCTTTACCTTCATTTTACTCACTTGCTAGCCCCCTACCTGCGATTTTGTTAAATTCCCAATGGCCGTGTCCCCTCCTGATCCCATTTATATTTTGATTATGGTTCAATAGACCCTAAATTAGATTTATAAAATATACTGTGGGCATATAATTGTCAACAGTTACTATATATAAACTATAAAAGAAAGAGGACCAGCTTTGGTAAACTGAACAAAACAAAATAAAATCTAATTAATGCTGACTTTTTGGGCATGCCTGATTGAGACATACAGGAAATGAAAAGGAACATTTTTCTGGCAAGCTTCAATAACACATTGATTTGGCACACACTGCTGGCATCATAAGCAGCAGACTGAATCTACTATTATTAATGCAAGCTTTTGGTGAAAAATTTATGCAACACTGGAGTTGAGTAAAAGAGTAAAAATACACTTTGCGATTGATTAATATTAGGGAGTCTAGTGATGCTGTTAAAAAGATTTGCATTCATAATTACTACACAATTCTTATGAGGCTAAGTGTCCATGGAATATGAAATTGAAAAGTTGACTTAATCCTTTCCCATGTTGCAGTAGTTTCAAATGTGTTATCTGTAATCCTAAGTGTTTTATTAGACTGTTTCATCTTCCCAACATGTTCATTTTAATTCATAACACTGCATAAAAATAGTCGAAAATTATATTTTATTGTATAGGTGTGTTTCAGGGTGGCTTGTAGCCTTAATTTATTTTTTCTATAACTGACCATTTGATTAATTTGGATACTCTTGAAATAACAAGAAGAATATTCTCCACCCCCCACCACAATTGACTGTCAATCAAGAAGCTAGTCAGTGTGCAAATGTGAGTGGGCTAATGGATTTTGTTGGCAACTCAAGTACCCCCAATGTGGCCCTTCTGTCTGACTGTCTGTTTGTCATGAATGGAATAAGTCAAAAGGTACTTGTTAGCCACTCCACTGCTCTTCTTTATCCTCCTCTTGTATTATCATGGCTGATCAGTGTAGCTGTTGTGTGTGTGGAAGCACACTATCCTCTTTTAAATCAGTCCTGATCAGCACACTCTGGCTGAGGAGGTCATGTTTTCATCCACCTCAATCGGCCCGCGGGTAGATAAGACAATTAGTACCCTGGAAATCAGAGAAGACCCTCTTGGAGGAGAAGGAAGGGGTTTAACAGGGAAATGAAACATGATCACTACCAGGAGAAACATTCTCAGAAAATGCATGAATGCAGTTTTAACAACTTTCACTATTGTTGGAAGACTGGATTTTTATCAATTATATTTCATCGCAAAAATACTTTTGAAGGGGTTTCATCCATTGCAGCAAAGCATTTATTTTTCCCTTTGGAACTGTCATACATGGCATAATATTATGTTGGAAACATATGTAGAGGAGACGGACAACCATTCATGTTCACAAAATGCAAAGAGAACATGAAAAGTCCACACAGAAGGAGCGACCTGGGTTCGAACGCAGGACCCCAGAACTGGGCGGCCAAGATACTAGTGAAGAAAAAACAGTAGAGACAACAGGCCTGCCACCTGGTGGGATTCTGAGACACTCGGACAACGAGAGAGATCATTTTCTAGAATTTGATCATCACATGTATGGTGTAAATTTGTTTGCAATATAAAGTTATTTTCTTTCGTGATGATGCTCGTACAAAAACTTATATCCTGAGGGTCAACTGTATATAGAATATAGAAAGCAACCATGGCACCATGAATTCAAAATGACACCATAAATCAAAGCAGTATGTATTCTCCCTCAGGGAGCCATATAAAGGAATGTACAATAACGTGTCTGCCTCTATTGGCTCCAAGCGTCCATTTAAAGGTAAATTAAATCAGAGTGGACCTGATATGAAAATGAAAATGCCGTCACCCTCTTTTTTAAGATGGGAAAAAAGAAATATGATGAGAAAGCTATTGTGTTAGCCACTTGCACAATCACATCTGTGCCTTTTCGCTCCAGTGCAATAAATGCGCTCAGGGAGCAATAAGGTGTCAATTAGAGGGGCCATGATGAGATTATCGGGTCTGAAGTGGGAAGCTTTGGGGAGCGGTGGGGAATACTGATGAGGGGTAAACATGACAAAACACATTTTGCCACATGTGATGTTTAGTTTAGTTTCATTGGTGACATCATTGGCTGCAGTTCTTTCAACACAACCAGCAATGATGACCTTTTATTATGTTTCAATGTTATTTTTCATTGATTTTATTTTTCCTTCATATTCCACCTTAAACCTCTGCCTGCTTTAAAGGCAACAGTCAGAACAACAGATAAGAGGAACATTCATTCAACTTCCATACGTAAGCCTTGCAGGGGTTGCTGGAGCCAATCCTTGTAGTACAATACTTACAAAAAAGTTACCATATCACTTCTGGAACAAATTAATTTCACAAGTAGATGTCTAAAAAACTGAACTCAAAGGCCAACCATAAATTTCTGAAGAACAGTTTCTGTTTGACTCTTTCTGACAGTTCAATTTTGGCGAAAGATTGATGTCACTGACAAATAAAAGTGATTTGTCAGGTGGCCAATGGACAGTCTTTGTGGGGGGTGTGTATGTGTGTGTGTGAGACCCTATTCCAGTCCTCTGGGTCAGAGTTCCTGACACACACTCACACCCAGCTGGGACACAAAATAATTAACTGTGACTATGATTGACAGACAGTTTCAATGCACACACAAACATGCTAAGGGCATTACTTTCACATAATCAGTAATGCTGAGATGACAGATGATCTGTGTGTTTCATCCATATTCATCCATTTTTATTGTTTTTTTTTTCTCCGAATAAGAGAACTGAATGCATGTAATTTAGACCTGCATACAGAACATTTAAAGGATGGAAGAGGCTCTTTTAAATTCACAGAAGGGCTGCACATGGCCCCCAGGCTATAGTTTGCAAGACACTGGATAATGCCAGACTTATACCTGACTAAGACTACATGATTTTCGTTTGTAGACTGAGTCAGGGATTAGACAAACGAGTTTGTCGTCGTGACACTCTGTTATCCACCAACTGAAAAGTATATAAAGTGGAAAGTGAGGCCAAAGATCAAAACAGCCCACTTCTTAACTGTGTTGACCTGGGACTTCAGGTCCTGTTGTGTTAATCCACTTACACACTCAAAATGGAATAGAACTGGAAGCAATTGAGAGTGCTGGTGGATGGCAAAGTAAGAGTCCAAAGGGATGAGAAGGAAGGTGGTTGGATATACCACCACCTCGAAAGCAGCGGCCATTCGCCTTCTAAACTCCCCCACAGACGATTCCTAGGAGGTGTTGGATGTCTGCGGTGTCACAACTAAACAAAACCATTTGAAAACAAAGTGGGTGGGTGAATGTGCCTCGGCAATCCGAGCTCGCCGCCTTTGTGATCCCGAAGAAAAACGGTCTCTCCAAATCAAGGGGATGGAGTGGCAGGCACGGGCGGGGAGGTGCTGATCTTGGATGGGTGGGAAGGAGCGGCCAAATGGGGGGGCACTTTCAATCCACAAGTTATCCCCCTGTGCACTCACGCGCTGCTTCACACACACATCCATACGCGAGGAAGCCACATTAAACCACAACTTTTACAGAGAAATCATAGTAAATTGCTAGATTCGATTTTACAGAAGCAGGTGAATATTGGTGGATCTTTTTTTGACGTAATTTAATTTTTTTCCCCATAAACATCATATTTTACCAGTAGGTTCATTGTTTTGAATGTTTGGAGGTTTTAATAAGGCAGAGGGTTCACTTTTGTTGCGTGGTTTTCAAATTCCCACCGAAAAAAAGTGCTTAAAACTAAATAATTATCAGTGTGTGGTCAATAGTCATATGAATACCAATTATTATGATAATATAAGGCTTTTCCTTAAATTTTGTTTAAATAGCTTTACTATACTACTTCTACCTGTTAATTATTATAGATAATGGGGTACAATGAACTCAGTTAATAGTAATTTAGGCCCATCACTTTTCCCCCACACCTTATTTGTCTCTTTGTTGTTGCATTTGTGCACTTAGTAGCAAAGCTTTAAATCTCATTGTACTTGTATAGAGACATGAATAATTAAAATACTATAATTCAATTCAATTCTTACTCTATGCTCCTCCACTATTGCTATTAGCCAGTGGTCACTCTTTGGGAAACATTAACAAAGTTTATAATAATAGTATACAATAATAAAAAATGAAAGCATAATCGGTGCGTTAGCAGATCCTAAAAGCGAATATGATCTATAGGTGCTTTTATATTGATATAACGATTTGTTTTATCTGTAGCTCAGCACCAAGTAGCTGTCCTTGGACTGCTGGTTTGGAACCACTTCTCTAGAGCATCATTTGAAGCAGGTTCCATTTTTGCAGTTGTTGTTGTTGTTGTTGTTGCACTACAAGCGCCTGAGGATTGCCCTCAGATAGCGCTAGAGCTGCCACTGGAACGCGGATTATTTCATCCGGGGGGTAGTCGGAGGTGAGGGGCAGTCAAATGTCTCCGGCTGGATGAAAAACGTAGGGTGCCACGGTCCTTGTTGGCAGCTCTGAGTGGTATTTGTTGGAATTCGCAGGCCGCAGCGAGCGGCCTCTCAGGAGACACCACGTGAAGGTTTCCAACTTTGTCTCCCATTTTTTGCAGTGGAATGGGACTATTCATTCTTTATGTAGCAATGCACAGCAGCAGCCTTTGTCAAAATACTCCTTAACATGCTTGAATAGACTTCCATACCTTAGATCACAAAGGGCAAGGAGTCAATTGCTACACATAGAACATGGAGTTCAAGCTCAGAAAATAACACCCCCTCCCTCCACACACACACACACAAAGACACACACATATACAAATAAAGGCATCCAAAGCAGTTTCTAAATAGACATGAAACGACTGAGAGGGAAGGAGAGCCAAAATGTTGGGGGGAAATGGGGACTTTCTGATGCGATTCTGAGAGAAAAGACTGCAAAAAGAGTACAAGAAAAGGGAAAGACAATCTGTTGCATTAAGCTTGGCCTGCACAGTGCCGGCATAGAGTCTTTTCTGCACTCCTCTTTCAGCACAGTGCACCCAGGGGATGGTAACGCTAAGCCCACGTCCATTCTTCCTGCACAAACTCACAAACTTTGATTTCCTATTGGGTTCCTCCTGTTGGGCATTGATGGGGCCAGGAAAATGAAGAGGATGGGGAGAAATAGGTGGTTTAGATGGTGAAAGGCAGGTGGAGAGAGAAGAGTGGAAAAGGTAGAAAAAGGTGAGCAAAGAGGGGTGGGTGGGTGGCGTTCATCTGATCGAACATGTCTACTGGCTACTTCGTGTATTATAATATGGTGACTCCTTTCAAAAAGATCATTTATTTGTGATGTTTGTGTCACGGACATGCTAAGCACATTATTAACCTTATATTCTAAAATCTAATGAACCTGAAAATAAGTTGTCATTGTCATACAAGTATTGAAAGATTAAATGTGTTTTACATTCAAAAACATAAAGGTGTAAAAAAAACAAACTACAATTAAAAAAAAGTCCTTGCCAGAGGAAGCAAACTTTCCTAGTGTAAATGTGGCTTTGGATTCACATTAGTGAATTGGAGCCTATACCATCTCACTTTGGGGAGAAGACGGGCCACAGCCCAGATTGGTCACCTGGTCAGACACAGACAATAATTTAAACTCACAATTACACTCAATTGACTATTTACAGCCTTCAATTAAGCTAACGTGCATTCTTTTAGAATGCGTGACAAAGAAAACCAACTTTAGATAATGCAAACTCCATACACAAGGGACGGAGCAGTGCATCCGCTCATCCACTATAGACGGGTGTCGGTTAAAAGAAGTTTAGGATTACACATATTGTTGTCACAACTGACACTTTATGTTGTATCCTGCATGGCCTGAATTTGGCGGTATCCACTCCCATGAGGGCAATGCATAGACAGAATTTCTACACTATGCAGGGAGTGGATGCTTATTCTTTTGGCCTTTATTCTTTCACCATATTTTGCTGGAGTTGATCCTGTTTGGGATAAGAAAATCGAGGGCGTTTCCTGTGGGCATGTGGCATACAGAGACAATGGGATGGGAAAAAAGTATCTTCTGGATGAAAATTAGTAAAAGATATCTCGGTTGAATATTAGTCACACGTTTTAAAAAATATTGAGGTACAAAAACAACATTTGGGTGTGTTAATCAAGTACTTTCCCATGTCTCGTGTGGGAATGAGGGACAGATATTAAAGTTACTGAGGCGAGACAGTGTTTGGGGACAGAAACATACCGAGAGATACAAAAGAGAACGATGCAGAGGTAGTCAGAGGGAGTGTGATTGATTGATGTGGTCAGTGAGGCGTCACTGATCTCCACAGGGGTTCCACACACAACCCCACTCTCAGTGAAAAGCGTGTGCTACAGCCTTAAGTGTGTGAAGACTCGTTTCACAGCAAAAAAAAAAAGATGAGGATCGTCTGATCAATTACAAATAAATTCCAGAGCAGTAAGAAGTTTTCTTCCTTTGGTCACTTGCAGAAGTTATGAGTTCTGTAGTTTGCCAATATAGAGTAGGTTTTGAGGAATCCCTGAAATATGTTAAGATAAATAGAGTGGTCTATTAAAAGGTCGGTGGACCTGAAAGTGATGGAAGTTATGGAATGTGGGATAACGACAATAAAATGGAATTATAGAAGGAGTCATCTTGCATTCAGGCTGGTCAATCCTTACAAGTGATTCAAGCTGGAAGGGTGTTTGAGTGGTGTTTGAGAGTGTGTGCGTGACACAAGAACATGATACCCTTGTGTGCTCCCTACTTACCCCACTCTGAGGCGCTCCACCCATGCTCAAACTGGGAGTGAGAGTCAGGGTCCCTTAGGAGTTGGACAAGGAGGGAGGAGGGCATCATGGAAGCCATGCAGTCCATTGAGGCCATCTGAAAGGGAACTAAATCCATGCAAAAAGGCTTCAATATACTGTATCCCCTCATCTGAAAACAGATACATGAGAGAGGGGGTGATACAATAGCAGTAGAATTACAGAGAGGACACTGATGTGTGTGTATGTGTTTTTTTTTAAACTTTATACCAAACATGGTCCACTGATACGAGTCTGACAGCCTCTAAATCCACATCTTTCATCTGACTATGCTGTGTCAGGAACCATTTCTTACAGCTTAAGTGCCTGCTTTAATTTTATGAAATACAGCATCTTAAAATGCAATGGTGACTAATCAAATAGAAATGATTTCATATTAACTGCTGCCACACCTCAGGTATACAGTTGCCCAAGTACAGGACATGGTGCTTTGTACACTATGAAAAAATTAAGGTCGTATGAAATTGTAGCCAGGTCAAAAAATGACTATGTACTGCTGTTTTAATGCCACTTGCTGTAGTATTTCATATCACCTTAATTGAATTGATGATTATTTAAATATAGGTAGAAATCTACAAGATAGCATCTGTCAAATAATTGCACATCTTTAATAAACACAACAACTTAATTACTTTCCACTCTCTTGCTTGAATGAATAAGGATTGCTGAAGGAAAAAATGCTTTTGACACAATTGATCACCTGTGGTTAAAGAAAAACCTTCAAGAAAATCCCTTAAAGATCTTCAACGTATGTATTTATGTAATGAAATGTTTTATGGTAATCTTGTCAAACAGTGGTAAAAATGACCCGTACCCTACGTGTCTGTTTATGTGTGTGGAGGCATGCATGTATGTTAGTAGTGAACAAGCACTGACCTTCCTGAACCCTCTTTCATAGAGCTCTCATGTTCCAAGGTGTAAAGAAGATGGAAAAGCACCTCCGGTCATATCACATCCGAATGAGGTTGGCTTTTCTTTTCAAAATTGCAGAATATTGAGATTGCTTCTGCCCTGCAACAAAATAGAAGGAAGTTTTTCAGTTGATTCAATTAATACCAGACCTGCAATAGATGTTGTGCCTGACATGATAAATAACCCTTTCTCTGTTAAACTTGAATAGATGATTTGGAATACTTCCAGTGTAAAGACAAACAGTTTTTTTTATAAGGTTTTCAGATTTGTGAGCAATATAAATAACAATGAATACAAATACAAACAAATAATGTATATAATGGTTGCTTATCAGTCACTGCGTCAAATAGACACGTTTTCCTCATTCATTGCTTGTCACAATAAATGAAATTTAATAAATGAAAGCAGCACCCTCAGTAGAACCATGTTTCATTTCATCACTTTCCTTTTTACTTGTATGTATGAATAAAGAACCACAAACAAATACCGATGCCTCAATTAATCGCAAGTCATCTCACTTTCCTGAAAAGATGAAAACCCCACCTCAAATAAGACGACCCAATGGCATGCATGAGTTGAATAATATGCGCCACACCTAAAAAAAACACATATGTCCCAATAAATAGCCCATCTAATATATTTTTTGAACAACTCAAAGAGAATGAATGTACTTGTATCTCAGAAAACGAATTTGTCACCTGTTGTATTGCCCATATGAATTAATAAACACATTCCAAATAGGCACAAAATTGCCATTGTCTTGAAAATACAGTGCAGAGTTTTTTGTTGAAAAGAAAGAACATTATGCATTCAATACGTTATTACACCGATTATTTGTCGTTGTGGCAAACAATCCAACACACACATACATACACACACACTTGCGAAAAGCCATGTAACGTATTCCAGGGGAGCACCTAGCATTGTGGATAATTGGTGGGCTCATTGTGCTGGGCTTGAATGGCCCGGTTACCCAAGAAGCCTCATGTTGGAACCCTTGTACGTTTGCTTTGAAGGTGGGCCGCACAAAGAGCTGAAGCCCTGCCAGAACAAAGAGCTGGGCGACCCTGCTTCGCCCACAGACATCTTTCATGGAAGGAACCGTGCAGATAAAACGATCCTCTTCCTTCCATGGGTCTCTTGTCATTGTAGAAACCACAGGAAGTACAATGTCAAAATAGTTTAACACCTACTCTTTAGAAGACGTAAAGCCATTAGCCTTGGGACACTCTAACAACAATACAAGACTTCCTTTGTGATATTTGTTGAAGTTTGATACTCCTATCACTTAAAGAAATTCTTGTAAGCAACTTGTGTTACGCAACGACCAGATTCATGGATAATTTTTATGGTGATTCAGACTGATAAGGAAATGCTGTTGTTATTGCAAAGTCCTAACTTTCAAATTCAAATTAATGACAAACAAGCGCAAGCTTGGGCAAAAAAAATATATCTATCTTGTTGCTACAGCTATTAATTAAAGAGAAATTCACAGAATAATGAGGCACTACCGTCATTTTTCAATATAGGAAATGCTTAAATTAAGTCAAAATGAGAATGGGGGGTGTGGTCAGTAGCATAAATAAATAAATAAATATATATGTAAAAATAGTCCGGCTTTCTAATAATTTAAATATCAATCATAATTAATTACATGTGGTGCATAGTTGAATTCTGATTAATATATTTTTGGGGTTTTAAATGCAAAAGTGATTGTATATTTTGCAATAAATTCAAATGTGAGGATTGGTTGTTGCTGGTTGCCCTTCACTCATTCCACAGGGATTAAATATGGCAAAGTCGGTTTATACATAGAATCTAACTTGATCAGGCACAAACTAGAAAATGTGAAATGATGGGCCATTTACACCATGCAACAGTAGTCTCAAACTACATTGACAGCGCACATCATTAACAATTAATAGCCTCATAACTTGCCACTTGTTGTTATCCGACAGGTGCTCAGTACCTCACAGCTGCTCTGTGTGTGATCGCTATGGGTGACGCCGCACAACATACAGTAATACTGGGTTACTGTTGCTAATTAGAGGTGAGACTGCGAGGGGCCTTTTGAAGCCAGAGTGGCCTCCGGTGACCTATACAACTAGTTAAAAAGACATGAACCGAAAGCACATTTACAATATAGGGACATATGACCAGATGAAAAAAGCCACTGTCCAGTAAATGAGCACTTAAGTGACATTTCGGTCACATCACAATGTAATTTGGCACAAATTTGAGGTTTCAGGCCTACCAAATGGGAATTGTTTTCCCCCTTATTGTCACAATTTCACCCGCACGACGGCCTCACACTCTCACCCGCTCCCCTGTTGGACAGCAGATGGAGACTGTGGCCCAGTTCTGCCTTTTGTCCTAAGTCCCCAGAGAGAGACCTCATGGATGTGGCTTTCTTGGACAAGCACACTACTTGCTCAACTCCTGTGAGGCCGTCTTTCATTCTTTCTTTCTTTTCTTGATAAAAGGCAGGCGGTGGAATGTGTACATTGTGAATATATGTATTGAAATGAGGACAAGTTAAACACAAGCCTCTCAACTGGAGGCCTGATCAGTCACTTAGTGAGGCCTTTTGCTTGGTTGGGTATGAAAATATATGTACATTGCTCATTAGAACGATGCTTTAAAGCGACAGTAACTCTGAACAATGGAGAAGGACTAACAATAGAAAGCACGTGTCAAGCTGAAAGATGGCTTGGTCAAAAACAAATGCGGCAAAATAAGTTTGCCTTTTACAGCAGTGTGTTTCTGGTGTGCAGCATTAGATGTCTTAGTTTTCATAACATGAATAATACATGCGTTTGTAACTTCTACCTGCAACAGGGTCACGCCTGTTGTTCCTATTGTACATTTTGTTATAAAGTTAAGCTTCACTGTTTAATTAAAAAAATATATCCAGTTTTGTTTACCTGAATTTAAGTGGAGGAGGTATAAAACAAAAATAGTGCGACACCATTTTTTATAATTCACTGATCCAGCTTTATCCTTCACCATACTTAGCTAAAATATGGAAATTGAGAATTCTACCTACATCTATCTGTCTGTATTGTCCAATAAAACTAATCTATCTATAAATGATCACGCTCAACATCCACACAAACTACAATTTTCTGTGTTTAAAAAAAGAGAAACTTCATGCATTTACATACCAATGCAATCAAAAATATTGTTTTAAATTGCACACCTAATCCGTCTGAAAAGTAATTAATATCAAAGAAACAAAAGTTAAGGTGGAAAAATATGAAATATAGATAAAATATGAAAACTCATTGAAATTGGGTGATGAAATGCAACAAAAATGTAACAAGAATTCAAAACATCATTTTCAACTAAATAATTATATGTATAAATAATTATTCCCATGTAAACAATAACACATTGTTCATTATTATTTCCAACAATATTCATGCCACTCCTCTCATCATCTGCAAGTAGCAAAGGTGATCAAAACTATATAAACTACATGCATATCATCGTTTAATAATTAAACAAGAAGAGGCCATGGTTGGCTGTTCAAAATGCATGAATAATTTCTTGTGTGTGTGTGTGTGCTGTATACTCTGCAGAAACTTTGTGATGAGTTGTAAAGATGGAAAAAAGAATCGGATGGATGGATGGAAGAGGGAGGAGAGGCAAGAGATGCGTGCATCTCCACACCCACATGTTTGTCTGCAGAGAGAACCCACACAACAAACGTGTAATACATGCCCACGCGCGTACATGTGTCCTTAGGGAGGCGAGCGCTCACCAGCTGACAGCGTGCAAACTCCCACTCGGGGGGCCATCCAACACCTCGGCGCATGCAAGGACAAAGGCCGGCAGACAGGAAAGCACGCTCCACGCCGAGACTTGTTCAGCGAACTATAGGAAGGTCTTCATGACACTAGATAAGAAAAATATATATTAAAAAAATGAACACATGAATATGTGCATTTTAAAATGAAAGAAATATCAAAATAAATTATCTGAATGCAACAGCATGACATCTATGCTTTTTCAAGCCCCCTCAACACACACCCCTGCACACACAACATATGGTGATCGAGCACGTGTGATGTTTGTTTATTGTAAATGAACCAAGAGAGGAGATCAGATGTTGAATGTACCGTTAAAACTAATGGAATAGAGATGCCCTTTGGGAACCATATATACACTACATGTATTATCTCTTGGGCCTCTTACAGAGAATAAAGCATTGACAACACAATAAACAAGGAATGACACAGTGGAAGGAAATTCGATTGATGCATAAAGTATTTATAAACCTGGTAAATAAATAAATGATTACATAGACATCAAGAGAGCATCACTATAACAAGGCCAGGGAACATGTTTCATTTTTACTTTGAGACTCAAAGCACTCATTTTAATTTCACATAAAAAGTGAAATGATGTGTACAATTTTAAATGTTAAAACTAGAGTAAAAAAGGTGAAGATAAAATATGTTGGACATAGAACTTTAAGAGTCTTTTTTGACCTGTTGTTCATTAAAAGAAACATTTTTTTTTTGGAAAGAGTACTACGGTGCCGTTTAATTCGATTCGAAAGAATACAAACCCTTTTACAATGCTAATGATTTGGATTAAAGAATGAAAAAAACATTCTACAACAAAACAGAATGTTCAAATTTAGTTTTCATATATATATATATATATATATATATATATATATATATATATATATATATATATATATATATATATATATATATATATATATATATATATATATATATATATATATATATATATATATATATATATATATATATATATATATATATATATATATATATATATCAAGTCAATAGTTTACATTGTATTGACTGTAAAGGTAAGGTGTAAAAAATAACACAGAATTCATGAAGCAAATTAAAAGCAAAGACATCTCTTTCATTTTTGTTTTTATTAATTTCCAAAATCACATAAACAAACAATAAGTGGCAAAATTATAACTTTGTATATTTATATATATATAAACAATATCAAATCAGGAAAAGAAATAAATATACATGTCAGTTAATCTCATCCAGTGAAAGCAAAAAGACACCTATACAAAATGAGCCAAGTTTTAAAAAAGGCAGCAATGATGGCTACATTAAAGTCTCTATGGGTAGAATTGGCAGTACTATGCTACAAAAAAGCAAAAATATATTTTGTCGTTGTGTGGATTTAAGTCATTTGACAAGCCCTTGGCTCATAGGCTACGCATTATTACATTATTAAAGTGCACATGGTGAACTTTTAAAGTTGCAAAACAAAAGTCATGATCCAAACACAAAAGTAAAAATACAAATTAGTGGAAGACGGATCAGCATTTTGGGGGGGTTGAAGTGAAGTGTAGGAAATGGCGTTGAGACCTGGCAACCTCTAATTGGCATGAACCAAATTATGTCACATAGGAATTGTTGTTAAAAAATGTTTGAAGAAAAATTTGGTTGACACTGCATGGTCTTATGTGGTGGTAATATATTGGTTCTATTTTCTGATTTATATTTTAGAAAGACGCTGCGTGGATCTCATCCTCCTCCACTATCATCTCATCCGAGTCACTAAAATGGGACTGTGGGGAAAACTCGCCATCGCTGCGGGGCGAGTCAGCTGGTCCCTCAACACCCATCGCCGCAGGGGAGCCCATGTTGTCTTCCACTTGTAAGGTGGGGAAAGAGGCATCGTCGAAGGTGGCTCGGAGCGATATGGCGTCGATATGTGCGGCCAGCTGACCCTCAGCACAATGGGTTCTTGGCTGGGAGGGCGACCGTGGACCGCAGTCGAATCCCGCTGTAGGGGCCGGCATGGGGTCACTATTCGATGAGTTGGAGGTGGACGAGGACGGAGGATCTTCCAGGAGCTCCGAAAGGGCGTTGATGTAAATCTGTGCCATTTGCAGCGTCTCATACTTGGACAGCTTCTTGTCATTGTCCAACGCCGGAATGACGTTGCGGAGGGCGTCGAAGGCGTGGTTCAGGCCATGCATGCGTCGTCGCTCCCGGGCGTTAGCGGCCACGCGCCTTTGCCGTTGCACGCCATTGCCGGCCTTGCTGGACGGAGCCCTCTGTAGGGCGGATGGATCCTGCTCGACCCCGGTGACCACCAGGCCTTTAAGGCGGCACAAGTCCCGGACTTTGAGCGAGCCCTTGCCCGATTTTCGCAAACTGGGAGGGCTGACTTGACCTACTGAGCCTGGCGAGTCACTCTCTGAAACAGGGAAATAACATTCGTTAATAATCACATTGGTGTGACTTCGACTAAAGTAATTGTGTGACGTTTTCCGACCGCAGAGAAATACATGTCAAATAAAGACTACATGGGTGACGAGTTTACCTAAAAGCACATCATTTTACCAACTTAATCCCACTCAGTGGAATTTCTAGTCAAATCATTACAACTCAATTAACTTCTTCCTTGTCTCTCTTTTCGTAAATTTTAAAAGTTTAGATCATTTTGTAAGTGTTCTGTCACACTAAAGGAAAGTTTTGTAAAACTCCAAATTGATATGGAACATTGCACTTGAATTTCAAGGAATATCCAATTCCTCGGAAAGCACCATCCAGCCCAGTCTTATATTTCCAATTAATAAGTTTCCAGGGGCTTCTGATTTTCCTAATTCTCTCAATAAGACTCACAAATATAATTTCCAAACTTAATTGAACAAAATGAGCCCAATCAACTTTTAACCTTTCGCCTTAATTTCCAATTTTCCATGCACTGTATAAACTCCCAAACACACCTTGCTTAGTGTTAAAATAAGTTTCTAAGACTTCATCATTTTTTTCAAGATGCTATCTATAACTCAGTTCACTTTTCATTTTCAATATGAATCCCACTTGCAAAAAAGTATAAATATACTCACCATTATAAGAGCCGGTGCTGGAGTAGGGGGAATGTTCCAGGTAATCCGCCGAAGAGTCGCGTGTGTCGCAGACGGCGGAAGTCTGCCCCGAAGCGAGCCAGTCGCGTGGGTCACTTTCACAGCTCGCCCCCTTTACGCCCTGACACCAGTCTGCCACGCTTAGGACGTCCATGTTTCCCTCCCACGCGGCGCAAATAACTCCGACAGGTGCTGGCGATCTTAAAAAAACGAACGATTTGGTTTGCTTTTGGCTGCGTGAGGAGGACCGCGAGTCGCGTGTCTCTGGTGTCTGGAGACGCGGCGTCCGCTTAAAAGGTGGCACGCGTCTCGCAGCCCCCCTCCCCACTCAGGTCGCGTGTAGTCGACCAATAAGAAGATGACTAAACGAACAAGGGGGGAGAGAATGACCAAAAGGAGACGTTCAATACCCCCCATTGCAAAGTTAGGCGGTGTATAATATCATTATCAAAGTTTTTCTGCCCACTTTTGAAGCAAAGAAGTGACCTCCCACCCCCATTCAATAAATACACACGTGCACGGTTTTAGTGTGAAGACTGAATCGAGTCATGGAATGGATGCAATAAAAAAAAAAAAAAAACTTTTTGAACTTTTGCATGTCAGCAAACTTTTGTTGTTTTATACAAAAGTGCACAATACAATCCCAGCTTTTAACAATACGATGATTGTTTTTATTGATTCATTCATTTCCTAAACTGTGTATCCTCACAAGGGCCGCGGGGCGCACTGGGGCTCATCCGAACTATGATATTTGAGGTAACCGGAGTACCCAGAGAAAACCCACGCAAGCCGGGGAAACACATGCAAACTCTACACAGTGAGGACCGACCTGCGACCGAACCCTCGATGCTAGAAATGCGAGGCAGATGCCCAAAACACTCATCCGGCGGGATGCCTGTATTGACTCATCTCTCCTACAAAAATTTAACAGCGACGTTAAAGTTTTCCAAAGTCATTTGCAAGACAAAATATAACCCCAACTTTATGGAAATCCACATGGGACACATTTAAAAATACAAATATATATAGAAACATTCAGACAACTTTTTTGTTAATAAATTAAAAAAAACACATGGCTAATTATAACATGCATATGGCCAGCAGTGGTTTCATGTGGATATGAAGTTGAATTTGAAAAAGGGTCAGCGACAAATGGTCGACAGGTATATAAAGCAGAGTGAGCCAAGAGTAGGAAACAAGTCCAAAACAAGACAAGCCAATTTCCTACACAACACAGAGACACAAGACAACACAAGAAAAGGAAGTAAAACAAACAAACCAAATATGCATCTAGCGAAGAATAGCAGAAAACGGCACAAGATTTCAATTTGGCGATAGCGATTAGCAAGCAAATATACCAGCAATCTGCAAAAAACTGCTAACATGGTGAGACCAAAGTAAAAATAAAAATAGATCTGATACTGCAATTTTACCAATGGATATCCTGGTTCCGATTTTGGAATTTTGGTGAAAAATTGTATTCCTATAATACATATAAATTAAAAACGTAGATGCACTATAGAGACTAGCCAAAAGGGAAAAAAGAAACTCTGTGAAACAATGCACTTTCACGTGTTACGAAGTTTGGAAAGTTGTTCCAATGTCTGAGAGTTTGACAATGATAAATACAATTTAAAAAATGACACGTGGGATGTGTGACGCAGAGGGCACACAAACACTTCCTGAGTCTTGCACACACTCTCTCTTTCTATCTCCATTCGGCCAAAGTCTCTAATTTCACCCTGCTATTGTCGTACATGTCTTTTGATCCCAGCCTCGGAACGCCCAGCGAGGCTTTACAGAATGCTTCGGAAACACGAGCTAGGTTTAATGACACACGTGTGTTATAACCGCTGATGCTGCAAATCAATGTAATCGTCACATTGAAGAAGGAAACAGTGTAAATGAGCGATCAAATGACCAAACTTTAAAGTGCAATGGGATCAGTCGTGCATCTACTAATACCGGGTTATTTGGCCTAAGTGTAGCACGCTCAATTAAGGATGTTGAATACAGTACCATTGTGATTCCTGACCACTGTGCCTTGGCAGTTATTTACTAAAAAGACTGTAGCAACTTTTGCAGAGAAACTTAGAGGAAACACCTGAACAACTCAATGCTCTCTCTTCTGCAAGAAAGAGTCATTCACTTTTCTGCCCACCTGTTGCCATTCATTTAGTGAAATATGTTCAATTAAATAAACATGTAAGATCATCCTCGAAGTATTGAATTCATTGCAACATGACTTTTGATCTGAGTAAATAATAAAATCATCACAATCAATATCCCTGAATAAATAAGTGAGTAAAACAGCTAAGACCTAAAATGTCTGAATGCCTATCAATAAATTACATTTTGACAAAACTATTATCCCCAGACAGTTTAATATCATTTAAAAATTCACTTTACAACTTACCTTTCAAATAAGCAGAGCTGAAAAAATGTTATCACTTACCTCAACACAATAAATACTTTTTCTAACAATCCAGGCTAAACTTTGGCCTGACGATAAGTGAGAAATTGTACTTATAGCCACTACTGGACAGGGCTCTGATGTTATGCTATAAAAAAAGAGAAGAAAGATGGGTGGTTTTAAATGAAGGTGTAAATAGAAATATATTCATTTGTAAAATACAATGGGATTAGATGAGGTAAAGTCAGACAAGACAAATGTATTTGTATAGCACAGGTCAACGAGGCCACGGTGGTTTACATAAGAAAATTCTAATATATATTAAGATAATCATTAAAAAACAATTGAAATAGGAAATAGAAATTAAAACTAATAAATGAACGGAAAGAAAAAGTCATAAAATTGTGAAACTGAACAATCACTGCAGGTATGAATGAGCATTTCTGCAGTCCTGATTTAATAACGCTAATTGTTTGAACACACCTCAGCTCTTCAGAAAATGTCCAAAAGGAGACGGGGACATGTGGCACTCTGATGTGACATGCTGGCCACAAATATGCAATATTATATACATATTTGTGCACACCAGCTTTGGCTCTATTAAGATTGTGAAACATTGCAGTAGCTGATGAATGTGACTTAGTAAACAGAAATAGACATGCAATGCATATATACCTGTTGCAAGCAACAGGGTTCCAACCCTCTACTTTTTATTCATGCATCCATCACAAGGGGCGTCGGTCTGGCGCCGAGCGTTCGCCCCCTCTCTCCACCTACACGCCCCCTGTCCAATGGGGCCGGACTGGGCTCCTGAGGCTACCGACAGGTTGGATATTGTAGCCGGCCATTATTAAAGTGTCGCGCTCACAATGGAGACTCTATGTTCTATTGGTCATGCCTGTGGGGGGTGCCTTGGCTTTAGAAGGGGATGAGAGAAGTGTTGGGGGGGGGGGGGGGGAGGCATCCCTCATTCCAGCACTAGGGGAGAAGAGTCTGCATGCTGCGGCTCTTCATGCTCGTCTCCGGGGAGACCGCAACGTGACAGGCACGCGGCCGGAGTGAGGAGGCGCACGAGAGGAACCTCAAACCTGGCTTGTGCTTATTGTAGTTCGGCCTTCAAGGGGCTGCACATCCACACAATAAGCCCATGCGTTTGTCTGAATGAAAACAGGGGCTGTTTAACCGTTTAACTCAATGATTAATTCATTTTATGTAACGCTTATCCTCACAAGGGTCGCAGGGGTGCTGGAGCCTATGCCAGCTCACTTTGGGCAGTAGGCGGGGGACACCCCTGAATTGCAGGGCACAAGGAAACCAACAACCATTCATGCTCACACTCATACCTAGGGACATTTTAGTGAGTTTTTAGGAGTGTACAAACAGACTACCATGCATGTTTTTGGGATATGGGACTAAATTGGAGAACCCACAGAAAACCCATGCAGGTCAAGGAGAACATGCAAACTCCACCCAGAACGGTCTGAACCCATCAGGGATTGAGCCGGCTGTGCTAACCACTCTTACCACAGGCTGCCTTAACTAAATCAATAATAACAAATAATCATAATGATAAAGCAGAATTGTCTCTTAACAATAATTTCCCAAGTTTAAAAAAGTACATATACCTGTCACCTTAATAAATCGAATTGTAATTAAAAGAAATGCACAGATAATCATGTATTTTCTTCTTTTAAAATATGAGTATAGCTCTCAAGGAATAACATTTGAAAATATGCATTGTTTATACCTATGTGTCAAAAAGTTTACCGACCCCTGGTTAAAAAAAACATCTACAGTACTTCATATACTTGCCTTTGCTGACATCTAGTGGTTCATCATCTCCTCAATCCAGTGCTGTGATACATATTCAAGCATTAAAGGGGAACTATAGTACAACCACCCACGATTATGTTTGTCATTATAAAAACGACATTAACCAACCCACTGTAGAAAACCAGTTTATTAGACAAATTATACACAGAAAGCGTTGCCACCTGTAACAGAGGCCCCAGTTTGTTCAGATTTTTAATAATATGCAACACATACAACAAAATAGGCCTATCTTAAATACTGTACAACATATTTCCTTTTTTTTGTTGTTGTAAATGTTATTTTGGAAAATTGCCAAGTAAAATATGTAGTTCTATATGAGAAATTAACAACAAAATATTAACAAATGATGGCTAGATTAATTTTGTGCATGCTTCTTTTTAATGAAGGACTTTTTTTTGTTATTTAGCCAGCAAAACTAACAGATCCCCCCCCCCCCTCCAAAAAAAAAAGAAAAGAAAAGGACCAGCCACAACTACCCACGAAAATGATATCAAATTTAACTGAAAATGGTTCAAGCAAAGGGGCATTTACATATTGATGTTATTCATGTAAGGCAGACTTTCCCAAACTTGTCTTCGGCACCCAAAATATGTCTCAACTATTTATGTATTCAAATATTTTGTCTAGCCGACTGCAAAATATTTGAAAAAGATCTTAAGTCATTATTCATGTTGCAGTAAATTGAAATAAATTGCTATTGCAATACATTTCAGGAGGAATACTCTTGGGTGCTGAATTGGCAAAAGTTTAAGAAGCGCTGTAAGTAATAAATGTTAAAAAAAAAACTAAAACAGTGGCCTCTTCATGACAGTTTTCTTTTTGTATAACAAAAATAGCATTGGCATGTAAAATATACATTTTTTTCCATTAATAATGTTTTTTATTTATACTAAATAAAACTCTTAGTAAATGTTTGCGTCCTATTTTGCCATTCATTAGCCATATTGCAGCCTAACATTATAAGAAATAAAACACCTAATAACATTTGCTCCTAAAACACTGTTGCATGGACTGAGTTTTCTATGCACAATGTTTTTAGTTAACTAAAAAAAATTGCTCTAAACAATCATATCAATTAAGTGTCAATGAAAACCAGGTGGCTTCCAATTGAACTCTCCTCCCTTGAAATACTGTTCTGCATTTCCTCTTTCACAATTAAAATGTACCTTAAAGGTGTTGTTGGAAATAATTGGCACTTTAAAATCAAGTTATAGAAAGAATACACTTTACATTAGAACAAGAGAAGATATTCTGAATTAATCTGCCATTTGGTGTTTTCTGCTAAAGGAGGACATTTGTGGATGGAGTGGCAGTTGTGAAAGACTAAATTGGCGTATAAGGCCTGCTCTGAAAATGCTGCTCAAGACAAAACCCATTGCACTACTACTCGTTGCTCATAAGAAATGGATTATCGAGTCAAAACATAAACCTTGGAGAATTATGCTTTACTACGCCATTGAAACTAAAGAAAAAATGTAAGATTTGAATGACGTGTGAAGCAAAAAAACAGACTACAACACTCGTTTAAGTAGTTCAAACAAGTAAACAGCTTGGAAATATGTCCTTTTTTTTGTATTTACTGACCCCAACACATTCCACGTGTTAATTTCTTTTCTGAAAACAAACTTCATAAAAAGACATATAGTAAGCATTGAAATTCTTTCTATTAGATATATTCTTTTGTTTTTTTTTCCACCTTCCGTATTACCTTTTTGAAGAGTCTGTCAAAATATCTCACCATGAATTTGAAAAGCAGATAACACAGTAGGTACCATGAGAGGAAAAAATAAAATTAGGTCAGCTCGACATACAATCACTTACAGGTCTTTGGGCACTGGTACAGTGCAGTGGGATTCACATGGCGTCTTCAATGCGCATTCAAGAATGGACATGTTGATTTTCAAGCTGACACACCAAAATGACCAAAGTCATTTTTTTTTCATTCAGATGCACTATCAAGGGAGTTTTAAAGTACATGAGGAAAGTTTTTGACTCCGTGCCCTTGTTCCCTACTTGGGTCCTCTTGATCCATTGTGTGTGAGCTTATTTTAAGAAGATGATGGGACATTTTGTAGTACTCCTTAGGATTGAGATTGACTGTAGATTGTTTAGACGTGTTGTTTTCGGGCTAGAACACCACCAAAGTCTATCTACAGTAGCAGTAGAAGTGTGTTCAGATGTTTTTTTTCAGGCAGGCAGTCTTCATGTTAGGGACCAAAAGATCAAACACACCCTCAAAAGTACACCGCCTCCTAACAATTACAAGATCACTACAAATAAAGCAAAAAATATCAATCTGTGGACCCTGTCCGATGTGCACCATTAGCTAGTGTACGCCAAGTAGAACCCCTGTACCTCCTGCCTCCTCATATAAAATTGAATCATCTAAGCAGAAATTGAAAACATAAAATTTCCTATGTACATAGATGTCTATGCGCCGAGTTTTGATCTTAGTAATTTTTGATTTACAACCCCATTAAGTTTGAACTCACCCCTATTGATCTTCTTACCAAATCATTCTCTAAACAATCACTTAAATGGACGTGCCTCTATCTGGGTCGTTGCCATAACCGAAGTTAGGTCCCGGACCCGTGGGCTGGTAGGGGATAGAGGACATTGTCTTAATGGGGCTGCGGAAGAAACCACCGTTGGGGGCCCTCTGCCTAAAAGGGCCGACCCCACTAGTTCGGTGGTCCTGGAGGATGCCTCCCGCACCGCCGCCGCCAAAGCCGGCGGAGAACCCGGCCGCGGCTTTTGCGGACAGGCTGCGGCTGAGGGTCTGAATTTGTTCGGGAATGAAAGTGGTAGTGGTGATGTGCGTGTTGCGGAAGTCGCTTATCTGCTCGAGGGCTTGGCGGGCGACGGGCAGTGTGTCCATGTCGAGGGGAGTCAGATCGACGGAAGAGGTGGAGAATTGCTTGTGGGGGCTTTCATCCTCTGTGCACAGGCTGTTAACCCGGCGGTGTAGGTGCTCCAAGTCGATCTCCTTATCGTCCTGTAGGCGAAGGAGGGGGAACCAAGGGAAGGAGGAGGATGGAAAAAAGAAAGCCGTGACAGTTGATGGTCCAAAAAGAGTAGATGAATGTAAACGGGAAGATTTTAAGAGATTTAAAGAAAATTTCCGAACAAACGGGGAGCATGTGAAGGCCAAAATGGAAGATTTGATCATGTAAATAATTGAGATGAGTTCAACAGAAATGGGTTGTTGAAAAGAAGGGATCAGTAAAAATGAATAACAACCAAACCAACAGGTCATCGACAAGAGGTGAGTAAAACACCATCGACACGATGCCAATGTGGTTACAGAGGATGAGTATCCACGCATGACATCACAATCATTAGGTGTAGGATGAGCATGAGGTGGTGACCATGAGGGTTAAATGTCAAGAAGGAGAAAGGGAAGATGGGAGGGAACACTGTGGTCAGGATACTGAGAAAAAAGAGAGAGCGTAATATACATACACTTCTACAAAGTCTCTAAAGGGAGTGCAGAACCTGGAATACTGGGTCAAAACACGCACTTTTGATACATGCTTTGTGATTCCAGCGTGAACACCAACTACATATATGTGCACAGGTATATCTTATTAAAATGCTTCAAAGGCAGGAAATACTTAACACTGCTTACCACAACCACTTCATCTGAGAGTCCACATTGAGACTGACATCTCGTTTTCATGTGGATGCCTTTGAGTTTCACATATTGCATCTAAATTTATTGATCAAGTGATTCATACAGTGGAACCTCCAATCAAACTCCCCAAAGTTGTGGAAGGAAAAATTGTCAGCAATTCTTGAAAGACTTTAGCTAAACGCATTTCCAGTTTTTTATGACACCACCAATGTTTGAATAAATGAGTGTAATTCTCAAACTATAATCTGCGACATTTTCGCTTCGCTTTGAACCGTTGTCTTGTAGTCTATTTATGCATTTGTATAGGCTAATGAAGTATATGTATTTTGTCATAAAGGTCTCAAAAATATGACGTGGAACAATTGCAGTGTCTGTGGTGATTTTCTATGAAAATTGGTGGTTGAGATTTATGGTTACATAATTAATACACTAAGTGCATTATTTCTGAAGGATAAAAATGTTTTGAAATTAAAACAATTTAACGTCAAAGCATTATGGGAAATGTGCTTGACTTTGGAGATTCCATTGCCACTCATACATTATGGCATCACTTATTTAAACTAAAACACTAAGAATATGCATCTATGTTCACATCGAAACAACCACAAGACCTAAGGATGGTGACACTCAACTGGGAAGTGTTTCATGCTCTTGCGGACTGAGTGGTGCAGGATGGCATAGTTTGTATCTAATGAGGTGAGGCTTTTGTGAGCATGGGGGCTGGGAAAACAAGGGCTGTAGAGGAAGACTTCAAGTTTTGTGAGTTAAGATTTACAGAGGTAGGGAGTAGAAAGTGTAATGTATTACATAGTTTAAAGTGTCATTTTCGACACTGATAAAATATCGCAAGGGAGAACACGTGATGGGAGTTTTGGGGGAAAAAAGGTTGGATTAAAATATTCACTGACCGTGTTCTTGGGGTCAAGGGGGTTGAGTCGTACCATTTGACACTCATGGATGAAGGAGAGCAACTGTCACCCCACTGTTGCCATCTATGGAAGTGGCGGGGGAGTGGTTGGGGGTGGGGGCTTTGTACTTTTTCCTGCCACTATCATACTCACATTGATCAATTAAAAGAAGGGCATGACAAAGGTGTGGAAAGATTTGTTAGGATAACAGAGTGAATGGGCGTAAAGGGAAAGAGTCAATCACAATCTGCCATCTGTGTGATAGGACATGGGAATAAAATTAAGTTTAGGTGGCAAGGGACTGCAGTGAAGGTGAGTGAATGGGTTTTGCGGAAGTTCTGAAGGTCCCAATCATATTGCACCTGGTACATAATCAATATCTATAACTCATCTTTAACATCTATCAGAAAGCAAAGGCATGACTTTGGTGATCAAGTATGATGTGCATAAGTATCGCATTGAACTTGCTCAGTAAAGATGCAACACTATTAAATGTCGATTGATAGATAGCTTTCCCTGAAGGCAAAAAAGGGCTCATCACACACAGAGAGGAAAATGCAGTTTTTAACAACATGAACTCATTTCCTTTAAATCAACTATGCGGTTCAGTCATTTGTGATGAGCCTTCAAGCATTATCAAACACGGTCTTTATGTTTTAGTGTATGTATAACCTTGGGGTGGGGGGTGCAGTGGTGAAGGTGGTCATTCGCATTTTGGGTGCCAACTCGGAGGGGTTGTTGGGTTCGTAGGAATGCTGCACAATCAGCGCACAGGGAATGTCGCAGCATGCTGGGGGCTGGTAACGGGTGGAGGCAGGGGCCATGGCGTTGGAAGTGTTTGAGGTCTGGTTCTGGGTCTGAGCGTTCAGTGCCATGGGGTGCTCATTTGGGTTGTGAGGGCAGATATTGGCAGCTTGCCTGGCAGACGGGCCATCTGCCAGCCTCTGGTTTGTAGTAGCAAGCGTAGAACGGGGAAAGTTCTGGTGTAGAAAGGTTTTGTTTGAATGCATTTTATGCATGCAAGTAGGGTAAGAAGATTTGACATAAAATAAAAAGTCAAACAAATGCAACAGAGCGACGACAGAAAGGGGATGGGTGACAGATGCGATCAAGCAGATGTCAGGATGATAAGGTGGCAAAGAGAAGTCAATAGGAGAAAAACAGACAGGTGGGGGTGAGCGAGAAGAGAGACACGGCAGTCAGTCAACGCACGCAGCCAAGCAGCTCGACCTGTGTCGTGTCCTCAGAGAGACATTCACACAGTCATTATATACCTGGAAAGGGGAGATGTTTAAATGGCATTTTCTATTGCTCTCTGTCTCTCTCCCCTTGCCCGCTACATCCCTCAACACAGAGTACTTATCTAAAAAAACAAAACAAAAAAAAGGCAATATGAGAGCTTTGAGCCACACTTAAACAGATCATTCCAAAGAGTTAGGATGAGCAAAAAGGCAATTCCCGCTTCAAATTTGTTTGCCTACATAGGCCAAATGTACCAAAGAAGTATATGCGCAAAGAATGCCCATTTTGCTCATGCTAAATCTACATGGATCATATGAGATATCAGACATGGTCATCACCATTGATGTGAAAACTGTGAAAGAGCTTTAACAATGATATTTCAAAAGGCTAAGCTTTAAAAGTTTACTTGTATATTTTCCATTGCCAGAACTTCTCCATAAGAATTTCTCAAATACCTTAAAGGCCAATAATATAAAACAATAGTTTGGTTAGGAATGACATGGGTGCTATATAAGGGGAAAAACATAAAAAGAAATAACATCATTTTTGTCCCAAAACAATTTAGAGATAGTTTGGGTTTTATGATGATATTAATAATAATTCTGGAGAGAAAACGGTTATTTTATAGAGCATAGTACAACTGCAATAAAAACCAAAGTAGAAAATCAGTAAAATGCATAATTGAGTCTGACCTAAGTGACCAAATACAACATTGATCCATTATCTATACCATTAATGCCTATTTCTTTTGGGTAGCGTGATTCTGGACAGTCCTGGCACTGAAACAGGAGTTTAGACTGTTTAGATTTTATAAGAATCATAAACAAACATATCAAATAATTATTAAATGTAACCATTTCAAATTAATAGTGGTACATATTCCACTTGTCATTGGCTGTTTAGTGTATTGTGTTGTATGTTCAATTGTTTGATTCCTATGAGTAGCAAACACAAACAACCACCAAGATGCAGCTCCATAAATGACAATGTTGGCCATTCCACACAGAAATAAATAGCACAGACAGTTAAAAAGACAACATTGCAGCAGACAGTATGAATGTCAAAGGTATGCACAAGCATGTTTAAGAGAGAATGTTGAAGAGAAACTCAGCCAACACAACAGATTAGTAGATGCTTGATAGGTGCAGATCATGTGTGCGCCATGTATAGGGGATGGGTTTTCTTTAGGTGCATAAGCTGTCACTGAGTATATTCATTTGATAGGATGAGTATGCAATAATGAGTTATTAAATGTACAACAAACCTGATTGTCACATTTGGATCTTGGAGCAAGCAAAGGATTCCTGAATGTTTATTGCATAGTTGGCATATGTTTCAGCGTTCATTTGATCAACACAAGTTGAAATGATTGAGGGGGTGAGGCAGCAATGGTGTGTGTGTGTGTGTGTGTGTGTGTGTGTGTGTGTGTGTGTGTGTGTGTGTGTGAGAGACAGGTAACTGCTGTTACTTACACTGGGAAATATATAAAGTGATGGGCAATACCAGAGGAGGATTTTCAAACAATTAACATTTCGCCTAATAAGATAAAAGCATTATGGCAGTAGTTTAGAGTTTCTACTGAAAAGCTACTCAGGTTTTCTTGGGATTAACCAGATGTCACACACTAAACGGTATTGACCTCCAATTAATTACAATTAATCTAATTACATTAGATTTCAATTCAAACTACTCGATATATTTAAACAAAATAAGGTAAAATGTCTGTACTGACATTAGAATTCTGCTGCAAAGTGTTCATGTGCATGATAAATTCAGCACAGTGGCATTCTCATGCAAAGAGTGCACTTTCTGCTCCAATATACTTTACTGATGCAGCCTTGCCCACACATAAAGAATGGAGAAACAAGACATTTCTGTTTAATGTGAAGCTAGAAGGAGAAAATAACACATCCGGAGATGGCTAGGGATTGAGCGCAAGTAGCCCATACATTTATTATGGTTGTGGGAGGCCAATGAGTTATTCATTATCCTTGTAGCAATTAAACTTTAGGATTAAAGCTGATATTAAAGAAAAAAAACTCCACTGGCCAAATTTTATGCAAGCGTTCCTTGGGAGATAAAATAAAATGTGTGATTTATCTATCAAGCAGAATTAGATGTGCCTGAACTACAGTGAAATTAGTATTAATTACATTTGAAGGGTGGCCCACATGTATGATGATTTGATAATCCTTGAAATATTAGCGGTAATCGAAAATGCTAAACTGGTCCTTTTCATTTTCAAGTTACCATGACAAGTAATCGATTTCAGAATCATCTTAAAAGGTAATGCATGGGTCAAGGCAACAGCAGGTTGGAGTGCAAATGTCAGGGGTCAACTATCAAAAAAAAGTATGGTTGACTAAGTTAAATCAGTGTTATGGTAACCCCAAATAATAAACCCATTGAACGCCTTACTGAAACACTTGAATGTCAGCTTTCTGTCATTGTCCTGACAGACGGATGTTATGGGGATAAGAAAAACTAAAATAAATGAATAATAATGGTTTTACTTTGTCTGTGACCACAATGAAATTAAAAAAACCCAAATCAACTTGGCCAATATTGCAATCAAAGAGTCTGCCACCCCTGACAATCCCCGCTGTCCATCCTGTTCATGTTGCGACTTTCTCTTGTGCTCAGTTGGGGACTGATTCTTCATTTAAACTGATTTGCAGGGTGGTTGCATGATGAGTTTGTGCAGCAGCAAAAATGATTTGAGTTAAGATGAGGGCAAGTGTCTTTGTGGATGATCAGTGGTTGACATGACTACTTGTCTGAATGACAGATTAAAGCTAGTAACTGAGCAGGGTGCTTCAGGGGGTGCTTAGTGTGTTTACTGGGGTGTGCTGTGAGCAAATTTGATCAGAAACATCTACTTTTTAAGAGTGGAAAAGATCAGGAATGACTACCTTACCTCCCTCAGGATACATAACTTTATTTTTTCTATTTAACTAAACCAAAATAATTCTCAGCAAGGCCAATGCTGGACAAATGGGGTAAATTCCACATTTATGTTCTTGCATTTCATTTCTTTTTAACAGCCTTTTAAGACATTAGTATTTTTACATTTATGTTACATTTTTAGGGAGTCCGTATGTAATTCTGATTTAGTCAGTGGATTCGCCAGTACTAAAAACATTTGAATTTTTAATAACTAATCTTTGTCCGTGTGTTTTAATGGATCAAAATATTCACACTTGAGCGAAATGAAACATGCAGAGTGTGAAAAGAGCTTCTGATAATTATACACAATTAGAAAGTTGTGCTCTCTAAAGTTGTACTGCAATTTATGACATGTTTTATGGTTAGTCACTTTGTGGTAACAATTTGTCTTGATATTTGTTTTTAGTGCGTTTCTCTTTTTTAAAATGGAGCATAATGTACGAGTCTCAGTCACTCTAGATTTCTAAGTAATGAGCATGGGGCATGTGGGGTAATTATTTAATTTGTTTAACTTGATTTACTGAAGCAATAAGACAGTGGCTAATAAAATCATGGCAGCTATAATATAGGGGGGGACTAAATTGCCAGCAGCCGGCTGTCAAATCTGTGCCTTGTTCTCACAGAAGCTTTATGCAAGTGCTTCTCGCCAAAGGGCCTGACGTCGAGGCGGAAGGAGTGGCAAGATTTCCCTCCTAATTGTGAATTCAGTGGTTTGCTGAGGTTTTTTTTGTAATTTATTGAGGAATATCTAATAGCACCTCAATCAAAAAAAGCCACAGCAAGTGTAAAAGCACAATTACGTGTCAAGATTAAAACATGGAACATATGATTTCAGAAAAATGTCCACTCCTAGTTGAACGTAAGGTTGTAATAGCAATGGAAACATTTAATTACAACTAATGGTCCCCAAGGAGGTGATCTCACGCTCTAGCCTGTAAAGCAACTAGAGAAATGGTAATAGAAAAACTCCTCTAAACATACAGCAACTCTAACCTTAATGTATCTTCATCTTAATAGATATAAATATATTTTTTATCATGATGGCAACAGATTATCTGTTTAAATATGCTAGTTAGAGCAAGTTTCAAAAATATTAATATATTTTAATTGCCTGTAAGATGACTGTTAAGATAGTTTCAGCCATGATAGCATTTTCTTTGGTTTATCTCTTGCATGTTCTGGATTATCATATTTGCTTCACTTTTGCACTTGTGAATAAAGTCAATTTAAACATTAGCCCGCCCTATATTTGAAGTGCAGAGAGACGGGGTTTAACGAGATGAAGTTAAGAGATTGGATGCGATGAATGCAAATTGTTGGTAAAAGTGGCCAGCGGTTGTTTGATTTCAATCTATTATTGGAAAAGCAAGTAAAGCTGTTGGCTTTAGGCTTTTTTGCTTACACTCTCTCTCTTTCTCATCTCTGGTGGAGCATAGAAAGCATCCACATTACAAAGACTGCAGGGTTTCTATCATGAAAATGCTCCTAGAAACACTGATTGCCTCAATTGATATGCCTGCTGAGTTGATCAAGCACAAAGGGGCTGATTGGAAATTTCACAGTGCGATGTTGCTAATTTACAAGGTGCCAGTGTTTTGGAGGCGAGTGCCGGCAGTGTAAATATCCATGTTTAATGTTGTGGGTCATTGTTGTGGACTCTTCTACGGTTAAAGAAGATTGCAGCTTTTCTAAGATAAAGCCCTGGGTTGTTTGTAGCAGTTTTTTTTAACAATATTAGCATCCTCTGTTTTCTGCTGAATTAAACTGAGTGGTTGACTTCATCCCCTTTACAGTGGGTGTTTTTGGTCACATTTTGAATTTGTGAACACTGAACTAAATAAAGCTTCTTCAAAACAAGTGACGTTATTGTGATAGTATTTTAAAACGCCACTAGGCACCACCTGGATCGAACCTTTTAACTAGCTGGACTAATTTAAAACAGTATAATTAGAAGTAGGCTTTTAATTTTCATAAGGTGCATATTATATGATTTACTGTGTGCATTTAACAGAGGGTGACATGACTACTGTTGGTTTAGAAGATCCAAAGCATAATTGAATCTGAAGAATGCCACGAATTATATTGATTGAGAGTCAGAAGCTCAATATTATAATATGTCACAATTTACAGTGTGGCATTTGTTTTGGCAATATTAATAATTATGCATTGTAAATGAGGTAGAGACAAACCCCCTGAAGATAAAAGCTGTTGTTTTTGTGGTCAAGTATACCTAGTAATAAAACACAATTTTAAATTAAAAACATCAGCAGGAATAATGAAAAATAATCAAGTAAGAGGAAGAAGATAAATGTGCCCATTTTGTGTAATGTTCTGGATAGTTCCAGGGCTTTATACCCAATGACTATTTGTTCTACTATCTTTCCGCTTCACGTGTCATTCATTCATATCATTGCTTTCTGTTCTTACTCCAAGTCCGTAAATTGATTTACGACTGTCGACAATGCCATGGAATTTTTTCTTTTTTTTTTTTTTTTTGGTTTGTGCTACCCATCCCATCACCAAGCCCATTGCTTACCTCCTTGGAGGGGACCCTGGATCCCTTCCTCCGTGACCACCAACTTTCCACCATGGCTATGAGACAGGAGAGCACCACACCGGCTGCGAGGACACAGAAGACCCCAGCGAAGCTATGGATGTCCAGAGCATTGCTGTTCCGGGATTGGATTGAGTTGTAGAGTTCACATGGGCTGTCCTTTGGCCACCACTTCAGTTTTAGTATATCCATGTCGCCATTCTGCTGTAGCTCCAAGATTCTAGGAGCGTAGAATAAGCACACGGGTTAATGACGACCTCTGAGAATTGGCAAATATCCAGCAACGACAAACTAAATGTAATGTTTTTTTCCCCAAACTCGAAATGGGGGGGAAAAAGTGGTGTGGCCTTGGTTATGTTCTCAGAAACAACATTAGTTTTGTCAAGTTGATAGCACGGGCAACGTGACTTCATCTTGTGATGAGGGAAAAACGGGCCCTTCGATCACTCAAGGTCCAAAATGTTATTGTTTAGTAGATGTGTTTGTTCATGTCACTTCAAATATGTTTACAATGGATGACAACTTCTCCCCGCATCCTGTCATGTCGCCTACGCTATATCGGCACCACTCTGTGTGCTGATTTGCATCTGTCTTTTATACAATATGCAAATAAGTCAGTGCATTTTTCCCCTGGTCTGATAAAACATAATTTTTTAATTGAATCTTTTTAAAATAGCTTGCAAAACACAAGGAAATGTGAATACATTTTAATAGCCAGACTATAATACTATACATACAGTACAAAGTATATATAGTTCTATCCATCACTCGCCAAACATGAGTGACAGGGAGTAGTCACTGGGCTGTTATTGAAATAAATTCTGAGGAAACAACAAAATAAAGCCTAACTTTATTGCTTGGGATGTAACAATACCGTTGCTCAGTTGCACACTCACCACTAGGACAATAAAATTAGAAACACGGTGTGGTATTGTGCATATTTCCCAGAAGAGGAAACTCTAACCAGGGGGACTTTTGCATAACAGTGCCCGAGACAGGTGGACTGCTGCCTCTCAGAGCAGCCGTTTGGTGAGTCTCGCTCTCCCTGTGGTGACAATTTGACATCCCCAAAAAGTTATGATCAATGTGAGTTGTGGTTTAATTTCTTACACATGTTTTAAAATGCTTCGACTCGCTAGGGATTAAGTAGGGAAGAGCTATATAGCCCCACTGATGGCTGAGCAGAGACCTAACGCAATCACACCAAACAGCTTCAAGTCTTGGAAGGCGAGCTCTACAACACGTCTCCACGCAAAATGTCCAAGATTCATGTTTTAATCCAACATAAACTCATCACAGCTCCTCATTCATGTCAGACGAACCAGACAGTTCCAAAAGGAAGAAAGGAAGATTACAGGCTCGCAAAGAGCTAGATGTGCTCATCAAAAGAGCCAGGTATGCAAAGAGATGAAAAAATACAACAGTCAATCTGAACATTCATTGAATCATTAATGTACAACTAATATAATTGCAATTTGAAATAATTAAAAAAGGGAATGCAAACAGGAAAGAAAAAACAGAGGGTAGGGGGAAAACTGCAAATGATGTGCTAATCGCTGTTGAGCTTCTTTTCCATTTGAGGGCAGTACTGTTCCATTAAATTCCTTCCCAGAGCTCAGAACATCACATTGGGCTGTCAAATTCATTGTGGTCAACATTAATATGTCTTGCAGCACAGCAAGAGTACACCGCCACAATGTCATTATGCAGCCTAGCCTGAGTCTGGCGATTGATGGCTTCAGAGAGAATACAGCTCAGAGGTTGATGGGGTCCCTCTGTTAGCCTTCAGCTTAGGATTTTAGTGGGTCGCTGTTTCTGGGGTGCTAGGCGATGCGTGCACACATGCACAAACAGGCATTTCAAAGCTCTGTTTGCTCTTAGCTGGGTGTTTTAAAAAAAAGGTGATATAGAGTGGAGGCGTTGAGGGACTAAAAGGAGAAGGGCAAATTAAGAATGCAAAAAGACAATGCTTAGGCTCATCATACCAGCAAATAACACAGGTTCCATGGACAAGATAACCCCCATTAATCCTCATAAATAAAGCCAAATGAGGGTCATAAGGACCCTCCCAAAGTTAAATACCTTCACTTATATGTACAACGGGGCAGATGTTGCCGATAATACATGGAATTGCCCTCAGGATTTAAAACCTTAGTGCAATTCCAGTGACAGCCCCCTGACATCAATCATAGCACACGCCCCTCATCTTTACAAGGAACACACAAGATGGCCAGGCATCAAGTGTTGCAAATGAACAAGCAGAATATTTACATAATTAATTTCCTAGACAATAACAGGTAGAAGCAAGGCCAGTTTCATTGAGAATCTGCTAAACAGGCTTAGCAATACAACCATGTCACTATTGTTGGGCGATATCCTCTTATTACTTTTTAGGCCTATGCGATTAAAAATGAATTTCAAACATAGTAATAGGATTAAAAAAGACAATTCTTTTATCCAGCCACCCACAATATTAATGGCATTTGACATTAACTACCTTGTCTTGGTTGTAATTGAACACACAAACAGTCTTGATCCAAACAGTTTTCATTAATTTAGGACCCTGAATATGTTGTATTGTATCATGAAAGTTTATAAAGAGCAGAGCAAAACTAGATTTAAATTATTCACTAGAGAAAAAATATTGACTGGATTAAATGTCAATACCTGGAGCATCACATTTTTTATAATGCTGCGACATAGTCATGTATCTTCTATTTTATTGTGATAGCACACAGTTAATAAAGACCAATATGTTGGCATTTCACGCAATAACAGATAAGGGCATAACAAAAACAACAAAGAATAACTAAAAAAGAATTACCGTAGATTGTGTGCATTTGCAATTCAGAGCAGAGTGCCGTAGCTCTTACTTTTATTAGGACGTCGTCTGCCTGTGGAGCTCATCATCTATCTTTTGACACTAATTGTCCTCTAGACTTTTGCCAAAAGCTGTTTTCCCTAAATGCATGAGTGATAAATAAAATATAAAAAACTAAAAAAGAAATGCTACATTTAGGCCTGACATAGCGTGTAACTATTTGGTTGAAGTATATTTTTGTTTTGTGGTAGAGTTTTTTGCATGTCTAGTTCACAGTTTCAAGATGGAGTGTTCAATTCGGATGCTTTGGCTTCGGTTGCAGAGTTTGTGGGGTATTTGTAAAACTTGAATGGCACGTAGTGTAAGCCAGGGGTTGAATAAGGCTCTTTAGTGCTTAGTAAAAGGTTGATTTTCCTTGAAATGTCTCAACACCAAGCGGTGTGATGATGTAGCGGACGTGCCTGCTGCCAACCCAACTTGTCAGCCTCGAGGGCCCTCAGGGAGCTTGCAAGCTCATGACCTAGCTGGTGGCTGTTGCTTCTTATCAGGGCTTGGAAAGCCCTGCGATGACTCAGAGAGTGTCATTCTAGGCATTGGTGCTATTAATCTCATACAGTATATTGTTGTGGCGGAAATATGTAAAGATGTGTCGTCATATTCAGCATTTGTGATATTTGATTGACAGTTGAGTTCTTTGTTGTTTCAAGATATACCGGCTGCATTCAACAGTGGAGAGAGTGATGTTACTTTTCATTATTTTTTTCACACCTGAGGCAACAACAACAATGTTTTCTTTAAATTTTGTATGTTTTTCACTTTACAGGGACTTTAATTTATTCACTCCTGAATAGAATAAATAAAAATACAATGCTTGGAAACAGATACATTTGCTTAAAGTACATACTATTCATTTTAATGATTTGTTTCTAAAAACATCAAATAAGATGGAATATGTATGAATATAGCCACCATCAAATCCTACTTGGTGGCATTGTGAGTGTAAGTGGAATGGTTATCTGTCTCTGTGTGTGTCCTGCAACTGATGGGAGACCAATCTATATGACGTCACCATGTGCTTTTCTGGCCAATCCATATCACTATGTAAAGCTAAGTGCACAATCAAGCCCGGTCAGTGGCTGTTTTATGTGCAGTTTCCTGATTTACTAAACCATCAAGCTGTGCCGCAAGTTCCGTGGTTTAATTGCCTTTTTGTTATTTAGTTCACCATGAAACTGTGAGGAAATGTTAGAGCCCCCAATTCCCTCAAATATATAATCTCTCGTATGTGCTTGATGTTATTTGAGCTTTAATACAGTAAGGCAACGCATCATAAGGTTCTTGCTTCAGCGATGGCTGGTGTGGGATGCTTAGGTTAAGTTATAATACTGCCAAGGGCCTGCTAAATTTCAAATAATTTGTACCTAACAGTACACAATTACTGTTGTGCCAAGTCAACGTCTGGCAATTGAATGGGTCATGGTATGGCCACAATCTGCAGAAGCACCCACAAAGACCTTTTTTCTTCAATTCAAATTTGGTGGGTTTGTTAAGAACACTCTTGTTTGACCCAATCAACCAACCATTAAGCTATCAAGTATAGGAAAATACCTTGACAACATTTTTGTAATGTTATGTACTATATGGTTGACATTGAACATTGATGTCACCGATGACATTGTGTGTAATGGTTACAACATTCACCTAAAAAAAAGCTATGTCTATCTTGTTCTTAAAAAAGACATGACAATTATATTTAAACTGATTGTTCACACTGTTGTGCTTCATTTATTTGGAACCTGTGTCTGACAGGCGGGATTAAAGGCCACCGTGCAGCAGCCTGACAAAAACATGGCTCCAGTCAAAGGTTTCCTGCGGTCAACCATCTGTTTCGATCACTAATTTGGCTTGCGCTGAGACCAAAAATACAAAATCACATATACTTTATTGAGCTGTCACCAAGGCAATAGAAATATGAATTTCCACTAGTGTGCTTGGATTGTAAAATAGAAATCCAGAAACAATGGCAAAGAAAACATTCGAACTGTGAGTCATTGTGAAAAATCAATTTTTATATACATGACCTCTTGTTAAAATAAAATGGCTTATGTTACTTAAAACTGTGGCTAGTGTGCTTATCCTTTCCACCATTCAATGCATTTAATTCTTCGCATGCCACATCTATAAACCTTTACTTAGGCCTTTCTCCAGCTCTTTTACCTGGATCATTCACCCTCATTAATTCTAAATGTGAATATTGTGTGTATAGAATAAATAAATGCTTTAATATCAAATTGTCTTTTTAGCATTTGAGAATCATTTCTCAAATATTCTTGGAATATAGATTTCACTTTCATTGTTAGCCTCAATCATTAGGAGATTAGCTTTTTGTCTGATTAAGTGTGGTTATAGCAATAATGTCAGTCAGCCCGATTGTGCATTTTCTTGTTTGAATAGTCAGTAGCAACCAACATGATATCTGACTGAGTGCATACTCATGTAGAATTGTTTCCATGGAACAGCTGTTGTGTGTGTGTGTGTGTGCGTGCGGGTGTGCATGTGTGTGTGCGTGTGCCTGCTTTCTCCTTGCATTAAGACCGTTGAATTTCACTCGGAAAATCTATAATGACTTTAACACTCCCACTGGATGTTAATAGCAAATGAGGAGAGGGTTGCCAATGTGTTGGTGGGGGCAAATGCCGAGCGTATGTGTGTGTCAGAGTGTGTGCGCGCTTCAGGTATCTCACTCGTCGCTCTCACTCTATGCAGTGGTGGACTAGTTGTTACCATGGCAACTCGAGGGCAGCAGCCTTGATGGTGGGGTGATCCAAACATTATTACTTGATTGCAGCGGGTGGGTGGATGATTTGGATGAATGAGAAAATATGGTAGGTTTTGAGTTTTAAAAAAATGATCATAAACTCAATGCAATAGGAAGTAAATGACAACTCTTGTTATCATCATTGTTTAGGTTTGGGGATATGAGTACGCATTTAGACTAATATGTGAGGAAAACTACCACGGCAATCTGATTTACAAAATGTATTGATTAAAAATTGCTACACTAAAAACTTTGGAGGTTCTTTGAAAACAATGTCTCTAGTTTAAACATCTAGCTATTTGCAACAGCCCGAAATGTTATAACTTATCTGGACTGTCATAAGATGGATGCTAAACAAACAGCAAATCATGCAGCTACACAACTGCTTAGATGAAAGGAGGAGGGTAAAAACTTAAAGGGATGGTGAGAAATCACAAAGCAACCTGTCATCTCAATGTCTGCATCTGCCGAAATGATCTTCAGGTCATTGGTATTGGTCAACTCAGCCAGACAGCTCCCTTTAACATGTAATTACTGCTTCCTCCTAAGACTCTAGGAGCCAAGGGTACACTTCCACATAGATCATCGATTTCACTGGAATTTTTCTCAGGTACAGCAAAATACCTACATTGTATAGTGTATACATTTAAAGAAAGGTTTACATCCAAGACAAATCTCCTGTAATTGTAACTGTACAAAGTTCAACACGATAATGCTCAATTTGACTTCACAGGTCAAATAACCAATCCAATCCAATTCAAATCTAAAGACAATCAATAAAAAAATTAAATTTCGGCCCGAATATCCATATCTTATATTTTATCAATAGAGTAAAAAAGAAAAGCACATCACTGGTTGTCTACCTCAATTAGTAGCAGATGTCATCTAACATGCAGGGGAGTTTAATGATAATTCATGAGTTTAAAGCCTTTCAGAAACGGTTAGACATAATTGTAATTCTCTCCCCAATGATCCTAAAAGTGTCGTCATGCTGCAGCACCAGACGACTACAGCAAAATATTCTTGCAGTGGCTCGAAGAATTTTCCCTTACTCCGACATTAAACACAAAAAAACTAGAAAACAGTCACTGTTAGGTTAAAGGTGGAGGGGGAGTGATTGGTTTGACTCATAGCACATGATGGAAAATTGAGCGAGAAAATTAAAGTAGGTTTCATCGAGATGGAGACCTGACAACAAACTACCGAGAAATGGGGTGGCGTGAGAGAGAGAAGACACAAGGAAGAAATTGACCAATAATGTAACAAAATGAGCAGAAAGGAGGTAGGAGAAGTGCACAGGATATGGACATGTAAAACTAAAATGATTTTGCAGTCTCTGAGATGAATATGTGAAAGTCAGCTCCTTAAACGTGAACAAAACTGGTGTGACAGCTCACTTAGTGGTCTAAATAACACTGACATCATCTTCGGGGTCTTATATGGCTTGCTAGTGTTTACTGCATTCTTGCAGCCGCTGGGTCTGATTCATCCAGGATTTTATTCTTGGAAAGTTTTTTCACCATATTCAAGAGAGGATGGAAGATTTGTCCCTTAGTTGCATGTGGCGTAATTGGCATGAATCTACTCATTTAAAGGGAAACTGCTTTGAATGTCAAAATTACACGTGAGTGACTGACACGTCAAAATTAAAATCGGATACATATTACGATAACTGATGCTGTGTTCACTATATTATTAATTTTAAAAAAAAAAACACAATAATCTGCCAATAGTTATTTTTATGCCTGGAGTAAATTTAAAAACAATCTAACTATGAAAAATATATGTATTACATTTATGACATTAATATGAATTCAGTCATCTTAGTATATTAATGCATTCAAAGAAAACTATATTTATTTTATTTCTAATATACAGTACATTTATTTCACTTGAGCAATGTTACTTGTGACCTGGAGATGTCTTTTAAGCTTTTGCAGCAAATAGGCTGGTTTCTGTCTATTATGTAAATACCATCTCTGTTCTCAAACAGATACCCTAACACTCCCATACTTAAGTTTCCAATTTACATCATAAAACTTAAAAGCTATATTTTTTCTGCTCCTCTAGTCTGTATGTAGCTGAATAGAACCCACAAACATTTGTCGCAATCAAAGCTTTGTTCACCAGTCAGAAGAATGTCACCAGAATTCATAATAAAATGTTACAAAATACCGAGATGGGGGAGGCCTATTGAAGCTTAAGAAAATTCATATGTTAAATATAATAGGTTTGGAAATATGGTGAGTCTGCAATGGGCTGGCAACTACCTATAATTAGGTTGGTTAGTTCCCAGCACCATAAGAGGAGTACATAAGATAAATGAATGAATACAAAGATATGAAGTTCAATGAATATACTTCATCTGGATTGGTGGCACACGGCAAGAGGTGAAAGTTATTTCATATCAACAGCAACAGAGTTTCACATATTACGGTGTATCGCATTTTTCAGTTTTAATACTTTATTGCTTGAGGCTTAGTAAGTGACATAATAGAGAAACCAGCACTTAATCAAGGAAGCCTCTCCTTTGAAAGAGATTGCCCATTAAATTATAATCATGCTCTTTACTGTAATGTGACCTGCATTAATCTGTGAATAAGTCAATATCACACATCCTTAATGTGGTTGTTTAATGGACTGTAGCTAGTGGACTCTATCACAGATTGGTCCGTTTGAAAGCAGGAAGCTTTCAAAAAGGCAATTTTAACTATGGTGTTCACGCAGCAAAATCAACAGCATTTTTCTAAAAGCTGAGCCAGCCAGAGAGAGGCATTTCTATCCTCAGGCTATCAAATAAGGCCATTCGGAATTTCTCCACCAAACTGGACTCACTCAATAAGCACAGTATATATTGTCAAATAAATTCCAATACACACTGAACTGAAACGTAAACAGTGTTTTCCTGATTATAACAGTTTGTCATATGCCCATTGTTTCTTGTTTCTAAATAGTTTTAATACAAAAAAAAGGTGTAAGCAGGGACTAACACCAAAAAAATTGAATCTATTATTTGTAGAAAAACGGTGTGTAGAAATATTGTTACTTATGAAGAACAAATAATAAATAATAAAATATAAAGCATATTAATTTTAATTAGGGTTCAAAATACAGCACTCCATTGGAATTCCATTGGTGAGGTCCTCTTATGGTTGGGCTTCACAAGCGTATGTCGAAATTAAATGACTACTTCGAGTTTATGAAATTAACTCAAAACAGCTATTATGTAACTGAGATTGCATTGTCCATACAGCAGTTCAGCCATCCAGAATTAAACTCAGAGTGCATCAAAACTGCCTTGTTAAATAGTCCTGCCTTCTTGACAATGTTAAAGACAGACCCTTAAACCCGTTTTTATATGGAAGCCTTAAAAGTGTGTGCTAAAAGGTTTTTGCTCCCTTAAGCAAACTTAGCAATGCTTGGTAAGTCTAATAACTAACAGTTTGGAGGATTTCATCCTTTTTTTCTAAGTTTTCAATTAGGCCTCATTAAAGCAGAGTGTGTGTGTGAAGTGGAGCAGACCATCAAAGCTGGTACGGCATAAACAGCACAGTCAAGTCAAATGTTCATTAACTGTCATTAACACACAGAGTGTAAGCAGTCGACCTTGCCATCATTAATTAGGAATAAATAAAAAATAAGGAACACGCTAAGTGTATGAGTGGCATTTGAATGTGATAACTTGACTATGAAAGAGATGTAAACATGAAGTTATGGATGTTATACATAAGGTCTGCACGTTACAAGAATTATCGTGAGACTAAGAAGGATTTTTTCTCAGATAAAACAGTTATACGGGGGCTTCAATGGTGCATTTCTATTAAAGCTACTTTATAGAATAAATGCTGATGCTTATTGGGTTTTTCTTCAAGGTCGGCAATAATAAAACTTTCACAAGTCAGTTCATCGATAGATTTTTAAATAAAGTATTTCAGCAAATGTATTGTTGCTCACACTGCTTGCCAGAATACTAAGAGCATTGAAAAACAGTTTGTAAGTGCCACAAACATCTAACTTGGTTTTCATTGGTCCCTTAGAATCCCCCACAGATTCAACAATAATTTGGCCTCAGTCAACAAAGACTCAAGCTTGATTAGCTGAGAATGTCAATTCATTGAACAGCCTTTTAACATTTAACAAAACAGTAAATTATTATAAAGTATTTGTCCTACCCATGATTTTGTAATCTAAATTGCATACATTAAATTTATGTACAAGCTACCTACTGCTCCCATTTGCTGCTCTGCATCTATACTAGACATGTATAATTTAATTGCTTTATTCAAAAAACAAAGGAAAGGAGAAGGTAGCGTTTGGCTTTTGGCTTTATAGAAAAGACAGAAGATAAATACAATAATCAGGGAAGAGAAAGGCAAAGAGGAAGGACGGGAAAAAAAGTCTGCTATACAGCTTTCTGTTTTGTCCTAGCAGAGAATATAACAGAAAGAACGCAAGAGAAGGAAATTATAGTAATTTAGTAACTATTGGTATAATATTGTATGGTTTGCTGTTTTTGTAGAGTGACAGCTACACACAAGTCAAAGTAATGACATTGAACTATCCAGTTTCCCCAAAACTTGTAAAGCCCTTTTGCACAGGTGTTATAATCTCCCTCTCCTTCTTTAACAATTATCAAAATGTACATCAGTGCTTGGGACATATGTAAACACAAAGTCGTGGTGGCGACGTCGTCAATACTGGGGCTATTTCCTCTTAAGTGTTGGTGTAGGAGAATCTTTAATTGGCCTGCGCTAGTGTAAAAATGGCACTTTCACGTCCAGTGGAGACCTGTACTGACAAGTTGCTGAGCAATATGATTCATATGGGCCAGGGCGTACATTTGAAAGGGAGCATTTGTGCGATTCTTGGCATGATCTATTGCACCCAAGAGCAGTCACCCGTTAAATGTGACGCAATAGAGCCACACTGCTGGTTCTTGATATGAAGGGAATAAAAAAAAAAGATTTGCGCAAATCTGGGAGGTTGAAGTCTGCCGAGTATGAGGAACTGCAAGCATACTCTGATGAAAAATTGTCTTTAAAGAGTGTATAATAGCGGACTAACATGAAATTATTTAAACCCAACACACTAATTTCACTTTTTACGTCTGCAATAATTTACCCCCCAAACAACTTGCGTGTGTAGGTATCATTTGGAATTAGCAGACTATCACTTTGAACGAACACACACAGACAAAATCAAAGCAAGTCACTGAATTTGTTGTCCTATTGCAACACTTCGATGGAAGCACTTTACCTGACCTCTAGCAATGGCTTCTTCACAACAAAGTGGTTGAAAATGAGGACGTTAGAGTAGGCTGTCTATTTCTAAAGACAATGGCCTACCCTCTCTCTCTAAAGTGTCAGAGACAATCAATCCTTCCTAGTCTCTAAAACTACCTCTGGGGAGCTGCAGGTAGAAGCTGTGAGAGGGAGTTAAATATTGTGACAAAGATATACACCAGAAAAGGAACACTTGACATACTGTATTATGTGTATGTATGTATATATATATATATATATATATATATATATATATATATATATGTATGTAAATATATGTCCATACGTATATGTATGTATATATGTATGTGTGTCTATATGTATGTGTATATATGTGTGTATATATGTATGTGTACATGTGTGTGTGTATATGTTTATGTGTGTGTATATATGTATGTGTGTTTATATGTATATGTGTGTATATATTCCGGTTTACTCCCACATTCCAAAAACATGCATCATCATAGAGTAGTTGGACAATCTTAATCGCCCCTACTTATGAGTGTGAACATGGTTGTCTGTCTCCTTCTGCCCTGCGATTGGCTGGCCACCAATTCAGGCTGTTCCCCACCTGCCACCCATAGTTAGCTGGGATATGTTATAGAAGTAGCCTGTCACACATATGTCAGTAGGACAAGGGCAAACAGTTCTTTCCCCCCTCCAGTGCACCTTGGTAACCATGTGAGGATAAGGGTTAGGGGAATGAATAAATGAATACAATGTTAATAGTATTTGTATGTAATTCCATTGTTGTTGTTTTCTGTCTGTACCGACATGTGGAGTAAATGCATTACAAGTAAATGAAGAGACAAGAAATGACTGACACAAACACGAGATATGCCGCCTTGTGTCCACAATGAATGTCTGTTGCTCGACTATGACAGCTACAGGCAAATGTTGGCCTTTAGTTAAATATGTCCTATTTGTCTGCGAGCAAGTGTTTTTGTTTAAAAAACAATTTGCACTCTGTATCATGCCTTGCAATATTCCATCTTACTATTTGTACAGAAGCCTGCATTCATGTTTAGCTACTAACACATATTTGCTTATTTGATCCGAGATTTTATTATTCCAGTTAAGCATGCACATGGGAAGGGAAAGCAGTATTAGTTGTAACATGTGGTTTGCCGACTTCTACCACATGGGAGCTCCAGCTTCAGCACCCCCGCAAACCTTATGAGGATAGTCGTGGATAACATGCAAACTCCACACAATAAGGACTGGGATCGAACCTCTTATACCCAGAAATGTGAAGGTGACACGCTAAACCACTCTGCTACTGGGGCGCCCTCTAAAATCATGCCAAATGTATTATTTCACTAATATACAATTTAACTTCTAGAGAAGAAATTGAATTAAGCTGTGAAAGCCCAATGCTGACAAGCTTTTATATTTTCCCTCTTGATGCAGTGGTCCCCACGTACAGTCATTAAAAGAAAAGGCTGTGCTATAAAGACGAGAGCACTCCACGCATGGGCCACAAAGAAACCATTGGATTTATAAGACTGCAGCTGCAATGCAGGGCTGAGAAGCGTCTAAGGACCTTACCAGAAAACAGCAAAACAAGTGAATATATTGTCTCTAAAGGCTACTTTTTCAGTACATTATTACTATATAATGTACGAATAATCAAATTGCTAAAATACATGTGAACAACAATAAGGGTTTTATTATTTTAAACATGTGTGCTATTTTTGCAATTCAGTCAGCACAGAGAACACGTTTTGTTAGATGGGCAAATGTACATGCTTAGGATAAAGCATGATTAATCCATTATCGGTTATTGTTCAGCACTTATTAGCGACAATAATAGTAATTTGGATTTGTATAGCGCAATCACATGCCATTTGCTTAAGCTTATGTTCCTACAAACAAAGTTATCATCTTAGCGTGTGGAGTTTGCATGATCTCCCTTCATACTCCCACATTCCAAAAACATGTATGGTAGGCTGGTTGAATACTCTAAATTGCCCCTATGTACGAGTGAGTCTGCATTTTTGGCATTTGCAGAGTTATGCACTTGAAATTAGGCATGTGTGTGTGTAGAGTTTGTTTCATGCATTCCATTAAAACACATCAATATCTGAATTCTTTGGGAATGCACAATGCACAAAAAAATAGCTAAAGATTAAATTATAATTGGGCACTTGGATCCAAAGTGTTATTCCAGGCATTCAAATGATGTGAAATTGATTAAGATTGTCACAAGAAATGTAACCCTATCACAGAAAAGGAAGGACATATTGCTACAAGTAAGCCATATAACCTTACAAATGCTGAGAAAATGCTACTTGTCTCCTGGAAGATATTTAGGGGCAGAATTTCATTTGCTGATAGTAGCTGCCAGGGCTAAAGAGGCAATCTGCAATTGTCGCAGATAGCTGCACTAGAAATACAGCTTTTTTATTTTGTCAAACTGAATTTAAAGTGTTGATGGGAAAGAAAAAACTATGACCTTTAGACAAGGAGAGAATAAATATGAAAATTAATCTCTGAAAAGTTTTTCATTTTTACACAAAGCTGGCCTGGGAAGCTTTGGCTACCACATTTGTTCAAGTAAATACATATATTTGCATGACAATTATCTCTCAAAAGAAAAATCAATGATGCCATCGAGTGTTGCCTTGAGGGAGTGACTCCTACCTCTGGGAGAAAATGTCTCTGTAGGGACTGCCGTGCTGCATCGCAATGCCGTAGCCACGGTCTGGCGCATTGCTTCCCACAGTGTAGAAGGAACAATCCTCGTCATTATTAGCGACATACTCCAGTACTGCCGCATCCCACACAAAGCCAAAGTGGCCGTACTTCACCTGAAATAAAACATTAATGGCATTTTAGAAAAGCATGACCCTTATGATAAGACATTGGACTTTTATGGGTGAATAATTGAAACATATTCTGTTGATCAGATGGATCCGGGGGTGCATACATTCCAGACGGCCGCCAAGGACTAATTCATCACAAACAATATTTCATGAGCACACCACAGCAAGGTTATTCTTCTCTTCTGAGATAGCAAATTTAAATGGAAAAACAACTTCAGTGCTTATCGGTCCCTCCCGACTCTAAATGCAGGAGTGTTACTGGTTTACTGCCTTATTTTATACCCTCTTTGTGGGGTACGTTCACAATTGTACCTCGATGGTTTAGACTGTGGACTAAGAAAATATTATATGCTTTAAAAGGTCATATAAACTATATGTGACATCTAGTTCCAGTCTCTTACTGAATCTTTCGTTTACATTGTGATTGGCTGCATAAAGCAGGCTTCCTCTTGTGCTATAATTCATGATTAACATCTGTGTAATTGATAGTGGCCAGTCGGCTCCATGGTAACATTAAACTTACCTATGGTAAGACATAAAAAGTAAAGAAACAAAATCGCCACTTGAAAACATTCCTTGCCTTTTTTTCCTCAATGTGTCAAGGAGTTAAATAACACTATGAAAATTTCAAAGCTTCTTCGTTTTTGCTGAGTGCATGTGTATCAAGTGCCTCCGATCAAGTAATTTCACAGTCTGTAGTCTGAAGTAGGCATGTGTGTGTTTAGTGGTTTGAGTGTGTGTGTGTGTGCAATTCATTGCAGTGATTCTGAATGTGCTATGTGTAACTCTGTCAAAGTTTTAAGACAATTTTGAGAAGTACTATTTACTATTGGGAACACTTTCATGGCTTTTATGTATGATACGGCAAAATGAAGGCGTCGAAACTGGAAAAGCTACATTGCAACGGTGTTTGAATAAATACATGACAAATAGAAGTAAAGTTGAACAGCACCAAAGAATGCTATCAGCATTGTTTGCAGCATCCGTGAGTTAAACATGGTGATGCAAATTATGATAAATACCATAATAAAAAATAATAAATATCTCATCTGACTGCAACCAAACTCGCCTTTCAATCCTTAACACATAATACATTTTGATGAGCAGGAAATAAAAATGAAACGGCACAATTTCAAATTCAGTAGTTGATGCTCCCATTTTAGACACAATGATGCAAATAAAAACACCTTCAAATAGAATATCTTTACACTGGATCCATTAGATAGCAGCAGGGATTCTAAATTCAATATGGTGCCTCTGTAATCAACTCATGAATGTATGCACTTTGCTAATGTATCTGCAAGCACTTGTCCATTATAAGCGATGAATCGAGCTATAGATGGGCTTAATGTCCTTCAATCTTGACTATGAAGACAATAGGTAAATTTGAAGGAAAAGTTTTTTTTCTGTTGCATTTCTCCTGAAGTTTATAAAGGCAAATCATTCTGACCTGGACGGCAGCGACTGAAGCTTTGGTAAGCTCCACCAGACTACTAATTGTGACGGGGCAGCAGGCCATTTTCAAATGAATGTATTATGCAGGATAAACTGTTGGCATGTATCTTTGATAGCAAGCTGCTGAGTTTACATCGTGTCACAAAGCAAACATTGCTTAACACCTGTGGTCTCCTGAATAAATGACAAACATGTAATTACGTTGGTACCAAATTGTTTTCCATTTGACTGAGGCCACTTAAGTTGGATTAACACATATTGGTCTGCAGGCATCGTTGTGTTGATGACTGACAATTCAGGAAGCCCTTTGTAATGGTGAAATACAAAAGTCATTGCCATTGAGATGAAATCCAACACACAGAGCGAGAAACAACTGCACAGTAAGCAAAAACAACATGTATTTTGCTTTGCCCGGGCATCAAACCTCGGCTCTAATCGGCAATGAGTTTGAAGGAACTGTCTTTTTGATTGGAACTACTTATAGACCAAAGGTTTTGTGGGAATTAACATAGACACTGTTTTAAACATTGTCTCGCCCATTGCAGTGTGGAGTAGAAGAAAATCTTAAATTGTAAGAAATAAAAGAGGACTCAGACATTGTGGTAATCCCACCTCAATCAAACAAAAACACAATGAAAATATCTTTTATGAAGACTAACTTGTAATGTGCTCTCATTAAGTGTTTTGGGTGCAAACATTTTACATTTTTAAACCTTGCCTGGAGTATACAGCAACATATTTAATCCAACAGATGTGCAAAAACATATTAGTGTAAGGCCATACTGTTCATTCTTAGTAGCAACTTGGGAACTTTTAGCACTTTTATTGTGTGGGCAAAAGAACCACACTGACTTTTGCCTCATGTGAACTCATTATTAAAGTGATGAGTCTGAGGTCTTTGTTGTAGCATGTCAAGAGTTGTGCCGAGATAAACTTTCAGATCCCTTTTCTTTAAAATCACTTGTGTGCGACAACATGGCTCCCCAGACCTGTCAGTGAACTTCCTTATGAATCCAAATCGTTGCATCAGACTTTGTTTTAGCCTATCAAGAAGGACAAATTGCTAAGACCCATGATTACAAAATTGAAGGCACCTCCATGTCCCACCTGCACTTCCATCACTCCTAGGTTTTATCCTCTTGACCCAGGGAATATCATTAATTAATGCAATCCTGTTTTCTCTTACACCAGACACATCTTGTTTGTCATTTTTAAATATTATTTTGGGTGGTGGCTGAACTGAATTTATTAAAGCATCAACCACACACAATGATGAGTCTTTTGTGCCTGTTTGCCTTATAACTTGTATCACAGAATTTGATTCATGTGATTCAGAGAAATAAGAGCAAAGTAGACTTGAAATCCTCATAGAGTAGAAAAAATAGAGCAACTGCCCAGAGACACACTCACGTCTTGATATCTTCACATCTTAGGCCACAAAAAAATAAAAACGACTCTATGCTCCCAAATAATTGCAGCTTCTGGTGTTTTTTTTCCCCTCCCAAAAACTCCCAACTTTGGCACTGACTCTTTCTGATCCAAAAGCACACAGGGAAAGATGAAACATTTTTTTCTACCTCCTGACCTCGTCATGCTGTCAATTCTTCTTCTTGTGGTTTATTTTCAATTTAAGAAATAAAGGGAGTAATGTTTTTTTCCCATGCTGAATATTCCACCAAGCTTGCAGAAATTATATTTGAAATAAAACTAAATTAGCGGCAAGAGAAATCAACTAAGGCAAAGCAAAGAAACTATGTGACCCGTCATGATTCTCAGACCTAGGCACGTATGTAGATCTTTATATCTTTATTTTTAATGCATTTTCACGTCAATCGTTCTTTTTAGTTTTTTACTACTTGCCTCTCATTTTTATTCATTCCATTTCTGATGTAGAGCCATAATACTGTATATATGATAATAAGATCATCCGACACTCAGCTGTTTACTCACCATTTCCACAGATGGAAACTACTCTAAAGCAGGTGAGAATCAATTTCAGAATTGAAAATGCATGAATGCACTTTTAGAATCCTAGCTTTATTATTATTATTATTATTATTCCCCAACATTCCACTTCTGTTTTGATGGTGTCGCAGTGTTCATCACAGAGTAGTCTAATAAAGGAAAAAAATGAAGGTTAGGCCATCCGATGGGATTATTTCCCCTCAGTGGGATTGTTCTGTGAATGGTTGTTTGTCTCTATGGGTGCCTTATGACTGGATGGCAACCAGTCTGGGCTGTATAGTTCACCTTTTCCCCCAAAGTCCCCCAAGACACTTACGAGGACAAGCTGTTGAAAATGAAATGAAATTTAAGGTTAAGACAAGACTGCTGCTGCTAAAAAATGAAGAATTATTCAATAATACATTGGATGAACAAGGGTTTTTCCAAAAGTAAATAATCAAGAGTTGAATCTCAAGCCTTGACCTCCTATGTGCAGTTTTTATTTGTTTGCAATTAGATAAAAAAAAAGTATACTATTTTTTTACCATCTACCCATAGTCTACATAGTTAATTGTAGACTATATTTACATAATTTACATGTGTAAGTGTACATTGAGATTAGTGTTGACCAGTCACTGTACCTCATCTTTTGCCAGAACGAAGCTGAGCCCTACATAACCCCAAGAGCCCTAAGTTCGCCTGGAACCGGTCTTCTGTGTGTTTAAGAACAAAAGCTTAGCAGGGTGAGGTTCGGACCCAAATGTAGGGACAGGATTTGAAAATGTGACAACAGTCTATTTAACGTATTGAAGATGGGCAGAGTAGCAGGCAGGCAATAGGGGATTCGTGGAGTTGAGTTGACACTGGGTGATTAGCCTGATAAATAGCGGGATGGTTTGGCACACTGTGGAGAATGATCTGGCACTGCGGCTAAGTGCTGGACTGATTAGGATGAGTTACCGGTCTGTTGGAAGGTGAGCAGATTTGGGCAGAGGAGGTGGGCGTTACTCACAGGTAGCGTGGAGCTGGGTGAGGAAAAACACTGACTGTATAAAAGGATTGGGAAGGGAGACCGAGGCTATGACACAACTATTAGTCATGCACTATAAAATGCTGTCCTTTATGGCAGAGAGGCAAGGAGAAAACATTGTTCAAAGAAAATCAGAGCAAGCTTGATGGAGGTTTAGATAGGAAGTCACTTTTAAAATACGAATTTTCCATACCCTGTATTTTTTTTCCATTTTTGTAGTATCATTGCCTCTTTTTGTCACGAAAAGAAGTTCAGAAAACGTAAATTTTTGATAGATTGTGGAAATCCAATGTGATTTTTTGAAATCCGTGCTGATCAAACACTGATTTTATAGAAGCATTGTCAAGATAAAGATGATACTGTAAACCCACTCCTCTTTGCACAGGTTACAAAGCTCATTAAATCTCTCGGGTTTTTCTGTTTGACTGTTCATCTGAGTTGGCACCATCCGCCATGAGATTAAAATGTTCCTTGTTGCCTTTGGTCTTTCATTTTGGCTTTTTTTGTTTGACTATACAAGTGTTTCTCAACTTTTTTTGAGCTGTGGCACACTTTTTGGATTGAAGAAAATCTCAAGGGAGACCACCATCTGAAAATCTTTTAATTTGAACCTATAGCCAATAGTCAATTTCATAAAAGTTTTGTCAGCAGGAATCACAAACTTCCAAAATGACTCCAAAATCTCATTTTTCACACATTTTAACCTTGAAATTGTTCAATTTTTAATCCTGTTATATTCATATAAATTTTTCCTCTGAATATTACATTGGATTGGACCTAGTAGCAGAGTAAGAAAAATCTAAATAATAAAAATATATCCGTTAAGCCGATGAGAGATGTGATAGTGCAAAGTAGGAGTAATTGGAGACAGATGTCAGATACAGCTCATCTGTCATAGATCATTGAGCTAGAACCAAGATGCTACAGTTAATAGGATGCGGTATGAAAATTATTCTTTTTTATTTATTTTGCATTGACTTGACTTTGTAAAGAAAGGACACATTGTAATTTCTTTCCCATATCAAAATAGGTGTTCAAGTTCCAAGTTTTTGCCTGGCAACAAGACAACTCAAAGTTAATCAAGGTTAAACAGCCAACTAACCAGAGGAAGGCTCATGTATCATTAAATATATCCCAAGCCTTACAAGGCTGCTTGACTCAGTGGGATAGGTCTTGTCTAAACATCACATCAGGGTTGAGAATCTGAAGTCCATTTTGATCCCAAATCAGTGTCAAGAGGTTAGAGGTCTTTGAGTACTTTGAAAGTTGAAAGTTGAATAAACTGACTTGTCCATGTTTTTGGAGGCAAGAGTCCACATTTCTACTTAAGTGTTAAATGAAGTTGTTAATTATGTGTTAGAGAGGGGTATTTGTGATTGTAGGTGGAGAGTTGCCCAGGGTGATGACATAATACTGGCCATTCGATTCAAAGAACAATTTAAAATGTGGAAACACTTTTTTTCCCTTCAGTAGCACTGCTATTCTAAATAGTCCAGCCCACTTTGTCATTTATTCATAGTATATAGACACAAAGAGTCAAAAGTGAACCATGTCTGTCACCTCAGTGCTCTGTACACGCAGAGCGATTTCAAGGTTATTGCAGATTACAGAGCTGCTCGACCTCTCAGAGCAAATGACAGGGGACATTAAGAAACTAGGGGCAAAAAATGTCTTCAATTTTTTTGCTGACTTTCATAAAAGCAAAGTGGTATAGTAAAACGTCAACTTTGTGTTTCTACATACATACATACATACATACACACATTACATGTTTTTAGGAAAATTACCAATTAATTTCATACTTTCTACTTTGCAAAGCACTCAACTCCTGCAGGGATGGACCTTCATTCTTTCTATTCTGTATTGTTGCTTTTTTTCTTCCTTTTTTGTAGTCAATATGAGATTGGAAAACAATTCATTCTCCCTTCAGGGATATTTTTTTTTCTTCTGCTTCTTCAACTTTGAATCCATAATATCCACCCATGTGGGCTTTTTAAAACCCTCCGGAAATAAAAAAAGGAGGGATGTTAGCTGTAACTTATGGCTTCATGGGTGGGATAAACCATTGATGTGGGTGCAGAATTCCACATACATCCTTTGTAGAAGATTCCAGTGAAGCCCGACCTTGAGAAGACATCACACAATGGCCCTTTACACACGGTATTAGTATCTGTCAAGTAGTGAGGTTCTTTTTTTACTTGCAAAGGCCACTTGTCCTCGTCACATGGTTGGTGACTAGCCTCAATGGCACACTTTTACCCACCAGCGCATGCACTCTGCATTTTTAACCTTCAAAGTACGTAAAAGATAAACTCTGAAACGCTGGGAATTCTAGGTTACGGTTATGATTGTGAGTGTGATTGGTTGTTTGTCTCTGTCTGCCCTATGGCTGACTGGTGACCAGTCTAGCCGAGGATGCGCGGTACGGAATGAATGAATGAATGGAAGTAAAATGTCAGAGGTGTATTACATTCGGTTTTGAGTGGACAGGGATGATGGCATGCTGGCATGGCTGTGTGTAGAAGGTAGTGAAAATGCAAATCATCTCAGATTGCATTGACTCATTGTGGCCAAATGGGCCAATAAGAAGCTTGGTGAAGTGATTTGGAAGCACTTTGATGGTGTTTGCAATCCAGCTGGGATATGTGCCCGTATATAAAAGGTCACGACTGCTCTCTGTGAAATGTGTCCTCCAAATTAGAAATGAACTTTAAGGATTGTTATTTCTGGGGGAAGATGGAATGGCACTAAATAGAGTTTGGACTACTCTAATGACTGAAAATACTTTTCAAAAAGCCCCACTTTATCTTTCAACGCTTCTGTCAATACTTTACTGTTTGTGCCTGACTATGATGTTTTTCACATTTCATTTTACACTTAATCTTATTTTTCCCTTTAAGTTTTGTAAAGCGCTTTTTTGGCTGTACTGTATCTAATGAACACACTTAAAAAATAAAAAATAAATAAAACTTACTGATACGCCTAAAAATCAGACAAGATAAGAGTGATGGGCAGTTTACCTGCTGGTTTCCAAACAGACCATATTAGTGGTAATGGAGTGACATTATTGATGACGCCCATATTCATTTTTTTCATATTGGCACTTCACTAGAAGTTTTCCTTGCATGTCTTTGTCAAACTTTTTTTTGGTTCACTACACACTTCTGTTGCTCTGGCTCACAGACACTTGTGTGATGTATGGTTATGTGTCCCCCCCAAAATGTCCATTAGTAGATGGCATTGGGCCATTACCTCCTCCACGGACACAGATAAAGACACCTGGCGTGTTTGCCCTGTGAGCCACGAGGAATTGAGTGGACAAAGAGCAAGTGGGAAAGGAAAAGATGGATGCACTGGAGAAACACCTTGGCCATGGCTGTGAGCCCAGGAGTGTGAGAAGAGATGAGTGGTAAATGGGAAGATGATGAAAAAAGAGAGATGGCAGCTCAAAAAATGAAAGAAGGCTCTGAGAAAGTGAAGACAAATGAGGACACAAGACAGACTTTGTGTAGGATATTGTCCCAGTAGAAATTCACTCCCTCATTCATCTTTTTCATACTTTTTATCTGGGGAATTAAGATGGCTATCTATTGCTTCCCTTTTGGTCAGGCTAGCGGATTTTGTATCTTACAGCAGAGGCCATCAGGTCTTATATTAATCTTGTTGTCTAACATTGTCAATGTGGCTCATTGTCTAGTCTACTGGACTAATTGCATTGCTTCGTTCCACCTCAGCCCCTCAAGACAAACCAACTGTGTAATTGCTCATGCTTTGCCAAATAGAGGCAAATCATTTTATCATAACTCATTTCACATGTTTGTCACCGATAGCTGTCATAGAAAAGGAACAGTGTTGGGGTTATTGATGAACCTAACAAACAGTATCTCAATCTTCCTATCTCAGTACCAAATTTCCCTCAAGGTGCTATAATTATGCACATTGATTATATTATATTCCGGATATATAAAGTTGTAATATTAGGAGAAAAATGTTTTATTTTAGGACAATAAAGAGGAAAAAATGCTTAACGGAAGAAATTATGTCCAGAAAATAAGATGTATCATTATGAGCCAATATTCAAGAGAATAAATGGCCAAAACATTAAAAAAAAAGTCTTAGAAATCAGAATACATTTACTAATATATAATTATAAGAAAAAGTTATAACATATGACTTAGACTCAACATTTTCCAACAGGCTGGTGTTTAAAATACATTTTAAAAAGAAAATAAAGGGATTCATTTTGTATAGATTAGTGATTTAAGTACCTATCTGATTCAAAAGAAAACATTAATATTTGTAAAATAAAGTTCTTATATTACAATTAAAAAATAGAACGGCAAGAAGCTAAAAATGCATTTTCACCATAGAATATAACATGCATTTAATGCTTGCAACAATTGCGTGATGACCCATGTGTCCTCTAAATAATAGTTCAAGCCATTATTTTTAAAAGGTACATAATCTGTGCCACCATAGCATGAAGAGAAAAGTCACCCTTTTAGGGGTACAAACTTGTATGGTTATTAGGTAAAAAATAGAATGGATTTTAATAGAAAACGATCAGTAGACGAACAAACAGGGAACAATTACTTAGGGAGATAAATTTATGGAGGCATACAGTAGATGGGAATGGAAATTGCCGTGCTATTAAGTGAATTGTGTTCATGGAGGGCAATGGGCAGTCAGAATGTTTGGACGAATGCCACATTTACAACGCTAGTCATTAAGTGGGGCCTTTGCAGGTTTATTGACGCCATCAACTATTCTGTGAATTAATCTCTTAAAATGCTCTGGAGAAAAAAAATCATTTTTACACGGTTTTGTAGTTCTGTTGTGTATACTGCGGCTAACACAAAAATACTCAATGGATTTAAACTTAACATTTGTTGCCAAGTTTACACAAAGATTTTTGAGAATATAAATGGAAATACTCTTAAAATATGCACAGAATGTATGCATTGGCTCTATATTGCATTCTCTCATTCTGATAGTGTCCCGCTTGCTTCCTATTCCCTCTAATAAATCACAGAACCATGCATGACAGATACAGTGAAGTAAGCAATGAGGAAAATATTCCTTTTTTACCACTTCTGCATTATCTTTACCAGGCATTTGTTATAAGCCTTTAGCAAAGAAATATAATGACAAGTTTTCATCATTGAAATGGCCACTGAAAAAAAATTGAGATCTCTTGCACAGTTTAAGAAAAGTGCTTGTCAACTACTGCAATTATAACCCAAAAAAACAAGTGTGTGAGAAATAAGCCACAAAAGAAGCACCATATCCCAATTGTTGGGGGGAAAAAACAGTCAAAGGGAGGGTTGACTAACTGCATTCATTCTTTCATTTTCTATACTGCTTATCCTTAAAAAGGTTGCTGGGGGTGTTGAAGTCTATTCCAGCCAACTATGGGCAGTAGGCGGAGGAAACACTGAATTGGTTGCCAGCCAAAGTCAAAAGAAATAATACAATGCATCCGCCATGCAGTCTTTAGCTAAATTTGAATTATGGGAGTATTCCTTCATTTGCTTAAGATAAAGGTTCCAATAATCAGTCCAAACAAAATGAACCCCAGTGATTAATATGTAAGGATCTGCACGAAATTCAATATTCAGCATACAAGTTGGGGAGATATAACACTGAATACAATTGTTATCAATAGTTAGGGATCAATACAGTTGCTCCAAATCAAAAAGTATACATTGTAGGCAGGCGTCAGGCTGCCCTTCTCCATAGTGTTGGTTTATCATAAACGGCACTCTCTCACCAGAGCAATGATCTCATTGTAATTCCAGCAATAAAATGTTGTTTTCTTACTCCTTTCGCATTTCCAACTTATCACAAATCGCTCTTTTATTTGAGCACACCTCATCAATATTAACATTATCTCACTTTTTCAGTAGGACCCTGCATCTAGGGCCTTTTTGTTTCCCTTTTGCCTAAAGCTGACTCTTAATGCAGGAACGCAGTCATTGCACGCACATAACCAGAGGATTGTAACAGTGAGGAAATATGTTTGCTGTTTGGGTGCTATTTGTGTGGAATTCTAATGAGCCAACACACTCTGCAGGAGAAAGGAGATTTCTCTTGCCCTGATTTTTCCTATTCTTCCTCCTCTTTTTCTTCCATCTGCCATCAGGGTGATTTGCACTTGTAGAAAATAGAAATGCCAAAAAGGCATTTGGTCTTAGAAGGTGAATTACTGCAGAGGATATTGGGCACGGTTCTAATCGGGAGAAGTGACAGAAGTATATCAAGCTGGCTTTCTGTGGATTTTCACTGCTGTCTGATAAAATAATGCAAACAATATAAATAAAAAGTCTTAAGATTCACAAATCCAACCAGAGACGACGCCACTGATACAACTTTCAAACTATGAGATATCCTTTAGATAATAAACCCCATTCATGAAAGCTTAACAGGGGTTTTGGGTTTGAAGAGGAGGAGGGGGTTACTGTCACAGTGACACAGATGGCCACTGCGTAACCTTGGCAACTCAAATCGATGGCTCATTGGCATAGGCTTGCTTTTCAAAAAAACGGTGACAGTGACACTTGCGTGAGTCTAGCTGCTAGACAAGCACTGACACAAATACCCCTTGACAGGGGTGATCTTGATGCTTAGCGAGTTGTCCATGAAGAAAGTGGCAAAGGTAGGCATTTATTTATGTGCTTACGGAAATAATATCAAACACTTTCACTGCAATACAGTGAAACCACATTCACATCTATACAAGCTTTACAATAGATTTATCAACTAATTTTACCCCTCCCACAAACATTATACATTGTATGTGTGAGAGTGAATGTCTGCTTGTTTCACTGTTAGAGGATAGTTTTCTCCTTGAATGCGACTATCTTTTCCAAAACACTGAATATTTACATTGTTTAAGTATTTTCAAAATGAAGAAAATATTTTTTCGCACTACGATTGATGTGGTGCTTGAGATAAGCTGCTTATACTTTCACACCATATTCCAGTTCATCCATGAACTTTGAAAGTTAATGAATCACTTTATTAGGTATAGCTCGTTGGCTACTCCCATAATGGACCTCTTATCACCATCTGACCATTTAGCATAATGACTCTGACAATTATGATTAAAAAAGAGTACCATCATTTCTTCACCTGTGTTACATAAATTCCAAGACCTCGATAAGGGGTTGTAAAATGCGAGACTCAAAACATTTGCCAATATGCCATAATGGCTTCATTGATGATGATGATGATGATAATGATGATGACAATTATGCAGATTCCTTGATTGAGACAAATCAATTGAGACTCGTTCGGATCCATTGGTTTGCAGGGTGTTCGGATCCAAATTAGAACTAAAGCAATACCCAATGTTAGCTTGGAGAAAAAGAAAAAGTGGAAATGAGCAGTATCTATAAAAATTAGACGTGTTCACATCAAAAAATAAAACAAAATAAATAAAAGAATATTCATTCATTTTGTTCTGTGGCATGATAGCATTGCCATTTGGGATGCACTTGAAGTCCCTAAACACCACCCGAGAAGATTCTACATCACAAATGCACCCTTAGTAGCAGCAATTCAAAAACTCAGTTAGAGATAAGTATTAGTTTATATACCGACTTGTTGTCAAGAGAGACTCTTTAGTGCCACTAAGAAAGAAACACTTGGATGGTTTGCTATCTTGACTGCCACTGTTTTCTACCACTAGAAGGCAATATGCTGTTCTTGAGAAGAAATTTTCAACCAGCACTCAAAGCCACCATCTTGACGTCATTACAGAATAACAGTTGAACGCAAACCAAAGATTGTTAGACAGGCATCAAGAAGACGAAGAAGAAGAAAAAGACAACATGCAAGCCTCATTTTTTTCTATCAAATGCTTTAAAAACATCTCCCTGATCAGAGGCTCCCCTTTCTCACCAAATCTTGTTTAGTCACTAAAATATTTAAAAAAATGACAATGAAGATTTTGATGCTATAATACCACTATATATTGGCACATTGTGATCATTTAAGAATGTAGAATGAATTTAGAAAAACATCTAAAATCAGGAATGAAGTATTTGTCCTTGGGGATTTCCTGCTACTTGGTTGGTGAAAGGGAGTTGGAGATTGATGAAGGAGAGATAAAGATCCAAGGAGTAAGAAGTTGAGGACAGATTTAAAAGGAGGAAGACTGCAAAGTGATGGAAATTATTACATGGAGTTTAGTAGTCACATGTACATTACATTAATTCATTTTCCTATTACCTTAATGGACTTCTATGATGCATTAGTGCAGTGGCAGCCATCAAATACAAATGCACATCCCATTTACATTCGGGAGAGGACATTAGAGGTAAACCAAGCCCCTACCCTCCGCTATTTCAAAATAAAGTCACAGATGTCTTGGAAAAAAAACCTACTGTACTGAACATTGACTGGTTTCAGGAGTGAAATTATTACATTTACTACTACACATAAAAGTTAAAACAAAAAACACAAAAACATACTTCATAGATCATTTTTGTTTGCGCCAGTGCGGTGCACAGTACCAAAATAATACTACCCAAGAATACCCAAGGAAAACTCACAGCCCTGAACTCAGCTGATTGCTACAATCCATTTACATTTTTTTTCTTCAAAGAAATGAGGGGCTGGTTATAAAATGAAAGCAGGGAGTGCATTAAAAAGGCTTTTCTTTCGCTGACTACACACACAATACATTTATGTATGAGGACTTTTAACTCATTTTCCAATCCAGCACGTCACTTCCAACCTCCTCATTGGTCACCGTTTATATGCTCAAGTGGAAATTGGAAATATATTAGCAAAAAAAAAAAAACATGTATCTCAGAATAGGCTTTAGACAAGCCATCAGTTGACCTTGCAAATTCTTTTCCACATACGTGAAAGAAATGACAGCATACACAAACACAAATGTAGCAAGTGTAAAAGGTTACTTTACCACACTCATCGAATTCAGCACAAGGTCACATTGACATAAAATCACTTGAATGATGACCATTCTCCAAATATCACACTCCAGTCATCAGAGACTCTAGAAGTGCATGTCAGATGCTCGCACTTAAATCATCTAAACTAGTACATGAGTGTCTTACATATTCAAGGTATGTATGTATACATCCGAGTGTACTTGCAGGGCAGCAACATGAATGCATACTTTGCAGCACATCTGGCAAAGTGGGCAAAATGCTGTTCATGGATGGTGCAAGCATATTTGATTTGTGGCTGTACTCTGCAATATGCAAGTATCCAGTAACAAAAGCAGAATGGGACGGGAGTCTTCATAAGAGTTAAACACATAACATCCTGCTGGTTTCTAGTGACATTATGTCATTTCATACAAGTCATCCAATGAACTATAGGTTAGGTCCGAGATGAAACATGATTAACTTAATTGAACTCAACGATCAATCATAGTCACGTTCGACAATAGTTAATATATCTATTGTGACCCCTTAAAAGTGTGTCTCTTTTATGTATATCAGTCTGAAATATTATTCAATATTACCCTACCTTACAGCCCAAAATACTGACAGACTCAAACAAAGACATTTTTGTAATTCAGACCCATTACTGAAGAACTCAAAGGCACACGCATGACGGAAACAGAAATACCAGCATTACTACAATGCTTTTCCAAACTAATAAAATGCATCTACCTCAACAAACAATTGATTGTTTCTCAGACTGCCCAGAGGGCCATCTTCTATGTGAGGCACAGCCATCTTGGAGATAAAGATGTAAACAACAGAAATGCTGCATTAACGCAATGTGCCATGAACAAAGGATAAATAAACCACAGGCCACCACTACCTACAAAATGCTGAAAAGATACCAAAGAGGGAAAGGAGCAACATACAAAAAAAATGCACTTTGTGGGTGGTGCCAAGGCGTAAGATTTGGAGCCCTTGTCTTGGAGCAATGATGAACCAAAGGGCTTCCCTGAAATAGCACACCCTGACATCGACATTTTTTTTAACCATGCCCAAACACGACAGTAGATCTTAAATCTTGCAAATATTTCAAGAACCTAAGCTATAAGCAGATACATTTTTTCCCTCTAATAAATCTGTCTTCCGATATTAATATCATACTGTATATAAATAAATTATACTTATATCAAAATCAACAACTGGCAGACTAAATTTCACAAGAGCACAGAAGACAAGTTCAATCTTATCAAAAGCACAATATTAATCACGGATTTGATTGGCAGTCTCCTTCCAAAAATTGTATATTTCTGGCACATACTTCCAATTACACGCTCAACATGACGGCTGACGTTGGCAATTTTCCTCGTAGTTTCTGAATTAACAGAAGCTATTTGTAACTTTCTGAAAGGGAATGTGAACTTATACCTGTAACAGAATAGAGCCATAAACATTTCACTTAATTTACGTGACACAAAATGGGCTGAAAAAATTTGGATATTTCCCAGATTCACGATCTAGGTTTAGCTTTCCTAAATTCTAAACAAACCATCTCCGTTTTCAGACAAATCCTATTTGTAATAACCTTGGGAACTCAAGTGTTTTTCATAGTCTGAGCAGTTGCTTGAGCCAGAAACACACCAATAATTCCCCATTTTTAACAAAGACGTGATCAAAGTATTGCAGTATGCGGACTATGTTTACGTATATTGCTGAGCATCTCCAAGGTTGCGATATTTTGTTTGTTGACGCAGAACGAAAAGCAATTCTAGGGATGTAGTATAAGCATCGATCCATGAAGCCCAATTTTTTATCTTTTGTCTCAGAGCTGATTAATTAGATTAACATAATTAAGTGTGGATTGCTCTTCCATTATTCATGGACGGATCGAATTGAAATCTGGTAGAAACATTCTAGTTTTCACTCACATTGAGGACTGAAATGCTCACACAGTCACGATTTGGCACACACATTTTTATGTTGGATAAATTACTTAACACAACCCACAAGTAAGATTTTAAATACTGGGATTATTTCTTCAAATGGGATGATTCATCTTTTACAGAGAGTTAACAGAGAATCACTCATGTTAACAGGCAGACCCCCCCCCCCCTTGATTGTAGGCCCCTGAGCTTGTAGCCAACCTTAGCCTGCAGCCCTTCTCATAGTCTGAGCCATGTACGAATACCATACTGTACAAAGCCTTCAGATGTTCACATGCACATTAAATTATGTATTTGAGCAAGAATGGGCATGATTGTATATGTGGGTGGATGTGCGCGTTAGTGTGTTTATGTGAGACACCAAGAGACAGCTGAGACGCTGACCTGTTCTGACATTTAATATTATTTTGCTACAGGGGATGGAAAGTGAAAAGTGGAGAAAATCCATCGCGCGCGGGAGACAACAGTGACGAAGTGAAGGAGGTGTATAGTGGAAGTGGGTAGGGTATAAAAGGCCCCAACGGCAAAAAGAGACAAGAAAACAGACGTATGAAGGTGCTCAGATATAACAAACAGGCAGACACTCACCACACGTCTAAATATATCACATGGATAGCTGTCCATGAGGAAGTGCTAATGACATCATGGCCAAATAGCCTAAAGACAGCGATGTGCTATTCAAGGTAAAAGTCAGTGACCTGGATCAAAATAGACTTCATATTTGCAGGTTGACGCAAGGTGTTCTAATTAACTTATGTAACTCTTTGGGGGACATTCTGCTGAAAACTGCTTGGAGGAAGTCATTTGATCAACCCTGATAAGATCCAAGGTAACACAATGTTTGGACTTTTAAAAGAAGTGACTGATTAAAGTGAACTCATTTAGAAAGACAGACAGCATTTGCATTAGTACTTGAGACTGATAATGTTGGGACTTGAGGGCAAAAACACATGATGTCCCCCAAAATATACATTTTTCTTGTTATCTTCTGATATAAGGCATTCAATACTAAAGATTCTCACCTTTCGGATGCCCTCCTTGGATTCCTCTATGTTGTTGTCCACACCTCCTGTGCGGTTGATCATCCGCCACATCTGTGAGTACATTGGGTCTCTCTCAAAGGGGTTTAATGCCTTGGACCGCACCTGGTCATACACAGCGGAGTCCAGCACCGTGCCATAGGGAAGCTCTGTCTGCTTTGACAAGTCCTGGAGGGACCTTGAGACAGAAGAGGTCACATTTAATTGAAAAAAAAACTAACTGTTGAACTATGGACTATTAATGTATTAATTTACCAACTTACAACAGATAAGGCTTCATTCATACCACAATTGTATCAGATTTATGTAACATGCTGATCCTAACTAAATATTGACCAGTATCACAAGCCCTTTGTATCAAAATTAAACCTCTAAAATATGCTATTTTGAAATATTGGGCATCAAATTAGGATGCCTCCTTGATGATTTTCTCCAAGCATTCTCCACTGAGAGGAGGGTATGGAGCCTACCCATAACACACTGGAAAGACTATGTCTTCCGGCTGACCTGGAAATGCCTTGGGTTTTCTATCAATACAGTTGGCTTAAGTAGCTGGAGAGAGGGAAGTTTGTGCTTTTGTGCTATAGCTGCTGTTGCCACGACCCAACAATAAATTTGTAGTGCTCATAAAAGGAATGTATTGTGTACACCATCTTCATTCAAATGAACAGTGGCACTACATTCACACTTGCAGGGTATAAGAATACCCACTTGTTTCTTCATCAAGTCTGAAGAAAAAGTCATTAAGATCTAACCTGATCTTTAGTCAATTCAATTACATTGTGCGCATAATGGACATCCTTCTATCCCACTGTGTCTGTCTTTTTCTCTCTCTCCCTGTTTCAGTTTCAGTCTCACTCAAAGCACCCACCCCTTTTGTTTTCCGAAAAGATTCACTGTGAAATTGAGGAAAAACAACCAAGCATGAAATTGACCAGATAGGCGGCTGTATGTTCACTTATTTCATTTCCAAGATGAAACAAAATACACTAATAGTTCAAAGAAATCATCTTGGCCTAGCTAACTTTTCTTTACGATATTGAGAAGAAAACTGACGTCTTATTTCTCCACAGCCTAAAAGGCTTTCTTCAAACAATCCTTGGGGGTGTTTGTTTGAGAGTGAGCTTTTATTTGTACAAATGATTCTATTTTCTATATACTATTGCAAGACATGGTGCTGTTAATTAATTGGTTTAATTACCTTGCATTGCCACCCATCTTTGGTTTCTGTCAAACTACACATCTAAGGCAGACAGATATCCACCTTGCCCTAAAAATAACTATTAGGAGCAGCTGGATATCTAACCTTGCTCACTGATTACCAAGCAACAGTATTTACGTATCCTTCAACCATTCCCTTCCTTTCTCCAACCCTCCCATTTTCACCAATCTATACACCACCTGGTGAAATGAAAAGAGGCAAACTATAAACCCATCTTTTGACATATATAGTGACCACACTAATGGTTGGGGGTTCAGATTGGGGTGAATTGGCATATCAACATGTACTTCATTACCTAAAGTTATTCTGGCAACACAGTTTAGTTCTCTAGATGACACTTCACTAAAAAAAAGAGCAAGTCCCAATCCCAACTTGATGCTCATCTAAATTCTTTCTAATGCTAGCACCTTTTTTGCAGGCTTCAGGCCCATGTGAAGAAGTAATTATACCTTTAGTGACCTCGGAAGAGTAAATATATTATAGATAATGCATGAAAATTTATGGAAATTCTTAATTCGCCTGCAGAAGCAAGAGGAGAGGCACTTGCTAACGCCGACACCTTTTTAAACAGACACATAAAAATGGGGCAGAAAGACAAATTTAGGAAATATTAAATTAAAATAAATGAAAGAGACAGATTTAAGGATAGACAGAGGGAAGGACACAAATCATGAGTAAAATAATGAATTTTGTTTATTCAAATACCGTGCCAGGGTAGAACGACACCCGGGGCACAAATGATGTTTTGGAATGCTGATTACTCCAATGAGAGATAAATGCTTCCGAGTGCCACCAGGAAATAAGTATGGATAGACCTCACTATCAGGGTAGATAAACATAATGCACAGAACTAGTGCGAGAGAGTTTTCTTTTATTTGTGTGTGTGACAGACCTCTTGATGCCCCATTTCCTATTTGTAAATATGTCCACGTGAATGTATCTAGTCGTTCTGTGCGTGTGCTGTTAACCCTGATTAATACATTGGCTTCATTTTGTGTGTGTCGTTCTATGTTTGTATAGCACAACTATTGATATTCCCTTAAACTGTCTAACTTGCATCTGTTTGTGATCTTGTTTTTCTATTATTATGCGACACAACATTTGACATCGCACCTTCAGTCAATGGAAATGTGTCTACAGAGACACCTCGCTACTTTGCACTTCGGTTATTGCTGCTTCACTACATTGCAGATTTTTTACTGCGGAAATGTTTTTAAATTTAGATATTTTTTAATTCAATCATTCATTCATGGTCTTCTGTTTGCCACTTCTTGCGAGGGTTCTGACCCCCCATTGACCGCAATAATCGAGGGGTTACTGTATTTTTTATTTTTATTTTTAACTTTATCTGTCTGCATGAGTTTGTTTATAATTTTATTACAAGACAGGAATATACTACAACACACTTCTCCTTACTGGGCTGATGGCATCTTATTGTTTTTGTCTAATGCATTTTTTAACACAAATACACAAGGTCTCAGGAAAGAAAATGGAAGCACGATACTCCAAACAGACAGGAAATGTAATAAAATCCTAAAGTATACTAAATGACAAGGTAGGGTAGGATAGAGGATGCAGTGGGATTGCGCCAGATAAATCAAGTCATAAGCATTAAGAGTATAAATCTCTTAGTAGATTCAGTAATGTACACACAGGAGATTTTTAGACACTCACTGGATTGAGTTTTCGATGCGCGTGATGGTGAGGAACGCAGCTAAATTGGCTGTGTATGAGGAGATGACGATGAGGGCAAACATCCACCAAACGCCCATCATCATCCTTGTCGCCAGGGTGGTGTAGGGAACCTCCCCACCTAAACAGAAAAACACAAAAGATGAAGAGGTGAACTGCAGAAGCAATACCAATTTATGATATTTTTATACTTCCTCATAAAACAGTTTACTGATAAAATATTTATATTTGGAGATCTGAGTGCTCGGACCAATTCATGAGACATATTCTAATCCCTTTTTTTCCCATGTGTAACTTATTTTGTTACTTTGTTTTCAATGTTTGAGGAAGAAAAATGAATTATGGATAAACGACACAGGAAGAATCTTTTTTTGTTGGCAATAGACTAGATGGAAACTCCAAACTTTACAACAGTAAGGCACACAGAAGTACTGCTCGGTTGCAAAATCCAAATAACCTCATACTATTCTTATTGTGTTCTGGATTAGTTATCAATACTATACTCGATATTGATATTTGTTCTCATCACAATGGGTTTGTTTACCAATGATGTGGTGCTCTACCTTAGGATGATCTATAAAAAAAAAAAAAAATGCCATTGGGAGGCAACTTTGCATGAAAATGTATTTCAATTCCTGCAATTAGATCTTTTGGAAAGGAAATTGAGTTGATTCATTCTGATAAGCAGTGACTCAGTGCTAAATAAGCTCAAATCAACCAAAGCCAAAACAGCACCTTTTCAAAAATCCACGTGACACCCTCCCACATAAGCTCATGTTCCCTTTATCTTCTCCCTCTTTGCTGCATTGTTACTCTTTCCAATCCCCCTTTCAAGCCCGAGCACCACTGTTTCTCTGACATTTAATTCAATTCAAATTTGTTATCGTCCTTTACAGTATCTTCCCCACTTCTGCTGACTACACAGTATTACCACAAGTGTGAGGGTGCCGCGATATGTGCCACTTTACAGCCACTTCAAACACTCAGGCTGTATGCTTTTATGTTACTTATCATATTACATCAGATACCACTTATGTTACATCAGACACCAAATTGAAAATTTTATGTGAAGCCCATATAAATAAATATCAATTATTGGCATTAGCTAAAAGACTTGGTGTACCTATAGAAGAGACGGTGGGATGTGAGGTGAAGCCGTCCATTCCTCTAGTGAATATTGGCATTTATTTTTTAATAGTGGTCATATTCAGTGTCAAATGAAAAACATTGAAAAAAACACTTACCAAGGGTCACTCACATGTCATGCTTGCCCTTGATTTTTACTCTAGATGCTATGCATTGACCACAATATTGCAAAACCTGTGCTTTTCTGTCCATTTTCATGCACAAGTATGGACTAATTTACGATGGCTTTGCACCACAATATTCTGACAAATCTTTCCAATCCATCACTTTTCTCTCTCTAACTCTCAATACATCTCATGTCAAAATATTCAAAATAGTCCACAAATCTGTGGATGTTCACAGACCTAATTGCAAACATATTGATCTTATATGATGACAGGAAATATTTTTAATGGTTGCAACGTATTTGTCAGGTCTTAGTGGACAGAAATTCAAGGTTGTCATCGACTGGCCAGTAATTACACAATTGATTAAATAGCTCTGATATTTAAAAAAAGATACTACATTTTTAAACTACTTTGCCCATGCAGGGCTGGTGATTTAATCGAGATGTCGCTGTGAGTGAGACTTTTGTAAAGAGAATCACCTTTTTAATAATTATGAAAACATGGTATAGAAAAAGTAATTTCTGTGGCGAAACTGTTATATACTCGGCTTGTAGCCTACTGTACTCTCATTAGTTAAACTAGTTCTAGTGGGTCTCAAATGTATGTGGTCCTGATGCAGAACTGTTTTGAGTTTGTGTTACTTTATTATTAGAGGCATAGAGCCTACTAGTTTTGTTATTCTCTTGTTTTAATATTTATGTTTATTTGAAAGACTTCAAAATTATATAAGTACTATCTGATATCTGTTGTGCTAATGTCTGCAAGCCAGCTGTTGTGGGTATGTGCATGACAGGAAAGGTGTTTTGGTGGTGTTTATTATTTGAATTTAGGGGGTTCAGTCATATTACTGACTTATTCAGCGACTTTACAGCCTCCAAAGAAATTAACAATTTTTTTTGTTTTTGTTTTTAACTCTAGCTAAACTACATTGAGTCTTTTGTGAACAAAATGTATCGTAGGCCCTGACTCGACAGTGTAAACAGTATTTCCCCTTGAGGATTTTCAGAACACATGGAAAATAAACAAATAGACGACGTCTGCAATTGTCACCTACGGTCTTATATAAAATAAGCAAATTACGTTTTTGATTAAGCTGTGTCATGAAGTATTCATGAGAAATGATATGAAAGGCTAGTGGGAATAGGAATGTTTTCTGATGGAAGCATGCAGGCGGACAAGCAAATGTGATTTTTCAATTTTTCCTCCTCCATTCTCCATTTGAATAACATATTTGCAAAGTTGTGACAAGCTTCTATAACATGACTTTTGCGACTCTTTCTAGAGTTCCACAGATGAAACTTAAAGATTGTGATTTTTTTCCCATACTAGAACTATTTGCATAGCCCCAAGAATATGATATTGCTTAATTACTGAGACACACCGCGACAGTATGGCGTTCATACTCTACATTATAACCCATGTTTTATACTTAATTCTCCAAAAATGGAGTAGTAGTCCCTATTCCATCTGACCTCAGTCAAATGGTTGAATATTCACAACAAAGGTCGTACTGTACATCGGGTGTGGTTCTAGAAGTTTGAACAAAAAAAAAAACAATAAAAAGGTGACAGATACTTTTGTTGTCGTGATGCATGATTCTATTGTATTTCTGTGTAACACCATAAGACTATCAGTAAAGAAAGTCAGCTACTTTTACAACACATCCCTGTCACTTTTATTTATCCCCCTTTTGTAGAGAATAAATACTGCACATCATGCATGTCCACTCTCTCAACCCTGCTGCTGTATAAAAAAAATGTAATACTATATCAATTTTATCAGACAGCTATTATCATGGGCCACACACCTAGTGTAGCATTGTGAAGTCGCACATGTTGAAATATTCTTTTTTTTCATTCATTTTTTTGTACTTTTTACCCTCACAAGGGTCATGGGGGATAGCTGTAGCCTACCCCAATCAACTAAGCCCACCAGGCGGGAGACACCCTGGATTGGTGGCCAGCCAATCGCAGGTCACAAGCACACTGATAACCATTCACGGTCATACTCATAGCTTGGGGCAATTTAAAGTCTTCAACCATCCTTCCATGCATCTTTTTGTGATGTGGGAGGAAACTGGAGTACTTGTAGAAAACTAATGCAACCCTGGGGAGAATATGAAAACTCTACACTTTAAGGTTCAAACCTAGGAATGAACCCTCAATCTCGGAACTATGAGGCTGACGTGCTAACCACTCGGACACCAGGTCGCCTGCAGAAGGTACAGGTCACCTGAATATCCTCTTGCTGCCATTCACACAACAGGAAAACTGCTTTATATTCAGAGACATGGACAGATAGTACACTGAGAGCTCTGTGAAAACTGCTTTAATGTATTTGAACTTTGCTCCTAATCAAAACAGTGGCACCTTCCTATCATGGATGTTAGCAAGGGCAAAATCCAAGGAAGGTGACAGTAGTGTCCCACTGCAGGTGGCTTCTCAGCATGAAGGCTTTGAAAGTCCTAGTCTCTAGTGTCAACTCCCAACTGGACTCATCATCTTGTGTCTACACTCCAATTCAAAAGTGAGTGTTTTTTAGGCTTGTGGTCCAGAGGCTTTAAGGGCCCCCTCAGTGTGTCCCCAAATGAGAACCTCCATTCTTCCTACCAGTGCTTAAAGTCTCATTCTGCAGTTTGTCTCCAGTCTACAAAGTGCACTGCTAAAACCAAATAAATCCATCTGCCATCTACAAGGATACTGAACACTAAGAATTTATATACTGACGTTCTTGACTTGATTTAATCCAGTAAAATTGTCCTGAGTCACTGCTACACAGGTCACTTGATTTGCTGCTCAATGGAGGAAACCAATCTGAATGATTAATCAGTGTCACCATGAAGCAAATGGACAAGAAAAGAGACAATATATTTAGCAGTAATAGGCTGTTTTGTTTTTGCTCTTGTGTGGTTGTTTGCTCGAGGCTACATGTTTCAAAATATATTTGTTTGGTTTACTGTGGCCACAAATGATTTTGTTTACAAATATGCAAAACTCAAAACCTCATGCAGTCAAAACAAATAGAAAAACACTGAATCTTGAAGTAGGGAAAACAGGATGACCAGGCTGCGATGCATTGACTTTTATGATTACACAGAATTTTGTTCGGGGGTTATTACATTTGCACTGTTTATTGTTGTTCCCCCTTTTTTTAAACTTGTTTTTAATCTTAAAATAAAACATTCTTCAGTGCCTCTATGGAGGCTCTGTAAGGATTTTCAGTGTATTAATTGCGAAATACGGCAATCATAGCATGAAGAGAATTGAGTTAGGATATACGTGCTATTTTTCTTAAACTTTGGGTGGATTCAGTGATTGAAATTCACAAGAGGATGTACAAAATGTCATTAGCCTCCCTACCTTCTCTTTTGGGCACTGGCCACATAAAAACCCATCAAAACATTCTGTCGACCATACGCCATGAAAAAATAAGTTATCTTTTCTAATCTTCATGATTCCATTACACCACCCAAAATGTTAGAGTTTCTACCGCCAGCTATTCTTGACTAAGAGAAGATGATAGCACTTCATTAGGGCTTCTTGGAATAGTTGGACGATGTTACAGGCCACCTCATGGGAGAAACGGCAATCCTGCTATACAATGATGCAACCATTACTTCACTTAAACAGTTTGGCTCCTTTTAAAATATATATATGTCTCTTAAATTGCATGGAGGGTAAAGTTAACTGCAATCAAAGACAGTTACTTTAGAATAAATATGAGTATCAGAGTATGAAAAAGTTGGCACAAAATATTAACAACTCCACAACAAACAACACAGACTTCATTGTGAACCATGCCGTGCACTAATCACATGAATGATGGAGCAAAGCAGGTCTTCTAGAGGAATTAGAGCTCAGGTTGTTATCCCACCATGGGTATCAAAGTGATTCAACATAGGAAGGAGTATTATTGACTTCCCACATAAATTCAGTGGCGTAGAGCTCATAAGAAGTCGGAAAATCAGCAAACAAACATGTATGTGCTTTGTTAATCATTTGTTTTGAGGGAAAGGAACAAAAGAGACAGTGATGACAAATTTGTTGTGTTGTGTTTCTCCACCACAAACGTGATTCCACAAAAAGTCAATACATTTGCCTCAAACTAACCACCCAGCACTGTTCCTTGTTGACAGTGTACTGTTGAAAGCGAGCTTTAGATGAGAGCTGCTTTGAAGCAATGTGTGCTAGAGCCAGGAGTTTTTTTGTGGATGTATCCCGCCGCCACTTTCGGATTATTCGCCTCTCGTCCCATTTGATGACTTGTAGGAATATTTAATTTGGCTGATTTTAGTACCTGCACAACCACAGCTGGGATAAACTGAGGCAAAAAGTGTGGTGATATCTGCAATTGTGAGTATTCCAATCAATTTTTATAATGGTGCTACAGAACCTTATTACCTCCACCAAAAAAAGCATAGAAAACTTTTTGTTTTGCAAAAAGCCCTAAAAGTCTATATATAAATTTAGAGTCACGGTTTCAATTTAATATGTCTTTAAGCAGAAACCTGGAATTCAAACCTGTATCCTCCTGACTACCAATAGTTCAAATGTGTCCTCTGTAGAGGACATTTGTAAACCTAAATATCTCCCACCCAGTGCATTCAATCGAATTAACTTGATTTGGACAGTGAAAAAAATGGTAATACACAAACACACAAAGGTTTAAAGTACAATGCTTTTCAGAAGTAAGGTTTAATTCCCTTAGTGCAATTCAAAAGCTTACTGAAATGTGTCTAAGACTTCAACTTTGCAGACTCAACATATTCAAAAGTAGGGGGCGTGTAATAGGAATATGAGTTTCAAATGGGGCAGAGGGAGAAGAAAAAGGAATTAAAATTGCACACATTGACCCTTGGGTGTTGAAATGGGGTCTGTGAAGATTTCTAATTGGAGGTGGTTTGGTTTCATGAGGAAGTGGGATATAATGAAAAAATTGAAAATGCACAATTCCCTGAGATTCACTCCACAAAGTGCTCACCATCAGCAGCCACATTTGTATGTTTAAGTGTATTTTAAGCCAGTGCGGTACATTCAATTTTACTTCCATATACTCAATGCTGTTTGGCTGGCTAAGATGGAGTACTGTGAGTGCATAAAAATGCATTAAGTGTATATAATATGGAGTTAGACAATACAAATACTTCTGAAGATACAAACACACAGTTACCCTGGCAAAGAAGTAACTTATATTGTAGTACTCTAAATCTACTATCGTTTAAAAAGTTAAATGTTGAGTGTTCTAGCACATTGAACTTGTGAAGCATTTACAATCCCAAAGAGCTAATGTTAAACATGAATAAAAAAAATTGCCATGTTTACCACTTGAAACAGGGGCCACAGAATGTTTACGCTTTGTGGTGAAATTTCTTTCACATTCTTACTAGGTGTACAGCTTGAGGTGTTCAAAAGGGGAGAGTCTTGTTAAGCTTCATCATGCCCCACGTATTTTCAATGGAAGACAGGTCAATCTGCGACCCGCACTCTTTTATTGCAAAGCAACACTGTTATAACACGGGCAGAATGTGGTTTGGCATTGTCTGGATGGAATAAGCAGGGGGATTCATGAAAAAGATGTTGCTTTGACGGTGGCATATGTTTCTCGAAAACATGATTAGGCCTTTCTGCATTGATGGTGCTGTTCCAGATGCACAAGCTGCCTATGCCACATACAATGATGCAACCCCGTAGTGTCGCAGATGCCGTGTTTTGAACAAAACACTTAACAGATTGGGATGTTCCTGTCCTCATTAGGACAGGTTCTAAACACAGAACCGTTTAAACGGTAACATTTTAAATGACCCGCGGCCCAGAGACAATGCCCGTGCTTCTGTTTCCTGTTCAAAAATGCCTCCCTCTTTCCCCCTTTGGATTTTTTCATGACAACAGTGGAAGGTAGAGTCGAATGTGCCAAAGATGTCTGGAAGTATTACTGACCTAATTGTATTTCTATTTCTATTTGTCAAGTATTGCACATACCACAATGCGCTACCAGCCGCAATAACCCATTGCATGAAAAAGAAAGCGCAGACAAAAGGATACTTGAAGTTCAGTATGTACCCAAACTTTCAGCTACTCTCACTAAACGTTGTAAACATTTTGCCAAACTCATCTTGAAGTCATCCTTTTTTGTGTGTGGGTTGGTGTGTGCATGCATTTTTCATGGGCCCATTTGGGCCAACTTGCTGCATCATCACTTGTAAACATTCAGGAAAATTGGCTGACTCTTCTTCACTGAGCGCTTTTCCTTATTCAAATGAAAGAGCAGAGGGTGACTGGCTTCCAAATAGGAAAAGTGTGGAGGTCACTGATAAAGCACAACACATTTCATGTGTGGATGCGTGTGAGTACGTGTGGACTGGAAATAACTGAAAATACATAGTCTTAGCTTGGATGATAAGCCCCCAGCCAGTTTTGCCCATTATCCACAAACACTTTTGTATACTGCATAAGGGTTAAATTTACTTAGTAAAATATGCATCTTTCATGCATACTGTGAATTTAAAAGATCCTTGTAGTTAGTTCAATTTTGCAGGTTTTTGCACTTAATTTGCTCATTAAAAGAGGATCACAGAACATCACTAATCGGTTTTCTGATGGGAAACAATGTTTTCACAACAAGAGCCATCGCCCATCAACAACCGTATATTTTTGTGAATGTTCTTCCAATGAAAAAGGTCTCAATTGGATCTTGCCCGGTTTGATATGTGAAATATATTCATAGTGGATATATGGAACAATCAATCCGGCATTTCAGGTTATAGGAAACATACAAAACTATGAATACTCAATGCATTCTGAGAAGAGATGGTGCAAGCCTTCTAAAATTGTACTGTGGCGGGCCTTCTGGGGGGCTTTCCTTCACACTCCATGTTGTGTTTTAATTATTTTTTTGGGTGTGTATGTTTGCATGTAGAATATTTAAACTTTTGCAAGTTTTGAGCAGCAGTTTTGGTAGGGAAGATTCAATTTTGAAGAGACAAGGTGGGGTTGTATTTATGTAGCTTTACTCTCTTGCATTTAGAACTGTGCACAATATTCAATTCACTGCACTGCACAAAAGGACCTGTGGTGACATTGGAAACATTATATTTTCTTCCCAACAGCTTGATCAGCACTTTTTTTCTGACTTCACACTTGAATGCAACTCAAATGCGAAAAAGTCAGCAAAAAAAAAACTGCCTTTATTTACAGTCTCCTCTACAGCATGTGGATCAATACAATCTGTGTATAATATGAGAGGAACAAAAGCCAGACACACACAGCTATGTGTGTATGAGGGTGTTTGTGTGCTTTTTCAATGTGAAAGGGATCTTTTTTTTGCATGTAGCTAAGCATTTTGTTTCCTGGAGGGCAAAAGTTGGGCCTCGCAGAAAGAGAAGAAATATAGTTCATTAGACTTCATTGCCAAGTTCAAACACCACAATACTTGTTTTCAATTATACACTTTCCTCCGGCCATGCTGTTGGATTCCATAGAGCCCATCTTGAGAAGAATTGATTTCCAGCAAAAACATGATCGGCTTTGCTAACTGGAAAGCTCTTTGAGACTTAGCGTTAGACAATGATATTTGCCTCAAGGAAGAGAAGAAATCATCATGACGTTCTGAAGCAAAGTAGCCAAAGTAAGCAGAAGTAATTTAATATACAAAAGCAGACATGATTAAGATTTTGTTTGAATTAAAATAATTACTATTCTATTGTAAGACACTTAAATCAGACAGATTAAATTAAGTATTTCTTTTGATGATTATACCATGGTTACATTGAAAAGTTTAGAAGTTTAAAATGATCTCCCATGTTCTGCCAGAGGTCCAAATGAACATCAATTGACAAAAATGGAGCTGGAATGATTATGGAGCTGGAATGATTTTGAAACTGCGCAGTTCCTTGAGTCGGGTGTCCAAACTGCTAGTCCACCATCACGTTTATCTTTCACCAGTGCTTTTCTTTTATTGCTTTCTGTTCAGCAGTGTGTGAGGAGTTTAACGTTCGATCAGAGTTGTCCACTAATGTGATCACTTAATAGTCATTGTTTGAATTTGTAATGTCGTGTTGCAATGTTAGTACTGGATGATGACAATTTGATACTTAAATTTGATATCATAACATGGCCCTAGTTTGGAGTCTCACTAATATATTATCACACACAGTAGGGGTTCTTAAATGGCTACACTTTCACCCAAACTATTGCTTTACATCTGGATAATAACATATTTGCCACTGCCTATTTAAATTGTGATGTATTATGATATTTGAAATATTATGCTTTATGCTCGTTTTTTGTATATATACAATTATACTAAGGCAAGTGTACCTTACAGCCTAAAATATTAAGTTGTAACTATGGAAACGTAAGGTTGTCTCAAAGACTTTGAAGCTGCATTTAATCTGCGGATCAAATTCAAGCCAGCATCTGTCACCAGAGAGTCATTGAAGCCGCAGCAATCGCTGCACATATTTTAGTCTCCCCGCCTACAATAATCAGACAATTTCTTTGTAACTATGTCGTCAAGGTCAGCCTTCTGAGCTACTGCAGCCTGAACAAACAACACGCTTAATTGCTTTCTCATCGACCTATCCTATGCAAAAAAAAAAAAAAAATGACGCAATATTGTCATGCGCTTCTGTTTCGATAAATATAAAACCATCATTTAGAAGAACCTGGTATCCGAGAACAGCATAAAATTGGGTGTGGGGGACTGTCTACTTTTACATGCATACAAATTCCATTACATTAGTCTTATTTTCTTTAAAGGTGAGATACAAGGCAAAACTGTAAGGGAGAAATGGCGTTATTGGTTTAATTTTTTCCATGACCGTTTGGCTCTATGCTTGCAATTAAAAGTGTCTGTAGCGAGAGGTTTGGCTCTTGGCTTTAAGTTCACTAAATTTGCAGTTGCCCAAACAAAGCAAGGCAAGGCAAGCAAGTAAAATCGGTTGGATTATGATTTCCAATCCTCTGAAAAAATTTCCCACTGTCTCAGACATGTTATTTGAAGAACTTGGAACTGTTTTAGATAGAGGGCAAAAAGTCATCCTTTAAAAATAAAACAGTGTTTGGAACTATGCTCAATGCCAGTTTAGTAACTGGTAGTTTTTTACCAAATGGTTTTTCCTTTGAGTGACAAAATCTAATTTTCTTTGTGTAAGGTTAGCACAGAACAGACTACAACCAAAGATTAACAGCTAAACCAGTTTTTCTAATATTAATTTAGAACATATGAGTACTTGTTTAAATTCAAAATCCGGCTTATTCTTTTTTTTTACTCTCTGGAGAGTAGAAGAGATTTTTCAGTGTCTAATTAAATGTGACACAATGCAATTATGTACTCAGACTTATGAGAAGAGAAACCTGGCTTGCCTTCCAACTAACCGGTGCAGTAATTGCTGCCTATACCTTTTTAAGTGACTTTCCATAATCAATGTCATTGGGAACATGTTCTCATAACTCACATATGCTGTTGGAAATGAAGGGGAAGGTCAATGTGAAAAGAAGCCAGAATTGTATCTCATCCAGCAGGAAAAATAACTACCAGTAATAGGAGACAGTACACAAAAACTATGATCACATATGAATTTCTGTCCAATGAATGCTAATATATATTTATTCATTCATTTTCCAAACTGGTTATCCCCACAGCGGACAATAACAGGGAAATATCTGGTGCTCCAAGTCTTATAAAAGAATGCAGCAGCATCATGCTCACACTTTCCTAAAGTCATCTTTTGTGCACTATACGTATTCCTATTTTTCCCCATACAATCAAGCAAATAAAATGATAATTAAAAGAAATGATAATTATAAATGAAAGCTCACGTGACAGCTGGTATCTCTAAAAAGTTGTTAGATGGGTCACCCATGTATGAAGGTAATACATAAAGAGGGGATATCATCTATTTGTCCAAGCATATGGCAGCACTCTAACGTAGAGTGAGGTAACAGTTTTACCTACAACCAATTTGCCAAAGTTATTATATATTTCATACATGACTTAATATAAACTGGTCTTTGCATTATCGCCGTTTTAAAAGCTGGAAATGGGACCGTCTCGTTAAGAACCTTCTCCACCGATACACTCTCACTACCAAATATAGCCATTCATGACAAAACATGTCGTCTATTGGATATGTGAAAAGAGGTAACTCAAGAATACAATTCCTCTATGTTAATTGCTCAGAAATGCTTATTTTGCTTGTTTAACGTGTGTAACCATAGATGAATAATTTGGAAAACCACTCAGATTGTGGCAGGGAATGGCCAGGGAATGGCAATGTAGCATGATTAAAATCTCAACAAAATCACATTATGCATACCCTCCAAAAATCACAAGGCATCAATTTCAGGAGCGTTGTTTTGGAGGTTGTATTTTTAAAGTCCATACCAAGCCTGTTCTCACACACACAAAGTAGAAATGTAAATGCAATTTGACTTCTAAAAGCAGTGAATGGAGGGCTGATTCAAGAGAATGCAGAGACAGGATAATGAGAAAACCAAGAGTGTAGAAAATGAATGAATAGGAGTTGAATGTACTATAGATGCCGAGAGACTTCCTCTCAGATGGATGAAAATAAAACAAATGTTGGTCACGGGGGGAAAGGACTTGCACTGCCTCCACCTCGGCGAATCCCTACTCTAGTGGGATAATGGATTCAAGAAAGTTGGGGAGACAAAAAGAAGAAAAAAATAAAAAGAAATGAAGAAGAAATAAAGGCTGTCATGGTAACACTGGCTTCACAGCAGTGCAGCACACTGGAGGCAGAGGTAATGATGGAGGGGATGCGAATGCTTGTCGCACAGTGAGAGGCTGAGATGGAGGACAGCTATGCTACAACAAGTGGATGGAAACGTAATTTACTCAACTCTTCATTCCAAAGCACACATACCAGGGCCATACACTTTTTGGGAGTTTATGACAGGTTCTTTTTCAGCTATGTTGATGTAAAATATCCATATATATTCTGCTATGAATATTATTTTGGCCTTCTTATACACTACTGAAAACAAGACATAGCATATAATTGTATTGCTTTGTTTTTAGTGATCTTATGAAACTTTACATATTTTGCACTTAAAATTTATCACCTATATGATTAAAATTGACTAGCAATGAAAAAGCTTCACATAAACACTATTTTCTAACATGAAATTAATGCTTGCCACAGACACTTTTTTTTGCTGATGCATTTTGTCTTAGAATAGATGAATTGTCACATTACAAGACATAGCGTCTCCCTGATCATTACGTACTGCCGCGAAAAGCATGCTCTGACATTCAATATTGGCAAGAGTTGAGACAAGCAGATATCAATCAACAATGGCCACAGAGGAATCTTCTATCACATTGTGACGGTCGTATGATCTGCTCGTATCACCACAATCGTTATAAACAAGATTCGCTGAAAAATCAGTTTCAATGTTTATTTTGTCTGCGTGGGATGGAGGAACACAACTGTGTGCCCCCGTCCGCAGTCAATGTGTAATTGTCACAGTCTGCTGGTTAAAAACACACCAGAGCACAGGTCAGTGAAAAAGTTATACTACTGGTCAATATTTATCAACAAATAGTAGGGACACTTAGGAAGTGTCACACTATGTGGGACAACAAGCAGCAAAAAAAAAAAAAAAAACTTTAGCACGTGGCTGTGAGGTATCTGAGATGTATTATCAGCACTCGGTATATAAATGCACAACTACATGAGGCGCAGTGATGTCAGCCATGGCAGTAAATGAGTCTGCACAACGTTACTGTCAGGCCGTAATCAAGCTCAAATTGTGTAGACTGTGTCTGGCATTATCCATACACACAAATCACCTTATCTTTCAATGTTCAGGTTTCTAACATTAGGTTGTGCCGTGATTAAGTGGGAGAAAGAGGACACCTGGGAAATATTTATGCAAGGCATTTATATGAGTTGACACCCACATTTTGTTTCTTTTCTCTTCTATCTTCCTCTTTTGCTCAAGATGAACAGTTTGAGTCGTGACAACAGCAAATATGTAAGCGGTAACACATAAAAGGAGACGGAAAGGAATCTTAGCAGGAGACAAGATTAAAGATTAGAACACTGTTGCATATCTGCTTTTTGACTTGTGTTGGTACAATTCTCCAAATCTGTGGCTAATCCAGTTTATGTACATAATGGAGTCTCTGATAAAAGAGTACAATTTTTGGAACAAATAGGTTTGTAACATTCTTCTTTGGAACATTATTCTTCTTTCTTCACAAAACTACATACTTTTTTTTAACTTAATGAGGTGCATGTCTTTTGGTGTGAATATTTTTATGGTTTACACGGCTATATAATATTTAAACAAATGCAGATTTGTTTTGCAAAATTTGGTCGATCCAGTTTATAATTGGGTGCGGTTTGTAGTCCCAAGTTTATAATAGTTTTTTAATGCCACTCTGAAAACGTATTTACTACATACTGTTGAAAACTCAAAAAAAATTAATATTTTAATCATGGGCTCTTGCAGTGATTTGGTGATTGTTTGCCATCACTTCAATTTTCTGGTATATTTTACTAAATAGGGGTATGCATCTCACTGCCCTGCAATGCCTTTGGACAATTTTGACTTTAACACTCTATAGACGTCGCATGACACCCATCTCCATCCAATCACTTTCCTCTTCCCAAGCTCTCACTCTAGCCACTGCCTCTGGTGGCTCATTTCAAAATCCAAACGCCAGTGTACAAGACTGCAAATGAGTGCATGTCCCCTTCCCTGCAGGGTCTTGCTCCGACCAGCCTGTGCGCAGCTTCCAGTCAATACTGTGCTAATGTTATCTGTTTGCTTTCTACCCTGGGACCTGGTGGCCCTGGCCTTGGCAATCATTCAACCTTCGTCCCATCCAGGAATTATTGTAATGATCTTTCCAAGTCTGACCATAGGCAAGTACGACCCAGATGAAAATGTGAATTGGCATCTTTGGGAAATACTATATCATATATAAAAAGTTTCTTCCTTTAAGAAAAATAAGTTGGGAGATGACTGAAACAACAAAATACTGTGAAACTACAAAGAATAAGAAAGGAAAGAGACATGAAATATGAAAATAATCTCTGAGAACATCTCACAGCATGCTCCTAGTACTCATGCTTGGTTTGCTTGAAAAGGCCCAAAGCAAGACAGCCAACCCAAATATTGTTTCCGCTCCCATTTTTCTCAAGGGTTACATTGTTTTCACAGTATAGTTCAATTCAATTGTAAACATAGACAGCAATAAGTATGAAGTATCTGCAGGAAAAAAATGTGTCTTTGATTTCCAAAATGGACTGCATTCTGTTTTCTGAGCGTTCCAGCTGACTTTTTACAGTAGGCTCTACTTTTACTTTACCCTGCAGTGGGATGAGTGTTGTTCATGCTTGGTTAAATTCTAAGCGAGATTTCTGGTCCTCCAAATCAGTGACAAATCATCTGTGACCATAATGCTGCTCCTTGCATTAACCCCCCCATAGACACATACACACCCACACAGTACAGTGCACACAACATGCAGCTGCATTTTGGTGCACAGCAGCTCAACAAGCTGCTCAAAATGAGATCCTTCCACACACGTTTTCCTCACTAATGATGCCATGACTAAAATGTTAATTACTCCAAAAAGAGAAATGATTGCCAAAAATCAAACAGCAATTAGCGTGCATCATCATTAGGGACGTTAGACGCTACAACAAGATGGAGGATTATTGAGGGAAGGGCAGGCACCGTGCTCATCAGCAACTCATTCATCCCATTTTACATAGACAGAAAGAAAACTTAGAACCAACATATGGTAAAAAGTCCGCAGTAATCCTTTGAAAAATGCAGAAATGCATTAGTAGCTACGAGGCAATCTTAACACAAAAACAACAAAGGAAAAGAACAAGACCACCATTGAATTTCTTGTCAGGTGATCCAGGGAGGAAGCAGGTGGAGCAAAGCAGAGATTGTGAAGCAGAAAGATGTTGGGTATAAGGACCGACATTTTGAGTTCGAAGCTGCTGATCACTGTGTAGTGTAACATATTTATAGATTGCTGATCTTGCATCAAGGTTGCCTCACAGGCACCACGCAAAAAGTCAGACGCATCAAATTTTCTGCTTCTTGCCACATAGTGTCATGTCCAACAATACATACTCCAACCGTACAATTTGTTGCTAAATTTGGACAAATAATGTCCCTCCAAGATCAGCATTCTCCATTTATTTTCTCTAAGTGCAGTTGCTGGCAGTGCAACACAAAGCTTGTTTTGCCTGCCATCAAATTGCCACCCTTACACCCTGGTCACCTTGCTAAGTGTTGATGATGTCATAGCTACAAGAATAAACAGAACAAACCATCACCTTATTCCTCTAGCAAATGTGTTAACCTAATATAAGAAGAGGGATAAATTACTAATTTGTAACAAAAAAAGAGGAAATCTTTGGATTAAAATAAATATACAATTATGAATATTACAGAGCAATTTAGATTTTGTTTTCTATTTTTGCGGAAACATTTCAGACTACTGAAGTATAGACTATGTTCCCATTCTGCCTTATTAATAACCACAATCACATCTCATCATGCAGGATCTCCAGTTACTTTTAGACACCAGAGCAGAGAGCAGAGGTCAACCCATGTGATGCATTGTGTATGTACCTTGTTGTACGAAGGATCCGTACACGAACCACATAGAATTGTAGAGTGTTGTGGAGGATACAGAGCCCATGGGCAGTCGAGGTGGGTTTAGCCAGTTGAGCAAGTAGACCAGGATGCCAACCAGCAGCACGGTACCAGCGATGCACGCCCACAGTGACAGGTCAAACGGTGCCAAGCAAGCAAACATGTCCACTGTGCGCTCAGCCTTACGCAGCAACACACCCACGGAATAGTCCATGTAACGTGAGGTGAAATCCACGACACTCTCGCGCTCGGGCGTGATGGTCAGGGCTGAGAGTCCGATGTCAGCTCGCTAAATGACAGAGGAAAGGATTATTCATTATATATCAATATATCTACATCTACGACTATATATTATATATATCATATATATACACACAACATTTATTGCATTTCATTTTAGCTCTTATTTATTACTCTCATTTGAAATACAGACAATCATCTTTGCATCATTTGTACATGTAAACTGAATGATTTTGCACTTCAAGACTGCATGATTCAGTAGGTGCAATTAAAATTAGCGTTGCCAAAAAAAAAAGGGGGTAATTAAAATGTTTCCAGTCCCTGGAGTTACGCTAGCAGCTGTAATATTTTGATTTATCAAAAAGCTTGTCTTTGATTTATGACTTTGAACGTGGGAATGTCACTACGAGCCAAATACAGGAACTCAGGCACTGGGAAAATCACGTTGAACTTTCCGTATAACTGTAGAATCCTATTTTGGTTTACCCGGAGTATAGGTTTGCAGATAAGAATGAAATCTTTTAATATGTGACACTCTCTGAATTCATAATGCCATTAATGGCATTATATATTGAACTTATAGTACTTATTGTTTCAGAACACTTTGTAACAAACAATTATACCATCTAATATTCTTCTATTCTCCAAATATGCAGTCAGAGCAACTATAAAGTGCAGTTATATTTTTTTTACAGAACAAATCTTATGAGTTATTCATCTTATTATTGTCCGCTTGAGGAGTTGAATCTGAGTTGTCCGATTTAAATGGAGTTTAAGGGAGCCCCATGAGGTTGCTTCATTTAAATATGTACTGTGGACATGGCATGATTTTCCTACTGAAATGCTATAAGTGGGCCAAACGATTGTCTGAGAAACAGTCCCAAAAAGGAAACGTAAGCCATCCATTGCATACATAGCATGCAGAAGTGATTCCAATGGGACGTGGCATTATGCATTCAGTTTTGTATATTGGTTCAAAAGGTTTTATCCTGTAGGAAACATCTAATTTTGTATTGATATTCGTCTCACCTTGAAAACGAGTTCCCCCATGAGTCCATTCCATTGACCATCGGGTTGCAAACTACCATACTTGTGGTCTGGTGCAATGTAGATCTCATACTTGAAGCCCAAGTAGTTGGAGAGCGCATCCAAGACGTCAATAGAGAAACCCTGGTATTTCTTTGGTTTGCCAAGAACATTCTCAGAAACCATCACGAACGGCTCCTCCTGGAAAGGCAAAAATCTTTTAGCATTAGTCGGTCAAATAGGCAATCAATAAAGCAGTTGTATGGAAGTTTAACCCACACAATAACTAAAGGGCCCTTGAGAGCATCATCCGAAAGGTCTTTCCAAAGGTTAAAGGTTTGAACTAAACAACCAAGTAGTGCTTTAGTCAAAACATTATCTAACATCAATGCACATTTTCATGGTGCTCAAAATCAGTCTGACAGTGACCCAATTGTGTTTAGGTCTATCGGTGAGACCAGTGTTTCCTAACCTTTTTGGATTTAACATATGGTACATTTCCCTCTCCTTCCAGCTGGGTGCAAATGATCTGTTTTGTTCCGTGATTTATAGTCCAGAAAATACAGTAGATTTTATATATTTGCTTTAAAATCAGATTTCAGACCTTGCTTGAGTCCATGAGGTTGACAAAGTGTGGAAAAACTGCAAGTAGATATTTACTGGCGGCTGATCCTTAGTTTGGTAGGAAGATCACAGAAGCAAGCTGTTAAATGGGCACTTGGAGACCTCCTTCCACCCTAATCCTAATCATTCATGTCAGTGTGTCACACCTCCCAGCACCCATTGCTCATCAATATGTGCGTGGCATCTAAAGGGCAGCTGCCTGTTGACGTTAAAGACATCCAGCAAACATTTGACATTTAAGGCAATTAAAAATCGCTGGCATTCAGGGGTGAAAAAAAGATGTCTTATAAAGCATCAAAGCAAAAAAATCAAAATAAAAAAACCCCAAGAGACACACATCTAATACTTGCATTTTACGGGGGGAATTTTCACTTAAATCCACTCACGCAAACCTCCCTATTGATAAATGAAATGTTTTAGACCGAAACGTCTCCTCGATTTACGGAAAGCCTATGCTCTATTGAGTTGATTCCAGCTGCTCGTTGTCCATGCGTGTACACACCAATACGCCAACACACAAACACACACACACATACCAACATGATGCGATTAACTTCGGGGTTTCTAATCTTTGCTAGCTGTGGCCGTTCAATAAGCTATTAGGTAGTGAGTGGACATGCATGCCAAGACCTTCTTGCACTAAAAGCATCCATCAGTCCAAGCAGGAACACCTCCTATGCAGCCCCGCCACATCCACACAGCCACACAACCACACATAAACACAATGTTGATTGTGCAGTGGGACCCCAAATAGCATTTCTGCTCTTTCAACCATTCATTCATTTTCTGTACCACTTATCCTCACAAGCATCGTAGGGGTTCTGGAACCTATGACAACCCACTAGCAGCAGGCTGGGGAACCACTACTACCATTATTTTAGGCAGATGTCCATTGTTCTCTCCGAATTGTCTTTTCTCTTCAACGTGTGGATTGCAGAGAAAGTCTTTACAGTCATTATTGCTGAAACCTCCAGTCTTACTTTTTATCGATTCTCACCAACATTGCTACAAAGTTTGTAAAAAAAAAAACTATAAGCTTCAATATTGTCTGAGCTTAACAATCAGAAAGCCCCCTTCAAGGAAACTTTCAAATATATTTTCACAAAATATTTGACCAGGTTTTTGTCCATCAGCAATTGAAAAAGATAAGCACATATATGACAGTACTGCAATTTACAAGGGACACAAAAACTAGTCATTCTTTTAAGAACACTATTAAAATGTCTACAACATGTTCTTCAGAAATTCTAATGATGACATGCATCATTAGGTAATGCATTATAGGTTGAAGCCCAGATTCAAACAAAGCCTCATAACATTGAGGCAAAAGTGAAAACTAGCCACTACATGTCTATGTTCTGATTGGGAAAACAATTTAGCTTTTGGAAATATACCCACATATGTTCAGTTTGATGTAACACTTTTGTATTTTGATACAAGCTGTACAATACACATGAGAACACTTCATGACTCCCACAAGTAAATGCCAGCACATACTTTTACTTCACCTCATTATACTACAAAAAGTGTCTTTGAGGTGAAAAGTTCATTGGAAAAAAACTAAACAAAACCTCAATCTCAAACAAAATGTCAAGTTAAGAAAAAAAAGGCCAACAACAGAACTTAATCAATACTGTCAAATTTTAAGCATTGTCAAAAGTTTTCAGTGGTGAAGGCTCATTTAATCATTCCCCAAAAATTGGACTGAATAGTCTGTCTTTGAGCTGCCGGCCTCAATCAATACCTGGTTGAGGCTTTTCACGTTAAATATCTGAAAGCATAAAAAAATACAAAAAATGCCCTATGAGTTGATTCCTTCTATGAGGCTTCATTGCACTGTCTTCTCTTATCTGTTATTTGACACTCGTGTATTCCCCCTGCCACTCACCAGCTGCATGATACCAGTTGGTGCTTTTTCCACGCTGCCACAATGCCGTATTTCCCTAAACATATGCCAGAGATACTGTGTTTCCTCTCTGCCAGTCTAGCCAAGCGTCACATCCATCAAGGCGACAATTCTCCTTATTTGTGGAGCGTGAAAAATGTTATCACATCTGTCTGCATGCAGCAAGCAGGCAAGCAAAGCAAAAGCACCCTCCCACCCCACAAGACTTTCTTTCCACCTCCTGTTTTCTTCTAGCCAGCCTCATGTGGTCCCAATGCCGTTTTCATTCATTCATTATCCATACAAATAAATAAAATGAAATACATATGCAAATTGGAAAAAAAAAGGCCACCAGAAGGTGCAAAGGTCTGAGCAAATACAAACTGAACGTGGCAGGTTTAGGAAAAGGACATATGTATAAGATAGAAGCCATTTTGTAAATTTCAAACCACAAATATGATTAGTTAATGATGTTCCTTTAGTTATCATATACAACCCGACAACGCCTCCCTCACCCCAAAGGAATATATATCTGTATATTTGTCAAAACTGATACTCGTGGGCAGCAAATCTGGAAATATGTTGTCCTTTTTTATTCAATTTTATCATACTCTATGCACAACAAAACCTTTTAAATATCATAACACAACATCAATGTTATGAAATAAACTGTTGGCTACGTTTTCTCTGATATGTTCTTTGCGCATGATTTTGAAAAGTACAAAAGATAAAGCATTCATTGAAGGACAGACATATATAATAAAATATAAATAGAATCCCTTTGGCCAAGGCTGTCACTTCAATGCAGCTGTAAAATACAAAAAAAAATTGCGAGCAAAGTGAGTCACTGGGGGAATTTACGACCTCTTTGTACCATTCAGTTTCCACCAAAAAAAAAAAAAAAAGGTTTTAATGCAACCAATGACCTTAAAACTATTCAGTTACATTGTGATGAAATATAAATTATAGGCCCATTTGAGAAAGATGTCTTCTGCTAATGAACAACATAAAGATAACTGTATTTGCAAAATTATTGACCAGGTAGCCAATATATAAAAATCAACATAGTCCTCTTCTAATCAATGGAAATCATATTTTTATTTCCTCTAACAGTGCTATAATGTTAGCCCCTATTTAAATGGTCAATAACTAATTCATCTTGTATCCAAAGGATACATTTGTTAATGGAGTACCATTGAGAGGGATCTTGTATATTTGTTCAGACATTTTTCATTCCAATCTCTATTTTCCTCCCATATCTCAAAAATATTGTAGGCTATTTGAACACTCAAATTTGTCCCCGGATACAAGTGTGAGCTTAAAATGTTGGTCTCCTTGTGCCACGAGTGCCCACAGCCAACTGCCCATAGTTGCCTATGTTAGGCTCCAGTGCCCCCACGACCTTTGTGAGAATAAGAGGTATGGAAAATGAATGAATACATTTGTGAGTAATAGCCATATGGCCTCTCCATTACAATTTATGGTTAATATAGGAGTCAGTGGCATTAGGTGTGGACACAAATAATCTAAGGGTAAAATGGCTGGTATGGTCTGTGTATGTTTTATAACTGCCCAAGCCATTTTTCTCACAAGAGCAAAATTCTGACTATAATATTTATTTACTGATGTAAAATCTATGTTAAGAAGAGACAATGTGAGATTCTACATGTATTAGCCAGTATCATAAGATCATAAAAAGAGAGGGGATTAAATCACCTTGTGATGAACGGTTAGTTGGATTAAAGGGTGAAGAATGAAGAAAAAAAAAAAGAACGATCACATGCAGCCTCAGCTTGCTCATGCATTCCAATCATCCTTAGTCCAGAACAAAAGGAGCTTGACGACATTAATAAAGAGTACGAGTTCTTTTCCCTGTAAAATTATTATGAGAGTATATCTGGGGGAAATAAGAAGGCTAAAAAGCAAAGCAGAAGAAAGGAATCACCACAAAGATGTCAAGCATCATTGCTTTCTTCTCAGCGTCTCACACTTCAAAGACGGGATATAAAGAATTTACAGCGGTGAATCTTTAAAAGCGAATACGGGATGTTCTCAAATGACTTTGGTGGCCGCTCTAGGGGAGAGAGGCTAAGAAAGGAGTCGCAATTGTGAGCTTGACTGACTTATTTGGGTTTTTCCTTCGTAGAACTCTGCTGGAACTTCTTATAGGATACAGTCAATCTGATATTTCAGTTTCAAAATATTTGTTTTGATGGCCTTTCTAACTTGCCTGATGCAATATTCACATGGTTCCCTCATAACAGCCCTGATTTGATAGGCCAATTATTGGGGGAGTACCTAATGTAATACCTAATTTTATTTCTTAAATGTTTATTTATATACTTTGTGCTTTTATTGTATGCTTGTAGATACATACAGGTTTTCACAACATGGCTGCTACTGCGTCATAACACCCCAGCATGGATGGATCGTCATAATATTGAAATCATAGCAGTGGATCTTACCAAGACAGTAACGACTCTCAGTACAACTCCCCGCATGTTGTTTTCCAATTTTCTGTCTGTCAGGGTGCCATTCAGTCCATGAACTGGATCCCACGTGGCCAGCTATATTGAACACAAACACAAATATGAGGTTAGCATCTATAGTAATTGAATTGAGTCTGTGTATCATGATGAATATGAACTACTAATGTTGTGCAGAGCAAGAGAAGTGAAACTGCAAACAATAAAAATGATTTCCAACTTAATAGTTCATCTTCTGTTGTCCCTTTTTCTATCATGACATAGCTTTGCATGTGCAATAATCTGAAATAATTTCCCTTTAAAAAGCAATCCAACAGGTTATCCCAAATTCATCTATAACTGTCATTTGTAATATTAAATCAATGGTTTTCAGTAGAATCCTCTTCAACTTTGTGCAGCAACAATACAATAAAATACATTATACATACATATATATATTATTATAGTACATTAAAATAAGACCACGATATCAAAACACTACACAACCCTTATGCATGTCTATTATTCGACTCTTTGGAATATTTTACAATAGCATTTCAGTCATTGTGACAGCATCATTATTGGAAGTAAACATGAATCTGTTTACTTGACTCGTCTATGCATCAGGGCATGATGAAGCCTCATTGATGGAGTATGGTTAGGGAGGCTTTGATTTTAACGTGTCTTTATATTAAGTGGCTGACTCATTTAGCTATATGTATGTCTGCACCGCAAATCTACAGTTAGGCATTCTATATATGTCAAAGTGGATTTTGGTAATTTACTTGACATACAGAGGAAGTCTCATTTAAAAAAGACCATGTTTTGTTCGTGGAGGGGTGAACAATGATGACCCCTTTCACACCATTGAGCACGCCTCTTTGCAACACATTATGTGATGGTGGTCTTGTGACAAAAGTTGGACATGACAGAAGAGCGTATAATTAGGTCAAGTGGAAGTTAGACGCGCACTTAGAATAAGGAGGTGAGAGCAGACTTCCAAAGGGCATTCATTTAAACTAGCTACTTATAGGAAACATCTCAGACCTGTGCTGTGAAATGGGGATTTGATCTTAAATTAATCACTAGTGTCCCTGTGTGACACCCCCAGCCACTCCTAAAACCAATGTTAGCCTAAATTTTAGCCAATAAAATACATAAAATCCCTGTTTTGAAAATATCTTTGTGCTGCAATAAGTTTCCAAGACATCAGATATGGTTTCCATTAAATATTTCTTGATTAGAATTCGGTTCCTTTTTTTGTCTTTTGTCATTAGAAGAACAGCGTACAAATGAAATGGCAATAAACCAAGACAATTCAAGTTATGGCTCTTTAATGTTCTGCGTGCTTCTCGAGGGAAATCAACACAGGGTTCCTGCAATATTGAGGAAACTATTTTGATCGGGAGGAGCGGTGATTTATGCGCATCACTCATGGCAGCGCTTGCATCAAATGACAAGTGAGATGTTGTGTATCTCACATTATTAGCTTTGCATGATGACTTCATACAAGGTTATTCATTATTTGCTCTCTTTATTGTGTTTCTGTGTTGTTTGTGGCAACTATGGTCTTGTTCAGACTGGCAGCCGAAATCTGATTTTTAGGCCATCCAGAATGAAAGTGGGTGGCTCTTTTGTAGTCAGAACAGTCATAGAACACGGAAATATGATTCCTGCGAGACAGATTGAAACCACATCAACCTGCGGGAGTTGGTTTCATATCCGATATGGACAAAACATTTCTCAAATTGAAAAGCTCTAATGCAACTTGAGTGTCCGTGACATCACTCCATGTGCCGGACGGAAGACTGCGTGCGGCACATGGAGTGATAAGACTGCAAATAAAAAGATGTTATATAAAGAATATTTGGTGTCCGTCAAAAGAAAGAGGGTATACATACACACACACACACACACACACACACACACACACACACACACACACACACACACACACACACACACACACACACACACACACACACACACACACACACACACACACACACACACACACACACACACACACACACACACACACACACACACACACACACACACACACACACACACACAGAAACACTGAATATATTATATTTGATACATTTTAAGAACTGTAGGAAAGATTGAATAGATGGATATCACTCATAAAAAAGCACCACATTAAAGTGTAGCTTTTCCCTGTTTTGTATTCGATCGTTCATATTTTAGTTCTTGTCTTTTCAAACCCCACAGCCACCATGCTTGGCCAGCCTGTGTGTGTTCGTCTTCCTTCTGCCATAACTGCTCACCATCGCACAAAGCGGGAATATCACCAGACAAGCTGCGGTGCCATTTCACTGCTCCAGCAACCACCGTACACACTATTTCTCTCTCTCCGTTCAGCTCTCCCCTGCTGATGAGCAACATGTGTCAGCGCAGTCTCTGAACAGCTTGCACGACGAGCCTTCCTTCTGTCTTCTTGCTCTTATCTCACAACTACTTTTTTTAATCCCCCATAGTCATCCCTTGTCAATTCTAGCCTCCCTCCCTCCTTCTTCAGACGAAAGTAGCAACAGCTTGCACATACAGCAGCAGGCCAGGCTGCTACTGTGGAAGTACTCTGTGCTATCAAGCTCCTTATCTCAGTGTTTTCAATGCAGTTCCCTACAGCTGGTGCACATACCCAACCTTTATGAACCATAGAATACTATAGAAATAAATTAGATAAGGGGGATACTTTAACTGTGCAGGAATAATGTTAAATCAAAATAAGAACAGCCTTAAAAAAATACAAAACGGCTTGAGGACATATTTTGCACTATGGGTGGCCCCATCGCATTAATTAAGTGCATCTTTTGGGCTTGGCATCAAACTCAAAGGTATTTAAATTATAGCAATAATCTTCAGTGAAAGTTCAAATGTCATGCTTTGCCACCAAAACAGGGTTTCATTGCAAATGAGCAATTATTCTCCAGATTTGTTTATTTGTGGTGGAAATAAATACAAGTAAGCCAAAACATTCACAGGTTCACAATTATAGGTAACCTGCAATGATGGCAGGTGTTCTTGCAAGAACCCGATTACTGTATTTGACTGTTCAATTTGTTCTGCCTGATCACTTGCATGCTTTTCATTCCTTTCCTTCACTATCAGTCACTCACATACACTTACACCCACCCACCCACACACACACACACACACATACAAATAGAAATAGCAGGGATGAAAACCATATTAACAACTAGCTCTGTTCTGATTTCCCAGATGAGCTGCAAACTATGTTATTGCTTGTTTGGGAGTGTTTGGATGACGTAGGTGGGTGTGTGCACTTCCGCAAGCTTCTGTTCCTACTCCTCCTGCCACATCTACAAAAACAAATGCACACTTCAAACTTCATTGCAACACCCTGCTTGATGAAGGAATCTTATTTGATGGGCTTGGAAAATGTTTATGATAATTTAAGACATTTAGTACCTTAAATTCAAATTCATTCATATGTGCCTGTGTCTCAAATAAGGAACAGAAATGAAAAAGATGGAAAAAATGAATTAGGCTTTAAAGTTAACCTATGAAAAGGCAAAAACAAATTTATGAGATGCACCAATAATTTCTGGTGGTTTCAGTTCATAAAACCATTTTCACAGGAATAATCCCCCAATAAATCACTTCCCACCTGTAGCTTCCCAGTGCCCTAAATCAGATGGGATTGGCTCCAGCACCCCCCATGAACCTGGTCATTATAACCAGTTCAGAAACTGAATTAATGAATTAGATATGTTAAATAAATAAATTACAAAAATAAAAATGCCTTATTATTTTTAAATGGTTGTGGTTTACATTCCAAGAAACAACTCAACTAGCCTCATTCTCATAGTTGTTTTTTTTTTAAATTTATGTGCAAAAAAGTCCCTGTCAATATTTTTAAACCTACTAAAACTGGTATGAATTCTTCTTCTTAAAGTTCTACTGTATTAAAAAAGAAAATGTCACAAGTGGCGCATATCACAGTTATGTCATCCATGGCCTACTTAGTTATAACGACCATTGTGACAGAGAATTATCATGTGATATTTGTATCAGGTACGGGTCCCCAAAAGTAACTTAATTACGCATCTTAGTCAACCCAACATTGTAAACAACATTAAATTTGTATATGCTCTCTATAATGGCACAGATTCAGTCAGCAACCAACAACTTCAAGCATACTGGCCATCCAATTATTCTTAAGGGTATTTGAATCTGGCAGGCGCAGTCATTTAATATTCTCCTTTAACAATGCCATCAAAATATAATTTCAATTGGAGGCACAGATGGGATGAGATACCTTGTTTGAGTGTCATGAGGGCCTAAACAAAGGGTTCCCTAATAGGTGTCCTTCAGCTCCGCGGTAGTGTGAAAAAAGTAAAGTGGATTTTATATTTAAGGACAGCTGCAGAAGGGCAGCTGAGAACACACCCAGGGAATAAATATAAAAGTTAATCCACTGCAGTGTAGCTGCGGTGCATGTCAACATGAGCTTGCTTGGGTGTGTATATTGTGCGCATGAGTGTGTGCTGATGGTATGCAAAAGTGTATGTCGTTTCAGAAAGGAGGAGTAGATTGGTGAGAAGACCGTACACTTGTGTATTTTGTGATCCGCAGAGGCATGCAATCCCAGGCAGACTCTGGCTGCTGTAATCCGAGGTTTACACGCTGTAATGCTGCAGAAAAGCCTGGAGGCCTTGCTGGCGGGGAGGAAGAGGATATGAGTACCAGGAACATTATAGAGGACACAGGATAGAGAAACTATTGGATGGTAACACTGTAATAGAAAATTGAACTGAAACAGAAACGTAATCCAATATAACATAATGAAAAAAAATGGTTTCGGCAGAGGTAATAATACTCTGTTTTGATTGATAATGAGGGAGGTATTCACATTTCAGTAAGTTAATGGTTGAAGTTGTTTATGATCTCTAGTTAACTGCAAATAGTTTTTATTTTATTTTACATGTTTTGTATCGAAAAAATGGTAAGTGGGTAGTTTGTAAGTAATTGTTACAACTCCAACTCTCTGAAATGGAATTAATGGCATTAGATCACGAGTAGGCACTTAGTCCCCAAAGGGCTACAGTGGTTTTTAATCCAACTGAACAATACGTTACCTTTTAACCAATACAGGAGTGGCTTGTTTTAGCAGACACCTAATTGGTTAAACTGCCAGAGGGGCATTGTTTGGAACAAAGACCAATAGTTTAGATGATCACTACTAACGTTGCAGAATTATTTTGGCAAACACTGTTTGATAACAGTGATCTTGGTTTCAACATCAATATTAGGCATTGTTGGCCAAGCTGCTACAAAACACATGGGAGTGACATTAATATTTTCCGATACGAAATTGTTTGTTTTTCCCAATCGCTGTGCTTGTTGCAGTCTAGATTTAAGAAACATGAACAAAACAACAACATCAAATGTTCTGTCAACACTTGAGTGCTTCTGAGTTCGACAAGTCTGGTCTTTTTTCCATAATGGAACATAATTTATTGTGTACCATATCATTAGGTAGGATGTCATCCGGGATTTTGTATGGTAATTATAGGTTTTGTTGTTTACTTGGCATGGCTTGAAAAATGGTGACAATGGGGACATTGTTCAAGTGTTAAAATGCCATCCATTTTAGCAGAGTATTGACAACTCTAAGAAACACGGGGAGTAGTAGCACTATGTAATAAAAAATGTTCCTCAATCACAGCTCTTAATTTTGTGTTAAAAAAAAAATAAAATTAAAATAGAAGGCAGGAGTAGGCAATGGACGCTTACCAAAATGGAATACATTTTAATACTACAGACACAAATATGTTCACCTCAATGGAACTCTCCTTCCTTCAGCATTAATGTCACCTCTCAGTGACTGTCTCATTAAGTAAAGCCCCATTTTTTCCCTCTCGTTTAGAAATATGTTTGCTTTGTGCGTGACACTCACGTTGCTCTTTTGCTCCCTTAAGGACTTTTTTCTTTATTTTTTTTACATAATTGTAATAATAAATTCCACTTACATTTAACCCCCATGTGACTTCTCTAAAAACAGCTAAAAATACTGTAATGCCCTTTAGAGTTTATAATTCTCCATCTCCAACACCCTCCCTTTGCCGTGAAACACCTCAGGCTGCTTGCTGCCCAATGTCCATGTGTTGTAATTAAAAAAACGATGTATTAATTTAAGTCCTCAATCATTATTTTTCCTGTAAGCAACAATGGTGTTTTGATTTACACACAAAACACAAGCTGGCCTTTAAGTTTGTTGTTTTTGTGGGAAAACCTATTAAAGTTTCACCTCCCTCAGCACAAATGATGAAGAGGCAGATATTGTTTCCCTCTTCAAAAACAAACACGAAGGAACTTGTAGACTGTCTAAAATAAGAGGAATTAAATCGGAGGAAAGACAACAATGTGAAATACGGTGCTATCAGTTGCCTGTATCAAGAACATAATCTTTACCTCCTATCAATTGCTACGTGTACTGGATATTAAAAGTATTGTAGCATACTTTTTTTTACTTAGAAAGTCAGCTATGTGAAGCATGACTTTTTACAGCATTGATTTTTCGTACTGGTTATTCTTACACTGGTTGGGGGTGAAGATGAAATAATAAAAATTAAAAATATATAAAATGATTTCTGGCACTTTACCCACAATTGCAGGAGGTTTATGCATTCTTGCATTAGAAAAAAAATATAAGGGAATAACCCTGGAGCGCTGTGTCACAACAAACTGTCTACAGAATTCTGGCCATTGCTATGCACATTTGGAGGGTAGTAGTAGCCTGATGGTCATGGAGTTTGACGCTAATGGCCATGCAGAACCAAAAGGGTTAGCTTGGCATATCTAAACATGACAAGAGATTTGTTGATCTGTCTGTGTGTGTGTGTTTGCATGTGTTCACATGGCACCATGCAAAAGCAATGTTTTTCATTGCTGTAGTGCTCCTAATATCGCTCTCAGGATGACAACATTTCTTTTTCATGTCCTGCAAATGCCACATATTAGCAGTTTTCATATACACTTTGCCAGTGAAGAGCATAATCTGGCTCATTATTTGTTGTAGAGAGGGCAATATAATTTATTTCATTTCCAAATAATGGAGGATCTATGAGAGAAAGAATGCTATTCATTCAGCACCCGCTGTGTTTTCGCTTCTGTTTTTGTGAGGAAAGTCATCTGCGTTAGGCAGAAGATAAATAATACTTCATAAAACTTTTTAAGGAAACTAAGTAACATATCTATTGATGCTAATTACAAGTATAACTGACATTTTTGCCCCAATCATCTATATGCATAATTCACAATAAAAAAATGCTACATTTTTGTAAAATTTCTTCTGCTAAGAATAGTGGTTTTATTTGATCATTCACACTTTTGTCTCCTAGTTAAATTTCACTGCCAATGTGAAATTTCAAGTAACTGTTGATTATTGCCCAAAAAGCCTGAAACATTCTATTTGTACTAGTTTTGTTTGATTTTCTCCTGAGGCAGTTTGAAGACACACTGGTGAAGCAGATAAAGGTACATTAATATGCATGATTCAAATTTGTGTACAACACTACGCAAAAATTGCATAATGCTGGCAAAATATACAGTTTTTTTTTAATCATGCGGAAAGTCAGATTTGTGAACAACTACTCTACCAATGAAGAAACAACCGAACACCCCCCCCCTTCCCAGCGAAAGAAAAAACAGCAACCCAAAAACAACAATTATGTTTGCTCCACTACCAATGGCTAGAATATACAAATAAAATGTATGATTCTTTTATGTTCAAATTATTGACATATCTAAAACATTGTTGTTCTCCTTCACCTCGTTTGTTTTCTGAAATGTAAATGTTTTTTTAGAGATACCATCTTGACAACAGCTAGTATATACTGTATATATACTAAAATTGTAAAGATAAACCATTTGAATCGGTTATCGCTCTGTGAAATATAAGTGCGTCGGTCTGTGAAGGCATGGATCAGTAAAAAACCTTTATGAATGGTTCAATGGCCCAGATTTATAGCTATGAATCGGTTTACTGATCTGGCTGCTTTATTTGTTAGAGTCGTGACATATCCCGTGCCAATAAAAAAACCTGAAAGCAGCTACCAGCAATATTGTGGCACTCACAAGGCAGTAAAAAACAATTTGCACTCACATTTTATAAATGGAAGAATAGGCGTCGAGCCATAACAATGGAGATGATGACAAATAAGAGCAGGTCATTATGTCAAATATCATTTAGACTTGCAGTGTTATAGGAAAATAAAATGATCCCATGACAACTAAATAGCATAACTAGCAAATAATGCAACTACTGGAATGCTAACTGAAATAATATTTGTCAGAAAAAAATGGACTTTGGGCATTATTTCACTGCTCTGCAATATATGCTGGGAAGAATGAAGCATTCCTTGTAACTACAATGTTAGATGGCAAAATGTGTGAAATCTATAGTGTTCCTCCCCTAAGAACTTTTCCCCTTTTTTTTGTTAAATACAATTTAATTTATGTTTCTTGAATGACCAGAGTTTGTATATTTTTCCTATATTTCATTTTCATTTTCGTCCCTGAATCGGACAGTAGATTGAGAATTGAGATAAAGAAAATACTTTTTCAATTAGATCTACACCCCTAGTATTTACATTATATCCTGAATCATTTCATCCCTTACTCACTTCATGCCATAGTATTTTTTCCCTCATCATTTCTGCCTCCATCTTTAGTTTAACTTCTTTGGTGACAAATCTACCTACCTACTTAAATGCATAAAACTCATTGGCATATTTTAACCTCACTCAAATGTCAATCAAAACACTTACATGTGATGGAACTTGTCCCCTGACTCACTTGTAACTGCACATAAATTAGTGCATAGGATAGGCAGATGTATAGCCACGAATGCTAATGGGGCAGAAAGCCAATTCTAGGCCAATGTGGTGGTGAGTATTATGACGGATTTCAGATATCACCTACCATTATGGCTGGGACTCTACAAGTATTGCATGAAGATAAAGTATGATGGAATGAATGTCATGAGGTCTGCTAAAGCACAAAATGATTGACAAAAATAAAAGAAGACTGCTGTGGTTGAGGTAAATCCTCAGAAGAACAAGGAATACACGTGCAATCCCACAGGACTCTTTTTTTCTTTAGTTGATTTTGTCACTTTGTGTTAATAATCAAAAGGTAGAGTGGCTGTTATCAACTTAAAATTAGAACAGGTTACTGTCACCTGCATTGTTAATACAGCCTAATTCAAGATCACATTGAAATTTACCCTAAACTATAATAACCAAAAAGTAATGTGTTTCTATACAGTGCATAACTTGATTATAATAATTAATAATATTATAATAAAATATATTCAACCTGCCGAGGTATAATTTTTACAATATGCAGTACATAAACATCTAAGTAGTTGGTGACTATTGTCCATATTTCAAAAAACACTAATACAACAAGCTCTGTGTGGAAAATTGCAGCCATTGTTAATATTTTTACAAGACAACCATCATTACTCAGCATGGAGGCGTGTGCAAAATGGTAATGCATTTTGCCACACGCAGTGGCGGAAAAGAGAGTGAATTCATCACCCAGTCAGAAACGTAAAACGACTAAAAGCTGCTGCAGTCAAAACAGTTTTAAGACCACAGATGGTAAATGATATTTTGTTTTTTTTAACTTTAGCCCGAAAAAAAATCATTTCATGAAGAGAAATACTTTAACTAATGATTCTCTGCAATGAAATGAACACACAAATGTACAATAAGCCAACAAACATAATTACGTATGATTACTTGTATTGGTATCTATGCTACATATTCTGTATGTGACCATTGGAGGAAAATGATGACCGCACATTTTATAAAATGTAGTCTCACTGAGAGATTTAAAGGAATTTTAATAGTCTTGGTCAAGTGTATCTGAGCTGAAATAGTAACTTGAAAACAACATTTCATCTTTTTCTGATATTTCATTGAGAAGAAAAAAGGTCAGTAAAGACCCAAAATTTCCCCAAATTGCTACACATTTTTACATGCAAGCCATAATACTATATCAGATGGAGAATGTTGTGTATTATTTGTTACTCAAGTTGCAGTAGCTATCTATTTGTTTCTAGTCTACTGCTTTGAAGCTATGCTATCGTTGTGTAGTGTATAATTGTTTCATACATGTTATTCGGATTAAAAGCGTTAAGAAAACGAGATGGTAGTGTCAGTACAACACTGTGTGGATTTTGGCTATACAAAGACTACAACATTAGGAGCAAAGAAGGGTTCCATTTCATTTTAATTAGTCTGCGTCAACTTCTATGATTACTGGATGTTGTCTTACCCTATTGAATCCTCGCCCACGGTCTTCTCCGTAGTTTGTTCCCAAAATTTCAAAGAATATGTTAGGGTTGGTGCCATTATCGGTGAACTCCAGGAAGCTGGTGAGGCCACTCACACCAAACTGCAAACCCATGAGAAAACAAATTTCATCATCCAAGGTGGTTCGGGGAGAAAAAAAATGAAACAACATCTTAAAAGATTGGGTAGATAACATGTTCATTCATCTACCCATCCTTATTAATTCCTATTCAACACTGCTTCATGGTTGCTGGAGCTTACACCAGTTGACTGATGGGCGGAAGGTGGAATACACCCAAAACTGGTCGCCAGTTAGTCGAAGGACACACACACAGACAGACAATCATCTCCACTCACAGTCAGAGTATAGAGAGACTGAGTGACGGTGCTGTGAAATGTTAATTTAGGATTAGTGTGAGGCAATAATAAATGCAGCATGGTGACTTCCTTATCTATCACTGTGTTTCACCTTGAGATTGGGCCACACTTTAGAGCAACACTCTTTAGCTAGATAGGCTTTTATATAAGACATTTTGGAGAATAATAACGATTACTTACTTTATTTAAACATGACCTATTTAAACCTCGTGTAAGAATCGTCTTAGTTTGCCTTTTTTAACGAGTCATCATTTAGTTTTATAACATTATACATTTATCTTTAAAGTGTACATTTGTAATTGTGGCACTGTAACAGCTTTCTCAAATGTAATAAACTTTTTCAAATTATTGTTATTTAGAAGGACACGTGTTTACTGGCTAAGATTGTGTTCAGGGTTGTCATTCCATGTACTCATTAACTTTTGCTATCACCTAATTAGAAAATTCACCTTGGAATAAAAAAAGGTGGTTAGAGCCAAATCACCGCTGCTTCCATCTAAAATTGGCCAGAGGTAAATACTACATTGCGAGCTGCTTGTTTATCAAATGATATGTCCATGTTAATCACACACCTTTTTGACAGTGTCCAGCATACTTTTCCCCCCTTGCCAGGGTTTAGAGTTTTTCCGGATGCAGCTGAGACTGGCCATACTGTGCCACTTTCTGTCCTCCAGCTTTCTATGGAAGGTGTTAGCCAGCAACAGCACCGTATCATAGATGTAGCGGTTGGTAATCTATGGGCACAATATAAGAAAAACATTGTTCATTTATTAACAGTGAACAAAGTGAATGTTCTTTCATTTTCAAGTCTTCTTGTTGTTTCCATTAGTTTAAAATTTGTAGAAAAGCATATTCCTGCCTGCTTCTCGACACTGAAATGCGTTTTCCAACCTAGTTTTGTCTATTTTTTTCTGTAAAAATACTCAATGTTTCTAGAAATCAACTGTACAACTGTCCTTTACTCCTAGATGAATATTTTTTTTGTATGTTGTTTTTGTTTGAGGAGAATTGTTTGAAAAAAAAGGACATACACTTGGCCAACTAATGTTGACCTAAAATTGAGTGTTTTGCAAGCTTCACGTTAGCTTCCCTTTTCATGCAAATCAAGTGTGACTCACTGCCAAGTGCACTGTAGGCATCTGAACTAAACACTGTTGTGTTAAAATGACATTTACCAACCAAAGAATTGTTTTAACTCCAAACACATCCAACCTGGTTCATTCCCCCTGCAGTATGAATGTACCTTCTTGTAGCAAGGCGGGGGTGATTAAGGCATGTGATGGATGACACTGTGATTTACTTGGACTCTCTGCTCCCCCCAAAAGATAACGAGACAATAACAAAAAGACTGGCGGGCAGCAGCCGCTGCCATTGCACACATGCAGTTGACGTGTGCCATCTCCCATTATTAAGCACAGTTATTTCACTGAGGCGCACAAGAGCAACACCACTGCTCATGCATCACATCAGGGCTCTGTGCAGGTCTATCTTTAGATGTCAGCATCTACAAATAATCAAGCTCGAGCACACATAAAAGCGCCAACAATAATGCCCACTGAGCTTCATTTACATTTACGACCACCCTGCTTTTTTAAGTGGAACATGAGTGGGTATTGGCTACTTTGTTGTGTGACTTGTTTATATTAATACTAACGACAAGCTCATTCTATTCAACTAGCGTGATTGCCTGTCATGTTATATAAGATATCTTCAATTTGTATAGACAAATATATCAAATGTGTGGTTGTATGTGCAGAATAGGGATATATACAGAGATTTTGCAAGGAATTCTGTAGTACCTCATTTTGCCTGTGGTAAAACACATTCCTAATGAGTTGGGCAGTGTCATGATACAGTGTGACAGAAAGGGGAAAGGCCTTTTTTCCCTATTTTATCACAGATTACGCAAATGTCAAACTGTCCCAAACTGGAGAGGTCACGATAAGAAAATTAATGCATAATGAAAAGTTCTAAATAAAAAGCAGCTCAATTATGTCAGTGATGTGGGGAATTTTCTCTTATCTCCTTTTTTTGACAGACAGGGAGATAAGATAAAAGGAAGAAAAAAAAGATCAAACTTTCTCCTTCCTTTTGAGAACTCACACTTGTCACATCCTCCAAGCAGTTTTTCTTTTTTCTTCTGCAATAAAAAAAGGCGTGTGTGTGTGATTAGGTCGACAGTTGTGCTGCGTTTACACATGCTGTGTTTTATTGTGGGACAAATTGTCCATAGAGACCTTAAATCGCCAAAAGGTGAAGCCTGTGGGAAAAAAAAAACTGTTGAGGAAGGTTCTGGCTCTCTAGCAATGGTCAAGAGATTGAGAAAAATATTTTATTTGCTGCTTCTATTGGAACTTGCATTAACATTGTATGTTGAATATGCTGTTGAACCATCCATGATACATGGGACAAATGTACTTCGAACATATTGCTAATATGTTCTAGAGTTGGTCTCAGTTTGACGTTTGTTGTCTATAAGGTCCCTGAAACTATAGAACTCATTAAGTAAATTTAGCTTTAAACTGACCTTGTTGTATTTTAGTGAACATTGTAGACTTTCTTTACAATTGCTGAGCTGAGACGACATCATAAGCACGAGAGATAATATTGTCTAGTTAACAAATTTCCATGTCTCATCAAATATGATCCCCAGGGCTCTTGTGCATCCACATAAATAAACAGCACATATATTTAATTTAATTTTTTTTTTCCGAGCATATAAATAAGAGTGCACTCTGTCTGTGTTGCTAGTTTGATCATAGCTTGATGACTCGCATAACGCCCACACACGATCATAATTGCATATATATCTTTGCCTGAGGGACCATATTAAAACGCAGAAGAAAAATGTCACTTTGCTTTATTATGTACATGTATTGTACATGTTAGGATGGAGGAAAGACAACTTCACATCAAATAGGGAAAAAGGCAGACACCAAATTGGCCAAATTAGCCAACTTGAAATCATCAAGAAATGGAAATACAGTCCAACCCAGGCCATTTTGTGCTCTGTAAGTTGCTGGTGGTACTAATTTTTTTTAAACCTTTATGATCATCTGCATATGAAATTTGTATTAATTAGGTCATAAAAACATTTTTTTCTTACTTTATTATTATTATTATTTTAAGGGATTTGGTTTTACATGCACTCACCTCCAGCTGCTGAGCTCTAACATTCTTAGGGTCACAGAGGGACGTATTGATCCGGTGGTTGTGCTTGACACAACGCTGAGTTGTGTTCTGCGGCATGGGGAAGGTCTGACGTACCAGTGTCAGCCGACCGACTGACTTCATAACCAACTCTTGCAGGTCGTAATCAGAGATCTCCTGAGAGGTCGCAAAAATAAAGAGAATACAATAAATACAATTTACCCTAAGATGTGCTAAATGTAAACCATTGTGTATGTAATGATGTAACATAATGATTGAAGTAATTTTCAGAAATGTCTTTGCTCATTGTATTCCTGTTATATAATCCAAAATAAGAGGCCAACTATTTGGGGATTTTTACCACGTTTAACTCCCAGGCTCTGCCAAATGGACTCCTCAATTGTACTGTTTTGAAATTTGAGAGGACAAGGCATACACACAAGGTTAAACGTACTCAAGATTGAATTATTTCACTACGTTGGTGAGGTAAGAATATCAATTTGTTTAGTTCACACCCATGCCAATTTGATTTCTCTAACGTGGCTTTCACACAGTCAAGTGTGCTCTTATCTAGCGATTGCACCGCATAATGGAATACATTTTACCGGAGTACACCCAGCTGACTTTACAAAAGCATATCACTGGGGCACCTAAATTGTATGTTACTCCCACTAGCCTACACTGATAACACGCAATGTAGACCGCAAACAATACATCAGCTTGAAATAGATTATACTGAGATCATTGAAGATAAATGTGTATGATTCTAGTGTACTTTATACAAGTGGTAAGTTTGATCCTAATAACAGACTTGATACTAATTGTATATGTTTATATCTTCAAAGTCTTGACAGACAACTATAGAATGTTACACACTGTACTTTCATCAAAAATCACACAAAATGGACTCAAATGTGCAAAACCTTTTAACGGTAATCAAAAGAACCAAAAAAAGAGAGTGGCACATGATCATAGAATATCCTGTAAAAAAATCCAAAAAAACTAACTGTCAGCAACAAACTGAGATGTTTTTTTTTAGTTAAACTAGATTAGATTAACATTCAATCATACTGCTGAAATAACTCAATAATAAATTATTCAATACATTCATATATAAATCATTACATCTAATTATGATGTGCCAATCCATTCACAAAACATTTCTGAGAAACTTAACGTAACCTCAGAAGCCAGTCAGCTCATTGGTTGTTGACTCCATAAACCCTACAATCCTAATCTCTCTGATGAATCCATGGAGCTAACCTCTTTTTCCAGAGAAAGAACCTCTCTTTCTTCTGGCTTTTTATTTGAAAACATCATTCAACCCTTACTATACTCTGGCCTCTCCACACAGCCTCTTCACCTCTCTCCTCGGAACATTAAATCCCTCTTTCTTGAACAATGAAAACTATTCATTTTTTTTTAACCTTTTTCATGACCTACCATTTTACCACTCACACTACCAAATTCACCACATTCTATAGGGAAAGCCCCACACAGTTTTGTACTGCATACCACAAAGAAACTGAACACACACCTGCAGACATGGTAGGCAAGATGTCAGAATGAAAGCGTCGAATAAGACCCTATACTATCAATGACAGCATATGATTTGAGAACACATTTTTCTGGGAAGGTACATGTAACATTTGTCTGTCATTGTTCATAGACTGAACTCATCTTGATGAATGCACAGGGCACATCTAAACAACCATTTATGTGCAAATTCGTAGTGTAGGGTACTTATGTGCTATGAGCTTGCAAATGAAGATGAAAGGAACAAAGGCTATAAGCGGCAACCTGGAAGAGTTCAGATGAAAGGAAAAGGGAATATATGTAAGCTTGAACGTCGGCACAAGTCAGAGACTGAATACGTGAGTGTGGGAGTGTATGCTGGTGTGTCGTTTGGCATAAATGGTACCTTCAGAGCAGTGAATCAGAGTTGTCGTAATCACAGTGTTCGTGACGTCAATGTCGTCCTTTAACAAGCTAAGTTTGAAAGTAAACAGGCAACTGTAGCATCGTACGAGTAATACATTATGCATCCATAGAGAAAGGTTAGTTCATTCTCTCAACTCCATCTAGATCTGCTCCATTTCACTCTTAAAACACCAACTCCCTTTACTTTGCACATGTCCTCAAACCCGACGGAAATGCACCTCAATAGTCATCGACCTCTCCTCTAGCGAGTCATACGCGAACAGTCCACAATCGACCCCTCCACACAACGTGCACACAAGGATGTTGTGAAAATGCTACCTATTAGACGCCAAACAAACAAGTGCCTTGCAGCCTTCAACAGAGCAGTCAAATAGTGGCGACATTTCCTTCAGCAGAATTGGGGTCGGTACAATCGTGTGCTACCGGAGTCAGCCAAAACAGTCTAGTATCAATACATTTCCTCACCTTATACCGTGACCAAAATGCTTAAAACAGTTCACAATGGAACTTCAAACCACAGAACTATGATACACACTATGCTACCATCCTCTTCAACACTCAAATTAAACACAGAACTTTGTTTCTTCTTGTAGAAAAGTTATTTTTTTCACTATTCTCTCATCCAACCATAAGGAAAAAGAAAAATTAGATAAATAAATAAATAAGGAGTGTGTGTGTGTGTGCTTTATCGGTGCTTTTTCTCATCCTCGCTCTGAGCAGAACGAAGGCGATGAGGAAGGGCAGGGTAATCAATTATAAAGAGTGAACTGTGCCTCAGTGGGACGTCTAACTGCTGGCTGTAGATAAAGCAAAGTTATGACAACCATAGACTATCCCCTCATCCATAGTAAAGCACAAGGAGGCAGCACGAGCTCACTCCAATAGTCATTCTCACAAGTACAAGAGAATACTAGAGCCTTCATCCACTTAAAAAGTCTGTTTGAATATAAAGCACTCACAGATCCTGTTATGGAGTTGTTGTGTATGAGAACATTCAACATTTCCTGACAGCTTTGTGACAGACAGAATTAGGACATTGTATGGGGGGATTTTTCGTGCAGTCGTGGGAAAATGCTGTCTGCTGTTTTGTCAGTTTAAGCAGAAATATGTAATATTTGCTCATTAAAGTAATGTCCTTCCCAAATTATTCTGATGGTTCATGCAGTAATGACATTTATATCATTCTTTTGCACTACTCCCACCTGAGCACTGCTTGCTTAACCCTATGCTAACCCTAAAGTGTTGTATATTAAAACACATCAATCATTTTGCAAGTGCTATTGCATTAAACAGTCAAGTAACAAAAAAATCTTAAAACTTTTATAAATGATTTCCTGCCAAGTTGTCCCCTGCCTACTGCCCACAGTTGGATGGGATATGCTCCCCGATGTCCGTGACCCTTTTGAGGTTAAGCGGCACCGAAAATGAATGAATTAATGACACGGGAGCTAGGAGTGGGATTTCTGTAAAAACTTAAGGGATTTAAAAACACACATTGTAGCACAGCAGTGTTTTTTTTCCAAAACCAGTCCCAAGGTAAGGTTTGGGACTATTGCTCTCTATCAAATAAGTTACCTCCTTCCTAAAACAAGAATCCTTTTATGAACAGATATTTTAAGTGTAAAATCACATTCCCAATTCTAGAAGAATACAGACAGTCTGTATGCAGTATTTTTACTGCTGCTATCTAGTCAAAGGAACATCCCCATATGACCTAGCAATTTAATGTTTAGTAATTTGAACTCCCAAATACTTGTCAATGAAGTCATCTTTGAGCTTTAAGTGAGAGTCAGACATGGATGAAGTACATATAGTATATGGAATAAAATAGCATTCCTGTTTTAAACCGCTTACCTCATTAATCAGGATCCAGTGACAATCGAACGTCACCAAGTTGGTCTCAACTACCTGCAACACAACAAAACCATGTTTAGCATTAAAACACAAATAAAACATAATATATAGTGTACACACTATATTGCATATTTACTCATAAGAGTACTGTTACTTCAAAAATATATAACACAAGTGAAAGTAGTCATCCAAAAAATATACTCAAGTGCAAGTAAGAACTATTTGGTGAAAAATCAAATAATGAGTGAATGTAACATGTTTCTACTCGCCTCTGAAATTAAGTGTGTAAGATTAAATAAAACGTCAGATTAAATAAAATGTAGGTAGTGCATGTGTTGTGCTCGTCAATGTTAGTGTGCGCTACCATCTTTAATTGGCAGCCTCCTTGACAGATGTTTGCAGTTAATGAGAGGAGAGAAAGAGTAGTTTTATGAAAGTGTACTCATGCCTCCTGAGGGATTCAAAGTATTGAGTGGTTTAGATACAAATGCGTGCCATTGTTTACATTTCTCACATTGCATCATGGTAGCATGTGTCAAGAACCAACATATTTAACCATATCATATGTTTACTACGATCGTTTGGAGTAGGCATTAGTAAAGTAAATGGTTCACTCCAGCCGCAGAGTTGATGGTTGACTTCTCAATTTTAAGTGTAATTGTTGACTACCCACATTGATTCACATTAATCTGCACTACATTTTCATATTCATGTAGAATACAATCCACTTTCAGTATAAGTACGCGCCACTATTTTTATCAGTAAAATGTGGTTTTTCAGTGGTGAGGATCTGTTCCACAGAAAATAACAGGAGCCGTAATATAAGAGTATTCACGAGTAGGTGAGGCTTCACCTTATATTGCCAGAATTCTTGAAGCTCTAAGGCATATCCAGTAACCTCTCTCATGTGTGCAACATAAATAAACATAGACCCAATCTTGGAAACATTAAAACTTTTTCAATATTGCTTGTGCTCAGAGAGAAGGAAAAAAACAACAACAAAAAAATGTATCCAACTTTTTCCCTAGCCAGCCCATCTCATCGCCATCCATGCATAATACTCCCTGTTGCAGCAAAACTTATTTTCATTTGGATGGGATCGGTAACCATTGGAGAATTACTTTCTATAAATTCCCTAGTGCATATAACATCATGCAGCCTTCGCTGGAGAAGGATAACAACAAGAAGGGATGGAGAGGATGATAAGGGACTTTGGAGGCAAGGTCCACACAACAGGGCTCTGGCCATAGAGGATATACAACAAGCAGCACATCCTTTGCGACAACAACTGTGATACACAAGGCCTCTGGCTAAATAGGCATCATGCAAGAGGAAGAAGCTTAGATTCATCAGTTAAACCAGTACCAATGTGCTGTTGATAAGGGACTTCAGAAAAGAACCCCACAATAGGGGTTTGGCCATAGAGGATAGACAACGAGCATCACATCCTCCGGAACAACAACTGTGAGAACCAAGGCCTCTGGCCAAATAGGGAGCATGCAAGAGGAAGAAACTCAGATTTGTCAGTTGAAGCATCACCAATGTGTTGTTCCCCATGCATGCTTCTCTGCTGGAAGAAGTAACAACCGAGCTGTAACAGACCCGACATCTTTGATTTTGGAAGGGGAGGAGAATAAATATACCTTTACATGTAAGGACACCGATTCACGGACAACTGGACAACCAGCAGAGCACTTTGAGACATATGCTGGATATCTTTGCAAGCATGATGACCAATATACTGCTGCTCTAAAAACAGATGTTTGTAATATACACCCAGTGTAGTATTTAGGTTTTACACGATGGTGAAACGCAAAGCAGTTCCTGTAGCTAGGTAAATTTGCCAAGTTTTTTCAAAAATGTGCATTGTTCCTCATTAAAAGAGGAGCAAAGAATTACACTACTAAACATTTTTTAAACAGGAAACTACGTTGACATACTTACCTTTGAGAAATACATCAAAATGCTTCTAAATGTGAATTGGTCGATGTGTGACAAGAATATCCATCAGTATTCAGCACCATTTTCTTTAAGGTAATTCTCATGAAACAGGTCTTACTTGGATCTTTCCCAGAATGATCCTTACAATATATTTGTAGCAGATTTGTGGAACAATCCATTCAAAGTGCCAGGTTAAATAAGTCATGGAATAGAAGCGAACGTTGAGCTGAAAAGGCTATAAATGTATTTTGTACTTGTGAATAGTTCTGTGAGTTTCCGTGAAACAGTTATGTATGAATAGCTGCGCTCTATACTGGAGTGCAGGCTAAAGTCCATTCTGCTATAGTCAATCTTCAGCGATTCCATTGGAATCCACCTTTTAACCTGCCTATAGCTTTAATATTTCCACCAAGGTTGATATATCATCTAAACACTAAAACACTCATAGTGCACTTGCAGAATGATTTTGGAGCACAGAATGCGAACGGAACACGACATCCTTTCCAGGTAAACAAAACCGCCATTAGTGCGCGTTTTTATCTCAGAGTGATGGTTTGAATTCAAGCTTTCAACCCTCTAGTAACACCTACTTCACTCCTTAAAAATAAGATAAAATGACACAGATAGTTGTTGCTAGAGTTGTTAATGGGAGCTTGATTCCCTCTTTGAAATCAATCCAAGAGGAAAAAAAATAAAAATCATGTATAATCCTGGTGTGTCGCTCATATGTTGTATAAAATGGTAGTAAACAAAGCTGTGAACATCTTGGTGTGTGGTTTAAGAAGGCAGGCACGACTAAGCAAGGCTATTGAATAATGCACTCCAAATTGAAAATGAGATTAAGTGTAATTTAATGCTGCGGTCTATTTGGAATCAAATATAGCAAATGGCCTGCAGGCCAAGCCCTCCAACATCTGCATATCAATGCTTTCCACTTACACGCAGAAGCCCAAGTAGAGACGAACACACACCGATATGGCAAACAGTCTTCCTCATCAAACTTACCTAAGCATTGGATGACCCTACCTACGCGCCACCTAAACACTGGCCATGCACACTACATCAATAAATTAGAGCTTTCATGTAGTTTTTTTTTATTTTTTTTTACTTTTCATCTGATTGTGTACGCTCATAGTAAATCCCCAATTTGCTGAGAAGTTACCCGGTGCAAATATTTTACAGATATATTGTTTACTTTTCATCTTGAGCTATTGGATTTGAGCCATTGCAGAACTACCATCTATCGGTCTGTATTTCCAGTACAGCAAATGTTGTTCAGAAAAAAAGTCAGACATTTGTAATTAAGTAATTTACTCCAAACCAATTGAGCATAGCATGACACCAGGCCCATGTACCCTCTTTGTTGCATTGAATGACTTAAAATCACAGCCATTATAGTGGCTTTAATTAGTCTGAATCGGCAGGGGTCACACACCAATGACTGACTGGTGTGTGTGAACTTGTGTGCAATTTAAGGTGTAAGCGTAGGGGAGTAAGCGTGAGTGAGAGGGCCATGAGACGAGAGAAAATCTACCAAATGTCTCTTAGAAGGAGTCTTGCCTTTGCTATCCATCTGACATTATGGATCACCCTCCCATTAAAAGGGGCAAACCTGCAGCTGAGTCCTTTTATTTTAATTTAATGATTTTGTATTTGTACAATTTTAGCAAACGTTGTTAATTATATATTTTTTCAACAATCTGGATGGCATGCACTGAGAATACAAGTCTCTGTGCAAATGTGTTGCTATTGCAAAGAGGGAAATGGATAACTTGCATGGAAGCCCCACACACCTGACCACACGTATACGGGCGAGTATGCGTCTATAGACTCTTGGCCTTTAGGGTTATCGATTGGTCTGCAGATTAAAGCGACTGGCAAATCCACAGAGAAAAGGGTTGAACACAAAGACAAGCACACGGAGTATAAATATGATAAGATGGATTGTGACATTTGGATATGAACAATCAATGGCAAGACAAATATGGAAGTGTCTTGATATGCCTAACATAAACAATATTGCGAATGAGGTCAAGTAGACTTACTCAATAAATTTTAAACGGGGGGATTTTTGTGTTTCCTAATGAGTCTATTGGATGTGTTTCCTACATTCAGTAGAATCGGGAGCAACGGGTTTCGACAATTTCTTAAGAACTCAAAAACAATGCTTTCTGATCTCAGCCTCGCAAATTTAAGTGTTTGGCTACCCCCAGTCAAATCTATGAAGCCTTTGATTTGTTTATTATTGTTTTTCTTTTTTTTCTGCAAGAGTAGGGCTGTCAGATTGCTCGACAATGCATGCTGTCACTCCCCAAAAGCTTGGTGAAGTTTGTGTGTGCTTGACTTGTTTACAAAAGAAAAGCTGCTGCTAAAAAGGGATAACAGCACTGTGACAGAAATGTTATGTGGCGAAAATGCAGGCAAAAGGAACGGTGTCATGCGTCGAGAGTGCTATGGTGCATATAGGACAATAACTCAAGAATACTTGGCCCTGTTTTCTTTGACAATACTGTAAAAACCTTCCTCTCAGTGTCTCCTGCTTACTGCTCACAGTTGTCTTGGATAAGCTGCACCACCCCTAAGACCCTTGTGAGGACAACCATTGTGGAAGTTGAATGAATATACATTTGTATAGTTAAATTTTATGACCATTTACATTTTAAATTTCCACTTAAAACATTAAAACTACAAATGAACACACATTGAGCTTTAATTTGGACAAGGCAATACTGTTATTTCAATTAAAAAAAATTCTACTACTGGTTACTGTTCATTTTGGGCCATGATCTGCAGTTAAAACTGCATTAGTACAATGTACTAGTCACTACAGTGATCTTATATATCCAGGAATGATCCAATACTTCCAAGCAAAATAGTTTATCCATTTTGATGCAGTATCTGATTGACCTAATGCAAGCCAAAGCAAAACAATAATTTTTCCATTATAGTTTTTTTTATTGCTTGGCTATGAAATGTCTTTTCAACAAGCACAGCTCGCAGGAAACTAACCACTTGACAATGGGTGGCCAAGTCTGGTCCTCGAGAGCCCCTATCCAGTTTATTTTCCATATCTCCCTCCTCTACCACACCTGAGTAAAATTATCCACTCATCAGCAAGCTGTTTAGAAGCTTGATACTGATCCAGATTATTTGATTCAGGTGTGTTGGTGGAGGGAGATATGGAAAACAGACTGGATAAGGGCTCTTAAACCGGACTTGGCCACCCCTGCACTAGACACTAGCGAAAGGAAGCGATAGAACACAGGTGAAATAAACGGATTTAACCTGTGGCCAAGTAATGATGCTGGATGATACAGACAGATGCCACCCGCAGCAATGTCATGGGGGAAAATGACTCTAAGGGTTAGCTACCTATATGTGTCTGGGTGTTTGTTGGCTAGACAGATGAAGATAGATGGGATATGAGGAAAACAATCAAGGATGAACAAACAAGGTCAGCAACTGTGCACGTGCGTGCGTACATTTGTACATGTGTGGAACCGTGGTTTTCGGAGGCTATCACTTGCACTTCCGATGTTTTGCGAATCTTTGGCAGTGATTGAAAATAACTCAATCCATTGTGCACTCTTGTACATCTATCATCACGGTGACTATATGAAGCCAACAACCATAGGTCAACTGTTGGTGACTTATCAAACAACTTCATCTTCACCACTGTCAATCAAACACTCAAGTGGTTCAGCACCCACACCGTACTTGGTACGAAAAGGCAGTTCAACCAATCAGGTGTCTTCTAAAACAAGCAACCCCTGATTGCAATCAACTGATTTAACTATAAGGACACCAGATTGGTGAAAATGCATGAAAATGCTGAAATTAAAAGTTTTTTTTGTTTTGCTGGTTTACTTTTGGCAAAAAAACCCAAACTGAAGCTTTTTTGTTTTGGTTTCCTTGTCATTGTTTAAATGGTAGCTTGACTGTGTGATAATCGTCTAACACAGCTGTATTTTACTGTAATCTAGCTTAAAAAAACTAAATTCATTGGCCACACATTTTTTTGTAAGTCCAGTAAAATGCTTGGATCAAAACAACAGAAAAGGGTCCTTACCACATGTTGCATTCCTTCTATTTGCTCAATTTACTCACTTCACGACTTGATCGGACATGATAAAAAATAGATGGTTAGAATGGCAGTGTTGGAGCTGTACCAATTTCTTACACAGCACGCATTGACCATTTTCCGATAAAATGATTGAATTTCTTGGAAAACAACTAAAACGCTGGCTGCCACAGTATTGAAAGTAAATGGAAGAATAGGTTGTCCATTACGGATGTGAACTTTGCTAACTTCATTATAGATAATTGAAATAATCATTTGAGCATTTTTAGTCCTTTTTTTGTTTCATTTACAAAGAAAAGGATTCTTGATTGAGGGTAAACGAAATCCAAGAACCCCATAAGGTAAAGTGTGTGTTTGACTGAAATGACTAATTCGTGTTAGTACCAGATTAAGCAGTAAGTAAAAATAGGGATAATGGGGTGGTCAAATGAGTGTCACAGTAGGCATGTTTGACATTGCAGAGAATTACCAGCAAGCACACTAAGCAACTACATTTGGAGCATCTGTTTGGCTCGTCAATTACAAATGCGATCGGGCCTCTTGGGGTGAGCACATATGCTGTTGCCATATAGTAGGAACCACTAGAGCCGAGGCATGGACCACAGAACATTTTAGAGACATTTAGAAGTGGCAAACTCAATCAGAACCAAGAGCCATGTGCATGTTGACAAACACAATATTACATTATAGATTGATCCTGAATTATCAAATAAAGGCATTCTTCCTCTAATAGTTTCTTTTACTACAGATTTTCTGAACCTCCATCAGCATCTACAATCCACCTTAAAATAATTAAGTTAAATGCAATTTTTTGTAATATTGTGTTCATCTATTCATTGTCTTTCCCCCTTGTTTTCTCTGGCTGTCCTCTCATAAAACAATGGAAAAAAAACATTGCCTCCAGGTTTGCATGTCAGACTGTGTAGTGGTTTGACTTTGTGCCCCGAGAGTCCCAAAGTCAAAGTCACCGGGAATAAAGTCCATCTCACGACAACCACAATGGGGCAAACAACAGATGAAACTTCAAAGGGAAAGTAAACTAAAATGACATTCTGATTCTATAAGCTTCATTTTAATGTTACTAACCCATCCATACTACACAGCATTTAAAGAATAATTCAGAGTTTAAATTTATATTAAGATCTATATTTCAATGACATGAAACGATGCCCGCTGTAGAGTTTTCTTTAGCAATGAACTCAACAGCATTTTTTAACAGGGCTTTTTGGTCGAATCGTAATTATTTACAGGCACTTTTAAAAGAAAATTCATTTAGAAACATTCACCAATTAATTATTTTTTGTCATGGAAGCACCATTTTTGGCTTGGGTGCATAAGTGCATAGTGTAACAGCAGTTAAATGTTTTTTTTCCTGAAACAACTCGCCTAATTAGGCGTAACTGACAACATGTAATATTCAAATACTCCTGTTTGGGGAAATAACATATGCAGACAGGAGCAATGGTGTAATAAAAATAGCTTACATTATTATGCTATTAAAACACCAATCACATTTGTTGTTGCTTTTGATCCATCTAAACATCCTGGGAGAGACAGTTCAAATGCCGCTGAAATTTGCCTTTGCAGTGCGTATGTTTTCTTGGCATTTCACTGATTTTATTATTGGCATATTGCTGTTTCAAATAATTTTTTGACGTACAGCTCAAAGGACGTCCCTAGAGGCATCTACAAGGTGGAGGATTTGCGGCAACATGATTGTTTACGGAGTAAATGTACGTGTAAAAGTAAACTGCCACTAATGTTGCACTGCCTGTCTTTTAAATTTATTTAATGCTTAGGTTCACATCATAATATATCAACAGAATCATGCTAGACTCATTAATTAATACTAGTCAAAATTACTTATGATTTCTTGGCAGATTTGATTAAGTAAAAACATGTAGAATGCTCTCAACAATAATAAATATAATAACAATAATAATAATCCACGTTCAAGTTCAGTATTTTTCCCAACATACAACATAACAAACCTTTTCCAACCTTAAGGGGTGAACAAATTGTAGTCATTTACATAGAAAGACTTGCAGATGCATACATGAATTATAAATAAGTTGTTAATATAACACACGTGTTCAAAATAGTAAGTGAGGCCAAAAAAAATGGTATTCCAACCCATCTGACCTCCAACACAGATTATTATCTCCTGCCTTTGCAATTATTCGAACCTGTCTTCCATATATTTCCTGCTGAGCCTCCTGGGAAAAAAAACATTTGACTCTGAGCGTTGACCCTATTACACCATCGACAGTCACCAAGAGATAACATGACCGTCTGCAAGAAGACTTTCATTTGGATGGAGGCATCTCCCAAAAGAGGGCAGCAATTTTTTTCATACAAAATACTGTGTATAGTATATAAATCTGATAGTATAGTTACCATACTTATTTCATATTAAGAACCGCTCATCCTCTCAAGGGTAAAAGTGGTTGCTCGAACCTATCCCAGTGGAGTTGGGGGCCAAGGCGGCGGGACCCTAAATTGATGGCCAGCCAATTGGAGGGTACGAGGAGAGGGACAAACATTCATGCTTGCACTGATACCTAGGGCCAATTTGGAGTATCCAACCATCCAACAATGCATGATTTTGGAATGTGAGCTCCCTATTTACCATCTATAAATATATGAAAAAAATAGTAAAAATCGTGTATTATAGTTAACAAAACAGTTACATTTTTTGTAAGTGAGCAAACCAGCATTGTGGGTAAATATCGCATTGTTTTGATGGCAATAACGAACCCCACCTCCTCAAAATAAATAAATAATCTAGTTAAATTAATTAATCAATGTTAGATTTTTAAAAATGGGGCAATCTATGCATGCAATGCATTATTCAACATATCTCAGAGTATTTTTCTTCATATTTATTTTTTTGACATGTGTCTTTTTGGAATGGGACCATGCCTGATAATCCAAGTAAAAATAAATAAACAAGTATGTCATTTGAAGAGAAAGTTGTCCTGAATTGGAACTGTAGTTTTTAAATATTCTAATGACTTGATCAAATGGCAACATTTATATCCTTCCAATTTCTTTGCATATCAAATTTGATATGAGTTTGGGTGCCACATGCAACATATCATGGTCTAGACAGATTTGTTTAGGTTACACACATTGGCATTCTGGCAATCACACCAGCAGGTAATTGAAGTGTCACAACATTCGTTTGAGAGACGAGCTTTGCAAAGAAATCTGCTAGAACTTTGATCTTGTGTACTACAGCCTTCGTGCAAGAACAGGCACAAGGCTTAGTTTCCTCTTGTAGTTAGAACAAAACAAAACAGAAAATCGTTTATTAAAACCCTTGTTGGAATAACCTTGAAACACATGTGCTTTGTTGAATCAGAGTTTTGCCTTCACACTCAACAAATTAAAACATTGTAATAGAATTTACCAGACCAGGCTCCTACATTCAAAAAGACAACCATGTCTTTATCCAGTGATGTATTATTTGGTTCACTGACCCTATTATATTTTTTAAACATTACCTTCAAAGTAACAGTAACAATATTCAACAATGGATATTGAGTGTTTCATACTCACTGTCATCATATCCATGAATGAAATGTCTGACATGCAAAAGTGTAGGTGGAGCTCAAAATCTTACTTGACAAGTAGAAGTGCTTTGACAAAGTACTAAATCCTATAAATGGCCTCCATCACATAAAATAATTTTACTGAATTTGACAGATTTGACTTCAGATTACAGCTGTGCTGCCTATAAAAAAATGGAGCTGTGCGTTTCCCACTATTAATTGCATTACTATAGAACATGCTTTTCCCAACAGACAAATGATGCACCCCTACTACATCACACCTACATTCAAATTAGACTGTTATTGCTCTTACAGAGGTCATTTTTAATTAAACAGAGATGATGTGTCATGTGGGATTAACACTTCAATTTATGAATCCGTAACTAACACGCAAGGCCACCCCTTTCAAGCATGAGTTCTGTATCATCTATGAAGTGGAACAAATAGAAATTTCCGACTCTTTGTCTATGAGCAGAAGACCTAGGATAGAATGGTTTAATGCAATTAATGGATTTAGGTTTAGAAATGTATTGAAGCACAAATCTGCAAAGAATAATAATACTGTCCATTAACAATTATCATATATAGATTGTAAATTGTGTAGTTTTGATAAATGGAAAAGCACACATTGGCTGCACATGCACTTCATAGATGTTCTCTTATTACTACGTCTACTTTCTCTTATTACCACTTTTATTTTTAATTTGCATGTTAGTTTTCACTATACTTTACTCTATGTTGTTGTTAATGTGAGTCTTGCACCCTGTAATTCAAAAATTGACAAGTGCATACTTTCAGCTTCAGCATAAACTCAATACCATTAGACCGAGTCATATACTAATGTAAATATAAAGAAAAAAAGGGATTTACCTCAGAGATAAATGCCTTGGCAATGGCTGGGCTCATGAAGAGTACGGCTCTGCGTAGCGTGTCCCTGTAACGGTGCAGCTCTTCTACCCGCATGGTCCTGAACAGGCTGGTAATCATCATGTTGACATTGGACTCCACCTTTTGGAGTGACACGTCCATTCCCTGGTGCGAGGCGCGGTCCAGGAATTCCTCAATACCACGGATATCTGGTGTAAGAGAGCAAAGTTGAGTCTAGTATAGTGATTATTTTTGTTATTAGTGTGAGCTGGAGTTGCACTTCTTGAGAAGTAAATTTAATCCTGAATTGATTGCTGGTCAACTGTAGGGCAAATATTGACAAACACCCATCCATTTTCTTCAATAACACTCAATCATTGCATCTCTACAAAATTTGATTTTTTTCCCCTTCATTTTCTTTTTTCCCTTAAATGGTTATGAGAATGAATGTTAGGTTCACTAATACCCCTAACAATGAACTACCTTAGTAAATGTCATTATTCACGGGTGCTTTACTGACGGTGACATATTACACATACACACACAACATCATTAGCCGAGGATATCAACCAAGATGTCGAAATTAAGATTACCTTGACCTGCATGTACCTCATTAGGAGCTGAGGCAATGAGGCAGTGAATGAACTAACACTTCTCATACTGTTAACACACAAAAAGCTGTTTTGGTATAGATAATCATTCTTTTAGTGTTATCACAATGTCATGACCTACTACTAAACTATGCTGCAGGGTCAAACCTTTGCCACTGTTAACTGTCATGTAGTGAAAAATATTAACAAAAAATAACGGCAGACTGGAATAGTTAACACAATAACACCCTAAACACTAAAACATAGCCAATACAAAATACAAGTAGACCTCGGGTTACGTTGGCCAGGAACTACAATATTTTCAACTTTACAAAACTTGTCAGCTAGTGTATAGTGCTTGTCGGTGTGCCTGTGGTATAGTGGTCTTTCTCAAAATCATTTTTTTGTTGACATTACGCCCCCAATATGGAAACATGTGCCTTTCAGTGATGTTGCTTCACCCACAGAAAAGGAATTACAATGGAAAAGCCTAAACATCAAAAGATCAGCAAAGTAACAAAACATTGGTCAATATATCCTGCACTCGGACCAATGTGAAACACGCGCAAAACACCTTGCTTGTAGCCAAAAGCAGTTCTTTTCCCCCCCCACAACTGTTTACCAAATAAGGTCGTCCAGCTGGCTGAGGACCAGTCCAGTGTGCACCCAGCTTTTTTACTTTTGTGCCAGCGAACTCTAGACTATGACTAGCTTGCATCATGATGAAAAAAAAACACTAACAGCGTCTTCTATAACAGTAGTGGGTAGCTATTATCTGCCAGATTGTCATAACAGAAGAGGAAATGGAAAGGTTGGATACAATCATAAAGAACACAAAAAGATTGTAGTCATAAAACCTGCTGAAAGTGAATTCAGGGAGTCCATGACGAAGTATTCTGTCTGTGCAGTAAACACTTTTTTTAGCTACCTCACACAAAGAAGCTTTCTATGTTATACGTATATGCATGGCTTTTTTTCAACCAGCCTACCCTCCATATTTGTTTTGTTGAGATTAGGGAAGAAACCAGAGTACCCGGAGAAACACATACATCTAACATTGACTGCATTACATGCAGAATTTGCAAATTTTCACTTTTGTTGGAGATTTTCTAAAGATTAATTTTTAATGCCTAAAATGTGTTTCCACTGGGTTGCCAGGCCAAACCAATGATACGTTGTTTTTTTTCAAAAATATCCCTCTGAATGTGGAGGAGGGAATAGTATGGAAAGACTGAATGGTTCTCAGCTCTATCTACACTAAGAACGAAACTGAGTTTTTGTGAGTGCCTTGTTTCATGAATTTATCAAATATGCAAGAAATTGAAATGATTTTCCCAGAAGAGCAGCTAAACTTATAAATCCACAGGGAGGGAAAGAATCTCTGACGACTCGGTACTCCACATCCTCTAGTTTTTAAGCGGTTTGATGCTATAATATGAAGCTGTCAGAGAGTAAATGCATTGGTTTACATCTGGTTTAAACAGTTACTTCTTAAATATAAACGTTTCAAGTAGTTGAATTGTCAAGAACATTTTCCCCATCATGCATTTGCTGAGGTTTCTAATGTGACTTTTAAATCACCAACGTCTCACAAGAAAAAAAAAAACCTACAGGAAAACATGCATTATCTGTAGAAGTCAAACAAAGATATGTTGTACGCATTTTATATCCATCAGTCTCAGGATTTGAAAAGCAGGTTTGAACAGTTTTAATGTTATGTTTCAACTCTAAAGCTCTTATTTTTTTATACAAAATGAAGACATCCAGCCAACCATTGGACAGTTCCAGATGTTGAGAAACATGAAACTAATGAAGTTTTATGTACTGATTAATAGATTAAAAAATAAACAGCAAAAAACTATTTTCTTTGCAACCACAGTATTTAAGGAATGAACAAGATAATCAAATTCTCTCTTACCAAAGTCAGAGTCATAGAAGAGGACAAACTTTTGCCAGCTGTACTCTGACACCACTTGCATGATGACTTCGTTAAGATAGACGGGTGGGCGGACCATCAGGGTGTAATCGTCAGCTCCGGGGCTGCGGCTGGTGGGCGGGCAGGCGGAGCGGGGCGTGCCAACTGTGGCGCGCTGAATGAAGAGGTGCGGGATGTGCATGGCATCGGCCAGCGTCTGTAGGCTGCTTGCCGACATGCAACCGATTGAGCTGACAAGGGCCAGGATGCCTCGGTTCATCAACTCGCATGCTGTGTGGAGGGAAAAGGAAAAGACAAACTGTGAAATCATTTTCACTCTTAATATTCAATTATTCATGAAGGCAGTGATAACATTAAGACTTAGCTTGAAACTCTAAACCTTGCTCTAAAGTCTGATTCGAAATACTTGACTCTCCAAATAATTCTCAGTGTCATTTAAAACTTAACCCGAATATGAAACTGTTAATGATTTTATAAAATGGCATTTGAAGATACATACACCCCCCACACACATACAAAAATAAAACTGGGTTGTGCACCAGGTTTGTCATTTTCCTCAGTTTCTGCAGCATGTTAGTGCTTTCCTCAGGTAGTGAGCATTATGTACATTTATTTCAGCCCCGTTCCACTTGTCGACAATGCTCCACTTCTAACCATGTGGAAAATAAATAAAGAAATACAATTTAAAAAAGCTTCACAACAGCTCAACTACTATCTGTTATTCTCCAAACTCAAAGTCTCGATCACATTCTTATGTGTTCATTTATTTTTACGTGACACCAATGCCAACACCTACGAATTGTCCTTTGACCTAAGATGTTAGCCAAATGCCTTGCCTATTCGGCACAATTTCCCATTGCAATAAATGTGTTCCTCAATAAACAAACTAACATGTTTTGTGATGAAAATTTACCAGAATAGGCTGGTAAATATGATCAAATAATCCTTCATTTAATCATGTTGAGGCAGCATGTAGCCAGTGACCCCAGGCTATTTTGCCTTGTAAACTAAACTGTCATTACGCAAACAAATAACCAGAGTTTCCTTTTGTGCATTATGTTTCAAGCATCTGAGTCACTGGGAAATGAGCGGCAGGTCCGGTCCTCAGTCAACACGGTGCTCGATGCTCACTCCAACAAGTTGGAAGAGGTGGGAAAGCATCATTGAATCCAAAGAAGATACCAAAAAAAAAATCAATTATTTAGAAAGAACACGACTTCACCAAAAGTTCCGTATTTCAAACTTTCTAGCAACAAACCAGAGACTTAAACGACTTCAGGTTACTTTAATTATGAATGCAGCCTACTCTTTTTATTCTTCATTTACTTTGTCCAACGGCAGTTCTTATCTAACTGAAGTATAAGACCTTTAGAGCGAAAAAAAAGGTAAAGTTATACTATATCTGTTACTGGAGTGGCAGTGACTAAACTCTTTTGGAAGCACAATGGATTCACATAAAAGCAATTCTGTATTTAATTGGAGTTGCATCGTGTGGCGCAATTGTCCTTCTTAGGAGTAGCTAACGGGAGGTTATTTCAGGCAAGCAGATTACAACTGATTAATGAGTAGCCTGAAAAGTAGTTTCAATTTCACCGGCCATTATGCAAGTCTTTGTTAATTAAAGCAGTTAAAGTTATATATTCAATTTAAGAAAAGCGGCAAGTTCGTTGAGCTGAATGATGCAGCCACTCATCTCCGTCTGCACCATACGGAATGACACCGTGGCATTGATGCTTTCGCCACAAAGAATTAGTTTAGCACGATTAAGACATGCTAATCCCAACTCATTTGGCCATTTAATGTTCCTATGCTTATTTATATCACACACTTTTAAGACAGTATAAAGGGCCTAGTCTTATGACTCAAGGGAGCCAAAAAAGTGTCTATATTTATATTTGTAAATTAACTTGTATTTTTCTCTGTGGAAGCAATAATTTGTTTACTGAATAAATCCTTTATTTCTGTGTGCGCATTCATTTTAAGACTAACTAATTGACTAAATTTGCAAAGGAAGTAATTTAATTTATTTATGTATGTGGCACCATGTACACCTCAAGCAATCAATACTCTATGTGCTCATAACTTTGTGTTTATAAATTTGAGGAATAGAATTAGTCCTGCTTATCAGTAGTCAATGACATTAATGCAAATATTTCTACCCAAAATTATGGAATGCAGAACTTTATACATTTTTTGTCAAAAGTGGGAAAGAGGCTGGTCATCTGTGCTGGAGCATATCCCAGTCAAATTTTAAATGACAGTACATTGTATTGAAAAGGAACAAAGTAAAGACCATATTTGATCCGTCTTCGATCAGAAAATTTTACTTGAATGCCATCTGATCATAATTACTGCTTATATCTACGTAAAGTCATAAGACTTGTTTAGCCCCTCCAGATAGTAACAATAAGAGCTACCAATTGAATAGATATTCCGTGTAGGAAGACTATTGTCATAAGCATGTAGAAATGAACCCAGACCTTTTATTTCCACCTTGCTTTTCAACAAACTCACTACTGCATGTCCTTATATACACAACCTACCTATTTGTGCTTGTATATATTGTTTTCGAGCATTGTTTCACATTGAGTACAATTGTGAGGCAGTGAGTGGCAGTGGGCCACTGACTCACACCGCTTGCAGGTTGAAAAACATGAAGTGTGTGCGTTGAAGCATATTCCTCCAGGGAATCTTCACTTGAAGATTGTTCAAAGACTTTACTTCCATAGACAGTTACTGTTGTGTGTGTCAACAACTTCTGGTATTTTCAGTTATTGAATATTTGAACTAGAAATAGGCATGTGAAGCTCAATATTAACAATAAATAATTTCTCATCAGATCTCAATATTATAATCAAATGATTGAAAATTAGATGTTGCAGTTTATATGGGTTTTTTTTTTACAGGTATGCGTCCTCCATAAGATCCTGCCACCAACTGCTTTGGTTCATCTAACTAGAAATGACATTATCTCTGAGTGTTTTAGTATATCTAATGTTAAGTCAACTCGATGAACATGTCCTCTAGAAATAAATCGACGGCTCCTCTGTTTACAACCCTTAGGCCTTCACTGCTATTATGTTGTCAGTTCAGATACATTTTGCTTTTTCCTTTTCCTCCTTGTACTTGTACACTGTGGGCGGGATTGGAGGCTTTGTAAAAGAATAGAATGGAAGCAACTGGGGGCCAAACGAAAAAAAAAAAAACAGAATGTAAAACTATCACAGTATCTCTCAACATTTCTTACTCTTATTCTTTTTGTTAAGACAGGTTACTTAGCACAATTTAATCATATTTACGTAATCAGACACTAAGGTGGTTCGTATTAATTGTACAATTCCAAGTAAAATACAAAAAAATAATTAATTTTAATTTTAATTGCATCCATTGCATCACAGTTAGTAGCAAGACTAGGTTTAAATTGTCATTGCAGAACCTCCCACATCGCCAAGAATTAATTTAAGACCCTTCTTCCTCAATTATTCTATGAACAAATCTATGTACAGTAAGTCAACTTTCCAAAAAGGTAGTTGTTTGTTTGTTTCTGTCGACAGAAAACCAGATGAGACTGATCCAGCATCACTTCTTTAATTAACAAAAATATCGATACGATGTGGTTTGTTTTGCTTCAGCTGCTTTTATATTTATTTTTATCATGTCTAATCAATAATCCATTTCAGACCTTAACGACAGCGTTTCATGCTCACTCTTGATTATTGCACTACATTCATTTTTGTAATCATACCATGCACAACCCTAGTTGATGCAAGCAGCAGCTATTTATTGAAATAAATATTAAATAGTTCTTAAGTGGTGAAAGCAGTAACTTGCTCATGCACACCCACACACATGCAAAGAGAATGCTAATGTGTATATCAAGCTGCCCTTGGCTGCTCGTATCAAATTAAAAGTGTCAGTGTTGGCACACAACACAGTGATGTATAGCTTCCTCCAGCCAAGCATCCAAGCACCACATGCTGTCCAAGCAGTCTAGAATTGGACCACCCCTGCTGAGCTCATACCTGGTTTGCTACCATTGACCTGAGCGACAATCCCACTCCCTACCAAGTAGCATATTTTTTTGGTTTACTGATATAAACAATTTTCAAAGATGTTGTAAAATTCCAACTATGACAATATCCATCTCATGTTCCACTTATCCTCAAGAAAGTCTCATCTGTCTGATGAGAAATAATACACACATCATTAGGATAACCAGAATGGAAAGTTAGCACATCAAAAGTTTCAAAACCAACAGAGCAACTTTTGTGGCATGTGTTTTCCACTTTTAGAACGGACTATCTCTGGAACATGTATGTTTATAGGCACAGGCTCATGTATTTTTAAATATTTCTCAAATTCTGTGTTTCACACTATGCTTTCAGCAGTTTTACACTTTGCACTCAGTTTTTGTTTAATATTTTATTGCAAAACTTGACACCCAAAGACAAAAATCCCAACAAAACAGCAGCACTCTACCGTTGGTAAAATGAAAATAGATATGTTATATTGCCTCCATCCTATTTTCACTGTTTACTTTTTACCCACTTACTCCACTGAAACACAACCACAACAATTGATTGCCATCCATTTCCGGTGTTGTCGCATCTCAACAAAAGCCTGCAGATTGTCCCAAAACCCAAAAGTGGGAACTTTCACAACGGAAACTCGTGAAAGCAAAATTAACAAGTGACACAACAAACAAAATACATAAATAAAACATGGTAAAAGACAGAACCAAAGATACAAAAACTCTGAAGATGAGTTATTCGAGTTTCCATTGGTGGTTCTATTCAGTGCACTATTGCAGCAAACTAATTAAGTGCAATTGACATACACTCAACACTTGGGAAAACACCATAATCCAACATACAGATAGGAATCACCCCTGAAAAATGAAAATGAGATGAATCTGCCAGGGTCCTGTAACCGGACCCATGCCATCATTTCTCTAGTCAGCCTCGACACTCTTTTGGCATTGGCCCGCTCACTGTTTTTTGTATTTCTAAAAAGAATGAATGGGTTCTGTGGCATGAAAAATATTATGTCTTGCTACCACTTGTGTTTGTGTTCAGTGTGCATGGTGAGTCCACGTTGCACAGCCATATGACAGATGGTGGACCCATCACTAAGAAGAATGGAGCAACGGGACTGATTTGTTTCAAGCCGAAATGTGACAAGGGAATCTGTTCAAGGCACTCAGTGAGGCCCCACTGCTGTCAGTTGTAACGGAATGAGCAAATGTTTACAGCCAATCACACAGCATGACACCATTTATACACACAAACACACTAGTTTTGTGCCGTTTTTGGTCCAGCTTTCTGTATTTGATAACCATCCGTTGTTACTGGTTTCATCTTAAATGATATATAAATCAATCTCTCTTGATAACAACTATTATTGGTTGCTGTTTTGAATTGAATCAATATGTTTAAGTGTTCAGCCTAGCCAGCTCCTTGAGCCCCTTTTACTACCGTATCTAAAAGCCTCCATTGCACCTGCTTTTTACATCTAGCATTTTTGTGTAAGCAATATCAGTCTAGAATTGGGATTCTAAATCATCATCTAAATTTTCACTTCGAGAGGTAGAATCTCTTGGCACACTGACTGAGACATTCATTTTTGGTATTGTTTTAATTGTATGCATTGTTACCCCAAACACGCACAGACGTAAAAATACAGTGAAGGGGGATAAAACTGTATGGAAGGATCTTTGTAGAAAAAGGGAAACTTCTTTTTCCAATGATCCCTTTCCATCTTAGGACCACCTAGTGACCATTATATACAAACATATTTGGAGAACCATAAGGACACATTTACTCTATTATACCATATTTGTGTCACTAAAGTTTGTCTGGGAGGATATCAAGCCAATTATTTTCTGTCTTCAGAAGAATAATCTGAAGTTCCATTTCAAACTGCCTTTAAAACCACAATCCCTCCAGTTATTTTCCTTTGTGCCATTTTAAAATAAAAATGTAGCTATCCTTTTGTGTTGACATCAATTGTTACTGTACAGTAGAACTGGGCCATAAAACGATAACAATAATTATCGTGAATTATTTTGTGCATTAGCATAATATCATTAAAAAAATAAAAAACATTGTTTTGATGTTTGTTTAGTATATCTAACAGTGTGAAGACTATAACGTCTGGAAATAAATTTGTTCAGCAAGTGTTGTTCTTGTGGTAGAAACTCAAATCCAAGAGACATTCTATGTCTCATTGTTAAAGCACAACACATAACAAAAGGGAAGCGTGGGCAAATGCCAAGCACCAAGCAGAGTGCTTGAAGTGCGCAAAATACATTAGTGGATGCAGTATGATTGTTGAAAAATGTACAGTAGGCAGTGTTTGTAACTGGCTTTCAGAATAAGATGTGGAGTTTAAACAAAATGTCACTTGCAATCATTTGGTGTTATGAAGGTTCTATCAAACGTAGATGTGGAATGAACTTTGGGGGCCATTTTTTGGTTCATATTTTAAATAAAGAAGTTAACCATATAACTATGTTGACTTAACAAGCAAACACTGGCCACCCACACAGAACGTCATTACATGATATTAAGAAGACATCAATGCTGCCTGCCAGTATTTAGTTATTGTTACTCAGTTCCATGTAAGTATTGTGTATCGTTACAACATTCAAGGTAAGTGGAAATTAAGCATGTAGATAGATAAAGGTTCCATTTTTTAACAGTACTGTATTTCTTGATCAAGGTTACTTTGGACAGTTTTCCAACCGCAACCGAAGAGACTGAATTAGTTGGTTAGGTTATTCTGTCATTCTATTGTGGCTCCATAGCAGTGTTTGATTTAGAATTGTGTGTTTACCAGTTTTTTTTTCATTTCATTCATTAATTCTATAAAATGTATTTGATGCGTGTTGTATAGCCTTCACCTTCACTTCCCTGCAATCTATGCCCACGCTTCTTCCATCCCCAGTTCCGGCTACAGAGTGAAATCTGCCACATTTCCATGCTCGGACACGAGCTGGAGCTCTAGATATATATGTATAAATAGATTTTACAAAGCTCTCTGATGTTCAAGTTCCCTCCCTTGTCTTTGTAGTTTGCAGAATACATGTCGGTCAACTATTTTCATAGTCCACAGGCCAAATACGATATTTTCCACTGCAAAACACCAAAATTCGATAAGAAACTTTCTAGCAACCACTAGCAACAGTCACTGAGCATGCACTCAGTAAGCAAGTCATGGGGAAACAATAGGTATTGAAAGAAAGTTAGAGCTACTAAATACTATCGAACAACTGATGATGCTCCTACTTAATGAGGCCAGTGTTTTCACAGGTTCATGTTTTGATGGATGAGTGCCAACAACAGCCCCAAACATCAATAGAAGGAAACATCCACACTTAGATGACATCAAGAGCTCAAAGGCACAAGTGTCTGACAAATAAGCAATTGTAATTTTGTCAGCAATAACATTGAAATTTACGTGTTGACTAAAAGTGACACTTTTAATGACTGATTGTTTCCCTGTCCTCCAATCGACTTCAAGTAAAACAAAGAGTTATAAAATACAATTTTAAAAAATGCCAAGATGGAAAAGCTGAATTATTCTTTCTGGTTGAATGACATTGAGATTACATTATGATGACATTATGATTAGTAACTCATTCTTTTCGCATATTGTTTATGAGAATGGTAATCCAAGTGAGCTTTGCGTTCAAGAGGTTATTGGAAAATTAGGTAATAAAAAGTATGGTTCATTATTTTTTTTCTCTCTTTTGACAAGAGGTATAACATTAAGTCATTTAAAAAAGTACAGAACTTCTACCCTAATTTATATTCCACTTTTCATATTTGGAATGTAATATTTAATGATGGAAGGAATACATGAGTTACATCAAAATGACATATTTAAAATTGATCTTCAAAATGACTGAAGCGGTCGATTGATGATGTTGAATCAATCCATGTTCATCCGATAAGCTATGTGACTTTTTCTATACGCAGTTTCATTTGGTTTTAAATGCCAATTTCACTTGTCATACCGCAAATTAGAACATACTAGTAATATAGCACAGCTGAATAAACAAACACCCCCAGCCACTAATTATATAATTGCGGTGAAACTCAATCATGCATAGCCAAAGCTAAACCATTTTCCCTTCAATCCCTTGCACTTTTTTTGTTTTCAATTGAAACTTCAATAGTGATGAGCAATTAAGGTGTTTTTTCAGCACATAGTCATGACAGCATTAATAAAGATCAGGAAGGCTTATATTTTGTCAGCCCCTATTGTGTCACTCAATTTTTTTTTTATAAAACTTCCTCAAACCGTATTAATCAGGATTATTTCAATAGTTCCTTTATGTGTACATTAAACATTGAAGACTTGATGTTCAATACCTGCTTAATAATAAATTCTTACTCATTCTCACACTGCCTAAAAATTAATTTGCAAATGTATCACACTTGAAATTAGAATATGTAGAGGAAAATTTGCCATTATAACATTTTTATATACAAAAACAATTTCAGAAGATGTGTTTAACCTCCATCCACAAATGACATACTAAAAAATAAAAATGGTTAATGAATAGGCCGTTTCTGATTGGAAAAACAAGATGACTATTTACCAATGGTCAAATGTTTACCATAGCTGACATTTAGGAAATGAAAGGGGCATTTGAGGAACAAGAATAATCCATTATTGACCAAAAAAAATCATTATAAAACCATGGAAAAAGCTTTTCTCAAATGACATTTTATACATAAAGAGTAACCATTAACCCTGGGGAAAGACAATCAATAGCCGTACCTGTTATGAACCCAAGTATACGCCTACGTTTTTCAGTTTAATTGCAGCAAGTAAACTCATACTGCTCCTTGTTTTCTGGTGGATGTGAATAAAGAGCTGATTTTTACATACAGCTTCCTGATTTGTTTACTTAAATACAACATAGTATCTCTGAATGGTTTAAAATTTGGAAATAAAAAGACAACAGCCAGTATATTTATCACCCTATGAAGAACAATGCAAAAGTTGTTGTGCCACGTGTAGGATGGGTGGCTCCAAAATTTGGTGGACACCAAGAATTTGGACAGAAGTATGTTGACATCATATGAAAAACCCCTATAAATGTAAGATTCCAGTTTGTTTGTATGTGCAAGGTGTTTGGCACAGGGGTCTACTTTCAAAAAGCTAAAGTTGATAAATATAAAATAGTCATTTAGTTTCTCTGTACTGTTTTAACTAAAAAAAGCAAACACTCAAAAGCATGGCAGTGTAAAAAACATCGACTGGATCAGTTTCATATTTCATCCAACATAACCCAAATCCATTTTATTTTTTCCAGCTCAATTATTTATTTATTTTTTTCCCATGAATCCCCACCTTTACGCATCCATTTTTCACTTGTTTTGCCCACTGCTTTTCCATGTTACACTTGCAAGAGCAAGTGTTTTGCTCTCCACCCACACTGTAGCACCTGCCTGTTTCCCTCCCCAAAACTCCTCCTTGCTCAGTGCCGGTAAGAAGTCCCAGACAGATGCCGAGGTTTAATTTTTTAATTTGGCTGGCTGTCAGCCCCCTTTAGCCTCTTTGATACTGGTACACCTTGTCCCATTCAAATACACTGTGATCCAATTTAAGGCTTGTTGGCAATCGGTCTCAAACAGCATAGTGTGTGTGTACGTGTGTGTATGTGTGTATGTGTATGTGTGTGTGTGTGTGTTTGTACACGTGTGTGTGGAAGAGGCATGCTTCCCTACAGGGTATGTTTGTTATCTACTTCACAGCATGTCTGTGTTGTCGAGAAGCTGGACATTCTAAGATGCCAAGTAAACAAGGAAAAACTTAATTTGTCAGGAACACTCCAGTTCTCCTTTATATTCCAATGATCATTTAAACATTGCAGTAAAAAATCTAATTTTCAAGAGAACCTTTATGTATTCTTCTTTGAGATGCTTTAATAAAACCCTCAATCATTTTCTGACACAATTTTAAGCCAATGCTAAACAAATGAACAAATAAACATCTATGCGTTTTACTTGTTTGTTGTTTTTGGGTAGCTGGTACAAAATAATCGATGGTAGCACTGATTGACTAATATCTAACATGATGCAGTGCTGTGCTTGCGTGTAATTGTCTAAAGGAAGTCCATAGTGCGGCTATACGAAAATGCATATATTTATTATCATGTGTATTTAATTCTGAATCTGCTGTTAGGATAATTCAGAACATATTTTGTGGAATCCGTCGTCTCTGCTTATATGAAATCCTTTATACATAATTCAACAAATCAAATAACTCAAAAATGTCTTGAGTGCCAAAGAGGTCACTTAAATAGTTTCTTTTTGAGAAGATAAAAGCAAGTGAAGTTCAGAATAAAACATGTTTCAACTTAGTGCACTCCTTTTCACACCAGTCTTGGAGTTCCTAGTTTAATTCCCTTGGGATTAAAGTGTCAAAACATGTGTTTTCTTCTTTTAGCTGGGCATAAATGAGAGAAGCATCCTGTAATTGCTCCTGGCTAAACATATTTTCCAATTCACTCTAATTGGAAGAGAGCAGAATTGAATTAACGCCTAGTTTACACGCTTCAGGATGATTTAATTTTGGAGTGATCAATCAGCTGGCATCAGTCAGTAATGGTGAGTTTGTAAAATCTCAAACTCTATGAAACAGATCAGAGGATGTAATTAAATATGTTTTTAATGGAAACTGACATTCATCTTGGATTGGCATTGACCAACGTCACGAGACAACAAAGACATGGCTCTAATTAATCAAGAGCCCTATGTACAAAATATCACAAATATTGTGGATAATGTCAAAGAATAATTTAAAATACGCATGTTGATCAAACAAAGGCCAGCTTCTCACATCCCACGCACTCAGTGTTTTCCAGGAATTTTAAGCCATTCTTTTCCCAAGCAATACTTTACAAAAATTAAGTCGCTAGATTTAATCTCCAGTCCAAAAGCTCCTATTTAAAAGTCTTTCAAATGAGTTTTACCAGTAACCAACTTCACAAGCAGTGTCCATATGTTGCTCCTTCAGCTTTTATCGGTACTTTGAGAAGAGCAACAGAGGTTTCTAGTCTTAACGATGTGGAAAATTATCACTTCAATGGTTATCTTATCAGGAAAAACACAAGCTCTTTATTTAAGAACCAAAATCCTAACCGCACATTAGTGCTTTGTGATAGCCAAGACAAATAGTATTCAAAGCATGTGTTTTAAAGCTGTTTTCTGCTAGCTCATCATAACTTGGGTGTTCAGACTCAGCTAAAAGGGTTGGGGTAGTCAGTCAAGCGTTTTATTAAATAATGTTGTTCATCTCTGCAAACATAGCAACAATTAATGTATTTCACCTTAATAGTTATTAATTACTGTACATGCATAATTGCTTTTTATCGCGTGAAGCAACACAACACCATCATAGATGCAGATTTCAATGCCTCATGATTGATTTGTGATTGGAATGTGATTACAATAGCCTTATCTCTGTGTATTAAAAACAGGTAACTTTCTTGTCACATATAAAATATATAACATTAGGGTTTACTCTGAGTATTCCACTTTCTTCCCACATCCCCAAAACATGCAGGGTAGGCTGGTTGAACACTCTAAATTGGCCCCAGTTATGAGTGAGCGGAAATGGTTGTCAGTCTCCTCGAGCCCTACGATTGGCGGGGCACCAATTCAGGGTGTCCCCTGCCTGGTGCCTAAAATCAGCTTATACAACCAATTTGCTGTCGTATGAGCAGAGACAAAGTAGAAATCAATGCATGTTCTGGATCTGTCTGCTCGGATCAAAAGGGAAACCGGTGTGTTCTGCCATCATGAGTCACCCATGCTCTCTCCCTTGACTAACATTATCTGGCAAAACATGTTGGATACAGCCCACCCTCTTGCACTTCTCCAATAACCGCCTCAACACAATCTTAGCTCGCTTTCTTCTCCCATTTTCCATTTTGTACTGCTCGGAGATTTAGGATAACTGCAACTCGGCCAGCCACCTCTGGTTTCAACAAAGTAGTGTTTTCCAAGTTGTTGCTGTTCAACACATTACTCTCCAATTTCCACTCATACTCTTCTCTCCAGTAACCTTTTTTTTTCATTCAATATAATGACAGAGCACACAATGGGGGACCAGTAACTAGAAGTATCAGTGGTTTTCTTCAAACCGCCCTCCCTAAAAAAGGAGAAAAAAAATTCAGATTTACCTTAAACTGCAATAAAGGGTTCACATTCTGCTCGCACATACACTATTACTTTTTTTATCCCCTTCATCTCGACCTCTCATCACTGCCGTGCATCCTCACCCATCCCTTTGTGATCATTCCAATGCTGCCTTGTCATCATCACTCCCCTTATTTTATGTAACTGTAGAACTTTTTTGAAATGTCAGCCAACATGCCCTTGAGGAATGCTAATTTGAAAAATGCGGTTTAATTCTACTACTAATGGTTTTGCTGGACCGCCTTTAGTAGTGTTGCTTTGTGTGGTTTGGGGTGGTGTTAGGGTTTTGCACTCAGTACTCTATCAAATGCCAGTGCTTCCAGTATTTTGAGGAACAGGACAACTACTGTTGCACTTGGTAGAACATTGGATCATTGGGTGATCACAAACATACATTAGTCTCAAACTACTTAAAACAACATTGTGCAATCAACCCTTAATAATCTTGCTTGAGGTTTCTCCTTTTTGACTAAATTAAGACAAAAAAGACAAGGAAGCAAAACAATACATGCATGTTATAAAAACAGCATGCCTGTTATCCACTACAGTAGTTATAGGCTGATTAATGTGTTTTTTTCGAGACAGAGAAAGTGAGAGAAAACGGTTTCCTACCCACTCCCTTCTCTCTTGGGGGCTACTCATGCACATTATTACTGACTATCTATCCCTTTGCCCCTCTAGCTCCATTTCCAACACAGGCCTCCCTCTCCTCCTTCCTCCGCCGGGAACTTGCTTAAGAAACAGCTCCACCCCTTTCCCTTAGAAGCAGTGAAGATAATTTCAAATGTTAATTAAATATTGAAGGCAGAGGTACATTACATATTGTAGTATAGAGTCGGGGTGATTTGTACACACAGAGGACCTCAAGTTACAAACGTATTCCCTTGATCCCCTGGCGAATAAACCCAAATTTTGACAGAAGTCAGATAGATTTAAATCTCAAAGTTGAAATTTACTTCACATTTTTGGGGGGAATTATTTAAATACACTAACACGCAAAAATAAAAAATAAAATAAAAAGCTATTTTTATCATTACTGATGAGATGGATGGAAAGTTAGAGCTTTCTGTGTTGCTAACAAAACAATACATCAATGAGCATTCTAGCTCTTTCGATCCAGTTATATCTGGTATAGATCAGAAAACTACTATGCACATATGCCCATCAACGTTGCAACATAAACAATACCTGTGATTCTGTCACATGTCTTTCTGTTTTTGCCATGTGAAACAGAGGTTTTGTGCACTTTGGCTATTCACTATCTAAACAAAAACTATGGTGCTGAGAACAAACTGGAGGACGAGGCACGGTCATCTTAAAGTCATTACGTTGTAGGTTGATGACATCCTAATCCGATAACTCCCTGTACTGCATAATGGATATGTTCAAAACACTACTGATGCAATGTAGTGAACATAAAATGAGGAGCAAAATATGTGAAGGGAAATTATCTATCAAAGCACACATGAAAGCATTGAGGCTATTTTGGCAACACAATTCCATTCACTGCTTATCATGCAAGACAAATGTATACATAGCCATCTGGGATAAGGGTGCTCTAGCAAAACAACATATTAAGTGGTACCGTTTGTGGGAACATTAAATGTATAAAATACTGAGGAATATTTCTAGAATATTATCTTGACTCAGAGGTTGGTTTCTTTTCAGACAAGTTAAGTGCGGGGATCGATTCCAAGCAGTGGTCTCGTATATGCGTTATCCAAGTATACAGCATATCCCCACTATAATAAGGTCAATGATTTACATATACTCACTGGTTCAGTCTGCGTGATGAAAAAATGTCCAATACTCGCTAGAATTTTTCTTCCTAACTACTTGATGCAGCATCCTCCTCCAAGATAGCTGTCATACATTTGTCAATTCACTCAATTGATTGTCTTGATCACATGAATTTTTGTGTGCAATTTTTCAAACTTCTGTTGCTGGTGACGATAACATGAACATGATTGTTGTAGTAAAAAAAAAAAAAACAATCTCAGATACCAGTATTCCTGCAAATATTCAATAACCTAGTAACAGGTTATAACGTCTGATTTATTAATAAAACAATATAATCAACATTTATGATTGACTGGCAACCAATTAAAGGTTTCCTCAAGCTGTTGTCAATAGTCGGCTCGGATAACCTCCTTTATATTTTTCTGTCCATTGAATTCTCAGAATAAACATGCACGCCATGTGGTGTATTTAAACTTTTCAATCAATAAAAACATGCAGATTACAATTCTCAGAACCTAGGCAGCTGAACAGGAGAGACGAAAAAAATGGAAGAAGTGGAAAAGAATATAGTCTACTAATGAGAATAATATGAGAGTAATAGCTTTTCTTTAAGGAGCAGTGTTTACAAAAAAAACACAAAGGCTGGAGGAGAGGAGACAAAGAAATGGGAAAAATGTTATATTCTCAATTAGCTTTTTAGGTGAGTGGACCATGATGGCCCCTATTGCAGACTGGGTGTTAGCCAGACAGAGCATTCCTAATAACCTTATCCAATCCATTTTGAAAATGTACTGTGTACTGCTTGTGGACGACAATACTGTAAGGATTACCATTTAATTATATCCCAGATAACAGGGCAAATGTACACAAACAACCACTCTCCCTCACACCAATACAGACCTTAGTGAGCCTAAACTAATCATTCTCAAATGTTGGGCTATTCGCTGCTGGTGTAATGGTACATTTGCCTGACTCACAGAAAGCGTGGCACCGATTCCCACTCAGTGGGAGTGTGATTGTGAAAGTGAACGGGGTGTCTCGGTCTGTGTGTGCCTACTACCAACTGTCAGCTGGGACAGGCTTAGAGTTGTACACTGTCCCTTGAAAAATGGAATCATCCTTTATTCAGAAAAAAAAAAACATGCGTATCATATTGATCTTAAAGGGGACGGACCCTTTACCTACTAATCATGGTATTACCACCAGACAGCCCGACCAGTAAGGGGTCTCATATTTATTATATTTTTTTCAAGGAAATGGCTTGCCTAGATAGGCTCTGGCACCCCATTAACCTAGAAACTAGAGCCATTAAATTCTCACCAAAATTGTTGCAAATTTTGCAGTAGAACATTGGAGGACGCTAGACTAATTTAGTCATACGTAAACCCAATCATGGAATTCCACAAATGTAGACCTAAACTGATATTACAAAAACAAAAAACAAAACAGAACTAAGTAGCTCAATGGTATGGTAAAACTACTTAGACATTTCAGGGTCTCAAAGCTCTTCACCCAAATGTTCTGTATCCAAAATATTTTTTGTTTTCTCAGTTTTACTCTTTTTTTTTTGGTTAATTCTCTTTTTCCCTTTATTGGAATCCAATACTGTCATTCTACCTGTCTCTTTCGTTCCAGCCAATCACCATGGTAACAAGTGGTAAAGACTCTCAGATCAAATGTCCTCTGCCAAACACACATGCAAGAGTGCACACATTTAATAGGTGATCCAGCACATATTCTTTCCATTTTGAAAGTGGAAAATACCATCTTTCTTTTTTAATGTCACCCTTTTGGCATTTTAAATGTGACTCAAAGGAAAAATGAGGCATAGGAACATTAAATATTGCCTGTCGTACCGCAAATAATTTCCCTGGAAGGCTGTTGAAAAGTACAATAAAAAGTTCATGTGCTCAAATAATAACAAACAAAGCTAACTTTTCCAAATTATACAAGCCTTAATTTAAACTGCCTGCCTTAAGAAATATTTATTTTGCGGTGAACAGACCACCATTGGACACTATGCCACATTGACTGGATTTTGTGAAAAAATAGCTGATAAAGCCTGATCAGATGATACTTATATGAGACGTTATGTATGACAAAGGTGATGCCCTCCAATTAGGTGGTCACCAATTCTGAAGATAAGCAGTTCAGAGACTGAATGAATGAAAGAAAGAAAGAAAAAAGTTCTGGAGCAACCCTTCATTAGGAACATAATAACCTACCATATTTTCAGAGGTTTTACAAAAAAAGTAAGAGCATATTTCACACAAGCAGCATGCAAAGACTCCCCACGCTTTTCAGGTCCCGAGTAGGAGTTGCTGTTTTGTTTAGCGATGCAGTTTCAGAGATCATCAGTTGAATCAAGTGTCAGAATATTTGCATTTAGACACCATTATATTATGAAATAAAATGGAAAATTCAAACAAAATCAATCACTATCTTGTCTCCATTTATCAACATCTAGCTTTGAAGTGGAAGGACTGAAGGTCGCCTCAATCGCATTATAGCAGCCCACCCATTTGTTCTTTGTTAGTACCCACTGTCAGGATTCTACCATCGTTAATTATTAATGTTCTCCTCTACATTGGTGCACTCAAATGTCATTGTGTCCATAGAAGAAAAAAGTAGCAGAGCCAGCATTGTCCCAGGCCTGGAAGAAAAGAACTGCTCACATTTGACGAAAGTCCTTCGGCGCATGGGGTTCGTTAAAAAATGGTTAGGGGTTTTGGATTAGTGCAGGTTAAAAAAAACATAGATTTACATTTGTGATGAACCAATAATAACTTGTTTACCTATTTGAGTAATCAATTGTTGAATGGAACCAGATGGATGGAGAATTAGAATTTTTACTTTGTATTATGAAGAACTACAAAACATCAAAACTTCAATAGCAAGTTGGAATAAAAACCGAGTAAATACTACAAATTTAATGATGGGCGACATCTTGATTTATTTTTATTTGGTTTATCACAGTCATGGACTTCCAAAATTAATATCAAATTATTTGTTTACTTCAAATTAATATGTATGAACAGCAAATGAGTCCGTTGTTATCTCCTAACTCACTATATTACATTCTCATGCACGTAAATATTTGCTGCAGCACCGCCTGCCAACTTTGACTTTTCTATTATCTTTTTTGGCAGCCGACACCATCGAACTCCAGTCCTGATGCAAATCTGCCCAAGCAATCAACGGTGGCAGCAAGATACTAAATTACCCCAACTACTGAAGCTACTTGCAAAACCTAGCAAATGGGGGAGTGGGTGGTGTTGCCACAAAACCAACGTATTGCAGAGCCCAGGAGATAAAGCAAGTAGTTCTACATAATCCTTCTATGATCCCCGTCTGTTTCCCAGGGCAACAAGCCTCCTCAGATGATATATATTTATAAATCACTTTTGCCAGAGTTTTTGCTCAAGGTGGAGAGTGATTGAGGAATACATTTTGTTTAATTAGAGTGTAAGCTTACTTTCATTTTTATTCAAAGGCAAGAGATAGGTAACGCAGACGGTCTAATTAAAGCAAGATAAAGTGTGTTTCCCCTGTCCTTAAATCACTGTTAAGCATGCCATTAAAAAGCAATATTTCCGTTACATAGCATTCAAGGAACACGTTGATAATGTTAAATGTGGTCCGTCTATGATTTAAAATGAAATGAAAAGTTTAAAATAGGCTCCTATTATTAGCTGGTATCATTACACACAAACACGTTTGTAGGGAATCTAATGTTCCAGTGGCTTAAACTGACATCAATGAGTGGTTCCAAATGGTTTTGTATGTTTGCAACTTTGCAAGGAAGTGCACCCGGTCGGTGCATCATCGGACACCTGTCAAATAAAAATATAAAATCCTTTGTATTGATTATCTGTGTGTTTGTTTTTTGTTGTGCCCATAAACTCAGCAAATGGTGCGCTCTCGCCCTGCTGACCTCACTTGGCGTACTTATTTCATATTTACTTGTCTGTTTGCTGCTGTTATTTGTGTACTATGTGGTGAAAGCTTTAAATCTCATTATGCCTGTATAATGACAAAAGCATTCAATTCAATTAAAATGTCCATCAGAACTCCATTATATGGTACAATAGCATAGTCCTGCACGTTTAACCTCCCTTGCATCCAAAAATACCTGTAATTGACTTTCTGTAATTTCTCAGCATTCCTCTGATCATTTACTATGTTTTTAAGTTTTTCTTTCCTTGGAAAATAATGCTATTGTGTTCAACAAGAACCACTCCTCTATCTGTAATTCATTAAATCAATGCCTCTGGCCGCTACATAATTAAAAGTGCGTTTTAGAGGGGTTTTAATTAAGGAAATTAAAAAAAAAAAATTAAATTTAAAAACAAAACAAGATAACTTTGGAGTGTGCTGTGACTTAATGGCTGAGGGCAGAATTGGGTACCAGTGTGAAATACCAGTCACTTCAGTCGAGTCATGCAGTTGTGAAGCTGTGTTGGTAGGTTCCAATGTGATTCGTGCAGAGAACGAGAGAGACAGAGAGAGACTGCCTGCCTGCAGACGTTGTTGTTAAGTAAAAGGCAAAAACAAGGACAACAAAGCCCACAAGCAACACGTGGCAAAACGCACTCGCGCACATCCCAGGCAAGCCCAGCCCACACATGCAAATGCCTGCCCATGGAGTTCTGTCGCATTCCCTGAAGTAACATTGACTTACTTTTCCCAACACCAGGCAAAATATACTCCGGCCTATTTAGCTGCAACTTGAAGCACATTAGTAGACAAATTAAAATAACTCCCGCCCACAGCTCTCCAAAACTTGACTGATAGGGCAGCATATTTTTGAATTAAACACGATGAGAGAAAACACACTAAATCTCTTCTCATTCCCAATTCTGTTTGCATAGGTTCTACTATGATGTGGCTGCTGCCAACTTCACAGTGACACTTGCCAGGTGTTTGGATTAGCATTGTTTGCAGAAGAGAAGTGCATCACTACAAAAAAAGAACATGACTCATTACATTTACTGTATTGACAACATGGCCTTTTGTTTCTTGCTTTAAATGACTAAATTATTGGATTAAACATACATGCTGTCGAAGTTGCATTGTATCAAATGTGAAGTATTTCTTTTCATTAAACACTAATAACTCCACAAAGAGAGAGGTTTGGATATTTCTACATAGCATGTGGCAGTATTGTTTGTGCTCAAACAAAGACAAAGTTCATTTGATTGGCAGAGGCAAGTCACGCCATTTGAACAAATTGTACCATATTTCCTAGGACAGCTCCTCCTCCAGTTGCAAAGCGAAAGAACAACAAAGAAAATCAGAAAGAAAGAAAAAGCAGTCTTGCAATGCAAATGCCTCGTCATTTATTGAGGCTGCATTCAATTGTCAAGAGCGACTTGGGGGGAAAAAAATCATAAATTAAAAATGGGTACTCAAACTCTACACAAGTGTGTGCATGGTATTCAATGAAAACTTCATCCCAAGTGATGCATTCAAGAGAGAATGCTAGTAGCTAGCCTGGGCTTTTAGTCTGGCAGTTACCGCACCGAGTCGCCGGCGTCAAGCCGGCAGTAACTGGACTCTGTGTTGTATTTAATTTGGTACTGCAAACAAAGGATTAACAGTAATTAGTGTTAGATTTATGAAGTCCTGAATGAGTGCAGGGTGATTTAGTTTGAAAAAATAAATCAGAAATATAATTTAGAAAATAAATAAAGCAGAAATGGTATATGAAATGGACAGAAAATGTAACTTTTCTCTGTCTAATGCATTGCATTTGGATTGTTAGTTTCACAGCAGCCACATGTCACAGAGGCGACATGTCACACTGTGGACAGGCAATCTGGACAAGGCAGATAAACGTGTACAATGAGAAAGGCAGAGGAAAAAAAAAAGAGTCGGAATAAGGAAGTCTATTATGGAGTCACTATAAGCCCACTTGATCCTCCCAACACAAAAACAAAGTTAAATCCTGCCATGTAGTACATTGGCGTGGGTGTTCATGTGTGACCGTGATTTCCTGCTCTTGCTCCTGACACTTTTTTCGACAAACATATTTGTTTGTTCATACATTGTGCTCCGAAGATCCCACGTAAAATGTTTCATTACACCTGATATTTTAAAAGCACATCATTGTTGCCTGGCAGTGGTTCCAGAAGTATCCCCCATTATTGGCCCGTCTCAAGATTTCACATTTTCTCCTACTGGGATTTTGGCCTTTTCCTTGTTCTTGAGTGGGTTCAGATCATTGGATTTTAATTATAGTTTTTTAACGATGCGCCTTTGCAACATGTGTCATGATGAATGGCTATATAAATGAATGACACTTAACCAGATATCACATCCACCCATATATTATACCTCAGAGGCCGATGAGGACTCTGGCACTTTCTGATGATGTGGCGTCTATGAAACGTTGTGTAAAAAAAATGGTATTGCCCTCCTGTTAAGACTATCTGAAACTGCTGTTTTGAATTAATCTTCCATGTTTTATTTGGTGTCAAAATAAATAAAAAGAAAACCAGATATATCCCAATTAGACACACGCAAAGCCCGCCATCATCACACCTCTCCAAACACACACACAAAGCAAAGAGTAATTTCCCTTTATTTCCTTCTGACCTTCGCTTCCTCTGCTAATTACAGTCCATATGCCGAACACACAAACAGCATATACAATGAGGATGCAAATAAATGACTATTTCCACTAATTATGTAAAACATCTTATTTGTGTACCAGCTGTTCTCATAGCTAATGATAACACGTCCACTGCTCGCGATCAAAGTGCACATGAATGAATGTGTCATTACAATCATCATAACCCCCTAGGCTTACACACCTAGGTCTTAAGTGATGCTTAGTGCCTTCCTGGGCAGAAGTCATTAACCCTATTGCCAGAAAACATGTGTTGGCAAAACATGGACATCCTCTTTTGATTTCACTTGCACCCGGACCATTGAGGACTAGAAAGGTATTGGAAATGTTTAAATATATTGTTTTCAGCCGCCAGCCATCTGAAGGTGTAGTGGTTCACTCAGATGACTTCAGTGCAGACAAGTGTGGGATCAATTCCCACTCAGTGGCGGTATAATTCTGGTTGTCTGTCTCTTTCTGACCTACGGCTGACTGGCGAACACTCTAGGGCAAGGATGGCCAAGTCTGGTCCTCAAAAGCCCCTTTCCAGCCTTTTTTCCATATCTTCCTCCTCTACTATCACACCTGAATCAAATGATCAACTCATCAAAGCTGTCCAGAAGCTTTATACCAATCCCGATTATTTGATTCTGGTGTGTTGACGGAGGGAGACATGGGAAACCGACTGGATGGGGGCTGTCAAGGACCAGAGTTGGCCACCCTCGGTCTAGGGTGTAGTCTGCATTTCGCCTGAAATAATAGGCTCAAGCAACCCTTGCAACCTCTGCAAGGATTTGGAGTACGGGTGATTAAGGAATTAATTAGTTAATGTTCAAATACCGTCTGTGCCACTGTTTCCATATTGTGTCAGCAGTCCAATAACTTGATCCATTCCATTCTTAGCTCTATTTAAAAGGAACGTACAGCCATAAAAATAATTGGAAGTCGCTGTGACATGTGTCAAATAAAACTCAACAGGAAAAAAAATCTATAGTATATATAGAAACTTGTTTTACCAGAGTGACTCAAATATTGAGAATAATATTAAGCCCATGAAGCAGAGAGGGTTGAGAAACAAATGAAGTGAACTGTATTCAAGTAAATAGGCGAAAGACTAGATTGTCGATCTTCTAAAAATGTAATATAACAATGACAAAAAATAAGATAAAAGTACATATTTACTGGCCACTAGTTGGAAGTTTTGCTGCTTTTGTGATTTGGTTTGGTTAGAAAAGAAAAAAGAGACAAACACCCTTTTTCACAGATCTAAGTATGGGCAACACATTCCCTTACCCTCTCCTGTACTCTCTTGGTGATTTTCAAATCGCCTGTCAGAAACCACTGGATGTCACTGCCTTTAAAATGACAAGCAACATCTCCAAGGGCAAGAGCAGCTCTTCCAATGCTGAGAGAGCTGTTTTGCCTCCGCCACAAACGGTGCCGTGGCTGTGGTCTGGGTCGTCAACAGGGCACGCGTCCCCCGCAGGGGTGCTAATCACATATCTGCTATTGAGCAGGCATACTCAGTGGCCAAGTTCAACTGTCTAAACCAGTCAAGGAAAAAAAAAACAGGTTTTGGCCTCTAAAAATGACACTATCTTCCAACAATTGCAATTGTATTAATACAGGTAAAACAAACATAGCATTGCAATGCAGAAATTACCCAGAAAATCATCACAACTATTTTGTTCCAATATTTGCAAATAAACTGCATTGGGTGAAATGTCTTACTAAAGAATAACATCAACGAGCAATTGTGGGAGGTGGGATTCGAACCTTCTATCTTTTCTTCAAAGGACAACCTGCTTATACCATATACTTCATTTGCCCCTGGAATTATAGCATTCTACTTTTGATGCTACTTATATTTACTAAATTATCTCGCTCAATATTGAAGAATCAAGTCAAGCCAGATTATTTAGGTCTTAAATTTATCATATTCATGAGTAAAATAAAGACGACATGATTGGGATTTGATTTTGAATGTATAATGATGACTGATTTCATCTGCCCACCGATGGCTTCAAAAGATTCAAGTGCAGACTCCCTACTGATCCATCAGAGTGACAGTATAAACTATGTAAAGTGTGTGTGTGTGTGTGTGCGAGTGTGTGTGCGTGTGTGTGTGTTCAACTATTTCAAGGGGTCTTGTTGTCCCTTCATCCGTCAAATGAAGCCGCATTAGAGAGAACCGTGTGTCCATCAATTATTCCCATCAGGACATCCATTATTGATGGGTGCAACTTAAAATAAAACGCAGAAAGGCCTGACAAGGCACTGAGCTCTGCAAAACCTAGACAGTTTTTAGGTGGGTGTCTGTTGAAATTTGGCCTGCTTGAGTGTGTGTGTGTGTGTGTGTGTGTGTGCGTGTGTGTGTGTGTGTGTGTGTGTGTGTGTGTGTGTGTGTGTGTGTGTGTGTGTGTGTGTGTGTGTGTGTGTGTGTGTGTGTGTGTGTGTGTGTGTGAGTGTGGTGGCCAGGTGGGGGAGGTGAGGGGAGCATGTCATTAGTGCACTTGTACATCATCTACATCATGGCCTACTGCGTTTGAGTGGCACACAGTTCCGGTCAAGCTGACATGTAGGCTGTGGAGGGAGACAACCTTATGGAGGTTATTTTCAGTTCCAAGGCCAAAAATCTATCTCGCACACTCATCTGGGAGGGTATTTAGGGAAGACTGAAAGATTTTCTGAAAGACTTTCCGTTAACTCTTTCACTTCTGTGAGATTGAATGAGTCAAGTGAAAGATGTAGTTTTACTCAGGCAGGCAACGTGGCAGCAACCTCCGTTCTCACATCAGTTACAGGGGTATGGGCACCGTGCGGGGGACATCCTGAACTGGTGACCAGCCAATCGATGGGCACAAGGAGACAGACACAAACAATCACACCGGCAGCAAGCATGAATCGAACCCAGACTTCGCACCAAATTCAGGCTGAAGATACACGACACGATTGGGTGGCTTCCAACAAGAATGTATAGTCCAAAAAAAGTGGTCCTGACTACACTGTCAATATTAATCATAATAGCCTACAACAATTAAAATGACTCATTTAACCACATACTTGTGCAGCTTCAAGCAGTTACAACTTTATCCAATACAACGGTCCTAAATTTGTCAAAAAGAACACTCAATGACAATAGTTTTGCAGCATGGGTGCATCATTTAATTTAAGAGATTCATAAGTCTAAATAAAATATTCCTCCTCTATAATTATCAGGTCAATGTGTGCAACGTACATAGTAAAAAAGTTCATGTTCTTTCTGCCTCCCTCCTTCTGTTCTTCCTGTGTCTGCTCCTCTCTCATCTCAACGCTCGCCAGTGGCCAAAACTCTTCCAAAGTGGCCAGCTGTGTCACAGGTGATTCATCACTACAGGTGGAGGCTTATTATTGGATAGACTGCCGTGAGCCTGCTGATCTGACAAATCAACAAATCAGCTCTAAATGCCAGCCCTCAGACCAGTGCTCTGATTGGTTTTGACAAGGCACTGTGGGCCATGTGCCAGCTTCATACGCCTGAGTCCCCCTCTGCCCCCGCAATTAGAACAAAAAAAAGCAGGTGTTTGTCTTACTTCTACATTCAACAGCCAGATTTGGGGTTTAATTCCTATTTTGTTGCCACTAGAACACTTTGGTTTAAGTTCACAGTGTGCTGGTTAAGCTGGTGTGCACTCTTGTGGAAGTCTAGTGTTTGTGCTGGCAAGCACGTTCTGCACTTTCCTAAAAACTTACCCGAACAACCCATGTGACCTGGCTTCTTTCCAAAAGAAAAACATCTGAGCTTACCAATAGTTGTAAAGAAAATGCATTGTGCTAAGCCGCCTGTAAAAGTTTGGCAAATTAGTGTGGCTGTTTCCCAAAGGAAAATACTCACCACTTGTTTCAAGTGTTACATTTCCCTGTATATATTGATTTTCCAAGGACAACACAAATGATGACATAATGTGAAGAGGAAGCTGATGTAGTATACAGTATTCAATGAAGAGTAATCATTTACAGCACTATTGTGTTTTATAAGAGGCAATATTTTAAACATATGTATACCTTTATTCTACTACAATGTATAGTATCAAAGCTACAGTACAATTGTGGGATACTAAAGGTATGCATACAGAAGCTGCTTAGTGCGATCTGTCTTGTTTGTTCTATGGTCAGTGAGTGAAATTATCCTCACACTCCAAGACAAATTGATTAATAAAAAAAATTGCAGTAAAAGAGCCAAGGATGAATGATGAAGGGTCTTCCTATTACATTATTCTTCTACTAATTTATCATTTAAAATGAATGCTAAGGATTTATTTTCCTGTGGTGAAACATCATTGTTGATTAACTTTTAACTAAAAGGTCATGTCTGCAACAGTTTGACTGCAAACTGTGTATAATGGGCACTTCAAAATGTATTAAGAACAATTAACTGTATGCAGACTGCATTATTGTTAAGTAAAGGCTCAAATGCCTTTGGCTTTAATAAAAATGCAGAATAACTTTAGTAGGTTAGGTTATTTAAAAAAATTAATTCACTTCAATCTTAAAGCCACGTTTACTTCTATTGGAACTTTTACAGAAAGGCATTACGAAGCACTTTACATCCAATCTTTTGATTGAAGGACGACCCCCTCAACTACAGTATGATACACATACTTGTTTTCAAACTGCAGATGCTTATTTTTCCTGGTGTTTTCCAATTTAATATAATCTAAATCTATTTTCCCTAGTGTTTTCCATTTTACAATAATTTATCCTGTTTATTCTTGGTTTCTGATAAAATAAAAATTAAAAAAGTACTTTAATAAAAAAAATGACATTTGAAATGGGCCAAGGAAATTAATTTAATTCTAAAGTAATCAGAACACCAGCAATAGCACAAGAACATAATTATTTGATGAAGCAAAGCATGAACGGCCACTGTAAATGAAGATTGGTGTTTTCCAGACTGATGTCTGATTATAGCAAAAGGTTAGGGATTAAACTAGAACAATTATAATGGACAGTGATGTTACAATAATTATCTACAATCTGAAGGGAAAATGCCACTGATTTCAGGATGCTTAGTTGTAAAAGTATCCCCCCCAAAAAACAAAAACCAATAACACTGGTAAAAACAAGCTTGTTTGTTGGCTCGGGGTGAAATTATTTGCAAGATGATTGTTTTTCCATATAGAATTTAAGCATTGAAGACTAAGGCATAATTGCATACATCAGCACATTTATAAGGGTTTCACATGCCATTGAGCGGCTTTCTCTGAAAGAAATAAGTACTAATGGGCTCAAATCCCCACAGGGGCAGTAATTGCCTGTAGATGACTTCAAACTAAGCTTACACAATGGCTGCAAAGCCCCACACAAGCAAGTGTACAAAAGACAGCCTTGAAGTGCTCTCACTTCTGTTCTGACTTGCGCTTTCACAAAACAATCTCATTGTGAAACGATCACAAGGACAGCCATAGGACACCATGTTCACATCAAATGTGCCAGTGTGCTGACTGGGTGATAATTTCCAATGTGTCCTAGAGAGCTCTTACCTTTTTTTAGCAAGAGTAGAAAGTGGTGGGATCAGGTAAAGGTGATAAAAAGAAGAGAAAAGGGGAAAAAAGATTAGGTGATTTACTATGTATTCAAAATGTTCAAGTCGAGACATAGCAATACAGAGTTTAAATATTATAAAGTACCTGTTGAATCCTATTGCAAATATAGAAATAAAGGCAGTAGAAAACCAAGTGAATTAAAATTCACTGAGCATGCACACCAATTTGAGGCGGCATTACCCTAGCATGTCATCTTCTCGAGCTGAGACAAAGGCTGCTAAACAATCGCACAATGTTCCTTCAAATTAAAAAGGCAAATAAAAAGCCAACTATCGTCTCTTTCTCATGATGAATTATAAAATATTTGCAATGAAAACATGTATGAACCCCTAGAATTCATGGTTATATATATATTATATATATTTTTAAGTAACACAAAAAAAAAACATTGGACAACGTCGGCGGGCCGGATTAAAAAGCCTAATGGGCCATATGTGGCCCGCGGGCCGTAGTTTGCCCATGTCTAGTCTACATGCACACGTAATGATTCACATCTAAAAGCAGCCAAGTTGGGTATGCTTCATCAAACAGTCATGTCTGAAAAATACATTTTGGGTTGAATGCGGTTCACATCGCATAGTAATGTTGTGATATGCATGTCTGAAGCTGGCTATATACTTAGTGTTGTCAAACGGGTCAAAAGTGTGTCACTGAACACTTAGTTCTCCCTGGGAAATCTCAAGCCTTGCGCATTACATTCGGCAGGCTGAGACCACTTAATATCACAGAAACAAAAGTTTCATGCATGATGAGGACACAACCGTGCACTTCTCTAACAAAATACTCGTTTCTCCCTACGGACAGATGCCTTCTAAAACATCTTCCAATTTATTACTGAGTGGATTTCACTAAGAGGGGAAGTGGTGGGTGGTGTACTGGGAATACATTTGGCTTTCTTAGCAGTTCTTTCTTCCACATGTGTCTCATGTGAGTACACCTTGAGGAAAGAAATGATGCAAGAAGTTATTCATCTGCCATTATTTTCCGAACGAATATCCGAAAACAGGCTTGAAGAAAAAGAAGCAAGCACTTCATTAATTTAGTTACTCCCTGTGAAATGCTAATTTGTTTGATATAATTTTGCCAAGAATTGTTTAACAATAAAAAAAACATTCTCATTTTCTGTGGGTATTGTCATGCAGAAAACATGCTTGTAAAATTTAAGGGCCTGGATTATCTTAATTTTCCTTGACAAACTATTTTTCTTGATATTTATACTCTGGTAACATTTAATACATAATGAGATTGTGAGATGTATCGGCAACTCATTAGTCCCCCTCAACCCCTGTTAAAATCAAGAGTTTTATTGATTTTCCATTTCCATTAGATTTTAGGTTTTGTGAGAATACTGCCCCTTAATCAGACATCTTTTTTTTCAGACTCAGTGCAGTTGATGGTGCGTGCTATATTCAGATTCTAATGCAATAAATTGAAAAATATTCCACTCGAGCAGCATCTTCAATCGTAAGAATGCATGCAATTTCTTCAGTATAATTGTCAATCTTCCAAGGAAGGTTCCATGAAATTAGGCTGTGGGCGGCACAGGGACGTAGGCCCAAGTGTTAAGGACAATGATGCAAACACTGCAAAAATGCGCAATAAATCATTTATTATTGTTTAAATGGGAAATAAACTTAATTATCTTAATGTGTAGAATAGCGACAATGTTCAATGTCATTAAGGAGGCGATTCATTACGCCAATATATTCTGCAGGAAGTAATGCATTGCTGAGCTATGTGTGCATTTAAATGATTAACTCAATATGAATCTACAGTACAGACATTAGTACAAGGTATACATTGATGTATCCATTTATTTTCAGTAAGGAACTTTTAAACTCTAAGAATATTACATTATTTTTTTACATTTTCAATTCCACTCAGTTAAGAGTCATCAGTGAATGTCTTTGACTATTTATTTTCTGTTAAAATAATGATACCAGTGTAATCATGAACTTAAGTCATGTGACCTTTTTTAGTGTAGTGTCTCATTTTTTTCCGCTCAATTAAATGCTTTTTTGGAATAATTGTAACAAATAATTTTAATATATTCAAAAATACTTTCTTGACTTAATTTAGATTTCAAAATATTCTAAATTACCTTCTTGATTTGACTTAAAATTGATGAAAAGATTCATAGTTCATAGGATTGGCTTCTGGTCATGGAAACATGGTAGTGCTGAAGAAATTTGAAATATATTAAAAAATATTTTAAAATCAATGGAAAATCGGAGTTAGGAAAAGTACCCACATAACACTTATAACATAATTACTATTAACTTAACGAGATGTCCACAAAGCCAGCACACTAATTGGGCAGATGTGTGGTGATAGTATGTGAAAAAGCGAATTCTTTGTAGTTAATGATAATCATTGGTCTTTCAGGACAAACACAAAGATCTAAAAGGGAAATCTGTTGAAAAGACGAAACATTTGATGAGTCACAGGTCCTATCCCAGCTGGCGGATAACAAACGCTGACAATGGGTGGAAATAGAGAAGATAGGAAAATAAAATGGGATATTAGCCCATAGCAGAGTGATAAGAATGGGACATAAGCAGCTTCCTCTTATCTGTACGGACAGAAAAAGACCCAGACTATTACAGATAAAACCTAAAATAAAAAAATAATTAAAAGAAAAAAATCCACAGCCAACTGTCTGTATATTCCAAGTCAAATTGTAAAAAGACTTATGCAATGATAAGATTCAAGTTGAAATTCAAATTTAAATGAAAATCATCAATCATCTGAATATATCATCTCTTATCCAAACTAGTTAAGTATGTTTATGCAATGCCATACAGGGTAAAGTAATAGACAACGGCCAGTACACATCACTTTCAAATAAAAGTTAGAAAAATGCAAATTGCACAAATTCTAGACCTTTGATAATTGGAAAAAAATGCATAAATATGCAGAAAAATGACACTCCTTGTGAGTTCAACCACTGTGTGACAAGCATGATGTCAGTCACACCACCCACGCATAGCACATAGAGCGGAAGAAGATAGTATGGTCTAGTATCATCAAGAAAAGTACAAGCAGAAGGGATGGAAAAAGAGAATGGAAAAAAGAAGTGGCCACACAAGCAATCCTCTATCTACCAGAAGGAAAAAAAAAATGCAAATTAGCCCATCAACTCAATTGGCCCGCTGCCAATTATGCTCAAACCCTCCCTGTGTGACTGGTGTTAAAGTGCTCGTTTAACCCAAAGGAAAAACAATAAACGCTCCACCTCCTATATGCAATCGCATGGAAGCACTTTCAGTTATACTAATTGTTGATTGCATCCAATGCTCAGCTCAGTCATTTATCAGGACAACATTTATCTTCCCTGCAATGAACAGCAGGAAATATCGGTGTGTCACATCCCCAAGTACCACTCTAAAATTAAAGGTTACCACTCTGAAATGAGAAGGGGATGGGATTTGAGGGGCCAGCAACACAGAAAAGTGGCAAAAAATATCAGATCTAAATCACACAACGGGGAGTAAAATCAAGACCACATGTTCTGATTAGCATTAATGTGTTTTTCCATTACTACAACATGGAAGTAAAACCAACCTTGCATCTATCTGCATAGATTTGTAGTCATGAAGTAGTGAGATACAAATACTTGTATATAAATAAATTCATTTAAATAAAACGGGTTGCTATTCAATCATGGAGCATAAGGACATGGACAACCATTTTTGTTCTCACCTTGAGACTATTTACAGGTTTCAACAAACCTACCATACATGTTCTGGGAATGTGGGAGGACACTGGAGTACCCAGAGAAAACCCATGCAGGCTCGAGGAAAACACAAAAACTTAACAGAGGAATGACACAGTTCAACAATGATTGCTAAACACTTACCACTTAATAAATAAACAAGCAAAGAAAATAAATATTTTTTATGTTCATACATACATTTTAGTATTTTTAATTTTTGTGTATATATTTTTTTGAAAGAGGGTGATTGTGGGTGGACAGAACTGGGCCATACACTTGTGAAGTAAAAAAAAAAACCCATAAGGCAAAGTATCTATCATTCTATATTCAGTGCTGGTGGCTTAAGCAGACCATGTACTAAATGATCATGACAGCATGCGGCTCACCGGGGGTGCTTTTAGTTGCAACCACAACTGTGTCATTTTTTGAGACAACGCAATTGTGTTTTTCTTAAATGTTGGGCCCTGTGTTTAATGTTTGACTGAATTCTCTAAAAACGTCTGCTTCATCTCGATGGCAAAACCAGCAATTTGCACAATGACTCGAACATAAATAGGGGGAGAACTATGTGGGGCATTAAGTAAAGGTGAAATGGCAAATAATAACTGGATGGAGAATTCAATATGGAAATATTTGGAAGGCTTTAAGGAAAATGCCACCTAGCTGCACACCAAAACACTTGGGGTGCAAAAGAGAGAGGTCGCCTGCTACCTGGATGGATGCCAGGGCATGCGGACATGCAAAGCAAGGGAGGGAGTTCTAGATTTTTCTCTTCGCTCTAATCCTTAAAATTTGTTCTCATCCTGATGCTCGTATCATAGAAAACACATAAGGTGAGGTATTGGTATCATGAGGGTCCTCTGTATCAAGATAAAATTTGTGACATTAACTAAACTGTAAATGCATTTGATCAACACAAGCAAGCCTGTGTTATTGTTTTGCTGTATTTTAATTCTAGAAATTACCTTTCAAAATGATGGCAAATAGAGGACCCTGCCTTTCTATTTTTTCACATGCATATAATATCACATTTTCATTTCCTAGTTTAACATTAGTGTTTGTGCATGTAGATTCAGACATCAGAGAGGTTGCAGGTGTCAGTGCAATGGTTTTGTATTTGAATGGTGCATCTGTCCTGCTATTATTATGGTGATTACAGCATGTGAATTAGATAGGTGACCAGTAAGGGGGCAACGCTTCACATGGGTATACTGACCGTTTTCAGCTGTGCGTGTTAGGTCCAGTTCACTTGCATACAATTTCGTATTTTTTGCATTTTTTCCCCTCATTAAATTCACCATGAGCACAAGAGAAGCACTGCCGACCAGAATTTCCAAAAGAATAATACAGGAGCTATTTTTTACATTGACTAGAAGATTTTTAGGAATACCACACAAAAGATGGCAATGACGCCCCACAATAGACCCTTACAGCTATGGTATGCTCAGTTACATCCCTTCCTTTGTTATAAAAATAAATCTCTGAACCGATAAGTTAGTGTTGTCAAAATGAAGTTTTGGCTAATTAAATATATGTTACAGCAATTTTCCATTTACTTTGTACTGATATATCTTTTAAATACAGTAAACTTATCCCAGAAGTGATAATGGGACTAATTTAATGTGATGGTGTTTAAGCAGTTTGCGATTAAACGTGATTAGAATCAGAATCTTCCCTTTATTCTGAAATCACTCTCTAATTTATGGCATTGAAACCTAGTCACAATTCTGGAAGATTTCACTACCGCAGCACAACCTTTGACAGGAAGGAATTGAAAAATGTGTAGAAATAATCAAGTGGGAAAACCTTCAAGGGAGGAAACCTATAATCATAGTTTTTTTGTTGGATTAGTCAATAGAAAGTAACAAATATTAATCACTGTCTTTATGTGGCCTGAGCCTAAAACAAACAAGTTGTTAATTTGTAGTGAAAAAAGAACAGCTGTCCTTCCTAGATACAAATTAAAGGAATAATTAAACCCTTAAATTATAAATTAACAGTTAACATCAACTTCCATATCTCAATAATGAATTCAATGGTGAGTAAATGTGCATGCTCTGACTGACTGATTTTGTACTTATTGGTAAGCAAGTATTTTATCATTCAGGATGATAGGAAAAGCATGAATGCCGTTTGCAATTATTTAGCAAGAGATCCAAGGCTTGTTCTAAACAATGGCCTCAGCACAGTAACAAGGCGAGCTTGTCTCATGTATATTGCATAAAGTGAGCTCATTGTCGAGACTGCCGACGCACTTCACTTAAGAAAAAGCCTCTCAAAGAAGATCCCATTCAGCGGAAATACACTCACCTTGCATACACTTAGTCGCAAGGATCTATAACCATGGGCACCAGGGTTAATAAGGGTGTTGTTTCTAACGATGAACCATCCAACAGATGTTAGCTGTGATCACAGAGGTGGATTTTAAACTGTGACAGGGGCCAATGAGGGCATCAGTCCGGCTACGACTTCATGAATATGAATGTAGCACGCTTTGCAGAACGACACTTTTTTGACGAGCTAAATGCAAATTCTTGTGACTCGCCATGTCTGAAACAATATCCTCTTCTGGGTGAGAGGTGTCAGCACTAAGATAATTTTGTCTCCATGTGAATAGAAGGTCACACATTTGAAAATGAAAAAACTAATTTCATAATAAATGAAAACATTATGGAAACACAATATTACTGGGCCTGAATAACATGTTAATCTTTTGCATGCAGTCCTGTATTCATCTGGGCTATTTGGTAGTTTGTTTTATTTATATTAAAATAAGTTATTCCATTTTTCTGCCCAGATATGGACAACTGCAGGGAATAAATAAAATCTAAAAATAAAGTATATAAATCAATAAATTACCCAGGGCGGCCGAGCGGCCTCACAGCTCTGGGCTCAAATCCAGGTCGGTTCACCTGTGTTGAGTTTGCATGTTCTCCCCATGCATGCATGGTAAGCTGATTGGACACTAAAACTGCCCCTAGATATGAGTGTGAGCGAGAATGGTCGTCCATCTACTTGTGCCCTGTGATCGCATAGCCACCGATTCAGAGTATCCCCGCCTCTGGCCCAAAGTTAGCTGGGATAGGCTCCAGCACCCTCCCAAGTCTAGTGAAATTAAATAAATTGCCCTTTAACAACAAATATATGGCTGGAAGAATAATTCAACTAAAAAAGACAATACAAAGGGCAAACACGTGAGAAGAGGAAAAAAAATCAAAGTATGAGTCATTGCAGTGAAATGCCACAAATATGCAATCAATGTGGAAGAACAAAATATATACAGACTGACTCTCCACTTTGACAGTGGTATTGATTGGTTAGCATCGCCAGTTGCATATCGATTCATATTAAGCAGTTTTAAATGAACGATTATGACCGTGTCATGTTGATTTACTCCAAGCTCGTCCATGTCTATCAGTCAGCAGAATTATTTCTGCCATTATTAGTAACAAAGAAACATTTGTTCATTAATCAACTTGTTTGTTGGTTTAATGAAAAAATTATACAGCCACATATTTTAAATTACAAATACATTACAAATCGAGAGTTGACTATGTGTGATTTTTCAGGATTTGCATCAAATGAAACATACTGAAAATAATTGATTATATAAATGTGCATGTCTAAACAGCTGGGTCTACAAGAAAATTAGTTTTCCTGATGATTAAAATTACCTAAGGTCAACTATCTTTGCATGTGAGATCATGGTCTATTTTCATCCTCTTTCAATTCATTTTAATTGGAACAGCTGTTTTACAGGCAACTACAACAGTAAGTGTTATATTAAGATGGAGGTGAGTCATTAATTAACCATAGTAGTTGCAATTTTGAATTTTACTTTCTCTAAGATAAAAACTTATAATAACTTACACTAATGCATTCTATTTTTGGTTATTTTTGTAACTAGTTTAGGTCCCCTGGGGGACAGACACCCTGAATCAGTGGTGAGCCAATCGCAGGGCAATCTAAAAAAAAAAAAAAAACATGGTATGGGTAATAAGTAATATAAAATGGAAAGATTTTTTTTAAAGCAAGAGTCCAAAAAGGCCCTAATGCATGCATTAATGTCCTATTATTACATTTGACTCATTACTTTATTTGATCTCACAATCGAACTATGACCCCCTCAATATATTGTGGTACCCACATTTCCCCTGGCCTTTTTTCATGGCTTATTAGGTGCCCAGTTTACAGACTGAAAGAGGGAAAGTGAGCCGATGTACAAATTGCTGAAAAGAGAAAGAGATAAAAGGGGGAGTGAGGGCTAAATGCAAGACAGAAAAAAAATCCAATTGGATCAGCAAACACTGACGCTCTTAGAGTACTAGGTTAACGTCTAGCCAATCAAAGGAAAGCTAAACAAGGGGGCCATGTTATGATGGGCTGGTTAGAAAGTGGGTTATTCTTCTCCTATTTACACCAAAGAATCATTGTTGAGCTATGTCTCTCCCTCAATCGTGATCTTTATGTCTTTCTCACAAAGTCTTCTTCGCTCTTGTATTCCCTCTTGCCAGGGAGATGAGGAGAATGATGAAAGGAGTAAGGAAATGATGTCAATGCTTCTATGGTCCAAGATGAAAGGGGAAGAGGAAAGTGGATCAATGATGGCCGAGAGAGAGGTTTAACTGGGGTCAGTTGTTAACCATAATTCCTAAAAGCTGCTCGCGTAGTTCTCTTTGGACAATGTGCCAAGGGATCTGAATCTCGTTCAATCATCAGGTTTCATTTAGCAGACAATTGCAATCATTAATACCCTGCACCAAATCACCTATTTTCTTAACATTCCAACTGAATAGTTTCCTGTCACGCACAGGCCACGTAAACAAAAAACATAAAAATAAAAAAATATAATACAATTAAACATTTAAAAAAAACACCCACGGCGATGACAGCAATGGGTGCAATGCAACAATATGGTTACTGGAATATCCACTTGACCAAACGAAACACAGAAATCCAAGCATGGTGATAGCTGTTGAACAGCTGTTGTCACAAAATGACAGCAGGAAACAACAAAAACAACAAGCTAGTCATTTATTTTTCTCTGAAGCAGGGTCGCATCATCTGGTGTGTCACTGCCCTATTTTGCCCCAATCAAAGTGTGTGCACAATTTCATCCGGATGTGCACTTGTATCACATTCTCTAATAACCGTGTGTCAATTGGCAACTGTGCTCGGTGTAGACTAACTTGCAATCATAGAAATATGTAAGGAGGAGGTTTATAGGGAAATGGTGCTTCCTAACACAGGAAAGAGGATTGCATCAAGGATGATGCCAGAAAGTATGTTGCATCTGCTCGATGGAGACAAGAACTGCAGGCCTTGGACATAGAAAGTCTGCCAGCTGACAATTGTTTAGACTCCGACTGACAGAGAGCCCACCAATTCCAATCTACTGCTTTTTATAGAAATTTGTAGCTAAATAGAATGCTGAGAAGAGAATACGTGGTTGCCAATTGCACTGGACAGAATTCAGAGCCTGTTGCATCAGACTGTGCTTTATTTCAGCGACTTGTTGTGCTTTGAAGCAGCTGATGGTTGTGCAATGTGAGCAAAAAATAGAACTGTTACCCTCACAAAACATTTTGATTCAGTATACATGTCGACTGCACTATCTCTATATGTGAGGGAAAATGGGAAATGACAGGGCTATCTTACTTTAAAGCTGTCCTTCATAAATAATTAGAGAGGGACCCTGGGACGAGAGAGGACAGAAAAGCATAGGGTTTCGTATGCATAGTCCAAAAGCAGTACTGTTGTAAAATAGGGAATTATTATCACTTCACTTTGCTTTATGAATTATCTGCTGTGCCATTGCTAGAACTGGCCAATACAGCTAAATCCCATACTGTGTCAAATGGATTTCCTTTGTGACGGTCTCGTGTCTTACACGCCCATTAGTCATTCAGGGAACGGATATGCTTCATAGGAAACCAAGGAGGGGATCGATACCATTCCCTAGAATATTACATTAATCACACAGACTCCTTGACCAGACCCTGAGAGTAAAAGTAAAGAAGGAGGTTTTCTGGACCTCAAACCTCACAAGACCGAAATATTTCCCTCTTCCAAGGGGAAGAGTGTAACAAAAATGGAGAAGCTCTGCTTTAATCAATCCCTGTCATTGCACACTCATTTTGTGCATGAAGCTATAGCCTATTACACAGAGTCAGTTCACTGACAATCAGACTGGGTTTGTTTATCTAAAGCTAATTCCACTCGCTGCTCGCTCCGCGGCTTAGCAGACAGTTGATTAGGATTAAGGCCGATCTGGGCAGATGCTGATCGGCCACAGTGCGAACTGAGTGTGGGAACCAGGAAATGAGCTCTCAACACATAATAGGCTTGGCTGTCTACCTTTTGTACGACAAAGACAAGTGATGTAGCAAATTTCATGATTTATAATCTTCCCTAGACATTTTAATAAACGTGTATGACATTGTTTTTTCAAAATACACAAAGCACAAACAATTACAGCATGTGATATCTCCACTTGTTGATATCAAATTTCCTCAAGTTGAAGGTGCTCTTCCGGATGTTCGGTACAAAGATTATCTAAGGTGAAGTAAAGGGCTGAAACAAAGCAACCACTCAAAAGTTCATGGCCTATTGACTTTTCTGAACAGATTTCAGTCAGTCATAAGGGTTGCAGGGGTACTGGAACCTATTTCAGTCAACAACAGGCAGTAGGCGAAGAATACTTGGTTGCATAGCAATCACAGAGCACAAAGAGACTAACAACAATGCACATACACACTTATATTAAGGGACATGTTTGAGTTCCCAATCAGCCTTCAATCAATAATATTTTACTAAAATTGCTGTCCAGTAAGACTAAGTATGCATGAGAGAAAATGTACCATAGAGTAGACATTGTGAGAGAACATGTTTAACATTTTCCTCAAAAGTTCAATGGAAAATGGCATTAGTCTCATATTTTTGTCAAAGTGGCATCAGAAAAATGATGGAATAATTACAATAATTGAACAAAAAAATGCTCGCGCTTACCTCATGTTGCTTTGCAATTGCACAACAAGTAAGGGACATTCAGTCCTCATCATTACTCTCTTGGAAATGCAACTGTGTAGATAAGTGGGCAGAGTATCTGTCCTCTTTTAATAGAGGTATGATTTGAACCAATCCTTTAATTTGTTTCACAAGAAGTTTGCTTTTTTGTTTATATTCTTTTGGGTGTACCATGTCAGTAGGAAATGGCTGTTGATTGGAAATTTAAAGCACATTAGAGAAGAATTTTCAGAATATTCTTTTGATATCGATTTAAAAAAACCTTTGGCTGAGGTAATCAAAGTGGGTATCTTATCTTATCCAAAATCCATATCTATATTTTCATCACTGCTGTGTTTTCTCTTGAATGTCAATTACTCCATCAGGCAGCTTGCAATGTGCCTTAAACTATTTCAACTTTGGCGACAGAAAAACAGAATTTCCTGCATCTATTGTTCCTGCTATTCCACACGGAGTGTCGTCATGGCAATGAGAAAAGTACAGCGAGACTGCAGCCACCTCTATGAAATAAGACCCAAACCCATTTTTATCATCAAACCATTAGCCATTCCAGATAATTTGGTGACTCAATCCTATGTCTTCTTGGATAGTGTGATGCCATATGTTAGTTCCCACGGCATTTTGGTTTATACTACAATACAATCTTACAAAGAAAATCCATAAAGAATTTGGTGCACTCCTTTTGTAATTGTTTACATTTACGAAACAGTTGAGGGGTGAAAGAGAGAATGGACTAGAGTGAATAGTGATACAGAAATATAATAACATATGCTACCCAATACAAATAACGTATCTGTCACAATATCTACTCTTTTGGGGTCAACACAATAATATGGGGAAGGGATACATGGAATGATGGGCGCTAAGCCAGACACCGGGAACGAGAGGACGCCATCATGGTACACACTAGCCCCCAGCCCCAGACCCATGCCAAAGATAAGTTGGACGCACCTACCACCCATATTTTATTTGAGGGGGATAGCCTGTAAATGATCTGCAATGGACTATAAGATGCACAATTCCAACCAGGGGGAAAGTAGCAGCTTACTGTGAAAGTTATGGCCAAAAGCAAGATGAATCAATAGCAAAATAAACAAACCATTTTAGTAATCGCAATAACATCCAAACTATTTTTATAATGCCCTCAAGACATCAGGCGGTTATGCTGAAGCATCTATATTGGTCTTTTCTATTTTTATTTATTTTTTAACCATCCTTCATGCTTACAAAAGGATAGAGGTGTTTGCAAATCCTTACGTATGTACGACTACTTAAACACGCCTCTCAAAGTTGCTGATGCTCTTAAAACTTGCTGAGTTGGGGCAAATAGAAGTGAAAGTAGTGTCTCAAGACAGTAACTTGACAAGCTGATTGCGGGTCTCATGCATGTGTAGTTTTGTGTGTGTGTTATACTGTGTTTAGGGCCCATCTATCAAGTGCCATCATCATTGCAGCCATCCCAATCTGAATCTCCACTAAACAACCATTAGGACCATTAAGTCACTAGAGTGTCTCTTATTAGGCTCTTTTTGTTTGTTTATTCTATTTATGCTTGAAATTCTTTTGGCAGGTGCCTGAAATGTGTTCTGGCCATTTCGAATTGCCAGGTTTATCCTGTAGGAACAATTGAGGACAATTCTGTAGGAGAAAAATATAGTATTTTATGAAGTCATGAAAATGGCAGCTTAGCAAGCATGAGATGCCAAATAATTTTGAAGTAATTTGGTGTGAAAGTGTGTAAACATAATTAAAGATACCCTGTGGAGTTTCCTCCCCCGGAGTACAAGTATAGTTTTGTTCAATTTGTGTGCTTACACATGCTCCCCAAGTACTTTTGACGATTACAAAGATTTGCAAGAGGCTGTAAAACACCAGGAGATATGACAATAACCCCAGCAAAATCCCCACGCCTAAATGACACCCACATAAATAATTAATTTGAGATGTAAAATGATAAATCTGCGTTGCAAATGTTTTAGAGAGGGCGACATGAATTAAGCGGATTTATTGGACCTCCAGGTCTGTACAAATCATATTTCCCTGCTTCCAAGTAGTGATACACAAAATTCCACGTCACTAATAGAGTGGTTATAATAAAGAACTGGTTAATACTCTAAGTGTGCAGACCAGCTACAGATTCGATCTGGCTTGCATTTAGATAATCTAGTAAACAACACGGGAGAACCAGCCAGTTTGTGGCAGAGTAAATCAGTCGTATGTGGGTGTTCTTCCCTTTTAATTGTACATTGAAGAAAAAAGATAACTAAATCATTGGACTGGGATTTGAGGATACGTAGTACAAAAGCTTTTGCAACTCGTTCAAAGAAACGAGAAACTGCTTGGTTGATGTCCACAATTGACAGATTTTTATGAAAAATGAATGAGCAGTTTGAAACATTTCAATACTGATCTGAGAAATGTAACCACATTAATGAGGAAAATTAGATAATTATATTAATAATTGCATTTGTGCCAATCACCGCACTGACATATATCATTAATAGTGTCAACAATTGGTATTTTAATGAATCAGTTTCAGTTGGCTGTTCAGATTATGAATACTAAACGCTCACAGCTTATTTTGTTAAGTTTTTCTTTGCATGTAATTAAGATGGTGTGGCAAAATATGTTGCAAAATATTTTACAGAAATTTTCTATCTAAATGTCAAAACCAAACAAACAACGTTTTTTCCTAGAAACAAGGCCAACACATTTTCCCAGCATCAAAGAATTATTCCGAGATACTCTTCTGCTCTGTTTTTGTGTTTTTTTATTTTAATTTTTAAATATGCTAACCGGGGACTTATTAGCAGCTTAATGATTTTATTAGATTTATATTTAGGGCCACGAGTCCTAACGATTTTTTAAAACACAACTCCGAAGCAATAATTGCACCTTAAAATCTAAATGGCACAGGCAGGTAAAGAAAGTAGTGCTCATTTTAAATGACAGCACTTTACCATATTTAGCTTTCTTTAATATGCATTACTTGTGCTATATTGGCAGTTGCATTAAATGGCCAGGTTCAGTCCAGAACATTGTGAATAAGGAAACATTGTCAACTTAAAAGTTTGCATACAAGACCATCATAGTTATCAATGGTTTGTTAGGATTTTAAACGATACATTCAATGTGGAGTAGTTGTCCCACAATGCGACAATAATGTAGACAAAGTGGACCTGGCAGCTAACACAATGGCTAGATTTGTCTTTGCAGCTGATGGCAGAATCTTAGCACCAGCATTTCATGCAGAACAAAGTGGGGCAAGACATTTTGCCTAAGAGCATGAGTGTAGTTCGGCACTTTTTGTGTGCAGAAGTGTGTGCATGTCCGTGTGCGCACATGCATTTGGATACGGGTCCATAAACGTGGGTGTGTTGCTGTCAGAGCAAAAAGCAGTACTAGTACAGATTTACTAGATAAGCATTTTATATGGCCGCTCAACACTCACCTTTTTTGTCTTGATGTCTCTCTCACACACACAAAGACACAAATGCATTTCCACACATGTTGCAGAGATGATATGATACATGTGATGAGAGCATGGAGCATGTGGTTTTATTGTGCAGAGTCACTCTGATACAGATAAGAACTTATTGGATTTGTGCTTGCTAGGCTAGTGTATATAGTGTGCTGTAAATCACATGTATTTTCTTGTTACTGGAGGTCACATAGAAACATACTGCAGTGGGAATATCCTTATCGCAATTTAAACTAGCTGTAATCTAGACACACTTGGGCACATGCTTTTTCATTTATATAGAGGCACCAATTGGCTTAATGACAGAAGTCCATAAATTTGACTTTTTACTACATTTCTCAGAAAAAAAATCTACTTGAAATTGCTTCAAAGTCATGTTGAACATCACATTTATGAAATAATAAAGATTTAGCCTATTGTCCAGGGCAGATTTCTAATTTTAAAATGTCACAAAGTTGTTCCTCTTAAGTTTTAGTAGGCACGACTTATAGTTAGGTACAGTTCCTACAGCTACTGTAATATTTAAGCACATTTCTCAACTAAAGTCATTGCCCTACTAATAGGGGCCATCTCTGTGTGAAAGATGCTAGGTATGCGCAGTGAACATCTGATTATGTTTGGAACTTTAGCCCCGTCAAAGTTTCAAGAATCAATTGTTTTGTAATTTTCTTTGGACTTCATGTAAGAGAGAAGTAGTGTTTCAATTTTCTTTCAATTAGAGTATGTATTAGAGCACCCGAAGGGGAAAGTCGAAACCGTGAGAGTCCATTTTAATTTCGGCAGAACATGAATAAAACTAAAGCCGAGCTACAAATGTTTTATTGAAGTGAAATATCACTTTATTTTAAATTAGCAAAAAATTAAGTAGGTTACCATCCAAAGGGATCTGGGAGAAAAATAAAACTTTGAGGCAAGCCCTCACCTGAGTAGGCTGCCTCTCTGAATCAACGTAAGACTCCAACGCACTTGTGGCTTGACACACAATGTTTCTATACAGTAAAATTCTACAGGGAGTGATGGTAGTTAAAAAAGATCATCCCCCCAAAAATTCATAATAAATAAATATAGCTTGCGCTTGGCACATTGCAATGTCGCAGTATAAACAAGAAATTGTTCATCAAGAACCCCTAAGACTAAACTATTTTCTAGATTGACATTCAAACCGCCAATGTATGGTTAATGAATGGTCTCTTGACATATATCTTCTAATTGGGTTACAAGGCATCTAAGATTGATCCCCATAAATTATGCCGGACAATCGCCGGCCAGACTAATGACATCATTAAGTAATGGTCGGTGCCACTCTGTGATAAGGATGAGCATAATCTGTGTCAAAAGCGAGAAAAAGGCAGAAACATAATTCCTTTTATCCTTATAGTTTGGAAGATATTATAAATTGCTGTGAAGAAATGGTAATCGATCTACAAATGACCCTCATCTATAGTTCTCATTTTGTGTCTGGGGAACAAAATGGCTGTCGAAATAAGGTTAAGCTAAAAACTTGATGAGTATCTGCTCAGAGGTGCGATTGCAGTGACATTCCAAATATGCATGCACATGTGGGAGTGGCAGATGTGCTCACATTGTGATGGATGTGCTATAATAAAACACTTTGATGGATTAAGAGATGATTGGAACTGGCATTGGCTTTCTCCTACACTGCCCGAAACGTGTAAGAATGTGTGTGCTGTCAGGGCAGGTGTGTGTGCGTGTGTGTGTGTGTGTGTGTGTGTGTGTGTGTGTGTATGTGTGTGTGTATGTGTGTGTATGTGTATGTATGTGTATGTGTGTGTATGTGTGTGTATGTGTGTGTGTGTGTTGGGGTTACCCTTTGATATAATATAATATTTAGATGATAAACTTGCTGACCTCAAGACATCTTTGCTTCTGTCACCTCACCAGTGTCACCTCATTTATATCATCTTGATCACTTGTCATTTATTTTCCTCCTCCCCAACACAAGTTAATTCATTAAAGATGTAAGACCAAGAGTATCTGACAATGTGTTAATTTGTGTCACACAATCTTCTATTGCCGCTAGCAAGGACAATGTACATTTTTTACCTATAAAGATATTTGCAGATCATGTAGGATTTTCAAACTTATCGAATGTGCATACGCTTAAGGTCTTAATATACTAATATCACCATTGCATATTTATTCTGTGAAAAAAAATATTTAAAAAAAAACAAAGTACAGAGCATGAAACATAATACAGTACATTTCTTACTATTACCTGATTATGGCAGGTGGTCCCAGCTAACCACACATTTGTGTCAGGTGGTGATTTCAAAGAAACAAGGTATTGTGGCGCGTGGGTGTTCATGTGAAAAACATATATTTACAACTGTGCATGTAGTGGAGGCACCCAAATCAGCAGAGTTGCTCGGGTGGTGGCAGGTAGACATGTCAATGTCTAGATTTAACTGTTCCCCAGGCTATTTTCTTAAGCGTTGCACAGCTATTTATGAGTGTAGCTCTAAGGATAAATAACATACTTTTATTTTGCTACAGCAATCTTAATGTAGCCATATTCGTTTTTCAAATAATGAAATGAATAAATAAAGATTTTTTTACATCTTTCTATCACCTCATTTAAACCACTGCTTATCAGGGAACTGAGAATAACTGTATTTAATATTACTTGCCTCAAGTATACAAACAGCAGCAATTAAGGTATCACATTTTGCAGGTTGTTTGTGCGCATTTTTATGCTCGCAAAATTCCATAATAAAGTATTTCTAAGGCATCACATTTAAACCTCTTTGTGTGGTTTGATGAGAACATATATGTAAATTGAAAGCATACTTCACAATACCCTGAAAACATAATACTTCAAGGTATGACGAAGAGTGCCGATGGTGCAACAAATAGTTACTGAATTCATTAAAAAGTAAATTCAAAAACTCCATAGTAAAAAATTGGGGGCATATTATATAGGTTAGAACATCTTTATTTTACTTAAAATATATAGCTTCAATATATCTTACAACACAGTGTTTCTAACCTGCTGCTTTATTTATATATTTTTAGTTATTATTACTTCATTCTATTTCTTCTCATGCATGGCCAGCTGAATGTAATAAATGTGTGCAATTTATGACCACAACTTCATTGCACATCAGTGATTTTCACTATAGCTTCCCAGTATTGCTCGCAAATTGATTTTGAATTCTATCTCATCAAAAATACAGTATTGGAATGCCTCCGCAGTTATAAGAGTGCAACATCAACCGGATGAAAAGATTATTGTCAAGCTGATGTTGGTGTTATTGTATTTTAATCTACAGCCATTTGCCATTCTCCTCATGGGATCAATGCAGTCCGTCGTAACTGAAGCAAAAACGGATTGCAGTAAAGATGGCCAATGTTATTAGCGTGGGATATAACCTTGCATTGCCAATTTATTGTTAGTGGCCCTCTTAAAGATTAATAATGTGTTAAAGCATCAGTCTTTGCAAAGCAGCAATTGATACTCATTTTTTTTTTGTAAAATATCCCAAAAAGCGCTACAAAACAAATTTAATTCCATTGCAATGTTGGTCAGAAAGCACACTGCTCTGTTCCATTGAGTTGCATTACTGTGCCAGCCAGCATGTGAACAATATGTTCCCCTATAAAGATGATTGATTGAACAATCTTGTGGCTTTATGAGATTGTCAACATATTGAACATCTTAACACTTTTATATTGTTGTATCGCATACCCCTAACTGGACTATAAGGCACATTGTACAAAGCCGTGGAACAAATTAGTGTCATTAAAATATTTGTAACTTTTTGCCAAAAAGCTATTGTGATGATATTTACAAAACATTTTCTCTATTGAAGTAAAAAAAATACCTGGAAGATGCCAAATAAAAAAGGATAATTCAATGTATCAGACACAGATGACAGTACACTTTATAGTGTATGGACTAAATGCATCTGCAGTAGCAGTGTGCAAATTGCCGCATTCATTGTGTATGTGAGAAGGGGAATTTCAGGTGGCATTGAGCGACTGTGGCCATAATAAACAGAGTGGCAAAGGGTGAGTGAATATGCCACAGAGGGACAGGCTTATATTACAGCGGCAAACTCTGTGTGTCCAATAATGCAGGTGCTGGTGGAATGATATCTTGTTGTTTTGGTGGACAGATACATACAATTTACAGGAGATGAAGCCTTCCTGAAGTTTCCCTTGCTCAAAGTGGCTCTCACACATCTCCCGGCTAAGCTACATGACATTTCAATACACTTTTCAGAAACTGTAGTTTACGAACCGCATTAAACGATTTACCTTCTCGCCAGAAGTAGTAAAGCCCTTTCTACGGCTGTAAAAATCTCCCCTCTGTCCTTAAAATGAGAACAGTCTTGACTTTCTTGTGCAACAATAAAAGATAAATGGATTCATGCTTGGGACTAAAAAAATGGGCTTACTGGTGTCACTGTTCTTCCATACATGGGCACTTTTGCATCATCATAACACAGGTCCCTTGCCTTTTCCGGGATCTTATGCTTTGCTGCAGCACCCCTTTATACTCGGCTGCTGCTCGCGTGAATAGGCCTTATTACTGCAACTAATATCCCAACAGTATTGTATTTCTAACTGTATATGTGTAGATTTTCTCTGTAACATTTGTTTGCAGCTATTTGGAAACAAATTATCACAAAGCTCAATGAAAATGGTTTAAAATGGTCCAGTGCAAACATCAGCTTAGCATGCATGGCTTGCCTCATGACATCTCAACCACAAGGTCAGAACCCCATCAAAGAAGAAGAGCCTGCAAGCTGATTGATGGCTGAACCATGCTGACACCAGAAACCATAAAGGCCAAACCAACTGTGATGATGTAACAGGGTGGCTACTTGTTGGAATGAGGGCAGAACTCAACCAACCTTCCTATCAGCTATGTCCTTCCTAACAACAATCGTGACAGAGTTTTAGGTCAGCTCTCTGTGCCATGGACAAAATTAACAGCTTTTAATCTGCTGCATATTTAATAATAATAATAAAAAAAATAATAATAATCATATTGAAAGTATTGACCTAGAAGTGCCACAATGTTGTGTCTCAAGGTTAATGTTCTAGTTAGCTGCAAGACCTATTACAGTTCATTATTTGCAAAGTACAATGCAATATAATACAATGCAGGCCTCCCTTAAATAGCCCCTGGAGTAAAGTATGCCTATTAATTATCGGTAAATACACTGTCAACACTTAACCATTTAAACTGACATTGTCACTGTGTGGGAAGAGAACTAATGCTGTCTCAATAAACGTCATGTGAATTGCCCAAGACTAAACTATCAACAATTGTTGCTTGAGTTATATTAAGAACTCAAATATTGTTTACTATTCAGGAATACTACAAATAAATTAGTAAATAAGTGGACAAGGTTGTTTATTGACTGAACAACGGATGGAAAAATCCCATTAAAATGGATATGCTCTAAAGGAGAAGGAACAGAGGTCAACAAAGAATATCTACAAGCAACATTGTTGCATGACCATGGCGGAGTCTGCCTGAGTCTGAAGTAACTTTTAAAAGGTCAAACAAAATAACAGTTGGGATGGACCTTGGTTAACTCAATATTTTTGTGCCTGTTTGTGTGGCTTTTTCCTCATTACTAAAATATCCAAAATGAAAATACAACAAAGAGTGATATCCGGAAACAAAACAGGAAGGATATTCACCCTGTTTTCCTACTAATCATCCAGAGAGTCTCGGGGAACCAACCAAATGGTCAGGATAATTGTTAATTTCCTGTTCTGAATGATGAAGCGGAAATTCAGCCAAGCAGACAGAAAAGGTGATACAGACACACTAACTTAATGCAATTGGTGAGCATAATTGTTCATTTCCTGCTATGGTCACGGGGTCACCTTAGGTTGATTGAATTATAATTTCCTCCTCATCTTAGCTCAAAAGGCAACTACAAATGACAGCTGGAATTTAATAATTTCCATTTTGCAGACAATATTTTTCTGTGTCATTCCATCTTTAAGCTTAACTCTGGAGCTTTCTCTGGGTTCAGACATAATTTGTTCTCTTTTGAAATGCCATCATAATGGCTGATATAGTGACAGCAGTGGTTCAAAAGGAAAACAATATGCTGATAAAAAAACAACACTGGCATATTGTTATGTAAATTAACTATTTTATCTTGTGTGCATCACTGGCCAAATCAAGATAGTTACTTAGTGCATGACACATATGGGATGCCCACTAATCAGAGGCAAAGAGGCAGCATTTTAACGGTGGACTACACCATGCACAAGGGTATGTGGTACAAAAGTTTGAGAATATAAAGAAACTCTTTCAAACCCTTTGCTCTCTCTGGCTAGATTGTAGTCATTTGTCCACGTAAAAGGGTTCCTTCACTTTAAAGGCCCTGAAAAATAATATCACATCACCTGAAGAGGGAGACGTCTGTGAAGTGCCTGCTCAGAGCCCGTTTACACAGCGAAGCAGGACAATTGAATCAGAAGAAAAAGACCCATTACAACTATTCGCCCACATGGCACTGCTCTCCATTTGAACAATGCCGCAATTCCGTTTTAAAATGATATAGTACGCATACAACGTTGTAGAGGGAAGTGCAGTTTACAACCCTAATACGCACACCTTGAAAAAAATCCTTGGCTCCTGTGCTCAACCCATAAAATGGACATTTTTTTCTAATATTTCTAGCAGCCACATTGAAGATGCAGCCTGTTGATTTTGTGTTTGGATGAACGGAAAATCGTAATTTGGTGTAGCAGAATCACCGTGTAATCAGGCTCTCAGTTATTATTATTCTTATCATCCAAAGCATTCTAATTGGTGACCTTGCAATGATAAAGCTGTAAGCTAATTGAAATAGAGTAAAATGTGTGCTTTTTATTAAGCACATTATGTGCAGTTATGCATTTTCTGAACAGATAAGAATTTCTAAGCATAACCATTTGTTTTTGTCATTTCCTTGGGAAAATCTAATATTGGCATTAATTCCTGAGGGTTTAACTGAGCCTCTTTGAGATTTATTCATTCATTGACCGTACCGCTAGTCCTCACTAATGGCGTGGGGGGGGGGGGCTGGAGCCTATGCCATCCAAGTGTTGGCAAAAGGCAACCTGAAAAAGCCACACGATCATGGGGAGAAAAAGGTCAAAACTCACTGGGGATTGAACCCTTGATCCCAGTACTGAGGCGGATGTACCAACTATTTGACACCATCCTGCGAGGTGCAAAACATGTACTATCTTGTTCACCTGACAAATAAATAAATGAATAAATAAAATGATAATAACAACAATAATAATAGTCAGCATCAATAGGCAGTCAGACATAAATTGAGCTCCAGCTCTTTTGGCCTGGAAATTAAATCCAGTTTTAGGATTCTAAATATTTTTCATTAAAGGTTAATGAGTGATGAAGAAAAGGCAATTTGGGAGTTTAAACTACTTGCAGACCTCATCCCTTTGTAGACTATTCTCGCATAAGTGTGGAGGTGTTTATTACATCAAGTTAAATGCTGGCCTCCGATCAATACTCTTCCTGGGAATGTTTACACATGTTGCCTATAGATTAGGCAACATCAATCACCACTCATTATGTGCTTCTTGCTTCTTTCTCTTTTACTTCCAGGTTTAATTCCTTTCTTTGTATTGCCTTGTTTGGTACATGGGCCTTAAACAATAGCTTGTTGGCAACTGGGCCTTAAATTGCATATGGCATCGATTGGAAAAAAGATTAAATTAACCTATGGCATTTGAGAGAAGAAAAAAAAATCTAAGTTAAGGTGAATGTCAAGGAAGGAGCTAAAGTGCTTTATTCTTAAAGCCCTCTTATGCCACATTGGCAAAATGATCAATTATGTATCTCCGACTCCCATGCATCCACCAATATTTGTAGCTTATTTCTTAAGGGAGTGTCCTTATTTGAGGCAATATTTAGCAGAATTAAGGGCTCAATTGGACTGTGGATAATAATCAGTGTAGTGGTAAAAATATGAATATCAATGTGAACCAAATTATTTTGTATTGTAAAAGCTTATGGGCTGAGCACACAGCATATATATGACGCATTTGACTTTGGCAAGCGATGAATGTTCTAACGGGCTCCTCTAACCTTAATCTCCTCTACTGCCTCCACAAATAACATTGGGTCTCCTCAAAACAGGGTTTTGGTGCTTATCCCAGCTGACATTGGGCAAAAGACAGACTATATCCTAAACTGGTGTGTCAGGCAACACAGAGGCAGGTAAATGTGTGGATAGGAACATCACTATTCTTTCTTTATTTGGGCCAGGTCACTGAAGTCGGAAAAAAAAGACCAAGCAGTATGTTAATTATAAAAAATAATTTTCATCAGGCAGTGAGAATATACTCAACATATTAATTACAAAACATCACAGTCCTTTACTTTGATTGATGTGGCAGTTTCTTTAGTCTAGCTACTCTGTGTCAATTTAATTGAGGATTCAGGGTTTCCCCTATTACGGATTTTACGCTTGAGTAGGATTCTGCAAACGGAAAGTGATGTCATTAATCATAATCAAAAGGTTCATATGGCTAAATGAAACTGGAGGTGACCACATGGAGTCTTTTGAAGATAAATGTGAAAATGGTGTCCTTCTGACAAACTACCCATTAATCATTCTGCAGGCATGGACAAAAAAAATACGTCCATAAATGAACAGTAACTACAAGTACAATAAATTGTCATCCTTGAGCCGCTTAACCTGACATTCATAGACTGGCTAGAAAAAAAAATGTTGCCCATTTTAACCTTGTTAATGTCTTGACTATATTTTTTAAATTCCTTTTCAACCATTTAATGACTAAAAAGCCAGACTTTTTGACTTTTCATGGAAAACAAAATTGGATGAGCACAACCGTTTAACGATAGTGTACTTAATAACTCAAATGATTGCATTTTTGCAATAATTTCTTGGCCAATTAACACTCTTATATAGAAATGACAGACACAAGCTCAGCACTTTGCCAAGATTGTTTGGTATCAACAGTTCCAAGTGTCAATCACAAACAGTACAGCAGTGTTTGTGTTTCTAAAGCTTGACCGACAAATCCTCTGCTGGACAGATGTCAGCAACATTGAATTAAACTAATCCATATATATCCTTCAGTGTAAATGATACTATATGTAATCCAGAATTCTCCTTTATCAGTGCCAATTGAAATCTCGTATTCACTTTCTACCAACGCGGAGTCTGCATTGAACAGAAACTCTAATCCAAGATTTAACCGTCTACCCTGTGATTGTCATATATTTAGCTGTGTCTTTTTGAAAAGATCTCCGACTTATCATGGAGATGCACATTTTAGCAGTGAGCCCTACCTGGTTTAGAAACATTCAAAGCATGCCTTGATGTGAAACAATGGAACTACAAACAAAAATATAATGCACAGTGCTGCAGCATTTCTATAGTGAGTTGCAAACACTTCATATCGTTGGATTGTCTTCTCACCCTCTCTTGAATTACAAATTAGAAAATGTTCAATCATTATAGTTAAAAAATAAAAAATAATAACAATACAGCTACTTTTACATGTTTAAAAAATGATTTAGGTATTATAATAAATATGTTTTTCATATCATATAACTGTTGCACAGCAAGTCTACAACATCAGGCAAAGTGACAATTTACTATTTGTTTCTATCAATTTCAAGTAAAGATAAATCATTAACTACAATTATTTATGGAAAAATGGATTACTTTGACAATTGAAATGTAATTGTTCCTGTGGGTTGGAAAGTTGTTATGAAAGGACATGACAATGGCGTGCATTTTCTGAATTACTTTTTTGATGTGATAAGTAAAAGTATTTAATGAGCTCTGCCGGATTCATTTTGATTTGACAATCCTAAACAGGATTTGTTTTTGAATTATTTGCTCGGGAGTGGGGTCTGTAATAAAGGATATAACAGGAGCACATTGCAAGCAAACAAATTCAAAAAAGCTTAAAAGACAGTCACAAAATAGCAAATATGGTTTGCATTTTTATTGTTCTAGTTCTGTAGAGCGGGTGGGAATGTTGATTTTTATATTTAATGAAAAAAAAAGTTTAAACCTTTGAATTGCATCCCCATATCCACAAATAAGATGTGTTGTCAAAGGTACACATATGAGAGGAACACATCGATTCATGTTTTTCTCATCTCATCTCATCTTCTGAATCGCTTTATCCTCACTAGGCTTTTGGGGTGGTGCTGGAGCCTATCTCAGCTGACTTGGGGCCAGAAGCGGAGGACACCCTGAATTGGTGGCCAACTAATCGCAGGGCACACAGAGATGGATAACCATTCACGCTCACACTTATAACAAGGGGCAATTTAGAGTGTCCAATCAGCCTACCTTGCATGTCTTTTAAATGTGGGAGAAAACTGGAGTATCCAGAGGAAACCCACGCAGGCCCGGGGAGTACATGCAAACTCTAGACAGGTGGACCGACCTGGATTCGAACCCAGCCCCATTCATGTTTTGATACCACTTAAATTCATGAGGATCATGCATGAGCTAGGGGGAATGCCAGCTGACTTTGAGCGAGAGCCATAAAATATATTGGACAAGTTGCCAGCCAATTGCAAGAGGAATAAATGATGAATTAACCACACAGACATTTTTTTTGTGTTTGTATACAAAGGTCCAGAGAACAAAAACTATTGATGCTCTAATGTCCGAGGAGACCTAGAGGGTAGTCGGTTTTCAAGCATGTGTGTGTATTGATCCAGCCTCTTGCTGTCAAACTGGATAATTGCCTTTTAACTGCAAGTCATAAGCGAAGGACACTGTAGGGACCTGCCATAAATGCAGTGAAGGGACTAGACAAAGTGATCAGGAGAGACGTCTAACTGGTTAGTTTGTGAAACCCCGGTTGACTGCTCACATCATTTTACCTTACGGCAGCTTGTTTTTCTCTCAATTCAGCGTTGCTAGCGGGCTTTATTAAGGTTTCTGTAGTGACCCTTATATGTTTTAAGGCACAACAGATATGAAAATAGGGTGTCGAGCAAGGAGACCGATAAATATGTAAAATAATGCACACACGAGGTAGTTTTATAGTATAAAATTACATTTATCTCTAATGCTAAACCATAATATCTTGTGTAAAACAGACACTGCAATATTATTACTCTGCTGCATCAATTAATCTGATGAACAATTATCAGGGCTTTAAAGAAATGCTAATTATCATTCTGTGTTCCCTATGATGTATGCAGTATAATGGCTAATCCACAGGTGCATACAATTTGTCAGACATCTTATACATAATGCCGTGGGCGTTTGTTCTTGAGGTAAAGCAATATCATGGAGTGATTGCTAAAGGGCAGAAAACTCAGCTGGGACAGAGAGAAATGACAGGATTACTATACAAGTCAGTTACTTGTCGTGTTTGAATTGGCAGGTAATCCATTTTCTTTTTACTTAAACTCAGTCTTCATTTCATGGAGAGTCGCCCGACAATGGACAAATCTGTTCCAGAATCTTTATTATTTTTACCATACCAGAATTAAGAGTACTAAGCTTCCATCCACTAAGGCGGCAGCTCATTGTGAGAGCGTGTGCAGGGAGCATTAGCTGTATGTAGTGGGCATTTATTCATCAAGCATGCACAGACACACGCACACAAGCACACACGCAGAGCACAGAGTGAGAGATATGAAGTACAGAGATAAATCCCTGGTGAGACAACATAAATGTTAAACAGGGATGAAAAGACAGATAGAAAGTGACTGATATAATGAGGGAAAGGAAAGTCCCCAAAAGGCCAAAACGTGGAAATATGAAAAAGTATATGAAGCACGGGACTGTCACTATGGTAGGAAAAGAGGAAAGACTCCTGCTTTCAATGTGTCTAAAAGTGTTGAAAGCAGATAGAATGAATGAGACAAAAACTAATGTATACTTTATAGACATTAAACTGCAGTTAAGCTGCTTGGGTTTTGCTGAATATTGCCAACATTCTACTTTAAGAGAAGAATTATACTATTTACAATCATAGCAAATAGGGGAGGCAGAAAAAAATGGCATAGGGTGCACTAAAACAAGTTAGTAACACTTCCTAAAGTAGTGCTTCTATTAATCTATCACTGAGTACTTAGAAAAATTCCATTGTATTGCAGAGGGAAGATGTAAACTCCACACAGTAAGATTGGAACCAACCAAGAATTGAACCTCACCTTGCTGCCAATTCATCGTCTATATGTGAAATTAGATTGACACAATATTTTGTTATTTTTTTTGGCATGGTCACCATTTCATAGCACCTTTAAGGGTACAAACCATTTTACTTAATCTCAGAACTTTACAGTGCCTTGTGCAGGTCGTTAAACCAAAGACAAAGCTGCATCTTAATAAAGGTCGATTGGGGATGATTTGGAGATTAGAAATCCAAAAATGTGCAGGCATAGTACCTTCCAGGACTTCTTAAGTCACTCAAAAGATAAAGAAACTTAATTGACATGGTGACTTTGGCACTTGTGGAAGGAGTAGAAATCATTTAAAAATGAATTAGCTAACAACTGCCTAAGAGATAAATGTGACGTGTTATTGGGCAAATGTGACAAGTGTGTTCAAGGTGGATTTTGTAATATGTTCCCCCTGATATTTGTGATAAAATGGAATACATCTGGCATCATCAACATATTGGCAAACACTTCACGATTTTCTATCTGAGCAGGGAAATTAAAATAATGTTAAACACATCTCACATCAAAAAACTGGACAGCTGTCTAGAATTACACGGGATGGATTCCGTTTAGTCTAGGCATGTCAGAGCACAAACCTTGCTGACCAGTTCAGTTACCAGTGAGTAAACTTCAAATTCCAAAATTTCACTTAGAATAAATGTATTTCAAAAAGTCAGCCAGGTGAGTGGTTGTACATGGCAGCATATTTGGACCTTGGGGTAGTAGGGGTAAGCAATTTTAATTCAACTTATGTCAATCTTGGGCAATATAAATTACTTGATTCTCATTTTTGGTTTTTACACCCCTTCAGTCCAAATAAATATTGAATTGATTGTCATTTATTATTCTATAAAGGACCAAGTGGGTTAAAACAACTAATGAACAGTACACCTTTTCATCTATTTGATCTCTAATAAGAATGCTCGATTGATTGCAGAGAGGTGGTGCTTGTTTCAGCGGGAAATTCATCGGTTAAACGGTATTGGTTAAAAAAAATACAGAACCCTAAGCCCTTTTTCACATCCTCAGCTTGAATCCATAAACCATATTCCACTTATGTAAGAATTACTTGCTTAGTTCACACAATTTTAGAACAAGTAAAGGTTATGAACTGAGGTTCCATTTTGCATGGGTAGAGTGAGTGTGACTCTAGATATCCAGAGTGTGCTTTGGTAAATGTGTCAGCCCACAATGTCTACAGTCCAGATGAAACAACAACACAAAGCACAAAAGGGGGAAGAAAAAAACTGAAAAACTCTGACAGAGAAGAGCGTGGGAGTGAACAAGCAGAGCAACTACATATGAACTACAGGGAATAGAAGTAGGAAAACAGAAGCAATGTATGCCAGAGAAACATCGACTGACAAAGCAAGAGGACAGAACATTGGCGCAAAGACAAACAGATGCAACAAGAAACAGCAGGCTGACAAAAGAATGGAAAAAGCAAGGTAACAACTCTTTGACCCAGATGGGCACACGGACAGAAAGACCAAGCTGTGTTAAAGTGCTGGCATATAAGAAGGGTGTCAAAGTAGGGCTCTGGTGGAGAGGGCACTGTGAACGATCGAAGCACAGCACACCATGAGCCAAGAAAGAATCCCTTTGTGTCAAAAAAATAATAATAAAATGTCCACATAGACTACAAAGTAGATAACTGACAAAGTTTCAATCCAGAAAATGGACAACTAGGCTGAAACTTGTCACTGTGTGAGCAAAGGCAAGCTACTGAACACAGAAATGAATAAGCCATGAGTTTGTAAAATAGAGTGCATCTTGCAGAACAAGGCCAAACAAGCATAACTGGATCAGGTTCCGCGCTGTGATAAACTGCCGTCTTGTTTAGGGTGTACCCTACAACTTGCCCAGTGTCACTTTTGAGGGATAAACACAAGAAGTACCAATAATCCATTAAATTGTCGATGTACAGTCTGTGTGAGCACAACATTGCTTTTCACATCATATCAGGATATTAAATAAAATGCAGAATTTGATACAACTGACTTTGCTGAGCCACAATAGTCAATTTTTATTGAAAAATAAACCAAAAAAGTGAATCAAATAACCCAATTTTAATCCCAAGAGTCAAGAATAATACAGTACTACTACTGTATGATGTAACGAACATGAATATGTATTGTTCTGTTCAGTTTATTACTGTGCATTGTTAACAGTGAACAATTGTTCAATTTCTTAGAAGGAAGGCCAATTTTTCACTTCAATAGCAAGGTATTGCGCTTTCTTGTAAATTATGTATTAAAAAGGAACCACGGCCAAAGAAAGAGCAAAATAACTTCCCTGATCTGACACCCACAGACCTTGGGCATGGGGCTAAATTTAGCTTTTTAGTGTGTATTAAATCACAAAAAAAACTGCACCTTTAACACAGTGGAAAATAAGAGTCTCAAATGGAAAATGAGCACATAAAGCCACTGGTGCTTTCATGTGTCACCTATAGTTCCCCTAATGTCATCCAAAACACCCAAAAAAAAGCAGCTATGAAGAGATGCTTTGAGGAACAAGCTGATCTGTGAAAACAAATATGAAAATGATAAAAAGGTACTACAGCCTCAAAATACTGGTTGCAACGCACAGAGAACCATTTTAGCACAATAGATTTAATACCAGTCTATTACAAACCAGTCCTGTGAAAAAAGTCCATGTGCAATGGAACGGTAAAAGGGATGTGAAACTGAGGCTACTCAGTATTTTCCAGTAGAAAGCTATTGAATGCGTTAAATCCATGCTAAAGTCCATTAAAATGTTGAAAGAGCAGAGCTCTTTAGTGTTTATTGTGTTTAATCAGTAGCCTCCTTAATGCATATGGATTCCAAAGAGACAAAAAAAAACAAGAAAGAAGATGGGTGCATGACTGATGAAGATACTTCAGTTCAGAGAACACACAATTGTGAGAGCAATTTAGCATATAAACATCAGTCAAAGTAAGTGGGTTCAAAAAGTGCAGGGTAATAAAATGAAAGGTTTTAGAGGGGAATAGTACATTCAAATAAAGCCCTTACTTGGACAATCACAACTTCACCAAAGGAGGCTGTATGTAAAATAATCATTGGGGGGAAGCAGCATATTCTTAAGAGAAAAAAACAAAAATTATTTGTCATTTTATTCAATATAAGCCTGGGCAATAATGTGATGTCTGTGTCTTACTCTGTTTTTTATTTTTATTTTCCAGGACCTGGGTTGTGCACTAAGGACTCCTGTTACAGTCAGTTTCTGTCGGACTATTGCATTGCATACTCCTGTGTGTGTGTGTGTGTGTGTGTGTGTGTGTGTGTGTGTGTGTGTGTGTGTGTGTGTGTGTGTGTGTGTGTGTGTGTCAAAACATCATTTCGATTCTTTTGGCTTTGTACGGATATCTTTCTTATTGTGATTGTTTTTGTAGGTTGACACTCAAAATTTTAAAATAGACAGTCCGCAGTCTTGACCTGCCAGTCAAATGGTGACTGCAGCATCTGTGACCACATTTCAAACATTGTCATAATCTGTCAGAAATCACCAGTTCTGCGTGCCTCAGGCAATATGAATATTTGGTGCTTCGAGCCATGTGTTCCATCCAGGTAAAAGAGAAAGCATTGAGAGCCAAGTGTTCAAAAGGAGTAAAGCTCAAAAGCACTATGTTATGCTCTTTACGGTGAGAGCAAGTAAAAATGGCTCTGTAATAGTGCCAGATGGTAAGACATGATCTTAAGCTGCAACTAATTATTATTTTAGTGATACATTGCTTTGTTGACTATTTTTTTCCATTTAAACAAATGGTAAAACCATTTTATCATCACACAACAAGGTAGGAGACCTTCCTCTTGTCCAGTGTATCCGAGAACATAAAAAGAGAAGTGCAAACATTTAAAGCACAATGCAAAAATAAAAATAACAAACCACTTTAGTTACTAACCACAATATCTGTTCTTGCAAGCCCAGGTGGCCATTTAGAACCAAGAGAGATGTACAAAACTAACTATAAAAACATCAATGCAAACTTCCACATACAATTATACTGAAGTGTCGTGAAATGTCTTGGCTTCCACTTATACAGACAAGAGACGTAAATGACAAATCCGTTGAATGTCAAAGCTCCAAGACAATCGAAAGTGATATTGATTTCTTTCAGGAAGGAATACACTTCAAAATGCACGCTGAGTAATGCACATAGGTGCTGGGCAGCTCCACCATTATTGATCTTTGAATTAGCTAATAAGATGGGTGAGAAATGGACAACATATCAGGGGAAGCAAACATTTCACACTTCAATCAGGAAAATGAAGAGTAAAACAGACAGGAATTTCAACCTGACTTACAATTCAATATCAGTCAGTCAGTAGAAGTGACAATGTTATAGGAACCAAGGTTATGTTCCATATCATTCAGTAACTTGTGACAACGGAATGCCCCATGTGACCATCATTAGAAATGGCACGAGCAAAGAATGGAACACACCAAATATTTAACCATCTAGATCAGATCAGTAAGGCAGACATGGTAATCACTCAATGTCCCATGCTAATTTAAAAAATATATGTAAAAAAATGAATAAAAAATAAAAATCCCCATAATTTTTATGATAGAAATGATATCTAAAAACAACAAAACTAAAATGCATGCGTTGAGAGAAGCGAGTTAAGAATGTAATGATCATTTTGATCTATTACTTTTTTTTAATATGAAAATTAAATTACATGACACATAATACAACGTCTCCAATTATAACCAGGATATATTCAGTGACCAAGGTTGATTATGTGTGGGTCACAACGAGAGGGTTTGTACGGTAAATAAATCAGCTACTCCCACGCCAATACGTTTAAGTGGTATCTTGGCAACTGGAAGCGCTACTTCAATAATATAGTGGCTTTAGGCAATGGTTTGCAGACACTCTGAGTTTCATGGTTCAGCACCATGGAGAGGGAAAGCATTCTAACTGCAATGCAAAGAGACAGCCAACATGTGTCGCCATCCAATGAAACCCTTATTCATACCTACACATTGAAAACATTGAACATTGAACAACATTGAAAAATGATCATTTTGCAATTTTGATGAAATGATATGCTGTGATATGTTGTAATGTCGTACATGGCTCCCATATAGGTTATGGATTTTGTATTATTTTGTTTCGGTACTGAGCACTTTGGAATGTATATATACATGTTATTGTTACACAGTTGCCATGTCAAATATCTGACGATGTTTTTCCTCTTGTAAATTCATTATATTGCTTTTATTTTAGATCACGGTGAGGGGAGTACTGATGATAATTAGCCCTCTGGCTTATTCTGGCTTGTTTACTTTTTAATTGCATTGTCTCCTTTCAAATAAGATAAACTTCAATAAATGAGATGATGCATATGGCTGTTTGAATTGATGCAAATAGATCCTAAAACCCATTGCCTGTCTACAATCAGGTATTCTGAACATTTGGGTTGATTCATGAAAACCTATTCCGAATTATTGAGTGCAAATTTCTCCACATAACACATGTTGAGTGTTGGTTGAGTGCGATTGAATAGCAGAATTCATTTTTCTTCCAACAGGTGCCACTTCCAAATTGGCAGGTGAGTAGTATTTCTTATTTATTTTAGTTAACTTGCCAAACACTGCTGTATACTGTCTGGAGCCTGTACCTGTTACTGTGAGTGATAATCCTATCATGTCTGTTTCTTGCTCTGATATTACAAGTGTCTTTTCCAGCACCTGGGTTAGCTTAATGGATGGGCCCGAGCGACACACATTGGGCATGAGTAGCACTGAGTATTTAAATACTCCCGTCATAGTCAATTTCTGTCGGACTGTTGACTTGCCGCTGTGTGTGTCCTACGTTTTCTCAGAGTTTCTCCAAATATAGTATCACAAAATGAATACATGAACGGTGGAGCAGTAGTGAAGTGGTTAGCACATCAGCCTCACAGTTAAGGGTCGAGGGTTTGATTACAGGTGGGTCCTAACACAGTGGAGTTTGCATATTCTCCCCAGGTTTGCATAGGTTGGTTGGTTGAACACTTAATTGCCGCTAGGTATGAGTGTGAGCATGAATGGCTGTTCATGTCCGAAATGAATTAACTAATTAATGAATACATTGACCTAAAAAAGGTGACAAACTAAATGTTCATTAGTATTATTAGACACGAGGCTGAATGAACTATACTGAAACAAGAATGATAGCCTATCTTATTTCAGTCTCTGACACACGCATAAGGCAACACACACAAACAAAGGAATTATAGTGTTTTAATACACATTAATGGGGTCTATTCCCAAGGGTTAGAGTATTGTGTGACTGATTCATTACTATTCTGTGCATACAATCGAGACAAGTTGAGGCAGGGAATCTGGAGGCAGGAAAAACCTGGAGCCTAAACAGAGGAAGAGATTCAGCACTCTTTTCCGCTCTCAACTTGTTCCATCAAGTGTCTTTGGCTCTCACTTGGTTTTCAATAGTCAAAAGGATTTATACCTCTCTAAGAGAAATGATCACAATTTTGCTCGACACACTATTTGTATTTGTTCTATGTCCATAAGAATTAACAACTTACAATGTACATTATGTCTGAATGGAGTATTGCTTTTCTTTGTTTACTTTTGTATTTAATGTGTTTTTATATCTACATTATAAGTTGGTAACCCTGCTCTTCACAGGCTTAAATTTGCCCATCCACACACCAGTAAGCACTGGCGCTGCCATCTCCCCTGGGAGCCACTTAGGTATCTAGTGTACTTCAACAGTGGGCAGTTAGAGCCAGAATTGAACTGCTCACCCTGCAGTCACTCAATGACTCACTCTATTTCCTTTTTTTTTTATTCCAACCCCAGAACACAGAGGACAGGATTCATTAACCTGCAAAACAGCTACATTTTCCGAAAAACTCTGTGCTAGTGATATTTTGAGATGGGCTATTGGGGCAGTGATGGTGCTGATAGTTCTCTGTAACCTTTACACCGTCAAAGATTTTATTTCCAGGTAGGGGGTCGCAGGAGAGCAAGATTAAAAGAGAGATGGTTTGCACTGCTTTTTCACTGGAAAAATACACCATTAATGTATTAAACACACAAACACTATTGATTTCAAGTAGTATGCACAGTTGCCTAAAACCATTCATTCATATATTTTCTGAACTGCTTATCCTCAAAAGGGCGGCAGGGCATGGTGGGGGGGAGAACATTCAAACTCGGCACCTGGGCTCGCACCATCGACCACAGAACTATGAGGCCGACACGCTAATCACTACACCCACTGACCCAGGCCGCCATGTCTGAAACCATACAACATTACTTGTTCTGCCTCGACACCTGGGGACTTTAAACCTTAATTAAATGTCCCGATCAGACTTTGCAGAATTTTAAAGCTTTTCTGAAGTCAAACACACATCAGATTTCCAGACAGAGTAAACAGGATAAAATATGATAAGATGGCTGCAGGCTTGGACGTCATACCTATAATTTAAGCACGTTTTATTTCCATTTCTAATATTACCAGAGATGGTACCTGGTCTGTTTTGAGCAGTTGCCATGTCTCATACTGTTAGGTATGGGTCTAAAATGTTCTAATGGGAACATATTGCATGCTAGTTAAAGAGGGAGTTTGCCTCTCTGCATGCTGAGCAACAAGTAAACAAGAAGTGTATTAAAAAAAAAGAACCTGTTTCTAAAAATATGTACTGTAGATATAACAATCTCTTGACTTACAATGAGGCTAATCAGTGGGAAGCATTCCCATTGTTTGATTTAGCTTCTCATAAATCGACAAAGATATTTTTAGAAAATAAAATCTTTTTTTGAAAAATTAATGAACTCAACTGGATAATTTCCATGGTACCCTATGCATATCACTCAGTAGAGCACTCCGTACTTAATGTTTTAGAATGGCAAGAAAAAAAAAGAAACAAGAAAGCTTGACATTTGTGGAAGAACAAAAGAGTAACCCTGCAAATTCCACATGGCATTTTATGCATGTGCTCCTTCTGCTGGATGTCAGACGCATCAGCAATGCATGTTTAACGCCCAAAGGATGCGGACAAAACAGTGGCGCAGAGCTGCAAAGTACTTGAGCTATTATTGACATTTCCACATGAGATCACCAGGAGATATAATCAAATCAGTATGCCTTAAATGTCCTCCCAGGTGACAAAATGAATTTAGTCACCATTGCTCTTTCATTCGCTTTATTGAACATGCAACAGTCAAACAAAGACTGCCTGTCTGCAACTAGCTCGTCTGCTCAGTTCCACTTTTCACTTCCCTCGGCCCAGCTTGCCTCATAAAGGGATACATCCTTTTTTTCCAGGCATCCATCTACACGGCAGCATGATTTAGGCATATTTAATTTATCAATGACCCTAAATTCCCAATGCTTCAACCATGACATTTTTCTTGTAATATTCTTTTAACTCATTGAAAAAAAAAGATTGCATTTCACATGTAAAATCACATTTAATTCATATTGACTAAATGCAAAGGATTGTAAAACACCATATCAGTTATAGACAGTTCTGAAGTCTAAAACTGCAATAAATATAAAACCTCCATGCAAACTGGAAAACAGTCTCCCATTTGATCGCTGTCTAAACGGTGGAAAACGCAAAATTTAGTTTTGATAGAATTTGCTATAGTATTTCACAGCATCTTTAAGGTTTACAAAGTTATCAAGTGGCTTAAAAGGAACACCAAACTTTGAGAGCCGTACTCAGCCACTTTTCTCATTCTCTAGATAATTCCTTAGCGTGAACATGCTGTCAAGGCATGGGTGCGAGGAATAAAATCTGTAGGTGCTGAAATGCTAAATGGATTAGGGGAGCTGTTAAAAGGTAACTGACATCCCTTGAGATGGGCACATTGAAAAAAATGGGTCTCCCATTAAATGGTTGTGGTCTCTGCAGAGCAGCGATAAAATATGAATAGATTAGATGTCCCACAAGGACAAAATGGAGATGCTCTTTTAGGAGTTTACAACAGGCATGATGTCCCCAAAGAAAATTGTGATAAAATCTCATATTTATAAATGGCATATACATGAAAACTGGAGCGCCATATGTGTTAAACTGACAAAACATTGCAATGTCATAACCACTGCAATCCCAGGATAATACACGCCAAATATTTTATCTTTGAATGTCCCCAGAGTATTTCCTGGACCAATACTTCCATCTTCTACACCCACTTTTCACTTCTTGACTCATTGGCTCCGCATTAACCATAGAACATATCTTAATTATGTTGCCTCACACCCACGTACCTGTATATTCTTACTGATGGTGATTCAGCATTGACCTTACAAAGCCTTTATGATGATTTTCCCTCACTCTTCAGTACGTCACTGTCCCTGTCACCACCATATTTTATAAGCCTCACATGAGTCATACGACCATCAATGTAAAACAGGAAAGTTAATTTAAACCTCAGTGTCATTACTGTTTCTCCTGCCATCGTGCCGTTTTTATCCATAAATCTTTTCTCTTACATGCAGCCTCTTTATTCCACTTTTTTACCACTCGACTGTCACTCATTCATCTCATTTACTTTCTACTTGAATGTAACTCCACTATGCCATATATCTTCTTGGTTTTAAATCGTGCCTGCCTGGTAGGAAAGGAGAATGATGATGAGTGATATATGAATACATTTAAAAAAAGTCTATCATTCTACAACATACACACAAAAGAAAGCTAAATATCAGACAAGATAACCAAAGTAAACAGCCAATTGGAGTTCACATAGAAAAAGCAGCAATTCATACATGCATTAACGCCTACAGTCCTCTCACAGGCGGTATTTTTGAACAGCTTAAAAATTACATTTTTAGAATATGGAAAGAAGCCCAGATATTTGAAAGAAACCAATGCAAGCACAGAAATAAACATTAACATTTCACACAGAGGGCCAGAGCGGAGTTTGAACCCTGAGCTTCAGAGCCGAGAGGCAGGCACCAGAAAATTGGACTCGAGTCATAGCGACTCAGACTTGGGTAAACCTGCAATTTTGTTGACTTGTGCCTCAACTTGGACTTGAAGGAAAAGCCTCAGACTTTACTTGCTTTGGCTTGTGTCCAGTGAAAAATGCAAAAAATGCCAAATCTAAGACTGCAATACCATGATTGGTAAACAAGAACACACCATATTTAACTCTGCCTGCATCATTAGTAATTTCAATAAGCACATTAGACAAGAGTCATCATCGCATTGTTTAAAGTGGCCTGACAAAATACGTTCCCCCCTGTACTACTTTGTGTGTAAATGTGTGTAAGTCTGCTGTAAATAGAGTGAATGGTACTTTGGCCTTTTTGTACTTTTAAACGCCTCAGTTTCACAAGTCTATAGATTGCAAAAATGTCTGTTAAAAGCCTTATGATTTATGTTTGCTGAAGTAATATCTTTTGAGTCTTGTGAGAGTAGGCTTTATTATTTTTCGTTCCGGGACAATGGGGTTGGTTATGAAAGTTGGTATTGTCAACTCAAACCCCAGATGGCAGCTAAAAGGTGTGCGATGTCGATATTAGACTGTTACATGTTGATGATTTCATATAGCTAACAACAACTTCCTTCTTATGGCTGCCTCAAATGACATAAGCAAGCTGTGACAGCTGTTTGTTAAGTGATGCATTGTTTTTGGACACTTCAAATGTGTGCCGCAATTATATAATTCAATTCTGCACCATTTGGTGGTGACAGTGTTCTGACAAGTTCTCCACAACACATAACACAACACAAAGAACTGCTCTGCACACTCTCCCTCAATTGTGCCAATGTGTCAGTATGCACGCACACACACACACACACACACATACATAGCCAAGCCAGACGTCATTGATAAATTGGTCTTCCGGGCTAATGGATAATGGATATGGATAATGATTCAGAAACAGTTTTGTCTGTAGCACTCTAATCTGATTCTGGGTATGAGAAAACCCCAAAACTGGCCAAGTACGCAAGAGTGACGAAGACAAAGAAACAAAGCCCTTTTAAGAGAGTTTAAATGAGATGCTTATTTATAAAGAACGCTGGCAGTCAAATGGTACAAGAGGGAGTTTTGTGCAACAGTCAAAGCTCAGTAGGATCAGGAAGGAAACGTTTAAATAGAGCTGTATTATGCAAATGAGCGACCCATCAACAGATCACTCCCAAATTGATTGCATGCATGGCCACACATTCCAGAAATGTCTCGCTTGTTTTTTCCCAGCTGTCACATGTTGGACTCCACTACACAAAACAGCATGTTGCTTCCTGCTAACATTTTTTTTTTATGTTAAATAATAACAAAATAGATAACTTTGTAAGTCATCACATTATACATGTAAAAGACCAGGGCTCTCAATACTACCTCCTTAATATGATAAAAGTAGAACATTCTTTTCTTTTTTTTAGGAAATCTGTTAAAAGTATTCAGTGACTAAATATTTATGTAAAGGCATTCCCCAACTTGCATTATTTGTGAGTTGGGTCTTTCTTAAGAGGAGGTATAACTGTATTTTGGGCTTCAACCAAATCAATGCAGGCTCTTTTTCCCCAAAGGGGAATCCTTCAAGCAAGAGGAAATAGAACACATCTTAATCCCATGGATGCTCGATTGAGAGATTAAGAGGTCAACATCGACAGCATCCGAAAAATATTAAAGTGGCATACAGCAATCTCTGCCAGCACAGGTACACAAAAGCCAGGTGTAAGACAAGTCTTGGATGCAGACCTTCAGCAGGATATCCTCACAAGAGGGCCCGAGCATGTGCCAAAACAAAAGGCTCACAGCTACAGCTGCCAGGCTAAAGAGAGTTATGTCAGATGAAGCTGGAGGAAAATGAGAACAGGAAGAGTACTGCCCCATGAACAATTGTTTAGGTCTTCCTCATAGCAGATGATTAAGTGATCTGAATGATTGACCTTTTTACATCCATACTATATGACTAGTCGTTTTGCAAATTGGATTATTTAACTGTCAATAGTTCAAGTCAAACCCAAAATTATTTAAAGTTGGAGTCTGGGTGTCTTTTAAAAGTTTATTTTTCAAGCAAGTCCACACCAACTGTGTACTCATCAAGACGGCAAAGATTCATTTAGTTATTCCCATCACACTTGAATGTTCCCTCCAGCCTGAAGGCAGTCACTTCATGCTGACTTTAGCACTATAATTCCTCTCCAGTTCCACTGCCACAACTGATAAACTGAAAAGATGACAAAAAATATATATTTTACAAACTAATCCTTTGAAACTTTAATTAAAGCCTTAGCAAGATGAAGCATTCTTATTATCATTGTTCACATACTCCATTTCAACTTATCCCTCATAATAATTGAGCTTCTTAACCATTTGAAGACTCCCCGCTGTCAAAATCTTTTGTTTTTAATCACGTCAACAACCGACTATGGGCATATTTGTCAGGTTAAGATCAAAGAAGAACTAATGAAAGATATGTTGATAGATAGAAGATACATGGCTTACGTAAGGTGCATTTGTCAAGCTGCTAGCAGATTTAAATGTAGCTTCACTTTACTAAGCCTTTCTCAATACCCCCTGGCTCTCCTGAGTTTCCAACCAAAGCAACACTCTCCAGCAACAAATCTGAAGGTTATGCACTATTACCAGTAACCACCCAGAAGACTCAGTAGCCAACTCGTTGCCAGGCAATGGCAGGACAAAAATTCACAATTTGGAAAATCTAGAGTAGCGGTGGGCAAACCATCCCCCAAAGGACCACCGTTGATGTGGGTTTTTAATCCCAACCCATCCAGTGGACACCTTTTGACCAATCTGGTGTCCTAAAAGTGCAATTGGTGGATAGCAGTGAGGCGCTTCATGTTTCCATGGAAACCCCATTGGGTAAACACTCTTTGCTAGATTGGTTGAAACAGAGAGCAGTAGCCACTGTGGCCCTTGAGGACCACTCCTGACTTAGTTTCTAAACAAAAGCAATACTAACCAAAAGCAATACTCTTTTTGTAAGTATTAGGTTACTATCAAGATACCATTTTGCAGTCTCAGAACCCAGAGAAAAAACATTAATTTAAAACATGGTGAGAACATAGATATTTTTAATACAACTCAAACATTTGAATTTACTGCGTGTTATAAATAAATTGGAAATGGTCAATTTGGCATATGCATGTTTGCTGATAGTACTTGAATGTACCTGGTGTGTCAAGTGTGAAAGAAAAATAAGCCGAGACAACTATTGATTTCCCTCCCCTCTAGATCTCCCTCTTCACACACTACTCCCTCACCAACTGCTTTCCCATAGGCAGTTATCCAATTAGGCGATCCTTATTGCATAATCAATGGCGACACGGACACACTGACATGCATGCCACACACGTGTGTACAGACAGCTAACTTCACCTGTTTTTGCAAGGATTGGGTTACTATCAAGATACCGGACAAGCTATAGGGGGTGAAATTTAAATGGAACTGACAGGTGTACAACCACAATTAAGTAACATGATTGGGTAAGACTGCTTGCAATACAGTATGTCAAGGCTGAAAAACACATACATTTACTTATTTTTTTCCCCCCAAGCACAATATTTTTTTATGAACACGAAACATCTGACATGATTTTGATCCCTACAAATATTCTTAAATAGTCTGGTGTTTAATTAAAGTAATAATCTGTAATCCGTTTGTTTTTCTCTGTATTTATGTTCATAGATTTTTTTTAAAGTTATTCTTTCCCCTTCAATCTTTCCATATATCCTAGTGGAGGGGGATCATGTAGACTGAGTGGGGGTTGTGGTCATAAACAAAAATGCACTCCCTGTTGATTAAAAGAAAATCCATATATTTTTACCACAATGATACAAGGTAGAACTATAAAAATTAAGTATTAATTTAGTCCCACAAGAATAGATTTAAAGATAACATTTTAAGAGAATGAAGTTGTAAATATTTGATGGTGCAAAGTATTTTTCCCCACACAAAATGGTGTACTGACTTGTATAAAAGTGTAGGAATGAACACTTTAGACTCATTTGGTAGTAGTACAACATACTAAGATAAACACATTTCCATGAGATTAACAGATATATTTCAACCAGGTAAATTTGAGGTATTGATGGAGCCCTAGGAATTAAGATATATATATAAAGTAAATAAATAATAGTTTTACCTTGACATTGACAGCAAACTAGTGAGGACTGCACCAACAACACCACACCAAAATAAAAACAACAATGTGGAGCTCCTTACCTTCTTGCACAGCCTGGAAAGGGTTGTTTCCATCCACGAATTCCACAGAGATAGTGATCTTCTCTGTTTCCAAGATCTCATTGTTCAGGTTGAGGTCTGCCACCGCAAGGCGAAACACCTCATCATCTTTCCGTGCCGCCTCGTCAAAGATGGCGCCTACAGACAAAAATCAGAAAAAGATCAAATCATTGCTGAAATATACTTGATTTGTGCTCTAATTAATTGCATGTATTTGGCAGAATATGGTACAGTACGAGCAAAAAAGGAAAAAAAATGAATAATTTCCTTGCACTCGTCATTACCCACAAACCAAAGGAGCACTAATTGTGTTAGTCGAGGTGCAGTCAAGTGCAAAGTGTGGAGTGTGTGTGCATGTGTATGTGAGAAAGCAATTGACTGAGGGTTATATTAATAACCAAAAAGGTTATACTCGCTGATTAAGTTGGTAGAGCTGGGCCTGTAATTGGTGTGCTACTGCTCAATGGGAAAAAAAAAGTCTAATGTCTCGCAAGATAAAGCAAATTCCTCTAAATTTCAACAGAGGTTACGAAGATAATGCTTTTTCATGAATTATATGAAAATTAGGAAATCTAAGAAAACATCACATCATTTAAACCCTTTAAGTCGATGCTATTGACCGTGGCAAAATGTGCACCTATAATTTTTCCTAAGACCAAAGGGTCGATTCCTAATCTTTCGGCACCCCTGAATCCTATTTTGCTGCCAGTGGGTTGGCAACATCACAAATGTATGTGCAATGTGGTTTGTGACCCCTGTGTGTGTAAAAGTAAGTTGAGTTTGCTTGAATCCAAATTTAGGACAATGTTTAGCTGGCAGCTGATCAATCTCCAAAAGACACCAGATTACACTGAAGAATGAATGCCAAAGTATTATCTCTGAGTGTCAGAATTTATGCATTGAGCATGGTCACACATATGGCACAGAATGGGAGATATGAAGTGCCACACAGAAACAGAGGAAGATGAATACGTTGCTCTTTTCTGGAGGGGTAACAAAAATGCAAAGCACTAGACTACTCTAGATGACCATTAACTTGGAACTTGGGCTTTAAATAATAATGTTCTCTATTTTATTATTATGTTTTCTTGATCCAAAATATTCAACCTTTCTGTTTGTTCTATGTTGATAACGTTGTTCATGTCCAAATTCACTTTGCACTCATTCTAATTAACCTCCAGAAGGACAATTCAAGTTTGAAAAATAAGAATTCAGTTTTGAAGGCAGCCGTATACTTCATGCTAAATGCTGCTTCATCAGAAGTCCTCATGAAATATGCATCCTTCAATAATGGGAATCATCAGTTCTTGGCAACAGTAAACACCTACTCTTTGAATGAGTATTTGTTCTTTGAACAATTGCAATGTAATATAGATGAGCAGGAACCAACTTGCAGTGAAATTGCTCTGCTACTGCCATCAATTTGTTCTTGATCACACATATGCTAACTATAACTAACTGAGACAATTAGGATTCCATGCATACACTGGAACAGGGTATATTCCTGAACCCTTATTTTACTTAAAAATCATATAACATAAATAAAAAGAACAAAGCTGCAAATAAAATTATTGTAATAAGTGACTAACAAGTCAATTTTATTTATTTATTGATCCAACAATTGTTTTGATATCACAGAAAAAAACTATCATCAATTATGATTCAGATCATGTTTTGGTTGATGGCAGAAAATGGGGGAGAAATGATTAGTGTTTTCCAAAATAAAAGCTTACTTCTAAATGATTTAGATTAAAAAAAACATTATGATAAAGTGTGCTTCTTCAGAGGAATGCAAGAATCTATAACATTTTACAGAGTAACTTCTGTAATTCTCACTGGCTTCTATTGACTGAGAAAAAATGTCCAATCCATTTGAAGTGGAAGAGGCTAGTCGTGAATGCTATAGACAATCAACCCAATACAAAAATAGGTATCGACATTAGACCTCAAATCTCAACCCTAAAATTGCTCAATTATAATATTGCAAATGGGTCAGGGGCTAGACTGCTGTTTCTCATCCCTAAACTCGAATATTGACAGTATGAGGAGTTGAAAGTTCATCTCTTCTCATCTCATTTTCCTGCACCCTCTGCGGGCTACTAAATGATCAGCCTTTTAGACATTTTATTTGACAAAGTCACATTAATTCTTTTACCGTGCTTCTTATCTTCATGAGAATGCAGATTGTCCCAGTTGTAAACAAAGTCATTGGGATTATTGCAATGAAATAAGTTTTCTTTTATTTCACGCTGATTATAACAGTCAAGGGCATTCCAGAAAAAATTGAGTTTACTTTTCTTTTTCCAAAGCCCTTCACATTATTGCTCCCATTTACATTAGTCAGAATCTGCTACATTGTGGTGGATTGCATGCCAATTGAATTGCTGGACCTTTCCATTGGGAGAAATTTAAGCATCCCTCTCTTGCCTAAGGCCGTTTGAACAACATGGATGTGAATAAATAGATTACAAGACCAACCGTTTTGGTATTACATCCAAGATATCAGATGGTAATGTGTTAAAAATGTCAAGAGAGAAATCAAGAATAATGACTTGACTCCTGCACGGAGGCTGATGTACAGCTGGTGGCAGAATACAGAAGAGCTTGTCGTTGTGTGTGGATGATTAAAGTGTGGAAGTTGTAGAGAAAGAATATGAATGAGCAATGTGATCATTCTGTATGGTTCAAACTTGAGATGAACGGCAAATCTATGCTCCAAAACATGAAGTTGCTTTGGCGCAAGCTTATACTAGCTAAGGAGTATGCACTTCTCTTAAAGCGCACTCGAGCAGTTAATGAGGGTGTGCTGGCTCGGTGATCCTTTCGCACATAAAGAGAAACAGCTCCCACGATATTCTCTTCCCACCTTTACAGCTTTTTTGTTGCCCCTGTTCTAACGAGTTTGGCTAGTTCATCGAGGTATGCTCCCTGTTTGCCCAAAGGAGCCGTCATGACCGCAATAATCAAAAAAACGCAAAGTAGGATCACCGTTATTATTACCACATACCATACTATTCTTACGGCCACTCGAGGTGGTGCGCAAACACGTTGCTGTAAGTAATGTCATGTATGTAATGACAGACTATTCATTTTCTAAATATGTTCCTCGCTGATCAATTCAAGTATATTGGTATGCACGAAAACATCAAAGTATAATATAAATCAAAATACCAGATAATAGCTGTGCTCTACATAAGCTGCTGTCAGCAAGGGGAGCTTACTTTAGTAGCTCAAACTCGACAGAATACCGTAAACTTGTCGACACGTCTCTCTCCAATAAGTAACATGGTATAATACGGCAAAAATATTTTGAAAAAGAAGACAAAAACAGCCAATAGTCACAGAACCTTAAGGGTTCAGTGGATTAATGAAGAAATCCCCAAGGTAACCTGCCTAGTGCAAAGGCGGAATCTCTTCTTTGCCATCTCTCTCTCACCCCTTTTCATCACAGGTTCTACATTAATTTGTCCCATCATTAAGGAGGCAAGGGGCCAGCAGAAATTTCTAGCCATAGTTCACTTTGCAGCTGAGTCTTTTGTCAAGTTGTCACCATAGCTCTGCCAAGGTCATTGTTAATGCCAGAATTTGTCTTTTCTCCCGAAGTAGTAGAGTTCATCTTCATTCACGCATTGCAGACTGCTACTGCTGATAGCCTTGGTTTTGCCTCCTCCAATACGAATGAGCTTTAGGTGGGTGGAAGCTCTCTAGACCCTGCCCCCTATCATTAGCCAACAGCTCAAGCACTATCTAAAAGTAGCCAATTCACCGAACGGTCAGTCACCAGTCTGTCACAGTGACAGATCCCATTAACCAAAGGACGGAAAGTTGATGGGTTTGTTTCTGCCTGCAGTCACATTGTTGAGCAGTTTCCTGTGGGGTTAAGTCTAGAAAAAAATCTATGTAAGCGCAAGATAGGCAACAGTGAAACACAATCCAATTTTAAGCACTGTTGTGACCAATGTCAGCAAACGCCTGTGTATCAGAGAAATCTAATCTGGGTTGATTAAGTGGTTGTATCAACTACAACAGGGGTGTCCAAACCAGTCCTCAAGGACTTCTGTTGGTGCAGGTTTTTGTTACAACCAATACACCACTGATGGTTAAACCAATACAGTCTCAGCTGATATAAGCAGCACCTGACTGATATAAACTGATTTATTCTTGTATGCAGAGGCAGAAGGGGTGTTAGGGGTGTCGGCGGACCCAGACCTGAGCCTGTAGGGGTCCCGGTTTTATGGCCTAAAGGTAGCGCGTTTCGAAATATACATGTAAAAGACAGAAAAATACATCAATATGTTATCAGAAGAATAGGCTCAATAAGCATAAAAAAACTCATATGTAGTATTTATATAAAAGAAAATATGTAATTTAACTAACAAAGTAACAAACTGCAGCTTTTAAAGTATTTAAAAGAAAGTAATGTGGAGTTAGTGTATAACTACATTCATTGAGCTTCTCCTAAAACCACATTACCGCATGCATAAGAATTGATTTGTTGAACTTGAAATTTTAGCTTCGGCTCTCTTTTTTTTCTTTCAATATTTCTTTCCTCCATGACTTAACCTCTTGTGATTTCATCCTCCCTAGCTTTAATGCAGAACACCCTTCTCTTCATTCTACTTTTCCTCCTCATAGTTGTCTCTTGCATATATTCATTTCTTTCCAACAATCTTCCGTCAGCCCTCAATTTCCTTCAACACCTTCTGCCCCCCTTTTTCTCTTCCTCTTTTTCCTCATTCACATTACTTCTTTTTTCTTCAACAAAGCACTCCGGCTCATTCTCCACATTTTCTTACACATACATACTGACATTATTCTTCTCCTTCTCCCTGCTCAAAAGCTTTCTGCAAGAATGACTTGTGCCTCAGCACATATATTCTAATACAGGGGTGGCTAACTCCGGTCCTGGAAGGTCTCTATCCAGTCTGCCTCCACCAATAAATAAACCTGAATCAAATAATCAGGACCATTATCCAGTTTTTGGAGAGCTTACTTGAATCGATCATCACAGTTAATCATCTACAAATGGTGTGACACCAAAATAATCTATTAATTTCACTAGACAATTCAAATCCATCAAATAGCTCAACACTCAGAGAATTGTGCAACACCTCTGAATGTAAGCAGCTTTCTTTGGATAATGTAATTGGTAAAAAAAATGAAGTACTGTGCAGGTTATCATGGGTAATACGATAATGCAGTTATCTTTAGACTAGCAAAAGCAAAGTTTATAATCTAAAATAATTTTTCCCTTCCTTGTTCCAAGTACCAGGAAATCATTTTATATGAATGGTTTTATATGAGACAGAAATACTTAGTTATTATATTATTGTTTTATATTTATGTTTGAGACATGGAACATTTTCCAAATAGAATGTGAATATTGAAAAAAGGGAAAGCGATGAAAGGAATTGTTAATTATTGCCACTGGAATTACACCAGAAGAATAGCCAGTGATTCATGCCTTTAATATTTAGTTGGCTGTCTAAAGAAGTCTAATTATTAATTATTACTAAGTCTAAGTATGAAACAGCCATACAGACATCTAAATTACCATTAGTCTCCTCAGTGCAACACATGCATGAAATTTGGAGTTCAGACCTATTAAAGATGAATAATATAGAGCTTATCGTGTTTCGAGTCATGGTTGGGTTGGAGCTTCTGCTCACTGACTTTGGGCAAGAGGTCAAGAGAAAGCATACATGAGCTCAGAAGAACATATAGAGACAAGAATCTAAGCCCAAACTTCATTTACAGACTCTCAAGCATAGGACAAGCCCATCCTGGGCTCATAGAGCCCGCTGTAGGCAGGTGTGGAGTGTTTCAGATCTATCTAACTTTCACCTTCACCTCCAAACAGCTCTATTTCTGTTACACGTAAAGAGACATAAATAAGAGACCTAAGATAAATAACATCTGAGCACAGATTCCGAGCTCTAATCTCGGCACTTTGAGACAGGTGTGCTAACCTTTTTTCCACCCTGTTGAAAAATACGGTACCACAGTTTGTACATTTAACTTTTTTGATATGTATCCTTTCACACACTTCCTTTTCATCCATGATCCTCCTCTGTTATCCACATCATCATTTTTCATTCCTCTCTCTCTAGCCCCATGGTTTTGTCCTCTACACCCAGTAAAAAAATTTAGACTCTGGAGGCTTTCTGGCAGAACTAGATCATAGCCTAAATAGCCATCCTCCTTGACCTTGAAGCAGGCAGCTGAAGTTGTCTCTGGGAGAAATTCACTCGATGCTCGACTTGGTAAGAAATACAGTAAAATACAGGGACTGTGCACACAAAAGAACCCAATAAAACAAAGGTAACCCACATAGAAGCTCCCACGCACGCCAACATGCAGAGACCTCTTGTAATGAAGCTATCTGCACCAAATAAAAAGCACAGATATGTTTGATATATAGTAGATAGGAATTGGAAATAATGATGATTGAATTAATATGGCAATTACCTTACTGCTTACATTCTCAAATGAACATTGTCTTGCCAACTATTTTTCTCATCTGCCCACACACCCACCACTTATATATCAGTGGTGGTGAGTTGTCCTCATTCTTCCTGCATGCTGGTTTGTCATCAGTATAAAAAAAACCTCCACATCCAACTCACTGTTCAATCTGCTCCCTTTGTACATTGCATTCTGGAAAAGTACCTTCCTGCCTCAAAAATCAAAATAAATAATTGGCCATGACCATCTATTGAAATGTGGAATCCAGTTATCATTATGGTAATATCCCATTTTAGACACACTGGTGAAATGAACATTACAAAGTCTCCCCAAAATGAACCTTTCATTCATTTTCCATAGCTCTGATCCTCACTAGGGTCGCGGGGGATCATGTCCTGGAGCCTATCGTAGCGAACGGTTGGCCCCAGGCAGGGGGCACCCAAAACTAGTGGCCAGCCAATCGCTGCATTTAGGGAGACAGACAACCATTCAGGAAGGTCAGAACCTACCTAGGATTAAACCCTTGGTCTCAGAACTGTGATGCCAACATACTAACCAATCGTCCAACGGGCCATTACAAAGATGCAGTTGTAATAAAAAAAATAAGAATAAAGAAAAAGCCCCTCTGAAGGGAAAAGTACCTGTCTGTTAAGTGGGATCATCCACTATGTGAAGGCAATTTATTTCCCCGTTTATTTTGTGTCAGGTTGTCATGCAGATGAATGCAGAACATTCCCAAGAAGTGCTTATATCTGCAATGAGCACACATCCACACACTCCAAATGGTTCTTGGTTTATTAATGACTGTAGTAAGATCGGTGGTCCCTCTGAGTCCAACGCCCACACATAATTCTGTACATATGCTTCCAAACCGTCTATTGTTGTAAGGGAAGTGCTATAGATCAAATCTAATGCCTTAATTATATAGTTTACAAACAGTTTACCAAGATAAAATGAACATATTGTCTGTCTAGTTCAACAGTTTTTATGGTGAGATACAAATCGAACCAGCTTGGCTTTGGGGACTTCACTGTACAAGTGTAGTGAAGACATTATGAGATTAGCATCACGTGCAAATTATCTGAGAGGGTTTCGAATTTGGTATTCCAATCTGTTTAAACAATCTGTTTTGAGAATTTCAAGGGATGGTATTCATTCATGGAGCTTTCATAAATCCTTGACATATTAGTGAATAGGCGCAACAGCTTTAGTCAGAAATATTCTCCCATGAATTTTTCTCATGTAGAAAGGTGGCAGTTATCTGACTCTGTTAATGGAGTAATTATATATGGAAAAAGTTAGCCCCATTCTTTGTTGAACAACATTTTCATGCTTCTTTTGCTTAGTCATTATAGGTCTCCGGAACAACACGTTTCTCTGCAGGTCCCTTGTCCAGGATCACTTGTAACTTTATTCCATAGTGATGCGTTAGATACCTCAAAATGATGATTATTAAATGATAATAAGCCATGCATACATTTGGAGATCAATCATTTGATCATGCAAGTTTCCAGCATTACAGTAAACTATGAGTCACCCTTTACTTTCACAGTGGATGTTGCTAAGGCCCACAGTGCTATTCTTGCACCATGCACACACCCTCTCATATGGGAAAAAATGTATGAAGACACAGACGATAAGTGTCACTGATGTTGTAATACATTCGCCTGAATTTGGTGCAGACATCCAAGGTTCATTTCCAACACAGCAACCTTCGAATGTAGGTTGGAATATTAGTGTATAAATACAGTATGTAAATGTGCTCTGGCTGACAACCAGTTCAGAGTTTAGTCCACCTTTGATTTGACGATAGCTTTGTTACAGAGGATCAACTATGTACTGCAATGGACGGAAATTACAAGGGAAACACAAAGGGGCATCCCAGATTGCTGATTTAGTACTATAAATTGCACGTCCGCTCAAGGACAAACATTGAACTCAGAGAATAGGCAGTGCAAATTGAAAAGCCCTCCTGGGATTTTGTGACGGGTGCAACTTTTAATTTTCTTTTTATTGTCTGCTCTCTGTGAAAGAGCAAAAAAGGTAAAGCCGGGTGCCATAATTAGTCAGTTTGTTTAACGACACTGGAAAGCAAAGAAGGAAGGGAGTCAGCGCGAGGGCAAGAGGGGCTCATTTGACAACAGAGTGAGATAAAAGTTCCAATTAGTACATATTGCACAGTACTGTGACAATGGTAAAAAAAACACCTATATTGTCAGAATGGTGAACATATCACACTCAAGGGGATGTTTAAACTCATCTAAGTTTTAGGAAATATACGTGTAAGAGGGGAGAGAAAAGGTCAAAGAAAACTGTAACTGTGGACTCAAGAGTGTACCACATTTTGACCTTTAGCGTCTGAAAACAATGACAGTTTGCCAGAAGAGACTTGTTTACATCAAATGAAAGTCAAACACAATTCCAACGGAATACAAATGTGGATCGGATCACACATCAATATACTATCAAGCCTTGTAGCAGAGCCCATTGGCAGACAGTTGATATTTGATGATTTATCAAACATAGGTGAAAGGTTCAGAAAACCACTCGGATTGTGTTTACCCAGGGATTGACCATACAAAATGAATACATGGATAAAACAATTAGTGGCATTTGCTTCTGTTTGGTCTCAATGTTAAAACCAGGAAATTGTAGTAGTTGATCAATCAGTAATAAATGTCGAAATAGCTAAGTTTGGTCATAAGACCACTTTTTCAACCTACAAAGTACTAAAAAGTGCAATGCTAACAACTTTGCACTTCTTGATTTTCCAGGTTAAATCTGGAAACCAACATTAAAAAAAGGCTTCCATCCTTTGCCTTCTAACCAGAGGAAGTCAAAGACTCCTCTCGTAACTATGTGTGCTCAACGTCTGTGCTCATGCACTTGTGAAACCTCAGGCACAATATATCCCAGATGATGCTTCAGAAAGCCCGAAAACATTTAAAAAGTAGAAGGCAGCTCTTTTTTCTTTCCTGACTGCACCATAGAGGGAGAAAAAGAAAGAGAGACAGTAGGGAAACAGTGACCCAGTTAGGGAAAATTTAAATAGGGATTCCATTTAGAGGGCCACATTAATTGGAGCAGATGCCTTCTCAATTATTAAGAGGCCTCCAAGGGTGTGAGCACGGGCTAAATTTATCCCATGTGGCTTTGACTGGGCTTGTCCGATCTCATACAGCATCTGCAGACAAAAAAAATGCATGGTGTTTCACACACCAGCATATAGACGTCATTGCCACTGAGGCTCATGCTTGAAAAATGAAAACTGAAGTTGTGCTATTTTGTTGTAGAAAAAAAAAGAAAACAAACAAGCTAGACTTCAAGTATTCCTGAGAGAAGAATCATTCCAAATTAAAATCTCCAAAGGAAGGCAGATTCTCAAAGGCTCGGTCTACTGTACCACCATCCATTTGAGGTTTAATGGTCTCTGGGTTTCCACAAATGTAGTAAAATGTACAAGTAACCAGAAAAGTAGACCCATGAGGAATACTCTGAACTCTGGTACAGGACAAAATGGGGAATAATGGTGGGGGAAGAAGGAATGGAAACCGTTAGGAGGTACGTTTGCAATGTTTCATGCATATATTAATAAACTCCCCCTTCTCCTGCGTCATGACAAATAGGCAGAACCAGCCCTACTATAGACACAAAAATTAGCTGATTCTGAGCCAATACAAGATGAGGAGTCAAGTATAAAAAAAATCGGGGTTATGTTGAGTTATGTGTATACTCGCATAATTCCATAGACATACAAAAAAATGCCATAAAAAACCTCATGCTGGACGTCGTCAGATTACATGAGTTTGTGTCATGGGGTCATTGTGTATCTTAGAACGGACAAATTGGCAGACTACAAGACCACAGCCTGTCTGATCATTGCATACTGCCGCAAAGTGTGCAGGCAGACAGCTGACATCGTTGGATCATTAGAGTGACTGTCATCTGTCCTGTTTGGGTTAACACATTCGCAATAATACAGATTCACCAAGCCGAAAGACAAAGACGGGCTCAAAACAGGGGGAAAAAGAAAATATTGGCACAACAGCCTTAAAAGATAAACTTTTTAAGGATCAGCCAGTCATTTTCTACAGCAAATGAGTGATTTTGACCTTTTGCCAATCCATTCTCTAACCAAATTCCGAGGATCTTAAAATGTTGAGTGAGCTGAAGGCCTACATCTTGTTATGATAGCCTGTAGGAATGAAGTAAAAATTTATGAAAACCTCTGAGTTTATTTTCAGGATGTGGATACTTATTGCTCATGTCTATTTTCACACCGTGTAAGATGCCAGGGACATCCAGCTGTATCATATGCCAAGTACAGCGGCACAAGTCCCTCATGACTACTCTCGCTGAGGTCTAAAATAACTGCCCGAAGCAGTAGCAAGGTGGTTGCTAAAAGGATCTAAGCACCCATCTACATTAATTAGAAGCAAAACCAAATGGCACTTTCGATTGCGACATAAACTCCTACAAGTAGAAAATGTGTGCATTTATTTAACACCAAATTGGTAAATACATTAAAGAATTTCCTTGTGGTCAGACATGCTTGTGTTAGATAAAAAGCATGAATATTGCATAATAATAGATATATAAATTTTGTCGCCTTGTGCCCTCTGATTGGCCACCAAGTCAGGGTGATTTTTAAAAAATATTTTCCATTGCCTGTTAGGATAGACTGAGTAATATGTGTCTCTTAAGAAAGTCATGAAATGGCTGTAGACATTTTAGTGCCCCCCCCCCCAAACCCACCCCCCAAATTCCCCAAGTGAACCCCCGCCCCCTTTGCTCAGCTATTTCAGTAAGTCAGACTTATCTTACTAGACACTTTTCATGCACCAAGCTATTTGCTTCATTTTTTCCCCCTTCTTACTTTTTGGAGCACCCTGCAGAGTGAAGAAATGAGGACAAGGGTGCTAATATATCTAAGCCAGTCGCTACCTCTTCTTTGATCAATTGTCCATTTTCTCCATGAAATCTTTCTATCCTCCCAAAGACCTTGAACTCTTCACCTTTGTCCAAACATACACACCCATGATCCCCTCACACATTCTTCCCTATTCCTCTCCATTCCTACCTTCACATTTTGTAATGATTGATGACCATGATGCTTTATCTCAGGCATTTTATTATCCTTTATAGAGCATCACTTGCATTTTAGCTCCACATGTTGCAGTCTCTGCTTTTCCTGCCTTACTTTCCATTAAACTCTTTAGCACTCTGGTTCTATGTCTGGTCAACAAACTAAATCTGGGAATATATTAAGGTGGGTTACATGCAGAACATATGGTATAATAAACAAGAACATTTTTGACTACATTCCGCTTTTGTTGAAATGCCCGGTGCAGGGATGGGAAAATAACTCTTACAAATTACCCTAAAGAAAAGGGATTTAGTTTATGCGTTCAATTCATCCAACTTTTGCCGAGCATAAGGCTAACGTTCTCAAACTGGGGCTCCTTTGTGTGCCTTCAATGCAGCATTTTATTTAACTCCACTTGCCTTTTGAGCATAACCTCTCCCCCGAAACCCTTTCATTACTTCCATTATTCCTTTGGCTCAGTGACTCAGGCCAATCTCAGGTCAGATACAGTACAAAGGCTTCATGCACCCAGGTAAAAATGGAGCAGTTGGCATGGCAACACAATTAAAACATGTAGAAGCACTGGCAACAGAAAATGCAATCTGACCTCTGAAATGGAAACTGCTACCAGAAACCATTCTGAATACATCTGAGAATGTTTCATTGAGTTGAGTGATCTTTGCCCACTACCTCACACGGAATCAGTTTCAGGAGATCACCAAAAAAAAAAAAATCCTACCCTCCCGTCTTTCATGCTTGGAGTGCCTTCCTTACTACACGAGGACGACGCTGCGGCAAAGGAGCACATGATTCATTCATTTTGCCCGCCAACGCTTTCCCTCCGAGGCTTAAAGCTTTGATAGGGCAACCTTGAGCAGTTCAGGATCGCTTGACGACAGTTTAAGGCCAAGAGAGTGAATCCCCAATCTTAAAAAAAAGTGCATAAAATGTTAATCAAATGCAATTTAGGCTAGAGCCGGTCTACATTTGAGACCTGAAATAAAAGCCACATAAAAAATTCTTGCATCCAAATTATGAGGAATCTCTCTGAATAACTCATTTGACACAGAGCCCTTGTAATTCATTCCATCCATATTATTTCGGCTCACTTAGTGATTTGGAGTCCAGAGGAAAGGGAGGGGATACAGATATACAGCCAAAATTCATTCATTTTCCTTTCTGTTTATCCCTACGGGGGTCACGGGTGTGCTGAAGCATATCCCTGCCAACTATGGGCAATAGACCAGCTGATTGCAAGGCACAATCAGACATACAATCATTTACGCATACACTCATATCTATTGGTCATTCAATCATTCATTCATTATCCAAGCCGCCCATCCTCAAAAGGGTTGCAGGCGGTTTGCTGAAGGCTCAAAGGTGAGAAAATAAAGCTTCCAAACAAGCTGTACCACATTAAGACTTTCTGAAATACTGGGGAGGAAAACTAAACTTGAGCTGTAGAATGGACATGCAGTAGTATTTGCTTGGCATGTTTCGCCTGTACTGGTCACCAAGAAGAAAATTGATCATTAAAAAGAAATAATTTAGGGCATACACTGTTTGCCACAACTAACATTGCAAGCTGTTACAAACACCAGGCACTGACATCATGTAATTATCGCCTTGTTTGATGCTGTGTCACTGGGAACGTTCCACTTCGCTAAATTCTGTATACAAAGTAAATGTCAAAGGATTTCCTGTCAGAGTAATTTCACTTCACCAGTTTTCCCAAATAGAATGTTGACGTGGTTTCCGTGATGTTGTTCTTGTGTCATTTCTGTTTCTAAGAAATGTTTTTACCGGTTTGCAAATGTGCAGGTGGTTTGAGGTTAACATGTCTGCTGTTGCTTGACAACCTGCATGAATAGTGACGTGATCATTCCCATTGCTTTTCTCAAGGCAGCATCTCTGAAATATCTTATCTCCTTTACTGAACCGCTTTATCCTCATTAAGGTCACAAGGGGTGCTTTAGCCTATCCCAGTTGTCCCCTGGCCAGAGGTGGGTGACACCCTGAATCAGTGGCCAGGACCTAGGGGCAATTTAGAGTGTCCACTCAGCCTACAATGCATGTTTTGGAATGTGGGAGGAAACCAAAGTACATGGAGGAAACCCACGCAGGCCCAGACAGAACATGCAAATTCTACACAGTTGGACTGTCCTGGATTTGAACCCAAAATCCCAGAGCTTGAGGCCGAGAGGAAAACAACTCGCGTTATCGGGCCGGCCCTATTTGAAATATGTTGCTAATTTTATGTATACTCAAGTTACTTCACCAACTTGTGTTGTGAATTTTAGTTCATTATGAAAACACAATGCACCATTTCTGTCTCGACGTGGCTTCTCAGCAGCTCTGCTGCTATGCTGATTTTTTTTTTATTATTAGGCTGCTTCAAACTCTTTGAAGTACCCAGTGGGGTTTATCAGCGTGCCTTGACTTGCACGACCGTGTTAAAATGTATGTATTTTCTCCAGAAAATCTGTTTAAAAAGAGAAAGTGCTTCTGAAATGCTGAAAAAGGATGCTCTAGAATGGAGACATTTGAAAATTTTCTGAGAAAGTTGACACTGCAGAGATCTATTCAAAAGTTATCATTATCTTAACTCATTGACTGCCAGCCCAAGTCACATTGTAAAAGTTAAAATTGTTTGGACGACAAATGCTGTCAAAAGTGGAAATAGATTCTGCTCTCTGATGTCACAACAAGATCTAAGGCAAGGAAATAAAAAAATCAATGGATGCAATTTCTAGAGCAAAATGCACACCGACAACACTTCATTAAAATGATGCAGCTTTTTTTTAACCTATTTAACAACTTCACATGATGAGATTAACCATAGTTTTACTTGTCTTACAGTTACCCTTTCAGTGTGATTCTTTGAAGATTGGGCCTAATTCCTCAAACTACTTTGATGTCATAATTAAGACCATTTCTAGTGGATAAAAAAAATTGAACAGTGAATCCCTGGAATTAGCCTCCAAACTGACCTTGCTTTCTGTTTATTCTCATGCACAGACCTTTTAGACTTTATGATGTATCCTGTTATTACATCATCATTTTATTCTTTACAAAAACATAAAATAGACACCTAACAGAGCTTTGTCACTGCACAAAACAAACCAAATCACCATGGCACAAGCTCTAATTAATCTTTTAAAAGAAGAAAACGCTAAAACTATTCATAGATCCAGATACATGATGTTCTCTACTGAACTCCTCACATAACAAACCTCAACATTACAGCACACTGCCTGTCTCTGTCTGAACGTCAGAGACAACTAGTTCATTAAAACACATTCTTCTTCATGCACTTTCACCATCTCCGTGTTCGTTACTTTTTTCCTTTTGTGCCTCCCCACGTGGTGTCACTAGGTCAAGCCGATCTTATAAAAGATTCACTGAGCGTTTACATGCACCAAATCGCAGCACATGTATTATGCAGTGCGGCCTGTGGTCTAGCTCCAATCTCCTCCTTGTTTGCTCTTTGCTCTCCTCTTGTTACTTTCATCTTCCTGCTTTCACCCGTATAAAGGGGGCCCGACCATCTCATCCCACACTTGGTGTTGAAATGGGTCCGCCTTCTCCACCCTACTTATTCTTCCCGCTCTGTTTTCAATTCCAATTTTCATGGTATCCTACCCCCGAATCTAACCTCCCACCCTGCAGACTTAATTTCGTCCTACTTTCCCCTCATCACTATTCCAGGTGACTCTTGATAGCGGCCGGCCCACAGGCAGACAGTGCTTCTGAACTCAATGTCATTCGGCTAGACTGACTTAGTTCATTTTGTTTTTCAGATCCTTCCCTTTGGCCCATTTCCTTCATAAACACGCTTGCGCTCACTCAACTATAATTGTTGTGCCCATGCATCACAGAGAGATATAGACAGAGAAATAAACATTGGGTCTCTTAAAGCCAAGAACTGGACTCTTGCTGAGTCAAGCAGTGACACGGTGTTGTGACACTCCACTGGAGAAATCCTGCATTATCCATTAACCCCCTAGAGTCAAAGCATGCGCCGGCACACCGTGTGCATGTAATTCTTCAAGTTTCATAACTTTACGATTATGTCACCCACATAGCAGTAGAATTTACACATTAAATTAATTGTGTTGTTGATAAGATTGATGAATCTGCATTACATCAGTAACTGAGAGTTTCACCACACCAATGCCATACTGATTGTGAATTGGATACCTCCGAATGGCGATAATTATAAGTTATGTAGTAGTGTATTGTAGGTGCCCTTCATGTGCTACATGTTTATTGAGTTGATGAGTCACATCCCCATGGAGATCTTGACTTTTGAGTCATGTCTTATTGAACAACAAAAAGGGTTGTATTATTTTTAGACATAATCGGCCGCAATACAATTATACACGCACACAAAAACGCACTCTTTTATATCCCTCACAACATTGTGCATGCCTCCGAATTGTAATTACGTAAACAAAGCCTAGCTGCTAGCCTTTGTTTCTGAACAATGACCGATGTAAGACAGTGTCCTTCCTCAACTGCAAGACAAAAAAGAAGTCATTGAGATATCTCCAGTCAAGTTTTGACCTTGGGTTTAACAGCATTTACAATATTCCTAGAACATCAGATTATCCTCAATAACAACCAATAGTTTTCCTCATAGTAACGGAAAAAAATATATATACATATAAACCAGTCAAATCATTTACGTTTCTGCCTTTTTTTCCATTTCCCAATTGCGTGGAGAACATAAATTGACGTTTCCAATAGCAAGCCATAACATTCCAAGCCATAAAAATACTGTCACAAGCCGAGCCATACAAATACTGTTGAGATTTGTCCTGCCGTGAGGTGTCGTGCGTCATTCCATGTTTTATTTTGAAGGTTTTACCCTTCTCAATTCAGATCCATTGCCCATCCACATGTCATTCCTGATCACCAATTGTTTACAACTGATTTCCATTACTCTCTGAATGGAAATAGTCAGTGTCTCCTTTATGTTGTGCCAAAGACTCATGGTCCACTGAGGCGGCACCTACACAGGCATTCTGACACAGCCACCTCGTTTAAGCAATACTTTTCCTGAAAGGGGCGCTGAGTAAATTTGTATGCTACCAGATTTGTTTGCTACTCTGGTTTTCTGACATTGTTTTTGCCTCATCACTGGGAGTGACATTTAGTTTTGTTATCATCCTTTGGAGTGATTTTATGTTGAAAGATCGTCACTTGTTTGGTAAATAAAGACATTTTGTTTGCTTAAAAAAACAACAACTGCATCTTAGTTTGTTTTTGAGTTCAGTTCTGACAACTACAAGACTGGCAATGTTGTGCAAATGATTCTGAATGGAAATAAAGTACTTTTTTTGTGTAGCATCCATGTTTCCAGCTGCGATCCCTATCTCATTTTAGACACTTGAAAAGAAGATGAGATCGGCTTCATTTTACCATGAGGCCGTACATCTTTTTTATGTCTTCTCTTTAAGGAAGAACTTCTGGGAATGATATATGCAAATGAGGAAAGAGAAGTCGATGGTGAATCATGGCATGAGATAAAGTGAGGATGGAGGAAGATGAGCTAGAAGAATCTGAGGGAGGGGAAAAGAAAAAAGACGTTTTTGATGTTCGTCAAACCATTTCGACGTCAAATCACTTGCTTTTTGTTAGCTTGTGCCACAATCATGGTCAGAAGTTAATTCCAATTGTCTTCTGCAATGAAGAAAATTGATTAAAAACAATCAAATTCCAGCAGTGACAACCAAGCACAGGGGGGCCTTGCTCACAAAAAGCCTACTAATCTTCTTGAGAGATTCACAGACAAGTTTTGTTCTGCAAAGGGCAGGATAGGGAAAGGTTTTTTTTTCACGTTTCGGGAATCGACACGACAGAAAATTGGTCTCATTATGCACACAAATTTTTGCCATAAAAGTGAAACCCAGAAAAAGCCTCTCTTTCTCTCAATTAGGCTGTCTGAGTCCCTCGGCGTCATGCCAGGTGGCATGTGAACTCCGTATTTTTCTTTGTGACAGCATCCCCTAGGTGGCATATCACAATCTCACATCAACAGTATCCCCTGTCTGCCCACCTGCTGCTCACACTCATGGCTCCTAGAGATACAATTTTGTATCGAACTGTATCCAAATGATTTGTCCTAACAAGTGAAAATTAACTATGGCCGTTCCCTTTATCCTCCATCTCACCAGGCTTGCAAAATGTTTTTTTGGAGCCTCTATTTTTATTTTTCATATTATTTAGCCTAAAAATTGATGCTTTGAGTTATAAATTAAGCCTAACATGGGGGTGGTGGTTGCACACACTAACTGAAATCCATTTATTACTCATTGAGAAAATGCATTCATGATAAGAACACATTCTTTACATTTCAAGTCTGATCCTTAAACAGATTGTGCTCATATCATTAAGGCCCACTGTAATGTGTCTAGAGTGCCACCCTGAAAATTGCATCAGTCGCCACAACATTTGACTTTTTGTAATTATCTTCATTCTCTGTGGCAGCAGTGTTCAGTACAATTACAATGTGGTGCTGTGTTTATTGACTCGCGTCTTGGCAAATTAAAATGCCAGGGCTGTGGCAGCCAACAACGTGCCTTTCCTATCGTTGTGGGTGACAGGCAGCTCTATATCACATTTATATTACAATAGCCATGACTTTATGATTATTAGATTTATGAATTCACAGAGAGGGAGTCTGGAGTTTTACAACTTTTGAGGGTACCAAATTGACAAACTACTTGTAGAAAGGATGACAGCCAAGAGCTGCCGGCATGGGATAGAGTGGGAATGCCAAAACCCTTTTGAGTGGCATGATGACATAGCACTACAATGCAGTACAAGTCATGAAAGGAGATATACAACAAAACAGTAAAGAAAAGCAGTACAATGAAAAGCATCCGGTTCTCTATATTTTTCTTTGGCATGTAAGGATTTGCCTAAATTTGATCAATGCACTGCAGGAACTCTTATGCTATACATAAGGGTGTCAAAACTTCTTAGAATATGATATAACTATTTAGTTTCAACTAATGATTGCAATGAATCAATAAAGCAATCATGTTATGTTAGGACTAAGAATACATAGTCATATTGCTACACTTAAAATTTTTGAGCATGATAATGAGGCTCAAACTCTGCCAGAAGGTTTGATGTTTCATCCATTTTTTATTTTTTTATCTATGGTAATGAACAAAAGGTCAATTTCATGGCCCTTACATATTTTGTTAGAACAAACTATGAACAATACATAGTAGATCTGTTCCTTTATACATTGTAGACATTCCATTTATATTATGCATTTATATATTTTTTCACATTTGAAAGAGGACTAATTGAGGGTATCAAGCATGGATGTCACTGAAATGCACACAAATATCAATGGTAACACTAACCATACGGATTTAATTTAACTTAGGCTTATTTTCACTACAAAGAAGCCAGAGGAAGCTGCTAGTAATAAGTCATTGTTTATTGGTATTACTTTCAAACAATGTGCAGCACACCATTGTTTTGCTCTTTCCCACTGTTTTCTTTTTTTTTGCATTTTCTTTTTGCCTCAGCCTTCTCCTCCATGTCCCCTTTTATCTCTTTTATAAAATATATCTCAGGAGTAGGAAGAGCCCCTAGAGGACACTAAAAACTGCATACATGGCATTGCCTGGGGGGGAGCAAAAGCATTAGCATTAAAAAAGGAAGAACGGGGTCATTGTGCTCAGTAGAGAGACTGAGTCAAAGAGGAATATACACCCAGTGAGTGTCAATACGTGTTTGAGTCCTCTTGCACATCTCACTCCATTCATACTACTGTTTAAAAAAAAGATAATAAAAGACAACTGTGAGCCCGAATAGTACTTTGCAAGTCCAAAATTAATCGACATGTTCACGCTGCTGATGGGAGACATTTTCACCAACTAATGCTACATTTAAAAAGGACATTATCTTAAGCAATACCTTCCACACCTTCCATACACAAGTGGAATAAACCCCTCTGGTCAAAATAAATGCAGAAATAAAATAAAATAACCTTTCAAACGCATTGAGGAAAAGACACCCGCCGTCTCATTATTATTTTTCAAATCATTTCACTTATGTTTCCACTTTGCAACAGTGTAATCTGGTACCAACACACACACACACACACACACACACACACACACACACACACACTCACACATGAAGATGCTTAACTGCTAAAGCATTTGTCATAATCGCTTTGGAGAGGATTTGGTGAATGGTCGCTTAAACAACTTGATTATTTGTGGAATAAAATGCACCACTTAATGCCTGAGAATGCATTAGTCTTAGATTTTGGAAAGGTTCAACTATCACAACATGCACGCTGTTTGACAATGGTCATTGGATGCCGAGTGGAGTAAATAGGGTTCTTTCACAGAAAACACAAGCGTGAAAAGCTAAAATACGATTCCACTTAAATGTGCTCTTTGCAAAAGCGATGAGATGCAAAACACCAATCACAAAAAGTGAAGAAAGATTTATAGATAAAAACCTGTGGTAACAGTTTTCTCACATTTACGTATGGCATATTTTTTGCTAAAAAAATTATGACGGAATGGAGTGTACGGCTTATATACGCACAAATTAGACCTGACGTGCACAAAACTGCAAGTACAAAACGCCATAATGGCCCATGTCCGAAGTAGTTAATAGATGTTAATTACTTGTTGTTGTTCCTTGAGCTTTCTGGCCAACAGCAAAATGTGATTAAAACTGTGTTTTGCCCTTTTTTGTTTGAATTACAAAGAAAAGGAATAGAAGTTGTGGCTCATTGAAGTCCAATCTATCCAATTCAGTAGAGTATGCCCTGGGGTGATTTAAGCAGTTTAAGGGTCAGTTAATAGTTTAAACACATTATTAGGAAGTCCTTCAATCATTACTGCTGTACTAAATTACACTGGATAGAGTCCTACGAATAGAACCGGAATGACACAAAACTAGTCAAATGAACCACTTTTTTTTCACTTTGCTCAACTGAACGCCCTGAAATAAGCACATCAAATATTACTTACATGACGAAATAACAAACTTCGTACAAGCGTGCGCTGTTTCCCCTGCTAATAATCAACATGTGTGTGTCGGTTTTAGTTTCAATGACAAGACAGAAGGGTATTAAAAGGATCACGCTGTTTCCAATGAAGCTGTTAATGAGGTTTTGATGATTGGGTCTTATTAGGTTCACAGTAATGCTTGGCGTGGTTTCAAAAGGCAATAAACTGCTGCTTTGTTCCAAGCTCAACTTCACAATCCACCATCGAATTCTAATACAGATTCAGGCATTAGGCATTTTCTTGAAGGCTTCAATTACATGCCCACCATTTGAAATTATCATTATTGATGCGTGTGCAGGGTATGCACGCTAAAGGCTTTCAACATGTTCACTGACTTGATTAACTGTTTTCCCCTTAAGCTTGAGCAGCAAATGGGTGTTTATGCTTAAGTGCAAAACAATTTGTGAACAATCAATAGACATTTATAGGTCTTCTTTTGTAGAACTGCAGATATGCGGAAAGCAGTCGTGCAGCACTTTTCAAAAGTCCTTATAATTGACAGTAACCTTGCTTGACATAAAGGAATGATTCAAGGCTAAAAAGTCAGTATTCATCATTATCTAGCTAAAAATCCAGCTTTTATTTTGTTTAGGGTTTCTTTTGTGGGAAAAATTCTGACTAGACTTGACAAGTGTTAAAACATTTGCATCTTATAATTTTTTTGGTGTGCTTTTATTAAAGTGCTAATTTTATACCTGTTAAAAAACAAATTCTGCTCAAATAATGAAGATTTATTGGGAAGCTGAATATCATGATCTTTTTGCTTTTTACATGGTATAGGTTATGATCAGACTTAAAGCCCTTCATTTTTGATTAAGTAATAAATTACATATTTATTACTGTGCAGTTATAAATGCTGCACGCGACATATATGCTTGTAAACATATTCAATGTAGTGAAAAAGCAATTAAGTATCAATTTAAAAAAAATAACCATTACATTGCAGATGTTTATTAAAGAATAGAGACATTAACATACCCATCACTGCTAAAACTGAAATTATAGTGTAGGTTAGGTATTGTTGCAGTCAAAAAAAATCTAATCAAGAAAAAAGGATTCTCGTCCTTTGGTTTGCTGTAAATTCACGTCTAGATTAAGAAATAGATATATTGTAATAATTAATCAGGCCTAGAGATATGACATTGAGAGAAATTAGATTGGCAGTATAAAGTCAGGTTTGAGATGTTCAACGTCCCTTTCTGAGGGCTGAAAGACATTTGAGCAAGCACAAAGCCTCTAAATCTTCGCCAATCGAAAGCTTTATCGGCCCTCAATACGTCACACAGTCATTTCTGGTTGAAGAGTGGAGTGACTGATACAGATGACCTGAAGGTTGCAGCTGTGCACACCCCCCATCAACAGACGGAAATCCTCCGGGCGTTAAAATAGAGGGGGAAAAAAATATATCTCCCCCAACATTTGGTCATAACTCTGACAGGATATAATCATTCAATCTGAAAACACCGAATTAAAATGGCTTAAAAGGTTAAATTTGTGGTCATTATACAGACTGTCTCTAATTACTTGTATTTCCTTTCTTAGTAGGCGAACATTGGAGGAAAATAAAGATCAAATATGATGGAGGCTATGCCAAGTGAACTCATCCCCTCGACTCTGACAAGCACAGAGACAGACCGACAGGAAGTTGTGTGCATGCATTTACATAGAAATAATTAGATTGGCAGCTCAGTGGAATGGCGGCCAGCACGTCCGTTCTGAGATCAAAAGTTGAATCCGGAGCTGCGGCGAATCTGTGCATAGATTGCATCTTCAAGCATTGAATATTTTCTGGGTTCAACTGGCTACCTCCCACACTACGAAAATATAAATGTCAGGCCGCTTGAACACGAAATTTGCCCTATGTGTGATTGGGACTATGGATGCTTGATTGTCAATAAAAGTGTGCCTTGTGAACTCTTGTGAAATAAGCGGAACAGAAGATAAATGATTGAATAATCCGACAGGTTATCAGGCTATCCAATAATAATGGACTCCGCAGCTGTTCCTGGGAAAAGGTTGTACGGTCTCTCGGGATATAAAAGGGGGAGGATAGCATCAACTCCATCCAAAAAACACCCAGCAGAGTTTTACCAGTAGTTGCTGACTAGGCACAACATTTTACTGTAGCTGCTGAGGCTTTTCTACAAAGAAGTCATTAAAACAGTCTTGTAGTCTTCACGTATGGTTTGGTAACACTACAAAGAAGGACACAATTCAATTGCTACAGACAACATCACCACCCGCAAGTCATTGAAACTTTTTACACAAAGTTAAGTTGTCGCAAAATTAAGGAAAAGATACAGAATATCAATGGGTATGTAAGTACATTGATTTAAGCGGGGGTGACTCGTGTTGCTGGACTCATCTTCCTCTTACTGGATGTCAGTATGGCAAAGTCTATATTTAGTCAACCCCCCCAAGCTGTGACGAGGTTTGATTCCTCTGCGCTTCCTTTCTAAATTGACTCCTCCAAAAGAATTATCTGCTGTCACTACAATTCTCTCTGGGCACTGAGGGCCATATAAAACCTTCATTTCTCCCAATAGAGGCATAAACACACGCACAAATACGCTCTCACACACAGGCACTTGAACACACACTGGAGTAGCACAAATAAAAATAAGGTTGTTGTGCACACAAGTCAAGGGAACTTAATCTATTCTCCATTTTGAATGTCAGCTTCAGTGTGCTGATGCAGAGGAAATTGAATTGTACCCAAAACGAAGGAGCATAAATGACGACATGTATTAGTTGTGATGATTTAAATACTATAAATCGAAATAATTAGGCAAGCCCTATGTTGTGAAAAAGACAGGCTAAAGGCAATCTCTCCTTTATGGGATGTCAACATCTGCATCTCTAATGCCTCTTAAAGAGATGTTTTTAAATACTTTACAGCACTATAATACAGTCACGCTATAACAAAACTGAATAAAATGGCGTGTGCAAACAGGTGAATTGGAAGTGTTTATTTATCAGAGACATAAGGATGTAGTAACTGGGGTGCCGAGGTATCTTCTAGCTGTTTGAAACCTGCATGTATATTTTGCCATGGGCAACCATGTCGGTAGATGAAGACATCACTTCGAGTGGTGATTCAAAGATTCTGAGACAGGTGTGAAATTTGATACCACTACTTCGAGACTCTTGTTGAAATAAATGTCCATCTTTCAAAAAGCAGTTTTTACTTATTTGTTTTGTGACATCAAGAATAGAAGAATTTCCTGTATTCTAAGTTTGTAAAAAATACATTTAAAAAAAATAGAATAGGTAAAGATATGGATATTTCACAGAATCATTTTGTAAAATAGATTAATGGGCTAAAGGCAAGAAGAAATAGGAGTGGATAAAGGAAAAAAATGTCAATGTGACACCCAAAAGAAAGGAAAAAAAGCATCATATGTAGGTTTTGCATATTTTCTGTTATTAACATCCACTCCTTGCATTATTCCCTTGTGAATAAGAGTGTTTGTCAGAGGTTTGTAGTTTTACCCGTCAAAGCATTTCAGAAGTAGAAAACAAAAAGGAGTAACGAAAAGAGGGGTTGGGTAGGCAAGGAGGGAAAAAAAAGTGATTTTGATGTTTACCATCGCAGTTTGCCCCTAGCTAGCGACCTTGGCTTTGAAAAATTACGACGCTGAAAATATTTGGAAAGTAAACAGCGGAGAGTCACAGAGGAAGCGAATAGAAAACAGATGCTGGAACACGACAGAGGTGCGGATTTTGGCTCCGGGAAACAAAAACATTGATGTTGAATATGCAAAAAAGACCTCAGTTGATATTTCAAAACTGGGGAAAAGTGTTATACAAACAAACAGAAACTTTATGACAGCGTCAACAAAACCAGAGGGGGAGGACAAGCTTTTTGGAACACAATTTAAAGTCAGCTTGCTTTATTTTGCAAAGACATATCTGCTCTCAAAACAAACACGCGCACAAAAATCAGCACAGCCAGTCATTTTTTTTCATGGTAAACAGGAACCTCTTCAAGCTTATAAAATTTCTAGACGCATCCAAATTTCACTAGGTGGAGCACGCTTTTAGTACACGTTTGAAATGTACCCACAAGGGTGCATGAGCATTTTTGTGCTGTTCCCTAAAATGTGTAAATGAGTACTTGAATTCAAAACAGCCAGCGCTGGCCATTATTTGTGAATTAGAGCGAGGTTTAAGTGTATGTCCTTTTATATTCCAATTGGTACAATCAGTGGTATTATCAGGTTTATCAAGCACCACAGTAAATTCTTACACTTTCTTTCTTATGACTGAGCAACCACAGTATGGGGGTTTAAAATGACCGCACAATGCCTGTAAAAGAGTTAGGGAAAGCACTCAACGTGGTTGCGCTACTCATATTTCTGCATAATCATTCTGACAAAGTTGTGCAGCCAGCACAGTGCCATGCCGCCATTGACCAATTAAAATGGAGGTGCCTCCTCTTTACCTCTAGAGTGTCCTTTACAGGCAATTACTCTCCGCTTAATTGGGTTCATTCGTAGCCACCTCGCTCACAAGCCCGAGTTTGGATTGCTGATAATGGTTAAATCCGGTTATGTAAAGCATGAAGAACCCAGCTGTTGCTAACCCAAAGTTTATACAGGTTGTTCGAATCCCAGGATGTTGTAATTTCAAAATCCATTTTCCGTTGTGCCCCCCAATGAGTCATCACCTTATCATGGTGGTGAGATTTGTGTATCCCAATGATCTTTCAAGCTCTGTTTAAATTCCTCTTTGCCTTGCATGTACTAGCCCTTGTAATGGCATCCACCAAAAACGCCAAAGATAAAGCAGCACATTCAATTGCAGATGATGCTTTAGAACAGGGGTTAGAAACAATGGCAGTATTTACCTCTTAAGCTGAGTGCATTAAGAGGAAGTCAAAACTAGTTAAACAGGTAAATAAATCATCTGTTTTTCAAAAAAATAATATAACTTTCTATCCTGATGAAAATTTTACCATCTCGGCACCTTCTCTTTGTCCTCTGTCTTCATGTCTGTATTTCAGTCTTCTAACCATACACAATAACTGGCCTCACGTGTGCCTTTCCTATCAGTTTAGCTGGTAGTACTCATTTGTTACAGCTTTCGCCTGCCTCTACTGCTACAACCACCCTGAACTCTCTACCACAATTTGACACCACCTCTTCCAATCAATCCAGAAAATGTTGGCATTTCTGTGGATCAATTGGTATTTTAATTGCCAAGTGTCTTTAGTGGTTAGATTTAAGCAGAGACATTCAGCCAGTGATGCATCACTTCCAAGTCTTCCTGTCCTGAGCAATTTCTTTGGCATTTACTCCAGCTATCTTCCGTTGCATCTAGTGAAGTACAAGGATTTGATTCCCCCAACTTGATTTAATGACTCCATTTTGACATCACCTGCTTATTGGGGGGGGGGGGGGGGCAGTGTATACTGAAACAAGCACTAGGATTTTACCTTGTTTTTTGTTTGTTCTTGTTGTGAAGATGTCTGAAAATGAGTTTGGCCTTGGCTGACAAAAGCATGAGCAAGCACTTAAGTTTTGGGTCACACAATGTCACACAATATGGTTGTGCTGATGTCATCTAAATTTGTGCCGCCACCCTTTAACACACAGCCAAAAATCGCAGTCAAGAAAAACAACATATGTGTCCGAATTAGCTCTGGTTTATAAGTCAACCACCCAAATAATAGATAGAAAGAAAGTAAAAATATATGTCCCACTTATAGTAGAAGTCTCATCTTTTAAAATTTGATAAAATCCAACACCATGAACAGATATTTAATCTTGGAAAAATTAAATAGATAATTAGGCTGAATACATGCGCTAATTTCCCACATTCAGAATAAGTCACCATAAACAACGATCTGAGCAAAGATCTACAAACACAATTACTACCCTCAGCTATCCTCTACTAAAAAAAATACATAGCTCCCTGTGAAATAAACGTCTAGAAACCCATGGAATAGTATTGCAATAATATATTTGAGTGTTTCCTTCAAACATTTAAACATTGGGGAAGACAGGCTTTTTGAAGTTCTCGGGTTTGACACACAGCATTTCTGTATTCTCAGTATGCTGGAAGATCCACGAGTCATCTATGCCTCCTGTTCTCATTTTGCCCTGTGGCCCTTTTCACTTCACTAGCTGCTGCCAGCAGAGCACAGTTCAGGATTGTGAGACTACTTTTGTGAAATTATGCATAGTGACGGACTCGTGTGCTATCTAATGTGACAGCTCATCTTATGTGCATGCTGGGCTAGGCATCCGCACAGTCCTAATCTCTCTTGTTTCCATTCTCTTTTACATCGGCCTTTAGCCTTTGTTATATTGTCTCCCTGTTTCAACCTCAAGAAAAAAAAATACATTTTATTAACTCTAATAATGTGGCCATGAAATGTCTCATTGGGTCAAGGGGTGCTGGAGCCAACCCCACAACTATGGGAAGTGGGTGAAGTTCAACCGGCCTACCATATGTTTTTCGGATATGGGATGAAACTGGAGAACGGTCATAGGGAAGAAATGTCTCTGTATCTGCATACACTGCACCAATGTGTGGGTGTTGCAAAAGAAAAAAAAAACGGTTTCAAAAAGTTGTCTATTGATTTTCTATAAGTGAAATGCAGTACTAATGCTGGCATGTTTTCTCTTTATTTTTATGTCTAGACAAACTATAGCTATTGTCAAGTGCCATGCTTTTATGCACAATGGAAACATCTCTTTTTTAGCACTTTAAAATGAAAGAGAGGGGGAAAATCATATGGGTAAGGAAGGAGACATTAAACATATTTAACAGAGGAGTTTAAGTAATTGACAGTTAGGTTACCAATTCCGACATGAATGAATCAATTACTTATTCTTCATTTGTTTTATTTTCTTCCTTCTATCAACCTCCAGGTTATTTAGCTCACATTACAGCACCCCTCTTATGATCCCAGTTGATGAGAAGCCCATTATGTATTGCTCAGCACCTCTCCGCATACTTATATCACATTTTATGCCTCTCACTTTTACGACTGAAACCTAATCATTACACAAAATAAGATCTTTCATGAATAATTCCATTGTCATTCATCTAAACCCTCAAACTTACTCAATTGTATGGTTGTAAATTTGTTTTATGGCATTTGCAAAAATTATATTTTCCCATAAAGTCATGCCTCTGTGTATCATAAGTGCAGTCACTTGTCTGACCGTCTTTCAAAAAGCAACACAAACACAGTACAGTCCATCTGATGGCTGCACTGCTCAGTAGAGGAGCAGAATATGAGGACAGACAATCGTATTTTTCTTGGTGCAGTTGCCGAGGGTGACGCACACTGGACAGCCATCGGAAAGCATGAAATACTACAGAGTCAAACCAAATTGGGCGTGCGCACGAACGCATGCTCTATGTGTTGGCTACAAGGGTCTATGAAAAGGTCATACCAGTACTCAGTAGCTTGGTACACCATGTCACTCAGTCTCTTTGCTATCACCAGGAGCTTTTTAAGATGCCAATGTAAAAACTGCTAAGTAGAATTTGTTGGTTTTCAAAGCATGTCATTATAAACCTCAAATACACATGAAATTGACTTTTTATTTTTCACATTTTATTTTATTAATGCAATGGAGGCATTCCACTTGAGTTTCCAATTTGATTGTTGTGACCTCTTCCTACTTGAGCCCATTTCCTCTCTGAATACATATCATCTTTGAACACAGCATCAAAGCCAACAGCTTGAGGTAACCAGAAATTGCAATTCCCCCACAGAAATGACATACGAATGCTGAGGAAGTGGTCCCTGCGCAGAAATGCCAACGAAAGAAATGACTTAAGGACTATGACACTGGTTAATATGTCACTGCGTAACGTAACAATCTCAGGTAACTTACAAGGGTGAGGACATCATCCTACTCTTGATGTAAAGCAAAATATATTGGAAAAAGTCCACAACTTCAGAATGTCAATGTATGGGAGGATTCATATGTATTTGTCATAGGAATGGAAGAACTATTATAATTGACTCTGGAAATGAAAAGTATAATGCCCATACAGCCATCTTTAAAATGTACATTGTTTGGAAATGTGCGGCTATAAAAATATTCTTAATGTTATTGAATACATTTTTAGTCCTTGTTTGGAATCTTAATCATTCTGACTGTTATATTTTAAGGATTTGACTAAATGTAAATAAAATTGATTAGAAAAAGACACCGAAAATTAATGAATTCATTCTCCCAGCTGTTTAAAATGAATTTAAGTGACATTTATCCAAGACATTTGATACGAATGTAAGCAGACTAAATGAAAAAGAAAAAAAAACAACACCCACTCATCCTCATTGTCTCATCGACACAATCATACGGAAAAGGTCACTGAAAATGAATCGAATTCATGAAAGCAAAAACAACAATATCCCAATGATTAGAGCCGAGGCCCACGGACGAAAAGAGGATTTTCAGCTTAACTCTTTAAGATTTAGCTACAAGACTTGTGCTCAGGATAGCGCAGAGTAATTGAATCAGACATTTACATACGGATTAACGTGCTATTGCTTTTGATTTAATGCAACTAGCAAATAATTTTGGTCAAATACGACAGTTTTTCAAAATATCTATGCCTATGAAAAAAAAGGTAAAAACAATCACTGTCAAAAACAACAAAAATCTACTTGAATCATGGCTATCAGTTTGATATGAATATTATGCAAATATTTACAGTATGGAAATGAAATAAGTATGGACAAGTAATTAAATTCAGTCTGAATTAACTTACTGAGGGTTGCAGTTTCATATTTTAATTGGCCATCAGAGCCAACAAAGAAAATGTTAAGCATTTTGTCTCGTGCATATGATTCTTTGTTCTGAGCAAATTAAATTTAGGAGTGTGTGCCTCAATACAGAGCAGAAACCAGCATCAGATCAGAGTCCTATCCATTTGGGTGGTAGCCCCAGCATGCACACTCAAACAGCAGGTTTACCCGCTGTTCACAGAAGTACCTCCCAGAAAAATGCCTTTTTGGTTATTGTTTTTTTTATTTTTTTTAAGTCAACATTTATATTTGTACAGTATGGTGGTACATAAAAACAAATGTCTATTTTATACCGCTTTGTTTATTTCTGGAGCGTGTTTCACTACATCTTACATTGCAAGAATCACCACACTATGAATCCGGATTTGAAAAATTGTGATTTTTGCCCAACCCTAATCATCATATATTTTAAGCACAAAAAAATTAAACTTGCTTGTTACACCTATAGTTAGAAACCCAATCTTAAGTTTTTGATTTTGGTGACGTTGGCTGATTTACAATACATATACATTTAAACTTATGACATTTGTCTAGCATTTTACTTAAAATGAATTAAAAACATTTATATACTTGTACATGCTTTACTAAAGTACCCTGTTAAAAAAGGTTATAGACTGATCATATGAAGCTCTTGCCCTCATTTAAACATTATTTTGGATCGCCAACGCAATATCATGAGAAAAATAAATGTCAAACAGGGGAGGTTGCTAATCAACATTTGACAAAAAGTAAATTGGCAAACTCTGGCTTTCCAGGTCCAATGTGCTGTCTTTTAATTTGTTATATTCATCTGACGAATGGTGTTCTATTATGCCTTGCAAGTGAATTGTTAAGCTCGCCGCTAATGATATCAGATGATGTGTGTGAAACAAAAAGTGTGTGATGTGCATACATTATTCAACTTTTCTCATACGGTGCATAAAATGAAATCAATAATTTAAGTTTACTTTTACATGTTCAGTTAGAAGGTTCTATAAATAGAATTACACAATGAAGAAAAACATTGTACTTTCGTTGTTTTCTTTGGGGATAATACTTTGTAGCAATATAAACCTATGCGACAAGACTATCATCAATCATACACATTGTTCGAGTTTCTTGTTTTGTGGTGAAAACACTTTCATTTGCAGGGGAATACAAAGAGAAGAGTAAAATGCGAGGAAACTGAATAATTGACCTTTTCAACATTCTGCAAAAAAAGGGCCATAATGCACCACAGTAATTTATAGCAAAAGATGTTAAAAATATATATTTTTTTCATGTGAACAACTTCCATGTAGAACAATCTAATTCCAGAGAAGCTTCAGACCTCTACGGGCGATGAAAACAAAGAAGTGAGGTTGTACAAAAATGAACATTCATTTATTTTTTAGTAATTTTGGGAAAGAAAACTGCTATTTCACAACACATTCGCGACGATGCCAAAAGACAGCCAAGTTGCAAATGTCAAGATTTACATCCTCTATAGTTTTTTAAAGAAAGCTAATTGATAAAAGAACTTGGAGATGATGGTGGATTTAACCAAAAATAAAGAACAATAAGATAGATTGTCTTGAATACTTCCGATTGCTTTGAAGTGCATTGTCCAAGCGTTTGATTCATGCATTGATGGTTAATCCTGAAAAGTTTTAATATGTTCTGGATTCCATAAGTCTGTTTGTATTCATGTAATAAAAAATGCAATAGAATGCAGATTATTCAAGGGCAACGACAACTCACATCTGGTTCTATAATGGTATATTGTTTCAGGTAGAAGCAAGTTGCACTTAAAGCCTTTTGAGCTTCAACATTGTAACTCTTAGAGCAAGTGTGTAAGCATCTTAAAAGTGCAGCCGTAATCAATATGCTTGCCTCTTTGACCATACTCTTTGTGGCATCCATTCCTGTAAATAACAATGAAGTTTTAAATCGACCTGCAAGTGCGCACTCATTTGGAACCCATTACAGTGCTCTTTACCATGTGCCAAATGGAAAAGGTACATCCAAAGGCATTGCCTGGAGATTTATAAAGGGAATTACACACAAGCTCCAGAATTCAAAAATATATCGACATAGCCAAATAATGGACAGTGCTGTCTGCTAATGAATGATGAATCATAGTGCATTTTTTCATGGTTGCTCTGAGTAACGGTTGCCAACTCCACACAGGAAGAAGAGTTAAGTATATGTTCTAACGACCCCTCACCTATCTGGTATTCTATTGCTGGATGTTTTTTTGTTGTTGTTGTATATATATTTATTTATACGTTCCACTTGAAAATCAATAGTACCAACCAGTGGGGAGGAAAAGGAAAAACATTTGATCTGTTTCTTCTTCGGTATTGTTTTTGTGTGTTTCTAATACAGTGCTGTAGGTCTAGTGCCCCGATATAGCACAAGGTTGCATTTGGAGTTAAAATATGTAGCTAACAGAGACGGACATCAGCCGCTCAATCAACAAAGCTGAAACTTTTTGTTATGTGATATCAATCATTCAGGCTGTGGGCGATTACCGTGCTATTTTGATTGCAGGAAAAGCCCTGTGAGTATTTGTTAGATATACAAATTAGGGATTCTTCACTTTGGGTTTAAGGATAATATGGGATAAAGTACGTTCCATATGGAGTTTACAATTGATGTGTACTTTTGTTTCTCAATAATGGAATGTTCTGTTTTTCAAGGGATGGCTAGCAATCCTAGCTTTGGGTATTCAGTGAACTGCAGGGGGGAAAAGGCAGCATGTCTAGTATATGCAAAGAGGCTGACTGGGAACTTGTGTGCTTTTCTTTTGATTTGGTTTTTGTGGAAAGCAAATTGAAGGACCAATCTCCACACTCCTAAAGTCCTAGAATGAGATTTGTTATCCAAGTTAATACAAGAGTGGGTGAACTTTTTTATTTTATTAGGTGTGCTATAAAACTGCTCTTTTGGAAAAGTACACAAACCTAAGTGCATATTAAATCAAAACTCACAGGATTTTTTTTCAACAAAACAAAAGCCTATGTTCTTAAAATAAGCATTAAATATGGTGCTTTGCATATTGCACCGAATGGGGGAAAACTCCCCCAAAGCACATGAATGGGAACAAAAAGAAATTTCAGTGCATTATACTGAATCTTGTTTCATGTTTGCTGGTGCTGTTTATTCCATCATGTTCATGTTTAAAACCCTTAAGGAACATGCAATTTCCTGGCTACGAAGCTGCAATCCAGATGGGTGCATGCAAGTAGCTTTGAGAGATGTTGCCAAGTGTGTCAAACAAACAAACAAACATGCTGACATCCCTCGACAATGATTAGCTGAGGGTTTAACACCTCTCATTTCAGATATGCATTTCCGGAAGCGCTGACAACTTGTAAATTATGTTCGGGTGGGGTGGAGAGCGCAACGTGGGTTACGGTAATCTCATTTGAGACGACGCAACCTTTAGAGGATTTAACGTTGTTTTTCTTTTAACTTTGCAGTTTTAGGGGGAATTACAAGAGCATTATTGAGGCATTTGCAACTGTTTTGGGCAATATAAATGAAACCTTTTTACATTGATTTTGTTTGGTATTTTTTGCACTGTCATTTTGTGGTGTTAAATTACGCTTCACATTCTGCAGATATCGTTATCTCATTCTGGGAGAAGCTAGTTTTCAGCTATGTTAGTTATTTCTTATCATGCACATAAACAGCCATTTGGTTAAACCAAATTGCTTGCCATCTGCAGGACTGATGAGTATCTTTTGGGGGATTGGAACATTTTCAAATTATTCATTATATTTTATTTTTTTCTAGTATAACATTTGAGAAATTAATGACTGCAACATAAGCATAGACAAATTTTTTCTTAGTCTTTTTTTTACGTACAAATAATAGAGGCCAGTATTTGTTATTCATGACATCGTATCCCAGCCCAGCAAATGGATGGTTAGCTATTCAGGGTGCCGACTGCCTACTCCATAATTGTCTGGGATAAGCTCCAGCACCCCCTGCGACCCTTGTAAGGATAAGCTGGAGAACGAATGAATGACATTGTAATGTCCACAACATTATAGGCTAGTTTCTTTTCAACTATTGGGGGATTTCCAGAAATCAACATGTTTGGTTGTTTCATTTTTAACTGCAAAAAAGTGGGACTGTCACATTTCTCTTTTCACAGGCATGATTATAGTAGAATTAGATAATTCACAATTGTTCTTGTGTTTTTAATCATTATATTCTTATCAAGAGTAAGTGCTCGCGCTTGTGTAGCCGTTTAAGAAAGAGTGTAAGACTCCAAATACTTCAATAGTATTTTGTGCAATGAAGCATCATGCAGAACATCACCTTATACAAACAGATTCACAAAAAGTGGCTGCAGCATTGTAACTACATACATTCTGCTGCAGCATCTCTGCGCCCACTGCACGCAACTAAGAAGAAAAGAGCAAAGTCACCGAGTGCGCATCAGTCATGCGATAATTGTGTTGTATAATATGGAAATGAAGGCTTCAGCTATAATCTATCAGCTCCCCGCAGCCAAGCGCAACGTTGAGCAACAGCACCACCAAGTTGTTTTGGTCCCACAGATTGAGGGGGTTGACTGTGCGATCATAATGAAGCCACTGGTGTGTGCTCAACATCGCATCACGCTATTACCAGCCTGCCTTTGCTCTCAAGGTGTCTTGCATGCACAACAAACTTGTGCCACACATCATAGCAATACATGATTATTTTTTAGATGAAAATTAATTCCATTTGTTTCAGGCTTGTGCTCCTTTTAAGTTTAAAGGTGACCGAAAGTTGACTTGTAGCTTGTGACGGGGTACTCATACATGTTAACCAATCGATGGTCACACTAGGACTTAAAAAAAAAACATATTACAACAGATAATGGGAAGTTTGTATTTTAACTGAGAAATGCATACTTTCTAAATGTGGTATGAAGTCATATTACCCCTTAAAAATTAAGATGTCAAATTCAAAGGCAATTCCAACCCAGAACTGCAATACTCTGAGGTCACCATAAATAGGCATTTATCTTTTGTAATTGGTCAGAAGTATATTTCTGTATTAAGCCTTCATATTACTTCAAAAGATATAAAGGGATTAAAATGAGACCGGATAGTGGAGGTTTGAATGTATTCCTCTGTTTAATAAACAAAAGCTGGCATTGATATTCTATATTTATGTGTGCTGCTGTTTGTGACACAACAACAAAAAAAGCCTGGCAACATCTCCATGTTTTACTGTCCAATGAATCACTTAAGTAGATATTAATAAAGCAATATTCCTTGCACAATGTGGCACTTTCAGCACTGAATTTTGAAAAGCCACATACCCAACATTGGCTGTTGTGGAAATTATTCGGTGGGTTGAGTGGGCTGCCAGCAAGTTATGCAATTACCCTCACACACTCGCAAATGGACATAGACACAATCACGGTCAGATACATACATGAAGATCCTCATGCCTGCAGATGTACAGTTCCCTCTTGGAGATGTTGCTTGCCAATGGGCGTTAACGATGCTTAATGCATGAAGAGGCTTTCATTGTGTACATGCACAAAGTAGACATTCCCACACAAAGTTACCATGTACAGTACCATTTGTAAAAGCCACTTAATGCACACCCAGAATACCCTTTGGCCATGTTGCTGCACGTTTGACGTGAACAAGCAAAAACGAGTTGTAATTATTCATTCTATTGCACAAATGTAGCATAAAGTATGGATGAGCACCAGGCCTAGACACTCACATACGACATGCTCAGAGTAAAAAGTGCACACAAGGACATAAAGCAGCATTCAGCATGTTTACAGATATGCTGCAAAGAGAGTGTCACCTTGTCGTTTCTTTATACTAATTGCATGTTAATTACCAAAGTGTCATCAATACAAAAAGGGGGTAATTAAGGTTGGGAAAATATATGCATTACACCTTTAACACTTAGGAAGCAAAGCTTGTATGTGTGAATGTGCAATTGCGTCGGCAAATTATGACTAGCTACTTGTATTTGTTTGCCAACCCTGCAGTAAAGGTTAAGTGTTTCCTGAGAGTGAATACCATCAAAAATTACATATCACAATCCAAGGAATTATCCACTGTTAATGCAAGACCTTAGCTACCAAGCTGTGTGTTTGTCTGGGTTTCTCACTTGTGCTACCCTGCTGACTGTAGGACGGATGACATTTTTGCTCTTCTGGTTGGGCCACTATGCACAAAAAGGAAATCTCTCCCAGCATAGGAGACTTACAGACAGACAGTAATTCATGCACATTCACACCAACAGTGAAATTATAGTATATTTAATTAACCTTAGAAGCATGTTTTTGAAATGTGGTAGGACCCAGAGTACCAAGTAACCAGTTGAGACTGAATCAACAGGGCCTCTACTGGTTGCAGGCAAGTAATGCTCAATTGAGTCTCAATTCCTTCAAGACATGATTAATTTCACACACTCTACAAGAGAATACACTATTGCAGAAGCAATGAAATGCAGTTTTGTACCTCTATTCAACATTAGATCATATAAACAATCAAATTAGATGATTCATGTTTACCCATGCACCATTTCAGTTCCAGGGATGAGACGACAACCAAAATCAAAGCATTAACTTCAACTGACAATGTTTCCACCAACCAATGTACTGTATTCATTCACTGCTTTTGATGGCAAGGGACCTCAAATCAATATTAACTTTGAGTGCTGGCAGTGATCGTTCACTATTAAAATGGACTTGAGGCCTTCAATGACAGTGAATTAGTTAATGGCACATGCTACATAAAATCTTGACACACAATCATTGTGAGGAATATAAGCCTGTCGACATTAGAGAAAACCATCTATTTTCTATACTGCATATCACTGTTCAAGGTCACAGGTAGCTGGAACCTTTCCTAGTGGACTGGGGATAAAAGGCTTGAATTGATAATTTGCCAGTCATTCAAAGGGCCATTGGAGATGAACAAACATACATACACACTTCAAATTTAGCCGAGTAGGAAATGAAACATCACTGCCTTTTTGGAAGTCTGGTGAGAAATTAGCAGATGGAGCCTTTTAAGATTTGCATTTTTGCACCATTTAAAAGTGCAAGCACCAAATTTCATATAATATGGAAAATTATTTCAAGGATTCGGTTTTATATTGACTTTAAAATTATTAACTGTGAGTGGATTCCTTAAGGCTATTGCAATTGTTTTTTTTAAGTGGAGCCACTGTTACTTTACTATTTTGCCATGATGGAAATAACTAATTCCTCTGCAGATCACTAGCTAGTATATGATTGCTTTTTGTCGTGTATGTAGTGATGTAACTTCAGTCTCTTTGAAAAGCATAATTTGGTAAGCCCCCACCTCTTCCTTACTTACGTGAGAGCCTTCAGAGCTCAGCGACAGAACAGAATTCACGTTAATAATGAGAGTCAACCATCTGAGCTTGTCCAAACGCATCGCCAGCTGTAGCTTAGCAATGGTGTGCCTTTACCGGACATCGTCACCCGAGGATGACAAGTGCAGCCACTGCTTTTCCGACAAATTCATACTGGGTGCAGCTAGGCCACGTCACTGTGCATCATTTGAAAACACTGTCTGTTTCTCACTCTGTTTCTTGCAGACAAGATGTGCCTCAATGATTTCAGGTCCATGCACATCTCTTACTCAGCCTCACCAAACATCACACAGTATGTGCAAAAAGTTGCTTTTTGTTAAATGAACCACCTATTGGAATTACATGGAAGGAAAATCATTTCAGCAACATTAGTTTGTGAGTATTTAGAGATATGAGGCACTAAATCTTTCCGGTCAAAGATAGCATGGAACTGTGCATCTGTCAGCACTCATGGACTTATAACTCAAGAAATGTGACATTTAATAAATAGCGCATGGCCGCCATGGCTCATGTGTTGCCATCACGGAGTGTTCGGCAAAATTTACAATATAAGCTTGGGTTGGAGGGACTGACAGCCCACTTTAGGCATAGTGTAACTTCATGTTCACTAGGTTACAGTAACTCTTCTCTATAGGCAAATGAAAGCTTAATGTCCTCATCATACAAGGGAGGATTTATTCACTTTACACATTCACTAATGTATGCATTCAAACTGTGCACATTTCTTTCTGAACTACATGGCAATCGAAGTGCTGTCGTGAACAAGACTTTCTGTCATTGAAGACTAAGGTCACTGTTCCGCTGTGCAGTGGGTGTTCTCCATCGAAATAAAAGAGAAATCTGGAGCAAAGCCAACTACATTGGACCCATCGGTAAAAGTGAGAAGGGACAGTAATGGAGGAGAATTAGGTTCTGTTGTAATTACTCAGCATGCTGGCCACACCAAAGGAGACTCATTTTATTCAAGAGAACACCAAGGACTTTGGAGTATATAATCTTGCAATGACCAAGGATGCTTTATAAACTTTGCGATTCAAACTTTGCATCTGCCAGCATGTGGCTTGGTATACAAGAAACTCATCTTAGAAGTCCTTGTGATCTGCATACCTTATTTTTTCGGTGTACAATTTCTCATGGAATGATCGAAAAAGACAGGTCTTTTGATGTTTAGGTAGTGCTCACTGCACTTGTGAAGATGAATTGAATGAATAAACATTTACTGAATGTTTCACTGAAAAATGATCTGTCAGTGTGAATGTTAAAGTGTCATTCCTGTGATTGACAGGTAAAAAGTCCAGGGTGACCCTCTGCATGGTAAATGACAAACCAATTATACCCCACCCACTTCATGGCTGCAAGGTCAAATATCACGTTTTCCAATGCACAATACATATTTAGCTTTGAATTGGAGAGGTCAGTGTTTCTTCTGACCTAATACAATGCAAAGGGAGCCTTGCCATATTTAAAGTATGAGCAAAATCATAACATCTGAACATAGACCAACATGAGAATCGGGTTTTCGAGAAAATGGACAAAGCCAGCTATAATACATGACTTTTACTTCATTCCCATTTGGATAGTCTGCGCTTTTGGCATTTCAGATGTAAAAGAAACCATGATAGGAAGTTAGGAGCAAGGGAAATGTTGAATATGAATGGTGCAATGTTCTGTATTCAAAATGTCACGGACATGAATGTGTGAGGGCTTAGAGGTACTGAAGAGGATGCTTTTTCCACTGCAAGTGGTGGAATGCAGAAAAAAAAAATGTTGTTGAGTGTGTAGTGAGGATTTAATGTGACTGCATAAATCAAGCAGTGTAACTAATCAAGAGGCAACACACTGCCGTTCACCCTCCCGCGCTGTCTACGTGTCAATACAAGCAGACCTCATAAAGACAAATGGTGAGGGGGGCATTGCCATGCAGCACACAGTGCACACAGTGCACAAACGCAAGTCCACCCCCCCCCCCTTCTTTTGCATGCTGATCACCAAGAAGAAAGACAGCACCCAGCTCAAAACACTTGACACTGCATTGCCACAAAAAAAAAGAACTACAGAACTTCAAATAAATCAAAATTCTATTCAATCAGACTCTAAAGTAAATGACAAGAAACAAAAGTTTTAAATTCCAGAAAAATATCTATCAAATTCCATAATAGGTGATTGTGAAATTTACGATACTGGATAGTAGTGCAACACGTTTTATTAAAAAATGGCTTGTAAGTAATATAAATGCACAACAATAACTATCCACACTACACTAGTGGTATACAAAAGGGTTATAAGATTGAATTTATAGGTGGACTAGGGTCCAAATACAGCCAAGAGATGCTCATAACCATCCAACCCATCATCATCTTTGATATACTGGCCTCGCCTTCTCTCATTCCATCTTTAGCAGCAACAAAGAGATTAAAGAGGGATTACTTCTGACATGTCAATGTGATGCAGCTATGGCCTATACTACTATTTTTTTACCTTTGTCATGCAGTTTCAAGTCAATACAACTTGCCACACACGCACGCATATAGGGTAGAGTGGAGTAAAGCGGTGTGCCCCATGCTAAAATCTCAACATGCTCCTCAATGTCACGTCCATTTCCTTGAAACACTCGTGAGAAAAAACAATCCTCTCGTGCAATGTGGTTTATGGCTGCTGTGCTGAGGAGGCAAGAATAGATGGATTGGCAAAGGAAGGAGAGAGACAGTTTTTGTTGTTGGGTTTTTTTTGTGGTTGATAACCTTTTGTTGAGATTCAAAGGGCGTTTGCATCACAGGGAAATGGCCTATTGATCATGGGGAAAAGTGGCAGAGGAGAAAAAAAATCAGAGGGAACCGAAATCAAATAAGTCAAACCAGGCTTCACACAAATTTGTGTATTCAATAGTCCCATAATGCATAGCTTCAATGAGTTGTAGACAGGGTAGGAATATACAATTTACTAATAAACTGCCTCAAAATGAATGACACGTAGAGCAGCTGACTTTATGCCATGTAGCTCCAGTTTCCTAGACAAACAAATTATCTTTTTTCTTGTTTTAGATTTAAATTGGAGATCATTGTCATTACTGTCTGAAATTAGTTGAAATTACATCGCTACAGATTTTAGAAAAATACTTGTGGCCATTATTTTTGTTGTGGGTGTAATGTTATTAACCTTTAACTTAAGTTGAAACAGAAATGTTATTTTAGGAGTAAATTACCAAGATTCAACAGATTTGAATTAAATTGCGTATGCTTTATCATTGATTGGAATGAAACATGATCTCTCAATTCTAGCCATCTTAGTTCAGTATAGCTAATTCACGTATTTAGCCAGCAACAATAGATTGAATTGAAATTGTAATGTGAAATCTGAATTACTGTATCTCTTCTCTGTGTAGCTTTGTTCATTTGATTTTGAAGTAGGTGAGGCACCATTTTCCGTCATATAAGCCTGCCACTGATATACACATTTAATAATAACTCAGTCGACCTTGACCTGCTTTCAGACTTGCCTTATTGGTGGTAAGCCTTACACTGTCTCTACATCGAAGAGATTTATTATACTTCTATGTAAGAGTGTCAGGAGGTTCTATGTCGTGTGGTGAGACACTTGCAGAACATGTCGCTTCTGCTGGGATGAAACCAGAGCGTCACATGGTGATCCCTTGAACTGCTGGATTAGTAATGTCTGCTTTGCCTCGTCTTGCTGTGATATCCGAACATTTGGGAAAAGGGGGACAAGGGTGCAGCCAAGCTCTTGTGCTAATAACTTGCCTAGCACTCACAAAATAATCACTTTAAGAAAAATCAATGTAATCTTCTGATGGAATGAATCGATTACAAATACTGTCTTCCTAACAGCGTTGGAAAAAATATCAAGCAATCTTATGACGACTATGCATTATATTAACATTTGCTAAAAAGACCCTTGCTTAGATACTGTTTTATTTAAATGTTAAACAATCTATTTTTACTAGTATCATGACATCTGTTGTTGGCAAAACAATACCTTTAAGGTCAGGCTTTTCAACCAGTGACTGTCAAATGGCAGATGTAAAATTTTGGAGGACAACACCAGTGGACAGATTGCCCTATTTGATAGGAAAAAACATTCTAAAAAGGTGTGGAGTGCAGCTTTTCAATACATTGAGGAAACATTTACCATTGATTGATTCATTCTAGGGTCAACTAGGGTCGCGGGGGTGCTGGAGTCTATCCCAGCTGACTTTGGGGCAGAGCCGGGTGGACAGACAACCAGTCACACTCATACCTAGGAGTTATTTAGAGAGTCCAATCAGCCAACCATACATGTTTTTGGAGTATGGGAAGAAACCGGAGTAACCAAAGAAAACCCACCCAGGCCCAGGCTGAACATGCAAACTTCACACAGGTGAACTATTAGGTACTAATGAACTGAACACAAGAGATAGCCTCAAACACTCATGGCATTCAGTCCAAATACTTTCAGAATGGAAGCTGCTTATCTTCATGATGGTATTCTCCCACACAACCTCCTTCTCCCTTTATGTTATTCAAGTTGTGCAATCCTTATGCACACCTACTGCCTTCTACCACCTTCGATACACCACCTAAAATTACACTCATCAACCAAGAAGTTGGGACTAACCCCGCTTTTTTTTATTCATTCTTTTTTTTTCCTCAAGTGTACAGCAGGCCAGATCAAATCCTCCACCAGGCCGGCGAATGACCCACGGGCTTTGGATTCAACACCCTCTGCTCTAAAGCAACAGTGCCACACTTTGGAGGCAGCAAAGACAGCCAGACGTGATTTATTCCTCTCCCTCATTCAGTCTATCTACTGGCACTGCGGATGCCTGCAATAGATAGCGTTTGTCATTAGAGCTTTTCTTAAAAATGTAGAATAGTACCCTTTTAATGATTTCCTTTATGAAAATAGGAAACCACCTGTTTTTTACCCCATCAAAATTCTGGCTGCGTCGCACCCTGCGGGTCTTTTACATTGATCGATCCGCGTAGACACGACATCCTCTATGAGGATTTGCGTTGAAGTTCACGGGCAAGTTAAAATGGAAAGTTGATGCATATGAGCCATTTAATTTCTACTGAAAGAATGCACCCATGAATAATTTGGGGTCCTAAACCAAGACTAAATGATAGCAGATACTAGCAGTAAATCTTACTCACCAATGTGGATAATGGAGTCAGAGAGCGCACACTTCCACTCCTGGCTCCAAATCACAGCCATGAGCAACACAACCCAAAGAACTCTCATGTTGTCCAAATAGATGGATAGAAAAGATGAATAGATAGTCTCCTCCCTATTCAAAAGCAGAGCAAACCCCCCAAAAAAACACTAGTCCTCTCTTTCTTTGTTGTATTTTTCCTTTCTTTTTTAGTCCATCTATAAAGAACAAGCCCAGTCTTCACAGGGATGCAAAAAGATGCAAGAAGAGGATGACTTAAGTGATTGTCTTCCCCGTTGTCAAATCATATCGTGGCGAAAAGGAAAGGCGCAAAAGCCGCAGACGGCGAGACGCAGCAGAGGGAGGAAGGAACAAATCTGCAAGCCTTGGATGCTTGAGCTTCACGCTTCACTGTTGTCCCTTCTTCATATGCACAGCAAAATCCAAACTCAATGATGCGATCCAAGCACCAAAACTTCCAGTATTTTTATTTCCCCCATCGGTTCACTGTAGTCACTCTTGGAGTGCACACTTTTAGTCCGAGGATGGAACATGTGGCATATTTCCAAATTGGAGGAGAGAAAAATGCTCATAGAAGGAGAAAAAAGGCTGCACAGCATACACTCTTTTCCAGACCAGGATGGAGGATCCCAAAAGATAAAGAAAAGCAGCGATGATGCGCGCTACCTCGCTCAGGCTCCGCACTCGGTATGCGGGGACCCGCGTTAAGCCCTGGCGTGCACACAGGATGGAGAAGGGGAGGTGCGTTCTCTCCCTGTGCGTGCAGGGGGGAGAAGAGAGAGAGTGTGATAGAGAGAGAAAAGGAAAAAAGAGACATAAAGAGAGAGGTCTGGCATTACATGGATGAGGAGGACCGGGAATGCTTGCGTACCCTTCTTTCATCCATTATACTTCTCTCTGATTCCATTATCGATGGTTGAGGCAGATGACTGCCATGCACTGAGAATCATTGCGTGTCAAAGTTTGTTCTTGTCAAAGTGCCCATTATAGCTATGCCTATGAGAAAGACAAACCAGTGGCTGACACTAACCGTGCGGTTGAAGTGACTCAGGAGGTGGTGGATCAAGATAGTCAGTCGCACACCAGATTGAGGGGAAACGGGTGCCCACAATACGATTTAAACACCTTAACAATGGTTGGACAAACAAGGTGTTGATGGTTGTAGTAAACAAGACTTTATTAAAAGACAGATTTTGACTGTCTGTGTCTACAAACAAGATTTTTCCTCATTCTCACAAAGCTGAGTGAATAGTAAACTAGAGGCAGATGGTAACACTATCAGCAAGAACAGTGACATAAAATAATTGAAGCTTTTGTTTTCCACATTGTTAATAATTAAGCTTACAGGTAAATCAGAGCATTTATGTGCTGGTCTTACATGCCAGGTGGGATAAACCTGATTGCCAGCCAAGTAAAGGGGAGCAAGATCAGAATATTTGCTTTTCCCATGTAAGAACTGGCCTCTGCACCGCCTATATGCATCACACAAGTCTTGCTTGCTGTTCTGCCAAGTCTCATCATGCACAATCAAAAACCAGCAGTTTATTGTGACTTTATAGTTGGATTGTTTTAGCTAGAAGCAAACAAATCTCCACAACAGGTTGAAGGCAGATGGCCGCCCAAATTGAGTTTTAATACTACTCCGTCCATGTGCCTATTTGAGTAATTCGCATGTATGAATGACAAACCCTGGGCTTGTGTAAACTGTGTGGTCAGACAATGTCAGCATGGATAGGAACAAGCATTTCCCACCAACAGTCCAGACAGATGGTCAACCGTATTTAGTTTTGGTGCAGTTCTGACTATCAAAGTATTTCTGATATGCAATGAACTTCAAACAATAGATTTTACTTGATCTAGTAAGGCATAGTTAGAATTAGACATGTTTAAGGACAGCAAATAGAATAAATATGTATACGACAGAGCCTCGTAGTGCTGATTTCGCCTATTTTTATACAGACTGGTTGTCCAAGACACATGCCTGGCATGGGCTGCATTGGCACAAAAATACATTGGCGTGCCATTTCACGCCAGAGCACACAGGCTGTCTATGGAAAATAAGGACTGAATGATGAATATAAATCAAATGTTTATGGAAAGATAAAATACACCCATTTCCATGTAGGCTTCCGAAAATAGATGCATCTTCACAGATAGATTTGGCATAAAAATCTGAACCAATATTCAGCAAACATTTCTTACAGCAATATAATCTAACTGATCAGACATTGGCAAAAGTGTCATCTTTATCCTATTCACTTTGCTCTTTGTTTGGGCTAGATTAGGTGTGCACCATGTATTTTTGTTTTAAATGAGGCACATAGTAAATCATTTTCAAACATGCTAAACAGGGAAATGCAAAGATAATTTGATTAGAATTTCATTAGAATCACGGAAGCACTGAGCCCATGAGAAATACCGCCTGGTTCTAAAATGTATCGAATTAAGCATACAGTAGATAACATAATTTCAAAATGTTTATTCATGCAATTACTGCTGTTTAGTACGATACATTTGTCAAACCAATGAAAAGCTTGAGCTACTATGTTGCTGCCCCTAATGAAGTCAGGGAAAAATTAATTAATAAAGTAAGATCCTGGGTCATCATGCCATGGAATAGAGTTTGTCTTCCTCTTGGGTTTACTCGAGTAGGTCATCCAATTCAACTAAAATTGTAGGCTTTTTAGTGTTTAGATTATTTTTACATATATTTGTAAATATTTTTTAGGTTCATCATGGGCCTTCAATAAACAGATTCAAATCTTTAACCTTTCATTTTTCATACTCTGAGAAAATCCCGCCGTCAGTAATTCCCGACATCTATTTGCCCTCTCCCTCCCATGTAATCAAGTGTTTGTACACCACTGCCCTCCTGAAGGGCTCCTCTTAATCGGCCTCAGACGTTGGATTAGGGATTAGAAGGATTGGGAGCCTTCAGCTAGCCCTTGGACTGATGCATTCAAGGAACGGGACAGGAAGAAGAAGGAGAAGAAGCGATAGGCCCACTAATGCTGTCAAAGCTGCCCTGGCTCCTGCTCTGGCAGTGAATTTGATTAGTATGTGTTATTTGGAGGGTGAAGTGTCTGGATAAATGTAAGGAAAAATGTATCGTCTCAAGGAATGATAAATACTGTATCTGAACTTAAAATCAACCCGACTTCAGAACATTAAACATTTAATGAATGTAACGGGTAAAAATTTTTCAAAAGCCATATGCTATTGTTACGGCTGGCAGCCTGGACACACACCAGTAGGAGGTGTTTTATCTCCAGCTCTGGCTCCACCCCTGTGACCGAGCCCTGCCCAGGCCAAACACAGCTGTAATTAATTCCCCAATCATCCCTCCTGCCCTTATTTAAAGCCTTTTCAGTAGTCAGTTCAGCCCTTGCCTTTTACCTTGCCTTCTTGCCCTGGCCCTTGCCTTGCTGAGTTGCAGGCTTGTGAGTATGTTACTCCGTTATATTTTGTATGTGTTGTTAATGATTTTTGGGTTGCATAGGGGGACTTGAGATAAGTTTAGACACCCTTGGGTATACATATAGTTTGTGCATTTAGACACAGTTATTCCCCTGTCTAGATTATATTACATCAGTTTAACGGTGGCATCCTTCGGTCCTGTATTTTTGTGGGTGTTCATTTGGACACCTGTCTGGGAGGGGGTTTTACCGTGTTTATTTGAGGGTGCCACTTTAATATCTCGTGCTTCCCCTATGTTATCCCATAGTCTATTTTTGTTGACTTTATTGTAAATAAAAATAACTGAAGGCTACTTGCAATGTGTGTCCGAACTCATCTTTGACCGAACCTGTCTGCTGTGATAGTTGCGACTCCCTGGTATATCATACCCCAGGGGGAGTCGTAACAAGTGGGGGCTCGTCCGGGAGATCATTAAGATCTGTTATCACAGCAGCAGTTTGGTCATTGGTGGTACGGACTGCATGTGCAGTAGGCCGGTGAAGGCTGGGCAAGCAGAGTTGAGGTAGGCACAGTTAATAGCTATCATTCAGTCTAGTGTAGTGCTGTAATTAGCAGGATGGACTTTGATGCGGAAGAGTTCCTTTTTTTTAACTTGGCACTGTAGATCAGGTTGACCAATGTAAGAGGAGAGATCTGTTAGGTCTTCCGCTCATCTAGGGTTCACTCTGTCCAGGACTACCAGGCTAGCTGAATTGAAGCAGGAGGTTATCCATATATTAATAGCAGCGCAGTACTTAGAAGCCACAGGAGGAGCATCTGCGGGTGTTTCCTCTCAGTCTCTGGCCGATTCTGAGGAATCAGGCAGGATGGAGAAAAATGAGGTAGACAGGGATGGTGTCACCTTGAATGTAAAGGCTCTAGTTATAAATCCCAGGGCTCGTTTAAAAGGAAAACCAGAGGGATATGGTGCTGTATCTATTGGGGAAAATGCCCCCATTGCTCTAAAGATATTACGTATGCAAAATGAGGCTAGGGATAGGGAGTATGCTCATCAGCTGGCCCTCAAGAAAATGGAGTTTGATTTTCAGTATGCTCATCAGCTGGCCCTCAAGAAAATGGAGTTTGAGATTGAACTAAAAAGGCGGGAGATTGAACTCTTAAAGAGTACTAATATGGTAGAAAGTAGGGGGTTTAAAGTTAGTGAAAGCCTTCCGCTTGTACAGCCTTTCAGTGAGACGAACGTCGAGGCGTGGTTTGGTGCGTTTGAACGGATAGCACTGTCCAATAAATGGCCAGAAGAGGGCTGGGCTCTAGTCTTACAAAGGAAACTGTCAGGGAAAGGCCTTGAAGCTTTAAGTACACTGTCGATAGAAGACAGGTTGGTATATGATAAGGTAGCTAGAGCAGTGTTGCGCGTTTACGAACTGGTGCCTGAGGCGTACCGCCAAAAGTTCAGAAATCACAAATTAAAGCCTGGACAGGCCGTGGCTGAGTTTGGCCATGAGAAAGAAAAAGCTTTGGAGCTTGAGCGTGTAGAGAAAGCACGTGTAGCTCAAGAATGGCTTGCAAAAGAAAAAGCTTTGGAGCTTGAGCGTGTAGAGAAAGCACGTGTAGCTCAAGAATGGCTTGAGAAAAAAAAAGCTTTGGAGCTTGAGCGTGTAGAGAAAGCACGTGTAGCTCAAGAATGGCTTGCAAAAGAAAAAGCTTTGGAGCTTGAGCGTGTAGAGAAAACACGTGTAGCTCAAGAACGACTTGAGAAAGAAAAAGCTTTGAAGCTTGAGCGTGTAGAGGAAACACGTGTAGCTCAAGAACGGCTTGAGAAAGAAAAAGCTTTGGAGCTTGAGCGTGTAGAGAAAGCACGTGTAGCTCAAGAATGGCTTGCAAAAGAAAAAGCTTTGGAGTTAGAGCGTGTAGAGAAAGCACGTGTGGAGCAAGAATGGCTTGCGAGAGAAAAAGCTTTGGAGTTTGCACGTCTAGAGAAAGCACGTCTTGAGCAAGAGCGGCTTGAGAAAGAAAGAGTTTTGGAATTTAAGAGGCAAGAGAGAGAAAAAGCTTTGGAGTTTGCACGTCTAGAGAAAGCACGTCTAGAGAAAGCACGTCTTGAGCAAGAGCGGCTTGAGAAAGAAAGAGTTTTGGAATTTAAGAGGCAAGAGAGAGAAAAAGCTTTGGAGTTTGCACGTCTAGAGAAAGCACGTCTTGAGCAAGAGCGGCTTGAGAAAGAAAGAGTTTTGGAATTTAAGAGGCAAGAGAGAGAAAAAGCTTTGGAGCTTGCACGTCTAGAGAAAGCATTTCTAGAGAAAGCACGTCTTGAGCAAGAACGGCTTGAGAAAGAAAGAGTTTTGGAATTTAAGAGGCAAGAGAAAGAAAAAGCCTTGGAGCAAGATCGACTAGAAAGAGAAAAGGCCTTAGAGCAAGATCGACTAGAAAGAGAAAAGGCCTTGAAAGCAGAGCGAAAAGAAAAAGAACTGATTGAAAGAGAAAATATTTTGGAGCAGGACAATTTAGAAAGAAAAAAATTGGAGCAAGAGTGGCTTGAAAAGGAAAACGCATTCGAAGAAAGAAATAAAATAGCACAATGCATGAAGAAAATGCCCGCCGCGAGGATCAGCCTGCAGAAAGAACCCCAAGTTTCGGTGCCGAGGCCACGCAAAGTACTCCTGTCGCCACTGGGGCCGCCAGTCGCACCCGTGCCGAAGCCACTAACCAGGCTTCCGGTGCCGGCCGGCCTTCCAGGCACAGTTCTTTCTAGCACTGTTCTGCCAAGCACCGTTCTGGCCAGCGACTGCCCGCCCAGAAGTGGTAGCAATGCTCCGGCGCCCCTGGATGATGGTGCCGGCAACTGCAAGAGCGGCAAAGCTCTGGCACCCCTGGACGAGGGAGTTTGCGACCCTCCGAACAACCAGGGTAAGGTGCCTGACCGTTCTAAAATTCTAGTGTCTCCTAAAGGAAGGGGGCTTGGCCAAAACTTAGAGGACCGGCGCGGACGCCCACCAGACCGGCCACGCCTTGTCCTCGGCTGGCGTGGACGCCCGCCAGATCGGCCACAGCTCATCACCGGCCGGCACGGACGCCCGCCAGACCAGCCAGGCATTGTCATCGGCTGGCGCGGACGCCCGCCGGACCGACCTCTTCCTCGTCTCGTTTCTGGCTGGCATGGACGCCCGCCAGATCGGCCACGGCTCATCACCGGCCGGCGCGGACGCCCGCCGGACCGACCACTTCCTCGTCTCGTTTCTGGCTGGCATGGACGCCCGCCAGATCGGCCACGGCTCATCACCGGCCGGCGCGGACGCCCGCCGGACCGACCACTTCCTCGTCTCATTTCTGGCTGGCATGGACGCCCGCCAGATCGGCCACGGCTCATCACCGGCCGGCGCGGACGCCCGCCAGACCGGCCACGCCTTGTCATCGGCTGGCGCGGACGCCCACCGGACAATGCCCTATCTCAAGTTTAGGAGAGTTTTAACAGGAGTGTATTGATTGATTGGGGCAGGTTGGTGGTTCGGTTTCGTCAACAGGTTGACTCTTGAGGGGGGAGGTGTTACGGCTGGCAGCCTGGACACACACCAGTAGGAGGTGTTTTATCTCCAGCTCTGGCTCCACCCCTGTGACCGAGCCCTGCCCAGGCCAAACACAGCTGTAATTAATTCCCCAATCATCCCTCCTGCCCTTATTTAAAGCCTTTTCAGTAGTCAGTTCAGCCCTTGCCTTTTACCTTGCCTTCTTGCCCTGGCCCTTGCCTTGCTGAGTTGCAGGCTTGTGAGTATGTTACTCCGTTATATTTTGTATGTGTTGTTAATGATTTTTGGGTTGCATAGGGGGACTTGAGATAAGTTTAGACACCCTTGGGTATACATATAGTTTGTGCATTTAGACACAGTTATTCCCCTGTCTAGATTATATTACATCAGTTTAACGGTGGCATCCTTCGGTCCTGTATTTTTGTGGGTGTTCATTTGGACACCTGTCTGGGAGGGGGTTTTACCGTGTTTATTTGAGGGTGCCACTTTAATATCTCGTGCTTCCCCTATGTTATCCCGTAGTCTATTTTTGTTGACTTTATTGTAAATAAAAATAACTGAAGGCTACTTGCAATGTGTGTCCGAACTCATCTTTGACCGAACCTGTCTGCTGTGATAGTTGCGACTCCCTGGTATATCATACCCCAGGGGGAGTCGTAACAGCTATATACTCCCAGATGAACAAAAAAAAATGGCAAACATTATTTAGATTGGGTGATGTACTATGTGACTTTACTACCCAAATAATACTCTGAATTACAATTGTTACTGTTAGCAAAGTAGGCTAGACCAGGGTTTCCCAATCACTTTGCTGTGGCACTCTGTCGGTCAGGTGTTCGGCTGGAAATTATCAATCTAGTCACATATTGCAGTATCCAGAGAGAAAAATCTAAATAACACGAGATTCAAATTGAGCTATTACAAGCCACAAATGGTATGGAATCACACACACCTCTATAACAACAACATAACCTAAACCCCAAAGTCATACAACAGTACTTAATATAATGCATCTGTGCAATGACAGCTATGAATTGAAAGCAATACATATGAATTAATAATACATTTACATCAAGTGTCTAAAAAATGACAAGAGAACACATTGCAGACAAGTAGCAAATTGTAGTACGAGTATGAGTAAATGGTCACAAATGTGGACTAAAAATAAATTGACCAATTGAAAATACTGTAGCAATTAATCAAATCAGCAACATTAAAGTGGAATACGCCAAGCCTCCCTTGAGTTAGCTCTACCAGCCAATATTCTGAAGATTAGATCAGATGTGATTAAATGTCATCATGGAGAGTTGTCAGCAAATCTCGTGACTATTTACCTGTGACTGTACCTCCTTGTGGAGTTAATTGTTCACATGTTCCATTCCACCAACTTTGGAGAAATTGACAACATAACAAGAGTAGGAGCAAGAGAAGTTAATGCCTTAAAGCCAGACTTCTGTTCATGTAGATCATCTGCACCGTCTGGTGGAGTAATTCAACAGGGCTTTGGCAGCATCACCCACAGTTTTGTGTGGAAAGAAACTGCATGTTTCATTGTTGTGCGGTGGATGAACACTGAACTGAACCAAATTGCGCATGCTGTTCACTACAACAGTCTCTTGTGGAGTCAAACACATCTCATTGGTGCCGTTGTTTTTTTACAACTTGAGTCAAAGCTAAAGCTTTGCCTCTGAACGCGACATACTTTTTCTTGATGAACTGATATTTTATACTTTGTAGTCATGAAACCGGGCACAAACAATGTACTCCGTCCCTGGAAAATGTTGAAAAGAATTTTGCCATTAGAGCATGTTCAACCAAGATGTGACCTCGAGTTGACTTCCAATCAGTCAGTCAGCCTATTTAAAAAGGGGGTTAAGTATGTACTGTATGCTGTTAATGAAATTGTATATATGCCACTCCAAAAAAAAAAAAAAAGACCATCAAATACAAAAGAGGTTTTTCCACCATTGTTACAATTGCAATGTGATTCACACCCAATGAGAACCTTCAGACATTCTGGCCATCTAACACACTGCACATGTAAGGCAAGTACATGATAAAATTAATTAATAATCACGTACACCCATCAAAATCTAAATGCGTAGAAAAGCATGGATGGGTGCCCACAATTACTTTGTGGCAACATTCGTAAAAGAGGACTTATTTACAAATAAGAGCTCAGACTCATGACACTCACTGAATAGTCTATGCCATAATATAACTGCAATAATAAAAACAATGTGTCTATATTAAGTCCACCCTGTGAGTGACTATATTCATAAATGAAATCTCTCCCATGTACATTATTGATATAGATATATTTGGGTAATCTACAGAGAAAAGTACAATGCTACAGACAACACAAAAAAAGGCTTTGCGTCATTTCATTTTGCTGTATAAAAAGTGACCATTATCCTTGTGGAAGGACCATCAATTTTCATACCTGATATAAAATGGACACGACCTAGCCTTGACATTTCATTTCAAACAAAGTTTTGCTGTTGGAGTGCAGCAGGCAAATGCATTGTTCCTTTTCCTGGTTTATTTGATAAGGAAAACTACATTATACATCAATAAAGAAAAGAACTTTGAAAGATGTGCAGATTTCACATTTAATCCTCTCAATGTATGCATGCAAATATAACAACGCATGATCCATTTTTGGGGGAAATAAAAAGTCAAAAACTGCACAGATAGATACAGCCTTCTTAAATTATTTCTTGGCAGTGTCATCAGGAGACATGAAGTCAACTTTCATAGTTTGCTGATGATACACAGTTATGTATCTCAGTGACTCTTGACACAAGCCTAATAACTGTAACTGAATTATTGATATTTGATTGAGTATGGCAGAAAGCTTTCTCCATCTTAACAAAGACCAAAGGAGGGAAGATTAGCCCAAAAGTGCACAAAAGTAAGAGTAGTTAAAGTACCAAAAAAATTTGGTGCAAAGAATACTCATAATTCTGATTACAAATTCCAACAACTCTGTTAAACATCAGAAAACTAAATTCTGTTTTTATTTTTTCAATTTATTAACCAAGATTCTTTCCACCTATATGCAGATGATAAATATTTTTCTCTCCTTTTAAGGGCTATATACAAATAAATGTGACTTGACTAGAATAGGGATCAGTAAGCACTCAGTGAAAATTGAAATGTCAATATAAAAAAAAGTGGGGAACCATTTTTAGAACGTGAGATGTATTGTCAAGTGGACTTGCTGAAAACATCCAATTGTCTTACATGAAAAAGCCATCCGAAATGACAAAAATGGGGGGTGAAGGCAGACATTACATTGTCACAACCGGTTATTATTGCACTTCGGTGTGCGTGTGTGTGTGTGTTTGCGTGTGTGTGTGTGTGTGTGTGTGTGTGTGTGTGTGTGTGTGTGTGTTTGTTTGTTGCTAGTGTGGGTGTGTGTCTCACTTGTCAGGCTTTGTATGAGATATCCACACAAACAAAAAAAACAAAGCCAGCAGTTACAAAGAATGTATGGTAGAGCATACTTCACTGCCTCCATTTCATCAAACAACAGCACAACAATGTTTTGTATTATAATTTACAAAAGCAGTTGAGTGTAGTCAACGTTGTCTGTAGTTCAGTATGCATTTCCCCAAATGATATATATTGGGAATAAAAATGATTGATGTCATGTTAGCCAAAATCACTATACTTTCAATGATGTCCTTTACATATTAGTGTCAATCATTCATCAATAAGCAGTTCAGAAAATGAATGAATGACTCTCTGGGAAAATGGCATGTGTAAAGTGTGAGGAACTACAAGCTGGCCTCCAGAGGCAGGAAAATCAAATTGACTGATTAGATTAAAGCTCACTGCTGGGAAGTGGGCATTGCAGGCCAGTGGGATAATTTTAAAAAATACAATAAGGATGATATTACAATAATATTATAATAATGCTTTAAATGATTTTGTTTTAGATGGTTCAACACAGACATATCCCCGAAGCTCACATTTTATTCTGTTGTTGTGCCACCACCCTTATCTTGGCATTCGACAGGATGCTTAATTCCAAAACGTGCAAAGAGGTTGGCGCTGACATGAAAATCCATGCTTTGCATCTTATGCCCAAGCAGACATGCGCAGCTTTCGGGAATAGAGTGCGTTGTATTGAACAAAGGCTGATTTTGGTTTGTGCGTGTGACAGAGAATTCGAGAAATAAACCATTTGTTTACACCGAGTCATTCATAGCCTTTGAAAAGCCATTATAGCATGTTTTGCTTTTCAGTACTAATTACTATTTGATGTTTTAAAAAGTATGAATCTAAAAAAAGAAAATGAGGGAAGGGCAATTAAATAATTGTGTGCCTGCTGTCAACTGGGCCAACAAATAACATCCAAATAATGAAGCTATCGATCATTTTAGTTGGATGCGCACCCATAAAAGTACATTGGTTTAAAAATAAATAAATTATTAAAAGGCATTCGTTAAAAGGCTTGTCATGCGATGTGCTGTGTGAATGGGTGCTGATTAAGAAAAAGCACCTATGACTAAATAGATAGCTATTCAATTTTAATTCACATATGGCATGCCATGATTTAAATGATTTATGATATACTATCATGGAGGCCTTCCAATTATTGAAACTTCCAACATAAAAAAAATAATAATAAAAAAAAAATGTATATTTGACTCAAGCCATCTATTAGTGTAGTGGTTCACTCGCCCAACTTCAGAATGGGCAGGTCCGGGTTTGATTCCCGCTGGTGGCGGTATGGATAATTCCCACAATACAATATCACGACATATACATACCAACTATTCAAATGCTATTTTTTTTACTACAGGCAAAATGTTTGCAATGTAAAGATAAGCTGGAATGGAATCCTCTATGGATATACATCATGCATTTATACACAGTATGTCCAATATATTCTTCCCATATTTCAAAATGACAACTGCAGACCACCACCAATTCCATTTCACCCGCCTTAAATAGTTATAGATTCTCCTTTCAATCATGCGTCAGGCCCTAAAATGAAGTCCTCTGAAGTGAGCCATAAAATTAAATCCATTTATACTCTCCCCCGCCCCCCGTCCATGCTGTTAAACCAGGAGATAACGATGGAGGTGGTGGTCGTGAGTTTCCAAGAAAAGACCAAGAGAAAAGAGGTAGAAGATCCTTGCCTGAAGCCACACTATTGAAGTAGCGCCGGGTGTTCTCCAGCTCTCAAACGGTAATTATATCACTGTCCTTTTTTGGATCTCTTAATGGCAGCAACGGAGGTGCAGAAAAGATGTTGTCAATGACTACAGCAATCTTTTACTGGAGGATTCATGTACAAGGCGTATAAAAACATTTAAAATTAGTGGTAACTTATGTAGAGTAGTCCATTTTTTTGTTGTGAATACGACCTTCTTGCCAGCCAGATTGCGAGTATGAATGGATGTCTGTTTCTAGGTATGCCCTAAGACTGTCTATGGACCACTGTAAGGTGTACTCTGGAATAGGCTCCAGTACTCTGAAGGATTTGCATTGTTGAAAATGAATGACCAACATTATTTAAAATAAATAAATAAATAAAAACAATAGGTGACCGAGTCTATGGTAAAACTGCAGCATCATATTTTGTATAAATACTTTATCATCATAATCAACACCTTCACCACACTAACAAACTTCTTTTAACAATTTCAAAGCTCAAAACAATAAACAATTTGAAAGCCTACCGTTTGCTCCTTCAGGATTCTGGACGTGTCCAAGTTGAGGAGGGAAGAAGCCTTCAAAGGCACAATAATTTCTTCTTTTAATTTTGCAAGGTCAGCAATAACTTCTTCGTCCCTGTATGTTTACACTTGGCTGGTGACCAAACTTAAGGCCAGTGGATAATTGTTGCAGCCCAGGTGGAAAGTGAGTTATAATTGTGTGCCATCATCCACATTTTAAACCTGGGAAAACAAAAAAAAAAAAAAAACAGTGATTATTTTACTTCCATGTAGTTGTATGCACAGTACCACTAGCTTCTTTTTTCACAATTTCTGGCAGACTAGATGCTGGTATGGCATATCACTGCTCTTTACTGATGACTAAACTTTTGTCTTACTCTCACACACTCGTCTTACTCTTAATGCTCAAAACACAAAAACAAACTTGCAAAATGTCTCCCCCAAAAATCTGCAAGACAAAAGGTGAAACACATTACAATGAGGGACCACTCTACAGCAATGGCGCTGTCCCAAATGGTGGTGCTGAAAGTCACATAGATTTGTATGCTCTGGAGCTGTCCAAGCATGTGGTGCTTAAATAAAACACTACGGCATAGCACCTCTCTGCCTAGTTCTTAGTGTTTGTCCTCATTAGGCGCTGTGATAAGCTCTCAATGGAGTATCCTTGCTGACTACTGCCATTGTACCAGGTGTAGCCTTTTCTGTCCCATTGTACAGTCTTAAAGTTCATACAATACAACTATTCACACACACACACACATCAGGGCAAATGTGTATAAAATTTTGTGGGGGGAAGTTGATGTTCCAAAAGAAGCATGTAGACAAATGTTTGAGTAATAATTCCAGTCAAATATTTAATTGGCATGGTCAGCTCAACAGAAAAGAAATGCAAAATTTTATCACAATGAAACATGGAAAGAACCTGTTAGAATACAAATATGCCGTGATTTCAGTGTTTTGTCATTTGTGGATAGTCAGACATCCAAATTATTATAATGATGGTACAGAAGTCTGAAGTAGGCAATTAAACTGTTTTCGTTGGATTCAAAGTTTTGTCATTTCCTGAAAATGTTCTAAATTGATGCTTTAAAAAAATGGTCATATGGAATAGAGAAAATTAGAATAGTGGCTACGTACTGTATCAAATTTCATAAATGTAAAAGAAGCAACTATTCCTAGGAGATTTTTGCATAAAAGTCTAATAAAAAATTTGACACAACAGGCTCAAGCGCTCACGTTTAATGACTCAAGACACCAAAAAACTGAACAACCATTTAATCGGAAGGCATCCACTGAAATGACTTTAACCTCGCTGTGAATGTGCAGTTAAAAAGTACAGCAGTAAAATGGCTACACCCCTTATAAAACGATTAGGATTCTTCAAGCGTCATTTGCCCTTAAAAAGTAATGAAGCCACGTGAGAGTAAGTACATTAAAAATAAAAACACAGGGGTCTTCTCATACAAAGATGTTGGGCTAGAAAATCTAGTGAAGTGAAGCAGCACACTAATTAGATATCGATTTTTCGTTCACATTTTCAAAATATATCAAGCGATATCATTGCTTTCTTCTAATGTAATCACAGTTGGTGCAAAATCTATTCTGTCTTGTGGATTCAAATATATATTTTAAAACAAATCATTATTTTATATGAGACTACTAAATTCAATTTGGTATAAATTCATTCCTCTTACTAAACAAAACCACATGTTGGTTATTAAATCCCACTTATATTCTCATGGGACAAAAATGGTTAAAAAATGTCTCAGGTTATTGATTAAATGCAGAGGAAAAAGACAGCTACAGTATAGTTCTGGGCCCTGCAGCTAGTTTGAAGAAGGAAGCTTTATTAAATAGTGATTGAAGCTGGGGTTACTATAAGAAATATGTGGATATATTTGGGAAAAATTAACGTATTTACAAAAAAAACTTTAGTTTATGTATAGTTCACATAAAGTCATTTTATCCATTTGCAGTCTGAAACTGCAAATATTTTGAATTCATAGTAGATGCCTCCACATAGGGTTACACAACAGTTGTCTCACTTAAAATTCATTTGTGCACCTCTCTTCTAGCCGCCATCCACTCATCATATATTGCTTGGCCATTTAGAGGTCAGAAAATAGCATAACAGGTGAGCCCATAAGCCATTATACAGAATACATACAACACAATTATGGTTCAATGTACTTGACTAGTGCATGAAAAGGAAGTCAGTGTTGTTTGTCTTGGTCAAAACACACATTTGTGCACTACTAGTTTGGTGTATGTGTAAATCCAAATGGGCCATATTGGCCAATAAAATTGTTTGTGTGTCTCGGTCTGTAATTGATGATTGAAACCACGCCAATATGCTGGCCAGCACAACTACCTTGCTCCTTTGGCTTGTAATTGTGACTAATGAAGCGGCTTTAACCAGCATCCTTTTCTCTCTCCTCTAAATTACCATAAGACAAACAACATCAAATTTCAGCCAATCAACTTTCATAGCCACTGCAATTCCAGACCTGCATTACTTTAGTCCAAACTATTCCACTAAGGATCACTGTGGATTTAGGTTTTTGTTACGGAACAAAAAAACTGTATGGAACAAAAGCCATGTACAGTGACTGCAAATAAAAAAAAAACATTTTAAAACAAAATGTAAAAAGCATACTTGAATCTTTTACAAAAGGGTTATGCTATACATATCTTGTACATGAAATCCCCTTCAGCACAGAGGTGTAATAAAATAGAGCATCAAATATTTATATTCGCATGCTAAAACAGCAAGACTATTTGCATACTTACCGACAGCAACTTTAGTTGTGTTTGTTCGTAAAGAACTGTAAATAAAACACTGAGTCACATATACTCAATGCCCTTTGTTACCACACAGAAGGATGGAAGTGATCCATGAACAAGATCATCTTGTCATCTTGTCTTTTTTTTAATCAGTTATTTCCCCCGACTCATGAGTCACGCAAGCTCGGCACATAACGAAGACAGTTTTTTGTGTGTTTTGTGTTCAGTGCACAGAAAAAAAGATCAATTGCATCCTGAAGATGTTTGACTTTTTTTTTTAAAAGTTATTACACAACAAAACTGAAAAATAGCTATAAATATTAAAATTTGAGAATAATATCCACTGATAAAACACTAGATTTTAATTAAACATGTATTTTAATCAATTGTGACAAGAAACACTAACTAATCCTTTAGTATTGATTTGCGGAAACAGCAAATCAAAGTTTGTCTTGCCAAGTACTATGGTTAGAGGAGTTTTGTGATGTAAACAGGCACATCAGACAGAATCCCAAATGTTATTGGAGATTTTCCCAGGGAAACTTCACAACAGAAGCTGCCACCTGTTGCAAGGCACAATACATGGGGTGCAATCATTACTTTCTGATGAAAAAACATATTTACTTGGTACTCGCTTTGTTCATAGAGGGCAAAGAGATTCCAAAACAGAAAATGGATGACTTTTTTTTTTTTTTAACGGCAAGCAGACTGAACCTCGAGGAAGCAATGTGTCATGTTCTACCTCCTTAAAAAATTGAAGATGGAAGCCCACAACATTGTGAAGCAACCACATGTAGGGCCTACTAATCGCCACCTACGCATGACGTATGATAGTCTTCAATATGGCGCAAGGAACTCATTTAAAACATCAGACATAAGTTTCCAAGGTCTCCGAGGTAGTTAGCATGCATCATTAGTGTGAGCGTGTGTATTGCATGTAAAAAGTCTTGATGTAAGTAAAAACTGCAGGAGGCAGGAGGCTACACTTGGAGAAAAGGGGCAACATTTTAGTAAGCCAATAAACTATGTGATTGAATTTTTTTTCTTTTTTAAAGGTTGGAAGGGGGAGGTGGCAAAGAGAATCTTAGACCACAGTGGGAAGAAGTATTGGGATTTTATAAACAAGCACTTCTGATAAACATACATAAATTTACTCTGAGTGGTTATTCGAAATGGCAGCAGGGTGGACGACTGATTAGCACATTCCTCTCACAGTGGCTCCAGTCTTTCCCTGTGGAATTTACCTTCTTCCCAATTTGCTGTGTATATTCGGGCTTGCTGGCATACTACAAAAAACATTTATGTTAATTGAAGACCTGTTGTATGTGAATGTGAATGAATGTGCCCTGCATTTGGCTTGCGACTAGTTTGACTGGGATTAGTGTCCACCTCAGCTGCAAGAATAGGTTTAGGGGGCAAGAATAAGTGGTTTAGAAATGCCCTACCACAAGCACCAAGAACACTGAACTGATTATTGACTTTTTGAATGTATTTATTATGAAATAATTTAAACTACATCTATTATAAGTTGAAACCAAATGCTAGAAACACAGAAAACAGCAGGAGGCTTGTTATTGAAATTTCAATTGGTTAAAGTGGGAATAGTATAGAGAAAATAGTGTGGAAGGAATTATTGCTAATAACTTTAAAACTTTGTTTAAAATAAACTGGTAGCAAAGTTATACACTAAATATGTAATCACAATTAACATGTGAGCAGGTTTAGTTATAATTATAGAAGAAAAACAATAAAAGGTAATGGACTTTACTGATATGATGACACCCTAAAATCCTTAAGGATGTACTGTAATGATCCACATAACTATAGTGCTCAGAATTTATTGATTTTTTTTAATAATTCAGCCTTTTGCAGAGGTTAATTATCAATTATAGAGCAATTGACCTTACTATACTACTACATCCCTGTTATCTTACTATGTCAAAGATCAAATTTGTTAATTTTGTAACTGTTAATTAATTTGGATTCAGCAATTTCAGGACAATACTATTCATGACACTTCATACAAGCCAACATTTTCCTGATTAAATTGCTACCAGTCTGATGTTCAATGAGCAAAATTCTACCACAATTGTTCCCTCATGTAATGAATGAGATCAGAATGAACACTGACTGAAAAATGATCCGATAACGGTCCATTTCTTTCTGATGATCACATCTAAAATACATGCTGACTTTGAAGTAGCAGTGTTGTATGGCAGGCAACTGCCATCTATCTTTGACCGGTTTCATGGGCCTGTGCACTGAGCACATATGAGCATTTCCCCCCACCCCCCTCTCTGTCTCAACAGGCCAGTCAATAATCATGCAGCAAATGAACTTACCTTCACTGCTGAGTAGATTCCTACACAGATCTTTTAAAGCATGCATCTCCACCAGGGATTTTCAAACTATTCCACAAAGTGCAGCAGTGCCATGAGGATTTCTTCCCAACCAAACAAAATGTTTGCATCAATGTGGTGGCTGACCTAATCAGTTGATTGCAGTCAGGTGACTTGTTGACTTGTTGTTTTAGCAGAAACATGATTGGTTAAACTGTCTTTCCTGGATTGGTTGGAACAAAAACATGTACTGCCCTTAAGGACCGGTTTGCCCAAACATAGTCTAGCTTTCTGGTTGTGGATTTGAGCAGTTTAAAGCCTGATTAAAAGTTTTAATGTGGACTTTGTAGTAAATGTTTCATGACAATTCTACATATAGGAGGTATTTTTTTCCTACAACAATTAAGTCATTATCTATCTCAAGAAAAAAAAAAAAAAAAAAAAAAAAAAAATATATATATATATATATATATATATATATATATATATATATATATATATATATATATATATATATATATATATATATATATTTGGGGGATCTCTGGGTATATTTACCTAAAGGTTCCTGTCCATATAATTATGTAGAAAGTGCATACTAACCATTTAATAAATCATTTTCTGCATCACTAAATCCTCATAAGGTTTTAATACCTGCATTCTGTCCTATTTTCATTTTATGGGCTGTCAAGAAAGCATTTTTTCATAAAATGTCCCCCTAATATTTGCAAACTGCAAATATGTGACTATGGAGCATATTCTCCTGTGTGCATGAGTCATGAGAGGCACAGTGCCAACTTCACTGGTTCTAAGTTTAACTGTTTTCTTGGTGGTGCAACCCTTTAATGCTTCTGACCCACCACTTGTTCTGACCAAGGCTTAACCACATTTTGTTTTGTACACTACATTCCAATCTAAGAGGTGAAAAAAATCATATTGCACATTTTGAGTGGCTTACTGCTGCAGTGGCAAGTGACAGCCTAGAGGCTGACACTGCAGGGTACACTTAGCCCATTTGGCTCTTAGAATGCTCAATGTGGATGCAATGTGTCATTGGCAAATAGCAAGATAGTCATCCCAGAATTGTTAAAATGAATTTACAGTCAGCTGACGTTTTTATTTGATTTTATTTTGCTGTTGGCTGAATGTGAAAGCGTCACTAAAAGCCACAATCATTGCAATTTTCAATGTGGAAAATGGGATAAATCCAGGTCCCAAATTTTAAATTAATTAGTTTTAATTATTGTTTTGTAGCATCACAGTACATGTGTCAATCCCACACTATGTCAGTATGACAACATCTTGTTTACAAATTAGAAGTAGTTGCAAAGTAAGTCAAATCTCAGCTGGACTGCACATTGACAGCTCCGGACTGTGCCAATTGCGGGATTAACGCGTAGAGAACTGATGGGATGAGCTGAATAAATAAATAGGCAGGGAGAGAGAATGGCGACTGCAATAAACTGTGCCAATTTCCTTTGGCCAGCACGGAAAAGGGCTATTATCATGTTTTGGAGGACAAGTGCAATGAGTGAGTGGGCTGAATGGTGCAGTTCTTTGTCAATGAAGATTCTGAACAATCTGCTTCCAGTACCGGCATACATTTATTGCATGTTTTCCCTCTTGGTGATGATTGAGTATAGAGACACTGAGTGGGCAATTGGAGCATTGTGTGTTTGTCTGTGTGCACGCGCAGGATGGAGGCGCCTGTGTGTGTGTGTTGTGTGTATGTGTGTGTGTTGTGTGTGTGTGTGTTGTGTGTGTTTATGTGTGTTTATGTGTGTGTGATGTCGCCAAGCGCCTCCGCTTCAAACACTGAGAATTGCCTGGGCTAAAAATGCCAGCCAAAATGTGTTATGTGTTCATGTGAAGGGAATGACAGCAGGGAGAAGGGCACCCACACATTATGGACACACAAAGAAAAAGAGGATGATAGAAGGAAGAAAAATGGCACTGCACGCAAATATCAAAAACTTATCTGACCTGGGATAGATGATGGAAGAAGCATCACAATACACTCACTATCTCAAGGTTTGGGGAGTTTCCGATCATTAGAAATATTACTTTCAGCAAGATAATTTAGAAAAATTCCCAAACTTTCTCTGGTTAACTTTTGGAAATGTATAGTTGATGTTGAAAATGTACTGTTTATTTTTAATAAAGTATTAATGGTAATAGTCAATGTTTTGTGTACTTTTAATGTGAATGGGAAAAGACAGCAAATCAACATGATATGAGTGGAAATATAGTTCTACTTGTACACAGAGGAATAGGCCGACAGACAAAAGTTAGCTGTAATTTTAAGTGAATTGAAGGATAATGCATCTGTAATCTGTACATGAAATCTATGAGCGAAAAATATTTTCACAAACAGACATAATAAGTGTAGTAGGGGGCCAATCAAGGTGCATTGATTGCTCAAGAAAGCAAAACTGCATGCATTCAAGTCATTCTGCATAAAGTTGTTGATGTGCTGATTCCAACACCATTTATAGATGCATGTTTATAATTGAATAATTGAAAACAAAAAGGAAATATGTCTGAAAGGGAATAATGACACATTGATGGAGGAGGACAGAAGTTAATGGAGCCAAAACATCCAGTGATTTGGAAAAATGCCTTGGTGACAGTACACACATGCACGCACACTCACTCTTGTCAGGTGTTGCACTGACACAACTGGTTAGGATTGCAGCCAGCATGTGAAGTCAAGTGGAATGGAGAAGCAAATAAATGAAAGCTATTATGCACACACTTGCGCACAGACACACACTGACCGCCATCGGGGAGTTTCACTTGTCATTGCACATGAGACGACAGCCTGAGGCGCTATTCGGACCAAGAAATCTGGCAGCTTTCCTCAAGCGAGCACGAGGAAAGTGTCATTGCCCTCGCAATCAATAAAAAAAATATATATACCATATGTGATGGCAACTTAGGCTGTGTAGTCATACGAAGATGGGCATACATTAAGTAGACATCCGATGTATATTTCTTTTTTATCTTTTTGCCAAATAGTCTCATCAGATGTGAACATACTGTAATTCAGTCCTGATTCCTGAAGTTTATTACATGGCTCAAATAATGTTTTTCTATAGGAAGTAAGAAAGTGAGTTAGTCAGTTATTTAAATGTACATATTAGTGCAATAATTAAATAAAAGTTTTCTTAGGAATTCATTTGCCATACCAAAATCCTACAAAACATTTTGGTATTGGCCTACATTATAACCAGAGATATGATCTTTTCACTTCTATGATAATATAAATATTTGCATTATTTATAAACTCTGGAGTTTTTGAGCCTGTAGTGATTTTGAGGGGAAATTTAAACAATGTGCAAGCTATCCACTTGACCTGGATATTGAAAACAAAGACCTGCATTTCAATTCACAACAATTAAATCTTTGGTTGTACGGACCAGTTTGTTTTTGACTGATAAGTTATACAAAATTCCTTTTTTTCATAACACCTACAATATTGACATAAATAAATGCTATGCCCATTGCTATTTTACCAATGTATTAGTATTTCTATTTATAGACTTAACTTAGTGGATCAGTTATAAAACAGTTTCCTCCACAGTTTAGCTAAACTAATACTACTACTATACTAACTAAACTGTGGGTACAGTTTAGTAAAGTGTTGGTAGTTTAGTAATATGTGTGTAAAGATAACTAAACTGTGGTTACAGTTTAATAATGCAGGGATCCAGATAAATAATCTGTGGGTACAGTTCAGTAATTTGTGGGTACAGTTTCGTAATTTATAGATATATATTACTAAACAGGCTTCTTTTTCATAAGTATATTATATTGTCTTTTTGGGGGGCCTATTATTGTGCAATGGTATTTTTTTAGCACTTGTGATGACCTGATTTTGGTCCTCCTCTGCCTTTTTTGTGTGATGAGCTGTTCTATGCCATGTTTTCATCTGTATTGAAATTAACTAAAACATTTTAAAATTTGAAGCACAACATTAATTTTGAATGGCCTCTTTTGCAGCGCACAAACTATAGTCTCTAAAAGTTTCAGGGAAAATTAAAGCTGTTGTAAGACCATTTAAATTGTATGAAAGCACTCTTCGAAGCCTGTGTTGAATTAACTGGTTGAGTGATGAGGTCCGAGCACTTGCATGCTTGCATGGTATGCACATAATTTAAAGATGTGTCTACCTTCATAAATGTTTGCAGTGAGTGAAATCCCATGCAGCCATTTTTTTCAGCCTGTTTTTGTTTGTGTTTTACCTTAACAGGCAGAACATGGATTGGGAACTCTCTGCGAAAGTAAATATTAGGAAGACCATGTACATTTTGGCCCAAAAAAAGCTATTGCAATCGGGACCAAAATATTGAAGCGTAACACATTCAGCAAAACTAATCTTGACATCCATTGGTCTAGAGTCTAGACCAACAATTCAAGGTTGTTCTTCAGGTAAATCACCCTTTATTGTTATACCAGTCATTCAGAACAACTAACATTATGTAAAAATGACAAAAAAAAACAGATTGCAAGTGCAGTCAAATCAGTTCAAGTGTTTTCATTGATTTGATAGCATTAAATATTAATAAGAGCAGAGACAGTGGAGCAAAAATTCTGCCATAAAATATTGATGTGACCAAAACAAGCCTCAAAATACAACATATCTCAATCCGCCCAATTATATAAGCAGCGAAAATGACAGACATGTTTGTCACATTTTGTGAAAGATTTACATTATAAATAAAATACCCATAATTTAACCACAACTGGAATGAAGCAGCATCAGTAGATAAACAAAAAAAAAGAGGAAATGGATGTTTAAACCATGCTTTGAAGTTAAAAAGCTAAAAAAAACATATGAGTAAAAGGCATGTTTAATTTTCTGTCGTCTGCATCATAAACATTTAATTGAGAATGTCACTGAGGGATGGCTTTGCAGCTCACAGTAAATCTTTTCCACTCATTATACGATCGGTCTTGTGACGAGTTTGGCATTTTAGATTGTGATGTTTTAAAGCATGTTTTGTATTCCCCTTTTGAACAATGCTTGATTTGTAATACATATTTTTGGACTATGCACTACAAACCCTTAAATAGGGCATTTATTCAATGGACAATATTAATGTATTCATTTATTCATTTACCTTCATGCCGCTTATCTTAATAAGGGTCGTGGGGTTGCTGGTGCTTATCCCACTGAACTATGGACGCATTTTTTGCAAGAGGAATAATCTACAAAACACACATTTCCTAATGTTTCAGAATAAATTTAGTGCTTTAAGCTTGCACCGAACTAAAGTGCAAGAAAATGGCCTTCAGAAGAGCATGTACATACAAGTTATTACTGCAATAATTATTTATGATTATCCATTTTTGAATGACATATACACTAACTTTCTGTGGACGGATCTTTCTCACATCTAATAAGGATCATATTTATACATGTACAGCCATTTACAATCCAAAACGTGATTCAAAGCCCCAAAAAAAGCAGGTAAAAATAAACTTATGGAGCAAAAATAAGGGTAAAATGTCACAATTAGCGACATTTCAAGAGGTAAAATAATCTTGCCATTAGCGACATTTCAAAAGGTAAAATATATATTAATAACTACTTTTGATTCAATTCACAATTGCAACATCGTCATAACTATTGTCATTTGTGTGATTGTTCGAGTTAAACATAAATAAGGCAATGGTATATGTTTTGTAGGTAGCTTTGAGAGTGAGTAGCAGGGCTGAAACAAGCAGATTGAGAGCAATCAGGGGGGAAGGATTTCTGCCACCCGGGAGCAAAATATACAATACCGAGCAAAAACAGCTGGCAATAATAAAGTCTTGTGTAACCTTTTACTTAATGAAAAAAAATGATTCAGACTAATGAGATTTTAAGATAAAATCAAAATAACTGCTGCTTTCATAAACCTGATCAACTTTCGTCATTTTGGAAACGCACAACTTGCATGAGTATGGTTAGATATGACAGTGCAATCACTGCGTCCAACCTAACGTTGGCCAACCTGAGTTGTTCTAATTTGAAAGCACTTGTTCTGTAGAAAATCATTCAGATTCATTAAATTTAATCATTAACCTTCGATAACGCCATAAGGATTTAGTATACTTATGAATGAAATACATTTTCAAAGATTCTCAAGTTATTTGTATCTTTGCACCCCCGATACCAACTTTGGTCAAGAAACAGAATATACCATAAACTTGCAACTAGCCAGTTAGAGGGCATATGGTGACAAACAACTATTATAACAATTATACACATTCACATCAATGGACAATTTGGAGTGTTCAATGAACCTGACATGCATGTTTTTGAATATAGGGGAAAACTGCATAAATCGAAAAAAAATACGCACACTCAACACAGGATTTGTGGAGACTGGATTTGAGACCTTAGAACTTAAAAATAAATAAAAATTAAATAAATGCATTTTTTTTAAAATTGAAAAAGAACTCTGAGGAAGATGTGCAAACTAGAAGGACATAGTGCTGCATTGGAAAATATTTAATTGACTACCCCGTTTTTGATGTGCCATTTTTAAAATAATAAATATAATAATTTTCTGCACTTCTTTGTTGACATAGTAAAAGTCAATTCTTTAGATTGAGGTATAAAACAAAACACAAATGATATGTTATATCGAAATTTGTTAGTTTGAAAACTGAGAGAGAATGTTATGACATTCTGGAATGAATGACTGGCCAAAAACAGCTTGGAAAGTAGAAAATGCAGCTTTTTAGTGGGGTTAAGGAAAAAAATAGCTTCCCTTGGTTGTACAGAATTTGTTATAGAGTTAAAATTAAGCAACAAAAGTGTGCAACAGCTTATTTGTTTCTCTCACTTCATCTCTCCCACTCCCTTTTCTATTTTTTTTAATTCCCTGCATTATCAGTGACATGAACTCTGAATAACTACGTCTATTATAAAAGCAGTGATGGGGGTGCCATCTGTCCATTTTTCCATTATTTCACATTCAGGTTTAAGGAATAGTCGCAACAAAATACAGGAAATAGAAAGGCAAATCAAGCATTCAATGTTACTGTCACACCTACAAAAAAATGTAGTCTTCTAACATGCACGTTTTTGGGTCGTATGTGGAAAGCGAAGATGGACATGCAAACACCAGACAAGGATTCCAACTTAGGTTCTGTATGCTTGACATGAACTCTACATTATAATTTTTTATATATCAAAACAGTAAAATTTATCATGTCTGCTGGTGAGTCTTCGATTTATTGGAAAGAATTTCAGTGAATTCCTTTGGGCGCTTTACTAACTGAAAAATATCCTTTAATCGCTTTGGGCGACCTTTAGTTCACAATAAGGTTCTGTTCTTATAGTGGTGGTAGTGGCAGTAATTTATATTGTCTGCAAATCTGAAAAATAACTCACATTAAAGTCATGATTACAGAGAATATTTTAAAAACGACAGATTACCTTTAGTTTTGTCATTTGGTGATTTTGGGTCCCTGTACCGTCTTCTTTATCCCATTCTTCTTTTTTGCTGACATAACCTTTAACTGTATGTATGGGAATGTAAAGAAAGGAGGAAAATGGAAGATGCATGGTTAGATGAAGGTATCACATTCATGAAGGAGGAGATGCATATATTTTGGCAATGTGAGACACAGTGTGTATTCCTGCAAAGAGTCCATCAGCAAATAAGTTCACCAAAAAATCTACATAACATCAGTTTAGGTTGAGGTTCATTTTGTTTCCTGTTAGTCGTCTATGAGGATAGCTGTATGCATGTGTACTTTTATTGTGTATTTGTGTGGGTGTAAGCATATCTCAACTGTCGGCATGGCACCACGTGGGAGCGCTGACAAGTGTTTTTTGTGGATTTGTGTTTCTGTTTCTGTGTGTAAAAGAGAGATTTAGTGGATAAAATGTCTGACAGGTTTTATCCAGGATTGTTGTCTTGTTAGTTTCAGGAGAATTTCACTCGTAGTTCATCTTGTTTTCTGGTGTGGTTAAACAAAATGTCATTAATGAAAGATCAAATACTTGCGTGATTGCGATCACTGAAATTTGGACTTTTTCTTCTTTTGTTTTCAGAATTCCAGGAGTGTCATGTAGAGAATTCCTGTAATTTGTGCGCCATTTTCTTTTGCGACTTTGTGAAAAGAGTGAAGGATCTGTCTTGTCTGTGCTTGCAATCAGGTGTCTCTCTGTGTGAGCGTCTGAAGGTCGGAGGTGTGCAGCGAGTGCTGGAGGAAGACATTTTTACGAGAGTAGCTTTTTAGGGACAATGGACCCCTGGGTGGCTGACCCAGGCGCCCCGTGAAGGGCGACAAAGTGGAGGACGACGAAGAGGAGGTGGAGGAAGGGTTCTGGGGTGAAGTGGTCCCTGACGAAGAGATGCTCCCCCTACTGGCCAGGCTGGAGGAGGAAGCGCCAACTGCCCGTGGAATATGACTGATCTGCTGATGCTCCCCTTTGCGAGATGCTAAACTTCCTCCTAAGGACTCAGAAGAAGATGACACCCTCTCTGGCTGCCTGCTGGCTAAAGATGACATCCCGCGGGGTTGGACGGGAGGAATGAAAGAATGAGGCGCCGTGTTTGGGCCGCCGACGGGCGGGTTGCAGTGGTTCTCCTCCTTGGCGGAACCGAGGAACAGCGGGTGGCGGGGGATGTTAGCGAGGTCCCCTGCGAGAGGCAGAAGAGATGGAGCAACTCCGGCTCGTGCTGCCCTTCGATCCTTTAGGTACGGTGGGCTGCTGTTGTTGCCAGGGCCTGACTGCCCTAGAAGGTTGTTGGCCTGATAGAAACAATAATAAAGAAAACATCCTTTTAAAAAATTTAATGGCTTCTTGCTCAGTGTTGCCAGGTTCAAGGAAAGGAAAACAAAAGAAGTGAGGCTGTAAAAAGTAGGCAGAAAGCAGAATAAATTAATATTTGTAGGTTAGGACCGGCATATTTACACCCGTCATAAAAGTTTTGAGACACTTATGACAAATGTGCACATGTTTACAGTCAATTGGCACAGGACTTGGCAAAAAATAACCTTGAATAGTGAGTTTCAAAAGTCTTTCCAATGTCAGAAATGTCTATGAAAGGTATTTTGTCTAAAGCAGCTTCTATCCTGGTTACCCTGATAACACCCTGAAGATGGCAGATGCTATACATACATGGTCTTGATTCTAAACAGCATAAAGGAACATCTTTTTTTTGTCAACCTGTCTTCTTGACTGTGGAGTTAATGTGATTCTGGATGGGATGGGAAGACGTAGTGACTCCCGCGTGCGATGAGAGACGCAACAATTAGAGTAAGAGGGAGTGTGCTGCTCGCGTGTTCGCCCTCAACTGTTAATTGGGTGACATTTGGAGAACCAGGGCTCTCTAGACTCCTGCAGCTCGTTCTAATTGTTTCTAAACCAAGCGGAACCCTGCTCACTAAAGAACACACACAGCCACACACACTCACACAGAGAACAGGCAACACAAACAAGCACAAGTTTTGCATGAACTCGCAAAGCGTCGGCATCCAACTGGCTCCCCGGACGCAGCGGGAAGGATGGCAAATAAAGCTGGACGGCAGAAACAGAAGCCACCTGTTCTCCTTTCATGCTCCACTGCACGCATCTCTCTTATGAAACGAAGCTCCTCACGGCCACTCTCCCTCTATCCTCACTCACAAATTAGACTACAAAAACCCATATCTTACAAAGAATACCAAACAGCACACTACTAAATACATTGACAAATGAGTTTAATTTTTCCATAACCAAGCTCATAACTCAATTCATGAATATAAAATATATCATCTGATTTTGATAAAGAACATTGGAATGTATAAAATATAATAAAAATACCCTTTTTATGGAAAATAAATAGTTATTTAAAAAATCTAATGGTAAAAAAGGGCTCCAATTTTGGTGCAGTCTCCAATTAATTTGCATGGTTTGGTTATGACCTCTCATTGTGAGGAATTGGTGCCAATTCCACTTTATAAATTGAAGAGGCCTAAACAGATAAAAGGCAAAATTTCTAAAGAAAAGAACAGCATTGATTCATAGCCTTGAGAGTGATATGACCAGGATGAATTTGAAAAAAAGGCAGCTTGACGGGTAGACAGGTTTGAGTGCTAGCACACAAATTTAAATTATCAACTTAAAAACCCGGTACTACCATCTAGTTTAAATATTAATTCCATAACATTTAAGACTTTTTAAGGGCAATTCCATCAGTCAGTTTGCATAACAGGGTAAAAATATGACTAACTTTTTTCTTAGTAATTTTCTTCTTTTTCTGACCAAGAACAGTGATATTCAAGTATGACTTAAACATGCAGTATAGTGTAAAACCAATTCCACTTGACGCTATATTTTTCTGCTGCTGTTTTGTTTGCATTTGTTTTACCTCGAGGCATAAAAGAAAACAACAATGCATGGTCTGTGTTGACTATTGACAAAAGCATTTAAAAATCCAAATGGAGTTTAAGCCTTACCAGCAAAAAGCTGAACAAAAGACACGACAAAAGTACCAGCTATATTGGTAGACTGATCTTTTTTAGTGTACCCAGTTCAGATATGGTACACCAACAAAAATAATAATAATAATAAAAGGTTTAAAAGCTAATTAAGGGTAATGAAAAAATATTTTTAATTCAGACCTGCTCCCATATAGTATCTACTTTATGTACATGGAGAAGAACTGCATGCTAGTGCATGGCATGATGACCAAATTAAAAACCTGGTAGTAGCATCCATCCAATCCATCCAGTTCTTTGACTAATTTGCTGGAAGATTTGGATGTATTACATCAAGTACATCAAATGTTTTCACCTGATTTAATAACTTGCTAGGAGTTTGTTAAAACTAACACTTCAAACGGTACCGCGTTCCTTGTAGTGCCACCCAGCTACCTCCTCATTCAGGTACTTTAACGGGTTCCTCTATTTCTACTTTGATAGATAGTTGAGAAACAAGTACGCGTTGGATGAACTATTGAGCGTCAGGTACTTGCTAATGTGTCTTGATTGGGGGACGCAAATGGCAAAACTTAACACAGACGGATTTGTCTCATTAAGATGAGTGAAAGCAATGAGGGGGTTCACTGGAACCTCTAAGGAATTGGGACAATGCCGTGCTGTCAGTTTATGTGGGACGGCTTAATTAGGCCCGAATCTTGACAAAGTGATTCTGTAAGAGTTCCAAGAGTTTTCTGTTTCATTATACAAATCATTGCAGCAAAACGCATATTCTTGCCTAACATGCATCTGACAGCCAGGCTTTTATTTTTGTTTTCATTTTCTTGAGTTTAATTGGCCTTAGCTGCAAACAGTATGCACCGTCTTTACTAAAGGCTGTAGCAACTAAAAGTACTACTTCATCATGTGATGTACCAGCCAAAGCTGTCTTTTTCTTCTCGTCTGCAACAAGGCATAAGGCCAAACAGCCTATCTTGCACAATTTTCCACTTTTACACTAAGTTACGGAATAAATGAAAGAAACAGATGTTGTATATATTAGATACAGTCCAGATATCCAAAGTAAAAGCTGTGGTATAGCTGTGCGGGAGTGCATATTTTGTGTGTTATAGGCAGAGACAGATGGAGACAAAGCAAAAGGTCAAGTGCAATGAAAAGAGAGGTGTAAACAAATGGAGTCAAAGGATTGAAAGGACAGGAGGGGCAATGACAGATTGGTGAGAAGGTGATCAAAGATGCAGAAAAAACACGATGAGAGTGACAGAAGGTTGAAAAAAGTAGAACTGATGTACAAATTCACGTGTGCTGACTCGGGTGCACACCTCCCAAATATTGACACCGTGCGTTCAAAAGTAGGCTGATTAAATCAAAATAATGAATTTTAACTGTACAAATGGAGAAAGGGTTCTCAAGACTAAGAATCCTTCTATCTCAAGTTTAATGACTTTCAAACAACAAGCCCTGCATGTGGTACGCGGCACTTCGGGGGAGAACAGTGAAAGCAAAACAGTAGTATCATCAATCACACACCATGACTCAATACCCTACGGAGGCACAGAATCATAATCACACTGGACACAAAAAGTTGAGAAGTCCTCACTGAGATAACGTGGAGATTAAAAATTCTATAATGTGATTTTGTCACATTCAATAGTTTTCTTCATGAATAAAAGTTGTCAAACAACTTTTCACACAGTAAAAATTCAAAAAGTACGTATTGACGTTTGCGATGTTCCATTGGTTTATTTTCCTACATGTTCTGATGATGTGAAAGAAACTGAATGTTGTTAAAAATAACTATTTGGCATAAAGCCACAGAAGAAAATTGTGGAATTGAACATGTTTCCATTATTTCTTTTATTGATTATTGGGCTGGTGTCTTTATAATCTCATGAGGGGAGTGCTACAGAAAACATTAAAAAAAACAATCAACAAAAAGGAGTGCTACCAATACAGTGATTCTTCCACAAAATTATTTAGTTCTAGAAGTGATTTCCTCACTTGAATTTTTCATAAGTAGAGTAGCAATTTCCATGTTAATGCCCTTATCTGTTCCAAAGTACAGGTTAAAGTCAAATTGTGTTGTGTTCTGTTCTGGCAGGGTAATACTTTCTCACCCCCTAAAGATCAATAGGGTGGTCAACGGCATTCAAGGTGAAAATATGGCAAGGATTTTTCTTACTAGAATATTGTAGCTAAATGTCACTGTAACAATAAGGTATATAAAGAGATGAGGATAACAAAGACCCCGGCCTGCAATAGCTAAAGAATGCCCGCAGACATCCAGACCATCTCTCACACCCACAATGGGCTGGATCCATTTTCCACTAGACAATCAAATAAAGTCAGAGAATCTAAGCACACTGGCTGTCTCAAGGCCATAACAACACATACAGCACTTGTTGGTTTACCTCAGTAAAAAAAATCCACCGTGGGAGGACAACAGCCTATAGCAACATCCCCCTATTGCCCTTCTGCTTTTTATCTATTACAAAGATCTTTGGACTGCAATCTTCCAGATTTTACATCCCTTTAATTCCCACCCTTTTAATTCTTTTTTTGTTTAGTTTTTTATGTCTTCTTCTATCTCTCATTATATTCGAAGTGAGTTGTCACTTTGTATCAAAGAGGAAACCCATTAAAGTGTATCCAGTTGTAAAATTGTCTCTTGTGCCCTGAGTGTATTTATGAGATAGATCAGTTACTAAATTAGATAATTCCGGATCAGTTCGGATCATAGAAATGAGATTTTCACAAACCAATGCGTTGAGAGAGCCTGTGTGATGGTTGTTGAGAAAAGACAGGAAAAATGGGCAAGTTGTCAAAATACCTTGTCCAGTGATAGTGTTTCTTTTGTGTCTTCCATAAATCCATTTATATTTGTTCGCTTTGTTCCCTTTCCCAATGGCCTGATCAGACTGTCAGCTGGTGATATTGAGAAACCTTTTTTTATTTAAAGGTCTATTATTTGGATCTTACACGACAGGTGTCAAGCATTTTCATCCATCTGTTTGTGCATTGAAAAAATAGTAAAAATTGAGACTGCCACGACATCTCCTCGAACAAGCTGTCTCGCTGAAAACCTCTTAGCCAAGAAAATGCTTCCCACATACAGTATTTGACGTATTTTGCATTAGTGGTTGCTCGACAGAAAAGCAGACCCATTAACCAACATATTTATTTATTTATTTTCCAATTTAATTGTTTCATTTAATTGTTTTTCATTTAATTATGGTTTTACTGGGTAGTGTGGGTTAGTGATTGACAATCAATGAGTTCACCAACATCAAAAATGGACAAAACAGCCGATTAAAAGATGATTGAAAATTGGACCCAACTGTTAATAAAGAGACAAAAATGAAGGCAAGTGAATATGACTTAAGTGCAGAATTAGGTTAGGTCAGTAGGTGATCACAATTGGCTTATAGTTGAATAACATACATATATTACAATAAATGAAAATTGTAAACGGGGAAACCCATTTAATAGAATGCTAAAGGTTCTACACTGCTAACACTGTCAATTGTGAATAAAGTTTCTTTTGAACTCACTCAAGGATAGCACACACTTTTGAGTGTTAATACCCGTGGGTGTTTATCTTATAAGAAGAATTTAACTATACCAGGGTGAGTTCTAAGAACTGTAAGTGGGTATGTCACTGACAGAAGCTTTGCTCTGTGGGCTTCATTTCTCTCGGTTTTTCTTTATTCTTGTCGCTTGGCCTCAGTTCTTCACACGTCTCACACCTTCTCTGCTACCGCCCTTCATTTTGTCGTTTATTTATTTTTCTTCCTCTTCAAAGTTATGTAACACGTTGCGAGTGAATGCTAGCGTTTAACAGGGACGAGCGAACCCTAACAACTGGAGCATGGAGGACAGACTGCTACAGCTGAAAGACTGCACAATAAGGAGAGGCTTCCATGAAGCTTCAGGATATACGCAAACGAAACAATCCAAAAGTAGTTAGCACATTGGCTGTAAAGGTTTGGGGTTCTAAATGAGAACTTTAAGAACAGTGAAAGTTGTGTACCCCATAGAAAAGTATTATTTCTCTAAAACTATCCCTTTGAGTGGTATATTGTGTTTATCAGCCATCTACTAAAAATGTGACGTTGAGGTTCAATGTCCATAAACAAGTACAAGCTGCTCGCTTATCTGTTTAATCCTTGAGCCTTTCAACTGGTGGCCTCCATAGCTAAAGGTGGACTTGCTGCTGCCAGCATTGTATGGGGCCAGGTGAGGTCTGGCATGTGCCAATTACAGAAATGCACAAAAATCAGTGTGATGGAAGCAATTAAAATCTGGGAGACAGTGGGAACAGTTCAGACTGCCAAAAATGCACAATGTATCCTTTAAATTATAGACTGTCTGAATAGAACATTTTGAGTCAGCAAGTGTAAAGTTTTTAGTCAGGGAGCCTTCAAATTGTCCAACACAGAATTAAAAGAGGTGGTTTGGCAAATATGTAAGCCAGAGTCACACTGAGAACAGGGAATCTTTAAGAAGGCTCTCAGGAAGGAGGTGCTGACTTGGATGCTTTAACCCCAACAGGTGCGTGAGTGCAATGATGGCAAAAATTATAGACCACCAGCCTGGGCAAATGTTTCCTGGACATTGCCCAAATCGAGTGGGATGATGGTGACAAGAAAATGAACAAGTGGATGGTGAAGCAGTAGGAGGTGAGGAAACACACAATATGACGGACAAAAAGTCCAGAAACAAACAAATAGAGCTTTGATAATACAACAAAAGAAGGGCAAGTAGGGCGATGGTCAGATGGAGGAGGATAAAGTGAGAAAGCTGAGTTAGTGAAGATGAAAACCAAAGATAATTAGTAAACCAAAGGAGGAAGATAAAAGCAGACATCCACTAAATAGCTAGCAAAGAAACAAAAGTGGGTCTAATCTTCCCCCACACACCATGCTCTCTCTCTCTTGCTCTCTTTCTGTTTCTCCAAATGTTCAAAGTAAAACAAGTGTTTTCGAGTTCAAAACATGTAGAAGAACAAGAAAAGTCATCATCAATAATTCCATGAGTGGATGGGACAACGCTCTACTTCAGGGGTGCTCAACTCCGGTCCCCAAGGGCCCCTAACCAGTTTAGTTTTCATGTTTCCCTCGACAAAGACACCTGAATAAAATAATCAGGATGATTACCAAGCTTCTTGATAGCTTGCTGATGAATTGATCATTTGATTCAGGTGTGGTAGAGAGAGATATAGCAAACAGACTGGGTAGAGGCCCTCGAGGACCAGAGTTGTGCACCCCTACCATACATTGTAACATCTACTAATCAAACAATTTATTGTTTTGCATTGGGATGGATATAATAACTAGATAGCTCTGTAATCCTATATTGTAAACAAATTACATGCACAGGATTATAGATGATTGTCATAGGTGAAGATGGCATCTTTAACAAATATTATTGTTCAAGTCAAAGAATCTCATGAGTGTGAATGAACCATCAATGTGTCATAGCATTGCTGTTAAAAACACTTTCTAGATCAATAATCTTACACAATATATTCTCCTAGTATGCACCAATTTATGATTATAACTGTACTTGAGTGGAAAGTGACAGCATTAGATCAAAAGCATAGAATTGTCTATGTCTATGATGACCTCGAGAAATCTGTTCAACTATAGTGCAACACAATGTTTTCTTCTTTTATGGATGAAGACAGAAAACATGTTTAATGAGAGCCTATGAGAGATTACCCCAAGCATTCATCCTACAGTGTGAGGGAAATTTCTTCTTATTGAGCTAGAATTACATTTTAAGCTTCAATTATTTATGATTCAAAACCTGATGTGAAGATAGTCATGATTGTCAGTGGGGATATCATTGTGTGACGTGCTTTGCTTGTTCTGGTACACAGAAGTAAATACATTAAGACATTGGCCAATGGAGCTATATTGATTTCCTCAAGTGAGGTCTCAGATTATACATTTAAAAAAAAAGCATAATAACAACGGAGATGGATGTACATATTCCGTTTTAATGAAATGAGTATCTACATTGTGGTTTTGTGCATTCACTACTGAATGGCAAACAGTCTTGATAAAATCTAAAAACTGATTTTCTAAAGAAGGCAAAGTCACCCACATATCAGAGAATTAATTATTGATTGACACCAAGCAACTTTTTGAACAATAATTCAAGATTTTTTGAGAGCAAAAAACATATGCTGTTATACTGCAACCAGAATAAGACAAGTCACCAATTGTGTTGCTGCTGCTCCTGGAAAGAACCCAGCAAATTACTTTTTTTTCTTTTTTTGTTCTTCCAAATGAGGCTGGATGAGGCAAATGAGTTTGCAAAAGAAATTTTGTTCTAATTACGTTTTAATGAACTATTTTTGTTCTGAATAATTGAATCCTTTCTCATGGAGGAGCCACGGAGATCATTAGCCTACATTCTACACACGTATTGTCATTGTTTCTGCACCACATCCCATTTGTAGCCTCGTTTTTGGCGGATACAGTATTTTGAACTACCACACGAGTTGGCAGTATTTGAATAACACACTGGATAACTTGCTTGAGAAAAATCAACCTTGTTTAGGTTTTGAATAGTTCTAGTCAAATGCACAGGGCTAACAAGTTTTTCCTCTTTTCATAGTAAAGTACACTTAAATTTATACGAGAATGTTGTAATGTTCCGAGTAAATATCCCTGTGGAAAACACGATTAGGCCATAAAATCTATCGACTTTTGACTTCGATTTTTAAGGGCTGCCACCGCGAGTAACACACACAATTTGTTTAGAACAGTTGCGGCATGGGATGCCTTTACTGACTAGTGGAGAACAATCAAATTAAATCCAGTAAGTATGGCATGAATGATGCATGAATTCTTGTGGCTAGTGTCCATACATTGCAACAGGGCAAACGATCCAGGCAAGAACCTTTAGAGAAGGCTGATATTGGTCTTTATCCTTGATAAGGCAATAATCTGCCAATTTGACACAGTTCCGTCCACCATATTCATAATATACATAAAGAAATTAGCAGAAAGCTAAATTTTAAAGACAATGGTGATCTGTCCAGTCGGAACACAGTGCCTTTTGAGCATGTACCACTACCACCCGCACACCAGTAGATACATGTAAACATTTTTATTTGATAGCAAACCTTTTCTTCTGTTAAAATACATTTTTGAGACTGCTCTTTTCTATGAACGGTGATGCAGCTAGTGTGCCAATTTGTGCTGCATTGTTCATTAATATTCATGCAACTTTAACCCACACACCTCATTTAATTTCACTGAAAATTGTGTCGCCTTGACAACACTTATGCTTTTGTGTGAGTGTGTGTATATATATATATATATATATATATATATATATATATATATATATATATATATATATATATATATATATATATATATATATATATATATATATATATATATATATATATATATATATATATATATATATATATATATATATATATATATATATATATATATATATATATATATATATATATATATATATATATATATATATATATATATATATATATATATATATATATATATATATATATTTATATATATATATATATATATATATATATATATATATTACGCTGTCTTAACATGTTGCCCACGTGTGATTTAATATGCTCTTTACGGTGTATTGAAAATGAGGGAAAGTAAAAAATGTGATCTTGACGCCCCACTAGTGTTGAACAAATCACTGTCGCCCTTTTGCTCTCACAGCAAAGATGCCTGCAGATTTCATCTCAGGCCATGACATAAACTACAATATATTGTCAGATGACCTACAAGCAAAGCAAGGGGTTAATGCATGCTCACACTATATGGAATGAGATGGTACTTTTTATTGTATGATGGGTAAAAAGGGCATATATATATTAATACATTTTCTTGGTAAAATCTGATTGTAATCGCTAAAATGAATAATTGTGAATTTATTTGAAAATGGGGGCATTTTAAAACATGCAGGGTAGGCTGGTTGAAAAATTTATATTTTTTTAGGTATGAGTATTAGGGTGAATGGTTGTTCATCTTCTTGTGCCCTGTGATTGGATGCCAATCAATTCAGGATGCCTGGTGCTCATTGTTGCTTGGAATAGGCTCCAGCAGAGTCAATAGAACATGACAAAGTAGCCACCTAAAAATACTGCACTTGCATCTTTTGATCAAACTCAGTGATATTGGAATTCCATAGGGTTCTAGATATAAAAGGTGTGAACGATACCAGAAAGCCTCACAATGCTTAAGACACTTCAAAGTGACTACAATACTTTTTGACAGAGAATAAGTTGAATGCCATGAAAAAAAAAAACGATTTTGTCATATCTACTGTATGGAAGACCATTTATGCACAAGGGTGCTAGATTGCTAGATGAGAATCCGTAATACAACCACTGCAACCGGTTTGCTGTATTCCGTTTTCAGATAACTAGTCCCCATTGTCCTGACATGTTTCTGCATCCGATTTCTCCTAATCTCTATCCTCTTGACACCCCCGAAGCATGATTAACTGTGTTCAAAGACAACATGGTAATCTTTCCATCAGGCTTCTATGTGCTTGAATTAAAGCAAACCAACGATGGCCTGGTTCACATGAATTTAGAAAAAAAACGTATTAAGAATAAAATATCTGAAAATTATTTACATGTAACACCTTGTTATTTTGGGGGAATAGACCGTCTTTAACACAGTGAGTTTAAACCTGCATTTTGTGTGTCCCAATATACATTACTCCATCAAACACTTCAAAAAGTGCTAAAAATCATCAGCTTTCTTTAGCCCTTCTCCTGAGTTTGCAGGGTGAGCTACAGCCAACCCAGGATTCCTTAATGACATCCTGAATTGAACGCCAGTGAACCGCAGAAAACACTGAGTTGGGAGATGGGTGTTGAAAAATCTAGCAATTGAACCTGTAAATTATCCAGTTTCATTGAGTCTATTCTCATTGGGTTCAGGGATTAAATAGACTCAATCCCATCGGAAACGGGGACGAGAGCTTGCAAACAAATGGTGAAAAAATAGTTACACAAGTGTGAATTTTTGTAATCATCCATTTCTATAGTGTTCATATTATTAGGGTTGCAGGTGAGTGATTTCTTATTCTAGTTAACTTTCGAGGTGAGAAGCAGGGTACCATTAAGGACTGGTTGCCAGTCAATAATAGGGCATTAAAATCATAATTTTTATATCATCACTGCCAATTTTCTGCTGTCTTTGCCAAACCTGGGCTACCTGTTGGTGCAGGTAGTAAATAAAAAACAACTATTATTTCTCACATTACTACCTATGGACAATTTAGTCGCAATTAACCTAAAGTGTGTTTTGGAAAGCAGAAAATACCTCGGATACCTGGAGAGAACCAGTGAAACCACAGGAGAAAACTCTGGACTGGATCCACGATGCTCGGGACTGTGAGAGAGGTGTGCTAAGTACTACCACTGTATTCAACGCACTAATTTCCAACTGGAAACATATCAAGGCCATAATTTCTGTCTTTTTATTTTTTGTTAAAGCATGCAACTCCCAGGGTGTCATCTCTGAGAAGAGCTCAAACTAATTGCCTTTTCAACAGCTTGCACATGCTTAATGTGTTAGTGAGCTCTCCTATGTGTATTCTATGTTATTTGTGTGATTGTGTGGCGCAAAAAGATGGTGATTACTTGCTCAAATAAGCAAGCTTCGTTAGAATTTGGAGCTAAGAAAGTTTTGCCCAAGAGGCCTCCTTGTGACATAGGGTAGATTTATTTAACAGCCTGACATATGGCATACCTCTTCTTTTTCTTTTGGCTTGTTATATTAGGCGTCACGACTCAGCTTCATCCACTTCCAATCTTCTTCAGCTAATCTTTATTCCCCTCCATTCTAGCACATTCCTCCTTTTTCTCGCTGTGTTTGCTGCAGATAGCAATGTCATTAGTGTACACCATTCGCCATGGGGATTCCAGTCTAACCTCATGCCAGCCAATCCATCATTATTTAAAAAAGGAAGTAACTCAGAGCTGATCCTTGACGCCTTAAATTCCATGTCCTATACCACGGTTCCTTGCTGAGTAGCCTTATCTTTCTCGAGATGAAAAGACACAATATAGTTTCCTTTGACCTGTCCTGTAATTTCCCATCAATATCCCGAAGTGAAATCATGCATTTGTGGTAATCTTTCTGCCAATAAACCATACAGATGCTCACAAACACTCACTTGCCTTCCTGGGTCTAGATTCCTGTAGTTTTTTTTTTCCATTACTTTGTGTATCCTTGTTCTTAAAAATAGACAGCCCTACACTTTGGTTATTTTTCTCAGGCATCTTCTATCTACTTGGGACGGTATGGAGATACCTTCACAAGTACAGTATGTCATCAGGACCAGTTGCGTTTCCATTTTGTATTCACATGAATACCTTATTAGTTTTTCCTTTAGTATTCATTGCTACTTCCTGGTCTACCATAATTGCCACTTAAGATCTTCCATCTCATTTTCTCCCTTTTTCACTCCTCAATTTATCACGACTGATGTGCGTTGACACATTCAATCCCAGTTGACCCTAAACTGCTAAACATCTTGATGAAAATTAACTACCTGAGTGACCAAACTGTAAAGATCTACTTCTATATCCTTCAAATAGACATATAGTAATTAATCAAAAGCAATTTATTTTTATATTTATGTCATCTTGAAGCATCTCCCTTTACTTGGACTTCAGGCTGCCACCACTAGTGTCCTTCACTACTATTTCACTACTATAACACAAAGCACACTTTTGCTCTCACCTGGACTTGGGTTGTTTAGGAATCTGGAAGTTCTGATGGTTCACCAAGAGCCTGTCTCGCTTGATAGGCACCAGTGGTGCAGTTGATATAGTTGGCCATCTGAGGTTATTGCCTCGATCTTTCTTATCTTGTCTCTAATCTTACTACCCTCTGTCAAAGGTTCTTTGGGTAAGACAGTGATTTCTATATGGCTCCGAGTGGGTATGGCAAAGGTCTATGAAAGGGATAAAATGAATGTCAACAGTGCTTTTGGCCCTTTAATGGTGTACAAGGTAAAAGCACTAAAATGAGTCTAGCTGTTTCAGGTTGAACAACATACTCTTGTCATCTTAATCGTCTTCAACTCCAAAAGGATTGCTTTTAGATACTATCATCATATGCTGTATAACAACTCTTCATATTTTTACATTAATTTATATCCTTCAGTTTTTTATTCAGAGTATGCACCAATCATGAGTCCCCCTTCTACCAGGGTTGTTCTAAACAATTTCCACTACTACTCCTTCCACAATTCTACTTTTTCTTCCAGTTCACATCTTACCTAAGGGGCATAACCACTCATTACATTAAACATAGTGTCACACTACTCAATTTCTTTTCCCATCTACATTAACATGAATCAGTTTCCTTCTCCTACCTTTCTCGCCTTACTGAATTTCCACACATTCTCCTGGCTGGACACACAATATTCTTATATAACGTCTTGCTAATTATCAGATCTCAAACTTTACCTGTCAAATCCAAAATCTCTGTTGGGGTGGCAGTATAATTAGGTGGATATATTTCATCCCTGGATAAAATTATCCAGAAATTTGCCAAATTCATGTAAATTAGGAATATGGAGAAAAATATTCATTCTTGTTCATTCTTGATGTTTGAAAAGTTTTAATTGACCACTTTTTCTGGCATGCAAATAAAATGCCTGGAAGCTGTTTTTAATTTTGGGGGGGAATCACAATAACTCCTGAAATATGTTAATAGATGATTTAGTCATCTGGTGTGGCGCATCTTCAACTCAAATTAAGGACAGTTCCAGCAGGTACAAACTGATTGATGTGATAAACATGAACAGTCATCAGAAATACTTAAGAGAATATACTAGAAGTATTAAATATTCAAGGAGTGGAGAACAATGCGCTCTCCCATGCACGCATGTGCACATTCATGAAAGCACACAGAAAAGCGCACAAAGTCTTATCCCTTTGGACCTGCTGTGTACTATAATTTACTACACTGAAATATAGCAGATGTAATTAAGTGCATCTTAAGACCAGCAGACAAAAAATACCAACAATATATTTTTAATATATATTGACAATAAAAACTAAAAATTATTTCAAAAGTTTGGAACCCAAGAACTTATCTCTGCTGACTTTTAAAAACTTGCCAATTGCAAAATGCACCTAAACAATCATCATAAGATCATAAACATATTCTGCTAACCACAAAACCAATGTTACACCTGATAAAGGCCATTTGTAAATAAATGATGATTTACCATCTTCCTACATCAAAACGGTTGAATGAACACCATAAAGTCCAAGTGATTAAGTCAACTATTATAAAGCAGCATCTTTTATGAGATCACTAAATCTTATTCAGGTCACACAAGTGTATGTGTCAACTGGCAGATCAAACAAACCTTCCGCCCATACCCCCCTTTCGCTCCATCTAAGCCATCCATCATAGCTACACCCCTCCTCTTCTCTAATTAATTTGCCTACCTGCTTTGCTCTCACTCTATCTATCAACCCAGCTGGCCTGGTCAGGTCATTACCCATGGTGCTGATGGTTTTGTTTCTCTAATTAGCCCAATTACAGCTGTCAGTTATAACCTGCTCCCACCTCCTCCCCTTGCAGGACCTCGTCATCCTTAACACGGCACTGTGTGACCTTGGTCCTCGACTTCTAGCCCATGGTGGGATTTTTTAAACCTACTCTTCCATTCCTTTGTTTTTAATTCAAGCTATGATGTGTCGGTATCATCAATACATATGCTGGGTAAGGATGACAGTATAGTTAGTGGACGCTACAAGCCACAGATGTCAAAGATGATAACTGTATAGAAGAGGTCCTTAGTTTACAAGGTCATTTTTGAGAGTTTCAATGAAGCACAGTACTTTGTATTATCGCAAACAAAGGGCTGTTAATTTATCACTAGGGTTACTGTGTCAATATATATTCAAAATATAACAGCTGTAGTTTAAAATATTCACTGTAAGTATAATACAATGCAGGGAGGATACAATTTGTTGTTGTATGTACAATATTTAATGTTTGAAATAAATAGAATCGTGTCATAGCTTGCTGGTCAAACTTTACATTATGAGCATATTTACACAGAATCAAAAAAAACTGCAAAGACTATAGATGGAAGCAATGCAATTAGTGCACCATGAACTGTAATCATCTTAACACAGACCCTGCTCTCAGCCAAAGACACCCACTATGAAGTCTCAAAGGAACCGAGACAAAGTAAAATTAATGTACCGCAAACCTGTGAGATAAATGTTAATGTACAGTATCCAAATAACATAACATTAGTCCTATGGACAGCCTGAGGCCTATTAATTATGACTATTGTGGCTTGTTGCCAAAATGACAAGTAGAGGTGTCATTATGAAGTCAATGTGGTCCTTGCACTTTTCCTCAGTCAGTGTAAGCAATGTCATGTGTGGCCAGTGTGATGCATGGCACTCTGTTTTTTTAGGTGTTTTGTGAAAAGCTAGCAAAGATGTTTAAAAAGGACTTTAGACTGAAGTTGGTCAAGTACTCAATGTACTCTAACAGAGAGGCATGCAAGTCAAGTCAAATTAAATAAATGTTTTTTAGCTTCTCAGTGTCCATAATTTTTAGTTTGATCACTTTTAAAATTTCTAGTTCAGTAGTTCAGTAGTAGGAAAATGTGTCTCATTCCTACTAAATTAAGCTTTCAAAGGCCCCTTGGGTCCACCTTCAAATCAGATTGTATCTATTGATATCTTATTGGTAAACACAGTATTACGAAAACTATCATTTCAATATGTTGTCATAACCCTGAGTCACCATAGGAACCACACTGACTAAAGCCAAACATTCTTTGCCTCCACCAAAACCTCTGAACAAGATCCGTGTCATATGGTTGACCCTTTGAGTCAGTCATGAATTGTTAATTTAAAAAAATGTGACCTGAGATTGATCTAATGTCGAAAACACTGACTTGGGGAAAAAAGTAGAAGCAAATGTGACTGCCACATGAATAAACATTCCCACTATAAGATTGCATTACATCTTAGGTTTTTCCATCTCTCTGTGTATTTCTACCTCTGCTTTCAACCTCCCTCCCCCCTTCCCTCCATCTCCCTTGCAGGCATCTTCCTGCTTTAATGAAACAGATGTCCCTTCATTAATAAAGACCAGGTCTAGCAAAGTAATGAAGAAATAAGCAGGAAATCGCACACAAATGAGCTGGGCAGAGCTGAGAGAGATTACTTCTGACAAGAATGGTTTGTTTGTGGCACGACGAACCACAACACTTGGCAAGTTGTCTTAGGACATGCCAGTAGAGGGCAAAAAGGAGAAAGAGCTGAAATAATAACTGATATTGATGTAGAAGTTAAATATAGATAAACTGCAACTCACCTTGGGAGAAAGATTATTGTTTAAACATGCTTAGAATAAAGATCCAGACTTGAACGTCAATGTGAATTTTCTGAAATGCGTTGCAACGCAAGTAGAGAATGTCTCTACTCAAAGGGAATTTTATGGAGCAAATTAGAATCATTTCTGCTTTGAAAGAACAGTGCCTTTTATAACTTTTCTCCTCCTTGTAAATCTTGCTACTGTTTTTTTTCTGTCCTCAATAACAATGAAATCATCAGCTTTTCTCCGACAAACATTAGAATTTGCTGCGGGAGGAAATATTCCGTTTCAAAATGAAGTTGGTCTGTTAAAAGTAAAGATTTGGATCAATGACTGGGTGAATGTAACATGTAAAATGCATGTCTATTTTAAATCAAATGCTTTTATTGTCAACCAAAAGCTTTAAAATGTGAAAATAACACAGATAAGCCACAGTAAGCCAGGCTCCCAACAAACAATTCTATCATTTACTTTAGTATGTTTTTTATTGTAATATCAAGTCCTGCACATGGCACAGGACCGAGAAAGCTTATTCTATGTTTAGGTGTTTTAAATTAGTGTACCAAACCACTGGGCCAAGGAATAGATCGATACCAGGCCGCCGGCTGTTTGTTGATAGACTGTCCAGAGTGAGTGGATAAAAGATATTATGCTGATATGAGTCCTCTTAAGTCCTGGGGAAAAAATATTTCCCAAACAGGCATAATTATTTACCAAAGCAAGGCTTTAGGTAATCCATCTGTTTTTTGCTTAATTTTGTGTAGCGAAGGATCATAAGATGAGACACAGGATGCCACATCCTCTTCCCCTGTTAAAAAGAGGGGGGTTCATTTAGAGACGTATATACCTTGAGTTAGGAGGCAAACTGATTCAACCCGTATGTCAAGACATCACTATATTTTATCTAGGGGTGCAGTGTCATATCTATAAAGTATACTATATTGTTATACAATATTCTGCAGGTACCTTATGTGTAAAAAACAAATATTATCGCCCAACTTTCTGCAAGAGCTATTTTGCAGAATTACTAAGAAGCCCAACATTGGTGAGATAAACTAGAAATCTCTCTCCAGTGTTTCCCGCTATGGAAGCACCTTTGCAGGCATAAAATGCACAAACAACACAAACATATGTACCCTTCACCAGCCACTCATGTGACTCATTGCTCAAAAACCCAAAGTCCCGTCTATACCTCTAATAGAGAGAAATCAATCATTGCACCAATTTTAATTTCTGGAACTGATTAAACTGATGTATCTTCACATGAACACAGCTAATCCATCAGCCAGTGAACCGGAAAACTGCGGCGACTGGAGTTGGCGAGAGGAACCTTAGAGAAGCAGAAAACTTTCAAGTTAATTTATGTGGCTTTTATGTCCCCCCTGATTCACTTATTTTGAAGGAGAGAACCCAATGCCTCCACTGCCGATTCATAATTTATCTACCTGGCTTCTGTGTTGCTTTGCAATTCTTCCAAATAAAAGACTTTTATTGAATTTCACCAGTGAATCCAAAGCAATTACACTAACAATCTTGTGTGTTCCTCATTACATCAGCCGACCGACATTGTTTTTGCATCTAGACTGGCCAATTAAAAGCCAAATCAGACAGTTCCCAATGTCGGAAAACAACAAAATTATCTATTGCCGAATAGATAATTTTACAGTTAAATAACACAGTGGTTCAATTCAGTGAGTGGAAGAAATTTCCTTTTTTTTTAACTATAAACTCACATTTACATTTAAGTAGAGGCTCTGTAAACAGCATTAAAATCTATAGTAAAAAAATGCGTATTCACGAGTAATGCAGAGTCCGATTCTAACATGGCAGAATAAGTCTGTTCTTTCCTCCGAACTAATTATTGTCCCTTTACCTCCATCAAACTGTTCGGCTACTGTTTGTCCTTGTTATGTTCCCAGATGAGCTCAAGCCTATTCCACCTAACTGTGGACTGGTTACCAGTCAATAACAGGATATATTTAAAAAAAAACCTCAGTCACATTCATGCCAATGAACAACTTAGAGCTGTGGTTTCAATCTCCCTTTCATCATAATCCGAGTTATGGTTTCCCCAAAGAAACCGCTATGACAATCAGATAACTGTATAATCGGCTTATCATACAGTTACGTATACACAAGAGCACATTTAGATATCACGATTGCAACAAATTGGAAACTAAGCTGAGGTAAGACATCCAACTGTGTTGGCAACATAGTGTAATGGACTTGCTGCTAAGCTAATGTCCTGCTGTCACAAAGATGGGCTCCCTATTGATATTGCTTTCACACAGTCAAGTACAAAACTAAACCTCCCTAAAAGTAAAATAATAATAATAATAATAATAATGATAGTAAACATAAAGAAAGAAAAAAATAACCTGTATCTACAATAAATAGATATTCATGTCAGGTAATGACACATTTTGGAGGAAATAAGAGTGACGGCACCAAAAGAAAGTAAAATATTCCTGTACTAAAGCTCCAAGAAGGCACTCCCTGGTTGGCTGGAGACATCTTTAAGCACCCCTATTCAGGCATAGCACTATGGCTTTGCATTTTCAGCACACACAAAAAAAAAAAAAAAAAAAAACACACTCTCTCTGGTGGCTGTAATGTCAGTGAAATAGATTACAAACCTAGACTTTGCTTACCCAGTGCAAAAGTGCTGCAATTAACACCCAGGTTGGTCAGTAACTGACAAATTGCTAGAGGTCCGCAGGTAATACAAATTCTATCCGAGCAAGGCATAGTAAATCATATTTACCACAACATACCCTGGTTTAGAGTACATTTAATGCAAATGTGCACTAATGGCCACAAGGAAAGACTATGCAGGATTCAAGTAATATTTTTCACTAAGAAAAGGCAGCTATGTGGAGGCAAAAAAAAAAGAAGCAGAGTTTTGCTGAGTATCTTCAAAGTCAGCACAAGTGAAAACGACAAGATGCCAGATGACATATCTGTTAGGAAAGATTCTTCCATTTATTAATCATTTTTTCTTGATATTTCTGGTTTCTCAAAACAAATTTAAAATGGGATGTATGTACCCTCAGCTGAATCATAAGGTTGAATCAAAGACTCAAACTATTATGCGAAGAATACTTTGACTCAACTTCTCTGCTCGAATGGATTTTCAGGTGACTAAAATGAAGAAACTGCAGCTACAATCAATCAACGTCATCTTTCTTTTGGCACCTTATTTTCTGAACGGGTCTGACTCCAACTTGATTGCCATGTTGTCGAGGTGAAGAAACAATGAAAGATGGATAATGGAATAGACAGACTTATATCAAGTTTCCCAGAATGACGGTAAATCAGACATTCTTGATTGGAATGAGTAATGAGAGAAACCATTGGAGAGACAGCAAACGGCACTTATAAAGCTTTGCTCTGATGACATCATTCCTTACCTATGAGGGCAGATTAGTCATTGCAGAGTGTATGTCCTCTTATTGCACTACATTTAACTTATTACAATATTATTGGACGACTATGTAACAATATGTGATTTACAGAGGAACCTTCAAGGTTGAACGTGAGCTCTTCAAAACACAACAGAAAATTGCTTGTCTTTGTGCAAATTAGTGTGTTTAGAAATTTAACAAATAGGGAGGATTGCATTTGGAATACAAAAGACCACCGCTGTTTGTAGGTATGGCCAACAGGAAAAAAAGATTGATGACTTTGAAAATATTTTCCTCCACACTGCAAAATTTCTGAGCGAGCCATGTAACAAAAAGCAGTTTCTGTTGCTATTCTGTTTTTTTTTGTAAAACAGATATTACAAAACAATAAAAATATATTTTTTTTTAAATGTTCCAGCAAGTTTTTTCTAATTTATAATGATGAGACTATTGCCTCAATATTGAGGCCTGTCGTTTTATTGAAAAAAAAAAAAACAACTAAAAGAATTCAACCTTAAAGGTTTCATTTCTAAAATTTAAATACTACACAAAGTAAGTTGTGTGGTCCATTTGAGACACCATACCTTTTTATTTTCTTATTTCCTCCATCATACCATGCTGCTTACTGGCTCCAGACAAAGGTAGGAATATGGTGTGGTTGGGAAGAAACATAAAACACAGTGGTGAGATGGCACATGATGTGAGGGAAAAAAGGCAGTCACAAAGACAAGAAAATTAAAAGGATGAAGCCAAGATGACAAAGTCTCACATGGGGCACACACACAGTGATATACACAGACCTTTACTGCTTTTTAGTCAGATCATCAATGGTTCGATTATAGGACGTTAAAAATATATTGTTGAACAGAGAACACAAATCGTAAAGGGATGATGAGGAATGAAGATGTTGATGTGAATGTGAGTAACGAGCACAGTGCCAGTTGAATGAGTTAAAATTCCCTCGAACATGCTTTGTTGACTACAAAATGATTTATTAGCGGATTAAAATTCCAGCACACAGACAGACAATCCATAAAAACGCAAACAAACAAGCGATAGTCATCAACAATGCCGTTAATGATCGGGATTGTTAGTATAAAATAGTCTCTAACTCAAAGAGTTATAACTTCATTCATTCATCTTTCATACCGCTCATCCTCGAAACAGTTGCGGGGATTGCTGGAGCCTAACCCAGCTGTCGTCGAGCGAAAGGCGGAGTACACCATAGACTGGTGGCTAGTTAGTCGTAGGGCACACAGAGACAAACGACCATCTGCACTTCCAATCATACCGCCACCAGTGGGAATCGAGCCTGGCCGCATCGAAGTCAGGGGGTGAACCTCTACACCACGAGGAGGCATGCTATCAATTCGATTTAAAAAATAAAATAAAAGGAGACCCTATTTCCAATACATTTTATCCATTGTCAAGGTTCACCAGAAAATGTTCCATCTTCCAAAATATCAAAACCCAAAGAAAGGTGGAGATGAAAGTCATTTGGAATTAGACTCCTACAAAGGCTATGTAATTACCAGAGGAGATATTTTTCCTTGCGGCTCAATTTGTTGGATGTGGCCACAGACAAACTTGCCCCCAGAGCAAAGAGACAACAGCGGTTTGTAGCAAAGCTAAATCCCCTGTATCATTATGTGGATAAGCAATTTTGTCATCAAGGACAAGTGAATTTCCCATTCAACTCCTTGTTAGAGAACAAATACTTAGAAACTAAATTCACCTGTAAAGACTGCAAAGCATTTTTCTATCCTCAAAGTTCACCAAAAAGCTAGTTATCTGCATTACTGTATGTAGTAGTTGCTTATATAATATTATTATGCAAAATAGCAGTGGGTATGTTCTGTATATAATCATGATACTAATTGCAATCTGATTGATGTCAATGGAGACACGTTGCTTTTTGCATGTGGATAGGAAGCTAAAACACACAAGAAACCTACAGTTTTAAAAATAGCTGTGTGCATGTGGTCACAGTCCTTGACTTGCCTCCGCTCACCTTCTGTCTTTTTAGCTCCCGCCCTTGTATACCCGTACCTCCCTAGAGTCCCCACCACCCCCTCCACACCTGACTCTGGTGTACACTGTCATTGTACAGATAATTATATATTAAAGTGTTCTTGTCGCTATCGTCACCGTCTGTCTGTCAGTGCCATCTGTGCCCAGTTAGGTGCCTGCCGCCCCCCCTTCCCATCTTGTGCCGGTCTGGCCAGGCCTGCCTAAGGGGGACATAGCAGTGAAGGGGGGCACAGATCGAAAGGCAACCAGACAAGAACAAACTTTTTCTCTAATTTAAACACACACCTATGGACACACACCTACGGTTACTCCCACACACACCTTCTGCTGACAGCCTCAGTGCTGCTCTATTCTGTACCCTCCCTGGGGCTAGTAGGGGTTTGCTTGAAAAAAAGAGACACACAGCAGTAGTAGTCACCACAGTCCCTTCTGCTTTGTTCTCCCCCGTCCTGTTCCCTTTATTTTCAACGTGGCCCTGGCCTTGATAAAGTTATTTAGAGGACAGAGGAATAAATGGTAAATGATTAGTACTAAGTTGTTTATATTAGCACCCTTTCACGTACACATTCTACTGGTGCCATGCCAGGCCCTGCGAAACCACTGGGAATGAATTAGGGTTCTGTGCCTTCCCCAAAAGCATTTTGAACGTGCACAGCACTAGCCTGGAATCAAACCACTTACCCTTCAGTCCCAGGACAACTCAAGATACCAACTGCACCACTAACACCCAGAAGTCCCTTCTATGCTACCTGTAAAACTAGCATTTATGTTGTTGTCCTTCTCTACAAACGACTGAATTTGAGGTGAAGTCGTGACTGGAATAAAAATTTAATATCAAAACCCCCAGTATTCTTGCTTTTCTGTACACGGCACCAAGGAGAATGGGGCATGGAGTGATTGTTTGCCCTTGTAGGTGGTATCAGAGGGCAAACTAAAATGTCTTTCAACAGTTTTTTTTTCTTTTATAAATCACTTCCATGCCCTGTATATACGACATCAACACCTAGTGGGGGAAATGATGCCTGAATGCCAAGTGAACTTACACTTCTATAGCACCTTTCCACCTTCATGGCACTCAAAGTACTTTAATACTCTACGCATTATCATTCACTTACTGGTGATGCAGTATCATGCCGTTTATGACCCTGATGAACCATATTTAGACAAGTTCACCAGATTACCCACAATCAAACCCACAACCTTGAGGTTGGTGAACGACTACGCCAGCAGTAAGCCATACCGTTTTTTTTTTACTTGTGTGAAAGCAAGTGACACTATCAATTTAATATTTTGCAGTTCTATTACATTTCTGTAGGAAACCAAGCACAATTAAGAAACAAGTATCAACCTTGCATTTCTTTAAATTAACGTGGGTTTTTTAAATTGAATTGAATGCTTTTATTGTCATTATACAAGTATGATGAGATTTAAATATGTAAATATGTATAGTATGCACTCCTTGAGGTCACTTTTCATCCACCTTGCTGAATTGACTTCCAAAACTGCTTGCATTAACATCAGATCCTTCAACTTTCTAGAAAGATACCCTTTTTTATTAGCCAAGTATTAAAACAGATAAGCCTTTTCCTAAATGCCACTGGGTTGTGATACTGCAGCTGTAGAGGGCAGGAGGAGGACAAATATGGATGGAAAAAAGAGCCAAAGATGAAGAATTAAAAAGAAAAACCAGGAGGGAATGAAAGAAAAAAAACAAAAACAAAAAGCCTGTGGGAAGATTTCTCATCTATGCTGAATCTCGATAAGTACACAACACATATTCTCCATTCATTCTCAGCTCTTCCAAGTGCCATGCGTTCTATGGCCCCGATCGCTATCTTTTGGCTTCTTCACTTTTTTGACAGCTCATCTCTCTCATCTTATTCCATTTCCCTAAAGCAAATTTCTTCCATCGTTTCTTCTTTTCCTTACCACACATGTCACCATGGCTCCTGAACCCTTTCCATGCATTCTCTCTCCTCAACTTCTTTCAAAGACCCTTTTTGCACTAAACAAGGTTCAAGCATGCGTTTCTGTTTTCTTGTTGTTTTTCCATAAATTGAGGAATAAAAAACCTGTCTTTATACAAACAGTATCACTAAACTTTATCAATAGGTCCCCTTTACTTTCGTGTAAAAATGTAAAAATCCTGCACAAAAGACTAAAAAGCGGCACCTGCTCCTTACCCACACACACACACACACACACACAAAACTTGTCAACCTCCAAGAACAAGTACATGATTGACAGCCTCAATTTATTTTGACATTATATCTATGGTCTCAGTAAACCTTTAATCAAAAACTCTTGCTGACTTGAATGCAACATCGTAAGATAAGTAGAGCAGATGGGTGGCTGGCAGAGAGTAGAAAATCCTGGTGGCCTCTGTCAAGAAGCCATGAGGGCCAAGAAGTGTGGCTACTTCCCTTGAGAGACGCAAAGTGGCTCATTAGTCTGAATGGAACACGGTAGAACATGGAGACACTGTGTGTATGCTTGTCTGTTTGAGTGTCTCAGCCTTTAATTAGGAAACTCCACAAGTAGTGCTGTGGATAACAGTCAGATAAGTTGTCTGGCAGCGAGCCAGGGTAGAGATAACCTCAAATCAACCAACACATACACAGAGGAACCTGCATGCTAGTGTGTCACTGCAGCATGGTGTGCTTGTTTGGAGATGCTTGGTACCCCTGATGATGAAAAAAACACCTGTAGAAGAAGGGGCTAAATTCTCCTATTTCATAATGGTACCCTCCAAAGTTGTGCAATCAAGTGTTTGAGACATTATACTTGGAGATGATCACTAGTAGTCTTAAGAATGACTAAGCAAGCTCTTCACTGTTCAGAGGTTACATCACTTCAGGATTTCTCAGGGATGGTGTAGTCCTTTTGTCAATCTGATACAAAGTTATGTGTTCTGTTTGATCAGAAGACCTAGGCTATTTCCTGTCTGCGCATGTTTTTTCATGACATTGCATGTTGGGACATTGGCAGTTAGGTCCATTAAGCTCTTGAAAAAATGTGAGCTACCAACCAGAGCTGAAGAAATTATTTTTAACTACTTGCTACTTGTTTTTAATCAAGTGCACTGAAAATAGCCATTGGTTGGCTGCCTCATTCAACCCCTGCAGTGCACAAATGACATTATGCAAAACACACATGCACACTTCCTATTGCAGGCGAGCTCCACCTGGGTATGAAAATCTTTCATCTCTTACTGACTGCCACTGGGCACATTTCATTGTAAACTCACACTCTTTCTTCTCCACCTGCTACCCATTTCTACACAATTACACACCCACACTAAGTCAATATAAATGCACCACACACAGACTAACTACTAAGTGCCCCGCTTGGCAAATGTAGTCAGAATATTTACAAGACGTGTAAACCGCAAATGCATTTACACATTACCGTTCACAAACACCATTGTAGCACTGGCGGCCGCTGTAAGGCCATTACAGTGCCTTGCAAAAGCATCATGTACTTACGCACCCATTAACGATGTTGAAGAAAACTGTTCATGAGCACGTAATATGCAGATAAAGCATTCCTGTCATTCCAGACCTCTAAAGACACACATTCTTCAGGAAACGACATACAAAACGTAGCGACTGAGAGCTACTTCATTTTAAAAAAAAGAAATAAATAAAAACAGGAGGTTGACTTTGAAAGTAGTTCAATTCTAAGAAGTCTATTCCCATGAAGTGAACTATTTAATCCTGTTTCAAACTGCTGGCATTATAGTGTGAATACAAGAATATTAGGTAGTCTATTTCACACACACATACAAACACTTTCAATCTTACAACTGGAAAGATGCACATAATTTATGGAGTTTTATGGCCTAACGGTCTTAATGGTATGTTTTGCAGTCTGCAAATACATCATTCATTCAGTTTTTTCCCCGAACCAACGTTGCTTTGTTCCAGGAAACCATTTTGAGAAGCTGCAACACTATCCGGTACTCATTGCATTTTGGCATAATACTAAAACTCGTCTATTTGACAATTCGATCCAACTCCTTCACTACTCCATGTGTGCAAGTGTGATATTATGCTACATATTTCATGTAATTTGAAATAAATGAAGAAAATAACTGTCAAGATGTATAATATAGTCACTTAAGGCTTTGTTCCATCTTGTTTAGGACACAAGAGACTTAAATTCGTTAACGCAATTAGCCCAGAAACAGGTCCACAACAGACTTGTAATTTCAAACAACAACATTAGCATCATTCCTTGAAAAGTTTAATGAGCAAGAAGAATCACTGACGCACATGCACACAAAGGTGACAAAGAGGGATTTCGTGCTGAAAACTAAAAATAATACATCAGACATATTTCTTTTTAAAGTGCTGAGGTATCCTTTCCCATTGTGACAAAATAAGTAATGTTCTAATGGCTCTCATAGGCTTCACTGGGACACACATACTGTACAAGCACACATGCGGGTGTGATACACACGAAAGCAAGCAATCACAAACAAGTTGATTAGACTTTATGGTCAACGTTTAATGTGTCCTTGTGACGAGCGAGCAAGTGTGGTTGTGTATGTGTGTGACACCTGTAAGTGTGAAGTGTAATCAGAGTGAAGGGTGCAGGGGTGGGAATTCTGACAGGTCGACGGGTCAGAGTAGTCAAGCAAAGCCTGAGTGAGGTAAGGGATCAGAGGAAGATGACGGATGGGGTTCCTGGTTGTACTAAAATGGGAACTCACACTTGACATGAAATTAATTTTGACAAAACTCTCATTTGGTTTGCACTTCTTTCTTATTCGCTCTGAAAGAATTTAAAACCCTAGATGGTCAGTTTTACCATGTTTTTTCATAAGCTTCTTTAACGAAGCCTTTTAGTTCGAAAAATCAATTTTGGCTAATGCTTCATAATGTTTCTACAATCCTACAAGTACGTAGGTGGAATGGGGTTATGGTTCATTTGCTGTTTTTCCATTACTCTGAGCTCAAATAGGAAAGATCGGTATGTTTGTGTCGTGGTAAACAATGAATGACTATTCTAAATTGAAGGAATTCTAGTGGGAAGTGCTTATTTCCTCAAGAGGGAAATATGAACAACAAATAGGTTTATTGAAAAATAGCAATGAATTTGCTATTGAATTTCTCTTTCGCCACTGGCTGGGTTAGATCCTTTGATGCAAATGTTCTGGACAGTGGATTTTTACATCTGACACCCATTACAAAGAGCTTTTTACATCCAATCACTTTCATCTTATTTCAGATTACTGTTCTTTTTTTTTTTTAATCCATCATTCATTTTAAAGGTTACAACGGCCACTTTTTGAACTTTTTTTCAAGTTTTGTAGCGTGCACACAAGGTTTCATGTAACACTAAGCTCATTGATGGTTCATTTAGCTTACAACACTGCAATGGATCTGTCCAGATTTCAATAGCTAGTAAAGTAGTTTGATTAATATATGGCAAATAAACATGGTACTACAATATGCACCTTTCAGGGTTATTCTCGGACTACTTAGTCACTTGCTTCTTGTCCATGTCTGTCAGTGTGAAATAATGTTTAAAAACAGGTAAGAGTCTATAATTTAACAATATAAAAGTCACAACTGGGTGAAAGTCGCAGGCCAACCAAACAATGAACAACCATTAAATTATGGCTATCATATTGACTTCCACTTTCTACCAGAAAGGATGCAATCACTTCAAGGTCAGAATCTCACTGGGTTAAGGTACTATAGCAGGGGTGGCCAACCCGCGGCTCGCGAGCCGCATGCGGCTCTTTGCCCAGTTTCATGCGGCTCTTACGTCCATATCAAAGTTTGTATTTGTGTTTTATTTTTATTTGCGTGTGCGCTTCGCTTGAGTTCAATACGGTATTTTCGTCCAATGCGCATGTGCTTGGGATGAAAATACCTCAAAGTTTCCCAGCAGGAGCAAGGTCATTTGAGTAAACGTTTTTAACAGAGTGGGAGAGCTCCCGTGAACCAGAAGCGACAATGAACGGCGTCGCGCACACAAAAAGTATCCCAAAGATCGAGCGTCGGCTGAAAAAGCCACACCCCCTGCGAGGCAGACCAAGGCGAGAGTGCTCAGCCGGGAGCAGCCAATAGGAGAGCGAGGTGTACACCCACGTGGTGGGCGCGCTAGTTAAAAGCCATTCATAATAAATGACAGCTCACAAGGAGCGAATGTTGCGCAAAAATAGGTTCTGATTTTATGACAGAAGTCCCACTAAGTAACATGCATAGTAAAAGAAAAACACTATTGTAAATTATTATATTTTTGTTTGTGGACTTGGTTGAACTGAGAGTTTGTCTGTGTGAGACAGTGCACACAATGTTCATTGTTGATAATGACTGGCCTGTGCTGTTAGTAATGTAGGAGTCAATTTATGTCATTACTATGCTGGTGTGTGACATTTACAATAAATCTGGCTGAGCAAAGGTATGTGTGTGATGTGGCTCTTTGCGGTAACACAGTAAAAAATGTGGCTCTTTGCGGTAACACAGTAAAAAATGTGGCTCTTGGTCTCTGACTGGTTGGCCACCCCTGTACTATAGGAACGGTGGGCACTGGGCAGCATTCCCGCCGACATAACAAGACAGGTGGCATTCCTCACTTGAAGGGTCTTTTTTTACTGAGTCTTGATTCATACATGCAAATATGTCTTTTGTTTGTCAGCAGTTAAAGCAGACTAACCAAAGCATATATGTAAAATGTACTCTCTTTTAAGAGTTTTTCAGTGTTAATTGGTGAAAAATTGTAAATGAGGTTACCACAAATTTAATCATGGTATTCTTAACTATCAGATGCTGAATAGGAAACTGTTTAAAAGGTTTAAAAATCTAAAAAATTAAAGGAAGGCAAAAAATTACTCAATGTGCACTATGTAGTCAGCAAGACCCAGTACAAAGACCCCCAGTGTTGCTTTTGTTTTTATAGATCGCATCGACTACACAGGGCCACTACAATACAATCACGTCCACTCGGGTGATATCAGAATAGACACTCACTCAGTTGTCTCCTTGAGGACAACGTGGCGCTCCCATGCGCCTTGATGCCCTAGAAACAGAAATTATGTTGACACAAAAAGCAACCAATGTTGAAAAAGAGAAGGAGAGAGAGAGAGAAAGAAGGTGGGCACAGAGACAAAAGGGATTGTTGTTAGTAGGCAACACTTAAGAGTATTACACAGCAAGCACAAATGAACCTCAGTGTTCATTCATCAGTGGAAGACTGATTAAGGTACGCATTTACTCATTATGTGAGTCACAGAAGTATCTTTTCAAACTACAACAATATACAGCAACGTTTTCACTTTTCCACATTGTAAAATTTTGACCACTGGCTAGAGGACAGTGGACAGAGCTGGATTACATACAGGGTTTAAATATTCTACAGGTAATGAGTTGGTGGAGAGTTGAGTTCGATTCCTGAAATTGAAACATGGACAAGCAATGACCCACATAATGCAAGATCATCTTTCCTACTGCGCATGGAACTGAAAGACCGTTTGCATGTCTCACTTGATGCTGCTGTTTTTGTAAGCAACAGTGTTACAAGTAGTAAATAAATAAATGAATAAAAAGTTTAAAAAGAAAACAATAAGAACGAAACATGGAATGATTCTTGTATTTGTCCTTATCTCTCAGGCCACTACAACAAAGTGTAGCAAAAGGTTATTCTAGATAGACTTTGCCAAAAGAAAGGCACTGAACTTTAATTTGTCCCCAGTGGGTTGGCAGCCCCTTGCAAAACAGAAGCACCATTTGTGTATGAATGTGTAGGTGAATGGTTGCTAATGTAAAGCACTTTTAGTATGCTAAAAACGCGTAGATAAATGTGCTACTTAAGTACTCTCCATTTATCATTTATATTTTGGACCAATACCAGTGTGACATCCTCCAAATCGAGGCAAAAGGGTTTACAATATGCAGTGAGGGTTATAGTGAGAATATAAAAAAAAATGTAGCAAGTTATTGAGGCAAAAGGAAAACACTTAAAGTTTACAGCAACATTGCAGGCGGACATATAGCAAAGTCTTTTAAGTGATTTATTTTGGCGCAATACCGGGGCAACAATCTCCAGATTGAGGCAAAAAGTTTTACAATACTCAGCAGACTATTATATTGAAAATAAATATTTGTTTTCAATTGGAACAAACTATTGGGGCAAAGCTTAAAGGTTCGGGCAGGATGTATCTGTGTGATCATTTGCTGATGCTAAATTTTGACAAGAACATCAAAATGTCACAGCAGAAATCAAGACTCATTGGACCAAGAAACATTTTTCCAATCTTAAATTGTCCAAATAGTAGTGAGTCTGTGTGAATGGTAGCCTCAGCTTCCTGTTCTTTGATGACAGGAATGGCACCTGGGGGCAGTTGTTCAGATGTACTGAAATGGATGGTGAACGTACCTTCTTGACAAAGAACTTTTATTACAAAAACGCAGTTTAGAAAAGTAGTTTTTTTGTTTTGGTTTTTTTTAGCAAATACTTGTGAACAAGTTCGGAATGGGTGATTTCTTCAATAGTGAACCAGGAGATGTTATTATACACAAACCAACAGGGAGTCAAGAAAACAAATGTCAATAACAAATGTTCCATCACCTGTTGTGAGTTTTAAAAAAGTCTGAAAGTTGTCAACCTAGAAACCAAGTCAAGGAGATTAGAGATGTGAGATAAAAGCTGAGGGCAGAATGACTCATCTTTACTGGTCTCCCCAACCTCCAATCCAGAATGACCGACAGGCGCCAAGGGAATTAATGAAAAGTATTGATGTTACTTGGTTTACTACGTGTCGGCAGCCATGAGAAATTAACAAGTTGACTAGGGACTTTGGTGACGCGCAAGCCGAGATGTGGCGTAAATTTGTTGGTTGGAAAAAATGAGAAGAAAAATGCACCTGCAGTCGTAACTACCCCTCTCAAGTGCTTGGACACAGAGGGGTAGTTCTACAAAGAGCAGATGGAAAGTGAACTTCAACAGTAAAACTTCACTGTGACATAAAAGCTCAATTAAACACCTTACTCCCAAACATGCAATTCTTATGTGGGTCTAATTGGAGGTCCCATTATAAAAGGACTTTCATGGCATCATGTAAACTGCCATGTTCTTTTTATGTCACCATATAAACGTGAGTTGTTTTATAAGGCAAGTCTGCAGTATCACAATACTTCAATTAAAATGCAAGGTTGTGAAAAGTTATTAGCGTCATCTAATTGCAGATCTTGCAATTTGTGTGCTATTTATGATTGGGAGGGGAGGTAGTGATTTCTGGTATCCTCATTTTAATATGTACAACGATGAGTTGATCTAATATAATTATTTTACCCAGCACATTTTGAGGGAATTCACCGTATTTACCCGCATACAAGCCGCTTTTGTCGGACAAAAAATGATGACTGAATCGAGGGTATGGCTTATATGCGCATAAAAACATGACATGCACGAAACTGCAAGGTTTTCATTCTAGCCCTAAAAAGGCATATTAGCATCATTTTGAATATGCATTCTGTTCATTAAAAGCTATTTTTTTTCTTTTAGGTCATACACCCAGCTACTTTGGTGAAACTAGACTGGTGAAAGAAGTGAAGAAACATTTTTCTTTTTGATAGGTATATTTTCCTAGTTATATATCAAAATGACTTAAGATGGCTGGCAATAGATGAAGTTTTCTAAATGATTGGCAATAGATGAAGTTTGAAAGAACATGTGAACTAGTTTAAGCAAACTGAAGTTGTGATAGAAAGTGATAAGCAGTGCTGGATGAGAAAGAGAATGGTAAAGAGGTGAAAAAGAATCCACAAAGACAGGAAAGTAGTCTAGGTAGATGATGAAATAAGTTCAATGAAGTGAGTTGAAACATTATGCAGAAGTCAAAAGTGGAAAGTGAGAAAGACAGGAGAGCGAGGCTTGAGCAAATTGACAAAATGTGAAAAAGATGACAAATTAAAAATGATGATATTAGCATGATTATAAAACTTTAAGGTGGATGAAGGGACACGACATCAAAAAAAGGGGGAGGTACAAAAATTATATATAGAGTACTGCACATTTCTGGGTCTGTCTTATTGCTACACCATTACTCACTGAGGACGTTAGCACAAAATGTTCCCGTTTACAGGAATAGGAGACCTACATAGTTCCAATCAGCGCTCAGACTGTCCTTCCTCCTGCTGCTTAAAATTGGCACTGGGTGCTGATCACGTACGTTGATATGATGCATGTCACCACATGTGATAATACAGATTTACCTCCTTTGGGAGGGCTATATTACATATTCTGTGCTAACACAAGATTTAAGCCATATATTTACAAAATAGAGAGCAATATGAGTACAAATGAAATGCTGTCACGTTTCCATTTCAAAATTTTGTCATGCAGACAAGTGTGTCACAGTCATGTTTTCGTGCAGATGCCCTACTCGTTTGCACTATGTTGTCGCCAATGTGAAGGCATGAAAAGTTCACATTCTTGGCAATACTGATTTTAGCTGGCCAGTTTATACAAGCAGTACTAAAGCAGCTACTGAGACTACTTCTGTAGATGGAAAATGGCCACCTTGTCCTCCCATCCAGTGTCCGTGCCCTTTAAAATGGACAGTAGCATGGAACAGAGACTGAAAAAGGCCACCTGGCATTTTAAAAAGGGATTCTAACACTAATCTATAATGCATACAGTTAGCATATGTTTGTATACACTTTATACAACAATGGCATGGATCAATGGCAAAAAATTCCAGCTTTTACTCAAAAAGTAAAGGAGTTTTCTGATAGCCCCTCAAAGTGTGCAAAATTGAGAAGCTGATTTTCTCTCACCACACCCCATTCCATGCGGGATTGTTTCCTCTTAATAGGCAAATAAAGAGAAAATGACTTTATATATTAAATCCCAGGGCTGAAAATTGGCTGGTTCACTTCAACGAGCTTTTTCTGTGTGGATCGATGATTTGGAATAGAGGACCTTCTGGTTCATAGATTGTGGTGATCATAACGATGACCTGAATGAGTGATTTATCAAAAATGGTACACGGACAGTTTTTAAAAACACAAGGCGATGCTTTATTAGCCTTAATATTTATACAAAGCTGAGGGATGTCAGGACTTAAGTGGATTATGTAAATAATCCTTTCAAATGATGGCAGGAAGGGTTTCGTTGGCTTTGAAACAAGGCACTGGTACCAAAGTAAGGCTGTAGCAATTTAGAGAAAATAACGTGAATGAATGAGAAAGGCAACAAGAGAGAAGTAACCATCAGCCTTTGATTCCCTCATAAAAGCCTTCTGATAACAATGCCCATGAAATTAGCTTGCTGAAATAAAGCCATTCCAATCTATTCTATCCCCTCTAAAAACTTTCAAACCACTTCCATACCTCTAAGCTCATAAGATTCTCTGCAGGGCGTAGAATACTTGCTTTTTCTCAGGCCACAATTTCCCTCTCTTTCTTGCTCACTTCGTTTTAGCCTTTTTTTAAAGTGCACAGTTGAAAAAAGGGAGGAGGGATGGTCATACTTTTCAATTTGTGCTTGGCTCTGTAGCAATATTACAGCTTGTCACCTTTGGGTGCTCTTGTCTGAAACAGCATCCTGATGTACAACTCTAAGTGGACAATATAGGGTACACAACTTTAGTTATTATAAAGTCTCAACTATTCTGATGATAGTCACATTGACTGGTCGTTGATGTTGTCCTAGTTTTACAGCTTCTGAGCGTAACTCTCCAACCAAAAGCCCCTTTTAATATTCTCTGAACCATGGATGATTAGCTCTGGCCAACAGTGAATTCCTCATTTGTGTGCCTTTGACCCTCGATTATCAAATAGTTGTTTGTTGAGTTTTTATGAGTGTAAGTAACATGATTTTAAGTTAGTAAATTGTGTGCTTACGTGCATGTGTACAATGTTTACTCAGCCTCAACTAATTATTTCGAAAGTAGATGTACTCTGGCTTCTTCCCAAATCCTAAAGCATGAATGTTGGCGATACAATTAAGAGTAGAGGCTTTTTTAATAAAATGTTAGTCATAGGCAGCCAGGTAAAGGGTATAAACCACCTTTCAACCAGTCAGCTCCATTAACTAGGTGGAGCAAATCGTAGTGGGATTCTTGACCTCTGCAAGAAGAGGCTGAAGTAGCAAAAATAGCTGCCCCATTTGTAGACACACTTTGCTTCAAGCCAAGAGTGCAATGGGGTAGCTAACCTACATTGCTGCATTATCTTCCTACACACTCTTGCAAGTATGTTCACGAGGATGAGGTGTATGTGGGTGGGGGTGTCTGAAATCAGGCCGCAAATGCTGCAAGCCACTGCTGAGAACAGTCACCTGCGCTTACTTGCCGACCTAGCTAGCAGGCAGCCAGCTGCTCGTTTTATTAAGGGTCTATCAACTCAAGAGGGGAGGGGCTAAGCATATGCGAGCCTCCATAAATACACTAGAATTTGGCCTTAAAAAATAAACTAAACAAACCTGCTTCATGGTCAAGTGTGGTAATGATTTTACGAAATAAAATCTGAGTTTATACAAATAGTACATTTTTGGGAACCATGTTTGGAAGGCTGACAAGGTTTAATTAATTGCATGGATGACATCTTAATTTGGTGTGATTTTGCAAAGGGCTTAAAATTGCATTTGTAAGAAAAATCAAGCCACTAAAAAATGGTTTCTTAAAAGATTATGAAAGGATGCCTTTATAATTGTCTCAACCTCTGACAGTCTAATGATTATCTTATACCTGCTGAGAAAATTCAACTGCCACTTAGAAACACATAAAAAAAAATGTCTATGCCTCAAAGATTGAATACCGCCACGACAGGAAGTCTTTCTCCAGGCAGTGCTGAAATGTATTCAATCAAATAGTGTCCATTAATGAAAATAATTAAAAATTCTGCCGCAGAGTTGCAAAATAAACTGAATAATTTATGAATTTCATAATCTTTACTTACCAGAAGAACAGAGGACATAACTTCCCCCATTGTGAATATGTTTGAATTTGTCAAAATATGTGACATTTTTAGTAATTTCCCCAGAACAAAAAGTATCTGAATTCTTTTAACAATGTTGTTACGCTGTTGCTAATCGATAAGAATAGGCATGCAGAAGAGTCTATTTAAAAATAAAAAAATAAATGATTAAAGTGTTGCTAGAGGTAGTGTCTGCGCTACAACTCCGACGTGACGCTCCTAATGGTGCGTTCCGACTCAGCTCTCTCACCAGCGGTTTCAATATTTTAGCTCACAGGTTATCAGAGAGCCATAAGCATCCAAAGAGCCACATGTGGGTCCCGAGCAATAGTTTCCTTATCCCTGCCCTATGGCCTCACAATTTGGCTTATGTGAAATAATCTATCCATCCAACTTTGAAAATCTACAACTTGGTGGATAATGTAAGCTAAGTGCGTTTAAAATTCCCTAATAAAATCTGCCAATTACAGTGTGTAAAACATTAACATAAAATGATAAGTGAAAAATAAAAAGCCAAGTAATTCAGTTAAATGGATTTTGTGTTAATAGCACTTCCGAGTTTATAACCAAATTCTGCCATGAGGCATGACAACACACAACAAAATAATGAATGAATGCTACCCTCCAGGGCATAAATGCAACCTCTTTCACTTAAGTTGCTTTGACGTTTTCCAAGACATTATTGACTGTGCAATCCGCCCACTAATTGCCGCGGCACAAAAACACACACTCAAACGAGAGAACACATAGAATGTCATGTGCAAAGCTTCACTTTTTTCCTTAATTTAACTGAAAGAAGCAAAGAGCATTCAGAAGGGTAAAGCCATCACTGCCTGCATTATTGGTAAAACATTAGTGGGAGTGGGTGTATAGTGGCAAAAGGGTACAATAAATGACTTAACTATGGAGAGAAAAAAAGATGAATACATGTGTCAAAATTAAATCGGGCAAAAGTGAATTCTGCACTGTGAAATAAGACAAAACAATTTTGTCTGTCACATTCTGAATAGAAACAATAATGCCACATACAGGTGTGTTTCCAGCAAAGGGAAAAATTCATTCTGTCAACTGCACCCACACATTGTTTCTGGGTGGTGAAGCTCAGTTTACTCCCCACTGAGAAAAAAATACAGGGATACCTTGAGATACAAGTTAATGCATTCCTCTCGTGTCTCGTATGCTCGCATCTCAAAGTGTGTCTTGTATCTCAAGGTAAATATTTGCTCAGAACTTTAATTGGCTCTCAAAACCCTCGTATGTCGGGGCACTCGTATGTCAAGGTATGACTGTATTAAATAAAAAGAGGTAGGTAGGTAGTGGTTAATCCTTTTGAATATCACCACTTTTTTAAGACAAGCCAATATGATAGACTAGGGCCTGAAAAAATGCTCTCAAGGAGATGGAAGAGAAAGCAAAATAAGAGAAGATATAGAAACTAAATGAGGTTCAGAATGTGATTGAAAAGGAGCATTTTCTTACCTCTAGCCCCATGTGCTCTGTCTGTGTGGCACGGTCACTCACATAGCCTTCTTTCAGTTTCAGGGCTTTGGCACTGTCCTGTGTACAACAAACAAATGTAATCAGCCGTGTCCCAAAAGAAAAAGGTAAAAAAAAGAAATGGACATCAAATCGAGTCATTCAGTTGAAGACGCACACTCTCAGGAACGTTTGACATGCATTCATACCTCCCAGCTCATAAAAAAAGTCATTAAAAAAATCAAATATATAGCTTGCTTTAATGAATATTACAGCTTGCTCACAACTTTTGCTCTGAATTAAATTCAATTTTATTTTGATTAGCATTGTTGTTTATAAGGTTCCTCAAAAAAACTTTTTGCTTGTCTCTTCAGGATCTGAGAACCTCAAAATTGCTGTTTAAATTGAAAAGGCAGAAAATGACAGCTACTACTGGCCATGTAAAGGAGGAAAAATGCAAATAAACCAGGTTATTCTCTAGACTGTTCACCCATCAATCACAGAGCACATAAGGCCACATATTCACACTCACTTTCAGATTCAAGTCATTTATTCATGGCTAGTCAGGGGCTTGGCCCCTCATACTTTGTGAATTGAGGGGGTTTATTGTAAAGCAAATTTCCCTGATCCACCCCTAAAAATTTCAGCGCAAAGCTTAGGAGTTTAAAAATGCTTCACTGCTCCTAAGGAAAGCAAGACAGTATTTTTACAGTTCTACTTTGTGTGTTAAAGAAAAGTCCTTTCAGCAAAATGCATCAGCGCGGATGAATGGAAAAGCTGTTAAAAGTGACAGCCAGTGATGACCAGTCTGTGGATAGGTCCTTGTAGGAGATAATTAATAGGTTTCCCTGGCAGATTTACAGACGAGAGTGGGAGGAGCTTTGGCTATGAGTTGCCCTTTCCTTTAAAGTGCCGCACTTAAACTTGGCAACGGCAGGCAAGGTTTCCTTTTGCTCTCTCGCTTTCTCTCTTTCTCTCTCTTTCTCTCTCTCTCTCTATCTCTCTCTTTCTCTCTCTCTCTCTCTCTCTCTCTCTCTCTCTCTCTCTCTCTCTCTCTCCCTCTCTCTTAAAGGCATACAAGGTACACAGGAACTCGTGCAAGCCACTCACCCCTGTCAATTTAATAAAGTGAAATGTCGGTTTGACAAGTTTGTCAGGTATAATTTATCCAGTATAGCTTTTGAAATAAAATCCAATATAGCCCATGAGATGAGATTGGACATGCGAGTCAAAGATATTGGGAGAGACTTCATAGACTAATGTTACGAACGTAAGTAGTCAGGTGTACATATGTGAAAAGAAACCACTGCTTTTGTCCTTTGGATTTGGAATGAGTGAGCGTGGACAGACACTTTTTCCACTCTCTGGCCAGCTTTGGAGCTCTAAACAAGGTAAAATGTATTTCAAAAACCAGCAGCCAGGTGTGACAAATCCACTAACTGTCGCTGGAGAGAAGCGAAGAGTACATTAGAAGAGAAGCCTTTATCCTGTGGTATTTTTCAATAGTCAATTTTCTGTAGCGCTAATCCCCATCAGGATGAGGGTGACCTGAAGCCTAACCAATACATTGGTTAAGAGGCAGGATACACCTCACTGGTTGCCAGTCTATCCAAAAGCCCATATAAAAAGACAATTCACTCTCACTTGATCCCAAAACCAAATTCAAAGCCTTTAATGAATGTCATTTGTATGGATTGAGAACACGGATTCTGACATTAGGATTAGTAGCATAAGTAAGGGTTGAAGACATGATGGTTTAAACAGAAAATGGGATAATTCTCTTCAAACCCCCATTACATCTACATATAGTTAAACTTTACATGTATGATGCTCATTAAACCCTTTTTCTGGCAACAATAACATCCCTGCATCAGAACTGTGTTGACGTGAATTCAGGTCAAAAGCGGAGGGCGGTAATGAATGAAAGTGCACAACATGGACATGATTGGAAATTAAAAGAAGTCATTTGTTTTTCCAACAACAAAATACTGAACACAGCGTTGTGTTTGACTTGTATAAGACATATCTTTTGAAAATTCTATATATATATATATATATTTGCATTTAGTTAATTTATGAGGGTGAAACAAGTCTCACAAGTGTTTTTTTTCATTTTGTTTCAATTCGATTTGAATTTCAAGCCATTAACATTAGAATCAATTTAATGTGCCACGAGTGAACTGTTTAAAAGGCTTTGTGAATAATAAGGTCTATGAATGGAATAATCACACACATGTTTATTTCATCCAGTAACAGGGTAAGGTTTTGTTTACCATTACGCAAGTGGCGAATGCCATCTACAGTAATAGAGAAATGGCTGCACCAGGGTCCATCACGATTTTTAACCAATTATGATCTAGTTGATCTAGTATGATACGTTAACTCCTCAACCTGAAAGTGGATTAAAAGCTCCTTGTTAAAATAGTTGGAAAATGTGCATTCTTGCAGCGTGCAGAAGGATAAGAAAGCAAAGTCAAGAAGTCGTTCCATTCAAAAGGATCCTGGAGCATACTGACAAGATTGAGATGCGAGTGCTAGACAGCTAATCAGAGACAGATGCCAAATGAGACATAAACTAGTGAATGGTGACTGGCATTTCCTATCATGCTCCAATGTAAGACACTGGCACATTATCCTGCTGAGACCTTGCATCAAGTCTGCATTGTGCCGCTTCGATAGAGCAGGTGACAAATGACAAGCAAACAATGATAACAATATTGTGGCAAACAACACTTAAAGGGAGCATATTGTGGAAAATTGACTTTTTAATTCCTTGTATAAGTCGAGGTGGGTCTGTTGAGTGCATTTCCAGCCGTAAAATGCGAAATCAAGCAACCGACTGGATTTTTCATGCGCCTGGTTTTGAAAATGTGCCTGCGAGCGTGTCCTTCTCTCAATGTTACTGTATATCAAAGCATTTGCATAACTGCCTCTGCATGTGAGTTTCTCCTGCCCATGACCCAAGAAGCCAGCCCAGATTGCCAGTATTGCAGAAACAACCACATTCTTACAAGAGAGTAACACCACTAACATGTCAATACCAATAGGTAAGCAGAGTTGCATTGAATTTTGTTGGATGTTCAAATCAGTATTGGCTAACAGTCTTAGTTTCTGATTATCCAAAAATCCATGATTTATTGGTAATGTTGTCATTGGTTTGGCAAGTAATATGATGTCCAATGTTACCACTTTGGTAACAAGTTTTGACCAAATTGAATTTTGTGTTGGACGAGTAAACAAAAATGACATCAATTTTCTCACCTATGTCATTGGCTGCATTGATAAATCTTGAGAAAAGATGGCACAGATCAAGCAATAAATACCATTAGAAAAAGAGCTACTGATATTGTTTCAGCGTCAGTCAAAAGGGGTGTTTCTCAGTTTTATGTATGAACATAAATTCTGTAGCTATCAAAAGCCCATCCTTAGTGTTGATTTTTAAAATAATACCAAATTATTTTTATTCAATTATATTATAATAATAATCAGATGAATTGCTAAAAGCAGAATTGGTACCCATTGTAACACAGATATACAACAGACACTCTAAAAGCTGAGAAGGACACCTGAACATTCTGAAGCTTATTCAAGGCTTTTTAGATTTCTTTAGTTTTACGACTGCAGTCAAGCTATTCTCCCATCTAAAAGACGAGCTCAAGCCAGCCCCTAATGCTAGGATCTTTCAAGTAGCCTTGGCTGTCCTTCCACTGCACACCTCCGTCTATGCTGTCTTCCTGTTATTTACTACCTCACTCAGTTGGTGACGTAATTGCCGCATGAATTCCGATTTTAGAGACATGACAGGTCCAACCACAGCCATGAACAGGTTTTGATCCCAGAATAGCATTAAACTGGCCCTGTGTACCATTATTAAATGTTAATTGCTTGCTTTATTTGAATACAGCCTGTCAGATGTATATTTTTAAGACACCAAGGATAGTCAACATTTTGTTGTTTTTATTTCAAAATACTACGTCATAAGAATAACAACCTGATGGCATTGGGTAACAACCACTGACCACATAGGTAGCCTGTTCTGAAAATTGATAAACTGGGATAGGACATTGTGATTTCTGAGAGATGTTATAGATGGGATACTTTCACAATGTTGACACTTATATTAATGCCAACTAAGTGGAGTATATTGACTAATCCCTACCTTTTTAAATGACTGTTAATACTTATTGTGAGATGACATTAGGATGCTCACAGATTTAATCATTCATCGTCAATCCAAAAAATCCATTGTACAAATAAGCTAAGTTGAAAAATGGCTCTGACTCACTATTAGGTGCACATTATTATTATCAAGGTTATAATGATCATATAAGTCTAGCTTCTTTATCGCACACCATGTATAATAGATACTGCAGCAAGCCTTCAAACCATTATCGAGCTCATCAATTATTTTGCCCTTTTATTTTCCCAAGCTTTTAAATGACTGTACTTGCGGCTTTGAGGGGTCTTCAGTAGAAAAGACAACATTGTTAGTCTTAGACAGAAAATACATCTTAGACATGATTTCGTTTTTAAAGGGGCTTAAAAAGGAGTAAAAATAGAATTCCAAGAGCCACACTTCCAAGCCAGTCAAATCCTAAATTTGTACACGGAAAACAGAGGGAACACGTCCTCATTGCTTTAATTATTTACTTGAAAAGTTGAGATTTTTTTTTAACTTGAATGCAGATGGAGGCCATTAATTGTTTTATTGTGTCAGTAAGTTAAAATGAAAGGAAACGGCAAAAACAAAGTCCTGTATCTTCCTCAGGATGTGAAGATCCATGCCAATAACAAAACATATGGAACTTTACAGAAATGTAACATTGGATCCCCTGCAAAGTGAATTCATTTACAACATAGTGAAAATAACCATGTTTTAATTGCTTTCACTTTACTTCAGCAAAAGCAATGAGAATGAGTCAGCAGTTAACTTTTTTTAGTACCATTTTTTTCCATGAGTGAAAAAAGGAGGCATCTTTTTGCAGGTGGTATTTATGTATTTGTCATACATGAATAATTTATTCCAGCAACTATTGTACCTTTTGGATTACCAAGTGCTACCTTTTCCACCTGCTGTTTTACAGGCTAATTAGCTGCATGTGTTTTAGGGTAAATATTTCATAATATAATATATACCTGTGGCAATGGGGTTATATATACCTGTGGCAATGGGGTTAATACATAAAAAAATAATAATGGTTTGTTAATGTTTTGAGTAGCTCATAGCTGGGTGCAGATTACGCTCCAAAAAATGGAAATAATAAGGCATGGGCTCCATTAGAAAGATAGCCATTATTGAACAAGTATGAAAATAATGTTAAGGTAAATTTTTAATTTATTTGGTCACCTGAACCTATTTGCTTGACACTACCATCCCGCATAATAATGTAAATCGAAATTGAGAGGATGCTTTTCATATGAGTCATGCCTACATACTCAAAGTCTTACCAGTTCACTCTGCAGTCGAAGAATCACTTCATCTTTCTCCTTCAGTTGCTGCAGCAAAGCCTCTTCTCTGGTCAAGTCCTAAAAAAATATAAGAAAAAGATGCCTTGTTACTTATTACCTTTTGACGCTGAACACCGCAGTTATCTGTGTGATGATACAGAACATTTTGGTCCAATTTGTCAACTCAAACAACTAACAGTATAAACAACATCTACCTGGTTACTGAACAGAAAAAAAGCAGTTGCAGTTTGAAGCACCCTCTAACCACCAATTAGAAGCCACTAGAGAAGACAAGGCCTGTTTTGGGCTAGTAAAATGGAAATTTACATAATGTAAAGATTTGAACTGATGCACAAACTGAAATTATTGTATATTTATATAGTTAAATACAGACTGTTTACTGCAGAGGACTCTAAACCGGTCCTCGAGGGTTACTGTGGGTGCAGGTTTTTGTTCCAACCCATCCAACACAAACTGTTTAAACAATGAGGTTTCTGCAGAAAAAACACCTGACTGCAATCCACTGATTGCGCTTCTAGGATACCAGATTGCTGGAAATGTTTCCTCTTACACCCACTGCGGCCCTTTCTGGAATAGTATGGGGACCACTGGTTTACTGTAACAAGCAGAGTTCAAAATTGACCATTTTTGTTCAGAGACGGGAGGAGCACTTTGGCCAAATGCAAATTGGTGAACCAATCAAAAACTGTAAATAAATACAGTACAGCTTGGAGCTCCTGACAAAGAAATAGGGCTCAAAGAAAAAAAAAAAACACTGAAAGGAAATTTGTCATTGAAACCTTCCAGCCGTTTGGTGGACAGTTAAAGTTATTATCAAAAGCTGTGTTATCTTTTGAATGTAATGTGCCAAACGATCTCAAGAAACACACTGTCTTATCAGAAGGTTTAAGTTAATGAGGATAGCAGAGCAATGCATGAATCATTTAAAGATGCACAGGCCTAGCTGCTAAAAATTCTACCCACGATGTGATCTCAACAAAAGAAGATATAAAAGAAGAAAAGAGTAAAAAGAAAGGTTTGAGAGAAGTAGAGAGGTGGACAGGTAGCCATTACTTCTTCAAAAGGGAAAATGGATGGTAAAAAGTTACAATAATTCAAAAATGGAGGGCAGACAGAGGAGAGGGCAGGAGAAAACGGAGAGTGCCTGAGGCCGACCATGAAGGTATCTGAGGAATCCATGGGAGTAATCCATCTGAGTGGACAGTTAGTGGAAAGTCAAGCGTACCATATACGGTAGCTTCACTCTAATCATGCTCACAGGGCATTAATAAAACAACCATTTTCTTGTCACTCAATTTGGAGGTGTTTGTTTTTCATTGGACATAAGGGCTTAATAAAATTCCACCATGCATAAGACATTTGGTTTCATGATAAAGCCACTTAATATTATTGTTGTGGGTAGTCGAACTTTCCCTGCCGTACTAAAATCTACAAGCAAGAACAAAATCTTAAAATGTTGAATTTAGTATCTCTTCTTTATATGTGCTACAAACTTACTGGTGATTAGATAAATCTTTAGGAGCAGGCCAAGCCCATCATACAAATAAAAACAGGATAATTTGTGCTTCACCAGGATGAGATCATCTGAAATTTACAGATAGTACACATGTAGTATTTAGTATTAACCCAATTTCTCAGTCTTCCATTGAATGGCAAAAGTAAAGGATGGGAATGTATTTCAAAAATAATGTGATTGGAACGGCCTTAGGTGGCGGTTAAGGGGGGAAGAAATCTGATCAGAATCAGCAGAGTGCAGCCACTTAATGTGATTTTGTGCTGCGGTTGAAGGCACTCCATGCTCGCAATCAGCAGCCTGCTGAAGAAGCCGTGGAGATGAATTGCATTCCCCAGGTTAGCAGAAATGATTCCATTTGCTCACATTCTTTTGGAGGTGCACGCTGCCAGTTAGAAATCATACTAATAATCTATTCAAGGAGTGTTTCCTTCAATATGTTAAGCCATTTACCTACATAGCTTGAAACTTTATGGACAGTAAAGTAAATAGCTTACATGGCTCTTGGCCAGTTCATTCATTATGGACTCTTAAAGAACATTTTCAACAACAAAAATGATTCTAAAAAAGTGGAACTTTATAAGTTGGCTTTCCCTGTCTAATAAAAGCTGACTTCAATTTCCAAAGCAATTTTCCCACAGCCAAAATGGAATTTGAACATTACTGAATCTCTATGGAGATTCTGTTATTGAATCATGGTCATTTGAGGGCATCAATGCCCAAATTCTGTACGAGGACCGCGTGTGAAAGAGATAAATTTAGTGATTCAATACTGTCTGGATAGCTCTCCCACAAAAGATTGTATCATTCCTATAGAAGTTTAGCCTTTCAAGCCTTTTTGAGACATATGCTGCTCTGACATTAGCCAGAAAAATACAGGGTTAGGGTTATATTTCTCACTCCTAATCCAAGCTCGATACCTGAATCAGAATATCTGTTGATATAGGATATGTATTGTTTCCCCTTTTGATAGTATTCAGGTTTCTATTTGAAAAAAAGCAGAAGAGCGAGTGACAATCTTCCGGGATGTGTCTAGGGAAGCTATTTACCCCGGAGTTACACCAGACATGAACACTTGCGCTGAAAGAACGGGTGCATAAATAGCCCACAGGTGGCTTTGTCAAGGCGCCGAGAGGCGTTTGGAAGATATTGGACCAGGTGTGTCAAAAATACGGCTCACGTACATACAAAATGCTTTTAATTTTTTGAGAAGGGCGTCGTAAAACTAAAATGTTATCTGTAATCAATTAAAGGTGTACACACATATTTACAAATATGTATCCAAGCAGCAGAAGCCTGTAAGTTAATTTAATGTAACAATGAACAATAATAATTTGACCATTCACTTCAAATGCTTCAGCTAAAGTGGCTCTGTTTTCTTGCATTCTTCTGAATAATTCATGTAATATAAGAGGTGTGTAAGTCAACCTAAATTGTACAGCTCTGGACATCCAAAATTACTTATTAAGCATACATTGTGAATGGATAAAAAGCATTTTGAATCTTGAGTCGAACCCTGGCCCCATTACCAAATATCAAAACGGAATTCAAAATATTGGCTTCATGTTAGAACTTCCTCTGCTGCTCGTGCTGCACTGAGATGAATTGCACTTGCATTCAGCTTCAAGAAAAAGTACAAGCCTTGCATATATTCTCCAAATGCTCGAGCAGGAACATAATGGAGATAAATTGCAAAGGTGGGCAGGACATATTGATTATAATGGTTGCAAATTGGATCTGCCAAAGAACGGCAGCCAGATCAGAGCTGTGAGGCATTCGATATATCTTAGTCTTCTCTCTTTCCTTTTAGAAAATACTGTGCTGTGGTATAATTGCTCATCAGTATGATGTTCCCCGAGTTCACTATTAGCAAAACAGAAAACAAGATTAAAATCATTAACACTAACATAATTTCTTCCGCCAAAACAAATTCATTCGGGACATCTGAAAATATGTATTCCATGGAAAAAGCTGCACAAAAAACCTCTTTGCTGTACTTTTGCAACCTTGTGTTTATTGCAGTATTTTTCTAAATAAATATGTTGTAAATAATTTCTCAGACTTTGTTAGCTACTTAAGTTAAGTTAGGTTTTGTAGTAGTGCACAATGTTTGTTGGCATTCTCACATTCTTTGATCACCAAGAGACTAAGCCCCAGTGTCCTTGAGGCCTATTGAAGCCCTTGAGTGGTGGTCCCAAAACTTGGGAGTAAAATCTAAAATGCAGGGCACGATGAATCATTATAAAATCGTTTGAGTATTTTTGAGTCTTAAAAAATATTTGGAGACTTCCAATAGTTACCTCGTCTCTGCCAAGGACACCTATTTTGGGGTTGGCTTATTGAAGGGTCTCTGACAAGTCATGTGACTGCCCTACATTTCCTTATATTTCGAACTGATTAATTTTGACAACAGTAAACAAACATTTATTGAAAAACTGGATTCCTCAACTTTTTGCCAAAATTAGGGCTTAGGAAAATACTTGACTGAACGTTGAAATGGGATGGCACGAAATGCTATGGCTGAGCAAAGGATCATAGAGCTAAACAACCATTCACATTAAAAATACCATTTGTGAAAATGTCTGATGATCTTCTAGTGTATGTTCCCTTAGTGAAATAAAAAGTGAGTGTATACAAATGTCATTTCAAAATCGACAGTTCTGTCCAAGAAGGCTCCTATGAAATGCACACGATGAGGGTTCATTTTTCTATGCACTAAATTACTGGAACTAGGACAAAAAACTAAACTGGGACACTGTGTGACACTGTAGCCTCTCAGGTGCTTCACTGAGATTATTTTTACTCTGACAGAGATGTTTTCTAGAGTGCCAGGCCAAATTCTTCTTTTTTCAGCCATCCGCTAATCCATCCTTTGCTGCCTTGATCTTCTGTGTCTGTGATATCATCCAATTGTTCACCTTTAAGAAAAATCCTGATCTCGACATTTCCCGCTATTTCATCATGCCTTCTGAAGTTGATGAGATGACTGACAATTTTTAACACACATCATGATGCTGCTGTTATTTTATTAGTTTGTTTTGTGGATGCTTCAGATTGGTTGAAAATATTTGAAATTACAGAATTAAATGAAAAGAACTAATGGCAATGATTTTTTTTCTGTTTTTGTAATATTAATATTACTTTGGTGATCTGTTTATATTTCCTGATGCCATACATTTTTAGCCATACAAGATCAGATGTTTTAGTATATAATAAACTGATACAAATATTTGCAACTGCTTTTTCAACCTACAACAGTGTTTCCCAACAACTGTACCACGGCACACTAGGAAATTACAAGTCATACATTATAATGTTCTGAGAAAAATCTTAATATTATAAAAGATAAGTAAACTATTACTACATTAAAATATGTACATTGCCTACATGTTTTTTCTTTTTTTAAATTAACCTCCCTGCCTTTCATCCTCTCATTCCACGTGATTCCTTGATATGTGAGCTTCTGTCGTCAAGCTGTGTCATAGCCTAAATTTCTGCCACTGATCATCCATGTGGGTAAAAAAAGTGTGTGTACACGTGCAATTGCCAAGTGACAGTGTAATACTAAGTAGTAATTGCTCGGATGTTTGGTATAAGTCCAGCTGATCTGAAGTCAACCCATTTTCCATTGGACAATACATTTTTTGTGGTACAAATAATAACGTTTTGTGGATTAAATATTTTCAGGGATTTGAAAGATGTTTTTTTTGTTTTGTTTTGCGTTGTCTGTCTGTGTTTGTCTCTTGGCGTTTGGATAGATTCCCTTTACACAGCACAGTGATCATTGGGCAACCATTGAACGATCAAAAAGTGGCTTTCCTTATTCACAATCTAGACAGAAGACCAAAACCGCCAAATGTTTGCTGATCTTACGGCTTAAGAAAAGATTATTAACTTGTGAGTGGGGCAGCGCGGGATTCTGTTGCAAAGGCAATACTTGTGTTAACAGTGAGGCAATAAAGTATTTAGTCAACCACCATTTGTACAAGTTCTCCTACTTGAAAATAATTTTTGAATTTTTTTTTTAGTTAATCAATGTGACTGATAACGCAGTTTTTTAGTATGGTTTCTTACAATTAAATAGATTGGATCAAATTATTGAATTAAGTAGATTTCTTCAGGATAAAAATGTTTTAAAAAAAGGTAAACATGACGGCATTCGCTGAAAAATAGCTCTCAATACTGCACTCTCATCACCACCGCGATCTCTCTCCAATCTGTTTGGTGTTCACTGAAAGGCTGCTGAGAGACCACTGCGAGATAGATGAGATCGCTGAGCGCATACCGTGTGCTCGCCTGTGCGTTCTTTGAGAGCTTGTTCCCCTTGGCGATCATTGCGAGACTGTTTTGGACTGAGTAAAAACTCTGAGGAGACGGTGGCAATCTGTGGAGATCATCTGGAAGATCATTGAAAAATCGTTCCGAGACCTTGACGACAACTTGGCACTCTTGGGGAGACTAGAAATGCATATTGTTCAACGGCCAGTTATTGCTAACCCTGTCTCAGGGGGGGTTTAATTTATCCTCAATACCTGTTTTGGCATTATTTTTCCAATTAAACATTGATCAGTTTTGAATTTCATTGGAGTTAACATGACTTAACTGAAGAGGTTTGCATTTTTTTTTTAATCGCACATTCCTCTTATTTTTCCAAGTTTCATTTTTTTATAGCCTCTTGTCACTGTAAATGTATTGTAGATGTTTACAGCAGCATTTAAATGAAAACCAATGGAATATAATCGATATACCTTTGTCATTACCTTAAATGGAAGGGACTTTTCACTGCACGGGCTAATAGGTAAAGACTGAAGACTGCTGGCAGGACTTGTCTCTGTACTCTGTAAAACAAGATAAATATAATCATGAGCCCACATGGTGAGTTTTTCTTCAGTACGGTGCATATTTTTTTGAAAGTTCTATAACGCACAATGGGTAACCTTGAGAGAAAGTGGGACATTGCCATTTTGGAATGAGAGCTTAACAGGTAATGATTTGACTGAGGATTTGGATGTCTGTTTCAAGAGGCTGCTTGAGAAAGGGGTTATACGGTAGCAGAGGATTGTTTCCTTTAACTGGGTAGTTTGTCAATGCGACTTTGCAGAACCTCAGAGAAAAATGGGAAAGATGATAAACTCCCAAATGTGGTGTTGGAGGCATGGAAAAACTGAGGGGAAGAGCTGAGCATCAGAAAGTCCAGGTTAGTGACTTAAAATATAATATAAGTATTTTATGTTATTGTCTATAGTTAGAGATGACAGTGTGTTTATTGATAACCATAAACACTCCACTGGCACACTAAGTTTATTAAGGAGACGGTACGCTCCAACGGCCTTTACGCCAGTGTTTAGAGTTATGCAAAGTAAATTAAATAAATGATTGCGCTCACCACAAACTTTAGACAATAACAGTGGTCACACTTTATTCCTTCCTGAATTGTGGCGCGGAGGTTTGCCTACGAACCTCGTATTTGAGGTGTCTTTGTTTACCATGTTTTCAAGTTTTACACTTTAAAGTACCTATGAGACATGTCAGCTCTCGGGACAACATAAACTGTGGTTTATTACTTATGCTGACCTTTTAAAAAGCAATAACTCCCAAGAATTATAGGTGTGACACGGCCCTAAATGTGCCATTGGTGATCAATGCCCGACCTCATGGGGAAAGACAGGCACGGACGGTCTCAGTGTCTTATCTTTTCAGCCTTTCAAAAAATAAACACATTCTTTTTAAGGTCACTCTTGTCCCATGGGCTCTATAGCACAACCAACACGACAATTAGATGTGGTTCAAGTAAAAAGCCTTTTAGATTTAGCATTCGAGGGAGAAGTGAGGAGTGGTGTGTATGTGTGTGTGTATGTAGGTGTGTGAGGTTGTATATGGGTGCGTGTGATACGAGAGGAGCTGCCTGGGAGCTCAATGTTTAATGACTTGCAGTAACCAAAGGGAACATGTCAAAAAATGATGAATGGTCTCAAAAAGTAAAGCGCGAATAGGTGTCTGACACACCCCTTTAATCACATGGTTATGTCCAGGTATGCTAATCTCAAGATGACATGTCCATTTAAATATAAATACAACGTTTTACATTCCATAGAACCTAAAAATAAGAGTTGGAAAAATCTGTTTCTTGATCAGGATTAACTTTCAAGTTGTGCTCATTTCAAAACAAGTTTAGAAATAATTTTACCATAAAAAAACATACATTTGGCAGAAAAATACCTAAAATTATTCTAATCAAATGACCACCTTGGTTGTTTTTTTTTTTTGGGGGGGAGCTAATGATGCACCAGCAAATCATAGAGGGCATACAAATAAAAGAGACAAACATTCAAACGTTACAGTGTTGTAATTAAACATGCTCTGCCTGCACACCAATAATAAAGGAGAACCACTAAACCACCAGTTCACAATAATGATGTCATTCATAATTATTTTTAACAGGGCAACGTGTACCATGCAACCAGACATTGCCTTATTGCATTTTGTCTTCTATTGTCATTTATCATCACAATATGCCCCTTTGTAGTCACTGGTACTCCCAATAGTCTGACTTCTGAGATGTTTAAGAGTCAGTGGAATGCAAAAGTGTGGTGTAACAAAATGGGAGCAAGGCAGTTATGCATGAATCCACCACTGACAATGACAAATGGGATTCTTTGTATTGGGGAAGAATATAGAACACATGGATAATAACATTTTCAGTGTTTTTTGGGGAGCAACCTAACTCAATACTGGGATGATAAAGATTATATGGGCTATCGAAAGGTGGCCAAGAGCGTGTGTGACAAAATATATATGTCAGCAATGTATAATCGGAAATTTGAGAATTATATGGAAATTGATCATGTTTGATGGCAGGTTTCTCAAACTTGTAGGTAAGTAACCATGCCATGCTGGTGATAGTGAGAAAGTAAGTGTAGATCTAATTGGCTACTGCAAACTTGAATTAAGACATTTGGTGGTTGTCAACAGCTTTTGTAATATGTTACCTATTGCTGTTATTGTTTTGAAACTGAAGCTAACTTTTAACAAAGGCTGGAGATTGTTGAATGGGTTCCTTTAAACAGAACACAGATGGGTCAAATTGTAAAAATCTCAAGCAAATATAATTGAGAGGACCCAGACATAGAGAGTTGCATGAGAGACCAGGAAAAGTTGGATATGCACACAAATGTGCAATTAGGATCAAATTGATCATTTTCTAACCTTGCTCTCAAATTATGTTTATTCCACCATAAATTGTTCAGAAAATTGTTGGTGCCAACTGGGACTTGAGCAATAAGTCTATCCAATTGATGGGAATGCAAAACATCAATCTACAGGGCATATTTTTAATATGCTTTATTCTAAAAGAATGGATTTCTGAAATGTTTCATCGTAAAAATTGTCGAACACAATTGCTTTACATTTATTTGCTATAGGTGAAATGTAGCTCATTGTTAAATGCAACCATATCATTTAAATTGGTTGATTTTGAATTAAATTGTGAAAGACTTTTTAGAATTGTAATATCAAATGTAAACCAATTCAAGTGGATTTTCATACACTTTCTGAATCACTGTCTTCTTTAGGCTCAATAGTACGATGAAGTTAATCTAAATTAAAAGGATGCCAGCCAATCACAAGTAACAGTAAGTGCACTCAAACAACCATTACCATTCACAAAAAAACACAGATCTAAACAGAGAATGAAATCAACATGCAATTTTGACGAATTTAACTCACACGCACTTATCCATATTTCATAATGCCTCTATTCACAGAAGCCCAGGGAGCATATCGTACATTGGTCAGACCATAATTTGTGGTCAAGTCTTTAGATCTTGCTTCAAAGGTTTTACTATAGTAGTTCTGGTGTGCGATGACGCATCTAGTCAGCCTTTCACACAATTTTGCTGTGCATTAATGGGCATGTTTTTTAAAGCAATATTCACTAGAGATTTATGCAAATGTTAGGATGACACAGTGTTAATGGATGTGCCAAGAGCTTTTGAAGGGAAACCTGCACCGTATCCTAGCTCTTTGTGATGTAGAAGCCTTTTAAAAAGAAACGCCGCAAAAAGTATGCTTCAAAACCGCCACTGTATGCGACTTAGCTATGCTAAGTATCTCTAGATTCTGTTTTTTATGGCATTTTTTCCCAGGTAATAAGCACAGATGGAACTTATCGCAACTTAGGAGAGGTTCTTCCTTTCAAAATTGAAATATACTAGGTCTTTAACAATTTTAAAACTATTTTTTAATCATTTAAGAATATATATGTATCATAATTATACAATGATGTTGAGAACATTTTCTTTTATGATAGAAAATTCAATTTTAAAGTAAAGGGAAACAAGGTTTAATGTAGGTATGTGCATGGGCAATAAACATCTTGCCTTTATTCTTAGTACTGATTAAATTACAAAAGGTTATAAAGAGAAATCTGTAGGGTCCACTTCAGGGGTGATTTAATAGAGTTGAAATCAAGCTAATTAAAAAAAGAAAAGAAAAAAAACAGGGGATGAATGTGTCCAGATGTAATCACTACATATATCTTTAGCCCAAAGCTGTGGTGCTTTAAACAACTCCCTGCTTTTTACAACCGAAAAAGACCCTTATCCATGTAGTAAAAAGAGACTAAGCACTCGTTTTAGCTTGTGTTCTAAGCAAATCACTGGAATATACCTCCTGGTTAAAACCTGTGCATTTGCATTTGACTATAAACGAGAATAAGTGTATCCTACCTCCTGCAGGGTGCGCCTCAATCTCAAAAGGAGGGTTTTAACAGCGGTGCAGTCCTGCTGCATCAGTCTCCAGGGGAGGGTCTCCACTCCAGGGGTCAAGGGATCGTCTTCCCTCCCCAAAAGTAGGGCCGAGCTACAATCGGCAGGAAGCAAGCTGGTCGGACGCCGCGGCTCCCTGGAAAGACAAGAACAAAGCAGAAAAGTTCATGAGGCCAGAATGTTTGTTTTCATATCAGACAGAAAGGATTGTCACTTGACTCATTCACACACAGTCTTTGAAATCCAGCATGTGACCTGACTGCATCCTATTAAACATTTTTGGACTGCTGTTTTTTAACCTGCAATCCTTGTGAGCATAAGTGGTACAGAAAATGAATGTTTGCTGTTTTTAAATGTGACCTGACATATCAAATGAGAGCAACATTCCACAAAGAGATTTAAAGATGAAAGGAAAAAATGTTTTGCTTTGTGAAAATTTCGGGATGGTCCTTTCCTCATCACACGTTTCAGAAGTCCTTTTATCAAGCTAAAGTTCTCTTATGATAAAAAATGTCCTTTTGTAAACATGAAGCGCCAAATATAATATTGAAATATAGTATCACAACTACTTCAAGATTTTTTAATAATATCAAATGTTTCCCTAATATCAAGCGGATAACATGCAAAATGTTCCAATAAGACTGCTATGTTTATGAAATATTTGGTTTTATAAAAATGCAAAAAAACATGCATGCTGTACAATAATAATAATTGGGTTTATACTAACACAAAGTAGATGGGTGATAAAAATTGAGAAATATTCTAATGCGCAAAAATGACCATTCCCGTTCATGCCTCTATATCGATAAAGAAAACATTGTTTTAAATAATGACTTAGATCATACTGTCAATTACCTTGTTTATAGTTGAAATGGATGATATTTAGGGATCCTTTTAGATGCTCTGCACATTGACATAAGCAAGTGTCTTCTGAGTATAATGTATGTTACTTAAATGAAAATGTATAATAGAAAGTGATGTCAGTATGCACAAAGCTCCAAGTGAGACTGAGAATGGAAAAAGGATGACAAAAAACTACCGCACCAAGTCAATACTGAGCTCTATAACTGCCAAACAAATGACACTTTCCAATGTTATTTTTGTTTCAAGGACAAACAGTGTAGAAGATGGTGCTAAGGAAATGTTTCAAATGTCTGGCTGACATAAAGAAAGGCCTGATGATTTCACATGCTCAAGGTCTGTGGGCTGCAATTTGCACAATGAGAATATGCTTTCAAATGTGACAGTATTTTCCTTTCTGGATTTTGCCATTTAATTCTAACCCAGATTCAACTCACTGTATAGTTTAAGGAGGGTGAAGAACATTCAATACTTAACTTCTCTGTGATTAGAATCTAGTTGGCAGTACATTGTTGCTTTTTTTTAGCGTACAAGAGAGCACCAGCACTCCTGTTGTCACTGTCTAAACCTTTTTGCGCTTTCTCGCTCCCATGTGCTCCTCCTAACCGCTTTTTCACACCCGTGTCGTGTTCTGCTTTGGTCCCCATGTCTCGTCAGTGGTTCTGCTACGCCACTCTAACATTCACGACACAACAGAAGCATTATCAGAGCATAATGTGTCCTACTGGGTGGTAGGGTGCACACCTGAGGTGCCTCCCATCTCCTGATGACAGGTGACACTGCGTCCCACTTTTCATTTCCTTCTAATCCTTGTTGAAACACATAAGAGTGAGCTTCCTTCATTTCATGTCCTGCTGTTATACTCTAATACGTGTGGGTTTGTATAAGTGTGAATCATCATCAATCAAGTCAAGTCCCATTTATTTATATAGCCCTAATAACAGCAATGTCTCAAAGAGCTTCACAGGCCCTCAATTGGAAAAAAAAATGATGACATTCCCTGATTTAAACACAATGACTCCACTTCTTGTGTGTTAAGTAGAGCATTTGTGCTCAATGGAATCAGAGACTGTTGATTATAGTCCAATGATTTGCTGTGACACAGTCCATCTTGTCAGTGTGTTTAGCTGTGTATGTGTTTTTTGTTTGTCTTAATCTAGTTGCCCATGATCGGTAGCTGAGACAAAGCTTTGAGACACAGGTTAACAACTTTTTTTAGAATACCACAGCAGAGTTAATGTTTCATTGTTCGATTCAAGGCACCCAAGTGCTAGATAAAGCAAAGTGGCCTCGAAAAACAAACAATCTTTGACAATGGACAGCGAATTCCCTTCGAGAACACCTTGAAAAGCTGATAAATTCACAGTGTTCTGTATTATTTTAAGACAACCATTTGCCACATGCAGCTTGCAACAAAAAAACTGTCACAGCACATCATTTTGTTTGCTAGAATGAGCAGACTAGTTTCTGGTTCAGGAAGGATTTTTTTTAAAAAGAAGGGTGCAATATGATTCTGGGAGTGTGGACAGCAAGAGAACGCAATAATAAAATGGTGTAAATATACTGCGTATGCACATTTATCCATATCCGACTTCGATCTATATATATCAATATACTGAAATATGTAGGCATGGGCCACTATCAGCGTCTGACTAATCATGAGGAAAATATTGCAGGATAAATGTATTTCACTTGCTGCTTTGTATCATTTTAAAATATCTGGGTAAATAGCCGATGTGAGCAAGATCGCCTCATATTCGCATTTCTGGGCTTACTTGTGTTTGAGCTCGGTTTTTATTTTCATTCATATATTTGTGATTTGGATGTTCTCCCTTTGCTTGTGTAGGTTTCCTCTGTGTGTTCCAAAAATATGCACATTAGTTTATGGAAATATGTATGTATTTGCTGGATGTATACTGTATAAAGAAAACACAGGAACTGTGTGGAGTGAGTTGGTGAAACATTGTTTTCTTATCAGCAACAAGTTTTAAACAGTAGGGAAATTACAAGGGGCAGATGGGTCAGATCATGAGAAGTTTATATTTACATACACACGTGTCGCACCATCAGTGTGATCCTGAGGAAATAATGTAATTGTTCCCCCTAAAAACATGTTTGAAGTTTGTAAGTGTAAATGCAAATGGGTTTATTTGTCTTTATTCATCGCACTAAATGTTTTCCTTCCTCCAACAATTCCCCACACTCCTCTCCACAGCGGTCACCTTGTTTTTTCCGCATTTTGGCCTTGTATTGGTTTTTTTTCCCCTCTCTCGCATTTCTCAACAGAAGTGGTCCCTTTCCGGGTGTGAAAAAAAAGGCAATTATCTGCCTTTTATTACTTTTCATTAGTTTACTGCTGGCGGTGGTTTACTACCAAGTCAGCAGCGGCTCATGTTAACACGCACTGACGCAGGCAATAAACAACTGTGTAAAAAGAGCGGCCACTGTATGCAAACTGACAAAATGTTGAGTAAGTGCATGGCAGGGGGAGAAATGACGGCATGAAGCGTCCAATAAATTATAAAATACGGAGGTAGTTCATCAGTCGCATTAGGGAATTTGCCATACATAGAGAGCTTTGTATAAATAATAACAGTAGATGATTTCCCCATTAATGCACATAAAGTAAATCACGCAATTACATAAAATTTTCAAGGACGACAATTGAAAACAATTATCAACAAGTGTGTGTGCGGTGTTTATCATACACTTCCTTAAACAAGCAACCGGAGCCTTGATCGTGCTCGTTTATCACCGCTTGCTTGTACATGTCAAAATGCAGTCTGTTCATCTGCGTGTGGCACCTGAGGCAACAGGCATTTTAACGCCGCCATTAAAATTATTAGGAGCATCTGTGACAATGACTGAGCGCCAGCCAAAGCTCTAGGCAGCGAGTCTAATCGAAAATTCTTGACTTCAAGAGACAAAAAAAAGCAGAGTATAAAAGAAATGTCATATAGTATTGCTCACTTCTTTAATTAACTTTGCTGTTTCATCTGCGAGTTACAAAAACTGTTTTTTTTTAATGGCAAAAACCGCCAGTATGTTAAATTTCGCTTTTCTACCCATCTAGGTTTAATAGGGGTCCTGGGATAAAAAAAAATGTGAAAACAAAGTGTGAAATGCGCGATCTGATAGGGTTGTCTCTGTGTGAACACAGAAATTGCATGCCTTTCAGGTGATTGCTGTCAAACAAAACAGAAAAAAATACAGGATTTTTGCATTACTCTCTAAACCCTATAATGGAATTGAATGACGTTTTTTTTACGGGATTTCAACATAATATATCTTGAGGTTTGAGATTAGGGGTGCACCTATCCCAGATGGTTTTGGAGTAGAAGGCGGACTGCACCCTAGACTGGTCGCCAATAAGCCGTAGGGTACACACAGGCAACCACCCGCACTCACAATCATACCGCCACTGGGCAAGAATTGATCTCACGCTTCCACCAAAATCAAGCAAGTGATCCACTAGAATCCAGGGGTATGCAAACCGGGCCTCGAGGGCCGCTATGAGTGCAGGTTTTTGTTCCAACCGATCCAACAGAAGCAGTTTAACCATTAAAATTTCTACTGAAACAAGAAGCACTTGATATCTAAGATATCAGATTGGTGGAGATTTCCTCTTTCAGGTTGGAAAAAAAACCTGCATCCATCAGGTGGCCGTAAAGTTTTTCCATCAGCTGCATTTTTATTACAAATACGTCGCTAATGAACAGTTCTTCATTCAGAACCCATCTTAAACTGCTACATTTGACATCTCTTTAAGCTTCTTACATCTACATTTTATGTCTTGTCATTTTATTCATCAGGACAGTAAGATTGTGGAGGTTCCACTTCTTTGAGGTACTTCTCAGTTACAATTAAATTGCAACTAAATGCTTCGCTATCCAGGGTGGATCTGGTTTGTCAACACGCAATGGAAGATGCAATGCCAGGTCAACTTAGGAGAAGAAGAGAGGCAAGGCACCATCGAGGGGCACTCTCAATTTAGCACTTCATTTATGTCTTAGCCTTCACGTACCGTCATGGGCTTCGAGTAGCACCCAGACCAATAAGATCATCGCCACAAATGGTGAGTGAACTTAGCCTCAAGAACACAAAAATCACACTTGAACTCGGAGAAAAATAGAAAGCCTTTCACCTCTTGAGAGGTAAACCAAGATGACGGATATCTTTTCACGCTTGAAATACTTTTTAGAACCAGTTTCGAGATTAATAAAATACACATTTTAGAAATTCAAAATATGTATTTTTTTTATAGGGACAACATAATCCTGTCAAATATTTGAGGATAATTTCCTAATGTCACAAATGTACCTCACCATTCACTTAGAACTTTTTAGAAAGATATAAACTACATGGCTATAGCCTAACCGGCTGACCCTTCTTAGAGAGAAGATGTAGCTGTTCGCCACATTTGATATCAGACGGCGTACTACAGGCAGAATTTCACTGTAATTATCTGGAGAATGGATTTTCACTGTGCCAGTCGGCAGTGTCAAGTTAATCTTTATCTTGTTCCATCTACACATACTCTCCTTTTCTTCGTGAGACAAGAAAAGCGCAAAAAATACAACCTACGTGAGAAAAAAATATGGCAAAATGTTGTTTCATTTAGTAACGAGAAGAGCCAGTCTGCACAAACTTCAGTTTCCAAGTTTATTTTGTCTTCATAAAGGTTGCCCTTCTAACTAATTCATCATGACTGAGCCCTGCGCTGGCAAAAGAAGTGTGTTCTTTTTAAAAAAAAAGAATGAAAGCAGTTGAAGTAAGTTCAGTTAAAACTTAGCGACAACTTTTTCAGCACAGTTCATGCTACAACAATCTATGTATAATCCTCCCAAGTGGGGTAATAAGAAAATCAATAGTTCGTGATAGCTTGAGATCTACAGAAAGATGTGTTGTGCCAAGGGAGAAATAGTGTCAAATGGGTTATCGGGAAAATCATAGAAATTGGTCAAGCAACCAATATTATTGCAGTTTGCGCATTATGCAGATGGGTTGAAAGCTACTACAAATGTTCAATTTCCAAAATGTGTTTTTTACAAAATTGTATGATTGAGGTTTTTGGACTGCTATTTTTGAACAATTAATGAAGAGGTATAGAATGGTACACGTCTGTAAGGATAAAAAGATACTAGCTCAAAACTGCACGGTAACATTTTCGTGTTTGTCTGTTTCTGTCAAAATTGTTGGCATGGGGTAATTTGTGGCTCAGGGCCTGGGGTGAGTTGTGCCCTTGGAGAGCCACTTATAACTCGTCCGGGATCAAATTTTGTATACTCATCACCTGACAAAACTGGTTCTTCTGCTTGTTTGGGTTAAGTGTCTCCAAAAATCATACATCCTTTACCAAAAAGAAAAGCAAGAAAGCCAAGAATTACAATGACGTAAAAACGGGGATTGTGACAGACACAAGTGAGAAAAAGGCAACGAAAGAGGGCTTCAACAAAGAAAAGAAAAAAGATGAAAAGGCTGTCATTGAAAATAAAAACAATGAAAATCTGGGGAAAATCTCTGAAAGCCTTGAATTAAATCAAAAACAAGAAAAAAACAGTAGCTCAGAAGAGAACAATGTTCCCATTCTATTTGATGATACTACTGATTACGAGAGTTCATATGTGACAGGGAGTCGTCTGCATTATGGACCATGGAGAAGCGTAAGTAAAGAACCATCCCAGAACTAAATATAATGTTGGAATGTGGGCGAAAGTTGAAGGTGATTATTTCAGTTCACAGTTCCTAAAGAAAAGTCTTAAGCAGTCTGTAGATAGAAAGCCCATCTTCACATATAAGACAAGGTTTTATCACGAGCATCCCCACGGAAAAAATCTTGGGGAAAAAAAAGAATGTTACTTTTCCCACAGCTCATGACCAGTGGTGAAGGTAGGTATATTGATCGAGCAGAAAATACAGAGCTTTGCCATTCCACTCATCTCGTTTCCAACAACAGACCGTTGCTGAGTCCACATCAATGAAGACCTTGCACCGATTCGTCTGTCGATCTCCCGCTTCATCCTTCCCTTACTTGAGAACAATACTCCAAGATACTTAAACTTCTTCACCTCATCCCTAACCTAGAGAGGGCACTCCAATTTTTCCAAGGCAGGACCATGGTCTCAGATTAGGAAATGCTGACTCCCATTCTAACCACTTCACACTTGGCTGTGAACCACAATAGCAAGAGTTAAAAATCATAGCCAGAGGAAGCCAACAGAACAGTATACTCAACACAAAGCAAGTTATGCTGTCAGAATATGAACAGAATAGATGACAAAGGGCAACATTGGGCAAGTTCAACCCACATTTACTGCCAAGTTGAGCCCAAATTTACCTTGGAGTCATGTTTTAGATGGAAAAAAAAACGTGAGTGAGTGTCGTTTTTGTCTTCCAATGTAGTACTAAAAAAAACTGGGGCCCAACTAATTAGTTTCCTCGTACTGAGCATTTATATGAAATTGGCATATAAATTAGAACCTTTTTAAATGCCACTAGGCAGACCTTAGTTTGTAAAACTCCACATTTAGATATAGATTTTCCACAGAGGCTTTTCTAGCTTTGCTCGCTGATACATAAAAGTATTGAAATGGCCCCTTAAAGAATGTGCAACAATGTAGCAGATGTGATCCATTTAAACAGCTTACATGTTTACACTAGTCATTAAGATACATGCAGCTCAATGTTTACAATTATTATATCAATGAAAGTGTAAATAGGTAGTGTGACCTGCTTGCAGTTTGTCTTCTATGTAGTTCCGTGATTTGATTTCAATCGCTTTTTAGTCATACCGCTCTGCAAAGGAGAAGATTTGAACGATATTATACACTTCCCTATTATGGGAATAACCACTTTGTACTTTCTCCATGCCAGCTCATCCTGGTTCTGACAGAGAGAGGCATAAAGGCATACAATCAAATGCATTTGTTGTGATTCACAACAACCGTTCTGCTGTAAGACCCATTCCTGTCATCAGCTGTCACTTGATTTTGTCGCTAACCTCAACCTCCTTCCGCCAGTCACTGTGCCCGCAATATAAAGGCAGTCTCCCAGATGGCTCAAGCAAGCGGTCGGGGTCCCTGGGATCCATTTGGTCATTTTATATTCTCTCCCTTGTCCCTCGCCGCAGGAGGCAAGCCTCCCAAGCTTCCTATAATCGTGGATGGCTCTTCAAGTCTGCCTCACGGACGTGAAATGCCAAACCTCTCGTATCCTTCGCGAGGGGGCCCTTTTTTTTTAATCCGTCTATATTCCAGCCCATCGCTGTGGCTGCCTCATATGCACGAGTATGCAGGAGATGAGTAGCTTGATGCACCAGCGTAAAGTGCCGAGTGATTGAATGTTTGATCTTTCGAGGAATCCCTAAGCATTACAGAACCATAATTTTACCATATATCAGGTCCAATTCGAGAAGGTTGACCATCACTCTTTCCTGTTCCCATGAAAGTGGGATCTTATTTTCTGTTTATACAAAAACACCTTGCCAACAACAAGCCCACTCATGGCCTGTTAGAGCAGACCTTAAATTACAATATTACATTTTCAAATTCTACCCAGTCACTTTTAATAATGAGAATCAAACTGTAAGCAGAGATATGCAAAAATGTAAAATACCTTGAACAAGTACAATGTGGGAATTTTCAATATATTTGCTTGTAAACCTGATAGAACGATATCAGAGAAGAAAACTAATAAAAACAACTAAAGAACCGGCATATGAGAACCATAGAATTGATTTTGCTTCTCACAAGGTAGCTTCTTGTTAGAAAACAGCAAATTATGTCCAAAAAAAAAAAAAAACTGAGAAAATTAAAAGCTGGAAATGTAATTTTCAAAACGTTCAAATTCATTTCCCCAGTAATGTTGAGACTGCATGCAAACATTGTCCATCCACAAATGTCAATGTATATTATTGACAGAAATCTAAATCATTTGTAGTTACAAGGATGAAATGCTTAAAATATAATTGAATAAGGACACAAAGCCTATTTAACCATGACATGATAAATGAATAATGTGCAGTTGCTTGCACTTATCCTCTGCACAAACCTGCTTCTTTGGCATCAAGAGACAAGGTAAAACACCAAAATTAAACTTAGCCTCCTTACTTATTTGAATCTTAAATTACTTTTGCCCATTGACTCACTGAGTTCAATGTGTTAAACAGTTAAAGCCTTGGGAGTACTCACTGAGTGCTGGGGCTTAATTTCCTATTGTAAGACTGAGATCAGACTGCCTTATTTACAACTCAGCCAAACATTAAAGAGGAAGGGACGCATTGTTAAGAATGAGAATGGCTGACAAAGAACTTCAAAGTTTACGTGTGTTTGCAAGAGTGTGTGAGTGTGAAGCAGATGTTCGGTATGGGCCTATCAGAGAGCCAGCGGTGTGTTGCAGCTGATACCCTGGACAGTCAAAGTGACTGGCAGGTTCGTGTGTGGCCCTTTTGAGTGTGCCGGCTTTGCCTCTAGCACATCAATGTCCCGCTCAAGGGAACGAGGAACCTGAGAGATAGCGAAGAAAGATATTGAGGCACACTTAACCCAAGGCAATCTAATTTTGGGCTGACTTTTTGAGGGTTTTTTTACTATCACCCCCAAATCCAGCCTTCAAATGCATGTGCACACCCAGAAGCTAATTGAAACCTGCAGGTGGGTCATGCTGTACGTTGAAGGGGAAAATTAACTCAGACATCTCTCCATTATGTGCTCTGTCACTGTCAAATGTAAAAATTATACTCAAATGGCACTTGTCTGACATTTCTTGCTTTCATATCAAAAAATATTTTATTGCTGTGTTTGACAACTTGCAAAAGTGTTATTATAGCAGTGAACTAAAATTAGTCATGACCCTTTTTTTTTTACATCATATTGGCAGTTTTTGTGCCGCAGTAAGAAAGCACTTTTTGAGAGGAGACAAAGCCGTTACTGGCATAACATTCAACATCAGCATACAAAGCCATAGATTTCTCTTTCTGGTTAAACACAAATATTATGAGTATGCTTTCATGGAGGACTGTATAAATCGGATTATTATGAGACTGACATTATGAGGATCTAGACAGATAAAGGTTTAACAATGTCTCTAAATAATTCATCAATGATTAAAATAGTTGTTTGTCAATAGACGAGGAGTTTCACCTCAAGAAGACAAGGGAGTGAATATGTGATTTTATATGACCTGGTTTTCTGGAACTGCATTCTATTTTGTATTGATGCCCATCAAAAATGAGAAGCTTGGCAAGTCAAACTGAAAATACACAATGTTAAAGAGATGTATTTTGTGACGTTACCATTTTACTATACACGTTCTTCTTAGAAAATGTTCCAATTTTATAAACAGATGGCCAATTTGATACAAATTGATACGTTGAGAAAGACTGAATTTAAGAAAAACTAGATGTTTTAACCAAAATATTTTGTGAGTGTCCGAAGCTGCTCCTCAATAGAAAACACAAAAAGGATCAGCCAAGGATAAGTTACATCTTAATGGTGTCATGGAGATGTGTCAAAAGAACTATAGACACACGTGTCAGTCAACCAAAAGGGGGGCTGAGAGGGCTTTTTTTCCCCCAAATGAAAGATCTTTAGGCCTTCGGATATAATTCAATAGAGGAACACTTAAACTCGGCCTTGTCAGACAGAACCAACCACAATAACACAGCTGACAAAACCTTTCATTCGTAATCCAAAAAGCCTTCTGCAGAGCAACGATACAGAGAAATCGGGCAGATGTGTGGTGAGCCTTCTGTTTTAGCTGTCAACCAAGGAAAGATATGAGGGGAAGAACAGAATACTGCTTGCATATTTGGTCAAAGAGAATGTATTAATGTTTTTTTATCCTTTAGCACCCAACTGTGCTACTCTTGTCACCGCAATCAGTCTGGGGAGGGGGGCATACAATGAAGCATGCGAGTAAATTCACAAGGAAGATCAGCCATTTTCTTGAAGAAATGGCAGCCCCTCCAGCAACATGATATGGTCTAGCTTTAGCTATTCTATTGGGATCCAATGCACGAGCTGTTGCAATGTTTCACACAGATAATGCTAAACACTGTCAGCAGGGTATTCTTTAATGGAACTTTTGGCCAGTCCATTAGTTGAGTTAATTCTCAAGTTGCCTTATTTCCCATTTCCATTTGATAGAGCATGAAGACAAAAGCCAATTGTTTGTGAAAAAGGGTCACTAATAACAAAGATAACAAAAGTATTGGGTACTAACACAATGCCTTGTGCATTAGTATCTGCTTGGGTCTAAAGGAGGGTGGGAAAAAATGCTCTAGCACCAATATCCTAATTTAAACAAACAGAAGGGATAAATTGTTACCTGTAACAGTTGTCTTTTACTGGAATGCGATCTCCTGATTGATCAATAGGGGAGTGGAGTAAGTTGAGACAGGATGCCAAAGACTGACTGGAGTCTTGCCTAGAAACTGTGAAAAAATAAAAACAGGAGTATAAAATATGCAGTTTCATAATTAACATTTTTAACAGGTCAGTGCATAGTCTGAAACACATTGCTAAATTATAAAGTATCCAAAGTGGAGTTTATCTGACTGTTCTACCATTATAAAAGCCCCATTCAGACGTACAGATTATCCAGTCTGGTAGTATAGCGGTATTTAACCACCACACGGTTCAACCATTGCTGGTTCTAAAACACAGACATCTGTACTAACTTTAGCATCTTCCATTTAAGAGTATAGAGGTTCCCACCCACTTCTATACCCTGCCTCACTACATCCATGTATCTTCTTCTAGATCAACTTCCTACCAATCTTCTTCCGATACTCTGCTCTGGACATAGTCAAACCATCAAAGTCTGGTAATTTCACAAGAGTAATTATAATAGTTTGAGGCTTAATTGCCCATCCTGTGTTTGGCAATAATACAAATTAACAAGTGCAGTCAACTTGCAGTTGCATAATTCTTAACTGAATGAAAGCGGTGACAATGTCATTTCAAACGGTGTCTGGATACAACCTGAAATTGGAGTCCATAGAAAAAGAACATTGGCACCAAAAAGATAACCTCAAAAATACTGGTTACCCTATTGGGTCATTTGTAAAAAGTACATCTATTTCTTTGAGCCAATACAACATTCAGGTACAATGTGTACTGGTAACAAAATTTGAAACCCCCAAAGGGCCAACTCTACAATTCAAGGAAGGGGGGGGAAATTACGAGTACAATGATGCGTGTTTTAGATAGAAAAAATATTATTTTAAAATGAGAAAAGAGGGCAATAGAGTGGGTAAGCAGGTCAAGTGAAGTATATTATCATTGTCAATTAAAAAAAATCTCAAGTCACTCAAACCGCTGTTGCTTTCTTCCCAACTGAATATCGCTATGAGTTCCATTTTTTGTTCTATAGTTTTTGCCCCTCACATCTAATGATGCCTAGTGGACATCAAACAGACCTCAGCAGCCTAAGACTATTGGTTACAAATTGCAACGTAATGCCTTGCTCTTTAACAAAAGACTTCAAAGGCCTTTGAGAGAAAGGTTAAAATAAAAAAATGCAACTATGAGGCGACGTGGGGGGCATGTGAGGCCAGGCCTGTGTGTTTATACCTGCAAAAACATGAAACTTTATCGCATTAATTGAAGCACTTAATTCCACACTAAAGTCTGTACACCATTAGGGCTGATGACTAAGGATCCTCATTCTGGGTGTGTGTTTTATTAATGATGGTGGCTTCTCTGGCGCAACATCAGCCAGCGTCCTTTGAGATCTGTGGAAGCGAGGTTAAAAAAAAAACACATTCCCTTCATTGTTTACAAAAACCTCAAGTAAGCTTTAACCTGGCTTACATTATTACTCTTTAAAACACATTAAAAATTACTCATCCTTTCGCAATGTTAATTGTCCTCGACAGTGAGTTCAAACTTGTTCCAGTTAATTGCGCATAAAATGTTTAGATAGATGCTCATTAATACTGAACATGTGAGCAATTTAAAGGCCTCTATCCACCTGAAATGCGTATATTGTATGTGAGAGAAAGCCAGAGTGCAGGGAGACATATGATAACATCTAGCTCTAACATTTCAACAAATTATAATTGAGATAATGTATCAGAATAAACAAAATTAAATATTTGCCTTGAACATTGAATATTAAATAACACTCTACAAGTATATACAACCTGCAGGAAAGCCAATTCTACTTCTTGAGGGTTTTTTTCTCATTATTATTGATGAAAAGTGACACTTTTAGTACTTTATCCATTGACGTCTGTTCCTCCACTCATCAAGAACATGAGCTGCCGAACTGTTTCTCACAGGAAAGGTTGCTTATTTATTCCCCATATTTGGGTAATGCCCCAGAAAAAGTGTATAATAGACTTTTGTGAAATATGTGGTGACAGACTCCTATAGTTTCGTTTCATTGTTTGCCCTATATGGTCTGTCAACTTATTTCCTTGGAAGACGACGAGTGAGTGTCGCAATTAGAGATGCATAAGGCGCGCTTATCTCTTCAGTTAGCTGTACAAAGAGGGCGAGATGAGACGAAATCTACTGTTTGAAAGTGAATGTCATCATCTCCACAGTACTATTTGGAGCCAAGTCACTCTTGTAGGAGCACATAATATTCCACTGTAAATGCAAATAGCAGCACAGAGTCAACAAAGCCTCATTCATGTTGCCTCCGAGTTGCTATTTACTTGCACAACGTCCGATTTCATTGATATTTAAGTGAAAAGTACAATTTCAGGACAAAAAGCCACATTACACCATATTTTATACAGAGAGTTTTGTTTTTGTTTGATTCTAGAGGCTTTTATTATCAACTTAAATGAAATAAATAGATTTTTTTAAGTGAATAATTAATTCCAAGCCACCTTGCCATATCTTAGCTTTTGAACACAATAAATGGAGTTGTCGACGGCATGCTGCATGTTACAAAGTGTTGTGTCAATAGGCCTTAACACATTTCTGTAAGGTGCGTTCACACGCACAAATCATTTAAACCCATGGTGTCACACTATTTCATTCCAAAAAAAAAAAAAAAACACTTGCCACACTTGGCAGCACTGCACTAGTCAACATGCGTACCTCAAAATCATTTCTCAAGCATGAGGCATGCCTTAAATGAGGCAACTATATCAAAGTTGTGTGGCATGTGTTGAAAGATTGGGAGAGACTGTAACTGGAGGCACCAAAATGGATGTGAGGCGCATCAAAGAAAAACACCATGGCACGACTGAGTGATATATGTGATCAAAACAGAACTCTCTAGGCTGTTCACACAAGAAAAAAAAAATACATGTACTGTGGATCTACATCCAAAAAAAAAGCATGCGAAGTATCTAAATAAATAAATAAATAAAAGTAATTAAACAAACCACAATTAACAATTCTCGGAAGACTTCAGCTAAGTGACTTTTAGAAAGGATTAATTCACAAGCATTTTTCGTTAACAATTCGGTGAGTGGGTTTTAATCAGGCCATCTCAGAAGAAAACCACTGCAGGCAACAGCACCATACAAACATACTGATAATTAGGACTTTTTTTTCTCCTGTATTCCAATCAAAGTCAACATGGCACCAACAGTCGGGTGTCTTAAGAGTTGACTGTAGGGGTATTTATTCTCTTTAGTGAGTTGAGAAAGATTTTATTTTACAGGTCACTTCAACAATTATTCTACTAGACTTGCGGGATAAGTGTTGTGACCTAGAACTTCTCTGCAATGGCTCAACACATTCTCTCCTGTCACAAAGGTCACTTGGAGCACACTCCTCAATTGAACACAGAATTAGACTCAGTGAACTCTCAAAAGACCTGCTCGAAACTTTCCAAAAAAAAAAAAAAAATCAACAAGGACTTAGAAAGTAAAAAAAAATCTAATGTTTAAATTTATCGAGACTCCACAGTGACCCAGCTAATCTCTCACTATTTATCAAATGCCTACAGTCAAGATTTTAAATTCCTTTTATAGGACTGAAATTTACAATATGACTTAGTATAAAAAATGCATTATCAAACAGGCAGATACTTATTCTAAACACCATGTGTAGCCTCATTTGCAGTCAGAAAGACCTCCTATTGACCAAATCGGGACTTCCATGAGATTGATATTGATGTATTTATCAGACAAGTGGAAACAAACAACAAAATCTCTGCATTCCTTGCTGGGTCACTAAATACCTCAATGAAGCAAGACAGAAGACATTTATCTCAAGCTTTCTTGTTTTTAGGTTGTTGTATCACAGCTGCCTTTTAAAATCCATAACAATCATTGAAATTCTTGACTCTAGAGATATTGTATTACCTCATTTGAACAAAACAGGGAATATGTGGCATTTAAGACTGCACAAATGTGACCCTCTCAAGTGTTTTCTGTTCCACTGTTCTACCATCAAGTTAAAAACAAAAGTGATTTGACCTTGAGCTATCAGTCACTTTACAAAGTAATAAATCATTTTGCCAGAAACACGGTTCCCAAAATCAAATGAATTACATTAACTGTAGTTTTTATGTTGGTGACAATTGGCCCCTAGAAGTTAATTTCTATGAAAATAAGATTTTTAAAAAGAGAAATAAATAAATACCGTATCGATGGCGCTGATCATCAGACAGATCCAAATCCAACATGAGGTCATCTTCATCCAGCTCAGAGGAGCCCAAATTATTTAGTATGTCCTAAAATAAATATTAATAATGTTATTTTTTCCATTCATTTGTTTCATAATTGTGCATCAAAACAATTTAGAACAGACACATTCATTTACAAAAAATCTGAAAAGCCTGAGGATACAAACAAAGAAAATTAAACAGCTTGAAACATCTGTCATTTATACAAAAAAAAAATGCTAATATTATCTTTAATAAAAACTCCTAGAATGTTCTTGCCATTGATACAGAGATTTCATGACTTGGCATTTTAATAGAAAAGATGAGTTTCCTGTTTGAGCTATAAGAAATTGCAATTCATCCATCCATTTACAATAGTGCTTGCCATTGAATATTCCTGATGAAAAATGAACTGCTTCCCGGCCATTCACCAGGCACAGACAAGCAACCATTCAGACTCACATTTGCACTGAAGAACAAATTAAGTGTCTTCATTGGAGCTAGCGTGCACGTTCTGGTGTAAAACCGGTCAACTGTGAGGCTGACATGCTGCAGAGATGACCAGTTATATATTAAAACAAGCAACGATTCACCTAACATGAATTATTTATTTCCCCATAATAGTCCAAGTAAATCTAACATGTTAACATTTTACTGCAGTGCCCTAAATTAGGCATGCAATAGAATTATTCTTTTAGGACAAGCCTTGCATCTAATATTGCTATTTTAATGTATTAGGTATCTAAGTCGGTCTAAAAATGTAAAGATGCTCCAGCTCCTTTAATATTAGAATAAAAGTCAATACTGCCATCTAACGTGCAGAAGAGGAATGTCCGTTGCAGATAAAAAGAAATTTAAAAAAAACAAAATTGTAGGATTCTCATCTCAGAATGAGCTACTCCAGTTACTCAAATATAATAATAATAATAACAAAGAGTATGCCACAATCCTGATGTTTTAATTGTTAACATTTAACTTGACGAGCAATTTCCTTGCAAAACAACTCTTAAGCCTCTAAATTGCACACAGATAAAAACAAGGTGTAAAAATGTGTCAGAATTAGCCATTAGGATGAAAAATACACCCCAAAAGTCAACTCAAAATATGTGAAACTTTCCTAACTGAACAACTAAAAGTTTTAGAGTTGTTTTATTTGGCTTTTTATGTAGCCACAGAAAGGTGCCAGTAATGGTAAAACTATCAGAATAACCAAGAAATATAGGACTGCTCAGCACTAACCAACATACCACAGTAAAAACAAAAAAAATAAATAAGTGTGAATGTGAAAATGTGCCTTAGGGTTAGGCGACCAATCTTGGGTAAACTGTCCCTTTTGTCCAATGGAGGCTGTGAGGACAGATGGCTGGTTTCTCAACTCAAAAACTAAACTGGATAAAAGACCTCAGTTCAATTCTTGCTCTGTAGAAAAACTAAATCCATGCGACTCTGGAGACTCCGAAAATCCAATAAGTGACTGTTCAGCTCAAATGATTGCTGTTTGGACTAAAACAATGCAACAGACTCATTGCGTATTGATCCACTATAGGGACACATGAGTGTAGAGAATGGGAAAAGGGATATGAAGGAATAACTAAAAGGTTGTGTGTGTATTTGCAGAAAGTGCTTCTGTCTGTAAAAGACAAACAAAACCACCACATAGCACATAAAGCTCGCATTAAAAAAACAAATAGGCATTGAGGCTACAGACACAAAGACTGCATTGGAAAAGAACTCAAGGTCTTCACAGTGTCATACCGCAATAAAGAGACCTCATTTGAGGTTTAATGACCCATTTTTCCTTGTGAGTATGGCTTTCCCGATACCGAGATGTCACCTTTTTACCTCAGTCATGCTATTTGTGCACCTTTAATCCTGGAGCGAAGGGACATAATATCAGAGCGGGGGTCACATTAGAGCCCTGTTCCTTCTCAAAAGTGCCACGTGAATTGACATTCACAACAAAGCAATTGAGAACTCTCTCCTTTTGAGCAGCAAGAAATGGCCTTTAAAGTGCATTCAATGCTTTGTGGGAAGGGAGAAAGATTTGCCATGAGATATGACAGCCTGGAGCATACAGATTAACAAATTAGCTTTCTTCTATCAGACACCTCTTAGCCGGTCGTGAGTAATAATGCACCTGTGCTGAAGGGAAACTTTAAGTCTTGACAAATGTATAATCAATTTTTTGAATGAAAGCACCTAACGAGGAACTCTGCCAACTCATTTGAAGGCTGCTTTCACACCTATTGTTCCCTTTTACAACCGTTACTCCCTTTATCTTGTTCTGATCAATTGGTGCATTTGTAAACCTTATCCTGTTTCATTAGTCCAACACACCGTGGTTAATAAATCTATCACTGAAAACAAAAAAATGCTTATCTTTTCTTTGATTACGAACATATGGAAACCCTGATCTTGGATGACGTCAAGTAGTGTTTGTTTTTCAAACTGTGTTACATGACATTTCAAAACACATTTCTACGCTCATGAGTTTTGAGTCATATTTATCTACGTAGGCTGAAATGGTGTGTGGATGAAATAGCAATGCTTGCAGTATATTTTGCCAAATTGTGCAAAAGCAGGTGCACATTCCATTCAAGTGATTTGGAATGGGTTGACAAGGTTAAAGTAGGAAACCTTTCAATTAAACACTGACGGTACGTTTTCAAGTAGTAAGCCACTATGCAACCATAATATATATACATATATTTTTAAGGCACAAATTACATTAGATTAATTAATTTAAAAATTTTGACTTGACTTTTAATGGGAGTCTGCTCTTTTTTAAATTTATTTAACTACAGGAAACCACTGGGGTTTTTTTTGTCTACAGTCAACCAAAGATGCAATATACACATTAGAAATTATCTCCTAAAATGTATAATTAGCAATGACTTTTAATGACTTGGAATTGTTTTACCTCCATGTTGAAGCTCTTTGATTGAATAGAATGACATCTGTCATTGCTACTTGGGAGTGTCAAAAGTTTTATACTAGGACAACTCCTCGGGGCCTTGGCTTCCCAGCACAAAAATAAATACAAGTAAAAAGAAAAATGCATTCAAAGTTGTCAGCGCTCATATCGCCGAAAAATGCAGACAACCTCCAGTAGAATACTTTGTGTGATTATATCTTAAAATGGATGCAATCACTTTAGGCCTGATATGTTATTATTTGGCTGTCAAAGATGCCTAAAGAGCGAGCAAACAAGAAATGCGGCAAGCGTGACAAATATCAAAGTTGCACCCTCCCACAGAAAAAAGGATGAGATAACACCAAAGTAAAATAGTTGACAGCTCTATCAAAATTTCACATTAGCTATTGACAGGTTGGCTACCATTGACTTGTCCGTTCTAATGGTACCATCAAGTTTTATATTTAGGTTAAAATTACATTAGCTGTTGATTTCATTGCAGTGCTTAAAAACTTGCGCGACAGTTACTGTTAATGAGAAGAACGTTGCTTAATCTTTCGTTGAACCATTAAAGTTAAGAGCGTGTGTCAATAGGTTTTTATTGTTTTCAAACATCTGCTTCAACTTTTCAATCAATTAAAAGTGTCTAAATGACTTGATAAAGGTTTAATGATGGAGAGCATTTGGCTTTGGGAAAGAATTCTCATATACTGCAAGTAAATTAGCAGGGGATAAACTAAAAATGAGTCAGTCATTAATATTGTCTTATGAAATTTAAGGTGCCAGTGTGTCCTAATAGTAGAGTTAAGAAAAACTTACCAAACTCCCTAGTTTGGACGAAGAAGAGTTGTTCCTGTGTTTTAGCAGGCCACATCCCTCCATACCAGGGGTTTCTCGATGGTTGTTATGGATACGAGGACCACCAGCCCCTTCGGAAGAAGAACGTAAGCGCCTCTCCAAGCGCATCACTTCATGGTAGGGACTAACACTGCTGCACAGCGAGGCTGCAAAAACAAAGACGACAACATTATTATTAACCTTTCCATTCTTTTCAGTTCGTTTTATTAAGATTTGTTAGTTTTTGACTCGAAATGAATCAAGGGAGCGTGTCAGAAGCTTATATTGTGTGGTTATAATGAACAGAGAGAGCCACGGCTACAAACACGGAATATGAAAGAAATGTGTTTTGGGCCTAAACAGAGGCTTCTTGTACATTGCATTTGCATACTGAGCAGTGTTTACAAAGTGTATGTTGGCGCAACTGCTTTTATCTTCACGCATTAAGAAGTGAGTGGGCATAATTACGTGTTTCTACTCACACTGAAGAAGTCCTGGTATTTGAAAAGCACTCACAAAATACAGATAGACCTGAGACTTTGTTTTAAAATTACAACAGAGTGCATGAGTACATTTAAAATTTTGAGATTTCAGATTTGGATTGAGGTAGGAGAGTAGTGTCCTTGTAGCTATATAATGAAAGTGACTTGCGGCCAATATACCATTATACAAGAGCTCATCTTTTAGAGGCAAGTTTCTGATGGTATTGCAAAAGGATTTGAAGTTGTTTGTTAACGTAGTCTTCTTATTTCAGGTCTGTGTTATTTCTACAGAAAAAAAGGGTTTGTTTAGCTTTGACAGGCAGCATAAGTCATCTCTAATAGGACATAGAAAGTTGGAAATTGTGGTCTTTTCCACACTGTGTAAAGGGAGCTTCTTATACTACCCTTGGGAAGATGAAAAAAACATTGTAAAAGGGCTACAAATACTACCGGAAATTGGAAAATTCCATTTTTTTTTTAGTCTTTTCCTACCTGTGTGTGGCTTCCTCAGGTGACTGGATCTGGGTTCACGGCAGCCACAAAAGTTTCCTCTCTCGTGAACCGAAAGGGTGTGTCTGGCCCTCCTTTCCGTCTGTTCTGGGTACGAACGACAGCTGTCACTTCTCGGCGGTCCCCCCTCGCTTTCGCTAGTGGTCTCAGCATTCTTATTTCCCAACATCTCTCTATCCACCTCCTCTTGCTTTTCTTTCCGCTCGTTCGTCTCATCCGGCAACCGCACTGACGGTGACGGGCAGCGCACCGCAGTTTCCGGTTCCGAGAGGGAGACGGGTGTCTCGTAGTCGGTGTTGTTGGCTGTGCTAGTTTCAGGCAGTAATGGCTTCTCAGCAACCGGAGACAAGAAAACCTGGAAAGATGACATTGATGTTTATCCTGCATGGTCATGGTTGATATTGTCACCTCTCGTCTTTTTTTTCCTTATTCTTAGCAGGATATAATATAAAACATTTTTATGGCAGCACAGGTTTGAAATGTGAAGGGCAAACTTTTTTATTCCCTTCTAATAAAACAACTTTTCATGCCTGGAAGTTTATACAGCATTTCACCATAAATATTCCACTATTTTGTTTGTTCTTTCACGTCCAAGGGCACCGCAGGTCGGAGCTATTCTTTTAAAATAAACCCCATTCGTGTGTTAAATAAGCAAGAAGTTTTATAGAACTGCGGAACCTCCTTAGGCACCAATATGGAATGAAGTTGAATCTCGGCCACTGTGTTCCTGTTCGGAGTTCTAGATGTTCTTGCAATGTGTGCAAAAAGCAAATTAATTTCAATGAAATTTGACTGAGAGGTCTACATAATATTGTTGAAAATAAATGCAGTCTCAATCAATCTTAGTTTACTTTTCAGAACTTCATGTACTAATTCAAGGTACTTGTATTTTCACGACTATAAGGCGCACTTAAGTCTTAAAATTTCTCCAAAATAGACCTGGCGCCTTATAATCCAGTGCGCTTTATATATGGACCAATACTAAAATTGTTATCACGATAAAATAAAATAAATCAGTCGATAGGCTCTTTAAAAACAGTGTGTCCAATACAGAAATAGCACTCGTCACTGACACTGCGGATTTAAATGTGATGCACCATATAGTCGTGAAAATACGGTAGCAAAACTAAAATTGATATCAGCATTTTTTAGGACACAAAGGAGAGCCAAGCCAAAGGTAATACCTGTGAGGGAGAGGTTGTCTCTGGGACTGGTGCACTCTCAGTTGCAGCAGTGTCTGTGAGGGGCCCAGGCACTAGGAGAGGTCCAGGACTAGGAGCTGTCAAGGCCTCGGCCTCAGAGACAGAGTCTTCGGTAATCGGTACGAACTCGGAGGGGGTGATGGCTGTTGTGCGATCCTCTGACACCATGGGAGACTGAAGCGAGTTCTCCAGGCCGGGGTCGCTCGGACAAGAAGCTGGGGTGAGCCCTCCAGTTCCCGGAGCGACGGTAGCGGTGGCAGTCTTCTCGGGATTGTCCCCTGATGGTCTCTGGTGAGCAAAGCGGGGGTGAGCTGAAAGAGACTTGGGCAGCAGGTGCTTCTTGTGTCGCGAGCGTCTGCTGCCGCTATCTTCGATGAAACCTGAGTCGTCGCCGTCATTGGCCGTCGAGCCACTGAGGCAGTTGATGAAGACGTTACGATTACTTGTGGAGGAGGAGGCCGAGGCTTTGTCAAAATCCTCCGTTTGAGAGCGGGTGATTTTTTTCTGCCGATAGCTCCCGAAGCCAAACGTGTGTCGAGACTTTGGGTGAGCATCGCTATGACCCGTCGACTGTGGCGTGGTGGTCGGCTGCTGGCTGTTACCGTTTGCATCGGTGGTCTGGGCCGAGAGTGGGGGCGACGTGAGGTTCAAGTTGACGGGCTGGACACGAGGATGGCTGCTCCGCTTGGCTGAGAAGCTCAGAGAGGGTGCGCGAAAGAGACTACGACGTTTACCGGTGCTCCCCGAGCTGGAGTTGGTACTGGAGGGCGATGAAGTATGTGCGCAATTGCCCCCCGACGACGGTGACGACGGCAGCGAGTCCTGTCGTTTGCAGTTGCTCCGCCGGAAGATGGGCAGGCGGGAGACTAGTGTGGAGCGACGCGAGCCGGATTCACCCATCGATAGGCTGAGGCAGTGGTGGGGCAGTCTGCAGATTAAACAGAGACAGGCTCAATGGGGTCTGCAAAGAAATCTTCAATAAATTATTTCATATCGTTATACAAAAATACAAACTAATATGATAGTTCGGAGTATGGCTCTCGACGAATAACATAAGAAAATATGAATTTTTTATGGCTTTCTCTGTCAAAATGGTTCCCGCCCCCTTTTTCAGACTATTAATTTTACCAAGTCTTCCATTCAGCACTACTATTGGTGACAGCGCTCGATTCTACATTGGTCATTTGGATACACCATGTAAATTAGGGCTAACATGTTGCTAATCAATCAGAATGGAGTTTGTTTTTCTTTTTGTTTTTATCCCACTAGCACATCTCCGAAACTTGACCTGACCAGACCCTCTGCATGCTCCCTGAGACGTGGCCATGTGGTTTATGCAGTAAACACATTAACAGACAAAAACATTGACCCAGAGATTTACTCTAAGCTTGCTCGCATTCCCTGTTAATTTTCAGCTAACAAGAGTAAAAGAAGCTCCATAAAAAGAGAAGATGGACACTGGACATTACAAAGCACAACTAGATGCAAAGGCAAGAGCTCAAATACTTACATTTTCATTATTTGTCTCGTTTCGTCAGCTGAGAACTACCACAGTCGCAAGCGAATGACTCAAGTGTTTTGGTTTAGACCTGGCTGTAATAAGCTTACTTTAACTCCCCGCACTGAGGTACTCGGTGAGTGCGTCAACTCCTCCAAAGGCAAATTTGATCAAGTTATTAACTCTAATTCATTACTGTGATATGAATCCACTCCATCGGCGACACTTGGCAAACATTAAAGGCTATTAAAATGTCAGGTCAAATCAACTTCTAAAAGGCTGGGCTGGATTTGGGTGCCTTTCCTCATTAAGGAATAAGATGAAATGGAGTCAATACCATCTGTCTATGAAGACCAGGCAAAAGTACTGTTAAACTAGTCATCAGTTAGCATACTGGTCGGTTGAGTATGCATATGATGCCACACTGTGATTGTGCAGTACAAACAGCTGACCTGGACAATGCACTCTGACTGAGCACCTTGAGACAAGAAAAATCCTCCACTTGATTAATCACAGATTACAGGCAGATTGAGAGCACTGGTAGGACTGGTGACCAATGATGAGGACATGACAGCTGCATGGCACTTTTTATTAATTCTTAGATTTAAGTTCAGGATTTACCTGAATCCAGCAACAGTCTCTCAGGCATTAGTAAATTAGTCGACTAAAACAGGATTCCCATGTTCTTGCTGTCAGTGATATTATCCTGATAATTTTAATAAAAATAATTTAAATGTTAAAAGCAAATTGGTAAAATGGAAATTGCCTAAAACAAAGACAGGCCAAAATCAAACCAGAAGTTTCTGCCTATAAGACTGGGGTTCAGTACTCATTTGTTCTCAACTTTGTGCCCATGGTTTCAGCCCTTATTTTCTAACAGATTTGATGTACTTAAAAATCAATCAGCAAAGTTACTTTACAGCACCTTTAAGGCACACTTCACTATGAACTGCACCCACCAAATTATGATAGAAACTGCATTTGGTCATTTACGAGACACACTGGACTACAAATCAAAAATGTAAACTTTGTACTATGGGATACTTACATGAAAATACATGCAGTTCACGAGCATGAAAAATTCAAAAATTAGCTGCACTGGACCATAAACTGCAATGTTTTATTACAGTATTAATTCACCCATCCTTTATTGTAGTTTGCATGCTAACAATAAAATTCCAATTGTAATTCAACATGCACAATATTTATTTTTTTATTGAACTATTTATTCATTTTACATACCAGTTATTATCCTCGCAATTATAACTTTGGAATTGTAAAAAATTCGCACCAACATGACAGGATTGATACTAGTTAATTCAAACAATAAATCATCCATTTTCATGTCCTCATTTAGGTATCTGGTGAGCTGGAACTGTCTTTGGGCGACAAGCGTTGTACACCCAGGACTGGTTTCCAACAAATGGCATAGCATAGAGAAAAACAAGTATCCACACCTATGTCCCCATCAGGCCCATAACTGGAATGTGGGAGGAGTACCCAGAGAAAAACCTCAGACAGATTCCATACCAGATCTGACTGTAAGGCAGACATTTTAATCAGACAGTCAGATTAAAAGATTTTTTTAGAAATAAAGCCCCATTCTTTTTAGGTTTGACATACTCGTTTAAAGTATTGTTTTGAATTAACAGCTGGAGGACTTCAGGGGAGCATCTTACCATGTGCTTAATGACACCATATGCTGGCAGTTTAACTTTTTATCTTTTCCCCTTACTTACACAAATACCCACGGTCAATAAATCGCACTGCATGCGGCGTATTTTGCATAGATTACTGTTGTTTTAATTGTGTGAGGGTGTAATGTCTAAAAGAGGATGTGTAGATCCCTTATAAGAGATTTGTGACGAAATGTCCTTGAAATCAGAATGGTGTGAGACCGATGACCACATGCACACACAATCATACCACCACCAGTGGGAATCGAGCCCGCACCAATGTCTACACCACAAGGCAGCTCACGTGACTGTTTGAAACAACATAAAGACAACTCTGGCATATTCTCAATGACTGCTTTCAATGGAAAAGATATTCATGTGGACTACTTTACCATGAAGGCTGCCACGGGCCAATATTCTTTGTGGTATTAAGAATGGCAAACAGTGAGTGAGCACTTAAGGAAATGTTGTTGACCATGTACTAACAAAAACTGGCTTCAGAAATGCTGATGATTTCATAATGTAATATACTGTGCATGTGGCTTGACAACATTTAACTATACATTCATTTCTTGCTTGTCATTTTGTTTATACTTTTTTTAAAGATTTAATTAAATGCTAAAATCATAATATATCACAATAATCCAAAATAAAATGTTTTTCTTTTGAAATTGGATTGTTCATGTTGATTAATTGCTTGCCATTGACAGCAACAGACCTCAAATTCATTTAAACTGCTAGGACAGACTGTGACTTATATTTCAGAGCGATTAACGGTGCTAAATATTCAATCCATTTTGACTTGGAGCGGTCGTTCGCTGTCAGCCTCTCCCAATCAAAATGGATTGGACATCTGTGCTGTCAATGGCAGTTAGTGAATTAAACAATCAAGTATGAACAAAGACAAACAGTGATGACCTGTAAGTTGGCACAGAACTTCCTATCCAAACAGGAAACACATTCACAAAAGACTTGTCGCAGTGGCTGAACATATTTGAGAATCCTGAGTCATCAAGTTTGAATAATATTTTCAGTATGGCATCTTTAATTATTAGGCCCAGTATTTTAAGATTGCTAATATCCAGTATAGGTGGCCCGTTGGATAAGTGGTTAGTAGGCCTCGCAGTTCTGGGCCTTGGGTTCAAATCCAGGTCAGAGTTTGCATGTTCTCCCTGTGTGGGTTTTCTCCCGGTACTCTGGTTTCCTCCCACATTCCAAAAACATGCATGGTAGGGTGATTGGGCACTCTAAATTGCCCCTAGGTATGACTGTGAGCATGAATGGATGTTTGTCTCCTCGTGCTCTGCGATTGGCTGGCCTCCAATGCAGGGTGTCCCTCGCCTCGTGCATGAAGTCAGCTGGGATAGGCTCCAGCACCCCCGTGACCCTTGTGATGATAAAGCAGTTCGGAAAATGAATGGAAACATTCATTTGAATTGCATTTTTCTGCTTGGTCAATATACGTGCTGTAGTGAACTAATTGCCTGTCATTGACATCAATAGACCTTCAAACCATTTGAACATGTGACAATAACATTTATACTTACTATAAAGAGAAAATCATTGGATTACAAGACCAATACAGGCAATTGCTAAAATGATTCCAATTGAATTGATCTCCTGCTCCCTCGATAACAACAAGGGTCACCGGTGAATGCAAATATTGCGCGCACGGGTGGCCCCATGAGGGTCCAGGGGCGTCACCCTGGGCCCGCATGCATGAATGCGCACCTGTCCGCTTGAACAAGCCCTGGATCCCATCTTGGCACCTCGACACGGGCCGCTACTTGATGAAACTGTGATCAAATCGGTGCATTCTGCTCTAATGACACAAAAAAAACGTGCTCATCACGCCGTATTCACGAGGCGATTACATGGCATTCTCGCCGATTAATCTCACAGGTGTGGAGGGGAAATTAACAGGAACCGGTAAGGCTGCCATTATAGCTAGCTGACCGCTAACCGATCGTACCTTTCAGCGGATTCCCAGCGCCTCTCCGGCTCGACTCATAGAGGCTTTGGAGAGCCTCAAACGGCGACCTGATCCAGGGGAAGTCGTAGTTGTTTGGTGGGGGATCAAGTCCCGATAACGTCGTTATTCCGCCTCACTTAGACGGAGCGGATCATTTCCTATCCTTCTGCGTCTTCGGTCGTCTTCCGCGTTGAGGCGACAGCGTGTGACGTCAGCACTCGGAAACGCCCACCACACGGAGATGTTTTGTCGCCACGTGCAGGTAAACGGATGATGGACAGGTTAGCCTGCCAGTACAATTTCAATCACAATAAGGGAGGATAGATGAAACGCATCTAACAGTCATGATTTCACATAATTTCGACAAGTATAAAATACCTTATTACACGAATAGTCATAGTACATTAGAAATAGATTAATTCCACTCGGGATTGCCATTAAATATTTTAATATCATAGATATACTGGTTCTGTAATATAAACCTTACCTAATATTAATATTGCACTCCTATACAACATGTAATGGCAATATTATTAAGGTGAAAATCATGCATGTAAATAAAAACATAACATTACATAAGATCTTGATATAGCTACACTTTATGCACCATTTAGTACACCTAGAGTAGCTATACCTTCATATTCACAATGTATTAAGTAAAGATGACAAATCTAGTGAAATGTATAAGTCAGATATAGTACATATTCATTTTATAATTGATATTCATGAGCATGTGCTGCCCTGACCAAATATTATTTTTACATACCACTTATCACCATATCACTTTCCTGGAGCCCATCCCTAATTCTTTTATTTAATAAACATTCATACAATTATCCTATAAAAAGGCAAAAATGACACAGATTAACATTTGTTAATCTATCAAAAAAAGAAAAAAATTAACTATAGAAGACAAATCACAGACAAGTTTTTTTTAAGAAAACTGAAACTTTTATTTGATTACATTTTCACATACAAACAAGTGTCCAGCAAATAAATCTCACATGAACGGCACACATACAGTCCATATATCCACCACCTTCATTAATTTCAGAGGAAACAGTTTTTAAAAAGTCAGTACATATCTAATTGACACATTTAATCTAAACCCTCAACATTAACTCGTAACAGTGCATTTAGTGTCAGCAAAGCTAGCGATTCTTCAATCTAAATAGTATTGCACTTTGTTAGGATACATGTGTGATAGAGCCGTGCAGCATGCTAGTTTTGTAGTGATAGCTTGCCTGCAATTTTGGTTAAGAATTCTGCTAAATTCAATTTCAATATCCATAAAAAATAAAACAAGGACATTCCACTTTTGGTTACATTCCCCCAGTGAAAGCTGCCTTGTTTGTCTTTAAATGCGTAGAGGTATTTTTTGGGTGGATCAAGTTTGTTACCTCTATTGAATTAAAAAAAAAAAAACATTTTCATCACGCATGTTTAAATGTCAGTAATTTGATTGTATTTATACGTGACTAAAATCATTATTAAGGTCTAGAAAGTTGCCAATAACTTTAAAATAAAGGGATTGAATTTACAGTAGTCAAAACAAATGGACACAAAACAACCCTGCTCAAGTGTGATATGTAAGTGACTATTTCCAGTGTACACATTATAAACACAGAATATTAGTTGACTAAAAGAGAAGGCATGTTGAAGGCGAACACACTGAAAGTGACGTGAACAAACTTGTGGCTCTTTAAAGTTAACCGAAAAAAAACTTTTTCCAGGCTTGACAGCAAGGAGGTAGGTCGTATTTTTATGCAAAGCACCAGTAGTACGCTAAGTCCTTCTCGAAATAAAAACCAACCATGTTGCTACCTAAAACCGGATTTACCAAACTATCCTTTTCTCATAGTGTAAACGGTTGTGACGCTTATGCCAATGGTGTTTCAAAGGCAGCTAGAGTGCACCAGATTTTTTTTTGTTTCAAGGTGAAAAGTGTAAGTGTGAAGAGATTCTGACACTAAACAAAGAAACGTCAAGATACTAATTGATGGATATAAACGTGCTCATTGGTGATGAAACTACGATGACTTTAACAAAAAAAAGTGCAAAAAGTCATGTTTTTCCAGTGATAAAAAACAAGTGAACAACAGTTATCAAAACAAACCCCAGTGCGCGTGATACAGATAGTGTTCCAAAACAATTGTGCAACTGAGTCAGAGTATTGCTACGTAAAATAAAAATGAACCGAAAGGCACCGAGGCGCTAGTGCTAAAAGATTTACAATTTAGGCTTTCTCCCATCAGGTCCACTATGAAAAAGATTTCATCTTCTAAACTACACAGCCAATCATGTTATTCCACAAATACAGGATTCCAGCTAATAAACATATACTGTACATAAAATATGAATTAAACCAAACCCCTGCTCTGAACCCAGACAATGTAATGTTAAAACCATAGATGTAAAAATTGGACTTGAATTAAAAAGAGACTTAGGTTCAATATTCCACATCCCATTGCCTCTGTACTAAGACCCTAAAAACAAGTGTCATGTTAGTATTGATAACAAATGACAAACACATGGATACCCTACTATAAACCACCTCTAGTCAAAATAAACCCACTGACTAAACTTCTCAGAAAGTCATCTGTTAATCCTAACGTACCAGCTCAGGTTTAATCGTTTTGAGAGTTCATCTGAGGATTAAAAAAAAAAAAAACTATTAACCCAATGCCATATCTAAAGGTCACGAAGCAGCACATATTTCACTATTTGAAACAAACACCCTGTTTGAATCTGCTTTACCAGGCATAGAGGCTACTGGAGAATTAAAAGCATCTTTAAAGCATTTCATGCCCAATTGTCTCATTTGTGTTGATCATAACAAGCGCAGGTATCATAATTTGGATCAAAAAGCTGAAACTAACCTGCCTCTGACCTAGAGGTGTCAATAATTTTTAAAACAGACCGGCCAAAATGTCATATCATACCCTACCATCTCGGAATTTGAACCAACAACCCTAATGCAAGCTACTTTCACAAGTCATAATGACTTAAGAAACCTTCCTGCATCATGCTGGAATATCTCCTAAAAAAGGTGCAAATAGAGATCTCGAACAGTTACTTTCAGAAGACAAGCCTCTTGGCAGTGACAAATTCCTCTAGCTGGATTTTGCCTCCACCCATTAGGCCGAATGCTGGGTACATGGTCCCCGAGCAGTCCACTTGCCTCTCGTATAGGCAGCGCATGTTGTCGGCGTCATAGAAGTAGACGCGACCGGCTTCGTAATCCAGGCACACGCCCAGGCGCTGCGGCATGGGCAGCGTCCGGTTGCCCGGATCGGCCGAAGACGAGGGTGACGATTTGGGGATAAAGAGCTTGCCCATGCCTATGGTAAGGAGCGTAAAGGGCTGGGAAAGGTCGTAGCACGCGTCTTCGCTGCCGCTGTCGTGGCCGCTGTCGTGGTCGTACCTGGATTAAAGAAAATTTGGTTTAGACTTTTACAAACAGAAGGGCTGTTGACAAATGATGTTATTCTGTGAGTCAATAAACAGCAAATTCTTTTCCCAGCCATTTCAAGGGCGTACCATAGAACGTGCAGAAGATTAAATTGTCTTCCACTAGATGGCAGAAGATACAATCATCCTATGCGTCCATTTTTTACCCAACAGAATACGGTAATCCCTGAATTCTTGCACATTGGTGTTCAGAAAAACTCATCTGTTCCCAGCTCTTCTTTGAAAAACATCTGTTGTACTCTCATATTGTTAATTTTAAGAATCTTAAGTGTCAAATGATGTAGCCTAACTAACACATTCTATACGAGGGAAGAGCTAAAAGGTGCATTTACAGTGCCATTTTTCAAATCTACTGTCAATAATCCCAATACACAGAATTGTGTGAATGGAATATGTGCAATTCAAACAAGGTATTTATTTTATTTTGCTTTTCATAAGCAGTCTAAAATAATTTTTGACATATGGCTGAACAATGGCTGTAAGAGGGAAACAAATAAATAAATCATCCATGAGAGGCGAGAAAGGTCGTCTGTCTGAGAATGTAAGCGCTTTACAAGTTAATGCTGCTGCCTCTTACATCATAGGCTTAGCTGGAAGATTCACTGGTAAGAATGTGTCGTGTTAGAGTTAGGTTGCAGAATTTAGAATGTGCAGCAAGGCTGCAATTTACCTTGGGCTGCTAGTGTCTCTTGGGTTGTGAAACCATTCCAGAAGCTTTGTATCCGAGGCCACGCCAACTTTAACCATATAAGAGTGTGACTCCACTTTTAAGGCCCAGTAGTGTCTGCAAAGTAGAACACTCCAAGATTAAGATCAATAGAATACAGAATAAAGTTTAATGGGTTGATGAAACTTTAAAAGTCTTACATTTGTTGACAACACATTTTCAAAAAGACATTTTTCACAAAATAACAGCTGGAGCTACGAGGGAGTTGATGCACAGGATTAATCAAGTATCCATCTGTCAATCTAATTCCATTCACTATAACATCAAACACCATTTCTATATATCCCACCAGATATGCTACAACATTTCAGATGTGTTTAACTCACAAGAACAACAATATATGTAATCAAAAGTGCATTCTATTGCATTATAGTATGGAATTAATATCCAAAAGTATTTTGGTTAAGGAAAAAATGGAAAACTAAGGTCTCGTACAGATTTTTTTTAAAACACAAACAGCCTCTTCCTTACAAAACTTTCTATTCTAAATATTCACCTACTCTTGCAGTTGAGTCCCCAAAAAATGTCAGGTTTATGATAAAGTCCCTCACTTCCACAATAATAAAAAGAGTAAAAGATGTGTGTGTGTTGTTAACATACCTTCCCTGAGTTATGCCCGGGTCACCTATGATGTAGTCCAGGCCAATGTAGCTGCCGGTCTGCACACGATCTGCCGCGAGCAGAAAGGCCACACCAGCAACGCTCTCCACCATATCGCGCCGCTTGTTGAGCATCAGACGCTCCGTGCTGAAGCCACACTTGTCGCTGAACAGGAATTCAAACACTGCATATAAAAGAAGTCACAGAAAATAGTTTAGTCTTTTTTTTTGTTTGTTTTCAATGTTGGTATCGTCAGGACTTTAGACAATTAAAATATTAATAGTTTGCCTATGTAATGTAACATGGATGTTCTATTTTTATGTTTTGCAGCATAATCTTGACTAGGCATATTTTACAGATTGAATATAGAGGGCATGTTGAAAATATATGGATATTTATTACCAAAACATGTTTATATTAATGCATCCAAAAATTCCTAAGCTCACATCTTCCTTTCCACTGCATTTAGACATTTTCCATTAATTCTGTTCATCTGTTCGAAATGGACACACGAGGGTGCTACAACACAACTGACCCACACAACTGGCTTACTACTCAAGTATAATGAAATCATCATGTCCAGCTATTCTCATTTGGATTAAATTAACTTCTATTAATAGACAGTGGGTCAACAGCATGACGTCACAATATGAATGCACCATCTTCACCCAACCATTGTGTGAAGGGTCTCCTCCAGGGAGGAAAAGCTCATTTACGTGCCTGGGAATGAATCCCTTCTCACAATTGGGGCATAATGATTCCCAATGTCTGCTCACGTACTACAGCAAAAATATGTGTATAATTGTATGACTTCAAAGGGAATTTGCTTGTGTTAATTTGGCAAAAAGTGAATGGCAAATGAGTGGAGGTTCACTGTATTACTAAAGCATGAGCTACTTGGTTAACCATATAAAAGGCAACATTGATGTAACCTATGCAATTGGAAATCAAGGATGATTAGGATTCACGAAGTAGACTGCGTGGCCTCTTTCTAGTGGTACCCTTCTGGATAAAATGGCACCATCTAAATATGCCTGGGCGAGAATTCACCCGAGTGATGTTCATTGAACCTTTGGAATTGGCATACTAAGGAGATAATTCACCTTCAGACACAGCATCAATAGGTGCTTCATACTACCCGAGAAAGCCTGCACTTTTCACATTTTTATGCCAAATAGGTCCAAAAAGTTGCTGTGTTTCAAAGGTACTGAAGTCTTAGAAGCCCCTTTCACCCATGCAAGCATTTTTCTACCCCACCCAGTGTTGTAAACCAGGCAGTTGAATGCCATATCGCCTTGGCGTCAACGACACTAAAGATAGCCAGACGGGTGTTGAGTGCTTCCTCAGGCTTCACCCTTGCTTGACATTCTTCCTCGTTACTGATGGTCAGTGAATCCTTTCACAATTTGCAATACACAGGGAGCCAAACCAATGTGTTCGAATGGCTTTTTTTTATTTTGCCACGGCTCTGATTTGGATCATCCTTTCACTGACATTTGCATTCATCCGTTTCCAATTTAGGAATTGATTAAAGATTTAGAAGGCCCTATTACCATCCCACGCTAGTTTATGTGAGCACATTTCTTCAAATAGCTCTCTCCAAAATATACCCAAACCCACACAGACTGTTTTCAGTTGCATGAAAGACAAAAAAAAACATCACCATGGTGATCTGCCAAAACATCATTGTGCCTCATTGCCTCCCTTGTATGACTCAGAATTTAAATAAAAAGCAAAGCATCTGCCATCTTTTTAATCCTTTTTAAGAGCACCATGACAAAGTGGGCTGGCATAGTCACTTAAATCCAGAATATTGTTACTCTGAGGAATATTTGTTTATGACTCGTATTTACCGAGGCCAGGAATTTCTTCAAAATATGCTTAAAATACCACAGCTATTACTCCTGTAATTAGTGATGGTTTCATGCGAATATCCATACTTGTACTTGAACTTTTGAATGCTTTTATTGTCATTATACAAGTATAATGAATTAAGCACTTGTGTCGACTATCTGACAATAATCAAAGTAATACTTATGATGTTCCTTACCAGGTGCAGGGGGTGTGTGGAATGTAACTTCTGGGCTGTAAGGGCTGAAGATGGAGTTCCTGCAAGTGCGGACCCTAAATGTGTACAAGCTGTCAGCGTCCAGTCCACATATAGTAGTGCTGGGACTGTGCGAGCGCTCCATCGTTTGCCAGACGGCATCCTCAGCATCCTCTTTCGACTGATTCGGGCCTCCCAATCTGAAAAAAAGAAATGTTTAGATACAGAATGGACTTTAATGGCTATTGTAAGGATGCATTGGGAAAGTAGGAATGTGTGCCCACCTGCGGTACTCCAGTAAGTGTTGGTCTGTAGGTTGGTGGTCATCAGACAGCCTCCAGAAGATGGTGGCCTCGTTGTAGACTCGACTCTTGGACAGGTCGATCATCGGGGCGTCGGGAACTGGAAGATGGGTAGCAAAGAATTGCATTCAGCAGGAATTCACAAGATTTTTAGCAGATTTTTGTTTGTCTGCTTTTAAGTGGGTAGTTTGAGAAGCCGGAAAAGAATGTTTGTAGCGTGGATTTACACTGCAAGTGACAATTTAAAAATGAAAGTCTAGATCTTGTAGTTGGAACCATCAACATACCTCACCATTTCCTAATGATTTCAGCAAGGATTTTTATCTCAATAGTTAAACGTTTACTATGGAACTTTTTGCTCGAATAAATCAATTGAGAATCCTAAATGGTACTAAATACAGTGCCTGTAATATTAAAATTGCCCAATAGTGACAGTTTGGGGATGGCAAATAGATTTTGGTACCTACCAACATCTTTGTATGTATCACATTTGCCCGCCATGTTCCCACTTGATAAGCAACATTTAATATGTTATGATACATGGATAAAAAAAACTGTAGAGTGATTGACAAATGTCATAAGCACTATAGCACACAGCTTATTTATTCACTAAGACGGATCTATAAAAGCCTTAAATCCTACTTAGTATTGTACCTTGCCCTATAGCGTGAACTGCTTCAAATTGTATGTGCACAAGTGGAACATCTTGTAAAAATACCACCTACTACACTACTACAACTACTTTCATGGCGAAAATCCAAAGATCAACAATCCTTTCAAATTTTTCCCCCACATTCGCTTCCAGTCTGTAACGAAACGGGGCCAGTGGGCCATTAGACGTTTAAGAACTAGAGAAGAAAAGGCTGCAAGCAGACTGAGTGGAAGATAGCCAAGTTTCACTGCAGGGGGGTCCAATTTCGTTCCTTTTCATCGGCCTTTGTTCCCGTAACAGACAGGAAAGAAGACATATTCTTGTTAAATTGGGTGTTCATAGTCCAAATCGAGAGCTCCATAAAGTATGGTTTAATGAAGCCTAAAAGTAGAATGAGCCTAGATTATTTGCAAACTCAATTTACAGATTGATTACAATGTGTTTAGTAGCTTTAAAGGATAAACACTTAAGTGTAAAGTAAGCTTGGAAAAGTTGACGTTGACATTGAAGGAATAATGCAGATGGTTTTAACATTGCTGAAATAGCAAATGCAGTTGAGGTCGGTTTGGCATGTTGCCATTCTACTATTGAGTAGAGGCAGGTCAACAGCTGACAGCTGCCCCTTAATGTCAAAAGAATGACAAGCAGCCTCAGAGTTGGAAATTTCTAGTTTGTTTCAAAACTTCACCTGAAATGATTTGACTGAATTATAAACGCTTCACTGGTACAATATAGATTATGCCTAACTTTAAAGGAAAGTGGGTTAGACAGTGTTAGGTTTATCTAAGAGACAACTGATTCAAAATAGACAGCTTGCACATTAAAAATTAATAAATAAATGCATAATTAATCAATAATTTATTTAGAAATGTCTAAATAAAATGTATTCAATTCAATAAAAATATTCATAATCTCTCATTTGTTTTAGATAATATTTAAATCATGATTAGCCTGTTTAATAAAACAAATGTGGATCTCATTCCATCTCATATAATGACAATAAAAGCATTCAAATTAATTAAGTCAACATAAAGGCATTGATTATAGTTGCATTAATCTGGTAAAACCATTACAGGGCTGTATATTTATTTACATTGTACCATTAAAGTGTGCTAAAAATCAGAGGATAATGAGATAACAAGAGAGGACATGATCCAAAGACATCATGTTCTCACTTGTTTTCTCATTATCCACTGAATTGATCCAGTATTGATCACCATGTCTTATTTAGTCGCTTGTTATCGGCAAGCGCCTGCCTGCTCTTTGCTCCGCCAATCGGTGTTGTGCGTGTCCTTGTGTGAGGTTACCTCCACCAAAGCATAGCTCTTTGAGAAGCATCTCCTCTCTCGATGTGTCCAGCACAAACTCATCAAAGCTGGGGTCGGCTGACGGATGGAAAGTCCTTAGAGACTCGGTGGCCTTCTGAATTCTAAAAAACACACCATGGAATACTGCTGAGCATTTTAGGAATTTTCAAGTTTCTCTTTAAAAAAAAAGAGGATCAAGAATAGGCAACAGTGGACAGTATCATGATCCCGCAAGTGCAAAGGTTCCGGTCTCAGTCAAAGCCGCTAATGGGGATCAATTAGGCAGCTTAAAGTTGCTTACTGCATTTGGTAACATGGCTTCACATGGCTTGCCATGTTTATGTTCTTCAGCAACACAAACACACAAAACATAAGTCACTTAGAGTGTCTGAATTGTACCTGACGTGAAGCTGCTTGGCAGTCTGTACAAAGCAGGACTGGTCTGTTTCTTTGAGTACCTCCTGAGCATAGCCCACAAGGCCACTGTTCTCCAACATACCCTGATACTCTTCCATCTGGATATATAAAAAACACATGACTTAATTTGAGATCAGAATAGGGACATTGGATTGTAAAAAGACACTTGAAGAAAATAGATTTGAAAACATTTTGAAAAAGTACAGTACATATAATCTAAGTCAAGAATAATTATTTAGAAATCATATTAGAAACCAATGCATGAAACTAAAATCAAAAAAAATATAAATTGATCAATAAGAAATTTCAACCATCCTCAAAAAATTAAAAAACAATTAATTTTTCAAAAACAATCAGAAGGAAAATTAGGAGAGAAAAATAATGAAAGTCTTTCCAAAACCTACCTGGGATTTGAGTTGTCCCAAGCGTCTGTTTTGAGATTGCTCAATTGATTTAAGCATCTCTGACTTTTTCTCCTGCAGGATCTCAAATAGCCGGTCAAAGTGCTCATTTGCCTGGCGTTCGGCCAGCTGCCCATTTTCCTTTAAAACAATGGAGAAATATTACAAACTCACTCCAGCACTTTGACTGTGCCAGCCTACATGACATTCAAAGATAACCACACTATATCCTGTCAGACATCATCAAATTGTTCAATTCTATTGTACAATATTGTATATTTTAATGATATACCACCAATGATCAAAAATACAGTTAAATTAATCTGATTGAAAAATTCATCCATGCAGATCCCAGTTTCATCTCAATTACAATCCATTTACTGTAAATTGTTTTCATGGTAGCTAAGCATTTGTTAGAACAAAAGTTGCAACTGTTGTTGTGGTTGTTGTCTTGAAACAACAGCTGTGGCTCTTTAAAAACTCCACCCAGGGTGTCAGGATAAACAGGCTCAAACTGTGACGTGAATTAGAGGAACCCAACGTGCACTTTCCTTCTTTGTGTGGCTCACCTAATGAACCTGATTGCACTTAATACATACAGCATCTCAAGAGACACTGGTTTAGACTCAACTGACAGGTTTTCAAACAAGCCACCCACACGCTTTGCTCACATTAACGTACCTCTGTCTGACTGACGAGCTGTTCCAGTCCAGTAATTTGAGTCTTTACTTGGTCCTCTTTGCTGATTAAGTAATGGATACTCTTAGCCAGCTTCTCCTGTGAGAAAATGAATTGAGACGATTCAGTGAATTTTCAGGAGACTTATGTACACAGACAGTGACACAGCATTTTCTAACAAACAATTCTCCATCTATTATTGTCCAATATCTGAATATTACGGACAGATGTGTCTATATGGCACACACGGACAAGACGAATTACTGCCCCAGTGACTGAAACCTGAAACAGGGCCAACTGATACGCATTATTCACAGTTTGACAACACAAAAGACCCACAGTGATGGGGAACAAATGCTTGCATCCAATATTAACATGCCTGCACTCAGCTGATAGAATTTCACAAAGATTCTGTCCACACAGAAAGTCTAAACCCACGGTGTGTTTCAAGCACTGTACTGTTCAATGTCCATTAGCTGAATCAAGGTTCACGTTTCAATCCCCTACTATCTATATTCTCGATTTTTAAGTCGCCTCAAAGAAAAGGGCCCATTGTATCAAATGCAGAGAGACATTGCAACACCACCCTTTCTTTCTACACATTATGTGCTTGGTATTTTTTTGCATTCACAGATGTTTACAATGGTCTTTAATAGGTTTAAAGCTTATCAGCTGAGTATTACTACTCATGTTCCCCCACCTCTGATGTTAAACCATTAAACCTGTCCTCCAGGTTCTTTGTGTCAAATTATTTGAAGTGACGCTACCCACACAGAAAAGGGAAGAGACTGTTTATTTGACGCCGAGTTGTGTATGAGAGCACATTACCTTTAGGATCTTGTAGGCATTGCTCATGGAAGTGACCCTGTGGTTAGCGTGGGTTCCTCCCAACTTGCAAAGGTGGCACACAGGCCGCCGGCACACCTCGCAGTACATGTTAACCTTTTCCATCTCGTGCTCAGGGCACATCAGCACCTGTGACAATATATATACAAAAGTGAAGTGAAAACAGGAAGAAGTTGATGACTTCATGAAAATATTCCGACAAGTTTCCTGATCCTGATTTCTTAAAATAGAAAATGAATTCAGCATTTAATAAACAAAAGGGGAAGCAATTTTAGGCACCCAGTTTGCTTTGAGTAGAATGTCTAGGGTAAACAAGCATTTAAATGTGTACAAACAAATCACAAAAGGCACAAACTGACATTCATGTAAATATAAAACTTAACTTTTCCTTGACATCCAAACTAATCTCTCAGTCAGGATACATCACTTCACCATACCGCCTTTTAAACTTTGCCCTTTGGCACTATTTTGTGGCAACCTAATGCATTAAAGAACTATCACAAGAAAATGAAAGGACGTGCATTTTGACTAAATATAATTTCCAACTTACTAACATTTTAATTAAAAATATATGACAGAACTTGCCTTTGGTCTAAAGTTGGTGGTTGGCCCCACATACTCATGTTGTGCCTTGGGTGTGCCCCAGGGATGGTGAGTCTTGAAGCACTCATTGCAGTAGCTGACCTTGCAGTCCATGCAGCTCTTGGTGGCTTCTTGTTGCTGCTGCGGTGGTTTGCAGATGTTGCACATGATGGCGACGGCAGCACGGGCCGCTTGACGGTAACGCTCCACGATGCTCTCCAGAGTGAAGTTGCGGAAAAGCATGCTGATGCCGCGCTCGCCCAGGTCGATGTCGTGCTGGCATCCCGGACAAGCGATAGTGGTGACCCGAGGTGTTACGGATCCTCGGCGCCAGCCCGGTGAAGCAATGGATCCTGGGAGAGAGGAAGGACATTGAATGAGTAAACATCATGAGGAGCTTTACATGTCAAGTCCTAATCGTTTGTTTAGCATTTTGTCTGAGGCCCTAAATGTGAATACTGTCTTCCCCTCAAATAAGAGCCAAATAAAAATGATATCCTAAGAGAAATATTTGGAAGTCACAGTGACCACGTAAACTGAGTCATAAAGCCCACCCTTACACAGTGGTCAATGTTACAATACTATGATGGTTGTCTTTAAGGATTTTTGAAGGCATTTGAAAAATCTAAATATAATACTGTTGTAATACGATTAATTGATTTATTTACATTAGATTTTAATTGTTAATTTTATTTTACGCCCCCCAAAAAATCCTTTGAAATTATTCAATAATTATGAATAAATTCGCAAAAATAAAATGAGCTTTGTAAATGAGGGAGTGCAATATAAAATAGCCTTTCATTTTATGGTTGTAGTCAGCATTTCAAAATACAATCATAAGAAAACACTACAATATCGATCACAAATAGGGCCTCAGCATATAGTCTCTTTAACTTTGTACTTTAGATATCCCCAGTAACTATCGACTACTACTCCCGATGGATATGGATGCATCTAATATTGAAGCACAACACAATGCATCAAATCAAGCAGTTGTCAGTCATGGATCCGGAAGGAGTAACCACCTTTGGACCACGTTGGTTTGTCTGGGAGAACAACCAAATGCGATCAGGTAAAGTAACCCTTGCGATTCATTCAACATTCACAACAGTGGTATACAGAAAGTGCTGAGAGTGAGCTGGACTAGAGAACAATTTTGAAATCCGCTAAAAGTGTTTACATTTGGAGTAAATTGCTTCCACTCAATTAACAGTGCACCAACAGTACATTTAACTTTCACTTATGGGACAATCAAGGTTGTAACTTATAAAAAAAAAATCAACTGTAAAGTCAATACAGTTTGTATTGGGTGACAAATAAAATTCCTTGGCGAAGACATTTTCAACTCCATTTTCATGTGATGATAAATGGCAAGTGATGTTTCGTATTTTAGTCCAATTTTGCAAATACTTAAGCTCTATTGTCAAGTATCTTCAAATTGATTCCAGTAATTTCAAAACTTTGGGTTCTGTAAAAATAAGTCACTTGAATGTTCACTGTACAGTTAAAAAAATGAATGAGAATTTCCTGTATTTGCTATAGGAGAACTTCATAAAAAGACAACCATCATAATGAAAGGATTGTCACCCACAGTTTCGAATAATCCGTCCATTTGACACATCAACACTTACTGCATTTCCACATACGCAACAAGTCCATACTCAAATGACCCCGCCCCCCACCCCACAATACTTTACTTGTTACAGATGTAGCAGCATCTGAACAAGTGAGGTGCATACACAGCACAGACACTAAAGCAGTGAGGGCGGAGGCAAAAAGAAAAAATGACACACTATGAACACACAAAACGCCAGCAAACTGGTGACAATTCTGCAAACACAAATTTAAAAAATAAAAACATTGACAAAAATATTGCTTCACGTTTTTGGGGCACAGGAGAAGTGAGGAGTGCTGGATTTATCTCAGTAATTCCACTTCTTTTCCGAGGACCTGAAAATTCAATCAAACACTCCTCAGGTGAGGAAAAGACACTAGGAAAGGGGGGAGTGGGGTAACGCAGTGGGGAAGAGCAACAAATGTGTGAAGTACAGTATGTATATTCGGTGTGCAGATATTTGGTGATAGGTGAGAAAGGCGATAAAGCATGATTGTTTGAGACTTCTGGACTACTATGCAAGCGCTAATCATGACAAACTCAATATGACGATGAGCATGAGCTTCTATACGTCAACTAATCTGGCCCTGCAGCGGCAGTGCGAGGGATGAATCCAATGTTTTTCCAATGACATGTTAGTCAAATTTACAAAAAGAAACTTTTTCCAACATGACTATTCTCAATATAGAAAGGCATGGAGTAATTTTGGAAAGTTCTTACTCAATTTTCATACTAACATCTGTTTAAGCATGGGTGTAGTTCGACTTTTCCTTGGTGACATCATGTTCCCCAGACATAAAATTGGACACTGACAAGGCCCCATTATATTTTGTTTGGAGTCAATTTTCAAGATGAGCATACAACACAATGCAACCTCCATGTAAACTTTGACTTTTGTGTCCAATTGCCTAACGCTAGAGTATTTTACTTTCAGTACTACTGAAGTCAAATGAAAAAGAATTGCCTGGTTCAATTCCAACTGGCAATAAAATATTCCTCTTTGCCATGCAGTTTTGTGAAGACATTTGAGACCGTTTTGGATGATTTAGGGCTGTGGATAATTTGAATTGAGTTCACAATGACCTCTCATTTGTATATCATTAAACCGAGACGACACCTAACAATGCTGTCAGGAACCTATCTCGGGGAGGGCTGGGGGCTTCTACTAGGCCCTGCATAAAGTGGGTGTGGTCGGGTGAGGGTCTGGCTTTGGGTTGATGCTAAATGGAGCGAACCAAAGACCCTGAAGGCACCCCAGTCTCCAAAAGAAATAACCTGGGCAAGCCCAAACAGCATCTATGTGTTGGAGTTTAGGTTCCTTTGTTTCAAAGTACTATTGTTTTTAAGGAAGGATTTTGATTGGTCATTTTAAGTAAATGACAGGATAGAAGATGTTGGCATTGAAAGCAGGAAATGATTTTTACAAGTTTTACCCTGATCTCAAACTACTACTTGATCTCCAAGGGGACAGAGAAACTTAGTAATGGCTTCTAAGTTGTACTTGCTAGGCAGTTGTCAGCAATTGTGGCACGCAGCACGGCCACCTATACAAGTACAGTGAAATATTAGCAACCGTGACTAACGACTTTTCAAGTTTACGAGGTTGGCATTTTCCCCAGGGTTATTAAGCAGCCATATTTCTTGAGCAAGAGCATTTACAGATTTGTCTGTTTCTTTTTTTGTCGAATAAGAAACATGCATGGAAATTTTGCAGCAAAAAAACCCAGATTATAACAGAACATGGTATAGTTGATCATTAATTTAAAAATTAAGATGGAAACGCAACCCAAGTAGTAAGAATCTGGACACGAGGGAGGAAAAAAAAAAATACTTTTTTGGGAGTAAATTGGAGAGTATAATATTCTATTGCCCAAAACATAGGCACTACTTCAGTGTAAGATAATGCACTCAATAATACAATAACTTGACATCACATAAAAATGTATTAAAGTCCCATCTACTGTGTTTGCTGTTGTGTTTGGTAGGCTTAAAAAAGGGTGGGCAGTAGCGGAGAAATAGCACTCAAGCTAGGGTTTCACAAAGAGGGTCCGCTGGCGACACTGTACTCACTACTACAGCTACTCAACAGCCGGAGGCCGCTTCTACCTCGACTTCCGAGCGACCTTCGCACTGAGGCTGCAAGTAATCAACAAAAGAGATGACAATAAAATATGAAACCAACATGAATGCGTGACTTAATTAATCATGAAAACAGTCAGTGACAAGCAGGCGGTAAAGAAAGAAACATCAGAGAGTGTAATGTAGGTGAGAGTGGAACACAAAAACATTTCTGAATAAGGAGTATAAAGAGAATTCCCGACATTTCCTTGGCAGTCTGTGTGCCTGGAGAGTATTTGCAGGGCTTACTTTTTTTCCAAATGTTCTTATTCTAATAAGAATGAAATTGTGGTGAGAGAGGGGAGGCATTTGTTTTGGCACAGCGATGCCTGTCCCAGTTGTCCACTGATTATTAATAAACAGCCGGCAAGTCTTCTTCTATTCTTCACCTTCAACTAATCCCTCATTCATTCCTAACGGGACAGTCTGCGTCGCTATGGCAACCGACCATTGGAGGTGCTGGCCAACATATTCTGTGCAAGCTTGTAAATTGTAAACAAGATGAACTAGGAGTTTTTGTAATCATCTTATAAAACTTAAAGAATGCTGCAATTTATAATCCTTAATAGAATGCATACAGCTTTCTAATGCTGAAAATGAATGCATTTGTTCATAGTTTACATACATATATATGGGAGTTGTCTGAATGTTTCAGCCTGAGGAGAGATTTGCTTATTCAAAGGTGGAGGTTTGGGTTTCCTGTGTCCACATTTTGGATATAGTAAACTTATTCAGTTTGAGTTGAAGACTGTGCCCAAGATTTTTTTTTTTTTTTTTTAAGTTTGGTTTATTTTTTTAACACCGTCCAGAAGAGGACCTTTCATTGCCATAGCAACCACTTGCAGTTTGGGCTCAGTGTTATTGACTGAGGGGCTCCAGTCAAGTGAAGACTGGAGCAGAAATACACGGATAAGCAAACACGGGCAAGTGTTTTATTCCCTAACCTTGTAAATTTGGGGGAAAATATCATGTTATATTTTCCACTTAATAGGTAAAGTAAAAAAAAAAGTTTGATTGTGTAAACTACTTGCAACAAACTTGAACTTGAGCTGACCAAAACTCAGTAGACATGACTTATAAAAGTGACTCCAATGTAGGAAAATAGGCAGGATTTTCAGAAGAAAGGCATCTGTGCCACACTATCCTTAAATCATTTGTATTCATTAATATAGGACAAGAGGGAGGAGGGATGCACAACAAACTAAAGCTTGGCCCACTTTGAGCTGGGCCCTTTGTCTTGCTTCTTGGATGGTGGAACCTCTGAAGTCTAAGACTTCGGAAATTGACCCACATTTTCGAGAAAAACATGTCCTCCAAAGTCACTCAAACATCAACTACCACACGTTTACCTCAAATTAAAGCATTCATGTTTTGTTTTGTTTATTGTTTTGTGACACTCGTAACAAAAGGCAAACTGCTCAAGGGAAATAACAAAGTAAAAGAGGAAATAGCGTGAGATAGGCAGACGCTCAGTCAGGGTTTGTACCCTCAGCCTTCTGTAACATTTGGATTACCTTGCTCTATATTAAATTTTGCACAGTTTTTAAAGATTTTAAATTGCTTGGCCTTATGCGATCTTAAAAGGTTTTACATTTCCATTAAGCAGCATTCATTTAAGTTCCTCCATGTTATCCATTTTAATTCATGTTTACTGCAGGTATTATAGGTTTCTTTAAAGTTTCTTAAGTTGCATCATTCTAGTAAGTGCTTTCCAAGTTACTTTATAAAACTTCAACTTTCATCATGGTACTTTGAATAATTTTTTACATGACCTCATTTTACTTTTTATTAGAGTACTTTAAAGAAATTTTGATGATTTCTTTCTAAATACATGGTCTAAGACGATAAGTGCTGAAAAAAACGGGAAAAAAGCTACTGTTGAGTCATTTTGATCTCTTCTAAATTCAACTTACCAAGTTTTACATTTTAACATTTGTTAGATTTAAGTGCAAGTATTGTGTTTGACTGTATATTTCCAGTCTGACTGAATTCATATTTTTCTAATAATAGGGAAAAAAATCATTTGAATTTCTTTGTAAATTCATGGGTACTACTGTGTCTTCATCTATTTTCTTATCCATTACCAAAAATCTGGTATAGCACTAACCTGATCGCACCAACTTGTCTAGCTTCTCCATGGAAGGCGACGGCACACGGGATCTGGGACTGCCCGGCAACGAACATTCGGAGTTACCGTCCAAGGAATCGTCATAGTTTAGCATGAGAAGCTCTCGGACACATTTGTGACACACGCTATGCTGACACGGCAGGATGAGTGGATGTGTGAAGAGTTCTTTGCAGATGGGGCAGATCAGCTCACGCTCAATGTTCTTGATGGGAACCTGCAGGGAGCAAAGCAGTTAGCCATTTTTTTTTACCAAACAGAGGATGGAATGTTCACCACACTGCCTTTATATACTAGAGAAATTTTCCTGAAGTCCACCATATAGTAGAAACATTATGGCTATCTTTCCGGCATACAGACATTTTAGCCCGTTGTATTATGTACATTATAGTTTATACCCACAAAGCGCTTAAATACACAACCAACGCTGCAAGAAAGTTTCTTTGAGAAAGCCAAACTAAGATTTTCAAAGTCAAAATACATGAAAATGTGCTTTTTTGTCATTTCAACACTTAAAGTACAAAGAGTCTATGCAACAGTATGCATGAACAAGGGAGTGTATTGAGAAAAATGTACATTTTGGCTTGCATGTTTGCGAAGAGTCATATGCACCATCATAGGAGCCACATATGGCTCTAGAGCAGTGGTTTTCAAAGTGGGCGGTACCGCCCCCCGGGGGGCGGTGTGAACTTTCAGGGGGGCGCTGACGAATAAACAGGCGAATGGGGGGCGTTGAAATAGTGAAGGGGGCGATGGAGCAATTACAGTAAAATGTGACGTTGGTGTTTGTAGAAAGACCGGAAAAATTGATTGTCTGTAATAAAAAGTCGACAAAAAACAAGCTTTATTGAAACAAGAAACGTTGTCTGCTCGAGCGCTCACGAGCAGCGCGCATATACCGTATATCACTAATTGTCGCGAGTTTATCGTCGATGCAGGCGACTGGGGAAACCACCACCATCCAGTCAGCCGCAGAGGAGCACACAATAGCGCGCCGGCAACGCTTAACCACAGACGTATGCGCACAGCGACCGGCTTAATGCATCAGCTATCAATTTTTATGATTCGAGGTGAACTGCGCATTGGTCTATTAAAAGAAACGAAATTAGCGAATAATATCTGAGGCGCCTGTCTTCTATTTATTTAAGCTTCGTTCGTTGGAAAGGGGTAAAGAGGGGGGCGTTGGCATTTTGGCCCGGCGGTGAAGGGGGCGGTGGCCAAAAAAGTTTGAAAATCACTGCTCTAGAGCAATACGTTCAATACCCCTGATCTACAGTATTGCTTAACCTAGGTGTCTTGGGGGTGCTGGAGCTTATCCCAGTTAACCATGGGTATGAGGCATGCATGATGCAGCTGGAACTGGTTGCCAGCCAATTACACTGCACCCTGGAAGCCACAGGATTGAACTATTGATCACAGATCTCTGAGGCGCATGTGCAAACCACTGTACGGCAGAGCACATGATCCACAATAAAACAGTAAAACAATCAACAAACAATGAACCAACTGACACATTTTACAGTCTTTTTGTTGTTTGACAGTTACAGGTGATCCTTTGATCATCAAAGTGCCTGGTTTCACTCATCAAAGACACAAATTCCAATAGTAAGCAAAAAAACGGGAAACCTTCAATTAAAATACATACTCAAAGAAAAAACTGTTCTGTAGTCCAATTTTCATGTAACTTATTGTAACAAATACCACAGGCTTTGCACTGATTAACCTTCTCATCCGCAGAGTAAAGTTTGTCTAAATTTTAACGACATATTTTGGGCCAGTTTGCAGGCACAATGATGTTTATTGGTTGATCAGATTTACAAGCAAACACAGTTTAAGAGAAAGTATTTTATATGCTATCACAGGTGTGACCTTATTGGCAAGCATTAAGCACACTTGTTGGCCATTGTGATGTTTTCTAGTCATTTGCGTGGTTCTCACACATTATATAAGGAAGGATTAAATCCAGCGGCTAAAGGATAGCTCACGTTTACGAGGTAGACGGCTATTTTAATCTCAAAAAGAAAAGGCGACTCTTGAAGATAATCTTAATTAAGATCTAAATGATTTCAAACAAATAAACGCCTTCAATTCGCATGATCTTATTATGCCATTGAAAGCAGCGCTTCAGCGTAGTGAAAAGTCCGATTTTCAACAAATGTAACAAACTTTTCCCCGATTTACTTACCGCGTGAGTGCTACTGCGCCGCATCTCCACAGTCATGGCGAAGGGTCTGAATTTCACTGATCAAGTTGAATTAAAATAACTAAATAGAACAACTTTCTCTTGATCCCTGATACAAACGGCGTGTGAGTGTGAAAGGCAGCAGGAGAGTACAAAAAAGCCGTGTGAACATTCGATGACGCGGCTGAATGAGCAGAAGAAATAGTATACCCGAGTTTACTGTGGCCGTGAAGGCACCACGCGAGGAAAGGGAGGGGGGAGAGGAGGGGACATCTCCATGGGAACCACCGTTGCTTTCAAGAGCATCTCGTAAAAGAAAAGAGCTAGTGCATTAATCTATCACATCGCTCATTCCGCCGTATTTATATTTCTTTATATATTCAAACGAACACGGTTTTGTGTGTATAATGGGGTCTAGTGAGTCCATACGTTGAATAGTAGTAAAACAAGTTTATAGACACTGCGAGTTAACGTCTTTGAGTGAACTCAATGTAATAGACAAGAGCTAATGTCGAGGTCAGGGGGTAGGGAACATATGGCTCGTGGGCCATATTTGGCTCTTTAGATTGGGTGCATATGACTCTCCTCTAACCTGTGAGGTAAAATATGTAAATCACTGTGGAGAAAGGTGAAATAATAGTATAACAGTGTAAACGTTGGAGTGCAAAACTGTTTTGACAGGAGCACAATAAAACCTGAATTTTGTGAGTTGTGTGATTAAGTAAGTGCAGTACTGCACTTTTATCAATTTCTTATGTGCACTCACTCATTGTAAATGATACAAAATGTACTTGAAGTGGGAAGGCCAAACTCATTATCGGCCATTTACAACAATCTCTTAAATTGGCTGTAGATGCTCATTTTTCAGTGTCACTGGATGTCACGTCTTTTATTCATTTATTTTTGATAGTGGTTTCACTCAAATAATGACAATCACAAGATGAGAACAAGAGCAATATGAGTGTGCAGCGTCATCACTCTTCCTTATTAACCACAATGATAAACACCTCTCAGTAACCAAGTGTCCCTGACACACAGCACAGCTGCTCCCATATGTGCCACACACTATATACACTACTACTATACACAATCAACTCCAGTGTGCTTCCTACCTCCAGCACATTGGAATTAGTGCTAGACAGTGTTAGATTTTTTCATAAACAGTTTTAAAAAATGAGAACATCTCCGACTATGATGCAGTACCTTAAATCCACCTTAAATCAAGCTAAACCTGAGCTAAATGAGTGATTATTTTATTTAATCAATCAATTACTTTGTATTAATATTTATTAATATAAACAACATTAATAAATCAATTATTTTCTTTCTTTATTCATGTATTTATTAACTTATGTATTACCTATTTATCTATGTCTAAAATGTCTTTTCCTGTGTCTGTATTCTGATCATCTTGGTCCTATGTAATCTAATCTTATCTAATTATCATTTTGACAGAATATTTGCTGATTTTATCGTCCATTCACATCTAGACTAATCATTATGAGTCTGACATAAACCAGCCATCCTTCATAATCAATGGGGAAAAATGCAACTATACATCTCATATCGTCAAAGTGGAAGTCTATTGTACATCATCGGTCCTACTAAAATGATCATAAATCATCTGGATGTGAGCCAAACCGCGCCGGTCATGCTTGAAGACGCTCGGGAGCCTGACGACTTGACAGCCGGCTGCCAGCGCTCCCATCACCGTTAGTGCGACTCACCTCGCCCCGCTCGATGCGCTCCACAATGCTGGCGAACTCCGTCATGTCCTCAGAGTCCGACATGGCTGCGAATTGATGTGGAAGATAAATGATGAAAAATGATGAAAAGGATGATGCAAGCGAGAATGCTATATGAAATATTACACACGCACGCACATGCACAACAGCTGTGCTTTAGATCAACATGAATCACTCCCTCCTTATTTGTGTGTAACAGAGCATGCGCAGAACATAGGGCAAAAATTGGGCTTTTTTTTTAAATATACTATACGCAGTCATTTTTTGTGTAGAGCATATTTCACACTAAATCCTGCATAGATGCTGCACCCAAGTGGAGATGTCTCCTTTGTCAGAGCCCCTTTCACATTTCAATGAATGGATCTATTCATAGATATAAATTTATTATCTGCAGGTTTTAGAAGATTAATGTGAAAGAACAAAGAGGATGGTGATTCTCTTGGTTGATGCTATTACATTTAGTTGTTTATTTTCAGAAAATTGAATCACTAACTATATGCAAAGACCAGTTCCACTTATGATTTGCTAATTATGTTTAACCGATATTTAATTGGATACACTATAAAGACAAAATATTTCATGGACACACTGATTGACATTATTGTTCAGGGAAACAATCATTAACATTAGCAACATGTTCCAAAAATATTAAATTAGTTTTATTATAATTAAAAAAAATCCTATCAATGTTTTGGAAGTGACAACATTAATTCTTAATGAAAATTTGCATATTGAATAATTTCCCATTTCTGCTTGATGTGATTCAGCTGTTTAATACTCCAGTATGTCCATTGTGGTATTTTATGATCCATAATTAATAAGAATGTTTATTTTATGAACCTTTTATTGATATTATGTACATCAAATGATGAAATCCTTCATTTCCTTGTATTTGTACATCTGGAATATTGGCGTAAACTGTTTGACTATTTTTGAGGCACTTATGTCATTATGTCATCAATGTAATGAGTCAATCTATAGTTCATATCTGCCTGGCATCCAACAGAGTCCTCGGATATATTATTCTATTTACTGTAACTATCTACCCATTGATCAATGTACCATCGAACCACCTACATATCCATGACACTCTATTATATTGATTCTAAGAGAATATAAACCAGTGTTTGTTTTCAGAGTCCAGCAGTGAGTGAGCTCCATAAATTGGTTTGTGATCTCATTTTTGGGGTATTTTGGAAATGCTACTTATCCAACGCCCCAGATGTCCTCCTTGGCTTCATGTTGTGGACACATTCCACATGCAGCAGTCTGTGACAAGGCTCAAAAGTTAAATAGTCTTGTTGCTCACCACACATTTTTATAGTGATCATTTATTAGCTCTTTTGCAATCAAATAGAAACCCATGTCTGATTAATGTATAACCATGCAAATAAGACCATGGCTGCCCTCAAAAATCATAAAAGTTCATTAATTCAGGTGTTACTTTGATAATGGAGGCACAAGTTAAATATCTGGTAAAACTGTTTCAAAAGGTCATGTGAGAAGAAAGATTGCAAGGAAAAGAAAAAAGTCTCCAGCAGGGCCTACATCAACAATGACTCCAATTGATAAACATCTTGGTGGGTTTGTGTTAAAATAAAAAGATTGTCCTTTCATTTCATCTAGTAGTTCTAGCTGTTGTATAGGTTAAAAAAAGGAGAATAGCACCACGCCCAAATACAGCTGTGACATGCGGTGTAAGGATGGTCTCTTGACAATTCCTAACTGGGTTCGCACTCAATTCCCTTTGTGAAGCACACAAGAAGCACACATTTTTTTGCTTCCGAATTTAGTATCGGTCAATCTATACTTCTTTGGATCAAGGAGCAGGTGATACGACAGCAAAACTGCAAAGGTAGAAGAGACAAGAGACAGGCAACGTATTCATTTTCTTTTATTTAGCATTGATACAAGTACAGTATTTGTTGCCGAGCTTGGGGCTGCTCAATTTTCAAAGTTGGACATACCACACAAACATTTGCATTTTCCATCCTTTTGCATATTTACAGTGTTTATCTACACGTCTTTACAAAGCATAAAAATAAATGGAATTTCATGTTACATTATTACATTATGTATATTGATAGCTGTATGGCAAAGAGTCCTTTAATGGCAGCGGAGTGTCCGTCTGCAGTTAAGTGGCAGAAATTGGTAAGCATTAAGGGAACTGACTCGGGGAATTTTTTTTCCCCCTAAGAGAAATGCATTAGTGACTTGATTACTGGAACAAACGCTGCATTGCAGGGTAAACGTATTATGTTTGTTAGTATATCAAAGGAAAGGGAGACTCCTCTATGTTTATCCTTGGGAATCTTGCAGAGAGTCATTAGAATGATGTAATTGTTGAATGTGTTTTTTTCTCCTCAATCCTTGAGATCTGCAGTGGGTCAGGTTTTTGTTCCAACTGATCCAGCATGGATAATTTAAATAAAGAGCACCTGAATGCAATGAACTAACAATACTTTTAAGACACCAGGTTGGTGAAAATGCAGCACTGCACCCACTGCAGCTTTTGAGGATTGATTTGGACACCCAAGCTTTAGAACTGATTTTTTTACCTCTCTGAAGAAGAAGCAGTACCTAGTTTAAAATCAAAATCATACAGATTCTACACTCCAAAAAATGTGAGCTGTTGAGATATTTAAGCTAAATAAATCATGAAATAACACACTGTAAAAAGAGCATAAAAGGCATGAGGTCTAAGGCAAAAACTGAGAACAATAACAAAAAAAGTAGCAAGCCCCTTTAACAGAGCCTGTAAAAACAGCATTTGTTCAACATTTTACAGTGTCACTGTTTCCCAAAAACACCAACGCAAACAATAAAGAGTAGCACCAGAACTGAAAACATCTATTAAAGTTGCCTTATTACTACTGCCATTTTTTGTTATTGTTTGGAATGGAAAATGATGAATGAATCATAGTCATGGTTGCCATTGTCTCATCTCATTTTCTGAACTGCTTTATCCTCACTAGAGTCATGGGGGGTGCTGAAGCCTAACCCAGCCGACGGCCAGCTAATCAATCGTAGGGCACAAGAAAACAAACAACCATTTATCCTCACTCATACCCAGGGGCTATTTAGTGTCCAATCAGCCTGCCATGCTTGTCTTTGGAATGTGGGGGGAAACCGGGTGAAGGACTGACTTTTCAATGACAAAATAGAAGTTTGCCACATTGGAAGCAATTTTCCCATGCAGGCAAGTATTTTTATATCACAGTTCAGGCTGGTACTGATGTCATAGGATAGGAAAGATGGATAAATGGTGACTAAGGTCGGTATGACAAAGCAATTCTGCAGGATCAAGGTGACTCCAACACAAGCCCATTATGCAAGAAAGGAGTTTTTACCTTGATTCAGAGTTAAAAAAAATGCTAACTCTCACTAATGGTAACCCATTATTGGTATGACTGTTTAGTTTTTTATTTTCTAGTGGTAGAATCTCAGCATCTGGATGTTGTATTGCTGTGGAATATGCCATCTTCATTTACTTAAATTCGGACTTGTTTTACAGCTTTGGTGCAGTAATGTTGTTGCAACTCTATTTAAAGGATATTGTTATTATTACCCAAGTCATAATGCTAAAATTTGATATTGGTTGAACAGAGAGGCGACTGCCCGCCAGTTTCCGTGAATAATGGATGGAACCAATTATTTATTCATCTTGATCCACTCTGTGTTTCCATCTCCACCAAACTGCCTGCTCTAGAAGACGCTGTTAGATTACCCAATGGTTTCATTCATAGGGATTCAGCAAGTTAAAGTTAAGTAAGCCACAGTCGGGCAAAACAGGCCAGTATTGCTGTATTGATAGGATGTGGACTTTGTCATTTGTATGCTGCGTCGGCTTTCGTTCACTTGCAGACATTGGAAAGTTCATGAAAATGACATGTAAAAGGACATGTTGCCAGCAATTTAAAAAAAATAATAGAAAAACAGATGAAAGAAGCACACTACTTCACTACAAACTGAAATAGCTAATCTACTATGAATGTATTCTGAGGAATGCCTGTGTTAAACAAGCTGGTATATTACCACTTCATTTTCCCACATTAACAAGCACTAATGTCCTGCTGAAGGCTGTTACCAGTTCAGATATGACACACATTGGATTGTATTATGGTTTCATGAATGATAATTTGGCACGAAATGAGTATTTTTAATTAGTTTTTCATGATGAAAACAATCTTTTTATAAACCATAACAGTTTAACAAACATAGGCAACTTCCAATTGGTGGTTAAGGTCAAAGATGGTTATCAAGGAAGCATTTTTTTCTTTTTTTGAGGGGGTTTGCCTAGAAGGCAAGGTCAGCACATGATTCATGAGTCCTTGAGGACTTTAAAAAAATCCAACACTATCCGACTTTTTCTAGATCCATCCCAACACTTTTTTCCCTTATTTATTTTCCAAAGCCAAAGAAAAACACCTGCAAGCATGTCTTACCCACAAATCCTATGAGTATACCTCTGCTACTGATCAAACGTAAAAAAAAAACCAAGCCAAAGGGATGTTGAGGGACGAGTGAGATTTGAAACAAAAACAAAGTGAACCTCAAGGAGGTCAAAACTAACATGCTAGAGGCAAATTGAAGAAATGCAAAGGTCCCTTGGGTATCAAAAGGATGCTATGGGAAGGGGATATTTGTTCTTTCCTTATATAATTGATTGTATACTCCAAAATAATGACCAGAACCGGACTAAATTATAACATGAAAATGGCATTGCAGAGTATCATCTATGCTGATGTTAAAAATATTTTGCCATAATGAACTTTCAATTGAACTTATGCTCCATAATGAGCATATTGCTCCTCGGCAAGAAACCAGAGAAGGTTCTCCTTCACTTTATCTTAACCATGGGAGTAACTTTGGCACCCACAATTTCTTCAAGTGATTTCTGGCACATGTTCATTTATACACATAACACTGACTCCATCTGTTGAACAGAAGGCAGCTTTAAAGAAAAGTGACCCAATAGCAAGGCCACGTTGCTAATGAGTCGCTGTACACTCTAGTCCTTAAATAAAGGTAGGCACGTGTCACAGAGACTCACTTTGCCTTGGATTTGACCCATCAGATGCTCTTGTCAGGTGCAATTGTCGTTATTGTCCTCTCCATGTCTGCTGCAGCTGATTGAGGCGTTCAAAGGCCCTCTGGGTGATGTTAAGAGCTGCATTGACCTTCCTCAGGCCGGGCTCTCCGATCAGTGACAGACCGCACAGGCCCAAATAAGCATGCAGAGGGTCTGGGGGTGAGAGAAATGGAAGGTTGACAGCAGTCAGTATGGAAGATAATGAGTAAGAGGCAAGGGGGGGAGAAAATAGGTCAGGTACGGTCAGGTCAACATGTACTGTAGCCAATAGGGAACATCTGCTTGTGTCGTGTCACTAGGCCAAATCAGTTAACAGAGCTAAACTAGGTGGATCTGGTGTTAGACCGAGTTCCCAGTTGAATTAAAAACAAATTAGTTCTCACACTCTCTTTTGAACTATACTAATAGATAAACACTGGCTTTCGATTTTCTTCCTCTCAGACCTCAGATAATCTGTTAGCACCATCTGTTAATAACCCTGGTGCCTTTGCTTAGTACATTGATCTAAAGGTGGAATGGGCCAACAAGGTCTGTACACTGGTTTAACAACTAAAGAGTGTCACGCTTTATTAACTTAATGAAACAACAGTCTGACCTCCCATTACACACCCAAAAAGGGGCAGGCTTCTATTGTTGTTGGCCTGATCCTTTGAGTTCACATAAATAATTCAAAAGAGGTAGCTGTTGACCTTGGTCCTCTGGGATCTGAGTAGAAGCTTCCCAGGCCCGTAAATGGGCTGGTAATTGAATTATAATGAAATAACAGATGATTGGAAGGCAGCATTAGAATCAATCAGTGCCTCAGTCAGAATTTATGCCTCCCTGCCACAAGATGAGCCCACTGGACCAGCAACTGTCACCGAAGCAATAAAATATACCAAGGTTTCCCAACCATCAAACAAAATATAGATAAAAATCTTTAAGCTGACATAATGTGAATGAATCATTCTTTGCTATCATGAGGCTAAAATAAGTCAACATCTATGAAATATAATAGGAACAGGAAACTGTTTACATGACTGTTTTGTCGCATTGGCCTTTGTAATGTGAGTATTTCCTTTTCTGGCTGCATCAATTCAACATACAAGGACACAAAGAAATGCAAGCCTGTGCCGATCAAAGTGTTGGATTACATTATCTTATTTCCAAAGGAAACATGTAGACAAAGGCCAGGAGTTTTTGTTCAACTGATACCATTACTGCACAATCACATACCTGGATGGCTGTCTGGCCACTTTGCAAAACCACCAACCAGACGGTCCTGCGTTGATAGAATGAAGGCCCTGTTCCTGTCAAAGTTGGTATACTGGAACACATCTAGTAACTAAAAAAAAAACACAGAACAATAGGCAGGAAGTACTTAATTGTATACAAGAAAGACGGCTAACACATTGTCCATATGGATTTCTATTCAAACAAAGCCATTTCACCTCTGGCACAGTTGTGACCTAAATATCTACATTAGCTACATTGGCTTTATGGTGCCTTGATGCATCTGAGGCTTACTCATCACCATTTTTAAGTTGAGAACATGTTTATTTTTGGATCATACGCGTACCGCTGGCATAATAATGACCTACATGCATAAAGAGCAGAACAAACACAAGTGGCAGAATTTGGTTTAAAAAAAATTTCAGTAGATATAGCCAAAGAGGTAAACATAATCTGAACATACAATTAGAGAAATTACTTTTTGCTTTCATAATTGTTTGGATGAATTTAGATACAATGAGATGATCAGAGTGGTCAAGTTTTTTTTGTTTTTAATCAGTAAAAAATGTGTTCCGTTAACATTCGGGTAATTGGATGAATAAAATAAAGAGCCATATATATATGAAAAACATACCTAATATGTACACCTCTACCTATAACGTACCTCTAGCGTTGCGCCCACCCAAAAGGAGTAGCAAGTATCAACTGGCTTGTTGGGGCGCCCATGGAAGCCGCTCTGTTGCCTCATGATGCACCAGCGGCGTATCCGGTCCAATTCACGCTGACTCAGTGCCTCCTCCACTCGACCCATCAGACACAAGGAAGCAATGGCACAGTACGTCCATCCACCTTTGGACATCAAAAGAGATGTAGGCACAATAAGTCAAAGAAATATATCTTCCATTATGTGTATTAGAAGAGGTGAAAGCGCAAATAAGCCCCACATGAAGCCTACATTGAACCTTAGAGACCAAAGTTAACATTGGAATAGACGATTTACTCACCATGTGATTCTCGGCCAGCTCCCTGACCAAAACCGCTATCGTAGGACTGGAATTGAGAAAAAGAAAACATTGAATGAAAGATTCATTCAGACTCATTTTGCCAATGTACAGTATTTGCACCTTTATTAGTGCATATAATAAAATGTTTATTTTTGTTGAGGATTGCCCATACTGTTACATTTTTTAAATATTCATTAAACATTTTTACAAATTTACTACCTTGTAAAAATCCATAAATGTTTGCCTTCCACCAAAATGATTATTTTATATTAATATAAGTTGCTTGTAAAACTCAACAAGTGTTTCTTGGAAGATTGCCATTATTTTAAAGGTGTGTTCTCATTCAAATTTACAGCTGGAATGTCAGACCATTAATAGCATTTACACTTTCACTAACTACACAGTAGACACGACTTCTCGTCTACATACCAGGCTGCCTCGAATGTATTCAATGGCCTTTTGGATGTCCATGCCCGACCAATCATCCAGCATGTAACAAATACTGGCTGCACAGTAGATAAAGCGGATGTCATTTTCACTGCCTTCAGGCACGGCATAAAAACTGCAAAGAAGGCAAATTTGAAGAAAAAAAAAGTCTGTTAATGTTAAAAATGGCGTGCGTTGACCTATTTTTCTAGTTGCCCAACTCAAGTTCTTACATTTTTTCCACTCCCTTCCCAAAAGCCCCAAATCCCTAACTTCAGGTATGCATGTGTACCAACCTGCCATCATCCAGCTGCAGGGCCCTAAGACCGGCCAGACAGGCCTGCTTGTTGACTCGACTAAGGTCATCTCCGAGTATTAGTAGAGAGCACAGTCCCGTGTAGGTCATCGCCACGTGGCCGCTATCGTACGGATGCAGCACCCCCGGGCCCTTGATAAAATGAAATGGTATTAGAGATGACGATTGAAGTGAGTACCAGAAGTACTAAATCACAGTAATAATAGAGTAGACATAACGCATCAAATATGCATTAGATGACCAAAGACTGAATGAAGCCTGTCAAAATGAGGGACGGAGCCTGTTTATCCATGCTGGCCACTTGAATTGTTGTTTATATTGATTGCAACCAAAATTACCTTGGTGCTGTAAGGAATTCCGATGTGTGATGATCCTCGAAAGCCACAACGACTGAGGTTGGATTCTAGGGAAAATACATACAAGAGAAATCAAACATCAAATCATTGTGCATTGTAAAAGCCAAATCCTGCAGCAAACACGGGTCAGGGTGTGCATTGCTGCCATCTGCTGACAATCACGTGTTATGTCACATGGAAGTTTTTTTTTTTTTAAGTTCCTTTTTGCTCTCCAATTCTGAACTGTAATCATCTTTGCATGTTAAATGTATTATGAAAACACTACGGGAGTGTGATTAACTCACGATCTTCTGTGGGTAGAACCTGCAATGAGTAGATCCACTCGATCATTACGTTGCTGTCAATGACATCCAGAGCATCAAGTACATCGAGCCCGGACAGGGCGAAAAATATAATAGTCAACCTGGAAGGGAGATTCCACATCATTACATTGAAGACCATCATCGAAATATCTAAAGAGTTGAATACATTTTATTGAACATTAATCAGGTGGTGTGCTCATCTGGGGAAAGCTGTCCAAAACTTGGATCAACTTGATGGCAGTAGGTCAAAGTAACTTTGCAGTCATGTTATAATAAAATAAAAATGAATGCAACTGTCAGATGGATTGTTGGGATAACAAGTTCCTGTTGCTGTGTCTGCTGTCATAAACTTCACTAGCTGCTGTGAGCACGCATGCTAACTAGCACAGGAGATTCCCTTATTTTCTATACAAATAAGTCTACCAAGGCAAAGCCCCACGCTTTTTTTCATAGCTCACCTCGTGGTCTCAAGGGAGGCGTATCTCTCAGGTAAAACCTGTAGAGTCCTCTGGAAAAAACGTATGTGCCTGTCTCTGAGGAAGTCGAGTTGCTCCAGCTCCTCAGAGAGATTCTCTTCTTCCGCCATCTTTGATTTCAGCTTTACGCCCGTGCAAATGTTGTTTAATTCCGGTGTGCCCATCAGTGTCAAAATAAAAGTTTGTAGAAGCAAGCACTGTGTATTGAGTTTCAAAATAAAAGTGGCTTACAGTAAAGTGGGATTTTTGGCCAGAATATGAATCAACATGAGGTATTCACTCATTCAATCCAAACACTTTACTTTAATCAGGTCAATTTGAGTGAGTAATACAAACACAAAATGTATCAAAGAAATACAGTGACGAAAGGTGATCCTTCATAGTCCCAGACTTCGGCTTGTAACAGGTCTAAAAGTGAAAAAATGTATATATATATGAAAAAAGGTCGAGATCAATACAACTGACATTTACGGATCTAAAGTGTAAAATTGTATTAACGAAGTAAGTAGTCTTGCAAGAACAATCAGCATAATGCACATCAACGTGATTAAAAACAACAAACCTGTGAGACATATAACGCAGTGGTCCTCCTCGAGAAGGTGCACTTTTCAGACGCTCTTCCCAACCTTTGGTGGGCTGGGACAACCTAGCTGGGTCTCTGCCAATATGACCATCAACCTGCACCGGAAAACAAAATATAATTAAAAGGGAATGGCATTCCATTATCCGTTTGTTGTTGTTTATTTTTTTTGCAGTGGTCACCTTCTCTTTCAGTTTTGCCAAAATCCTCTCCTGATGCTCCTTTTCCTCTTTTTGCCTCAGCAGCTTCTCCTGATTCTTGGCCTGCAGTTGCTTGAGATCCTATCATCCATAAGAAATGGACCAAGACTGAAATTAAAACCAACCTTTTCAAGATGTGGCCATAATGAAAAATAAAATTATAGTAAATGAACATTACCACCCAGTCTAAACACTTTTTGTATATAATGTAAATAATTTACCCAAACAAATCTGTGTTAGGTACCCGTTTAATCATGTAGCTGACATTTTTTGTCCTCCCCCTTCTTTTCCTAGTCATTTTGCTGTCCTCCTGGTCTTCGTTTGTCTCCTTGGCCTGCTGAAAAAGATGCTCCTTCTAATTCGTTTCAGCATTATATACAAGAAGCTTCACCATGGTCACCTGGGCCATTCTTTTCTGGATCTCTTCTGCTCGTTTCTGCTCCTCTTTCTTTCTCTTGACTTCCTTCCATTCGTCCAGTTGCTGAGCCACCATCTTTTTCTTTTCATCCCTTTTAGAAAACATCACACCGCAACCTATGAGATATGTATTGTTTTTATCTGTCATCATTTGTTCTTTCACTTACGTTTTCTGCTGGCACTTGGCACGCTTTTCCTTCTTTTTAGCGTCTAAGACTTCTATCTGCTTCTCTATGTGCATTTTGGATTCCAGTTGCTTCCTGCTCTTCCACCTTTGGATCGCCTTCATGTTAAAAGCACACAGTGGTGACATTTTTTTGTCGTTTCTACGTCATTTTACCGTTGTCCAATCCCATTTTGTGATTACCTCTCTCTTCTTGCCTTGCAGATAAAGAAGCTCTTGATACCATTGTTTATGTTTTGCCACTTCTTCTGGACTTTTATTAGACAGATACAGTTTGGCGCCTTTCTTGAAGCCTGCTTGCCCGTTGTACATTGTCCACGCCTATGAATTAAGCAGACAACTTATCATTGATGCAATTAAAGTGGGACAAATGTGAATAGTGAATTTAGTTTACTTTGAGGAAAGCCTGGTGGTCGAATTCGTCCCAACCACCGCAGATGCCTCCCGTATTCTGAAGGAAAGCTTCCAGAGCCTGAACCTCGATGGGGAGGTCACGGTCCAAAGCTTTACTTTGCTGCAAAAGACAAGACAAGAGCTCAACGGAATTAGACACAGAAGGATACGGAGGAAAAGGGAGGCAACCTTAACAGCAGGAACATGAGAGTCGGATTTGCTATGAAGATCCCAGTTTTCAATTTTCATTTTATAGGCAGCCATCTCCTGTGAGCAGATCTTTTCTTCCTTCAAAAGTTCTCCAATACTAAGAGAGGAAACAGATTAAGTAACGATACAATTTAAATCTTATGTATATTTTCAAGTAATTTTTTAATATGCTTAAATCTTAAGAGAACACAGGCTGTTTTTTTTTGGGGCGTTGTTTGATCAAGAAGACCATGTTGGGGTAAAATATCAAAAGTTCAGAAGTATTTTACTTTAAGCGCCGCACTTCTTTCAACTCGTTGATTGAAAATTCCACCTGGGACATGATCTCCTTCAGCTTCTCAATCTCTGTGAAATAAACAACAATTACAGTAATCTTCTATTCTAACTTTAGACCAAAAAGTGGTGATTGAAACAGGGCATAAAAATATTAGCAATGTCAACCGTTTAATATAAATAACATAAAATGCTTAAAGTATGTTAGGGTTTTTGTACTTGCATACTACAAAATAGATTATCTTCACCTTTGGAGGGTATTCTCTCATAGTCATATTTGAGCATTGACTCTTAGTAAAGTGTTAAATGGCCTGACTTACTCTCTGTAGTTGGATTAATGTTTATTAAATGTTCCTGGAATTGCTTGACGCCTTTCTGAATCTTGGACAAGCGCTTACGAAGTTGGCTCTCTAAAGGAGGAAACACAATCAAGTCATGAAAAGGACCCGGAGGTCAAATTAACATGGCAACAAAAGTCTGACCCACTTTCTGCACTTCTTTGTCCCCCAAGTGTTTTCTCATATTCATCTAGCTCAGTCGCCATGTCTTTCCATCCATTTCTCCTGCATTGAGCACTCAGTGACCTCTCTTTTTCCAGCTTCTCAACTCTGCGGATGAAAGCACATGAAAAAGACATTATTCCACTGGATTATATTGACTATAACATTTATCCCAAAACTTCTCTTAAAGTCAAACTATATTATTTGTCAGCAGATTACATCACTTGAACAAAAGCTTGAGAATATGAAGTTCACAAAAATGGAAAATATATATGTATACTACATATTTTTCATATCATTCAATTTACAGTCTTCTGGTGCTTTCGGCTTCCTTGAGAAACTCCGTGGCTCTTTGTCTGGACTCTTTCTGGTCAACATCTTCCTTGGTAGAGGGTAAAGGTGGAGGGTCCGATTCCTTCTCCTCCAACAAATAAAACACCATTGCAGCCCATTAATGAACATGTTTAAAAATGCGTACAAAACTAAATCAATTTTTCTACTTCAATAAATATTTTGATAATATTATTTGATGAATTGATGAAACAATTTATAACACATGTTTATAATATTGTCCAAAAGAATAACATTTTCATGACTAATCAATGAACTAACTTGAACTTTGCACCATGATGATGATAATGATGATGATGGTATCATCATCAGCAGCAGCATCTTCAGTATCATCAGCATCAGCATCATCAGCATCATCAGCATCATCATCCTCACCCCACCACCACCATCATCATCATCATAATAGTCATAATCTGACGACAGTCTTCAAACAAAAGCAACGTCTGGCAACTGTACATTATTCTAAGTGCGTTTATGGCAGCCAATTATAAAACTACAAATATTAAACACTCGTCTTTTTAATAACCATTTTCAACTTAATAATCGGCAAGTTTTAATCTTATTACGAACGTTAACCGACTTGAGGACCCTTCTTAAAGAAATCCCATACTACGTGGTAGTTTCTATACCTCTCATTTCCTCCTAACCATTCATACATTTCAAACTAAATTTAAACTCGTATAGTCTCCTGCTTTATTTACACGTTCAAACACCACAAATCGAAAGCAATAAGGTCGAATAACAATTAAATTTTAGCTACCGTGTTTGTTGCCGTTGATTGTTGTGAGGCTGTTGCTAAGGTTGCCATGTTGCGAATAAATGGAGATCACGCCGGATTTCCTAACCAAAACTTCCAGCAGAGGGCGTTGCCTGCATAGTTTTGTGTTTGTGTGTATGGATGTGTGCAACATTAGGAAAAAATGTCTTCCACAAGAAAAATAAGATTGAATTGGATAAAATTAAAAAGGAGAAAAGGTAAATATCCCCAATAATTTAAATGAATTATGGAGAAATTAATTAATAAACAATTTCCCTTGTAATGCTCTTTATTTACCCTAAATCGCAATGGAGAATAGTTCTGTATATTGGATACCAATGTGAAATTTCAATCATCAATTACCTTTGTTTGTTATCTTGGTCCAGGATCAATTCAAAACTGATACACACAAGAAAACTGCCAATATATAGAAAAATAGTCTCCCAAAGGCCAGGCACACACTCTAGTGTGCTGAAACGCCACGTAAAATTATGCTTAGGACTGAAAAACTAATAGAAATGATAACACTCCTTGTATGTGGTCAAGGATGAAAGTTACCATTACATGAGCATTCGCCACAAGAGGTAAAAGTTTGAACTTTCATACAAAAACTGCTCTCAATATACTGCATTCAGTAGTGTGCCATTCTTGACCGCTTCTTAGCATTAATATCTCAAAATAACACAATAGGATTGGGGTACGCTCATATCATGCAACAGATGCCAAATCTGTCACGATGGTGTCTATTTTCTAAAAGAAAAGAAAAGAAACCAACTTTCACCTGCGACAGTATTCTTCTTTTTGCAGCAAGCTTTTTATGTATCATGGCCGGCAGCTATAATTACTGAGAAAAGTGACAGGCACTAAGTGTATTAATAGACACCAGATTCCATTATTGAGTGCGTCTATTGAGGATGTGGTGCCTCCCATGAGCATTGTCGTGCCGCTGCATATAGCTAATCCTCCTCCTCAAGGATGGGGATACGTACTTCCATTTCTTGTTCTTATCAAAATTTATAAGCGCCACCTGTTTTGAGGTTGTATTTTGAGACACATTAGCTGACAGCATGTACACTGAAATTCCCACTTTTGTCTTTCTATGTACACAACCTTACCTACCATTCTACCTATATCTTGATTGACCATGAATTCTGCATTATACAGGACAGTTATAAATTTAAATCCTTAATTATGCCTCCTGAAAAATGCAAGGTAAAAAAATACTGTAAAAAAAAATTAAATTTCCTTTTCCAAAATACATTTATACTTTTCTGTGACACATCACTATACTATATATCATAGATCAATTGTTTGAAAATTTTCCGTACTATAAAACTAAATGAACGTTATCACACACTACCTACTCCCCTCCTCTGATATTTCTGTATTTTGTCCTTAAAAATGAATGCATAGTACTATTGTTGCACACACGTGCACAGACACACCGACAAAGTGTTCTGACACTTGAGTGTGGCTGAAACTGAAGAGCGTGATAAAACATGATAGCGCACATGTTGGCCAAGCAGACCTGCAGCCTACCGACCTCATCATTAGTGTGTGTGAGTTTAAAGGGGGACATGAAGGCCTGCTTTCTCATTGCCCAAGTGTCAAACATATAGTGCTTTATCTGCTAGATGTCTGAGGTCTTCAAGAGTGTGTTTCCCCTCATTAGTGGTTTAGACTGTTAGTACTTCATTTAATTGCAAATCAAGGTACGTTACTGTATGTGGCTTAAAATATGCTGCTGAAACTCTTGTCTTTGTTTTACCTTTGCAAACGCACAATACGTATTAACACCGACAAAACTGCATTCATACATCACATCAAGTAACACACAAGTACACGTAGTTGTAGTACAATCATACAACTATGACCAAGTGCATGTGGTAGTACAAAGAATACACACACTTTTAATCCTGGTATATTTACACCAAGTGCACGTGTTGTGGTTCAAATACACACATGTACACATGCTTGTAAGTAGTAGTATAAATACTTATATTTTAGTATACTCAAATTCATGTACATATAGTACAATTAAACAGAAACATGTGCATAGTACGACTGCACATACTTGTAGTACAAGTACAGGCAAGTATACCTACATGCAGTACAATTATATACTCCAATGTATAGTACTAATACATTTACTCTTTAAGATCTGGGGTCTCTGTTCTTCTTGTAAAGAAAAAACAAGTTATTATACATACTTTTAGTCGTGGGTTAAATAACACACTGGTTGTTGCTACACTACATTGTCTATAAGAGATTAAAGTAGCAGACAGAAAGAACAGTGGATTAAGGCTCGTGTTACAAAGCTGTCGCGAGGGTGCGAAACAACAAAGCTGATCATAGATGTGCCAGCAGGTTTGTTTGTGTGTCCCAACTGGGCACAGCGGGGTGTGCAGGTGAAGTGTTGGAGACACTGCACCCCTACGATCATGTGAAGAGACGCGACACCGGCGTCAGAGACGTGGTGACAAGCGCTGTTTCAGAGACAGATATTCTATTGCATTTAAATGCGCACCGGCTTGGGCTTGGCCATACACTCTCCCTTTTTCTTTACTTATGCCTACCTATTTTTGTATCTGTACAAATATATATATACATATTCATATATCCCAAATCCTTAAAGGTGGAGAATGACACAAATGCACAAATTGTGCAAAAGGAAAGTCAAGGGTAAGAGCAATGTTTATTGAGAGCTGTCATTTGCAGAAGTGTCATGATCTCTTTGATGGACATTGGCAACTGGCTGGAACATCTAACTTGGTCTCCCTGGACACTGGATATGTGTGTGTTTGTGTGTGTGCGCAAGTGTGCTATCACTATGACAACCTGTTGAATAAAACTAACCAAAGGCTCTCCCCACCGTTTTGGTGATTTAATGGACAAAAGCATATTTGTAATTCAAAAAAAGAATAGAATAGGATATCAAACTTCAGTCTTTTCATGTTCTATTGTTCTCACATCTCCTCAATAAAGTTAGGAATGAACTGGAATCTAAATCAATTGATTCAGGCAAACCCTGAACTGGCTGGCAGTCAGTTGCAAGGTAAAAGTTGTTTTAAAGCCTTTTCATTGTCCATGTGCAATCTACTGCGGAATAAAAAGAAGATGCTGTGCCATTTTGCAGCTGAAAGGATGAGCAAGTGAATTGCAGTAACGACAAAATGGTTTAATTTGAAAGCATATGCCATTCTTATGTCAGACACTGTAACCTTAATAAGGCGAGCAATTGTATTGTCTGGCGCCCTTAAGCACAGAATAACCACTCAGGATAATCACAAGACATATTCAGGCCGGAAAGTCTGGAGATTTGGTCTGATCGTTATTGTATATTGAAGCCTTTTTTGGAACCAATCTTGCAATAATTTTATTATCAAAGAGGTATAGTAGTCTGATTCAACGTTTCAAAGATAATCATATTACTGACGTCATATTAACGCATGAATTGAAGCTTTGTGTTTTAGATATAATGGAACTAATAATGAAGTAAGTCACTTCAGGCATAAAGACAGCACAAGAGTATGCGACTGAAATCAAATAAATCGGAAAAGCCTTTTGTTCCATTAATCTGGATTTAATTAAAACGGCTTCTAGGGTGTGCAAAATTATATCCAAATGGACAAGATGGTTGTTGTATGGTCAATCACAAATGGGAGTCTTTGGCTTACTCCACGCATGCTTTCTAAAGCGGTGGCTCGATCAAATGTCTTCACTGCATGAGGGGCTTCCCTGTTAGGTAACGTTGGCGCTGGACAAACAGCAGACGTTAAATCCAACGCAGCTGGCGAGAGAAGCGACGACATCGAACGCAACTGTTGATTTGTTTTCTCGCGACAGCTCAAAAGGTCATCCACTTTGTATGACAGACCCAACTTGGAAATGAAGACGTTTATTTAAGAGATTCAACACTTGTCTTCACTTGTGTCTTTATTGCATGCCCTCATATCGCTTACAGTTAACTTAATGTGATCAAAGAGATCCAGAGAAATGACTGAAATTGGTTGGATGGGAAATGGCACTTTTGGCTTATACATTGTGTAACCATGACAACCAGAGTCAAGATAATGTGTTGCAAAAAATAGCTGAAATCACCGAAACAAAATAAAATACAATTTTCAACTGTGTGACTGTAAATCAACAGGCGGCAGTCTTTCTTTAATGGCCAAATTCTCATTAATAGGTGTACCTAGTATCTATTTTACTGTATAGCCATTGATTATGACATTTTTAGTTTATGCCCACATCCCACGCCAAACAATCTGACACATAGCTGAACAGGTGACTCATTGGATCTGCCTACACTCCTTTTAGAATCCCGACCAGGTATTCCTCCTTTTTCCTGTCCATCTAATCGCCATGGACGTTGAACTTTCATCGCTGCGTTTTAATGCTGTTAGTCACAGCTGAAAATGTGGGCGCATAAAGAATAAAAAAATAAAGAGGAGTCACAGCCAGAAGCACAGGCGGTTATCACGTTGAAATTTATCACTTAGCATGGGCAATTTTCAATCAAAGTTCTTAAATTTAAATTTAATTGAATGCCTATTCATATCTGAACTCCGGTATTGACCAAAATAACAGAAGTTAAGTTGGTTCCAAACAAAATGTATGACTACCTGTTTGGTTTTGCACTTGGGTACGTATCTTTGGCCTTTTTACCCAAAATGAAGCCACTAAAGTGGAGGATTATTCAAAAAAAATGTTTTTAATTATCAAACTATGGGCACCAGGCGGAGGACAGCCTTACAATTGCAGGGTACACGGAGACAAAAACCATTCAAGTTAACACTAGAGCCAATTTAGAGTGTTCAACCTGCTTACTCTGCTTATTTTTGATATAGCTAATTCTCTAACTATTTATAAACATTATGTTTTGACAGCTGACTCAAAAAGCAAAAGGACTTGACAAACAAATGCAATCACTCCCTCGTGCTGTCTAAAAATATACATCATATATAGACGTTGTTGGTAGGGACAAGTATGGACCATGCTCGAGACGGGTAACGGATCACATCTCATTGATCCGCATGTTAATACCCCGTGATATATCTCTTATGTAACGTGTCACGTTTTTCCCCTCCGCATCCTCTTTCTCCATCCTGAGACAATTCTGTCCTTCCTATTTAACACTCAGCAGGTGCTCCCATTTGATTGGGTAAACGTGCCTATTCGGGATAATGACGAGACATTTGAGAAGGCTGAATGCAACTTTACAACGATTGAAACGATATTTCGTTGAAGGCACAAGTTGAAGTCAGTCATAGGAAACAACATTTGGTGATGGTTACTTTCAACATTTTATTTTTTCATGTAAATTGCTGAAAAAAAACATTGCTTGATTTTTTTTCTCATAGTTTTGATACAAAAATGCGTATTTTGTAGTTTGGCAAAAACTGGCATAGTAAACTATGGAAGATTTGTAGTATTTGACAGCTTTGAAACACAAACTGGACTGATAAACTTTCTTGGGCGCCGTAGTTGAACACTGACGCACCCTTGTCTAACCTTGCAACCCACTCTCGCCCTAAATGGTTTTACTTATGGTGTCTTAGTATCCGTGTGCTTTTTATTTGGGGCTTTTTATTTGAGCCTATTTTTCCTTTCCCTTGAAGGGAGGGAGTGTGGGGGTGAAGGTTCGTTTCCCTCACTCAATGATGGGTATTTCGCCCTCTATTTCACACTCCCAGAGTACCCTCCAAAATGATCTGGCAGCCAACTCAGCCTGAATGGTGTGTTGCAAATCTAATGACAAATAAAACTGATCAAAAAATTCAGAAAGAACATTTAAAATGAAAAGATGATGTTGACACTTGGAATTTATAGACTTCTGTGAATTTGCTTCCAGAGATTTTTACAAGATTATGAGAAATCTCTGTGTAAATTGACCCGATGAGAGCAGACCTCTGGAGCGGGCTGGCATGTGTCTGTGCTTTTGCAATTCCCCCCACACGTGTGCAGAGTCAACAAACGCACACTTTGCACTCGCTCAAAATATCACCCAAGAGTTTGTCCAACTAGCTGATATGTTTCTTCAGATTTCATAAGGGAAAATAAAAGTGTGGGCCTCATTGGGGTATCTGTTTGTCTATGCTGAGCTATTAATACTTTTTTTTGCTTCAACGTGTGAAAGGGAACACCCCGAAAGCTCGGAGGTGCACATTCCGGCGGCTCCTTTAAAAAAATCCTCAATCCACGTTATTTTGCGTTTGTTAGTAATGAACTGGTCTTAATGAAAGAAGTGAAAAGAATTGCTGGTCCTGATCATTATACCATAGCCGAGCATTTGATCCCAGGGCTGTCCTCACCGTGTGGAGATCGCATGTTCTCACCGGGCTTGCATGGGTTTTCTTTGGGTATTTCTTCCTAAATGCAGAGTAGGCTGGTTGAACAATTTAAAATGCCCATTGGAGTAAGTGGGAATGGTTGTTCTCCTCCTTTGGCCCTTTGATTGGCTGGCCACCGATTTAGGGTGTCCCCCGCCTGGTGCCAGTGGTTAGCTGGGATAGGTTACAGCACCCCCTGTGACCCTTTGAGGATAAACGGTTCAGTAAATGAATGAATGATGTACCCATGGGTTTGCAAGTTGTTGTTTTTTTCGCTGGAATGAAAATGATGAAGACTGTGCCTTTAAGGTGTTTCTTTATAGCATTTGTCTGGTGTGAGGGTCCCAGCAGGTACCCACACGTGGCAGGCTTAAAGTAGGCCATGTTCTGAACTGGGCATTATTCTGGACTAAATATAGGTGCAATGACACACGTGGATTGAGCTCAGATTAGTGGCAAAAGACCAGAAAAGGAAGATGCAAGTCAACTTCTTTGACCAGGTTTGGTCTCAACCATACCTAAAAAAGTCTATAGTGCTCACCTATTGGGCGGGTGAAAATACAAACCATCAAACTACGGTGTAGACCATACAACCAGTCTGAGACCTCGCCGGTTTAGTCATGTCTATTTTATTTTATTTTTTTTGGGAGGAAGCGCCCTTTTTATTTCAGCTCTGACAGTGTACACAGTATGTGTTGCCATACGTAAGCCAGGGAAAAAGGAGCTTCTGCAACTACTACATGAGGCAGAAAATTGGCCTTTGGACTTTGCCCTGTCGTCACCGCATTCCGCAAAGATTTTGATTCGACCATGTGCGTCTAAAACAAAGCGGATTTACGTTATCATGCGATAACGAGTTTGTGTTTTGATGAGTCACTCAGTTCACAGCTGACTGAAAATGAATCAGAACTACGTAACCTTTTTCAAGGTTTATTTATATAACAGATCAAGACCGGCCATGTGACGTAAAAATTTAGTCAAGAAAGGGTAATATTGAAAGCGGCTATGGGGAGAGTTAGTGCAGAAAATAGGCAGCCCTTGGCTACCGGCCCCTCTTATAGCAAAGAGTCAGTCTAACGTGCCGCACAAACAAGCTATAAATCATCAGTATGTTTTTATTTTGGCCACTTCTAGGAACTAAACCGACACACAGTGATGAAGCCATGTGATCCTTAAAGGTTAAAGGTCAGTGTATGGGAGGAGAGTAAACGCAGGATGTCTTCCACGCATTAGGTGCTCATTCATAGAACCAACGCCACTAAAATGTTATGCTTTTTCTTTTTAATGGATTGTGTATGTTTTAAACAACTTTCAAGATTTTGTCCCCCTTAATCTATGTTCATTTAGTGTCTTAATGTATTCCTCCTCATTGGTTTTACTTGAGGACATCATACCATATTGCCATCGGAAGTTATGACAAAATCATCCTTTTGGCCAATTTATCTAATGTAGGTATTCTATTTCAATTAGCGGTGTACAAATAATTGAAGGAAAAGGTGAACACAATAACCGCAGCACAGAAGCATAAACAAGTGCAACATGGATTTATTGTCAAACGGATTTGTTAAAATGTGAATTGAGTCTTAATCTCTGCTGTCAATAAAGTGCTGATACAGACCAAGTTGCTCCCGGGAGTTGTACTTTTTTTCTTTCTGTAAGAAAACTAAGGAAATGATGAATGTGTTGCAAAATCTTACAAATGATGAAAAAAGCCCTTTTTTTTCTCTCTGCTCTCCAAAAACAACAAAATTATATATATAAAAAAAGCGAGAATGTGCAAACGTGATCAGTCCCAAGGCTATTGTTGGGAATTGAAAAACGCAGCGGCCATTATGGAACGCTGTCATCCGAAGGTGGCCATTTAGTGATCAGAAAAAAATTGGAAGTCCTGACGGCAGCGATGAGGTAAACACATATGAGGGATATTGCACAGACAAGTGAATGAAAAACAGTCTCTTTCCAACAGCCTAGCCTGTGCATAGTAGGAGGATAATAAAGCACTTATGGTGTTAGCAGACCCCCCTTTGTCAGCCAAGCTTTGTTAATATAAAGCTTTTTTATTTATTTTAATGACTTGTGTAGAATCCACACCAGCTTCTTAATATTGGTGGGGGGAAAAAGCCGTGATGGTGAATGCTGTTGGCAACCATGTTGATGAAAAAAAGAAAAGACCTGAAGTCCCAGCAAATTGAAAATCTCTTAAGTTCAAATCTGTGTTAATAAATACCATTCAGGTGAAAATGCCAAAAAGTTTTTCCCTGAAGCAAAAAAAAAAAGGATAAATCCATGTAATTGATCCAATCCTGTTTGTTCCATTCACTTTGTATTGAAACGGCAACTTTGTAAATAAAATAAAAAAAAACATCTATTTCCAATTATTATCTGTGGAGTTGCACGAAAGCCTCCAGTTTTTCTGGGATGTTCCCCTGATAGCAGAGACTGTGCTTGACGATGACCCGGGCGGCCAGGCACTGTAGCGTGGTGTGATTAATGGGTTGCACGACATTCCGAGCCAGCTCTTTTTCGTCCAGGAGCTCGCAGGCCGTCTGCCTAAAGGAATTTGTGCTGTCAAAGTGAGAGCCGCCCGACACCAGCAGGTTCATGATGTCGGAGTGGCCATTGGAAGCGGCTATGTGGAGCGGGCTGGCCGACGGGAGAAAAACAAAACAATGGCATCAAACACGGTGCTAAGAAAATGACACAAATAAACACTTGGGACAGACCTGTTATCGTCGTCATCTCGACTGTTGACGTCGGCACCGCACTCCATCAGAATGGCGGTGACGGTGAGCGAGGGGAATTTGCAGACGGGGTAGCGGCCCACGCAGGTAGTGTTGCGGTCGGCGGCCAGGTGGAGCGGGCTGAAGCCGTTTTTGCCACGCGGCTGCATCTTAAGGAACCTGCTCACGAGAAACAAAAATATACACCTCAAGTTTGAGCAATTTTGAAACACCTCATTTGTACAGTGTTTATGGGTCAAAAGAGTTTTTGTTGAATAATAGAGCTTCCACTGTACCTATAGATGGTCTCTTTCTTGAAGTGGTCCTGCTCCATGGTGCAGGGCACCTTCTCCAGAAGACAGACAAGGTGCAGGATGATGGATAGCGCCTTGCTAAGCTGAGCGGGATCCGGTGGCAGTGAGCGCCTTTGGCGAACAGCCCGCTCAATCTCCAGCACGCTTTTGGAGAGGATACCCATGAGGTCTTCGAAGGAGACCGACGTGCCCAGTAGGCCTTTGGCGCGGTCTTGTAGCATGAATGAGAAGAGCTCGGCAAACGACAGCAAGCTGGATGCCGTCATAGGGCTGAGGGGGTCCAGGTTGCTCTGCTGCATGTCCAGGGCGTACTTCCAGAGGTTGATGCACCGCTCGAAATTCCCCGAGTCGGCGTAGACGGCACCGCGGTAGCGGATGTAGTAGGATGTGTCCGGGTGCTGCGGGCCCAGGATTCGCTCACGGATGAGCAAAGCCTGCATGCGCATCTCGTCGGGGTCTGATATGAGCCCGTCCAGTTCCTCGCCGTTTGTAACCTGGGAAATGGACACTGGGCTTATTCCTTTTGTATGGGAGATGTTTTGAGGATATTGTTCGCTAGTAGATTCAACTCCAGCAATTAGTAAACACAGTGGTTCCACTAGTGGCCAAATAAATTTGCTCCAGAAGTTTTTTCGTAACATGAACATTTTTGTTTAGTGCCATTTTATTTTTTTGCCAGAATGTGGCATTGAGCACACTCGGAAAACTCAATCTCCTGGCATGCTAGGCAAAGGCTTTGGATTCTCTGACTGTAGTAGCCAGCACAGCACTAGAAAGCTACAATGTCATTATTTTTTCAATGGCAATGTTGTCAATACCCTGACTTGCCCTTCTGCAGTACACTATAAATGCTGAATGGGAAATTTTGAGTTTTCAGTTGCTTGTGGCAGGAGTTTAATGACACACCATAAAATCAATCCTACATAACACTAATAACAGTGCTACACACCAACTTAACCACAACTGCTTCTTTTAAAAGACTCACCTCCTGGGCATAGTCGTAGGCCATGATCAACTGCTTGGGTTCAGGTTTATGGACCACACTATTGCTGTCCATATATCTCAAGTCCATTGCTTTCTTCCAGTATTTCAGGGCTCCCAACAGATCTCTCTTTTTGTCCACAAATGTGGCTCCCAGCAGCTCCAGGGCATCGATGCGCTCCTTATGGCTCGTCTAACAGAAACGGAACGTTCAAATTTCAACCTCTGAATAAGATATAAGAGCAGAGGAGCCCTGTCCTGGTAGGCGAGCCTCACCTGGTGGTGTGCGGTCAGGTAGTCGACAATGTTGGTGTGACCCGTGACACTAGCAGATAGGAGCGGCGTCATGCCATAGCCGTCTTGTTCCATGGCTGCCCGGTACTGCAACAACATCCGCATGATCTCTAGGCTACCTGACTCGGCGCAGTCGTGAAGCGCCGTGTTGCCTAAGAGAAGACCACAAATTCAAAACATTAGTCCGGTATAATAAAGGGTAATGGTTTTCTTTTAAGAACCACAGCAGTTGTCGCCTTACCAAAGAGCTCACAAAATATATTGGGGAAAAACAAAGTACAAAGATTCAGAACCAAGACAGACAACTACTGTACTTGGCATTTGATTGATTGATTTTGAATGATTTCACTTCACTAATATGAGAGTGCAAATTGTCACAATGCTTTTCACATTGTATAAATTGTATTCAAATCTAAAATAGAGCCACAGAACTTAGTTATAGAGTAAACTGACTTTCTATATTGCATAGTTTAATACATTGTTTGAAACAAGATACTTCATGTTTACAAGACATGTCTTTGAGGGAAATTCTCAGGCTACCATGTCATTTCACAATAAGCATATTTGACTGCAGCTGGACAGGGATTTCTCAGACTTTGTATTCACCTCACATAGTGAGTAATGGTTGTTGCATGGCAGCCAAGTTGTGCTAACTGGTAAAACCTGGCAGGACAGGAATTTAAGCCTGTGGGGCATTCTGAGCAAGTCACAACAAGAACTACTGACTGCACTGTACAATTAATATTCTTTCCACTCAACGTATTGACCCAAATTTGCTCACGTGGTATTGTACTCTATTAGTACTAACTAACTTATAAGAGTGCTTAGAAGGTTCATTTGTGTGTTCCAATCCCATAGGAAATAATAGGGGGTAATCAATTACAATTGCAAATGGACCACGGTAAAATGACTTTTTTTTGAACAACTCAACCAGAAATACTAAAAGTTCTTCTTGGATATGACCCAAATACCAACAAGCGTCTGAGATAGTTTGTTTTTCAATGTATCAACATAAAAATAAGCGGGAGAATTTAAGGTTATGTGACGTAACTTGGATTGATTTCAACAATAATGCTATTAACAGACCAACTTTGAAAGAGTGCATTTGAGGATTAATGTCAACAAGCCTGCTTGAGATTTAGTGGTTGGGGATGTTCTCGAATAAACCAATGTCTGTGCGGTGAACTCTGCTTACGAGGCCAAAACAATCTCAAGATAGACAAAGGCCGCCTCGGAATGAGGGAGCACTTATTCCCGACAGTGTGATGATAAATGAACGTCATACCACACATGACTCAAATTACAGGATAACACTCCCAACGATAGTAGCAGGCCAATGCGATTTAGAATCAAATCAGACCCCTCCTCTTTGAGGATAGGCTAATGAGCTGCTCTTGGTGTAAATATATCATAATACTAAAGTGGATGTGTGGGTTCAGTGCGTTTTATATATGAAAAATATCCAGTAGATGCTGCTTATAGTCAGGAGTACTTTACATTCTGGAAATTTTCCTATTAAAATACATCGTCTCCTTTACACTAAGACTTTGTCATTTCACATAAAATATTGTAATCCCTCTTTGGTAACATTCATTTTTCTAAAAAGTATAAAATGGAAGTCTTCGAATTTCAATTGTTGTAATTCACATCCAGTGTGATGAAACATATTGAATAGGCACAAACGTTCATGTCCAAATATATGATAGAGTATACTGAATCACCAACATGTGCTTCTGCATTTATGTTTCGTTTCCCTTCATCTTATCTTCAATATGAATCATAAAAGTACAAGTACTTGGCCCCATGTGGTACAGTATTTTTTTAATGAGCAACACTCTGTGCTCATTTTGGCTAATAACTGACTGTGGGCAAAAGTACCCACCATGTAAAAAAAAAAAAAAGTGAAAATGATCAAAAACGTTCATTTTGCGATTGAGTAATACCTTGTTTTTTTGCGGATTGTGGGGACCAGAATGCCCCGCGAAGCGACAAACCGCAAAGAAGAGCAATCAGATCACAGGATAAATCCACTGCTATTGGTATTACTTTTTTGTCAATATCCATAGGGTGCCTGCGATGATGCGCAGCAAATCAGATCACAGGATAAATCCACTCTCCATAATTGTACTTGGATAACTGACTGTGGATTTGTATAAAGCCCACGTCATGTTTGTTATTCTGTGAAAAGTTCTTCTTTGCGACTACAAAACACCGTCACGGGCACAGTGAGTCTACAGTGGAAAAAAAGTTACACTTGCAACGTGCCCTCTTTCTACAGGAAAAGTGGTGAGAAGTAATTTCCGAGAAACGCTACCAGTAGAACAATTAGGAGAAAAATAATCCATGCCACATGAGGGTAGGCCGCTCTGCAACCCTATCCTAAATTGGTCAACCATGTGAGTCCTAAAATATCCCATGGAAAACATCCAACTTTAAAGATTCCCGGATTTTGGCACCCTTAGCTGATGATGATCATGTAATTGTTTGTCAATAGTTCCTTGTCTTTTACAAAATGCAAAAGCAGTACCACCTATAAGTGAGTTGCTAACCGACATCTACGCTTGATACCTGTGTTGTTCTAAATAAAGTAATTATTTGCCAGTTTCTCATTTGCGTAGACAGATCTTATTCAGACACACCCAGACTCTTTCTTCCATAACTGTTGATTTTTGTTGGGCCAGTTGTGCGTACCATCATAAGTGAGATGCTAATAGACATCTATGCGTGATAACCTTATTGTTCAAAATAAAGTGATTAATTGCCAGTTTCTCCTTTACGTAAACCGAGCTTATTCAGACACACCCAGCCTCATTCTTCCATGACTGTTCATTTTGGTTGGGTTAGTTGTGCAATTGCTTTTCCAATTGTTGTTCCAAATTGGGACACCTGCATGACCACAAAAAGGCACAGGAGTGAATTCAAGTGTTTTGGAGAGCAGACAGGGCCCCTATGGGCTATCCCCTGGTGAAGGGTCTACCCGACAGCAAATAGCTAATGTGTTGTGATCTGCTCCACAACTGTCAAGTGAAGTCAACAGGGATAGACTTGAGCGCTACCACCAGCCTGAAGAAAAAGAAACAGTTAAGAAAAAAGGGTGATGTTTACAGTAGAATGCATCATTTTGTGGTTCTGGTGGGGTAACATGGTGCTAAATAACACATCGTCGCCTCCAAGCACACTGCCAGGTGGTCTCTATATCAGTCAATTTGTCATCATTTGAGCAAGGAGGCATTTTTTTTCAGTGTGATTTTAGCATCAGCAAAAATGTATACAAACTGGATGGACAAGGCAGATGATTGAAAAGGGGAGTGAGCGAGTCAATCTACTTGATAGTTTGAAAAGCATTTCCAAAACAGAGACGGAGGTGTGCAACACCCCTGATTTCTGGTCTTAAAAGTAAACACTGTACCTCTTTGTCCCTTTCAAAGATAATCAATAGCCTCTAACAAATAAACAAGGTAGGCACATTTGGCCTTCAGGTTGCTCCACATTCAGTTTCAACTGAATTGAGAATTGACAATGTAGATTCCTAAAACACTGCTGGTGGCTGGTAGAGCATTTCAGTAAAATATCTTAATTATCTTTTCAAGCATGGTCACATAATTGTTTTAAGTCACTGTTTGAGAGTTGATTACATTACAACTTTGTTTCACATTTGGGGGCAAGTAACTCGAGGACCTGTGAAACGTAGTTCATTTATGATTATGAGAATTCAGGGCGTCCTCAGTTTGCTAGATCCACCTTTTGGGTACAAAAAGGTGATTAAGCAACTTCACCTTACCTTTAACACTCTTTCTGTTGACGTCAGCGCCTCTCTCCAACAGGTACTGAGCGATCTCCCTGTGTCCTTTGTAGCAAGAGATCATAAGACACGTATGCCCGTGCCTGTTGGCCACCTCCAGATCGGCCTTGTGCTCCACGAGGTACTTGACGATGTCCAGGTGACCGTCAAAGCAGGCTGCCCGGAGAGGCGTGGAGTTGGTCAGCGTCGTGCTGTTCACGGAGGCGCCGTGTCCGAGCAGTGACTGGACCACCTTCAGATGACCGGCGGCTGAAGCGGCCCATAGCGGCGGGGCTCCCTCGATGGTCTCCCCGTCGAAGTTGACCGATCCGCCGACCTCGACGGGCGCCCGGCAGCACTCGAGAAGATACTCCACCAGGTCCAGGTGGCCATAGCGAGAAGCCATGAGCAGCGGCGTGGCACCATTCGTCTTCTCGCCCATCAGCTTGGTCACCTCGCGTACATCTTTGTTCTCCAGGAGCTTTTCGAGCAAGCGTAGCTTTCCGTCTCTGGCCGCGTTGAACACCGCCGTCTTTAAATCCATCTTGGACTTAAAGGAGATCGTTAGCAGTGGCGAAGGGGAAGGGGGAATCCCCGGGGATCCCCGTCAGAGTTGTGTGCTTGGAAGCAGGTGGAGGGAAGTGGAGTCTTTTGTTCGCAGCTTGACTCGATGAAGCAGCTGGATCTCAGTTGTTCGCTTAATAAACCGAACGCCGCTCCATCACCCGACGCATACTTCGATGCCGAATGGTTTATTTTTAACTCTTTGTCCCGGCAAGCCCAACTTCCTCAAACTAGCCAGCTAGCCCAACTAGCTTGGCCTTAGCCTAGCGTTGCCCGTCTCCGGCTCCCCTTACTGGTCTCTCTCTTAAAAAACTCACCGCGAGAAATGTTTCCAGCAGCCAGAAGCACGGCCTCCGTTCGAGCTTCTTCCCGATGCATTACTCATGTGATGCCCAGTATGGTATTCCCTCGAGGGCCGAGGAGTGAGAAAAGGGGAAATCCACCTCCAACACCGACCACAATAACAACAAGCGCCTTATCGTAACCTTCTCCGGAACACCCTCTCGACGTATTTCGCCACACTTTCACTCGACGAAGGGAAAACGAGTTGGTCAAGAAGTAAATCGGTCACGAGGGATCAACATAGAGCCGGACAAAGATCTCAGCCCGAAAAGAAGGGGGTGTTGACGTCGGTGAGGTAAACAGGGGAAGGTGGCAGTCCTCCCACGTCCTCGCCAGATGATCACGACTTTTGCCTGTGTCGAATCGCAGTACCGGGAACGGTGCTCCCCCTTTTCTCTACTCCGTCGTTTGATTGGCGTTGCGTGCTTCCAATGGCACCGAACTCAAAGCTTTTTTAGAACGAGAGTTGCGACACTCCCTTAAGGACCCATTGTGCGCTTTTACTTCCTGTCTAGGGAACCTCGAAAAGTTCCTAACATCTCTTCGACGGGGACGGGTATCGTGCCATTCATTTGAGTGCGTAATGAGTTCAATAAATGTTTAAATTTTAAATTATGCATATCTTATCAGATGCCCTGCTTGATGAATATGTCTAAAATTTCAAACGAATCGGGGTGGATTTGAAAACACTGGATTCTGTGGACGGATCTCGCGCATGTGATTGCATTGCCCTCTGCGGGACAAACGAAGCATAGCCAGGGAATTCATGTTGAAGTATTTTTTTTAAATTCATATGCGGTGTTAACCAATCAATAAGGGGTGTCCCATAGCCCATTTGCGTTTTTTTTCTTCAATTTATGATATTTTTCAATATATATGGTTGCACAAAAAATATGTCATTAAAATTGCATACGTCTCATAATTATTTAATAAACTACATTCACACTAAGTATAGTTTGAACGATGAGTTTATTCAGTCACTCCAATAACTTAACCCATCCATTGAGTGTCCTTGGAATTGTTTAAAAAAAAAACTCAGTGCACACAGTGTTGTAACACTGATATAAAAAGTGAGGTTCTACATTTATATTGAGAGATTAATTTTAAAGGGCCACATTATAATACAGAGGACTAACTCTAGGCATAATTATGAGGTTTAAAACATGAATATGAAGGAGGTTGGTAAAACATTTTGTTTGGGTATAATTGTAAGCCAACCAGAATGTCCGAGAAGCCACTTAACTGTAACATACTGCAATATATGAATTGTCGCAAAAATGCTTAAAAAACATCTAAGTTGTAAACCTCAGGACATATATGCCTTCTTTCTTTTGTTGAACAAATATTTACAGGTATCTCTTCTGATTAGGAGCATTTTTAGGTCAAACACTCATGCTCTCATGCTGCTAAATTTACCTCAATCCTGTTTTACCTTTATTGAATAAACTCCTAGGCAGTCCGAGTGAAAATGGCAAACAAATCCAAAAGACAACATTAAAAAAAGAACACAAAACACAGAGGAGTACAAATACTGAAGGGGCTCGCTTTTGCTACCCGTCTTCAGTAGATTTCTTAAAAGCACAATCATTTGCTTTACCACCAATCAAATCTATGTATGGGACTCATTTCCAGAGAGTTGAGTTTAAACTGCAGGTGAACAAAATATGATCCAAATCTTTCTGCTGTTCTAATCCACTCTTTGAAAATAAGTCGTGTGTGTGTGTGTGTGTGTTTGTGCGTGCGTTATGATCCAACACGAGTGGTGGTCGTCTTCTTATCGGAGAAGAAGCTTCGGAGTAGAACCACCTGGCTGATGCTGACTACCAGTAGGACCAGAGCCTCACCGATGGACCAGAAGGCCACGCGTGTGTTCAGGTCCTCAGCACGGCTGCGTCCTTGCGCCTCACGTAAGCGGAAGTGTGTCTGGTAGTCGATAACCGACTTGAGGGCCTCGTGGATTGAAACGCAGGCTGACTCCAGCTGGAAGATCCAATTAGGATATTTTAAAAATTGGATTCAAGTCACATCTCAAACCCTTAGAAGAACAAGTACAGTAGAAAATTGATGAGTGGTGATGAACTCACGTGGGTGAGAGCAGTGGCCCTGTTCTCATTGGGGAAGAGTGGTGGATCCTCCCCAACTTGGAAGTCGAAGTAGACAGTCTTGTGCGTGAAAGTGGAGAACTCGTTGCTGAAGCAGAACTTGTACGTGCCAACCTTGGCTGCAGTGAACGTGAAGCTATCATATTGTTTCTTCATCTCTTTGTAGAGTGTTGTGCCATCTGGATCTTCTAGGCGGCAGTCTACATCGTAATGCCCCCCTGTCACCACCTGTCAAAAAGGGACATTTGCATATTTTTGTGTGTTTCTTGAAAAAGGTACCAACAGGGCTCACTTTAATGGCATTTGTAATGTAATGGTTTCATTATATCCTGCTAACATTTCTGCCATTGGGCCAGTATCGGCAAGTTATTTTGGAAAAAAACCCAGGTCAAATCGGACGTAAAAATAAATAATTAAGTATTGGAGACATCCCTAGTTACTAACATTGAAAAAACCCATCATGTCTATATTTAGATTCTTTTCCCCGACACAATAAAACTAACTGAACAACCATTTTGACTAGTGATTCAATATTTTTTTTTCTCAAATTAAAAACAACAAAGTGGCTGTGACCTTAATTGTTGCACGTGACCTAAAAAATAATTATATAAAGCACATCTTCCATCTAAGACACATTCTGGAAGAACCGGTTTAAAATTGATACAATTCCGTTTCTCCATCACTTTTTATTACATTTCATTGGTGATTAAGCATTTATTTCTAATTTTGGAAATTAGATTAAAAGTATTAGGTGGGGGACACGTTGACTTTAACAGCAGAAGTCGTCTTCAACCGAGGACTAGTAACAGTCCGTGCTTCATATTTGTCGTAAACGAAGTCTACATACCTGGAATTCCAGAGTACATTTGGTTCCGATTTGGATTTCTTCGTAGAAGCATTGCTTGGCATTGTCAGGAAGCTCGAACGTAAGCTCGGAGCCCAGCGCCAAACCCCACAGGAGGAGCTGGGCCGAAAGCACCTGCAATACCACTCGCAAAGAGCCGTACATTGTCTTTCAAAGTCAAGAAAGACGAGGAACCTGTGAGGAAGAGAGCAGGCGTGACGCCGAGGAAAGAACTTGGCCAAAATGTTGACAGGTTGAGCGAACCCGGAATTTATCATTAGCGGTGAGTTAGCTCAATGCTAACCGATAGGCTGTCCAGCCCAAGTGCCACGAAAAATGAAAGCACCACTCGTAAAACTAACAACGAGACACACATTAAGCACTTATCATTTAAGAAATGCTAAAGTAATATAAGATATTTGTTTTTCAACACTTGGTTACTGTCAATAATATCGGCTCACCTCAAGAGTGCCTCACCCGGATGCGACTAATTCTAAGCAACGTTATTACAAGCATGAGATGCCCATTGGCTGTCATTTGGTCAAAGCCCAGCCCGTGCATCTCTCCCATTGGTCGCAAAGGGGTACCTAAAGGTTTACGTATTACCGTACTGTATCAAAATGCTCATTTGAAACAACAAATTCCCCTTATTTTCGCCCTAATAATTGTAAAGATTACATACACATTACATAGGTAATGCTCATCTTAATCCTCCACTTTCACCCTAAATCTGACTAACTAGAATTGTAATTTTTCACTTTTCATTTAGTAATTCATTTTCTTTTCAAAGGCTCACGGGGGTGCTGGAGTTTATTGAAGCAAACTATGAGTACCAGGCAGGGGAAATCCTTAACTGTTGACCAGCCAATCCCAGGGCACAAAGAGACAAACAACATTCTCATTTCGGGGCAATTTAGAATGTTCAACTAACCTACCATGGATGCATTTAGGGGAGTAGGGGAGAAACTGGAGTTCCCAAATAAAATCCACTTAAGACTAGGGAGAACATGAACAGAACACAGGAAGGTCGGAACCCACCTGGCTTTTGTCAGTTTGTTTAACCAAAATCATTCAATTTCATCAAATCCATTGTATATTATATAAAAAAAAAACAAATTCAAGTGTCTGGAGAACCTGGTGACACGCCTCGTTTGACCCATATAATTAAAATATCGCGAGAGCTAAACCAAGCGAGATTACCGCGCTGGGAGGAACTGGCGAGACAAAACAAAAGCCACACATCACAGACCCAAAATTCCAACCACCGGGCGCCGGTCGCTTTCTATTTTCATATTCCTCACTTATCTCCCTTCCCCTTCGAATTCATATCTTCAACATATAGCGAAATCATGCCGAGTAGTACATCTTTGCTGGAGGCCGAGGAGGGAGAATCGGAGGTCCCGCCGCCGCCACTTGTGCACGCTTTCGCCGGTATGGGCCTAGACGAGCCGCTCGCCTCTCAAAGCCAGGCAGCTGTCGAGCATACGGATGAATGCCCAGCCTTGTACCACCACCACAAGCAGTTCATCCCGGCGCCCCGTTATAACATCCTCGGCACGGTCCTCGACTTAAAGCCGTTGCACCGTCGACCGACTTCGGGAAACGAAGGAACAGTCACGCCCGAGGACGAGGACTTACAAGCTCCGACCACGTCGGGTAGCCCGTTGCTACCGCAGGCCCATCAATACGTGCATCCTTCGGGGCCAGGCGGTTCCGTGATGCCGTCCGCCCTGGATCAAGTGGAAACGGTTTTACTTTACAACGGAGAAGAGCGGTTGGAAGACGCCGGTTTATACTGCGGAGAACCCGGCGGAGGCGCAGGCTGCTACGAGGCCGAGGCGTTGATGCTGGCTCGCCGCAAAAGTGTCAACACAACCGAATGCGTGGAGGTGCCGAGTTCTGAGCATGTTGCGGAGATCGTGGGCCGACAGGGTGAGACTTTTTGGAAAAGTTTTCCTTTAAAACACAACCATGTGCGTAATGTTGCTTATGTTGGACCGTGTTGCTGCAGGTCGAGTGAGCTAACTTTAAGCCTGTCCTTTTGTTATGGCATCGACCATCTTATGAACCGTTTTTATACGCCTTTATTTGAGTTTAAGGTATTTTCTACGTTTTGTTGGATGAGTTTCTGATGCTGGAGTTTGTCTTGGGTATATTGGTTGAACATGATATGTAGTTTTCAACTCATTTTTGACGTGGATCATTAGCTCGAGTGCGGCTAGCCTACCTACCTTCGCCACAAAGTGGGTCAGCCCAGCGCCACTCGACTTGAAAGAGCCTTGGATGAAAGCTTTTTTTAAGTTTCGACTTTTTACACGAAAGACACAAACGGTCACGCGAGCCGTTTCCCCCCGCACTGTTGAACTGGTATTGAAAATTACATGAACGCATTTCTTCAATTGAAAGTTATAAAAGATTGGTTTTCATTGCAATAGACATCCTATTAGTTTGGACGCACATGGCAGTCATTGGTATTCATGATCATCCACTGAGAGCCCACCAGTGAACAAGTAAAATACAAATAAATTGGAAATTATGTTCAATGAAATTAACCTGGAGGAGGTTAGCGTGCTGTTTATTATTCGCCATTTTAACTTTTTTTTATATACAGTGATTTTTTGCTTTCCATTAACAAATACAATTTTGTGTTTCTTACACACAGGCTGTAAGATTAAAGCACTCCGAGCCAAAACAAACACCTACATCAAGACGCCTGTGAGGGGCGAAAAGCCAATTTTTGTTGTGACGGGACGCAAGGAGGATGTGTGTGTGGCCAAGCGGGAGATCCTGTCGGCAGCTGAGCACTTCTCCCTCATCCGGGCCACCCGGAGCAAAGCGGGCTCTCTGTCGGTCGCTTCTGGGCCGGGGATTCCTGCTTTACCTGGACAGACCACAATTCAGGTAATAGTGTGTAACTCTTAAATTCTCTAATTTCAGAACTATTTCATGTGGTTTGGTTTTCCAAAATGCTACGTATTGACCTTTTCCCCCTCCTTGTGCAGGTGCGCGTGCCGTATTGCGTTGTAGGGTTGGTGGTGGGTCCGAAAGGTACGTACGTTCTTCTATGTACAAAGGATCTTCCTTAAAAAATATGAAATAAAAAACAAATGTATGGTAGTGCTTGTATTAACAGGTGCCCAAACTTAGTATTTAAGTGTGCTTTTGTTGTTGTTGTTTTTGTTGAAGGGGCGACCATTAAGCGAATTCAGCAGCAGACACACACCTACATTGTGACCCCCAGTCGTGATAAAGAGCCAGTTTTTGAAGTGACCGGGATGCCAGAGAACGTGGACCACGCCCGCGAGGAGATCGAGGCGCACATTGCACTGCGCACGGGCGCCTGCGGTGGTGGCGCCAAAGCGGTCGGCAGCGACGACAACGACTTCCAGTTTAATGGCACAGACGTCAGCTTCGACAACATCGGCGAAGCCGGGTGGCTCCGTGCGGGAGGCCTCCTTCCGGCCAATCCGGACGCCGCACGGCGAACCAACGCGGGCGGCGGCGGTGGCATTCGCATGTCTTCCTCCTACCGCAACGACAGCTCCAGCTCCCTGGGCAGTGGCTCTAGCTCGAACGACTCCTACTACGGTGGAGGCAGCACCAATCGCATGGCTGACTTCAGCCCTATTTGCTCATTCAACGCCAATTCAAACAACAACAACAACACCCACGACAACACGGTCACCACAAGCTTCTGGTTTGGCGACGGCCTGCCCCCCGTAGGCTCTGAGGAGACTGTTGTGCCAGCTGGCTGGAACTCCTCAGCAGGATTCGAACCTCTGACCATCTCCACAAGCCGACTGTCCCACTCCGGTACGCCGCCACATATCTGGAGCCCCTTCGTGGACCAACAAAATCTTCAGGCCTTGGATGCACATCCTGTTCAGGTAGCTGTGGTTTAATGTTGAATAAATGCGTGGTTAACCCAACATGTTTTTGATGATTTGTGTTTGAAAGTGTACAAATTCCCCAATTTTCATTATCAGATTTAATTTTGAAAAACAAAGATCAACCATTTTGCTTTTCTTGAGACATTTGGATTTTACAATTTTTCTGTTTGACATTGCAGTCGAGTCAGCCCGGGACACCCCGCCTCTCACCCACCTTCACCGGGGTGGAAGCCCTCGAGCATTCCCAGGCGCCGCAGACGCATCTCATCCCCTTTGGCGCCCACCGCCCACCATCTTACTGCTCGCCATTCTCTTCCTCCGGCGACAGCTCGTCGTCATCGCCGCCCGAGGCCTCCCTCTTGTGCATCCGTTGCGCCGACGGCCGGGCCGTGGCCGCCCTGGTGCCATGCGGCCACAACCTCTTCTGTCTGGAGTGCGCCGCCCAGATTTGCCGGGGCCCCGACGCCGCCTGCCCCGTGTGCCTGTCGCCCGTGACCCGGGCCCTCCGACTGCGCAATGTCTAACCGGCGGACGTCCAAATCCTTAAATGTAGCAACCGGAAAAATGTTTTAACCGCCGTATCTGTTGGAATTCGCAGCCGTTTCTCGCGAGCGCCATCAGCCGGTTGGGGCGCCGGTGCTGATGTTTACAAAGGGCCCCGATCGTATTAGCCAGTGGTATTATACATTCACGCATTACATACCAAAGCGGCATGAAAACCCGCCTTTTTTTCTTAACACTCCACCGGACGACACCTTAGCGGTGCTAATGTTTTGATTCCCCAGCTCACTGTCGGGCCACTCACTACGTACGCCAGGTTCCAAATCGCTTACGAATCAAACTCGTGCCTGAGATTGAATTTTGAGAAACAAAAACAGTTTGCTGTTCAAACAACTAAAACGTGGCCTTTTTTTTTGACTGATGTAATGTACACATCGGCGTTTTGTCTTAACCATGCAATTTATTTTTTTGTTTTTTTATTTTTTGGGGTGGGCAACAAGTCCTTTGTGCTAACATTCCTTTAATGAAAACTGCTGTAAATCTCAGAACAGCCCCTTGAATGTTCTTAACAAAACAAAAAAAAACAATATAGGACTTTGATTTCCTCGTATAGTTACCGGTCCTATGCAAGAGGCCACCTGAGTTGGAGGAAAGAATGATTTGATGGTACAAACCTAGTTAACGGCTCACCTTTTGGTCCATTCCTCAAATCCCGACGATAAAAATCATCTCATCTTTGAATTAACGGACTACTGTTGGGTCACCTGGAACTTAGACACTACATCACTAAGATTCAGTTTTTCGTGTAGATTTTATTTGATTTCTTAGAGAATTGCTTTTTTTATTGCATTAGTCGTGCAAAAAAAGAAAAAGGCGCCAGGTTTTCCCCTTCTTATCTAGAGTCCGTCCTTTTTTTATGTCTTTGTTTCTTTGGTGAGGTTGAATGCAATATACACGATCAACCCTCAAATTACTGTATTATATTATTGTTGTTAAGGACTGAGATATACAGAATGTTTTTATTTTGTTACATTTCATAATCTATATATCTCGATAAAGTATATTCCAGTGTTTACAATAAGATTTACATTTTTCTATTTTTTTTTCTCCCTTGCCCAGGCGATAAACAAAATGAAGACTTTGCAATGCTTTATTCGCTTGTAGTTTAGTTTTTTTTTGTCGAAATGCCTCCACTGAAATACGGAATGTCCGCGCACAAGCATGCCTACGTTTAATTCAAAATAGAAACTGCCGAAGAACGAAGCTGCCTGCTAATGCGTGTTTAAGATATGGACATTTGTTTTCTCTGTAGCTGATTTTTTTCTGTGTGTGCTAAATTTAATACTTTATGTATTTGTAGGGAGAAAGTCTTACGGCATATATTAAGATCTCAATTCTCAATAGGGTGGAGACCGGAGATTAAAAAGAAAAATAGCAAGATTATATTTTATAAATGGGCCTTTTAAGTTATTGCGGCCAAAGCACTGATATTATATATATCTATATATATATTTGCTGTAAAGAGAATTTTAAGAGTTTTATTTTTCTGATATTAAAGTTACTTAATAAAGACGGTTTCTTTTCAAAGCCATATTGAGAGGGTGTCTTTTGTTTGTATCACTGATGACTTGATTTATTATTTAAAAGTGAGTTTAAATGTGGAATCATTGACATCAACATGCACTACAAAGATATATAATTCCATTTATATACACGTGATTAAAAAATAATACAACAGACTAGACACATTACTGTATGTTGGTGGAAAAACAATGGCATCTTTAGTGTACGGCTAAATAAGTCCAAATAAAGTGCTAAAAATGCAAATTTCATGAAAAGATATATGAAAAAATGTGTCATGTATCAAAATGGCTGGGAAAGATTTTGTTTTTTTAAACTGATACTATCGTGTGAGGATCAGTTAGCAGCCACAACATTAGGTGCACATTAAAGCAATGTTAAAAACAAAACATTCACATTGAGTCATTCTAAAAAGATCTGGGAAAACAAGCTTTTGCTCATACGTTTCTATGATAAACATATTGTATTTTTAACTGGTGGCTTTATATAATCTTAAAACTGGACCTAGAAATTTGAATGTTAACTATAAAGCAATATAAAGTTAACTCTGGATAGCTTTTTTCATGCTTATTCCTGCTGCCAAATATTGAAGTGTAATTTCAATTTGACCTGATGTTTTCTACTTCTTGCAAAATTACATGTTCTCTTCTAATAAGTAAAGTTCCTTTGAGTCATAACTGAACATTTAATCATAAAAAAATGGACACCTGCACTGCTTTTATACAATATTACATGTTTTTGCTTGTAAATTTAACCATTGGTTTTCTCATATTGTCACCAGATCAAACTGTGGGCTGATAATTTTAAAATTCCTTTCCATATTGTCGTGTTTTATTCACTCTTAATACATTCAAATCATTTTCTCCTAATATTCTCATAAGACATAGAACTTGATATAAATGTACTAGCATAAAACTCAGAATATTCATTTTCTGTCATTGCTACTTTATATACTGGAGGGCAATTCAACCTAATTTTGTGACAGCGAGAAAGAAATGATCCACCTTATTCAGTGTTCTACCTTTTTTGTAAAGACATTTTTCCCTAACACAATTCAAGTTTCTGGATGCTGCATCTTTACGTAATAAATTCTAACTTTTCTCTTGTATTAAAGCCCCAGTATCATCATAAAGATACAATGTACTCCCTAAATCATGACTTCACATAATTTCATAAATTTCACTGCAAATCTCGACTTTTGCTCAACCCTTATTTCTTAAAATAGTTCTATTATACATGGTGACTTACTTTTTTCCTGCTCTCTTTTCAGCATTTCTTCCATAGTTCTTAATACATGTGAAAATACTGTCAACCGCTTTTTGATTTTTAAGCATGTGTACCTAATGAGGTGGCTACCAAAACTGCAAATTTGATGATTCAAATATCAGGAAGTTTTTAACAACAACAAATAGCCATTAATGTTCATCATGTGGAGAATACAGCACTGTGGTCTAGTTTAGGAGTCGGACAGATCCACAATTTCTTTCTTTTGGGGCCAATTGCGTAATCTTGGGTTACCACTACACCACGTCCAAATCCATCGGACGAGAACAACGATTATCTAAAAATGAGTCCCTCTCTTTTGACGAGTTCAGTCGAGGGGTTGGGGATCCGCGATGGGCATGGTGTGCAGCACCTCGTCCAGGAGCTGCAGGGCGCGATGCAAGTGGATCTCGATCCAGCACGGGGTCTCTTTGATGCTCTGCCGAGGATAATCGGGCCCCCAGCCCTTCACGAAGCTCATGCGTAGAATGCAAAGGCGGCGAAGGTCATCTACGCCGATACCGGCCGCCGCCGACAGGCCTGTGGACGAAAGTACTACAGTTGACGACGAGATTGGAATTGGTTAAACTGATTGTCCTGGTCGGTTGGAACCAAAACAAGAACCCGCATCGACCCAAGGGGACCAGTTTGTGGACCCCTGATTGTAGTTTCAGAGATGAGCCAATCATTTTCAACATGATTTGTAAAAGATCCAATTATCTTGTTAAGGGTTCAAACTTACTGATGGCGGGTGCGATGCCTCCCACCGAGCCAGGTCCGGGGATGTTCCCCGCTACGGCAGCCGCCTGCGCTGCCGCCGCTGCCTGAGCGGTCGCTGCTTGCTGCTGCATCTGCCTGTGACACTGACGAAGGTCGAACACCTGGCAAACAACACATAGGGATTATTCCACACCTAGATATGAATGTAAATGGTTCTGCAAATAAGTGTTTATTGAAGGCAAGATTAACCTTTATGTATGCACTAGGGTAGATCTTGTGTACGGCATCCCCGGGCGCCCGTCCGGCCTCGCGATCCAGGTAGTAGCTCTGTACAAAGACGGCGTGGTCGCTGAGGCAGCGCACCCACACATCGCCCTCGCCTTTGCACTCCAGCTGCACGCCTTTGCCGATGTGAAGCCTGACAGACCATTCAAACCGTTTATCATCTTTAATGCTGTGAAATACTGCATACATTTGATTGTCGACATTCCGTAAGGCTTCAAATCAAAGTTTGGAAATGTATAAAACTGGACTTTCAATGAGGGTGTGGCCTATTCAGTGACACTTTGGATAACCTTTCGGCCCATGTCCCCTCTGTGCCCCTTGCTGATTTTCATTTGGAAAAGTACCTGGCTCTTTCAATGGCTTCAGTGCGATGGACGTTGCTGAGCTGGCCCAGACAGAAGCGGTCACCACCGGACGGGTCCACATAGCCGTCCACGGTTACGACGGGGCATGACGACGGCACCTTGAAGGTCTCGCCCACCTGCAGGTCCATCTCAAAGTAGGCGATGGAGCACCAGTAGTCTGGAGCTGAAGCACAATAAACACTTAGCAATTAAAGCCATTTTGTTAAGAGTAAAATGTCTACATGGAGTACTATGTTCTCACCAGGATGGTTGGAAATGGGGGGCTGAAAGGCAAACTCGTCATGGACTGACCCTAAGGATGAGATTGGTGCGTTTAAGACCAGCAAAACCTTGGAAAATTGTACTGTGTGGTTTAGTTGGCTGACTCACAGTAGTGTGCTGGCTGTGGCATGGGAGGATGGTGTTGGAGATGACCGTTGCTGTGGTGTGGTGTATTTGGGGTGAAGCTGCTGTTTCTTGACCAGACTGTGTTGCCACCTGAAGTTTCAATCATTTATTTATTTCTCGTATTGATTTTTCTCATAATGATGCTTGAGTACTTACTAGCTGATCCTGTGGCAACAGCGGGGAACGATGAAGTGGAGGCAGAGGTGGACGCCTCAGCGGGCGGGAGCATGTTGGCAGGGGCGAATAGGTCAGAGGGCCCCGGGCGGCCCCCCGACGGTGGGTGCTGAATGGTCTGCATTGAGCGACCCTCATCCATGGGAGGCAGGCTCTGGGGCCCATCGAAATCGTGCTCGTCTTTGACCATCAACGCAGAGCCGGGCCTGGAGCCCGTTAGATTCAGTCCTGATATGTCTGGTGGGGTGTTAAAGCAAGAAAATATCAGCAAAGATGGAAAATAAGGGTGTGTATTCTAAAATGTGGAAAATATTCTCACCAATGCCCGGGGAGACCACTCGCTCGTAGTGATAAGGATTGACACACACGCTGTCAGCCTTGAGGTCAAAGGCATACTGGCAGTATTTGACATGCTTCAACTCATTCTTGTGCAGGTCGGGCCAGCGCCAAAGCTTGGCATAAACCACATGAGGAAAACCCTTGCGTCCGGCCACCTGGTTTGGGGGTGCACACAAGATTTGCAAACAAATTGAATTTCACGTTTCTTAACAGGGTATAAATGTTATTTATCAGTAGGTCAGTTGGGTCAAATGAGTTATTTTTACAATGTAACAATGTTTTAACTGTATACTGCTATGTCAACGCGGGAAAATGGCGGATCCTACCTGCAGTCGTCCGTCCAATGTCCTTGGTATGGTGACGCACTTGCTTGGATGAGCGCCATTGGTGGTAATAGCGGTGATAAGTGAGTCTAACTCATCTTTCTTCTCCTTGAGCTTTTTAACCAGACTCTCAATGGCCCGTTTGGCAAAGCTCTCACTTTCACCGCCCTGCCGGTGGCACATCAAGCTATGCACGATGCTCAGGCAGGCGTCGTTGCTGGTGGGCGTGTTGGCGATGGACATGCTGGATTTGCAGATTGAGACAGTGTGACGGGTGGGATTCTTCAACCTAAGAAATACACCATCAGGACGCTGACAAGAGAGAGGGTGTATGGATTAATGACTGGTCGCCAGTCAATCAAAACGTGTGTGTAGAAGAATGCATTTACAGATTTTTTGAAGTAATTAATAGAACCAACATTCATGTTTTTTAAAAGGCGAGAGGGCCTAAAATATTACAAAGAGTAAAACCACTGAAAGACATGGAGAAAATGCAAATCCCTAAGAGGGTGCCCACAGATTCAAATCTCCTATCTAATCACATTGAAATCTTTAAAAAGAAATGTAGATCCCAATGGGAAAAGGTGAAAAAATATATAAGTCTTGATATTATGAAAACTAATCAGAAAATAATTTCGTTAATCCTTGGAACTACTTGCTATTTTGAAATTGATCTGCTACAATCTTAATCATGACAAGCCGGAAGTGACCGCTCCTTCACTTCAAAATAAATAACTTGCACCAGCTAAACAAATAAAATGGACATTAGCAGTCTTCAATCTATACTTAATGTATTATAAAATATTTTTACCCATGCAACACACTTCGCACGTGTGCATGTTCTAATAATTTTCCAAGTGTTTATCTTTTTTGTGCATTACATTTGGACCGGAAACAGAAACCGCTCACTAGCATGCATTGACGAGCAATTGCCTTGAAAAAATGCTATCTTAACTGTGCATATGCGTGCTGTATCTTTTATCTTATTTAAACCACACAATACGTTATTGGTTTATTTGAATGATCTCCCGTTGCAAAGTTGTTTATCATGCCGTTGAATCATTATTTATACGTGGATCTTGCACTTACTTCCCGCTATCTTGCGCTGGCTCCCGTGGAAGCTGTTTTTTTTGTCGTTTAGGTCCCCGAAATCGTTTCCTTCTTCGATTGAGTTACTATTAACAGGTCACACGACCAAGTAAATGCTGACTATAAATAAGCAGAGTCGAATCCTTCGAGAATGTAAGGTCATAGGGAGATTGTGAAAAAAAATCTCTGCTCTTTTCTGGTAAGTTCTCATCTAGTGCATTCCCTTCTTCTTCGTCTTTGTTTTCCATTGGCTTCAGTAGCCAGTTCATCTGGCGCAATAGCGCTACTCTTTGCAAAGGAGGTTACATTACAGCTTAATGCCACACTAGTATTTGGTGATGAGGATGCTTGTGTAATAAAAGTTGTTTTTTTTAAGTAAAAGACACGTTCATAACCATTTATGTCCGTATAATTGATATGATATGTCTACAGTCAAAGCATTAACATTTGAATTATGCTTCATCGATGAATATGGTACATATATGTTTTAAATATTAATGTGACAATAATTATTTTAATATTTCAAATTCATATGTTTGCAAATTTATATTGTGTGAGATACAATATATGTATTCTGATATTTTTTTTATAATATGATAATGGTGCATCATTAACAATTTTATGGCATCGCCCTGCATTCTGAGGAGGGTTAAAGCAATGAAATCCAAACTACAAGTTGTAATAAAAGGTAAACAAATATTTTAAAATATTCCACATATGCGTTGACTTATCATGTACATACGAATATACGTACACTATTCGTCCTTACGGTGTACTGTGGAGTTCCCTGTATTGGCCAACAGGGTGCAGTGAGTATCTGTGATTTGTGTTTATGTACTGTTTTTCAGTTAAAATCTAGTCATCAATTGTGGCCCCTGGATTGCTTAATGACATATTGTGACATGCATAACAATGAAACTTAATTATTTATCTGAAGAACATTTTACCCTTGTTTCATACTCTCACCCTGTACTGTACTCCCATCCAACCACCTCGCTTTTATGCCCTAAATCCGGGCCTCTTGTCTCCTCCTTCTGTCCTGCATTTGGGTGATAATCAATTGAGGGTGTACCCTCCTTGGTTGCCACAGTTGACTGGGATGGGCTTTTGCACCCTTATGACCCCCGTGAGGAAAAGCGGCTGGGAAGATGAATGAATGACGTTGAAAACAATACAGTAGCAGTAAAGTCAAAGATAAAAACATGAAAGCAAATACTGTCGATACAAAGCCCATTACTTTCAGTAATTTGCTGCAAATTTGATTTAACGTAAGACGAGTCCTCACGACTCCCATTAACCTTACTTCATCTATCTAGCCCAGATATCATGTGATTTGCCCATGGAAGAAAAAGGGATATGACCCTTTGAATGTGAAGGTCTCACCTAGCACACATTAACAAGTTGATCTCTAGCTGTTGGTGAACTGTTTATGCTCACGTTAGCGTGACTGGGGTTTCATCATGTGGTGCATGCCTGCAGGTAAAACTGCATCCACTTTTAAGAACACACAAGAAAACGCCAATGGGATGTTTTAAGTGCGTCCGTGCTGCTGATGCAGAGGTGATTCAGGTGGTGTTATGAGTGTACAAATAATGAATGTTAATGAGTGCAATGGGCTGAAATATTTCATGAGGTAGAAAATGAAATGAACCATTCAACCAGGCCAAGCATTTCATCATTGACTTAACAAAATGGTCTGTCTGCACAGATGTAAATTGATTCATTATTTGCTTCATAGAATGCAGGAAAATCGATAGATGGATCTGCCTATATATATGTGCTTGAGCTCAGCATGTGTTCTGTTAGTACTGGATTGCATGCAAGCCAATGCTTTTTCACATTGTTAGGTAGCAGCAGCCCAGTGTGAAAGAGTCCCATGCCAAATCGCACTACAACACGACAAACTCGCCGTCATGCTGACATAACGGCATCTAGAAACCTGGAGCAGTGGGGTGAGCACTTTCTTGCATGATTGCATTGATTTGTCATTGTTGCTTTATTTTCTTGTTTTCAGCGTCATTTGATGCGTGTTAATTGTGTCTTTGTGCAGCTTGAGTACAGACGGAGTTGCACTGGCAAATGCAAATGGACAAGTCAGAGAAGAGGCGAAATGATGTGATGTGACGGACTTTCGCTCCGTCAAGCCTGGAAACGCTGGTGAGTGACAGTGCATACAGGTCACTTGATTCTAATCTTCTCCGCTCTGCATAGCCTACCAAGTCCAAGTGTACTCATGCTCCTGTTTGACTCAGGACTACTAATTATAAAGGTGCTTGGCCTCAAACTACACTTGATATGAACATACTATAGATACCACAAAGTTGGGTGGTCTAAAGGCTATAATTTCTAATGTTTACGATAGGCCAGTGCTGATATGATGAAGTTTTTCATTTCAAAATAATCCACAATACATTTGTGATGTCATAATTCTGAGGGGGCGCCTCAGGTGACAAAATGAATGCTTCACAGTGTCATTTGCCCTAAAAATAACACAAATTGAATTGTATCTGTGATTTTGGAAAGGAATAATAGCTTATATATTTTATTTAATTGATGATTTTTTTGTTGAATAAATTTGGATTCTGTGGACGCCTTACCAAGCTCAAATCCGGTCCCTATCCCAGGCACTGGCAAATGAGATTAATTACCAGAAGCTAAAGCTGTTAGCCAAAGCTAAGCTGTGCATCCAACAAGGCAGGCAGTGCATCTCAGTTTTGTGTTGTTGCTTATCGCTTAAAAGTGTTATGCTAAAATGTCATTGCAGTGTCCCGACAAATTGTAGCAAAATTATCAAGGCTATAAATACAATGTCAAACTTCAGCATCTTCCCTCCAGTGACCCCTAAGTGGATAAGCAATATGAAAAATGGATGAACGCATGTTATCATTGTGCACCAGTGTGTTCTTCACTCTTGTCAAACAGCAGTCCTTTTCTTATGTGGCACTCAAAAGAGTTTCATACGCTTAAACCGAGTTCTGGCCAAACTTTGCTTAACCAAACGTGCCAACATCTCCATCCATGCGTAACCTGCACTTAAATTTTTCATCGCCGTGTCTGAAACCCTCAGTTTTTTTTCTGTTAAAACTAGAGTTCATCCAATGATGTTGAAATGTTTCCACTCAAGCGCAAGTTGGGAAACTGTCAAAACCAGCAGGAAGCGAACATGGATGGAGGAGAAATGGACGGATGACAGCGGGTTGGTGGGCGTTCAGCGATAAATGCAAAAAGCAAGAGACGGCGAAGGTGAGCTGTCTGTTTGAAGATAAATCGGGTTGGCAGTGTAGGGTAGTGAGGAGGGGAGCTATCTGTAAACACACAAGCACGTGTTTGTGAATGCGTGCAAATACACACACACACATACATACATACACGGAGTGCCCGCGGCGAGGTGGTAAAAGGCAACGGCTGATTGGACGCTGCAGGCCGATTTGGCCCCGGAGTATCCGAGTGGTGCATGTTGGAGATGTTTGGATTCAAATGCGTTCAACCGTGCGCACATGAGCCACTGTAGGTCATTCCCTCTGCTCTTCCTCCTTTAAAACACACTTTCTCATCTAAACCTCACTTTCTGTATGTCACCCCATAAAGGAAAATATATTACCACTGAACCGAAACTTACTAATACACATTTGTTAAACCTGTTTGACTGATTTCACCAGTTAACTATGAATAATGTTTATTTCAAGTACCCAATGTAGTGTAGCATGTCAGTTTTAGGAATCTGAAAGGGATAAAAAACACCACTAAAACATATTCAATATTTTTTGGACAATAAGGCGCACTGGATTATAAGGAGCGTGACCAATGTACAAGTTTAAATCTCATACATAAGGCATTCCTGATTATAAATTCCTTTGTACATCAGTGTCATTTGTTCTTTATCTTTCCACATTGTAATTATTGTTTTATTTGATGATTATGAATGATAAATTTGCGTCTCAAGCACTTGATTTGAGCATTTATATTACTGTTATGATCCAACTAAATTGGTGTATGGTCATCGACCTTAACCAGAGTTCATGCATAAATCACCCTGGATTAGACTGTCAATCATAAGTAGTTTTAAAAAGTATTTTAAGTGAGCCTTATATTCCAGAAAAATACTCTACAAAAACACATCACAGAACTACAATAACATTACACTGGCATGTTTATTATGCAGCAATATTATTATGAAATACACTGAAGGTATTGCTTATATGGTAAACCCAACCACTATTATCATCAGACTGAAATAGTTTTCCTTCTATTTAACCCCCTGTCAGTTTGCTATCTTCTTCCTTGTCATTTCACTCCCCTGCCTTTCACACACAACCACCCACGAAAACACACATTTCCCCACACTGTAGTGTGCTAACGGAATAATTAGTTCCGCTTGATGTCTCTGACAGTTCTAATCCTTCTAAATGGCCACCACATGCCTCCTTTTCGTCAGCCCAGGGCGAACCACATGCTCGTGCACACGAGCACGGGCCTGCATCATGGCCGATGTTACTCTGCCATCTGCTTTTAAAGTCCATTCGAGGCGGATAATACAATACAGGTGAAGTAAACACATAAGTGGTTTAACATCAACGGAAATGACATAGATCGCCAAGCACTCCATAACATACACATGCAGGTTTTGAACTTTTGAGCCAGAGGCAGTAGCAAAATTGGCTTTTAAAATTTGCACCTAGAGGGTCAAAATGGTTGAATCTCATCTCAATTTTGCGTGATTTAAAAAATGAACATACGGCAATCTTACTTAACTTGTGTAATCAGGCAGAAAATAATCATTTTCCTTATTTTTGTGCTCAACACACTGTGAAAATAGGTGGAGTTGCTTGAAACTTTGGGTGTTCAAGGGCATAGATAGCATAGATTTGTTCTCAAGCTTTTTAAATTTGATTAATATTGTTTAAAATGGCTCCCAAGATATGAGTTCATGTGTGTGTGTGTGATTTTCTGTCTCCTTGTGCTCTGCAATTGGCTGGAAACCAATTAATACAGTACCCTGGATTCCTAGATTCCAAATTGTTAAATTCTGTAACAGAATAATGCATTTGCTAACCTCCTTGAGAGAAAATTCCCAATCCACACAAAAGATGATGTGAAAGATTAAAATAAATACCTCATAATCAATTGGACACACTCACATTCTTTGCAAGATTTGGTCCTCAGTGGAATAATCTCATTCCAGATCATAGTTAGCCATATTAAAAACGGCCATTCTTGCACGTCAGCTTCCAATTCTTCATTTATTTTATTTATTTTTTCATTTAAAGCGTATAGTCTGTGACCATTAACCTACCACATGTGTTAAGTAATTGTGCGACCACACACACACACACTCACATGGTGAGATCAAACAGCAGTCCCATCATATGCTTTGAATTAGGGTCAAGTTTCGAAAAAAATACACTCATGCACAACACACAAGCACACGCAAATGTCAAAGAATTAGTTTTACATGCAAAATATTTGTTTAGATGTGCATCACATGAGCAGGGTGTTTTTTTTTTGAGTGTGTGGATATATGCATAGTATATAGTTTGGCACTATGTTGCGGTTACTGTGGAAAGACTTTTTTAATGCTAGTATACACAGTTTTGGTTTGGAACATTTTCCCCCCTAAACTGCTGACCCATGAACTACGAGGGAGTGGGGGTGTAATGGGCCCACCCACAATCAGGAAATACACTCAAGCACTTCCACATACACACACACACACACACATTCAAACACCCACACACTCTCATTCATTTATTTTCTGAACCACTTTATCCTCACTAGGGTTGCAGTGGGTGCTAGAGCCTATCCCAACTGACTTCAGCCTAGAGGCGGGGGACACCCTGAATCGGTGGCCAGCCAATCATAGGGCAGGAGGAGACGGACAGCCATTCACCCTCACACTCATACTTAGGGTCAATTTAGAGTGTCCAATCAGCCAAACCAAGCATGTTTTTGGAATTGTGAGAGGACCCGGGACATCCATTAAAGCTGCCATCAAAATATTTATTTATACATTTGTTTTTTAAATTATATTTAAAGACAGAAAAGTTATGTTATAGATAACAAACCAATAGCCCCAAAAAGTAAGGCCGTTGAAAAATGTCACCTTGCAAATACAAGAAAAAATAACAACAGCTATTTACAAGTGGAAAAGTGAAAACATTTTTATATTTCAAAAAACTAGCCAGAAAGAAAGCTACAAGTATTTGGTTAAACATGTTATATATTTTTTACACTAGGGAAAAAAGGAATAATAATTCATATTGTAAGTGGGAAGTCTTTTTAATTTAATACAAAAAGGCTTTTCTAAAGATGAAAAATTCTACTCAGAAAGGCGTCATACTTGGATAAACTATAAATTGTAGAAATCCATTAAAATAACTGCTAGTGGTTTCACAAACAGCCTTATAAAACACTTGATTATGTGTGACTTTGTAATTTTCCCCACTTTTGCAATAAAGTTGCAGTCATCCCTTTCTTTAAAAGTTCTACTTAACTGCGAAGCTTCGATTTTAAAAGCCATTTGAATAGAATTTCCTAATTGCACAGTCAAAATTTTGAAATTGAAATATGAAGTTTATTTCATACCTATATGCTTTGAACTTTAAAACTCCTATTTCTGTAAAATATTTTTTTCCAATGACTTTTGGGTGGGGGAATTCTTTCGGGTCATCTGAGCAACAGCTTTTCTCCTCCCAGCAACGTTTTTCTTTGGCTTGTGGAAAAGCAATTTCAGTGAAGCATGTTTCAAAATCCGTACCACTGGTGTCACATGGATCATTACTAACTACTCGAGCATCCAGCTCCCGGCGAAAGCTCACAGCTATCACACTGTGGTCTGGCAATTGTGGGTTTTGACCCCAAAACACACGCTTACACACTCACGCTATTTTATAGACAGCCTTGTACCATCAAGTGGGTTGAGAATGGATTTTGAAACAGTCAAACAAAACAAAAGACAGTGGCATGTTGTCACGTTAACCCAGTGCGGCCAGGATTTAAGTCTCTTTGCCTTTCATTATGCATTAATTCTAGAAGAGTAATTTACAGACCCACAAACACAAAAACATCCATTGCGTCAGCAGACCTTTTCCAACCACTCTAAATCTCCGTCCCTATTTGAGCATGGTCAATTTTTCCAACAATATTTTGAGATAATGAATGACAGAAAAAATCTAATATGTATGTATGTATATATATATATATATATATATATATATATATATATATATATATATATATATATATATATATATATATATATATATATATATATATATATATATATATATATATATATATATATATATATATATATATATATATATATATATATATATATATATATATATATATATATATATATATATATATATATATATATATATATATATATATATATATGTATATAAAGTTCAATTAGTACAACAATTTAGATTCATCATTATTAATAGGACAAAGAAATACATTACAAAAGGGTAGCAATAGCTACAAAGTACTTTCTCAAACATGAAAATTCAATAGACACAGTCTTGGTCTTAATTGATGATTTGCAGCATTTTATTTTAAATGTTATCAGGATTCTCACCATTCTAAAAAGTAGAGCGAAAAGATTATTTTGGCAAAGGAAAATCATGAATCAATTTTGTAACATCATTTTGTCTATTGCCACTTGTGCTTTCAAGCATCACAAGCTCAAAACAAGATATCTTTGTTTGGCAGTCCATGGATAAGTTGATTGCGTTGTGTAAAATCTCTTGAACTTGCACAAACATCTTGCTGTTTTCTTCTATGTCTTCCATTCATGATTTGCAGCATTTAGAGAACGATCTAAAGACAAAAAAAGCGACATTGTAATATTGCACGTAAACGAAAGAGCCTGTAGAAAATCACTTTGCCATGTCAATATTCCTCACTCTTTACTTCCTGTTATTTTCATGGCTGTATATCCATTTGGCATTTCCGTGACATCTCTTACATGTCAATTATCGACAACACATTTTTTTTGCCCTTATCTTCTGTTTTCATTGCCCCCTGGGGAAAAACATAGCACAAGGCCACTAGTTATCTTTTAATGCTTTTAAATGCTACATTTTGGTTAATTCGAAGAACTCAGAGCACCACTCAATAATTTTAAGGTTTTTCCTTATAACATTTTTGTTGTATAAATAAAAGGAAAAATCCGTTTCCTTATTTTCCACACTATAAGGCGCAACTAAAATACTCAAAACCCAGTATTGCTCTCAGTATTCTTCCAGTATTACACTTCAGAAATATTATATTTTACAATATATATAATAAACAAGATTATTTCTACTGTCATGAAAATGATTAGGGTGTCCTATTTAGTTATCAGTTGCAAATAGTTCCTCTATACCAGTGATTTTCAAACTTTTTTGGCCACCGCCCCCTTCACCGCCGGGCCAAAATGCCAACGCCCCCCTCTTTACCCCTTTCCAACGAACGAAGCTTAAATAAATAGAAGACAGGCGCCTCAGATATTATTCGCTAATTTCGTTTCTTTTAATAGACCAATGCGCAGTTCACCTCGAATCATAAAAATTGATAGCTGATGCATTAAGCCGGTCGCTGTGCGCATACGTCTGTGGTTAAGCGTTGCCGGCGCGCTATTGTGTGCTCCTCTGCGGCTGACTGGATGGTGGTGGTTTCCCCAGTCGCCTGCATCGACGATAAACTCGCGACAATTAGTGATATACGGTATATGCGCGCTGCTCGTGAGCGCTCGAGCAGACAACGTTTCTTGTTTCAATAAAGCTTGTTTTTTGTCGACTTTTTATTACAGACAATCAATTTTTCCGGTCTTTCTACAAACACCAACGTCACATTTTACTGTAATTGCTCCATCGCCCCCTTCACTATTTCAACGCCCCCCATTCGCCTGTTTATTCGTCAGCGCCCCCCTGAAAGTTCACACCACCCCCCAGGGGGCGGTACCGCCCACTTTGAAAACCACTGCTCTATACTCTTTCAATATCGAGGAATGCGAGTAAAAATACACAACATTATAAAGTACAGGAAAAAAACATTTATAATACTACTACAGTATCCACCATTGCAGACAACAAATATCTTTACTACTCTCTCCCATCTGTGTGCTTTTTTCTATAAGATTTCCCCGTCTCTGCTTTCAATTCTTGCCTGTTGTATGGTTCAATATCCTCTTTGAGTCATGCGACCTTCTCTCGCAACCACCTGATTGGTCGACCTAAATCGACCTTGTTAAATCTGTCGGGGTTTCCAAGCACGGGTGGAATCCCACTTCAAGCCTCACATCAACCCAGTCTGTATTTTAAGCCCCTGAGATTCCAGAGCAGATAGGAGGCTAGCCATTACACGCTAAGCTCCTCTAATTGATTCAGCATTGATCTGTAAAATGGCTTAAAAGGGTCACAAAGAAACACACGATGCTTTGCTGAGCTCATTTGAACTATTATGCTGACCAAAACAGCAACACAGACTATTTTATCAGATGAATCCAACTGAAGGTGGCCTGTTGGCGTGACTGTTTAGTGCATTGGCCTCACAGCTATGGGGTCCTGGGTTCAAATCCAGGTTGGTCCAACTTTGTGGAGTTTGCATGTTCTCCCCGGGGCCTGTGTGGGTTTCCTGTGGGCACTCCAGTTTCCTCCCACATTCCAAAAACATGCATAGTAGGCTGATTGAAAACTCTAAATTGCCCATAAGCATGAGTGTGAGGGTGCATGGTTGTCTGTCTCCTCCTGCCCTGTGATTGGCTGCCCACCGATTCAGCTTGTCCCACCGCCACTGGCCCGTAGACAGCTGGGATTGGCTCCAGCACCCTGCGTGACCCTAATGAGGATAAAGCGGTTCAGAAAATGAGGTGAGATGAGACAATGCATACTGATCTGAATTATTTTTACACATCTCTTTTTGTGTGTGTTTGTGTGTACCAATAGCTTAAGGAAGTGTGGGAGCTCAGTTGTGATTTAACGGCATTAGCGATTACTGGTACTTCAAGGGGTTGACAAAAGTCTCACTGTCTAAGCCTCTCTTTTGGATTTGCACCATGGCCGAAGAGAATGCATACACGCACGCAGAGAGCAACACACACACAAACACACCCCCACCCACCGATACACACATAGTTACTACTTACATTGACAACAAATACTACATTGGTTTTGCATAGCATTTTTCTTGATAAGTTAAATCTAAAAAATCTATTTAGAAAAAATACTATAGTATTCCCTCGATTTACGTGGATAATGTTGAATAGATAATCAAATAACCACAAAGTAGGATAACTTATATTATTTTGACCATATGTACATGTTTTCGCCTCTAAACAATATCAAGAAGTGTATAAGTATATATTAAATGTTACACAGTTATATGCATATGTACATTTTGTAATGTATGACCATAAATCTGTAAAAACTTTAAGTACTTTTCAGGCCAAGTCATGAGCAAGTAGCCTGGTGGAAAAAATCTGGAAAATATTTGGCCGACTCACATCTTTTTCATTTGAAAAGCATGTTGTTTCATTGGAGTTTATTTGGTAAATATTGCAAAAAAACCCGTAAAATATTAGTTACTAATTATAAGAAAAAGGAAAAACTGCAAAAGGCGTGCATTAGTGCATCAAATAGGCAAGAAGAGAGATAGTAAAAAGCACCAAGAACAAAGAGAATATGTCTAAAATGGCCTTGCCGTACTTTAAAATGCAGAAACTACAGATGAGTGGTGACTTTTTTCTCGACTTTCTCAACATAAAAGACACTGCGAGTGCGCTTGAGAGCCAGCGCCATTTTACTTTCTGTTTCATCCCTGCTTAAATCGAGAAGAGGGGGCGCTTCAAAGGGAACAGAGTGATGGATGGAGTGAAAATGCAGAATATCAAGGCGAATTTCATCAAATTGGATTCCCCCATTTATGGGCTTTTGGATTTTAGAGCATGCTTGCATTGGATTTGATTATAGTTACAGTTTTGTTTAGCCTTTTGAAGAACAGCCTTAGGTTAAGCTTAAAGCAGATATCCAACTAAATTATTATTCCAAGATGATTGTATACTCCTTGTTTGGGAATATAACCATTAACTATATGTCATCCTTTGCGTCTCTTAACTCACTGCCGCCGTCCAATGACGATGATAGTAATGAAACATGATCATACACTGGGTGCCGTAGTTGGCTTCAATTGCTTTGTTTGTAATGGCACAATTGTCGTTGTGTTCTATTTGTGTTGTAAGATGACAAGGACCCACTACAAAACAATCTTATCTGTGCACATGGCATCTGACCTACATCTGTTGACATGTTGTCTTCATCACGGTGGCTTTGCATGCAATTGAAGTAATTTATTGGGTTTGGTTTCCTTATGGTATGACGCACGCCTTGTTTTTCTTCTCAGGCGCACAATTCTGTCAATTACATATCATGTTGTTTAGTTTTTGGGTTTTTTTTAAAATCAGCATGCATGTGTTTTCAAAGAATATCTTCAATTTTAACTACATGTGTGAGAACGTAGTGAGCCTCTGTTTTATGCGGGGAATGGGGGTGACGAATTTTATATTGTCTGGGAAATTTGTCCTTTTTTTCACTGACACAGAGGCGTGCAGTAACTATAAAGTGTCTGTTTTGTAAAGGTCTGTTCCTAATTTTTTCGGGCTACTTTATACTGTTTTTTTAAGTATATTAGTGTCCATGTGCTGTATGCATGTGCATGTAACTATCCTAATTGGTTAATATAATGCACTTTTACGTGTTTGAGCACTATTTTCCCCATGCCATTTGCACCTTACATTGTATTCTTCGTATATTTTTCAACATTTGCTCTATTTTTAAGTTCAATTTTTTCTCCCTTTGTTTGAAACTGGCCTGCTACTTTTTGCAATACACTTTAAAAGATTGGAAAATTGCTTTGGTGTCCCTTTTAAGCCTATTTTAATGCATTCCCTTATCTCAGAGGTTATCAGCTTGCAGTTCACTGCTGATGAGTGAAATACACAATAAAAATGGTTTATTTATAGGCGGCTGTGACGGAATTGGTAGAGCTAGTGTTGAGTTACTGAAGGTTGAGCATTTTAAATCTTGTCTCTTGACTGCCAACAAGTGTTCTTGGGCAAATCACTGAATCCTAAATTGCTCCCAACGGACTGGAAGCAGCAGTGTGTGAATGTTTGTATAAATTGGTGATTGCTCGCTTGTCAGAGTAATGGTGTATCTACAGCGCTGTACATCTTCCGACTATTGCTGTGTGTTTGCTTTCTGAGTGATAGCTTCAATGCCTCGTGGTTTCCAGAGAAATTGGGCCAACGTGCACAGCTCACTTGTGATTATTTATTCCAAGTAAAACAGACAATGCAAGGGGGGAATATGTCATATCAAGAGAAATAGATCAAGTAGGAAAAGCGGCCAGCAGGCTCCATCTGGACTCGATGGTGTGTGCAGCGGTTCTGCTCCGCATGTTGCCTTTGATACCCTCACAGCTGGACTCGATCAAAGTCACGTTTTGTGGTTTGTGTGTGTGTGTGTGTGTGTGTGAATGTATGCATGTGTGTGTGTGTGTGTGTGAGTGATTAGACGTGTTAGGCCCATTGACTGTAAAAAAGAAGGTTAGACCTCTTTTTATGTGTGTACTTGAGCTCAACACTGTGTCACTTCCTAGTAGACTTCTTGCAGACCAACACAGACATCCACACACACGCACACACTCACACACGCACACACACACACACACACACACACACACACACACACACACACACACACACACACACACACACACACACACACACACACACACACACACACACACACACACACACACACACACACATGTTTCCCATCGAGCTTTTTAATTTCCCTCCTTTTCCCCTCTTCCTCTTGGCTGTTTAAACAGCCGGCAAGCTGCCTCTAAAAGCCCTGATCTGTTTACACGATAGGCTGCCCGGTGCGAGGCTGTTTAATACACACTCATAAATTATACAAGAACTCTCAGCACGCTGGGATTGAATGAGCACTCCCGCCGCAACTATGACCCGCGCCAGAAAATCGGCTTTGCGTTGCTGCTGGATCTGTACCGACCTGAAACAATAGTCTGTTTTGCTGTTACTATATAAAAAAAAGAAAAATACAAAACTAACTTCATCATTTTTAACTAACATTTGAGTAGTTTATAACCAACGTTTTTAAGGCACCACATTTCTTGTGAAAAATGCCCACCTCGGGGTAACTGTAAACATTGACCCCAACTAACTTTGGGCCCCAGGCGGGGGACACCCTGATTTTGTGGCCAGCCAATCGCAGGACACAAGGAGACAGACAACCATTCACAGCCCCACTCATACCAAGAGGCAATTTAGAGTGTTCAACCAGTATACCATGTATGTTTTGGGGATGTAGGAGGAAGCCGGAGCACCCGGACAAAACCCACGCAAGCTCAGAACATTCAAATCTAGCCCCCGATCTCAAAACTGTGAGGCTGAGGCCCTAAAGTTGTCATAACTATACCTTTTGAATCAACCTCACCAAGCCTTATCTGTCCACCAAACAATCTTTTCTCAATTTTTTGTCGACATCTAAAGGATTTTTTTTAATATCTTACATGCTAACTGCTTAAATAACAACAGGTGAGGTTCTGCTTTCATGTGATGCAAACCACATGATATGTTTTTTCATCCACTGAAACGTATATGGTTCACATTACTTTCCGGTAAAATGTGCGCAAAATATCTGCAGTTTTGCAGTAGTCTTTGAAAGCCCTTTTTCTACCAGTGGTAAACGATTTGGTTTTGCTTCGCTCACATGGAAATAAGTGTAATAAAAGCATCACCCTTCATCAAATTCCTTGAAATTCTTTTAACACGCCTTCTCAGAGGGGATAAAATCCTGATGACATTCGTCACGGCCTTAGATAAGAAAAATAAAGTGTTTAGCCTGTTATTGAAGGTCACACTTTCCATAGTGTCCGTTCTGATAAGATCTGATGCAATTTACTATAGCGTAGGAGTTGGGGAAAATAACACATGGATTGTTCATTCATTCATTTTTCATGTCGCTTTTTCAAGAGTCACGAGATGCTGGAGACTGTTACAACTAGCTACGGGTGGTAGTTGGGTTACACTTGTAAACAGACGCTATCCGTCCCCCAGAACCTGGTTGGGACTCGAACCCGCATGCACCCATTACCCACAGTTAATTGGTTTCCAGTCAATTGCAAGGCACAATGAGATCAACCATTCCCACACACATACCTACAGACACCCAGGAGAGTTCAATCAGCAGAATATTCACATTTCTGAGCTGGAGAGAGGTTGAACCCTTGATCTCAAAACCGTGTGGTGGACGTGTTAACCGCTCTCTCTCTCAACGGGCTGCAATATGCTTCATATCATTGCATCATAATCATTCACAGAATGAAAAATCAACCCGAACTTGTATATCTCGGAAAGGCACGAGGGGGTGGCTCCATCATGGCTGATTGGGGCATCTCGACATGGCCTACACAAACGCATTTTGGATTAATTTTTGCAAAAAAACGTGGCATGACAGGTGCCTGCCTATAATGCAAAGCTGAACTGCTGCGTGTCATTGGCATTATGTATGAGATTGTAGAGCATGAAGATGATGTCCTCTGTTGATCAACGTTGTACAGTGAATTGGACACGGACACAGACACAGACATGTGACATGGCCATTTACTGATTAGATAAAATGTAATGTGTGACAGAGCGTCTCACATGATAGTCGCTTCATAGATATCCTGTGAGAAAAGATCCTCGTCCAGCTCTGATGGCCAAATAGATTGACATTGCAGTGCAAAACAACAAAGGACTTGAGTAATAAACCAAGGAGGAAATAATTTCCAGTGTTACCTTGAATGTAATCAATAAAAAAGCTTGCAATGCTGTACAATTTCAGACGAGGGGGAAAAAAACAAGCATTGGAACACAAAGACGCATAAGGGTACGTGTTGCCAGAAACCTGAGATATTTTGATTGGATTGATGGGGTATGTTGATAAAATTTGGGTTGCTTTTTACAATTCAAGTTGATTTATTTTGAAAGTTTAACTTGTATAATAAAGTTCAGCTGTGCATTGCTTGCTTTTACACTGCCTGTACTTTATGCAAACAGAAAAGAACCGCACATTTAAGCACGAGTCGCAGATGTGGGTGGGGCTTAAGCAATTCAAATAGTCCCATTAAAAAACAAATACAAGAGCCATAGCATAACAAAAGCAAGACTTAGCCTCCATGCAAATCACTATCTGTTGATCCACACACACACACACACACACACACCAACACGCAGGCTCATGAACTTGAATACACTGGCACACACACATTTGCATAGAAGTTGACGCACAAACAGTGGGATCTCTCTGCAAAGCAGCTCGTTCAGTCATTATCCGTACGAGCCTCTTATGTCCACTCCAGGCTCGGTGAGCGGGTCAGCGGTAAAACAGACACTTGGTCTGCTCCTCCCCTGTAAAAACAAAGCACCCTGCCGTTTGTTTTTCAGCCCCGATAAATTACAACGAAATGGGGGGCATCATTTGCAAACCAAATGAGATTCGTATGGGTTCTTGTCCGCCATCCAAAGCAGGGGCTAATTGTGTGCTTCTCCCACTCCAAAACAAATGACTCTAAAAGCAGAGAGGGAGAGACTCCTGGAATGAATACAAGGGAGGGATGAGCTATTTGTTAAAGAAATTGTGCAAGCTTGCTAACTTCAGTGTAGTTACTGGAAACACGGTCTGCGATCAATGGTAGCCTTGAGCTAAGCCATTTGGCTTTTCTACCTAGGTAGCCTAGAGAGGAGCCATTTGAAAATAAATTTGGTAAATGAGCAATTACTGGCAAGTACTTACGGTTTCATTAGAGGGAAACGTCTATTATGCGAGACAGGCTTCAGGAAATGATGGGCCATCACTCAATCAAAGTCTTGACTTCATTCAAAGCCTTGAAATCAATCAATGCCATCAAAGCATTACAAGCTTTAGAACTACAATCTCTAGAGTCTCTTCCTTGTTGTGAGACTGGAACCCTTGCCCAGTTATGGTAAGACATTCCAGATGTACTTTCATTGTAGGTCACAGGTCACAAAGCTTAATGCCAAATTTGTCAGGTTTGGTTGCATTGTTGGTCAACAAGTGGATAGATCAACTTGTGTCTTTCTTCTTCTTTGTATCTATATATAGGGATCTCTAACAAAGCCCCTATTACTCTTTGGCTAAGCTTTTGTCATGGTGTCAAAGTACATACAGCACTATATGGTCAAGACTTTGATTGTGAGTAGGACTGAGAAATCAGTACTCACTCATTCTCTGTGTGTTCAAAGCAACTGAGGTCAGGCCCTTTCTTCTTCCCGTACTCGCGAATAGATTCAGTGGCTACTCTGGTTTCTTACCTTGTTCAGAAAGAATACGTAACATTCACTGAAGACATAGAAGTCCCATGTGATTGACAAACAGTCAATTCAAGGTGTACCCCACCTCTTGCCCAAAATCTAGTGGGATTAGCTCCAGATCACCAGTAAAGAGCAAGCTTGAATAGGAATGGATGGATTTCTGCATGAATCAACCTAAAACACCAGCTGAGCTCCCAGCTGTCAAATTTTCCATACGATGTTGCATTCTGTGTATTTGACTTATACTCAAGACAGATGGCTTGATTTGTCCATATTACGTGTTCACTTGTGGTATACTAAGATAAAAAAAAACTCCAGTTAAAAAGATAATGGTCTGTCCTGTAACTTTAGAATAAAAATTCTGTGTTCAATATATTATTCAATTATTACCAATAAAAGCCTGTCTTTTTCTTTTAGGGGAAAAATGGTAGTACATGTTTAACAGTTGAAATCCATTGCTCACCGACAATAACAATCTAATCACATCAACAATCTCTTTGAAAAGGGCCCAAATGTCACAAGTAAAAGCGGACCCCAGTTCTAACAATAAATTCCCACCCCAAAAATGACTGGTGGTAAGTGTAATTAACTCAGTTCAAAGGCGTTAACACATGGGAAAAGCAAGAAAACGGTCTTCCAAGTGCCTTCAAGTGAACAAATACATGCCTAAGCTCAAACAAAGAAAAGGACATCTTGGGAACTATCTGTAATTATTACACATAAGAGACTTGCTCACAACCGCCTGACCAATTTGACTCAGCCACTAGCCAAGACAGCAGCATAATAACACATTTTAAAAAAATGCTCCACCATCAGTTAGAAGTAGTGCATTAACAACAACTATCAAATGGACATTTAAGAGTCACTAGCCAAAATTGCAACTCTTGTACAAGTGTACAAAAAAAGATCTGATCATTTTTTTGTGTTTTTGGGGGCGGAGTTGTAAAATTAGAACTTATGTCTGGTATTTCCGTTGATTTCAAAGGCGAAATATATTTGACGTGCATGTTTTGAATTAGGTGGCCCGGTGGATCAGTGGTTAGGGTGTCAGACTCAGGGTTGTGGGGTCGAGGGTTTGATCCCGTGGAGTTAGCACGTGTACCCCGTGCTTATGTGGGTTTTCAGCTTGGATAGTCTCCAGCACCCCTTGTGACAATATATAATTCAGAACTGTTGTTTTGAATTATGAACATGACCACAGAACAAGATGAACTCTGAAATCGCAGCACAATTATATTGAAATAAATGAATGAAATTCTGCACGTTTCATTTAGTCTTAAACTTTAGCAAATAGTGACCAGGTGTCACATTACAACCATTTTGGGGACACCCCAAATGGAATCAAAGATTCACAGCTATGCACATTATTGCATTAGCTTCTTTTGCTGTTCACTGCTGTGTCCAACTAATACCACCCACTGCAAAACACCTGTGTGTGTGTGCATTTGTGTGTTGTGAGAGCTGTGTGCAAAAAGGTCACGCCTGGTTCCAGTCAGGAGTCTCTCATATGCACTGGATCAGCCGAGGTCAGGGGGCAAGAGGTCAAACACCTCTGAGCCAATCGCATCTCAGGGTCAGCCTAGAGGGCTTTTTTCCACACACCAAACGCTTAAATGGGATAAACGCATCCCTGCTTGCCCTTTTTTTACGACCGCCAAAGGCACCAATGGTGAACTGATTGGTTGTTTGTCACTTGCTGACCACTGACCAGCATAAGGCACACAAAACAACAACAAATAAATTGTAATGTTGTGATAAATGGATAAAATTGTGTGAAAAGAAGAAAAATGTGCAGAGATGAAATGATGTAAAAATAACTTGTCAAAAATAGTAAATGAAAGATTTTTTTCAGGTAAATCAAATTGTGAAAAAATAAGTATTACCAGAAAAACATGCAAAATTGCAAAATTAAGCTAAGAAAGATGACATTACATAGAGGATATACGCCATCAAACAACGTTATTTTTAGAACAACGCATAGCGCGGCACAGTGACATGTGGTTAGGGTGACCACTTCACAGTTATAGGATCGAGAGTTCTTCCTGTGTGGAGTTTGCATGTTCTCTCGGTGCCTGCGTGGGTTTTCTCACGGTACTCTGCCTTCCTCATGCACGATAGGCTGAGTGACTATTCCAAATTGTCCATAAGTGTGAGTATGTGTGAATGGTAGTTGTGAGCACTGCAAATGGCTGCAACCAGTTCCCCGGCCTCCTGCTGGGAGAGGCTCCAATACCCCTGTGACCCAAGTGAGCATAAGCGGTTCTGAAAAAAGAATGAGTAAATGATAACTGCATAGTCAAAGGGCAACAGATAGAGAAATAAAATAAATTTGATTTGTCTTGACAAAAGGTGCAATGAAGTCACAGTTTACTGTGCGTGCGGGTATGTATGTACTTTGTGTGTGTGTGTGTGTGTGTTTGGCAGATGACTTGGTCGAGCCACGTTACTTTGATTGACAGCCGCAACTTGCCCTCCCTCCGCACTCGCCTTCCCACTTGCCGAAGTGCCTACGCTCCGATTGGCCACCATCAGCGTAGCTCAACCAGGTCAACCTGCTTAAAAGGGCCAGTGTGCGGCTCATTCATTGGTCCGAGGCGCGGTCCGGCCTCGCTAACCCACGTGGAGCGGAGCCTCGGATTGGCTGGCGCTGGCACTCTGGGGGCGGTCCTCCAGTTTCGGTTAGCTTGGAGCGTGAAACCGCGTGAGAAAGTTGCCATTGAAGAGGGAAGTATAGTCGGACGGCGGACTACTGCTCCGGCCACCGCCGTTTTGGAAGTAGTTGTTATCCTAACTAACATCTTTCCTCCCCTTTTTTTGGCTTCCACTCCACTGTTATGTATCCACCAGCCATCGGGGAGGTTTATACATCAAATTCGCCATTTGGCGGACAGATCGAGTGAGTCAAGAGGGGGGACTCTCCAGTGCAATTAACTCGCGGAGGATTGTGCTGTGACGGACGGATACTTTCTTTCTCCCCCACCTTGCTTCCCCGTCTTGGAATACATCAGATCGGACAAAATCGACCAAAAAAAACGCGGTGACTACTCCTGGCTTTTCCATTGCTCACCTGGTTCTTTACTGCCTCGATCTTAATGAGCCGCTTCCCAGTACTTTGCTGCTTGATTTACGGCCCCTCTACCCGCGGGGGAGTGGGGGGCTAGAATACGGCCGGAAGAGGAGCGCGTTAAACGGCTGGCTTGGCTCCCAAGTGTCGGTCCTTGCGTGGAAAGGTCCACGCATGGCTTGGTGAAGCGGATCGGCACCTCTTCAGCACCGAACTCAGCCCCTATCCTAGTTTGGTGCCTCTCAAGGGGGGGATCGCGACGGAAGCGGGAGGACCCCCCTCCTCCTCGCCCGGAGATAACAATGTTCCCCCAGGGGCGGCACCCGGTAAGACCCCCGTAACCTCAAGCCCCCCTTGAGGCTTTTGCTGCTCATCACCTACCTGTAACATCCTGATATAGATGCCAACCATATTCTAATGAAGATTATTGATAATTAAACCAACTAATCCAACACTCATTGCAACCTCATAAGGATGAATAATTAAATATTTAATTGCATGTAAAGGCTTTTATGAATGTGTTAGGTTTCAACACAATTACTCCAACAACAAGCCACCTTTCCCATGCAGTGCTAATTGAAATGACAACCAGTGCAAAGTTGTCATACAAAAAAGAAAAACACATTCATGTGCTAAAGTTTTAATACTAATAGTTATCAAAGAACATATTTCATACGATAAAGTTCTATTTCTGCTTATTATCCAATGGAGTTAATTTATGGGTTTTTACAGGCTAGAGATTTGCATGTCTTTTGGTGTAAATAGTGATGTCCCAATTGAATCCTCAGTTTAGATATCAGTGCCCAATACACCTATTTTTGGAGTAAATGATTTTGTAACAAAATCAAATCTGATCCAGTAGTAGTGTCTTTTTAGTTCCATCAAGCTTTTCGACTGCAATAAATCAAACCACGAAGGATATGTGTGCTGAGTGGGACAATTTCTCTTTTAGAAACTAGTGATGGGAGCAGAGGGTTGACACCATTGCCATAGCTTTAAAAACATAACAGTGGTTATTAGTGTGAATTTGTACTGGATCCCATTAATATTTTTAGTCTGCAGTGTGGTGTTAATAATAATGTGTTTGTGTAGACTTCCCATCAGGCTCCCGGTCAGCCATTCAAGTTTACTATCCCAGAATCCCTGGATCGCATCAAGGAGGAATTCCAGTTCCTGCAGGCCCAGTACCACAGGTAGATAATACTCAAGCATTTGCTTTATTTTCAAATACCTGGCTGAATTGATGTTGTATAGCTTCGAAACCATGGTTAGATAAAAATTCTATAAAGGGGGCCCTACTTCACAGTTTTGAGGTCAGGGCTTCAAATTCCCGTGTGGAGATTGTATGGTCTATTTCAATTGAAGATAATCTATTATTTGAGTACTTAAAGTGGCATAGGTATACATGATTGTATTGTTTTAATTAAAAAATAATTTAAAAAAATACTGTATAAAAGCAATTTGTGTTGTGGAGATTGCAAAATAAAAAAACATAAAGGATATTTGATAGTTCAGGGTGCAAGTCATTTGTTACCCATAGTTATCTGGGAAAAGCCCCACCACCCCTGCCACTCCTGTGGTTCAGATGAATTCCTAATATAAAGTCTCTGTGGGCTGGATAAAAGACTTAAACAGGCTGTAAGCGGCCCGCGGGTCATACTTTTCTCAACCATAGTTTATTTCCAGAAAAGCCACAACCACATCTGTTAGCACAACAAACTAGCCTCAGACTCACCCATAAACATGGATCGGGGTCATGAGAGCGTGCAACACACTCAGGCATCCGGGCCTCTTTTTTTTCTTCCATTTCTTTTTGACACTGCGGTAGGTCTCAGTCACGGTGATGGCTGACGTGTGGGCTTCTGTAAATCACCCTTTATTCCCCCCCGTGACACGTGTGTTTCTTTGGGTTAACATATTTGTGTTTAGGTGGTTTTGATCGGTGAGATGTGCTGATGTGTAAATGCATACAAAGAGCCTACAGGTAAAAACACAGCAAATGTCAAGTCTCAGCAGGAAGAGTCATGTTTTCCATTTCAACGGAAGAAGCTAGGTTTCTCCCAGCAATTTGCAGACGCTTCAATCAGGGAGTTAACAAAAAGGGCGAGATTAGATGTTCGCATCCTTATGCTTATCTTATTGTCTATTGTTGGGGAAAACCAGAAGAGGAGCCACAAATTGCTTGTTTGACTTTGCAAACCCACCAAGGGATTGTGACTCTGTAGACACAACCACACATTTGTAGAGGACAAAAATAGGCAATTATATAGTGTAACCTCTAAAGCCAATCTCCTTCCGTTCCCTAACAGCTGCAGAAATTCCAAGTTTCTAATCAACTGGCTATTGGTGCATTTGCATAGATATGTGGGATGTGATTTGCGTAAAAAATGGGTTAGAGCAACTACAAAGAAATTATTAAAACTGGAGCAAAACCTGACTTTAACCTGGACATAAAGGTAGGGTGAATACTGTATGTGAAATGTTTACAAAAATGGATTAAATTGATTTTTGAGGCATGTACAAGAAAAATGTAAGAATCTCAAGATACCTTTCATGGCAACTTGTGATGTTTTTGTGTTTCAGTCTCAAGTTGGAATGTGAAAAGTTGGCTGGTGAAAAGACAGAGATGCAGAGACACTATGTCATGGTAAGACTCATTTACACTCTCTCTTTTGTTATTTCTCTCCAAAATGAGTGCCCTTGAGAAAGATGATGAGTCCTCATCAGGCTTGTGTGTCCTGATCTGACTTCTTTCCTGAAGCTAAGTATTTTTTTTATCTGTGTGTGTCAACAACAAAAAAGAGGAAGCAAACACTGTCATAAAGGCTTTCTCGGATAACGACAACTTATTGAAAGCGAAATGGCAGGCATTTTTAGAGTGCTGCTTTAAATAGTTTACAGTTGTCTTAACATGTCTCTGTCATGCTTGTGTTAAAAGGATAAAATCATGTTGTTGGCTTTACACTACATGAATATAGCCTGACTGGAATAAGCCTGTTTTGGCGTGCAAGTCCCATGCAGATCAGGCACTGGTCAAATTGCCGCTTTCACCTTTACAATGAAAGAGTGATACTGTTATTATTAATACTTTGAGACTATTATTCATGCTCCAAAATATGTCATGTTAAATTCAACTTGTGTAAACAGCATGCCGATGGCATGCATCACTAAAGTCTTTGTCTGAATCGCAGTCTGTCCTAAGTCCTTTAATAGCTCAACAGTAGCAATTGGATCTGCTGTAGTGATCCACTGTTTCCATTCACAGACAGAGCTCCACTTTGTTTCAGATTTAGAAAAGGCCAACTCTGATCTGGGTTAGAGTTTAATTTGTGTTGTGTTTCAGTGGAACACCTTAGCTGTGTTACACTGTAAACAAACAGTGAAGGACAGCCAACAGTTTCTTAAATGTTGTAGTTCTTTCTCGTTTCTTAGTTTTTACAGCTTTTCTATTTCTTTTTACTTTAATGCTTTCACGACCTTAACGACTCGACTCAACCCATCGCGTGAGAGAGGCAGTCATTCTTCTATTAGCTTAGTTTCTTAATGCGAGTCCTGGAGATTTTTTTGGAACCATTCAGGCCAGGAAGGCTATCGGTCCTGATGATCAGCTCCAGACTACTGATACACTGTGCAGATCATCTTGAAAGAGTGATTCTGCATATTTTCAATGTCAGCTAAAGTCTGCAATATGTCCCAGCCTTGTGTGGGCTTCCTGTGTGTGGTTCCAGTTTTATCTAGATTTACATTTTCTTTTCCTGTGTCTGTGCTTGCTACTGCTAATAACTGAATTTCACAAATACGGGATGAATAAAGGTTAATCTAATCTAAATCTTTACCAATTTTCATCATTAACAGTTCATTTTTTTGCAATATAACCAATGTGATTTCTGTTTTTTTTTTTTTTTTTTTTTGCAGTATTACGAGATGTCTTATGGCCTCAACATTGAAATGCACAAACAGGTAATGGTGCAGATAATCTTTATTGTTATTTCTAAGTTTGCCAAAGCATTTACTGTTTTCTTGTGTGTGTGTGTGTGTCTGTGTGTCTGTGTGTGTGTGTGTGTGTGTGTGTGTGTGTGTGTGTGTGTGTGTGTGTGTGTGTGTGTGTCGGGAGCGCTTGAATGTGTGTTTACCTTTGATCGATGGAGCTCTGTCTCCAATTCCCCGGTTAGGGTCGGCCGGCTGAGCCCGGAGGCAGGATGAATGGCTCTGTAGATTGATTGGTGCTGTCTAGGGGAGCGGCTTGCTTTATTACATTACAGGGGAGGGGTTTTGGTGGGCAGGGGTGGGGGGGTTAAATCGATCATCAGGCGAGTTAGAGATAGCCGAGCACTACGTTTTGCAGGCGAACAAGTGTGCTTTGACACAAACCTTGAGAAGGCAGATGCTCCATATCTACGTTTCATTGTGGGTATTAGTGTGCGGCCTAAAAGTTGTTGGGACAAATACAGGCATGAACAAAAGGCTTAACTGTGACGTATGCAGACACACTTGCGAAGAGGGGAGCAATAGTGCATATGGTTCCCCCGGTAGAGTGTTGTGAAGCCTGCTGCGTTTAGCAGTAATTACCCTGGCTATCGATTAGTCAGGCCTTAGGAAATTGGGAGGTGAATTGGTCAGGGGTGCTTCATTTAAGTGTTTTCTTCCTCTTGTCTCCTCCTCCATCCTCTTTAACCTCCTCACCTGCTTTTTCCCCAGCATTCTAACTTCTTGGCCACCTTTATGTGAGCCCATCCATGCACCAGACCCCACCACAGATGCACCACCATCTTTGTTTGTGGGTCTGGTTGCATTTTAAATCAATCTGTAACTTCATTTACAAGAAGATGCAGTTTTCCCCAATTGTATACACATGCTCAAACACACACATACACAGACACACACATCTCCAGGGGAGGTCATTAGCTTGGGGCTTTAGTTGTCACTGCAACAAGCTTCTGTAGGCAGGCAGTGTGGGGTTACAGACTAACAAAATAACCCCCGCTGTGTTTGAATGTGTGTGTGTGTTGTGGGTGCTGTATTGTTCCAATTATAGAATATACGTGCAATAATGTGTAACAGGATGTCAGTTCAGAGTTGGTGAATAATGCTGCTTTGTTGGTCAAATACAATTTCTTCATTGTCTCGTTTGGAAATTTGAATATTTGCCACCCTAGTGCTTGTCTTCCCACCTATGAATATCTGTTAAGGCACTGTTGTGATTCGGTGTGAATAAGTGCAAATGCTGGTTGTCCAATGCGATTCTGTAGTGACCATCCTAGGCTGTACCTTGCTCAAAACCAGCTCAATTACTAGCCGATGGGGACAAGGATGAGCGATAATGGATAGATTGCTGTTCCCGCATGAGATGCTGACATAGCGGTCTATATTTCACTCAGTTTTCCTTTCTTCCTAATTCAAAGGAATGGCAACCGTGACAGCTGAGCAGAATAAAGAAAGCTGTTTCCAAACATTGGGTCGATACAAGCTCAAGCAAAGGTTGAGACTTTTTTAATCAAATGCTTAACACAGTTCATCCTGTGAAATATTTCTGTACACGAGGGCACAGGTAACCTACTTTGTTTGAGAGTCATTAAGTTACAGTAAGTTAACCTGATAGTCTTTGGTGAGAGTATTCTCAGACAGCCTAATCAGGGGAGTTGTGATGCCAGGGTAATTATATGCCACAAGTTTCTGAGAATGGCCGTGTAGGTGGAGTCTCCCTATAATTAGCTCACTGTGAGCTTTCGAGACATGCTGCCAATTAGCCGAAAGGTTGCATCCCGAGGTCAGTAGCTTGCAAGCTGTTGCCCGTATATTGTTTATGACCTCTTTCATGCGGGACGTCTTCAAAACTGCTGTATTAGAACCAAAACAGGGATAGGGAAGATCGGATGTTGACATGAATGTGAGCTTTCACGCAGTAATCTGACATCCCTCAATCATCTAAGAATCAGGTGTGACATAAAGAACTTGTTTTGCAGCATCAACAAGGTGGTTATGGGCGTTTTCTGTTAACCCTGATACTCACTACAACACTGAAAAGGAAGTATTGTATGCCATATAATAGGGGCTTTTTATATTACAACCTCAGTGTTTGTGCTATTTATACCAGACGTGGTAATGTAAAAAAAAAAAAGGACAACTTTCAGATGTTTGTAAGTTGTCACTGATACCAACTGACCGGGTCGGGTTTAACTTTCCTCCCTCAGGGTCATTTTTTCAGAACAGCGTCATTCACAATTGCAGAACAAAAGAAAAAGACATTTATAAATTACTCTGTACAGAAGCTTTTTAAGTGGGGATAGTTTGGATAGTTTTGTAAATGCAAAAGTGGCAGCTATTTCAACAACAGCATTTATTTTAATTGATGTTGGCAGGTTGGTCCTGTTGCTAACTACATGAAAAGAGAGTTGGCAAACAAGCTTTTAATTCACCTTGATACGTCATAACTGGAAACTGAAAAGTTCTTTAAGAATATCAAGAGTGTGCAGAAAAAAATGTCCATTAATTGTCCAAAAATGAATCCCCGGGCAGTGCGTCCTCGGTTTTACAACAGTTGGAGATTGCAAAATTTTCCCGTTTTTTGTGTTTTCTTCACAAATTTTGGACTCCCTGTGGGGTGGCTTTTTGAGGTTTCCCACAATTAGAGAAGTGCAATTTGGGTACATACTCGGTTTCACATTAAGTTCTGGTCCTGTGGTTGTCAAATTTAATGTAGTTGGTCACTAATATTTGCTCACAATAATAGTTATGGATTATGTTAATATATATTATTATATAATGAAAATGATAAAATGTGGTGCCACTTGTACACTTTGCCATCACTGAAAAGTAGTTTTCTAATCCAGGGTACTTAGTGAGTCCACTTAAGTATGTTGACAACAACAATGGTGTGGCTCTAGTGCATTAAGCGTTGGTTTTTCTTTTTTTTTTTTCTTGCAGCTTCATGAAACACTGTGCGGTTTTGGGATTATGTCGAGAAAAAGGTGCCATGATCTTACAAAGGCCCTTAGTATTCCTTGTCACATTAGTTTATGATTCTTAGGTCTAGCGATGAGCCATCGCTGCATGTCACGACCCTGACGATTCCCTCTTCACCCCGACCTCCTTCATATCGCTTTGATTGGATGACATGTAATACGAGGCCACTTATCAGATTCGACGCTGCTAAGGGGATATCTGCTTTCAGGCGATTGTAGCCACCTCCGGGTGAAGGAGTGGGGGTAGAGGATCAGGACAGAGAGGGCGGATGTGTTGGCATGGATACTCGGAGCCCGACAAATGAAGTTAGGAGCTGATGAGATTATGTTTAAGTGCTGTTAGCCAGGGGTGTCCAAACTTTTTGCAAAGAGGGCCAGATTTGGTAAGGTGAAAATGTGTGCGGGCCGACTTTTAGCCTGACATTCTTTGAACCATTAACATTAAATGCAAATTAACTTTTGGGGATTTTTTTTAATTACAAATGGCATACTTTTACTTTTACATTTTTTTTACATTTAGGTTTTTACCGAAATCACAAACCACAAAAAATTAAGAAAACTATCAAGGAAATCTAAGTTCTTGTGAAACATCACATATTATTCACTATTATATGCTCACTGTAGGAACAGTGCTGAAAACAAAACAATTATCACTGCATATTCAAACTGTGATTTTGACCATCACAAAAAAAATAATGAACTGAGATTTAAGAATTTATTCAACTCAGAGGACTTAACAAATATCTTGCCTGCACTAATGTGAAGGGTGATACTGGGATCTTGACTGCAGTATGTAGTCCAGGTCTTCATCGCACGCTAACGAGAAAAAGTCAAACTCAGTTCCTTTTGCCTCTAACTGTCTCTTAATATCTAATGAAACGTCTTCAATTCTCCGTGCCACAGTATTACGAGCCAGGCAAATATTGGCAAACTCTTGCTTCTTCGCGGGACAAATTTTCTCAACCATTTTCATTACACAGTCTTTAATAAATTCACCGTCACTGAAAGGTTTGCAGTGCTTTGCAATTAGCGTTGCCACTTCGTAGCTTGCCTTTGTGGCATTTTCATTTGACTCACGGGCTCTTGTGAAAAAGCTTTGTTGTGCCGTTAAAACAGCTTCCAGTTGCTTCACTTTTTCACCGCGTTCGTTCCCAGTTAGCTTGTCGTAGCTAGCATGTTTCGTCTGGTAGTGCCTCTTAATGTTGAATTCCTTGAAAACAGCCACAGTCTCTTGGCAAATTAGGCAGACACAGTTGTTTCGTATTTCAGTGAAAAAATACTCAAATTTCCACTTGTCCTGGAAGCGGCGGCCCTCGCGGTCAACTTTCCTTTTTTTGTTTACATGTTAGAAATGGGCTGGGCTGAAACAATGACGCAAGGGTCACGGCGGCCAGAGTGCGGCCACAGGGCTACTGCCATCTTCTGGTGAAGTGAAAAATAGCTTTTTGTACACATTTATTTTATACTGTGGTCAACAGTGCTGGCGGGCCGTGTATTATTGATTTCATGATAGAGGCCGTGGGCCGGTAAAAATTTGTCCACGGGCCTTATTTGGCCCGCGGGCCGGACTTTGGACATGCCTGTAGCGAAAAGGGGACAAGAGCCAAATGGTTGGAGGGATGAAGGAGAAAAACAGTGATAAAACCCAAGTCGTCTCTTGATAATTGGAGAGGAAAGCTCTCTGCTTTGCGTTCTTTCAACACCTTGAATTTGCTGCATGAATATGGTCTGTTTGTTTTTTCTATCTCAGATGCATTAAAAAAGTAATTCATGAAAACAGAACATTAATATATTTTTTCATAGAAAAATCTTATTGGATATTTTGCCATGATGTTACTAATGATAGTTGAAATATACTATATTTTTTGAAACAGTAGCTTCTACTTCTCAATTTACAAAGTTTATTTAAATAGAATGGGTTTCATTATTTTTTATCTACAGTCATCACAAGTTCAGTGACAATCACCATTAAAATCAAAGCTAATTTCACTCCCTGTTTATTAGGGTGAATATTTTAAGTGTGAATGATTTATCGAGACTAGAGTTTTAGGAAATTTGCACCAAGGGGGTACTGCTAAGTACGTGCAAACATCTGACAATTAAAAAAATAATACATTTTAACTCTCTGTTTAATGGGGTGAGTATCTCATGTACATTTGATTTATTGAGCTTATATTTCTAGTAAAATAGTACCGGTGATGTAATGTTATATTTGTGCAATCAGTCCCTTAATTCCCAGCCACTGGCAATTCCACGGCTGGGTAAAATGGTTTGGTTGCGTCATGAAGGGAATCCAATTTGGCAAACACATCATTCGAATGACAGGGAAAAGTCAAAAGTTAAGTCTTTACTTCTTCTAGGGATTCTTCTCCCTGTAAACAAGCTGTGTAGTCAAATTGCATGTTAAACGTTACCAGTCTTTGATATGAAAGATTGAAGTCTTCCCCCGTGTTGTTGCTTTATTATTGTTGGCCAACAGCCATATCCTGATTATGTTATTAAAGTCTCATTGCGGCTCTTCCTTTCCCGCAGACCGAGATTGCCAAGAGACTCAACACCATCTGCGCTCAAGTCATCCCTTTCCTCTCGCAGGAGGTAACGGTGTCTCTCTTTTCTGTTTATCTATGCCCACACATCTGCTGTAACAGTCCTTGGAAATAAACATTGAGTGTTTTTATGCATTTTGCAGCATCAGCAGCAGGTGGTTCAAGCAGTGGAGCGGGCCAAGCAAGTGACCATGGCTGAGCTTAATGCTGTCATCGGGGTACGCGGACTGCCCGGCCTTCCACCTACGGTTCGTATCCATTTCTTTTAGGAATGTCTCCATTGCGTAATTTTGCATTAGAATCGAATCCGCCTCACCTGATTTTGACCAATCAGTTGTGTAGCACAAAATAAGGTTGGGAGTAAGATATTTAGAAGCATGTTTACAGCATTCTTATGTGACAAAAATCTAATGTTGAGTAAAAATTGTTTTTTCAACACAACAGGGTGGGAATGTTGTATGGTAAATTACACACACATGTCCTATTATTGGAGGATACCATACATGTCGTCAGTGTCCCATTTGCAATAACCTATGAAGGCATTCAAGTGGGTTTAAACAAAGAGAAAGTGGGAAAGGTGAAGCGATTCGAGGATTTACAGGTAGACTAGTGGAGTGTTGGAGGAGGTCGGTATGATTGGGTACCTACTAGACGCGGCGGTGGAGGCGAGGAGATGTTGACATTTAGGGAATTGTGGGAAAGGGCAGGTTGTCAAAGATTTAGCTGAGCAAGGGATTGGATTGGATACGTGTTTAGCTTTTTAGTTGTTGCCAACGGATAGGTGCCTGTGTGGGACGGGGGCAAAGGGGTGTAGACTGGGCATTTGCTCTCAGAGTTCTTAATTGGGGGACTTTGGTGTTTGTAAAAGGGGGGGTCTGGTGGGGTTAAGAGGGTTGTTCCCTTCATACTCCCCTTTTCCCCTTCTCCTCGACTCCCACGCCAGCCTGTCATTCACCCCGTTTCTGAGTTAAATATGTGTAATGAAGCGTATTGCCCCCCTCAACACACAAACACACACACATACGCGCACATGCACGTACACACACACACGTAGAGAGACATACGTGCATATGCTTACGCTAACATCCGATGACAAACCACCCTCCGCCACTACTTCCCCTCCATTTGCTCTCATCAGGGGTCCTATTTGTTTTTCTCCGTCACTGTGTTTTTGCATCTGTGTTTGTGCGTTTGTGAAAACGGGGGGAGGGAGGCGGGGGATGCGGTTACAGAGAGGGGTTGCATAGATGTGCGTCTTCCTTGTTTATCAAGATTGTGTGTGGACATTTGGCTGATCAACTGTGACGTCTGTGTGTGTGTGTGCATGTGCCTGGTTGTTTGGAAGGGGGTGTTGGCGTTTGCGTGGGTGGGGGTGGAGGCTAAAAGACCATTTAATTGTTTAGGGTACAGAATGGAGAAGTACAGCAGAGGTGGTGGTGGTGGTTGATTTAGTCAATTAGGTGAAATAAAAGTGGGTTTGACCTTCAGCTCTCCTTTCACCCCCGCGGAGCCACCTCCTGTGTCGTCCCCGAATCCCCAAACCCTTTATACTTTTCCTCCTCCTCCCGTGGCGAATGTGAGCTTGGATTCTCGCGGCTACTGTCTGAGGAGGCAATAATGATGTTTTGGAACACAAAGGAATTTCACGCTCAGACGAGCGCCTGATTTGGTGTGAAAGAGAGAACGGCGCTGCCAGCCAGCCTCCCCTCTTTCGCTCCCCTCCTTCCCCCGTCACTCCCTCACAAGACCTGACAGTGTAAGCAGCAGCTGCAACTCCCCCCGCTTCACCACCGCCACCTTTTCCCTCCTCCATCATTCCTTCCTTGCCCCCACCGCATCCTCCAGCTCACAGACTCTGATCCCAGCTGTCAGTATTGTTTAGTGTTTGACCCCAGAGGGATGACGAGTAGGAGGAGGAAGGGGGTTACTGGAGGGGGAGGGGGAGGAATGGGAGGGGGTAAAGGATATGTTCACCTCTTCGTCTACTGAAGCAGCTTGTTGGGATGCTATACATGAACATTTCAAATTTGTCCAGAGCTACAAATGTCTGTTGATTTGCTTCCACAACCCCCATTGTTTTTTTTTTTTCTTCTTTTTTTGGTGGTCTACCAATAAAACCTGAAATGCTATGTTCAGGAAAGGCAATGAGACCCTGGCAAATGTGTGAATTTGACAATTTCTCTCTTTATTACATGGTGTATTTAGGTAAAGCAGCACTGTTTCATGTTGGTTAACATGTCTGGCTCATAATCCTGAAATTTGCGGCACGGTATACTTGGTCCTGGCCTTCATGTGTAGAGTTTGCATATGTATCATTTTCCATGTAAAAGGCATTAGCACGGAATGAAGTGATTAAGTCAACCTGGCAATTTCCCACATATGGAGATCATTCCAGAGCCTGTGTGAAGTCCAACACCCCAACGCCGGCTTCCCATGTCCTTTTGTGTTAAACGCAGCAAGTACTTAATGTCAGACTAAAGGATTTTCTGATTATAGGTGCAGAGTCTCTATGGACCCTTTTCCATCGAGCAGTTATATGATATATATGTTGAGAATAAAGTATTCAAAGCAATACAACCGAGATTCGCACGTGTTTTCAACATCCACAAATATGTCGAGCCAAGATATTGAGCTGCCAGCGGTGGGTTCTTTTCTACACCGGTGGAGAAAAAATTGAGACAAAAGTTAACTGCTTTAGTACTCAGTTTAGCAGACAATTTTCCCGTGAATCACCATTTGTCACTCATGTTTTATTTTTGTCTGTCTCTGTTAATAGCAACATCTCCCGCACAACCACGGCGCCCCTGTGCCCCTTACACCTCACCCAGCTGGCCTGCACCCTTCACAGCTGGGCGGTTCGGCCAGCCTGCTGGCACTCTCGGGAGCCCTTGGTGCCATGCCTCCCCATCTGGCGGGCAAAGAAGCAGCTGATAAAAAACCACACCTTTCAGGGCCTGATTCGCACCCAGGAGGACCCGAGCACTTGAGAGGTTTTGAACTTCGTCTAATCTTTCAAAAATAATTGTGATTTCTTTTCAATGTCATTCATAATTATATTATTTCTTTTCTCTTTTTTATTACATCATGGCATGGCATTTTGGGACACAACAGATCGGGAACCAGGCACAGTAAGTAGTTAATGTTACTGGGTGAATCCGCATATGGTGCATGAAGTATTCATTTACTTTTTGAACTGCTTATCCTCACACGGGTCGTGGGGGGTGCTGGAGCCTATCCCAGCCGATTATGGGCAATTATGAGACTCCAAGAGATCGCACTGTACTTTTTCTCCACCGTTATCGTACGAATGAAACTTTCTAGCTAGAGAGCACCTGTTGCTCTTGAAGGTTTTTGACTCCTTCCACACCCTCTTTTCTATTTGTGGGATCAGTGATGCTCATCTCAACGGAACATTAAGCATGCCAATGGCACACAATTGTTTGAACTGTGTATTCCCACTTTTAACATAATCTGTGCCTAAACTTGACAGCCAAAATGCGTGTACACGTGTGAGCGTTTATGTATTCGCTTGGGGGGGGAGGAGGAGGGGTGTGGTGTAGTGAAGACCCTGTGGTTGCTTGCATGATTCTGCCCTAGAGCCGCTTTGAGCTCCTTTCTATGCCAAATGAGCCTTTTAGCACTCTTTCTCTGTCTCTCTCTCTCTCTCTCATGCGCACACTCAGCCAAGCTTGCATTGTTGTGCCTATTTAACACCTCAGTGAGCAGATTACTCCTGCCTCATAACCCACCCCCCTCCTCGCCCACTGCCCCCGATCCCGCGCTTAAAAGACTCTCATTGTGTTTAATATCGCCACCATTCAGAGGGTCGGTGGGGGATGTGGCGGGGTGTAGGTGCAGCAGTCATATGACACTTGAGTATGTGTGTGTGATCATGCTAAGGAAAAAGAAGAGAGGGGGTTGAATGCTTGTGTTTTGCGGGTCAGTGCCTTGAGTTCAGCCCACCAAGCCCCTTTATAAAGGTGTAGGCAGGAGGCGGAGAAGACTACAGGGTTCTGTGTTAGAATGCAGATTTTCCGCCCGTCAACCCCCTCCCCTTGGGTCTCTTGTCACCCTTTCTTCTTTTTCACATACGCACACCCTTCCTCCATCTTCTCTGTCCTATAATCTCCTCATCCACTCCCCCTGTTTTTTCTCACCCCCTTCTCCTCCTCTTCCTCTTTCATTTATCCCCCAACCCTGCACCCCCACCTTCTCCTCCTCATGTCAGCGATCCCACCCTGCTGCTTGATGTGTGCATGCGCATGTGTGTTTGTGTATGCTGGATGCACATTTCATTGACAAGCTGAGACTATAATGGACTCGACATGAAGCTTTAATCCATTAACAATAGGAACCGTTGGTCAGGAGGCAACGGTGGGTGGGGGTGGTGGTTTGGGGGTGCTTAGTGTGTGCTTTTGTGTGTGCGTGGAAATGTGTGCTTTGGGAACACACGAGCGTTATGCAAGCAATACACACATAGGCTTTCACAGTCAATTACCCATTGCACACACACACACACACACACACACACACACATCTGAACACACAGCCAGGAGAGCTAGTGTGGATAGATTTTAAGAGCCACTTAATATAATCATCAACTTCAGAGGTGTGTGTGTGAGTATGGAGGGGAGGCTGCTTAATTTGTACTCCTGTGAGCTCTTAACCTGTTTGCTCAAAAGTTTGAACTGTTTTTCTAACCTGTTCTACACACGAGCAAATTTGCGCTAGGCAAATGCAGTTTTTTTTCAATCTGTTGAGACAGATTTTAGTCAGAGAAATAATACCAATAATGGTAAAGAACTGGTCAAGTTTACAGGAACACTACAATTCACAGCCTAAAACAGTGGCACACTTGCTTGAATAGCGAGTTGTACTGTGCTTGAAAAAGATCTGCTCATGCCTGGTTTTGAGGGTAGGGGACATATGTTCTTTTCATTTAAAAAGTCCAGCCAGTCTTTGATTATCACTTTGAATATTCCGTCTACCATAAATAAAAAATGACTGTCTGGTGTATTCATAATGCTGAAAAAGGTCATGACTGCACTAAGCCCTGTTCTGTCTCCCACCTCCCAGAGTAACTCGCTGCTACCCGAAAGCCTCCGTAACTCAGACAAACGACGGAATGGACCTGACTTTTCAAATGACAACAAGAAGCGCAAAGTGGAAGACAAAGACTCCAGCCACTATGTAAGACATACTTGTTGTTTATAGGAAAAAAATGACATCGTTTTGTTCTTCTTTTGACAAGAGCCTATTGTGGAGAACTAATGCTTTACTTGAACTTAAATATCCACCGATTTCCCTTGGAGTCTCATGGTAAAGCACTAATTGATTTGTTATCTCTGCAGGATAGCGACGGGGAGAAAAGTGATGATAATTTAGTGGTGGATGTCTCAAACGAGGTCAGCACATTTCTACTACTCATTTTCATCAATCTCTTTCTTTCTTAATGGAGATTCTCATTACAAGGCTGCGTAGGCATGCTTGATTGAGGTTTATTATGCCATGTGGGACCTTTCCTTGAATGCTAACAGGTTTATAGCTGAATTTCTGTGCTCCGGTAATTAATTCGAGGGATGGTTACATATTTCTTGTGTAGGAGCAAGCCTCCCCCCGCAGCACACCCATACCATCCCCGAGAGAGAATGGCTTGGATAAAGCACGCCTCCTCAAAAAGGACCCCTCCAGTCCCGCTTCCACTGCATCGTCGGCTAGCTCTTCCTCCCTCAAATCCAAAGAAATGGCAATGGTTTGAATCTTGTCTTCATTCTTTGTTGGTCGGTTATCACAAACTGTGTAGGATAGCACATTTTATTTGTGTTTTGTCTGTGTGGCAGCGAGACAAAGCGGGCACCCCGGGGCTCAAGTCCAGCACACCCACGCCAAGAGGGGATTCCACCCCAGGACCAAGTGCCACACCTGGTGTACGGCCCAGCCTATCAAAACCACCCTCCATGGAGATCCCACACCCTCCTTGTATGTCTCCACTCGAGCTATTACCATACATTCTAGAGTATACGCATGTGAAAAAGGTTTATTTTCATTTCAATATAGTATACAATGTTTACCATAGTAAGTGTCATAACAGTCACTTATATCAAAGTCTGTAGTAGTTTATAGCTGACTCGTCATCCTTATTTGTTAATTAATACAATGAGATAGCTGGTAGTCTCTGCAATTGAGTCAATGAATACCCTAAAGTGGGGGGATGTGTTGCCTCATTAGTCATAAACATCAGTAGATGTGTGACTGTAATGGCACTAATAGAGTGGGCACTCTTCAAGGAATTTACTGAGCTTGAACTCTGTGATGAATATTCAGTACGCTGTAAATCCCCATGGATTTAGACCAGACATGTTTGATGCTTCATTATCTTACATTTAAAAGTTAAACTATCATCAAAACTTTGTGTCTCCTCACAGCTGCTGGTCTCAGGACTCCTCTTGCTGTGCCTGGCCCATACCCAGGCGCATTCAGCATGTTGCCCCATGCCGCAGGGATGAATGGCGAGCTCGCGGGGGCGGCCAGCGCTGCTGCCTATGCTGCTGGCCTGCACAACATTTCGCCTCAGATGAGTGCTGCTGCTGCCGCCGCCGCAGTGGCGGCCTACGGACGTTCGCCAATGGTGAGTGCTTGGAGTTTTGTCATATGCCATCACTTGCCTACACCAACGCCGTAGTAAATTTGTACAGTAATCATCATAAAAATTAGTTTTTAAAAGGATTTGCAGGCCATTAATGGAAAAAAAAACTTGCCGTATTGTGCATCTGAAAACTTACTTGGGACATGACTTCATGTATGACATGAGACATCATATTTATTGGCAGGCAAAGTGTTAGTCAAGTTGCTGTCAGTTCATAAGCAGCCGCTAACTGTTTTGATCAAGAGTGTAAAAACACAAAAGGAAATGGGAGTGGTGAGATTTGTTGCCTTTGCGGAAAACCAGAAAGACAACACGAATGAATTACTGTACGTGGTATTAATTAATTCATTTATTTAATCATCATTAATGCTTGTAAGGCATTTGCAATGCTGACTTGGTAACAGGTTACCAAGTGACATTATACATTGTCTTTACTTGTGCTTTAGGACAAGTTTGCGTTAGATTGTGAAATGAGGACTCCCCCTATTTGTTCAGTTAGCATGGGGTGGTGTGGGCAATTTCCCATCAAGCTCATCACTCACTGTTGTATTTGCCTAGTGTTCATTACGCTGTTTAAATAGGTTCAGTCAAGTGGTGCCTGTGTCTGAGCAACAGCTTGCTGTAACTCTGCATGTGTGTACTCAGCAGCTGTTTGTGTGTCAGGTTGGGAGGTGAGTGCGTATTGGGAAGGGACTGACAGCTTTTAGTGTCTGTGTGTTTACATACTCTTAAGCTTGTCATTCATTTTCAGATTGTGTGTGCTTGTTTACTTTTTGCACGCGAGATTTAGCAATTATGCGCCTAAGTACCTCTTGAATGTTTGCACTGTGCTCATCAAATGACTGAGCTGTCTCTCATCAAGGTCGGCTTTGATCCGCACCCTCACATGCGGGTTCCTGGAATGCCTCCCAGTCTGGCAGGAATCCCCGGTGGCAAACCGTAAGTGACTTTGCAGGAACTTGTTCGATTAGTGTGAACATGTAGTTTGTGCATCTCTGCTATTAAGAAGCATTCAACTTCTTATTCCTGCATTTTCTTCCCCCAGGGCCTATTCCTTCCATGTTGCGGCCGATGGACAAATGCAGCCAGTGCCATTTCCTCCAGATGCCCTGGTGGGCCCGGGTATCCCACGCCATGCCCGCCAGATCAACACGCTCAACCACGGCGAGGTAGTCTGCGCCGTTACCATCAGCAACCCCACACGGCACGTCTACACGGGTGGAAAGGGCTGCGTCAAGGTGTGGGACATCAGTCACCCTGGCAACAAGAGTCCTGTGTCGCAGCTTGACTGTTTGGTGAGTATAGCCCCATTATTATACACCCGCGACTATATGTGAGTTATACACAAAATTTCATACACAATTGTGTTTACATCCAAGTCAATAGTCCTATATACTCGCATGGATTTGGCTCTCATTAAAATTTGAATGTTGTGTATCTGGTAATATAAAGGATCATCGCCCTTTTTTGTTTATCTCGCATAAGTTGCTTTAGCAGTGGAATTTTTAAAGGACTCTAAAGAAGGATATCGTGTCTTTTATGGGGAATTGAGCTCCAACCAGGCTGCACAAATATTACCAGGCTCCACTAAGAGAGAGACAATCTTCAATTGCTTCAAATCAATGGAAGTAAACACTTTTTTTTATCTACCCGCAGAACCGAGACAACTACATCCGCTCCTGCCGCCTCCTCCCTGATGGACGCACGCTGATTGTGGGTGGCGAGGCGAGCACCCTTTCCATCTGGGATTTGGCCACGCCCACTCCCAGAATCAAGGCTGAGCTGACATCATCAGCGCCGGCCTGCTACGCTTTGGCCATCAGCCCGGATTCAAAGGTGTGCTTCTCATGCTGCAGTGATGGCAACATCGCTGTGTGGGATTTGCACAACCAGACACTGGTCAGGTAAGATGACGCTTAAACCTACCTAGACACGTATCCACATATACATACTTGGTTTGTTTCCATATATGAAAGTCTGAAATATGTTTAAGATAAGTGATGGAAAAAAAATTGTTGAGGTATAGAAGGGGACTTCTTTTCTCCTCCTAACACTTGATACTCACTCGTCCTTTTTATAACTGTGTTGCAAGTACCAATGCGTCAAAATCTGACATTATTGTGTGTTTTGAATTAAATGATGCTAGAATATAGTATTAAAGTATTTGCCACTAATGAGTTGCAAATTATTGTATTCAAATAGCCTGTTTAACAGAACATCCTAGATTTATTGAAATTGTGCTTATAGTATGCCTTGGCTATGAGTAGTGTATGTTCATGCTTGTATGCGTTCTCCACAGGCAGTTCCAGGGCCACACAGATGGAGCCAGCTGTATTGACATTTCCAATGATGGCACCAAACTGTGGACCGGAGGACTGGATAACACCGTCCGGTCCTGGGATCTGCGAGAGGGACGTCAATTGCAGCAGCACGACTTCACGTCGCAGGTGCACACGCGTTTGACTCTAAGACAGTCACGTGCACTCAAACATTTAAGAGCTTCCCCACCCTTGGCCATGGCCATCATTTCCATAGTCGTCCTTATTGCCAACTCCTCTCATCTCTTTCCAGATCTTTTCTCTTGGCTACTGTCCAACTGGGGAGTGGCTGGCAGTGGGCATGGAGAGCAGTAATGTAGAGGTCCTTCATGTGACCAAACCGGACAAATATCAGCTGCATCTGCATGAGAGTTGCGTGCTCTCCTTGCAGTTCGCTTATTGTGGTAAGTCAGCAACTGACGTTTGCTTATGCTGTATAGCTCAGTGTTTTCTACTCTTTCCACCTGGCTACAAACCTTGTCTTTTTATTTTTTAACAGAAGTATATATAAGAAAGTTTGGCATTTATCGAATCAATTGGATTCGGGTTGATAATGGAAGCCAAAATTGACTTGTAGTAAATGGTACTAATGTCATTGTTTATTTTGTTCCCACCTGAGTAAAAGGGTACAATTTCACCTACCATACAAAAACCATTGTGTTTGCGTATTTAAGGTAAGATTTTTAAACAAGGTTGCCATTATTGTTGTGCAGGTAAATGGTTCGTGAGCACTGGGAAAGACAACTTACTAAATGCATGGAGAACTCCTTATGGTGCCAGCATATTCCAGGTATGCAATGTTAATATTGGACCTAACTCATTACATGTAAAATGTCCATCCCAATATTGTACTTCAACCACCACCTCATAGGAAACCCCACCAGATTCCACCACTTGGAAGCCCGTGTTTAAGTGTTCCTTCCCTCCCTGTGCTTTTTTGCTCCCTTTCTTGTTTTTTTTTTAAACACTTTTTTTTTTTTAATCCTCCGCAGTCTAAAGAATCCTCTTCGGTACTCAGCTGTGACATATCTGCAGACGACAAGTACATCGTCACCGGTTCCGGAGATAAGAAGGCCACCGTCTATGAGGTCATATATTAACATGGCAAAGGAAGGCTCATTTGTACTTTGAAGCAAAAGAAGACAACAGCCATTTCTAGATCTTGAAATCACGTACTCACATTCATTGGTGCAACTTAGGAAAAGGACGAATGATCGGATACCGTTAGACATCTGTTTTGGAATGTCGCTTTTCTTTGGATCGCTTGATAGGCTATGGGACCAGGCAGTCTTAAAAGCCACTTAAGCCAACGAGGATCGATGAAAAACGTCAATAGAGGACAGAAGAAATGAAATGATGGATGTGAGCCAAGGAGAATGGTGTTGGACTTGGAGCCTTTTGCCTCTTTGCCCCGTGAATCTCGGCTGGCTGACACCCACGCCGTGTCATGGAGGTCTCAGCAGTCCTTCCAGCAAGTCCACCTACATATACGCACGCACACACATTGACATTCTCACGCATATGCATTCCCACCGTCAATTATCCTCGGGCATTCAACATTTCACCATCTAATAGGAGCGTCGGTAACTTTTTCCACTTTCTATGAAGTCCTCCAATGGCCAAACTGTTTTTTTTTTAAATTCAAAATAGCATGGGTCCGATATTATGAATATTTGTCAGGAGAGATCGTATAGTTTGGCAGCTACATCGATTTGTGGCCAGTACATACTCCCCCAGGCTAGAGATTCTTTGTTTACATCATGGCTCGGACTTTCCTGGAGGATTTTCGTCCTCCCAAATTCCAGAACCGTGCATACAACGTTGAAGTCTTCTGCGTTAGAATCTTGGTTCATGGCAATAGATTTTCTCTGGGTACTCGGGTCTCTCCTAAACTTAGTAGGTGAATGCAAATGCTTCTTGGGCATATTTTACCTGTCATCCAAAGCCACAAGCCCAATAGAAAATGGATAAATCAATTGCTTTTGAGGCTTATGAAAAGGTTCCCCTCCACGGATCTTTGACTATATTAAGGAGTTGAAATCCAACAAATCAAACCAAATACACACCCCTAATAGACACTTTATTTATATGCAGGACCTTACCTCAACAGCTATTTTTTTTTAAGGATGGTCATCTCAATTTCTTTCATGCATTGATAATACAGATAGAGGATAAAAATCTATCTTTTCCAGGCTGCCTCTCACCATTAAAGTAGTAATCGACAAGTCTTAGCAATCAGTGGACGATCGATTGTTGTGCATACACTGGGCGAACAAGTATCTGATCGTCCATTTTGCATCTCCGCGGAGAAAAAAAATGAGGCATATCAGTGTTGCTTACATCTGCGCATCATTTAAATCAAGATGATTTATGACTGTGCTTATGTTCTCTTATTTTAAATCTATTTTTGCCCATTGAATGTTTGTAAAAATGTACATAAATGTTTTTTTGGGGGTGGGGGTTGGGTTTGATTTCATATGGGATGTTGTTAAGAAAGTGTTTTTGTATATCTTTTACACCCAACAGAAAGGAAAGGAAAAAAACTAAAAGGTCTTAACTGCTAATTTTAAAACTTTAGTTAATAAATGGTGTTTTTTTGTAATCAAAGTGGCCTTTGTGAACATTTTTTGACACCAAATAAACAGAATAGTTTTTAAATGCACCAGCTAGCTTTTAAAATGACATTTGGTCAGTCCACAACCATTTACGGTTATACTTTTATTGAGAAGATTGTCATCAGACTGTCATACAACTTATATGACACGTGTCAATATGAAGACGAATGAATGCAGATGACAGACACCACTATTTGTATTTCAAACTCTAAAAGAAGTCACTTGTAATAACAATTTTTACTTAAAAGCCTTGTTTGCTGTTTGATGATGGAAAAAGCTTCATGACTGCGTTCCCTTGTCTAGACGACGTGCCACAATAATCGGAGTCATGCTGACTTTCTCCTACATGTAAGCTTTCAGGCCATAATTTTGAATGACTCTTGCTGATATGACAACTGTGTCCTTACTGTTCCCTCCAGTGCCATCGTTGGATCCATCACCCTGACTTCATAATTATTTTCATCCTTCATTAACATGAGGTGAGTCACAACCACTTTGAAACATCCATCTGTTCCTATTTCATTGTTGTGAAACTGACTCGGCAATGTGTGAAAGAGGACATTAGGAATTATGTTCTACTTATTCATGTGAGAAAATAGAGTTTAGCGTTCCTTTTGAACTTTTCAGCTCTTCTGAATCTTTTTGTATTCCATTTTGCCCACTAAAACTTTGTCTTCAAATTAACTCGCCATCTTCCTGAGCACACCGGTTATATGGTACTTTATGTATATGTTATCCTCTATTTTATATATATATATATATATATATATATATATATATATATATATATATATATATATATATATATATATATATATATATATATATATATATATATATATATATATATATATATATATATATATATATATATATATATATATATATATATATATATATATATATATATATATATATATATATATATATATATATATATATATATATAAAATAGAGGATAACATATACATAAAGTACCATATATATATATATATATATATATATATATATATATATATATATATATATATATATATATATATATATATATATATATATATATATATATATATATATATATATATATATATATATATATATATATATATATATATATATATATATATATATATATATATATATATATATGGTACTTTATGTATATGTTATCCTCTATTTTATATATATATATATATATATATATATATATATATATATATATATATATATATATATATATATATATATATATATATATATATATATATATATATATATATATATATATATATATATATATATATATATATATATATATATATATATATATATATATATATATATATATATATATATATATATATATATATATATATATATATATATATATATATATATATATATATATATATATATATATATATATATATATATATATATATATATATATATATATATATATATATATATATATATATATATATATATATATATATATATATATATATATATATATATATATATATATATATATATATATATATATATATATATATATATATATATATATATATATATATATATATATATATATATATATATATATATATATATATATATATATATATATATATATATATATATATATATATATATATATTTTTTTTTTTTACTGGAGCTTGTACACGTGGGGCGTCGATAATGCCACGACGTGGCAGCTGTTCAAATCAAAAGCGTGTTAAATAACTCACCAGCCCGATCCGCTGTTTAAAATTAACACCCACAGCAAATACTCTGGGCTCCCTCCACTTCTCATTCTCCCCCATGTAAACTGCAAATCTGATCAATTACTGTGAATGTTTAATTCTCCATCCCCAGTTTTGCACACATGCACGGACACACACACACACACACACACCCACAGGCACTAGGAGGCGATTAGGAGGCAATTACAGCAGCGGCGGTAACAAAATGAAAGCTGATCCTGGGAGGAAAAAAAAAGAGACAATGTCATTGCACGCTCAGAACGGGATGCAGTGAATGACAGTGTTCTCTTTTCATCATCATTTCTCTCTCCTCTCTCTCTCTCTCTCTCTCTCCCCCGACACACTGACGGATTATTCGCCCTAAATCTCCCAAATCCCTAATCCTATTTATCTCAGCACCACACATAAGAAAAAAATAAAAAATTAAATAAAAACTGACAAAAAGCTCTCGTCCCACTGGTAGATACAATGAGAATGTGGGTGCACTTCTCACAACATTGCTTTATTGTAAAGATTGAAAACTTTGAAATGTAATCGGTTAAGTGGTTTTAAATGATTATATGGTTTATGGCATATAAAAATCCTCTTATGCTTCAGTTTAGCCGTTTTTCTTCATTAAAAGCATCGAGAGTTGGAATGATCTGTTTCCAGGTGAGAGTGGCCATCAAAAAAGAGCTTATAACTGCTTGAAGTACCACTGTAATACCCTTAACTGAACTGTATGTATTACAAGTTATAAGTAGGCTAACTGATTTATAATGAAATCAAATTGCAGGTAAAGTGAAACATTCAAAACATATCGGCATATTGTACATGCTTTGGTTGGAAAGATTAATTTGGTCAGGCATTGTAGTTGATTGTACTCTTAATTTATTGCTCTTACTGTACTAAGTAGTCACAAAAACAAACAAAAAAATAATTCCAGTTTCATAATGATCATATATTGATTGCAGACACAAAACTAAAAATAGTAAATTATGAAACAAAGGAAAAAGTAAAGAAACTTTCACTCACTCTCAAACAAATCCTAGAAAAACACAATTACAAATGAGCTTGTATTAAGGTAAATATGTTCTAAAATTCGAGAAATTACATTGATTGATTGGAAATATTGCCCTGCCTATTGAAATGCGCTGACTAGAAACCCGGTCAATACTTTGTGTTTATACGCTGTTGAACATGCGACTGATTTTCTCTTAATGTAACTCCACCCCGTAACCCCCAGTTTCATTCAGCATTTCCTATTCCATAACTCACCCCCAGATATCTTTAATATGCACGTTTATGACATTGTGTGTGTGTGCTTAATGATCTTTGTGTGCTGTGTTTCCCCCCTAGCCAAGGTGAGAGACCATGCTGAGGTGATCAAGCCCTACTGAAGCTGCAGGTATCAACTGCAAACACCTGCCCGCCTTCATATTAACATACAACACCCACGCGCACACACGGGCTGCTGCACAACCCCGATAGCGCAGCTCTGTCCTGTCAACACGGAGGATAATCAGCTGCTGGGGATTGTGGGTAAACTGTAATAATCCCTCACATGGAATACGCAAAACATCACAGACTTATTCAATAGGATGAAGATAACTGTATATGTATGTGTGTGTGTGTGTGTGTGTCATGGATACATTTCCATCTTTAACATCTTCACCTGCGGCTGATTGTCACTTTGTGAAGATATGCCACTGCTCACACAGACTTTTGCTTCATTTGACACTCGTCATGTTGGAAATCACTTGTTTTATGATTGTGCCTTGTGGCATGGGATGAAAATACTAGTTTAAAACATGCAAAAACTGATCACTTAACTCCAGTTGTTGTCTACTACTTGTTCAAATTTGATTACACCTGCTTCCAAAATGAGGATTTAAAAAAAGCCAGTAAAATGGATTATAAAACCAACATTTGAGCCCTTGGGGTAGTCATGGGTAATCTTGTTAATGTCTCTAAGACACAAAGCGCACACTGGAACATTTATTACACACGCTTAACGCCAGCTGCATTCTCCCCTAGAGAGCGTATTTTAGTCTCCCCGACCCCCCCCCCAAAAAAATATATATATATATATGAACGTGGCTACTTGGCTAATCTGCTAGTTAATCTGGCTAACACTTTTTTTTCATGGGTTTGTTCACTGCGGCGAGGATTAGTGCCTCACAGATCACAACCTGATTTCCATAATCCATAATCCTCTGTTTGTCCCTCATATTTGATTCCATGGTTTTCCATAATCCATAATCCTCTGTTTGTCCCTCATATTTGATTCCATGGTTTGTGTTACAGTCGCAACTTTGTTTCACTGACATTTTTTTCCCCCTTGTTGTGAATATTTGGAATATAAAATAATAGATATTATTATTTCTTCTTGCCAAAAAAAGGGTCGGATGTGCCTATTACTTTGATTTAAAATACGCCCCTTCTTCGTATACCCCCCAATTCTTGCTGTTTCTCTCCACTAGCCTCTATTTTCTGCTCCAAGGGTCCGAAGAATCCCCCTCACGGGGAGGAAATTCTTGATAAAAGTTAACTACATATGTACACAAGCAGATGTTAAATGACCATTTTTAAGGTTGAACGATTAGGGAAGAAGAGAGAAATGAGAAAGATAGATTTATTTATGGTAATTATTAATGGCTATTGTTATTGATCAGTACAGTAAACAAACATCTATTCAAAAGTTGTCAATAACTTAACTCCTTTTCCGCTGACCAATGCAAGAACTGCTTAGTTTTACAGCCTGGTAGTTCCTACACCGTCAAATCTTTGTATGTTTACTTGATAGATATAAGTGCATGCATGTAGGTGGGTTTGACCACCTCCTCCCTGGGGTCTCGACTGTTTCAATGGTGGGCCTTAATCAGTCTCCATCTCTCTGCTGATCCGTCTCCTCTGTTATCTTTCTCCTTATACCATCACTAGCCTAGCCCCCCTGCCCCGTCTCCCCGACACACACACACACACACACACACACACACACACACACACACACACACACACACACACACACACACACACACACACACACACACACACACACACACACACACACACACACACACACACACACACACACACACACACACACACACACACACACACACACACACACACACACACACACACACACACACACGCGCGCACGCGCGCACATGCAAGCAAGCAGACATCGCTCTGTAAGAATTCTCCAAGCCCCATTGCTCTTTCTTTCAACACTGGCTCTTTTGTTGTTGTCTTGTTATTGATCATAGCTCAGTTAGAACTGATAAGAAAACAAATGAGCAGGGTAGGTCACATACTGGATAATCTAGTTGTTCACCCCATTTTTTTTTAGACCCGTTCTCATTCAACTGAATGGTGAAAAGTATTAGAAATTTTCATCCCGCAGCTCCTGTGATGTAGAATGTTTTTTATTCTCTCTCAAAAGGCATTGATCAATTGGACCTTAATCAATTTTCAAGAATTTTAAACGCTGACATGAGGCAGAGAAATGTTGTATATTTGTGTGGAGAAAACTACTTCTTCCACATTCAAGATTGAATAATAAGGTGTTTACTTCTAGGTATCACACTTGACGCTTTCCAAAATGTTCATGAGGCCTGATCAAACAAACACGGAGCACGCTCAATGAATTGCACGCACACATGCAAATGTGAATAAAGGCACTTTGTATATCTCACAGCTCAGAGAGGCGATAATTGCAGTTTCCTCCCGCCTTCTCGCCAACGCCCGCCCCCATTCCCCTCTCCAGCTGAGTGATTACCCCTCATTAAAAATCCCAATCAAACATTGTTAGCGCAGATCGTTAGGGTGTACTCACCCTCCCTCGCTCCCTCAGCCTCACCCCGAGCCACTTCTCTCTCTCTCTCTCCCTCCCTCCGTCGTTAGCACTAAAGCCAGCCAGGCCTTTGAGAAATGTTATTCTAATTCCAATTAGCTCTTCAGGCTTGGAGATGAGCCAAGTTGTGCTACACTAACCGAGATTCACACGCTCAGGCACATGCATTAGCATTTTAAGATACACGCATGCACGTACACACCGAGAATAGCAGCAGTTAATGGCTTTGGCAGCATTCTCATAGGGACCCGAAGAGCAATTAGGCTGCAAACTACACATTGTAAATCCCCTGATTACTCTGTTTTCTGTTTCTGCGTATGCAACTATGTGTGTGTGTGTGTGTGTGTGTGTGTGTGTGTGTGTGTGTGTGTTTAAGGCTGTTTATCTGTCACACATTACCATGCTACAAGAGAGGCACCCCGGATAAATGCAATCTAAAGAACACTCTTACCTATGAGAGGCTGTCAGGGACATCATTCTGGATTACCTCTCTCTCAACACTCAGGAAGCACTCATAAACGCTATTGAAATACTCTTATTCACACTATTGAGACACTCACAAACTGATTTTTTTCCCTGGCAAAACTCAAACATTGTCACACACATTACTCATGTACGCATACAAATGTTTGTACACGCACCACAGAATATAATTTTGCCGATGTTCACTACTACAGCACTTCTTTGCAATACTTTTTGAAAATATTTTGAATTCTGATTTTTTTGTAGCTGTACGCTTTACTGTGCATTACATTTTACTCAAATTCAAATGGTAATACAGGAGTTTTCGTGTTCACCCAGGGCTTGCATGGGTTTTCTCCATGTATTACGGTTTCCACCCAAAATTGCCCACCTCCTTGTGCACTGCAATTGCCTGGCCACCAATTCAGGGTATACCCTGCCAAGAATTTGACCTTATTTTGTCACAAGCGCACATATAGAACATTAGTGAAATTGGTGGCAGAATTTTCAAATCTTTGAATTCGTTTCTGAGAAATTTCTTTTAGAATGATATAAAATTGTTGCGTTAGGCCCTTCAATATAAACTAAAGGAATCATTTTTGCATTATTCTAATCGCAACTTGGTTTATGAGGCTTTATACACCAAGTTTCCTGAATAATACAAGTATGCACAGATCTAGTTCCAGTTAAGGAGACGACCCCATCCACACACACACACACACACACACACACACACACACACACACACACACACACACACACACACACACACACACACACACACACACACACACACACACACACACACACACACCCACACCCACACACTTGCGTGGAGTTGCTGTCTTATCACATTATGTCAGAGGATTTAGTCACATGACCCGCAAGACAGGAGCAGTCAGGCGCCAAAACTCATTTCCACCTTCAAAGACTCCCTTATCGCCTCAGACTCTTTGTGTGTAGGTGTTTTTGCGTGTTTGCGTGTGTGTTTGTGTGTGTTTGTGCTTGTACTGACACAAGCGTGTGATGTGATGTCGTCTGACGGCGGGAGTCGCAGCGAATCATATACTATCACTTCCTTCTTAGAAAGCACAATAACAAACACAGAAAAACAGGGCCAGATAGCAATGTTAAATTACAGTACACACTGTAGATCGGCAAACCAACATTCTTTTTTGTGTGTGTGTGATTATGAAGAGTTTTTAACAGGACAATGAGCCATAAAACTAATGAAAACAACCCAGAGAATGGCTAACTATCCTGACTTGGACTTCCATGAGCCCTCCTGATCTAAATCAAATCTGATCCGTGCAAGGGGCTGAAAAAATGCAGTCAGGAGAAAGCACTCTGCAAACCTGATGTAAGTGCAGCAGTTTGCTCACGGCCAAAATATCGTGTTGCGAGATGCAGATGTTATATTCCCGTATTTGTTAAATTGTTCGAGTTACCCGGTTGACTTCTTTGCTTTGGGTCGAGGGCAACAAATGATCTCCAGCCGTTCCACTTCCAGGTAATGGCAACATCACCACATCTGGGAAGTATCAGTTCACGTAATAAATATACACATGCAGGGGTGTTTTCCAATTTTCCTGCTATTATGTCAGTTAGTTTTTTCCTCCCCATCCCTCATATTTAACCACATATTTTTTATGTATTTGAAGATGCATCACAGAAGCTCTCTCACTTTCTCACTCTCCCTCTTTTTCCTGAGGCGGGAGCTTACTTTGCATCCTGCACTAAATAATGTCAAGCTGATGTGACTTTCATGTGGTGTGTGTGTCTCTGTGTCTCTGCGTCTGTGTGTGTGTAGCAGGAGAGATGGAGAGAGATAAATGCCGCTGTCACGCTGTGCGGCCCGCTCTGTCACTTTGATAAATCTGACCCGCCATTTGACGACACCTGCTGACAAGCGAGCCACCGCCTGATTGGCTGGCACAGTTCGAGCTCAGGGAGGATGCTAATGGGTATGATGGACAACAAGTCAGGCACACACACACACACACAGATGGGGGCTGGAGGACTTGAACAAGTAGGTCACACATTCTGTCTAAACACACAGATGCACACTTGTGTACGTTATTAGCAGGGCAATTAGTGCTAATGACGGCCACTCTGACTCACCTGATTGGCCTAATTAAGTTGCTCATTAGCATATGCCTCTATGTCAGGGATTCTTAGTAAGCAATTAAACACAAAGGTATGATTTATCCCCATCAAAATATGTTGACTGCACATGTTGTAATCAAATCTTTCTTTACATGCCTTTTTGCATAGATTATTGCACAGTTATTATTATTTTTCAGTTTCTGCTTTGTTTCCCCAACTGAACTCTCATTGTGAAATTTAAATTTATCACCCTTCAAATTTCTTAATTTTCCCTTTACAAAATGGGTATATACAGTAGATGACACTTAAACATATAATCTGAAAGTCACAATATGTAGCAAAATAATGCCCATTATACCATACTTTAGACAAATGCAGAGCCAATAATAGGGATAATTTGCTGTTGCACTGCTATCAAGTGCTCCAATATGTGAAAATGAAGCAATTATGATGAGCAAATGTTGGCAACAAGCTATAGAAATGTGTCTAACTATGCAAAGGACTGAGAAGTTAAATTGCTATTGGGAGAAAATGTGAAGAATCTGGATAAAATAACATTTATTCATTCATTTATTTTCCGAGTAGCTTATCTTCATGAGGCTTGTGGTTTAAAAAAAAAAAAGGGGAAAATATATTTTGAGAAAGTAAATTACATTTGAAGCTACTTACACTTGTTTTGTTTAATTATATTGCTTTAAATGTATTCTTTATAACTGTTATAACTTTTTCTGCAGTTGATCCAACTTGAGCAATGTAAATGCATGACAATAAGGAGCAGCCAGATCTTTTCCTACTTAGGAAGGTAAGAACAAAAGTTTGCAAAGTATCTTTATATTTCTGCAGCAATGTCATTTCTAGTCTAGTGCATTGACCCGCTTGCATCTAATTTGATAAATTTATACGGTACGCAAACACGTGCACAAAAACAATAAGCATGTACGGACGTGAACTTTCACTGGGCCGTGGTCTCATCATGCAGACTCATTATCGTCATGGTAACACCAAGTACAAGACACAATTGCACACACTCACCCCCCACCACATACATACACACTCATGCACCTAATAGGATTCTCCATCTGTCTATGTAAATCAATAGCAACCTTTGGTGACCTCTTGGGCTGTGCAGTTTGACAGTTAATCACTTGATAAGTGTGTGCGTGTGTGCGTGCATGTGCGCCATTGTTCCCGTGTATATGCATCCATTGTTGATCATTTAATCTTATTGGGGATAGAAAAACAACAGAAACAATAGGGAGAGACACAATGCTACTCTGTGATTGGGTCAAATTATAACAGTTTTTACTCTAATATATTCATATTTTTCCCCTCCCTACATGATTACTTTAGTGTTATAGTATGATATGAATATTGTTTTTGTCAGTTTATCTTAATATCAATCTAATACTGATGCTTTCTTTTGTTATAACAAGTACCCAAGATAATAGTAATACTAATCTTCAAAAAGACCACAATTGTTTTTATAACATCTTGATTTTACTCTGACATAAAATACATATTTAAACAGTATTTTTGTAAGATGAATGAACAACATTGCAGGGTGTGTGTGGTGTGATAGGACTTGAAAAATAATAATAAAAAAATAATGTAATGGGAGTTAAAAGCAACAACAAAAAGACAAAAACGAGCATCCAAATTTCATTTGAGAGATTACATTCAAATCTGATATATTTTCATACTATAAAAACTTTATGGTTGCTTGAATAAGTTCTCGGTGGTCTTTGAGCCTCGTCCTCGGCCACATTTATATATTCATTACTGTCATTAACCTTCCTGCAGCACCGTCCTCCGTTCATCTAATTACTCCCCCCACTTGCCACCATTCTGCTCCCCCACCTGTTGTCTGACAAATGAACGGTTTCGCCTCATTGCTCGCGTGACAATGTCAACAGATGGGGGAAGTGTGTGCACACTTGTGCTCACTGGCACACACACACACACAATCATTACTGGTGTAAATTGAGCAACATATGTTACAACAAAAAAATCCTTGATAATGGTAAAAGTAGAGCAGTCAAGGATAAAAAAAACAAAAAAAACAGTGATGTTTTCATTTGTTTTGACATTGCACAGCAGACAAGTAAATTAGACCTTTCAATGCTGTTTTAGTTTTAGAGATAGATTTGGGCAAAGTGGATCAAATTTGCTGGGGGTGTTGGGCGGTTGACCCCTCAACTAAAGGCCATATTCCCCCAATTTGGCCAGCACTATTTTATAGCTTCCGCTTGGCTGGCTTGAAGATGGCGTATGACAACACATATGCTCACGATACAACCATCTGGACATCTGCTGTCCGGAGGACCGATGCCTCTTTGGGACAATTTGGCCCAATTTTCTGCTAAATGGTTGCCTTAAATTTTTCCAAATTTAGTGGTGTTTTTGGTGCGTTGGTTTGAGGATCTCGATAAATTGTTTATCTTATACTAATTGGCGGAAAAATGTGAGGAGCATGCCCACCTCATAGCTCCGATCTGGGTTCCATACTATGTGGAGATGGCCTTTTCTCTGGGTGATAATATACGGTCAACCAAAAGCAGGAAAAATTCGAAGGAATTTTGCCAATATTCCATTGGAGACACAAAGAGAGTCGCTGGAAGTACTTGCCAATTCACTAGTACTTTGTTGTACTACAGTCCTTTTACCAGTAGATGCCAATATTGCTCTGTGCTATAAGATGAACTTGGAGGAATCTGTCAGCATCATTGGGCAAAAAAAAGGATCCATCTTTTTAATTTCTGAAATCATCACATCTATAGTACTGGTGCTAACACTGAGAGGCAACAATCATTAACAATCATTTGGAAAAGACAAGTTTTCAAAGTGAAAATGTGGACAATCAGCCCTTGTGCAATAAAGAAGTCAGTTTGTTGGAATTTCGACCTGGTGGTCACGAAACAAACAGTCAATTTTTTCCAAAATGAAGAAACAAACAACGTCCTAAATCATATATTCACGTACATCTTTCATAAACCATTCATGTCTCATCTTTAGGGTCTGGAAAATAAAATGAAGGGAAATAATCCCGTGGAAGAGTTCCAAATGGTAAGACCTTCAAAAAGTTCAATAACTGTTAAATATATCTTCATAAACTCCAAAGTTTTTGTTCCTTCTGTTTTCCCAAATCCAGGACTGAAGAGTCGATCAGGTGCAGCAGGAGAAGTTGGGCTTTTTCCTGGGCGCGTCCAATTTGGGCAGCGACTGGTAACTTTTCTCATCCAACCTTGCATTTTTCAACACCTCCCTATCCAGACAGAAACCTTTTTGAGTTTAGAGCAGTAATACATTGCTAACTTGACTTGCGACTTTACTATGAAACCAAAACTCATTCATTTATTTATTCAACCAATGTTTTTTTTTTCCCCCGTTGGTCATCGTTTTCCCACTTTCCTATCAATTTACAGTAATACCTCATTTATTGCAGTAAATAGGTAAGAAGACATGCCGCAATAGGTGAAAAACCGCAATGGAAAGACACTGTCTTTATGGTGCCTATTTAATAGTATTTTGACTCCCAAAACGTAGACATGCCCTCACATTGCCTGGGAAATAATGTTCTAAATGGGTACCTTCGAGGGCATGTAACTAATCTTTTACCTGGCAAGGTGCAGTGCCGCCTCCAAAATGTTGGCGCCATCCTTGGCGCTGGTTTCACAGAACAACGTGTTGTAGGTCTGTTTAAAAAATAATAATCATCATTTTTGAAATGGTAAAGAATCCATTCATGTCTCTGGCTGTCAATGGATGAATGTTGAAATTAATAGTCATGTATATTTTGTCTTCTATCTAAACTTTTAATTTACCAAGATCATAAAAATGATAATTAATCACTTTCTTCACAGCAACCAATAACAAATCCGTTCTACCTTGTACTCCTACCTGAAGCATTTGGAAATTTGACGCTGAAAACTAATTGTGTGTCTGAAATTCGTGTGGTACATATTTGTGCTCAGCCCACAAAGAATAATAATGTTTGGACACCATCTGGTGGCTTCTTAGTGGTAAGCCTCTAAATTCAATTTTTGTGTTCATTAGGTCACATTTTCTTTTGCCAATTTCCCTCGAATATTGGTAGATCATCTTTAAAAAAAGGCTAATAATAATAATAATAATAGTCATCACCATAGCCAGCTTCTCGCCATAGCTGGTGGGGACACAGTTGGTTGTTCCATGCCTGAGATCACACTTGTTACCAATAAGCATGATGGGGACGTCCACCTGAGACATGTCCTGTTTTTTCCCCCCACACACAAACACACACACACGATTGCTTAATCTCACTACAGCTCATATCAAAGCTTCTTCACACGACACACAAAAGACTTCAGTGACAATACTTACGCATCGGCTGCTTGTGAAAGAAATAAGAGAAATGTGTATATAATAAAGATCAAAATGTGAAAAAAGACAGAGGATAGCTATTTACCTCAATCATGTCCACCCACTCCCTTACATTCAGGAAGCTCTTCTCACACGTCACGTCATACAACAGCAGTACGCCGTCTGCTCGTCGGAAGTAAGATTTGGCGATGCTGCGGAATCTGGACACGGAAAAACGCTCATGATATTGTCACTCACGTATGCTTACAAAGACAAACACGAATAAAACACCTTTCCTGTCCGGCAGTGTCCCAAATTTGTAACACAGTGGGCTCTCCATCCACAATGAATGTCTTCATTTGGAAATCCACACCTGCAAAAATAAAAACAACAACAAATAAACAAACCATAATCTTCAAAATGATAAATTTATTCTAAATTATGCCGAAACCACAACTACTTTGAAAAAATTATAACCTTTAGGGTGTTAATTTGGAAAGTAAACAGTGTTTTTCTGCTTAAAATAATATAACAAGTACAATAATGAAAAATAAATTGCTAATATGTCAGTATATGACCAAAATCACTGAAAATACTAACTCTGTCCCATAAAGCGTTACATCTAAAAAGTCTCTAATTGTTGAAATGTGAACTTGTGGTTAACTTTAGCTCACCCAGAGTTGCGTTGCAGTTGTGTTTGAACTCATTCTTGCAGAGGCGCAGAAGGAAGCTGGACTTGCCCACGGCCGAGTCTCCAGCCATGACGATCCTGTAGACCTTCTCCGATGTCATGTACCCGAGGTCGCTGTCCTTGTCCTTTTTCTAAGGACAACAATCAGGAGGCAATACTCTCACTCACCACCTTATTCAGATTTTGCTCATTTTGACCTTTTAAGATCCCTAAAAGTATACTCTCAATCATAGGGTTCTCACGTGTACACTGAGGGCGCTCACAACTTTTCGAGTGGGCGGAGTGGCAAGCGGTGGCGCCGGAACGGGTTCGGGCGGCTTCCAGTCCATCACGGAGCTGCTGTCGGAGCCAAATGCGGACTCCACATCTTGTGTTTCTGCTGGCTGCCGTGTCAAATAACACAATGAGACAATGGTTTACAAGGGAGAAGAGAGTTGATGAGCGAAGGCTACATTCACTATTCCACAAAAGAAGAACAAATATTGCAGTCTTCTTAAGTGGTGAAGATGGTTTCATCATGCATTCATACAAAAAAAAAACACTGGGGGGTTCTAATTGGCTACCAGTGGACCATTTATACTCCACCACCATTGTTATTTATAGTTGTAATTCACCCAGAATGCCTAAACATGGACCATAACAAGAAATAAGGAAAATAAATTGACATTAATAACTCTAACCTCTGTCTCATCAATCAAGCAGGTAGTGGTGAATTCCTCCTTTTTATTGCCAACTATCTCCTCCACCATTTCCACCTCCTCTTCCTCTTCTTCCAGGCCTTTGACCTCCTGCTCTGAGTCGTATCCGCCGTGAGAGCCTCTCAACGTGGACAAACCGCTGTCCATATAGATTTCGGGCAGGCTGTCTTCCTCGCACTCACTGCTGTTCTGTCTTCTCAGGCCCGGGTCGCACAGCGCCAGGGCCAACGTATCGTTGCTGGGACGACGGCCAAAGTTGGAGTACTCTTCGGGACGCTGGCAGAACCTTGAAAAGACATCAAAGAAATTAAGGTATTTTTGTGTGGCTAGAGGGCTTTTTTTTTTCCAAAGCTTGTTCATCAGGTTCGGATCCAAAATATACAGGTAGTGACTTGTAGGTACCTAAAATGACAAGGAATTGTCGCAAAATTAACTTACTGCCTGCCATTGAAAATGATAGAGGTCACATTCATTTAAACTGGGAGTGGATGCTCATATTTCAGAGCCATGAAGTTGAAATGAAATGAAATAAATATTCAAGAGAGATAGAGAAAAAGTGCTGAAAATCACAACAACAAATTGAATCTAACCTTTCTAACGCGTATGGTGACTGATAGCCGATGCTTTTACTTCGGTTTCTGTTGTTTGAGTTGCTTGCGCTGCCGCTTGACTGTAACACAGTATTACAATACATTTTTAATAATCAAATATTTGAAAAATTCATAGATTTATAATGAAATAATGTAAATGTGCCTTTCACGTAAAGAAAAAACATTGTCAAATTATTTTTTCGGACCAATATTTATGGTAATTGGGTTCTTTACAGTAAATGTAATGAGAATTTGTTAAAAAAGATACATTGAAAATAAATGAAAAAAAAAGAATGCCAAGGCTTTTCCTGAGATTAAACACTACCTTAGTCATCCTCTCCAAAGCAGCTCTAAGACCATCGTTGCTGTCATGGAGCTTTCTGTTGGCCTCCCTTTTTGACACACCCAGAAATATGAGGATTATCAAGGAATATTTAATTTCTTGGCCATTTTGATGCATGTGTTTGTGACTCACTGTAAGACCTCAATCTGGCTCTCCAAGATGTCTCGCTCATCAGCAAATTGTTTCATCAGCTCTTCATCTCTGTAAATGAGATGCATTCATGAATATACAAAATAGCAACCTGTCTTGGGAATTTAGCATGTTGCAGAAAATGCTGAATTATTATGTCAAATTCAGAGAGATTTTTTTTGGTGGTACCTCAAAAGATAATAATTTTGGTTTATAATATACAGGGTGTTCCAAAATGTTTGACCCCATTTCGTAAGCCAATAATTTTGACAATTTTCGTTGGAATGACCTCCAACAAAAATTGTCAAAATTATTAGCCTACGAAATGTGGTCAAACGTTTTGGAACACTTTGTATGTCATGCTAGTGAGTACATGTCAGTTACAGTGAGGTCAACCATGGCTCAACTAAACAGCTGTGTGTATTATTTATGATAAGAGAAACTAATCGGAGGCACTTTGTTTTGTCTGAGCTAGTGTGTTGCTAGGCAACCACACACTGCATGTCTGTCCTCGCTCCAGGATATCCTGTTTCGCTTGGTGACAAAACGAGAACACCCCCATTCCCAAGGAGAGGACACTCACAGAGAGGCATTTTTTTCCCCGCCGACTCAAATTGCCCTGAGAATTTTCAAGTAACCTACACCGAGGCTTAAATTGTTCCAACCAATTCCATGTGCACGTGAGATAAAATGAAGCACGGTGATGTAATGACCTTTCAAAGTTGATGCTTTGGTCAGTGAGCTCGGTCTTGAGCGAATCCATGTCACTCTGGAGACACGCCACTTTGGTCTGAGACCTGAGCAGCTCCTGTTTAAACTTCTGGTTCTCCTACACACAGTTACCCAAAATGCAGAAATGCAATCATGCAAAAACAATTCAAGAACAAAAACAAAATGGCTTTCACTTGCAAGCCCTCTTACCAGCGTCAGCTCGTTGATCCTTTTCTTCAGCGCCGGACTTTCATCGTTTACTGTGATGTCCTTGTACTTTTCCTCAATCTGTGCAGGAAATTTAAAATATGTAAATCATTTATTTTCCCAAAAATTATCACAGGAAAACTTATGAAAGGAAAAATGGCTAGTCAGAAACCATCAAAACTATCATTAACCAAAACCCACGACCAGGGCCTTTTTTTGTGCTAAGGCAAGCATTTAATAAATAAATATAGTACTCATAGCCATCATGGTCAAAGTGGTACAATATCTCGACAAAATGTTGACCTAAAAGAAGGCAATAGTTGTGCATAAATCAAGCTATTTTCTATTTACTCAAAAATAAAAAGCAAACAAACATAATACCACTCATATTTTTGCAAATACTCGTTTTTGGGGAAAATGCATGTTTTGCTGATATAGCCATGTACCGTATTGACCCGATTATAAGACAATGTTTTTTTGCGCTGCAATAAGACTAAAAAAGTGGGGGTCGTCTTATTTTCAGAGTCTAGTCATGATACTCATTCACAGTACTAGATGGCGCTATATATCTTTAAAGCGAAGGCTGAACTTATCTCCCTAGGCCAGAGCCAAACCCTGTCATGAAGAAGAAAGATTAAAAAAGATGATGGTGATAGATGAGGAAGAGTTTTCAAACAATTGCAAATATGGTGTCATAGATCGTAATATATGGTGACAGAGAGCTAAAAAAGATGGCCTAAAAATGCTCTCAGTCGGAGAAAAGCGCAAAAACGTGTAACATTAAAAAATGACGAGTTACCATTTGCATCCTTTGTATCTTACACTGTAGCTCGCACAATTCTGTCTCATAAGTTCTTCGCAAATCATCCAGTTCAGCTGCCCCTCGCTTCTTTTCCTGCATTCACACACAGAATAACAACAACATAGCCATTAATAATTTCTGAAATGTTTGGAACTGAGGGAGAATTCCATGTAGTTGTGTGGTGATTCCTGTGACACGTTCACCTGTTACTACTTTAGAACTACCGATAAGATGCAGTGGACATAAGTTTCCTCCAATTTGGGCAGTTGCACCAGATTCCGAGTCAGCTGACTCAATGCAGCACACTTACATAAGTCTTTATGTACATAGTGATAACAATTATACTATACGTCATGACTTGCCGATAAAATTCACTGCTAACCTGAACGTTTGTCACTTGAGTGCTGGTTGATGAGATTATGGTGATTTTTGCAATGTTCAAAAAGATGAAAGTCAACCCTAAAGATAGATATTACAATTTAAATACCTCTTTTAGTGTCCACATTTTCATATCACTTGAATGAGCAAATATGTTATGTTTCTTACAGTAAAGGATCAGGCCTATTTTATGTGAACAATTCAATGTTCCAGGTGAGGGAAGAGCTGAACAAATTGTTTGGTGAAACATCAATTAAACAGAAAGTGTTAAATTTCAAATACAAAAATCAATTGAAATTTTAGTTCACAACATTACTAAGTATGTAGAAATTACATTTAGTATTGCGTCAAATTTAAAAAATGATGAACGATTAAAAAAAAGTCACCTTGTGTTTATTACACACTTAAATTTGAAATATGTAAGAGTTATTTTTATGTATAATAGTAATTAGCCATGTTTCATTAGGGAAAACTTGGACCGCTTTTGAATGAACTGTTTTCTTTATATAATATTCTTTGATTGCTCCAGATTTGATGACAATCTACTTTCCAATCAATTAATTTTTATTTTCACAAAGATATTTTCTTTTTATATTGCACGCAATATGAAATGTTGTAAAATACCAAATTTAGTAAGGGCACATGTCACAGATTGACAGGATCATTTGAATTCTAATGTATGTTGTACATGTTGTACATGTTGTACATTGGTATACTGATGAATACGTAATGAAGTGACCTCACCTGCTCACGTGCTTTCCTTTCAGTTGTGTGGATACGATGGTCCATCTCCTCCTCCATCTCGCTGAGCTGCATGGACGCTTGATCCTGCGCTCTTTTAAGACAACAGCATGTTGCTTCAAAACAAAATACTCTACAGGTAGGTAAGTGTCTCTTTCTCTCTCGCATACCGCCTGATGGCCAGTGCCAAATTTTCCATTTCCGTATTCTGTTGTTTGATCTCCTTGATGAAGCTCAGAAGGACTTTTTCCATCTGAGGAATCAGCCTAGGCTCGTTCATGCTGACGTTCTGGTATAATGTCGCTACTTGCTCTTGTCTGCAACAAAAAAAATGCAAACGCTTCATCATTATAAAGTCAAAATAGCTATATGCTTATAGCTAAGTAGCTAGATATAATTCATGAAAATGGATTGCAATCTCCTATAATAATGAGTTAATCATTATTTTCTATTGTTCATCCATCTGACAGACAAACATTGCCCAACATATTGAAATGTGTATCACAATATGCCTTTATAATAGAGAATATCGCCTAGTAGTAGTATAGTAGTGACTGTATACAGCACATGTGTCAAAGTGGCGGCCCGGGGGCCATATATGGTCCTCTAGATCATTGTGTGTGGCCCGGGAAAGTAAATCATGAGTGCCGACTTTCTGTTTTAGGATTAAATTAAAATGAAGAGAATAGTTAGTTAGGTTAGTTAGAAAATCAATTCAATTTCTTAGCTGTCTGCGTCCTGTGTAGTGTGTGCACTCCTACTCAAAACTTACTTTTCTTTGTTGACTGATAGGGCGGGCTAAGTACACAGACATGGCCGCCGTCTGTCAACAGCTTGCGGCACATGCATGTTTATCATGACCGAAAAACACGATCAATGTAGACCTGTCAAGTGTTTTTTGCGAAGTATGCCCAGAGGAAAGATGCATGCTGGTTTTACACCTTCCTCAAGTTGCTGCATTTTTTTTTACCTCATCGACAGACACAAAAGCGTGTCTTTAATTTTCTCAGAACACCCTTTTAAAATGTTCCCCATCAGCTGATCAGAAAATAAGATGGTGCCTTTAGACGTTGTGCATCACACATCCGACCACTGTGACAATCAATGTCCTCTAAAAAGCATAGAAATACATCCCATGCCAGACCTCCCGGGCTTGTGCGCACACAAACAAACACAATCCATTAAGGCTGTCGATCTAGAAACAAGTTTCGTTTGCATTTTTTTTCTCTGGGCTTGCGTGGGTTTTCTCCAGGTACTCTGGCTTCCTCCCACAACCCAAAAACATGCAGGTCGAACACTTAAAATCCCTTGGTTGTGCGCAACTATGATTACATGAACTAATGATTACAAGGATGTGGCGGGCCATATTTGGCCCCCGGGCCGCCACTTGGACACCAGTGCTCTAAATTGCCCCTAAGTGTGAGCTTGTGCATGAATGATTTTCTATCTCCTTGTGCCCTGCGATCAATTGGCCACCGATTCAGGGTGTCCAATGCCTGGTGCCCAAAGTCAGCTGGGATAGGCTCCAGCACCCCCTGCGTGTCTTGTGAGGATAAGCGGTTCCAAAAATGAATGATGTTAACCCAGTATACTGGTACTTCTGAAATACATACAAAGAATTGCGCATGCAGTATTTCTAAGCGCAGTATTTACTGACTTTGGGATAAACTTGCTGTGCTCGCCCAGCCGAGCCTCGAAGTCCTCCCAGGCGGCGTCGCCATGTCGCGCGTCGTTGTCCTCCTCCTCCGGCTGCTGTCGGGGTGGTGGATCGGCGTCCATTCGGTGTCGCTCGTGGAAGCCGCTGATGAACTCGGGCAGCGTGATAGTCCCGTCCTTGTCCACGTCTAGTCGGTTGAAGAGGCGCTCGGCCTCGCTGGGGCTGACGTGAAGCTCCGTGCAGATGGTGAAAAACTCGTCGCGCTCGATGCTGCCCGACTGGTCCGCGTCGTAAGCGTCGAAGAGCGCGCGTAGACGCTCCCGTTCCTCGGCGCTCATCACCTTGGGACGCGGAACGCTGGAGAAAAAAAATCGACCAAATCAAATGACAAAATAAATACAAATCTAACAAAAACACCTTAAAGCTGCATTTAGGTACGTACGTGGCTACGCGAACAGGTGAACAACTAATGTTACCTGAGTTAGTGTTTGTGCGCGTGTGCGTGTGAGGCGTGTTCACAAGCCCAGGGCTTTTCCTCAATTTAAGGATTCAAATAAGGAAATCATTGGAGTCGTAAAAAGTCATTTATTTTGGCAACTCGAACTATCCCCCCAAAATGATGATTATGAAAAAAAGTTGCCAAAAGTTTTTTCTAAGTCTCTCTTTTTTACTCAAAATTAATTTTGCTCCAAAAGAATGAATATAATAAAAAAATGATTGACTTTCAACCGATTCACGATGTCATTCACCTCTGGGATCTTCCACTAACAAGTTTTTTTTTCTTTATTCGTGTTTTTCAGTGACTTGGGTTTGAACCCAACAATAGGAGAAATTTCCTCAGAGTCCCCAGGCTCACCTTCCTCAAGAGAAAAAAGCATGTCGGTAGATTTGCGGAGGTCTTACAAGGTGCCCACACCTGCTGGTTGCCTCTGACCCTGGGGGACTCCAAAGTGGAAGAGTTCCCAGCCACCCCTTGAGAGGAGTGGTACCAGACCGTAAGCTGTGCATAGAGGTGAGCCCCACAACATTTTTGCTGGTGAAACGTATCATCATAATGCAGCAAAATGTCTGTGTATTATTTCTTGCTAATCAGAATTCAGTAATTTTTCAGTAATTTTTCAGAAAATGTAATTTTTCATACCAAATGTTTCCATTGTATCTATAAATTGGTAAGCACATTTTTCTAATGATCACTTTTTCTGACCTGGGTTTGACAATTCCATCAATAGAAATGCTCTCCATTCCATTTTCTTGATCTGGAAATGTTCTTCTGCCCCCGCCGACGTCCATAAAAGTGGAAGTGTTGTCGTTCCCTGTCAGGTTTCCACAATCCTCTTCTTCGCGGCTCCTGAAAATGGAGCTCCGCCGACGTTCAGATAAGGCTCTCGCCGATGCCGTTGCCATCTTTCTCCCTTGTTTGGACTTTCACTTAAAAAAACCTAACACTTCCCGCCATCCGTGTCCCTCAAAACATTCCAAAAAAGCAAATAAACAAGAAGATTGATCCGTTAGCATTTTCTATGAGACCTCCCTCCCATGTGGTTCTTATCCCACATCACATGTAGGCACTCCTCCTGGGAAAAAAAATCTATTAAAAAGTCCATGATGAAGTAATTGGATAAAACCCTGCAGGCAAACCGATATTAGAGAGCCCCTTCAGTATCATAGTTTCCCCCTTGTATGCTTTAACTTTACACGAAATACACAGTCAGCACAAATGTACTTCTTTGAAAGTGTAACTTTTAATTCAATAATGGTAATGGTGATTAATGCATTTAGAATAATTGTTGAGCTCAAGCCAAGAAGGTCAAACTCTCCGTTTATTGTCATTTGCGGTTACGCAAAATTCATGGGAAACTCTGACATCTGTCTTAATACAGCAAAATGATTGATATTTGCTAGAAATATTAAGTGGGACAGCTATTCCATGTCATCTGTTTCAAAGCAGGAGGGATGTGTAACAGGTTGAGAGTGGGCTCTGAATTATCTGGTGCCATGTTTGTCCAGGGAGGTGGACTGGTTCACCACCATCATGGGTATGCTTACCTCATGAGACCATGCCATGTGACTGTGATGTAACCTCGAACGTTTACCTACATATAAATGTTTCAAACACGAGCTCTTGATATATCCCGGAAGCAGTGGCAGGTAGTGCATTTAACACCTAAGCCTAGTAGTGCTACGTCAGATTCAATCCAACCCTCAATAACTTTTTATGGCTATAAAACCCATACTGCAGCTACAGCTGCGACACATTAAAAAAACCTGGGCGGCCGGTGGATGAGTGGATTGTGCGTCAACCTCACAGTGGGGCACATGAGTTCAAATTCAGCTCAATCCAAATGTGTGGAGTTTGCATGTTCTCCCGAAGCCTGTGTGGGTTTTCTCCGGGTGCTCTGGTTTCCTCCCACATTCCAAAGACATGCATTGTAAGCTGTTTGGACACTCTAAATTGCTCCTAGGTATGAGTGTGAGCATGAATGTTTTTCTGTCTCCTTGTGCCCTGCGATTGGCTGGCTACCAATTCAGGGTGTTGTCCTGCACCTGGCCCTTATTATACTATGTCGTTTTTTAAGCCTTACTATACTATGTCGTTTTTTAAGCCTTACTATATACTATGTCGTTTTTTAAGGGAAAAAAAGAAAATAGCCTGAAATACAGTTAAAGTATGAGTGAAAAGAGACAAAACAACAAATACTTCTGCTTATTTTCACAAGGTGGTGGCCCAGTGGTTAAGTCATCAGTCTCCCACATCTGAGGACCTGGGTTCAAATCCAAGTGCATGCAAAGATTTTCCAATTATTTTCAGGTCAATGAATGAGACAAAACTACAAGTACTACCACTTTCACTCGCAGGGTGGTGGCCCAGTGGTTAAGTCATCAGTCTCCCATATCTGAGGACCTGGGTTCAAATCCCAGTGCAGGCAAATATTTTCCCAATGTTATTCAGTCAAAAGAATAAGTTCTAATGTCTAAGTGTCTAACTCAATAAGTATTCAGTGGTGGATGAAACATTTAGTCAAAAAAATGACTAAGTGTTTACACCCATTTCCTTGGATAAAGCATACAGGTACTACTGCTTTCTCTCACCGGGTGGTGGCCCAGTGGTTAAGTCATCAGTCTGCCACATCTGAGGACCTGGGTTCAAATCCCGGTGCAGGCAAAGATTTTCCCACAATTGTTCAGGTAAAGGAATAAGTATTAATACTTAAGTGTCTAACTAAATAAATATTCAGTGGTGGATGAAACATTTAGTCAAAAAAATGACTAAGTGTTTACACCCATTTCCTTGGATAAAACGTTTCAACACCCATGTATAAGTGGGGCACGAGTTGGTGTAGTGGGTTGCACACTCGCCTTTGCACCGAGAGAACGTGAGTTCGCTTCCCGGTGTCGGCGGTTCACTGACCAAGCAAGCGGTCGAGGGTCGGCCGAAGGCCGACCCGAGAACGCCTTTCGCACAGACAGGTCCTTCAACTGTCTTCCGAACTGCCGAAGGCAGTTCGGAATATAACCTTTTGCTGAAAAGTATGACTAAGTGTTTAATATAAATTAAAAGGATTTTTCTTTTTTTTTTTCCCTTCTTCTTATTCCATTGACCAATTCTTCTTTCCAATTATTTTCAGCCAAAGGACAACTGCGAGAATCGAACCCAGGTCTCCCAGACGGGAGTCCAGTGATCTAACCTCTGTGCCAACCAAGTGACTACACCTTTCCTTAGTAATCATTTGAGTGTCTTTCCAAGAAGTACACAGAAACAACTAAGTGAAAAAGTGTCCCGACCGGGAATCGAACCAAGGTCTCCCAGACGGGAGTCCAGTGAACTAACCTCTGCGCCAACCAAGTGACTACACTTTCTTTAGTAATCATTTGAGTGTCTTTCCAAGAAGTACACAGAAACAACTAAGTGAAAAAGTGTCCCGACCGGGAATCGAACCGAGGTCTCCCAGACGGGAGTCCAGTGAACTAACCTCTGCGCCAACCAAGTGACTACACTTCCTTTAGTAATCATTTGAGTCTCTTGACAAGAAGTCCAGAGAAACAACTGAGTGAAAATGTGTCCCAGCCGGGATTTGAACCCAGGTCTCCCATGTGAGAGTCCAGTGATCTAACCTCTGCGCCATCAAGTGGCTACACTTTCTTTTGTAATCATTTGAAGGTCTTGCCTGCAAATACACAGAAACAACTAAGTAAAAATGTGTCACAACTGGGATTTGAACCCAGGTCTCCCAGATGGGAATCAGGTGAACTAACCTCTACTCCACAGATAAGGTATAGTTTCATTTGTCATTATTGGAATGTGTTGACTACAAATATATAGATACAATTAAGGGAAAATGTTTCCTGACCAGGATTCAAACCCTGGTCTCCCACATGCAAGGCAGGTGAACTAACCTCAATGCCATGGTTAAGGCTACAACTTTCTCTGTCATTATTATAATGTCTTGACTACAAATATATAGAAACGACGAAGGGAAAATGTTTCCTGACTGGTATTGAAACCCCAGTCTTTCACATGGGAGGCAGGTGAGTTAACCTCTATGTCACAAATTGACCACATTTCACCTTGTCATTATTGGAATGTCTTGACTACATATATATAGAAATGTCTTTGCATGAAGTCATATTTTTTTCTCTTTGCTATTTCCATGTATTCCCAAACTTTTTTTTGGAGCTACAAGTGAATACGAAGCACATTTCTTCACTCTTTTGCATCACACTCATGACTTGTACTGCTGTTGATCTGCGGCTGAAAGTGCGAAATGAATTAGTGCAGCAAACACGAGGTGCTGTGTGCCAGCGACAACCGCCAGCAGCAGTCACTCTTTCTTATGCCCGTGAGATGAGATGACTTGCAAAATCTTATTGCAGTAATCCCTCACAATTTGTGAATTCCGTGCATCGTGAAGTTGTCAAAAGTATCAAAGTTAAAAAAAAAATGGAGCATAAGGACTTGTGTGTTTTTTAGCACTACTTCTACTGCTCTCAATCAATCAGGATAGTGCATACCGTATGTTACATTAGGGAGATTTATTGTGGCAGTATCAACTTATAGAAATAAACAGGTTTTTTTTTTCTGAATGACATACAAACATTCAAAATGTTGCACTTCACAAAATTCATAAGGCTTGGTTGTCCTAGAGGAGGTGAGGTGCAAACAAGGGCAAATATCATCCTTTGTAAAAATGTATTATGAATAAAACTAAAAGAAAATCCAGCAGTTTGTGAGGTGCAAACAAGGGCAAATATCATCCTTTGTAAAAATGTATTATGAATAAAACTAAAAGAAAATCCAGCAGTTTGCTACTATATATGCAGACACAATGTATAAATGCCTCCTTTCAGCATCATCTCTATGCTCAGTCCTTGGCAAAGACCTGAAGTCATATACAATGATTTTCACTCTGTAATATGAGTAATTGCACACATTTTAAAGTAATGTGTATATTTGTTAAAATTGACCATCCGAAACTTGTCCTTGAATATGATGACATCGACAAATCTTTCCATAATTATTATTTTTGTAATCAATATGCATATAAACAAACTTCCCATCACCAAGCTGCTAAAAAGTGACATAGTAATGTAACAGTTGAAAAAAAAGTAGATATTATTCATTTTTGAACTACTATGTCAACAAAAATATTTGAATGCATTCTAGTGATGGTCAAGACAGCCAAGCCGACAAGACAAAAAGCGAGCAACATTTCTCATATTCTTCCTTTTTTGGTGCCACATTGATAGAACTTTGTACTGTATTTACAAAAGGAGGTCATGCAAGTTTAAAAAGGGACATAAAGGAGCAATTGAGCATGTTAATGAAGATATGTAACTCTATATAATACCTTTTTTGTAAATAATCTCAGATCTGCGTTTTGAAGTTGGTAGTCAAATATTACTGAATATAATGACCAGGCCCAACTATTCAATTTCAATTGGAAAAATAAATGTTATGTATATATTGTGGGTTTATATACACTATGCATATTTGTATGAAGCAAGAAATATTTGGACTGACATTTGTGACAGGAGTGCTACTACGATGACAAAATGTAGTGCATTATTCAACATTATGTAAGAAATAAATACACAGCATGTTCTATGCGGAAAACCGTTAGTATTTGGAGGCATATTAGGGTGAGGCGGTTAGCAAGTAGATGCAGGTGGTAGATGCAAAGGAAAATGGAATCGTGTTGTTGATTCACCTCGAATAGGTTTGTTTCGTAAAATTATGATGAAATTATTAGTAAATAATATTTAAACCAAGAAATGAATTAAAGACAACCACCAGTTTAAAATGTTTTACCATCTCAGAAAATGCTCTAAACATTTTTGTTTATCTTCCTGCGCCAAAATTGTTTCTCATAAGTATCTATTTCCACATTATATATACATAAGTGAATATGTATGTATAAATATATTGATAGATGAACATGTACGGCATTAATACTTTTAATTTTTATCCCAAGTTGTGGCCTATTTTCATGTTATTTTAATTTGTTTTCACATTTGTTCCAATACTCATTTTCTTCATTGTAGTGACCCAAAATAAGGTTAACTATATAATATAATAATAAAATAAATAAATAAAAATCCCTCATAAATGTTTTTAAAGTTTAGCACAGTGGAATGGCCATGATTGAGTAATTGCAAAAGCCCAGTATAAGTATGCCTAATATTTATATATCTATTTTTTAAATGAGGGAGACATGTTGTTAGGTATGGCGGGGCCTGCCATTTCCTGAGAAGTTAATAACAACTGACTGGACAGTCCAAAATGGAATTTACCAGCAGTGCTGTGTATTTTGAATTTGGTTTGGTTGGATGAAGAAAATGTCAAAATGATCACTTTGGGTGATGGGATGCCCATTAGGTTTTGACACAGTGTTGTGGAAAAGAGCTACAGGCTAAAACGTCCTCTAAGATGCACATCACTGGAAACAGACAACACTGAAATGACACACATCGTAACCAATCTCCATCTCTTGTCTTTCCATCTCAGTTTTTCATTCATAAAATACCTGCAATCTTACCCTTGCACGCCATCAAGCTATAAAATTAACCACATGTTTGTTTCAGCACAATCTAAACACCCCAGCCCCCTCCCGTTTCCAAAATGACATCACTTGGTATGACAGACAGAGCCGATTTGAATTTGTGCTGTTGGGGTCGTACAAAATACGTACCCACCCAAAAAGAAATCTGGGTAAATTTGCTCCTTTTTTTTTCTTTTGTAAATTTTCCATTTTCTCCAAAATAAGATCCAAGTAGATCTTCTGAATGAAAAATTCCTGAAAGATCTGTGACACATAAAAATGTATAAAACCTTGAAAACAACATTTACCAATGTTTTTTTTTGTCTGTTTACATTATTAACTTAAAGAGTTTGGTAAGTTTTAACTCGGCTCTCGTTCACTCTTTTAATAACTGACATGCTCTGGGGACCAATAAGTGCAATAAAAAACAAGGACAAAAGTCTTTGCGGTATTTTGTCTGAAAATTGAGAATATTTCCTTGCTGTGCCTTCAACCGGTACTTGTTGTCTTCTTTTCTCGGCCACAAACATCTACCAAACACATCTTGACAAGCAATCCCATTTTATAGTGTTCTGCTGATCAACATTTAATGATACAACAGTAGTTAAGACTGAGAATAAAATGAGATTGCTTGTTAAGACTAAGGAGTCTCAGACATGATAGGAGAGAATCCAATTTTGTACTCAGTTGTCTAATATGAACAAAAGAGCAATCAGGGATGAGAAATTTAGTATATAACATAAGTGTGAAATGTGCATTTGTGCAAAAGTAGTATGTATTTCATGCAAACTTGCAATAAATAGCCTTATTATGATTCCATTGGAGTTAGGCAAATCAAGTACACTTTTAAAAATCCTAACAAAAGGTGCAGACGGCACTTTCTGGCAAAGTTGAGCTCGTTTGGATACACAGACATTCATGGAGATGTTAATAACACTACACTATTAACACATGCACACAATTTAGGAAGCGCTCATTTGAAATTGATGCTCATTTAGCTAATTTGTAGCTACAAATCAGAATTTTATGCATATTAAACCTAATTTTACTAACACTTTAACTGAATGTAGGTTCATGATATAACATTACACCTGTCATGAAGATGAATGCATGTTCATAATAGATGTCATTATGTGTCATTTAGTAAATTATGTTATTTCAGATGCAAAGATAGGAACAGTTTTAGTTGTAGTCTCTTAATATAGTATTTTGATTCCCTTGATCAGTGGCAAGATGATCAAAATATTGGAAAGAATCTCTATTTAAATGGAACCTAAGTCGACCGATCCTGTCACGTTTTATCAAAAATCACATTTACTAAATGACATCAGTCATAAGCATTTATTCATGTTTATGCCAGATGTCATGTTATAATGATGAAAGTCAAATAATCTCATGAATACATTCAAATAAAGGGAATTTCAAACCAAATATGATCACTTCTCCCCCATATGATGTTTGAGGCTCCATATAAGACTGATGTTTGGGCAACAATTTGAATTTCCCTGAAGTGTTACCTTTATTCTGTAGTGTTTTTTTCCAATCCAGTGTTCAGTCTGACCACAGGTTCTCCATGGCCGTGGTGAACTTGCACACGATCCAACGGCGTAGAGGGCAGTAGTACTCATTGTGGAACTGCTCAAACTCTGGCGTTTGGCGGATCTCGTGGAGGAAAGAGACGTCCAGATCGGACTCCAGCAACAGCAGCAGAGTGGGCACGGTGACCAGCAGGACACCGGTGAGCGCGGCGACCAGTCGGGCCACGCTCAGCACAAACGCATTGATCTGGGAGTTGGAAGACAGCAGGCCAAAGATCCCGCCGGCGCCGCCGGCTCGCCTCGCAGCTTCCCGCGTGCGCTCGAAGGCCCTGTCACGCTCTCTCTCGGCTTCCAGATTGGCCTGGATTTCGGGGTCGGCGTGGAGCTCCCTTAGAAGACTGGCGGGGCTGTGGATTGGCGAAGAGAAGAGTAGGTCCACGTTTCCTTGACTATCGTCTACCGGTGTGGGAAGCATGCTGGCACAAGGACTAAACAGAAAGACATTGAAACACGGTTAGTAAAGTATAAACATTTTTTTCAATGTTAATTAAGAAACAACAACACTGAATTAGCTAATTAATGGGAGAATTTGTCTGTGAATTGTCTCAAACCTGTAAACAAGTTCAGAGATGGTTCGTGCTCCTTCAGCATCGTCATCCTCATCTTCATCCTCATCCACCTCATCCATTTGGCTTCCTGCTTTGGGTGTCTGAGGTCGAATACCTGTTGTCTCCGAGGCATCCCGAGAATGAGGCAGTTGTGATGTAGAATTTGTTCCATCTAGGCTTTTTTGCTGGTCCTCAGGAGCAGCTGAAGATGCGAGTGGAGACAAGGCAGTCGAGTCTTTCAAAGCCACAAAGCCTGGTCAATGACACAAAATAATTCAATTATTACTACAGAAATTTCAGTGCGGTTTCAAATATTAATTTGAACTATTATTGCATAGAAGGTGGGCAGGATGGTGGATAATGAATTGGTCAACACATACACTTTCAGTTCAGTGGTGGAGATTTTGTAGCCAGGTTACTATTTGGAGTTGACATGGTCACCCATGCTTCCATGTTTTTTTTTTTCTTGGTAAAACAAGAAGAATATGCAAACTCTAGAGACAGATTCAAACTCAAATCAACATACCTCTGTGCCAACAACTAGAGCACCTAAAAGAAAATCAATTCATCTTTTTACTCTTCCCTTTAATACAATCACTGATCACCAAAGCGATACAATGAACAGGATTTCATATTAATACTCAAGTGCTGGATTGTAACCACATGATGGTGCTCACATGCTTATAAAACGGGGGAGCGAATCTAACAAACACACCATATCATGCTTTGCAATTCAAATAAAGTCACAATAGACAAAGTGAGTTTAGTTACACTATTTACAGTAGGGATTATAAAATATTTTGACCACTGCGCACTAGTTTAGAATATTACTACAATGTACACGCATGTGTGTTGGGTAGATTATTTAAGGGGTCTATTGAGGAGATTGTAGTAAGAGCTAAAATTAAGATTACAAATGATCAAAATGAATGTCATTTGTCGTCTTAATTTTAGCTCTCATACTACAATTTCATCAATAGACCTCTTAAATAATCTACCCAATGTGTTCTTATGTATCAATTCAATGGAATGTAATCCTGAGTTGTGGGCAAGAGGGAATCACATGGAAATGATGATTTGAGGGAGGTAATTGAAGCATATCACAAGGACGCTTGAGTGTACTGGATGGAGCCCTGCCAACAAGTGAAAATGTCCCCTTTAGAAGATTTAGAGTTTTAATGCTGAGAAATCAATTGATGCCACTGAGTGATTGCCATTCACTCATGCTGTCCCATGCAGAACAAATGGAATACACGAGTTTGATAGATGGTTGATATGATCTAAGATATATGTCGATGATATTCTGCAAATCGAGAGGTTTGCCAAGTAATTTCACCCGATGACAGTATCTCATTGACACCACTTGTGTGATATAAAACAAGACACTGGCTAATATTGTCTCTTTAAAATTTTAAGCAGCAGTCGATACTTATTAATAGCTCGAGCAACCACGTTCATTTGCATGAGTTGAATGAGTGCACAACCCACAACTTGTGCATTCTAAATTGTTCACGTACACATCTTGATGATACGTCTACTCTCATGAAGCATTCATTGCTAAATTTTGGGGACAAAGCCCATTTTTTTGTACTGGAAATAAGAATAATATGAAGAAAATTAAAAAAAAAATTGTAAAGGTTTAACCACAACAGGCAACACATCATAGGTTCCACTGCATTCTTCCAAAGATTTCTTCATCTTACTTGGCTCCAGTGCATTCCTTGGCATTCCAGCAGTGATCCCAGCAACTTGCCCGCCATGGCCCACCAGACGTACATACACATCACGGGCGGTATGGTTAGCAATGCGTAGATGGAGACTGCGCTGGGTTGTGATCTTCACTTGGCACCTCAAAGCCTGTGCCACAACCATTGATGACGACGATGATGATGAAGGCAGGTCCTCCGAGGCCTCTGCCGGGTGGAATGCTTGCAGTGTTCCAGCCTCTTCCTCCTGGACCCCTTTGGCCTCTAGCTCCTCTGGTGGCAAACTACATGGGTCGCCATGATTGGGTTGAGTGGCATCATCCAACTCCAAACCTCTTTTACCCAATTCATCTTTTCGGGGTTCAAGAACGTCCATCATTGAGGCTGATGGAAAAAAACCTCAGACCCAAGTAGCCACTGTGACACCCGTACATTGACTGACCAGACTGTGTTTGGCATATGAACTCACACACACACGCATACCTCTGTGTACACCCTCGCGAGACACTGGATGACAGTGAACAGATAAATTCTCTCTCACTCTCTCCCACACACCAATGACCAGCCCTCATGTGAATGCCAACCATGTTAACAAAGACTGCAGGGGCATTAAAGGCAGATCAACTAAAGCTTCAGGTTCTAAATATAACAAGGGGGTCCTAGTGGACGAGGGGCAACTAATCTAACTCTGAATAGAAGACACAGGCTTTACCCTGGTTGGGATGGGGATCATTTTTCACTTCCTCTCCAAGTCAGTCCTTATGAAGGTCTTTTCTAAACTTTGTTAGCTCCCAGGGGTGCTTAACACACATCCCAATAAAATGATTACCTATGTGTAGCTACAAATGATACTTGTCAGGGGGTGGACCCTCAAAAGTTTGACTTTCTAGGGAGGCAGTACGGAGTACTTGAAGACTTGATCCTCTAACCAAAGAACCTTAAGTTCAGTTCTTACTGCAGTTGAAAACATTGGGCTGACAATTTGACTTTATCTATTTAACTGGAAGTAGTACAAGAAAAACGAGGACATGTGCTCCTTTTTAGGACAAACCAGTAGACTGAAGGTTGAAAAGGTCCCTGTGGAACACTAAAAGGAAGAGAAAATCTGTTGTCCCGTGTTACTACATATGACAATGTCCTAAAAAGTCAAGCAATTCTGTTGATCAAATAGGACATGGCGGGAATGTCGTTCTTTGCCTTAAGAAAATAATTCAGCCTAGCTCCACAGTGTGAGGGGACAAGCTGCACAAACAGTACAAGGTCGACACTGACGCCTGGTCAGCTTCCTGTTTCTCTTCTAATGTTGGAGATTAGAGCTCTGAATATAGACGGTGATCCTAGACGGCGAGGACACTTTATCCCAATGTCCTTGCAGTTGGTTGTTGATGCTTCCGAGGTGAGGTTGAGATGGAAACCAATAAGATTGAACTACCCCTGAAGATCCAACAAATTAAAACAGTGTTGGGCCATCTATCATCTTACCTGCTGCTCTAGATACTTAAAATTCATGCATCAGAAAATATATGATAGTGGAAGAAAAAATAATAATGTTAGAATATGACTTAGAAATTCCATTACACTAAACTGAGTGCAACTTTACTCATTCCATTTCTTGTTTTTGGAGGTCTTACTATGTATATATAATCTGCACTAGCTAAGTTTTACAACTAGAAAGAGTTTATATGCTGCTTTTCTTCACCAAGCGGGCACGTGTACATTTATCGGACTGGATCATCAGGGCAAGGGAAATTGTGTCACAATGGATAAGATTTCATCAATATGTGGAAATTAGAGACTCTGAATCTTAACCCTGCTTATCTGATCATGTCATAGGCAAACCATCAGGATGTGAGAATGGTCATTAGATACGTTAGCCCCACAGTTGAATAACAGTCGGGTACAAGTACAAAGCACCTTGGTCAACATTTAAAGACGTGTTGGTTGTTTCCTTTCATGCTTAAACGGAAGTTAGCAAAAAAAGTTTGATATATATAAAGTCATATTAACACAGGAATGTTCCCTGAGCCTGTCAATACTGTGCAAATACAAAGTCAACAATATGAGAGGCCTCCACTTACAAATATTCTAGCTTTTTCTTTTGGACAAGAAGTGGTTGAATGATTCGCTGCTCATGAAGCATTTGCTAATTCCCGCACAATTTGCAAGACGAGTTCAGCTACATTGCCTGGAGCGCATGTACCCTAAATAGTTATCCCGTATGTTTTAATTAAATTTAATGTCTGGTCTGACCCATTAAAATCTGCTTGTTAAAATTTTTGACACACAGTGGAAGAAGCGGCCTTACACACACATGTTGGCACCCTGAGGAGGATCATGGGAAGGATATTTTTAGCAGGCGGGCATTGGCGTCTCCAGGGTTACCACACTGATGGAGGGACGGGAGCATCAGCTGCTCAATTAGCACACGTTGTGAGGGATGTGTTGGTGTAAGCATTCTTATGACCTCCCCACGGGATTGTGTGTTTAAGGCAATGCATCCACCTACCGTTTTCTGTGGCTGCCTCGTCGTACTCATTGGTGGAGGGGAGGGCCGGTACCAGAGGTTCCATGTTTATGATGAGGTTCTTATGGCTCAAAGAGCTAAAACTTCGACTCTGTCCAAACTGTGCCCTGAATAAGCAAAACAGTAATTTTGTAAATATATATATATATATTTACAGTGGTACCTCTACATACGAAATTAATCGGTTCCAGAAGTGGTTTTGTAACTTGAATTTTTCATAAGTAGATATGCATTATAAATGCAAAATCCCTAATTAGTTCCAATACGTCCAACAAAACCCTTTAAAATGGTGTACCCACAATCAAAAGGTATTGCAATTTTGTATGAAATATGTGTGAAAAAGAAGGACATTATCTATCAGGCCATTAAACTGAATAAGAAAATGCTCAAATGTACAAAGCATATGAAGACAATGACAACTTAAAAATATAAATTCAAAAGAACTTCACCTTCTTGGGGCCCATGATGAAAAATAAAAAATAAAGCTGCTTTAAGCACACTTGAAAAACTCACAAAAGACTGTATTTGGACTCCGTGACGACGAACGGCATTCAAAGGCTCATCAAAAACATCATAAAATTAACCAATAGAAGGCCAGCAGGCTGTTTGCAGGCAACCAATAGGAGGCCAGCCAAGTGTTGGGTGATGGAATGGAAGACCAACCACTAGCAGCAGTCTGAATTTAGTTTCAGATGTGATATGTATCATCATACATGATTTTAGTCCTGTCCCTTGCTGACCCAGGCCCCTTAGGGGTGTTGTGTCTTGTTAAAGATCATGTAGGCTTGAATTTGATATCATATGAGGACGTTAGTTTATTTTTCGATGGGGGCTGTATCACTACCTATTAAATCTGTGTAAGAACACACTGTGTAAGAAGCCTTACCTGCGCACCTCAGGTGGATCTCTCTGAATTTTAGAACTGGCTTCTATCACCTCCTTAGCAACTCTTCCACTGCAAAAAAAAACAATTGCACATTGTCATTTAGTATGGCTACAAACTTAAGTAACAATCCAAAACCATCTTGCAACATGACCTGTCAAAAATGACTTTTTTTTTTTTAAAGCTTATTATTAGCTACTAAGAACAAAAAGAATACTACAGATGTGGCAACAGTTCACCACTAACACCCCAGGCTAATTTTAGCTTCTCACAGACAAAAAAAATGAAATATTGATATTGTTTTTCTTATATCTTGGGGCACATTAGAGCCTTTCTTGAGATGACAAAAATTGGAAGGACATGAGTTTTCCAGGAAATAGGTTCCTCAGTGAAAGACAACCGACTTTAGAATTTATCAACAGAAAACCATAAGTGGCTGTGTTCAATATATAATGTGAAGTAGTTGTAATTTAGAGCATAAAATACAACAAGTATTACAAAACTAAAATATTAAAACATATTACCTGTATCTGAACCTGCTGCCTTTGAAGAAAATGTTGCTACTTGACATAGTCTTAATCTGACTTGATTTTGCACACCTATTACAAAGAGAGACACAAGACAAATAGTTTATTATGCTACTCGACAAAAATAAAAATTGTAACCCGTTTTTGTGTTTTTGTTGAACGCTCAGTTAATAAATAAAGCAATAGTGTACTGTAATCATGTAAACGGAATTAAATCAGATGTGACTCTGTGCTGGTCTGAAATGTGAGATGAAATTAGTCTGCTCTGCTTTCTTCAAGACACTTGATCTGCTCTCATGAATAAATCAATTACATCAGCAGGGGTTGTTCCCGGAAGAACTCTAGAACTGCTTTCACATTGTCATTTTACAAGAAATGGAGGAGCCATGGAAACAGCCTGAAAAATTGCTCATGAAAAATAATCGCATCATTGAGACGCCGTGGAATAAAATGTGGGCCAAAACGGAGTATAAACTTACTGAAGGGAGAGAGGCTGGAAGCTCAAACAGAATGGAAGGAAAGACAAAAGAGAGAAAGAATTGAAAGATGGGTGGAAAGAATAGAAGAAGAGATGGTATGAATTAAAGGACATGAAAAAAATGTGTTAGAGAATGAGGGAAAGGTGGAAAAAAGGATAGAATGTAAAAAGATGTCAAGATATTGATATATTTAGAAAAAGCACCACTTTATCAGAACTTCAAGGGATGATTTACTCATCATGTGCTTGAAAAGGTGTTAAAAATGCGGGCATTTTCGCCACACTTGACACAAACAGGGAGTGACGCTTGAGGTTTCCTTATTGCCAAGACTTGACATTTCATTTCAGGCTGCAAGCTTTCAGCTGCTCCCTACTCGGGGACAGTGTTTGTCACTCATCGATGTAGACTAGACATTTAAGATGTTTTGAGGCAGATTGCAAAGAAAAAGTAGTTTTATAGGAGTCATTCTGATTCATATTGGCACAAATGTCAATTAGTTTGCCCATTAATAGACCCTTCAGATTTAGTAGTGCTAGAATTGAATTTAAAGGCCTTATGAGTAACGGGTCTTTTATCTTTCACCAATCTATTTTTAAATTATGTAGTCCTTACAAATGCCTTAAAATAAACTTCAATGGTGGCATTATGAGGTGAAAAGGCAGGAATATCTACATGTACACCCTATTTTTTTCCCTGGAAAAATGTTTTTAAATGGTACAAGTCTGTGTGTGTGCGAGACGCACTTGTAAAAGGCCTGATTCTCCACCCCACACTTCCACAAGTGCTTACACGCTGCAGGGGTCGAAGTGTGAAACGTCAACACCAGTTTCTTCTGTATATGAAAAAGGCACAAAAGCAGAGAAAAAGAGAAAGATGATGAGTTGAGGCAGAAAATCAGTATCAGAAATGTCAGGACAGGTACAAAAATAGGGGAGTTGTGCAGAAAAACAAAAACAAAACAAATGCAAATAAATAAATAGAACGGCTAACTGGCACAATTGGAAACTCGGTCGTTCAAAGATTCAGTGATTAAGCGATCTTGGATGTCCATATATCTTTAACTGCAAATGTATAATATTATGTGCATCAGGTGATCTGAGAAAATTGACCATTTCTGTTCAGTGGCGAGGGAGGCAGATCAATGATGTGAGATTGACCGTGAAACAAACAGACAGGAATGATTCTATACATTATACATGAGCAACTGAGAATGATTGGAATAACTCATTTTCGGTGGGTAAAAACAAGACAAATTTGTTACTTGGATTCTTGTCTCAATAAAACTTTGGCTCCAATTTTTAGGGAACATTTTGCAGGTATCGAATAAAAATTGAGAGAAGGGCTGCAAAAAATATAATTAATTTAAAGAAAAATGTATTTCAACAGTAAGGGCTCTTTTCTTATAGGTGCCGCAGGTCTGCCCAGGCGTAAAATGCAGCATAATAGGATTTTCATGTCGCCACAAAGCTCACCGCTGGTTTTAAAATTTGGCAAACTGCTGAGTAAGGAAGGTAACCTGTGTTAATGTGAAAGTAGTAACTTTAGTCAATCAAGGACTGTCACTGCTTCCTTAATGCAAGTCATATAAAGGGAATAAGAAGTAAAGTGGCTCAGAAACAACACTGTGCAGATCGACCTTCCTAAAGTGGCTCAGTCAGCTGGATTGCAGCCACTCTACGCTCATATACCTACTGTGTCATACATCACTTTACATTAAGTCGTTAGGATTTCCACACATGTGCTCTACCGGCCATGTGTGCTTATATGCTCAATTGCTGTATGTGTATGGTGCTGTCCGTGGTCCTGTTTTGGATTTCAAAAATGGGGAGTATTTTCTTTATACCAATACAATCATTTAAAAAGAACTATTTGACAAAAATATGCACAAGTTGGACATTTTAAACAGTGTATGACGAGTGATGGCAAACAGTTATGGCAGGGTCAAGCAGTGAGGGACGATAAACCAAAATAGACAAAGACACACACACACACAAACACACTGATGCGCAGACACGCGCAAAAACTCTTATCCTGAAAAAAGGGGCCAAGAGCATTTTTGAATTGCATTTGGAGGAGTTATCTTTAGAATAATGTATACAAGAGTTATATTACAATGAATATTTATCTTGACTAGTTTTAAATCAATATTTTGATTCCTCCTTTTATTGTGCTTTTGTCGATGGTATTCTATTGGTTAACAAACGCGTGGGCTTATTTAAAAAGTCTAATGTACGAGTAATTTAAAACGATTTGTACTTGTGCAACGACAATAAAGACATTCTATATCAGGAGGTAAAGGTCAAATGAACGCAGCAAATATAATAAGACACTTGATCATGTAAATTGTGGGGTCGGTCCAATCATAGAATGAAGGGTAATTTGCCAACCCCTGGTCTACCTTTGCCTACCTAAAAAAAGACTCCCCAGTATTAATATCTGCAGTTTAGTCAAAAAAGAAAATGTCCGTGGCCACTATTTGAGGACATGTGGGGTGTTTTACTGCAGTGTTTTATACAGAAAAAAACGGCACTGCTCACACATTTCTGTCCACAATACGTTTTTTACGCAAATCATACATGATTGTTGTAAAAGAAGATTTTTTTTCCCATAACAATGACTATAAAACAAGGAACACAATGGCAGTATCATGACATGAGATGACAAACAAAGACAATGTAGGCAATCCCCTGTGATACTGGATGAATATTATTAAGACATTCCATAAATTTCACTTAAAATCATAATTTTACTAGTCTGCCATAGAAAGCTCCTCTCTGTCAAGATATATCACTTTACCATGTTTTCTTGACACCAATAGCAAGAGTTCTTTGACCTGTACTTGTTCAATCAACAGTCAGCACAATGAATGCGATTTAAAATTTGATATTTTGCAGCGTCTTAATTAGTTAAAAATATTTCAAAATGAATTGTTCAGCAAATAGCTATATGGATTTCAAGGGACACAAATTCATAAATAGTTCATTAGAAATATTCAGGGGATTGCTGTACACATAAATAATGGAATGTAAAAGTCGCATAGGGAAACATGAACAAAGTTCCTTTTAATGCAGATTGAGGAGGAAATGTGAAGGTGGTGCATTTAGGGATATCATATTGGAAGATTAGCGTACAACAGTGATTTGTGGCGCCACTCTGCTGTTTGTACGCAAGTACTCACCAGAGACGACTATGTTTACACACAGAGAGAAGAGATAGAAACACAAAGATAAAACTAAGCAGCCATTATCACATTGGATTAGCACAAATCTAGCAGTTGGCTGGCCAGCCGACACATTGGAGACTAAGCACGGTTTTTGACTCCATTGGCCATAACAGAGGCTTTACACCCAATCAACAATACGAGTCAGTCTCCAATGTCAAAGACAATCAGCTGCAAAAATGCAGAAATAATACACAAATGTGAGTGAGGCGTCAAAGCTGCAGCTCCCAGATGTTAATGAATGGCTTACCCAAACACAATATTGCTATTTAAAGTCACCAATGTCCCAATTCAGATGGATTTTATGAAATTGTAAGTAGTAAACAATGTTCAATAAGTACCAACAGATTAGGAGGGGAAAAAATCTGCTTATATTAGTAGGAGGAAACAAGGAGAAATGCAAACATTAAAGAAATCATATTTTTTAAGTTTGAAAGTTTAGTTTTAGATATATACAAACTAATAAATTATATAAAATAATTAATTAAGTATTAAGGGTATTGGGAAAAAATATTAAATATATTTGCAAGTGAAACAAAAGTGTGGAAAGTATCATTTATGAGAGAAAAACTTAATTTAAAAGAATATTCAACAAGGTCGCAATGAACTACAATCACCTGGCTCCCTCTACTGATTAACTCGAAACTACAGATAATAGTAGGTCTGTAATATATGTATGTAATTAATTAGCAGTGAGAAATACATTGACTCATTTGTATTTTTTATACTGTGGTCATTACTTTAGGTCAGTGAATGTGATTTTTACAAGAGAGCATCTTGTGTTTGGGTAACATTGAGTTACATGATGGGAGTGAGGAGGTTAACACACCCACCATCTTGTTACAGTGTATCCTGCCTGTTAAGGAAATCTGAAACAGTAAGGCATAAATACACAGTTTGTGTGTGATGGGGCACAAAATGTGCTTTGTTTGAGGTTAGCAAATTGGAAAAGCAGGAAAGAATGATAGCTGAAAGATCCCATGATACTATAGAGCGACTATTTCAACATGAGGAGTTAACAGGACGATGAAGTGTCTTCCTTCATCTCGACATATGAAAGGAGATGCCAATGTACTCACCTCTTTTTGAATGCCGATGACATAAAATGTTTTCCCTTCAAACTTGAGTTTACTGACATCAGCCCTGGACCAAGAACAAATGAAGATCATACAAGGTTAGATTACAGAAGAATGGTAAAGTCTACAATATTGTCTTTTTTAATAAGATCCACCAGGGAATATAAATGTACACTATAGTCCAATTAGTTTTACTTGCTTACAAGTTTGTAATTAAGACACAATGTTTTAATGCATCATTACCATTTAAGAAGATGGATCCTCTTGTTTCCCTGGAAGACCACAAAACCTGTCGCGGTGAACCCAAGAAACGCAGTGGAGCCAGTGAAGTCCTACACACAATACAAATATATATGTAGTCAGGACTATCAAACAATATACACAGAAAACTGCAAGACCAAATGGACTTAAAACATTTTTTTTTTACACCACCTTGCATGGGTGCGGGTCAACGCCATAAGTTTCAAGGTTGTGAGCCCTTTGAAGCATGTTGAGTTCTGCAAAGGCAGCACACTGGCTCCTATATACAAGAGAAATGAGGCATTACTAAACAATTATTATTATCAGTCAACTTGGTTCAACACCACTTGAAGTTTTCATCTTTCAGATTTCGACCTGCACGTCAGTCTCAAAGTCAAGCCAGTCGTGAACCTTTGTTTATATGCAGAGAGGGGAAAAGTCTAGTAATCGAAACTATGTGGGACCTTAAAAGCATGGTTCTTAGCAGCAAGCCATGATTGCTGTCATTGGGACCCAGTGGAGCAGAATTAGGTTCATGTCGCTTGCTACGTGGCCTTAGGCTGTTGACAAATGAGGGTTCTGTCTTTGATGCTTAAAAGCTGCCAGTGACAAAGCTCACAGGCTTCAGCACAGCTATAAACAAACATGCAAATAAACAAATGCATCCTGCAGGAGTGGGATAAGAGCATCTTGTGAATTTACCATGTCTGTGCAATGAAGACAATCAGACAGAAAGGTGTTTTGTGTTTTACCTCACGTTTGAACACAGTACAAGCTCTACGCTACAGTCAAACATAAAGTGTATGGTGTATAGTTTCATTTATTTTTATTTCATTTTCAATAACAAATGCCATGATGATGCTGGAATTGTTGTGGATTTAGAGGTTGATCATTCCAAACAGTAAAAATTGAAAACTTTTTCACAATTCAGAAGATAAAAAGAGACCTTAGAATAAGGCAGCAGTATTTAAAATCTATTTTCTGATTTCTGCACCAGTTTTTACGCTCCTTTAATCACATTTCACACCTGCTATAAATAGATTCTTTTCTCCATTCTCATCCAGGTCACTTATGCTGTTCTTTTAAAATCTTCAAAAAGTTTCTTCTATTTTTCTCAAGTGACTGTGCTGATAAAAAAGGCTGTACGAAACAGATAACACACAAATCTGTATTGATGCTTTTCTTACCTGAGCTCCGTCTTGTGTATATCCATGATCTTCCTCTCCAATTTGAGCGACTGTTTAGGGAACAGCCGAAAATCTCTGATGTAGTCCGAAGGATGCTCCTCTGGGTCATAGTCCCCTAGCTCAGCTAAAAAAGGGATAAAACAGTTAAGATTGACCCACAACGACCCAAAGCATTGCACTTACAAACCTTATCCAGCCCTACATTCCAATTAGCATGGATTTTGAAAGTCATTACTTGATTTATGTTCAAAAATTAATCATAATAAGAATATTGATCAAATTGTGTAATATATTAGGATGATTATTGTGCTTCCAAAGCAGGAAGGAAAAAATGGCTTACATTTGAGCCATATGTCGCGTCTGTAAACAAATACAGCATAGGTCACTTTAGCAGATGTCATGTTCTGCCATATGGAAAAAAATTAATGAGCCAAAGCTGTCAATGGACACAGTAAACATCTATTCGTATTTTAAGAACTGCGTAAAGGCTCTAAAAATGGAGCCAAGTCAATGTTATAAAAGATTTATTAGATTATGTGTTTTTATACCACTATAATTCAGGTTTAGATTATTATTGAAAAGAAGACAAGTGTTTACATTTCGAAACTGGCATTTATTTAACTGGAACTTTCTAACCACTCATCCGCCGGGCCCCCCTACTGGGACTTTATTTTTATATTTTAACAAGGCCATTTTGGACATTTTATCTAACAAGTCCCGAAGGGAGCAAAGCAAGGTCAATGAAGGCATGCTTGATGGCTTATTGAACAAGACCACTGTCATTGTTCCCACTGTGCTGCTTTTCTACAGTGTATGAATAAAAGATAAAAAAAATAAAAAAAATATATATATATAGATTTTTTTTAACTGTGTCGCGTTTACCGTACGAATCTGTCCTTAAAATCCCTGGTAATTACAAATCAGAGTAATGATGAAATCAAAGCCTTGCCTAATTAAAACTAATCCGCAACTGTGAAGTCATCACCCAGAAGGGGCCTGTTCTCATTACACTACGACTATTAGAAGGGAAAGTGAACCATTCTTTTGTGGCTTCCGTGCTTTGATACGAGTCAATCGCAGAGCATTCCCAGACGTGCTGAACCTCAGACAGAAAATGCCTTGCTAATCCCATAATACATTGAGCAAAACTTGGGGTTTATGGTATATGTGAATCGCATTTATGAATTTGGAAGAAAAAAATTGTGTTTTTGTATTGCCCCTCCATACTGTGGAAGTTTCTCCGTTTCCCTTTTCATTAACTGGTCTCGATTTGCCCTAAAATGCTCAAAACATTAATGGTATCAATACAGGTTTTGCAGCAAAAAAACAAACGGGAGCAGTCCACATCAATAAATAAATGCAATAAAAAACAAATATATAAACCCGGTAGAATAATGTACAGTGCACACCCATTTCAGAGTTCTGTTAAAGCCTAAGTGACACCTTTGTGCCTGAATACAATGAAATATTCATCCAAAACAGGTCTTACCTTGCAAAATGCATGCACCCAGATACGCAGCTTCCGCAAAGGGACAAAGAAGACGGCCGTGATAAACATCTCTCTTCAGCTGGAGGTAAAGCAGATATCTGAAGACACAAGAAAAAAAATAGACAACCTAAATGCAAATGGGTGGACGAGTTGTTATTACGTCGACCTCACAGTTCCGGGGTCGTGGGTTCAAGCCCAAGTCGATCCTCACTGTGTAGATTACATGATCTCCCTGGGCTTGCATGGATTTTCTCAGGGTGCTCCAGTTTCCTCCCACATTCCAAAAAGAATGCAGGGTAGACTGGTTGAAAACTCTAAATTCCCCTTAGTTGTGAGTGTGAGCATGATTGGGTAACGTTGTTGTTCTTTAAAGTGTGCTATTAGGTTAGTTTGGAAAAGGGTTACATATACGTAACTGACATTTCATCCAATAGAATGCCATTGCCGCAAATACAAGAACAATGACAAAATCTACATTAATTATTGAGCCACACAACTCAACACTGGCTAATATTAAAACATTTTCACCATCAGTTTTCAAATATTTACAATCCATCAAGAAGAGTAAAGAGAATGTGTTGCCATCATGTGTTTTCCAGGCATAGAGAGGTATGGTGGCGTAACCATGGGAACACATTGAAATTTTAACGGCACCTGGCTTGTCCCGTTGCCAAGGAAATCATAAATGACAGTGATGCGGCAGCCGGGAGATGTATTTGTTGCCATAGTTACTGAGGTTGAGCAGCAGCATATGCTTTCATGGAAATCATATAAATGAAGGTGAAGTATGAACATGACTGGTGTCATTTTACTACATTTTCAGCAAGATCAGCAAGTTCACCACAGATAAAAACTGAGTTGTTTCATTCTGGCAATTCACTTCCCCTCAGGGGTCGTCACTGCGACAGTCGATACGCATGATAAGAACATGGAGACAGACAACAACAACACGTTCTCTAATTGCTAATTCTAATTTGTTTTGGATTGAGGTACATTATTGGTAGTAAAGCAATCAAAGGTTTGCAAGTATTTAAGTAAAATGTCCAGTCTTAACTTTACATGCCATCCAAATATTGTGTCACACAATAAAAGAAGGCTCAGTAAGTGTTTTCCTGTCTGTTTTTTTTCAATTGATTGTTTTATATTATTTATTAAATGTTAAATTATTTTACTAGTGCCTGCATAAGCGAGTGATGGATGATAGACAAAAAAAAAGAAAACTAGTTGAAGCAGTCTGTTGCAATAATTAAAGGGATCAAAAAATGACATTTAATACCAATGAGTTTTTGATCACTCCTACGAAGAGGTCCTATAATTCCTCAATGGCCAAATATAGTAGATATTGTGTAAGTGATGCTTGTACCTGGTCAGTTCCTCTTTGATCTTCATTGGCTCGTGTGGATAAAATTTGACTCTGAAGCACATGGTGAAGGGTTGCAGAGCTGTGGCAATAAAAAAAAAAATTTAAAAAAAATCATATACATGTTGACTCGCTCTTTGAACTGAACACACACTGTTCCTTAACCTGAAAGTTTAGGTATGCAAATCCTCAGTTTGAATATTCCAGGCTTTCTTCTGTGATTTTTGACATTCTCTTTTCTATTTTACTAAAGTTACCCATCTCTCAGCTACTATCCCCAATACAGGCATAATTCCCAACGTCATTTATAACTATTTATTTCATAATTAATGACTGACGTGAAATTCAGATTTTTAAATATTGTAAGCATTCACACGTACTGTGTACATTGTGTATTTGCAACAACGACTCTCTGTAACTACTCTAGTCCACTAAAACTCTTAACTTACTTAACATAACTTCAACATGCTTTCTTGCCACTGATTAGTAAATATATGGATGATTACATAATGCAGATGAACTGAATACGCAACGAATCATTCCATTAATGTCAATATTAACAGAGCAGAGAGACCAAAAGATATATAAAAAGGACCACCACAAATCTGGGTAGATTTTGCCTTCAGAGTGGTAATCCTCAGCGGCATTATGTCATTGAGAAAAAAAAAAAAGAAGCCACACATAATACATAATACATGTTAAGGAATATGAAAGACGAAATCATCCCACTTGCTCACTGCATCCCTCCACCAAACAAAACTGAAACATCATATTCGCCGGGATGTTTGATTTTTGAAAACATATTTTGCAAATATATGTAAATATGGTGTCAATGTCCCAAGTAAAAATACGTCACATGCCCTAATTTAGGAGAGAACTTGGCCACAGGGAGAGAAAGACACCATCAGGACCATTCAGAGCCGCTTACTTCTTTTCTTCATTTTGTTCTCCCTTTGCTTGCCTCAGCTTTCTTTCTTTAGCTCCATTATCTCATATTTCCTCCAACATGATCTCTATTTCTTAGCGCTAATTCCCTGGTGCATGTTTCACTCCTAAATCTTGTTGTGTTATCAATTTGTAGCAGAACAGGAAGACTAGCTGGCCATTAAAAGATGCCAAGAAGATCTTGGATTCAAAGAGGGGACACAAAAGACTGTCCTCATTATACAGATGCATTTATTTAACTGCTAACGTGCGCTGAACTAACGTTGCAGAGGAAATTTGGAAGAAAATGGGTTAGTGAAATCCTTGAAAAGATGGTTAAATAAATGAGACCTAATAATGGGAACTCTTTTCATCTGGAAAGAGTTTTCTATAGTTTGCAACCATATGATGGGATTTTGCCTTTCAGCAAGATTCCTATTTCTGACTCTCTTTTATAATCCTAAATACATTCAGAAGAAGAAAAAATGTAATATAAAAAAAAACTTTAGGAGATTCTTTCTCTCTTTGTTGCAGTATTCAATAAAAATTTAATCCTGACTGACCGGAGATACTTATTTGATTTGACTTCAAACAGTAAAAAAATGAATGGTCTTGTGAACAAAATGAAACATTAAAAAATTCTAAAGACATTTGGTAATTTCTTTTAATAGAAGCAGTTTAAGATGGATTTTCTGCTCAGTCTAAAGGTATAAGGATGGAACCATTATTTTTATAACAATATTAGATAACTGCCTTAAAACTATTTGCCTAATCATGCTCATCCATATATGTAAAGACATACAATTTAGAACATGCAAAATGTGCACTTACACTTCATCTGTCGAACCACAGCTTTATTGGGCTCCAGCCAGTGCTTTATGTAAATGAAAAAGAGCAAAGTTAGATATTAATGTTATGATAATGGGTCACCCGCTTACAAACTAAATTGAACAACTCTGTTTATCACTTAATTTAAAGCAATGATATATGACAGTGAATCCACATAGAGATTAATGTATTGCCAGAGTTACAGATAGACAATAGTCACTATCTTGTTTTCATTATAACTATTATTCTTTCAGTTATATCTCTCTTCTGCCATTCATATCTGTTGCATTGTTTTTTATTCCTGAAGGCTAACATTATTATACATTTGTGTGATGTTTACCCTCTGTTTCTCTGGGTCCACATAGCGAATACCAAAGTAGTCCTTCTCGAGCAGGTTGTAGTGATTGCAGACATGGTCAAACAGAAACTGGCCTTTAGTGTCTCTCTGGGGGGAAAAAATACAAATAAACAACAATTGAATTGAGTGTGGATTTTTTTTTTCATATAGCTTACAACCGTCATGGGGTCTGACACTGCGGGTTCAAGCCTAGCACTGAATTCCTAAAAGGAATGTATTTGTTGGCAATACATCCAAAAGCTTCCAATGAAAGCTGACAAATCCCATAAAATCCAGCACTCTTCTTTTGACGTGTTGCAAGCCCAGCTGAGAATTTGGTGTTGGCTTCAACTCTGCTTTGCAGGTTTATGATTGTAAATATCATCATAATAAGAAGAAAAGCATCAGCAGATTTGGAGGGCTAAGGCATATGCTGAGGTAAAGTAATGCCAGTAATTACAGTCTGGATGTTCAGTTCATAAAAGCATGCAGACACACAGAGAGAGATCAATAAACACTCCTCAGTCAATAGCTACTTATCATATGAACACACACAAACACTAAGTTGGCATTGCATTTATCTTAACAGAACACAGCATAGATAAGTGTTTTAAAAAGAGCTGCAAATGCACACGAAAAAAACTGAACCACAAACCCAATGATGCAAGAAAAATGTGAAAGTACAATTTTTAAAAAAGCTAGCGATGAACGTCTGAAGCTTGAGTTGCCGTCTGGGACTTTATGCTAACTTGTATTTTGTTATGATAGACATGTTTTGTGACAATTTGTGAAATTTGTGCCAGCTCAAAATTGCTGATGCACTGATACAACTATGGTCAATGGATGTGTCAGTAAATCCTAAGTCTAGAAGGGGCTTTAGTGGAGGTGGTGCAAATTGTACTATGTCCTGTAATACACTGCATATTTTCTATAAAATCTGCCAATAATAGAGATTGACATTCTCATTTTATCACATCATGTCTCCCTTCTCAAGTCCAACAGCAATCAGTGGAGGGAGCATGTCCTCTAACTGCTCAATAACCTGCTGATGGAGGTTGAATTTGTGCTCAGTTAAGCAGGACTGATTGATTTGAGTCCTCAGGGCATTTGCTGAGATTTACTCTCTCAACGGAACACGCACACCAAAAAAACAAAACAAAAATCACATCAAAATCAAAACAAACAGCTGCATAGCTCAAGCAAGCACTGTTTTGTTTTTGATTATTGCCATTATTGACGTTGCGGAAAAACTTCATAAATATGAAATCAATTTGAAATGCAAACATTATCTGTCACAGAAACTAAATGCGGCAATGCATTTTCCCTCTGATTTATTTTATACCAGTTCAACCATTGCTTTACAATGTTGTTGAAGGACATTAGGAATTCAATAATGTCTGTGTATTGAATTATTTATCCTCTTGGTATTATAATGCAAATCAAGAAACATACAAATATAAAAAAATAAGAGCCGAGCTTTAATAAGATAAGAGCAAAACTTAATAGCTATCAAGGAAATTACAGGCATGAAAAAATTATAGTTACTTATGGTGGACCCTATGAATAAGGTATTTTTTTATGACAAAGATTAAATGAGTGCAGAAAGTAGTTAAAGTTGTGGTAGTAATTGAATTTGTACCATTTTCTATGATGTATTTTTTCTCATTTAAAGTACACATTTCTAAATTGTGCAAGATAATAAACTCTCTAGGGCCCACATCTGCTCAGTTTTCATCAATGCATCATTTCCGCCCACAGCGACAAAAGTGTTAGGGAGTTGTGAAATGAGAAGAGACGAAAGGCAAGCACACAAACACTTGCAGCAAGGCCACAGACGGATCATGAAGTCACAATTGTCCTCGTCCTCAGGGCAGACACTTGACGATAGAACAGCAGCGGCGGCGGCGTGAGAGCTAGGCCAAACCCGCCAAGAGAATAGAGACTCTGCTAAATAAAGACAACACTTGACTCGCAGTGGAAGAGAGAATTTAAGAGTCCATGTCATGTCCAACTTAACATTCTTAAAAGGCTAGAATATTACAAATTTACCAGGCAGTATCTACATGAACCTCACTTAATAAATGGTAAAGTCCTTTTCATTCTGGTTCATATACCCCCACTTTATCGTAGAGTGGATTTAATCCGACAGTTGCAAAATGCACGGCACGATTCAAGCGCGTGTGTGCGGACTCTACGAGCTTTGTGCAGCCAGCCACGTCCAGACGTCAAGTGATATAAAATAAAAGCACTTATGCCATCAAATATTTATTCCGGATGTCCTTCCTAAATCTGCAAAAACTCACAAAGCATTAATTATTAATGTTGGAACATGACCTCTTACAACACCACATTTGCGATACAAAGTCACCGACTGGGTGTTCGGCAAAATAATTGAACATTGATAAATAAATTGACTAAAAATCCATGTGATGATAATGAATAGAACGATGAATCTCTACAATAAATCCTCATCCAATGGAATCAGACTTTTTTGTGTCCCAGTGTTTGGCCTCCTATAAAGTTTTAAACTAAACTAAGTTTACTCTTTTGTTGGAAAACTGTTTCAAAATATTTCCTACATTCCTAAAGTAAAAGCATTTGTGTATTTATTCTAAATTCAAGCGCTAGGACCCTGAGTTGTGTGTCCCACTTAAATGGCTGGTGTTGTTTAATTAATACGCACGTCAGATCAATTATGACCGGTTCCTATCCACTTTACTTGTTTCTTCTCGTGGCACGGCCCAGCTAATTGGCTCAATGTAAAGATGAAATGTCATTAATTATAAATATTGGGTTTGGATCATAGAGGGTAAAAGCAAAGGGGTTGGAGGTGTTAGGGTAGACAGGCTTTTAGACCGCTTATTGTATCAAAAAATTAAAAATCTAACCAAAGTAAAAATGTACTCATTCTTCTTTTAATCCCTTTGCATGTGTACATCAAGAGCAAAACACTTTGCATTTGGGAAGGGAAATTCTTGTTTCAACTGCACATGGAAAATGATAAAAGTTAATTGCATTTTAAAATACTATATTGCGTAAAAGTGAAATGATCAGGTGTAAAATGCCACACAGTAAGACACCTCCCGCTTTATGAAACTTCAAAGAATTTCTCATGCATGAGCTGATTTAGGCTGTTTTTTTTATATACAGAACATTTGACTGAGGAGACTCGAGTTTGTCAAGTCTAAGTGGGTCACTCGCTGCTGTTTGGACCACTTGAAAAGATTAGACTTCCAGCCGATGATGCAGGAGGCAAATCATCCTCTGAGGCGACACTCTGAAGATTTTAGGAGCCAAGCTGAGGATCAAAAACTGCAAGAGCCAGACTGGCCCAAACATATAATGGAGAGACAAGCCTGGGAAATGACCTATGATTACGCTTCAAATGAAACATTATGGAAATGCTTCCTTTTGTGAAAACAGTCTATTCTTTTCCAAGATTCTGGTAGGGCTTCTGTAGGAATTTAGGTCCGGCTAATCCAAGTTCATGGCATCAAAACACTAAGTTATTACTAAAAAAACAGATTTGTACAACAAAGTCAATATTGTGTACTGCTGGACCAATTACACAAGCAATAAAAAAGGCCTTTTGGGAAACAAATGGCTGCAGGTAACTAAACAAAAACACTAAGTCTGATAAGTGACATTGCTAAACAACACAGCTGTGCCACAGTGGGGAGAATAACAAATGTTTTGGCATTAAACATTAAGTTGATTTCAAAACCACTGCTGTTGTAATTTGTGTTTGGAGCTGCAAAATTAGCATTTCAGGTTGCTCAACTATCAACAGCTATACAATGCGCATACATCATAAACATGGCTACTACTATTTCATTTTTGGATGGATTCACTCACAAAGTTAATGTACATGGCTTGTTATTATATTTCATTGAAAAAGTGTTTTTGATCAATAACTCCTCTTTTACAAATTCTACTGGGAAGACATTTATATGCTTTTGTGAGTCTAACCACTCTTAATATTTACAAGGTATTGATAGAATGTGAACAAGTAGTCTAAATTCTATACTTAAGAAGCTAACAAAATGTCCTTTAAACATATTGATCAACAAATAGGGAGTTTTTGAAGCAACCGGCTTGATTTTGGAAATATCCCTCTCTAAATGCATGCCTGTTAACCCAACACATTTTTTTACACTGACGCTTTACTATCAATTTTGTTACGCAATGATTTATATTTAATATTACTGCATACACAGCATTTCAGATGGCAAAAAATGGCTAAAGATTCATGTTAGGGTGGAGCGACTTCAATGAACAAATTGTATAGGTTCACTTCTGAGATGGGGAATCTGTCATGTGACCTAATGACTGTGCTGAGACCTTGTCCTTGGATGAGAGAGGTAAATTACCTCATCATCACTTGCAAGTCTAGAACACACACACACACACACACACACATTTAAATGGAAGTTGCAGGGGTAAAAATGCATGCACGTGGAGTGAGTTCATGGCTGGGTACACTGGCTAATAAGCTTAGATATAGAGGCATAAATTATACATTCATGGTGAAGGGCCAGTTCCTATTCTAATAGAGAACCATCCATCCATCCATCTTGGAACTGCCACCCCACACACACAAACACACACACACACACACACACACACACACATTCAAGAGGAGGAGCGTGACTGAAATTGTAGCAACAGCGCCACAATTGTAATTTGTGCTCTCGGTCTTATCTTCAGAGCACAGCATGGACAAAAGAAGAATAATCAGTAGAAAAGGAGCCACTTTGTGTGTGTGATTTTTGAAAAACATGCAGTTAAAGATTTGAAATGCTCTTGCAATAGAAAATAAACAACCACTGCCTGTTAAAAGATGTCATTTCTATCCTTCCATTTATGCGTCACTGTTCTGTACAAATGCCAATTCAATACACGGCAAATTTAAACATTCACAAGTGGTAAAGGAAGTGCCCTTTTACTCCTTTTGAACGTCATTCTTCTGCTTTTTGGACCACCCAGAGGGAGGTCTCAAGGTTATTCTCCTTAGGGAAGACTTGGTAATCCTTAGTTATTCCTAGACAGACCAGAATGACATTTGGCATGTCCATTCTAAGTATGTAGGAATAGAAATAAGTCTATTTATTGCATATCAATATTGCTGACATATTGTTCCCAGTAGGTTGTAAGTGCCCAGTAAATGATGTGGATTAAAAAAATATATATCACAGACCTAATATGATCAGAAAAGGCTATTTCATACAACACTTGCATTGACTACCATTGGTGTACCTAATGTTGTGGCCACTGACCAGTGATGGTAATTGCTGTGACCACAGTGATTATCTTTAACATGTGAGGTGTCCTTGAGTAAGGCCCTGAATATTAATAAGGCACTGGATACATTTTTAGTACCATTCCTATTTCATCTTTTGACACCTAAAAAGCCTTTTCTAAACATTCCTTTCTTAATAACAGCTCTACTCTTTCACTTTTTCACATTATAATGAACTAGGAGCCAAAAAATAAGCTCTTTTTTTAATTGCTGACATGAGGTTGACGTGCAGGTATCGTCACACTTTGATGCTGGTACGTTTGAAGGACAATATTTTAGATGTTTTATAGTAATTAATAAATAGTTGAAATGAACTGCAAGCACCAACAAGCACATGTCAAAACTAATTTTAGATTGAGAACGAAAACAATATTTCTGTTCTATCAGTTAATTTGATCTGACACTGAGTAAAATTCTGGATTAATAGAATTAGAATTAAAAGCTGTTTGAGGGCACCTTTGTTCCCATAAAAAAATGGTTGTTAGGAATGTTTGAGGAGAAATACCCTCTGCATTTCAATTGTAGTTGTCCTTCCCAGTCATTCATTAGTTTATTTTCAATTTTCAAAAAAAGACAATGGACTACATTTCAGACACCATCCTCCCGGCGCTCTTATTAGGGGATATCTTCTCGAGCCAATACTATAGGTTCATTGCCTTAACAGGGTAACCAGGGAGCCACTTCTATAAATAAGTAAGTTGACAATAGAAAAGAAAAATCCACATGCTGCATGCATCCAGAATGTGTTTTTCCTTATCCCAAATTGCTGCTTCTTAAATCTTTTAATTTTTTTCAAAGCTGTATATCATGCCATTTCATCTAAAACTTATATTGAATAATATATTTCTAATGTAATCTCTTTGCAAAAATCAAAGACAGAAAACAGATTAGAGCTCTTGAATTGATGAGCTTTAAAGAGATGGAGGGTGAGTGGGACAAGAATAGAACCAGTCAAGTTATTTTTAACTTTCTCCAAACAATACCTAGAGACATGTCAGTTATCTTTGTAATAGTCTGACTCATACGCACTCACCGTCCTCATTAGAAAACATGTCGGGGGGGAAAAAAGGTCACAGCACTGAAAATAATTTAGCCACAATAGATTCATGTATGCGTGTATTGACAAGGTTAATTTCAGTTGGCCGTCAACCCACTAAATACATTATAAACTATAATTATGTCACTATGTATCAACATAATACTAATGATAATAATATTTCGCTATTAAGACAATATAACAAGATATGATAATAAATCTTTGCTAGAAAATTGCCAAAAAATCCAGATAAAAACTTACCTTCTATTTTAAACAATATTAAAATAATATTAAAATTTTAATCATCCAGAAGACACCCTGCTACAACAAAGTGCGCTCAATAATAAGCATGAAATTAAAACATCTTGATCCAACTAACCCTCATCTTGACACACTCGCCATGCAAAAGAATCGCTGACAGCTGACGAGTGTCGGCCGCATGAGGGACACTGATCTCTCTTAATTATACATGATGTGTCACAGACACGCCAGGGGAGGGGAAAAAAACCCAAGGCGCTTACAAAAAGAGTGTATGAGAAAAAGTGTTAGAGAAGAGCTTAAAGGGAAGGAAATGATAGGATAAAAAAAAAATCAGATGAAGAAAACCTAAGCATGCAGCCTGCAGGGAGAACATGAGGTCAAATGTGTTTGGACTCCACTTGTCTCTCCTGTAGTACCTGTGATATAACAATACCCGCAGTATCTTGCCTGAGTGCACCACACCACACACATGCACGCAATACGCTCGTGCTGCAGTTAAAGCTGCTTAAAAGGAACTATTGCAGTCGGAAGGGGACGCTGAATGGTTAAGGAATTTCTCATGGTAGAAATTGTTCAGATAGGTTGATGTCATCATTGGTTGTGATAATATATTTTTGTTGTATACAATATTTAGTGTTTGAATGCCAAGTGTTTGTCTCTAAAGCACTTTTAGTGATTTAGCACTTCAGTTGTTTTGAAAACTATTCAACCCTAAGAGCTGTATATTTTCATGACATGTCTGACATAACTGTTTTTATTTATAATTCTCAATCTGAGAAAATAAAACTACAGGATTAACATAGACAAATGCAAAAGTCAATTTTACAGGTGTTCATTTTCTGATTTTAAATAAACTATACAATCTAATGCTAAAACACTGCACTGTAATGGGGGTTGAATACATTTGAACACAACTGATTATAAAGTAAATAAACTTGACTTGCCTATTCAACCAGTGCCAAGTTTCTGGAGAGCATTTTCACAAATGTTGAATTTAGACAACCAATTACAGTTTGAGCTCTCAACCTAACTCTGAAAATGTGACTGAGTGACTCATTAATCATCTCTTTAAAGTTACTGTATGTGAAGCCAGTGTGTTTAATCAATATTTCATTGATATGAGTCTGCCCACCACCTAGGGTTTTACGCAACAGGGTCCTCATACAAAGTTAGCTTTCGTACTGTGGCAACATTTCAGAAAGGTGTATTTTCTCGTGACATCTGGAATAGTGCACTGATTAGCAGAGGTGATGGAAAGGAAGAAGAAATTACACAAGTTTCAAGAAAGAGAAGTGCTGCTACTGCTGCTGCTTTGGTGAGGAGATCATGAAATATGCAAAGTGGAGCACAAAACAAGAACTCAGCACATGTTCTAATCTAGAAGGAAAAAGAGAGAACACAAAGAGAGCCACAAGAAATATGAAGGGCAATTTCTTTATGACTGACTGCCCCTAAACAAGGTCACGCATAACCACTTTAGAAAGCTTTTTTGTTTGTTCTAATAGGAAAAAAGGATACACGAGAAGTTATTGGACATGCATGTAATACCATTTTTGGGCCCAATTGACAGTTATTTAACTTGTTTCAAATGACAGTGAAAAATATTTGCTGTGCGGGTCAGACAAGTTTAAACATTTCATCTATTTTCAATGAATTCCAAAACTTTTATTTCTTAACTCTTATGTGCTTCAACTCTTTTATCCATTTTTTTTTTTTTTACAAAAATCTAATTATGAGGTAGAAAATCAGCTGCAAGGAAAAACCGCACCCCTGAAATAGGACTCAGCCATAAAAAGCCTCATAAGTACTTTAAATAAAATTAAAAATCAAACAAGAACATTTCCCCACCACAGAAAGTCATTTTTCTAATAAACATTAATTATAAATTGAATTAAATCTGTGCCTTAGACTTGCTACAATATTAACACAAAGGGTGCTCACCACTATTATTGCAAAGGTACTCCCAACACTGCATACAACAACTGACCAGTCTTTCTCACACAAGTGCACCTAAATCAGTTCAGGGGTGGGCAATCTATTCCAAAAAGGGCAACAGTGGGTGTGGTTTTGCATTCCAGGCCATATAGGGGACACTTTTTCACCAATCAATTGACCTGCAAGTGCAATCAGTGGATTGCAGTCAGGTGCTTCTTGTTTTCTGCAGAAATCTAATTGGTTAACTTGTCTTTGCTGGATCGGTTGGAACAAAAACATGCACCCACATCAGCCCCCAAGGACTGGCTTGCCCACCCTTGGCTCAGATGATAAAAATTGGGTGTGCAAACAGAAGCTTTGCATTTAGTTGAATATATTCAGTATGTAAATTCCAATTTAATTAGCCACGATCACTATATGATTTCCTTTACCACGCCCAGGGAAGCTCCATAATTCCCAGTTGTGTATAGTGGAAAACTTCCCTCCCTAACTTCTCTCGGAACACATGCACGAGGCAGACGACAACGTATGTTACTGCCAAGGGCCGCTCATTTAAGGCTGTGTCTGGCTTTTCACCGGCAAAAAAAAAAACAACACATGATGTAAAATTACTCCATTTGCCATTAAGCATGTGTGCATTTGTGCTCTATTCTATCCCACCATTTGTTAGATTTGTCAGGATGATGCTTGCCTACCTGGATGCTGCAGGAGATTTCGGAGTCATCCAGCAGGCGGATGATACATGGGATCTCCTGGTGGTTCTCAAGGGAACGGATGCTGGGGCTGCGGAAGCGGAGCATTTTCATCCTCGTGGGAGGTGCTGACGCGAAGCTCCATGCGGCATGTCAGCGCGGAAGGGGCTGGGATGGATGCAGGAGCAGGAGCAGGGTGGATGGATGGGCCATGTCTGCTGCCTATACAGTTGCAGCACAAACAGCATGGAGTCAGGCTCTCTCTCGCTTTATTCTCTCTCACTTCCCCCTCTCTCTCATCATAGATCCAATTTAAAGGGCCCCTGCGCACTACTTGATCTCATTAGGAATGTGTGATGTCACATTTAGGTGATCACTAGAACCTATACCTCAGGCCTGTCAATGTGTGTCATTGCAATTCGGGATCGATAAATTGAAAACATGAAATAGCCTGTCTAAAAATTGTACAACGTTCAGTTTTTTTTTTTACTTTGTAGACTTAGTCTAGTTTCACTTAGTGATTTCATTGTTTCACAAAAAAAACAGTTGAGATGGCGAGTTCTAATTAGGCATTGTATCTAATGATTTATGATAAATGTCAAATTGTTGCATATAAAATAGTATAACATTTTCAGATAGACGATTTATAATTATAAGGAACAGAACTTCCATTTTATGCGGTTTGGGTTTGAGGGTTTGATCCCGGGCCAATCCTCACTGTGTGGAGTTTGCATGTTCTCCCTGGACTTGTGTGGGTTTTCTGTGGGTACCCCAGTTTCCTTCCCCTTTACGATTGGCTGTGCCCCGCCTGGTACCCGAAGTCAGCATGGGGCTCTTGCACCCCCCGCGTCCCTTGTGAGGATAATTCAGATAATAAATGAATAAATATTCGTAAATTATCATTGATATGATATAATTCATGGGTTTTTATTCCTTCTTCGAGTAAATTTAGTTAAGAGCTTGAATTGCGGGATTTTATTTTGAAGCACGTTTCCTTTAAAAAAATGTGAACACTACCCCTTTAATTCCGGAACTTGATTACGTCAAAGTAGGTGGTGACGCTCCATGGCCATGTAAACATGATCGATGGTACAATATTCGTGATCACAACAGCACCTTTTCAACTAGAATTGTTTACCATCACTTCCATAGAAGCGGTAACGAGAGCAGGTGAATGGATAAAGAGATTTAAATGAGCATAAACGTGTTTTTAAGTGACAATACCTTTAACTACTGTCTTTTCTCAGTGTTTTTGTATAGTTGATTGTTGCCAAAGTGCATGGCGTGAAGTGCTTGCACAGAAGTTAGTTATCATTTTAGAGCAAAACAACCACACACCATGTGCTAATAAATTAGAACAGGAATGTAAATATGTGTGCAGTGTTATAAAGTGTGTTTAATTTCTTCACTGTTGCTCCAGCAGGATGATCTACATCATCATGGGGGTATCAGGGTCTGGGAAGTATGTATGTCTATATGTCACAAATGGCAATGATTGTATTTTTTGTGACTCTGTGGACAGCACCAAACTAAAAAAAAGGTAACTGCTCTGTTGTGTTTTAATGCAGAAGCTCTTTGGGGGCCATCCTATCCAAAGAGGTGATTAAACCCATCATTTGAGTCATGAATCACAAATTAATATTCGGTCATGTCATCACCTGGACTTGCCTGTTTTATGTGTGTTTTTATATTAGCTAGGCTGGCCGCTTCATGAAGGCGACAGCTTCCATTCAGAGGAGAATGTGGCCAAAATGGCTCGTGGAGAAGCACTCACCGACCAGGTTGGTGGGAGTTCGTCAGTGCAGCGCCCGGTCATGAAATAAATGAATTGTTTCCTTGCAAATATAATGTTTTGATTCATCTTTTCAGGATAGGTTTCCTTGGCTTCTGAGACTGCATGATGTCATTGAAAAGTGAAGTAGACACACGTACAGAAACAAATGATTACATTTGCAGGGGGTTAGTAATTAAAAGCAAAATTGTACCAAAGTTAATACTGCGTCTGTCAGGAGCATGCACATAGATCATTTGGAAACATATTACGATACCTCAAACATGACACAAATTGTGATAACTGCACATAACGACTCCAGTTATTGCTGCAAAGAAGAGGCACAAGCAAAGTACAACTTGATGCCATATTACCAGTAAGAAAATTGCTTTCAACCCCTTCAGTGTCATTTCAGCACATGTTGAAAATCAGAAATGGCTTCAAGCAAAGTAATTTTCAAGTGAGCTGTCTCAATATCAAAGCCTCCAATTTCTAAGCATCAATCAAACGACAGACATGTTGCCTTCCCTCAAGCTACCCTAGTCATATACTTTGTTTATGCAACTCCATAATGTTTATTTGCCTCTTCCACAAAGACTTCCAATTCTATCACTTTAAACTCAATTTCATGCTTGCATGCTCTTCAAAGCTTGCCATGGTACAATCCAATAGTGCTACCTATAAAACCTAATATGCCATTTACACTTCTTGCCAATAAGATTACAGAACATGAGATGTTGAATAATGCCAATGCATGATTTATATAAAAAAAAAAATAGTGTGTGGTTATTCGAAACCATGAAATAGATTTCTATCAAAATGTTGATTGTGTGTGATCTTTTTCTCAGGGAAAGACGTTCTGGGTCCGATGCACTTGTAGCCTGCTCAGCCCTCAAGTTCCTATACAGACTCATCCTCCTCCATGGTGCCAAAGCCTTGTCTACCTCCACCTCCTCTCCTCCACTTCCCCATTCCCTCCCTGACATCTTCTTTCTCTACTTGCACGGAGATCACGAGATCATCCGTCAAAGGATGGTTAACCGTAGAGGACACTTCATGAAGCCAGACCTGCTGGACTCCCAGTTTAATGTCCTTGAGGCCCCTGGGGATGGGCAAGAGAACGTTGTCCAACTGGATGTGAGCATGAGCCTCACTGACATGACTGCACAGGTGGTGAAACACTTCAACAGCCTCAAGCCTTTAAGACTGAATATCCACTAACAGAGAAATCACCACTGTACATGTGACTTGTACCTAATGTTGTGATTAACTTGTGATTGAGACACACTTATTTCTGGCAAACATCCATGTCGAAACCATTTCCCCCCACTTGTGTCCAAACCTAAATCCATCTACTATGGCCCAGTCCCATATCTCAACCAGAAATTAAAGACATGAACACATAATTCTTCACAATAAAGTGTACGCAGCATACACACCTCATCACACAAATGTCGATAATTCTTCAAAAAGATTACATAGCACACATTATCAAGTGCATAACATGTTCTTTTTTATTATTATTGGGCACAGCTAAGAGAAATGCTGTGCTTAATGCTTGTTTTGAAAATGAAATTAAATGAATGATAACATTGAATGTCTTCTTGGGAATTGCATAATGGAATACAGTTGATCCAGCATAATTGATTAATTGTAATTAAATTATGAGCTGGAAAAAACAATATGAATCAAAGATAGATGGCGGATAATTTATTTGACTTTAACTTCATTCTTACACATTATTAAAGAATTCCCCACGAGTATGTCGCCAAAAAGCGGATCTTTCCTTTTTGACACTTCTGTCTTCCCGTAAATGCAGGTAGCAGCTAGCAATGCAAAGCTAACCCTTTAGCTCCAAACAGGTGAAAGTGAGACTTGAATAACTTTTACAAACGTTTCCACTCTTCGACATAAATCGCCGAAAGCATAAAAAACAGTGAGCGTCATTTTCCTTCCTCAATGGCCGTGGTGTATCGGTATTTATGTCCTCGAATGAAGGCTTAGGGGGAAAAAGAAGCCGGAATTTAGCTTTTGTTGAAATGGAGATGCTAAGCGTGGCTAGCCACCTTTTATAACATGTCAGCTTTTCCTACTTTAAATCAACATCGATTTGTTTGCATATTTCGTCTCACTGTTGCATTAAGATGGTAGGCGTTAGAACGTTGTCCTTACTCCAGTGACGGTTTTCATGTCATCGTTCTTAGGCTTCCTCAATGGCATCGTCAGCAATTATGGTTCCCACCACCGCCTCGCGTTTTGCCCTGCTTCAGATCGACTCGGACTCCGAATCGGACGTCCCTGGGGCCAGAAAGACGGGAAACAAAGCTGCCGGCTCGGCCAAGCAGCGTCCGGGGAAGACTGCAGGAGGCAAAGCCACTCAGGGGAATGACAAGAAGAAGGAGAAGAGTAAGAAGCAGAAGAAGGAGCAAACTGAAGCCAACGAGGTGGGATAAACGTCTCCTGAGTTAGTTCAATCCACGTGGCAAAGATCAACAATCAGAGTACCCTTTTCCTCCAATCTTAATGATTACTCACCCCAGCATGTGGTGCATGCAACAGACGTATTGTAGTTAGGCTGTGGATGCTCCACATCAAAAACTATGTGGCAAGGAATATGAAAGCTTCCAAGTAGTACTTGAAATTTTATGCATCCCCTACTGTTATTTCCACTTCAGCTTCGCAACCTGGCCTTCAAGAAGCTCCCGCAGAAAAACCACGGACCATCGCCCAACATAACACTTTCTGAAATAGCCGGCGAGATTTTGAGAGCCGCACCGGCGGAACGCATCCCCGCTTCAGAGTCACAGCAAAACTGGCAGCAGTGGAAGCAGAAAGATGAGCAGGTAAGGACCAGACTGCGCTCTCCACATCTCACGTCTAGAACACGTCTTCTCTCTCACCGAAGATGACATCAGAGCTGTACGAGGCGGACTTGGAAAAAGCTTTAATTCTGAGCAAATTGGAGTACGAGCAAAAAAAACAGGCAAGCACACACAATCCATTGCATACTGCCCCAGAACATACGACTAGTGGAGTACCCCATGTGATTTTTACAAGTACAATTATAGCGCAATATAGAAAGTATCATAACAGTGAGTGTACATGGGTATAATTCACAATGGCACTTTTCCCCCTTTCAACAGGGTGGCAGCAGAGAAAACACATCCTCGCCAAAGTCTCGTAAAGATGGAGGCGGCGGCAGCGGCGGCGGCAGCGGCGGCAAGGAAAAGAAGAAGAAGAACCCGCAGGCCAAAGACAAAAAGACTGTCTCGCTGAAGGACTTCCAGGCTGAAGGCAAACCAGGTCCGAATAACAGTTGGAGCATGTTTAAAAAATGTTAAATTTGTGTACCTTTGCTCTTTGTAGAACATACGAAGCGGAAACAGGAGAAAGAGGTCAGTCGCTCACACAGGCCATTTGAAGATATGTGTGCCTCTCGATTGTTAAAGATTTTCGTTCGGATTTCAAAGTGAAGGTGGTAATTGACACAGTGCCCCCCTCCCACCAGGAAGTGGCTAACTCCACCCTGGGATTGGGCCAGGAGGATCGTTTCTTTAACAAGCTAGAGGATGACGTCAACCGAATACTGCAAAGAGAGAAGAGGCGAGAGCAGTACAGCGGTGGAAACGGCGGCAAAACCTCGGCTGAACGCCAGCCCGTGAGTGCGCACGCCAATAGAACTTCAACCAAAGTCCAAAAATCCAGCCATTTGTCCTTAATTATTGTACGATGATGATTCATGCTTGCTGTACTTATTAATCAAGCCAGTTTACATAAAAGCTGGAGAGCGTCATGAAGTATTTGCCGGCCTATAAGACCACATAAAAACACTATCAACACTCACTCAATTGGAATAAACAAGCCAAATAAGAATGAAAATTAAGGTGGAATATTCTTTTTTTCCCCTCCAACTAATTAAAATTCACTCGTATGCCTGCCCCTCCTCTTTTTATGAAATCATAGGACCCCCGTGCCGAGCAGCTTAAGTATGAACTGGAGAAGAAGGACCAGGAGATCCGTGATCTGAAGAAGACCATCACACAGTGGGAGGTGGGCCCCAAAATGTCTCGTATTCTGTGTCATGATTACTGTACGAGCAAGGGTGTCAAACTCAACTATCAGTTTAGGGTACTGACAGGTCACTACTGGTAATTTTTAGATCATTACCTATTGATTTTGAGGGACTTTTTGGGATGCCTTCTGGTTATGCGACAACCTTGTTGAAAGAATAAAATGATTTAAAAATGTATGTACAGTATGAATGAACTGAACATTTTGTTGTGTGTGGCAGGCCAAATACAAAGAGGTGAAAGTCAGGAATGGACAGCTTCTCAAGATGCTTCAGCAAGGGGAGAGTAAGTCCACTACTCCATTTCTGTAATTGTTAGGGTTGCGCTTTGGTGAAGACGATACCCGCTCACTTTGGTAATTGTGTGCGTATGGAATACATTTATATAGTTTCCGCCGAGACAGCCTGAACCGTAACAAAAATGGGATCTGTGTTAAATCTATTATTATTTTTAAAGTTTGGCGGCAATGTTAAAATATTTTGCTTGGGTCTTCTTTTGTGTGTAGTGAAAGACAAAGCTGAAATCTTGGTGCAAGTGGAGGAGCTGCTGCATATCAAAGAGGAGCTTTCGTCACAGGTTGTCACATTATAATGACTTTCTCTTATCGGGACCTGAACATTTTGTCAAAGCACAGTAAGGGGTCATTAAGAAGTCTAAAACATAAAATTAAACCAAACAGAACTTAGGGTTTAAGTGGCTATTTTGGTGTTACAAATCACCTAGTATAGAGGATTTTATTACGAAAGACTGTGGCGCAAAGTTTTGAAGTATACAACTTAATGTTTTCTTTTTCTTTATAGGTGAGCTCACTACATGCTGCTCTGGAACAAGAACGCTCAAAAGTCAAAGGTTTGCAGTCTGAGCAGCCCAAACATCAGGTAACTATGGGTTTGGTTCTTTTTTTGCTCACGTGATTGTTAATCTCTTCACAAATGCATCTTGTTTAAATGTCTAATTTTTAACTGATCAGAACCCTTTTGTGAAGGCTTTGAATGCCACTTCAAAATGCCTGCCTTCAATGCATGTTTTTTTTGTTACCAGGGTAACAAGAGGGGGAAGAAAAATTCCGAGGCAGATCCCTGATGACTCCAATCAAAGTCCCAACTAAAATATGCTAGCAACTAATTTTTTTATGTTGGATTGTCAGCATGTAATGCATGCCTTTACAAAAGCAGAAAATGGTTGTCATTGGTGCCCCCTAAAGGCAGCAAAGTTCAAAATGCCAAAAATGTCTTACAAACTTGGGGTTATCAAATGTTTCTAGTTTGTCCACTGTTAAATAAACTTTTTTCAGTGAAAAAAGGTTCCTTTTGTCATTTAAAATTATTATTGGTGAATTATCGAAATATGTTCAATACCATTACATATAAAACTTTTCTGAATTAGGGAAAAATAACAATTCTATTTGAGATGTTTTTTTTAAATTTATTCAGACTGTACCATCTTCTTAGTAAAGTGGAGATAACAAATGGACAGTATCGTGTAGGACGATTGCATTTAAAAAACGAATCAGTATTGGACAATTTCCTTTAAGTCCAAATGAGTCATATTTTAAACATATTCTTTGGACTTGTCAGGCTGGTAAACAAACCAGGCCAACAAGGAATAAACATTAAATGTACAATTACAACAACAAAAAACTATAAATATAAGACTGCAGTAAAGAATGAAAGAAATTCAGGATTTATCACATTTACGGTAATATATTTGTCACATGAGCATTAAGAACTCAATTTTATTGCTAGTTTTAATATTCTTGGAAGAAATTATATTTCTAATATTCAGGGAAAGAAACAGGCCTTAAATTAAGATAACATTTAAGTGCAATAACAAAACTCACTACATTTTAATACTACTACTAACATTAATATAAAAATTTTCCTCATACGGCAAATTATACCCTAGTGATTTTTTTCAAATAAATTGATATATTAGAGGCTTTTCTGAAGAATATTACAATCAAAAATCAATATTTTTTTTCAAATGATTTACATCCAATTTTTCATTGGTAAAACTACATCCAAATATGTAGTTAGATTTTTTCAACAAAACTAAGAAAAATATTTTTCTCGTCCTAATATTTCACCCCAAATACTCCTGTACACTATTCAAATCAAAAAGATTTTTTTTGGTACAAACTAAAGATTATCTTTTGTCACCAAGTCACTATCCGTAGTGACTCAACAATTAATTAAGCCAATTTTGTCCAGCACTCCCACTGACCTCACACGGCCGCCAAGTCTGGCGTCTCGCTGCCGGTGGACGGATCCAGTGAGTCGTCCGACAGCATCTCGATGCCTGTATCCACCACCGAGTCCTTGGTGGGGCCGACAGGTTCCCTCAACTTCCTTCGCCGTAGCCCGACAGCAGCGCGTGTCCCGTGCGGGGCAGGCGGCCTCCGCTCGCTATAACCGTGGCAGCGGGCCATGGCGCTAATCTGTTGCTCCGTGGGGGGTTTGGCGTTCTCGGCAGACGATGAGGACGACGGGCTCTGCTGGCGCAAGCGTCTTCTGGAGTCTTTGGACCCGTTTAGTTCTGGGGGAGTTTCTTGGGGGCTCTGCTCAGTGCACTGGGACTCCTTGAGCTGCTTCCTCAGTTTACGGCTGTAGTGCTTGTAGAAGATCAACTCTTTCTCCAGATGCTGTAGACGATCCTTGATTGAGTGCTGGGCTTCTCCTGAAGAGTTGTCTTCTAAAAGTGGATGGAAATGTTCGGGTTATTCAATAGAAATGGTCGAATCCTACAAGCAATTTGCTTCCGATCGTGTATGTATGGGTCGTGTGGTATGCTGACGTTTGAGCTTGCTAATGAGAAAGCGGATGTTTTTTTGGTGCTCCTGTTGCTGCTGGGTGAGTCTGCGGTCGGCGTCCATGGCCAAGTGGTGGGCGGTGGCCTCCAACTGCCCGCGCGCCTCGGCCTGCTCGGCGCATTCAATCTCCAGCTCTTGGCAGTATAGACGCAAAGAAGCTTGCGCCTGGCAAAGGTCTACCACCTGTTGCCAAAATAATGCAGCACTATGAGTAAATGTACAAATCAGAGAAATATAAGAATAATTCAGCAGACATTTACTTTTACAAGTAAGGACACTTTGCTTAAAAGATTATGAAGACATAGTTGAAAATGAGGAAAATTGTTTTTGCTCCATCACAATGTTCCTTTAGCGACAGTCAGAGGAATCTGAAATCATGTGTTGACCAGGTATTGCTATCTGGGATAAGGTAAAACAATGACACACTCACTTTACTGAAGTATTTAACGAGCAGCTCCGACACTTGGGCTTGCGGAAGCGCCTTCAGTTTCCCGCGGATGTCAGAGTGGGTGACACTGCTGCCCGATGCTGAACTTTGCATTTTTTCCCGCTTGTCCCGGATGAATCGTTGTTTGAAGAGAAGTTCTGCTTCCAGGACCTCAACAGCTTCGTCCAACTGCTCCTCCTTCAAAACAGAATAGAAAATGGAGCGTAGAAATTAACAAGCCTCCACAATAGTAGCAAAGTTCGGACATTGTGAGCACCACTGACCTCCACAGTCAGCACCGTGCTGTCCTTGAGCTGTGAATCCAGATAGTCTCTCTTCTTCTTAAGCGTTTCTCTCTCCTTCTCCATTTGGGTCGTGGACGCTTGCTTTTCTTCCAGCGCATCCAAATGCAGCGACACACGAATCAGGTTCTGACTCAGAACCTAAGGAAGAATTGGATACAACAGTACCAATGCATTAGAATGTATGGGATAGTGGAGTTTGCAACAAAAGCGGATAAAAAGTTCTACTGCTCAGGTGGAGCTACCTGACTGGAGCGCAGCCTCTCGGCCTCTAATGTGCTCCTGCGCTGAAGGCACGCATCTCTGCGCCAGCGCACTTCCTGGCTCTTGCTCAACTCCTGGTCAAGCTCCTGCTGTGTGACACTCCTACGCAACTCAAGCTCCACGGCTTCATCCAACCAACAAGGCGCAGAAGACAGCAGCCACAACTGAGGAGACATACCAGACAGACAACACCTTAATCGCGTGCATCCCAGTGGAAGAAATCTGGTTAAAGCCCCCTATTTTGAGGATGTAGCGTACCTTAATGTGGGCAGACACTTGATCAACCCTATTACTATTTTAGCCCGTCAAAATTCAAGTATTACACATAGTCTCATGCGCCTGTCTTTGAGTATAACTGACGTCACAATATGGCTGCACTTGTGAGAAACTGCCATTGACAAATAGGCAGCAATGTAAACATTGTACCTTTTCCTTTGTTTCCCGCTTGCTTCTACATTCTGGAACGATCTCCACCTACAAAACAAAAAACATACCATCTTGCTCTTTGATTTATTCGCATTTTGTCCTCCCATTATCATGATGCTGATCTTGTATTATGTCCCGGTAGTACATTATCCACACGCTATTTTTCTAAAGAAGTTTTCTTTTTCTTGTTGTACTCTAATTATGAGATAACATCATTGACTTGGTGGTGTCTTTGCGTGACACAACACTTGGAGTTCTTAACTAACCAGTTCGGACTCTCCGGAGTTGTCGCTGCTCTCTGGGCTGGGCTGCCTGAGGGTCTTCAGCAGCTGAGCCCTATTTAGGTCCATGTGCTGCAGACTTTGACGCAGCGCCAAACGAGCATCACGGGTCTGTTCCGACAGCCACGCCAGAGCGTTGTCGTCTCGTTGATTGCCTGCGCCGTGGCGCACCGCCCCCACCATTTCTTTCTCTGCAGGGTAGAAAAATCTATCTGTTGTACCACATTAGTGTGTCTTGAGAAAATGTCTGGAAGGCTCTAGCAAATTAAGCAGTTTCACCACATTTGGTTTGATAACAATGATTGTTTCCCTACGATTACAAAATTAGTTTTTCTATCCGCCAGATATACAGTAACAGACAGGTTGGTGGAGTCATTTTTTAAAAAAAGGTACACACACACTAGGTCAGGCGTCAAATATATTGTTTTGGTTCTTGCTTATACTCAACAGAGTAGAGCCTATCCAGCTTTTTGTGATGCATGTCACCAAGACAGCATTATTAGATTAGATAACTTTATTCATTCCGTACTCGGGAAATTTCATTGTTACAGTAGCAAGAGGGTGAGAATGCAGGAGGAGGAATATACGTAGGTAATAAATAAGTTAATAAATAAACAAACAAATACATAAATATATAAATAAATTAAGACTGTTGATGAAATATATATATATTTTTCAGATAGAGTTCATGGCTTATTAATTTGTTGAGATTTTTGTATGGTAGTGCGCCATGAGATTGTTTAATGTACTATGAGTGTGAGAGAGGTACACACCTGTCTTCTCCATTTCTTTGACAAGCTCCTCCTTTAGGCTCATATTGGCTGACAGTGTCTGGATCTTCCTCTGAGTCAGACTTTGCCTCAGGTCTTTCACACGACGATGGTCAGCGGATTTTCCATAGGTCCCTAAAAGATTGAAGTAGAAATAAATAGACTTGCATAGGTATGAGGTGAGGTATAAGATCCAAAAGAAATGTGGTACATGTGCCCTGCTGAATTCTTGATGGTGGGTCCAGTGGAAAGGTTTTTTCTTTTAGGGCAGATTTCTTCTGCTTGCTGTTGCAGCTGTAAACAAGAAGGCATTCAACATTGCAACATTAGGCTGTAAACCAGAAGGGATGAGAGTCAAAACTACTTTCAAATGCACTGAATTTCAAGTAAACGACCCATATGAAGTTGAAGTCGCTTTGACGCTAAGGGGGATTAGTAGTATGGCTTCAGGTAAGAAATTCAATTTAGATGGGGTCTGAGCATAGGAAATTTGATTTTAAACAGGAAAATACAATCTTTCCTGTCCACGTGCATTAATGAAAACATTCAACTGTCTTCAATATCCTCTGAGAATTTGACCATAATCAAATCACTGTGTTCCAACTGACAGAGAAAAATATGGTTTAAATTAATCAGGCAGGATGGGCTGTTTTTTGTTGAAAATCAATACTGGACAAAAAAAAATGCAATTTTACACATAAAAATCAAATTGAGTACTCATATCTGGCTGTTATCTTTTTGTTTTGTTTTTATAATTAGACACAAAAAATGGCTGAGGGAACGCCTACTCTTTTTTTCTTTATTCTAGTTGTGACATCACAATCAGAATTGATGATCATTTCTCGCTTTTTAATGGTGTGTCAGCACCAAAAAAATCAAATCATAATATCAAGAAAAAGTTGTCTTCTTACCCAAGTCCGCTTACAAGGTTGCTGCTTTCTTTGTTTTGTAGATCTGATCTCTGCTTGACCAGAGGACAAAAATCCTTGGCCTCCTCCTCACTCTGCAAGCGTTGGTTTCTCATTTTAAAAGTTGCCATCAGCCTCTCCAGCGACTGGCCAGGCAAACCAGGACAAATCTACACAAATGCACGTTTACCACGACATGGGTTAACTTGGCAATGACACTTTAATCGTCTTGTGATGTCCAATTAATGCTGACAATGAAGTTTTATGTCACTCACCTTACTGGTTAGCGTGTGCCCACAACTGGGTCTTATCAAGCTGGCAATGTGCGGTCTGGGGTGAGAGCTGCAAGAAGTGCCAAGTGGTTTACCCCGCATGGCCATGAGGTCACAGCGAAGGCGGTCAATCAGGATCTGCTGGTCCACCAGTCGCTCCGTCTTGACAACATGCAAAGTTTTTATCGCCACACTTTAGCAATGGCTGAAGATGATGGACAAGGAAAGTGGTGTCCCACCTGTTCTTTGTCTTCACAAAAATTTTGCAGGACATTTTGCTTCTCTAAAAGTTCCTGCACTTCATTTTGCACTTGTTTTAGTTTGTCATCTTTTTGTGCCGAGAGTTGAGTCTCCGTGTCCAAAGACTCCTGGGAAAAGTAAGGAGGTCATTTGATGATTGTTGGGTAAATATTATGGACGACGGTTGATGGTCAGGGGAATATTATGTAGCCTTTCAAGCAGCACATTCATTCATTTCTCTTGCATACGCACACTGTTTTACCAACTTAAAGTGTGTAAAAAGTTTGTGTCTATCTGATGACGAAGGGGCTGCAGGGTCTGTTTTCCTTATCTTCCTCCTCTACTGCACCTGATTTCCCATTTTTTATCTGGAATACCTTCAACTTCCTCATTAAAAGAGGAGCTAAGAACATCATTAAAATTTCTTTTGATGCAAATCAATGTTTTCGCAAGTATAACAGGTGTTCAAATAAGCAGCTGTATGTTTTCTGAAGGTGACGCCCATAAAACAAAGTCTCAATTGAATCTTGCCTAGATTGATATGAATACTAATATATTCCTAGTGGTTATATAGAACAATCAGTCATCACCTGACACTTCTTGAGATCCTGTCTGAGCTGTACAATGGTGACCAGATGGGGCGACTCTCCTTTGTCCGACCAGCTGATATCTTTGCTTGGATGGCTGATGGCCTTCACTCTCTCCTGCCACTCGTGGACTCTCCGTATCAACGCGTCATTTTGCGTGTCCGTTCTGCAGGCCTCGGTTAGAAGATCCGCGGCTTGATGCACAAGTGATGAGTAGAGGGCCTCTTCTCTGTGGATCACTTCCTGCTGTAAAATAAAATCACTTCCCGATGGTGTTGGGGGCTCATTGTCATATTTAGGCTGGTCATCAGACGTCAACATAGTGGTTAGAGTCTCATCACAATCAGGTTCCGGTGTTGCCAGTTCGGCATGGTGATAAATACGGCGAGATTTTGACGCAAACTTGAGCACGCTTAAGCTCTCGGCAAAGCTGTGGTGAGAGGGACTCACGCACGCCACCATGAGGGTGCAGGCGTTACCGCCCAGCGAGTCCCGTAGCAGCCGGGTAATCTTTGCGTGGCGGTATGGAATGTAGGAGCTGCGTTGTCTCCCGGGGTGGGCCAAGGCCCGGATGACGTTTCCCAGGGCTAGCAGATCTGTGTTGATGTGCACCGACTCTTCAAAACGGACGCCCGTGTTTCCCGTCTTGCCCACGCGCTCTGAGCCGGCCAGGTCCACAACGCAAAATTTCGAGAGGCGTTCGGGCCTATCGGGCGCTGCGGGTGGGCTCTGTCGGAGCCACAGCGTGAGGACGGTGTGTGAGCGGCTCGAGTGCTCGTTCATTCGGGTGGCTCCCGTTTGGCGCAACGCGTTGCCCATCTCCAAAACATTAAGGAGCTCGTCGCAGGTGGCGACTGACACTTCCTTGGCGCCGACCACCACTGCACACACACAAATGGAGTTCACCTTTTCAGACATCTGTGACCTTGGACTACTTCTAGTTTAAAGATGACATTTCTGGGATGTTTACCACTGAGAAAGTCAATTTGAGGGGGGAAAGTCAAAGGATTTTATCTCACCTGTGTTCCCCCGAAAATCATCTCTGATCTGCAGTTCTTTGTGAGAGGTGTCGAGTTCCAGCAGGTCCCGAAGCTCCTCCTTGTACAGCTCCAAATACGACACCCGCACACCGATGTCCACGCCATTGCATCGCTGCTTGTCCAACAGTGAGAAGATGTCCTTGGCCAAGCATGAAATTATGCCGCCATCTGCATCTAAAGTATGGTGCCATTAGTATATTCACTGGTGTATAGGTTTGCTGGTGTATTTAGTTATTTTGAAGCAAACAAATTTTGAATGTATTTAGACACTATCCCATTGACTTTGATAGACGTCCAATTCATTTGGTGCATTCGTTTGGGCTGGAAGTGAATGGTCATGTTTCGAGAAGGGTATGTTTATGGCATGCAATAGGGAGTGACATTTTGTCATTCGGTCATGCCTAAGAAAACAAACCCCAGGCCCCAGACAGCCAATACATCTAAAGTGGGAGGGCTGGTAACAATAGATCACTGCAAACAATGCTGGTTGTACATTTGTCATTATCATTTTTTTTCTTATTCCTTTCTGCAGTAAAATTACGACCAGGTCCTGAGAATCACATTCACATTAGCATTACATAATTGCTGAGCTTTGTCAGTGGCCTATGAAAAAGATAGATGGTGGAAGGTTACCTCCTTGGAAAGTAGATCTTGAGCCAAAAAGTTTGAACACTCCTGCAGTAAGTCACATGTGGTACCTTTCCACAAATGTGGTATGTTACTAGTGCAATCAGTGGATTGTGATCAGGTGCTTGTCATTTCAGCACAACCCCCATTGGTTAAGGTGTCTGTGGAACAAAAAGCTGCACTTGCAGTGACCCTGCAGGACCGAATTCTAACCTCCTAAGTGACCCAATACACCATCACTGTTTTTTTTTTTATTACATTGGACATTAATTCATTTTCAAATGCATTTAAACTAAATCCTCCCAGTCAAAATGGATTGGACTAAATGAAAATGTATGTACTTTTGACACGTTTGCTTTTACGATTACATTCCACTTGATCACTTTGCTATTTTTGATGAAGATTATGGTGTCTTTGAAGAATTCTAACTTTGAACTCACTTTTTGGGGACTAATGCATACCATTTAACGCAGCATATGTAAAAAGAATATTCTCAATTTCTCACCCATTTTGTTGCCACCGAGCGTGTAGGTTTTCCCAGAGCCAGTCTGGCCGTAGCAGAAGATCGTGGCGTTGGTTCCATCCAAAAGGCAGCTGGTCAGCGGGCGAACGCACGACTCGTACACTTCATCCTGACTGGCGCTCGGCCCGAAAGCATGGTCGAATGAGAAGACCTGGTCGGAGCCGAGGATGACCTGCGGAGCGCCGGGGATCACCCGCAGACATTCCCGGTGGGCGTGCAGGAGCTCCCTGGGCAAGAGGGGCCGCAATCGAACCGCCACCCGGATACGAACCTCGGCCATGACCAAACCCAATGCGATTCTATCGAAAAGGGTTGAACATATTGGATACCGACCCCCAAATGAAGCCCCCTTTCAAAAGATTAAAGTTAGCGAGACGGGACGAAAGTCAAATAAGTGGACTGACAAAAGAAACGCGCGTCACGAACACGTCCTCAGCCGGATTCTGAAATGTTTCGCTCTCATCGTGAAGTTCGTAAATCGAGGACATTTAAATGTATTAAGTTGACTTGATATCAAAAGAATAGTATAACAGAATTAGGGCAAAACGTCTTGCTTATTATTGTTCACCTTTGAGCGTCTGCTGTGGTTGCTCGGTTGCCATGGAAACCATCGCTGGAGTCAAAGAACGTGCGTCAAGTGGAACCTTGACGGGACTTGAAAACATTATAAAAGTAAACAGCGCCTCCATTCGAAACCTCCCAATTTTGCAGCCAATCTTTTTTTCCTGCACAAGTTACACTTTGAATCCAGGTCGGTCCACTTGTGTGGAGTTTGTATGTTCTCCCCGGGCCTGTGTGGGTGTTATCCGGGTACTCCGGTTTCCTCCCAAATTCCAGAGACATACATGGTAGGCTGATTGGACATTCTAAATTGCCCCTAAGCGTGAATCATTGTCGGTCTCTTTGTGCCCTACGGTCGGCTGGCTACCGATTCAGGTCAGCTGGGATAGGCTCCAGCACCCCCCGTGAATCTAATGAGGATAAAGCGGGTCAGAAAATGAAATGAAATGATAGAAAAAGTTACACTTTGACAATTACTGTATTGTGAATTACCATTCATTCATTTTCTCAGCTTCTTATAATCTCGATGATGATTATCTGCACCTAAAGAACAGAAAAAAGAGACAATATGTGATATTTAATGTCACATAAAAATGGCATTTGAACCTAGTGTGTGACTAATGAGAAAATCGACGGATAATGTACATACAGGCACTTGGCTTAGTCTTGGTCTCTTCTTGTTGTCAGTAGTAAACACATCTAGTACGGTGTATGGGGATGTGGGCCATCTCTCTGTAGTGCTTCTTGGCATACGGCCACAGATAGAAGTCGATGAGGACAGAGTTGATGCCACTGCTGTCGCTGCCCCGTTCCCTCGCCAGCTTGTCCAGACGGTCCTTGATGCGCTCCACTGCCCAAATGGAGCAGGCCCTAATCTCAACCTCCCTCTGGTCGCCCGAATCCAACATCTCATCTGAATGTAAACATTGAGTTAGTGGATCTATTTTAATCGCGCTGTGGAGTAGCGAGAGAATAATGTACCATTCTTGAGTGTGAGCATTAGAGATTCCGAGTATCGCAGAGCGCCCAAGTAGACAAGGGCCTGGGGGACTCGGTAGTCAGCGAACATGGTGAGCCAGTCTACATTGATGATGTCTGCCTCGCCTCTGGCTGCTGCAACGGCCCAGTAATCTGCTACAAGGATCTGGGCCCTCTTATACAATGAGATTCGCTTCCCCTAAAACAAAGCAGAAGACATTGTTTTCATGACAAGAGTCATAGTTTGGGTGGGCCTGATGCACAGGTATTCTCAGCTGGGCCTCTTCCCAGGTTATCTTTATAGTTGAGCTGTTCTCAATTGAGTTAACCTGTTGAAATCAAGGTTGTTAGTAGTCAGGTGCAACTAGAATATTACAGAAAACCATTCACACTCACACTCATACCTAAGGGCAATTTAGAGTGTCCAACCAGTCTATCATTCACGTTTTTGGAATGTGGGAGGAAATTGGAGTACCCGGAGAAACCCCACACAGGCCCGGGGAGAACATGCAAACACCAAGCAACAGGACCGACCTGGATTCAAAACCAGGACACCAGAATTGGGAGGCTGATGTGCTACCCGCTCATCCACAAGGCCAACCAGATATAAAAATACTGCATTCATATAGTATAATGTATTTTACCTCCCAGACAATAAATCAGACTAGTCAAACAAATCAAGTCATGACAAAGAGAATAAAAAAGACATTTAAATAAGGATATAAATGTGTTGTTATGCTTAGAATTTTAAGGGGGAATATAGTATGTATGAGCCTTTTTTTCCCCTAAATACAACTGTGACATATAAAATGGCCAGCAGATGGAGCGACATCACAGCATCAGTTCCTACATCAAATCCACCCATCTATTCATTTCAGTGGTATTAGCCTCATTAGGTTTGTGGGAGGAATGGAGGCCAGCCCAGTTTACTTTGGGCGCAAGGTAGCGTTTACCCATACGCACCATCAAACAAGCTACGTACATACAGTATAAACAGCAATTTTACATTATTTTAACTTTTAAAGGCAATTTATTCACAATAAACTATTTTTTAGGTACAATTATTATTCAATATTTCACTGGAAGGGGACAATAGTTTACCTTTAACCTATTTATTGTAGGGGATGTGACACTGCTGACTTTCAGCTTGGGACTGCGAATTGGTAAGTCAAATACTTTGATAGCCTGCTCAACTCTACCAAAACATGGGAATAGAATCTGGGCCTATAAGGCGGGGTCTCCTATGTCTACTTTGGGGTGGGGAGTGTGGATCGATTGCCACTCAATGGCTGTGTGATTGAGAGTGGGTATGGTTATCCGTCTCTGTGTGTGCCCTACGAATGACAGGTACATAGACACAAACTTTTCTAATGTGAAAAATGGAAGAGAGAAACCCCCACCAAATTTACATTTGAGTAGAGGGAGAACATGCAAACTCAAATCCAGAACATCAAAACTATAATAACAAATCTGTGCAGAACTACCATTGCGAGAGGCATTCACACCTGGTATACGGCTTCATCTCGGTAGGAGGGTATTTTCTCTACGATGAGCTCCACCATCTTGCGGGCATCGTTCCCAGCCTGGCTGATGAAGCTCTGGAAGCTTCCACCATGTTGCAACAGCACATGGCCTCCTTCAGTCAGCACCTTATGAAAGCCATATTGACAAAAAATGGGGCAGGTGAATCGTAGTCTACAGTATCATAGCAACTGGTTTCTGGCAATACCGTGGCATTGCTGTTGTGGTGCAAGAAAGGCAATTGTATGATTCTGCAATTGCAATACGCACCCTTAAAACGAGGGTTTTAGTTGCAGACTAGTATTAGCACTGCTTTTGTCTTTGGAAAAACAAGACGTTGAAGTGTGACATCGGGGACAGATAAGCCTCTATTTCGCCAGACAATCAAAGCACTTGAGAGTACGATTTCGCCGATGTCATCCCTGATCCTGCTGCAATGTTATGATACGGCTATGATGAATTAATTTGTTTGCATTAGATTTCATATGATGACATAATAGCTTGGCGACAACATCAGCAGGAGTCATTTGATATGTTGTCATTTATAATGAAAATTAGGCTATTGTATATTGGTTTCCTGATGTTTTTTCTGAGTTTGTTTAGTCACTGATTTACTTGCGCAATATTATATTTAAGAATTTAATCTTCCGTATTGGTATGGTACTTTGTTTCAGCTGTGGTCCATTCATGTTAAAAAAAATGTGAAAAAAAAATTGAAATAAATGCGTCATTAAAGATATATATAGATGCTCAGTTGAATAGTTAGTTGTGTTTGGTCTACATCGAGGACACGGCTTAGAATTTAAAGTAGTGCACTTTTTCTCGAGGATGTTTTTTTTCTGAACAAACCGGAGGTCATCAATTATTATCATTATTTCTATTTTTACAGTGCTCAACAATGGCTTGAATGCTGCAAAAGACCAAACACTGAAAACATACCAATGCAGACATAAAAACAAACTAATGCAACATTAAAATGACGCAGCATAAAAATTCTGCATGCCAAAAATATAAATTACAAAGTGACAAATATTACAAATTTAAAAAACTATGCAAGAGACACTGTTGCAAATATGGAAAACACAAATTCCAAAATAACTGCAAAACACTGAAATCATCACATAGTTTTTGCTGTAATTTGGTCCTTCCATCACTTGTAAGAAATCAAAAAATTGCCAAGGTATCAGGATGATACTAGGTATTTCAGGGTCTCAAAATCAAGTGAATCAGTACAAAAATAATTAGTGTTGGAACCTTATGACGTTCTTGAAGCATGGGCATGGGTGTTTTGTTGTCTGATCGAAGGATGTGCGCCAACTCTTCCATAGACATCTGGGAGAAGAACTTTGGGTCAGTAATGGGCACCCCTGCAAAAGTAAGAAAAATATGATAAAAGGACACTCAAATATAAGTTCTTCCTTGTGTCAAAGGGATCATATAAGCACAGGACTCACCTTCCTCCATGGATCTGGTGATGGCAGCGCACAAAGTCATGTAGCCAGTGTGTGTGATCCCACGAAATGTCACCTCACACTGGCTTGTTTCCTCATCAGGCCAAAAGGAAAAGTTCATGGTGTCTACCACAAACACCCAATTGAAGGCCTGCAGGAGTTATATAGTTATATATAATGTCTATTTTATTTGGGTTTTTTAGTTCACGTTGTCCTTAAAAACGGGTTTAAACACAACCTAGTAAACATTATGCATGGTGACGATTCCTAAAAAAAATTATTGAATTTAAAAGAAACATTGTCAGATTTCTTGGAAGAAAAGACTACATATAACTAGTATTTTTTTCTCTAGAATATGAATATTAAGAATGATAAGAATCAAAATATTAGTCATTTCCCTTTTTTTAATTCCAGTTAATCTGCTAATGTTGACCACAATTCAGCTTTAAGGACCGAGCTGGGATCAAACCCTCGACCCCAGGAACTGCAAGTCCAATGTGCTACCCTCCAGGTCACAAGGTTGCTCACCATTTTAATATTATGATCTTAACAAACTTGCCACAGCTGAAATTTCTTTTCAATACTTGAAGAGGAAAAAAAGACACCTATAAAATATGGGCCTGATTTATTTGGGTCATCGAGTTTGGCAGTACTTTGGCAGGGAAGTATTTCAGAAGCCGATCCTGCACATTGTAGAAAAAGGTTAAGAACTGACGAGTGTACATTTTTGTATTGGGTCTAAGAAATATGATGATGACTCCCCTGGTCCGAGGTGGGCGAAGGGGCCAGCGGATTGGCCTTTTTCCAGCCACTGGCACTCAACTCATCTTTGCCTCGGAGATTGAAGAGCATCTCAGCCACCTTGTGCACACCTTCTTCCTCAACAAACACATCCTGACTCTTCTCTGCAACAAACTGGCCAGACTCTCGGGGGAACAAGGGCTGCTCCATTCAAGCTGAAAAAGTGATGATGCAGTTTTCTGATTTGTTTCAGGAAGAGGCAGTAAATCAACCTACTTGCCACATTCATTAGAATGTAGATGTGATTGCTAGTATTTACCTTACTTCACTACATCATTGGGAGTTAAGCACCTAATCTAATCTAAATATACAAATATAATTTGATAATATAAAAATGATATGATTGCGTTTTTCTTGCAAATGCATGCTTACTAAAGGTCTGAGCATCACAATGCTAACACGCTTATTCGTGCTTGTATTAAGGGAAAGTATCTAATTAGTTTATCATTAAAAGCAAATCCTTACCAAACAAAGTGACTGTCACGTTCTCGTGTCCAAATTTCATTTCCTGTTTTCACAGTTTTAGGCCAATCAAAGGCTCTATTTTAAACGCTTAGCCAATGAGGAAGAAGTCAGCTGATGTAAATGGAGGTAATAAAAAAACAAATGATTCACATACAGTTGGACAAACTTGTCAAGTGCCTATCTGGAAGCACAATGGCCACTTAAAACTGTAAGGAGAAATATTTCATTTAAAAACAAAGGAATCAAAATTGTGGATCTCATTACTACACGTTTAACTGATTAGATGTCTTGCATTGTATACCACAATGAAAGGAGCAGACAGAAATTAAGAGTAAAAAAAAGCTTTATTTGCAGTGCTTGCCTTAAAAGGAGAAATATATACACACACATGGTACCATTATTGTCTAACTTCATTAGGTAGCTAGCTCAGAATCAAATAAACCACTACCAATGAACAGTACGAGATCATATAAAAAAGAAAACAATAGAGGCCGAATACAAATTGGCATCTTTATTCATTTTGCAATTTGACAAACAACATGGACATCAATTGACTCCAGTCAAGAGAAAATATGTGGGCTTTTATTCATTATATTAAAACACCCAAACAAAAAATGCTTTGTGACTGGATGTAAACTATTTTTTTAAATCACATGGAAACACTAATGCACATTCAATATAAGCCCATGTCCTTTTATATCCCCTGGCACAGCCGAAAAAACAGTTTGAAAGATCAAATTATTAAATGATGGCTATTCTAGAGCAGTAATGGATGTGTAAGTCAACACTATGCACACACACTCACACACACAAAAATTCACAAAAAGGTTATTTGAATTTTCCAGATGACAACATTTGTGTATTTGGAAAGAGTAAGTAGTTAAACTAAAGAACTAGCTTTTTGTTTTAAACATTGCAGAATATGATGCACAGGAATGTTGAACATCGCATTAAAATACAAAAATAAAATTACCCCCCAAAAAAGAACCCACATTCCATAATAGTCTGGGGGGGGGGGGGGGGGGCTGTGTATGGGGAGGGAAAAAGGGGAAGGGCAATCTGCTTGAGTCAATCCTGGGGGGTGTCTACAGCAATTGACCAGAGAACTGCTTCACACTGAAATAAAGAGTAAAATGCACAAGAATATCAATTGACAGTTCTGGAAATAAAAAAATAACAATTGAAATATACAATAAAGCAGGGGGTTGAGTGAGAGGACAATTAAGTGGGCAAAAAAAAAGGTGAAAAAAATGAGGGGGAGAGGGGTGTGGTTAGTCCTCGAGTCCAAGCAGGTGCAGCACACTGAAGGGGGTGGAGAGGAAGAGGGAGGCAGGGTTAGTTACCATGACAACACAACCGCTAATTAGACAGCAGCAGCAAGCAGCAGGTTGTACAGCTGTATTAGCATCGACGAGAAGTAGTGTGTTGTATACGTGCCTACTGGTTGCCAAGGGAGACAGAAGAGGAGGCGCCCCCTGCTATTTGGCAGACTGTGATTTGTTGTCACTTGAGCTAACTAAAAACAACAAAATCACTAGTCTTCCACACAGCAGCGGCCAAGGGAAGAATCACTCCACTCCCTGCTTAACACTGAAACAGTTCCGGCAGGCAAATGGGCCATTTGTATGTCTGTTTTTTTTTTTGTTTGTTTGTTAAAACCAATTCAAGTAAATGATGTCCAATTGCTAATAAATATTGCCTCTCCGAAGCCGTTTAGTGCAAGAGGAAGGTTAGAACTAGTTGCAGATTGCATGGGGAAGAGAGGAAGGTTGTTAGTGGAGAGACAGCAGGCAAGAGGAAGTAGAAAGAGCATTAATTCATTTCATAACCATTTCTATATATAACATTCTTGAAATGGCCTGAATTACAATATTTTGAGTCTGGTGAATGGCCTTTTGAATGTACAAAACAGGCACTGAACTGGGAGCGGTGATTTTTTTTTATACATCTCAAATGATGGCTGTATCAAATGTATGGAAGCATTTGACGCACCAAAACAAGTGTTTTTTACATTGAGGCCTTCTTTACAACAGTTCCTTTCAGTTTTGCTGCAACTACATCATATATTTAGTTTAACCACCCTAAGCATTCTCAACACAAATCTATTGAATCATGCCAATATTAATGATTACTTTAAAAAGGTCAGACTTTTTATCATGAACCTCAACCGCAAAATGAACAAAGCATTGTCCGTTCTAATTGGAAAGCTCCCGCTAAAAGGAATTTCTACTATTTGGAGCCATACTCACACAAACTCATCCTATGTTTTATTTTATATATTAGTACTTTCGCTCAAGGGTCAGAGTGCAACTTGCCTGCTCTGTAGAAGGTACTGGGCATTCTGAATTTGATCCTGGGTGCCCATTATGGTAATGATGCGATCTTCCGAGCCCTCCAGAGGCTCGTCGATCTTGATGGACGCGCCAGAATCGTGGCGAATCTGCTTGATCCGCTGTCCACCCTTGCCGATGATGGAGCCCGCCAACTGAAAAGAGTCGTGGGGAGACATGGCAGCAATGGGGGTGAGGAGGAAGAGAGAGAAAAACAAGCAGGTGCACAAACAGTCAGGAAGCACATCTCCAATTAAATTCAATTCAGGCAAATATGGGAACAATGGTGACTAATTAGATTAATTATAGCTATGTAGTTTGGAGATACAGTTCACACTGGTGTGGGTTATAGGAAGGCTCCCTCAATAAAATTAGTGTTTACAATAGTAAGCATTCAATAAAAAAAAGTTCAATTTTGGGAATTAACATATTTAGAATCTAGTTCCAATATGTCCGGCGGTTTGCTCACATCCTTAGGGATGGTCACTTGGGTGGTGATGACCGGGTCGTTGTAGGCACCCCGCCCACCTGACAGCAACAGATTGAACAGTCACAAATAGAAGGATACAAGAACACGTAAAAATAATTTCAAATAATTTTTTTTTTAAAATGTAAGGTCTGTGTCTCGTTTCAGAATGGCCAGACTTGTTTTGCGAACAGCAATGGTTTTTTTTACCATCACAAATGTGATTAATATAGGAAGAACTTATTCAGAAAGAAATACTCAATCCAAGTGTTAATAGTCTGTGTAATAACGGCAACCTTTTCAGCGTTGTGACTGGAATTTATTAGAAGGGTAATTATGAGATCGAAGCACGCTCGTTTCTCATTATATTTTATTGAGTCACAGGTAAGTTAAATAGGTTCTTTTAATCTTGGTTTCTAAACAATGATTTACTCTGCAAACATTTAGTTTATAACATGAGTTGGATCTTTGAATATTGTGTTTTAGAAGCGTGGCAGACACCCTTTTCGAAATTGAAATGGGTCTGTAATTAAATGTAACACCAAGTGTTCAATCTTCTCATGATTTTGATTGTCTTGATATTGTGTCAATCTCAAGTTTCAATCTTTGTCTTGACTGTCTCTAACAACAAAACGCCATTTCAGGGTCTGTCTGTATTATTGAGTTTTGAGTATAAACTAATTTAAATATGACTTTCATATAACAAGGAAAAAAACCCTCAACAAAAATATTCTGCGAAAGCGGGATGTTGCGCTACCAGTGGGCACTTTAACATAGACTCTGTGCCACAAATGGATAATTAGACTATGGCAACAGTCCGCACATGGTGTGAGATATAACAAGATGGGGGTGAGCGTTAAACTTCACACCCCACTTGTGGTAACGCGGATATGACTTTGATAATACCGTCGAAGGCCAATTACTGGCAAAACCACATTCTTACAAATTTTGGTTCCAATTGTGGAAAACAATTTAAAAAAAAGTATATACATATTTTCATATGAAAGAGGAAAAAAAGTAAGAAAGAACGAAGAAGAAATTCCAGGGACTCACCTGACTGGTAGTTATCCCAGGAGGAACTATTGTCTGCACATAACAGAAAGAAATAATACTCAATAACATTTTTTGAGAAATAAAATATATAGTGAGGGGGGAAAAATCCCATTCCACTAATGACAAAGTAGATTCTTTAGACTTGTAGCATAAGTACATTTTAGAAACAGCTTCATAAGTACAGTATTGTACACTACATGATTGTTTTTAATAGTGATGAAAAGATTTACTTACCATATCCTCCTCCACTCTGTGAAAAAGAAACAGAAAGGCAGATAGGTTACCAATAGGCAAAATTTCTGTACCCATCTCGCACAAAGTGTGCATGCTGATGCCATCATGTGCATGCATCATCAATGGAGTAGAAGCAACCAAAAGCCACTAGTTTTCATCCATGCGCTAGACTCCGCCCCTCTCCATCACCCCCTCCGCCCATCAGCCCCAATTTTCACCTGCTATTCAGCAGCTGATGTCGCCAGGGCAACAGGCAATTCAAAAATGCTGTTGCTGGGCAACGACAGGCAGTATCCTGCCAGCTTTCGGAAAGGGCGGGTGGGTGAGTGTCAACAAAGCGTTATTGCCTAGCAACCAACTGTGCTCACCGCCACTTTCTCTTTGCACGGAAAAACAAGCTGGCCATGAAAAAACTACACGGTAAGAGAGCAATTATAACCGATTATTATTGGACAGCTCCAGCTGGGGCGATTATGGTCATTTCAAAGCGATGGCTGTTACATACCAGCGAAAGAGTTTAAAAAAAAAGCTCCGGCATGAGTGGACCACAGAGCACAATCACAGCTTGTTACAAAGCAGTGGCAAGCAGCATGCACCAGCCTCAAGATGCTGGCACCCTGCAAACTGCATGCATTTAGCAAGGGTCACTAACCATGTTATCACCGTAGCGATCCGGTCTGCCTCTTCTGTCACTGGTGATGAAAGAGACACGGAAGAGGGGGAATGGGCGGAAGGAAAGAGAAAATGTTCATGAAAAAAATGCTTGAAAATATTCCAAGGTGAAGAGAGGAAAATAAATTACAGTCCAGGTCAACCTGCACGCACGCACGCACGCACACACACACACGCTGAGCAAGATTACAGTATAAACACATTTCCTCCCAGCCATCTTCCCACACAATCACAGGAACAGCTCTGACAGCGTTATGGTGAGAGGAGTGACAGGTGGTGGTGATGATGATCAGAGCCAAGGGCTGCTGCTCCCACCCCTCACAATGTGCATTTATTTGCTAGCATCGTCACCAACATGAAGGGAATTTGTTTGACATCCAATTTTTTTTTCCTCACCAATTTCAATATGCTCAGCCGTTAGGTTTTGAATCATATAGCGTATCCACAAAAAGGATTTGCTATAAAGTATAAGTGGACACATTTAAAAAGCAGAAAACATTCAAGTGGCGTCCACATCCTCAGTCCAACTAGCTAAAGTGCTTGCTGTCATGGGCAATGTGGTGAAGGGGTACATTTGCGTAAATAAAAAAAATAAAAAAATAGAAAACTATTCTACTCGAGTGGTGTCGGCAAAATAAACCAAATTGGAGCCGTGGTAGTGGAGTGTTGACTGGTACTTTGGCCATCTTATTTTAATAATGGTATGAGGACAATGGGGTAAGTCTCGATAAATGTGCAGTCTCAGTTTCCCGAACTTTGAGGTAGAAAAAAGATGTTTTTTTAAATTGCTCCCTGCTTAGTTGGAAATATATTGTTAAGTGTTTTGTTGGAACTGCAGCTCACAAACAGGTTTTAACCCTACAATTTCCTGCCAAGTCTAGTCAAGCGGGATATCTTTTAACAACGGACAAGTAACTATTTATTTGTGACAACAGCATTATGCCATAACAAGCTTGTCACCTTGTGTTTCACACCTCATTTCTATAAAATCTCTAATGTCAAGACTGTTGTAAATAGAAAACTTGCTGGTAACAGTTTACTATTGGCACCTGAAAATCATCCACACCACCACATATTAAACGGTTGTTAGCACATGAGGCCATCATACTCTATTTAGCATTCAGATCATAACTACTGTAAAGGACCAAGACATACAGGACTAAAAGGGCTAAGGAAGGCGAGCAGAAATTTAGGAGGAGGAAAGGGGAAAAGTAAAACAACAACAACTTACTTTGACCTTTCATCTGAGCCACGATAAGAGTCATAGTAACGATCATCTCTGTGGAAAAGATGGAAATGAAAAAACAAAACAAAAGACAAAAACACAATACACCTAGGGTGTGATAACACAGTTCATGAAATGGACAAATACTAAATATATGCCCGTGTTTTCCACAGCACTAAATTTTATTCACAAAATTGGACAGCTTGTATCCAAAAGAAAATCTGTCTGCTGCAGAAAAACACTAAAATAAATAAATTAAAAAAAAAAATTGCATGCAAAAAAAAAAAGAAAAAGACGGTGTATATTTATGTGCATTTAAAGTGTGACAAGAAAGAAAACCTAGATAAACAACTTACCCCCCTCTGTGTGAGCGACCCATGGGCATAGTGTGGCCACGGCTCCTGTTCTGATGGTGCGGGGGAGGACCTCGCCTGGGGCTAATGTCATCATAATCCCTTCGAGAGTGGGGCATCGGCCCCCGTGCAGACCTGCTTGAGGACATTCGATCGTAGCCACGGTCGCCAGCACTTGGCCTGCTACCTCCTCGTGCACCGAACCCGCTCATTAGTCGGCGGCCGCCGCCGCCACCGCCGCCCCCCCGCTCTTCAAATGCCATTGTGAAACCTCCATATTCGTAGGTTTCGTCATAGAAATTGGGATCGTAGGGCTGTGCGCGGCCCTTGACGGGAGCCTAGAAAAGAAATTACAGGATGGACATTTAAATCTGAATTCATTCCAGTGAACATTTTATGTCATATTTGATGGTCTCAAATAGTTACACTACAATGTGTGTTTTGGATGACATTAACATGTGTGGTTTGGAGAGATTGATTGTAAAGTACAATTTAAGTCAATGAGGGGATGCTCGCATTTCCACTGTGAAGAGGGGAACAGTAGTAGCGCACTACCCACACAGATCCGTTTATATCCCTGCTCCCCAAGTGTTATGATTTCTATTCAGATAAAAATAAATTAATGTTCAAAAAATAAACTGGAAAAAAAACATACAAACATTTACATGTTAGATTTTACACTAAATGATTTAGATTGAATAATTGCTAATTTAACAATTTTGGCGTAATGTAAAAAAAAAAAAACATTACGTGGTGACAGACACCTTTAACAAAATAAAAATAAACTTAACTATACAATTTAACAAAAATGCCAAATGCGAGCAAATTCATGTTGAATATATAGAGTATCTTATGTCATAAAGGCTGTCCAACATATCTCTTCTACTTACGACAGCGATGACCTCTAGCATGGTCTTTATACATTCAACCACACGTTCCATTTTGCCACCGACGAGCACAACGCGGTCTGTCGACTGAGGACAGCAATCCTGATAGAGCTTGATACTGGTCTTTGTATTCTGGAAAAAATGAACCCGACAAAAAACGTTTACAAGACAGCAGCAAAATGTCAGTAGAGCCTTTTGACTAGAAATGATGCGATGTTCCTACTACTGTTGCAGTTAGGAATGTCCTGATCACATTTTTTTTTTAGCATTCAATCAAATTTCAATTGAGCTGGTTTAGTTCACCTACTGATCCAGAGTCCTGATCTGATTCTTCAGCATATATGTTGGTCTTTACTATTTTCAAATACCCCAAATTACTGGCAGTTGTTGTGACTTTTTTAATAGCTAAAAATGTGATTATAGTATACAATACACATAAAATATTCAGCAACTCTGTATAGGCCCAAAGGCAAGAATACTTTTGTGGTATTAGTATAGCAAATGATATTACATATTAATGTATTTGCTTTTATTGTGTATGTTCCTGTAATTGGGTTAGTGCATTTAAAATGCTAAATTCTGGGGACACAAATGGTGTGTGTGTGTGTGCGTGCGTGCGTGTGTGTGTGTGTGTGTGTGTGTGTGTGTGTGTGTGTGTGTGTAAAATTAGCCAGCCCCTCCACAAACGTAAAAATACATTCTTACAATATACTTGGTGAAGGGGATTTACTAAATTTCCAACATTTCTTTTTAAATATAATTCTCTAATAAATAAGATATACCCAAAAAGTTTACAATTCCAGAATGAAATAGTGCAGACATGACTAATGCACATTGCCACCAATATTTAAATTCAAATTGATATAGCTACGTATATATCGCTAACTACTAAAAAAATACCTCTCTGAGCTCCTTGATCTTGGCTCCTTTGACACCAATGATGGAGCCTGCCAGGCTTTGGTGGATAAGTATACGGAGATCACACTCAAAATCCATGCCATTGTACTGCTGGTACTGTGGGACGCATGATAAAAAAAAGTGTTCATAACGATCATTTATTCAGTTGAGCATGAAAAGACACAAGTCTCATCCTTACCTCCTCCAGAGTGGGGATAATCTTGAGCAGAATCTCCCCAATGGTCTCTATGTCAGCACAGATGCACAGGATGCTTTTTGTGACACATGCCAAGTCAAAGGCAGTGGCAAAAATGGTGGGAGCGTGGGAAGCCCATGAGGCATCCCAGCAGCAGGGATGGGGGTAGGGGGTGGGGTAAAAGCATATTAGATCAAATACTTCAAAAGTACAAAGTTCAACTATTACCATCTAATGTAAAATTATTCAAATATTATGTCCTTTATCAATAGTAACTTGAGATTGTAAAAAAAATGATAATTCTGCATTGTAGCTGGCTGAAAGCTACAAAACTCAGGAAGGCGATTATAAAGACGTTTTTTGGTTTGTTGTCCTGATCAGAAAAAAACTAAGAAAAGAGACAAAAAAATAAAATTAAAAAAAAAAAGAAACAAAAACAAAATGACAGCAATCAGGGACCACTGAAGGGGCAAGATGTGGAGAATCTGGCTGGTAGGATTGGGGGAAGAGGGCAAACCAAACAAACAGGGAAAACACCAATGTGTGCTCAAGAGAATTGGCAAGCATAAATATAAGGCTGGCACAATTATGAATAGTTACATCAAATAAGATGTTCTATACCAGGCAAATAATGATTCATTTGTAAGTTTCACCAATTGATATCTGCACCCTCTAAGCGAGAAAAAAAAAACATTTGAGGGTGAGAACTAGGAGTCAATTTTAAATTTAGACGACAGAAGTTTGATAATAGCGTCATTCTAACTGAAACTGCACACAAGTGACAAAGGTCTGTGCGCAGGACGTCTTTTTAGAACACCAATTGTGTTATTTTGCTATGGAAATAGGAAACTAGCCATTAAGATTTATATTTAATGGTTGGGCACTAAATAAAGCCCATATGGGAAATTAAGTAAGTTAGTTTTTGTCTGTGGCGTTTCACAAATTTCTATGAAATAAATGATCAGTTTGTCAAATGTGAACTCAATTTGTATGAAACTACTTTTTTTTGCCCCGACTGGAAATTTACAAACTTTGGTAGCCATTTGTACGCCATTAATTAGTGCGAGCACAAAGACCAAATTGGGATTTAGAACTAGGAGTAAGTCTGAGCTCTATTGTTGAGCAAAAGATGCGTGCATTAATGACTGGGAAAGTGGCATGATTGAGTTAAAACCATAGCAGCAATTAATAGCTACACCGAGATGAAATAAAAAGGTGAGCAGGGACAAAGAGAAACAAAATAGTTGAAGATTACCAGGGAATGGGTGGTCATCTAAGGCCTGTTTTGTAATGAGCTAGGGAAAGAATGGGTCGGCGTAAAGCTGAAGAATTATGGGACTAACACACAAAGCACCCAAAACATTCACTTTAAAGGAGGGCGGAAGAAAGAAAGGAAAAATAACCATGAAAAAACATTGAAAAAGCATTCTGGCTAGCACAAAAAAAGCAGATTCTAACAAGATTGAGGAGGAAAAACTAGTGAGCAGACTTAAAAACCTTGGCAATTAACGAAAAAAAGACAAACAAAAAAAGGACAACATCAGCTATTTAGCCTTTTTTTTAAACTGCGACTATGATATAATGAACATATGAAGGTTATCAAATACAGTGAGCTGAGAAAGAGGCAGGATGACTATGACTGATCTTCTCGTCTGTTTGACCTGTAGTCAGGCAGTGAGAGGGAGGAGCTTAGGGACATACCGCTCGGGCCCACTGCTGTCTGGGACTGACACACTGGCATTGTACTGGGCGTGGTGGCATGGGCAGAAGGGGCCGGGGCCATTCGAGCGTGGATGTCATTCGAGTAAGGCGCCCGTTCAGGGAACGGGGCGCGATTATGGACAGGGCCAACCGGGGTGTCAGGTGGGCGGGCGGGCGCAGGAGGGGCCATCCAGAACATGGGCAACAGAGGAGGAAGTGGGCAAAAAAGTCAACAGCAAAATAATAAACAAGGGAGAGGGGAGAGGGGAAACAGTTTTAATATACAGGCTCTACACTGATCATTTGTGTGTTGTATTGACTCAGAGATTGGCTTGGCAGAGAGTAGAGATGGTCGACATTGGCAAAATGAAGTTATGTTATAGTAAACATGAAAGATTCTAACGTTTGGGGAACAGACCAGGAGACAGCAGGAGAGGGGAGTGGGAGGGCAAACTGGAGGCAATGACTTTGAATGAACTAAGCCAGGTTACCTGAACACCACAGTGCTCTTCTTTTCAGAAATCATTCACAGATTTAAAACACTTAGCAGATGGGCAGGTTTACCTGTAGCTGGGTTAACATGGTCTACACTTAAATTGAGAGTAACCAACGGACATTGCTATCCAAGAAAACCCCTAATGCTCATTAGAAAAGATTAATAATTAAACTACTATCTTAAATGTACTCACGTCGGAACGCAGAGCTTTGATGTTTTTGCCACCCTTTCCGATCACAGCCCCTGCATTCTGCAATAAAAACATACATAAATCCCACTGGTTCCTGGGGTGAGTATTTCTATATAGTTAATTTCTATTAGGAAAAAAAATGTAAATCATTTTTTTATACTTAGTCATAGCGTGGTGTCATGTAGGATTTTGAGGGGGGAAAACATAATTACATTTTTGAATGAAGATGTAAATACTTTCCCAATGGATTATTTGTCCCAACAACAAAAAAAGACTGCTTGTTTACTTTGCTCTGCAGGAGGATGCGGAGCTCAATCATCTCATCCGAGCTCCTGGAGCGCTTGAACGATTTTTGCTGATCTGCATCCTCGGCGGGACGCTTGCCTGCCGCAAAAGAGATAAACAGACAGCATGAAGCCGGCAAACATTCATGACATTGAAAAGTAAATCAAGTTAGACACCAAAAAAAAAACACCTCATGGCTTGCCAATGTTAGTGGTTTAGCAAAATATAGATTAAGTGAGAATTTTGTGTTTTCTTTAAAGAACAGCACAACTTATGACAAAATAATCAAAATATTGACTACCATGAAACTGCCATTTTTTTCATTTCATGGGAAAAGTCAAACAGCATTTTAAAACAAGTTTATAATAGAAGTTAGAAAATATCAAAAGGTATAGTCCTCCTTTCACCCACAGCACTAGTTAAAACATACATATATGCATCAATTTATTACCATTTGTCTCTGTGGTGAATGAAGAATCGTCTTGCGTTTCTTCTTTTACGTCCATGGTCTTTCTGAATGTGGGATAAACAAGGAGCTGGCACACCGGTCCAGACAACAGGCAAGAAAAAAATCTTGGCTTGGCTGTGGTAATCTGTCAATATGGTGTGAGAGAATGGTGTCTTACATTATTTTTTTTTAAATAGAACATGTTTATTTGGAAACATGTAGTATTTGGAAACATATGTAGAGTTATATTTTGTTGACAAAATTCACGATGTACTCTTCCACTTCTACCACTAAGTCCACGACTTGGTCAATATGGGCGTGTCAACATACATAATTTAAACATTTGTGATGCCCGAGTGTCCCTGAACACAGCATTTGCGAAAATAATTTTAGTCCGATTGATGGGATTTACATGTTTTTTTTAATTTAGCCAATGATCCACTGGCTTTATGACTAGCCTAATTACGTCACACTTTTTCAGATGCCAATTACGTACGTATGCGAAAAGATGACCATCATTATATTGTATATTATTCACATTTATTGAACATGTAGATTTAGAGAACATAATTAGATGGGAAAAATATATTTTAAACCCTGAGATTTATACAAATAAGCAGAGGTCACGTTTTGATTTTACTAAATTTGGTGAAGAAATCCAAAATACGGTGGCTTGTCATTGATGTTCATATACGCTAACTGGCTATTGCCAGCTAGCGTGGATGAGCATCCGTTCGCTGCGCGATTTTCTAGAACTGCGTGTTAAATGAACTATTAAATATAGATCCCGTCTGATTTAACACTATATGAACTATGAGTAAGAAACCAGTAGTCTTCAGTTATCAGCAGGGCGCATGCGTCAATAGATTTGGTAAAATGCGCGCACCAAGCCCTTCACGCTAGCTGTCAACAACCAAAGGCTAATTTCGCCATCTTGCTAGAAAATCAGTTAACAAAAGCATCGCGAGCACAATCACACAGCGCGACCCGATGAACTCAATACCCAACACAATGCGTTATATAATTGACTATGGCTGATTCTGTGATATTTACAGCACCAAATGCAGCACTAAATAGGAAAGAGAGGTGACAAAATAACAACGTACGAACCAAAACGTGCTGTGAGGCGCCTCGAAACCGCTCCTCCTTCCTCCTTTCACCACAGGAAAGATACGCAGCTTTGGAAGCAGAAGACGATTGGCCGAGCGCTAGGCTGAAAGATCCCAAACACAACCTCTTATTGGCTGTTACCGCCGCCAATCAGTATTAAGATTTCCCTGCCGGAAGTTGTTTGAGTAATGTAGTTCCTGTCATATTTGTGCAAGTCTAGTCTGGTAGGTATGTTTTGTTCAATTTTAATTATCACCAAGCAACTGAAAGCCAGTGTGTTTCAGGGTTTTCTTTTGTGTGACAATTTGATGTTTTTTTATTCTGAATGTAGCACGTGCCCGATGCATGTTGGTTAGAAACTTTTGGCGCCTTATTTAGGAGTGAGTGTGTATACATACATATTTTACTTGCATCTACTCTTCAATGTATTGCTTATCATCACAACAAGAGGCGCTGCTGCTTGTCAATCAATCCCCAAACAGTATTTGCACAAACAATAATTTATACTCACTCACTAAAAGAGAATTAATGCACCATGCATGTCTTTTGGAATGGGGTCATGTTGTACCCAGCCTAAAGAAACACGATCACAATTGCATCAAGAACAAGCAAGGGATTAAAATGTTGCCATGTAATATGATTATTAGTTTCATATCTGACTAAAGACTGAATAAAATTTTCAGTACGACCGGTGTCATTAGAGTAAGAATATTAATGCCTTTTATTGTGGTAGGTCACTGAAGGTAGAAGGCACAGCATGGCTTCTCGGGCTGTGGTCCAGATGACCCAAGAATGGCTTCAATCTTCTCTGAATGTCCGGGTGCCTTTTGCCTGGCTGGAGGCTTGTGTGGAGTGGCTACAAGAAGAGGCAGGAGATGGGCGCAGATTGTCACAGCAACACATTAACCAACAGGTAGGTTAGGACAAAGTGTCTATGCAATGATGGTGTTTTGATGATATGCAAATAAAAAATGGGGAAAAATGTATAAAATTATTGCCTTCCATTGAGTATTTTGAATGCACACAATATAAGACCACCCTCCTTCAATTAATTACACTGCCATGTAAATAGAGCGATGGATAACTGAATTGTATGGAAAAATTAGCTAAATCTCAAAAGTCAAATGTCCCCAATATAATAACATATAACAGCAAGGAACACCAAGATGTTAATGAAAACTCTAGCCAATAATTAACAATTCTAATTTCCCATTTCGACAAAGGAAGAACAGAGAGAACCTCTTACAGATTCAATCGCATACTGTATTTTTCCATAAAATCCTCTTATTTTTAATGTGGGTCAGTTTATGTTATTCTATATGATTATTTTTGTAGCAATCACTATAAAAAATACAAGCTAAAAGAAATCACTGGGAACGGTATGATATGGCATGCAGATTTTATAATCTATTTTCAAGTCTTCCTGTGTGAAATTTCGATGTTTAAAGACAGCCATATATAAAGTGTAATCAATTGTGTCAACTTGAGTTGCACTGTTGTTTAAGGTTTGAAAACATAAATGTTGGTACTGTGTCCAAAATTTTATTTTCAAACAGCTTAGGGTAAAAAGAGCATACCTGTCAACTGGTACGTTCTCGCCGTAATTGGTACAACTGAAAGCCCATTTTTATATTGGTACGCTGTACACATGAAAATGGTACGCTAAACGGTGATTTTGAGAAAAAAAATAAATTAAGGCACTTTCTAGCCATTTTTCACCATCCGCCATTGTTTCTTCCCGGAAACGCATGTCTGCCAAGTGATATATGTACCGGCGCCTCTGATTGGCTAAAAAAAAAAGATCATGATAAACATTTCGTTTTGTAACACTTTCACCATGTGATTTCCGTTTCCTGTTCCCTTGTTTATGTTTACTTTCATTTTCTACTTGTTGTTCGTGATTTTTTACAAAAAAGTAAAGTGGTAAGATTTTCCATGTATTTATACATATATGTAAGGGCGAAAACAAAATTTGGTAAGATCACAAATGGTTCGAGGTTGACAGGTATGAAAGAGAAAAGTGAAAACCAAGCTGAAAACAGTCCTTATTTCGATAGGTATTTGAGCAGTGGCTCTTGACTGACCTAAAGGACTTGGCCTATGCAGTTCTCCCTGAAGGACTTAGTCAAAGCCACAAGACACAGCTCAATGGCACCTTCTGTGTACAGGTATGTATAGTTTTTTTGCTACTTTCAAAATACATATAACATCATCAGACCAAGAAGAGAGGGAATTAGTGAGAATATTTTTCCTTTTCATTCTACTCACTTTATTTCACTTCATTTTTTCTGAAAAAAATATGGATCATGTCCATTTTTAAGAGGTGGATCTCATTTTCTCATTATCATTTTTTCAGGATCCACTGAATTGTAATTTTACTTTTGTCCTATATCACCTTTTTGGTCACAGATGCTGCCCTTAGGAGACTTTTGAGGACAATAATGTATAACTAGGAAGCAAAATTCAAAAAGCAGCTTTGAGAGGTTTGTACTTTATACTTGAACATTCCCTCTTGGTTATAGGTTGACTCTTCTCGGGACATCAGCCAGCCCGCGTACATTCAACTACAGCAGTTAAGAGGCACCGAATGCAGCAATGACAATGTTTCGGATGCCACGCAGCTCACTCAGAGGCCATGGGAGCGCAAACCCACACGTATGCTCCTGTTGCAGGTTTGTGGATTTGTAAGAGCTTTTTATGTTTATTTTCAATGTTGTAATTTACAATATGATGGCTTCAAGAATTCTAGTGCAGTGACAAAATTCAGGCTCATCTATACAATCTATACTGCCGAATGCCATGGCAACGTGAACACTACATTAAAATGCACACTATTACATTGCTAACATCTTTACCATCATGTGTGTATATGGTTTTATAGAATTTTAAAATAGATAAAGAGAAGTTGTGTTGTGCACACTTAAATAGGGAGTAAAGACAGACAGGCATTCAGAGGAAACAGCAATGTAATCGTTCTTGCTGCAGATTTAAAGCAAAGATCACAGTAATCCTAGTTTTTCAATTGTTGTAATAGCTGCTTCTGTTACAGAGCGATACACGTTATCATGATTGAGTTCAACATCGCTGAGAAATCCAGGGTAATTGGAAAAAACAAGTGTGCATTTAACTATAAATACATGGCCATCATATTGAAAGTAAACCTGTAGGGTAAAACCTTATTGTCCCCAATGGATGTGATAACACAGCTTTTATGTGTAAAGAGCCAATAGCCAACCTGAAGGCAATCTCTTAAAAGCTTTCTACTGATGAAATTTCATTAATGAAACTGGCTGTATCTCAAATGTACATGGCTTTGCTCCTCTAATTATAGTGCACTCAGGCACACAGATATTCTTTACATTCAACCATGCAATAGAGCAGACCCAGACAGTATTGCACTCATCCCAAAACAATCTAAAAGATGTGAAATACTGTCTTGATTAATATCATTATCTCTGTCGCAGGTTACAGATGGCGTCCAAAACTTGGAGGCAATGGAGTATCAGCCGATACCTCTGCTAAATACTACTCTTAGGTGCAGGACTGCAGATGTTTAACTCTTGCATAAAACAAGAAAGAAACATAAATGACTGTTTGTATTTTTGACCTCTAGGCCTGGTGTGAAGCTGCAACTTCAGGGGCAGATCATCTGCAGGCTTGGAATGCTTTTATTGGGACCTGGAAATGTAAAGGTCCTGGGTGGGGAAGTAGAAGACTTGGTGGAGCGCAACAAACAGGTTTGTATTCTTGAAGGAAGGAATAGTTTTCTTTTAAAAAATATCACTGGCCAACATGGAGATTTCTTTGGGGAATTATTCATTCAGTTTCCATTCTGGGGAGCACACACTGAATTGGTTGCCAGTCAATCGTAGGGCACGATGAGACAAAAAAATTCATGCTCACATTCATATCTAAGGGCAATTAAGAGTGATCAACCAGGCTACCATGCATGTGGGAGAAAACCGGAGTACCTGGAGACAACCCACACATGCACAGGGAGGACATGCAAATTCCACCCATTAAGGTCTAAACCCACTAGTAATTAAACATATATATTTTGATTTAAAATGTATTATTATTATATGTATTACATTAATAGTTAATTTTGCTTGCATTAGTGAAAAGTGGGGCACTTACTAGTTCTCATCCCTAAAAGGGAATTTTGTACTACAGTCTATAGTATATATATATATATATATATATATATATATATATATATATATATATATATATATATATATATATATATATATATATATATATATATATATATATATATATATATATATATATATATATATATATATATATATATATATATATATATATATATATATATATATATATATATATATATATATATATATATATATATATATATAAAATCATTTTATCATTTCCATATTTTGTATAATAATAATATAATGTAAAAAACAAGTGATAACTATTTTTCTGATAGGAAAGGATTCTATGTCAGGCGCTAGGGCTTCCTGAAGAGCAACAGCAAGAGGAAGCCAGGGAGGTAGTGCCACCATTAAATCAAGGTACAGAATCTCTTTGGCAGCTTCCCCAATCTCAGAAAGTGCCAATAAAGTTTTTCTCATTACTAAAACAGCTCAAGGGGATGTCGCTAACCAGGCAGATCAGGATTTTGACCTAGATGACCTAGAGCTGCTGGCAAGTCTAGAGGCCCAGGAAGAGCAGGAGGTGGTTGAGAGGGTTCCCGTAAGACCTATTCGAGACAGTGGCTACAGGACCCTCACTCAGACCTCAGGAAACTCTGCTGGCAGAAGCCTGAGCTCCTCATCCAACAGGTAGGTGGTTTGTCAGTTAGAGCCAGCCAGTTGCTGAGTTTGTAAATCTCTTCTCAGTTCATTGCCTATGCGTTGTTTAATGGTTGCTTACGTTAGCACACCTAGTCAGCTCTTTGTTCTATATTCTATTTTTTATTATTTTTTACAGCGACTCTTTGTAATGACTGTTCTTATTGGCCTGTTCCGCCTGCGAAATTGATGGGTAATTTGTTGTAGCACCGTTACTGAGAGTAATGATGTTCAATAATGACCTGCCTGTGTGCATTCATTATAGCGATCTGTTTCTTGAAGACATGCGGTTTGAGACACTAGACTAGAGCCACCAATGAAAGCAAAGTCCTGCGTATCTATACTTAGTCTTCCGCATTATTTTAATAGCCTTTAATCTCTGTTCTTGTTGATACCAAATACATTTTCTGAACTGTACTCCAAGAAATGTGGTAATTTATGATCCTTTTTTTTCTAGAAGTGAAGCTTCAATGCACTCTTTCGCCAGTGGATTGAATTCATACCCAAGTGGTCACCGTGGTAACGAGCAGGAGCAGTCCAACCAGCAAAGCCTGGATGTCGACGATGACTTACCCGACGAGGATTTATTCAACCTTGTGTTGGACACGGTGGACGTCCCAGTCCCTCAACAAGGCGCCTCTATTCAAAACACCTTTCCCCCCACGTCTCTTTTTGAAACTCCAACAGAGCAAGATAGACTTGAGGTGGATGATATGGATTTTTTATCCGCAGGCATTGAATCTTATGGAGAGCAGGCACAAGTTTCAGAGTCCGACCAAGTAACTGGAAACGAGACAGCTAGTATAGCAAATGACGTTCAGGATGGGAGTCATGCCTTAAACACTGCAAGAGCAAACAAGGACCAACTGGGTGACATCAGTCTAAGCTCACCCCCGTTTACATACCTGTGTCTGCTAGATAACATTTCAACACCTACATGCATCACTATCAAAGCCTTCATTGTCACCCTGTTGGGTAAACTAAGTGGCAGCGAAGGCCTGTGGCGAATCTCCGCCACACTGTCGGACGGAAGCGGCTACCTGGACGCCACTCTGTCCGACCGGGTGCTGGTGGGCCTGCTGGGTTGCACGGTTGCCGAGAAGGGTGAAATGAAGCGTGACCCGGCCCGCAGGTCCCAGCTGGATGCCAGCATGAGGCGATGTCAAGAGGAGCTGGTGGACATGTGCTGCCTCATGACCGTGGAGGTGGGCAGTGGGGGTGGGGGAGCCGTGGTGACCCAGGCCGAGCCCGTTACCGAGTGGGTCCACCGCGAGCTGGAGCGGCGAGTGCAAGACAGGAAATGAGAACGGCGGCAGGGCGGATAATGACAACATTGACATTTACCATTAACATCAGTTCTTTTTATAAGATTGTTTTTCGAAATGACTACGATAAAGCCGCCCTTCTGTTTATTATCCGGAAGAGACGAGGTGTGAATCCATGTCGAAATGAATCCCATCTGTTACACGTGAATATAACATGTTGTCATTAGAGGGCGATTTCATTCATTTATTCACAGAACAATTTCCATGCATGCAATGTCCTTCATTATGACTTGAACATTAAAGTATCTAATTTCTACTAAATGCTGAATTGTAGGCATAATTTTGAACTCTAATAGGAGTACTGTAGCAGAGGAGCCATGTTTATATTCAAAATTCTGTAATGAATTGCTGGCTTTGCATTCATTCATTACATCCATCACATCTCGTTGGAGAGGTAATTGAATATCCAAGGGGAGTAGAGATCTTAAATAAAGTCTCCCACTGGCAGCAAATAAGAGGAAGGGAAAATGAAGAAGCGGTCATGATTTTTCATCATTTCTCAGCATTAAGGTGCTCCTCTGTTTTTGTCCTAATGACTGTGCGGCACCAACTATTGCTAACACTTTCTTCGTATTAATTGCAACAATTCTTTGAAAGGTGATTGGATTCATTGAAATTTTATTGATAAACTTCAATTTGACTTTGAGATCCAAAATGAATCATTTTCTGTCAAATTCTGTCTTTGCAACATCCACTACAAAATAGCAAATGCTAGAAATAGGCATCAAGTTTTTAAATATTGGCAAATAAAATTGCTAAATCAAGCAATGACAATCATGCTTTTGAACATCTGGTGTTGTCACATTCAAGTTTTATACACATCACAACATTCTTTCGAATATTTCTTTTTTAAAGTGAATTCATCATGGTGTATGTTTATATGTATACTGTATTTTCCTCCATTTTTTATTTTGAAAGACTGGTACTTATTTCAGTGGCAGCGTTGGCCGAAGCCCTCGTCCATCCCTAATGGCTTTCCATTTGCGATGTTTACGTTATTATGTTAGCTGTCCACTCATGGTTTGAGCCGAAGATAAAATACACACCAGTTCTCCTTTTTAGTAAGACCGAATCTTTTCCAATTTCACTGAGCAGAGATGTTTCGGGGGGAGGGGGGGTTGGTTAGGAGATGGTGCACATATGGGAAGAGAGTACTGTGCTAATTTCTCCTAATGGCCACAATGCAGCTGCACTGTACTGCTTCCATCATCAAGGTAAAAAGCACAGGAACAATCCTCGCAGAAAGAAAAAAAAACTGCTCGAGCAGCTGTAATTTTCTTTGGCCTATTACATTTAGTAATGAAAAATCCTTTCTGATGCCTCAAGCCTCTCTTTCAGGGGCCCACATCCAAATGTGCTGGAGGACATGCGTCATTATAAGAAAGATGGAAAAATATGAGGAAATTGAAGTTAAACTATAGAAAAGTTGCCTTTTGTTTGTCTCATCTGGATGAAAGATGTGCACTTAGAAAAAAGAATAACCTAAGGACCATTTCCGTTCATAATGGACTCTGCTTTTAATTATTGAAATTTCCAATAGTAGTACTACTGTCATTTGTAGTCCATTAAAAATAAAGTAATAGTAATAGTTGTGATTCACTAGCAGGAATGTAGATCTATGATGGAACATCCAAAAATGGTAATAAAGCAATTTACATGCAGCCAATATTTGAGTTAATGTCCCCCCTCATTTTTTCTCTTTACTTGCATAAGCATACGGGGTTGTAAACCAATTGGTATATTCCTTTGGGATATTTAAATTGTCTACAGGGCCTTGCATAAAATGATTTTTATTCCTGCAGTAAGAACACTTTTTCCCTTAAAGTTTTCCTATTGTGGTTCTTGTATAAAAACCATAAAGATTTGCAAAAATATAAGTCCCCCCCACCCACCACTGGAGTCTAACACTATAGAGACAATTAATCTCTTGTGACCTGATCAGTAAAGACTCAGGTGAGAGATCATTAACAAGGCTTAATGGAAAAGCCCATTACGGCTCCACGGGATAACTTTAAAAGAATGGCGACAAACGATTGACAAGCCCACAATGCAACTGGCCGCTCGTGCTGTGGCGCGTTCACATACTGCCAAGACATTTCTACCATTTGAATACAAGCGTGCCGAAACACAAGCCTTTAAAAAGAATAACGCAAAGGAGAACAAATAAAGAAACCAATGAGTGATTTTTATGACAGGGAAAAGAATGGCTGGCTCCCCTCACTTGTCCTTTTCTCTCTTCCGCAGAGACGAAACTGCCTGACAAGCTTGTCATTAGGAAGGTAATTTGACAAGCTGTGCAGAGTGCTTTTCTTTCTTCTTCAACATCACCACCTCTCGTTTCCTTTCTTCTCATTATTAAAGTACAGAAAAAGAAATCAGAAGATGGACTTAAATCGAGAAAAAAATATGTTCAAGGGCACATGGACAATCTATTCTTTGATTTTCTGCCAGCATGAGCCTATAGTGCAGAAAACACTCCAACACTCTAAAAAAAGGTGATATTCTGCCATGAATTCTAACACTTTGCCAAATATTTAGCTTTTGGTAAAAAAAAAAAAGAAATCTTCCTATTACAGACACTAAAATGCACTTTTTATGTGTATTATGTGTTTACCACTTTGCAACAATTGCCAATCAAACAACAAATTCCTCAAGTTGACACGTGGGAGTAAAAATGTAGTTATTTTGCCATATATGCTACTGAATAGACACAAAGCCAATAAATACAAGTACAAAAAAAGAAGAGATCATTTAAATACCATATGAAGGTGTGAAGCTAAAAAATGTTCCATTCCTGTCATAACAATTAAACAGACATACTTGAAATATTGTTCAGAATGCACATTCTTCTACAAAATTACACTATCATTGTAAATAAAAATGTCTTCTGACGAACTCACACAACAAACAAAATGTAAAGTATTAGAAAAAAGAAGGTTACAGTGAACACTTGCAGTTTTCCACTACATACAGGACGTCAGTTTTATTGTATATGAATAATTTAATTCAACAGGGGTAGAGTGCAAATGCATCAAGAAAACATTACATCACTAAAAGTTAATCTTATCTTCAGACACATTTTTTAACACCCCATCATTTTATTGTGTTTTATTTTATGGCATTTATGAGGTGCACCTGTTTTTTTTTCACTTGTTCCCGTGTGTGTGTGTGTGTGTGTGTGTGTGTGTGTGTGTGTGTGTGTGCGCGTGTTTGTGACTTAATGCCGCCTGCTTGATGAGCCCAGATGCGAAAGGAAAGGTTAAGCATGTACACAGGAAGCCAATGGGACAAGGAGGCATTAAAAAACAAGAAAGGGAATTAAGTGTCCCAGCCAAATAGCTTTGGATGTAAATCCTGAAATGAGAGATAATCATTGTGAGCAGTGGAATTCATCTCAAATACAAATGTCCATGTGAGTACAACATGAAAGATAAGTGATAATACTCCCAAATTGAAGGGCTATTTGCTGCTCCTTCTGCTACTTGATGGAAACATCAAATTGTATTATTTAAATAAAACTAAATAAAACAATACACAGAGTACAATGTTTACACAGAAGCTATTTTTCATCTTCAAGTGTCTGATTTCACTTGACCGGTCCTGCTTTTCATCTCATGAGTTCACTGTAGTTTTTACTCGTAAGCACAAGTTTACTCTACGTTTAGGCTCTGGCAACCTTGTCATCATTGTGAAGATTAGCCATATGGAAAATGAATGAATTACAATAAATAAATGTCTATAAAAAATCCAATAGAATCAGTTGAACTATTTTAAGAGTCTGAAAAATGTAGCATTGTGTTATGGATTGAGGAGAAAGCTTATTCAAAGCCTAAAGCAGGGGTATAGAACCTATGGTTCACTTGATGAGTGTATATGGCTCTCCGCCTTTTTAAATCATATTTTTTCTTCATTAGACTATTCTGCATACATTCTCTCATTGATACTCATTGATTAGCAACAGTGAAATAATGTTCTCAAAAAAAACTAGACTTTTTTAACTTTCAAAGTGGTGAAATGAATAATAAATGCTTACATTTTCATGTATTTTTACTTTTAAATTCTGAGTATGGCTCTCAAGGAATATGAATTGTTTATGGCTCTCTTCGTCAAAAAGGTTCCCGACCCCTGGTCTAAAGGATAGGAAAAGAAATGATCTACTAACAAGGGCATCTACATTTGAGACCAATCGAAGGCTAAGTTTGGGACAATTATGTGGGCACCTGGATAGTGTGTGCCCTTGTGGGTCTCGATACTGTAGAGCACAGGATGTTTACTTGCCTTGCTTGGAACCATGCAAAGGTGAGTATACCTAATATTAGATTATCATGAAAAGAAAACTACTAATCTACTGAGTAGACTATTGAATATGCTCATACAGTGATCCGCCTCTATTGACCATTGGCCACTCGCAATTACATCTGTTTCCTGTAGAACATATTGTGACTATTTGTTCAAGACCCTTTTACGAAATCGATAAGAATATGTTAGCGTTATGATATAATTCTTTAACAAAGTCAGATTAGTACAATATAATTGCACATTTCATGAATGCACAGACATTGAAAAACAATGGTGGATGTCAGTCACCATTGTGGCTTAGGTACATTACAATGCAATATCACACTCTGTCTCCCCTAATGGGATGAAAGACCATGTTTCCAACGTAACAGTGTGAGCATATGTATTAATAAAATACGCATAAAGATGTTCATGGTCACATTTTTTTATATCTTAATAAGGAAAGGAAAGAAAATTGTGGTGGTAATGACACATCAGCCAGTATCTGTTTTCCATCCTGATTGTCATCATGTCAAGCAAACATGTTATTAAGGCAAAACAGATGGAAAGCACGCAAGAGTAATCATAGCAACACTCTCAAATTGAATCAAATGGAATTGAAACCAAGAATATAAAATGAAAAAATATCTTTAAAAATAGTTCTAGTCACCAAATAAAAATGAAATCGTACAAATAAATAGGTTCTACGACACATGCTTTCTGTCATTCCGTACTTAACATTAGGATATTATGCCTAATCACATTATTTAGTTCATTCCTTAATTTTCCATAGCACTTACCCTCACGAGGGTTTGCAGGGGTGCTGGAGAATATCCCAGCCAACTGCAGGAAGCAGGCAGGGGACACCATTAATTAGTTGCCCCACTGAGACGAACAACCATTCACGCTCATGTATATTTAGGGACAATTTATAGCATTTTATTTTAGTTAACTTTAATGTATTTGCATTATTTTGTGTGTATGCTCACTGTGAAAAATAATAACATTATATCTTTATTCATGTGAACATATTTATATTTATTCTTTCAATTCATGTACTTTTCACCTGGAACATTACAACTCTGCACTTGCTTCTATTCAACCCATTTACGTACATTACACTATTTCAAAAGTTCTTTTTCCCCATATGTCCTAATACATGTATTTTTCCCCCCCGCAACAGCTAATGCACAGTATGTACTTGTTGATATGTGTAAACGATGCCCGTATGCTTTTTGAGAACATCTCTTTGGACGAATACAACGAGTTGAGGATGCTTGACAAGTGAGGCTCTTAGTGGCTGAAACAAAGATAGCTAAATGCAAGTTGTCGTTTGAGAAGGTCCTAATGCACCTTTAAGGGTACTCCACTGCTCTGTGGCATAGCTCGCTATGGAGATTTGCTTCTTTTCTTCTTTTTTTTTTTTTCTTTTTACCAATGGAAGGTACTTGAATGAGAAAACAAAACTGCCACAGCCATCAGCAATCCATTAAGAAACCACCAAGAAATTGTGTTCATCAGTGTTTCCTAGTGAGGGAAATATTGGAAAAAGTTTTCCATGTAATATCCTCAGCTGTGTCATAACAAATATTATCTATATAACCGCTCCATTTATTTTTATTCTTTTTTTACAGACATTATTTTATTATTATCAAGACACATGTGAGGATAAGTTATATTTTTACTCTTTTACAGCGTTTTCTATATATGTAAATTGTGTTTTTAAGCCTTGTCATTTCACCTTTCCCAACTTTATATCTCATTCATGTTCACAAAATATATTTGAAGTAAAATATCTGGATTTTGTTTTAACAAAAATAATGATTACCCCTTTCCTACTTACATTTGGTAGTTGTCTTGGAAAATATGTTTTTTTTCCTCTTGTAATATATTCTATTCATATTGTAAATTGTTTACTGCCATATTCTCTTAAAATGTTCCTTTTCATGCAGCAACATCTACAATAACAATGATTAATGTCCATCGAGCAGCAAGAATAGATTAAAATATATGTATACAATTTGGGGAGAACTAGGACTTACAAACTAATGTGTGTGTGGGGGTATAGGTAATATTTACCAGGGTGTGCTCATGATGCATTTGGAAGCTTTTAAAAGGCTTCTTGGGGGTGAGTGGGTGATTTGGGGATAAATAGGAATCATGCTCTACTGCTCGAATCCCTGCACGGGTACACAGGTGTCCCTGCTGGACCAACTGGTTCACCTCCACCCTGTATAAACATTGTGTTAGTGTGTACATGCGTGAGTGAGTGTGCACATTCACAACAGGGGAGAAGACATGAGAAGAATAGCACAGGACTCTGAACGAGCACGTGTTCCGAGAAAGGAAAATACGTCGACGAGGGGAAAAGAGGCCACTTTGTTTCCCTGAAAATTAGAAACGAGACGTACCAGAGTTGCATTCATTGTTGTTGATTGTATATAAATACAATATAATGCCTCCTACACCACCATACCTCTCTCTTTATTTCACTCTCTCTTTCTCTCTAGTAATCAAATGCATTGGTAGCAGGTCAGGGCCAATAAGATCTCCCCTGCTGGGCCTGAATCGGACAGAAGCACTGCTCTACATTTACCACTTAAATGCTAATATTTTTCAATGACTTTGCCATTTGTTTTCTTCTTTTTACTTAACATTTCTCTCTGCTTCACAGTTAAAAGTTAGGGTTTTTTAAGCGAGTATACCAGCGCCACTTTCTTATTTTAATGCTTGTTATGACAGCATCATTATGTAAATAATGTCGGTTTAGTGCAAAATGACATTTTTCCAAATGTCTTTGTGTGGACACTTAATGGCGTCTGTCATAACCATTGATTCATGTTCATGGCAGGTGTCATGTCATTATTCTGAGACTCTTATGACACTGTCATGAGAAATATTCATATCAAGTGTTTCCGTAGCAGATGTTATGAGATAATGTGAGTGACATAAGGTCTTTCTGTCAGATAATCAATCTCTGTTTTTATAATTGCTTGCATTGTGACCGGTGTCAATCGTGATTGTCGTCTCCAGTATTAGAGTAATTTGATTTTAAGAGTAAATCAGTCAGTTCAATGTTGTCTCAATGAACTACAATGTGTACTACTCTTAAAAAAAGACAGCAGTGACACTCAGTGGACTTTTCTCAGTTTGCAGATACATGCTTTTAAATTCACAAGAAAAAGCAATATGTAAGACTGATGTCTAAAATGGTTCTACATCTGAGATCCAAATATTGAAGTATTCACAGTACACCTCCCCTTTCGGGTTCCCTGACAAGTGCACTTTTTTTTTTTTTTGTGCAATGAAAATGTATTGCAAAGCAATATTTTCAACAAAGCGGGTACATAGCTGGTAGTAATAATATTTGGCAAAATATCTTCTGTTATGCCATATTTTAGGCAACTGCAGACATAAGAGTAAACCAATTGGGAATTTCTTCACTTCACTGGTCCCAAGGTACCAAACTATATGAATGATTACCCTACTTGGGAATTGAACTTCACATTTGCAGTATTGCTGTTTTTCCACCCAAGTGTAGTATTCTGTTATCTCCCACACTCTAACATTGAAGGCATCTCATACCAGGTAAGATCACAGATGTAGAGTCGGATTAATAGGGCGATTTCTGTCTGAAATGTGTTGATTGTATGTAATAATCATGATCAGTATGACGATCCAGTGATGGCATACTGTTGTCATGGAGATTCATCTGCCCCAGGAAGATATCTACGGCCGCAGCCATCGATTTGAAATTGAGATGTTTCCATGGCAACTTGCATTATGAAGCCAATCTGTTGACAGGAAGTGCACTCTTGGTTGTTCTTGGACCTACTTTCATGTACAAACACAATGGCCAAAAGCACTGATTTCCCTTTTTGCTCAGCAGCCACTGCATGAGGGCCAAGTAGATGACACGGCTCAGAAATATCAGGATACGTATCACCTGAGCGCTTAAAACTTTGAAAAAAAAACACTTTCATTACATTTTTCATAAGAAATTGTCATGAATAATTTTCTCTTAAGATGAAGAAGTGCTCCTGGAAATTTTGCCCAAAGACAAAACGAGAGCCAACTTGTGTGTGAGATATGAAGATCTGCACAATATTTTTTTTTTTATATTCACCTCATCCATCTTCATCCACCTTCCCCTTCTTCTTTTCTGCCTCTCGCATTTGATTCATGCCACTTATTGGTGTGCCTCTAAAAACCAGCAGAGGGGAGCATGGCATCATTTTCCCACAATAAATTCGTTCATATGACTAATGAGGTATAATTTGTGTAGCACATGTACAAATAAATAAATAAATAAATAACCATACAAATAACTGCTCTCAATTTTACATGTGCTCTGTCCCAATGATGCTGGCCAAAGAGAACCTGCTTAAAATTAGTTTGAACTTAACTTTCTGTTATGTCCCTCACCTCCTTGTCCATTAGTGCCACTCCTTTTAGTAAAAAACATTTGTCTCTTTGTAGGGCTAGTAATAATATTTGGTAAGATTAACAGTAATCATTAGAGTTGGTTTTGTATTTTTTAATATATATTTTTTTATTATAAATACCTATTAATCTTGTTAATATGACTAAAAACTGAAATAGAGACTGATTATGTCCTCATAACAATCAAATTCTGAATATTCTTTCATAATATTTAACTCAATACCTGGCGTTGATAGTGATGAAGCAAATCTCATAAGTCAATCATTTCCCATACCACTTTACCTCAGATGCCTCGCAGGGTGCCGGGGCCCATCTAAGGCCGCCAGACAATCGCACGGCACAAGAAGTCAAACAACCTTTCACGTTCACACTCATACTTAAAAAAAAAATAGTATTCAACCAGCCTAGCATGCATGTTTTTGGGATGTGAGAGGAAACTCAGTGAAAACAAACTCCACACAGAAATCCAGACCACAGCAGGGTTTGAAACCTGGATCTCAGAACTTTGAGGCAGACATGCGAACCACTCACCACCGTGCCGCCTTAGCAATCAATTTCAAAAATAGAAAGGCAAACCAAGATTGCCCTTGCTGTGCTACCTAATGATATAAGCACAAAAGAATTTACCCGATGGGCCATGCTTGCACTTGAAGTGTAATGCTACTTCACCGAATGCAATTAGTGCTAAATGGGGCACGGAGACCTGATGGACAGCTTGTTTTCAGGAATTTTGACACATCAACCGACAGCCCTTGTAGGTCATGTGTGTGAGGCCTCTTCCATTGCACTTGCATTGACACAATAATTGCAAAGTGTTATCACTAAGTCCCCACGAGTGGCGTTAGTGATGGACGGTCATACTTCATTATGCCTGGAGGAGCCGTCACTTCTCCACAGGAAGGAAAGAAATTGGTCACAATACGCTCTTGTTGTGACAACCTTTTAATTAAGAACCTTGGACACCGATTGTCATACATATGTGTATGTGCACTGGCAGGCATCCACAGCATTTGTTCATCCACACACATATATACGCACACACAGGCTACATAATTACACTGGTCTATTCAGCAGCAGTCTGTGCGTCACTACAAACGTCATGTTAAAGTCACAGCAGTTGGAAAAAGAGAAAGAGGAAGAAGATTGTGGACCAGGGATGTCATTCGCTATCACATACGAGGTGGAAGAAACATGGAGACGAACTGGTCTGAGATGGGTGATGGCGTCGTTAGAAGTGCTGAAAGCAAAACATGGCATACTAGGGCCAGATAAGGACTTGGAAAATTCTGTTGAAAGACACGGGCAAATTGTATCAAGATAATTCACTCCATGCGAGTTAATGATTTGCCACTATCTTGTGGAATCTAACAGAACACATATGCAGGATTCAGGAATGACATATGTACTTTACAGCCAAAAAAAGAGTCAATACATTTTTGAAAAACAGGACAAGGGAAACAAAAACAAACGAAACTGTGAGTTCTTTGGTAAAATACTGCCAGCTTTGCTTGCCTAGACTTAACAGTTAAAACAAACAAGAACATTTTAAAATACACAAATAATTGATATATTGCTGCAAATTGTACGATCGATTTTTCAGAATTTAAAAATACCAGTTATTAATAAATAAATAATTTTGCGTTTACATTATAAGCTAAAAAGTAACAGTGAGGCAGACCAACCGCGCAGTGCGTATCGGACCCCATCGGGCTGCTTCCGGCCCCGGGTTCCATACGTCTGACACCCCTGTTTTATCCTATCTTCTAAGCCTAAGCACCCACACTTTTACACACGAAAACTGGGACCTCTACTGGGTGAGGCCACGTTCTAAGCAACCCTCAAACTTTGGTCCATTCTACATATATCTATTTTAATGGGAGTGAATATGGAATTGGCTTATTTGGAGTGATTAGCCCATCAGCCACTCAGGTTGTGGGTTTGATCCCAGGTCGGTCCTCTCTGTGAGGAGTTTGCATGTTCTCCCTGGGCTTGTGTGTGTTTTTTCCGGGTACTCTGGTTTCCTCCCACATGCAGAGTAAGCTGGTTGAACACTCTAAATTGCCCCTGGGTATGAGTGTGAGGGTGAGTGGTTGTGATTTGTCTCCTTGTGAGGATGAGAGGTTCAGTAAATGATTGAATATGGATCTTTAATTGGAAAATCCAGGTCGGAGACCATCACCTGCCCACTGGACAAGCATTACGGAGTAAGATACCAGTGACGTGTCCTGCCTTCTGGATCCATGCATCCAATCAGGGAAGTGGGAGAGAGTACTGGAGCAAGAGTAGAGAGAGGGAGTCTACTTGGCACGATGCACTGAGTGTGACAGTGTGATTTCAGCAGCACCAGAGGAGGATTTTACATGCTGTGTGGGGAGGATAAAAGGAGCAATCTGGACATTGTCTTTTTTTCTTTTTCACCCCCCTCCACACCTTGTCTAGCCTGCACCCAAGTACCCTCAAGGATATTTCTGTCTTCCCCAACCAGACCCCCCCATCCCCTTCCCCCTGCAACTCTTTCCCCTTGATTGGTTGCACTCCTCCCCACAGCCGACCTGGGCTCGGGACGTGGGGGCTTCTCGGCGCGCCTTGGCTGAGATTCACAACCCGAAATGAGCGCTCACACGGCTGGGAGTGGGGCTCGGCGGTGGAGCTACAAGGGCTGGATGTTGTCCCTGTGGCTGACTCTGATCGGGCTGCAGGTGGGTTCCGGGGACCCCTGGTTGTCCGCCGAGGCATGCCCGTCCTCCTGCGTCTGCAGCAACTCTAGAATCTCCTGTGTGGAGCCCGAGAAGGGCATTAGCGCCTTCCCCATTCTGCAGAGCGAAGCGGAGATGGAGAACATCACAGACATGTGAGGTTGATTTTCTCTTACCAATCCATACGCGCCTGCGCTGCTTGTCATCTGACGTCTGCCGCCCATAAAGCACACATCTGAATTTATGATCCACATTTAATCACGCACTAATCATATTTTTCCCCCAAGCACGACTCGATTCAAGGTGTAAAACGCAAATTAAACATTGCATACTGTCCCATCCTTATTTATTTTCATTTTTAGATAGGAAGATGGTCCTTCTACCTTTTTGCATGTTTTTGGCATTCTTCATAGGGTTTAGTCCAGCTTTTCTCCACATTCCCAAAACACATTAGATTATTTGACGAACATGCATTGTTGATTATTGAATGGATTTTAAGCATGGCTGGTTGTAAAAGGCATCTTCCTCGACGAATATAGGGTGTACATCCATGTCACCAAAAGTCATTTGAGCGGAGCGTAAACTCACCCGCAACCTTATAGAATGAAGAGAAGCTTCTGGAGTCAATGGATAGTTTTAATTTCAATATAACTTGTTTATTCATATAAATTGACAGAGCTCCAGTGTGCCTTGCCTAAATATTAGCAGAGACTCTGAATGATTGACAATTTGTGAAGGCCTTCGGCCAGTGAGCAGAAAATAAAAGCTTGACTTTGACAAGAAGGAAAAAAAATAGTGTTGCAATGTTCATCTTGATCACGAACAAGTGAGCGTGATTCAAAAAATTATGAAACTATAAGACAAACATCATGAAAGGTTATGTAAATTGGCGAGAGTGTGTAAAGTGGAGAAGGGGAATGTTATTTAACTTTGCAACGGATACATTGTCAGTTATAACTTTCTGTCGGAGATAAATGCTGAATCTTTGTTCATCAAAGTCCTTGCATGGCAACGTGATAAATTGGTTTATTTAAACTTTTCATGCACAGATTATAATAATAGTTATTATTTTAACCCTTAGAAGGCACTCATTTAATTGATTGGCCACTATTGACGGTGCAAGACGTTAAATCCATTTTGACTGACTGACCGTTGTCCTCTCTAGTCACAATGAATTGGACGTCAAGTGCCGTCAGTTGCACTGAAACATGACTAAATTTACAGCTACTCTCCGATATAAATGAATTGGATGTCTATTGCCATTAAGGGGGTAAGTTTTATAGTGGAACCTTTTCATAATCAGTGTAGTAAGTAATTAATTTCTGTTTTATTAACATTGTATGAGTTTACATATTTATTTATTACTATAAATGCATGAGAATAAGCGGCATGGAAAATAGATGAACGAATAATACTTGCTTATATGTTATTAATTTTAAATGACCCAAAATAATCAACTGGCCTATAACGGCTTAAAAGTCTTACGTGTCAAGGGAAAAATATTTTATCCTTTTTTTTTAAATAAAAGGGATAAACGTCTTTTAAACCAATTGAATAGTTGTCTACTGTATTAACCACTGTCCCCAAAAGGGTTCAAATAATATGTTTTAATAAAGTTATATAACAAGATTTAATGTAGCTTTTTGGTTCTAATTTGAATTTATATCGTATAAATATATCCTATAATTTACAATTTCATTATTTTTACCGTTATCTTCCTCTGTACTGAAGTTTCCCTTACACAAACACATAAAAAAGTTAATCTTAAAGCCATCCCGCTAAAATCTCACACAACCAAATTGACTTGGAACAATGCTGAAAATCACCTTCAAATATGTGTTTATTACTGTATATATGTCATTATACTGTTGCCCCTTATTCAATTCTACTTTTGTGAAGCTTTTTCTCAAACCCTTTCAGCTTTACACCACCACAATAAAAATACCTGAAGGCAGTTAACATACTTCTTAAAACTGTACACGAAAAAGCACCTCATTAAATTTGATCGTGCTAATACATATTAAACGTAGGCCATGATCCATCTCCCCTCCTCAATATGTGTAGTACCATAGCATCCCTAAAACATGTTTTTATGACATTCTACATGATAGAGTGTGTGCATTTCTTCTCCACATTCAACTTAAAACACAAATAAAAACCTTGTATCATATCTAAATCCAAAAAACCATGGAATTTATGGAACAAGATTTTTTTTTTCATGAAGAAGGCGGATATTTGCACACCAATCTTTAGGGTTCAAAATTCTGCAGTTTGCCATCAATCATATCTTCAACAGTGTCCAAACCTTTTGAAAAATTCAACATCCTCAATACGCCAGCAGAGTTGAGGCATCTACACAAAACAAGAACATTATATTTATGCACTAAGATGAAAAATGTTTTAAATGTTGTGAATGTGTTTAGGAGGCTTATTAAATCCAAATGCCCCAGTGAGTATATAATAGGGACAAGGACACTTATTTTCTTTATGTTCTGACATTGATCTTTACAGTGTTCCTTAGTGTCAAAAATAAGAGCTTGTTAAAGGCTTCACAATCAATTGTAGGAAAAAAAAAGCCTCCTCAGTGAACCTCTTTGCTGAGGGACATGCTTTTCTTTGTATGCATGCATGCGCCTGTCCTCCCTACACCCATTTTTACACTTTGACTGCTAATTATACGCCTTTTATCAGCAGCGCTTTGTCTCGCACGGGAATATTTGCTTGCCGGAACAAATGAGGCGCCTGCCTGACACACTGTTTGTATCCCCCGACAGTTACATCGCCAACCAGAGCAGCTTCTCGTCCATCAGTGACAAAGACCTGCACTACTACAAGAACCTCAAGAACCTGTGAGTCTATGGCAGCCGAGTTGTAGATATTACTGATTAGCTGAATACATTGCGGTCATTGGAAGTGAACATTGGTGAACACATTTGGCTCTCAGGTGGATATGGATAATCCTGTTTGGAGTTTGAATGTTAACTCTGTGTTTCTGTGGGTTTCTTCATAATTTCTCATGAAACTCGCAGCACAATTAAGGTACAAATATTGTCGTACGGTTAGGTGTCAAACTCAGGTTGGTTCACAGCCACATTCAACCCCACTAAATCTCAAGTTGGCCAGACCAGTTGATTTGATTGATAGCCCTAGTCCTCCAATCAGGGGCTAATGAACGTTCATCAGCCAGTTTAAGTGATTGGCTATCTATTGTTGTCCTAGGCAGTCAATGAGTTAATTTAGTGTCCTTTCCTTGTCATTTGGGGGTATTTACAGGTCACTCTTGTAAATTTTGGCTAATTTCTTATTGGTTTTAGGGGAATTTCTGGGCTGCTTTCTGTTCATTTGTCGCTTAAGCCTGATTAGGCCAAAAAACAATACATATCCTGGTTTCCACCTTTTCAACCTGCTGCTTTCCTGCAGGCTCTACAGGACCATACAAGTCAAAACAAACAGACTCAGGGACAGTTTCTTCCTAAGAGCTGTCACTGTACTCAACTCATTTTGGGCATTTTAAGGTTCCTCGTTAGCTCATTGTCTTGTCGTAAATTATGCACGATAAAGTGGTTAGCATATTACCAGACCTAGAGGCAAATAAAGGCAACCACTGACTGGTCTGAGTGGATGTGACCCAGTGAGCAGGAACCTGGGCGAACCTGGGGGGTAAAAAGGACCTTGATTTGTCGCAGTAGGTCACAAACAGTACATGCTGAGAAGGAAGTGTTGTTTTGTGTCTACCACCTGTGTACTAGTACGCGAATATGATTTTTGTTGTGTTTCCAGAACGGTGACCAACAGCAGACTGACTTATGTCCCCAAGCTGGCGTTTCAGAACAACATCAAATTACAATATCTGTGAGTACAAACAAATAAAAACTAAATACTCCCTCAGAAGTATACAAATAGATTATTTTTTTTACAATTAATATTTCAATTCTCTTTTTACCTTGAAGGAAAATAAGGGAGTGACCATATTGTCTCATTGTAACTGTTCTTTCTGATTGGCAGGAATCTGAAAGATAATAACCTGTCATCCCTATCCTGGACCATATTCCGCCACCTTAACATCTCTTACATGTGAGTTGAGTCCTGGATTTCAGCATACATAAATTAAAGGTCATCTATGAAATTGTCTTAGAAAGCTTTTGCAATACAAAAATGTCCTCTTTCATAACAAGGTTAATATTCATATGCCCTCAGTATGTCCTTGTTTAACCTGCACATTTAAAAATAAAAACAATACATTATCGTCTAGTTCTTCTTAACATCCTTGACTGTCTGCATTAATCATGCAGTGTGTGTATATGTGTATGCGTGAATCCCTATGTAGGGTCCTGACGGGAAACCCTCTGCACTGCTCCTGTGAGAACATGTGGATCAAACTGTGGATGGGAGAGGAGGCAGATATTCAGGAGCTACGTTGTATTGAGGAGGGTGGAGGACGCAGGCTGCTGTCCAGACTCAAACTCCTGAATTGTGGTGAGGGCGCAAAATCTTACACACATTCGTGTCTGTGTACTCCTGTAGATGGCAGTAATCTGCAAACATACTGCACTCAGAAAAAGTTATTTTAACAACATAAAAATTCATCTTAAGTGGATAACACACTGCCACAAATGGGACATGGTCTCTTTTAAAGTGATCCACCTGACTGCAAAACTTCATAACACTTTTGAATTTTGGATTTGGATATATCTACTGCAGAGAACGTTAAGTCAAAATTCTCCCTGTAGGAATGTTTTATACAATGGAAAATGTTAGAGTCTTATAACTGCAACACAAAAAAAATTGATCACTGATAACCAAAAACACACACTCACAAATAATTATCGTTATTTACAATACGAGTAGTTGTGACATCAATTTAAGCTCTGCACAGCTCACCGCGGAGCCGCAAGCTTTTCCTTCCGTTATTGCTTATGATTTATCGGCCACAATTGCGCACTATTTATTTGTCTCTTTATGAATTTTTCATGAATCACTCTATTTTAAACGCTGTCCATGAACAGGATCCAATTACAACTCAGCTTGGTTGTATTTTCACTTCTGATTGGTTTGCATTCACTAAAAAAATGCTCCTGTGTAATAATGGACACAAAAATAAACACTATGACTATGCCAAAACTGAAAATACAGTCTTTTCAGTAACATTTTAACACTATTCAGTCATACAAATGTAATAAGAAGTTAAACAAAACACTCAATCTACTGTAAAGAAGACTGAGAAAAAACAAGACAAACTATACCTTGGATGGCTTGCAACTTACCAGTCAATGACATTGCATCCAAAAAAGAAAATAAAGTCCACATTCACATGAAAATCAATCAAATGTACAACCACACACCACCAGTCACGCTATTTTAATTCCTACTGTGATTTTATCCAAGTCAGACACTATTGACAGCAGAATGAGTACAATCCATGATTGCCCGAGGCAGTTGGAATACAGCAGCGTAAACAGTGCCAGTGGGAAGCTAATTTTAATGTCATTTATAATTCTTATTGATCCTACTCCCTCCTTCTCTGGCCCATTAGTGTAGGTTATTTTCAGCATTGGGGGAATACCACCTCTCCGCCCTCTGGCGGAGTGACACATGAGGATGGCACGGTCTGGTCAGAGAGGCCCTAGGCTGCCGGGGTTAAAACGAGAACTTGAAAAGGTCCAGATGGATGTTAGCCTTTGCTTCATCATGGTGTTTGTCTGTCAACTCGTATGTTCTTCTGTCCGTCTGTTCACTTGTCAGTAACCGTGCCCTCGGGCCTACATTTATTTGACGCAGGCCTTACTCCCTTTGGTGCAGCAGTACTGATAAAGTGTGTTTTTTTTATTCTGCCAATTTAGAAAATAGCAGTACTTGAAAAATACTGCTGTCCCACTAATTTGAATTGGATAATTTTAGTAAACGCCTACCTTAGATACGGCAAAAAACGAATGCATGAAAACCGGTTGTAATCTTAGTTCTTAAATACTATTGTTTGTCACAATAATTCATTGAATGCTGTCTTTCACTCTAGTATTAAATACCTTTATACTTCTATCTCTCTATTAATTTCCTGTAATATAAAACCACAGGAAGTTTGGAGTCAAGAGACGCACTTTGAACCGCAAGCAGTATACTACTTTTCCTTTTTATTTCATCTTTTTCTAACAGTAGTAATTTACAATTTTCTACTTCAATCAGGCATCTACTTGAATCACTATAGTAGAAGATTATTGATATCTCCACTGGAACTGGTGCCTAACCAAATATACCAATGATTCCAACTTGAATTTGTGACTGAGATTTAGACAGACACAAAATTCCCTGTCTACCTTCTGTATATGCTGTGTACAAAGATAAAGCACATGTGTAGGCAGTAAACAGCAGAAAAAAAAGCTGTTAAGGAGACCAGATGGCTCCAGTGTCTACAGAGCACATTCATACTTCTAGTTAATTTCCTGCCATCTGAATGAGAAAAATTCACGGTTGAATATGAGTAAATTAAACCAGCAGGATGCAGCAATAACACTTTTTATGGCGACATGGCAGTTTAATTAAAGAGGGGAGGGAAATCAAAAGACAAGGAACAATGATAAATGACGATGTTCTAAGGCAGAAGTTTAATTTGATTGGTAATTCTTTCAAGAGTAATGACCTTTAGACAAGCCATACGACTGCTTTCAAACAGAAGATCTTTGTACTGACCTTTAAACATGCAATATACTTATATACTAATTGGTTTTAATGAGGCCAATTTACCATTCAATGAACAACATGAAGCCAATAATTCTATTGCAGCTTGAAAATACGGTACACATATTAGTGATTGTAATATGACCCCTGTATTCATCCTTCAGTCATCTTTCATAGTCTCTATTTTCTCCACACATTTGAGTCCACATAGATATTATTTTAGTTAATTAAAGCCCAAGTGGATCAGTAAGTCTTGAGATGTATTTCTGACCCACAAATAAGGAATTTCCAATTTTGTTTGCAACACATTTTTCAAATTAAGCCTTCACTATGTGATTTTCCAGATGTTTACACTGAAGCTGCAGGTAAGATGAAAACAAGGCAAAACAGAGACTCACACAAAATAGCAGCCATGCTCATTAGCCCTTCTTTTTTTTTTTTGATCGCATCCCAAAGCGGGGATTACAATCACCAAATGTCACGGCTGGTTTCACCACCAAAAGCCAAGCATGGAAATAATTTCCCAACAGAATCCTCCCACGTTCTTTAAGATAAAATCGGCCTCATGTTTAGGCGTATCGGAACTTTAATTGGACCGAGCGTGTTTCTTACTATGGCTGTTAAGATATGCGCTGTTAACGCGGCAGCCGGCACCACTGTACCGATTGTCGTTTAGTTTCTCTGGCTGTTATTGAACAGGTTGCCGTGGTGATAAGTAGGTTGCCGTGGTGACAGGCCGAGAGACAAAAAGGACTTGATAAGAAATCTGTCCAGTTTAATGTGCACTCGCTGTCAACCCTGGCTTACTGGCCTATGGCCTGTGAGGACTCTCTCTTCATTTTTATGTGCTCCTAAATAACAAATACACAGGGTGGACATTACTTTTATCACCTGATTAAGATCTAGAAATTGACAAACTGCATGGTATCTGCTCCTTTTGTGTGCACTGATTAAAATCCCAGACTGTAATTGAAAAATAATTAGTGCAGAAGAAACGTGACACTGTTTTATATATTGGTGTTATTCTGAAATCAAGTTTTGTCATTGTCTGGTATGAGGATACAGGTTTGGATAGTCAACTTAGGAGAAGTTATTTGATTTGGATTGTTGTGAACTGAAATTATTTTTATCCATCATTTAGTCCCTTGTGCAGGTTGATGCAAAAAAAACGATAAAATCAATAAGACAATAGTAAAGAGGATGGAAAAAAAGAACAAAAGACTACAAAGCAGCATAGAAATGATGATGAGATATGTTCTTGGTTTCTTATCAATTTAAAAATTTAGACTTATACTCCAGGACGACCCTTCTTTTTCCTCTTTATTGTTTTTTTTTTGTTTCGGGCTGGTGCAACTTATAGTCCAAAAAATACGGTAGACTTGAACAACAATTATAATGCCTTTTCAAATTGGTGCTTTTTATTTTGATTTTTGAGTATTTTGATGCTGAAAACAAAACAAAAAAAAATACTGATCATTCCAGAATATCATTACTTTTGCAAGATAATGATGGAGACAATAAGGGTCTTTGTTGTTTGATGAGTTGAATTTGTCACACACTGGTCACCTTATAGTTATCATTGTGAAAAAATTCATGCATCTGCGCATACACACACTCACACACACACACGGACGGACACACACTCATACATACAGAGGGAGAACTGTGTCAAATCAGTTCAGTAGCAGTCTGTTTGCGGGGACATGCATCAGTAATAACTGTGACCGCTTCTTTTTGTCACTCTTTGTGTGTTCATTCGGGGTGAGCCTGCACACATGAAAGGGGTCAGCATCCAGTTTGAAACCAAAATCATTCTTTTCACACCCTTGTGTGTCTGGGTATGTGCAAAGTGTTTCAATGGGAGGGGGAAAAATAGTTGCCTCTTCCATTCCTTACTATCAATGTTCTCTCTCTCTCTCTCTCTCTCAGAGCTTCCCATGGCGACACTGACGCCGTCCAAAGTGACTCTCATGGAGGGTGAAAACTTGCAGCTCTCATGCAACACTTCGGGTGTGCCGACACCTGAACTCATCTGGAACATGGCGTTGGTCACCAACTACGAGGTCTGCACATACACACACGCATACTAGCAGTGTAGGGGTATACTAAAATGTTATTTTGGTTCAGTTCGGTTTTTGAACTGCTTGGTATGATCTATTTCAGAACAAAAAAGTCAGGAATAAATACTTAAAATGCTTTTTTTTAAATTTAAACAATAGTAATATTGTATACTAAAGTGGTCATTTTTGTGCATATATATAATAAATTACATTCTGAGTTCATAATAATTCCTTTTTTCATTCATTTTCTGAGTTGAAATACTTAACAGCAACAACCTTAACATGACAAGTAATTATCCAACACAAAAGCTTTTTTTTCTTGGTAGATATATCATTATATACACATTTTTTTGCAGAAAGCACGTATCTAGTTGCAGTGGCAATATGTAACTGTTCTTTTGGGGTTTTGATTACTATCATTTCTCCCTTCTATGTGCTTTGGACTTGGGATTTCACATTGATTTCACCTGTTGTGGTTTGCATTCTTGTGTCTCAGCCAATCAGCTGCCTCTCTTTTGTGTTTTGATTGTCTGCACTGGTTGGATTATCTGTTGATTTCCTGTTTGTGTCCTGGCATCTCATGCATGCACATATGCCTCCTCATGGTCCTGTTTTTTTCCCCCTGTAAGTTTGTTCCATTTTGCCCTATTGTGTGTTTCCCCTGGGTTTTATCTTAAATGGTTTTGTTTAATGATCAAGTTTATGTTGATTAAAGAACACTTTAGTGCACGTCACCATTGTGCCTGTCAGTACTCCTTACCAGTAGGTCCATTCCCGATTACCCATCTTTGCTAAAAACCTAACAGTTGCTGGGGGTTTTTTTTTGCATCTAGATTTATAGTCAGATTGTACCATTTTAAATGGGTTATAATTTTGGATTTATCACCTCCCATTAAGTTTAATAAGGGAAGAGAAAAACGGTTTCCTCACGCTTTCTCCGGTGGTAACGTCTTTTGCCGTGACGCCAGCTGTACAAGGCAGCCAGCCAGCCACACAGTAGTGAAGAAAAAGGGTTTTGAAAATGCATTTTTTTTATTGCATTTACAATGATATTGTAATCCTAGGGCAGTGGTGTCCAAATGTGTGGTTGGCGGGCCAAATTCATGCCAATTAAATCTACAGTGCACTGGAGCAGTTGATTTTTGTTGTTGTTTTTTTTTGCCAAAAAAAGTTAACTTATTTGCTGCCATTGAGGATGGGTTTTTACAAGTCACCTGTAAATTTTGAACCAGTTCATTTTGGTTTTTAGGGAATTTTGGGCTGCTTTCTGCTGATTTGTATGCATTTTAGGGTACCTTGTTAAGCATTGGCTGCATTTGATGGCCACGTTTTGACAACAAGGAATGAAATTGAGAAAACTGCAGTAGTGAGTCAATTCCATTGCACAACTTGTACATTTCTGGTTTAATAACTGTGACAAATAAATAAATACTAAATAAAAATTGGATACTCTAGAAAGAGTATGAATGAGGGAGATCGTATTTCCATGGCCCACAAGACTTTGGTTCTTCATAAAGCGCTTAGCTTGTGCTTGTACATTTTCATAGAAAAAAAAAATGCATAAAAAGATGCAGGTGAACTGAACTGAACTGAACTTGCCATACCAAAATTCACAAACGTCAACCATTTGTGAACATAAGAATGAGTGCAATAAAGCATGACGGCCTGGAGTCATTGTCAGTTAATCAAAATCATGATGCCAATGGAAGAAATGAATGGAGCTGCTGTGGTACTAATTACATCTACTCAGTGTTAGTCTTTAGCATGTCTAAGAGACTGATAATTTTTTAATTTGGGGTTTTCTCTGAACATAATTAAAGAAGGATTAGGGTTATATTTTACAGACATAAAAACCTGCTCTGCTTAATTTTGTTGCCATAAATGAGGAACGGTATTGAAAGCACTGATTTTTATTGAAATATTCAAATTCATTCATACTTCATTGTGCCCACAGACCGAGACATCGGGTCAGTTTTCCATGCTGCGATTGTCCAACTTGTCATGGATGGACCATAACAGCAAGATCAGCTGCACAGCACAGAACATTGTCGGCGAGAAGGAGTCCTCATTGCTGTTGAACATATCATGTGAGTTTGTCCTTCTTTTGCAAAAATCCAATTAAATAAAAAGCTTTCATGTGTAACCAGACAAGGCAGACCTTTGATTTTTAATGCTTGACTAGCATCAACTTTCTTTTTTTGTGTCACTCAGTTCCTCCGAATATCACCAAGTTGAGTGACGCTGTCTCAGACCACAACTGGTGCATTCCCTTTAGTGTGGCAGGTAAGAGGATTTAAGTGTTACTGGTCAGTTACATTCTCTTGTGAGTGTTTTAGCAGCATTGTCTAAAAGTGCCAATTTTCATTAAGCCTAAGTAAGTCACTGAAGAATGCAGATATTTGTATTATAGTTCGCAGTAGGGTAGATTTCTCTTCTTATACTTTGACATTAGTAATAGCATTGTTTTTCCCCTTTAACACTTTAATTCATCCCAATATTTTTTGGTAAAAAAATATTCTGACTACAAAAGAAGCATTCATGGCCTGTCTTTCCTATTTAAATGAATTGGACAAAGCAGTAGAAATGTTGCAATTTGAAAGAATACTTTACATTTTTTTTGTTTAATACATGCCCACTTCATTTTTAGGTAGTATAAAATTAAATTGTAATGAATGAAGTGAAGACATCCCTAGAGTAGAATATCTTGGAATAGTTTACTGGTTTAATCTGGTTGGATAACCTCAATGCTTGTAAAAGAAAATTGACTGTCAATTATGAGCGAAAATTAATGATGAAGTCAAGGATGACGATGAATGACAAATTTCACGTCTGCGCTGTAACCAAGGAAACCCGGAACCCCAGATCAAGTGGTTTTTGAACGAAAAAGAAGTGACCGAGGACAAATTCATCAAGACCATGATCTATGATGTGACGGAGCGTGAGTATCACGGCTGCCTGCAGCTTGACATCCCCACGCACCTCAACAATGGCCTCTATACGCTGGTGGCCACCAACCAGTACGGAACAGACCGGAAGCGGGTTAAGGCTCACTTCATGCACAAACCCTGGGATGATGAGGAGGCGCACTTGACAGGTCATTATTGCTTAAATGTCATTTGAAATGTTTTTATAAGCCTGTTGATCTAATTTTTAAGTATCTGCATCTTTCTTTTCACTTCTGCAGGAACTGAACCATATTACTACGGTGAGGGAAACAGATTTACTAATACTTTATCCAACTTTGGAGTGGAACATTTTGACATTCGTTCATCTAATTTACTGAATTATTAGTCATACTGGTGTTGACCAACTTAAATTACAACAAAATGAAGTATTATAGCAATCTTTGCAAAGATTATGACTTTATTTTCTAAAAAAATAAATATTTAAGGACTTTTTTGCCCTTAGATATTTTACTTTTACTCATTTTTGTCATATATCCTTGTACCTAGGATCACTATCCATGCTGGTCTGTGTTTTTGCTGTCATGTGTACTTTATTTTATTTATTTGTTACGGTCTCTGCATGTTTCATCTGTACTATTGTGTTTTTCTTCTTAAACCAAAAAAAAGCACTGCTTGAATGACTACACTTTTTATTAGCTGCATGTCAACGAAAATACTCTTGAAATATGTTGACATTTTTGAGGTTTCTAATTTGTTTTTGCTGCTTCATAACCCCGCCTTCACTTGGCTGCAGACTTCCCTATAGGTACTGCTACAATGTTTTTTTTGTGCTATCTTTACTATGTTATGTAAAATTAAATGAAATCATCTGGTCATTGCTTTTCTTTCTTTAATTTATTTTTTTATTTTTGGTCAACAGATGAACCCACTGCTGACCCACCAGAGGACCGAGTCGCTGTAAGTTCTTAATCATCTTTCCATTCAACCTCTCCACTTGACAAATCTGCAAAGTTCTCCTATGTCCGCAGGTGTATGTGGTGGTGGGCATTGCTGCAGTGGCCTTCTTTGGTTTCCTGATTATGTTAGCCATCCTCAAATTTGGGGGGAACTCCAAGTTCGGAATTAAAGGTAAGACTGCTTTAGCTGTTCTTCTCTGAGGTAAATGTTCTGATTTGTGCAGTGGATGGCTTCATGAAGACGCAATGTACCAGCTCAAAAAGTTATATTTATTGTTGTGGAACACCATTAAAGTCATACAATTAAGACCTTTATGGAAAGATACCTCCAAATTGAGGAAAAAATGGGGGAATTTTTGCGTCCATGAATCCATCCAATCTAGTTGGTTATCTTATTGTCTAATTCTTCTTCTTCGATCAACTTTATTGATGCTCTGTTTCTGGCTCTATAGAGAAATGTCATTCCATCTAATGGGATGAGCATGTAGATCTGGCTCATATCTTAGCTTGGCTTTCTAACTAAGGATTTGCTAATATCTTAGCTTGGCTTTCTTATTCTTTTTGAACTAACCATAACTGCTGGACAAAAGATGCATGTGAGTTGTTATCTAGAGAAAATATGGAATTGTACTCATGGCAATAGACATTGTGTAACCCCTCAACAATATTTGAAATAGTGTGCGCTGGAGTCCCACAGTTATGACATTGTGGTATTTTGACAGTGATTGAGTCAAAGCCCCCCCTGAGAGGTGGCAATGGTGACAGATGGGCCATGTGTGTGTGTTTGGTATTTTAGTGGTCGTCTTCTCCATGGGCTTACAAGTGTGATGGGTTGGAGTGAAAATATATTTTAAGACCTTTAAAGCAGCTTCTCTAATGCTTATGTGGGTGAAGGGAAAAACTTTAACTTTAGTAAAAATAAACCATATTGTATTTGTAACCAAATCAGTAGAGAACTAAATCAGTTTATTTTATTTTTGCAGGAAAATACAGTTTGCAAACCAAGTGCATTTTTTTTACCAAAAAAAAAAGAGTTTTGAATAATAATAACTTTTGGAATGATTAATACAAATGCAGTGTCCATACACACACCATTGTTGAGTGTCAGACAGAGGATGAGTAAAGTGAGCATGTTAGGCCCTGTGTTGTGAACAGATGTGCATGAGAACAGCACACTTGTGGTTGAGTGTGAAGCATCTCACATCTATCACTGATGTTTACATTATTCATAAGTGAGATGTTTTTGTCCTCCTTTCACATCAATAACAAATGGGTAACATTTGGTAGGAGGTTGCCGCTCACGATATGCCTAACTCTTGACACCTGGATGCCTCTTTTATACCTGGCAGTAAAGGCTTGTTCTTACAAGTTGTTGTGTGATTGTGTTATGTCGTCTTTTGGCAGAAGCTTGCAAAAATGACAGCAAACCATTGTGCAACCAGTATTCGTGCACAGTCTTTACCGTCTTGTGAGAGGAACACTAGCGTTTTAATGTTTTTCTTTCTGTTTAAGGAGGGTTTCTTTATACAGTTTTGGGACGCTGCTTTCAAATTTCAGTTTTTGTGTGTCTCTCTATCTCTCTCAAAATATTTGGAATGATTAGAAGCCGACCACCATCAGTAAGATCCATTAACTATTAATTTAATTTTCCATTAAAGTGAATTTTACATCGTTTGTATTTTTCTGCATGCCTGCAGCAGTTTACCAGCGTATGACACTGTGTCAGTGAGTGTGGGGGAACAATAAATTTGATGCAAGCAGTTAACAAACGGAACTCTTCATTAGACAGTTTTACATGCGCCACACTTGCATGTTAGAAAGGGAGGCAGCCGGGCCAACGGAATGTTGAGAGAATAAGAAAGTTAATGCAGTCGACATGGTTTCCACACGCCATCAATGATTCATCATTAGCGAAGGTTTCAGCTTACTTCTTGTTTGGAGAAGTTGAACGCCGCCTCCCCCTTTTTTTTCCCTTTCCAACGCGCGCACGCAGTCTTAGTCTTGATCGATCGATATGACACCCTCAAGGTCAGCCCGACTACACAGTAGGCCAGAAGTACGACTGAGCACGCTCGGTACACCCGCCTTCTCTTAGGCTTGCTCTCCCAGAAGACAAGTCGGCTATGTTTTGCCGATTGCCACGGCCTTGCCGCATAAGAAGTTTGGCTATCCATTTTCTTTGCACTTGTTCTGTTGCAAGTCGTGAGTGAGCTGAAGTCTAAGTTGTTCATTCGTATTGACTGTCTATTTAAAAACAACTAGAAAAAGAACCAAATGCTAAAATCAAAAGAAAATTGTTGTCTCAGAAATGTATAATGATTTTTGCTCACCTACTTATTGGAAATTTGAAAAAAAAGAACTCCCAGGACACAAGTGACTGTAACCTTCAGTACTTAAAGTTTTGTATTTGTTTTCTTTTTCTTTTCTATTTCTTTTGAAAACATTCTTTTGAAGGAGGAGACAGGTGGACTTTGATCAGATATCCATTCATTTTAAATGCGAAAGATGATCGCACTGTGGTGTATACTGATTAAGTTGAATCTGCGAGTTATTACGGATGCAGCTTTGGAATTGTGTGGTATTAGCCATTGCCAGAAATGTCTGAATACCTCAGCGTGAACTGCCACTCCCTAAATTGTGTTAAAATGGCTGTAGACTGAAAATACTTGGTGACTATTTGAGTATGACAAACACCTCGAAATGGTGGTCCCATTTCGCTGCACTCATTCAAATTCATCTTCTTTGTCCATCTACTGTGTATCCGTCCCCGACTTTTATTTATTTTTATACAGCATGGTGCCACACCGCCCACTCCCTCAGAGCTTAAATTGTAACGCAGTGGCATTTCAAGTCCTGACTGGCCGCCGTGTAAATATCGCCACTGCCAGATGGCATGCAGGTTGTGTCAATGTGCCGTCGTCTCATGATAAGATGCTATGATAATGAGGCTTTTGCTATCGATCAAAACTTTGTCACATAAGATGCAGGGCAGCCAAGACAAACACAGACACACGCACATGGCACCATGTTGCTTCTCTGAATGTGGATGAGCTTTGGCAAAGATCCGTGCCAATATCATTTAGTGTAGCTGTGTTTTTTTATTTATTTTTTTAGCTGTAGATTTCAAGGCGAATGCCAAGCAGTGTGCGTGCGTGGCAGCAGAAAGACTGAGTGATTGGCAATAGCACTCTACCAGATAGAGGTTTATTGATGGATGGATTGATCGTATGCAAGTAAGAATATGGCTCTCATCTTGGCCACGCCTCCTTGTCATTGGTTAATGCTAAGATAAGCATCTCAGGTTGTGTCTGAGTCTGTTGATATGCATGAATGATTGACGGGTTTAAAATGAGCGTGTACAGATGTAGACAACCGTAAATGAAGTGGAAACGGAATTAGTAAATGACAAACAAGGCATTATTTGCATTATGTAGTTCTATCGTGGCTGAAGGACACCTTCCTTGAAGACTTCCGAGAACTGTCACTTAGATTTACCTTTTATATTTCTGTGGGTCTGGTGCCAAATTGATGATGCATCCTGTAATTTGTTTTGCTTTTGGAATGACATCATCTGGCAGGCTAGAAAATGCAACTTATCTGTCGATGAAGTTGGCAGATGGTAATCAGCATGAAAACTAAAGCAGATGGTACCTCTTAGAAAATGCAGGTGTGTCTTCCTGTACCAACAGATTTTGCACACTGCGTGTTTAGACTAAAATAACAATGCTGTTGTAGATAGTAAAAGGACAGAATAGGAACAAATTGGGTTTGACTAGAGTCATTGGTGTTAAAAAAAAAAAAAACAATAACCGTGCAATGTGGAAACTGGGGTATTCCAATGTAAAAATGAGGGAAAAGTCTAGTCTAGGCCAGCTATGACATTTGTCTACTGTCAACCTCATATTTTTAAGCAATATCTCTGACAGTCTTGGCATTTAAAAGCTATATTCCTCAGCCATATTATTCAGAACTTTTTTCTTTTGAAAACCCTTTTTCAAATAAAAAAATCAATCCGATTTTTGATTATGATGACAATTTTTGTATTTCTACTTTCAATGTCAGATGGGAAGAGTAGAGCGGTAGAAGCCAAATCTGTTATGTGTTTTGAATATTTACAACCTTCGCTCAGTCCAAGGCAAACAACAGATGCGACAGCAACAGATGCTCACCTATTCTCAACCCAAGGTTCATCTGTTATGTTCCAGTATGAAAAAAAAAAACAACTTAACATGAAAGACAATTTTTAAAGCACAAGGACCAGATTGTGCCTTTGCTAGACATGCTCACTGACTTCGTTGGGATGTATGCATTAAATCTTTAATGCCACTTGAAGGTTATTTTTCAGTCTGGCAGCAAAAAATGGGTTAATCCTCATTTGAATAAGGAACTAGGAGTCAATTGTTGATTGACTACTGCTTTTATAGGGTCAGGATTGTTTTTTTTCTTCCCCATTTTCAACAGTAACCATTTCAAGATCTAATACCTCACATTCAGTGTTTTTCCCCCTCATGTCTTTAAACTTCTTCCATCCGCGTGTAATATCAGACAACATTCCTGCCAAATCAGTTCGCTTAGCGAGAGGGAGCTTCAAGTTGTATTTCTATGAACATTTCTGTTCTAGTCCTGAAATATCAAACCGATTTTATTGACAGCATGTCTGTTTTGTACCCCTTGTTAACATGTATACATTGTTTTGTTTTTTTCCCCTCCCCTTTCCTGCCAAATACCAATGACAAAGCCAGCATGAGAGTTTCAGTGAGCACGTTGTTGTTTTTGACTCGTCTCAGGGTGTCCTTTATCACCAAGCGTCAGCTGCCTGGAGTTGTTTCCTTTCTTGCGTTTTCCTACTGACAGACATGTCAGCCATTAGTTTACCTCGCCTCCACTTCATTTTCACAGCACATGCTCCATAATTGCACACACAGATAAGACACAGCAGTCGAGATTTTAAGGAAAACTGTCAACCACATTTTTCAGGTGAAGGTTGTATGATAATATGATAATCGAATCTTGAGTTGATCAGTGAGCGGGCCGAGTAGTTAGTGCGTCGGCCTCACAGCTCTGAGGTCTTGGGTTCAAGTACAGGTCAGTCCACCCGTGTGGAGTTTGCATGTTCTCCATGGGCCTGTGTGGGTTTTCCCGAGTACTCCGGTTTCCTCCCACATTCCAAAAACATGCATGATAGGCTGATTGGACATTCTAATTTTCCCCTAGGTATGGTTATGTGTGTGTGCATGGTTGGTCCGTCTCCTTGTGTCCTGCGATTGGCTGTCTACCGATTCAGGGTGTCCCCCGCCTCTGGCCAGGACACAGCTGGGATTGGCTTCAGCACCCCTTGTGACCCTAAGAGGATAAAGAAGTTCCGAAAATGAGTTGATCAGTGCAGAAACCATACTTGAACATTGATCATTGCCACTTCACCTCTTCCCTAAGCAAGTGCAGCTAATTGCCAATGTTATATGCTTATGTTGTTAGGTTCTATGTGGCACCATGTATAAATTCTGAAGAATAAGGTCCAATTACAAATTTTACAGGTGTGAAAGTTGGCTGTGTTTGATGGGTTTTTTTGTCACTCGTTTCTGCCTTTTAGTCAGAGATTCCTTTTTGCCTTCAAGTTCTTGCTTTTTCTGTGATCTTTGAAATACATTTGGAATTTGAGAGGTGTCACTTCTCCACTTGGTGCCGACTCGGTCTAAAACTGTCAAGCTGAAGCTAATCCAAGTCAGGTGCTGGATATCAAACTACAAATTGGCAGGAAATGTTGCTGCAAAAATAAAATGAAATTTGTGGTTAAAATACACTTGTAGTGCAATTGGAAGGAAGGAAGAAGGGTCTAATGTGCAGTTCTGCAGTGAGTGTGTATTTTACCAGAGTGACGTTGATGGCTTATGTCGTGGCAGCTGTGCTAAAAGGTCATCTCACCCCAGCTGTGACTAAATTGTTGTTGTTTTTTTTTTCTTATTAAATAAACGTGCTCTTGACTGCAACTCTGCTCTGCTGGGAATTTGTGAAACATGCTCAGGGCCACAGTGACCTTTGCTGAATAATTGACGCATAAATATACTTGACATTATCACTCACTCGCTGTGACACTTGCTGTTTGTTCTTCCTTATCTGTGGACAGCACCTCAGTAGCCGCCGTTGTGGAGAAGAGAGAATATCGCTTGCTTAGTTGTGACAATTTAAATACTGGCTCTTCTTTTCATGACATTTCCTGCAATTTTGCCTTAGATGAGGTTGGGAAAGAATGCATGTGTCAGTCATTTCAAAGCATGACCCTAACCGTAACCCAAAAACTAAACCTTTGCCTAAACCTAACTTTAATCTTGAGACTAACTTTAACTAAAGTTTTTAGAAGAAGTTCTTCACTGGGAATCCTCGGTTTGCAGCGGACAGAAAACGTGATTGCAATTTTTTTTAATTAATTCATTATTTTTTTTATATTAACGGCCTAGGAACGTTACAGACATATTTACTACTGTATAGTTATGATTCAATTAATATTTACACATTCGTTTGTTGTTTAACAGCTTTTCCAACTTATCTCATTTAGTGCCAATTATTTTTTTTTTTAAATTTACTTATGGAGGGGTGTTTGAATGTCTAAGGCTAAGTTTTTCAACAAAGGTTAACTCAGTGACGTTGATTGGCGTCCAATCAATTTGAGCTTGCAGCAATCATTTGCTTTTAAGTAAAAAAAAAAGCCTATTTAGTATAACTATCAGTTGTGTTGTCACTGTTCAAATGTAACTCCGCTGTACACTGAGGATGCTCTACGGAAATTCACAATTATTATAATTATTCTTGTTTTCTTTGTTGTTCATGTTTCTTTTTGAATTTTTTTTATTTCCCTTCAGGATGTGTGAGCATCCCAGTGGAGGCGATCTAACACTAATGGACACGGACTCGCAGAAGCCTAAAAAGACAGTATTATTTGTACTTGACAGGAGGATCTAAAAATTCTAGGCCGTATAAATATGAACAAATATGGAACTGGCAACTAAAGCACTCAATTTGTTGCGAGGTCGTCCATATCCAGGTCATAGAACCTTATTAACCAATCACACAGAACCCTAAAGTCTGCAAGCGTCCCCCAATAGATGAATAATTCATATTGGATAGATAGAAAAGGCTATTAACCTACATCCACAACCCACCGACCCACACTACATTCTGCACATCTTGCCACAAAAATCAAGATCACTTGCACTTTACAAGCAATGCCCATACTACTATTTATTTTATAGATTTTGATGATATTGGTAAATGTTATTCGTAAACTTTGGATTTGAATTCCTTATTTCATTCAGCATCCGTTACCACTTTGGTACGATGTATGTCTGAAGGTGGAATATGTCTCTTAATCCGATTGATTGTGCCAACGCTGTCAATTGGATAATTCCTAATATCCGATGATCAAATATTTCAATTTTGATTGATCAGAGGCTGCATTTGAGTCCTTAAAGTCTGAAATCTACAATTGTTGTTGACCTGTTATAAATAAGCACAATTTTACAGGTTAGGTTCAATTGTTTAAGTTTAAATTGTGTGACATACTCTCGGACGAATGTCGAAGCAGCAAAGGAAAACGTATTTCCATCCATCCCAGCTCGATTATTTTAATTAAATTACCTGTCTCCCGCCTGGTGCTCGTAGTTAGCTGGGATAGACTCCAGCAACCCCTGTGGCCCTAGTGAGGATAATGCAAATGAATGAATGCTTTCTATACTTTCGATTGCAGTTTGTAGATAGGCTTGACCAACTGCAACTCAGATGGAGACAGATGTGAAGGGAACAGTCAATTCCTTGGGTTGGTGTTAAGATCTTGTTTACCCTCAAAGTCAAGTGGCATATAATCCATCTGTCGACTTGGTAATTAGGCGCCCTAAACTAATCACATTCCAGATTCATGATACCTAATTGTTGAGCAATAGAAAGGTGATTTAAATGGATTCAATTAGACTTCAATGACCAATTATGTCATTATCTTAGATGGTGTATTTGAGGTGGCATCAGGTGCTATTCTTCATTTATTTTTTTCCTCTAGAGGAAACAACATACAGAAACATTATCCATCTGTCATTTGAATGTATTCACTCTCAACCCCTATTCTTCTCACATAAAGCCATTGGAAAAAAAATGGTGTAGTGGCCTTAAATAGCCTTGCCAATAATTGTAATCATATTGTGGTAAAAGGTTATGCCATATCTGTTTTTTTTGAAGTGGGTGACAAGCCATCATAACCAAATTCTGCGTTTTGGTTTGAGCTCATTGTTACATTAGCCATTTAATAATAATAATCAAAATAATTTAGATATATTTTGCACTATAAAGAAATACCAGTGCGTGCCTACTAAATGTAGTATAATAACTTCATCCAATTGTGAATGTAGGATTGGAGGATTATTTTTATTCACTTAAATAATGAAAGAATTAAGTTACTATCCTTTTACAAATAGATTTTATGAACACCTTTTTCCCAATTCTGAATTTTCCTATTTTTAATAATGATTTGGGATTATTTTGTCATCCTGGAATATCAACATGATTGACATCAAATCAGGCTTTGAAGAGTAATATACTATAAAGCTATAAAACAGTTAATCTTAGATCATTATTTCATGATATTCTTGTATATAACATTCAGCTTTAACTCTTTTGTACATTTTAAATTTGAAAATAATTGTACATATATTATTTTTTACTTATTTCTTCATAGTTTTCCCTTTAAAAATACTACCAATGGATATTCCTATCAGTAAATATTTTTTGTTTATTCATGTCTCGTTTTGTTTTTCTTTGTATTTTTGTTCTATTGTTTCATGTCCATACCTCATTTGATGCATCTCCATTAGCAGCTTTATGGAAGTAGCATCATATTTCTGAATTCAATGCATATTATACAAGCTATACTTCAAATATATATTACACATTTGAATGTTTTAAGGACTTTATAGCCCTTAAGTGCCTCCATAAAGTGCATTTTGATTTCAAAGCTTCTTTAGAGAGAATTTTAACTGCTTATTTGAAAAACATTCCTACCACTCGAGGCATTTCTTTCAATAAAATATATATATATTGTTTATATGTTTAGTGCATGGGTTTGTGTTTGTATTCATTGGTGCAATTTAAACAGTTTGTAGTTACGGCTTCTTTCTTTGTATCCGTAAAAATCACTAGAATACGCTGCAGCGAAAATTTGCAATAAAACTGTTGCTCGTCACTGACTAAAAAGCTTACTTGCAGATGTTGACATCGAGATGAATGATTTATTAGCAGTTCAGATTGTTTGGGTTGAAATTGTTGATTCGTCCAAATTTACTAGTACAGATTTGTTTTGCTGGTTCGCAGGTATTTAGATCGATACACTGATCAAGTGAATTGATTTGGTATTAAGTGTAATATCTAACGTCAAAATTCACTGCTGTTGAAGTGTGTAATGCAATGTTATTTCAGAAATAGGTGTCGATCCCAAATAATCCGCAATGGTTGAGTTTGTTATGTGATACATTTTTAACAGTCATGACTATGTTCAAGAAATACATTCATAGAATTGGGAAGTTTAGAAGATGTGATTGTTGGTATCACCACAGACTTTTCACACAGGAATTATAGTTTTCAAACATGTCATCGGAGGCCCCAAATGTGGGCTTAGTGTTTCACAAAGCACAGGGATCAAATCAAAGCAAGAAATACTGTGAGAAGGACGTGGGTGGAAAAATAAACAAAAAAAAATGCCAGGGTGATTCAAGAAAGTGGGGTGGTGGAAATGTGACATCACAGAGAAGAAAATGTAAGCAGGGGCAGAGAGGAGGAAAGGATTATTTTTTCAGTGAAAAGTTAGTGTAGAAGGCTGATTCATTTGGTCATTACGGCGATAATGAGTCTCGCCAATCTCGTGATTCTAAGCATACCGTTTTGCATGTGAGCGTCAGTCCGTGTTGGTATCTGTTGAACGGGTATGTCGTTAGGAAATCTATCAGACAAAGAAGCATTCATGTGTGAAAAGGTTAAACATTTATTGTCGGTAACTTGTTAAGAAGCTGAGAATTATATTATTGAACCTCAATAATTCAAAGTATTCATCCTCTGATGAAGCAAGATAGATGCTTACTGTAGATGGAACAGTCAAGTGTGACTTTATTAACGAGTGGTTTTTATAAGTGAATATTAAGCATGATGAACTCTCAGGGGAGTCTTGTATGACTTTAAGAAAGATGACCGTTCATGATTTAAAGGATAGAAATGCTGATTGCCCATAATGTTCAAGTTACAGCATTGAAATATCGACACTCATTTGGAAGTGAATACATTTGGTATCATCTGAAATTGTGGCAGTTTTAAAAGCAAAAACAAAGAGATTAATGTCATCATCACCACAATTTATGGACCAAATTGTCAAATGGTTGCAGTTCCCTTCAACTTTAATTTGATTATTATTATTATTATTTTTAACATTACAGTGGTTTTCATTTCACGTGTTTTGTCTTCAAATAAATTAATTAGCCATTTTGCACAATTGCCTCATCGTCAATACGTCACTTTTCTTTGCAAAATATTGCAACAGAATCTATATTGTATAGTGTATCAAGACTGGAAAAGGGAAGATCTGTTTTGGTAACACACACACTCGTACGCCTTCACCAAGCCAGAATCTTTCTCTGTCTTGTCTCCCCAACATCCTTCCACCCTGGTCAGGATCAATACTTTACTTCCTGTCGTCAGCCCACTTGGGTGACAGATGTTTGAAGACCCTTAGGTAATGTTTCCATGTGTGTCTGGTTGAGGGTGCGTGTGTCTGCATGTTGGGAAGTGCTTTAGGGGTCACAGAAGCCTTTTTACTGGATAGGATTGTCTGTTTCTCTTTCTCAGCGTTGGCAAGAGGAGATTTAAGTCAAGATATTATCTTTTGTATTTCATCAATCTTTGGTCTTGTATTGACTTGTTAATTGTTAGATTGATTTAATACTGCGAAGGAGAATTAAAGAGGCAACAAGGCATCTGCGTTGGATTTGATTTAAAAAATTCTATCAAGATGTCTTAAATGCAATTTAACAGCAGAGATTTAAACAAGGTCAGCAGTAAACCTCATAGGAGTTCTTTTCAGTCAGCATCAAAAGCTGGATTCTGAGTTCATGCATTTTTTTCTTTTGCGTTTGGTGACTTCCTCTACCATTGTGAGAGAATTTAAAAGAACAATCATCGAAATTTACAGATGCAAATAGCAGGTAAAACTGGGACTCTGTAGAGTGGGTGCGTTTCAGTGTCGTAATAATTGGAGATGAATACCGGGTGTAGGAATGAGACAGTATCGGATTGTGATGGTATGGTAACCTTGAAAAAAAACATTGGGGTACCACAGTATTGTAGTTTCAGCTCTAAAATGTGCTATTGTTATACAGTTGGGTAAACAAATGTGTTTCTTCCCTCATTAGAAAAAGAAAACTTTCATTTAAATATACATGTTTATGTTTGCTCATACAAAACTATGCTAATCGAACATTTAAAAATAAACTCCACCTGCATCTTGACAATGCAAGTACAGTAAAAAGTGTATACCAAATGGGAGTTATACCAGCATTACAGAAAGGAATGCGATTGTCTTTTTTTTGATGCATCAAATGCAGCACACAGCGTCTAGCTTCACTGAGAAACGCTTTGAAGTAATCTTCAATCTTTAAAATCTGCCATTATCTGCTAATAACTGTCCTTGTTTCTCCTCAGGCATGAGACATGCAGGTCCCTTTGAGAATCTTACTGACAGGCCCTGATGTTCTTAAATGCCACTATAGCCTCTCGACATTTATCGCCTCAGGCAACAGGCACTGGCAAATGGTTACACTTTGTCTGCGTTGTACCAGACGAGCCAGAGGCGGATCAATGAAGTCTCTAGGAGTAGTCATTTCTATCGGCCTTCGGCACGGCCCATAAAACTTCTTATCCAAAGGCCCTCACGGCAACAGTGACAACTCCAAATTACACACGTAAAAAATGAACCTGCACTACATAACCAAATGAGCGTTTTAACCGACTCCGAGTCGCACTGCACAATCTAATGCACGGCAATACAAAAGCAGTTTAAAAATTCCTGGTTTCTCAATTGTTGTCATGACTATTTTAAATTGGTATGTTGCATTTCCCAAAACTTAATTAACTTGCCCACTGGCTTGAATACAATCAGTTTGGTTCTCTCTATTATTGCTGCATGTATCTACATCAAGTCAACTTACCATGCCATTTGATCCCCGGATGCTTTTCAATCGGTTCTTCCCAGAGCAAGGGAACAACTGTGGAAATGAAGGATTTTTAATAAACTGCTCCTTCGGCTTGGAATAGGTTGCCAAAGGAATAGAAACTGCCATGTATTGTCACACAAGGTGGGTTGAAATCGATTTTTTTTTTTAAAGGTCATGAATGCAATTGTGTTTAATTACTTGTTGTGAATGCAAATCTCACTGTGATGATGCATGTGCCGCATTAAGAAATGGGTTAAGTTTAGCTGCTATGTAGTATAGACTAAAAGCCATCGGTTCATTTTTACTAAGCAACTAATTCTGTTGTTGAGCACAAACCTCTGATGAAGCAGGCAGCAAGGATGCAATTGTGTTAATTTGACAGTGCTGCTATGAACAAGATGTAGTACTGTGATTAAAACATCACCATCCTCCGATTCTCGTCTAACGTGACACATCTGCGTTGTCTGGCTATTGTTGTCGTGAGTAAAACTCCCAAGGAGTTTAAGTTCGTACAACATTGAAAAAAAGAGACTTTTTGAGAACTGATATAAGATTCACTAAGGAAAACATGCTTACTATTGGTTTCCACAACGCTGTCCCTTAACCCCATAGGTTGCATATAAGAGATGTTAAAAAATAATAAAATGAAAAGAAAAATTTGATGATAAGTCACAATGGCCATCCATCCTTCACCTGTGACCACTGTTGATTTATTGACAGTTAAGTAGAGAATTCCTGGCCCACAGCAGGCCAGTTAAAACATGACTTTCATGTCTATTAACCTGACCTCACTTATACGTACAAGTCCCCTTTCCATCCACTCCTTCATGTTTTTACCAAGTTATTCCCCATGGAACAGAACCACCTCACTCTGTCTTGAGACATACAAGACACACGGCCTCTTTTTGCCCCTCTGCTTAACCATATTTATAACGATCTGACCCCAAGACCTCTGTATGTTAATGATCTTTAGCTCCTCCTGGTACACACACTAAGTGGATGTGTGTGTGTGTATGTTTTATGTGATACTCGTGCAACCTCATAGTGCTAAACAAATGAGCAATTGGCTGCTGTTAGACTTAAAATAGCAATTTCGTTTCTTGAAGAAATTAGAATTCACGTGCTTGTTCTCTGTCCTTGAGAAAAATTGGATTGTCCAAAATGAAGGCTTTCATTATCTCTAAAAATGGCACCTGCAGGGTATTTTACTTCCTGTCTTCCTTCATCCGTAAAGAGACTTTGGATTTCCAACAGCTAGGTCCCAATTATCTTAAAAAGTGACAGTTAATCCTTACACCCACCCTTGAAGGCTTTAAAATGCCACAGACACAATAACACAACATTTTTCCTTGAGCATATATTTACATATATTTGCATTTTAGTAACACCATGATCAAAATGAAAGGAAACACCAGTTTTGTTTATTTTTTTAGGGATGCAAGGGTATTTAAAACCCGTTATCAATCATAGACACTTGTACATCTTTTAAAAAAAGAAATCTACGTGTTTTCCAGGTTAATTTATGCCATGATGTCTTTATGAGATCATTTCTCAGAATTTTGGGGAAAATTCCAAATAGCAGTTTTTACATATATTTTATGGTTTCCCAGGATTTATAATAGTAAAATTCTGGCAACCGCAGTTACCAATATACTACAGTAAATGTATGTAACAGGGTTTTCTTTTACAGTGTTGTTAAAATGGGGTCGTCAATGCGTCATTAAAGCACTCATAAAAGCATTCATTCTCATTTCATAGACACGGCACAACTACTATTGAAAAAATGTCACCCTGTGGTCATATTCGCTAAACAAGAGGGATTAAATTTTATCAGTGGCCTCAAAAAAGTACTCAATTCGTCTTCTTTAAGACTGCATACACATTACGTTTACTGTAGGTAAAGGTTAACGTTTTTCAAAAAAAATCTCGTGCTATTCTTTGTTACAAAAGGCAAGAAGACAGATCAGAGTCAGAAGAATAACATACATCATGTACATTTATTTTTTCAATACTCATTGTTGTGCTAAACACCTTCCATGGGTGTCAAAGACAACTTATGTGGATACTTTCAATTTTCTCTCATGATTCTAATCCACCGCCCAACAACAACTGCGTCGACACTCCGCTATCTATTTTGGTTTGGCTGCCCTTGTCCAGGTGCTTTCAATCCTCAAGAGTCAATCACGTGCACACGCAAGAGCCAGCTGGTCAAGCTTGACACAAAGAACACACACACACACACCCAAATGAACACTTTATCCTCAGTCACGTCCTCTCGGCTGCAGCTGGATCTTAAAATTCATTTGATGCGGCCACAGGAGAGGAAAGACATCCATTGTCATTTTGTGCTCATGGGAAATCAATCCCAGCTCATAATGCACTGGCCTTGAGCTACACTGATGTTTTTAATATGGACATGTATGTGTGTGCTTGAATAATTCTTTACTGTCTGAAAGTGAAATTAGTTTTCCCTTACTGCCAATTCAATGATATTGTTTGTGGCTCACGCTACCGGCACACAAATTCGTCACTCATGTCGAGAAGGTGTGAGTAAACACTAGGCTTGTGTTTTCGCTGTCTTAATTATGTGCTAATGACACCGGCGCACTGTTGTCAAAACAAAACCTTTTTCGCTTTTGTTTCTTATTTCGCTTGTCTTCTTCCCGGCATGTTGTTTGCATCATATTTCCTCATATCAATAATGTACTATTTAGTACTTTGAAGAGCAGTTGTGCATTGCGTTGTCTGGCAGTTTCTGGATGAACAATTCGGAAAGTTTGAAAAATACATTGGGGTTTTCTTGCTATAATATAAAGAAACTGACATTTATCCTGCACCAAAGGTGCCTAACGTGCAATCAGAATTGACTGGTATATCTGAGATACGGAGATAGATACACCGATACAATACAGAGCAAGCTACTGCAAAAGAAGTTGCCAGGAAAATATGCTAAATTATCAAAATCTGTTTCAAAGTGACTACCTGCCAAGCACAGTAAACCACAAGGCCAGATTTATGCTGGACACGAAAATAGAGCTGCTCAACTCTGCTAACTGGAATTCCAGCCAGTTTGGCTGAATGTAAAACTGAATATTTATTCAAGATGTCAATGCACAGTCAATGTGATGGTCTTTTTTATTTTTTTATATATATTTTTAAAGAAATACAGTGTTTGCTGACAGTCATTTTTGTCAAGAAGTCTGTTAGGATCAATAGCATAACTTAAGCTCCACACCTTTACGACTTCATCTCCTCCAAGTTGGCTAAGAACAGCTTAACTACAGTACCTAATGAAGTCTCTTGTGCTCCACATACTGGACAATTAGATTGCATACGGCAAGCATCTCAGTCTAATAGCTCAGCATTCAATTCCTGTAACGGTACAATCCACCTGCCGTTGGAGCCGTTTACATGTAAACTGCGACAGTAATCGTCAATGACTGTGTTGCGAATTGGCCTCGTGTATCGATGGCGAGGAGAAATCCAGAGAGTAAAAGCGTAGGCTTTTGATGGCAGAATCCAAAGTGGAACAATTTGATTGCAAGGTATTAGGTTTAAAGTTTAATTCTCGTCTAATCTAATTACAGAAACCACAGTAAAAGAATACAAAATTGATGAGGCGAGAAAAGTTCTGAATTTCGTGCACAGAATCTAAACCCTTCAGTTTACTGGTGCTTTTCTTTCAATTCACTTTTGTAGTAAAATTATAAATAGACAACTTTTTATATCCCTGCGATTGGCTGGCCACCGACCGATCCAAGCTAAGACATTGTCGATATTTTTGCAGTTATATATTAATGTGGCTCCCAGTCAAAGTTACGATATTTTGATGTTTTGTACTTCAGCGTAATCCATCAATTTTCCTTGTTCTGGTCATGATCACGGGGCGCTTGAGCCAATCCCAGGTGACTTTGGTTGAAAGGCGGACTAGACCCTACACTAGTCCCCTGTCAGTCAGGGCGCACACAGAGACCGACAGCTATTCACTCTCACATTTACACTGCCACTCAGTGGGAATTGATCGTAAGTTGCCTGCACCGAAGTCAGGTGCATTACCACACCATCAGTGGATGTCTGGTACCATTTGTAGTAATGATTGTAAATTTCCTTCCGTTCAAACAAAAAAACATTATGCTTTTGTAACTATTTTGCTGCTAGAAGTATTGAAAACCAAATGTCTGATTCGACAACCTCAAGTAGGAGGGATGTTTTCAAGGAACTCTGTGCGCTGTCGCATTGTCACACTATAATACCTTCTACTACATCATACTTATACAAACCTCAGCATTGTTCGAATGGAGATCGAAATGAAGGTTTGATTTCCACACCCAAATCTGTGTGGGGCATTTTCTGTTGAGTCGACTGGGGCGTCTCCACATAAACGCCACCTTTCTTCTCTTACAGGACCCTCGTCGGTCATCAGCAATGATGACGACTCTGCCTCGCCCCTCCACCACGTCTCCAACGGCAGCAACACCCCGTCCTCCTCTGAGATAGGCCCCGATGCTGTCATCATCGGCATGACCAAGATCCCCGTCATTGAAAACCCACAGTACTTCCGAAGCTCCAACAGCATGCTCAAAACAGACACTTGTAAGTATCCTTCTCAGAAAGACTGCCAAACCGTGAAAGTCCAGTTCCCAATTTGGGAGAGGGCATCCTCAAAATGAATAATAACTAAGAATAATAATTATAATAACTTACCTGATCATAAATAAGTCATCTACCCATAACTGAAAGAGTTGTGTAGAGGTTGCAACGGTTAAATAGCTGCGACTGCTGTCATGGAAGTGACCTTGTATTATCTAAACCGCCGTCTAATCTGAGTGTTGAATAATAATTGAGTCCACACATTTGTGAGAGGCTCGGGGGCACGCACAAGTATTGCTCTTAAATAATTCAAAAATAATATAATAATAAAAATTATAATAATGATAATAATGAAAATAATAATGATAATAATAATAATAATTATTATTATTATAACAATGATAATAATAATTATAACAATGATAATAATGATACTCATAATAATGAGAATAATAGGTAATAATCCACAAAAACATTACCTTTTCGTACGACAACAAACACTGTCTGTTTTAGTTTAACTAGTACCCAGAGTTACCTTGAACCGTAAAGCAAGACAGGACAAAGAGGATGCAAACAGACACAGACATGCACACGTGCGCACACACACTTATACTCAGATATTGACCTGCTCCATCAATGTGACATTATGATTATTGGCAAGTCATAAAAGCTTTTTCAGACTGACCTTGTGCAGTAAATTAGCTAAGCGAGGTGAAGTGGGGTGGGGTTGTGGGATGCTATGGTAATGGCAAATGGGGGATTGACCTCTTTGAGCCTGCAACAGAGCGGGATTTACTACATAAGAGAAGAATAAAAGCAGGCAGAATCAATGCCAGTCAATATTTACGTATATTACAGCCATTAAAAGTAATACGCAAAGAGCTTACTGACAATTTACATAATGGTGCATTTGGAGTTATTATTTGTCAGCAGCATAAATGTTGGTAACACTTTAATGTCACATGAAAGCAACATATCGGATCGTCCATAGTGTTTATATGAATCCCCCATTAATACAAATAAGGCCTTACTTGACATTGATAATGGGGCGTGAGTCATTCAGTCTGTTGAAGCACGCGAGGTAAAGTTACTGTCCTATATCTACAACGTAAGTCGAATAAGTACACATTTCGAAATGTGCCGTAGCCTATGGATATTCTACACAAATACAGTTATGAATTCATAATAACAAAGTATGTATACATTTTCTAAAACATTCTTATGGCCTTTAATATACTGTGGCTTTTGTGCTGTGGAATGAATGTTCTCTGCACACTGGGAGAAAAAATGTGTATCATATAAAATATAAAATTCAAAATGTCTCTTAATGCTTTGGCTCAACTGAATTTGAGAAAATAACCACTCCAAAAATGAGTAGTATATCAGCAACAGGGCATAAGAAAGCTAGTATAGTTTGTTGTAATGAACACATTCCAAGTGAATTATTAGGGTGCAACAAAAGACAAAGGATGGCCATAGGGTATATTTTACTGCACAAAGGTAGGCAATTACAATTACATTAGGAATAAATGTGTTTAACTGCAATATCTTGTATGGTGGGAGCAGGCAAAATTGATAAAATGGAGGGTGCTTGGTGGAAAGAGTCAAAGTAGGACCGTTTAAATGTGGCCACAAACACAAAATAGCTGACGTAAACACACTGTTGGAAATGAAGAATGAGGGGGGATAATGTGGCAGGGTGCAAATGATGGGGGCGCCATGTTAATTAAAAAGCAAGAGTGAGTAAACAACAGGGCCACAGAGATGTTGGATAAAGACAGAAGGAGGCACAGTCACCTTTTCTTCTCCTTGCACAAGTCACCATTTCTATGCTGTATGCGTTGTTGTCCTGCTATTTTGCCGGAGCTCTCTTCTAAATTTCTACTGTAAAGAATTATCATTCATTATTATTTGGGGAATTGGCTGTTATAGCAAAGGAGTAGTAGCAAAGCAGTTGGAGATAAATTAGCAAGTTAATACAAGAACTGTGAAAACATATGTACCTGCTGTGGTAGTAAAATATTATATGGAAATATGCCTGTACTTTTAGTACAGGTATACTACTAATTTCAGTCGCAAATTATCACATTTGTTTAATCACAATCAAACAGTCCCATGCTTGTCTGTGAAGCAATAATTAATTGGAGTGATATTCTCCCGATATACTTGCAGAACATGAGTAAATTGTTCTGATTAATGTCGGCTTTAGTTTTTTATTCGAAATTTCAATGGCACTTGTTGTTTTCAATGGACTTAATGAATAACTACAGATTGAATTTATTTCAAGTCTGTTGTTAAAATGACTCTAAAGGACGCAAAGTGTGGGACATGCAAATTGATTTTTGGCTTATGACCTGACTCGGGACTTGAGAGGAAAAACTCGACTTGCAAAAAAATGTCTTCTTCCCACTCCTGCTTAATACCTTATGCACCTTAAGATAATCATTCTGGATAGATTCACCAGAGACATCACACAATTAGCCTTCTGCAAGTGGAATAGTCAAATTTCGCCATTTCATCAGAATGTGCTCCCTCACGCACCCAACATTCTTACACAAACATCCATTTTTATTGTTCTATCTAAGAAAAACATTCAACCGTGTTACTGGTTTCGAATGAAACACACCAACACTTCCACTTCTCCCCCAGGCCCCTCCCCCCCCCCACACACACACACACATTTAACCAGCTGATGGTCTCAATGCACCATTAAGCAATAAGCAGTTAGCCATGAAGGCTTTCGGCTTAACACTTCAATTGAATCAACATCTTGTATCGTCAACTCAACGATGTGAAGACACTGCTTGAGGTTGTTTGCACAGCTTGAAATTTGTTTCTGTTGCGTCACTGACTGTTCCTATGCAGTACCTATGCAGAATGGCCAATTACTAGTTAGTGGTTTTCTAATTTCATTGCTATGTTACAAAATTTAATTTCAGTTTCATGTCTAGTGTTTTCGGGAGCCGCATTTACAAAGCGAACTTGCAAAATAATCACAACGAACCAAGAGGCCAAGAGTTTTTTTTCAAGGTCAAAACAATAGTAAATGTTAAACCTTTAAAAAGGGATTCTGACAACAAATTATCGGGATTAATCGCTACCGTATGTTACAAAATTAGATGACATCAACCACATGTAAAATAGGTAAAAAAATCATGGCTTTTGCTTTTGCTTTTTGGCCTTCTCATTTTTTTATTCCTTTGTCTCATGGCCTCACTTAGTGTAAATTGATGCGGCCTCTAAAAGACTGGCCGGATCTTAATGTGATATTGCGAGTGGACAGCTTTTCTTCAAATGTGCTTCTTAATCAAATCAGGGATAAATCTAAGCTCGTGTGTCTACGGGGAGGTTGTCGCATGGCGCGCTACTCTGTACTTGGGGGAAAAGGAGCAGTTACACATGGGGCTACTACAAGTTAAACCAGCAGTAACACATTCTTAATCGCTGTGCAGAATGAAAGAACTACACGTCATCACGGTGAGATTTTTAAAACATTCTCAAAATTAGCTGACGGGGAGTTGCCAAGCAACCAAAAGGAGGGTTTGTGGAATGATTCAGCTGTGGGCGAGCAAAAAAGCATGGAGAGACTCTAATGATGTCAAATAATACCTTTGTGTGTTGAGGGAAAGGGTATTAATTAATTATTGACTTTTCTAAACAAATGAGATGAAATGGATCAACATTCTATTACAATTACTTCAAAGCTTGCGGTCTAAAAAAAAAGACACATTGTGACAATCACTCTAGGATGTTCTTCTATGGGATTTCACATTTAAGATTGACACTATGTTCATATGTTATGATTTTATTGCTGTTCTTCTTGGGTTATTTCCCCACTAAAAATGCCCTTCACATTTTTTTGTCATTTCCACTAGTCGTCCAGCATATCAAGAGACACAACATCGTGCTGAAGAGGGAGCTGGGAGAGGGAGCCTTCGGCAAAGTCTTCCTCGCCGAATGTTACAATCTGTCGCCTGAGCTGGAGAAGATACTGGTGGCTGTCAAGGTAAAGTCAATGACAAAAAGCAGATTCACTTAAGAGGTAGATTGCTTCTCTTATATTTAATATCAGAGCTGCCAACCACATTCTGTTTATTCATTTTATTATGCTGGAATTGAAGAGATCTGCATGTCAAATTATTCTGTCGATGGAATGCGACAGATGACACGCAAAATAAAGCAAGTCATGTTGTTGTTTGCGCACGAAGTTATTGCGAGCTCAACAATAATTTTGCAGCAGCCAAGCATCCCCATTGCACTTTTTGGAATATTAAACAGTTTACTGCATTAAATACAACATAGAGAAATCTGAGAAATCTGCACGTTCTATGTGCTGTATGTATCGGAATACTTTATTATGTGAGAAAACTCACATTTTACCAATACTAACAAAAATTAGTAACATAATAGTTAGAGTAAATATACAGTATGTATGAAAAAAGATGAAGATTTGTGTGTACCTCACTTTAAATATGCCACTATTTAAGTCTCCAACTCCACTTTATCTGGTGTCACTTTTCACTTCCTCACTTTGCAGTTTGTGGCCAGAAAAGCGTCGAATTAGAACCTAAGCCGCAGACTTCCGAGTCCAATTGAGCCATGTTGCCTCCTTAGAAATCCCGATTTATCCGTTCATCCATCTCTCCATCAGGGATGTGAAACTCAATCTGATTGAGGAAGACTTTTCATTAACAATACATGAGCTGTAAGAGACCCCACCATTTCCACAACAAGCATTTCCTTTTTTACCATTTTTACCTCGGCCTTTTTTTTCTCTCTTTTATTCTTGTTTTTTGCAGTAATTTTGTGGTACTTTTTAGTAATTAATTGCAGAACAGCTACACATCAAGGTACCCCTCTATTCCTATTAAATTGTACAGGTGTTCCTGTTGTGCTGCTTCCCTAATTCACATTCACCTTAAATAATTTGAGTCAGTCCATTGATTGGAGTCCACTGCCATTTTTTTTTTCAATGAGTTAATGTAGCATGTTGTCACTCTCCTTCCTTGCTTTGTTGGAATGATGTGAGTCACCATTTCTTAGCAAGGTTTCTCCTCCTTTTTGCTGCATCAACCCTTAAAGCAACCATGCTGTCAGATTGACTGAAATGACTTTAACCTACAGACAGATTTTTTAGATCAAATAAGACGTTTACATGTTCAAATGCAAAGTTGCTAGGACTGCTTTTACGGGAGTAGTGGGGGGGAGGGATAATAAGTGTAATAATTTACATAGACATTGTTAATAGCTGTCGAATTTCTTTTGAGTCAATTAACGACAAGAGTATCAGGCAATTAATTAATATATCCAAGGTCACTTGAAGCTATACCACTTTAAAACTTTGCCTACCCCTTTGTTCTTGCCTGACTCACCCAACGTTTAATAAGGACACAGGATCGAATGGAATAGAGGCTACTATTTGAGGAAATGTGGTACTTAGGCTTATTTGTTCTGGTTGTATGGTAATGCGCTATTAAAAACTAGACTAAGAGGTCCTTATAGCACCGATTTTTTTTTTCCTGGCTAAATCACACACAGCGAATAGTTTGAGCATGGTGCCTATTAAAATGGAGGCCACTGTTTGAGAAAATGTCCTGTTATACCTCATTTGATCTGGACTCATGATAATTAGCTTTTAATCCCATTCTGGAAGCCCTTTTATTTTAACATGCATACAGATGCACGTAGCACAATTGAGTGTTTATTTAAAAAATTGACGATATTCTGTATTGGATTTCATTCGCAGTGACTAGTTATTAAGTCACATTTAATATAGTGCTTAACGATGTAGTACAAGGTATATTTGTAGGTGCATTTTAAAAATGGGGAACATACCACCTAATGTGGCTTTTGGCAATTAATCTCCATCTCCGTTTATCATTAATGATCAAGTTTCATACTGGCATGTAAATTTTAATCTTTCAATATCTGACGCATGTTCCATTTTATAAACACTACCAAACACTCATGTATGCGACATGATTTCAGGCCCTTTCTGCCATGTTTGCTACTGTTGAGAAACATGTTGAACACATCATAATAACGTGCAGCCCAGCAGAGTTTAATGATCTTAAGCTTCAGGCTTAGCGATCAATCAGCCACTGTTCCATAGCGCACATGAGTTCCCTCTCATACTACGGTAACCATTGTTCACAGTCACTTTCACATCTTGCTTATGTACACATCAATCATGAACACTTTCAATAATGCTTCCTTCAACACGTATACATGAGTCATATTTCCCCCTGCTTGAGGATGCTGATTTATTTTTATTTTATTTGTAGTATGCATGACTTCTAACGTATTTGCTGGCTTCACAGTATTCAGGAAAAAATGATGCATTCAGGGACTCGTAACTTTTCACCATCCTCCACTCTGGTTATGGTGTTCTTGCAGTAATGACTCAATTCACACATTGTGATATCAGCAAAGAATGTTTTATCTTTTGTTTTTATTTGTGAATGAAAATTCATGTCTGATTTTATAATCTCATATTTCTGTTTACACAGCATTGCTTTGGCCTCCTTGGCGGAATGTGCCATAGAAATAAGCATAGAAATGTAGTCCTGATTCGCATACTATTAAATAAGTTATGTTTTACACTTTAATGAATGTTTTATGCACTTAACGCAAAGCACATTAGTGGTTTCCGAGTTGCTGTTAAGGTTTCCTCATCATGAAACGTGAGCTTGTTATGCTTATTAATTAACAAACCAGATGGCCGCAATTGAAAAAACAAAGTGTTATTACATGAATACATTTAATGTGGTTTTGCATTAATAAAACATGGCTCACTTCAGTGTTTAGATTACAGCTGAACCTTTTAAAGTTGACATTTTTACTCTATTGAACAAGATGGAAATAGAAGGTCAACTGTCCCGTTGAAACCAGTAAATTGAACCAACAATTCAAGATAAAGCCAAAAGTGTATGAAAGTTCATTAATTTCAATTCTTCAAATGATACCCATGCATATAAGAGATCCATATTCCATAAAACAAAGACACAATGTCCTAACTCTAGTTGCAATTCATTGTTGGTATGACAGCATGTAATATACGACCAATAAAAATAACAAGCACTGGACTATAAATGTCCAATCTTTGGACAACCTTTTTGTAAGAGGACATTCTCAACTCCACTTCCAGATTTCCCATATATATGCTTAATATTGTATTTCCTTCTTTTGGAGATTAATATTCTCCATTGTCACGGTGGCTCACCTTACAGCCCATAATGGTCTCTAGCAATGCTTGATTGGTTGATAACAGGCAGGGGCGGGGTTATGGTCCATCTCATTTTCTGGTATCTCAGCATTCCAGCTGCCAAGAGGTCATCATGTCATTTTCTTCCGTCCCCCCTGAGCTTTTTTCTTTGCCAATTGTCCTTGTTCACTGGACCTATATTTGTAACAGGAGCTTCTGTTAGTTTCTTGAATGTATATGCATTACATTTACAGTAGGAAGACAATCTATTATTCATGTAGGGCAAAAAGGGACTGCATATATTTTTTTTACCCATTCAGAGGCAGGATACCTACATATCCCATATCGTTTTCATTTCCTATCTACTTCATTTGAGTCGTCGTTTTCACTCCGTTTCAAACATGTGTTATGTAACCCTGTAACCTGCAGATTGGATTCAAGGGAAGCCGGGAACGTAATTGATAAATTTGCGCTTCCAAACTTAAATGAAGTGTGACAAAAAAATGGCGTCTTGTATTATTCTCAAGTTATATATTGAGTTTTTTCCCGTAACTTGTTTTGGGGCAATACAGGACACTTAATAAAGAAGAGAAAACAATGGAATTTTTTCATTCCTACATATCTTTGACTAAAAGGAATACTCTGTTTCTGTGCGAGGTAAATGTTCCAAAGACTCTCTTTTTGATGGTGACTTTGGTCCCAGTGCAACTGGTCAGGTCATTCCAAATCTGTATGCAGAAGAATTGAAAATTGAAAAATCCTTTTCATTCAGTTGCTCCCAATGAAAAAAGGCTGAATATCTGCTTTTGCTTTTTGAAGTCAACTATTGGCAATTTTCTGTCCCTATATCAAAATTACCGTCCCTCTACATCGTTCTATGTGGTGCATCTTAATCCCCTCCAGGGATGAGCGCCACTACAGAAATGTTACTTGTGGATGAATTGTATCTGTGTTACTGAATGTCCAAATATCTTCCTGTGTTTGTGTCAGACTCTTAAAGAGGCCAGCGAAAATGCCCGGAAGGACTTCCATCGGGAAGCTGAGCTGCTGACCAACCTACAGCATGAGCACATTGTCACTTTCTATGGTGTGTGCGTGGAGAGTGACCCCCTAATCATGGTATTCGAGTATATGAAACACGGAGACCTCAACAAGTTCCTCAGGTACGGATCTTTATTTCGATTTTTTTTTCTGAAATGAATCCTGTTCGCATTTTGTGTCCAGATAAGCATGACCAACATTAACCTAACAGAGCTTTCTATCCACCACTCAATTTAGGGCTCATGGTCCAGATGCTGTTCTCATGTCAGAAGGCCAGACCACCAGACCAGTAGAGCTGACTCCGTCGCAGATGTTGCATATTGCCCAGCAGATAGCGTCCGGAATGGTCTACTTGGCCTCACAGCACTTTGTGCACCGCGACCTTGCCACCAGGTACATCACCTATCCCATAACTTTATAAGTCAATTTCCATCAATTGAAGTTTAAAATGTATGACAAATTAATTAAAGTCATCTCAATTTAATGTTGAAATGTAAAAATTTCCCTTCAATTTCCCAAGCCTCAAATGAGTACTCGACTATATTCCAAATGCGCTGTTTCTGGGCTGACGTGTTTTGCAAACTGTCCAACAGGAACTGCCTGGTGGGCGAGAACCTGCTGGTGAAGATCGGAGACTTTGGAATGTCCAGAGATGTCTACAGTACTGACTACTACAGGGTAGGTGTATGTGTCCAACTTTATAGTTTTTACACTTTTTGCCTTATACCCGCCCTCCCTGGTGCATGAGGCCATCTATGCTCCCCAAACCTGCATGGGCATGACTGATGAACTCCAACAGAGGTACATTAAGAATCGATATTTAAGTGCAGTGCAGTGTTACATGGTAACTCAGTTTTGTTAATATGGATAAAAGACTTATTTTCCCTACGAAATCCAAGAACATTGATGATAATCTGCGATTTCAAAAATGTAAAAAAAAACCTTTGTTATTTATCAAAGATTTGTTTCTGTTATGCTATTATATTTTGATTTTAGCCATATTGGTGGTACTTATTGTGGTGGTACTTGCTTTAAAAACATTCATTTAGACTAGTAACTTCAACCAATCACATATTTATCATCATATCAAATAAATAAATATGTAATTAATAAAAAAAAATAAGATTCCAGATACACCATGTGATTCTAATCATGTACACAACTAATCAGCTTCAAAATTCTCTTTTAAATCCCCAAAACGTTGTTAGAATTAAACGTGAGATCTGTTTTGCGAGAACTAAAAGGTGCACAAATACCAGATTCCCCTCTGACTTTCTTTTGTATCCTCTGACAGCAAACTAGCGTTCCCCACAAATCTCCCAGCGTCATCCTCCTGTTTCCCCCCACTCGCCTCGCATGCCCTCGTCGCCTCAATAGAACTACGTGTGCTGAAGCTGTAGCCATAGCAACGCACAAAGGCAGCGCCGATGAGCCGCTGAGTTGTATCCAACGTTTTCTGGGAAGAAAAGTAATCAGGGAACTTGTGTTTAGTATGCTTGAAGCAGCACTGGAGATGGCAGAGGAGGGTGGTATGCGAAATGGGGGGAGGTGGGAGGAGAGAGGAGGAAGGGGGGGGGGCAGTTAAAGGAAGGGACAGCTACGCTTTGAACGCTGAAAGAGATGAAAACCAGAAACAAATATACACCAGCTGAGAAAGCAGTCAAAGATGGGAAGATAAAGAATCAGATGGGGGCGTTGTTGAACACGGGAGAGAACAAAAATAAATGCATCCATCACAAATGACAGAAGGGATGGCGACGTTAGAAGAGATGAAAAGAATTAACTTGTGGTTCGCCATCGAGGAGATTCAGTAAGACGTGTGTGTGGGGGAAGCGTGCTCGGCCTGGTGCTTACGTCAGACAGAAGTCAAAATGAGTCATAAAGGAATCATCCCTCAACGTGTGTGCGCTTGTGCGTGTATGGAAGGAAATAGAAGGAAAAGCGTAGGACTGACGAAGCCCTTTTAACGTCACAGCATCCGCTTACACAAGAACCTGGCACTTGCTTTCAATACTTCCATTCTCACCTTTATTCACTCCTTCTTTCAACATGGTGCTGGAAGGTCATGAGTTTCAGACCTACTGTAGATGCTCTTCTATCGTCTATACAGAGACTTTTATTAGATAGTGTGACAAGAGCACATATTTCATATACATTTAGGGCTGTTATGATTGTTCTTTTACTTTATTGTGTTTTCTTTCTTGGCCACACAATGTTGAAGAAAGATTTAAAGCGTTTCAATCTTGGTCCTTAAAGTAGGTTTATTTTCTAGCAGTCTACTTTTAACTTGTCTGTTTAAGTGGGTTTATATGAATCAGGTTTAAATTAGCAAAACCTGCCAGGCATTTACGGTAGTCGAACGTTTAACTTTTAGAAGATTAATTGGTGGTTTTATTTAAACATGAGGGATCTTTGTGGGATTTTGAGGTCTTTGCGTGTAGCCAGCAACGGTCTTAGAAGATTTAAAGATGAATTAGAACAACTGTTACTTTCCTCAGATTTATTAATATTGATATACACCTACCAATCACATGCATTATAACCTCACCTAGATGAGATGACTCAGCCAATCCAATGATTTATCCTGAGCGAATAATAAGGTGTAACGTTTAAGAGGTAATATTAATTCAAATATGCTAAATTGTTCATTTGTGTGTCTGTATAATTTAGATTTCTCTGTCTTGTTGTTATTGTTAAAATGATTAAAAATCCATTCAGACTAAAAAAATGAATACTATTTTATTACTTTAAGTTATTATCATTATTGTGCAGTCAAGGCTGTTATATCTGTTTTTTTATAAAAGCAATTAATGATTGAAATATAAATAAATCCCAAAACAAAGGGTTTCTTATCAAGCATTTGCCCTTTATATGGCATAATGCATAAAATAAGCAGTAAAATGAAATTCCTGTTGTGATTGTATTGCCTATTTTTACCAACAAAACCAACTCCTTTTTCTCTTTTTTTTTTTATAAGGCCAAAAAACTGCATTTTAATGAGGATGAGAAGCAACCCTTCCAAATAAGAGCACATAATACTTTTCACACGCCCGACACATTTCCACCAGGCTGATTCTTAAATGCGCGCAAAGCAAACATTTTTACAAAGCTCATTGAGATTCGACTAATTATGTTTGTTGTTTTATCTACTGTATGTTAATTGTGTATGGTTGCTTTTAATTGGCAGATTTATTCTCATTAAAATTGTGTATTCTATTTTGGACAGGCCATTATGTACTCCAACATAAAATAATCACAGTATCCATTTATGAATCAGGAGAGTGACTTCTTTTCTTTTCTGGAGGAGAAAAAGAAACAAACACAAACGATTGCAGTAATTTAAATAAATAAATAAATAAATAAAAAATCACTTTGGTTTCCGTGGCAACACGAACAACAAGGCCAATTAAGGTCTGTCTGTATCAAAGCGAGGGTGGAGTTCGTCACACGAGTCCTACCCGCACCATATTTTTCCAGTGGCTTAATTTTTTTATTGGCCTTGTTGCCATGGATACTACAGCCTGCAGGTGATTGCCACTGAGTGACAAGAATCTCCTCCAATGTTCTGTTTGATCCCTTTTTTTTTTTACTTCAATCCTTCCTCTAACACTTAGACAGATACAAGGATAAATATTCATTATTCCAGGGAGAGAGAGGGAGAGAGATAGAGAGAGAGGGGCTTGTTTACATGGTGACATGTCCAAATCAACAAAAAAAGTCGACTCTGCTTTCCTTTCAGACGACGAATTCTGCATGAAAATGGAGTATTAATGCAGTATTCATGTAGTGCAGTATGGGGTAGTGGAGTTTTAGTTTCAGTTTCACAACTGATATACCCAGATTCTTGAAAATATTCTCTTCAGCTCAGGTGGCCTGTCTGTAAAATCGACATTGTTTTTCAACAGGCGGCCCGTTGGACGAGTGGTTAGGGCAGCGGCCTCGCAATTCTGAGATCGAGGGTTCGATTGCAGATGGGTTTCAATCTTCCTGTGTGGAGTTTGTATATTTTCCCCAAGGTTGAGTGGGCTTTCTCAGGGTCATCCGGTTTCCTCCTATATCACAAAAACATGCATGGTAGACTGGTTGAACGCCTTAAATTGGCCCTAGGTATGAGTGTGAACATGAATGGTTGTCTGTCACCTTGTGCCCTGCGATTGGCTGGCCTCCAATTCAGGGTGTCCCCCGCCTGGTGCTCAGAGTCAGCTGGGATAGGCTCAAGCACCCCTCGCGACTTGCATGAGGATAAGCATGAAGGAATGTTTTTCAAGCAGCCAAATTCTAAATTCAGTCTGTGGGATTTGTATTTGGACAAACGGAATGTAAGAATTACTACTTACACTGGAATAGAAAATATGAACGTGATAGCAAATATCAATTTTTGTTGCTGCCCAAGAAAACAACTGTCTCAAACTATTTTATATTTTATACAAAAGTGGGTCCCCAGATGACAAGTGTTAAAACCTTCTGCTCTCTTCCCAGAGCTGTGGTGTTGGGGATTGCGTTGTAAGAAATAATTGCACCAAGATAAAGATTCTCCTTGGAACATTTATCTGAACTAAGCAGGGCCGAAACACTCACACAATGAATTGCAGTGCTGAGCTCTTCGGTGGAGTGATCTCTTGCGATGAACTGCAGACAAATGTGTGTATTTTGATGGAATTTGCTCCCATCCACAAGCAGAAGAGGTTGTTAAGGTTACATTGCTTTTCAGGTGTCTGGATATTTACGTGAGAAGGATGCAAAAAATACAATCGTTGCAAAGGTGTCAAAGGACGGCCCCATGTTATTCCCCGTAATGTTGCGCTCAACACCGTAGAAGTACAACGAAAGATCTTTTCTGGGCTTTTTTTCCCATGTGTACCATGTTGGTAATACATGTTTCAGGGAAAAGCACACTTAAAGAAAATCGGGGAAGGATCAAGTTAGGATTTGATATCTGTGTCTTTAAAGGAGTGTTTTTTTTTCTGCCAAAATGGCTGCACAGTAGGCTTGCCACTTAGTTGGTCTGTTATAGGGCATTGGTCAATCTGCCTCCATAGTTCTACTTTCTCCACATATTAATCTTTGTCATTTTTTTTCTGTTGCTGTTCATGAAGTGTGATCACTCAAGTGGGCTTTGTCTCACACCAGAAAGTATTGATAGCTCTGAAAAGTGTTGTTTTTCAAATTACATACTCGGATAGTATATGATTTTAGCCCTGGACTTAGTAAATGCCGGGTCCGTATATTAGAGTTCTCAACTTTGGGGCCAATTGAGGTTCTTAGGAAAAGGATGTGCAGCTCCTGACTTGAGAGTGTGATATTTGTGTGGCATATGTATATTTTATTTTTTCTCATGCATTTAATTTTGTTCCTTTATTGGAATTCAAGTCTCTTAGGAAGAACCTGGATTGAGGTAGCAATGTTAGTCACTGCCCTCCTGTGCTCCCAGCGCTATGGGTGGAGGGAGGAGGTGAGTGTTGGCGGGCGTGCTGGAGTGGCCGTGCGCTCCCTCACTCATTTCCCGAAGGGTGGTTGGGGGCATCTCGGATAGGCGCGGAGAGTGCTCTACTGAGCACAGCTGCGGATGGATGGCTATCTGGATTACCCTGTTCTCCCGTGCAGCAGTCTCATTTTCTGCAGGAGTAACACGTTAAAATGGGAATTCGGGTGACAAGGTGTCACATATAGTTGGATGTTGGTTAATTAATACACGCTACCATACTCAAATTACTTCTACAAGTTCACATTCTTATCCAAACATATCTCCCTCGTCCTTTCCTTTTGTAACTAGCTATCCCCTCCCCTCAATAGTTTGCCTTTTATTCAAAATAAACAATACAGAAATGTGTTGTGTTACACTAATTGTTTGAATGGGCCAAATAGTAATTACAGTGCATTTAAAAAAAACAGTGGCAATTGTCACCATTGGCTTTCCAGCAGAAGTACAGTAGAGAGGCTGAAAAGCTACGCTTCCATTGCAAGAGTTTGTTTTTTTTACCTGTCCTGTAAAGCGCTATAAAATGCATTTATGACCGTGAAGAGGTTTGTTGAAACCGTCACAGTTGCCCTGAGCGCTTTACAGTGGCTCACATTCACGAATTCATGCACAAAGTCAAACACCAGTGGGTGGTGCTGCTGTCATGCCCCCCTGGGAGCAATTTGGGCTTCAATGTCTTGCCCAAGGACAGTTTGACCCGCGGTCTGTGGTCAGCTGAACTAACCAATTGGAACTGCTGACCCTTTGTAGAACCTGCTCAGTTGTGCGCTGCCTGTCCCGACAGCAGTTTGTGGCTTGAGAATCAGAAGCCACGCTTCCTGTCACTTAACCTGTATACCAAATGTTGTCTGGAGAATAAGCATTATTATATCCCTCCTTGATTGAAAATGTATTTTGGCATCATAACAATCTCCAATTTTCCAAAACTTCAATTATCACATCCAGTAAATGGCATGTTTGTCTCAATCTGATCTGATTTTCTATAATTAGTTCATTCATTAAGTCTTTATTATCCTTTAAATGACACTTAATCCCTAAATCTGCATTTCCCGGGTCTTTAATGCTACAAAACACAGTAAACAAACATGAATGATTTAGTGGACAAATTGGTAATACAAGTTTTATCGTATAAGAATGAAGAAACTAAGCCAGGAGACCAACCTAGACTTGAGACAAGGTCGGTTGACTCAGAGATTGTTTTTATTTTTTCACAAACTGATGGTTCCATTTCCCGTCTGCCATTGCGTTAGCAATTTCCCAATGATGTGTGATGCATTAAAAAAGAAGTACTATACTGTATAGGCACACAAGTTTAAAGGTTTCTAACCGTAAATCAGCTCAGTCCACTTTCCCTCTGCTCGTAATAGACAAGCCAAATATTAAAATAAAAGGCAACCATAACAAACATTTAAAGAAGGTGCCCGAGCACTTGAGCTATTAATATTTCAGACCTTTAGGGGAAATGATCAGCCATGATGAATAAAACAAAACATCTAATGGCTATGACCAAGTTGAACACGTAAGTGAATCAAACATGTTAAAGAACAAGTCTAGGAGATTAAATGCAGCATCCACTAGGAAAAGTATATTCAGATGGTTTGCTGGAAAACAAATGATTGCATTGCGTTGCGTTTATACCAAAAGTAGACCGTGGATAACAGCAGAATGGCTGCTGGTGTAAACCATCAAACAGAGAAGCATAATATAAAAATGCTCCGTATTCAGATGAGATGAAAAAAACAACGACAACAGAAATGCATACTTGACAGGAGGCAAAACAAAAAAGGTTTGCTTGCAAAGACTTGGCACTCCAGAGATGGAGGCGGAACGTGATGGCTATCTATGTGACCGTCCACATTTTATGACGCCATTAAATAAGCCGCTGACTAGCGCAGAAACGGGCCAAGTGCGGCGCGCAAGCCATTAATAACGGACATAAACCTCGGAAAATGGACTGTCCTATCTGCGGGGCGCGACGGAGCGAGGATCGCCGGCGAGATTCATGTTCGCCCAAAGCAATAGAGGAGTCGCCTCGTACGAGAAGAAGTTTAATACACTTTTGTGTGGATTGAAGAGGAAGAAAGACTTGAGCGACATCTGCATATTAAAGCAGACACTCAAAGAAATACATTCTTTCATACTGTGTGGATAGACTAAATAAAGATTGTAAACTTTTACATTAGTTTTAATAAGGCGTGCAACATTTATGCATTACAGCAAAACATGCAATACTTTGCTGCAGCCCCAATGTACGTTATTTAAAGGCATGACTATGATAGAATATCAAAATCTGCTTTTTATACTTGTTTTTCTTTTATATTTAGGACCATGATTTCTAATTATTGCATTACTGTGTTTTAGTACAGTTTTCTAGTAAATATTTCTCTAGCTGTTTTACTTATAAATCGTGTAATATTTTCATATGTTGGACTTGTATTTATTTACTGTGTTATTTTGCGGTTACTTCCAAAATGCTATTTACATACATTGGGAAGTATGAAGTTGTTTACAGTTGTAAACACTTACAGTAGGTGATAACATAACATTGTTTCAATGTAATGTTAGCAATAAAAGGAAATCAAAGGGGTCGGTGTGATAGAATAGTGTTTGGAATGTCTGCCATCCTGTTTCAGATGAGTTCTGTTTGGAGTTGCCTAAATGAGGGAAAGCACAATTGACAATAGATGGATGCAAATCAAAGCTATCACCAGACCAATTACTTGTTTGTCCCAATTGACAGGCATAATGATGGAAAAGAATCAACCTGACTTGGAATTTGTCACATTTGCATAACATTTGCATTTGACATAAATGACATTTGCCTTTAGTGCTGACTGCTATGCACATTTTGCTTTACGGTTAAGACATCATGTGTTCATGTGCGAGTCTCCCCAGCTGGAATTTGCACAATATTCTGGTTTCAGGCCATATTCCCAAAGCATTGCTTCACTGAAGACTCAAAATTAGGAACTATTGCAGTCAATTCCATGCAGTCAGTAAAAAAAAAAAAAAAAAAAGATTAGTGTGATCCCAGTTATCGGAATGACAACTGCTCCTATGAGACAGGCCTTTTTCCAAAAGCAAAGATTTTTTTCAAAGCCTGGTTTGTAAGTACGGTAGTTAATGAAAAGAGCAAAAAAAAATCCTTTTAGGTTGAGATTAGGAGCTAATTGCTACCCATGTCTTGGTGGCTTTGCTTTGGGCTGTCATCAGTGACAGTAAGTCAAAATGTGATGATTTACCCTGATAACCTGTGACAGGCCAATGAAATTGCAATTAACTCAAATATTTATATGAGATGCACACACATCTCTAATTATATTTGCGATATATTGGCATAACAGTTTTTCCTGCATGTGCCAATCATCCGGTCCACTGGTATCTACTTTTATTGTCAGTCATCTTCTCAAAACATCCCGTTTGTAATCAATGTTACTGACATTCGGTTTATCAAAGAGGAGGGAGAGCTTGCCTTTTTGGTGTGATGTTTGTCAGTGGAGCAGAAAAGCATGTTTTGATGGACACTTATACTGACAAATGGAGATTATAGATACAAATATGACCCCAGTAAATTTCACGTTCTTAATTTGTTATTTGGTCATTTAATTTGATCAAGGTATGCAAGAGAACACAGTAAATCCCAAATGAAATCAAGAGATAAAACATCAGAATGGATCAGGTTGTGACCGTATAAAAAATAACTAGTTGATTGATATGCTCAAAAATATAGATTGATGCGTTAATGCAAATCTTATAAGGAGGCTAAATGATATTATATATTATAATTCTAATCCATCTTCTGCAAAAGAAATGGATTGCTTTCATTGCACACCGACAACATTTTTGTGCTAGACTGAGAGTTAGGTGAGTTCAATTTATGTACTTTGCCAGTTTTGTAATAATCGCAGAGAGTCAAATTCCACTTACTTGCGAGTCTCAATAAGTACTTTGCCGAAATGAAATGTCTGCAGCCTTGTTGAAAATGCACCCATCCGCTTGATATATCCCCATTTGAATTGATATGTGTGCAAATTTTTCCAACTCCTTCAATCTGCGTGTCATTTTCTCCACATCTCATCATACAATTTTCTCGTCCGTCTCTGTGCTCTAAGGTGGGAGGTCACACCATGTTGCCAATCCGCTGGATGCCCCCCGAGAGTATCATGTACAGGAAGTTCACCACGGAGAGTGATGTATGGAGTCTGGGTGTGGTTCTCTGGGAGATCTTCACCTACGGCAAACAGCCCTGGTACCAGCTCTCCAATAACGAGGTACGCTACATCACCCTTAATGCGTGTTTTGGACAGAAATAAGTGGGAATCAATACCAAAAGTAATGAACTGTAATTTGTGGAAAATGCTTGATGGGTGATTCAAGAACTTGATGGATTTTATTCACATAATTTGCCCAAATTAAACCCTGACAGTTTTGATGATAGAGTTACATTTATAAATGTTCTTTAATTATCTAGGGAAAGCTTACTTGTGCACTAATTCTAGTGGTTATGATGAAGAAAAAAAACTAAACTTTTCCAACACATAAAAGCTTCTGTGCAATAGTCTTTAATTTTTTGAGTTTCTGTTTATATATATATATATATATATATATATATATATATATATATATATATATATATATATATATATATATATATATATATATATATATATATATATATATATATATATATATATATATATATATATATATATATATATATATATATATATATATATCCTCAAAAATTATGTATGTATATGTGTATATATGTAAATATATAAACTAACACAAGCACTTCTAACTCAATTTACAGCATTATAGATATACCATATGTTTTTAAGATGTTTTTTTTTTTGCCACAAATACCACAACACATACTCTGTGACCTGGCCAGGCAGTGGAAGTTATTATCAGTTCTATGTTGAGTGCAGTATAATAAAAGTGCTTTTGTATAATTAGACTTATCCATTAACACAGTTATTGTGGCACGGTCAACAGCTCATAGAAAGGCACATAAACTGTTGAAGGGAAATAGTCTAATTTGAATGCAATGGTTGTGCTGTTATTCATTTTGTCCTTTAAGGTTGGTTTGATACTTTGATTAGCTCACTCTAGTTTCCCTCTCACACTTTTCACAACTTTCTCTGACACACAATCCCATGTAGACATAAGCCGAAATGGGAACAGGAAATTTTACAAAAGTGCTCTTATCACATGCTCACATGTTCAGTTTAAAACGACGGCACAGCACATAGAGATTCTTTTAAATATTTAATGGGACTTACAAGTCTCCCTTTTCCCAGGCCTTGACCCAGTTTCAGGGAAAGGCTGTCATCTCTACCCCTTTCTCCTGGCCTTCAACACTTGTGACCTCTCAAGTCATTTTCTTTTATTTGGCAAGTCACTCTGGTTACATCCATGTTAAACCTTTGGGTCTACGTATCGACTTCCATCCAGACCTAGTGACCTCAAAAAGATAGGAAGAGATGAGATTTCCAATGTCACGCGGATCAAAATATTGACTTTGCAAAGACAATATTACAGTAATAATTAGGGATGTACCGATACTGACTATTTTCCCCTTCCGATCCAATCCAATTTTTCTCAAAAACGTTTTCTCCCGATACCGATCCAGTTCCGATCAGTTGCTCTTATTTTTAGGCCTCTAACAATAATGAAAAATATAATGCAACCATTAAATAATAGTTCACACTGTTTGTATTAAAGTCAAGAAATAATCTGTTTACAAATATTACTTAATACTCAGTTACGGTCATTCGCTTCTAAAGAGAAGTAGACATTGACATATTGTATAGTATTTGCCTACTAGTTATATTTATAGAAGACAAATAGCAAAATGGTACTAAAACACCCACAACTACTGGGTCAAATCTAATTTTGTGACCCAAGTCGATACTATCCCATACTCCAAAAAATATTCATACCAGGTGGCGCGACTGTTTGGTATTTTTGGATTGAAAGTGTCAGAGAGGTACATTATTCATCTAACTACGAGATAGCAAGTAACGCAAGTGGTTGCCACGACTCTGGAACTAGACGGTGGTGCCGTACGAGGTGAAGAGCCTCTCAAAGCTTCCTTTGAAGAATTTTACCTCGTACTCGCAGCAAGTGGCGACGTCTAATCCGTGTGCTTGTCACTTCCGTTTGCGTCAGACTTCACCTCCCGGGTTAATAATTTATGGACGCTGACATTTTTTTGTCGCCGCTTCTGTGCCGCGAGGCGAAGCGTCGCTTTCATCACTCGGGAGAGTTGGCGTTCACTTTGTGATTTTGCGTCTACCATCGCCCTACCCTGCTTTCCTCAGGTGATCGAGTGTATCACCCAGGGCAGGGTGCTGCAGCGCCCCAGGACCTGCCCCAAAGAGGTGTATGACCTTATGCTTGGGTGCTGGCAGAGGGAGCCCCATATGAGACTCAACATTAAGGAGATCCACGGCCTGCTTCTCAACCTGGCAAAAGCATCGCCGGTCTACCTGGATATACTGGGATGAGCGCGCCGGTGAGCGCAACGCGTCGCTCGCTGTACAGGATGCAAAAATAACTTTTAAAAGGCAATCAAAAAAGAAAAGAAAATTCCGTATATGCCTATTTTCCCCTCTTCCTCTTCGGATTTTTTCCCTCCAAAAAGAGGGGAAAGCTCCATTTGGAACGCTTTGCTGGATTTAACAGAATGACTCATTTCAACTGGGAATGCTTCTTGGAACTTTTCCATGTAAATATGAAACTGTAGGAAGGTTGTCTTTTTTTTCCAGAAGATTTGGCTCAGTGTTATTTTGAGCCCCTAATGAGTCTGTGCACCTCCTCCGCTCCATTCCATAAACACACTTACATTCCCCTCAAAATTCTGATTAGATTAGATTAGAACTTTATTTCATCCCGTATTCAGAAAATGTCCTTGGTTGCAGTAGCAAGACAGACACAAGACACCCAAGACATTGTAGAACTAGTTAAAAAAATTGGAGCCACACACTGGAAGTCCACAAGGTGAGGACCTTCTGCAAAATGAGATTGAGGTTACCGCACAGTCCCTTAATAGTCTGGAGGTTATAAAGATCATCTTTCTTGCCTAAATCCTCCCAAGTTTCATTAAATTCATTAAATTTAAGAAAGACTGATGAAGGACGGACATGCGAACAAATTCCCGAGACCAAATATCGGCAAATGAAATTGTAAATATTAATAAGATACGTATTTATATCTATATCATTTTAAATAATTGCTCTTCTAATGAATCCCTACACAAACTACAGAACCCTCGCCTTCCTTTTCCTACAGTGTACAATTTCTTATCATTTTAACAATGTTTTTTAAATGTTCTATTCCAATTAGGAAGACTATTAGGCAGCAAATTAGTATGACTCATCCAAAATGGGTGGATGTTTGATTACAAACACACAAATGCTCCTTCTTTAAAATGCATGACTCAACTGCCAGGCTTGCTACGTATACATTTTGGGACAACATCATTTTTAATAGAAAGTAACATGATGACCGCTGAAAAGCTGCCCCGCACCCACACTTTACAAAGGAACAGATGCTTCACTTCTGTCAGTGTCGGGGGTCAATTGATTGAGACAGCTATCGGGGTTAAAGGGGTTGTTGTAAAAGAGAGTGGGGGGCTTCAATTGAGACAAAGTTCGACATCAGTGGCTTGCTTCTTGACTTTGGAAAATGGACTGGTGATAAGTCTTATCAAGTCACTAAAGCTGATATAATTGTTATTTAAAAGTGGATGTACTAACCACAACATCTTACTGTAGAATCAGATATATATCATATTTTTAAACCTTTTCAGTATTATTTAACAATATATGCTACCAATTTTTACTTCAAAATGCAATTAACTTCTTAACTCTTTTTCTTCTCACTTCCTTTTGCCTTTCACAAGATATCATAACCTGTGTAGGCGGAATAACATTTTCTGGTCAAATTAAGCTCAATTGCTATTCATATTCCTCTCACAATACACTTTTTCAACTTAGAAATTTACCAAATCCCAATCTATAGTAGACCGCAAAATTAATGTTTATATCTTCTTGCCACGGCCACATGTAAACATTTTACACCTTATTTTACCCGTGTAAAATTACCAACTACTTTGTATTTTCCTGTCTAACAGCGCTCCTGATCTCCAAGCGGTAAAATGTTGGGTGAGATATGCGGCAGGTGCGGTTCTTCTGGTCAACTCCTATTAAATGCCCAGGCCTCTTAGCACTCAGACATGCTTGAAAATCGCGTGTGTGCACCAGGGTGTGTGTGTGTTACACCAACTGTTTACCTTCTCCTGCCGTCCTTCCATCCTTACACACACACACACACATACCCTCCGATAGACACTCACGACAGTCCGAGGAGGAAATTGAATTGTGCATGTTTTATTATTTGAGCGCTGCAGTCCTCTGTAATGGTGTAATGTATATTTCATTACGGGGCTTAATGGGCTCCATTAGCGCGGGCCTCCTTGCAGACATTCAAGACTTATTGTTTTATGGCACAGAGGGAAAAGGGGAAAAGGACGGCCGAGAGGGATGAGGACATGTGCTGGGGGGGAATGGAGTGTGGAGTCAAGGGCTTGGGAGGAAAAGGTTGACGGCAAGATGCTGGAGTGGTACAGTAAGGGTGGATGTCCTTGCAGTATAGTGAGGTCCTTGGGGACTCGGTGAAAGTGGACATCCATCATTTCACAATGTGTGCACCAGGAGTGAGGAAGGGATCTTTGTTTATTTTTTTCCCCCCACTATTGTTTGTTGCCTCTGGAGTTCATTTAATGACAAAATTGGAGGAGTTTGATATACAGCAAAACCCTGCTATTGGCGCAGGATAGTGTCCATACAATGCCAATATTTAGAGGTAAAATTATGTATATACAGAATATCACAACTATTGTCACAAAAACTTTTTTTGGGGAGGAGTGGGTAACTATACCCTAAAAAAATAGGGCTTTTGTTGGTCAAAAATATACTTTAAGTCACACTTAAGTTTTAGTTGCAAGCACGGCCAAACTATGAAAAATTAAGTTTGACATATAGTCCAGAAAATACAGTAGTATTTTTTTTCAATTGTTGAATAAAGTGTGCACTTTCTGGTTATGCACATGTGAGGTGGATTTTCCTTGACATCCACTAATAAACCCTGCTAAAATTAAAATGTTCCTCCCTGATGCACAAAGATAAGTTTCTGAGTTGGGTTGTATCACTTCAACATTGAGTGGAAAGGGGAAAAAAGTCAAATGAACTCTTAGAAGTTTCCTCCATATCTGCATGAATCCTAAAAATGATGCAATTTTCTTCTTTCTTTACAATAGAGCATCATTTCTTTCAGTTTTTTTTCAACTAATTAGCAGCCAGACAGCCTCATCCTTTAGGTCAGGGGTCTCCAATTGTAGTCAGTTGCTCTGTATTTGAGCTGAAATCTCCTTGAACAATTTGTATAAACTGGATTTGTTTAAACAACAGCCAGGTAAGGACCGGTTAGGAAAACACTGCTTTTAACTTTATAAATTAAATTTTGGTTTAGAGAATTTCTTTAGGTGGACTGAAAAAGCGTGCATACACACACACTTTCAATAAATGGAGAAATCTATTTATTGATGGCTTTATTGTTCATGTCATATTTGGTATAGTTATAAAATCACCCCCACGAGCCACAGCACAAGTGAAGGGGGGGAAATTGCCTCCAGTTACCCAAATATAGCCAACTATAATTACGCCATCAGCAGCGCAAATTGACCTCTTTCAAATATGGTGAAAAGACCAACAATCAGTCTGACAATTGTGCAGCGTGTCAAGGCAGTTTTGTGTTGAACGAAAATCAAGCTTCTATATTCAGTCACCTGCATGAAACAGCAAGATTCACTGTGTAAATACATGCATGAAAGGATTTTTAAATACTATTACTATAAAGAAAAAAAATATCAGTTCATAACCTCAGTCATTTTGTGTTCCAAAATCTTCGTGTAATAATAATAATAATAATAATGATTATGATAAGAAGGATAGTATGTGGAATTAAAGGTCTTCATTCAATGAATACAGCACTTGATGATATTGTTGTATGTGTATACTTGATTTGATGAGTTGTTTCCTTGGGTTGGTTTGTATATGTATGTTATATTCAGTATTATGAAGCGTTTTTTGTACATTTTCTTTTCTATGGCTGACTTTTTTTTAGCTGTGAAAACTGTTGAAGACTTTCAATGCTTTTTTAAGATTTCTATGTTCAAAATAATTCCCAACCGTTCACTGCATTAGCACATATCCACTCTGGGCAATAATGCAGAAGACAGAGTACAGAGTGATAAACAAATCACATTATACATTACTGGCCAACAAGAAAACAAAAAGTCAAATAGATGCCAGTGCTTTCACTGTTAGATTTATTTCAACCTTTTAAGTCTTTCGAATGAAGAGTACTACGTATAGTACTTTTTGCCTTTTAAATCATGGTATTGTTGCTTCCCCTGACACATCATTTAAATGGTCTGAGTCTGTTATGCCCTTTCATTTTAATCTACTTGATATTCTGTGACCTGAAAAGTGAAGACATTTTTGTTTTTTTACTCACAAATGTGTTCTCTCACCTCAGTTCCATCTCAAAAATGGACCCTAACATTTTCATCGTCTCACGTCATATTCTTTCCTAATATTCATAACCAATTTGATTTTTGCATAGTAAAGCATAACATGTGATAACATCCATTATCTGTTTCAAAAAGGAAAATAAATACGGTATTGTCTGAAAGTAGTAGCCTGAAAAAAAAAAACTTATTGACGTACACATTTTTCCAACTTGTATTGGATGAATTTCTTTGTTTTTGGAGTTCCTTGGAAGCATTTACCCCTCATTTAGGAATGAAGAATGACATAGTAAGTAGCCTGCTTACCCACAAATGGGCAAACATTCAGCCCTCTTCTGAATTGTGTTTTTTTTTTTTCACTTTATGGACAAAGCGGACAATGGCATGCTTTTGAGTCAAGACAAATTGTAAAGAAAATACTGTGTGAATGGAAGGGAGTGACAATCAAAAACTTTGGACTTCTTCTCTTCTTCAAGTGACCTATTGTACCATAGACTTCTTTCCTCTTTTATGCTGCCTATACTGTATGTGTATGTCCCTAGAAGTGCTTCTTTTTCTTCTTCTTGTTTTTTGTAAAGGGAAAAAAACTAATTGGCGAGGAATGACAAACTTGTGTATAAATGTGAATAAGCTGCTGAACAAAACAAAGAGTTGCTGACTATGTCTGAAATGTTGTTTCCTTGTCCTCGTTCCTTCTTTCTACACAACACAGATAAAAGAACTCCCCGGCAGCCTGATTTGATCTCATTTCAATTTAGTAAGAAGTGACACAAAATGTTCAGCCTTGTAAAATATGGTTAAAGCACAACCTGTTCTATCATAAATAGTCATTTCAACAAAAGTAACTGTGATTTTAAAAAGGATTTAAAGTTAGGAAAAGGAGAAAGTGTGACGTTACTAGATGGGTTAAAATATTTTTTACCTTTTCACAAATGATCCAAAAACTAAATTTGGAGACCTAAAATCATACATTTCCAATATATAAGGAAATATCCCGATTACAGAATAAAATACAGTTCTAATCTAGTCTAATATCAAGAAAACAGCATGTAGTATGGCTACTAGTATTTTTTCTCAATCCCAGTAATCATTGTATTATTTTAATAGTGCACATTCAAATCGAATGGCGACGAGTGGCGTTCTACACTTAAAAAAAAAAAACGTGCTCAAAAACCAGGAAGTCATTGTCTCACGACAGACTGATTTTCCTTCAAATTCCCAGGTAACTGTCAAGGCAGCTTGAAATTGACTTAAGCAAGCAAAATTTGAACGTGCACATTAATTAGGGCACTCACAGGGATAATGAATACAGAAAAATGAATGAATAATCCCTTTGGTAGGTGTTGGTTATGTTGTGTTTTTTGCCCTGTAATTCCTCATTGAGTTCACCTGTCCTTTCCCACTCCTGAGTGTATTTCCTGCTTGCTGCCTCTTGTGTGACCCAGTTGTTTCTAATTGTCTCATCAACCCACGTGTGTCTATTTTAACCCTGTGTGTTTGACAGTCTTGTTTGGACCATTTGCGTTTGTCATGCTTGTGTCCATGTCCTCCCCATCAGGTTTGATTCTGTTATTTGATTTCTTTGTTATTTTTTGATGACCCTATCACAGTGATTAAGGTTTTTGTTAGTACAATCTACTCCCCGTCTTTGGACCTGACCACGCTCACAATCTGCAAAACCTGACAATCTTAAGTGTAAACTTTGGAATAGCTGTTCCCTGTAGTGACCTTAAAAACAGGTTAATGAAATGAGTCTCTGTGGCATTGCCAAGATAACAGAATGTAGAATTTCAAGTGTGACAAATCACATGACCGGCGAGGGCTGAGCTTTACTCCTGAGACACATGATAATGTTTCCGTGTGTCATGATCCATATCCCTTAATCGCCTTGTCTTTCACAACCTTTAAATGACAGTGTTAGTTAACAGAGCGCAAATACCACAAAGCTTGCGCTTAAGATTATCTTTGAGCTTCAATGCTTCCTGCACAGGAGATGAATGAAAATGTTCTTTGATAAACTATACAAAAGGCAACCTTTTGCCTTCTCAAAGCCAGTCCTGTTTTTATACTTCTAACATATGCTCTGAAGGTTTTTTTGATGACTTTATGGGACTTATTTTAATGGAATGCATCCTATTGCCACACCTGCTTTAGAATTTGGAAGGCCGGTCTGCATACAGAGGCAGCAAGGCTACTTTCTGGACAAAAGGAGGACTTTTTCTACACTTTTGGTACAAGGTAAGATAATTTCCGTGCCATATCACAGTATAGATTTCCCCATCTCACTAAGGATTCAAATCTGCTTTGGATCTAAAGTTAAGGTCTGAATATAGGGTTTAAAATATGTTTCAAATCTGTGTTAGTTTCTAAATTAGGGTTAGTTTTAATTATAGTTCTGATTTCAATTTGGACAAGCAAACAGTGCAGACATTTTTCTTTTTGAACGTGTGACTTGGCATTTGGTGATGCACTTGCTGCTAATTATAGCTTTAATTCTACATAACTCGCCTCATCCTGGAAAAGGCGACAGCTGTGGGAGCAAAAACTGTTGATGGCAGGAAGAACATGCACACAAAGTGAGGCAAGGGTGCCGGGCGGATGCTTTGTAATGACGCCAGTGTCAATTATCTAGTCAGCGTGGTCAAAAATGAACCAACACGTGGTTATTAAGACTTCAACGGGTTTGCTGCACCTGCATATCACATCAGACACACTGAGAAGAGGACATGTATCTCTGAGTGTGCACATGTGGGTGTGTTGATGAATACAAAAGAAAAGTATTGGTCAGTCCCTAATCCTTTTTAGTACAATTTTCATATGCCACATGGATTAACCCCTTTTGTTTTATATTTTTGTTTACCTAATGGAAAAAAAATGTATTTTCCAACACAATTTATAAAAAAATTGCCGCAAATATTCAGTGAACAAATTAATTCAAAAAATGGTGACTCGTTCTAACAACGAACATCTCATTGATTTAACTTTCAACACGCTAAATGATACATTACAATGATTACATCATACAACTTTTGTTCTGGCAAAACAAATTGTTATGCCCCAAACACACACACACACACACACACACACACACACACACACACACACACACTTCTATAACATTTTAATGAGATTTTCCTTCAAATGAATATTGAATTTTTCCTAGGTTCATAAGCCTTCAAACTAAGAATAGTTTACTTTTCCATCAATGAAAATGTACTTTAGGATTATAATATATGCATTGCATGTCAGTGCCATTTGTCTTTTACATTATTTACCAGTATAGTACTTTTTTGCTCCCCTGTACTTCTGTTTAACGGCACCTCCATGCTCCTCCTTGACTCAAACCAATCTTCTGGAGATTGCAGGAGAAATATGAGGAGCAGTTATGATATGTGAAGGTGAATAAAAACAATACTGGCATTTTTAGCTGCAGGAGTTCCCTCAAAACATAAAAGCGAGCGCTCCCAAAGGGTAAAAAGCCGGTAAAAGAAGGGCAAACTAGTGAACGGGAGTCATTCTTTATTCCGCATGGTCTCTTCCCGCTTGAGTTTCCTGTTCTAGCCAAATGGAACAGCCAGCAGTGGGATCAAGATTTATGAGCTTGGAAATATAAGACACTTGTTGTTGGGCTGGATGATAGGAGACGAGGCAGTGGGAAAGAGGGTCTTCAATTGTGGGCTATTTAACCTAGTGGTTTGCACATGGCATCACAGTTCTGGGGTTGCGGGTTTGATCCCGGGCTGGTCCTCATTGTGTGGAGTTAGAATTTTCTCCGGGCAGTCTGTTCCCAAAAACATGGAGGGTAGGCTGGTGAACACTTTAAATTGCCCCTTGGTACGAGTGTGAGCATGAATGATTGTCCGTCTCCTTGTGTGCCCTATGATTGGCTGGCCACCAATTCAGGATGTCTCGCACCTGGTGCTCGTATTTAGCTAGGATAGGCTCCAGCACCCCCTCGCAGCCCATGTGAGGATAAGCGATTTGGAAGATGAATGGCTGAGTTCCTTCATTTAATTCATCGAGTATCATGTAAAATAAAAAAAATCTTTATATTTTATGATGCCAGCTTTAAAATATGTGCAGGCAACAATAAAACTGCAATTGGTTGTCAAAAGGGGGCCACAAAATATCGTGCAGAATTAATTGCGGAGAGACATAACTTAACAGAAGCAGGTCTCGACTTGCACGTTCTATGAGTGTAATCTTTCAATGAGGAAAGCCCAAAGAAAAACAACAGCTTCATTTTCTCTTTAGTCCTACAATTACCCAGGACAAAAAAAAAAGAAGTGTATAAGTTTAATATTCAACACATTGCCTGCGAGCGTCTTTTCTGACGTAATAGTGGGTGTTGTTTTCTATTACCGATAATGTTTTTCATTTGCTAATTACGCTGCGTCCTGTCCTTGTCCCGTCATCTGGGATGTTGCTGTCCTTTCAAAGTGTCTCAAAGGGCATAGTGGGAAGCACCAAAAAACACAAAGAAGAAACAAACGCGTTGAAAATAGCCTCCTTTTTCGTATTCATGACAAGGTGGTAAAACTTTGATTATTTCTCTTTTGGGTATTGTGTCAAATCATTCTAGAACAACATTTGATTACAGCAGTCTTCACAATTCTATTAAAGCTTTGAAAAAAAGAATTTCAGCTTTTTTTTACAACTAGGCGAGACAAATTTGAAAACTTTGAGGCGCCACTCAAAAATTCTTCATGACATAACATTTTGTGGAAGTACGTGAAGGAATCAATGAAATAAAAGGGCAAATCTTATATATATTTTTTCTTTAAATGAATGAGAGACAGCGCCACATATCCTCCTGATGGAGTCTCCAGCAAAGTGTTTATGACGGCCTAGCGCCAGCCAGCGTAATGAGTTGACGGTCAGATCAATCCCTCCTGCTTAGGCCTTGCGATCAATAGCTTTGTTTTGACATCCTACATTAACACGAAACTAATTGACGCCATTGCTAAATGCTCTTGAGAAACAAACAGATATCGCATCGCGACATCAACAACAGCAATGACAACTTTGCTCGTTTAGCTATCAAATATGTCCGCTTCATCTATGTCGTTTGGAAGCATGATGTTAAGGTTATGGGTATGAATTATTTGGGCCTTCATTACCAAAGATCTGCGCAGACCCACAGCTTGTTACAATTAACAGTAAATTCCTAATATTGATGATCTATTTTGGCATTTGAGGACTTTGAAACAAGATCAAAGATGGAAGTAGCAGGTAGAAAAGGATCAACTGCATCCTAAACTGGTTACCACTCATTATAAATTGATGCATAGGAACCCCATCTTGTTAAATTTAAACTTTATAATTCTAGTGTCCATTTAGTGCCACGATCAGAAATGACAGTTCACAAAGTCAGACTGTGGATTGAAGACTAAGAGACAGATTGAGTCCTTTAAAATGTGGTGGTCTTGTGGAATGTTTGTGTTGCTTGATGAACATGTGTGTCTGTGTCTTTTGCCATCGGGGACTTGTGGTTGTAGTGCAATAGATAGATGTGAAGGCCTCAGCACGGCTTTTTCGCTGCGGGTTTGTAAACGCTCTTTTATTTTAAAAAGCTTAATGAAGTATGTCTGAATATGTTATACTTCCTGCCACATCATAAATTTTTAAATGCCTTACATAGACAATGATTAAAGTTGTGCACAGGCTCAAGCGCCCTGGATTCAAACTTTGACAGTATGCCTTTATTATAGTCATTTTAAAAGTAGGTGCTCGTACATTTCTTCTATTCGTCTGATCTCATTAAGGGTAATTTGCCAGTACGAGTATTACGGACCCTGAAATTGAGCCAAAAAAGATGTTCCCAACCAGATTGGAGGATTTTGTCTTTTAGGAAATGGGTTAAAATTTCAGCAACCAATCATATAGTAGCGATGCTTGTCCTGTCTTGTGGTATTCATAATAAAGAATCCTGAGGTTTATCTGTATAAGTTTTATGGTGTTTTCCCATTTAATGTCTTAGTGTTTGGGGCATGTTTGGAATGTCTTTTTTTATACAGTTCATGCATCCTACTAGGTGACTGTAACTTGTGTTTTCATTTACACACTACATTTCAATCTGCATATATCCATCCTCGTTACTGTAGTTAGTGATTCTATTGAAGTCTTTCTTTCCTCCACAATGTGAGATGTCATTGGTTGCTTCTCCAGTCACTTGACATGCATTTTTTTTTAGACTTTCATCAACTCTTGTGTTCAAAGTTTTGTCATTGTTGTGGTTCTGTTCATTGCAAAATCAGCATTTGACTTCATCCCCCAATTTTGCAAGTCTTCTGCTCTTCTATCCCCTTGATTCCATATTGCCTCTTCCTATTAAAACAATTGAATTATTCAAGACACAGTGTAGTAATGATAAGCAATCGATAACACTCTTTCTTAGTGGGCTCGATCGTTTAATAATTGACTAATCCTAAAGGGGACTCTTCTGTGCCTCTGGGTGCATGTGCTTTTGTGTGTATATGTGTGTGTGGGGGTATAGGTGAGTGAATATGCGTGCACTTGTGTGTAAGTGTGAGGGCCACAGCAGCTAATTGAGGCCTATACTTGTGGTGCAGAAAATGAATGCCACTAATGAAGAGTAAATAAATCAATAAACAAATAATTAAAGAGAAGATTGCATATTTTAATATATAGTTGAAATTCTTTTAATTTTTAACATATGACTGATTCATTTCATGAGCTTATTTATCTGTTTCCATGGCAACTATGTGTCTTTTCCTCCAATGGGGAGGGCTTTTGAGGTCAGAAACATGAAGCATAAATGATTGGAATACAATTTGAAAACTGAATTCAAATAGATTACATGACAAATATTATAGGAAGTTTGTTTCACTTTCTAGGATAACGACAGGCAAACTAGAACTAGTTCACACAATTAATCTCTGAATCAATGAAATGATGATTATATCTCCATGCATCAATTCTGCCAAACTTTACTTCATTTGCGTGTGCTTCTGCATACCTTCAAGGTCATGTCTCCAGGCCTGACAGGCCTCCAATCATCGACTGGTGTCGCCCTGTCGTCCGTCAGCCTGAGCCCCACCTGGACGCTGACATGGGACTATTTGAGCTTGTGCATTTGATGGACAGCTGACACGAGATCTATCACTTCCTGCATGCATGTGAGGAATTGCGCTGGTTTCTGGTTTGTGTGTCCCTCTGCTGAAACACATAGAGTGTACTTCTGGCTTCCTGTTTTGCTGGCCAATGATAATCTGATACACCCTGGAGACCATCATCAACAGGGTGGAAAGTGACTGGGAAGTCAAGCTGAAATCTTTGGCGGTGTTCTTTTACACAACATCCATTGAGTCAAAACAGGGATCTCTTTTCTTTGCAATTAAATACAAGTGTCATTTCTATAACTGGCTATTTGCAATGTCATATTGCCAAAAAAAAACATCTGGAAAAGGTTACCACATTCAGGTCACAAGTCCATCCCAATTTCTTAACGCCAAAGGGACACAGCAATCAATACGTGCTTTTCTGTTGGTTTTAATTGGTGTGGACGAGGGCCTTCATTTGCATATGCCTGCCAGCAGGGTGCCTCATTGGTGGAGAGCTTTGAAAAGTGCCAATGAATGAACAAAAAAAGAGTGAAGAACAGACAGGATGTGAGTAAGTGCACTTTGGGAGGGGGGATATGTCTCCCCAGTTGCCACGGCAACGAGAGGTGCACGTTGGCTCGGTACCCGACCTAGCCAATTATGTCGCCGTGTGTGGACACGTACACGCGCATCTACGATCTGGCTTCCCTTCATGTGAAAGGAAGAAGAAATAGATCCATGTATTAGCATGAAGCCGAATGGTTCTAAATATTTGTGCTGTGCCATATAAGATTATATTAGATTAGATAACTTTATTCATCCCGTATTCGGGAAATATCACTGTCACAGTACCAAGAGGGTGAGAATACAGACACAAGAAAAGACATAAATAAATAGGCAATCAATAAGCATTTTTCCCACTTGAAGGTACCATAAAGTACTAAGTATGATCTGGGAGTGAAAAGAGACAAAACAATAAAGACTACTGCCTAATCTTGGAGAGTGGTGGCCAGTCAGTCAACTCTTTGGTCCCGAGTTCAAATCTCAGTGCTTGCAAAGATTTTCCCACTAAGTCATCGGGTAAAATAACAAATCATCAGTAGTGGATGAACCATTTTGCCAGTAAAAATGACTAAGTGTTTCACTCATTTCCTTGGATAAAACGTTCCAACAACCATGTATAAGTGGGACACATGTTGGAGTAGTGGGTTGCTCACTTGAGACAAAACTACAAGTACTACCACTTTCTCTCACAGGGTGGTGGCCCAGTGGTTAAGGCATCAGTCTCCCACATCTGAGGACCTGGGTTCAAATCCCAGTGCAGGCAAAGATTTTCCTAAAGTTATTCAGTTAAAAGAATAAGTTCTAATGTCTAAGTGTCTAACTAAATAAGTATTCAGTGGTGGATGAAACATTTAGTCAAAAAAATGACTAAGTGTTTACACCCATTTCCTTGGATAAAGCATACAGGTACTACTGCTTTCTCTCACCGGGTGGTGGCCCAGTGGTTAAGTCATCAGTCTGCCACATCTGAGGACCTGGGTTCAAATCCCGGTGCAGGCAAAGATTTTCCCACAATTGTTCAGGTAAAAGAATAAGTATTAATGCTTAAGTGTCTAACTAAATAAATATTCAGTGGTGGATGAAACATTTAGTCAAAAAAATGACTAAGTGTTTACACCCATTTCCTTGGATAAAACGTTTCAACACCCATGTATAAGTGGGGCACGAGTTGGTGTAGTGGGTTGCACACTCGCCTTTGCACCGAGAGAACGTGAGTTCGCTTCCCGGTGTCGGCGGTTGACTGACCAAGCAAGCGGTCGAGGGTCGGCCGAAGGCCGACCCGAGAACGCCTTTCGCACAGACAGGTCCCTCCAACATTCTTCCGAACTGCCGAAGGCAGTTCGGAATATAACCTTTTGCTGAAAAGTATGACTAAGTGTTTAATATATATTAAAAAGTTTTTTCTTTTTTTCTTCTTCTTGTTCCATTTTTTCTTTTTTTTTCTTCTTGTTCCATTTCATTTACCAAGTCTTCTTTCCAATTATTTTCAGCCAAAGGACGACAGCGAGAATCGAACCCAGGTCTCCCAGACGGGAGTCCAGTGATCTAACCTCTGTGCCAACCAAGTGACTACACTTTCCTTAGTAATCATTTGAGTGTCTTTCCAAGAAGTACACAGAAACAACTAAGTGAAAAAGTGTCCCGACCGGGAATCGAACCAAGGTCTCCCAGACAGGAGTCCAGTGAACTAACCTCTGCGCCAACCAAGTGACTACACTTTCCTTAGTAATCATTTGAGTGTCTTTCCAAGAAGTCCAAAGAAACAACTAAGTGAAAATGTGTGCCGACAGCGGGAATCGAACCCAGGTCTCCCAGATGGGAGTCCAGTGATCTAACCTCTGCGCCAACCAAGTGACTACGCCTTTCTTTGTAATCATTTGAGTGTCTTGTCTGCAAATACACAGAAAAACAACTAAGTGAAAATGTGTCACAATCCAGGATTTGAACCCAGGTCTGCTGGACGGGAGTCCAGTGAACTAACCTCTGCGCCAACCAGGTGGCTACACTTTCCTTTGTCATCATTTGAGAGTCTTGAATACAAGAACACAGAAACAAATAAGGGAAAATGTTTCCTAACCGGGATTTGAACCACAGTGTCCCACATGGGAGGTAGGTGAGTTAACCTCTACGCCACAAATTGGCCACACTTCACCTTGTCATTATTTGATAGTCTTGATTTGATAGTCTTTTCCTCAAATTATTAACAGATAGTTATTTTTTTTACAAAGCTTTCATGTTTAAAGATTGAAGAAATTAATCTGAAAATTAATTTTAAAGGTCTTTCATAGGTCATAAAGGTTCAATTAGTTTTTCACTAGTAAATAAAAAACATTTTAATTATTTTTGCTTTGTAATTCTGGTGAGATCAAGCAACACACACACACAAACACACACAAATACACACAAACACACACAAATTGAAGGCCTCTTATTCTTTGCGGTCTTGTAGCTTCTCACAGGAGCCATTATGTCCCCTCGGTAGGACCACCAGAGCGCTTGACGAGCAGCCAAGTCGGACCACTGCGCTAATTGGCCCGTTGCGAGCTCCCGCACTGCATCACAACGCACACGCATAAAGGCAGATTGAAATGAAAGCCAAAAGGCTGTTTAAAGTCTTCCTGGCAACAAGCATGCACTTTTCTGTAATTACATCCTTCATTGATAATGTTGGATGGGGCTGAAGGGGGAGTGAGGACAAACTCCGGAGGTGTTTCTATTTTTTCTTCAAATGTTCAAATGTAGCTGAATTGTTGGGAATGACAAAAAAGGGCCAAATAGGGATGTAGGGGGTCTAGGGATTTGAAAAGGACATTTTTCTCACATTACACATTTCCAATCCTGAAAATCTTTTGAGGACATTGTCTGGTTCATTTGGATGCATGCAAAACAGAATACAAATGTATTAATTGGAGAAAAAATACACAGTACAACTAACAAAACTCATTTGTAATTTAATGAGTGTGTCACAACAGAAACATAATATGTTAACCAGTGGTCAGTCAGACCTTCAATGTGGCCTTGTAGTATGGGACTCTACTAATTAGCTGTCATTGACCACAATAGATGTCCAATCATTTTGAAGGGGATGCTCCTAGCCTTCCCTGTTGAAATGTATTGGATGGGGGTTAGGGTCTACCACCTTTGGCAATAAAATATGAGTATTAGGTTAGTATGAATGGATATGTGTCAGGGGCTCCTGGGGGAGGGGGGCCTGATATGACAGGGATGACATGGAAACAACGCTTCTAATCTACACTTCTACAATTGCACTGTCGAATCTTGATAGGTACCGAATATTTTGGTGATAAGCTACATTACATTACATTACAATATAGTTCAGTACAGTATAGTTGTGTACTGTATCAATATCTATGGGGGGTTCTCTTCCCCATGTCCAACAAGTACAAATGTTGGATCTACTAAAATGTTGAAGACAAGCAGGCTGACTAATCAAGAGGGTCATAAGACAAATCTCATTTTCTGAACCGCTTTATCCTCACTAAGGTCGCAGGGGGTGGTGGAGCCTAAGACAAGTCTCTAGGCAAAAAAACAGAGTGGAAAATGTACAAATTGCCATTTGTACAATATGGCGCAAACTTCTTGTGTGGCCTTTTTAAAAGCAAATATACAGAGTTTATTTGCACAAATATACAGTTTGAGGACCTAAAATGGCGAGTATCATGGCATCCATGAGGGGTTTTCTGGCTTCTAGTAGATTTGGCAAACTACCATCCTTCAAAAGCCCCATTACTTAATGTACAATGTTGCTATATGGATCCAGGGCTTTTGTAGTTTAGCTGTTGAACCAGTGATGGGAATACCATAGTACTTCCCAGATTCAGTCAACGGTCCACTCAGGCAAACCTCCCCTTCTGCTCACCATGCAAATCACTATCTGCATTTTCCATTCCACTAGTTTGATTAACATCGTTCAAAAGTCTTCACAACAACTGACTGATCATTTCATTTTCCTCCTCAAAACAACAACCAGCATCCTAGCAAGGACCTTCTTCCATTTTTAAAGGGTACTTTGTATTCAAAGTCTGACACTGGAAAAAAAAAACGCAATGAGCAAGTAGAGGCGATCACGTTCACATTTTATTACTGACTGGATTCTTCACTTTTTCTTTCTGCCTAATTCACGTGAATTTCTATTTGTTTTACAGCCATCCCAAACACATACTAAGACGTATAACAGTCCCAAGATTAAAAAACAAACCAAAAAACGGATGGAGAGATGGATGGAGAAAATGGCAAGCGTGAGGGAAGCCTAATCAAATTTGAGAAAAGGAACACAGTAGCAAAGCAGTAGCATGGCTGAATAATGGAATAAGTTAAAATGGTACACACTCACACACACTCTTAGGCACTCCCATGCTCAGATGCCCTATATACATACAAACAGGTTACATCCCAGGAACAATCCACCATTAATATCTTAGTGAAAAGCATCGAATGGAAAGAAAATGCACCTTCACAAGCAAGTAAAACAAATGACATGGCTACTATATAGCTGGACTCTCCATACACAATTTATCCCATCTTGCATACATAATGTATACAGTGGTTCAATACAAAGGTACAAACATCATGAAGTTGTTTAGTGCGTCTTCTGGTCCATTTAAGCTTGATTATTACTACTGTCGGTATGCATCAGTCATTGCGAACATTCAACATTTGTAATGTGTAAACACTTTTGGGGGGGAAACAAGGGCAAACAGTGGAGCCTTGAAGAAGGATTTTATATTCTTTGGTTATTCAAAATGACTTTTTACTTGGTAAAAAGAGGGGACATATGTCAATTCAGGGTCAACTTGGCGAACATTGAATTATTATGGATGGGATAGCAATCAAAAAATAGTGCAAAAAGAATTTCTATCTGAATATCAATGACAAATGATGGGGGAAAAAAAAGATGGACTGTGTTTTGAGGACTGACATTTCAGGGGGGAAAAAAGCAAGTAGGAAATCTAAACATGACTTTAAAAGAATTCAAATTTTAAATTAATGTCATTTAAAAGCCAAAGACCAAAATAACAATTTTGAAAAAAATAATTAAAATGATGGATTTTAAATATTGGTACATAGTATGACTGGCAGAAATATTTCAATAATACATTTTTTAAAGTAAAGAAAGTGACAGTGAAAATATTAGGACGGAAGCAAATATGTAGAAGGGGTTAATTCCAAAGCCAATACTTTTCTTTTGAAATTGTGTAATTAAATTTGTTGGGGTTTTTTTTGGAAGAGGACTTCCACTTTTGAGGTTCCAATATATGAGCATTGCACTAAAAAAGGGAAAAGGGGGCATTATGATATCAAGTGTAGTCAAGTGTCCAACATCACTATGGACACTGATGCTCGGAACTTTAAGCTACGGTTCTTTTTAAGACAGAATGTGGGGAGTAAACAAGTTAAAGTGCAGGGTGGGCACGAGAAGGCAGGTGGCTCGGTTTGGAAAAAGTTTGGGTTAGCGTGTGTCTAAATGAGGATCCGGGTGAACGTCTAATGGCAGCTAAAGGTCGCTATGGAGGGAAATTCATGAGGAGTTCTCAAAAGTCATCTGTGGTGTGCACAAGAGAGATTGTCATAACAATTGCACCAAACCGAAGGTACACTGGACCAATTTCATGCGTGAGGAGGAAGTTTATGGTTTGACTGGCTTTAAGGCTGGATTTACAAATGGGGGATCAAATGGGATGAACCTTGTCAACCTTCGCTAGAGAGAGATGTTTAGGCTTCCCCGTTGAAGCTGGGCTCAAAAGGTCACCCAGTTTGTACGTCTTCTTGTTTGTGAGGACACTTACTAAAAATGGCTACTTCTCTGTTGTTCACGGATAGGTCAGGATGAAATTAGGTCAAGCGGTACAATAAATATATCTTCTAGCGATGACCTATACATCAAACCTCGGGGATCCGATTCTTAATTTCTATTGTCTGGGCTGATTGATTTATTGGCAAGTAGAGAGCATGTTTTTTTTCGGGCGTGCTTATCATGTCTCTGGGCTGACATTACTTTTTTGGAACCTGGCGATCGTAGTTGGTTTGAACTTGCCTGTGATTAAACTGTTCCAGAACATCCGCTTTTATGATAATTTTTCTTCCCTAATCAGTTTGCCATTGCGTAACTTTAAATATTTTGAGGTGTTATCTGTCCCTTTGGATACCTAATAAAAGTACTTAAAAATACTAAAATAATAAATAAATAGTTCTTGATAATATGCATTTGTAACAATGCACTTGAAAGGCAGAGATGTCAAATACTCATTTTGTTTATGGGTATGTTAATAACGAACTGGCGACTTGGAGGGCATTTCCAGCCTTAAAGCACAAGAGCTGGCAACAAGGAGTATAAAATGGAAGCTGTGAGTGGAGTTACCTTCCCTGCTTTTGGAATTGAAACTAAAAACAATAAATAAATAAGTTATATTAAAAAAAATCAGTCATTGCCTGCTAGTGACAGGCTTAGATTTCCAAGCATCATGATCCCGCTCGGCGTCTGAAACCTGCTCAGGGACTTGGTCGACCGGCAGCGGCGGCGGCAACAGCGGCGACAGCGGCAGCGGCGGAAGCGGCTTCGAGGTCCACCTCAGTATCCTCGTCGTTGCTCTCGGCACTGTAATCCACCGCCTCCAGGAAAGACGGCTCATCATCGTCCATCACATAGGTAGTGGGACAGCTACTGTGGAAACAAACACATACATGAATGTGGGATATCATGAAGAAAAGAAAATGTAATGGTATTTTCTCTACTTTGTTGTAGCAAGATATGTCATTACCATTAGAAAAAATATCACATTACATCAAAATAGAGTTTCATAAAAGGTATAGACACACATGTATATTGGTTTATGACATTAATTATTTTAAATGTCACTGGCGGATGGATAGGTGGAAAAATGGGTGACTGACAGACAGACAAATATTGTGCCAATTTTGTTATTTTGTATGAATCTAAACAGAGCAAACAAATGACATTTTACATCACAAAAATACCATCGCCAAATTATTATCAAATGGCTCCAAAGCATTGAAAAGCTTTGAAAACATTTGAATATGTGAATCCATTATTATAAAAACAGTATATATGGTAATTTGGAATCCAAAAGGCTAGCCAAGGCCGCCCCGTTCTTTCTCTGTATTTTTTTTCCCCGTGGGTCCTAATGCTTAAACGCTTGCTGCATCTTTTGAGGTTTTAGTGGCTTTAGTGGCTTTTTAATGGTGTTAATGGTCTGAAATGCGATCCCAGGGAGGCAAGTCATCACTGGCCGTCTCTCCAGCATCTCGTTGGTACAAGTGGGGAACATGCACACAATTGGTGGACTAAAGATTTGTGTTTGTGTAATGGTGATGAGAGTTTGGAGTGAGCAGGAAATGTCATTTTCTTTGGGTTCTGATAGCTCTTTCCTCCAATCTACATTACACACGCACATCATCATTTACATCACTCCACAGACACACACTGGCCATATCTATCCATTTACAAATCGGCAGACGCTCCCAATGGCCACAATATCATGGCAATGGCAACCTATTAAATGCTAAGTGCTAGCATGGGCGGGCCTGACTAAGAGCATCCAATCTCAAAGGGGGGAACATTGCGAGTCCCTTAATGATCAAAAGGCATCAATGATAAATGAACACCTATCAATATGAGAGCAGAGGAGGGGGAAAAGGCCGATTGAAGGGGCGCTTCTGTGGTGCCTGGAAGGGTGTGTGTGTGTGTGTTAAGTGGTTTGGAGAATAAACCCATCGACTGTCTTAACAGAGAGAGCAACCATCCAAATAATTACGTAAACAAACAGCTTGTTGTCTATTTGTCGTTTGGAATGTTGGAAGCAAATCAGGCGGCCGGTTACACCAATAGTTGAACTGTTATTTGTCTTATGGACACAATCAAACCTGTCAAATTGCTTTGTATTATTGTTTGCTGGTACGCGTTGTTCATTGATATATTTGTTTTCCTTGTCTGATTGTATTGAAAAAGATTGGATCATTGTTTTAGTGATTGCTCAGTCATTTATATGTCTTTAAGAACAAACCAATACCATATACTGAGAAGTTGCTTTTTGAGCAATATGATGTCTATAATAAAAAATGCCACAAACAATCAAAACATTGTTATGTTTTCTAAATGTCATGTCTAACCTGACTACTTTAGGCTGCGTCCCGATGAGGTCAGTCTCCAGATCCAACAGATGCTGGTGGCTGTGCAGTCCTGTCATTCTCTTCAGCCTTAGCAGGGCCACACAGAACTGAGCTCCCATCTCCTCCAACTCCCTGGTGCCAATCTGAAAACCCTGCATACAAGCAGATCAACAAAATTGAGGATGCATAAAGATAACGTGACATAATCACACATAGCACACCTACATTATGTGGAAGTTGGCCCTGTGGCTCAACGCCAACCTCTAAAAAAGCTTGATCTCCAATACATGGCTGTTTACTGTATTAGTAGTAGTAGCATTAGACAGAACAAGTGCAGATTGCTGTGCATTTTTGTATGAGTGGTTGAAGTCTCCATAGAAAAAAAAGTAGTCACACACAGTATCTCCCACAGTCAAACACAAGTTCCAGAGAGGTTTTTGTTCCCATTCTCCAAGAAGGCCAAGGCCGGGCCACATTCGTGTGTTCCTTCACATTTGGACTAACGCTTTCACTCACTAAACAATGAAAGGGGGCATTTCAATGTCAAAATCTTTTTTCACAACAGATCCTCTGTTGTCACTGGCATGCTACTAAGGAAAGATGGAGATGCAGCACCACCATGTGGATATTTCACTCTGATTTAGAGGAGTGACAGAAAAACGAATGGCTTACAAAAGGACAAATTCTGTTATATTGGCTTGGTGGGAAAAGTAGTTAGCACGTCTGCCTTACAGTTCTGTGATTGAACGTTCAATCTCTGCTAGGTTGGAGTTACCTTATATTTGCCCTGGTCACATCCACAAACGGTGCTCTCCATGGTATAACTGCGCTGTACGCCGATCTCCCGCCAAACGACCACACGCGCAGTCGACTCCTTGGACCGCTCAACCACAAAACTACAGCTGGCCATGCTGAAGGCTGGCGCAATTTGGGAGAGGATCTTTGGGAGGGCCTAAAGACATTACCAGTAGTGAGGTGAGAACTGTGTGTAAATGAAAATGGGGTGTGCGTACGTTGCGCTCACTCGGTATGCAAGGTCCTCTTGTAAATCGCTGGAGGCTGCATTGATGTTTGTCTGCCATATTGTTTCCTTTATACTACAGCCGTACATAAAGACATTTTTCTTTCTGGAATGGCCGTGGTAGTCACAGAAAACCTGAGAACAGACAAATAGAAAATATGCGATATTGCTGCTTGGAACAAACGTGATCACAGATTGAATAACAATGTGAGTTGAGGTTTTTCCACAGTGAGGATGGAAGTCTTGTGTGGTGGAATGCCGCTAGATTTTCCAAATGTAAAACATGTTCTTTGGCAAACTTAGGTTTGGGAAACACTTTGCTGTATATCATATCGCCCTTTGAAATTATAAGACGTGGTACCAGTGGTGCTCGTTGAATATGTGCTAGGTATTGCAGCAGGCCCTTGGTGTGGTAGATGGTTGGGTGCAGCTCTGGATTAGGAATCTGCCACTGGCGATTCAAATCTTCCCCACTCAGAGAACAACGATGACTAAAACGAGACAAAAGCAGAACTTTTCAACAACCCAGTCTAAACTTAGCCGCAATTTTGTAAAACTCGCACTCACTTTCCATTGATGACACCGTCGGGGTTGAGCATGGGCACAATCTTGAAGATGTAAGCCTCCCTGAGGGTGGCCGCCAACAGGCTTGTGCCCATCAGGAACTCCAGTGTGCCTTTCATCACCCAGCTGGCATTGGTTTCCCCAGGGTGCACTCTAGCTGACAGAAAGATCAATGGGCGATTTCCTGCCCGGAGGGAAGATACATGGTTATCCATGTTTATTGACTTAAAAACTCCAATCATTTTGAGAAAATACATTCAGTCTTTTGGTACATATAAAGTACTGAGGGGATGAATGTTAGGATGACTCACTAAATTGGCAGATGTGATCACTGGAGTTTGACTCTGGCATAGCGGTGATGGTAAGGAGCGGACAGCTGTTTCCCCCTAAGGTGTCGCACAGGACATCCTGTCTAAGGTATATTTCAGGGCCCTTCATAGCTTCTAACTTTGACAAGTGCATCTGCCAATACAACATAAAACAAATATGCATTACTCTATAAACATTCCATTAGCAAGAAGCGATCTGTAACAATTGTACCTTTAGAGAAGAATACGTGTAAGGGTAGTGATAGGAAAAATAGCAAACGTCATCCTTGTGGTTGAAGATGGTGCTGAAAGTAATTGTGTAGTAGGATTTCCCTTTCTGACCACCAGTTGCAATGGAACTTCTGGCAAAATGGTTCCTAAAGTAAAAAAACAAAAGTCAAAAAAATGGCTACAAATACAAGTAACAGTTTAGTATATTTTCCCCCTCTATTTGTTCACTAAAAGTAGAGTGAAATACATTAGCTTCCGATATGTCAGATGGGTTAGACTAAGGTCACATTTTTTGCAAAAATTAAAGCACACTATAAAACAAATATTTTACATGGAAAAGCCATAATAATATGAGAAAAATATGCGATTTAACACCATTAAAGATGTGAAGTGATTACAAACAAGAAGAAATTAAGCGCAATATAAAAAAACTTATGATAAATTGTGCTGTAAACCATACACTGCAAAAAAATAAATTTTGGGGGAATAAATTAAGGTGGAATTTGTTTTATCCAATACCATGCAGGGGAAATCTATAATGCTGGTCATTGTCCTATGTCAAGTTTCCCCTGGATTGCCCTGATGACACTATTCTGCACTTTATGAATCTGACCTACTTATAGTAACAGACGTCTGTTCCTGTTCTGACCCAGCGAGGCCTGCCACCGATGGCCTCCTGAACCGAGTACATCAGCGCCTGCATGCCTAAACACACACATACACACGCAGACATTAACATACTCACTCACATGCACGCGTGCGCAAACACACACCTATATATATACTGATGTGCCTTGAGATACGGGTGCCGGGACTTTTTTAACATTAAAATATGGCAAATTTTGATTTGATATTTTTTAGGACTGTGTGGTGGTAGTCCACTAAACTCAACTCAAGTCAAAACAACATAGAGAATAGTTCACCTGATAAAACGCTTCATTTTTTCCACACTTAGCCAAAAACAAAGAAAAATATGCCTTTAGACAAGCACAACGTTTGCAGCAAGAAAGTCAGTTTACATTAACTCTAACAGAAAATGAAAAATAGCACAGACTGGTAAATAAATAGAATCGGCTACGCATTGTTAAAACCATTTATGCAAAGCACATTTAAACAGAAACAAAACTGTTTAGACAGATACACACTTACTCGCTTATATTCTGTATCCTCTGAGGAATGACTGCTATGTCCATAAACTGAAAATCCATCTGTGTATTACATTGCAATGAGGTGGCCAATAGGGACTAAGATGCACATTGAACTGAAGCAAAAACTGGCAAAATAAATAAATAAAAGGATTGATTCCTTATATTCATTTGTGTTGTTTGTTTTACAAAGTTCAGCAATAAGGTGTGCTATTTTTCTTATTGATGAACACAAATTAAACCCGCATCTTAAGGCACCACTATATATGTATAAATAGAGTAGATCTGTCATTTTCTTTTACATCATCAAAACCAAGTTGTAGTACCAATCTCACCATAGTTGAACTGGCTGTTAGACTTTTCACAGTTGATGATGTTGAAGCGGTACGTGACATCCACACGCATGCCGCTCACCTCAAAGTAGAACCACTGGTGGTGGTGGTTGCTGTTGATGTCCGAATTCAGAACCAGGTCGTACTCGTACCTTCACACACATTCTTATTATAAACCAACTGAAACAACACAACACCTTAACGTTATGATGTTACATTTCCATGCTTACTTCCTGATCTGAATGGCTTTCCTAAGGTTGCCGGACTCGAACTGTGAGTTGAACCTCAACGACTCGCCGTTACTTTCAATCACAGGACAGCTGCAAAAAAATAGATAAAAAAACTTTCAAGTCGACATTCATCAATGACAAATAAAGAGAGGAAAAAGTAAAAACGTACCCGGGAATGTCAAGGTCATAGACAACCTTATCCAGTACCTCATTGGGATGAATCAACCTCTCAATATCCTGTAATATCTTTGACCTGTGCGTTAGAGTAACATTGTGAGCTATTGGTCTGAACTAAGTTCTTATAGTTCTGGGACTTCAACACAATAAACATGGTTGGCATTCAAATATTATCATAATAGATGTTTTTTGTGTCAGTCAGACGAAAAAACCTCAATATTTGCCAGTTTTGAGTTGAGACGCACTAAACCCAGAATAACTTGACTGACATACTATAGGCATGCTAACTGCCGGCCTCCCACGGCCTGATTGAATTATATCTATAAGTTCTGCTTGTTTGTTTTTACCAAGTGCATTTACTCACCTCTGCACCCCATACAATCTCTCCAAAAGAGGCTCCCTGTAGGTAGGGGCCACGTGTCCAAAGTAGTCTGGGTAGGCCACCTCAGTGTAATGAGGCACAGACTTTGTCCCCTTCACCATGTCTACGTAAAGATCTAGGTCATGCAGCGGAAGAAGCTGAGCTGTGTCGGGCACCTCCAGGACAGCTCCTTCGCAACCCTCTTCCTCGGCACCCTCAGAGCCACAGTCTGATCCACCTCCTCCTCCTCCTCCTCCTCCCCCTCCTCCCCCTGCTGCTGCCGCTGCTGCTGCCGCTGCCGCTGCTGCAGCAGCTAAACAGCGGATGGCGATGCCCTCTAGAGGCAGAGGCGACTGTGTGGACTTCTGTACGCTAATGGGAGATCCTTTTTGTATGTCTCCCAACTCGCCCGCATTGAGAGGAACATGTTCTGGCGGCTGTGAAAGCTCGTGCTCCACCTGTTCATTATGTGCCTCCCCCTTTTTGTTGAGTTCTGTAGCAATGTCGCTGGTATCCAGCTGCAGTGGAGGAAGAGTAGCTTCAGGGGAAGATGGGTTGCTAGCGTCTTCAGCAGTGACATGATTTGGGGACGGCGCATCAGGTGTGGGGACAACGATGGGCTCATCGGAGTGACTTGATGAAGATGTGGTCGAAGGTTCAAAGTTGTAACCCTAGAGAGGAGGAACATCACTATGAAATGAACCTCATGCAATGTTCTCTTCATACGATAAGATGTCATATTACTACATCATTACTGCTGGTTTTAAAATAATAATTTAACCAAAAGAAGAATCTAAATATGTGACTTTGACTGTGATTTTATTTCAGAACATTTAAAGTTCCCTTCGAAATAAATTCCTTCTTAGACGGAAAATATTTAGGCTGTGACTAAGCATGATGGACTTGTACGCACGTGTGTGATCCTTGTGTAATCATCGTGTACCGTCAAAACATAATATACAGGTTGACACACAGACCTGGAATTCTTCGGAAAGCTCCACGAAGAACTTTTCATAGACTTTCAACTCTTCGAAAGGTCGGGTCGGGATCTGATGGGGGTGTAGCTTGTTCATATCTTTTTCAATGTCGTCGTTCTGTTTTAAAAGATAAGTTAGCATTTAAATATGACTATGCATCTATAGGGGTGGGAAAAAAAACAATTAGAGCGTGAGCATTACCAGGCACCGGCAATCTTTGTCATCTTCATCATTCTCCGTATCATTCTCTGTTTCTGCTTCGGTGTCCTCGTTATCGTCACTGTCATCCACCACGTCGTCCACTGGTGGGGCACACATGCACACAGCGCAATTATCACCCTTAAAATGGGCACAGCTTGCAGCTTTCCCTGCAGGAATATATTATATTTTGCCTGTGAGAAATAATAAAACCAAGAGATCTCTCAACAAAAAGAGCAGGCAGTCATGATGAAATGATACAATTATTGGGAAGATGTACATTATTTCAAGTATATAACAATGGTGATGACTAACAAGGCATAAAAGTAGATAAATGGTGCTCACTGTCATCCTGAGTAAAAGCAATTCTGTTTCGGCTGAGTTATTTCAGATGCCAGAGATTTGATTGCATCAAGTTGTGATTTTGTCCGGGGCATACAACTGACTCTTATAGTCCACTATAAGAGTCCAGTAGGGTAAAATGCATAAAAATGTATCTTAAAAAACACATTAAGCCCGGAAGATATTTTCATTGATGCAGACTATGGATCATAAATTATAGGAAAATGTAGAAACCTGTAAATATGCATGCATTTGCCCAAATTGCATTATGTTTACATTGAATGAGTAAGAGCTCAGTATTCGTTAAAAATCCATTAATTAGGCACACTGTGTAGGGGGGACATGGTGGCTTACAGTTGGAAAATTACAGTACAAGTGAGGAAATGAGCTTTGATTGAACCAATCATTTATTACATGAGGCATTTTTTAATGTTGGTTTAGTGGTGACTCGTGCAAGCGTAATGAATGGCAAATGGTATTCTCTGCTTGTCTTAAACAGTCTTACCCTTCTTTAAGGGCTCGCTGCAGAGCTGAGCGTGTGTTCTTCCTGTAAGTGTAGCAGTGTGTAAGAAGCTTCATTTGACTTAGGGAGTGTTTGTGTGTGTCCACGCATTGAAGTGTTCAAATCCACATTATAGGTGTCTGTGATGTGATGTTTTGCACGTTTTTTACCTCCCGGTCGTTGGTTGTAGAGCTGTGCCACCGGCCCTGAATCCAGCACGTGAACCAGCTGGTATTGGAAGGCTGACTTGATGGTAGGAAGAGGCAGACGGTTTTTGGGGAAGCACTTCCTCATGATGAGACTTGAAGCGTTCACAATAGGATCCAGCGTGCGCACAGAGAGACACTCCTGGAAAGAGACAGTTATGGTAGAAATAACAACTGATTGACATTCAGGGGAAATGTCCTTAGGAAAATATAATGCATGATATACACGTTACGGGGGGGGATCATTTCCCCTCGTCATTTGTTCAACACTTACACTGGAAGAATCGTAGAGAATACGCATGCCGTCCGCCTTGGTGAACGCCCGTCTGCCCAGCTTTATGTTTGTGACGTTGCGCAGACAGCCCAGTAAACCCTTGCGGATCACTGTGTGACGATGCCAAGTGTCGTTGCGGTGCCAGTCGAGGTAAAGGGCGAGCAACGTGGGAACGTAGTTGCCCTCCACTGCCTGCCGAGCGTTTGTCTCTGGACAGAGGACGAGAGGAAACAACCTTATTGACCCAAGTTCTAAAAGTTTTCCAATACCTTGAACAGCTTGAGATCAAAATGTAACAATAGAGCATTAAAATGAAAGCAGAGCACGCTTTAATCAATACTCACTTGATTTGAGGAGAGCAACAAGTGCATCTACAGCGACCCTGCAAAGTCAAACACAGAAGATGAGTACAGATGCAACTAGTTTGCTGTTTCTACTTTTAAAGGAGACCTTGCGAATTTTAGTTTGTTTTTAAATGAAACTTGGCCGAGCAAACCCAAGACACAACTTATTGTATAAAGCAATGTCAAACTGTCCATTGTATGTCTAGTATTTTGTGCATACTTGATCAGTGTGGTGTTCTTCTTGCTGTACGGTGCCACAATCTTGAATACCAGTTCAACCGCTCCGTTTTTCCCCAGAGCTATGGCGTTTATCACTTAATGTAGTAAAGGTGAAAAAAGACAGAAAACAAATGTATCTTTTATTGTAGAGAATCAATATCTATCGAGTAATGTCACCATTAACTTACTGTTGGCTGAGTAAACCCTAAGAACCTGCAAGCATGGCAAGAGCAGCTTGACATTTTGGAGGTTTCTCTTAATCAGGTTTATCGTCACAATCAAAGCTCCAGTCAGACGTGCCTTTACACCCAATTTCCTATCTGAACACACATAAAACCTTGTTGTGAAACTTTATTTATTGATATATTTTTTTTTTACAAAATGATGAGACAGCATCTCGCTAAATTGTTGTTTTGTTTTCATGGTCTAATAGTTGAGATAAAGATGTATGTTTCAATAAAATGAACTATAACTAAAGCATCTGGGTAGGGACTTATAATTGCAGTAATTCTCACCTATTGTGTGTGTAGTTATACACTACTGTATAATACACTTAACAAGTACATTTCCTACCTTTTGGGCCCACCTTAGCCAATAAGGCATGAAGATGCAACATGAGCTCCTCATTGGGGTGATATTCTTTGCCAGCACTGATCAGGATACGAAGAAGCACTGATGTTCCTCCTTTTGATACAAAGACCCCTACTCTGCGCCCTTTGCCTAAACGGGTATACAAATAACATATGATAGATATATACATATGATATGGATAGATGGATGGATGGGATGTACTCACCCAGGGTCAGCAGCTCACTGAGTATGCACAGAATGTTGAGGATGGTCTGAATGTCCCGGGTGCTCTGTCAAGATTAGCATAAATAAACTATTAAAATATGGGCACCGAAAACACAGTTTTTGTCATTCTCTGGCAAACATGTCATAGTTTAATGAAATTAAAAGACTTTGTTAGAGCAGTGGTCTCCAAACCGGTCCACTGTGGGTCCTGGTTTTACTTCCAACTAATCCAGCATAAGAAAGTTTACCTAATGAGAATCCTGCTAAAAAAAAGCAGTACCTGAATGAAATCTTCTACATTTCTGAGGCATCAGAATGGTAGGAATGTTTTGTTTTAGGACAATTTTGTTTTCTTTGACCATTTTAGTAGGGCAAAAAAAGAAAGTAGGATAGTAGGTATATAGTCAGGTAAGTAGACTGGTAGATATGATGAGGAGAATGACTCGTTTCCATGCCAACCAACCTCCAGTGAGGACAGGATAACCTCAATGCCGCTTGTGCCTTTGGTCATCACCTCCTTAGACGTCTTCTCTGTAAGAAAACAAGTGGACAGCTGTTCATTCATCTAATATTATTATATATCGTATTTGGTGAACTGTATGGTTACATTTTGCCTTTCATCCAATCATTCAGATGAAATACAATTAATAAAGCTAAAACTGGTCAATTGTACGGGTAAATTGTATAAGCACCCTTTGCTTTAATGGCAGATTTTTCTCTTTCCACAGGTATTTCCAAAAACTGGGTTCGGACTCCTGGAACATTTTAAAACCGTCTATATCATTAAAAAATAATTTTTACAGACAACATACCTAAATATTAAATGGAGAATAGTGATAGATTATCCAAGCACTTGGAACCGGCTTTATACCTGAACCTATGATGAAGATAAGCGGTTGAGATAAAATGGTCGATGGATGAATTAATTAATGGTACAATGACCTTCATAGGTCAAATTTATGCAATTATTCATTGAGGATATACTGGTATAGCATTACATAATACACTTAAGTAGCATGGATTCTTTTCAATTGTGAATATTCTTTCTCTTTCCTTTATAAACGAGATATAATACTGGTGATTGTCTAGCTTTACCTGAAGAGTCAAGGCAGTTGGTGCAGTGCTCCATTTGCAGGTCCTCAAACGCTTATTTTTGCTAATTGTATTCCCAAAAAAAGTGTGTCGCTATACTGTGAAAAGAACACTAGGACTCCTGTAATCACCCTAAAACAAAATACATCGTGCATTGCTCTAGAAAACTCAAATTATAACCTTACGCACATTTCCAATGAGCCTTTTAAAAAAAAACGTAAGACGGTCCACAATAAATAAATAATCCGCAATATGCAGTATGAGCTCCCAATGCTGCCACTTGTTAATGCCCTCTGAGTCTTGCACACTTAAAACATGAAACCCAAGGAAAGCAAAGTCAAGGCCAAGGTTTACAGTTACAGCCAGACGGATCAGAACCCGCGTCACACAGCTTCCAGGGGGTGTGTTACTTTGCGTGTGTCTATGCTTGTGTGTATAAGAGAACAGTCAGAAAACAGCTGACAGACAGGGAGGTGGAGTCAATGGGAGGTGACAGACACAAGACATTCCGCTGCCCCCATTCGTCATGGGAGGGTGGTAAAACCGTGTCCAAGAAAAATGGTGGCATCTTAGCCTCAAAATACTTTGTGCCAACACATAAAGTGAGCAGGATCTTTCACCAATTGAACATCAGAAATATTTTGCATATTTTCTGCACAGGATTATAGAGTGCCTATATAAATGGCCCTATTTTAATTTATAAGGTACTCCAGATTATAAAATGCAATATAGTGGTTGTAATGGTGGTGGTGGTGGTGGTGGTGATAGTGGTGGTAGTGATAGTGGTAGTAGTACCTGTATTATTATTAGTAGTAGTAGTAGTAGCAGGAGAAGGAGGAGCAGGAGTAGTGGTATTCTTGTTATTAGTTTAAGTAGTAGTAGTTAGTATTATAAATTGATATTATAATCCACATCGGATTATAAAGTGCAATGCCGGTCGATGAGTGTGTAACAGCCCATTACCATACTTCATAATGGAATTTAAGGCCTGAAATTTTAATGCCTCTTTTAGACATTTATCAGTTATTCGTTTTCCGTACCGCTTATCCTCACAAGAATGTCAGAGGAAATTTTATAAAGGTTTGCCAAATTTAAGACTGAAGACTTTCAAAACTTGCCATCAAGAAAATTAAAAAATAAAAACTCTACAGAAAATAACTAACACAGAGATTTTTGGAAATCATCTCCAATTAAAGTAAGCCGTAGTCAAGAATTGTTTTGGTCTCATGTGTCCCTCATGTCAACAGGCACTATTATAAGGTTTATAGATTCAAGATTAATTAGGGCTCACCCTGTGACTGTATGAGATGGAGGAGCTTGGAGGTGATCTGCCGGGCCATCTCAGGATCCCTCCCCATGGAGTCTCCGTTAATTTTCTCCAGCTGGGCCAGCAGGATCTGGACCCTGGAGTTGTTGGGAACACTGTGAGACAGAAAAAAAATTGAATTTATTTGACACTTTCATTAAATGTTAAACAAGATTTAAGATTTATGCTCCACAGCCTCCACTTCTTTACACTGTGGTGTTTATAGGTTGCTGTGGTACCACTTATAAATTAATGTAAAAACTACTTCTGTAAACAAAGATTTTACAGTGGACAGTGACACAACAGTGCTTTCCACGATCAATTTGTGAATCGGAATGTTTGAGAAAAAAATCCCAAAGCTCTCCACTGGGATACATCAGGGTCATAGCTCTTGAGACTTGTATTAGTTTAATTTATCCCCTGTTCAAGTCCAAGATGGCACAGCCCCAAACGTACACTAAATAAGGGCAATAAATTATCGGCTTTTACAAACAGTCAACATTAAAAATGGATTCTAATTCTCAAGAGGCGATGCAAATCTGCTCTAAAGCAGCCATGTTCTGGACAGCGATCAAATATGCGAGTGGTATTTATAGAACTAACAAAACATCAGGGTATACATGATTTCACCATGTTTAGGGTGAGCCTTTCTGGGTGGCTGGATATGCGGGTTGAAAGGTCGCTGGTCGGTACAACAACGACAAACATTAGAGAGGAGAATCAAAGTTTTACCCAGTGGAACTCAAAGTTCCCCATGTCCTTATAAAGACAGCAGATTAGAGTGCACGCTAAGGACAATAGCAAGTCAAGCACTGAAGGGTTCAATGAAAACCCAAACAAACACATTATACATCGGAAATACATGAAAGGCATTACAGCCACACTAAAAGGAAATATTAATCTTTCTGCTCATGAAAATGTTCTGCAAGTAGTTCCTCAAATAGCGTAATGGCTTTCGGGAACATTGCAAATATATACACAAATATGTATAGAAACAGGAATGTATCATAATACATTTCATCATTAATGAATGAATGATTTGTCGTGATATTTAGCACCTTTTTGTTCTTCACAAAACATAGCTTGTTTTTTTATTTAACATATATTTGTTCTTGGTTTCTGATGATTTAAAGAATGACACTGTGAAAAATACTAATTAACCTTTGTTTCATTAAAACAGTGCTACTTCATCTGTGAAATAACTAAGTAATATCAACAAAATAATTGCATTGTGGCTGTCCACCTCTTGGGTAATTAATTTTCTTTATTCTTTCTTAAATCCTGCAGCCACATTTCTTTCTATTGAGACTTCTATTGAGTTGCTGCATCACAACCTTTAAGCGGGTAACAACTAAGATCATATTTTCTGACTGGAAAAGATTGCAATTGGCAAATTCACATGCATTCTTTGCTTTGGACCAAATTAGCAGAGCTGCACATTGTGTAGTTTCGCACTGGTTATTAATAGAATTTATTATGATAATCTTATTAAGACTACAGAAAAGACCAACAAAGTGTTTTATTGCCTGATGGCTATTTAATTGCCCCTCAAGGATTTTATTGAACCCAGTTGAATTGACTTGGACTGTATTGAAATGATTTGTTGTTATAGCCAAGAGGTCAGTTTCCATGTTTACCTTCTTTTTGTTACGCTTTTTTGCACAAGCTCACATTGTAACCTAGCGTCAAGATGCAAACAAGCACTCGACATTCCACTGGCCATTTAAAAAGGATAAAGACACACTTGAGGGAGCAGATGCTTATGACACAGAACATATGGTGTCATTTTCACCTCTTTCAGTGTCATTGACAATGTTGGCGATCAAAATATAAAGTGGCACATTTGTTTAAAATATTTTTCTATAACCTTGGTTGCTCTTTTAGCAGGTTTGCAAAATTGATTGCATTAAAAGTGCCCTTAATATCATTTTTTGAATTGCTTTAATTGGTCCTTTAGAGGGTCTTTTATATGGATATGCGGTTTCTCATGCAGCTGATTGGATGTCATTTGAAGGCTTCACATAGTTTTAAAATAAAGCAAATAATAAAGTGAGTCACTCACCCTTTCTCTGAGGCCATCTTGGGTTTGTTCATTTTCACCACATTAACATGTCATGTCGTCTGTGAAAGAAAAAGACAAACATAATTGGAAAAAAAGGGAATTCGGGACACACATATGGTCAATACAGTAGCACGTTATTTGTAAGAAAATATGAGTCATAAAGAATTTTATCAGTGCCTGACAGGTATGTTAGTCTTGAGTATATTGTGCAGCGTACTGTCTCACTGCATGAGGACACAAAGTAGTGTTGTTGTGGAAGTGGGATTAAATTGGATTGAGGGTTGGGTCAATTTTTATTGCCGATTGTCAGTATAAACTGGTTTGAATCTATTTCAGACATTCATTCAGACACACCAATTATTTTTCAAATGAATTTTGAAAGGATGTTTTGTTCTGAAAAAAAAATCAATGCAATGCATTATTAATTTATGATAGAATGTTGGAATGCACAGCATGTACATACAACTACATATTTTGTCATGACGCGCTGAAGACTTAACTGGTACATCTCTAAATTAATGAGTGTTTAAATAATGTAAATTGTTCCAAGACTGATGTCGGTTTTGAGAATAACAATTTTATATTTTTTATATTAATAAATATACATGTAGACTTTCAACAAATGGACAGTATCAGTCAAAAGTTGTGGGGGGGAAAAACATTGTCATCTAGAGTTAGGGGATTCTATTTAAAACAATCCCATAACAGTGCATGAACTACTTTTAAATATACAACATGTAATTCTATTTTGACAGCACATTTAAACTAGGAGGAGTGGCTTTCAACAGCCTGAAGCTTCTTTTTTTTTTACCTCAAATGTGTTTACTATGCCAAACTGCTGGTTTATATGTGAAGTATTCTGAGTTCAGTTAACTGCGACCATTTAGTGTCTCGTAGCTCCATAATATCAAGTCACTCCTCCTATTCAAAGGCATGATTGCTGTATATTAACTACTATTTTCTTGAAAAGTTACTCATTTTGAAGTATACATGCATTTAATGTGCTTTTATTTGTTCAAAATCATTTTAGTCAAGTCATCAAGGAGAAAAATAAAATAATGGTCATCTCATTTAATTTATCAGCTGCCAATGGTGGTGCTAGACGTCCAATATATTTACACTAGGAATTTCTGTTTTTATACATTTTAATGATATACATTTGTTCATATTAATATTTTATTCATTCATAATATCATTTATTCAGTCATTCATTTTCCATTCCACTTTATTTCACGGGGGTGATGGAGACCATACCAGCCAACTCTGGGCAGCAAGCAGGGGAATTGGTTGCAAGCCAATGGCAAAGCACATTGACACAAACAACCATTCACACTAACAACCAGTTTAGAATGTAATCTAACAATCAGTTTAGAATGTTCAACCAGCCTATAATGCATGTTTTGGGGAAGTGGGAGGAAACGGGTACCTGGAGAAAAATGTGAAGCGGATGTGGTAACCACTCATCCACCAATTATTAATATAAATACAAATTGTACATGTGATGAAATTAGGATATTGAAGAAAAAATATGAAATTATTTATTTAACTGAAATGAATCCATTTATTTTCATTATTCATGTATAATGAGATCTAAAGCTTCACCATAAAGCACATAGATCATCAATAAATAAGCAATAAATAAATATGCAGTTAACATAATAAGTATAGTCAGCATCAAGAAAGTCGTCAACAGTGGTTACATAAATAAGTCTATATGACCATGAATGTTATCTCTACAAATATGTACTTCAGTTTTTGTTTTCAAGCAAAAATGGTAATTTCCCATACAAAGGCTTAAGGTGACAAGGCAAATTTTACTCAAAATAAAAGCTATAAAATCCCTGGCAAAGGCAGGCGGGGTCAGATGTTATTATGCTTCCCTTCAACACATTATAAATGTTGTTTGATGCTGGCTTTAATTTGATCTTAACGTAGGCTCTTCCTGTTATTTGACAGTTATGGGCATTTTGACAGATGGTCGCTAGTCTTCGCACGACCTCCTTAAAACCACAAAAGGTGCTTGATCGCTTTGAAAAAAAACTGTCATCTGGCCCTGAAGAAGCGCAATGTATGAGTGAGGTTGGCTAAAAGGGTTAGCGGGCCAGGGCAGTTGCACCTGCCGCCGCCGGGGACGAGTCACTTGTCAAGCTAACGTGGGATTGCACTCACAATAAAGCCAAATGTATGAACGCATCCGTAGAATTGGGGGCTCTCTCATAGCTGATCGCCAGGACGAAAGGGTAAAAGGATGAGCACAACTTACCCGAGTAGCAAGAAAGGGTTGTCCTCTCGAGACAACCGCGGTGGGTGGGCGATGGAGGTTAGTTTATCCGACAAAAGTGTGCGTTGCTCGGCTCGGGTGGCTCCTTGAAAACACCCTGGTTATGATGTGATGAGAGGCTGCCCCCGCCCAACTGTCGGAGAGAAAGAGAGAGGCTGTCAAAGTGAGCGAGTCACGCGAGACTCCAACTCTCAATGCAGTTTTACGTGATCGGACGACTTTTATGGTTTAGCCTGTGCACCATGGTTTTCAGCAAATACACCCCCGATGGGATGGTGTTTTGCATCAGGGAGTCAATCACAGTGTGAAGTGTCTCGCAGCGGTTGATAGTTTTCAACGGGACGTAAAAACTATGAGTGCCGTCATTTGTTGATGACGTCATATACCCGCGCCAGTGTTCGCGGTTCCCGGGAGGTCTTTCCCCTTTCAGCTAAGGCTACATGGCTATTACCAAAACATAAGGTATGTCTTAGTTTTCTGTCAAAACTGTGCATTTTAAGGAGCGATCGTTTATTCGTCAGACATTCTAAATCTAAAGGAGAAAATATAAACACTTCAGCTGAGGAAAATACCCTTACAGTCTCTAGCTAAGATGTGGATCTTTGTATTGTAGATATTAGATTTTTTTGATGGGTTCTGTCTGTCCTTGAATCATTTGATTTCATTAACTAAACAGTAACGCGATTGTATCCAAACATGTTGTCTTAATAAATATAATCGTATTGTGAACAATAGATATTTGCTACAGGTTGGAATTTAAAATACAATCAGATGTTTGTTATATAATTAATGTGTGGCTACAGTACATCAACATTCTCTCATGTGAGTGGAAATTTAAAAGACCACATCTGAACCAATTTTTGATCTAGTTGTGTTTAGAGCAAGTAGAAATGCAGTAGAAAAAAATCTTTTGAATCTCTTCCAATGTTTGATTGTAGCTAGCTGTAATTGTTATCTTGATTCTGTTAGACATGGTTTAGTCTTTGGAATCTATGTGTTCTCCTGCCCTTTAATGGTTGGCAAATGGGTTTTTAGTGCAGCCAAGCATGCAGTTGGCACTATTTCAAATTCCATCCTTGCATGTACTGCCTTCTTGGTCTGATGCCACCAGAGTTGAGCATGCATTGAATGATGTGTAGGAAAATGAGAAGGAAACATGTCTAATTTGCTGTGCTCCGTGTGAACGTGTAGTTTTCGCCATGGTGATGAAGTCGTCGGTGGATGAGGATGATGCCGGCTGGGGGCTGGGCATTCCGGAAAAAATGAAGAACAATGCCAACTGGGTGGATATCACCCATGATTTTAAGAGCTCTTGTAAAGGTACCTATCATCATCAATTTGCCATTGAGATGTCTTGATCTGTGTTTACTGTCTCTTTCTTTAAACGTTCATTTTTATCTTGTAGAATTGAACCTTGGGGAGTTGCTTCATGACAAGCTGTGAGTATGCAAAGGGCTACAATTGTCAAACACAATACATCAACATGATTGCATGGGGGTAAAAACATGTATCTGTGGTCGCAGGTTCGGCTTGTTTGAGGCCATGTCGGCCATCGAGATGATGGATCCCAAAATGGATGCCGGGATGATTGGGAACCAAGTCAACAGAAAAGTGCTCAACTTTGAGCAAGCCATCAAGGTACATCCCTGCCCTCACACAGCACTGCTCATTTCGCATAAGTGTATTTAATCAATGTGTAATGTTTCCTTTTCTCACCTGTAGGAAGACGCCATCAAGGTGAAGGATCTAAGCTTACCTGAACTGATCGGAATCATGGATACATGCTTCTGCTGTTTGGTGAATTTCACTCTGAACGTTCAACAATGTCACAAAAATGTACCCATATGATTCATATATCATATGTTGTGTTCTTGTAACAGATCACATGGCTAGAGGGCCACTCTCTTGCTCAGACGGTGTTCACCTGCCTGTACATTCACAACCCCGACCTTATCGAGGAGCCTGCCCTCAAGGCCTTTGCCCTGGGCATCCTGAAAATTTGCGACATCGCACGGGAGAAAGTTAACAAGGCGGCTGTATTCGAGGAGGTGGGTTGCAGGGTTATTTTTTTGAGATTTGTGGGGGTGATCTTTGCTCATGCTCCCGTATGTAACCATAGGAGGACTTCCAGGCCATGACATATGGCTTCAGGATGGCCACAAATGTCACAGACTTGCGTGTGACAGGTACAATGTTTTGTATTGTTATGCTACGCCCGTCGCCAAATGCTGTTTTGTATTCCTGTTTATGTGGTGTATATCTATTTTTTTCTTTCTGTCTTCTAGGCATGTTAAAGGATGTGGAGGACGAGCTGCAGAGGAAAGTCAAGGTATCTTTCTTTTCAAAATTTGTCATGTTGTTGCCACATTCTTCGGTGTTTTATTTTTTATTCTTGTCCATTTATAGAGCACACGCAGTCGACAGGGAGAGCAGCGAGATCCAGGAGTAGCTTTGGAGGTGATTGTTTTTGTAATAGATGCTGCATGTCGCTATAAATGTGTTCCTTGCTGGTGTAAAATGGAGGCTCCCTAGAAGGAGTGATGCGGGTAGTGTTTTTATAACACTGATTACAGGGGCATTCATCACTACTTTTATTATCCTCGACGACAGTGTAAATGAAGATTGTTCTTCAATCTTATACACATAAAGTCAATAATAGATCTGAGAACTACACAGAAAAATCTGAAGTTGCCATTTCTTGCACTTTATTTCCGATCCATAACACTTATTAATTCTGTCACTGTTCAATCTGTTATACGTGACTTCCTATTCTGTCACCTTTCAGTTCCGTTAAATTGTTTCCTGCTCCTGACAGTCCTTTCCTGTGTTTGAAATACTTTTCATGTCACGAACTTGCTATTTCTCTGTCGTTTTATTTCCGTAAGTGTTAGGACACTGCTATGTATTATCATATCATATAAATCAGATTTGTGTAGTTCTTTTCCTGTTACCGTGTTGCTGCTCCAAGTTTCCTAAATTGATGCCTTTGTTTACTTGCAGCATCAGCAATACTTGGCATTGTTCAACCGCATCAAGTTCACTCGCCTTCTCTTGACTGCACTGATCGCCTTCACCAAGAAAGAAGTAACCTTAATAAGTCGTCTTCCAATAGAACACACAGTGACAGGCATGCAAGCGAGCGATTTGCTACTTTGTGTTATGTAACAGACCAGCTCGGTGGGGGAGGCCCAAAAGCTTGTTGCGCAGGCAACTGACCTCCTCTCTGCCATCCATATGAGTGTGCAGCATGGCATCCAGTCGCATAATGACACCACCAAAGGAGGTTGGCAAAGGAACTCATTAATAATATGTTGTTGTTTTTTTGCGTGTCAATGCTTCATTATTTTTCCATGCCATTGGTAATAACAGTTCTATCTAATTAGTTGGCTGTTTTCAACCTCTGCAAATTTAGTTCAAATGGATTGGATGTCTTTCGCGATCAATAGCTGACAATGAGTTCAATGAGTTTTTGTATTGTTTTCTATTCTATTGTAGGTCACTCTATCGTGATGGGCTTCGAGCCACTGGTCAACCAGCGCTTGCTGCCGCCTACCTTCCCTCGGTATGCCAAGATCATCAAGAGGGAGGACATGGTGGCCTACTTCAGCAAACTCATCGAGCGCATCAAGACCGTCTGTGACGTCATCAACACCACCAACCTGCATGGCATTCTGGTAACGAGGATGGCTCTACTGCCTGACTCATAAAAGTCATGATTCATTTGATCACAGAGCAGTTATATTGGAATGTCACGTTTTTTTTATCGACCAGGACTTCTTTTGCGAGTTCAGTGAGCAGTCTCCTTGCGTGCTGTCCAGATCGCTACTTCAGGTGAGGCCCTGCTTGTTATATTCGCCGTCTCAGTGTTAACAACCCAAGGGATTGTCATGGCTCTTCTAGACGACGTTCTTGATCGACAACAAGAAAGTTTTTGGCACGCATCTGATGCAGGACATGATCAAAGATGCCCTTAGGTACTTTGTCAGTCCACCCGTTCTCTCATACAAGTAAGTCTGCAAAAAGTCAAAGATGTTCAATACCAGAAATGTTCATTGGGAGGCGTCCTCTGTTCGACCCAAAGAAATACTTTTATCTTGTCTGGCATGCGCAGGTGCTGTTTGTTTAACAACCATCAAGCCAAGGACTACATTGACTCTTTTGTCACACACTGTACAAGGGTAACTCAGTCATCAGCTTTATTTAATGCCTAATCACGTATCGTTTGTTGACCCGACTCCTTTTTATCATTTGCTGTTAGCCCTTCTGCAGCCTGATTCAGATCCATGGACACAATCGAGCCCGTCAGCGTGACAAGCTCGGTCACATTCTGGAAGAGTTTGCGACCTTACAGGATGAGGTGACATTACCAGAAAAGTTCACTGGTCTACAACAAATTTCTGAACCTTTGGGTGAACCTTTTGGGATATTTCACTATGATACAGTAGTTGTGTACCAACCTTGTACATATAATCTCTATCAGGCGGAGAAGGTCGATGCGGCCCTGCACAGTCTGCTGAGCAAGTATGAGCCCCAGCGACAGCACCTTGCCTGCCTGGGGACGTGGATCCTCTACCACAACCTGAGGATAATGATCCAGTACCTCCTCAGCGGGTTTGAGCTGGAGTTGTACAGTATGCATGAATATTACTACGTTTACTGGTACATCGCCCGGACTGGTAGTCACCACCACTGTGCTAAGGATGACCGACTAAGCCGTGGCCATCCCGCAGGTATTTGTCAGAGTTTCTCTACGCATGGTTGATGTCCACGCTGAGCAGAGCGGATGCATCGCAAATGGCTGAAGAGCGGATCCTGGAGGAGCAGGTGAAAGGACGCAGCAGCAAAAAAAGCAAGAAGAAAAAGAAAGGTACGCTAAGGCTATTTGTTCTGGTCAGGACATGGTTGCTCCTTTTTATCCTAGGCCTGTATACAATGGTTTATTTTAACCTTGGCTTCAATGTATGTGTGCAGTTCGTCCTCTGAGCAAGGAGATCAACATGAGTCAAGCCTACCAGAACATGTGCGCTGGCATGTACAAGGTACGACAGCAAGTAAGTCCGATAAGTCGACCAAATCGGTAAGTAACCTTTAGTCTGCCTTCTCGTCAGACAATGGTGGCGCTGGACATGGACGGCAAAGTGCGCAAACCTCAGTTCGAACTGGACAGCGAGCGAGTACGCTACAAGCACCGCTTCGCACCTTTTAACAGTGTCGTCACCCCGCCGCCCGTGCACTACATACAGTTCAAGGTAGCTGATTTTTCATTTCACTTGAATATTGAAGCGGCATTGATTGCATTTTTGTTTTGATGCCACCTCGGAAGACAAACTGTTCCGAACTCCAAAGAATCATTCAATCTGTTATCAAATTCTGTGAGCAATAAAGGGGCTCTACAACAGATAACATGAAAAATGACAATAACATCACTGTTTTTCATGGACAATTTATTAAAACCTTGGGTACTGAGCATTTTTAAGGATTTATATTGGTTACCACATGGATGCTACTAATGTACTTTTTGTTCTTATATGATACAAGTAGACCTTTTTTTGAAAAAAAATGGCCTAAGGACAAAAATGTGCATTCTAATGTACTATATACTACTGTAGAGTGTTGGGATCTCTAGCTACATGGGATTGTTTTCTTTTTTAAATATTCTTCCTGTAGTGCCCCTTTTTAAATGAAGATCTCTGCTCCACAGGAAATGTCTGACTTGAAGAAGTACAATCCTGCGCCGGGCTCTGCTGACCTCTACCTGGCAGCCAGCAAACACTTCCAGCAGGCCAAGTTTATCCTGGAAAACATGCCTAGTCCCGATTCTGAGGTATTTCAAATGACTTTCTTTATGCTGCCCTTTTGATTCATGTGACACTTAACCAAACAATCAATGTATCACACCTCTATTTTTTACTTAGTTTAATCTGAAAATGTGTGGGCTTAAAATACAGTTAACTATTTAATCTTTTAATAAAAGTAGTACTCTTCTAAACATCATTTGTATGTTTGTTCTACATTGTGTGACAACAGGTGAATGGAATTCTGAGAGTGGCCAAGCCCAACTTTGTGGTAACCAAACTCCTGGCTGGAGGACATAAGAAGGAGACCATGGTATGAATGGCTTTCATCGTTCTTTCTTCGGCCTCCCTTTAATTCAATTGTTTTTTTTTTCATCACTAGGTGTTACCAGAATTTGACTTCACAGCTCACAAGTACTTTCCCGTGGTCAAGATCATGTGACGTAAAACATCAAATCAACATTTGTGCTCCTGCTCCTCCCTGTCTCTCTCACCTGTGTTCATGAATGTGTGGGTTGCACCTGTAAATGGTGTGTGTTTGTGGCCAATGTTTTAAAACTTGTAATAAAAGTGGTAAAGTTAAAGTGGGCTATTTCATATATGATATCCAAATTATTGAACTGACAATTTATGACTACAGGTAACCTTAAAATATTGAGTTTTGTAAAAATAAACCTACATTTTTAGAAAAACCTTTCTAGTAAATAATGGCAATTACTGCATCATAAGAAAATAAAAGTTCACTAACATCTAGTCATTTCTAGTTTTATTCAATATTATTTAAAAACCCTTTTTTTGTTTTGCCATGTTACAACTAATTAGTAAATCAAAATATTCTGCTTTTAATTTAAAATATATTCTTGAAGTATAAAACATTTAAATCCAGTAGATCTAAATTTTCCTTACCATTCCATTTTATAGTCTTAAATATCATAATGGTAATTATTTCCTAATATATTATAGACTGAGTTTAGGTCAAATGTTATATGTAATAATATTCTTTTATGTCATCACAAAATAACAGGAATCAAAAGATCAATAAGTGTAGAAAGTTTTTTTTTTTTAAAAAGTCCTCTTTTATTGAATGAAACTTATTTGTTCAGCAGGTCAAAACATTTACACATTAAAACCACACATCTCAAATCAAAGTGATCTGCTGGTGCAAAGTAGATTGGGTTCATCCTTCAATGGCTCTGTCCTTTGACCAGGACACATAATATGGCTCCGTCCTTCATTCAGTGGACATTTTGTGAACGACTTGACTCAGCAGGCCCATCCTACTGGTTCCAAAAAACTATCAAGCTTGTGCTGTTGGACATCTTTGCCTCTCCTTGGCTGTTCAACAGACAGTCAAAATGGTTTTAATTCAGTGTGTCCAACGTGTGCTTTTTTTCTTGGACAAAATTCTTCTTTCACACTAAACAAGGAGTAGGATCTGACATATTCGAATCAGTATTTCAGTCATATTGTGAAATATTAATACCCTGTGTTCACCTTATATTTGAGCCAGTTGAGCCTGCTTGTCCGCCTCGAACTCTCCTTCATTTTCGTCATCGCCATTGTAATCGGCCAGATCCATCACCTTGTCTTAGAGGGCAAAGAAAAATAGACACACCCTAGCATTCACTTCCACGCGCACAAATTCCCACGTGACATCTTTAACACACACACAAACGTGAAGCCATACCAACGGTGATATCCCCTTGCTGTTTGTCCAGATTAAGTCCTCGCCCTTCCAACATCTGCTGGTCGTAATTATCTTCTTCATTAAGCTTCTCTTCCACGATGGTAGTGTCGGATATCCCTTTGTCAGTCGGCACCTGACCTGCCTGTGGTTCTGCCGCTTTGAAAAACAGCCAAATGTGCATTGTTTCCTCTAATTTTTCACGTCCGGGCATACAAATAAACTTTCTGCGCATGCCGCAGACTACAGTGAGCAACATCAGCCCAGTCAAAATGGATTGGGGCTCTGATGTCGACAATGGCCCCGAAAAAGGAACATTTACCCTCAGGCTTCTTGGGGGCCTAAAATACACCCGGTATCCTCACCTTGTATATTGGCGGCCATCCTCTCCAGGTGAGTCTGATTATTTGTCAGAGAGGACTTGCTGTCGTGTGCCGACACAGCCACCTCAGGCTTTTTCGTGTCGTCTTTTATCATGTCGGACTGGCGGTTGCTCTCTGAGTTTCCTGCACCCCCTTAGGAGGAATAACTTATTTTTGCATTCGTTCAAAAGGTGTGTGTGTTTGATGCCTCAGATTTATTTTAAAATGACTACAGCTTAAATATGTGTGCATATGAGCTTTACCTTGTTTGTTCAAGATGTTGCTGCGTAAGGTACGGTTGGAAAAGTTGCTCAAGTTAGTCAATGCCTTGAGGGACACGTTTGCCAACGGGCCGATCACTTGTATGCCGTTGTTCTCCGCCTTGTTCTCCTGTCCACGTTAGAATAGTCAAAAAGTGGTTTAGGAGACATTGGTTATCTGGATGGAGAGAAGGAGCTTGGTAACCTTCTTTTGGGCTTCCAGTTTGGCTGCAGTCACACGCTCATCACACAACTCCTTCTGGGACAGGAGCTGTGAGTTACACTGTGTCCTACAGACACATAAATAAATACATGTTAAGACAATGTTGGGTGAATATGGCTCTTGTGATCAATTGCGGGAAAACTGGCGCCGCAGTGGACTCACACTGTAGGCCTTGTATTTAAAAGAGTTTCTTACATGTCATATGTGAGTTTATCATTGAGGGTCTTGACATTGCTCTGGCAAGCTTGTAGCTCCTTCTCCAGCTTTACCGGGCCATTGTTCTTCTCATTTAGTTGGTCTGCCCACATAAAAATGGCATTAATTTCACAAAATGTATACACAAAACCACAAATAATAAAAGCACAAAAGTGGCTTAAGCACTTGCTGCTAAGAAAAAGATATTACTGGCCAATAAAGCAAGACAATGTGGATGACACACCAAGGAACTTAATAATCTTGTGAGTGGGGAAAGCTACCCATAATTTAGCAGCCTACAAACACCATGAGGTTTTACATGCTTCTTAATGCAATTGAGCAAGAAAGTCATGCCTCAGTATTTTACACTCAAATCCATCAATACAAATAAACTAAAATTTAGATGCAAAGTTGGATATTGATCTACATCTTATATAAGCCATGCACATATCCACACAAAGCAGTACTACCCTTGAGTTCCTGTATGGTTTTGGTGGCAGCGGAGACATTTTGTTCCAATGTTGCCTGTAAAAAAAATCAATAAACACAAGTGCGTTGAGTTATCAAGGTGATCAAATTCTTATTAGATTGGTGTCGCACCTTCTCCTGGTTACAGGTGTTCTGGACTTTCTCCATCTGTTTCTTATAGAGACTCTCGATGCGAGCAGTCTGATCCTTCTGCTTATTGAGCTCCACCTGCAACTCGTATTTCTTCACCTCTGCTGCCCCTACGCGGCGCACCTGGGCCTCCATTTCATACAGTTTCGCCTGTAGTCAAGAAACATGGGGATGCATTTGGATTAGAAGATTTTCACAGTGGATGAGTGGTTCAAATCCAGGTCACGTCCACCACCTGTGTGGAGTTTGCATTTGCCTGCGTGGGTTTCCTCCCACATTCAAAAAACATGCACGGTAGGCTGATTGGACACTATATTTGCCCCTAGGTATGAGTGTGAGTGTGTGTGGTTGTCTGTCTCCTTGTGCCCTGCGATTGGCTAGCCACCGATCCAGGGTGTCCCCTGCCTCTGGCCTGGAATCAGCTGGGATAAGCTCCAGCACCCCCGTGTAATGAGGATAAAGCAGTTCGGAAAATGAGAATTTTCACAGTAATCTAGACCAAAGCCACATTCAAACTATGTTGTTACAAAATCCATTCTTGTGTAATGTATTGCTCTAACTCCTTAGCTGCCATTGATGGGGTAGTTATAATGTATTGTCTGTTGCTAAATTGATTATTGCTAATTGATGATTGACGTAATCAAAAAGGCAGAGAGAAATTAGCCTCAAACAAGCATACGTGCCTTGGAGGAGCAATACATACCTGGAGCTCAAGGTTACACGAGCTGGACACCCAGTAGTTGAAGCCCAGGAGGAGGAGGCAGGCGACAAGGGCGCCTATCATTAAAGGCGGAGATCTTCCTCGCCACCCATTGACCAGTCCACCCATCACTTGTCTACAATCACACACCAGACATTTTTAAGACACTCACAAAACCTGATTTACCTGCCACAATAACACTTAAAGAATTGAGTCATTATCACTGATGACCAAACTTAGTCCCTACCAGGGGACTGTTTGCCCCTTGCTGTACAGTGATTTCCAAAGTGTGTTGACAAAACGTCCAATCCATTTGAACAGTGATCATTCACTGCCAGGCATCCCAGTCAAACCAACTGGACTTTTCTGTTAAAGGCTCTAAAGACAGGAGATTACTCCTTAAATATACACTGCATAATATCCTACGTCACAAATCGGACGGTTAGTGTATTTGAAATATAAAAGCCAATAAAGTGGACTTTGACGGAAAATAATGAGATTTAACGAGATTATACAATAAAGCACTAATAATGTCATTGTCATTCCAATCCAACATTAAATCAAATAGCAGTTCCCTTAATTTATTTTCTTTCTTCTCTGGTCCCTATTCTTTTGACACGATGGGGTGCTAAAACGTTAGCATCGTCTTACCCGGTGAAGTAAAAAAAAAAAAGCAGCTAGAATGTGACGCCAAAATGATTTGGCAGGGTCGAATCTTATCCAAGAGTGCAGAGATGTCGTCCGCAAAGACAACAAAGAGGCATTATATTTAGATCTATCTGTGATGGCTAAACACGAAGCGTAGCGTACTTGTGTTTATACCGTCCCTGTTGACGGAACCGCAGGTGATGCGTTCCAGTGCTGTCGATTAAAAAAAAAACGTTAAACCTTCAACTAAAAAAATCACAGATTAACTTCATATTAATCTCCCAACAAAGCAACCACGTTCAACTACGTATTACAAAATGTCACGTGGCTATTTTACAAACCATTCGTGTAATTACACAACCTTACTAACAGTAATTACTTTTTGGGATACTTGTTAAACTGAAAATTGATGCCTGCGCATTTTGCAATCAAAGACTAAATGTTAGTCATCCTTTTACTAAAAACGACCTAAATTACCCCATGGTTAGAAGAAAGAACAAATTGACTTGAAATCAGATGACGTGGTCTTTTTTTACGATAAACGTGAAGGCAGCACAGTTGACATCCAGAAGACTGACCAGCAAAAAATACACCCAATTTATATATTTTGTTTAACTAGATCTTTTCACAAAATACTCATACCCATAATGCCAGGATTTGCAAAAATTAAGCACCACAGAGCTCATTGTGATGCCCTTTAAGTTATTTTTTGTTTTATTCTTTTAGATTTATTATTTTAGATACAACTTGTTTTTATACAACATTTTGTTGTTATTCATCAAGATTTACTATTTCATTTCCTATTGTGCAGCAAGCAATTATTTTGTATTTCTGGTCCATTGATGTTCTCAATGTTCCTATTATACAGTACATTTCACCTGGTAAACATTTATTTCAGATCTTCAAGTTATACATACTTTAAAATGAAGGTGTTTAGTCAGTGCCCCAAATATAAAACAATTTATCCAAATGCTTTGATGGCTTTCTTGTTATCATTTGACTTTAGTGCAGAATTTGTACTACAATACCACACGTATTTCAAACATCAGATAAATACCAATTCACAATAGGTTGTCAACATCATCTAAGGAAAGATTTGGATTCAATCCACATTTTCTGATCACATGTGATGGAACATCCACACGAACAGGTCGTCGGAATAAAATGGGCCCGTCAGACTAAAGCAGACATCCCTGTGTTCCAGCAGAAAGTCCATTTGTCCCAGCAGGTCCAGGCACATGTGCTCGAGCAAAGTCAGACAAGTGGACCATCCTCTCCCTGAGACACCCATCGTCCCTGGTCCAAAAATGTTGAAATATTGGCTCTCTCCCTCCAGAAAACTGTCCATCTTGTTGGGAAAGTCTTGGTCTGTGACTCCTGAAAGACTATAGGATCCTTTGCAAATACTTATTAGCGAAGCCATCTGTCAGCCTACATGTTTGCTCCAACCCTCTCTGGGATTATCCTAACCACTCCAACCAGTAAATGTGTTCAAACAAATTGTCACATTTTTGTTACAGAAAATAAATAAGAAAGAACACAAGAAAACATATATTCACTAATATTTATATGCATTGTAATCATTTTAATGTTGATGCATAGTCAAAAATGTGAAAACTTTTAACCACAAATCTTAATGTGGTGTAGGATTGCTATTGTGATCCCACTTTGATGTATTTTTGTTTTATAATAATAATAACAGACAGTATTTTAAGCCATACAGTTTTTTCTTAGATTTTTTTACGTCACACAGACTCACCACTAGATGCCACTGATTTCAATCTAAAAGTCATTTTAAGATCGTTTTAGTTTCATTGCAGATTCACCGTAGGGATCACATGCCAGAGTTGTGATCCACAAATTGTGGTTTAAGTCTTGACCTCTGCATATTGCTGTCATGAAACACACCCAATTCAACAAACTTGTGTTTTCGCTTGCTCGTGTCTTGATATTTAGTACTTTTCTTTTTTGTTGCTATTCAGAGTAAACTCTTCGTACGAAACGATTATACAACACGAGACAAACATTGAAACTCCATGCTTTAATTAATCAGCGAGACCTTTGTGTTTGCTGCTGTTGCAGTTAGTAACACATCTGAAAGGAGTGGCATCTGTGGTGGCCTCATTGACAAACAGCGTGTGACCATCTAAGCCAATGAACAACAGAAATGAGCGCGCTGAGACTCTCTTCTATTCTTTCTCCCTCGTGGATCAGAACACTCGATCCATGGGAAACCATTGCGTACAATGATGATGAAACAATGCGGCCCCAGTTCTGTAGCATCCCTGGGGGGGCCACTGTAGGGCCACGGATCCTATAACAAGGTTCTGGATACATCAGCCCCTGGGGACCAACGTGGCTTTGGTAGTGTTTTGCAAACTGTGTTTGGTTATCAGAATGGCACAGAAGATACAATATGTGTGCAAACTTATTTCCTTAGTTAAATCATATTTTTCTATTTAAATCAGTAAAATATTCCAGATGACTCTTAATCTGCGAAATTGAAAATGTAGCCAAAAACATAACAATTCATATGGAAATCAATAAAGTACCAAGGGGAAAGCCAGGGAGTATGATTGGCAAGTCTGCACTTGTGGGGTTGTTGCTCAGACTCCACAGCCACACAAAAGCACCCCCGCAAAAGCAAACACCCATGAAGACAAAGAAGAAAGATTTACCTAATTCTTTGTTGTTTCACTTTTCTTTTGCTGGACTTTATGGCACAGTGCTCTTGTTTTCTTCCTAACCAATCTGTCTTTATGCTTGTGGAAAACAAAAGACTCTGTTTTTGCTTTTACAGTGTAGGTATGTCACAAATTTAGTGAGAATCACTAGGACAAGGGTCATAGATCATGGAGGCCCTCCTGTTAAATCCATTTAGAGTATATATGATGTTTTGTTTTCTTTTGTGGGTTGAAAACTACCTTCATGGAGGATCATGTGAGAATTTAAACACATATCATCGGTTCATGGTGTCTGTTTATCTTAGAATATACCTACTGAGTGGATGATCGAGATGGGCATAAATGTTTTTGTGCAGAGATTATGCAATACTCATTGGTCAGAATGGAAATTTAAGGCATCATTTCTAAAATGAACAAAATGGAAATCTGTTGTTTGTTAGTTTGTTCTTCTCGGAAATAACGGAGTTGGCCTCCCTACAATGTGAGATTTGGTAAGTGTTCACGTGTCTGTTTTTGTGCATGAGTCGTGCAAGATTGCTGTTGCAACTCAAAAAAGGAGTGCCAAACCTGCACTCTCTTTGTATGAGTCACGAGTAATATATCCAAGTGTCTGGATCTTATTGTTACTGACAAAAAAAAAAAAAAAAAAGTTACTAACACCTTCTTAGAACTAATAAATAAATTCTGTTGTAACAACTTTAACCAATTGGTTCTTTGTGGTAAGGATTGTATTTTAATGTATGATATTGCCATAGCAGCCTATTTTACCAACATTCAATTGTGGAGATGCTCAAGCAACCTCATCAATCATCAACTTGTGCAAGTTTTTCTCCATCTGCCTCGATATTATACAGTATACTTAAAACAATAACACGGATAGCAAAAGTCGTTTTGACACCTGGTCATCTAATATTACCATTTATTCTAATAATTAGAGCCCAAACAACACAATATCCCTTGTTTACCAAACTCTGTCATTACCAACTCCATTAAAGTTTTAATATTTAGTACAAGTCTGCCATCTCTGGAAGTAGAGGGCATACAAAAACACAACAGAAGGTCCTTTCTCTTCTTTTCTGCTAAGAAAAGCTCATTAGTCCTCAAACTTCCCGTGACCCCAGTACCCCTGTAATCATCCCTTTCCCTCTACCTTGATTCCCACCGCCTCTCCCACTTTCCCCCTCCCTCTATCATCCCCCCTACAAGGCAACAACTGTGACTTCAGTGGCACCGCCTCCATTCTCTCTCACTGGTCCTTTCATTCACAGTTCCTTCACTTTTCTGCTTCTCCTCACGCCTCCCACTCCTCATTTTTGTCATACTCTCCACCAAAGAGCAACCCTGTTGTGACCAGCGACAGAATTGCACCCCCAACCTCAACCACGCATTGACAGAGCTTTAATTCCACCAGAAAGTGCCTCAAGGTCAGCAAGTAAGTTTCTATCAAATTATGCAGTTGTTCTAGCTAAGCAATTTTTGTGTAGGACACATTGTGCATGTGCTGTTGTTTGAGGTAGTGCTCCGTCAGAGTTGTGTCGCATGCCACATGTGCTCCCTCATTCAGAGTATGTTAAAGAGCTTACCACATTTTGAGGGCTTGTGAAATTGGTTCATAATGTTTGGATTTGACATGCATTCTGAAAAGTGGAATGCTCTGTTGACTGCAAAGTAAAGGTTGTGGAACAATTTTACAAGGGCATATGTGAGAATATCCTGGGGAAAATATGATGCAATAGACTAATTGAGCACTTATAACAGCTCTGAGCATTTCAGATTGGTTCAGAAGTTTTGAAAGACCTAATTGGTTTTACGTTTTATATTTTCTGCAAATTATTTCTTCCAATAATGGTAAACTGGAATGGTATTGCACAAAATTAGGATTAAGATGTCCAGGATCAATGTTAAAACCCCAAATTAGAAACAGTTGGCTTTATTTAAGATGGTGTCCAAGTCTACAGGTGGGTAGGGATCTCAGAAGAGCCCCTTGGGCCAAATATTATTAATGCAAACAGTGCTCAAAAATTAATTTCCCATTGATAGGAGGTGCAAAATAGATAGAAATTACAAGCACTTGTGGTGAGAAATGTCTTTAATGATTACCTTTGCTTTCTTGGCAGAGAACAACTTGTATTTTTTTTTCCGACTGGAACAAACCAAAGGTTAAAATCTGACAAATATATCAGCAAAGAAAAATTCTTATATTGGCTGACAGTATAGGGGGTTCTCAAAAGCCACCAAGATGTCAATCAAAATTTAGCATTTGCTATGATTTTGTTTCCAGAGTGTTCCACTATGACGCAGATCAACGGGGAGGACCCGCAAAGAGCCCGACGAGGCCTCCGGCAGATCCAAGCCGGCATCCAGTCCCGCTCCTTGGTAGCCAGGAAAAGATTTTCCAACATCAGCAAGAATGACGTAAAGGGCTTCTTTGTAAGAAATGCCTTTGTCATATTCACCGTGGCAGCGGTTATCATTGGTGAGTGAAGATGACTTAACTTTAATACTATTGGGTTTTTCAAAAAATCCCCAAAGAAGACGTACAAAATAAAACCGTTATCTTTAAAAATGAACTGGTTAAGTGCTGTTCATTGTCATTTACGGAGACAGTGAAAAGTGACAACTACATACAGCTATTTTTTTAAACATTTGATTTATTTTAGTACCCTAAATGTAATGTACGCACAAATAGAACAAATGAAAGGCCCCAACTGGAGGCCATGGAAGAAAGGGGAATTGGGTACTGTAATCCAACAATAAAATGAAGGAATACAAGATTTCAAGATTGTCCCCTGGCATAAATATTTGAAAATACAGATTCACCCTCTATCAAATTTAAAATGTTTCACTGTTGACCTTTTTTTTAATACTTACCTGTCATTTAATAATGTAAAAGTCTTGTTTTTAATTGTCTTATCATCATTAACATTCGGGCACATCAACACTGACAGAGTAAAGATAATATTATCATTATTTCTAATTAATCAATAGCTGTAAAGAACACACACAACAGTATGAAAATAAAATTTAAAAAAAAAACTGGAGGGCAAGGGAGAAATGGAGCCTAGGTTCCAGATTTTTCAAGCTAAATTCAAAGTTTTTTTTTTTTTTTTTTAAAGATGCTAAGGTCCAATTTCAAATTGTTGGACCTGTGTATTATTGAGAGCACAGTTTGAAATAGATGCGCAGTTGCGGCGCACATATTGGTGTGGTTTGCCACTTTAAGGCCAAAGGCAAAAAGTCGAGTTGCACTCTGTTTGTTGCAAGCGTTTGGTCTCAGGATAACATGGTGGTTTAACTCAGCGCATTAAAATAAAATCTGCCCAATTCACAACACAGGTTCTCTACTGGTTTTCATTGGTCCTGTCTTCCTGACCATGTGCACCAAATTTTGTGACATTGTGTACATAGCACAAAACGAACCAGCTGTCTTGGGAATAAATAGAAAGTTCACAAAGAAACCTATGGAGACCTCACCCGACCTCTTTAGCTGACATCAGAGCTATCGAGATTAACCTTTGAACTATTCTGCGGCAGGAAAGCGGGTGAGGGCCCACTCACATTCTGTACCCCTGCTGGAGCTGCAGTCCATTTGTGAATCAGCTACTTGGTAGACTATAGGCTTCGAAACCCTTAAACAAGAGCACAGTGACTTACACTGTCAGAGAAGGATGCACGTTTATTTCCTATTAGCACCCCCTGCCACCTTTCCAAATGTTTTTGTGCGTGTTTTAACAACCCTCGACAACGTTAACTCTAAATTCAATGCAACCATCTGAAATTCCTACCTAACAATGAAATTATAACAAACAATAAGTATGTTGCGATGTGTGCATTATATAAATTGCTAACTTTTAATTTGACATGTTCAGGTATCATCTTGGGGTTTGCCCTGCGGCCTTACAAAATGTCCTACCGTGACATCAAGTTATTCTCTTTCCCCGGAGAGCTGCTGATGAGGATGCTGCAAATGCTGGTCCTGCCCTTGCTTGTGTCCAGCCTTATAACAGGTCAGTCAACACCATATATAAACAAGGTAGCGCAAAGTATGGCCCATAAGCTGCAGCATCTGATCTATTCTTTATTCAGTAATGTCGACATTTTCCAGTATTTTCATCGCTCATATCATTTGCACACTAGTTTTAATGAACGTATCAATTTGCAAAATGTTTGTAAAAAATAAAAAAAATCAGATATACACAATTTTATTTAAAGTACATTTCCCATTACATTAATTCTGATTATATTAATCAGAAACAATCCAGAAACATGTATAAAACTTTTTTGCACAGTCACAGTATTGACAACAGTCTTGTTATGGTGTGCATCATGCATATAGTGCGTAACCAGGTCATTGAGAGACATATGACGTAATTGTCTCTTGCGGGGACATGACACAGATAAGAGAGGCCCCTTTGTACCAGCACAGCGTAGCATTAGATTTATGCGACATCATATCATGTGATTATTCATAAGGAGAAAACAACAACATGGGGGGTGTCAAAACAGATTTTAAATTCCGTTGACAATGTTGTAATGTATGGAATTATTGTTTAGTAACAGCACGAATGAGTGGTTAGCGCATCAGCCTCAGAGTGGAAGACCTGGGTTCAAATCCAGGTCGGTCCACCTGTGTGGAATATACATGTTTGCTCCAGGCCTGCATGGGTTTTCTCCAGGTACTCCGGTTTCCTCCCACATTCCAAAGACATGAATTGGCTGATTGGATACTCTAAATTGCTCCTAGGTATGAGTCTGGGCGTGAATGTTTGATGGATGTTTTGTTTGTCTCCTTGTTCCCTGCGATTGGCTGGCCACCAATTCAAGGTGCGCCCCGCCTCTGGCCCAAAGTAAAGTTTGCCATACTAGTAATTAATGGAAAATACAAGACCAACATTTGCCTGATTTCAGAGCGGGCAGGCACGGGCTCATTTCCCGCTGGTGGAGGTATGATTGGGAGTGCGGATGGTCGTTTGCCTCTCTGCGTGTTCTACGACTGACTGGCGACCAGTCTAGGGTGTAGTCTGCCTTTCGGCCAAAGACAAGTGGGTTTGGCTCCAGCAACCCCCGCAACGTGTTGGAGAATGCGCGGAATGAAAGATGAATTAACTAGTTTGCCACATCTTGGCTGTTTATGGTCTTTGGAGTGCTCAGGTTTACGGCCATGTAAAGCCCCTCCAAGTGCACCTTACTTCGTTTGTCCACTTAATCGCGCTATAAAAACAAAACATTACAATAGACAAACATAGCCAAGACCATGGTCATCTCCTTCACTTTTGTTTACTCATGAGAACTATCTTACCTCTTGAAATATGAGTCTGCTTTCCTAACATAAAATTCTTCCTTTGCAAAACATGGTTAACTAAGCAATAGTTGCAGATGACCACTATATAATTCAGCAGGCATTTTTTGAATTTTTCTCATACTTTTGGACAGTGAGGCTGAATAGAGTCAGCGTCAAGTGACCAATTACGCTGGATGACAGTGCTTGTGTTGAGGCAAGAATCCTTGAAAAGACAAGGCTATTATCAGTCATAGTGAAACTAGGAAAGTAAGTATGGTACTTGCACAACGGAATTTGACCACAAAATCCCTTACACATGTTTCAGCAGCATTGTAATATGCCATATGAATTTAAAAACTGCATTGAGAGATATTTGCCAGCCATAACAGAGTAGATCAAGTTCCAAAAAGTCTGGTTAATGGGATTCTTTCTTGTGCCCCAGATTTCATCTTCTCCAACCAAAGGGGGGCTGCATTTGTACTTGCAACCCCCCACTTTCCATAACTACCTTTCTGTTGCCTTGGCTCTTTCATTCTTTTGCGTGTAAGAAATTTGTGAGGCGGTGTATGTTGTTGCCTGGACGACAAGTCAGTGATCTGTGTGTGTGTGTGTGTGTGTGTGTGTGTGTATACTTGTCTGTTTTTAGGCAGCCTTCAGCTAAAAAGTTTTCCCAGGCTTGTCATCAAAAGGATACTAGAGGCAGGAGAAAGGGGCACAGTGAAGAACCCTTAAATCCCCTTGAATTATAAAAGAAAAAAAGGAAGTGAAATATTTTTGTACACAAAGTAAAGGATGAAAACCATAAAATACGCTGACAAAATGGCCAACATTTTACTCGGAATAAGCTATATTGTGTTCCCACACACACGCTGGTATACAAAGTGGTACATTTTAAAAGACTGACATCAATGCCGTCACCACAAAAGCCCAGCTTTGCTTGTCTGAAATCTGAATGAATGAAAATTGCATTTTGGGAGGTGACACTTTGAAAGTACAATGCTGTTGTTCTCTTTTCTTCTGAAATCCACACCCGCACTATTTCTGTCACTGCCGGGATAGCAACTGAATGCAGTCATAACTCTGGAAGACAGTTAAAAGAAGGTTTAGAGAAGCCTCCATTGACTACAGTGGTCATAAAACCTTATGTCTGAAAAGCCCAATGATAATGAGCTTGATGATATGAAAACAGTCTTTTATCCCCTAAAAAAATCAAATTTTTAAAAATATCTTGTTTTTCAATGGAAAAAAGCATATATTTTGGCAAAGTAAAAAGTAAAGTATTGCCTTTATTTAAAAGGAAAATAGAAAAAAACAGCATTTTTTATTTGAAGGAATTGTATATTTGGGATCATTTTTTTTAAAGTTCTGTTTCATGTGAATTATTTTTATAACTCAAATTGAATTGAATCACATTATATATTTTATTTAAAACTGCAGTGATAATTGAGGCCCCATTACTACACATTAAGTGGGGACAGCATCTTAAATGCAAATTAACATTCTTATAGACTACTATGTGGTCACTCTAGACTGTTGTTGTATGTCAGATGCCAACACATTCATTATCTTTGGCTAAACGGTCAAGGACAGAGTGTTAATCGTTAACTGGCACCACTGCGCAGGCAAAGCAGTCGCATACGTCTTTCTTTTGGCACAGAAATTCGAATGATTTGCTTGGGAATGATGCACCATTCAAAGGAGGCCCCTGCGATACGATTTCAAAATGAGACCCATTTTAAATATACAAAAAGTAAAGCGGATATGATTGTTCCCTGGGTGCCTTCCAGTAGGTGTTGTTTACCCGCCTGGGTAGGTCACGGCCAGATTAAGTTTCTTACTGTGCTTTGTTCCTTCTAAGATACTTGAACAGATTATGGAGATGGGTGTATTCCATCTGTAATTACAGCACCTTTTCCCAGGCTTTCTTTATGTATTCTCATTGTGAAACACAACTTTATATATTTGCATTTGTGTATGTGGCGTTGTTCTTTCCATTTCCCAAACACAAACACCTGCCTTTGTTAACTATTAACTTTAAAGCTGTTTTTGATACATTGTGCCACACTTCAGAAATTGCCTGCGTAAGCAACAATCATGTTGACAAAAGTTTGTGTATGTTCACGAAAAAAGAATTAAAAATAAGAGAAATTGCATAATTCTAGAAAGAAAGTACTGATATTTTACGACATGTTTGACAGCATACAAATCTGTTGCATTTTGTTGGATTTTCTTAAACAAAGGCGCCTGTAAAACTTAAATTTATTAAGGAGGTTATAGTGAATAGAGAATGTCTAAAATGCTACTTAAAAACATAAACTGATGATAAATATGGCTAAATATGATTAGAAAACTGGATATAGATTAGTTAAGGCCGAGTCTTAAATGCCATGAATAAATCATCAAGAATACAAAATATATTCTACTTATTTTTGGGGTTGTGGAATTCTAATATGTAATGTGAGCTTTTTTTCTGATATCAGGCATGGCTGCACTAGACAGCCGCGCTTCAGGCAAAATGGGCATGAGGGCGGTGGTCTATTACACTACCACCACGGTCATTGCCGTGTTCATTGGCATCGTCATGGTGCTCATTATCCACCCCGGCAAAGGCTCAAAGGAAGAGTTTACCAACCAGCAGCAGATCGAGAGGGTCAACACTGCAGATGCCTTCCTGGACCTCATCAGGTATATTGAATTGAATTGAATGGATAGCTTTATTCTCATTGTGATTTTAGACAATGGGGGTAGTTGACTTCAGTAATTTAAAGGAAGCAAAATGTAACAACGAAGCACAGAACCAGCACACTCATTGCTTTAGTCGAAGGATGTTATGACTGGAAGTTTCTTTTTGTTGACACTCACGACTCAATCAATAGTATTTGATGTTTTGCAGGAATATGTTCCCTCCAAACCTTGTGGAAGCGTGCACAAAACAGGTAATGTATACTATTTAATTGATGTTTTTTTCCCTTTGTCCCATTACTTTATTATTATTATCTAAATAATGATTGAATTTGCCTATAAATGCTAAAAGCATCTACCTAACATTGGTCTGTCTGTCTTTTAGCTTATTTTCCATATTGCCAAATTCAATGAGATCCAATATATCAAAACCTACGTAGATAGAGCTGATACTCGCTGTCATTTGCATTATTTCAATCCCAAGTGGTCAGACCACTGTTATTGTTTCCATTATCATTGTAAGAACAACTTCATGTTCATGAGCAACGCTTCACACGCACATTTTAGGGCGTTCGATCAGCCCAATATGCATGTATGTGTTTTTTCTGCTCCCTTTAGTGTGGTTGCATAATAGAAGAAAAAAAAACAAGTAGAGTAGCTACTGTCACTAGATTAGCTGTAGACAGAATTGATGAATGAAGATGCGCGTGTTGTACCTGTGTCTGGAAATGTTTGTTCCATATGCTTTTCTTTACAGATGTAGTCATAGAGTCCGATCCTGAGGATCGTCAAGGCACTGTGACTATATGGCAAGCTATTAAATTGCCACTGTACTGCTACCAGCGTGGCTAAAAGCTTCACTGGCTAACGTTTAGGCGCCTTTTCCTTTTCTTTTTTCAGTTCAAGACGCAGTATGCCAAGAGGGTGGTCCACATCAACGTCACAGTCAACAAGTCGGTGTTCCTGCTCAATGGAAGCAAATTGATGGCAACTGAGGAGATGATCCCCGTCCCTGGTGCCGTCAATGGGATCAACGCGCTGGGCCTGGTGGTCTTTTCCATGTGCTTCGGTTTAATCATCGGGAAAATGGGGGACCAAGGACAGCCTCTCAGGGACTTCTTTGACTGTCTCAACGAGGCCATCATGAGGCTTGTGGCAATCATTATGTGGTACGACCCAATAATAATAATAATCCAGTGACACTGAATTTATAAGAAAATTATTCATCACTACAGTTAGTTAAGACAATAATTCAGAGACATTTTGGGTCAGGTATGCCCCCATTGGAATCCTGTTCCTGATCGCGGGTAAAATCGTGGAAATGGAGGACATAACAGCAATGGGCGGCCAGCTGGGAATGTACACTATCACCGTCATCTGTGGCCTTCTCATCCATGCCATAGTGGTCTTACCCACCCTCTACTTTGTGGTCACCCGAAAGAACCCCTTCGTCTTCATTGGGGGGATTCTGCAGGCCCTAATCACGGCATTAGGAACGTCTTCTAGGTTTGTGAGCCGTCGTTGGACTAAGACAAGGTAGCAGAGTGAATTCATGTTGCTTAATCTCCTTTAGCTCGGCCACTTTGCCAATCTCGTTCAAGTGCCTTGAGGAAAACAACAAAGTAGACAAGCGTGTAACCCGTTTTGTGCTTCCTGTGGGCGCCACAATCAACATGGATGGCACCGCTTTGTATGAAGCGCTGGCCGCCATCTTTATCGCACAGGTGAACAACTTTGACCTCAACTTCGGTCAGATTCTCACCATCAGGTAAGCAGTCGCACAAGCTTCATTATCTCTAGTATAGCACATGATTTGTTAAGCACTTCTGAAACATTTTACAAATTACATTATCCATTTTTGAGTTTTTTTCATATCCCAATTTGTTTTATTGCTTATTATAGTAGAGATTTTTTGTAAAAAGCTATGTTAGCAAAGGAAAAGACCAGAAACGTGCATGCTGCATTCCTTATTGTGTCAAAAAGGAGATAATAATTTAAATGTCTTAATCTATATCCCTGGACAGCATCACAGCCACAGCAGCCAGTATCGGAGCGGCTGGAATCCCGCAGGCTGGGCTTGTTACCATGGTGATTGTGCTCACATCAGTTGGTCTGCCCACTGATGATATCTCACTTATCATCGCTGTTGATTGGTTCCTGTAAGTTCTTCTTTTGTCTTATAAACATGATTATAGAGCCTTCTGAAATAAGATATGAATGTGAACATTTACCAGGTTAACTTCTTTGCTAAATTCATTGTCAGGTGCTTTTCATAAACATAAGTTAAAACTTATCAGTTTTTGCAAGAAGCATAGAGGGCTTATTATACTACCAGCAAAGCCGGGAAATGGTTCAGCTCATTTAATTCCCCTTTTCCATCTTGGGTACAGCTTATGAAACCATACGCCAGTACACAATAGTTTCAAATATTCAATATTCCTGGAAGTGTCACGGTGCTTCTGAATATGACCTCTGAAGATCGAATAATGAGGAACAGTTAGAAGTTTGGAGTTGCAACATAGCTATTCCAGAGAAAAACAAATGATTTTAAGAATATTTGATGATGAAAACATTATGTTCTCTTTTTCATCATGTGTTGATTCGGTTTCTTTGCCTGGTTCCTATTTGCACTTTAACCACAGGGACCGTCTGCGCACTATTACCAATGTTCTGGGAGACTCGATTGGGGCTGGGATTGTGGAGCATCTATCTCGCCATGAATTAACCAGAGACCCGGAGGAGAACCATTCGACAGCAGCCGAGGAACCAGAGAGGAAGCCTTACCGGTTAATCTGCCATGAGAACGAGTACGAGAATGAGAGGCCCACTGTTGATAGCGAAACCAAAATGTAATACAGTTTTGACACTAACCGCCCTCCAATTTCAAAGGAAAGATCAACATGCGTATGACAATATAAGAGTATGTTAGGCAAATACCTATTATCTTTTTATATGGGGTATGCCATGATGCGAAAAAAACTGGTATATTGTCACTCTGATACAATACCGCAAGGCACTTTTCCACTGCCTTATTCTTGTTCTAATGGAGCCTCGGAAACGATGGAGGAGAACAAGGATCTCTTATAATTACTGGTCAGTATACGTAAGGACACCAAAAACTTGAGTGTAGACCACTGAAAATTATATCATTAGAATAGGCTAAGCTAAAATGTAATACAATTACTTTTAATATTTGTGTTCTGTCTAATAATACTACTGGTACTGCAGGTGATACGAAAATATTTTTTGTTGTGTTGTAAAAGTAGAGAACAGAATGCAAACAAAGACATTTTTTCATGAAAAAAATATGAGAGAAAAAGGCAAGGCCAGCCAAAAAAGTTGAACACATACATTTATTATTTTAATATTGAAATGAAAATCAGAATGCAAAAAGTAACTTACCAGAAAAGCTCAAAACCACAAGGAAAAGTATACCAAACTTTCTAAGCCAAATTTTAGATCCCCAAAGTGTCAATCCCAAATCTAAAAATAGATTTTTTTTCTTCGTACATCTCAGTCCCAAAAATGTAATTAATGTACTTATTTTCAAATTCTATTTCTATGTAGTTTTTAATTAGTACATTTTAATATGCTTCTCCAAAATGCTGAAAATGTTGTTTTTTAGGAAGTTAAGATTTGTGGATTTTGTTATTGAACTAATTTTGTATTACATACTGACTACCAATACATATATATACTGTAGATGTGACGAGAAATGTTTCACAAATTGTGGTTCATAGGCACCAAATCCTGAGTCATTTCTTTTTTTTCTACCAAGGGTAAAAATGCTGTTATCTTTTTTTGTTGAACAATGACAAAGGGGGATTTATCATCTTTATTGTATCCATGGTACATTCAAGAGTTTGTGTACAGTATGTCTGTGATATGTTTTATTAGGTTGTTTTGGGTGATACTGTTAGGAAAAAACTTGCTGTACAGTTTCATTCTGAATATAATTGTCTTTGTATCGGGGCATGTTGATCAGTGTGTGGTAGAGTTAACAATAGTTATTTTGCAAAATATTACTTATTGATTGTTTTGTTAAAAATCCAACTGGTCAGCATTTATTTGTACTGTTTATTCTCCTGAGGACTATATGGAATGTTACAATTACAGTTACCAAATTCTACATCAGGTTGTGATATAAAAAGCCAAAACGGAGAGATAGTTCATTTATACACAGCTGTTTTCACATACAAATAATTGAAATATTTGTAGTCAGTCATAGGTTGACTGATTTTTAAAAAATAAATAAATTAAAATCAAAATGTTTGTGTATTAATAAAGTATTATCAAACACACACACGCATTATTAGTGAACTATTTGGCTTGAAGATTAAATACTATTAACTATAGATTTTAATACAGCTCTGAGCTCACATTATTCAAGCAAAACTTTAGTTTTACAATAAGTGTAATAGTTTTACAAAAGAACCATTTGTCATTTGTAATCAACACTCATTCATCTAACTCATTGGCTGCCAATACATCCAATTGACTTTTACAGATAATTTTCATCAACATTTGTGGCATAATTTATTTACCAATACATCAACTACTTATTATCCGTTAGATATTTCATTTCTACACTGTCATCTTGAACAAAGGCACCCCTAACGTGGTGCTAGGACGCCCTCTAGCGGACTGCCTGTGAAGTGTTGTGAGGCATTTCGTTCAGGGGCCGATGGAGGGAGTCACTCGTGAGATCTGCTCTCAAGTCATACGGTGGCACTTCCGGTCGGCATTTTGTTCTACGAGAGGAGGAGAGCCTCTTTCGGCCGATCGCAACAAATCGTCACATTTCTCCCTTTTACACTCGGAAAAAAAACAATTGGCAGGCTTTCGTCGCCCGCGTCAACCGCGACGCCGAAGTAAAGACGTACACCTTGTCGCAAAACGTGGGAATAATTTGGTTACGAGTTGTGTGACGGAAGAAGGAGCGATCCAAGCCCGACCCCGGATTATTGTTGATAGCTAGTGAGCTAGCCACCTAGCTCGAATCGGGCTAGCTCGGCGAGCCAATCCGAGCTCCTTCTGGAGGAGAAGAAAGGGGGAGCCAGAGATACGGACATAAATCCTGCTATAATATTTTCCTCCCTTTGGGCGCCACAAACGAAGGTAATTGCACTCACCTATGTGCATTTTGCAGAATAGCCTTTTTAACAAAATGTGCACTTCTCAAAACAACACAGACGCCGTCGTTATCGCCAACTGGGAAGGGAACGAATGCTATGTAGCTAGGTGTGTTTTCGCTCTTGCCCAGGCGCACGGCCTCGAAGCTGGATGTCACTCGTCGAAGATCGGGCCGCTTGTTTCACGGGGCTCCGTGTGATTTTTCCTGCAAGAAACTCCGTTTATACCCTCCATAAATGTGCTACAATAATTTCTCTTCCATAACAAGTCGCCGACTGCTGCGTTGAAATATTACGCTAACTTCCTAACAGTCGAAGCTAGCCACTTTTAGCCGAACCCAACAAGCTACCGAGCCGTGGGAGAAAAACAACCCGCGGAGTGAGCGCTTTCCACCGCGTTAACCTCGCGTATAACCTGCGGCTGATAGCTTCAGTCCAAAACTTAGTGGAAATAGATCCACAAGATGACACTGACGGAAGTTTTGGGGTGATTTTGTTTGTTGTTGTTGTTATCTTATTTAATTGCATTTTCATGTTTGGGGTTTAGAGATGTTGACGCTAGGCACCGAGTACGATGGGTGCATCTGCTCCCCTTTGTGCCGCCTCCTTTGGCTGTCAGTCTCCCACCTGTCAACTCTGGCAAACACGTACCGTGTAGGAGAACCCAACAGACGTGCTACTACGAGTTAATGTTTACAACACCTCATTTATTTATTTTTTTGCTTTGCGCCCCCTTCTCATGAGCACTTGCTGCTTTCGTTTGCCAAACCTGTTGCGTTGTATTAATGTATTGCATGTGTTCCGAGGTTTGCAAAACCGTTTCCCTTTTGAGAATTTAACATGCTTTCCTTTATAAATAAGAATATGCTCATATTGTTGTTGTTGTTTTTTTAAAACGAAAAAGTTTAAATCTTAGAATGATACCTGGCCTTTTAACCTACATTTGAGATAGTCCCTTTTGAAATGATCATTCTATAAAAGTGTTTTGAGGACAGGAAATAGTTGTTACTACATTATACATGGTGAAAAACAACTATTTCTTTCAGAGTGAGAAGGAAAGTTGTGAAAGACATGAAAATCAAGCATTTTGTTGGTGTTAGGAAGCGCCACAAAGTGAGAGGTGGTGATCGCTTTCAAAATTGTTGTTTAGGTTTTCACCCACAAATGTATTACTAGCATTTTTGGAAATAAATATTCCGGCTTCCAAACCACTACATCTGACTCTCACAGCTGTCGAAGGTGCAACACTTTCACTGCACTTTTGCTTCTAATTAATTCATAGGCTGTATGTCAGTCCCAATGATCTGAATAAAATGCCATGATCTTAATTTTATTTGTTTGCTTTTACACAGCTCATAGGAGGATTTGTTTTTCCTCTGAAATGTCACTGTGTCCACCTGAGGCGGCACAGCATTTGTCCACAAGGTATGCTGAGATATATTTATCACACGTGATACAACTTTAGAGGAACCATTGTAGTTTAGGTATTCTCAGAAAATCGCCTCCTAATTCCTATTCACTTCCCTCCCTCAGGTGTCAGGAGATGTGAGGACAGGTGTCACTCATCGGCCCCCCGATCTACCTGTGTATCACCACACCCCCACCCTCACCTCAAGCATGAATGGGGATATGCCTCATGTTCCCATAACTACTCTCGCTGGGATCGCTAGCCTAACAGACTGTGAGTGGCATCGACCGCGTCCTGCCTCAGTACACAATTGATGAATCTCTTTTTTTGATCAGCACTAGACGTCTTATTTCTATGTTCCTCATTCCAGTGTTGAACCAGCTGCCCCTTCCTTCCCCCCTCCCGGCCACCACTACGAAGAGCCTCTTGTACAATGGTAGAATAGCAGAGGAGGTCAACTGTCTTTTGGGCTGCCGGGATGAGAACTTAGCCTCCCAGCTCGCCCATGGCCTGAACCAGGTCTCCACAGAGCACATGTAAGTAGTACTCCACCCGCTATTTTTTTGTCATACCCATCTATTCATTCCTCTTTACTCCCTATGCACCCGCCGCAGCATCTATGCAAAATAAAGTTTAAAACTGAAATAAATTTAAAAAAAAACATTTCTTATCTCCTAACCTGTTCATTTGTGTGTTACAGAGAGCTGAAGGACAACCTGGGGAGTGATGAGCCTGAGGGAGATGCACCACTGCTGCTGCAGACTATGCTGGCCAGAAACCCTGGCATCTTCAGGGAAAAAAGTAATCAGCCTCAAAACCAGTCACTTTTCAATTAAATTGCTCGCGCACACACACACACGCACATACATTTCCTCAGCGTTTTCAATGATTACCTTTTCTTACCTGAACAGATGTTATGCAGCAGCCGATGGTACAACAGTACAAAATCACCCAAAATTCCATGCACAGTCCAGCCCCATCGGCAAATTTTCAGCCGGCAGCAATTTCTCCAAATCCATCAAGGTATGTCACAACACACCATTTTCTCTGTACCAACTAGTCACAGTAGATTAACATTCAAATGTATTGGTGTGCTGTTTGTGTGCTCACCCAATTATTTTGCATAATGTTTCACTCACATTGGACCTTTATCTTACTGTTTTTTCTTTTAGTCGATTTGTGGCACCCCAGACAGGCTCTAGTAGTCGATACATGGGCCAGCAAAACAGTCCGGTTCCTAGTCCCTACACACCACAAAGCCCCGCCCCTGGTTACCTCCAGCAGTACCCCCACCAACAACCACCCAGCTACAACCAACATCAACAGATCCAACAAGGTGAGTCTCAGTGTTAATCAGCTAACTGAATAAATATTGACAATTGAACTAATTTTCACTATCTGAAATCATTGAAATGCTAAAGAATAAAAGGATGTTACTAGTTAATACTTAACAATTAATGAAATGTTTTTGCTTTCTCAAAGTGTCCGTGGCCAGTCCAATGGTTCCGGGAAGTATACGAAACATTCACGAAGGCAAGGTATCGGGGCAGATGGCCAACACCGCCAACCACCACCCAGATAGATATGGCACAGATGACTACTTGAACATCGTGCACCGGTCGGGCAGTGAGGTAGGGTCTCCGATTGATTTGATATGATATAATGAGGCGTGCACCGATCACAAAAAAATGTATGGTGTAATTTTATACATTACAAGGCAGTCCAAAGAGACAGCTCTTTGTATACATTAGCATTTCAAATCTGCCTAATGTATATCTTAATTAGGATGGTGATGCCGCCCTGAGAAATTCATCATTCCCTTTACGGTCGCCGCAGTCCAGCTGCTCTCCAGCAGCAGGTGAAGGAGCAACGAAACGTAAGAAATAGTCTTTATATAGATAAACAGCGCTCCCACATAGGATGTTTATTCATTTTTTTAATGTTGGTAATGTCTTCACTTTATTTTTGTTTATTTCCCCCTCCTTCCTCACAGCAGGTTCTCGCCCCCCGCTGATTCTGCAGTCACCACCTCCATATGTGCTGTCGCCGAGGGAAGGGGGGCCAGACCATAAACAGCAACTGCAGCAACGCAAGAAAATTCCCACCGTGAAAGAGGAGAAAGACATGTATGACATTGTCAGCTCCCCAAACAAGGATTCCACCAAACTCACACTTAAGTTGTCCCGGGTTAAGTCAAATGAGTCTGACCCACCAGGTAGGCAAACACACACTATATTTGAATTATAAATACTGAATTGGGTGTAATAATCTATTCTGCTACTCTCAGGTGATGGTGTTCCAGGCCTGGACCACAACTCAGACAATATGGAGGCTGAAATGAACTTTCAGCAAGTGCCTGTTCTCCAGCAGAACCTGATAGCCCGCCACAATCAAGGATCCCAGCAGGCAGGAGGTGCTGTGGGTTTCCAGGGTCCTAGTTCTCCTTATGACGAGGTGGAGCTCGACGCGCTAGCTGAAATCGAACGGATAGAGCGAGAGGCGGCGAGTGAGAAGTGTTCTAAGGAAGTCCAGGATAAAGGTATGGAGAATCATTTTTGGGACAAAATATGTCCATTGTATTTATGATTCTAAATTTGGCGGCCCGATGGAAGAATAGATACCATGTCGGCCTCACTGTTCTGGGGTCGAGAGTTCGATCCAGTTCAGTCTTTAGTCCTCACTGTGTGGAGTTTGCATGTTCTCCCTGGGCTTCCGTTGGTTTTCTACGGGTTCTCTGGTTTCCTGCCACATCTCAAAAACATGCAGGGTAGGCTAGTTGAACACTCAAGATTGCCTCTCGGTATGAGTGTTACGTGAGTCATATTCCATTTCCTTGTGCTAGGCAATTGGCTACCCACCAATACAGGGTTCCCCCCGCCAGGTGCTCATACTTAGCTGGGATAGGCTCCAGCACCCCCTGCGACCCTTGTGAGGGAGGATAAGTGGTTCTGAAAATGAATGAATGATTTTAAATTTATTTTCAACAGACAAGCCACTGAAGAAGAGAAAACAAGACTCTTTTCCTTTGGAGCCCGGCGCTGGAGGTCCCGGTGGTCCTACCGGTGCGCCAGGAAGTGGACCCACGGGTGGGGGCAATGCTGGCAAACTGACCCCGCAAGAGGCCACAGCAGCTGGGAACGGTGCCAGTCGTCCTCCCCTCATGGTGAGCATTGACCTCCAACAGGCAGGAAAAGTTGACGGCCAGCTCGACCCCTGTCTGGCTGCCCCGGTCCCTGCCTTAGAAGCTCAACGCTGGCCCGAAGAACCATCTAGCGGGCTCGCCGCTGTAGAAGGTTCTGACACCGCCTCGCGTTTGAAACCGGACGGACGACCGGATGTCATCAAGAACAGGGTTGATAAACATGACGGCAGAAGAGACTGTCGGGAGTTGTCCAAACACCGACATGATGACAAGTCTTCAGATAGGCGGGCAGAGAAGCCAAAGTCGTCGGGCCGAGGGGAACAAGGACGGGACAGGGAGTCTGACAAAGATAGGAGGCATCGCTGCGAAACCGTCGATGTTCGCATGAGATGTGATCGAGATAGGTCCGTCTTCCGGGCATCCTCTGTCGGAGAGCCTGGTCGTAGCAGCCATAGGCAAGACAGTTTGAAACCTGCTGCCGTTCCCTCCGGTCCTAAACTTCCACAATCTTTCCCCGCTCACCTCCTGGGAGGACAAAGTGGCGCACTGAAGAACTTCCAGATCCCTAAGGTGATCTGGAACGACCCAAACAGCAATGGCTGCCAATCATTTAGATATCACTGCCTGCAGTCTCACTAAAAATCATGCCACCGCTCGCTCTTATTTTCACATTAGTCGTTCCCATTTATAATTGTTTGCTTTATATCGGGGTTATATTTTAACACATTAATCAGTCCTAGTCATTCTTAAAGTTGATGTTTTGTGTTGTTGCTGAATTTGACCACCAAATGTTTAGTTATGAGCAAGAAGGCACAAATCTTAAAAAAATACTCCACTGCACGTTCTTAGAAGTTGTTAAAATCCGGACGAAGACCCCACTCTGCCATTCATGGCTCCTTGAAATTCTAACTTTACACTAATGTTGGAAAGGAGTATTCCTTTAAGCATTTGTCTATACTGAAAACTAACATTTGAATCGTTTCGTTCATTGGTCTGAATCATTGACATTGTGTCATTTCATATTTTGGTATTCAATGTGCTAGCCTTCTGAGCTTGTTGGCAGACACTACCAAAGAGCATCCCTAACAGCTTCATTACATTTCAGATCAAACGTGATGGTGGCGTTCCAATGGAGAGTCACATTTGGGGGCAGCCCAAGGTGAAACTAGAGCGACTTGGTCTGGTGCAGGACTTTGAGAAGAGGCCCAAGCCTGTAGTACTTGTGAAAAAACTCTCTGTGGACCAGATCCAAAGAATCATTCGTCACAGCAAGACAGGAAAGAACCGGTTCTCCCCAGGAAAATATGGCAAAAGTACATCTTAAAAATTCTCATGATTAAGATTCATTTTTTTTCAATGGGTCATCTAATGAAAACTTGCTTTTTTTCCCCAGCTGGCATGGACCCGGCCATCTTAAAGGAACTGCCCCCAGAGCTGCTTGCAGAGATCGAGTCAACTATGCCACTCTGTGAACGAGTCAAAATGAACAAGCGAAAACGAAGTACGATCAACGAGAAGCCCAAATACGCCGAGGTCAGCTCGGACGACGATGCAAACGAAGAATGTGAGTCAGCTCTTTGGTTTCTTGTCCAATGAGAGCATATGTTCCAGAATTAATTGTCACGTGTTCATATTTTCGTGTGTTTCTTTTTGTAATTGAGTTGTGTATTTAATGTCAACAGCTGTACGAAAGCGTCAGCGTCGAGAAAAAGACCGGGCGTGGGACTTTGAAGAAAGAGAGCGACGCGCCTCAGGGGAACATCGGAGAAGTGGGTCCAAAGAAGGCCGCAGAGGCTCGGGGAGCCGTTACCGAGACTCCTCCGAAGATGACTCGCCGCCTCCCAGCATGAGCGATGGTCTGCTTTTCATGAATCACATTTTTTGCATCTTCTTGCTCAACTCCCTCAGTCATTGCCAATGAGAGAAAAATAACATTTCTCCTTGCACAGTTGCCAGGAAATTAAAGATGAAGGAGAAACAGAAGAAGCGGAAAGCATATGAACCGAAGCTTACTCAAGAGGAGCTCATGGACTCGTCCACGTTCAAGAGATTCTTAACGAGCATTGACAACATTTTAGACAACCTTGAAGATGTGGATTTCACCACTATGGGTACAGTTTGATTATCTTTTTAAATAAATCAAACAGCATGTGTCTTTTAAATGTATCCACTTTTTATTTATAATCATAATTGTATCCAGCAGCAGATGACGACGAGATACCTCAGGAATTGCTACTTGGGAAACACCAATTAAACGAGCTGGGCAGCGAATCCGCCAAAATCAAAGCCATGGGCATCACCGGCAGGGTATCCGTATATTTACATCAGCTAACATACTTTTGATGATGAAGAGCATGGTTGCATTCAGGTTGTTTACTTTATAGATACCATCGGACAAGCTAGTGAAGCTGCTCAATATTCTAGAGAAGAATATCATGGATGCATCTAAGCTCTCCACAATGATCAACCACGTGAGTCAGCTCTTTTTTTTTAAATATATATAAATATATATATTTGATTGGAAAAGAATTGCTACTTAGCCCAAATGGTTGAGATTGCTGCTTCATTTAATAATGTTTGTCTGCTATGGACAAAATTAGCCCTAAATAAACGTCATGTAATCTTTGGTGCCGAGTGAATGAATAGGACTTTACAAAGACTTGTGATGTCAACTTTTGACTTATGTGTACAGGCTTTTGAGTGAAAAATACCCCACTGAATATATCTCCTTTCCTAATGTCAGGATCACGATGCTGAGGATGAAGAGAGGCTGTGGAGGGACCTCATCATGGAGCGAGTGACCAAGTCGGCCGACGCCTGCCTTACGGCCTTAAACATCATGACATCGGCCCACATGCCAAAAGCTGTCTACATTGAGGATGTCATCGAGCGGGTGCTACAATATACCAAATTCCATCTGCAGAACACGCTCTACCCGCAATACGACCCTGTCTACAAAGTGGACCCACACGGAGGTGAGAATTGTACAGTCAGCTGTTAATAAAGCCAATAGACAAGGAGTGCAACAGAGACAGCATAGTGTGACTCGCAGACTTCTCTCGTGACACAAATCAATAGATGTTTTTTTTTTTTTGCCAGCCTTTTGAACTTTTGTCTTTCATCCATTTTAACAGTTCATTGTTTCAGCCCTTTATCAATCTAATTGTTCATCCAGGGCTTTTGTTAAACTTGTTCGGATTCAAGGCGGATCATGCCAAATTCATGTCACATTAAATTACCAAATTTAATTTATTTAATTAATGTGTTATAGTGGACCTTTATCGATCTAATCTTTTGTCCAGGTGGCTTACTAAGCTCCAAGGCGAAGCGTGCCAAATGCTCTACACACAAGCAACGTGTCATCATCATGCTATACAACAAAGTGTGTGACGTTGTCAGCAACATCTCTGAGCTCCTTGAGATCCAACTGCTTACTGACACCACTATCCTCCAGGTAAAAAAAATATATAAAGAATAATAAAGCTTGAGTCTTTGTTTGAATTGTGTTTCACCTCAGGGGTTAAATGCAAAACATTCCAGTGACACTTGAAGAGACACGTCTGAGATAATTTGATTAATTTGTTTGAGTTATAATATCATTGGCATTAAATCCTTTGTTTAGGTCAAAGTATAACCTGATACAATTTCTAACGCTTTCAAGTCCTACTATTAATATTCCATTTTTATGATCCACTTCATCTTCTTTTACTCCTCCTCTAGGTATCATCAATGGGAATCACGCCATTTTTTGTGGAAAATGTCAGCGAGCTGCAGCTGTGTGCTATTAAACTGGTTACAGCAGTAAGTGTTCTGACATTTACTTAAAATTCACACCTGCAATAGTGTTGACGCGTGCTTTGAAATTTCATTTGTCCAGGTATTCTCGCGTTACGAGAAGCACCGACAGCTTATTCTGGAGGAGATATTTACGTCACTGGCCAGGCTGCCCACAAGCAAACGCTCCCTCAGGAATTTCCGGTATTCTACCTCTTGGAATGATATTTTTCTAAGATTAATTTAGACCTTGCCAATAATGTAGAGCTATGTATGACAAGATCGTGTTCCATACTTTTGTCAGGTTGAACAGCTCGGACCAGGATGGAGAGCCTATGTACATCCAAATGGTGACTGCCTTGGTGTTGCAACTCATCCAGTGTGTGGTGCATTTACCCAATGATGGGGACTCAATAGAGGACCACGACAAGGTAGGTTAAAATTCAAGAATACATAATACAGGTCCTTAATAACAGTTTTGGTGGTACCTAAAAATTCCAGCTCCTGTTGTTGTTTTATTTCCATGTGTTTCATTTTAGGTGGACCAAGATGTGCTGATTACCAACTCATATGAGACGGCAATGAGAACGGCGCAGAACTTTCTCTCAGTATTCTTAAAGAAGTAAGTGCCCTAATTTTTGTATTTATTGTTATTGTTAGGGGTGTCCCTGTTTTTTTTATTTCCGTCAAATATTTGGATTAAAAGATTTACTTTATAGTTTTTTTTTTCAGTCATTTTTCAATATATTGTTAATTGTCATAATTTTCCATATAATTTTAGAAAGAAATGAATGGTTATTGAGTGGTTATTGTTTAATGATCAAACAAAACTAAATGTGCTCACTTAGTTTTTCTCCCCATGTTCCCTCAGATGTGGCAGTAAGCAAGGAGAGGAAGATTACCGGCCTTTGTTTGAGAACTTTGTCCAGGACCTGCTCTCGACGGTTAACAAACCAGAGTGGCCCGCTGCAGAGTTGCTACTCAGTCTGCTTGGCAGACTCTTGGTTAGTGTGATCCACTTTATTTGTTGGCTAAATGTTTTACAGATTTTTATTAATAATACACAAGATGTGAATTTTCATTTATTTTAAGAACTGAATGATATTCCAATTATAATAATTTCTGACCATATAAGCATTTTTAGGTCTATTTCACTTATGCCACATGTCACCAGTTAACAATTTGTGTATTTGACTTTGAAAAGGTGCACCAGTTTAGCAACAAGCAGACAGAGATGGCTCTACGAGTGGCTTCTTTAGATTACCTTGGCACTGTGGCCGCCCGTCTAAGAAAGGATGCTGTTACCAGCAGGATGGACCAGCGGTCAATTGATCGCATTTTACAGCAGGTAGAACAACTTTTTGTTGTGTTTCTAATGCTAACACATTACTGTTACTGTGCTGAAAATTAATATTTCTTTGGGGCATTTCTGCAGTCTCAGGGTGGTGATGAAACACAGCAGCTGCAAAAGGCTTTGCTGGACTATTTGGAACAGAATGCTGATACAGATGCCTCATTATCAGTGAGTTTGAATTAGCACCAAATTAGTGGTGCCCTAAGATGCAAGTGTAGTTTTGCTATTATAAGTTTGGATGTTGCAATTGCAAGCATACACTGCTTAATTCTTCATGTAAGGAACACTTTCACATTTTCGAGATACAAGCTGTTGATCAGCAGTTTATCTTTTATTTAATTGTGACTTAGTCTACAGATGGGGATGAAAAATTAAGGACCAATTGTTTTGTTAGTTTGCCAGAAAGTTCTACATTGCCCAGTGGTTTCGGGATGCTACGACAGAGGCAGAGAAGTCCATGCGAAATCAGAACCCAAAGGACGACTACTCTTCGGAGGGGCCGCAGCACGCCAAGGAGATGGAGACCACGGGTGAGATCATGCAGCGAGCTGAAAATCGCAAGATGTTCTTGCGCAACATCATCATGACTACACCAGCTCATTTTGCCACATTAAAGTAAGACTCCTTAGCACTGGACCTGTAATGTCTTTCCTCCCTTTTTTTAACTGCCTATCACTCTAAACTTCTCTTCTCTTTAAGGATGAACTCTGACACTGTGGACTATGAGGACTCCTGTCTGATTGTGCGCTATTTGGCCTCCATGAGGCCGTTTGCACAGAGCTTTGATATTTATTTAACACAGGTAATTGTTGAGAACTGACAACTTCTGTATTTTCAGCTTGTTAAAATTGTATATTCCAATCATATTTAGTGAAAACAGTGCTTCTTTGGGCAAAGTTAACTCTGATAATACCTGGCTGATGCATTGGACTCATTGGCAACTAAACAAAAGTACAACCAAATCCAGTCTCGAGTATACGTTGCAAGAAAGCTCAGGCAGCCCGCAAGCTCTTAAAGCAAGGTTTTATTGGCATTTTTTTTTCTTCATTTTCTTTTTTTTTTTTTGTAATTCAGATATTACGAGTCCTTGGAGAAAGTGCCATAGCAGTGAGAACTAAAGCCATGAAGTGTTTGTCCGAGGTTGTGGCCGTGGACCCCAGTATCCTAGCAAGGGTACGTCTCGATATGCTTGTTTTGAAGACTACCTTGGCATTTTACTGTGCCTCGTTTTGTTGTACCTTGACATTACTCTCTCTCTGCCTGTGCAGTCGGACATGCAGCGCGGAGTCCACGGCCGCTTGATGGACAACTCGACGAGTGTGAGAGAGGCAGCTGTGGAGTTGCTGGGCAAGTTTGTCCTTAGCAGACCGCAGCTCACTGAACAGTACTACGACATGCTCATAGAGAGGATACTGGTAAGTATTCTACCAAACTTTTTAAAAAGTATTTATGTATAATTGATATGCAAATTAAAAAAAACTATCAGGCACAAATGCTACAGAATTATTATTTTAGCAGATAAGGAAATATAGTCTCAACGCTTTCTCTCCTAATCTCAACCCTAAATCAGTGTTACACTGCTATTGTTATGGTAGTTGTCATGGAAATACCAAGTTCACAGGGAGTTCAACCTCCTCTACAGTCTTACATTGCCACCTAGTGTTTCAAATATGCTACAGCACCCCACACTAATAAACGGCTTCTGAGTTCTTCTGTGCTCAATGCTTTGAGAGTTATTGTACATTTTTTTTGTCTCGCTTGCTGAATTTTTTTTTGCCTTTGTCTGCTTTTAAGAAGAGGGTGGAGCAATATTTTCCCGAGTTAGAAACACGGCTTGATAATTAAAGGAACTCTTCCCACAGGACACTGGTATCAGTGTAAGGAAACGAGTGATCAAGATCCTGCGAGACATTTGTTTGGAGCAGCCTACCTTCAGTAAAATCACTGAGATGTGTGTCAGAATGATTCGCAGGGTCAATGATGAGGAAGGAATCAAGGTATTTTCACTGGATGATTTTGAGTTGTTGAGCATTTAAAATTGAATAACACCTGTCTTTATAATTGTGTTTCATAGAAATTGGTGAATGAAACATTTCAAAAGTTATGGTTCACGCCAACGCCGGCCCACGACAAGGAGACCATGACCAGAAAGATCCTCAACATTACAGACGTGGTCGCGGCATGTCGAGACACTGGCTATGACTGGTTTGAACAACTTCTTTCCAATGTAAGTGGCGGCATCTTGGCATTTTGCAAAGCTTTTTTAAACACGCCACCCTGTGGTTCCTCTTGGCATTAGCTTCTCAAATCTGAGGAGGACGCAGCATACAAACCTGCCAAGAAGGCCTGCGTTCAGCTGGTGGACAATCTGGTGGAGCATATTTTGAAATATGAAGAGTCTCTGGCAGGTTAGTGAACCATTTAAGTGCAATAGTGTTTCTTTTCTGCTATTGGTGGTGGAAAGACATTTTTAAAACTAATGCCTGATCAATTAAATTTGGATCCAGACTGTTTGCATCATTAACATCTAAATAACTGGCAGCACATGGAATCTGTGACATAAACATAAGCAAGTCTTTTCTTTTACTGAATCAATGAAAAAATGCCATTTTCTTGCACAGAGAGCAAAGGTGTAAACTCCACCCGTTTAGTGGCTTGCATCACTACCTTGTACCTGTTCAGCAAAATAAGGGCACAGCTCATGGTAAAACACGCCATGACCATGCAACCTTACCTAACCACCAAGTGTAATGTGAGTTTTTTGTAATCTTGATGCTTTCTTTGCATATTAGCTCACTTTAAATGTTGTTGAAACTAAATGCATTTTTTTTCTTACCAGACTGACAATGACTTTATGGTCATTTGCAATGTGGCAAAAATGTTAGAGCTGGTGGTGCCTCTAATGGAGCACCCCAGTGAGACATTTCTTGCCACCATTGAGGAAGACCTTATGAAGCTGATCATCAAATACGGCATGACGGTATGTTATAGAGACATCACAACATGGCAAGAAATATAGTTTATCTTAGAAAAATGGAACTCACCTCAGATTCACAGTGAATGTAGTTATTTACTAGTATATTACTCTGCGAGTAAAGATTTAGCCACAAATGTGCATTGTATCCAAAAATCTGATTGGGAAAAGTAGGCGGACATGTGGGTGTCATCAGCCCACCTACCGTTTTCTCAGACAGCCCCTCGTGTAAAAAAAAAAATGAATAAGCCACCCTTGTTCATGAATTGTGTACTATGTACTAGAAATAATGTGACGTGATGACGTGTTCCACTTTCTCGTAGGTGGTCCAACACTGTGTCAGCTGTCTCGGGGCTGTTGTCAACAAAGTGACTCACAACTACAAGTTTGTCTGGGCATGCTTCGATAAATTCTATCGTGAGATGAATCTCTCTCAATGTCTAATATTTTCCAATTTTGTGGACTTCAACGCTGACCACCTTTCCTTTGACCTGCAGGAGCACTTAACAAGCTAAAGGCCCAGCATCAAGAAGATCCTAACAGCATGACGTTGATAGGAAACAAGCCTTTCCTATTGCGGTCGCTGTTCACCGTGGGTGCCCTTGGTCGACACTTTGATTTTGACCTAGAAGAATTCAAGGGCTCCACCAAGGTAGTATAATATTTGTAATGTCGTTTTTCAATGGATAGATCAGTTTTAGATACTATAAAAAAGTCTTTAGAAAAGAGTAGAAGCTTTATCTTGACCTACCAACTTAGTATGTTTAAATTTTTTACTTTGTTTTTTGTGTTATTGCTACATATCAAAATACACTTGTCCATATCCCTTAAGTCTTACATTGTAAAGCAAACAATATTGTAAACGGCAATCTTTTTGTGGCGTACAGGTCATTATCAAGGAAAAGGTTTTGGAGCTTCTTCTGTATTTCACCAAGCATGAAGACGAAAAAGTCAAGACGAAAGCTATTATCGGTTTAGGTAAGTGCAATACTTCATCGGCTGTCTAAGAAATTCACAATTTGCATACATGCCAACTGCTGTACTTGGTATGAAATGTATACACAAGGCCTTTGAACGTGACATAATCTCAAAACTTGTCAACATCCTCTATCACTCAGGCTTTCTCGTCATCATGCATCCCAGCCAAATGTTTATGCCTGAAGTGAAGTCCTTGTACAATGGCATATTGGCTGACAGTGCCTCGTCCATCAACCTCAAAATCCAGATCCTCAAAAACCTCCAGACCTACCTGCAAGAAGAAGACACCAGAATGCAAGAAGCAGACCGGGAATGTACGACTCGTGATTTCACGAAATGCATTCTGTGCTGCATCAGTGCTCAATTGTCTCATGGAGGAAATTCTTACATTTGCAGGGAAAAAGCTTTCCAAGCAGGAGGATCTGAAGGAAATGGGGGACATCTCTTCGGGGATGAGCAGCTCCATTATGCAGCTTTACCTGAAGCAGGTGTTGGAGGCCTTCTTCCACACACAGTCCAGTGTGCGGCACTTTGCGCTCAATGTCATTGCGCTCACTCTGAACCAGGGCCTCATTCATCCGGTGCAGGTATGTAGTACATTACAGTGTGAGCCCACTGTCAGGCTAATATTTTGAGATTGAATTGAATAACACTATTTTTGCCTCAGTGCGTGCCTTATCTGATTGCCATGGGAACCGACCCAGAGCCCAGCATGAGGAACAAATCTGATCAGCAACTGGTGGAGATAGACAAAAAATACACAGGATTCATCCATGTATGTTGACAGTCATTCCTGTATATTTACGATCCTCAGTTTCATGTTTTGTTTCTTACTACAGTTGCCCAAATGATATTAAAATTTGATAATTAGGTAAAATGTTGGTAGCTGCAAAAAGAAAAGGGTAAATCTCAATAATTGCCGTGTAAAGAGCCCACTGAGTCCTTTGCATTTTCCCCGACTGTATTCTTGCAGATGAAAGCAGTGGCTGGGATGAAGATGTCATTCAACCTGCAGCAGTCCATCGAGATGTCTCGGAGGACCATCATACGAGGTTTCAGACAAGACGAAACCCACTCGGCTCTGTGCTCGCATCTCTTCTCCATGATCCGCACCAACCGGCAACACCGGAGAGCATTTCTCATCTCGCTACTGAATCTCTTTGACGACAGCGCTGTGAGTCTTTTCAGTCTCCAAATTTAAACCAAAGCAATGTGAGCTTTTTCTTCTTTTTTTTTAAATGTCAGCCAATCCCTTTTCCAATGCACAGAGAACCGAGGTGAACATGTTGCTGTTCATAGCGGACAACCTGGCCTGCTTCCCATACCAGAGCCAGGAAGAACCTCTCTTCATCATGCACCATATAGACATCTGCCTGTCAGTTTCTGGAAGCAACCTTCTTCAGAATTTTACTGAGGTAATCAAACTAAGCTAGATTGCAGCTCAACTCTGACAGTGCCCGGAAAGACAACCCCAATTGCCAGTCAGTTTGGAGAACAGTTACATTGTGGTCCTGTGTTTTTTTCCTCTGCCCAGCTTCTATTGAAAGAGCCAAGGCGGAAGGAGAAGAAGGAGAAGAAGGAGAAAAAGGTGAAGGAGTGGAAGAGTAGATCAGACGGGGAAGATGAGTACGAAAAAATTAACAGCGATTCCCCCGGGAGCGTCGAGGGACGCAATAGCGAAGACGACGACGTGGTACGGCAGCCCAAAAAGCCCAGAAAACCGATAGACGACTCCGAGAGCTCAGAAGAATCCGATCTGGACGATTTATGTCTGGATGATACAGACAGGGTTATGAAGCGTCTCCCAGACAATCCCGCTAGCCTCTTGGACTTTGCCAACTCTGTTCAAGGCATATTGTTGCTGCTGGTGCTCAAACAGCATCTGAAGAACCAGTATGGGTTCTCAGACGGGTATGGGACACAAAAACGCCAGGCCTTCTAATGTGGAACCTGCCTGGTTTGTAACCTGTTTTGTGTTTTTGCTCTTCCCACAGGAAAATCCAAAAGTACTCCCCAACGGAGTCGGCCAAGGTATACGACAAGGCGGTGAACCGAAAAATCAACGTTTACTTCCACCCGCGGCAAACCCTCGACTTTATCTCCAACAACATGGCACGCGCCACGCTAACAGAAGATGTCAAGAGGCGTATCGTCAAACAGTATCTTGATGTAAGTGAGAATGAAAATATACTGAAGGAAACTTTTAGTACAGGCCTCCAACACTCTAGCAAGCTACTACTTTTCACATCCTGGTTCTGCCTTTCATTGCTATAGATTCTCTATGTCAAAAATACACTATTTTGGATGGCCATCCAGAGAGGAGAAAGATACCTGCACCATCATTTTTTTTAAATATTCTGGAGATATTCGATAAATATGTGGAAACACACTTACAGAATGATATTACATAGTCAACTGGACATTTGATGCAGTAAAAAAGAACAATTCAGATTATGTAATCAGATTTATGATCCTGTGTAAAATCAAATGAAATAGTACAGCATTAACAATGAAAGGCTCTTGTCATATGTGATTGATATAGTTCAAGGTACTAATGGAACATCTGGACCCGGACGAAGAGGACGAGGAGGGAGAAGCGTCGGCAAGCGCCAACATCCGAAACAAAGCCATAAATGCCCTGCTGGGAAGCTCGGGGCCATTGATGGGGCCATTGATGGGACCCAGTCCACGCAACCAGGCGGGACCAGAGACAGACGACGACTACAGCGACGGCGACGAGCGCACACCAGGGGTGAGACTTGAAACGCTTCCCAGTTTTTGCATTTCCAAATGTGTACAGTGTTTATTCATAAAATTGGGGGGATAATATTTGAATGGAAGTTAACCTTTGACCCCAAATAACAGGAGATCTCTTCTTTTTTTCACCATAATGATGCATACTTGATAGTGCCCTTATTTTTTTCTCCCTGTGTTCACCTCCCCAGTCCTCTCGGAAGTCGAGGCGAACGGGCGACCCGTCGGATCCCGGCCGGAGGAACGAGACGGTGGAAGTAATGGACGTGATCGCCCTGTGCTGCCCCAAGTACAAGGACCGGCCGCAGATCGCCCGCGTGGTCCACAAAACCCCCAGCGGCTACGCCATCCACTGGATGGCGGGCTCCTATTCGGGGCCCTGGGCCGAGGCCAAAAGGCGCGACGGCCGCAAACTGGTGCCTTGGGTGGACACGATCAAGGAGTCAGACGTCATTTTCAAGAAGATTGCCTTGACCAGCAACCACAAACTAAGTAACAAAGTAGTGCAGACTTTACGCTCGCTATATGCAGCGCGGGAAGGAGGAGCAAGCTAGTGGCTCCTGTGTTTTTGTTATTTGTTTTTGTTGTTTCCCAGATTTCTTCTACCTGCTCCCTGCCGCCTCCATTCACACGGCCAAACTTCACTGGATTTGCACCCTATTCTCTTCCTCATTTTTGTATGAAAAACAAGACACTACATACTTTTACATGACTTATTCTTTCAAAAAAAGACTTATTATTTTATTATTATTATTATTATTATATGAAAGGGATGGCTCATGTTGATGTGTATGTGTACACGTATGGAGAGGATATAGGATCCAGAAAGCATATTGAAAGGAAACATTAGGCTCCAGTTGATCCCCTCTGTTGGAAGGCTTTTTCCGAGGAGACCCCCAGAGGGCGGTGGGGGCGGGGAATGTTTGGTCAACATTGTCGTGGGAGCTCCTTCGCTGTTGTGCAGCCGATTCTAGTCGCTCATTTCTACTCCCACTGTATCATAGTTTAACACACAAACAGAAAAACTAAAAAATGTTTATATCTCTGAAAACAAAACTGTATAAAAAAACAAAAAAAATCCCACGCAAACTAAAAAAAAGAATAAAACTTTAAGTGAATGTTGGAAATTAGTCTTTTTGATGTTCTTATTAAAGTGTTTTTTGAAGTTTATTATAATACTAGCACCTAATGGTTTCCCCCTTATAGCTTTTAGATATTTGAAAGAAAAGAGAAAATGAGACTTTTTTTTCACTTATTTGTCCATGCTGTACAATGGCAGAGTCTTCTGAATATAATTTATTCTATTTCGAACTACGCATGCAGTATATATGTGGCCTATTGCAGGAGGATATTTTGTAAATGTCGATTTTTGTTGTTATAGGTCACCTTAGTAAGATGAGGAAAGGGGGATTCATAACCTTTTATGGGGGTGGAACAAATACTGCAATAAATTTTCTACTTCTCTTTGTCACTTGTCTCAAAGTATCAATATCATCTTTTCATTTTTTTTTCTCTCCCAAATTAACAAATATCAAATGGGCAGTTGTGTAATTTACTAAACTAAATTATCAAAACTAGAGATGTCCCAGATGTGGTCATGTGATTGGAAATCAGTCCCGATCACATCATTTCCAGAGGATTGAAATGAGGTCAAAAAGATTTTAAAATGTATGTATATTTTAAATATGAACTCAATAATCCTGAGGTATATTGCAAAAGAAATGCATATACAGTACCTTGCATACTATATTTATATTTACACTGTTGAAACAATCTTTACAGAATAAAGCAAAAACATTCAGCGATAATATAAAGTCAAGAAAATCAACTGAGAGCTTTTGTGATCACATTGCAATTTTTCTATTATAAATGAAATTAAACCAGAGAATATTGCAAAAAAAAAATGGTATGGTGGCCAACAACCTCACGTTCGTCAGAGCTGCAAACCACCTGTCGCCCATGGAGGTAATTACTGTAGAGCTGGCCAGATTTGATTTCCTTAAGTAACCAAGAATCCTTCTCAATTACTGTATTGTTTTTGCCGCTTTTTCGCAGGATTCAAGGAAGAACTTGGACAGGGACATGCAACTCATGTACACCAAAGCGCTGGAAGACGATGAAAAGCTTGTCTCTGAAATATTGGAACTCTCCCAGTCAAGGTTTGATGAAGCATGAAAAAAAAGGTTCATTGAACTTTAGTTGTTTTGTTGTTTGCAATAAGTTTCTCATGTGTACTGTTAACAGGTTGGCTAAATCATTTGCATTCAAAATGTATTTCAGTGCTCTTTTGTGAAACTTTAACCGAATGGTCTCCATACTATTCCAGAAAGGGCCGCAGTGGGTGCCTGTTTTCATTCCAACTTGTAAGAGGAAACCTTTCCACCAATCTGGTATGTCAAATGCATAATCAGTGGATTGCAATCAGGTGCTTCTTTTTTTTCAGCAGAAACCTCATTGGTTCAATCATTTGTGTTGGATTGGTTGGAACAAAAACCTCGAGGAACATTTTGGAGACATTTTGCTTCAAAACAAAGGTAAAATAGTACTGTGCATAATTGCAAACGTATGTGACTGTATTGTTATGTCTGATTTTTATAAAGGAGTCACGTGTACAATTTTGCTATGTCTTTTTGGTAGAACTGGTGGAGCCAAAGGTAATAATATTTAACAGAGTAATCATAAAAAGTTGCTTCCCAACTATACACTTGAGCTAAAGGAGAGCCAATGTATAAAAGACAAGTTCCAAGTAGTTTTAGAGCTGATGTGCATGAGAATGTTGGCTGAATTTAAGCTGGGAGGGGGGTGCAGTAAATCGGGAGGTGGTCTGACCCGCAAACTTAACCTTGCATCAATACAGGAAGTGTGCAAAAGTGGGTGGCAAGGAGGGGCCATTGGGGGCATTGAAAAGTTTGCCAGAAATGTTTTGACAGATGTGATGAGGTGACGCTGAGGGGCTCCATGGGGACCCGCAAAGAAAAAGAGTGATGGATAACTTCCACGTGGAGTTTCTTTATACACTCTTATGTGTGTTGGCTGCGAGGGTCCACACAGGAAGACACAGTCTGGGTAAAGGCTCGCGTGTCTGTGTGTTTTAAAGAGTTATGTCGACCTTTACTTCTTTAAAAGACAGACAGGTGGTATCCAAGTCAGACCTGTGAGGGTGTGTGCATGCTAATTGATTCTCATGTACCCCTGCATTCCGAGACATGCTATAAATTCTTAATGCATTGTGTGCTCCTCCTCTTTAACAGAAAAGTCAAGAGGTTTAAATAACACTGTCTTGCACACTGTCTCTGTTATGAATCAACGTGTCTCACAAGAAAGATTTTCAGTTTTAACTTATGATAGTCTTCAAGCATTTTGTGTTGATCTGTTCAGAATGAGTCATTTTAATGTTGAGAAATTCCTCTAGTGGCTCAAACATATTGATATAATTATCATTGACTGTGTTGATCACTGTGGTTTATTTGTCATTGTTGCTCTATTGGGTTCACATCCGACTGCTGACATGGCCATTGACCACATTTTAAAAAAAAAAAAACCAAACTCTTTTAGCAGTATTTCTTTGAAGAATATACTATATATTTTTCTTTCAAGTCTTCACAAACTTCCTGACTTGCCCAATGTATTTTCCAAGATGAGGAAAAGGCAATGATTTATGTCACCTGACCTCAACCCAATCAAGCACTTGCTGTATATGCAATCATTTAATTTGTGCTTTGGGTGCGACAAAAGCCAACGTGGTTTTGCAGTCCTTAAGCGATGGCATTTCCATTTGCGATCCACTATCGACTCTCCACGTCGACGTTGTGATGAAACTGCTAATCAGATGCAGAGTTGAGCTTAGCTTCCTCGCTGCGTGCAAACGCAACATGCACGCACGCACACAATGTGGTGCATTCATTAAAAACACAAGCAAAAGGAAAGGACTATTCCCATCTTCTTAGAATTTGAGCCTACATTCATCAAGTATTTGTGGCGAGAAACCGCACAGCAGCAATTTGACTCATGCTTGTTTTGTCTAACAACATCCGTTAGTAATGGGAAGAGAAACACAAATTTTCTAATCAGTTTTTATTATCTATCCCTTATTTAAAGTCTATGTAAAAATATAATGAAAATACTTATGCGGTCTAGATTGAAATAGTGTGTACAGTAAGTAAAAATACTTGTATAGTTAGTAATATAGGAAGTAAATATAGATGAATGCATTAAAATATGCTTAAAACTTATTCTTTCATTCATTCTTTGTTCTGCTTATCCTCATGGAGGGTGCTGGAGCTTTTGTTTTGGGGACAGCACACAGATGACTATCTATTTTATTCCTTTATTTTATGTCAATGTGGGAGATCCAGCCAGATGTGAATCAAAAAAACAGTATAGCTTGAATTTCAATATGTTACAGATTAGTTGCAGCCCCAGCAGACATCTTTTTTATTGATTTTTTTTATTTTTTATTACAACTTTCCTTACTATCTCCCCCAAGTAAAATGTTACATCGCACAGCTGCGTGCATTCATAAAGCACAATAGAACCTGAGTGAACAAATAGAAATGATGACAATAAAACAAATATTTAGGCAGTTGAAACATATCAGAATTTGGAATTTTATTGACAAGTCTGTGCTCACAATGACCACAGATGTGTTAAAAACAAAAAAAGCAGACTGTTGAGAAATTTCACGAATGTCTCAGTTTGACCCTACAACAAAATTAAGACATATTTTTATTATTATTAAGAAATGACATTTGCGCTGCCTGGAAAAGGCTAAAGTGTGGCATGAAGGTCGATGATGTGCTAATCTCTGTGAGAAAGTGTCCACTTTCCAGCATATGGCATCACTTACGTGAATGAATGCGAGGCCAAGCAAACATGTCCTCTTATGGCGCAGCGCCCCACGCACGCCATGTGTCCTCTTTTTCTGTGTCTGCCGAAGAGTTGGACATTTAATAATGGGTTTATTCTTTTTTCTGTCACCGAGAGGTGTTTATATTTTGTCCCTCTAATGGACCAAATTAAAGAAGAGCAAATTATCGTTACTACTACTAGAAAAACGACTGCAACCAAAAAGAATACCGCTGCTGTACATACAACAAAATCGAATACATATTCTAGTTTAGTATTTTTCTATTGCTCTGGCAACCCTACGACTAGTACAAGAACAACATTATCATTATTATTACTACTATCTTCAGTAATACCTCATTTATCACAGTAAATGGGTTCAAAAACAAGAGCATGAGCAACTATATTTACAGTATATGAATTTAACAACCACATTTCCAAAATATTTTATACTTCTAGAAAAACTATCATTGCCCCTATACCACTACTTTTATTTGTACTAATGTTACCTCAAATGAATACCACACACTTCCATAACAACAAAAACAATAACTAAGTGTTTTAATAGAAGATATAAGTTGAACTACTAGTACTACTACAAATACTATACATTCTACTGCAAAAACTGCGATTACAACTATAATCCAACTACTTTCAGAAATATTTTAATACTAAGAGAACACGTAGTACAACAAATATAACAACTATTCATACTAAAGGGTATACTACTTCATTTATTCACCAATACAGAGAAGTACTATGTACTGTGTGTTTTGTCTTTGACACAAAAAAATGTATCATGTTTCCATTCACGGCGACTCCACCCGGCTGCGGGTCAGGAGGGCGCTACGAGGGGTCGTCAGAAGGTGGTGGCCGACAAGCAAAGGTTCCGGTGAGGTCACCGATGAGGAACGTTTGAACTGCCTTCTCCCTGTGTTTGCTCTGGAAGTCATTGAGTGTGTCAGTCTTGGGTTACCTTCAATCTTCAGGAGGCCAAACAGATGTCCGACTGTGGTCTGGCATCTCGTAAATACCTGTGGAGATATTTTTACAATCTGACACAACTTTCTGTTTTATTTGTTTAACAACTTCAGAGTTCAATGAATGCAGTCAATCACCACGTTTAGTCACTGATTGGCACTGCAAGAAGGAGCATTCCAAATGTATGTTTGTCATCATAATCAAACTATTTTCTAATGTATCTTCCATTTGGATGAGGAAATAAAAATCCATAAACATCTCCAGCTTTGTCAGCAGTCATAATAACAATAAAACACATTTTTAACATTCTCATTCTTAACCAGTGTAAAAAGAAATGACCGTGTTTAAAATGAGAATATACTTTCTCATTAAATTTTCGATGTATTATCACTTGTTTCAAGGCCATTAACAACACATCCTTGTCATCAAAAACATCAGCAAACTCATAAACCACTTTGTGATTTATGTACATTGGGTTCAATTACCTTTTGATCCTTTTAAAACGTGGAATGCACATTTAAAATCACTTCGCCTTTCACTTGATTTGGATGTAAATATTCTTCTATATCATCCTGTTCGTTTGATTCCTAATCAGTGCGCTTGTGTTTGGAGCCAAAATACATAACACAATTTCCTTAAATTGTTGGACCAGACTGTATATAAATACAGCATTGACTTACATTACCACTTGTTTTTCATCATAACTAAAGTGTGTGTGTGTGTGTGTGTGTGTGTGTGTGTGTGTGTGTGTGTGTGTGTGTGTGTGTGTGTGTGTGTGTGTGTGTGTGTGTGTGTGTGTGTATACGTACTTCTTCTGTAGTTGTTGATGTATTGTGTCCATCCTGATAAATTATGATGCATAGATCATCCCTCCATTGTTCTTTGTTCCCTGGCTGCTTCAGATCATCCTTTCCATGACCCCTATTGTCTTTTTTCCACAGAAGACGATGAAAAAACGTTCGGGCAACCTAAGATACGTTCATCGTCCAAGGACTCGTAGAGTTCAGCGTCTGCAGACCATCTCCAGATTTATGAACGTGTGAATCAGTGGTATGTGCTCTTTTGGCAAACTCTCTCACTCCTTCTGCCGTTCCACTCCTGGACTTTTTTGTTGTTATTGTTGCTACATTATGTGCTCTTTATTGAGTTTCTGCCTGGTTCTTGTGTTTATGGTAGAATTTGGCTGGTCATCTGAACTCAGGCAAAAAATACTATATATATCATTTAAATCTTAAAATAAACTCAAAACTGGTCAACCCAGTAGACCACCAGCATCATTGTCACGCAAAGCTTTTTTGCAAAATTAAATATTACATTTGGCGTGTTTCACACATGAATTGTTTGCACATGAATTTGTAGCAGCACCTTTGACCTTTGGACGTTTACTTCATGAAGTATACCAGGAGTACAAGGCTTACTGTGTCAGTGTGTGTCAAACGTGTGGAAAAATCCAAATTGTTGGGACTTATGTACGGATAGGGAGTGATGTCCCGTTAGGGCGAGGAAGTTTAGAGACGTGATGCACTTAGCACACGTTGTCATTGCCGCACATTCCTCTCGTGGTTTCCACATGTGGAAGCTGAGGTACAAAGTGGAACCGCTTTAATCTCCTCTGTAAACACTGCGCTACTTTGTATGGGTGTTTGTGCTCCAAGAAACAAAGCAGATCTCCTACTCCCCATTTAACACACACACACAGAAAAAGGGGGTAAAATGTGACATGTGAGTGCTTTTATTTGATTGTATTTTCTTGCATTGATTAACTTCTCTTTGTAATTAAAAGGCAATATCACAACATTTTAAAAATAGAATGATGCAGCATAGGTGTGAGATCGACACCCAGCAAAATCCATTATATTAGGTTTCACCTAAATATTTCATGTGTGGTCTGTACTGCTTTGCAGGTGATACCTTTGCATTTTGTTACAGGAACTGTGACTCACTGCAATACCTGTAAACATGATACACAAACTTATTTTTGTGCTCAGCTACTGCTTGTTTGCAGAAGCTTTTCTCTATTCTAAAATAGAATTTTCTTGACCCTTAATTTCTTTGAAAATCACTCAAGGATGCAATCTAAAAAGATGCTTCTTTGAGGGCTCTATATAAAAATGGGTGTTCAATAACTGGTGGTCACATGATCTGCTCACAGAAACATGATCATTGATTACAAGCTCGATTGACACCCTGAACAAAATCCCAAGTGAGTTCTCGCCCTAATGATACGATCCTACCTCTAATTGTCTCCTCCTTTTACACACCGGATGGTGTAGGTCCATGCTAATGACATCCAATCATATGAATGCCAATGGCAAATTGCATTTTCTACTAGCAATTCAATATCCTATCACAAACTGTTAAATATCAGTTTTGGCCAGTTTGGTGTTAAACATAATATACCTTTTTTATTTAATAAAATAATTATAGAAGTAAGTAAACATAGCATATCTGTTTTTATTTAATAAAATAATTCTGGGAGTAAAGAAACATAGCATATCCTTTTTTATTTATTAAAATGATTTTGGGAGTAAATAAACATAGCATATCCTTTTTTTTTAATTTAATCAAATAATTTTTAAGAGTAAAAGGTTTTTAAAGGATCTCTTCTATTTTTCTTTAGTGTTCAACCAGCCGACCCTACATTTTTTTGGAATGTGGGAGGAAACTGGAGAACCCGGAGAAAACCCACGCGAGCCCAGGGAGAATATACAAAGTCCACACAGTGAAAAACAACCTGGAATTGAACCCTTGACGCCAGAACTGTGAGTCAAATCTTTTATTCTTTGTGCAAAGAATCAATTGAGCAAAATCTCGACATAAGCCAAAAATGTGCTCCATCTATTTAATCTTATTTAACTTCTGGCATTCTAAGTATAATGTACTTGGCAGAAGTCATTGTTGTTTTAGCCAGCAACATCTTATATTAGATTCAACGGATGTTCATTGCAGAAGAAGCCGCCACTTGGCTTTTTAAAGGCTTCCCAACAGGCGGGAGTGGTTATTTTAAAGATTTTGTTTACGGAAAACACGATGCCTTTCTTCCAGAAATGAACACTAATAAAGACCAGTTGAGGAAGGGGATTTAGTTTTAGCAGTAGCACCGTTCCGAAGATGTGAATGGAGTACAGATGGATTTTTCCATTAACCGAAAAACAAATCAGAATTGTCATTTTTGTTGTTTTTTGGATAAATTTGCCTGACAAAATCAAGGCTGACTTTCGATACAAAGAAATATGCGACAAGAATAAATTGCGTGTTATCATTTTATACAAACAAAAATAAATATGAATAAGTTAATACAGATATTTTTTCATAAATACATAGAATATACTTGCTGAACAGATATAGATATATATAGATATATCTATAGATATATCTATAGATATAGATATATATATAGATATTTTAACAATACATACAAACAAACAAACAAAAATCTTTTGTAATGAAGAAAAAAAGGCTTGACGAGATACTGTATTGATATAAAAACATAAATTGGGAATTATACGGGGTTACATAGATGTGGTGGTATACATTGGGATGAGTTCCCACTTAGTGAAGGGTGGGTCACATGTTTTTTTCCTATGAGACTTTCTGTGACTAAACAGAAAAGAATCTTGAGTGTAGCGTGCCTTTCACCCAAATTTAGATGTAATTGGCTCCAGAATGCTATTAAACATGGAGGATGTAACGTACTGTATGGATTTCAACACACAACTGAAAAATTATGCTGGCTGGAAAAAGGTAAGGAAATTTTTTCCTGGATGAAACCCACTTGAAAATTTGGAATTCAGAAGTTAAAGAAGCACTGCAAAATATTTAAATACTTTACTTGAATTCAGCTAAAAACGAATTATTTGGATTACGGCATTTAAAATAACCATGGTTTACCTCTTAAATATTTTTTTCTTAATGGAGTAGTAAACCTAATCTCAATGTATCACACTGTGGCTTTAAGGAAAAGGATGATATTTTTTTGAATATAAGGTGCATCAGAGTCAAAATCTCACCCCATAATAATATAAAAGAAATCTGTTTGTTCACATAGTAAACTAAACTGCACAAGAATGCAATCAAGGTTCAATTTAAGTGAAAATTAACAGAAATTGCTTCCATTTTTCCATAAAATAACAAGGAAGTATTCATGAAATTTGGAGATGTTTGTCCATCAGTGGACAATGACGTGAAGTGAAGTAGCCCCCACAGTGTTCAAGTGACTGAATGAAGGAGTGCCAGCCATCCAAAGGTATGCCGGTGGTGCCGGCGGTGCCCTTTGAGGCCTAGTTTATCAGACGCAAGCACACTTCCTAGCCGATTGCTTCCTTAGCGTGTGGTAGACCAGATTATCGTCCAGAAAGGATAGATTGTCATCAAACGCCACGGGTCGGCAACAGGCCCGGGCGGGTGTGTCCCTGCCCAGCAGCTTCCGGCCGCGAGCCAAGTGACGGAGGATCTTGTCGTAGTTGGTCTCTGACTTCCTGCAGGTCCCCGCGCAGTACCTGAAGATCATTTCCTCGCCTGAGATATAGCCCAAACCCAGTTGGGTCACGTTAAGTTGCACTTGCCGCAACGTGCAGCCCGGGGCTCGCACGCCGCCCGACTTGCGTTTCTCCGCGCTCGGATTTTTCCTATGCCAAGTGTTCCGCTCCCTTTTGGGTCGAGATCTGACAGGTCGGGCCCGGGAAAATTGGGTAGGAGAGTCTTGTACTGTTCTGACGGTTACCTTGATCAGATCTGCCACACCGTCAAAGTCAGGTTCCACCATGACGTCTGGAAGGGGAAAAATAAAATAAAATAAACATTGCGGTCATTGATTAAACATGTCTTGAGGTAAATGCATGAAAGGGCATCTCTCAGCATTCCCTTTGGAAATCTTTGGATGTGCAAGAGGGAAAATGACTCCTATCATATATCATTTTGGGGAGGGAAAAACTCATGTGAATACATTCTCACTGAAAATACATGCAACAGTCTGATGTTCGCATTTTTAAACTATAGTAATGTTAAGCCTTTTAGGGACCCTGGTCACTACAATGGACAGCTTTTCAAAAGTTGACGTTCAACCCTTTCTAGAGCAAGTGACCCCTTTGTTTGGGAAGTGACTCTTTTTGGTCATTGAAGAAATCTTCAATAATATTAGCAATTATTATTATTATTATAGGTATATATTTTTTAGTTATTGATCATTATTGTATTTTCCAATTATAAAACATGTGTGAATTTAGATAACAAAATGTATTAAATGAAAACAGAAAGATACCCTTGGTACAGCACCACGTACCACGCTAAAGTTTATTTTTTTATTTTTTTATTAACTTATTGCATGCTATTGCTGGCCAGAGACATCAGATTCACTTAAACTGGGAAGATTGGTTGTGAATGCTCATTATGTAAATTCTGAAGATTGATCTGAATGCATGTGAACTCAGCATTGACATTGAAATACTATTGACACACAACATTGGAATTAAAGTCAGCATTCAGACAAAAACACAGTGAATTTCCATCTTTTTCTCTCCTAGCATGACCAAAATTAATATGGATACTTGTCTCTCTACATTCCCGTTTTCTCTAACTGTCATAACATTTGTGCGCATATATTTCATGTCATATTTCATTCATGATTACATTAATATACATGCTTAAGCGATTTAAATGAATACACCATTCCACCTGCCATAATTTGGAGAAGCAACGATGAGAATGTCCTTGTCTTGGAATTTGCATTCCCGAAATACTTTCCCCAACAATCCCTACTAATTTTCACCATATTGAGATTGAAATGAATCCATAAATCTCAGCCTTTCCACTGAAATAATGTATCTTTAGTATGATTCTCTCTCTTTCTCTCTCTCCTTTTCTCAGCATCCCAATGCTCCCAAAGCCCATCCTTACATGCGTCTTCTCGGCGTTCCGTATCCTGTCCGTTGCCGCTGCTGCCCTTTGAGGTGACGGATAGGTGCATTTGGAGCGGAGGGCTCTCCAGGGGCCTCACCTCTCCTAAAATGACTGGCCCCGGGGGCCCAGAACCGGCGCGCACGGCTCCTAGCACAAACAAACAAGTGGTCAGACTATGCCATAGCGTCATGATCCGCTCGGGTCTGGCAGAGGGACATGGCGCGCCCTGGGACCGACTGGTCTCATCCGGAGACGTGCTTCCTGAGCAAAAATTCCTTAGAACAAAAAAAAAAAAATAGAAAGAGTTAAAATCTCAATCCCTGCTTTGCAGATGTCGGTCAGACGTCCATGCCTGCTGAGCTCAAGTCCACACTGAAGAAAGAGGACAGGAGAAGGGATGGACCGGGTTGGTGACGTGTTACCATCCATTCTTGGTGGGCGGAGACACCTCAGGTCAGATGGAAAAATGTGCTTCTAATCACTGAGACATAACATACTGCTGCTACGTCATACTGCATTTTGCGTGAAATTTGATACAGCTGCCTTGCAAATACATAGCTCAAAAGATAAATGATATTTCATACAACATATTTAGACTATGAGTTAATAGTAGAAGCGCTTAATTTGATTGGATTTGGCCTGGGAAAACAAATTGTGTGCATCATCCTGTCTTTCATTATAATACATGGGACTCCAATTATGATGGTGGTCAATGCAAGATCAAAAACTGGAGAAATCGGATTATATTTAATGTTTTCCCTCTTAAAACAACTAGATCATTAAGCCAAGTTTTTTTTCTTTTACATGAATTTCTGTAGTCCTTAATGATTCCAAGTCGACTGGAGAAGTCGGAAAAAATATGTCTTGCTATATCATTTTACCCCAGGCCAAACTAAATTTACAAAAATAAATGATGATATAATACATACATATATATATATATATATATATATATATATATATATATATATATATATATATATATATATATATATATATATATATATATATATATATATATATATATATATATATATATATATATATATATATATATATATATATATATATATATATATATATATATATATATATATATATATATATATATATATATATATATATATATATATATATCTCATTTTTTTTTTATTTTATTAACATCATTTTTATTTATTTAGTTAAGGGGTTTGGCCTGGTAGAAAAGTGGTTAGCGCGCCTGCCTCATAGTTCTAGGGTCTTGGGTTTGATCCCAAACATGTTCTTCTCAGGCTTGTGAGGGTTTCCACCAGGTACTCTTGTTTCCGCTCACATTCCAAAAACATGAATAGTAGGCTGATTGAACACTCCAAATTGCCCCGAGGTATGAGTGTGAGTGTCCCCCGCCTTGTGCCCAAAGTCAGTTGGGATAGGCTACAGCACCCCTTGTGAGGATAAGCGGTTCATAAAATGAGTGAATATTTTCTGTAAAGATTTTTCCGGACCTGACTGATGGGCCGACAATCTGGCCCGGTTTGAACACGCCCGACGTAACCAAGGTCTTATGAAATGATCATGCTTGTTCACAGATGTTATATCTTCAATTCATAAAGAGTTATGTGGATAAAAGCAAATCCCTAATCACAACAACAAAGTTCTGTGCAAGAGAAAAAGCTGGAAAAGATGGATGCATGGAAAGTAGTAGTAAATTAGTCAAGATTGGTTTACTTAAAAAATGGGAAAGGAACATTTGAAACATTTTGTATTAACAATTAGGAAATCGCAATGGATGATAGGATCAGATTTGTATTGAGATTAGAATGTGAATTTATTTCGGCAAACTCATTTCAGATGTCAATACTTCCACTAGTAGGCACTGTTTACTGCAGAGTAGGGATATGTGAGTATACACCATTATCTGTTCAACCATCTAAATCAGGACTGTCCAAACTATTCCACAAAGGACCACAGTGGATGCATCTTTTGGTTCCAACTGATCCATCACAGACAGACATGAGGTTTCTTCTGAAACCAGAATAACGTGACGGTAACCAACTGATTACATTTTCAAGGCTCCGGTTAGGTCAAAATGTATCTTCTTCTTCTTTTAGAATGAAAACCTGCGCCCCTTTTGGACTGACTTGGAGCTCCCTGATCTAAAGTATCCCAGTACACTCTTCTTTAGTGGGAGAGGGTGGTGCCTAAACTGGAATCGGGTGTGTGGTTTACTGAAAATGGGTGTGACTTGGATCCTCACTTGTTTTTAACTTACTCCAGCATTTTCATTTAGTGTGATAGGTTAGGCTTAGGGATAGGGGTAGGGTTAGTTCTTTGTAACTAATGAATAAAAAAGTAGAAGTTAATATCAGTTGAGGTTTGGCTTCAAAATTTTGGGGCTTTGTTGTGTGTATTTTGCCAAAGTCTTGATTGATCTCCATAGTCATTATGTATCTCTGTAATGGAAAAACCAACGATTGATAGGGTGACCATAAATTGGAGGCTGTAGTAATCGTAATACGGTGGACTAATGTAGTGTAACGTTTGCGTGGGTCAAGGCGTGTGTGGCCTCCATCTGCGTGCGTGGCCTGTGGTGTGCGGATTAGATGCTGCTTATCCTCTTAGCTCCTAAATGGCTCCACCTTGCTGCTCATCATCTGCTCTTTAGGAAACGCACGGCAGAAACATGGCAACAATCGCACCATCGCATCCCTCAAAAAGTACTAAGCAGGCCCACCCATCTTGTGTCACTTGCGCAATTTAGCGCAAGTACCAACAAACAAGCACACGCACACACGCGCGCACACATAAACGCACAAAACACTCAACCCACACCCACACTCACACACACACGCTATCACAGCGCGTCCCTTTGCGCGCGCGCAGTGACGTGCCCCAACCGGTCTTGATCTTTCGGACCCTAATCTCATCGAATCTCGTTGTCCTTCGTCTGTGGTGGGACGTCGCATCGTTGACCACCAGCGCTTGCCCAACTTTTAGTTTGTTTGTGACTCGGTCCCGTGGCTTTTTGGCTGCCTGTGCAATGTGCGTTTAGGAGCACCGGAGCGATGGCGAGTCGCAGCTGCACGCGGACGCGGACTTGGACACCGGGCGTTTTCTTCATTCACTTTGTCCTCTTTGCGATCTGCTTCTTGGACCCCCGCAGTGCAGCAGCCCGGAGGTCCAGCGCCAGGAGAGCCGGTGAGTACAAGTGCATTGGTCGGGCTCCGAACCACAAACCTCCCCTTTTATTCAATTGGATTTCTTATTGATCACCTGAAATATATTTTTAAATCATTTTCTAACTCTTTCATACAGAAATTATGATTTGATGTCAATCCTAAAGGACAGGGGTCTAAAACATGGAGGCAAGACAATACTTTTAGGGCTTCCAATGTTTCCTGCGTACATTTTTGGCTGTAAAAATATAGTATTAAATATATTTAATTTAAAATGAAACGATTAATTTGGTTGAAGGATCCATTTTTGAAAAAAAGTGATTAATTTAAAAAAAGCAGTGAGTAATAAAAAATAATTGGAAAAAAAGGAAAATGTCTTAACAAAGTCAAACCAATTGATATAAATTGGCAAAGAAAAATATAGCAATTTGCATAGGGAACTTATGGATTTGGTTCTGGGAATTCTGTTTTTTTTTTTTTTTTGGTTTGGCTTCATAAATCTGCAAATTTACATAGTTTAGCTCTTTGCCTGCCATCGTCCACAATGGAGGCCAAATATATTTGAATAGAAGCAATCAAATGATTGCTCGCAAGCCTTCCATCTTGCCCATGGTAGGTGTTTTCAATATCAATTTGGCTTTTTAGCTAATGACCACACCTCAAACACTGTGATCTAGGCTGGCAGTGAATGAGTTAGCCTGAGGATAACTTTCTTTTGTGTAGTTCTATCCAAAATGCACAAATACTTGTGTGTACACACCATTTGCATATAAATGTTAATTAATCGATTGCATCTATGTATCCAGCCTTTCATTTTGCACACACCCGTATTCCATTTGAACTGTGTTTTGGCGGTCGGTATGTGATCATGTTACAGTGACACTGACAACCGTTTCATGTGAACTGAAAGAGGTTGAAATCGTTAAAAACTGAAACATCCACCTACACAACAAGCCTTTAAGGTCTAATAACGAGGGACATTCTCTAAAGCGTACATCCGTACTCTAGAAGGCATGACACCAACCTATAAAAATGTTTCTGCTCCATGTTGATAATTGATCTATTTGATGTCAAAATCCAAAATAGAAATCATCATCCTGGCTGCTTTGTTTCATCATCAAATTCAAAATGAAGTAAAACTATGTATAAATGCCAGTTTGCTTTCATGTGGATGTGAAAATTAAAGTTAAGTTGAACACTTTTTCGAACCAAAAGAGCGACACAAAAACAGCTCACATTGCGTCTTCTCACATTGTCCAACTTGTCTGTGTAGCAATAAATGGAGGCTCTTACAGTGTTTATAGCTCCACGTTAATGTAGCGTGAATGGCATTACTCCAAAAATACGTGTTCTGCACCTGCAGGTTGGCAAACAAACTTAAACATATTGAGCTCTTACATAGATCATATAAAGTTTGCCTAATATTTTTTTCTACATTATTGACGTTCACCCCGAAACAAACAGCGGCTGCTTTCTTTGTTTTGGCTCGACCGGGAATTCTTTTTGGTGTGGAAGCCCCACCCGCTTCCTCCTCTTCTCCTCCTCCTCCGTAAATCAACGTCTGTCTGGTTAGCACCCCCGGGCTGTCGTGCCAGTCCTCGCCAGACAAGCCATGGTACAACGGCGAATGACATTTGGACTTGTGCGCTGATCTTTGACAAGGGTCTGCCAGTCGACATTAATCGCGTCAATGCTAGCATTGGCATTGTCAGAGACCTTTGGGCACAACAGTGGAATGTCAGGTCAAACGTAATTCTTTCTGAAACGTTGACCGCTCCACAATTTTGTGCTCACAAAAGTGTAAGAAAAAGTGAACTAGGTTGCAAATGCATAGACTTGAAGTTGAACTTTAAAACATGATTAAAACAATTTAGGCAATCAATGATGACAACCTCAGAGGTAAGAATTCCTTGTCTCTGGATGACCAGGTTGTGATGGATTCCAAGCATATTACTGTCGTAACTAATGCAAGATTCCATCCAAAAACAGAAAATGGACAATGCTCCAAATGACAATACTAATCCAATTGTCACACTAATGCAGCAGTATATACAAAAATGTACCAGTATACGAAGAAACTAGTTCCAGTCAAATGTCAAAATGCATCACGTCATATCATCGCAATTCCTTGTGAAAATACAAATACACCAGAGAAGGGTCAAATAAGTTTTGTTGGTTGTTTACAGAAAAGCACAACATTTTTTAGCAGAACCATTTCTGACCTTTTTATGGAGATTCTTTCTGAAGTCTTTGTCCCAATGCTGACATTTTCCTCTTTTAATATATCAAGGCTGCATCACAACACAGTATGCTCATTAAAACGGCATCCTGGTGCTTTTCAGGCCCCACCAGCCCACTATTGATCTCCTTAGTTGCAGCAAAGCAAGCAACACATGACTCACTCTCTTTCCGGCAACCCCGGAATGGATGGATGAACAATGTTAGAATGGTGTTTGGTTTTTCAGATAAGATATCAAAGGAACACAATTATCAAAAGTGTAGGCATCAGGAACGTGAAGTCATATGGAAAATAAGTAGGCAAGCAACACATTCACTGTGGTATTATTACTTACACTTGATATACTATTTACTCCAAATATTTCACTTTCTTGCATTGTCCCATAATCGGATGTTGGCTGATAAACATATCTTACATGTTATTGTACTACTTGAGAAGAATTCTGAGTCAACTTTTAGTTTTTTTTTTCATCGCGTGTCTGCTTCCTGTTTTGTTTTTCATTCTCTTGTCGATTTTGCCCCAAACTAGATCGTCTGAGTCCTCCGTTGGATATCCAGTTGGAGAGCGTCAACTGCAGCGCCTTCAGTGTGCGATGGAAGATGCCCCGGAGACATGTCAGCACTATCACCGGATACAAGGTGCCACTTGTCACATTGTTTTCTCAAACAAGGGTCCGCTTCCTGTGTCAAGCCAATTTTGCCAATACTGGTTAAAAAGCAAAGGAAAAGAATAACTAGAATTTCCAAAAACCCAGATTCTGTTAAATACAATTTCCTGCAAATAATGAAGCATTTTAACGATATAATTCAACTTTAAGTGAAGCAAAATGCCATGATATAACATTAAATTCAGGAAAAGAAACAAATGTGGGTCCATAAATATGCCTTAATAAACCTTAAAACAAAATGAAATAAATATTCAAGCAAATAAATCCATTGATTAATTTTAGATAAGCATTAAATTACGACACATCCCAATAATTTGTTAACATTTCTTTGTAAATGCAATTTAAATAATTTAAAGATTTGAATGGAGGGATGAATATTTCATTACTTAAATAATAGATTCCATTAAAATGCCTTCATATTATGTTTGCATACACACACAAAACCTCTGTCTTCTTGAGATTTTGTTACAAATCATATTGTGTTGAGTATTAATTTGCAACATTCACAACACTGCCATTCAGGTAACAAGCATAGCAAAGCAGAATTGGAATGACACACAGGTTCCAGCCTCTTCTACCACGCCACGTCAGTTTAAGCCTCTTGCACGAGTAGCTCTTATAGTGCCTGTCAAATGGATTACACAGCGACGCCTTGGCCTTGAGGCGTTCAATTGTGCTTACAAATTGGACGGAACCCCCTTTTAGCGCCATACTTTTATAAAATAAACCTCTACTGGTTTAGGTCTTGGTGTGCTTGAGTGCTGCCACGCTGGGCCTCCTTTAAGGCAGCATCAAAGGTTTAACTGTTGCTGTTAAAGGCGCAAACAAAAAGCACTCAAAGAAGACAGCCGCTGGTGTTCACATCAGGTGCTCGTCAGCTGCCATTTGATCAGCTTTTGATTGATGTGATTGGAGTTTGAGTCCCGGCATTTGTGCCGAATGAAGACGTTAGTTATCCTTGCTGTCATACCGAGAGCCTATTGTTGATCAAAAAGAAAGCGATTACCATGTCGTTGCCACTCTATTTGTCCATAAACAGCTTTTTTTCTTCGTCTTTCGCCCCCACTCTAATAGAGGGTTGTCAGAAGTGAAAGTAATGGTAAAAGCCATTAATCAAATTGACATTTTTTTGCCCTGGCTGCTCATTTTCTCTCTGCGAGCCATCAACACAAGGCTGTCAAACGCTTTGTCCACCCAGTACGTCGGCCTTGACAAAGGCTGATTGTTATTGTTTTTGTTATGGATGCCATTCTTTCTTTATATTCCTAAAGAGACATACATCTTTATTTCTTGCTTTGCCATGGCAAAGTTGTTGCTTTGCACATACCGTCCATAATTTGGATGCCAAGATGGACAGTGTTTACTTGTGCTTAATGTAGAGTTCTATGAAAAAGTATGCATTTGCTGCTTTCTGAATTATTATTTTTAGCATAGTTTTCCCACTTTTATGTTTAAAAAACATGCACAGCATTTAATCTAGGTTAACTGTAGTTTTTAGAATGTGAGTTTTATGTATTAAAGAAAATATAATCTAAGATATCAGGCTGTGTTTGAAAAATGAATTGCCTCCTTATCATTTGGTCTTCAACTGAAAAGTTTGAACCATTGGCCAAAAATCCAATGTCAGCATTTCTATTAAAGAGCATAATTTATAGTTTTATAAATCACAGTCTGCCATTCAGGTTGTGAAGTAGCAAAGTACTTTCAAACCACCATAATACTACCAATAAGGTTGGGTATGAATTCAAAAAAAATATTTGATTTAATTTGTCCCTGTAGATTTGTATGGTTTTTTTGTCCACTACGTTTGTATGCATTTTTAAAAATGCACTCTTAAAAAGTAACAAGTTGTAACCAATATCGGCTAAAACCCAAATATAATACCCAGCTGTAACCACCACCATGTTTGGCTGTTAATTCTTAACAGTCAATTAATCACTAATACTGCTTGTATTAACGGAATATTTGTTTGTGTACACTTTGTGCAGCTCACCCTTTAGCCCTCCTTGCGTCCTTACTAATTGCACTGTCCCATTAACAAAGTGTGAATCAGTGTGTGCTCTGACCATATGTCTCCTTTAAGAGGATTAGTCAGTGAGCTGCACTTACTGTACCAACCAATCAACTCACCCATAACTTTGTGTGCCTGGTACCTCTGCCAAAGGAGGTTATGATTTTATTGGCCGGACAATAGTTATTTAATTATATGCAGTGTTGTAAAAAGGAAAATCTAAAGCCCTAACTTTTCAGACAAAAATTGCCTATATGACCCTATACTCAGATGTAGTACATAAAAATACTATAACTGTCAATGGAAGTGAATGAGAAAAGGTCATATAATCCAAAATTATGAAGATGCTTCAAAATTATACTTGTATTTAAACTATTTAGATAAAATATTAGCAGTTTTCTGTATTTGTTTCAACATGTTGCCAGGTTCTTATCACTCATCCAATTGTCATTATACAAGTATTGTGAGATTTAAATGAAAAAAAAACAAGGAAGACCGTAAAAAAATCAGATAGTTGTGTCTTCCAAAGTGGTGCTAAAGTTTGATTAATTTTTTGATATTACATTTTTTATGAGGCCATTTTATCAGTTTGTGCAACAGTTTGCATTAAAAGTTCACTGAATATTTCAAGCTAGTTTAGTTGGTCCTTTTGGGGATTTTCTGCAGATTTTCGCTTTCTTTCTCGTTATTATTCCGCAGACTGGATCCAATTTGGATACACTTTGCTCTGATTGGCTAGTAGTGGAGTCACAATATTAGTGGGAAGCTTGTGGGCATGAACGACACATAAGGTGAATAACACATTGCTTAGATCCGACTGCAATCGTCCTTCAATAAAAAAAACCTTGATATATCACAATTAAATAAAAATATCATATTCACTTGCTTCAAACTTCACGGCAGGGAGTCGTTCACAGTTTTACGCAACCATGCCTTTTTGAGTTCGGATGCCTAGATTCTCTTTCAAATCAGATCAAAAGCTCTCTTAAATATAAATGATAATGATGAATAATCAAAATGTATTAACATAAGATGGTTCATGCATGCTTTGGCAGAAGTTTTTGCTCCTGTTTTTTTTATTTTCTTTATTTGACAATGCCCTGATTTGCATTTTAGGTATTCTACACGGAGATGAAAAATGGTCGTCCCCTGGGTACGGCCTCCGTGAAGGAAGTCCCTCTTAGTTTGGACATGCTGACTACAGTAAGTAGAAAATATTCTACGTTCACACAAAGACACTTAAGACCTTTGTTTTTGTATAAAGTGTGATTGATGTTTTCCAAAACTGAATTCCAAAGTTACTGATTTGAAAGAATCGCCTCTATTTAGTCTAATTGTTGCCTTTTTCTTTCACAGGGCCAATTTAATGGACAGGCAAACTTTGTAAGTACTATATGTAACACATTTTTTTGACATTTCTGGGCCAGTGAGAGGGAAAATGTTGCAATTCTATTTTTTTACCCAATATCATTTAGCAGGAGCGTTTTATGAAATTGCAATTAGGAGATTATTAAATCGGTTATCAAAATGACATCATAATTTGTGATACATATTTTTACAGACATTGCTTGAGGTTTCTCTCAGATTTTTTTGTTTTGTTTTGGAAAATGTAATGTTTTGGGATTTCGATGATATTGGCATAGTTTTATTGGAACATACTGCTTGCTCATTAATCTACAGTTGATCTTTAGTTTCTCACGTTGTATTGTTATTAGCCAGATTGCCTGAGGATAAAATTAAAAATAAAATAAAAAACTCGGAATTGACCCTCTCTAGTTCTTAGTGATGCATCTTTAAACATGATTATACAGCGCTGAAATGGCTTTGGCTTTGAAATGTGCTCTGTAGGATGTGGACATTGGCAACCTGAAGGTAAACACCAAGTACCGAGTGAGCGTGGGTGCCTACGGTTGGGCCGGCGAGGGTCGACCCAGCATGCCACGAGATGTCAGCACGTCCTCTCACGGTGAGTTGAAAGACAAACCTATTTGCCAATGTTTATTCCTAATGAAGATGATCAAAGTCATCGCCCACCGTCAGATGCGTGCATGCCGCCCTCACCCCCGACAGCGCCCGTCGTTGTGGCCATTTCCGACACGGAGTTGGCGTTGTCGTGGCAGCAAGGGGAGAGTGATGGCAGCGCGCCTGTCCGACACTTCTTGGTTGCTTACATCAGGTTAGTTATGCCTTGCTTCTGTGTATATTTATTTATTTACATTTTATATCACTGGATATACTGTTTCATTCATGCAATGGTATTTTTTCTACTTTGTGTTTTAGACATGATATCATATATATTTTTTAAAATAATTTTAGATTTTTGGCATTGTGTTGTTCATCATGAAGTTACAAGAAGTTCGTAATTCACCTCTTTTCATTTTTTGTTCTCTTTTTTTGTTAACTATCCTTAAAGAAAATATTTTTTTTACTTAATTTCTAACCCAAATACAATTAGAAATGTTTACGTTTAAAAACTAGCATTGTATAAGCATTTCATGTATCCGGTGGATAGGTTGTAGTAGACTACTAATGGTGAATGCTCACAAGATCACTGCTAATGTTAATGTGTAGTTTGTCAGCTTGTCTTTTCTGGCTGAAATGCAATATTGATGTGATAACACAGCTTGATTCTCCATGGCAACCCAAAGGGAAAGGGATGTTATGCACTTCAATACTATATATTTATTATAAATGAATCTTTTGCAATGGTTCTGGCATTGAATATGGCACATCAGGTATTGGAACGTGGATCAAAAGCGGTTCATCCATCCAATGCTTTTGGCCTCGTATAAATTGAAGAAATCACAACATGCTTTTAAATTAGTTTTCAAAAAAATGACAGAAGCTTATTTGTTCATTGGAAAATCATAGTATGCTTTATATCTTGATTTATATATGTAAGTGCAACTTATTGGACTGAAGAATACTGGATTTAGTATGCATTTGAAGTGATTGATTTCATTTGTTGTGACAATGAGACAAAGCTGATCCGTTGTGCAAACACAATGGTCTAACAGAAAGGGTGTGAAACAAAGAAGCTTCTCTTGTCTAGACAAGTGTAACACAGATACAGTCCTACATCATTTTCCATTAGTCCCTTGATGGTTTGCTCAGAGACGTCGACAACAAGAGGGTAGCTCCTATTTGAAACCCACCCTTCTTTCCACCCTGCTGTGACACCACTTGCCAAGATGTGGCGTCAGATATAAAAAGCATAAAGGCAGCTGTTGCTCTTTCCTTTACAGAGAGGCACAGGCAGACAATTGATTTGTATTCCTGTTGTTTCCTCACCAATGACAGGCACACACACACTAACACACACACTAACACACACACACACACACACAAATGTGACTGCAGGCCATTGACATCCGGTCACATTAAAGCATGTCAACACGCTTGGAACTGACAGGCAGACTAAATTGTGAAAAACCAACATTTCTTAATAAAAACAATACAATATAACCAATACGAGAAAAGCCTACATTATTTTAAATTCCAAGCAAGTAATGTAGGAGATTTTGCTTAAGCCTATTAACTCTTAAACATTTTCCTGTATTTATCAGCATGTCAGCTTTGAATATGAATTTCGTTTTAAGGAACAAACGTTTCTTTTACGCTGGACTTTGCCTTCCACATTTGATTGCATCATGAACATTTGACCTTCTCTGTGTTGTTCTACAGGCCTGAAATGGACACAGAATGGACATACATTCGTGAACCTATCGAGAGCAAGTCCATGGTCCTCAAGGGTCTTATACCTGAGACCGAGTACCAGTTTGTCATCCGAGCAGTTAACGTGCACGGGCCAAGCCCTCCGAGCCACGTTAACAACCCGGTGCGCACCCTAGGTAAGATGCTCTTTCTTAACAAAAAAAACTTTCCAGGGTATTTTTTTTTTACATTTTGCCTTTTACTGAACAAATATAAACACTATATTTTCTTCCTGGAGTTAAAGCGTCAAAGCTCTATCTTGAATAAAATTGTTCTCTTGCTCCCTATTCTCATCTCACCCTCTTTTTCTCAGCCCCTGAATACAAAGTAATATTTAGTTTAATGAAATGAAACTTATACTCATTGATTAAATAGCTTTGTGCTATTCTTTTTGTGCTCTCAACACCTCCAACACTAAGCGACATTTACTCAATTAAATAAGGACTGAGTCATTTTCATGAAATAATTTATTGACTTAACTCAGCTGCATCTGGCTTACTTCTTCATAGTTTCATTAAATTAGATACACATGACATCTTCATCAAAATCATCTTAAAATACTTCACTATGTTCATTCTTCCTAATTTATTGATCCATAAGCTTTATTTACTCCTACAGATATCACTCATTTTCCTTTCTACAATAATAATGGCTACAAAAACAAACACAACCAAGTGCTACAATGCGAGAAGGAAAACAAGCTGTGGTGACATCATGCATGAAGGAGTCAAAACAGGGGGGAAAAAAAATACCCAAATTATAATTGCAACGAATACAATGACTTTTAATTGGTCTGCCGTAACAACTAGAATTAAAATGGAGAAAAAAAAGATGTGTCAAGCAGTTACGTTTATTGTTTGCCTTCCCTATGGGCACAAACAAATTGGTGAGAATAAGTGATGTTGAAAATGATGATGGGGAGGAATCAATCTAACATGCCTTTTAGGGAATTGCAATAGAAAGCAAGTATAGCCAGAGAAAACCCACGCATGTACAGGGACAACACATTTCCGATTCAGAGCCATTTGATTGTAATTTGCCTAAATTTGTTTTTGAATTTATAGAGTAACAGAAGCCAACTTTGGTATAAAGTCCTTTAACTGCCAGTAGCAATAAACAGTTTGAAGCAAGCAAACCTAGGTCTCTTCTGTCAACCTGCACATGGCAAACTCGGAAATGGCAGTATTGACATCTCACTTGGAAAAAAAAAAGAAAAGAAAACCTCACTGGAAGGTCAAATGTTTACTTTTTTAACACAGACGTGTCAAAGTCGTAAATCGGGCCGGGCAAGACAGGTCCGAGACGCTAATAACGCGTCATCGAATAACTTTAAACGTCCCCGAAAACAATCCAAAACGGACACCCAGACAAACCGACAGAAGCAGCGCGCTGGACGAGCGTGGTCTCTCAGCGGGAGACCAAAGCGGGTTACGTTCAAGTCTCATCAGACGGGATTAAGGAAGGCATGCCAGACCCCCTTCTCTGCCTGTCACACACATACGGACACACACACACACACACATATACACGCAGGGTAACGCACAAGCATACAATGCCTTGCTTCTTGAATGGACCACAGGGGTGGGTGGGCCTGATGCACTGACATACTTTTCTGGTGGCTCCCCGTCAAACAACGCCGTATGTGTGTGCGTTGTGGTTTTGGGGGATTGTTACACAACAGCAGATTAGTTTACTGGGGAGCCCTCCCTGCGTTTGCAGCGCTGAGTATGCAGGATTCAATGTCACATGGCCACACTAATTAGCATTTGGAAGAAAACTTGCATGCTTTGTGAACTGGGTCAAAACACTCATTTTATTTCCCTCTCACAAAATTATATTTATATTGAAATGACGAGCTTCTCTTTGACTATAATGGATCACTGGAGAATGTAAGGATAAAGGAAGTAGTGGAGGCTGGCTTGTTCAAAAAGAAGAGGCAACAAACGGATGCATTTTGTTCTCACATCTCATAAATGTGGTCATTTCCATTTTTTAAATATATGTATTATACTCATTTTACTCTTTCTCTGGGATGGATGACTCTCCTGACAGGAGCGTCAGATGTTAGCAGTGGCGATTATGGTCGTTACTTCACCGATTTGCAGAACAAAGACCATGATAGTCTTGACACGGATGACTCCGACGATTATGATGTCTTTATTGAAGAAGTAAGTCACACACATTGTATTTGTTATTGTATTTGAAAGATTTTTCTCCAGCCATTTATTTTGTTAATACTTTGACCTGGTTCTCAGTTGAAGCCGTTCTCTGGGCTCAGCCGAGACGGTGGCAAGTCACAGCTTCGCTCTCGCTCCAGTCCGTCGGGTCAGAACATTGTTTACCGCATGAACACCGTGGTGCCTCCAAACGTCACCAAGCAAGCCCCTGCCTCTGCCCCCACCGATTCGTCAGCCATCCTCCCGGACTTTTCGGATCTGATTTTCCCCACTGTCCCGAGGAGCGACATCCCAGCCATTACGACCACCAGGTACTTAGAATGTGAATTAGGAATTTTATGACTATAGAAAATCTGTCCTTTAGATAACAATGCAATATTTGCATCATAAAGTCTGATGGGTTGAAAATGATCCTATGTGCAGAGTTCTCACCTAATAAAATGTACGCAGCAATGATGTTAAAGAATTTGTTACCCAAACATTTCTGACTTTTGAAAAGCAGTATTCTCATTTTTTGTGTGTTTTGATCGATTTTGCTTAACTAATTGATTGCTTCAATCCAAACCTCCTGTGGATGGATGGGTTATGGTGGAAATTTTTTAACATTTAAACACTACATTTTTGCTCCGCGCATCATCCTACATTTATTCTAGACTTGCCCCTCATACAAGCACGCCACTTTAATCCTGCAAACCGCCCCCTATCTGTTAAAGGTGTTTAGTGAAAGTTTAACTCAACTTTCACTTCCACTGTGGTATTGTTAAATTGACCATTACTGACTCTCTCCAGAACTGCTGCAACCACACCTACCGTTTCTCTCACAATGTCCCCGTGGAAAGGCAAGGTGCCTCGGGTTTACCACCTGACCTGTGACGACACCGTTTGTCCACTTGACAGCATCTGCCTCACGGACTCAAAGAGCGGAGGGTCACGATGCCACTGCAACCTCGGGCGTGGCGGCGACACTTGTTCTCAAGGTCAAATTTTAACACACTTACTGAAACGTCATAAAAAATCTCATTGTTTTTGTTTTCCCCCCCAGTGGAAAGTATCAAAAGAATCTGATTGTCTTGTGTTATGTTACTTTAGAAGTGTCTGTCAAGTTCCCCAGATTCTATGGGTACTCACACATGACTTTTGAGCCTCTGAAAAACTCCTACCAGAGCTTTCAGATATCACTGGAGTTTAAGGTAAAGTCATTTTGGCGTAATAGCAATTCACCATGAAGATTTACAACACTGTTAATTGTAATAGTTTGTGTGTTTGGCACGGAACAGGCAGATAGCGATGATGGCCTCCTTCTGTATTGCGGAGAGAACGAACACGGGCGCGGAGACTTCACCTCTTTGGCCTTGGTACAAGGCAAACTACATTTCAGGTAATGCCAAGTGCTACAAGAGATCCCTTCTTGGTGCCCTACTCCAATCACGCTGATCTCAAATCCACCGATAAAAATAGCACAGTACAAAAGACATAGTAGGAATTTCTGGTCCTGGTCAAATCTTGCTTATCAACCACACATGACTTTTAAATTAAACTTGTTTATTTTTCCTCTTTTTTTGCTGCCTCACATTTTTTTGTAGCTTCTCTAGTTTAGGAAATAATTTTCAGGCTCTTTCCTGGCATTTAAGCAGTTTTCAACATTTTTGCTTCTGCATGACACATTACACCTGTCCCAACAACACACTCAACTCATACTTTTGGAGTCACTAGACAGACAAGATTTTATGAATTGCACTGCTGCCATCTAGTGTTGGAGGCTGAAGCTGACTCATCATCTCTATGGCCATATCTACTATCTAAAAGATAAACAAATAAAAAACTCGTAACTCAAAGTTCCACTCTTATCCACTCCCATAGTCACCATCTTTGATCACCAATACATTGATATAATATTGCTACTTCAGAAAATAAAGCCCATACTGTGTTTCTTTTGCCAAATAGGTAATTGTCACTGTCCTAAAACAAGGCATACATGTTGAAATTGCAGGTTCAACTGCGGAACAGGTGCGGCTCAGATCGTCAGCGAGAGCCACGTGGTCCTGGGAAATTGGCATAAGGTCACCATCTTCAGAGACGGCATCAGTGGTTGGCTGCGATTGGACAACGACACGCCCATCTCTGGTCGATCCCCGGTACCTACACAACCGTGTTTGATTTGATTAAAAAAAAAAATCCTGGAATAATTCCTCAGCTAATTTGGAACTCTGTCACCAATCTAAACAACAGCACCACAACTAACTGAAATTTCTGAAAGTAAATAATTTCCATGTGTAAATAAAAGTATGTTCTGTCGCTCAGGGCCAATACTCCAAAATCACATTCCGTTCCCCGCTATATGTGGGAGGAGCTCCAAGCACGTACGGCCTGGCGCGGGCGACTGGCACCGTCGGTGGCTTCGAAGGCTGCGTCCAAAGTTTGAGCCTCAACGGCAAGGCCGCCGATGTCAGACCGTGGCCACTAGGCCGGGCGCTGAGTGGCGCTGACGTAGGTGGGCGGACCATGCGGCATGCACGCGGTGCCCCCCGTGACCTCTTCTAACATGGGCGCTGTCATGTGTGTTTGCAGGCGAATGCAGCGACAGCGTGTGCGATGTGGCGGGCTGCGATAATGGCGGCGTCTGCTTCGCCAACCGTGCCGACGGGTTCATTTGCCTCTGCCCGCTCGGCTTCACGGGGGCTCAGTGCCAAGATGGTGAGACCACTTGCCTTTTTACGCCTATTGTTCGGCCGCACAGAGGATTCAATGCAATAGTTGTAAACTTTGGCTTGTGAAATGCCCCTAACATGAGTGCTTTTCATATGGACAACCTCATGGGCCATAGTGATGCCTTCAGTATATTGCTAACATAATTGCCATAAAATTACTGTAGCGAGAAGTGATGTAAAGGCTGACTTTAGAGACTACCAGTACCTGCATCACATACAAAGCTTGAGATCACATTGTTTTAAAGATATGGTTTACCTAACAGATGCCAGTGTTTTTAGACCATTTTAAAAATGAAACAAAGAAAATAAGGAAATCTTTTGTTTTTATGATTAAAGTGCTAGTACCTCCTCCGGGAATGCATACAAGTACGTTCATAAATATTACATGTGAGCGTGGTTGTTTGTCGTGTTGTGCTGGGATAGGCTCCAGCACCCCTGCAAACCCTTGTGAGAATAAGCATAATGGAAATTGAATAAATCTTGGGGTAAACACTTGACTCATTTGTTGCCAGTGAGAGTCAACATCTGATGCAGCTCATGACTTCAAAAGATAGTAGATATAAACATTGTCATTAGAATATAACTTTTGGGGGTTTTCTGGCCAGTTGCACAGTCAAACCGCAATATTTTTTTAAACTGGAGTTTGTTTGCTATGCGCAGGCTTCACACTGACATCGCCGCACTTCAACGAGACCATGTTATCTTACGCCGTGGTGGCCTGGCCTCAGCCCTCCCAGAGCTATTTGTCCTTCATGGAGTTCGAGATGACCTTCAAGCCGTCGGCATCGGACGGCACGCTGCTGTACAGCGACGACGACGGCAGCGGCGACTTCCTGGCCATCAACCTGCGGGATGGATACGTGGAGTTCCGATTCGACTGCGGCTCTGGAGGAACTATTTTAAGGTATTCTTAACCGCTTGTACATTAAACACATTGAATGCCATTGACGTCCAGTCCTTTCGAACCAAGTGGTCTGACATGGAATTCTTACTGTCAAAATGGATTGGATGTCCACAGATGTCAATGATAGCCAAAGTATCAAGCATCCACAAAGTGACTGATGGTTTAATGTTGATGTTTCAGGAGTGAGGAGCAGGTCACAATGGACTCGTGGCATGAGTTGAGGGTGTCCCGCACGGCAAAAAGTGGAATCTTGCAAGTGGATGACCAGAAGGCAGTAGAAGGGTTTGCTGAGGTACTTGCACTTGGGACCACTTTGGACCACTGGGGCAACAACTTCTCTGACTGATGAACTCAAATCCAAGTGTTTGTGTGTATGTATTTGTGTGTACATGCAGGGTGGCTTTACACAGATAAACTGCAGCTCAGCACTTTACATCGGTGGGGTGCCTCAGTATGACAAAACAAAGAGAACAGCAGGCGTCTTGAAACCATTTACAGGGACCATTCAAAAGGTATCATTACGCAGTTTTTGATATGCAATCCATACAAGGAGTACCAAAAATGGTACTGCAATCAGAATCCAAGACCACGCCCTTTGGGCTGCCATATCCTCCTGACTACCAAGAAAAACAATGTTGTCCAATCACATTTATTTTGAAATTCACCAAACTATGAGTTAGAAATAATAAAACTAATGTTGTGACTCTCCTAGCTCGTCCTGAATGATCGAACCATCCCCATCACAAGTAGCTCAGCCAGTGGTGTGAATGTGGCCAATTCGGAGCACCCCTGCGTGCAAAGCCCTTGCGCCAACGGGGGCACCTGCAGACCCAAACGGGACACCTACGAGTGCGACTGTCCTCTCGGCTATGACGGTCGCCACTGCCAGAAAGGTCAGTTTGGCGAAGGCCATTATACCATTATATTAACATGAATTATACTTTAATCAAACTTAAACCAAACATATTTCATTTCCTATTTTTCCTTTTTTATTCAAATTTCTCGAACTTAGGAGGTTACTTGTAGTGACAATCAAGCAGGCTTCCTAATGTCTTTCCTTCTATGTGTGATTTCCACCTTCCCCACTGTATTCTCATGATGAACCTTATAATGACATCACTTTAAACACGTTAATTTGTTGAACTTGTTTATGTTTTTCAATGCAGAGTGTGGAAACTACTGCTTGAACAGTAAGTCATTATGCATCACCTTTTACTTCATCCTCTTGCTTCCATCAACACATTTAACAGTATGAGTCTAAGTGTCTTCTCCTTCCTCCACAGCTGTAACAGAAGCTATTGAGATCCCACAGTTCATGGGTCGCAGCTACCTCACCTATGACAACAGAGACATTCTCAAGAGGTCAGAAATGAACCTTTTTTTCAGCCGTTCGGATAATGAATGTATAAAAAAATGTTAAATTCTTGCCTGCCATTGTGCTGTAAAATTACTATAATCTGTTTTTCCAATGACCGCATAGTAATGTTACCATCATAACACAAACCTGTACCTGATTTGAAGTTATTCAATAAATGAACTAACTCATTAGTATTCAAAATCAATTTGTTTCTGTGGAAGGGTGTCAGGTTGGAGGAACAACGTGTTTATGCGCTTCAAGAGCAATGGCGAGGATGGCCTGCTGCTGTGGCGGGGAGACACCCCCATGAGAGCCAACAGTGACTTCCTATCCGTGGGCCTGCAGGGCGGAGCACTCATCTTCAGGTGAGGGGACGGAAAAGATATTTGTCAAGGCTTTCTAGCATCCAAGGTAGATGTTACCACATTCTTATCGCTTGCTTGTAGTTACAACCTGGGCAGCGGTGTGGCAAACATAGCGGTCAACGGAACCTTCACTGATGGGAAGTGGCACCGAGTAAAAGCTGTCAGGTGAAACAGCAGGGTCATCATTATATCCCTTAACCCATTTATTGACATTCATGGTATCGCGCCTATGAAATTCCAGCATATGAAATGCTGGTGACTTTTTAAAAGCATGACCAAAAGTTCAAATTTTTGAATTAGTCTATGGAAAAAGTAACATTGGATGTATATATACTTTTCAATGAGTAGTTTTTTCCTCCTTTGGAATTCTCATAGGGTATAAACCAATGACAATGTACTTTTGTAATTGTTTTCAAATATCTCTTCCATCTTGTTCTTTTAATATTGCTATTTCCTTTTCCCTTTATCCCTGGCCTTTTTTTCCCCATATGTAAGAGATGGTCAGTCTGGCAAGCTGACCGTAGATGACTATGGCGCAAAAACGGGTCGTTCGCCAGGCAAGATGAGGCAACTCAACATAAACGGACCATTATACGTCGGTAAGTAACTGATGACATTTGCATCCGAAAACGAATCTTTTCTCTTACATTGTGGCTTTGCCGTCATGCACGTTAGGAGGTATGAAGGAGATCGCCTTGCACACCAATCGCCAGTACGTAGGCGGCCTGCTGGGTTGCGTGTCGCACTTCACGCTGTCCACCGATTTCCACGTGGCTCTCGTGGAGGACGCCGCCGACGGCAAGAACATCAACACGTGTACCAACTAAGTCCATCTCGCTGAGCGTTTTGGAAACTGTTCGGTCATCTGAGAACTGAAAACATTGCAGTTTCGGTCGAAAAAAAAAAAAGGAGTGAAAAACTCGTCCTGGTCTTCGCGAGGACTTTTTTTCATGGGATGATTCTGAGCACATCTCTATTTTTCTACTCCAAATCCCTATTTGATTGCCAGAAGGAAAGACCGATCTGCGGTATTGAGCGTTTTGTGTTTGTTTTTCAATGGCTTACCATAGAGCAGCTAGCGGAGCTCAAGATCTTTGTAGGGGCATTTTGTTGGGCCTTTAGGGACGTTCTCTCACTTTTCAAGTCATCCTCTTGTGTTCTTGTGCTTGTGTAGACAAATTCAGTCGGAAAAATTGCAGCTCTTAGTGGCGTTTGTGTGTTTTTTACCTTCTACTTGTTTACACAATATAGTCTTTTCTTACAATGAAATGCTCCGTGATTTCTGTGCGTGTTCACAGAAGCTTCTTTCTCCTGTGAAAAATATATAATGTGCAATTCCAAACTTGCCCCAAAGGCCAACAAAAGAAGACTAGAAGAGTAAAGTCACACAGAAGATGAAAATAAAAGAAAGTCATATTTGCAACCACTTTCAATTTGATATAAACAGCATATAAAACTTTATACATCAACAGAATGGCTGGCAGTGGCTTTTTTGTTGTTTGTAGGGCACAATTCAGTGATTTTTTTCTTTCTACATATCAGTTACAGCCTTGAGGCTGGCCTTAGATGGAATTAAAAAAAAAGATTGTAATTAATCAGTCAAGGCCCAAAAGCTGTTTGGATGTTAATTTATGAGATGGATCGGAATAGACTAGCTGTGATCTTTGGTTGTGTGCGCCAATTCCTGTTTCACTGGCAGTAAATGAGCAGGTCGGGCTGCGCGAGGTGAAGCTCAACAGATTGGCAGTCGTGAGTCAACTGCCAATAACACGCAGCCGCCTCAATTTGTCATCCAGGAAATCAACGGAATGTCAACCATTGCTTCTGGCCATTTCATGTGAGTAATGTCACATCTACACACAACAAGGGAAACCAGACTTGTGACTGATTTAATTTGTATACTTCTTTATAGTTAAATCAAATGACCCTAGTATAATAGATAGGATGACAAAACTAGTATTTTGTTGTTGTTGTTGTTTTTTTAATTCATATTTTTAAATAAAAATGTGCTGGTAGATGTTTGGATGATTTTCCAATGATTGAATAAGAGGAACATTGTTTTATTTTATTCTATTTCAATTGTTATCTTCATTTTTTGTTACAACATTTATAAGTCCTTATATCTTCATTGAATGCACACAGAAAGGCATTAATGATCAACATACATATATTATTAATTCCCACATGCAGCAAGGAATTCACTGGAATTGAGATTTCTTTTAATTAAACCATTTGTAAGTCACCCTACATGTCACACTTTTTTTTCTAAATTAACTACTATAATAGTAGAACTAATGCACTGAGCACAAAAATGTGATCACTCCCTGACATCTTCCCCTATTCAAAATTGCCTTCATCGCCATGAATGGCAGTGAATTAGATAACTTTGATCTAAAACATCTGATTGATGCTCGCCGAAGCGAGGTCAGATGTTTGGATTCCAAGTGAAGTCATCTGTATTCTGCCCTGGATGTGCTTTTACAATCAATTCAAGACATGATCTGTCCTTCTCGTAACGTGTTGATGTGAAAGTGGGTCTCATTAAGGCCTACTTGTGATGTAAGCAGCTAATTAACCCACATCTCCCACCAGCCTTACAACGGGTTCTCTCTTTACGCTCAGTTTCACATTGCATACTCTCAATGCCGGCCAGTGGAATATTCTATTGAGTTATGTTTGATTAGATTACATCACACCCACAGACACTCGACTCAACTGCCATGTTGCACTTGCCATGTCATGTAATACAGCCTCTCCATAAATTGTTATGTTGCAGCCTTATCAGACCTCATGCAAAAATGTTTCCCTCACAAGAAATGTCTGGTGCAATTTAATAAATAACTGCAATTATATATAGTGCTTACAAAATAAAGGGAACATATTCTGTTATTTTATGGTAGAAATATAGGTCCTAGGTGAAAACACATAGTGTATGTATAAAACATTTTAAAATGGGAAAAAATGAGTTTGATGTCAAATACTGCCAAGGTCCTTTGTGCCAGATATATTTTACGGGGAGTCAGCCAGGACATCAGAATGTCAGCAAAGGCTGCGGGCTAATCAGTTTGGGCCGTGTGTCAAATTAAAATGGAGAATGAGGTTTCTTAGTACAATGTCTTTTGTCAAATTATCTATTGGATGCCAACAGTGTGAACCCACCGTTGGATAAAATGTTTGATGAAAATTAAATGATAATTTGCATGTATGTGACATAATGAGCAATGGTGGACAATCTGAAATCCTCTCACCTGAATGGCTAAAACCTTGTAAATACATTTTAAATAGTTGTTTATGAATGTAATGTTTGACAAGTCTTTTTTTAAATCATCAAAAACTTTATAAAATACTTTATTTGAAAGTGTTTTCATCTGAATTCACTTATTAAAACATATTTATTTATTGAAATGATCCCTATAATTGAAAAAACATCAATATATGTATGCCAAAATAAATATTACTTATGGTAAATCTTCACTTGTAAATCCTAACCTATGCCATGCATGTTTATGTAATATTTAATACATACATCAACAGTATTTTGCAGTGCATTAATATTTGCCTCCAAAATATTCTGCATTATTTTTCCTCGTTGAACAACCCTTCACAAACGACAGATTAGTTTTTGGAAAACACAATGTACAAATGGATAGAAATAAAAAACATAATAAATAGTCTGACACTAATCCCCGTCACAAGGATGTGAGGTCACGACACCAAACTTCCAAGTAAACATTTCCTTGTGAGAAGAGATTTGTGACGCATTGTGAGGATTGTGAGCAGCAAAGCTTCTTTTCCATAAATTGTAATTACACTCTCTCTGCTCTCTTAGTTAAAATTTCACTGGAAAAATACTACTGAATATATTTCATCTGTGGAAAAGACACTGGTCCAAAATAGGAGGTATTACTCTGATACTTTTTGGTTCAATTTTGGCAATATGGCACAGGCAAAAGCTTTATCCAAGTCTCATTTCAAGTCCATTTTTTCAGTGTCAGATGCTACTGAAGACAGATCCTGAGGGCGAGAGCACAAGGTCACGAGCCAGAATTCAAGGCAATCAAAGGAAAATTCAAGATTCAATTGATGGACGAACCGAACGAGTTGAGGTTTGTCTAGAGCTCTGGCCGGTCCACTTGGCCAATGTCCAATCAGATAAAAAAAACCTTTCCAGGGTAAGACAGGTCTAAGGAGGGAGGGGTATCTTTAATCTTGATTTAGGGGAGTAAAATACATCGGCTTCAATATCATCATAATTTTTGTACTTATACTTTGTGCGACATTTATTTGATGTTATGCAGTAATATTTTAATAGATGTACTTTTCAAGGTAAAGGTTGGGAAACACTGTAAGAGCGAGATGAGTCTGCTATTGACTAAATGAATTCCATTTATGGAAGAGAATGCTTTGACCTGCATTTTCCAAAACATGTCATCTATAACCTACATTCCTCCTACTGGCTTGGATAACACTGCATGCATGTGTATGCACGCATGTACACACACACAACTACTAGATATACACACACAGTATGAAAGAGGCTTACTTTTACATTGCACGTTAAGCTTCATACTTTTCATTTCCTATTTGAGTCCCCCTCATGTTAAAATGTCTCGCGAGATTTCTGCTTGCTTGGATTGAAGCGTTTTTTTTCCATTCTATATTTCTTTATTATATATATATACTTTTTACCCTTAGGAGTAAATTATAATATTCTGAGAAACAATGATGATAAATAGTATGTAAGCCCTAGATCTAATGATTTTGAAGCCATTAATAATGAAGGGACACATGCTGTATCAGGTGTGTTCAAACAAGAGCAGCAGATTCACAATTTTATGTTAAATACTGTGAATATTAGAGAGAAATGAAGAACATGTAAACAATTTATAGATTAATTTTTTGGCCTGGCGCTTGTTTTTAGACAACATTCCAGGAGTCCATCAAAACTGATCCCTTCAGTCGTAAAAAAAAAAAAAATTCTATTATGTTCCAATCACACTCACTATGCATTTGACAGACAGTGTAGTAGTCTTTGACTTGGCGGTCAAAGGGAGAAAACACATTAGATAATTACTACAATATACCATAAAGCCTATTTTGTCACATTAATTTTGAAATTGATTCATAAAAAAAGGAAACACTCTTAATATAGAGACAATACGTATACTAGTTGTCTTTTCTGACTCGTCACTGTATTGATTACCTGTTGGCCAGTTGTCCCGCTCCCAGCGCTCAATAGTAATTTGTCTCTTGACAATGTGGCACAAAAAGGGCAACACTCTTAACTGCAACGACCAAACTGGACATTCACACCAGCACAGATCATCTCATGTTAATTGAACCATTGATGCATGAAATGCTGACCTCCATTGTCCACACCGTGAACTTGACACCAACAGTGTTTTTTTTCCACCAACACAAGGTCATTGGCATCCACATGAACCTGGGAATGGTGTAATGCAGTGGTCGTCAATCTTTTTCTCACCGTAGTCTGGTAAAATTCTGCCTATTTTCCCACGGACCGACATATGGGGATGGCTACAAAGACAAAAGTGTGTGGGGGGTGCATGGATAACATTCACGATGGCAATTTGTTTTTTTAAGTCCCAAGGATAATAGCAATTATTTATTTTATTATTAAAACAACTTTTCTCCTTTTAAGTAGGTGGCCATGATTGAAAATGTTACTATTTCTTTTTCTGGTGGAACGACACCAAAGTGGCTCCTGGACAGGTCCATGAAACGCTGATGTAATGCATTGCAAACTAACATACTGATGGACTTCATCCGTATGATGTTGAGTGCAATAATGCAGTGTGCTTTAACTCTTCGATGAGTTTTATGACCACAATGGCAGAGAGAGTTTTCTTTAACTCAGTGAGGTGTTCAGGCACACTTACCAAACATGGTTTGTTAACTATGATCTTGCGTTTTGGGGCAAATATATTCTCAGAACACAAATCTATAGATAAAGTGTATACTAGTAGATATCATATCTGTGACATAAAGGTAAATAGTAGTGACTAATCCTTGGACACATCTGTCATGTGTCAAGTGATGTAGCACACATGCGTTAATATGGATGCAGAACATAACCATGTGGAGAGTGATGTCATGTTCTTATTGCATTTGCAGTGTGCAGATTAAAGCTGACCCTCACTATGCTGGCTTACTGTGTCTAAGATCCACATTCTTCCCTTTCTTCCGTTCTCTCATTCAAATCTCTGTTGATATTTCAGCACCATAAAAAGCAATGACCTATCATCATAGCCTTTTCCCCAAAGCAGTGGACGCTCCCTTAATTTGCGTGAGAAACCAGTGGAGAGGTGGGTGAATTTGATAATCCCGAACAATTCATGTACTAGAATCCACTTTGCTTTACGATTGGTTTAGGGTAGAGGCGTTCGCACAATTTACACAAAGTACCTATTCACAGAATTCTTAGCTCTCTGATTATTCATTGGTTGCCATTGATGGCTCTAGATCAGGGGTGGGCAAACTATTCCAATCTATAAGAGGAAATCTTTCCACCAATCTGTTATTTTAGCAATCAGCGGCTTGCACTCAGGTGCTTCTTGTTTCAGCAGAAACCTCATTGGTTGAACTGTTTGTGTTGGATCGGTTAGAGAAAAAATCTGTACCCACAGAGGCCTTTGGGGAGTGGTTTGCTCACCCCTGCTCTAGATGTTTAATATTTTTTTTACTTGGAGAGGATGGCAGCGAACTATGACTATAAGTATTCCTAGTCAAAATGAATCTGCATACCACTATTAGTATTCTTACCACATTTTGAGAGCCACTGGTACGCAGGACAACATTTTGCATCTTAAGTTCAATGTCAGTGTGAGTCATGCATCTTGGATTGTCACTTCTCTGTTGGTTATACAATACAATTTATTGCCCATGGCAGGTTTTTGCAACATTTGCAGTAGACAAATTATTCAACAATGTAGTTGTTGAAATGTAATTTCACAGTGACAACGTGAAAGAAATTCCCATCATTGATAGAGGGTATAAAGACAATAAAAAAAGGAAAAGTGCATTGAGTTCATTCAAAATTTAAAAAATAAATGTTGTTTTTTCACAGAATAGTTTTGAAAATTGCAAACAAGGAACTGATGTTATGGGGGGCTTGAAAGAGAGATTCAACTTTTTTAATGCAACTGTTTTATTGGGGGCGACTGAGTGGTTATTGCCTCTGCCCTCAAAGTTCTGAGGTCATGGGTTCGATCCCAGGTCGGTTCTCACTGCGTAGTTTGCATGATCTCTCTGGGATTTTCTCTGGGTACTAAGGTGTTCTTACACATCCCCAAAACATAAAGAGTGGGTTGGTTGAACACTCTAAATTGCCCCTAAGGATGAGTGTGGCCAGGTGTGATTGTTTGTCTCCTTGTGCTCTGCAATTGGCTGGCTACGGTGTCCCCCCCAAACATGGTACCCAGAGTTAGGCTTCAGTACCAACCTTTGTGAATTAATGTTTTATTGAGGTTTTTATGTTTAGTTTTTTTTTCTTTTCCGCAAGAACGCCATTGGTTGATGTGTTTCTTTAATTTCTGGACCAAAGTTTCCACAAGCATCACTCCAATGAGTTTAAACAGCTGCACGGAGGGTGAAAAGGCCAAGCCTACTTGCAAGTGCACGACAAGCCAAAGAGCGCGTGTGACTTGCCCATCACAGCAAAGCCAGGGTCGTCAAACTGAATCATTGGGCCGCACCAATTAGTTGCCCATCTCCATGGGTGCTCTTTGCATGCATGTTGGCATCCGGCCGCAAGGCACGCGTTGATGACGACTTGATGTTCGGCGTCTTGTTGATAGACATTGCGATGCCCGTTACGTAAGCCTGTGCTGGGGAAAGAGGAGGGGGTGGTGTTAAGGCTTGGGGCTGGGCCTGGTGACATGGAGGCTGGGCAGGGAGAGAGAGAAAGACAGAAATGGGAGGAGTAGGGATGATTAGAGAGAGTAGGGCACAGCTGGTGTGAAGGTACGCCGGAGGAGGTTATCCACGCTTCTTTAGTACTGAAGACGCTTGAAAACTCAGGGCAATTTCTTTTGTCTGGACCACCTGTGGACATGCCCTTGCAACATTCCTTTCAAGTACCAGAGGGAAGGAAACATCCCATCATGGTGACCAGAGCGCAAGAATTGGGCATTCCCTTCGGCAACCATGACACGGTCCACTGAGAGAATGGAGCCCGAGAAAGCTCACACACAGAGCAGCTTCTTCATCAAGGCCGATGTGCCTGACCACGCGCATTACGTGGTGGCGGCCTTCGTCCTGGTCATCGGCACGCTGGGCGTCGCGGGCAACGCGCTGGTCATGTTTGCCTTTTACAGGTCAGCAGAATTTATTCAGTTGTTTTCATTGGGAATTCACAGACGAGTTGGGCGAAGGTCATTTCCCATTCAATTTGACTGCAATCATTTTAGGGTGACAAGACGATTCTTTGCACCCTGCGTTTTATAGTTCTTTGGGGCTTATTCATGGATATTATTTTACAGGCAAATGAGCGACTTGGGTTTTTGTGCGAAATAACAAAGTAGAAACGGGTATTTTACTACAGTGTGGTTGATATATGATGACATGAAGAGATAAAAGTTGATACGCACACGGTATCTTAATGCAGTACTGCGGAGAAACTTTATGGCGGGAGGGAACAGGATGGTCCAGACAGTCTTCTGCTACTGAAATAAACAATTAAAGTAATGAAATGGTAATCCCGCAAGCATGCAAATGCAAAGAAACATTTGTTTTCCTTTCTTGTTATTTTAAATTTAATACCTTGACGGAGCTGTATTGATTTATTACATAAATTTGTTCTGTGACCATGCAAATATCTCAACTCATCTACCCCATTGAAATGAAAGGAAAATGCTTTTCATCCATCTTAGCCTCCCCACAATTCTGTTTATTAATAGGAATAAAAATAGCTAGAATAACATAATGAATATTAATGATGAAACAGTTTGTGTTCTGATGCAGAGGAATCATAAAAGAAAAAAAAGAGATATCTGCTAAAACAGCTACGACTTTAAATGCTTTAGTAAAATGCACTATTAGTAATCTTATGTAGTCTCTTTACTTCTTTGCTCGGCTAATTTTTATGAAGTCAGTTAAATTGTGCCAATGTGGCTATATAGTGCTCATATCTCAGGTTTACACTAACAATTCAAAGCAAAAGAACAAAAACAAATAATTGAATAACAGGTATCTTTAAAAAAAAAAAGAAAAGGAGTTGCTTGTTTCCATAACAACATCTTTTTTTTTCCTCTTCCAACTAATATGAGCAGATTCTTGCAGCCAGTAATAGGTCAGGGTGCTCATATGTAATGGTGTATGTATGTGCGTTGGGTATTCTGCGAGGAGCTTTCATACATTCTCTCCATCACATCAACAAAGAGGTCAAAAGTCTTTGCCACTGTGTCCTGTTGGTAACATGCATTAATCACACACATTCATACAATATGCATATACGCATTAGAGGTTCTTGTAAAGTTAATGCATTGTCTTCGGTTAAAGAGCAGCATGGTTTTGTGCGATGAATGGATGGATTGAATAATGCAATGCACGCTCACACATTGACACATTGAAAATGTATGAGAAACGTCCACGGTGATATAATGTGTCCCTTTTAGACTATTGCATTGATTTACGTGGCCTAAATAACACGCTTGCTACCTAAGCTGTGGCTATGCTCTAACTTGATATAGTGTACGCCACGTAACAGCATATAAATGTGCTTGTTATCTCACTACCCACTTCCAACTAACACTTTTGCCAAAACTACAGATCAAACTAGGAGCAGGTGAGCTTTTCTTCTTTTTATGTATAAAGACACTTGGCAATTGATACCTCCTGACAAGAGCCACGAGGTGTTACCAGCAGCAGGAAGCAGGCAACAAAAGAGAAGCTGGTGCACATGTTAAAGTTTTATTGGAAAAAATAACAGCAAAAAAACCTGACAAACAAACAATAAAAAAATCACCAAATAAAATGGCTTGAAAGGGGACTTCCAGGGCATTTTCATCACAAAGTGTTTCTCAACCTGATAAAATGTTATGGAAAAATGTTTTAAAAAATTGTTTTTCATTCAAATGTAAAAAGCTCAAATTGAACCTAGTATGTGAAAGTAAGTAAGAAAGAAAGAAAACACAAATGTAGCAGGTTACTGACAGATAACAATTTCATGTAAAGGCTAGAGTGTTGAAATAGGGTTGCTGTCCAGGGACATGCTTTTAGGTTTCGGCTTCCCGTGTGGCTTAAGGTTTGAAGGTTGGATTTCAAATGGTCATAGAAAGACAGGGTTAGAGTTTCAAGCAAGGGTTTGAAAGCCAATGTTGGACTGTGTTTATTTCATTTTATTTTATTTTTTGTCAAAAGTTATAACTCCTTTTCTCCCTCCCATCTTTCCTTCCATTCAAACCTTTCACGGAGCTGTCCTTCTTTTCCTACCTTCCATCTTTCTTTCCTCGATTTCAATCATCCTTGTTCTGAGCGTCCTCCCTCTCTCCTTTCCATTTCTGCCACATGCCGCCCCGTTGTTCTCATCAGCATGCATAGTACTGTTTGCGAAACCTCCCCACAATGCAATTTTATTCGCATTCGTTGTACTTTCTGATGTGATCTCAATTGTGTTTGCACGTAGCAACAAAAAGCTTCGCAGCCTGCCCAATTACTTCATCATGAACCTGGCGGTCAGTGACTTCCTCATGGCCTTCACGCAGTCGCCTATCTTCTTCATTAACTGCCTCTACAAGGAGTGGGTGTTTGGCGAGATGGGTAATTGCTATTTTTTTCATGACACCTCAACCACAGTTCCACATCTTGTACATACATAATAACCGTTTGGATGGGACACCCAGGCTGCAAGATGTACGCCTTCTGCGGCGCCTTGTTCGGCATCGCCTCCATGATAAACCTGTTGGCCATCTCCATCGACCGCTACCTGGTCATCACCAAGCCACTGCAGGCCATCCACTGGAGCTCCAAGAGGAGGACCACTCTGGCCATTGTCTCCGTCTGGCTGTACTCGCTGGCCTGGAGCCTGGCGCCTCTCGTCGGATGGAGTGAGTTCCTTACTTCCCAAGGCCCTCCACTTCAAAATCAGAAATTGTATTATAAATCTATATTCTTCATTTTAATTTGATCCTAAAACAGAAAGTCGGCACTCATGATTTACTTTCTCGGGCCGCACAAAATGATGCGGCGGGCTAGATTTGGCCCCCGGGCTTCCACTTTGATACCTGTGATTTAAGATATTCATCAAATAATCAAAAGTACATTTCAAAGCATTAAAAAACTAGCAGGTTTTAGAAAAATGAATAATGAAGAGTGAGTAAAAATTGTGGATAAGCTCAGCAAGGATTCACAAAGTGTAAAACACTTCTATAATTCTTCGAAAGTGAGAAATAATCCTATTTTTTTTTAACTATTTTAGGCTCTTACATCCCTGAGGGTCTGATGACATCGTGCACTTGGGATTATGTCACATACACTACGGCCAACAGGAGCTACACCATGATGCTGTGCTGCTTTGTCTTCTTCATCCCACTCCTCATTATCTTCTACTGCTACCTCTTCATGTTTCTGGCTGTCAGGAAAACAAGCAGGTAAGCAGGAGAAATCCAGAATTTTTATATCATTTGAGCCAGAAGTGGTAAATTATTATTATTTTTTATTTAATCCTTGTCCTAAAGAACCTGCGTGCTGAGAAGAAATCAGGTGTGCATTGATTAATCGTTTAATGTCTTTAGGGAAGTGGAGCGACTGGGCACCCAAGTGAGGAAATCTACATTGATCCATCAGAAATCTATCAGGAGCGAATGGAAGCTGGCCAAGATCGCCTTTGTGGTTATTGTGGTCTACGTCCTCTCCTGGTCACCGTACGCCTGCGTTACCCTCATTTCATGGGCTGGGTAAGACTGCGTTACACTTTTTCAAAGCATAATTGGTCAAATTATTATTAAAAATTACCAAATATGTCTCTATGGTTGCTTATATTTGCAGCAGTTTAACTCAGAGGAATTGAATATTTCGGGAATTCTCCAAAATAAGACACAAAATTTTATTATGGGGTGGCCCATCGGCCGACTGGTTAGCGCGTCGGCCTCACAGGTTCAAATCCGGGCAGGTCCACCTGTGTGGAGTTTGCATGTTCTCCATGGGCCTGCGTGGGTTTTCTTTGGGTACTCTGGTTTTCGACCACATTCCAAAGACATGCATGGTGGTAGGCTGATTGGCCGGGCCCTGATTCAGTGTGTCCCCCGCCTCTGGCTGGAAGTCAGCTGGGATAGGCTCCAGCACCCCCTGCGACCCTAGTGAGAATAAAGCAGTTCAGAAAATGAGATGACAGATAAGAATTTTGTTATTTAATATTGAGGGCAAGTATTCCCAAGACGATTTACGAAAAGGAGCATATGGCAAGAACAATTTCATTTGCTTATAAAACCACAGTCAATAAAAAGTGAAGAATTTTAATTACTTTTTTCAAGCTTTGTTTTCTGCCCATTCACAGTGGAAGTTACCAACATACAAACAGATGGGTTTAAGACACATTTTCAGATAATCCCTGAACGCGCGTGACCTCTTGATTATGTAACAAAACATCAAGGGATCAGGGTAACTGAGCTTCACTTTTTTTCATGCTCTACTAAAAAAAAAAAAAAAAAAAAAGGACATTAGCTGGTGTTAATCTGATGTCTCTACAATGGAAACTAGGGTACAAGTCTGATTCTATCACTTTCTCTCATCCAGGCATGCCAACATCTTGTCGCCATACTCCAAAGCTGTTCCTGCTATCATAGCAAAGGCCTCCACTATCTACAACCCTTTCATTTATGCCATCGTTCATAATAAATACAGGTATATACAGGAAAATAATTCACTATTTTAAACAAGAAAACAGCAAGCAAATTTCTTTACTCAGCGTTTGCATGAATACAGGCTATCTTGGGTTCTATTTTTTTAGCATTTCAGTATTAATCTGTGTGCCTTCAGAATGACCCTGGCGGAGAAGTTTTCCTGCTTGTGGTTTCTGTCTCCCGCCCCTCGAAAGGATTGCATCTCCTCCTCTTCCATCAGTGAGTCCTCCTTCAGGGATTCCATCATCAGTCGCCAGTCCACGGCATCAAGAACTCACTTCATCAACGCGTCTTCCAAACCTTCCGAAATGGTAGATAGTGTGCAATTGCTAATTCAATGCAACAGTTTAAAGAAAACCACTGTTAAACTAGAAAGTGCTATTTCTGTACAAATGGCATGGGAATGTTTTGTATGCATGTGGGTTTAACTACCACAAATCTTTTAAGGCAGATGCATGTGAAAAGTATCATTTTTTTTGTAGAAATATGCAGAAATATAGAGGAACTGAATTGAATGCTTTTATTGTCATTATAAAAGTACAATGAGATTTAAAGCTTCACCTTTAAGTGCAAAAATAACAACAAAAAACAAATAAAAAATCAATAAATAAGTCATAAATAAATCAGTCAACAACATAAATAAGTTAGATAAAACAACAAATGAAAAGATGAATAATCAATAAATAGTAATAATGAATAAATCATCAAATAAGTAATAAGTAGTCAACATGATAAATAGCTGGTGGTCAACCTTGTATTTGAATGTGTCATTGGTATTTGTTTAATTTTTGGGTCAAAAAGAATAACTGAGCAGTGTGGAGTGTTTTGTTTTTGAATTTGATGTTTGGCTGGAGTTCAATATGAGTGTGAACATTGTTGCACTATAAATCCACAATGGTTGTAATACCTGTACTGCAGGTTCCAAGCGATGTAGAGATGGAACCTATAGGCAGGAAGTCGGGTGATTCCTTCAGGAGCGCGTCTTCCCTTTACAAATCCAGCAGAAGCAGTTCCTCTAGGAGATCCTCGGAACGCAAGGCCATCCACAGAGGGGAGAAGGTAGGTTTGGGGAAAGAACCCCTTGTGTCATGGCATGTCGCATTGCACTCTTTTTTTGCTCATGCACATATATTTGTTTTTATTTTTGTGTTTTTGTTCATTGTTTGTTTCCACCACCAGCATCCATGTACCATGAATGAGTCATCTAGCAACTGTGACCATGAACTGGTTTCTAGCACTCTCACCAGCGCCACTTTACCCCTACTAGTTCTTACCAGGAGGCGCAGTCGCAGTCTGACCCACAAAGACTCAGACAGGGCCAGACACGCTCTCGACAACCCGCGAGGCTGCAAGAGCAGCTCGGCCGACTCGCTGCGCGTTGGGCGACCGGTGGCCGACGAGCTGTCCCAGCAGCAGGGCGTCCCTCGCATCGTTGTCATCAGTCCCACCACTGAGAGTAAACTGGTCCAACAAGACAGCCTCTGCCTGGAAGAGGCCATGGCAAACAACGTTTTGATTAGTCTGAACTTCTCGTCGGAGGTGTTTGAGGCCGTGGAGCTGCTCAGCTGATTTGGAAAGGCACCTATTCCTCTTTTCTCCTCCATCTGCAGTTATTTGCTGCTACAGAAAACATTTTTTCAAAAGCTCACTCTTTTTAAGTTGTCTGTTTGTTTTAATCGTTCACTGTTTTATCGTACCCAACTGGTTTTGGGCAAGAGACACACATTACCTTTCAGCCACAAAGCTCAGACTCAGGGCTACGTCTTGGTGCTTGCCCATCAGAACAGTTAGAGCTGCAGGAGGTGATGGCGAAAAGCATTAAAGCATTGCCTGAACTTCTCTTCTGAGACATTGGAGATGGAGGAGATGCTATCCTGACCTGTAAGGGGACTTTTCTTCACGTCTCTTCTTAACCTGTGCTGCAAAGATGCTTTTCTTTAGTGTTAAGAAGATTTTTTTTTATAAAGAGTTGATGTTTCATGGGATACTTGGGAACTGACAGAATCCCTAGAAAATGTTATTTGGGATGCTAAAATTGCTTACTTGCTCTTTGTGTTCTTTATGTGTTTTGCCCTGCCTTTTGACCCTCTTGTCACTGAGTGAAACAAAACACTGTGCCACAATTTTCTTTTAGTTTGCAATCTTTTTCCATCATGGACTTTTTGGGAGACATAATCAGATGGAGATTGAAATCTATTTTTTCTGTGGCTTTGGTGACCATTTGTATTGTCCTCATATGTCATGCCTTGTATAAATGAGCCCAGTCGATCATCTGTTTTCAAACTTTGAAAATGCCATTTCATTTGTCAAAAAAGTATGTTCCCAATTATACTATTTGACAACCAAAGATGTTCAGAAAACTAAGTAGCAAATGAATGAATAGTTCCTATTTATTAGGTGACTCCCAGTACAACATTATTTCACTGGGTTTATGTTTATTTTCAGTCATTTACTAAAAGCCATATGTCATTTTTTCCCTTTCTTGAAAGACAACTCAAATGTTTTTTGTGCAATAACCTGGATGCAGTTTTATAAAGCACATTTTCTCCCCAACATGCATTGTTGTCTTATGTTTTCCTTCAATTGAAATAAATAGTAAAACATAGTACATTATGTTTTCTTTAATTGATCTCTTTTAAAAAAGACACATGGGATAGGCTCCAAAACACCCCGGTGAACCTTGTGAGGATAAGTGGCATGGAAAATGAATAAATGAAAAGAACCAACTTGTGATTTTAATTGGTGATGACATCCCATTGACTCGAATTTTGCCCCATTCAACATGGCCACCAGGTACACGTGTCACTAAACTGGGCGTGTACAGTGGGGTAGTTTATCTTGAATGCAAAGCCGCTTCTCATTTCACTACTAGTTCCGTTTGACATGTAAGTATTACATTTGTTTCATACTCTTATGTGTTGCCTGGGAAAATGTTAACATTGGCAAACTTTTACTAGACTTATGAGTCGAAATGGGTTTGACACTTTATACCAAGACGATTTCGTGTCCAACTTTTGGCGTCGTTTATATCACCCGGGCTCAGATGACAGTCAGCTGCTTTTTGGGATGCTAACAAGTAGCACCTAGAGCTAACGCCAAATCCGCGTCAAACTCTGACGAAATCGGAGAGAATTGTTGGTAGAATTGTTTGTCGTGCTTTCAAATTGATTGGTGTACTAAATCGTAGGGGCAATTTTTGAGAAAGTTTGTGAAGAAACAGCTTTTACAATTGTTTTTTTCAAGTAATGTACATATGAAACTATTTTTTCTACATCCTGAGCCTTATAATTATAATGCTTTGTTCACTATTAAATTTACTCATTTAAAAAGTATTATTCTGGGATTTATCTTGGCTTTTTTTTTCTTTTTACACCATGATGTAAAAATTTTCATGATTATTTTTATTAGATTAATTCATTTTTGTTTTACCTATGCTGTGAGGACATTTATGGTTTTTACATTAAACCACATAAAATGTGTAAATATGTTTACACACACACACACACACACAATAATGAATTTAACTGCAAGATAATCAAAATGGATCTTACAATCTTGGAAGCACATTTGCCAATAATAACTGTCCAAAATGAATGACATTGAAGTAAAACATGTTGTCATTGTTTATCAATTTCGAGAATAAGCCTGAGCAGCTTCCAATTTCAAACGGGAAGGAGTGACTGACACACACGACGCGATGTGGACTGACAAGCAGCGAGGCATTCGACTGTCACAGCAGAAACTCATGTGCAAGAATTCCTGTGGTTACTATGGCAACCCCCTATGGAACGGCTTCTGCTCCAAGTGCTGGAAGGACCGAGCGCGGCCCGCTGAAGCCCATCGACAAGATGCCAGGTAAACTGACCCTCCTCTTTCCAGTCATACATTTGTAAAAGAAATAAATGTGCATTTGAAAATGCAAAACATTAAAAAATAAATACATACAACACACTATTGTGTGGATATGATCAAGACCCATCCACAAAAACTGTCTATTATTGATTGAGCGATATCAACAACAAAAAAGTATTCTACTGGTATTCACTGAAACTTGCCCTCTCGAATGTTTGATTCAAATGAGCCTCTCTCTGACTTTCTGTTCCTGCTGGTGACTTTTTCCAGGGTTACAGGTGACGGCACGCCACCGACCTTCTCCAAATTTGAAGAGAAGAAGAATTTGGAGAAGGGTCGTCGTGTAAACACTATGAGGCGACTGTTTTGGGGAACCCCATCCCCTCCCAAGCCGGGTAACCTCCATATTTAGAGCACAAGTGCCATTTTTTTGTTCCTCATCCACTTTGAGAAAAATAAAATTATGGAATTTTGCAACAACAAAAAAAACAACAGGACGTAAACTGTCTACTCAAGTGAAATAACGCTATATAGTGCACAGAATGTGTGTGTTGCATAAGTAGCTTTAAAAGGTGTGGCCTTGTTATAGACCTCAGTAATGCTTACACCATCATTTCGGGAGCATTCTCGCGTTATACTAGTTTCTTTAACTGTTTGTCCCATTCAGTAAATGGCTCAAAGTTCCTTAACACCCACCCATTCCTTTTACAGTGGGTATTAAATGATCTCTTTTTCCCCATACAGTAGTTGGCTGGGATAGCCTCCAGCACCCCTCGCCATCCTCTTCTGCCTTTTAAACTTAGCCAACTTTCTTCTTTGCCATTTAGAATCTTCAGACAGCCAGATGAAAGTGCTAAAAGCCTATCAGATGCTGGAACCCGGTGACTTCACTGGTTTCCTCAAGATATTGCGTAGCCCATCCTCTCAGCGTCTACAGTCTCGTTGCACAGCTTTTCTCAACACAATGGAGGCCTACCATGTAATCACAATTATTTTCTCCATGTTTTATTTTCAAGTTGTTATAAACCTTTTTTTAAATGTATTTGTATTTTTTATTCATGTAGGATCTGCCAATACAGAAGCATTCAGACCTCGTGCAAGACTTCTACCAGTCATTTGCTCACTATTTCAGCAGTGGGTACCCACATCACTACCTTTCATGTCAATTAAGTTTACCTTACAAATGACTTTTCTCATTTTTTAGGTTTTTCAGATGCTGAGCTTACACAGACGATGGAGCACGTGGAGAAGCTCATCATGACACGCTTGCACAAGTGGGTCTTCTGCCATGACAGCTGTGATGACGAGCAAAAGGACCTGACCCTGCAAAGGAGGATACGGTTCGTTTTGCATTACATTTCTTAAGTCATTATGCATTTATGTAGGTAATACTTTGCGCAGTGATATTTGGTGGAATACAGTACATTCCTTTTGTGTTGCAGTTCTTTGAACTGGGTCACACCGCTAATGCTCGGCGTACCCTTTCCGGAAGTGCAGAGTGCCATCACTGGCGATCCCTTTCTACCTGCCATAACAGCCATTATTGAGATGGACGCCAAGCGGGCACCTCAGGACAAACTGGTGTGCGTTTCCAAGTGCAGCCAGCACGTGTTTGAAGCACTCTCCGTCTCCAACAGCGAGCCGGCCAACGCCGACGACTTCCTGTCCGCCTTGGTATATGTGATGCTGAAGGCAAACCCTCCTCGCCTACACTCCAACATGCAATACGTCATCCGCTTCGGCCTGCCGCACAGCCTCATGGCCGGAGAGACCGGTTATTACTTCACCAACCTGGTCAGTTTATTACACGTTCCAAGTATTATGTACCTCACAGAATCTAGTGAAGGAGCTGAATGAGAATTTCTGCTGTATCCAGTATACTTCATAACTACAGTATGTGAATGACCCTTTTTTTGTATTTGGCCTTCAGTCCTGCGCTGTCGCCTTCATTGAAAAACTGGACGGCCCGGCGCTTAACCTCAGCCAGGAGGAGTTCGAGAGCTACATGCGCCGTGGGCAGGCCTCGGTGGTAAGAGGCGGGCGGCAGGATGCAGCTCGTGAGACACACCGCCTGCTGGATGAACTGACGGAACGCCAGGAGCAACTGGATCGTGGCGTGGGCGACCTCAACGTACAGCTGCGGACATGGGTGCAAGCCGTTCATACCCAGATTGACCAGGCCACGTCCCGGCTTACAGTGGCACAGGAGGAGTTGAGGGATGTCTCTTCATCATCTTCCTCTCCTGAAACAACCACCGTAGAGCATCTGGTGCTTACGGATGCAAATGCAGGGCCTCCAGACTCAGACTGTTAAAATCAAATCCAGAAAGGACATGCACCTTAAAACCTTTTTAAACCTAAACACTTGATCACTAAAGCATAGGTTTATTCTTCCACTCTGTGCGCATAATCATTTGCACTTGTTTACTATTTGTGTGGGCACAATGAAGTACATTTTGAATACATTCCATAATTACCATGTAGCACTCAGGATTGAAAATGAAATCTTATTTTAAATAATGACTTTGCAAAATGTGAACTTATTATACTACTCTATGGGTACATGAAATAAGCAAGTGACTTTTCTAATGTCATTCTAATCGCCTTATCTACATATAATTAAGCTTTTGAAGGGTTTCTATATAATCAAATGAGATTGTCATGAATAATATATATTAAAAGATGTGACTTGATATAATTTGTCTAATCCATATTTTTTGTCCAGACCACGCCCCCAAAGATACTCAACAAATATACATGTTTGATTATATAATGTAATGGGCCCGTTGCAACATGGTCAATAAGTAGTGACGCCGGTCTTCTTTAGCTTGCAGTTTGCATCAGACATTTAACAAATTAAATACATGTGATATAGTATTGTTGCGCACGCACACTAACACTAAGGCACAATTATGAAAAAGTAAGGTTCCGGTTTGAGTCAAAATTTCACCCGGACACAAATGCAATGTAACAACCAAGAGATCACCATGATAATGACAGACCAAAACAACCCTGAAGCGTCTGTGGATGATGTTAAAAACCTTATTAAAAAGAAAGATGACATCGAAGAGCAGATTCAAGCATACTACGACGTCCTGGAAGACGTAAGTTGATCAAATCAATTCACATATTCACAAGAAGTTGTCATGTGTTTGTTTATCTTTGTTAAAGTTTTGTTTTTGTTTTTACAGCAAGGCGTCGGACTTACTGGTGACTTAATTGACGCAGAAGGCTACCCCAGATCCGATGTCAATTTGTACCAAATACGAAACGCCAGACACAATATTTCATGTAAGTAACAATGATTTTTTCTCCTTAGCCTTCTTAATTCTGTGGAAAAAAAGTATTTACCAACCAATCTTGGGCGAGCGCTCACTCATACATTTTATTTTGTAGAACAAACTCAGATCAATAACATGACACAATGATGAAGTTTTTCAAAATCAATTCTGTGGCATTTAGAAACACTTACAGAAATGAATAAAAAAATATTGTGGTGGTCAGTAATTGTTACTTTTATAGATCAAACACGGGAAAAATATGGAATCATTATTCCTAACTATGACACTTGTGGAACAAAGTGAATGAATAAGTGCAAACCTACTTGATGCCTAGTAATCACGTATAAATGTTCTCTTCTACACTAATCTTGCACGGTTTGTCAATGCAGGCCTGCAGAATGACCACAAGGCCATCATGGTGGATATCGAGGATGCCTTGCACAGGCTGCACGCTCGTGAAAAAGTCAAGCGTCGGGAGGACCAAGCATGGATGCCCGAGGAGACCACGGAGCGGCGGGACGGGCTCCCACCAGCCTTTGCGCGCGTGGATGCTGTCACTCAGGGATCACCCGCCTCTGCGGCTGTAAGTGATGCGAGGCCTATTTAAGATGACGTTTGAGAGCCTTTTGGAACTTTTCGTATCTTTCTTCGAAAGGGCCTCAAAGTAGGAGATGAAGTTATTGAGTTTGGTTCGGTGAACAGTGGCAACTTCCAAAGCCTCCACAACATTGCCTCTGTGGTGCAGCACAGCGAAGGGGTAAGATTTATGTCCCGAAATTTAAGGCTTCTAAGATGGCTTACAACTTAGAACATCTGCAAATTCAAGAGAAGTTTTTGAACTAATATTACATATTCACATTTTTGTTTCTTTGTATTGAAGAAATCACTACGAGTGACGGTGGTCCGCGAGGGTCAGAAAGCCAACATGAGTTTGACTCCACAGCGATGGTCTGGCCAGGGTCTGATGGGGTGAGTTAAAAGTAAAACAAGGGCATTATTATAATCTGATTGCTTGCCCCTCATTCTTTTGGTTGCCCACCAGATGCAAGATTGTCCCCATGCCGCCACCATGAGCTTCAATGACCACGATGTGAAAAAATTCAGGCACGTTTTGCATTTTATTTTCCATATTTGAAAAAGTATTAATCGCTACAACAACATGATGAAAATTAAAAAGACCAAGTGGCTAAACAATCATTTTATACAAATATTTGTGTGTGAAAGGAAAAGAAGTATTGATCATGATGCTTTGAGTTTCTTCTTTTTGCCTTTGACCATCTGTGGGAGCTGGATTTTGAAAGCAGTCCTACAAAACATAAGCAAAATATTTTTAGGAAAATGTACAGTTGATGGAAAATAATTTCTTTAAAAACTTACTCGCAAGTTGTACAGATGGGGCTAAAGTTGCAGAATACTGTGGTGACAAAAAGAATTCAGTCAATTTTTCAGGCATTTGTTATTTAAGCATAAAATGGACGCAAGCACTTACTGGACAGGCAGACAGAGCAAACGTAACCAATCTGGATAAGGTTGCGATGGCAGAAGCATGCCGCCCTGTAGTCCACGTGGACTGGCGGTGGCAGCAGCAGTTGCGAACGCTGCTCACCATCAGGCAGGAAGACCCACTGTGCCACAAAAAAAAAATCACAATCTTCTAGAGGACCTTGACCAAAATGACCAATGGACGACGCATGGAGAGATGAGTTGAGCGACAGCACTTACCAGTAAGTATTGTGCCAGAGCCGCCTTCTGGGGGATCTTCAGGTATAATCCACCCGTTATATCGCAAGCCTGTCAGTTCAGAAACAAGAAAAAAGTAACTAGCTAGAGTGCAATATTTAATAATTATGAATACAGACAGCTAATATCCCCATTTTTCTTTCTAATCTTATAACCAAATTCAACATTGGCCATCCATTTCCTACCCTAATTTGTTCCTCTTCAATGTTTTTTTTTTACCCCAATTGTTTTGTATTTCAATAAATAATAATATTTCTGTATTTTAAATCTAAATTTCTCAGATGAGTGTACTGTAATTACAGAAAAAAATAACATGGCCAACTGAAATATAGTGTTGTAAACATTCATAGCTTTCAGTGCTAGCTACTAATAAATGCATAAAAGACAGTACTTGTTGTAGGAGCCCCGAGTTAGACTCCAGCACGCATGCATCTATCAGGATGCTCTGTTTTAATTATAAAAATAAAAAAATCGACTTTTAGTGTTGGTAAAATAAGGTTGAGCGATAAATAACAATGTCATGTCCTCACCTGCTTTTGGGCGGCAAATATGACATTCATGAAGTTCATGTACTGCAAGGCGCTGTCGTCTGCTGCCTTTATCACCTAATGAAGCACATTTTGATTAATCCATCGGCAGCACCAAATTTACTACTGTTAAAATACAACATATTTTTTTGTTCCTTCAAGAAAAAAACTGTTTTTATTGATTGTCACGTACCAAAATTCTAGACTTGACCTCCTGTCCCACTGAAAAGGGGAAAAAAAGTAAACATGCAGGATTTAGTACACATTAAACCAACTTGTGACTAAATTAGTGATAAAAAAAGTACCTTCAAGTTCCTTTGTTATTCTGTTAATATCTGAGATTTAATAATTAAGGAATATAATTAATGGAAAGGTTTTTTTTTCCATAGTGGCTTTATCATATTTTATGTTCAGCAAATGTATTTATGTATGTAATTTGTTATTGTACAACATATTGTATATAGTAATTTGTTACTTCCTAAATTGAAATAGCTTCAATTGTTTAATATTTATACTGTAGTTTATATTACTGATTTGCTAATATTTTTGGCCTCTATTGTATTATTCTAGCTTTGGTAATTATAAATATATTGTTTTTTATATAAATTTATATTTCATAGTCATGTATTGACACGATAATAAATGTGCAAATTGTGTAGTGGGAGGATACAACAGAGAGCTTTGGCGAGAGATCCGGCCAGCAAAGTGTCGGTGGAACCTCCAGTCACTTCAACTGCAAAATGAACACACACACAAAAGAAATTACTCATTGCATTACATTTACTTATAATATTTAAGAACTGTTTGTTCCTTGAGGTTCACTTTCAAGTCAAATGTATACAATTTTAATTGAATGATTACTTAGAAGTGGTGTTGACTTACTGTTGGACATCAACTTCTTAATTTGGTCAGCAATGATTTTGTTGGCGACAGACAGCAGTTCATATTTGCCATCGCCGCTGCAGCAGGTATCGTCGAGGGTGCCGTCACTGCCAGGTTCACTCTTAGGTGGATACAGGAAGTGACTGGAAAAAAATGAAGTATATTCATGAATGAGGCCCATCTATCAACTTAGTCCAGAAGCTCCATAGACAGTGACAAATGGCTAAATTGACAAACAGAAGAGAAAGACACGCCTTCTAGAGTCTAGAATCTAGACTCTAAATTGACTGACAGGTGTACTATAGGACAAATACAGCGACAAACCGATAGAAAGACATATATGGACATAGCTTGAGGTAAACAGACTGAGACAGAATCCAAGTCATAATAGTTGACAGACTGATAGAAAGATGTCAATTGATACACATCTAAACGGACAAATGGATGAAATACAGACCAGGGGAATGGTTAATAGCTAGATTTATAAATGGACAAAGAGACATGTTTAGTAAGATAGATAGATGGGTAGGTAGCATGATCCGATCGCTAGATGAGGCACCAACATAAGTGATGGGAGATAGAAGGATGCTGTTGTCTGTCTGACCTGTCGTTGCAATGGCTGGCGATAACGGCCAATTTGTTATTCCTGCTCATGGCCACGTGTGCGTTGGCCATCACGATGGCAGCGTCCATACATTTGGACAGTGTGAACTAGGATCACATCAATACACTTAATGAGAATGATCATTTTGATTATTTTTTTTCTAGTGTGCCATTCACATACTTGGGGCTCTCGCTGGGCTTGCTGACCCCACCAAATTGGGTTTACGTCCACAACGATGACCAGCAAATTGATTTCTTCTTCTGCAAGAACAACATATTGAGGTAAATAAAAACTCATTAGTCTAAAAAAATAATAATTAAAAATGCTCTACCTGATGCCATCTCAACGACTTGATGTTTACTCTTATCCTCTTTTTTTTACTCCATCTCTCACGCAAAATCTAGAGGCACTGACAAAGGTAAATGGATTTGATCAAAACATAAGAGACAAAGCCATTTCTTCAAAATATGAATGTTTCAATATCTGGAAAGTATACTTTTGACGCCATTGTCAAGTGTGACGCTTTCCCTTAGTCTTCTTCGTTTTTCCTTCTACTACACAATTTAGATCGAACTGCTGCCATCTATTGCATGGAGTAACAAAACGCAGAGGAGTTCGAATCCGCAACCAACTTCTAATCATCCATTTGTTTTCCGAACCGCTTATCCTTACAGGAGTCGTAGGGGGTGCTGGAGACTATCCCAACTAATTATGGTCACCTGGGATGAATCGTGGGCCAGCCCCACAACACTTTATTTTTGTTGTTTTGGTCCAGAATGTAATATTTACATTTCAAATGGTAATTAGTTAGTTAAAATGATTTTTTAAATCACCTTGTTTTCATTTAATCCCATTATATATAATATGTATTGAATTTATTGCTGACTGAAAGGGGCAGACCTGCCCTCAACACGAATACATTACCGCCTGTGTAAAAAGCAATGAAAAGAAGCTGACACTTTGGAATTATTTCATGGACAAAATATAATTAACATCAGTCTGAGATTCAGATATTTTTTAAACCAGCAGAGAAGGCCTTGCAGGACCTGATGATCCACCATTGTTGAAAAATGTGTAACATCACATAGTAAAAATATAGATATATAATCCTCTAGTCTAGTCAGTCTCTAGCTGCTTTTTTTTTTAATTTTCATGTTGGTCCTGTATGTGTCACTTTGATAGTAATCTGATTCGATGGGCTCTTTGGAATCATTCAGTGTGACGTAGACGTTTCCGTTCACTTCAGTGACTTTATGGACCCGTTGTTTGACACCCTTTGAACGCCAGTGGTATTTCAGAGGTTTGACAGTGGGGTTGTCCACAGCTTGGTAAAGCCCCTCGCCTTCCATCAGAGTGATCTTGTATTTGTGCCATGGACACACTATGCATACGCGCCCGTTGAACTCCTGTTAATAAATGAAAAATAGGGAAAATGATATCATAGGGTAATTTAAATAATGAGATTATGCAGGCAATTATTGGCTCACCTCAATGTCCCCATTCTCTAAAGCACCGCCTGCATCTATCAACACAAAACAATGTTACTTCACTTTTTTTCAGATTCATTCATCACATTCTACCAACATATGGGAAGTTATATACTACTGTCTCCAAATGAATGGATCTTACGATAACAGCGCATATCCATGGCGTGGAACTTTCCATCACGGTACACCACGAGGACTTCCCTCTTTTCATTCACCAGCATGGTAATTCGCCCACGTCTAATTATGTCATCACGTTTGCCAACCAAATGAGAAGAAGGTGGAGGACGAAGAGGAAGAGAGGGTGGGCGGAAAGGTAGAGATGATGAAGACTGACAGCTTTTCAGATTCTCCTCATCAGAGGACATCTTGATCAACTGCTGTGAAGTTATTCCTAAAAAAATAATTACACAAGTTAACAATCCACTTATAAGACAAAAATACTTGATAACAAGATAACAAACACGACCTACCAATGGTCAATAATTGAGTGGGCGTTGCCGAGTTCTCTTAAATGGCCAAAGGAAACATACCAATCATTTCTAACTCTGTTTGGATTAAACTTTACGATCGATAGACGCCATTATTGAAATTGGATGGTACGTACATAAGTCTGTGGTTACTGATAGCATCTCACGTAAAAATAACTGCAACAACCGTGGAGTTTTGGAAATATAGATTAGCACAACATTACCGGTGGGCGTGTGATGTGTTACTACTATAATGTGCCGTAGTGAAACACGTTACGGCGCTCAAGATGTGTGTCACTGTCATTATCATCCGTCTGAATATGATTTAGTTATTCTCACTAGTATTAATAATAAACACTTGTCACCCGTAGTTTTCACTTTGTCCGTAGATTAAAACTAGAGTAATATAATTTACAACTTCATAATCATATTGATCCATGCGATCTACATTTCCTTAGACTGTTTGAGCTAGGTAATCTATTTTTATTGGATTATCTTCTTGTACACGCATATCTCAAAGACGGGCAAGCCGTCGCCATAGAGACCAAACGAATAGAAATACCTTTACTTGTCAACACACATAGTCACAAGGTGGCGATTTTTTGTTTCTTTGTCTATGTAATGTGCTATCTTTACATTTTTGGAGTCAAAAGGCTCGCATATCACTACGCCACTCTATGTCGTCCAATGCACTTTTCGGACATCACCGGACCTCAGAAACGTGTGAACACTTTTTTATCGCCCTTCTTCAGTCATTGTACGTCTTGGTTTTACAAGAAGTTTACGCAGGTAAGTTTATTTATTTCTTCATTTAATCATAAGTTTAATTTGATTAAACTCCTTTCCCAAAATTGATTGTTAGGAGCCTCCATTTATTTTTCTGCCTTATAATAAACAGGAGAAAAAACAATTCATACTAGTTATATTTAAGATAATACACTGCATTGTATTATTAATCTGTCAAAATATGGGTGCCTTTTCCACCTGGGCGTGGTGATTTTAAATCCGAATGTTTTTTTTAATGCAACACCATTGACAATAACACATCCATACATTTTCCATTCCGCTTATCTTCACATGGGATGAGGGGGTGCTGGAGCACATCCCAGTCAACTTTGGGAAATGGGAAGAAGACACCCTGAATTGGTTGCCAGCAAATTACGGAACAAATAACACAACAAATATTACAATTAATAGTGTGTCGTGAATCTATATCTGTTTTTCATATTGTTTAATATAGATGAAATACACAACACCATAAAATAACATGTTAAGGGTAACTGCTGCTGCTAAGATTAGTGTCAATTTCATTTCAAACCAGATCAAAAGAAATTTATAAAATTCATGTGACAAATCCTGAATCCATGTTTGACTTACCAAATACTACATGAGATGTGTCTTCTATTTTTCAATGCAAATCAACTAAAATGAAATGCATTTTCTCATCTGTTGCATGTTTTGGGCTGTAAGAGCCTTTTTTAGTTTATGAAAACAGGTCCCTGTGGGAAAATGCATTGCTCATATTTTTCTGTGCTTTTTGTTACTAGTTTTGTGATGACAGCGCGGTCAAATGTATTGATCGACAGAAGGCACAAGGGCGGGACATCGTGGGGCACACATCACCATAGCAACAGTACGTGCCCTTAAATCATTTGGATCCACCATCACTTTTGGATTGATATATGAAACAAATTATTATACCATATAATTTGGCTAGAAGTTGCCAACGTTGATTCTCCATACAGCTCAATAGAGTAATTTTGTCAATCATGAACACACATTTTTAATGAAAGAACAACATTTTCTCTTACCAGGGTTCCTGGAGGTTTGTGTAAGAGCATCCAATCATGTTTCTGAGCCTGTATGAATGCCTCAAGTTGGTGGGCCTGCAGCGCCTTCATGAGCGGTAATCACATTATCTTCAATCTGAATTCAGACCTCTTTGGACTCATTTCTTGGTGTACTTTTCAGCCTCACTTCCATGGGAATCCGGCACGCCGCCCATCTTCTAGCCCTCACTTCGGAGGACCTGCCCCATCTGGAGATCCATTCACCTGAAGACAATAGGCGTCTATTCAAGCTGCTTCACCTGATCAAAACGCTGCAGAAGGAGGGTCTGACATTAGGCGACGTGACAGAGGATCAAGATGTGTACCGCAAGCGTCCTGCGCAGCACAGCAACCAGGGGGCAGGAATCAACAGACCAGACATTAGTAAACGATTATTTCCATACTCCACTCCACTCTCCACAAAAACTGCCACACACCATCCCCACAATTATGAGCACCCAAAACACAGAGCTGCATTTAAGCGGCACACAGACAAAGCAAGTCATCCAATGCCTGTTTATGAGGCCCAGAGAAAACCAGGGTACAACTATGGGCTGCCTCTCCGGCCTGTTTCCACAAAAAAGTGAGTCCTTGTGCAGTCCAGTTAACTCTCTATGGATCATAAAAAAGACTATTAAAGCTTATTGACTGTGTTGTTTGCAGGCAAACCCACGGGCCAAGAATAATCGTTTGTGTGAGAAAAAGATCTCTGACACTCACTGAAAAAAAGAAGGGTCAAGCGGATGTCGTGATAACACCCAGCGCAGAGTGTGTGATTGTGGAAGAAGGCAAAGAAGCTGTGGATCTTTCCCAATACATTTTACAGGTGTGACGAATTGTGTTTTTTCATTTGAAAGCAATGATATGTTTTGTCTCCAAAATCTGTCTCCAGTATGTCGCATTGTCTGATTTGTTTTCATTCTGGCTTTCTTGGTAGCACCCGTTCTACTTTGATCAAGTTTTTGGAGAGTATCATACCAACGAGGAAGTGTATAAGAAAACTGCATATCCTCTGGTGCAGCATATGCTCAATGGGTGAGATGTCACCTTGACTACGTTTTTTCTTTAACATTTTAAAGTTAATCTCAAGTCATTATAAAACTTATTTCTTCTGCCAGAATAGAGATTAATCATGATACTAGCATGGACAAATTGTCATGCTGTTTTAGGTAAATTGTTTCATTCATGTTTTGTATCTCTTTTTTTTTAATTGAGTGATGGATGCTGTAAAACTAATATTTCAGCTCAGTTTGATTTTGTTTGTCTTTTATTTGATAATATAATCAGATCACTCCCACCTCTACCATATTTATGGACGATATTAAATGGTAATAATTAAACAGATGATATATGTCTGTGTGTAGTGGGAAGGCCACTTGCTTTGCCTTTGGCCAGACGGGCGCAGGCAAGACTCACACCATGATGGGTTCCGCTCCTGAGGAGGCAGGTCTATATGTGCTGGCGGTCCATGACATCTTTGCACACCTATCAAGAACTCACAGCCCATTGTTGGTGTACGTCAGCTTCTGTGAGATCTATTGTCGCCAGCTCTATGACCTCCTCAACAACAGGAAAAGGTACCCCTTTGTCTTTAAATTGACTTATCTTAAAATGCGATCTTACATATTGATCATTTCAGTGGGAAACATGAATTTGCTTAAAAGTCCCTTTTCCTCAAATTAAAATTGTTCCCAAGTATTGTAGTATTCTGTAGATCAAAATGTCAAATATATAAAAAGATCCTAATTTGAAATTGGCAACATTGGAGGATATGGAGTTATAAATTTGAAGTATGAGACCACAGATATAATTTGGTTTTTTTTAACCTTTGCTTTTGTAGGGATGGGATGAATGTCACTTAATTTTCTGATCTTCTGTTCCGTAGATTGTTTGTGAGGGAGGATGGCCACAGCGTGGTGCACATTACAGGACTAGTTGACGTCCGAGTAGGCTCAGTCGACTCACTGCTGAAGGTCAACAACATTTTATTTTTCATTGAAAAAAAGTCAACTTTCCAAATACATTTAAAATTCCAACTCTGTCCTTTTTGAAATTTTGTTTTAAGGTGATTTCACGGGGTTTAGCTGCACGCAAAAAAAGGGTGAGCGGTGTCAATCCGCTCTCTTCTCGGTCCCACGCCTTGCTTCAGATTCAGCTCCGCTCGCCCAACCAGCAGATCTTTGGCAGGTGACGGATTATATATTGTCAGCCTTTTATTGTCGTACTTAATGTATGCTCTGGAACATTCAAAATAATTATCTATAATGGCATATTTTTAAGAATGTGGTTTATCGACTTGGCTGGAAGTGAGCGTGCATCGGACACCACAGCGACTGACTGGCAGACTCGTATGGAAGGAGCTGAGATAAACCAAAGTTTATTGGCTGTAAGCTACAGCACTCTTTCATGTATTTTGATTTATCTGCCAGTTTTCCATAACAAAATTGAGACCTAGAGATGTCTTGTCATTACATTTTTTTTGTACACCTCTCCAGCTTAAAGAATGCATTCGCTCCCTTGACCAAGAGCAGCGACACACACCTTTCAGGCAAAGCAAACTCACTCAGGTACCAGGAAATAAATTGCACTCAATGATTTTAAACTCACTAAACTTGATTTATTTTGCTTTAGGTCTTGAAAGATTCATTTCTTGGCAATTCCATGACATGTATGATTGCCAACATTTCACCCGGTCACGTTGCCACAGAACACACTCTGAACACACTGAGATATGCTGACCGGTAAGTGTTCAAAATGGGAAATTATGTTACTGGCATTACCCAACATGGTCCAATCTCTCCATAGGAGTTACTTAAGTTGTGAAATTTGCACTACATGTCTGCATCAGATATTTTTTATATTAACGGCTGTCCGTCTCCTTCTGCCCTGCAATTGGCTGGCAACTAATTCAAAAATTTTAACATCTGCTTTATTTACCACAGTGTGAAAGAGTTAAGAGGCCATGGTGGAAAATGCACAACGTCTTCCAAATCCAGCAGTGCTGGGAAGAGTCTCCCTAAGAAGCCAAAGATGGGGTCATCTAGATCTTCTTTTAGTGGCGTTTCACCTAGCTCAGGGAAACACCAAGGCTGTGACTTCCAGTCTTCCATTCTTAAAAGCAGCAGAGCCGAAGAGGGAAGAGCAGTAAGAACCAAACACGTCTATGGACTTGTAGGACCAAGGAACTCCCTGGAAAAAGGCGATGTAGGTTACAGTTCTAGCAAAGAAAACGGGAGGTTCGACACGTCTATGGAAGACTCCAGTGAATTACACCAGGAGTCAATGGAAGGAGATCGAGAAGAGTCTGCAATGATAAATGAGGAGATGCAGGAGCACTTGCGCCTATATCACAGGCAGCTACAGATGTTTGTGCCATTCGCTGTCTCGTTGCCTTCCCCAGAGTGCCCGTCCCTCTTTTCCTCGATCTCATCCGCTGGACGTCTCACATCTTCTGAGCCTCCCAGTATGAGAGATGCACAAACTATGTATGACAGTGAGGCTGGAGGATACGATTCATTCAGAGAAGATGAGAGAAGAATTGAACAGATTAGAGCTTTGACTCGTCTGGAACAGGCCAATACTCCAATGGGTGTATCTGTTATGCCCAACTCTCAAGAGAGTAGAGATGACTCACTGGAAATGGATCCTTCACTTGATGGGCTGTGGACCAAATGCTTAATGTCGGTCCACAAGACATTTTGTGGATCTCCACCTGTTCAACTAGGGCATCAAGAGGTGCAATCCACCCATCTCATCTCATCAGTCTGTGAATTTAAGAGTGGAGTCCAAGCTCCCCAAGAACCGAAAAACCTAGCTAGACTGTTAGAAAATACTCAGGAGGTACGCAAATATCTAGGGGAAACCGCCAAAATACCTAATGATGATGCATCAAGCATCTCTCGACTTCAGGCCACTGCACCAAGGGTTCAAGAAAATCGAATCAATAACCATCAGGAGTCATTCAAACATGTAATTAATAAAAACTCAGAAGCCAAGCTCTGGTCTTCCTCGTTTGACTCCAAATATGCAAAAGTCTACAAGGACAAGCCTACACATCCAAAGGAGAAAGGAAGAGAATTCTGCCCTCCGATGAATGTCCAATCTCCCTCTCCTGATGCTGAATGGGACATTAAGTGCACAAGGGAGTCACTAAGACATGCAAGGGGTAAAGACAGAAAATTTTTAATGCAGTCATGTGACACCAAACTAACGAATAAGTATATAATAAATGAGGAACGCACATATGAAAAGAATGAAGATCCAGATGTATGTCTCCCAAATGACATTCAGTCTCTCACATCTGCTAGCAAATTGGCCAAACATTACGAGAAGGAACCGATGCATGCTAATGAGAAATATGACTTTTGGGCTTCACTTTGTGACAGTAAATCGACACCTATGGACTCAGGGGAGTATCTGGCACATTCAAAGAGTAATGGAGACATCTACCTCCCAGTGGACATCCAGTCTCCCACTTTTGACACAAAATTCAACAATAAATATGGTCCAGGGTCGAACACACCTAGAAAAAACAATGACCCAGAATTATGCCTTGTGTCTCCCACTTCAGACACAAAATTGGCTTACAAGTACATTAAGGAGCTTCTCAAAGATGCAAAAGATGAAGATGCAGATCTCTGCCTACCAGCAGACCTCTGGTCTCAGACTTCTGATACCAATAATCTTGCGGCACGGACCTTCTGTGTAGCAAAGCAATCCACCTCAGCCACTTTGAATAAGAATGAAACCACCGAACCCAATCTCACCGTTGCTTCAGTACCAAAACCAGAAGACCCCACTAAACCTTTAGAAACAATCCAAATGGATGGGCAAACTGATTTAAACAACCAAAACAGGCCTTTTGACCCAGAGCTTTCCATGACAACAGATAATGTTAAGTAAGTAATCAAAAAACTTAAATTGGTTTAGAAATAAAAAAGAAACCATTGGGACGTTCTCAAAAATTGGTGAATATTTTTAAAAAGCACCTGTATTCAGATGACATATTCTGAGAGAAGTGCAAAATGTTAAGTTTAAAAGATGCAAACTTGTGAGTCGAACCAATTATTCCTTTCTCAATTTAAGATGGCGTGTCATTCAGGCCCATTGGGAGAAACTGAGGAAGATGGAGCCTTTACTTCACGAGGAGCAAAGCCTTCTATGCAAGCAGCCTAATATGGTGAGAGCAGTTCATTTCTGTTTGCTGCAATTGTTAATCTCAAATTTAACTGTCATTGACTTCTTTGACTTTTTTCAGACGTTTTTGGACTATGTAGACAAGCTGGAGGAGATCCAGGATCGCAATGCTCAGTATCTGCGCACCATGAGAACCAAGCTACGATTATATCGTATGACTAGCTCCTTTTCTGAGCCCGACTGCAAAAAAGGGGAACAATAATAAACTTGTGGTTTTAATAAAATGAGGTCGGAAACATGTCATTTAAGATGCTTACTTGTCAACCGGAGAAACAGACTTAGTCAAAATGTATTGTATTTATTTTGAATTAAAATGAATAAAAATATAATTTCAAAGCATTTGCCTTTTTTTTTATACATTAAACATGTTCTTTGTTTTAGGCACACAGTTTATAAAACATCAGACAAAGAATTACATTCATTCTGGGTTCTAACAGTCATTATAACAGATCAATATGACCTATTGATGCCATGGTAATACATTACACAATCATATGTGGGTGTTAAAAATGATATGCATGAAATGTTTACCCACATTACATGTTCAAATTACAGATGCACACTTCACTAACTATATGCTTCATGAATGACCATATTCATTATTTGTTTTGATTACATGAATATTGATGTGATCCATATGCAAATGATAAGAGTAACATAGTTACTCATACATATATTTTTTAGGAAATGCCCCAAAAGAACATAGTAAGGAGGGTGGTGCAGGTGCAAGAACGAAAGCAAAGGGAGATTTTAAGAACTTGCGGTCTACAAAAAAAGGGGATCACAGAGCAGTGTGATTTTGTTTGTTTTAAAGCCCTTTATGCGAGCATGTGTCACTTTTATAAACCTATTTGATTTATATGGCTGCTTCCCGATTGGCGAGGCGGTCGCAATGAGACCAACCCATATTGTTGGTTTACTTCCGACCAATAAAGCTCCGTGACAAAAAAAGACGGAAGTGTTTTGCACAACGGCGAACAACGGCGCGGTGGGTCACGTGACATCTGCTGCTGGGCTGAGCGAAGCGTGTTAGCAGGTAAGGAAAAAAATGGGAGAAAACTACGACTAATAATAATAATGAAGCTAAACGCTTTCAGATTTACGCTCAATGAAGCGATCGGTCGATGATTGAACACGTTTTAGCGTGTTGTCTATCCTTTTTACCCGGATAACCGCAAAATTAGCCAATGTTGCATCTGGACTGTGTGCAGGCCGTTCTGATGCCGGGTTATTTTGTGAGCATTCTTCCGATATGTCTTATATAATTGCCTTGTCACGACATCTCGACAATGTACACGCTTTACATTCCCCTTAGAGGTTTGATTACATCACGTATATTAAGTTGCAAGGGCGCTCCTGTAGGCGCGCCGCTAGTGTTAGCTTCCAATGACTCCATTGGCGGCGTTGTTCTTGACGCACTTTTCTCTGAAAGCCTGGTTTGTTGACAAACTCCCTCTTGATCGTTATACCGCGAAGCCAAACTCATTGCCGATCGACTAACATCAATTCTGTTCGAGATTTGTTTTTGTATGTTTGCGTTTTGTTCAAAAGTGGAAGCAGGTTATTGTGTGAGCGTCGTACTCTCGGGAACAAAGAATGAGTGGCGGCTAAAAGCTAAGCTCAAGTTAAGATCATGTGGACATTAGCCTCTTGTGGCGCGATGTTTTTCCCCCAATAATAGCACGTTCTCATACCATTAAACACCATTAACTCGACATCCTAACATAATTTGTGCTTGATTCATTGTCGAATGTGTACTGCCAATTTGTGTGCCACACTATTATTAATCCCCATCGAATTGATATATATGTATACTTTGACATTGTTGTATAAGGCATTGGTTGCTGGTCACTCATGGTGTTTTTGTGTGTATGACAGCGTCGTAGAGTTAGGGTTGTTGGAAAGATGACACCTTGAATGTCCCCTCTGGGGGTCTAAATTTAACCCTGAGAGGCTGGTGGGTGGGTAACAGATGGAGACATACTCTTACATGGTATAGTCCAACACATGAGCCAACTTGCAAATTCGCTTAAAGGGGACACGCTGTTTGTCACGGTGTTTGAAACTCAAATTCCCAACTATTTTGACACTTAACTTGTAAAAGGTAATTGCTATTGTAAATGTTTGAAACTCAAATTCCCAACTATTTTGACACTTAACTTGTAAAAGGTAATTGCTATTGTAAATAGTCAACAAATCTAAGACATGCCACAATGCCAGCAAACAGATATGTCCATCATTCTCTTCCAGTTTTTGGTGTTCCAATATTTGCACATTATAGATCTACATCACCTTTAATTTCAATCAAATGCGGTTTTCATATCCATATCCATCTTGTCATAGCTCATTTTTGTTTTTCAGGAAACTAATTATTCTCTTTTGTTTGTTTCCAGATTTTTTTTCTATTTTGTACATACATTTTTTGTATATACTGTATATGATGACTTCTTTGGTCAGCAACCAAGCCCGAGGAACTCGGGACAAAACGCTGCCCTCCACCACACAGACCACTCATCCACAGAAACAAATACAGGTGGGTTAGCGACATATGTTTAGTGTGCCCCCAAAAAAGTTCTACGGCAGTACTACCTTGACCCAAAGTCACCAAAACTCTTGGCCCTTCTAACAAAGTCTTTAGTTCTATTCCTGTATTAATTAAGAAATCATCAAAATGACTGTAGTGTTCATTTCAAGTCATGTATAAATATTTCATTTCCCAAAATTGTCCTTTTAAGTGTCAGGGTGTTATTTTGACATTGTGATGATATTATTTCTCATAGAAACTAACCCCTAGAGATACAACAGTGCTTATGGGTGATTTTCTCACTAAAGTTTGTCTAATTTCCAGGCAACAGCAGAACAAATGCGCCTGGCCCAGGTGATTTACGACAAAAATGACGCTGTCTTTGAAGGCAAAGTCAAACAGGTATTTAGTGTTTTTATTGTGCACCATGTTTTGAGAAGCATATCATTTACACTGTTTTGCTTCACCCAATTGTAGCTGATTGAGGTTACTGGCAAGACTCAAGATGAGTGCATGGTCGCCCTCCACGACTGTAACGAGGACATCAACAGAGCCATCAATCATTTGTTGGAAAGCACCCCTGACACAGTGGGAACCTCTATTATGTTTGATTGCTGTCCTTATCAGATTGAATGCTTACAATCTTTCTAAATCTGTTTCTTTTTCTCTGAACAGAACTCATGGGAAACAGTCGGTAAAAAGCGGAGCCTAGGAAAAGAGGGAGGTACTGCAGAGGTAAAGGAGAGCCGAGAGAAGAAGGGAGTCGAGCGTGAGGTCAGTCGCGGCCGAGGTGGAGCCAACAGGAGAGGCCGCGGGATTAGCCGAGGGCGTGAAGGTATGGAATGAAACACTTCTTTCTGTTAGGTGTGTTTGTCTTCTGACATGTTTGTCTACTGATTTATTTACCTTTTAAAATGTAATCTGCATTGAATGATTTGTACTTTATTCCTCAAATGCATGGAGACTAGGTATAATCACTCAGTTCTTTGTCTCTGCAAACTGTAACACAAAAACACATTAGTAATGCGAAACCTCGTCTTTGGCTTCCAGGTCGTGTTGAGGAGAATGGCTTTGAGGTAGTGCCCGGAGAGAGAGGGGGAGACCGTGGACGCAGGGGGCGTGGCAGAGGTGACTTGCAATTCTAATAATACTACTATTATTCTACTTCTGCAACTTGCTTCATTTCTCCTGATACTAGACAAGCTAAGGGAAACTTGCATTCACAAAGTACTCTGCATGTATTTTAAGGGGTTGGTGGGCGTGGTCGAGGAAGGGCAGCTGCAGGTGCCAGACTCTCCCAGGCAATGGGGTAAGAAAAACAGTTGTCTAGACAAGTGGTAATGTTCATTTCAAGCATTTGGGAAAAATCTTTCTGAGTCTTTTTTTTTGGAAAAAAATAAGTTGTCCATGCTATTGTCATCCTTGTGGTCATACTCACTTAATTCCTCTGCAGCACCTTCAATCCTGCTGATTACTCTGCCGGTCGCCATGAGAATTGGGATGGTGACGTCAATGAAACTGCTGAGGCACCCGGTAAGATCAGGACAGGTGGGAACAGGAATCTTGTATTATATTTCAGGGGGGGGGGCTGTTTGAAATGATTTTTTTTCATTTGTGTGACCTATCCATCCATTTTTCAAAACTTATCTAATATCTTGTCCAAGCTGCTAATTTTGGATACACCGGTGACTAGTCACCAGCTAATTACAGTGCATACAGCCAGTAAAGGTTTGCATCCAAACCGATCAATTGACAAATTTGTGTTGTTTTTCAGCGGCGTGGGGAGGAAACACAGAAGACTGGATTACAGAAGACTGGAATGAAGACGTAAATATATGGGGACATACGAATCATTTGATTAGATAAATGTTTTTAATTATTTATTAAAGTAATTGTTTTTTCCTCCCTCTTCTCAAAGTTGTCTGAGACCAAAGTTTTCACTTCCTCTTCTACTTCTGGAAATCACAAGTGAGCCCGTCTCCACATGACATACAATCATTAAACATTTTCATTCAGTCAATTTGACCCTCTTATTGCTGTTCATCAGTGTGGACCTGACAGGCCTCCTCCCAAAGCCTGGTGTTTCTGTGGAATCAGACCTTGTTGATGGGCCGTCTGCTGAAGATCTTGGCCAAAGCCTGGTCTTCACAAACTCCCACCACAATGGACGGACAGCAACACACAGCTATGCCCATGCTGCCTCTGGAAGCGCCACCTATGCGCATGCTGCTCTGGTACTAGATTCTAGTTCTAGTAACTAGAACATTTTCAGTCCTTTTGCACTGCTACATGTCAGAATTTTCAAAGGAATAAGCTGAAAAATAACCAATTCATTACAATTGTATTTACACATGTATTTTCTTCTTAGTCTTCAGCCATTACTCCTGGATTAGGGTCTCCAAGCGCACCCAAGCCAGTGCCTCTGTCTGACGCCAGGACAGCAGATCAGCTTAATGGGCCTCGGCTTGGTCAGAGAGTCAGACAGAGCCTGGCTGCTACCTCAACCATCAACGGTAGCGCTTCCAAAGATGTGGTACCTCCAGTGGTACAGCCTGTGGTACAGAACCCCGCCCCTTCACCTTCTGTCGAAATAGCTCCTCAGAGATTGGACAACGGACCTGTAACAGGCCTGCACAGTAAGTTGATAAACTTAACCTTAAAGCAATCTGCCAACTATTCCACAAAAGGCCATAGCGGGTGCAGAATTTAATTCCAACCAAATTAGATGACACCTTCTGCCCCTGGTAATCACGTTAACAAAAGCTGTACTTGGCATTAGTCTTAAAGTAGAATGGTTTGTGAGCGCTAATGGACCCTCAAAAGAGCAAATTTGAGTAAATTTCAGAAATTAGCTGTAATCCTTGGTGTCAAGTGTTTAGGACAGTCAAATTTTTCGCTGTGGTGCATGTGTCACTTTTTTAAAATATTATTTCATGTTTCCCATAGTGGAAATGAAGGTTCAGCCAGAACCCTCCGCTGTGCTCAGCCAGCTAGCACAGAGGCACCAACAATCCTCCATCCTTCCTACAATGGAGCCACGGGTTATGTCCCATTCCCATGGCCCACAAGTGCCCACACCGCCAGGTATGACTCTTTGGTTCCTGCACATTCTTCTATCCATCTGCAGTATATTGAATGTATAGTTTGAATTTACCCACCTGCTTCTTTGTGCTTAAGGTCATGAGTCATCAGTCCTAACTGTAAGAGATGGAGGCTCTCCGGGAATTAAGTTGCCTGGTGTGGATTCTCCTATCACAGAGCCTCCCATGCGACATCTTAAGACACAGAAGCGTAGAGTACTGCCCCCCTCAAAGGTACTAAAATTAACCCACTTTGCAAATGAATAATACAGCGATTCAGCTGTTCATTAACACATTCCAACCCTACTACAAGTTAAAATTAATTTTGTAGTGAGCAAGGGAGTTTTATACCTTTTTAACTGCAAGACAAATGAGTTTATATACCATGCACTTTTTCCTCGTCCTTAGATTCCCTCGTCAGCTGTGGAGATGCCAGGATCAGCAGACATCTCTGGCCTGAAATTTCAGTTTGGTGCATTGGACTTCAGTTCTGAGACAGGCACTGTTGACGTAATCCAAAAGGAGTTGACCCGAGAACAGGGTCCATCGGCACCTCCGGGGGTGATGTCTATCCCTGCTGCAACAGCACCTGCACAGCAGTCACAAAGCTTGTTTTCCAAACCTGCTTCTGTGAGGTAAATTTGCTCATGCCTCGTCTTCAAGATGACCCTGAAGACTTGAATCTATAACTTTTCATTTACAAATATTTTCTCCTGTTATCATACCAGCGAACACATTAGCGGCATACCCACCATGCCGGATGCTGGCTTCCCCTCACCGTCCTTGGGCTTGCCCAGTGCCACAGCTACCCCCTCTCTGGGCCTCCCGGGTGCCGCTGCTCCACCTTCTACGGTGCTACCCCCCGCAAAGCGCATTGAGGGTGGTGTTACCAGATCCCTACCTCCCCACCATCCATTCTCTCCGAGCAAAGAGATGCAGCCATCTGCCCCCAGCCTCACGGTGATGTGACGCATTGTTTCCTAATCTGTGCAAAATGTTGCCCAATTACTGATTACATTCCCCCCCCCCCCCCCCCTTTTTAATATATATAGAATGGTTACTCTACCATGAAGATACAAAGCACACCGGAAAGTAAGTTGACAATTCAAAACTGTTTAATCCACATTTTAAAAAATGAATTAAATAAAAACAAAATAAATATGTATATATATTTTAGCTGCACAATTGCCAAGAACGGTGAAAACAGAGTCTCCGCTCCTAAATGACGGTGGCCCCACCCACCATGCGCCCTCCACCGGAGTCACAACAGCCAACTTGACACCCGTTCCTTCGCTCAACAGGTAAAGTCAGGCACACTTAATACTGTTTTTTTATTTTGTCGACCGATATTAGTGATGGCTGTTTTATTGGTTTACAACTTCATTGTAACTTCTTTTTTCTTTTAATTGTGTGTACTTTGCTTTCCAGCCATGTGAGCGCCTCTCATTTATCTGGACCTCCCTACACCACTAACTCTTCTGTGCCAGTAAGTCTTCACCTCCGGCTCACATGCCACAGCCAAAATACATTTCAGTAAAATCATTGCTTGTTGTCTCTAAAGAAATCATAGCCTCATCATTTTGTTCCTAATTTCCTCAGGCAACTAATGAGGAGATTGTCTGCGCCAATCCACACACCTTTTCCACTCAGTCAGGCCAGCCGCACAATGCCACTATCTCGTCCCCATTGGCTGTCAGCAGTTCAAACAGTGGTCCGCACCTATCCGGAGCACCAGGACTGAATGGCCCAAGTGGTGGTCTTTCAGCTGCAAACAGCCGCACAGCGCCCCTCCTCACCGCAACCTCTGGTAATGTGAATATCTTCAATATACAAATGAAATAGATTGAACTTCATATCATTTTTTTTTCTCTCTAGGCAAAGCCCCTCCCAATTTGGCCCAAGGCGTGCCCCCTCTTTTGGCCAGTCAATACATCATGGGCCCTGGTGGATTGCTCCCAGCCTACCCGGTAACTAAATGTCTAACACAGTACATTGGTACCACTACTTGTGAATTTAATTTCAATATAATTCAATACACTGTTTATCGATACATAGATTAGGATATCAATGTGTGATGTACAATATATGCAATTGTCTAAAATTGGACAGCAATTATTAAATGATTTTTTTGGGGGGCAATCCCAATAGCAGATCTATGGCTACGAGGAGCTGCAGATGCTGCAGTCCCGTCTTCCCATGGTGAGTTTTATTTTTATTTTTTTTGCAATTCTATGAATGAAGTAGCCCATACAAGCAGTTAAAGTTGATATTGCATATTCAATGTTGTTTATACAATTGGCACTGCTGTTTATGCAGGACTACTATAGTGTAGCATTTCCTGGTACTACGGCCACAATACCTGGAAGAGATGGCCTTGCCAACAATCCTTACTCAGGTGAGTGGCAGTGAGTTTTGTTTGAAAATTGTGGAAACGGAAAAGTATGGAAAAACTAGATGTGAAGTATTTTGGACAACCTCTAAATTTGGCTTTACACTAACATTGTCTAGGTGAGGCGACAAAGTTTGGGAGGAATGACTCTTCATCCCCAGCGCCACCTACCAGCCTGTCCACAGCTGGCGTGCAATCGCAGGCTCAACAGGCGCCACAGGCTGCAACACAGGGACAGGGTCAAGGCCAGAGCCAAGGCCAACAGAACCAAAACCCAGCCTTCCTCAACCCACCGATCCCACCTGGCTATGGCTATACTGGTGACTGAGCGACTGATTACACGTCACTCTCACGCACCATTGAGACCTTTTTAGGAACCCATATTACTTGTGTTTAGGTCTGCCATACTACCCGGGCATGCCTGGTGTCCCCTCGGCCTTCCAGTATGGCCCCACCGTCTTTGTGCCTCCTACTTCAGCCAAACAACCCGCCATGGGCTTGGCCAACCCTTCCAATCAGTACCACCAACAGCATCAGCCTACTTATGGACAGCATGCCTATGGCACAGGTGAGACACACTTTTGACAATTACTATTTTTGTTAGAAAAATAAAAATCCTTTCACCAATGACTTTGCTCATTAGAGGACTTGAGTAGTAGTGCAACCAGACCTGGACGATAAAACGCTGACTGTAAATATCGTCAAGTTTTATAAACAGTAAAATATTTTGATAAGTTGATAAATATAAATCATAATCACAGCACAAAGAACGGGGGCGCTTATGCGACATGAACGCTAGTTCCAGACTATTACGCAGCCAAAATGAGTGGGTGAGATGCAGGACAGCACTGAGCCAACCCACTAAAAGATCCAACTCTCTGTCGTGTACTTTATCTGTACCTATGAATACATGTGAGGCACACCTGAGAAGAAACACGGTTGACTGAACCATGGCAGCACTCAACATAGGTTACTTTTATTGTGAAATCATTTAGCAGAAGTGCAAGGCAATGCATAGCTTTTAGTCCATTTCTAATTTTATTTTATTATTTTGCAAGGTTAATTTTTCTACTCTGCATGATTGTTGGGTTTTCGGGCCTCTTCATGTGTGTATGTGTGTGCAGGTGCACGTGTGTTAACTTTTTGATGCATGCATAGCTCAATGCCCACCACCACCATCACCACTGTTTGGCTCAATATAGACACAGCTGCCATTGTAGTCAGGTTACCTTACTGCCTTTCTCCCCTCCTTCCCTCTTCCACCTCCTTCTTCACATTTTCTATCCTATCTGCTCCTCTCCCTTCTTCTTGACTTCCTCTTGCTCCTTCAGCCTTTGACGACCTGTCTCAAGCCCATGCTGGGGAGTACAATAAGGGAGGGTACGGCGGCTCTGCCCAATCTCAAGTCGCCAAATCGGCGGGCAGCGGCCCAGGGAAAGGTACAGGTGGCACGCACACGCAAACATATACTGTGTATATCTATATTTATATCAAGTCAGTGGGCGTTCAAAAAGGAACACATGAAAGGAGGCTGAATGTGTATGTCTGTGATTGCATGTCATTCACATGGTAGAAGCAGACTGCTTCAAGCTTGCGCACTGGCTAAATTTAATCGGCGCCTTCCAACTGGCTGACCTTTCCCCAAGACCTGATGTCCCACAACAGTTTTTTTTTGTTATGTTCCAGAACCTCCACCCCCTATTCATTTTCTACCCAAGTGTCACCGTCATGTCATTCTTGGTAAAGACTCACTTTCTTTCCTGCTAACAGCACCAGGATTGTCTGGATCTGGGAGCAGTGGTGGCGTACCAGAGATGAATCCATCCATTTACAACAAAACACAGGTGACTACAACCTCTTCTAAACGCATTTTTAAGTAAAGATACCACTGTAATCAGGGTCGCCAAAAAAAAAGAGTCCATTGATTTCAACTCAAACTTTTTTTTTTTCACCAGTCATTTGACAAGCAGGGTTTCCACACGGGGACACCGCCGCCTTTCACCCTTCCCTCGGCCCTGGGCGGCGCTGGACCCATGAACCCTGGGGGAGCGCCGGGCTACGCGCCAGGCCATTTTCTGCACATCTTGCCTCCGCATCAGCAGCCCCATTCGCAGTTGTTACACCACCACCTCACACAGGAAACACAGGTATGACAAATAGCATATGCATTCATCATTTGTTGGCAATGTGTATAAAACAAATTCACCTTTATAACTTAGTTGATATTTTAGAAATGCCTTTATTTCAGCATAGTGACTATTTAACTATATGCTACAATAGCTTTCCCAGGAATCTGAAGTTTTCTGAAAGGCATCCAAAATGGCAACGATTTTTCTCTTATCTACTTCCCCGTCAGGGTGGTCCGGGACAGCGTGGCCCGTCGAGCGGCATGCAGCAGAAAAGCCAAGGCAGCAAGTCTAGTTATGGCAGCTCTCCCTACTGGGGCAATTGAGGATTGCTTCAAATTCCCTCACAAGACCCTGAACCCGACCCCCCCTTTTTTCTGCTAAAAGGAACAAAAAGGAAAGATACATACACACACATACGCACACATACATTCACACACACACACACAAGCAGCCAAACGTGCCCTGACCTTGCCCCCACCTCAAACAAGTCCTCATTTGGTTCTCTTCCTTCCCCACCTCCAAATTGATTGTACCTGTAAGATATTTATGTATGTATTTATATAAATATAGATATATATTATATAAATATACTGTATATGTAATAGTAGAACTTGGTCTGGTTGCTACATTGCTGAAGGACTTCTTTTCGGGTTAGAGTTTGAACACTGCTGGAAGAGAAAGTTACAGGGAAAAGAAACAAACTGAGACCACAACCGCACTGATTGATACATGAGGGCTGTTCTGGTGGGGGTCAGGTGCAACTACTGCATTTTTTGTTGTTTTATATATACAGTTCACACAACGCCCCAATCTTCATTTTGTATGCTACCTTTTTCACCCGTGTCTAAGACACCACCCGCCAACCCAAATCTTATTTTAATTTAATTTTAATCCTCAAAGCCCTTCAAATAAACGTTCTGGGATGTTGGAAGTTTAATTTGACTCCTGTCTTGAGTTTTCCCCTATAGGGATCAATCATATAGGTGCAAATGTACTCCGTTAAACGTCCAATCCATTTTGACTTGGCGTGTGAATGCGGCTGTTTGGTATCCCGTGTTGAAACTTGACTCATTGCTAGCCTTGGGACTGAAAACTATTAGGCACCTAAAAAATGTGCAAGTACCCCCGTTAAAAAATAAGCATTAGACTGAATTGGGGGGGAATATTTGGCCCAAAATCCAGGAAACTGAAATAATTTTACACTACAAATTTTGGAAAATGGCTGGCTCATAAGTAATGAGCAGCCAGCAAATGTTATTAATGCAAGCGGTACTTCTCGCTGAAGGAAAAGCAAAATGGGGGCTAACTTGACAAAGTGGGCAGTTTACAGAATCCTCCACAGAATCCTAGTCTGTACACTAAGTCCAGAGCCACTAGATGACAGTATAACTTCAAATGTGACACAACACCTGCTGCAGAAAACAATTGTTTTTTGGATTGCGCGTTGAATAAACGTGAGCATAAGCCATGCATGATGTGGAAAGAGTGGGTTTTTTGCAACACAAGTAATGGGTCAAACACATGATGCACTTTGTTATTGCCCCCAAGCGGCACAGGAATGTCCCTCAGTTTGTTGACATTTTGTTGGGGTTCAGAGGGTTCACTTGCTTCGAGGATTTGGTGGCAGGGGGGTGTCCGTTTAGTCTACTTCTCAAGACCTGGAAACAAAAAAACTCAATTTGTTACTTCCTTTCTTCCCTTTCATCTCCATCCTGGAATGGGAGAATGTGGCCTGACACGCTTGTCGTGTTCATCGGCTGCAGGAATTGAGCCGCAATTAGCACGGCCCTCCCGGCTTTTTGGGACGAGGTGTGTATGTGGGGGGATGTCAATCAACGGTGAATGGGCAGATAATAGCTGGTGCATTCCAGAATGATAGCGTTGAGTCAGCTGTGACCTGGGTTGCACGGCTTAGGGGGTGAATGGAGGGACTCGGGGGGGGGGGATTCCGAGGGCAGTTTGGACATGATACCTCGAGTTAATAAGAAAAGAAAAAACAACTTCCAACACAACATGATCTGCTTTGTAATGCTGAATGAAAATAAATGTTGAAAATTTAGGTAACTACAGCTAAGGCCTGAAGAGGCAAAAAAAAAGGTAAAAAGCACCACAGTATGATCTATTTATATAATATATATCCGTGTTTATGTGCATATATACAATATATGCATGTGGATATATATTTTGTATATCTGTATTTAGGAATGCTTTTATTTTGTTGCTATGGATCTTTATATCCATATGTAATTAATACCTATGTATGCATATACTTTGGTGTCAATTTCCTCTGCCTAACAGCAACTATAATGAATCTTTTACATTTCCTCACATCTGCCCCTCAAGGAAGTCAGAATTTGTGAGTCTAAATGAACACTGGGTAAAGGTTTGTTTCTTAGTGTAGTTTGAGTTATCTTGTTTACTTGTTTGCATAATATTTGAGTGGGTCGAGGATTGTTTTTGTTTGTGTTAGAGATAAATATTTATGAAGTGATGTGGTCTGATACCCAAAAAAAAGCCCACACACATTGAGCATCAAAGTATACTTTGTGGGATATGTTTTCCATTTTGGTGTTCTTATTCCAGGGGTGGACAAACAAATCCTGGAGGGCTGCTGTAGGTAAGTGTTTTTTGTTCATATCGATCCAGCACAGAAACTTTGGCCAATGAGATTTCTGCAGAAAAACAAGAAGCACCTAACTGCAATCCACTGATTGCACTTGTAGGACACCAGATTGGTGAAAAGGTATTCTCTTTATGGGTAAAAGATGAACTCAAAGTGTATGTTTTTCTTTGACTTTTGTTGTCCTTTTTGCAGCAGTTACCTGTGAGAAAAAATGCAGGGGAATGTATGCAGTGTTGTGTAAGGTGGAGGTCATAGTTGAGCTAAGTCTGCCCTGGTATTTGAGTGTCAATAATATGAAGCGGCACACTGACAAGGCTTGCATTCAGCAGCATATCTCAACAAGATGTGCATGTGTGTGATGCCTCCACAGATGTGTACCTGTGATTGCAAAGAGAATTGATAACCGTAATGACCAAATAAGAAACTCTGTCTTAGGACACTTGGATTTTTTGAACTATTTCATGCAGAAACCTATCAGTTTACTGTGCACATTATTGGGATGTGACAGAAAACCAGAATACATGGAGAAAACCCACACAAGTCCAGGAAGTCTAAACCTGGGATTGAATCATCGGTCTCAGAACTGTGAGACCAACACACTACCTCCTTGGCCACTCTATATCTATATATTAATTGAATTGAACACCTTTATTGTCATTATAAAAGTATAATCAGATTCAAAGCTTCATAAAGTACATACATAAGTTGTCATAAAAAGATTTATATTCATTAATTCATTTTCTGAACTGCTTTGTCCTCATTAGGGCCGCGGAGGGTGCTGGAGCCTATCCCAGGTCAAACTGGGGCAGAGGCAGGGGCCCAGCAGATTGCAGGGTGCAAGAAGTGCAACCATGCACACTTCAAAAAGTGATAACTAACTAAGGTATATCTATATTTATTTATGTATTTATTTATTTATTTATTTATTTTATAGAAAAGTTTGGGAAAGCCCAGGATGATTTATTGCTCCTTTGCCCCACTGTACGAGTGCCCCCCCCCCTCCCCCCACGGAATTTACTCTCTTTAAGACCCGGCGGCGCCTCGGCAGGGAACCCCCTACGCCCCCCCACCTTGGCGTGTATAGTCTACTCTCTAGTCTGGCGTTTCGCCGACCAAGCTCCAGCTAGTTAGTCGTTTGCCAGGAGACTGACGTGCGGGTGCTTGACATCGGGGAGATCTCGTGGAGCAAACAGCTTCGGATGAGCCTCCGTACAACCCCACTACGTCCGGAGTAAACTTCCTAGTCTCCATGTGGACTTTATCGGAGCTTTGAAGGGGAAGGGAAACTTCTCTGCACCTCCGCTCCCCTCCACCTCCTTCCCTCCGTCCCTCTCCTCGGTTGGATTCTCTCGTTTCCCCCGCTTGGGTAGTCCATGAGATCCGCGATCGATCAAAGTTAGCTTTTGTTTGTTTTTTGTTTGTTTGTTGTTTTTTATACTTCTCCTTTTCTACGCCGAGAAGAGGAGGCGGAGGTGTTGGAGGAAGGAAAAGTTAGCGGGGTGAAGATGGTCCGTCTGCTGTGCGTCCTGGCGCTCAGCCTCGGCTTCCTTACGCCGCCGATGCCGTGCCACGCTCGGATATACACTAACCACTGGGCGGTTAGGATAACCGGTGGATCCGACGTAGCCGAGCGGATCGCGGAAAAGTACGGATACAGGAACATGGGGCAGGTAGGCAACATTCCTTTCCATCAGTCGGTCCAAGTATGTCGAAGTGTCATAGACGCTAGTTGCTCCACTCGATCCAGTTCAAATGTTTTTTTCTTCCTTCCTTCACTTAGACCCCACACACAACAGGTGCTTCTGGCCTGGAGATAGCAAATGTGTCAGTTTTGCACATTGGCCAGAACTTTTTGGTGCATATTGAAGAAAATCGAGCCGATTTTATTTTTTTAATGCAGGGATGTTTTCCCCCAAGTCTAAAACAAACCGCATGAGTGCAATGATCAATTAGATCTGATGCACGCTGTGCTACTTTCAGTGAGGCTGTTGATTCACTCTCAATTTTGATTAGTTTGCCATATTATTGGTCCCATCGAAAACTACCTTCTAGTCAACATGATCTTGTTAATGCACATTAATGTGTTTTGCCATGCCAGCTTCTTATTTAATATCAAACTTTTTCAGAGATAAAATTTGAACATTTTTTGAGATAAAAACAGTAATCTTACAATATAACCTTCACCTATGATTTCACTCATGTCACAGTTATAATCAGTGACCTGTTGATATTTGTGTTTTCCTCCTAAAACTTGCTTTTTTGTTTAGTTATTTACTGTTGTTTTGCATACTTGAGCTATTGTTCCCAGATGATTCGCACGTTCACACATTTTAAAGTTATTTTGGAAAGATTCCTGCGGGGCATTCCTTCCTCTATGTTGACTATTGTCAGGGAAGAACACAATGAGCCACACATCTAGAAACAAGAGCTCAGCATCAACAGTGGAGGTGGTGCTCTGTTGGGGGTGTGTATGGGTTTGGACACAGTTAAAGAGCCTTTAGTGGGGGGAGGGGATAGAGAAATACACCCCTCCAGCGTGGACCTCACACGTACACCTCACACCAAAAAATACAGTTCAAGCCCGCTCTTGCCGGCATGAGTATTGAGGATAATGGGCTGGGGTGGGGGCATTCTGACAGGTTGTTATGGGGTAGCCTAGTCAACAGCTATGGAACTCCTCCTCATTGCGACCCTCTTCTTGTATCTCTGCTTTGCGCAGCCTGCCCACCCACCACACTCAACAGAGAGCACCCTTAATGGCCTCGTTTATCCCCTCTCTTTGACGGGAACTAAACGTGTAGCACTCCCCCCACAAATCCACCGCCCAGCCCTCCTCCTCGTTCATTTTCTATACTGGCTCACCATAAGAATTCCCATGTGGAGTACACCACCCTCACAACCCCCAGTAATCGCCCTCATTTCCATGTCAATATGGTGCGTTCATTGGACATCGACACCTCATTTTACTTCACTTCCTAGTTTAGGAGAAGTGGTGGGGGGAGTCCAAGGGGTCAGCCTCTTATATTTTGATCTGCACAGAATTCTTTATAATTGGAGCTGGTGAGTTACTTGGGATTTACATTTAATTGGGAAATGTTATACTTTTTTTTAATTAGCACCAACCACTAAGACAGTAATGTGGAACAACTGAACCAGATGTCTTGTAATGAGTTAAAATGTTGCTGTGCAACAAGACAATTATATTTTGAGAACTAGAAAAGTCTTGGGGGAATTGTACAGGGACATGCTATGATGGTCAGACAAAATGCCACTTTTATATTTTTTATTTATTGGTTTACGTTTTAACATAGCCTGAGAAGCAAATTACATGTAAAGCTTGCAAAACTGAGCAGACTACACCTTGAGGTTGTGCATGGAAGCAAAGTGTGAGTGGGGGGTTGAGAGCAGTTGGCCTTGTCTGGTATGGATAGTGATAGGACAATACACTACGTCCTGCGTGTAAGGAAGGGAGCACACAATGATTTGGTAGCGGAAAAATAAGGGATTATGAATAAATAGATAGATGGGCTGATGGATGAAAGGAGTTGGCATACAGAGGGTGAGCAGTTTGTTGGGGAATTCTGGGTAATCCCTTTAACTGTGGAGCCCCCTTCCCAGACTAAGACAGTGGCTCAAATGTAGTCTAAATCAGTCGACAAGGTCATAGGCACAATGTACAATGTCTCTTCAAAGTTTGTTTTTGAAGAGCTTCTTGCATCAGAAGTAAATCATCCATTTGTTGGTGTTTTTCGGAATCTTTTGGACAAAGGTTTGTCATGCCTGTTCTTGATGTGCTTCTCACCCTCGAATTCCAAATGGCACATTTATGTTCGATTTCCCAACCACTTGAAACATCTCTGAGCACACCGCTAGAGAAAAATATCTTAATAGTTGCCGACTTACAGCTTCTGTTGTGAGTCATGACCCCATTTACTCATATACTGCATTTCTTTTAGTTTTCTGCACTGGATAGTAACAGAAAAGTAATAAAAAGTAGTAATGATCAGTGACTCTTTTGCACTAGACTGTACCTCCCACTCATAATGTACGGAGTTCAATGACATGTGTGTCAATGGATTTTCTTGGACTCATTTGTTCTATTAACAAAGTTGATCTAGTGGATTGTGCGGGGCTGGTCACAGATCCGTGACGCACCACGGGAGCACCTTCAGCCATGACGCTCTGATCATGTGAGGGATCATATGGGCTTTAGAAATTATTAAATTTAATCACCTTCTAAGCAGGTGTCCTCAGCTCAATGTCCCCCTACTTGTAGTCTGTGTACAAATAGTTGTATATGGCTACTTATTTTTTTTCTCCTGCTAGTATTTAAGAGTTAACTCAAATTATGACCATCCAACTAGTAATAATATAATTCTGAATTAACAAGTCCATAAATTACCTAAAGATGCACAATAAAAGTAAGTGAGAATGTGTTCATAGAATTTGTCATCTACATAAGAACAATGAAAATTACTTAGCGTATTTATTTATTGGTGGAAAAATATCCTGTAAGAGTGAAGCCCAGACTTCTGTGTGTGTGTGAGTGCATTTTTGTATTTCAGGTCAGCATTTCTCCTCAATGTTTTTTTGTTTTGTTGAATTTTAGTTTTTAAACTCTATTTTTACTTGACACCGGTGGCCATCCTAATGAGCAGTTGAGTAATAATAACAATTTTTTGTGCTTTTACAGATAGGTGATTTGAAAGACCACTACCACTTTTTTCACAGTCGAACCATTAAGAGGTCCACGCTGTCCAGTCGCGGTCGGCACAGTTTCATCTCCATGGAACCTAAGGTAAGCACAATGTCTCTCTATTGATATTATTATATAATGCAAAAGCACTAAATGAGTTCAAATAAATCTGATATTTTGTCATTAGAATGATCTGAGAAGGGGTTCTCAATTAGAATTTTAAACACTATTTGATCCATCTATGCATTAACACAAGTTTGTTGTTCTGTACATTTCAAGTGTGGAAGGTTGCAAGTGAGCTGGCTGGATTAAGCCAAATTAAAGGAAAGGTGGCGTGCCGAGGAATTAGGCGGGTGATGTCTAGTTTTAATCTGCGGGATCAGCACGAGAGCTAGTCCGCCTTCATGTTAATGATACCTTGTTGTGTGTGTGAATGAGTCAGACGGGGCGGTACGCTGCTATCAACTTGTTGCGGCACATCCAAAGTGGTGTGTCCAGGTTGCCATGGCAACATTCGGCTTTATGGCACGGCCTCAATGGTGACGTATTCTACATGTGTCAGGTCAAAGAGCAACTCTTTGCTGATAAGCGCACAATTTTTACCTTCCTATAATGAATGATCTGTTGGAATTTATGTTTGGTATGACTCAACTAAACTGAATAGCCCTGATCTGAACAGCTTCCAAACGTCATTGGAGACACTCTTTGGCTCAAATAGATTCTATACAGTTGAAAATATCATGACATTTAACCACAGCAAGACTGCAGCTTTTGGTTGTCATTGTGCTTCTGTAACCTTGTAGGCACTACTTTTTACTCCCCATCTTAAATCCTTTGCACACACAAGTTTGTGGAGGCTAAGAAAAAAATGTAGGAGATTGGTGTTTGGTTATTTTTGCCGGAGGACGTTTGCGTCTCGGAAGGTTTGAGTCTGGGCGTCCAAAAGCCATCCAGCCTGCTACTACGTGGGCTGCTCTTCAATCCCTCACATCCCACTACAACTTCCCCCTTTGTCATAACACACATGCTGAATACAAAGTAATTTGATTTCATTTTTAATCAAACTGTGGATTATATGCTCATATGTGAAACAAATCCTCATCAGAAATCATGTGTGTACTAATATCAAGTGACTTAAACTCACTTGTTGTGGGTCAAACTCTACTGCAAACCACCAGTGGATCAATTTATCCTTATTTGCTCTTTTCAAGTGAATTCTTCCTCACTTTCACCAGCACACCTGCAATCGTATAGTCCATATGGGACGTGGCGATATGGTGTTTTGTGGTGAAGGGACCCTTTGAGATTATACACACAAGCTACTCGACAAATTGAAGACGATGGAAATTCAAGGAAATGTGAGCTGCCACAACAGAAAGCCTTTGCTGGAGTGAATTAAACAGAATGGAGCGTGTCCAAAGCATATGCCTTGCATCCTGGCAAGGCTACAAAGGGGCACTGATACTGAATTGGAGCATGATATTGTCATTGCGTATGGATTGGGATAATGTGGCGTATCCAAAGCGCTCCAAGTGCGACTCTTATCGGAGGTGTACTGAAGCATCTCATTGGATAAAACTGCGGAAGGTTTTTGTCTGTAGCAGGTCGACCACAAAGTGGAAGTTTATTTAAATCTTTGTTAAAGTGCAAAGTCACTTTTCAGAAAAGCAACAAACAAAGGAAAGCACCAAATGGAATAATTCTTATAAAGTAGACATCATTGCACCAACTTTAAGAAATAGAGTGTCACTGTCAAAGAGAGAAGATCATCACAAAAATTATCATTTTGGGGGGATTTTGAGCTAGGGTGCTCACACTTTTTCAGCAAGCGAGCTTCTAAAGAAAGAACCGAGTTAAAAAGATCTACCCATATCTATATTTATTCTTAGAACTTATGTTGATGCATGTTGCATAACCACATATGTACAATTCAACTTTATTTGTATAGTGTTGCGTTTGTATATGTCTGTCTGCACGTTAACACAACAGCACGAGAGAGTTTGCTGCTGCTTCTATAACACTCAAACTCACTGGGCACTTAATTGGCAGATGAGAAAGCTCCGGTGCCATTACCGCCACATTACACAGATACAAAGATAGTTTCCATTACTTTCTTGATGACAAAAAAAAAGACAGACATTTTTGGTTGAGCCTCATTTTTCTATTGGGGTATTCTTTTGGTGGACATATGTATAATATTTAAGCTTGTCTGATTTAGTTTTATTGTAATTCAATACAAAGCACATAGTATTCAGGTCTAATCTTTTTTATTGTCACCTACAAGCCAGTGTTGGTGCGCAGTTGTAGTAAAATCCATTGTCCAATGTTTTGGTGAGTGAGACACTCAGTGTCTGCCTGCTTAATACTCTCTTTCACACTGGTCTTTGTCTCTCAGGAACGTGTTTATTTTAGTATTTTGCTGAAGTATGTCTGCAATGATTTTTTTTATCTTGGTTTGAGTGCATTTACCGACCTTATAAATTCCTAATTGTCCACCACTTAAAAACTGCTGCAGTCTTTTTGAAGGAATTATTTTATATGCCTTTATCTAAGCTTTGGTTCTCTTATGAGGAAAGTCTGCTTGAAATGCCTCATAACTAGATGTTTGTTTTTGCTTTCACCTTTCATATCCTCCGAGCCCCTCCGAGCTTCTAAATCTGTCTTTAAAAAGTGGCAAAAATCCCACTAATATATGTTCTGCCGTTAACTCATAGATTTAGCACTCACTTCTTCTCTTGTGTCCATGTTTGAATCACTTTTCTTTAGATGGATTTCATTCATTTAGAAGTAAGTTCTTAAAATGACTTCATGTTTTTTTTTAGGGTGGTCTAACCATCTACCTCATTGGTTCATTGCTTATCATGTTTTCATCTTGTCACTGTTTGCATTGAAACACCACTAGAAAGAAAACTTGGCAGCTGACCTCCCCAAGGTGCAGAAATCGTTGTGGTCAAGATATAAACATAGGATTTCTGTCCAAAGGCAAATAGTTCTCTGCTGTGTATATAAAAGTGAAGGTAGCGCTGCAAAATCTCAAGAGGAGTTCTGAAATAATTAAACACAATTCTGACGAATGAGAACTCCCGGGAATAGATGTGAGGTGCTGTTGTTTTTGCAAATCACACTGCCCTTACGATATGCTGAAATGCAGTGATGCCTTCCCTGTCTTCCTGTGTTGCTGTAATTCAAATGCAAATGTATGCCAATTGCAATCATACACCATTGGTTTTAAGTGGGCTTAATGAACACTATTGTGTTTTTGAGGCGGATGGAGAAATGTAACGTAGCAGCATTAGGGTAAAATGACTATGAATCAGTATTTAACTTGTGCTTTTTCATCTTTGACTTTTCATACATAAGAGACTTGACCGCTTCTGTAAAGAGATGTCCAACTGAGTTATTGACCGATGCTCATGTATGAAATCAATTCTCTTTCGCTAGCTATTTGTTTTCACTCCAATGGAGTCTTTCTCTTCTTTTTTGTTAGACCCTTGTGGGACTCTCCTTCTGGCATTATCTCGTCTTGCCACCTCGCAATTCTCCAGAGAAGCCAGCAAATTGTTTCTGCGCATGAGAGCGGATAATTACGCCGCAGTTGTGTCGGTCTCGCTTTCAAGTTATATCGATGCCACGAAAATGCAGGTTTTTTTGTATGCACACAGACGTTCGTCAAGAAGAAAATTGCTTGTGCTGCTTGGAAATTACCACTTTGGTTGCATCATTCAGGAGAATTCATACATAGGTGGAAAATGTTTTAAAAAAATGATGGTTGTGGACCATTCTGGACCCGATGATTGACATGCTTGTATTCACACTTATGTTCTCCCACTGGATTTGATGGAGATTAAACAAATTTTTGTTTGCTTAGGAGAACTAAACATCAATATTTCTTCTGCAAGAATACAAAATGTGCACCAGCACTAGTCAAAACACCGTAGTCTGTTAACAGTGTCGTTATAGAAAAAGTATCAAAATAGAAATATCCATCAAGCTACTCCAAACTACAGATGACATCACTACAGTTGTGCTTTTGCTTGGTAATAATGCATCACATTTGAGTGAGCAGGCTTCTTGGCAAAATTGGTGAAGACCGTAACTGCGTCCAACTTCAGTTTACGTTATTTAATTGCCTTCAAAAGTAGTGCTACAGCTTTCAGCAGCCTAGTAGGTACTCACTGTTCCCGTTGGCCTTGTAGCACTTTTTGCAGACTGTTATGGCCAGCTGGTACCCACTCGCCTCTAACCCAGTTTGGAACTTGACATAAGATTGGATTCAATCAAAATATTCCTTTAAACCAGATTTTTTTGGTAATACATTTTATTGTGATTCTGTAAAACAATGATACTGTGATATTTATGACTCAAGGTTATCTTAGAATCAGAATCTGATACCAACCTATTCATTGGCAGGCAAGAAGTGCGCCATGCAGCACTGGCCAATAGAAGGTGCGTCACAGTCTGCTACAATTCCAGAGGTAGCATCAGCGAGTTGTGTGTAAAGTCCAAAGGCTCAATCACACTGCAATTGGAACAGTTGCATCACCTGACAAATGTCAACTGGAAAGAAAATTCCATAACCAAACATTATAATCAATGTGTTTAGTTACATATAGGATGTGTGATATCTGGTTTATATTTCCAAACATCAATACAGTGAACTGTTCTGTTTGTGATAATGAGGGTAGGGTTGTACTCAAAATTCAAAAGTCAACATGGGTGATGGAATTTTGATTGTCCAAAACCATTCAATTGATCACTACTCACACCCTGTTCATATTAATTAGAAGAACAATGCAAGAAAAGTGAGCCACTGTTATGAAGCAATGGGAGTTTTTGGTTTATTGATTGCTTATCAGCCTAAATGATGAAAATAAAGAAATAAAAAAGTATGATTTTTGTCCATAGGCAGCAACACATTTCTTGCATTCCTGACTAAGGAATGAATATAATTTGTTTCACTGAGATTTCACTGGTTTCATCTATTCACTGACTATGGACCCATGTGGTGTGTTTCAGGTGGAGTGGATCCAGCAGCAGGTGGTGAAGAGGAGGATCAAGAGAGATTACAAACCAGCTCCACCCCTCTCTCTCTCCAGCCACGCCCACACCAGCCCGTCTTTCCCGAGCAACATCTTCTACAATGATGCCAAGTGGAACAGTATGTGGTACATTGTGAGTATACAATGCCAAGCAGTTTTTTTTCCCTTTTGCTAACCAGCAAATGAGTTTGTAGGTCAAGGTTCAACAGAAGTTGTTTGCTGTTACTGATAAGTGTCAGGTCAAATGATCTGAGGGATTTGTTTGTTTTTTTTATGAATGGGAGATGGAAAAACACATGCTAAAGAAATATGGTCCAACTCTGTCTGTCTTCAATACCCCGGTATATTAATAAGTGACACAGTCATTTTGCATTCCACTTAACCCCACAAAGATCTTTTTCACACAAAAAAATGGGAGTAATTGAAAAGTGCTCAATTGTTAAAATCATTCTTTGGTGATTTCTTAAAAACATTTGTGGTGTTGATGCAACATGTAATGCAATTATTTAGTGGAATGGTACTTTGCTGTATTCCTTTTTTGTTTAAATGAGTCAAGTTAGATTCACACAACAGATTTGGCTTCTTATCACAACTTTGTTTGCATGACCGCTCTGATCATTGCTCTTTCTTGACTGCTTGCAGTCCTCAGCTCTGTCAATGGTTAATGTTATGCAGATAAGTGCTAATACTTTGACCACTGCTTTTAATATATTTTTTTTGTCTTTTAGACCCACTTGTATGAGAGATATTAAAAAAAAACCAACACAGTGCTATTTGTAAGCAATTTAAGGGTCCCCAGAGCTGCAACACAATTGCTCTACTTAAGTTGGTCATCAATTTAACAATCTATCATTATTTCTTCATTCATTTTCTGAACCACTTATTCTCGCAAGGGTCGCTGGTGGTCCAAGAGCCTGTCCCATCTAACTATGGGCACCAGGTGGGGGATAACACCCTTGCCAACCATTCGACGGGCAAATTAAAACTGACAACCAATCACAATCACACCACCGAGTGGGAATTGAAAACATATGGCCTTCACCAAAGTCAGGCGGAAGAACCACTACACCATCAGGTGGTGTCTGTATCAAAATGCAAATGCATTTATAGTATTATCATATTTTCATAATCATTTCATTTCTGTCATTGTATTAATTAAGCATATGTCATATTTGACATGATGACATACATTTTCCATAAATCTTCACTTTAATATGCAAAGGTGACTATCATTGAGAGTTTGGTATGTGTGAGCCATGTTGCCATGTTCTTGACTTCACTTGTTTTATTGTTGTTTGATTATTTACAGAGTAGAACATTTTTTTTATTGTATTTTGTTTGGTCTCTGCAGCACTGCAATGATGATGTCCACAACTGCCAGTCAGACATGAACATTGTGGGCGCGTGGAAGCGGGGCTACACGGGCAAAGGCGTTGTGGTCACCATCCTGGATGATGGTATAGAGCGCAACCATCCAGACCTCGCTCAAAACTACGTGAGTGTGTTTGATCTGCATGTATTGTGTGCGTATTGCAGAAAGGGACAAAGTTCATGACCCGTTTTTTGTAAAATTTCATTTCAGAAAATAATTGCCTATTTTTGTGAGAATCCTATTGGAAAATGCACTTGCTTGATTTATGATTATATGTTTTATTCAATTACTACAAGGTGCACTAAAATTGTTTTTCTAACACATTTGAGATACAGATTGAATTCCGAGGAAATATATGCTTTTCCGGTTTTTTCCGTGTTTTTTTTTTGCATTAGTCAGTGCAGAATTAAGGGAAACACCATGGCTTCAAAGCACGTTTACATTGCATTCCTCATACTTATGGATGTGCAAGTATTTGGTGTCTACCTCATCGTGTACGTCTGCGTTTACGCTGTATGTGCATGTTAAGGTATGTCGAGCATACCCTTGTGTATATGAGTTTTTCAGCCTGAGGCTACAGGTAATGCTAGAATGATTCCTATCCCCTTTGATGAATTTGATATCAAAGGCAGAACTCAAGTGATTTTCGATAACAGCCCATGTCATATTTGTCGGAGCCACATCCTATTTCTCTTCTTTTTCGATTCCTTTTCTTTTACCTTAGTCATCTTCTATTCTGTTTCCTTCCATTTTCCTTCACCTCAATATCCTTCTCACCACAATACCTTCTTCAACAGGACCACCAAGCCAGTTTTGACGTGAATGGAAATGACCTGGATCCCATGCCGCGCTATGATGCAACAAATGAGAACAAGTAAGACATTTTTTATAAAGAGTTTATAAGTTTTTGACGCACTGAGCCACACCTTAGGTGATCGGGAGGATTCTGACTGGAAGGATTTTGAGCTTAATGAACTGAGTGTGGCAATTCAGGTATGAATGAAACCAGAGGTGTGGAGTGTGACTAATGCCAAGAGAGAACATTGTACACCTTTATGGCCTTAGGTAAATCCAGCTTTTTTTTAACTCCCTAAAAATTGGGAGTAAATTCTACCACTTAGCAATATAGTACATTATAGTACATTCTCCAACCCAATTTGTTGGCTTAATTACTCTATATTTCTCTCGTTGTATTACTTTCCTATTTAGAAAGTGCTTTGATGCTATCTTGTGGCAACTTAGTGCATTTCAGAAAAACATGTATATGCATGTTTTTTTAAATTTATTTTTAGCAAACAGTACAGCAGATTTCAGGCTGAGTACCTATCTATCAGTGTAATACCATGATTACGCCCCTCTTTGGGCACACCACTATATGGATGAAAACACTTCATAATGTCAGAGATTTTTTAGCCAAATTTTGCCTGATAAAATGAGGACCACTGCTCATTTTATATGCATACAAATACCTGCATACACTATAGATAGCCATTTGCCAACCAGTGTAAAAGGCAAACTCAACCACTATGTTTCCACTCAATGTGTTTTTAAAGCGACATGCGGCAGACAGATGCCACAGTAATAAGCTAGATTTTATTTTGCATCTGGAGTTTTTTTTTTATGAGCCTTGTGTCCAGACAAAAAAAAAACGTTGACCGCCCCGGCATTTTTTTAATGGGTTTGGGAGTCTGCAAGATGACACAGCAGACACTAAGAGTGAGATTGTCTCGTTTGATGGGAGCTGGACTGTTGTTTCACTGAAAAAATCCATGGCACCCCCATCTCTATTGCGGCATGACAACTTGAAACAAGTGAAACGCAGATGTGGGAAAAATGGAAATTACGAGCAAATACAAAGAGCGAAACGATGGCCAGACGGAAGATTTCATGGTTAAGTAATGTGAAATGAAGTGAGGGAATACGACTGAAGCCAGTTCGGGTCATTAAGCAGCGCTGAGGGGACTGTTCATGATTTAAAATTGTCACAAAAAAATCAACTTTTTCCATTCAAAATAGGCGTTGTATTCATTACCCCCGGGGGGACACAGTTGACACTTGACTGCTGACATGCTCAAAGCCAAGTTTGCTAGACGGGCGTCATCCTCATCCGCCGGGTGCGGCGTCACGCACGTCTACTATTCTAGATGCTCCGTTCCAACATGTGGAAACCTTAAATATGGAGGCCACACATGCATGAAGTGTTATTTTAAAAGTAGAACACTTTGTTTCTTTGTGGTTTCCCGCTTACATCATTTGTACAATTCTAGCATGACTTACAGGTGTCTCTTTGCAAGTTTTGTGAATTACTAGTTGGACTTAACAGCATCATTCTATAAATTGATATTCATTTTAGATATCTATCAGATGGCGGTAATAAATAAAGTATACAAAAGAAAACGTGTTGCAGATGGAAGAGTGTGTCTGTGTTTCCTCTGTTTGTATGTACTTGTGTCTGTGTTAGTATGTAATTATGGTAAAAGGCCTTTCACTAGCACTTTTCTACTTACAACATCCAATGTGTCCTTGGTCGCTCATCAATGACACACCATCAAAGAGCAGTATCTCACTCAAAAACACTTCAACATGATTAGAGGGATTCCGAAACAAAGACTGACATTGTGAAATAATCAAGGTGCCGTTTGGCTCCTTTTCTATTTGGTTTTGTGTGTATCATGGGAATAGTGTTACACTGGTTAAAATTTATGAGTGTGAGTGTGTATGCGTGCATCGCTAGTAAACCTGTATAATATGTGTATCTCGTGGATTTGTTTTATGTACTTTCGGTTGCCCCTGTCTGATTTGCCCTGTGCTTACATCTGTTAGTTGATGTAATAGGTTGTGTGTGGTCTTTTCCTCAGACACGGGACGCGGTGTGCGGGAGAAGTGGCTGCATCTGCGAACAATTCACACTGCATTGTGGGAATTGCCTACAATGCCAGAATAGGAGGTGGGCTCACCACTTTCTTTTTCTAATTATAGTTCTTATTTGTATTTATTTAGCAGAGGTGTGTTCAGCATGATGCATTCATTAATGTTAATATTTTAAATCATTTAAGGGTGAACAAAACAATGACATTATTACCATAGGTGTAAATCACATCATTTGCAAAAATCTGGGGAAAAATGGAAATATACTACTCACTGTTTGAAATGTTTTTACATTGTTTTGCTAACTTTTTTTGCTCCATTCATGGTGTTCTTTTGTGTGCTAGGTGTGCGAATGCTTGACGGAGATGTGACAGACATGGTCGAGGCTAAGTCTCTGAGCCTCCAACCGCAGCATATCGACATTTACAGTGCTAGCTGGGGCCCTGATGATGATGGCAAGACGGTGGACGGACCCGCAGCCCTGGCCAGGCAGGCATTTGAGAACGGTATCCGCATGGTGAGAAACTGGTTTGGTTGTCGGTTGGTAGGCTCTTTGTGCAGTGGGGATGAAGTTAACATGATTTTTTTTTGTGCATAACCGAACAGAGTTTTGGATGCAACTGTGTTCAAGGGAATGTATTGTGATATTTTGGTATGAAAATGCCAATACTAGTGGCACTTTCCATCCATTCCATAAAATAGGAGAAGGTTGTAAAAATTTCCAAAATATGTTTGGACTTTGTGCCAGGGGCCCCTTGAGTAAAAGTTGAAGATAAATTTTGAAATAAACACGTAGAGTAGCGCGAATATTGTTTGCATGATAAATAATGCAAAACAGAAGCAAATGCGAGTCGTTAACATTCATGTATTATTCACAGGAAAATTAAGGAATATATTCAAAATTGCCTGCGGTCTTAACACAAATGGGGGAAAAACGTAGTTCTTGCCAAATCCTGCAAACGGAGGACCAAACTCTCTTAGAGCTGCTTATATTATTAAATTGGTTAGTCGAGGTAATTTGGACATAGATCTTTTTTTGTGTTAAGTTTACATATAGCTTGCTTATGTGAGTTTTCTCCTGGTTCCTGCTTAAATCCCCAAAACATGCAGTTTGATTAATTGAAAATTATTCTTGCATGTGAACTTTGGAGAAACTGCTTGTCTGTCCCAGCTTACAATTAGTTTATGACTCTTTGACAGTCCAGAAAATGAATGGATACTAACTACACCCGTCACTACGGCAGCCTACGTCAACTTGGTGGGTGCGGGGTGTCAGTGTCCTGAGGCAAGTTCACAGTTGAATATTCTTTTCCTCTATCACCCACCTTCGCCCCCGCCAGAGTCCAGATGTCTGCCTCATGCTCAATGTTCTCATTGCTGAGGTCAGCTAAAGGCCCCTGAGTCAGCTGGTCAAGCCATTTCCCCCAAAAAAAATTCACTTCCACTTCAGCCCTGATGCTCTAAGCGAATGATGGATGATGTCAAGTGATTGAATGTTTTATTTTGGGAGAAAATTTGAAGCAATTTCGAATAGGGATTTTACTTGAATTGTCCTGGTGTCTGCAATCATAGACCATCATAAATCATAATTTTAATGTAGGGTATGTCACTATTTGGCACTGCATGTTATTGTGAGTTGAATAGCTAAGCATGTGAGCCTTAAGGCATGCACGAGTCCTGGAGAGGAGTCAGGAGGTTGAATGTTAGTTCTTCAAACAAAGAAGAATCCCAATCTGTTTCCAGTCATTCCCTCCGCATGCCCGTGCAAATTATTATAATTTGGTTTCTTGAGGATACTAACACATTGTGACACCCCACATAAAACAATCCAGACACTTTATAGTAGTTACCCACCGTCATGCTTTCTCCTCTCCTTTCCAGGGAAGGAAGGGCCGTGGTTCCATCTTCGTGTGGGCCTCAGGCAATGGCGGCCGAAGCCGCGACCACTGCTCCTGCGATGGCTACACCAACTCCATCTACACCATCTCCATCTCCAGCACAGCCGAGAGCGGACGGAAGCCCTGGTACTTGGAGGAATGCTCGTCCACCCTCACCACCACTTACAGCAGTGGTGAAAACTACGACCGGAAGATTGTAAGCTTCAATCTTGGCTTGGTTGGGTAACGAGAGGGTTTGAACTTAATCTTATTAATTATCATGCTTTCTTTCATGTGAGGTTGAAACTAAGCCTTGAATTTGAACTAAAGATAGAACGACGATCAGTGTAAACTCACATATATCTCTTTTCAAAATGGCCTGAATTTAAACTCAAAGCTTTGAAGCATAAAGTATTTCTACACCACACAAGAAATTTGCCTTGACCACTTTTACCACATTGTAACCACCTCTATTTGGATGAAAAGTGTCAGTGAACCAATGTTGGTTAACTTTTCTGGCACCGTTCCTCTACAGTCCCTGCACGGGCGCTACAAGCAGACATTCAGTAACCTGGTCGCTTTGTACCAATGAAGCATTTCTGCGTGTCACTCTAATCTACTTGAACACATTCTCTGCTGCAGCACATTATGTTTGTGTTGGGATAATCCCTCCAATTTTTCAGTCCAGCAAAGGTCCTTTGATGAGGGCTCAGACGAGGTGCTGGCCAAACTTTCTCTTGGCTCGCAGACTTCCATGCTCGAGAGGTCCATATGATTAGGCCAAAGCATGCCATGATCGACTTACAATGAATTCTCCCCATTCCCAGAGGTTGGGGAGTTGGGTGTGCAGAAAAATACCGTATTTTCCGCACTATAAGGCGCAACTAAAAGAATTCAAATTTCTACAATTTTCTATTTGGTTTGGATTGGATTTTTTGGCCCTTGTGCCAATTATTTGTGAGACCTGGCTTGACGACTGTTATGAAGTTGACTGACTATCAATACATTTGCAATGCAAATGGGTAGGGATGGATTTAAGTGTGGAGCAGATGTGGGCCATTCACGTCCAAGGGTCAGTTGCCACCAATTAGTGTACATCTGGCCTGCCAGATGACGTTGATAAAAATCTGATCATTTTAATTATATGGTATAAAGCCTGCCATAGAAAAACATCCTTTACCATTTAAATTTCTAATACATGAATCAGCCCCAGAGAAGTGTTTGTTGTTCAAATAAATGGTCAATTATTGAAGCTCTGAGGCCAAACTTTATTGTCTTCCTCACCATGCAGATCACAACTGACCTGAGGCATCGCTGCACAGACAGTCATACTGGGACGTCAGCCTCAGCTCCAATGGCCGCCGCCATCATCGCCCTGGCTCTGGAAGCAAAGTAAGAGCAACTGAACATTTTATACTTGCCTTACTTTCTAATGACTTTTTAAAAAGGGCTAAGGCCAATGCATCCATCTGAGTAGATTCAATTCAGTATGTTTGGCAAGTGAGGCCTCAAGCTCATGTTATTCTTAGCAAGATGCGGGCTAGGACCTAAAATTGGCTTTTCACAAAAGAGAGATTATAGTATAATAGGAGCATATTGAACTCCATTATCCGCACTTTGTTGATGCCCCTCTTTTCCTTTTGAATAAAACATCTCCCTAGCAAGAAGTTAATATAAGAGATTTACTCTCCATTGCTTTTTTTGGATACCATAGTAATGCTTTGGCTTCATACCTATACATATAAAGATGTTTATAATCTTAAAATCATCATATAAATATATTGAAACCTCACATTTAACAGGTTCTGTTGTATTGTGGTCCAACAATCCTGACACATAATGGCACCCATGATAATTTGGACCCACCGCCAATCTAGGAGCAACTTCCATTTTGAATCATCACACATGAGCCCACAAAAAAGGAAGATTGTCTTTCTGTTTAGTTAGTGTCCTCTTGGATAAAATGAGCTCTGACCTTGGGAAATTAACAAGACTCTCATTTTGCCTCTTTATTGTTGTTAGTTCCATTCCAATTTACTCATTTTATTGCCGATGGGTTTTTCACAGTTCTACAAGCACTACTTTGAAAACAGCTTTTGTAGTACAATTGCACCTCCTCCAATGCAAATTATGAATTAAGAAAGCTGGACGCAGGCGTCCAAGGCGCCCGTTGTCACGTGCCAAGCTCAGTCAGTTAGGCGAGGTCACTTCATTTAACCCGGTTAATCCACTTTTAATCCCCAGAGGTAGAAAATATTCCGGCTTTTCCTGGCATGACCGGCCGGGCACATAAGCCTGTTTCCTCTACAAGATTTATATGCTGACTCTCTGCTTAGTGTATTCTATACTTTCCCCTTTTTAAAATTGTTTTCTACACATTTCAATTGAGAAACTGGTTCTCACATGTAGGCAAGGAAACATAAAATGTGTTTTTTCAAATGAAGATGTTGAAGAAAATACAATGATGCAAAGGAAGTTTACAAACTAGGCAGAGTTGAATTTGAATTTTTGGGAAGTTTGGCTCTGTATGACACATTGTACATACATTACGTCAAATGAAATAATTTTGCCTTTATTTGGGCTTTTCGTAATAAAATAGTCATTTGTGATCTTTTTTTATGTTAGGTTGATTTAATAATTGGCTTTGTGATTTTTGCATCCAGGTGTATAAAAGGCACTGGTATTGTGTTTTTGTGATTTTTGCATCCAGGTGTATAAAAGGCACTGGTATTGTGTTTTTGTGCAATTAAAATATTCATCCTAATTTATTATTAAATTTAAACTCACCCAATTGAAATGAAATAAAAAAAAAATGCTCTTTGGTTTCATGTTTTAAAAAAATTGTTACTCAGATAAAAGTATAAAATATACAATTTAGTCACGTAGTTTAAAGACAAAAGTGAGGAAATTAATTCTGATTTGGGAAGCTTGGTCCATGTGGTCTGCCATACCAACCCATAATAGTATTTACTATAAGACCTATATCATTATTCAAGGGATGATAATAGCACCTGTTTGACCTGAAACGGATTATTTGTTGGACCACTAATCTGCAACACTGGAATATGGATGATTGATTTTCTATTTGGCACTACACGTCTTAGTGCATCCTATTTTTTCAGGCTTAATTACCCGGCAAGGGAGCCCCGTGAAAGCCGCATTAAAACCTTTAGATTTGCTGCCGCTGCTGCCGCCAGCGGTTTTGTGCCAGTCGGCGTGCTTGCTTTCCTTAATTAGTATTGGGTTGTTTATGAGAAGGCTGGTGTGACCTAGATAACGATGGCATTCCACTCTTAATTAATGTCAATAAAACATTTATGGAGCTAGGATTACTCCGTAGCAGCTACTCCTTCCCCACCATCCCATTAATATTGATCTTATGTGTCCAGATTCATTTGGCCTTCATGTCGAAAGTTTGTGTTTAATTGGCTGACTTCATGCTTCACTATTTTTTTTTTTTAAATATACATGTGAAAAGTATCTCTCATATTGGCGCAAGATACGAGTCCAATTTGTCAGTGACTGAGTTCATAATGCAACATGCTGATAATACAAGTCATCTTTGCTACTACTTGTTGAGTCTAAAAATTTAAATGGTGACATGCATTGGAGTCCCATAGAAAGAAAAAAAAACTCTCACAGGCAAATACTCTTTCTACACATCCAAAACAACATGAATTTTCAACTAAGCTTTCTTTTTTTCTGTTGTTCTTTTTCTTCTACAATTGTTACTGCGAATTGGCACCACAGTGCCAACGCTTGCGCACATTACGACTCACTTAAAGCACTTGTATCTGCCTGCGGCATGTCTGGAAAAAACAGAACGCTAACGGCCACGATTGCAGAATATGTCACACTAAGCGCTGATAACGCACATATGTTGCTCCATAAACATTTTCCTAAACATCTCCCAGATGACCCTTTTTTCGCAATTTCTGGGAAAATTCCCATTTAAAAAAACATTGGCTAACTAAACTGTAATTAACATTGTAGTTTATTTATTTTGTGACTTTCGAAGTTATTTTATTGACCAGTTTGGAATTAAAATCCCTCACAGAAAGGTACCTCCAATTATACCTCTTTAGACGCTCCAGCTGAACTACTGCTTTCCATGACTTTTTCCCCCCAGTGCTGTCATGATAGTTGGCAAAAATAACCGGTAGTCATGTGGGATGTCTGAACACCTGCAGTGTTTTGAGCCAATACTGCTTTGAAGTTGGCAGGTTTGGTTATGTACAAAGGACTGGCTTGATTTGGATCACCTTATCTTAGTCCTTTTTTCTCCACACAGTGTAAAATGTCTACTTTGCAGTCTTGTCCAATTGCAGTAGGATGAGGCCCAGTGTTCTCAAGTGTCAGCTCTTTTGTCTCAACTGTCACGCAATAACTCTTTATCCCCATGTAACACAATGGTTGGTTGAGAATTACATTGAGGGCAAATAAAGCCAGCGCTCTCAGATTGCTTGCAAGCATCTGGCTGACATACGGACGTGGAAAGGGAATCCCAGGAAATGCTTTGACCCACTTCCCGGTTCCCCCCTTTTTTTATGTAGGATTTTTGACATGAAAGGAGTTCAGACACATGCCTGCCTGTCCTGTAATGGATCTCACGTGAGATCAGAGAGGCCTACAGCTGGGGGTTTGATACACATAAATGAGCATCAACAAGCTGCAGCTATGTATGCCTTGTTATTTTCACCCTTTTTATTTTTCATTTTATTGTCACCTTTCCCTTTAGTGCTTTGTGAGTAATTTTTTTTCGGGAACTGTAGGGCTGAATTTCAGAGAAAAACTCCCAACACACAAAAATATATTCTTAGATCAATGACCACATTAGAGTTGTGTCATTTGATGTGAATTCAATGTGGTCACTCCACAATGTTGTGAATGTTCTGTGTAGCTCATTCATCTTTCTTTTTACTGCTTTCTAGCCCTCTTTTAACTTGGAGAGATGTTCAGCATATTATTGTCAAGACGTCCCGAGCCGGACACCTCAGCGCCCCTGACTGGAAGACCAACGCTGCTGGTTATAACGGTATGTCGACAGCACAGGCCTCTGATACAGTACACTGCTGTATGCTGTGTTATCCTCTCAATGAACACTGGTGTCCTAAATCCTGATTCCTGTTTGGCCTTTTCCCATGGCAAAAGCAGGTTCCGGAAAATGGGTTTTGCTAGGATTCATTAGGATTCTCCACACTTTCCTCCATTCTCATGAATTATTGTTTTCTCTCTGAGAAACAATTGCCTCATAGAGTGAACATGACTCAAAATGTGACCAAAATATTTTAGCACCTGGTCACTTAGGTTTCCAAGCATGTCAAGCAGAAACAATAAGGATGACATGAATAACAGCAGTCTGCATGTTTGTCTTTTGACCTTATAGAAAATAAAATTCAAGTTGAATCACACAATTTTTAGTATGCTGCTGCTACTTAAATGAAATTATGTTAACGGGAGGCTTTAGTGTGTTTCCTTCAAAACAAAGTAAACACTTGGCGGTGTAAACATCACACCATATGGTCTACATTTAGAGTACCTTGAATGAGAGAAGTCCTTGTCAATCTGCTTTGGCCAAATGACTAGGAGAAGGAGTATGGAAATAATTATTATTGGACTTGTAACGTGTTTGAAGTCTCGAATCGTGGAGGTGCTGCTGTTTTTTTCCGGATTCTTACTTGACTCGATGGCATTGTGCCTACTTTTTCCTAAATAGAGTTGGTGTGCAATAAAACTAATAGCACTTTAATAACGTGTAATGGTTATATGTGCATGTATGTGTCTCTTGACCATAGTCAGCCATTTGTATGGGTTCGGCCTGATGGATGCTGAGGCCATGGTGAAGGAGGCGGAGCGATGGAAGCAACTCCCGACGCAGCACGTCCCGTCTCAGCATGTCTGTGTGGAGAGCGCCGACAGGCAAATCAGGTACATATAAAAGTCCAGAGAAAAGGCAGCCTTTTAGAAGGATAGAAATAGAATTGCTTCTGTCTGTCTCTCCCTTTTTTGCCATCGAATTGCTATGCCCCTAGATGGGAAGCGCTGAAAGCCTATATACTCTCAGATATGCACAAATGCAAGGTCCACACATGAATTAACGTTAAATATATGTTATGTTACTTCCATTGTAATTTCAGCACCCCCGCCCCCCTCTTTTGCTGCTTTGGCTGCCCCGTGTTTGTGAATGCAGTTGTGCAAGCTTGTACATTGACAAAGAACCAAGCATTAGTTCTGGCAGGGTGCTTCTCACATTAGACTTTTCTAAATGCACACACAGGCACGTGCAAGCCAAACACACACACACAAATTGCAAGCCAGCGCTTCAAAGGTTGTTATGGTTGATGCAGCTGGAAGCCTGAACTCTGTTCACTGCAAGGCTATACATGGGCCAAATATTAGATTTTGAGGGGCTCACAGACCATCACCATCCTCTTCTTGCTCCACATAGCCCCCGTCTTCATCATTATATCTACTCTGATCTGGCGCGTTTGACTGCCCTGATGAGGATTATTCAGTTGTACTGAAGAGCCTCATGTTTTTTGAAATGATTATTTAATGACACCAGAGCTGAAGTCATCTACGTAATATTTTAGTATTTGTGTATCCTACTGTAAGTTTGAGTAAAATTGGATCAGACATGAATATTTTGGCTTTGTAAAGAGCAAAAGAGAGCTAAAGTTAATGTATTTCACGCTGGAAGTTAAAGTCAGAAACAATGTTTTTGATGAGACACTTTCAAAGCAACTAAAAACAAAGCACTATACACTTGATACTACAAAAAAAATCAAGGACTTCTTTGATTTAAACGTTGTGTTCTAAAATGAAAAAAAAGATTTGTTCCCAAAGAAGAAAGTGCTGTCTTCACTCAAATAATGATGTATTTTGTGAAGGGAAAAATGTATCTTGTGACGATGAAGGCACATTTTTCAAGGTACATTTACATACAGCTTATCTGCACACCACCTCATTTTGCTGCAAACTTTACTTCCACATTAGATGAATCGGCGAGCAACTCTTAAAATACTTTTTGTAGACACGGATGTGTGTTTTTAGCAACACATCGTTTACCACACGTCCTGACTTTGCACTACATTTTCTGATGAAGGGCTGAAATGCTGCACATGTTTTCCTGCTTATTCGTTTCCGCCAGTGTCCGCACTTACTTGTGTCCAGTCAGGCTGCCGTTAATCAGCTGTTGGTCCGCCGGGGGTTCTCTTGTCTGTGTTGTGTCACGGCAAAGTCGGCCAACATTGTTGTGATATCAGCCCAAGACTCCCTTGGCCAGCCGCCGCTTATGCAACCCTCATTGTTTTCCGCACGCTTTTCTTAATTTTACTTGCATCGACACAATTTTTTAATCCCCTCTCCTCTTGCTGCTTTGTTAATTACTTTTATTAACTTTGTTTATCCCTTCCTCTGGATTCAATCCAGCACAGTGTTGCCATCATAAAAGCACAGCCTATGCTTTAACTTTCATTTTCTGTGGCTTACTATTCATTTGGTACCCGAACTACCAGTAAAAATGCACAGTACTTTATCGTATTAAAACCACCCTAGTGTCCAATGTGGGTTCAGTGCATGGATTGGAAGGTTTCAGAGGTCCACTGTTGTCTTAGTCATGAATGAAACACGTCTGACGACGACCCATTGGAGTTTCGACTCACGTTAGAACATTTTCACTAGTGTTTAATCGTCTTATCGCAAGCAAATGGTCATTCCTTCGTCCAGAACACTCACTTGCAACACGAGAATAGTCAGCCTGGTGCAGAGTAGTCAGCATTGAGATTTGTGCCTGATTGGAAACCAAGATACACCATTATTTCTACTTACGCCTACGAAAATAGAGCTCAGAATCTTGAATGTCCATGTGAATACAGGAATTTGTATTTTGACAGCAGTGTTGAACAAAGTATGACCTCACCTTGGAAATTAACTCATGCCGACCAGTCTGAAGGCTGAGATTACGCCTCAGGAGGAATACAAGTGTTTAATCCATGAAGAGCTAGTTTCTAACGTATAAACATCTGGTACAGGATTTTCAAGCAGTATAAACTATATGGGACAAGACACACGGAAGAGGTTTCCTCTTTTTTTCCATACGATTGCGAGGCTAAAGGAACGCTTGGACTTTCACTCTGCTAAGTGTGCAGCTTGGAGTCACCCAGAGAAATTTCTCCTCAATGATAAACATCTGCGTTGGCTCGGTTTCCTTTAAAAAGAACTGATGCGTTCATGGAGGCATGGAAAATTTGTTTGCAGTAAAGGACATAAGGACATAGTGTTTTTTTCCAGCTGTTCTGACAATCACCAAGTATTTTCCAGCCTGTGTAACTCAGAGGCTTTTCTGTGAAGATATGTTAAATTGGCTCAGCTGTTCCTCCAATGCTGACAAGATGGTCTTGATTATCTCACTCGTCCATGCGCGCATGGACGCCTGCCAAACAGACGCTGGCTTCATGGCCACTTCTCTGGCGGCTTTGCCTCCGACGCTGGTGAATTTATTTGACGTGCGAGGAAACCGCATGCCTTCCCAGTTTTGCAATTATAGTGCACGCTCACATCCCCCGACAGGCCTTTGTTGTGTGAGGAATGTGACCAGTCACTGTCATGTTACATGTCATGCTAACATAATCACAAAGAAAGCGTAAATTAAAGATATATTTCTAAAAAAAATACTCTGGGGGATGATTATTTTTAAATGCCATCTTGTTTTTTGTTATTTATTTTTTTAACATTCTCCCGTTTAAGGTTTAAAAACATACGCAATGCTTATTTCCAAATAAATAAGGGTTGTACTCTTTAACCTGTATAAAAAATCATGAAATGAACATAAATCCATTTCAATTATTCCCTGCACTAATTAAAAAAGATGCACTTAATAATTCTGGGCAAAGTTTTAGGCTTTTTGCATGGTTCAAAACACTTATTTTCAATTGATGTTGGCTGAAATGAGGTCTAGTGAACTGTACTAATATTAAGCATTCTATAACATTTAAAAAGAATGGTACTTTTTTTTTCATGAGTACAACTCCCATTCTTTGTCCTACAGGACAATCCGCCCTGAACATACGGTGCGTTCGGTGTACAAAGCAACAGGCTGCACCGACAACCTAAATCACCACGTGATTTACCTGGAACACGTGGTCGTACGCATCACCATCACACACCCACGCCGGGGAGACCTGTCAATCAACCTCACTTCACCATCAGGGACCAAGTCCCAGCTGCTCGCCAACAGGTAGAGAACATTAAAATTATTTATATTTACATGACTATTACTTCATGAAATAACATTATTGCCATTAGAGTAGTAAGAAGATTGTTGTTCTGTTTCCTTACTTTTAGTGTTGACTAGCTCATGACTTTCTGGATGTCATAGTTATACTTGACTCCTGATTGGTTGAAAATAGTGGCACATTTGTTACATGAAATGATTCCCCAGCACAAGTGTATGGGAAGCACAATGTTAGAAAGGCGTAGCACGCGCAAGATGATTGGGAATATTTACCAAAATACACTGCGGCCGCTATCTAATGCCATATTGATTTCTTTGTATTTACGATACAAATACTTTTGAGGCTGCAAGTGTTTACTGCCAGCCAAAAACTTCGGTTTAACTCGTTGGCCTCTTTTGCTCATTCAGTTTGATGTAAAAATATCTCTGCTAGTAAATTTGGTTTGAGACTAGAGGCCCAATTCAATCTTCTTGTGTGTGCCATATTCAATTACGTTTTGATAAGTTTGGACACCGCCTAAGTTAAATTATCTCAAAAAAGAAATAAAATGTCCAATACTTATTTTGGTTATTTTAATTAAAAACATTTTATTTGAACTTAATCTTTTGTTTTACTGTTTTTCCCAGATTAAAAAAAAAGAAAAGAAATAAAAGACAAATTAAATGGCATAAAATTACAAATGAATCTAATTTCACGCCTCTGTTTTCATAATCAAGAAAATAACATTCTAATCATATCCTCTTTGGTTATAGAAAAATCTGCTTATTAAAATAGCACTAAATCATGTTGAGAGAGAAAAAACCTATAACTTCACAAAATGGCTATATAGATGATGAATAACCACTATAATAGAAGACAAAGTGCTCAAGCCTTTACCACAGCGGACATATTTTACTCTCTTTATGCATACTATGTGTGTTCTGGACATGCAGGTTGTTTGATCACTCCATGGAGGGGTTTAAGAACTGGGAGTTCATGACCACCCACTGCTGGGGAGAGAAGGCTGCTGGCGACTGGGTGCTGGAGATTTATGATTATCCCTCTCAGCTGCGTAGCCAAAAAGTGCCCGGTATGTAAACTGTTATAGAATAGAAAAGCAGACATTTTCGTTTTAAGTGTGTCATTGCAATCTAGCACATGCTACATGCATCTCTGCCGTTTTATTGTAAGATGGTGCTTCTGTATTTTCAGGTAAGCTAAAGGAATGGTCACTTGTCCTTTACGGGACTTCGGTACACCCATATTCCTCCCTACGCAGCATGTCTGTTGAGACCAGGTCCACAGATGCCGTAGCGCCCACCGATGAAGGGTTCACCGAGGAATACAACGGTATGTAAACGTTCACAGCTGGATGTTTTTTTCCCCATTGGAGTTATCTTATTAGTGTGTGTATTGGTCTGGCTATCCTTGTATGTGTGTGTTTGTTTAGGTCCTTGTGATTCCGAATGCAACGAGCATGGATGTGAAGGGCCCGGCCCACATCACTGCATAAATTGCCTGCACTACTTCCTTAAGTTCAAGAACAACACCAGGTCTGAATATTCTCTCGGCAATATTCTCTTTCTTGTGTTTAAATCGTATGAGAAAGGTCAAGAACCCATTTTTCCCTCTTATTGTTTTATTATTCCAGACAAAGAAAATACAATCTGTTTGCTGGAATAGATTAATGGTAATTTCCGGTCATTTCAAAGGGAACATTTTATGTGATAAGAGACCCATGTCTCAAAAATGAATTAAATCCAAGGTACTGCTCTACTAACTGCTGAATTTCCATGCATATGTCCACCCTTTAAACATTCCATCTGGAGGAAAGCGTGAGCTAATTGCCATTGTGTCAGCTGGTTTCTGCACTCATAAAGAGAAGATGAGCAGGAATCACTATGCCTGGGGTGTCAGCTCGTGAGGGCTGCCCTTTTGCACCGCCACAGGGAGCGCTTAAAGAGCACTGATTAGTGATGTGTGCATATTTCTACGTGTGGTATTTATGGTGCTCTGTGTTAATGAGCGATCAATGCCAGCCACAATGATTCTAGATGGGAAAAACATTACTCTGAAGTGTCACATTTGTATTTTAAATGGACAAATTGGATTGGGTTCAATCACTTTTTGCCAGCCATTTATGGGGCACATCTAGATATTAAACAGCTTTAGTATAGTACAACAAATGACTTTTATTTGTACAATTCTTTTCCACAGTCATTTTTAAAAGATTTAAGATGAATCAATGAACCAAATATTCTAATTAAACTGTTAAATTGAAAACTGATAAATAAATCAGGTAAATCGATAAAAGTATGATCTATATTTCTCCTAAAAAAATTGAGGGGGGAAAATACTGTGCAACAAATGTGACAAGAGTTCTTGTTAATGTAAATACCAGATTTTGCCAACCAAGCAGCTAATGTCACCTTTCATCATGTACTGCTCCTAGCAGCCAATGTTAGTTTGTTTTCACAGGTTAGCTGGCACACAGCAGTGGATTGTGTTATTCCTCTTGTGCCCTATGTGTTTCTTGGCTGTAAGCACTAAAAATGTGCGAAAAAGGCATCTTGATGATGTCCTGAAGAGAGAAGGGAAATGAGGGGAAACTGAGCTTTAGCAAGTTATCCAGCAGATGTTCCACCTGTTCACCATATACTGCTGCACACACTTAAACTGTACGATATTTATGCTGCATATACAGTCATGCCAAGACACTCTGCTCAAACTCAAGTTCGGCGTGTAAAGGGCAATTTATTTAGATAGCCCAATTCAACACAATTTACATAATTCAAAGTGCTTTACATCCCATTAAGTTACATTGGGAAGACATGTTAACAACATATGTTTTATCTAAGGAAAGATATAAGGTAGGGAGTATTGCTCTTATCTAAAAGTGTCTCACTTTTCAGGATGTGCGTGTCTGAGTGCCCCAGCGGCTTCTTCCATGATGATAGGAAGCGCTGCAAGAAGTGCTCGTCACTGTGCGAGACTTGTATGGGCAGCCGGAGCGACCAATGCACCACCTGTCGGCCCGGATTCCATCTCAATGAGGGTACCCACACCTGTGTGGCCACCTGTGGCGACGCCTTCTACCTCGATCAAGGTAAACTAACCCGAAAATCTAACGTAAAATCAGAACAGGAACAATCAAATGGCTCACATCATATGGCCATGTCCTCTAGCATTCCAGTTTGCTATTTAAGTTTTACTGTAAGCATCGAAGCATGAAAATTATATTACAACTGGCGAGGAAGAGATAACAAACATTAGCTTGTTAATTAAAAATACTGTGTATCTTTTTGAAAACAAGAAAATAGGTTACATGTTCAATGAATATGTTATTCATTTTAATTTTTAGCATAGATAACACCAAATGAGGGGACTTTATAATACATTAGTACACAAAAAAATACATTTGAAATGGTAGTTTCTGTGAGAGTAATATTAAGTGGATTTTTTGTAGCTTAACTTTCTGCGTTTTAGCAGTGTAGATCTAATTTAATATGAAAATATGTCTTGGAATATGCAATATCTCTATGCGTAGTAGTAGTATGCCAAAGCATGTTTTTTTTTTGTCTTTCCTTGAGTACGTTCCATTTGTCCCAATGCAGCCGTCTTCATCTTCGTTCCCCAGCTGTTGAGTCCCTCCACTTTTCCATTTCCCCACAAAGCCCCAGTCTTCCTGCTGTTTTGCTAATTTGCTGCTTTTCACTTCCGCCCGTGAAACTATTTATTTGTACGTGTGGGTGCATGCTTGCATGTGTGTGTGTGACGTTCTCGTCTTCTGTCTTTCAGATTCCAACATTTGCAGGAGGTGTCCAGAGAACTGCAAGAAGTGCAGTGCCTCAAATTTTTGCACAGAATGCAAACCAGGGACCAGGTAAAAACTGCCCACGCTGTGTATACAATACAAAAGCAGTCATTTATAAATCTTGGAAACTTTTGCCTTGGCTGTGCACTTTCAAATATTTTGGATAACTATTCTAATGATTAACTGTTATGTTTGGATATATGTTTTCCAAGAGCCATCAATTATTTCCTTAGTATATCTGTAAAGAATCAAAATTATCAATTTTATGGACGTTAATGGTGAGGGGAAAAAAAAACAAAACACTATTAAGCAGCGGAAACAGCGGCGACATCTTTATTGCGTGAACTGTCTTTCACCCGCTGACCTGGCCAGCGTTAAAAGCCATATAAACCCTCCGACCCACACAAGAAGCAGCGTCACTTTGAGTTTTGCACGCCTTTTTCCAAAGATGCTCTCATCTCTGTCCTAAGCTGTTTAAGTTATCCACCGGGACTTAAGAGCCATTATTTCCTCAGTCTGCACGCACAAGTACAAATGGACGTACACACACATTATCGGAAAGTAGCGACTGAAGGGGCGAAGAGGGGTCCAGACGATTTCTTGGAATTCCCGGCTAACGTGGAGCAGCTGTTTTTCAGCTCGGCACGCTGCTGAAACTTGTGCTCATTGCAAACTCACTCCAGGCAACGTTTGCTAGACCTGCAGCCAAAAGCAGACACATATGTCGATGGATTTGTAGATTTTTTTTTTCAAATGGGAAACAAAACATTTGGTACAACTTCAAAGTAAAATCTCGTCTAGTACAAAAGCACAAAAGCTGTATAACTACGATTGGCTGGCGATCAGTGAAGGGTGCCTCTTACCCAAAGTCATCTGGAATGTGATTCAACACATCTGGTGACCCTTGTGAGGATCAGCAGTAGAGGTATTGGATGGCTAAAGGGCTGTATCACAAATTTGTCAACTCTCATATTTTCTTTGATGCACTGTGAGTTTTTCACAGGTTAATACGACCTTGTGCTTGTCTTAGAAATCAATAAAAACATCATTTGGAATCCACTTTAATAGTAAATCAAGACTATATACAGAGTGGGCTAGGATTCATGACTCACTTGTTAGTCGTATTTCAGAATATTTTATTGCTGCACAGAATAAATGTGCCTGCGTTCAAAGCAGTAAGTGAATGTGAGGATTTGTAAAGTTGGATTCTGAACATCAACTACTTCAGTAGTCAATTTAATATTTGTCATATTGATTGAAAATCTGAATCTGGCAGTAGAGCTTTTCAATACCGTTTTATTTCATCTTTTACAAACTACCACAGCACACACTGTGAATTTTTACATTTACCTTGACAGGCAATGAATTAGTTAAATACTGTTTTTTTATCCGTGTGGATGTGAATATATTTTATATTTGCCTAGTTATTGGCCTGTTCCCAATTTTATACTAACGACTTTGTGTATCTCCAAAGAGCAATTCAATTTTAGAAGTACTGGTCCTTAAATTAAACATAAAACAACAATTTCATATAGTGCATAAAGTTCTGTTCTCATGTAGTCACGGATGTCTGTCAGTTGGGCTGAACCTTGAATAGATTTGGTTCAATCATAGAAAACTATATGGAATGGTTAATGTAGAAAAAAATATATAGTTCAGCTATTGCAACGTTATATTATTCTATTAAAATTTTGTCTGATGTAAAAGAAAATGAATAGGACAGCTTGTATGTTGTAGACTGGGTCTGAAATACAGATTCAATGATGCCATTCCCATTTACTTTAACTGAAACTCACATCATGCATTGCGACTATTTCATTTGACCAAAAATACATCTGGTTAAAGGCCTCGACACTTGTTGACCCAGTGTTTAAAAAAACAACTACAAATTTAGTAAACAAATGTTAGGAAACTCCTAAAGAACGCACTTCTCCTTTGTACTCAGTTTACAAGGCAACAAATGTCAGATGACATGTGACGCAGGCTCTTACTACAATGGCCACCGGAGGACTTGCGAACCCTGCCACCGTGCCTGTGCCACCTGTGCGGGTAAGGCATCAAGAAGCAGCCATGTGTTAATGGGATGAGACAAATAAACATGTCCAAATTCCAAATGTTTTTTTTTTTGTAAATGACAGGCACGGGGATTGAGGCATGCACCAAGTGCGCTGAAGGCTACATGCTGGAGGACTGGCGCTGCGTGTCCACATGCAGCGCCGGCTACTACCTGTCGGAGCAGACGAGTGAGGGAGGCCAGGTGCTGAGGTCGTGTAAGAAGTGAGTTGGGAAAGATACTTCACTGTTTTCTCTCGGCTCCAAGTAAGATGGAGGCTGTTTGATTTCATACACTGCCAATTTGCCAAATTAAGTAGGCAATCATTCTTCTCCCAATAAATTGAATCTCAAGTAAAATTGTTAAATTTAACCGTAATATTGCGGAGGATATCATTTGTTTTATTCCTCTTGTCCTAACCATGCAAACATTTGCTTAAATAAATAAAATTGAATATGTATTCGAGTAAAGTCATGTCCTGGCTATTTTTCATTTTTCTGTATATTTATAAAATAGTTAACCATTGATTGAAAGTCGCACTCAATGCCATGCAACACTTTTATGCATCTTATAAAAATATTTTTTCAAATTTGACTGAAATACATAACCATGTTTGTTAATAATACCAGTTAGCTAAACAAGTACAAAAAGCTCAAATTAATTCTGTGACCCCGTTCATAGCAAGGCCACCAGTAGGCTTTTGCCAAATATTGTAAATATAAACTATAAATCCTGCAATAAAAATGTCATCATTGGTTTGATGTGGAGGAAGTCACCAGAGAAGAGAAGGCTTATTTCAGCCCAAAAAAACCTTGATGACCCATTTTCTGAGCTTCTTGAAAAGTCTGTCCAGATGTTTTAAAATGGCTAGGTTTGGTTGCTTGTAGAATAGCTGGATTTAGCTGACTATTCATGTATCTCAGTGGCTCTAAGGTCAATTAGATTTGGAGCAAAGAATCCAAAGTTTAAAGACACTAGAGTGCTGCAACTGTTTGTCATTGGACAGGTGTGATCATAGCTGCCACGAATGCTTGGGGCCCGGCGAGAGGAACTGCAGCAGCTGCGTCAGCGGTTATAATCTGGAGGTGGGAGCGTGCGTGGTCAGCACCATCTGCAAAGATGGTGAGTTTTCAGCTCTATCTCTGAAGCTGCTTTTTACTCAATAACAAACTTTAATGCATGATTCTAACTAAAACAGTGGGTCCTTGGAACTCCAGCACCTTTTTTTAGGTTAAATGGTCACTATACAATGTGCAATCTTTTTCTGTTACGATTATAATTTTTTACCCTTAAAGTTGTATTTTTTACTCTTTATTTAAATGGGAGGTTCAACAAAGCTGGAGTCCTGGGTGTCCGCAACTCACCAGATGCTAAATATTTAGTCGGCAAAGCTCTAACAGGCAGAAATTTGCTTTTCTTAACTTGCTGTATGTCATGATTCGATCTAGAATCTATGACTGTTCTTGCGTGCCTAAAATGTTACTAACAACACATCTGTCACCAACACATGTACTGTATTTATGACAAAAAAAGCTTCCTGGTGTAGTATTGTAACAGTGCATAGTGCAAGGTAAACTCATTCCGCATCGCCCAATTTTCTAACCAAAAATTCTACTTCTAACTTCCTTAATGCTCACAGTTCCACCAAATGGTACAGTTTATTCTAAATGTAATTTGTTGCTGTTATTTTTTATCAAAAAGCACTTTTGAGGTAGCCTTTTATAGGAAAGGTGTCTTTTGGGGGATATTAAAATACGCCTAATAAATATTAGGTATTTGTAATTTGAGAAACATTGTTGTATTGCTTAAATATGACTTATACAAATAAATGTATACATGATTTCAATGTAAAAAAATACAATTCATTAATGACATAATATAATTAATAAAAACAGAAATACATTTCTTAAGGCCCCTACTTAAACTCTAATGTTGATTTTATACCCCCAGTATTTAATTAACAAGAACAACAACCACAATAGAAATAAGTTATAAAAGATGCGTAATGTATGTATGTACTGTTTGGTGGAATTGGGGCTTCTTTTCCTATGCATAGTATTGCTTTTAGGCTTTTAATGAATGAATTATTTGTGTGTTAAAAATCTATCTAAGGCTGGATTTACACTCTGTCCTAAAGAAGTTATAATATATGTATTTTCCCCACAAAGATGTCTTAATAATATTGATTCATAATTTATAATTGTTTCTTCTTCATCCTAAATCTATGCATGTCAAGGCCCCCAAATTTAGGGATTGAAGATTTAAAAAGTAATCCAATAGTGATTGGAAAATTGATTATTATTGCAAGGATAAGCTGTACAGATAATAAATCTCCTACTGTGGAAATGAAAAATGAGTTATTATAAACATTTCAGTCTCATGAATCAATCTTTTGATGTAATACTGGCAAATGAACCATGAATTTAGTCATTCATTTTCCATATGCTTATCCTCAAGAGGGTCGCGTGGGGCGCTGAAGCCTATTCCATTTATAGGAAAGGCAATTTGTGTTTTTAAATGAAAGCACATATTTGAAGCAAGTACTGAAATTAGAGTTGCAAACTTACTAAATAATTTCACTCACTCCCTTGACGGGTAAACATAAGACAGTAGGTCATCAATCAGATTACAAAATAAGTCATTACCTTGCAATCTGAATTTGACCAGATTCTTACAGCTATAAATAGTAGTTAGAAATATATTTAAAAAAACTCTAATCTAATGCAATAGTGTCAATCCAGCCTCAGATCTTCTCTCTCTCTCGCTGATCTTCAAAATATTTGATACCAAATGCTGTCAATTTTCTAACTGTGTGACTTTTGTTTTCTTTTTTGTTTTTTTATTTCCTTTCCCTCTTCTTTATATATCTTTCTTCTATCCTCCTTCTACGGGCATGGATCCAATCAATCCACTGGACTTCAACTTTCTGGGTCCTGACCAATACACTTTATGCCTTTTATTCCTATATGCGCATCTGTGTGTGTGTGTCTGTGTGTGTCTGTGTGTCTCCTCTATCCATTTTTCTTCTCTCTCTGTCCTGGTCTGTGGAAAGCAAATGAAGAATCTTGGGCGGAAGGCAGCTTCTGCGTCCTGGTTAAAAAGAACAATCTCTGCCAGAGGAAGGTTCTGCAGCAACTGTGCTGCAGAACATGCTCACAAAAGGGTTGATGACCCCTCTCACCCCGACCCCCTTCCTCTAAAAAAAAAAAAAAAAAAAATCCCCTCGCTCATGCCCCCAATCATTCACAGTCACATAATTTATAAAGGAATCTGTGCCTCTTAAAGGGACTGCATGGGAGGAGGTGCGAAGACGGGACTACAACACACCTACCTTTTTTTTCTTTACTGGGACAGTCGGGGTGTATACAATGACTGGGAATTTTCTCAACAACAAAAAAAGTGTCAGTATTTTGACCAAAGCATCAATGCCAAAATTATTGAACATTTTTTTGTTGCAGGTTTTTTTTTTTTTTGCCAGCGTAGCGTACATCGCTAAAACCTGTGAATCTCTGACTGCGTCTGTGTGCATCTTTTTTCTTCTTCTCTTCCAGTGTTAATAATAATAATAATGAGCAGATGGATCTAGTAAAGCTTCTGTAAATAGTGTAATAGGTCAAAGAATACACAGAAAAAAATAGTCACACAACAATGTGAATATCACGTCCGTGTGGGCGCACCAGAGAACATTTACACTCAACATAGCTTCTGTGCACCCTAGAGGAAATGAAGTCTAATGGCGATGTACAAGTTACTACAAAAAAAAAGTTACTGCTAATGTGTCTTTTCACTCAGGTTGAACAACTGTCTACATTAAACGATACAAAAAAATTCAATACTGTATTTTTTGGACTATAAGTTGTACTAGCCCAAAAAATACAAAATGAGGAGAGCAAAACAAAACGTAATTCTCACTGGAGAGTATAAAGTTGCATTTTTTTTGGTGCAAAACTCGTTTAAGATGACGTCAGTAACATGAGAAATGGAGATCAATAACATCACAATGAAATGGACAACAACGTAACATATTAACAGTAATAAGTTACAGGCCTAGCCAAATTAGAGAAAAACATACAAAGTGTAGCCTTTATGCGGGATATAAAATGGGATTTGTGAATGTTCTCATCTCCCGCTTCCAGGCCAGAGAGTCAAAACAGCTCAACTTCCAATAGGTGATGTCACTTTCGTCCTTTAGAACCAACCAGCTAAATCAAATTTTCCTTGGAAAGTACTTTTAAGCTATTCCATATTGTCATCTTTTCATGGGATCATGAGAATAATAGGTTCATTAAAACGAACAAGGAATTGAGAGAAATATAATGGACAGGTATTGGAGTTAAAGTCAACATAGTGACCTTGCCAAGGCATCTTAAGGCACCTTAATAGACCCCCTAATAGAATAAACATGAGCAAATGTCAGTGTGCATACAAATGTAATAACTTGGAGCTCTCCAAAGTGAAGGTTCTCTGCACTGAAATTTGGTGGTTTTAATGAGGAATTTGGAAATGTCTACATGTTTGGTATATTCCCAAAAATGTCCATTGAACGTTCTTAATTTTCAAAATGACTAGAATTTTACAAAGCTACAAGAATCAATCCTCAAAGAAATCGATGAAACCCATCCCAAATTAGATCTACTAGTATTTTTTTCCCTAAAGTTAGGCCAGGCAACATTAGCTTTTTCACTTCAGTCATTCAGACTCTCTTGCAATCGTTTCCTCTTGAGCAGAAGATGTGGAACCTGTTGTCGGAAGGCTCAGAACAGTTGAACTCAAAATTAATCACGCTAGTTCACGTTCTCTTCAAATTTGTGGGAAAGGGTTCCCAACGATTTCCCTTTGTAGTAACGGCAAGGCAATTCTTCGTTACACGATGGCTGAATGACACGTCTCACGGTGGTGCTGGTCTAATAAAGTATAGCATGTAAGGGTCTGCATATGTATGTATGTGTGTGAGTGTGTTTGTGGGTGGGTGTGAGTGTGATTGCAGTTTTCGGTTTTTTTTTTCTTTCGTCCTGGTTCTTGCTGATTTGAAATAAAGCGATGAATACACCTGTTGGTTTAGATCAACAAAGTGGTCATTGTTAAAAATGACTTTAGGCACACTAAGGACACACGCACACGACCTTCGTTTAAATGCTGTTTGTTTTTTTTGTACCTGTGGCATATCTGGACAATGCATTATTGTTACTCAGTCCTAGATTTTTTTTTTTACTTAAATGTTCTTATTAAAATGTGTACTCGATTGATGTTTTGGTTTTCTTTTGATGTTCATTTTGTTTTGTATCATTAGTTTGGAGTTAAAGGATCCAAATATGACATACTGATCTTATGTTTAAAATGGTTTACATTGAAATCAATAGTGCCAGTTTCCTCAAAGCCAGGATACAGAGCAGAAAGGGTGAGCGTTTTGTGGTACTTTTTTATTTTTTACAATATTTTGGTAAGTTTTGATCGCATTTTATCAGGTTTGCAGGGCAATTTGCAGTGAAAAGGGCTAGGATTTCCTATTTTAGTGTACCTTTGCCAGACTTATTGATGTAATTTTAAAATTCCTTGTTCTCCAAACAACATTTGAAGGATTGTGAATGTTATACTGATCTTAGGTTTTTTTCTCTATAGACAAATAATTGAACAATAATTGTATTTTTTGTAGATTTTTTTTATTTACATTTTTAAATGAAATTATTAATTTTGTTTAGTTGTTTTTAAAAAATATATAATTTCCCCCCATTTTAAACTTAAACCAAACAAAAACCTAACAATTACGCCCTAACTACTCAGTTTTTTTAAATATTTGTATTCCACAAAAACACCAGGAAAAAAGTCTCTTAAGTTCAATGGACTTTTATGGGCAAAAGGTCATTGTTTCTAGCCCTGACTTTCACACTTCTGCATTTTCAATAGGGTATGTGGCCATTCTGCGATGTTCAATATCTTACTAGAAAACTGCCTATATGCAATAATGCTGAGTGAACTTTTTTTGAGCTGACTTTTCAGAAGTTTTGAGCTTATCTTAAATATTTGCAGTTGTCTAAAAAATAGGTTGCTACCATGCTCTCACCTCGAAGAAAATGGACCAAAGTCTTGATCATTTTTCATTCAAAGGGCACATTGATAATTTATGACTTTAGTCCTGTATTTTATGTGGCGTTATCAAAACTTGATTGTGGTTAGGCTAATACAACTTGTACATTCTTTGGTTGCCATGTCTGCAAGATTGCCTTTGCAGGACAACCATTCATGTACTTAAATGATACATTCAAATCAAAATGATCAGCTTTCTCCAACCTTTGGCCCATGGGTTCCTCAATCGTTTATCTTAGTCATGAACCACATGCATTACAATTTTCCCATTGCTAAGTGTTTTTGAGAAAAGGAGGGTACTATAGTGCCAATGGGTTGATTTCAATGCTTAAAGTTTCACTTCCCTAGAATTCTTCCTCATTTCTTACTTCCTCTGTCTGTGGTGCTGTAGGTCTAAAATGTACACACAAACCTGGGGATGACACACCGAGAAATTGATTGGTTACTTAATATTTCCTTGCTTCCACATCGAGAACGCCCGTTTTGTGGTAATTAAGACATCTACTGCCACCCGTGGTGGTACTAGATCCACATAGTGGCGCCATGTTCTTCCCCTTTTCAAATGTTTATCCTCTTTTTTTCTCTCCTGAATGTTCCTATCTTTTTAATCGTCATCTTACAGATGCCAGGTGACACACACGATGTTTTAAGTGTCACATCCACCACGTGGCACCCCCACAAGAGTTGAAAGTAAGGTGTTTATTTAAGGTAAGGTGAAATATTTCTGTCACCTTCACCACTGCTTGGTTTTGATATGTTTTAGAACAACAATGTGTGTTTTGGGAGCTTTGAAATGTTAGAAGAAGGGTCTCTGGGCAGACGAGGAATGTCAGTGAGAATAATAAGGCAGACTTAGTGAGGATTTTCAGCTTCACAAGATGTGAGGGTGGCACCCAAGTGGAAAGTCAGGCATAAACGAGAGGGAGTGAGAAGTGGACTGATTTTGAGGCTTGTTTTATTCGCTGTGATGTTGGTTTTGCAGGCCAGTACATGGGCAAACATGGCATGTGTCTCTTATGTGACACCACTTGCCTGGAGTGTATGGGCCCTGAAAGAGAAGACTGCACCAGTTGTCCCACTACACGGTGAGAAAGAACAATGCCCCCAGTACAACTTTAACTGCAAAATCTGAAATGTAATATCTCACGATCAGAGTAGACAAAGTAAATGCTCTCTTTCGATAACAGGTTTTGTAATATTCAAAATTGAAGCACAGATATACAATTTATGTCACTTTTTCCACCAATAATGTAAGGTATAACCCATGTCGATTCATTGAAACGATTCGAAGACATCGATACCATTTGAAGTCATCACTTTTAGTGACGTGAAGTGTCCTTGTACATTTTTCCAGAACAACAAGAAATCATTCTTGTCAGCCTGCTGTAGAGAATCAGATACAATCAACACATACGTGGGTGGACAGAATGAGTTTCCTGCCAGATCACTTATCTAAAAATAAAAGACTTCTTGACAGTTTTTAACTACATCTTACACCTCGAGTTTGCACTTATTGTTCAGGTGAAAGGTGCTAAAATTATATCCCATGCTATATACTAGTGAACACAAGTCATCGTCAAGCAAGATAAATATGGCATAACACCAAAGAACTGCTTCGAAAACTGATGATACCTCAAAAGAAGAAACGATCAGAAAGGCTGCCAATAGCAACTTAGCTTGAGCTGCAGGAATTTCTCTGAAATACTTCATCCTTTCTTTTTGGGGGTTTAAATGTGGCCATTTCTAAATACAGTCAAATCCTGAGTCATAATTGGCTGTGTTTTACTTTAACTTTATGAAAATAGCAGATGACCTGGATTTGGTCCAGAGGTTTTAGCTTGAAGTTATATAAATTATGATGTGTCAAAAATATTGTTTTTAACAGTCAAAAACATTGTTTCACCAACAGACTTTTTAACGAGGGTGCTTGCGTGATCCGCTGCCCGAGAGGGCGCTATGTCACCGCTGGAGAGTGTCATGGATGCCACTACACCTGCCACGAATGCACCGCCGAGGGTCCGACCAGCTGCACCAGTTGTGACATGGGTATGAGCTCCCAGTTCATCTGGGATTATTCTCTACTTTCTCTCAAGCACACGGCGGAAACATACTATAGAGTTATACGAGTGTATGTTGGTATGATGTGTGAAAAAATACCTCTGGTAGTGTGTGCATGGCTATCAAACATCAGGCCTGTGGGCCAGATCCAGTCCATTGCATGATTTTGTGTGGCCTGGAAAGTAATACTTTGTCCCCTTTCATTCATTACTGAATTATTTCACAATAAGCCATTTTCCTGCTATGACCCTGCAAAAGGATAAGTGCAATTATTCATATTCTGTTTGTTCTTAAAGAAATTGAGATGTTGACTTGGTATTTATGAAGGTAGATTTAGCAAGTGCTTTGCCAGAATGTAGGGTTAGGGCTAACCCACAAAACATTTGTTATTGTAGGATCATTAAATACGCCGATTATCAATTAACTCCTCTTTAATAGCAGTGGTATGATATCTTTTAAAAATATTATTTTCTCGCTTTTGCCAGACAAGTTTGACGTGCCACGTTACCTGTTCCGAGGCCAATGTCTAGACGTCTGCCCTGAGGGCTTCTTCAACTCCGTGTACAAACGTTGCGAATCGTGCGCTTCCAACTGTGTCGTGTGCACATCGGAACGCCTCTGCCTCATTTGTGACCCGGGATACAAAGTCAGAGATGGACATTGCTTACCATTGGAGTGCAGCGCAAGTGAGTGGTAAAAAAAAAACAACAACTTGCTATTTTAAAGTCACTGATGACAGCTTCTCAGTGGTGTCATTGTTTTGCAACAAGACCACATCTAGTATTAACTTCTAACCCCCAAATGTTTGGTTTTCTTTTCTTTTTTTTTACATAGGCGAGCTTGCAGAACCTGACCAATGTCTCCCTTGTGACAACGGCTGCAAACAGTGTGAAAACAGTGAGTGCCTAATATTACATACTCACCAAGAAACTGCAGATGTGATTTCCCACTGATGAGATTTTTTGTTTCCTATCACATGTACAAATCACAGACTATTTGACTTGCATGTGTAGTAGCTTGATTTTTGCATTCGTCCTTCGCACTGTGTGTTCAGGGTTGGGAGGCCAAAGATCGCATGCTCTGGAATTCACGGTTTAGGGCGTTAGAGTCGTACTTTGGCCGTACCACAGCTTTAAATATACACTACAATGTAGTGTAGTGGTTACATGATGCCTGCATTTTGCCTTCACTTTGTCTGGGAACATTCTTCTCAATTCTTTTGTTTTGACTGTGGGCATGCCAACTGCTGGTTTTTATGTTAGAATACCCTCTGCTGATGGTAAATGGCACTACACAAGCTTTCAGTTCTTTATCGATTGTGTCCATTTCATGTGTACCAGGATGCATTTTGTGAGTTTAAATGGGAATGGTTTATTTTCAAAATTGTTTCATCCCATTTACATATAAAGGTATTCAGATCTTGTAAAAGCATGTTATTTTACTTTGTTTTGACCTTGTTGAAAATTATACAGTGGGAAATAGATTCTATCTGTTATTTATTTATTAGCTAACCAAAATAATATTTGCAGAGGACTCCAGAAATCCAGAGGAAGGAACTTTTTGTCTAAAGTGTGAAGATAATTTCTACCAGTAAGTCAAAAGAATATTTACCGTATTTTCCTGACCATGTCACACTTTTTTTTTCATAGTTTGGCTGGGCCTGCCACTAATGACACTTTTTTCACTCTTGATCCCCTTGTCCTGTTTTAAGCCATATTTTTCCAAATTTTAATTAAATATGTTACATTATGAGGTCCCCATTTTGTCTGGTGTTCCCTATTTTACCACTACTTTAACATATAATGTTTTTTCCTTGGTTTCTGATAAATTAAAAAAAGCACCCCGAAAAGGCAGCGTATACCCTAGTGCAATCTTTATATATATATTTTTTTTATTTTCATTGTCCATTCTTTGGTTAGTGCGACTGGATTTTTTTTTTAATTTTAACATTCTTTGTTTTCGTGTTTGTGTATTAGGCTGGATTCTAACTGCTACAAGTCGTGCCCAGATGGCACCACCGGGGTTCCTGAGAGCATGACATGCACTCCTTGTGAGGACCAGCGGTGTTCCATCTGCGACGAATCACAGTGCTACTGGTGCAACAGGGGATTCTACCTTTTTGGTACCACTTTCCGTCATTACCAGATCCCATGCTGAAAGAACGGTGAGACAAATGTTTGTGTGTGTGTGTAGACGGTAGGTGTGTGGAAGAGTGCCAGACGGGCTACTTTGTTGACGAGGAGGCTGAGGAGTGTGAGGCGTGTCACCGAGCGTGCAAGACATGCGGCGGTCCCAAGTTTGATGACTGTGACTCGTGCCAAGATGAGTTGGTGCTGAAAGATGGAGAGTGCATTAAGGGAACTCAGCTGGGGGCCTGCCCTAGTGGACGCTTTAGGAATGGTAGGACTGAAAGAAAATGTTGATCTCCTTGAAGTTTCTTGACTTCTTTTTGTGCTGTGGAATTTTTTGAGCTGTTAGTTTTCTAAAAAGAATTGTTTGGTTGTTTTTGTGCTGCCCCCATGAAAAGTGGCATATTGATGCATTGCATGTGGGTTTCATTCCTAGCCACTGCAATCAGTGGATTGCAGTCAGGTGCTACTTTTTTTTCCCCACAGAACCTCATTGGTTAAACTGTTTGTGCATGAGCGGTTGGGACAAAAACCTGCAAACACAGTGGCCCTTGACAACCTGTTTTCCCACCCCTGAGTGAAGAGATCAAGCCATTATTGTAGTAACTTTGAATGTGTGTGAATTACAGCACAAGTAGAGTGTGCCCTGTGTCACCATTCTTGTGAGACCTGTTTCAATGCACGTAAAGGCGACTGCCTCTCATGTCACCAAGGTCTGTATGATGTTTTTTTTTTGTCTGCAAATTTTTGTTTATGTCTAAAGAGCTATAAAATCAAAAACTATAGTGCAGTGAGCACAGGATAGAGTTGCAATAACTGTAATCACTGAAATCTGGAGATTAACTTTATTAGTGGATTTAAATTGCACTCTTACTGAGTGAGTTCATTCTTCCTAGAGAAACCAAATTCACATATTCAGGTTTGGATGCTAAAAAAATGAATTTCACGATATGATGATACAGTTATAGTAAACACCAATAGGTCTTATAGTTTAACGAATATTCAGATGTAGAAAAGCCACCCCTGTTCACACCATTCACCAAAATGCATGTTTCAGTAGCATGTGCGAAAGCTTAGCCTTATTTATCCCTTTGTATTTTTGCAGGAGCCTTCCTGACATCGGATCAAACGTGTGTCCCCAGATGTCCCATGTCCACCTTTGTCAATGTCACATCTGGGCGCTGCGATGCCTGTGGTATCGGCTGCCATGTGTGTCAAAATGCCGACGTGTGCCAGCGGTGCCACTCGGAACTCTACTTGCAAAATGCCGCCTGTGTGCTAGAGTGTGACCGGTAAGTTTTGGTGAGAGAATTTGGGGGCATGTTTTGGGGCTAAGGCAAGAAACTGGACTATCATGGAAAAAAACTCACCCAGGCAGAGCAAGAACATTCAATCTCCACGTGGATTGAGTGTAGAACTGTGGGACATAGTGATAACCAATCAACCCTGGTGCTGTTTTCATTTGCAGAGGTTTCCCTGAGAGTGGCAAGTGCCATCTGTGCGCTCCCGAATGTGCATCTTGTCATGGCAACGTTTCCTTTTGTCTGAGCTGTGAGCCTGATCACTTCCTATTGGATCACAGCTGTGTGAGTGGCTGTCCGTCAGGCTACTACAGCAAAGACGCACAGTGTCACCGCTGTCCTTCCGACTGTATCCACTGTAATCAGGATGGACTGTGCAACAGTAAGTGCCATTGTCAATATACTACAAATGAGTGGGCAGCAATACCAACACAGGTTACATTATATGGCATATCAACCAATTTGGTGTGTTTTTCATCAGTTTGTGCAGATTACTTTTTCCTCCATGCTGATAAGTGTGTGGACCAGTGCCCTGCTGGCTTTTTCCTCAGCGAGCAGCAGCGCGAGTGCCTTCGTTGCCACACTGACTGCGCCTCATGCGATGGGCCAGACCGCGATGACTGCAAAACGTGCCGGAATCCTAATGCGCGGCGCTACAGTGGGGAGTGTCTGCCCCAATGTCCAGTCAGCACCTATTATGAGGAAGCTGATGGAGAATGCAGAGGTACAAATGAAAATGGACAAATACAGTATTCGGTTAATACAAATTAAGGTTGGTATTGTTTGCGTAGCACTGGCCTTTTTAACATGGAAGAGTGGGCGACAACGCACTAAAGTAGTAGTTTGAGTGGCACCAGTGTTAACCTGGCTTCCTCTAGTGGTATGCCAATGCAATGATCAAGTTCATTTCAGTTGTATTCCACTTTAAATGGAAAAGATTGACATGTGTTGTGTCAGAAATGTTTCTATTGAACAATTTTGAAGTTTAATCGGACTGATGCAAATTTAATCAGAGAAGATGTAGAGGTTGAGCGTGTTTTTCTTGTGCATGCAGATTGCGACCTCTCTTGCCTGAGGTGTTCGGGCAACGAGCCGTCGTCGTGCCTCGCCTGCAGACCCGAGCATCGCCTTGATGCTCGAGGCCACTGCATGTGGTATAGCCAGTGTTCTCACAACTCCTACATGGACACTGACGGGCAATGCCAGGCGTGCCACACCACCTGCCGCCACTGCTCGAGCGGCGCGGGCCCGGACCGCTGCCTAGGCTGCGATCCGCCGCGCTTCCTCCTCAGTGAGTCCGTCGAACGACACCGAACCCCAAAAAATCTCTGTTGACTTTTTCTTTTTTTTTCCAGATTCCACGTGTGTGACACAGTGTCCTATCGGTTACTATGCCAATGAAAAGGAGGAGCGCACTTGTGAGCGATGCCACTCTAGCTGCGCCTCGTGCACCGGTCGCCACAGTGTGCAGTGCGTCGCCTGTCAACCAGATTTCTTCCGGCATGGCAGCAGCTGCGTAGAAAGCTGCCCCGAGAGGTCAGCAGTACATTCTTTTTCCCCTTTTTTGAGGTTTATTGTGAATAGTAGACAGGATTTCTTCCTTTGTCTCATCAGTTTATGCACGTGGGTTCTTTCCAGGTACTCTGGGTACTTTTTGAGAAAAAATACATACATATCTACACCCAATGCACATAACACAATTCACGTCAATAACATAATTCACGTCAGATCAAACCTGCCCATTAGACATTTTTTGTCCTATAAAAACTCAAATTGGACAATAAGCAGTTTTTACTCTTATCGAACAATACAAACACACAGAGTCAAAACAACATGGATTGCATAGGATACTTAGTCTCCATAGCAAATTGGTTGACTTTTGGCCCCACAACCAGAGGCGGGGAGACCTAACAACCTTTAACTTGACTTACTTCATTTTTGCCAGCTTAAGTCTGGATTTGACTGCGGTTGAGAATGACGAAGGACGTTCTAGTACAGGCTCACGTCACCTCTCATTTTCAGTCATTTTGGGAACAGCAGCAGCATGGCTTGTCAGCGCTGCGACCCCGCCTGCAGTCAGTGTCGTGGGCCCGCCGACACCGACTGCCTGAACTGTCGGGAAGGCTACGTCTACATGAAGCAGCAAGGCCGCTGCCTGAAGAATTGCCCGACAGGATACTTTCATCACAGCTGGAGTCATACCTGCCTCAAGTGCCACCCCACTTGCAAGACCTGCACAGGTTTGTAATCTGCTCTCACAAGGAGGACTCTATGGAAAGTTTCCAACTGTGTAGTCCTGTACAGTAATAGTAACCCTTGTTTTGGGCGGTGTTTCATTTTTTACGGAACATCTAAGAAAACAGGGGAATACTGCGGAAATATTTTTCACAGTTAAAACCCTGTTTTTCATGGGCTTTTAGTTTTCAAGTTTTTTTCTTCTTTTTAATGCTATATAAGGATATACTTTGAGGTCATATAAAGCAGTAATGTATGCATTCACTGTAGTTTTATCTAGATTTTGTGAATTATTTCACCATTTTTTGTTTCTTGGCTAGGTCATAAATAAATGACTTCCATACTATAGTGAATGGGAAGGGCTAAAATGATTCTATATTGATTCAGGCTAATTATATTGAACTTTAACTCTTTCCTCCAGGTGTCGGTGGTACGTCCTGTCAATCATGTTACCCCGGCTACCGGCTGATAGGCTCCAGCATTTGTGAATCGCGCTGTCAGATTGGCTTTTATTTAGCCTCTCAGGTCTTTGCCTTCTTTAGATAACTTGACCGGCATCTTTATCCGAGCTCCAACTTTTCTTCTCTACCTCTCTCCCAATTGTAGGAGCCGTCGAACTTTGGCGACGCGCTTGATTGCCGGCCGTGCGATCGCTCCTGCCTGGGTTGTCGAGGACCAGGCGCCTGGAACTGCACCGACTGTCCCGCTTCACAGATGTTGAGTGACGACGGACGCTGCCTCAGCTGCTGCCACGACCGGGAGCCGTCCGCCGGCCGGGCCATTGGATGGCAGTGCTGCGACTGTGACGCCTCTCTGGGTAAGTCACAAAACATGCTTTATTAGGAACACCTCAAAGCAAGCCTAAAAAATAGTATAAATCGCATAATGCATGCAGGTAGGCCAAATTTGAAGTCCACATTTCATCACAGATTATTTTATTAATTGAAAATAAGTCAGACAGATCCCGGTTGTAATTTTATGTTTAAAGGTACTATCAAAATCAATTTATGATTTAGATGTATACAGTGTGTATCTTTCAAACATAGTAAGTAAATAAAAGTAGTTTTCTGAATCCTTCAAAAGACTTAATTCTCACTTCTGACTTTAAAGTAATCATTTTTTCATTTTCTTTATTGGGTCTAAGTGGAAGAGATTCATTTTCAAATTATAGTGTAGGTTTTTCAGATTTATCATAATGCGTCTTGAGGGTACCAAAAGTAACTATAAATTAGATTGATAATTTCCTTATGAAACAAGTTCAGTGAGGTAAAGTTCCTGATAGTTTAATTTTCAGCATGTTCTTTTTTGGTACTTTACATTCTAGTGAGCCAGATGTCATTTGGTAATAAAAGAGAGATTATATATATTTTGGATATTTCCGGAAAACAAGTTCTCTATTCATTGTCAACTTAGGCTTATACCACACAGCCGTATAACTTACAGTGGTCAGGTAACCTTTCCAAAGATGAAACTCAGAGATTTTATTTGTCATTCTAGAGGAGTGCATCCTGTCCGTCAACTTTGTGCAGAGAGACGCGTCCGACTTGGACAGGGAAAATGGCAATGCTGCCAAAACGGTGACCACCATTTGCGTTCTCCTGATTGTAGCGGTCGGGGCTGCCGTCTTCATCTTCACCCACGCACGATCCACCACGTCGCTCGGCATGACTCCTACCCAAAAGCCCAAAAGTGGCAATGGCTACGAGAAGCTCGATGACCACGAAGGTGAGGGAAATGCAAAGGAGCGAGTTGATGTGTCCTCTTTCGGACAGTACAGCGACAGAATGTTCGTGGCAGAGGATGGTGACCATGATGATGAAGAAGGCATTGTGTACATGGGTAAAGATGGCACCGTTTACAGGAAGTTCAAATACGGCTTTTTGGGGGACGAAGAGGAGGACATTGAGATGGAGTATGATGATGAGAGCTACACTTACACATGACCTCTTTCTCACCCGAGCTTCCATGAAGGGCATGTTCTTTTACATGAAAAAAACTTCAACATTGTAAAATGCTCTTCAATGGCAACATCATATTTTATAGAAATGTCCAAATAGCAATTTTCCAGGAGAAAAAAAAACATTTTGATACATTCATCATTAGAGCAGATTTATTGGAGGAAATGTGAAACAGATGGAGGGCAGGAATTTCAACATTACATAATTACAATAGCGCTTCCAGTTATTATTTTTTTTTATACAAAACATTTTTTTTCCTGAAAAACAAAGCGCACAATATGTTGACACTTCCATGCCTGGTCGTAAGGTGAATCTCATATTCACAAGTAATTTATATACATCTCTAAATTTTATAATTTATCCACTAATAGTACACAGAAAACAATGAAGTGATTGATTGGCAAAATGAAAACCAATATAATGTGTATCTACCAACTAAATGACGGGACTTTTGAGCTTCCATCAATGTTTCATAATCCTGAGCTCGCAACATAGGAGGGTTCAAGTTACTGGCTAAACTGAGCAAAGCCTTTTTAGTTTCAGCTGTGATGTAATGTTGGTCTTTGGTAAAAGCAATTTGTCGTTTTTGATATTTTTTATTTGAGCCCTCACCCTGCTTAAAGTGTGTAAAGATGTAAATCCACAGAGGGAAAGGTCTCATTGTAATTTGAAAAAAAATTATATATGTGGTAAGAGTTTTTCCTTGAAAGAATGACCATGTATAGTTAGGCTATATTCCTTGAAGAAAAATGACCATATATAGTAAGGCTATTTTTCTTAAATAAATGATCATGTATACTAAGACTTTTTGTCTTGGAAAAAATGACCACGTATACTACTGAATATGCTCTGGGAGTGAAAAGAGATAAAACAACAAATACCACTGCTAAATCCTGTAGAGTGGTGGCTCAGTGGCTAAGTCATCAGTCTTCCACCTCATTGGTCTTGGGTTCAAATCCAAGTGCATGCAAAGGTTTTCCCAATATTATTCAGGTAAATGAATGAGACAAAAGTACACGTACTACTGCTTTCTCTCACAGGGTGGTGGCCCAGTGGTTAAGTCATCAGTCTCCCACATCTGAGGACCTGGGTTCAAATCCCAGTGCATGCAAAGCTTTTCCCATTATTTTCAGGTAAATGAATGAGACAAAAGTACAAGTACTATCACTTTCTCTCACAGGGTGGTGGCCCAGTGGTTAAGTCATCAGTCTCCCATATCTGAGGACCTGGGTTCAATTCCCAGTGCAGGCAAAGATTTTCCCAAAATTGTTCAGTTAAAAGAATAAGTTCTAATGTCTAAGTGTCTCACTAAATAAGTATTCAGTGTTGGATGAAACATTTAGTCAAAAAAATGACTAAGTGTTTACACCCATTTCCTTGGATAAAACGTTTCAACACCCATGTATAAGTGGGGCACGAGTTGGTGTAGTGGGTTGCACACTCGCCTTTGCACCGAGAGAACGTGAGTTCGCTTCCCGGTGTCGGCGGTTCACTGACCAAGCAAGCGGTCGAGGGTCGGCCGAAGGCCGACCCGAGAACGCCTTTCGCACAGACAGGTCCCTCCAACATTCTTCCGAACTGCCGAAGGCAGTTCGGAATATAACCTTTTGCTGAAAAGTATGACTAAGTGTTTAATATATATTAAAAAGTTTTTCTTTTTTTTTTCTTCTTGTTCCATTTTTTCTTCTTGTTCCATTCCATTTACCAAGTCTTCTTTCCAATTATTTTCAGCCAAAGGACGACAGCGAGAATCGAACCCAGGTCTCCCAGACGGGAGTCCAGTGATCTAACCTCTGCGCCAACCAAGTGACTACACTTTCCTTAGTAATCATTTGAGTGTCTTTCCAAGAAGTCCACAGAAACAACTAAGTGAAAATGTGTGCCGACAGCGGGAATCGAACCCAGGTCTCCCAGACGGGAGTCCAGTGATCTAACCTCTGCGCCAACCAAGTGACTACACCTTTCTTTGTAATCATTTGAGTGTCTTTCCAAGAAGTACACAGAAACAACTAAGTGAAAATGTGTACTGACCGGGAATCGAACCCAGGTCCCCTGGATGGGAGTCCAGTGAACTAACCTCTGCACCAACCAAGTGACTACACTTTTCTTTGTAATCATTTGAGTGTCTTGACAAGAAGTACACAGAAACAACTAAGGGAAAATATGTCACAACCGGGATTTGAACCCAGGTCTCCCACGCGAGAGTCCAGTGATCTAACCTCTGCGCCACAATTTGACTACACTTCCCTTTGTCGTCATTTGAGGGTCTTGCCTGCAAATACACAGAAACAACTAAGTGAAAATGTGTCAAAATCGGGATTTGAACCCAGGTCTCCCACACGGGAGTCAGGTGAGTTAACCTCTATGCCACGAATTGGCCACACTTCACCATGTCATTGTCAAAAATACAGATTTTCGGGAAAGACATTTTGTAGGTTTTCACTTTTTGTAGCCATTTGTTGGGGCCATCAACATGAACCAACTAAAGACTTTTAAGGGGAGAAATATACTTTATCAAGGATAACTTTGAAATAAAAAATAAAGCGGCATTTTCTTGCAAAAAAAAAGATACATTTTGAAAACTGAAACTTTTATAGGAACAAAAATCTGTCACTTTTCAACCACATTTGGCACAATTTCGTCTTTGCGATCCAATTGTTCTGACGTTTAAAAGAGGCAAATTTGAGCACTTACTAAGACCAATGTTGGGACTACCATTAGGACAATGGATGGGAAATGCAAAAATAATGCTTTAAACTTCTGTTTGTGTAGATGAATCATTTTGCATTGCGCCACTTGATACACGCTGCCTTACTGAGCTTCTGCATGTGTATAATAACCCTGTGCGGAAGAAAGAGAACGCACAATTAGAGCATACTGGAAGTAATACAAAAGAATCGAAACTAAAGATGCTATTTTGGTTGGGCGTCACCACGGCAACAGTCACGCCATCTCCTGCGTCAGTGTCCATTGATGAATGTAGGTGAAGCGGAGGGAGGGGGTGAGGAGGCCGTAGAAGAGGAAGCGGAATGACCAGTGAAGAAATTGTCATCGCAGAGCTTGAGGTGCTCGGGTCGCTCCAGCTGCACCTTGGCCTCCGAGATGTCGTCGTTGATGGCGGCGATCAGAGCCTCTGAAAGAAAGAGTGGCAGAAATGTTCGAATATACATACAGATATACACAAAATATTACTATTTGGACTGCGATTGGATGGCCACTGATTCAGAATGTCCCCCACCTCTGGCCCGGAGTTAGCTGGGATAGGCTCCAGCACCCCCCACCCACCCTAATGAGGATCAAGCGGTTCAGAAAATGAGATGAGAGATCAGATTATAATTTGGATCTGGGAACGTCAAACAGCTATTTGTTTTTCAACTCTTTCAATTTTTACTTTTTTTTGGAGGGGGGGGGGGGTGGATTAAAAAAATATATATATATTTCAACGGCTCATTTTCATTTCAGGCAAATTGAGTGCTTGCCGTGAAAGGGATTTTAAAAGACTGCACAATTCTTTCCAATCTGGGGAAGAAAAAAATGGGTGCCAGATAAGTATCGAAGACTGAAGTCTTGTTTACTGAAACAAGCAAACTATTGATTATTTTTTATACCATTACAACCCAGAAAATACACTATTTGTACTATTTGTGACCGTGTGTGTGTGTGAGAGTTCACCCAGTGAGTCGTAGCTTCTCTCGGGACGGATGTATCCCACCATGACCACGCTGAGGGTTTCTCCATAGAAGTCTTCTTTGAACTTGTGGATCACATGAGTCTCCTAGCAGAACAGAAGCAAAAACGTTATTAAAGCGTGGCACGCCACAAAATCGCACTGTGCAGCTGACGCAAATTGACCCTTGGCTTCAGGCTCAGCTGGAATGGGAATGATCAAATACTTACTGGTTGGCATGAATGTGTGCTCTATATGATCTTAGTCAGTAAATTAGCAATGTTGGACCCAAATAAATTTCTATCTATTTGCAACCTACCATGGACTTTTTGGTGTTCTTGTAGTAGGGGTTCCAGCCGATACTCATCACCATCTTGTGCAGGTCACCGTTACCCACGCAGGCCCAGCCATAGTAGATTCCCGTGCTGATGTCGGCTGGCAGGTGCTCCACCACGCAGGCGGGGAAGTTGGCTAAAATTTAAAAAGACAACATTTGCCACTTGTTACAATGCACATAGAGGTTGCTGATGCCTCTCTATGACATCCACCAGAAAAATGTCCTTTTTGCGAGGATAATGCAAAGAATCGATGAAAACAGCGTTGTTTACGAACTGCGTTACGTAAGGGCAAATAAAAAGATAGCTTGTCGTTAATCAGCAACTACAATGGAACACTCACTTTTAAAGATAGATGCTAGTTGGCTTAGATGCCTAAGTATGTAAACACAAATGAACACAGATGTCATTAAATACAATAACAATAAACATTTTAGCAATTGTTAAGAACTAAAGTTTGATGAACTCCACAAATAATTTGAAAATATTTTTAAACATTTTTCAAGATTTTTGGGATACTTTATACTACCAGAATACAGCAATATATTACTCATTGGCCTTGTACAAGAGTAAACATGTTTTGACAGTAAAACCTTGGTCATATCTTTTTCTATCAAAATCCAGTAGAAAAAGACATGACTAACATTGACTAACAGGGGTGGAGAGCAAGTTAGACAAAGAGCAAAGATTTGAAACTTTGAGGATTAAAGAGCCACACAACACAGTGCCTGGCAAAATAGACACACACAATTAAAACCATATTTTACACCATAATACTTTGTTCCCCTTACTTATTAATTGTTTTGAATGGGCCTTGATGAATGTGTGTGTTTTAAAGAAAAGACTTGAAACAAAGAGAAACATGAAACACTAAATATTATAAGGATCAAAGAGCCACATGTGGCTAGAGAGCACCCCTGTAATAGGTGATTTGTAGTGTGAAAAACACTATTAATTTGCTTGAGGTTTTAGTTTTGGCAGGAGGCTCAAGATTTGTCAGTCGACTTTTTAGCATGTTTTAGAACACATTGAAAATGTATTCAATTTCAATGTCATGTTAATACTTGTCCATGTCTGTACTGTTTGGTGACAAAACCTGATAAATCATGGAGGAAGTATCCGTTTGGTCTAGTCAAAAAGTGTAGACTAAATCAAAGATAAGGACGAGTACCTGTGGGAATCCCGAGTTCTTTGCTGCCTCTGCCGAAGCCTCGAACGACCTCTCCCCGGCAGAAGTACGGCAGACTCTTCATTCCTTGCTGGGGGTTAGATAAAGAGCCCAATCGCACGGGTGACCTCCAACGCCACAAGCCGAGAACCGGCCTAAAGAGGCTTTCTCGACACGGACAGACCCCGATCGATCGACCGAACGGCCACCGTAGATTCCGATTCTAAATGATGTCTCGCCGAGTGTAAATGAACACTCCAGCGGACAAGTATCGGGTCACAACCGGCTAAGTTCACCTGTTATGCGGCTAGCGGTGGTAGCATTAGCACGTTATCTAATGACACCAATAAACAGGGAGATCTATTGAAATAAATAACGGGGTTTAGTTGTACAAGTTGTCCGCGTCAAGAAGGTTAGTCAGTCCTCAGTGGTTCGCCGAGATCTTCAGATGACACCGGCTCGGGGCTTTTAACCGAGAATCCCGGAACATGTTCATGTGACGTCGGTAGAATTTTTGTTTCCAGCGTCTTGCGTGGTTGCGTCATCAACCACGTGGACGCGCATGAAGCCTTCAGGTGATGTAGGAAAATTGACAATTTATCATTACCTGCAGGCATTTGCCTTGAATCCAATTTTATGATTCATAACATTCTATTTCAAGGAGAAGAGCCTCAAAGGTTATATCAAACAGCACTAATTGGCCTTTTATTATTGCGGTGATTGGTTATTTGATGCCTCCAGACTGGAAGGCAAATCCACGCACATGACTTCATTCAATGAAGTGATACATTTCAACTTCATACAAGTACTACATTCGTACAATATTTAATAAAAAGAAATACTTGTGCGTGTGGATAAATAGCTCGTTAAACTAATTTACTATGGAGTGCTGAGCATTTTGTTATCATATAGGTTTTGTCATAAGTATCATTTTATACATTATTTGTGCTCAAACGTTTTTTTCAAATGTATATCTTTTTTGACTTATTACAAACGTAAATGTCATTAAATTACCTTTTATTTTTTATTTATTTGGTTTGTACTCTGAAGTTATTCAAAGTAAGTTTTGTACTATAGTTTGAATTGTTGAAAATCATTCAAAGAAACCTTTGTTTTGTGCAGAATACATCTCAAATTGCATTCTAAAATATCAGACATGTAAAAACACTTTCGGAAATAAATATTAGTATCGGTCCGAGATTTGTTTTTTCTATTTTATAGTCAGTATACTTTAGTGCGCATTTGTTGACCTGTTGGCTATTCCCCGATAACACCACAAGAGGGCAGGTTCTGCAACGTGTGCCCCCCAATTGCTTAACATTTTATGACTAGTTATGACGAAATCCAAATACAATCGGAATATAATCACAGTCATTTGGTAATAAAAATTGAAAACTCTTTGCAGGATAATAATATTGATAGGTCCACAAAGACATACAATACACATTTTTGTGCAGACTATCTTGCCAAATCCTCACAACCTCACAGAACATCTTTGCTCAAAAGGGAAACTCACTGATTTCTAATACAAAAGTTTATTTTAATTACATAAACAGGAACTTAGCATAGTAAGAAAACAGTAGTTTCAAAGGAATGCTATATAAACTCAGAGTATTCAGGGAAGTGACAGAGGAAAGGGTTTGGTCCTTTTTGTGGGCTGCACACACACACATGCATGCACATACACAAACTCCACACACACTGAAGCCCTCTCTGAACTCATCCACGAGGGAACGAAACCATGGAGGAGCTGAGTTAGTTTCAGCGACACGCACACATGAGCACGCAAACAGAAGGTCTGAGGCCCAATTGGTCGACGTTTCTCCGCCCCACTGCAGCACTCTCTTAGAGGTCTGCTGCAGCACTCTGCTCCAGGGAACTAGAAAATCCTCAGAGTGAGACGTTTCCCTCTTATTTCTATTTTGGGCCCAAACATTTGAGGGTCAAATTTCCCAGTGTTTTCAAACACACTAAAGTATAGCGAAGTGCTCATGTCCGCTCTGTGTGGATACAAACAACATTAGGTCCTATAAGACGATGCCTCAATTTTCATCCTACTGGGATAAGAATAATATGTAAAAAACTAGTAAGCAAAGATGCAGAAACTTTCGGCCTAGTTGCTCTGCCAGGCCCCGTGCTTAGCCAGCCATGAGACGCAGGCCACAGCTAAAGGAATTTGGAAAGTACTCTTCCGGCAGCCCCCCCTCCTCCTCCCTTTGGCCAAAACCCCAACCCCAAACAGGAAGACATGCTTTAACCGGTCACCTCCCAAGTGAGCTAGAAATTCACATGGCGAGGTTTGCTGTATTGGGTAAAATACAAACATGGAATACACTAAATGCCCCAAGGAGTAATTTTTAAATCAAGCTACTTTTAATGCTGTATATGCCAATTATTTAGCACAAGTTTTTGTTTTGTCCAGTCTCTTATAGGTTGTCTTTGTTACAATTGTATGGAAACAAAAATAATGATTAAAAGTTTTATAAGGCACAATAATTTGTTTCAATTGAGACAAGAAGCACACTAGTTTGTGTCAACACAAAACTAAACTGAAGTGCCTAAATATATTACATTTGCCAACTTTAAAGTAGCTCCTTTTAGAGGCTCAAGAACCTAAATATGTTCACCACTATACCAATGAATCAGCGTACCCAAGGCCTAGTTGAAAATGCTATTCTAACATGCAATGGAACGTTACACTTGTAGTCAAAGTATAGTAAGATTCAGATAACTATATTCTAAATTCAAGTAATTTTACTGCTCAAATAGAGAAATGTTATTATCTGAGAACTTGGGATAAGAGTACAGTATTCTGCACCACTGCTACGAAAAGAGGCCTATAGGCGTTGGTGACATTTGGTAGAGATCATAAAGGTAAGGCCATTCTTGATCAAGATGTCAGTTTGGTATGTAGTGTATACCACAAGGAAGCTGCATGCAGAGGAGGGAGGCATCGATCACATCAGGGGGAGCTGTTCACTCACCGTCAGCCTAAGGGTAAAAACACACACGAGTGTATCTGCCCACATTCATAAAAGCGAGGGAGGTCCCTAATTCCACAATAGCCTATAGGGCTTCAGGTTCATGTAGGAACCTGTCAGAGGGAAGAAGACACATGTTTATGAATGAACACGCTGCCTCTCTACTCACTCCATTTGCCGGTGCCTCCACACCGCCGTTTGATGTGCATCACCGCATTGGGTGCATTGTCCCCGTCCCCTTCACCGTGTTTACCCGTGTGAACGTTATTATCCCCAAGGTGGAAACGTACGCTTCCCTTTTGACTCATGTTGCGAACGTTTCGGAGCGCGCGAGCCCGCCCGTCGTGATGGTGATGATGATGATGACCAAAGTGCGTCTCGCGAGCCCGCCGCTCGTCGCCAATGTCATGTTTTTGTGCGAACCGCCCCGAGATGACGGTTGCTGCTGTTCCTGCTGCTGCTACGCCGGACGACGCCAGCGGGCATTAGTAGTGGTGAAGCGAGCGGCCATCTGCCAGCGTTGCGAACTCGCAACCCCACCAGCTGCAGTCGCAAAACGCCCTAGCGAGCAGGACATGCATGCAGCTTCTGACGTCTGCGGCCACACTGCGCTGCGAAACCCACAAAGAACCGGGAGCGGAAACAATGCGAACGGAGCCCTGCGACGCCGCCGCACAGGTTTAGCCTTCGCCCGCCGAGACGCCTCGCTCCACAGCACATCGACTCACTTCGGATGACTGCTTGGTGCGTCTATTTCCCCGCCGCGTGGAGGAAAAAAACACGCCGAAAGGGGACTCATGCAGGGGCACTTTAATGCCCCGACATGGCGACGGCAAGAAACGGAAGGGAGCTTTTTACCATATTGGAAACGAGCGCGGATACAGAAAGTAGTGCGGCATGCGGCAGCCAAGAGTACCCGCTAAATCTTTGTGCCGACGTCAAGTGGTTTGAAATTCCTTACAAAAAGCCACAATCGGACGAGGAAGACGGAGTGGCAGAGGAGGAGGAAGACGACGACGAAGAAGAGGAGGAGGACGTGGACGAGGACGTGGATGACGGTGACGGCGGCGTGGGGGAGAATGGGTCAGCGAGCAAGGCGGCGTTGGCGGCGGCTGTGGCGTCGGCATCGGCTAACAGCCTGGCGGCCGGGGGAGCCTGCAACATCATTTTAGTGACTGGGAGCAATGGACTCAAGCACGAAGAGGAGGACAACTCGGAGGAGTGCCACTATTCCACCTCCACTAACTGCTCCGATGCCGCCTCGAACGACTCTGACCTCGATTTCTCCGATTTGGAGGAAGAGGAGGAGGAGCGAGCGAGTTTTCTCGGCTACGATGAAGACTTGTATGAGGACTGCACTTCTCCGGACTTCTGGGGCGAACCGGACCAGGTGATTGCTATTGAGACTTTTAGTGCTTCCAGCGGCCCCCAGCAATCGCTGGGGGACGACGCCGAGCCCCGTGACTATTTCCGGATACTCTTCCCAGATTCGCTTTTTGAACACATGGTGGAACAAACAAACAACTACGCCCTCTATTGGCAAAAGAGGAGCGGCAAAACGGATCCACACTGGCACCCGACCCACGCCAGGGAGATGAGAGCCTACGTGGGCCTCAACATCCTGATGGGCATCAATCAGCTTCCGGAGAGTGCCATGTACTGGGCCAGCGACATCTTTATAGGCAATGCAGGCTTCAAGAAGACCATGACCGCCAGGCGCTTCGAGAAGCTCACTCAGTACCTCCAGCTTTGCGACAGGGAGACGGAACCCGTGCGCGGCGAGCGCGGCTACGATGGCCTCTTCAAGATCAGGCCTCTCCTGGACGTGCTGGAGAACACCATGTGGGACGCCTACACGCCCAACCGCTGTCTGACCATCGACAAGAGCGGCCTCGTGACCAAGGGGCGCTTTCCGCCCACGCACGTCATGCCCTCCAAACCCCTGAAGAAAGGCCTGAGCGTTTGGATGCTGTGCGACTCGCGCTCGGGGTACTGCCACCGGGCCAAGATTCACGTTGGACGGCCCAGCGAGGACCGAGCGCAGTTGCTTCAGGGCTACCGGGTGGTGAGCTCTCTCGTCAGGGGCCTGGAGGGTCAGCATCACCACATCTATATGGGCAGCTCCTTCAATTCGGTGCCCCTCCTCCTTAAACTGCTGAAGACCGGGCTGTACGCCTGCGGGCCGACCCATTCCGGCCGCAAGGGTTTCCCCGAGGTCCTCCGGCCTCGGAATGTGGGCAAGCTGTCACAGGGGGAGTTCTATCAGTGCCAGCGTGGCAACCTGGTTGCCACGGTGACACGGGACATCAAGATAATCAGCTGTCTGTCCACCAACTCCGCACCGGGCATCGTGGGGATCAGTCCAGGGGAGCAGCACAACAGCGAGATGGACGGCGACGGTGACAGCGACAGCATGGAGAGTTCGAGTCCGTCTTTGGGTCTACCCAGACCGCTTCCCTTGCTGCTGTACCAGGAGAACAGGAAGGGAGTGGACCTGTGCGACCAGCTGAGCCAGTGCTACCAAGTGGGCCGGCCGTGCAGAAAGTGGTGGCGCTACTTTCTCTGGTTCTACGTCAACGTGTGCATCGTCAACGCGTACGTCCTCCTGAGGGAGAGCAGAGGAGGCACGCCACCGGCCGGCCTGGACGACAAGGAGTTCACCCAGCGTCACTTCCGGGTGCGGCTGGCCCAACAGCTCATCGGAGACTACCAGGGGGCGAGAGGCATGGAGCGGGCAGCCCGGAAGAGGCACGCCGACTCGCCCGTGGAGTACGGACATCGCCTGGAGCGCATGTCCGAACGCTCGCGACGCTGCCGGAACTGCACCAACAAGGGACTACGGCACGAGAGTGTGTTTGGATGCAAGATATGCAACGTCCACCTTTGCAGAGGAGGCTGTTTCTCTGAATTTCATAAATGAGTTCGTTGAACAAATCTTTTCTCTATAGTTATCATCTCATGTCAAAGGATTCCTTTTACTTTTTTATTTTTATTTTTTAATCTGCTACTTTGTAATTCCAAAGGCCAACACTACAAGTGCACAGTATAGTCGGACACCTTTTTGAGCTAGTTAGAAGTATTACTGCACGCATAGAGACAATAAATGGAGTACTGTATTTGAATTAGTGTAGAATGTTGGGTACATTGCCTTCTTATAACACTGACTGAATCGCCTTGTCAACTTTTGTATTTTCAGGATTTTATATGAATTGAAAATAAAGACACTTTTCTGCAGTCGCATTAGATCTGAGAGTGTTTTGCCATGGAACATGTATCTCTCGTTTTTCCAATAAATTCCGTAGTACACCCGACTCAATTGTCCTTTAAAAAATGAAGATAAGTTGCTGTTAATAGAAAATTATGTTTTTGAAATAAATGAATCCCTACTGCAGAAATTCACAGCTTGGAATAATGAGTAAAGAGCAAAAAAATTTAAAAAAAAAACACTGCGAGCACACACACCAGCAGGTGGAGTAAGGCACCTGGTGACGGTGGCTCACAAAGTCCAAATCCATCAAAATACTATACGTCTGAGAGATATTTTTAAAAAGTGAAATAAGGCACGATTCAGACATGGTCCTAGAGGAACACTGATTTTAGTTTGTCATTAAACATTTTCAATAGTGTACTAATACTCATCACTGGTACTATAAAAATGCAATCTATTGCAGTGTTTACAATTTTATTACAATATTTGAAACAAGTAGTAAAATGATTTTAAAGTGCAGTTTTAGGTCACTGGAGGTCGTTCGTTTGGACAAGAGGTCAAAAGGTTGGAGCCGGCCAGCAGGACTATGATATAGGGGGCTCTTTAGCTTCTTTGAGTGCAACTCTAATGAACAGTTTTTGACAAATGAGTTATCCATTTGCTTTGAATGGTTGACATCTGGCTCAAAATGGCACGTGGGAGAGGTAAAAATAGTTAAAGAACTCGTGTTGACAAATGATGACGATTGTGCATTCTAATCAACTACAGCAGAGATTTACATTGCATAAAATGGGCATAGAATAATAAAAAAAAAGATGCAGAGTCTGTTCTGCGGGATAGATTCATGGCCTGCTTGACGCCCTCTCCTTCCCCCCTCGACTATTCCCAGACTGGGAGAACGTTAGTCTACTAGACGCCCATCCCGCTGATCTGCGGAAGCCCCATGGGGAGTTTCTATAGCAACGGCGGCTGGTGAAGACAGGGAGACGCCAGCAGACCCACATGGTTGTCATGGTACTAACTCTAAAGGTGGGAGGTGCCCAAAACTCACCACACTATCCTTTTTCCAAAACTCGTCACTGTGTCTTTGGCAGTGTAGGAGCAAGCTGACCGCCTCCACACTTTACAGGGAGCCAGAGTTACCGGGCAAGCTCTACTCTTGGCCCAAAATTCCCCAAAAATGGCCAAAAATGTTCCCATCCAGTTGTAAAATTTCAGTTTAGGATTTCACACGATGCTGCTGCTGAAGAGGAAGCAATGTTCAATGGTGACCAAAATTTCCACCGTATACCTTTAGGACTCTACCAGATGCCTGACATATATTTCCAAATTTGTTCGCATGCCAGTTCCAATGTTTTTTTTGTTTAACATTTGTATTACTTTTCGGAGAAAATCATTGGCTGAACAAACTCCGCCCACAAAGGCCTGAACCCTACCAAGGTTTGAACCCAAACTTCTAAGTCCCATGGACCGTTTGGGGATTTGATGAAATGGACGAACCAAGTAAAATGACCAGAGGAAGTTTGATGTCCGGACCTCTTGCCAGTGGGTCACCAAGAGTGACCTGCAACCAAAAATTAGTTTAAGTTAGGTTATTTTATTTTTAAGCGTACTGAAACAATGAGAGAAAATGTGCGTTTGTTTATATGATTGTTGTTTTACTCGGTAAAGTTGACCCAGTTTATCGGAAGAGGTAAAAGCTTTGGTCACAGTCGACAATTTAAAAACGCCATTTGCATTAAAGATTACTATATGTTATCATTTGATCTATGATAGGTTACCATCACTACCTCAAAATCTTTGCTATTCAATCAAAATGCAGATAGCCAGTATGTTATTAGATGGAAAGAATTAGCAATTGCCCGAGGCTACCCGATCAGTTTACACAGAGAAAGATAACCTCGAACGCTTTAGCCGAGGAGAAGCTCCGATTTCGGCTGGCCTAGATTTCATTGTTAAATTCTACACAAATCCTTTGGGGTTAATTGTTGGACATGCAAATGTGCATTAACATTTAATGCCATTTGATGTCAAATGGAAAGCTGAAGATAAAACATTAAATCAATATTCATCATATTTAAAAACAACAACATTGCTTCCATCTTCCCATCAACAGTGGAATAAAAACTAGAATTTCATGACTGTTCCCAATACTGTAGCCATATTTATAGGCAAATACACAAGTACACAGTGTATCAGAAGGCCAGGCACTTATTATGAAAGAATAAACTAGAGTAGATTATCAGTGATAAAGGGGCACAATGATGACCCTCTACAGTCTACATAGAACATTTTAGTAGCAATTGATAAGAAATTGATTAAAATGCGCTGTCAGGAAAGAGGAGAACAATATCTGAATGTAATTTTTGATTGATTACCTTGAGTGTGTACTCGAGCTTGATCAAGGAGCAGTTGCAGAAGGTGGGAGAGAGCTGCCTAGGGATACTGAGAACATTAATGATGGTGCGACTGGTTCGAGCTAAAACAGACTCACCTGAACCAAAGAGGATCTCATTTGTGTGTACAAGTGTCTTTAATTGGGCCAGAAATATTTGCTTCTCACAAAGAAAGAATTTGGGTGTTACTGTACCATTGGAGCCGTTGATGACTTCAACAGACACTTCCATCGTTTCACCTGCGATGAGTGACCATTGTTGTTGTTTAACATTAAGTAAAACACTCAGGAGAAAAACGGAATCAAGTGCTCACCTTGCATCAGTCCCATTTTCTCTGAAGTTACATTCAAAATAACCTTCCCAGACCCGTAGAATGAAATTATGGTCGCACTTTGCCGCTCCTGTGCAAGACTGACACCTTGTTAGAAAGCAAATCACAGGAATATAATAAGGAATATATTAAATTGCTTACTTTGAGGCCGATGATAGACATTTCTGACTTGGGGGCGAAGGGAAACTCAGACTTGGTAAGAAACGGGAAGTCTATACTCGTTTTGTGGATGCTCCAAATTGTCTGAGTCAATTCAGCTTGTAAATTGTATGTGATTCGGCCCCATTTGCCCTTATAGGATGAAGGCATATCTCTGCAAACAAATCATAAAGAATATTTATTTGGTGATTTTACTGAGGATATGTATGGACTTAAGTATTGGGACACTAGTCCATTATAGTTGCCACACAACTGCATTATTTCATTTCTATCTCTTTTTTTTTTGGGTGGACGAGTTGCAGCAGATCGACCAGCCATTCTATGAGTATCTATGACTGCCAGAAATGGATTGCCAATCATTGATATTTGTACTTGTATAAGAAAAAACAAGGAATATCCCAAGATTTATGTATTTCCATGTTGTATATTAGAAGATAACTCACTTATTTGGAATCACAAAGGAAAAAGGGTATACAGTCCTCCCTTGTCGAATGATTTCTGACCCTTGTGAGGAAAAACAGGCACATTAAAAAATAGTACTAAGTAGAATTAGGTTGTGAAGAAACATTTAACAATTGCCTCAAAACACCTCTGCAATATGCCACATTTTAAGTTAAAGTTAATTTGCATTTGTTGCATGAGTGTATTTCAACCCATGACAAGCCAATAGTCAATTCATGATTCAAAAAGAGTAAAGTCGCTAATGGTGTAGTGGTTCATTTTCCTGACTTTGGTGTGGGCTGAGTGGGAAGTCAGCTGTGATATAAAACATATCCATCTCATTTTGATTCAAAGTTTGGCATGGCAGTGACCAATTTAGAACTTAAATTGGGTAGCATGTAAAGAGAAAAATACAAACCATCTCCTTTATTTTTATCTTGAAGAATAATGTGCTCCAAGTAGAAATATTTCTTTTCATCCTGGTAGGACACCGTGTTTGGTCCATCTTGCCCATACCATTTCACCTCAGCGCTTCCTTTAGCTTTAACCACCAAAACCTGCACTTTGGTCTCCTTGCTGGCCACGACAATCACTCTTCCAGAGAGGACATCTCCAACTGAAAAAGTTCTTCCATTCACATGATTGTATTCCAGAGAAAAACGCTTGATGGACATGATGAAGTCACATTTCTCAGACTTTTACGTGTTGACATGGAGTGGATAGAGCAGCATACTTCTTAAAAAACAGTCCTCCATGTGTTAAAAGTTGTCATGTGATCAAGCCTTGGTGTCACATTCGTGAAGATAGTAGTAACCTTAGATGGAGCCTCAATTCGGTTGATTACTGTTGTAGTACAGTTATTTTGCCAATAAGTAGTGCTATTTCTCCATGTTGTATTGAGGCTTTGGACGTACAGATTCATTCTTTCAAACTGGTACCCAAAGTTTGTAAAAAAAGATTCAGATGTCTGTTATGAATTATATTTTTATTTATATTTTAACAACTCAGTGCATACGTGTGTGTGTGAGAGTGTGTGTGTGTGTGTGTGTGTGTGTGTGTGTGTGTGTGTGTGTATGGGATTTATCGTCAACTTTAACACTTGTCAGAATAACTAGGGACAGAATTGCCAGAAAGGGCTTCATATGGTGGAGGGAGACCCCAAGGTTGGGGTGCTTTGCTCCAGCTCTGTTGATTTGAATTTTCAAATTCTTCAAATCCATAAGCTGCAGGACCTGGATGTCCTTTTTCCCGAAGAATGTTGAAGTCAGGCAGGATAACTATTGGAAGTTTGACCTCTGGGTCGATTGCATATTTGACATCAAGAAACACCTGTGAAAAGCATCCCTGTATCAGTTTCTAAAACAAAATGGAAGTTTTCCTCTTTTCTTTTTGTCTGAGCCACATTTTTTATTAGTACTCCTATGACAAATGGAATAAAGATAAGGTACAGTGTAATAGAAACATCAGCTTACCTTCAGTCTGTATTCCAACTTGATGATGGTGGAGCTCAGAATGGAGGGAGGCAGATTCCTCGGGATTGTGAGCACCCTCTCCACTGTTATCTCTTTGCCATTGGCATCAAGAGATTCAAGTTTATCCTTAACAATATCATTTGTGCAAAGTCTCCTATGACCTTGAGCAAAGAAACTCTGCTTTTCGTACAATACAAATTTGGGTTTCAAGTCACGGGATGAGTGGTTAAGAATTTTCATTTTAACATGGAGAGTTTCACCTGCAAAGGAATACGATGCGTGTGGGTTAGGGTGAGGGGTATTTTCATCAGTCGGTAAAATCATAACTAACAACATTAAAAGTGCTGAATGAAAAAATATGAGTTGTATTCCATGCAAGTGTTTGCAAGTTTTAGTGAGAAATGCTGCACGTAGCCAGATAGTTTATGTATTTATTCATTAAAAAAAAGAGCGGATCAAAATACACACATATACAAAAGCAAAATTGCAAGGGGAGCCCTCATAATTATGTGATTCACAATAGGTAGTGAAAATATATTTAAATTTAGGGTAAAATAGTGTGGAATAATTTCACCTGTGTTGCTGTTAAAACACATAAAGAATACCAAACGGTTGTCACTAGGTGAAAACCAGTTAATGTAAATCTTATTACCTGGTTGGTATCCCATTTTTGGGGTGTAAACATCCATTGCAATACTTCCAGACCCAAAAACCTTCAGTTTTTTATCAGTGGAATTATGCTGAGGTTCCTGGAAGAAACATCATCATTTGAAATAATGTGAAATACTGAAAATTGAATTGATTTTTTACCCCCAACCAATTGTCAAATAATGATATGTTACGACCCCAAATGTCTTACCATAAGTCCATGTACATCCATATCTGCTTTGGAGACAAATGTAAAGTGAGCTTTTGTTGTTTTTGTCAGCTTCATCGATTGTTTAAGCTCCGCTGTAAGCTTATGAGTAATTCTACCAATCGATGATTTGAAAGTTGATGGCATTTTACTGAAAAGAACAAACAGTGTTAACTTAAAGGGCTCGAAAGAAAAGACGGGATACGACTTGATGATATAAGTAGAGTAAGTGTTACAATCCGATGCAACATGAAAAAAAAAAGATTAAAAAATAAATAAAAAATCTGGACATCAATGACCCTCACATCAAAAAAAGGGATTCTTAAACTTTTTCAAACAGGTAAAAAGCCAATCCCTACATTTTGGGAGATTTCTTTATTTAAAAAAAAAAGTGAATATGACTAAAAGTTTAGTGCCTTTACTCAAAATTAAGAAGAGTATTCAAAAGATAATGTTGCACAACTACAAAACTTTTAACAGGGCATATTGAAATTGCACATTTCCAACACAATCTTCCTAACATTTATACCTATCGGGCACCTTGAAGGAAAAGGGGAACACATGTCTTCCCTTGTTGATAGAATCCGAACCTGGAAGAGTAAAATTTTTGTCTCATAATTATTTCAAACTTTCTTTCCATTAATGGATAAATAAATGTATTACCAGGTTTTAAGACATTTTGCTTGATCTCATAGTATTGCTCATTAGACCAGTAGTAACGTGAATGTTTCCCATGATGTTCTTGCCAGCGAACCTTTGCACTGCCTTTCCCGGTGAAGGTTAGCGATTGGATTGCAGTTTCTTTTGAGACCTCTAAGATGATTCTTCCATTGATAATATCTCCGTTTGTGAAGATGTTTTGGCTATTAATGGAGTCATACTCGAGTGAGAAAAAATTGATGGTCATCTTATAAGATATAAACTACAATACTATCAAAAGTACTTATGAGTCTCTGGTAATCCAAACAGAACGAGACTGTGTGACATAGTTGACTGAGAGAGAAGTTAGAAAAGCCAGTTTTTCTTGTCGGTTTACAGTGACTAAAGAATAGTTAACCGTTTCCTTCCTACTTAAAAAAAGCTTCTTCTCTAACCTATAAAAACATACAGATCATGTAAGTTAGCTGCAGACAGATCTACTACAAACACATGGACTCACTATAGATAACCAGTTATTCTAGTCTGTCACGCCAACATAAATAAACCAAGACACACAAAGCTTTGTTGACTCATGCCTGAAAAGGTGAACAATTTCTGTCTGCACAGGACGGACGTTGGGTAGGTCACTAACACTTATGAGGACAAAAAAAATGGATTATTGCACCCTGAAGACAACTATTCACGCTTATGCAATTTAGAGCGTTCAATCAGTCTATCTTACATGCTTTTGGGATGTGGGAGAAAATTGTAGTACAAGAAGGAAACCCACGCAAGAACATGCAAACCCCACAAAAAATCGTTTTAGGACCAGAGTGTCGGACCCAAATGCGGATGTAAATGGATGACTGCCTGTATTATAAAACAATGAACAATTTATTCACTCTGCTCTAATCCATGTTCGTAGTGGCTAAATTTAATGCAATAAGAAAGAATTCTGCTGCAGTCTTGCAGCATTTTCTGCAAGCAATATGTCAAAGCCACTCTAGGAGGGGTACAAGGTTTCATAGGAAGGAGGAGAGTCCAAATGTTGAGGTGTTGCATGCTGTTGATCTGTGTTGCTCCAGGTTAGGTGGTTGGGGTTCTCAGATGTGCCCACTTCAGATGTGGCAGGACTTTGCGGCTGTGGTATTTGAGGAAGGATGACAATTGGAATTATGACTCCTTCATCTGTTGTATGTTTGACATCTAAATGAACCTGTCAAAATAAAGCTAGTTTATTTTCAGTAAGAAACAACAATATTCCTCCATAGGTCCATAGCGAGTCGTTAGCAAATAGAATTGAATCCCTGCATATCGAGGGTAAATAATAATAAAAAAAAACATGTTATTCACCTTCAACTCATACTCCAACCTAAAGATGGAACAGTTCAAGATAGATGGTGGTAGTCGCCTTGGAATGGGGATGGACTTCATCACCAACTCCTTGCTATTGGACGCAACCTCTATGCATTCCAGCTGAAGTATCTTTTTTACGACTATACTTTGTAGACCATTTCCAAAGGAATTCTCCTTCAAGTAGAACTTTATTATAGGTGTCACTGGCCGAGAAGAATAGTTCTTAATTTCAGTTCGGACTCGGACCGTTTCACCTAGGACAACAAAAATATTTTTTTATCAGGTTATATATAAATATGGTAGTATCTACCTATCTTAGACATCTGATTTTACAAATGTAAATAAAGCGGCTATTTTAATTTGAAGGATGAGGCATGTGTATTTTTATAAGGGATAGGGCCAATACAGCAAGGGTGTGAGGAGATCCAATCTAGTCTGTAGTAGTAGTTCTGCACGTCAAAATTATTTTGCATATTATACATACAAGACTGGATTACCTTGCTTGTATCCTGTTCTGTCAACATAAACATCCATTTTAACTGTTCCAGTGCCAAAGAATTTGACATTTGTTTTTTTACAGCCATGTCGAGGCACCTGAAAAAACAACTCCAGTCTGTTTTTTTTTTTTTTTTTTTTTTACAAATAGTTAACCTTCAACAAACCTATACTCTAAACACATTTCTTACCAGGAGTCTCGAAATATCCATAGGTGGTTTGGAAACGAATTTATAGTAGGTTTCCGCTTTTTTGGTCAACTTCATTGATTGTTTAAGCTCTACCTTTATTTTATGAACAATTTCACACAAATTGCATTTGAATGATGATGGTAGTTCTCTGTAGATACACAAATAACACATGAATAAGTAGCTGACAAAGTTAATTCATGAAGTGGGGGTAAAAAAAATCATGATTAACTAAGTACCTGTTAGGAATCTTGAAGGAAAATGGAAATGCATGTCTGCCACGAGCAATAACATGGGTGCCTGCAAAAGTTTCACATTCATATTATTGCATTTTATTGATGGAGACTTACATTTCACAATATAAAGTATGATATACTCTGAGAAAATGTGTACAGTGAGTAAGAATTCAAATTATTTCTTACCGTCTTGTTGTGCTTCATCCAAGATTTGATGTTCAATGGTGTAAAATGTCTCGTAAACACTGAAACTGCTGTCTTCATCTGTCGAATGGGCCTGTCCTTTTCCTTTGGCTATCAGATTCAGCGATTTGATTTTAGTTTCTTTTAAAACCGACACAATGATTCTTCCTTTGACAGTATCGCCATTGGTGAAGACATTTTGTTGGTTGATTGCATCATATTCAATTTCCAAATCAGCGATGGTCATTTTTTGTAAACTAGGTGGTAAATTTACAAAGATGCTGTAGATTTTTATGCTGTAAATCCTATTTATATGCTGTGTTTTTAATCATTTGATCAAGTGACGTCGGTGACATGCTGCATTGAGACAGGTTTGTTCACATTCTTAACATTTTCACCCTGCAGCATTGGCTTGGACGGAAACAAACCAAAAGTACTCACTCAATGTAAAAAATTAATTAATAATGTGAAGTTAGATTTTATTTTGAAGTGGTATAGAAACAATTATACAAATTAGTGAGTGTACAAAGATATATTGTGTACAAATGACTTTAAAAAGACAGAGCAGAAAGAAATTTACTAGAAATATGAATTTAAAAAGTACATTGCTAACATGATGATTAAAAAAAAACACAAACTGCCTTTCAATTGAAAATCCCTTTTTTACAAATCACTTCTGCTTGGGTATGCATTATTCATAAATAAAGCATCTGGAATTGACTCATGTCAAACATATCCAGGGATCACATTATTCAAATGTACAGTAACAAGTTACCATTTAATAAGTAGCTCTAGTGTAAACAAATCCGGAGAAAGTCGTTACCAATCACTGTTTATTTACAGAGGAATCCATCAAAGAAGGGTACATTCCATGACCTTCATAAGGAGGTGGGGGATCGAAAGGTTGTTGTGGTGAAAAAGCATCAAGGGGTGGTGGGTTTTGGTATCCATGTGATGTAAATTCTAATCCAGTAGAAGTGAGAGGCATGCTTGGTGCCAGGGCAGCAGATGCTTGAAAGGCTGGAAGAATGGTTATGGGAAATTTGATCTCTGGGTCTGAAGAATATTTGACATCCAAATATACCTGTGGAAAATGAAACCATTGTAAAAAAAAAATGTAAACTTGACTTGAATCCGTGCAGAGTACATTGGATTCTTGAGACTATCAAGGAAAATCAGTGTTAAAATGATTGGTGTCATGGATCTTGCAACATGATAATGAGCCATATAGCACATATAAAGACACCCAAGAGCTAATAAAACTATTTCGATGCCTTGAGCTAAATCCTACTAAACATAGAGTATGTGAAAAGAGCTACTAAATCAAGTTGTACCCAACCCTCAAACCTGAGACAACTGGAGCAGTTTTCGCATGCTCCGTGGGCCAAAATACCTGCTATTGTATTGCATGACAAAACCTAGCCAAAAATTACAGAAACACTTGATCTCTGTTATATAGAGAGATAGCTTTTAGTTGGATAGTTGCTATTTATTGGACCATTAAACAAATGGTTGAATAATAATAATAACAAGGTGGCTTTCTGTATTTTCCTCCAAATTATGCCTCATTTTTAAGTGCATCTACGAATAAATTGGTATTCCTCTCATCAATAACTTGCATTTTTGCCCCACAGTAGACTGTACTGTATCCTGACTATATACAAGCTCAAAGCCCTTTAAAGAATTTAAAGAAGTAAAGGCTTTTTTGTTTTATAAGAATACATTTTAAGCACCCTTAAATCATGACGTAATCATTCCTCAAACTTGTTGAACCATAGCCTCCTCTGCTGTCCATCAAAATGAATGTCTTGTGTGGAAGAAAAATAAATAATGTACGGTATTCGTGCAAATAATAACAATAATGATGCATTTTATTGGTGAAAAAAAGTGCTTACCCTGAGTCTGTACTCTACTTTGAGTATTTCACAGTTGAGGATGGAGGGTTTCAGATCAGGGGGAATTGTGATGATCTTTCTGACTGTTACACTGGCAGATGGAGGGACATTCTCTCCCACCTCTTTAAGGAGGTCTTTAGTATCAAGCTTTCTCTTACCCCTGGCAAAGAAGCTGTGCTTACTATAGATGCAGTACTTGGGCTTGATTTCACGAGAGGAGTTGTTCTGAATGCAGCCTGAAACCTGCAAATCTTCTCCTTTAACACAGAGCAGAGCAGCATGGTCTCAGTATTCCCTCATCTCTGGACTTTAAGTCAACGTGATGCGTTGTCTCACCTTGGAAGACACCAGACTTTTCAATCTTGAAATCTATGGCCACGGTTCCTGAGCTAAACACGTGCATTGTTTTATCTTTAGAATCATGTTGAGGTGTCTGAGCAACACAAAGAAATATTAATTTGCAACACAATGACACAATATCTGTCCATATGCATAAGGAAAACTGCAAATATACTACATAGTGAGGGAAAACGACCTGATTTACTTCAATAGAACCATTAATTGGAGTTTGGGAGAAACACCATTTAGCTAAATATTTATAGAAAAAGTATAGTGGAGGTAAAAATAAATCCTTAAAGCTCCACTGTTATCTCAGGGGATACTTTGGGGATAATTTGATAGATTGGAAGTCCTTTTCTTTGTCAAATAAACCAAAAAGGCACAAAAGGAGAAACTAGTTTGATGTGCAGCCTCATACCTTTTCTGACTTAAATACAAAGGCCCAGTGTTTGTAAATCTAACTAATTTTTGCCTCTAATAATTGGCATCATAGCAGATTCATAATGTAACTAAGCTTACCATCATGAGTTGTGCCAGCGTGTTGGGAGCAACTTTTGCCACAAAAGGAATCTTGATGGTATCTTTTGTCCTGAACCTCATGGATCTATTCAGCTTGGTCTCAATCAGGTACACAACTTCACCAACCGAACCAGTGAAGGAGGATGGAATTTCTCTAATGGAAACCATGAAAACACCAGGACTTTGAAATAAATCTAGAATTAAACACTAATAACATAACACAATGTTATTCTCTATGGGAGTTTTACTATTGTCTGTTATGGCATATTTAACACTCGGATTGAATCAATAACACATCAACCACTGCTGCAGGATTGCTTACTGCAAAGGGACTTGAAAGGTAAAGGGAAAGACATGAGATCCTGGAACAAGTAAATCACTGTCTGAAAAACAAAACACACACTACCATTAGTGCAGAGCAATATTTATCCGGAAAACAATTGTTATATGAATGTTATGTTACATGAATCGTCACATTTTCGCAGGTGATCCATTTTTTTTTAGGACGCAAAAGATTAGAATACGAGTCATTCCATAATTGTATAGATATTTTGTTAGGAACGTACATGTTTTCTCATTCTGATTCAGCTGTTGATCATCTGAAAATGACAGAACAATTATACAAATTCTATCTCAAAATTTATTCTTCCATTATTTTTCTGACCCGCTTATCCTCACAAGGGCTGTGTGGGTTTTCTCCAGGTACTACGGTTTCTTCCCACATCCCAAAAACATACAGGGCAGGATTGTTAAACACTTTAAATTGGCCCTGGAGATGAGTGTAAATGGGTGTCCGTCTCTTTGTGCCCTATGATTGGCTGGCCACCGATTGAGGATGTTCTCTGCCTGGTGACCATAGTTAGCTTGGATAGGCTCCAGCACTCTCTGCGACCCTTGTGTATCCCAAGTGCGACCCCAAGTGCTTCAGGAGTCGTATCTTTATTTATTTATTTTGCGCGCCTGCTTACGCAACTTTCAGGTATGCACACCTTTTGCCTACCTGCTATCTGAAATCTATAGTTATGTACTTCTTTCTATACCTACTGGGTTCGCAAGTGGAAAATAGACAGATCTCAATCAAGTCTCTGGATCGATTAGCTTTTTGAGGTTTGTGTGTGTAGTGGAAATCTACTTCAAAAATATAGCAAACTTTAAAAGTACAAGCACCCAACATAGCGGTGTTATCATGTCTTGGCATGCCGATGGTGTAGTGAGAAATGCAAAAGCATGTTTATTTGTATTTGAATTAATGGAGATTTTTTTTTCCAATTCAGCAGCCCGCGCGACCCTAGTGAGGATAAAGCGGTTCAGAAAATGATATAAGAATGAGACTTACCAGTGGCGTCTCCATTCTGTATGAAGTCATGCTTGAGGCTGAAGTATTTCCTCTTGTCGTAGTAAGTAAAAGTATGCTTATAATGTCTCTCGCTCCATAACACTTCAGCTTTGGCCTTAAATTTGACGAAAAGTGATTCCACTTTGCAATCTTTGGTGACTTCCAAATGTACTTGTCCATTGAGGGTGTCGCCATTTGTAAATGTCCCGTTTTCCCTGACATCATTGTAAGTAACTTTAAGGCTCTTCACTGTGCTCTGCAACATTTTCAAATGTCCTTTGCTTGACAGGCTGAGGATCTCCCAAACAACTGCGACTCCTTCCGCATTTGGGCGAGTCTGTTGTCTATACACAGAGTGCTCATCAACCCACACCCACTATTTGTTCTCACTGACCCCTTAGGTGATTTGAAACCTTTTATCTACACATTCAGGACCGCCTGCAATAGTTTTCTTACTTGATATAAAGCGATTTCATGCAAATGTTCTCAAAAAATATTTTTTTTAACTAACATTAAAAACACTTTATAAATCTAATATGTATGTACAACATTCATTCATCTTTTGTATGGTGCATCCTCGTGAGGGTTGCTGCAGCCTATCCCAGCCGACTTCAGGCGAAAGGCAGACTACACCACAGAGTGGTCGCCAGTCAGCCGTAGAACAGACAGACACAGATGGCCAATCGCACTCACAATCATACCGTCACCAGCGGGAATCGTGTCCGGGCCTGCCCGCCCCGTAGTCAGGCGTTTGAACCACTATACCATCAGGCAACCCACAACATTTACAGAACATAAAATATAAAACGTCCTGATTTGAAGAGGCTGCATGATTGGTAAAATTAGTGGCTCACAGATCTAATGTTTCGGTTGAAGAGAAAATGCTGTTGTTCATTTGATTAGCATTGTTAATATGGATTTATTTTTTTATTAGATTGCTTAGATTAGTAGACAGTATTCATTCATATTCCTCGTCCCTCACGAGGGTCACAGTGATGCTGGAACCCAAACCAGCAATTTTAATGTTGTCTTTTATGACACTGTTCTGAAGAGACACTACCAAATGAATCATATTACAATCAAAACATTTCGTATTATATTCTAGTGTGTGTACATGTATTCTTTTCCCTGGGCAGGAACACGTTGAACTGGTTGTCGGCCAGCTTAAAATCAGTTGATGTAGACTACAGAAAACTGAAGAAAGTCATCACTGATCACTTTTTACTACTAAAATCCATCAAAGAAGGGTATCCTACATGATCTTCATAAGAAGGCGGTGGTTCAAAAGGTTGTGGTGTTGAAAAAGCACCCCAGGGAGTTGGGTTTTGGTATCCGAATGCTCCAAATTCATACCCAGTAGAAGTGGCGGGCCTGTTTACTGGTACCGCGGATGATTGATAGACTTGAAGAATGGTTATGGGAAATTTGATCTGTGGGTCTGAATCATACTTTATATCCAAATATACCTGTGGAAAATAAATCCAGGGTGAGAAATTTTAACCTGACTTGAATGTTTGCAGCATGCAATCAAACCATAAGACTATCAAGGTTCTTTTTGATGATTTGATTTAGTGAAAAAAAGTGCTTACCCTGAGTCTGTACTCTACTTTGAGGATTTCACAGTTGAGAATGGAAGGTTCCATATCAGGTGGAATTGTGATGACCCTGTTGACTGTTACGCTGGCTGATGGAGGGATAGGCTCTCCCACCTCTTTAAGGAGGTCTTTAGTATCAAGCCTTCGCTTTCCCCTGGCAAAGAAGCTGTGCTTTCTGTAGATGCAGTACTTGGGTTTGATTTGACGAGAGGAGTTGTTCTGAATGTAAGCTGAAATCTTCAATCCCTCCCCTGTAAAGTAAAATAGCATCATGCTCACAATATTTCGGTTTTTAGTTGGTTTAGTCCATGTCACTCAGTAATCTCACCTGGGAAGAAACCCGATTTTTCTATCTTGACATCCATAGCCACAGTTCCTGAGTTGAACATATGCATTTTTTTATTCTTGGAATTGTGCTGAGGTATCTGAGGCAAGGAGAAAAGAACTGAATTATTTCTATTTCAGCAAGTCCAAGCAAGTACAAAGAAGCTCTCTCCATAGGTGCAGAAAGAACTGCAAATATATTCATTCATTTTCAACATCGCTTATGCTTGTCAAGGTCGTGGGGTGCTGGAGCCCATCCCAGGCAACTTTAGATAGTAGGTAGGGCACACCAGCCAAACGCTGGTCACAAGGAGACAAAACAATATTTACGCTCACACTGATACCTAAGAACCACTTTTGGAGTGATTAACCTGCCTAGCATGCATGGTTTAGGGATGTGGAAAGAAAACACAGTCCACAAAGAAAACCCACGCATCTGAATTGGACATGCTAACCAATCAGCAGATCATCATGGTGCATACATTAAATGGAATGTGAAAGATAGCAGTCGTACATCTTTTCTTACTTTGGAATGAAGGCAAATATAGCCCGCTGCCAGTAACATGTTTCATTTGTGCTTGTAAAAACCTGCATGAAACAGATTGTTCACGTAAATGAACTTACATACCATTAGGTCCTCCGACATGTCACACGGTTTTGTCACAAAGGGAATCTTCGTAGTATCTTTTGTGCTCAGCCTCATGGATCTACTCAGCTTGGTCTCAAGCAGGTACACAACTTTTCCAACTGAACCAGTGAAGGAGGAAGGCATTTCCCTAAAGGAGACCATATGAACACTGTGACTTTCAAATAAATAAAGTCTAGTATTTATCCAACTAAAATAAATTATATTTCTTATGGAACTGTTTATTGTTGTTCTGTTTTAATTTATTGAGGCGTTTATTTTTTAATTATCGAAAACTGATCATGACAATAGTTCCAACATTACTTACTGCAAAGGGAACTGAAAATTGAAGGGGAACTCATGACATCCTGGGTAAAGTAAATCCTTTCCTGAAAAACACAATACTTATCATTAGTGCTGGGAGATATTTATAGCTTACGCAATCGCTCAATATCAATATATTTACATATTCATATCCATATATACACATTTTTAAATAAAATATATATATATATATATATATATATATATATATATATATATATATATATATATATATATATATATATATATATATATATATATATATATATATATATATATATATATATATATATATATATATATATATATATATATATATATATATATATATATATATATATATATATATATATATATATATATATATATATATATATATATATATATATATATATATATATATATATATATATATATATAGTCATGAATAGTTTCAAAGGCTTGCCCATTACTGTAATGCAGTTACAGTGTATACCATTAGAAGATACTTTAAAGGTTGGTGTTAACCATGTGGGATTGAATGGATGTCACAAAGGATTATGGGAAACAGCACGGCCATGTTTGGGGAAGCCCTTGGACATAAGGTCAGCTACAAAAAAAGACCAGGAATGATTAAAAGACAGTATAAAAAAAAGGGAAATTGAGTTTTTCAGTGGTTAGGAGTTCTTACCTCAATCTCATACTCAACTCGAAGGATGCTGCAGTTGGAAATGGTGAGTGACGATTCAGCGGGAATGGTGAGCATTAGGTCACTTTGAAAATCTGAGGTGTGAGCACTGAGAGGCAGCCCGGCTACAGAGACAAGGTTTTTGACAATTAACCTCCTTTGGGCTCCCTCACGTGTAAAATATAGCTGCTTTTGCTTCAGCTTGGCCTTGGGAATGACCGTACGAGACGAACCATTGGCGAATTCACAATTGATTGTTATGGTTTCACCTGGGCCAAGTGAGGAAAAAAAAAATCAATCTCCTAATAGTAATTTCAGAGCAAATAATGGAGGCTGATTTTAAATATTACCACACTTGAAGCCTTTCTTTTCCACGCTGCCTCTCATTGTGATAAGGCCTGAGACACAACTGAGGGAGCAAACGTTCATGCTGTTGGAGCCAGAAAGTGGAGACTGGGGAAAAACAAGAACACAGATAGTGGCTTTTTTTGGTGAAAAATGCACAGCTAAATTTAGAACAAAAAATTAAGATTGGACAGTCCGGCACAGAGCGCCGCAAATGGCCATAATCAGCTAAATGAGTGGTAATTAAATTAACGGCATAATAATACTAATTTTCAATTGTGATAATGAGTAGTCTACCAGAAACAGGAAAAATGATTGGTGTTATAATGGCCATAGAATGATACTTGGGACTCTCATTCATTATCCTTATAAGGGTTTCCAGGGGATGGAACCATTTGTTAGACAATGATCCGATCAAATTGATTGTCATCTTTTAGACATGTCATTTTTTTAAATTTAAATATATAAAATGTTTCCTCCCCAAAACCACAGATATGCCAATAGGTGATTGCACCTATCACTTACCATTAGCTCTGGTTGGTTGCAATCAATGTGGTGCACCATGTTTAACTCTGTCACAAATTCCTTTGACATTCGCCACGGCCTATCAATGCCTACAGTCAAGTTGTAGGCTATTTGTCCATGAGGCCCATGGAAGCTGGATGGGAAGTCACTGGAGGGGTAAGCAAAAGTTGCATTTACATAAATAATTTGCATGCAGGAAAATATTTAGCTTGGAATCCCTGACTTATCTAACTGCTTTGGATGCAAAGTACTAGAGCAGGAGATTTATGGTGTAGATATCCTTTGGGCCAATCTGTCATTCTATCATGTGGCACATATCTAGAATAGATATTGATTTAATGATGCTTTTGATTTGTTTTCTACTTTGATTGTTTTAAAATTGACATTTACCCATTCTGTGATAAATTGATTATGGTTGCAGGTGAGTGTTCCATTATGAATTGAAATCCACCTTTTTAGAAATTGTGTATGATCACACGTGTATGTACAATGCAAACGATGACAACATAGACCATAATAATGATACACACCCTTGGGGGATCTGACATGTAAATGGATACACATGCCTGCCAGGGGGGAAATTGGCAGGGCCCCCAACAGCTGCAGAGGAAAGAAGTAGGCAATGGTATTTTACAGTAATATACAATCTTGTTATGTGCAGATCTGGAGGAGAACATACCTCCTTCTTGCAAAATCATGCTTGTGAGATTGAAGAAGTCAATCTTAGCGTAGTAATGTCTTTTGTTTTTCTTTGATCCGGAAGTCCAGTGGACGTCTGCTTTTCCAGCCAGACACATTTTGATCGATCTAATCTTTGTAGCCTTTGAGAGATCGAAGGAAATTTGTCCGGTCAGCAGGTCTCCACTGGAAAAAGTGTTGTTTGCATTCAAAGCGTTAAAATTAATGTTAAAGTTCTTGATGGTTTTATCCAGCATCGTTGATCCCCGTTTAAAAATCACAGATTAGTGGTCTGATTTTGACGCGTGTCACTTATTGAAAGCAATTGGTAATATCAAGTTGTTGTTGTTGTTGTTGTTGTTTTTGTGAAAGAAAAGCGCAAAAAAACAACTTGATTTGTCGACCACACCCACAACATATGTTGCACCTACTGCGCAGGCACAGAATGTAATGGGCGGTGCTGAGCCTGGGCTGTCAACGTTGAAGTTCATCAGTTACAACATTTTTTCATGCACGGCATCTCACAACAAATCTGATCTAGTAAACAAAACAAAAAAATACGGAGCTGGAGCCAAGTTTTCCACCTGTATATTTTTTGGTTGCAATATACAAGTTTCAACACAAGACAGCACTGCTTTGCCATATAACAGGCTCCTGTCCTTGAATCAGTACATGTAAACACACTAGATGGCACTATATACTTTTTTATTATTATCCTGTTTGTCTTTGCATTAACTGGAGTGCAGTATGAACTTAACCTTGTCGATTGAAATGAATACCACATTATTGTGTTTGTGTATTCTACGGCGTGCTGATGGAAAAGCTTTGCAACATTTCCAACCATCACTTATTGCATGATTTTACAACGAGAAGTCAAATTAATTGCACCATTTGGGTTTATGGTGCACAACATAGAGATAAAATGCTTATTGCAACTAATTAAATATGACAACACAAGACATATAACATTTTCCTTTCATTTCACAGTAATGGGAAAATACTAAATGTGATGCATTTTGGCAGTGTTTTTTTTTTTTAAATTTATGAATCAATGAAGACCTCTGCTTGGGTTATGATTATCAGGCAAAAACATTGCATAGATCTGAGTCTATTTGCAACAGACAAATTGTAAGTTTGGTCTATTTTCAACTGTTTAATATGTGCTTATTGGGCCTTAGTATGGGAGTTCCCTTTTTCGGAGTCTTACCTATAGTAAAAAATAATTGGAAATAACCGCAAGTGATAGTAAGTGGGTCCACCTGTCTTTGAATCTTAACCTAGATTTTTCTATGTAGACTTTACATGTTTTTTTTGTCATGACACATTCTATTCGTCTCTAAGTTCCCATACATATCATTGTGACTGTCGTTGTGTGATGGACTGATAAGCAGTCCACCGCGTTTTCCGCATCTGACCTCTGACCTTGAAAATTAGAATAAAATTGATTTGCCAATGAATTGAGAAATGGAGATTGTTTTTGGACATAGCAGTTGAGTGGATATTTCGCTAAGGCAGACCTAAACCCAAAGTGAAGAATAGTAACAGAAAAGAAAAAGATGTGTTATTGATCTGAAATTTCCACACAGTCTCTCTCCTTCAAGTTAATCCACAGGGTCACTTCTAATGACATTGAGAGGCTCCGCCGCCAGTCGACTTTGCTGCCATCTGCAATTTAGATGCATGGAAGGGAGACGATGTATTAGGGGGGAAAATGTGGACGGAAAGTCAAGTAATAGAAGGGGGGAAAAAAATCATGCTTTTGGGTTAACCAGAAACCCCAAGCTCAAGATGTAGTCACTGTTTTCAATTTCTATTTAGAGGCAAAATGCAGGGTTTACAGAGTTAACTGTCCGATTGGTACTTCATTTTTTTTTTCTTTTTGCACCCAGCGAAAGAATTCTTCTTGCAAAACAGGAAGCCACGTAAGGAATTGTTGCCAGTCCTAATCTTGAGGAGATCCTCTGATAGCTTTCTCTAGCACAAACAATACACGGGAGTACAAGGAGGGGGTGGTTGTGAAAGGTGGTGAAAGATGTAACAACCAGACAAAAATGAGGGCCTTTTCAGCTCAGGTCTGATTAACTGAGCTTGTGATTAAGTGATACCACACAATTACCTTTTTCTTATTAGAGATGCTGCACATAGGATGGATTCCAGAGTAGAGCAACACAGATTTTTGTTTGTTTGTGATTTGGATCGTTGAAACTTGTAGACACTTCCTATTATTTTGGGGGTATACAGAAAAAAAAACATGTTTTGTAAGTGCTATGTTTGGGAAAATGCAGTAATACTGAACAATACCATCAATGTAACCCCAACCCTAAGAAGTAAACAAATACAAGTTGAACATCCCTAGTGTCAGAAGAGATGTAAAAAAAATAGATATCCACAGCATGGTATGACATGACAAGGCTGTTAGCCCTGATAAATTTTCTCTCATGGGGTTTTCCAAAAAATTCTGGGAGGACAGGTGAGGGTGTCTTTCCTCCACCCTATAATTTTGTGCTGGTTGGGGCATCTTAAAATAAGGACGTCATGATCATGATGGAAGAGGTGTCCAAGTTGAGTTGATTGTATTTGTAACTGTCACTACCTGATTCTTAAAGCTAGTATCAAGGTTTAATACGAAGTGTCTGTTTGGAACGTGACATTTTATCAAAATAATTGCGACATGTCATCATCTATTAGACTAGGGATCAAAATTGGATGAATCACCTGCATCAGAAAAAAATAACCCCTTTGTTTGTGTTAAAAAAAATACTTGAACATACCTTTGTTGTGTTTAGGTTCCAAGTTAACATCTACAATGCGTTTCCCAAAGAACAACGTTTTTTTTCTCATTAAAACAAAAGAGCTGCTTTATTCCAACGTCAGGCTAAATCCTCCCTCAGCAATTACCGTTCACCTTCCAAAGACCTCGGCCAGGAACACAGCAACTCTCCCTTCTTTAAAGCAGGCAATGAAGCATAAAGACACAGTACCACATAGTAACTCTACGTGCAAAAAACAGCGTGAACAGTTTCTTTTAGCTGCTTCCAAGGTTTAAAAGTAAGATTATAGTAAGGATAAATACCATGACAGAATGTACCTATGTAAAAGTGCAAAGTGGCCGAGAATTAAACAGTGTGGTATCAGATACCAAATGGTATGGAATTTACTGCTAGTCTGTGTACTGTATTTTTTTCAGTATTTTTTTTGTAATGCTGAACTAGTTGCCACAGATGTTTGAGTCGCTCTGCTGCAAACCTCTCTTACATAAATGTTGCACATGTTTAGATATTGATGTGCAAAAATGACGAACCATCACAGCCTGAAATCACATTGCCACTATACAACATTAAGTTGTCTGGCAAAATAAGGTCAAATATTTACCTTTAGCTCTTTAGCTTTATCAAAAACACATTTGCTAGTCAAATAGAGAGTTCTCAAGAATCCAATCCAATTGATCTCCATTTAAGCTTACCCTTTACAAGCCAGAATGTAACTAAAACCTTTATAATCTTCAACATTTCTGGTATCCTTTTTATACACAACCTGAAAAGAATTACTACATATCACCCCTAGACAAAACCCTGTGTAATTTCTCCACTAAGTGTAAGAAAATAGTCCTTAAAGCTCAGACATTGGACCTCAATATAAGTCAATATATTTGACAAGATTTAACTCCCGTCCACTTCAGTAGATTCCTATCCAGTTTTCATTGACCCACAGCAAATAGTGGAAATATTATTGAATATGGCCCACACAATAAGCTTAAAAACAGCCTACATTGCACTTCTCAACTTTAACCCTAGACAGCGCCTAAAAAAGCCTGCCTGTTGATGCGCTGGGCTTTCATTGCTGACATCCACTCTGCTTGTACCCCACTTCCCCCGCTAATACAGTTAAGACATGGCATGTATGGTAATACAGAGTGGTGCAAGCACATCTGTTGTGGGACATTGGAGGCCCTTTGGTTTATGTAGATAGACTGTTGGTGTCTTCTCTCATACACATCACCATGCACTCTGCAGTCTGCACACGTGGCACCCAAGTCAGTTCATCAGGAGTGTCACAGATGGCAAACCTTTTTTGGAATCCCAAAAAAAGGCACTGCATATACATCTAATTTTTTAAATGTTTTTTTTTTTTTTTTTTTGCTGTCTCAAGTGCTGCCTTGAGTTTGTTAACCAGAAGTAAAAGATCAGGATTCTCCGTAGATCTCACTTGAAACCTCAGTGCAATATAGAAGCAGTAGCTAAAGTGCTTTTGTAGTTAAATCTGGATCATAAAAATGATTTATGTTTGGTGGATATAGTGGCTTATCACTTAAAAAACAATGAAATGATCTCACCTTCATAATTTTCAAACATCTGTTAAGGACAAATGCTTCAGGCACATTTTGTAATAAATCTTTTAACAGCTGCCGGATTAGTGTGAAATCCACAACCTAACAAAAGGTTTGCGGGATACTGTCCACCGTATTAGTATTCACTTGGAAGAGTTGTTTGAAGATCTATGATAATAATAATACCTACTCCCTGTAGTCTGCTGGGATAGGCTCCAGCACCCCCCACAACCTTTGTGAGGATAAATGGAAAAGAGGTTATTTGTTATTTTCATTTTTACATGAGAAAGATAAATATTACAAGTGGGTTATCTATTGATTATGTTTTTTTGTTCTGGCCTCGTCGGTGAGTGGTTAGTACGTTTGGCTCACAGTTGTGGAGTCGAGGGTTTGATCCAAGGTTGCTCCTCATTGTATTGAGTTTGCATGTTCTCCCTGGGCTTGTGTGGGTTTTCTTTGAGTACTCTGGTTTCCTACCAAAGACATGGTAGGCTGGTGGACACTTTAAATTGCACTAATGTAGAAGTGTGAGCGTGAATAGTTGTTTGTCTCTTTGTGCAATGTGATTGGCTGGGTGTCACCTGCTGGGATAGGCTCCAGCACCCACTGGGGCCCATTGTGAGGATAAGCAGTACAGATAATGAATGAAAAAATGTTTTTTTGGTAGTTATTTTTGCTCTTGGGCTGCAAAATTCTTTGCTCATAATTTTATATGTCTATTTTTTTCTTTTCCACACATGAGATTAGAGCATGTTGTGAAACACCTGTCATGTGGTGTTCAGTGACCTGTCAATTTCTGGTCAGGACGCATGTTGATAACAATGTCAGCATTGACCTCGCTAAAAGTTCATTAACTGTCTGGTGAAATTGGCTACAAAAAATCTCTCAGGTTTTTGCACTTAAAGTTTGACATCTCTGCAACTATCCTAATGAAGTATATATCTGCTTCACATTGGTCAATTTTGTGTATACTGACAAAATTTCTACAAGATTTGAAATCGAAGGTGAACCATTCACGTAAAGATTCTTGTCAAAAAGTACTTCAATGCATCCCCTTTTGCGCCATCCATGTAATCCTCCAGCAAGTTGTTTGCATTGTTTGCAACAAGGTATGCAAATGTTCTCATTACCTCTAGATTTTTTGTAGCCAGTCATGTATGGAGTGTTGGTAACTTTTTCCATCATTAAGAAAATCCATGGTTGGGACACTTTCTTCATCAGCAGAAAGAAGGGGGAAGGAAGTGCTTAATGGAGCAGGCAGTTTCAAGACGCCCCTGCCCCTGGACTAGAGGAGTCTCGTGTGTTTTACTTTGCTCTTGCTGCATGCTGTGTATGCGTTTGTGAGCTTCATGTACACATTGGCAAGCAGGCTGAATCCTTGCCTGAGTGTTTTGCTTGTTATGCGTATCCTCTTTCTTTCCCCTGTGGAGCTTTTAGATGACCATCCCAGAAAGAAAGAAATAATCCTAAACACTTCCTACTCACTCTGTGGGGCCTAGATCTTGTACAGTGTTTGCATACTACCTCATTTGGACACTTTAACATTTGCGTGTTTCATTTTAATACACAGATTGTTGAAATTCTTCCTAATTAGTTTTCTATAGTATCAGTAACTCACAACCACTAATGTGCCTCAAAGGATTATCTGGTGTGCTGCAGGAAAAACAACTTAATGACTTTGAGAATGATGAAATAATACCAAAAATTGATCAATGTTCATCTTTCTATAACAGAAATGTAGAGTGACCGATTAAGCAATTCCAGGAGATATGTTATTTACAGTTAAATACTAAACATATACTTGAGTAAATGCATGTTTCTATGATTGGTAACAATTAATATTGTTTTTATTAAAATACTGATAATATACTAATTTGAACCTTCAAAGATCTTCACCTCATCTCAAAAGTACAGTATAAATGATTAAAGCTCTGTAATCCAATTATTCACCAAGCCACTAGATTTTTATATTTCAATTCATTTCAAGAAGCAGTACCTTTGATCAGTTACTAATTTGCACCCCCCCCCCCCCAATGGTGTCCAGTGGCATGCCTGTATGTATCAAATGATGTAGACTTGATTGTGTCACTATATGGCAGACAGTAGTAGATACTATGAAGGAAAAAAAATTGCATTATGTGAATGACCCCCTAATCCGCACACATGTAGTGTATGACCTACGACAGATGGCCCAGTGCTTTAAAACTGAGAGAAACAACCCTCATGGATGGACTCGGATGCAGAAAGACATAGAAAAAAGAAGTAAATATCAAATAAAGTTGGAGCTGAATGCAGACCATTGCACAGTCTTAATCGTATATCACTGATAGATCATTATTAAGTAGAAAACTAGGATATTTTTTGGAGAGAAAATACTCTCCTTCGGTTTAGACTTGACTGCCAAAGGGTGTTTGTGCTCATCAGAATCTGAATCGTCAACAAATTTTAATCAGTAGCTATATTTAAATGTCTGTCCAACTGTTAGTAAAATTTTCCAATGTGTGTGATAAACTTAGGAGGAGATATGCACACTGTATATATAACATTATTTCCAGAGAGGAAATGTCAGCGGGTTGAGGAGGTCAAATCAGTACAGATGATCTTTGTGTCCACCTCTTACCTAGAACAGATTCATTGCTTATCAGAATCTAACTTTTCTGATAGAATTACCCTTTTCACCTTGCTTTGCCCACATCATCCTTATCCCCACTCCCCCTTTGTCCTCCTCCCCATCCTCTTAAACACGTGGCTGTTGCATGTGAGTGGTTGTCATGGTGATCAACCCTGAGGGACTCATCCCAAAACCAAAAGTTCCGATTGTCAGAAATAGAATTGTCTCTGTGGGGAAAAGGGTTAATTTGGCACTGGGGCATAAGGGGGTGGTGATAGGGGGATGAAGCAGACGGGGATTGGGGGGGGGGGGGGGGGGGGGTATGAGCTAACAGAAGAGAACAAGGCAGCATCCACTCCAAGTGGGTCACATCGCAGGAGCATTGCGTAAGCATAAACACTGCTGTCCCTGTGCTGCGCCCTTACTTTCCACACACACACACACACACACACACACACACACACACACACACACACACACACACACACACACACACACACACACACACACACACACACACACACACACACACACACACACACACACACACACACACACATACACACACATACATACATACACACACACACACACACACACACACACACACACACACACACACACACCTGCACACACATACTCTTTTTCCAAAAAGCTTACTGTGCGTGAATCAGCCCTTTTGTAACAGCCTGTAGTGTTTATTTCACAACTTGAATAGTGCCATGCTGTGGCCTACCTTGTTCTTCTCATGTATGTTATGTTCTATGGAGTTGTGACAATCTTTGAAATGGATCATGCTCGCTATTGACTGCACAGATTGGGCGCACCTTGGCATATCACCTGTTCCTTGTTGCAGATCAAATAATTATTTGTCAATGGCTGAAAGAATATTCATTTATTATTATTATTATTATTATTATATATCACGCTGCTGAGGGTATGATGACTACTAGGCTTTTTGTCAAGTCAATGATGACGACAATGCCTATGTCTGATTTTCATTTTCATTTTCATTTTTCATTATTTCAACTTAGCTTGTTGCACAAGTGAAGATTCTAAAGTTGTGTATTTAGGTATTTGCATTGAACAGAATATTTTTATAATGTAAAACTATCACTATCACCTATTTTCTTGTTTAAAACATGTCACAAACATTTTAAGGGGAGCTTGGAATTGATGAATAACAATGCTAATCATTTCAATTTGAAAAATCTTTAGAGATAGAAGCTTGCAAAGTGTATGAACTATCATAAGGATATATCACAAAGTACCACTTGTTCTGGCTATTGAGTAGAGAGAGATACTAAATGATGTATCAATATTATCAAAACAGAAACAAGGAAATGAGGAGAAAATGCAGTTTATTAACTGTCTCATGGACCTGAGAGACAAATCCTCAAACAGACATGCAAAATTGAATGAAGATCAATAGAAAAAGGTTAAAGTGAGTGATGACACTTAACACAGGAAACCCTTGCTAACAATAATCAGATAGATATGACGCTGCCCATTCAACTTTTGGCACAGTATCATGCTATATTAAGTGTACCTCCTGGAAAAATACATCAGATATTCTGAATAATAAGAAACAAATGGATGTTTGAGGCCCTTTGCTATTTATCTGGGGTGAACTGGGAATGCACCCACTTGAATGCCTTCAATCTTACCGGGAACTTGGGCTGTGGTAGAAAAGGGATGTTTTGGTATTTGCAGCACCATGCATGAAAAGTGACAATTATACCATTCTTCACTCACATTAATATAGCTTCATTAGAAAATGTTATTCAACCACCACTTTAGTAACAAATGGAGAGACAAGCTTCCCTAAACAGACACAATAAATGGTACAAATATAAACAAAACTTCTAAAAAATGAAATTAGTCGTCTCAAATTTTGACAACAATATTGAAATACAATAGCATGAGTTTTTAGGATCTTCAAGCACGCGTACATGCACCAGACAAATACCCGCACTTCTTCAATGCGTATCAACAGGAAAAGGTTAAAGTTTTCAAAAAGGTTAAGTTTACAAAAGTTAACTTTTGTATTGCATTGTCTTCCTAAACTGATTTTTATAGCCAACTGATGTAAGCAATTTTGATGTTATTAACTGAATCAGAGCAATTTAATAGACACTGGTCTTAGCGATACAGACATTTGGATTACTCTGAATATTTTTCTTTCTGCAGGTCAATCCATCAGTCTCATCTGATTCATATTCTATAGTGATGATGGTTATTCTTTTCTACCATGCACATTTCACCCCCCCCCCCCACTTTTATTTACCCTGTTATGTCACATTTTCATGCCTTTCAACATGTTTGCTCTCCACACATGTTTGCATGTACAGTAAATAAGCACAGCTGTGAAGCAGCCTGTACGTGCAAAGAGTTTTATGCACGCTCCCTTGTGTGCGTGCGTGAGGGCGTGCACGTGCATAGACTGAAAGTGTGATTGTAAAAAGGAGCAGCCAAAGCCAGTTGTTGGACGGTTTCAAATCCCCCTTTGCACAGCGAGAGGAGGGAGGATATGTGCGTGCGAGCGTGCGTGAGTGCGGGCGTGCATGCGGGCGTGTTTTTGTATGTGCGTCAGAAGAGCCTTTCCAATCAGGAAAGAAATGACAGGCAGACAGACAGACAGAGACACACGGACCTCAGAAATGGAAAGCAAAGGGAAGAGACAGTCAGGAGAGGGAGGGCAGGGGCGGGGCTTCGTTTGAAAGGCGTGGTCTATGCGAATGGGCGGTCCTCTAAAGGGTAGCATCCAATAGGAACAGGCGCTGCTCGTGTCGCCATGGTGACGGGGCTGTGCCCAAGGAGGTTGTGATGAGTTGACAGGTGCGTGACAATCGGAGCTCTCTGCAAGCATGTACGCCAAAGGCAAGAGCAGCAACGTGCCGTCCGACAGCCAAGCCAGGGAAAAGTAAGTTTTATTTATGGGGGAGGAAACCAGGGCTGGGTGGAGGGGGTCGGAGGCGACGGGTGGGTGTGCGTGCAGCCGTGCACAGGGGCATAAGGAGCCGCGGCATGGCTCTCTGCTCCGGCGAGGCGCAGAAAGTTGATCGCTCGCTCGCTTTAAAAAAAAAAAAAAAAGATTGGACAGCTTTTGTCGTTGATGTTTGACAACATTGAGTGGAATTGAATGCAGAGTTCAATGTTTGTTCTTACTGTAACTTCTGATGGGCTTTTGTGCACTCATTTTAAACACGCTGCTGCTTGACAGATGCCATTTCTCTTGCATTCGGAAGAGAAACTAGACGCTGTGGGTACGCGTGGAGGAAATGCGCGCAATGGTCTGGCGCATGGACGCGTGCCTGAAATCCTGGGAAATCATTCTTTTCTATTTTTATTATTGATGTCAACATTTCAGAATTGTACTTTCATTTGAAATGTGTTGTGTTTCTTTGGCCAGTCAAAGAAGTGAGGGGTCTTGTGCACATTTGTTCCTCAACTATAATTTGTAGTCTTATCAGTTTATCGGTTTTAATCCGAATTTGTAAATTGTGTCACACTGTTTACACTGTAGCAAATCTGATACTTTACACATAATTAATGTTAATTTGGTTAAATTAGTAAAACACAATACTTCTATAGGGACTGAAATATTCACTTAACTTCATAATTTAGAACCAAAAACATCTAAACAAATGTTTAAATCGTTATAGAGGAAACGTATACATTCAAAATGTATTTTATTTATGGTATCAAGTCCTTTCCAACATGGCCAGGTGAATGCAATCACTTTGTTTGCTCTTCTTCATGTCCTTGTGATTAACAACAGGGAAAACACACACAAATTGATTGACTAATATGTAAACCCAACATATTAAGTTTAGTGTTTATTTACTAGTTTAAAGATATTGCTAATTTGGTTTTTAGAAAAGCTCACCAATTAGTTCTTAATAGTGCATGAAAAAGTGGTTAATTGTTGTCAAGTAAAGGTTTATCAAGATAGAACCTTTCACTGAATTTATACAAGCTATAAATGCTCTACATATTTAACATATTACCCCAGTTCGCGACCTAATGGTTCAAACACAGCAATTAGCGCATCCCCACGGAAAACAACAATGTAAGGAGCTTTGAACTTTGAATACTTACATTACTCGCTGCTACATGTTGCCTTGCTTGTAAGCTGGTTTGACCTCAACCTCCAGTGAAAAAAAACGAACACCGATGTTATGTTAAAGTCTGAATATTATAATTGCTGTACTTCAGTATTGTGTTTGCTTTGGATCTTAAATGTGTGAAAGTTTCAGGGAAACCATCTACAGCAAGTAGACTAAGTCTTAAAACTAGTATGAGAGCTAAATACTTTTAATTCTGTTGTTTGAGGTATGTTTCATTTTCTTGTGTCTGCATGTGCAACTTTGTGTTATGGAATTCATTTGCTTGAAATGACGGCCTTTTGCTTTGTTTGAGCTGTTTTTCCCAGCATGTTGATTGTCTTCTCATCTACTTTCCTTGAGTTGCTGTTCTTCCCTGATCAATATGAAAAGGACTGCATTTAGTACTGCAGCTTTTTTTCTGTTTGCTTCCATGCTATTGTTAGAACTTTGCATTTTTTGTCTTACAAAATGAATGGAATCAGTCTGAGTCCAAGTAGAATAGAATTTCAGCCATGTTTAGTTTTGTTTGAGGGTAAGAAGACAGGCAGATCAATTGATGCACCCATCATCCTTGTGCCAACAGTGCTGCAATTGGTCAGTTTGAGGTTTAGCAACAATATGTGCTCAAATAATGAACTTGGCTAACTACCTGAATATACTGAATTACCATATTAGTTTATCAATGGAGGACAAGTGGTTGAGTTTCTCATTCGTTTATTCCTTTACACCAGGTAACTAAAACAACAAATATTGATGTAAGTGGTCCAGTGCATTAATAGTTAGCACGTTTGCATCTGAGTTCTGAGATCAAGGGTTCAATTTCGGCCTTCCTGTGTCGAGTTTGCATGTTCTCCCTATTCCTCTGCCTACTGGCCATTGTTAGATTGGATATACTCCAGCACCCCCATAACGAATCTTCATTGACACTCACTAAATGTGTATATGTTCTTCTTTAACTTACCTTCAGTATTTTGGGTTCCAGACTGTTGAATCTATGTGACTCAATAACCTTTTGTAATGTTAACTTCTTAATTTTGCTTTATATACGTTACACTCAATTTTCAGTTATCTGTGCAGGGAGGGCTTATCTTGTGCACCACTGCCAAGGCTGTGACAAAATACAGGACTGTCTGACAAGATGGAAACGCCGCGAAAGGCAAAAGGCAGGCAAGGGCGAGATTAATTTCATTCTTAACAAGCTGCCTTGTTTATCAGTGGCGTGTATCAGAGAGGGAGAGCGGGTCCTACCGCTGCTGCCGAGCCGTTGTTTCTCATTTCTGCGGCACAGCGGGCCATCAAAGAGCGAGCGAGGGCGACAACAGATTAGAGAGAGAGAGAGAGAGAGCAGAGAGAGGAATGAGCTGGGGTGATGGAATTTGCTGGATCATTAGTTCATTGGTTGTAGTGTTGACCTCCGGATGGACCCGTGCGGGCTCACATACATGCATTTGAAATCTAAATGTGTTTGACCTCCGTACAACTGTTCATCTGATGTGTGCCGCGTGTCCTTGCTGCACATGAACATAAAATATGTCCTTAAAATAATTCATGGTCTGCACCATGTGAATGAGATGTTCTTTTTCACTGATATTGGTAAACAATGCAATCTGTTTGAGCCACAAATGATTTTAAAGGTTAGAAAACTCTTTGTTCTTAATAATAAAACAGAGACGTTACAAAAGAAAAAATCCTCAATTGTTGGCCTTAATTGCCCTCAAATGACTTTTCTTTGAGTGATAGGTGCTCATTAGTAAAACAAATGATTACAACCACAACATAGGAGACAACAGATGACGTGCACGTAGCCCTGATCGTTTCACCATTAAAATGAACTATAAATCCTCTTTTTATGAACATCATAATGTTCTGTTTTTATTGGAGAGAGGTGTTGATTTATTTTAGTGCTCTTTTAAGGGTTGTGTTTCGCTGTGTAGCCTGCACAATGATACTGAGAGGTGTTCCTATATTTTGTTGTTAAAGCAATGATCAGAATAAAACCATTAGCTTCTGCCTTCTAATGATTGGGTATTCCCCTATTTTTTTAGTCATATTATATCCTTACAGAAAACCTTCATTTCACAAGACACTTTTTAAAAAGACAAAAATGCACCTATGAAACGTATTTTGAAAAGTCTACAATTGTGGCCAACAGTATCTCCTGAATAAGCGTTAATGTGATTTGTTTTTTTCCGGCATTGAACAAACAGCTAAAAAAATGCAGCGCGAGCAAAATTCTTTTTTTCCTCTGAAAACCTGTGAAAATGATTTCCATAAACTACAGATTCTGCTATGTAGCAGTGGAGCATGTTATAGCGGGTAAACTGTAATGCAAATAGTAAGACAGATCAATGACATGAAACATCAATATACGAGCATTTAAAGCAAAACCTCAACTATTTCTCAATCAAGGCACTTTTTAATTCATCCTGGAAGATTCTGTTGAAGCATAAAACAGGCCGAGGGGACGCATTGCATGCTGGAAGTTTCTCGTCTATGCAGAAAAATTGTAGTGAAATTAGAGCAGCACACAGCACATGTGCACACATAGGCGTATGCTCACATTGACCTGTGTCCACTGAGCTACTTTTGTCCATAGGCGACTACCTTCCACCGAATGTGTTCATATTTTGTTTGTTCACTGCAGTATGCCTTCTGTAAATCACATCGAGAACAACAGCAGTAGAGGGCTTATTAAAGTGACATATAAAGGAAATGATTTAAAATAAAGAATGAGGCCATGTAAATCTTTTTCTGTCCAAGCTGTTTAAAAAAATACTTTGTGAGTTAGAAGTTTTTCGGAGTTTGGTCGAGTTGTGACATCAGTGTGTTTTTTGGGTGCAATTTGCGAGTGTAATTTGGTGGAATGATGATAATGTGCTCCACGAAGTGGTGTCTAGCGTGTGTTAACAAGTGTTTGTTACCAGTGAAACTGACAGTTGTAAACATGGTTAAGGTGATAACTGGTGGCGAAAACAGTTTTTCCCCCCAACCCATCTGCCTAAAGCAGCAGGCCTTGTGGTAGACAGTGTTAATGTGTGTTGGATAACAGCAGTGAACACGCAGTGTTTGCAACTCCATAAGCCCATCTGAGCTGTCTGCTTACAGTACTTTCCCCATATGTTTCATCCCTCATAATCAATCTCCATCTGTTCTCTATGCTGCCTCTACTGTATTAATGGGAATGACAATAGTTAGTCATCATTACACAGCCAAAACCAGGGAAAATCCGCAATTTTAACAGTTTGGAAATCACTATAAAAAAACTGAATTGGCATCATTCAGCAAAGTTTTAAGGACCTGGAAAGATTATATTGACATGGTAACATATATTTAGTAGAACATTTTTAAAAAACTATGTTAAAAAGTATTTTATATAAAGTGAAATCACAGTAACAGACAGACTTAAAACAGAATAGATAGTGTGTACTATAATTATTATATATATGCCCACCTTAATGTGACTGGGGAAAAACAGTAAAACCAGGTTTTCAGCCTGTGCATATATAGCAATGAGCACCAATCTTGCTTGTTTTTTCATCTGATTTTCTATTATTTCCATTCTATTCTATTATTTCTATTTTGTTTAAAGAAAATTCAAAGACTTAGAGAGACCTCAAATAATATCTATGTCTTTAACCGGGTATCTTTTTGTCTTAATCTTGCTGTACTTGCATGGAACATAACGGTGTCACAAGTGATATAACACACAATGAAATTGTCACTGAACAAATTTGAACCTTTTCAACACTTTGACACTGCACACTAAAAGCTGTCATTTATTCTCATCACTGGAATCCCCACGAGTAACTCTGAGCTACTACCAAAGTCAGTCGCAATCTCCCATTGAATGTTTGTGTTGTCTTTGCGCTCCTCTGATGAACACAAACAGAAACAGGGGAGAAAGATGTGTCAGTCAACAAAAGGGAGCTTGTAGTTGGGTGCTGTAGGCCTCGGGTCTTTTGGAATGGATCAAGGCTCCAAATAACCTTATTCGGCTTCAGATAGAACGTTGAAAGAGAGAAGTGGAGCAAGAAAAAAAAGGAGGGCGATGCATCCTCACAGTCTTTTGTCACTCATTTGAAAAGCTGGTCGACCAAATTCATCAATGTTTGTCCCATGAGAGTCCATGGGTGGTCTCAAGTGCTTCTATTTTAATTAGAAACCCACCATTACACTTCTCCCTTCCCTTCTCTTTACCTCCATTTTAATGTCTAATTGTCATTTAGCGCTCAGTAAAAAAACACACGCCACACTTTTCCAATAATAAGACTTCACTGTAGGCCAGACTGTTGTGGTTTGTTTGTCATGTTGTTAGCGGTATACCATTTGTGGTTTTCTCAGGAAGTTTTGCATTGCACACTGGAAATGCCACATGTGCACAGCTCTACTGTAAACCGCAGCAGCACGCCAGGGATATGAACACTTCCTGTAATTTGAGCTAAAATATAAAAAGAACATTTGCCAACACCAGACAGCCAGACATGGATTAAGAAATCTAATGTACATTATTTACCTGGCATCACAATATTTCTGTTAAGCACCAGCAGCATCAAAATTGTGTTAAACGTTTAACTACAAATTAAGCATGTATTTAAAAAAAAACATAAAATCGGGCTTTTTAGTTGGGAAGCCACTTTTATAAATTATAGCACCCATAGAAACTAAAATCTGGGGCTCTGGTAAACCTTAAATACATCTGTCCTTTTCAGCTTTCCGCATTTTTCTGAAGGGTGTTTTCCATGATGTGAAGCTCACAAAATTTTTAAGCATATGTAATAATACACAAAACGTTCACTAAAAAACATGTACATTTATTCTGATTTATACCTGTGTACATTTGGTAACATACTGTAACTTACTTGGTCAACTGCTGGTGATATCCCTTCGTCATTGATATGCAAGGGACCGATGCTCGGCCGAGGTTAAGCACGCATGTTCATCATAGCTTAGCAACTGCCTAAGACCTTTTTCTACACTAACTGTTCTTTCCGCTCATGCCACTATTTTTGTTTCTAAAAGTCACACTCGCAGCCACTGTGCATAGGAGTTCCTCACTTTTACCATCCTCACTTGACAGAAATGTCTGGCCTCCAGTCTCGATTAAATCCTTGATGACATTCTAGAAAAGCACACTCATCACCTTGCTCAGGAGTTTTCAAGGTCCAGTTCATATTTTATTTCTCAGGTATACAGAAGAAGTAGTAAAATACTACCAGGGAAACATGCATTCTTTTGTTTTACAATTCTTTACTTTAAACGTTGAAAAAGAAGGCTTTACAATTTCCTTCCACAATTATATTCTGAATTGGTTTTACAATTTTATGCATATATTTTCACCCAAATCATGTTAAATCATTAATTTCACTTGTTTTTGTTTGTAATTGAATAAGCTGTATTTTAAAAAAAAATGGTAGGGTAAGTCTTGATCCCATCAAATTCTGCGTTTCCGACAATTTCCTAACCAGAGGAAAGGCCTTGAATAGCTGGTTACATCATCTTTCTAACCACTTTCTGTAAGGTCTTCAGCCATGAACGATGTCATGAATTAACCACTGAGCTGACTAAGGAGTTTAATAAGACAAAATTAAAATGGATGCACGTTCTTTCTTGGCTGACCAATAATTTTTCTTTCAACCTATCACAGTAATCGATTTTTAAGAAAGGAGCCTCACTTGCATGTAACCTTACTATTTATACTCATTACTGTCAAAACTTTGGACTTTAAATTTTGAGACGACATAATGTCGCATGCTTGTCGTATTAAGGCAAGTTTTACAGCACTTGTCATGCATTGAATGAGTTCCCGAGGTAGTCTCAAAGTTTTGAACTGGATAATAATGAGAAAACCAAAACAACCAAAAAAAAGAGATTTTGTGGGGAGAAACGAATAGTATCAATTTGTGAAAAAAAATATTAAATTTCCCTAGGTGAATGGTTGTTTGTTTCATTGACCAAGATTTCTGCTTGAGAGTGACAATAATCGTGTCCAAATGATGCAAGTGTCGTGTCCAAAATTGATCAGGCCAAACAGCATTTTAATTTGGACGGCTGGCAGTATAATTTAGATTACTCGATTTGTTAGTGTGTATGTGTAAGTTTGCCAAGTTGAACAAATCAGAAGAATATGCTTGGTCAAGTAAACTCACAGTTGTTTTAGGGTCATTTTCTTTCCTTCTGTTTATTCCTAATTAGCTGAAATTTGCTATGATTCTGCTTAAACTCAATCACTTTATTGTTGTTAAAGTGAAAGGACAATTAAATAAAAAGAAAGGTAGTATGTCATTTTTGCCAACCATATTCTTAACCATCAATCTGCCTCCACACAGCATGAGTGGATGCTGGTTTTGAACCACAAACCACTGTAAAGACCAAGAAAACCAATAAACCCACCTCTGATATGGTCGCTTCAGCCATGCTCAGAAATTATTGATGTAACAGGCAAACTAAGCATTTATTCTTCTCTTTTCCCTGTTCACTTAGAACCCTCTTGCGAGACTGCTCTTTTTTATGCTTTTTGAATTATGCAATTATTGCTCCTACACAATGTCTTACTGCCTACTAAGTTTTTTTTTTAATATAATGCTTTGTGTATTATAAAAATAAGAAGCTGGACTGACGTGGAAACAAAGTTGTGGAAGAAAATCTCCCCTTAAAATTCCTTTGTGTTCTTCCATGTGTGAAATTAAACAAATTTCCCACGAGAGGTGATTCAATCTAATCAAATCAAAGCCATTGAAATGGAACTCAAATCAAGAAAGTGATGCACTCAGCTGTGCTTGTGTTCAACACAGCCCCGTTTGATCCCCTTCTTGTCTTTTCTTTCTTCCCTAGCATAGAAAATGTTAACGTCATAAATCCACGATTGGTTTTAACTATAATTTTGTTACTGTGCTGGTTGTTGGCCATTTGCGTCTGTTGCGCCTGCACGATGATAAGCTGGCATTTCCTGTTATCTCAGCACCACGCATTGTCGTCTGCGCTGCGAGACGGCCCAGTCTCGCCATTGCTGACAGAACAACAACTGTTTCACTGAGCCTCATTGTGTGAGGGTGATTGCTTAGAGTTGTCTTTTCTCATTGTGTTGTCTGCTCAAGTCTTAATTCCTGCCACACTGATTTTCCGCATCCTGCCGGTATTGCCGTGGAGCCCACCACCAACCAGTCGACAGGCAGGGCTCAGCAGTCACAAAGATTCACTGGCCTTTTCTTGGTCTCCATACAAGATGAATGAGAGTCTTTACTGCAAGTACTTGTTGCAATTGATCTTGTCATTCATAGTGTTTTGTGAAATAACTACCAAGTAGCACCCATTACAGATTCAGAACAAGTACAGATGATTTACATTCCACTTTTGTCGGCAGAGGCAGGCTATCATTGATTCATCTGTCAAAATGTTTTGTTTAATCAGTTTGTCAAAATGGAAATACTGGTGTTCTCATAATGTTATTTTCTGGTGGATTTAGCTATGCATGTGGGATGGATTGTTAAACTGCATCAGTGGAACAAACATTTACAACCTCACTGATGACCAGATGCCTCCATATTTGGTTTTGTTTAGAGTTGTGGCGTTTGAGTAGATTTTCAATTTATTTGCTTTATTCTAATTAATTGACATCCTTTAGATTGCTTTTTTTTGTTTCAATAGCTGGGAAAATCTCACTTTGGTGTGAACTGCATTTGTAATAAGCAGGCCATTCGTGCCAAGGGGGAAATCGTGCCACAGTGGTGTTGCATGGATTAAACTAAACTTAATCATCTTCTTCTAGGAAACACGGGCTAACTGAAAGTGAATATTGGAAAACCACCACATTTTTAACAATCAGTCAAATATACCAATCTCTTGTTGCTCATGTACAGGATACTGTTATGTACAGTATATAGTACATACAATAGTCATGTAATACAACTGTCAATATATATTAGTATTTTAAACTTTGGGAGGAGTATCTATTTCTTGTTACAAACAAATCTTAGCGTATCGCAGTCAGTCGAAATAATAATTTTGTCACACAACAGAAGGTAAGCATTAAGATTTGAACTGCAACTGAACGCATTCTTCTTTTATAAGAAAAAAACCCCAACATGTTCTTTTTGATCTTTCTTTTTTGACTTGATTCTTCCGCCGTTTCATTTGACATTGGTTTGTCTCAAAATCTCCAATTCTGGGAAATGAATTTAATGAAATGTAAACAAAAGGTAAGCCAAAAGCCACATAACTTCCTGACTATCCCTCCCCATCAGGATATGAACATCATTCTTTGGACTTAAACTCTCACGTTTGACCTCTCTACTCGAGAATTCTTTCCTTCGCTTGGGGGGGTCACGAAGAGCTCCGTCTTTACTTTTAAGTAGCCCTAGCTCATTATGAAAAACCTTTCTCCACAGGCATCCTTCATCAGTATGATGTTGTAGCTGTCTTGTGCCAAAATGGAACTGTCCAAATCTTTAGAAAAAGAAAAAAAAAAAAAGCGACTGCAGAGAGAATCACTTTGTTCTGCGGAATAAAGACGGGGATGAGGAAAATGATAAACATTTGCCGAGCAAAGCTGCGCATTAAGACAATTTCTGCACAGACAAAACAAGAAACATGAGCCCATGAAACCAAGTTTATTTGCCTACAAATGTCTTCCCCTCAGACTGTTTCCATACGGGATTATGACGTGTTTTGCTAATCTTCAAAGCTACAGTGAACTTTTGGCTGCTCCTCCCAACACTCAGCTACATTGCAAACCTGCCGCTGACATCAATGCAGGAACCTCAGAGAGAAAACACTTTATAGGAATCGCAATACGAGCATGCTGCATTTAGCAGAAGCCATTAGAAAGACCACAGGGGGTTCCTTGGAAGCGTAATGGAAGATATAGATTCACTTTATGATCATCAGCAAAAATGCCAATTAGAGATGCATCTGTGAAAAGTCAGTGATATATACGCATGGTGCAAATCCTCTTGGAGATTAATCGAAAGCATCAATTTGATTAATATAGCAGGTAGCAGAGTGAAATCAGTCTGAAATTGTGGCAGTCTCTGGGTTAGTTGCTTGAAAGTTTCTTTCTTCTGATTGGTTTTCGTATGTGATCTGTATAGATTTTCCAAAACAAAATGCGGCGCTTTGTAGAAGTTCTGATTAAAGTTTACAGGAACCATCATATTTGGTATAATATGTCCCATCACAATAAAATGAGAAAGCCAGTCAGTAGTGTGTCTACAAACAGTTACAAAAAGACCTGCTATGATCAAATTATTATCATTATCATTATTATTATTCAATTGTAATCTGCCCCCTTATTTATTGAATTAAATAAGCGGTAGTCAAAATAAAACTTGCTTACTACATGCAATGCAGTGGAAGAGCTCAAATTTATTCACCAATGCAATTGTTTAAGATGTTAAGATTAAGCGAATGAAGGCAAATACCATCTTAAAGTCTGTTTATATAGAGATATTTATCATATTAACAGCATCTTTTCACATTGCTGTTTAACATTTTAAATGGCATCTTTTCAGATAGTGTCATATACACCACCCACATCTCATTCAAAGATCTAAATTCTCACTTTGCATGTTTACAATATTTGGCTGCTTGGAACTTCTTATAAGCTGCAAAATTACTCCTATTTGGGCCCGTTTCGACCTCCTCTCGTTGTGCTTCTCTGCTCCTCCTATTAATGATTTACGTTCTGCTCTCTCTTTCTCTTTCTCTCTCTCAATTTCTCTTTCTCTCTCTCTCAATTTCTCTCTCATTCTCACTGTCTTTCTCTCTCTTCATCTGTGTTTTTCCTTTCATTGGTGCTCACATATATCACAATACAATGTCGTCTTTCTATTCCTCCTGGACCGTATGCATCACTATGTACCCATTTTCTTCACATATTCAGGTCCTGAACATAGCCACTACTGTGAATTTGTCTGTACCTAGTCATTTGCTGCACAGATTCAATTATGCTTTAGTGTAATGATAATGCCTCAGGGATTAATCAGTGGGAACCTGTTTTTCCTAATCAAGTGTTTGGCCTGAGGGTCTTAAAAATTCCTAGACTATTTGTTCATAAATATTGTGAGGCTACTATTCACCGAAAAAACAAACTGGGGAAAAAGATGCCAAAGGTTGTAGTGTTTTTTTTTTTTCTTCCCACTGATGTTTTCCTGAAGCACTGCATATAAAATGAATTATTCAGCATAGTAATGGGTCTATATTTGTTGTTGCTCATTTTGCCTCAGTGCCCCTGCCTCTTTCCTCCTCCATGCCCCGGCGCCCTCTCATGTCCGTCTGCCTTCCTGGAGAGCTCCTCCGACCCGCAGAGGATGCTCTACTTTAATGAATGAAGTGGAGACATTTAGCGTGGCTCTTAATGGCACATAAAGCCCTGCTGCGAGCCTTGATTAATCAGGGAAAGTGTTTGGTCCGCACTCACGGGGTTGTCCTCAGTGGGCGCACTGGCTTGATCACCGCTTATTCGTTTGCGCGAGTGCCTCTCTGTTCGGACCAAAGTTGTCTAGAGTACAGGCGCGTTGCGGCCAGGGCTCATGTCATCCACAGGTGATGTGTCTTTAAATGCCGGTAGCGCAGTCAAATTAAAATTTTTGACTCTATTGTATCTGTTGAATGGTATGTGAAGTGAAGTAGAGTAAGTGTACTCACATTTATTGTTCGTTCACTTTAGTTTCACAAAGAAAAGGTCGAATTTCTAGTTGAAAGATGAGTTTACTTCCACTATTTCATCTTTATGCAATAGTGTTTTAATTCATTGCATGCAACGCTCTTGTAATGCATGACTATTGAATTTGGACTTTTGGCCATGAAGTATTGACTTTATTATAACAGGTTCATGAGAAGAATTACAAAGTTCTGCTTTTAATCCTTAGTATTCATTTCAAAATAATAATAGTGGTTTGGCTTTTAGCCATTCATTGTTTGTTCATTTTCTATGCTAAGTCTCTGGGAATTTGCACCTGGGCTAAGTTTGTCACTTTTTCTAGAAACACAACCAAGTGGAACCTTAATGTTGGACCGATGTACAAATTGTGTTTCAAGCGTAGAAGGAGGCCTCAGCACACTGTTTTCCTAAGTAGGCTGCTGAAGCAAAAGTACAACATTAAGAACACAAACATACCCTGTTCTCGTGAATATTTATTTCACCCTACCTTCTGCACGTCTGTAGCCCCGTGTCTTTTGTTGTTGTTGCTGGTCTTTTATGTTTCTTTTTGTGTAGCTTAAATGACCTCTATCGAGTTGAAATCTATGACATTGTCACAAAGTCATCTTGTGATAGAACACATTACCAACTGTCAGTGTAACTATGATTTCATCCCACATTTCAATTTATCTTCATTACATGTCAGAAATTCAAAAGGTCATACCTAATTTACCATAAAAGAACAAGAAGTCCAAAATTTCAAATATTTTGTAAACAAATAAATTATAGGCAATTATCCTCTAAGTCTCTTTTTTTCCAGTAAATTACTAAAAGTCCTCCAAATTAATGTTGCTGTTGTTGTTTGTCCCTTTTCTTCGCAAATCTCTATCTTAATCGGTGTTTTAACAATTTTTTAATATCCTTGATTTAATTTGCTTTGCAGACACACTAATTGATATTGACACTTTTTTGTTAATAAGTTGTTGCAAACCTTTTACTATTTTTTCTGTCTATTAGTTCTAAATATTGAGTCCCTATTTCTTTCTATTTTATTTGACTATTTTCAGTATTTATTGGTGAGGTATTTTTATTAGCCTTAAACATTGTAATGATATAAAATCTATTAAATAGATGCATTTAAATTCTTTCTATTTGATCAATAATGGGTTTGAGGGATTTCCATAAGGACTATTGGTAAATATTTATGAATCTTTTATCTGTAATTTAATCATCGGTGGAATATAAGTTTTGCAAAGTGATGTTTAAATTCCTAGATTTTATGTCAAACTTATGTATGAGTCCAGAACTCAATCCAAAATATTGAACCTGGAGGACTTTTTGTCAAGCAGAATAATCAATAACTTTAAAAATAATAAACAAAAAAAATCTAAATAACAAAATGTGCTGTTTTAAACAACAAATGTATTTAATTGTACATATTTTGTGTTCAATTCAAGCCCATTTTTAGTGTACACTAATACATCATTACCTTTCTCGTAAGTGAGAACAAACTGTTGCTCAGGGATATGGAATCTTAACCATTTAGAATATAATCCTAATATCCCAAAAAAGTTTCTAAAAAGTGGAAAAAATAATTTTACAGTGGCAGGGTATGATTAACGCTTCGCAAGTGATCACTATATTTAAATGAAGTCATCTGCTTTTGCTGGTTGGCTATTTCTCAGGAGCAGCCATGATTCACGTTAGATCCAAAAATGAATTTGATTAGATGTGAAGCAGAGAGCAGCCAAGCACTTCAATATGAAGGAGAAAAAGGTCAGGCATGGAGTTTGCTGCTAGTTCACCTCCTCCACTTCCACACAGGCACCTCACATTTACGACCAAAAGGGAAAGAGGTTGTCCCTCTTCCCTGGTCAAAGTTTGTAATTAGTACTAAGTGCTTTTTTTCTAAATCTAAAACAAATTTCCAGTTTTTATACAATTAACACATGTAGAATGTTTCCAACAAGGTACTCCAAAATTCTATCCATTTGCTGTGTGTGCCCCAACTAGTTAGAAATAGATTATTCATACTGACAGTTTGTTTAATAGCAAAAGCCATAATTTTCTCACTTCATTATGTCCAATCTGGTTTCTTAACCTTGAACAGTCCCCATTCTCTAATCCTTAAAGCTTATCTAGGCTTTGTTTTTTGAGTGTCTGTCAGTCCACTTCCACTGAGCTGAGGGCTTTTTATCAAGTGAACAAGTGGGAAGTTAACAACGAGGGTGCAACGTGAACTAGGCTAGTGTTTTCAGAGTTGTTTTACACATCTTTTAAGAAAATTAGTAGCAAGCGTTAATGTTTGCTGCTTCCATTGAGCGTTGCTTTGCTTTCTACTTATCACTTCTACGCCAGCTATGCCCAATGTTGCTGCTTTGTGTTGAATAAAAGCGAGATGCAGGCAAAGGGAAGGTGGGTTGATGTCTATTTATTTCTGCATAGTTACCTTTCTATTTAAATTAAGTTTGAAGGAGACACATGGCAAATTCCAGTTTGAAGGTTTACAGTGTTTTTTTAATTCTATTTGTTCAATCACGCATTGTAAAACCACTCAATTTTGCTATACCAGTAAGTCCTGTGGCGCCTCGCTCGGCCGCTTCAACTTCAACACTCGTGCTCAAAAATGGCCAATTTATCCCAATAAATCCATCACAATTAAACGATAACAACCGTGCCATAAGAGCAAGCAGAATTCAAAAACTTTTTGTCTCTGTCTCCTCGTCCAGACATCACATGCACAATATATAAAGAATGGCAGGATGGAAAAGATTCGTAGCACTACACACTTCTCTCATCATTAAACGAACATGGGCAAAACAGAGGGCAGGGTGAAATGGAAGTTGGCTCAAAGACAATCGGTAACTGAGAAGAAAGTGACAAAGAAGATAGATGGTAATGTGGGAGAGGGACAAAGGAGAAGACGCACCTGTGTGCACAGTAGAGTGGGGCACAGTCCATCATCTCTAAGACAGGCAGACAGTCTAGAAGTTAATTTTTACCTCAATTTAAGAGGAGTCTGGACTAGACTTAGAAAGTTAGTTGCACCTTTCAGAAGGTTCTAGGAAAACAAGCAAACTCAACACAGGAAGTTGTGTAGAGCAGTGTTTCCCAACCACTGTGCCGCGGCACACTGGTGTGCCGTGAGCAATGGTCAGGTGTGCCGTGGGAAATTGCAAGAAGTCATATAATGTGATATTCAGAGAGAGAAGTTAATATGAATATAAGGAGATTAAAATCTAACTATTACAATGTTCAAATCAAAATATGACCGTTAAATTGTAGATTATACTATTATTTGATTCAAGTTGTGAAACAGAAATTTTGTTGCTTATTTTTCTCTAAGTCGAAATGGAAGTTGTCTGGTTTCTAGCGCATTAACTTTTGCCGACGTAAAGTCTGTGTGAACACAATTTTTTTTGCGGAATATTAGGAGATTTAAGTAATATTTAGAGAAAAATCATAAAATGATGCGATCAATAACTTTACTTGGTTATTTGCATGAATCAAACCGGAAGTTTTTCAGGGTCCACAGGCCAAATTTCCGTGACATTAGGTCATTGTGAAAAATTAGATTTCGGAATAATTTTGGATGCGATTTCTGCTGATAAAACTTCGATGAGAATAACTATTATAAATATAGGCGACAAAGATTTTCAGATGGTGGTGTCCCTTGAGATTTTTTTCAATGCAAAAAGTGTGCCTCGGCTCAAAAAAGGTTGGGATACACTGGTGTAGAGGATAGAACCCTCCATCTCAGAATTGTGAGTCTAGGTCTGTTCCGACCCTCCTGAGTGTAGTTTGCATATATTTTCTTCCATGCCTGCCAGGGTTTTCTTCGGGTGCTCCGATTTCTTGTCGCTGTCAGTACTTTTTAACTCATCTGCTGCCACTGACAGTGAAAGATCTCCAATCCATTTATGGCTGGCAGTTATTCATCGCTGTCCCTGTCAATGGCAGCAAATAAGTTAATGTAAGATAGATAGATGAGTATCATGAACAATGTGATTTATTCTATCATCCTTGTCCTTTTACGTGCAGGTTAGCGCTGTATGTGTACGAGTACCTGCTGCATGTAGGAGCTCAGAAGTCGGCACAGACCTTCCTCTCGGAGGTAAGTCACAAAGAAAGGATGTGCATGCGTATGTCGTGCATGTTCAGAACGCTTTGACAAATCGACCGACCCGAGTGCGGCGTGTCCAGTAAGTGTAAAAGCTGATTGAATTAGCCAGGACAAAATGTGCTGAGCCAACATGTCTGTAGCAGCCGATAAGCTTTTTTAACATTTGCGTTGCAAGTAGCCGAACTACAGCCAGGAAGCATTAAACATGACGTTTTTGTGCCGACGTCTCTTCTATGACATCATTCACTGATGTCCTTAAAAGCTCATTTTGTCCTTTGTGGTTTCCTCTTTTCCTTCCTCTCTTACTGGCGTCCTTATCTCCACCGCTATTACTCTTCCTTGGATACAAGTGTGTCCTTGCTGTAATTTAGATGAGGTAAAAAGGGGATGAGGTGGGAAGGAGGTCAGTAGATTCTGGTGCCTCGGCCTAAATAGCAGTAAATTCTCATTTTAGAGGACAGTAGATCGAGGCTTGTGGGGAAAGAGAACAATGAAAAGGAGGATGGTAAAGGTTATATCATAGGCTGCCGCCACTTCTTGTCCTTCTAACTTTATGCTTTGCGTCTACTCGCACCCGCCAGCCAACCACATGAAAATGATAGTTGTCCTTAGGTTGAATGTGGGAATGCATTAGCTAATGTGAAACAAGAATAAACACAGCCTTGTATACAACTGGCACACACTCAACTTTAGCTGGGATAGTGGTGTGCAGAAAAACACAACATTGAAGATCCGTTATCCACCTTTTATCATCCACATCTGTTTACATACACAAGGAAGTAAACGACAAAATGCACTTTGCACAACTTGCCTTTTACAGTTACACTTTTAATGATAACCACCTAATGTGACTTCAATAGATTTTTAAAAAATACATATTCACATCTCTTTTCATAAACCGCTTTACCCTCATTGGGGTCACAGGGGGTGCTGGAGCCTATCCCAGCTTACTCCGGGCCCAGGACATGACCTGGATTTGAAACCAGGACCCAAAGCTGTGAGGCCGACGTGTTAACCACTGGCGCCACCGGGCCTACATACTTGATATCCGTTTTAATTGTTGCTTCTTTAATTTTTTTGTATAGTTAAATGCATAATTTGTATCCCAAGAGTTCATGCAGCTGTTGAACCATGCAAGGAGAGAGATGCCTCTTTCCTCACCCCCTTACTAATCAGCTTCTTGTCTTTATAATCTGTCCTGCTCAACTGCTTGGTCATGCAGAACACAGGATCTGTATACCTTTTTTATATGCAGAATAAGAAAGGGATTTGAGAGCATGGAGACTAAGAGAGGAAAAAAAGACTAGGAAGAAGAGGAGAATTTAACCAGAGAAAACTTACCGGAGGGAAAATAAAAGAAAATTCGACTCAATTTTAAAACAAAACATTTTATGCGAAACATTTTATATTGTAGTCAGGATTTACTCAATGCAGTAATGTTGCAACCTTTGAGACAAGACAGCGGTACAATTTGAGTTTTTTGGACGTGACTAGGCACTATGAACACTTTTACTATAATTTTTAAACATCCTGCATTTTGACTCTCCAGATATTCACATAGTTTGAGAAGTAAAACAAAAATGCTAGATTCATTCATTGCAGACATATGGCGTACACTGAATAGGTTATGTACCAAATACTAATGGAATCTGGTTGCCCAGCTGGACACCAACCCAAGACACACTGCTGTCGACTCACTCATCCAATTTGCCCAACTATCCAGCCATGTGCAAGTGTGTCCCCCATACACTTGAGTAAATATACTGTTTTAGTCCCAGTGCATACCACATTAATGTTGTAAGGCCACTAAAGTCTCGACTGGAGCTGTTGAAGCATGTAAGAAGAGAGACGCTTCCTTCCTCCCCTTTTACCAATGAGCTTCAAAGCATAGCATTCCTCTAAAAGTCTCAGTCTGACCTGCAGCTGAGGTCAAGACAGTCTGACTAAAATTGCAATGTTCCGCTGTTTTCCTGTTATCAGTCTCGACTCTGTTAAAACAGATGACTCGGTATTCCCTGATACATTAAATGTTTAAAACATTTAGCAACAACCAAGATTATTTAGATTTTTAGTAACATACCGGTTTGGTCATGATGCTGCAGACTTTTAGAGTGTGCCTTTAAATATGTGCTGTCTGAACATAAATCAGCTTCAAGTACATGGGTTGACGTCATCGCTGTGTTAGTCAATGACCTTCACCGAGTCAATGCATAGAGGACTGTAGTATATAACAAGTGATTTGTTCACCTGAACTTACTCTGTACCTTTCTGATGCCATTAAATCCTCCCTCTCAGGTTAGTTATCTTTTTTCACATGTAAAAATCTAAACTAGCTTGAGGGGAGAAGTAGAATGCACATTTTTGATGCAGTGTCATTGTATATACAGGTGAGAAAAATAAAGAAGGATGTGATTGGGGTGTTTTACTTTCTTCCTCAGGTTTGCACATGTTCGTCATAACGTCACCCCCCCCCCAACACACCCTCAGCTTGTTGTGAATAGACAGAGATCCCAGACAAAGACTGACCTATCCACTCAAGATCTTTTCTGTTCTCTCGCTCTCTCTATCTCTTTTCTTTCACCACCACATAACTGCATATAATGACAAAGTAACATCACAATTCCACTGTATGTCAGGTGTCCTATTTGTTGGCCGTGTTTGGTAAAGCAACTGTTTTTTCTCTCTCCTGGTTTGCCTAGATTCGATGGGAGAAAAATATCACGTTAGGAGAACCTCCAGGGTTTCTCCACTCTTGGTGGTGGTAAGTACTATTGTCTTTCAAAATCAAAGAGAGATCATTGTATCTCGATAACGGACATCTGACTCAAATAAAATGTGTATTTTTTATGTTGCAGTGTTTTCTGGGACCTGTACTGTGCAGCTCCAGAAAGAAGAGAGACATGTGATCACTCCAGTGAAGCCAAGGCCTTCCATGACTATGTAAGTCAACAAATATTAGCAATGACTCTTGTATCCTTATTGTTTATTTACTACTGATCATTTTACCTCATGTAATACTATTGGGTGAAATGCTGATTAATTATGAACTACGTATAGTTACAACCAAATGAGTCATCATCTGGAGTTTAACAGATTTTAACCAAATAAGTTTGTTATTTGGTCTCAACTAAATATTTGGGACATTTCAGGAAAATCATTTGCTCCAGGCAGGTTTTAGTAGGACAAGTGCATTGATGGTCTTCAGTCCTCTGTTCTTCCTGTGTATCCTCCGGACTGACTCATCACATTTATCTGGGATGGGCTTTATTGAGATGTATAGTAGGAAGTGCACAGGTCAGGACTTTTTGCCTACCCCAGCAGGATCTTCCAACTCTCCACATCTCCTTTTGTGGGTTATACAGTGTGTTCATTTTGAGGTGTGTGTGTGTGTGTGGGGGGGGGGGGGGGGTGTTGTGCTACTGGATGCTCGTGTGTTGTGCAGGTGATGCTACTGATGATCAGTGTGATGAATATGGTAGTCACACGAAGGACGAGGTAGCTATGGGATGATGTCATCCTTTGGCTGCGTTGATGCAAGCCGTAGGGCAGTGTGACCTTCGTTCACAGGGCTAGAAAAGAAGGATAGAATGGTGGAAAGATAGAGGGAATGATGAAAAATCAATCAATTTTCAGCATTAAAAAGCATGTCAAAAGACAACTGTATCAACTATAAACAATGCAATATTTTCTTCTCTGATCAGAATCAATTGAAGAATGACTCGTAATCTTTCTTAATGACTTGGATTTTACATTTCCTGCAGGGATGTAATCAGACAAGTACAATTAGACCCATTGTAATAACTCTGAGGTCAGTTTCAATCAACACCTTCAATTCCTCAAAGCTGCTGAGATCCAATCAGAGGTACATACTGTCACATACTGTAACTGTTGCTCAATTATAACCAAGAAGACATTTGCTGTAAATGTTAAAAGACTATTGCAGCTCTATTTTCAGCAGGCTCCTTGTCTGCCGTTTCTCCACTTGGATATGCATAGAGATTTTAATCAGACATTGTGAATGTAATTACCTGCAGGTAGCTAATTAGGAAGTGAAGTTCTAATGAATACCATTGCAAATTCTTGGCACTGTTTTTCATTTTTAGTTCTTTTCGAGGACTAATTTTCCAGCATTTTACATCACAAATAGAATACTTTAACTACGGATGTGTACAGCATAGTTGGCAAGGCTTTTCTTCCAGGCGAACAAAACCATTGAAACCCAGTGAGTGGAGTGAGATGCAATCTTATTGATTTTTTATTATTCTCAGGCATCAGATTTGCCGTTTGCAGTTCTGTTAAGTGCTTAGTAAATTCTGTTCTCAAAAGTAAATGAATGGATTCCATTTGTGAGATGCCATGAAGTCATACAAATATTTTTAAATGCATTACTCAGATGTGGCCTTATTGAACAGTCTTAGTGTTAAAAGTTGTGTAGTAGAGATACAGTAGCTTTTAACGACAGATACATTCTATAAAGTAAGTTAATTCAAATAGTGTGTCTGGCTTTATCTATTCCAAGATAAAGCAGGAAAAAATGGGCAGTTTTATCAAAGTGACTTTTTTATTGCAATGGAATTATGTATGATTTGTATTTATATACAGTATTGCAATGTCTACTGCATGCATGTTCTAACAAGTACTTGAGTGTTATTGTCTCACTGTACAAAAATCGGCTTAGTGAGTTAATATTCTTCCAAAGAGGTAGGTAGTTAAAGATCGCAAAGAAAATTAGTGTTCGCAGATTGTGCTGGGACCCATGAATTTGATACCAAACTCTTGGAATTGAAGAGATTATCAGCGTCTGACACGTGTACTGGTTGTGCTGTGCAACCCTGATAAGAAAGTGCTTATTAACGGAAGCAAGCTGTTGGTTGGAAAAAAAGGCTCCCCAGGGGTAAGAAAATAGGCTTATAAGAGAATTGTATGGCTTTGAGTGCCCTGAGAGGTGAAGCTTTGCAAGTGGTCCAAATGTGGCGATGTCAAATTAATTATTTTATCGTGGTCTGCATAGTAGCTCTTGTTTTTTTTTTCTTCAGGTTGATTTTACAACTATTAAACTATCTTGCTGTACTAGCACCTCATTATATATAATTCACTTTTCTCAACAAATGAATAGAAACAATTTGCAGTGAAATATATACTGCTCAATTCATTGCAATTGTTTTATTTGTTCACACTGCCGCCGTGTGCCGAAAATCCCAAATACAAGGGAAATGCTGACTTGAAAGGAGTGTTGTCAAAGTTGATGACATTTAAAAGCTCCCAAATTGTGTTAGTAAATAAAAAATGTCATGAACATTCATTTTGGGAGTGTTCTAGTGCTTTAAATCTGTCCATTCTCCTTGTCAATGAGGAAAATAGATGGACGAAGAGGTAATTGGGCAGCAGTATTCTCTTATGAAGTCATTACACAACACCAGTGTGGGAGACAGCAGACACACGACAGTTGGAAACCAAAAGGAGAGCTCACCAAGCAGTGCCGAGAGCAAGCCACTTTGATATAAAAAAAAGAAAGAAAAAAAGACTCACCTTAATGGGCTTTATATACTCCTGGATGTGTGTTTACTTTGAATGACTGAACAGTTCTACAGTCTTTATTGTGTCTGGAAAAGATGGTGTTTGTTTGAAGGATTAATGTGAAACAAGGTTCATAAACACATGAGCCAAATAGTAAAAGCATGTAAGCATTTGGTGCATATTTTGATAGACTGGTTTGTTGTTTGGGCTTATTTAATTAGTTTGAGTTGGAGGTCTACACGCTACTCAGTCATGTTCTAGTATAGTTTTGTTTCATTGGGTGAGTCTGATGTTTATTGTCATTATAGTGGACTTCAGCATAGTTGTCATCTTAACCCAGGGATTTTTTCAAGGGGTCATAGAAAGTTCTATATTTTGAAATTATTGATGGTTTCTATCAAGATTGCAAAAGTGGCCAGACTCACATTTCTGTTTCTGTTATGTGTCTCTGAAATTGGCTCTAATTCTTTGGAAATGTCAAACCATAGTGTTTGGATTCCTGTTAACATTTACTGAGAAATGTTTGTGTTTCTCTGTGGATAAACTGTTTTATGATGATATTCTGTTACAATATCAACAAATAACCACAGACACTTTGCACAGAAAAGAACATATTGTAATAGTCTTTATTCTTTCTTGTCCAGCTCATATAGAAATTAACAATAAGCAATTAGAAATGTGTATATCATTCATTGTATTGTTACAATACGGCCATTATGCTGTCAACTTTTTCCAGTTGTGAAATTACCTTCACTGTATATGAAATTGAAGTAAGGTATTTTTACCATGATTATTATTTTGGGGACAAATTAAGTACTTGAACTTTGTTTTTAGGGACTAAAAAAAAGACATCGTTCCCCTTGTCTTAAAGAATTGTGGGTAACAAGCTGCTTCCAACCAGTCGTGAACCAAGGGGGATGGAGAGACCCCCAGTCTGTTTCCAAGGAAACAGAGCCATCTCTCTTCCTTTGCTCCATTCTCCAATGTTCCTTGGCAGTGTTGAGAAAGAGGAGGAGGAGGGAGATGTGCAGGTGACTCACTGTAGCATCATCGCCATGGCAATGAGGAACGGGTTCTCAGTGATGTGGGGAGCAGGGAAAACTCCATAGTTTGTTCTAAGGTGGAATTGGTTTTCATAACAAATTATCTTCCCTTCCTTCTTTAGTCTTTTTTTTCAATCCTCCTAGATATTCAGGGTTAATATCCTGCCTATTTTACCACTTCCTTTTCACCTTCAGTTTTCCATAGCCATCCCCCTCATTAAGTTTCCCACAGAGTCATGTGCATGTTTAGACAAGTGGATGGGCATGTTTGTGTTGGGGTAATGGTTTCATCTCTCACATTTGGAAAAAAAAACACAACTTTTGGTTAATGGAAGATTAAGATTTTTGTGCCCTGCAATCAACATAGTTCATAGAAGTACATTTTAAGAAATACTACTTAATAAGATGTATTACAATACAGCTTTTTATCACTTCTAACTATAAAAGTAAAAATCAACATTTTGTTCAAATGGAAACCCTCCACGTTTGTGTTTTTATTATTATTTAATTCACTTTTTTAGAATTGATGGAAAATAAATCTCACCTACGTGTCACTTTGCTATTTTGCTGGGTTTTGGGTCAACAACCAGGAATCAAACCCATATGAAAGAAAGAAGCTGTTAGCTATTTGTTACAACTATAATGGAGCTTAATGACATATATAAGGATAAAACATAGCATGACACAGCATCCCTTTTATCCCAAGCTGTGCCTGTAATCTTCCTCCTTTTCGCTCTATTGCGTCTCCCCCCCTTATCCCCCCCCCCCTAGCGTGTTGAATCCAAGTGAGATAGAGACTTGTGCTGAAGTGTGACTCTCCGGCTCCACACTGGCTATCATTTTCAACCCGTTGTGTGTATCTGACAGCACATCAGCCCAGCAGCAGCACCTAACATCTCACACAGGCCATCACTGACCATAGATGTTTACAAGGGTCGATAATGACATCAGTGATAAACTGACCAACTGATTATCTGATAGTGTCCTACCTCAGCAGTGAATTCAGCTAGATTATTATTGTGTTGCCATTATAGCCAATAATCAGCTTTAATGATGGCATCATTTTCTGCTCCAGGTGATAATAAAAGGTGAAAAAATGGATGAAATCAAGGTGCACAATTGCCGGGCAAGAGATATTATGTGTCGTTATGTCTGACATTTGCATTTTAAAATTTCTGGGAGGAGTTAAAAAAGAAATACAACTGATGACTGATGACCTCTTACAGCTGGATTCAAAACTGTAATAAAGGTCAAAATTAAATTGCAAATATTAGATCATAGACTGCTTCACATTATATGAATTTCTCCAGGACAACTCCTAATTACTGTAAGGGTGTCTAAAAAGTGCGTCCAATAAGGACTGAGTTTATTGAAATATTTTGCATTACCTCAAGAGACTGGAGAATGTGTACAATTCATCTGCATAGCATTAATCATCCTTTTGCTTTGTGTGTGAGTGTGTATGTATACGTCAAACTTCTAGCATCTCCTCTTTCCATCCGACTCACTCTCATGCTCAGGAAGTGGCTAATGGCATTTTTAGGGGATGGTGGGAGCAGTAAAGAGGGAGGGGGGATGGAGTTCCTTCCTGTGTGGTGTGTTTTTTTGTTTTTGTTTTTAGAACTCTTCCATCCGAGTCTTCATACTAAACCTTCGACACTCAATGTTTAGCAGGACGTGTTTTTTCACCACGGCTAATATTATGGCAAATGATGGATTTTTTTTTTCAAAATTAGTGCATTCAAGTATTTTTTGCAGCACCCCCCGCAACCCTAATGGTAAAGCGGTTCAGAAAATGAGATGAGACATAATATTATGCTAATATCATTATTATCCACATACAATATCCATTAATAAAAGTCGACTGCAGGAGAAACAAAGTGTCGAGGAGACAGTGAGGCAAAGGCAAAAACGGAGACGGTGAGATAGAGATGAGAGGAGAATGTTTGACATTCTACTCACGCAGTGTCTCTCATAGTGTTGCTCAGTCTCTAAAGCAAAATGGAAATGATTCCACACTTTCTCTTACACATACACCCACCCACCCACACACACACTAAACGTGTTGCATATGCATATATTAGTGAGATACACGAGTGGTAAACTTACAGGGTTTGTTATCTCCTTGAGTATTACTAGGACATAACAGTGATTAGATTAGTGCCGTGCGAATGTATTGCATTGCTCGATTACTTTATATTGTAGTGGTCTTTTGTGTAATTGCACTACCTTGCTCATTCCCTCAAACCAATGTTTGCATTCTCCGTGGGGTACCAAGGGATAAGCTTTACTTTGAGTAGATTCAATCGGCTGCCAACTTTGTTTCTACATAAACGTCCACAAGAGTGTTGGTTCCACAAAATGCATTTCTGATTAAGAGACGGTAGTAATACAGAGCTTTCGCCTCCATAGTCCTTTTTCAGAGCTGTAATTGATTCTCAATTCCATAAAAGGCAGCTGGCAAATGTTGCAGTGGAATGAATATTCTGTAGAAGTATTGTAACACGCTTTCAGATAAAGGGATACCATTTTTAGTTTTAAGGCTACATTGCAGTGTCACTCAATGGATACTATCAAGTATGGTGATTTTGAACCCTCAACTCTTGACTTTTACACTTTTTTGTATACTTTTTGATCATGTGTATTGTAGAAAAATGAATTGTCGTACGAAAGGTGCATTTTGTGCACGCTGTCTTGAGCGCATCTTGTAGTTTGACTTTGCAATAACTGATTGCAATTAGACAAAGTAAGAATAGAAGTGGTTCCAGAGATTTCCCTTAGGCAGTTCAGTTCTGAATTAGGCTGGCAAATAGTTTCGAGGAGTTAATTGTAACATTAAAAAGTTACTTAAGTGCTGCTTTTTACAGCTGTGTGACAAAAGTTACATTTTAATGGCTAATAAAGAAAGGTATGATGTAAACACTATAGGTCTCTTAAAACCCATCTAGGGTTTTCAATTAGGGTTTCAAACTAAGTTTAAGGTTTGACATAGATAGGTTAGGGTTCTTTATGATCCAGGCTCCAACTTTCACAATGAAGAAAATGTTTTATTTCTCTAAAAGGCAGAATTTTAATAATAATCTCAGTCTGGGGTGTAGTCTGCCTATTGCCCAATGTCCACTGGGATAGCCTCCAGCAATCCCTGCAACCCTTGCGAGTATCCGTGGCATTGATGATGAACAATATAAACAATCTTCACCATCATACAACTTACTTAGTGTATAATAAATTAAAAGTACTCAACCTGAAAAATAAGCAGGAGTAACTACTGAAGTGTATAGCTACTGAATTATTGTGACGTCTAGTTTTTGTGGGAGGAAAACATGATACAAAGGCTTGATGGCTAATTAACACGAAAGTCGTGTTTGCTCAATGCAATATCTCCGCTCGAGGAAAGTATGGATGAGGTCTGAATGGTGCAACATTTGGGGTTTTCAACATTTGAGGTCTCGCAGAATGGAATAAAGTCTAGTTTGAAGATAAAAGGTTCCTTCTAGTCCCTAGGGCAGGCAGTCATCTTGACTTGTTTTTGTTGTTTTTCTTTTCTCTCTGTTCACCCATTTGAAGAGCGAAAATGCTGCTTCGTCAGCAGGTCAGGTAGATATTTTTCTCCTTCATAGACCTCCTTCCAACACACAAATACACGCTCACATAATCTCTGCTTTGTCCTCATTTTCCTCTCTCTCTCTCTGTCTCCCTCTCTCTCTCTCTGCCCCCCCCCCTCTCTCTCTCTCTCTCTCTCTCTCTCTCTCTCTCTCTCTCTCTCTCTCTCTCTCTCTCTCTCTCTCTCTCTCTCTCTCTCTCTCTCTCTCTCTCTCTCTCACTCACTCACTCCTCTTTCTCTCTCTGAGCATGAAGGCAAACTCAGCAGACCTCTAGGCTGCTATACTGCAGATGCATTGTGGGTAATCCATAATGGAAGAAAAAATTAGACCAAAAAGCGTGACAACTCCCAAAGTTCCTCTAATATATTTAATCTTTGTTTGGCAATGCTACTCTGTGTCAATATCAAGTTTTCCCAAACGATTCAGGGTGTCCCCCGTCTAGTGCTCATAATTAGCTGTCCCCCATCTGGTGATCATAATTAGCTGGAATAGGCTCCAGCACCCCCTTGACCCTTGTGACAATAAGCGCATCAGAAATTGAATGAACATTTGAGGAAATCAATAAAATTCATTGGTATTTCTGTTGTTGCTTTTTTCTAAATGGGATTGATGGATATTTTTATAATGCAAACCTTCAAGTGAAAGTTTCTGAGGTTAGAGTTTTTTAGTAAAGAATTAGAGGGGGAAAAGGGTGATATGCACACATTGTCACGTAGGGCAGCTTATCTTATTTTGACACTGGCACAAAAATCAACATAATGTTTATTTTTGACTTTTAGAGTGCGGCAGCAGCTCCTAGCCCCGTCCTTGGGAATCTCCCCCCAGGAGATGGCATGCCTGTGGGTCCAGTCCCGCCAGGATTTTTTCAGGTGAGCACACAGCATAGTGAGTGCAACTTTGCTGGCTGCAAATATTTTAAGTACCTTTGCAACCGAACTCAAATGCCTACATCTGTCATGCAAATCAACAATTTTCTTTAATTCCTCTGTTGGCTTTCTCGGGTACTGTTGCCCCATCAAACACAATTGAAGAACAGAAATTGTGGACGTGGACTCTTGAGGGCCTTGAGTACTCAGTAGGGGTCTATAAGTGATATTACAATAGCCTTCAAAGTCAAGCAAATTTACTACTATACCATTGCTGTTGCAAAAGAGTTCTATGGCCACCTCCTGGTGTATTCTAAAACTACATTTTGTCATCGCATACATATGTCCTGTATTAAGTGAGATCTACACTACATAGAATTGATATTTTAGCATTTAATGATGCAGATTTTTTTATTTTTTTTTAGGGAAAAAAGGAACAAGATCCCTACATTTGCTTGAACCTTTATATATATATACATACATGAGCCAATGGAACATTAATGGCAATTAAATAAATTTTTAAAATATTAGGTTTTCATGACACTAGTGTGCATGTATAAAACAAATGTATAAATGTGCTGAACTCAATATATTATATTTATTTTATTTTGCACTGTTGACTCATGTCATTAACAGCAAATGTCTTCTATTATAGGCAAAGTGTTATGTCATTTTGGCCGTGCGGCATATTGGCATGAGCAGGATGAGTTAAGAGTTAATTCAGACCTTTATTCCTATCTGCCTGTTTTAGCCTTTTATGTCCCCTCGATATCCGGGAGGACCCAGACCGCCCCTCAGATTACCCAATCAGGTATGAGGCACAGTGACCCCTCTGAGTGCAAACACAACATTGGCAAGAAGAAAAGGTCATCAGCGATTGTGTCCAGGACCCTGGTGATAGTTCATTGTTTGTCTGTAGGGGCTTACTGGTGTCCCAGGAGGTCAAGCGATGTTACCCAGTGGCATGGACCCAACAAGACAACAAGGACATCCAAGTATGGGTGGACCAATGCAGCGCATGACACCTCCAAGGGGTATGGTGCCACTTGGGCCCCAGGTTTGTACCTGTCTGTCCCTTCTCTTCTAAATGAGTGTCTTTCATTCTGACTCCTTATTTTTGTTGCCTTGTCTTCTAGAGCTATGGAGGAGGGATGAGGCCACCATTGAACGCACTAGTTGGGCCTGGGATGCCAGGCATCAACATGTATGTGTAAAAAAATATCTCCTATGAAGTGAAAGTTAAAGACCAAATCTTTCAATTTTTCATCAATATGTGTCTATGTTTGAGTTCCCTGGAGATAATAAGAGAGTTTGCAACTCAGTTCAATATGTTTAAAACAATGAATTAGGCTAAACCGTGTGTTTGTATGTGGAAACAGGGGACCAGGAGGTGGAAGACCCTGGCCAAATCCTACAAATTCAAACTCTGTAAGTGTAAGATTAATTATGGTCACATTCCATTTGATTAAAGTTACTTTCTACATTTTTTTTCTGTCACTTCTTACAGACTCCCTATTCATCTGCATCTCCAGGAAGTTATGTGGTATGTATTTTTCATCACATTGGAATCAAGTATTATTGTTACTGATATAAACTAATGCTCTTCATTAACTTTAGTGTGTTTCTCAGTCAAAATGTCTTCATTCATCACAAAAATATCCTCATGTGCCATATTCGTAAGAACCTAGCTAAGGATATTCCGAAAGAGGGGAAGGGATCAAAATGTTATTGTTGTGCAATCCACCAATAGTACTTTGGCGAACCACCAATAGTTCCTTGGCTATCTACTGCTAGATTGTCATCTATGTAATAGGCACCCCTGATCAATACTCAATACTAACAGGCATACAGAAGTTTAATGTATTCAGATAAGCTTTTCCCATCCATTGCAACATAATACTTAAAACTGTTATTTCCTTAACTGAGTAATGATTCTCTTTCTGGCCCAGTCTTAATTCCATCCCGAATTCAGGCAAATCATTAAACGCTGGTTTTTGTACTCTTAACTTTCAGGGACCTCCAGGAGGAGGGGGACCACCTGGTACTCCAATTATGCCAAGTCCGGCAGGTAGGATACTATTTACATATTCCTCTATGCTAGTGCAAATGTGGAAAGTAGCTGGGGTGTGGTTAAAATGTTTTTAAAAATGTGCATATATTTTCAAGTTTCAGACTACTGTAATATTAGACCAGTGCTTTTGCTGTCTATTAAATTGCAAATCCATTAATCCCATTAAATTGAGGATTAAGTGTATATTTATGCCATCCCATCCTTTTTACATCATTCTACAACTTCCCCCACCAGATTCAACTAACTCTGGTGACAACATGTACACAATGATCAGCACAGGAGCCCCAGGTGGCAGTCGCCCAAACGTGAGTCTTACTTTCATACTTATGTTTGTCGGAACTTGGCTGAACATAAGTGCTAGACTGTCATGACTCCTTTTTTGTGAGTACTTTTGCTGACCTGTGTGTGGTTGTGTGTGCCCTCAGTTCCCAATGGGTGCGGGAGGTGACGGCACATTAGGGGGAATGGCTGGAATGGAGCCTCATCACATGAATGGATCATTAGGTACAGGAGCAAAATGGGATAATTTGTCAAATAATAGGTAGAAAATATGTTCATGACGTTTGTGATTTCTTTAACTCAGGGTCTGGAGATATGGACAGTCTCCCAAAGGTAATATTATTTATTTGTGAATGTGCTTTAGCAGTAGTAAGTGCTTATTCGAATTTTTCTCGTGTTCATGCAGAACTCGCCAGGTAATCTGAGTATGAGCAACCAGCCCGGCACCCCCAGAGAGGACGGTGAGATGGCTGGGAACTTCCTCAACCCTTTTCAGAATGAAAGTGTAAGTGTAATCTGAGAGCATTAATATGGATAAGATCTTTGTCCAAGGTTTTTCATATATATATATATATATGCTTAGGGACTTTATTTATTCACATTTAAAAATGACGTAGACTACAAATCAGTGTACGTTCAATTGAATATAGGATGTTGATGGGATTTTTAATATGTCTCTTGGCAGTATTCTCCAAACATGACCATGAGCGTGTGAGGAGCAGGCCAGCGGCTTTTTAGCGGGCCGCCGACTTGATCTGATGTCAACTGTGAGTCTTTGGCCTCAAACCTGCGCGATAAGGACAGTGAGTGAGCCAGGGTTTTGTTTTCCGACACCTACACACCTTCCTTCCTCGTTGTTTGTCCATTCTAAATAACTCCTTGGCCACACTCATCAATTCCTCTTCTGCAACTATGCGACTGTACAAAGGAACAATTGAAACGCATGGAGGAAATCCCCAAGTGTATTTTGTGTGGACCTCTCATGCCCCAATGGACAGATGGACAGCATTCTATTTATTTTCAAGTTTAAAGACAATCCAGAGGGTTAAGTTTTCTGTAACTCATCACCATGAACATTATTTTTTTCTGTAATTTACCAAACAAATATACCTTATCTTGTGAGAAAATGTAGACATATTCCAATCGTATTACCTTGAGGTTTATTCAATTTACTGCAGTTTTTGCGATGCCTTTTTCTTTCTTTATTTGTCCACCATGCTCAGTGTGTACTAAAAAAACATGATGCTCTACTTCATATTTTTCTAATTCTGGTTATGTCCAGTGTTCAAGATGAATAGAAGCAAATATTGACTTTTCTTTTCTGATTTTTTGATTAAATGCTGGCCCCCTAGGTTTGAGTTTTTAAAAAAATAGCATTAATAAGAGTTCTAAGACAAATCAGGAAAATTTAGCACTCCAAAACTCATCATCCGATCAAACTGTGACATGAAGACTAATAGACTAAAAGAGCGGTTGGCAAGGAAAATGGGATTGTTTCTAATTCATGTTTTTGATGTTTTATTTATGGTGTACAAAAGGTCCACGTGCCTGTGAATATCCTCCATCCGCCTTCCTAACTGCAAAGTGTACAGCCCACAAATGTAGCTCCCTGTCTTGTATGTGTATTTGATATTATGATTCATATTATTTAATGAAAATTTCAAATTACTAATGCGAGAAACGGACCGGCGACGATACAATGTGACAACTCAAACGAAATAACTATTTGTTCTTCTTTTGTAAGTATGAAGCCATAGGTGGGAGTACAAGACGACACATTTGTAAATTGGACCATGATTAATGGCGCTATGTTGAACTCCATTTGTGATGTATTCACTTCTTTTTTTATTCTTGTATTTTGTTTTGTAAATATACGGAGAAGTATTTCATGGTTTTTGAATATGCTGGTATAAATCTTCTCTTCCCTCAGCAAACTTCTCAACTCCATTTTCTTTGGTCCCTTATATGTTCTGTGTTTCCTTTCACGATTTGCGAGCAGGTGTGGAAGTTAATGCAAGACTTTAAAGCTCCCCTAACCTTTGCTTTATGTCACAAGTTCTAAGTTCTTGTTTACAAAATGAACGGTCTCGCAATCACTGCTCCAGCAGTCACGCAAATAAGCCACACAAATAAATTTGAGCTTCAAGAGTCCATCGGTGGACAGTCTTTACCTACTCTTCTTAGTGTTGTTCCTAACTGTTGTCAGAGATTTTGCCATGTTTCTTCGCTTTTGTTTAGGTTTCGTAGCGCTCTGCGCTCTGACATCTGCATCCGAGCTGACTTGTGAAGAAATTGTTGCACCTCAAGATAACCTGAATCTGGTATGTGGCCTATTTGCCAGTTATAAAATGATCAGCTTCATTTTTTACAGAACTTTGGATATACTTAACCCAATGTATTTCACTTTATGTATAATGATAGTTACTGTTATTATTAAACGTACACATTCTATTGAAACCTTCCCAAAATTCACATTACATCCACTTACTACTATCATCTAAAACCCGTCTTTGTAAAATATATTTACCAGAAGGCAAACTTTTGATGCAAAATAAAGTGAGGACATGTTTGGTAAATGCATTTAACAAAAAGGGGGATTTTTAAAAAAATAACTAAATAATTCTCCCAACACTTTTGTATGGTGTTGGAAAAGAAATTAAATTTTGTTCACATTTTTTACTAGCGGTAAAACCATATCACAGTTAGCCATGCAAAAACAGCAAGTCAATTTAAATCAATCAAGACTTTTTTTTTTTTAATTCGGTTCAGAGAATGTGTTTAACAGTTCTTCTCAACTGTGGAGAAACTATAATAGTAATGTTAACAATTTTCTGCAGTAAGTTGTCATGCACATACATGTATTCAAATTCATTAGGAATTAAGTTGCATTTTTGTTCTGTGTGTGCACAGGTTGGGGGAAGATGGATACTTTATGCTGGCCTATCAGACAATGTAGATTTCATGGGTGAAATGAAAGGAATCACTAGCTCATGGATGGATGCCGTACCTGTAGCCGACACCAATAACCTTGAATTAAGATGGCACGACAAAATAATGTATTTATTACTACAATAACACCAATGAGGAAGATTTATAAACCCTTCCTCTAATATGTCTAACCACAATATTAATGATCACAATTTGACTTTACTAGAGATGGAACATGTAATCATGAAAAGGCGATTTCCAGTTATACATTGAATTCTGGTCAAATGGCATGTAAGTTCAGCACATATCATCAGCAATGACGTGTATTTTTCATTACTGTAGGAAACCACAGTTTTTAACTTTTACATCCATCATAGTTGAGTTCAGGACCAGTGATAGTCTTCACCAGGGGAAGCACCTGAAGACATGTCCCGATTGTCTCATCTGGATTGATCATACCACAGCGCTTTTGTCTACTGGGGAAAGTGTGCATGGAAAAATTGCATTCCTTTTTAGTGAGTTCACAATTATCTCCTACATTGTAATGCATCTCCACACTAAAATCTCGTCTGTGTTTAACAGCCAGGTCCGGGAGTCTGGATAGCTCTAACTTAGAGTTTTTCAAGAAGCAACTTGCCTGCGAGAACTTTACACAAGATTTGCACTTTTTTGACAATTCAAGTAAGAAGAGAAAAAAAAAACTACCCGTGCTCTTTCACTATACGGTCTCACTAGTAATATTGTGTCTTTCTCTCTTTCAGATCTCTGTCCAGACAATCAGTAATACACAGTACACATTTCAGATAGTTTCATGCAACCCCAATAATAAATTAAACCTAGCACATCTATTTTTTGTGTCAAATGTCTTTCCAAATAAATGAATTAGGACCCAATTGCAGAGAAGCAGGCAAGGAGAAGGAAGTAGTACTTAAACGAAAACTTTAATATTTTGAAACGAAAACTTTAATATTTTGAAACGAAAACTTTAATATTTTGGGCAGGATTTTTAGAAAATAACAATGACTTAGAAATCAGGAAGGAACAGGGAGAATGTCATGGCAACTTGGTATGTTACAAAAAAAGCAGACAATCCGACAATGACTATTACAATCAGTTTAAATAGACTGACATGGGTTGACGAGACAATTAGGAGCATCTGGAAAACACACAGGGGAAGACAGCTGAACACAATGGGCAATCACTTGGACAAGACACCAGAGGGGAAAAAGCATAACATATCCAAGGAACTCTAACAGCGTATGGACACATTCTTAAGTTTTATCTGTAAATTGGAATATCTGAAACAAGCAATAAGTATTGGAAATGGTAGTCCACATGGTGTGAGGTGAACAAATAGGTTTTCTTGCTTTTATGGGTTCTCTTCTTGACACAGATCTGAAAGAGAGAAACATATTTATAGTTGTCGCTGACTGTGTCAAAATGAGACAGAATTACCTGTGGTGTCGCCAAAATGCAAATCTCCTGTAAACTTGAGGCAAGCAGCTTGTTTCTTGAAAACATCCAGGTGAGTGTCATCGAGTCTTCCTGATCTCGCTGTTACACACATTGATAGACAAATTTATGATGTAACAAAATTCCTGACCAAATGGTTGTCACGCACATCATATTTGGAGTTAAATAGAATGAGCTAATGTGGTCTGGAGAGACTTGTAAAAGAAATGTGAACTGTAGACTCACTGAAAAGAGCAAACACTCTGCCTTCTAAGGTTTTTAAATCCGAGACCTGCACTGCCATTTTGTCAATCAAGAGGAGGCAATCGGGACAGGTCTTCAGGTATGTCTCAGCATGTATTTCCTCAGATGTTATGTAGTGAGCTATTAGTAAAGAACATGGAGGAAATCGAGTTCATATATTATTGTAAATGAAACAAACTGTTCTGCAAGTCAAATTTCATTCAATTGAGATATTCAATCAGTATGGCGGAACATTTGTATGGAGGACTGAAGCTCTTAAAATTAAAAATAAATACATAAAGGAATGGATGTATATAATTGAAAAAAAAAAACAGTTGTGTAGAATAACTAAACATTGAACTCAGGTAGTAGTACTTAATGTGACTAAAGTAATGGTTGGAATCCAAAAAAGTACCAATCAAAAATATTTGTGAAAAGAAACGTCAAGTAATGAGTAACTTCTTACAGTGTCTGTTTTTTTTTAAACAATGTTTTTTTTTCTTAGCACAGTATCATTTACATTAACTGCATTATTAAAACACTTTGATTTATTGATTGATATTTAATTCAATATATATGTATATAGTATATATTTTTTCTTATTTCTCATAGAAGTCATTTTGTATTTTCCTTTAATATAACTTAGCTGTTCAAGAATTAAATCCAACCACAAAATGTTATTCTTGACAAAAACAACAACAACAAAATAACAATTGTCCACCTGTAGCCAGGCCATATGAAAATCAAAATGTATTTACCTTGCACATTTGAAGAACTGTTTGAAAAAGTGGATGTAACATTGTCAAAAGAACAATTCCCTTCTCTGGTAAAGAAAAGTAAATTGTTATTTTAATGTCCATTTTGATTTTTAAACCAAAATGAGAATGAATCAAAGTGTTTTACATTTTGTCGCTCCATGTCATTGTAAAGTTTTCACTGTTTTGCAGGAGTGAAAGTTCAATCCAAGAGCTGGAGACCGATTTAAATTCATCCAAAAAATCTTCATTGTCTGATGTGCCAGCATAAAATATCCATTTTCCAGAAATCTAAGGAGAAACACAGATGCAAAAGACACCAACAAAGTATTGTAGATGATTTTCTAGCTTCCTTAAATGTTTTCCTCCAAAATATGAGTTGCAGATTTTAGATGAAATATTACAATGTTACATTTATCAGAAAATTCCAACCCAAGATGTGCAATCTGCAAAAATTTGGGTTAATAGTCTTTGGATGTATTTGCATATTTAACTGTGCATACTGACTGTTTTCCAAACATTTCCAAGCAGATAATGTTTTTTTTTTATATCTACAACATACCAGGTTCCTGTCTTCCAGTGATACTACAAGTTCTTCACAGTTGGGATCCGATGAAAGACTCGGAGAAAAGAGCGCCACTAAAATTAAAAAATTGTGAACAAGCATGACGAGATATTTAATGCTAACCCTCCACAGTGATGAAAGCAGTACAACTGTCAATGAATACAAGAAAACAAGCATTTATAAGGGAAGTGCGTGAGAGAGAGAGAGAGAGATCGATGAAGAGACAGGGAGTGAGAGGGAGAAAATGTAAGCAAAAGATTTTATTATTCAAGCAAGGACTTGAAATTGGAATCATTTTTCCCTTTAATAGAAACAACCATGTGTAGTCAATACTTTCCAATAATGACATGATGAAGTGTGGCCAATTCGTGGCGTAGAGGTTAACTCACCTGTCTCCCATGTGGCAGACTGGGGTTTGAATCCTGGTCAGGAAACATTTTCCATTATTTGTTTCTGTGTACTCGTAGTCAAGACCTTCCAATGATGACATAGGAAAGTGTTGCCAAATTGTGGCGCAGAGGTTAGATCACTGGACTCTCACGTGGGAGACCTGGGTTCAAATCCCGGTTGTGAGATATTTTCCCTTAGTTGTTTCTGTGTACTTCTTGTCAAGACACTCAAATGATTACAAAGAAAAGTGTAGTCACTTGGTTGGTGCAGAGGTTAGTTCACTGGACTCCCGTCCAGGGGACCTGGGTTCGATTCCCGGTCACTACACATTTTCACTTAGTTGTTTGTTTCTGTGTACTTCTTGTCAAGACACTCAAATGATTACAAAGAAAGGTGTAGTCACTTGGTTGGCGCAGAGGTTAGATCACTGGACTCCTGTCTGGGAGACCTGGGTTCGATTCCCGCTGTCGGCACACATTTTCACTTAGTTGTTTCTGTGGATTTCTTGGAAAGACACTCAAATGATTACTAAGGAAAGTGTAGTCACTTGGTTGGCGCAGAGGTTAGATCACTGGACTCCCGTCTGGGAGACCTGGGTTCGATTCTCGCTGTCGTCCTTTGGCTGAAAATAATTGGAAAGAAGACTTGGTAAATGGAATGGAACAAGAAGGAAAAAAAAGAAAAAGTGGAACAAGAAGAAAAAAAAAGAAAAAACTTTTTAATATATATTAAACACTTAGTCATACTTTTCAGCAAAAGGTTATATTCCGAACTGCCTTCGGCAGTTCGGAAGAATGTTGGAGGGACCTGTCTGTGCGAAAGGCGTTCTCGGGTCGGCCTTCGACCGACCCTCGACCGCTTGCTTGGTCAGTGAACCGCCGACACCGGGAAGCGAACTCACGTTCTCTCCGTGCAAAGGCGAGTGTGCAACCCACTACACCAACTCGTGCCCCACTTATACATGGGTGTTGAAACGTTTTATCCAAGGAAATGGGCGGAAACACTTAGTCATTTTTTTGACTAAATGTTTCATCCACCACTGAATACTTATTTAGTTAGACACTTAGACATTAGAACTTATTCTTTTAACTGAACAATTTTGGGAAAATCTTTGCCTGCACTGGGATTTGAACTCAGGTCCTCAGATGTGGGAGACTGATGACTTAACCACTGGGCCACCACCCTGTGAGTGAAAGTGGTAGTACTTGTACTTTTGTCTCATTCATTTACCTGAAAATAATGGGAAAATCTTTGCCTGCACTTGGATTTGAACCCAGGTCCTCCGATGTGGGAGACTGATGACTTAACCACTGGGCCACCACACTGTGAGGGAAAGTGGTAGTACTTGTACTTTTGTCTCATTCATTTACATGAATAATATTGGGAAAATCTTTGCATGCATTTGGATTTGAACCCAAGACCAATGAGGTGATAGACTGATGACTTATCCACTGAGCCACCAGCCTGTGAGAGTTAGTAGTCGTACTTGTATTTTTACCTCAGTCATTTACCTGAATAATATTGGGAAAATCTTTGCATGCACTTGGATTTGAGCCCAAGACCAAAGAAGTGGAAGACTGATGACTTATCCACTGGACCATCACTCTACAGGATTAGGCAGTAGTATTTGTTGTTTTATCTTTCTCATATAGGGTGTGCCTAAATGTTTCACCTTTTTTCAGAGGCCAACAATTTTCATATGAATGGCCTCAAATGTTTACTGCTTGTGTAGATAAATTTCAAGTTTTTGTGTTTAATGTTTGGCATTTCTACCTTTTTAAGTTGAGAAATGCCATTCACTTCAAAAGGAAAGACATTTTGCATGTGAGAGTATGCTTGGACTCAGTCATCAAAGACTTCCTCACAAATTTGGTAAAAAAGGTACCAACAACAAAACAAATTAAGACTGTCTTTGATGAAAGAGTCAAATCCAAGCAAGCATACTTTAACCAGAAAAACACCTTCTTTTTTTCCAATTCTTTCACTATCGTTGAACTAGTTGGCTTTGTTCTTTATTTTGACTTTGTTTGGTAAATGTTCAGCATTGACATTGAGCAATTCATTCTGAGAAGTAGAATGTTGAATCGGAATTCTGTATCTCTTGTTACATAACATTTGGTAAAATTGAGGAAAGAGAGCACAGATAATTAAACAGGCTTCATTGTGAAATTTTAACTGCATTTTGCTGGCGAAATTTCATGTTTAATCAAAAGGTATCATCAATAGAATCACGCTATAGGTTTTATGCCTGTGTTTTTTATCAGGAGTATAGGGTTTTTGGTTATTATCAACAAAATCTGAGTCTATTATATGCCTAACAGGAATACAGAAAGGAACCCAATTTTATCTTGTTGGAGCCTGGGTTACACTGACACTGATGTAACCCTTTAAACACACAACAGCTAAATAATTGACAGCAGATTCAAATACTTAAACTCTGAGCCTTGATGGTTCTTCACAGTAAAATACTGCTACAAATAAAATTTTCCTGAAATTTGCATATTTACATGTTAGATCAGGGTTTTTTTTCTTTATCAAGGAATAAATTATGACTTTGCTCAAAATGTATATATCAAATATGATGCGTTTGCTCCTAAAAAACAGTTTTCAATGATAACAGAGTGTCAAGTCGCGTCCTAAGTCCATATTTATCTAATACTGGTACATTAAATATTAAAGCCTCTTTCTGACATCTATGGACAGACATCCTGCTGTTGAAATTGTATATTCAGTTGTCATTGAAAACTAGTCATCATGTTTGTTCACATTTGTTTGGGTCAGGCAGCCCTTTTTGCCTTGAGTAGCTCATCTAAACCGAGCTGTGAAGAGTTTGTTGTACCTCTGATGGACGCAGATTGGGTAAATAGTGTCTCTACAGCAATTATTTTTCTTTTTTTATGTGCTTTAATATCATTTGCCTTTGGTTCTCTGTCTGTCAAAAATCTGCTGGAAAATTGTTCTTTCATACTAGAACATCAGACAAACAGGATTACTTGGATTATTAAAAAAAAAAAATGATGAAATGCTTGTTTTTGGAATGTAAGAGGAGACCTGAGTACCCGGAGGAAACTCATGCAAGCCTGGGGAGATTATGGAAACTCCACACAATGAAGAAGACCTAGGATCGAACGCACGACCCCAGGACTGCGAGGCCAATGCACTAACCAATTGGCTGCCTATTCTTAATTTATAATAAAAAGTTGGAGAAATTATGTGGTCTGAAATATGTGTGTGTGTGTGTGTGTGTATGTGTGTGTATAGAGGGGGTTAATATAGATTGGATCAATAACTCCCTGCAGGGATGTTTTCGAACTTTGGATGTCTATGGATGGATGGATCAATGAAAACAACCGACATAACATGAACTGCTTGCACAAAGGTAACATTTTTACTAAAATTTGAAAAAAAGATACTAACACAGTGTTTGACCATGTTGCAGTCCTAAGTTCTTATTTACCCAATACTTGCACATCATATATTAGGGCCCCTTTCTAGCATGATTGGACAGTAGTCCATCTGTCAGCTTCGTATCCAGTTGTCATAGACATTCTCATCATGTTTGTTCCTTTTTGTTTAGGTCTACTGGCTCTAACTTCGTGGACCGCTGCATCTGATCCAGCATGTGGAGAACTTGTCAAACATTTACAGGATGCAGACATGGTAAAAAAGCATCTTTACAGCAATTTCTGTTCCTTTTTTCATTTTCAATTTTCCATTAGCAATTGGTTCTGTGTGTCTACAGGATCCTGGAACATTCATTTATCACGTGGGAACATCAGACAATCAAGATTATTTGGATGAACTTAAAAAAACTAACAGTTTTTGGATTAAACTTGCAGCTATACCCAACACTGAAAATTTCACAATGACCACAGGGGACAAGACGTAAATAATTTGCCTCGATTCAATGATTAAAGTAACTGTAAATTATACAGGCTTTATAATTATGACGTTTCGATTTTCTCTTTCATAGCGAAGGAAAATGCTCTTATGAAAAGCTTACTGCTTCTTATACTAACATCAGTTCAACAATGGATGGTAAGAAAATTACTCACTTTCATGGGCTGGAGATCAGTAGATGGTGTTGTTTGATTGTTTCAGTGTTGTCAGTGGAATTGGCTTCATATCCTGAAAGAATACACAATATTGTTAACTACATCGTAGATGAGTGAAGATGTAACTTCAATTTTCGTTGAGTAATCATTGTAACACATTTCATTGTCATGTTCACACCACATAGTCCATTACGTCCACGAAGAGGAAACCCATCATGAGCAATACCTCCAGACGTGTCCAGACTGCATTCTGTTGATTGACAAGATGACATGGAAGCTTCCTAATCAGAGACTCCTAAAAGGCAGATACCTATTGTTGTTGAGTAAGTTTAAAAACTTCTATTACTGTTTATTTTGCACTCAATAATATCATCATCTATACTTCAGGACAGGGTTTGGCAAATATTTTTACAGATTTATTGTAAAAATGTTATACTTTCTTGGGTGTTTTACAGCAAAGACTGGAACACTGGATGATGCACAACTGGAGATTTTTAAGAAACAGGCCGCTTGTCTGAATTTCCAAAAAGAGTTGCATTTTGGAAGCCATACGGGTAAGTCATTTTAGATTTGGTCACATTTTGTCGCAACGACCTCTAACTTGTTTTCTCCATCTATCAGATTTGTGTCCAGAAGAGTCCGGATAGCCACCAATAATCTTGAATTTCTAACCACCAAATGCTCATCGAGTTGTCTATCTCTGTTTTCCTCTTCACTTAAAATGTGTATGACAGTATGTATTGTATCTAAAAAAAATAACATCATCAATTAAGACTTATTTTTTGATGTTTGGATAAAAAAAATGATTTTTTTTTTCAATCACCTCTGGCTTGTTTCTTTTTCTCTCTGTCAAGTTTGAGTCCAGCAGTTATAGTCATTCAAGGAATAAACAAACAACACAGCAGATATGTGATCTGTGTGTATATTTTTGGTCTTGATTACAATCCAACAATAAATGGTTATATTGCATGCAATATACTAAACCTTATAAATAACATATATTGGACTATATTAGCCTTATGAATGAAAAGCAACGCATTCAGGGTCTACCTTGCCTATTGTACCCTTGTGAGGTTAAGTGGCTGGTAAAATGAATGAATGGAATATATCACTATGTATTGCATGATACTTTCCCACAGACCACACTAGAATATATTTTAGTTTTTTAAGGGTGTCTAGGGCCCCTTCCTAATGGCTGTGGTTTTATAACACATTTCTAAGGGAGCTTCATGCAGCCTCCCCATTCAGACTCGGTCAGATGACTCTTACATAACAAGATAAATAGCACACAAACAACTAAGGGGACAGGAGGTTATGTTGAGTGTTTCTGCATCAGTGCGTGTGCGTGCGTGCGTGGGTGTGTGTGTGTGTGTTCTAGCTCACTGTTATACAACACATCACTGAGGGAGAGAACTTGAAGAAAGCCTCCCCTCATATCGTTGCACTCCGCGGTGGTCTTCCATCTTCAGCATGTCTGCACGGGTGCTGGTTGTTTTGCTCGTCTTCACCTCCCTGTGTGCCGCATCTGAGCCTGACTGCAAGGAACTTATTAAACCTTTGCAGCTGGACAATCACAGCCCTGTGAGTATTTGACAGTGCTCAAAAGCTGAACAATGCATAATGTGCTCTTTCACTCTACTTGTTTGCTATTGTCAAGTCCTTGAACAACTTTTTGCTGACTTTCAGAATGTCGTGGATCCCTTCTTAGAAGGCACTCATTGAACTAATTTTTGAATTTTTTTGACTTACTTGCTCTTCAGTTTCAAACATCTTCACATCATCTGAAATAAAAACGAATCAAAACTTAATGCATGTTTTTTTTTTTACGTACGTCAGATCTTTGGCAAATGGATTCTCCACGTGAGCTCGTGGGACGAGCCGGACCTGAAGAATGACCTGGTGGCAGTGAACAGCTCGTGGATTGACTTGTCACCATCTTCACAAAATGGCGTCATTTCTCTCTACTGGGCCGACCATCTGTAAGGAAAACACTCACAAAGTGATCAATGGACAAAAGCTATTGTTCCTTCTTCCCCACAGAAACGACAATAAGTGTCTGCAAGGGTCAGCTGATGTCACCGTCTCTGGAATGACCAGTCACGCCACCTGTATGCATCACCTCTTATATCTACTTCAATACAACATCTCTTACATTCAGATGTGTTTGGAATATTTCGGATTGCTTTTAAGATATTCATTTGCCTATTAAGTGCAATCCAGTGATGAATGACATCATCCCCAAACCTAAAACACAATGTTTAATTTTTAATGGTACAATACATATCTTTGCTAAACATCTTCAAGTACAGTTAAGATATTTAATGTGATATTGTAAAAAAAGCAAACTCCACCAGTGTCCATACACTTCTAGCCTTGAGATTTTTTAAATTTGAGTTCATGTGGAACATATTTTGTTTTTCCCCCCCCATGTCTATGCAGTCAACATCAACAACCACACTTCATATCACGAGGGTAAATACTATGCAACCTGTGCCGACTGCCTCCTGTCTGAAGACACCACCCTCCTCCCAGATGGAAAATCTAAAGGCCGTTACCTGTTCCTCTTTAGTATGTGATTCTTGAAATCCATCACCTCTTATTACTGGGAGGCAATGATTAATATATATATATACCAGATCTAAATACACATTGCAAACAGTACATTTTTAAAAATCAATTGGCTATTTCCACGTCATTTAAAAATATATATTTTGGGACATGTCTTTTAACTCTTTATAAGGCAAGTTACTTTTTATGGTATTATTCTTACGTACAGCATAGATGTCCAATTTCAGGAAACAGGAGGTTCTCGCTGTGAAAGCTAGTTTTTTTTAATAATAGACAATAATTTAGACAATGTAAAGGCAAATTGTTAAAGTCATTTCCATCTATGTGCTTTCCATTAAAATGAAATTTTTCTTCTTGCCTACCAAAGCCCGAAATGGACAACTGGAGCCATCTGAATTGGACACCTTCAAGAAACAAGCTGTGTGCCTTAATTTCCCCTCAGAGTACTACTTTTCGCACACAGGTGTGTTTGTCATGTTTCCCTAATATCATCTATTTTGCAATAAGAGCTCTCATGCATCATTGGTTGGTGTTCTCTCTACAGACCTGTGCCCAGATGAGAGGAAGATTCAAGTGGAAGAGACTAGTAGTTCAAAGTAAAATGTAACACCGACTTGTTGAAGGCTAGATAAATGATGTCAAACTAAACAAACTACATATTCACACACAACTTTGTGCAATGCAATAACCTTTCACTTCTGTAAAACAAGATAGTTTCATGTGTATTTTTGTGTGGTTGATAAATAAAGCTCAAAATGCTTCTTTCGTTATAAAACATTTGTAGTTGAATAAATTGATGCAACTCTTTTGTGGTCAGTTCTTTGTCTAACTCTAACCATAATGTCCTCTCCCACCCCCCAAAAAACCTCCACAGAAGCGTTGCTTGGTAGCATTGAACTGTCAAGGACACTTTGTTTCCCAAACAAATCTTTTGCTGGAAATCAACCTCCATTACATAAGAGAAAGGCTTTTTGCATCAAATCCAAAGGAGCCATGGCACTTTGCCCAGATTTCATTCAAAGCTAACAGAGGACTGACTCATTCAAGCACTGATATAAAGAAACCTAGCACAATTATTCACAGTGGTCCTAGGTGTCCTTTTTAAAAAAAACAACAACATTATATTAGCAGCTGCACACTAATTCTTTACTCTTTGAGGAGAAGTTTTGGGCACATTAATACGCAGTGCAACTATGACTTGGACTGTTATAGTTCTTTTGTCGGCTCTTGCTTCACTTTGTGGAGCTTCTGCACCGGACTGCGGGGATCTGATCCAACCTTTCATACCAGATGATCAGCAACTGGTAATTTAAACTGTTTTTATTCATTTTGGTGCGATTTAATGTTTTCAGTTAAAATTCACCATTAATTTTCTCAGTACAATTTGTTTACAACTAATGGTAAGCGAATCATTTTCAATTCTTGAAGTGAATGAACCTAATTCCAAATGTCATTCACTGCAGATTTTTGGTAAATGGGTGTATGTAATGGGAGCTGGTGACCCCATGCCTTACCATCAGGCAATGGGATCAATTAAAAGCTCTTGGATAGAGTTGTCCCCGACATCCACCGACCACACTGTGACATTACGATGGGGCGATTGCTACTTGTAAGTCGCTTAAAGCCGTTGCAGGAATTTTTCAGGCCATCCGCAAGCTCAGTGTTCTTTTCCCACAGCAATCGCTGTGTCTATGGGCATGACAACGCAACAGTTACTGATACTACCATCGCATTTCGGAGTAAGTGATTGAACGGTTGATAATTCAGTCAGAAGAACATCCACATCATTTTAAGGAATTGCAAAACACTTTCTATTGATAAACTCCAGTGTGTCAAATGAGAATCACCATGATAGTACTTTTAAAGGGTTTTGGCTTTACAAATATAATAATTCTGTTCTGATTGCCTCTGTCAGAGAAATTTAGTTTGTTTTACAGTTATAGGAAAAATAGAACAATAAGTACAATAATGATCTTACAGTAGAAGTATTTATTAGACAAATATTTAAATGATAAGACAAATACCTTTGTTGTGATCATGGGAGTTTGAGCCTTGAAGCAATTGTATTATAAAAAGGGCTTGATTATAGCAAAAACTGCAAAATTCTTATAAAATGGAGCTGTTAAATAAATAGAGTACTCATGTTTTCCAAAGAAAACCTCTCACTCCACAATGGCCAAATCCTGAAGACATGCCATGACTGCCTCCTGTGGAGTGGCAGCTTCCAAAACCTTGACGTTACCGGTAGATTCATCCTGCATTTCAGTAAGTTTTCGGTCACATATAGCAGGCCACTATTTGAATATATATAACATTATCTTGCCTCTCCCAGCACGGAGTGGGACAATTGATCCCAAAGATGTCGAAGTGTTTAAAAAGCAAGTTAACTGTCAGAACTTTCCAGAGAACTTCCATAGCTATGATGGGAAAACAGGTAAGCGTGTTTGTTGAATTTCATGCTTGTTGAGTGATATGTTTTAAAGTTGTCATGAGATAGAGATGTTGTTGCTCGGGTGTAGTACTCACACAAGTCAGCTTTCATATTTCTTTCTTTCCCAATCGCTTATTTTCTCTTTATCTGCTTTCCTGTTTCAGAGCTGTGTCCTGATGACAAGCAGAGGACAGAATAAGATGCTTAAAGAAGAAAAAAAAAAACTCACACGAGTTACTTACACAATTTATGCTCGCAGTACAATTTTCATTCACCATATTAAACCCTAAAACCTAACATATCATGTATCTAGTAATACTATATTAGGAAATTTAAATTGTGGGTTAAAGCAGAGGTGGCCAAGTCCAGTCCTCAAGAATCCCTATCCAGTCTGTTCTCCCATTTCCCCTCCTCCTCTACCACACCTGAGTCAAATGACCCACTCATCAGCAAGCTTTCCAGAAGCTTCCTACTGATCTCAATTATTTGATTCTGGTGTTGGGGGAGGGACTTGGCCACCCCTGGGCAAAAGGAACAAAAAGTTGCAATGGTTGATTGACCCTCACACTATAATAAAACCTAGAACTCTAGAGTTGTTTCAATAAAGGCTAAGAAACTATCTACATTAAGTGATGGGACTGTTTTTTAAAAATTGAGTGGCCCTTGACGGTGTTGCGATTTCAACCTGATTAGCTAGTAGTAAAACATAGGGGGAACATTTTTTTTTAAATAAAATAAAGTACATGCCAAAGGTGCTGCAATGATGCATTTTTTGCACAACACGGTTTCTAAAATTATCATGTTGGTTTTAACAAAATAGTTAAGATTGATGGTGCAGGAGTCCAATCAATTAAACTGAGAGGACTGACAGTGAAAGATCATGTTTTAGTGCATGCCGGGTCTAATTTAAGTTAGAGTTGAAACATCTCTGAAGCAAGTGCCAATCAGCCACTAAGACACCTCATTATTCATTAAGTGTGCAACTTGCAGTACTGCCCTGCCACTTCTTTTTTAACCACCTCCAATTTGCACGGCTTACTCTTCTCGCTCGGCCCGCTGGTGCTGGTGCTCTGCGTATGCGAACCCCTCGCTATCTGATGTGGACGGCGGCATCTGAACAGATCCAGCACCTGTTTCCTGCACTGGGACGAGCCAAAGTAGTAGAGGACTGGGTCCAGGCTGCAGCTGAGGCTCCCAGAGCACATCGCTAACAGATATGCACGGTAAGTGGAGTCACCGGATGTGTGATTGACCGTGACATAGTGGACCATGAGGATGATGTTCGCAGGGGTGAAGCATACCACAAAGATAACAAGCACGACCACAGCCATCACCACCGCCCGCGTCTTTTTAGAACGGTTCTCTACGTTAGATGCCGCCAAGGTCCGGATGATACGCGCATAGCTCACCACAGTGACCAGAAGAGGTGTGAAAAAAAAGATGGAGGAGTATACGGGGAAGAAATAATGATAAAAGGACTTCAGTTTTTTGAAGTCTTGTACGTCGTGGCAGGTTGTGATACCCAGGCGGGGTAAGTAGGCGGTCTGATCCGAGGCCAAGAGAGGAGCCACTCCCGCGAGAGCCAGTAGCCACATGGAGACGCACACGGCCCACGCTGTCCGACGGCTGCGCCATGTCAACGAGTTTATGGGGTACACCACGGCCAGGAGGCGGTCCGTGGCGATGCACGCCATGAGCAGGACCGAGCAGTACATGTTGCTATAGAAGGATGCTGTTACGACCTTGCACATGACTGGGCCAAAGGTCCAGTTGTTGCCATGGTAATGGTAAACTATCTTGAAGGGGAGGAGCAGGCCAAAGAGAAGGTCAGCACATGCCAGGTTTAGCATGTAGATGACAGCCGGCTTTCTGGGACGGAGGGGGTACACAAACATCACAGCGGCGACGAGGTTGAGGGGGACGCCAATGACAAACACCAAAGTGTAGACCGTGGGGACAAAGACAGTGGTAAGAAAACTACGCAGGAAGCGACCGGCCTCTTCCGAGATAAAGTAGTGCCTGAGAGGATGTCGGTCTGAGCCGTGATGTTTCCTCACTGGTTCGGGCTGGAAACCGGAGCCGGAGCCGGTGCCGGAGCCAAATAGTGATGGGTCCATATAGTCCATGGAATTGGCAGAGAAGGTCCTCGGGGAAAACCTGGAGGCTTACAGGAAATGTGGAAAAACACAGAAAACAATTAAATACACTTTGCTTAAAAAGCAGCATTATCTTTTGAAGGGTAGTTGTTCGATTAGATGTACAGCATGCATAGTACATATAATGGAAACAATTGGTCATATCATAAGAAGTACATTGAATAACCTTTCTTTAGTCAACTAGTCAAAGAGATAGCTAGGATGGCTCAATTTTGTGGGCTGGGAAATTAATACTTAAATTTTAGAAACTTACCATTGCGGCTGCCGAGTGCTAAACTGTGAAGTGAAAATACCACCAACAGGTAAAAGGATGCTTGACCTGCAGCTGAATTGCCTTGAAGCATTTTGAAGTCACTGTCGCAGTTTAAGAGCATTATCAGTAGGACAAGTTGGTTATGATATAGTCCAGTTATTGTGCTGCAACACCCACCCCCGTTAGCTCCTCCCTTAGTAAGTTCTTCACTTGTATTTTTAGTTTTTTTTTCTTTTTTTAATCAATTCAATGTTTTTATTGTGAGCCCCCTTCATTAAAATAAAAAAATGTAGATTTGTAATACATTTTTATTTGTTACACAAAGTCAAAATCAATTTACACCAACAATGTGTATATATATATATACATATTAATTGCAACTTTTAAAATTTTTATTAATTAAAATATGATTTTGACACTTGATTAAAAAGGCACCAGTGAACTACAGCATTTGAACAAGCCCAGTGGGAGGTGGCCTTGATAATTCAGTGACCCTAAACAATAGTGTTTGTTTTATAAAGACATATCTTAATTACATTACATTATTTGGAGAAAGAATAGTTTTATGAGATGAACATTGTCTGGCATTCCTGATTGTAACCAATTGAGTTTTGTACCAAGGCACAAACCATTTTCAGCTTCTAGATTTCCTTTCATTTTCCATAGAATTTTTTATTTAGGAGGAAGATGAGCAAGTTCACGTTCACTTTAGCTTTGTCGAACATCTTCATGACAGCCACACCTTCATATTGAAGTTGTAGAAGGTCCTGGACGCAAATACCGGACAGAAATGAATGCAACCGCAATAAGATTGTGTATCGTATAAATGAATTAGTATTATTTACCTGGAAATGAAGCTGAACTTTTTCCATTTCGACTCCCATTAACCTAGCTTTTATCTCAAAGTCCCCTACTTCCTCACATGGTGAAATTTCAAATAGGACATTTTTGAATCTGAAAAACAAGAAAAAAACAGCACAGGATGGGTGTTAAAAAAAAGCAAAATAATTCTGCCATTTATGTATTTATGCCATTTAAACACTCCAAATATAAGCATACGGTCAATTGGCCATCAAGTACAAAAAGAGAATTTATTCTCCTGCCTGTTACTTGACATCGAATACTTTTTAAAAAATTCCAAATTGGTGAATGGACCAGGGCGCATTCGTTCCCGAATTATTACACAGCTTGACTTACTGATTAGTTTGAAGTCCTTCAATCTCTAGAATGACTCCTTTCTCATGTAACCTCGCTCCGGTGTACTTCAAAGATTTCGACTTTTTGCTGCCTTTTAAATCCCCTTTGGTTTCCAATTTGATGGACCTGCGTGAATTCCTACAAACACAAAACATCGTTAGAACGTGATGAGTGAAACCACAAACAAGCCATGCACACTTAGCATCATTCATGACTTGCACCCTCACTTGCGATTGAGGTTGTCGAGGCATGTCTTTATGTAGGTGTCGTAATAGTCCATCTGCTCCTTGTAGAAGGACATTTTAGAATTGAGAGCCGACAGCGTGTGCTGTAGCTTCACGAGCTCTGCCTTCCTCCTTTGTCTGTACCGTCTTTGGTAGCGAATATCCTACAATCAGGTGGACAAGTTAAGAACACTTGATAGGTTTTCATACACCAGTCCGAGAGTGCTGCTTAAACACCTTAGCAATGTCATTGATGATGTCCTGGTATTTGTTTGTGGCAGATACAAAGTTAGCCTGCTCCAAGTTCCGAAGATTCCTCAGGATCTTCCTCTTCTTCTGCTCCAGAGGGAGCTGACTGTCTTCCAGTAGTGCGGGGCTGCTCTTGAGATCATCTGGGGTCTGGGCGTCCTGAACCGCCCGTCGCATTGCTATCTTTGCATGCTCCGTCTCCTGCGGGGATAAAACAACAATGATTAGTATGACAAAAAATTGTAGATGAAGAAATACAGTGGCACAAAAGCTAAAATTGTCACCTGTAGCACTGAGGCTGGGGTTTCTAAAATTTCAAGCAACGTTTCTCCTGGTTGAATACGAATCACATCGACGACAAGTTTCTTTGTCCTAAAAACACAAATAAGCACAATATATCATACTTTTCTTCACAAGCTTTCTTTATTTGTTTGAGTGTTGCTCCTGACATCAAATTATGATATTTACCAAAAGGAGGTGACATTACAATTTGAATGCTTTTATCGTCATTATACAAGTATAATGAGATGTAAAGCTTTCACCGAATAGTGCACAAATCAATAAATACTTTCACATATATGTTTTTCTATTTTCTTTAATAATGTTTCCTATTAGTGTATTAAATAGGCCAATGGTAGGCATCTTATGAATAAAAATTTAGTCTTTTTTCCTCCATTTATACAATGTTCTTAGCATTATAGGATAGTGATAAACTAAATGTTTCATGTTTAATTGAATACATCATGCAACATCCCTTGGTCCATTGGATCACAAAAAAAAAGAGGTTTTGGGAAATTGGGATCAACAATTCCACATGGAGGTCATAGAGTGTTAGGTCATAACTATAAAAGGTTAAGATGAAATCATTTTTTCTATTGCAGCTCGTTACAAGAAATAAAAGGATACATGTTTATAGGGAAGATAGCCACAGCTGGCAAGCTTCTTCCTGTTTGTACGGGAAATTATGTGCAGGAAAGGCAAGAGTTGAGTCACCAGGCGATAGGGGGGAGTGGATGATACAAAAAAAAAAAAACTATGTAGTGAAACTGATGAGTATTTCATAGACTATCTGTTTCCCTCCATTGGTAAAAAGTTATTACTGCAGCAAGGCAGTGTTTCACCATTTTAGAGTTGCCGCATTCAACTAAAAACACAGTCTCATAACATGTTTTCAGCTCAACAAATTGGTGAGTTAAAAGGTGATTGTTTCCTTTTTGTGGGTAGCCTTGGAAGGACAAGAAGCAGGAATCCTTAATGGTGACCCTATTCACATTTTGATGCATTATAATATTTTTGCAAGGCTTCTGACCGATAACTTTAAATTAGGAGATCCTTCATATCCTGCAAAATCTATTTGCAGACCATGACTGAAAAACTAAAACGGAGATTTTGAAAAAGCTCAACTCACTTTGTCATGAGAGTCTTCAAGTCTTTGTCATCCCCCTCGAGTAACTCAAACTTGCTGGTCAGAATGAGGGAGATCTCAGTTTTGGCCTGCTGGTTTAGAACAGCTTCCTTGTTTGTGTCATTGCTATGAACCACTCCTTCACCTTATTTTGACCAAAAAATGGAAAGGTTGGTCATTGTCTTCGTTTTGAAGTGATACTGAGCATCCAAGTATTAACGTAATTGTACCAAGTAGCGTCTCAACATCGAGGACATCTCCCAGGTCCTGCAGGAGCTCGTGCAACAGGTCGTTTGGTTCTGGCGAGATGGCTTCCAGATGTTCCAAAAGCAGCTGCATTGATACATTTGATTGTGGTAAGAAGATAGAGTAAAACACCTACAAACATTAAATGCAAAAGTTTTTCAATGAATACCTCTTGATTCAGCATACTTACCGAGTGTGTATTGATTATTTCCTCAATAGAAATATAGATGATGGGCTTACTAAGTGTTACCAGATCGGAGTATTCATCAATATTAAATTTCTCCTCTGGTTCAGGGACATCACAGGCAGACTGGAAAAACAGGCTAGACAGAGTTCAGTAAAGAATTATAAGTTTTTGAATGCAAAATTTGTGTTCCAAATTTGTTAACTTGAACAATATGTTTTAATGTTTCTTTTGCAGGGAAATATGCCCAATTGAAGGGAAAATAAAAACAAATTCTAATGAATTTAATTGCATCCAATCCATTTGAACAGGCAGTGAATTAAAGAATGTTCAATTTGTTCATTCTCACCGAAACTTTTCATATGTCTGCGATATAAAATCGTTCAATGGCGTCATGTGTGCGTTCTCGCCCTCAAACAACTTGTTAGCAGCAGCGTGCTGTAGCATCTTTGCGACAGATCCCAGGTTGCGACGCTGGTCAACATGAAGTTGGCCTCCAGCTGATAGATCAATGATGTCAAATCCATCAGGAGCTACGATGGCAGGATTCATGTAGCGATAGTACAGCAGATTTCCTACAACCTGCAATAGAAAAGGGATTTTGTCAAATACACTATTCCTGGAGAAAGCACAGAAGTCATATTGAGATGATTGTGACAACAGAACTGTTTTCCAACAAATAATAAACCACAGAACTGAAGACTTATACCTTAAATAGTTCATCTTCTGATGCATCTGGAAACTTTTCGTGGAGGCAGTTCTTCAGGACTTTCGCTACATATCTCATGCCATAACTGCATGCAAATCAAAAAGGCAAAAGTACTCAAAATTGTTGACATGCATCCATCTGAATGCATCCATGTGAAGAAAATGACGACTAAGGCCAATCATAAATCTTGAAAATTTGGAGAAAATAGTGACAGCTCTTAATCTTTCCACATTATAAAAAAGGGCTATGTAGTTCTGCCAGAGTCCCTATAAATCATCAGCACCATCTGGTGGCACACTTAGGCCTCTATAAAAACTACAAGTCTTCATACTGTACAATATTTTGCTTGGGAGAGATTTTGAAGAGCTGGCCCAAACTTTCAACTAAGAAATATGATACACATTTACACCAGGTCGCAAAACTTACGGAATGTTATCCAGGGACGACACAATAGAGCTGAGGACTTTATCTGTTGCAGAGCGAAGTGCAATACTGGATGCTTCAAGCCTGTTCCGAACTTCCTCATGTGACATGGCCTGCTCGGGGGTCACTTCATAGGGCAATTTGCTGAGGAACCATAAAAAAAATAAAAATAGAAAGTCAGGAGTCACCAAATTATCAAACCAAATTATAAAGCACACCATTAATGAGTGACTATCATCTCACACAGGGTGCACCTAATTATAAGACGCTTTAGTGAATCAATGTACTTAATTTGTTCATTGCTTTGTAACGTTGATATGATTGTTTTTCATAGAAATATATTTCTTATGTAGTTCTTTGACGAATACTCATGTTGACCACTTTACTGGAGGAGTCAAGTAACAAGATCATTAAGCACCACTACAATTCTAAAATAGAATAAATGGCATAGTATATAGTATATAGTGGTATGGTATAGTGTAATGAATGTTCATCTAATGTGTTCACTGAGATCTGTTAAAAAGTAAATCATTCCCATAACAATAGTCCTTTCTTACCTAACTTCTCCAGTGGCTGTTTCTAGCTGGTTGACCCAGGATTTGTAAACATCGACGGGGTTGGTATTGATGCCAAGATTTTTATCCTCAATGATATCTTTGACCACTGGAGAGAGCAATTGTCGTAAAGTGTTGTGGCCCCTCGCTCCTCGGTTGAAGCTCACCACCATCTTGACGACTGTGGGATTCCCGGTTACAATATCTTGAATTTGGTCGACCTTAGACCTGAGTCACATGAAGTAGAGTTTGCAGAAGATCAGAAAAAGAAAAAAAAAACACTTCAATCTTCACAGGGAGACAAGAGTTACCTGATCTCTTCCTCTAGAGCAGTTTTGAACAGTTTGAGCAGCAGATATTCCTCTCGCTGGTTGGATGCATAATTGTACAAGGTAAATATCACAGTGTCCATAAATTTTGTTGACTTGTTTTGGGGCATTTGGAAGATGAGCTTAGCCAAGTAGGATGGGTTAGTCTGCAAAAAGAAAATCGTTTTTTGCCATGTTTTGAGGTTTTAATAGAATACACAATGATGAGGTTTTAATAGAGTAGTACGCTAAACAATTGTTGTACCTGCAGTAAATAAAAGAGATGTTGGTAGGCCTCTAGTTTTTTCCGTTTTCCTTTATTTAGTCCCTTTATTCCTAGTTTGTCTACTATGGCCAGGTCATCTTTGTTCGTATCATTTTTCATGTTCTTCATTGTCTTATTATGTGATACAACATCCTTTTGGGGAGAAAGAAAAATGCTCTTGTCAAATACACAATTTCTGCCATACACATTTCAGGCAATCAATTGATTGACTGGAATAGTTATCTTGTAAAAGATTTTGCCTCTTGTCACAGACACATTTCCTCAACTTGCACACACACAAGAAAGATTTGGCAACCTGCAGAGTAATCCTGTTCTTGACCAGCAACCCAATCTTGATATCCATCATATTCAAATCTTGTTCCATCTGCTGATTTGAGCGTATTTTTGTGACCACTTCTTCCTTGATCTGCGTCACTTCCTGCTCTTCCTGCAGATCCAAAGCACTTTGTTCCAGTAAGTGGACAAACTTGCGCACTACTGATAAGGGAGGGTCCTTTGCGCAGGCTGCGTCATTGCACATAAAGGGTTAAAAGAGAAACTAATCAAATCTAGATGACCTAATACATTTAATACAAATGTCAACATAAATGAGCAGACAAGTGATCAAATACTTGACCTCATTTTTGTGCACTTAACTCAAACATCCATTACATAACTGAACTAGGTGGACTTACTCAGAGTTCTGTAATTGCCTCTTGCTTTATTGGCCTTCACGAAAGCCTGGATCGTTACAATGTCCTTCTCCTATGAAAAAGAATAATCAGTAAGACATGTTCAGCATACCACAAAAAAAATTATAGGAATAAATTAATTTAGTCAAGCGTTACTCACGTGATTTTTAAAGTATTGCAATCGTTCATTGTAGTTACGTTTGGCCTTCCACATTTTAACCATGGACTGAATCTGAAAGTAATGATAAATAATCTCTCCAAATGAATATTTTTAAAAATATTAATGGATATATTTAAAAATAGAAAAATAACAATTTACCTTAACAACTGAGCTAACATTTTTATGAAGCACTTTTATTCTATCCCTGTATATTTTTCTTTGTTTGTAACCCTTCCAAAAGGCCTGTATATTAAAAAGAAAAAAAGGGCAGTTATACCTACACATCCAAAAATGAATTGCAAAAAAAAAAAGCAATGCCTTTTAGTACAACCTGCAGCCTGATGACATGTGGTTCTTGTTGACGCATATACTCCATTCTCTGAGTGTGCCTTTGCCTCACCAGAAAACCTCGTATCCTCGCCTGCAGCAGTGTCACCAAGGACTCGTTGGCCAACCACAACTGTTCCCGATTATATCGTTCCGTGACACCACTGACTGCAATCTAAACGGGATAAACAACCCTTTATATATCAATCACATCGGGGCCTAGGTAGGAGGGGAGCAGAGTACCTGAATCTTCTCTTTATTGAGGTGCCGACTGTTATTTTTAAAGTTTTCGGGCTCCTCCCAGGTACTGTCTCCTGTCTCCAGATTATAGTAGTAGGAATATCTTTCATTGATGCAGTGTTTCACCCACAAACTCTCAGCGGCTTCTAAGAGTAAGGGTATAGATTTTGCAAAATGTATTTCTTCCCCATTGCATTCATGAGTTGACCTACCTTCAGGTATCATCTTTCTTTGTGCTTGTGCAAGTTCAACCTGGTAGATATCAGCACATTCAGCATGTATGTCTTTCAAGCCCGCATTTGTTGATTGTAGAGCCTGCAACGTCTTCTGGGAGTCACCCTGTGCCACCAAATCGTTGATGTCAGCTATAGCTTCAGCCACTGTCCAAACAAAGAAGAAATGAGCCAATTAATTTTCAAATTTCCCACAACATTGTTCAAAGAAAAAAACTTGTATGGCCTATAAATGAAAGGGCTGCACTTTATTTATGAATGAAACTTTAAGCACTCACTTGTGATAGCATCTTCTGTGTTTTGGTTGGCTGTATGTATAGCCTCTTGAATTTGGTCCAGCCACAGTAAAGCAGACTCATCTCCAGACGTCTGTTTTCAGACAAATAGCATTGCCACATTGTCAGTCATGTACAGTCAAGGTAAGAGCAAAAACTATTATTATTGTTGCCATTGATTAGGATAGAGGATGCAGGACTACTCTAAAAATGAACCGTTCTTATAATGACAAGACTGCTGTTGTAAATGCTTTTCAGTTATCAGATAAATGAACTGATTTGTTGCCACTGATTGTGATAAACAACCAATTTCATTTCACTTATATTTCTGTAAATCGCAGTATTTAAGTCAGATTGATGGCAGGAATTATGAATTGCTTAAAGCATGATCAATTCAGTTTGCATCATGTGATTATTTATCCACTTAACAACAATACAGATTAATTCAGGATGTTTATACTGCAGTTAGAATAAACTTCACCTATAAGAGGTAAAAAGGAGAAAGTTTGATGTATCTCCTACTCGATGACCCTGTATGTAAACCTTAAAAACAGGAAGAACGCTTATTCCGCCTAACATTTGAGGCTAATTTTAGACAACCCTGGCGAAGGTTAAAGCAAATCCTGACCAGCGGACTAACAGGAAGGAAGTTGTCAGCCCGTTCCTCTAAAAATTCCCTCCCAATTCTTCTAGCCAAACTGGTTATACGACAGTTTATTAGACTGTCAATAGAACATTATCAAAACTAAAATCCCCACAATATTCATGAATGTTCATATTAGAACCAGAAAAACTGGAAATGTACTGGTATGCAGATTAATAGGGGAAGAACCATTTCTTGAAACACAATATTCAGTGGTAACATTATATCGCTTAATTGGGTTTTTACAAAATACATCCACATGTACTGAGAATGTAATGACTATTTGGATATCACAGCTTATGATGAACCATGAACTTGTATCCTCCCATCCCAGTGAGTCAAGGGGAAATTACTGACGCAGGCAACTGGGAATTTTGTTTTCAAGGCTAGACAGGAAACGTGCATGCAGAACTGAATAAACAGCCAAGCTTTCCCTGTATTCCATGAGGTGGCCAATCGAGTACACACCGCTGGCAGTCGCAGGACAAGAACGATGCCAATAATTCGACTTTATCGGTGGATACCAGCGATACATAAAGAAATAGCGAAAAAATATTAAATGTGTCTATATCTGGCAGGCATGGCAGGCATTTTAACTGGAGTTATCATTTGTCTCATGACAATGCAGACAATCCAAATTGATGGTAAGTGATTTGATTCACTTTTTGTATTCATATTCATTTAATAATCGTAAAATATTTAGCATTTTAATCGAAACCAATAATAGAGGGCAATTGTAAACATTTAACTTTGTATATATGTAGATGTTGTTTGTTTATGATAAACTAAATACGGCAATTGTGTATCCTAAATTGAATAGAAACTTTGCTGAATCTTTGTCTTTATTGCCTGGGAACTGTTTTCTAGAGCTTTTTGTTAACACTGTCATGTTTCCGCCCCATATAGGGAATAGAAACCTGACTACAAACGGTACACAATCTGAAGTCTTTCCAAAATCTTTCAAGGGCAAGAAGTATCAACACAATCTGACAAAGCAGCGGTCAGCCAGTTTCTATCCTAGTGGAGTGCCATGGCTGGAAGTGGACCCAAACGATGCTGCCACAGCCTACACCACAGGGGTCTTAAGCACCTGGATCCTTCCATTATCCTACATCTTAGCCATGATTGTGGGTATCCCTTCTAATGCCTACATTCTGGCCTTCCTAAGATTGAGACTCCGAGCCAAGTCCTTGTCCACAGTTGTGCTTTATTTAAACTTGGCCTTGTCAGACTTGCTGCTCCTGCTTTCCCTGGCATTACGCGTTCACTACCATTTCAGTGGAAACAACTGGGTGTTTGGGGAACTCTCCTGCCGGCTGATGACCGCCTTGTTTTACGGAAACGTCTACTGCTCAGCGCAGACTATAGCCTGCCTCAGCCTGAAGCGCTACCTGGCAGTGGTTAAGCCTTTCTTGTATAAAAGGATGGCCAAGACGACTCTGGCGGTGTGGGCATGCTTCACCGTCTGGTTCCTATTCGGGGCGGCTATTATACCCGAGTTACTTGTCAGGCAAAGTTACTGGCTTGCTGAGCTGGGGGTCACCACTTGTCACGACGTGCTTCCCCTTGAAGAAAAACCCCACTCACTGTTGGTGCCATATAGACTAATGCTGGTTTGTCTGGGCTTTGTAGTCCCATTTCTACTTTCCATCTATGCACACGTGTCAGTGGTATACCACCTTGGAAAATCCGGGTGTAATTGGAGACCTTTTATAAAGATCAGTACTTTGGTTTTTGTCATCTTTGTGCTGTGTTTTTTGCCCAGCGGGATCCTGCATGTTGCACACTATGCCCGCCTTTTTTCCAATGGGGATGACAAACTTTACGGATACTACAGATTTGCTGTATGTCTCTGCTGCTTCCACAGTTGTTTGGATCCTTTCCTGTGTTTGCTTATTTCAAAATCGGCTGCAACAGAGATACAATTCATCTCCGTCCGCAAAATCCCAGAGGTCGGCTGTTAAGACGTGCGACTGAATGTGTACACAGAAAAGGCATGGCCTTACAAGACCATTGTTAGGGCACAGCAATCTCGGAAACACCTGACATTGGAAAATAAACATGGTAGGCTACAGTCTACACGGCATTGGAACAGGAATTTGCTGCAATACTGTTGACAATGTGAAAATAAATGGTGTTTACTTAAAGAGCAGAAATATTTCATCGTTGAAAGCATACAAAATAAAAATGCTTCACAGCTTTAAAGATTCCAAAAGGAGTAATAAAATTGAAAGGAAATTTTGTATTGTGGAAACAAAATTAGTTTGTGTTAGGTTTTGTTCATTACTAGAAATTCTTTATGTTAACTGTAATTTATGAAAAAAAGAAACATGTATTTTTTCATGTGTGCTCACAATAGAATGTAATTGCGTAATTTCAAAACACAGGAAGTACATTTTTCTCTAAAACTCCCTTTTGTCAAAAAATGTCTAAACAAAAGGGATGAGGTTTAATTTTGTCAGGTTGAGAATTGAAGTACCGCTGTCAAATCTCACTTGTTCCAAATTAATTGTGCAATGCAAATAACTGGGGTGGGAAAATAACTTTGCTCTGCATGCAGCGTGGGTATACATGTACTAATATGATTTTCATATTACCTGACACAGTAGTTGTTTAGTATAGCGCAAGACCTCATGGTAATGTTTGGCTGTGGCTGGATTCACCCCCGTCAACTTGGCAGTGGGGAGGAGCAGGGCTGCAAGTGTCTGCTGATGTTCACCAGAGATCAATGCCTCATTAATCTCTGCTATTGCTATAATTCCTGGAATAAGGAGGAAAATGTGTAAACATGGGAAATTACTTCATGTAGATAAACTGAATTTGCAGCAAACTACAATGTACGAATTGTTTAAAAAAAAAAAGAACTGAAACTTGTCTGACGTTCTTACGTTCATGCTCTTCAAGGACCTGAATGTTGACGGAGTCAATACTCTTTTGAACATCATTCCAAGTAAGAAACTCTTGGCCATTAGTAAGAGACTCATTTCGCAGTTTGATTAGGGTTTCTGCATACCTGAGGAAAAGGCCCATTTGGTATTAGAAGACTTTTAACTTAATAGGACCTGCTATGCTGTGATTTATTGGAAGAAGGGAAGTCAGTTTTACTGTCTTTCACATTTGATATACCCGTTAAGGTTGTCTTGATCCATATTTGTAAAACCCAAAGGCGAATCTGTTAGTTGCTCGATCACAGCCTGGGGATCTTTTGTGTCCAGAACCTCGTTGAGCACAGCTACAGCTGACAGCATTTCCACTGCCACACATAGTTCCTCGTGGCTCAGGTCAGACTAAATGCAGATAGATGTTTGCAATGAAGCATATGTCTTGAAATTTGACCACATTAACCCATAGGGGGGATAAAAAGAATGAATGTGTCAGTGAATCTTCATATGATCTAAAATGCTGATGCCAAGCGTACCCTCCCTCCTTGTAGTTGCAAACTAAAAAGCTCATTCTGGTAGAGATTAGCAGCTGTTGGGTAAACAAGTGGCAGTTGAGCCTCAGGGTCAGCGAGCTCCTCAAAAGTCTCCAGCGCGTCACCAAGACGAATAGCTGTATTGATTGCTGAAACTGCCTCAAGTTCTGAATGGGAAAACAATCGTATTAAACTCTCAAGTGAGTGGACAGACTTCAGAAAAAGATAACAGGCTATGTTGGTTGCTTACTTCTTCTTTCAGCCTCTGCAAACTCATTGCAAGAGCTAACAACTCCCTGAATCTCATCCTTTTCCGTAAGAACGCCCTTATCTTCATCCTATAGTAAAGAGGGTGGAATCGGTGGATTAATACCAATATGTCCATTTCTGGAGCTCAAATGTTAGGGAAAATGTGAGTGGAGCTTTTGTTTGAACTGAAACTATTTGTTAGGGGATGAAACCAACAACACAAACAAGGATCACTAACAGGTTGCATAATGGGTTGCCAACACAGACTCAAAATGAGGGTACCTTGCATTTATGCTGGCAATATGTGGTAAAATGTTGCAGGTAGCAGTCATGATTTACATTCTCCACTCCACGCAACGCCAGCGCCGGAAGATTTAGTGCAGCCAAAAGAGATGCTGCATCTTGGGCACAGACTGCATGATTTACCTGTTTTACTCCTGCTTGAACTGGGACAGAAAAACAGACATACTTTTAATGCTAAAAAAAGGTTTAACATCCAAAATCTGGTGATATAGGAGTATGTTCCTTACTGTTTGCAAAGTCGATACAACTTTGGATCTCCTGCTGTGTCAGCAACTCCTCATAAACATCTCTTTCCTCCGTACTAAGGGTGGAATACTAGGAAAAGGACAAGAAATGTCATTTTTCATATAGATCAGCTTGGAATTTTTATTTCATCACATTTCAAGTGGATCCCCTTGTATTTGGTTTGCCAAAGGCAATGAAACCAAATGAGAAATAAGTTGCTTTGCAGTGCAAGTGTTAATGTTTGGTGAAGTACGGCTGACACTGCAGCAGCTGGAATGTGCTGGCAGTGCTTATGGAGTGAGTCAGTGAAGGCAACCATTTTCTGGGCCACTATAGTTGATTGTATCAGACACTGAAATTGGAACCATCTGTTTAGACAACAACTTGAAAGTGACGATGATGTATTCCAAAATGCTATCCAAATCAAGTGAGTAATATTTGGATATTAAGAATGAGCAAACCATAATAGAGACAAAGGGGTTTATATCAGGGTATGTTACAAACCGTTGTCAACTAGAGGGCATCTGAAGCCCTATTTTGTGATTAAGAGATGTACAAATAAACTTGCAACTTTCACTGTTGTTTTATCAATTAAATGGAAAACAGAGACAAAAAGGTGAAAGCCAATATATTCCTGAAATGGATAAAAACAACCCTGGCAATGTGTGGATGTACTTTTTCCTCTGCATCTTAATATGAACAACTATCAACTATCATTTTCTACATCTCACTGCATTATGCATTAATGCTTATGAAAATCATTACATTTGGTATTTATGATTTTTTTGTAATATCAATTATGGTTTTAAAAAAAGTATTGTTTAGTTTTGGAGGACAGAAAATAGAAAAAATGCAATAACTTTGTATATTATAATTGGGTGAATATCTGTGAAAATACATCCAGTCGATAAATACATTAAAAAATGAGAAATCATTCTTACACTACTTGAGGATGTGTCTTGTTTCCGGCTCTTGGCCTGGGTCAACATGTCCTGATAGCATTGCGCCAGAGCTTCCTGGGTGTTCCTCAGCATTGCGTTTGGATTCCTGAGGGCTGCCATCGTTGCAGGTTCCTGACCCCTGTCAACTGCCTCATTGATGGCAAACACAGCCGCGTGCACTGAAGGCAAGAGCAGTACATTTCAGTGTTTGAATAAAAGATTGTGCTACTAGAACAGTACTAAAAATCTCAACCTTTTGAAACTTAACTTATACATCTACCTTCTACAGTAGGACTTACATGCTGCTTCATCCACTGATAGCTCATTGGCTAGGATTCCTCCAATCTTACTGAAAGCTGGCATTTGAATACCATATTTGTCCAGCTCACTCCTCATGTTACTAATTTCTTCCTCTGTAAAAAAGACAGATGGATCCAAAATGAATGAGAACAGTGCAAAATTATAATAAAATTTAAAACAAAAAAAGACAGGATGAATGTCAACATTCAGGGGAGGAAAAACAAGCAAAGCAAAACTAAAATGTAACAATTGTAGTCATTTTGTACCTGTAAAAGCCACCTTCCCCAATAGGTCCTGGATTTGTGGTGCAATGCCGAGTTTGTACAAGTACAAGCTGAAACAAACAATAGGGTTGCAAGATTAGGACTAAAACTTTAGCGAGCGCCAAAAGCTTATAACAATGTTCAGCGACTAGCAGCAACAATTAATTCGCTGAAAGATTTGTATATTTTTCCTTCTTAAAAGAGATTATTTCTGTCTATTTTGTTTTCATTCCCACCAATAACGGGCAAACACCACAGGGAGGTAGTATTGACTTAGATTCAAGAAATGCTATGCAGCCATCCACTCAGCTTGTTCTCCAGTCGAATGGTCAATTAATTCCCCAGGTAGGCGAGTGGAAACTTCATCAAACTTTAATTGTTTTTTTGTCGGTACCTGATATGTCATGATGAATTATAGATACTTAAAGTTGGTCTAACATTAGAGAGAGCAACAAGAATAGCAGCCCAAGGCCGACCGATTTTCTGTACTTTGGTCAGAGTGTGTGCAAACATGAACTGGCCTCTGCCCTTACCACATGGACACCGTTTCATCTGTATACACAAACACAGAAACAGCTGAAACGCATTAATGAGTGGGGGGCTTTTGACACAATCAGCTGATCAATAGCCTGGAGCAACCGGTTTTAAAAGATGAGTCAATCTTTTTGCATTTCCTTTCGCAATAAATCGATTCTCTGACATCATCTAATCATTTTTAAGCAACTTCTGTCCAAACTACTTTATTTTTTTGTTATATGACATTTTTCAATCACACTTGTATGTACACAGAACATCTGCTGTGTTGACTCCATGAGAGCACAATTGAGCACAGGGAAGCAATGCGGCCTTGTGGGACTCCTGCTGGAGTTGCAGGAAGGAAGAAGTCAAGTGTGCGTGAATTGGGAAGGAAAGCAATTCTCAAAGGGCTTGACAGAAAACTACAATAGAGAAAAAAAATCCAAGCAATTTACGGAATGTCTCCTGAAATGTATCTTGTTGTCAGGCAGATGAAATTTCAGTTAGACAAAATTTTAGACTAATTTATGGAAAATTAATCTAACTTCTTATGTTAAAACATGAGTGGTTCTCTGGTGCCAACACAACATATGTGAAATTAAATTTTAAATTGTCAAATAATTAATAATAAACTTTACCTGAGTGCATGTATGCAGTATACCACTTTGGGCATATTTTTACGGTCATACACATCTGTTGTTTCCGGGTAGAATATCTGAAGGGAAAAAGAAAACAAAACTATTTATACAAATGTTTCAATTATCTGCTCTAACCAATCACAGGGGCAAATGCTCAGAAATATTATTCATTAATTGTTTAGCTTTATGCTACTAAATGCCAAAGTTATCAAATATGGGTCATTTGGTCATTGGTCATCTACGTCACTGATCTTTTATGCAAATAATGTCATGTCAAAGGAGCTCAGTCAAAGCATTGGTACACATTATATGATTATTTCTGCAGGAAAAATGATTTAAAAAAAGACTAAAAAGACTCAGTTGTAGTTGCTTGCTTTTGCATGTTTTTTATCAAATGTTGGCAGAAACTCGTAAAATACGTAAGCCTTATGACGTCAACGGCCATCATGTAACTGGTTGCAACAAATGTCTTTCCCCAAAGGTGTGGAATATAATGTCTGTCTTCTGAATATTCAGAATGAAAATATGTTTATAATAAAAGATAGCAACTGCTAAGCTGTGCACACCCTTACCTTTGGGAGTCCTACTGAACCCATGGCCCTGAGCCACTGAACTGTGTTGTCTGTGTGCCTGAAGTGCAGCCCGTTGGTCTGAATGGAGGAAAAATGCAGGAGGGTTAACACGTCCTTTGGAAAACAATCTTACCAATTTGGTATATAACATCAAAATAGGTTGGGGGAGGATGCAATGGAAACTTACTTTGTACCGAGCTTGATCTCTGTCATAGATCCGTTTTACTGACACCATCGTGGGTGCAAAGAAATTGGCAAGTTTGCCAAGGTAGACACCATTCCTCAGTCCCTCCTCCAGTTCTGTGGTGGTGGGGAGCTCTTCTTCCAGGCAGGCTTCCATCCACCTAACAAAACATTCAAACTGAAGTCAAAGCAATGTTTTAAATGCATCAGACCAAACTGTAACAAGAAAGGGGAGAAAAAAGCTTTAATACATCTGACAGAAAAAACAAAAATGTTTTAAAAATGCTTTAAACATGAAATCTCCTTCTAATCTGTTCACGAATAAATGAAGAGTACCAATTCTAGTGTCCTCCCCAAGCAGAACAAAATAAAGAATGTAAGAAGTAAGTAAGCGAGAACTTGAGATTTCCCTCCGGGTGGTCTAGTAATGAGGTGCTGTGGTGACCGCTGAGGGCCAAGCATCAAGAAAAGAAAAAGGGCTCCGTCATACTTTGGACTGGATCCCTCATAACTGAAAGGACAAATACTGAAGTAAAATATTTTTGAACTGTGTATAACCTGTGATGTGAACAGCAGCTATTCCTCGGGACCCAGCAGTATTTCTAGTAAATGATTAGCGGAGTTTTGAATTATGTTGGTTTGATATTTTGTTACACATTATCAAGGTGGCTTGGAGCAAGGCCAGATTTATAGTACCATCTACGCTAAAAATGTCAGACTGAACACCAAATTTGGATCAACAGTGCATGATTTTTAAACTAAAGTGGCGGCAGCAGTCACAAAGCTCAATGCTGATGACTACCGTAAAATGTCACTCATAAATAATATTAATGTGGACGGTTTCAATTCACCACCTTTTAATTTTTTCCTACAGTTCTATTTTCCCCCTGAGAGATATTTCTGAGGGAAAAAAATGGAACAAAGAGGAGTAAGGAATTCCAAAAAAAAACAAAATAAAAGAAAAAAACATCATTCAAATGCATATACTGAAATCAATTTAAGATTTTTTTTTTATTTAGCAGGAACACACTCAAAAAAAGGCATATCCTGCTTGTGGAACTCCATTTCCTGTATTTAGAACAATGTTGGAGGACAGACGAGTTTCATGTTTATAGTTATCTGAGCAGACCTTCCTGTCATTGTCACTATCCAACCAGGAGAAACCAAGCAACACCGCGCCACAAGCATCATCCTAAGAGCTACAAAACTTCACTTGATTATATTGCACTTTTCGTCACTATTTATCCATGAAATTTGAAACTTTGCTGGTGGAATGTCTGGAAAATATTCATTTGAAAAAGACGCACTGTAGGAGACAATCCAAAAGAGGATCAGTTTCAAATGAAAACATCTTGAAAACAATCGCTCTGCGCTTTAGTGAGAAACCCATGCATTAGTATTTTCCGCACTATAATGTGCAACTAAAAGACAGCAGTGCGCCTTATATGGATCAATATCGGCTAATCATTGTAAGAAATTCCAGTCTTCATCTACTACTATAGCTCTCTCTAGTGGATGTATAACCTAATCCCATACTACTACTACCACTACCACAATACTACTGCAGCTAATAATCTGGTGCATCATATATATCAAATAAATGAATATATTTTGAGGATTGGCCATTCATTGAAGGTGCGCCTCATAGTGCGGAAAATGCGCTTCTATAATGCGGTTTAGGAAGCATCGATGGGCAAATCAGATATTAACAGTGGGCAAAAAATAATAATAATAATCCTACAGCACACCAAACATGTCCTGAATTAGACAGTGAAATATGCTTAGACAAAGATAGACCAAAAGGGATAAATGATTTTGTTACCCTGTATTGACAAAAGGGATGCAGTAATATACACATCAATAATTTTATTGTCCTGTTAGTGTGATATACAGCCCATTTTTTGACATATGAACATTCTCAATTTTAACTGTGCAATTGGTGTGTGAATTCTGTAAATGTAATGATGAATGGCACTTTTTTGTTTTGGTTTTTGCAATACTATTTACAAACTGAACTGGATTTGAGTAAATTCAATCCTTGTTCAAAGAACACAGACTGTTGACCTCTGGCATAAAGACTAATCCCTTGCTCTTGCTGCTTCATTAGAAATCCTAATCCTAATCCAATTTGACACCGTTTCCAGAGTAGAGAAACTAGGTATTTATTTTCAAAAATAACAAGAGTAGCACAGGAAGTTAGAATGAAACGGTTTGAAGGAAGCAGCTGTTTGAGTCATGGAGCACTCAGCAAAGCAAGACAGCAAAGCAAAATACCCACAACATTTATCAACAAAACTAAAAGCAAAATGTATGCATTCATTATCTAAGAGTACAACATGGAAAATAATGGAAGCTAAATCACAGTGAAAGGTTCAACTGTGATAGGACAATAGGAGGTGCACAGTTTAGACTGTAGAATGTCCAGAATCAAGAATGGAACGTTTTGGGCATCTAAAGAAGAGACTTGAACGGAAGTGGTTTGTCTCTTGGCACGCATCACAAGAAATTGTTTCATTGTTGTATTGTAACTGAAAACGTTGTTACAATTATGCCATATTTTAATGTGGATGTATTTATGTTATAGACAAACAAAAGTTTGTGCTGAAAGATTTGCTGGTTAAAAATATTAAAAATAAGAGAATATAGTGACTGTTATGGAGCCAGCTGGCTCTACCAACCCAATGGCCCTTATCATTTATTTTTTTAGCGAGTTGGCAACCCTAATGAGAATGGAGTCTTTTTTCAAGCGGATTTTAGCTCAGCGTTTACAGTACTCAACAAGTAGGATTCACAAATAACTGATGCAAGTGTTATCCATTAGCAACTTCTTTACACCATATGGTGCAAATGTTCCGCAAGACGGATGATGAGTATAATGCGAATCACCACATGTATGTGACAGTCTGATGGCGATTCAGACAGGCATAAAATATAATTGGCAGGCGTTTTTTTTTTAGGGAATATTATAAAAGATGGACCATGGGCTTCCATCCTGACAACTTGTACTAGTAAAGTGGCACGTTTTTGTAAATTTGTTATATTACTCCTTTTTTTTCAGTTTGCAATACTCATAACTGAAAAAAGTAATCATTTCAGTTATGCGTTACGCCCAACTCTGGATACATGAGACCCGATGGTTTAAAAAAAAAAATGCTTTGCAGCGCTTCTGTTATTTTCATCTTACCGTTTGGCCTCTTCTAGGTGGCACAGGTACTCATAAGCAATGTTCTGCCGCCTTCTCTCATCCATCTCCTCCGCTGACCGTCTCTCATCATCCTGAATGGCTGCAAATTGAATGACAATACTGTAACTGCATATTGTTTTAACAATCAGCCCAGCTGATTATATACATATCATAGCGACACAAAATTAAAGCTCATGATATAACTTCCAGCTCATCATCAATGTAATAAACTTCATAATTCATCAGTCAATACTACTTATCAAATTTGCAAAAGTTTATTGTAGACTATATGCCAATGACAGCTAAAACTAGTGATTTTCAGTCTCTGTAAATCAAACCAGAAGCCAAACATGTTCTAACCCTAACCCTTAAAAACTAATGACAGCAACAGATCATCAAGTTATATTGTAAAGAAAGCATTTCTTGACTTTAACACAAAAACAAAGTGATACATCTTTTACGGTATACATTATATTTTGCATTATTTTTTCTATTTGAAAATATGGGTATAGGCAAAACACGGAGCATATTTAGATTGGATCAGAAGTCAAAAAGTCAGCATCGGGATTACTCAATGCATCTATCGCTGACAATGGCAGCCAATTAATGAATATAGCCAATACAAATTTGGACATGGATTAAAAAATGTGATTCGATTTTAGTAGTAGATTGCAAAGATGTACCAAATGTTTTCACAGGTCATTGCAAAGAATACTTCAATTTCAACGCAATGTAAAGTCGTACACCAAAAGTCTGCTGGCTGCTGCAAGACAAAGTGGTTAAACCAATTGACTTATTAGTCTAAAGTTAACCAATGTAATCCCAATACTCTTATGCCTCAATTCTGCAATTCAATTGCCCGGTTGGTAGCAGACATCAGTAAGGGCACCATTTCTGTTGAGGGGAAAGCTGTAGATTGAAGCTGAACAGTTTTTACACTGAATTGGCTTCATTTTAATAATAATCATTTATGCTTGTTGTGTGGGGATTTCAATTCAAGCACCATTGAGATGTGAATAAAATCAGTCCTTAAGTGGCACTCTGGAAATGAGACTGTTGTATGCATATACTGCCAAAGAGAGCGGAGTATTCTCTCAATGAATACTTTGGTCAAAAGGCAGGAGAAAAAAATCCACAATAGGTCCAAGTGATATACAACAAGCTCCCATGATTGAAAATAAATTATAACAGTCATACAGGAGAACAGTCGAAGGTTGCCAAATAAAGGCTTGAATTTTGACCTTAAGAAATATATATTTATTTAATAAATATTGATCCTTTTTAAAATGCTGATATTTTCAGAAGTTTCCCTAGGTCTTTTGAAACATGTCATGTTTATCTAAAACTTTGGTTAGGTGTCAAATTGTATGGCAGTGTGGTCATTTCACAATTTCGGGTTATTGACAAATGCAAACAGATTGCATGCACTCACTACTGCACGTGGACCAAATGTCCAAGTGAACGCTACTATATATACAAGACATGGTGACTAGTGTGAACACTTCCTGCACTTTTGTGCTGTTATATTTAACACACAGGATGAGGTTTTCTGCCTTTGTGTGCACATCATCATGGGACTTTAGTTATTGGCTCTATGGTGTTGACTCATGCTGTTTTTCAGCTGCAGTGCTCGATTCTCCAACAGTGCGGGAGAAATTGAGGAAAACATACCACGAGCATGTTGAATCTAATTGAAGATCAAGCAGATAAATTAATTCAATTAATGGAATAAATGTCATTAACTCTACCATTTGCATTACGACGTGTCCTACAAATTCACTCCAGGTAGAACATGCAAATTCAAACACTCCCAGTTAATATTTGGATTGCTAAGGGCTAACTTAGTGTAAAACTAACATTTGTGCTGTACTATCCCTGCAGACACAAGTCCTCATCATGCATGAATGCAAATCAGCATAGTCGTGATGACTCAATTGATTGTTCTTATCTTTAAAAAGTTACACTTTGCCCACTTTTCCCTGACTGCAAGAGCTGACTAGACACCGAAGCCTTGTGATTTGTTGATTTATTTTCACTGTACCAATACTCCAGCAGGGCAGTTACTGTGACGTTTAAACCATGAGAAAATACCATATGTTTTGAAATGGCTGATATACTAAATAAATAAGGTAGAAACAATCCAAATGTAGTCCAAAAGTTACCGATCGTGTATTTTGGAGTTTCAGACAGATATCAAAGAAACACAGTAACCTGTATACCTTCCATATTTTCATTAAAAAACGTCCCATCTGTTATTATATTTGGTATTTATTTATTTTTTTTAGCTGACACACCTACTACTGCAGGAGGCAGACGCCGATCAAACACCTGTTGCTCATCTAACCAACCGAAACTGTTTGCTTATCGATGTTTGTTGACAAAAAATGTTATAATAATAATAAGCAAAATGAAAAACACTACTTACTTCCATAACGTGGCTTCTGTAGAGACGTTTCTTCATGATACATTCTGCCTCGTTTCCTTAAGCGGTAGTCAACGCGTCTCAACCGCTAGTAACTTTTTTGGAATGGTAAACGCCCGATAAGGTGTGCCGATTTGTTAATAAACTTGATCTACGCAAACCGATGTATTTATTAAAAACAAAAATAACTAAGAAGAGGACCAAGTCTTCAGAATTCCCCCTTGTGATCAACAGTGCACATGGCGTGCGCCTATTTGATGTGACTCCTCAACAAACTGACTATGACGTAGGAAGTGACTTAAAAGGTTCATATTTATATGGACAAGACAGGCAAGGTAGTAACTCCTTTGCGTCATCTACTGGGCAAAATGTATCAATGTATTGCGTTTATATGGTAGTTCAATCATCTACTAGATGGCAGCCAGCTGGATGGAGCATAGTCGCCCTCTAATGTTCGAAAATTTCATCCATCTCTTCATTCAATTTCCTCACAAGGTTCGCGGGGGGTGCTGGAGCATATCACCGCTGACTTCAGGCACCAGGCCAATCCTCGCCAGTCACAAGGAGACAGACAACTAGAGTAAAGAGTAGAGACCAACATGTTGTTAATTTTGGAATGTGGAAGGAAACCGGAGTACCCGGAGAAAAACACAACCCTAGAAAACACAAACTCCACGCTGCAATGACCTACCTGGGATCAAACCCTCGACCTAAGAAATGTGAGGCAGACCCCTTGACTGTTGGGAATCCTATACATACCATGTCATACCTTGTACCTCATTTCCCACCAATAGTACTACATTGAAGCTCCAACTCCTATTTTAGGGGAAGAACTTTATGTAGATAAATTACTTCATTAAAAGAAAAGAAAAACAACCCATAATATCTATATGGACATCACATTTTGGCTCATAAAAGCCATAATCTTAGAAAACTGAAGCTTCTCTTGATTTGATCATATAACCTCTAGATGGCAGCCTTTATTAATCAGGAAAAGCCAAATCAGTTTGTTAATTCCTGACAAAAATCTTGCCATCAGACTGTCCAATGCACATTTTAAGCAAACATTAAATTATAAGTTAAATAGCTGAAGTAAAATGCAAGCTTAAATTTTAATATTTAAATGTCATCTTTGTTTTGTTTCACTGATTTTTAAACTGAGGGCCTTTAAATGCCTATAATAACAGGTTTCAAGTGTCAGTTGATAAAAAGCATGACAAATGCATACTCACTACTACTCAAAGTCCATATCTCCCATAGATAAGAGAAATGTTAGAATTGCCAGATGAAAGAGCAAAGAACAAAGGTACATCTGAGATGACAGACAGAGGGGCATTCAATTGTGTTTCTCCATAGTTTCCAAAAAAATAAAAACAAAAACATAATTTCCAAGAGGACATAGTTTTTTATTGTTCTGTATATATTTTCAAAAACAAAAAAAAGACTGCAATGAACATCTTTTCACTTCTTAATATTTTCACACTTATTGACCCCACAACCTGAAGCATTGACCGGCAGGCCCAAAAGGTCACAAGGATACACACAATTATTGTCCACATAGATTGGATTACCTCTGTGAAATGGATGTACAGAACATACAAGAGTGATACATTCACATTTTTCTTCGACAAACATCTGAATATTGCCATAGTTTCTGGTAAAATAGTTCAAAGAAAAGCATAAATAGCACATAATCAATTTTCAACATGCAAGTACACACACACGCACACATACTCATCATACAGGAAAGGATGTTAGAGAGAGTGGCAGTTGTAAAGGGGAATTGGAACAGAGGACTCACAGTGATGCAAACCGTGGACGGAGCAGTGGGCACACAATAAAATTCAATTTGCTTGTACACATTACTCCCACACCTCCACTAATATTAGCTTTGATTATGTACACTATTTACAGTCTGAAATGAATACACGTGCATGCTTAAACACACACACACACACACACACACAGAAGTAGTACAATAAATAAATACTCCAATAGTGCAATCAAAATATACTTCTCACCAACACTGTTCAGAATTATGGCTTTAACAAATGTCATGTAGAAATGCTACAGTTTTTCTTGCAATAGAATGCGTAAGAGCCACACTTTAAGAGGGATTAAAATATAATTGTCGCTCAGCGCAAACATTAGGTAAACGTTTTTTGGGGGGATGGAGTGGGGTAATGTATTTTTAGAGCGGTTTAATATCTAGTAGTTTGCTGATGAAATACGTTTTAATTATTGAGATCTAACCAATGGCTGGCTCCAAAATTAAATGTCACTGAATTAAAAAGAATGGATATCATAATATATTCTACAATGAGAGAGAAATAGATTTATTTTACTGTATTTTGTTTTGTTCGATTGTTATTTGCATTTTTGTTGCATTCTTGTGTTATTTCCCATTATTCAGATGGTTCAGATACTTTAGTTGATGATCATGACTCACATAAAGAAGTTATTCGTTCATTTTGCTTATCTTCATCAGGGTCGTGAGTGAAAATTTCCTATACTATATTTAAATTCTTGAAAAATATTTTTTCAATAAAATGTGTAGAATTCAATGGAATAATATCTACAGTTAAAGGTAAGCGTAAACTGAATTGATATAGACTAACATATTCAAAGAAATGTTTTCTTTTAGCAGTTCTATCCTACAACCTCGGGATACCACATGACTATGAGTAGACTGCTCTAGGTCAGGAGAGGCACGTTTTGAAAGGCATTCAGTATTTGTTATCTTTTTATATTTATTGTTGGTGACTGCCAGGAGCAAAGTACATACAGCAAAAAAAAAAAAAAAACAGAGGGAAAGTGCTCAAATGAAACTTTTTTTCCTCTATTATTTAAAGTGATTATCGAAGTGGAATAGGTAAATCTTTAAATATGTGATTCAATCATTCCAAAAACACAGATGGAAAATAACATTACACTTTAAAAATGGCAAGATTAATTTCACCATAAAATGTTTTTTTTAATTCTGCTTGGGAAATTAATAAAAATAAATTACATATCCTACATTTGATAAATAAGTTTTAAATAGCATAGATAGCAAATGTTGGCTACAGTTTAAGTTGAAAGTGCTACTGTGTGAGCTTTCATGTATTTTTCCCATTGCACCTGTCTGCCTGGCCACCTGCAACCTGCATGGCCACCTGCAACATGTCATGTGTTTGCAGGAAACCCAGCTGTCGTACATCTGTCTTGTGTGACCATTCTGTCTGATCATCTATTCCCTCCGTTATCACACAGCAGGTTGGCTGAGCTCATTACAACTTGTTTTGCACTTTTCTCCCCATCTGGCTCCTCTTAATAAGACCATCAATATTAAAAGCCTTGAGTTTAAGTGATGCGGTAACACTGTAGAAGAAGCTGGCTGTTACTTGAACAAAATTATTTTTTTTGTCGGAAATGTGAAACAATCTGCCTTGTTCACATAGATCATGCACAAAATCACAACTTTAATTTGCATGATATTTTCTCCTGCCGATTGGTAAGATTATTTGTTGTACTGTTTGACTCATAAGTTGGCTGTCTATAATGCAATATTTATATAGTGGATATAAAAAAAACTTAGCAGCCCTTTTAAACTAGCAAGGTTTCGTGATATTGTAAAAAAAGAGACAACCATATCAATTGAAATCAAAATAGTAGTTGAATAAGTGTGCACCACCATGTTCAGTGGTACTTGTCACACGAATGCTACTTAAAAAGCGCCTCTGATTAAAGGTGAATCAAGTTTAGATGCTCCTGTAGGCCTTTTTTGGCTGAGTTTTTGGTTGTTGTTCTGTATTTTTGCTGAAGCTTGAATGCATTTTTACAGCTACCACTGACTGGTGTTTTGGAAATTCTCATAATTTCCTCCATCCTGAATTAACCCAGAAAGTTAACCAATTGTTTGCTATTATTTGAATTGGTCACTTACCCATTCTAAAATACTTAAAAAGCTGTATTACTCGAATACCATTTTGATATTCACACAACATCAATTCAGCAATGGTTTAAAATCATCCACCTGTTTGTATTTTTTGTTTAGTTAGATGGGCCTATGATATACACATTCCATATCTTGGATTCTATTTTGTGCACCTTTCCAAAATGTCCCAAAAAGGCCTACAAAAATCCTACATTTATTTGGGGTGAATCTTTGAGGGGTAAAAGGGTGCAAAAATGTTATATTATTTTTTCCATGCTTAGAAATTGCTTTTTCTCCACTGATTTGTACAGATTATATGACAAATTAATGGCAGACAAACCTCTGTAATGATTTATCATGGTTTCATTTTTTTTACATCTCAAAATCTAGCATTTAAACTGGGGTGTCCTAGCTTTTTATATCCACTGCATGTATGATCCAAGCCAATAACGTTTCTCTCTCTATGATCTTTAAGCCCCCTCAAGCTATAAGTTTTATCTAGGTTATAGTGCGATGAAGCTGGTGTTACATGAGGACATTCGCTCTTGTATCGGGCAAACGGAGGCCAACTAGACCTCCCCCTACAAGAACTGATGATGCCATCAGGATAGGGATGGCCTTTGTGATGCCGACCAGAGAACCAAAAATGAGGTTCCCCAAAACTGCAGCCATCTTACATAGCGCATTGCAGAATCCAAAGCCTGTTCCCCTGTAGGAAGTTTTCAGGAGAATAGAGGTTTAAAAAAAGAAGAAGAAATAATTAGATAGTTCGTCTTGAAGTATTAATGTAAACAGTAAATATTTTCACGGGTTTTACAATTAAAAATTGAAGTAATATTTGTATGTCACATTATTGCTTTAACCCCTCCTAAGACCCAAACTCTTGCAAGGCATGCATTTTTATTTTCTATTTAATATTTATGCTAATTGGAACCTTATGAGTGTAAAAACAAAGAATTATCTTTTTGCATGATGTCCAAATCATAAGTAAAAGCCAGGCCCTTGTAGTTCAAAATTTAACATTGTAGTCTTGTGATGTCCACACATGTGGACGCCTGGTCCTAGGAGGTTAAGGACTACAAGGCAGGTAACCTCTTCCATTTATGACTACGATGACTTATAACCTTACCTCCTGTCAGTTGGGAAAGATTCCGTAGTCACTACGTCCAGAGAGTTCCAGGCAGAAATACTCAGGCCATTGTAAAGGCACAGCATGAAAATCATCATGGACTCACTGGTTCCAAACCACAAGAAAAAGCAGCTGATGCCCGACAACACCATGGAGCCACCTGGTGCACAAAAATGACAAATCCCCCAAAAATAAAGTTTCAGTTATATTGATTGAGGCTGTTCCAATCTGGGCTCGTCATCAAAACTATTCCACACTCACTGTGATAGATGTCTAGAGTTAAAAAAAAGAAAGAAAGAAAGAACAACAGGAATCCTTAACAACAAGCTATCCTACCTAACATGGACAAACGGCCTGTCTTATCCATTAGAAGAGCAGACACGATGTTCCCTGGTAAAACTGCCAATGTTCCCAAGAAGTTGATGAAGTAAACCCAGTAGGCACTGTAATCATCGTCAAATGTCATCTGGCATCCTGTCTTGTTGTGGGTGAACGTGCTGTTGATCACCTCAGTCCCATCTATCAGTTTGGAGTCGTCGATGTCTGCACGCACAAAACACTTTGCAGTTAGGTTCATAATTTGATTAAAAAAACAGCACCTTCAAAGTTGATAAGGGCATCTCACCTGTATTAAAGAAGAACGCATCGACAAAAGTACAGTTATGGAACATGGATCCCACGGATGTCACGTCATCAAAGTAGCAGTTACGAAAGGTCGAGTCAATAAAGGTGACGGATTTGAGTTTCATGTTGATGAATCTGTGTGCAGATAATTATATTGTACTTCAGTGCGTAGAACCTTAAAGTCCTTTTTCTATAGTACAACACTCTTATAAGATTATTTCTAGTTTTATCTGACCAGACAAAACAAAAAAGAAATCTAGGGAGAGGAGCTGTTTTGCAAAATGTACATAATATCCGCTGAGCTCAATTGCATACCGATCATTGATGAAAAGTCCATTTTTGTGTATCTGATTCTCCAGGGTAAAGTTGAAAGTGAAATTTTCAATACGCTCGTTGTTGTGCAACTGCACTTTAGAAGCATATTCATCTGCCTGCAGATGTTTGATGACATCAGGGAACCAGACTGACAGACCATAATACCTGCAATCAGAAAAAAAAAAACGTTTTAAGTCTAAGAAAGCCTATTATTAATCTTTTTTATCCGACAATTTCCACTACTATCTGTCTCAGCTCAGGCTGTGATTGATTTGGCTCACACTTTTGGAGTAGAAGGAGCTCGGATTGAGCAAAATGCAATTTGTATTATGTGAGTGGGGAAATTTCACTTGATTCTTTCGTTAGAACACTCACCCAAAAGAGAGCGTGAGCCACACTATTGCAAGTCGTATCATATTTTCTCTCATTGGGTAGTTGAAACACTTCATGAGATTCAGATAAATCTAAAGAACAACAATGCATGGATCGTCAGAATAGTCTAAAAGCAAATTGGGTGGGGGACAAAGGATAAAACGTAAACTGCTGAGAGAACATACCCCATGGACTTCAGCTTTCATCCGGAAAATAGCCTTGGAAACCGGGTTTCCTGATCCTGACTCCAATTCCACAAATTCATCAAGCTGCTTTGGAATCTTTATCCTGTTAACCTAGCAGTTAGAGTGATTAATGTGTGAGTATAAAATGAATAAAGATGACTTAAGGCGCCAAATTTAACTGTCAAATTTCACAACCAGCACTTTAAATATAAATGATGACTAATGATGTCAATGCTATATCCCTGGAAAATGACAAACTAGATGTTTTTTTTAATTAAATTAGATTGCCTCTATTCAAGCAACCATGTTATTGGTGACAAATATTAAACCTTAAAACAAATAAAATGAAAATGACCTCACAGAGGCTGATAGCATCAATGAATTTGGCTACTTAACATGCAATGCAGTTCAGGTTCCAAATAAGCTTGAATGGCACAGAAGAGCTTTGAGAAATGACATAATGCAGATGTGAGCCCTTGAAGAGAGTCAAAGTATGTTAAAACCTGTCCTAGCTGTGGCAGAAAATAAGCCTCTTTTCTTCCTTTCAACATCACTAAATTAAAGCAGAGCAGCACCAGGGAGAAATAAAACTCACGCTGAAGACTTTTTCCGGCTGCCCACGCGCTCTCATGTTGGTGTCGTGGATTTGCTTGAGGATCATCCAGGCTTCGTCGTGCTTCCCTACCTGTCAGCAGAAGGAGCGTCAAAGAAAAAAAAAGACATTTGTGGGATCAGCAACAGCTTACTAAGCAAAAGCAACAGTTTGGAATCATAGACTATGGTCCATTGAATGTTTTTCTTGGAAATGTATGATAATGTAAAGCTGGCAAAGATTTACCCTAACTATTTATTTCTTGAATTTTGGTGTCCAATTTGATGGGCAAACAAGCTCGTACCTCGAGGTAAAATCTGGGGCTTTCTGGCATGAAGGTAAGTGCAACCACAGAACATACACAAGGCAGGGCACAGACCACCACAAACACTCTCCAGCTATGGAACTGGTATGCAGAGCCCATGCTGAAACTCCATCCTGGAAGCACAATGCACAACATCAGTTGAATTCGGATTGGATTGAAGAACAATATGAGATATTCATGAAAAAGTGTTTTAGTTTCTGCATTTTCAGCATATTTCATTACTCCTTTTTTCTTTCTAATTTTATGTTAACATACCAGTTTTTATATATTTTTACTTTACTATTAAAGTAGCAGACTTTCAACAGACTCATTTAAATTGGTTTTGTTCAAAATGCTGTTTTAAGATATTAATTTTATAAATTTAGTTTTACAGGTCATACAGAAACCGGCCTGTTTTGATGACAGCTCATTCCAAATCTTATGAAATCTAAAAATTAATTAAACAATATGTTACATTGAAGCTGAAAATGAAAAATAAAATATGGTACAGTGAATTAAATTTCTAATGTGTGGTGTTTGAATTTTATAGAATTAACAAAAACCAGAAAACATCAGGAATAATAAATTACAATGACTGTAACTAATTTTGTGTTTGTGAAAACCTACCGTCACCATCTAAAAGAAAATCATAATAATAAAACGCCCCCAAAAATACAATGGTGTATTGCCAGTTGTGACCTCCCACGTCTCTCAACGAATCGTGCTTCATGGAGATGAACAGGGAGCAATCCATTACCGGGCGTAGGCGGTAGTGAGGATGAATGGCAGCTTTACGTTACTGTTTATGCCAGAAAATGTCTTCCGAGAACTAATCGTAAAATATAATCTTCTTTAATAGTAATGCAATTACATTCAAAAACATACAGGTAATACAATGTCCACTCATCGTGCTTTCATTTGATCAATACACCTACTAGTCTTAAAATAATAAATGCCAGTCAAGATTGACTACTCCACAGAATTGGCCATTTGTCACAAAGCCTTTTTTTGTTTTTTGTCTTGTTTTTTTTATTTATTTTGTGCACAGAGTGAGTGATAGGAGGAAATCGAGAAAGGATGGAGTTGTTCAGCACTGATTGCCTTTTGTACAGAAATGGAGCTTAGTTTCTTTCCCCTCAGGGTCTGTGTTTTACTCACTCTATTGGAAATCTCATTACAAGGATTATGTACATAATTGACTACAACTGGTGGACCAGTTCAGCACTCCCTCACAACTACTACTCCTACTACAACCACATGTACAAAGATACAGTGGATAGCTTGATCAGCTTAAATATGTACATACAAATAAGCACTGCCCAACATTCATATTCTAAATTCAAATATTTGGCACATGCCATTGTATGTATGAACTTATTTCTTTCGGTCTATTTGGCTGTTTCCAAAAATGTGTGTTGATGTTACTATTATTTCGGCCAACCAGATTCATGCTTGCATGCTGCCACGTCAAGTCTAATTTGAATCAAATATGTATGTTGTGATGACTGATGAGATTTGGATAATATGTTCATTTTATAAACTTACTGTAACGTTTGCTTGTATGCTAGTGTTCGAAAACTCAAACATTAAACTGGTCCATGGTGTATTACAGGTTTCAGACCACAGTTTTAAATTACTGCTGGAAAAACCTTGCACCAAATGCAAGGGTTGCCACTGACACACACATTTACACACAGACACATGTAAGTGCTATTGCATTCACTGACGTCACAGATTGGCCAACGCACGGTCTGGTCATAAATCACCTCAAGCACAAGCTTTGTCCTGGTCAAGCAAGGAGAAAAACCTAATTATGCTTGATCAAAAAGAACACTGTCAAGATGGGGAGTGGAGTGCAAGAGAAATAAGAGGAAGGAGAGATACTAAAAGAAAGGACAGAGTTAGAAAAGGATGGTCAATTCAGGCATAACGTTGAACTTTCTAAACTATGTTCTGGGACTAAATTTAAACTATTAAGTGATGGTTACTGTAGAAAGAACTGATGCATGCGGTGTTTAGCCGCCACCAAGAAGCATTCGTCGTATCTTAAAATTTAAAGCAGAGCAGTCCCTGATATCACAAGGCGACAGTGTATGCAGCATTATCCAGAAGTGGGTGCATCCACGCATCTACAGCATAAAGATGATGAATTCAACTTGTCCAAGCAGCTGCTAAACTCACCATAATGCGGGATAATAGCCCAAGCCATGGCGGATGCGTAGATCTCGCCAATCATCCAAAACATACACAGCCAGCTCAAGTGTTCTCCTCTTTTCTCTCTTGATAAAACCTCTGCAAAGAAAGAGAAAACAATGGGCACTGCACCTCCAATCCTGCAAGAAGCAGAACAAAATAGAAATTAGAGATATCCAACAAGTACATAAATATTCTGCATGATCCGTCACATGTTTTCTGTTTTCTTAAATTCAGATCTGCTTATGCAATTAGGCTTTACGATCACATTATACAGCAAAACATGACATAAAGCATAAAAACCTGATTTGATATAAAGGTTACGTTGACATTTTTTTAATTATTACATTAAGATAGCTACACATGCAATTACTGCAGTACCTCCTGAAAGATCAAATATAAAATCACGTGTTGTGTACAAATAGAATATATAATTCCAACTGAATACTCCAAAATTATATTGTATTCGTTAGGTGCTTTAAGTATTGTGAATTACGTTTAGTGATCATTAAATTTAATGAATACCAGCAAAGGGAATAACAATGAGGATGAAGACAGATATAATACTCTCAATGAAAGAATGCCAAGGAAACACACGATGGACATATCCCTGCTCGTCCTTCCCAAATTACTTTTCTATACAAATTGGCATTCATGTCACCTCCAGTCTCAGAAGTCTTACCCAAACCCTGCAGCAATCCGGCAAACTAGGAAGACGCCGTATCCTTGGACAAAAGAAGACAAGAAGGCGAAGAAACCGTTGGTGGACATGCACATGAGGAGGCATTGTCTGCGGCCAATTTTGTCAGACATGCCTCCCCAAAAGAATGCTCCCAGCATCATCCCCAGGTAAACAATGCTTCCTGCAAATAAGAGAGAACATATGGAATATTATTTTTTGCTACAGAGGCCATCATGGTGCATTAAAATATACACTAGGTAGTATTTGGAAAGACTAATAAATATTTATGTATTATTCATTTTCCATACTGCTTTATCTGTTACGGCCGTGTCAGGGTGCTGGAGCCAAGCCAAATGTGGGAAATAGATGTTGAGGATTTTGTTTTCAATTTTCTGCTAGATGTTTAAGTCAATACAGTATTTTTTTTTAAAAACAGTAATGAAATTAGATTGTTTGCACAGATCCATCCTGCATCATATACATGAGAAAATCTTCAGTCTCAAAGTTCCCTTGTTTTGTACCTTGGCAAGGTTTGCAATAATTATTCATATATTTATTCATTCATTTTCTGCACCGCCGTAAGGGACTCACCACACAGGGATTGAGCCCTACATCTTAGAACCGTGAGACATCTAATAAGCATTTTAAACTTTATTAAGTCTATATTGGACAGACAGGCACCAAATAGAACAAGGAAAGCACCTGCATTCACTCCTCTGTGCAGTGCATTAAAAGCAGTAGACAAATGAATCTACCCTAAGCAGGATCATCAATTACACAATGAATTTATCGATGTTCTGTCCAGCTTGCTGCACGCCATCTCGGCGTATGATGTCAGCAGTGCTGGCTGGCCCCAATAAAGAGCAGGGCAGTACACTGTACTGTCACATACACTGTAACTCAAAAATAACCTCATGGAACAAAGAGAGGTCTGTCGCTAAATGCTAAATGGCTGAAAGAAAGGTTGGGAGTCATCTCGGGGCAACATATTATTGTTTCCGGTGGTTGCAAGCAATGTCTTGTGAGTCTTGCAACTTTTCACTGTCCATGGTAGTATGTAGTAAACTATATGTACACAAATATACTGTATTGGTAAGCATTTAAAAACAATTATTGTTACAAAGAGGACTTTGAGAAACTTGTCAATAGGTACTATTATTTAGTTTTAGCACATCGACAGCATTAGCAATACAAAGAGATTTGTGATTTTGTGATCATGTAGCTTTACTTTTAAATTCGGTAGCACACTAGCAGTGCAGATCTTACATCTCCCATGGTGCACATGATGGAGCGTGAGATAATGCAGCATTGAATCACATTCAGTCCATCGTCAGCAAATCAATAGAGAACATATTTTAAATGATAAAGCTGGACAGGCTGGCATTTTAATTAATGAAACTTCCACATTTTGAAGGGTTACACACCACTGCTTTGCCATTGATTTAGAGGAGAAAAAATCAGAGGAAGAAGTGGAACAAAATCGATACACGTCAGCTCAGTTGAGCATAGTTTAAAGACAAATTGTGGCTGACTCCAAAACCACAGAGAGAAGATCAGTACAGTTTCTGACACATTACACAGAAACCAGTGTGAATAAAAGCACACAAGCGTCGAAAATACAGTTGAAATTTTTTATGTGACCCACGTGGACTTGGTGCAACGTCAGAGAATGACAGTGCGTCAGGAGACTTGTCAGACTGAGGCAAAAGGTTTTGGCCCATGATACTGTGTTGGTATGTCAAAACACATCAATCACAACATCAGACCAAATTAGAGACGGCACATAAACCACTACAAAAGACTCACACTAATTCATGAGCATAAAACACTTAATTTTGTATTGGTAAACTACTCACTGAAGAAAAATAAAAACAGACTGCTTAACTAAAAAAAATGGAGTATTTTTTCCTGTTAGGTTTAATAAAAATACCATTAATCTATGACAACTTAAAATTACTGAATCCAGTTTTCAGTGAACATCACACTACATGCATTATATTTCACAAGGGATAAAGTATATATTCCTGTGAGTACTATTGATGCTTATATTCTATTTACATACATAGATAGACCTTGTGGAACACCCTTCAATGATTAGGAAGGATGTGGGAGAGCTAAGCTGCATTCAAGACCTCTTCTCTGATTTCACGCTTTGATGCTCATTCCTCTCAGCCTCAAGATCTGCTTCAACACCATCAAAAACAACATTCTTCAATCCATTTTACTACGATACATTGGTAGTTCTCCATTATTTTCAATCTGCACCTGTTCCCTTTCACGTGCTTAATTGCTTCTCCCATCTTTTGTCCTTACTTCTCATATTTATTCCTACTCATACAGACTTCCTTTTGTATATTTCTTTTTCACTCAAGCTTTTTGGTGGTTTGAATGACTATTTTTTTCCCTCCCGTTACATTGTGAGACCTCAACGACAAGGAAGGGAAAAAAAAGGAAAATAAGTGTCAGCATCCAATCTCCATTACAGCAAGAAGTGAGAATGAGTAAATCGAATGGTGCTTTAATGGGAAGGAGTCGTTAAAAATGGTTTATAACCGACTGATATTGCTGGCCAAAGCCGCCTGGTTTCGATGCCCTCCACTCCTACACATGTTCCATTCCCCTTGTTGGAATGGCACTGCACAAGTGTTGGTATTCTCTGCAGTGATGCTGTCATTTTACCGCAGTTTAGTTATGCTCAGCTGCTCTTGGCCCCCGGTGCCCCACACACAGTAAGTAGTAGTAAAGTGGACAAAGAAGAGGGGGTGTTGCAGATGACGATGAAGGTTCATCATACAATAAAGAACTGACTAAACGGTTACAATTGATAATTAGAGGAGATTGAAGATAAGTTATCCTGAAAGTGACTCGGCTTCCCAGCGACAATGACGAGGAAGGAGAATGTGTGAGTGTGTGTTTGGAGGGAGGTAGGTGGGTGTGATGATGAAAAGTACAGCTCATGAGAACAAATAAGTAATGATAGGGCGGTGCATTCTCATTGTATTTTGTGTGTGCGTTGATGGCAAAGCCTCTCGCTTGCATTGCTGGCATGCTGAATAGTAGCAGTGTGCCAAGCATCTCACTCTGATCCTCCCACTCCTCCTTCCCCATTACGCCTCTTAACTTGGTAATCTTTCTACTTCAGAGCTGTCCCTCCTTCACGCAAGTCCACTGTTCACACACTGTACTTCATGGTGGCACTTAAATTCTCTGTTCATACTTTGATGCCCTCATCACGGGTACACGGCTACACACCACAAAACCAATCATAAGCGTTCCTTCTTATCTTTTTTTAGAAGTCCAAAAGAAGGTCTCAAGTTATCCCTTACATTGTTGTTCTTCTTCAGTCAATCCTTATGCACAACATTGTGATGAGGGATTACACATTTACAATCACCAGGACTGCTGGAACTTCTGCTCAACACACTGGTTAAGCAATACCCTCCTAATCCTGACAAAGACTTGTGGATCGGAACCCTTTTGTCCATGTGATGCACAGATTTTAAATCATGAAATGCATGCAGGCAGTACATGTTAAGTGGCACTAATCAGTTTTCTCATAATATTGAAATCTAATTATTTTGTGAGGATATATGGGGCGTGTAATGGTAAGGCATAAGGCTTGTGAACTCACTCACCTAGCCATCCTGAGCTGGAGTCAGGCGCGCACATGTCGGTTTCAGCACTAGGAAGCACAAAGCCCACCACGAACACCTCAACACCGTCTGACATGAGTGCCAGTCCAAGTACCAAGAACAGCTGCCACTGGAACCTCCCATGGCCGCACTCTTGGATGATGAGCTCGTACTGCTGTGCCAGCTCCTCCTCATCCGCCTGCCGCTCCTCCTCAAGTTCTTTTCTGTCCCTCGTTGCATCAGACTTGGGCTGCCCGAGAGCTACTTGGCCCTCCTTATGCTTCCTATCACCTTGGGAGGGGACCCCCTGGTACTCTCCCTCATAGATCTCATCTTCGTCGTCGTGGCCCTCGGTGGCATCGCTGGAGCCCTCATCATTGTCGCGGTAACCCTCTCCATCTTGCCTTTGAGGATGCCTGTAGAAATCCTCGTCATCATCATCCGCATCGTCCTCAAATCGTGAATAGTTGTGATGGGATGTATACTCTTCGGAGGCACGGTCAACTACTTTGTTGACTTTCTTTGTCGCTTGACGCTTTGCTTCTTTCACTATGTCCTTGGCACCTTTAACCAAGGAAGTTCTGTTATTGTAAGAATCCTCCATTTTGGCCAAACCAGTGGGTGATGGGGAAGACGAGCGAGAAGGGTGGATTTATACTGGGAATAGTCAGATCAGTCCGTCTGTAAAAGCAGCAAGACAAACAACGTGTCACCACAGATGAAAATAGACAATGTTAGATGTAACAATTAAAATAAACACAGCTAAAAATCAATTTCACAACAAAGAGGTCAATATTCTCCCTGGGCCTGCGTGGGTTTTTTTCCGGATACTCCAGTTTCCTCCCAAATTCCAAAAACATGCATGGTAGTCTGATTGGACACTCTAAATTGCCCCTGTATGTTTGTGAGTGTGCATGGTTGTCCGTCTCCCTGTGCCTTGCCTCGCCTCTGGACCGGAGACAGCTGGGATTGGCTCCAGCAACCCCTGTGACCCTAATGAGGATGAAACGGTTCAGAAAATGAAATGAGAGGTCAATGTAATTATGATGGTGCAACAATCCAACCATGGCATTCATATTTCATCCGTGAGATGGAAGAAACTGTTTTTTGTGCATACATCTTCACTAACCCGCAATTTCCCAGAGAGTCCTATTGAAGGGAGACCTTAGGCGAATGTGATTTCACATTCAAACTCTGATTCAGGTTTGCATGTCTTACAGACCTGCATTAGAACCAAAATGCAATTCATTCAAAAATTATATGCAATAATATCATTTTAGAAAGGTGCGCTTCACATGTTTACATTGAACTGCCGGAAAGCTAAATCATCTCTAGACTGACTTAAGAATAGGGCGGCGAAATCATCAGAACTGTCCAGAGTGCACCCTCTACATGCGTCTCAGGGCTGTTCACTAAAGCCTCTAATGAACACTGAAGCCTTGTCAGGAGAACACAAATCAAAGGGCCAGTTCCAGCTCCTATAATGCAATTTTACTAGACAAAATGACACTGCTGATTCAAGGTGACTCCAGTAATCTCTTTGGCTCATTGAAAGACTTCTGTGGTTATGAGCAAGGACCAATATATTTTTAATGCCTGCATTAGCAGTGTCCAAGATTATCATAAGAATTAATCAAATGATAGGGGTTATGGGGGATCCAACTAGTGTGTGTAGTCCTCAGTTGAGCAACTAGCCATGTGCTGGTACACTGTGGGCGTTCAAAATTGAGTCATTGAGATGCAGTAAAACTACCCAAGGGGATTAGTCATTCATTCCTTTTTTATACCGCTTATCCTCACAAGGGTCAGAGCCTAGGGAGATTAAACACATCCAAATATGTATAATAAAATCTAAATAGTAAACACAATTTTTCTTAATGCAAAATTAAATAGATTATTTTGCTAAACCAACAGCCAAAGCTACAAATGTCAAAGTTCATGCCACCCTGCCATCACTGAAGAATTAAGCCACGTTGCTTAAACAAACTGTTTCTCTTTTTTATCTGTGCACATTGACCAGCATGCTCACACAGCTCCTGGTGATGTCTGCCTGTCAGAAAATCAATGGAGTGCATGGTGAGGTGTGCTGTCAGGCCTGATGAAGCTCAGAAGACACCACAGCTCAAAGAAGACCACCTGACCTCCACAAAAGGAGCCCCTGACTGTGCACGCAGCAACAGGAGTAATCACAATCAAACCGACACTCGCAAACAAGACAGCAGTGGAGCTTTTCCATCTTCCATGTTCTCACCAATAGGCCTTAGAGTACTGTATTTTCAAATTGTCACATAGTCATGTCACATATTCCTGCAGATATACAGGATATATCCATATATATGTACATATATATCCGGTTATAGGGGCAATTTAGAGTGTTCAACCAGCCTACCCTGCACAAAATGTTGGCCATTATACAATCAAAATGGTCTAATGTCCTTTTTTATATGCCTCTATATATGCGAGCATTAGGTTTAGGTTTTACTATAATTATAATAGTAATATTATTGTACTGAAAAACAAGCAAATACGGTCGAATCAATGTCACCAATGCTGTTAAGTTGTCATACACTTCTCTTTTACATTCAGCATCTGCCCTTTGAAAGACATTCACCGGCGCATACACCTGACAGCTGGTTTGCTTTATTAGTATCAACTGAAAGCAGGTCCAATCTCTAAGTGGGCAATACTGCAAGTAATCCCATCAAAATGGAGAAGTCGTGGCCTCATCTGGAGGAGGCGCCACCAAAATGGGATGGCATCCATTAGGAGATTTCATCAAGCAGTGATGGAATTAGCTATACTGAGCTTGTGCATGTGTTTGTGTATTGAATTGGGGGAGGAGTCGTTAACAAAACTAAGACAAAACGGAAACATATTATCCATAAGAGCAACAAAAAATAGTATGTTTAATAATTATTAATATAGATCCAGTATTTCCCATTTGAGTAAATGGAATCATGTAATTTGAAAATGGGGATTATCAAAAAGCTATAAAAAGAGGTATGTAATTAAAGGTGAAGAATGCAGTTCTTGATAAATAGCATAGGAAACCACATGACCACAGACATTCTTGATGAAACTCGTTTTACTGTACTCGTGGGCATGGTGGTGACGTAGCGAGATTAACGTTGTCTTATAAATGCAAAAACACTTCAGGCCATTTAGCTACAGGGATCATTAACCATGATCTAAACAAAATAATGAAACATCTGCTGAATCTTTTGATTGTCAAGATAATGGAAGAAAGCTATTTTTTTCAGTTGTTTTTGTTTTTGCTTCACTGCCTGAGGCACGACAGTTGGTTTACAACTGTATTACCATGAGAGAAATGCAAAGGGGGATGGATCTCATTGAGCTTGTGTTGGAAGTTCAAAGGATTGAAGAAAGTGCAGACCAAAGCTAATAAAATTCGGGCATGAGTGTTTGACTGAATTTCAGTAAAATGATTAATTAAAGAAAGGAAACTCTTAATCTTAGTTCACGAATATTCTTTAGTGAGAAATAATTCACCACATGGAGAGAATCATCTAAATGAACACATTTCAAATTACAAAAAAGCTTGGCACAGTGTGGACCTCCACTGAGGGCATTAAGATGTTTTTTATTCATTCATGTTATTTTTTCTATTCAGAGTGGAACAATACCACCAATAGAGGAAAAATAATGACTGAAAATCTGAAATTGGAGAGCATTGATGTTATACTTTCCTGGTTAGCTAGATATCAGGCCAGTTTCATGGAAAATTAGTAGAGAAACATTTTTAATAGTTGGATTGAATGCTACCATTTGATTTTTGAGGAAGGGTGACACTTCTACCACAACTTAATGGGTTCTTTCTTGCACACCATATGGCCAATAAAACAACTTTTCCTGCAGGGTTTTACTGCAAAATCAGGATGACTATGTACTTTGTATCAAAGTATTTCCCACAAGCATTTTTCGACAGGTTTCCAGTTCAGCGATTGAGAGCATGTCTATCATTTATTGCCTCACGAGGTACAATTCATGGGCGAGTCAGTTGCCTCCTCTCACATCCTTTCCGCTTTTTGGCAGAGTGCTTCCACTGCCCCAGGGCACGCGGCATTGCTCTACAGCCTCTTATTCCACAGCCAACAACCCGGCAAAGTCAACCGCAATTAAGAGGAAGTATTACAATGCCACCAAAACCAGTGAATAAACAGATAAACCGTAAAAGCTCACTATAAATGTTTTCAAAAACACTCAGTCTTAAACTTTACGCTATGCTGTTAACAAGAAGTTATAAAAATCTAAATTTACAGTGAGGTAGCATTTTTTAAACAATGAAACAAACCTGAAAACAAATTAAAATTCTTAATACTAAAACTAAATTAGTTTTTAACTTTTAGTTACTTACACGAATTATGCCAGCTACATCATAAATACTCACCTAAATAAGACAAGGACTGTGAAATATTAATAATGCCACTTATTTAATAATTTAAAGCAAACCAATAAAACATATGGGTGAAATTAAATCAGTGTTTAATTTCCCACAAAGAAATATTGAAGTTCCACACCAATGTCTTATTAAACGCTTTAGAAACTTAAAGAAGAAAAAAAATGTCTTACCTTGATTTTATGGCAACAAAAGTAGAAAGAGCTTCTTAAAAGCCATTGTTCGATGTGTGTTCAAAAAATCTCTTGGGTATTTCTTTAACAAAGAATTGGATGCAATGTAAATGAATTGCACAACGTGATTTTGTTCTCCCCCCCCTCCCCGATGCAGTGCTCTCTCGCTGCAGCACTTCAGAAGAGGAGACAGAGGCAGGGGGACGGAGGATGATGGGAGGGAGGGAGGGAGGCAGGGAGGAGGAGGAGAAGGGAGGAATGGAGGGAGGTAGGGATGCAGGATTGGATCCAGGGAGGGGAGCAGCGTAATCAATAATTGCATTTCATTGAGTGATGCGGGTAATTCCGTCTGATGGAACAATCTAGTTAGGTGGCTAGATGACGTGGAGAAGCATAGAACACAAAAATAGGTCTAATTAAAACTGGTTGGAACTGGAAATACGTCATGTTCTAATCAAGCCTAGAATTTTAAGATTTCATAATGTAATCTTCTTAAGAACCAATATATAAGAAACAGACAAGAAATATCCTGCATGATTACGTCTGTGCCATGATTTGGTGTTGTTCATGAAAAAGTGATCAAGCTGAAACATTTAAGGAAAATGAATCTGGAGAATCGAATGATAACAATGAAATTCACAATTCTCCATTGTTTACTGCTATATTTCAAAAGCCCACTGAAACTGCTTACAAATTAGAATATTGAGGGGGAAAATTAGTCATCTGATTCTTGGCAGTGCCATTGGAATACAAAAAGCAACATGCAGAAAAAAAGTGTATCAATCAGGAGATGCAAAAGGTGGTTTGCTAACATATTTAAACAATCCTTAAGTCGAATGTGTAAAACTAAACAACAACTGTAAACCTTATCCCAATGCAGCTGATCAAATTCCACCCATTAAGAGGCCCAAGAACAGAACCCTTATACTTAGGGGAAGAATTTAGAATAATTAAGCGAGCACTTTGGAGCTCAAAGGCCCACTGAACAGTCCGTTGTGACATGTCGGACAAGAGATAAAAGATAATTAATCACTTCCCGTAGGGATTTTTGATTACTCCAATCTCTAGACGAGATATCCAGAAAGATTACATGATAAGATTCTTAGCCTACCACTATAATTTGCTCTAACACCATACTGAAAGGGTTTTCTAGAAGGAAAGTACAAAAATATGCAAAAAAAAAAAAAGATCTCTTATTTTCCTCTGAATATGATGATTCGCAGATGCAGTGGCCCGTGATTGGGACACCCCACTCCCCCATAGCCTTAAGCCATAAGACTCCATTTGGTATTGCTGAAGAGCAGAGGAGCACTTAGCTTAATGTACACGAGTGTACAATGACCCTCACGCACATACATGCTCACACGCACACACACACACCTCACCACCTAATGTGCCTGTAACAAATTTCTCTCCCTTATATTTTGACAAATAAGCATTCATAAATAAAACCATTTAGTGTATTTGGAGGTGAATACACTCCTTTTCTCATTTCAAAGGCTGCAGAATACAGATTTATCGTTACTGGGATTTGATTTGAATTTGTAGATTACTCTACTAATACAATTTATTTTCATTAGACTCCCTTGTGTATGCATACTCTCTCATTGATTAGCAGCATCTTAACCATTTTGTTAGAAAATTCAGATAATTTTTACTTGAAACGTTTTGAAATGACATAAAATACATTTTCATGTAAATTCTGAGTATGGCTCTCAAGGGGAAAAAATTTAAAATGTGATTCTTTTTTCTTTCGTATCTCTGTCAAAAATGGTTCCTATGCTATTTCCTTAAAGAGACAAATGAGGTTGACTGGTAAAAACTGTCGACTGCTTATCTTCATCTACATTACAATAAATGGATGTGGACACTGGCGCAAATTGATTTTGTCTCATGAAAAAAGATGGAACTCACCGCCCAAGTCCTTGTATTCTATTTTTCATTTGCCATCTTTTGTGGAAAAATATTCCTTGTAATGATAATATTTGATCACTAAAATAATATATCTGATCTCTCCAAATTAGAATACATACCTTAATTTATTTAATTTTACTGTGTACCTAAAGGCAAAATTCAAAAAATACAATGGGTTGATTAATATTTCCAAATTTATGAGCAAGTATAATTAATCTTTTTAATCCCAGATCCGGCTCGGTCTACCAATAAATGATTGTGAGTACTCAATAATGTACTTTAGATAAAATCCCAGAGGGAAGAAAGAAAAATGGGCTGTGATTGTTGTTCCGGAACAGATGGAAAAGGCTAAAATAGAAGAACGTGAACTGAATCACATTTCACTAGGCAACCCTTGGCGGATTTTTTTTCCTGAGCAATGATGAAAGACCTTAAAAGGGCGCTATAGCAACAAAAGAGATAGCAACACATAAACAGCGTGGTAAAGCAATATTTTCTAGATACAGAGGAGAATCATATGGAGTACATCTAAAACTCAATTTACAAAGATATTTATCATTCACTCAGGTGGGAGTGATAATGCAGAGTTGCCTTTCCTCTCTTCTTTTCATATCTTTTAACAAAGGCCAGTGTGAATATAAAAAAAATCATGTTTGACACTTCAAAAGAGCATCGGGAGGAAAAAAAAACTAATTTCAACATCAAGAGCCTGGGTTGTTAAAAAAAAACTTGATAGTAAACAATCCTGGAGACTGAAATTGGGTAAATGTGGAATATAAAGCCAACCTGCTCTGAAATTGAATAAATAAATAAGTTGGCTCAAGTTGGCCAGAATTATACAAATAGAAAATGGAATTTCTTTAATTCTTGTAATGTATAATACTGAAAATTTTACAGTTTAGAAATGCTACAGATTGCTCACAAAACTGATAGCCCCTCTCACCTAACTAAAAATAAAGTGGAGGGCAAAGATAAATTATTAACCAGATCCAAACCTTACAGTGTATCTGTAAGGTATCTTCAATATACCTATTTTGAGACCCTGTATATAATGCTATGTGAGGCAGCCTTGTTCTCTTACCGCACCTTGTATATTTGCTTGCAGGTCATAACTGACAGAGAAGATCAAGTAAAGTTAGAGCAGACAGCAGGTACCAGATGGTTTCTCTAAAAACGTCCTATTTCAATAAGCTTCTCTCTCGTGCACATCATCATGGCATGTGCCCTTCCTATCGCTGACCATATCACTACATCCGCTGTCAAAAGGGATTTAGCTTTAGAAGACGACAAAAAGGAGTGCAAGCCAGTCTAAATCTACGGCATATGACATCATTTTGTCACTTTGTAACCCCCTACTGTTTCTCCATTGGTACCCGTGTGCTAAACCAGAACCCCCAAGGCCCGGCTCCATCTGCAGTTCTCATTGCAGCTTTGGTGCTTTAACTGTCATGGAGCAGCGCACAAGGATGCAAAAACCACGTGGGTTGATTGCTAATGATCTTCCTGGCTCGTTTCCCAGATTGCTTTTTAGAGTTCAGCCTTTCTCTCATTGCCTGTCTGCAGGATTTAATTAAGATATTGAAAAAAAATGCATTCTGGGATGAAGAAACTCACTTATCCCATTGAATATCATTAGAATTTTATGCATATCTTGTTTTGTTCTCGAACTAAAATGTAACATTATAGCAGAAATCACATTCTAGTTTTAACATATTCTGTCATTTGTTTGCTTTTCTTACCAGACACACAGTCACCAAGTTTACTAGAACAGATAAGTGTGTAATATTATTCTGCTTCACAGTAGTCACATGTAAAAATACTGATAGATAAATCAATCAATCAATCAATCAATCAATCAATCAATCAATCAATCAATCAATCAATCAATCAATCAATCAATCAATCAATCAATCAATCAATCAATCAATCAATCAATCAATCAATCAATCAATCAATCAATCAATCAATCAATCAATCAATCAATCAATCAATCAATCAATCAATCAATCAATCAATCAATATGTACATAGTCCGTAATGTGTACTATCTCTTTGTACTGTTTAGATGAGATGGACATTTGAGAATGTTTGTTTAGAGAAAATAATTTATGCATTAACATTATTTATATTGAATTGAATTTGACAATTTATAAAGAAGTAGACGGTAACTTGAATTTACGGATGAAGTGGACACAAAAGACTCACCGAATCAGTCCCTTGGCCTCTCTTACTGCTGCAACCTTCTCATAATTTGCATCCATGGCTGTATAACTGGCAGTGTTTGCAGCTCATTTCAATTCCAATTCATCTCTGTCTTCCTGCTGCTACAAGTGATAATCCAAAAGTAACTTGGAGAAAAACACAATGACACAAATGAGAGAGATGTGATGGATTACAAGAAACCCAAGGGAGAATGCCATCAAAATGTAATGAAATTGAATCTGTGAAACTGTGAAATGCCAATAGATGATTCATCGCAACATTATTTTAAATGGGGTCATTATAGAATATTACAATAAAAAAAAAAAACAATAATCATTGTGATTGATGAAAACATCACTACAGACATCCACACAAGTTTTAAAAAATGCAGAAAGTTTGCTTGTGCTCAATATAGTAGTATTATGCCAGCCCGAACAAGTTACAGCTGATTCGAATCATTCCAATTTTGAACTGGAAACTCGTCTAAATATTCTAAGAAACATTAATTTAAGATGCAATGCCAAATGGAATAATGATGATTGTCCTGGACTAGATTGAAAATGAATGTGAATATTTGTTGATGGTGAGGATAGTGTGCTGCTGAGTTTAAAAATGTGAAAATAATAAGGATTGACTCCAATCCATTGTATTTTATGTTATGCATTTATCTTGTTTGGTTTTAGTCCATCCATATTCATTATTGATGAAGATAAATAAAAACAATATATATGTTTTACACAATCGGAATGACAACAAAGTACCACCATATCGATTGTGAACCAATGTCTTTCTTCTTTTGCTCTGATTTCTCTCACAATTCTTTTATGTTCATCGTGCTTTGGGTTTTAATATGTCTCAAATATTTTCCATCCTAAACAACTATTACTGTACCAAGCAGACGAGCCAGGAACATTTGTGTGCCTTTGTTTGGAGGCTTCAGATTTATGCTGCAGTAGCGTCGTTCCGCATACCGTTACTAGGAAACGGTAGAACCAATCAGAGTCGTGTTTATTTAGCCTTAGTGGAAAATACTCCAATGACATATTCGGTTGTTGGCCGGTTACACGATTTCAAACGATTTAGTCAGCTTTAAGCCAACGAAGTGTTAAACAGCGAACCGGAGCAAAGAAATTTGCTTTATCATTTTTAATTCAACGAATTTAAAGCCGATCTACTTTTCATTTTACCCGTAAGGTTAAATCGTGTTTTCAAAACGCAACAGTCAGTCTGAAAAACACCAAGATCAACATCGCAGGTTTGTGACATTTGCTTTCAAAATAATGCCCGTTCTTTACAATATACATACAGTATGTGTTAAGTTTGACTCCCGTCAGGATTCGATTTAAAGTTTGTAGTTTTTTCTTAGTTTGGAACATCATAGCCACTTTGACCGTAACTCTTTGATCCGTTGTGGGTTTCTTCTATTGCAAAGTATGGGTGTGTATGTTAAATACAGTACTCATGTAATTCATAATTTTTTAAAAATAGAGCGTGAGATCGGAGACTTTGACAGTGTCTAAAACTGAAAATCATCTTTTGATCGATTCTTACTTGTATATACTTGTATGTTATATTCTTTCAGCACCTATTTTCCTTTTTAGATGTCTTCAGATGAAGAGGCCAGTGTCCCAGTGTTGCCCGCAGACTCAACATATCCCAGCAACTCTCCTTCCGTTGATCTTCAGGTGAATGATCTATAAAAAAAAAAAAATCTAAAATACTACTACATTGCATATTCAACATGTAAAAATGAATGGATCCAATAATAAAATTAAACTGGTCCCCTGTTCTGTGGTCAAAAAGGAAGAATATGAGGACCTCCTCCAAAATGCTGGGGGTTCTTCAAGATTTGATCCTGCCTCTGCTTCCCGCTTGAGGAGGTTAGGGGCATCTTCTGACGATCAGAGTTCTCAAAGAGATTCACAACCAGCAGGTATTTCAGGCTTAGTTTCACCAAACATAGTACTCATTTCACTAATCAACTGCTGCATCTTCTGACTTATAACAGATCCTGGCGAACCCTCTTCATACTTAAGAAGCCGTCATGGTAATTAAGTCTTAAGTCCAGAAATGTCTGGCGCTTCTAGAAGGATCATGATACTTTTATCTATTTTGCAAAGCCTATCTATTTAAATGTTTCTTTTTTTGGGGGGTGGGGTATTGCCAGAGAAGAACAAACGCTCTTCTAGGAGAGGTTTGGATAGCTCAGACAGGTTACAGGATGGATCTGATAGGGGCCATCAAAGCATGCAAGACTTCACTGAGTGCACCGAAACGGATCTTTTCATCTCAGAGGACCACATTAGCAAGTTGGAGAACATTGTGGATACATGGACCCAAAAATTAAAGGTCGGACATATTTTTTTTCCTGACACTGTTTTTGTCTACTGGTAGTGGTGTGGGGGTGTGTAGTACAAAGTTCAGCACTTTTTACTTGGGGTCTGCATCAGTCTTTTTCAAAGGTATTTCCCCCCAAATTAATTTGAATGAGTGATTTTGTTCCAGACATTGTTTGCCATTACAAAAACGTTGACTGCATTACAGGCAATGTTCACAACTTTTAACTTAAGAGGAGCTGCACTGCACAAATTAATCGTATTGTGGACGACTTTGAGATGGATATTTGAAAATTCACTAATATATTCTATTGCATTTGCATTCTGAGCCCACAGCTTAATTTCTAACTAATATAATATTAATCTATCAAACAAGAGTTGGAGAATGCTAAGAAGTTTTCACCATTTTCAATGACAATATGTGCTCTTGTCGCCCTCTCTTTATGTCCATCAGACCAATGTTCTAAGGGAGTTGAGGAAATGGAGGGTAGCCTTTATAGAGCAACACAGGCAGGCAATACAGAAGGAAAGGGAGTTTCATATAGCCCGGTATGAGGCCTTGAAGGCAGAGGCTGACAACCTGCACCAGCTGCTCCGGTTAGCTGAGGAATCCAACAAGAGAAAGGATGAGGTGACAAAACAGAACATTGAGTTGAAGTTTAGCTTCACCACAGTGCCATTTTCTGCTGAGCTGCATATTCCTTATTCATTCATTCATTTACCAAAGATGAACAACACATATCTCACAATTTTTCTATGACTCCTTTTTCAGATGATTAGTAACCTTAATATGGCGATGGACAAACAAAGACAGAAACTTGAAAAAATGAGGGTCTTCACCCACTGGAGAATTCAGTACATTGAGGCTAAAGAGGAGGTAAATGCTTCATTTCATGATTTCACTTTGTTTTTTTTCCACAAGATGTTTGAATTATTTAAGCTAATAGCTCCCGCTTAATAAACTAGGCTATAGATATCCATCAGGAATTATTGTGCTCATCTTTCTTTGCACTTGTGATTTCATTTTCAGGCCCAAGCCAACCGGGTAGCACAGCACCACTACGATTTCCGTTTGAAAAGGAAGGTGTGGTCAGCATGGCATTCCCTCATTCAGAAAGCGTGGAAGAACAAGGTAGAACAGGCATGCCAAGCAAAAGCCGAGGAAGTGTGCACCCAACTGCTTGAGAATTATGAGACACAGTTAGAGACGGCAAGTATATAATTTTTTTTAAGTTCAGAGGAGTGCTTCATTTTTTTCAATCTCTTTTCTCTCTAAAATACACGGAGTCTTCTCTTCTTGACCATGTTTACGTGCCAAAATGTATTCGAGTTGCCGCCGAGTGTATATCCAGGTAATGTATAATTTTCTTCATTCATTTTTTTTCTCAGATCAATACAGAAAAAAGTGGCGCTCTTGAGAAGGCACAGGCAGAGGTCAAGAGGCTGCTAAATGAACGAGAACGTCGAGAAGTGTGCTGGAGAAAAGGCTTCATGAGGGGAGTGTGCGCTCTCAACTTGGAAACTCTCCACTTGTTTAATGCCGCCGAAGATGTCCAAGATTCTAATGGCATTGGTATGCAGTGACTGGCAGTCTCAGTGAAATAACATTCAGTTTTCTCCTACAAAACTCGCAAACTACTTTCAACTACTATTGTCTTGATATTTTGGTGTATACGTAGTAGCAAATTTCATGGAATATCTGATGGCTCAGCAGGCTTATTAATAAGCACAAGGCGAATCCCTGCTTTTTTGGAGCAATGAGCTACTTTACGCACACTGACTATAAAAAATAAAGTTTTTCCAAATCATTATGCGTTTGTCATTTTCAAAAATTTCTAAAAAAATAAGATGTTGGAGATAACCAATACAAAGATTGATTTTACAAAATAAGTAGTTGTCTGAAGTACAACAAATAAGTGAACTAAAATCTAAATTTCTTTTTCTTTAAATTTCTCTCGTCAAAAAATATAAAATAAGAACGATGTATTCTGCAGCTGCTGAATGTACATTGATAAAATGCGTTTACATTTGATTTTTGCATTGCATCATTGTCCTTTATCTGTTTTGACAGACATCAACTCATTGCCTGATGATGCTCCTGATGCTGGTGGAATGCCCCCACCCGGGCTAAATCAAATCCAAGGTCCAGGCCAGTTTGACCACCCAGGCTCTGCTTCACACCATGAAAATGGTGAGAGGGTAAGGCCAGATGTTTTGAAACGATCTGAATAAAGCTCCATTTTAGATTTAATCATTCTTTCAGTGTCATTGACAATGATAGATGTCCAAATATGTGGCCCTCTCAACCTTCTGGTGTGAATTTAAAGGTATCATCAGTAGACATGCAATGTATTTGAAATGGGAGGGTTGGCAGCAGAATACCATTCGTTCATTCGCTGCCATTTCTGCCAGTTTAAACAGATTGTGTGAAGTGATTTCCAATCCAAGACGTAATTTCTTTCTTATTTGACTTGATTGAAGCAAGTTTGAAATGTATTGAATGTAGGAAATGTAATGATTTTTGCTTACTACTATGTATAAAGTTATGTTTACCACCAAATTCCACCCTTGCTATTTTTTTGCATTCCTTTTCTTCAGCTGGGTTTTGGTGCAACTGGACAACCTCCTGGTGGGCACCAAGGAACCAGTTATCCTGGGCCCGGGTACCCCGGGGTTGGGCACCCTGGGGCCGGGCAGCCCGGTCTAGGACAGCCCGGGCTCGGGCACCCCGGGGCTGGTTTCACCGGGGCTGGTTACCCTGGGGCTGGTTACCCTGGGGCTGGTTACCCTGGGGCTGGTTACCCTGGGGCTGGTTATCCCGGGCTCGGTTATCCCGGGCTCGGGTACCCCGGGGCCGGGCAACCTGGGCTCGGTCAACCCGGGGCTGGGCAACCTGGGCTTGGTCAACCCGGTGCTGGGCAACCTGGGCTCGGTCACCCCGGGGGGGCTGGGCACGCCGGAGCTAGCCACACTGGCACCAGACACCCTGGAACCGGGTACCCTGAAGCCGGCGGGCAGACTCCGACTACACACAGTTTATACCTATACGGGGCCGACCCTGGAGTCAACCAACAAGTAAACAACCGAGAAGTGTTCTAAGTCATATTTTAAAAGCAATTTCTAAACATAATTGTTATACCTAAGGATTTAACCAATGCTACTTAAAGAATTGCTTACTGCAGCTGTACTCCTTCTAAAATCTAAATCATTTTTAGCAGTCCACTGCGGTGATTACCGTCCAAAAAAAACCAAAGCATGCTGGTAAGGATACAGGCAGTAACCAGGAGCAGATGAGTGTGAGCCCACCTACGAGCTCCCCCAGTGAAGAGTACCAGCTTCCTGCGACACAAGTAAGAACAATTGTAAAAGTATAGTTCTTTATTTGTGCCATAATTTGTTGAGACCTGAATTTGGTTATATATTGATTTTCTGAAGTTTTTATGCACTTGTTAATGAAGATTATATTTTTTTAAAAAGTGTTTTGTTTTTCCCCCCTCCAAGCAAACTCATGGTCGGGCTTCCACTTCCAAAGTTCACCATTCCTCCCAACAGGCTCACCATGCCAGTGGAGGCCGGTCTTCCTCCAGAAAACACACCAGCACATGTAATGTAAACTCAATTACAAATAATACACGCTAGCACATGTGATTTACACTCTATTAAAATGGAGTTTGTTGGCTAATCACACACGTAAACTTGAAAGCAAGAAAACATTGAAATTAAAGATACCCAAAAACATCAAACACCAATTTCACACAATTAACCAGTCACTCGACACTTATAATATACTTGCAGCCATGTAAAACTGTCGGAATTCTTCTTGCTTCCCTAATTTGAGTTTAAATTGTATTTGTCTTATATAGCAAATCTTTGCAGGGTTTTTTTCAGTAATTCAGTTGTTATTTTGTGCATATTTTGCCCTTGACAGACCCCCAACAACCTTGGGATGAGCCTGGCTGTTCAACATTTGATCAGCGCCCTATTTGTAGCCCGATTGCATCTACCCACCCAGAGTCTTCTAGCCACCATGATGACAGAAAGGTATGGTAAAAAAAAGTGCAATAGTTGAATTGCTTTAAGAATCTCACATCACCATTCATGGAAATGGCCTTTCTTTTCCACAGTTAGGCGTGTGGTACACGAGTGAAGTCTACCCTGCCGCCACTGTAGGTCACAGTTCATTCCCACAAGGGGGAGGTTCCACTTTCCACAAACAGGTACGCTAACCCAACCAACTTTAACCTTATTTCAGAATTACCATGTCACACAAACCTTTAGATGACAATAACTAAGTCAACAAGATTGCTTGAATTAAAATTTGTTTTTTTTAGTTTTTGTTAACTGCCATAATTTGAACATGTCAGCCTAAAACAGATGGGAAATTATTAAGCAAAATGAGGTAATAACTGTTTCAGTACACAGGAATATTTCCACTATGCTAAATACAAATCCTCTCCATAGACATCTGGACGAGTGGTTACAGCTGGTCAACAGAAAGCGGCCAAAACTGTAAAGGCTCGCATCACAGCACAATCATTTGTTGGTAAGGATATTCGCACCCACCAGCAAAGTATGGGTATGGCTGCACCCACAACCACCATTGTCATACAACGCCATCAACCTATTAGAGAGGTATGGAATTTTTATCATTTGAAAAGTTTATCAGTGTGTCAGTAGCTTTATGTTGTTTTCCCTCTATCTTTCCCCCAAGCACACTTTGGGACATGCTTCTGTCAAAGGTCCCCGCCACAGCCAGCAGGGTCCTCGCACGGCCACAGTTGTAAAGCCATCCTCCAAACCAAATACCCACACTTCCATCAAAGTAGTTGATTAATCACATCAGCATACACACACCTCACACAAACCAGCTTTGTCTAAAATTAAGGATTTTACTTACTATGCAACAAGTCTACAGCAGATGTAACTTTGCTAGTGAAGTGGTGTATGCGTTTTTGTTAGAAGATATGAGAAATCAAGCAGCTATTCTTTAGATTTGGACCCATATCCAGGGTGGCAACCATGCATGTATTTGATTTGAATTTTAATGAAAATGTGTTTTAATTCATAATGAATTTAGTCTTTAGAAAAATGTGTGTGCATAATTGACATGCTGTATTTTTAATGTCACTGAGCAGCCAACTAGTCTCCCTTTTTGTTTTCTGATATGGTGCTTTCTTTTTACACAATAAATTATTTTAGAGTTGTCCACGAAAGTGTCTTGAAAGTTATTTCAATATATTAAAAGCAATTCATCTTGATCTCACGTGTCACAATCATGACACTCTGCAGTTCCTGATACTGAAATTTCCTGATCTCATCCTAAGTTTATCTGTAAGACAACCATGGAGAAACATGTCACAACCAAGCCCATTAAATGTATGTATCAAGTAATATACCTGCAATTGTGCCATTTCCTGTGTGGAAAAGGGCTTTATAAAGTTGTATCATAGGACTTTCCCGAGCTAATTCTGCTCCATGGAACCAGATCAGCAGCATCCTGTTGCCATGTTCTCTGTAGCTGTGTTGACCTGTGAAGAAAAAAGAAACACAATCAAATATAAAAATACATATGCAAAATATAACTTCTCAATTATAGTTTTGTAATTAAAATTAGTAGTTATTTAAAAAAATATGATAGTATCATTTAAAAAGAGGGATACCTGTCCACTGTCTCTCAATAGCTGACACTTGCTCCAGAGTGAAATCCCAATGCTCAGCCAGACGCTTCCAGTCTCTTGGCTTCAGAAGCTCATAGGCTAAGCGCCAGATAATGGAGCGAAGGTGCTTGGTCTCATTGCGGTGATCCAGTTTGAATGTTAGCGGATACTCGCTGTGAACACTCTCATTCCACTCTGGGTTGGCCTGGAGGGTTGAATAAATCCTGTCAGTGGGTTCATAAATACCAGATTTGGAAGACGTGGGCATTTGCAACAGGCATGTCATCATTTGAGTGTAATCCATATGGAAATCTCCATTAAATGAATCATAAATCGTCACGAATAGCAAATAACCTGCAATTTAATTATCAGAAATGAGCTTGAGTTGAAATTCTGGCATGCAAAAAATTGAGAAAAGGGTCTTACCATCTTCCATGCCTTGTATCTTTCTGCCTTGATTATCATATCCACAATGATCACCTCATCCGCTCTGGCTGCCACACCAAGCACCGTCTTTCCTTGCTACTTCAACATTTACAGCAAAATATTAAAAGGACAAAGTCAAAACAGGAGAAAATGGGATTGTCCTTGAAACACATTACTCTCACATGTAACTCTGTGCATGATAACACAGTTATAACAATCAAATGATTACTCTTACCCAGTCCTTAATTGTTAGATCAACTTCAGCTTTAAGTAGCATTTCAACCACGTCTATTCTTGCTATCTCAGCAGCGAAATGCATGGCCGTCTGAGACCTCTAATAATGCGGAGCACAAAGCATGTTCTTGTGTGGGTGCTTTTATTGAGTTAAAATGTCATTTAATGCATTGATTTTACCTTGTTGGTGACATTAAAGTTGCATCCCGCTTCCACTAGAAAATGAATGACAGGTAGGTGGCTATTCTTCACTGCCAAGTGGAGAGGAACCTCTAAGTCCTTTGTTAGCATGTCGAAACTATTAGTTTATACAAAGCTCCGGAGAGGGCGTTTTCTATTTACTTACCTCATTCTGAAAGTCAGTGTGGGTTTTATATTCCAAAAGGAGTCGGACAAGAGATACATCTCCTCTCTCTGAAACTGGGTGAAGGGCACAGTATTTTTTCTGCAATAGATTTTTGTTCACAAAAAACGATGTATTTCAAAGTGTTCACCTCTCTATACTTTACGGTGCCATTAAAACATGCAAATATGGAACTGATTTAGATTAGAGTGTGTGATCATACTGTGGTTTGGATGTTGGGGTCACAGCCGTCTTTCAACAGAGCGAGGACGCAGTGTTCCTGAGCGTTCTCAGCAGCCTGGTACAGAGCAGTCTCACCTTCCTGTCACAAAGAACTCATCAGTGATAGAATGGATGGGATCTTTGCAACCAAGATGGGATAAATATAAAGTATACCTACTTTGCGTGAAGACCAGATTGTATATTTAAGTTAAAGAGCATTGCTTTTTGATGCCCAGCTATTACGTGTAAGCCAGGAGGCATTTAAGCAAGCTTGACTAGGTGTTCTCGGGTTTCCACCTACTTTTCAAATATATTTTTGACAGGTTAATGTAACACTCTAAATAACAAATGGTTGTTTGGTCTAAATGTGCTCTGCCATTAAGTGGCCACTAAACCAAGAACACCAGAGAACACCAATTAATTATTCTCTGAATGTTTTCTTTATTCTTCCGCCTACCCTGAATGGATTATCCACTGAGCCCACACAGTTACAAAACACACTAGGATAGAAAGGGTTTTTTATATGATTGTGTACCGTATTAACTTCATCCTGAATATCAAAGCAGTGCAGCAGCAGTTGGACTGTGTCCAAATGGCCGTTCCTGGCAGATAAATGCAGGGGCGTGTCTCCTTTCTGGCAGGAAGAAAGGCGGAGAGAGGATTGTCACAAAGTGGCTATGACTTTGGGCCCTCATACAGAAATGACTTATACAGACATGTAACATTTTTTTTGTAATGGCACGTTCAATGACACAACACTAACCTTGTTGGGCTTCATGGTGGCCATGTCATAATCCGGCTCCATCAGCATCTTCAGCATTTGCAAACAGCCATGCTCTGCCGCCATAGCAAATGCACAATAGCCTGACTATAGAGGAAAATTTAGACATGATTAGAAGCTTACATTTTATTTTATATGCCACAATATTGTGTTAAAATCTGCATTTACCGATACAGGATTATAGCACACCTATAAAAAAAAAATAGAAAAAAATCTACCACATGGTTATGAGGGTAATACAAATTGTCAGTGTTAAATGAAAAGTATGTCTCTGAAAAAAAATGGATGCCAAACTTATTAAAAGTTATTGACTGAATACCTGGTCATCTTTATCCAGTTCTTTCATTTGGAGGTCATTGACAATATAGTCCACTATTGCAGTGTGATTGTTGATGGCAGCACAGTGCAAGATATTTAGTCCTTCCTGCATCGGGAAATCAGAAATACACAGTATTGTTTTTTTGTTTTGTTTTTTGGAATGAAAGAGCCACAACAATGTCAACTCATTCACTATTACTTGACAGGAAAATATGCCAAATTGCCTTTTAACCGGCTGGGAATGAGTTTGAATAGATGCAAACATCATACCGAGATAAGTCTGCGATTTTATAGTCATTGTTCTAATCACCTCATTTTCAACCTTCTGTTCTGCTCCAGCCCGCACTAATAATTTCAGGATCTCCAAGCTGCCAAACCAGGCTGCTAAATGAATGGGTGCCACCCCGAACTGCCATACACACACACAAAAAAAAAAAAAAAAAAATGGGATTAAGTGAAAAGATTGGATTTGAGGCTTCACTGGGCTAGTTTTGAATTTTCGTTTCACAGCTTTGACCAACCTTGTCTCTCTGATCCACTTGAACCCTGCGCCGTAGAAGCAGCTCCACCGCCTCCTTGTTTTTGCCAGCAACTGCATAGTGAAGGGCAGTCCTGTTGTGCTGGATGGCAAACAACACCATTTCGTCAGGGGACACTAAGCACCCTGTATACGGTGTAGTGTAATAACATGTAGACTCACCGCATTCTTTGCATTGGGATTTAAACCTTTTCCAAGATTCCTCATTGCGGATATGTCATTGTTCTTAGCGGCTTCAATAAACTGCTTCTCCGTTTGCAGTACTGCACAACACACATGTTAATGTTAAAAGCAAAACGGATAAAATGGCATGTAGGCGTGTGTCATATGCTTGTAAAGAGGAAAAATAATATGTATATACAGAATTTGCAATCATGAACAGTTTCAATGGAAGACTATGGCTTCATAAATAACATTTTCCAAAACATTTGCTCTTTACATGTCTTAACATTTGTCGTGTACTCACACATTTCATTGTGGTCGAAACTGTTGTCCATCTCCTCCTCTGGTTGTTTGTTAAAAATGAAATCATAAACGGCATTCACTTGTGTCTGTTTTATCCAGTTCCGAGGGTCGAGATCTTCCTTTTTGGGAGCATATTTTGCCATCCTTTCCTTCAAAGCTAAAACTTTCTCCATCTTTGTTCTTAAGTTGCAGCAATAATGATGGATTGCACATTTAGGCATTAGAAAAAAACTGAATAAACAGGTCACATGATATGAAGATCAACTTGAGACTAGTTGTTTAATACCTGTAGGGCAAATTTGTGTTTGCTTAGCAAGCTCACACCCTTCAAACATCAACGAATGTACGGTTTGTGTAACTTGTTCATCTTTGCTCTGCAACTTGCAGGTTGTATGTATTGCATGGACATGTTAGTTTTTTCCCCCTAATGTGTATGTGTACATGTATGATTTAGTTAAAGGAAGTGTTTCAAAAAGGTTCTAGATGTGCAAAAAGGCAAAAAAACTCAATCAAAAGAATATATTACTTCAGGTGACATTCTAGAAGTCTTTTGTGAAAATGGTACGGATTTAAAGAGTTTAAATAAAACTTTAATCACCATAGATCCCAACATAAAATGAAGTGTGTTTTATTGTAGAGAAATACAGACAAAACCTTCAATCATTATTTAATGTTAAATGTTATATATTAAAAACATTATTAACATGATAAATAATGTTATATTTAATTAAACACCAAAAATATTTTGACTTCGATTTACAATAAATTGATTATGATTAACATATAAATATATACCAGTATTTATGAGACATTAAAATCAATATAATGGCAAAAAGACAAAAAGTGTATTAGATGTCTGTCATTATCCATGGCGGGAAATTAGGTAAATATTAAATTCAGAACATTTTGTTTCATTTAGATTTTCATCTCAATGTGGATTTGAGTAAAATGTTGCTTTCCAGCACTAACTTCATCATTCGAAATCATCTTGGTGCATCCGTCATCACCTTGAAGAACTTGTCAATGGTGCTGTGGGGCCCCAAACCTTTTGCCTTTTTACACGGTAGATATGAAGGTGAGTCTCGTCTGTAATAAAATAAATGATAATAGAAATCTTAAAAAAACACAGAATAGTCAATGCACTCAATACATAAAAATAAACATGACAGCCAGTCATGTTTTCTCAACCGCTTAACCTACAGGGGTCGCGGGGGATGCTGGAGCCCATCCCAGCAGACTTCAGGCACCACCGGGCTGCCAAATGCCAAAATAAAAAAACAAAATCAATAGTAAATGACAAATGTCTTACCTTTTGCTTTTACCCCTGCCTGCCTGCCTTTTGTCTGTAAATGGGAAAAAAAATACTTAGGATGCCTATATTTACAGATTTAATCAATGACAACACAATTAATAAATATACTGGTCACTAGATTTTGAATGAAACCTAATTAAATGAAACTCACCAATTTCCATGCCCTTTGCAACTTCAACTAATGGCGATGTCTCCATCTCTCGCAGCACTTCGTGATTCAGGCAGAGGTCAACGTGGCTATTAAAAATACTGAGATCATTTGTGTCCTGGGTCAGCTGACACACCGGGCAAATAAGGTCAGGACCTTCATTGCGACAAAGCTGAGGTTGATGCGAGGTCACTGCTTCGCCGTCACACTCGATCAACGTGGCCTCCTGAACGCAATCATTTTTCAAGTTGTGTTGGTCCTGGCCATTTGATTCTACTTGTTCAGTCCTCTTCTTTTGCTTCTCGTTTGCATCAGAGCCGGGCTCCTCATTTTGTTTAAGGTCTTTGTATACATCTGAGCTCCAGTTAGATATATGGCACTCTCCTTCACTGAGACACGTGTCTATATGATTGTTGAAGATAGTCAAATCATCTGTGTTAACCTCCCTGAAACACACCGGGCAGGTGAGGCACTTTGATGCTGAGACTGAAGTCGATGCTCGAACCTCCGAAGGGTAAACGCTACCAATTTCTGAAAAGTGTAAGGCAGCACTTGCTGGCACCACCCCCTTTTTGGGTAACTCCACTGTGTGTGTGTCATCACCTCTACCTGTAAGCATGGATACAGTCATCTCATTTTCTGTCCTTTCTGAACTAATTTGAAGCTGCAGTCTCTTGGCATGTGCTTGTTGAAAAAAAGATAGTTGTGATGGATCAACAGGCATGTCCGCCATTAAACCTTCTTTCTTCATCTGCCAGGAAGAGTCTTTAGACTGAAATTTCTGTGCCGTAGAAGGACAAAAGAGCCGAGCCTCTTCAAGATGTTGATTTACTTCCTGGGAGGAGCCTCGGGGGTCCAGATTACCCGATTGGAGGAAACTAACGATGCTCTTCTGCAGGGGCTTTTTATCATCCGAGCTGACAAAGGCAGAGATCCGAACACCTACACAAAGTTATCCATGTGAATAAATATATAATATTACTGTGAGGTAGCAAACAAGTCGTAATGATTGTTTTAGGTATGTATATGTATTGGCATGTTTATGACCTGCAGGGCAGGCTTTTGCTGAGTTTTTATGTGTCACAATATTGAATTACCCATGAGTCTCAGTCTCAGTGGACTTTCATTCTCTGTTTCTGTCTTAAGAAGGTTTTTAGCCACAGCGAAGATCTCATCCGCAGTGGCGATGGCACATTGTAGTGTAAATGCCCTGGTTTTCACCTCAAAGTTGACATTCTTCAACTTCAGCGTGATGGTTTTTCCCTTTGAGAGAGTTAAACGTACAAAGTTGACAGATAGGCAGTTATACACACACTTTCACAGCAATGTAATGCTCCATGGGAGACATTCTGGAGCATTAAGAGTGACCCCTGCTGTCTGTTTAATGGGCATCCATTTCCGATAGCTAGCGACCGCATCAGGAGCCAAGCAGGGGGTGGTGACTGACCCAAACTTCCAATTTTTTCCTTTAAAAGGCAGCGGGAATTAAAAAGTATGCCTCCGCAAGTATCACTTGAAATCTCTAGCATTCTATTTATGTAAAATATAGTGAATAAAGACCTAATAGCTATAATATAAATGCTTATCTTTTTAATAAGAGTAAAATAATTAAAAAATAGAACATAAATGTTTATCTTTTATGTTATATTTTGTATTTATAATGTCAGTGCTGCAAAGTAAAATAAGTGCAGTTAATGTGTTTCTCAAGGGTGCAGTACCTTGAGATCTTCCTTTTTCAGGTCTTGTGCTAAGTCTTCACAAAGTTCTCTACATAAAGACAGCTGCTCCTCGGGCTTATTGAGTTCTTTAAATGTTCTATTAAGTGTAAGAGAGGATGGGTAGAGTGACAACTAGTAGACAGGTAACAAAATCACAATTCTTCTAGAAAATTATACCTTTCCGTGCTCATGCTTTTTCTTTCGTCGTTCCTGCATGAAAGCAAAGCAAGGTAAATTCTGGCTAAGCGCCTTATCTTGACTTTAATATGTAGATGAATTACCTCACGATGTATGTGGAGCCCAAGCCTAGGGAAACCTGCATGAAGTGATGCCATGATGTCTCAGAAAACAACAATGACAACATTGCCATCTCTTGGCCGAGATCAGCACAGCTACTGATGTCCAGAGCATTCAGCATCTTTTCGCTCACCTTTCCTATGCCCGACACCTGTAAAGACAAACACAAGTTAAATATTTTTTCATCACTTCCTCATTGATAACGACACGCTGGGTTTTCGTTATGTTTTACGTGAAGTCAAAAGTAACGTACTTTGCGAACTGGAAGATTATGGATGAATTCCATGACTGCCTCTCTGGTGGCTGCCAGTCTGTATTGTCCGTTAGGCTTATTCCGATCACTGCACACCTTGGCTAGCATCATGTTTGGAGCAATTCCTGCACAAGGAAGCAAAATACATCAATATCAGGTGAAAAAAATTGTAAAAAGTTAAAATTATTTAAATGTGTGCGAATTGTTTGTTTTTTCTCACCTGCACTGGCAGTCAACATGGTCTTCTGCTCAATGCGGAAACGCATTTCTCTCACAGCCTCCTCTACAGATGTACCAAACACCTCAGCGGCTTTACCCGTTGGATCAGCAGCTTCTGAACCTGATAAAGACTGAGAAGAGCCCGGGCTGTCATCAAATAACACAGGGGAGAGGCTTTGCACCTCTGATTCCTGCAGTTGGTCAGGTTCCGCTTTGCCTTTGAAGACAAATGAACAATTCAGACATTTTTTTAATAATGTATGTTTGTTTCAAATAATGAAATCATGTCTGTATCATTACTGGCAGAGCTGTAGCGATGTGTTCGTGAAGCCTCTGACCAACTTTTTCTCAATTCTATATGCTCTGTAAAGTCCAGATAGGCTTCATCCAGACTCATTGGCTGGAACTGTGGATCATAGTCTGCAAATATTTCCCTGATCTAAAAAGAAAATAGACACAAAAAGTCATGAGGATGTAGTTGGTAGCAGTTGTGTTTGTGTCTACAATGCAAAATGTTTCACTCTCACCTCATTACTCACTGATCTGTACTTATCAAAGTTGCATGGAACAATGACTAAATCGGGGCAAAGTTTTTTGGCGATGAATCCTGGCATAGCTGCCCGAACACCATATTTCCTGGCAATGTAGTTTGATGTAGACTACAAAAGCATACAGGCGAAGTTAGGTTATCAAACACAACTACATAATCACTTAAATGAAAATAAAATAAAACCAGAGAGTGACCAGAGAGTAAAAAAAGGCATACATTAATAATATATTAATTTGACAAACCAGCATGCTCATTGATCCAACAGCCATGGGTTTGTCCTTAAGTTCAGGACAGTCTCTCGTCTCCACCGCAGCGTAGAAAGCGTCCATGTCCACATGCACAATCATGCGTCTCAAATCACGATGCTTTTCCATCTGAGAGGCCATCCTCTCCACCTATTGGGAAGGCATTGATAGAAGCTAACTGTAATGTGTTGAGATTTTAACAATCTTTACAGACCACTACCTGAGCTTGGGCTTTCCTTAACTGCTGTTGCGTGATCTGTGCTTTTTGCAACATCATTTTCTCAATGCGCTGGTTCACCTGATGCTCTTTCTTCAACTCATTCTCATAAAACTTGGAACCCTTCAAGGGAAGGGCAAGGACAACATAGTAGAGATCTATCATTGAACAGTTATGATAGCACATCTTTTCACAGTTGTATATTACTTTTGGAGGGTATGAGATTTCACACAAGGCTGGGCACAATCTTTACAAGAACTCCCATTTCAAAGAAGGATACAGTACTGCACAGCTATAAAACATTTGCACTTCACTACACAATAGGTTTCTACGAAGGATTATGACTGTGAATATTGCAGAATCGGGGCTCCTAAAAAGGGAATGATTGTGTTTTGTTATTACCTTCGATGTTTCCATGATGATCTTGTTGATTTTGTCTCTGTCAAGACCTTCCATACCAGCTTTGTTGTCATTGAGCGCCATTCTGGAGAGGAAGCCTTCTCCTTTTGTTGTTGTAGTCCCATTTTCCATCTTAATGATCTCCGTCCTGTGGAAATTGTATTTAGATCTCTCCAGCAATAACAATAACCTTCAATCGGGTATTCATATGCACACCAGTATCTATAAAAATCAAACAGTGTGTAAGCGTAACATTTGAAAACATACCGAGGAGATGTGTCTAACGAACAGCTGTCAAACGTCTACATTACACAATAACTTTGGCGGAATTTGGATTTTGCCGGCACTTCCGTGTTTACGAATAATTGACGGAATTGTAATTTCCGGTGAAAATGTAAAAGATAAAACTGTGATAGGTAGATTACTTTATTTTGTGTTTATAATTTCAACATGTTAATATTTCACAGTTGTATTTGCCCTTTTCATTTTACTTTTGATGATGGTTTGTCAAATGATGAATGATGACTGAAAAAAAACGCTATTTTACGGGTGCGCTAAACGCCTCTAATGACACTTAACGTCACATCAAGATGACGTTTTTTCATTGTACTTTTACAGCGAAATCCTACGTCAACGCTACTGACTCAAATGTAGTTTACATGATTCATAGTGCACTTATTTAGCACATTGGCTACAATAAATGCCAATTAACTTAAAAGAATGAGGACTTGTATTGTTGTCAATGGCAGGCAACAAGCTAAGACTGTGAACATGCAACTAGATGTTGATCTATTGATGATTTTTTTCCTAATAAAATACATACAACAATAAATGAAATAAAAGAAACAAAGCTGTGACGTGTGCTGATCATTGTAATAAAAGAAAGTTGGGAGTCAATTGTTTTGAAAGAGTGTCCTATGTTTTCCGCTGGAAATGTTCGTTAACTTGATGCTTGTCTTTTTCGGATATATACACAAGTAAAGCGTGGCTCCGGCTCCTCCCCCTCGACCCGAATGACAAGCTAGTGGAGCCCTTGGCTGTTGCTAACAAAACCGCGGAAATAAAGCAGCAATGCGGTCCCTTTCGTCGTCATTTGTAGCTTCCTAGTCGAGATCGGTGGTCACGCCAGGGCCTTTATCGACCGTTCTTTCGTGTGCGGAGCGCGATCGTCGTTGGGCTCACAAGTTACGCGTCAAGTTGCATTTGTTGGTTTGGTTTGACAGCTAACACTTTACGCTAACTGGCTTTGTCTCGGTGCTGATCGACGTCAGTTTCAAAACAAACCCTGCAAAAGGGAATTGTCGAGGTTGGAGTGTCACGCTTTTTCCTCTCCAAAGCGATCTTGGATTTTCAGCCAGTTTTTTTCACCCCCAACCCCATACCGCGATCTAGGGCGTTCGGGACATTTCTTTAATCGATTTCTAGCCAGCGAAACCCGCTGATTAAAAAAAGCCTCTTTGATTTTCTGAATCTTGGATTTAAATGTCCGAAAAGAGCTCAACCTCCGGGTCAGATGAAGATGTGGAACCAGAATCCGCACAACCTGTGGAGTTCGGGGGCGTGCTGAGCAAGGTGAATGAACATTTCTTGAAGTATATAGCCATGATGACAGATTAAAGTCAATAACTGAGCTTGTTTGGTTCTAGTGGACCAATTACATCCACGGATGGCAGGACCGATGGGTTGTGTTGAAGAACAACGCTTTGAGCTACTACAAGTCAGAGGATGAACGGGAATATGGCTGCAGGGGATCCTTGTGTCTCAATAAGGCTGTTATCACAGTAAGTAATCTTAGAAGAATCTTGAGCAAGCGTGTGGTCAAGCTCAAGAGCACTGAAATCCACGCATTTAGTACTTTAGAGCTTTGAGTGAAGCATGTGTTTTGGTTCAATCACCTGCATGCAGTTATTCCTTAAGCCATTCTTGAAGATAGAGAGGTAAATATTAACTTGTTTTCTAGATAACAGGCAGGATCACAATCTAAAATGGGCTAGCAAATCAAAGTCATTTCTTGTTTTTTTTTTTTTAACTCAATGGCTGTCAGTGACATCCTATCTATTTGGACTGGGAGGGATCTAAAATAATTTGCATCTCGCTTAAAATGAATTGGGCGTCTACCGATGACTAATTCATTTAATTTCACAACAAAAGAGCCAAGAAAATAGCCATACGATTGGAAGTCTATCTTTGTCAATGTCGCTGAAAGAGTTAAAGGACCCCTGTTTACTGCTCAACAACACACTTCAAATTTCTTTAACCACTTAATCTGGTTCATTATTTTCATTTTTTCCTAAACATACCACTGTCTAGTACAGAAGCAAACAATTGTTTTTTTTTTCACTGATTTGTGCAATAGGATTAAATACTTTACAACATAAAAGGCCGCTTTGCAGCCTGGCTTAGTGTATTGTAATTAGATTATTTTATTACACACAGTGCCAAGTATGCCTTTTCTATAACACACAAATCGCCAACATGGTAATTACAAGTGTCCCTAAATATTGAGAAAAGGACATTGCTGTCAAGTGGAATGTCCTGTGGTCTTAAAATTGCAGCATCATGCGTCCGTTGCTCTTCCTGTTCAAGTTAGGCTATGGCACCCCGATAAGGTGAAAAATGAAAGCAGCATTTTCCTCATGAAAATGAAAAATAAAACATATACAATTATATACTTTAACTTTTTGTTTTTAGGTACTGGGAGAATCCCCTAACTGCCTCGCCCATCATTTCAGCACCACAAAAGATGATTAATGTCCAATCTATTTGAAAAAATAACATTATTATTATTTTTTATGGTTTCTTCTTAATCTTATCTTGACCCTCTCGGACAAATAGCACAACTCTGCTAATTTGAAAGGTACAACATTTAAGTGTACACACTGTGGAACTCATTTCTTCAGTATGACTTTCACAAGGGGAATGAGAATGCTCAGGAAAATTAAAGGAGGTATAAAGTGTACCATAAAAGCAGAGCTTTATGGACTGTGTCTGATAAAACTCTGTTGGATCCCTAGAATCTAAAATGGCATCACGGCTCGATACGCTAGAGGTTACTGCTTTACCCCTTCCAGCAGACAAGTCATATATTTTGGCCTGTAGCTAATGGATATTTATTGGTTCCTGGAACAGAGCAGGATTAGATTAGGATATATTCAGGTTTAGGGTTTCTGTTTCGTATGCAGCTGTATGTTGCTGTTTGTCAGACAGCCAAAAAGCACGAGTGCAGTAAGAGCGAATCTAGTTAAACGGGGACAACGTGAGGTGGTGTCAGCTGACAGCCGTGTCAGCCGGGGAGAATCCGGTCAACTGTGATTTATTTCACACCAGAAGCCGTCGTCGTGCACATCGTTTGCTTGCTTGCTTGCTTGCTGAGTGCAACGGTCAAATTCCAATCTCAGAGGAAACGGTGGAATTCCGTTCTCCAGTTCGGTTGGGTGCCTGGTGTGCTTGGAGGTGGGTGGGGCACATTTCAGCTTGGGAGCATAAAATAGTTAAGAATTTCGCCTGAATGTAGGAGTTGAGGTTATCACGACCCTGCGGTCAGGTGGAGGCATGCTCCTAGATGTTCTTTTAGTTGTTACTATGAGTTTTGTTTGGTGAAGTAAAACATCAGGTTTTCATTACCATTCTTGTTTATTGTGTGGCAAAAGAAAAAAAACAATTGAATCCACATGTCATTGCTAGGCAGCCATTGTCATAATAGACAACTTTGGATACATCATAGTATGCTTTTTATGTGATGAGTGCTCGGTTATAATGGTAACTGAAATGTTACAATGGTGCATTTTTTGCAAAGTATTCAGTCACAGAGATAGGAGTTCTTGATATTTGCTCATCTTTGTCTGCAGCCCCATGAGTTTGACGAGTGTCGTTTTGACATCAGTGTCAACGACAGCGTCTGGTACCTTCGAGCTGAAGACCCGGAGCACAGACTCCAGTGGATCGAGTCCATTGAGGTACACAAGGTGGGTAAATAGAGAGAAATTTAACTGATCATTTTGTTTTTGCTTGTTTTTTTGTTTTTTTTTAATCCACGTGGATTAATAACAAAAATTACAATTGAAAAGTCTTAGTCAGCGTAACTATAAACTGTTAGTCCAAAAAAGAAACTATAACTAACCAAAACTGTATTGCAAAACTGCAAAAAATGTTTCTTGTTTGTTATAGATTTTATACTACGATTCCTTTCTACTTTCCCCATGTAGTATTGTCATGAAGTGGAAGTTTGTTATGTTTACTTTCTACCATTCTCTCTGTGTACTTGGTGATGCCAATCCTTTTTTAATTGTCTTAATATCCACTAACCTGACTGGCTTGTCAGCAACATGGTTGTGACACCTTGATGAGTGTATTCTCTGGTACAGATGCTTTTTGTTTGAGGCTGGTTCAGCAATATGTCAGGAACATAGCCAATTACCAGAGTCATCAGCGTCACAATTACTGTATTGAATCAATGCTGGGATCTTTCTCAAAGTCACAATTAGCTTTGTTCATGGCTGTTTGGATAATCGCTTGGATGGGTGTGGCAGGAATATGGACAGATGCTTGCTCGCGTTGACGTTTCTCCTTTCTCTATGTCCTTATCCATGGGAATGTGAGGAATCTAAATGTGTATAATAAGGGGTCATCCTTAGTCATTCGAGTCTTAGCAGCTGCTCACAAAATGCTTGGTAACATCTATCTATATTGTAAAATATCTTGCTATAACAACCTATTTCAACATCTTCACTCAATATTTTGAATTTCATAAAAGTTAAGCATTTTCCTCTTTTCTGATGCGTGTCATAGAGAAAAATAGAATGTCCAGTGATCATGCATTTTAGACGATTCCTCTTCCAAAGATCATGAGAGATGTTAGTCCGTGAACGGTTTATTGACTACAAAATGCAACTAATTTATAGCCGTGGCTGACGCCAGCAGGACAAAAAGTCACAAGCAGGACACGCATTCTTCTTTAGTATGCGAGCTCAAACTACCGTGCCAACAGGGTGATGTGTTTGACAGCTTAGTAATAGTTGCACTCGGGTGATGAGAATGCAAGTTGAATTGGTGAGGGACTGACAAAACACGCGAGAAGAATAACAAAATATATACTTTTGATAAAAAACCTGTAAAATACTAAAGTATATGTGTCTTTTTAATCAGGGCTACATGCAAATTAGAGCGTTGTATTATTAGGAAATTCGGATACTTGGCAGCAAGCAGGGCGTGTACTGTTTTAGTATTTAGGCTTACTTAGTAACATTCTGCCAAGTACTTTGGCATAGCTGCAACTGTTGTGAAAGTGTTTTAGAAATTAATACATTTTGATAAACAGCTTTGCATCTGAATCAATTGAGAATTATGATTTTTAGATATATTGAATGGATTTGGTGAGAAATGTAAAAAAATAAAATAAATGTAAAATAATGAAAGCATAACTAGACATTGAGACCCATATTTCATCTTTGTGGTATAGCTCTTGTGTTTATAATCAAACGTACGTTATAAAATGCCATGTGACTATGGATGCTTGTTCATTGTGCACATAAAAGCAACATATTACAGACAAAAAGACAAGCAAAAGTTATTTACTCCTCTGTGAGCTTCATCTTTTTTTTTTTTTTTAAAGTAAAATGGTGGTGGTGTATCTGGCTGACATTGCTGCTGACATTCACAATGTCAGTTGAGTGCGAATGACCGCAGGTCTCTGGTCCATTAGTAGAAGTGTGTGATTATTCCAGGGTTATGTTTGAACTGTGCTCTGCAGTGACCCCAGTGCACTGTTACCTGTGGGTTGTTGTGATTAGTGAGCCTGTCTGCTCTGCACTGCCCCATGTTGGAGCAAAAAAACCTCATAATTTGATACCTTTTACATCAGAGGTGGGCAATTATTTCACAATCGACCTGGGATCGAACATTGCCATGCAAAATGTCCTTTTTCTCTACACTCTGGTCCATGTAGTTAAAATGTTTGCAGATTGTTTTGTTTGGTCTTAATACAACAGTACCAAATATTGGTGTTCTTATTCTGTATTATTATTATTATTATTATTTGTGGATTCAAGATTGTTTGTCTAATTCAAACACACATTTTTCTTGGTAGTGTGAAATGTTATGAATAATGTACAAACGTCAACTGCACCTTTCAATAAATAATACATTAGCAATACAAATCAAAAGGTACACATAAATTCTGTATTTGACTGTTCCATTTTCTCATGCTCCAAGGGGTGTTACTGGAGCACATTTTTATTATCTTCTTCTTTTTTGGCCACCAATACTCCAGGCTGCTAACTGACACAGTTGTATTCTACAGTGTGATCAAAATAAGCACAAGCAAAAAGAATGAAACAAGTAAAGCAGAAGAAGCTCTAAAAGGTTGCACCGACTAGCCTCCCCCTCTCTGTCCCTCACTTTCCCCACTTGTCTCGGGTGATCTCAGACTGCATCCATCGCCCACCCGTCTGATGCGTTTTATTATCCAAACAGCGCCAGGCGGCTCTCATCTTTTTCTCTAATGCATACACGCTCGCAAATGGAGTTCCTTTCAAGCGCTCGCTCGTGCACTCGAGCACTCCCAGGGACAGCAATGGATGCGGCACATGCAGTTGGGCAGAATGAAAAGGTTTCCCATGTCAGGGTGTGTGTCCTCACATGATGAATTAATGCAGCGTGTGTGTGGCTGCATTGGAACTGACTAAAAGCTGGTCTGCTTTACTTTCCTGAGGACTTCTTCATTTCAGCTCCATCTATTCCTCTGCTATTGCCACAAAGGCAGTTCCCCGCCCTCTGATGTGTTGATGCTGTCTCTTAACAAGCTCAGCTGATTCTATTGCTTTTCTTTGTTGGTGTGGCTGCCTTGAGCCGATTGAGGTGTGTCCGGGGAAACTGGAGTACTGGACCAGAACGTCTGAAGTAGCAGAACAAACTAGGTTTTTGTGTCTGGAGGAAGATTCTTGGTCATGTTGGGGCCATCAGGGCGACAGGACTGCAGCAGTGTCCTCCTCTGCTTTGGCTGCTGGAATGGTCGAATGGTGGGCTCATTTCATGCTGGCATGCCGCCCCTTAATAGATCTTGCTTTGTGGCCGCTATTTTGCATGTCCTTTTGCATTAAGTGTTAATAGCAAGAATTAGATGCATGTTGTCAGAATATTTTTGCTTAGAAAGTTGCTTTTGGCATTATAACTCATCTCTGTCAAATAAGCTATATATGAAGGCAGTTCCGTAGCGACAAGGGAAATAATCTAAAAATGATCGATGAGTTATAAATACAATTATTCTTTCTGCTGAATCAGGTGCATTTTCTGTGGTAAGATGAAGTCAGTGGCAACATGTGGGAGTGAGGCTTTATTGGCATCCCTTGGAGTTTAATGGTTCCATATTTAAAGGGGGAAATCATTATGTTTTTTGTTAATGTCAATGGTTTCCTATGTCATTGAGATTCTTTGTGCAGTGAAAACCTAAGCATCAATTACACATAGCACCTAATAGGTCTTAAACATAAGGGTTTCATGCCTTTTGTAAATTTGGGATTGGCTAAATTGACTTCTCCATAAATCGGAGTTAAATCAATAGGACATTTTTGACTCAAACTTTTTGAATTATTTTTTTTCACTTACACCTTCCTTTTACATTGTTGTGTCTGTGGTGTCAATTTATATCAACGCTAAGAAAACAGACATTTTTGGATAGTAATAGTTAATCATCAAATATGATGGAGAGAAAAAAATAGGTACATTTTTGTTAGAAAGCCCAAAACCTCAGAAAATAACTATGGCAGTGAACATTTAAAGGGTATTTGCCAACAATGTCATGCAGGATGTTGATAAAGGATTTCCTTCTGCAAAACAATCAAAAATACGATATTACTGGACTTCCTCTAAATCGAAAGTAACTGATTCTATTAATCCCCATAGTTTTCCCTCAAGTAACACTGAAACCTATTTACCTGCTTCTGGTTTCTATTTGTAGTTCAACTCAGGGTCACAGTTGACATTTTTTGTATGCATACTCATACTTTGTATTACAATGGAAACAGTTATTTCCAACACCCTTCAGTCAGTCAATCATGAAATGAAAGTTTAAGAAATTTGATACAGCAAAATGTAATGAAAAAATATTATTTTGTTAGTATTATGTAAGTGTAACTAATATACACAATAACCAACACTGAAAAACAGCTAGATTACGAACTTGGTGTCATAAATAGTCAAAACGCAAAGATTAAATCAATTGTTCACTTGGCTCCTGATAAAGACCCATCTGTTTGTGAGCAAACAATTAACCGGGCAATAGTCCACATTTGTATCTTTTGCTTGATAAAAGGAATCTTCAAGCAGTTTCAAATGATTTGAAAGATTGACTCACTTTTTGTCGTCCATGCTATCTCAAAATGCGATAGGTTTTTGGACAGGGTAAGCTTTATTTTTACATGGTAAGAGTGGGGCTGTTTTGTATCTGCATATTTTCCATTCCCATTGTTTCTCTAGTGTTTGGCAGTGTAGGTGGAGGTCCTCCCCTTGTCCAGCTCAACAATGTTTAGTGTTGCTGACGGCTGAATAAAACTTTTCTTCCCCCATTCTGTGATCTTTATGTGAACTGCCGACTGCTTTTTGCAAGTTTATATTGTCTATTTGTAATATTTTTCTCTCCTACCTCCTTGTTTCTACCTTTCCTATTCAACAGGCCGAGTCCGGGTATGGGTCAGAATCTAGTCTGAGACGACATGGTTCCATGCTGTCTCTCACGTCAGCAGCTAGCTCATTTTCTGCAACGTCCGCCTCATCCTTCAAGGTAGGTGCATTCTCCATTGGACAATGAAAGTGCCTATCCAATTCCTTGCATCTTAAAATGGCGTCTTCTTGTTTAGAAGGGACACAGGCTGTGCGAAAAGTTGGCAGAAATGGAGACCTTTCGAGACATTCTTTGTAGACAAGTGGACACGTTGCAAAAGTATTTCGACTCCTGCGCTGACGCTGTCTCCAAAGACGAGTTTCACAGGGACAGGGGTAACGGTCGCATTCATTTCTTTTGAACATTTTCCTCCTTTACTGTCTTTACATAAATGACATTTTGTCTAGTTATTATATTGGGTACGATTTGCAAAATAATTTTGCTGTTTTGTACTAATTGTTGATCTCAACAGTTGAAGAAGATGACGATGACTTCCCTGCCACCTCAAGGCCAGATGGGGATTGTTGTTACAACAATAACGGCAGCAAAGAGAAACGTTAGTGTCCTCTTTATAACATACTTTACTTAGCTCGCGAGGTGTCGCATTTTTTCATCATTTATACATTTTAGTTCATTCTTTTGTTTTTTTTGTACCAGTTTTCTCCCCCGCCAGTCCCAAAGGCATCAACGGTATAGACTTCAAAGGGGAGGCAATCACCTTCAAGGCCACCACAGCAGGCATCTTGTCCACTTTGTCTCACTGCATTGAGCTGATGGTCAAACGAGAGGACAGTTGGCAGAAGAGACTTGAGAAGGTATCGAGCTATACATTTTTCCCTTTATTGTTGAATATGGCTTGCATTATTTTACAATGCAATGTCAAAGGATCAGCAACAATTACATTTTTTGGGGCAACCTCAAATATAGAATGTCTACATGAATTACGAGAAGTAAAGTTAGGTTGCTCAGTCCCACCAGTTGCAGTGCTTAGTTTTTACATCAAATTCAAATTTGAACTACACTTTTTGAAGAGGGGAATCACAGAACTGAAAATGAATGTTATATACAGTATTTGGATTGCAAAGATTCACTGGATTCAAGCCCACTGCGCACGGTCATATTTTGCACTATCAGCACCTCCTTCTGGCAATCAACAGGGTTGAAACAGAGGCAATGTGTTTTTTTATGGGAGAACTTTGGTCTGGAGGCCTATTTAGTAATGCACGTTTTGCCCTCAGTAAGCATCAAGCCACGGTCTGCCGATAACACACATTCATAGGTTTCATCTTGAACTTTAGAAACCTGTGAGTGCGCGCATGTCTGTTTTTCTGTGTCACTAAAGGAATGCTCTCTGCTCTTGATCGACCCTGCTCATGTTGTCAAACCAGTTAGTTAGTGTGCGATGCCTTTGCCGCCCAACCCTAAAGAGCACAATAGCCGGGAAGAGATCGCAGGGTTTTTGGCTGCTTAAGTGAAACAAATTCATTCTAAGCTAAATGTAGTTCAAACTCTGATATATAACTGGTATAGTGTCATCAGGAAGGGGATTAACAAGCAACCGCGCCGTACGCGGGGAATCCGGATTGGAAAATGACAGCTCGGACGTCTTGGTTTAATTTGTGGAAACCTCAGCGGCGGTCAGAGGTGCTCAAGTACCAGACGCAAAACTGGATACCTTTAAGGACCTGCAGCCTCTTCTTTAAAGTAGGTCCCCAATGCTTATAGTCAACGGCTGCCGGTGTGAACTGTCATGTTTGTTTAGTGGCAAGTGGTGACACGTTACATCAAATGAACTGTTGTTTTACAGCAGAGAGTCGTTTGTGTTCATTTTCAAGTGAAATATTATTAGCTACCTCTTACGTACATTGATCTAGCTGAGGTTACAGTAAACCCACAAGTATCTTTAGTAGTTTTCTTTATCTGTGTAAGAGCAGTCAAATCTTTTGACTGGTTTGTCAGGTTCCTGTTGTGTGAAAGCACTATCTCTGAGAGCATTGTGACGTTTTTTTTTTGAGTGGGCATTGTCATGAGTAGTGTAGTATTGTTACCACACACTGGTCCAAAAGCTCTTTGTTATGCCTCTAAAAAAGGAGTAGAAATTGGCTTAAATTAATATACACCAACAAGTGTAGGTGGCTTTGTTTAGATTTAAAAAAAAAAAGATAGTTCTTAAACTGTAGTGGCCGTTCTGTGTTAAATTTCAAGCACAATACAATTACAGTGTAACAATCTTCAAGCCAGCATTTTTATATCTCGGTGTTAATATTTCATGGTCAACCATATTTAGTTTTGTGGGTTTAATGAAAAAGTGCCTAATGTACAGTTATTAATTACAATACTTTGTTTTTCAATATGTATTTCCCCCGTTTTTTATTAATTGAGATTGGGAATCGAAATGTTCCAAACTTCACCTTTTATGTGTCAGAAACGTTAATTAAATGTTAGACAGACTTTGCATATGTGTTTGTTTTTGTACTTGATGTATTAAGTCAAGGCTAACATAGAAAAAGGCAGTGGTTATCATTACTTTTATACCATTATGTATTAATAATAATGTCTTTTTAGGAGCTGGAGAAGAGAAGGCACGTAGAAGGTGCCTACAAGTCTGCTATGCATGAACTAAAGAAAAAGTCACATTATGGAGGCCCTGACTATGAGGCAAGATTCAGCTCTATTGATGATAAATCACCTATTTCACATTATGGTGGTTTGTGTTTCATTTTTAATTCTTGCATGGCTAATTGATGTCCCATTTTCAGGAGGGACCCAACAGTTTGATCAATGAGGACGAGTTCTTCGATGCGGTAGATGCTGCGCTCGACAGACAAGACAAAATAGAAGAGCAGGTGCGCTTTGCCCTTGTTGCATTTAAACTATGTATTGACTTAACCTTACAAAATTCGCCTGTTTCCCTGTGCCAGTCCGAAAAGGTCAGGATCCCCCGACTGACTCCAGTTCCTCCCGGTGATGTCTATTCCAGTATCAGCACGCACAGATTTGCCACCAAGGTTTGGCATCCATTACTGCCCTTCATCACTCGTGCTTTTGACACAAGTGCCATTTAACCCAAATATCATTATTGACGTGTTTCTATTCCAAACTTGGGTTTTCTGCTTTTGGTGCTTGGCTTTGTCCACTTTGTCATCCCTTTCTCTTTTCAATATCTTTTTGCTGCCCAGGCGCGTAGTCATTGCTCTTCCGTGTCCTCTGTCGAGCTAGTCAGTGCCTCAGATGATGTTCACAGATTCAGCACTCAGGTAATTTGGATGGCTCTTGTATGTGCGAGCCACGCATGCTTTTTGTCACAGCGTGCATGAGTAGAAAGAACAGAATATTTTCAACCTACCCAGAAAAGATACATTTGTATCCGCTTTATTAGTTCATTCCAACCTCTCTGCGGTTGCTTTGGCAAACACTCTACATTGTGGCCTTGATACATTGAACCTTCAACCTTGTTTAATCTTTTTTTTCCCCTCGCCCCTTGTGTGTCATATTAAGCATATATTTGTTGACTAGCCACTGGGTTTGTTTGCTTGATGAATTCCCTACATTGCTGTGATAATGTTTCTGCTACTGAGTGCCAGTTTATTGGACCCTTTCTACAAACCTAAAATCTTTCACATATTACTAAAAATAATATTTATAGAGGAAGTGACTTTCAAATGGATTGGGCATCTTTTGCCATAAATGGCAGCCAATAGTTAAATGAGTCCCCTGTAAAGGGTTAGCCATCTTTATTCTTTAAAAAAAAATCCAAGTAAATTAGTCCATTGGTTTAAAACAGCATGACGGTTTAAGGCAAGGTTATTGTTTAATTACATATAAAATATCTATTTTTTCTATTGCCAATGATCATCCCATCCGTCTCCATCCTGCACATGGTTTTCCGACTAACAAGAAATGGTAATCACTGTGACTACAATTTTGGCACTTTGTCTTTTAGGTGGAAGAGATGGTACAGAATCATATGACATACTCACTTCAGGATGTGGGTGGAGACGCCAACTGGCAGCTAGTCATCGAGGAAGGGGAGATGAAGGTGAGAGGCTGCGTAGGAGGTGACGCTGTTATTCGTTTACCTGAGAATTCACACTCATCCAACTGCTTTACAAATATACACAACAATGTTTTAAAGTGACAAACAACACTTTTATATATAAAGGTGGACTGAGCAATTTCTATTGAGTACTTATACCTACATGTATTCATCCCTGGCTGGCCATACCTTTTTATTTTCCAGGTGTATAGAAGAGAAGTGGAAGAGAATGGTATCGTTTTGGATCCCCTTAAAGCGACGCATGCTGTCAAAGGGGTGACGGGTCATGAGCTTTGCCATTACTTCTGGGACACGGCTGTGCGCATGGACTGGGAGAGTAGGTTTTACATCTCGTGTTAGCACTGCGGAAGCCATAACATGCACAAAAGTCCTATTTTTTTATCTTCCTTAGCCACCATTGAAAATTTCAACGTGGTGGAAACGCTCTCCGACAACGCCGTCATCGTTTATCAAACACACAAGGTAAAGCCCTGCATGTCACCTGCGAGAGACGGACACTCGCCATGGTGTTGACCCCGTGTGTTCATGTCACAGAGGGTGTGGCCAGCCTCGCAGAGAGACGTCCTCTACCTGTCGGCCATCAGGAAGATTCTGGCAACTAACGAAAATGACCCTGACACTTGGTTAGTGTGCAACTTTTCTGTGGACCACGAAAATGCAGCGGTAAGTTCACTTTAATATAAGTGCAATGATTAAAAAAAGAAAAGTATAACCGGTTTACTATATGCAAATTATAAACTAATCAAAACAAGTCAATTTCACCTGCCACTTAACAATTGTTGATCTCATATTTTTTTTTTGGTTTAACAAATATTTTCGTTGTAATTTTGTAAATAAAAATTAGTTGGACGTGATTTGCAATCATAACTCGAGTATACCTAATTTGTTGTCTTTACAGCCTTCGAATCGGTGCGTTCGAGCCAAGATCAACGTTGCCATGATCTGCCAAACACTGGTCAGCCCACCAGAGGGCGATAAAGAAATCAGCAGGGATAACATCCTCTGTAAAATCACCTATGTTGCCAACGGTGAGCGCACATAACCTTTAACGGCAAATGACAAAATGTCATATTTCCTAACGTGATGCTCTGTTCGTCAGTTAATCCCGGCGGGTGGGCTCCGGCCTCAGTTCTCCGGGCCGTTGCCAAGCGAGAGTACCCCAAGTTCCTCAAGCGTTTCACCTCCTACGTCCAGGACAAGACTTCGGGGAAGCCCATCCTGTTTTGAGAGGTCAATAGACGTCACCATTATATTTTCCACAAGTTTCCTTTTGTCCCTCGTCAAGTGTATACATGGATTTCCTCCTCAGGAAGCCATGACGGTATCCCCCGAAAGACGACGGCACGCAACAAGCGTCCCACCCGGGAGCAGCGAGGACTCAAAGACGAGACCAGGGGCGCGACTTAATTCCATCAGTATTTGTGCGTCCAGCGTGGCATTTGCGGGTCCCTCTATGTATAAAGTTTCCCCCTCAGTCGTTTTCAGATGGCTGTTATCCGTTTTTTTTTGTTTTGTTTTGTTTTTTTGTTTTTTTGTAGATTGTTTTGTACATTTCTTAGGATGGCATACTTGTTTTTTGGGGCTAACCAATAGCAACGACGCTACACGTTTGCTGCTGCTAAAGAGAGAAAACTAAGTTAGCGCATCAATCAGAGGGAGATACTTTTTCTTTGAATGCATTTCTCTCGGAGATCTTTATATTTGTAATGGCTTCTCCGGAGAGCGAGCATTGGAACACGACGTATTGTACAGAAAAAAAACACACTTAGTTTACCAAAGTGACAAATGTGAATGGACTGTTAAAATTCTTGAATTTGATGCCGGCAGACGTGCCAAGGAAACTTTAAAGTTGAAAAATCACATTTTATCTGCTTGTTAATCAAGAGTTAGGCAGGTTTTGTTTTTTTTCCCCCCAATGCTTCGCCCCTGAATTTTAGCCTGGGCTCGATCGTTGTCGTTTTTTTGTCTACGTGCACATTTGGTTCCTCGCCTGCACCCAAAATTTAGCATTCCAGCGTGACACGCGCAGTGCACAGTGACTGACCATGATAAACTACGCCTAGGAATGCCTTAAGACACCAGCGCACGCCTGGTCAAATTTCCTTACAACCACCACACGTGCATTTATTGACAGTGGCGGGAAGTGCTTTTTTACGTGGGTGGGCGGGCGCTCAGGGGTCCGGAGTTTCAGCATTTCACACCGTGATCATACCTCATCATTCAAAACAACTGTGGATCTTTTTGTATTTGCCATCTGTGTCATCGAATCTGAGTGTTTAGGGGAGGCGGAGGTCGTGACCCTCGCTTGGCGGGTTTCCGAAGGATTTTGGATCATTAATTTATCAAATCTGCGCTCCATGTCCGCTGAGGAATATAGCTGTTGTTTTTAATTTTGATACTATGTCACTAATCCACACACTTTGTACGTGTGTAAGTTGTACATCAGAAGTGTTATTATTTGCACTAAATGTAATGCAAGTTGACAATACCTTGTAAATTAAAATTACTACACATGTGTAATTCACGGTTTGCTATGATAGTATGGGATAACTTTACTCTTTTAAAAACTTTCTGCATAAGTTGTACTACTGGTCACATCCTGGACAATTTCCTTCATTTGGTGATTTACTACGCCAGTCAAATTTACCCATTACTAAATAACCTATCAGTCACTTAACTATTTTGATAGTCACCATTTTTTAGACATTGCATTTGGTTTTTCTTTTAACCTCGATGGCACTGCAACCCTGAGTTAAAACGAGCCAATAAGAACAACCCCCTCCACCTCACACCCCTACATGTTTGTTTATCGTGGAAATATATTTCCCCTGAGCTCATTCTAATACAATTCCAAATTACCAACACATGCCAAGCATCTGGTGTTAAAGATTACTCCAAACAATACTTTTTTATCTTAACCCTTTGGTCTGATGTGTGGTTGGGAAACTGATGATGAATTTCTCATGCATTCTCAAAAGTTTACTTTTAGATTCACTCTTTATTTCCAAATATGTCCTTCATAAATATGAATTGTCTAAAAGTGATTTATTCTCGACAAATGGCGATGCTGATTTACATAATAAATTATGGCATTGACTCACAACATCCTACATTTGTAGTTGAAATATTGATAATGAATCGCACAGCATCGCGGATGTGAGATTTGTGAGGATGCATCAGCATCAGTATGAAATGACCTCCTGCAATAACACTAACAAACTGTCAAAATGATCTACAATATATCTGCGCACCATTTGAAGTCCAACAAGGTGAAGTTGCCTGTTTTCACTCTTCAAAAGTTTGTGCTTTTTGGAGCCGCTCCATCCATTCGTACTATACGAACGTGGTCCGGGTTTTCTGACCGACTCGTAAACATTTTCGACAGACCAGCAACTAACGGAGCTTGGGAAAATGTCTATCAAAATAAATATACCGTGGAGCAGATCGGTGTGCGAGCCATGTTAGGATACACAATGGCGTAAAGTGTCTTCAATGCACACTGCGGTAGCACAGACGTCCGATTGGATGACGGTCAATTCTGTGTTGGCAATATGAGCGGCAAGGTGACGGCAAAAACGCCAGCAGCGTAACAAACGGAGTGTAGCTGGTGGACGTTCACTGTGGGAGAGAAGCAGAAATTGTCGTTATGATGTGAGGTCGTTTTGAGAGCAGCGATATCACATTGCGATGACCCACGGACCAAGTAGACGTCGAGAACGGAGCCATCATCGTGATCGGCGTCTATGGTGCTGTTCTCCGACGTGAGGCAGATGGCGCTGTCCTCCAGGGTGAACGTTGAGCTGGAGCCGGCGTCGTCTCTGAAAAATGGCAAATGCTCACTATTTTTTATCGAGTAACCGCCAGGGTCAAAGGCGTCATCACTTTTTATTAGCATGCCGTTGTATTGCAATGTTTTTTTCGATTGTAAAAACAGACTACAAATGTCACTTCACTGAACCAAAGACCAACAGGGTCATGTCCATTCACTGAACCAAAGACCAACAGGGTCATGTCCATTTTGTCAGTGAAAAGTAAACGTTTCGGAGTCATCACATACAGATTGTTCTTAATGAATTGATAATAGGCCACAGGATAAATCCAATTAATGATTTTTTTAATTGAAGGATTGAAGAAATAATTCATTTAATTGTTTTTGCTGTTGTTTTTAACCAAAAAGAAACTCCAGTAACCATTTAGTTGGGAAGTTGGGACATAGTAGGCATTGTAAATAAAAACGGAATGCAATGATATGGTGTTGCAATTTTTTGTCATTATATTTACTCAACATTAACATTTTTTTGCATGTTCTCTATTGTCGTCTCAAAAAGTATGGAGGAGAAAAAATTTGAATAAAAATCTAATTCAAATGGTATTTTATTTTCAGGCCATATCACCTTATTCCTAAACGGAAAAGGTGACACAAAAGGTGAGGTAATGAAAAAAAGTCTATCAAAAAAATAAAAAAAACTGTTCAAAATGCACTTAAAATGCCTTTCAAACCACTAGGTGGAAGCAGCCGAGTTATTTTCCTTCCACGAGCCTCCACATCCTCACCACTGTATTTTGCTCTCTCAACACATATCGTAGGTGTCATGTTTTGCAGCAAAAGTCACACTACTCATTTTTATTCACACGCACGATCAATTCACGTCTTGGTTCTCCAAGAACAATGAGCGAGTGACTGCACATCGAAGAAAAAGAAGCAAAACCGCCAGCAGGATGTTGGGGCCTCTGATGTAACGCATGCATGAATATTTCATGATGTATACTAAAACCCAGTCATGTGATCCAAAAGCTGTAAAAGAGCGGCGACACCTTCACGCCAGCGTGGAAACTCGACCCCTATAGAGGGGAATATAACACTCTTGTATTCTGCAGGTATGAGTGAGTCACTTCTTTAGTGACGTATTTATTTCTACAAGGCATAATCGGAAAGAGCGTGTGAGCGCAGAATGTGCGTGTTACCTCGTCTACTAACTTTTAGACTGCCAATGACGGATTGCAAATGTTAGATACCGGTTTAAAAAGGTGTCACTGTTAAAGAAAAGTTAAGCTAACAGGGTGCCTACACAATTTTCCATTTGGAAAGTGTCCTTGTTAACTCATTGGCGTCATTGAAGTTACCAAACGTTAGAACACTGAAATGAAACCATTCTCAGCCAGTCCTTCCAGTTTGGGGGGACTTACAGGTAACTTCTGTTCATTCGGAGTCCTTTCCAGTTAATTTTGGGCCATTCACAGGCCACTCCCTTTTCAATAAGCCAAAATCAACAGAGAGGGACCCCTGAATTTTCTAAAATTAAAAAGAAGTGACCCAGAAGTGCCAAAAATCAAAGGAAAAGACCCATACATGTCTCAAAATCAACAGGACCTGACCTAAAAATGTCCCCAAACAACCACCCAGTGTCTGAAAATCTACAAAAAAATGACCGGAAATGCCTCAGAATGACCTCACTGAACAAACACTATTGAAACATTTGTAAGTCCATTCATTCACATGCATGTAAACACAACTTTGTGACTTACCTTTCATCTGTTTGGTTGTCCACGCCAACCAAGATGGAGGAGGATGACATTGTCCCCACTGAAGAGTCCTCAAAGTAAGATGGATTGGGGGGAACCAGATCAGGTTGCAGGTAAGAATCATACACAGCTGAGGACACAAATGTCACAAAAATGAAGTTGTCGTTTGACTAGGATCAGCAAAAATGTCCCAATTTCTGATAATATCTCTTCATGATATATTTATCTGAAATAGCTGATCCATAGAAACAAAGATTTATCAACATTTTGGAAGGGTGAAGCTGACTGAGCCTTTTCATGTGGAGAAGCTGCTCAATGTTTGCTCTCACAAGTTTTTGTTTAACACAAGGATCACATTCCCAAATTGCTCAAAATGACGTCTCGAAACTTTAGTTTGGCTTTAACGCCACACCACAGCCACACCTTAAGCAAGCCGCTCAAAGTTTTTTATAGGCCAATTAAGCAGCTGCTGATGGGCCACGAGGTGTTTGTCATAGTCCATAAAAAACTGCGGGTGCACGAATGATAACAAAACAATAAACACGAGATTCCTGTGTGAGTATCACAGAAGATAACCTTTACAAAGAACATAAATGTCGCTTGTTCCCCTTTGAAGGAATACTTTTCATGTACCTTGTCCATCCAGACTGGCCAGACTGCGGGCCTCCCACCGACGGTTCCCCCCGCTCTTGTCTTCGTCTCTCTCATCCGCCTGCGACGAAAGGATCTCCTGAGAGGACGACTTCAGAGCGTGGATTGATGTACGCGTCCTCTTTGAAGGAGAAAATCGAATCTCTGCACAGAAACGCAAAAAAAAAAGGGTGGAGGGAGAAATCAGAACTAAGCGTTACCGAGTCCTGGCGTCAGCAATTTGGCCCGTGTTCATTCCCACGGGGGTCTCCCGCACCGTTACATAACGTGGTTATATTTAATATCGACAGGAAGTTCCAAAACAATGGCTCGCTAGCAAAATACATGCTTGTGTGATCTCTGAAATGTATTGATTAGTTCTAAAAGCTGTCATAGGTGCTCTAATTAGAAAGCCTATTTTGGAATTTTGAGCTGAAACACTTTGACGGTTACACTTTAACCCTTTCAGGGGGATTGACAGCCAATTTAGTATAATTGGGAGGGTTACCAGTGACCCCTCAGTCAAAATGCGTCTTGTGCTGTCAATAGCACTGAAAGATGAGCTTTCACAACCAGTTCTCCCAGTTTAAATGAACCATGGAATGCTAAAAAAGGACTTCATGTTATCTTCCTGCCTCATTTTCATGAGGATACAAGAAGGAAGAAAATACAAGGAACTACTAATCTCCGGTTAATTTCACAATAATGTTCTAGCACGCCCGTCAATTACAGTATACATGATGAAATTTCTAAGGAAAAAAAAATGCATCTTCCTCTTTTTTTTTTGTGAGGCAAATGTTAACTTACGGTGAGTCTTTCTGAAGACGCGAGTACTCATGAACTTGAGAAAGCGACTGGCATAAAAACCGGGCCGGTGCACCGACACGGAATCCTGAGGATAGAAAAAAGGCTTGAAGTGGAGACTCTATAAAAGGTGCCTTTCATTAAATAAATAAAAAATAATAATAATAAAAAGAACTGTTCTGTCAGGCAGTATGAGGAGGTGACTTACACCATCATATACCAGAGCCTTCCATGAATGCTCCAACTTCTTTATGAATCTAAAGAGAGCAAAAACAAAACAGCATGTTACCAAGGTTTATATAACAACCTTTTTGTTACGCTTCACCAAACCGTAGATTGTCCCCCTGTTGGCACTTCTCACTATTGTTTATTATTTTTGTCAAAGCACACCCTTGTTTTGTATTATGTAATGTTTTTACGTTTAATAGGCTGTCTCGAAAATGTAATTGGCGCTGCACTATTTATCCAACTGGAGTTGAATTGACCTCAAAGAGCCAGTAACACTACAAGTGACACTTTAATATTTCCAGAAATCCTTTACGCTAAAGGCCTCCCTTGCCATTACCACGTCACCATTTTCGCTACAGTAAAAAATAAAACAAACCAGTGTGTGGATGGCAAAAAGCCTTCTAGGCTACAGTAATAAGTCCATATTTAGATGTCACATGAGCATTCATACAGCAACACATTCGTATAAATGGTTTATTCTACTTTTTGGATCTTAAAATGACATTTTCTTTTTAATGAAACCAATAAAGGAATCAAATAAAACCGATTACAAAGCAGCAGAATAGGCAGCTGTATTATTTATTGTCCTATTGAATTCCTATAGTGTGTTACTTCATATAATAAAACAAAGTACCTGTATGACTGTAGAATGTCAATGATACCAAGGAATATGAGCAGCTTCTCGTCCTTGTGTGTTTTGGCAGGGATTCCGCCCATGCTGTAGACACATGACATTGTTAAACAATGCTTCTGTCAATATCAGTACAGTGAAGGCAATTGTCTGTAGGAAAAAGTCTGTAAAGTTGATGTACCATTGTCTAACTAAGGATTGAGCGTGTTGTTAATCTGATTCCACTCACGTGTCATCTGTAGTGAGGGCTTCAGCCGCTTTGCCGTCGCCTTGAATGGACTCCAAGGCGGTAGAGTAGAGGACTCTCTGGGCTACAGGTCTGGATCGATCGCCCCCTGCCTGTTCCTGCCCTTCTCTCTGGTTCTGGTCCAAAACATGGACACCCAGCAGTAGGCTATAGTCCATGATTTTAAAACTCTCCAAGACCTATGGAAATGACAAAATGTTGATATGCATGACGTAAATGCTTTTTTGCCCTCTTCTTCCTGGACACAGTGGATCAGTTACATACTTCATCACCTCAAAGCTCAGTGGACCAAAGGAGGAAATTTCACCGCAAACCGGATTTGAGCAAACTAAACAAGGTGTTACACACTAACCGGTGTGAGGATCCTTTCAACCAGTTCTCAAAGTATCCCGACATCAAGTCTCCCCGTGGCTTTACTTTGAGGAACTAAAATAGAGTGTGCATTGAGGCAAAAACGAGGGGAAAGGTGGATATAGACCAGCACACTGCGATAAGAGGGTGCAAGAAAGTCCTGATCATCTGTCAGGCTGATGATCCACTTTAAAAAGGGACTGACAACACCTAGTATAAATGATCTGATAAGAATTTAAGTACGATAATCACAGGAAACCGGAGCACCCGGGGAAAGACCACGCAAGCCCGGGGAGAACAGGCAAACTCCACACAATGAGGACTCTCCGGTGATCAAAGCCTCGACCCCGGAACTGTGTGGCCAATATGCTTACCATTCTCCCCCTGAACTGCCTAATAACAATTCCAAATAGAAATATTTAATTACACACAGAAGGTCAGGATTGTGTAGTAATACTTTGGTATCATCACGTCAGTGGGGGAAAAAAAAACATGCTTTCTGAGCAAAACAAAATAACATGGGTCACTCATTTTCAGATTCAAATTAGTTTTAGTGCATTCGCATTCTATTGACTAATACATTGTCTGAAAAAAAATATGCAGCGAGATTCATTCATCTTCCGAGCTGCTTATCCTTGTTTTGTACAATCGTTGAGCCCAGAACAGAAGACCCAGTTGTATTGCTCACAGTGATGCAGACGTCACTGTGGATTTGTTAATCACGTGCATGCGCCGGCACACAAACACAAAATGGAGCAAATGATTTAAAACAAACACTGGAGTTTTTATCAAAGCTTTGAAGTTTTACATATCAAAAATATGCATTCCCAGCCTACTCAAAATGTGACCCAGCTAGAAGCACACACACACACAAACAAGTATTGGACATGCATGTCTGCCTACAAAAGGGCATCGCTTTGCCCCGGTGTTGCCTTTCCCAGGCTCACAATCAAGTTGGAATGGCAGAAGAAAAACTTCCATGCTTGTCAAAGTTGTTTTGCCAGGCCGATGTTTATATGTGAAAGACAAAGTTAAATAAATAAATATGCAATTTTAGATTCTGGGAAAAAGAAACTGACCACTGGAGTACATTGGTACAAAAATGCAAAGTAGGCTGGTTTAACACTATGATAGACTCCAGCACCCCCTGCGACCCTTGTGAGGATAAGCGATTTGTTTGGAAAATGAATGAATAAAAGGCTGATTCTGGTAATAAAATGATGTGCAGGATGTTGTCAAATATATTGCTCAAATTGTATAAATCTTTTTTCTGCAGCAAATTTTCTGTGGTAATACAGTTTGCAAATGCATACACAATCCCAGGAAAGTGTCTGAAAAAAATAGAGATCCATTATTCATCAGATGGATTTGAATCTCGCTCAGGGAAGCACGTAGGATTCAATATCCTTGAGTGAGTGTTCTCAAATAATAAATGAGACGAGCATTTTCCTTCTTCGATCAGATACTACTTTTCTCCCTGTGACACGAAACTGTAAAATGATCTTCAAAAAAGGTCCATCAGGGATAAAAAGACTGCATTGGATATTATAAAGAAATTCACAGCTGTGTAAACTACTACTAGAAACAGATACATATTGAATGCCAAATGTTTAAGAGTAATAATTGGTTGTTTAGAAAATCATTTTGCCCTGAGGAAGAAAAACACTATGTAGTAATATTTTTTCAGTAAGTACCATATGCTATCTACTTTGTACTATTTATACTTTGTACAATTTATCAATGGCACAAAAAAAAAGAATTTAAAAAGTCTCCTCCTGTATAAATCACATTTAACATGATTATCAAAGCACAGTTTTGTCAATAATATTAAAATACCAATCCAGAAAGAGGTTGCTATTGGTTATTTGAACATACAGTATAGTGGAAATATCAGCTCGTCACCTCTCTGTTCATCCAATTGCTGCATGAACATATCAATAATATTCACTTTCATAGATAAGCGAGTCTCCCCTCCCTCATGGTTTTCTTGCACTCTGTTCACCCCCTGTTGCTAGGCGGCTACTGACCTCCCCTCTGTGTTTTGGTCTGCCAGCTTCAACGGGACCGACAGCCTGAGCTGCTTACTCATGGAAATAAACACACGCATTCTGCTTAGAGGGCATTTTGCTTCCCGCTCAGGAGGGAAGAACAGGAAGAGGTGAAAAAAAAAAAAAAAACAAGCTGCGGTCAACCTCGCAGAGTTGCCGAGTTCATATATGCTGTATCCAATTGATACGAGACATGGCGGATATGCATTTGAATTCATGCATAAAATGCTCACTAGTGCAAAGTAGAGAGCACACACGCCATATAATATCTCCCTTGTCAAAAATAACTTTTCCAGAGATGAATTATATAAATCCTGTTACCTAAGAGGTCAATGTAAAACCAACATACTTACAGCATTAAACTAAAATCCTAACCATGACGGTGTCATTCATTTGCGTTTGTCAAAAATAAACACAAAAGTCCATTTTAGAACAATAGGCCTTAAACCAGATTGTAAATTGTATAACTTAAATAAAATTAATTTATTTTTATATGTTAACATTCTAGATTAGGTGCTACATTTTGTTTCCCCCAAGTAGAAGACTGACTGTCAGCAAATGTAAATATTTAAAACTTCTTAAGTCTCCTTGCCACCTCACAAACACACGGCTTTAAACTGAGTCCCAAGTAACACTAACAAGATCATGTCTTAATCTCATTTCATGTTTGCCCAGATGTCATTTAGTGAAACACAGCCACAAGGAAGAAAAGCAAAGAGTTTGGGCTTCGAAAGAACATGCTGTATTTCCTAGAGTTAAGTTTTCTTTAAACAACTTTTTAAAGGCAATAAGGGACATCTGTCATCATATCATTAATATTACCTTGATAATTCAATTCATCTTTAAAAAACTGATTAAATATATTATGCTATATCTTATTTTAGATGTATTTAGCTTTTAAACATGACCCTTTTTCTAACTATAACTGTGTATATTAGATTTAAAGTACATATATAAGCTTGGTACAGCCTAATGGCAAAAGAACTATGTGGGCAGTGTTTTGAAGGATAAAGGAATGAATGAATTTCACTTGGAATGCTGATCACGCTGATGATTAAAAATCACCTGATGTTCATGCCTACATTCCTTCTGCTGAGTACACGCATTGGTATGTAAAAAGTCTTCCACCTACCCGACAATCTCTCTGCAGAGTCTTCATCAGATTGGTGTAGGTCTCAGTGTCAAAGTAAAGTCCTTCTTCGTGCATGTCCTGGAAGTCCAGATCTTTGAAGGTCGGACACCCTTTTTCTCTTTCTTTCCGTGACGCTCGTCTTTTGTATGTCGATCCTTTCAGATCGTACTTGTAGTGCATTTTAACTGAGCGAGGCAGCACATTGTTCATAACCACGAGACGGATGTTGATGCCTCCTGACTGGATACAGTACAGTCCGTAAAATTTGGGGAGTAGGGTGCGTGGATTCTGGTTCAGGTTCTGAGAGTTGACAAAAATATTGGTAAAGGAATGGTTAAAAAAAAATCTACATTCAAAAACATTTACATTTGTTTTATCTTTGATTTTGCAATCACTTTTTACCATTCAAATTACAGTATATTCAAGTAAACAAAAAAGTACACGTTGCTTAAGTATTAAAGTAATCTGCCACACGTATACTTTACTTAGTTTGTTTTTAAATGATTCATCATTTAAAACATAATTGAATTGTAACAGAATTACCGACTGTGTAGGCCGTATCCCTTACCATATAATAACCAGGAAGTAATCGCTGGAGGAATTTTGCCTCTTTGTGCTGGACCGTTTTAATGATGAACTCATCATCGCTGGTCAAGTAGAAGAGTGATCCACTGGCTCCAGGGTTGGTCAGCTCTATCAGAGGTTCATTGACTAATGAGTACTGGAATAGCAGAGACATAAATAAAATCAGTTATTCTTGAACTGTAAAACAACATTGCTCACAATTGACATTTTAGTTCATCCCAAAAGTGGTTGTGGTCATATTCTTATACACTGGTGCCTTAATTGACTTTGCCCGGTCCTGCTGAAAGAAAAGCAATTTTCCTCAAAAATCTTATTTTATGATACAAGTACATTATTTTGTTACCAAATGACATCATTTATCTAAACTCTGTGGACAGATGATTTAGTTGAAGTTGGTTGGTTGATGCGTGGAGCAAAAACCAGGTGGACCTACCAGATAGTCATCAGGTTTGATCCCAAACAGGTCCCTAAAGTAGCGGAAGGCCAGCGGTGCGTAAGTCTTGAAGCGGAAGTCAGGATAATGATGTGCCGGGGTCAAGTTACTTCCTTCACTGGAATTCAGAGAAACAACCGAGACCCCAGAAAGAAAGAAAAACACACCAAAAAATTAAACAGTGTTTTTCTGAATGAGGGGTACATCACAAAGCTAATTTCACATTCATTCAAAGCATGTTTGGGTAATTTTGTTTCCCGGTTATGAGTGAATGAGTGGAAATTATAAGGAACTGTTATTCACTTGAATTAGGTGTGGTCTCCAATTACAATATCAACCCTTCAGGCTAAATATAATAACTTTGAGTCACGCAAGGATGGAAAAAACACAACATAAAAACAAGATACTCTACACTTGTATTGTCTTGCATGTAATACAAGATCGGAGCTTTCCCAAAATAAAACTCATCTAACCTGGAAGTCGGGGGAAAAACACCAGGTAAATGTGTCAAGGGTTTTATAAAATTCTTCTTTTTCTGCACTATTTTTGTTTCCCCCTAGGGGCAAAATAATTGCATTTGAAAATGTATTTTCTTTCAGAGTGGTTTTAAAGCTGGTAAACATTGTGCTCGTTCAGATCAATTTCTTGGTAAAGAGGTTATAGTGGCTGTTTTGTACTTGCTTTATAGTTTGTAAGAGGATCTATATGGCACTTTGGTGTAATAGTACACCTGACCCCAAAGTGTTATGAGACTGCTCTGTTTAGTGTGTCAATGACAAAAACAATTGCTACTGACAACAAAGGCAGCAGATGTCTCTAATGGAAACAATTGAGCAACACACACCTTAAAATGCTTCTTTTGATCTGATTACTAGGTTGTGCTTTGTGCGCATTCTGGTTGTCATTACCAATGATAGAGAATAATAGGAAGTGTCATCAAGGGTAAACCGCAGTGAGACTGACAGGGCCAAAACAACAACCCGAACAGAGTGTTAATGTCGAAAGAAAAATAAAATAAAAGCAGCTTCATCTTTCAGCTGCTCTCTTCAGACGCATTTCTTGTTTGTTTGTTTTTTGGCCTATTTGACATTCCCATTGCAAAGCTTAAACTTTTGCTTCCAGCTATTTGTATTTTGCAACAAACATCCAGCAAGTCACCATGAGGCCAAAGAAACAAAGTTAACTTTAAAAAGGGCATCAGGTGAGAGAAGATTTGCGTGGAGTTTGCATACGCAGGTGCATCATAAAAAAAGCAAAATGTTTCCAGTTAAAGCTGTGGCTCTCCTGTGACAAATTAATTGCAATAGAAATAACTTCAAATATAGTAAATAAAAAAAGCCAGGTGAACAAGGGGTTAAAGCCACAACCTCACAGCAAAATTCATCCAATTTTTATGCCGAATCAGCTTTGAATAAAAAGGGCCGATATTTCATAAGGGATAGAAGAAAAATAACTATCACATAAACTTATACAGGTCTCCCCACCTGAATTAATTTTCTCTGCAACAGAAAACTTACACCAAAGGAGCAGTCTTGGACTATCTACACACAATCTACTCCAATGATTCACTATTACTTTTCAAGACATAGGGTTCATACAACCCTCTGGCTGTTACGTATAGATCTTTTCATGCCAAATATCAAACAAAAACATTTCAGATAATTGCTCAAATTGTAAACCTTTGGAGGCTGAAGTCTGTGGTGATTATATACAAAGACTAACCTGGGCAAAAAGACACTCTCTACTACGTAGAAGTCTTGCATAAGCACATCTCTGTCAGGCTTAGACGTGAGGTTTCCAACTGTATAGCCAATGCCGAGCTGAATGGCTCCCTTTAATGCCGATGACGTGGTCTTGCAAGAGAAAACAAGAGTTATTGCACTATGCCACTGGTGTTCCCATTCCATACAGCATATGTAGGTTGACAAACTACATTTGCACCCAGGAAGATATTATTATTTAAAAGTAAGAGCATGTCAAAATGTATCAAAACAGCTATTTACTAACTTGAATTATTTATCAAGTGTTTACAAACAAAAACTGCTTTAGAGAGTCTGCGGCACAATCATAAACCAGTCATGTATGGCGAGTAACAAGGTAATGAATGACCTTTGAGTGCTTTTTACAGTAGGTGCAATGTGAACAGTGGCAGCTACTGTGAGAAGCTTTGCATCAGTGGCGTCTTAAAAATTGGTTGACATAAGCAATGACGTTGAAAGTGCGACCAGTAAATCACTGGTGGCTTGACATGAAAGCAGTGCAGCGTTAAGGACATTGTGTTTGTTGTGATTGCATGTGAATCAACTAATGTGAATCACAGGCATATGAGGGTAATTGTCTTTGACGTATTTAGTCAAAATAAACAAAGGCTATAGGTATTACCTTCTTATAGGTTTTCTCTCTATTGGAACTCCAAGCCCCCCCAATCCCATTTTCTGTTGTGGTTGACATCTGGAAGAAAGGGGTCACACATAATACATCGGAGTATTAAAAAAGGAGTCTTTAATATAATCACATTACACATTATATCATCATTACAGGTTGTGTAATATGAGAAGATCATCTTTTTATTGTTTAAGCATAATTTGAAAAGACAGGCTTTGATTGAGCAAGATGTGGATATAACATCACTTTACGGCATTTTAGTTGGACTTTAAGTTGGTCAGGTCAGTGCGATTTTGCGTGAATGACAATTCATTCAGACTGTTGCTGTTATATTTACAATATGTTACATTTGCTTAGGTTAGATTAGGTTAATTAGTTCTAGAGAACCAACTCATTTTCAAATGGTGTCATAATGGGGGAAAGTTGCAGGTTAAAATTTGTCACAAGTCATGATATTTACCTTGCTTAAAGAAAAGCTGTGTCCCTTAAACAGGGATTACGGCAACATTTCGTGATGGCCAAGTGGAATGTTTATCCACACTCTGAGATGTAAGTTGGGAACCTGGATAGGAACAGTAATGCACAAGTAGTCAGTTAAGCAGTGTGGAAAACCTGAGCCAATCATGTTCACCGCCCCATTAATTAGTAACTTAAGGGTGAGATAAATGTTGCCACTAATTTAAAGTTAACAGTTCATAAATGAGCAGCACTGCAGAGGACGTCTATAGGGAGTGTAGCCCAGTACACTCCAAACAAAAAGGCTAATGAAAAATACAGGTCATTTTCCATGCATTTCAGAGGCAGAAAATGTATGGTTTAAATGTATTTTAGAAAGTCCAGTATAACCTTGCAGGCAAGGCATTAGATAAATGTGCTCAGTGTTATCTGACTGAGCAAGGACTGCAGTTAAAAAGGCAACAGTTGCGGTGTTAAAAAAAAAAAAAAAAGCAACCCAAAAAACAATAGCATTCAACAATTGTTGTGACAAGTCTGCAGTGGTCTCACCACCTGCATATAAATGATAGATGAGGCTGCAAATTTGAAAGCACTTTTCGAACATTTGAGAACATTTATATAGCTATAATTACAATGTATCTTTCATATCAGTTTATCTTATCGGTTTGTCATTCATCGAGTCGCGATTCTGTTTTTCAACGTGTTTATTTTTTATTAAAAGAAAGCAAAAACACACCTGATTTAAACACTGCAAAAAGGTAATAATCCATCCAAATTCTACCTTATGGGGGTTTAGACGTGGGTGTGCGTTCATGTGCGTATGCGTGATTAAGCCTATTTGACAGACTGCTCTCTGGCCACGCACTCTCACCTGATCCCACCCATCAGCTGGTGTTTGGTCTAACAGACTTTTCCAGAACAATCCATGAAGAGGCCAATGGCGACAGTGAACAACAGACAGAACTTCTGTTGTTCACCAAAACAAGAGTAGACAGACCAATGGGAGCATCATCCCATCATTGCATACTGCAGCAGTCTAATCCACTGCATATATCTTAAGACCTCTTATAAAACACCCAGAGTGCTATGGTCTGAAACTCTCCAGCCCTTTAAATAAATACATTTATTGAAAGAAGAAAGCCAAAACAAAGTCTTCCACAATATCTTCAAAGCGGTTCTACGGACAATGCAACTGACTCCAGTAAGTCTACATGGGCGTCAAACAACTGCTCGTTTCCTGTCTTGCCAGGGTAAATACGCAATTGGAGCAGAATCAGACAATTTGGTATGATAAAAATGCAATTTTTCAGAATTGGCAGAAAGTCAAGATCATACTCTTGCTTGTCGGCTGATTTCAGCCACTTAAAAATATAAAGCAAGTTACTCTTATTATCTAATACGGAAATGGCTTGTCACATTAAAAAAAAAATCAACTGAATTCATAGTTCTTGCATCCAGCCATTCACACAAGTAGGAGGTCTATGGTCAAATTAATTGTGTAAAGTACAGTGCCACACATCCAAACAAAGAAGGTGACAGTGTGTATACATTGCATGCAGCAGTAGTTTACATTTCTGTCACCTTGGATAAGCACTTGCCACTGTTTGGTGAGTCAGTGGCTAAGTTACTCTCCTGTAGAAAACACAGAAGTCCCTTCTGTCATACCAGATCATACAGTAAGCAACAAACTTTCGTGTGTGGGCCCTACTTCACTAGATGGAAATGCTGCATCAATGAACATCATCAAATGCAGTTTTTTTTTCAACTGGATGAACTCTCACTGTCTGTAAAATTGGGCTGATAAACATCAGCTCGATTAAAGATAGTAATTTTTACACGAGTAAAACTGACAAAAGACTGCCGTCTGATAATGTTAGAAGTGGTTTCTACGGGTTTGCACTATATGTAAATAAACATCCTAACCAACCATGAATGTAGATGTTTATTGACTAAACTACGGTGAGAAGGAATATAAAATAAAAGCAGAAGGAAGTGCAAAAAAAAAAAAAAAAGATTTCAGGAAATAACCGTATCACTTGTGTTTATACTTGAAACTAAGGATTCTTCCTGTCAGCAAATATACTCAGTGGATGCTATTTCTACACCGTTTGTTGATTTCACATTGAAAAGTTGTAATTTTAAAAGTTATACATAAAGTCAATGCATTGGTTTAGTTCTTTGCTTAAGTTATCGAATTCATGACGAGGCATATACTGGCAATTGATTCAACAACAGTACCTTAGGACAGTAAATAATTGTTTTTATGGTGCTGTATACTGCTATGTATACTTTCCTTTGAAATGACACATTACAAAATGTAGCATTAAGTGTTTACTTTGCAAGCACGTTGCCATAGTAGACTTGAATGCATTGTCACAACCGTGCATGGAACCTCTCAACAATACCACATTCCATACCACCATTCTGTGTTGTGTGTGACCTTTATGATGAAAGGGATGACCTTTGACAAGAAATATGAATGGCTAGATGGTAAGATCAATTAATAAGGAAGATAAAAGTAGGCTTTGCAATTTGTAGCATTTAGTGGCTTGTTTACCTCCCAGTAAGTCAAATTCGAGTGAGACTTATCAGAATATATTCATAGAAAAACCACTGCAGAGAACAAGCACTGCTGTATAGTCTACACTACTAACAATGAAGTCTATTTTAACAAGTACAATCACACACAGTAGGTCCATTGACCACACTCACTCAGTTGGTGTAAGGGTGAAAAAGCACAACCAACCCTGGGTGGATATGCTATTTGGTGTCCTTCTCTCCAGTTCCATAACTGCTTGAGATACAATGAGGAAAGGGTATCTCCAGTCAATCACGTGAGCCCACCCAACGGGTGGGGGTAGGGAACTAGAGACAATTAGATGGCTGAAAAACAGCAGCAATGTTGTCTAAGGGATCAGAGATGCACAATGAAATTCCATGCATCAAACTATAATGCTCAATGACATCAGTGCTATGCCATTTGCACCCTTTCTTCAACGACTAACGTGTCATTAATAACATCATATCAAACATCATAGACTGTCAAGGATATGAAAGATGAAGAAAGAAAAACTTGTTCAAATCCACTATGAACCTGTTCCACCCAGACATTTAAAATAGATTACAACAATTTTGGGAAATCAAAAACCTGCGCTGTGCCATCATAAAAATCTATGATGCAGGTCTTCATTTAATTTAATTTACAAACAACGCTTCTCTTGGAAATCTAGGGGGAATAGTCGGTTTTAGATCAATCAATTGCGTCTCTATACTCATTCTTTCATTTGTCATCCATATGTCTGGGTCCCCTTTGGGTGGGCCTCTTCCAGTCTTATCACTACGATGGCAGGGGAGCAGGAGGTGGGCAAGGGGGCTTAGCTGGGCCAAAACAACAAGCAGCACATCAATGACAACAAATATCCCCTCCAATGAATTATCAGAATACTCGCAAAGCTGCCAATTTTTCAGCCTCCAATGGTCTATCTAATAGGGAGTCCAATTATGAGACAATTAGGGGTACGATCTTTGGTAATAGGGCAAAAGAGAGGTCATTATAAAAGAGTTGACGTAAGAAAGCACATTTTGCATCTCTATTCAACCTGCTCCAATGAACATGAAACTGACACTTGTGTTTGTTGACAATGTGTACAAGTCCCACAGTTCTCATATCCATATCATACATAACACAGTTCCACAAAGTAGAAAAACTCATTCACATGTATCAGGCCACTTCACCGAGTTACATAATCGGAGTTCTTGTTGGCGTCAACAAAATTCACTTGAATCTTGTAACTCTACAAATCATTTTCCACATGACAGCGGATGATATTGGGAAAATCGGAATTAGGGTTGTTTGAGCATGAACAACTCAGACAACAGTACCTTGTCATGGGTTGCCACAGTTCTTTTTATTTGTACAATCAAGTCACAGACCGACAAATTGTAATTTATTACTATATCAATTCATTTGAAAAATGTAATACTGGGGTTCAATACAAGAAACAAGGTTGTATTTTAGCTATTTCACATTTTAAATTGGAGTTGCCATTGGTGTATAACAGCCCTGCAAACTAGAATACTCTATTTAGTAACCACTTGACTGGGTTCGGGACCTCACATTTATAACGCCTGCTTGAGTTTGTAGAATTCCATATGCTCTTGTGCAACAATCGACCGCTGGTGACAAGAATGAATGAACATAATAAAAGGAGATAACAGAAGAAAAATAAAGGCATTTAGTTTTTAAACTGTGGAGAGAAAAATGGGAAAAGATATGGGCAACCTAAACCTCAAAAAGTTAAGCAAAGACTAGGTTTATGTAGCTTTTATGGGCCTGGTCATTTTTAGCCACAAAATGCCTCATACAAAAGCCACATTAGAGTTTGAATACATTTTTGGGTTGATTATAATGATTCACTTGCACTCCATATCATTTATTTCAGCTCATTAAAAGACTGTGATCTTCTGCCTTGACAATAACATGTAAAACAGATTTCTTGACAACTTCAGACTTCCTTGTTGAACCGAGTACAAGATTAACCAGCTAGAGCGTAATCATTAGAGGTAAAGCCTGAGGGCCTCCCACCATCTTGAGAGCACTCCCATCACTTATTAACCCATCACAAACTGATGACAGCACCATGACCAGCTGGCATTCTACAGAATTAATTACACCACTTTGATTTGGAAGGCAATTCTACAGATAACACAAAATATAGATTAGTGATCGTTTTTCATAAAAAGAAATGTTAGTCCCATCTGAATGGGTTGTATTTCAACTTTCCATAATGAATTTTAAGTTGCCCTTCTTTAGACATCTAGCTACAAATAGAAACTAAATCAACAGCATTTCTGGCAGTTACAACCAATGAAGTTCCCTTCTCATTGCTTCAACTGATTTAAGACATTGAAATTTCATTTCCCACTCACATTGATGTGCTCTGAATGAATTAGAAAATCTATTTCCAAAAAAAACCCCACCAGCAACCACTGCCACATTCCTTCTCTTGTCCTTGATGCACTCACTAGTGTACAATTAACATTCTTATATGGGCGATGATCACATTTAATCTCCTGTGAAGTGTACTCATTATCACGACAAAGAAGAAATGAGAACCAAACCAACCTTGTCTACGTACTGACATTAAGCGGTGTGCTTGAACCAACGTTAGAAGCAGTCTGCATTTCACTATCACATTACAGTGAGGCATTTTTATCAGAGAGTGTAACTAAGCCAAACAAGGGGGCACGCCCCTTCACGGGGACACGAGGTGTCTCAGCGACTAAGACTATTATCTGGCATGAGAGTAATCGCTGGGAACTAGCTTTGAATTATGTAACTGTCTTAAATGATCCTCATATGCTTGTTATTATGCTGCAGTCACCAATGGATCCCAAGGAGCACTGTACACACAGAGCGCTCTTTGACCGACAATCACAAGACCGCACTCAAATCCTTACAGTTCCACATAGTTGGTTCGCCTCTTCACAAGAAGCTCAGTTTGTGGACTAAATATGCTCCAATAAATCTACGATGGAGGAGAGAAAAAGTCACACAGAAATGAGTCTGGCGTAGAACACCTTGCCGCAAGCTCAAGTACGATTAATAACCAGCATCGAAATGAATTGAAAGTTCATTCTGGCACAACCTGCCCAATTTTGGAGGCTGTGTGATAAAAGTGATGTGGCCTAGTGAGGAAACGTTAGGATTTTGTGTTTGCCAATTTTTATCTGTCAATAAATGTCTAAAAGTGCATCATATTTTTTTCTGATTCTCATTTTTTTTGTCATTTACTTCATTTGGTGGTACTTGTAAGCCAGAAAAACAGTAGTAGTTTTAGAACTAGTACTATTATGTAAATTCAGAAGTTATACATATGTATGGGATACTGATAAAGTAGTTAATTTTGAAGATTAAAGCAAACAAATATTCAAACCTCTAATGTGCTGGTACATTTTAAATCTTGTGAAGCATTACATAACACACAGATGCTGCTCACAAGGACTCGAGTTTAAAAAGTAACAGACTTGATGCAGAAAGTCTGCTGTTACCCCTAAAGACACAGCACAGCATTTGCATGAGCAATTTCCCTTTCAAATAGTAGTTTCAGCCAGTGCAGAATAACTCTGCCGAATCCAGGAAGAACACAGGAACGTGCTAAAGGCAACCACAAACATGGAGTCTACCATAATGCAATCTACAGATAAAATCTACAACAAAATTATGCTTTTTTTTATTGTTACATTGTTTCTCACCCCCAAATTGTATACCGCTTGATAGTCAGTTTAAATTAAATAAAAATCTTTGTAAATAATATTTGTGGGATGAATGGCACAACTCAAAATCAATGACTTCAGAGCCAAAAATATTGTTACAAAAGGAACTACAAAACCACCCTTAATAAATTTTATTTTTCATATTTTGTATGTTTTAGCCATTCAAGAAGCGATTCTATTGAAATTGTCTCATTCTATAGTACATTCTACATACACAGTACATATATTCCCACAATTTTAACTCATGGAATATGTCTTATTGAAATAATTGAAAGTAAACACCATTGGGCCATATCCAATTAACTGCATTCATTTGATGGAGAATTGAAATGACTCATTGTTCTTCTTCTGATTTTTCATTAGAATGCCCTTATCAGAGACAATTAATAAATTCCACCTTTTCAATTGGCGATCAGATAATGTAATATAATTGTCATTTGGGGTCAAATAGTTTTTAAAAAAACTGCCATCCCCTTGCTGTGCTTAGTACTTCATAGTAGTGGGTTATATTTTTAACATTCTGCTACATTCTGCAATACTCTTGCAGCATTACAAATGGATAATATTCAACCATTGTTGAAAATGAGGTAGATTAGTTAGTATCACATGATCAGAAAAATGCGAGTAGATTAACCTTACCTGCTAGTCGATCTCTTCCAGGAGGAGAGGAAATATTTGTTTTCCTTTTTCCTCGGCGGTGGTGCAACGTTATGCTGCAGTCAAGTCTGCAAAGATTTGAATAAACTCAAGCACGGTTTACGTCCAACGCTGCCAGACTTTCTCTAGCCCGGACAAACTACTCTTGTGATTAGCAGCAGGCAGGATGACAACCGAGTGGGAGTGGAAGCGTGTGTGTATATGCACGAGTGCACTGACTGTCACACACACGCGCACACGCGGTGTCATTCGGTGCAGCCTGAGTGAAAAGCACAACTTTGAAAAAAGACTCAAAACTACCCTCTGCTGGCCAAAACAGGAACAGCAATATTCTGTAACAATTGCTGCGCAAATGTTTTTCATTTCATTTCCTCTTGAACTCAACTGTTTTTGCAAAATATATGCACGTGAAGCAGTTATACGAGCCTGATACTGACGTAATTGTGGTTGCAGAACTGCAGACATTGCAGAACTGTAATTGTACTGTTTTGCACTTTGAGTTGCCATCATTGATTCCCCTAATTGTAGAAATATGGAAGCATCAACAAATAATACAACTGAAAAGTTGTTTTTGGAAAAAAAAAAAGCTTTATGCAAACAATGTAAGCACACTCAAATGATTCTTTCACAACCAAAATTACACAAATTAATTTGAAACCAAAACCTGGATTTCAATTGAATCATCTACATTTTGTAGGTGATACATGTTCAAAAATTATCATATATCCATTTTTGTTAATATTGTATTTACGTATTTTTTTAGTAACCTAAATCATCCAGTGACTTCTTCAATGTGGAAAAAAAATCTGGTAAAAATGAACAACAAAGAAAAAAGAAGTATGTCTCCTTATGTCGTGTTGTCTAAGGCCATTATTTAAGAAGGTGTAGAGAAAGGTTTAATCAGACCCAGATCCATAGCTTTGACCAGACATGACCGTGCAGCATCGATGACATCCTGCTTCTTGGGATTGTCTGCTGCCTTGCCAATCACTGACATGATTTCAAGCAACTCACTCTCAATAAGTTTCTTGGCCAGCTCGTTATCCTCCGAGTTGAGCATGTTGAACACCGTCACGAGGCCACGGTGCTGGATCATTGGGTTGGTGTGTATACACAACCTCTGTAGGATCTCAAGCCACTGAACAGTCTGTTGGGTGATAACAAACATTTAGAAGGACAGCAGCAAAGTTCTGGTTAGGTAAAATACCTTTTAAGTCTTAGTAGGTTCTTCATGTGCAAAGTAATTAGTGGAATCATTATAAGGTGGGTTAACCCAGATCATTCCCCAGGTATAACACACATGGAAATGGTGATATATTTTGTTGGATAAAAGTACATTGATGTGTTATCAAGGAGACCTAAGAGTAGTTTTCATGCCACGTCTCATTGTGTTGGAATACGTACCACAAGTGTGATCATGGTGCAGAGCTTCTTCTGAGCAGCAGTAAGCATAGCCAATGCTCCAGCTGCAGCAATCTGCAGCGTCTCATCATCCTCTCCACTGAGTAATACAAGCAGCTTCAGTTTATCATTACCTTCCTCTAGGTAGCGCTCTTGTACCTACCAAAAAAAGTAATACGTTGTAAAAGGCCAGCAAACAGAACACATCTTGTATTGGAAATGTGAAAATGTGACCATAATAATGTACTTATATTCTTACTTCTTTGCACGTCACAAGGTTGCACATGCATTCAGCTGCAGCTTGTCTGATCTGTTCATGTTCTTCAAACATATAGCTCTCAATATCAGGTAATGCATTCTCTTTCACAATCTTTGTCCTGCAAAATTCATACAGCAAATGTACATTAAAGCTGGGAATATATGATATGTGCAATAAGTACACACACATAGTAGGGAATGTAGCAATACCTTAGTTTTTCACTGAAACCAGCAAAGTTGGTAAGGCCTCGTAGGGCCTCAAAATTCTGGATTCCATCTCTGTCCGTGTGTAGAAGGTTTACTAATGGCCTAACTACCTCATACACCTAAGGAGCGAGACAGAATGAATGAGTAAACATGCTGAGAAAAGTATTTTAAAAAAGTCATTGTGTTAAGTCTTTCTCTTACTCTTTCACCAGGAAAGGCCATCTCTGGATTTGAAATGGATGCAATTCTGGCAAGTGCATGAGAGGCCTTTACTTTTCCAGCTTCTGTCCCTTCCAGAGCCAGGGGGATTAAAGCCTGATAACAAAAGAAAAATGTATTTTTAGTCAGATTTTGACGCATTTCGGTGACTATCCGAAAAATGAACTCACCTTTCCTCCACCATGGGCAACAAGTGTACCACGGTCTTTAGGATCCTCAGACAATGCCAGGAATACCCTGTAGAAAAAAAGTAAACAAAATCAGAACATATGGAGAAACCTATGTAGAATAATATTAGACTCACACAATATAGTTTTTGGTAGAACACATCTCTACTTTGAGTCTTCTTTCCATTCATACCTTGATAGCATTTCCTTGGTTTGGTCCGTCAGAATGGAATTGTCAGCTTTAACCATTACAGCAAGAGCAGATGTGACCCCAGCTTTGAGCAGCCTCTTAACTCTCTTCTCAATAAAGTCCTTCTTGTCCTGGAATTCGATTTGGAACACAATGTAAAAAAGTCAGCGTATTGTTAACGTGTGCATTGGTGTTTGCAATTTGTTGTACCTTAGGATGTTGCTCAGGCACGTGTTGTTTTGAGAATTTAGCCAACTGTACCAGCTCAGGGATAATCTCTTTTTTTTCATAGGTGTTGGTGCAGTTTACCAATGTGCACGCCACTGCGTATATAATGGTTTTATCTTTAGACTGAGAAAAAAAGGGAGTTATTCCATTTGCAGAGTAGAACTGGATAAGCAATGTATATTCAAGTTTTCACTCGAGTCTTTTTCACCTTGGCTAGTTCAAACATGGCTTTCAATGCTTGCTCGTCCTCAACAAAGTCATCTTTCACATCAGCATCATTAGTTAGGTAAGCCAAACCCTCAACAGCCCATTTCCTTGTTTTGGCATCAATCATAGGATTGCACAGCCATCTACAAAAGTAAACAAAGAGCAGTTATTTTTTTCAAATACAAGTGGATAGTTAGATACTTTGGTTGAACTTTTGAGCTAAAACTAGATTGACAACAAGAACGCCAGTATCTCACTTTCTGCACTGCTTGGCTAACTTCTCAGTGGAGCCTTCAGCAAACTGTCTTAAACTGTAATCATCACCTCCTGCTGAGCCGAGTTTGCAGAGACCCTGTAGAGGAGATTCAGTGACATAAATTGCAAAACTAGAATTGTATTTTATGCCTAAAATGATGACATTGTTATTTCTAAATGACATTCCCGGACACACATTTCCACTCTTAATCCTAGGTACACTCACCACCAGCGACCGTATCTTAATCTTCTCATTTTTGGTCTTCTTATAGATGTCTTTAAGTAACGACACACCATTGGTGATGATGAAACTGGCGCGGCTCATCTTTGTCGAGGCATGGATGAGCGCCTCCACTGCCACCATCTGGTCCACCTCACGTTCAGAGCCACATAGCGCCACCATCATTTCCATGATGCCCTGCCTTCCAACCAATGCATTCCCAACATCAAATGGACCTTGCAGCAGCCCCGAAACCACGTTGATGGCGTGAATTGTTTTATCCATGTCGTTAGGATCGATTTTGGATCTGCGGGAATGATGGGGAAGATAGTAGTGGTTGGAAAATATCATTTAGCTGGTCTGGAATTCATCAGAAAGGAGAAATGGACATACTTAATGTACTCATCACATATATCCCTGAAGTTGTTTCTCTCTGGGTCACACGTGAGATCATCATAGAGCCGGTTGAGTAGCACGCTGGCAATTAGCTGGGTGTTCTCGGTCAAGGGCAACTGGTCAGGAAGTTCAGGAACCTGACCACACACCTTGAGAATCTTCTTGAGACCTGTACAATGAATGGGCTGTTAAGTAAGTTATGCCTTTTTTTGTGGTTCTCAAATTAATACTAGTTATTTTTTTTGTCTCACCATGATCAATAGTAAAGAGAGTCCTTGAGTTGTTATGCTCATTTTTTCCTTTGCGAGGGACGTTCTTGCTCAGGAGATTCAATGCCTGGTCTCGGCCATGGCCAGAAACCTTTTTACTGCCAACCATCTCCAGTAAAGACAGGAGAATAGTCTTCAGGTCTTTAGCAGCATCTATGATGGACATTAAGGATAACATTTAATGCAAAGCACACCCACAGATTTCTCTTAATGGTGATAAATACCAAGGGTAACTATTTTCTGCATTACCTTCTTATACTAACAATTAAAGATAACACAAACAAGTCTTACCTAAAACCAAGGACTCCTCTTTCCCATATTCTCTTTTATCACCGCCTGTGAGGGAATCGTTGATGCATTGGAAGAGATTGCATGTTGCCAGTGCAATCTCCTCACTGTCAAATGCCATTATACTGCACAATTTATCAATGGCCACCATGTGAATAATGGCCATTGCCTGAAAAGAACATTGTGAAAAGAAATTTACTTATTTATGAGATTTTACTTCCAGACTGACATGATAAATAGGTGCATGCTCATCAGCACAATCCTTTTTATCTATATTCAAGTCCCACCCGAGCTTTATGTCCTGTGCACATTCCCGAAAGAGTGCGAATAGCAGCGAGGATCATCTCAGATTTTCCTGTCTCCATCATGTTGAGGAGGAGAGGCACACCATTATTCTGGAAGATTCTTTCTGATCCGGCATCATCTCTGGCTAGCACAATCAGGTTGTTGGCAGCCTACGTATACACAGAAAATATAGATTCAGTATTGTAAGTGCAATTTGTTGTGCAGTAGAATGGGTAGATTCTCATGAAAGGTTGGAATGAGTTGAGCTTTCAATTTTAAATAAAAAGAAAATGCACCTTTTCTTTCTTGTCCTTTTCCATATCATCATCGAGAAGAATATCAAACATGTTCTGTACTCTTGAATCTGTGGAGAATGTTGTTTTGAGCTGAAATGAAAACAGGAATATATTAATCTCTGCGGATGTCTCAACATATATACTCGGGCAAGTGATGTAAATATTTTTGCTTATGTATTGTGATGGCATTGTTAACTGGGTTTGATTCATTCAAAACTGACCTTAGTCTGGATTTCAGCCCCCAGCCTGCGAAGAGCCTCCAGAAACGTTTTGTTCTTTGGTTCAATGGTCGCACATCTTTGTGCATCTTTGAAGGCCATATCAAGTTTTCCAAGCTTTTCCAGAGCTTGGCAGCGTCTGTACAACGCTTTGATGTCAGCAGCATCAACGTCAATAGCTGTATAAGGTGAACAAAACATTGAGGTTTACTATTTGTGTTATAATTAATATTCAATTGTGTGTTATTATATGGTACCTTTGGATGCATCGGAGGCTGCATTGGAATACATTTCCTTTGAAGAAAAAACAATAAATGTTGTTATTTTTTCTGCAAATACTCCATCTATGCCCCGTACCACATATCCCAATTCCAGTGCACTGGAGCCTATACAAAAAATCTCTGGTCTATAGCCAATAGCATGGCACAAATAGAAAAACAGCGATTTGTGCTTACATTTACCCAAAAATATTAAAAAATATATAGTCTTTAATTAACCTACTATGCATTTATAATGTGGGCAGAAAAGTGCTGCCCCAAACTAAAAATCCACACAGGCACAGAATGATGTTCATTAAAAAAATAAAAACTTTCTTACCTTTTTCAGATAGCACGCAGCTCTGTTTCTGTAAATAACAGCCAAGACCTTCTTGTCTTGACAAACACTGATTGCTTTAGTATAAGACTGAATAGCCTTGTCAAAATCTCCTGCTTGGAAATGTTTGTTTCCCTCATCTTTCAACTGGATTTGGTCTTCCATCTATTAGAAAGGTTTAAAGGATTTAATACAATTATCATGCAAAAATATATTAAGCAAGCCATCTATCAGACAGGAGCTCCAAAAAGTGACTGAATACATTAATTCCATTTTTTTTAACTGCGCTAAATCTCACCATTGTTTGTAATAGGTGTCTTGTTGAACTGAATCTTTGACAGAGTGCGGTTATAGCACATGCTATCTCTCATACACGTCTATCTGCAACTTTAAATGTCTCCCTGCAAGCCTTTTTTGGGCATGGTGCCCTGAGCAGTGTAACAAATGCTTTCCCAATGGACAGAGATGTGCAGTTACACACCCCCTGCAACAACGATCCCCTTCTCTTAATGTATGTATAACCCCCAAAAGCTTCAAAACCTACCCACCCACAAACATAAATAAAAAATAAATAAAAAAATAGGACAAACCTTCTGCAATGCCCTTTACCTTGTTTTTCTTTGAAATCAATATTTCTCCCAATCAATGTCCCAAAACTTGATGAGATTGTCAATGGGTATTTCTAACCTCCTCCACTGCAACCCCCAATTATATTTGTCGTCACGATGAGGTGGGACAAATCATGGTGGACCTTTAATGACAGATGAGGGGGGCCACAAGAAGGAACAAATTCCCCTGAGAAAACAATAAAAACCTTTATTGAAATAGTTTGCTATACTTAAGATGACTTGTGTCATAGAAGATATTTCAGCAGGGTACAGGTAATACTTTGAGGAATATCATATTTTTGTAAATGTGTATCTGACATAAGCAACCCCACTCCCCATGATGGTCTACGCCTGATAAGGGTTATTTAGGGTACAGACAGCTGAGAACTCACTAGCGAATGCCTGTTGCAAGTGGTGAGGGTGGAGGGGGGTGGGGATGTGTGTGTGAGGTGACAGCTGGAGGGTCCACGGAGTAAACTAGTAGCTTCTGGAAAGAGAAAGATCTGGAGCGTTCAGATTGGTGGGGGAGGTCAGCTGTGAGAGTAATAAGTGGGGTTAAATGGCACATGTCTGTTGATGTGTTTTGTCAAGTGTAAACAGCTTGTGTGTATCTTAAAAATTACTCAAGCATTTCTTTAAATAATGAGATTGCCAGGGTTTCTATAGAACGTGTGCTTTCTTCATTTTTCATATTCTTCTTAGTAAGGACACTTGAATTGGATACACATTTGTGCAAACATTTCAGCTATAATTATGTGTGGGTTGTACTACTGAGGCTGTATAAAGGTAAGCTGTATAAAATGATACCTGTCATAAAAATAAGGACAACTGAAGTGCAAATAACTTTTCACAAATGACTTGACTGTAAGTAAATGTTTTCAAATAATTATTTTTTTATTATTACTTAAAGGATTCATAATATACAGTATAATAAAACCTGTTGGATTGTTGCATAATCTGTTATTCGAAGACTGAAGACAATTGCAATGTTTAATTTCTCATTGCGTCTAATTTTCTGAACCACTTTACCCTCACTGGGATCACAGGGGGTACTGGAGCGAATCCTAGCTGTCTCCGGGCCAAAAGCGGGGGACACCCCGAATCGGTGGCCAGCTAATCGCAGGACACGTGGAGACGTACAACCATGCACACTCAGCCAAAGATAGGGGCAATTTAGAGTGTCCAATCAGCCTACCATGCATGCTTTTGGAATTCGGGAGGAAACCGGAGTACCCGGAGGAAACCCACCCAGGTACATGCAAACTCCACACAGGTGGACATGACCTGGATTTGAAGCCAGGGCCCCAGAGCTGTGGGGCCGACGTGCTAACCACTCGCACCACCGGGCCGCCCTGTTTAATTTGAAACGCGAAATATATTGAAGCTGTATATAGCCTTTTCAAAACAATACATAGAATGTTCACGAACAAATCACTTACAATAGTGAAACAGGGGATACCCAGTATTATATTTGTTTTTTGTGCCCCACTTCATTGTATCTTTTTCACTTGATTGAAGAACTGAATGTTGCTTCTGCAACAAAAAAAACATACATCAGTCATAAAAGTTTTTAAAAAAACAACAGCTCAAAATTACAGTGATTTTGCTCAAGGTATTGCATTTTAATGGGTTTAAAAATGTAAAACATACTGAACATATTCGAATGATAATTTCTCACCTCTTACAAAATGAGGTACTACAGTGCATGATGTCGAGTGGCTTTAACGACACAATAAAAGATAACTAGAATAAAAACGGCTCATGACGCCTGCAAAATTCGTAAGTTGCTCTGAAACAACCAGGAGTGTATCAAAGTGATGAAACAGTCTATCATAGGCGTCATTTTTTACAAAGTACAGTCGGTGCTTGCGAAAAATCACACCAGTCACTCACCGTCGCGGTGCGGTCAGCATCACCAACCAACCAGAAGCCTGTGCGCTTTATTTACTTCCGGTTCCTGAAAGGAAGTGGACCCACGCTGCACCGGAACTGGCCTGTGAGCTGGAGCTTTTGCGGGCAGGCTCCTCACAATTCCTACCATTAACCGAAAGGCTCCTTCCGCCCTCATCGCTTGCAGATCTTTAGTTTTTATTTGTTTATTTGTACAGGGAATGTAGAATGGCGGTGGCATTTGGGAATCTCGACGTGGGAACGTGGGTGGAAATTAAACGCAGTGACGGTAAGTTTAGGGCGAGTCGCTCTTGTATACGTTCCGTCGCAGTTTGAACGGCTCGCCCAAGTTGTTTGGGGAGCTTTGTTGCTGTGGTGCTGTTGAATGCAACGATGGATCTTTTATAGTTGGCAATGTTTTAACTGACGGGGAAATGGCAATCTCACTCAATATTTCATCTTCTCAACACAAGGCTCATTCATTCTATATTTGGATTCATCTCATGATCAACCGGCGTCCCCATTTTACTTTGGATCATAACAAAAAGCTCAATGCTCATAGATCGCACCATTTGAATTTTACATTTCCAAAACGTGCATTTTCAAAGTGTTTGCATTCAAGTAGCTGCTTGTTCTCAGACTAACTTGAAGCGATTCATTGATGAGCATTAAATGGGGATTAGCTTAATGGCTAATGCTAACTTCTTATGGCAGATCTTAAACATGGTGTCATGTATGTGTGTGTCATCTTGTCAAGTTTTTAACCGGATGACAAATGCAAACGTTCTAGATGTTTTTTTCAAATAGTTTTCTTGGCACAAATGTTAATAGCGGGTGGTCGACCTTGTAAATGGTAGTTGCTATGGATACCCCGCGATGTCCACAACAACATGGTGATATAACGTGCAATGGTATTAAAGGAATACTCTGCTCTTAAATTCGTGTTCATTATGCTCTTTATCCTTCGGCTATTTGTCCTTAACCTTTCATGTTATGCTTGATGCAATGCATTATATGACCCACACCGGGAGCTATATTCAGTATAACTCATGAACATTTTATTCTGCCCATTGTATTGTTTATTTTTGCTCATGGAATCAGTCTGAAACCATCTACATGGTGGGTGTTCTTTAGTACAATTAGTTTAAATGTGACAGGAGTGGTTCACAGGCCCCCTTGGTATTTCAGTTAGTTCAGTCTTCAACTAGCCGTCAGAGCAGGGATTTCCCTCTCAGCAGGGGGTAGATGGTGAGACGCACGCAGATCCTCGCCAGATTCAGGTCACCACCCCATCTGTTTAAGGCAGCATCCTTATTTCTAACATCCCTCTATGCTTTTTTTGTGATTGTCATAGGTACATGGAATAGAGATCTGCTTAAAACCAAATTAATGACTCGTACATTATACTCTATCTCATAATAACACTCATGTGTGTTGTGTGAAAGCAAGGTCATTATGTGGCCCTTGACCTGTTATTGATGCTTTAGAGACTTGTCGTTCATCTGGCTTTTGGTGCACCCGATACTTTTAAGACTGTTAGCCTCTGCAAATTATCAGCTTGTTTTTGTATAAAATTAGGGCACAGTGGACACAAAGGATTCTTTCAGATCAACTATGTACTGTGAATGTGATGGACCACAGTGTCTTATGAATGACAGGGAACAGTATTAACTAGTGTGACCTGTATTTTCATGTATGTAGGCAGGTGGAGGTGGTGTTTAGACTCATGAAATAACTCACAATTACAACTATTGTCAGCGTTAAATGAGGCACACCTCTTGGTTAATTGCATCCACTGGTTTACGCACATTGGGTGTGTCAGGACTCTGGGAGAATTTTAGAACCTATAGTGCACAAGCTAAGCGAACAATGTAACTAACGTGTGAATGGACCAATATGGCCCTATTTGTTTTTTTGATTATTTCAGTCTGACGCTAAGGAACTGCTAAATCAAGACTGAGTTTATTCATTTTTAATGTTAAAACAGTATCATGGGTGTGCTCAGAATGAGATCTCTTTCAGCTTTAAATATTCTGGCTCTCTTTTTTCATTCTGAAACAGGTCGCATACATGAGGCATTTGTGACATCCCTGAATGAGGACAATGAAAGCGTTACTGTTGAGTGGATGGAGAATGGAGATACAAAAGGGAAAGAGGTATACAACAATTCATCGCTCATCAAACCACTGAATAATTAATGAGAAGACATAAGTTTGGATGATTTTATAACAGTCCTGCATAACATGCAATGCAAGAGGGCAGCCACACTTACTATATAGGCAACTTTAACCTTTGCATCTTTGTTGGGGTGGTTATGCAGTAATGCATAACAATGAACTGCTTTTAACACTCAGGCTTATGTCAAAATGACTAATAAACTCTCCTGTCATCATGCAGATTGATTTGGAGAGTATATTTGCACTTAACCCTGATTTGGGTCCAGATGAAGAGCCTATCCGGAGTCCAGAGACCCCCCTTCCAAATACCGGTGTGAAGGTTAATAAAATAGCAAAAGTGAGTTGTTTTTAAATTAAAAATAAGAAAAAAGTCATTAGCATCCTATATATTTTGTGATGTTTGCTATAGCATGCATGAACGTATTTAATGTTATAATGCTGAATGTGTCCAAAAGATGCATAGTATGTTGCAATCGATGTGATTAAAACAGACCTATACACTAATTAGCAATAATATTGTTTTTACAGTATTTAACCGTTTGACTCCTAGGTACTTCATTAAAATCGTAAATTAGGGATTTATTAAAAGAATGAAAACTAAATGAAACAACATTTCTTTTCAACTCAAGTATAATGCATTGATTAAAAATCAGCTGATCGCACTCATAAATTCTGGCTTCGTTTTGCAGAATCGTGGAACAATAGCACCTTCAAAGATCGACACTCCATCCAGGGACAGCCGAGGTCTGTTTGGAAATATGAAGGCTATTTTCTTAAATTAATGCTCAACTCGGACATTTGAGTTTTCTTTTTTAAATACATAAAGGTAATTTATTGAACCTATGTAATAACTATTGTCCTTTAACTAAGTTGCAAAGAGGGGGGGGGGATTATGTGTTATCTGTAAAATACATGTCCATTCTCACCTTGTGAGTTTTGAGTGAAGTGAAATCAATACATCTACGTATATGGAAATGTTTTTGCTTTCCAGTGATTCCGAACCAGGCCCGACCCCATCAGTCTCAACACGCCGAAACAGCACCAGCCCCCCCATCACAGCAGGCTCAGCCGACCCAAGCCCCCACACAGCAGCAGCTTCAGAATGGTAATGTTGAAGTTCTTACCACGGTGTACTACCTCGTATAGCTTCCAGTGTTAATATTTAATTGGCAAACTTATTTGGTCAAGCGCACTAACAATTTTAACCTACCAATGTTGTGGTGCTTGACAAAAGTGCCCCCCCTCTTTGAGTTATGAATATCTTAATGTTTGTTGACTACGTTCATTACAGACTGTTTACATCAACCGCTAACCAGAAAGGATTTGGGACAACTTTGTATGTACCACTTACTTGCTATTGTTGCATTTTGGGTATTGTAATAGTTTCTAATAGAATCTGGCAGGTGTCTTGCCTTAAATGGAGTGGTGAGTGAATCAGTAAAATAAAATAAAAACCTGATAAAATCTCACATTCAGAATTAAAAGATTACGATGTGAAGAATTACCTGCCTAATATAAATCAGTAGTTTGGACATTCCCTTTTCTTGTGATGATCTGCAGTTAAAAATAATTCTTGTTTTGTAACATAAGATAATGTGAAATGTTTTACAATAAAACTTGTTGAAGGTCCTTAATGTATTTTTATGGAAATTATAGAATTGGCATAAATCTGTGATCGGCTAGAAAAATAATCTTACTTAAAATTATTATTTTCTTATTCTCAAAATGTCTGCCAGATACTATTTTTTCCAGCCTGTGTTGTCACTGGTGTTGGTGCTATTGTCCCGATTCAACCACTCTGACGAGATAATTTTTTGGGTGTCAGCCAAGCAGTTTAAAATAATGGTAAAGTTTTGGAAAGATCCTGCTATCATTGACACGCTTGGATTTAATATACAAACATTAGTGATGGTCCTGACCTAGCACATTAAATCCTCCTAGATTAGAGGATATTATGTATCACTCTCGTTGGATATTCTGTCTGTTCTGGGAAGTAGAGAAAGCAGGATGGAAATTTGGTGCTTTCTTTGGAGAGAGATGAGGTGGTGGGAAAACACACACACACAAACAGCAAATATTCAATTTGGGCTATCTCTGGTGTCTGGTGTTTGGAGATTTGGGTTTATGAAAACACTTGTGATTTAAGGAGGATGCTTCAACAGAAAATTAATAAATTATTGTTAAAACTAGGTTTTCCGTCCGGCCACCAATTCAAGGTGTCCCCCCCACCTGATGCCAATAGTTAGCTGGGATGGGCTCCAGCAAATACCCTACCCCTTTCCCTCGACCCTTGTGAGAATAAGTGGTTCATAAAATGAATAAAGGATTGCTATTAACAGTGTGACTAATTTCAAGGAAGCAATTTGATATGCTTCTTCCTCTTGTCTTGTGGCAGCCAGGAGGAAGTCAAACTGTGTGAAGGAGGTTGAGAAGCTACAGGAGAAAAGGGAGAAGCGCCGTCTCCAGCAACAGGAGCGCAGGGAAAAGAGGGCTCAGGTATAGGGATATCATTTCCCCTCCATTACAAGTATCATTCATTTTCAAATGTCTTGTTTTAAAGTTAATTAAGGGGTGTTAAACACTTATTTAATTAGTTTATGCAAAACTTTTTTGCAGGAGGTGGACACAACCATTCCAAATTATGAGATTATGTGCATGATTAGAGACTTCCGTGCAAGTCTAGACTACCGGCCTCTAACCACAGCAGATCTGGTGAGATGAAAGCAAAGCCTTTTCACCTTGAATCTACTACTTTCAGCAATACGATATTTAATGCAACATTTTATTGTTTACGCAGATTGAAGAACATAGAATATGTGTATGTGTGAGGAAACGTCCACTAAACAAAAAAGGTATGGTGTTTTACGTGTTTAAATGCTTTAGAATGGGTTATTAATTCTCCCCTTGCTTTTGATTCAGAACTTACCATGAAGGATTTAGATGTGCTAACCATTCCAAGTAAAGACGTGGTGATGGTGCACGAGCCTAAACAAAAGGTAGACCTTACTCGTTTCTTGGAAAACCAAACTTTCCGCTTCGACTATGCCTTTGACGACGCTACCACCAATGAGATGGTTTACAGGTAATAAACTTTTTTCAATAATAAAACTAATCTCAGTATTAGGGGTGTGTGTGCCTGAAGAAGTTCTCTGATGTTCTTTGTCATCTTAAAGGTTCACTGCCAGACCATTAGTGGAGACCATATTTGAAAAGGGTATGGCCACGTGCTTTGCCTATGGGCAAACAGGAAGCGGTAAAACCCACGTGAGTTGAATTACCAATTGAAATCAATTTCATATATTTTCTCAAGTCCTGAAACAGTTTTATGTTTTAGACAATGGGGGGAGATTTTTCTGGAAAGAACCAAGACTGCGCTAAAGGAATTTACGCATTGGCTGGTAAGTCATAGGCTGTGTGAGCCATTGTCTGGTGTCATTTTTGAAAATGTTAAAAGTCAACATACTTTTTGTCTAGCTCGGGATGTATTTCTCATGTTGAAGAAACCCAACTACAAGAAATTAGAGTTACAAGTCTATGCGACCTTCTTTGAAATCTACATTGGAAAGGTGAGTAAACTGTAATCCGGTGTTCCATGGCTATTATGACTTTATCCCTTTGAGATCATTTAAACCCAAAATATTCAGTTATTGTTAGCCATTATCAGGTTGTCTTTATTTTGTATAATATAAATTATAATTAGCATAAGTTACAATAGTGTAAGTTCTAACAATTTTTAATATTGTGACCTACAAGACTAAAAAGGTGGGCACCAGGTCTTTAGTTTTTTTGTGGTTGAGTTACCAAGAAATAAGTGTTTTCGCCTAAAAAAAGGTTATTTTGATGGCTGCTGTGTATCTTTTATAAGGTGTTTGACTTGCTTAATCGAAAAAACAAACTGAGGGTGCTGGAAGACCGAAACCAGCAGGTGCAGGTTCTGGACCTTGAAGAAAAAGAGGTCAAGTGTACGGAGGATGTCCTGAAACTTATAGAATTGGGCAACAGCTGCAGGTATGTGTTAAATTTGAAGCAGTTGGTGATGGACTGCATCAAATGCAACTTGCTACCTTGTTCATCATAATAATAATAATATTTCTGTGTTTTTTTTTCCTTCCAAAGGACATCAGGGCAAACGTCGGCCAATGCCCACTCATCACGCAGCCACGCTGTGTTCCAGATCATTCTACGGAGGAAGGGGAAGATGCACGGCAAGTTTTCGCTCATTGACCTGGCTGGGAATGAGAGGGGTGCTGATACTTCAAGTGCCAACCGCCAAACTCGCCTGGAGGGTGCAGAGATCAATAAAAGCCTGCTGGCCCTCAAGGTTTGTGTGATGTTAAATGAGTGGCTGAATGGTCTCAATTGTAAGGTTTTTGCACCTTCCCTTCATTTCAGGAATGCATCAGGGCTTTAGGTCGAAACAAGCCGCACACGCCTTTCCGAGCCAGTAAACTCACTCAGGTTTTGCGCGACTCCTTCATTGGTGAAAATTCCCGCACTTGCATGGTGAGTCCGTTACTTCTGGGATGTGTTGTTCCTCCCCGTGTCTCCTTGAATGTCTTCACCTGATCTGAATTTGTTCTTTACTTTTGCAGATTGCAACCATCTCTCCAGGAATGACATCCTGCGAGAATACCCTCAACACGCTTCGCTATGCCAACAGGTGCTCTTATGGTCACTGTGTACAGTCTATATAGAATTACAAATCACCTTCATAGTTACTGAATTTTACTCGCGATTAATCTGAACTTTTTTCTTATTCTTGTTAATCCGGTGTGACTCTATCCCTCTTTTTTCGCTATTCCTCTTGCCTTTCCCTATCTCCTCTCTCCCATGCCGCCCCCACAATGCGCCGGAGTAGAGTGAAGGAGTTTGGGATTAGTCCATCAGACATCCCCTTCTCTCAGGGTGTTCAGGGGACTCACCCTGAGTTATCGCCAACCAATACTTTTGAATACGATGACTTTGTGGCTGCTCCCACTGGCAGGTCAAGCACTTGAAATGCACGACACAATCACTAAGGCTTTTGTTCCATTGGCACAATGAGAGCAACTACAAGAGTTTAATTCATAATTTGAAGGTTTGCAGTACAGTTTAAAAAGGATGAGTACAATTTCACTTCCTAAAAAGGGACAGATCTTGTAATCTTGTTTGATAAATACTTGGAGCGCAACAAAGCTCTGGTTGTGTAACTCATTGTGCCGCAACGTGTCTCGTGACTCATCTTCACAGCCTTTTTTTTTTCTTTCTCACCTTTCACCTCTTTCGGGACCCATCCATCAACTTTTCACCTTTTATCTGCATGTGACTGGCACTCTTTTCTTTGGCTTCAAAAGCAGCATTTTTTCTTTCACTTCCATGTTTGAGCAATCACCATCAGTGGTCATACATACACACACACACACACACGACGATTGTCCAGTTAGGCACATTTTACCCTCGCAAATCCCCTAGAATGTGTAGGCCAGACACATTGGTGAGGGGAGGAACATCAAAAGATCATTATTATGGCATCCGCACCAACGATTTCTCAAGATGCATGACTTCACTGCTCCTATGATATCATCAGTCTTTGCCACATTCAGCATCCAGCACGGTTGAACGTTATCAGCCCTGACTAAATCAATGTACATTTGGGTTCCAGGGTGAAGGAACTTACGGTGGACCACAACCAAGGGATGGAGGGAGGCCGAACCAATATCCACACAGTCAACCAGCTGGACATGCTGGACGAGGAATGGCAAAACAGCTCACCGCAGAGAGACGACCTGAAACTGCTCTGTGAGCAGAATGTAAGTACTAGTTTGGGATTTTGATATTCAATCTTTGTTGTATCATTTAACAACAAAAATGTGCTTTTGGAAACAAAAAAAGAATTTTGGGAAATAGTTTGTTGAATTTTAATTCGCTAAAATGTCAGATAATGGTGACAATTAAAAGACCAAATTTGATCAAAAGTAGTTTGCAGGACTTATTTGCGTGAATCCCAATGAGGCTCCCTTTTTTTCATAGGAGGAAGAAGTATCTCCTCAGCTTTTCTCCTTTCATGAGGCTGTCTCTCAGTTGGCGGAGATGGAGGAGCAGGTCCTGGAGGACCACAGAGCTGTTTTCCAGGTCAGATCAAGAAAGAAAGCTGTACCTTTCAACTCATTTTTATTTATGAAAAAAATATTCTCCACTGCAAGCAAGTTTTTCCATGTTCAGGAGTCCATCAGGTGGCTTGAAGATGAGAAGGAGCTCCTGAAAATGACAGTAGAGGAGGTGGACTATGATGTGGAATTGTATGCGACTCAGCTGGAGAAGATCCTGGACCAGAAAATAGACATCCTCACCGAGCTCCGAGGTTTGTCGAAAGAAAAAAGCTGAGGAAAATAGTGTTCCCTGTAATCCCACGGCACCGACCTCTTATCTGGTTTTGTCTTGGACAGATAAAGTCAAGTCTTTCCGCTGTGCTCTCCAAGAAGAGGAAAAGGCAAGCAAGCAGATCAACCCCAAGCGGCCACGAGCTCTTAACTGACTGAGGAGTTGGGAAGAAAAACCACTAGACAGACGTTGGCCTGAGAAAGCACAAAAAAAGGACTGAACTTTCCTACAGGCTTAAAAAGTTGCAACTGTAATGACTTTTATATAGGGAATAACTTGCTATGGTCTTGTTAGGAAATTTAGAAAACTTGGGAAAGCATTGTTTTTTTTCCTTCTGACGAGGAATGTTTAACTCTAACCATTCTTCTTAAATTATTTTCTTTAATACTCGCTTGTACTTTTGGACTTGGTTTCCCAAGTTTTGCCACACAAAAACTCAGGTTGGTTTACGGTTGATCCAGCTAACTTGTAGTCTGCATGTGCACTGATGTTATAGCATCTTAATGCCTTTTGGCACTATATAGTATATTCATGACCCATATGCAGTCTCTAAAGCCCCCCCCCCCCCCCCCCCCACTTTTTACCAATGTGGACGAAGCAGTGGAGTGAAATGCACTTCCTCTTGTTCCTCCAAAACATTTTTAAGTGTAGCTTGCTCCCATTCGTGCCATTTTATGCCATGAGGCAATAGTTTCTAAACTAATGTGACATGTTTTTTCACCGGTTACACTTTGTTATAAAACTGGAAAGGAAGAACCTGACAATAAATGTATAGTGAAAAACAAAGTTTTCGAGTTTGGTAATTAAATTGGGTTGTTAAAATGTACTTATTTTTCACTTAATGCCATGGCTTCTATTGATGGCAATAGATGATTTTACTGGGGTTCTATAGCAAGTGATCGATCACTGTCAGCCACCCAGCCAAAATAGATGGGATGCCTATCGCTGTCAATGGCAAACATTACTCAATACCAGCCTGTCAGTTGCAGTGAATGATCAACAAAATACACAGGTATAGTTATTAAAGATTTCTATGATGTTATCACAGTTCAAAAATTAGACTAAAGCCATTTAAAGTCATTTAAAAAGCGTAATAAGGCAAAAACATTTGGTGTTTTTAGACATTTGTTTTTATTGCTGAGCAAAGCAAAAGGATAAAACATTAAAAAGAAAAACAACTTTGGGAACCAGTTCACATTGCTGAAACCCAACTTGAAAACATAACTTATGACATGTCAAGGAGCAGTAATTTTATTGAATGATAGATGCTTTCTCAAGAATTTGATGAGGTTAAACATTGATATGCTCAGTGACACAAAATAGTACAGAAAAGAAAATCTCAATATGAGTTCATAGATTTTTTGTGATACAAGATTCTTTTTTTTTTTAATCCCCTGGACTGTCAGCTATCTAGAAAGGACTGGTCATATGCCTTTAAGAAAAGTGGATCCCAGCAGAGTTGAATGCATGAAGCAATCTGAAAATAAATAGATGCATGAGAAAAACATGGACATTCAATCTTCAGTCATGTTAACAAAATGCTAAAGTATTGATTCGGGGGAAAAAATCATAAATGCAGCATCCCCGATTTGCAGGAATGGCATTTAATATAAAAGTGAAACGGGTCAATTAACTTACACCATGAAGTCATCGATGTCCATAGTCCTAGCTCTCTTTTCACTGAATTTTGCCCCTTGTAAAATGCTTTCGATTTTCTGGGCGATGCTGAAATCGGTTCCTATTTGCTGTGAGGATGAATCAAATATTATATGCCAGCAAGTCTGCCTTAAAGCCACAATTACTGTTATCATGTTGACCTACCACATTTTGTACTGAGCAGTGAATTCTGTAGTTTTTCTCCAGGAGCTGCTGCACTGCAGATGACCTGGAAAAAAATATACTGGTCACTCTTCTGATCCAGTTAACACATTAACATCATCACATTTAGCACAAAAATACTCACTTAAACGCAGCGCTGAGGGTTTTATTCTTTCTTACAAAAGCAATTCTGACCAGCCCATCCCACTCCTGAACAAAACACATGTCACAATGAATGACAAGTCTATTATTATTATTTTTAACTCTCACAGGGACAGTGATCACTACAGTGGAGCTGTTCAAAAATGTACACTTAAGACCTTTAACCTTTACAGGGCAAGTGATTTTTATGTCATTTTTCTAATTAGTATTTTTAAGATTGAGATATTATTACAAATGCAGACATTAAAACGATGCTCATAAAAGCTAAATTAACGAGAGCAAAATAAAGGAAATTGAATAGATGTATCTTTTCCGCCATAGTTTCTATCTCACTGCATGCCAATGACAGCGATAAATGTTCAATTTGCTGGCTGCAAAGGTTCATCTGTCAGTGCCTTTGAACGTCTATTGCAGTCGACGGCAGCCAAATAAATTAATACAATAACTGCCCTGTGAGGGTTATAATTAAACATTTAAAAATAATTCCTGCATGAAGCAGTTAATGTTGCAAATATAACAAAATTGTCACCTGGAAGTTAATTGGAGGAGGAGGATTTTTGGGCTCTATTCTAACAACACTGGATTCCACTTTGGGAGGAGGACGGAAATTATTTTTTCCTACCTGGCGAGAGAAACAAGGCTCAATATCTTCCCGGCCCAAAAGTCAAGTCAAACAACATACTTTCATGAGATGGTCAACGCGAGCCAGAAGCTGAGTGTTAATAGATAGGCGACAGTAGAGCTTGTCTCCAGGCGGAGCCACCAGACGCATGGCAAACTCTCTCTGGAACATTAATACGGCACACCTGAAAGAAAGCAGACTCAGACAAATGCACACTAGGACTGAATGCCACTTTAAAACGCAGGAAAGCCAAGTTTTATACCTGAAGAAAGGTCTGTGAAGAAGCAGTTTGAAGACAAATGGGGATGAAATCTGCCAACATTTAAAAGCCACACACAATTTATACCACAGGAACACACCTCTTAGTATTAGTAGTAGTAAGCATTTAGAGTGTGTAATGGGAATAAGTGCCTACCTGGTATGGTAAATTGGCCACACACACATCAAAGAATGGAAGGTCTGTTTTTAAAACATCTCCTACTACTATCTGAAGTTTGGACTGCATGGGTCTGTTGGAAAGCCACAACATGCTTATTTCACCATAGTTTCACTTTTATGGGTTTTTTGGCTCATTTGTGACTGCACTCACGTGCACTGTACTCGTTTCTGCAGCTCAGCCACCAATCTGCCATCCAACTCACACGCCACCACCTGGCAACGCAGTTCAGTTCAGGGAAATTCTTTGAATATTAATAGGAATCTTATGACATTGAAATGTACCTTCTTGGACTTTTCTAGAAGTTTAACTGTCATGTTACCAGTCCCAGGTCCCACCTCCAAAACCACATCTGTCGGTCTTAATGCAGCCTGAAAAAGTGACACATTGCGATCATGTAAACTGATTATAATTCTTGTCCACAAACACAGTTGGACTACCTTCTCAATGATGCTATTAACAACAAGAGGATTCTTCAAGATGTGCTGGCCGATCCCCTTGTTGAACATAATACCTGCAACACAAAGTTAAGGCATTTTAAGTCTTTTGATGCCCAAACAACTTGTTTTCACAAGTGATACATCACATTGAAAGCTATGTGTCAAAAATATTATTATTAAATGCAAATGTCCCCAAATGCACTACAGCCAAGTGTAGCAATAAGCTCAAGTATTAATTTATAAACATCAATACTATTTAAAAATCAATGCATATAAAAAAAAATACCACGCTGTGCAAACTGGTAGCAAAACGTATTTTAAGAGTTTTGGCATACTGTAAAGTATGTATAGTACATTTATAATAGACAACTATTACAGTTGCACATAAGATTTGACTATTGGGGTAACACCCAGGTCAAAAATTACATTATAGGTGGAATTTGAGGGAGGGGTGATGTATTTGAGCCTGAAAAAACTACAGCAATAGTCATCAACGTGAAACAAAGTCTTATTTTCATTAAAAGTTGAAAGGATTGCTGTACTAGCACGAAACAGAATACCATACGATACTCGATCGCAGTCCCATCAAGTGATTACTGGAAATGGCGAATATGCTTAAGCTAAATCTAGCACATACCTTGGTTTTTAACCTCTTGATGCTGCCTGCTTTTCTTCCCCGCTTTGACTTTCGGCATTTTGTTGGCAAATGTGAAAACCACAGCTTGGAAAACACTATTGCGTAAAATATTTGTCTACGGATTTGGTAAACACGTACTACTAGTACACATGCGTTTGCTCTTCTTCGCTTGCTTTGGCTACAATTCCTTCAGGCAAGAGACCCCTCTAGTGGCCGAACACGGTATGACATTCCGAATTATTTTAATTCAGTCCTGCACGAACGTATTTAGTTTTCTTCTCTGTTTATTTAAATAATAAAAAAGACACAATAACAAATGAACAAGTGGATTCCTTTAGTTGGAGATAGGGAATTCTTCCAGCTTCATGACGATGTCTCGCAGTTGTGGATCATCCATCCAGTTTACATTACATGCCAGAATAATTCCCTGCATGAGAAGGAATTTGTTATTTTTACAGTAGACAAACTCAAAATAACTGCCCCATTTATTTACCCTCAATATATCCTGTGCGACGATAACCATCTTTTTGTATTCCTTCAGGTTTGCTGATCCTTTCTGCAAGACGGTTTGATACTTTTCTGCATACGGTTGCTCTTTCTTCACTTTCAGTTCTTCAATCTCTTTCATTTTCTCTTGAATGAGGCGCTTCATTTCTAAACACAAACATTTTGTCAAACATTTTGCAAAGAAAAATGTTTTTTGTAAACCAAATTTAAAGAGCTAACCAAGCCGTTGTTTCTGGAGCTTTGTGATTCCACATTGAAGATTCCTTGTTTTCTATAAGCAAAACAAAGACAAAATTAGGTGCTTCGACATAAGACCTGAGGTAATGTATGTATCTAAAAATGACCTTAAAAAACCTTACCTCCTGTAGTGTGTTTACGTGCGAGGAAAGCATCATGCAGCGATCAATGATGGCTTTCAGATCACTGAAAATGAGCCAAAAGTAAATGAAGTGGACACCAACAATTTTGCCCAGTTAAATTACATGACTCTTGATTATTTCTGTGAACTTACATAGCCTGTTGATCGTGTTCCATAAGCTTTTCTCCAATTGCGTGCCACATCTGCATTCTAAAACAGTCTCGATTTAGTGCCTATTTTGCCATTTTATTCACATACACGCATTAATACCAATCCAAAATGATTTTCTTGCAAGTATTTACCTGTGCACAGCTAGAGTGCTGTTGTAATGAAGTGTTTTAATTCTTTCCAGCTCGCAGACATTCAAATTCCTGTATAAGAAACCCTTTTCAAACTCACCCATAAGTCATACATTTGCAAGATGATCGAGCGAGTACTCACAAACGTCGTTTTGCTTCAGCCGTTGAGCATGGAAAGGGATTTTTTTCTGCAGGACAAGAGCTACAGGTCAGATTTTTTTCTTCACACAGAAAAGGAGTGTACAAAGCTGACAATTGGCAAGAAAAAAAGTACCTCTGTTGAGATGTACTTGCATTTCAAAACACTGGTTAGACAGCTGATCCGTTATTCTGAAAGAATAAAAAAAAACAGCAATTTCATGGAATATGACATCAGTTATTAGTAATGATTATGCCAGAAACGTACTTCAGTATGCCCGGTGGGGTGTCCGATTGGTCTTTTGGGGGCACATTCTCCTCATGATCCGTGTTCCCCATGACGTCCGATGGATCCATTTCTTGCAGCCTGGTAGAAACAAATTCAAACCAAAATACAACATTTGACAGCTATTTTATCGGGTGCAAAATATGGACAGAAAGTTACCTTGGCAAGTCCAATAAAAGATTGAAAATGTTATTTTCCAGGGCAAGTGATGAAAAACTATAACGCTGCTCTAAAATGCATAAAAGATTGTGTTGTGTTTTCAAACGACTAGCAAGGAACTAAATCGAATGTAACCGCCCGGAACTGACGTATTTACTTCGTTGTCGTAAATGGTTTGAGTTTGAGGTGCTGGGGGAGGCTGCTGCCCTCCAGTGGCATCACCTATATATAGACGCATACTACATTATGAACTTTTCCATTTTCCTACTATTTTTGCCCTCCTAGATTAAAATAATGGCTGTGGCTGAAAGTGGCACAATATCAGTTAAGATCATATCTTACATGCTGTGAATGGCTGGTGACCATGAGTCCATGGTATACAAAAACTGTATGCCAAAATACTTTGACGCATTTTCCACTTGTTCCTTTTCCCAGGTTTCCTCGCGTCTTTGAATGCAACCTCGTTTAGGCTTGTGGTCTGGTGATCAGCTGACATGTCAAGGTAAACATGTCAATGTTATTGTCTCGAAAGATGGCTGGATTGGACTAACTCTCTTTTAATGACGTTATTCATTGGTCATAGCGATGATATATGGTGAGCATTTCTGCATCGATTTACGGAGCAGAGGGCGAGGATCATCGCTTTAACGGCGGTCCGCGGTACTTAAAATACAATGCGCACTCGCTTGAGATGCTTCGACGCTACTCTAATGATGATACTGTCTGACACGCCAGTGAATGGAAATGTCACCGCACTATTGCCAAGGCACCATCCGGAACGAAAGGGTGGTCAGACGAGCTAGTCGATCGTTGCTAAATGCTTCAAACTCCACCGGAGTCATGCGCATAGCGGCGTAGTCTCATCACTTTGCAGAGATGTCATTCACAATGGAGGATCATTTGGAGACAGGCTGGGTCGCAGTTCGTCCAAATGCATTTGACGAGAAGGAAAGACACAAATTCGTCTTCATCGTTGCCTGGAACGAAGTGGAAGGCAAATTTGCCATCACCTGTCACAATCGGACGGCGCAGAGGAGAAGCTTTGGTGGTGGTAACCCACCATCGGAGGATGGAGACAAAACAAGATGGGCCGGAAGTCCCCGAGGGGACAAAGTGTCTAGGAGCCCCGGCGTCGGAACGAGGGAGGCTGCGACCAAAGGCCTTAAAAGCCAGCTACCGGGTCCCAAACTAAGCCCCGTTAAGATTAAAACGGTGGTCAACTACGTGTCATCTCACGTCACTTGCGATAAAGACACGGAGCGAGAGGAACTGGTGCACTCTGTGGACACGTTGGATCTGGAAGACAGTCTGAGCCGGGATGACTGCAGCTGGGCGGGTCTCTTTTCCTTTCAAGACTTGCGAGCTGTCCATCAGCAGCTGTGTTCGGTCAACTCGGACCTGGAGCCCTGCCTCCCCATCTTTCCCGAAGAACCCAGCGGGATGTGGACAGTTCTGTTTGGACCAGCAGAAGTCCCTGAAGCTGAGATGGATGGACTGTGTTCCAAGTTGCAGCTGTACTTTGGCCACGTGCTTGATATATGCGGGTGGAAGATCCTCTCTCAGGTTCTCTTCGCCGAAAATGATGACCCCGATGAGTACTATGAGAGCTTGAGCGAGCTGAGGCAGTGTGGATATGAGGAGGCACTTCGGCGGGAAAGTAAACACCTGCAAGAGGTGAGAGTCAACTTTTTTCTCTGTCCTAACCTGACCATAGGCCCACGTTAGTGTAGCTGAGGTCAGGTGTTCTGTACTTTTGACTACAATTGAAGCGCTGTTTGCTGTCTGACCATTGTGTTTTAGTTTTTTTTTTTGCATATATTATGAAAATATACAACAAAGTGTCAATGAGACAAACCTTCTTGCCAAACGGTTACTTGGATTTAACAGACTAAAAGGTATTAATTTACTGTTCATTGTGTGAACAGAATGTATATTGATACTCATTGACTCTAATCAATGTACACTATGTACTTAGATAAATGCACTTTTAACAGCACAAGAAGATTTTAGAAGAACCTGTTCAACCTGGATGGATGGTCATTCAATCCAGAGACACATTAAACGACAACAAATATACAATAATATGCCGAAACATAGCAAGTACATAAGAAAAATGAAATAATTTTTTTTTTTTTTGGAAAAATGAACCAAAACAGTAAAAAAAGAGAGGTATACTTTTGGAAAATGCTGCCATATACTGTATCATTTGTCGATTTATGCATTATTTTGGGATATATAACGAACCCAAAAAAAATCCAGCCCAGCACAGGAAATCATTACATGAAATCAAGACTGAAATTTGAACCCAGAACCCTTTGACTTTGAGGCACATTTGCTAACCTCTAAACCAGGATGCTGCTTCAGTCTCATCATAAAATGTACCAGCACCCCCCAACTTCTTTTTTTGTTATATACAATTCTTGTTTTAAACTAGTTTTCTAATGTCACAGCCAATTTGTGAAATGAGACCACGCACAAATGCTGGCATATCGATCTTCCATGAGGATTGACTTCATTCAGAGCTACATGTAGCCTGCTCAGTCTGGCAACAAAATGTGACTATTGATCTTATTCCCAGCAGTAGATCTCATTTAGCACTTATGTTGTATAGTCAGTATTTACAGTTGCACACAGCATACTTCTTTTACCTAGTGTAATGTGACTTTCTATTGATGGATTAATAATACCTTGTTCTTTTCAATATGTCTTTTGTGGGTATGAAGGTTATTGCTGCTTGTGAATTGCTTCTGATATTAGATATAACTGACACACTTTAAAAAATGGAAAGCTTTTCTAAAAGAGTGGAAGCTGATAGCCTCAATGTTTTCTTTTCTTTGTGTGTAAAGCTTCTTGATAAACACAGAAACATGGACAGTATGGTTGACTTGCTGGAGCTTTATGAGGAGGAGGACCAGGCCTACGGATGCTTGCTGGAGGCCTCCACGCAACTGTATCAGTATCTGCTACAGCCATTTCGAGACATGAGGGAGCTCGCCATGCTGCGCAGACAGCAGATCAAGGTACCACAGCGATACATCTTAAAAGTGGGATGCGGCTTAATTGATTTTTTTTTTGAAATTGAAGCACAATGCAAATCTTATCTACTCTTTCAAATGAAACAATAATGCATGGCATTGCATTCCAGATGTTAAAGTTGATAACAAAAGGGGCGCTGTCTCAAGTCAACTTACTTTTCTATGCACTGTAAAGACTAAAACATTGACAAAACTATATCATGCAAGACATTACATAATGATATTTTAGTCATCAGCAACCAAGTTTTTTTGTAACACATAAAACACAAATTATCTCTAATGTTTTAAGATCTGTTATGTTAAAGGGGAATGAATCTTAACAGAGCTCAAGCTCTTATTCCTTATTATAAAATAATCTCTGACTGTACAGGTCAACTAAACTGATGTATACAAAGCAATATTTGGCTCAACCTATTGTGATTTATCTCATTAGACTATGAATGCGTATCTAATGGTGTTTTTAAAGAGCACTTGAATATGAAAGTGGCCAGTGAGTGGCATTCAGTGGCTCTCCAATTACCTGCAGCCTCAAAGACACATAAATAAATTATGGTTTGTTTGCTACTATAGGATTACCCTCCACCTTTTTAATATACTAGGAAAAAAAGAACCAAAAGAAAAACGCTATGGCCCTAGCTGAATTTTAAATCAGATTCAGTTTAAAATTGTCAGACTTTACTTCAAGATAAAGACAAACCATCATACACATGGGAATGGTTATGAATTGATTACAGGACATAATCCCAGATTGGAAATTGAACCAACTTTACTCTCCATCACACAAAATCAAATAAAGAAGTGAATGGGTCCAGCCTGGAATGACCAAGGAGCCCATACTTTGTATGTACTTCTTATGTCTTATGATGTTTTTGAGTAAATGAATAACATTCCCACCTTGAACCTCTCTCATCAGATCTCCATGGCGAATGAATACCTTGGCCCAAGGCGCATATATACCCTTCAACAGGAGGATTCTGATTGGCAGAGAAAAGCTCAAGAAGCAGTCCTTATTATTCAAGAATTCACTGTCAAGTATTTTGAGACTACAGCTAAAGCTCAGAAAGGTAACCGTCTGGAATTGTGTCATTAAATTACTAGAACAACAAACCACTGCTGTTTTCTTACTAAGTCATGTTGCATGAAATAATGACACCTTTGATAAGATGTAAAATATCAAAAGCCAGAAAGCTCCACTTGTAATTCTAATTTTATAATGTATGTAAATACTATGACCACTACACATTACACTCTCACCTTTAGTCTTTCTTCAATTAACCCAATGTTATCGTTGGATTATGTTGGTTGCACACAAGCTCTGTTAACGGAAACCATTTGATCATTTAATTGGGTTTTTTAGGTGTTTATGAACGGATGAAAATGGACCAGCGCAAGTTTGGTAAGGCCTCATGGACAGCGGCGGTGGAGCGCATGGAGAGAATCCGCTACTCGGTCGCCAAGGAAACACTGCAATTGCAAAGAGCCCGGGAGATCAGCTTGGAGCAGAGGAAACACACCCTTCGGGAGGAGGTATGCGCATTAAAAAAAAAAAAAACAAGTCCTTAATGAGGAGCCCTGCATGAATACAGTCTCCTCGCTTCAGATGCAAAGCCTGTGTAGCAGCGAGGATGCAATAACCCACCTGGACCACATGGAGTCACAGTACTATGAGCTGCAGCTCCAACTGTATGACATCCAGGCTGAAATTCTTCAGTGTGAAGAGCTGCTTCTCACTGCTCAGCTCGACACCATTCGAAGGCAAATGGCAGGTATGTCTGCATTGCAACCGGTGCAAGGGCATCAAGTCTTTTCATCTTTACGTATGTATCTAATATTGTACTTGTGGTATGTAACCATAATAAACATTTCACTTTTGTTTCTTATCCTTATTTCAAAATATGTTCCGTTCGAGTTGAATGCGTTTTTTTTAACAAGACAGGCAAATATCTCTCAGTATTAGGCAGAGCACTCCTTCTAGAATGAAAAGCTATACGTATAATAGGGAACATGCTGTTCTTCTTTAATATTATCATTCAACATTTTTTTAAATAAAGCACACTTTATGTGAACTATTGTAAAACCTGATTTCAAGTGATAGCATCACAAAGGTTCCACCGAGATTTGAACTCGGATCGCTGGATTCAGAGTCCAGAGTGCTAACCATTACACCATGGAACCATATACAAAATGTCTGTGGAGTTTGGAGTGAATATACCAGGTGCAATAGTTTTATTTATTACTGTTCATTTCAGTCACATACTGGTTTTCCCTGCACATCCTAAACTGCTACAAATTATTCTTGGTGAACTCCAGCATGCAATTTTTTTTAGTAAACTATACTTTCCTAATGTTTCACATTTGCAGAGCATCAGAATGAGGTGGTGTACTATGACACATTTGAAAGTGCTGACGACATAACAGCGGAGGACACTGCTGAGAAAGAAGAACTGCACAGGCTTCACATCGGCACACGGAAATTGGAAGCAAGAAGGGGACGCATCACAGCCAAACGCTCCTATCTCAAGAGCAAGAGGGTATGTCCTCATAAATAAGAACAATTTAATGTAAATACCAGAATTTTTTTAGTCACATTCAGTGGGGTAAAACAAAAAGGCCACCAGGTGGCATTGAGGCTCTGCCTCACTTGCCCAATCCTGAACACACGTTACCTGGCCTCTGCAATGTCAAACAAGGCCCACAGCCGAATCTGAAAATGCTGTAATCATCATTTCTCTTCATCTGCAGGAGATCTGTGTTTCCAACCATATTAAGAAACAACAAATACGTCAAAACGCACAAAAAGACTACTTTTCTCAGCAGGTCTTACAGGTAAATATTTCTATACTTTATAACCAGCTGGTAGTAAAAGTACAACCGGTGTATTTCCGTCACTTGAAATTGTACAGTCGAATAACGATGAAGACGAAGATGAGAAAAAGAATAGCAGAGTGCGTCAAGAGAGACAGAGGACGTTAGATAGACTTCGCACTTTCAAACAGGTACATTCCATGTCAGCCATGAGCTAGAATTCTCCTTGTTTTTTTTCTTTCCCCAGCTAAACTTTATATCTTTGTGTCCAGCGCTACCCGGGTCAAGTGGTTCTTAAGTCCACTCGACTGCGCCTGGCTCACAGCAGAAAGAGAGAGCGTGGCAGAACGATTCCAAAGGATGCCGAGGGCGAGATGGAGGAACCCGCAAGCTCACTTAGTCCAGGCCGGCGGCCCGTGTGCCTCAGCACCAGTGTGCAGACGGACCTCAGCTCCACCTTCACCTCCCAGCCCGTCTCAAGCCTGGCAGCGCAGCCGCTGCCTCCCTTACCCGTGCCCAGTCCCGCGGACTCCTTCTGCTCCCCTTGCTCCCTGTCCTCGCTGTTGGCATCGCCAGCCTCATCCCCGCCACCGCCGCCCCCTCTGCCCCTCCCGCCGATACAAGAACAGGTGTCTCCTTCTGAGGGCCCGGGCGGGCGACCGCAGAAGGCTGGGGAGCAGAGTGCGTCAGAGGAGCTCCAACGTTTGCCACTAGGCCCTTTCCATCCTCGCTTCTTTGACAGCAGCCAGCTGGTGAGCGCCCGCAAAAAGCTGAAAAAGACTCCAGGCTTTGAAGCCCACGGACGACGAGGTATGACAACCATATTGTTCAGGTTTTTTTCTTCTTTTCTTTTTTTTGACCGTCAGCAAAAGCACTTTTCCATTAAGGCCCCAAGTGCCCCATCTGTGTCTTTGAAACCTTGTCGTTTGCGGCATTTCAAAAATTAAACATCTTTTTTTTTAATGTCTTTCTTTTTGCCCCTTTATTTTGAGTGCAAGTAAAGAAATAAAAACAATGTTATTTTTCTCTCTTTTCCTTTTTGATTTTGGCCTACTAGTGTTTTTATTTTTAATCATTAGTTTTTTCCTTTCTAGTTTATTTGTAAAAGGTGGCGTTATTTTTTTTAATAGACTATTTTCTCTTTTGTGGATTTTTTCTGTTTATGCCCTTTTGAAATATATACATGTATATGTATAAGGAGCATTATTGTTCAGCTTTGTACAACACTGACATCACAACAAGAATCCAGAATATTCTTTCATTCGTCCATCCCATTACAAATAAAACATGGAATATGTTCTGTGCATATTTGCAGGAAGCTCCCCCATGGATGAAGTACTGGCCTCCCTGAAGAGAGGCAGTTTCCATCTGAAGAAGGTCGACCAGCGGTCCATCCCTCCCACTGCCAAGAGTGACGACGAATCCAGCAGCATCTTAGCTCAGATCCGTAAAGGTGTCAAATTGAGGCAAGTCCCACCCAAGGAAAGGAAAGACCAGGAGGAGATCTCTGCCTCCAGAGATCCTCTGACCAGGAGCATCTATGAGGCGCTTCGACGGATAAAAGAAGCCTCGCCCGAGTCCGACTCGGAGGACGATGGGCTGGGTGGGCTGGACTGGGAAAGTTAAGCTTTGAGACTACTAATGGGAGTCTATTTCCGTCTCTAAAGGTACGTTCTACTGTACCCTATTGGGATGATTATTTGACCCTTTCCAGGTCCAGAAAATGGCACTGGCATGTTCCCTACAGCACTCCATTTTTTTTATTGTACCTTTGAAGGTAAAACTTACTTTACAGACACTACACACAAGGCAAAAGAGGGGGATGGGTTGTACTAAGTATCACCAAATGTAGGTCACATTGTTCATTTATATTCTTATTTTCCACATGGCTTATAATTATTGTCACATTATAACCATGCCATATTTATATGTAGCTAACCAATAGTGGTCTCACACAGTTCCATCCTTCCGTTTAAGCACTGGACTGACTCTTAAAAATGATATGAAAAAACCTTAAGAAAAAAAAATGTGTCTTGACATTAACAAAAATCCTTTATGGGCAGGGTTTGTAAATTGGGGTCATCTGGATTATAAGAATCGAAATCCCACTGAGATTTAACATCACCAACTATAACCATAAAACATTACAACTGTTACCATCTTTAATATTTTCCATGTCAGTTTGTGCAGACAATATAGTATAAAGGCAAACTGCTCGTCTAATATGACATTGCACACAAGCAGTAAATCCTCACTCATCTTGATACATCCCCCCTCCCCCTCATGTCCTCTACTAGCTTCATCACCCCCATGTTCCTCATCCAGCGAGGGTGACCATCTGCTTAACTGCAGCATATGAGATAATAGAACTGTTGGAGATGCGGAGAGGCAATTTGGGGAGTTCAAGAAAAACATTCCACGTGAAAGCTTTACAAAAAGGAGTAAGAGATTCCCCATCTTTGTATAGAAAGTGGAAGGCCCTTCTTCACTGGTGACTGATATCCACCTTCTCCCATGACTTTTTTCTCCACACACACATACTTGAGTAGGCAGTCACGCTCAGTTGGATGTCTCTTACTCACACACTACCCACACGCTGAGGTGTCTGCCAACGTGTGCAGAAAGATTCATAGCTAACATGCAGGCCGCGTAATGCTGCTATTTCACTTCTCCACTCAATTGGAGGGCACTTAAAGAAAAAAAGCGTTTGGACTCAAAGCCATTGACCATTTTGGATTTTGAGTTTGCCTACCATCTTCAAGGGGCAGGTGTGGAAATTCGAACCTAAATTTCAGTACTATGAGGCAAACGTGCTAAACACTTAACGACTGTGCCGCCATTGGTCAATTTAATCCATGCAGTGTCTTCCATAAAGTTTTTAAGTGTACCTTCTCCATTAGCACTATAATAGATTGAATTAATTTGTGTATGGTAAGTTGATTGTGCTTTAGTTCACATTGATCATTTAAAAATAGAAAAATGTCGCTTCTCATTGAGGAGAGCGATTCCAGCATGGACTCATGGTGTTCACAAGCGCTTGTTGTCTAAAGCCGCTAAAAGTCCTAACAAGGTTTGAAGTGGGTGTTCTGTCAATGTCAGCACATGCATGAGATCAAACACCAGGCACATTCCATTGTACTAAATAAGTACACACATTTAGGTTAAAAAAAATGTAATAAACTGAAATTTTATCTCAGATGAGGATCACAAATTTTTTCTCTTGAACTAGAAAACCAATCCACGGGCTTGAGCTTGTAAAGCACTTTGATTCAAACAACATGCTCTCTTTTCTACACCTAACAAGAACTTTATTGTAACTTGAGCTTATTTTATCTACTGTGCATGTCATTCATTGCATAATGTTTGCCCTTTATCTTCCTAAGCATTTTCAGCCAAATGTGCACATTTCTATCACGTACGACTAGCCCGCGGCCTATGCTATGCCAATGTAAAGAAATTCACTCTAACTTGAACATGCACCTTGCAATGCAACATTTATATGCTTCCACATCATGTCCCAAATACTTTTCTTCTGTTGTTAAACTTACAAAGTATTTTGTTTGTTTAGCAGTTTATTTTTTATAATTTTGTCCTGCATTTCAATAAAACCTTGCAATGCAAATATAATAAGATTGGGTTTTTGGGGTAATTTCTCTTTTGCCCTCTTGATTATAAGTTCTATTTTTCCTGTCTGCAAAGGTGAATTTGTAATGTTTCTAAATGATCAGCCTTCAAACACAAGTATCCTGAGGTACGTCTTTAATATCATGAGTTCAAAATTACTTTAAATAGTCAAAAATATTGCCAGTCTTCTCATACCTCTAATTACAATAATGATAACTACATTAAATACCATACATTACAAAACAAGAAAACAAAAAGCTTCTTATATTCACTACTGTACAAAGGCATTCGTCAGCAATAAGCATCTTATAATAAGGTATTCCACCTCAAAAGTCAACATTTGGGTAACATGGGCCTTATTCCAGTGTATTAACCTGTGAAACTAACTAGTTTAAGTAGAGAATTATAATGTGAAAGTCCAAATTTAAATACATCATGTGATTAAAAAGTGTGGTTACACAGTGGAAACAAGGTGCTCAATTAATTACATGAGTTAGGACTGTAGAAGTTGCAGCATTTGTGTATGATTCAACAAAAAAAAGGAGACGTTGATAGTCAAAGGCAAGTGTTTCCAGAAGCCATGGATTTAGAATAACAACCAACTCGGTATATATAAGTAAGAGTATTGCACTGTGATGCATTTTCAGTATACTGTAGATATAGACAAGAGTTGCCATCATTTGCTTATGAAGTCAATTCTACAATAATGCTTTTCCATGGACTGATACACAACAATAAGTCACTGCAGGGTTTTTACTGCATTTGCCTTCCAATCATTTACATGAGTACAAAGTTTGTCGTATATGGTTCTCTAATTATATATCACTAAAATATCCAGTGTAAAATACAAACAAAAAAAATCAAATCAAATAAACTAACCGTGTTCACCCATTGGAGTGAAAAGCTGTGGCCAGAAAATCTCACACAATTAAAGTAGATAGAACACTCTTAAAGCCCTTCGAAATGCACCACTTTGACCAGCTGGGCTGCCACACAGGTTAGCGGTCAAAAGCCGTACACTTCCTGTTGTTGGGGGTGTGAATCAGCTGCATTGATGTGTTTGCGCTCCACTTGAAGAAATATACCTGATACAATGACATAGAGGTGTTGTACAGAGCCTGTCTGGTATTGCTCGGTGTGCGTGTGTGTGTGCGCATGTGGACAATTGTTGTCCTCGTCCCACCCCCCAAAAATACAACCACTCTCCCATAAGCACAGACACACTTTTTATGTACACATTTTCGGGATATATCCACTGGCCTGTGCACGGAAGGCACACTTTTTAAGCAGAAGGTCAGAAGCTCCGCGCAAACATACACACTCACACACGCCACACTGAGTTTGGCAGGAAGACAGCTCAGTTGCCCGCAAAGGTGGAAGCAGTCTGGACGCGAGACACTCGCCTGCCCGCTCTGACGGTATCGCATGGCCTTCCCAAAATTTCCGAGGCGTACATCGTCTAACAAGAAGCAGGGATTTTACATGGAGGGCAAATACAGCAGATGGTGTGGAAAACTACAAAGTAGTGATTGAATCATCTATTCATAGTGGGTGCCAATCTTGACTTAAGAGTAAATTTGAAGTACCAGTGAACTTGGGCACCATGAAGTCCCAAAAAAATCATCCACTTCTCATTTACAATTAGACTGCTAAAGGTCAAGGCCCCATAGAGTTTTTGCTCCATATATAAAAATTCACTGCTGTCACAAGGGATGCAAGTACTGCAAGCGGTGGATCATCGTATTGGAACTCAGTTTATTGACAGCTCTGTGTGTCGTGATTTGGGAGCATCCGTGATGTCCCTTTGTATTTTTTATTTTTTTTATGTGGAGAGTCATCCTTTATTTCTCAGGTACCGCGAAACTTTGTTGCTTCCCCGCGCTGTCGACTCGCTTTGAATCAATGTGGTGAGAGGACGCTGTTTGAGGAGTTTTGGCAGCTTTGGCGACAGAGTCTTAACAGCAATTTAATTCCACATGACTTTTTGACGTTTGTCAGGGGCCGGGAGGGGTGGGGGAGCACTGCTGCAAGCTGTGATGTGGTGTCGTTTTAGCAGTCAAACAACAGATGGCACTGAGGCACAGTTGTTAAGTGGGAGGGCAGAGGTGTGTACGTGGGCGTGTGAGAGTGGCTTGTAATTTGCTTTAGCGGCTAAACGGTCTCTTCACTCAAGCAGAGAATGGAAGAAAATCTGTGTGTGGTTGGTTCTTTTTCCATCGGCAATCAAGAAGTAACCGATTATTTTGTTGTCTTTTGTTAAAATCAATAAAAGAAACCTGACAGTTTTGTCAAAGTTGAATTTCTGGCCTGAATGATACACATATTCAGCGAGAGTTCAGCAAAGATGAGGCTCTGCATCCATCACTGGGGCCTCAATCCAATTTTGGTTTCCCCGCCCCCCAACTTCAATTTGGCCGTGGTGCGTGGGGAAGGTCGGATGAATGGTCGTATGGCTCTGTAACAAAGACGTGTGGCAGCTCCTTCTCTTAGCTGGCTTCTTCTATGAGGCGGGCCAAAGTGTCTCTGAGCTCGGTCAGCTCGAAGATCTTGCCGTCCAACATCTCCAGCAGCGTTCGCAGGCTCTTCCTAAAGTTCTCTTGCTCCTCCTGATTTTCCTCCATTCGCTGTTCGGCCCCCGCCAGCTGCTGTTCCAGCACCCGACTGCGGAGCTCCGTCTCCTGTGGAGCGAGAGGCAAAAGGCATGATTGTTTGCATCCGCATTGGGTACCCATCAATGATTCATAGCAGTCGAAGGCTCACCTCTAGTTTCTGGGCCAAGGTGTCTTTCTGCTCCATGAGGTCATTCATGTTTTCCAATTCTTCTTTCAGCTTTTCCATTTCCTAGAAAATGACAGAATGGCTTTTAAGTGGTGTCAAACAAGAGTGCAAAATGCCCTTTTGGTCACCAAGTCACCTCTTCTTTTTCCCTCAGGGTTGCCTCCAGCTCTTCGATGGTTTGGTTGAGTTCTGTCTTCTGGGATTTGATGGCCGGGCTTTGGTTGCTCTGGCATTCAAGTTCTGTCACCTACAAAGACAAATAATTGAGGTCCTCTGCAAAATCAATGAAATTTACTCCTTAAACAACTCGCTCATATTCATCTAAACGCTAACGAGAGCCAAAACATTTCTTTACGATTCCATCCAGGCTTCTAATGTTGAGCGCTTCATTTGTACCAAATGGATTTGGCACATCAATAAGAATGAGCTGCCCCCCCCTGGGTGCAAAATGAAACATTCCCGTGCCGCCCCCCGCTTACCCGTTTGTGTAGTCTCTCGGCCTCTTCCTGGTAAGCAGCCAGTTGTTGCTTCCACTGTTTGACGTTGGCAGTGGACTCCAGCAGAGCTGCTGTTAGCTTGGCATTGTTCCCCTTTAGCGCCTCCAACTCAGCTTCCCAGTGTTTTGTCATGGTTGGGCTACAGGACACAATCAAGCACAGGGATCACACAATGACTTCAACACTCACGTTACAATTTAACATCCCGCACACAAATCTTGGAGGGGGTGTAATCTATCTAGCCTTGCATCAATCCACTTATCTAGCCACCAATTTTTCTTTTGTCTATGTCCATCTGTCGTCCGTTAATCCAGCTGCTTCTCGTCCTTCCATACATCAATCTATAAACCTGCCAACCAATCGAGTCACATGCAACCATTCCTCTTTTGGAAAACCGTCCAAAAGACTGGGAATCTATCTGAGTATCCATTTTGGTTTTAGTCTTGATGTACAAATATCAGTAATTTAACAATTTGATAGTCTTTAATAAGATAAATGATAAAATGTTTGTCGATTTTTACAATATGTGCCACCAAAAAACGAGATAAATGATTCCTTAAGCGATAAGGCATATTGAACCAAGGTCTCAACCCCCAAACTGAGATCTTACCAACAGATCCACTTACCTAACAATCATTTCACCTATCTATTCCTCAATCAGCCATCCATATACCCACCCATCCATCTTTCATCCATTCCGTCGTCCATCTCTTCATCATCTATTAATTCATCCATCTATTATGCAACCGTTATCCATCACCATGCATTGATTCTTACTGTCCACCCTAACAAAGAGTGTGGTGGATGCCAAGCCTGAAAACCAACTCCTCATATACTCGGTAGTATGTATCTAACAAGAGAATGTAATCTGAGATTATACAAACAGACAGCCTGACTCTAAGAGCTAATCTGACCCAGCTCCATGAGAAGACAAGAAGAGCTACCGTTCCCACGCTGCCTAAACTGAAGTCAGGCGAAAACATTACTACAGCATCAGCGACTCTGGTAAGAAAATGTTGCAGTATATATTATGTCTGAAAGCAACTAGGGAGGCGCATGATATGGAAAACGATTGAAAGGCCCACAAAGGTAAAAATAAGACACACAACTATGTATCTGATCTCTTTCTATAATACTCACAGCTTGCCTTTTTCAACCATAAGCAGTCAGATACTAACACCAACCGTCTTTGAACAGACCAGGTCAGTCCATGACCAAGAGTGTTCTATTCTTTTGAATACCATCATCATCACAAACATATGCCAAACTTCACTATTCCCAATAACACCCACTCTGAGAGCAGGAAAGGAGAAAAATCCCTGATCTAATTCTCTCAACACTCCCCCAGTGCCTTCACTTCTTACACAACAGCCGCCCCCTCTTGGAGTCCAAGCGTGTCTGTGTGTGTGACGCATAGGAGGGAGACGACACTCCATCCTACACATGTGAACTGGCAGACACATACACAAATACGCACACACACACACACAGATGCTGTCACCAAGGCGCGCCAATGTATAAACCCCGCACAGGCGCTCAGAGAGCAGGAGAGCAGCCGAGACGTCAAGAAGTGAAGATAGAGACGGATGGAGAATGCAAAGCAAGCCACGGAGAAAAATGCTCATAATGGCTATTAAATGAGTCTGAATGGAGGCTGAATTTGGGCTCGGGACGAGGTGCACGGTAAGTTCACCTTTATCTCTCAATTCTTAAACGACATTGTTTCACACTGTTATTTCATGGTAATGACGTTTATCTTCTGTTTCCGCTGTATTATAAAGTGTAAGTCTATAAAAATCATAAAGTATGTCAGTAAACTATAAACAAGTTTACCTTTATTGAGTTGTCCAAGTTTTTGTGAATCGTTTACTTTTGCTTACGAGAAGGTACACTTTGTTGTCAATTTGAACGGTTTTGATGTTCTTTTCCCCCCCAAAAAAATCCTGAATAAAGCATTCACTTTAATGTTTTATGCTTTAATCCTCTCTCTCTCTAAATTTGTGTGATTCTGGAGGTTTTCCTGCATCGCACGTGCACTAACGTGCCAGCATCGTCAGGTTAGTTCTTCCCCCGTCACAGAGTACCTCCAAGAAGCAGTTGCCATGGCAGCAGCAGCGGAGGAGGGCGCTCACGGCACTATGACGTTTGGCATACGCAACGCCCCCGCTCACTCAAGACTGCAGCCGAAAAAATGGAAAGAAACTCCGCGCACCCCTCCAACACGTCAAGTCCAATAAAAGCTGTCTGTCATTCTCCGCTTGCTGCCTCTGCCCTTCGCACCCACACACACACACACAGGCCTACGTTCGCCCAAAAAATAACACATTTGATACCACACACTAAGTGGAGGCAGCACACAAACACCAACTGATGGCTAGTTTACCAAGTAAAAAAAAAAAGTACACTGCTCCAGAGGGACATAATTTCCCATTCAGATAGTATATCACGTCCAAAACTTTGAATGAGCCTCATTCAGTATCAAATGAAAAATCAAAATGTAGAAATAAAATGGTCAAATCATTGACATCCATGTGACAGAAAAATACAAATTTTGACTTAAGGTGCTTTTCTTTTTTTATCATGTCAGAGTATAATCTAAATTATGAATATTCTGTAAAAACTGATTGCTTTCCATGGTGCTGAAAGAGTAAATAAAGACATTTATCCATCCATGCAACTCATTTCTGAAGTGTTTATCCAATATAGGTTGCCTAATTGAAGTCAAAGTACAAACTGAACCTGTTGCCAGCCAATATATGGGGAAAAAAAACCCATTCCAACAAAAATTGAAATTCAGGAACAATTTGTAGTCTTCACTCAACTGAGTAACAAAAGCAAATGATAATTTGTTTAGAATGCTGTGGGTTTTTTGTGTTAAACGATTGCTACATGATATATTGCCCAGTGAGACCAATATTTTGTGGGCTAATTGCCTACTCGACATCAATTGGTTTTTTTTTAGGACATTTAGCGAATTAAGCATAATTCACGATGAAGAGAGAGAATCAGTTCAACAAAGTTGACCATGAAGAACTGTTGCTATTGAAGATTGGTTTTGGGTAAATAGCTTTTAAGCCAATTGAATGACATGACTAAAAAACTTTGAAAACAAATTACAAATGATTTGTTGCTGCCTCTACAATTCACATTATAAGTGCTGTGATCGAGTATGTCGTCTTCGTCTACCTAACTGGCTCGTCAGCCACTTATATTTCATATGAAACGTTCCTGACAGCACAGAATAAAATACAAGGCAAGGTTAGAATATTGCAGCCATCCTTTTTTGAAATGTGAAAAGACAGCAGTTTGCTTGTTATGTCCACACTTGCAATGGCGAATTCCAGAGTGGAGCTTGTCTCCCACGCACACAGCATTAATGGACATACGCACACACACACACACACACATTTCACACACACACTTTGGTACAAACCACCCTCACTGCACACAACTTCACTAAAGCCATAAAGAATTCATGATGGAACACTGGGAATTCCAAAGAAATTATGCTTTAGATTCTAAACTCATTTAGAAACATATGATTAAACCCCCACCAAAGGCCTCTGACACGGCCTTTCAATTGTAACTAATGAATGGTATTACATTAGGAGATGGATGTCATTAATTAAGACCACTGAGGAAAATTGAAATGATTGATACAAGATTACAAGGACGGGACAGTAAATGATAGATTCCTTAGAACAGAGCAGCTCAGTTTTGGAAGGTTTATTTTAATTGTTTAGTATGTGTTTAGTATGAGTGTGCATGTGTGTGTGTGTGTGTGTGTGTGTACGCAAGCGAGATATTTTGTACACTCTTTTTCAGTCCATCCTCCTTCCACCGCCCACTCCACAAAATATGTTGTATAAGTCTTATAAAACAAATGATTAACACCTTTTTAGACATAAACCATTTGACCTTACTCAAAATAATTGAGATTTGATCTCACATTAGCATTTGGATTCAATTAGTACTATTACAAAGAACATAATCCACTGCTAAAAGAAGAAATACAACAGTAGCATGCACTCTTGAATATATAAACACATCATTAGAGTCCTGGTGCATGCCAAATTATTGCATAACACACTAAGTCAAATTGTATATTGATTTGAATGAACAAGTTCAAATGTGAGTCAAAAAGTTCCCTGAAACCAGTTTGAGTCAACTAAACCAATGTAAGTACACTAATATACTGCTATGTCAAAGACATGCCGTGCATATTTAGCAGCTGTTGGTCCAATTGTTTTAATTTGCCTAAAAATGTGTCATATGGTATACAGCAGTATTCAGCCTCGTAATGACAGCCCTATCAGAAGGAGCAGACACGACAAGTCTTAAACTGCTCCCTAGAGGGAAAAGACATGAGAAAAGAGTAATGAATAGAAGAGAACCAATGCCATCCTGACACGGCAACAACGAAATCAAATATATATACATTTGTTGGCTCATACTAGCCAAAAAATGGCGATATGCCCGTGGTGCGCTTCAAATCGATATTACGGGAAGTGGAGGCCCTGTGTCTGGTGCAACATGACGGACGCCAGCGTGTGCGACGTACCTATGAGCAAAAGCCAGTGCGTTCTGCGACGGTTCCGGTCTGGAGTCGGAGTTAGGGGTCGTGTCGCAGATATCATCCGTGCCGTTGATGTTTTCCATGGGTGGAGTTACAGGGGTCAAAGGTGATGAGAGCTCTCCGCCTGGAGACTCCTTATGTTAAAAAGAAAGTTGAAGTAATCAGTCATCTTTAGTGTAGAAGGAAAGTTACAAATTGCATTTGCTCTAATTGGTGTGACCAAGTAGTTGTCTTTTTGTAACTTGGCGTATTTTGAGTGTTTTTTCATTCATTCCTTCATTCATTTTCCAGACTGTTTATCCTCACAAGGGTGCCAGGGAGTGCTGGAGCCTATCCCAGCTAACTCCAGCATTTCCACCGACCCTTGTGAGGATAAGCGGTACATGATATGAATGAATGAATGAAAAATGAGTGAACTCCAACTAAAGACATAGTCTTCTAAACTGTATTCTAGACTTGGACCTACATAGTAAATACCTGAAAGTCAACACAAAGCATGTATTTTTTGGCTTCCTTTCAATCTTCTGATGTCACACCCGAATAGATACAACCTAAAAATGTAACATTTCATTGTGGTGTAGCGTAAGAAGAGAATAGAAAAAGTCGAGAACAACAAACCCAATCTCTAGGGTCTCTTATTATAGAGAATGGCAAAGAGAGAAAGAGAACCTCATAAAAGAATCATCTTCCCCATATACATAAATTGTTGACTTGGGAAATGATGGAGGTGTGTTTGCATGTGCTTGCTCGGCTGCCTCAAACACCGGTGAACTCTTAATGAGCACTCGCACATTCTGACAGGTCATTAAACAGCTCACTATAACCCGAGGAAAATTGAACAAGTGCACCTTATCTTTGTGCCCCATTCAAGCAAGGGGAAATCATTTGAATGTTGCACATACATGAAAGAAAGCTATTAGGACTTACAGTCGGCTGCGCCGTGCACCAACACAATGGCTTCGCTTGTGCGTCCCTAATGGACAAGGAGGAACTCCGAGATAAGAGACAGATTATGTCTCGTGTTACAGTCCTCATTCAAAAGCGGTGAGCTCCTATCGGGATTTGGCTTAATGGCCCGAGTATGTCACTCTCGGCTTTGCAGTATTTTCTACATCCTCTATTTTAAAGAAGTACTTCCTTGCTTTTATGCTAATGATTATCCATCTTTTGCTTCCCTAATGAAGCAACATAAGGCCCTTGAATTACGTTAAAATCTTTCTTTCTTTAAGGAGATTCTACTTTTGACAAAAAAACTCTCATTTCTTCCCATAAACTTCTATTATATTATATTCAATTGAAAACTCCTGACATGCAGGCTACCTGTTTCAGAGGTTTTATTTTTATCACGCTTAATGACTCTAAAGTTGGCCATTATATTGTGGTTCAAAATGAAACATTATAAAGGGACAGGGCAGGAATTACAAATTAGAGTCACCAAACCTGCTCTTCTCAACTTAAAAAAGTTAAGTAAGTTGAGAAAAAGATTTCAAAATGTTCATGCCCTAACTTACTTGAGAGGGCGACGTGGCCATTTCCATCTTTTCTTGACTTTTCTCTTTAGCAAGCCGCGCTGCTTCTTTATATTCTGCAAACTTCTCCGCAAACTGGAGACACACACACACACATGAGACGGTAAGATGAGTCAAAATCAGTAAATATGATAGCTGTCAGTTAACTTTGACAAAAAGGCTCTCACTCATAAGACATACCCAGAAACGTGAGATAACTAGGTCGGTCAGTATGACAGTTTATAAACGATAGCCGCTGTGGCATGTAACATTATAACAGACATTTCCCTTTGAAACTTAAGGACTGCTTCCTTTAAAAGTGTAAGACACACGATGCACTCATGTCGGCCATCCGTAAAAAAGCAGCAAGTAAAACTCAATAGGATTCCACTTTGGCGCAATGGAAAGGCTCTGGTTTCATGGAAGTGTAGGCAATAGTTGGAGATGCACGACCCGGAGACATTGGATATGACCTAGCAGGATATGTACAGTCGAGTGTGAAAGCAGTCTTTATGTCATTTGGAAATGCATAGGCTAAATTCGGCATGTAGTACGTGAATTTTTTTGGGCCTTGACAGTAGATTTTGTACATAATATACATGTGTATACTATCCCTCTGTTAATGTCTACCTTAAATTAGAATTGAGAGCCTGGTGACTGACCAATTTACATGAGAGTGTAAAAAATAATAATATTCATACACTCAAACAGTTGATGATAAATAATTTATAGGAAGGTGAATGAATTTATGGATATTATGAAGTGCATCGGTTGAGGTAAGGACATAATATTAATGTTCAACACATCAAGTGAAAGAGGAAAGGCCTTCTGTATCAGCTTTGGTTAGAAGAACCTTCATATTACAACAATGTTTGGCTAAGGTTACTGTATGTGAAGTTTGTTTTACATTCTTTTTATCAAAGCTTAACCATAATGCATAAGTGAGAAACCACCACCTACACCCATATGCATATCATCCAATACACAGCTTCCATGAACACAAGAGCATCATTATTGTGAAATGCCAAATGGCTTTAGCGAGAAAAAAAGATAGACAAACGCTAAAAAAAAATGGTGGGCAGAGAAAGTGTCAATGTGTTTGTTGGAGTGCTACCTTAGACAGATGATGCTCCGTGGAGAAACCCAGGCCGTAGACGGTGTTTGCTCTACTGTCCGCCCACTGGCCAAACTTCTGGGAGGTCTTTGTGAACGTCATGTTGGGGCTGATGGTGCTGTTAATTATCGCCTGAGGCACACAGAATACCCACTTAATACATTTTTATTGAACTTACCACAACATGTCTATGTAGATGTGTGTATGTATGTGTGCGTGTTCAGACTGAATCATGTGGTCGAATGTGACTCCTCCTGAATATCTACACAGGTAGCTGAGTGATCGAGACCATGTTTAAAGGTCATGAATAATTTAGAGCGTATACTCCGTACACTTTTGGTCTATTAATGAGGATTGTTGACAGTGATAGGTGTGTGCGTGTATAGTTTAAGTGTTCCATACTGTAATCCGACATCCCTAGAGCAAAGCTAATTAAAAGATGATCAATCAGTGGTGATGTTGTGGAACATTCTGATGAACTTACATCATTGATGCATACCATCATGGGTTAAGTTCAGCATGCGTGCGTCTTACGTAATTAATTCATCTGCTTGGCTTATTGTTAAACGTTTGACGCTGCATCATAATCATTACACACACACTGACGACAAAATAATATATATGAATTCATCAATTGCCTCAGATCTTGAGGTACGCCACTGATATATTATGAATTGCCTGGTTCAAATTTCACAAATTATTGAAGTAAACAAATAATGTTTGTCAAACTGACTTGGATTTCCATTGGTCATGTATACATTTTTTCTGGTCAATTATAAGTAAATCAATACACATTTTTAGATTGAGTGTTGTTCATAAAACTCCTCTCAGCACTAAGTGAAAGTGGGACTTGCAGATCCAACACGTGCGGATCGTATTTATATGCAGGCACAGGTTGAAACATGAGCTAGGAGTCTTGTGAGGGTGTGCAGTGCATTCACAGTACACTTCACAGTATTTGAAGGTAAGTATTTTAACTCCTGGGTGAGTTAGAGGGAAATATTTTGATAAAAGCAAATCAATGATCAGCAGTTGGGATAAGAAGACACACGCTGCAGGAGATGATCGAAGCTGACCTTGGTTCCATCCAGGCTGATGATGCGGTAGACATTGCGCGTGCTGTCGTAGAAGTAGGACACTGTCACAGCGTGCTTGCTGGTGGGCAGCCAGTTCTTCTTAGTGTTGGGGTCAATTTGGAAGACGTGGGCCCGCGTGCTGTAGATGGGCTGTTCCCTGAAGGGGACGAAAAAAAAGTTATGAACTTCCTGGTGCCGTAGTACCAAGGTCTCTCCGAACCCGGTGCCAAAACGCTTGCTGTCCGTTGCAGAGTCGGATCGCCCTGGCAACCGAATAACCAGATCGCCGCGCTCCATCGTTGCGTAGAAAAAAAAAACTTTGGGCCAAAACAATTATGAGTGCACGTGGTCCAGCTGCATTCTTGACTCAAAGAAGGTTGAGAAATGCTTTGTCATCACAACCCACCAACTGCACCATAAACTCGCACTAGGTTTGCCCTCTTCACAGGCTGTGGCGTCTCTCTCTCTCTCTCTCTCTATACGCCGATATGGGAATGTCTGCAGCAAGGAGCCAGGGTCACACAGGGGAGAAAAGAGAGCGTTTAAGGCTAAATATAGACAGTAGGCCACGCTTTACTGCCAAAGACACACCCCACTGGACTACACTTTCCACATGGACTAACTTAAGTGTATGTGTGTGTATATATAAACAGACCCTGAGGAACAAAAAGAACCGCATTTCTTTGAGAAACATCTACTATAGTTTGGTTGAGTCACCAGAAGACGGAAAACCACGGTTAGTTCCATGTACGGCTTTTGGAGATTCAGGGGATCCTTAGCTGCCCAACTTGTTTGGGATTATTAGTGGGCCACAGACATTTGTTCATCTTCCACACCATTTATTACTGTGGGGGGTGCTGAAGACCATCCAAGCTGACTTCCAGCAAAAGACAGACTATACCATAGACTGGTCGCCAGTCAGCCGTAGGGCATACAGAGACAGAGAACCATTCGTACCCACAATCACACAGCCACCCAGCGGGAATCAATCTGACGCTTGCCCGCACCAAAGTGAGGCGAGTGAAGCACTACACCATCAGTTGGCTGAGACACAGACAGTACCATATCTCAAATATAATTTTATTGATTAACTGTCGCATATTCAATAAGCCTTTGGGAAGAGTGGTGATTAATTGAAATGTTGTAGATGGAATTCTTTCCATTCGTTTTTGGAGCAAAATATAATTTTTCTGAATCCACGTGGCACTTTTACGTATTGGTGTTTTTATTCTTTTTTTTTTTAGTAGAATCCTGTTTCTAAAATACCCATTGCTTCATATCTCTAAAGTGAAATATTTGGACTTAGACCAAAAAATAATATAAGCATATAAGCTCCATATAGGCAGGGTCTAAGCTCAATGATGGGTTTGGCTGATATGACTTAATTCCTTATTGACCTGCTGGATTGACCACTGCTATATTCAAGTCTTTGCGCCATCCATCTACTTGTTGGACAGACCAACTGAGATGCATTATTTTGCTTCATTGTTAGTTTCAACCACTGACAATGTCGTTGTCCTTTACAGCATTGTGTCGGCTTTTTGGGGAGAATCTATAGTCAGTCCAGTGCATGGGGAGTTATTCTGAGCTGGCTCTGCTGGCAGAGTGGGAGATAGAGAAGTGCTTACACTGCAGTGAGGGGGTGATGGTGGGACATCAAAGGCTTGGTGTATAAATGAACATTAAAATTCATCAGCAGTACCCCTCCAGTGTGTGATTAGCCCAGACTGGAAAAGACAGAACAACATGGAAACAGAGGGAAGTTAATCGGGAGGAGCAAGATGGGGGGAGTGTTGGTGGTTAGGGGGGAGACGGGTGGGGAAATAGGAAGTATGAGAGTGAATTTGGGATGATTACTGCTCCTCCACAAAGCTGCTTGTGGAGTGCAAATTATCATAATCATGGAAAGCAGTGCTAGTGGCAGAAGTGTGAATCATTTCAACTGCACGCACATCACACAGGCATGTTCTGTCTGTGTCAGGGGTGGCCAGGTTCGGTCCTCGAGAGCCCGTAAAGTTTTCCATATCTCCCTAATGTACCGCACAAGAAAAAAAGCATCAACTCATTAGCAAACCTAACCCTAAATCTAAACCTGACCCCAGCCAGAAATGCTGGGTTAGGGTTAGGTTTGGGGTTGGCTTTGGGGTTAGCGTTATAATAAGAGGAAGGAGAGCTCTAACGATTGGCGTGCAGGGTGCACTGCGAAATGCAAGCGCAAGTTAAAGGAGAGAGAAAAAGGTTGATGATGTGAATGCAAAGGAGTTGGATATGATGACGCAGCCATTTTTTGTGAATTAAAATGATTTCGTCAACTGTTAGTCTTGCACAACGGACATTTTACTGAGAATAGAAAACCTTTTGCTCAAAACAGAACTGAACTTTGGCTGTTTTGAAACATTAAGAGAGCATGTCACAGATGACACGACTATCAGAAATGCTCATAAACCTAAACCTCAACAATTGTAGGGAAGGTGACAGGTGTTGTCTATAAGAATCACTGTAGGGGCTTGATGCACAGATGCACAATTATCCTATGAAACCAAACTGCTTTCACATGAGTCACTTTCTCATCCAAATGGTTGCATGTTTCCTTTTTCTTCAGTTTATCCCCTTTAACTATGCAGCTGCCCCTATTTCTGTAGAAAAAAATACACAAGCATTACATAACAGGGGTCCATCCCTGGAGCGCTCACTATCCCTTAGACACCTTGACCCCCCCTCAAACATCACCCAAGTGGGTTTCCTTCTTTGGAGATCCTTTTTATTTAATTATTACTCATTCCACAGAGAGCCTCTTTAGAGAGAGAGCTGAGCTCACATATTAGGCGGAGTAGGTTTATTAATAAGTGTGCTTCAAGATGCTCTATTTACTGAAAGTGCCTTAGATGACCCCTGTTGTACTATGAAAACACTTTCCCAAATGCACTCTTGAAAGAAACACAGAGAAACAGACAGTATTTTGCCATTGGAAGTTGATAGATAGCTAGTTATTGTTCGACCTGGACTTTCTCCAAATGTGTCATAATACCAAGCAGTAAGAGTGTTAGTATTGAACTGAGAATGCTGATGGATGGAAGAAAGTCACACTACATGCAGAGTTGGCAAGATAATGTAGTAGAATTGATCATTCAGAAATGATCCTTTTGGAAAGCGAGACGTGCATCATCCTGAACTTTTAAGAACTTTTTAAGAAAATTGCAGTGATCGTAAAATACAAAGTTTGTGCCTGCAGAACAAATGTTGGTCAAATTATTTAGAGAAAATATTGCAAAATATCCCAACATTGTCTCCATGTGTGTATTCATTCAATTATTTTCTGAACCCAGTTATCCTCACATTGGTCACGGGAGCCTATGGCAACCGTGAATCAGTGGTCAGCCAATCGCAGGGCACGAGGAGACTGACAACCAATCAGGGTCATACTCATACCTAAGGGCAATTTCAAGTTTTTTTTTGGAATGTGGGAGGAAACCAGAGAACCCGGAGAAAACCCACACAGGCCCAGGGAGAACATGCTAACTCAACAGAGGTGGACCGACCTGGATTCGAATCCAGAACCCCAGAACTGTGAGGCCGACGTGCTTTGTTTGCTGTCCTAATAAGGACAAAATGTGTAGTAAATAAATGGATAGCAAACGTGCAGCTCATCCAGCTGACATCGATACTTAGATGTCGCCATGACAACAAAGTTTTTTGCCCTGGTTTGACATAGAAGCATTGACGTTATTGGCCCAGCGACACACTCCAACCGGCTTGGCCCCGAACCAGGCGGGTGAAACATCAAATAGGATTTTAATTGTGTCGTTACACTTTCAACCTTTATCATATGGGATTCATAAAGCGACGTGTGATTTCCCGCTGTGCCCTCGATCGCATTGGATATGTTCCATTGTGGATCAATTGACTCAGTGAGTCCATTGCATAAGAGTAACTTAGTCACCAGCATAGCAAAGCTGGCGCGAGGTGGGAGACCGTTAGATGGATGGATGATGTGCTGCCCACACTGTGGGAGGTGTGAAAATACTCCGTAGAAGCCTTCTGTGTGTTAGATCTAATGCAGGAGTTTGGGTTTGAAATTGCAGCATGCCTCACACAATATTATCAACCTCTTAGTGGGTCATTAATCCCACTAAACTGTGGGAGACATCTGTTAATGAAAGTAAGGCCCGGTGGGGGTTAGGGACCACTGGGCTCAAGATGGCCGGGTAGAAAGGCATGAAAATGAGCACTGTTGCGCACCAAGCAGGTACATCTTGCTGGTGGTGGGCGCATTTGGTGGGAGATATTTAAGGTTACAGCTGCTGCCATGGAGACAGGATGCCACTAACATTCGCAGAAATTGTGCTCGGCATTGAAGCTGCATCACCCGGAACAGGATGTACAGAGCATCACAGAACAGATGTCTGACAAGATGGAAGGAAAACGTCAGTTTGTTACTTATGCCGACGTTCTTAACTTACATAACCGTCTAGAAGATAGGCAGGGAGCATGCAACGGGATGGCAAGGCAACATTATTACCTATGTCACGGAAGTTCTCCCAGTTGCCTCTGAGCTGTTTTACTTTAAGTACAACTAATATCAGCTTTGAACCTTTCATGATTGGAGAATGATTTGCTAATGATGATGGCATGGAATTAAATGAAGTTTTAAAACAAAAGGGAGAAATGGTTTTAGTACATTCTGTCTTATTGAGTTGGAAGGGAATGCCTTATGTGCATATGGGGTCAGAAGCTGTACAGTTAAAATATTCAGATAGCTCATTTGGCAGTAAAAGTTACCATGGAAAATCAAATTTAATAGCTTTAGACAGTAAGCATTGGATGGGTGTTTAATCCTTGGCAGACGTTTGTGCTTTTTAAGTATGCTTTAAACCTCTTTAAGTCTAGCTATGTTCTGCATTGTTGTGGATAAAGAATAGTAATAATTCATACTCATTTGTATTAGTATATTGACTAGCCATTATAATGTATTTATCGGATTGTATTTTGGTCGTCACATTTTGTCCAATTGTTAAGAAAATATTTTTATTGGCGTTCAATATATAGTTTGAAGAACTAAAAACGTTGTTTGTTATATGAATACATGGGACAATGTCCGTTCAGTAATTGAATCTGCTTCAACTTTACATTGAATCTCATTATATAGTATTATTGGTCATTAAGGTGTATGAAATTAGGGGGAAAAACTTTTAGACTTCTATTTCTATCAATTAGGATTACCAAAGTTATGAATGCATGCAACTTTCCATGTTGGGCCTCAAGTCTGTCATACTAACAAACCTAATTATGAGTAGACTAATTAGCATGGCATGTTTAGATCAGCCAAAGCCTCCTTGGCATGAATCTGGCGGTACATTATAATATTTCTATTTTCTTGATATGTAATATAGTCACTGCGCTGCATCTTTGCAGTGTTTTGCATGTGCCACAGAGAGTAGCGTGAGCCAAGCTGTGATATTAATCACTTACCCCATTGTTGAGGACGAAACGCAAGGCGACACCTCTGGTAACGAGAAGCAACCTCCGCCGTCGGATAAGACTCTGCGTATATACACGACGCTGTTTTGTCCACACCGCTAAATCACCGTCGCTTGCGTCTGCAGGAATGTGAAGACGAGCGCTCCATCCCCCGCGGCTGACTGACTGGCTGGCTGTCACTGCGCGGACCCACGCAGAAACGTCGCTGAGCGCATGGCTCCAGTCCGAATCCGAGGATGAGTCGTCCTCCCTCCCGGTTCCGGGGGATCCGACGTGGCTGCAGGGCGTCAATGACAGATTCCAAGCCGAAGGAGGCAGAGGAGGGTGGAGAAGCCCCGCTGCGTGAACTGGGAAAGACAAACCAGAGGCAGCGGCAGCAGCATCAGCATCACCGTGTCCACCCGCCTCCCTCTCCCTGATTACCATTGGCTCACAGGCTACACCCCCACATTTCTGAGTGCATCACTTCTGCACTGCACTTGTAAGCCTGCAGTTGCTGTGTATTATTTATACACAAATTTAAAACCAGGCACCTATATTTGACTCGTTGGCCTGGAAGTTGGATTCAATTGGATGCGCGCCTTTTTTTTTTTTAATTAGGATGATGATGGGTCATTGGCTTTCCTCCCACGGAGGAACGAGTCACTCTCCAACCTTCACGTCACCGTTTCGTCCTCCGCAGTGACGTCACGGCATGGCTTCTCAAGAGACTTGTTTCTTTTTGAGGTATTGTTGACCAAGTTCAATGGGAAGTCGAAATGCAGCGAACATAGAAACACCCATGATGAAGAGAAATTTTGGAAATTGTTGTTTTCCGATGCCTGTGCTTTATAGTACGATATATTTTCTCTAATGACAATATACCTGTAGTTTTTACTCCCTTTTTATCTAAGTGGCCCTAAACCGACACCTAACATTACATCCGCAGTTGACCATAAAAAGTCATGACTGAAGAAAGTCTATGAGTGACTATTGATTCATTCATTTTCAATTCTGATTACCCTCAGGAAGGTCACGGGGTGCTAGAGCATATCCCAGTTAACAATTGGCAACAAGCGATGAACACCCTGAATTTGTTGCCAGCCAATCGCTGGGCACAATAATTTTTTCAAGAAGTCTGCCATTTATGTTCCGAGAAGGAAACCAGAGTGTACCCATAGAAAACCCATGGAGGTATGGGCACGTGCCAACCAGTCAGCCTACATCTTCCCAGTCTAAATGGATTAGATGCCATGCACCTTCAATCGCATTCCCACCCAGTCCTCCCAGTTTGAATAAATTAGCAGTCTATGTTTATAACATAACATAATCGGTAAGATCTTTCTTGACGCCAAATTAAAAGTACTATACTATGCATTTCACGCAGACGGCTCCTTTAGATTAAAACTATTGCGTCATGATGACGCAGTCACGTGACCAGGAAGAAAATACCTTCGTGTAGTCTACATTGGGAAATGGTAGGTTTCAAAAACGTGTACTTTTTATATAAATCATGTGATGAAGCGAACGATTTATTTTTGTAATATTACTCGCGTGATTCGATTAAGGCACCGCTGTTATTCTATTTATTAATGTTGATTTCACTAGCCAGAAGAACTAGCCCGAGTTACTTTATGATTGTGGTTTTCCTCTCACACCTCAGTCAACACTTAGTTGTCTAATATTTAATGTTTCATCTTTTGCTAATTGTTCTTCTTTTCCCTTTCATCACTGACACAGAGACTGCGCTCCACGTGTTCTTACGGCACATAGACGAGTGGACGATCGGTTTTCAAAATGAACTCACGGAATCAAGCAGCATCTTTCATGAATCCCCATTTCCATCGACATGGACCAAGCGATCGGTGAGAATGACTGAGTATAACTATTGTTTTTGAAATACTAAACATGAGCTTCCGGTCACTGACACTGTTCTAGCCATGATTTACGACCTTGCATTGATGTTGAACATCAGGATGCTGAGTTTTCAATTAAACAAAATACAAACCATTCTCTCTGAATCACAGTTATTCTTATTCATTGGCTACTTCAAGTGAGTGTGGTACACAGCATTAAATTATTTGGTAAACATAATTCTAAACTTTTTGGGAATGTAATTTTACAAATTATTTTCCATATTGGAGCAATGGAGATGCTTATAAAAATGGGCTGGAGGGGAAAAAAAACATCTGATCCTTCCCAAATGTTGTTACACAGTTATTGTCAATCACAACATAATATTTGGTCTCACCCCTGTAGACAAATGACCTGCTACCTGTAACATATATCTACTCTTTTCCTGCCATTGACAAGAATACATATTCAGTTCATTTAAACTGGTATTGCTGGATTGGACATCTGGTGACGTCAATGGCAGCCAAAAAGCTAACATGTGTGTAGGAATATGTTGACGTTCCTTTTCATTTCTGCATCTTTCCTACTAGTGGGAGGAACCCAAACCCGCTCCCTCCTCCACTTCATGGGAATATGAACAATGGTCGCAAGTATGTCTTTTTGTCTAAAAGAGAATTGTTGACACTGGTATTTATTTGCGTTTTAAAAGCTCACTTGTATTTTCACAGGAGAAAACACGAGGACCACTTTGCTCCGGTTGCAAAACGGCAACGTTCTGACTACTCAAACCACCCGCCTTTGCAACAACATTACTGTGCTCTTCATTTTTCTATCCTTGACCGAGTAATGGCGGACAAGCCTAGATCATCCATTCTTGATTTCAATTACCCTCTTCCCTGCTCACATAACCACTCTCCTGAGAGTTCGCTCAATTTAATGGACATCAACCCTTATTCCGATGGCAAGGTAGTATGATAAGAAGCACTACTTTATTGCAGAGCATTTTTTTTTCATATTGTTGATGTATTTTTGTGCCCTCAGGCAAGCAAGCAGGTGTTCCATCTATTTGAGTTGTGCAAGCAGCAGACTCCTGATTTAACTCACAAAGAGGTGTGCACTAGGATGCTGCAAGAAAACGGCTGGGTCTCCAAAGGTGCGTATAAAGCACTCTCAGTCGGTGTACTTTTTTTTCATCATTGCTTTGCTGTTCTCACAGTGGGGTGTCTGTATTTGACGGGATCCTCCATGAATGGATTAGGCAGCCGGAGCAGTGATGCCGATTTGTGTTACGTCCTCCACGAAAGTGTAAATATCTTTTGACTCTACTTTTCACCGTCCGCCTTTGCTATCGAGATTTGTTCTCATATTCGCACATTGCCTCATGTTTCAGAATCAAAAGAATTCAATTGCTGTACTCACTGACCTGAAAAAGATTATATATTCAATGCGTGAGTACAAAACTCAATCATTTTTTGCGCTCTTTGTCGTTATTAACAAGATTTTCCTACAGTTTCTTTTGCTTATTGATTGCTCGTAAAACATGGGCAAAAGCTGGGAGCAATGGAGTGCTGAATTTCAGTTACTTTTTTTTTAATCTAAATTTTCTCCAGAATGCAAGCCTTTAAGGTTAGCTAGTATGTTATCCAGATATTATAAATATTATGCTTTTACTCTTTTATTATTTTGTACTGTTAATAATGTGCAAACACTGCAAAACTCTACAAATATTTTCATTTATTTCTCTTATTTGTCTTTTAGATGCTGTGGACAAGATCCTTCTAATCAGAGCCAAAGTGCCAATCCTCAGGTTCAAGTGGAAAAACTGGTGAGATAGAATCAGTACTCACCATTGACATCGGCTACCATTGACGGCGATAGATTTGCCAATCCATTTGTACTGGGAGCCTAAGGAGCGATTCATCGCTGTCAGCCTTCCCAGTGCAACTGTATTGGACTTGTATGGCCGTCAGGGAAAGCTGGTGAAGGATGTTTCACATGGTTCTAAAATCCAAGGTTGACTAATACACAGAATTCTCCTTTTAGCCAACTGATATTTGACTTGAACGTCAACAACACAGTGGGAATCCGTAACACATTTCTTCTAAGGAGTTATGCTTATGGTAAATTTTCTGTCAGTTTAGTTATTTTGATCAGTTAGAGGAAGGCTAAATTCATCTGAACGACTGTATGTCAAGTTGAACCCAGGATACGGCCCCTCATAATTGTTATTAAGAAGTGGGCAAGTCACCATAAAATCAACGATGCAAGTCAAGGAACCTTAAGCAGCTACGCACTAACCCTGATGGTCCTACACTACCTCCAGAGTCAGTACCCATGCGACAGTCCGCCTATTTTAATTCTCATTTCAGAAAATATGATCTTTATTTTTTTATACTCCTGACAGCTCGTGACAAACCAGTTGTTCGTTCGCTACAGTTGGACTTTCCGGTAAGTCACCACACTTTTTTTTTAGGGCAAATTGGTTTGGTTAGCTAAGCTGGGGGGAAAAAAACATGAGTTCTTTGTATAACTGAAAAACTGGTGTATCATTTAATGATGAAACTGGTGCTTTAGGTTAAAAGAAGACAATTGTTTTGTGTTTTTAATTATAAAAGCATTAAAAAAGAAACTTGAATTGATTTTTAGGAGTGTTTTGATCCCAATCTGGCCATTGAGGTCATCCCTGAGAGAGCCAAACGCATCCCCCGCTTCCGCTCCGACAACGGCTCATCCCTGGGATTGCTGCTTCTGGGTTTTTTCAGATATTACGCAAAGGAATTCAGGTGTTGAAAATAACGCATGACGTCGCCAGTGCTTGTCCGTCACCTCTGTTTGTGTATCCCTGCTTATTACGTATTCTTGTCCCATCTTGTCCCAGCTGGGAGAAGAGTGTGATTTCTGTACGAACTGGCAAAGCATTGCCTAAGGAACATCCACAGTGGAGGGACAAATTCATATGCATAGAAGGTAAGCATATTGTCAAATAGACCACTACCAAGCATTTCTGACAGAAAGTGTCATCACAGAAAGTTGATATTTGACGGTCTACAATTTGGTGTCTTGTTAAGAATTCTTTTTATGAAATGCATATTTTATAATCAGAAAAAAACAAATCCGTAGACTTTTTTTCTGTACATCCTTACAGAACCATTTGAGAGGAACAATGTTGCACGGGCGGTTCACAGGCAAGACAAATTTGATGCTATTAAGACACAGTTTTCAATGGTATGCAATAGTAAATAATTCACTTCCTAAAAAAATTGTTCCCGTTTTCTAAGCTTTTATCATGTCATTTTTTGCAGTCTTGGATGGCACTGAACAATTCGTTGGACCTAAACGCCATTCTTCCTCTTGAAAAGATCATTAATGACGAAACATCTTGTTTCTGATACATTTGCATTCTCTGTTGATGTTACCAACAGCCTTGCTTTTTTTACTATTGTGCTTTAAAAATTATAGGTTCCTTTTGTATATGTCAAGTTTTCTGGATATTGTTTGACAAAAGGAACAAAAAATAAAAACAACACTTTTCTCATATATGCATCACATTAATAATGGGAATCAATTGTATAATACTACATTTAAAAAAGTTTTATTATCATAATGAGTAATAGTAGAGAAAACAAAAATATAAGGAAAGGTAAATGTATTTGTATGGCAAGGTAATTCAGAGTGATTTACATTGCAAGAAAATAAGACACATTTTTGCCGATCAAATATAAGATTGCCTGCACTTTTCCTCTGATAGCAATAATACAAATGGTCTTAGGCACCAAATTATTGAGTTCAATAAGTGCTCTATATTGCGTGGATGTGTGAAAGGAGGTACTTGAAGCCCTTTCAAAGCTGATCAATTGTTTACTATTCTGTTCTCTTCACATCTACAGATATTTTAAGCAACACAAAAGAAAATAATTGAAATAAGCCAGTTTGTTTTTTGCGAGGGTCTCAAACATTTAAGAGTCAAATTAAAAAGTGCATGTGAGTCGCCCTATTAAGCATTGCCAACAACAGTAGGGGAGATGAGGGAGTACTGTTTCAGCACAGGGCCTATATTTAACTTTGGGATTTTGATCTTAAAGTTACACGACTCCAGCTACTATTCCTTAGTGCAGATTGATGTCCACATCATGTCTGTTTACCCACATTGCTAGTAATATTTTTTTAGCAATTAAGTGGAATGAAATGTAGGCATTGTAAAATTTGCCAGAGCTAAAACCCAATCAGATTGAACACCCCCCACTCCCCTATATACGCTATAGAAAACCCCCTCTTCGTTCCCCTGTCAGTCTATTTCTGAGTCAGCTGAGTCAAACAGACCCCACCCAGTTTAGAATGACACAAATGGAATAGACTGACGGTCCTGGACTCAAGAACGGCCAAAAACACCAAGAACACAATATAAAAGATACCCTTAAGTAGAGGAAAGATGGAAGAATGTGAGAATTTGGATTTCGAGTTAACCAAGCTCACAGAGTTCCAGGGTGAGGCTTCAGATATCATCAGCCAGGACGATGAGGATGAGGTGGAAGAACTTCAAAACAGGTACTTAACATACAAAACCTATTTCACACTGTTATTTATTTATTTTTTACTATTTCCTCAGTGTTAAAATTCAGGTTTCGAATGGCACAAGTGACATGAAGCAGGGCTATGTTATTTAAGTCCTAAAATGTCTCTGCCGCTACTGTTATGATCTGATACATTTAGGCACTGATTACAGCCTTATTCTGCCATAGATATTTAAAGTCAATGCAGCTTTTGTTTTATCCTTATTTTTTTATTATTGCCACTCAGTTGTTAGGGTGTCTGTAATAGCCTTTGGAGCCCAATTTGCTTCTCTCTTCCTTTTTAGTCTAAGGGAGGTTGTCCAGGACCATTCTGTGAAGCCCAGACTTCAGTGCTTAATGGTGGATCCTTCATTCTCCATGGTAACAGTCCAGAGCGAGGACAGTGGTATCGTGTGGGAGACGGCTTCTAGTCGCTGCTCCACTCCTTGGGCCTCTGAGACCAGCTCCATCACGGAAGCTTGCAACACAGAAGGGTCTGGACCTGCTGGGAAAATCACCATCATCTTTGATGAGGACAAAGTACTTCGCAGGAGGACAAGGTCAGGAAGGAGCAGCAGATCGAGGAACAGACTGACCAGATTAAGATCAGCCTCTGCTCTGGGAGAGGAGAGACCCGAGATGGCAGAAGTGTCACTTCCCAATGTCACAGAGCCACAGACCGGAACAGATAGAGATTTGGAAGAGATAAAAAACAAAGATCAGCAGTTATTTAGTTTGATTTCAGAGGGCTATGAGATTCTTAACATCAAAGTTCCATCTAAACTTCCCACAGTTGATGAAGAGGAGACCACAGAAATTAAGAACAACTTGACTTACTTGGATGAGACTCCCAAGATCAGGTCTCGAACCCACCTCAAAGAAACCACCCAGAACAATACCCCTTCTCAACAGGTGCAAATACTCGAATCTGTTGAGGTATTTATTGAGTCTTATGAATTTAATTTACTTTTGTTTACTTGTGGCAAAACTTTGAATCACTTTCCTTTTTGTGATCAATCCACAGCCCTCAAATGAAGACACCCAGACTCTGGTGGACACTGAGCTGAAACACTCACCCATACTACAAGATGACTCCAAAGACATTGATTACTTTGAGAAATTTACCCTGGTGGATGAGGTGGCTCCTGGACAAAAAACTCCGGAACTTAAAGAGCAAGGAGAAGAACCCATGATAGAATGTGCAGTGGAATCAAAGGTAAACAAATGGAAGCCCTCAGAGCCGGAGGTTTCATTTGTCATGGTGACAGAAGAAGAGATAGTTGGCGAACACCTGGATGAGGTCTTCTATGGAGAAGGCTCTTCCTCAAAGACAATGCAGCCCAAAATGGACGAGGAAGTAAAAGACTCAAGGGTGAGAAGAGACAGTCAGAGATCCACGAAGGACAGTGGTTCGGTGTTGTTTGGAAATGAAGAAACCACACTCACGCCTATTTTTATCTCCCCTGGACCCCCTAAGATAATTGATCCCATTCTGTTGGAAGAACCCACCGCCATGTCTTTCATGTACTCAGACCTTTATGAAAATGCCGTAGGTGAGAAGAGAAAGAGCGATGAGGAGGAATACTCAGAGGTAGGGAGCATGGCATCTGAGAAATCTTTTAAGAAATGTTTTTTGGATTCAGAGGAAGCAGAAGGATACCTGGAAAAGTTCATTTTGAAAGATGATACACCCACAGTGGACATTCCATTGGATGTGGTGGAAGATCAACGAGACAGGAGGATGATGTGGTCCCAGAGTGAGTTTCAAATGACTGGATGTCTTACAAGAGCTGTGGCAGAAGAAGAAGACTATGACAAAGCAGAGGATCCAAAACAAGGTGTAGACCATGGATTAGTAAAAGATTCAGTTATATCAAAGTCAAAAGAGCAAGGTCTAGAAATTGAAGACAAAGAATTACATTACTGTGAGGATAGTCAAGAACTCCTTGTTAATAGAGATTTCATTCATGAAGATAGTCAAAAGAAAGAAGACGTAGAGGCAACATATCAAATTCCCGAGAGAGCCATTAACATACCTTTAGACTCTAAGATTGTAACAGCGGAAACAACAAAGGAACACGTTAAAGATGAAAATCAAAGTAAAACACAAGAGAAGTCTCAGAAAGCGGTAGTGCAGAAACAGAAACTTGAGATTCAACCTAATGTTATTGAGGTTCTACAGAGGGACGACACAGTGGGCAGCACCTATGAGACGGCAATCGCTATTGATGTGGACATCCTGGAGGAGATTCCGGCAGAAAAAACTGACATAAAATGGGCGGACTCATTGGTAGTAGAGGAATATAAGAAAATTGAGCTCAATCCCAATGAACCTGCACTTGAGGACCATACTGAGTATGAACCCATGGTGCATGCAGCTTTGAAGGTAACTGAAACAACAGCTGATGTGACCCAGACTAATCTCCAAATTGATCTTCAGGAAATAACAAGTATTCCTCAAAAGGAAACACAACCGGATATTTTGACACAGAATGTTGAGCTAAAAGAGTGTGTTTGTTTTGCACCTGACAATGAGTTGGAGGTCATGACCAAAATAGAAGAGCGAAAATCAGAATGGAGTAAGACAACACCAGAAATGAATGCCCTTACGTACCACACATCTTCAAAAGACAGCAAGGCTGATACTTTAAAGACTGAAAGGGATGGTGACTTGATTCTCCTTGTCCCAAAAGGTCAAGCTTTGGAGGTGGACATAAACATGAGTCCAAGCTCAGATAGGATAACCAAATGTGACAGAGTTACTCTTCCTGATCCAAACGTAGAATATGAACAAATCAGTACAACTGATTGCCACACTATGGATACAATACAGTTGCCTAAGCTGGAAGAACCAATTAGAAAGTCTGAAAAATCTACAAAAACACCTTCACCTGCACCTTCAGTAGAAAATGCAGGGACAGATGAATTGGAAACCATGAGGGAGAAAGATGAGGATATCTTTTCTCCTCAGATGAGCTTTGTCCCACAAGAAGATTCATCCATGCACCAAGAGGAGAACCTGCAATCACATGCTACAGACATGGATGAAAATAAAGAAGTTGCAACAGAAATAGATGTGGACCTGGAGACAGTTACTTACATAGAGTCTGAGGGGGCAAAAAAAGAACAAGACGAGATACCCGAAGATATTCCAGATTTGACAAGTGATTATGAGATTATAACTAGACTGGACAGCAGCGAACTAGCTGAACTTGGAGGATGGGGAGATGTGCAGGAAGCAGAGCATGTGTCGGTTCAGGAGGTTGAAGAAGAAGAGAAAGATGACTTCAAGAACGAAGAGCTCATTGAGGCTGATTATGACATCATTGATGCTGAGGAGCAGATTCAGGCCAAACTGGCTGATGAGCTACAGGGTCTGGATTGGTTCTGTCTTACTTGTCAGTGTTTGCTCTCAACGGATGACTGTGATTCTGGCAACCATGATGGTCATGAGGTGACTACTATATACAAAGCTTTTGAGAACGTCAAGGTATGGGATTATTTGAATGTATGCATGTGGTACTTGTTCATTTGAAACTTGTTAAAAAATGTAAGCACAGTGGTCACTACACTGGAAAGCTGTTCCAAACTGGCTTAAATGAAAGGACACCTGCCCATTATTGAAGAAGAACAATAAAGCTTTCTCCACAGGATCAGATAATTGTTGAAAAGAAGTCCAAAAACATTTACATTTAAAATAAATGAAAATTTGCTAAATGGTGGATGTCTGACCTGTAAACAGGAGCAACTGAGTGACTGGATTTCAGAACTCCAAGCAAGGACTGAGAACATTGAGGACCTTGTGTCTGAGCTGGAGTTGGCCTACCACTGTGTGGAGGTACAGTATACTTACATTATATAATATTTATTGTTTTCTGCCCCAAACAGATCAATCAAAATAAAAACCATTCAAGGTTTTAAAAGATGATCTATCAAATATGGGGTTTTGACTGATTTTCATATATGTGAAAATATTTTTGGGGTGGCTTTTTCAAAAGAACAATGTCAAAAACACAACATCCAATTCTTATAACTTAATCGTATTAGACTGTTTTTCGTGAGGATATTTCTACCATAATGTCACCTTTATAAATCAGTGAGAATAATTAATTTGCTCCTCCTGACATTTTTTTGTGACACATCTGCACTCTTCTGTCATTCAGCACCAGTGTGTGGAAAGCGAGGCGGCCATGCAGGCGCAGAATGATGAGATGATGGCTTTGGTGATGCAGCAGTATAACGACATGTCTGTAAACATGGAAGAGGAAAAGAAGGCCAAACTGGAGCAGCTCTACGACCAGATTGTCGCCTTCCAGGAGAGCATTGACTCGGCCAAGGCCACCCTGGAGACGACAGCCAGAGAGGCTGACACGGAAGCTCGGGTAAGGCTTCCAACTATAAGTTACTATCAGTGCCATTTAATACTGTATATACTAATACTCTCCTTGTCTTTGAATCAAGTCTGTGCTGACTGTCATTTAATGTGTTTTTCCTTTATAGACTTTGGACGACATTCATGCAAGGTATCATTACGTGTTACACTCAATTAGATCATAATGTTTCCCTACTGCGTAGATTATTGGCTAAATCTCAGTGAATAAAAAAAAGTCTTGTACATATATTTAACAAGTTCATTTCAAAATGTGCAGAAAAAAAGTGAATTTGCCTTCTGAAAAGTAATTTTAAGTTTTACTGTCTCTTTGAAAAGGCGTTACGAAATGAGGGGACTTGAGAGATGTTTCCATTTTTTTCATAGTTAAAATATACTGTATGTACAGATGTAGGGTAGATCATGTTCATTTCAAATTCAACAACCAATTGTTGTGCGGCCAGTCTTCAGGCAGCTCTGGAGTCAACAATGTCCCTGGAACTGGGCCCCCAGGGATTGCTAGTGTTTGAGGATTACGCCAAAGGCAACTCCTCCAACCCGCAGCTGGCTCAACGAAAGGGAATTTCAGGTGTGCAGATGCATGCGCTGAGAGTACAGGGCCAAGTCGCAGGTGATTAATGTTTACTTATCTGTGCCACAGCCCCTCAGAAGCCCACACTGGAGCCCCAGGAGGTGGGATCAGCCACCAGCACTAGTGTCACCGTTTACTGGAGGGTCAACCCCGGAGATGTCATTGACTGCTTCCAGGTCTATTGCATGGAAGAGCCACAAGGAGGTAGAATACTGTTGACAGTATATATGCAGTCATACGGTACTATAGGCCAATGTAGGATGCTGTGTGACGATATAATGCTATATCCCATAACAAATTCAGCTCTCAATAAGACACAGTTCAATGTACAGTGTACAGTATTATTTCAGGGTATCTATAAGATGCGGTTATAATTAAATTGGATTTTGTTTCTCCCCCAGCTGTATCAGGCGAGTACCGTGTGACTGTAAAGGAAAGTTACTGTATTCTGGAGGATCTGGAGCCAGATAAGTCTTATAAGGTGTGGGTCATGGCTGTCAACTACACAGGCTGCTCACTTCCCAGCGAGAGGCGTGTCTTCACCACAGGTTAGCGCACACCTTGACCAGTAAAGTCTGCTCGAAATCATACGCTGAACACAACAATGACTTTTTCAGCGCCGTCAGTGCCAGTCATTGATACCAAACGCTGCACCGTCACCTGGGACTCCGCCGAACTCAGATGGAGTCCGGCAAAACAAGATCCCGGACAGAGTTTTATCTTGGAGTACTGTCGCCAGTATGAGTTGGAAGGAGATGGGCTTAGGTGGGCCATGTTGGGTTTCTGACCTTATTTTCCAAATTCAATTCTCAGGCCAGCATCGAGATGTCACGTGTGGAGCTGTTTATGGTCATTTGATTAAAATGACAAATAACAAAGTTTTGGATGCCTAATATTTTTGCACAACTAACTATTTCTTTTTAATTCCTCTAGATCGATTGCAGGAATAAAAAGCTGTGAATATGGAGTTTTGCTGCAACCCAATGAGAATTATCTGTTTTACATCAAAGCTGTGAATGAAGCTGGAGTCAGTGAACAAAGTGAAGCAGCACTTATTTCAACTAAAGGTTCGAAAAGAGATCCATACACACTAAAATCCCTGGCTGATACAGTCCAGCTGATGATGTGTTTGAAGAGTGTTTGGCGTTTTTTTTTTAAATTTTTTTTAATGTGAATGCTTTTCAGGAACAAGATTTCACCTGTTAAAAGCTTCAGCTCATACTGCTCTGGAGCTGTCAGAAGACCAAACCATTGTTTCATTATCAGAAAATTCTTATGAACAAGTATCAGCCACAGAAAACCAGTGAGTATCTATTCATTTCAATGGGCAAAGCGTAACACAAATTTTAAAAAGATAGTTCAAAACTTTAAACTCGCAAGCATATTCAGGTTATTCTATGTTCGTGTAAAAAGTAAAAAGGGGATACAATACCTAATTTTTCAATTTTTAACCAAATGATTGCCATCAATTTGCACTTTTTAGGCCCCCATCCATTTTAGGTGAGTTATTACCAGCAAGAGGCCACCACTACTGGGAGACAACCGTGTCAGAATGTCCAGCATACAGGCTTGGAGTTGCACCGCTCTCAACTCAAAGAAAATGTTCACTGGGTGAAAACAAGCTTTCATGGTGTTTACAGTGCACCCCTTCATCATCTGGGTACGTTGAATTTCACACTCGTTTCTCTGCTGGAGTTGTCTAAAATGTTTCTTCTTTAGTTGCAGGTATCAAATGATCCACGGTGCCACTCAGTTGAACGTCTTTGTGGTAGACTCACCTGAACGGGTTGGGACACTTTTGGACTTCCAGTTAGGTCGTCTGTGCTTCTATAATGCCCAAACGGGTCAGTCGTTGGGGTCTTTTAGGCACGGCATCACCGGACCATGTCACCCAGTTCTGGCCCTGGACGTGCCCGGTCGATTGGAGGTCAGGTTGGTGCCCGACATACCAGAGTTTGCCCGAGGTTGCTAGGCCCCAAACATGCACCAGTTGTCATTGGAGTTCAGGTTAGGAAGTTATCGACTTTAAGCATACTAGTAGTCTATTAAAGCTCACTGTTGTATACAACTACATGGTCAAGTCAAAACACTGTATATTCAATACAACATACTGTGGATTTAATCCTTATTTTAACAATATTTTAAAAAAGTGTAAATATCTTACATATTAATAACACATCTTTAAGATATAAAAAGAGACAAAGTATTTGCTATTCATTTTAGAAACAAGTCAATTTTGTAAATCTGTCTAAACCATAACAAACTAAATGCTACAAAATGAATAAATTAAAGCCTATTTATCAGCCTAAAGTATAATCAATAAATGATACTTCAGCACTTTGTTTCTCATTGTGAATACACCTGTTTTATATGAACATTTTTGTAACTGATTTGTGTTTGTTTTTAGTGTAAACGTGTTTAGATGAATAAATATGATTGTTTTTGTATTTGTTCACTTAGAATGTTGTGATTCATCCACATTACTAAGTTTCATCAGTAGATGGCCCCAGTACCTACACACAGTACCAAACCAATCAATAACTAGTATCAGTCAACACGACTGATAGCTCAAATTTGACCATTAACAATTCAAACATTGAATTTCAATTAGACAAAAAAAGATGAGGTTTTGCAGTTTTGTTAAGTGTTTTCTTCATACACTCCCTAAATGACTCAGGAGGAATCTCTCCCTCATAGCAACATAACTGGGACACTATCTGATGTTGGCCTGGCATTATTTTCTCTCAATTAAGTCTAATTCTTTTCCGCAGTGAAAGGCCAAGTCCAAACAAAGAATGTTCTATGCTGCAAACAAGTAAACAGACTATCAAATAATCTGAAAGACAAGGCAAGCCGATGTAAAGTAGCCAAAGAGCAGACAGGCAAACTGCATCGGCTTGAGTTGTCCACACTGACATCAAAAGAGAAAGTAATTATATTGAACATTTACATTTTAATTTACAGGAAAAAAAGATAGACCTCAAAAAGACATGTTGCCCACATTAACTGCACATTGAATCATGTATGCCAAAATATAAATATTTCCAACATTAATCAAAGAAATTATGCATGTTTTATTGATTTGTCTTTTAAAGACTTTTTAGCTTTCATTCAAAGTGCATCAGCCACGGATAACATTTAGTAGCACAAATGAAAATTCAAAAGTAAAGAAGCAATAAAGGCACACAAACAAGCATATGAAATACAATATTCCCCAAAACAAGTCTGTACTGACTTTGGGAGTTTTCAGGCAGGAGTTTGTTTGGTCATTGCCCAGAACAAAACATTGTTTATGGACCCTATAACTATTGGGAGTTAGTTTAAAAGCAAAGAACACGTATAATGTATAACAAAATAACACACGTTTTAGGTTATGACGAGATACACGACAAAAGTTATTCAGGAAACAGCAGCAGCAGCACCCATTCCAAATACCCATTTAATTAATAATTCTATATTTAAGGCCATTTCATTCACACAATGTGCCAAGCATTTAAGTGGCCATGTCTCACTCCATTTAGCATATACTTTTATGATAATATTTACAATATATAAGCGTGAAAAAAAATCTAAGGGAATTTTAGTCAGGTTCACGGACATTAATGCATGATGGACCATAGTCTAATTTTTAAAGCAAGGGTGGGCAAACATTTGTGTCTCTAATATTGTAAATAAGCTAATTTAAAGGCTGCAACTCTGAAGAATACAGTATAGAAAATGATTAATGGGTAAATGTTTTTGGGGCCGGATTAAAGGAGCAAAGGCCATGCTTTGCCAACACTTGGACTAAAGCCACGTTGCAATGGGAGTTATCAAATATAGTAAATAACATTAATAAAATAATCTCCAGTTCCTTTCTGTAAAAATAAAGTGTTAAAGCAGCACCATTTACTTTCTTTGCAAGACGGTTCATTTTCTTTTTGCTTTCCATTTGAATGTTCTGTGTTCACTTAATAATTCCATTCCATCATTAACCACCACCATTTGGGCAGTCTTTTTTTTCTTCTTCTTTTTTTTTTAAACCTTAAGCCATACTTTCTTCTCGTTCCAACTGACGTATATGAAAGCCATCATCATTACCTTCAAATTTTGCCTTTCGTTTTTATAGATGCGGTTAGTTACGTCATGGTTCACGTTGATGACGCTCAGTCATCTACAGTACAAGCGGTCTTCATTCTGTTCATAAGGCGGGAGGGAACACTGGTAAGAAATCACAGGTTAGGCAGGTGTTGAACCTTTTCCTTTGAGTACGTTGGAATTGGACTCTGGGCGATGAGGTTTGTGCTGAGGGCTGTTGCGAAGGTTGTCATCCATCTGTGAGGAAAGACGTGATAAGTTAAAGACCACATTCAGATTTTTATGGCACTACTCATCTACTGGAAATTCACAGGTTGTTCAAGTCCACCTAATTTTTTGACCAATGTGCGTCACAAAGTGTTGATAATTGCCAACCTTGCAAAGAAAAGAAGAGAAAAGCAGAAGCACCTTTTCTATCAAGTTGGACTCTTTGTTTACAAGCTGAGTTAGTTTCTGGAGGTTGGCATCCATTGTTTCCTGAACAGATGGGGGAAGACCTAGGAAAAACAAGGACACCCATGGAAAAAGGACAGCGCTAGACAAGGGTTAGTAGATTAGGAAAAGCATTTATAATCCCTAAAAAAGCCATCAAGTATGAAGCAAATGAAAGAGAAAATTGTATGCTGCATGTGTGTTTAGATGTTCAAAACAGACATTTTCTGGGAATGAACGTTGCTTACAAATATGGGCGGAGCTGAAGTAGTCTGCCAGGATGTTGTCACAGAAGTGTGTGAGGTTCTCCAGCTGTCTGAGGTGGCTCTTCAGAGGGCTGTTAGGGAGCTGGGCCTTGTGGAGCGGCGCCACAAACCCAAACACAAAAGCGTCTAGGCTTGTGGGCCTAAAATCACAAATACAGATGTGTACACAAGCTGCTTTCCTTGAAAATGACAATGTTTTCTACTATTATGTTGCATAAAAACTCCCTTCAGAGTTAGTGAACTAAATCGCAATCACTTTAATCAGTATTTTTAATAAGTCATCAAATCTATTGATGACTCGGGGAAATGTATCATAATTTCTAGACTATAACCCAGTGTTTATCAATTATGAAATATACCTTTATATTTTCATAAATTTCCTTTTATTTATTTATATTTTAAAAATGTTGGCACTTCTGTGATTCCTTAGAGGAAAGCTATAAAACTGACTATATGAGAGAATAATGCTACTTGATTTGGTGCCATATTAAGGAGTTGCTATGAAATAACTATTTTGAATCTTATCTGTGAGTGAGGCCATTTCAACGTACAAGTTGCCGAAAAAGTAGTTTGCTGCTCCAAGTCTATAGGAGAGGAGATTGAGGCACTCCTTGGCATCACTGTACAGCTGAAACAGTAAAAACAATAAACGGTCACAAAAGATGATGAATAGAGTTTTACATTTATAAGAAAGTGTTTACCTTGCCTTCCACCTCTGTAATTCTGCAGAGCGGTGCATCTCCTTTGGTTAGCAGAATGCGGGAGCGAGCCATGTTGGCGTGACGACTGGGCACGAGGAAGTTAAGGGGGAAGGGAGAACGGGAGGCAAACCAAGGCCGTGTCAGATTGGCGTAGTTTTCTGCATCCAACCAGAAAGTGTGCAACTGTGACGTGAAGGATAAAGAATCAGTCATGACACTTTAAACATTTATCAGAAGTTAGTTTGAGGTGGGGTCCCCTCACTAGTGCGGGTTGTAGTTTCTCCTCAAGAAGCGCAATATACGCCATGGTGTCAGCTCCTTGACGGGCACTCAGCTCATAGTCTGCATTAAACCTCTGGAAAGAATTTGAATTAATCCAATTCTAATTAAAGGCGAGTGCAACGCCTGGCACATGCAAAAAAGAAACACTTATAATACCTGCTTTCTCAGGAAATTGAGAATCTGTGAGGGCTCTTTCACAGAGGTGTCGCCGCAAACCAGCTCTGGGACTGTTGCTGTGTTTTTCATTTAGAAGAAAATAACAACAAAAAGGACCTTTACTCAATATATGAGTACTTTTACAAGGGTGAATGCACACAAAATTATACTTTTGCCAACCTGTCAGAGTTTTCCATGTCCAGTCTATGGTAGAAATGGTTACTTTGGCCCCGGAAAACTTGGCATATGCCTCAAAAGGGGAGAAAAAAATAGAAACAAAATAATTCAAATAGATAAAAATACTTTTTATTTTTTAAACACTGTTAGTAAAAAATGATAATAAGATAGGATTTTTTTCACAACAGAATTATCAATATATGTTGACCTGTATATTTTAGATCAGATCCAGATTAAACAAAATATATTAGATTATGCAATCTAAATATGATTGTGGGAGGATTCTAAGGCATTTTGCTCCACACTGACCTTGAAGGTACACTTTTAGTTCGCAATGACTAACAAACAACTACGGAGCCTAGAAAAAGTAAACATTCGCGAATATTAACATGCCCAATCCGCGTACATATTTTGAGGGCGTGTCCAGCCAGTAACGTGTATTGCGATGTATGCACGGACAGGTAACAGGCGCAGTGAACCGACCGGGTTAGCATGGAAGCTAACCGAAGAGGAGACAGCGAAAGAAAACTTCTTGTGACCCCAGCAAAAGTGACAAGCAGAGCGCACTTGTTCATGCAAACAAACGTGAATGTTACCAGTACGATGAGCGACTCGATGTGGACGGACGGCAGATCCCAATCGCCTCCCCAGCATCGTAGCTCCATGGCAGCCGCCATGCTTGCTCAGAGGAGGGCGGGGCGGCTCTGACGTCATAATGCCTACGCGTTCAGTATCCATGCATTCATCTTCTGAATCGCTTATCCTCACAAGGGTCACGGGGGGTGCTGGAGCCTATCCCAGCTAACTACAGGCATCAAATGGGGGCCACCCTGTATGAATCAGTGGCCGGCCAATCGTAGGGCATAATGAGACAACCATTCACATCTAGGGGCATTTTAGAGTGTTCAACCAGCCTTTGCTGCATGTTTTTGAAATGTGGGAGAAAGCCAGAGTACTGAAGAAATCCACGTAAGCCCAGAAAATTGTTGAGAAAACTATGCATATTAAACATACAATTTGAATTTCACATTAATTGCGCCATTCACTTTCTGATTGATCTATTCCTCATTAGTTGTTTTTATTTTTTTATTAAGCAATGTAAGCCAATTCGTTTGCGACTTGAGGGAGGGAACTCACGCCCCTCTGCTTTTAAAGCTGCGCCTGTAGCCAAATAGCCACCTCACCCCTGTTGAGATTTCGCCTCAACATCTGGGTGCTCGGCTTTCTCCATCATAAGCGACTGAAACTTTTCAGATCCAAGAGCAGCTCATCTTCTGACAGGAGACAATGAGTGCGTGGCCTGGTGTCTTGGCGCTGTCTCTGGTACTGCATCAGCTGTTCATCACTGGTAAAGCTCAAGGGATCGGTGAGTGCTGGCTATTTCAACTGCCATTCTACATTTGAAAACATTTATTGTGGGATTGTGCTTGGTTGCATTTCAAACTGCTCAATTTGGTGCATATGGCACTCTAATATACAGTGATACGACTAAACATACAATACTACTGGTGTTGCAATTTTAGAAAATGCCTGTGATCTAATCTATGGGGAGAATTATTGTAATTATTGTGCATTTAGAGTTACAAATTACAGAGAATGTCCCGCAAATACAGGATTTATAAATTATTTGTAATATTTTTTTTAAAACTACTGTGGAACCCCACTTATCTGACACACCTTAGCATAATCGGAGGAATGTATTCATTCATCTTCCATACCGCAAATCCTGACTTTGGCCAAAAAACAGACTACACTCTAGACTGGACGCCAGTCAGCCACAGGGCACACAGAGAGACAAAAGGTAGTGCCATTACATTGGTCTTGATTGGAAAAGCAGCTCTCTCTCTCTCTCTACCTGGCATCTGAAATGGCACGTATGCAAAAATCTGATTTGCCTGGAAACAACACTCCATTTTTTCCACATCATTTTCCCGTCACCTCATGTTTTTCTTGAGTTGCGCAAATGACCACATGCACACAAATGTGAAACAAGTGGACCAGTTCCAGTGGAAAGAGTATGCCGCTGCTTCGATTCCTTTCGGCAACTCCTGTCCTGTCCCCCCACTCTATAAAAGACAGCAGGCCTTCTCACATCTTCACGCAGGACACAGGCACACACTTTGACAGCCTGCCACACTTCATAAATATACTTAGCAAAGTAATGCACAGCAGAATGCCAAATATTACTCTTAGTACTTTTCATGAGGGAGAAAAAAAATGTCTTGATTGTGCAAATTTGACCTCAAATCTGACATACAAATCTGAAGTTGATCAACATCCCCGATATGGAATACATATATCAGTCCAAAGAGGTTCTGCTTTTGTAAATTTTAACTAAATTTTGACCTTTTTTCTGTTAGTGTATGACCTCCTGGTGTCACCGGATTGCCTGCCAGACTTGCTCCAAGGAAACTTGAAGAATAAAGGACGGGACGAAGCCTTTTTGCTGTCCACCTTCAAACTTCAAAACAAGTCCCCTACATCTCTTTACAGTGTCATTAACCCTTCAGACAACAGCAAGTACCTGGAACTCAATGTTCAGGCCAAATTGAGCAAAGGTGAGAGATGATTGCTCAAGTATTGTATTTTTCGGAGTAGAAATCGCACCAGCCAAATAATACACAATGAATAGGGGAAACAACACTTCACTGTAGTATAAATATATTTTTTTTGCGAGGGCCATTTTCTATTTTTTATCAGAAACCAAGAAGAAACATATATCAAAGTAACAATAGTAAAATAGGGAACAACAGGCTAAAAAAAAAGAAAAATATATAAGAGGGACAGTTGTATACCAGTGGCAGGACCGGCCAAAATTTGCAAAAAAGTGCGATTTTTAGTCCAGAAAATACCGCATGTGCCGAACTAATATCCAGCACTTTGATGCACTCCAGTCACTCTGCGATACCAGAGGACTGACAGCAGACACACTACGACCAGTTTCAATCATGGTTCCCTGGCCGACGGCAATGACCATCATGTGATGCTTCATGTTAGCGGTCTGCAAAGAGGGCCCCCTCGCCTCAACATCTACGTGGACTGCAGGCTGGCTCACACAGTGGATGATGTGCCAGCTGCTTTTGGGTCTATCCCACGCAGTCCACATACAGTGGCACTTAGGACCCTGCGGGTACGGTAAATGAAAAATAACATTCGGGGGGCACTTGATCTGGTTTTGTCTTTCATCTGTGATGAAGGGTGGGGTCAACGACATGAAACTGGTGCTTGACGACACCATCGAAAATGTAGCCACGTTGCAGGACTGCAGGCTGGATCAGAGTCAACCTATTCAGCTGCTGAGTGAGAGCACAATACCACACAAACATTTTTTTTTAAATATTAAGCTAATGACTATTAAATATACAATACATACAATAAATGCTTCAATAACAGTTGTAGTGAAACACACAACCGCCAGACTTTTAATGACTTTCCAAAATGTCCGTAAACATCCACCAAGAGTATCATAATCCATCTTTGTGACATATTCTTAGGTTTCCAGGCAAGCAGAAGCACGGAGGAGCAGACCACAATGCAGGAATTAAAGAGCATGCTGGGAGAACTCAAGGACATGCTTAATCAACAGGTAACTGATTCCTAATCTTTCTGTTGTTGTATCTATTAAATAGATTGTCATAATTTCCCTTTTTTAAATTAATAATTTAAACTTTTATTCCAAGATAAAAGAGACCAACCTTCTGAAGAACACCATCACAGAGTGTCTCCCTTGTTGTAGGTGACATGGAATTCATAACTATTTCCTTCCAGTGGACTTTGTATCCTTATTTGCAACAAACCGTTTCTGGAAGGCCTTTTCTTTTCATTTACACTTAGATAATGTATAGTAAGGGAAAACATGATGTCAAAGCAACTAAAAAAATTCTGTCTTTATATTGTCAGCTGGTCTTGGTGGAGGTCCAACCAACCCAGAAGAACCTCAAAACCCGCGCCCGTATGAAATACCTCCTTCCTGTCCACCTGGAACGTGTTTCCAACAGGACATGTGTATTCCCTCATCAACGGGAGGGTACCAGTGTGCTCCCTGTCCTGATGGATATACAGGGGATGGGATTCAATGTGATGACATAGACGAGGTACTAAAGTATCTTCAAATTGGCAAAGAGACACTCATTTTTTACTTCTTTCTATATATTTAGTGCCAGTTCAATCCATGTTATCCTGGTGTAAAATGTGAGAATACTGCACCTGGATTTCGGTGTGGCAAATGTCCAAAGGGGTATGATGGACCAGAATTGAATGGAGTTGGAATTTCCTATGCTCAATCCAACAAGCAGGTATCGCTATGCATCTATGTAATGAATTAAAAATTCATGCTACTGTACTTGAGTAGAGTGGTCTAGTACCTTTAGTTTACCTGCATATTTATTGATTAAACACTGCATGGTCAAAGGCTACTGCACATCTACAAGACTGTTGAAAATGGAAAACTATGACTTATGAAACGCCATTATTATATACAGTACTGCATCAGTATTCTTTAGAATTTAATTTGAATCAGAATTTGGCAGAAAAAATATAGACACATTTTCTTTGCATGGGTGTTTAAGATGTGTGAGGATATCGATGAGTGCCTGAACCCACCTCAACTCGGAGGTTGCACCGCCAACTCCCACTGCATCAACACTAACGTAAGCAGAGTCAAATAAAACCAGTTCAAGATCTTAAGGGCTCCAAAATGTCTGGTGACCGTGCTCTATATTCTCCAGGGCTCCTTTCGCTGTGGAGAATGTGAAAATGGTTTCACGGGTGACCAGGTTAGCGGCTGTCAAGGTACCAGATTCTGTCCCAATGGTCAGCCCAATCCATGCGATGCCAACGGCGAGTGTGTTGTGCAAAGAGACGGCAGTATTAGCTGTGCGGTGAGATCAGACAAATTCTCCAGACTTTCAGATTGAATTGTACTTGCAAAACTTTCACCTTGAGAAGATAAAAGCATCCCTGCTTTTGTATGTACATGTTAGTGTGGTGTTGGTTGGGCTGGAAATGGCTACAAGTGTGGAAAGGACATCGATATTGATGGATATCCAGATGAGCCTCTTAACTGTCTAGAAAACAACTGCAATAAGGTGAAGAATATATGTGTGTACCTATCCGTTACCCATCATAGCTTTAAAAAGTTATAATAATGTTTCTTTCAATGTATTTTTTTCTAGGACAACTGTGTCTTTGTCCCAAATTCTGGCCAAGAAGATGCTGATAAAGATGGGGTGGGCGACGCCTGTGATGAGGATGCTGACAGCGATGGCATCAGTAACCTAGATGTAACTAATACATTTCTACACAAAAATATTTCAATATAAACCCCCATTTTTAAGGTAATAATGTAACAGGGTGTTTGAACATTGTAGGACAACTGCTGGTTGATTCCAAATGTGGACCAAAAGAACAGTGACAAGGATCACCATGGCGACGCCTGTGACAACTGCAGAAATGTGGAAAATCAAGCCCAAAGAGACACAGACAGAGATGGGCTGGGAGATGAGTGTGATGACGACATGGACGGAGATAGTAAGTTTGTGTTTATCAAGCAAACGTTTAAAGTTTGTTGAGTTTTTTCCCCCACAGTTTACATGTAATAATAGTTCCTTGTCTGCCCTGGTTGTCAATTTATGGCAGGAAAACTCAGGTGTTATGGCAACATTATGTGAAAGACTATTAGACATTATTACGTTAGAATGGTTCAGTGTCAGACACGCTTTCGCAAAATGAGGTTGTACATTTGAGGCGTTTTTTTTAGGTCTTGTTCCCTTCCCAAACGCATGAAAGAGTCAGTCTTAGTCTTTATTCCCAAAATTCATCTTAATTCAGTCTCATTAAGGTCTGGTTTGAGGTCATTCCTATTGCAGTTTCAGTCGTCTTGTTGTGCGCAACACTCGGTGTCATGCAGTATAGTATTCATTTAGCTGTGTAATTTCTCACTTGATGGGTGGGCAAGCGCTTGAAAACTTTTTTGTTTGTTTACAAGCACTCTCCAGTCAATTTTCCATCTTATGTTCTGTATAAGAGGCTGTAATTGCAGGGCGTCATTTTTGTAAATGTCATGGAGTGGCTGAAGTCAAAGTAAAAGATGGGTGAGAAACTGGACTTTTATTTCATAAAATGACATTTTTAAAATAATGTTCACTTGAGGCTTACATAGCGAAGCTTTATTTGTTCAACATCCTCTTGTTCTGTTCTTGGTCTTTTTAACTAAACCCCTCTTTTTATTTTCATATAAGACCTCACTAGTTCGGCTGAAAACAGTGTGAATTGTTTTCAGTGTAATTACAGGAATTTTCACAAGCTTTCCTCTGAATTCTTCTTCAAATGCTCTTTTTTTCCACTGGAGACTTTTACTCCCTGTGTGTACCTTTGCTCCCATTGTGTTATGGCAAATTATCTAAATCCAAATTATGGCCCACCTTCTTTTTCCTAATCAGTACATCTGAGGTCAGTTTTCATGCTTGGTTGCGTCTGCCCCGAAAATTTTCCATGCAGGCGTCTGCCAAACGTTGACAGCCCCTGGAAACTATTTGATCTTTGTCTTAAAAACACAAGGCTATTTGGCCGTCTATTTGTTAGTGTCAAGTTCTGCACTGCCTCAAAGTCTTTTGGTTTCCTTCCACTCTTTTACACACTTTTCAACCAAATGTTTTTCTCCCAGATTTAAAGAATAATGAGGACAATTGTCTTCGTGTGATTAACCCGGATCAGAAAGACAAAGACAATGATGGCGTAGGAGATGCCTGTGACAGCTGTCCTGATATGGCCAACCCTAACCAGGTAATTAACCAAACAAATATATGGAACCTCCCCCTAAAATGTTTTCCTTTATCAAACTTGACCAATGCTTTTTATTTTTGGCATCCGCAGTCAGATTCAGATGATGATCTTGTTGGAGATACTTGTGATGACAACATAGACACGTAGGCACTCACAGATCCACTTTTTACAGTCATTTTACTGTAATTACGGTCTAAACATTTTCCGAAAGAAACTTAAATTTGGGTGTTTTGTAAAATACATTGTTTGCTTTCAGCATACCATTGACATCTATTATTGTATTTGTTTCTACTTTCCTCCCACATTTTTTCAGCCTGTTTCCACTTTTCAAATTGCCAATCATGACCTGATGTGAACTTCCTCCTCTTTTGTAGTGATGGAGATGGACATCAGAACACAAAAGACAACTGTCCCAATGTTATTAACTCTTCTCAGTTGGACACAGACAAGGATGGCATGGTGATAATAATCCCCTGTGGTGGTTGCATGACCTTCTTCTAAAAGTACAACATCATTGGCAGGGAGACGAATGTGATGACGATGACGACAATGATGGTGTCAAAGATGATGAGGACAACTGTAGACTGGTCCCCAACCCGGACCAAAAAGATACAGATAGTGATTACGTTATAATTTTGTGGTATGGTTTAGTGGGAAATGGGCGTTTTTTTTGTACCGAAAAAATGCGTTTGTGTTCCAGATGACAAAGTGGGGGATGCATGTAAAGGAGACTTTGACAAAGACAATGTCATCGACATTGTCGACCACTGTCCAGAGAATGCTGAAATCACCTTGACGGATTTTAGAGCTTATCAAACCGTGGTTCTGGATCCAGAAGGGGACTCGCAGATCGATCCCAATTGGGTGGTTCTCAACCAGGTGAGCATGCAGTATCACTTCTTCACCTTGCAGAAATTACATAGACAACAATGCATTATTCAATCATGATTTGGGGATTTTTCAGGGGAAAAAAAGTTTGGGACACCTTTAAAATTAAAAATGGTGATGATGCTAAGATATGATTTCTCTCAAAATGGTGCAATCATGAAGTTGTTTCTTTTCTTAAAGTGTATTAGAGAAAGAAATGCTCAAAATTCCTTTTTAAGATTTTAGGTTTGTTTTTAGGGAATACAAACATCTTTCCAGAAATAAAATTTGATAATACATATTAAGGTAATCAGTAAGTTTAACTATGACTTTCTTTCTGTGCAAAGTTGACATTTTAGTATCTTTTTTCCCCACAGGGTTTCGCATCATAGTTAAATTTAATTGCTCTTGCTATGACAGAAAAAGTCCACCCCAACAAAGAGTCTCAAAAGGTTTTGAGAACTAAGAATATAATGATTCTGATTATTTATAGGGGATGGAGATAGTCCAGACCATGAACTCTGACCCTGGGCTAGCTGTAGGTGTGTATTGTTGTTTTTCTCTTTTTTCTCTCTTTCAATGAAATGCTATTTTACTAAATGCCATCCCTTCCTGTGCAGGCTACACGGCATTCAACGGTGTGGACTTTGAAGGAACCTTCCACGTCAACACCGTAACAGATGACGACTACGCTGGCTTCATTTTCGGTTACCAGGACTCTTCGTCCTTCTATGTGGTTATGTGGAAACAGACCGAGCAGACCTATTGGCAAGCTGCACCTTTCCGAGCCGTTGCCGAGCCCGGAATACAACTAAAGGTACGCGCTCGCTGTCTCGGTCGATTTTTTTTTAAGTTCATCTTTGCTCACTTCTTGTATGTCTGTCCTCAAATAGGCAGTGAAATCCAAAACTGGGCCTGGAGAGTATCTGAGGAACTCCCTGTGGCACACCGGAGACACTGCGCAGCAAGTTCGTCTTCTCTGGAAAGATCCCAGGAACGTAGGATGGAAGGACAAAGTGTCCTATCGTTGGTTTCTCCAGCATAGACCACAAGTTGGTTACATTAGGTAAATACACGTCATTACATTCATTCACAATCAAGGCATAACCAACTATTCACCTTCTAGGGCTCGGTTCTTCGAGGGCTCGGACCTGGTAGCCGACACAGGCCTGACACTTGACACCAGCATGAGAGGAGGAAGGCTGGGTGTCTTCTGCTTCTCTCAGGAAAACATCATCTGGTCCAATCTTAAGTACAGATGCAATGGTGACTATTATTGGCTTAGTCTGTCATATAAGGATGTATGCTGTCTTACATAAAGCAATGTCAACCCCTTTTCCCCCTGCAGATACTATTCCTGATGACTACAATCAATTCAATCCCTCATCAACTGGAAGTTCTGATAAATCATAAAATGTCAATTTGGGCCATGATATCCTTTGACAGAAGTGTGTATCAACAGGTACGAATGTGTTGGAACTATCCAGCGCAGTTTTCATCATTTATGCAGTTAATAAATATCTAATAAAATCAATACTCAGATAAATTGATCATTTTGTACATGTGAGGTTGCAAATTAAAAGATTGAGGCCTGAGTTTTTAAAAAAAATTACAATTTAAGGGCTGAAAAAGGCTAATTTTAATGACTAATATTTCCACAATACAACATGAGCATAAATGCAGATAAGTTACTCAAATCAATATAGTATTAGAAAACAATGGAGTTTGCAGGTCATGTGAGAAAAGTATCTGTCATAAAGCATTTGTGTGACCATAACATTTCTCAACATCCAGTGTTGAATCAAATTAAAATGTGTTTTTAGTGTAAGTAGTTGCTATAAAATAGAAAAACACTTCTTGAATGAAATGAAAACACTGCCAGTGAATACATTTTAGCGTTCAGTAGCCGTTTTCCAAACAGCTGCATGCTTTAAAGTTGTAAATCATCTACTTGTGTCATTGTTAAATAAGGTCAGCTTCCATACGGTAAACAGAGATGTATTTCTACCAAAAAAGGTTTTGCTCAAAAGGAGCAGGTAGATTGATGAAACCTGAAATATCCTAAAACAACATAACTTCATAAAAAAATCTACAAAAAAGCAAACACTATCACAATAGATACTTACAGGTAAGCCTGAGAGATGAATTTGTAAAATGTACTCCAGATTTTACATATTGCCTCACAAATGGTCTACAAAAACAGGAAAAAAAAATATATACATGGTATAGAATGAAAGTTGTCAAGTCTATTTTAACTGGGAGAGGTTGATAAGGATGATTACTGTCAGCACTCCCAGTTCAAATCTACCGGATGAGTATCACTGTCAATGGCAGCCTAAGAGTTCATATATCCAATTAATTGACATATTTGTATGGCCTTCTTAAAGGAGATTGTAACACAAAACTGTCAAGAGTAATTGTAAAAAGAAAAAGAGAAAATACCGTCAAGGTATCAACAGCTTATCATACAAGAAACATTTGCACATTATGTCAAAAAAGGCATCAGATGTTCCCCTGGCTACGAAAACTGAGTTTAGCAAAGGACAGTGGTTCAGGGGGGGAAAAAAGATTTTAAAAAAACAACATCACTGGTCCCTTGGCTCTTCCTCAAAGCTACAAGAGGACGACCTCTCAACTTGGAAGTCCCCTGACCCGAGAGGGTAGGATTAGGTCCTAGGCCTCAAAGCGCTTGGGACAGATGATGGGAACAATGAGAGTTCCAAAGTAAAGTAAGAGACAGACCCACGAAGATGAGATCTTAATCCAGAACACTGACCAGCTACCATCCAACAGTTTCTCAATTCTGTAGTTGTCATAGCTGAAAAAGACAAAAGTCAATGTCAAATTTCGGCAAGCAAAGACATCGGTGAGGTCTAAAGCAGCAAGGTCTGCCGGCCTTATATTCTGGAATATATTTAATGGCCAAGTGTGATAACTTACTGGAACCAATTGGTTATGGTCATCATGACATAAAGGGAACCCAGGAAGAAGACAAAGTGGAAATATTTGTAGCTGTAAGTGGTCACCTCGCTCTCATCATACACCACTTTTTGCCCTGTATTCTCTTCATCATAGTCATCTGAAAGTGAAAGAACATCAGTCAGATCACTTCACTTTCACTAAATAAACATTGCGTTTGATCATGTATCATGCCTGCACTTCATGCTTTTGAGATATGGGAGGAAACCAGAGTTATTAATTAATTAATTGTAATATGAAAGTATTTAAGAATCTATTTTTCCAGTCATTTATTGTGAGGTATTTGTCTTCTGGCACATGTTTTGCCACGACCTTATCTCCAGCAGGAGGCAGTAGTAGCCAAAAAAAACCTCTCCAAACTTGTGACAATCTCCTAGTAACAGTGACATCATGTACATGTACTTTTTCACCCTGTCGCATCAGTGTGATGAATAACAATGAACAGGGCCTCCATGTGTGTGCGCACACTACCGCTGGGAACATATTCACCTACTCAACAGGCTGCAGGGAAACGAGTAGAGAGGAACAATGGAGGAAATGAAAAGGTGTGACATTGAGGGAATTATTTTTTTTTACCTGCGTCATCTCCAAAGCAGAAGCAGCATCGTGCTCTCTGTGGGATTAAGACAAACAGATTAAACTCATGAAGACTAAAAAGACAACCTTGGCATTTAATCAATTAAAATGATCAATTCAACTTAACCCATCAAAAGAATGTATTAACCCACAAATTTGAGCAGAGTAAATATATTTACTTCATTTTCCGGTTCACTGTTTCTGCACACTCGGAGCGCCACAGATCTTCGTTTAATTGTGGAGGTCACGCTGGCAAAGGGGTGAAAAAACAGAGAGGCTGTTATTTTACATCACATTACGTTTTTCTTAAATATCATGTGGTGTTCTGGACTATAGTCTCATTTGTTACCACACTTGTATCTCAGTAATCTTTTTTTTTTTTTTTTTACCAAGAATAAAGGATGCAGCAAAACATGATAATGCCTCCCAGAGTGGAGACGATCTTTCTGTCACTTTCCTTCCCAGATTTGAACGGGAAAACACACACAGTTGTGTTGAAGCCGTCTTGCTCCACCACTGCAAGTACAACAGCACCAGAAGGTTTTATGTTTAGTAGTATTATGCATGTGCATTAGAACAAGTATGATGAATTATTAAATATTCAAAACTGGGACTGTGGAGATGGATAAATAATAGGGAAAAGTGGGACGAATATGTTTCTGGGACTAGTTCATCCCCTAGAACAATGTTGCAGAAAAAAATGTTAGCAAATCAATAAAGCAGGATAAGTAAGTCTTGCGTGTGCCTTGCGCCATTTTTTTATAATGTATATGGCTAGTTGAGTGCATGTTAATATAGCAAAAAGGGTAGGTAAACTATGTTCTATAAATTGATGTCATAGAGAAAAACAGGCCAGTTTTAAACTATGCACTAAAAAATAAAGACCGTTTACTTTTCAGAACAGTTTAAATTAAATAATTTCCTATTGTATTTGTTGTAACTATGTATTCATACCCACTTTCTTTAGGTTTGCTGGAGAAGGCTGAGAAGGTGAGGTACATGACATAAACACTGATAACTCCTGGCTGGAGTAGGCCAGATGCGGGCTGGACTGAGGTGACACACAGGAGAACAAACCTCAGAATCAAGCTTGTTTTTTTTTACCCAGGAACATTGTTTAAAATTTAAACAATGTTCCTGGAATCTTCTGCAATTATTTAAACTTTAAATAATTGCAGAAGATTCCTTGGCTCTTAAATTGTCACCTACGTTTCTGAATGACTGGTGAGATGGCGAGCAATGACACGATGAGACACAGGGTCCCATTGATGCCCAAGAAGATCTTGTTGAGCCGGCATACCACGGGGTTGGTATAGTAGATGGCCATAAAGACCACAGCTCCAACCGCAATGCTGAAGAGCACCAGCGTCACCAAAGCTAGCGCCGCATACCATAAGCGGTTATACTTCACTCCTGAACTCCTGTATATTAATGCATATACAAACACAAGGATACAAGGAAAACAGGGTGAAAACAAGAAGAATATGGAAAGGGAACTTAAAATATAACAAGGAATAAAACTAAGAAAACCAACAGGGTCCTAAAGAAATAAATCAAAGGCAAATAGGTCTGATGAGTTATTTCTGAAGTACAATCGGTGCAGCACATTTAACAGTTTCAGTGAATTTGTTATTTCTTCCACAACAAAATCATATCAAGCCAAGTTATTTTTTTTAAAGTAAACTCACAAAATAAGTACCGTATTTACCGCAATATAAAGGCACATTGCACCCTCAATGAATGGCCTATTTTAAAAATGAGTTTCATGTATAAAGCGGATCGGATTATAAAACGCAGTAGTAGTGGTGCGCGTGGTAAGGGATTGTGTTACACATCCACTAGATGGAGTTGTAGTAGTGGTTAGGAGTTGTGCTACCATGAACAAAACAGAATTTCATACAATGGTTAACCAATATTGATCCATATATAAGGCTTTTAGTTTATAGTGCAGGTAAAATACGGTATGTTCCACCCACTAAATTTTTCATGTAGTAATTGTATTGACGGGCCATTGTATGCTTCCTAAGGTCGACTGACTGACCAATTTGTGTTCCATCTGTGGGCAAACTCCACTAGCAGCATGAGCTGGATCAGCAGGAAGATGAAGCCGCCAGCCGCTCCAATGTAGCGCCACACTAAGGAAACACATGAAAACCATTGCATTAACTTTTTATGGTAGTACTAATGGTGTATCACAAGTTTGGTGCAATGTTCTACCACACATTCAAACAGAAAAAAGTATATCTACTGTCTGGTGTCATTATTGACTACCACCACCAGTCTTAAAGCATATTTTTTAAATGGTCATAGTCAAGATTATTTCTAGTACAAAGTATTTACCTTCCAAAAATGTTTCCTCTTGCGGAATGAAGAATCCTCCGGCACAACTGGCTACAAGCAAAACAAATTTTGGGAACCAGAACCTAAAAAAAAGGCAAAAATACAAACACTATTTTTAAAAATGTCTCTATAAAGGAAAATAGGTCAAGTAGGTCACAATAACACTCACATTGGACAATATAGCCAATTAGCACATGCATGTGGATCCACATTGTATTATCTTAAACTAGGTGAACTTTATGTTGTATGTGCATTCCTAATTTCCTGGAAGATCATCTCAGAAGACCTTATTTTGTGATACAGAACGTGGTTGGATGTTTAGTTTATCATTTACTGTAGGAGTGATATTTGGATCTTGTGACTTGCCTTCAAATGCATTTACAGACGACCAGAAGTAACGTTTGGCGTCGACTTAAATTCTTACCCGTTATGTATGGCCGCCCTCCAGCCAGTACTTTTATTGACGCCTATGGTAAAGAGGGAGAAGAGAAAGAAGAAACAGGCCATGCCAAAGCAGACCTTGTAGACAGCAGAGTAACCAACCAGGGTCCTGCAGTTTGTCCCTGCATTCAACTTGTCACACAATTCACTGTAGAAGGGGATCTAAGTGAAAACATACACACAAAGCCAAACTGGATTAGCTCACTGCTGTATTGAACCCCATTGAAACCCAAAGCCTCCCACCCACCTCCACCTCCACTCATGTTTGTCTAGGCCTCAGTGAAAAGACCCAATAGCCTCTATTTTGAGTGTCACACCCCTTAAAGGGGCAAAAAGAGTGAACAGGCGGGAACAGCAACCCTGATTTTTTTTCCTCTTTTGAGCTCCTTTTCATGAAATAATGGCTTTAGCCTATTAGACAAGTATTACAACTGAAGTTCAATTTGTACAAACAGAAGACAGGATTAATTATTACATTTGATAAAGAAGAGATGTGATTGTAGACAGTGTTTACTTACATTTTTCATCTCCCCCTCAACCGTCGGAGACATCATGACGATACAGACAATAGTGACCAGAAGGAAAAACAGGGTGTACATAAATCGGGTTGTTGTGGACTGTTTCATCTTGGGGCAGCAATTGCAGCAGCATGAGCAGGCTGCAGAGCCGCAGCAGCAGGCAAGCTGCAAAGTGAAAGAAAGAACAGAACAACCCAGAGTCTCGTTAGATAATAATCTCTTTCATAAAGTGTATCAAAGTATTGTAATCCCTGTGTTACATTACTTTTGGAGGACTGTGAGCAAAAAACATTTTCTCTGAGTGTGTTGTGTGTGAGACTGTGATGCGGTTTCTAAGAACAGGGAGTGTTTTACGGAACATCCTGTTGTGATGACAATGTCTGAGGCAAACATTCCCTTTGTTCAGCAAATGCATGATAATTGCACTTCTAATAATTCCAACACTTGCCTTTACATTGTGCAAATCAGGCACCTCAAGCAGCAGGAATCCATTATGTTCTTTCAAGACACGGCAAAATGACAGGCTTGGCATTTTATTTGGGAAAGACAAGTTCTTAGTTTAATAATGCTTTTAACTGTTCGTAGCCTACATCCATATAAACATCCAAAAATAAGAGAGAAAATACTCTCCTTAAATCTTCACTACTAGACTTTATCTTGAATAGAGAAGTGTAGAAAAGAAACAGATTATGATTATCATGGCACATCTTACTATATATCTGTAAAGGCTCTTGACAATATCAAGGAAATCCAAATAATCTGTACATTATAGAATAATTTAAGTGTAGCTCTATTGATTCTTGCAAGATTTACTGTCTTCAATTTGTCTCGCAGCCATGGCAGTAATCTTGGGCTTTATCAAAGTGCCTGCTATAAGCCAGGGTCTTTACTATGTCTTTAGGGTAAGTCAGTGTGAAAAATAGTCAAATAGAAAAGGTTCTGTTCAAAACATAGCACAACCGTATGATAAGTATCAAGGTAGAGTCAAAAGTCAGGAGTTTTATCCCCATGCCTATGTAGTTTTGAGGTATATACTTTATTTTCACTTGAGATGAGGACATATTGGTTAAATCGTTTATTCTTGTAGGAAGACATTCTAATTTCTAAATCCGCCCATCCGCACTCCAAATATAAGCTTTTGTTGCTCACAATGATTATGACCTACATCTTCAAACTAGTCATTTGGTTGTCCTGTGGCATTTAAATAGATGCTTTTGGGGGTGTGGACCGACCGGGATGCAGTTTTGGCAAGCAAGCACGTCCGGGGCTTCGGCTCCTCTAAAGGCCGTGTCAACATGCTTGAGCTCCTAACCAGCATTTTCCTCCACACTGCTTAATAGGATAATGATTCTGCATCCACGTCCTCCTCAAAGGGCGATTAATTAAGCATTACTGGGTGAAATTAAGCAGGAAACAAACAACGCATTTCACAGCGAGGGTGTTTGGGATTCATTAGTTATGGGGTGTTTGACCAGTGAACTCTACACTGTGAGGGGAGCAATGACAAATGCTGTATGGAGAGAACAAGTGAGCCAGGAGAGGGTGTCAAAAGAAATTCTCTAAAGCAGTATCCGTGGTAACCAATGCTACCCTTAGCCCACTCCATAACCCCTCTTCAACTGCTTGTATGCCCTGCGAACATATGGACAGGTGGTCAGCGTGTCTACAACATATGTCTCTATTTTAATGCCTATGGCAACCCCCCGCTTGCTTGTCATGTTTTTCTAGCCCTCAGACAAAAAGATCTTTATCCTCAGTGGCTTTAATCAAATAAAAATGGGTCTCACTAATGTCTCAACTGAATGGAGAATTTAATCAGTTCCTCCAAAAAGATTTGTCACATATTATCACGTGATTAAAACTCACAATCATCAGTTTGTTTTGCTCACTACGCCCTGACTATTTGATTCACCTGCCCTTTGACCCTATTTCAAATACTTGGACAAAAACTTCACTCTTGGCTACAGAGGTCCTCTTTGTTGAATACACCAACAGGAAGGCCTCAGGAATTCTGCTGAAAATGGGGTTTGCTTACAGCAACAAAAAAAAGGGGGATGATGGAACACAATCTGCAAGGTACTGTTTATGTATAGAAGCAAAACAACAACCGTATTTTTTTGGGACTATAAATTGCACTAGTCAAATAATGCACAATAAAGATGAAATATATATACATAAGTCAGACTGGAGTATAATTTTCGGGAGGGCATTTTTTTATCTGATCAGAAGACCAAACATATGTCAAAGTAACAATAGTATAACAAATACAATAAATAAAATATATATCATAAAAAATTCTATAGTGAATAAGTAAAATAGAGACCAACAGGACAATTAGGCATCTGTTAACATAACAATATATTTTTTTCAGATAAAACTATAGCCCAAAAAAAACCTAACAGGCTGTCAGTGGTCAGTGAGAGAAAAAAATACATACTATAAATAGGTAACACTTGAGTATACGTCTCAGGCTCAGGCGAATTAAAAATGAAAATTCATGCTTCTTCCTATTTTTTCTTAAATTATGCAGCAACAGGCTTTGTGAGAAAAATAATCTGTAAATTTGGAATAGGCGTTTACTGATAACCTCTGTGGAATAATGCTGACTAGGTTGAACTACATTTCAGGCGAAAGTTTCGACACACCCCACTCTCAAATTACAGCAGCCAACCAGAAAAAAAAGTTTTAGTGAAAGGGCTGAAAGGAAAGACATCATGGACAAAAGGAAAAAGATTCACGGCATAGCCTCCCCTCCTACTGTGAGAATGACCATGGGTCGCCTTACACTGACATTCCCATTGTCTCTATCTAGGCAGCTGTGTATACACAGCAAAAAAATGTATCACTACTCTGTTTTCTATAAACACCATGTCTTTGCATCTTTCTTAGCAAACACTTTAAAGCCCATAACCTGAAAAGTCAAGTACAACAGCAGAGGCTTACTAAAGTAGCAAACAAAAGTGACATCACACAAGCTGTGACCAGGTTCTTTTGTTCCCAGCCTCTGAAGTAAGAGTCATACTTTTCTATAAAGCTCCTGTTGCTAAAGCACCATTTGGGATGCTTTAATTGTTTTTAAGTGAAAAGAAAATATATTTTTATTAAAGTATTTAGTATTTACATTTTATTGAATGTATACATTGTTTAGTTTTGTGCAACACATTGTTTAGTCAGCTTGTTTTACAGGGTGAAAGAATGTTCCCTGACCCTTCAAGTGTCGGGTGGTCGCATCTCATTCTTGCACATTGTTATAATTCCGGAATGTCTTTCCATGTGATTTCCTTAATACAGTTTAAGTAGGCATTTATGTTAAGACTTTTGGGCTTGCGTAACCTATGCGTTTCAACCTTACACAGGGCTGTGTTGATATGCTTCTCAGGTCACGTGGTTGGTCAGCAGAGCGAATGGTATAGGGGACTACAGCCAAACTGGTGCCAAACTTCAGGGCGATAATTTTACAAGCCCAACACAGACTTTACGGATCAGTTGTAACACTTGTGGCACTACAGCAGATGTGCTGTCCCATTAGAACCCATTGCAAGACTATAACCATTGGTTAAAAGTAAAAAGGATATCAGTCAGGATGAAATTTAATGAGTACAATTTTTAGCAGATGACAATTTAATTTCTTAAGAATGTTGCACTTGCAGAGGTTAATATAAAGTGTTGCCATTTTATGCTCATGTGTTTTAATCATTGTTAAAAAGTTTTATGATAACTCATTACCATGACCATTATATTCGCATTAATAATCTTAAATTACAACGTATGAATAATTATTTTAAAAGATTTGCAATTTCAGAGCGGAGAATTAACTGGTAGCATGACATAAATGATGAAGCTGTTAGTTACAACAAGGATGAAGATCTCTATATTATGCACCCAATATCTTTAATTAACTGTGCCAGCGAATCATGCTGACTTGCTGCACATCTTACATGCTTCCACATGGTTTCAGTGCTGTCCTACTCTGCCAGCCAATGCTCACAGCTCTTTGGATCAACATCAGAATTGGGCAAAAGCCTACCCCCCACTACACTGCAACATGGTGTACATCACAATCACATTGAGATTTGATGAGTGACTTGCTCCCACACTATGATCACTCCTTCTTCCAAACTAAACAGTTCTGCACTCTGTGTTTATTCATTTCCATTTGGAGGCCAAGAAGGAAATGGTTGGATCCCACTCCAATTTAAGATGCATAAGGCCCAATTTGCACACACATTCAAAGTCAGAAAAGTTAATTATACCCTGAGGTAGAAGAAATGGACATTGGGGATGAAAACTAGCAAAGCATCAAGACGGTTACAAATGAAACTCATCTCCCTTTTTGTCTCAGAATCCCTTCAATTTTCCATGTCTTTCTGCCACTGAAGCAAGCAGGAAATTACCCAGTTTTCCCTAGATGAGAGATGATCTTGTATAATTAAATTCCTGAGCAGAGAGCTGCTGGGCAAAATCTCTTAGCTGGGTTTGGTCAGAATTCTTGGGGAAAAGCCTTTAAGGTCAAGACAATTGTGTATGTTCAACAGAAGATGTTTGATTTTAGCATGGCAATGTACAAAAACAGAATTGTGATTATAGTGCCTCGTGAAATGAGATACGATGAAAGCCATTTGAACATTCTGGCTTTAGAAAAAGAGCATGGAACAGAATAAAAACAGCAATTGGTTAACATGGCTTCTAAATGCAGATGTGAGCCCTCGGAACAAAAAATGACTACTCATTTATTTACCACTTCTCGTATAATGACAATAAAGGCATTTAATTCAATTTAATGAGGCTTTTAATTTCAGATGCCGGGAGCCGCATGTGGCTCGAGAGCCACATGGTCACCACCCCTAATCTATACCAATTATACTAACTCCAGGTTTAAACCGAGATCTTACTTGAGCATTTTAACAAAGAGATCGCGAGATGAAAAAAGACAAAACAGGCAAAGACTGTCATTTGTTTTTAGATAAGAAATGACAGACTGAAAAAATGACGAATATGATGAGTAGTAATGAGTGACCGGATGGAAAAGTTATACAGATCACACTGCTATACGACATTAAATCCTTTGAAATCTGCCACGGCTGCAAAAACACGTCTGAAGTGGAAAAATTCAGCAATATCCTGTTTCTGTTCAACATCTGCTCAGACATCAATGACGACATATTTCTGATCAACGAAGTGTAGCTAGATCTCGGAAGCCCTACTATTGCTTTGCCTTTCAATATAAAAAAACAAGGCTCACCATGCGTAAATGATGAAAATAATCCACGTTTAAAAGATCCACGACCTTTAAAAAGGGGGGATTGATTTCGGCACTGTAGATGGGTACATACGTCAAGCAGACACCACAAAGCGACGATCGCGTCAGGCTAGCGCTCTATTTTTAACGCAAAAAAATCCCCAAAAATATGCTCAGATCAACGCGTTTTTCTTTGCTCACCTGCGAGATACAACACGGAGTACACATCCTAAAGGGATACGATGACCTGCTTGAGAGAAAAGGCGATCTCGGCACTCGTTGTAGGCAAGCGGAAACACATGAAGACGTCAACAAACGCGGTGGAAAGAGCTGCTTTTTGTCTTCGTGCGCCCGCCTCTCCTCCTCTCTTCTCTCTAGACGCACTACTGTACTACAGTCTTTAGCGTTTTCCACCCTCCCTTCCCCCACAAATACTCTGTCACCGACACTGTATATCGCTAAAACATCAGTTTCCATATGTACAGTAGTTGTAGTTCGTTTTCCTTATTTTTCCTTCCAATTTTTAATACACATTTGAAAACATCTGTACCGTTTTGACTCAAAATGAAGTTTTTATCTTTCCTCTCTTGACAGATCACGCTTTTTTATATTATGTATTTAAAAAGCAGTACAAACTAGTACTGCTAATCAATTTCTTGCTGATAGACGATCGATTTTTTGGACAAGGATATGATATTTGCCATTGTTTGACGCCTTCAGTGACAGTGGTCACGAGAGTTGCCATCTATTCAAAGGTTGACACTTTTTGTTGTTGCTGTCAGGGTTGTTAGTGACTATTTGTTAATCTCATCTCGTTTTCTGAGGCGCCTTATCCTCATTGGGGTCACAAGGGGGTGCTGGAGCCTATCCTAGCTGACTGCGAGGCAGGGGACACCCTGATTCGGTGGACAGCCAATCGCAGAGCACAAGGTGATTAATAAAGTAATTACGATACTTCAAGTTACAACAATGAATACAAGATTAAGAAAAACTAAAATAATTAAATGAGTAAAGACAGCAATATACAAAAATGGATTGGATGTCTAGCATCTTTAATGACAGCCAATGAAGTCATGGAGAGCTCTGCAATGAATTGGGAAATAAAAGTCATTAATGTAACAATTAAGGTCTGCCACAAGTAAGTAAAATTCAAAGTAATGGTAATCTTTAAGTATAATGACCATTTGTTCGATCCGGTCAAAGATCAGCCATCAACTTTGGCTCTCGGACCATATGATGTAAACATACAGTCACACCCACACAAAGGATTAGTTGTGATGGCCAATGGACAGCGTTATGTGCACTAAAGAAGCTGCGGCCCTAGTGAAGCAGCCTTTCAGGAGCTGATAAGGTCACATCTGCGTGTCATCTGACCCAGTCAATGAACAAGTATGACCATTGTTACCTCCTACTCACCTCATTTTCCATCTTGAGGCTCCTTTGAATAATTTATGAAGCACGTCTTTTGCGGAAATATCTGCTCATTGTGAAGTCTGGACTTTTTTTCCCCTTAATTTACATGTCAGGCTTTTGTTAACAAGACTGACACATTTTGATTAAATATGACAACAGCGTCAAGTGAGTCACTCTGGTCATCAAATCTAATCAGAGCCGACACAATAACACAGGGGGGCCACAAGGTGTTATAAGGGTATCAGTGAACTGACACGCTGTATAGCATCAGTCACATTGAAGAGAATGGACAAGATCCATATTGTTGGCACTTCCCAGACACATTCAAGCTGCATTTGATCAAATGAACGTTCATGCTGAACCACTTACATCTCCACAACAGCTTAATATTATTTTTATGAATTAATATTACAATGATATAATACAAAAAGTAATATTATTAAATAATAACTTACTTTTACCAGTCATTTCATGCGTAATAACTCCAGACAAATCCATGAATGTATTTGCAGCTTTTATTGAAATTGGAGGAAATCCTATATTGTTTGTTGTATGGTGTTTAGACATAATTGGTCATAAGTGAACCAATCAGAGGTTGGTTTCAGCAGGATGGGGAAGTCTTTCCAGCACAAGCATGGTCCACAAAAGCATCATGATCACTTTCAAGCGGAATAATGTTACTTCCCCAAACACACTTCTAAAATGAGCTACGACCTGAGACTCTATACCAGGCCCTCTCAGGGACATTCATGTACAAATCATGGCCAATCCCAATCCTTTAGTCTACATTGTCAAAACAGACCAAGCTCGCTAGTGCAGTTACTGCTATTTTTCTCACATAAATATCCACAATCCAGGTGGGAGTTGCTGCTTGGAATTCTGGTGTCACACAAGTGCACGTTGACCACAAGTCGTATTGGTCATCTTGCTGGACTGCAGGATTCAGCAGTATCTTTGATATTTGAACAACCTAAGCCTCGATGCCTTTCACATTTGGTTAGAATATCAATTTCTTCATAGTAGCTGAAAAAGACAGAATATTCATAGGATAAGTTCAATGAGTAACAAAGTCAGATTTTTATGCAAACACTGGATATAAACTTATAATGGACAATTACACAACTATAAAATGTATCTGCATCTTTAAATTCTCACTCTGAAATGTTCTGGCGCTTGGACCATACAGAATAGTCAACCCAGATATTTTCCAAACCACAGAACAGAGGAGGAGACAGGAAAAGCTTTGAACCTCCTACAATTACTAAAGTAAAACATGCCCTCCTGCAATCCACTCTTAAGAAACAGAAATGTGTGCGTGTTTGCCTCCACTATACACTATATAATAAATTCTGCAGCCAACACCCTTCGGAATTGCTACGTTCAATAAAGCAATTTATATGCCTGGTATAAATAGCTATTGCAAGTAAGTTAGAGGCTAGATGTGATCCAGGTGTGAGTAGGATGCAGTGAAATATACAAGCACCAATCTCTAAATAAAAGTGCTGATTTATATTTTTCAAATCATGGTGGTTGGGTTATAGCTAAAAACATCAGATACAAGTCGGGCTTTTCATTACTTGTTTCCAGGCCTTCTAATTTTCTTTTGCGTCCCACTGTCTCCTTTTCTCGCAGAACTTCAACTGAGCAGTTGGGTCGGGGAAGCTGGGGTCCTGGAGTGGGACCAGGCCGATTGCTGAAGTAATTCATCTTCAGAGCCTGATATGTATAAATATGAAAGTCACAATAAAAAAAAAAAATAATAATGAAAAATAAATAAAAAACATTAATTATGGGATGTCTTTTCCCCCCTGTATAGACTCAAAAATTGTGTTACTAAGTCACCTGTGTGGCTGTGGTCCTGGTTGAAGGATTAAATGTGAAGAGGCCATGTAGCAACTCTAGTAAGTCATCTGTAGCTGCACTAAATATGTGTTCAAGCGGTGTACCAGGAAATATTTTGAACAGCACATAGTCTGGTAGACTACTGACTCCCTGTAAAGTGGAACACAATAAAAATGATTCTGATATTTTAGAAGAAACACCTCCAAATACCAGAAAAGGAAATGCATACAGGCCATGTCTCCTCAGTAGGTGTCCCAAGTGCCTCAAAGATCTTGGTAAGCTGATCAAGATCAGAGTCCCCACCAAGAAAAGGTATCTTTAAAAAAAGACAATATCAAAATCATTGTTAGCTTTTATGATGTTAAACATGCTTGTCAATAGTGTGCGTGTGCATACCCGAAGGAGCAACTCTGCCAGAATGCATCCCACCGCCCACATGTCAACACCAACTCCATACATTCTAGCACCAAACAGAAGCTCAGGAGAGCGGTACCACCTTGGAAAAATATAAAAATGGCTTACTAAACAGCTTTTCAACTCCATAAATATACAACACTTACAGCCTTTGTATTAGGTCAATCTTAAAAATGGAATACAATCCATCTATTATCACACTGCTTTGTATTGTTTTCCTTCTGTCATAATGGTTAAATATAGTAAATGCTGGGGTCCTGCCAGAGATGTGGTGCACCGTGGATAAAAAAAAATTAACAGTAATATACATCCTTAAAGCTCCTCATAAATGATGAATCTTTATAATAGTCATCATATCTCTCTCCCTAGTTTACATGGAACATCACCGACCTGGTGACAACTTGATGAGTGTAGACCCTGTTAGGGCTGCCGAAAGCTTTGGCCAAACCAAAATCAGCCAACTTTAACACTCCATTTCCATCAAGCAGCAGATTATTGGGCTTCAAATCCTGCAAAGAGAATACAGCAAATGTCAAGTACAGTCTGTGGATGTTTGGAATTAGGACTAAGCTCCTTCCTGAGATACTTTTGCATTATTTTGACTAACTTTTGGTGAATGTGATGACATCCTGGCAGTGTTTTTATTTTTTATTTTTACAGTAGAGACATATACTGTGCATAAGTAATGTGGTATATTTGCTTTACCCTGTGTAGGACCCAGTGTTGATGCATGTATTCTAAACCCTGTAGTGTCATGAGTATGTAGGCTTTGATATGGGCTGGAGTCAGGACAAGGCTGGTGTCCTTGATGATCACCTTAAAAAAAGGAAGACAAACATGAGTCAATTCAATCCAGTTCACAGGGATATTTCCAATCAGTATTTGAATGTAACAAAAAAAAAAGATGCATATTTAATTGGATGACCACAACCTCCATATCAGTTTCCATGAAATCAAAAACCAGGCTGATGTTTGATTTGTGTCCAAATGCATCAAGCAGCTGAAACACAAAGTTGATGAGAATAAAATACAATATACCTCTTTAAGTAGCTTCATTAAGTTTTCAGATATAAAACCCACCCCAATAATATTTGGATGATGAAGCTCCTGCAGTAGTTTAATCTCCCGTAAAGCAGTCCTGTTGATACCTAGAAATGAAAATGATCATAGAAAAGTTCACAGAGTTGATATCTCATAAATCCCACATAGTCTGCAGAATGAGTCCAAGTTACCATCTTTAGCTTCAGCTCTGTGGCCAACTTTAATCTATCAGGGAATAAAAAATAATTAATATACATGCACCAAAATAGCCCAACATTATTGACAGTTTGAGAACTGAATCATTCACCTTTTTAATGGCGACAATGTTATCTGTTGTTTTATCTCTTGCTTTATAAACTGTGGCAAACTATAAATGGGAAATGGACATATTGATTATTTCCTGAACATTGAGGTCACTTTATCAGGTTAATTACAGTACAATCCCTCAAAGGGAAATTCTAGAGATATAACGGCGATGGACGTCCAATCCATTCTAACTGGCAGGGCCATTCCAAGTCAAAATGTATTGGATGTCCCCCGTAGTCATAGAGTATCCTATAACCATTTTTAAAGCCCTGAAACTCAATCAATATGATCGATCGCTAAATCAGCGTGAACACAGAGGCTTTTGTTGACATGACAACCGGGTTACTAGCAAGCCCCCCACTACTGCATACAAGAATGCACCGGAAAACAATCACATACACTGTTGAAAAGGAAAAAGAAACCCGACAAACATAGATCTGCAACGATTACCTGGCCTTCTCCGAGAAAATCCAACTTTTCGTAACGCTTGGATCTGGACTTGACATCAACCGCCATCGCGGTTTACAGTTCCAAGAACATCAACTTCCTCTTAGTTAAAGGACCATAAGTAGTGTTTCCGGGTAGGGGAATAAGGGTTTCTTTAGTGCAGCACTGTCATCTACTGGTAAGAAATGACAATTCGTGCAAAGCATCATAAGAAAATTGGGCTGACTGATCTTTGCTTCAAAAAACCTAATTGTTTTTGGTTGTTGGTTATTTTGGTGGACACATATTGTATCTTTTGCATATGTATGAGACATCTAATCAAGTCAAGTTTTTTAAAGTACAGCCCTAAACCATCAAAAAGATCTCAAAGCGCTTTACAGACACCTAATTGACATGATTAAAATACTAATACTACTATCCCTCATTATTTATTTTAAATATACAAGAAAATAACAGTAAAAGGGTAAAACAATTAAATCTTAAATTACATGTGTATGTAATAAAAACCCTAATCTGCAATAAAATACTAGAAGAAGAAAAAATGGGTATTGATTATTTTTTACGTATTTATATATTTTAAATCAGCAGTGTGGTTATGTACAATATCCATCAATTTGCACAACCCTAACATTTCACATTTCTTCTACTCTATTCCATTCCAAAATACCCCAGCAGTTCTCTGTATGATGCATCGCAGTTACTCAACTGCAAAGTGTAACCACAATAAATGTAACTCCGAGAACGTCAATCAAAACTGAACTGAAATGGAAATTTCAGATAAACAGATTTATTTGAGTGATTTTCTGTTTGAAAATATAGAAAACATACCATATCCGTAATGGTTCTCGTGTACACTGGTATAATTTCCTCTTGATTTGGCCCCCTAAAAAAAAAAAAAATCTAAAATGTATTTTCTTTTAACAGATTGACATCGCTCTCGTGGGAGTATCTTCTGTCAGTGAGGGAGCTTCTGTGATCCATGCACCGCTGAACACATCTCTGCATCCTATCTCCATACACAGTAGATGCCCTCACATCCCACAGGATTAGGCAAGGCTCCTCTCTTATGACCCTCCTGTAACACACACACACACACATGGGCACACACAACCACACACACACACACACACACACACACACACACACACATCTTTCATTTTCATGTTACATTTGACAAGAGAAGTGTGAAGGATAAACGGGCCTAATACACCCCTCACTCGCTCTTCAAACTCATGCACATTCTGTGCGTGTGCTGACAGCTCACAGACGTGACTGACAGCACCGTATGTGCTCATACAACCATTTCTTTTTCAGACTTCTGCAACAGCCTTTCCTAGTGCTTTATTGTCAACCTCTAGAGACGTTTTTGGCAGGTCTTAATGTGGATTATTACTGTCCACTGGCGGACATAACTCAAAAACACTTAGATTACTGACTCTTAAAACAAATATGACATGTTGATACCCTTGTCTAATTCAGCTATCATTTGAGTATGTTCTCATGCTCATTCCTCTCATGTCTTTCTCGGTGACTGCGGTGGGTGAGTTATAGAGGCATAAGTGCTTCTGTTGGCGTTTATATAGTTTGGCACAGTAAATCTCAAGATAGAACAAGTAACGTTATGCCCACTAACTCACCCTGGTTATGTGTCACATTAGCAGATGGTGATGCTGTTGAATTGCCTTGTGTGTACAAGCATACCGAGCAGGGGGGTGAAACCACAAGGCTGTTTATCAAACTCATAGGAAGTGGGTGTTGTTGAACCAGTGCCTACCATCGAAACACCACATCCTGTTTCACGGGGCCTGAGAATGTTCACATCAGGTACTGTTGACAATATGTAACATGTGGCCACAACACAAAGTTATACCCACAAGAAAGATTTGATCTGCTTATCTCCATAGCCATATCAAAGAAACACTCTTCATGCCTTTGTTGATAATTTACATTGGAAAACAACTTACGAGAGTCCTGAGCCAAGAATGTCACAAATAGTGGATACAAGTTTGTTATGAACACTTGGAATTTGGTTTGCCTGTCACTGTATCTCAATGGTATAGATTATGAAGAATCATGCCAATACAGAGACAAATGAAGTGCAGTAGATAAGTCTCACACTGAAACTACCACAGAGTATTTCCTCAATTCGTTGTCAGCTGTGTTTGTTTATTTCCTGAATTTCATTACACCAACTGTCCATGTGAATAGAATATACTGTGAAATCTACAAAATTCCTATCAGATTAGAAAACTACAATACTAGTATAGGGAACTAGTATGGACTGACCACCACAAGATATCACACTGCAAATAAATATTAAATACTATTCATATATGTACAAGATGTATACATATACATGATGTTCAAGTCTTTGAGTATTGTATTTATAATTTTTTTAATCAACTTCGTAGAACTTGAATGAAGACAAGCTGTAGAGAAAATGAATAGATTGCTGTATAAATAACTGATTACTGAATATCCCACATTCTGTGTCGAGTATCTGAGCATCAACATAGACACTTGTGCAGGACTTCAGATGAGCCCATTTGATTGCTCGACTCCTTGCAAGACAAAAAAAATTATGATAATGTCCTCATGAGTGGTGGGGGATGGGACATCAACTCTTCAGATTGACAGAGACAGCATGGAGCCACAGTTAGAAGTATTTAAGGCAGTGTTTTCTGTTGTCTTGGTTACCACATGCATAGTTTTTTTGGCTCTGGTCTGTAGATCCTGTCAGAGCTGGTTATCACTCTCGTTACAGGGATTTCTACCGTCCAACCAGTCACAAAACAAAGCCCATGGAACATTGAGGGATGCAGGATTTCTAATGTCATTTTAAATACATTGATTTGACATTTAATTTGTTCTTCATAGCCAGAAGGGAGGTGTATAAAAAAATACAACTTTGTAAAAATAAAATACCTAGTCTTTTTGTCATTGACCTTATAATACTATCTAAATATGACAATAGATTAATTTTAGAACGTAAGGAATTTTGCTATACTAAAAGTCCACAAGAAGTGAAACAATCTGTGCAAAACGTAATAGTCTATTCTTGTCGATTCTCTTTGGAAGGTTAATCATTGTTTGTAGAATGTGGTTTCACAGTGGTTCATGTCAGTGTATCTGGCGTAAGCGAGTGTGTTACCAAGGAGTCATTTACTTCATTAACCCAGCTAGATAGCTAAGGCCTTACTAATCAACCTTGTCACACGTCCCATTAATTCATCACTCTATCGGCCCGGCTCTGGCTCCCTCTGACTGGCGTACACACAAACACAAATTGCATTGTTACTCACAACACAACACGCAAGCACACAGCATTATCGCACCAGACACCATTTCTTTTTTCATGCGTCTATAGTCATGCTTCTGTCTGGGCTGACCCCATTAGCCGGGTCGGTCCCATGGGTTTCTTAGCTCTGATGAACCCTCTGCTGCCCTTTCAGATTAGTGGACTCCCTGAGAAAAGCCCTTCATTGATGGGGATCCTTTTTCCCACTCACAATGTCATCTCAAGGTTAGCACAATGATTCTCACTGCTCTCATTCCAGACACACTCATTGGAGTGCACTTTTCAGATGAACATCCAGGTGGTGTTATTATTTTCATTAAGAGCTCTCCTGTCTATATTATTCATAAAACCAGCAGTTATTCACTCCCACCTCACTTTGATTTATATCCTGATTCTTTTGCCAACATGTTAATTAATCGTTAAAACGTTTTTCAGCCTCCCCTCATATCGTTCTCTCTTAAGACCTCTAAAACCAACGCGAAATCTTTTGCCACATTACACTGTTTGATTGGTCCTTAGTGAATAAGAGGGATTTTCACTTATGCATTGCAAATCGGGCAACGGGAATTAATTACTTGGAGTCCCACTTGAGGCAATGAAGACATTTTCGCAGAAATGGCAGAGAGAGAGAGAAAGAGATGAAGGAATTGGGACTGTGTGCAGCATGTCGTCAGATAAATGAAGACTCTAAGACACATTTATCTTTATATGTTCAATTTACGGAGCGAGTGATTTCTTGTAGCTGTGAATAGAGATGAAATGATTATCTTGATCATTCAGGCACAAATGTTGGCCTGTCTCTGTCTACTCCATCATAATTCAATATTTACAGTTTTAAGCTGGAAAATGTCTCCCACTTGGCTGCCTGTATCTGGTCTCCATGGCAACACATTTGCGGAGGAAGAGTGCCATCTGTATGTGTCCGCGTATCTGTGTGTAGTGTTTTCTGATACACTGCAATTGATTGGTTGTTGGGGAGCAGCTGTTGACCTCTATAGTCTCGAGGGTCTCTTTGTATTCTTGCACATATCCCAAATCAATACACACACATACACCAGAACATTGGCACACACATACGCACTGACAGACGGGTGACAAATTAATAATTAATGGCTGGAGCAACATTATAAATGCAGATGTGTCTTGGCCAGAGGGATGACGAATGATTTGGTGAGTCTGATAAATGTAGTGGATTACAACACTCGGCAAGACGAAGCCCAAAAACGCCCCCTTAGTAATAAGACACAGTTATACCTAAATTGGCAAGACATTGCTTTAATGGGATTTTTTTTACTTTTCAATTTTTATACTTTAGGTACAAATAAACGTATCTAAGAGTTGCTATTGAACCATTATCCAGGGTTTCCTCCACAATAATGAAAATCACAATTTCTTGCATCAATACCTACATCATTTTACTGATAAAACCAATAATTTGGGGCAATCTATGTCTAGTCACATGATACAAGATTGATGGTAGAGTATACATAAATAAAACTCATAAAATTAAACCACCTTATCTTGTAGTATTAAAAAAATGCTTATATTAATATTTGATGACTGAAGAAACATTACAATTGCAGATTTCTTTTCATCCAAGGCATCTCAGAATCGTTAATGAGTATGATAACGGCCAGAATGATGTGCTGCACCCTAGCCAAACACAATATTATAATTTGACCTTTTGACCTTCACTCGCTCGCATACAGGTACACGGACATAATGATAATGCCGAGTCTGAACTTTCAATCTGTGCCTTTATACTATGCTGTTGAGCACACAATCAAAACACTACCTGAACTAATGAAATACCCTTTTTAGATATTCTTTTACTGATACGCACATCCACATAAACAATAAAGGTCAACTGATATAATTAGCATTATTTGTTCATGTTTTAGGGATGTTTTCCATACAAGGAAGGTCAGGTTTTACATTTGAGCAGAAAGTCAATGTAACTCTTGACAATGATGATGTGATGGAACTGTAATCTATGCCTTGATGTGTTTCCACAGACATACGAAGGTAAAAAAAATAAAGTTAAAAAAAACGGAATTGGATGACCTTGTTGCATAGTCCCACAAAAACACATGTTCAATTACTCCATGCTTGTCATCATCAACTACAGTCATTTTAGCAGTGGTTAATGATCCAAAAATGTCTTGTGCTGACAAAGACAATAAAACATGTTAATTGGTTCACTGGAGGGTTTACTCATAAAGAAATACACAATAAAACAGCATATGATGAGATTTATGGTTAGTTAGGACCCAAAGAAACTATAGCCAAAAGTGCACATTTAAATGGAAGTCCTGCTTTTGTGAAGGATTTGACACCTTTGGTATTATTCAGATATGAAGATGTGAATCTTGCTAAACCAATGAAATTTTATTATTATTCTCAAGGTGATATAATACTGATATTGTAATTTCCTTTTTACACCAATTTCTACACTGATATGTAATTCATATTCAGAAATGTATTACTCCATTAATATATAATCAACTGCTGAAATCCGAGGTCAGTTGTAGTGAGTTCTATTGCAAATAGAAAGGTTCAGAAAATGGATAAAATTTAATTTGTAAGTCGTGTAAACCACTATATAGCTCTTGCGTTCGGTTTCATTTGTGGCTTGTAAGTGTGGTCGGTTTCAATGACTGTATTTTCAAAAGAGATGGGGGTTCATTTCGGCATGTGAATTCAGCCTTTTTATTAGGTAGTGCTTAAAAAAGAGCATTAGATTAGGTCAGGGGTGCTCAAACTTTTTTGTTCAAACATCTACTCTTTTTTTTTTTACAGGCCAATGACCAAGATCAGGAGTTATGTATGTTGATGATATACCTGATGTCAGTAAGGACCCAAACTAGTGCAGGCAGGAACTGATCATGCTTGGACTCGCCATAGCACCGTTTCCCCAGCTCAAGTCTTATTTAAAAATTTAATGTATTTTTGGACTGGATCAAATCTTACTGTCATGCGATCTAGCAATAGTACCTTAACGATCGACGTGTAGTTCGCGATCGACGTATTGAGCACCCCTGGTGGGTGTTTTGGTGAGATTAGGAAAGTCGCGCTGATGGAGTTTCCACCAGGTGGAGGCGATGTCGCTCCTTCTGCCGTCTCCCATTCCTCCCCATTGCTCGCCCACAGCTCCGCTCACTCGACTGGCTCAGATCATTACCAGACACCAGGGTTTAGGCTCTGACATTCACCGATCGGGAAAGCAGAGCGAGAGCAGACGCGAGAGAGAGAGCGCACAGTCCCAGTCTTGATCCCATGCGTGCGACGAGGGAGTGGGGGAAGCCACCTCGGGATCGACCAGCGACTTCTCCGTGCTAGCTCTTTGGCTTGAAAGCGTGGGCTCGACGCCGAAATTTGCCCATTTGGAGCCGGCTCCCTTGAAGCTTGAAGACGGATGCGGGCATGTTTTGACTGCGATCGTAGTCTTTGCACCTCTCTTCGGACGGATTTGTGAGGGATCTTAACTTACACAGCTCCGCCACATTGGCCGGCGGTCCTGTGAGGCGCCCCGGGGACGCGCTCTGCTCTGTCCGGCCGCCAGGCAAGCCGCAAAGGGCCCCGGAGAGAAGGCTTCGTTCAGCTCGGAGTTGAACATAAACGTCTCTAATTGGATTCCTCCTCCCTTGGCGGTTTCTTTCTTTTTTTTCTTCTCATCACAACGACTGCATAACCCATTTTTTCCCTTTCCAAAGCAACATTGACGCCATTTTCCTCGAGGTTTTTGCGTCAAAAAGCATCCAAGTATAATTTTAGGAGCGTGTGACAGCTCCCCGGGAGGCTGTCAACCCATCCGTCGCTAGTATAAAAATGTGTCTAAATGGATTGTAAATGATCTTGATAAATAATTTACAGGTCAGATCTCAGTGTTTGACAACATTAGACATGGGTAAGTGGACTCCTCCTGCACCTGAACACACTTCTATGTAAAACACTATACTATCCGCAGTGTCTGTTGATAATGATGTTGCTTTGATTGTGCATTTACCGTGATAATATATTGTAAATAGCATTTTTCCCCTGTCCTTTGTAGCTTTGGGGCATGTTTGTTTCCCGTTGGGAAAGGTGCAGAGCCGTGCACTAGTATAGTAGTAATTAGAATGGCGTATTTTAGTGTTATTTGTACCACGAGGAATGGAAATTCACTCAAAACTCAGAATGAAGTGCATAGTAAAGATAATGGATTTCAGCTGCAAGAAATGCAATTAACCCCACAGTTGTAAAGTTTTGCAAATATATTTTTAGGGGGTAGAAAGCCAAGTCTAAACTTGCAGAAACTAGGAAAAACTGCTATTTATTGCTTGATCTGACATTCCATGTTGGGCACAATGTGGAAGATTTTTGCATATATCATGAGATCTCTGTTCAGCAAGCATTGAAAGGTCTACTAATTTGTCTTCTTGTTGGCCTTTTTGACACTGCGATTTCCAACATAAAATGGGTCTCATTAAGAAGAAGTATAGAAAAAATACATAAAGGACATACCTTTGGATTATTATACTTGAAGTAAAATGGCTCTCGGTGGTATGTTGTCAATTGTTTTCAAATTTATTGGTGTAATAATGCTGAAAACAGCAGAATCTCAGTTCATCTGTCATGCAAATCCCATTAGTACAACAACCCCATTAACACCAAACTATGAATTTAAGGCTTTGAAGTGGTAAGAGTGGCCAATGTATGTTTTCGGAATGGGGAAATATCAGTTTTTTTCATGTCGTTTTAAAAAAAAAAAAAAAAGCCACACATCCAGTGCTAGGTGGTTCACTTAATTGGTACTTGGGGGACTTTGATAAGGTGTTCACTAGATATTGATCGTATGCTAGCTCAGCCACTAATGTTCACCTGTTTCTTTCAAAGTGTTGCCACTTGAGTAGCTGTTGAACTACACTTAGATATCTCTTAACAGCGGGCACCCATTCCTATCCCTCCAAGTACTTTGTTCAATGTACACTAATGTAACCCCAATTATTGGCCTCCAAGGCACAGTATATCAAGTGTGTTTTGTTTTCATTTGCCCTTTCTTGAACGTCACTACTTAGGATTGCCAAATGCTCTCATGTGGCCTCCCTGTTGCGTCAAACAATGTAGGGCAGAATTATATTGACGTTATGTGTGCAGGTGAAGCCCTTAAGGAAAAGGCAAGTAAGCAGTGGCTGTCAGCATCCCCCACAAACATCAGCCCTGGGAGATAAATATACTCGCATGAATTATGTGGCTAAAGTGTGGAAAATTGGTGAGGTCTGCAGAATGTGTTGTGGAAGGTCTAGGGAAAATAATGTGCTGGTAAAGAAGTGGAACTAATGGAATTTGGTTAAAACTATCACTGAACTTTGCAATACTAAAGAGTGCTGAAGAACAAATCCCCTATTAGGTAATGCGATGCCCGTGCAGTCTTTAAATTAAAGCATGAGGAATCAATAAGGTGCATCCCTAGCTGGGTTGGATACCCCGGGTGGAAAGTGGATCACAGGGAAAAAGGGGAGGGAATATGAACAGCATCCAAGGACGAATTTAAGTGTTGGCAGGCGCTCTTAGCGGAATATCAGCGCTGGATCACCTTTTGACAGGGAGAGGGAGGGGAGATGGAGGAGGCAGAAGGGGTGAGGTGGTGCCGAAATGAGGGAAACGAACAAGGTTGGTGGGAGTGAGGTGAGGAGGAGGAAGAGGGAGACTGTTGGGGAAAAGCAGAGGTGTTTTGCTGACAGCCATTTTGTGGCTCCTGCCGCTGTTAAATGTTCACATCGATCTGCTTGTGTGGGGTAGTAAGGTGAGAATGGTGTTCCTTGGTTCATTGTGTCAAAACACTTTGCAGTATTAACGCATTAGAGCAACCTAAATTCCATTTTCACAAATTCAGGATTCTTAATGAATTTGCTATTTAACAAGAAAAATGATGGTGGCAAATGCTTCAAGAGGCAATTAACACCTAGCAATTCCCAATTCTAGCTGTGTTATGTACATCTTTATTTTGCACTGCAGACAGCTTAACATGAGAGCCTTTTCCCCCCTATCCAATAATTTCCCCCAGCATTTTATCATGGCGATGAACAGAGCAAGTGCATATTGAACAGTGGGAACTCTTTTTAGCACCCGGGGGTGCAATTAGCTGTCTTGATCAAGGGCAAATGAGCTGTGAGTGCTTGGTTAGCAAGGAGGTAGAAGGATGGCGTGCTGATAACTCTCTAATTTCTGATAGCTTACTGTAAATGGCAAACCTTTAGTCCTAGCCTGCATTCATTCTTAAGCACTCTTGCAAACATTGTTTGGCCATAACTAGAAGGCTCCGCTGCACAAGTGACACAGCTGATATGTTCTGCAGCATTTCGAATCAAAAGTTTAATTATAAATTAAAAATGCCATGTCGACTATAATAACCTTTCCAACCAAAATTATGATATATATATTTTTTTTTTTTACCTGATCGCGAGCTTCTGTAATGTGGCATATTCAGCACTTATCACAATACCTCTTGTTTTTGGATAATTCTTTTCAGAAAATAATGTGATAGACAAGACCCTTAGATTCACAAGCACAAAGTGAGAAACTCTTCAACTTTACCTTTTCCACCCATACAGGTGTGCATTATGAAAGATCAGGAGAGTGAGAGAGAATGCTATTTGTGATTTAACCTCAAGTGATAGACTGCTGTAGACTGCTGGGTATGCAGCCTTAAAAGGTTGTGTTTCCTCTGCCATCTCTCTTGCTCCAAATCCCTCTGTCCGCCCCGTTTCCTCATGCTCACATACACACTCGTGCATATCAACGTTTTGCTCGTGCATCCGAACCATTCGCCCGCCCGGCTATGCCCATCTGCATTTCATCATGGCTGTTTTATCATAATGCACTCCAGAGCGAGAAAGAAGTAAAATGATGCATCCCATTCACAGCCTTTTACATCCAGCTCAGCCAGTGACCTTATGCTATTTGAGAGAGAAGCCGGTGTAGTGCTGGCAGTTTGGAGAACATAATAAAGCTATTTACGCAGCAAGTCTGGGCTCTCACAATCCTTCTGCTGTCTGAGGCCACTCAAATTGGGTATGCATATGTGGATGAGGGTGTTTGTGTGCACGAGAGAGAGAGGACAGCATGGCTTGGACCAGGTGAGGGAGGCCCGTGGAGGGGTCAGTCTTACATAAACTCTAAGCCTGCCTGCCTGCCTGCCAGTAAAAGAGAGCTAACACAGCTTAGAGCCGCTGCATGGAGGAGAAGGAGGGACAGGCATGACCCAGCTAAGTAGTTTACGCAGTTATGACCCAGAATGAAGATTGTCATAATTCATGTCGACATTTGGATGTCACGCTGCAGTAGTAGTAATGGCTCGATTGCTCTTTGATGCCTGTGGATGGATGTGTCTCTTTGTGGGATGTTGTGGTTGGCAGCTGTCTCTTTTTCTTGTCATTGTGCTCAGTCACATGACAGTCAGGGTGGCTTTCACACATGCCATGAGTGCGAGTCACCAGAGCGACACCAGGGACAGCTTTGAAAGAACAAACATGGTCATCTATACATACGTATCCACTTTTTCTTCACTTTTGAAAACTTCAAAAGAGATTATTATGGTTTTCAATCTATTTAACTTAAAATGTAAATGTATCCACAAATGGCAAACCATGTTCAACTCTCTACTGATTGGTTCAATTTTCTCCTTCGGTGTCCCTTTATTTTAGGGGTTCAATCTCTCTTGGCAAACCAAACAAATGCTCCTCCAACTTGTCTAATTAATGGACATTGAATGAGCACTTCCTTGGCCAAGACACAGTATGCAAAGGCCGCTTTCACGTTAGGTCGTGTGATTTATGAGAATATGTCAGCGAGTGAGCCGTTTTACACTTCCACTGTTGGGAAACAATGGAACTTAGACAGCTAATTATGACAAAAGTAGCCATGACCAGCAATCGATTCTGTTAATAAGATTGTGATAAGGTATTAGTGTTTGAAGTCATGCACGCCATCAAAAGAACATATTTCTTAGTGGGCTGAAAAGTCTCTTTGCCAAAATAAGTTGATATCTCCAAAAAAAAAGAGAAATGAAGATACAGAGCTATATTCTCGTATACAGCTCAGCTGCGCTCAAGCGTAACAACCAGCATCTCGTGATTTTTATCCAAGCCTCATTGCACCGGTTTGGGAATTTGGCTCTGTGCCATGCTGGATTTGCCCTTGAAAATATGCCTGTAGTACTGACAATTTGGTTTCGGAATGTCTGCGTAAAAGCACGTATAAATTGTTGACCAATGCTAAATTGTGAACACAGAGTTTATATAAGGTTTTATAAAAGTTTTTCATTCACAAACTTGCATTGTTTCAGTATCATAGTCAAAAACATTCAAATTGGGTTGAATTTTTTATTGTTTAAGTGAAATTATTGCGTACATATAATCGAATCAAGACCTCCCATTAAATCTCATTGTATGGGAAAATATTTTATCCTTGTTTAAAAAAAAAAACTATCATATTGCATCGTCATGAAATTGGTGATGTACATCCCACTATACAAGTGTATACTGTTCCCCTTATAGCCTACTCCTGGCTGACCTGTGTAGTAATATATGGCCTAGCCAAGCTCCTCTCCCTTGTGGACGGGGTGTTGACATCTAAGATTAGAGATGGCCAAAAAAAGCAGCACAAATCCAACTGCTATGACAAACAAAATATGTGTGGCTGTGACACTATGTTGCACTCAATACTGACAACCTCGAGCTCCTAGGAAGGCAGGAAATCAATCATAAAATGCATTATTACTCTAAAGTAGATGGATGTTAGTAGTATTGAAGTTCACAAGGTTAAACATGCAAAACCGCCGCAAGGGTTCTTTACAACTTCTTAATACCACACTGGGGTGTTCTCAACCTTTAAGAATAACGTTTCATACATCCAAAATCTCAAAGGCTCAACAGGCTTTTTTTCATGATGCAGTACAAAATATCCACTTAATACTCTGCCTGTGGATTACACACCATTTTTGTGTGGTCTTGTTGAAGCACTGCTATGGATTATGATTATTCAATCACACTGTAAGCATGTGGTATGAGGCCTGTAGCGTATTACGATGGAGATCAGCTGTTAGTACAGAAGGTGGGACTGGTACAGAGAGAAAATACCAGGAAGGACCTAGTGATATTTGTGCAGAAGGGGGAAGTCTTTGTGCGCACTTTTCCCTCAATGGAATTTTTTAGGAATAACTTGGTCCCTTTAGTTACCCATGATTCCCTTTACTATTCCTCCCACAAAGGTATTTTGAGCCTGCCTGTAACGCTGTAGGATTTGTGTACACGAAGAGTATGTTTTGGTTCACAAGAAAGTTTAACAAATGAATGGTTGGATGACATTGGTATGGGAGAAAATTACCTCCCCATAATTGAACATTATGGTTATAAATTCATGAAGATTTCTCCGCGAAGCTAGACAGCACAACATCAAGTTAGCCTTAAATGGTTCCTCTGTAATAGTAACAACGGGAAAGAATAGAAAATATTAAATTCTAGTTTAGGAGAGCGTAAGTCCTCTTACTTCTGCAAAATTACTTCAGCAACCTTTAACCAGAAACTCAGACTTACAGCATGGGTGCAGGTTTTAATCTGTCATTTCTGCTTAGTTGTAGAATTGCATGGTGTAGATATGCCACTTCATGCATGTGTTTAAAAAAAAAAGTTCAGACTGTTATTTCCAGACCAGCTCGTAAAGCACATCTGGGGAAAGAATTGAGATTCCTTCCCTTGGACTTTCTGTGTTGCCTTCCCATTCCCCTTGTGTAATTCCCTCCCTCCCTCCTTGCCTGCTCTGGTGAAAGGAAGAAAGAAAGAAAAAAGAAGTCAGCTTCTTTCATTTTTCCTCCTTTGTGTCCTGAGGGTAACTTCAGCCTGGTTTTGGAGCAGAGAAGAGGAATGTCTTATTTTGCACTGATCACTAGTGTCTGCATAGCTTTGCTTCACAAATGCGGGAAGGCTCAAATGAGGGAAGGAGCAAGGGAGGGAAGATTAGCAAGAAGTGATGAAAGATGAGAGCAAGGGAGAGGATGTCAAGCGAGCCAAAAAGTTGTTTTTGCCTTTGAAAATAAAAATGTAAATTTGAGCATTTCAACAGGCCTGTAAAGCTCTTTGTTGAGTTTGTGGATTTTTCTAAACCAAACAGCGAGCTAGATCTCATGTGTCAGGGATGGGATGGCAGCCTTGGGAAGTTGTCTTTCTTTTGTTGATGCTATCTTTCACCTGTTCTCTCCTCAGATTGTCCTTGGCTTCCCAACGTGTCATTGGGACAACCAAGCCAACCCCAATAACTGATTGAAAACAAGCTAGCAGCCCGACAGACTTCCATCCTCTTCATTCCGATTGGCTGGCTGCCACAGCTTCCCATTCTGACTGGCTCTGGCGGGAGAGTGGATGGAGCCAAGGGATCTGGTTGGCTCGGCCCGACCCAAAGAGGCGGAGTTACAGGGAGTCGGGGCGGTGCGAAATGAAGGAGCGGGAGGCATCGGCTCGGCGCGTAGCGGTGATGTGATTCCTGGTGCTGTGGCCGAAGGGGAGGGGCTTGAAGAACAGGGGGAGGGGCTTCTGGAAGAGCAGGAGTTTTCCATCAAGGAAGCGAGTTTCCAGGAAGGAAGTCTAAAGCTGAAGATCCAGACCACCAAGCGTACCAAGAAGCCCCCCAAAAGCCTTGAGAACTATATTTGCCCGCCAGAGATCAGGATGACCATCAGACCTCCGGCGGGAGAAGGCAAAGGAGGGCGCCAGGGGCGAGCCGGAGGCGGGGCCGCATCAGGGCGCGGCCAAAAGGATGAGGATAGAGGACCGCCCCGAAAAAGGGTAAGTCTGTTGCCGCCACGATTATCTTAATGCACTTAAGATTTAAACGCGGATCAGGTCTTTTTTGGCTTCTGAGAGTCCATTTGTACTTGAATGAAACACTCCCCGCCTCGCACGCTTCAAGCACCCAAGTTCCTCTCCCTGCTTAGTTACACAGGGTCAAAGTTTGCTGTGTAATTGAAACCAGTCAGGGCTAGCTGAGATCACAGTGACACACGGACACGGGCACACACACAAACACATTCACGCACACACATGGGAGCTGAGAATAGGGCTGACATAAGCAAGTGACAGCTGGTGTCTGCTCTCTCCATTTGTGGTCATATGCAGACCCCTCCTGTCTCCACTACTCTCCCCTCTTTACCCCTACTCCATCACACCCGTTACACACGCACTGGTGTTTGGTGCGTGTGACACTGTGTACGTACAGGTCCTTGGGGGGATCTAGTGTTTGCAGAGTGTGTTGACCTACACTGTGGAGTGTGCGTGTGTGCGTGTCCAAACCTCAGTGGCTCTGAGCTCGACAGGCTCAGCAGGAGCGAAGGTGTCATGTAGTCAACATGATGCTGGAAATGACTCTCTTGTGCTTCTGTTTGGTGGACCCTCAAGTTAAGTTTACTCACTTTGTGATTGATAAGTTTGAAGGTAAACTATTTGAGGGAGGGTTGGTCATGGACTGGACTGTTGGTCTACAAATACCAGTTAAGTTTGGTGGCGAAGAACAGGAATACACTGAAAAAGACCGCATCAAATACATTTGCATAAATAGCAAGACATCTGTGCACCTGTTAACTGGCAAACGATTTTGTTAAACGACATACATAATGGGGAATACCCAGCTACGTGGTGGTAGAGTTTCTTACCAAAGTCATGCTTTCACTAATGTGGGTTGTCAACAAGTAGACGTCAGCGATGGTTGGTAGGATGATTTGATGAAGTATAACTTGTACAAGAATGGCTCCAGTGCTGTATTCGGCTTGTCATTTTTCACAAAATCTCAAGACCACATGATGTGGATTTATTTGGGACACAAGTACACACATTCTTAGAGATTCAAGACAAAAGACAACAGCAGGCATCTTACTAGGTTGGGCCGGTTACGCGATATTGACTATTATTCTACCGCTGTTTGTTCATAGGAGCAATTAAAATTTGGGGAAAATTGTCAGAAAGTGCTTAAAAAGTTGTAAAAAAAATAGTCTATGGTTGTAGGTGTATTTAGTCATTTTGTTTATCAAATGCTGTCTGTATATCATTTTATTTTTCAGTTGTGGTTTACATTTTCTGGAAAACAGGCAATTTGGGGCTATTCAAGTCACACCAGAAATACAAATTATTTTTTGTTTGTATTTCTGTGTCAATAAATCAACTGTGGGACCTGGACCCAGACGCCTGGGCAGCCAAGGCTAATCTGGCACCGCCAGCCCCTATTTGGACTGCTGCTGTATGATTGACAGAGGTTGTCATAGGGACAGGGTGGCAGTAATGGAGGGGGCTTCAAGCTGGTCGCAATTGAGGGTTGGGATTGAGAGAGAGGAGGGGCATTTAGGATGTGATGGTGTTGATTCAGATCAGTTTCAAGACTTCATCCCTCGTACTCTGCCCCTTCATCCCACACCCTCTATGACCCCTCCCTCTGCTCCTTGCGCATGCTTTGCCTCCATCCACTCATCACCTGCCAGCCCAAGGGTGTATTACAGGCAGGCTCAGTGGAGAGGAACGGGTTAAGGAGGGATCCCAGGCTGCTTGGGCTCCACACACATACACACACACTTCCATCTTCCACATATATCTGTGTGTGTGTGTGTGGAGGTTAAATACTCGCTTTGTGGTGTGTGTGGTTGTGTGTCAGGCGAGATGGGGGGTGTTGAGAAGGGGGAGCAGATGGACAGCCTCTCTCTTTTCTATTGTATCTTGTCCACGTTGTTTCTGCCGCTCTTTATCTCTTTATCTGCCTCTTTTTTTTTCTCCATGTCATCTCCCCTTCGTCTCTGCTATTTTGTTTTCCACTTCTTTCTCTTTCCTTTTCCCGCTCTCACTCACTCACTCACTCTTGTCTTGTAGCAGATGGCAGCATGGGGCAGCAACAACAGAGCAGAAGCCAAAGTGTGAGCAAGGGATGGAGAAAGAAGAAGGGGGGCTTTGGAAAAAGGAGGAGGGGGTCAGGCATATGGAGAGCCTGGTTAAGGGGCCCCTCTCATAGGGAGTGTGCATGTGCGCGTGGAAGCACGGTGAAAAGAAGAGGGGGAGAGGCTGGGTAGAATAGATGCACATTAGTATAGAGATTTGACTCTAATAGAAAGAGAAAGGGCGGCCCGGCTGTGCGAGTGGTTAGCGCGTCGGCCTCACAGTTCTGGGGTCCTGGGTTCAAATCCTGGTCGGTCCACCTGTGTGGAGTTTGCATGTTGTCCCCGGGTGTTTGTGGGTTTCCTCCTACCACATTCCAAAAATATGCCTGGTAGGCTGATTGGAAACTCTAAATTGCCCCTAGGTATGGGTGTGAGTGTGCATGGTTGTCCATCTCCTTGTGCCACGCGATTGGCTGGCCGCCAATTCAGGCTGTTCCCCGCCTCTGGACCAGAGTCAGCTGGGATAGGCTCCAGCACCACCCGCGACCCTAAAGCAGATGAAACCATGCCAGCATACAAAAATCCCACAATTACTCGAACTTTTGGGCTATAATATAAGCCACACCAACACAATATTGCGCAGGTGGCCACAGAGGGTAATGGAGTATTAATACAATGTTGACATGTTGCTCAACAGCATATAAAATCCACAAATAAGCCACAGTGGACAATAAACCACAGGGTTCAATGCGCGCGAAAAAGTATCTCATCATTACTAATAAAGTCAGAAAAGCATCTCTCTTGACATAAATGTTGAATTGTACATGACAAATGCTCTATAATAACCCTGGCAGATGTCTATTACAAAAAATGTTTAAAATAATTATTTTTTTCTATATTTAACTCAAGAAACCAAATCTTTTCAGTCAAGAATGTTATCCATTAGATGTTATTCATAGATGACTTGAAAAATATGTTCTTTAGTGTTTGAAAAGAGATTTCAATTCAACAGCCGTCAGTTTGGAGACTAAAGGTATCTTTAGGAAGGACATGAACACCAATCTGGACTTCCTTAAAGAGAGAAGTGAAGGAGGAAGTGCATGATATTTCATGGTAGACATTTATAACGATGTGCAGACGCCTCGTGTCAGGGGACAAACCCACACACATGCATAAATGGGATATGATGCTCTCCTCTTCTCTGTCTCCAGCTGACATCACACACATGCTGGACGTCCTCTCACACACGGCTCTTTGTCTGGGCATGCTGTGTGTGTTTTCAAGATGAATGTGTGCGTTCTAACGGATTGGGTCCTGGGTCAACCACTGCATCAGTCTTCCAGACACACATGCCCGTGCACACATCCGTCGCTCTAATGCATACGAAGCTACAAATGCACACTGGCACGCACTCGTCGTGTTGAGCCCAGATTGCAGTTAGAGTGAGTGTTTCCCTGGTTATCTGTCCAGCTCTCGGGACACACCAAATGTGGCTCTTAATCCATTTCACTATCTGGGGATAGAGATAAGCCAGAGCTTTTTTTCCCCCAAGAGTGGAGCCCAGTTAGTGTGTTGTTGTTATTATTGTTGATGTACATTCATGTCTGTGTGCACGCGTGTAGCCATAGTGTATGTGATGATAGACACACACTTATCTTGTCTTGACAGCCCCCTCTGTCTAGGTGGTCCCCCTGGCTGTGTATGTGTATTGCGGCTTGGTGGTCTCTATACTGTTTAGGATTATTATGTGCTAGTCAAGTGCATTCACAAGGAAATGAATTCTGAGCACAGTGGCTGCAACTACTTTGCGTATGCGCCTGTGTGTGTGTGCGCGCGTGGATGCACAAAATGGTTAGCCTTTTGATGTCAGCTCTTTATCCCTGACTGTGATGGCGGTTGGTGACCTGAGGGACTTGATGAGCTCATAAAATAGCCTTGGGTGTGTGTGTGTGTGTATGTGTGTCACTTTTCTGCTTTGCAGTGAATCGTTTGCCTTGGAGAGAGCCATTCTTGACTGATTTATATATGTTTATGCTGATGAAATAATCACCCCTAATAAGGCCTGACCAAACTCTTATATATATTTTTTGGGGTGAATTGTGTCATTAAGGGGGAAATGGACAGCCTTTTTATTGTGTTGTCAATTCGGACCCTTTGAAAAAGCCGGAGCTGGGAATGTTTGAAGGGGCGTTTCCCTATGGTTGAAGGGGGATGGGATGTATGTATCGTGTGTGTGTGTGTGTGTGTGTGTGTGTGTGTGTGTGTGTGTATGTGTGTTAGTTTGTGCCTGTATGTGTGTGCAAACTGGGGAGGGGTAAGTGATTTAGAACCGCTGAAACACCAGCTGTCCATCTGCGCCTGACCCATACACACCCTGTACACACTTGAAACACACACCGACATCCAAACGGACACACACCGGCGTAAACCCACACACATCTTATGTCTCACCTCTGATCTGTCTTTGGCCGACTCTCAAACCTGACGAACAGTCCAGACAAAACACATTCTGTTCACAAGTCTCTCCCACTGAATACACACAAACACACACACACACACACACACACACACACACACACACACACACACACACACACACACAGCTCCTGCACAGTCTTCATGAAGCTAAGCAAGACTGCACACTAATCAGCTCTGTTGTGGTGTTACTGCTTCTGCTGTGGGTCTACATGAATGATTCTGCAAGGTCACTCCACACACACACACACACAAACACACACACACGTACACACACGCACACACACATGCACATTGGGAGACACAATGGAATGCTGAGGAAGAGATGAACTGTGACCCTAAAGGACATTCAAAAGTCGAGGTGATAGCTGGATTCCACATTTGTGAATCTGTGTGCGCGTGCGTGTGTCCACTGATTGTTTGTTTGTGCGAGTGGGTCAGGGTTGAGACAACTGGAGTCTGCCCTTTGCTTTCTTTCCCTCAGGGCTGGATTTTCTTTTTGCATATGTGCGTGTGTTTGTGTGTGTGCTGACCATTTGCTTGGGACTGTAGCTAATTTCTCAATCACACTCACACACAAACCGTCTTCTCTATGTATCCTAAAGGTCAAGCCTCATTCATTCACCATTGTGCCCAGTCCCAGCAGGTCGTTGTTGGTCTTCAGGCAGATGTAGCCAGACCATAATAGAGGGTCTGGCTAAAAAAAAAAACATGCTGATATTTATCCCTGTAATAGGCACAAAATAATTACCAACAATTAACTTCAGTGAAGGTATAAACAACCAGGAGTACGGCATTTTAGAGGATCAATTTTTAACTATGTACTGTCAGGAATGTTGCTTAGTCCAGGCTTTTTTGTCATTCTAATAGGAGCCATGTGTGGATGTGTGAACATAGTGTCCAAGTCTATTTAGTGCTTTGGATAGATTCCTCTTTAAGGATTCGGTTGTGGGTTTGAGTTGATGAAGAGTCAGGTGCAGTATTGACTTTCACTATGTCTCACTTGAAACGTAACTGTGTTTGTCAGTGAAATCTGATGGGCCCATCAGCTGCCTAGGACGTGCCTGGCAGAAGGTGAGTGTGTGTGTGTGTGAGGGGGGGAAGGGCCGTTGGGGGGGTTGTGAGGATTTAAATGTGAAACCATGTGAGGAAAGTGGCAGTGTGTTGTCCAAAGTAATCCTGGTAACATTCTACGATCCATCTGTGGTCAATATACTTCAGGGTGCTAAATCAAAAGCCCCTCAGACTAAATTGCAAGATGCCAAACATGCTTCCTTGCCCTACAATGGCCTGTGAGTAATTCTAATTATGTAATTATGTAAAATAAATGTCATTCTCAAAACTCTTGATGGATAGATAGCATACATATACACGTACCCTAACCCACATCACTCTCTAAAGGGCTTTCAAAGCTGAAAATAAATGATATTTCCTAATGCTTTGGGTAAAACTGTAGTTCCCGGGTGAAAATAAAAACTTCTTGGTTGGCAGAAAAAATAGGACGGGTGTTAACTCTACTGAGTGCGAACCTAGACGCACATGCACGGACAAGGAATTGTTCATGCTCACTGCAGTTAGGTGAAACATTACAGCCAACATCGACATTTGTCTGACTCAATCCCTGAGTTTCCTGCTGCTTTACTTCAAGACTTTGTAAAGTAATCCCTTCTAGTCCAATGTTTATTTATGCCAGTTGTCTCCAAAGGATACATTTGGACATGAATAAATGATTGTAATTGTGTCTGTCTCTCTGTCCCTCTGTCTGTGTGTTTGTCCCCCGAGGCTGCTCAGACTAAACAAACAGCTGTTTCTATGAGGCAAGGAAGAATCTCCTGTTTAGTGGTCCATTTCAGACACACACATACACACACACACACACACACACACACACACACACATTTTTTGCAAATCCCCCGCCACCCCATATTTTACCTGCTTTGGTCTATTGGATTTTTTGGGCCCCTTATGTTACTGGCCCTCTCCATCTTTCTCTTGGCTTATTGCAATACTCTCAGACTGAGAGGAATGTCACTCCATGTGACCTCTCACCTACAACAAGGAGGGGAGCCGTTTTAACAGAGGGAACGAGGGGGCAGCTGTGGTAGTCATGTGCCTGGCAGCCATGGAGGGAAACCCACGCGCTACACACAGGACCAGGTTGTTTGAAAAGTGCACAGCGTGAACCTCTTGGATAAATGCACACACGTCGCTAATGGAAGGAAAAATGAGCGAGATGATTCTCTGATCTCATGATGCTGTGATTTTTCTGTGTGTGTGATGTATGGGAGGAGAAGCAAGTGGATTGAAAAAGCACACAAAGCCGTTTATTGTTCGCGTGAGGGGGCCTGAGGGGAGACGGGAAGCGTGATTGGTTAAGACTATTGTGTCTGACTTTGGCCACTTTCCCTGTCACAGAGGATGTCATTACATTGGCTCTCTAACTCGCCGTCATTCCTACTGACAAGCTGGGGATCATCCAAAGACTTTTTTAGAGGGGAATTATCCCTGACATAATCAATTAAAGCTTTTCTTTATTCATCACAGCACATTTTGAGCCCTGTCAGAGTTACTCAGACCATGTCAGCTTGGCATTAAAATGGCTATTTTCAAAAGAAAGAAAATCAAGGATTTCAGTTCACAGGAAGTGGTGAACTTTTTAGACAAAGAACATTTCATTGTCAATCTTTCTTTTCAGTTTTTGACATATAAAATGTTTTTGGCAGCAAGGAAGTCAGTTTTTAGTGTGTTGGTACATTTGCCTGACAAGCAAGTAAGCAGCATGAGTTCTGTTCCCACTCATTTGTTAATTATACAATTATTATAGTCATTCAAACACTAGTCTTCATTCAGATTCTGATTCCTCAGACTAAATTAGATCCACAAAGGCTATCCAAATTTGAAGGCTGAAAAAAGTATCATTTGTTAATTTGCAAAGATGTTACTACTAATATAAAATTAGTTTATTCAGTGAGTCATTCAGTATTCACATATTTGGACATTTGACGCCAGGGCCTTAAAACCTCTTCTAGAATTTAGGTGTAAACACAGATATCCTCGTTATTCAAACTTGATTCAAGTCTTTTTGAAGTGAAAGATCCAAACTCCAAGTTTTGTGCAAATTAGAACATGGTATCAATACTTTTTAAATGGCCAAGCCCCAATTAAAAAAAAAAGACTGAGTGGCTGACTTTCTCCAAGCTTCTGATTTATCAACATGGCATTATTGTGACAGAATAGTGCCACCTGTTGCATTGACATGCACTTAATTCCCTGAAAATGTAGTATACTACATAAAATATTGGATCAAAATTAATATAGCTACAGCATCCCTTTTCAAATACAATTTTTTTAGCACCCAATTCTGTTACTTAAGCAACGCTTGGAGTTTATGAAATAGCAAATTGTAGTCAGAATTATTGCATGTCATTAAAATTAGATGCAGACTACATTTTTCTTACTTATAATAATAGTTGCACTATTTTTTTTCTTTAAGTGGTCAAATGACATGGTGTGAAGGAGGCATTTTAACAAGACAGTGATGCATTGCATGAGAATAAGCAATCAGTCAGGTCAGCTTTGCCTTCGAGACCTCTGTGTTGGAGAGGAAGTGTTTAATCTGGGCACAGCTTCTGTCTTGAATTACCCATCATTCCACACAGGAAGTTATCCCTTAGGATTTAGGGCAGCTCATTGGCTCTTAATTGTTTCCGTTTGCACAAAAGTCATTTGATTGGGTGCACAGATTTTTGCTGAATTGTATTGGTGAGTGTGAAATTCTTTCACCTCGCTTCCTCTAACGCATGCATTGATTTTGCTTCAACATAGAAGGAGTCCTTATGTGTGAGTGGCATTGCTTGCCTACTTATCCTCTGGGGTGAACAAGAGCATGAATAATTCTCTGTACTGGATGTCAGCATTGACTATGAAAGGAGCAAATCACTATCTTTTGTTGTGCTATTCACAAAACCCTGCATGCATTTCTTGAACACATCCCATTAAAGATGGAAAGGATGGGAGTAGACGTATACTTTTTGTTGCATATAAATGTGTTTGTGATTACCACAGTGTAGACCACCTCCAATTTTTTTTCTGAACACTTTGTAGGGCACTCGTTTAATCGACTGGTTGCCATCCATGGCTCTGAAAAATGAGTATTCACAGCCAAACCTTCTAGTTTTAAGGTAGATGTTGCTCATTGTCCATGAGTTAAATACTATTCATTCAACAATTTCAACACTGCTTATCCTGGTCGTGGCCACGGGGTGCCGGAGCCTGTCCCAGCTGACATTGGGGAAAAAGGTGGACTACAACTTAAACTGGTTGCCAGCCGCTCGTAGTGAGTTAAATATTAAGAAACTCTCTTTTCTCCTATTTTCTCTCATATTCCACAAATGTGGGCATCACATTTTGGCTCATATAGTCCACAAACTTGTTAACATTGATTCATGTGATGTCCACTGATGTGGAAACTAGATCTTTAGGGGGTTAGGTTCATTTTTTTTAATTGAATTACCAAAAATAGCCACTTTCCCCACAAAGCTTAATGTCTTGATTTCGTCCAGTGAGTCGTACAATTGTCTCCCCGTTGTGTCATTTCAGTGTAAAAAGAAGACTCTGGCACTTTGTTTCTATCTTTAGGAGCACTTCAATCTGCAGTCGTACTGCTGTAAATGTGGGAGGGAACATTTTATTGCAGACCCACTGCTGTGCATTAAATCTGACTTCTGCTTTGCAGCAAGCTAAGAGACATTTATTGCAGATTGAATGTTGGAATAAGGAAATCCGAATAGTGGGAGTGTGGGACTGTGACGCCATACTTGTAAAAAATTGGAAGGACAGACCAAAACACACGACGTGTTTTGTGCTGCCGCAGCATTGGAAGTTTTGCATTTAGACCCCTTGTCCAAACTTTCCCTCCCAACTTTCCCAGAAGATGCTTTGGCTGCCGCATGTCACCAGATCAGAGATAGTGAAGCTTTGTCTCGGGGCAAAGCGCAAGTAGACGTGCACGCGCATACACAATTTTATGGCACTGCGCCCTGATCCCAGTGATCCACAGTGTCCCACCTTGACACCAGCGCCACCCCCCCCAACAAACCTCTTTTCCTTCTCCTCCCTCTTTTCTCTCCCCTGCTGTGGATCTCCTCGGGCACATGAATGGAAGTCTTTATTCCCGGGAGAACTGGTGGGAAGAACGAGAGAATGGGAAACAGGGACGAGAAGGGTGGGGGTGACAGTTGAGGGAGGGGTTGTGAGACTGACCACAAGATCAACACGGCGCTGCGGCTCCCTCTCTATCACTTTTCCCTCCTTTTCTTTGCACGCACCCCTTCCGCCCTCCCCCTCTTCTCACCGGTTTTTGAGTACTGCGGGTACAAAGCTGTGTTAGAATTCGTGGTGTTTGTTTGCAGAGGGACCCGGCGTGCATGTTTGTGTGCGGGCGTGTGTGCGTGTGTGGAGCTGTCAGAAACACAGATCACAGGGAAACAGCACTCTGAATGGAGCTGGAGAGAGGTGGGAGGCTTGGGGGGTGGAGGGGTAGTTGGAATGGAGGCGGTGGTAGTTCCCACAGGGAAAGAGTGGCCAGGACCAGAGAGGATGGTAAGAAAAGACGGGTTGGGGGCATTGGGGTAGTGGGTGGGTGACCACTGGGTGCAAGGAGGATGGCGAATGGATGATAAGTTGTCTCTCATCTCATTTTCTGAACCGCCTTATCCTCATTTGGGTTGCAGGGGGTGCTGGAGCCTATCCCAGCTGACTGCAGGCTAGAGGCAGGAGACACCTTGAATCGGTGGCCAGCCGATCGCAGGGCACAACCATGCACACTCACACCCATACCTAGGGGCAGTTTAGAGTGTCCAATCAGCATACCATGCATGTTTTTGGAATGTGGGAGGAAGCCGGAGTACCCAGAGGAAGCTCACACAGGGCCTGGGAGAACATGCAAAGTCCACACAGGTGGACCGACCTGGATTTGAATCTTGGACACCAGAGCTGTGAGGCCGACGCACTAACCACTCACATCACCGTGCCGCCATGATAAGGTGTCGATGGAACAAATTGCAAATGTTCCGGCAACATCTCTCACTCATCACTTGTTTTTCTGCTGCTCCTCTTCCTCCCTCCCTTGCTGCTGCTCTCATTCTTTCGCTAACCCCCACCCCGTATTCTACCCCTCTCTCTTTTTCTCTCCCCCTTCCCCCATTCTCTCCCTCTCTCCTCCTCTTTGTGTGTCTGTCTGGACAGCTGCCCAGTTCCATACACAGGGAAAAATGAAACACTCTAACCACCGGGCATTCTGCCAAATAAAGGGCTGCGAAAAAACTATTTGAAGGGCAGCATGTTTGTGTGCCTGCCTGCGTGCATGTGTGTGTGTGTGTCTGTGTGTGTGTGTGTGTGTGTGTGTGTGGCTTGCTCCTGTGTGTATGCGCCTAGTCGTGAGATCTGGGTGTGCCCCTGTGCTAGGGCGTTCTTTCCCAGTATGCACTAGTGCAGCCGGGATTTCTCCGTGTGAGGGAAAAGTTCCACTCGTGAGTTTAAACAAGAGTGGAAAACAAGAGGCTGCGGGAGAGCCAAATCGCGGGGAGGGCCGCCCGCCGCATGGCAAAATGGAGGTGAGGGGAGTGCGGCCCCTTTATTTATTTTCTCTTTACCTGCTGTGTTTCCTCCACACATTTGTCCAGAAACTATATGCTGACTAGAGCGACTCATTGCCTCTCACTTGTGTGATTGCAGCTCTTAGTCACCTATTATCCATGACCTCCTCTACTGCGCTCTGATGGTTACATCACCGGTGGGATGGAATTTATACACTTCTGTCTTTACCATTTGGTTGGTGAGCTGCCTTTGTGAGAGCAATGCATGTTATTGCAGCGCTGACCCAGAGGAAGACATGCGAGGAAAAAGCCTGTTGACCTAGCTGAGGAGTATGACCCTTAACCTCTCGACGCGGTGTCCAAAGCCTCAAGGGACAGTGCTGTGTAATGCAAGATCACAACAAAACTCTTGTTTTAGGTGTGGTTCAACCAGTAGAGTAATATAGAGTCTATATTAGGTCAACATGGCAGAAAATGAGCAATGTGGAAGTGTGTTAAACCTCCCAGTTAGACCTGTGGCTGAAATTTTGAACGGCTGCCCCCTTCTGTATACTAAAGGGGTCACAGCTACAACACAAGGCACGTCAATTTCAAAACAAGGGGTTTTAATGCATTAAATAGATAGATGATCATGATTTAGGAACATAATAAATACATAAAAGGGTGAATGGAATTGGGATAAAAAAATACATTTAAAAATAACGCACACAGGGAATATATAATAGATCCTATATGCTTTACTCTATTTGTTTGGCACCAATCTAACTGCTAGTAATGGACTCAAGCGGACAACCAATCAAATGTGAGAATCTGCCTATGCCTCACACATTGGCTACCCGGTATAAAACCGGTGTGTGCGTCTAATTTAGAAACTGTTGTGAAACTTTGTGAGCAAGTGAGATCTAGATGCCACAAGATAGTAGCAACGCACAATTGTTTTGCTTGAAGGAAATGCCAAAGCTCACTTCAACATAGTTCCATGATATCGCTGCATCTTCACTGAAGAACGTTATAAACATATCAACACTGTTACTTTACAACTTGGCCTGCTATACACTGACCTAATGCATTTCTAATATCCTCAGTACAATCAGGGTGATATATTTCAATTGAATTGATCATTTTAAATCAATGTTATTGAATTTCTCCCATGCAAACAGCCAATGCTGCAGCCAGACTCAGAAGATTCTTCGTAGTTACTCGAGTGTACATTTTCTCTGGGAATAAATCATGGATTGTTTGTGGCTTAGAGGAAAGGGTAGAGGCGAGGAAGCTACAAACAAAAAGCTGAACTGGTGCCAATAAATCAACCTCAACTGGAAAGGGGGTGCAGGGAGCTGTTTTCTTCTTCTTGTATTTCCCCTCACTGGTAAGAGCAAGATCTATGCATGTTGTCTTTATTATAGGTCTGTGGCCACTTTGCGGTTAGTGGGGAGAATACATTTTGTGAGCATGTTTATGCTTGTGTGTGTAAAGGGCAGTTTCTTACCAAGCAAGGCAACCTTATAGACTTTCTCTACCTCTTGGCCTGAATTAATTTGCAGCAGTAAGTAAAATGAGAAAGTGGGTGTGTATCAGATACTGCGCTGGCCATGTTGTAGTCCTTGGAAATTGCGCATGCAACCATTTTGAATGTCTTTCAGAATAAAGACAACCTAGTTGTCTTAAGTAACAGCCAATAAATGGGAATATCAGGGGATGGATGAGCACTTGACGAAAGAAACTGTGAATAAGGCTAAAAACAACAGTAGTGGAGAGTAGATGGAACCACTCATTAACAAAAAGAATGGGAAAGCCTGACCGGAATTTCCCAAAACTTGTCAATTTAACCTAAAACATTTTGAAACAATGAGACAGAGATTAATTATCCAAGTGGTGGAAAGGCGTATATTTGACCAAATTAGTTGATAGGATCAGCTACTGAGCCTCAACATTCAAGCCCTCGTGTCATGGTTGGGCTCGCACAGCTCATTGATCTTCATTGATGATTTAACACGCGTGTGTGCCGTCTTCAGAAAAAATAAAGAGAAATGTCCTAGCTGTTCGGATACTCCAATTTTTAATGACGCTTGATTCTCCTTGGCCAGCGTACTTGCACACAGGCATACGGTGGCACCACAAGCAGAGTGTATGTGACCCAAACACTCTCGCTTTATTAATCATTCATGCTGCTCAGTGTTCGCGTGAGTGTATCTTCTCAAGCTGGCATGTCGTGTTAATCGGGTTTCTCATGCTCATGGGAATGCGCCATGATAAACAGCCTCTGCAGCAAGCATGCAAGACAACCCGAGTGTCAGAGGCTGACTGAGAGAGAGAGAGAGAGTGAAATAGGATAAAACCAGACGCTGGCGAGCTCAAATTTAGAAAATAAGCACTTTCTCTTCCAGTAAGTACTCTGTGATGACTGTATTATATATTCGGAGCTGGCTGCGAGAGCATAACTGTCTGCAAGAAGCTAATTATCTGGCAAGATGCTGAACCATCTTGATTAAAATTGGTGCCCTGGCTGGGCACATTGTTTGTAACTGATAGAGTAGAGGAAACAGTAAAAGCTTTGGCAATGTGCGCATCTATCATGTCTATGTGCTTGCATGCCAATGTGTACATGGTGAGAGGCTCGCCTGTGGTTAGGTTACATCTCCCTGCAGCGCATCAGAGCCGTGTTTTGTTGCGTCATACTGAGTCTGTTAATAACGGGCTCAACCACAAAGGCCATCCACTGCTACGTTTCTCATCTTCCAACTGACACTGATTATGCGGCCGTCACACGTTGTGCTGTGCATTGTTGTATAACTCAACATGTCAAGGGTTTTCACCCACTTTTAAGAGACTGAAAGTACACTTGAATTGAGTTCAAAGCTGGCTGAAACTTCAGAGGTTAAGCCTCTTCTCTTCCAAGATGCTTGTTGGCGAGCAGTTTATGTAGACAGTAGAACAATTTTGCCATGGGAAATTAATCGTAATCACCACCCTGAACTAGTGGGTTGTTGTACAGCAAATTGCAAAGAGTGACATTTTATATGGGGATCAGATACGTACAATCCAAAAAAATGTGGACTAAAACGCAAAAGAACAGCACTCAAGGAATCACAGACCTCCATTTGATCAGTATTATATTGTTCCCTTAATCAGGTGGCTATATTCTTTAGACTTCTCCACAATTCACTTAGAAACGAAGCAAGATGACATGAATGTCGTATTTAGAATATCACCAAACATGAGTGCTAGTTTTAACAAACAGTGATGAAAACAGGGCCCCTACGGTGGAGGCAGTAACGATGAGAATAAAATAACAATAGGAGTGACGACTGCGCATACTTCAAGTGAAAGGGCACTCAAGGACACAGCTGAGTTCCACAACTGTTTTACGCACTGTGTTGTCAGACTCCACCAACCTTACCCCCCCACCCCTAACTCTCGCAGCGTGCAACATCCTTGCCACAGGAATTTAATTGCTCTGTAAACAAAGCTTTTGTTTGTTCTGCTCGTGCACACAAGTTGTATTAAAAGTCTCAGTCAGCCCTGCAGTGAAAACCGAATCTCAGATCACAACACATTATTTGTTGACAAAATATGGAGAGACAATATGTCAACTGAACATTCTTATCTCATTGTGAACCCTAGTTTGATCAAGGCTGGAAACTGATATTGTTAAATGGTCAGTTATTGTTAACATGTGCTTTCTTTTCACCCCTCCTCTCCCTTTTTTATGTTGTTATGATGTTCTGATGAACAGTGTAACCACATATTGTTTCTTTTCTGCCTTCCACAGACATACGAGCGCCAGTTCAGAATTCCTGAGCAGAGAGAAGGAGGCCTGTTGCAGCTCCTGGGAGATCCCTCTCCACCCAAACACCAGCCTCGCAACATTCTTCCTCCTGCGTCCACTCTCTCCCCTGTACAACCAGTACAGCACACCCTTACACAACAATTCCAACACATTCAGCACCAAGTCAATCCAGACTGGATCTCCTTCAGGGCCCCTTCGGTTTCTCCAGCCAATCCATCCGATTCCGAGCCAGCTGCAGTATTAATGGGAGCCAATCAGGGCGCAAATGCGCTAATGGATTTGAATGCCCCTCTCCCAAGAACTGTGACCCAAACCCACTCACCCCAGAGATCTTTGACTCCAGACCTTCAGCTGCCAGTTGTTACAGATGCCAGTATTCTCAACCTTACATCTCTCAGCAGGTATTTGCCTTTCTAGTGGATCTTGTCACTTATTTAACAAAAACCAATGTAAATATCTCATCATCTCTTTGAGTCTGGAAAGATCCTTTGCTTTTTTGTTTGCTTTACATTGACACATCTGCTAAGCATGGCCAAGTAGACACGTAATAGCTTTGGTCTTAATGTTTGGCCCATACTGTTCCAAAATTATGAGCGCATGATTAGTGCAATGTCATTTTGGCACGATTATGGTTGATCTCTTGCTGTCATGGTAATACTATTTTCTGTGATAATTTTGTGATATGTGAAACAAGTCGCCAACAGCAAATAATCTCATATCTATGTTCTTTATTCAGGGGGAAGGGTTTGCAGGAAGTTAATGAGCAGCTCTTTGGGAACATCAAGAGGAAGTATGGCAGGAAGGACTCCCAGAAGATGCTCTCTAATCCTCACAGTGCTGACGTGCTGTGGGGGAGACAGTCCGAAAAAGAAACAGGAAGCCCGTCTAATTCGGAGGACAGGCAGCGATATAGACAAGAGGAGATGACTGAGCAGTTTCCTGAAGAAAGAGAGGATAGGAGAAAGGATGAAAGAGAGCGAACAATTACTAGTAGAAAGGGAGATGAAGAGGACAGAGGAATCCCTATGCTGCCAGAGGAAGGCAAAGGAAGAAAGAGGCGGAGAAAGCCTTCTTTAGATGAGTCCTTTTCAGTTGAAGAGCAATCGCTACAACGACAGGACTCAAACACCACAGGGAAATACCAACATAAGCCTCCAGAACCGAAGGTAGCTCATAAAACGGAGATTCACAAAAATGATTCCAGGCTTACAAGTCAGAGTGATATCTCTGGGGAGAAGCTCGAAAAAAATGAAAGAATTGATAAAATTGACAAAAGAGAAAAGGGAGAAAAGATAGACAGGGCAGAAAAAGATGACGCAGTTAGAAGTGGGCCCGATCCAGAATCAAGTTTTAGTATAGGCAGAATGAAAAAGAACCCAGTGGGTCGTCCCAAGATAAGCATGGATGCCCATAAGCACAGAGATCTTGCCCCCAATATCAGCAAACCAAACTTCTCCATGAGTCCCAGGCTCCCGAGTCCAAACCCCAGCCCTACTCCTAAGGGTAATATGAGTCCAAGCCTCAGCCCTATACCGAGGCCCAACTTTAGCCCCAGACCAAGGATCCCCCAGAGTCCCAGTCCGAGCCATAGCACTATTTCTACCGTAAGCTCCAGATCAAGCAAAACTATGGACAGATGGTCATACCTGAAAGCAAAAGGTCACACAGGCATGACATCACCCCAGACGGATAGCTGCAGTAGTCCATCAATGGTAGTTGACCCACCATCAGCCTTCCCAATAACTCCATCTAGTCCCCTCTATACAAATACTGACAGCCTGACTGCCCACATGCCCATTAAAAGAAAACGTGGACGCCCCAAGAAACAACCTCTCCTTACTGTAGAAACGATTCATGAGGGCACATCCACTTCACCTTTAAGCCCTCTCACCCAAGATACGTCTGCAGGGCTCATCCGTAGGAGGAAGACTAATCCACTAAACTCAGCTATCAATACAACACTAGTACAAATGGTACCAACAACAAATAGTTCCAATTCCGGTGGTTTGAAAGTAAAACGCGGCAGAGGTAATTCGAAACCAGTAAATAAGGGTAAACTTCGAAAGATGCAAAGCATCCTGAACGAGATCCTGTCAAGCTCCAGTAAGAACGGCGCTCTGAAGTCTCATTCAACGCCTGTAACCTCTGCTATGAGTGCCATGGCATCAACCATCGAAGCTCGGCTAGGAAAACAGATAAATGTGAGCAAGCGAGGAACGATCTACATCGGTAAAAAAAGAGGCCGTAAACCCAGAGCTGAAAGTCAAGGTTCAAACCTTCCCAAAATAGCACGGGACAAACCCTGCACATCCACATCTAATCTCTATGATAGCTCTGCTGGGACCGCCCCCACTTCGTCTCCCAGTGCTATCGCTCTACCCATGAGAGCCGGCCACTCGGATTCCACTATGCCTAGTCTCCAACCCATCTCAACTCTGACCCCGAAACCTATGGCTAGAAGTTTCCTCTCTGGGGGATGGAAATTGTCACCCCCACGTCTTCTAGCTAATTCACCCTCCCAGCTTTCTGAGGGTGCATCAGTTAAGGAGGTCACCTTGTCTCCCATCAGCGAGTCCCACAGCGAGGAGACTATTCCCAGTGACAGCGGTATCGGGACTGACAACAACAGCACTTCGGACCAAACGGAGAAAGGGCCTGCCTCTCGGCGCAGGTGCGGTACTCGTTTGTATGTAGCCCACAAACTCGTAGTGCTGTTATTAATGCTGCAGATTTTTGTTTTCTCCAGATATTCCTTTGATCTGTGTGGGTTCGAGGCTGCGGAGGCTGCTGCTCTGGAAGCATCCGCCAGAGGCAACAGAGCTCGGAGTGAACGGCAAGCTGCTGTAGACAACTTCCTTTCCCAGCAGGAGAAGAAACAAAAACATAATCGACGTAAGAGAAAGTGTCTTCAGAGCCGGGATCATCTTCACTTTCTTTCCGAACTTGAAGAGGTTAGTTTAATATTTTTGATGACTTTTGCAATTAGAGTGATTTGGAATGTTGTCTAATGCCTATTTTCCTCCCCGCTGACTAGGTTGTGTCAAAGCTCCAACAGCTGCGAGTTTCTCACAGAAGATATACCTGTTACCCTCAGAATCCATACCCCTCCATTTTCCGCCTCAACTTTCATCATTATTATCCCGTCACCTATGACACCTACCCTTGCGAATCCAGTCCCTATATACGCAGGAATGCTGATCTAAAGGCCAAGAGGAGACGGGGTCGTCCAGCCAAAGCCAATGAGCCAATGGCCTCAAAAATACCTTTTGTCCAAGGATATGGCTATCCACTGGCTGGGGGAAATTACTATGCAGCACCATATGCCATGCCTTATGCACCCCATCTAAGCCTAGGCTATTTCCCCCCTGCACCTCCGTTCTACCTGCCTCATCACACCCTTGGTCATGTTGCCCCTTCACCCTTTATGAGACCAGCTGCACCCCCTCCCAAGGCTTTCCACCCAAGTGGTCACTCAAAGCTCCAGCAGCATCGCAGCAGCGGTGGTCAACTTCAGGGGCCCTCTTCAAGAGGGGATGGATTAGGTTCCATCGGCAGTACGAGTGCAGGTGGCCTCGGAGGCACTCGCCTCCATAAGAGAAAACACAAGCACAAACATAAGCACAAGGATGAACCCCTTCTTTCTCCGCGAGACCGCCAGGAGTTGGGTGGGCTCTTTAGTGGAGCCAAGATCAATTCACATCGCAACATGCCAAGTGACTCATCCAGTCCTTTAAAGCATCAGGAGAAAAGGTCCAACGGTCGAGGTTCGAGCCTGGGATCATCTTTAGGGATTTTCGAGTCGGAAAAGCTTAACTCTCTTTCTGATAGCTACTACCACTATCGGCAGACTGCACAGCCAAGGAACAGCTTCATGAGCAGCTACAATAGCCAATCACAGCAACAAGAATCACCCTCCTTCCTCTTCTTGGGGTCACAGGAGAATGAGTGTGGTTCAAGGAGCAGGAAAATGAGACCTACTGTGTTTGGAGATCAAGGCCTGATTTCGCTGCAAACTGCCAGGCAGGAGCCAGTACAAATGACCAAGTGCCCCAGTCCCCCGCTCTCTGGTAAGAACCACTAATTGTGCTTTAAGATAATGGGTACTTGAGAACTTACATAACACTACATACTGTGTAGGTTATCGACTCATGATCCTTAAATAACAAGAATTAGCTCTGTATTTCGATGAAATTTCTTGCTCCAAAATGATCACCTTTTATTTATGCACACACGCATATCCAGTTGTCATGGTTAGTTGAATAGAGTGCTATGTTTTCCTCAAAAATGTTATGAAGATGACATTTTTTAACGAACAAATTCAGCAAAAGACAAAAATACAGTCACTCTGTCTTTAGCCAAGTTATTTAATTACTTGGTGTTTGACTGTACCACATGTATATCATTGATTTATTCCGTCTATAATAAGTCTCACCGAGTCATATAATATGATAATATCGGTGGACCTCTTTGTTGGTGAGATTAAACTGGTTTTCAATCAAGCAGAACCTGGCTCCAATCCAGAATTACCAGAAGCGAACCTACTATATGGCAAAATGTCTTTTCTCCTGCACTGTGAATTCTGTTGCTTTTGAGCACATCTGGTTTGGGATCCAGAGAACGTAATGCATGGATGGAGACAACTATAATTCACCAATCTATCCTGCCCCCTCCTTTCCTCTGCTCCTGCCAATGCCTTTGCCAGAGATATATTATTCACACAGTGTGATTTATTTTCTACAGACACGCCGTAAAAGCCTTTGCCTGTGTTAAAAGAGCTGGCTGGCAGCCAGGGGTTTAATGACTGGGGCCTAGTCCAGTGATGGGGAGGAGAAGGCAAGGGCTCAGTTAAAATACACCCCCCCTACTATCAGCCCCAGGGTATCCAGGATGGATGACTCATATATACAATACTCCCCCCCCCAAACCAGCACATTTCCTTGTCCATGTTGTCCCTTCTAGTTCATGTTTTCTATCCGCTTTTACGCTGCTTTTACACATTTTATCCTTTATTTTCCTTCCATGGTTTGAACACGCACATCCATATGCAGACTTCTCCCTCCACCTCCCCCTCGCTTTCCTCTTTTTTTCCAGGTCTCCCCTCCCCCTTGCTCCCCCATTACCCTCTCCTTTTCCTATTCCCTCTGCCCCTCCTCTAGCATGACTTACTGCTTCGCTTCACAGCTTTAGTCCAATTAAAATACAGGCGCGTGTGCATGTATGTACATGAACACACATGCATGTCTGCAGCCATATGCAAGCATATGACCTCACATGGAACACCTCGATGTATAAAGTAGTTTATTTTTCACAATAGCTATATATACCGAGCCACTATATTATATTATGCTGCTGAATATTTCCATACACACTTGCAGGCATGCTATCCCACCACCAAATGAATGAGAACAATTGCTTTTAAATCGCATTCTTGGACTTTTTCATTAGGCCAAGAAAAAAAATGTATAAAGTAAGAGTCGTGAAAGATCAAACCTGCAATAGGAGTGTAGCAGTGGCTTCCCATTGGGCAGAGAATACAGGTCATCAGTGCTATATGGACCCTCGCACTGCTGAAGGTCACCCGTTTTACGTCCCGTGTATGCAGCTCATAAATTTCATCTACTTTGTGTGTGTGCATGTACAAGAGTGTGTGGTAGTGTGTGTATTCGCGTACATGTGTAAGACAGAGTTGAGTTGGGTTTGATACTGCGCACAGCTCATAAACTCTTGATACTTATTGCTTTCTGCATTAGACTAATTTTATTGTCTGCCCTAAACTCTCAAGTAACAAAAGAATCTGATGTTCCGTGTTGTAAATGAAGGGTGGTCAGGCCTACCTGTAAATGTTAGAAAATTGTTGCATGGGTTTTCTCCGGGTACTCCGGTTTCCTCCCACATTCCAAAGACATGCATAATAGGCTGATTGGACACTCTGCTTGGGGACTAGTGGCCAATTGCTCTTTTTCCTTTATTTTGCTGATTTGTTGGTTCATTTTGAATTCTGGAATCAATGCCCAGGCGGAGGGGTGGGATGGCAAGCCTTAGAGATAGAGAATGTCAGAGAAGGATCAAGCTGAGAAAGGGCTTTCTGAAATCAAGTAGGAAATTAGAAATTGCTGTGTTAATTATATTGTATGTGTGTGTTTAGACGGCTTTGGCAGCCCTTTGCTCCAGATGCACGGGGCTGTTATTGTGTGGAAACATACGAAACGGCTGAAGGAGACATTTCTCTGGGTTCTGCTCCCAAACAGACAATTACAGGATAGGATATGCTCTTCTGGCTCAGCTGGGCTTTCAAAGGCTTGCATGAATATGTGAAATTAGCAGGAAGCTCTTCAAGTCAAAGAAAAAAAATACATAGAAGACATTCCCCCCATGAGCTAAATTGGTATGATGCCTTCAATGGCTCCGAGGAGGATGTTCATTTGAATTGAAGTGGAACTCTTTATGAATCTTGCGTTCTATTTGTTCACCTTACTTGTTTTGACTCCCGCAGGTGTTCCCGGTAAGCGTCGCTACAAGCGCAGAGAAGTGGAACAGATCCAGAAAGAAGTCAGGAGGATGCATTCTTTGAACTTTGATCATGTACAGAAGATCCTCCGTGCCAAGCGCCTGCAGCGACAAGCCAAAACGGGAAACAACATTATCAAGCGACGACCCGGACGGCCCCGAAAACAACCCCCGGATGGGGAATCTAGTCTGGCCAACAAGACGACGGAGAACCCGGCCGACTGTCACGGGTCGGACGTGCCGGCCAGTAAAAGAGGTGACGTACGGACCCAGGGGATGCCTGTTCTGGAAAGGTGCGATGACACGCCAGGTAGACAGAGCCTAAGGCCCACTTTGAGCTCACAGTCTCTGGATTTTTCCAATCACGATTCCATCTCAGCAACCATTGAGAAGGTAGTTCACAAAGCCCGCTGCGTGCCTCCGCCTGGGAAAGGAAGCAAACGCAGGGTCAGGGGAAACAGCAGGGACAATTTATGGGCGCCCTCTAATCAATAAACTTTGTAAATGAACAGGAGAAGCCGGCGGTGTTTCAACCTTACCATGTCCAGTGCCCTTAATCTGGTGACAGGCTGGTGCACTTTGATTCAGGCGAACAAGGCAGGTTAGAACACTTCTGGTGCCACCCTTCAGTTTGAACATTTGAAGGATTTCTCGGACCTGCTTTTAAAAAGGCACTACCTGGTTTCATTTGAGACGGAATCTGATGCTATATAATTGCGTGGTACTAATGATGTAGATTAGCATATGTGATTCTTTATGTATTTGATACAGTAATGTGTATGGTACTTCATCATACTCTACCAGAATGTGGCGCGAGCCATCTCTTTACCAGCAAGGGGGGGATTATGATTCATATAAAACTGTGCAGCTCAGCATCTTTTCTGCCTTTCTGAGGGGGGCCTGTCAAAGAAAATACAGCAGTAATTACCTTACCATTATATTTCTCCGAGTATTTGCTCTTACTCTATGTTGAGTCTTTGTTACCTTACCTTTCCAGTCGGGTTTTATTGGGTCCAGACTATCCTTTTTCCCCTACACCTTCTCCCAATGTTGACAGAATAGGTCCAAGGCTATCCAGGACGCTGACTTAAAGGCAATACGGTGGACGATATTGTCCTAAACTGTACATAGACACAACTTCCACTCTCGCTTGCCTTGTACAACAGGAAACCAGCTCACAGACACATACTGGAAGTCAGTATATTCAAATTAATTCTTGTACTATAGACAATGAACGTTGCATTTTGTTTCTATAACCAAAAACAGACGCAAGACAAGTTTGTTTTCAGATAGAAACCACATGTATTCTGTCATACACTCATACTTGTGTTTATATCTTGGGAGGGGGCATTGTATACAGTGGGAATATCAGGCGTGTTTGTGTTTTTTGTTGTCGTAAACCTGAAGAGTTGGTTTAATGCACTATATAAAAAATAATAATAATACAAAAAGAAGAAGAAAAAAAAACAGTACACTTGCATCAATCAAATGCAGCACTTAAATGCTTGTTCCAGCCTTATAGTTTTTGGCCTTGGATGGTGTGGACAGCCATTCCAGAGAGCATGCATTACTTTTAATCAATTTGTATATGCAGGCTACGCAGCCAAAAGCGTCAAACCCAATTGAATTGAATAGAGGGCTCACTCCAATATGTGTTCTTAAAAGCTTACCCCCCTCCCCCCTGTTTATACTTTTTTCATTTAAGAAAAAATATTTTTGGGACAGAAAATCGAAAATCCAGTATTTTTAAAACCAAAGTCTCAGTATTAATGGTGAGGACGTGTTATTTAACAGAATTTAAATCAGCGTCTTACTCATGTTGGCACCAATGTAAATCTCCCCTTTGTGCACTCTAGAATGTAGCTGGGATTGTTTTAATGTCAATGTGAACGTTGTCCTTTGATCAATCTCTTCAGTAGTGTTTATTCTGTATATCAAGACATTTTATTTTGTGTTCTATTTCAGGCGATTGTTTTCTTTGGACAGGGTGGGATTCGAAGTTGCAGCAGTTCAACTTGTGCCTTATGATTTCTGTTGTTCTTATAGGAAAAGACATTTTATCTGAAATACAGCAATTGGCGTTTAGCATTCTATACAAAATGTGGGAGGATTGTGATAAAAAGAGGTGAAATAATAGTGTCACGCTTGTATCTTGGACATTTGGTTTTATAGAACCTTTAAAAATCTCTTGATTGAAACAGCAAAAGAACCTGCCAAATAGCCCACATTAGCTTTGGTCATTTCATGCATATTAATCACCTAATATAAAATTCCTCATTTATACAAAACCTTTTGTGACAGCTCCACAGAAATGACAAAATTAAAACACATTTATAAAATGAGAATATTTCTAACAAACAGTGACTCCAATCGGTGCCCTGCGATTGGCTGGCAACCAACTCGGGGTGTCCCCCACCTGCTGCCCATAGTTGGCTAGTACAGTGTTTCCCAACCAGGTGACCATGCCTGGAAATGAATCCGAATTCAATTTTTGATCATTTAAAGCAACGGCTTCAGGGGAAGTTGCGACTAATCAGGAGCACTAATAGGAGATCACTTAATTATGTGCTGATTTTGGTAGAGACACCACATACAAGCCAGTCTTTTTTAACAAGGTTAATAAGCCTTATCACAGTGTTGGAGGAAGGATCTAAACCCCACAGTGTTATACCGCTAAGAAGAAAAGCAACTATTTTGCCTGAAGTCAGTTGAGGCAGTGTGGTTTGGGTAGCACCACACACACACACACACATAGAACTTCCAAAAATACTCTCATCGTAGTCGCTGCGCTTGACCTTATTCTGCGTGAATTTTGGATTGTGCACTGTGCAAAGACAGCAATGTGTCGCTTGTAGAGTTGAACATCCTCGATGTTGTCCGTCTTGTCTGTTAAGTATCTGCTACCAGCCAATGCTCCGGTGCCTTCAAACACTGACAAGTATTGTCCTAAACCTGAGCTTTCACATAGGCCGCCCATTGGTTTTGAGTTCTTGAGACCTTTAGTTGGCGCTATTGTGGTTGAGTGGTTCTGACTTTTTTGAATTTTCAGCTCGGTCACAATGGGATGCACGTGAATTGCCCCTTCAATTTCGATCATTCTGCAGATGTAAGTCACATTTGTAAGCCAGTATTACAAAAAGTGCAGATGAATCACTGGGAAACCAATACATGTACTTCTTTAGAGCACAAAGTGAGGGCATATTTTGTTTGTATTCATAGTGAACTTTTTTCTAGAGTGGCTTTCCTTTTTTTCGCATGCTCAACTTGATTGTATTTTAGACCAGCCGAAAGTTGAATTTGGAGCAACACTTGTACATTGTTTGATATTTTTCTTTTTTTAATGGATTTTTTAATTCATGAAGCATTTTTGTACATTATATGAATATTAAAAAAAAACTGCAAATATTTGACATATAGAGTAAATACTAGATGCGCATGCATATGCATATATTCTTCACCGTATGTATGTGTACCTCTACACATATATTTTGTATTTGCATTTGCTAGCATACAGATATATGTCTTAAGCACATATATACATGCAATATATATGTATATCCATGTCTGCCGGCATGCTTTTGGTCATGTTTATCTTTCATGATCCTGTAGGTATTTTGTTTTGTTTAACTTTTTTCCTGAGAAAGAAAAGTTCATTCTTTTGCTATTCTTCTGTTGGCTGGCTGCATTGAGCACTTAAGAAGAACAGTTGAAGTTGTTCATGTTATCCATTGTGTGAATTAATAAATGAATTTATTGACAGTATATCATGGTATGTGTTTGGAAATGTTGTATACACTTAACACCAAATGGCAGATGGTTAGATTGAATGGAGATTTACTATAGAGAGAATCCTCTCATTAGATTATGCTGCAGTGTATAACTGATGCACACCAATACACACTTACTTATTCTCTTACTCTCTAAATCCTCCCTGTACTAGCCCATCACTGTTACTTCTAAGTGGGCCGGGCTGAACGCTCCTCTCCTATTGGACCTAACGCAGTGGTAAATGCAGAACCATTGGCTGCAGCCCACTAGTAAAATTCTTCTTGTTACCATGGTTGCAGGGTGAGCTGCCCAAATGTGTTTCTGTGGTGCTGATGGAACTGTTGGCATCACTGGTGAAGAAAAAAAAATCCTCCTTCTGGCGGATGTCAGGGTCTACTCTGAATTTCAACATTCCTTCCCTGCACAAGACTGCAATGCAAATATTTGAAAGGATGAAGTGAGCAACAAGAGCCAGTGTTTGTGAGTATTTTTTCTCATTTGTTTCAAAACAAGGTGATGTTCACCTCATAAGCCCCATACACACCAACTGCATAATGATGAGATGCTTGACAATATCACTGAAAAGGTGATCCTGAATTAAGGATCCACAGTTGGGCAGTCTTGAATTAAAGGAAGGACATTCCGCTTGTTCATGGCCAATATATTTTGACTGGAAAGGTTGGTAGCAAATGATTGTTGTCAACCTTCCCAGCTCAAACGGATTGGACAACTAGCGGCCCCAGTGGCACTGCAACAAGAGGATTCCCAGTAAGACCTGTAGCTATTTTTGGTATTTAAAAAAAAACAAACTTAAACCTAAAGAATTGATCTGAAGGGCCACATAGATCGACATAATATTTTTGGTCATGTATACGAGTGTGACCCTAAATGTGAAACCACAGAAGACCAGACAGACTTGTCGTGTATCTTGTACCATAAACTCAATTTAACATGCTATTTTGTGCATGGCCTAAGGGCATGGCTCACTTACCGAGCTCGGATATCGCAGTCCCTTATGCACTAAGGCCTTAAGGCAGGGGTGGCCAAGTCCGGTCTTCGAGAGCCCCTATCCAGTCTGTTTTCCATGTCTCCCTCCACCAACATACCTGAATCAAACAATCTGGATCGGTATGAAGCTTCTGGAAAGCTTGCTGATGAGTTTATCATTTGATTCAGGTGTGGTATGGGAGGAAAATATCGAAAGCAGACTGGACTTTGCCACCCCTGCCTTAAGGTGCATCACATAAAGTATTATCTGCTGTATTTTTGCATGTTTTAAAGCAGCTATCAAAATAATGTGCAAAATGTTCCTGCATGATTGAACTTATCTGCGCCAGTGACAGTCATGGACATTCAATCCATTCTAACAGGGAGTGAACATTGATGTCAGAATGCAAAGTGAGGGTCACAGCTGCAACAATAGACAGCGCCATACATTTACTTCAGGTAATGATGCGGTTCAGGCCAACTAAGCAAGACGCTGCCGTGTCACTGTGCAGGAGCTCCATTCATCTCTGTTGCTTGTTCTTCTAAAGATGGATAGAGCCTAAGCAGCCCCCCCCCCCCCCCCCCAACCCTACCCAACCCCCCTTTCTCCTCCCTCTGCACACCTCTACCAGTGTTTGAAGACACCACCTGGTGGACATGCATGTTAGACACTCTGTTTTTTTATCATCAGGCCACTTTTTTCCCCCTTGATATAGTGCAATAGGGGCAGTGAACTCATATAAAAAAAGGGGGGAAGCAGTTTGGCAGTTTGTAAACAAGTTGATAAAAGAGCTTCCAAGACTTTTATTGGTGCTCCCAGTTGGACATTACTGGCAAACTAAAACAAACTGAATATAAACAACTACTAAGATTTGCCTCAGAGTACACTATGGTAAGCACAAGCAAATAGGAAACACCTTAAAGATGTTAACAATTAGCATTTGTGTTGCAGTGTCAACTTTTAAGCCGCATATTGTTGTCCTAGTAGTGGTTAGTACTTGGGTGGGTAAACTATTCGTCAAAGGGCCGCAGTGGGTGTGGGTTTTCATTCCAACCCATAGAGAGGCCACCTTTTCACCAATCTGCCAAACCTGCCTCTAACATCTCTGAACAATCAAGTTTCCAGAGATTTACGAGCAGTATAAATAGAATACTTGTGGAAACTAAGCGTTAATTTTTTTTTTTTAACAATTTTGACCACTATGCAGAGATCTATGAGGCAGTTAATGATTCCGCTGCTGTGTGTTGTCAGTGTGTTGCCCACAGTAAAACCAGAAGAACTCTGTTATTCTTTTTGATGAGAAGACCGCAGTCTCTTTAGTCTTCACCTTGCTTACATGCAGAATCTCCTCTTTTCCCATTGCTCTCGAAATCTCCTAATAAACTGTCTCTCTGTCTCTTGTAATTTAGCAGACATGTCTATTATATGCAACACTCATATATTATTAATGCCCCCCTGTTGTGAACACACACTTCTTAGTCAATGAGATGATGTGACACACAGGGAGCCCTCTTGTGTTAAAAATGATTTCAAGTCCCAGGTTAGTTTTCATTGTCCATTTCCCCCGCATGGTTCTATCGGAGCGGGGAACTGCTACACACTTCATTACACCTCCATAAGGACAGTGATTGCATGGTGAAGCTTTGGGATGAAAACAACAAAATAAAATACAACATTCTTTCGAAACATTTTACTTCTCCTCAAACCTTTATTAAAATTAGATTTTTTTTAATGGTGCTGATTCATATTCCTTATACATTTGGTAATGGCGATAAAGGCAAGTGGTTAAACAAGTGTAAATAAGGACTTTGACTATGATCGAGCTCTGAAACATGATTTTTCAATGTCAGCCATTGACAGTTAAATACTTAAATAGCATATAATTGTATTTAATGGATTGGGAGCAAGAGAAATTAATTCAAATGTATAATTCACTAAATGATGACAAGTTATCAAATTTTGTTGGCCAGAATGCTGCATTTATTGTTTAAAAATGTAACTGGGACTCACTTTGATGTGACTTATCTCAAGTAGAAAACCCACTGTGGTGAAAAACATTTACCAAACACTTCTTCCTCGTTTCAAACCTCTCATTTCATTAATTCATGATCGTCTTTAAATCTTTATGATGAATGCCTAATAGAGGGAGTATGATTAATACATTTATTTCCTATGGGTAAGAATAATGAGCCCAAATTGGAGCTGTCTTATGAAGGTACGATTAGGAATCTGCATCTGCCTAAGAAGATCATTTGGTTTTGTTACTTTTTGCACACACAAAAAAATCACATTTCTTGGGTACAAAAAGAACATTTGTTAAATCCTCTGCTCTTATTTGTTTACTTGTATTGCATGATTCGTTCTATCCCTACAAGCTACATTACATAACTCTAATAAAATGTTCCTTTACCCATGCTTTTCTGACCCAAAAAGCAGTTTGAAACGGATTCAAACGTGACCATGACAATAATTTGTTGATTTTCTCTTTCGATGGGTTGATTTGGAACACATTCCGCTTTTATTGCACTCTTTGTCGCACGCAGACTTTCTTTCCTTTGGTTCATTTCCTTTCTTGTCAGTTTATGCATGTGCATTCTGTAAGTAGGTACAGTGTGTGTGTGTGCTCTAGTGCGTGCGTCTCCTGGGTCTAAGCGCAGTATTATTGTAAACATATCATTTGATGGTTAGAGTGGTCCAGATTGTTGGCCAACTGCCTCTCTTTCATTTGGAACATGGTTGCCAACATCTGGACTGTGTCAACACTAGCTGTCGAGAGAGAGAAAGAGGGAGAGAGAGAAAAAGAGCGAGAGAGAGAGGGATCACAATATGTGCTACCCCCAAGCCCTCCTGGGCCCACAACTGTCAGCAATTCAATGGGTAACAGATTTGCTCAGATCAATCACAGGTATGGTGTAAACAATTGAAGCCTTCTTAAATCCTAAAAAAAAAAATCACAGCGGGTTATTGCCATTCATTTTCTGGACAGATTTTACGCAGAGTTAGTATATTTGTGTGTAACATGAAACATTTCAATGTATTTCCTTTTGGTTTGGTAGTGTGACGTTGTTTTCTTTTTCCCAATGTGTCTTTTATCCTTGTTTTTGGCATTCCTGTGCTTACTCACAAAGGCTAACCATTCGTTGATGAGATTACCCCTAATTTTCAGGGCTCCTGCTGGTTTGCACAGGGAAAACTATAGTCATACAGTTTAAGCTTTAGCTGTATGTAATGGTGTCTTAAGACAAAGGATACACAGTATACTGCGTTTTTATCTCATTGGCTGGAATTGACAGCAATAGACATCCAATCCATTTTGACTGGGGGCATTCATTGTGATCGATCACTGCCTACTCCCGTTTCAAATGTATTGTATGGTATGTCAATCGCTGTGGGAACCAATGGCATAATTTATTTGAAATGTTGTATTTCTGTTGTTGTGATTATTTCACTAAAATGGCAAACAAGATGATTCCAATTAGATCCCAATTGAATTTTGTCACAAACTAAATATTTGCATTGTTTCTTTTATGTAACCGTATATTCATTACTTCATTTAGTCTTTATGGAAGTTAGTAGAATGATGCACATTTTTTTTGGATGTGAGAGAATACCCTGCTGCAAGAACGCATGCAAGCACAGTGGGGAAAGGAACACTACACACAGGTTAGCCATAGCCAGAATTTGAACCATTTCCATTTTGCCCTTTCCTTATAGGGAGTAAGTGATTATTTTTTAACAAGAAAGGCAGGTGGTTTCCATGGTAAGATGTTCAAAAAAAAAAAACAGTTTGTCAGTGCCAAGCGGAATTTAAATCTGATCTCATTTACTTCTTCAAAATGGAAGCAGATGCATTGGAGTGCGCGTGTATGTGTCCATGTGTGTGTGAGTGTGTGTGTGTGTGTGCAGGTCTGAATGTAAAGGAAAAAGAATCCAACAAGTCAAATGATTTAACGTTCACCTCATCTTGCATTTTATCCCTTGCTTGCTGTGATTTTGTCGCCAGTGGAGCGTCTGATCCAATCTGACTGAGCTCAACATATTTTGGTTTAGTAGACGCTCATGTTATGGCTGAGCTCTGTGGAAGGCTGGACTGAGTTGTGTTTGTGTTGGCTGGGAGAGGGATGGAGTCTGTTCACCTACCGGGGGCCCAATATCTCCATAGGGGTTCCATCTAATCCGTAGCTCCAGCTGACAGTTTAATCGCCATTTCACTGCTCTGATGGGCACAGGTATTAGGACACTTGGCCATGACATTGACCAGACGTGAGAATAGAGGAAAATGTGACATTTTTTCAACCTTGCCTGCCTGTTTGTTGTGCATACATATGGAAGAATATTTACCAAGTGAAGGTTAATGACAAGATAAGTGCATACATACAGACCTAACGTTAAGCACCTAACTTCACGCAAACAAACATTTGTGTTGCTATGGTGATCATTGGATCGTTTTCTTGGGCATTACAGGAGAAATAATTTTGTTTAATCAACCAAAATAAAATGTCATTTTGCTATGTATACTTATGGGGAAAATTGTAAATACATTTCCAGAAGGTCACCCAATATTCTGATCATATGTTAGCCAATGTTCACATTTATTACCATTGATGACGATTGACGTGCATTTGATTCATTACTAGTACTTCCAGTTCCAATGGATTTGGCAGCTATGGCAGCAAATGGCGGTGAATGGGTAATGCAAGTCGTGTACAGTATTGACATTGGACTTATTAAAGAATGGTGGTGTAAAATGCAAAAACCTTCAGCAAGTCACGCTAACTTAAGATATTTAGCTGCCAAATGTCCTCCGTCGCAGGAAATGTCCCATTGAGATGAAAACGTCTTTTCCGATGGGGGTCCTGGCCAAGAGGCACCATAGACTTACACTTATTTTGTCAAGTTAATACAGTAAACTATAAATTTTGAATTCTAACTACTTATTCGAGGGACACTTAACATACAATTTTGAACTCCGAGCACTTCATTGAAGTCAAATCTTGAGTTTTAGCCAATTGACTTTTTTTAGCTTGCAATAAAAGCTGACTTGTCATTTTGAGTGCAGTTTTTCTCAAGTCAATACTGTGTAAACTATAGGCAAACTATTTCACAAAGGGGCGCAGTGGGTGCAGGTTTTCATTCCAACCTATCAAGAGGACACCCTTTCAGCAATCTGGTGTCCTACAAGTGCAATCAGTGGATTGCAGTCAGGTGCCCCTTGTTTTCTGCAGAAATCTCATTGGTCAAAGTGTCTGTGCTGGATCGGTTGGAACCAAATCCTGCACCCACAGCGGCCCCTGAGGACTGGTTTGGCCACCCCTGCTATAAGCAAAAACTATTTTGTAGTTAACCAAATTGACGTAACACCTTTAATTAAATTGGTACATTCCTCAAGGACACATTCCCAAACTCAGGCCCTGATTAGGAGTCATTGCAAGCAGAAGGTAAAGATCACTCATTAATTAAGAGAACAACTGACATAGATTTAAGTCTAATGATGACAGTGCACTCGTACAATGTTAATTTAGCGTGCCACGCTCAGGGGGGTGGGATTTGGCCCCTCTCCCACTGGGAGCAAAGCACAGCAGGAAAAAGGATACAGTCACTTCAAGTGAGCGTCTGAGGGCTTGAATGTCATTACACGTGGGTCTTTTATATGGCCATAGCGCGCCTCCACTGTACTACATTGTTTGAGTTGATTTTGCCGAGCATTGATCCAGGGGCTTAGGAGAGGGAAGAGTAAGCCTTATGAAGGAGGCTCGCCTTAGACTGAATGAAGCGGGAAGCCTTTGCGGAAGCGTGGACTAAAGGCTGTATTGAAATGTCACAGATAATCATTGGCTCACGTGTGAAGATGGCACTCCCGAGGCCTCCATGGGCCATCTGCCTACCAGCAAAAATGGTGTTTGTCTATAGCACAGGGGCCCGCAGGGGATTTTTTTTTGGATGCCGCCACCTCAAGCTTCATGTGATCCCTGTTTTTCTTTTTTGTCTTGACTTCTTGGTCCCTAATGACATTATTCTCTGGTCACGGTCACATGGAAAACAGATGAGCCCGAGTCATAAAAGAGATGGCGGGGTTTTGGGGACAATTTGGAGAAAGGAATTAAAAATATGGGCGCCGCCAATGTTTTGACTTAGTAGACAAAGCCTCAAGGCCAGAAAGAAAATGAGAGAGCGAGAGCAGGAAACAGCGAGAATGTCAAACATCAGTCGGTTTTGCTGACACGTGACATGGATTAAGCATCTCCAGTCTTGTTGGAGATGTTAAGGAATTATCATTCTGCCTGGGAATGGCCTACAGTGGAACTCCAGGTATTTCAATTAGTGAGACCTTAGAAAGTTATATCTGACAAATTGGGAAACAAATCAAATGATACCATTTGTTAACTGGGTGGCACGGTGTGGGTGTGGTTAGTATAGGGGTAGACTTGGTATTGGTAAAAAGACTCTTTTTAGCAGTGGTCAATAATACAAGGTCATGTTTAGGGTTGACGTAACACCAAAAATAAGGTAGTTGTCGGCAATGACAATTTTCTTTTTTTTAAATCTTAATCATTTTAGCATACAAATTTAACTTGTTTACCCTGCAATTGGCTGTTGACCAGTTCAAGGTTTATACTGGTAGTAAGCTTGTAGGCTTGAGCCTGCATATGACCCAAGAGAGCAGTATAACCTAAAAGGATAGCTGTAAAATACAAATGGCCCGGTAATAGGTAAAGATGTAACTATAGACTTATTATTAACTAATCAATTAATTATTTAAAAGAAAATCATGGAGTGTTTCTAAGTGGAGTGTCTTCAATGGTGGTCGTAAAAATGAACTGTATTATGGTGAAGACTGAACACTACACTTGAAACTGACTAGAAATATATATATATATATATATATATATATATATATATATATATATATATATATATATATATATATATATATATATATATATATATATATATATATATATATATATATATATATATATATATATATATATATATATATATATATATATATATATATATATATATATATATATATATATATATATATATATATATATATATATATATATATATATATATATATATATATATATATATATATATATATATATATATATATATATATATATATATATATATATATATATATATATATATATATATATACATGCCCTTTTTTTGAGTTAACGTGAAACTGTTGTTGTAAAGAGAAAGTGGACTTATGTCTTGAAATTTAGGCAATTCTTAATCATTGTACTTTATTACGTACTGTATGTATAAGTGATCTATTCAGTGATGTGATATAACCTCAGTGACACATCCAGTATTCCTACCATTTATATCCATGTTTTATTTGTTGTCAGTGTTTGTATGCCGTAAAATTTCCAACGCCAGCATTAATCTGTCATGTGCTACGCAGCCTGCAACTCATCTCAGAGTAATTTACACCGATTTTGACTATTTAATGTTCGTGTCAGCCTGCACGACGGCACTGTGGTTATGTTTCACCGTGGGTGAGCAGTTTATTTTCGAGCAGACTTTAGGAAACCTGCTAATTTACTATCTTCCAAACAGATGTCAGATTCACACAAGCATGCATCGTCCGCTGCACCCCGAGAGTTTGCCAATGACACCCAGGCAATTTTGCACTTCTGAAAGTTTGAATATTACATTTTTATGTGCGCATCATCAGAAGGAGAAGTTGAACCGTGAAGCAATTTCTTATTCCGAATATCTGGCTAAGGGATGAAAGGGAAACTGGAACCAATCCAAAGTGATACGCTGGACTGGTGGCCAGTGAATCATCGGCCTGACACTCTGACACAGACAACCATTCCTTCATCACCACCTCCAGGCAATCCTAAATCTTCATCCAATTATACAATATATCAAACGGCTACTCCAACTACTTTGACTGTAATCTGGTCCAATGCAAAACCAAACTGCAAGTATTTTGCTTTTACTAACATAATATATACATTTAAAATGATACCATCAGAGATATATTTTATTTATTACTACTGACATTATGAATAGCAGTGTAGAGCTACTTTTCATAACTGGCCTCATAACACAAATTTGTACAGTGATCATAACGTCGAGTAATATCATTTGCGGTTTTAATAGTCACAACTAGCTAATCATGTTGCTATCCTCCTGACAATTAGGACTTAAAATTTCTCCTCTGCGGACTTTTAAAACAGAATATAGCCACCACCCTCAATTAATGACATCATTTTGTTTTCTACAAAGAACGTGAGAGTTTTACATGATACAAAAGGTGACGGAATGGAGCTTTGGGACATTTTATCCTCTCATTAAGGAAAATGGCATCTGGCAGTGTGAGCACATTTTAAGGGAAGAGGGAAATTAAGGATGCAATCCTTTTTATTCAGAATATATCCTGATCTCTATTGTAATGGATACATGATAGAAAAGATACTATTTATTATTCTGAAGATTCTTGGCAAGGCAAAGCTTCCCCACATGTAACGTATGTTTATTCCTTCTCCGCATGTGATCCGGACACTCCTTTGATTTCGTCCCTAACATTTCCGGTTGCATCAAAAATGCAGGTTTTTCGAGCCCAAAAATGGGAAAGCAGTTGTGCTGCAGCCTGTCTTAGTGGATCACAGAGAGGTGGGCTGCATGCCCCGGACTGGTCAGTCACCAACTAATTGCAGGGTGCATGCACAGAAACAAATCACACTTCTAGTCATACCTACATTCCTGAACCTGAGAAAAATGTTTTAGGAGGAGGCCTGAGGAAGAAAAGTCAAGGCTGGCAGAACAAAACCAATAATGAAATTCTGAACCTCTGAACCGCCAGGCAGATGTGCAAACGATGATCCATCACGCATAAAGTGAAACATTCTACTCTAAAATTCCCGCATTGTTTTGGTCAAATCGTGACAGTGAACTGTTACAACATGAGTAGACAGTTTAACATATTACCATTTAATTTGAAAACTACATTACATTTTGTACGAAACTTCCCATCAATGTTCTCAAGCAGCCAAATGGGTTTTCTCCAGCAAGTGAAGCCAAGATTCAAGTTTGAACACATACTGAATATTTTGGACTCCCAAAAGTTGTCTGATGGTCCTATACTGACGTAAAGTCGCTGCGAGTGTGTATGCGTGCGCATGAGTGTAGACGTGCGTGGCCTTGGACCAGTGCCACGCAGCTGGAAGCTATCATCCAACCACTTTCTGTCGTCTTCTCTTCCGCCTTCTCCTTTTCTTCATCTCTTCTGTCTGCTCTCAATTTCTCAGATTTTCATTCCCCACTTTTCTGTGTGAGCTAAGACTTGACTTCACCGCCCTCGTCCTTGTTGGGTAGCCATTGATGTCGTCTCTCTGGGCCTTTGCAGTTCAAAGATGGCTATTCCGCCCGGACGGTTCAAATGAACCAACATTCTGTTACAATGTACGTTTACCTTACCTCTAAGATTGTCCTCATCTTCTTTGACATCATGAATGATGATGGGCAAGAGGCTCAACATTGATTATGTAATGTACAATGAGTGAGAATGTCACCAGAAAATGGGAGGAGTGAGATCTTACCCATCAACAAGTGAAAAGTGTGATTAGGATCAAGCAAGACTGTGAACAAGCCAGCTTTTGTCCTTGAGCACCTAAGCACATACATCCATAACCGGCTAAGAATTGTGGGTTGGAGTCTGAAGGAAGTGCAGTTAATTGGAAGTTAAAGATGAGAAACTGAATCCAGCCGGTAATTCGAGGAAAGTGAAATTCTTCCCCTGCAGTCTTGCCAATTCAGTTCCCTTTGCCAATCCATCAGTTTGCAAGATTAATAGTAGAACAGAATGTACAAACACTCATTTTATGAACACCGGAAGAGTTGGCTGCTGCAAAAATGGGAAGTTTAATGTGTGTTGTTTCATTTGCTTTCCTGCCTGGTTCTTAGTTTACATTTTAACTCAGGAACCCCAATCATGATTATCTTTAGCAACCAATGTAAACATACATTTGATTAGTGGTTAAGTACAGTAACCGTTTTGACAAAATGTTCACATTAAATTATTAATAAAGAAGACACTTTCCCACTGGGAACATATTGTTTCTTGTATTCTTTGTTTCTTGGCCCACATGTTAACATTGTGAGACATTATAATATGGAAAATGGGTTGATAGCAATAAAAATATATTTTAAATAGAACATTCAGGGGACATGCATCATGGTGGAGATCATGTCAATCAATAGGCTGACACATTGAGACAAACTGAAATTCACTTTATATTGACTTTTATGTGTTAGGGATTGGTTTTGTTGTGTATTTTTTTTGTGACCTGTCCCTGTGATTTCCCATTGAGTTCACCTGTCGCCCCGCCCCCACAACCCTCAACGTGTATCTCCCATATCCACCCAAGTGTTTGTGATTGTCTCGTCAACCCATGTCTGTCTATGTAAACCCTGTGTGTATGTCAATCTTTGTCGGATGGTCTTATGTACCCACGTGTTTCCATGTACTCACGCCATGCCCTGTTCTCTTTGCTTCTCCACACTCTCCTTGTCAGGTTTGATTTTATTATTTGATTTTGAAGTCTTTGTTATTTCTTGAGGATCTAGCCACCATCATTAAAGTGAGTGCACTCTCACTCCCTGTCTTTGCCTGCTAACCTACATTTGGGTCCTACTACGCTTCAGGATCTGCAAAACCTGACATTATGAGGGCAAACAACTCTAACTTTCTCTGTTATCTGGTCTTTAGTAAAGAAAGAGCTGGAATACCGTAAAAATCATATTGCTCATACAGACCCATAACTTAGTGTGTTGTTGGTGTTTTTTGGAGTGCCTAATGAATTCATAACGTATTGAATGTTCTCTACACTAAAAAGCATAGGATTATTGAGATTAAATGTGTTTACATTGAGGCATACATGTTTTTTTTTTAAACCTGAAATTGGTTTTATATTTTGCCTCCAGGGCAAACTGGTCACCAGGCCACTAAGTAGAGCTTTACTGTCCTCTGTGGTTGCACTGCAGACTTGCACTTGTGATCATCCAAAAGGCCATGGCCACAATGATAAGAATTATTGTTACATTAGTAAAAAATAATTTTGAAAGTAGCACATTCAGTTCTGAACCCGTGTTCACACAAGTGAACATCATTTGGATCACTTTGCATTTTAATTTTGCTACTGCAACCAAGGAAATTTCCCAAATTCAAGATGCTATAAACCCCAATCCAATCCCAATTTAACATGTTTTGCAGGGGCTGGGAACCTTTTGACTGACAGCCATAAACAATTCATATTTTCAAATGCAATTCCTTGAAAGCCACACTCGGATTTTTTAGACAATGAGAAAAACAACCATTCAGAGCTAGGGGTAATTTAGTTTTCAATTATACTAAGCATGTTTTGGTGATGTGGGAGTAAACTGGAGTACCCAGTGAAAACCCACACAAGCCCAAGTGAGTCCATGCAAACAATCCAGAGGAAGGTCTGGACCTGGGATCAAACCCTCAAGCTAAGAAGAGTGAGGCTGGCACCATTTACACCCATGAAAAGAGCCACATATGGCTCCCGAGCCATAAGTGCTGACTTAATGTGTTTACTGGAAAAAGACAGATCAAGCTAGGAAACCCAATTGACATGAGATTACCAATGTTCCAAAAGACGAAGAAACGCTTGAGAATGTCTGAATGTGATCTGAATTACAGGCTCCTAAAAGGGGGCACAAATAGTAACAAGTTGCACACAAACACACACACAGATGGAGATGTGATGTGGCCAGGCCGGGCGTCTAGCCAGATGCTCGGAGAGAAGGAAACTTACATTCTTGTGATGAGGAGTCATCTAGTATCAGGTTCCATAGGCGCTCATGAGAGCGCCCCTATCCCCATCCCTCTCCCCCCCTACACACCACACATATTTGCGGCCCCTTCAAAGTGTGTGCTGTCTGAATGAAAACACCAGTGCCTCCAGTTCACTAATCTTGTCAGATCTCTTTGCGGAGTGTCTGTTATTTGTGCCACGTTGTCAGACTGGTTTTATTTGCCTCTATGAGAAAGAACCCATAGGAATGTTGGGTCTAGTCAGGGTCTCAGCCAGGTAAAACAGACGGGAGAGGAAAATAAATTTGACACTTCCTTGCTTTTTTCACCAGATGTCAGCATCAGCTTGACAGTGTTGCCGCAGCAAGAGACGCAAGGTGTGTAGGGCCCCCCAGTGGTTAAAGAGCATCAAAACACAACTTTTTATTTTAATAATAGATAATAACTATAACAGATGGTAATAATAATAGATGGGATGCATCAGCCTCACTGTTCTGAAGTTGAGGGCAAGATCCCAGGTCGGTACGCACTGTGTGGAATTTGCATGTTCTTCCCGGGCTTGCTTGTTTTTTTTCTCCGGGTACTCCGGTTTCCTCCCGTATCCCCAAAACATGCTGGTCGACACTCTAAATTGCCATTAGCTGTGGATGGTTGTTTGTCTCATTGTGCTCGGCGATTTGCTTGCCACTAATTCAGGGTGTTGCACGGCTGGTGCCCGTCGTTGGCTGGGATAAGCCCCAACACCTCTTGACCCTTGTGAGGATGAGTAGTTCAGAAAATGAATGAATAATAAATCAAAAATGAACTAAGAAGGAAGCAAGTTGACAATTAGCAGAGAGATTCCGTTTACTTTCCTCTTTAATTTCTGTTTTATTGTCTCACGTTTAGAAATTAAGATTAGTGGAATTGCAGAACTACGGAAGTACGTTCAATTACTTCAGTTGAGTGTATTATTTAGTCGATATAGACGTTTCTGTGATTTATTTTCTAAAATGAATTGACTATTCAAAACTATAATATAGTGGCATCTCCAGTGATTAGTAACTACACCATTTTTTAAATAAAATAATTGGTTATCGAGTTGGATATTATCAGTATATCAGATATTTTCAGTTTTTGGCACCGCAAGGAGTTGCAGTGACGGTGCAGTTCACAATGATGATGCACATGGTTATGAAACATCCTGAATTATATTTGCCACGATGATAACACGTGCCAACTGATGGTGTAGTGGTTCACTCGCCCGACTTCGATGCCGTATGATTATGCGTGCAAATGGTCACCTGTCTCTCTGCATGCCCTGCGGCCGACTGGTTACCAGTTTAGGGTGTGCCTTTCTCCCAAAGTCGGTTGGGATAGGCTCTGGCATCACCCAAAATGCCAACTGGCATGTGTGGTATGGAAGATAAATGAATAAGACGACGATTATATAACCATTGAAGACAATGCTAAGATTAATGTTCTTGGGTTTGATTCCAGGTCAGTCCTCACTGTGTGGAGTTTCCATGTTCTCCTCGGGCTTGCGTAGGTTTTCTCTGGGTCCCCCGGTTTATTCCCACATCCCAAAAAGATTCAAGGTAGGCTGGTTGAACACTCTAAATTGCCCCTAGCTGTGAATGGTCAGAATGTCACCCGCCTGGTGCCTGAAGTCCGCTGGGATAACCACAGTCTAACTCAATATATGCTAATGTAGTTGGAATTACAATACGCTATCGGGTTTATATTGAATTTGACATTGGTGAGTGATTCATTTTTGCTTTTCATCATTCATTTATGGTGAGCTCTTATCTATCTCAACTGGATGTATCGGTCACTAATTGCATTGGACAAACAGTGCAAGCAAGCGGCCTTTTATACCAATGACTGCATCTCTGAATGACCTTGAAGCAACTTTTAGGAAATTCAGAGGAAGGCGGAGTAGCTGTAGAAAACACACTCAAGCATGGAGAGAATATGCAAATTTGTGCAAGGTTGTGACCTGAAATGTCAGAACTGTGAGGCAAAATTGCTCACCCCCAGGCTGAGTACTGCAAGCCCTACTCCACATAACTAAATACATTTGTCAATCAAAGCTGAATGTTGTTTTCATTTTCATTGAGTTGGTTCGTGTGATTGCTTTGAGGGAAGAATGTGATGGGAGAAGTCTAGAAGTGTGTACATTATTTGAAGTTGATCATTGTAGCACGTGTCAATGAAATGAAATCAATGTGCCCACACTTGATCTTATAATTACAAGGATGGGAAGAACGCCTGGCAATTAAATGAAAGAAATGTACCGACACTTGATCTTATTAGTATTTTACGTGACGTGTGAGACGACAAAGCTACTAATTGAACATAAGTTAATGCAAATGTTTACTTTGTGCCAGTTGTATTTGAGATTGGCTTTCTCTTTGCATTGAGCCACAGCCTATAGCTATATAGTATCAACCTTGATACAGTACATCATCAAGAGTAAAGACCAGATAACTGACTCAACTAGATATAGATTTTACAGAGACTAAGAAGGAATTCTTCACCCCTATACTCATATCATTTTCTGAACCGCTTTATCCTGGCCAACCAATCAAAATAAGTTGCATAAAATACAGAGAAGACAAATAAATAAATTAAATAGATGCATTCTTGCGATTAGATAAACACACCGAGGAAATTTGGGTGTGGCATAATGGGCAAAGGATAGGATGAGCTGAGAAAATGAAAGAGTGGATGAAGGGAAACCTTTGGAGGGGCAGAATGTAGGAGTTGCTTAGTGGTACGAGCCTTTATATACCTATGGTGAAACACCTTTTCTAGGAGAAGAGTCAGCAAGCTTTAAGCATTTGAACATATGCAGGGATCACATTGTACAAAGGTAGGGGAAAACTAGACATGCATTTTCCTTTATTTTAATTTTTAAAAACAGTCTCAAAGATATTATATATATATACACTAAAATACATATGTATGTATTTATATATATGCATTTTTAATTTATTTTAGTATCATTTCTTTGTTGTATTTTAGTTTTTTACATTACATTTTCATATACTATATTCATGTTTTGCATGAGGATAGTGAATTATATAGTGTGAAAGTCCTGTGGGTGTGAATGACAGATACCCACATCGTTTTACTTCTGTATGATTTGCAGATTGCTTATGTATTAGATTAGATACATAATTAAAGTAATGTAATCAAAGCAATAGTTGTATTATTTTGTTAACAAGTATAGGAATGTACAGTATTTGAGACCGGTTGTTATCTGAGGATTACCGAATTCTCCAAGTGTGCCGCCCACGGCCAGTTGCCTTTGTGGTGAATGTTTTGAATGGGTGATTTTTACAGTTGTAGACCAAAGCATTTTGCAATTGTGTTTGCAGGAACTGCAACCCCTGATGGCACAACTTGACCTGAAGCATGGGAATGAAAAGCAGGCGGTGGCGCCAGCACAGAAAAAAACAGCCCCGTGCCTGCAGAAGTCTAAGGCTCACCTTCTGAAGATAGTTTCCTACTTCTCTGGGGATATGCCACTTTTTGCAAAGTGGATGGAAAGTAAGTTTGACTTTATAGCTGTCATGTAAAACATACTAAATAGAAAAGACTGGATTAAACAAAAACAATACTTCACTTATTATTTGAAAGAGAGATATTAAAAAGGGAAGCAATTTTACTTTCATTCTCAGTATGTATTTCATGAACAATTTTTAATATTATCCTGATATTGATGTTACCAGTGCTGAAATTGATGTCCATACAAAATACCTGTAAAACCAAAACTAAAATTTGATTTTAAGTATGTTATAATTACAACTTGGCTGGTGTTAGCTTGGCAATTCATTATGTTATGAAAATATTGGAAGGAAATCTCTGCCTGGCAGCATGGCCGCCAGTTCACTCTGACGCACTCTTGCGCATGCAGTCAGTTGTACTAGGCTCCAGATTACACGTAACCAAACAGATAATTACAAAAATGGAAGTTTTTTTTTAATATTGATACTGTGGCATCTTTTTTTTTTCTTAAAGTATGGAAACAAACTTTTGTGCAATACAACTTTTTTGATCACATCCTCACACAAACACACGTACTTGGATTTCTTTTTTTTTTTATCTTCCCTATAAAACCAAATACAAAAAGAGAGATAAACAATCAATAGCTCCCAGTCATACTGAATAAGTGTTTCCATTATTTGCTTCATGGGCCTCTGGTTTTTTGGGGAAATTATAGACAACTAATGTAGGTGATTCAGGGACTCAATGGAAATATTGATGGCTGAATTCAACTGATTCCATCACCAGAACAATAAGAATTTGAGGGTTACAATTTTATCAGTAGACATAAAGTCAAATGTGCATGTTTTTATTGTAGTAATTTATCAATTATTTGACCTAGAAATGACATATTTTGTATAGCGATAACATGCTATCTTGTTTGTTTGTATCGCAGAACAATTTTTCTTGCTCCAGTTGCTGGACTGGGTTCTACGTGGGGCTGCCCAGGTCATGTTTGTAAACAACCCATTGAGTGGGCTCATTATTTTTGCCGGCCTCATCCTGCAGAACTACTGGTGGGCACTCAATGGATTTGTGGGAACTCTTTTTGCTACCATTTCAGCGCTTATTCTGCAACAAAACAGGTTGGTGCATTCACTCATCTTTGATTTCAAATAAAGATGCATGTTGTTAAATGAAAAAGGGTCAAAAACATAACAAGTGAAAAAAATGGTGATAAATACAATTTCCTTTGAAAGTGACTAGTGTAAATTATAGTACACTACAGTTGGGAAATTCTAATTCATGGTGTTACAAGCAAAATAAAATGAAAAATGTGTTTGTATTACTTTGTGTTGAACTGTGCTATAAAAAAAAATTTAATTAGTCTTTCCTTACCGAAACTACAATGTGGCCTGTGAGAAAGATGAGGTTGATATTCTTGGTATATGCACCTAATGAAACAGTTGGCCTGTCATAACACAAAGAAACGTGTGTATTTTCAGGGGTGCAATTGCTGCAGGACTGTATGGATATAATGGAATCTTAGTGGGCTTGTTGATGGCTGTCTTTTCCAATGCAGGAAATTGGTACTGGTGGCTCTTGCTGCCTAACATCTTCATGTCCATGATGTGGTAAGTTGTCAGATTAATATCATCACAATACTCAGGCCAGGAGCATCTAAGAAGGATGATAAAAGAGGGTGTCAGCTACGGTTTAAGGGTGGTGGTGCTTTTGCTCTCGTCGAGCTTTCAAATGTGAAGAGGAAAAAAATGTTTTAGAACGTAATTGACTTTGTTCACAATGAGCATGCAAATTATATTGACTTGAAAGGTAGGCAGTCCTCATTCAAAGTGATTGAGTTAAGTTTAATCCTATAATTACCTTAATGAATCTGTCTGTGTTTGTTGGTTTCAGCCCAGTCGTGTCGAGTGCCTTGGCTTCCATTAACAGTCGGTGGGATTTGCCAGTGTTCACGCTGCCTTTCAACATCCTGGTCTGCCTTCACATGGTGGCCACAGGCCATTATAACCACCACTTCCCCCAAGTCCTCATTCAACCACGTACGGAGCTTCCGAATATTACCTGGGAGGAAATCGATCTTGCCAAGGTCAGAATTACACAACACAACACATTAATCACATCTTATAAAGTCAGCAACGTCACCGAATCTCGTCGAAGCCAGAATACATAAATCAGCTCCACAGATGACAATTTTTTTTCACTATCATTGGGACCGACAAAGACTGAGTCATATCCTTGAAAAATGTCTTCAGCTTTTCATGTCGGTGCCCGTGGGGGTCGGCCAGGTCTACGGCTGTGACAACCCTTGGACAGGCGGCATCTTCATCATCTCTCTCTTCATCTCCTCCCCAATCACGTGTGCTCACGCTGTCCTCGGCTCAACCATTGGAATGCTTTCAGGTGAGTTTGGGGAGTTAATTCAGTCTGTAGTTCATCGCCCTCAATGATAACATTTGACGTGCAATTCCTTTAAAATGGGAGGATCGTTTGTGAGGTCACACATTTGAGCGCCATTGATTTCCAATCCGTAGTGAGGGTCGAGGTTGGCATTGCTGTCAGTGCCTTCCATTCAAAATGAATCGAAAGCCTCGTGCCGTCAATGGCAACCAATGAGCTGTTCAACAAAACGCATCAATCATGATGACTTATATCAAGTGCCAAATGCGCACAGTTTTGTTTGTGAGCCGTCCAAGGAAATATCATTGTTAGTAGTTATGATTTGCATATTTGTTCTGCAGGTTTGGCTTTGGCAGCTCCGTTTGGCGCCATATATTTTGGCCTGTGGGGATACAATTGCGTGCTAGCTTGCATTGCCATTGGTGGAATGTTTTACGCCCTGACCTGGCAAGTTCACCTGCTTGCTATCACTTGTGGTAAGCTGCTATTTTCTTTTTTAAATTTTTTTTTTTTTTTTATACAAATGCCACGAGCCACGCTAATCAAGGGATTTCTTTCTTGCGCTGCAGGATTTTTCTGCGCTTACCTGGGTTCCGCTATCGCCAACATCATGTCCGCAGTACGTCCCCTGAAGCCGACCGAAATCATATTCCCATCCAAATGAAAGTGGTGCTAAATCCAAGTTTCTATCTTTTTGTCAACAGTTTGGTCTCCCGGCTTGCACGTGGCCCTTCTGTCTCTCGGCGCTTACATTTTTGCTCATCACAACAGAAACCAATAAGATCTTTAAGCTGCCCTTGGCCAAAGTCACCTATCCGGAGAAAAATCTGTGCTATTTCTTGAAGATGAAGAAGCAGGAGAAGCTGGAAAAATTAGAAGAAGAAAAGAAAAAGATAGAGGAGCAGCAAAGAGCTATTGAAGAGGGTATTCTCAATGAGAAGGAACAGTTAAGAATCAACCTGAGTGCCATGGAAGAAGCCAACCTTACACAAATAGTCACAGGACATGAACCACAGAGCGAGCAAATGGACATTGATAGGGAACAAACGCCAGACTACCGACCAGAAGAAATGCCTGTAAATTATGTTTAAAAACGAGAACTTTTTTTTTAGAAAAAGTGCAAATATGGAAATATTGTTTATTATTGTTGTAGCTTTTTTTTATTTGATCAAATTGACACATATAGTGTTAAAATGAACGTCATGCTTTTGTATAACAGCACATCCAGTGGGTTTGTGCCAATGTGGGCAACGTGAGTATATGATACTTATGATCCTCCATTACATTTAAAGACGTCTTTTGTAAGCATGAGAAAATGTTCCTGTCAAGTGTGTCATAATAATGATTATAACGTCGTAAAAATACTACGATAATATGTTAAATGTTTTGGAAAATTAACTACGGAAGTCACAGAAAGCCATAATTGAGCTAATTAAGGAGTGGAACCCTTTCTAATGTGCAATAATCTAAGTGTACACAGAAGATATATGGACATATAAAGTAAGTAAAAAGCTCCAAGCAAGTGCGTCACACAGCCAGTCCTGCTGAGCAAACCACACGATTTCTTCATTGAGTTACATAGTTGAAATGTTTGTTGAAAAAAAATGATGTAATCAAATGGGGACTGAAGAGGTCAACCGTGACTGTGATGTTTTGGCACAAAGGCTATCCTCTGAGATATGAGGGTGATATGACTACTGGTCACATGCTATGAAAACATACTTCTTTGTTTGCACTAGTGATACTGACACGGCTAACTTAGAATACCGAAACCCATGCTATCTTAAGATTGACTGTGTTAAATTGTGCCTCAGCTTCATTAGAAAAGTTAAAAATTATTTCAAAGCTCAAAAGTCTGCTTGTGGACTTCGAACAACTTTAGGTAAAGTAAAAATAAAATTTGCTCTGCTTAACTTACTTTTCCCACTTGAAGGTACCATAAAGTACTAAGTATGATCTGGGAGTGGAAAGAGACAAAACAACAAATACTACTGCATAATCCTGTAGAGTGGCGGCCCAGTGGATAAGTCATCAGTCTCCCCACATCTGTGGTCCTGGGTTCAAATCCCAGTGCATGCAAATATTTTCCCATTATTTTCAGGTAAATGAATGAGACAAAAGTACAAGTACTACCATTCTCTCTCTCAGGGTGGTGGCCCAGTGGGTAAGTCATCAGTCACCCACATCTGAGGACCTTGGTTCAAATCCCAGTGCAGGCAAAGATTTTCCCATTATTTTCAGGTCAATGAATGAGACAAAACTAAAAGTACTACCACTTTCTCTCACAGGGTGGTGGCCCAGTGGTTAAGGCATCAGTCTCCCACATCTGAGGACCTGGGTTCAAATCCCAGTGCAGGCAAAGATTTTCCTAAAGTTATTCAGTTAAAAGAATAAGTTCTAATGTCTAAGTGTCTAACTAAATAAGTATTCAGTGGTGGATGAAACATTTAGTCAAAAAAATGACTAAGTGTTTCCGCCCATTTCCTTGGATAAAACGTTTCAACACCCATGTATAAGTGAGGCACGAGTTGGTGTAGTGGGTTGCACACTCGCCTTTGCACGGAGAGAACGTGAGTTCGCTTCCCGGTGTCGGCGGTTCACTGACCAAGCAAGCGGTCGAGGGTCGGCCGAAGGCCGACCCGAGAACGCCTTTCGCACAGACAGGTCCCTCCAACATTCTTCCGAACTGCCGAAGGCAGTTCGGAATATAACCTTTTGCTGAAAAGTATGACTAAGTGTTTAATGTATATTAAAAAGTTTTTTCTTTTTTTTTCTTCTTGTTCCACTTTTTCTTTTTTTTCCTTCTTGTTCCATTCCATTTACCAAGTCTTCTTTCCAATTATTTTCAGCCAAAGGACGACAGCGAGAATCGAACCCAGGTCTCCCAGACGGGAGTCCAGTGATCTAACCTCTGCGCCAACCAAGTGACTACACTTTCCTTAGTAATCATTTGAGTGTCTTTCCAAGAAATCCACAGAAACAACTAAGTGAAAATGTGTGCCGACAGCGGGAATCGAACCCAGGTCTCCCAGACGGGAGTCCAGTGATTTAACCTCTGCGCCAACCAAGTGACTACACCTTTCTTTGTAATCATTTGAGTGTCTTGACAAGAAGTACACAGAAACAACTATGTGAAAAAGTGTCCCAACCGGGAATTGAACCCAGGTCTCCTAGACGGGAGTTCAGTGAACTAACCTCTGCACCAACCAAGTGACTACTCTTTACTGAGTAATCATTTGAGTGTCTTGATTGCAAGAACACAGAAACAATTAAGTGAAAATGTGTCCCAACCAGGATTTGAACCCAGGTCTCCCGCATGGGAGTCAAGTGACTTAACCTCTACGCCACAATGATATTATATAAGTTGCTTGGGACTTTGGCAGATCTGTGATTTAAATAAACGCCAGTGAAAAATTATTTTTAAACTTGGGTCCTTTGATGGGAAGTCAATGAGGAAGGAATAAGGTTGAAATAAATAATGACTACAACCGAGCCACATGCAAATGATCCAAACCTAGTATGTAAATAGACACTAGTTCAGGAACGTTTTTTAATTCTACTGCATAACTGACAAGTAGCAATAACAGGAATAACTAACAACATTTTTTTCACAACTAAAAACAATCAGGTTTGGCACTTAATTTGTTGTACAAGTTACAATGGGGATAGAGATTCAAGAATAAAGGCATTATTTTTCGTCTATTCTATAATATTTCTCTTTGGTAAATTGTAATAAGAAGAGGGCGAGAAACTTAGCGCATGGAGATCATGGAATTTAAAGCTTTGTTAAAACATTCAAGCTCAATTTGCTTTACTAAATCTGAAATGCTCAACTCCTATAAAATACATTTTGTGTTAGATATCAACAAACTGTGAACGTGGAACATACATTTTCTAAAAAAGCACTGTATTTAATTTCTTTGCTTAAATTTAAGTTACCATTGCCTGTTTAACAATATTCAGATCGTGATTCTCTGAACCCACATAAAATGGAGACATGCTCATAAAAATTAAATAAACAAATAAAAACATCCTCTACAACTTTAGAATTAATTATCAATAGGAAATCTCATTTTCATCCATGTTTTTGTTCCACTGAATGGCATTTTATTTTAGTCAAGTATTATTTAAGTCAGTCAGGATCACATTACATATCATTCAGTTCTGCACACATGAAGATAATATGAAGATTACCGAGCCATTTTGACAGGATGGCTGTCTTCAGCATATCCAATGTGTCAGCACTAATGGAAAGTCACATTTTCCAATGATATCTTATCTCCTGTCTCATACCAAATGATCACACTGCGTTGACAAGATTACTGTTGCCAACCAAAAGGGAGAAAGAATGCAAGCACGCAACATTATCTTAAAAGAGTCAAAAAATCCTCTGAACGTAGAGCGAACACTGATTGTGTATGATAAATAGGAATCTGTCTTAGGTCTTTTTAAAGTCAACCAAAGCTTAGCAGCAAGTTGACATTTGTCCCTTACAAAATGTACCTTGGAGTGGGGATGGGCTAAAGCAACAATAATAAATAGTTTGACAGCTACTCACTCAGGAGGTGGAGTAAATTTAAACAAGTGTATCGGCAGATGTGGACAGATACCTAATATAAATATTCTTCTTAACACATGAGCCCTTATCCAAACAATTCCTATACAAGTGAGCTCCAACAGTGGTGCATATACATCCAAGAAATACATTAAAACGTTTTTGAATGAGAGCCATCATTAAAATAATACCAATAAATGTCCTCTATACACTGTATGAGCACAAGAAAAAAAGGTCAAATCAAAAGGGATGCAAATTCATGACGATAAAAAGTGTTTGGGGCCGATCCTATTTACAAGGCTATTTTCGAATTGGATAAGAATAAGCGTGTTCTTTGTTGGGAAATCAAAGTTAAACTAGGCTTTGGAGTGCAATAGATACTTCATGTATACATAATGTACTGTACAGTCAGAGGAATCACATTTGTACACCCTTTGGGATTTCTTACATTTCTGCCTAAATTGGTCATAAAATATGGTCTGATCTGTCCAACAATGTTATGAATAAACAGTGTGTTTGAACTAAAATCACTCAAACATTGAAACCTAATATTGTCTATTTGTAGACGTCTATTGTATTTTTATTGCCCATAAAATTGAATTTTTCACAGGGCAGGGATGCCCAAAGCTAAGCCGCGGCTGTGAGAGCGTTAAACACCTAATTAGATTACACAATTTGACTCAGGTGTTAGCTAACCTATAGTATAATCACTGAAGTAAACTACCCACCCAACTGGAGAATCCGTTCTAGCAGGGGTGACCAAGTCCAGTCTTTGAGAGCCCCTATGATGGATGGAACTCACGTGGGAAGCCAACAGAGAAAGCTATTACTGTCCAAATAGAACAATCGTGCTCGTTTAGAGTTGGCAAAAAAGTTTTTGGATGCATGTCTGCACCACTGGAATAACATATGAAACCAAAATTGGATTCTTTTCAAAGCACAAACAGTAAAATGTCATCCCTACCATTAGGTATTGTGGGTGTGTTGTGGTGTGGGGGTGTTTTGCTACTGCTGGACCTGGACAACAGGCTATGATCAATGGGAAAGTGAATTTTCAAGCATATCAAGATATTTTTCAGTTCAATCTAACACCATCTGTCCAACAGCTGAAAATAAAAAGGGTGTGTGTCCTGCATCAGGATAACACAGAAGCAAGGCATCATAAGAATGGTGTCAGAAGAACAAAATACAGATAAAACCCAGTTGAAGCACTGTCCTACATCTAATCAAATTGTTGTGGCCTAAATCTAAAAGAAAAGAAAAAACACCCATGCCAGGAATTTTGATGACGGTTTTGGAAAGAGGAATGGTGTAAGATTTCTCCTAATCGGCTTGTCCATCTAGTCCGCAACTATAGGAAGTAGAATATTATACAATATCATTAAAAATATTATAACAGGTAAATGTCAGGGTAATTTGGGTTTAAGTAGACACTGTTTGTTAATTTTTAAGATTGCTAGGTGAGATCAGACAATATTTCATGATCACTTTAGGCAGAAATGTAAAAAATTCCAAAGGGTGCACAAATGTGTTTCTGCCAACTGTATATTCAGTGTGCTGCTTACTTCATTTAAGACACATTGTGGTTGCTTTAAACTACAATAATGGTGCACTGCGCCATCTACTGAATTTAGTAGGAAGCATAGATTAGTCAACAGTCCAATTCCGCACCATTTCTAACCCACCAATTTTACGTAAAGGAAACAATGTTAAGTACATCCTTCCAATGCACGACGGCAGCAAAAGGCTCTGCTTAGGGCAAATTGTACTTTTTACACATGCTACTTTTTTTCAGTAACAGTCACTTAAAAAGGTCACACAGTTGTTCATTAAAAGTGTTTGTAAAGTAAAATGGATCCAATGATTGTCTGGTGTAAATTTGGTCGACAGCTTCAAGTGTGAGTGGTGTTTACTGTAGGTCTGACATGTTGCTGTCAGATACAATCAGAACCGCCCTGAGCTAGCTAAAATTTCACCAAAAGCCATACATACATAAAAGGTTATCCAGTCTTGCTCCACTCGGACTTGGATAAATAGAGCTAAGAGGTGAAAGTGCAAACTTTGCAGTTGCCGTGACAACGTACCCCATTCAAACAATTAAACTGGTATCGGGATCAAATTAGAGACTACGAGTACCCGGCCTGTGGTAAAGCCATTCACGAAGAGAGGGAAGATTTCTCTCCATCCAGCGGTGGTTTAGTCTGATGGTTTCCAGGGCTTCTTGCACGCTTCTTAACTGAGAACCGTGTTCCTTCAGACTGAAGAAGAACCACTGTACCTGGGCATCACATGCAAAGACACAAAATGTCACACCCACGGAAGCTTCTTTTCCCGGATTGAAATGTATACCTGATTAAAATGAGACTGAGTGGAAAACTGCGAGGTGACAGACTTGATGATTTTTTGGATGGAAAAAGAACCTATAGAGAATCTGCAAGAAAAGACCAGGATTAAATTCAGCCTTGTCTTGAACAATCTAACTAATGTGTTCTTAAAATGCTCCACACACATTTCTACGAGCTGGTTCCAGTTCTCTTGAACAAAATCCCAAGCAAGCAGGTTTCCAACATAGCTTTTGCAGATCGTATGAATGACCATTTCAAGGTATTGTACCTTGATAAGATTACCATTCAAACACTCATTGAGAAGCCTGGAAACGAAACAAATGTAATGAGTTTAAAATCCTTTTAAGACAGAAAAAAAATACTTCAAATTTGGAATTCTCTGTGATATTTTTTGTGGTCAGCTAACAGCACTCACCATTAATGGTGAAAGATTAAAAATCCATGTGTCTTAATCATTAATGATAGTATAAATATTAAAATTATACTGTAGAAGCCTAATGGAAGCATCATAGGTACTTACCACATCATTTTACGTGGGTCTTGTGTGGATGCTAAGCCTATAAGCATATTTTTCTTATCGGAGTCAAGAGTGGCATATTGATACATGGTCAACAAAGTTTCCCAGTCTTCATCTGAATGAGCAGCCACACCAAATACAACACGTTGCAGATCAGCCGGAATACTAGAAAGAAAAGAAAAAAAACAGCCATTTTTGGTCAGCGCATGCTCTGCTGTCAACAGCACCTACTTTTTAATATCCATTTATTTGATTTTTATGACAAAAGCAAAAGTGTTTTACTCACGGGGAGGTTCCGTTGGACTCAATATACTTCTTAAATATATCTTTTGCTTGCTGTGTGCATTTTTCTTGGCCCAATTCACAAGCCATCTCTAACAGGACCGATCGCAATTTCTGCTTGGATACACTTTCTTCTTTTGTCCACGTCTGATTATTTATCAGCTCATCATAAATTTGCAGAATATATGACTGTGGATATTACAAGAAAAAAGAATATTTATTGCCAGGCCAGCGAGTAACTAACAAATTTGAACATTTGGTATTAAGTTGCACTGACTAAGAGTCTACAAACATCATCATCGTAGGTTTAAGTGTCCTGAGCTCTGTTGTTTATTTCAGGCTGTTATAGAAAATTAGCAGAGATTTTCTTTTTTTAAAGTAGCATTTTATTTTATTACCGTTGTCTCCTAATGAATGTATATACTCTGTGTACAATATGCTGAAGTATTCAAACAATATGTATGCGTGTGTGTGTGTGTGTGTCCACCTTCATGTAGGTAACAAGGCCCCTCTCGTATCTTTTAAGCAGAATCTGGTAGATTCTTCTGAGCTGGAAAATGGCCTCTCTCACAGGACTCATCTCAGTTTCTTTAGGCATATAACTTAGCAGGCTAATGACTTGGTGGAAGGACACGCGTCCCAGTCTGAGATGAAATGATTGACATTAAGAAACATACAGTTACAAAGAAAACTACCATATTTTCCGGGCAATAAATTAGTATCCGTTTTTCATAGTTTGCCTGTAGCTCCAATTTATACTCGGGAGTGACGTATATAAAGTCAAAATATAGAATTTTACATCAACTGAAATGATATTTAACAGTGGCCTACCATGGAGTAAACATTACCCAAGAGCAGCCAATAAAGGGCGGTCTTGAGTAATGTTTAAGAGTAAGGATAACTTTGAATTACACTGTCAGCATGGCCTATGTTTGTGTTCCTATTTAATCAAACCAATATAAAATTGATTAGAAAGAATAATTGATTTTGAGCTGTAGGCATTTCTTGACTAGGTAAACCTAAACTCCAGAACAATCTACTATATTGTGGAAAATACAGTACGTACTATAAAGCATTTTTATTTGTAAACCTACTTGGAGAGAGCAAACATGTTGTGTATTAGTGAAGCACGGTCCTCCTGTGGAAGAATTTGGAAGTTGTTAAAAATTGCCTCTGTCAGTGTAGCCCAGCCTTTGTCGCCGTAGTCAACAATGTAGAAGCCTGTGTTCTTGTAATTGAACTTGAGCCATTTGACAGTTTCTGGAATCTTAAGAGTCTCTAAAAAGAGATATTGTGTGCCACTACATTAGTACTTCACATTTACAGACTTCAGCAACTGATTATATTGTGTCATTTACCTGACTTGGTCTTCAGGATGAAAAACTGTCTACACTCGGGGCTCAAACTACAGCTGTCATTCACATATGTCACTGGAATATTCCACAAGCTGGAAAGGAGGGCACAATAAAATTCACCTTTTGGTCTGGTGACGATCCATTGTGCCATAGCATAGCAAAAGGGACAACGAAGAAGAGGACATAGTTCACCTGGATGAATGTGTGGCGTTGTCTGATCTAAGCTGGAAAATCTCCTGCTTTAAGGTAACCTCGTCCCCCTCACGAGAAACCGTAACCAGTGGAAAGCCTTTCTGGGATGTCCATGATCTCATCATCTCAGACACATTTGGATGCTGACTTGAGACCTCTACCTAAGAACACATTACAAAATTATTCATTCCATTTCATTCATTTTTTTCTTAATATGAATCAATTCTTATGATTTTCCAAAAATAACAAAGCAGGTACCTCTGTGAGACTATTCCAAAGGTCATCAGTGTCTGTATTCAAGCCAGAAAACTGTTTCAGATACTGAATGATACCTTTTCTGAACTGCTGGTCACCAGGCAAAGAGGCATTTAACATCAGAAGAATGGAAGCCCCCTGAAAGACCAAGGTACAACACATTGTCGTACAGTGGATAGGAATCAAAATGAAAAATAAATAAATAACAAGCATACCTTCAGATATGACACAGAGTCAAACATCTCATGCACTTGGTCAGGGTTATTGACTTCCGTAGACACGGGATGGGACGAGTTGAGTGCATCTTTGTCCAACGCTCTAAATCGAACATCTAAAAAAAACAAGCCCTACCAACACGATATGATAAATAAGATGACAAAACACCTGAATTGGGTAGTGTTCTAATAACAACGCTCAGCACTTACCATGTCCAGTTGGGGTAATACCGTCTGCAGTGATGTGTACTGCATGTAAGTGGCAAATCCCTCATTGAGCCACAAGTCACTCCACCAACTCATTGTGACCAAATTTCCAAACCACTAAAATACACCAGTGCTAGATTATTTCACAGGCACAGCCATATTTTGGCACATTTAGTCGAAGAAAAATGAAGAAATATGTATAATGAACTACCTGATGTGCCAGCTCATGTGCAATAACAGACGCAACTAATTGTTTTTCCATAAGAGAGGAGTTCCGGCCCACCAGCAGGTTGGATTCTCTGAAGGTGATCAGACCCCAGTTCTCCATGGCACCTGCCAAAAAGTCTGGAATTGCAACTAAGTCTAAAAGAAAAAACAAAATAATTGATTATGGTAAGGTTTTAAAATATAATGGTTAGAGTGAAGTAATAAGGAGAAATGATGCTCACCTAGTTTTGGAAGCGGATAGTTAATTTCAAAAAAGTCATTGTAAAACTCCAGCAGTTTGGATAACGTGTCTAGAGCGTAATCAGTCTGCTCTTTCTTCTCTGGTACACAGTATACAGAAACCTAAAAAAAATAATAATAATAATCCCATGTCAGAAATCCAGATTATTAATTGGAACGATTTTCTATGATCTTAGTTCAGAAATCTTTGGGTCTTTGGATGAGCAACATCATTTTAATACACCAAAGAAGTGATGGACAAAGTAATGTTTACTTTTTGGAAATCATAAGGAAATTTCTAGAAAATATAGTGTATGGAAATTCTTATTTGATGTGTTGGAACTTTTTCTGTTTGTCCAAAAACTTCATGTCCGACTGTTAAAGTTGTTGATCCAAACCCCCAAATGATTTTTGTAAAAATGACAAAATTTGTCAGGAATCTTTTATACAATTGTAAAAACAAATTATCTGAATGGAATAATATTTGATTAATCAAACCTACCAAAGTGTCAGAGACGGTTCTGTTGATAGAGATGAAGTTGCCTACGACAAATGCCACCAAGTAAGTGCTCATGTTGACACTGGTCACAGCAAACTCGTCTTGTACAAGACCATTGGCGAGCTGTGTACTTTTTGCCTGAGACACACATTTGAGAGAGCGTACTTTTTTTAATTCTTACAATAATAACAACAGAATACCAAAACGTTCAAGGGAGAAGAAAATACTGCGATGTGACCGCAGTTTTATGAGATACTACTATAGTTTAAAAAGTTTCGTGGCCATATAAGGTTAGTTGAGGTGAGCATTGCACCCAAATTAGATTGTGGATTCCTATTTTAAATTCCATTTTGTTCCTTGTCATCTTGATTATGTGCAAATGGACAAAGTCCTGCAGAGCAAAACTTGTGATAGACGGCCTCTCCCTTTATTCAACCTCTCTTATCTTATCACAATATAGTCAGGCACAAGCCGTATTTTATCAAAACTTTTACACTACATGTCTGAAGAGTCCATGCCAAATTTTATAGAGCAAAATTTGAAACATGGATTTGCAGACAATAACGACTATAGCTCTAAACTAAAATCAAAAGTACCTTAGGCATGTTAGAGATCGCCGTATATTCTGGTTTCCTGTTCATTTTAACCAGAAAGGTGGCTTTAAAAGATGGTTCATCAAAGCAGGGGAAGGCTTTACGAGCATACAGTGGCTCAAACTGGGTAGCTGCTAGGACGCTGGGGGAAAAAAATGAATGGACATAATGAAATACCCATTTGGAATTACTAGATTAGATAATCTTATTCATCCCGTATTGGGGAAATGTCACTGTACTATAATATGAGAGGAAAAGACAGTGGATATCTTGGTGTACCTTTTCTTTCCAGATTGATCAATGTAGGAACTATTGTAGAAGCCATCATAAGTATGGGATAGCCTGGCTGTGTAATCCAGGGTCAACACACAGTGCTGGCCTGCCTTCAACTCTTCAGAAAATTTCACAGCAATCTGCTCTCTTGTCTTATTCTCCAGTATGGTGACATCAATGACCTCCTCATCACCCATCTTAAGGAGAAAAAGATGAAGTTGACAAATAGTAGACCACACAGTAACAAACTGCTTCTTCTCATGAAACTTTTCTAGCTCTTTTAAACCATACGATCTCATGAGAATTTAGCAAGAAATACATACAGGCAATTTAAGATGTCTTTTGAGAAATATGGGCATTATTACATCAGTGTGAATTCTCAGGAAAATGTGCAAATCCACACACACACGTATTGTTGTTGTTATTTTCAATATCTCCCATGAAGTGGTCATACTAGGTATTGATATGCAAAATTGCTGTGTTTGTCCGAATTAAATTTAGTCATTTGCTTGGATTCAAAACACAAATCTCACCTTGAATGTAGCTTTGGTTATGTTAAGATTAGCACTGTGCAAGACAATCCGCTTGGTGTTGTGAAGTACAATCATGTTGATAACAGTGTAGCCACTAAAATCCATGGTGTCAAAGTCAGGAGTCAGCGTGAGGTCATAGCTGACAGGACGTATGCTACGGGGGAGCTGATATTGTACCCAAGGGAAGAGTTCACCATCAGTGCCGTTTGACGTTTTATTCTCTTGTTTAGGGCATCCCCTCTGCAAAAAATGGGGAAAAAACATTCTTAGGGATACGAGCGATAGGAAGGGTCTAACATTGCATGTTCATGACTTTTTGGGGAATAATGAGACATACCTTTGTAAAGTTGCACCCGGGTAAAAAGTACAAAACCGTAGTCATGGAGGCCACTATGGTCAGAAGTAGCATACAAACAATCATGGTCCGGGCTGAGGGTGCTGAATAAGATCTGGGACACGGACAAGTAACACACGTGTTGATAGTATATCTAATTAATCAGAAATAAGTAGTGTAATTATAAATAGCCGATAATGAGCAAAATCCTCCTACCTGGGTGGAGTGTGCCTGATGTAGGGGTATGGATTTGATCGTTGGTTGGAACTGCGGTTCATAAAGGACATGCCTAGAAGTCGAGCTGAAGATTCACAGTCGTCTTCATCATCATCTGCATCATTCTCACCCAGGCCTCGGACCAGGAGCCGAGAGCTGCGAGGCTCATACACGGCTTCATCTGGGTCAAGAGCCGGAAACGTCTGAAAGCACAGTTCAAAGACCACCATCTATTGACTCAAAGGGGACAAGATTAACAAGGCATTTTGGGGACATTAATTGAAATTTAATTGACACTGTAATAGCTGCATCAATCCAACTGTAATGTTGAATTAAATTTGAATATGTTGAATATGTGCTTTTCTTAACCAATCAGTACTCAAACTGGCTTTGGATACACATCTTTCAGTGCCATTCACGGTTCTAGAGACCCAATCCTCTTTGTCCAGGAGATAAATTGACCCGTCAAAATGAATTAAGTGTCTAGCACCATCACTGGTAACCACTAGGTTAAATGTGTGCATAAAGTGTACAAACGGTTAAAGGGACTCAATTTTGATTAATGCAATAGAGTAGATTAAAATGAGTAGAGTGTACTGGATATGCTGTAGCGTCTCTGGCAAGATCCACAACGTCAGGCTCTTCTTCAAACATACTGTTCTCGATCATGTTTCTTGGGAGGCTGGCACGCTCTACAAGCAGATAGAAACAAGGAAGTGACATGATTTACAAGAGGAAATGAAAGCTGTTGTTAAATATGAGTGATTTTTTTTTCTTGGTCACCAAAACGGCCCTACAAACCCTCACCCTACCCATAACCCCAACCCTAAAAATGCATTGTCTGCTCATGTCACATGCTACCAAAGATACATACGCATGCATTCTCACAAACCTGCATTGCATTGTGCACAGTGGCACACAATGTGTCTTGTTCTGTCAAATACATCAAATTCTTTGTGAGGAATGTTTTTTTCCAACTGGTCATTTTCTGAACAATAACTATCGTGTTTAGTTTCCAAATTCAATTTTATCAATGCAGTAGAACATGGCCTATTCTAACTGACTGCATACCTAATGTGAGTAAAGAATATATCTGGCAGTAAAACTAGAAAAGGATAAAAACCATGTAGATTGGATGTAAGATCAAAACCACATTTTAAGTATTACGACGGGTTAAAGCTTTTTGTGATTTTCAGTTTTTTTATAACAATTAGTTAACTTCCCTTTACAGTTAGATCTCAAGAAAAAAGAGTTTGTAATACAATGAGTCACACAAGTGACACAGATACATTACACACTGATTTGTTTTACTATAAAATATCATTATTAAAAAGCATTTTGGACTCAGACTCTCTCTTTATATGGTTATCTTGTCCCCTTGTGCCCTGCGATTGGCTGGCCAACAATCCAGGGTATCCCCTGCTTGGTACCCACAGTTGGCCGGGATAGGCTCTGGCACCCCCGTAACAATTGTTAGGATCAGCGGTACAAAAAAATGATTTAATGAACTCTTTACCACCTGATTTTCAGCATGATCTTTCCATTCCATCTGGCCAAAAATAAGTGATAAGGTAATGTATTTCACTTGTCCATTTTTGTGGATATTAATGACACTCTTAAAATGTGATTAGGGGGTTTTCCCAACAATTATTACACATCGGTACCCTTAAACTGAGAAAAATAAATCTCTTCTTCCTGCTTCTGGCTTGCAAAACATTTAAACTTACTTCCTGATGGAATTAGGCCAACGGGAGAGGTTATGAGCTGTCTGCTCTGAGCAAAAGCAAAGCAGAGGTGAGGGCGACTTATTTCCTCAACACGCCATGACTAAATAGGGCTGATATCGAACCTTGATCGACTTGATTCAGACAGCGATCGGTCTGTTTTTGAAATCGCTTAACTTGTTAGCTTCCAGCAGGTTCGTTTAATACAAAAAAAAAGTGTAATTGACCCTTGGGTCAATGTCACTCCCAATGAATGGTTAGTATTAGCGCGCTTGCCTTCCGTTAGCATGCTGTCAGTCAGGTTACTGTAAATCACCCATACAATAAACGTCGTGCTTACCTGCATTGTTATAGTCAAAAGGATCCATTGCAGGGTATTGACTGGTTGACCTTACGTCTACGATCCGGACTATTTTGGATGCGTTTTAATAAAGCGTATAATTTTATAAGTGCTTGCCTGCAGCCTGTCTTCACAACACTAACACCAGCTGCGCAGTGGCTACCTAGCCAGATCTCATATTTGTAGCTAACTGATTACAATAGATCTTTTTTTCACTGCATTCGCAGGAAAGATCTAAATAAATAAACAGTAATATTTCGTCAGAAACGATTTTTGTATCATGTATTATGGCAAATGACGCTCGGCTTCCTCGCAGAATAGTTGTTGACAAATGACCCAGCGCTCGTATCTTATTGGCTGTCAACAGTAATGGGCGTGGTGAGATTCGTGACGCTGTACACATAAATAAGTAGTAAACATGAATGTCAAAGAAACCCAAATAAATGGGAGTTTTCAAATCATTTTATTTTTCAAATGTTGACTGCCATTGAGAAGAATATATAATGAGTTATGAAGAAAACAATCAAAGGGCAGTGCATTATGAAAAAGTAGTTGCCATCTAAACCTAATATACTATACATTATTTCCCCACCTTCAAGAATCCCTGTAAAACAATAATTTACAACAAATCATTTGATTGTCTTGTGACAGCAGAATGTTGTTTTTACATCACAATAACCCCCAAACATACTTGCTAATAAACAATCAGAATGAACATTTCTTAACATGAAATGTTTAAATGGACTGTTGCAAGTCCTTCTGTCATGAGTTATTTTTCTGAGAAACACAGTTTTTTAATGTCCCCAAGTTCCTCTGCATCCACCGAACGTTGTTCTGCAGGTTGTCCAGTGCGAGTTGAGGACCCTTGAATTGAGATGAATGTTCTCTGATGGACTCAAAGAATAACTTCACCTGGATTAGGAAAAGAAAAAAAACATCATATGTATATGTGTATATATATTACTGTATGTCTTATAGACTTACTGTAAAATATATATTTTTAATAGTATGCAGTGAATATGTACGTATATACCTCAGTGTATTCCTCTGTGGATGAAAACTGGCTGGTGGTGCCTATGAGTATGTGTTGAATGGTAGATGAGCCCAATTGAAATCTGAAAAGGACACAATTAGACCAAATCTCCAAATGTAAAACAATAACAGATCTATGAATTGACACACACTTTTCAACTAGCGTGCTCCAGTTTTTCTTAACAAAGTTCCATGCAATGTGATGTCCCTGAGGATTTCTGGCCACCAACACGATGACAGTTGGCAAATCCATGGGTCGTATCACGTGGCCTTCCAGACCCAGGTCCAACAGCCTATAGTGCAAATAAATGTTACCATCCAACTGGAAATTAAACATAATAATTCTCCACATTATGGCTGCATAAACCAAAGTGAAAATATGCAATCGTTAGGGGATTTGGTACACAATTAAATAATGCTACTCTGATTGTGTTATTATAAAGTAGCCTATGAGAGAATGTACCTTTGTAATTTATTTGTGTCTCTGCTAGTAGTTAAAGCAAACAGAAATTTGTCTTTCTGTGCTGGAGAACTTGCGCTCTTGTACATATGTAAGAGTGATCCCCATCCATGATCATCCTGGGCACCAACAGCATACACAGTCTCTGCCACATCAGTAGGAAGCCTGAAGTTAACATAGTAGTTGTTTGTTTCAGCGTCACCGTGTACAAACAGAAATTCTGAAGTTTTAGTAAAACTCTTAGATGGACTGACTTGAGAGCTCCGTTTGACTGAAGCCAGTCTTTGAAACGCCGATGTGCTTCATTCAGAGAGGAAGTGTCATTCAGATGACAAGCCAATGAGAGGACCTTTGACCTCAGTCGCCGAGTTGACACAGGGCCATCTTCACTCCATACCTGCTTGTCGATGAGTGCACGGAAAAACTGCAGGATGAAGTTCTGTGCCAAAAGAAACAGAGAAGTAGTGTAGGAATTTCTATACAGTATTTTTTCTTCTTACCCTGAAGTTCTCCACTAATTCTGCATCACTCCCCTTCTCGATTAGATGGTAAAGTCCTTTCAGGTAACCCAATCCTATGAGCAGAGGTACTGTATGTGTCTCCAAATGAAGATAACCAATCAAATCGAACACTTTGTTCAGCGGAAGGTAACCTGCCCTTTAAAATACACACAAAAGATGGGTTGGATGTCATTAGTGACATCAAGCACAAATACACTCTCATGACACACTAAAGACAGTAAACTAAAAATACTGTATAGTCTTACGTGACCAGTTGAAAGGCATTGTGTAACAAATGGGTCCTGTCTTTGTAGCTAAGAGCAGTGTGGTTTTCTCTCAGCAGCTTTGTTATCTCATCCCATCCGCCATTTTCATAATGAACGACATAGTAGCCGGTCATGTCCACATTGACATTCACCCAGCTGACATTCTCTCCTACATGGACACTATCTGTAATGTACACAGATAACAACTATATTACTACGTTAACAGAAAGACACTTAGTCCAGCAGGAACCTTAACTATGCCAACAAGCAGGGCTTTTAAAATATATTCCTCTATCCTTATGGTTATTATTTCCACTCACATGTATTCTTGTAATGCATATGCCAACAAAAAACCTGAGAGAACTTAATAGTGGATTTCCCACTCGGAATGTAAATAAGGCAAAAACTGAACCTGTAAGTGTTGTCATCATGTGTCTATGGACGTTGCTAGAAGTATCCATCTTGTAAGTCAGAGGAATGTGCCACAAATAACTACAGAAGAAGAAGAATTGAAAACACACAACCTAAATTGCAATGCTGAAGTCACCAGCTTTTACTGCATTCTCACCCCCGTTGCAATGTGGACCAAAGGGGGTCAGAGGGGAGCTCTGTCCTCAGGAATCGAACCTGTTTTAGCATCAGACGTGGACCCTCTCTTTTAACAATGACCAGAGGGATACCTTTTTGTAGAGTCCAAGTGTTCATCATGGCTGTCAAGTCCATGTTTTCTCCAGCCAATGTATACTGAATGAAACAATGATTGAGTTGACATTTCAAAAACTTCAGCAGTTTTAACTAGTTTACTTACTGAATTTTTATGATGCTGTTCCCTGCTGTAACACTGTTGGCCTAAATTAAAATCCTCTTGTGAGCAAGTCTGAAAAATGACAAAAGGAATTATTCAAAGGGTCTCAATCCATCGAGCTATCCGTCAATCTATTTATCTTGCTTACTAGATAAATTAGCACAAATTCTAGGAATGTTTTCTAAAGCATGGTTAATGATCATCTCGTTTGTGTTCATACATTGTCCAGACTGTCCCACAGATCTTGGTTTTCTGCATTCTGATAACTATATTTGCGGAGGTATCGAACTATCCCCGTCTGGAACACTTCGTCTGACAGAAAGTGGTGCAGCATGTGTAGGATACACGCTCCCTGGCAATAGGGAGAGAGAAGAAAAACAAATGTGCTTCACAAGTCTGATAAGACGACACCAAATGTTCCAAATAGAGGAACAGATTTACTCAAATCTTTGCTTAAACTAAGAGAACAGTTAAAGTATCCATGACATTGTATTAAGCCAACATGCAGCCAAACATATTGAACAGTACAATCAATGATTCTGAACAATAGAAATCATACTTTAGAATAAGAGATGCTGTCAAACATCTCCTGGATGTGAGTTGGGTTCTCAGCTGGACTGGATATTGGCCGCGAGGACTTCAATGAATCATGAGCAATGGCCGCAAAACATGTGTGTAAGAAATTCTCCCCCTGCAAGAAAATTGACATTGTGACCTTACTCATTTCCTGGTTGATCATTTTGTTATGTTTGGCACATACCACTTTGAGTTCAGGATAGGTAGCGTCCACTGAAATGTACTCCATGTAACAGGCAAACCCCTCATTTAGCCAGATATCATTCCACCACTTCATTGTTACCAAGTTACCAAACCACTGCAAGCAAAAAATAAAAATTATAAATGTATCAAACACCCTTGCTCAATCATAGTTTTCAGTTAAGTTTATTGTGGTAGAGTTAAATTAGATGAACTCTTGAATTCTGAACTTCTCCAGAAGATCTGTTTGGCCAAGATTGGTTTAATGGGGGCCTTACACAAAGGAAACTCAACAAAATGCATGCTGTCCTAATCTGAAGCCTACTGGCATACGTACACCTACCTGATGTGCAAGTTCATGCCCGATAACCATGGTAACCCAGAGTGTATCAGATGCTGATGATATGTTAGGGTGGAAAAGCAGGCTACTCTCTCTGTAGGTCGTCAAGCCCCAATTTTCCATTGCACCCATTTGGAAGTCCGGGACTGCAATCAGATCTGAAAGAGAAGGAAGAATTTTGGAATATGTGGCTTTGTGATTGGCAATAGAAAAAAATATTTACCACATTTGGGTAGTGGATAATGAATGTTGAAATACTCCTCATAGAAATCAAGCATCTTGATAGCAACTTCAAGGGCGTAGTTCGTCTGAGTCATTTTTTCCGGATCAGCATAAACGGACACCTGCCACACGAAGTAGTACGAGGAGACGAAGCCTTAGTGATTAGGATTCATGTCGGAAATCCCACTTTTCTTCGAGAACATACCTGGATTCCAGATGAAGTTTTTGCAGTAACAGATTTAAAATCACATACAACAAAAGCTACAAGGTATGTGCTCATCTTTACACTTGTATCATACTGGTCTTCCATCAAGTCATTATCCACTTCAAGTGATTTAACCTGTAGCAAACGGACACTTGGTCATTTGATAGGAATTCTCACATAAAGAGTTAATGTGGATTTAAATGGATAAGGTAGCTTTTTAAAAATGGAGGATAGTTTATTTTATATTAAATTTGATACAAAATAGATAAAATATTTGGCATGATCACAGTAGCAGTGTTGAAAATTCGTACTAACGGTAACCTTTTCTAATGTGTAGAAGCTACCTGTTTAGCTATTTGAACAAAATAATAATATTGTCATAATGTAATCATATGCATAACCGGGTTCTACACGCTTATTTATAAAATATAAAAAACAGGAGAGATAACATATTTTGTCTCTTTCAAATCTGAAAAGAACTTGGTCTACTTACTATGGGCATATTAGATAAAGAAATGTACTTCGAGCTCCGTCTTATCCTCACTGAGAAGATGGCTTTAAAGCTAGGCTCATCAAAACAAGGGAATGCCATACGAGCACCAGTGGGCTCAAAGTGAGTGGAAGCCAAAGTTCTAAAAATGGTAGGTAAAGAATATAATATTATTTTCAAACACTAGAGTAATAAAAATTCTATGCACCACATTATAGATGTCACCTGATCTCTCCTGAGCTTGTCATGTAGGTGCTTTTATAGAAACCCCGGAAGCCCTCAGCCAACTCTGCCCCATACTCAATGTATAGGAAGTACTTCTGTCCACTAATGAGTACTCGGGGTGAGAAGATCCCTATTTGCTCATGTGCAGGGTTGTGAAGACAAGGTAGAACCTAAGAAAAGAGATTAGTCACTCAACTCAGATAAGAATCAATTTTCTAATGCACCCGCTTTGTTTTATTAACTACCTGATCAGACAAATGAGCGAGATTCTCATCCAGTATGTTTGCTTTGGAGATTTCCAGACCCTTGCTGTGCAAAACTACCCAATTTGTGTTGATCTGGACATCAATTTCAATCATAACTGTGCCGGTGAAATATAATCGAGTAATGTTCGGATGAACCGTGATGAGGTAATGACGAGGGATTATGTACCTATGAAGAAAACATTTTTATTAAATCTTGTAATGAATGCAATAAATATCAATCAATATAACTAAATATAGCAGGGTAATTACCTTGGCAGGCGAAGGCGACTCCAGGGGAAAGACAAATTGTCTGTCCCTAATGGAGTTTGTTCTTGAGAAGGATGATGGGGGCTTGATGCCTGCTGTGAAATTTGGGTGGGCTGCATTCCAAACACATAGGAATGGAGAATAGACAGCACAAGGAACCCTACCAAGACCATTTTGGATGAAACGTCCTCGAGGGAGTGAAAAGTCAAGGCCATGCAGCGGCCTAACAACTGCTGATGAAAGCAATTTGTCAAATGCTTTACTTTTAAAGTCAGTAATTGTGACCTGATGCCGAAAAGGTACAGGAGCTCCCAAGCTTTTTGTTGTATTTGTTTCTTAAACCTAAAAAAAACAAACATATCTCTTTAGTGTCCTTGTCTATTCATCCCTTCATCTTGCTTGAATTTTATTACTGAAAACAGACACACTACTGTACATCTTTAGCTGTAGAGAATGACATGACCAATCAATTTGTTCTATGTATCATGACGATTCAACGTACATATTAAGATTTTTTTTCTCAGGCCTTTGTACGCCATTTTTAAAAATATATATTAGAGTCAAAGACCCTGGATTCAACAGCTTAGTAAAAAAAAAAGATCTTAGATCTACAAATTCTTGAGTCCCACCCATCCACACCCAACCATACCAGTTTTCTTTTTCTAATAAATCATCTATGTGGTGTGAATTAATTAATTTATTCATCTTTCTTTTGCTTGCACTACAACAATTTATTATCTCTGTAAGTTTGTATCCCAGGTGTAGAAAATGTTGTCAGTTTGGGTTGTGGGGAAGCCAAATGCCACAATTTATCAATTTCAAACCTAACCTCAGGCAGTCATTTGTGCACTTGAGTATGATCTCAATGTTCTTCCTAGTCTCAAAGCTCAAAAGGCTGTTTCAAGAGTGGCTGCTGAAGATCATGCAACAACAAATGACATTAGGACAATTCAGTTGTAGTCATTTGTTGAAAAAAAAACACACACAATTTCTTTCCTCCATGGTTTTAAGTGCCTTGAAGTACACACTGACATAGCAACAGAGCACCACAGGGTGACAGTACAATCACAACTTCCAATGTTTAAATTATTCACACAGCAATATGATGTAGTTATCCATACAGGACACTACAGGTCTTAAATAAGTTAAGTATGCCGGCATCTCCGCAAAACATTCACACATCATAAATGCAAACACAACAGTGTAAATTTTGCAAAAGCTTATGGCCAAATAAGGAATAATTACAGATAATTTCTTATGACAAAAGGCTCACAGTCCAGAGTTGACACATTTCTCTCAGGTATATTAAAAAAATGAAAATGAACAAGTCTCGAATTTGCTGTCGTATCCCATAATGAGTAGTGAGTTGTGGTGAAAAGTCAGTCTTTTGCAGAGCATACTGCAATGTTCAGTGCCTTAAAGCAAGATCCACGCAAGAGATGGTTTACTAATTTAGAGCAATACAATGAAATTCATCAAACAGATTAAAAAATACTGATACGCACACGTCAAAATCAAGACTGAAGAAGTAAAACATGTCCATTCGACTAGTACATTGAAACTATAACAGGTCACATTATACTTAACATACAGTATTATACGGAGTATAATCACCTACCCAAGGATTTTTTTTTTTTTTGAGTGAAACGACCTACTCAAACTTTGCCAGGATTTAACAGGTCACAAAAATGCTGCTAAAGGAACTTTGGAGAAAGTGAGTGAGAAAAACACTGACGTGGATTCAAAAAAGCAAAAAAATATAAATTAAAGTGCTTCTACGAAGACATAAATTGTCTGTATGAGGTATGATAAAACACACCAAATGACACACTACACTATCAAACTTAGACAAAACCTTATTTACATATCGTGTCATTCATCATTTAAGTCAGTACAGAACATGGTTGAAGTCTTTGTCATTGATCCAAAATTGAAGAAGAAAGCTTGAAAGTGGTAGCACAGTTAGAGGCACCACTTCCGTTGGTAGTAGTGCTCAGCCAAAAAAAACTCTCTCTAGTGCACTTTGTGTACATGCAAAGACTACCAGTTTTACCCAAAACAAAGCATAGAAAGCAGAGTGAGGAGTAGCAAAGGTTGGGAGTACACGGGGCCTAGGGCAGAACCTCGGGGATAGATCCTCCATTTGTCTCTGTGAGGGTGAAGACTCTCCATGTCTTTCTGGGCACTGTATGCTGCCACGGTGAAGTTAGCATCCCCAGTGGTAAGGAGGTCAAACACACAGGAGTGGTAGTAAATGTCCTGCACCTCCACCTGCTCCCGACAGAGTTCCTTAGCACCCTCCAAAGAGAATACCTGCCTGTTACCGTGGGGGTACAACTGTGTTTGTGAAGAATATCTGGGCCCGTGCATACGCTGGAGCTGAAGGCCGACTGAAGGCGGAGACAGGGGCAGATGTCCGTCCTGGTCAATTCGCTCAACTCCGGGGCAGCCGTTTAGACAGAGTTGCAGGTCTTGGGTGGCGTCGTAGGCCTGAGACAGCGTCTCGGGGATCCGAACCGCAAGGGTCAGGTAGCGACCGAGCTGTCGGACGATCACCGTGACGCCGATGTAACCCGCGTGCAGCTCTATGTGGTGGCCCGGGGTCCGCTCTGAGATCCATAGAGCCCGCACTTTCCCAGTGGCGCCATCGGTCCCCATGGAGACGTGGATGGGGTCGCCACTGCTCACCGTTCCGTCGTCAAAGGCGGCGGGTAAGTTGTCTGTCACGGCTTGGTAGACTCTTTGCTCGGTGCAACCTTCGTAGGGCTTGAAGATAACCGTGATCTATGAGTACACGGAGAACTGCATTAAGTGAATGAAAAAAATGGGAATTAAAGCTCCAAAACTGGGTAAAACTGCGATATGGAAAGACCACAATGTGAGCTATTTCCCTGAAACCAAAGTTTTGGGCCAGTGTCAAAATGATATATGATTTTTATTGTGTTTATCTTCTTTTTATTTAAAAAATTCAACTTGTGGGTGTATAATAAAAAGTCTCTGAGCATGAAAAACAGAGCTCAAATATTATCACTACACATACTATTGACACTTAGAGAAACATTTAAGAAACATCTAAATGACTTTTTAACAAGTTGCAATTTGACACAGCTATGCAAACATGCTGGCACATGCACACACCAACCGCATTGGATAGTGGAAGCCGTGGTGTGTGTTCAAGGGTGTGGTGTGAGCATTGCTGTGTGCACTAGTCCAGCATCATAGTTCCGGTAAATGGTGCCTTTGTTCACATGACAGCCATGAGGCATGAACCATGTCAGGCAATTCAGCCCGGAGAAAAGTCAGTGTACGTATGTGTGCATGTGGGTGCGTGTGTTTCTAATAATTGTGACTAATAACTTGCCCTACCTCTGACACAAGGTCAGGCCTTCATCTCCACAGTGTAGCAATCATTCTATTTGCTTAGTGTGTGAGCGTGTGGGTAGTTGTGCGTGTGCGCATGGTTTCACACGTTCACACGTGTGTCTACAAGGGTGTGCATGTCTGTATACCTGCGTGGGAGTGTTTATTTGAAAGTTGAAAACTCAAAAGACGTGCATATGCATCTGTTTAAAATGTCCACTACTTAATCTGTTCGTATGGAAGAGGCTGGAAACTCATGAATATGTCAAGTGCAAGGTAAGGACTCAAAAATACATCTAGTGGTAAACAGTGGGTCCTTTCATATATGTCATTCCAGGTTATTAGAGGTCAGGCTATGTTGAGTTATTTAGCAAGTTAGGATTTTCAAACCGAATTTACTTTAAATATGGAACTGAAACAATAATCACAAGATGGTTATTTTCTCTCACCTTATTGGTAGCTGTGGCAGAGGAGCCTGGGACTACTGGAACATTAGTGACCTGAACCGACAGATAGTCATTATCGATGAGAGGCCATGCTCCCTCCACCTTGCAAGTCTGAAAGCTGTCCTTGAATGTCCTCAGGTGAGGGTCCCCAAACAACCCACAGAAAAGGAACCCAGGCCTTGTGTGACTGTGGGTGTGTGTGTGAGCGTGCGTGTGGGCGTGCGTGTGTGCATGTGCATGCTGAATGCGACTGTAATAATTGCAGGGCTCGTGGTGGACCTCGGGATGGGCGGAGGAAGTGGGGCCATCTCGGGAGCAGTTCCTCTGGCTCATTAAGTCAGAGATGCCCAGCACTGCCGAGTGGTAGACTAGGTTGCCCCTGCAAGACTTTGCTGTCCGTTGCGTACAGGCCGAATAAGACCGCAGAGCTTTGCAGAATTCAGCGTGAAAGTCATCCACGGTCGGCGTAAGGTGGGAGGTCAAGGAGACAAAGTCGGTGGTACACTTTTGGATGCGACACTGAGGAGTGTTCACCTGGCAATGACCTGTACAGGAATGAGAGGAACATTTTTAGTACTAATAATGGTGTTTTTCGAAAATGTCGGGGAAAATGTTCATCTGTCTGAGTTTGGGTTTAAGTAGAAATGGAAATTTGTGTCCACATGGAACACAACTACGCTGTTAGTAGCTGGCTTTGATCCTAAACACACAAACTTACTGGCTGGTTGCAATCTAATAAAAGAAGAAAAAGAGCCACACAGTGGCTGCTTAGAACGTTTCGATCAATCAGGCAGACCGCTCTTTAAGTGTAGTAAAGCCCAAGTGTAATAAACCAAAGAGCAGAGCGCAGCAGAAAGAAAAGATAAAGAATTGGTAGCACTACTTAGGACTGAAAAAGATAAGGCTACATCTATCATCAAGTGCTATAAAAAACACAATTCCTCTCAGAATTATGCATCAAAAAACGCATGTAAACTTACATTTTCAGTAAGAACAATGATGGGAAATAACCATGTAAATTAATTGTATCTTAACTGAGAATTTTCTGATAAGGTTTACTATATACTCTGAAAAGAAACACTTTTTAATTATAACTGATATTATTTTGATGAACTTTCACACTTAAATATATTACTTTCATTGGGTTTTATTGGAATTTGAGTGTCTATATTTCACTTGCCAAACAGAAAGTTTAGCAACCCAGTTAATGACAAAGTGTGTCTCTGTGTGGCGCAGTGTGCGGTCTTGGAAGGCTGAAATGGTGGGGGTTGAAAAAGGTGAGAAAAGCACACATTCATGCCTAATACCGTACACTGTATGACTTAAATCACTTTAACGGCCATGTTTACACCAATAAAATAAGTAGACGTATGACTTAAATCAGATTAACATCCATGTTTACCCCAATATTATTTATAGACGAAATGGGGTGATTGTTTTGAATCCACTTGAGATAAAATCTTAGTTGTTGTTCATGTCCCTTGCTTTAATTTTAGAATTTCACAACAAAAGTAACCATTTTGTGACATTGGAAGGAAGGAGGACAATCTGAGAGCAGATCTGATGCAGTCAAAGCATGCCTCGATTAGATTAGGCCCAAAGACGGCTCTGCAGTGAATGAGCGGTTACATACGCGTGTACAGACGCAAGAGAAAGAATGCTAGTCGTGTATTTCTCTATACTGTGTATGGTGTTATGATCTTTTAAAGGTCAATTAAGAGAAATCTAAAAATGTTTGAAGAGAAATCAACAAATTCCTCAGGCATCACATCAGCACTTAACAATATTAGATTTGCATTGCACAAAAACAAGCTCACAAGTTCTTCTTTGTACAAATATTTTTGTTGTTGTTGTTGTTTTTCTTAAATGAAGGGATCTGGACCACCATTTGGGGGCAGTAGTGATCTGAATTTGCCAAACAGTATATGGAGGTACCCCCTTCTGATCACACCCAAATTAAAAATATTACCTTTCCCTGTTAGATACTGACACCAGTCCCAGTATACCAGTATCAGATCCAGTATACAGGCAGCACAACAAGTGAGCACTGAGGCCACATTGTCCTTTGCCAAATTAACTGGACTCATGCTCCCATGTGCAAGCAGCACTAAAATGCAGAATCCTATCAACACAATGTAGTCTTAGTCTATTTCAGAGCATATCATTATCAGCATTGATACTAACAAATGCATGCTTTCACCACCAGACTTGAGCAGAATGATTAAGCAACATAGGAATTTACTTTTTGTGAACACAGTTCAAGTCAGGTATTTAGACATGTTTAAATGTTTTGCAAAACTAGGAGTTATTCTCTAAAGAGGTTTTCTGATACAAATTGGAATGCCATCCGCGCATAACTTTGCATTTCCACCACGAGTGCTTTGCTGAAAACTTGGAAGTTAAATAGTCCGACCTCAGATATGCCCACTGGCCTGACTAGCATAAAAATATCATATTTATTTCCATACTACCCTAAGGAGTAAGTAGTGTAAGAGGCCTTTGAATTCCTCTGAGAAACAAGTGGCCAGTAAATTGTGGGACATGACCAGAATGGGGGAAAAAGTACAATCTATAACTGACTGCAGTTGATTTTCGGAGTGATTTAACCAATAGAAGGCCGGCAGTGAAACAAAGGAGTACAATTTTGTGGTCTTTGTTCTTGACATGAGCTTTTTATACTGAAAAGATAAGATTTGTTTATGAGAAAGTGCATTATGTTCAGTGCCTTTTTCACCTTTCTTCCTGCACTTTAGTCTGCAGCTATGCCTTGAGCACAATTTCACTGACAACAGGACCCAAACTGAAGTCAGGAAACATGTTAATACGGAACAGTTGCATTTATAAGACTCAAATTATATAGCAATCCAAATATCAGATGGCAATATGTGTTACTGTGAGTCAAGGTGATTAAATGGGATTACAATCTCTTGAAGGGATAAACAGGTTCCATACATAAAGGCATTTTACCAGATTACAAAACTGATCTGCCCAAGGGCGAGTAGAAACAACCAAAAAAGTATTACACCAAGGCTCTAATACTTCTATAAGATTTTTCTTCATGGTTTGTTCCATTGCCTGCCAAGAGCCGTGCCCATCATCTCAGCGTTTCAACGCCTTAGTTCCTACTCTCTACCGTTGACCATGTTTGCACCTTTAATGCCCGTCAGCAATATTTCTCCTTCTGCATCCCCCACATGGCTTCTCTGGAAACACTCTAAGGTCAAAAGAGCCACAAGGCTGGGTTTGGCGCTTTCTTTTATTTGCCGATTTGGAAGCCTGCAACCTTTTTGATCTCCAGAGATCCGACAGGGATCTCCAGGCATCGTCTGGCGGCCCAAGTGCTTATTGATCACCTTGTTTTGCACTCTCTCCCACCCTGAACTCAGATCACAATAAAGGCCCTCTGAGCAGAGCCTGCAACACATTACAAGAACTCACAAGAGCCCTCTGTGAATAGACAGTCGGGAGTGAGAACACAAGATTCCAACATTCCTATCTTTCTGTCAAAACGAATGCATGTGGTGACTTCTGAAAAGAGGATGAGAAGTACGTTTCAGGAAGGCTAATAGATTTCGCAAGTTATACAAATCAATGCTTTGTTTGGCAAATGAATGATACACATTCTTTCCAGGTGAGGGCTGCCTGGAGGGTTCATTTTAATGGCAAGTGGCTCTCGTTTTTCCCACCAGAGCAGAGCTGTGCAGAGCTGCTTTTGTCCCGCTGCCTAGGCTGTGTTAAACTAATTACTGAAGGTGTGACTGTTCCACAGACAGGCGACCCCCTGAACATGCACAATAACACACACACACATACACACACTTTTGGACAAAAGGAATGGTGGCTATATAAAGACCAAGTCTGGATTTTGTACCATATAAACATGCAGTTAATCTCAATGATTAAACAATTGAGCTCTGTAGGAATGGGATGTAAATCAAGATCAAGTTGTTTGCGTGTTGTATTATTTTTTTTGTTTAACCCTTTATAGAGCACTCCTTTAACTCAGGGGCTGCCAATGAGAGCTCTTGTAAAGTGGATTGGCACTCAAACATGATCAATTTTGTTTCACTAAAAAATATAAGACTTGATAAATACGTTTCATTTAAAACCGCATATAAAATAATAGGAGATATGAGAAAATCAATGTAGTAATAAAAAAATAATACAAATATAACTCAGACCTGTAAATGGACATCACATTTAGGTCTAATGTAGACCACACTTGTTTCCCACATGTTAACATAGTGGCCTAACTAATGTGGCCTTTCACTTTCCATTCAATACTTAATCAGACTGTTTCTGTTGCTAATATTATAAAAAAAAGGGAGGTGATTAACCACACATCCTAACAATGTTGTTTTTGAGCATTCATTCGATTGTTATGATTAATAATTTGTGTGAATACTGCTAGTAATTGACCTTGGTTTTTCAACACAAACGTATCCAAACTCGAGATGTGTATCATATGATACATTTGCTACGAATTACAATGAATAATTGTAGTTTTCAGCTATTATTGTGAAGGAAGCCTTGTTCAAAATGAAGACCGGTTCTTTCTTTAGAACTACTTTTCAACAGTGTAGAAGGATGTCGAGACTTGATGTTAATCAATACCAATTAAAGAAGTATATAAAACAAGGCTTTACATCTATAATGGTGAAGCCATGATACTTCCCCGACTAGAGCACCATTTCACTCCTTGGTTTCCATTGGCGGCGATGGACGTCCAATCCATTTTAAATGGGAGGACTTGCAACCATTGACGGAGGTGAAAGTCCAATCTATTGTGACAGGGATGGTGGGCAGTCATGGACAGTGGCGGACTCCAATCCATTGTGACTGGGAACATCTGGCAAGGATCGAAACATCCGGTCACGTTGAATTTGAATTGGACGTCCATTGCTGTCAATGGCCGTGAATCATGATCTCTCAATGTCAGTCATCCCAGTTGAAATGAATTGGGTGTCTATCACTGTCGGTTGCAGGGAATCAGTTAAAGGGCAGAGAAGAGAGTGAAGCAGAAACTCGATCCGGTCTAAAACTGCTGCACTGCCACTGTACATTACACCAAGCGAGCCAATGTCAAGCAGACTCAAAGAATCCAAAAAAGGGACGGGCAAAAGTGAGAAAAGCATGTTTGTATAAAGTGTGGGGTGTTTAGAGTAGAGTATGGGCCAGGGTTAGGGTCGGATCGGATCGCTGAAGTGTGCTTACCTATGTGGCCAGTGGAGATGAGAGCGATGATGATAAGCAGCAGTGGCCGTAAGCGGCGCACCAGAGACGGGGAGGCGAGGCGCTCAGCCTCGCAGCAACAGCATCCGGCTCTCCCCATCCCCGTCCATGCAGGGCCAGGAAAGGGGAGAGGGCAGGAGTCCAAAAGGCGACGAGGAGTGCCACTCACGCTACTTCTTCTTCTTGTTCTTCTTCTTCCCCAATCTCCTCTCCTTGTATTCCTCGCCGGGTGTGCAGGAGCATTAAAAGACACCCCCTTCACGAAGAGTAGAGCAGGGCGTAAAGAGATCCTGTGAGGGAATCAAAGTATGTCTTTGAGCGATAGTAGTCACACTTTCACTTGTTTCCGCATCCACTTGCAGTCGCGCGCGTGATTTGGAGATCACGGCTGGAACTGCTTGCCTTTTCGCTACTTGGTCGACTCAAAACACGTACAATCTCATCTCAAATTCTCTCTGAGCGATCTCTCCTCCTCTTCCTCCTCCTCCACCGCCTCCTCCTCCACTCCTCCAGTTTCACTTTCTCCTCCTCTTCCTCCACCGACAAATCAATAAAGCTTCTAGTGAGCCTTGCTGGAGGGGATCACGCCCACAACGAGAGGGAGAGAGAAGGTGAGATGAAGAGAGGAAGGGGGAGACAGAAAGAGAGAGAGAAATTGAGAAATAAGAGATTGAGAAAGAGTGAGAGAAAGAGAGGAATAGAGAGTGGGGGCAAACATTGATATGCACGAAAAATAGGTCAAGAAACTGAGTCATTAAAAAAACAATACACCATCAATAACCTAAAATAGATGAATAAATTCTCAGGATTGAATAGCTGCTTTTAGGTCAGGTTTCCAACATGCTTTTTCCAACGCAGATTCACAAGCAAACATGAACATGGAACTGATTAAATTGCACCAAATCGACAAATTCTGCGTTCTACATGTTGCGTGGTGCATGTGTGTGATACTGCACAATATTTTTTGCCCATTCTGCCTATACTGTGGCCAGACACATCTGTCAGAGAAGGGTTTAGTTAAGTTAGTTTAGTAGTTGTTCAATGGGTTTTGTGACCATGATCAACACATAAGCCTTCATGGGGATTTGAAGCGGGGTGTCATGAGATATAATCAGCGAGAAAGTGTTGAACATCATCCAATTTCTGCCATCATTCCAAAGTTCCAATCAATTGGTCTTATTATGAATAAAATGTAAGCCTTTACAACAATATATTTACTTTATTTACCTATTGCAACAAAGAAATTTCCCGATTACGGGATGAATAAAGTTATCCAATCCAATCCAATCCAAGCATGTAGGTTGTTGATCTATATTACGTTATAAATGGTAAGATGTGAAAATTAAAGTTTGGTCAATGTAAAACCATCTCATTTTTAGAGCAGAATTGCTTCATCTATCACCGCAGCCAATGAGTGAAAGCGGCCATATATGACAAGTCCCAGCAATATGATACAACCTAAAACACCTGTATGTACGCACACAAAAAAACACACCTATACTTACTCAGCGTAGGTCGACATGCAATCACACGGAGAAAGCAGCCAGGGACAAAGACAGTTTGTTTCTGGATGTCCAGCTTTTCATCACCTCCACACCTCTGCTTCCTTTCTCCACTTCCACCTTTCAACACCCTTCACCCCCACAGGACCACAAACAAGCCATCATTCAACAAATGCCATTTTACATATACATCTGTGCATGTGTGGGTGCCTCCAGCAATGTCACGAGTCTGTTATCGCCCCTCGAATAAGCATAGGCAGGAGCATTGTGGTGGTGACAGAGTTGATATTGACATGAAATAATAGTACAGGTGTCATCGGTTTGGAGGAGATGTTTTGTTACCTTGATTTAGAGCACACCCATATTTGACATGGTAAAAAAAGGCCTTTTCACCGAACAAAAACGGCACAAAATGTATATTCGTACATGACTGATTGTATGGACTATCTGACCTTTAGTGAAAAAAAACTTTGTTTTGCTTGTCAAAGATAAGTGAACAAAGATATAGTAGATGTCTTGTGAGAAATAATACTTTCAAAACAATGATGTAAAGATTGGATAATTCGATTCCTGATAGTCTTATAATGGGCTGTGACAATGTGGTTGACAATCACTAATCTAATCCAATAAAATGAAGCAAGCCTTCCTGTTCAGCCATTATCTAATATTTCTTTATTTTTGAATGTTGATGTTGTTCCTTTTTTCCCAAAGAAAGGATCTTACTGATAACTAAGCAGCTAGTATTTTTTCTAGTCCACAAAGTACTGTGACAGCTTTCATCCATTATGGATTTGTTGCCAAAGGAGGAGATTAACTCGGAGATCATCACCAAATCAGGACAGTATGACAATTATAGTTGCTATTTTAGTGCTACATAATATTGCTTTGGCAGCTTGTGCCATCAGGGCTGAAACAACAAGCCACACAAATCATTTATTTGGCAACACTCGGAACTTTTCCTGACACATTGTCACTTGCCATGTGAGATAGAGCCAATTTGTACCACAATCTCGACCAATGAGTGGATTGAAAGTATACAATGTGTGCACTCCACCAACATTACTTCCTTTCCACCCTGTTTGGCTTAACGCATCCAAAGCATAAAACCAAGCACAGCACCAGACTTCCATAAAGTTTCAACAAGCTGACCACAAAATAGAATAAATATCAAAACAAATATGTGTAAATTCTCCCAATTATTCCAACAACTCCTTGCTCCAATCTCTATATTTTAGCCCCAGTTGGTCTCGTTTCCGTCGCATATATTCCTTTGGTTGAATTCTGCAACATTTACAGCCTCGGACGATGGCATAACAAGAACGCTACTGTTCCCTCTCACACGCAAACACACTTGCAAGGACAAAGAGCCGTAAGAAGGAAACAGCTGAAGGGTAATAGGGTAGATGAGGATCATGAGGTTGCAGTTCGGTTTGGGTCGGGGTTTGGCAGCTGTGAAACAAAGAGACCATTAAAACGATCCCTTGTGGCCAATAACTTGTTGAACCAACATTAGATTTGATAAGGGGTTGCCTTGTGATTCCATCACTTCTCAGTTTGAGATACAGTCTACTCATATGTGACTTTTGCCAACCACTGGGCAATTCTTTTAGTATTCAAGTGAAAAAAAATAAAATGACAGTTAATATGATCATGAAATTTCCATTTCATTCTCATAAAATGTGTCTCTTAAAAAGGATAAACAGTGACATTACACACACCGATTCATCTTTTTCAATTGCTCATCTTTTTTACTCCATATTCATGATGCACATGTCTGACTTGTCACCAAAAGGAATTAAGTTTAGTTACTTTTCTTATCTCATAAGTGATTCCTGACTAGTAAACAGCACCTTTATTCCATGTTACAAAGTGAACAACAGCATCCAATTTAATACATAAACAGATATTACAAAGATGCACACATTTTCACATCTCCAATGGATATTGCTGAAGACACTGCAGGGCACTATAACTTACTCTATCCAACACATGACACTTCTTCTCAGATTCCTATTGAAATACCCAGTGTTGCCGACTTACTCACTTCACGGCTCAGATAAAAGTTCACCCCTTCCAACCTATAACCAGTTTCAAGTAGCCAATGAACAAAAACCTTCCGTTCCTTTATTCCAACCACACCTCGATCCTTCTTCCCCACGAGCATGCACTTTTAAAATGTACACATACTCTTCGCTACAGATTGCCCATCTCCTGTGGTGCCACCCTCATGCTCTTTGACTAATCGCAACCATTTGAACAAACAGTAGAGGAACGACGCCATAACAGATGCTTGCACCTTTGTGTGTAGGAAGCCAAAACCTAGGTGAGTCCCCACCTACCCTTGAACATTCCAGCATCCCGCACAGTGACAAATTGAAAAAAAAGAAAGAGAGAATGAGAGAAATCTTTCCTGTCTACATCCAGCTGTGAGAGCTTCCCTCACTTTCTCCTCCCCCTCTTTCTCCCCTCCCTCCCCCATGGGATAGAGTGCTCACACGAAGGCAGATGGGCGGGATGCATTATGCATGGGATATTTGGGGGGGGGGGCTGTTGGAGGGGAGTTGTAGTCTTTGGGGAGTGGGCTGTGCAATCGTTATGGATCTAATGGTTGTGCGCTGTCCCGAACTCATTTGAAGAGCGAAAAGCCAAATGAGTGTGAAGCGTTTTGATTATCTTGCCCTATGTGCTCATGTCGGCTCGGTGCACAACAGCTCACTGAAGCAGTGGCAACTTTTGCCGTTTTGTCTTCTGAAGGGCATTTGCGCTGAGCGCCTAATTGGTTGCCTATGAATCTTTTTGTTCATCGCAGACGTTCTTCTTCCGCCTCCCTGCTCATGTAAAACCACTTTATTTCCCTAATTGCGGTGATTACTGCTAGACGAGGCCTATGTATCATAAAGCTATGTAATTAGAACTCAATTGTGAACTAACAAGACTTGGGTAATAGATTGAAGATAGACAAGCTGAGCTGAGGCTTGACTAATACAGCAGGGTGTTTTAATTACTAATACCTTGGCCTCAGCGGAAGGAGTTCTCAGACGCGCTCAGATGCCATTCATCATTTTGGAGTCCAAATCTCACAGTGTATATAAATGGGTGTGTCAGACGGTGGGGATTCATAAATGCACTCGTTTTAAGCAAATGTCAACAAAAGTGGAGAATGATGGGTGGAGGGTTGGTGAGAGAACAATGAAGACAAGACAGAACAAGGGAGAGCTGGCAGGTAAGGCTTCTCTGGAGATTCATTAGGCTTGTCAGAGATACTGGCTGTGAAGATGCCAACACAGCAAGTGAGGAAACACACACACACACACACATTCAAAACAGACACACACACACACACACACACACACAAGAAGGCAGTTTGGCACTTTGGTGCAGGTGTACTGGCTCTAATTTGCTGACAGGTTGGAATAAAAGAGCTAAGAAGGGATGGACTGATTTGGAGTCCCGCTGTGAAGACAGCACAATGTGAGTCTCCAAATAGCTATGGTGGGAATTAACATATTTCTCAGTGGCATTAAGTTTTGCTTGTCACGGCTCCTCAAATACTGACTGAAATATTTATATCATGCTGAAATATGCTCCAACTGGCTTGAATATTAAAAATGTTTGCCTGACTTTTATTAGAGTTCCACCTATTTGAGGTAAAATTTGTAATATTACAAGCTGTGCATGTGTGCCTTGTTTATTGAGCAAGATTCAACTTGGAATGTAATTTGTCAAAATGTTACCTCTGTTTGGAAGGCATTTGTTGAAGGTCAAAGGCTCTGATGAAAAATTACAAGCAGATGATGAAATGATGAAAGCCATTGTGCAATGTGCAAGAGTGTTCTGTGCGTACTTGAATGTGTGCAGATTTTGTCAAGTCAAAGCATTTTTTACGACTTTTTTAATAATGCATTCATTGTCAGTTAAACAGGGACATAGAGTATAAATTAAGACTCGAGTAGGTAATCTAAAAAAAAAAAAAAACTAAAGCTCATTGCCACTGCAAAAAGGCATTTTTGGTGGTCTTACTGTTGCTTTAGAATTCCACATCCAGGGACCCAATATGTGCATTTGCATATGTTTAAATAGGAGCCACAAACAGCCTCAAAGAAATCATTGCATGCATTAATCAGTTCAAATATTGTATTATACTCCAACCCTACTGGCAGCATTTACCTCATAACCTTTTATATTGCTTTTTTTTGTGGCCTTGTGATTATTGTCTCATGTGGTCTCTCCATGGCACATTTTGACATGGTGTGCTGGTGCATATTGCCACCTCATTTTCTGTCAAAATCACCCGGATGGTGGGTTTTATTGTCTCCTTCTATCCAGAAGGGACCCAGCTGCGGGCTTGAGATCATAGAAGCATGTTTCCGTGACAACCAGGCATCATCACTGACACTACAATAACAGAGTGAATAATTCAGTCAGATCCATTTTAAACAGCCCGTCAATTCACATTGAAACGCCCTTAAAAGGACACAGCCAGCCTGTTTAAAAAGACAATTTTGGAGCGGTAACATTCACAAAATATTTAAAACGATGAACCAAATCCTTTAAACTTCACCGCATGCTGAATTCATCATTATATGTTTCTTGTAATGAGAGTAATAAGTCCAAGGGTTTAGTCATAAAGACAGTGACCTCATCTTTTAGTTCCATTCTGAAATTAAAAACAAAACATTCTTCTTTGGTTTTTTATGTTGTCATAATGAAAACAGTCCACTTTGATGAGAGCCTTGTTGTGGATTGATGATGATAAAAATGCATCATCCATCAGTGTTAATGCTAATGCCGATAAGCATCCTTCAACTTCATTACATCAAATTGACTGACATTAAAACGGATGTATGATCATTTATCAATGCGACATGGATGTGTTTGTGGAAAGTGGATAACATGGATCGAGAAAGATGCACGGTACATGCTCATTCATAAGTGTGTAAAAAGGGATATTAGTAGTCAGGATGAAGTAGCAATGATAATACTATTTCATCCTTCAGGCATATTTCTTGCTCTGTTTCACATCAATAATTGCAGCAATCTCGCTTGTTACTCTTAGCAGAGGATAGTTTCTCTTTTTTTGTGACATGGGCAATGGTTCACAGTCTGAAAGGAAAGAAAAAACACCACAAAGGAGACTCAAAAAGCAGAGACATATATTCCAATACCACACATCAAGAATTAGCAACTGATAGTGAATTCAGATGGAATTTAGAGCTGTGAAACAAATATTTGCACTGGTGATTTATTCCTTTCTCCTCAAGGCCAAACCATTGAGAAATATCCAATGTGTCTGCACATGTTTGTGTATGTGCTTATTTGCCAGGCTTGTATTGACAATCTCATATTTTCAAAACACAGAAGACCTAACATAAAACTTGGAAGGGTGTCTGTCAGTCGTTCTATCTATCCATCTATCCATCCATCCATTTAGTTCAACCTAGTTAAATAAATAGACACAGGTGTATCTAACTAAAGCTTACAATAAGAAGAAAAAACATATCACGGTGCATGTTGCAAATCTGTTCTAAAAGGTATCAAACATTGTCTTCACTTTTCTTAAACCAAAAAAATGTAGTTTTGCGATTTAATGGATTCCAGGTCAGTGCAACTGTTTTCTTCTAATTTTACAATCTGTTTGTAAAAGTGTATCATAAATTAAATATTTTCACTTTAAGACCCCCTCCTTAACAGATAATTAATATGATTTCCATTGTTTTTTTTTGGTTTTTGATATTGAGCACTCTGTGAAATGACAGCAATTTGCATAAAAACATCTCCCAGTGCATTTCCTTCATGACTTTATTTCCTAATCTGAGATTTAGGGAGATGATCCTCCTGATACACCCTGTCAGCTCCTCGTGCCGCACATCACACAATCAAGCAGATCCACTTGCAACTCAGCCCACAGACCCTCCAGGCAGTGCACCTGGGAACAACGCATGCAAAATTCATTCTTGCATCATGCATACCCATTCACACTTGCACACTTACACATTCCGTCGCATTTGAACAAGGAACAACAACAAAAAGATAGCAGGAGGAGGACTGGCAAGATGTCACGTAATCATCTGGGATATGAAACACACATATCCACACACTTGGTGTAAAACAAAAACACCAGGTGGATTGATCTCATTCCACAGTATTGATTAGCCAACCCCCAACCCAGACTGGAGGATGTCAGTTGTGTCAAGCCGTGGCTTCCTGGAGCACTCCTGCAAGCAAACTTAAAATAACAATGGTGCAAGAGACATCTTAAGGGGGAATCCAGCTGGCTGCAAAAGGCCAGCAAATCTACTGGGAAATACTTGAGTTCCAAGGCAGGTGCTCCAAGCCATTTGTTTTAACCTCGGCTCTGGGTTCAACTCAATATCTGTGTGTTTTAATGCATCGTGTAACCGCTCCCTACTCTTAAATCGCCGCTGGTTAGTGCATTGTATAAGGGTCTGTTGAATTAAAAGATTCAGGAAACGACATTATGTAAAAATATTTCTCCTTTAAATCAATTTCCGCTTATGTTAAATTCTCATGATATGACATTCTAATTTTTTTTTAAATTAAAGAATATTGGAAATCTTACCAATTATATTTACAAAGCTATGCATTCTAAGTAATATGATTTTAAAACAAACAGACGCTAGCCAGAGTTGTTCAATTTGTAATGACATGGTAAATTACATTAAATGTTATCAGTTTGAAATGTAATTAAAAAATAATAATGTGAGAAACTTATACCTGTGATGATGAATGCTGCCTGTTTTGTTTCAAAAATGTTTCACTAACTTTTGGACTATATGATAAATTGCCTGTGGCATAATTTCTTGATTTCTAATCAGCACAATAAAAAGGATGAAGCAGCATGCATCAACAATTTAGCTTGTATTTTTCAGATGGCAAATATGTGCATTTGAAATTTGTTTGTTTGCTGTGTTGCATATGCTGATGCCATTCCTTGCCAAGCAAAAATATTTTTATCATCCCTTTTAAATTTGGTGCTCCCACATCTCTCTTGAAGACTTCTACTCGGAGATACATGTATGATGGGAACATTGCCACATTGACAGGGGACTCATTAAATCAGTACAGCATCTACACCCCCAAGGATTGATGGGTATCCAATGAAACTAATTGGAAAGACTATCATCCCATTTCAACCTGTCTGTAATTCCACTCAAAATAATCCCATATAATAATAATTCTTCATTCTGACTTGTGACTTGTTTGACTTTGAGCAACTTTTTTCCATTGTTCCTCCATTTCTTCCTGACTATATTTTGACAAGTTGGCAGTCTTTAAGAGAATTGTCAAAATGCATAAATTATAGAAAGAGTTTGGTGACAAGTTTTGGGTGGGAGTTAGTAGAAATTTGAGAGAAATGTGTGTATATATTTTTTTCTCGTAAAGTATAAGTAAGGTGAGACAGAGAGAGAATAAATCTGAGCTCTCTGCGGTAAAAGACAATAAAGTAGGCAGGGATTTTTTTTCTTTGTTTGATGTCCTCTCCTCGAGGGCTCGGTGACAGAGAGCTCGGCGCGAGCCCAGTTAAAAGAGGAAAAATGACAGGAGACATTTTTCTCAGTTTCTCTCGGCGGCCCTTCACGATGATGGAGGTAGAGTGTGTGTCAAAGAGAGAAAAAAAAGAGGCTGGCGGAGACAAAACACCAAAGTGGAGCCTATGAGGTTTCCTCATAAATCAGAGCTGCACTGAAAGAGAGGGTCCTGGAGGTCCTTGTGTTAGAAGACAGGTGTCCATAATAGCATTGCGGGACAAAGGTGATGGTCCAATGCATCAGCCATCATCTACAATTGCACACACAGTCAGATATTACCTTGAGAGCTCACAATAGTGTTTAATTATTCAGCTTTAATAATATATTTTTTTTACGTGATAAAAGAACACGAGTGCAAGGTTCCCTTTAAAATACTTGAGTGGATTATTCCAGGGCTTATTGTGTTTTTATTTCCATATATGAATGGAAAATAAATCACCTCAGCTCACAGCGGCAGCCAACGACATTAGCATAGTAATAATACATGCCGGAGCTATGGAAATGATACAGAATTGTGTTGGATTTACATTACCGGAATGAAACTACACACAGGGGGATGCCGTGATGATTTTGTTTTCTTTGGCTTTGTAGGAGTCGTCGTTTTCTTTCCTTTTATTAAGAAGAATAAAAAGCGAAGCATTAAGTCAAATTCAAAGCATCAATTATGGTTGGCTTTTGTTTTGAAGTAAAGCATCACGCCAAATTCGGTGTGTTTCTTTTGAAATTTAAGACCTTTTTAGAATAATTTTTAATAAGAGTGACTTCACTTATTGTTGAAAATGCCAAAAGGGTACTTGGTAATTTGCTGTGTTTAGAATGTGGAATTCAAAAAGGAAAAAAATGTTTAGCCATTCTTGTTAAGAACCATTAAAGCCAGAACAACATATTTCATAGTTTTGGGTAGATACAAAATTGTGTAAACACGTACTAAAAAATAAGATTGAGCTCAGGCAGATGTCTCATTGTTTTGTATCAGTAAGTAACAGGGGTTACTTCGGGCTACAGATAGAAATCTATTTTATTGATTCCATTTGCATCTTCCATTCATCTTACTTACTTGATTCTTCCCCTTAATTACAGCATTTACATGGACATTTGAGCACCCAAAATATGGATGATTGGACAAATTCTGAGAGCATTGTATCACTTGCAACTGGATGATTTGACATTCTAAGACTTTTCATTTGAACAAATATGACAACAAGTAATGTTTTTAAAGTCCCTCCTTACCTAGAACTGTTTCCAAGGACGTTTTTATTAACCGTGAACGGTAGGTTAATCACAGTTGAGACCATAAAAGGCTTCTTGTGTTTTAAATGCTTATTTGTTGTAGCCACGTGTAATCTGAAGTGAAGCAATTTCTTAGGATGTTCTTTCCACTCTGCCATGACATGACTCCTCTATTGTTTCCATGGGTATGACATGATGATTGTGCAATTGCAAACTGCTGGGAGATATTAACACATACACACACACACACACACACACACACACACACACACACACACACACACACACGCACTCGCACACATAATAAGGCATTGCATTGGAATCGAATCTGAAGACCTTCTGTGTCTGGCACTACTCTGAACCACAGCTGCATTTTATTAGACACAAATCAAATCCTGACACTCATCCTTACACAGAGTGAAAACAATCTGAGTCAACTGTTGTGGAATAATGACGTACCCTTAAAGTTACTAGTACAAAGTTGAGTGCCACTGACTCAGTCGGGTGAAATTTGCCTCATCTGATCTCATCTGATCTCATCTGAAATCATCTCATCTCATTTTATGAACCGCTTTATCCTCATTAGGGTGACAGGGGGTGCTGGAGCCAATCCCAGCTGACTCCGGGCCAGAACCAGGAGACACCCTGAATCGGATGGACAACAATGCAAACTCATACCCATACCTATGGACAATTTAGAGTGTCCAATTAGCCTACCATGCATGTGGGAAGAAACCAGAGTACAATTAGGAAACCCACACAGGCCCACAAAGAACATCCAAAATCCACACTGGTAGACGTGACCTGAATTTGAACCCAGAACCTCAGAGCTGTGAGGCCAATGCGCTAACCACTCGCGCCACCGGGCCTCCCTACCTTATTTCATGTGGAAATATAAATAGCAATCTCTGTATACCACATATACACAACACACACACACATGTAGACAGTCAAAAAGTGAAGGGTTCCACAGAGTTCATAGGCTAGTGAATAATACAAGCCCCACAATGGACCTTGTAAAAATTGCCTGTGTGTGACATGCATACGATGTTGGCCATGCATATGGGTGAGTATGTGAGTGTACTCACCGAGGTAACACGATAAATTATTCACTGTTTACTGATGAGGAGGCATTTTAGGCTCCCTGGAGTGACATGGGCCTCACCTCTCTTCCCTTGCGCTGTCATCTTTTATTCACCTCCTCTTTCCTTCATCACTACATTGGCCGGAATGGTTTTAATAAGATGCTTTTGAGGAAGACTGGACTTTTTTAAATGTGCCGTTCAAATCTCTAGCCGTCTGATCTTGCTGACCTGGCTGGGGAACATGGTTGCGATGAGAATAATTCATTGTAGTCCTGAAAATTCCATTTGCATGTATTATGTCAAGATAGGGCGTCCTCTTTGGAGCCGCACGAGTCTCACTTCACCTTGGGTTTATGTTTCACAATGATTCAAATCTTTCAGTATTTGCAAAGCAAGATGGGATATCTTCTAACAGAATGCACACCTGCCAATTTGTACAGTATTCCCATAATTCATACAGAATTTTGAATATATTTAACGGATACAGTGTAAGGGGAAGAAAATTCATATGGGAAAAGTCAAGTTAAATAAAAAAATGGACCTAAATATATATAGTATACATATACTGTGTGTTTGTGTGTATACATATACTTTAAGATATATATATATAAGCATGTTTATGTTTGACTAACTGCTACTGTTGGTGACAATGATGAATAAAACTAAGGTAATACTTTTGCGCATGGGTGTATTTATTTATTGTGTTCCTTGGCTAAAGCCCATCAAAGTGGCAGTAAATGGATTTTATGATTTAAGAAGCCACTGTATAAACAGTAGTACATATAGAGAAGTATAGATCCTACCAGGCCATCAACCAGCCGCACAGTGACGACTAATGAGGTTCCTTTATAAGTGGTATGGAAAATGACTGAATCAATTTGGTAGCCTTGTTAACGGGCCGTTTGAGGTATATTAATTTTCAAAATGATGCATTTAGTTTTTACTTAAGGGACTTTAGGAATCACATGTTTCTATTTCCATTGTTTTTAATGAAAAAAATGGTTTCAATGGCAATACATTTTAAAGGCCAACCTCAGAGTTTCCGTATAACAAAATAATCCCTATAATCAGGCAACTTGGCACCTGGGACCACATGGTGTTACCTTCATCTAATTGGTCAGCTGAGAAAATCTCACATATAAACTCACAAAATGTGTATGCACATGCACACGCTGAATCTAAATGAGCCAATCAGGGAAAAACCCCTTTATTCCCTGCTTCATCCCTCACTTTCAGGTCCATCGGTCCCAATTACGTGAGCCAGGGTACCCGGTCAAACGCACACATGGTCCACTTAGCCTCTTAGCTCATTGTGGCTTGCAGCATAACAAAACCAGAGCTTCATTCGAGTGTTGAGTCTGTTAGGGTGAGTGTGCATGTGTGTGTGTGTGTGTGTGTGTGTGTTTGGAGTTTCCCATCCGCTACAGCCGTTGTGCTGCTTATTATATAAAGCCTCTCTAAAGCTATCTTAATCCTTTCCCATAGCCATCCCTCCATGCACATATATATGCACATTTTTGCACGGTTTGTAGGCTCAGCAACACTTTTTTTTGTGTTTGTTCTGTCAACAAGAGCAAAAAAAGGGAGTGAAAGACAGTGGGAGCAAATGGGGATATGTTGTATACACATACTCAAGGATGTGCATTCCATGGACTAGTAAGTGTAAAATCTACATCACAACAACCACATCAATGTTGCATACACCTTTTACCAACATAAAAATCCATGACCTTATTGCATTGACAGGAAATCATTAGAATAAGGCTAGTCCAATGATTTTCTGTCAAGGAAACAGAAATGTTTTGTAAGAAAACAGAATCAAAAATACATACACGATTTAAATGGGAAATGGTCCCCTTTCTAATTAATTGTAACTGCATTTGTTGGCTTCATCGTCATGTGTTTTGAATATTGATTAATAAATGATGGCAGTGGTGAGGGGGGCTAACAAGTGATGTGAATTTTATAATTACATCGAGACAGGTTTGCTCTCCAAAATCATCATCATGATTGCATCATCATGCATATGCAAGGACACACATTCACTTTTGTGTGACTCATTTACACACATACATTTGGACACACTACACCAGGCCATTTAAGGGAAGGTTGGAGGTGTGAAGAGTCGCTTCAGTCGCACGTTTAAAAAAAAAAAATCAATGCATCTCAATGAAGGGTCCTCAAAATGGAGGCAGCTCGTTGTGATGTGATGTGCACATTTCATATACACTCAAACACACAAATGCATGCATGAGGCTTGCACACGAGCATCCACACGTCAATTTGTCCGTGACCAAGAAAACCTCGCCTATGTATTTTCTTTCTTTCTGAACATAAAAAAAAAAAAGTGATCACAAGATGTGATTCGTGTTGTCCATGTCTGCAGGACACAAACACAAGCGTACACACACACAGATGCTAATAGATTTGCTCATGGGATTCTGGGCCCCGTTGAGACTCTGGAGGCAATCACTACTCCAAGTACAAGCTGGTCTTTTCTGGCTCTCAGGCATGAACATATGAAACACCAGCCTATTACACCCCCCATTGACAAAAAAAAAAAACTATGACTCCGGGCAGTAATGGGAGAATAGTAATAGATGCAGTTTGTCTACAAAGGAAAATATTACATTCTTTTGTTGTCATGCATGTATTCATGACATCAAATCTGTCCTTTTCGCATACCCACATCAAATCATCCGTATCTTTATGCCATTTGCAAGATGTTAGACTGGTTTGTTGTCACTTAACTTGAGATTCATTCTATGATATACATTTGTAACGCACCCTTTTTCTAGCTTACATGAATCATGAGATGTGTGTCTCATTTAAAGCTATGACATCAGCCTATTAGATGCCTCATTATAGATTTTGAGGAAATCTTATATGCTGCTCAACAACTTTTACACAATCTTCATACAAAATACTATATCATTTATGAATTAGTATTTAAATAAAAGATTGTGAGTCTATGTTGTTCGGGCTTCATTTTCTCGCACATTTCATTTTATAGACTGCAAATTTATTCATGAAAGTCAATATAGTCTTGACTTGCCCTACTTACATTATAAGTCAGTTAAGTAAGGGTAAAAAATAACTTTGCTGTTGAATCAATTATTTGAACAGATAGCAGTGCTAGAAAAAAGTGCATATAGTCGTAAAATTGGAGCCGCAAAGAGAAAAGAAAAGGAAAAATGAGAAAGGATTCCCAACTGCAGAAAATGGACACCTTTTTTAGTTCTTCCTGCCTGGCAGCCTTTTCAGTGATTCAGGCCTGTCAACGCTGATTTAAAGGTAGGAATTCTAAAAAATACTACTTTATAAAATAAGCTTGATTTTTCAAGACAACGCAAAAGTGTTATATTTTCTCAATGCAAAGACAATGTTGCATTCGTTCTTTAATTTAGCAAAGGTTTCTATCTATTTTGGAAAAAAAATTTCCTATCAATCACCCATCAGTAACATCTAGATTGAGTGAGGTTTGCACTGTCCCACTTTTGTTTTTGACTCTTCCCGTCACAGTTGCAACCACTGGGCGCTCATTCTCAAAATGGAAACTAATTAAAAACCACTTAAGGAGCATCGTGGGACAGGAAAGACTGAGTGAGTGGGCTTGCCATGTTGTCCATCAAGACTGAGACAGCAGTAAAAATGGACTTATCCAGCATCGTGGACGAGTTTGTAGTGCACAAGACTCCTGATGTGCCCTTCAAATTGTAGAGTAGAGGCCCATCATATTTACACACTGAAATTATGCATGTATTCAAATATATGGGCCACTTTAACGATTTTACTAAGCTTCAGGTGTACAGAAGGCCAGTAGTTTAGTATGCTCAGAAGAGTTGAAATAGTTAAAGTGGGTCTCAAAATTCTGTGGACACAGCCCGTGATGATAAACTGCTTTGAATTATTATTTCTTTTTATTATTATGGTCCACACAACCCATTATTTTGGTTGATCTCTTGGTTCATGTCCAATTGATGAACTGCAAAATGACAAAAGACCCTGTAAACCCTGCTGTTGAGAGAATGTGTAAATTGTGACAAGATGTTAGGAAGAATTTTATTGTTTGGGTTTAGGGGCCCCGGTCGTATTCCTCGCACTGTGCCCTGATCTGATTTGTTCTACCACTGCACATGCAACTCAATGACCCTTGTGACGATAAGATTTACTGCATGGAAGATGAATGAATGAGTTATAGCTGAGATTGAATCCTTCTCTAGACCTCATGTTATGCATATGGTCCGGGTATGAGAATTATTATTACATTTACTGCTTAAGTAAGATTGTCCTATTGACCCCCAGTATCAACTAGCTAAACACTAAAACATTTTCTAAATAAATGTACTTTTCCTACGAAAATTGTTAACTTTGACCCGTAAACTGAGGTAACCAAACCTTTGTTTGTTATTACCTATATTGATGTGGTAGAAAAAAACCTGAGAAGTGATCACATTTTCCCTTCTGGATTCTGCATTTCTGGAATTACCCACATCCAAATCTGTGCAAAACTGACACTTTTCTACACGTATCAGTCCCTTTTAAGTTAGTAGATACAATGTAGCCTCTCATTTTACCATCGCGATGATGACCTTGCTTCTCTGCATGACTGCCTGGTGTAACTGAGGTCAGATCAGAGGAGTGTTCTGGTGTTGTTCTGCTGTCTGAGCCTGGACAATGCAAAGGACCGGGGCTCAGACTTATGCACACAAACGACACGGACGGACTGGCGCGTCAGGGCTGAGTGGAAAACCACTGGAGACGCGTGACGACAAAGAGATGTTACCCCTCTTCGTCCTCCTTTCTATCCCAACCCCCAATCACTCATTCCAGGGCATGGCGGTCAGACTGAGTTACAAATGAAAGACTTCTCTGCTTTCCTTCAATCTATTCAGCGTGCACACGTGCAGGCATGCACACGGGGGAGAAAAAAAAAGCTTGCTATAACAAGATTCTTGGAGCAGCTTCATTAATTGGGCAGACTGTCAACAGTCACACCGTTAGTAAAAGCCAGGGCGCTGACTTGCCCTCAATGAAAGGCGTGGCATTACAAAGGATTCGCACGCACCTGCGTTTGAGTACGTGTGTAAGATGTGCAAGGACACTTATAACATGCAGTGACAGAAATTGCAACCAAAACACCCCAAGCTGTCTTCATTTTGAGTTGTTTCTTTTGTTTTGTTTTTTGTTGTTGTTTTTTTTTTCGCACTTTGTGACATCCATTCGTATGCGTGAATACAGAATAGCGGCACACCCGCAAATGCACACCAACTGTGAGCTTCCTGTTTAATGGAACACGCTGAGTGGAAGATGGATTCGGAATAATTAGAGAGATAATTGGGAAGAGTCAGGAGAAAGGGCAGATCAATGGCAGATCATTTGTTTGTGAGTGGGGAGGGGCTGAAGTGGGAAGGAAAATATGTATCGACTGCTTGTGTGCTCAATATCATTAATATTTTGTGTTGAATGTCAGATGGATGCAAGAACAAAAGCAATGTTTCTAGTTTTTTTTTAAACAAAAGGCCAAAAGTGGAAATGTGCATAATGGTACAATAAATTTGTGTATCATCACTTTATCTCCATTAGATACAAACAAATGCTTGATGTCCTGCATTCTGCAAATTATTATATGAAACTTGCAACTCTTTGTTTCATATTCTCATCGGCTTGGAGCTCACACGTTGCCACGCCAGCCAAACAATGAGCTCCACTAGCAAACCAATGCTATCTAGAAGTCCTTTTATGCTCATTTTAGCCACGTCATGCATTTACATCGCAGGCCTGTCACCATCTGCCCTTCTTTCTCTCTAATAGATAATTGATCATTATTATCTACATAGGCTGCCAACAAAGCCTGAGACCTGGATAATGTCAAAGAGATGAAAACAGTAGACATAAAACAAATCTATTTAAAAATAGGTCTGAACTAATGTGTATTATAATGTTCTATTACTAAAAAATAAGGCAAAACAGAGAATTTTTGCTTTGCAATGAGTGTCAAATTATGATGGTTTCAATTAAAAAAAAACATTAGTGTTCTTGTTAAGTTCATCACTAGTATATAAAAGCAGACACAGAAGAAGAAAAATGCATTAAAGTGCTGTTAAAGCAAATCACCATATGAAAGAAGCCCTTCCCAACAACTACATGCATTTGTAATGCAGCTCAAACATAGGCAAGGGAATTCTTTCATGGATGTGAGCGTGTTTAAGCAGGTGCTCACAGGACAAATAGTAATCAATAGGAATTCAACTGGCCAAGATTCCACCTGGCACAGCACCGCTCATCAAAAGAGGTGCCATCCCCCAAGGAGGATGAAGGATAATCGCCATTTTGGAGGTTCATTCATTAAGCTGTATAGAATAGCAGCATGAGGTAGGATGCTTACTTCAAGTGGCATCCTCCTCAATTACAGCAGCTAAAGCAAATGTTAAGCGGTGACATTGTGACGTCTGATTTAACTTTTCACAGCATGCCGTGTCCCCCGTCTGAATGCTCCCCTGCTGTGTGAGCCTGGCTGTGATTTCATTAACCATATCAAACTGGCACATTGAAGACCACACTAAATCTGGCTTATCATTGACAGCTGAGACTAAAAGAATGAAGCATTGCATGTTTCAGGGTGCCGAGATAGACAACATGAGTAGGGAGCATGGGAAATTTATTTTTAATACTTTTTCTCGTATAATAATAATAGCCACAGAGAATAATAAATAAGAAAAACATTATACAGTAACACGATCGAACACAGAGCCATAATAGAACCATCAGCCAGACATATTCAGTTAATTAGATATTAAGCAAACATTTGACGATCACCATCGATACCCAGGGACTGTCAATTACATCAATTGCTTTTTTTTCTTCATTTTTATGAACTGTGCTTGAATAAGTCCGTCAAAATGACAGAGCACAACACACTATTACATTTAGTTAGCTTCCATCCGTACAGGAAATGACCTGCAGCAGCAGGTCATATGCAAGTCAAGGATATTTGTACACTGGTATGAAGGGGAGTGTAGAACAGAGTGTGGTTGAAGTGACATCAATATTCTCCTGCTGATCATGCATTATTCATGATTATGAATAAAAATATTTTAAACCAAAGCAAAGTCACTTTCCTTAGCTGTTCTAAGTCCTTTGGATCATACCTATTTGCATTCTCTTATTTTTTTCTGTATAGAATTCCAAGATTGGCCACCTCGTGGTGTAGAGGTTCACTCGCCTGACTTCATTGCGGGGAGCCGTGGGCTCGATTCCCGCTGGTAACGGTGTGATTGGGAGTGTGGATGGTCGTTATACTATCTCTGTGTGCCCTGCCTTTCGCCTGACGACAGCTGGGTTAGGCTCCAGCAACCCCCGCAACCCTTTCGAGGATGGGTGTTATGGAAGATGAATGATGAATGAATGCATGGTCAAGAATGTTACCTTATTATCCATTTTATTCGTGCCGAGTCAAACAGAAAATGATCCTTATATTCTAGTCTCGGGTTGCTCCTGAGAACTATTATATTTTTAAAATAGTGAAAAAATGCATTTCATTTTGTAGTATATTGAAATATACCTTCAAAAATTGTAATGCTCATACACTGGGTTGGAGGATAATTATCTTATTTCCATGAATAGTCTGAGTTAGATTCTAAAGGTAAAGAACGCCAAAGTCAAGAAGTTTGGGGTTCAAATTGTTTTTGGAATTTTCAAAAACATGCCAAAATTGGGATGGGTCTGTATGAGTGTGTGAACGGTTGTTATGTGCTCTGTAATTGCCTGGCAACCAGATCACGCTTCAGTATACCTGCAATCCAAATGCAAGTTGGAAAATAATTGTTTTTTTTTCAGAGACATTCTTCATCTGTTAGAATGGTCACTATTTTTAGTGATCAAAAGGCTAGGAAAAAAAACACTGTTCCTCGCCATTTATCCCAGAAAAAAAGAATACGATCAAGTATGCTGAAAATAGGCTCACCGGGTGTAGTCTCTCTACAATCAACAAAGAGTCAGTCCCCCCACCCCCTATCCCACCATCAAAAAAATAGTAATAGTCTCACAGCAAGTGATGGCTAGAATACATTAGCGCACAGAATTTGCACTGTGCACACAGCTACTAATAAATACAATAATCAAGCATAGTCGAGCTGATACGGGCAGCCACCAGACACTAGTAATCATGGCTTGTAAGTAATACTTGTCTCCCTAAATCACTTGCAAGGCTGAAAGAGAAAATTGGCACTTCAGATCAAATGTAACCTTGTGTCTGGCTTGTAAAAGAAACCGTAACAGATATTACCATAAGAGATTGTTATATCGTTTTAAACCCCGGTGAGTAAGTGAGCCTGACTTTAGATGTCTGGCTGATTAAGATGATACTCTGTTATGCTGCTTATTTCTGTCAAGGGGATCTGGTGAGGACTCATCTTCAAGACTCTTATTGGTTGGCCTCTGGCTGACCCGGACCAGATGGAAGACTTGAGATGTCACACTGGGTAAATGCACAGCGACGAGATGAAGAACGTGTTTTTGGTAAGAACTTTTATATCACGCTAAGAAAAGCAAGTCAAGTATCTTCACGTTTATGGTGGTGATTATTTGTGCATTGTGTGCATTCAAGTGGATAAGCCTGCCTCCAACAAAACGGTCATTTCGACCGTATTTTATTCATCCCCATGAAGCCCAGCGCCTGGTCAATTTCAAATGTAAGCAGGAAGCTCTCAAGTGTGTCTGCAAAGCCGGAAGCAATCAGTAAATCGCAACTCAGAATACATCAGCAGCGATCTGACAACACAGACACAGATGTCAAACAGAGAGAGGGGATGGAGTTAATGGCATCAATATGTCACTACAAGCAACATCATTATCAGTGCCAATACAAGCCAGGGCATATGAACGTGTGTAGGTGAATGATTGGCAATAGGATCGGAAAGGTAAACCTCCATTTCCGAGCACATTTATTCTTTCCAGTTAACCATTAACCGGGTGATTTATGAGCTAATTCCTTATCAAAGCAAGTCCATTACAGGATTTGTGACCAAAAATAAGGATAATATACAACATGTCGGATCGGCAGTCAGTGGATATATTACAGGTGTTGTGTACCCGGAAAAAACTCACGCAAAACCCAAGAACTGTGAGCCCACTGGTTGGGTTTACAATAATTAAAAATTGGTGCATTTTTTATGTGGTGGGATTTTATTGGTGGGATTTAAACATCATTTTCTCAGTTAAAATTGATTTAAGAAATTCATCATTTGGATAAATACATATTTCTAGGTCCTTTATACAACTTTAACTTGAAATGTGCATGGTGAGAGCCGTTACGTGCTTTTTATTCTTGGTCAAGAGAGCTTAGTCATATTATAGCATCTTTATTTTTTTTCCGTGAATCCCGGTGCCGAATGCTGATGCAGCATCATGAATCATCATCGTGAGAGTGAATCTCTGACAAATGGTAAGATGATCGAAACACGCTTATTGTTTTTCCATCTGCAAAGTCCAATCATGAACGATCACTGCACATCTGTGATCGTTCATCTGAAAACATACTCACTTAACCACACGTCCATGTAAACATCCATAAAGGAGAGTTTCCTGGCTACTGTCAAGGTTCTGTTCAACAAGGCAAGGCCCTTACAAATTCACCATCGTATTTATCTTTTACCACATAACACTTCCATTTTCCCTTTTTATCTTATCTAGTGTCGATTCTGTTTCCAGTCCATAAAAAAATCATTTTTTGTATTTTATCTTTTCCACCACCTTCAAGCCCCAAAACAAAAACATCAGTATTCTGAGTTGCCTTTTTGTAATGTCTCTTCATCATGTCTCCTCCTTGTTCATGTTCAAGGCTCCTTCCCTTCGAGCTTTCACTATCAATTCTCATTTCCCAATGTTTGTGTCACGCTGATCTGTAGCCAATGCATGATTGTGCCTGACCACAAATTGTGTGCGACACAAAATCCAACAGGGAAAAGTCAGGTGTGATCAGCACAGATGGAATGACATCTGCTCAGTAATGGGCTTTTCCAATTTTTCGTTTCTCCCTTAAAGAAATCCCTGAAATCTTGTACCTACTGTCTTCACACACTCACAACAACACACACTCAGAGGCAAACTTGGCCATGACATGAAGGAACATCCTTCTCCGATTGTCCTCTATAGATGCTGGGTGATGAATGGGCTGGGAAGAAATGGGCCACAGATAAAACGATAATATGGAGCAATGATGATGGGTCCAAATGGGGGCAGAAGGGATTCAGCTCCAGAGAGATCAAAACACACAATTCCTTTGCGGAACTAGATGTGATAAATCCAGTGAAGTGGCGTTATTAGCTTTCATTTGTGGGTGTGCCTGTGATTAATTTTTAGCCTGCGAGTATAGGCAATGAACATACATTATGAAAGGGATAGCGATTGTGACACTTCATTTGGTGCACTTGCACTATTTATCAAGAGTCAATAAAAGACCTGAGCCTTTCCAACAGTTATAATAGCCTGTTTTAAAATGAATTTCTATATTTCACTTTGTGCTGTATGTGTGTATGATAGACTCAAAAATCTTTTCATGTCACTACTATTTGTGGAAATACTAAAACATTTTTCCTTTGTAATAATACTCTTGCTGTTAGATAAGATATTTACTTCCTAGAGAGATCATTTATTGATTCATTTTGAACATAAGGTGCGGAAATCCCGACTATTTCAGGTTATTTTTTCAGCACTTTGCTCAAGGGAAAGCAAAATCTCAACCAAGCAAACAATTTATGAATAAATAAATCTATTTTATAACCTTGTGTTGCTTTTGGAATGTGTTTGCGTGTGTTCCTCGCGCTCCTTCCTGTCCCGTACATGCTTTGTTTGCAGAACGCAGTAGTCTTAACTCACTCACGATACATTGAAAGACGCCGAGGAGATTTGAACTGGAAAGGCAGGCAGCCATTCACTGTAGTTTGTTTCTTTTTCAAAACAACAGGCAGACCAAGGAAACACTGTCTGATGAATTGGAAAAGAAAAAAATACACACGATAATTACATAAACAGCCCACCAGACAAAGACAGCAAAGCCATTAGTAGCAGTTGAAATTAGTTTTCTGGCACTATGCATGGAATTTTCAGAAAGCAATAGACTGCAAACAGCGATAAAAAAATAAAAAATAAATAAATAAATAAACAGACCACCAGGAATTATTACTCACATTGCAATATACCATTTATTTGCTCACTGAACAAATGCAATCTAACATAGCCTACAGGTGTGATGAACTAAATAATGTGAACGGCCCTTCAACAGCTTGACTTCTTTCATTTTCCCATCATGTTATTTTACATTGATTTTATCACCCACAGTGAAAGGCTAATTTACGGAGAAGTGTTTTCTTTAAAAAAAAAACTCATCTCCTAGATACAATAGGTATCAATGAACATTTTCAACTCCTATCATCATTTCTAAGCCATGCCTGTCATTTCCACTGGCCAACCATGAAACCAATGTCCCTTTCTTATCTTCTGAATCAATTCTTTGGCTGAAGTTACTAAAATGCATGTGTGTTTGCAGGTCGGCAAGTGTGTCCATCACGCCCAGAGGAGTTATGTATGCAGTCTTTGTACAGTGAATATGAGGTAATCAATCCCATCATGCCTGAGATTAGGGGCTCATCGATTTGATCTCGGTTTTGAAAAACACTCTTGACTTGAATAAATCCACCTGGAGTCAGGCACATATAAATATTGTATGTCTAACCCTCTACCTCTCATGCCCACCCAGGAGCATGCACTGTAGACTTCAACTATTTACTGAAACCCACACTCTAGCACAGAGTGGCTCCTGTACAGTAAACTTTCAAGTTGAAATGATTTTCCAAGGAGCTGGCTGAACATTTGTATGCTTGGTACACTAGCCACACTGTGCAATGAAGGGAGACACACCATACAATATATATTTGTATATATATATATATATGTATATATATATATATATATGTATATATATATATATATATATATATATATATATATATATATATATATATATATATATATATATATATATATATATATATATATATATATATATATATATATATATATATATATATATATATATATATATATATATATATATATATATATATATATATATATATATATATATATATATATATATATATATATATATATATATATATATATATATATATATATATATATATATATATATATATATATATATATATATATATATTTTTTTTTTTTTTTTTTTTTTTTTTACAGTCGTATTCTTCCATATACTGGCTCATCGTGTACTGATTACTTAATCCCTTTTAGCTAAACGAAAATAGAACAAATACACACACAAAAAGGATATTAACAGTCCTGTTGGGGCAGTCAGGAGGATATTCACTTCTGTAGCGGGGAAACCAACCAATGAAAAAGCAGGACTGATGGAAGGTGATTTACGCTCCTGACATTTTTAACTGAATTACCCAGTATCCCTTGCGGTGCGATTACTGTGATACAGTCTTGCTGCATGGGTATATCATTTTTTTCCCTTCCCTGACCCCATGCAGCTAAAGAAAGGATTTAAACTCAATAAGTGGGATATAGAAAATACCATACAGGAAATTTTTAATCTATTCAGTCTTTCTATGATATTGTGCTACCTTCTTAGCCCAGTAGTAGTGACAATCAGTATTTTGGGTCACCCAACATACAAGTAAAGACAGATGTACTGATTTATATATTAAAAAATAACACATGTGCCAGCATGTAAGATTCGTCCCTTTGTGCTGGAACAAATATCCGGGAGACAAAAGTAGTTCTGAGGCCAGAAAATGAAATATGACAAGGAGTCATCTTGCTCTGAAAACTGATATCAGCGTGTAAATACGTGTAAAGCTTCTTTCTACTTGGACCTGCCTCATGTCAAGTAGTACAAAAGGCTTAAAGCACCCATCGTTTTGTTTCAGTCAACCACTCTGCTTTTAAAAACAGATAGAGGGAGACGCCCCAATTTCACGCTCTCGGGAGTTCATGTCATTAAAGCAGACGTTCACAAATGGGCAGGAAATCCAAGCCACACTAAAGTGTAGACTCCAATGACCATACATACACTGACATGTGCTTTCACACAGCCAGGCTGTTGCTGCTATCTGATGTCCTCGACAACAGTAACCTCTGACATAATGCAGCTTTCTCTTAGCCGTGGTTCTCTTCCATGTTGATGATGATCACAGTGTGCGTGCGCACACAGTCGCAGCTGCAGCACTGTGACTGATGCGGCAACAATCACTCAGTGATCCCATTACAAGAGTCTGACAATGCTGCTCTATGTGAGTGTGTGTGTTCCCCACGTTCTCAATCTCTCTGGCATGCTATTATCCACTAGAGGCAATGCTCCATCACTCAAACTTAAACACACAAGCACACGTTTGGGGAGGTGTTATTCGAGGATATTGGCTTGCCAGCATTTTATCTGTGATTTTTTTCACTATCTGACAACATGGAACACAATAACAGGAATACAGTGATGTTTTCAACTATTGAAGGCCTTTAAAAATAGCTTAAATCAGAGGTAAAATATTAACTCTATGAGGATAATAAACTATATGTTATTGGAATCAGAGTTATTAAATGTTGCTTGACTCATATTTGAATGAAAAAGCAAATCCTTGCATTTTAAAAATATGGAGTAGCCTATTTGGAAACTTTTTTTAAAAGAATTTAAATTATTTCCAATGTATGTGACGTGAATATCCCGGTAGTACTGGCATATTTTTTTTTCATCACGGAGAAAGCAGACTGCATTAAATAATTTTGGACTCTTGAGTCACATTAAAACGAAAATATGTGTGGCATCTAACCATCATCCAAAGCCCGTAGTGCTATACTTATACGCCAATTTAAAATTCGACAGCTTTCATACATGATGAAGATCGTATGTATACCCATAAATTCCCTTCTAGTGTTGAATGAAATAACATGGGGGAGGTTTGATCATTCATCTACATCAAACATTGTGACCACTTGACTTCAGTTAGATTCTAAAAGCTCTTTCATCACTTTGACCTATCTAGCTCACACTTTCATCTACATCTAATGAGTGGCTCATTAATTTATCATCAAAGACCGCTGGAGGTGTGCAGTGGATATTGACCCCCCTGTGGACCTCAAATGGATAGGGGTCAATCCTGTTTTAAACAATAAATGTGGGGTACGAAGGGCACCTGGGTGCTCAAATACATTTCAAAGGATAAAATTATATCAGGAGGACCTATATGGACCAAATAAAAGCAGGGGGAAAGGTAGCAGTGGGAGTTAAAGGCAAAATATGGTCTATGTTTACTTGCCCAATCTGGTAGTCATTGAATAATATTAAAATGTTTTTTACTAGGTCAAATTAACAAAATATTTTGGCCTTAAACCTTGATCCATTTGGATAAAACCATTTTATCACTCAACTGATATTAGATCCTATCATTACAGCTTTCTTCATAAAAGCACAAATCATACAAATGTGCAGTTTTTTCTCTCTTCATGAATTTTAACTGACTTTTATGAGATATGGTAATTTAATCTGTATCAGACATCTGCGCCACATTAAATGGCAATCATGCACTCGTGCCATTTCAGCACCAAAAGAGTGATTGTGAAAATGATGTGGAAAAATGGAGTGGAACATATCAAACCTTTGTGAGGGGGAAATAAAAAATATGGTAACCCCAATGTGGAATGAAATAATAAGTTATTCAGGAGTGAACAAGTTTTTAACAGATTTAAGAATTGTATTTATCCCAACTTCTGACCACATTTTGAAAAATGGTTACATGATTTTAGCCTCTTTTTTGATGTGGTTGTTTTTAATGCAACAAAATGCCACCATGTATATAGAGCCAACACAAATGTTTTTCAACATTTAATTTAGGAGTGAGACAATGTATATATATACTCCTTCAGAGACAAAGACATCACAACTGTATACACTGACCCCATATTGTATCATAGCGCCATCTAGCATTATAATGCAATACTACATGGGACTTTGGACAAATTGCTCAAACTTCTTACTGATTTACTACTGTAAGTTTGTGATGCTTGCACGACTAATAATTAATTTTCTGTGCACGTTTCAAGGATCCACCAATATGCAAACCGTTTTCTTTCTCCTTTGTAAATGGATAAATGTAAATCTTACTTAAATATTTGAAAATAAATTGATGGGAAATAATTAACAGTCAATTTTTATATACTCAGCATGTCTTTTTCTCCACCAACTTGCTCAAATATTGCTATTTGGAATGAACAGAAAGGGTCACCAAAAAGCTAGAAAGTCTTATTTTGACCACATGATGGTGCTCATTTATTCTTTTGTAGAGTTTCAAGCTGCGCGTCAACCTGACATAATTTCCGCTCCTGAACTTCCGTAATGGCCATGTGTTTACAAAAAGCATAGGGCTTTTATTTTGACTTATTTTTTTCAATTATCAATTCTTTGAGCCGTGCTCACCTTTTAAAATATGGGGAAGCTGAACGTGGTGATTTTGCGATACCTATCTCGAGAAGATTTCCGGGTGCTCACAGCGGTAAAATACATTTCTCATATTTATCACAATTATATTAGTCTTGGCTGATTTTGTTAGAGTTTGTTCATGTTAAATCGGCATGTTTCCTAAAGTTGGAATCAGTCGTTATGTTTTTGATTTTATTCAGTTTGTTTAACTGCATTCGTGGGAACAATCGTTCCGATTTCTTGACAAATTGATTGGACGTCTTTTAACGTCAATGGCAAATCATAACGGTCCTCGCGATGTTAAAGCTGTTAGAGTAAGAATGTTATTCATGTGTTGCCAATAAAATAACACTACATTTTTTAAAGCAACTTCAGAGATCACGGTCAATGGCATCCAATGAATTGATTTATATCTAAGCATTTTTTCATTAGATTGTGTATGTCGTTATAGCTATATTGTATGTTATGACAGTTTCCTCATAAGATAAAAATCTAATTACAATGTTCTCATTTAATCATTTAGTAATTGTAGTCTGGTGGCATGAGTGGTTCAAATCCAGGTCGGTGTGTAGTTTGCATGTTCTCCCCAGGCCTCTGTGAGTTTTCTCCGGGTACTCCACTTTTCTCCCACGTTATAAATACATGCATGGTAGGCTGATTGGACACTCCAAATGCCCTATTTGTCACAATGTTTGAATCAATGAAGCATAAAGTTTACTTTCCTGAATTTCATGATATTAATCTATGTTTTCATAGGTTGAGATGGGAATGAAGAACCATGAGATTGTTCCAGTGAGTCTCCTCTCTGCCATTGCCAGCCTCAAACATGGCGGCTGCAACAAGATCCTTCGAGAATTGGTCAAATATAAACTTGTTGTCTACGAACGCTGCAAGAGTAATTTTGAAACTTCTTTCTGTCTCATTATCTCCGTGTTTGTTAATAGAAATAGATGTTTTGTCCTAATGCTTTGTGCTTTATTTTAGCTGTGCAGGGCTATAGGTTGAACTTTGGAGGATATGACTACTTAGCCCTAAAGACATTGTCTTCCAGAGATGTTATCACTTCAGTTGGAAACCAAATGGGTGTGGGGAAAGAGTCGGGTAAATATGAGACAAATTCTACCAACTAAATTCTCCTTTGCCAGTATTTTTATCTTCTTTTTCCCTGTTTCTTTAGATATTTATATTGTGGCAAATTCAGAGGGGGAACAGTACGCTCTCAAACTGCACAGATTGGGTCGCACCTCTTTCCGTAACCTGAAGAATAAGAGAGATTACCACAAACACAGGAAAAACATGTCCTGGCTCTACCTTTCTCGACTCTCTGCAATGAAAGAGTTTGCCTACATGAAGGTATAATCCATATTTTTCATCTTAAGGTGAAAACGGCTACTCGTTACTGTGCAGAAGAAGATATGACTAATGCACAGAATTGTTTTTCCGCAGGCACTTTATGACCGCGGCTTTCCTGTTCCTAAACCGGTGGATTACAACAGACACGCAGTAGTCATGGAGCTCATCAATGGACATCCACTGTATGGAAATATGTCATACCATTTTCTTTCATCGGGTGTTTTCTCATGCCACATTTTTTCATAAATTATATTCATCATACTATCAGGTGTCAGGTGCACGAACTGCAAGATCCACCCGGCCTGTACAGCGAGTTTATGGATCTCATCGTCAAACTGGCCAACTACGGCCTGATTCATGGAGACTTTAACGAATTCAACCTGATGCTTGACGATCAAGATCACATAACAATGATCGATTTCCCTCAGATGGTATCCACTTCCCATCCTAATGCTGAATGGTAGGTTCCGCTGCCAACAATTGTCGCAATGTGAAACATATCAAATGAGTCCAAAAATGCAAATCCATTATTATTATTTTTTTTTTGCTTCATAGGTATTTTGATCGAGATGTAAAATGTATAAGAGATTTCTTTGCAAAACGATTTGGTTATGAGAGTGAGCTTTTTCCAACCTTCAAAGATATCAGGTAATTCCTGTCTGGTTGTAAATATAGCAACAACAAAAAATATGTAAATTTGTGTCTTGGCTTGTACTTATGAAAATCTGTATAAGAAAACATTTGTTCTTTCTTACAGACGTTCACATTCTCTGGATATTGAGGTCTCAGCAAGTGGCTTCACCAAAGAGCTGGAGGAAGATGCCGTCGTGTTATATCCAGCTGGACCTGAGGGAGAGGAAGATGATGATGAAGAGGATAGCGACGTAGAGGAGACCGTCGAGGATGTCGAAACGGAACAGCAAAGTCTGGATGTGGCGGAATACGATAATGCAATTCTGGAATTGGAAGGCTTGAAGGTCAGCGAGACAAATGGTGCCAAAGTGGAGGAGAGTGAAAAATGTGAAGGGGATGAAATCAATTCTGATCCAACAACCCTGGACAAGACAGTTAATGACTTGGAAGAAGAGTTGGCAGATGATTGCCCTGAACTCCCAGACCTTTCCGCATTGAACAAAGAGTTCCAACCTTTCAGGTATTGACAATAGCATAGTGTAGTTTTTGTGACAGTGCTTACAAGCTTTTTTTGCCTTTTCAGATCCCTGTATTTTAAGAACCTACATTTGAGTGTTTACAATACTCAATTCCAAGCAATGCCAACTGCAAATTGACTCAAAACTCAATCATTTTATGTTTTTCAGGGACTCTGATAGCCTTCTACAGATGGCAGAGCACAGGAGGAGGAGGATGGACAGCGAGGCTACAGTAGGCAGTGCAGGAAGCTGCTCGACCATCCCACCAGTAAGAAAAAAAGATGACTTCTAGTCAATGCCAAATAGCTGTGGCTGTGGTCTGTCAGGTTGTGTTGCAACTAAGTAAAACAATGTTTTGTGATGCAGGAGTTGGTCCGTCAGAAGGTGCGGAGACAGCTCACCAAACAACAGAAATCGGCACAGAGGAGACGTCTGCAGAAAGGAGAAGCCAACTTGGTGACCAAATCCAGACGGGAAAATCAAAGCAACATTAAGTCCAGTTTGGAGACCGATGCCTTCTGGGGATGAATGCTTATCTGATACTACTTTTGTTTTCAGTGAGGAAACTCAATTACACCTGCAAAACTGTATTTGGCCGTTAACATCCCATTTTGTCCACTTAAAATGGAAATTCCTCATTGTGGTCAACTGTCACCATGCAATGCAATGGTACATTCATAAGGCTGTCTCTTTGACTATGCTGCCATTTCAGCAATGCTCAATGTGTATTATTTGCCTTTTGTAACAACTAAATTGAGGTCAAATGTGTTAAGGTCAAATGGGAAACCTAAATCTTACATTAGACCTAATGTTCATTCATATTTTAACTTCAACTCGACTGGCAGATGAAGTTTTGGGTATTAGTGCAAATGATGAAAATGTATACATGCACACAGAGTGATAAACAATACATTGGTTAATAAGTAAGAAAAATAAATACGCATCATTTCAATGAAGGGAATGGCCTCTGAATTCAATCAATACTTAGTTGTATAGTTTATCTAGTTGTGGAAAGTGTCATGTCTCAGAATTTGGACCGATTTGTTGGCTGTATTGAGAAAGCAAGTGAATTCCAACTTGAACAAAGGCTATTCATTTCCAAGAGGATGAATGGAGCTCAGACCCTGAGCTCACTGGGCTGAAAAAGTTGTGGGTCAGGTTTTTGGGCACCCCCTTCCCACGCGTTATTCTAAATGAATTTGCAGTTTTATTTATACAAGAGCATGTTGAAACTTTGAACACCTTTCCGTCGAGCTCATGCCAAAACGTTCTTGAGCAGGCAAGTGTACAATTACTATATGGAGATTTAAAAGTGACTGGTCAGGGATTAGCCAGCTGCACAGTTTGATGGGAGGGGCTCAGCATTCCTGGGCTGCACCTCTGCGTATAAGAGAGTGAGGGGCCCTCGAAGCTAATTGGCAGCCAGAGTGACAAAGGTGGTCTGCTTCAAACAAAAAAACATACTGAGACTGGGTGGACCCGAGGGAAGGAGAGGAGGGGGAGAAACTGAAATGAGTTTTTGTAAGGGGGGATTTTGAGTTATTTCCCTGTAATGTTCATTTCGGAATAGAGATGGCAGTGAAACCTTGGGGCAGGTGAAGGAGACAAGTGGACTGAATTTGTAGGAATTTGTCAACGAGAATGAATAAAGTGGAAAATGAGGACACACTCATGTCCTACTTGTCCCAGAGCGACATTGACCTCAGCCCTAAAAAATGTGAGTACACTTTCTATTTACACTTTCACTCCCCCATGAGGTATATGTACTATTGTTTAAATTGTATATTGAATTTATTGATTTCAATATCCACCTTGGTTGTGTTCATGTGTCCATCATGTGTTTACAGTTAATGTTGTGGCCATGCTCCATAACTTTTGGGAGCGGAAACAGTCAGGTCAAATGGATGGCTCCTCTGTCGGATCAAATGGTTGTGTGGGGAATAAAGTGGTCCAAATGGAAACCCTGCTTCTGTACGAGTCTGACGCTTCCACTGGTCCGCCGTTTGTCTGTTATGTCACGCTGCCAGGAGGAAGTTGCTTTGGAAACTATAAGGTGTGTCGTTTCCATTTGTTTATTTACCCAAGACATTTTTTCTAATGACATAGTGATCTTAAAATAGGATGGCTGTACATAAATATTGTCAAGACAAACAGGTAAATAAGCAACAACCCTCTCAGATTTAATGTTATTTGCCCGTTGACATGCACAGTCAATTATTTTGATGAAACAAAACATTTAATGCCTTACATTCAGGAGGATTCATTTCAAGCCCTTTTAAGGGGGGCTTACAATTCATATTTTTTAACATGATCTCGTGGTCTTTCTCAGAAGTGTCTTGTGACTCCAGTGAACTCCAATCTGTAAAAAAATGACTGCTTCTCTTTAATGATTTGAACTTTCCTCCCCTGATAATCTGCTGTGATGCATAGGGTAAAGAGAATGTTGAAATCAAGAGAAATAACATAGAATTTTTCACCACCTTCTCGTTCTTAGCTGTGCAACACTCAAGCAGAGGCACGTCGAGATGCTGCCCGAGTGGCTCTGATGAACTCACTTGTCAACGAGCTCCCTTGTCGACGTATCTGCCCTCAGTTCATCTCTCACAGTCTACAGCAAGCTACCTTAGAGAGTGATGTGAGTTTCAACACGTCCAATCTGACCAATGCAGTGGGCCAAAAGGAAGACAAGTAGTCAATTCAAATCATAATATTTTATTGACTTTGTCTATGGCCAGGTTTCTCTTGAAGATGCACATGATTCGAGCACACATATAGGAACATACAGTCTGCTTCTGCACTCTTACATGGGAAGGACCATGTTGGAGTTCCAGGTAAAAAAAAACAACTAAAAAGATGGTATTTATTCTATCTAGAATCTCTTGAGAGTCTTTGTATATTTCTTTGAGGCTCTATCATACCTGCATATAATTAATTCAGTTGTCTCACATCACTACAGGAGATGATGACAGTTTTTCAATTGTTGCACTGGAATGGAACACTAAAAATACTGAGAGAAAGGCAATGTTCTCGCCAGGTAAAGTATGCACGGTGTGTACCAAGAGAAACGAAATCTCAGCTGTAAAAGCCCTTTTCTCCTCATCCAGAGCGTGATTACCTATTACACCAAGCGTGGTCTGGACGAGTACTTGCGCAGCAGCATGGCTCTGGACTGGCTCGGACGGGAGCAGAGATCAGCGGGTCAAATCAGGGAGGAGCTGCAAGTGGCGCAAAGACAGATGCTGTTGGCCCGCCATCGAGGAATGGAACTGCGCTTTTACAAGGAGAAGACAAGCATCCTTACTTTGGCTCTCAGTCAAGCATATATTCACCACACACTTGATTTTCAAAGCCAGGCAACTGATAGCAAAGAACAACTACCCTTGCAGGATAAGGATGTTTCAGTAAGATCTTCATGTAGTCCATCACCAATCCTCCATGAGCACACAAATTTGGCAGTTTGTGGAAATTGTGGAAGCCAGGTTACTTCAGATTGTCTCTCTACTTGTTCATTTTGCACACAATTGTACTCACAAAAGGAGAATGTATTTCTGGATGTATGAAATGTAAATATTTTAGTGCTCCATGCATAGACAATATAGTGGGTCTAGACACAGTTTTGTCATAATGGATTAATTCAATTGCATAATATTTATTTAACACAAGAGTAGTTCTTTTCAAGCCTATTTTATTTACGGCAAGAAGAACATTTTTTTGGTATGGCAACTATTGTGTACATGTCTAACTTAATAGTCCCAAAAGCAAAATTTAAATGTGTTTTGTGGGAGAACTGGTATTTACTTTATGCTTGAATGTTGTTTTTAATATGAATAACATAATAACCTCATATTTTCACAGTTCAGGGTAAACGTTTGGAGGTTTGATATGGAGATAATGAGGAATTACTTTTAGGATGGCTTCATGTTTATACATTGAAAAGGGAAAATAAATATAGACTTTCAGTCACTTTTTAATAGAATTGTTGTTGACGTTTGTGTTTGATTTTTCATTTGACATTTCTGATAAGTAGAAACATTTATTGTGATGCGTACTTGATTGTTTTTATTATTGTTTCGGTACTTAAATCCTTAAAGTAAACGTCATATATTAATAGATAGGCAGGATCAGGGATGGATCCAGTTATTTAATAGTCACATTTGAGATTATTAAGGCCTCCTGATAGTCAATTAAATTCTCTATATGAAGTATTTGAATGATTATTAAACAAAATATAGGTGTTAAAAAATTAGTAGCCTCCTATCAATTATGTAAATGATTTATTATTACAGTACAGTGGTTTTATTCATTTCACCTTTTGATTTAATAATTTCATTGGAACGAATGAATAGTAAACACATCATATGACTGTTTTGTTTTGGTTTGACAAAGTTTGTTCTTTCTGGACCTCCGTAGAAAGGTGGAGTTAACACGTGACTTTGGATTGTGAAAACACAATTCCTGAGACAAACAAAACAGTGACAAGTGAATCGAAAATGAGACCAGCGCACTCCGTCATCTGCCGATATTAGCTGTTTTATTCTTTTTACGACAGGAAAAAACGAAGCAAAGAAGATCAAGCGGTTGGTACAGGGAAAAATGGAGGTAGATCGAGTAAACAAGACGATACCCGATAACATTTGAGGCTTGAGTCCGTCATAAATCTTTTTCTTTTTACGAACCTCTTTTTTTAGGTAGTTTGGATTGTTCTATCATTATGAAGTAAACGCGATCGCTCCTAATTGTGGCCGAAAAAATCCCCCAAATTATTGTGTTGACAAGCCTGTTTATCTTGTCAACACAGGCTTCCACTTGCTGCTTATCAAAGAAAAAACGTAAGTCAGACTGATCTTTTTGATGTCGATTTTGTGCGCAAATATTGCAGCAAAGTCTAATACTATCCTAAAATTGTTTAACGGGAAAGTTGCAATGTGAGAGACGGGTTTAAACATGGAGGCAGTACGACCTAAGAAGACCAAGACGAAAGTCAGTGCAAAGGTGACATTTCATCTTATTTTTTTTCACTATCTTTGAATGATTTTTGTGGTTTAAACCTTGAAAATTGATTATATACTTTTACTTCTGCTGCATGCATGCTCACACTGATTATCTACTTATTTGTGATGAGCAGATCAGGAAGCAGAAAACAACAGAGGCCAAGGAAAATGCCTCTTCATCCGTGTGTTATGATGCTTCCACTTCTGAATTTGCAAGCATCCCTCCATCCGCTCCACCACTGGAACCACAGCAGGAAAAACCTGAGCCCATTCTTATCCCTGAGACCAAATCCAAGGCATTAGAGACCTTCCCGTCGCACGCTGCGTCAAATGAGACTTCACGATCAGTTCTGGATTTGTCACAAGCATCACGAGCCACAGTGCAGCAAACGAAAGAAATTGATTTAGACGTGAGTTTTTTTAAGTCCGAGCTTGAGGCCATATCACATGCGTCACATGTTTCGACGCATTTAGAGATCAAAAGTGTCCCTAGTGCGCCTCCTCTTTATCCATCTGTCCCGACACTGGAGGAGGGATCCTGGATAGAGCTTCACAGTGCAGCAGTAAAAAATTCTGTGAAAGGACCTGCCGTTTTAGCACTTGCCGAGCAGGAATCTTCTCCACCTAGTTTGCAGCCTCGGGAGTCCGTGGTTGAACTTTCCAAGACCAAACTCTACCCTGAATTACCAAGAGCCACAACAGAAGTTCAGGTATATATTTTTTTATACAGTATATAACATTATACAGCTTTTAAAACACTGACTTTATCAATGTCAAACAGTGTTCCCCATCGATCTTGCTTCAACTTTCTCAGAATGCTATTGCCATATCAGCTTTACATGTTTGAGCCTTGTCACTGGTTATTTTCTTCAAATTCCACCACAAACAAGCCCTGACATTTACCTAAAATGCGATTTTCGTCATTTTTTCCCCCCCCAATAACAAGATTCATTATCATCAGAATGATTTCATTATTTCAAAATGTCCTTACAACTCACGGGTTAAGAAATGTGTCCAAACAGGATACATTTTACAGTTTGGAGTTGAGGCTATAATTTGTTTTCCTGCAATATATTGACTCTATATTTGGTCTGAAAAAGTAACTTTCGACTTATTTTTCTTTAAACCAGATGGTTGAAATGACTTTATGACCAGTTATGGATCATGTCAATTTTTTTTCTTTAAACTGACTTCATTTTTGTTGTTTTGCAGCCATTCTCTTTGGAGCAGCTGAGTGTTTGGGAGCCTGGTGGAGGCTTACGAACATGGCTAGAAGGCGTGGAAGAATGCACAGCTCAATTCTGTGCGCTGGCTCGACACGAGATTCACGAATTGGCCGAACTTCTGCAGAACTACTGGCGCTGTCGCAGACAACTGACCCAATCACACACACAATTGCACACGCAGTCGTCCGACTGCAAAAGCACTCAGAATCGTCTATGGAGCTTCAGAGATGAACAGTTGACACTTCAGGTTCAGTGTTTCCAAAACATTGCTGAGCACAAATATGCAGTAAATGAAATGATATACAGAATTTGCTGACGTTTTTAATGTTTTTTTTCCTCTCTAAAGGGATTATGTGCAGATCAGTCGAGAGTGTGTGGCTACCACCGTTTCCAGCAAGCAGAATTCAGTCAAAGTGTGCTGGCTGAGTTGAGCAAACTTTTTGAAATTCGCAGTGAACTTTTACATCAGAAGGTGGCACTGCATGCTTATACTGCTCTGCTGTCACGTGTCCAGGTGGAATCCTTCTTGTACCGCTTATTAAAAGGTGATATGCGCATACACTGCTCCAAAGTATTGCCCATAAATCATCCACAATTCACTTATATTCAACTGAAACTACAAAATATTCATTCACGTGTAAAGTTTAAGAACTGTTTATTTTCAAAATGTTCCATGGGTAATACCATGAAATTCAATCCTTTAATAAATTGCCATTTCATTTTTTTCCAAGCCAAGTACTTTGATTATATGGTGGTGGATTTTCAGCTTATCTCCTCAAGGGTCAGAATGTGTAAAATAGCTGTATATTTTTTTGTTGAACATTGATGCATACCACACACGTATGCAGGGAAGCAAGAATAGTTGTCATATCAGCATGGTTTGCAAACACTGAATGTACCCAGCTGAATGAACTCTTTTGTTGTTTGTCTATGTATTTTTCTCAACAGACTGTTGTCCTAGCCAAACACGGCCCTGTTCCTTTCAACCATTGAAAGATGCCATCAGCATTCTTTTTAGTTTCATGCGAAAAGTCCTTGATGATACACAATTTCAGGCAGATATCCATCACTGGTTGGAAATACTGGTAATTATACACATTAGATTAGGTTTTGTGTGTATTTTGCATGACATATTTGTCATGTTTTTGTCTCTGCAGGTGGCAGAGCTGCTCCATGTGGGAGGCTCAGGAGAGCATCTGTTCTTGTTGTGTCATTTGCTGTGCTGTCCTGCTGGGGTGGGCAAGTGGGCCGCCCCTTTCCTTCAGGTAGGTTCATAAAATATTCCGTTACTATTACATATGTAGAATATGTCCCAATCGTCCAGTTTTGCATTGAAAATTGGATTTCAAAGATACCTGGGGAAAAATAAACCACAAGTACCTTATTTTTGCAATTAAGATGTGCAACCCAAAATGAAAATTACGTTCAAATATTTTCTTTAGCATCACTAAAGTATGAATCAATCATTCACTACCATTGACTATTATGGATATCAAATCTTGCACTGAAAAATAAGCAACATTCTATTATGATGTTTTCAGATTGAAGTGAGCGGGAACGTCTGTGGAGTGCAAGACTTTATGCAAGCCTTGGCAATTCTTATGTCACCTGCTCGGTAGGTATAAAAAAACGCCCTCACTGCCCAAGAACACTATCAGAATCAGTTATATATTTATAAGTCAACTAATTGTAGTGTTTAGTTACATTTCAATGGGAGCAGCACCACTCCTAATGTTATTTTCATTGAAGCTCTTAATTTTTCCAGTGTGAACATAACTGGTGAGGAATGCATTTCTATTCTGACTTTAGACACCGTGCAGAGTTTTTGACCCATATGAAACCATGTGAGAGTCTAAATTCAGCTTCATCTGGACCTGAGTCTGGCAACTGGACTCTTGTGGATGAAGGAGGAGAGGAGGTACAAAGCCGTTTTCGAACACAACAAAGCAATGATTATTTTTCATTGTCCTTGACAGCAATGTACGACCAATCCATTTTGTTCTCGCTGACTAACATTTAGAATTGTTTAAAAAGACTATAGTGCATTTAATTATTGGTCTATTGACTGAATACCAGATTTAATTAAACATGCTGTCCTCTTTTTTTTTTAGGATGAGGATCCAGAGAGCAGTTGGTTGCTGCTTTGTGAGGATGACCTTGTCTCCTTTATGTCCCAGTTCCCTTTCCAGCAACTCTATTCAAACATGCTGGGGATGAGCAAGCACGGTAAATGTCTACATCTTTACTTTTGTTTTGTAAAGCTATAATTAAGAGAGCAGTTTTTACAAAAAGTCTTCCACAATGATGCACAACTACAGCAGTGTCCTTGAGTAAGGCACTGAAACCATTTATTATGAAGAGATCAATACATAAAGGGGATTTCTTTTTCCTGAAGGAACTAACTCAACAATTGGTTTGCAGGTGTTTATGAGTCTCAGGGGTACTCAAGTCAGAAGATGATGCGTGTCTTTGCCTTTGCTTCTTCGCTCATTGAAATTCTCGCCCTTGGCCTACAAACCTATAACAGGGCTCGATACAGACAGCTAGTGAAACGAATAGGACACATTATACGGTTAGTGGGTCTTTTGGAGTGTGCATGTTTGAAAAAGGCATGGTGGTTTGGTCACATCCATAAAAATGCTGCCAGGCGATATTATTAGGTCATTTATCTGGATTTCTCTTGCAGGATGACACTGTCTTATGTTAGTGATCATTGGGCACAATATGTTAGCGGGACTGGTACTAGTGGATCTAACACACACGTCCACTCTTTACCTTTGGAAAAGCTGCAGGTGGAATATGATCATCTATTCCTCAGGACTGTTCTGCATGTTCTCAGAAGCAAAAGGTTTGATACTACAGTGTTTTGTTTAGGATTTTACAGTATCATACATACAAAACTATAGTATACACTGGCTAGTGTACCATAACATGATTTAAAGTTTAAAATGTCAATTTTGCACATCAACTCCTTTAAATAAAATAAAACATTGTTTTTTAATTCTCATCTGTTTCTTTTACAGGTTGGGAATTTGGTTGTTTATGTCTGAAATGCCCTATGGGACTCTATCCAGCTACATGCTATGGAGGATCCTTTATGTGATGCAGTGTGTCGTCACTGAAGGAGTGGAAACTCTTTGTGCTTGTGATGACACCGAGGCCTGTATTCAAGCTTTAAGAGGTAATTCACATTTTGACAGCTTACTGCAGCTCGACTGGTTTCAATTCATAGAAAGCATGAATCGGAGACCTTTAAACTTGGTGATCATGTGCAGACCATCTTTTTCTGCAGAACCCGAACACCAAGAGAGGTTTGAGTTGTGGTTGTGTGAGGTTAACAGCTCTGACGGCATCTCCCTCCTCACTGCACTTGCACACATGGCCACACCAGCCCAGTACTCAGATCCAGCTTTCGTCACAACCATCAGTCTGCTGATTTACCAGGTATGAAAAAAATGTGCAAAGGAAGAATGAGGTTTCTGTTCAATCCATTGAGATGTAAAACAAGGGCTCCAGTAGCATTTCTGCCTCGTCAATGATAATAACGCCATTATTTTGTGTTATTAAGAAAAGTCATTTTTATTGTTGTTCACAATTCAGTGGTGAAGAGCTGCACTGTTCCGTTTCATCTTTAACGTCTTCAGAAGATATTTCCAATGCCTTTGTTTTTGCGATAAAAGCCGGTTTTGTATCACTTTATTTTGCCTGCAGGTGTCTTATGTCAGTGTATCCACCAGAGAAATTTACTCCAAGGTTGGAAGGGAGTTGTTGGCTACCATAGCATCAGCCCATCCCTTTATTATCTCTGTGCTGCTGGGGAGGCTGAGAGAAACCATCCAAACTGTCGGCATGGTTGGTTCTATTGGTTTAGGTTTCACTAGAACTATATACTGGAGGTATTTTAATGCTTTCTCTTTGATAGGTGGCACTCTACTTGTGTAAAGAGCTTCCCCTGAGCTTGTGGCGTCCTCAACCAGAGGAGATATGCGTGATTGGGGCGTGGTTGCTGCAACATCCTCTGTCCGCTGTGGAGAATCGACTGGCTTGCGTTATATTGGAGGGTCTCAACTGGGGATACTCCCAGGTAGTTTTAAATGGTTTTCCACTTGTCACATTTTCACTTTGGTCTGAAATGACAAAGCCTGTTTGGGTTGTCAGGATGGTTCCTTGGCCTTGTCGTCATCGCTTCACAGTAAAGTGGCTCTGCTGGTGGCTGAGGCGTATCAAAAATATCTGACTGATAAACCCTATACTGGTCTCATATCAGAAGGAATTAAACAGGTAACCTATTTTAAGACATCCGTCGCTCTCGAATTTTTCAAATGTTTCCTGAGAATGTCTCTTTTTCTTCAGGTGTCGTATCTTGCGAGCGTCCTTCGCTTAGGTGTCTCCCCTGAGGCATCATTCAGCCAATGGGCGTGGCAGCTCTTACTCAGGCTAAAGCTCCATGCCAATGCACAGCACCCAAAAGGGGGTTGGTCTCCTCCTGCTTTGGGGTCCGTCCCACTTGTAGAACTCACACACTCGCCCAGCATGCACTCTGTTGTCCGGGCTGTAAAAGCAGGAATCCCTATCGGAGCATACCTGTCGATTGCTATGACAACAGTAGGGCATAGGTATGGGTTGCTTCCTTTGCAATGATTTTTATTTCCCTCCCTAACTTAAAGAATGAGGAAAACCTGTGTCATTTATTTTTCATTAGCCTGGAGCACTTTTGTACCGATGGAGTCGGCTTGTTAAGGAGTCTGATTCAGTCTCGCCACCTGCAAGCTGCTGTCCATCTTTTGGATAACATCCTTCCCCAAATCTACCCACTTAGTTTCTACCTTCTCAGCAACGCTCAGTAAATATCACTTTTACAAACAAACTACCAATGCTTTCAATCTTCAATTGCTACCTCACCAACACTTAACATTTGATGTATGTTTTCCCCCCTTTTTTGCCAGGTTCCTAAGTTGCATTCAGCTATTCCTGCAGTATGACAGTGTGTGTCCACAGGGTGTGACACAGCAAGTCACACACCGGGTAGCTCCACTCCTCACCGGTACAGTGTATGGAGACAATGTCCGACTGTTGAACAGTGTTATTCAGGTAACTTATTTACAATACATATTTGTCCTAAATATTTCCTTTCTATATTGCAACCTAATGGATAACCTTAAACATGCACAGACTAAACAAATTATGCAAAAATTTAGGCTAATATTGCATTCTTGGAATAAGAGTTAAACAATAATTTCTCAAGCCTAATTGAAGTGAAGGAGCTGCCGGAATTGTGACACTCACCGAAATTAATCCGAGTTTTTTCAAACTATTATATATAATGAAATTGCGATATCTACAGTCATTCCACACTTTGATTTAGAAATGCATTTATATTTGTCTTCCCTCTAGAGCCATGTGGTTGAGAGTTCACAGTCCAGTCGTGTGGGTGTCGTAGCCGTGCTGGAGTTTTGGATGGGGATTTTGACCCAGCAGAATCTATGGTATCGGGACAAAACAGTGTTGTTCCTCATTGATCAAATCTGCTTTGCAGCATTCACACATCATCAAGAGGATTGCCTGCTGAAGCTCCTTCACCAACAGCATAAGGTATTTTCATCAGGCATCCGTCATTGTCTCAAATCCACGTCCTAACCAACTGAGAATGAGTTAGTAATGTCGTGGTTTGAATCCCTATTGCAGAATGCTTTGGGTTACCATGGGGATCGAGGTCTGCTCTCTTCTCTGGTAGGCTGGATTGCTGGAAATGCAACACCATCTTTCATAGAGGGCCAGTCACTGAGTGGAGAAGTAAGACTCTCTAATCCCTAACAATTTGCATAAATCACTATATGAACTCACTGGATTAGTGTTTCTTTGTTGCTAGGTTTGGTTTGCTTGGCTGGTACTTAACATGGAGGGCACATTTGAGGAAGACTGTCAGATCAGAAGATGTGTTGAAAATGAACTCCTATCAGAGCCTAGTATCTCACCAGAACAAGCCTTAAAGGTACATATGGGGAATTATGTTTTCAGAATAGATGGATGACTTTTAACTAATTTGCCATATGTCTGAGGCAGAGAGCTCAACAGAGGCTGAAGTTGCCAGTCACCCCGTCTTTGCAGCGACTCCAAGTTTACCGTTGGGCCTGGCAGGCATTGGCCACACCCCCTGACCATCCTCTCTTACCACTAGTTTGGCAAAAGTTCCTGCAGTTGTTCCTCAGGCAACCCGGTCCCGATTATGGGTATGACGCTTAAGTCTTCCTATCTCATGAAACTATACAGTACAATAGAGCTAAGATGTGACTGTTATTTCAAAAGCATCTCCCAACATATTTCATAGTATTTTGCCTATATATTTGCACATAATGTCAACAATGGGGACAACTTCAGATTTTCTAGTCCAGGTGATCTTAATAAAATGCATTTTGCTTGCGCTAGTCTGGCTGCCGGTGGATGCATTGGCCGAAGATTCTTCCAGACTTCCTCTCAAGCCACTCTGTTGCAAGATTTGAGGCAGAGGTTACAAACCATATCGGATTTCCACCATGCTGCCAGCCAGGCCTTAAGGGTGCCACCAACAGACACGGTCTCAGCAGACAACCCTAGCGACAGGTGGGCCGGTAGCCCCTGCCGCTCCTACCTCACCTCTCCTCAGCTACACATAGAGTTGGTCAGGTAGGGCACCCTCTGTGCTTTGAGTAGTTAACAATATTTTCAACCAAAAATCTTTCACGTTTTGCAGGTTGTTTGGGGTTTTTGCCCTGTGGTTGGAAGATGAAACTCTGCAGAAGCAGGAAGTTTACCTTCCTAGTCTTCCTCCTGAATATGAACCACACAGACTTGCACAGGTTATGCAACAGCAACAGGTTTGTGTGTCCTTCATTTCTTGAACCCTTTCAGTGGACAGCTTTTCAACTGTTGAAACTTAAGACCAATCTTGAACTGATTTATATTAAAAAATATTCTTATAATATAAACATGAAATATTAAAGTATTTTTTCCAAATAATAAATATACTCATAAACTAATAACATTTTAATAAAAACGCAGTCAATGTAATACAATCAATAATGTTTAAAGCCCCTTTTTTTCCACAATATTTATTTAATCATTTAAACTAGGAAGACTGACTGTGAGTGTTAATGTTCCTAACACAATTTCTTCTAATCTTCAGGAACTGTGGCTGGAATATGTCGACCAGGAGCGTCTGCGACATGAAAAGAAGGAGGTCCTTTCACTGTGGGAGAAGGTGCAGAGTGAACCATCTTTCCTTCAAACTGCAAACTCCAGCTTCACTGTCTATAGCTTCAGCAATGGTACAAAAAAACAGTGCAAATCATTGCTTATGAGTTTATTGATAGAAAATCCCAGTTTGAGCATTTTTACAGTAGTAGTTTTCATCGGAATTAAAGAAATTTGTATAATAATATCATAATGATTTAACACCAATCAAAATGTGTAACGGCTGTGACTGTGTTTTTTCTGCAGCAAAGGACCGTATCCAGTCCAACTTGCAGAAGCATTCAGCGCCACTTCCTGCTCCAGACCGCCAACACTTGAAGACTCCAGTGGCTGAGGTCCCCAACTTTTGTCTGTCTGACACCAAAGCTGCTGCCGAACTACTTCAGCGAGATCTCAGCATACTGCAGGACCAAGCCAGGTACCTTTAAACTGTTATGAAGCACTTCTGCTTGTGTACACAATTATGCTCATGTCTTATATTCTCACATAAAACCCCAAAGGACTGCAGTTTCACGGGAAGCCCAGCAGGTGGCCATGGAACAGGAGCTTCTGGAAAATTTGCCTCTGCTTCACAAGAACCGACCAGAGCAAGTAACCCTGAGCCTAGAATGCAAAGGGAAAGGAGGGCAGCCATGCCAGGGCCCGGCTAACATCAGCGTCACTGTATGAGCATTCTCACTGCGTTGCAGAAAAATGGATCAATTTATTAGACTTGCTGTTAATTGTTCATCTCTGTGATATGTTCAGTGTGAGTGTGTCCAGAGACAGGAGGCAGTGCAGAATCAGATAACGTCGCTGTGCAGAGATATCAAAAATCTTCATTCTGACGCTAAGGCTCCTCCTCCTCAAAGCTTGGCCCAAGCTGCTGTCCACACCGAGAATTTTATCACGTGATTATAACCGTCTGTAATCTAGCGTATCTTCCGCATTATAAGGTGCAACTAAAAGACTTCAACTTTCTCCATCTGGTTGATGTATAACTCTACTATTACTACTACAACAGCTTCATCTAGTGACTGTATAACAAATCCTCTACTATTACAACAACCACTACTACTCTTGCGCCTTATACATGAAAAAAATTGAAGTAGGCCATTCATTGAATGTGCATACTATTACCCTCTGTTGTACCTTATAGTGTAGGAAATGTGGTCCTCTGAAATTGCAAAAGTGAAGTTTATTCAAAGTTTCAAATGTCTATTTTTGAATGTGTGCAGGGCTCTTGTGAACATGTACAAATCCCAGAAATCGCCATCGGTGCATCATGTTGGGGTAGCAGCCTTCTACCAAGTGGTGTCATTTGTGTGTCAAGACACATTACGACATCCACCAACACGCCAATACCTCTCCTCTTGTGTGGAAATACTGGGACAGGTACGCACGCACATGCTGTTCTCGCTGTTTGATCACAACTCTTAAGAACAGCATATAGTAGAATGAGGACCTCTGCCAATGATTGTAACACAACCCACTTTGCACATTTGCCTCATAGAGTTGAATTAAGATTAATTCTTTAGTCACAGTGAAATTAAAGCGAAAACAAAGAAATGAGTTTTTTGACCTTCCCCTTTGCAGATTCCTCAAACAATATGAATAATCTAAATAACATGTTTTCTGAAGGTGTTCATCCAGGGTAATCCTGAAGAGTGTAGTCGTGTCCTGAAGACCATCTTGGAACAGAGACGTCTTTGCCCTCTTATATCTCCTTTCTTCACGCCTAACGCAGCTCCTGACCAGCTGGTCTTGCTCTACCAAGACGTAGTGGCGTCACTACATCATGATAGTGCAGACGTTATTTTCATGCTACTCACAAAGGTTGGACCAATTTGTCGAGCAATCTTCCGCACAATCAAAGCCACTCGGTTTCAATTCTCTCTCTGCATCATTTTTCAGTTTGATTTGTCCAGCTGGCTGAACGAGGCCCATCCCGTATTTTCCGTAAGGACCCAGTTACTGGAACTCGTCCATGGGGGTCTCTGTGTTTGCGGCCGAGATCCCGAACCGGACCTTCTCACCCCTTTTCACCTTTTCACCAAACACTGGAGCTTGCTTTTACGCCACAATTTTCCTGACCACTACAGTGATTGCCTGCGTCTCCTTATGACTAGTAAGTGTATCTTTTTTTGCATGGCCATTAAAGCAGTTGGTCATTATTGTAGCCTTGTTTGATTGGCTAAAAGTTCCTCTTATATTTGTCATCAATTAATATGAATTGAATTATTGTTGTGAAGAAGAAAAAACAACTAAGCGGGCAAAACATTTGATGGACAGACTTTTATTATCACCCGTGAATCATAAGAGGGAATTGCTTTCCATTTATTCCTATTTTCCTTTCATCTCCAGGAACAAAACACATAGTCATCTCTTTGAAGGTCTGCCATCCACACATTGTTGCTCACGTTTACAAAATATTCATGAAACGGAATAGCGTGAATTAAATCCGAGTATTCTTTAAATGTTTACCAAGACAAATATTCATTGTGTCTCTAGTGCAAATGTTAGTGTTAATGCAAATTGAATCTGCCTCAATGTAGTATTTTCTATAACAAAACAAAAACAAACAAATCTAACTTGTTCTTCCAGTACATTTGTAATATAATACTCTTTTTTTCAGTGTTATCCAACTGATATCTACATCAGAATCAATAGGCATATAACACCTGGTAGTTATTGCACTAAATCATTATTTTCTACAGGCTCATCAAATCAGCTATTAAGTCCGGAATGCTGGAAAGTGACAATGCGATGCCTCGGCTGCTCATCTTCCTCCCGCAGCAGCAAAAACAAATGCGAACAAGGGCAAAGCTCTGAGGTTTCTGCCCACGCAACAGCATACTCAGGGTCTTCCTATCGATCACCAATCACCCTTTCTCCTCAACAGGTGACGTCCTAAATCACTCTATATTTTCACCTATGAAGGAAATTTCACCTTCAAAAAAAATAGATGGAATTTCTTCAATGTTAGACATTTTTGAAATCCTCATACAATAATGACTTCAAATCTGCCATTGTTTTTATATATTGCTAATAGGTGGATGAAACCATAGATTGGCTCAGTGATTACTTCCTACGCAGTCGTCTCAGTAATCCTGACCTTCGTAGTTTTGGCCTCTACTCTGCCTGGTCTCTTTACATCAGTGAGATTCTTACTTTCTGGGACTATTTGGTTCACTGTCTGAGCAGTGTGTCACTTAGCAACTTTGCCAGAGAATCTGTGGGCAGCAAGAGAGTAATGCAAGGTACATCGCGTAACATTTAACACAATGGTTTGGGCACCTGCTCCTATGTTTTCATAACACAAGTCTGGAATTCTCACAGCTCTCCACGAACTGCACAATAAGATTGGGAAATTATTTAAGCCGTGGATCTTTCCTCTTAATACTGAAGATGGGAGGTACGTTGGTCTTCTAGCAATGTTTTCACCAAGTTGTAATTAACCTTTCTATAGGGCAAGGGAATATTTATGGTACCATACCAAACTAACCAAGATAACTCAAGAATGAATAAAGGGATTATTATCAATCTTGCAGGATATGTTTGTAGTATGAAAGCAAAAACTTAGGTGAGTTTTAGAAGAGGAGAGTGGCAACATTTTATGATTTGAGGGCAAAGGTAGCGTGGCCTCTACCAAATATGGGGATGCTTTTAATTTGGATGCTAAGGCAGGAGTCTGCTCTGAGTGAGAAATGAAATTCTTAGCTAGTAAAATATCAAAACAAATTACCATGAAATAAAATACAAAGAAGAACACCACAAAGAAATTCACTGGTTAAAGGTTTTTTTCAATTTTCAACAGTATTAGTGGCTGCCAATGATTTTCATAACGGCCCTGTATAAAAGGTCGGGCTTCATTCAATGTATTATGATGAATGTTAAAGTGATCTTCTAGAGTGTGTAGGTGGAAATCTATAGCTGTATCAACACTATTTTTGTTACAGTAATCTCAAGTGTTACCCTTGGATGGAGACAGATGCGAGTGTTGCAGGATGTGTGGTCGCACTTTACGCTCAACACACTGACAAACTGCATCAGATATTCCAAGGTAACATCCAAACTATTGCTTTCCTGATGCTCCCTTTACAATATATACATTTGTTTTGCACTCATACATTCCAGAGCGGCTACTTCCGGGACAAAGAGGTGCACTTTGGCTTAGTCTGATGCAGTACTGTGAAAATTGCACTTCTCCACGGACCCCAGAGTACTTGTTATACATGTACCACTCTCACCTGCGAAAGCTGCCATGGAGATACCTGTATCCGGACACGCTGCTCATGGAGCACCTCTTCAATGTGAGACCCTCAAACATGCGTTTCAAAACCATCAAAATATGAGATACTGATCACATTTCCTTCATCTTTCAAGAATACTCATGACTTTGCTGACTTTGTTCCATTTTTATCGTCTCGTTTGTCCTAACAGGTGGAGAGAGGAAGCCCCAAAAGCTGCTTCCTTTTTATGGGAGAGATTTTATGTGAAGTGAACTGGGTCAGCGTCTTAAGTGACCACTTAATGCCGCCACCACAACAAGTAACATTTGAGTCCAATTTGAATCCTCAAAAGGATTCATACACCATGTTGGTGTATCTGTTATACATGCTGGTTTTTCTAGCAAAGGAGGAGCAGCTCCTCAGCCAACAGGTACCCTCTTAAATCTTTTTAAAAACTTTGTTGGAGTGTACAAAAAAAAAAAAACGAAAAAATGAAACATTTTCTTCCTCTTTCTCCAGGACTCCCCACTTGTCAACCTATTAATCCAATGCACATCTCTGCCTTGGCACCAATTAGATCTGCCATCCTACCAGGGGGTTCTGGCATATGTCAGTACCCACTACAATCCATCTCTGCTGCTTAACACGGATTCTGCAACTCACTTGTTGCTAACATCACTACGTAGTGCTGCTGGACTTCATTCCCGCCCGTATGAAGCTGCTCACATGGTATATATATCACATTTTTATTCAATGCTATGTATATATATGTGTGTGTATGTGTGTGCGCGTGCGTGTATGCATGTACGTGTATATATACTCCCTGGGTGGCCAACTACAATTTACGTTATGCATGCCAGGAGGGGACAATGAAGGCGTCCGCTTACGTGTGCTGGGCCGTGCAGTGTTTGGTGGCTTTGGAACAAGCGGGAAGCATCAGCATTAGCATTCTGGAGACACAGCTGGAGGCCCTTTTGGAGAGCATCGTCACATTCAGCCCACCTGGTGAGGCGCTCTTCTCCCGCAAAAGTTGGCCAGGTGTCGATTTAATGTTGCGTTTCTTACACAGAGAAGGGATTGGAGCAGAGGCACATGGCCTTCTGCAGCCTTTTCAGCGGCGCGTTGACCACGCTCAACAGCGTCGCCGTCTCTACGGGCGAGGCGCTCGCGCTTGGGGTCATCGCCTGGCTGGACAAGAAGGGGAAGGGCTTTCCCATTCTGCCTCTACTCACTGCTTGCTCCCGCTGTCTGGCCTCGGTGAGCCACATGACTCGCATCATGGAGGCGTGCATCACGGCGCACTTTAAACACGGTAAAGCGAGCTTGCGCTTTCCAGTCATTGCTTTCAATGGCCAAGTCGATGTTCTGGTAGAGATGTTAAATCGCACCTTTCTTCTGTCCAGCTGAAGAGGAGCTTGTTGGCTGGGGTCCCGTGTTAGCATCGCTGCAAGTACCCGAGCTGACGGTGGAAGACTTCCTCTCCGAGAGCCTATCTGGATGCAGCTTCCTCACGCTTTACGCCATCATCCTCCAACGCCTTAACTCTGAACACACAGGAGCCAATGAGAGGAGGACGCTGGCTCTCATCAACACGTGGACCCATCAGGTGTCCCCCAGGTTTGTGAGTTTGACTGGATAACAACGATTATGATCAATGGCAGCAGGAAGAAATTTGGAGAAAGAAAGAAATATTCTCAGACTAGAGTATGACCCAATTTTTGTATCATTCTACGAAATATGTCGTTGTGTATCTCCAGCGGACCAGGCAATGAGGCTAAACTCTTTCTTTGGTGGCACAAATCACTGAATCTGGCCGTGGAGCTGCTGCAGCCTCAAGCGAGTCTCAGTGAATTATCAGGGGTGGTCTCCGGGCTATTGAAGTTGCAAAGTAGGCTCCTCCAGCTGGGAGAAGAAAGAGTCAATTCTGGACTACTCGGGGCCATTGGTCTCGGGAAGAAGTCCCCCGTTTCAAACAAGTAAGCTAGATGTTTCCATCTCCTCTGTCTTTGATCACATTGTGGTTCGGCTTTCCTACGGCGGGACTTAACCACCTGTGAAATAAGCGTTTTAGAACTCTTCACATCATGATAACGCTGCTCAGGCATATTGCGTTGTGTGTTTAGATTCCGGGTGGTGGTCCGCAGCCTGGCAACGTTTCTCTCCATACAAGTGGCATCAGAAAATGAGCTACGACTCCAGCCCACTTCTGATTTACAAACTTCTCCAAAAGCACAACAAGTAGGCATTTATGCCAATTTCAAGTCTTCAATTATCTCATCGATGTTTTTTTTCCACAGTTGTTGGGGCTGCTTGAAGCCATGGCTAGCAATAAACAGTACGCAGAATTGGAAGACTCGCTGAAAAAAGTCCTCCAGTTCATCTGCTATCCGGGCCATTGTCTGAAAGATGGACCTCGACTCCTGTCCCTGCTGACAAACCTGCTCTACCCTGACCTCAGATACCTTCACGTAATACGTTGACCTTGATGGGATGGAAACTCGCTGCCTGAGAAACAGGTAGTACTAGTAAATGGCCTTTGTGGTCGCTGTCTGATCCCATTCTCGTCCCTTCTTGCACTTTCTTCATCTCATCTTCGAGGCTTTTTGTACTTTCGATGACTCATCTGTTGATCATCACTGCCTATTTATTGAAGCAGAAACTCAATTCAAGACGCGGTACAGATAGTTCTACAGGAAATGTAACAAGAAAAGAGAAAAGGAGGAAGTTAGAGGACATACTGAACAAAAACCTTGAAGGAATATTGTGGAAATTATCCACAAAATAGAGCCTCTGTGCTTCTCACACAATCCATTGATGCCTTTGTGAGTTATTGAAGAAGAAGCAGTATCCTTCTATTTATGTCCTACCATAAGTGCTTACTACCAAGGAATGTTAAAGGCTGCACTGAAAAGTATAAATATTGTGTAAGAAGAAAAAGTAAAAAATAGTAGCATACGAGTGAAGTTATAAAATTGTATACCCGACATGGTGTCACTGTTTGGAAGTCAGTCAGATTTTTAACAAATATATATTTTCCAATTGAAAAGAATTATGATTCAAAATGTACTTTTTCTTCTTATGCTACAGTTTTCTTTCTCAGACATAAAATCCAAAATATCATTCTTAGCATTTACTTTTCAATATACTTGTTTTTCCTTTTCAGTGTCACTGCAATACTCCTTGGTAGCAGTTCTTGTTTTTTGCCAAAGTTCATGTCTTTTTTTGTTTTAATCTTAATTGTGTAAATGTTGAGTCTGGTGCAAAAAAGAAAATTGCATTCCCCCCCTAAAACACACTCAAGTGGTGTTATGTAATGGTCTTGTGTTCAGATTCACCTTTTTTTACCACATTTTCGCAATGTGTCGTGCTGTGACTGTTAATGTTTAAAGCATTTCTTTTTTGTATGCATCAGCAACCAGAGGCGAGACTAGAGAGGACATAACATCTCACATCTGCTGTTTGTTTCAGTGATGGCTTGAGAAAGCAGGGACAATCGTGACAATTGATCATTGACTCATAGCACAATGTCATTTTTTTCAGTGGCAACACTGGGGTGATCAAACTGCTATTAAATCATCTTTGTATATGGGAAAAAAAGGCTTTTAATTTGCACATCTCTGTGAGGCTGTCCCTATGTCCCTGTCCGACACCACATCAGGCTAGAGGCGTCTCTATGGTTACACAAAAGGTAGAAGTGGGAGAGGACGGCTTGCTCTAAGACAGAAAACTCAAGAGGGGGGGTTGGAGCTGCATATTTCCCACACAATGTGAGTTATTGAATTAGAAAAAGTATCCTTCTATTCCACATTGGTGTAAAGCGACTGTCTGGCGCTCTCATTTGCCTTCTGTTCGCTGATCACTCCGTTCTGGTGCTCAATTTACGCTTAGCGGCGTTTACCGTGTTCCCATCCCAAATGAGACAAGCTGGCACACATCGCTGTCTGGCACGTCCTGTGTCGCCATGGTAACTCCGCTTCAGGTCAGGAATTGTTGGTCCTGGACTCTTATAGCGCAACCAATAGGCACAAACTTGAAATGTTTAACCATGAGATGATTGGGAGTCTGGTTTGGAGTCTGACACCACAGGCTTGTCGAAAATGACTGGGTTTTTATTTACAGCTGAGTGGACACGTGTCAGACAGTCCAACAGGTGAAGTTGGGTCTGATGACTCAGACTTTGCTCTTTTCTCCAAATGACCCGTCAGGGCTGAGAGAGCCTTTTTTCCCCCTGCACTTAACAATTGAAAGTCACCATTAATGACTCAGACCTCCACCAGAGTTCTATTCTAAGTTCATTTTTAGAAAACTGTGGGCTGCTTGGTGATCTGCAGCACAATTTATATGTTTTGTGCATGTGTATTCTGTCTTGCCTTTTTGACATCTGTGAGAAAGTATGAATCATTTGCATACTAGCCCTCCACTTTGATGCACGTGCTTTGAAAGGTGACTGCTGTTTTTTTTTTTTTTTTTTTTTTTTTTTTTTTTTTTTTTTTTCAAAATTAGGGCCAAGAGTGTTAGATGTGCAATCCATTTTGTCTTTGGGGGCTGGCAGTGAATGGTCCCTTTGCCCTCAATAGCAAGTAAAGATGTGCATGTCTGTTGTTGTCAATAGACGGTAATTATAAACTTCAATATTCTGAAAGTGTAAAGAAAAGCATAATAACATTTAGTCATTAGGGGCTAGAACCAGTGTAGTATTTCTGGGTTTATTCATTTAATACATTAATATTGCTTTCATTAATATTTCATTCATTTATATAGGTGACCGATATAGCTTTTTTTGTGGTGTATGGGACAATACATGGTCACAAGATTGAATGCAATCTAGTATTTGAGTGTCTATTTTCAATACCACCCTGCTTTTCCTCTGTTGTAAATCATATGATTTGTCATTTCCAGTTTACATTATTTTTCCTGGTCTAAAATATTTTTACTTATCACACCCACATTGGGTATTGGATCGATATCGTCAAAACCATTGGAAAGAAAGTCTGCATCCAAACATCCCTAGTCAGCTTAAACGACCCAAAAAAAACAAACATATGCTCAATAAAAGATGATGATTCACCCCAATTTAAACAACCACTTAACTTATCCGAAGTGTATTGTAAAATCTTTTCAGTTTAAGGGTTTTGCATGTTTAAACATCTTAACAGGACCAAAAAAAGGACTGCAGGTGGAGCCTTGTGGAACACCGTAGAAAATAGATTGAGCAAAATGTCATGCATAAGTAGATGAAGGAAATTTTAAGAGTATGAAAGCCTGAGAACATTTGGACTCACAGACAGACAAGATGAAGATTTTATTGCACAGTAGTATTGTATTTAAACTGCTTTTTCCACTCTTGGGGGCGTCTTCTTGAGAGGGGGGCGGGGTTGATTGCTTGACTCGACATCTGTGGGGGTTGAGTCCAAATGAAACACTCGCGCAGAGTTATTTTAAAGCAAATCACTAGTGTCGTGGGCGTGTGTAAGCGTGTGCGTGTGTCGAGGTCTTCCACTCCGCTCAGATCGCCCATTGTTATTTTTTCTCTTGACGTCATTTGACGGTCGGAACCGGCGATTTGGGTTCGTGTTCCAGTTCGGACACGCCAAAAGCGGGGAAGAGGAGTACACGAGCATGCTGATCTGAACGCCGGTGATCTCTTTTAGGTAAGACTTCTTCACATATTCTTCATTTTCATTTGATTTTCGCTTTCAGTGTTTGTGAGCGTGTCCTTGCACAGCCTTGGTGTTAGCATCAGGGCTTCCCCAGTGGGAAAAAAATACAACAAACATTTGTTATATTCTCATGACATGATAATATTGTTTCTGGATGTGATCATATTTAACCATATCGTTCGATCTTCTCCTTTTGTCAATCGTAGGGGATCATACTGCTGCATGATATAGCTGTCACTCATTCATCCATTCATATATTGTATATATTTGCTATGAATACTAGTTCTTGATGATTTATGGGTGATGAGTTAGTTGGGAGAAGCCCCTTGAGAAGACAGGTGACGGGAATTCCTTGTCACTCTACCCAGCTCGACGACATCAGCATGTGCACGGTTGCCATAGCAACAATTTGTTTCCTCTTTGTTCACTCAGTATGCTCACAGGAGTGTCCTCCAAAGCACTCTCTGCTGCAAAATTTAGGAGGTGGCTGTCCTTGCCTCACCTCGCAAAGTATTCTAAGGTGAACTGCATTTCAAATGTATTATTCAGCCGCAGCGTGAGTGCAAGAGGGGCTCATCGGTGCCCGAGACCATGGGGAAAGACTACTACAAGACGCTGGGCATCCCCAAGGGCGCCAACGAGGATGAGATCAAGAAGGCGTATCGGCGTATGGCCCTGCGCTTCCATCCCGACAAGAACACGGAGACCGACGCCGAGGAGAAGTTCAAGGAGATCGCCGAGGCCTACGAAGTGCTCGGTGACCCCAAGAAAAGGCTCGTATACGACCAGCTCGGGGAGGAAGGTAAGAGACGCACGCGAGAGCTGCTTCCGTCGTAATTGTTGTCGAAATAGCTCATGAGCCCAACTTGGCATCTTATACGCGAGAGCGGGACTTTGGAGGGGGTCACTTGCTAAGCTCACAGCACGTGGTTGAGATACGTGAGATATGAATAGCAGTGACTTCTGGGATTTGCATCCGTGGGTGTTTTGTGTCAGGCTGGGGGAGTGGGGAACTGTATATCAATACTTTTTATGAAGACAATATAGACAAGACTAATCCATCAGTTAATGTGTGCTTGTTTTATTTTTAAAAAAGAAAACTTGAATTGACATGAAAAAAAATGTTAATTTAATACGGCTATTATGTTTTTATAATGTGTTTGGCTTGTTGTGTGTTTGTAGTACAACTTCAACTTCTAATAAGATAGTATGTCGGTGGAGGAGAAAAATATCCTCAAATCTGTTCAAATCGTTGTCTGACCTATAACAAGAGATTATATTTTCTCAAATGGATGGCCATGTTTTTATACAGCCAAGTAACAAAAAGTCATGGGAAAACTGTCAGTGGATGCACTTGAAATAAGAAATACTGCACTGTGTGTTTACACCACGTTGTACAAAAAAAATCAATCAATACAATATTTTGTTAACACTAGATGACATGTCTTTTTTACAGGTTTTAAAACTGGAGGCATCAGCTCATCGGGTGCTCCCGGCTCCTCAAGTCACCACTACACCTTCCACGGAGACCCCCACGCCACTTTTGCCTCATTCTTCGGTGGCTCCAACCCCTTCGATATGTTTTTCGGGTCCAACCGGAGCCACGGGCGCTCCAACGGCTTCTCCTTCCCCAACGAGCACGGCAACGACGGCGAGCAAGACGCCGACTTGGACGAAGACGACCACTTCGCTCACTTCGGGAGACAATTCGGCTACGCCGGTGGAGTGAAAAACGGCTTCCCGGGAGAAGGCCGCAGGAGGAGAGGCGCACCCCCGGAGTGCCCCGGGGGTACCCGAAAGCAGCAGGACCCCCCGGTGGTCCATGAGCTGAAGGTCACCCTGGAGGAAATCTACCACGGCTGCACCAAACACATGAAGATTACACGGCGCAGGTTGAACCCGGACGGGAGGAGCTTGAGGACTGAAGACAAGATTCTGAACATTGTGATCAAGAAGGGCTGGAAGGAGGGCACCAAGATCACCTTCCCCAAGGAGGGCGACCAGACCCCCGACAACATTCCTGCCGACGTTGCCTTTGTGCTGAAAGACAAGGGCCACGCACACTTTAGGAGGGACGGTTCTAACATCATTTATAACTGCAAAATAAGCCTCAAAGAGGTGAGTCTCTTTTGGTGATTTTTTTATTTTCCTCATTCCTTTTTATCCTATCAATGTCCTACATTAGAGACCCAGAGTTTGAGATGCAAAGTAAATGTTGAGGGTGGTGAGTGTAGTTTTAACACTAAAAAATTAATTGCACAGGAGTATCACTTAGCTGGCGGTATTATTATTATCACTTCAGAATTGTAGATGAAAAGTATGTGATGTCATGTTTGGAATAGTCAGTGTCCTAGTGGGTTGATGACCGATCTGCTCCCCACCAGCCCACAGCTCTATACTACACATTGTGACTGTGATCTGACTGCAGTGTTTAAAATTCTCACCAGACGAGACATGAAAATCCACTAAAAGTAGAACACCATTGTGTGAGTGTAATTACCGCGGCGAGCTTAACTTGAAGCTTAAGTGGCCGTCACTTTCACAAAATTAATATTACGTCACATCATTATATCAGTGTCTGGTTGCCATGGATAGAAACACTCGTTTGTAAATATTACACTTTCGGTTCACTGGTGTTGACTGAAGTCGACATCCAATGCAGTTTGACAGCAAAAGGCAATACTTACATTTCTGGGTAAACTGAATTTACAATGTCAAATTGCTTAAACCCGGAATATAAAGTTGTGTGAATTCAAATTCATTTTGACCTGGAGTGGACAATTTCTTCATATTGATTTTCAGTGACTAAAATAGTAGTTCTATTAATTACAGGATATGTGCTGCACATCATAACAAATGTGTAAAGTCTTCATAAGTGACCCTGTCTGGATTTAGTTGAACTTTCTCAGGCATCGTGATAAGGTGGTGAAGCTTCGAGCGTCTGCGTGATCGTGCCGGGCCTTGTGACAAGCCCCCCAACTATTTGGGAGCTCAGCCGATTCATGCCTCTCTTCATTAGCGCTGAGTAGGCTGCTAAAATTAGTCTTCTATGCAATGCTGCGCTCTTCCAACAAATAGACGCACACAAAAGTTTTCCACGACATGTCATGTTTTCACATGATGTGAATGGAGTGCAATGTTAATCTCTGTACTTTGACACCTGACGAGATGGTGAATTTGGCAAATTTTGGGTCCTGGTTCAAAAGATGATGTCAGTTTTCTAATAATATATATACAAAAAAGTACATACCTTAACGCCCATACTATAAGTCCCACTTTTCTTTCATTGTTTTGATATATATATATATATATATATATATATATATATATATATATATATATATATATATATATATATATATATATATATATATATATATATATATATATATATATATATATATATATATATATATATATATATATATATATATATATATATATATATATATATATATATATATATATATATATATATATATATATATATATATATAAAAGATAAAAAAATACAGCTTGTTATGCATTTAGGCTATAGTTGTAAAAAACTATTATGTATATTATGTTACATGTCCAATGTTACCATTATTAGATCATTTTGTTTGCGGTTTTTGTAAAAATGAAAATCCTTTCATTTCAATTTCAGGCGTTATGTGGCTGCACAGTCAGCATCCCCACGCTGGAAAAGCGACTCATCTCGCTGCCGTGTCACGACATCATCAAACCAGGTACGATGAAGCGACTTCGAGGGGAAGGCCTGCCGCTCCCCAAGAACCCCTCGCAGCGCGGCGACCTTATCGTGGAGTTCTCGGTGCGTTTTCCCGACAGAGTCCCCCCTCAGTCCAAAGAGATCATTAGACTCCACCTTCCCCCGTCGTGAGAAGAAGGACAAAAATAGCTTTTTTCCCCCAAAGCACATTACGACTCTTACCATGAGTCATTTCACATAAAACAACAATTTTAACGCTACTCTCTGGATTCTCCGACTCGGAAACTATCGAGCACTCAATTGACTTTTTATTAGTTTCACTTGCACAACCTGAGGAGAACCAGAAGAGGAATTGAACTAAACATCGTTCTTATTGTTGGAGTGGTTTGGAATGACATTCATCATACCAAGAGGCATTTCATACGAAACAGGAAGCGTTTACTTTCTTCTTCGAGTATTCGATATAGACGCTCTGCCTCAAATATTTGTAGGGTTATGCTGAAATGAATCGAATGTTTATTTATCAGAGTGCAATGAGAATACATATTTGAAATAGTAACTAGTAGTATATTGTCGATAGTTGATTTTTAAAGCCTCAAAATTGCTAGCATAGTATAGTATTTTTTCCCAATTTCTTTGGGTTTTTTTAAACCATCAGGCGATAATATCAGAGTTTTCTTTATCTGTTTCTACCAAGTTGTTTACAACAGTGCCGAGCTTTCAATCGTAGCCACACCAGCCGCCTCAAACGTTTGCAAGCTCACATTGCTCATCGCAGTTTTCAACTCATTTGCCGCATTTGCATTATACATCTATCTCTGTCCATGGTACTGAAAGTAATCATTCAGTGCCAGCCCTCCCACTTCAAACATAACATACGCCTCTGAATCAATGACAGCCAATGAGTTCATCTTATAGTAACAACTAGAACTGGAGTAACAATGATTACTGACAATCACATCTTTCGACGGCATCGTAAGCTCAGAAATTGCACAGAAAATGGGTGCTTCCCGTCGGAGCCGCAATGCCAGGCTCACTATGTATGTGCCTTAGCCAGGTGTTGTGAGACAAACTCACACAGATATCATGACACACAAACAGCCATTTAAAATGCACCACAGATGAGCAACTGTCAGCAAACAATCTTAAAAAAAGGCTGTTCGAGGACTCCTTTTGTCTTGTTCTCAAGTGCAATTTGGCTCCGATCGAACTTCCCACAGAGGTTCAATTAACACTGAATATCGCTGGATAAATATTTGCTTTTCCTTTTTTTTTTTTTTGCGTCATTCGAAGGCCGTGTTTGCTGCTACGGTAAGCAGTGCCATGATTGTACCAACGTGGTGTCTATCTTTTTATTACTTTTGACTATTTACCAATATTTAAAATGTGTCTTGAGTTATGCAGATCATCTGTACATTACACTTTTTTATAGGTTTGGTACATTTACCTTGTATATGTACGTGGCTGTTCCATTTTTCATCTTCGATAAGGGACTTTGTTGTTCCCACTCTGGAATTTTTATCGTTATTAGCAGTGCTCAAATATGTCAAATTTAAGACATTTCAACTAAGTCAAATAGGCCTGAAGGACATAAGCGTGTCCTAATGCAAAGTTGTTGCCAGCCAAAAGACGCATGAGCCGAAACTCTGCACTTTTGCGCATTTGCCTATATTTATTGTTCAAAAAGGCACAAATAAACCAAATATTTGAAATGAGAGCTACATGGTTTATCATCATGGGTGTAAGGCATTTATAGTGTGAATATTGTACCCTGAAGTAACAGCTTGAAACTGATTCCACCTACTTTTTAATGGTAGACATGCTAAAACAGTTGGTCGGTCATCAATAGTAACACTGTTTATATATCTGTTCAATTTGTAACATTTCCATGAAATAGTAACCCTTGAATTATGATAATCACATTTTACATTCCGCAGGTGGGCAGCCCGGCGGATGAGTGGTTAGTACGTCGGCCTCGGTCCACCTGTGTGAAGTCGACACTCATGATTTACTTTCTATGGCCGCACAAAGTGATGCAGCGGGCCAGATTTGGCCCCCGGCCCACCACTTTTACATAGTGCTTTTTCCCCGTTTAGCATCAAGATGCAGTGAGACGCAGTGATTTCTGCGTGCCCACAAGAATCACCCTTGAGGCTAATGGAGAGCAGACTGGGGCAGATCAAGGTAAAACAAGTTCCACAAAAAACATTAGCTTATCTTTAGAATCATTTCCATATAGGATAACTTGCTTTTTTTTGCATGCAACAGGCTGATGTCCAGGTGATCTTCCTCACAGGTTGCCCACTTGAAAAGGCCGCTTGAACTCTGCAGACTGTCTTCTGAGAGGTGAATGCATTTGTTTATTGTAGAATATCCAAGTATTTATCCAAATTAAACAAAACATTATAAAACATTTATATTTAAAACATGTAGAATCCCCGTGTAACTCAATGTCAAATCTGATCTATTATGAATTATATCATGGTGAGATTTCACTGAACATAAATTGTATTTTACTCCCCCCCCCCCCCCCCCCCCTATATAGGAAAATTAAGATGCCAGACCCCAAAAGTAAGGAGACTTTAGTCTTAAAGATTAGAAACTTCCTTTATTATCATAAGAATAAACATTTCAGGGCAGCTATTTTTTCTTAGAAAAAAAACACTAAATATTGAGGGAAAAACAGTGCAATTAAGTGGGGTTTTCCCCCTCCAAACTTCCATAGTAAGTGTTGCTAAATGTATAACTGTCTTGTCTTATTTTGTCTGCAGGTGGAAGAGAGAATCATATTCTGAGCAGACCTTTCTTTGACTTTAACTTGGGTGGACCCTGAAGCAAAGCAAGATACAAAAACTGAAGGTTTAGTACACATTACATGCAAATACTACATTAAATAACCTAAAACACTTGGGTCATACTTCATCCACAACATCTGTGGTCCTCTCGTGGATTTTGACAGCATTCACCCGGTTCATCACCTCTTCCACCCTATTCCTGGTCTTGAACCAAAACACCAGTGTGATTATTGCTTATTCAACCATTTTGATGCACAAATGACCCACATTCATTTCCCATGTTAGTTTCATCCTGGATGTTTTTTTTCTAGTCAATCTTTTCAAATCCTTTATTTTTTTTAAATAAATATTCCAAAAGGTCATCAATACTTCCATTTTTCTATACATTCACTGGGGAAAATTGGTGGTTTAAACTGTGTTACCCACACAGCTTATTGCTATTAAAAGACCAGTTAAAGTGTGTTTTCATTCAAAATGCGAATGTATCATAATTTAAAAAAAACAAGCTAATTGAGCAAAGCATTGAATGCTGCCATTTAATTATTACATGGAGAGAGAAAATACAAACTAGTAGTATTTCAAAAATGACTCACTTTCCTGCCGAGCATCTCGTTCATTACAGCGTTCAAAAGCTGCCTCCTTTTGGACATTTCCGTCCGATTCTGGATTTGTCTCAAATTTCTGTTCTTTTTGAAGAACTGCAACACAAAATGGAATGATTTCTTTTTAAACATAAAGAACTATAATGTAACGCAATGTAGCCAATTTGTTTGCAAACATTTTTCGGTCTACATCTACTTGGGGCTACAGCACGCGATCGAAGCATGTTCCCGTCAAAAAGCACTTTTAAAATGAGAACTGGGGCTTCAAAATGCCCAAATGACAACGTACCGAATGCACTGGATTGTCCCGTGAGAGCTTCATCGGGTCTTTCTTCGGTAAATTGTCACTTCTTAGCTGCTTTCCAGTCCACCACCATGCTGTCCATGGTTCATCCTCCATATTGATAGTAGGCGGTACCTGTATGAACTCTGAATTTGTACTCTGAAAAAGTAGATTTCTGACCCTGATTGGTTAAATGCTTGAATATGATAACACATCTGGAAGCAACGCAACCAGGGGAAAATGAATTAAAGGAATCTGACAGACAATTTGGAACTATATATTATTATGTTATCATATATTAAGTATTCATGGCCAAAAAATAATTAACATCAACCACATACCTGTCAACTTGTACCTTTTACACGTATTTTATTCCCCCGAAGACGTTACGATGAATACAATGTATTTTTTAAGTATGAAAGCCTAATCAACACGTATTTACAGCCCCGCCCTCGTCCCACCCATTGACCAATGCATGTTATTATGAAAACAATTTATATTTCTTTTAAGTATTAAAGTCCAACCAAAAAGCATTTAAAGCCCCTCCACACAAACATATACTGACTAATGCACGTTATTATGATTTTTTTTTTATTTTTATGTGTCCTTTTTTAATGGGCGTGGCCGAGGCCCGAGTTCAAATAGCCGACGTCAAACGCGGAACTGCCTAATGGGCTAGGAGGCAGGATGAGTGTGCGTGCACTGCTGAGCAGCTCAAAAGTGACGATTTGCCGACGAAATCCTGCCAAACTTCTCACAGGACCATGCTGCACATTTGGTACGTTGTTGTTTGGGGATTTTGAAGCTCCAGTTCTCGTCTTAAGTGTGATTCGTTGACGTGATGAAGCCCCATGTATGTGCAGACAGCAAAATGTTTGCAAACAAATTGGCTACATTGCGTTACCGATCGCTCTCTGTTTAAAACGAAATCATTCCTTTGTGTGTTTCAGTCCCTCAATGTGCACAGACTGCTGGGAAACAACAAGAATGTGGCCAAAACGACCAGAAAGGAGCAGCTTGTCGACGCCATGACAGTGAGTCATTTTTAAATAGTTCCCATTTTCTCTATCCGTGTAATATTTAAACGCCAGCGAATCAGTGTTCAGGACTTTGCGTAATTGGCTCGATTTTCATCATGATACATTCAAACTTTTTTTTAAATAACAAAAAACTGTGGATTAGTCACCCACACAAATGTAAACAGTAATCCCTCGATTATCGCGGTTAATGTAGACCAGACATGGTTGTCATAAATGATAAACCGTAAAGTAAGATTATCCCTATTGAAGTAAATTTAAAAAGAATACTGTAGTGGCAAGTGAAGTAGTTTCTGCTTGAGTTTCTATGTGACTTTTCACATCTTTCTGAACTTACTAAAAAATCTGCCATGCAGTGGAACTGAACATAAATAAATTATAAACTTTCAGCCCCTTACTCTTTTAAAGACCTCAGGGCTTGGTTTTAAATGTGGTTTTGACAAAACTGATTTATTTAACAATAGTGCAGATGCCATTTTGACTCATTTAAACATAGTGAGAAAAACGGCTCATTGTATATTTATTTTTTTAAGAATGGGTGGATTTGAAATAATTGACTGTAAACTTGAGGCAGAAGTAGGATTTATTTTAACCTTGTAGGCCCCTGTCCAGTGTTTTCAAATTTCCCACCACATGATCAAGATCCTGATATATTTTTGTGGAGGAAAACAGACGGAACATTTTTTAGTCTCTACAGCAGACTGACTAATATTGCCTTTTGGTGTTTTATAGAAAAAAAGCTAAATATAGGTCGATTTGTCAAATTTTGACGTTTGGCACCAGTCTGTACTTTAATTTATTGTGCCTTCACTCCTTTTTTGGTTACCTTTTATTTTGAAAAAAAAAACTTGTAGATTTGTTCTGCCTGAGCATATCTGAGTTTTTTCAAAAATAAAAGGTAAGACCTTGTGAATGTTTTTATTTTTCAGAATTCCATCCAAGGGGGACCAGGTCTCATGCCTGAGCCTATCACCACATAGGCAGGACACCTGAAAAACAAAACTAAAACATTTCCAAGGTCTTGCCTTTTATTTTGAAAACTCATAGATTTGTTCTGCCTGAGCATATCTGAGTTTTTTCAAAATTCCACCCAAGGGTGACAAGGTTTCATGCCTTTCAAAATAAAAGGTGAGCACTTCCCAATGTTTTTTATTTAACTGTGTACTGACTTTTTGTTTTCAGAATCCATCAGGGGGGGGGGCTGGTTTCTGCCTATGAACAGATAGGCTCAGGAGGTTAAGTGAGAACCAATCTATGGAGTTTTTCAAAATAAAAGGTGAGCCCTTCTCAATGTTTTTTTATTTAACTCTGTGTACTGACTTTTTTTGTTTTTCAGAATTCACTGGTTTCTGCCTATGAACAGATAGGCTCAGGAGGTTAAGTGAGAACCAATCTATGGAGTTTTTCAAAATAAAAGGTGAGCCCTTCTCAATGTTTTTTTATTTAACTCTGGGTACTGACCCCCCTTTTTTATTTTCCAGAATTCCACCAGGGGGTGGAGAAGATTCAATTTTTTACGATGCTGGAGCACCAGCGGGAACCAATCTACAAACTTTTTCAAAATAAAAGCTGATATCCTGTTTTTCCAGATTTCCACCTGGTGACAAGAGGAATTACTTCATCTTATTCAAGTTTTTCAAAATAAAAGCTTTGAAATGTAAACATTTGTTGGTCTTTAACAAAAAATGCAAGTCACAATCAGAGTTAAAAAAATTTTATTTACAAGTAAATATTTAAACTTCTGCATACTTAAGAAAACATTTGTAGATTAACAAATAACAGCAAAACACTTGGAAAATAAAATTTGAAAAAAAGAAGGGGGGGATAAACACTTAGAAAATAAAATTTGAAAAAAAGGGATAAACACTTAGAAAATAAAATTTGAAAAAAAGGGGGGACAAACACTTAGAAAATAAAATTTGAAAAAAATGGGGGGATAAACAAAAAAATAAAGCCTTAAAAGGGGGGATAAATACTTTGAAAATAAACAGACTAAAAAATGGGGGATAAACACAATAAAATTTGAAAAATGCAGGGGGGGGATAAACATTTAGAAGATAAATCTTTGAAAAAAAGAAGGGGGGATAAACACTTAGAAAATAAATGGGGATAAACATTTAGAAGTTAAATCTTTGAAAAAAAGAAGGGGGGGTAAATACTTAGAAAATAAAATTTAAAATAAATGGGGATAAACACTTAGAAGATAAATCTGAAAAAAAATGGGGGGGGGGGGAATTAACACTTAGAATTCTTGCTCCAACATTAAATGACAACCTTCTTACCTCAAAGATTGAGTCAAAAAGCTGTGGAAATGAATGGCCAGTGAAATGTCATGATATAGGCTTTTATTGAATTTGGATTTTCAGAAATACAGAGACACCATATGATGAAAGAGAGACATCTTCAAGTGGGCAACCTGCACCCAAGATACCTCAGGCCTGTTGCATGCAAGAAAAATAGCAACAGTTAGAATATATAGAGACTGGAGATTCAACTTTTTTTGTGGGGGTAAGTTTTACCTTGATCAGTCCCAGTCTCCCCTTCTGTAACCTCAAGAGCGATCCAGGCACACAGAAAGCTGCATCTTGGTGCTAAACAGAAAAATTGCACACAAAAAAGCACAAGTTTGCATATATTTAGCGCCTGGAGATTCAACAGGTAGGCTTAGTTTTTTTTTAATGGGAAGTAGTTTTATCTTGATACTAAACAGTGAAAACTTGATTTAACCAAGGCATTTGGGGGTTGCTAACCAATTACAGCATAGAGAAATCTTACAAGAATTTTAATAAACCATCAAGATCAAGAATGAAAATAAGTTGGAGTGCTATTTCCCCTTTTCTAGACAAGGCGATTAAATATAAAGACTGAGGTTAACAGCTAGGACAACTCGGGTTGGTTCGCGGGGCGCAATAAGGTCACGTGAGATGTACTATTTTTGAAATATTTAGATATTTTTTTCTGTTTAAATTGGATTAAAAAAACTGCATCGAAATCCCTAAATATTCAGTTATTTCTATAGATCTAAAACAAATGTTTGAGCTTTTTTTTCTTCATGAGGGAAAATATCTTATAATAATTTGTTTTTCATTTCAAAAGGAAACCAAATATTTGGGGGGAAATGTTCAATATTAGCATGGAAAACAATTTTTAAAACAAATTTATTCTTAGATTTTACAATATGCTTTTTTAAACTTAAAAACACAAAGTAAAAAATGGATTAAAAACTACAATTATTGATTTAAAAAAGGGGAAGATGAGGTCATAATATACATGTATAACCTTCATTTAAATTTGATCCTAACAGAAAGTCAGCACTCATGATTTACTTTCTCGGGCCGCACAAAATGACACAGTGGGCCAGATTTGGCCCCCGGGCCACTACTTTGACACCAGTGACCAAGGAGAAAGTTGGCTTCAATTTTGTATACGTGATTTATTTAGTAAAAACAGAACAATTACAAATCGGGAACGGGTGTTTAGCATTCAGAATGAAAACGATTACATACAAAACAACAAGAACTAAGTCGTGCCCCAGGATGTCAATCTAGAGTGAGCACTTACCCAGGAAACGGTCGGTTGATGTTTTGGATTGTTTGATTAAATTCAAAGTCTTGCTACACGACTCAATAAGGGAGAGAAAACGGAGGACATGCTTTTTAAGTCAAATCGTGACGCTATTACTAATGCTGACTAGTAACATGTTGCACAAAGCCAATCGAGAAAAGAAGCCCATACTTAAATTGTCGACGGTGTGTTAAACCTGGCATTAAACTAAGAGATTTGTTGGCGTTTTAGGCTCAATTAATTGGTGAAAAACCTCCCGATCGAGTGATAAAAACGCATTTAGGCCAGTGAATTGCTCGATTCCTTCCTTACCTCCTTGGCGTGCTAGTCCACCAGCGTTCCAAAAGGAAGCGTTACTGCACATGCACTCAATTAACTCCCCTACGTCGACAATATGGGCGTGGTGGCGTAACCACGCCCATATTGTCCCGTCACATTGAAAGTGGAAAAGATGGTGAGTTGCTTGCCTTGCTCCTAAAACAGGGGTGTAAAACATACGGCCCGCGGGCCGGATCCGGCCCGTCTGGTGGTTTGGTACGGCCCGGGGAAGAAGGCTGCATTGCATAAAAAATATGAATTTTCTTTGAAATGTGTAGTTCTTGTATTATCCGCTAGGAGGCGCAGTGTTTTAGTACGTGCAGACAACATGAATTGAGATTTATGTTCTTATGTTATTCTCTTGTTCATAATATATTGTTCATAATGTAAAAGGAAAATTCTGTTAATAAACATGTTGATAATGTACTCAATCTTTACACTAATTATTAGTATTAGTGACTAATACAAAGGAAAAAAAGTGGGCTTATTGTTAGTTCTATGTAATTTTGCAATGAGTTTAATGGTCCGGCCCGCTTGATCTCAAATTAAGCTGTATTCGGCCCGCAGACCAAAGTGAGTTTGACACCCCTCTCCTAAGAGGTACTTTGTTCTCCCAACCCGTCTATGTTTAGAAGATGACGAAGAATAGTCGCAAGTTGTGTGGTCTGGATGCTATAAAGCAGCATACCTGTCAACTTGTACGTTTTATACGTATTTTATACAATTTTTTACCATTTCAAATCATGTACACCGTACACCGACTTTTGTATGGGGGGGGGGGGGGGGGAATTGTCAATATTTATGAAAACCAATCTCGACAAAAATTATCCTCAATTGTATGTATTTTTTTAGCGGTGCGTACGGCAATATCGATAAAGGATGACATGCGTATGAGTAGATATACATAGAGTAAATATCGTGGAAGCAAGCATGGAGGAGCCACATTGTAAGAAACGAGTTACCGCGAGTAAACATGCATTGTACGGTTTGTACAGGGAATCATAATAATTTATAAGGACAGTTACAGCAGAGGTTGACAGGTATGCAATCAGTCTGTAATTCGGATATTTTAGGCCAGCAAACAAGGCCTTGCAGGCCCTGACAGTCCACTATTGCACTTAAAATATAAAGCCAAAAAAGCCAAGATTTTAACACTTGAGATTTTATTTTCAACAACATAACTTTGACAAATTGAATACATTATATGCTACTGTTTTATTTTTTAAAAAACAAACAAAAAAGTAATTTAGTTATGTTTTTTTCTCTTTTTCTTAATGTCTAGCATTGAATCCCATCACTAAATGTATCATAGTATGCTGAAAACGAGGCCACTCGATAACCCCCTCATCTCCCCCCCCACTGGAAAAGCCCCAGTGCCCGACCATCAATCATTTGCAAACATCCTCTCCGCCCACAACAAAGCCAGGGCAAGCCAAGGGGCAACATGCTTTCTCTGAGGGAACTTATAAAAAAAAAATATATCAGAAGACAAGAAAGAAGCACAAAGTCCTAAAAAGGTGGAATCTTGCGAAAATTTGTACAAGTGTCATCCCTGTGCTGACCACTTTGGAAGGGGTGTACACTTATCCATAAAGGTCGTCGTCGTTATCTTCATTGAAAACAGGACCAGTGCCGGTTCCACCTGTGCCGTGGCTTGGGCCGCTGCCGACTGTGCTGCTGTTGGGGAACCTGAAAAAGACCGTGAGAACATTTAGCCCATAGCTTAGCCTGTAGAAATAGTTATCACGGAACACAAACAAATGAAAATTGCAATCTACGCAACACTATGAGCACCAATTGCTCACTCGTGTTAGGAATCTCTAGTCATTGAGACGACTAATGTGGATGGGTCTTTGCAGAGGTCTGACTCAGTCAATCATAAGTGAGTAAAATTTTGCATGAGGATATGTGGGTGGTGAATCAGTGATTTGCCCATAATCTGTAATCTCACTACGTCACTCTTCTGCATCAGTGCATTAAAACAAATAATGTAAAAATAAATAAATACACAGCAGAACTAAAGTCCAAAACATACCTGAAGCTGCCGAAACCACGACTCTGCTGCAGTGTCTGGGCAAACATCTCGTATTTGCGAATGTCATTGTCGCTGACGGAGCGGCGAGCGAATCGCATGGCTTCCTCAAAGTGGTCCTTCCTGATCTCGGGCACGGGGTCGTCCTCTTCCACCTCCTACAGAGAGCAAAGGTGTTGGAACTGCATCGCGCCGGACGTGCCGTGACGGGGCCCAGTGAGGAAGACCGAGCACCCACCATAGCTAAAGGATTAGTCTGCCTCTCCCTCTCTCTGCGGATCTCATTCTCGATGCTCTCCCTGATGGCCAATTTGCACGCCCGCTGGCAGATCTCCGTGAGGTCAGCTCCGGAGAAGCCATTGGTCATCTTTGCCAGGTAATCCAGGTTCACATCCTAGGATAACCAAGATGTGGTGTTTGGAACCAAGATGAGGGGAGTTTCATCCCGCGAGGGGGAAAGAAAAGGTTCACCTTACCTTGCTGATAGGACTTTTACGCAAATTGGCCTTGAGGATGCTCATTCGGCTCTTCTCGTCAGGCAGGGGGATGTAGATGAGCTGGTCCAGACGTCCGGGTCTGAGGATGGCGGGGTCGATGATATCGGGTCTATTTGTGGCGCCGATGATGAAGACGTTCTTCTTGCTGGACATGCCGTCCATCTCGGTCAGGATCTGGTTAATGACACGGTCGGCCGCGCCACCACCGTCTCCCACGTTACCGCCGCGAGCCTTTGCTATGGAGTCCAATTCATCGAAAAAGAGAACACAGGGGGCCGCTTGGCGAGCCTGAGGAGGGAAGACAATAATTTTGGTGTAAAGGACCACATTTTGCCTTGACGGTGAACCGACGGGGTCGCCAACCGACCAACCTTGTCAAAAATCTCTCTGACGTTTGCCTCGGATTCTCCGAACCACATTGTGAGCAACTCGGGTCCCTTGATGGAGATGAAATTGGCCTGGCACTCATTGGCGATGGCTTTGGCCAGCAGAGTCTTACCACAACCAGGAGGTCCATAGAAGAGCACCCCCTTAGATGGGGTCATACCAAATTTGAGGAATTTGTCCGGGTGCTCCACTGGGTACTGAAATCAACAAGAGTAAGAAAAGACACTCAAGTCGGGAAAAGTTAGCAGATTGTCATGGAAGGGGCATTTCGGTGGTTTCCGTACCTGTACCAACTCTTGCAGCTCTCTCTTGACATCTTCCAGACCGCCAATATCCTCCCAAGTAATGTTAGGAACCTCAACAACTGTCTCTCTGAGAGCTGATGGGTTGCTCTGGCTCAGGGCCCACTGAAAACCATTGGACAGATTTTCAGCACACCTTAAAAATATTCTGAATAAGGCTTACTCATTTTTACCTTGAAGTCATCCATGGTTACAGCCAGCGAATTCATCACTTCTGCGTCAATGGTCTCGTCTTCCAGATCAATCAGATCCATCTTCTTTCTGATGGCCTGCAGCGCAGCCTCAGAGCACAAGGCGGCCAAATCGGCTCCCACGTGACCGTGGGTCTCGTTGGCTACCTGTCGCGGCAAAAACACCAAAAGTTCAAGCTACATGCAAACGCTTACCACAACACAAAAATGGGTACGGACCTGTTCCAAGTCGACATCGTCAGCCAGTTTCATGTTTTTGGTGTGAATCTGAAGAATCTCAAGTCTGCCAGTGGCATCCGGAATACCGATGTCCACTTCACGATCAAAACGGCCTGAGGGGATTCAAACAACATTCCTATCAGTTCAGGAAGTAACAATGTGGCCAAAAGCAGGAACATGAAAGCCACTCGAGGCTTTATTTCTATTGCCATTTTGACCCCGCTACTGACCGAATCTCCTCAGAGCTGGGTCGATGCTGTTGGGTCTGTTTGTGGCAGCCATGACGATGACATGAGCTCTCTGTTTGAGGCCATCCATCAGAGTCAGCAGCTGCGATACAATGCGCCTCTCCACCTCTCCGTGAGTCTGCAAAATTGTGTTGTTTATTGGCATTTGTTTGGATTTTATACACTCAGCACACATGTAAAACCTTTGTATTCTGCCCACAGCAGAAAAGTATTTTTGATTTTAAAAGTGAGCGCAATACTAAGCCAAGTCATTCGGCCTCACCTTCTCCCTCTTGGGAGCAATAGCATCAAGCTCATCGATGAAGATGATAGCAGGAGCATTTTTCTCTGCTTCCTCAAAAGCCTTCCTTAGGTTACTCTCGCTCTCACCAGCCAACTTACTCATTATCTCAGGTCCTGTAGAAAATAAAAAAACTTAAATCAATGATTTCAAATGGATTGAGTGTCTATTACCAAAGAGTAAAAATCAGAAAAGGCTTTTTTTTTTTTTTTGCAACAAAGGGAAAACTTGTCTAACCAGTTCAATAAACCCAGACATGACGACACATTCTGAATTGCCGTACCATTGATCAGGAAGAAGAAGGCTCCAGTTTCGTTGGCCACGGCTCTAGCAATCAGAGTCTTTCCAGTTCCCGGGGGGCCATACAGAAGGATTCCACGTGGGGGCTAGGAAAAGCAACAAATTCATTTTATGACTAATTACACACAAGCTTCTAAATGCAATACAGACATTTCCATGCTATTTTTGGTATTAAAAATACAGCCATGTTTGTTTTTTTATTCTGGTATTTTTAAATCATACTAAAAGGTTAGGTAGATTAAAGAGCAAAGATGCAACAATCTCGACTGTCTTAAAGGACAAAGCATACAAAGAAAGTGACGACCACAAAACAGTGAACCGAAATGGAGATAACGAATGATGATTATCAACAAATGTTTTCATACATGAGGTGCGTAGGTGCAGCAGTTAAAGTACTGCATTTGTGTTTTTTGTGATTTTGTTTTATTTACTAAAATACTTCCCTGGAACAGTATATTATAGTTATGCTCAAACCCGAGAAATACAACCACCCCCAAAAAATAAATCAAAGTCATCAAACACAACAAGCTATCATAGAAAGAATACTGGATGTGTACTGCTTCCAGGAATTTAAGTGTCCCTTGTACCCCATAAACAGAGTATGTGACCCTTATCAAAAATTCAATGTAGCAGCAGGGTTGCTGTTGCTGCAGTTTCCCACTTGGAAAATCGAGACTCTGGAAGATAAAAAGCTGTAATAGTAACACAAGGACATCAGTGTATACACATACCTTGACCCCTATGGCCTTGAAAAGTGCAGGGTGCCTAAGAGGAAGTTCCACCATTTCTTTGATCTGAGCCAATTGCTTCCTCACGCCACCAATGTCATCATAGCCAACCTCATTCAAAGATTCCTCTTCATCCTGTGCATTCAATCAAAAGCGTGAGGAAGGCGACTATCAATCACCCTATGCTCAGTGTGTGAAGATTAGTACACACCTCTCTCCTGATTGGATCGCCTTCACAGTGAATGACTGTATCAGGAGCAACGATGCAGTAGGGAGAAGGATCGGTTTCCACCACTTTGAATTCCACGGCACGCATGCCTCCCCGGACCAGGAAAATATCCCCTTCAAAGTACAAATCGGGCTGCATTTATGAATCAAGTCTCAACTTGTTAAGAAGTTTCATCTCATCTCATTTTCCGAACCGCTTTATCCTCATTAGGATCGCGGGGGTGCTGGAGCCTATCCCAGCTGACTTTGGCCGGTCCAAAGATGGGGAACACGGTGGGCAGCCGATTACAGGGCTCTCTGTACCTCACTCATACCTGAGGGCAATTTAGAGTGTCCAATCAGCCTACCATGCATGTTTTTGGAATGTGGGAGGAAACCGGAGTAACTCCACACAGGTGGACGTGACTTAGATTTGAACCCAGGATCCCACAGCTGTGAGGCCAACGTGCTAACCACTCGTGCCAACGGGGCGTTTTGTTGAGAAGTTTCACTTGTCCTTGCACTGACCTTTGCGGATGGGGCGGTAAGCCTCTAGAAAATATGGTTTGAGATACACCTCAAACAAATTGCCAGTGATTCCCTCAACTGTGTCATCTATAGGTAGGACATGGATCCTCTTTCCATACTTGACTTCAGGACACGGCTGAATGCTGAGAGTAAAAACAACACCCTTTGTAAGAATTGAAGTTCAAGAATAAGCCAAGTAAGTCGATTGCCATTTCCCCACCTGATAACATCACCCAGTCGGACCCTCAGGTTGTTGCGGACCACCCTGTTCATTCGAACTTTTTCATCAGAGCACGTATCATCTGACAGTACGATGCACACTGTCTCACGTCTCTTTTTGCCCTTCATGAGCACTGTGTCACCACGGAAGAGCTGCAGCTCATCCATCTTGGTCTGGAAGAAAAAAATGTAGACACTTGATAAGTCGCTGGTGACTGATCGTGTTCAAACTGCCCCCATTCAGACAACTTGTGTACCTGAGAGAGAGACACCACACTGTTGTCTTCATTGATAGACTCGTCCACTATCAGTCTGTTGGGCCTGTTCTTCTGTTTCAGGATTGCAGTGGCTAAGTCATCATTCTTTGCTCTTAATAGAAAGGAAATTGAACAAAATTATGATACCTTTAAATATTAAATACCGAGCTAGTTTCTCAAAGTTATTGCCTTCCATTGTCAAAGGGCTACCATTTTCAGTGTCAAAACATAATTTTTTCATGTGGATGCAGGTGGACACTAAAATAAAATGTGCACTTACACTATTATTTTGCTTTACAAATTTGATGTAAAATGAATGAATGCGTCGAGTATACTACTTAATGAAACTAGACTGTTGTTCATGTTTCTGATGACGGAACAAAAAGAACATAAAAGGCATACGATTGGAAAGATTCAATTTCGAAAGACACCATTTCCAGAGGACCATTAGAACGCTTTTTAAATGCGCTTCTTGTCATTAGCACCCAAATGTTAGCATCTGGCTAAGTGACGGGCGAGAGAGCAAACCCAGATGACACAGCAAAAGAATCAATAGGAAATACTTTCACAGCTTTCTCGTTCATCACTTCAACGGCTGTCCGATCCTAATCACCCACTGTGGTCTGCACCACAAAAACTTCGGGCCCGTGTCGTTTTGTCACCATATCAAACAATATTACGCCTTAACTTGGTCATTCAGCATGATAGCTAATCAAGCTAAGCGGCTAGCTTTTCGACACAGTTTACAGTGAATGTGACGTTAGCAACGAGCTACGCCTTAACGCTGATTGATTATACACAGTATTTGGCGTAATATTAATGTCCATCACGCCTCGGTTATTCGGATGGGCAAAAAGCCCAGTGATCGTATTTGTGTCGGCGTAAAGGCCAGATCTGTAATGGTGGATGGATTCGGCCTTGAAGATGTTGCTAAGCTAAGACGCGCAGCAACCAGACAGCAATGACTGTGCTTTGTCAAGCCGTTGTCACAACAAGGATGTTAACTACACTCTATTCACGACAGCGTTGGGACAACAGCAATTTGACAGTTTTTAATACAAATTACTGATAAAATAACACTCGTATGTATTTTTTTTATGTTGTCAACTATCAAGCTATTGGACAAGTAACTGACCCCGTTAGCTTCAGAGCTAACATGCTAGGAGTCCTGCTAAGTTTAATAAACTTGTGTATTTCGAGGATAAATTAGCATTACTTGAAGACAAAGGTTATTTGAAAAATACGTGTTAATGTGTTTACTTACTCCCCTCCCGATGCCATGGCTGTCCACCTGGGTTACAATAATAAATACTGAAAATCTAGCTAAGTTTGCGTTGCTTCGCCGGCTTCGTTTTCCTACTTCGCAAAATTTACACGAATGTCCAGCAGGTTCCGTGGTTTTCTATACTGCTGTACTGTGTGCTTGCTCCCCTTGACTCTGATTGGTTGCTGGTGTTCATCAAAACTCTACGACCAATGAAAGTAAAGTTTGGTTAGCGTCATTCTCACGACGTATTCTTTTGTCCAATTGCAAACGTATCAATCGTAAAGAGAGCCCGCCTACTTTGATCTAATTGGTCATGAAAGACCGTTGATAAACAGTCTGTAGACCAATGAGCATGTACCGCGTTAAAGAATTTCCAAGTCATCTCATCTTTTTTCCTCATTAAAGCGGATATTTTTTTGGGTTGGAAATAGAAAAAATAAATGAAATGCAAATCCTGCGTGTCTAGTTTCCGATCAAAACAACCACGATGGGCTTGTCATTAGAAGAGCTCTTTCATGTCTGAAACGTCAAAGGGACGTGGTTGTTGTGTATATCAAAGACAACGTGCTGGTATTAATACGTCAGGACTCAATTTCTTATCCAAGTCTTTCAAAAGTAAAATATATAAGAGTTTTGAGTTGTACTGAAATTGTGGCGACATTTCTTTGCTGCTAGTATTTACGACCCTTCTTCCCTGACAGACAAATAGGCGTCAGCCACTAACAACCCTTTCCAGGCAATTGACTATTTTTTGATAATCTTACAAATCTGAACAGTAGAAAGATCTGGCGTCCACAAAATATAAAGGGGAAAAAATGATTAATGAAGTTAGGTTTAAAAATTTTAATTTTTCTGCTCACTTAGTTAACCAATAGCAACACCATCAACAAGAAGATACATTAAAAACACACACAAAAACATTAAGAAAATAGTGTCTCCATAAAAAAAAAAACATGAAGTCACCTTGTCAACAATTAAATTGCTCTGGAGATCCTGAAAATCCTTGTCCTTCATTAAGTGATTTTGCATTTTAATATACATAAGCTTTTCATTTGTCCTTATTGTGAGTCATTACAAGCAATGGCTTGGGGGGGGGGGCAGCATTTTTAATATGTAGTACTCTAAATTTAGCTTATTCAATTAGAATTCTAACAAGTACACGAACCAACTGCTTTCTTGTTTGATACTTGCCTCCATTACAAAAAAATGCACAAATGCTGAGTTTATTTGGATATGTACATGCAGTGATTAAAACTAAGTTCTATAATCACTGTATATTAGTGTATACACACACACACACACACGACCATATTTTCCCTTCCATTAACATTTGACAAAACTTGCAAGGACATTGTTATTCCTGGTTTGAGGTGTCCTTATTGGAATCAAGTTCACAGATTCTGAGCCGGAGTTCTTCACAATCCAGCACTGATCCAAACTGGGGTACCCACAAATATAGAGGAATTCTGCTTTAAAAAAAAAAAAAAAAAAAAACAGAGTAACCTTTAAGATAAAAAAAAATGGTATACTACTATATGAAAATGTTATTTTGGGGTGCACCACTAAGTATCCCCACACACATGTATCTGAATATCAAAAGGATTAAAAGCACTGACGGGCCTTACTTTGCCGAGTCCGAGCTAAAGTTCCAGGTTTTTTCCCAAATTTTAGCAGCTTCTTGTTTCCTGTTGAGCCTCCACAGCACCTCTCCACACCACAGCCCAGCGCCCACACACTCTAAACAGGGAAAGATGTGATTTACAGTGTCAAGTTGTGGTATTAGTTGTCTTGCCAGTAATGATCGAATCCTTATTCCCAAATCTTCCAGAAACCTCTACCAATCAACTTTGTGTGATCAAGATCTTTTCAAACCTGGAAAAGCCTGCAGGCTCAGATTGAGGTCTCTCAGTGCTTGTCGCAGCTGATCTGTCTGGGCAAAACTGATGCCCCTTCCAGCAAATGAGAGCCCCTTCATTCGCTGTAAGATGTGAAGATCTTTTCTCTTCTCATTCACCATGTCTGTAGTGGGGACTTGAGGTTGGCCACCTGTAAGCACACTGTACGTGTTTCTACTCTCCAAAGACTGTTTTGCTTCAAACTCTAGCTAGAAAATACTTACCCTTCTCTTTGAAGCGCACCTTCACCATCAAGTTGATACATCTAAAAAGCACAATAGAATCTCAGGTTAATTAAATAAAGAGGTGAAGTAAGCCTATCTTTACATACCTAGTGTAGTGAACCACAGCTTCCTTCCAGTTCTTCAGTTCACAGTAAGAGTGACCTTGAAGAAGGTGTGCCGCGCCCGTCCAAAAGATCATCGCCACCGCATCCTGGGCCCCCTCGGTGGATGTAGCTTGTGCCCCGCCCTCCTCCTCTGGCTCTTCCAGCAACACGTGCGCTGGCAGCAGCTCTGCCGTTGTGGTAATGACTTCGTCACACAACGTCATGCAGTCGCCGGGTCGCTTGACCATAAGCAAGGATGTGCCAGCCTCCAGGTGAAGTTCAGGTAACCGAGGGAGGGCAGAGTCCTCAGAACATACCTGAAACCGGAAAGGGGGAGGTTACAGGTTTGAAGAATGAACCACCCAAGGCTCAAAACATTTTTACAGAGGTTAATGATTATATCTACTCTAACAGAAAAAGAGTGGAAACGCATATGTTGCTAAGGGAGACTTCACTCCAAATGTATAATGTTGGCATGCAAAGTGTTTCATCTTACTCCGTGTTCATCATAATGAATAGCAGCCAACAGGTCCAGATAATGTTCCACACCTTCAGGCACCCTAAATGGTCAGCGAGGCATTTACAGAATTACATTAATATGGTTACGTGATGAAAACATATTGCAAATGGACAAACCCAAGAGTAACGTACAAACTAAATGAGTTTGAAATGCCCACTTTTAAAAAGGTGCCATCAGCACACATTTCCTTTTAAGAGTGTTAAAGGACAGTGAAATAGATTCACCTTGAATTCAGCACACATTTCTGGGCCAAACTGTGAAGTACACTCAGGGAGGAGGGTACAGAAAGCAGGCTTTGCAGTGCTTGACTTTGTAGAAGAACAGACAGAGGGAGGAGCTGATTGCCAGGTGTAACAGATTCATTATTGGAGGGCAACATCAGCGTCTGTAAAAGAATAATTCTTTTCAAAAGAATGCACCCTCCAAACAGATGTTGTATGTATAGTACTTGACTCACAGAATGCAAAAAACGAAGCATTTCTATCTCTCCACGTGTGTTTTCCAGGCTCCTGAGAACGAGTATAGTTTGATATTGAGCACCTACACATTGGAAATCTGTCTCCACCGCTTTTCTGAAACACAGCAGTGCCATGTTAGGACAGCCCTATTCATAAAAAAAAAAAAAAAAAAAAAAAAACAAAGTCACACACTCAGGCCTCCTGATTGCTAAGTATACACTCGGAAAAGGCAGGTTACCGTTTGGGCTAGACAGCAGCCATACACCAAGTGTGTGTAAGCTATGAGAATTCTGGGAGCGGGCAGAGAAGAAGCAGGGTGCAGAAGACTAAGAGCTTCTGACCTTCGACCTTCCTTTAGCATCTCTGCACCTTCATGCAACCAAGAAAAAGCAGCCATGTATTTCATGTTATTGGTCACATCATTTCTTATTATATGTTAAAAAAAAGTTGCTTTCATCTACAAAAATAAGGCATTTTCCAGATGTGAGCCCTTAACAACTTAGTGCCAATGCCATTACTCCATCAAATTTAAAATTAAAATAGCATTTTGAAAATGTCTCACCTTGGGCGATGACTGTGCAAATTTCCAACAATTCAAGAAGTTTCCTTGGTTCCATCATCAAAAGCGGAATGTTTGAAGACATTCCATCACTTGTCATGTTTTGTTGAATCCCCGCAGACAAAGTGGCAAACTCTTCCTGCATGACAGATTTATTACAAAAACAATTTGAAGGATCATTTTACATAACGTGAGCCATTTCGTTTTACCTTTTGTGCTTCGATGGTTTCAAATTTACAGTTGGCCAACCAGATAGCCCATTGTACACATAGAAGATTCTTAAGAAAGGAAGAAATTGCTGTGTTTTCCACTGATGTTAGAACAGTATGCCAAAACTCTGCTGGAGTGGTGACCTTTGGTTCAACTCCTGTTAGAGGAGTATGCCAAAACTGCGGTGGGGTGCTGGCCATTGGTTCAACACCTGCCATCTGTAAAACTATCAGAACGAGTTGCAAATAAGGCACATTTGTAGAGTAGCATCATTATTTCCATTATCTAGCATCAACGTAACATGGTTTGTTTACAATTAATTCAATCACTGACCTCTTTCAATCGTTTGTTTAAGGAGTTGCTCAGCCTCGGACATGCGAGACAGAGCAATGGAGAGGAGGCAAACATTGTAAACCACACACACTTCCAAGTGAGCATGGTCCTCAAGTGGAGGTAGACCTGATACGATCAGACCGTGACAAGAGAAGAATATTATTGCTCTTACTTCACAATACCTGTTCTCACTCTTAACATTAAATGAAGCTTACCTTGTAATTTTTTAAAAAGTTTGTGGAACTCAGGCAACAACAGCAACACGGCATGGTTCTGGTCTTGGCTTGAAGCATCTCTATTCTAGAAGAGAGAAAATTAGATGCTCATTACAAAGTGTTCTACATGAAGTTGTTTTTAAAGAACTATCACTGCTATACAATGCTAGGTACCACGGCATACCACATTAACCATTTATTTTTCTGACAGGGTGCTTAAAAGAAAGAATTGTGTTATTTTTTTACATCATTTTTAATTGGATTGAGCTGCATGAAACATACAGGTGCGTTTGATACAGTAATACTAAGTGATTTTTTTAAAAACTCAAAATTAGACTTTGTTGAACATTGATGTGTCTTTAAATAAGTATTCACAAAAATATGTAGAACTTGGATTGGATTGGATTGGATAACTTTATTCATCCCGTATTCGGGAAATTACATTGTGGCAGGTAGCAAGAGGGTGATTAGACAGAATAAACAGCATCAATCATTAAAATCATCAAATCATTAAAACATAAAAGCCGCAAAACACAAAACGAACAAGAGTGGACAAAGCTACCGTGGCCGCCGGCTGCCGCTTAAACAGCGCCATTTGGTTGCGGTAACTGAATCGGACTCAAAAAGACATTGTAGAGTTGGACAAAAACTGGAACCCCACAGAACAGCAAAGCAAAAAGCACAAAGTACAAAGCAAATCAAAGTAAATGGAATCATCAAATCATTAAAACATAAAAGCCGCAAAACACAAAACGAACAAGAGTGGACAAAGCTACCGTGGCCGCCGGCTGCTGCTTAAACAGCGCCAATTTGGTTGCGGTAGCTGAATCGGACTCAAAAACGACCTTGTAAATTGGGCAAAAACTGGAACCACACACAGGAAGTCTTCCACGAGATGGGGAACTGCTGCAGACTGTGACCAAGGTGGAGAATACGCTCTTGCAAGCTTATTTGCACAGTTACTCAGTAGTCTGAAGCTGAAGAAAACAGCAGCAGGGCAGAAAATCTCGACTCCGTCGCTGTTAGGGGCCTACAACTCTTCCATCCCATCCCACGATGGAATGGTTGGTCAGAAGCGTTGCCTCTTCTCCCAGCACTTTTGTCCAGCTCCAGACCTCCGGCGGTACCGAGGTGTTGCTCCTTCTGCTGCGTATTGTGACAGATAGTTCCATGTGTGTGACAGCGTAGGCATGGCTGGCTGGTCCCCCGAACAAAAAAGAAGTGGCCGAAAAATGCCAGGCTAACAGAACAAGGAAAGTTGTAAAAACATTAAAGTAAAAAGTATAAAGTACAAAGTAAAGTAAAAAAGAATGCTTTAGGAAATATTAAAATGTCATTTAAAAAAGATAGAAGAGCTGTAAAACATGAAAAACATAAGAGTCTGACACCCTTGGTGCAGAGCTACTGCCACAGGCTTCCGCTTGAACGGCGCCATCTTGGCTTAGTTGGAGATTCTACCTTGTGGTAATGGAGTGCACTGCTTGATGAGACTTCAGTTGGCATCTGGGAATTTCTGTGTGGCTGAAAAGAAGAAGCTGGGGTCCTTGTCTTGAACTCGGGAGCTCAAACTTGGTAAATTGTCAATGTTTTTGAGTTTGGAAGACAGTTGGCTTTGGAATTTGAAACAAAAGCAGATTTGGGATGGACAGCATTGGTCGCATTTTTGGCAAAAGGAAGGCTTGAGGAAAAACGTGTTAGATGGACAAATAAATGTGAGGCGTTCCTACAAAACTACTCTTATTTTAGTGTCAGTAGATGAGGTATATTTTAAATTAAATACAAATACTTCTGAAGAAATGTACTTTAAATGCTTCTGTAAGTAGACGAAAAAAGCTAATAAAAATAATTTCCATAAATCAACAAAATTAAGGTAAAAGGAACATTTATTTACATTGAGGTTGGTGGCTAAGTACTTTTGAAACCGGATATATCTTTAATTTCCTAAAATCTGAAGTAGAAAAAAAATGATTAACTCACTAAATCTATAAGGATTTAAAATAGCCAAGAGAGAGAAAAAGAGGGGGAGAAAAAAGAAAAAAAGGTGTTTGGTTTTGGTGGAAAGGTTTATAAAAGCGTTTCAAGGGTGGAGGATTTAGCCTCTCGGTATCTGGGGTAGCAATTGGGTGAGAGGTTTTGGTCTCCTTGGGTTTCCAGGTCAAAGCCAGAGAGAGCATGATTTGGGGCGGGGCTGTGAGAAGTGAGTTTACATACAGGAAGTCTGGTATTTAGAGGGTGCGGGTCAAAAGAATTGGAACGTTGCACTCCATTACTGCTTTTGGGAGAGTCGAGCAAACTGTGCGTGGAGGCATAGCGGGACATGGGCAAGGTCGCGCTGCCGTGGTTTGCAGGGCTCAATCGCAGTCTTTTATCTTCTGGTGTATTATTGGATATAAATGCCCGGTGAATGACCCGCTTTGGCATTTTGGAGAAAGAAAATGCCCTGGTGACCTTTTTGGAAGTCTTCTTGATGGCTCGTGAGGCTTTGCTGAGGGTGCTGCCCATGTCTTTGGTGCTCACCTGCAGCGTGTCAGGATCTGTACAGTGAATGAGGTCACCCGCGTGAGTACGACAGGTGGTGTTGGCTATATGGCGACAAAGGGTTTTCAGCCACTCGCTTTTCAACGTTTCTTCTCCAGACAGCTGGAAGCTGAAAAGCATGTTCTCCTGTTCTGTTGGTGGGCGAACCAACAGAGCAAATGCATTCACACATTCATCCGTGTCTTGGAGGTCCAAGACTCTTCGAATTTGGGACAGCGGCATCAAGGCTATGTGTTTCAGTGAGGGAGGCGGTCTTGTTTGTCCCATTGGACTTTTAAAAGTATTGATGCCTTTGTGTCGTTTCCTTGCGATTTCCAAACAATCGTTGAAGAGGAAGAGCGTGACTTGCTCGCCGCGGTCGCACGGTTGGTCACCGAGCGCAATGGTTTCCACTTTGTACACCAGACTGCGGTGGGAGGAGAGCAAGTTGGCGGGGCAGCCATCAACTTCGTAAACTACATCGAAGATCTGCTTCTGCCCGTCGGTCTTCCTCTTGTCTTCGTTAATATGAGTCATAATTTCTTTGAGGGACTCGATCGCTTTTTCCAGTTTCAGCTTGTCTGGGTTCTCGTCCGACGTGTGCTTTTTTATGTCATTGAGTAGCAGACCAACACTGGGAAGTCTCTGTACAGGTCTGATGAGCAGCTCTACTAGCGCCTGCCGTCCACATTCTGGTTTGGCCTGGTTGATTTTTAGAAAAGCATGGAAGCGTGGCTTTAGTTTCTCACAGCGAACAATGGTATCCTTGCTCATTTCAAAAAAGTTGACAAAGGGTGGGTAGGCCTTCAAAAGCTCTTTTGAATATTTAAGGATAACATCTCCTACACTTGCTTCTTCTGACCAATCTCTCAAAAGATCCTCAAGGTCACTCTTTATTCTGGTATGAACCTCATAAATGTCTGGAATGCTTCCAAATATTGTCTTAATTTCTTCTTGGGCCAGGATGGGACCACCCACCTGACCTTCTTTCTCTAATGGAAGCTTGAAAATCTGCAGTATGGTGTTCAAAATGTCCACATAGTTGCTTTCTGTCTGATAGAGCTCCTTGGAAACTTGCCAGCGGGCTGATTTTTTGGGCTGGATGGAACTCCTTGATGGCTTGGAGCTTCCCGAAAAGGCTTTGCACGCGTCTGGTGTGATTGTGAGGTCCAGCAAGGAGCCCAAGGACTGGGAATGTTCTGCCGATGGCCTTTTTGGTGGTGGAGGGAAGGGCGAGATCTCAGTCTCCTTTGCGAGCTGAGCTAGCGTGTCCTTTAAATGCCGACGCTTGCGGTTACTGTTGGGGGTGGAGAGGGAGAGGAGGGACACCGCCTTCTTCATGGCCGGGCTGACAACATTGCTTTCAAAATGGTACATGGACTCTCCAGCCCGAGCATCCATTTGAATGCTTCCCCAAAACCACTCTTGTTTAACCACAAATACTTTGGGAGAACAACGTGGGAGCTCCTTCCCCGAATTTTCATCCACCACCAAGTGTGTGCATCTTTCATGGCCGACATCCAAATATTTGCCACCATGTTTGAGGGTCCTCTCTTCCATATTTGTTTTCTCTTCTTCTGAGAACCCCCAAAAACTGAGGATGCAATCTTGGAACGGCGGAACTTTAAATTCCATTCGAAAATCCTCCACACCGGCGTGGAAGGACATGTCATTTCTTCTCTCCCAGGCTTTGTTTATCCACGCAGGAGTGAGGATGGGTGTCCCCATACACACAGCAAGCGTGTATTTTTCTCCATGAGTGGAATGGGCAATGAGGTGGGTCACCTTTGTGCTGAAGTCCTTCCGAATGATGCCCCCCATGTGATGAACCAGATTGACCAATCTTTTAATTTCTTCTTTATTCCTGAAGCCAGTGAAGCACAGTGATAGGTTCAACATACTTGTGGAGTAAAGAGGGCGGCATGAAAATGGAATCGGCTCTTCCTTCAAAACACAGCGCAGCACAACCGGCGGACCGATGATCCGGGTATCACGCTGGTAAAGGTCACGATAATCTGCCGATTTAAAATCATCAAGGATGAACACTGTCTCAAATTCTGCGTTGTCTTCATCCTTAAACTCTTGGACGTTGTTGCTTATTAGGACAGGAGTAGTAATTTCCATATTGACAATAGACTTGATGACCATTTTATCTTCTGGACATGATTCGGATTGTTTTATTTTAACCACTGGTACCTCCATTACTCGTACAGTCTGCAGTGCTTTGACCAGGTCGGCATTTTTGCTCGCCTCTCCCACCAGAACCACCCTTGCCTCCACTTTTGGCAGCATATCTTCACCTTCATCACATTCCATCCCGAGAAGATCATGGTCCTTGGTGGTTTCCTCCAGCCTCGAATCATATACGGATGAATCCACCAGCAAACTCCGAGGTGTCATGAAACTGTTGTCAGCCATGCCAGAATTCATTTACGGAACGTCAACCCGGTTCGAAATGACGTCTGATCAAACAATGCAACGAATAATACAGGAGCTAATTTAGCTCTTTTCAGCAAACAGCTCTACAAATTCTCAAATTCAGTTCCCCCAACAGTTCGAGAATCCCCCCCGTTAATCCGATCCAGCGTCGTTTAATAATCCAACTCGGTGCGTGCCTCCATAGTTTGTTGTTCGCTAACCACTTGGGTGAGGTGTGCCAAACTACAGTTCGAAAATCACGGAAAACATTAGTGCCGCGTGCTGATTGGACGAGACCGACGAGCAAGTCCAGTTTCCGACCGGAAAGACTTTTCATTGGTTGGCTCGTTCAAATATCAACGCACATTCCGCCTTGTGCTATGACTCCATAAATTCGACAGGCGTATTTAAGGCAACACGACGCAATTATCAACGCGATAACTTTACCTTCCATTTGTTGACCAATTCGTTGTTCTCCTGGATCCACCGATCTGATAATTTAGACGGTGATTGTTGTCTTTTAGTATACATTTCTTTTGGAGGCAAAAATGGTAAAACTTTTCCTCGTTATTTTCAAAACCGGAAAAGGCTCATTAAAGGTGGAGTGTTGGAACCTTCTGCCACCTGGTGGCTCCTAGGGAAGTAGCAGTAGAAACTAAATAGTAGGACACCAGGAGATGGTGCGAGAGTTCTAATTTATTGCATGTTAGGGCAAGTGGCTTTTTATTGTTTGCATGCACATTTTGGGGTCTATGAACAACTAACTGCATGCACACTCATCCAATTTGAAATAGGACCACCACCAACAACAACAACAACAAAAAAATCCTCATGTCCAACTTTTGCAAAGCTACATTTTTTTACAAAGTGGGTATAATTTTACACTAAATATCCCCGAAAGTGATTGTATGAAGCAGAATAATGCCATATTTTAGGCAAGTGCAGACACCAACATTAGTGACAATAGGACGTGCTTGCTGGCTGCAATTCCATTTTTCACAGATTCTCAAAATTAAAAGCTTGCATGATTTTGGTTTCCTCTTTCGATTCGACCATTAAAATTCATACTCATAAGAAGATGGATGTTTTTGCAGAATGCCGTATTCGAATTTCAGATGAGTCATCGTTGTGCCTGCTACGGCAGCCATTTTTCCACTCGTCCCTGTGAAGGTGACTCTTATGTTCTCCTTTATTCGCACCCCCCGTCTCAGTCCTCGGTCTGCCGTTTTTCACTTTCATCTTTTGCATCATTCCCCTCAGCGTCTCCATCCCGTCATCTGCATCCTACAAAATGATAATCCAAATTTTTTATCTGTTATTGTGTTTGATGTTCACTGTTAGGTACTTTAATAATTTATGTACACAGAAACAGGCGTAGCCAAACTACAGCTGACGGGCCATCTCCTTAGTTTTAACATTTAGATGGAGCTGGTCACTTAAAGAGTGTACAAACTGTGCACAATTTCAGTATTTTGTTGTCTAGCAAAGCATTTAAATAATCCTCTGTGATAAATTAAGATGTCTTGTAGTATTCTTGACTTTTTTGCTCTTTCGCTGGACATTTATTTTCTTTGTTTGACAAGTGAGCATCCTTTGTTGTAAAAGCATTGAGCGCAAGAATGTGAGATGCAGAAATTAAATCAGTATCCAATGGTACTTATCTGAAATCAATATAAAATGTTGTTGCTCGACATGATTTGCAGAATAAAGTCATTCAATTACAACAATAAATGATTTTACCTGGATTTGCTGACACATGGGAACATAAGAGCAGGGGAAAAAACAATAGGATATTTTATATTCATTTGCGTGCGTGTGAGGGTTGCAAGGCTCCTTGTGGGACTGCATGATGTGGATCTGCAAACTCACACTGCAGCACTTTAAGCATTGGCAGAGCACACAGCCATGCTAGGTCTTCAACAATTCATAATGCAGAGATCCAGCTCAACTTGAGTTGAGTCAAGTTATTTTATGCTGGTCCTGACGTAAAGTGTGGCTCTTTGACACACACTTAAAATGTTGACTCTGTCTAATTTGTTCGCCACCCCTCTTATATAGGAATCATACAGCACAACTTAGATGGAAATATTAATGTCCAAACTGTGAATAATGTATTGAAGTGGGTCTCATAGTAAAATGTGTATTTTGCCCTTAAGCAGTCATGACTAGATAAGGGCAAAATAGACATTTTGATATGAGACCCATTTGACAATAAAATCCAATGTACACAGATTGGGGAGGGGGTTATTTTGGGGGAGAAAGTGTGTCTACAAAAAGCTGTGATGCTGACTCGTGTCTTTCCCTGCCCTCGTATATAAAGCGGACGCTCACCCCTCTTTGCTGCAGTCTGACTCCATCATGAGTTTCACCATGGAAAGCCACTTTTTCGGCTCGGGCGGGCTTCGCAAGGCTCGCCCAGCTTCGGCGTCCTCCAGCGGCTTCCACTCGCAGCGTCGCCGCCTCGCCAACAGCCAGCCCTCCGGGGACACCTTGACCTGGGACGCGTCTAACAGGAGCGAGAAGGAGATCCTACAGGCGCTCAATGACCGCTTCGCCGGCTACATCGACAAGGTGCGCACTCTGGAGACCCACAACCGCAACCTTGAAGCCGAAGCGGCGGCGCTGCGACACAACCAAAGCGGCCGAGCTTCGGTGGGAGAATACTACGAGCGCGAGCTGGAAGACCTCCGGGGGCTCATAAAGCAACTCGGTCGCGAGACTGGACTCGCGACCGTGGAGTACGGACGCCTGGAGGACGACTTCCAGAGGCTCCGGGGCCGCCTGGAAGAGGAGGCGCGGAACCGGGAGGAGTTGGACGCGTCCGCCCGGGCTATGAAGAAGTACGCGGAAGAGTGCAGGCTGGTCCGACTGGAACTGGACAAGAAGCTCGGTGCCCTGGACGACGAAGCTGCTTTTCTCAAGCGGAACCACGAGGAAGAGGTGGCCGAGTTCCTGGCGCAGATTCAGGGGGCACAGGTAAGGAAGTGGCATTCCTGCACACCTGTGTAATTGTCCCTCTATTGAGCAGCTGTGATTTTATCTAAATAGAAATAATCTCCTCCATTTGTCGTTAAAATAAAAATAATTTCATATTTCTGTAGACCTTGATGTCCCAAATAGGAAAAAATTTACTGTTCCCCTTTTTAAAATTTGGAATGAGTTGAAGTCATAAAAATATGAATCGGCGATTCATTGATAATTAATTAAGTTGTCTATTAGCCGATTAATGGAGGAAGCCCAAGATTTATACTATGTATAAATATTTATGAGTTTACAGATTTAACACCCCTCCTAAGGAAACCATAGCGACGACGGGACCAGCAACACTGCACAGACCTATGACATTTCTGATTTGAAAAAAAGGAATACTATGTACATATGTCCAACCAAGAACACGTTTTGACAGTTTTCTTCCTAATACAGCAAACCCCAATGTATCAGTTAAAAAAAAATACCTGTTACTTGTACTACTGCGAAATACAGTAATACAAACTTCATTACTGCACTGACTTTCGTGTGCAGATGACATTTGACATGCCTGACATGCACAAAGTGGACGTGACCGGAGCCCTGCGGGAGATTCGAGCACAGCTCGACTGCCATGCCTCCAAGAATGCCACGCAAGCCGAGGACTGGTTCAAAGGTGAAGGGGATAATGTGTAGTTTCGGATTAACCAAACATTTCACATTCAACATTTGGTTTCATAGGGCGCATGGAGCGTCTGACAGAGGCAGCCAAGTCCAACCAAGATGCCATCCGGGGGGCCCAGGATGAGATCCTCGAATATCGTCATCAGCTCCAGAGTCGCACAATCGAGCTGGAGACTCTCCGAGGAACTAAGGAAGCCCTGGAGAGGCAGTTACTGGAGAGCGAGGACAGACATCATGAAGACCTCGATTCCTTCCAGGCAAGACCAGCACAAATCGCACAAGAAGATATTGTAAATGTGTGTGTCATATCATGTGTTGTTTATTCCGCAGGACACCATCAATCATCTGGACTCTGAGCTGAAAAAGGGAAAATGGGAGATGGGGAGCCAACTAAAGGATTATCAGGATCTACTGAATGTAAAAATGGCTCTCGATATTGAAATTGCTGCTTACAGGTTGGTTTTCTAACTTCCTAGTACAGTTGTTTTCATCCCACTTTTGGTGATCATCTGTGGTTCAACGTTGTCTCCAAAAACAGGAAGCTACTGGAAGGTGAAGAGAGTCGTCTTGTTTCAGGAAGTCCATATTTCTACCCGGATAACAGAATCTCAGTGCATTTGAAAGTGAAAGATGATAAAGTGATTGTTCAAGAGCAGACAGATGAGACCCAGGTCACAGAGGTGACCGAGGATGCAGAAGAGGATGAAGATGGCGAGGAAGCTAAAGAAGACGAGTTGGGAGAAAAGGAAGAAGATGAAAAAAATCAAGTAGAGGAAAAAGAGGAGGAGAAAGGAGAAGATGGAGATGAGCAAGAAGAGGTGATCAAATCGCCAAAGAAAGTTCCCAATTCTCCTCAGCCGAAATCACCCACCGAATCAGAGAAAGCTCCAAATTTCCCTAAATCCAAATCGCCACCGACCAAATCTCCCGAAAAGTCACCAGAATCCAAATCTCCGCCAAGCAAATCCCCTCGGCCTAAATCTCCACTTCCCAAGACCCCTGAACCACAGGAAAAGGTCAAGCCTGTCCCTGCTCCCAAAGACGAAACTAAAGAGGAGAAAAAAGACAAACCTCTACCAGTTAAAGACGAAACAAGGGATCCACCGGTTAAGAAGGAAGAGAAAGAGAACCAAAAAGAAACCGAGAAAAAAAACCATGACAACACACCCGACGCAAAGAAACCGAACCCAACAGTTGAGATTCCAAAGAAGGAAGAAACTCCAAAACCTTCAAAGCCTGCTGAGAGCAAAGCTCCAGCCTTAAAAACTAAAGATGAGTCTTCTAACATTGTTGCAAAACCCCCCACTCCTAAACTGTCTGAGCCAGAGAAAAAGCAGGAGGACAAACCTACCTCCAAAGCCGAACCTGAAAAACCGCTGGTTAAGAAACCGGAAGAGAAAAAGGAGACAAGTAAAGGAGCTGATGACGGAGGGAAAGTGGATAAATCTCCTGCCCCTGACCCCAAAGACAGAAAGGAAGAAAAACCCAATAAGTGATGAGTAAGGACCAAAAAAAAAAAAATACGGGTTAGAGCAGCCAGGAAATGCGCTCAATCATAAGCAATCTTTATTTCTATTGGCCCGTGTAGGCACCATTAATGCTAGTACCCCAGTAGCCAGGTTTATCAAGCTTTTAAAAAATGTGAATGTGACATTTGCCTTTCAATGAAAAGTGCATTTTCACTGTACTTGCACTAGTCTTCAAGGACAAATGGCCAGCTAAACATATTGAGCCCAAATATATTTGAATATATAGTATTGTACACAAATATGAATATATTTGCTATGATAGAAAATAGTCTGACAGACTTGGATGCTTATTGTGCACTTTATTTCTCTTCACAAATTGAGATGTCATTCCACTGACTTGCAATGCTCTGATGACTTTAATGTGTATAATAATCTTGTGACATGAATATATGCAACACAAAACAAAAATAAAGAATGATTAAAAACATGTTTTGGCTAAGGGAATGCTATCTGATGCTAAGCTTTGTTTAAAATCGGTCAAAGGAAATGTCTAGTTTTAGCTGTCAGTGGTGCAAACTTGCCTGCATTGCAGAGGAGGGGGTGGAGACGCTGCACCCGTTTCTCACGTCCTGCCAACATCGGTCATGTACAAATGAGGATCGGTGCGGCATAAAGTCACGATTTCCTTCACGCCACCACTACCACAACAGAAGCCATTGCTGGAATTAAAATCGAACTCAAAGTCGCTTGATTGAACTGTCCCATTCAACCTTGTCTAAGATCTATCCAATGAACACACATTCTATAAATAGCACTGCAGTGAGGTGTAGTGAGAATCTAAAAAAAGAAAACATTCCAATTTGAGAGTTTAAAAACGGTTCCAACCTTTATTTTCACCAAAATAAGGTTCTCTTTTACTTTCAAATGATTGGAATACTTCATTAAAAAAATGGTTTAGTTGATCTAAAATGCTTCCAATAGTTGGTAAGAGTAAAAATGTTAAAGGAATTGCAGGAATACTTTTAGCGATGACTGAAGAGGCCCAGAGGATGGTTGTATTTGAACGGTTTTAGACGATTTGGACCCCTGGGAAACAAAAAGACAACAAGTCAGAATTAAGTGGACATCAGAGAATGGGAAATTTTATTCTTTTAAGTACACACTTGACAGTACGGAGGCACATCTTTTCGCGAGGAAACTCCCGTGGTCCTTCCACGCCTTCATCCTGATCTTCGGTCTCCAGGTAGACATCCAAACAGACACACAGACGTAAAATCTGATTGGTCAAGAGCTGGTAGCCTAGACGTGGACCTTGTAGTTCCTTTTTGAACACGTTCACCTCAGCCTCCATGGCCTATAAACATAAGAAACATCTCTTAGCTTGCCTTTTTAGGTACAGGAGAACAATTTTATGTTAAAAGGGCTTTACCCTAAGGTTGTCATCAGTGCGCCCACTGCGCTCTCCCTTCCAACTCAGCGAGAGGGAGAAGAGAGGAGAGATTTCAGGGTAACGGGGATTCAGCACCACTGCGGCCCGGAGAGTAGCTATAAGGAAAAACAGAAAAATAACATTGATTGTTACATTCATATTTAAGAAAATCGTTTTTGAATCAAGCTTCAAAAATGGGTACCTGTGCCTCTTTCAAAAACTCCAGTAAAATACATATCAGTCTCTTTTGCCAGACCGGCATCAGTCACATGACGTGTAAATGTCAGATCCTAGAAAAGATATGCATTACTGGCATTACTAAAAATATAATAATCATAAAATATACAAAAAATAAATGCATAAAAAACACCTAAAACAAAAAAAAAGGCTAATTTTGAACACACACCACATACTCCTCATGCGTAAGGGTGGTCCATTGAGCTAAACGGGAAATAATCTTGGCTGGAAAGAGGTGCAGACACTCAGTGGTGACAGGGATGATGTTGTTCTCTATGAAGGGGAATAAAACAGCCATAATTAAAAGGCTCTTCACTTGGGCACTTTGTGCACATGGCTGATGGCAATATGGCTTTACCTAAAGACGCAAACTGCTTATGCAGAGCCAAGCGAGACAGAACTCGGCTTCTCAGAAGCTTCATGGTGTTCTCCATGTGGCTAGCACTTAAAGAACTGCCAACCAGCATTCCCTAGACAAAAATCAAGACATTAAACTCGCTGTTGGTGTATTAGTGTACAAGCCCTGTCCAAGACAAATTACTATTGCCTACTGCACCTGCATTCAAATGAATGAAGTCCATAATAAATGTAAATTCAGCTTTTCTGAAGCAAATCATGATATTGTAAATTTAATAAGCACACCAATACACACCTCTGAAGAATCACTTGGAAAATGTAGCCCTCCAAGATTCTGAACCCACTTGTATGGATGACCCAAATCATCCACATAGTCAGCAAAAGTAAGAATCCTGTAGATGCAGCAGTAGTTAAATGCAACTTCTATGTTTTTTTTTACCACTACTGAGAGGTATAATGGCCTCCTTACCCAACTTTATCAAACTGATAACGGTTGGCCGGATTGGGTGTTTCTCTTCCGTGATCGTTGGCGTACAAACAGCTTAGAAGGGTCTCAGATTTGACGAGCTCCCTGTTAAAAGGAGTTCCTGCTATAATGCATTGGATAGATGGGGGATTTCATTTAAACACAATCTTACACATACCCTGCACTGATGGCTGTGGTGAGGTCTGTCGATGCGGAAATCTTAGACTTGACTGTCATAATGTTGAGATTTATCAGGTAGTAGAAGAAGAGATTGAGGACACTGCCATCTGCACAGACAATTTGGTAGTTTATGACAAAGTCACCTTATTGTAACTGTAGAGTCCAAAAGCTGAACTTTGGATAGATCAAAATGCAGTTATATGTTTATATCCTTTGACCATGTCAAAGGCCACAGGATGTTGGCAGTAGACAGCTCAGCAGAGTTGGACAAAGAGAGCTCAGCAGAGAAAATGTGCTTACAGCACCTTGAACTGCTGCAGAAGCACAAACATGACTGTACCGCTTTCAACCCACTTCAGTTAAGTAAAGTCTGCAATGCAGCTCTCACAATGCGTTTTTATCTTTAGTCACCAGCAGAGGGAACACAGGGTTCAATAAGCCAACCTCCCCTATACACACTCGTTAGCAAAGAGATGCTTGCAGGGCTGGAATAGAGATGCTTGCAGGGCTGGAATCATTTCAATAATATATAAATGAGTTACCTTTACACGTCAGGTCAAAAGAGAGGGACAGTGGGTGCCTCTTGAGCATTTCTCGTCTCTTGTCATCAAGCTGACCTCCGGCAGTTGGACGTCTCCTCTTCTGTAAAAATGACACCGCTTTTACATTGCAATACAAAAACACAGGAAGATAACTGTGTTTCAGATGAGCTAAGACTCACTGTTTTTTCCTGCTCTTCTTCTGCATCTGAGTCACTGTCGTCATCTAGAAACAGTCAGTACAAAAGAAATTTAGAGTTCATTTGTACTAATTACGCATATCAATTGTGTAGTCTTACCTTGAGAATCCTCTGGGGGTTTGGACATAGCTTTGGCTTCATCCACATCTCCGCTAATTGTTACGCTCAGGTTCTTGTCTGAATGGGGGAAACAAAACATTCAGAATCAAACAGTTCTTAAAACGGATAGAAAACAGTACAAAAGGATCTGCTCAACACCAACGTGTCTGAGAAGATTCCTTACCACATGCTTGACCGTATGCATTGGCTTGAACAAAAAGCACATAAAGGGGTGGAGGCAGGTGCTGAGCAATCTCGGTGTGTTTCTGAGTCTGTTCAACGGGCACAGCCAGGTATTCTTGCACTGGGATGGAGGCCTTTGCAAAGAGGAGGGAACAAAAATCACTACTGCATTCTGGAAATGATAAAGGTGATAAGACAGAGTCAGAGCTACTGATACAACTTATACCTGCATTATGGCATTCAGGCCAGGCTGCAAGCTCCTCAAGTGTTCCTTCTTGACCTCAATACTTCTCTGGATCTTCTCCTTGGTGGCTTGAGACTGTTTGTAGGTCTCTGCCAATCTTTGTCAATCATCAAATAAACTTTCCGTTAACTTTGCAGAATTTATGAGCAGTGAGCATTAAGTGAGATGAACAAATTTTGACTACCTTTTCCTCTGTTCAAGCTCCCAGTCTAACCGTGCCAATGTTTGCTGGTGTGGATCATTTTTCGTGAGCTGTGGCCTGGAAATCTCCTGTGGTGCATCCTTGTAAAACTCTTCTTCAGTGACTAGGTCTATATCCTCATGCTTAGACCTGAGAGGGAAAACAAAGATGCTAATTATTATTTTTAATTATATCGGAATCATCCCGCAAACAAAAATGCAATGTCAGATTTTTCCAATATCGTTCAGCTCCACTCTGAAATGCGGTCTAATTTAAGGATTACAGTAGTTAGTGCTTACTTGAACTCCAAGCATTTACTGATTTCCTTCTGGAGGTGCAGTACTTCATACAAAAGATTCTGTAACTGAAGGTGCAGCACATCCACTTTCTGCTTAGCCTGTTAGGACAATACAACCATCAGTTTTGTTTTTCAACAAACACCAGCAATAATATGACAATCAAAATGTATACAGACTTCATGAGTCTGGTCTCTTCCTCTCTTTAGCCGCATGTGAGCCAGACGGTTAAGTTTTTTCAACGTCATGAAGTGGTTGCAGCTTTGCAAACGTTTTCGTTCAATCTCAGGACACTAAAACAAAAAAATACCAGTGCAGACTATTATTCATGTATTCATCTTTTGTACCACCCAGCCTCACAAAATGTTTGAGGGGGTGCGTAATAACATGATAGTTATGGTCACACTCACTGTGTTGACCCAAAATTACGTTTATAACCAGGTAGACATTTTGGAAAATCAGATAGCCCCTTGACCTTGTGATTCCACAATTAATTATTTTGGTAAATACAAATCTCACCCCCTCTTTTGCACCATTGGCTTTGAGCTCCTGTATTTCACCCATCAGCGTGGCCAATCCTTCACACGACTCTCTAAAATTGAGGAAGTCTTCCTCATAGTCCCTGCCATCGAGCTCCACCTCCTCATTGTAGACGCGTACATCCTGGAAATAAATCCAAAGTATAATTACGCACAAAATTATGCAATATTTATGGTACACACAGACCAGATTTTAGTGCAAAACGTCCCTGAACTTGTTTCATTACCTGCGGGTCAACATCGCCTCTGCCGCGCTTCACCTCTGGAGTTACAGCTTCGTTCCTAAGAACCTTTCCCTTTCGTTTTTTCAGGGAGTCGGAAGACATTTGTGCCTGGAAAGATTGTTTGTGTGGGAAATTAAATACAAACACAAAAAAAAAACTGATATGCAAGGCAACTATTGATCCCGGGATTGGCATCTTATTTAGCACAGGCACTAGCTACGTATTTTTTCAGCTACTAGCTCATCGACTTAAAAATAACCTTATCCAACCCAAATGAATGAACTTTAATAAATTATTTGACGCAGATAAGGCGTGTGCAACCCCTTACTTACCTTTACGCTGCGCGGAAGGGGAATTTATGGCAATCAAAAAGGTTGAATTATATTTCAGGTTCTGCTAAATGCAGACTCAAAGACCCGTCCGGAAGACCACGTACGTCACAAGAATGCGACTGTCTCGTGTTCATAAGATTAGATTTCTGCAATCTCACACTTCAAATACGTTCTTTGGCCCCTCGTCTGTCGTTTTTATCCAAATTAGAGGACTAAATTGCAACAATCGTATCCCAAGATGCTTTGCTTGGTGTAAACCACGGGGGGGGGGGGGGGGGTCATTTTGAATAGGTGGCGTCATCAACTAGCGACATGACATACAAATATATACTAGATACATACATATACTACTTTAATATACCAAGATCGTTAGTACTGAGTAATAATAATAATATACAATAATAAAATAATAAATGTTGTAAAAATACACAGCTCAGAGGTTGCGTTATGAATTCACATTAATTCATGCAACTCATGATATTAATTAGTATGCTATATGATATGTAATGCTAATCTTATATTGGAATAGCATTCTAAAATAAATTTCATTTCATTTTTGCATGACACTATCAGGAAATATGTCAAAATATACACAGAAATAGCCAGACTGTTATAACACATGATGGCAAGTCAGGAAAGTTTATACAAAAAGAATTTATATGCATTTCTACAAGATTAATGTAAAACATTGCTGAGCACTAATACTTTATGAAATGACACCAAATACAACAACTTTTTTTTTTTACTGTAACGGCCAATAGTCACATTCACTTTGCCATATCTATTAGACTCTGCAAAGATGTGGGCACCCATGTTTTTTCTCCTTGCACAAATACAACTCCTCTTTCTATGAAGATGACAATACGCCCAAATGTGTACAACTGTTTACCCTCATGGCGTTTAGCTACAATGGGCATAAACACAATGTTGTTCTCCTCTGCCTTGGTCTGGATGAGATCTTTAAAGTTAGTGGGTACACTGGTACTGGCAACCCTATGAGCGACATTCTCAGCATCCCGGCGCTCTTGCATGGCTTCATAGTGAAAGTCTTTTCTTCTCTCTGTCTGAGTGAGATATGCAATGTTCTCTCTTGCCCCGGGTTGCATATATCCACCTGTGGGTTTACATAGAGAACATGTTGGAGTAAGTTATCTTGTATAGCTCGCAACTTTAACCCTAGTTCATGGAAGAAATGTCTCTACGCATTTCCCAAAACCTACCAATTCCTGATGATACTGCACGATTCATGATGTTCAGCGCCTCGTTGAACTTATCTTTTATGATTGTTTGTGACAACAAGAAATCACTGAACATGGTCTTCCAACCGAGGTACCATTTGGTGATTTCCTCATAATTAGGACTGTTGCTCAACCACGAACACAGGACCTATCAAGAATAAATATAATTATATATATCCAGAATCATTTTTTAATTAGATGATAAGATTTTCATACTTGTAGCCATTTTGGAAAGAAGTTTTTGTCCAGCAGTGAAACTAGACTACTTGCGGATAGCATGCCCTCCCAGTCTATCACCCAGTGAAATGGCTCCATTTGCTGCTGGTGAGGATTGATAACCAGCTCTTCCAGACACAGAGCTGTGGAAGTCAGGCGGTGGTAAATACAATCAAACTTCAATGACAGAAACCACAAGAGGATATAAAAAAAGGACAAAGTAGATTACCTAGTTTAGGGATGATGTTTTTCACCATAAAAGCCTCCCATGCGCCAGGGCTAAAAACATCTTTCCACGGTTGGAGGATGAGGCGTGCTGAAGCATCACTGGGGTGCCACCGCTGCAAAGCATTAGCTAATTTGCTCCTAATGGGCGCGTATAGAGGCTCAAGACGTGATTGGAGCAGAGGTAGCCAAGGGTGGATCCATGAGTGAATGGGCACAGTGTCCGTTAAGGGGTTCCAACTATCGACCTGGTGTTCCCAAAACAGGTTCTCAGGTTGGTATACGTACTCACAGTAAAACCAATTTAAAATGAGGGATTTTCTTTAGAATAAACATAAATCTGTCTTGCCTCTCGCTGCAGTCGAGGTAAAATAAGCTGCTCGAGGAGGTGACCTGAGATCCAAGGTGGAAGAAGAGGAGACCACAGTTCAAGGCAGTCCACCATTGCCTCGACCATGCGAGGCTGCCAGCGAGACACGCAGGTTCTCATAACTGGGATCCATACTTCCCAAAGCAGCCTGGAATGATTTACGAGCGGAAAAGAGTTTGATGCAAAATCCATGACTCTTTTTATGGTGCCTGCTCTTACCTGTGGTAAGGGTCCATGTTTGAATCTTGCCCACCAGTGAGAAGGTTTCTGGATTCAAGAATTGCTCTCCACTTACCAACTTCTTCAAGGCAATAAGAAGTGTCCTACGGAAAAAAATAAAACTATTAAATCTGCATTATAAGGAGTCAAAAGGAAAAACATACCTTCAGTGGATCCCAGGAGAAAAGTTTTTCTTTGAGTAAAGGATGAACCACAGCTACTGCCAAGTCAGCCAAACCCATGGTCTTGTATTCTTCATAATAGTCAGTCTGCAAAGTCTCAAAGATGCGAGCACACTCCTGTAGAGAATGCAAATTGATTGGTTGTATTGAAAGAGTTGCGTGCTTGCCCAAAGACAATAACCAACGAACCTGCAAAGTAGGTCCTTCGCCTGGTGCCGTTTCTTCAGACGGGAAGCGCTCCACCAAAGCCAGCACAGCTTCCATTCTGCTAATGGCATTTTGCTCTTCTTCTAGTCTGCTCTGTAGCTCATTGGATTCATGGCTCAGTGACACAACCACATCTTTTTCATGCTGGAGGCGGCGAGCCGACTAAAAATGGGTCGGAATGAACAAAAAGAGATCCATAAAGTATTTACCAAGTATACTCATTGGCAAAAAAAAAATGTGTAAATATATATTTCCAGGCTGTTAAGTTTAATTTTCATCATTGCCCACTAAGCTTGTCGTGTGTGTATCGTAAGCCTGGGCGATAAACTGATTTTCAAAAAAACATTTTTAAAAGTGTGTATTATATATAGTTAATGATTAAAAAATACATAGAATTTTTGTTTTTGTATACTGTTCAAATGCACCTGTAATATGTCTTGTTCCGTAAGATCAATCAAAAGTTGGAGGTTATGTTCAAGTTCAGGAATGGCAAAGCCGGTTCCCTTCTGATCATGCACAGACGTACTGGGTGGACCATCTTCTGGAATGTTGTGCTTGTTGGACATCTGACTATAGCTGGAATATACCCGTTGCTCTCTTCCAGTCATATCAATGACCTACACACAGGACAATAAATCAAATTAATTTAACTTCACAATTTCCATGGGAGATACTTACTAATTTCCCACATTCTAGTATTGCTACTTGAGCAGTTTCTTTAAAAAAGGACACTGAAATTACCTTGACTTGTGCCAGCTCTCCAGCAGATGCTCCAAAGCTGTGCCCAGAAATTTTGCCCTTAGCTTTCAGTTCCTCTACAGTTTTGTAGGAGTACTTTGGTTTCTTCTTTAAACCAGTGGCAGCCGGATCTTTACGCCACTGACCTAGTTCCTTCTGAAACTCCTGAACAGACAGATGATTTAGAAGGTCGGGTAATTTTCAACATCAGGCAGTATTAAAAATATAGAATTAAATGACTAGAAAGTGTTCAAGTTACCTTTTCCTCCTCTTCATCTGTGTCAACTGAAGGAAAATCTTGAAGACTCTGTTGGGTACGTTCATTGCCGTAAGCACCCACAGCGCCCTTTCCTTTACGAACCTTTGCCTCAATAGGATTGATGATACCTAAAATGTTCATGTGGGAAATTTTATACATTGTCAACACCCAACACTTAAATGTAAGTATGAGGGATGTCCTTGATCTGGTCAAGAGATCAGAAATTGGATGTGCCCAAATAGGTGATCAGGACATCCTTGTAAGTAATTCTGCTGACCTTGTGCATTTTTTCCCAAGCCCCTTCCAGGTTGATAGCCCATTTTCTGCAGCAGTTTTTGTCCAATTCCTTTGGTGTGTTTCTCCCAGGAACCAATTCCTTGTCCAGACTGTATACCCCCTGCAAACCGTTGAGACTGGTTTCCATGGAAATTGCCCTGAAAAAAAATGTTGTTCCACAAATTACACTAATAGGGAATATATCCTGCATTACATAAACACTGATACTAAAAACTATTATTTACCTTCTGAAGTTTTTTTGTTGTTGACACTCGAGGAGGTTGTGGTGGTATCGAAGGACTGTCATCATCAGAATTATCAGAAGCCTCCTCTTCATCTTTTTGCTGTTTCTCGTCAGCTGCAGTTTTTCTTATTCCTGCACTCACAAAGTTCACTGGAGCAGTATAGTCTTTGGCTCTAGAAAAAAAACAACAATACTTGATTTAGTATTCTTATAACGTTGCATGGGTTCGCTTGGCTTGACATGTAAAGAAAGTTACCACTTACCGCTTGCCCCCAAAACTGGGTCTCTCATCCTCATCAGAGTCCCCTTGTGCCCAAATGCCATAAGTCATTTGCTCCTTGGTCTGCCTGTGTCTGCGGCGGTCTGGGTTGAACTCATTGGCCAAATCCCAATCAGTGATCTCAAATTTTTCGATATCGACACCTTCCTCCTCTGGTCCTTTCCGTCCATAAAGATGTGACATCGACATTCTGGAGCGAATGATGGCTAAAAAAAAATCACAAACGAGATTCAACAATACGGATACTTTACAAGTATGCCCTACGAACTTCCATCATATTATAAATAAAAAAAATAACATGAATACATTTTTGAAATGTTTAGTCTATTGGTAGACGCCATTGGGTATTTCTAATGACAAAAAAAATCACAAGTACAACGTGAAAAACATTTACCACCGATGAACATACCGTAATAACAATTCATAACTCATCAAGTACATTACCTTGTTCTTCAGAGTTTATATTATCATATTCTGTCTGAAGCTGTAAATAAGGCTCCAAGCTAACCTTTGATAGCAATTTGACGTTCCGTTCGGGAATACGTCCGATAGAAACAGCCTTTCCGCTTTCTCCAACTGTTTTGATAGCAAAAATGTCTTTCTTTATTTAATCAAGACAAAACATTAGACACAAAGCATTCAATTTAATTATATTTTAATTACAAATATACAATGTGTAATGCAACTAATCTTCTTAATTCCTAGTTATACATTACTCCGGAAGTAGAAAACTGGTGTTAATAAAAATAGTCCCTCGCGTCAAGCATTTCGAAGAAACTAAAGGCGTGTAAGTGGACACGATTTGCAATTTATTTCTTCAGATCTGAAATCTGCAGAAAATGACAGATTTATCGTAACTTTAAAGTCTTGCACTTGTCTGAAAATAACAACAATTTAATTATATCAATGTCATTTTAAAACAATGTTTACAACTCTATCTGGTCTATCATGGTCACGTGTTTACTAAAATCATATCTACATAATAATAATCAGACCCCCCCAAGCTGACCCCCAAGATGTCAGACCCATGTGGTGAGTGGCAGGTGCAACGTCGCCGAAAAGGAGCCCCAAGAAGTTTGAAATCGGCACAGATTTCTGTAGCACACTGCAATGAAGCACTGGATGTTGGGAAAACTGTTAAAAGAATCAACCAAATTGTGTAAGATTTGTCATATTCAATCAAACTAAAGAGAATACTTTTAGTGAAATAAATTTGTACTCCTGTGCTAATTTTGCATCATTCCTTGCAGAGCTGAAATGAGATGTGAATGCTTTTGGAAAGAATGGAAAGGTCAGTCCCTTCAATTCAGGTGACATTATGTCTCAGTATTTGTTCTATCAGAAGGCAAATGACTATTATTGTCTCCAGAACAGATGCTGTTGGCCGCATCATTAAATAAAAAAGACACCATTGTCAATATGGGCAAGCTGAAAGAAAATTTAGATGCCGATATTTGTCCACTTGAGTGTGTGTGTTATGGTTTGGGCAGCTTTTCCAACTGTGTGTCTGCTCGGTACCAGCTCGCCATACTGCTCCTTCTCCTGGATGCTACAAAGGTGAACTTTTACGATATGAAGAAGATACTACATCATATTCAAATATGCTAATTTGTATTTTTGTCTTGCAGATTCCATTAAAAGACTGTCTTGTTTATGACCCTGCTTTTTCCGATGGAGAAAAAGATGTACTCCGAGAGTTGGGTTTGACAGTACTCACAGACAATGAGGTGAGTATGCATAAGAACACATCATTATCTATATTTTCTTTTTTAAAAAAGTTTTTCATCATGTTATGTATAGGAAGGGAAACGACTGGCAACCAAACCTACACTCTTTTATCTCATACATTGTGGGAAAGCCTTGTACAACAACCTCCTGTGGAAGAACTGGAGTCCAAAATGTCTGCCGCACGTGGTTATAATTGGAAACAGTTTCAGTAGCATGAGGGAGAGGTTTGTACAACATATATTGGAGTGGAAGTAATGTGGTTATGTTATAAATTCATTACATTTATTTTTCTTCCTACCAACAGAATGATTGAGAGAGAATTCAAGCGAGACTACAGCTACATCAGCCGAGGAATGGATATGTGTGAGGAGAGGCAACTAAAATGCCCATCTCTTTTGACTGATGTCTTCAGCGACACTGCGCTCATTAGCTTTAATTCCAGCAAAATAAACTCTCTCAACCAGTCTACCTGGACAGCGCCACTGGAACCACAATATCAGCATTGCTCCGATTTGGAGATTGTACAAAGAGAATTTCGGAATGAAGAAAATACGTGATTTTTTAAATTCATTTAATTTGATCAATTGATGAGTGAATGACATTTTTGGTTATTCATTTGTAATTAATTGTAAAGCATCTTTTGAGCAAGTGTCTCATATGTATATAAATGTATTATTATTAGGATTTAAACAGCATAATTTTTACCATTGTTATTTTAATACATTTGTCCAATAAACTGGAGTATTGTTATTTTAATACATCTGTCCAATAAATTGGAGTATAATATAATGAATAATGAATCCGTTTTTTTAATTATATATTGGTTGGTAGTGATATTTACTTTGCATTTTAACCGTCAATGAGAAGTAGGCAGCAAAAATGGCTGTTGGGAAGAAGTCTTGGATCAGCAACGACCTTGGCAAAACAAAAAAACCTCTGAGATGTTTAATTTTTAATTGTGACTTCTAAATTCAAGTATTGACAGTTAATATTTCAGTTACACAAATCTTGGCATGATCTAGTGTTTCAAGGATAGTACAAATAGGTGTGGCTCCTCTGTACACCTGTTTTGCTTGACAGGTGTTGGACAAAAGAGGGTGTAACTTGCCACCAGTAATTTAACGTTTGATCACAAAGTTTCTGTCAAAACAAAGCAACTAGTTTTGGCAGAATTAAACTGTGTATTGTGGAGTTTGGTTCATTCCACCAATTGGGCATTAAGTTCATGCCTGCCCTCAATTTCTCAGGTTAGCTGGAGCCGCGGCCCACTCATTAGATGATGATAAATGATTGATTTTTCTTATAAACGTGCACGTGATAATAAAAGCAAGCCAAAATGGAGAAAGCACATTGGTAAAAAGTTTATTGTTAAAGGGAAAGTAGAGGTGGACACAGCATGAACAGGTAGAAACAGCATGTCTCATTTTATCTTACAGTGGGTTGCTACACTCATTTCTTATGTCTGAGGTTTTCAAACTTGATCTGTTCCATTAACAGGGATGCTCTCCACATGATCGCTCCCTGTTTCGCCAGCTATGGTCCTGGTTGAAACAACATCTGCCCAAGTCCCCTTACTCTCGGGGGTCCCTTTAACCTCATCCGATTTTGCCTCGTCAGGCCGTTGCACTTCTTCAGAACCCTCGAGCACATTTCCTGAACTTGAATCACCATCAGCAGAATCCTCCAATGTGTCTTCAGCATTCAAAACTACACTAGGGCTGTGCTCTTCCTCACTTGGATCCACTTCTATTTTTTCCACTACGTGACCATTGGCTGAGCTCAAAGTCTCAACTGAACTTGAGTCACCATCAGCAGAATCCTCCAATGTGTCTTCTGCATTCAAAACTACACTAGGGCTGTGCTCTTCCTCACTTGCATCCACTTCTATTTTTTCCACTACGTGACCATTGGCTGCGCTCAAAGTCTCAACTGGGGTTTTCTCCAATAGCTGTGTCTCACTGGTTTCCACCAGAGCTGAGGTTTCTTCTTTCGGAACATGATTGGTACACTCTATTTCTTGAACTGGCTCGTGTTGTCCATTCATAATTTCAGAGAGCTCCTTGGCTGCATTGCTCATCAGCTCCTTTGTCACGGCTGCCTTGATTTCCCTATGTTTCTGCTTGTATTCCTTGAACCTGTCACTATTGAAATAAGCATAATTGAATAGAGAACAGTGGTAAGAGTAGTAGTAGTAGTAGTAGGCTAATAATTGGCATATATGAGCTTTGTGCCAGCAGCAATGTTACAATCAGCTTTTCTAACTTTTTATCACAGTATTTACCTGATAGCAATTTTTCTTATCCCGGTGACCAAAACCATTTGTTCAAGAATAGTCTCACTTGTAGGAGTCAGGCACTAAAAAAGAAGAACCCGCAAAGTGGTTAACAGAAGCAGGTTAAACTTTTAAGAAATTGCTTCTTACCTCCACTTGCTTAGATTTTGCTCCAGCCTGTCTAATAGAACGTTCTACTTGCACTGCCTGCTTGGTTATTGTGCACAAAAACTCTTTGCTGCATCTTGTCTGGGGATGCTCCTCATCAAACTGCGGAGAAGAAAAGATATAACATTCAATCTGACTCATTCTGATTGTGTTCCCTAAGAAAATGATGCTGACCAATGAGGTAAAAGCAGTGAAGGCCTCTTTTTCGTGATTCATGGCACTTCGGTAGTCTCCTTTGCTGCACAGCCACTGGGACACCAAATGCTGACTACACAGGAAAGGAAAACAAAAAGTTGGAATTTGGGCCAAGCAGTTCGAGAAGGAATGGGGAAAACAACGCCTTACGTAAGGGCGGTGTGCAGATTGGTAGGGCCAAAGAAGGAAGTATTGAGCCTGAGGGCATTTTTTAAGTACTTGCCCGCTTGGTCGCCTGTTGACAGCAAGCCAAGACAACTCTGAAAGAAAAATAATGATGGTAATAATTGGAATACTTCTTTGTTAATAATAATAATACCATTTTGCTTAACCTACATCTAGCCTGGCAATGTACGGGTGGTCCTCTCCATGGATGGTAAGCAGAAGCAGACGTGCTCTGAGAAGACACTTCTGGCCAAGGTTGTTCTCACCTCCGGCGCAAGCATATACAGCTAAAAGTGCCTAAATAAACATAACCATAAAAATATATACATTTCGAGCTTATGGTAGAACCTTGTGTCTGAAAAAACATGAATACATTTGATATTTTCTTGATTTTACAACAATAAAAATAGGTTGAAGAAAAACAAATGTTTGTTATTTACATATTGGTGGATCGTGTTGGGGTGGTCAAACCCAAGGACTCTTTCACTGATGACTACTGCTCTCAGTTGGACACTGCGGGCCTTTGGAACAAAAAGGTTTAAAATTAAATGATCTCCCATGTGGTTACATATAACATAGCTACCAATGGTCCGGCTAATAACAACAATAATGCAGCTATTTTCCCATTGAGGATTTTCCCCCCTTGCAATACATTACATTTATGTTTTCATGCACTCAGTACAATACAGTACAGTACACAACAAATACCTCGTCAAAAAAAGCTTTTTAAACCAAATGAAAGGTCATATGTATTGTCATCAGAATACTACCCAATGTACCTCAGCAGCTTTCCCCTGCAGATATGCCAGCTTGGCCAGCAGGCTGTGGCAGTAACACGCCTCAGGATGGAGATCATCACATACTCTCCCAAACAGATAAGTAGCATCTCTTAAATGTTCATAGGCCTGATCCATCAAACCTACCATTACATAAAAAATGAGGTTAAAGGATTGGACTTCAAACAAAACAATTTAGTACCAAGGTTGACTGCCTCACCTTTCTGAAGGTAGTTCTGTGCAGCTTGAAATGCTTTAGAAGCATCTGAAGTGGGCATTTGGATGTGTTTGACCATCGGGAAGATGTTGATTATGTCATCTGGTCCAATGGGAGGTTTACTATGGCTGTCAAATAAGTAGTCCCTCAATCTCAGCTGGTGTGGACACAGAACAAACACAAATGAGCAAATGACTAGATTTTTTTTTTTTAGGATTAAGTAAACTGAGGTTGTTTTCATTGGACACAAAACCAACATGATATTTTTATCCATCAAAACTTAAAAATGGATTTCTTTCAGTCATCACATTTATAGGCGTCCACATTATATATGAATTAAGACTACAGAGTTGATTATGACAACTACAGCTGTCCAATGTAAGATATTCACAAACAAGGCATTTCTTACCAGTGCATTTTTCATACCTGTACGCCAGTCTTTAAACAAAACTCTCTGAGTAGGGAGATTTTCTGAAGCCTGTAGCGGTCAACCAGTTGGTTCAGACCAGTGCTGTGAAAGAAAAACGGCAGTTGTTTTAAGACTGACAACAGGCTTTGCATTATAAACAGATTAAGACAGCTCAAACAAAAAGCTTCAGTAGGGTCTTACCCAAAGCCGTCAGAGAGGCTGTACGTTTCAAAGGCATCCTGGCAGACCAGGTTCCACAACTCGGTTGCCGTGAGCGTGTTCCAGCTCGTGCACTCGGAGGCCCCGAGGCCTCTACCACGACGTCTTGACTTCTTTTTCGTGTCCTCTCCCACCGCGGCGGCTGTGAAGTGAGGGACCAGTAGGCAGCACAAGAAGTGACTGACCGCTGTAGCTAGAGAAGGCATATCCAATCCCTGCATAGAGTAAATATAAATGCTGGAGGTATATATTAAATGATGCAACAAGAATGTGCAAATACAAAAAACACCCATTCCAAAAAATGGAATGTACCTGGAGAAAACTGTTGAAGACTCGCCTTGTGGAACGCATTAAAATTTCACCCATGACAAGTCTCTATTGAAAAATGAAAGAATTTGAACTAGTACATTTAGGAAAGATGAATGATAAGTTTTGTCATGGTAAGTTTAAGTCATTTTTGTTTGCTCAACCCACCGTTATATATCTCAGGCGGTCTTTATGTTTTGAGTGGTTGATAGTTTTGATCACATGGCCCAGATACCGTAAATTGATGCCCCTTTCGTGTAGTGCTTCTTTTAAAGAAACGCCATCCATTGGGGTTTCATTGGTTTGTAGACAGTGCTCCAACTGCAACAGTTTTTTTTGCAATCATATGGCTACCATTGAACAATGAAGATTCACACATTACATATTCAAAATGACTGTACATACAAAAGCCGGTATCTGGTGAGTTATAATGAAAGCTGCAGCTTCACGCAGTATTTTTTCATGGATCTGAAGAGATTCACTTTCATTGACGGGGAATGATACTCCTGAAAGTACAAAACAGGGGAAAAAAAACTGTGGTATTATGCCTGAGTTGATTTTTTTCTTAGACCAATTTTTCTCTTTGTACCTGGAGAGAAGACGTTGGGGCAAAATCGCATCTCAAAGATGATTTCACTAAGAGAACCCACTTCTCGACAAGCAGCCCGTACGGCCTCACTGGCGCGAGCGTCACCTGCAAACAGAAATCTGTACATAAGTGATGCCAACTTTTACATAATAAACACCCATTATTATTAAATCAGTGGCACTTCTTACAAGCTGTCGCACACTCTTCAAAGCCTCCGTTATTATCCAACTTCTCCCTGACAAGCTGTGTAAACTGGGTGTGTCTAAAATAAGCATAAATATCGCAATGAGAAAAATAGCTAACATTCTGAAGGAAATCAGGTTGAACTCACTTGTGATCAATAAAACTTTGCATCAATTCTGGCCTCAGTCGACATAGGCTGTGAGGAAAACTCTTTGGAAGGCCAAAATCTTTCTGATAATTCTGCGGCCAGCTTTCACGCACAGCCGTGTTTGTCTCATCGGTTCCGTTACAGCTCGTCTCTGGACAGTAGTTGGCATCAGCCGGCAAAGTCCTGAACACATCTAGTATGTAGAATCGCCCGTCTGCCCCCAGTAGTCCCTGCGCATCCACTGATGTGAACAGTGATACCCGGTGGCCATTGGGCGCTAAAACAACATGTCTCTGCAGAGAAAGAGCTTTGGCAGAATGAGCCAAGAGTTCCAGTATGCGTCTGCGATGGGGGGACTCCTGCACACCAGCGTTTACTCCATACATCAAGCCCCTGAAACAAAGATACATTCAATATTCATTGAATAAAAGAGAACGTGAGACAACTAAGCCTGAGATAATGTCAACTGTAAGGAAAAGGCCATACCTAGAGACTGGGGCCTTTCCCTCTTCCTGCTCTGTGCCTTCCAATCCAGGTGCTAAACCTTGAGCTGATAGGCGCACTCCCCTGTAGTCCACAATGGCCGTGGGTAGAGTGTGCAACCCTTGCAGTCCCTGCAAATCACTGTACATCTGCACCCCTTTAAGCTCCAATCTTTGAGCAGCCCTGCAATTTAGACCATGTTTTCAAAATATTGAATCAAATCACCTTCGAGTACAAAGCCAGTTTAAAAAGGATGTTTTGTCACATTTTGTTGTTCACTTACCTGCGACCCCTCTCCCCACCAAACACATTACTCGCTGCCCCCCGACTCATGAATAGGCCACCAAAGAGGAAAGCTGGATCCTCCGGATTGCCATTGACTGGCTCGGCAAAGCCTTCCACCACAGTTTCTGCACCCTGGGACACGGTCCTCACAAAGGCACTGTTGACCTGGGAAAAGAGTGCCAATGCGTTAAGATAAGAAATTCTAATGATGCAAAAATTGCAGTTGATTTGATGTTATTGCTGTAGGTTACCTGTAGAAGAGCTCGCTCCCTCTGCAGTCTCTCCTCCAAGCATGTTTGCGGACGATCTCTGGCAACTTGCAGTTCCTCATTCCAATCTGGAGTCTGTACATGTGACAAATTCAGGTTTCTGTGTCATTGTCATTGGCATGTTGTTGGGATTCCAGAATTAGCAATATTAGAAATCACCTGGTTTGCTGGTTGATCATCTAGCCCCAGCCTGCTGAAAGTGTTTTTGTGAGTGCGGGTTGAACAGGGGGGGCCAAGCCAACACACTTTTTGGTAAGGAGTGGGCATCATGTCCATTTGAGATATCTGATGCCTTAAAGGAAACACACAATGAAAAAACTGTTAGTCAAAACTGATTTGCTTGTAACATTAGTTTGGACACCGCATGCACAAATTATAATTCCGCTAAGCATGAATTGATGCCTTTTGATAATAGTGCTTTGATTGTTGATTTCACGTAACTGTTTCATCAATGCCCTGTGTCATGTGTTATTTCAGAAACTATTACATTTCAGGACAAAATACAAAATGTGTCCTCTCTATTTGAGTATCCTTTTATATAGTACATTGTTTTTGTCAAATGCTGAAGTAGTTTTACCTGCTTTTAGTAAAAGCTTGTTTGAAGGCTGGGCTAATATAAGAGAGCAGTTCAGTGAAGCAGTGGCACACTGTGGATGATTGGGAAGGACGGGGATCAAAAACCTCTGGCGTAGATCTGAGATGAATTGAGATAAAAAGAGATCAATTTAAAAAACATTATCAAAAAGGGCAGGGAAAAGATCTGGGTGGATGTATACTATGTATACCTGTTAACAAAGAAACCTTTCGGACAAGATGTGATCTCAAAACTTTGTCCCTCTGTTGTCACTACAGTAATGTACATAAAGTCTCCTTGTAACTTCCTGTTTCCCGGAGGAGGGTCCCAAAAGCTAAGAGACAAATCCCGAAGGTAGGTCGGGACCTGATAGCATCAATATTCAAAACGTTAACTGATTTATAAAATTTTGCAATCAGACTGAATGTATCGGTATAGTATCTATTACTTCTGGTTGGGAACTATGTGGTAGTAAGGCCATCAAGGGCCTGTCAGAGGAACCAGGCAGGAGGTAATCAGGGGGTGCACCATCATTGTTGACCGCTTCAGATTTTGGGTTGCTTGCAGAGCGTTTCTGGTTCTTTATATTCGGTAAAGATGTTTCTGGAACACAAAGGATTATTACTATGATCATAATTACTATTTTAGAGGTGTGTCATTGCAATGCAATTCTCTATACTGAACATTCATCACCCTTAAAGGATGCACTCCCACCTGGTACATTTGTAAGTGTGTCCAGTAAGCTGGGTGAACGTCCTTCTCTCAATGCGTCCTGAGGTCCGGACGCCCTCAAAATATCGAGGACCCGAGCCAAGTGATGTCTCGCTGAGCGGGCAGTAAAAGGCTCTGGAAAGACAAGCAATGTTAAGGTGAAAGTCGCATTATCCTTTATGACACTAACAACTAAGTGAAGTAAATGAGTAAATATTTGAATTAGGGAAATTAAAACGTTTAGGCCCCTACTACATTTATTTCTGAGGATTTTTAAGTTGTATTCAGTTAGCATTGTAGTAGTTGTAGTTCTACAGTAACTGTAATTGATATACTACTTTACTGGCTAATTACAATTTCAAAACTCAAAATGCATATATTCACACCAGTTAGTATATGATTTGAAAAAATCCAGTCAGTAGAAATAAGTTGTATACCTTCAACCAGGCGTAGGATAGCTCCAGGTTTCAGTCCCTTCACGGTTTGTAATCCAACAAGGGGGTCGAGAGGTGTACCAGCAAAAGTCAAGTACAGGTTGGAGCGTGGGGCGACTTCATCTCGTGAGAGCAAAGTCGTTAGCGCATCTTGAACCAGCCAAAATCCACAAATCTTTGCACACAAAATGGATAGCAATAGACAGTCACAGATTTAATGTTATGGCCAATGAATGTCAACTCTCTTAACATTGGATACAGGCCAGTTATTTATGTACCTGAAACTCAAACGGCTCCACTCCAGCTCCCTGGATCTTAACGGGGAATGAAGAGTCATCTTCGTGCTTGGTAGCAGGAGCATCTTTACCAAGCGTCAGGCTGACAACATCTGTTTGGCAAGAGCAATCAGAGAAGCACATCTGTCTTCATATTGATATATTCTGACCATTGGAATGAATTGATATGATTGAGTGGAGAAAATTAATGAACAAAATAGAAAAAGCACTTTCTGGAGAAATGGTTTGGGTGATGCTTTCTTCTCTGGTGGTTCAATTTTAATGACTAATTTAGGGGCATTTTTGGGTCACTTGTTAACTCATTTGCTCATATTAATGGCGCTAAACATCCAAGCTGATAGTACAAAAATTACAGTAAATAATTTCAACTCTCTGATACTAAAAGACAAGTGAAACCTAGTAGTGTCAACCCATTTTGCCCGACTGAGTATAACTGTGATTTTTGACCCGAAATAAAAATTATGAAAGGTGCTTATGCTACTTATTCCAATTTCATGCCTGTGGGCAACTTTGACAAAGGTATTCAGCCTTTAAAAATCATTTCCGAGTGCCCCCTGTCAACTTATTTAAAAAAAATGAGAACTTGGGGCACAAATGGGTTGATCCATAAAAAATGTGAAATAAAAAACGAATTTCCTGAGGACTACAAAGTAAAAATTGCATTTTGTACACTGTATGCTTGCAGGGGTTGAAGAGTTAAGTCCATGAACAAATGAATGAGTAATAAATGACATTTGAGAAGGAGCGAGCACATTTTTGGGTGAAATAAAAGTCAGTGTGCATCTTCACTCTTTAGACATATCCCATGCACAGAGCAGGACCTAGCATGCACAACCTACATTGTGACTGAACCTGTTGAATTTGCCTAATAGCCTTCATGTCATGAGGAGTTGAGGGGACAACCACACCCTGTAGTGGCATGCGGAGACTGCAAAGTGCTAAAACACATAAACTAACACAGCTTTAGCCTTGCAGTGAGGCATTCATGAATGTGCCTGCGTCGTACTACACCTTCTCCACGAACTTCACACACTCATTTGGGAGGAATGTGGCCGTTTTACAATAAAACCCTTGCTGTCAGCGTGGGAGCCCACCATTGGAAATCACCCAAAGAACAGCTTCTCCCTTCACAATTGGCCGAAGGAAGTTTCCTCCTCTTTTCTGGCACTCAGCCACTAGCCTCTTCTCGACTGGAGGTGACTTACTACTGCAGCAACCTGCATAGTTGACAAGTTTATTTTTGTGCACTGACTAAATGTTTTTACCATTCTATATGGCACTCAATTGACTCATTGTCTGTCCTTGACGTCCAATCCATCTGGACTGACACCAAGTTAAAATCTATTGGACATCAAGCACCGCTATTGGTATTAAAAGATGCTCCACTCTGCTGCTCTCACTTGGACTACTTATTTATTTATTGATAATTTATTTTTCAATTTTTTTGTTGTTGTATTTATGCACAATTAACATTATCGGCCAGTCCTGACGGATGGAAGCTTTGTCTATGGAAAACAGTCAAATACTATGCAAAAATATATTTTAATGTCCATTGCCAGTGTATTTCTATTATTTCTGTTCTGTAGTGCATTTTAAATCAAACAATTATTATCTATAAATGATTAAAAGTTAATGATATACACACATTTTTATGCCTTTTTTTTTAAATTAGCAAAACCTTGCATTGCAATATAAAGAGCTAAAGACTATTAAGGGAAAGGTCACTTTGCATCATTTTGTGATGTTTTTTGTTGTGACTTTAGCTGTTGAAAATTGTAACCACATATATTAGGAAGGTAAGGGCCCTGGGGCACGCTCACCTGCAGACAGGCCAGCACACATTCAACCGTAACCACTCCGTCCTGTCTAAGGGGAGTGGCAAAGGTAAGAAATTCGTACGAGAATGAAGACTCCCTTATTCTTGGATATCAGGTTTTATCTCTGTGACTATTTGCACTATGAAAACTAAAAAAGCAGACACACTCAAAGCAGCAGAATAGTGTTTATTGTCCGTCCCACCCACCCCCTCTCAACTCTCAAACAGGGAGGCCCCAATGATAAAAAAGAAGAAAAGTAAAAGCATATTTGGCTTTCTCACCATTGCTTTTGGCTTGTCCTCTTCTTGCTGCTCCTTTCCTCACTTTGTCCTTCATGTTTGCGTGTTGATTGCCTTTTCTTCCCCTTGAATATTTTGGATCCACTGGCCTGGAACTGCCGGTCTTGCGTCAGGCTGGAATGCAATGCAGAGTGTATCTGAAAATGTGCAGCTGGGTGCCTTTTAAAGGAAGCAGAGTGAAAGTAAATGACAGTGGAGGACTCTGGCTTCTGCCCCTTCAGTTCTGCAAACTCGACTTATCTGTTCACTCAGTTAAAAAAAGAAAAAAGAAGGGAAAAAAGCCCCACCCTCTTGTTGCTCCACACAGTCAGTCCACTCTGCATGTCTCCCACACTTTGTAAAATTGGGTGTGTCTTTGCATTCTATCTGTGCTCACTCTTCCTACCCCTGGCATATTTCACTCCCTATAAACTTATGAGAGTGAAATGAAGTGCATATTTTGCATAGTAAAAATGACATCTCAGTCAACCCGTTAATCATTTATTTCCACATACTATAGTACAGTACCCAGTTAGTTTTGTTAAGGTGACGTGCAGTATATGACATACTAAGTGGAGTCATATTTACATGAACTACTACTACTACTATGCTTGTTTTCCCCTACAAATGGGTGCGCCAATTCTTTGTAGTGTGGTTACTCACACATTGGGAATTATTGTCATTTACGCTTTTACACAAAACAAGACCAACAGGATCTGTTTTAAATTGGGTCAGAATTCCGTGAAAGTAACATGGAATACTTTGCAGATGGACGGCCGAGAAGTTAAGGACATAAGGATCTATGTCGCCAGTAAAGTTTCCCCAAATCCTGCAGAATGCCACGTGTATTTTTACAAATGTACATCAAATAAGAAAGAATGGGCACCGAAATGATGAAATACATTGTAAACAGCACATTTGTACTCACCGTGAAGTCAGAAAACGTCAGCAAACTCGTGACGTCATCGTATCATTAGGTGGCCAATGCAGTGGTGCCTTCGAATGCTATTCGTAAATGCAAACATCACTGTAACGAATTTATAATATATGTTTCTCTGAATTGGTGACAGGGAATAGATGTTACTAAGATGTATATACAAAATCAATTAAGGCAGAATTTCTGAAAACAATGTCTTTATTGCCGGTTCAAGAGTCGTATTAAGTCTGAACGTCTTAACCGTACTTGAATGTAACACCATTTGACAGTAGACCGTCCTTGGCTAATGTAGCTAAGAGTCGGTGATAGAAATAAACGAAATCGGAACCCCAGATCAACATTTTGGAGGTCGTTGGTGAGTTTAAGTCCATATTTTCTGTCGTGCTCATGTAAAAAAGAGATCGGAAAATAAGACGATTAATCCGTGTTCCTTCTTACAACCTAAAGCCTGCTAGCCTGTACACAACATCTTGCGAAAGTGGACACAACCATTAATTCCAATATGTTTTTAAAATGTCACTTTAAAATAGATCACGTTACATAAAGCGTGTCCTGTATCCTACCATTGTGATTATATAGTGACATCTCCTGTCAACGTGAACAACTTTGTTTACTTCAAGCTTGACATTGTTGTTGTGCTGCCCATTTCCTCAGTAACGTCAGCAGGTTGGGATAAGGTTGAGCTAATGTCCCTCAATTCTGGTGACCAAGAGGCTTTATCTCAAGCTTCCCCCTCTGCCAAAAACAAGGACCACCAACAGTATCTGCCCAGTATTGTGGCTACAGATCACACACATGTGGACCAGGTAAGACCTTTGTTTTGATGCCACCTATAATGAGTGCGGTTTAGGGTTCGCATAGGAATGGGAGGGGCTTGCATCTGGTTGTCAACACGTATGTGCTATTCAACAGCTGAACACTCTTCTCTCAAATTGAACGTACTACGAGTGGTTAATGCGTCAGCCTCAAAGTTCTGGGGTTGAGGGTTTGATCCCAGGTCAGTCCTCACTGTCTGGAGTTTGCATGTTCTCCCCGGGCTAGTGTGGGTTTTCTCCAGGTACTCTGGTTTCCTCCCACAACCCAAAAACATGCAGGGTAGGCTAGTTGAACAATCTAAATTGCCCCTAGCTGTGAATGCTTTTTTCTCTCATTGTGCCCTGTGATTGGCTGGCCACCGATTCAGGGTGTCCCCCGACTGGGTGTCCAAAGTCAGGTGGCGTAGTATCCAGCACCCCCATAACCCTTGTGAGGATAAGCGGTTCAGAAAATGAATGAATGAATTATAATTGTTTTATAATCAAACTCATATTACTGACAGGCAAGTCACCTCACAGTTCCAAGATTAAGGGTTTATTACCTCGTGGGAAATGTTATTGCAATTGGCTTTAACACATAATCCTCCATCTCATATGAAAAATATCCTTATTTGAAGATTCCTTCTGCACTGTTTTGTACTGTAGTGGAATTACTTTTGTCACCCTTCCAACTGAGACATTTCACACAGTTCCTGGTGCATCATTGCACAATACTTGGATTAAGAAATGAGAATCACATTGCTGTCAAAGTAATTTCCTCCACGTCTATTTGTCTATTAAATCCTGTAATGTAAACTAGCAACGAAACCCACACACAATAGTTGCAATCAAGTGACATGGCACCTCTCTCCCCTACTGAGCTACCAGTGACTGAGAAAAGCGTAACACAGTCCGAAGCACTTGATATATAATGTATGGAACAATGCGCCTCTCTGCAAAACTCCAAAGCTGTGCCAGGCATGACTGAAAGTAATTTATTGACTCTGCTTTGTTACATACAGCTCACACCCCTCAAAGTGTTCATCAAGCTCAGTGCTCAATAATTCTTATTTAGTGCCAGAGTTGGTTTGTGCTCCTGTCCTAATGGACAAAAATAGCTGCTACATTCTTTACCCGCTGCGTGACAGCGCAGCATAATGAAGACACTGCCCTTATTTCCAGCAAAGGAAATACTTTGACTGTACTTGGTAATCACATATTGTTCTTCTGTATTGTTTGACACAGTGTTAGTTATGGGTAGGGATTTGAAGCTACTGTCCCATATTTAGCAACTGTACCTTTAAAAACACGTGGTGTAGAGAAATTCCAAGTTATTTCTTTTCTGGAGTTTCAACACCCTCGTGACTTGTTTCCTACTTGGCACTGGTGTAATTGCGTGTCAAGCAGTGTTGGCTCTAAATGTGTAAGATTCAATGGAAAGCGGTTTGCTTGGAAGCTGTACTTGTGTCGCCCATACAACGAGGGGAAAAGTGGATTAGAAGAGGGCAGAGTAAAACAGAGCTTTGTCTGTCTGACCAAGAAGAGGGTGAAAGACAAGGACAGAAGAGGACTCATCCATCCCTGTCTGTTGTTCTCTACTTTGGCAGATGCTCTAAATTTTCCTCTTGAACAGTATCATAATGGAACACACCGTAATGAGCTTGTACTTTTTTAATTGTTGAAGTTAAATTAGATACAACATTTGATAATAGCATTTGTTTACTTTTTTTTACTTAATATTGTCCATTTGGGCCATTGTCTAACAGGTCTTGCCACCAGTGGATGAAGCCTCACCCGGTTCCAGTTCGTCCTTTGAGACGCTCGACATGGAGCCTTACCAAAAAGTGCAGCCTCACTGGTTCTTCTACAAACGGAGCGATGACAAGATAATCTGGCTCCCTTATAGCAGAGAAGATTCAGAAAAATTAGAGAATGCCAACAATGCAGGTAAACACTCAATAACTAAGCATAAACATATACTAGAATTGCAAATTATATTTGCTAAAGAAAGTGGACTGCATTCCATGATTTTGTCACCTCTGGTCTAAAGTTTAGTTTTGTATGCGTTATCAGCAGGCGATGCGGAGGTGGTGGTGGCTGTGGAGGGTGAACGCTATGATGTACATGTGAAGGAGAGGAAGTGCTATGCCGTATACTGGGAACAAGCCCCTTTTGAAGTTCGGCGCTGCACGTGGTTCCATAAGGGAGATAAAGACATGAGGTTCATACCATACCCTGAAGATTTAAGCAACAGTCTGGAGGTAGTCTATTTTCACAGAACGGAACTGTTTGAAATATCATCCGTTCTTCAATAAGAGCACCCAACCTGTTCTAATTTCCCAGGATGCCTATATGATCGCAGTTACCTTGGATGAGTGGAAAAGGAAGCTAGATTTTCCTACAGGAGAAACGGTTATTTTACACAATCCCAAGGTGAAAACTGCACCAATACGGTTATCCTCAATACATATGTATTCCATTAAATGTCTTATTCTTCTCACCCCTTTTCAGATGATAATGCACTATACACCAATAGGATTGCAGGAAGACTGGATCTCATCCCCGTCTGAAAGTACACGTCCTAGAACAGTGAAACGTGGAGTCCATAACATTCCTGCAGATATACCTGATGGTACAATTGTTTTTCTTAATTGATTGTGTAGCATTTAAACACTAGTTCATTTATTAGAATAATTCTTAATTTATGAAGGTTTGGGGGAATTTCATATTCTGTTTATTTGAAGGTGAACCAGAAAACGTGGACCACCTTGTATTTATGGTCCATGGCATTGGTCCTGCTTGTGATTTGCGGTTCAGATCCATCATACAGTGTGGTAAGTGATTCTATTCGTCGTTTGTCTTTCCAACAGTGCAGAGATTGGTTTATAATTCCTAGTCCTATGTTCCCTTTCCAGTCAATGACTTTAGGAGTGTGTCACTGTCCTTGTTGGCTTCTCATTATAAGACTGCTCAACTTGAGGGAAAGGTGGGAAGGGTGGAGTTTCTCCCTGTGAATTGGCATAAAGCTTTACATGGAGATGCCACTGGTGTGGATGAGTAAGTTTAAGGAAGAACTGAGTATGAACATAATAAGAAACCTATTTGGTCTCTGTTTGAACCTGTTACTAATTCCATTCTTTTTTTTTTCTTACTTACAGAGATATTCATCGGATCACTCTGCCCAGCATCAGCAGATTAAGGCATTTCACCAACGATACCCTACTAGACTTGTTTTTCTATAATAGTCCTACCTATTGCCAGACCATAGTGGACACAGTCGCTTCAGAGATCAACAGACTACACACACTTTTTAAAGAAAGACACCCAAAGTTCAAGGGAGAGATTTCTGTTGTGGGTCATAGCCTTGGTAAGAGACAGATATTATTCTTGATCTAACCATTTTGTGCAAAGACTCATTTCTCGTTTTTCAACAGGTTCTTTGATCCTATTTGACATGCTAACCAACCAACGAACTGGTCCGGAATCAGCAAGAGAAGAGGTATAATTGTGTGCACACACAATGGTTACTTTGTTAATAACTTCACTGAAAAGAGATTTTAAAAGAGGTCTATGCTTAAGGCGCTGTCAGTGGACCCATGTCATCTGGAACCTGATACACTTCTAGAGCAGACTCTTGCCCGACTGGGCCTGCAGCAATATGCAGGCACATTAAAGGCAGAAAACCTGGATCTTGAATCACTGGTAACACACACAGGCAAATGGGCAAAATCTTACATTCTATAATCATTATTTTGACTTTTAAAACATAAGGTTTTTTTTTTTACATTTTTTTTAGGGTCTTTGCCAAGAAGATGATCTCAAAGATTTAGGAATTCCTCTTGGGCCCCGGAAGAAGATACTGAAATATGTCAGGAAAAAATGTTTACCAGAGGTTAGACACATATACAGTGAATTTTTTAGGTTATGAATTATTATTTATGTCAGGTTTGAGTGGTTGTTTTTTTTATTTTATTTCGAAAATAGATTGTGAAAATAATTTGTTTTAGTTTGTTTTAAATGATGGACTAAATATTTGTTTTAATGTTTAATTAGGATTCCAAAGCAGGACATCTGAGCCTAGAGCGGCAAGGTTCCCTCCAAAAGGGAGACAATGGTAACCAGCCTCAAGGAGACGTCGAAAAGGGCCAGTTTCTCCGAGCACAGTCCATCACCAGCGCTGTAGATTATGAATATTTCAACATGGGCATCGGACAGGTACCACGCATGCATGCATGGAAATGGGTAGATTTGCTTCAAGCCTTCATGCATCACCCTCCTGCTTCTTTCCTGCCTGCTTGCCTGGATAGACCAATGGAGGCATAGCCAAGGGACAGGTTTGTCTCAAGTGGTGTCCACATCCTTCCAAACACAGTATGCTTCAGGGGTCACCAAAATAAAACCCAATTATATAAGCTAGCTCCCCCAAAGATCGACGTCTTCAAGAAATAGCTCCACAGTGATTAGGTGTATTGATTAGAAATGTTGGTGAATTGACCATTTCAAAGTAGGTGATTTAAAAATAAAGGCTTACATATTGACATATATTTGTATGAGTAAGCCCGAGAAGAAGCTCTTTTTTAAATGGTCGGTGACCCCTGGTAAAGTTTCTTATGATCAATATTATTTCATTGGTTATAACAGACTTTGAAACATAAGCTCACCTTCAATTTCTGTTCTCATTCAGCCTTGCATGAATGGCTAGCTTTTCTCTTTGCATGCTCTCATTCCTTTTATTATTATTTTTTTTTTTTTGAAGTTGTATGTAGGTTTTGGATAGGATTTCTACATTATTGCACCAATATTTGTTTAATGGGTCTGCAGTGTTTGACAGAAGACTAGTTGTCTTTTAGCAATTTGAACATGAATGATTAAGTCTTTTCTCTCTGCAGGTATCCGTGGATTACCCGCAGCTAGCGTTTCAGCCACAGACTTTTTTTGCTTTTGGATCGCCTATTGGGATGTTCCTAACTGTCCGTGGACTTAAACGCATCGATCTCAACTACAGCTTCCCGACCTGCAAGGGCTTTTATAACATCTATCACCCGGTGCGCAACAGCACATATTCATACATTTCTTGAAAACAGCGTTTTTATATACCGCTTAACTGGTCTAATGCCTGGGGTCTGACTGGATAGGTGTCCTTGAGGCCCAGAGTTGTTGACCCCTGGTCTAATGGATGTCTGACTTTTCAATTAAATCTCAAAATAACCTCATACATTTTCTTTTCTTGCGCAGTTTGATCCTGTTGCTTACCGGATTGAACCCATGATTATTACAGATGTTGACCTTGAACCCATGCTAATTCCGCACCATAAAGGACGTAAAAGGATGCATTTGGGTGAGGATTTCTTGTTTTTCTTGTAAAAGCACTGTCATAGCATGATCTTTTCTTCTAAAATCCTGAAGCTAATATATCTTTTTTTCCTCAGAACTGAAGGACAGTTTGACCCGCATGAGTATTGATTTGAAGAATAATTTTCTGGGATCATTACGGACGGCTTGGCAGTCCCTTTCCAGACTACCAGTTGCAGCACTGCCCCCAGTTGAAGGAGAAACTATAACAGAGGAAATTCTTAAGGAGACACAAGGTAGATTTTAGGATTTTGTAAGTTGTTTAACGTAGCAGAGCCCACGATAATTAGTGCCACTACATCCCATACTACTCTTTTCAAAATCTACTTAACTATTTGAATTTGTTTTTTCTCCAATAGATCCAGTAAATGTTAGCCACAGTGCTTACTGTTTCAGGTCTACAGACAAATATAGGGCTACAAATTGGGGGAAAAATAGAAAAATAAAATTGCACCAATTCCCTGGCTTCTGCTGTGGTAGATAAATATGTCAACTATGCAGCAGTATGTGTGTTTGTGCATGTGTCTAACCCCCTTGTCTTCATACTCCTGACCCTCTGCTTGCCACCATTCTCCCTATTTGTCTCTAACACCTGCTTCCCATGCCCTTTTGCACTTTTGTGTGAACCACCACATTGGCTGCAGTTTGTGCCTCTGCTCAGAGGGAGGAAAAAAGTGGTGACTTTTGGACTAAAATATTGGAGTGGCCCAGGGCCCTTCATAGACATCCCCTCCAAGGTAAGCCAGGGCAGAAACACAGCTATCAGGGAAAATTGGACACCATGTTGTGTTCATTTCAACTTGGCTAGTTATGAATAGAAATTTGAAATTTGCTGAAAGATTCTGTTTTTTCGGGCTACTTAAATCATAGTTCAAGTTAAATTACACAGTAATAATTACTTATTGTATAGGACCAGGACAGATGATATTAACATGACAGTGCTTTGGAAACAGGACTAAAAGACTCAAATCTAATATCAATGAAACTAATTGTAATCCATTCCACTTCCTTTGTCTTGATTGTCGTGACTGAAAAGATTTTACATCGAATAAATGAATCTGTTGTCCCTGCAGGCGAAAATGAAGAGGTGGACTCGCTACAATCTACAGAGGAACCACAGGCAGAGCAAGCAGAAATCAAAATGGGAATGTTAAATGCAGGGCGACGCATCGACTTTGTGCTTCAGGAAAAACCCATAGAAAGCTTCAATGAATATTTATTTGCCATTCAATCTCATCTTTGCTATTGGTGAGGATGCTTCTATTCAAACTTCCTTTTTAATCCTTTCTTTTTCGGTAAGATTGTTAATTTTGTATTGTTTCTCTATTAGGGAATCTGAGGACGCTGCTCTGTTGTTGCTGAAGGAAATTTATGACAAATTGAATGTAGCATTGGAACAGCATCAACAGTAATTAGATTTTTCCTCAATAAACGCCATTGGGACCTGGAAATGGAAATACAAGGGATCATCAACAGAGGTAGTAAAATCCTCCTCCAGAATGCCTTACTGCCCGTGACAGTTGTATCTCTCGTGGTCAGGTGATTTTCAGTCACGCCACTCAAAGTTTCAGGCATTACACAATGTTGGCTAGATGTCGACTTAGTGATTTATCCTGTTCGGTGTTGCACGTGTCTAATATTCCTTACCATGCACTTTCATTAATATCATAATATCATTCACACAGCTAACTATACATTTAAAGAAAAAATAATTTTGTTATTATGAACAGAAGTTTAGTTGAAAAAGAAAAATAATAACATGTATTGACTTGCTCAAGCACAATTTATAAAAGAAAGAGTGTGCATTCACATCTTATTGCTTTAGAATTTTATTTTGGTAGACTGAAATATTTTTGTGTCTTTGTTGAGTCTGAAATTCACCCAAAGAAACTAAAAGCTGCTGCTCCAACATTGTGCAATTTTGCTAAAATGTCTCAATGAAGTTTTTATTTGAGCTTTTCTTTTATTTCATATATTTCAGAAGTGTGTGTGTGTGTGTGGTGCATTTAATTCTGTACATTTTAGAAGTTTGCAATTCGAATATTATACTGTGTACTGGCAGATATGTTTGCAGAACCTATTTTGGATCATGTCAAGGGCCAAATGTATTTTCTTTCTTTTGCCCTGAGGGATTGCACAATGAATTACCCTCTATCTCAAATATATTGATTCACTGTTTTGTATTATAATCTTAGCACTGTAAATTTTTCGGTTAACTGAGTTCTCTATGTCCTCGTGTAGTCTATTTGTCACTTTGCTATGCACAAATTTGAGAGCTTAATATGTCTAAATCAACCCGAAATATAATCAAAGGCAACTATTTTTTTTCCTACCCACGAGCCCTTATTTTTCACCACAGACTTGTTTACGATAAACTCCTAACATATTTAAATCTAGTTAGTGGCTTATTTTAAGCTTCTGCATCTCACATGTGGGTCATATCAGAATTTGAAGACAATTTACACCTTTACCCTTTTAAATTTGAAATAAAAATCCAAATACAAAAACATGTTTTTTTCCTGCATAACTAAAGGTATAATTAGTATTCTCACTACTGTCTTTAAATGAAGTTGAAAGGCCGGTCTTGACAGAAAATCCGGTTTGCCCTGCTGACCATTCCAAAACCCTGCTTTTTTTCCAAATGTATTTACTTATGGTTAAACCTTTCATGTTCGGTCATGGTAAATCTGAATGTCTTTTAAGGGTGAGACAGTTTTAATGTGCCACATGGGAATTGGACGTGCTCGATTTACTCTGCTCATTTTTGTTGCTTTACTAGTTTGCGTAGTATTACAGTCAATGGTATGCAATCGTGTATTGTCAGACTAGGGTACGTCTCTTGAGGTTAGAGTCTTGTGCATCTAGTCCCCGACAGGTACACCATGAGTTAGGGTGCATAAAAAGGGGCGCCGACCTTCCCATCCCCCTGATCCTCATGTGCAGCTTGACTAACAATAAAGGAGTGTCTTTCTTTTTAGGACAATACCCCTCCTCTTATACACCCCGCCTCTATGCCTTTCTTCGGAGTGACTGTAATTTGCCCCAGAGAATGAGAGAGAGGGAGAGAGGATGAGGATAATAAGTGAGGCAGTGAGGAGGCGGGTTTGCCACTAGTGTTTTATTTGTGATCTCTATAAGGGATAGTCACACAAGGAGTGGTTACATGAGATGAAATGACAACCAGAACGTCACACAGCTCTGATTTTCTAGAGGAGAGGTGAAATAAGGACTTGGAATTTTGGAAATACACGCTGAAGCCAGTGGAATCTTGTTGGATGACATGGGAGGAACACTCAGCCAGCACGGGAAGGGCTCACCTCGGAAGCAAAACAGCATGTAAGAACCATCTTGTTGTTTTGGTCAGATGTGTGAGAATCGCTGAGTCATGAGAGGATGCTGCGCTATATGAGGAGCGGCAATTGTTTTCATCTGATGACTCATTTTGAGCTTATCACAAGGCGCCAGTGGTAGAACCAAAGTTGCGCTCAGGATGACTCTTATGCTTTCTGCAATAACAAACCTTGTGATTCCTTTTTGTTTCTCCAGGCATATTTAAGGAGGAGAATTCTGATAATTTTGAAGCATGTTGTGAAAATGTTAAAAAAGAACACTGATGCTACATACTCCTCCTCCTACATGTTTCTTTAATCCTTCATGACAGACAGTGAGTGAGTCATTTTATTTTGTCCCATCAAAGCTCATCCCAGGAGGGCTTTTAGCTGTAAAAGCTGCTTTTCAATCTGCTGTGACATGCATTAATGCACATTATGCCGTATCATTTTATTCAGTTGGTGGATTCAGTCATGGAGAAGTAGAAGTGTATTTTTCCCTTTCTTTGTAAGTGCAAGTTGTCCCCTGCTGTGTGTGTGGTGAGTACAAAAGGGGTTGGATTTAGATGTAGTAGCCCCATGGGTAAAAGAAAAAAGGCAAGCTTCTAGGCTAATTTTAGTAAGTTTATTTGTATGGTTCAGAATAAACACTTCATTTTTTTGCTCCTCAAAAAACAAGAAAGCATTCAGATCGCATATTACACACCACATGATTTGGAGTTTAATACAGTGGAAACTGGGGATGTGGCCATTTAAATTGTCTTTCTCCGAAATTAAATGTGCATTAGGAATTCAGGAGTGTTTAATAATGCATTATGAGAGATTGATGAGGCAATTTAAAATGGTGAAAGTGCAATAAATTATAACCACTATGTGAAATTGATGCTTTCCTTGCTCTCATTTGCAGCAGCATATCAAATAAAAGTGGGTTCTTAGTAAATGAGCTCAATTTAGATGTCTAAAATAGTTTTCAATTTATAGGACAAGTGAGTATTCTAGGTAATTTCCTTTCATTCCAACTTAAACCTGGCGTCCACATACTTGGGCATCACATTTTGATACATTTAGAGTACAATATAAACAAATGTGATGTCCTTATGTGAATGTCAGGTCTGACTGATTAATACCAATGTACACATATATATTTAATCTTATTTTTATTGGAATATTTTTTTACATATTTTAATTAGTGAGTAAAATTCTGAATGAATTATATATTATCAAAATATAATGTTTAAAAACCTAAAGTACATACACTGGTTACACCCCCTCTCAAAAAGGGTTGTGTTGTTGAACAAAATAGATGTCCAACTTATATAAACTAACTTCTTTCATTGCCATTCATGACACTAGATGTCCAATCTAGTTTGACTGGGCTAGCCTCCCTCAGTCAAATATGGAGTGGACGTCCATTGCTGTCAATGGCAGCCAATGAGGTAAATGAGTGCACTGTAAAGGTTTAAAGTGGGTAGAAATGACATGAGGTGTGTTGCTTGAGGGTCTTGTTCACATTTCACAATAGCTTTTGTCTGGCAACTTTGTGCTCAGCTGCCCCTCTTGTTATCATGAACAAAAGCACAGTTAGTTGTCTTTCTCTTTGGGGGTCAAAATGTCACACTTGGTCACATTACTTCCTCCAGAACAGCTCTACTATTACCTGAATTGAAACTAGATAGGAGTGGGTATTTTTTAATGAGGAATATTCCTTTGAGTTTTTATGAATGTGAAGTCAACTGTTGTTTCTCCTGTTTCCCTTCGCCAAACTACTATTATCGCTTCTTAAATCATTTACAATGTATTCTTTCCATGTTTGGAATAATAAAGTTAAAATGTATGACCACTAGATAGCAGCATACAGTAATACTTTAGGCTGTATGAATAAATACATAAATTCTAAGGTAGATTAGTTAATTTTAACAAGTGTGCTGCTTGAACTAATACATTTCAACCATTCTTACTAGTAATCCCCAACATAATTAAATTATAAATCTCCAACGTGGCTTTAAATTAAGGTTGTGATGACTCTGACAATATCAATTATGTTCAGTGGGTATGATGGCAAGAGCAACTAAATTTATAATGATATATAAAACAACAGAGATATTTATTTCATTGAGTATGACATTTACCAGTGACTAAGGCATCTGTCATTGCTGCTTTATTATTAGCTCATAATAAGCACACATGGCGTTTTCAGTCAAAGAGTCATCAAGGATTAAAAATGGGGCTGCTTGGGAGATTGTAATGCTTCACAAAGTACACCAAATATGTAAATACAGAATATGCGATGTTACTGCATGTAGGACGGCAAAGTACACGTGTTTTTTTTCTTCACTGTGAGCTATTTGTGGTTTCATGGTATTACATAAGAGCTGTTTCCGCTGCCTACATTTATTAGTTTTTTTTTTAATCTTTGATAGTCTATTCTGCTTCACATCTGCAGTTATGTAAAATGTTACTTTTAGGAGTGCAGAGGCAGATTATTCCAACAAAGCACTTTGACACCATCCCAGGTCCTGACATTGAGGATCATTTGTCAGCTTTGTCTTCTTCAAGAGAGACAGGTCTGTCCTCTCAACTATCCCGACTAGAAAAAAATGAAATTTGCCCATGTCAGGAATTTTGACTCAGAGTGTATCTCACCCTCACTTTTGTACATCATCAAAAAGTGAGCATGAACACCCACAGAGTGGCAATATTGATGACTATGTTGGCACCCAAGCAATTTGGCATATGTGCAAACCTTGCTCTCCAATCTTCTCTTTGAAATAGTTACATTGTAGCTTTCTTATTAGACTGAGGATTAGTTATCTTTCTATGAGCACATTGTAGCTGGCCTAGTTTCTGTGGGTGAAAGAGTGTGAAAAAGCTTCCGCTTACATAAGTAAAGCCTTGATCAGTCTGCGTGAGTGGGCAGAAGAGGTTTTGTCAATGTGATGCACTGGTATTGTTGAATGTGGGTTCCGTTTATTGACACGTTTGCCCTGGATTTAGACAATAGTCTCTTTGTGGCTGTGATAACACATCATGTTTGAAATACAGGATTTTGTGCGCAGTGCAGGCTAGTATGCTCAGAATGAAACTCCTCACAAGGGTCGCGCAGGGTGCCCGAGTCCATCCAGCCAGGGGGCCGGGCACCCTGAATTGGTGGTCAGGCAATCGCAGAACAAACATCTTCTTTACTTATTTACATAAGTGTTTGATAAACAGCTAATTTTTTTTATCCTGATTAAAAAATAAAATGTGTAAAAATTTGCAACCCTATTATTGTAGACATGGCAAATATATATTCATGGTACAAAATCTTTCCATGCATATTTTTGATAAAACTATAACCGTGAAGCTTATTTTTGAAGAATTTTGAAGGCAAAATGTCCTCCAATTCTGCAATGACTCACATTTGAGTGGACTTTAAAAATTGAAGGGACGTCATTATACCAATCTTATTTATTTTATATTCTTGGCGACGCCACGACATCACTAGATCATCATTTCATCATTGCTTTCTGTTTATGATCTCACTTATGAACAGCATGCTGGAAAAAGTCCAATATTTTCTTCTTTAAAAGCATGCAGCAAAAAAGCATAATTGCTATTTTCCCCCAAATTCCTGTACACTACTTCATTATATGTATTTAATTATATCCCCTTGAATAAAAATAGAACCTTTTCATGGCAGCTTGTGAGTACAATTATCAATTTTTTAAAAATGTAGCTGTTCCAATAATCACTTTTAATCCATCTGCTTCATCAATTTATGATTGACGTCGTTTCCATTTTTTTTTTGGCCTGAGTAACCCGAGTCGTCGGCCGGTGGCCTCGTAAAACAGGAAGCTTTGCCTCTGGTCCTTCACAAGGAGGGGAGGAGGCACCACGAGGAAGGGAGATCTTGCAAACATGAGCGAGCCACGTCTGTCTGACCAGCTGATCGTTCCTCCCAGCGAGAGGAGGGGAGGCAGGGAGGGGAGGAGTGAACCCTGATGCTCCACTAATCTGCATGGGAGAGCGGAATCGCTCGGCACAAACAGCAGCTGCAGCCGGGCGAGACGTCTTCTTCCCCTGCTCAGGATGGAAAGACTGGGAAGGGAGTGACACCTTCAAAGGGAGAAAGCATTTGGCAGTTCATTTTTTATTGGAGGACTTTTTGCTTCAAAACAAGAGAACAAAACTCGACTAACTGATTAAAGAAAAGAGGAAACGCAAAGACGGTTAGTTTGCAGTGAAAGCAGGTTGATTTAGTTGTTTCCCAACGCTGAGCGGCAATGTCCTGGTTGTCTCCGGTCCAGTGGGCCAAATGGACGTGGTCGGCTGTCACGGGGGGCTCTGGAGACGACGTGCACGACGACTACAAGTAAGGGGCTCGCGGTTAACTTTTCCGGGCTGTGGCTGCAGAACTGCACATGGCTCTTTTCATCCTACTGTGCTTAATTTCAATGAGTTTGTCACTATATATATCTATATGTATATGTCATATCCATTCAAAATTGGAAGGATGACACCATAGATTAGATTTCTATCAGTGACACTGGCAGCCAGTGAGTTAAAGATGTGATGACAGTAAACAGAGAGGGAGGCTGCTGGCCTAGAAGTGGGAAGAACGTCGCATTTGGCCAGCGTGGGAAGGCATTTGCATGCTTTTGTTGTGTGCTGAAATGGTGCACTCACAGGAAAATTACATTACAAGTAGCTGTTTGAGCACACGCTGGCCTATTTTCTCCGTTTTTAATTTCCGAGAACCTGGCATTGGTTGTCACAAGACGACAATGTTAAATTTAGGACCACAAGGCCCTGGCGTTCACTTATGATGAGGAAATCATTTTTCTCAGAAACTACATTTGTTGAAAAGATACTTTTTACACTCATCAAAGAGAAAATAAAAATGCATGCCTTGCAAGAGTCTGGGTTTTAGGAGGTTAAGTTAAAAACAAGATGAGAGGCGCCCTGTCTCTCAGTCTGGTTGGGGGAGGGTTGTGAGAAGCCACAGTTTCCAATGCTTTTGGTTTTTTTCATCCACTTGTAGTTTCTTAGTAACCATACAAGATTGCAACCATTGGGCCCATCCATGGGTTGGGCTTCAAAGTGTGTATGTTGGATGTGAGGTTAGAAGTGTGTGTATGTGGGGTGTTGTGTATATCAGGATTAACTGTGGATGGTGCGAGCTGGTGTCAAAAGGAGTGTGGTTGTCTTTTCCGAGTGTTTTTCATTAGAGTGTGGTTGTTTTGATGTGCTTTTTATGCGTGGGCAAACGAGTGCTTTCCCACATCAACTCTGAATGTTTAAATTGGTTTCAGACCTAAAAGTGCAAGTGCTTTGTGTGGATGTGAATGTGCTGCTGGGATAGAGTCTCTCCATTGAGGGTAGAAAGGATGCAGGTGGACCCTGTGCTTTTTCAAAATCTCCCTTCCTTTCAATTCCCTTGAAACACCCCCATTGTTTCTTGACATTTCAAGAAAGCCACACCAAGGCATTCTATTCATGCATTTCTTGGTATTAAAAATGCTCAAGTGTAATTTGTTTTACTGCCATTGACCTGTTTGATTTTAGTTTTTTTTTTTTGTGTTACAAAAATGCAGCAATAGGAGAGATTCAACGATCAGAAAATTGGGTTCTAGAATTCTGGATTCTTTCCAACTATAAGCATAATGTTGACATTTTATTTCTTTTTTTGTCCTGTTCAGCTGCTTAGACACTCAGACCAGTAAACATCAGTTTTTTTAAAGGCTGCGACAGTTTTAATGTGCCACATGGGAGTTTGGTGCGTTGTTTATTCAGAGAGTGCAGCTGAACATAAAGGATTTATGGGTATTCAACCCAGTGTTTAACGACAGCTGCAATGGGTGCAGGTTTTCCTTCCAACCGATGAAGAGGATCCATTTTAACCAACCTGATGTCTTGAATGTTTAATCAGTTGATTGCAATCAAGTGCTGCTGGTTTCAGAAGATAACCTCATTGGTTAAACTGTCTGTATTGAACCAGTTGAGATAAAAACCTTCACCCACTGTGGCCCATTGTGGTTTGGATACCCCTAACTGTTAGGGAGACAAAAAGAACAAAATAAAAGAGGTAACAGTACATCAAAAATATGCCTTAATATACATGCTAACTAATAGGGTTACTATCTCGATATAATTACTGTATCTTAAAATTGGATACAGTGTTCATTTCACATAATGAGCATCTTCATGTATGGAAATTAATGACTTCCTCTCTTTATAGTTCAGATTCCGAAGGAACATACGAAACCCCAGAGGCAGAGTCTACAGGTGTTGTGAATTTGCTCAACCAGCTAGACAACTCTACACACACAGGTAATATACTCTGTTGTTGTTACTGTCCATACATTGTGATCAAGCCTCATGTAATGTTTGGAGATCATTATCATACGCAAGCTACAATTATCGACCTGAATGTGAATGATGCCCTGTCAAAGCATTCAAGCATGCAAATTGCTAATTTCCTCAACCTCTGCCAATATATAAACACAAAAAATGACATTGCATATCAGCACATCTATTTTGTGATAACTGCCACATCACTCATACCCACACACCATAAATACTTAGACGCAAACACAGAATTACAGATTTCAGAAAAGTGTAAAATTATTTTTAGTATGTGACTTTAAATCAGTTCTTTTCTAGCGGACGTCCAATCCATTTGTCTCAGCTGGGCGGGCAGCCAATGAGTTAAATGATTAAATAACATAATAAATCATATTTCCACTTCTATGTACCTTCATAAGTGTTGTCTGTCTCTTTTAACTATCATGACTATCCATATATTAAAATGTGTATTCGTTGGTTTGCTTCTTCGTTTGCTAAATTCATAATACATAATTTTGCTGAATAAAATTGGCATTATGAAATACTGCTTGACTATATTTAGACTGATGCCCAGAAGGGTGATTGTTGATACCGACTATTGATATTTAAACTTCATGTTGGAGCACTACTCCTGTTTCTGGTTGGCTTTTTTAATTAGGTAGGAAATGGCAATAAAGCAGAATGTTGACGTTGTCGGTAGGCCGGAGGGTGCCGTGGACTGTCTGTCTGGGTGGGGCTCCTCCACAGCTGTTCTCTCTCAAAAGGGCGTGAGTGCCCCAGAGCACTCTGTTTTGGGGCCAGGATATAAACTTGCACATTAACCTTCAACACTTGATTTATTCACCATGGATGTGATGGGTTATTCTTGTTTAATTGCTATAACACTTTCTGTTAGTGTTTTCTCAGTAACCTGAGTTCTGTGTACCGTGCATGTGACGTATGACTCAACAGAGTTTGGTTTGCCGCTGCGGTCGTTAGATTGCTGTTAACAGGATGTGAAGGCAATGCCAGAGGAAGCCTGCAGCCATTTTAAGTTTTCTACCAGAAGAAGTAGAGAGAACTACCCAAGGGTTAAGTGCCTGGATGACAAATAAAATCATCATAGCGTGCATGAGGAAGTTAATGGATTTCAACTCAATGGCCAGATCATAAGGAAGATATATGCACAACAGCTCTAGTTCAAGGGACTTGGCAAAAAGAATAATGCTCCATTTCGATTGGTGGTAACATGATCCCTAAATAACCCAGTGAAATAATACAGCATTGCTAATGAAGAGAACTGCAAGTATGCATGTTTCATAATAGTTTTGTCTTTCTTTGCTGCTATTTTAGACCACCAATTTATCCAGAAGAATTGCAGTCAGGATGAGGTTGATGCCCTGGACAACGTGACTGGCTCATCACCCAACAACAACAGCTTTGGGCTTGGCCAGAACCTCAATTTGACGTTAAAACCCAAACCTTCATCCCAGTCAAAATCCGTGTCACAAGCTCAACGACCTCCGTCCCTGTCTATCCACTCCCCACTAAACACACCGGATCCTTCAGAGGTGGACGATGAGGCCCCTGCGATCCCTGACCTGAGCTCAGATTCAAAGCCGATACCCATGAATGAACACGACTTGCTCAATGGCAACGTCAAATCTGATGGTGGAAAACCAGCCTGCTACCAAGAGGGAAGTGCACTCAGCTACAACATTGTCACGTGAGTAAAGTCAGAGAAATGGTTGCATGGTAGCGACTTGCAGTTACTGTAGACTCCTCCAGCTTGGACGGTGACTCCCATTTTCAAGCTGAACAAACACAGCTTTGTGTCTAATTGCTGAAGGGAACAAGAGTGAATGCACATGATTGTGCACAGTGAACCTGAGCACATCAAAGTGTGTGTTTGCTTTTTGTGCTTCTCTCAGTGCCTGCTAGGTCAGATCAGCTCATTAGTTACACTTGCATGGTCAAAACTAGAAAATATATAATAAGCATGCATTCAATTTCTCATGGTTTATATTGTTTGGGATCTAGATTTTGGGCCCGTGGACCTAAATTTGAGTGATTAGCTATTGTTGGCTGCCAATGGGTTAAAAAAAGCAGTATTGCTTTTGAAAAAGGTGTAACCAGAGCAACAACAAAAAATAAAATTAATAACTATCATCAGAGTAGGTTTTACCATGCAAACACATACATTTTTTTATATAGGTCTACTTGACTAAGTTGTAACTAGTACAATGAAAAATACCTTCAACCAAACGCCCCCTCTTGTGGTAGGATTGTATTTTGCTGTTCCAAAACAAAATAGGTACTGTAATGACTAGAATAGTATAGTAGTGTCAAAATTCCTCTTTCTTATATGTATATGCATGAAAAACAAGACTACATTGTTGTAATATTATTGTTTGAACGATTCATTATTTGACATTTACACAACAAAACCACACCACATGAGGGAGCCACGGTACAATTTAAAATTGTGTCAAATCCAACATATTCTTTTAAACAGTTTTAAAAGGCCCCAATGTCCAATGTGTTCAGGAAGTCATGGTAAAATGTAATTGTATAATATTGCACTTATGATTGAATTTATTAATGAAGTATTTTGAAAAATATCATCGGAAATTGGATTTATTCTGTCAAGTTTGACAATGAGATCCTTTCTCCAAAAAGATTTTGCATTATGCTCATTTTAATTGAGCATTTCCAATTTTTTTTATTTGGGAAACTTAATGTGTTTGTAATGAGTGGTTGTGATTGCATGTACTATTTAGGTATATTCTTTAACGCTGATTCTCAATTGAAGTGAGCATTTTTAGTGGAGCTTGTAATATTTGAAAGTGATTATTATTTTATTTTTTTACCCACATTCACTTCTCTTCTCTCACTTTTCATGTTCAGCAACTTGTGTGATGTAAAGCCGAAGCAATCGAAGCAAAAGGATATCAGTGATCAGGTAAAAATGTGTTTATCTTCTTGTCAGACTCCTCACTAGGATTGCGATCGCTTTCAATTGCTGATCATTATTATTATTATTTTAAATCAAGGATGATCTTGACGGCCATGCTACCGATGAGGAAAAGTTGGCCAGCACCACATGCGTCAAATCAAACAAGGACCAAAGCAGTGAGTTCCAGAATCAGTTCACTTACATTGTATATTCTTCCAATTTCAGTATTCACGGCCAATCCTCTTTTATTAAATGTATTGGAGGTCTAATGCCATCAATGACTTGCAAAGATTTTTCTTTTTAAAAATGAACTTTTGAGTGTTAATGGGACAATGTATTTCTGTTTTAATTCATCTAGCCTCTCATTGAATTCCCTATTTAAATAGCTCTGTTTTTACTACCATTGAAGGACAATATTGTGCGAGGATCTGATAGCTGTTAAAGTTTCGTCAACATGGCTCGCCCCCGCCCTACCTCTCTGGCACAAACGATCAGTTGATCAATCCAGGACAGTGAGAAGGTCATTAGTCCTCACTGTTTGCATACATTCAACATAAATGATTAACTGGGGCTGCAGCAACACACTGTAGTCACTCACGTGTGCTTTGACTGTACACCACCATCAGTGCTTATCTGCTTGAGAAGATAAACAAGATGTACCTTGTAAGCATAGTTTCTCGGATGATAAACACAAAAACGAACCTTTCGTTTGAATATACTTTGGAACACTGGTCTGGGAAATTCTATCTTAACTGCCATATTGTTTAGGAATAATGTTAAGTCACAGATTCACAATATTGCAATGCTCTACCTCTTAAAACTCATATAAATTCATCTCTTTTAGTCCAAGTCTGTCACGTGTCTTCCACGCCAGAAGAGCAATACAGCTGCACCTCGGTGAGAATTGTGCCTATTTTATTAAATTTGCTTCAGAATTGGCTAGTATAGCACTAAACATTACCCTGTGCTCATGTTGCTATACAAGGACTACTCTTGCCTGAAATCTTGTAGTGATCTACACCAGAAATTGTGACTTGAACAATAAATGGTCGCATAAAAACAAGCTTACAGCTGGGACTCCCTTAGGAACCGTTACTCGCCCTTATTGCTCCACTGCTGGTAATGCTGCAGCACAGTGACGCTGCATGTCTCATGGTGCCTATAGAGTTCCTCTTCTCAAGTGACAGATGGATTATGATTATCATCCCAGAGATTAGACTAGAGACATAATCCAGAGAAGGGCAGATCATGTATGGAGGTGGAAGGGGATGTGGGTGCAAGGGTTTGTAGGTGATCAAGGTTGGAGAAGAAGCAGAAAAGTTGAGCGATAAGTTTTGTTTACAGTAAAAAGTTGTGCCTTTTATAAATTTGAAAGACAAGTAAATGCCTATTTTAAAAAAACACTGAGAAATGGTCGCTATTAAGTAGGCAAATGGGAATGTCTTTGCCAGGAAAATGTATGTTTTTCTCCAATATTGCACATCAGAAAAGTGAATTTGTATAGTTTTTTTTTGTTTTAAGACACCTTATTACTAAGATTATTTCCACTGAGAATGCACATGGTAAGTGTTAATGGCCAATTATCTGAAAGTGTGAAAGCCATCTTGTCTCTATCCATTTATGTTCAATTTATGGTTTGATGCTATATTTAGATCCTGTGTACGTGAATGTGCTGAATTAGGCAACTGTTTGGGTTTCCTCTTCTCTCAGCACAATGGAGACCCAAGCCAGTGGAAGAACAAATCAGGAGGAAGTAGCATACAGAAAACGGGAAGCGAGGTTCTGGACTCCATCTGCATTAGTGAGGAAGAGAAAAACGCTGTTTTAACCCTCATCAGAGAGGAGGTACGGCATGTCGTCATATTATAATTGGACACCTTCTTTACTTTAATATCTAAATGTCCTGATCGTAGCAAATGCCTTTTTAAGATCATTGCAAAAGAGGCAGAAGTGAACGACTGGAAGAGGAAGTATGACGAAAGCAGACAGGAAGTCAATGAGATGAGGTGAAGACAAACCGTCAAACACACAGACAAAATATCAAATGCAATTAATGTTTGGTGCTTTTACAGAAAGATTGTCGCAGAGTATGAGAAGACAATCGCCCAGATGTTAGGTCAGTAAGAATATCCACTAAAGAGTCATCCTTCTCAACTAATATTCCTTTTTTTGTATATTTCTCTCATCAGATGATGAGCAGCGAAACAGCATGACTTCCCAGAAGGCTTTGCATGCGGTGACCATGGAGAAGGAGGCCGCTTTGACAGACCTCAACTCGGTGGAACGTTCGTTGTCTGACGTTTTCCGGCGCTACGAGAATATGAAAAGCACCCTCGAAGGCTTCAAGAAAGTACGTACAAACATTTGTCCTCATTTCACACACAGATGGATCAACAGTCACACTCATGTGAGAACTATGAAAGAGTATGAAACGTTTAAATAAGTGTGCCAGACGCTGGCTGGCAACTGACACTGCACCACTGCTTGGCAAGTAGACCGTGCAGTTTTTCCTGGTGTGTCATGCCACAAATTTAAGTCCAAGGAATTTGGTTTCTCAACAAGTTGCAATGAATCATTTGTTCCGTATAAAAAAAAAATTAAAACTGAAAAAAAAATGAAAAGCTAGTCCACTCGGGTTTCCCATTGGGGGTTTGGAGGTTGTTCCTCCACACAGCAGCTGGAGAAACAATTAGAGGAAAATAAATGGGTCTTTCCAAAATTGGAGTACATTTCCTTTTCTGCAGCACATTCATCCATAATAGGTCATAAACTATTAAATGCTTGATTGCAGTTTACAGCTCAATGGTAAAATTTTAGGAACGTAAATGTCCTCCAATTCTACAATGAGCCAAGTATAGAATTTTCATACAAACTCCTTCCACAGAATGAGGAGGTCCTGAAGAAATGTGCTCAGGAGTATCTGGCTAGAGTGAAGCAGGAGGAACAGAGATACCAAACACTCAAAGTCCATGCAGAGGAGAAGTTGGACAAGTAAGACTCACCTGAAACCATATTTAAAACTTAGAAAACCCCCTGCAGAAAAAAATGACTGTTTACCCCTTGCAGGGCCAATGAGGAGATCGCTCAAGTGCGTACAAAGGCCAGCTCAGAGAGCTTGGCGTTGAACGCCGGCCTGAGAAAGGAGCAAATGAAGAACGAGTCCCTGGAACAGGCTCTGCTGCAGAAGGCGAGTATCCACCGAGTGGGCCAGATTGTCAGGTTTATTATATCAAGCGATTGGTCACTTAGTCTCTTTTGTGCTACAGAATCAAGAGATTGAAGAGCTCACAAAGATCTGCGACGAGCTCATTGCCAAAATGGGGAAAGTAGACTGAGATGGACTGACTCATCTGCAGTTCCAGCTTGACTTCTAGTGTCTCTTCTGGTGTCTCCCATTGCTTCCCGTCTCTGACGTCATGCTAAAAGAGACTTGTCCCGTGTAGTCATGTTTTGATTGCATTTAGTGGACCCCGATGTGCTTGTGGCTTCAAAGAAATTCCCTGCTGCTAAACAGCGTATTTTTCATGCAACTCCAAGTGACATCACATATAAGGCGGATTGATGTCGCTTTTGAGTCATGCCCGCATAAACTTCGAATGTTGTTTTGGGTTAAAGCAACATTCTGAATAATTTATTCCCCCGCAATGTAACGAGGGTTCCGCGTGCTAGTAGATGGTTGCCAAAGCTCCACAACCGTGGGAAAAACAGTAAAATATACCACAACTTGTCTTCAGTTTCAACGATGCACATCTAGCATCAAAGACACGTATTCAGTATCAAATACACATTAATTTATCATAGAAATAAAAACAGACAATCAATAATCCGTTTTTTTTTTTTACTGTATGACAGTCCCATTTTAATTGGCTAACTGTTCTTTGTCACCATGATTTGTTTTAAAACATAATGTTGATTTCTTCACTCCCTTTTTGTTTAAATGTAAACAAAAAGCATGGAAATAAATTTGTTGAAATAAAACAGCTATGAAACTTAAAGCAGTCCTGAAAGTTTATTCATTGGGGGGAAAACTGAAAAAATAAATATGTGGCTTCCAGTTTTGGCCTAATTGACAATGACTATAGCATTGTTCTACAATTGCCCTAATACAGTAATCTATTAATATCCAAATTCTAATAAACTGTTATGCTAGAGTTTATCAGTGATGTAAACATTACATCGTGAAAACTTCCTTATTTCATCAATGACGTATCATCGTCATGCTACAGCTGTTCTTTTGATTCCCATTTTGAGTGTTGTCATATGTGCAATACGTCACTCCTTTGACCTACAGACCAATGACGTTGCCTTCTCTTAATTGTGACCCACACCCCCTTGCACGCACCCCACCTGGAGCGTGAGAAGCGTGTCTTTGGAGAGACAAAAAGACCCAACTGTGGTCATGTCTCTTCTGTTAAATCAATTAGCAGGGTATTCTGGCTGTGCAGCATATATTGAGATTAGAGAGATTAGATTTTAATGCCATCAGGCGGGTTCCAACGTCTAAAACTTCCACCCTGGTCGTTGTGCCCTTCCCATCGCTTTGTCTTAGCCACTCGCACTCTGGGCCCAACGTTTGCTGCCATGAAGGTTCTTTTTGCTCTGCTGCTTGTCCTCTCTCTGGCCGGCAACAGTAAGTTTTTATCACACGAGTGGGGGTTAAACTCAATGATGCTCTTTAAGGGACCGGGGATTAAAAAAAAAAATTATGAAGGGAAAATGTGTTTTCTAAGGGTCTCTGGATAATATTCATTGAGGCTAAAGTTAGTTGCATTTTTCTAAATATGATAGTTATCATGCCGATAAATAGCACTAAACTTATTTCTTTATCTTTGAATGGGACTTTTACTGTTAAAATATCTACTCTTGGCTACTGAACTGGATTTTATTGTTAGTGTTTTGGCAATGTTTTTGTAGATTTAGGATCTTCACCTTTTATTATGTATTTTTTGCAAGGAGGTACCATATTCAGCTTCCAGTTAAACACAATTATAATCATTATTCATTATAGTAAAGACTAGCATGACAAGGGATGGCAATTCCATTCAAGTCTTGATATATTCCTGTTAAGCACTGGCCTATCAGATGGTCTCTAAGTACTACTTGAGATAGAGAGAAGGAAGTCAAATAATTGTTACAATATGGTAATTGTGTGTGTTTAATATTGTGGTCGGTTGCCATGGTATAAACTCAAACATCCTGTCTGCAAGGCTACCAAACGAGGCGTCCCGTAAGCGTTCATGCTTAATTGCAAGTCAGGTGTTCTGCCCTGTTCTGTCTGTAAAGGCGACGCCCTGAAATGCCACACGTGTGCAGCATCCAGCGAGGATGACTGCAACAAACAAGGCTCCGCCGCTTGCCCACAGTATGCCGATGCCTGCGCCACCATCACCGGACCCCGTCAGTAAATATAGCAGTGACACAATCATTGATAATTGAGTCCCACTTTAGGCCCAAGTTCCAACATCCCAGACAGAAGTTCAACTGCACTTCTCTTTCAGACACAGTCCTCAAATCGTGCACCTACAAGGCTTTCTGCGACAAAGCTCACGGGAGCAACTCTGGGGCGAAGATGGAGTGTTGCTATGGCGACAACTGTAACGGCCCGCACAAGAGCCACAGCCAAGGGGATAAGCACCACAGCGGGACGGTGGCTCTGTCCTGCAGCCCCGCGTTGCTTCTCAGTGTCGTCCTCCTACGTTTTAATCTTTAGTCAAATGTAAACACTCCGACACTGTATTATTATTGTTACCTAAAGTTCTTTTTTCACTCGAGCCGTCCATTCTTTGGACCATTTATTCTTCTTAATCCACAGTTGTTTATTTCAAGCACTTTAACAAATACAGAATTTTGCGCATTGTAATTTAGATATGAGCACCATTTTTTTTCCTAAATAGGACAAAGGTCTCAAACTTGCAGTTCAGGGGCCAATTGCGCCCCACGGGATGATACTCGGTGTAACAGCAAACATTGACAGAGATTTAGAGACGTAGAATGGTGCATATTTGTTTTCTTTGGTAAATCATTGTATAAATTTATGAATAAAATGTGAGCATGCCTATAAATAATTTCACTCATTATTTTGGTAGAGTACATCAAACAGGTAGTCTTATAGTAATTCTTCGTTTCAAAACAGTTGGTGATCCCAGGTGTAAACAAACTGTTAAAAACATTACAAATCCAAATACAAATTGGGCCATTAGAGTCAGACCACAGACATTCAATTATTATTATTATTTTTTCATCTGTTACCTTCAGGCAAAAGCATGAAAATGGGGAATGGAAACTATTTTTATCATCAAAAGAAAAGTGCCCCTTGGCTTCAATATTAAATATATTGCAGTGTTTTAATAGTTTATATTTGTATGAAGCCGTCTAACATGGATAAAGGAATAAATTTAGTAATTAAATGCCTCAAGAAAAGAACTTAGGCATAAAGTTGAAGCGTGAAATCAGTGATGTGTACTTAATCGGGTCATATGATGTGCCACCACTTCCTCTTCTGCTTGCAGAAGGCGAACATGTGAAAGACAACTCATAGTTATGAAGTGAAAAGTGGAGCTCACATGAAGATTGCACACTTGGCTGAAGACATTATTCAAGACAAAAATCCATCATGTGCTTTTTACCATCAGGTTTTCATCACCTGACTGAAATGTTCATCTCCAGGGGGCCTCATGTCGGAGCCCAGCAGATGAATGGTTAGCGCGTCGGCCTCACAGTGGGCGACCTGGGTTCAAATCCAGGTTGGTCCACCTGTGTGGAGTTTGCATGTTCTACACGGGCACACGTGGGTTTTCTCCAGGTACTCCAGTTTCCTCCCACATCCCAAAAACATTGAGGGTATCCAGGTTGAACACTCAAAATTGCCCTGACATACGAGTGTGAATGTGATTGGTTGTTTGTCTCCTTGTGCCCTGCGATTGGCTGCCCATAGTTGGCTTGGCATGGATATGATTCAGCGCCCCCGGGATCCTAGTGAGGATAAATTCAGAAAATGAATCAGTGAAAGATGGAAAAATGTGCTTTTCCACTAGATGGCAGAGCTCTTACATCACTTGTGCGTCTACATACTTTTTGTAGTGGTGTCATTGGATTTTTATTTATTTATTTATTTATTTTTACCCCATCCCACTTAAAATATGTGGCTTTGCTCAATAAATGTTGGGAAACACTGGTGTGTTTGTGCATGACCTACTTGACTGCCATCCAAAGCAGATAACAAAACTGTGAGCAGATTCTGCACACTTGCAGAGGACATACCACAACAAAAACGGTAAACTGCGGTGGCTTTTCCAAATAATTGTGGCGAGAAAAGAGGCGATTTGTGTCTGCTAGTTCCTCATATAGGCAGGCAGAGAAGGAGGAGGAGACGGAGGATCATATCCGGGGTTGGTTTTATTCTAATAACGAAACGTGCAACCCGGAAAGAAGAAGCAGGCAGAAGACGCCTGTTGTGTTATTCGCCCAACGCGATCTCATTGGAGGGGAGGGCAGGCCGGTTCACGGCGGTTGAGGGGGCCTCCGGTGCTCGGCCAAAAGTTTCTTTTGGAGCACACCAGCTAGTCTTTCGTCATGGTGCTCTGCAGCCACAAGTGTGCCCAGTAGCGATTTGGTTGGGACAGGACTGCGAGGCGGGTGAGTCCACACGGTTAAACTTCATAAGTCTGTGTGCGTGCGCGCGCGTGTGTGTGTGTGCGTGTGTGTGTGTGTGTGTGTGCGTGTGTGTGTGTGTGTGTGTGTGTGTGTGTGTGTGTGTGTGTGTGTGTGTGTGTGTGTGTGAATGTGTGTGTGTGAATGTGTATGTGTGTGTCAATGTGTGTGTGTGTCAATGTGTGTGTGTGTCAATGTGTGTGTGTGTGTGTGTGTGTGTGTGTGTGTGTGTGTGTGTGTGTGTGTGTGTGTGTGTGTGTGTGTGTGTGTGTGTGTGTGTGTGAGTGAATGTGTCTGTGTGTGTGAATGTGTCTGTGTGTGTGAATGTGTCTGTGTGTGTGAGTGTGTGTGTGAGTGTGTGAGTGTGTGTGTGTGTGTGTGTGTGTGTGAATGTGTGTGTGTGTGCGTGAGTTTGAGTGTGTGTGTGTTGACTTTGGTCGACAAGAACATGTCAGGTGCAGTCATCTTCTATCTAGTCTTCATCATCTTTGTCGTCATCATTTTACTTGTATAATGACAATACTAAAGATATTCAATTCCATTCTTATTTCAAATGGTTTGGACGTCTAAGGTCGTCAATGGGTCATAAACATGACATTCTAATTTATTTTTCTTGAAATGGTTAACAAGAATCTTTATATTGGGATATCTTGTACTTTATATAGACGTGTTCGCATTGGTTGGAAAACATTGGTGTAAAGTCATTTTCTACTCTGCTGTCCCAATACATTTGTCTGTATGGCCTATCAGTGACTAGAAATTATTCAAGTAAAGGAAAAGATTCACTTTAGCTAACAAATAAGTCTTGCCTCAGTGAACTTGATGAAAGTGAAGCTTCACTGTAGCACATCACCACCACCACTTCCAATGCATCATTTTTTAGCCTTCTTGTCATTCTTCTGATTAGTCCCAGACATTTTGATGAAATCACGTGCTTCAGTCAGTGGTTGTCCAAAAAAAAAATCTCAGGATAGAATAGCTTGAAAAACTCCATAAGTACCACAGATGTGCTATTATCAGTGTTTGGATGAAATCCATGTGTGTCATTCTCCCACATTGACCAAAAATGCCACAACTTCTTCCCCTGCTCCTCCTCTTAATGGTTCAACCAGATGTTTTATGATCCTGAAATGTTGTGTGTATTTATTTGTGTGGCATGTGTGCCAGAGTGAGTCAGGCAATGCTATCATTTTCCTTTTTTGGGCTGAAGTTTCTGCACAAGGGTTTTAGTCCTCTATTTGAGTGACATATCTTTTAATTTTCCTTTTTTTCAATTCATTTGAATATCAACCATGTATATCAACTGAATTTAGGCATAAGTTATCTTTTTTTAAATTTTTTTTACAATTTAGTGCTCCATGTGCGACTCTTATAAGGATTAGTAGTATCGAAAGTTAAGGCCTCCTATGAGCGCCACTTTATAACAGTATGGCAGCAGTAAATTTCTGCAGATGAATATTTTCAATACAGTTGTATTTTCTTATGTGATAACCCCTCACCTAGTTCTCCATCTTTCTGAAATGTCAGGAATTTCATCTCTGATTGTGTAATGTTAACGTTCTTTTTATTTATCGCGTTTGGAAGAAAAGTGCATGTATGCATTCTCTTTGAGTTAGTGCTTAGAGAATGTTTGACTTGAGGCAAGGATTGCAGCAAGATGACAACATGAGTAAAGAAATCAACTTGCCACTCATGTGCTTGGCTCCAGAAAAATGTGTGTTTTTGCGTGCGTGCGGATGACACCCAACATCTTCAGCATACCAAAGTCACTGAGTGACTGTCTGATTCACACGCATGGCATGGTCTTAATGAATACATTTCAGCATCTTCATGCAGCCACCTCCTCCATTACCAACAGTCTGGTGTCTGGCCAGTGGAAATGTGTGCAGATCTTGAGTGCAGTCTGTAATTTTTGGCTTTGGTGGAGGCCCGAGTTCGCCTCAGGCTTTAGCTGCTGCTCAGCCTCAATCATGTCACATGAAAAACTGCTGAGTGTGAGATGCTCTTGCGCTTTCTCACTTCCTGTGTGCACGCACATGTGTATTGAGGCCTGTTCCACTTGAGCATACTAACGTGACTTTTTTTTTAATGTTCCAGTGATATGTGATAGCAGCGGCAGGATGCCGTACGTGGATCGTCTGAACCGCGTGTGTGGCTTCTTGGACATCGAGGAGAAAGAGAACAGCAGTCGTTTCCAGAGACGTTACTTCATCCTGGATACGCAGGGAAATGTTTTGCTTTGGTACATGGACAACCCTCAGGTGCGTCGTACTGTATGACACAACATGCTGGAACAAACTGTAAAAGGAAGTGACCAATACAAGCCGGGATAACCTTGGACTGTGATACTGTGACACATTTGTGTGTGACTCTGTATCTGTGTTTGTCATGCAGAACCTGCCCAGTGGAGCAAGTTTTGTTGGCAGCCTGAGACTAACTTATATCTCCAAGGTAAACTTCCTATTAGTTTTTGAATTGTTTTTCAACTATGAAAAGTTAAAGTTGTTCACATTTGTACATGTGAAATTTGAAATGTTCAAATAGTGGATTTAATTGTGATAGGGTTAAAGAGTTATCGATTCGTTTGGGTAAAATTGATCATGGAATTCGCAAGGGGGTGTAACGATTAACGGATTTGAATTGATTAGTTAAGCTAGGAGACAATCTAATTGATTGAAACGCCAAAGTTTGATCAACTAACTATTAGAACACCATTTTTTTCTTGGTTTCATTTGCATTTTCTCGTAACTTGAGTGCTAAATCTTGCAGGAAGTGGTGAATTGTTTGGTTTTGTGAATTGGGGGATAGCAGGCTTATTCTAACTTCTGCCCCCAACTGGTCTGAAAAAAACAAAATATGAGAGTTCAAAATAGTCTTTGTCCAACCAAAATTATATCAAAATTATATTGATAATTTGGCCTATTGGAAACTGATTGGTTGCCATTGATTTAATACAGTTAGATTAGTCCAGATTGATCTTGATAGAAACTTTACTCTTCAACTTCCCCACTTCTCCCAAACTGGCTTGTAACTTTTTTCTCCAGTGATTATCTTCACATCTGCTGACTTTTGGTTCCACCTCATAGATAATCTATATTCTCTTTGTAAAGAGAATATATTTTCTGCCGCTTCGTGCATTTGATGTCTTTTTGGAATGTGCTGGTGTACCGAACGATGGGGCCAGTGGGCGTACGGAGATAGATGGCTTTGGTGCAGTCTGAAAGATAGAAAGAATCTGATCTATCTGCAGCTGAAGCTAATGGTCACATGCAGAGTTGAGCTGCGAAAGAGCTGCTGACGACTTCCAGATGTTGACTTGAGCAGATCACATCTGGCTTCAATGCTGACAGCTTCTCTCAGGACACTTGAAATCAAAGATATCAACTTCTAATTCCACAGTCGGCTTTTTTATTTTTTTTTTAACTGGAAAAATATTGTTATTTTCTGATATTTTGCCGATATTAATCTGATGCCAATCCGATACCTGTATTTTTAGACCAGTAAAAATAATGCTAAAAATGATACACACAGTAACTGACTTATTTTTCATGTATTAAATCAAGCAATTTGGGTACCTCCTCGAGAAATGTTCTATATTTATAAATATTTTACGATGCTCTATCACTATCTGACTCAACCGACATTTTTGTCCCAGTGGTTTGATTTATTGTTACCAGATTTGTTATCGTAACCAAAACCAAAACTGTCCGATGCTCCCAAAATAGTTTTTACTGCAAACTCAGTCATGTTTGACTTTAATTCTGTTCTGCTGTGGCAGGTAAATGAAGCTACAGGGAAGCAGAAGCCAAAGACAGAGTTCTGCTTTGGTAGGTCCTCAGGGAAACCGAGTCACAGTCACATACTGTCAAAGAAAATTATTTTTATACATGTGCTAGACTGATAAACTATTAAAGTTGTTTCTTTCTTCCTCACAGTCATCAACGCAGTTTCCCGAAGGTACTTCCTCCAAGGCAACGACGTGACTGACATGAGGGACTGGGTCACTGCTCTCAATCAGGCCAGCAAGATTACTGTAAGCATAGCACACACCAAAACAATTCCTTTGTTTTAGAATATTTTATTGGATTGGAATGGATTGGATAACTATTCATCCCGTATTTGAGAAATTTCATTGTCACAGTAGCAAGAGGGTGAGAAAACAGATAGGTAATAAGTAAGTAGAGAAAGTAATATATATTCATACATATACTTTTTTTTTAAATATTGGACTGTTTTTTTGCCAAGGTATTATTATTTTGTTCACGTAAATAGGGAAATGCAAACAAATGTTACATACCTGTTTGAATGTTTAATTTTATGCAAACTTGTCTTGTTTTAATGGGAAAGTAAGACTTCAGCTGCCTTTTTATATTCATTCCCGTATGATATTGTTGTGCTTTACAACATAAAGTATCATCTCTTCTTTTATACTTGTCTTGAAATGAGTAGTTATGTCATGTGCCTCTCTCATCTTAAACCAGTTTGGCCATTTTGTGACAAGTCTGCCATTAACAAGGCATTTCAAGTGCTGTTTTTCTATTGCGCTGCCAATGTTCTGACATCTTTACAAATGCTTAACAACATTGTTTAACTCTTGTTTACTGCAATGAGAGCCTAAAACCGCACGTCAACTGTTCTCTCCACACTTAAATTTGAGTTTTTTGTCAAATGCAATGGGGTCCTAAAATCTAATTTTATCATATTGTGTGTAACTTCATTATTGCTAATAATGTGACGAGTGAGTAGAAAAATCTCTCAAACGGGACATTGTTTTAAATTATGGTTGAACAGATTAATGGCAGTTACCAACACAATCTAGTCTTATTTTAGTCTGCACTGATAATACATTTCCCATTTTATATTGAAAACCCAAAGTAGTCATTTGATTTGTCCTAAGGAAAATTTAGGAGAATTACATAATTACAGGTCAAATGACGCCAAAAAGGCTTTTATTGACAATTTGTAAGAAGCAGTTTGACATTTTTGACTTTCATACTTCTAAAAACCATAATAACATAAGTGCTAATTCCAGTGTATTGGCCATCAAAGGCAGTGAATGTGGTAAAAAATAATTGTACAGTCCTTGATTTAATCATAAAAAAATGTCAGAAAGATAATTTACTTCACTTGCCTTAAATTCTTGACTCGCTTAATATTGACACCAGTGTATAAAGTGCTCTACCATACTGTAATAGTCAAAAAAAAGTCAAATGTATTATAATGCTTAGGTTTTCCAACCTTGAATGCGCCTATGTAACAATTTCTAGGAGAAAATTCCACTATCCAATTCCGTTGTCTCCATAATTAATTTAAATAGTTCTTCATTTATTTTGATGCCCACTGAATTGAGATCTTTTGCATCACTCACCAAGTCATGACTTGAACTCAATGTTATATTACTAAGGTTCCTAAATCTGGTCCTGCACCCCCAAGATCGGATGTGGCCGCATTTATCAGCGATATTTATGGAGGTGGGAAGCAGCATGCGTACAAGGCAGAGATCCACGGAGGTGTGGTGGTGCACACACCCCTTCTGGTAAACACAACGCTACCCATAATTTCAAACATTTATACTAGCAAATGTTACTTTTGTGGTGATCATGCACAAGTCAAACATATGATCAAACATGTATGCAGCTGAGGTTTTGTTGACTTTTTGTGGTGCAATAAAGAGATTATAATTTTACAGAACGAGGGCAGCAAGCCTGGCGTGCTGCGGTTCGGCTACTGTGTCAAACAAGGCAATGTTGTGAGTGTGCGTCCCCATTTAAAGTGTTTTAATGAAGGAGTTGCATGAGGAACTGAAATGTCACGCGATGTTTCTTTCAGAGAAAAAGCTGGAAGAGACGTTTTTTCACCCTGGATAACAATGCAGTCAGCTATTACAAGTCCGAGATGGTGAGGCGACGTCTTTGGCAGATCTTTATCGGGGTTTTGCCTTGTCTGTTCACCCCTCTTTCGCGCATGTGTGTGTGTATCAGGACAAAGAGCCTCTGCGAGCCATTCCCCTCAGGGACATTCAGAAAGTTCATGAATGCCTCGTCAAATCAGGGTGAGTCAATGAGACCGCAGAGTCCAACATACTCTCTCACCACCTCTCTCATTCCCTGGTAATTGATTATAAACACATGCAGTCAGTATGTGCTCAGCCAGATAATGTTCTGTGTCAACTTTTCAAGAATTGGTACTATAAACACAGTGCAACAGTATTTTGTCAGTAGTTTTTCAGTTTTTATCTGGCAAACGTCTTAAGTTTAAACTTTACAACTCCCCTGTAAATAAAAACATAAGGAGTCTTAAAAAACGGCTTGTAATACTGTGTAAAAATTTGTTTCCATAAGAGAACTCCTGCAGAGAGACAATCTGTTTGAGATCATCACCGGATCTCGGACATTCTATATCCAGGTAAGCTTATGATCTCATATAGTTCCAAATGCAAGTTTCACTCAATGGGATTGCAGTATATATAAGAGTTATGCCACATATGTGCTAGTACCCTTATGCAATAATCCATAAGTCACAGTGATGTCAATCTGTGAGGAAGTAAGCAGGTGCGTGTGTGTTTTGAGACGTTTTCTTGAAATGCTCTGCTGCCAAAGTGTAGCACAAAACTCAGTTATGAGTGTTGTTTTTCTGAAGCAACCACAGACATCTGTTACCATAACAATAATAACATCCTGTTGATTCCTTCCCATGGGAGGACAGCTGAAAGAAATGGCAAGCATAAGCACATTTGTTTTTGTGCTAGATAGGGGAAGCCTGCTACACACTCTGTCAACTGAATGGAAAATTATTGTCTATGCCAAATGATTGAAATACAATTGAACCTTTTTACAAAGATAAACAGTTAAGACTTTGCGCACGCTATCTTAACTTGAGTCTATGTTGTATTAACCCAGTCAAAGGGATTCAAATAACTGTTACTCAGTTCGACCTGTTTCTGCAGTTTAGTTTAAATAGTACTTATTTTAGAACAGTGAAGTGATTCAGGCATTCTATTGGAGATAAACATTTATCTTTTTGTTGCTGGGTTTACAAAAATAAACAAAAGAATACTGACATATTTTTTACTTGTCAATTTTGTAATGTGTGACCACATCTGTCCACAGACAGACTCTCCAGAGGACATGCATGGCTGGATCAGGGACATCGAAATGAAGATTCAAGACTTTCGAGGTCCTACCAAGGTATATTCTGCCACTCTCCCCAACACCAGTATTACCAATTGCAAGGAAGTATTTTTGTTGTTGTTGCATAATCAGGTTTGTCCATCAATGGGTGTTATTCACGGGCTGCAATTGCAATGTCCTCTCTTTTAAACGGTGGGAAAGTCACCAAGCTACTCAATAATGCAATGTTTTTGATTACAGAACTTTTTTTTTTTTGGTCCGCGGATTTCCTCTTTCATCTTCAATTGGTCGCATTCTTTTGCACAATGCTCGCTCGAAACTGATGTCTTTTCCTTGGTATGAGTTTCAAGTGTGCCACTACAAACAGTGAATATGCTACATATTTGCCCGTCACTCTCAAACTGGTTCAGTGTACATAAGACATCATTTTGAATGGTTGGTTCTCTTGCCAGCTCTTCCTGCCTTTTCAAACAAACTGGTTCTGACAGGATCTCATCTCAGGCAAATATGTCCATCTGATTTTTATTTAGAAATGTCACCAGTCAATCTAAAAAAAATGTGTTTAACTACAAAAATGAGAGCTATTTTCTAGATTAGTTTGTAAATAGAATCTATCCATAGTCATAAACCATAGTGATGTGTCTTTTTTTCCTTGTCATTTTTCGCTGAAGGGATTTTCATTCAAACGAGGCTCTTCTCTCTATCGAAGTCACAATCCTTCTTCAAGTCGAAGTCAGCAGATGGTGGAAAAGCGCCCCATTCTTGTAAAATCGTGCTCCATCGCACCGGGCTGGCAGCCATGGACGCCCATGCCTGCAAATGAGCCCTCAATTTTGGACGCAGAGGACAATGACCGAAGTGCTTTTAGCAACATTCATACGATGGCCTCGCTGTCTTCCTCTCCCAACTCTTCCTCCACGTCCTCCTCCTCCAACTCGCTCTCGACCCTATCCTCTTGCCCCGGCGTGCCCAGTAGCGGTTTGGGCATCCTCACGTCCTCAGGGGACGTGGCGTGCGGCCGTCGGAGGCACCGCTCGCAGCCTCAGCCCCCCACGGGCTGCATGTTCCCTTTCAACTTGGATGACGAAAGCATCCGTACCACTGATGTCTAGAAATCTGCGCTTCTGTGTGATTCTTGTTACCTACGTTAACATGAATGTGACTGCTTATTGTGGTTTTCTTAACCCTTACTAATAAGGTCACCCAGCGTCAACGACATGGCAAGCGGCGATAGTGTGTGTGTGGAGCTTCCACTAAAAACTTGAATTATGATGTGAATCGATCTTGCAGGGTTACAAATGATTGCACATGCTTTTAACCTTTTGTCTTCTATTAGATTATGTTCTCTGCATAACAACTTCTATTTTTAGAGCCCTCTCTTTTAGCATTCTGTTCACAAGAGACATCTGACGCAAAGTCCTGGCAGTGACCTTCATTAACATTCGACATGCGTTTCCTGGTCACAAACAAGACCAGTAAAAGCGTTCCTCTGCCAACTTCAAGTTAAGCCTAAAGATTAAACCATCAGTGCTTGGTGCACACCAAACAGTGGTGCGAATATAAATAAAATGACCACTATACGGTACTCGATGAAGGATAGAAAGTAAGGTTTCTATGTGTTGAAATGTGATAGCCACCACATTCACCCTGCATTATTTTGGTGGTGTACATGCTGCCACTTCTGGTAATTTATTTGCATTTTTTTTTGCACTTATTTTATTTTCCCACGTTTTTATATTCATCACTGTCATAACTTGAAGTAGTTTGTGTACGGCTTCAACTGCTTTGTTCACGTTTCTGCCTGCTTTTATAATAAATTCTGTTTCTTTTTATAGTTGGTTGCTCATATTAAATGGTAACGGATGACTGAATTTGGTTATTAATTTTAAAGTTAATGTCATGGGGCTTGTATTTTTGTCCTTAAGGTCTAAGTATATAAACTAGGAATATAGTTTGGTCAGTTTATCATTGCGGCCTTTTGAGAAGCGATCTTGACGGCCTTCTCGGTGGATTCCGTTGTTTTTTTCCGTTTGGTCTGAAGAAGTCACTTGTATAGCATACAGGTTCCATAGAATAAATCTAATTGTTTTAAATTAAAACATGTTTTTACTAATCATTTACATTTTCTAGAGCACTCCATACTTCATTGGGTGTCAATAACAGCGCTAGACATTCAGTCTTTTTGTCTGAGAGAGGCAGGCAGCGATTGATTGGATGTCTATTATTGTCCTTTGCAGGTAAGGTCTCATCTCATCCCTTTTTCTGAACCACTATATCTTCAGTAGGGTGCGAATGGCTGGACAACTGGTATGGAATGTAGATGAATATTTGCTTTGATATTGTAGTATTTTGTCATTTATACATATAGCTTCATATGTATATGATTCACAAGCATAAAACATGTTCTATATGGATAGGTACAGTCATCAGCTATCTGCATATTTGTGTCCCCCTAACTGAGAGCTTAGTGGAGGAAGACCTTAAGGTGAGCTCTTTTCATTTCTCCACCCATTAAAATGTGATGTTACTTTCAACATTTTGTGTAGCCTTATAATCAATGTTTGTTTTCATCACTCTATTAGAAAACTTTGTCTCAATTGTCATTCATGCTTTTCAGTTGAAATTCACAATAACTGAACTAACCTCTGTTCCGACTCTTTGCGAAGTGAGCTTGGGCAACACTCAGTGAAGTCCTACTTCAAGTTTGAACGTTTTCTCCCTCTGGGCTAACTCATTTGACCTTTCACCCTGTCGCCTCAGATGTGCTTGTGGTGAAGACCCAAAGACAAGCTTACAAACGTGTCCAACCAAGCCCGGCACTTGTGATAACTGAAGACTTTCACACGTCCAGTGTAGCGGTCCATTAGGTAAAGAGCCTAAAACTATGTCCCGACCCTTGACCCTGTCCTCGTCTGTGTCCACCGGGCTGCCAAATCTTAAATGTCTCAGTCCAACAGTTTAAATTGTGTCAGCTGACGCCCTGAACACCTGCCAAATGTCAGCTGTGTTGAAATGAGTTTCGGTCAGGTAACGACAGAACCAGTGCAGGTATACTAACAAGTTGAGCAGCAATGGAGATAAAGTAAACTGGATTATTCAAATTGGCTGGATGTGAACATCCAAATTTGCACATTTGACAATCTATATTTTTCTCCAAATTGCCTCCGAGGTTGATTTTTATTTGCTCGTTTTTGCATTCGCGCAGTGTAAAAGGTCACTTGGCACTTGACTTTAACGCCTTGGAGTGACAGCCTTTCTTAAGGCAGACAGACACTCTGCATCCCCAAATGTTAATGTTCCCACATGAATAAGCAGCATCACTCTGCCCTTACTGGGCCTTTTTAGCCATGTTTAAATGTTACTCCCAGCATGCTCCTGGGGAAATTAGACAGGATTTATGTTGTTCTCTTTCTTGCACAAAAGAATGCATGAACCACCTAAAGTGTTGGATGGAGTCCTGCTGCTGTTGATCTATTTCGTTTCCATTTTGTCACTTATTCTCTTTTACTTTCTCACTTCATGTTGAGGCCTTGCTTTTAAATGAAAAGGCCACAAGAGGGCAGCGCGAGACTGTGGATGGAAAACGTCATCTTCACATTTAATAACCAACAATCAAATCGTGACAAAATAACCATTTTTTTGTTTTGATTATGTGTGCTTAGAAACAAATCAATATATTTTCAACCTGAAATCAGAAAGCTTCATAGTTTAAATACGTAGAAAAAGGCAAACGTGATACTAAATTGAAGCTTGGATGTAAACTTTAAGAAGGTATAAGCTTCAATTTGTGTATTCTACGCATCAATTAATTTGTATTGTAACCAGTTGTTTAAGTAATTTGTATAGAAAACACATTGATTTTGTAGACGTCCGACTAATTTCAGCTGGGAAGACTGACACTCAGGCCCCAGGCTTTAAATGTTTTCAATCTTAACATGCCCACCTTGTCATAGGGAAATATTTGTTGCAGAAATCATTGATCTAACAGTAAACAATCACCAAGCGAAGGGTTATTCTATGTGTTTTTCAAAAAAGATTGACGAGAACAATCAAGACGAGAATTAAAAAAAAAATGAAAATAAGCAAATCTTACTCAACTTTTTGGGGACATTAAACATGTCAAAGGTGTTTGACAGAATCCATTTTTTTTTGTTTAAATCATAAATGTGATCATGGATTACTAAAATTTGGGGCTCCCCAACGTGGATCTTTTGTGTTTCGACTCCGAAGAAGGGCAGATCATTCTTACAAACCATTTCAGGGTGGGAATTCCTAAATGCTCACTAGCAATAAAGTCCTATTAATGTAGACCAGGTTTTCCTTCAACTGGACCCACGCCTTGTCTGGATCTCCGCCAACCCCCCCGAAATCTGCGCTTTTCCCACATGAGACCACCTCGCAGGCTGGATGCAAGCGGGCAGGGAGGGGTTGTGGAATGTATTTGGCCCTGTGTGATGTGATTGTTTGCAGAGAACTGGCTTGACCTCACCCTCCCATGCCACACACACACATACATACACACTCTTTGTGGTCCAGCCCTAGGTGTGTGAGACGGACCTGCTGAGTGCAGGAGGTCCGGGACCCCTTCGCCACTTCCTCCAGACGGAGAACAGAGGAGCCAGTCAGCTGAAGCCCGGATGGGACGATAATAATGAGCAGTGCAGTCGCCAGCGCCACCTCATTTCAGGTATTATTGAAACCTTCTCCTCTCACTTTTCATCTGCTCCGCAGGCCAGGCCAGGCCAGAGCAGGCCAGACCGGGCCAGACCAGGCAGCTGCACAGTCTCGGTGGAACCCAATCGTGCATTCAATGAGAAATTTAAAAGGAGACAAGTCAAGTTTAGTCCATTTCGACTTGGGCCATTATTTGCGTGCAGTTTTGAGATTGCTAAATTTGTATGTTACATCGGCTGCCATTTATACATTGGCTGCCATTTACGTCTTAAGTTAAATGAGTGCAAATGGCATTTGATATTTACTATCGGAGACTACCCCAGTGTAATTTTTTTTTTAGGAAATATTTTAAAGTACTAGTTCATTTTTTTACTCATAACATCAAGATATAACTCCTGGTGGGTCTTCTACCTGCAAAGAGTTATATTTTGATGTTATGAGTGAAAATTGACTTAACAACCTGTGGATACAAAAAATGAAGTATCAAGGATGTGTGTCATTCATATTATTCATATATGTAAATTTCAAGCACATTTATACAAGTATGTACTTTTACATTACAGTTCATAAAAATGGACAGTCCAATTGAAAACATTTAAATTAGCTCCTACCCCAATTTAAACAGTTTTGTAACATGTACATGAAGTAAAGTTACACTTATTTACGTCTGCCAAGAATTTATGATAAACAATTTACACTGATTACGGAAATGTATTTATGTTTGCCTCAAATGTTCAGTATCTATGAATACAATTAGTACTTGAGTTTCATTTTTGCATGTGATTCGAGCGAATAGAAAAGTATGAGAAATAATTTATGTTGTGTGTAACAGTGTGTCTCAATTACTTTACTGACATTTTTTCTATTCTTTTCATATTTTTAAGAGTTTGGTCACTTTTTGTGAATTAGTTATAAATTGTTATCATTTTGGATTACAGTTATGTTGCTTTTTGACTGAAACCTCAAGTATTCACCCTATTTAAACCTATTTCTCTCTTTATAAAGCGAGTTTGAGATATTTTCCTTGACTTTTGATGGCATTTAAAAAATATATTTTCAAAACTATACCCCCAGAATCATTTATTTGGATTGAATCCAACATTTAGATAAACTGAACGACATTTCAAGTCACATGACCCATAGATCCCATTAATGTCAACAAAAGACCCCATAATAAGATCATATCATGTCCATCCTGGGTCCAGTCAGCCTCACAATAGCCAACGATGCGTAAATGTCTCCAATCTCGATACAGAAAGGATAAAAAAGGACGTGTAACCTCCCGGTGACCCTTTGGTGGTTGCCCCCGGTGATGAGGTTCTCCTGTAATCCGGTCAGTGTGATGATCCTCGTGAATCAACGATGAGATTAAACATGATTGTTGTGTGACGTCTCTATTTGCCAATGACGTCACGCACCCCCCGTGGGCTTCCTTTGTTAGGGAATATTATTTTATTTTGTTCATTTTTATTCTCATTTACCACCTTTATCGTTTATCACATCAATTGGGATTAGGATTAAGAACACCTGCTTCTCCATACGATCGTTCTCGACGGAGAATATGGTCGTAGCTCAAAATAAATATATAAAAATGAAAGAAGAAGAGGCAAAAGGGAGGACCCAATGTATTTCTCAGCCAATAGCAACACGGGAGAGGAAAGAGGGCGTGGCTAGATGAGAACTGTATTTGGGATGAAGGATGCGATGAGCTGGGTGTAGATCGGTGTTGGCACCAAGTCGGCGAGGGCAACCGGGGGGGATGAACCACGCTAAAAGTCTGCAAATTGCAGCGACGATGATCTGATTTGGCCTCGAACGAAACAATCAAATCGGAACTGATGTGATTTCAGATCAACACGCCGTGGATTATGCTGTATTTTGGCCGTTTGAATTTATTACAACATCTTGCAGAAACACGTGGAGCGCTTCAAGTCATTTATTGAAGTTGAGGAAGTTTTTCCTGAGGGAGAGAACCAGGATCAAGAGGATGTGCAGGATTTTTGCACGTTGGACCGCTTGAGGTATTTTTTTTTAAACAACCAAAAGACAATTTCAATTCGATTTCACTCGCCTATGCTATTTTGGAATAGTGGCTGTCTTGCATTAATTTAATTTGCAAAGGTTTAATAAGGTCAAATGCATGATTTTTTTCTTAATTTTTAAATGAAACAATGTAATGCATGCTACCTTTCACATATGAACTGCTAAATCATAAAGATCACCTTAAACTCAAATGCACATAGTTTCAATGTTACTCAAGATTAGTTGCTATGTCTATAAAAATATTAGATTGCTGTCATGATCACACATATAAGGATATAATGTTTACATATTACAATTGGTTACATACACTGCCCCATATGGACACCCCAAAAAAATATTTCCAGAACTTGATTTTGACTGATTTTGTGTTTTACTAATGGAATGTGTGTGATGGTATGATGGTGTGTGTGTGTGTGTGTGTGTGTGTGTGTGTGTGTGTGTGTGTGTGTGTGTGTGTGTGTGTGTGTGTGTGTGTGTGTGTGTGTTTGTGTGTGTATAGGGGGACATGGCAAACGGAGGCGACCAGTTCGGCCTTGCTGAGCGCCCGGACTCTAACTGCATGGATTCTCCAAAGGAGAATAAACAGGACAATCTCAGCAGCTATCATCTAAAATCACCTGCTTCGCCACAAACAAATTGCAGTCAGATGGTGTGTGAAAACATTTTGTATTGCTTTATTATTGAAATAATTTACGGCTGGCTCCATAGGATTTGATAACAAGTGTCCATTTCTGTGTGTATTATGTTATGCAGGGCTTGGAAGGAATCAAAGTTTTTCTTCACGACAGAGAGCTTTGGACGAGATTCGATGAGGTGGGAACTGAAATGATTATCACCAAAGCTGGAAGGCAAGGATGAATTCATATTGTTGGGCAAAGGGAAACTAAATAAAAGAGGGACTTATTTGTGCTTTGACTCTGAAATAATAGTATTATGTTTTCAATATAGGAGGATGTTTCCAAGTTATAAAGTGAAGGTCACAGGTCTCAACCCGAAAACCAAATACATTCTCCTAATGGACATTGTGCCCGGGGATGACCACCGCTATAAGTTTGCAGACAACAAATGGTGGGTTTTTGTCTTCATGAATTTATGACAATATTTACTGAACTGCTTCATGAGTTCATGGGAATGTTTAAATAACCTTTGGATGGCTCAACAGTCTGAGAGATATATCTGTATTTAAACCATTTTTAGCACGAATTATGTTTTTTTTCTCTTGTAGGGTACTCAGATAATGTATTGTCTTCCATTGACATCATTAGACGTCCAATTCATTTTGACTAGGGGGCCAGTATTCCCAGTTTTTAAATGAATTGGAGCTGCTACCTTTAGAGCGTTTATGTAAAGTTATTTCAGTTTTTATTCACTTTACTTTCATACATTTGGCTTTTTAAAAACATTTTCAGTTTTTTTTAATTATGAAATATAAAGGGTTAAAGGTCGAGAAAATATAGTTACTTGCTCTATAAAAGGTTGAATATCATTTTTTAATAGTTATCCACTGTAGTGACTGACCCTTGTTCCTGAAGTTTTTAATTAATTTATTTATTTTTAAATCGTGTTCTTCTCCATCAGTGTGTTCTATTGCCTAAAAGTCAGGCGATCTGGCCTATTTCCTCCATCTACCCGCCGGTTAAATCATTCTGCCAAGGGTTCACCGGGCGGACAGACGGCACGGAACGGATTAAAGCCCCCCATTCAGATGAGGGGGAAATCCGAGTCCCACTGATGCATCACCGTTTGGCCTCTCTGGACTCCCAAATGTATTCATGTATTTATTATAAAGCGTGCATCGTCCAAATAGAATCCCGAATCTGGTCGTTGTAAATGGAAATGCACTTTTTACATATACACGCACGCAAAAGAATACAAACAATGGCGTGCACTCAGTCAAGCGAAAAAGCCACATCAAGAAAACGCAGAATTAAATCTCTGGCTAGATTTTGGGGGATTTTATCATTGTATATTATTATGTTTTCAAGTAAATGGGAGTTTACAGTTATTAATCATTAACCCCGTATTTGTTTACAAGCATGGGCAATTTCATTATTATTTATCGTAAAAACGATCCATAAAAAAGAATGTCCTTTTTAAAAAAAATATCAAATATTGACGTGTGCATGTATTTAAAGCATGCAGTGGAGCAAAAACGGCAAATTTTATTGTTATTTGTCGAAGAAAATGATCCATCATTTGAAAGTGAAAAGTGATGTTATGGCCTTTTTAAAATTTCAAATATTGACGTGTGAATGTAATTAAAGCACGCAGTGGAGCAAAATCGTACAACGACCGGGTCAGACCAACCACTGTGACCCACTGAATGTCAATGTCAGGCTGCGGTGCGCCTATACACCAAAACACCACACCCATATTTACGTCTATACGCGTGTCCGTGTGTAAATAGGTCGGTGACCGGTAAGGCGGAACCAGCGATGCCGGGCCGCCTTTATGTCCACCCGGACTCTCCTGCCACGGGGGCACACTGGAGTCGCCAGCTGGTGTCCTTCCAGAAGCTCAAACTCACTAACAACCACCTGGATCCGTTTGGACACGTGAGATTTACTTACTTACTTTTTCTTCTCTGTTGACGATATCATATATATTTTTAAAATAAACTAGATCCACCCCATTTTTTTGATTTACTTTTGTCCCTCGCCGTTCATTCCCTTCTCTTTCCTCGCGTCCCGCTGGATCGCCAATTAGTCAACCAGCAGCACTAACAGCAGGTCGACCCGCATTGTTTGAAACCCACACAAAACCATGCACAGTTACAGACCCCTGTAGCCCCCCTCAAGTCATGATCCCGAAGACTCGTCAAGTCCATTAGTTGAGACATGTCAGCAGTGGACACGTCACTGCGATTAAATGAAGCCCCTCTGGATGAAGGCACGAGAAGGCAAAATTCCGTGCAGAAATACCACGGATTTAAAAAAAAAAAAAAAAACAGATATTTTTTAAATACAAAATACCCCTACGCACGTTAATAAATCAACCAAAAATAATTAATTCACTTGTATAGATGTATAATGAGGTTTAAAGCTTAACCATGTAGTGCACAAATAACAAGAATAAACAAATCATGGAATAATCAATACATAAATAAGAAGTCAATGTAATATAAGTGAAAACTATTAATAATAATAATGCTTCACATGATCTCCACAGTCAGGAAAATAGTATTGAAGGGATGACCAAATATAATGAGATTTAAAGCTTCACCACATAGTGCACAAAGAACTACCAATAAACAAAAACAATTTCACATTTGTTGGTAACAGTTTTTGCTAGGATAATTATGATAACATACATCGTTCTTAAACTTTTCACGCCAAGGATTTAAAAATATTTTTATTAAATATTTAGTGTCAGTGCTTTATAGATCTGTGACACAATCCAATACATTTTTCGTCTACCCAAGCCTTGTTTTTTTCCCCCATTTCTTTTTTAAACTTATAAAAACTTTGTTGTTGATCCACATTTTCCTAACTCGTAAAAGTACCTTTGTAAGTAAGTTTGTTCAAAAGTATTGAGACATTTTCTCATCCAGTAGAATGAGAAAGTGCCTCAATTTTTTGTCAATAAAGTTTTTAATAAATTAACAAAAAATAAATTTGATATTTGTAACAATAATTATAGGATAAAAATAAACAACTTCTGCCAACCTATCTTTTTTGATCCAAATCACATCTACTTCTTGTGGCAATGCAACTGGTTAACTAAACTCACCCTCTCATTCTCACCCCCTGCACAGATTATCTTGAACTCCATGCACAAATACCAGCCCCGCGTCCACATCGTCAAGGCGGACGAGCACAACGGCTTCGGCTCGAAGAATACGGCTTTTTGCACTCATGTCTTCTCTGAAACCGCCTTCATTGCAGTGACCTCTTACCAGAACCATAAGGTCAGTTCCACTCAAGATACAACTCTAGTCAATCCACAGCAAAATTATAGAAAAGTATATTTGACAGATGTGCTCCTCTTCTATATTCATCTTTAAAAAAAATTGACACCTTATGTGCGTTCAAATCAAACAAATTCAACTTAAACACTAAAAAAAAACATTTGTATTTCTAGGGTCCCCTGAGGACATTTGTTTACATAATACACTATCCTTTTGTTCAAACTAAAACCATAACGACAGGGTTCCTAATCCCTAATTTTACACTTCTAGACCAAATTCGACCTTAAAACAAAGTTTGGTCCAAAATGTGCTCTACTCAAGTGTTTGCCATCCTCCCCGAAGATTTACAAAATTACATACAAAAATATACTTTGTTATTTGATTGCAAAAACAAACAAAAAAGGCCACTGCATAATTTTTGCTTGTTTGTAATGACTCTACTTTGTTAAATGCTTGTGGGAAAAAATGTGTGTGTGCATGTGTCCGTGTCACTAATGACCTGTTTCTTTTCCTTGATCTTGGCTCGAGCATATTAACTCTCAAAACACTCACTTGATCACCCGAAGCCCCTCTACGAGTTTCAAGTGATTACCACCAGCCAGTCGTAAATTTGACAACAAATTATACCGGCATTACCAACTCATTTAAAGTTATTATTTCATCCAGTACGCTTTGCAATTGCTCATGTCCAGATTTACATAGAAAAGGGCAATTGAGCAGAAAAAAATGTGCCATAATATATTTTATTTGCACTATATGTATAAACCAAGAGTTATGGTCCTGTACAATTCCAATCATTTTGACTTTGGAAATTTTACATCCGCACTGTGGGCAATCTGTGGGAATCACAGTAACAGACTTTCTAATCTGTACTAAAATGTTCTCAGTGAAAGTTTATCTAGCTGTTACTGGGCACCAACAGGACAAACTTTTCTAAGTCAGGAAAAATTAAAATCCATTTTTTTCAAAAGTTTAAATGTTTATAGGGAAAATCACTATTTTATGTCATTAAAATATGCTTGAAGAATCTATTATTATGATGTTAATAAGTCCTAATTATATTTTATAATATCAATAGGTTTATAGAAAAAGAGACTCTTAAAGCAATTTTTTTAAAATTAAAATACAAATACAAATTAAACACACTGGTTATGGTCCAATTCATTTTAAAAAAAAAATCTCATGGGTTTTTGTTGTTGTTGTTGTTGTTTGTTTGTGTGTGTTATTTTTAGTTCAAAACAATTCTATTTACCCAGAAACTTCTTTTCTTAGTATTTTGCATGTGATGGGAGGTAAACTGTCTTCCAATTCTGGAATGACTCGTGTAGTGAAAAATAAGTGATGCAGTAATGTATAATGATTGAAACTACAATTCATATTTAAGCAGTAGCATTAATTTATTGAGGACATAGGAGGGCAAAAATGCCTGTTTATAATAAAGCGTGATTGACTTCAGTCCATGTAGCTGCTATCTCTGTTCTCAGCTACTAGACCTGCATCGCTCGCCTGCGTGTTTGCAGCCAAACGCACACACACAGGGTTCCCCCTCCATGAGAAAAGTTGGAAGACCTAACATCAAAGCACTAGACCTCTAAAAGCTTTGGCCCGAAAATGCTTAAACCTGGCGACTGTTTGGCTAAACAGTTTATTCAGCGTCAGCTGGCGAGAACACTTCGTCAGAAAAGGTCCACGGCTGAGGAATGTTGGCCTTAGAGGAGCTTCAGTAGGGCTGCTTTTAACTTCCACGGGGCCCCCTCTCATAATAAACCGTCGACTTCCATTGGAGAAGGTTTAAAAGGGCCTTTGCCTTCTCCGTCTTTGTGCATGTATGGTCCTGTGGACGCGCTGGGCTTTAATGTCAGCACCGCTCTATAAAAGAGATCCTTTGTTTTGTCCTCAGATTACTCAGCTGAAGATAGAGAACAACCCCTTTGCCAAAGGCTTCAGAGGCAGCGATGACAACGAACTGCACCGCATGGCCAAACTGCAAGGGTGAGTACGCTCTGCACGTGTCAATCACTCAAAACAAATCACCCAATTTAGTAGCTTTGGATGAAGTGAGGTCTCTGCGTTTGTGATGTCAATAACTGGTTCGAAAGCGGTCTCACCTTATGGTGGTATTATACATGATCTTTTTCATCTTATCCGTAGGTCAATGTGAGATAGGAATTTGATTGCAAATGACAGTATTTATTATGGTCTCGCCACAACCTCGTGGCTCCAATACAAGATGTTCTCTGTTTCAACCTTTTCAGGCACAGTGTTCACTACACATAGGACAGTTGACTCTTCAGATATTTAACCCTTCATAGAGGTCATTACTTATTTGGGTCGTCTGGGAAAAAAAAAACTGCCACCCGGTGTGGTTGTGAGCATGAGTGGTTGTCCGTTTCATTGTGCCCTGCGATTGGCTAGTTTTCAATTTAGAGTGTCCCGTGGCTGGTAGGGATAGTCTCTAGCACCTCCCCACCCTCATGTGGATAAGCAGTCCAGAAAATGAATGGATGAATAATTCACACTTATCAGGGCTAAAATAGCTTGTTCAAAAAATATTCTAGAAAAAGATAGTTCAATTATTTTTATTTAAATATAGTAAAAGTGAGTGCAAAAGGTTGTTTTCTCATAGACGGAAGAGACCAATATAGGGTCTCTTCCGTCTACTGCCCAAAGTTGGCTGTAGTACAGAAAATGAATGAATGAATATGCTTTGCCATATTTATGACAACTAAATGACATTGTCACAATCAAGTGACAGATGTCAAACAGTGTTTGTGAACCACTCTTGTTGACGTTTGAATTTACTGTATTTTTAGGATTAAAATGAGTCTTTCTCCCTGTGATTAGCAAGGATGCATTGTTTGTGGAGCCAGGCTACGCCTCCTCCTGCTTCCCACTATAGTATGATGACATACATATGGCATGCGCGTGTGCTTGTTGAGTTGAAGCAAGTGGCAAAATAGACGTGAGCTGCTGTCACCTGAAGGTTTTGCTTGACCCGTAACCCGTCCACCATTAATCACGCGAGCTAACACACAAGAACAGGCTGGCGTTTGACCGATGATAGCACGTCGCTGCTTACGAGTCACTGCTCATCAACCACTCTATCTCCAAAACGGCCGCCGATCTCGACCCGTGTCGGCTCGTTGGCGGAGTGTCACCGGGCCAATGAGCTAGCTTATTTCAGAAACGAGACGGCGTGGGGGTTTTCCGCTGTGCATTGCGTTTTAACGCTCCGTCCCCAACTTCACCACCCTCTGTGTTATTGTGCTGCTTTGGTTTGCGGAGATGGGCCTATATCCAAAGTGACACATCGCTGGATGTTTATTTTTAGAACGGCAAATTATCTCACAGCGGCCCCGGCTGTGTTTGTGCGTGCATGTGTCTGCTTGTGCGTGTCACAAGCTCAGCGCCAGTCAGCGAGATGTGGCCCGCTGTCCCCTACATACCACAGAGTTCACCGAGAGGGCTTTGTTTACAAAGAGAGATCAGAGCTGAAAAGAGCGAGGGCGCTTAAGTAGACTTGAAAGCCAAAGATGGAGGGGGCGCTTGCAGATGCACCAAAAGTACCTGTACGCCACATTTCTAATATTCCATTCCGGTGGGTTCTTTATGTTTCAGGAAAGACTACCCGGTGGTGCCACGCAGCACGGGTCGTCAGAGAACGTGCTCCGCGGGTAGTCCTTTCGGAGGGGAGGTCCGCATTCTGAGGGGCTCGCCCGAAGCGGCCGCGTCGCCCTACAGTTGCGATAATGGCCCAAGCGGCAGCCCCCGGACGTTGCTGGGGTCTCCGTCTGCTCACTATGCCTTGGCTCATCCTCAGCATGTCCAGCAAACACAACTTTACCACAACACCAAGAGAAAAGGTAAGGGGCTAAGGATGCTAGGGGGGGGCGGTTTGTGGAGACCCGAAAAGGTGAGGGGGAAAATGAAAAGTTGTACATGGTGTTTAATGTAAATGGGCCCCGATCAGATTTATTCTGAAATTGTAGAATTCTGTGACTTTTCCCAGAATTCCGCTATTCCACCAACTGTCATTGGAAATTTATCCCTCTGATCTACTTGATGTTTTTATGCAAAGCTAAAAAAAAGGGGAGAGATTACTGCATTTTCTGTACCACATGGGCTGGATATTCACAGCTGCATTCCAATTTTATTCGCCTTATTCTGAGTCGAGGTAAACGATCGGAACGGACCGCGTCACGTGTTGTCCAATCAGATCAAGGCCACCTTCCTATGCAGTTTTATATAGATTATATTTGGATTCTACATGCGAATAGCACGTTTTAGTCTGTAAGTAAAGCAACAAAATGAATCAAGCATTGCTAAAGAGGGCATTGGTTACAGAATTTATTGCCTTTTCTATCGAGGATATCAATTTATCTCTTTATTCAATGGTCAAACACTGTAAGAACAATGTGCAATAATATTCTAAACATGGCAAAGATTGTTTATGTCTAAATTCTACCACGAGACAAAGTAGTACTTAAGTAGGGCGTAATGCGTGCAGTCCATTAAGATCATCTGACCAACATGAATCAGCCACTCTTTATTTTTGTGCCTCAGTAAATGTCAAACTGCAAAACCAACGCAATTGTCTTTTATGTGCACTTTTGGTGCTCCGTCGAGCAATAAAATGCTTTTAAAGTAGCAGCAACTTTCTCCGTGCTGATTTAATGTCACAACATTTATCCCGTGCAGCCGAGGAGAACTGCTCCACTGGGAATTGCCAGCATCCGTTCAAGAGAGCCTTCCCCGGTAGCTCGCGCAGCCCGGGGGACTCCTACTACCACGCCGTTCCCTTCCCCCCTCACCCTCCGGCCAGCCTGGCCCCGGCGGACGCCCCCTACGGCTCGGACGCCGGCCAGCGTCAAGCGTGCATGTTTGCCGGCTCGGAGAGCAGACTGGACGATCGCGGCTGGTCGTACGCCTGCCCGCTGCCCTCCGCCATGACCCCCGTGGAGCCCTACCCGGCTTACAACCCGCACCCCGCCTACAGCTCCAGCCCGCGGGGCTCCCGGCTCAGCGCCCCGGCGCACCACGGCTCGCCGCCGTTGGGGGAAGCCGTCGCTCACGACCCTTACCAGAGGCAGAGCTCTGAAGGCAATCAAAGTAGGCCGCACAGCCCCCCCCTCCACAGACAGTATCCTCGCTTCACCCCCAACTCGTCCCCCCCGCTGTACCACACATTAGAGACGCACGCACACATTAGGTGTGGAGTTCCCGAATGGACCGCCGCCTCCTGAAGGACGTCATCCTTTTTGGATTCGCTTGTCCTTTTTGTGCCGTGAGAAGCAATCACGTGTTCTTCTGGGGTCGTTAAAAAGCGGGCTCCCGTGTCCAATTTCAACAAAAGTCCCGACTCGGAACAAAAACCCCACATTTGAACAGCACTCGGAACATCAAAAGTGGTGTTTTATTGTCTTCCTGTAACCCAACGACTGATGTCCGCCAAATGTTTGCACTGAACGAAACCCCCTCCCCGCCCGCTCTGCGTCACGGCGATAGATGTAAATTGCGACCCGTCGTCGGGCTTTTTACGGACTAAAATAATCTCATGGCACAAGCCTGAGGACACCTTTATTTTATTTGGAAGTCTCTTTAGCGGAGAAAGCACGGCTCCACGTGCGACCCTTGTGACACACTGTGTGTGTGTCTGCATGCATGTGTGTGTGTGTGTGTGTGTAAAGGCTGTGTCAGCTCAGCTCAAGAACGCTACGAGTTCATTTGTAAGCAGACGAGCAGAAATAGCCATGGGGCGCCGCAGCACCCAGATAAACAGTTTGTTTAGATGGCGCTAAAGGCTGAAGGACCTGAACGTGCTCTTTTAAACCGCATTTCTGCATAAATGCACATCTGTTATTGTTGTTTTTCTCTCCGTCAAAGCTGACCAATCATCTCAGATCAGGCTCCTCCCTCCTTTCGACTTGACCACTCTCTGCGGCCCCACAATCAAAGATTGACCTTTGACCTTTGTAAACAGTGCTGTAAATGTGATATTTGATCCACTCAGGTTAGGGTTACGTGTTTGGTACCAGTCTGGTATTTGCCATCCCAATTGGTCCTCGTTAGTGGCACATTTACTGTATTTCTTAGAGGAAACCCATTTCCCCCCCACACATCTGGATAGTGTTACTTCCTGCCTATACCGACTGTAAAACGACAACTGTGGCTGTGTGCAAAATTGAAGCAAGTTGAGATTTTAGTTTTTTTTATTTCCACCCGGGTTTTATATGCAGTAACATGAGAAAGTACTCATTTTGCTTTGGTACGGTGTGTGTATATATGAATGTTTGTGAGAAGGCATGAAAGGTGAATACTCTTTCTGTGTATTTATTACTCTTGATTTTTTTTTTTTTTTTGCTCAATCTTGTGAAACAAGATGTCGTGCAGAGATTTCTTCTGAAGTTGCGGTCACCCTCTATTTCCACCTGGTGATAAATAGTTGTGGTATTTGGGGTGGGGCGTGGGGGGTATGTTTAATTGGCTTTAAATTTATATACAGAATTGAATAAAGTTTTTGAGAATTTTGGTAGGAGTTGGTTGCAGTTTTGTTCTGTTGCTCAGTGTTATCTTAACCATTTACAGGGCACTCATTTAGTTTAAATGATTTTGATGTCTATCATTGTCATTGGCAAGCAATTTCATTAAAAAATATATATCATTTTAGTGTTCTTGGGATGAATAGCCAACAACATTTCTGTTGTTATTTAAGTTTATTCATTTATTGTTATCAAATTTCAAACAATTATAATTTGGTTTTGTATCTAAACAATTATACAAAAAATAACATCTAAAACACGATAATGATCAATAAGTAATATTTTTTATTGTGGTGTACATGGCCAAAATATGATGTTTACATATGTGAAAAGTATGTCTGTATGGGAATTAGGTATTTTTAATGACCAAAAATAGTCACATTCCTCTCATTTAATGAGGTAAATTTACATTAACCAAGTACTTAATGATTTTCATTCAAACATGAGTTTTATTTTGAAACTAATTCTATACACTTTTTGGTTGCTCATTTCAAATCTGCCATCATTTTTCCCTGAATATTTTAGTTTTCATGCAATTGGCATTTTTCCATTCTTATATTATTAGTGTATTATTGTTAACATTAGCAAGAATTAAGTGAAGATATCAAAGTTGCAGCGTAGTATACTCTCTTGTCTGGAATTTCCACAATGAGAATAACAAAACTGTTATGGCTCCTTTTCAATAGATTAGATTCTGCATAATCCTATGAACACATGACATCGGTAATTAACATTCCTTGGAGTTATTTATATTCAGCCCTCCATAGCGGAAATGGTGCAGTCTACAGTGCGTTAATACACATAAGGTCCCAATAAGCATGCAAGCCTGCAACCTTTTTCTAAAAGTATACTTGTAATGTGTCCAACAATGCTATTTCATCAGCCAAGACGACGCTTGGCCATGTAACAATGTACAATATATCGTCTTATCGCATACGTAAGAGACTCGCCAAAGCCTCACACTCATCAACAACCCTCCGAGAGTGGTCGTTGTACATACCTTGGCCGGCTTGTCTTATCTCTGACACGTTGTTTGGCATCTCTAGTCTCCCACCAGCTGGACCCCCTCACTGACAACCTGCTGCCCGCAGAGGGGAGGAGTCTACTGGGGTGTGGGATGAAGGCATTTGAGGAGGGGTGCCTATCCGGCCGGTGATGCCTTGTTTGGCTGATACATGCACATGTATTCAGCGAAGGGGGACAAAAGTGGAATATGGCAGGTTTTATAGACTACTTGATAGAAGAATGCATATTTAAAGTAGGTCCATTTACTTTTGATCGCATGTCTGACTTTGATTTTTTTTCTTACACAAGTTGAGGTCAGAGGTTAAGCAGGGAGCGCTTTGGAGTTTCTGTTCCTCCCTAACTGTTCAGGGCCAGACCGGTTTGATGAAAGGGGGGGGGGGGGGGGGGCAGATGAAATTCAATTTGAATATTCAGACCCAGGATATGTTTTGGACATTGGGAAAGTTTCAACTACGTGAAGATTGCGACCTGGTTTTCTAAATGGTGCATTGGGATTTTAGAATGTTTTTGGGATGGCGAGTATATCATATAAAGAATAAAACCACACCAGTCCAGATGCGTGTTTGCATGTGTAATCAATCAGAGGATGACTTTCCCATAGACTTTGAACAGTAGATTGATGGACTTTGGCGATCAAAGCGCTTAAGTGGTGCTTATCGTTATCTCTCACTCTTGAACACACGCACATATCCTTGCATTTCTTTTTCCAATGTATCCTTTTTTTCCTGTCTCCAAATTCACGAATGAAGAAATAAGCATATATTTTATACTATACTATAATATTTATAATATATGACATTTAACAGTGTTTATCTTTTTATTTGTGCAGAAAAGATGTTTGGCACATTTTTACTGTTTTTGCAAGATGGTATGTTATTTATTTATTTATTTTTGTTAGATTATTTATAATAATTATATTGAACTGGATATCTATCATTTTAGTGTAAATCCTTAACCTTAAATGTCATCCCATGACTTTTTAGTACGTAAGAATTCCAGTTTTTAATGTCAACTTTTCATTAAGAGACAAACTATAATACAAATGTTCCTTGCACCTGGTGTGATAAATACATAAATAATAATAACAATTAAACTTTGAATTATTCGTTATATTTCCGTTTTAAGTCTCACAAAATGATACCAAAAATGTAACCTACAATGTAAATGATTACTATTGGCCATATAATTATGACAAGAAATTTCATTAAGAATAACTAACGTATTTGATTATAGACTAAAGTGTTGTCTGAATATATAGTAGTACATATTGATGGTTTAGAAGGCGGTAAAGGACTTTTGTGCACTGCCCCTCATTAATGATGTCATTTTGGGTAGAATAAGTGAGTCGAGATGGAGTGTAATTGCCAAAATTTCATTATGGTTCAGCATCCTCTGGTGACGGTCCTCTTTTGTCTGGGCGCAACAATACATGACTTTTGTATGCCGTCACAATGGAAAAACATTGGTGAGGATTATCATCTACAAACCCATGAGATGCCTCATGGGCCCAACCTGGAAAAGAAGGCATTTTTTTGTTTGTCTTTTCTGTACAAGACCTTAAATATACAATAGTTTTACAGTGGATACATCTGCAATAACAATAAGCATGTCTCTAAAAAGAGGCTAGTTGATTAGAACAGTACAATCCATCCTTGCTAATATGTAAAAGCCACACAAACGGGCTAATGCTGTTAAGCGGAGCGCAGCCACAAGACTCTGAGGCAAACTAATTCCGCTCCCAAATGAGAGTTTATGGCTGAAATTGCCTGGAAATCAGCCACGTACATCTTAATATGAACATCGAGGCTGTCAAGGAAAAGAGCTCAAGAGGCACGTGTGTACGTCTTGTATCTGAGAGACGAAGGGTCAAGGGTTAAAGGTCAAACCAACAGCAGACGGGCCAGTGAAGGGTCAGAGTTCTTAGACTAACCTAATGACTAATGGACATTTATCTGCCTTATTGAGCCGCTTTATCGTCGTATCTCTCGCTGAACTCTCACTTTTCCATCCAGCCGGGCGGAGGCGTTGGCGTGTCGGATTTCTTCGAAGTCGCGATGTGGTGAGAGCGCACGGTTGATGGGCACGGGAATAATTGCTGGGGCTCCCAGCATACCGCCGAGGTCTATGACTGCTAGTCAAACTGGAATAACAGCGGAGGTGCTGCCTTCCTGGGTCGCGGTGGGGGTTGCGGGCCGTCGTGGAGCCAATGTCCCATCTGATTACGAGCAGAGGACTGGAGAGGCACGCTAATCCGTCGCATACACACATGCACGTCCACGCACGCACTCACACACACAAAGAAAGACAACCAAGGAGAGCGAGACATGGCTACTGGGACACCTACCACGTCGGCCCACATTTCCAGACAGCACATAATGATATCATAGCAGCAGGATGTCACTGTGCTCCTTACAATCCAGAGCAGCGTAATTAAGTGGGTTTTAGCTAGGAATCCGCACATTGTAAAAGCAGAAAATAAGTTCTTGGATTTATTTGATTCGCTTCATCACACATTGAAAAATATGAGGCCTTGAGACTGTAATTCATTTTGTGTGACCTGTAAAAGTGAATCAAGTGGGTCTACTTGATGTTTTGTTCTATGATGGCAAAACCAGGGTTTCCACAGGTGATATTTAAGATTTTAAAAGACAGTATTAAAAATAATAATAGAGTTTCATGCCCCTACCAGGGAAAAGTTTTCAGACTACTGCACAAAAAAATCTGTAACTTCTCCAATGTCAGAATTTCATGCAATTGGAGGAATTTAAGAGCTACAAGATAAAATTAAACACATTTTTAAGACTCTTTATTAAGATTAGTATTGTTACTATTTAAGAAATGTAGATTGTCACAATTGAAAATGTTGGGCTGTTTCAAGATTTATTTTCTGATTTCCAAAACCAGGTCAAATCAAGTCACATTCTTTTACATAGTCTTTAATTACAAACAATGTCTCAAAAGATTTCTCTATCATCTTGTGATTATGTCAAAATATAAGAAAATCAAACAGATTTTGCAGGCATGATGGGTATGTGAGGAGAAACTGATTTAAAACATTTTTTTCTGAAAATACAGCAAAGATCAACAATTACAGTAAGAGTTACACATGCGAATTCTTGTCATTGCTGTTACGATATCCCGATTTTTTATGTGCGACTGCTGCACATCCAGGGGTTATTATCCGACTTTCATTATAAGGAGTGAAGCCTCTCCAAGTTAGCCATTCCATTGTCATAAAAAATAACATAACAGATGATACTTATGAATTTTGTGCTCATAACAATCCAGATGACTATTTTTCCTTTTGCAAAACATCTTTGATTTATAACATCAGTTCATTTCAGAAGATCTTGCATCTCCAGATTCTCTGAAACATTTGATATTATTGATTGTTGATGACAATTAGTAAATTTAGTTGATTTTTAGCTGTTAGACTTGTTTTTCGTGTTACAGTCAACTAAATGCGATATCAACATGTCAAAGTTACCTTTTCATCTCATTAAATTAATCATCCGGGCACTAACTATTGAAGAATCTGACATATTTTACTCATTCTTTTTAGTATAGCTGTTTCATTTTGATATCATATTTTACTCATTCTTTTTAGTATAGCTGTTTCATTTTGATATCACATTTTACTCATTCCTTTTGTTGTGGCAGTCTTGTGTTAGAGTCGCCACTGGTTCCCAACTCAATTACAATATGAACAGAAGGATGGGTCCGAGACTCCTCGACTACAATGTTAACAAAAGGCTCTTCCTGAGATTCTTGTTTCAAGGTAGGATTCACACTGATAAGAGACCAGATGGAGGACTTCAAAGGGCAGAGGAACAAAGAGCAGGGCAGAGGGTCGGGACTTTATAGGACCAGCGGAGACAGAGGTCTGGATGATGTGGATTCAAGGCTGGAAGATGTGGAGCCCAGAGAAACCCACCCCTCACAGCAGCCCTGGACCAGCCCACATCTCATTATTAATCAGCGAATGAATATGCATTTTTGTTGGACTATAACTGGGCAAACGCGGGTTTGGACAATGTCTTTTCCATCCTCCGCTTTAGGACATCAACACTCAGCGGGCTTATTCTATGGGAGGGAGACCCGGAGCTCTGTATGAATCAATATGAATGGAATAAACCATCTGTGGATAAACTCGCTCAACCCTGGTTTGTCTCCTCCGATGCTGAACACGCTCCATTGTTAGACTGGAGACTACAGAGTTAAGGAATTGGAGTCAGGTGAAATAGTTTAGTCTAACAGTTTTGGTGACCCAGTCCGTGAGTCGGTTGCGTAGACAGTTTAGGGGTTAAGGCCGATAACTCCGTCCGTGAACCAGGGAGGAAACTGCGTAGACATATGGGTTAAGGCCAGCCGCGGACTCTAAAACACGTCGGCGAACGTGGAGTCGCGGTTATCGAAGCACGTCGGCGAACGTGAGAATAAGGAAAAGTTAAACACGTCGGCGAACGTGAGAATAAGGAAAAGTTAAACACGTCGGCGAACGTGAGAATAAGGAAAAGTTAAACACGTCGGCGAACGTGAGAATAAGGAAAAGTTAAACACGTCGGCGAACGTGAGAATAAGGAAAAGTTAACCACGTCGGCGAACGTGAGGGCACGCCGGCGAGCGTGAGAATAAGGAAAAGTTAACCACGTCGGCGAACGTGAGGGCACGCCGGCGAGCGTGAGACCTTTCTCTTGGGACTTCTCCAACAGGCGCCTGATCAACTGAAAGGTAAGCAGAATACCTATTACTGAAACGTTAAAATTCTGCTATTGGATTTTTAAATTATGGAGAAGATGCCATAGAAAGGGGGTTTGGGAATAGGAGATTTCGAAAAGGTTGTAATATACCTAGAGTCGGAATTGATGACGATCCCAGGACGGTCGTTTTGAAATAGAGAAAACGTCGTATGAAAAGTTAAACACGTCGGCGAACGTGAGAATAAGGAAAAGTTAAACACGTCGGCGAACGTGAGAATAAGGAAACAAAGGAACAAGAGATTCCGGAAAGAGTTATATGCAGGAGTTATTTTAAGGTCTTCAGCAGGGAAACAACTGGGTCCACAGATGTTTGATTCCTAGAATTGATTCTAAAAAAAAAAAAAAAAAAAAAAAAAGTAACAATAGTAATATTTCTAATTCCTAGAATTGAACATACTAAAATTCTAAATTTATCCGGAGACTTGATCTAGATTGAATTGGTGAAAATGGAAGGATGTGAGAGTGCGGGAGAATGTGGAGAATGGAATGAATTGACAATTTTGTAAATGGTGAAAATGGAAGGATGTGAGAGTGCGGGAGAATGTGGAGAATGGAATGAATTGACAATTTTTGTATGCAGATGTGGAAGCACAGGTTCTGAGTGGTGTTCAAGTTAAAAAACAACCCAAAAATAAGACGCGAGTTGGTGAAACAATTTTGTACTTTAAAAGGAAATGTACATATTGTAGGTCAAAAGCATGAATGGAATATGAATAACTTGTCCATTGCTTTGCAGAAAGTAGAGCGTGAAGTCACAGCTAAGGAGGTGAAGGCGGGGGCCGATAAAACACCCCACAGTGGGGCCATAGAGAGAGAGAGCCCCCACCAGCCCAAGGCCCCCACCCCCTGCACAAAGCGGGGAGGGGTGGGGGACTGAGAGAGACAGCTAGAGAGAGAAAGTTAACAGAGAGAAAGATAGAGACACAGAGATGTAGAGAGAGAGAGACAGAGATGTAGAGAGAGAGAGACAGATAGTTGAAAATATTATGATATATTAGTGACAAATTATGGGTCCTTTATTAAACACTGAAATTTATATTAGGAAATTCCTAGTGAAAGGTTATTTTTCCTAAATTTTAATTATGGTAATAGTGAGCCCGGAAAATGGCTCTTATTTTAAATATAACCGCTTTCTTGGAGCGGATAGGAATTCAATAGGAATTCCGCTAGCGCAATTTAACTATGTTCACATAGCTAATTTAGCAATATGAGAGTGATTTGTGATTCAGATTTAAGTATTAATAATCATCCAAATTATTAAATGAAGACAATGCAGAAATGGCATTCATCCAAATCATTAATGATATCAAACGAGAAGTTTACAATACAGAAATGGCATTGATCCAAATTATTAAATTGTACCTGACAAGTTTAGATAAAATAATTAATTTAGGATAAGCATGATTTCTATAGGATGGAATAAGATGAATCATGTTTAGTGCACGAAATATAATTCATTGTTTTTCCATCACTAGATGAAATATGCTTTAGTGTGAGTCATATTAATGACTATTAACCTAGTTCTTTTGAGATCGATTAGTGCTGATAGGACAGCAAAAGGTGGTTAGCTGCCAATAAGCCCTTTTCAGGGATGGCGCTCTCCACTAGTGAAAAAATTACAGACCACTGATGTCTGTGAGCGTGAATGGTTGTTTGTCTTTTTGTGTTTTTGATTGGCCATCCACCAAGATAAAATCAATCCGTTAGATATCAAGGTGGAAAAGGATTTAGCAAATTGGAATCAATTTCTGAAACCGCCAATAAGCCTTTTTCAGGGATGGCAGCGAAGGATTGGAAATTTGAAATCAATTTCTGAAATCGCCAATAAGCCTTTTTGGATGGCGATGAAAAATCAAGGAAAATTGTTTAGTCCAAAGAAATTTTTTGATGATAATGCATTGAATTGGAGGAATAAATCTGCTATGCAGAATTTTGAAGCATTGAGAAAAACAAAAACAGTGCATCATATGAAATTCCAAAGTACCATTGATTTATAGGGATAATGGCATCCAAATTGTGTTAACGGATTAATTGACTGAATTGACAAAATGTTTCAGAATTTCGTTACCATACCAAACGCCATTATTCACTACACGATTGGAGCTGAATGATGAGTCTAATCTGGCTATCTGCATAAAAGAAAAACTTTAAAGAAACGCACTAATTTTGAGTTAGCAGAAGAAGACTGTGTTTTTCAACAGGAAACATGGAGAAGACGCACGAGCAACCCAAAATGAGAACGTCCATACAACTGTTGCTGACCAAACAGCAGACATGAAAAAGCAGGATGCAGATACACCTTTGCACTGTAAGGAGGTTCTCTCAGTTGAAACGTTTGAGGAGACAGGTAAGATAAGCTTATTGACGAGATCAGACGTAATGGAAAGCATCCAATATTGATTGGAAAGATTATTGCTCGAGGAACAATGCCATAAACCATAAGGAACTTTTATATTGTTTTGATTGTCTCCATAAAAAGTGAAAGCGTTTCAATTGAGAACAAACCTTCTTACAGATTTTTAAAAGTAAACAATTAGAGAGAAAAAGAGATTACAATGGATAGATATGTAACTAAATTTTGATTTTATGCCAGACTATTGGAAAATGATGATTAAGAAAATTTTAAAGGAGATGATTGGCAAACTCCAAAGAAAATGGAATGTTACATTTGATTAAAAAAGACTACTAGTTTGGGATATTTTGAATTTCAAATAATTGAGTTTAATATGCAACGCAATACACATTGTTAATTGAATTGGGACTTGATTAGTATGCGATTTATAAGTAATGGATTTTAATTGCCCTAAAGGAAAATTATGCTAGAAAATATTAACCCTGATAAACAGGGGGTGGTTACAGTTTAGTGGGTTCAATTCTTTTCAGAATGAAAAATGTTTACATTTGTTTCTGGATATTAATTGATGTGAATGTAACTGTTGCAGAGAGCGGGAAAGCTGTTTTCCTGAGGAGAAAGCAGCCTGGTTCGCCTTTTGTATTTTTCCTATTTTTAGCATGATTAGTTAATTGGTGTAATTGCAGGAAAGGAAAAATCAAATATAGTTTTTGATCTTAACAAGGAAGCAGCGATCACAATAGAATAACAGCTAGTATATCCACTTTTGACTGATAAAGAATTCAGATTTTCACAAACAAAGTGATTGAATAAGTAAGATTGTTGTGATTTTTGTTCATTTGAGAATTAAGCCCAACCAAGTGGCCGTATGCAGGTGTTGAGCATGCGCTAAAGACGACAGCAGCTAAAGCAGCAGCGAAAACACTTACTGCACAGTATTCACAACAACAAAAACTGAGTCAAAAAGTATTAATTGATATGCAAAACATTGCATCACATAAGGTAGAAATGCATCTATACAGAAAGAATACAGAACAGTCTGCAGAAGACCTGTACACAGCTAAAGGCCGAGCGTGCCTCCAAAATTGAGCCATGGATTGAACCATGTCTCAACAGGGGGGATGATGGACATGGTACAGTGTGTTCCATGTCCCAGAGGTTGATGATGGACATGGTACAGTGTGTTCCATGTCCCAGAGGTCTAAATACCTGCTTTTAATTGTTTTGTAGTATCTGTTTGATTTGTTGCAGTCATGGTGTGCAGGGTAACCTCAGGCCCAAACGAGGACAACGTCCAAAAGAGTATGGGACTGGTAGAGCAAACAGACGTTCATGGAAGACCATTTCAACATCCTTTATGGAAGGTGAAACATGACAAAAGGCTAAGGGCAAGGCAGACCTAATCACAGAATGGATGGTAACATGTTTGGAGAAACTTGTCCAAAGAACGGGCAAGCTGCCGTGATCCCTTTTTGTCTACTTTGCAGGAGGTGGTGAAGCCAGGTGACTGGATGCTGATCCCAGTCATAAAAAGGAAGTCCTGGTTCTCTCCACAATGGGAAGACCCATTCGTGGCCCAACTGACCAACCTCCACTGCTGCAAAGATTGTTGAAATGTCAAAGTGGATTCACCAATGCCAGGTCGAGGTAGTTCGAGACACAGGTGACTCTGAGTAGACTGGAAGTTGGACGGTATCAAAACCCTTGTCCATAAAAACTCATCAGTCTACTCACCTGCCACAAGCACGCCTCACTTAACCTTGAGCTTCCATAGACTTTGCACCTCTGCACATTGGCCGCAGTGAAAGCTGTTGCCACTCACATCACAGTGACTGCACTGTCAGTGACTGCCTGGGCGTGTCTGAACGCCCCACCCACAGAGACTCGAGTTGGAATACAAGATGGTGACATACTCCTATCACAGAGGAGAGTAAATTGGTATGAAAAGAACAAACTGGAGAACTACTATGAAGAAGATCTGTGGTATCCTGACATCCTGAATTCATTGGGTCTAGACGTCGCACTTAAATCTGCAGTTAGGCAGATGAGATGCATTCCTCTTAGCTCGTACTCTAGTTACTCGATTGAACGATAAAGCAGTGGGACCAGACCCTAGAGGTCAGTATGTCCAGTTGCGCCAAACTGACCCCTCTGGACCCCTGCTGGGCATATGTTCATGGATATACTAATGTAGTGCTTCTTTGTTTTTATACTAATATAGTTTTACATTTCATTTGACACTAACCTGTGTGGTGTTGTTGATGTGGTCTCTTTTAGGAGACCAAGAGAGGGAATGAAGAATCTGACATATTTTACTCATTCTTTTTAGTATAGCTGTTTCATTTTGATATCATATTTTACTCATTCTTTTTAGTATAGCTGTTTCATTTTGATATCACATTTTACTCATTCCTTTTGTTGTGGCAGTCTTGTGTTAGAGTCGCCACTGGTTCCCAACTCAATTACAATATGAACAGAAGGATGGGTCCGAGACTCCTCGACTACAATGTTAACAAAAGGCTCTTCCTGAGATTCTTGTTTCAAGGTAGGATTCACACTGATAAGAGACCAGATGGAGGACTTCAAAGGGCAGAGGAACAAAGAGCAGGGCAGAGGGTCGGGACTTTATAGGACCAGCGGAGACAGAGGTCTGGATGATGTGGATTCAAGGCTGGAAGATGTGGAGCCCAGAGAAACCCACCCCTCACAGCAGCCCTGGACCAGCCCACATCTCATTATTAATCAGCGAATGAATATGCATTTTTGTTGGACTATAACTGGGCAAACGCGGGTTTGGACAATGTCTTTTCCATCCTCCGCTTTAGGACATCAACACTCAGCGGGCTTATTCTATGGGAGGGAGACCCGGAGCTCTGTATGAATCAATATGAATGGAATAAACCATCTGTGGATAAACTCGCTCAACCCTGGTTTGTCTCCTCCGATGCTGAACACGCTCCATTGTTAGACTGGAGACTACAGAGTTAAGGAATTGGAGTCAGGTGAAATAGTTTAGTCTAACACTATTAATAAAAAGTTTTTTTTTGTTCCATTTGTAACATCTATATTTAGAAAGTGCTTGTTATTTTCTTCCGATACATGAAAACATAACACCATATAGTATTTAAGTGGAGCCTTTTGGGGCTGTTTTCAGGTTGACTTCCTTTTAGCGTGAAGCTCACCAAAGGAGCCTTGTCCTAGCTCATGTTTCAACATGTTTGCAAACAGGCCAAACAAGCCCACTGCTGTGAGACAAATACAAAACACAAACATCAACACACAAACAAATGATTCTTCCTATTCTTACACTGCAATCCCTTGAGTGCACACCAAGCCCAATTTTATGGCTCTCACTCAGATTGCTGTCAGCCTCCTTTGTTTGCCGGCGGCAACAATACATTTTGGGTCCCCACACTATGCATCTTTGCCAGTATAGCTCATTAATAAAAGATGGTGTCACGGACGCCTTGGCCTCTCTGTCTGACAACGCATTTGCATAAACATAGAGTTCCTCTCAATATCACTTTGCAACACACTGTTGACCATCAATTATTGATGCCTAAATATTTCCCGCACGTGTCTCTGTGACGTTTTCACCCTTGAATGAGAATCTCAAGGAAGCATTTCAATGGAGCGGCATGTTGGTTGAGTGGATATGGCTGCACGGTTCTGAGACCACAGGTTTGATCCCATGTCTGCTTTTTGACTGTCAAACAATTATATTCAGAGTTTGATCTCACACTATAAGCATGAAAGTGTCAACTGTGATGAACTAGGACTGTACCCTGTAATTATACATCCGTTAAACCTGCAGTCCCTAACTTTTTGTTTTTTAACCTTTAATGTGTTTAGATTAGAGCCAGATTTGTTCTGTCAGGGTCATGTCCTACATGAAATTCTCTAATAATAGGACAAATGAATTTAATACAGCTGGGTTAGATGTTAGTCGGAAAGGGAAAGGGGATTTTCCGTGCTTTTATCACCAAAATGTTTGATTATATGGAGTTCTATTGGGTTTCTTCCATAGATGCCTATGGAAATGATGTGTTGTCATATTTGCTGGCTGACAGTGTTCTCTTAAGACTCTTCAACAGAGTCAAAGGTTGGGCAAGCTTTTTTTGTGTGTTTCCTCTTTTTTAATTGACTCGTGATAATGCTCACTAAAACCTATGACAAAAGTTTCCAACTACTGTAAATCTGTGACAAAGCTGAGGAAAGAAACGACCAATGCCTTTGAGACTTATTAAGGACTTTTCTTCGAATCCATTCACGAATTTTTTTTGCGGTGCTTTATTTCCGAATCATATGTGGCTGATTAAAAAGTGCTTTTAAATATAAAATGACTCCATTTTTTTTCTAGTGAGGAGAAAACAGGGTAGATTTTATTATATATTTCAAACTAAGACTAGGTTATCAGTATTTCAAATTCTTCCAAACAGTTTGCATCAACATATAATATATTTTGACTTATCTTCTTTTCCCTTTCAGCACTTAAAAAGGTCTTCTGAGGTTGACATGGGTGTGATAGCACCACTTTCTCAGTTTCACACTTGGCCCATCACCTCACACAACATGCTTTTTATTATAATAGCATTCTCCTCCATTAGTATTAATAAAGTACATTCTATGAATTTCCCTGTGTAGTAAGTAGTAAGCTGTCCATTCATGAAATATAGATATAGAGGCATTTCAGTGTGTTTTTGTTTTTTCTCTTCATTGCTCTTTGCCCAAGCATGACTTATTTCTCCAGTGTATGTGTACATATTAAAATCATTTTTAGTCTGCAGATGCATTTTTCTGGTTCTTCTGTCTGCATCACCATCGCGTTGTCACCTGGTCATTATTATGGAAAAAGCTGCACATAACAATTCCATTATGTGTTTGAATGCCACATTTTTTTGTATGTTTGGAACCGTGTAACTGAAGTGAGTCGCATCACTCTGAGAGGTGAGTACAAATCTCAAAATTTACGTATATTATATTTTCTTATGGTTTTAATGCCCTCATTTTTTGCAGGTGGTGGCCCAGCAGAGTGGTGGTTAGTGTGTTGGCTTCACAGTCCTGGAATCCTGGGTTCGATCACAGGTCGGTCCTCATGTGTAAAGTTTTTTAAATGTTCTCCCGGGGCTTGCATGGGTTTTCTCTGGGTACCACTCTAAAATGCTACTAGCTATGAATGTGAGTGTGATTGGTTGTTGGTCTTCTTGTGCCCTGTGATTGGGTGGCCACTCAGGGTGTCCCCTGCCTGATGTCAGCTGGGATAGGCTCCAGCACCCCCAACGACCCTTGTGAGGTTCAGAAAAGCAATGAATGAATGAATGATGGCAGGTTGTAAATATATTTTTTCCAGTGCAAAATGTAAAATCTCAATGGAAAATGCAATAACAAAAAAAATCGTTCTCATCAGGTCCAAGTCGAGGTTTTTGTTTGCGTGAAAAACTTAGCGACCGTCTATTGGTTACCGTAACAACGAGCGGAAGCACCCCAGACTTGGAAAAGTGACGCCAATTCTGGCCAAAGTACACCATCAAGAGTCAACCCTCGAATTGATGATCATTACTTAAACATTGGACATCGTTTTTTAAACATATGTGAGCCTTCCAGAGGAGAACATTTCATTGTAAGTGATCTCGAAACTGAAACTCAGACACGCTTAACATTCTTTCAATGGCGTGTCGTTTGTTCAAGGGTGAAGTGCGAGCAACATGTCCGAGGGAAGAAACGCTGCTTTGTGATGGCGAGAAGGAGCGACTTTGAGGGGAACTACGGCGGGACCGATACGCTGTTTGAACTCATAAAGGCTCGCCTCGAGGAAGAACATCTAGTGGCCGCACTGGAGCAGCGCGCACAGGTGGTTCAATCCAAGTTCATCTCATTCACTCCAATCTCCCACTGTCATTGAATGCCTCACGGTCAAATGGAATTGGACGTTCATGCCGTCAATGGCATTCAATGAGTTGATACAAAAACACTCAATAGTATATTTTTATGTATATTATACAGATGACTGTATATGAATAAATGTCAAATTAACATAATATCAAAGCAAATATTCATCAATTTTGTTTTGCAAGTTGAATTGAATGTTTTTATTGTCATTATACAAGTATTGGATTGGATTGGATCATGAATTTAAAGCTTTCACCACATAGAGCACAAATAACAACAGACAGACAAATTCATAATAAATAAATAAGAAAATAAGACGTGGATTTTTACTGACAACTAAAGCTATCTATTGATATATATTTATATTTTTGTACATATCTATTATAAGAGCAAAGGTAATGACTCATGTAATGTGCCTTTTGTTTTCTATGTAGAAATTGGCCGATTTGCGACGGTGCGAAGATGAGCTACTGAATGAAAGGAAGAAGGCCAAGAATTTACTCTCAAACATTCATCATTCTCCAAAGGTACATTAGTCACACAAATGTTTTACCCAAGACGTTATCATAATGCTCAATATATAATATAATAACAATTGTGAATTTTTGGTGTTTTTTTCTTCTTGGGGCCCTAAATCAATTGCAAACGATACAATAGTATAATGACATTTGACCTCCATTTCACCCTTTCTATTTTTATGAGTTAAAACATTCTGTATCAATTCTTGGTCAGGTAAGCTATAAGAAAACCTTAACTGACAATTTAAGATCAGTATAGATTATCCTCCAAGAGCAAAGATAACAGTTGTTTGATTTACAATACACAGTACCAAAATCAATTTGTATTAACTCACTGTCATTTGTGGGTTTTGAATTACTACTGTCCTCCTGTTAAGGAACACGCTGCAAATGAAAATGTTCAAAAAGCAGAGAGAATGAGGAAAGAGGCAAACGAGAAAGAAGTGGAGGTGAAGATGCTTAAGGAAGAGTACGCTCGACTGCAGGACACAAAACAGGAACTCCTTCTTCACATGCACCGTCACGCAGTGCATCGGGACTTCCTGCGGCAGGTGGTGAAACTAACTCGGGTAAGTTGACCGAGTCACACAATGTGTTAGTTAGTTTTCTCTCTAACATGTTTGTGTACGTGAGCAGTTTGAAGATGAAGCCTCGCTGGCAGCTCATCTGGAGAATCTTCTGCGCATCAGAGAGCAGCTTTGTGAGAAGCAGAGGTTAGCAGATGATCAGGTGGACCAGCAGAGGAAAGCCCTGCTGACCATTAACAGCCAGCATGACTTGGCGCATCTGCACTGCAACAACCAGCTGTCACAGATGCACCACAAACTGGACAAGGCACAATCTGAAGTGGAACACTGGGTCTGATGTTCATGAACGGGGCCTCCATATTGAATGTTGTCTCATTTTTCTTTTGCTCATTGTCCAGGAGATAAAGTGGAAGCACATTCAGAGCACCGCCGCCAAGGAAACGCTCCTGCTGGGATTGATCAAGATGGCAACTCTCAACCTCTACGAGTCGACGGGCGGTGACATGGAGGGAGAGAAAGGCGTCCCTCTGAGTGACACCGACACGCAACTGGAGAAGGTGTGTACCCTGACGGGAGTTTTGGTAGCAGCAGATTAGATCGACGTGTTCATCTGTGTTTTCTGTAGATCAAGATGTTCATGCAGGACCACAAGGACATTGTCAGACAGCGTCAAAGTAGTTCACACAAGAATGATGCCGAGACCACTATTTGATTTGCACTTTTATTGCATTCATGTTTAGATCTTCTGCTAACAAGATTTCTTGTTTACATAAGAAATGGTGGAATCACATAATCTAATTATGAAAAATAATTCACTTTTTTTTACAAGATATATCCATTTAACTTGCAATTTTATTAGAAAACAGCACTTCTATAGGACAGGGGGATTTTTTAGTCATGTTTGATCTAAGTATGATCCTTCCAAATGAAAGAAATATACATCCAAAATAATCTTCTTTGTCTCACAAGTACACAATCTTCTTAGCAGATTACTGAATTCTAACGAAATCTCAGTTAATCGACAGTTAAGAGAAACAAATAGAAAAAGGAATTCAACATAACATTGTAAAGAACAATCCAGTAGCTTAAAACTACTTTCACAGATATAGTTGAGTTTTCGGGATGAATTAACAGAAGAAATGCTGAAAATGTCTCAAGTGTGCATCACTAATTGTAATAATGTAAATACTTTGAAGACAAACCATTCCATAACATATATTCAAATTGAGTGACTTTTTAATTTCAAGCCATTTCTGTAAAGATGATCATTTTAATCAAAATGCAGTGGCATAGACATTTTGATAGCATTTTAAAAGCTGTTCCAACTCTGGAGTTTTGCATCATATTTTAGGAGATTAACGTTGGGTGTCACTAGTATTCGACAATCGCATACTGCCATCATGTGATTAAACAAGAAAACAGCAACTAATAGGCCAACTCTTGTTCCACCATTGATTCATTCATTTACCTATTTTATTCTAAAGCAACAAATGTAGTTTAGCCACATAAATCAACTAAAAAGTGTAATAACACTTGATAAAGGTGGTTTTTTTCCACCCATTTCTGGAATCAGACTAAATTTTCCTGCTTTCCGTTCCTTACTATTACCAATATTTCCATTTACTTTATGGCCTGTGTAATAAAAACAGTTCATAAGGGCAAATTTTCCTGGGTTTAAAAAAAAAAAGTGGAAAAGTTGAGTGTGACTTTGTATCGCACAGTAAAATCAATAATGTCTTTTTAAAAAAATCTGGACTATTTCTTCTTCTTCCCTTTTCCTTTTTTGCCTTTGGCCTTGGGTTTCTTGGTCAGACAAGGTATGATGGGATTGGCCAACAACATCTTGCGACAACAGTAGCCCCTCCACCATTTCTGACAGTAGATGGCAATTTTGTTCTTAACCTCCATGAGTCTTTTCTCATCTGCAATCCGCCGCTTCTCCATGATGTGGTCGTATTCCTTCTCCAGGTCGGCGTAAGGCTCCTCCAACCTTTTACGTTCTCCTTCTTCCCTCTCAACGTCCATCTGACATAACTCTAGTTCAGCCTGGAAAACAAAGTGGATTTGATCACTTTGTGGTTTGTCCAAATTCAATGTCCAATTCCTTTCTAATTTAGTTTACGTAAGGCTACAGTTAAACCTTCCAGGCTCAAATTATGAATTAAAAAAAAAACATTACAGAACACTCATTGGCTGCCATGGATGGCGTTAGACATCCAATTTATTTTAACTGGAAGAGTCCTAGTCATAATGAAATGGACGTCTCCAACCGTCAATGGCAGTGAAACTTAGGCCTTAATAGTATTTTCTGGTTCAAATTACTTAAATAACTTTAGACTGCTTGGCTCAATTTTGCATGCATTTCTATTTTTAAAATTATTTTATTAATTACTTATTGTCACGTGGGTCTTGGTCATTCATTTTAGTTTTTAAATGGAGGTTTTCACATTGTATTAGTATAGTATTTATGTATAAATAATTATAAAACATTAACAAATACAATAGTTAATCAAAAAATATTGCTCATATACTTTTTAATGACCAAATTGATCTGTAAATGGTTAAAAAATTGATGGTAAAAAAGTTATTTTTAATAATCAGAAATAGTCATTTGCTCTTGAAAGGGTTAAGTGTCAACTTTTGAAAAGTTTTCTATTCTAAGTAAATGTAAACAAAAATAGAGTTTTTACCTGGTGCTCTTCGATTTCATCATCAAACTTTTGGATCAAATACTCAATTTCCATTTCCACATTTTCATTTATCTGCCCGAGGAGGAAAAACAGGAGGGTCATTCAATCCCGGCCACATAAAATGATGTCATTAAAAGCCATAAAAAAAGCACACACACACACCTCTTGGAGCGTTTTCTCCCCCTCTCTGAACTTAAGTGTCGAAGTGTGGATTCGGATGTTGAGTCGGTCTATTTCCTGCTGGATGCTGGCTTGCTTCACCTGCGAAGTCTTGATGATGGACTGGCACTCCTCGTCGGCGAGCAGCTGCCAATCTACCGGTTCGATCTGGTTCTCTTTCAGAAGACGCTCCAAAGTTTGGATGTCATCTGTCTTCTCGGAAATCTAAAAATCCAATCCAAGAGTTGGGAGAGGTCACGCAAGTGTTCTGAGTCACAGCAATTTATTGCTACTTTTAACTCGGGTTGACTTAACAGTGGACACAACCCAGTTCAAATACTTTTTTTCCCAAATTCTCACATAAAATGCTCTGGATGAAAGGAACGCCGTTGCAAAACATTGTTTCTAAGGCAACATTTGATCTTTTACACCATGGCTCACCTCCAAATCTTTTTGTATGATAGCTGCTGCCGTTTCTTCTAGTTTGACGATAAGTTCTGTGTCTGGTAACACTGTTTCAAGGGCTAACATAATTTCCTCTTCTGGGGTGATCTGCAACCTCTCTATCATATGCACATGAAATTTCTTCAGTCCCGCCACCAGCGTGGACTCAGTCTCCCCGACGTTAATGGCGACCTCGGGTCTCACACCCCAAATGGTATCGGGGTAATTGCGGAAAAAGCGGAAAAAGTCCCTGACGGAGTGCTTGAATTCCCTCTGGAGTTGTGCTTTCCTTTTCCTCCTGGCACTTTCTTCTCCCGCGGGCCCACATGTGATCTCCTTGAAGTCAATTGAAGATTCCAACTTTTTGTTCAGCTCGTGATGCACATCGAGAAGTCTCGTGTACTCTTCTTCTGCATCACCGGATGGACAGGCTAAGTGGGAGAAGGTAGGCAAGGATGTCGCTATCTCTATTTGACTGATGCAGTTCTCCACAATGTTTGAGACTGTTTGGGCCTCCAGGGAAAGGAGCCTCTGTTGGGGCACCTCGCTGACGAGACCGCCTTCGCCATCGTCGTCTTGCTGCAGACTGGGGGACACAAGCGGCGTGCTGTCCTTGTCTTTGTCCCTCTCCAGCAGCAGAACGTCAGACATGCTGTCACTGATGGAGAGAATTGAATGCTTTTATTGTCATTATACTACTATAGTGAGATTTAAAGCGTCACCACAAAGTGGAATAATAACAACAAACAGACACAAATAATCAATACATAAATAAACAGTCAACATATCAACAAACAAGCAGATAATCAAGAATCAAAAATTTTACTTGCAACTTACATTGATGTGTTGGCCCTCAAACATACTGTTGCTAAGATACAATCAACAACAATGGCGACCAAATTAAATCCTCTAAATGTTCACCCATCAACCAAATTTATAATCACATTTATTCACTGGAGCCCATTCAAATACATGAAGGAATCAAGTGTTTATATTCTTTTTTTTTTTACTTTTATTTTGAAAACACGTTGCGAGCGCGTGCCGCAAATCACTGAAATTGTCGCAAAATCAAAACAACACCCCATAACAAAATCCAACGTGTATAAGGAACTCGGTTTATTTGCATTACGATCGTTGGCTTAGTTACATATAAGAAAAAAAACAATCTCGACATAAGTACGGAATCGGACTATTTTACGAGCCTTCTACATTGTGAAGATGCCACGATGGACACAAGAGGACAGCTTGGCTTTATGACACGAGGCCAATTGATTTCCTGCGTGATAGAACACGATCAACACTGTAAATAGCAATCAATTGTTCTTACTAACTTGATAGCCATTGCTTGTTTTTCCTTTAAGTTTCGCTCGGTAGATCTTGTTAGCTCTAGATTAGCGTTAACTGCGTAAAGAGTACTTTCCCATTGTACCCACGTAGCAAGCTAGCTTGATCGAAAAGTATATATGCCCAATTATTTGGCGGTACGTAATCCTTTTTTTTGTGTATTAAGAATGGAAGTCGACGACGATGACGTGCCTCTCATCCTCACTTGGGACGACGCAAACTGCGATTTACTACACGAGGAACCGGAGAGGGGCGACGAAAGTGAGTGTATTAAACACACAAATATTGGCCTTCTTCATCCTCCAATGTACCCCCAGATTTTTCTAAATAACAAAAACTACCTGGATAGAATCAATTGGATCTTGATGATTTATACTTAAGGTTGATCCTATTTAAAGCAAGTGGCAATTTTCAGTAGTTGTGAAAACTAGATAAAATTACTAATGAATTAATTAATTAAGTAAATTAACCCCCAGGGCGACCCGGTGGGGTGAGTGGTTAGCGTGTTGGGCTCACAGCTCTGGGGTCCTGGGTTCAAGTCCAGTCGTGGTTTTCCCCTGGGTACTCCAGTTTCCTCCCACATTCCAAAAACATGCATGACAGGCTGATTAGACACTCTGAATTGCCCTTAGGCATGCCCTGCGATTGGCTCCAGCACCCCCATGAAAAAAAGCGGCTCAAAAAAATAAAAAGATAACCCTATTAACATGGATTCGTTGGACGACTCATTCATATTTTTTATATGGCAGGTTGATTTTTTTGTAATTTGGTTTTGCCAGTAAACTGTATAAGTAGAACACATTTCAAATAGTTATTTTTAGATTTCACATTGTGTTTAGATTTGTATTTACTTTTTGTGACATCTTAGTTAGGTAGTGCACTGTTCAATATTAGTCTTAATAAAGTACTGGTTTAGTTCATTTTTTCCATCACACCCCAGCACCCATGTTGCTGTCCTTAAAAGTTACATAGTGACTCATCAGAGGAAAAAAAAGTGTTCCTCAGCAGTACCGTCAGCCCCGCCTGTGTAGCATGTGTGTGAATTGATTCTGTGTGCAGTATGCAAAGTGTATTTTGGACAGGAAGAGGAACCGTTGTTTTGCAGAATTCCAAACACTGAAGAATGTCTGATTAAAACGAAACATTTTGTTACTGGGAACTGTCCTTGGGAGATCATCGCCGATCTAGAGAGGTCATGAAATTGGATTCCTTGAAAGAGACTGCGCTGCTTCCAAGTCATAAGACAGGTCACATGATACCATTTAGGGGTGGAGTTCAGGGATCATAGCTCTTGTTTGCCATTCCTTAGATCACTCACTGTTTTCTTCCAAATGCGATTGTTACCTGACAAATGATGGATTGAAAAAGCTCAAAGCGGACACTACTCGTAGTCCTTTCCGCATCAAGGCTGAAATGGAATTTGAGCTTCACGCTGCAGTGTCACAAATGGACCACAAAAGGCGGTCGGTGCCTGCCTCTTTTAGATTGGTGTGTTTGATTGTGACAACATTTCAAGGTGTTACGCTTGAATCGTGGAAACAGTGAGCAGGCCTCCAGCTGGAGAAGAGCAGCATGTGTGTTTGTGGAATGTGCGTGTTGGGCGGATGAAACTAGACTAGCACTGCAAATAACATGCTGTGGACTTCAACCATGGAGGCGCACACATGTACATTAATGGAGAACAACAATATCACTTCTTTGCAGCAAGATTTGAGAAGCAATGACATGCCTTTGGTGCTCTCCCCCTGTTTTTTACAGACACAGTTGGATTGTCCTGGTAGGAGCAACTTGGGTCTACAAATAGGACCTTGTTAACTCTGATTCTAAACTTTCTCTTCCAGATGGTGATGTGGGAAACAGTGACATAGCAAATAGTGGCGCGGTGTCAACAGCCGGGCCTCAAACGCACCGAACGCCCAATGCGACTTTACGGCAAAGCTGGGAGATGAACTACCAGGAGGCCGCCATTTATTTGCAGGTACAGTAATCCCTTGATCATGGCGTCTTCACTTACCGAGAATTCACTACTTCCCGATTTTTTCCGCTATTCATAATTTAAAAAAAAGTTTGCTTTATTATTAAGTTCATAAAAATGTGATTTTCCAGGCTGAGAGCAGAAGCCACTTTTGCTACGAAGAATTGTCAAAATTGTCTTTTATTTTTTAAGAGTTCAAGAATCAGTTCAGATGTTACAAATATGAAGACAGACTTTGTTAAAAGCCAAAATATGATTTGTCTTAACACGTTAAGTTGAGTCAGAATTATAAGCATTGAAATGCAATTATTGTCATATTATGTATTTAAAATGGAATTATTTTTTTCTATTTTTTTTTTGTGACGTTCGCTACTAGGAGGGAGAGAACAACGACAAGTTTTTCACGCACCCTCGAAACACCAAGGCGCTGGCAGCGTATCTGTTTGCCCATAACCATCTCTTCTACGTGATGGAGCTGCTGACGGGCCTCCTGCTCATGACCCTGTCACTGTGCGAAGCTCCTGCGGTGCCTTCGCTGCGCCTGGATGTCTACGTAAGAGAAAACACACACACACGCACGTGCGCGCCCGCCAATGTAAAACCTTCTTTTGAGCACGTTGGATACGCCCGTGCAGATTCACGCCACGCTGGAGTTGCTTGCCTTGGTGATCGTGGCGTTTGAGCTGTGCATGAAGCTCCGCTGGCTGGGCTTCCACACCTTCATACGACACAAGAGGACCATGGTGAAGGTATGGAACTGATGGATTCTTAGTCTTGTCAAAAATAATGCAAAAGTTTCATCTTACACCCCCCGTCTTTTTTCCAGTCGTGTGTTTTGCTGCTGCAGTTTGTGGAGGCTATAGTGGTTTTGGTCCGACAGACGTCCCATATGCGAGTGACCCGAGCTCTCAGACCAATATTCCTGGTGGACTGCAGGTACTGCGGTGCTGTCCGCAGGTAAGATAGTTTTGATCACTTTTGTATGGTTGTTAGGTTCACCCCTATTGTAACTTTCTATTCAGTCCTAGTAGCAAAAGTGTATTCCGCCAATGAGTTTTTTTTCATGGATTTTCACATTTTTACAAACTTAAAAATAAATAAATAAATAAATAACATTTTAAAATAATTAATAACGGGTAAAAAAAATTACGCTAAGTGAAGAAGATGTGATAATCAAGGGATTACTGTAATCGGTCCTGAGTTTTTCTAGCATTACCATCGGTCAAATGTTTTCCTCCAAAGGTAACAAACAACATTTCTCTCATCCAATCAGAAATTTGCGGCAAATCTTCCAGTCCCTCCCACCTTTTATTGACATCCTCCTTCTACTCCTCTTCTTCATGGTTATATTTGCTATCTTGGGTAAGTTTCCATCGATATCTACCCATACATTGACCTCATCACTCACACTCTTTAAAATATTCAACTGGTGTTTTGGTTTCAATCCAGGATTCTGCCTCTTTTCTACAAACGCAGCCGATCCGGTAATTTGGCCGTTTAATCTCTTTTGCCAATACGCTGGCTTCAAGATGTTAGTATGTATACAGTGGTCACATTCTGAGCGCTTTTTTTTGTCACCGTAGAACTTCAACACCTTGGAGAACAGCATGGTCAGTCTTTTTGTGCTGCTGACCACGGCAAAGTAAGCACTGAAGCATCACGTGAAAAGCAAATAAACAAAAAAAACTCAAATTCCATTGGCCTTTTATTTGCAGTTTCCCAGATGTGATGATGCCAGCCTACTCCAAGAACCGCTGGTCTTGCGTCTTTTTCATCGTTTACCTCTCCATTGAACTCTACTTCATCATGAATCTGGTAGAGCCTTCTTTTAAGATGCAGAAGCGCAAAATGAGCCATAAAGTGAACCAGGAATATGAGAAATAGTTTGCTTTGCTCTACCATTAAAACACGTATATTTCACCAATGGTTTACCAAGTTTTATACCTGCTGGGTCTTCTAGCTCCTGGCAGTTGTGTTTGACACATTTAATGACGTGGAGAAAATGAAGTTCAAGTCCTTATTGCTTCACAAGCACTCTGCTGTTGACCACGCCTTCCAGCTCTTAGTCAGTCGCCAGGTATGATGATAGCAAGACATTATGTGCTCAGTACCAATAAATAACCTGCCTTTCTACTTTTTTTTTTTCAATTCAGAGGCCGACTGGCGTCTCCCTTAAACAGTTTGATGGCCTGATGCGTTATTACAGACCGAGGATGTCTGCAAGAGACCGTTTTCTCACCTATAAAGCTCTTAACACGTCTGGGGCGCCCATGTTAAGGTGAATGGATGACTCAACCTGCTTCACTCCAGATCAAATTTTTCAAATCTTTTCCTTTTACTGTCATTGACAGCAATAGACAAACCAGTTTTGTTTCAAGAAAGATCTGATGTCAAATTCATAACAGCATAAATCTGGCATATTATCATTTACAACACTGAAACTAAGGAAATTGATCAAAAACTTTATGTTGACCTGGCTTTAAAATTTGACAGTTTTTCATTATTTGAGATATATATATTTTAAGTATCAAGACAACGGGCCAACCACTTGGCCACCGTACTGCCTGATGCTATGGGTTAATGAAGTGTGTCAAAAATTCAAAAATATGTGTATAAATTGAGCCTGTGATTGCCTGGCTCCATCTCCTGGCCAACTTAGAACCTACAAGCAACAATAAGTCTCAGACACAACATAATTGAAATGGGGCTCTGTTAATTGATGCGCATATGTCCTGTAAATATACCTACCTACGAATCCCCCTTTACCTTTAATTCTGATCTGTGTACCAATAATGGAGTTTAGATGGATTTACATCTATCCTTCTCAAAATGAATCAGATGTTTGTCTCTTTTGTAGTCTTCAAGACTTTTATAAGTTCTATGAGGTGACAGGCCTTACGTGGAAGGTAATAAGCCAACACACATTTAACTTTTCTGATTTTGTGGACGCGGATATAAAACATTGTGTTTTTCAGGCACGGCGCAGTGGAGAACATTGGTTTGATGAACTCCCACACACAGCCTACATTATTCTGAAAGGTAAGCAAGTTATTTCGTCCCTTTATTAATGCTCACAGTCCTCTGTTAACGTTCAGTTTTACAGGTATCAACTTGCTGGTGAAATCTAAGGCCTTCCAATACACCATGTGTAAGTATGTAAGGATTTACGAGGCTTGAATTGATATTGTGGACGTGGCTCACTTGACGCTTTCCCATTATAGATGTCGTCGTGGCTATCAATGGTGTGTGGATCCTCGTGGAGACATTTACTCTTAACAGTGAGTCACTTTTCTTAAAAGGGACAGTGGTCACCTCAGATTTATTCAAAAAATAGTATTATTATACTATACATACCAGCAACATAATACTACTATCAGATGGCAAATGGTGGGCCGCAGGTTTGAGACCACTGGCCCAAATGAAATGAATTGAATAAAGACTTGACAAGAAATCACAATTGGTACATAAAAGAAATGCATCTCTAAATTTCTCCTGCAGGCAGCTTCTCCTGGTCCAGATTGGTGCCATGGAGTTACATTGTCTTCCTTACAAGTGAGCAGAATCCACTGATGCTCTTCTAGTCATCAATTAAGATCATTCTCGAGGCCCTCACCTCATCTGTTTAGTTTTCTGATCAATCCACCTTTTCTAACACTACTCATTCCACATGTAGTTTATGGTGTGGAGGTGCTATTGAAACTATCCGGTTTGGGACCAGTGGCTTATTTCAGTTCTGGATGGAATCTGTGAGTACTCAATCGTACAAGCTGTGTCACTTTTTCAATTTAAAGCATGACTTTGAATTTGGATTGGTGTCTTTTTTTTTTGTATCTAGCTTTGACTTCTCTGTTACCGTGTTTGCATTCCTGGGTCTGATCGCGCTGGCCTTCGACATGGAGCCTTTCTACTTTATCGTTGTACTGCGACCCCTTCAGCTGCTAAGGTGGGTGCTCGTCTAAATTTTGCACGCGAGGAGGGACCTTTCGGACTAATATCAACCGAGGTGTCACCGCAGGTTGTTTAAGATCAAGAAGAGATATCGCAACGTGTTGGACACCATGTTTGAGCTCTTTCCCAGGATGGCAAGTCTGGGTTTGACATTAATTATCTTCTACTACTCCTTTGCCATTGTGGGCATGGAATTATTCGCCGATGTCGTTTACCCAAACTGCTGCAAGTAAGTCGGTCAACTTGTATTAGTATGTTTTTCATTGAGATTGGTTTAGTGCCTTTTTAGGAAAGATGTTTGTAACGCATGTTTTGATTGGCAGTACCAGCACGGTGGCCGACTCCTACAGGCAGATCAATGTTACACATGGCAACAAAACGGTGTTGGACGAAGGCTACTATTATCTCAACAACTTCAACAATATTCTCAGCAGTTTTGGTAACCATTTTTTTTCATCTTCACCGTGTCACCACACTTTCAATGATCATCTTCAATGATTAAAGCTATATTTAAAAACTATTTTTTTTAAATATACCTTTAATCATTGGAGATAAAAATGACTTTTGAAAGGACATTTTCTAAATGGCACTACATGTGATAGAGCATAACATAAAATGAGTTGAATCATATTTCCTCCAGTGACACTTTTCGAGCTGACTGTGGTCAACAACTGGTACATCACAATGGTGAGAAATGGATCCCTTACTACTCAACCAATATGGCTACTTGACCACCGTCCTCCTTTTGCAGGAAGGCGTAACTTCCATGACGAGCCACTGGAGCCGTCTCTACTTCATGACCTTCTACATCGTCACCATGGTCCGCCTCCATCTTTTGCCGCACCTTTCACTTGACTTCCTTGTCACTCACAACATTGTCCCCCCCCCCTCTTTTAGGTGGTCATGACCATCATTGTGGCCTTCATCCTAGATGCGTTTGTGTTCCGCATGAACTACAGCCGCAAGAACCGGGAAACCCTCGACAACCCTGGAGGTGAGACGTTTTTGATGGATCTTCCATATTTCCTTTCAAGGAGAAGATGCTTAACTGGCGTGCTTTGCAGATGAGAACGGAATCATGTTTGAAGTAGAAGTCAGCCGTGCGGAAGCTCTGTCCACTTTAGAGTTGTACAAGCAGACATGTCCGGCGTCGCTCGGCTCGCTGGTGGCGGTCATCCAAGTCATGGACCGCGTTGGGGTAAGCGGAAAAAGCACAGCCGTCACGTTTTCATCCGCGTGATTAAGCGCCCTTTATTTTCATTTTTAGAGGGAACAAGACTCGTCGTCTCTGTTGTACCAAGGACGAAGGTCGAGGACAAAGTGTGACCTGAGCATGAAAATGTATGAGGAGGAGATGGAGGTAGGAACTGTCCAAACTTGTTTAGAGAATGTGATGATCACATATTTTTAAATGCCAGTGCGAGCCACCTGATTTTGTAGATCTGCTAATGTACAGTCCTGATCCAATACTTCAGAAATGTTAAAAAAAGCAAGTCTTGCATTCCAAATTGTTCATTAGTGGTTATTTTGCCTACCCTGGGGAAGTTACTTAAGTTGTTCTCTAATATTGTACTACTTTATTAATCAAGATTCTTTATTCTAAGATGCACTTAAAACGAAAACAATTGAAATGCATAATAACAGAAATACATGGATCTCAATAACACTAAGTTGATTTATATTTTTCAATTTCATAGTATTTAACCCAAACCCACTGACAATAATAGCCATCCAAAATGAATTTACACTGGGAAGAATAACTGGACAAACACCCTCGAAATTTGATTATTTTCAGTATTTATTTTATTGACCAATGACAATTATGTCATATAATAATTACATTGAGTCAAAATTGATTGGTCAATGGCTTCCAATGAGTCAAGCGAGTTCCCCGCTACAGATTCAATCCTGCATACTGTTGAACTTGCATTTCCTGACAAGTCGTTCTTCTCACAGGAATGGTATTCCGAGTATTCCAGGGAAAACCTGCCTCAGCCAGACCAAAGTCGAGAAGCCGACTCGGACAGTCCCACCTCCAATCCGCCTTTTGTGCCTGCGCCTCAGCTAAATTCACATTTTAGGCGTTACACTCTCAACTAACTCCATTACCCCCCCCCCATTTTGGGCCTTGCTGGAGTCTTTTGAACTGATAAGAGATGAGAACACTTTTCTGGACAGACGAGACCACCGCACACAGACTTGCAGGTGGTACGATGGCTCAACATTTAACAAAATTATTCTCTCCTCGTAGGCTGTGAAGGGTAATAACGCAGGCGTCTTTTTGTGAGTGCGCTCTGATCTCAACAAAGTTGTGCTGCTGTAGAAAATATCAATTCAAATAGAACTCATTTCTGAAAGATGTTAATGAATAATGATCTACTAGTGATGGTTTTCTAAGCGAGTCCAAATAGGATATCCGTTTAATGTAGTAATGCAGTAATTCTCTTAATGTGGAATTACTTGTCGTTAAATTGGTTTTGTATGGTAACTAAACAAATCTTTGTACTGTATTAAATTATATTATTTCTGTGTAACACTGCGCCTTTGAAATTGGTGATTGTAAATCATTTATTTCATCCAAATGCCTTTATATTAGTGGCTTATTGAAATCACCACCAGGTATGAGTATCAACCCGTTTTCAGTCCACAAGCACTTACTGCAAAACATTCTTTTATAGAACAAGTTATTGGTTAAATCAGTAAAGAGATTTTAATCAGACCCATTTTTTTTTGGCTGGTGGTAAAATAAAAAGACAAAACAGTGGAAAACACATCACATGTTGTCCCGATACATAATTGTCACGTACAGTGCAGGCAGTGACTACAGACTTTAAAAGCAAAACTCCTGTATTGATTTGACCCATGTCCTTATTAACATTAACATTACAGCTTAAGACAAAAATATATATATTTATATAACTGGCTTTTTCCGGTAAACAGCGCTCATTTCAAAATTTATAGGCATAAAATAAGTGGAGTACAAAAACAATGCTTTTGTGCTTCCAGTGTGTCTATTTCACTTCCCTTGTGTGAGACTGGCCTCTACAGAAGGAGAACCCCCCCCCCAGCTTAGACCACGTGAAACTCAGCCAACAGGGCAACGGAGAGGAAGACGGCGTAGAAGATGAGGAGAAAGACGCCGTAAGGCCGACCCAGGTGGAAGCGGCTCAGTGGAACGATGAGGAAGGACAGAACCAAAGACAAACCCAGAGAACCCGCCAGGATCCATGTCAAAAGTCCCTCTGGTTCCATCTGAGGAGAACAAGCGACCATGAAGTCATTGGACCACAACAACCTGATTTTGTAGGTCAATGATTTTATACAATTTTATTTGGTTTGTGTAGAAGTGATCCAAGTTTTTGAGTGTAACGTTTGCCATTTCTATCTTTTCAGGTTAAGGAAAGTATAGTAAGGCTTTTTTTTTGTAAAAAACGACATAGTATAGTAAGGCTTTTTTTCGTGAAGTAGTCAGGAACTCCCAATGATGACAAAAAGAAGAGTATAAAAATTATAATGTGTGAATATTAGTCAACTTTGCTAAGTTATTCAACGTCAAACTTTTCGCCCTCAGGTCCAAATGCCAAGTCCTAAGTCTGATCTGGGAGTGAAAAGAGACAAAACAACAGATAGCACTGCTAACTCCTGTAGAGTGGTGGCTCAGTGGCTAAGTCATCAGTCTTCCACCTCATTGGTCTTGGGTTCAAATCCAAGTACATGCAAAGATTTTCCCAATATTATTCAGGTAAATGAATGAGACAAAAGTACTACTGCTTTCTCTCACAGGGTGGTGGCCCAGTGGTTAAGTCATCAGTCTCCCACATCTGAGGACCTGGGTTCAAATCCAAGTGCATGCAAATATTTTCCCATTATTTTCAGGTAAATGAATGAGACAAAACTACAAGTACTACCACTCTCTCTCACAGGGTGGTGGCCCAGTGGTTAAGGCATCAGTCTCCCACATCTGAGGACCTGGGTTCAAATCCCAGTGCAGGCAAAGGTTTTCCCATTATTTTTCAGGTAAATGAATGAGACAAAAGTACAAGTACTACCATTCTCTCTCACAGGGTGGTGGCCCAGTGGTTAAGTCATCAGTCTCCCACATCTGAGGACCTGAGTTCAAATCCCAGTGCAGGCAAAGATTTTCCCAAAATTGTTCAGTTAAAAGAATAAGTTCTAATGTCTAAGTGTCTAACTAAATAAGTATTCAGTGGTGGATGAAACATTTAGTCAAAAAAATGACTAAGTGTTTCCGCCCATTTCCTTGGATAAAACGTTTCAACACCCATGTATAAGTGGGGCACGAGTTGGTGTAGTGGGTTGCACACTCGCCTTTGCATCGAGAGAACGTGAGTTCGCTTCCCGGTGTCGGCGGTTCACTGACCAAGCAAGCGGTCGAGGGTCGGCCGAAGGCCGACCCGAGAACGCCTTTCGCACAGACAGGTCCCTCCAACATTCTTCCGAACTGCCGAAGGCAGTTCGGAATATAACCTTTTGCTGAAAAGTATGACTAAGTGTTTAATATATATTAAAAAGTTTTTTCTTTTTTTTCTTCTTGTTCCATTTTTTCTTTTTTTTCTTCTTGTTCCATTCCATTTCCCAAGTCTTCTTTCCAATTATTTTCAGCCAAAGGACGACAGCGAGAATCGAACCCAGGTCTCCCAGACGGGAGTCCAGTGATCTAACCTCTGCGCCAACCAAGTGACTACACTTTCCTTAGTAATCATTTGAGTGTCTTTCCAAGAAGTACACAGAAACAACTAAGTGAAAATGTGTGCCGACAGCGGGAATCGAACCCAGGTCTCCCAGACGGGAGTCCAGTGATCTAACCTCTGCGCCAACCAAGTGATTACACCTTTCTTTGTAATCATTTGAGTGTCTTGAGAAGAAGTCCACAGAAACAACTAAGTGGAAAAAGTGTCACGACCGGGAATCGAACCCAGGTCTGCCGGACGGGAGTCCAGTGAACTAACCTGTACGCCAAACAATTGGCTACACTTTCCTTTGTCATCATTTGGGGGTCTTGATTACAAGAACACAGAAATAACTAAGTGAAAATGTGTCCCAACTGGGATTCGAACCCAGGCCTCCCAGACGAGAGACATGTGAGTTAACCACTAGGCCACAATTTGGCCACAATTTTCTTTGTCATTATTGAAATGTCTTGACTACAAATATATAGAAACAATTAAGGGAACTTGTTTCCTTACCAGGATTCGGACCCCAGTCTCCCACATGGGAGACAGGTGAGTTAACTTCTACATCACGAATTGGTCACAATTGGCCGGCAATAATGATTTACTTTCTTGGGCCGCTCAAAATGATGTGGCGGACCATATTTGGCCCCCGGGCTGCCACTTTGACACCAAAAGCAGTACATTGTGGTTTTTTAAAATCCTATTTGCAAAGCCACCACTTTTACACCTGTGCAGTACACTGGCGGGAGGGGACCAACTGCCTTGTTGTCCCCGCTCCCTTCTAGTGTTAGAAGAGCAAGTGTGGAAACACACATTTCAGCCCTTTTCTTAAAATCTTTAGTGCTAAGTCCTAATTCTTTTGTAGTTGGTGCTTTCTTTGCAAAATTTGTGAAGAAACTTAGAGAAAATTGTATAAGTAAAACTTCAATTCTATCATTTCTACCTGTGGTTAGATGATGTGTGTGTGAGTTACCTGCACTTCCATGTGTGTTTTGATCCTCTGCACCAGACAGCCCAAACCCACCCCAAACAACATATCTGGTAGAGATGGAGTTAAGCATTTTTTCCTCTAACCATTTGACCCATCTATTGTCTCCTAATCATCTTTTGACATCAAATTCCAAACTTGTGGACATAAAGGATACTGAAAATAATGCCTCCAAAGCAGGCGGATATGGCCATTCTGGGGTAACCCTGTCGGGCGAGGGTGATGTCTGAAAAACAGTCTAATTTGACAGCGCCAAAAAGGCTTAATTGGTGATTTAAAAACAAAACAAAAAAGAATCTTAGCGGCACGGCAAGTGCTCACCTCCGATGCTGTTCCCCCAGGCCAGGAGAGTCAAGCCCAGGACGGTGTTACTAAGACTAAGCACCACGCCCAGCATATGCAGGATACTGACCACTTCGGATGCCGCCGCGCTGATCAACACGGCGCTTACCACGAAGCCCAAAAGGGCAAAAATCTGTTGCAAAAAGTGCAATCTTAAATCTGTTCAGGTGGCGCAAAAAGCCCAGAAACGGACACACACTCACCGGGTGATATTTGGGGGGGCACTCATTGGTGGTGCTGCAGAAGACGATAGCAGACAGGAAAAGTCCCAATAGAAGAGTCAGCAACCACACAGGAAACTGGCCCTCGATTAGATAATTCCCAACTAGACAAAGCAAAGAATGCTTAATGTTGAGATATGGACCAACAACAAAAAAAAGTCACTTGAAATTTTTTCAGCTAAAACATGCTGAATATTTGCAATACACCTCATTTTCTTTCATTTATCCCAGGTATAAAAAAAAAAACATTGAAAAAACAGCCAACAAAAAGAATGGCTGCACATTAGTAAGTCATATTTTTTTTTCATATTTTCTTTTTTTTTTATAGTATTTACAAATAGTTCATTGCACTTACGCATTCCCGACTGTAGGGCGAGGATGCACACGAGCGGCGCTGTGAGCAGATGAAAACAGTTGAGCGGCCGTCTCCAATTCTTGTCGTCCTTGTCGAGATCTACAACGGGAATGCACAGCAGCAGCATGACCTCCGCGGGGGTCTGAGAGGCCGAAACCGCCCCTTAATAGCGCGTTCACAGCGTTGCCACTTTTTCCGATCGTGTGGTTGGCGCACCTTCAACACTTTGACAGCTCGCCACTTCCAGTTTTTCCTCCTCCACTTCCTGTTGTCCACCGGGTTGATGGAGGTCAGAAAAATCTGCCAGGTGGACTCGGTGTACTGCAGGAGCGGCCTGTACTCTGACTCTAAAATACAAAAGATACGAACAAATATGTGACTGATAAAAAAAATGTTAAAAACCAATGTCAACAACTAAAGTCAGGCTATTTTTGAATTGTTTCTTGTATGTTATTTTGGTTGTGAGTTGAATCGATTCAGCCTTGCCGTGTAGACAAAAGCATTTGTCGGTGTTTATTGTCGTGCTGGCATGCTCTCTTGCTTTAAATAAATAGTGTTTGAACAGATTAGTTGTGTTTGTTTGCTTTGGAATCCACTATCAGCATTTTGGCCACCAGATGGGAAGTGGCCACTGGAGTCTTCTTAGTCATTGCAATTTTTCATGATTTAGCTCTCACGTATGTATGTTTTTAACTCCCAAATAAACCAGTTTTTTTTCTAGCATATCAAGTCTTTTTTTTAACAATATACTAATTTTCTCAAAAAACAAACGAGATATAGTTTGTTTTTGCACATGTACTAACAACAGTAAACAGTGAACTGAGGGAAAAAAAACTACAATATATTACAGCTGAATTGCTTTAAATATATAATATTTGTTCCATGTAATAAAGCACCCATTTAAATGCACCTTTGGAGTATAAAACCTGAATTGATCTTTTTGTTGTTGAGAAATTACATTATGGTGAGACATTTAAAAAGTATCCACCAATTTTTTTAAAAAATAAATAAAATAGAATAAAAACTCTGGCTGCCAATAGACGGGACGTTTAAATGTATGTATTAATTTAAAGCTATGTGGTTGGACATTTTTCGTCATTAGCACTGAAAGAGTTATATGTCATGCATTCCCTACCATAATCCTGTTGGTCTGTCCCAGCGAAGAGAGAGGGAACATTATCGTACGAGTCCGTCGACTCAAACGCCTCTGCAAAAGGGGAAAAAAAAACTTTGAGTGAACTTGTCTTGTTGTCCGTGTAATTTGGACGTGTCGACCTTGAATATGCGGAATGCTGTCTATCGTGCCGTTTCGCAGGCGTTTTTGCCGGCTGTAGACATAGGCACTGATGATGACTGTCAACACGTAAACCACATACAGGGACAAGTATCCTGCCAACACCAAATAAACACAAAAATTATGGACGTCAAGTTCTGTGTTTTTGTAACGCTGCGCTCCGTTAAGAAGACGGCAACATTTTCTCATATATGTGGTGATCATTTTAGAATCACTTTTTGCAATAAGAATCACAATATTTAGCAATATTTATTTCTAAATAAGTGCTACATCTAAACCGGATTGGATATAATATTTACATTTAACATCTTCACTTACAATTTAGATTTAGCATTTATTAATGAAGTTCCAAAATATTGTAGTAAATGTGCAAAAAAAAGTAATTTTAAAAATTTCACACCACATATAAAAGATTGCATAGCGCTAAATATGAGAAAGAGTTGCCCGTCTTTTTAAGCAAGCATAGCTTGACCAACCGTGCCCCTAAATTACCCAGCGTTTCTCCTAGCGTGGTGGTCCCCCTGTACAGGATGAGGTAGGTCCAGAACACAGCCACCATGTAGAAGATGACGTCACGCAGGAAAGGACGAGATGCCACGGTGAAAGGTTTGACCAGGGCCACGCCGCCCGCGACCACCGTGGTGACAAATATACCGGCACCTGGCAACGAGGCCAATCATTAGCACGGGTGAGTGTTCGGCTTCCGATCTCACAACTTACCGAACAAAGCTCCAACGGCCAGCCCGGCGGTGTGAGGGTGGGAGAACGCGGCGATGGCACTGAAGATGTCCGGAGCGCCGTTTCCAAGAGCCAGGAAGGTTACGCCCTTGGTACAAACATTAGTCAAGGAATATAGATTGAAGATAAAACCATTCAAGGGCGTTTTATTTTTTGATTTTGAGCAAAGGATACAGCTACGTTGTGAGTCAGACGTAGACTTGTGGAGATGGCCGACAGATTGGGACAGAAACTAGAGGGAAACACACAGAAAGGACTTTTAATATAGCAGCACGGTCAATGGCCTGACGTAGAAAATAAAGGAACAAAGTCCACTTTCATAATGACACATGTGAAGTGAAACAAATGAAAACATTACAGTCTAATGCTCATGTGACCCGAGCAGTGGTCAGACAATGAATGGGTCAATTCACAGGCTCTATGGCTGGACGGAATCAATATGGAATATCATATCTGGGGCCCAGAAACTTAAAGAGATACTTACAATTTAGATGCGATGAGGCCGAGTATGACGAACAAAAAGAGCAGCCATACAATCTGTGGAAAAATAAGAGGGAAGAAATATCAGACATGGTCGATTTTCTTTCCCAGGATGCAAACATTTGTACCGTATTTTCCGGACTATAAGCCGCAGTTTTTAAAAAAAAAATCTTTAGCAGGATTTGTGACTTGTGTGAAATTCAATAAATTATTCATACATTATGTAATTTCACATTTATCTGTACAATGAATGGCAAGAAGGCGCTCCAAGCATCTGCTGATCATTTCAACACTTGCTTAGAGTTTGCCACAGGGATGACAAGATGGAGGAAAACCCCATTGTTGATAAACTGAAGTTCTCCAACTTGCTCAAATGTACCACACACACACACACACATATATGGGGGGCTTACACAGAGGATGACTGTGAGTGGTGTAAGTTTTGGGGGAAGCAGACAGAAGACCAATTGAAGGTAGTTGATGAAGCCATCTTCTATGCTGCAGTCCGGTGTGTTCTTGACAAACGTGCAGCGCTCTGCAGCACTGACGTTCATCACTTTAACACACTAAAAACACAGATTAACACACACTGTAAATACCAATTTTGCTTTTTTTTCTTCTTCAGACAATCTTGTCGTTGCAAGATATCATATTGTTATACATTAGTCTGCAAAGATGAGATTCAAGGAACTTTGAATGGTTTATTACAAAATTATGAAAACTTAGCTGAAATTTACATGAAGCATAAAAAGTGCAATCAGTTTTAGTTTATTATTATGCTATTAATACAATTCAATAAATGTACTTTAACTGTATTTTTTGCAAGGCAGATATTGATCTATTATTATTTTGAACCATTAAATGTTTATACTATACAATAGATTATCTAAAATGAATATCCACACACCTAAACGTGTGTTATATCTAATATTATAAAAAAATTACTACAGCAACCAATTCCTGGTATTTAGTGTACTTTGAATTTGGAGGTTTGTTTACCATTTTTGCCAAATAATGTACAAATGGGTACATGATTTCAACCGTCGTTGCTCGTGCCTGCAAGTCATGTGACTAAAACCTGCTGACATTTCTGCATCAATTTAACACGGATGTTTTCCCTAAAGACAGTTAGGAGACATTTTCTCCCGATAATCTCCCACGAGGAGTGACAGTTCATGTGCACTTGTTATCTCACCCACCTCGTCGTTGTTTATCGGAGGAGACATGACGGCTAGTGAAGCGTTTAGGGACCCTCCGTTTACTTCAACACCTGTCCCACTCTTGTAGTACACAGTCAAGTTCGACGCGGCTTGCTGGAACAACGATGTCGCGATCAGAAGAAGCAACGGAGTAGCCACAAACATGACTATTTTGTTTGGTATTGTTGTCGTCTTCGTCTTTTATCCAGGCGCCACGTCCATTCTGTTGACAGCTTACATGCAAGACGACAACAAACGTTCCAAACCTAAGCAGTTTTCAGCTAAAACTGAACCAAAGACAGTGTGGATCAACATTAAAATGACAAAAAATACCAATTTCCGTAAAAAGGAACATTCGCACGGAAATCTAGTTTGATTCTTTGACTGTCTTTACACACGCGACTGCTAAAAAAAAAAAAAAAAGGAAGAAAAAAGGTCCGGGAATTTGCTACGCTCGAAGGTCCGCCCATCACAACACCATCTACGTATGCTGCATTCAATGACCTCTTGTAATGTCCAACCTAGCTCGCTTCACTCACTGTACTTTCTATGTAGTATTCCATAGTATCTCTATAGTAACTATAGAATGATTACTTCTAACTCAGTACTGAAAGATTTTATGTTTTATTGTTGGTGATGAAAACATTGAGCAATATTTAATATGAAACAGTATATCATACAACAGTATATATACTGAAATACTTTCATTTATTGGCGGCTTTTACTATTTGCATGTTTTCAAGTTGTTGTTGTTTTTTTTTTTAGATATCATGGCTATGAATGAACATTACCATATAAATTAACCATGTCTCCTACAATACTAACTGCAATGATTTCCATTGGTTACGCAATTAAATATAGATTCCATTTGTCAGATGCGCCTTAAAAAAGGGGTGTGTGTATGTTAATTACCAAAATAGAAGAACAGCAGCCAACATTGTGTATCAGTTTCCGCCTTCCGTTTCCTGGTCATACACAAGAACTGAATCAACACCGAGTGAGGTGGCATCGTAGTGTCCTCTCGCATTATTTGATGCCACCACACAGAGATTTTGTTCACACCACCTGAAGAATCAACATAAAAAGATGACATATGCTTTAATCTTTCATTTAGTTGTATTTCTCACTTTTTGTTTTTACCTGAGCGCTGCATAGACATCAGCTGGAGACGCTTCATTCCAACTTGCGTGGTCAATGAGAAGGGCACCTACGATCAAGAAGGCAAAAGTTGTGATGTGAATGTATGATTGGATTTTGTGTATCTGTACCCATATAGATGCGAGCCAGGGTGTATGCCAAGTCTCTGGCTGCAAGTTCCAGGTAGCCTGGCATCTTGTTGGTTGCCTCCTGGACAAATCCTTCTAGTTGAATTAGAGCCCTGTGGACTGTTTTCACAGCTGGATTCAGAGAGGACACACTGGAGGCTCCTGCAAGCAGGGTCTACACACACAACACATTTTTGTCAGGTCGGTCCGGTTTGTCTAGTTTACAGATTTGTTGGTGCGTTTTTCCAATTTTACCTTGCAATGAGTGAAGTAAGCTGGCAGAACCATTCCTGAGCTTCGAGCCACACATCGCAGAACATCCAGGGATAAAACATTGGTCGTACCTTCCCATATGCTCAGTACCTAAAAACAAAAAAAGCATAACATTTGTTACATCTATGTTTGTGACATTTCTTTGATGATAGATGAAGATGATAGACTTTTTTCATTATACAGATTTATGTACATTTGAAGGTGAAAAAAAAGTGTTACCTGTGCGTCTCGAAGTAACACAGGTAGCCCGGTGTCCTCAATGTATCCCTGCCCACCAAAGCTCTCCAAACCCTCCGACACCACCGCAACCGCCTGAAATGAAACATGATATCAGGAGTCCTGATTACCATTCAAGGAATAAATGCTCACCTGTTTGCCAGTGTAGAGTTTAACAACAGGCGTGAGCAGACGTAAGAGATGAGCATCGAGCTGGGTGGCGATGCCGCTCTCTTCTCGTCCCAGCAAACGGCACACGTCCATCACCAGGAGGAAAGCGCCACGAGTTTCGACCTGTGCGCGTGAATGGGAGCCATACCATAAGCCCTTGTGTTCTTCTTCTTGTGTGACCAAAGAATGATGGAGGATATTGCCAACTCATGGCCATCTTACCTCCATCCTAGCGAGGGTCTGCACGTGCAACGGGTGCTCTTTAAGCAGTTTTCCGAAGGCAGTGCGGCGAGTTGCGTAGTCACGTGCTAATTGGACCACCCTGTCAGCACGTAAGCATCACAAATCAGTTCATTTGGAGTAAAAGAGAATCCGCTTGATTTATATGAGCGCTTGTGCCTTCTCATTGCCGCTGCTGCAGAGATGCTGTTGTGGATCCTCGTTATAGTCAGCATGTTCGCTATGGAGGCCACACCTCTTCCTTCTTCTGATAGCTGGTAGAATTTTTGGGGAAATAGATGGCAAAATGTTAATGGTTTTATTCAGGAAGGCGTAGCCTCCATTTGGATTCAATTTAGACCGCCGTCAGGATTTGACCTTGTGTGCTCGGAGGCCGTCCAGCAGCAGCTCGGCCGTGGGCATCTGTCTGGTTCCCAGTTTGTCCTTCAACTTCTGAACTTCAATCCCGCTGAGACGGCCATCGCGGTCTCGGCTAACCCCCGCGTAGAACAGGGACAAACCTCTGCTGCCCTGACAAAGACATACGTGCAACCGTCAGTGAAATGTCGTCCATCACACTCATGGTATGAGTTATACCGACCGGTGTGGTTCTTCCTGATTGGTCACATGCTCTTGCCAGTGTGAGAGTTACGTCTGCATCAGTGGCGGAGGTGAACCACTTGTAGCCATAAAGTTTGTAGCAACCGTCTGTTTGGGGAACTGCCACAGTTTCTGTTCCACGAGCTGAACACATACACATAATAATAAGCAACACAAAAGTGGATATGCCCACAAATTACCCAGCATTTTAACTTCAACTCACCTACATCAGAACCTCCTTGTCGCTCTGTCATCCACTGTCCCGATGTCCAAAAATGCTGAGGGTCACGGCTGGTTAGTCGGTTGTAGGCTTCTTCTACAGGCCAAGAAATGCCTAGAGACTTAACATAAACAAAATCAGATAGGTTGACTTGGAATAATTTTTTTTAGAGTGTACATAATGCAGCGAAATAAAAATAGGTTCACAAAGGTACATTAATTGTAGTAAATAAATTTGGATGATTCAAGTGATTTTAAGCATGCAGCAATTCAACTTCCTTCTCAATTTCTACACGTTTTCACAATCACTGAGCAACATTACAAATCTATCAATCAGGAAGAGATAGTAGTTCACCTGAATGACTTTGGCAGCTCCATCAGTCATGGCCAGAGGACATGTGTAGAGACCAGACGAGGGCGAGAACATATACAACTTGCTCATTTGATAAACACGACTGGGGAAGGAAAAAAAAACACACTTGGATCAATTCATCCTGTCAATGACTATCCTACTTGTTATTCAATTAGCGCAAAAGCTCGGCGGTCAAAAACCTCCATTCTGCATACGGCCTCTCATAAGCGATCGCGACCAATCCCTCCCGCGCTGATAGAGCTTTCATGCGTTTCCATGCGGCAGAAGTCACGATGTGGTCCACTCTGCGTCCCCAAGGGTCAAAGTTCACTAATCGCGGGGGAGTGACCTCACATTCTCTTCCCCACGCATCCACCTCTGTCGCCAAATGCTCCCCAAAGGCGCATAAATCTGCAAACACTGCCTAGAAAACAAAAAGTACAAGTCTAAATAAATGACCATTTCTATTGTAATTGTGGTCTAATTTTGACATTAGTCTTCAGAATTAAAATACCTGCAATCTTGTATGTGCTTTTCTATCAAAATCTCAGTCTGACAGTAATATCACATTTGAACATGGACTTTACTCACCTCTTGAGGAAGGTGCCTTCTCAAGTATCCTCTCAAGAGGGCATCCGCCAAAAAAGGGTTCTTGAGCACAGGCCGGTCCTGAAAAAACGATCCAAGCCTGGCTGCAGAAAAAGGCAGAGTTGCCGCTGTTTCACAGAGTTGCTCCTCCTGAGATGGTCTCGAGCCTGCTTTTAGGCTGCTCGTATATCTGATGGTGCTGGGGGTGCTGGTGACAGAGGACAGGACCTTCCAGCCACTGCAGCCTGTAAACAGGCATCGCTTTGGGGCAGACATGGCTCCCTGTCCACAGTCTGAAAAGTGGGAGGGATAAAATTAAAAAAAAACAAAACTTTCATTCCTTTTTTTCACATTTTAGGCCTGAAAGGGAATTAACTTCACCATAGAGTTCCATTCATACATGCCCAAGGTCTGAGTGAGAGCCCTATAAGTCCCCTGCTACTCAAACTATACAAAAAAATAAATAACCCAGCAAGGTGCACAATAGCATCTCCTGAATGCATTAACAGGAAAATTGAATAATAATGTTGAATATGTTGCTTCAATTCATTGCTTGACTTTTCATCAATTTGATTTGCTCCAGATGATCAATGTGAAGATCACAAAAACTCAGAAGTTAAACAAACACAATATTAAAATCTGGGTCAAAGTTTTTATTCAATATCGGGACTGGAAAAGATATTCCCTCTACCATTCCCTGCTTCTACTTTTTATTTTTACTATAGATGATGTTTAGTCGTGTTTTGGTTAGCCTTTCACACGAGTTAGCAGAAGAAATTCGCAAACAATTCAACTCGATCGAGATGCAAAACTACTTTCTGTACGACTTATTGTATCTATAGTGACAACTACATCTTAGATAATGTGAATTTGTTACGTTAAGTCTTTAAGTGACGCGTAAATATGAAGTTAGTAGTCAGGGAAAGTGTCCTTACCTTGCAGAGAAGCAACTGTTGATTTTCACCAAACCTTTCAAAATAAGAGCATGGAGAATGTCGTTAATTATCGGTAGAGCGCCACATAATTTCACATTTCTCCCATTTACATTCCAAAATAAAAATGTACATTGTAGTTGAGCCATTTTTATTTTTGAAGTAAAGATCTTTCAAAAATACAGAACCATTTATTCCAACTTAACAAGAACACCAAACATGCAAAATTGAGTAAAATATTGACATGTTAAAATATGTTCAGGAACGGAAAGACAGGTAAAGATTAAAGTAGGAACACTCTACTTTTGCATTAAACTGAATTTTTCAACAAACAAACAAAAAACGTGTTAACTTTTATACTGATAAAACCCAGTATGCTTTTTATAGTGTGATATATTCAAAAGTTCTAGTCAAGCTGGCCAAATATGGAGCAGTAAAACGAGTAACACTGACATTTGAGTGTACAAAAATAATAGTAAGCATTAACATATGAACAGCAGTTCAGAGGATGGGTAAGACAACCCCAATTCTTAAAATACAGGATAACAACTTATCACTTTACAAAGGCGCAAAATAAACAACTATATTTTCCTCACTGCCTTAAAGTGACTAAACTGTGTCAAATCTACAAAGTTTAAAGCAAGAAAGGAGTGTGACTGTTCAATTAGTACAGTAGAGTAGTAGCAGGTTCATAAAAAGTACTAAAACAAAATCCACATGCTAAATTGGGAGCTGTCCACAAACAGAAAAAGAAAAGACAAACACTAGAACAGAGTGTACGCTTACTACTAAATTAAGAAAAAGGGTGTATCCTTAACAAGGAAAATATTTGACACTCAATTATGAGTGCCTGGAGAGATGCAAGTAACATGGCCTTCAGTCATTTAGTGAGCACAATCTTCTTCCTTATTGTTGATTTATGCCGTCCATCTTGTTTAATCTCCTTTAGTGAGAAGGTCCTCAATGTATGCATCAAGCTCGTCGTCGGTATTGATGTCAATATCCTAAACGGAGGAAACGATGATTGCTTTACATTTGTCATCTCTTCCAAACCATCAATAAATAAATAAAAAATGAGTAAGCTGTTTAACCTCTTGAACTTTTTGTAGAAGTGCAACAATATTGGTTCGTAATTTTTGTAGTTTCTCATCCGCCTCCTTCAGTTTGACCTCTGTGCTGTTGCTTTTGTCTTCCACGGCTTTGGCCTTGGCGTCTGCTCGGCTCTGGTACGAGTTGCACAGTGACTGGAGACCCGATTCGTACTGCTGGAAATATTCTTTCTAAAGTTGAAAAAAGAATCACAAACAGTATGACAACCAAAGAACAGTACAACTTCACCCCTACAGCTACAGCCATGATGTCACCAGTAGGTGTCATTTGCATTTGACATAAATGGTGTAAATGGTTTAACTGTGCATGTTACAGTGTTAAAGTACTGTACTCTTAATGCGGGCCAACTATAGTGGTATTGGGTAAACTGTATTTTTCCAAGTGCTGTTTTGTGTACAAAGTTTGAAAGCAACTGCTGTAGAACATTGATTGAAATTTTGCAATTGCAGCTACTTGAATATCTTATTTATTTGCACTTGTGCATTGTCTGCAAAAAGTGTCTTTAATCCCACCAGAGGAAAGGCCACAAGGTCCTCTGCCGTCATGCTGTTGACATCATCCTTAGGAATCTGAAAAGCTGGAGGGAAGAAGTAACGCAGCATTGTCCTGAAAAGAAAAGTGACCTTTGTGTCAGTCCCATGTTCATTCAAGGTGAAGACAACTTCCACTCACCTCAACATGGTGACCAGGCTATCTGTCACCTCTCGACTGGTGCCAGGTTGCGTGGTATCTGGCTCCATGGCTGCAGACACTTTCTCATTCTCCTGCTGGGTGTCTGGCGTCTGGGTGATGGGAGATGCCGGACGCATCAGGCGGACTTCATCACTGCCTTTAAACACCCTTCACAATCAGACACACTCATGTTATTTGCCGGAATATTTTTTAAAAAATGCATTTGTTAAACAGCGGACAAAAAAGTTTTCACCATCTGTCTTTCGGCGTAGCTCGGGGGACATAGTCAAACTTGACTTTCCAGCGAACACTCTGTTTGTTGGATTCCACAGCGACGACTTTCCCCGTGAACCACTCCTTGTTGACGCGTACTTCAACGAGCAGTCCCTTATCTTTAGAAAATAGAAACAAATCTGTTAGGATTGTGTATTTGTGAATTTTCAAGCCACTGAATCATTTGAGATATTCTCCATGAAGAGCAATGATTCTTTAGTCCTCAATTGTGTATGAGGAGTGCATTAACAACAGTGATAAATAAACACAACATTCTCGATTTGATACCTTTCTGAGCATTCTTAACGTCATTTTCTTGTTCTTGCTGTAGAGCCATCTCTGGTTCCTTCCTTGATTCTTTCTCGGGCTCCTTTTCCGACACTTTCTCTGGAACCTGCACAGGAATATCTCACACAAATCAAACCACAGCAAAGTGTGCAAAATGGATGTACAGACATGTTGAATTGAATCCATGTTAGTGAAAGGGGTGAAAGTACAGTCAGTATCATGCCGAAAAGATCTTGACTGCCAAACACGATGAATGGCATTTTAATAACCATGTTACACGATAATGATTAAAAGTTGAGAAGAGCAGAAGCAAGCCATCTTTAGGACCGAGCGGAGGGAAAAGCTACCTTGGGTTTAGCAACAGGGATCTGGCGTGGAGGAGTAGCGACTCCTTTCTTTGCGGGCTGTGAGTTTTTGCTAACCTGTTTGGTTCACAGCAGACAGGCTTTGTTTGAGCACCTTTGAATAATGGCGTCAGTAAAGTGTCTACCACTGACTGAGTTCTTTCTTTGATAGCTCTCTTCAAAAGAACCAATGGCAATGACAAAAAAGCGATGCTGCTTTGAGAAGTTTAAGCAAGGGAGGCAGTGGCAGACGCATGCACACATTCACTATGGTCAATGTCAATCACATTTCAAGATGTTTACCTCATCTAACTTGACACGTTTAGCAGGTGGGGGCTTTTCCACCACTTTAGCCCGGTTACCAGGTGCAGTGTTCATCTTTGACTTCTTTGTCTGAGGTGCTTCACTTTCACTCTCTTCACTTCCTTCCTCCTCCTCATCTTCTTCTTCCTCCTCCTCGTCCTCCTCATCATCATCATCATCATCATCACTGTCCTCCTGCACAATTCTCCTGCGTTGTCCTACAGCGGAGGGCCTACCTGCCGCTTTAGTGGGTGTCTATTAAAGAAAAAAAAAGTCAATCTTTCTTTTTTGGCACTGTATTTCTAACTTCCGAAAATGACATGCATTTTTACCCTAGAAGTGCGGCTAGTTGGGGGTGTTCTGGAAGATTTGGCCACGGGCTTTCCTGCGGCTGACTTTGCCGTCGCTTTGGCTCGAGATGGCTCAACCTTAAGTGAAGTGGGGGGAGCGGCGGTTATCCGGGTGGGCCGCTGAGTGAGGGAGCGGGGGGGAGGAGTACTGTGCGGCGACTTGAGGTGAGCTGGCAGCGGCGGCGAACGGGGCCGGGCGATAGACCTCTCTGAGGATCGAATTCCCTTTGGTGACAACAAGAATATTGCTAAAATACTTGTTGTTGGTCTAACTCAAAGCAGAGCTGCAAATAGTGTATGGGGAAAAATAACCTAAAGTAGCCAAGTGAGTGGAGAGACAATTAATATATGAGTGCAATTCCAATGGGTACCTTAGAGGGGGTTTCTGCTGTGGGCCTCATGCTAACATCCAGTGGCAGCTTCTTAATGTCTGCCGCAGATTTGACAGTATTGGTTTTCTAAAAAGGGGTTTTGGAAAATTGGTAAGGTACACGTGAAGGCAAAAAAGAAAAATTCAGGCTATTCTGATTAAATGAGCTACCTGCAATGCCTCCAGTTTATCCTGCTGCAGTTTGATTTTCTCCTCAAGTTCTTTTTGTTTGTCTTCAGTTGTTTGTTTTTCTTTTTTCAGGATACCACAGGGCAAGTTGGGTTTCTTTTCTGGTGCGTCACATCTGTCAAAGTGTTACAGTGCTAAACCCTTTGCAAATTTGTTGTATAATGACAAAGTCAATCCATTTTTTTTTCTCATGAGTTTGTTTGGCAATATATATTGTGGCCAGTAAGCAAAAAAATATTTCAGGTTATATATATCTGTACCTATCCTGGGTGCTATCTGGGTTCATCAAACACACCCAACTGTCCGGATAGCGTTTGTCCACAGCATCCATCTGGAATGGCAGCGTTCTCCACTTTAAGCATTTGTCTAAAATAGAAAACATCCATATAAGTGGTGTATGTGAAGCTTTGTGGCAAGTTTGTGTGGATCCTGGACTCACCACACTGTATGGTCAATGGAATCTCCATGGCACGACGTCTCTTATATCTTGTCTCCGATGAGGGAGGTGATGACCAGCTGGCCGACAAGTACCCAAACTCATCCCAGAACTTCACGATGCCTTTCTGAGCTGCATCACACAGAGTAAGCATTTCACATGGACACAGCACTAAACTCCGGACACGGATGAAGCATGCATGAACACCCCTTCATTTCAAAAGGAGTAGATGAACTCAACGTTGAAGATTTGAACTCCCGAAAAAAAAAGAATGCTTTCAGAATAACATCGTGCAAGAACATTATCGACATTTCATGAACACGTAAACATTTTTATTTATGATAGCTAACATGGATGGTTTCCAGGGAAAACGTTGTTCCTTGCAACAGCAACATTCACTTACTATCTTTCTCAAGCTTAAACATTACATTATCATCTCTGCTGCTTCCTTTCGAGATGACTGGCTTGATGGAGTAACCTGTGTCAATAATATTTCAATGCTAGTCACTTTGCATGCAATTCGCTACAATACTCATTGCTTTATCTGTTGATAGGGCAGATGAATAGTTATTTATTTATTTTAAAATGTAAACTTGACCACATATGGACATCAAATTTGCTATAAAAAATGTCATTTCTATGATGTATATTAAAATGGATTGGACATCTTTTGGCGTTAAGGCAGCCTAAAGTCAAACATTAGCCTTATAGAAATTGTGCATGGTTTTATCACATCATTACAACAGCACAAAATGCAATAATATGCTATCAGTTCCAAACTAGTAACATTTTGTTGGATTGAGATTATGAAAGACAGATGTTCCTCACCAATGCTGGTGTCCTTCCAATACTGAGCCAGATGTTCCCCCATGGATTTAAGCAAATGCCGATACTCTTTAGCATCTGCAAAATCTTGCTTGTTGTGAGTAGGCTCCAGAACTAAATATGGAACATCCACCACACCGACAACACCTCCACAGGCCCTGTTTAATTTTTTTTAAAAAAATGTTTATGTAACCGTTCAAGTATAATTCAAAACACAGGCTGACTTGGACAGTGCGCACTACTCACATGCCTCCATCCAACTGTGGACCTGTCTTTTCGTACATCTTGATAAGACGGGAACAGTTGTATACAAACATTCCATCCAGATCCCTCTGTTCAATGTTAACTCCAAATATGAAGTTGAGTTCCTTGGGCTCCTTTAACGCTCTGAGACAAGAACATGAGGTTTAATTTTTGTTTGGATTTTTAGATTTCACAAGGGGAAACTGTCTATCATTACTAGTAAGGACATTTATCGTACTTCTGTTTGGACTCTAGAATTCTTTTCTTCATGTCAGCATCCCGCCTAAGCATCATGGAGGAATCCTGAGTTTTCCTCAGCATCGTCTAGAAAAAAAAAAACATAAACGGACGGGTGTGTGAAGTGGGTAGTTAGCATTAGCAGCAAATTAAGCCACAGTCAACTCTGAAGCTGATTCCGTTTTTAGCTTACTCGAGAATCTTTTGACAAATCATCTGCAAGTCTTTCTTCCATGGCCAAACGCTTGCTTTCCGCCTCTCGGGCTTTCTCCTCCGCTTTATTTTAGATGACAGAAAATGAACCAGGTCAATACAAGAGCATCAAGAGGGCATGCTATAAGAACAAAAAGATATATCACCCACTGACCAATCTTTGCAAGGTGATCTGCTTTCTTGACCTCCTGTTCGGCACGGGTTTTAAATCGAGTCGACGAGTACTTATAAACCCTGTGAACAAAGAAAACAGGTGAGGCAGTGTTCACCTGACAAAATGTTGTTTGAAGTACTTGCGTCACGTTACCTAGGTTTATAAAGACAGCAGGACAACCTCTTTGTCCTCACTTTATGACTCTGGATAAAAATCCTCATGCGTGGGTCGATGTACAAAACTGCAGCATATGCTCTAAATGACCTTCTCTCTGGTTTACTGTAAGTGAGGGAAGGGTGAGATTTCAATTACAGAATAGTAACATAATTTGGAGACACTAAATTGTTTCTTGACAAAAAAAAACATGACACAAACTCACACTCCCTCAGCAAGCATTCCAGCCATCAGTATGTCCTGGTGATCCGTTTCCACGTCCAGCTCAGGCTCTCTGTTGTCCATCAACTTCAGATTATAGATAATCACCAGGGTACCTTGACACAACATACACATGTCAAAAATGAGAAACTTTGTGGTTGATAAATGACAGTAGGTTGTTGCCTTTTGTCGTATTGTTCATATTCTTTTCACTTTACTTCCATTTTTTTTATTGAGGGTTTGAGGAAAAACCCAATTTGAATCTTCATTATGTATGCTAAGAAAGTTAACATTGAAAAGCATGTGCTCACCGCTTGCACTTTCAATTTTGCTGAACTGCTCCATCAACTCCTGTTCAGTTTTAAATGGCGAGTATTTGAATATCAGCTCTGTCTCTATGGCGTACTTCTCCGGGTCAGAAGTCATGGGCTGTTTAGTTTGCAAATTCCAGGACGGGAGAGGCACAATGACCTGTGGGCAAAGAAATGATAAAGGGCTATGAATAAATTTTATGATCAGAAAAAAATACATATATTATACAAAATTCTATCCTAGGAAGTGAAACACAACTAAAAGCAATACAACGGCAATCCTGTTCACATTTGAAAAGTAAAATGGCATTCATTAGCCTGACCTCATCGAGACCTTCCTCTTCATGGAAAGTTCTTGATAAAAAAAGGCATGTAAGACTGTTGCCTCTCTTTGTAAACAAGATGAAGTCTTTTCCGATTCGCATGGATCCCCTATAAATAGACATACAAAAAATCTTTTATATACACTTTTGCATACCAGAATGACAAGTAAAGTCTGTCTATCCATCTATAAATCAATCATAAGCAGTTTTATCGTAAAAGAAGACGCTTACGATTTAAGCCCATTTCCATATTGTCCTATTTGTGTGGAATCAGGCGATCGTTTGCTTGACTTTCCAAATTGGATCACCTGGGTTGCCTCACCTAAAATAAAAAAATATTTTAAAAATCACAGATTTCAATATATAGGAAATGTGGCCAAATACATTGAGCTGATCTTGCATAAAACAAAAAAGGACTAAACATGACCTTGAAATGTCATTTGTAATTTAAATCTACTTACTTGGCTCCATTCCAGTCCCATCATCAAGAAAACATAGCATGTAGCCACCCCGTAGTTCTGGCCTTTTTTCTTTTAACACATGATGGTGTCAAGTTAACTTAGAGGCAAAAAGCAAACATTTTTTTTTGTATTTAATCTGCAGTTACCTGTGTAGATGTCAATTCTTGTGGCATTAGCATCTCTAGGAAAGGAAAATCCTTATTTAGTCACATATCAAAGATCTTAAGCTGTTCATGAAGAAAAAGCAACAGAAATACCTGGAATTGTCCACAAGCTCTGCCAAGGCTCCAAATAAGAACTCGTGGGTTGTTCTAAAATCACATGCCATTTATGTTATTACATCAATCAAATGATCATTCCAAATATCTAGATTCTCTTTTAGCCCACAGTTGATGATATTCATGATTTGGGACATCAGCTCACAAAAAAAGTAATTGGGCTTCAGTCAGCCTTTATTTTTTTCCCCCTGAATTAACGATCCATAGATGTCACTACAGGATAATAACATAGAAATATGTATATTTGTATCCTATAAATAGTAATAAACTTTTCACTGCTCACTTAGGTATTGCTGCAGTGGTTGGGACTCATTGAAGAATGACATTGTGAATACCACATTACATACCATGCAGTCCAAAGGGAATATTTTTGTTTTGGAAACATTTTTCATGGCAAACAGTAAAGCCTCACTTACGAGTTTGTATGCAGGTATTCAAAGGTAAGTTGAGCCCTACTCAAGTTGCTGTAGTTCGAGTAGGCCATGACCTCTGCACTAGCCTCTCGATGGCCAATTGTTTAGGTCCTGCAGAAAAGACAAAACGCAATCTGATGAGATAAAAATGTATTTATAGCAAAGCCTCTGCAACTATAGTGACTGCTACGTGATTTCCAGGATTTGTGGTTGAAGTGCATTTTCGAGGGAAAGTATTGTTTTGGTTCATGTTACAAGACCACATGACCGGTACGTGTACAGGTCGAGGAGGTTTGTTGCCACGTTTTGTGCAAAGCCAAAGAAAACGAGATTGTTTGTGGTTTGAATGTATTACACATCAGACATTGGGAGTACATTGATAGACGTATGTAATGTAACGCTAACGTAATAGCTGGCCTTAGCATAGTTGGACATTGTTTATCAAATAGCAGTAGCTTCCCAGCGAACGTTAGCTTTATTGATGAGCTTTTAAAGAATGACACATGGCTGATATGTTATTTTATTTTAACATGTACATGGCGGCTAATAAACTCTGTTGAGTTAAATCCATTTTTATTATGATACATTCGTAGTTGTTGTATGTGCTTACCTTACGATATGAACTTGCTTTCCTTATGGCCTGCAAAGCCACGCCTCTGTTTTTCTTCTTCTTCACTTTTGCTAGTAGGAATTGCGTACAAGTAGCAAAACTACTTTGCTGCCACTTTTAGCTTTGGAGTGGAAGTGTCTTTAAAGTACCTTAAGGTTCCCCATATGAAAGAGTAGTAGTATAGTTATTGTATTTTCTCTATAGTCAGTTTATTTTCCTTTGAAAATTTAATTTCTGCAGGTGGGTCTGTCATGGACATACATTATATATAAAATGCATGGAGGCCCTGGCATGTGACCTAAACTGAATTGACTTGTAAAAACAAAGTCTCGTTTGCTATTTATTGTACTCGTACAGGATATATTCCCACAGTAACAGTAGAAACTGTGCGTCAATAATACAGTTTAACATTTAAACATCAATATAATATTCAAATCTTTAAATTAAAAATAAATAACAGAATTTCAATTTCACATTTCTCATCCACTGATGTGAATTTTTTTTAACCCATATACATATTAATTACAACTTAACATATATTTTTCAGCTTTACATTCCATCTGGCACAAAGTTATACAATGCAAATACCTGAGACACTTGATAATAGTAAAAAAAAATGTTGTGCTCAATAGGAAACCAATAGCAAGAGGGTTGTTTTTTTCTCACATCTTGGGATCAAATCCTTCAACATTTTGTTCATTTTCAAGTGTCCAGCAAAGGTTCCTGCAACAAACAACAATGATAGCATTAGCAATAAAAACAAAGTTGGACATTCTCGACAAGTGCATGATGAGAGAAGAAGTGACATTTACATTTTGAAGATCCAGTCCCTTCCTGTGGTAGTTTTGAATCATTGAATGTGACAGGCTTGCAGCTAAACAATGTATCAAACAAACTCCTATCAAACACACGCTAACTTCTATAAGATGTCTCACTGCCACCCACTGCTCCTCCTGGAAAGAAAAATTAATGGTTGACATGAGGTCTTTGTCAGAACAGGATACTTATATTTCTCCCATTTGGTACCTTTGTTAACATGACGGTAAGAGTGGGGTCATTTCTGAAGACGAGACTATAGCAGCCTTGGGTTGTTTGTGTTAATGGGTCCATTGCCTCCACGGGGATGAGTGAATGGTTGTTGCCAGATGCTTGACAGACTGGAGGAAGTCTACATGAAAAAAAATGCAATACTACACATTAAAATGCAGGATCTTCATTTTAAAATACACTTGAGTGCACCCAAACTCACCGGCTCATGGGGAAAAGGGCTATTGGAGCTCTTATAGTGAGGCAAGTGTAGGTATCATTTCCAAAGTGAATATTCACATCCACAATCTCATTGCCTATCAAGGAAAGCAATTTCTCAACATTTAGAAAATAGAATATTCTTATTAGATACAAAATTCAGTGCTAAAATGGAATACCAACCCCCAAGATGCAACTGACTGGCTGTTAAGGTTGTGGAAAGGTCAACATTTTTCCGAAGGTCATGAGCGGTTGTGATAGTGAGAGGAACCTTCAGATGCAAAGTGGTGATATGTGATGTCAATTCAAGTGAAATATTTTCATCTTTTTTCTGTTCTGGAAGAGGATGTGGCACTCGGGAGACCAGCTCATCTGAACTCCAGTTTTTTCTTACACAAAAGTGGAACAGTGCTAAAGTAGAGAGGAGATGGTTCCAGTCCTATGAGAGAGAAAACAGCATTTGGGATCATCTGTAGGAAATACAGTAAGAGAGTATGGAAGTGCAATAATTAGTCATTATCTTATCAATTTGCAAATAGCATTCAATTTTCATAAACCTTGGAAATGTAACATTTCAAAAAACAATATTTCTACTTTTCGGTTTTTCTCCATAAAAGCAAACCTATCATCATTTTTTAATCAAGAGAGGTGATAGTCACTGTTGGCTATTTCCTGGATATGTTTTTTTTTTTTATCAGACTAAAAGAATAATTGAATTAGAATTAATTTGTATGCAAACAACCTTACTTTTTCCGAATCAGGATTAGGCAGCGTGTGATTTGTGCTATAAGAGCCGATGCAGATGAACGAGATTGCCAGTGTCAGCAGACACAGATAAAATGTCACAGCTGGTGGGTTCTGGGAGACAAAGTCTTTAATATTGTTTATTGGTTGCCAAGAAGCCATCACAAAACCTGAAATGAAACAAAAGAGGGGAATTCAATGTCACTTACAAGCACAAAGTTAAAAAGGCTGTTTACAAGCAAAATGAAGCTTCATTTGCCAGTGGTTGTGTAATACTACATTCCTTGCCAATGCACCATATTGATTTTAAATTCCCATTTTTTTACATTCTAAAGCCCCGTGTACAAGTATAAGTACAGCGACAGTAACGAGTGAATGGCCTATTTTTCCCATACATGCTGTTAGATGCAATGTTTTGCTAAAATACATGATGCCAGTTTTTAGCTTAAAAATTGTGTCAATAATTGACGACACGACTGCTACTACATTGCTCTGAAGATACATGTTTAAATGTCATACCTTGAATCCGAGCAAGAGATTATAAACTCGTTGTTTGAATGTAGTTGCAAATCTTCGTCAATGAGGTCTAAATTCATAAGGTATAGAGAGCGTGTTTTTACGACACTTTGGACAGATTACGGCTGTAAACAGATTGGGCGACTCAAACCACGTGACCTGTCAAAATACTTGACATCGGTGCGATGGTACTCAAGAATTATACTTTAATCGCCCATAATGGCGAATGGATAGTTGGTCTTTTTAACTGATTTTTCTCTTATAATGCAGTGTTTACACACTGTCAGGTTCATTAATAATTACCTTCGTCCGTAATTATCAATAACTGCAGGAAGACATCTTATTCAATTATTGACATTTAATTAAATAGAAATGGATACAACAGGTAAAAACCTCCGGAAGGGAGAGTTACAGCAAGTGTCCCTTACAACTTCCGAACGTCTCTTCGAATAGACGTTTTCGTCCCATTCTTATGGTCACAAGTTACAGAGTTGTTGATCATTCCATCACGTATGAGTAAAAACAACATCTGGGACTACAATAACAATCAAAGTATTTTACTAATAACAAAAACAGGGACTAGACCTAACAACATTTAGATTAGAGTAATTATACAACCTCCTTGACCTAAGAATCATATAATATAATCATAATCATATAATCGTTACATACAGAAAAACCCGAAGTGTACGGTTACATAACGATAACAATATTCTTGTTATTGTCCGAATAGCCCTGTCCTCGTCACCAAGGGCCCACCAAATCTCAAGGACCCAGATTGGGTGGATTGTTTGTATAACCATCCTGGAACAGGCTGTCTAGGTTAAAGATGACTTGGTGTGACCTCAAGACTTTTGAAAAACAGAAAGAGAATGATTTAACAAAGTAATGAATTAATACAAAGAAAAGAAAGAGATTGATTTAATAAAGAAATGAATTAATATAACTATTATAATAATAAAACAGAATAAACCCAACACACACTTTATAAATGACAATGACATGGACATTTAAAAATAAAGAGATCCACAAATCACAAAGCAATGATGAGGACAGTTTATTTGGAAATGTTTCCACGCAAAAATAAAGATTGAAATTCCAATTAACAAACCAGTATATGTCAAAAAAATAGTGGTTTAAACAAATCTAAAGAAAAAACATTAAAACGTGCTGACAAATAAATCAATGCAAGAAATACAATTGCAGTCAATTACTTATTTTCATATTCTTCATATTCAAATCAAACTTCTGTGCCTAAATTGAGCACATAGTGCAAACGATACAGAAAATACAGAAAACATCATCTTCACACCGTGTATCTCCTGTGAAATGAAAATTAATTTAGTGTAAGCATTATTTCTTTTTGAAAAACAAACATCCACATTGCTTTCAGGGCACCATTTTTTTGTAAGGCATCATTGCAATCAAGAGGTCCAGGTCACTTTAACGGGTTTAAATGCCCAAATATCAGGTTGCCCCATGTGTAGCAGGTCCTTAAAAGGAGATGTGCTCCACTGGAAAGGCGGTACCTGGTCCCACGTGGGTCCACTTATTGCCAACATCTCATACCGACTAAACATCCCGTAAGATGTCATCTGCAAAAAAAAAAACAGACATAAGATGAAGTGAATCAAGTGTTTCATCTAAAGCCGATATGTGGACTTATCCAATGAAAAACGATAAATGCCTTCATATCTGTTCCTCCATGGGACCTTTGTCGTAAAGCGCCAAATGGGTAAGTGCCGTTTGCTGGGTTCAGGTCTGAGCGAGCTGAGATGGCGTTCTCGCCATTTTCGGTTGGATTGCAGCCTTGGCATCGTGATAAGGGGTCCGTTTTAAAATTATTATATCTGAACAGAATACAACAAATGAATCATTATTTCTGAAACATTTAAATATATATGCAAAATTAACATGTTGGATGGGGCAAACCTCATGAGGCGCATCATGGAGGCAACATCAGTCACGGTTTTGTGGTCTCTCTTGAATATCAGAGCCCGTGGATTCTGGTCCAGAGAGAACCACGAGCCAAACTTTTCCACCAGTTCATTGCAGCCGCTAGCATTAAATATTTCTTCATAGTACCTAGCATCACATATGTTGAAAAAACATTGTAAGTTGCAAACAAAGGACAGTCACATGATGTAGATGCATACTCACGGTATATTGTAACTTGCCCAGTATCCTTTCTGAAGCAATTCTTCAGTTTTATCAGTATAAACTACTCGACCCCTGCATATTTTTTTAAAAGAGTTGAATGACCCATTTGAACCAAAAATAAAAATAAAACGAGAGCTTCATAGACCTACGGAATTTGCTCCAATACGACAAATAGGCCCTCCTTGACCGCCGTCATGCCTGGAGTGAAGTGGTTATAGTCCACGATCATCCACTGGTTATTGTACCTTGACACAGCAAGTATCAGAACGTTTTTATTATATCGTTAACTCAGGATTCCAGATAAGATGTCAGCAACTAGAAAAGAACTAAAGAATGCTCAAAACGTACGTGCCACTGTTGTACTTTTGGAATATCTCTGCCCAGGCTTTAGCAGTCACTGCTAGTCGATTTGCTACAATGTTCCTAAGCCATTCCATCACGGTGCCTGTTGGTTTAACAGACTTACACAGAGCAGGGTTGTTGTTCCCAATGGTGGTTTCCAGGGTAACCTGCAGCCAAGAGGTGAATTATTCAAAACATATCCATTTATTGTTGGCTAAAACCAATCAGTGTCTGTCAAATGACTAACATGTTGTCATGACTACCAACGGGAGCTCTTACCAGGCCACTGCTAAGGATATAAAAGTCATCTCCAGAGAAAATAGATCCAGGGTAGGAAGAGAATGCCTGGACTTGTCCAGGAAGAATAAGATTGACTGGAGAAAAAAAAGAAAAAATGCAAAATAAGTGTGTTCTTATCAACTTCAAATTCAATTATAATTGCCCACAACATTTCCTATTATCTAAAATGCTTGCTGTTCCATGAAAACAATGCATGTGACTCCAATCTTTTTCTAAACACTGTGTGTAAACTCATAATAAAGAACAGGAGTTTTTAAAAGTACCCAATGGAGAAACTTTGAAGGCAAAGGTGTACTTCTTTATGATACGCAACATTGACTGGTAGGTATTCCAGGTATCATGGGAAACAAGTAGATCCTTATTGTTTGGCAGCAGCTTAATGAGAGCAGAGCACGAGCCAGATCCGAGTGGCCGAGTCCGGCTGGATTTATTCAGAGCCGATTCTAGGTCTTCCAGATCTCCACCCATTTGGAAGAGTCTGGTTGATAGTACAAGGTGGGACAAGATGATTTGGTGGGCTGGCTTTGTTTTTTTGTTTTTTTTTTATGGATAAAATGCAAATGACATTTACTTACAGGAAGCCAAATGGGTTGAAAGATAATGGGCCAGTCGGAAATGACAGTTCTTCATTGTAACTGTCCTCCAGACCTTTGAGCTGAAGAAGAGCCAGGCGAACCTGCCATAGAGTGACAAAAAACAATTTCAAAATGTCTTATTTTTTTGTAATGATGACAATTAGGATATTTCTGAGCACATCCAGTGTACCTGGTGCCAGTATGGTGAATTTGGCTCATTCTCTATTTGCTTCTGAATCCACTGCAGGTTGATGGTTATGAAATCTTTAAGGCGATTGCAGTAACCAGAATCTTTCGAGAAGGGTCCACAGTAACCCATGAGTGTGTTCATCCAGTGCTTGTAGATAAGCTAAAAAATAACATGTATACTGATTAGTTTCATTGAAATAACACATTTTCTCTGTAAGGACTAGTAACTACGCCGACCTGAGATGTGACTGCAGCCTCCACAGCTCCAGCTGCATACGACTGGATGCTGTCATTGTATCGACTGCTAGTTGTCACCTCCAAGAAAGCCCAACTGCGATGATATAAACACATTAAAATCAAATGAATGCGTCAAACTAATGTTTTTTTTTTTCAAGCCTTGAGCAACCTACCCTGAAGTTTGAATGCCGTCGGTAAAGTTAGCCCAGGCCACAAAATCTTCCCTGTAACCATCCACAAGAGTGAGCTGGCCCGTGGTTTTGTCGATAATCGCTGTTTGTACTACAGCTCCAACCAAAGGATTGAATAAAACACATAAACTTGCTAAAACGAGCAAAAGCCTCCCCAAAGAGGACATCTGGTCTGTTTTCGCTATGTCAGCCATGTTCAATGGAAAGTCACGTGGTAAAATCACCTGATGACAGCAGCCGAATTTAAACGTCAGTGCGTTCGCCATATTGGATGTGGCGAATGCAAATTATTGCTACTAGGTTTCCTTTTGCAGGTAAAAAAATACAGACATATGTATATTTATTTTTTAATTCAAAAGAAACACCATATTCTAATTTAAAACAATGTTTTTCCATTTAAAATATTTCATGATTCTATACAAAAAATGACCGATCCATGGGCATTTTTTCTCGCAATAAAAGCACACGAGATGAAGACAGCAATACATGTTGTCATTTTGCATTTCAATCCTTTTTTAGGGGATAAAAAATGGTTCCAATGGGTAATGAAAGACGGATGAAATTCAGATCCACTTAGATGTTCAGATTGTTTCACAAAATATCATAAATGAACTTTACGAACTTCAGTAGGACTGAGAAAAAAAAAAGCCCGTCGGTCCCTCAATTCCTTCTTTTCTCAACTTTGGCAAAATGACCAGTTTTAGTCCTCTTCACCATCTTGAGTTTCCATGTTTTCCAGAATTCCTCCTAGCACCTCCGCTTTTCGTTGTTTTTTGCCAGCCACTAAAATTGAAAAGGTCGCAAGAATGATTCCCTTGATCCCTCATTCATCATCACACGTCACAAGCTATGTTTACCATGAAAATGTTCCGCTGTTTTCCGTCTCAGTGTCTCCACTGTTTCCTCTCCATCAGCCCACTCCAGCACGAGGCGCCTCCCGTAAAGATGGGTACTGTGGCACAAGGCAGCAAATGCTTTCTGGAGGTAAAAGCGGGCATGCCAATGTTAATAGTGTATGTTCATGACAGACGAGTTAATGAAGACAAAAGCATTGTTTTTTTTCTCAAACCTTGGCATCCTGCTTAGTGACAAAGTCAATGAAGCCAAAACCTCTATGACTCCCGGTACCTGCTGCTTTTTTTGGAAGGCGGGCGGTTTTCAGCTCTCCAAATGTACTAGGTTAAAAAAATAAATAAACTGAAGAATTAGTGGATGAATTCATTGTGTGTATGCAAAGTGAATAAAAGGTTTTGTTGGCTACCAGAATAGTTCACGAATTTCCCTGACAGTGGCTTGGAAGGGAATATTTCGCACAAGGATCTTCGATCCCGTTTGTTTCTTTTCTGCCTGCTTTTTCTTGCGTGACACTTCTGTTGTTCTGTACAAAGTCAAGACAAAAAAAGTTTAGATAACCATTAACAATTGTCGGGCACAATGCATGGATATTCCAATAATATAACAAATTGAATAACATCTTTATTGCATTCCCTGCAACACTTCTAACACTATAAAAGAGCAAATCAGGGTGAGTTGATATCTTGAGTCAAAAACATCACCAAATTGAGGTTACCTGGTAGCTCTCTCTGAAATCTTCAACTCTAGACTGTGTCCATCCACACTGCAGCGCTGTTCAAAGTACAAGAGAAAAAGCTATCACATGACCACAAGGCAAAAACAAGTTCCAAATAGTAAGCACAAGGAAGGAAATCCGAATACCTGAAGTTGTCGCAAGGCTTTTTGCGCTGCTTCAGCTGTCTGATACTGAACAAAACCATATCCCATTGATAGCATTTTGCCTGCAAGTTTAAAAAAAATAGTTAGGCGTGCGAACGCCAAACGTGTGTTGTTTGATTGACGGTGAAAAGTATATGAGAACGCGGCGGTCATGTATACCCTTTTTGTCTTTTTTCTTGGAGATGGTGCAAGACTTCACCTTGCCACATTTTGAAAAAGTCTGGGGTGCAAAATAAAAATAGAAGGCAATTAAATCAATTATTTTTTTTTTCCACTTTCTTTCGAGTTCTGAAATTGTACCTCTTGAAGTGTTTCCTCCGTTGTGCTAAAATCTAAATTCTTGATGAAAAGAGTGGAACCCGGAACATTACTATCCTCTTCGTCCTCATCTTCATCCTCTTCCTCTTCTTCTTTTTCTTCCTTCTTCTTCTCTTCCGCAGCCTCTGTTCTCACTTATGCGGATTCATAAAATTATTATTCATTTAAAATAGTGACATGAATCAGTTTCACTACTGACTTTGGAATCGTACCTGGTACTGGTTTGGCTTCAACAAACACCCCTACAGGCGCCCACTCCAAGTACAGTGGGACGTGATGGAACTGATGGACAGACATACACCCAGTCACTTAATTTTCTCAATCAACAATTTGACAAAATGGAAAGAAACCTTGCTATAGGCCAGTCTGGTGAACGCTCGTTTGGCTTCAATGGGTTCCAGGAACTCCACAATGGCGGTGAGGCCGGAGGGCGGCAAAAGCACTCGGCCCAAAGACCCGTGAGGGGAGAAAATTTCTTCCAAATCCGAAACGGTCACTCCGGCCGGGAGGTTCTTTACCAAGATCACAGAAGTGCTCCTCTCGGCTGCTGCCTGCACACCACAACAAACCACTTTAACAGGCTCTTTCTTCTTATCGACACAGTTCTCCGAGTGCTTTAGTAAAACCGTACCTGACTAAAGGAATCCAAACTCACAGCGTTGTCTATTAGAAACTGGCGAGTCTCTTGGACAATCTGTGTCTCTCCCAAAGCCATTCGCACGGCAACACTTCCTTTTGTTTGCTGGAGAGACGGCAACAGAGAAAGGGCACAGCATCGTTTTGAAAGAGCGGTATCAAGTTAGATAATTGTAAGTAGACAGGATGAGAATTTACGTCGTCTAAAACTTGGCTTTTTGTGGTGTTGTATTTTTCAGCAATGACGTCGGCCACGGCACTCGTGCCCATGAAGAGTGTATTCCAGTTGTGTGAACTATAAACCAAGAGATTGAAATCAACAAATTAAAAAAAGAGGACAAAGAAGAGGAAAAGGAAAGGGTTGATACGATTGACATTACTTTGAACTGGAAGCTTTGTTTTTGGCATCTTTTTGACGTTTGTAAGACGAAGAGCCATCCGTTTCTAATGATTCGTCTTTTTCCTTCTTCAGTGTGGATGGGAGGAGGTGAAGCATTCTGCCCTGAAAAGAGAATAGAACAGTCAACCTCCCCTTTTTGAACTCTTTGGCCCTTATAGTTAAGTATTATTTGCTGTAAAATGTATACACAACATGTTGTGCAACATTATGCCCAACTTACCTGAAATATGTGCCCGTCCAGCTGGGACAAAGCCATCACGGCATTTTCCGGAATCATGTATGTAATGAAAGCAAAACCTTTAGGCCTCTTTGTAAGAGGGTCAATAGGGGTAAGCACGTCAGCTAAATGACCTAAGAGTGAAGCAAAAGGCAAATGGGAATTATTAAATAGCACATAAACATATTCATCAGTTTTTTGGATATGCAACTCGCCATATTTAGAGAATAATTCCTTGATGTCTTCCTCTGTGCACGTGTACGGGAGATTTCGAACAAAAAGTCGTCCCGATTCCGCAACGTCCTCTTCTTCCTCGTCCTCCTTCAACTTCCTGGAAAAGTCTTTGTCCATTTTTTTGTTCTTCTGGTCATTCTTCTTCAATTTGGATGTATCCACTCGGAAAACCTCAATGTAGCGCCCTCCTAAAAACAAGCACATGAATAGAAGCAAACTCCCACCTCTTATTTTCTAGATCTTACCTATATAATCCTTATTTTTCTTCAAAGCTTTTTCCACATCTTCTTCAGAATGTAAATCGACATAAACGTAGCCTATAAAAGAAACAAGACTTTTATGTTGATCCAATAAAGAGACACAGTCAGCTATAATTTATGTGCCAGATTTCAAAAAATTACCTGTTCTGTTGCCACTTTCGTTTCTTCCAATTCTGATTGCGGCAGGCTTTTGAGGTACCATGAATTCTCTAATTTGTTGCTATTTTCAAAATCAGACACAGTCATGTTATTACTCAAAAACGGACAAATGTCACATTTTTTTTCCATCAAACATACACCATCCACAAATATTGTAAGTACATTCACCTCTTTAACAGTGAATGGGACGCCTCTTAACTTCACCATGAACTCGGTTGTTGGTCCCAACTAAGACCAAAAGAGGGAATAATGCACATTGAAATGCTTTGTAATTTACTGTAGACTGTAGAGTGAACCTGACGTATGACTCACCTCTTGCTTTCTATTTTTCTTCTCTTTTTGCCATGTTTTGCCCTCAGCGGAACCTGAACTTTTCACCTCGAGAGTGGTTTCTAGGTCTCCGCTCTCATACGCGCTGTCGTTAACCTGCGTAGATCCACCATCTCTCTTTTTGCCATCCGCCTTCTCACTTTCGTCCATTGGGTCCTCAGTTGGTAACATTTTTGTGCGAAGATAATCCATGTCTGACAAATCAGACTTCAGAGCTTCTTTGGTGGTGCCTGTAAAAAACAAAATATAAATGCTTTTTTTGACCCGAAAAAACTAAATTACAAAGAATGTAGTAGTAGCAGCTACTCGGTGGAGGGAAAGTCTTGAAATGTTCACTGTTGCTTACCCTCGTCTTCACTGTCTTCTTCATCATCATCATCTTTTTCATCAAATTCATCTTCTGACTGGTCAGAGTCAAAGTTGAGGTAATCATCTGCCGCCACTTTTTTTTTGGTCTTTTGTTTGGCTTGGACAGGTTGGACCACCTCCTCCAATGCATCGTTGGCCCATGTTGTCACTTCTCTTCGATTCCGGTGCACGGACAAGAACTCCTTGAAGCTCTCGTCTTCCTCCAGCTGAGGCACATGGGAATGTATACACAAACGTTATGATTGCAATCATGTAGTTTGGGAAACCTTGGACTGTACAGATGATGATATCAAAACAGAAATTAAAAGCAACTTACATCTTTCAGTGCACCTTTCTTTTCCTTTTTCTACAATTAAAACCAAATACAAGATCAAAATGTGATATTATAAAGGTGAATTTCATCTACTGTTTCAGTTGAAGAAACAATTTCCCACCTTCTTTTTGTCAGGTTCACTCGGTTTGGTTGGTTTGTCCGGTTCGGAGCTCGGAGTGTGTTTGCTCCAGGCTTTTGCTTTGGTGGGGTCCCCAAATGCCTTACACATCTCCACCTACAGGGCAGCCCACACACTGTCACATAAGCAGCAGGAATGCTTTCTTTTCTGATATTCCAAACGGGTCGATAACGTACCGTCACTCTGGATGTATCCACAAAGCTCCTGTGAAAATGCTTCAAGGCGGCGTTTGCCTCTTCCTCGCTTTTGAAGCCCACGAAGCCAAATTTGCGGAACTTGCCCTCCTTTGTGAACTTGAGAGTGCAGTCCGTGAGAGTCCCAAATGCTGCAAACAACCCTCGGAACCTTTCCTCCTTAATCTGAGCACGAGAAGTATCAATGTAACCATACTGAAATGTTGTATCTGAATGCAATATTTGATTATGAAAGTATCAATACTTAAATAATATTTGTTTTTGTATTCCCGCATTTGACCAGAAAGTAGATCTTATAGGGAAAATTTGTTTAGACATTACTCTTTTCAGTGATGTGCATGGAGGATATTTCAGCATTTTTTATCCTTAACGGTCCTAAACGTCCTATCAATTTGAACTAGGAGGGCTGATTTCATTCGCTCCCAGATAAAAGGGATTGATGAGTGGACCACGTTAATGTGCGTCTATCATTGTTAATATCAATAAAAGATCATTGAAAAAAATCATTCGATGTCTTTTGTTTGTGCGGTATCACAGACCTTAGTTGAAAAAATGTAGTATTGTAACAACAGTACAAGTTACACGTTCAGATCACTGCAACCATAAGTAGTTTATCTGATTTTAATGACTTACCCCATTTGGGAGGTTTTTAACGATGAGTCTCGACATGCTTGGGTCTGCAAACTGTGTGATGAAGTAAAAAGTTGGATATTTAATATATGTCAACAAACGAACGTGGACAGTGTACTAGGTCGCCATGCTTTAGGAAATTTCTTCTTTGTTGTTGCATCTTTCTGTGCCTTCTAGAGATATACTGCCACCTATTGGAGTAGATAGTAATTGCACACAGGGATCAATGTGTGAACTCCAGTGCTTCTCAAAAATCTTTTGATTTTGTGCGATGTTTCACTTCCTTTTCATCTAAAATATATATGCAGGTTTCTTATTTTTTGTAATTTTTTAGTAAGAAAATGTCCAAAAAAATGAATCAAAGCTCTTTTTATATTTCTGCTGACAAGTGCTGAGAACAAGAACTTCATTAGAATATTTCAATGCATTTATTGAAACAGCAGAAAAATACATTTCAGTAACAAATGTTGAACTTTATATTACAATTCAAACAAGGCTATGAATAATAGAAAAAAAATCTTCTTTACTTTAAAGTCAGGAGACACTGTACATGTCACATTGAGGTTGCCAACAGCGTCATACCGGAGCCATCGGCGCCGGGTTTTTTCTTCCCACTTTTAAATTCATTCTGGATTTCCAGGAAACTTTTGTTTTTGGTTTCAGGAATGACAAAGAAGATATAAAGAGCCACCAGTGTGCAGATGGTCATGAACACCAGGAAACAATACTGCCCCAGTCCAATCTGTGGAAACACAATACAAATACACACCACTTTTACACATTTCCACAAATGCCACAAGCACAGATAGCTGGCATTAGACTAAAGCACCAATTGATTAATTTTGGCAACTTAGCTGTCAAACATAATTGCCCTACAGAAATTTGAAAAAATAAATACATAAACGACAAAAAACTACATTAAGAACTCCTGGTTTTAAGTATCAGCATTCAACATTGATAACATTTGTAGATGTAACTTGGTGGCACCATAATTATATTCCTACAAAAAAAAATTGAAAGGTAACCAGCATGCCTGATGTAGGTTGACTTTTTTGGCCACTTACCACAATAAAAGGGAAGATCATGCTTATCAAGAAGAAGCTAATCCAGTTAATGGAACCGGCAATCATGTAGGCTGCAGGCCGTGAATTTTGTGTAAAAAGCTCCATGGTCAAAATATTAGTCACACCACCTTCGGAGAAGTCAACAAAGACACCAAAATTAATGTATTGTAATTAGCAGTCTCTGATGGAAGACATGACCTGGGAGGAAATAAAAAATAAAATTACCTGGCCCTAATCCAAAACTCAGAATGAAAGCAAAAACACATGCCATGCTGAGGTAAGGAAAAATTGGACCGTAATCCTGAGGGCCAAAAAATAAAAGAAGACAGTAAGTCATATATAGATAGTACTGATATTTTATTTACCGTGATGAGTTTGTATGATGTGTTTAATACCTGAAAAGTGATAGTTAGAGTGAACAAAATGCAGCAGATACTCATGAGCGTATATCCTCCGGTAATCAGCACTTTGCGTCCCAGATGCTCAATCAGCAAACCCTGCAAGACACGGTACACATGACAATAGTCAAATCAGGACATGAAAGGATTTTTTCTTGGTCTTGATCTGACCTTTCATGCTTATTTCAACCCCCCCCCCACCCCCCCTTTATTCCGTCCTACTGGACTGTGGTGATATGCGTTTTACTCAGAAAATATGTGACGTCAGTGCTGATGCGAATGGAATCCTTATGTCTCGAAAACAATGACTTTCCAGCAAAGTAAAAACTTGTGATGTGAAAATATCCATACATAAGATTGGCAATTCAATTAGATTAAATAGCCATAGTTCGGTTGACTTGAGTGTTTTCTTCATGAATAAACAAAAATATCAATATAGTTATTTCAACAAAAACTCGTAAAATGTGAGTCATTGGATGCTAATCAGATTTCTTAATGTGCAATGAAAAATTAGGGCACAACACATTGTGTTTGTTCAGTGAAGAAACCATAAGAAGCTTTTCAACATAAGAATTTTCTTTAGATCAATACTTAAGAATATTAAAATATTACTTCAAAATGTTTTATAATGCACCATTTCACCGCGTTAACTGCAATTAAGCTGGATATTAGACAGAGTCGGGAAAAGATGCCTCGTGACCTTCTGTGGATAATCATTTTAGGGACATCTACCCCTGAAAGGGCAAAAGGCTTCACTTCACATTGTTGTCTTTTATTCATTCATCATTTTCAGGGGAAAAAAAACGTAACCAGAAGATGATACGAGGTCAAAAGCTAAATTAATCAAGCACAGGAATATTCCTAATGAATGAAAAGTATGTTTTTGTGGCATCATGTATTAGTGCTTGTACAAACATTTGTTTGTACATTTTTTGAAAACCCGCTTTAACTAATCAACTGGTAACATGTGACTTTGGAGATGAGCCAGATAAAGTGAACAAAATGTGCATTGTTAACAAAAGCCTTTACTGAGCCATCTTCTACCATTTTGAATACAATTGAGAAAAACTTTTTTTCGTTATTTAGGCGGCGCGGTGGAAAAGTGGTTTGCACGACCGCCTCTCAGTTCTCAGATCGAGGGTTAAATCCCTAATGGGTTCTGACCTTCCTCGGTGGAATTTTCAAGTTTTTTCTGGGTTTGCGTGGGTTTTCTCATGGGTGCCCCCCACCTGATGCCCAAAATTGGCTGGGATAGGCTCCAGCACCCCCAAAGTTTTTTTTGATTGAGAATAAATGAGCCAGATAAACAGGTCTTGTACAGATGAAGAATTCTGATTGGATGATATACTTTTGGGATAGTAACCCTTCACAACGACATGACGTAAAATCACATGTCGATTTTTTTTATGCTGCTTAATTTATAACTGTAGAAAGCTGGAAGCTACTGTATCACAGCTAATTTTGATCAAGTGACACAGCGGTTGCAAGCCAATGGATTGAATAAACAATCAGTCCCACTCAGATTTGCTCTTAGATTGATATCTCAGAGAAAAATAATGAAGTTAATGTGCATGTTTTTGTGATTCTGTAAAGACGATAAAGAAACTGCACACAGGTATATACACTTGGACAGGAAAAATCGAATTTAGCAGAGTAAAATACTTACACAGGTCAAAGCAGTGATGCATTCGCAGGCACCAGTGCCAACTGTTGCATAGGGTATTTTCTCACTGGGAATTCCTGCTTGTGCAAACACATAATCTGCATAGAAGTAAATCTGCAGCAGAGAAAAAAAAAGATAAGAATGACAAATTCAGGTATTAGCCAAATACAGTGTTTGCGAGAGCCGCGCTCTAATTTTCAGAATGAGGTGAACATTTAGAGATTGTAAAACTTAAACCACTAAACCTAAACATGAAGGTCTGCGGGGGTTTTATGGCTCACTTTGTAACTCATTCATACTGTACATATAAAATTAAATGCTGGATTGTTGTTGTCTTTTTGAGTGGGGAGGGCAAATGAACGAAGAACCCGGTCAAAATGGATAGGACGTCTAGAACCATCAATGGCGCCCATTGAGTGATCTATTTATGTATGAAAATATACTGGTCCTGCTCACATCAAAGCCATTAATGTGGGTCGCAAAGAAAACAGATTTTGATACCCCCTGGTTTGGAGTAACGGACGCAAGGTCCACTGTGGCGGAACGTAAATCACATTACGTACAGCATTGATCCCATTCAGCTGCTGAGCTGAATTGAGAAGCACGATGGTGAGAAGCTGCCAACGTATGCTTCGGTCTGCCAGCAGCTCCCATGGCTTCTTGGCCTTGAGTCCGTCCTGGTCCAGGTTGTTCTTCTCCTTCTCCATGTCTTCCATCTCACCATCGCAATCGGCCGGACTGTGGAGCTGCCTTAGGGCTTATACCATAACATATTTATTGTTTTAACTCCTATGCACAGGAATGGAAGTATAAATGAGCCTCACCTTTTCTGCATCCCTCGTAATCTCCTCTGTCAATGAGCAGGAAACGTGGACTCTCTGGAAACCAGGGTAGCATTAGAAGCTGCATGACTGCTGGGATGCATGTGGTGGCAAGCAGGAAGGGCCAGTACTCTTCTTTACCCAGAAGTTCACTTTTTTTGAAACACAGAAAGATGTAAGAGCAACATCCTTCTTGCAGTCTTACTTTAGAGATACAGTGGAGTGGTGCCATGAGATAAGAGTGAGCCAATTGATGCATTTATTGGTACGATTAAGTATGTTAACAAGGTTGCCAAATCAGAAAATTGGGTCCAATTCCCGTCGAGCTTAAACACATCAGATTCCAATTGATTCCAGTTGATAGGCATTGTGCGTCTATCAATTGGATCAATAAGTCCAAAAATGTGATGCATTTGATTGCATCATTTATTTATGTCTTTAGATGCTATGATATGAAGCGCTGTGTATTAGTTACAAATACCAAAAGTTTTTTTTCTGAACTGAAAATGATTACTATATTGATATTCTCATTCACTTCAATTTTAAAGGATTTCTTGAAAAGAATAGTCTTATGCCAAGGCACCAATCTATTACAATGTGGCAATAATTATCAGAAAATTAAAATATATATATTTTACTTAAGACCCATGACTTGTCCGGTAAAAATTCCACCCGTAACAAAAACAGAGGTTCCCATTCCCATGAGGCCACGGATAGATGTTGGAGCAATCTCCACCAAGTACAAAGGTTGAACACAAAGACCAATTCCTATTCAAACAAAACAATATTAACACATAGAAATGACATACTATTTTAATTATGGTATAATTGAAAGGATTTACCCGAATTTAATCCAATGAGAAGACGCCCGAGGATGATTAGTTCAAATGATCCCGTAGGGTAACTCAAACCCATCATCAGGGCAGCAATTATGGCGAAAATATTATTAACCATCAATGCCCCTTTCCTGTAGCAACAGAGAGAAAACCTGTATTAAAAGCTCACATGGCATTGTCACTTACAGTTATAATGCCATTATTTTGTCAATGTTAAGAAGACAATCACATGACTCATTCAACAAAAAGAATTGAATGGAGATGTGTTTTTTAATGTTGAAAATATAATATGAATCAATCAAAAGTGAATATTGTTACACTAGTAAAGACTGAATTGTTTACACATCTTAAAACCAAATTAAGGGTACACATTCATGATAATAAATGTAAAAGAAAAAAGGCCCTAAGAATACCTTCCCAGCTTTATAGAAAGTGTTCCTCCAACTGACGCTCCTATAAATCCTCCAAGGGTAAAAATGGCCACGATAGTAGACCACATTAAAGTGAGAACACCAGGAGAAATTTCGCTTTGGTAACGCTCGGTCCAAGTTTGGTTGATGAAACTTTGTACATACTGCAAACATGTAAAAAGACAAAAGATGAAAAGAAACAAGGAAACACATGCAGACAGACAATAAAGCCTGAGCCCAGATTTGACTGTGAAGCAGTTTTGATCACAATTTTAAAACGTAGAAGAAGAAATGATTACTTTGGTTGGTGCGTTAATTACAGAGACGTTATACCCATACTGGAAGGTCCCTCCAATACAAGCGGAAAACATAGCCAGAAGAAGGGTTTTGTTGGGAACCTGCCAAAAAAAAACAACGCAGAAATGTAAAAAAAATAATAATAATAATAATAACATACAAAACAATATATGTTGCATTCTAAAGGCAAAATGTTTTTTCATCAGAAACAAAAAAAAACAGTTTAACTTAACAATAGTAAAACAGAAAACAAGATATAAAACAAGAACCTGTTAACCTAATAGTTTTTCTGATAACTATAGCCTAAAAAACAACAGGTTGTTGGTGGTCACAAATAAAAAAGTACATATATATATGTCGCTCTTGAGTATTATTTGCAGGCCCAACCAAACTGTTAAAAAGTGTGACTTATAGTCCGGAAAATACAGTCTATAAAATGTACTTGAAAGGAAAATACATCTCAAAATACACTGAATTCTCAATAGTACAGTTTCTCTATGGGAAAATGTATGGTTATTCTTAAAACAAATCCCATGGTCCTAAACAAATCACCCAGACATAATTCAACTAAACACTTAACGTACCTTCAAAGCCCGTTTTGTCTCTTCGGGTTCTTTAATTAACAAAGGGGTATATTCATAGTCATTATCCCAATTTTCTTTCGACATCTTTGGGCACGTTGCGTTGATCTAGTAGTGTCCAAAGTGTCTGTTGTGCAGCGAGCGTCCTCCTCATGAAGACTGAGCTCCACTCTAACGAGGGCAAAGGTTTTAAACTGGAACGACACGGGGTCCTCGTGCCTAACTCGAATGCAGCATGGGAAGAATTGACATATCTTGTCACTTAAAGAAGATGTCTCGCATGAGGCCATGAAATATGGACGCGGGGCAGGTGGATTTCCTCAAAATGATTGTTAAAGTAAACCAAAAATGATCTTTTTTTTTATAGAACAATTACACACTCACTTGTGTGAGTCTTAATAGAATAAAAGTTCAGTGACAAGTGAAGTTGTAGTTACACAGCTATTCCAGTTCTGGCAGTAGGATCATCCCATTGAAAAAGTAGATTTAAAATTCAGAAAAGAAAAAAACAAGGCATACATGTCATTCCAACCATTTAAATTATTTTGGTTAATATGCGACTGTTCCAGAATTGTAGAAAATCATTTAAATTGGTCAACATAGCAGCCATTGACTGAAAAGCTATTATTAAAAGTCATTATTTTCATTCATTCCGGTAGGGCATATTGACCAGCTATTAAAGTTTTAGGCCTCAATATTTAGTAGTATTTTCAAATTAAAATGACAATGTCCACAATGCAGCCATTTTATGCAGAACACAACCATAGATTCTTCAAGATAAATATGAAGCAAGTTCAATGGAGAGCTATCTTTGTTGTGATTTTGTTGACTTTTTGTAGGCAATGGACAGTTTCTCTTTGTTCTGCAAAGTTTGTTTCAGTAAGTCTAAATATACTATAACTTTTAACCAGATTTATCGTATGTGATCCATAGTTAATTTACATTTGTCATTATTTTATTTTATATTTTAAATGCAAAAAAAATATTTAAAAAATATTAAAACACTCCTATTTCTGAGGATAATTGTGTGCACCCCAACAATTCCAAGACATTTCAAGATGATAAATTGATTAGTGATGGGAAAAAAAGATGAATAAACATAATGGTATGATGCATAGTATCACACCTTGAAGCTAATTTCATTTCATTAGTTTAAAAAAACTATCCACAGTGTCGATCATTTTGGCAATTGCAGTACATTGGAATGTTTGACTTACCCTTTTGTTTGATTCCACAGGTGCTTCTTCGCTGATCTCCATGATAAAGTATTGTTATGTATCACAATCTTTTGTTTTTGAATTAAGCGTTGAAAATGAATGTAGCACCTCGAATGAAAGTCTTGCATAACGGAATTCTGCAGCAAAGTGTAGCATATGATCCCTGCTCCCATGAGGGGGGGAGTGGTCCGGTATCCCCTCAAGTTGCATTCTTGGCGCTTGTGATTTCTGACCTAGATTCAAAACACCCCAAAAGTTATACATTTTTTTTAACTATGAAGGAACACTATGCATTCTGTCCTGCAGATAATTCGTAAGAAAAACAAAGCAATTGCATGCCAATGATGTTGTTTTTTGTCCAGAATAAAACATAAAATGAAGAATCTACTGATTGTCATAGTGCAGAAAATAATGCAGTTTCATCGGTGGAGTAAACTGGGAAGGTCCAGACTGCAAATTTTCTTTAAAAATCAGTCGTTTGAGCACCTAAAGAATTCTCCACAAGTGCTATAATGAAAAGACCAAAAAAGTAATGAATCAATTCATTGGAACATTTGTAAAATACCATCTGGACATTATTAGCCAAGTTTTTGCAAGGCAGTCGTGTTTCTCAATAATCCCCATAATCCTTTGGGAGGTTATATGTTAAAACCCACTCCAGATTTTGAGTAAAATCTACCAGCAGGGTCAAATTAATTGTATTGAAATGAGGAAAAAAAAGCAAGTAAGAACTAAATAAACAAACATTCAGTCTTCTAAGAATTTAGAATTTATTTTGTGTCTACTTCTGTCATATGATTACTTTGTTTGAAAACGGACCCTGAGGCCTGTCAGGAGACAAAACCGGGTATCTACTCGAGATTTGAGAATATTCTGCCCGTAAATATCAAAACGCTCACAATTGTCTTTTAATGTTTTGTACTAAAAAACAACAACTGAGAATCACAAGACATTTGAAGAAATCTCATATAAATGTTTTGTGTGCTCCCTTTCCAGTAACTTTGTTTTGCAGCTTTTCATGTTGGCGTGAGTGGTTAGTGCATCGGCCTCACAGCTCTAGCATCCTGGGTTCAAATCCAGGTCATGTCCATCTGTGTAAACTCCCCACATTCCAAAAACATGCACGGAAGGCTGATTGGATTGGCTGGCCTTAGATTCAGGGTGCCCCAAGCCTATTGGCCCCCTCTGGTTGGGACAGGCTCCAGCACCCCTGAGGCCCCTTGAAAATAAGCAGTCTGGAAAATTAATGAACTTGTACAGTTTGCTGCAGGCCAATATAAGTCGAGCAGCCGTAGTTTGAACAACAGTGCTGTGTAGTCGTATCTCACCTTGACAGAATTTAGTTTACTATCTTTTGTAGATGTAATGAGAACTTCAGACGACAGTAGGCGCGCTTTCCCCGACGGAATGTCGAGGCGGTGCAACAGTGAACGTCTTCCCCGCTTTGGGCTGGCTGGGCGGAGTTGAGCCGGTGCAACTGTGAAAGTCTTCCCCGGTTCCGATTGGCTGGGCGGAGTCGAGCCGTGCGTGCGAGCGTGAGCCGGTTCGTCATGGCGGCCAGAAAGCCTCGCTCGGTGGCCAACCCATTGGAGTCCGCCTTCACGTCACCGAGTGAGAGGATACTGAAAGAATGCCACAATTTATATGCTGACAGCGAAAATGGTAAATCATCAAAGCTGATTTGACCGTTCGTCACTTTGAAGCTAACTTTGTCTTTGCGTAAATATGCACAGGTGTAGTCGTTAAATTGTATTATTATTATTTTTTAGGTTGTACCGTGGTTATTAAGTGGGGCGATGATGCTGTACTATATGCATTGATGTCATGAAAATGTAGTTTCATATCTTTGCCGTGATGCAGGCGTGCGTCATTTGACATTTGGACACTGATCGTCTTCAGCAGCTGTCACTGCACTTGTGAAAGACAAGTTCATTAAAAAAATAATAATAATAATTCCAGCAATTTTATCATGAAATAAATAAATAAATAAAAAGCTGCATAAAATTACATATATCCACCACCGATTCTAAAGTTGATGTTTGAGTGTCATTGCTTTTTACATTTTCCACTTTTAATTAATTAAAATCCAACGAGAAATAACTTTAGAGTACAGTAAAACCCAACCCCTTGATAAATGTATCTCATTTTGTAAGTGGGAGGCTTCAGACCGTGTTTAATAATCCTGATGATTGTTATATGTTTGCAAATGTATGTTCCAGGTCTAGTCAGGATAGCCAAGAGCCTAGGGGTGCGTCTACTGCCCCCCAGAAAGAAGATCATTGTGATGATCATGGGGAACCACTCTGCAGGAAAAAGCTCCTTCATCAACTGGTAAGTGAAGAACATTCTTGCATTCGCGACCCTGCGACATCATTACCAGATGGTTTGTGTTCGTCTGAAAGGAAATTGAGTCCCTCTGCAGAAAATGGAATTTGGCATGACTCAGGTCCATGTGAATGTTGGAAAAAATGGCTGTGCAAAAAATTATTTCATTTTGAAAGTGCAGACAGCGACAAAAAAATCTCTAAAATGTTAATAACAATTCAACATGTAAGATAACTTCTGTACATTGCTCCAAAATCTTAGCAAGGTAAATGCAAAGCATTTTGTTTTCCAGAGCATTACGTGTATTCAAATGCTGTCTTTTTCAGGTATGTAGAAGAGCACATCCAAAAAACGGGCGTTGCCATCGAGACGCAAGGCTTTACATTCATCACAAGTGGGCGCAAAAGAGAATCATTGACGGTAAGGCATCTAAGCAACACTGACTGAAGTTTGAAGGGATGCTTTCACCTGAGTGTTTTTTTTTTAATTTATATTTCTTTTCTGCAAGTTGGTGATGAAAACCCTTGTTTTGTTTTGTTGAAGCATTTTAAATGCGTATGCCAGGCAAATCTGTGTCTTTGTTGGACATGCTTATACACAGTGACCCTTTCGGTTGGTATATGTCAAATAAATTGAACTCATCTCATTGTTCATAGGTTTGAGTTCATAATATAAATAAATGGTAACAATTAGCAAATCTTGACATGATAAATAAATGAGCAAAACCTTATGTGTAGAGTTAACATGCATTATCAGATTGTGTCACAATAATCCACATAATTCACATTCACAAACAACAAACAAGGGTTCACTCATGCACAGGATATGATTGCATAAGAAAAAATTAAGTAGCATGTAATGAAACAACTGCAAATGATGTAATTAGCACAAAACATGAACGTCATTTACCTTCAGAGTGCTGCAATGCACGCTGGGAGGGAGAGACGGATCCCATTGGTCTGTACCGCCCGCAAATGTTGTTTGCAGTATCAACCTTGCCTGTGTCCAAGTATAAGTTGCTTGAGAGTAGACTTTCTTCCCCTCGCCAATCGCCCACATCATTTTAAGTTGCCCCCAAAGGGAAATATAAGGTCTGGGCGTTAGATTTGATTGCATGTTTAGTTCCATTATAAGGCAAATGATTATATAGTTCAACATCCATGTCATTTTTTTTCTTTCCAGACCGATTTATAGTCCAAAAAATACAATTGGAAAAGGGTGTTTTTAGGCGTTACTTAATGTAAAAAGTTAAAGTGTATTGGCATGCTGCAAAGTTTGCAGTCTACTGCTCGCTTTTTTCAGCACTGATAAAAACAGCAATGCAACAAAAATGGCTACGTTTATAGACCTCTAAATCAGGCAACCTGGGGTTGCCATAGAAATGATAGCGAGCGGCACTAGTTCTCTTCTTGCAAGCAAATGGAGCAACTGCAATTTTTGTTACTCCAAAACTTATTTGAAATCATCTTCGCTTCTGTTTCAAACGATTGGTTGCCTTTATTTGGACATTTAAGCATTGCGGTCCTACGCCACGACTTGAATTCTCAATATGACCGCTAATTATATACGATATGAAAGTCTAAAGTAGGTCAGCGGGCACCTGCTCCCGCTGCCTGCGTCTTCCTTCTGCGGTTTTGAAGATGAAAACGGGTTAATTAGTAGTACAAGCACTCGCAGCAGCAAAGGCTGACTGCTCAGAACACAACTCGGGATCAATTCTCTGGCTCTTTTCTTTTTCTTTTACCCAGGGGAATGCCACGTTACATCTCTACCCGCATTTTCGACCACTCCTCGAGTTCAAAGGTAAGCCCGGCTGTCGTCTCACTGCACGGAAGTCGCGCTATCGATAGACCACGATTGTTCTCCGTGCGTCCGAGGGATGGCGAGGCGATCGTGTCAGGGCGTGACGAGGTTGGGATGCATGGGTGGGGACGGTTGAGGAAGGAGGGGGCAAGTGACGTGTGCCTGTGCAGTGGAATTGACGCTTCGCTGGGTAGTGGCAGTCAGTATAGGGAGAGAAACGGGGCGGCGTGGACGGGCTGCTGAGAAACGACGCATAGGAGTCGGCCACGCCGACAGTGTCGCTCTGGAATACAAGCCTGCTCTTTATGCCATCTTCAAGGCTGCCGCTCGGCATCACGCTATAGACGCCATATGTTTACTCTGCACGGCAACAGTGGATGACTCATCAGAAATGCAGTATAGGCGCTTATGGGAGAAGATGCTGATGATTTTATTTGGGCTATTCTTTCAATAGGAAGTTTCATATCATTTTAGGGGAAGAGTCTAATGGCACTTTTTTACACCAATTGTATCTTGTGGGAGCTGTCGAGTGGAAAAAGTAGTTTTCTCGGCAATTTTACAGCTTCACACAATTATGGGAGAACTTGAAAGTAGCGCTTGTTGCTGATTTTGTGCTTTTTCCTTAAGGGCTCCACACAGGCGAGTTTTTTTTACATTTTTTTTAGTACGGATAGAGAATGGTAATTGTCTTATCAGGTCATACGTGACATGATAAGACAACATGCCGCATGCAGAATACGCCTTTTTGCGTCCACGATGCGTGGCGAGCGTATTGATGGGGTGGTCATGCTGACGTGATCAACATAAAGGAATGCTAATGTGCAAGAGCAAACATCTCTGCACAAGGATGTGATTTGTGTTGCCGCTTAACACCTGCTTCGTTCCTTGTGCGTGTGGAGAGGGAGGGTGCCAATAGTGGTGTGTGTGTGTGTATGTATGTGTGTGTGTGTGTGTGTGTGTGTGTGTGTGTGTAGTGAGCATGTCTCAATAGTGCTCCTGTTCTAGTGGGAGTATTGAAATCTCACATTGCGTTGCCTCACAGTCGTTCTTCACTGGCTAGCTTTATGTCCCACGCCCTACGCTAAAGCTGCCAGTTGAAGAGCTGTTGTGTGTAACCATGACAACAGACTTCTCTACAGAGGGGATGGCCAAAAACTGACTAAGCAGATTCACTTATATGGTGGGTTGAAATTGTCTCTTGCCCATTTGTAACCTCCAGAAAGTCAATTCATTCATTTTCTAAACCGCTTGTCCTCACAAGGGTTGCGGGGGGTGCTGGCGATTATTTCGGCTAACTACGGGCATCAGGCAGGGGCGAGGCTCAATCAGTCGCAGCTCTAGGAAGTTACAATGCATTATTACTTTTCTCGTCTTTTTTATTTTATGGAGTTTAACTCTTTAGTGCCTTTTTTGTGGAATTAAGAACAATGAAAAATAGTATTAAAAATATAATAAAGAAAAATAATGCGTTACAGAAATGCACACTGCATTCTAACCGTCAACAACAATCTACTTAACTCATTGCCTGCCATTGACAATGATAAATGTCCAATTCATTTAAACTGGGAGGACTTGCCTCTCCCAGTTAAAATGGATTGGACGTCTAGCGTCGTCAGTGGCAACCATGGAGTTATCTGCCAGTGCGTACCATGTATACACTACTTTTAATTTATCCAACATTCTAGGTGTTATGGACTACCTGAGCGCAGAGATCTCTACCTCCCAACAAAAGAAATTCAGCCTTGTGACGTTTGTGGACACACCCGGCCTGGTCGACGGGGACATGATTTACCCTTTTAATGTCAACAGCGCCATCACGTGGTTGGGTAAGTCTCTAATAAGTGGTTATTAAATGTCTATGGTGACACGTGGCAGATACTCTTTTTTGCTATTCTTCTTTCATATGTGTGCAGGCGAACAGTCCGATCTGATTTTTGTATTTTTTGACCCGATGGGTCAGGCCCTTTGCAAGCGCACTCTCAACATTGTGGAGAATCTGAGTGAGAAATGCGGAGATAAGCTACTGTTCTACCTCAGCAAGGCTGACGAAGCCGGCAGGGAAATAGACCGACAGGTATAGCTTGACATTTTTCAGTCAGACGATAAACGAAAAACAGCCTAGAAAAATCCATTTCTTTTTTAATTTTAATTTTTTTTTTTTAAAGAGAGTGATGATGCAGATTGTCCAGGAATTGTGCCGCCGCCCTGGCCTCAACAAATGTGGTTTTGAAATGCCGACAATATATATCCCGAACCCACAGAAGGTTTGTGCTAAAAATTGTAAATTGATGTGTCTTAATTATATAATTTTTTTTATACTATAAATCCTTGTTTATCTATGTATACGAAATAACCTTTTTGAAAACCTGGGACGATTAGTCGTAAAAGCTCATGTTTTATTGCCCTATAAAAGGTTTTGCTTTGGTACGTACTATCTTAGCTGTGATCTGGTCTGAGACTTCAGGTCTTACTGTCCTTGAGATTTGACCGCTATTGATTATCCTTGAATGTCATCTATTTCCTGTTGACCGCTGCTATCTGGAATAAGATGATTCATATTTTGCAATAAGGTTAGCACACGAGGGGTTGTAAACCTGAGCTACTCATCAGCTATGTCTTTGTCTGTGTGACCATGAAGTCTCACCACTTGCTGATTTACAACCACCAAGATCCCATTTCCTCTTAAATCTAGACAACCCCATTTTAATGACCATGTTCAGCTTTTGTTCTTCAATCATGCGTGAATAAAAACTAAATTGTAGCATTCGCCTTTTTTGGTTGTCTCACTCAGCCAAGCCGTTGCGTGAACCAGATTGATGGCGTGTGTCAGACCATCGAAAAGACCATCAACCAAGCTGTCCAAAGGACTTTGGACCAGTTGGAAAAAGACTGTGATTTAATTTGTTCCACCATCAGCAATAGACTACAACAAGATAGGTAAAACAACGCCTATTATTATCATTTTGTGACATTAAATATTATTTACACCCCCCGCCTGTAGTTTAAACATACAAAAGCAGTTCTAATTGAAGAATAAATAAAGGTACGATTAACGGACATAAAGGCCATATAAAGAAATAGCGGAAATAGCGATGCTTTGAATTTGGTGGCTTAGGCGGAAGTCTGCTCTCTGAGTGCCAGTTTAATTAAATGAACATTTGCGCCCATATTTTTGTGCGCCTCCAGGACCGATGCCACTTTCAACAAAAGCATTCGACTGAACTCGTTTGTATGCGGCGCGGCGGGAGTCGTCCTTCCCCTTCTCTTCTTCCTTAGTTTTATCGTAAGCACCTTCTCCAAAGAGCAGTTGAGTGAGCTGATGGGAGAAGGGGCGGCGCAAACCCTGTTTGTCTGCACTGTGAGTCCTCGACCTCATATTCTCTCCACATTCATTTTTGAAGTGGCCAACAATAGAATATAAATCTGAGAACATCACTGACTAGCCACAAATGAAGTGTGCATTGCATTTGCTGCCATTGCAACTTTTTACATCTATATTTCTCTTTTGCTGTATAATCCACCTCACAGGGAATAGTGATGTACTTATGGGAGTGGATACCAGAAGATGGACAAGTTGTCTTCATAATGTTTTTTGGAGCCTTTTGCTACCTTCTTCTTTTTCTAGCCAAATATTTTTCAGGGTAAGTCTTCACTAGAAAATATGGCATGGTGTCGCACTCTAATATTACATAATTTTCATAGGTAATGTTTTAGAAAAGTTTTCAAGAATGTTTGAGTTTCCTGTAAAATGACTTGGATGAAAGAACTGAAAAACTACCTACATGATATTATTATTGTAAATTAGTATGTAATTCTAAGTCTGCTCATTCTTTAGTCGGTGATACAAGACTTTAACAAAGAAAGAGAAGAGAACCATGACAGAATACAATGACTATATCTTCGATATTGTCAAAACCAAAAAGGTGAGAATCTTTCCATTAATGCTTAACAGTGACATTTACCTGATAAAATGATCACCTGTATAAAACATTAGTTTTACAGGTATTCATTTTAAGAGTTGTCAATCTAAATCATTCTATTTCAATTCACTTTACAGGGTAAATTGTATGAATGGTACCTCCAGGAATGTGCAGGAGAATATGATCTTTGACCCTTGGTAAGATGGATGGACTTAACACGTGCGATTAGTACTGAAAGGCCAGTGATTGGACAAAAGATGCACTGTAGTCTATTATGCAACAATGGGACGTTTTTAAATACGCCGACAATCATTTAGAAAACGACGTGGCCCAGAATTTTGCAGTGTTTTAGATATTAGAAAGTGCCTTTGGTGTATAATATATAACCAAGAGATTGTTTTTAGCCCTTTCCTGAAAGGAAAAAAATGTGAATGCATTTGTTTTTACAGTGAATTTTTTATGTTTATTGCAGGCTTTTTGTTGCATTACTGTTATGATGTTTGTTTTCAAAGTTCATTGTACCATCCCTCATACTTACTGTTTTCATACCAACAACACTCCTGCAATTTTTAGCTTTGATTGTAAACAAAACAAGTTTTTATGCTCCGAAATTGAACAATCTCCAATTCAAGGGCAGTATTTTTGTATTTTCTCATGTACTGACTGTACTAGACAGGTGCTATGTTACTTACTATATACCATTGTGCAGCCCTGCATTTGGTCAACACTTTATCTTATTAAATTTGCATATATTTTGAGACTTTCATATTGGAGTAGAAATGGTGCAGCAATAAAGTGTAAATCAATAGTTTACAATTATTTTCTTCAAATGAATTTTATATGCCACAAATAAAAATACTGAGATTGGGATATTCAATTTTCATTATTTCAGTGTCATTATATTAAGGGTTAAGATTCATGGCAATATATTTGTCATTTTATTCAAAATCCTTCTCAGTTTAGATTGCGTGTGTCATTTTACTGCATTTAGTTCGAACCCCAAACATTATTAATTGTAGCAGTGGATGAACTTTGCCTCTTCTGGTTAATTAAAAAGCCTTTTTCCCCCTGACATTTTTCTTTCTGTGATTTGATGACTCAGCAAGTATATATTGAGTCAGTGCATCAACTGAAGTGATGAAAAATTCAGTCAAGCAGAAGACTTTTATTTCAAAGTTATAAAAATCCCACCCTTTCTCCACCCCGGGAGGAACTTTAATTTTTTTCATAAATTGCGATTTGCCCTGACGTACTGTACATTAGTGTCTCTAATTCATTTGGATGGGACAAGTGAAAGGGGGAAGGAAATGAAAGCATAACATTATTTTCTTGAAAAAGTACAGGGTTCCCCTGGAGGCTACAAACCTTTCTTCCCTGAGTTAGTATTAAAGCAAATTATCATTATCATGGTCATCATCTATATTGTGTTTAGACAATACTTCAATCTGCAAGCATTAATATAGAATCAAGGGAATTGTGTTGTGTTTTGTGCAACCTAGCAAGGCGGCCATCAAAAAGAGGCATTATTTATCTTCAAATGTTCAATACAAATTAAAGCTTCACTTGCAAGCCACAACATTTGGTCCATTTTGCATAGTCAAATGAGATCCACAACAATATTTAATCATATTTGCTGGATCTCATCAGATTATACAAGTGCACCCAATGAAGTTCCAGTGAAGGTTCTATACGGGAAATTAAAAAAAGTAGCATGCGGATAAAAGTCCCACCAATTCCATTATTTAGAAATCACCCCAAATAGAAGTTCTTTTTTAGTTACAGTGCATTCAGGATTATAGCTCTATATAATATCATTCATACAAAACACCTAGCTATGAACACATTGTACATGTAGATGACATCTTGCAGCCGAATCCACATTTGTTTAAAAGAAGACGGTTTGGCTCACCAAAGTACTTGTGAATCGGCACTCTCGTGATTCGGCTTCAAAGTCCTCAGACAAGGGATAGCTGCCTTTTGTCTCAGCACCATTTAGTGTCTGTACTCACATTTCTAGTGCGCTCACGCTCTGCATGTGCCGTGGACATGCGATGTTATTAGGAACCCTTGTCAATTAACCAGGAAATATCTCCAGTCCTAAAAATACCAAGCAGAGACATGCTATGTAGTCTGGAAATGATAGCCATGTTCACACTTGCCAAGAAGATGCTCCATTATATGAATGCTTTGTAATTATGGGACAAATCCATGTACAACATTTCCTTAAGCTGGATTATATAAAATATTTAAACCTTTATAGTGGAAGTGAAAGTTTTTTGTTTTTTTTTTGCAATTTAAAAAATCCAAATGATCTGGCCTATGTGGATATTTCATTGTGGTACGCAAAAGTAGCCTAGATGAATCAAAATATGATGCCTACATATGCGCATGCCGGGTTTTGATTACAATTATTCATTCATTATAATTAAATACAAATAAAATAATTAATCATTCCTGTATTTTGTATATATAATGCATAAGCACAAATGAAATAGCCAATTTATCGCCATTGACAACGCCTATACAAACCCTTTCGGTAACATTCATGGCAGCCATTGAGTTTAATACTAAGTGCCCTATAATGGGTTAACAATTAATGGCCTATGTAACTAGTTTTAATACATCAGGTCATTAAGCCCATGATGAAAGTCACATTTTTGTTTCTTTTAAGTTTCCCCTTAATGTAAAATGCGTGAGAACGGCATAAAAGCTATTTGTAATCACGACCAGGTTTAAGTCTCAGATAGCCACTTACTCCACATCCCGTTTCTTAATCGTCTTTCCGGATCCCAAGACCTCAGCCACTCGGGACACAATGGGATCATAGTTCATGCTGGCCACGGCAACAACCTCCTCGCCCCTGTGAATGAACTCGTTAAAATCAAAGAAACAATCCGACCATTCGAACCTTTCCCGTTTCTGATTGACATGGCACTTGCCTGGTGTAAAATGCCACGTATCTCAGTTCATCTAGATCGCCCTGAATGATGACATCGTCGAATCCGTCTCCATAACCTGGACAAAAGTATTATGAGCACGTTTCTTATCGCCAAAGCCTTTCCAATTTGGCACGTTTAACATGCCTGCGTAGCGTATGGTCTTTCCAAACATGGCTGACCAGAAGTAAGGCACTGTTTTCATGTCAGTGACTCTGCCCACCATGCTGAGAGCTGCCACTCTTCCTGCATTGAGTCCGTCAAAATTTCTTGAAACATCAACTGGTTGTTAAGCCAATATGAAACAATCATGAGGCACTTACCGTGTACGTGAGCCATTTGCCAGTGAGGGATGTTAACCTTCTTATTGTTGCGCGGCGGGAAAGGAAAGGTCACCACGTCTCCCCCAGCGAAGACCCCATCTATATTTGTCTGCATCATCTCAGAGACAGGAACCAAAAAAATTATATGTGACCTTAAAAAAACCCACCTTCAATGCTAGGGCTAACCCGGAGAAGAGAAGATTTTGTTTTTCTTCGGTAAACTGGCAGTTTAGAATCCAAAAATATTCCTGAAGGCATTTATATATATGGATTATAATTGCTTTGAGAGTTAAGGCCAATCAATGCTAATTTTCAATGAGAGCCACACAGGTAAGTAGATGCGGCAGATAGGCGGACCGCATTGCGTTAAATTTTTCCTTTTTTCCCCATAGTAGCGTGTAAATAAATGTATCCATTCACTGCATGTTGCAGTAGGATGTAAGCAGTCAGTTGAGAGTAACAAAATACCTTATTGACAGTGATGAAACCCTTTGAGTCCAAGTGAATGCCGCTCTGTTTCAAGAAGCTTGTTGCAGGAACACATCCTGCAGGAGCAGCATGTTATCATACAGCTGCCAGGTTTCCCCTTCTCAGGTTGCTAATACGCAACTTGTGCATTTAATCCCCAAAATTCCTTTGCAATTTGTCATTTAGTAAACCTACAAGAAGTAACGAGAATTTGCTCACCCGCTCCAATAACACAGACGTCAGCTCGCAGGATTTTGCCACTCTTGAGGACCACTTCTTTAAGCTGACAAGAACGAAAACAAAAATTCCACCAGCACTTTTTGTTATTTCTATGCTCAAATCCATAAAATTCTACTTCAACCATGAATATTAAACTTACATTTAGTGTTTAAAATTTTAAGGAAAAAACAACAACTCAGTGAGGATTCTTGTCAATATAGGAAAAACGTTCCGGTTTTAAGGTACATCTTCTAAGGCTGAGCATCGTCATAGTGTCTCTCACTTTGTGAATACCTGTCCATGATGGCCAATCATCTCGGACACCTCATTCAGCATGTAGAACTTGACCCGGTTTGCTTCAAAGAGCTACAAAGAAAACAACCCAAAAAATATGTTTAAGAAAATAAAGGCAGTATTTTGAATACATCATGTGTGTATACATACCTTCATTATGGCTTTCCCTACTTTTTCACCAAGGGCTTTTTTAAATGGGACTGACTCCACCCCAATGATAGAGACCGAGTGAGCCTTGTCTGTCAGAGCAGCGGCCACCTCCATACCTGCACAGAAAAGGTCAAAATATGCTTGAACATGACCAACATGTAGTCCATCTTTTTTCAACAAAAAAAACACCTGCATCCAAAAGTTCTACATTTGACTACTTTGCACTGTAAAGAGCATCCCTGTTACATTGTGCAATTGTGCTAAGACAAGACAAGGCATCTGTTCACGGAGATTCAATTTAACCTGTTACCGACAAAAGACGTTCCCACAATCACTGCGTTTTTGTTGTTGGCCAGCCTGGCAATGCTGTTAGCGTCCTCAGGCGTCCGAAGGTGAAACACATTCCTTACATCCCCGCCCTTGTAGTTCAAAGGTTTGGGTCTTTGAAAGAGGAAATTGAAAGTGTTTGATCATTTGAAGCAAATGAAAAAAAAAAGTTTCAGACAGATTGTTTGTTCCTAACTTGTTTCCTGTAGCAATAAAGAGTTTCCTGTATTCCATCCTGGAGCCTTCTTCAAAGCTGACGGAGCGTGACTTCACATCAATTGCCACAACCTATGGTGGACATGATCACAAGTTTCACTAATGTAAATATATAGTATAAAGCTTACTATATATCCAATTTAGCTTTGGATTATTTTCATTTTTAATGAAAAATGCAATGTGACTAACTTGATTGTTACTTTCAAAGGTCTTTTAAAATGACATACATGTGAAAATATATCCTATTCCTAATAATGAAGGAAACACCACATTGAAATGTATCTTATTAAACTCTTAATGGACTATTTCAGAAAATTTCACTACAATTCGTTTAAATGGATCAACTTGGCGGTCAACTGGCGCATTGTAATCGAAGGATTCAGCACCACTGGGTTAAATGTACCCTTTGTCATCTAGTGGAAGAGCATTTAATAGTTCTGCCAAGACGGGTGAACAAAGATATTATTTGTAGTAAATGAATCCTAATTTCTCAATCAATGAAGACACATTTGTCAGAAAACCATTGTTTGAAAGATCTATTCTGTAACAACGAGCTCTTACCTCTTTTTCTGTGAGCAATTCAATGTCGTGGTCGTGCAGGAAGTCCATGGAGCGCAACCTCAGCTGTTCCGCTGTGCTGTCTAGGGACTGAGGTTAGTGCATTAGTGCTCAATACAATCACATAAAAAGGAGAAATCTTTCTCCCATCATGTGAAAGTCCAACAACAACAAATTTATATGATTTAATTGTATCTACTATATTTCCTAACCAAAACAAAATTCATCCGTGCAATTTCTACATGAGCTCAGGTCCCGTTTTTGGCCAGCTCATACCGTTTACGACTCTGTTTGCATAGCCCGGGTGTGTGTACAAACCTTACTCAGTTTAGGCCTGTCATAAGGAGGATGTCTGTCCATGGTGCATATGACGATGCGGTCGGTGAAACCTTCTTGCCTCAGCGTCTCCGCGCACACTAGACCAGCTGGACCTGCACATACATTGTTGACCAACACGTATGTAAATGACCTCCACTGAACTCTCTCAATTCAATGCATGCCTTTTTTAGTAACTAGTTTACTTGTACTGACTGTTCGTTTTAGGTTCCTGTCAGTCAAGAACTACATAATTTTCATTTTGATATGAACATTTTATTGTTTGTAACATAAATACTATTTTTTTCAGATTTTGGTTTCCTCATTTACACAGGAAACCAGCAAACTAAATAGACACTTAGCGGTAGCGTATATAACATATTCAGACACTTAAATTTTACTGTCTATGTCGCATGTTGGCCCCCCAAATAATTGGAATAACTGAACCGACTGACTATTGCCAAAATAGTAACCTCTTACATGGGAAGACCCAGGAGGTCGTACAATTTGGAATGCAAACAAAAATACGAAATACGCCTCCAACATTTGCTCAGAGCTTCAGAGTTTGGCCCGCCGTCCTCACAGCTGACGTCAAGCGAGAAATCGGAGCATCTCATGAGACCTCAGTTCAGGAAGCGGTTCTGCTTTTACTTTGTCACTTTCTCTAAAAACAAGACTAACCATGGCAAGAAAAGTCCTTCTAATCTGTAAATACGGCAGAGCTTGAGAAATGAGCCCGCTAGGCTTACCTGATCCGATAATTAAAACGTGAGTGAAGCCTGTGCTGGAGTTGATGACAGCAGAACATCTGGCCATGGCTTTTGACCGCTTCTGCGTCTGAAGAGCCTAAAAAAGTTTGAAAGCATTTCAAGGCCCGAGTTCCCGCTCCTTTTTGTATTCGGCATTACCTGCTTGTTTGCTCGAATGATGACCTTGTCTTTTTCAACTCTGACCTGTTGCAAAAAAGCGTAAGCCTCGTCAACGCAAATACTCCAAAGAGGCGGCGTGGAATGTGTTAAGAGAGGGTTCCGGCTGGGAAGGTCACCTGGAAGGTCGGCAGGCTGTCCAAGCCGGGGAACTCTTCAATGTCGCCCGTTGCGATGTTGAAACACGCGCCGTGCCACGGACAGCGCACGTGTCCCTTTGACAGTACACCTTTAACCACACGACACTTTTTTCATATGAAGCTTATTCATACGAGATCTTGTCTATTCCTCCCAGCGGCACAACATCGATTCATCTTCACCTTTGACCAGCGGTGCGCCGTAATGCGGACACTTGTGCCCCATTGCTGAGAATTCGCCATGTTGTTTAATCAGCAACGCCCTGCCGCTTCCCAAGTCGACCTCTCGCATCCTGGAAAAGAACATTTGCACGCTGACCTCGGTGTAATGTCGTCGTTTAGCCGCCACCCGTGACGTGATATTTGCTTCGCTCACTGTCCGTTTTCCAGATCCTTGACATGACATACGGAGGCTTCCACAAAGTCGCGGGATTTGTGGTAAACGTGGAGCAAGGTGGAGTCGTCGTCGGAGCTGTGTCCCAGTGCCCCGTTGGGTCTGCAGTCTGCAAAGGGACTGGCCTTCCCGTTAGGCGAAAGGCCGTCCACCTCGTTTTCTTTTTCCAGGAGAGAGAGTTCCACTTTGACATCAACTGAATAAAACAGATTGAGACATTTTAGAAAGTACAGTCATTGGATACCCTTTGACACACAAGTAGTAGTTAACACTGTATCGCACTATTATAATTATTATTATTTGTCTTTTACGGGAGCAAGGGGGGCCGTCCAAACGTAAATGAAGACTGACAGGTCCACAAGCGGAACAAATGAAAGCAGGAAAAAGGTGAATGGACTCATTTAAAGGGCAACTTTGACTCATTTATTTTCTTTTCTTTTGGGTAACTGTCATAATGAATTCCTTCATGATACTTTAGGAAAGAAAGACTTGTTTCCTTTCCTTTTTTCGTTGATTATCATAATAATTGTCACAAGTCATTTAAATAATTTTTGAAATAGGACAGATTAATTTACTTTTTGAATTTACATGATCAACAGGTTTTTAACGTCATCTAATGTGCAACAGGTTAGGCTTACTGACCATGAGAGTATAGTTGTTATGTTGTTTTTTTTTGTTTGTTGTTTGAGCCGCGTAAGGGTGTAACTGTTCGACTGGAGAAAAAAAAATGCTGATTCTCCACATCTTGCAAAGTAATCTGCTTGGAATTTTCTCCTGCTGTGTAAATCTTAATTAAAACTAATGGAAAACTGTAAGCATGTGGCCGATTGGCGGGCGACAACTAGAAAAATGCTTGCCAGTGTCCTAACGCCCCAGCATGTCAAGACATCAACACACAAGCATTTATCTTTACGCTTCCAAAAGAGGGTGAATTTAGCACAGTACTTAATGTATATTATTCTTGGGATTAAACTCAGGTTGTTTATTCCTGCACTCTTTTGTTAAGACCAAAGACTTTTTAGCGTTCAATTTTATGTCCGCCTACGTGATGTTAAATGCACATGGCCTGCATTGCCTCATCTACTAAGCATGCCACATATATACATACACAGCTAAACACACACACACACACATTGTCACATTTTCATATCCATGTATATGTAATCCTCTTGAGTAAGATGCCACAATAGCATTAACATTCCTCCTCCGTAAAACACTACACAGCAGAGTGGGTTGAACATAAAAGGGTGCCCATAACTCCATATGGATGTCAGGTGGTATCCTTAAAAATTATGCAACATACTCTGGCTTCTTCTATGATGCAAATATTTAGCATATTTAAAAAATTAAAAAATAAAGAGTACATGACTAATCCCAAATTGAAAATCACCAATTTTCATTCACCTAAAATGTCTGCTGCTAAAACAAATAGCTTCACTACATAAGGAGTAAAAATTACAATAAGCAATAATTAAAAAATAAAAATAAATCAGATGATAATAAACTCATTTCCTGCATATGGAACTGATGTCTAATTTGTATCAAACCCTACACCAATGGTTTAATATACATTTTTAAAGGGACACTTGAGTGTTGAATAGTGTTTTGTATTTTAATGATCCTACAAAAGACAAAGATGAATGGTCACCTGATTTGGGTTTGGAGAAACATCCTCCCATGGTGGGCTCAGGATTAACCGGTACTGAGGGAGAGGGAGGGAAGGGGAGAGAGAAGGGGGGAGGCGAGTTTGGCTCAGATACTCAGCCCTCTGGATCTTCGGATGTCGCAATGTCCAAAAAGTGGAAGTATAAGAACCTGCCAGTCCACAATGGACATTGTACAGATTAATCTCTCCACATTACCTGGAGGAACACAAGAGAAAATCACGTCAATGGCATGCAGAGCTGACATTATCATTATTTAAAATCAACTACGTATTACATAACCATTTTCAATTAAGTTGGGACATTGTGTCTTACCTCAAAATATACATTGATTTAAATCATGATCAACCTTGTAAAAAAGGAAGCAATTCCACTAATTGCCAACATTAGGCCAGCCACACATTGTTAATCTTTATTCATGCAAGTTGCATAGGGATAACGATTAAATATTAACTACAGTCCGCCACCTATTAACTTGCTTGGCCCAGTGAACATTCGGGGGCAGCGGGGGCCCCTCCAGTTTCAAAATCTCCCTCTCCCTTGTTTTGTTGCCACATTGCACTTACATCTCTAGCGGCTCTGGTATTTGAGCCTCGCTTGCTTACAGTGACTCCCCACCGGGGTCAAACTGCTTTAAATATGCACATTGTAACGTAGGACACGCGGACGTCCATTAGTGAGTTATCTTTTTTTCGGACGAAAACGCAAAAGAGCTGCTTGCTATTCTGAGCACATCTTAATGTCCTTGAACTTCTTGGAAAGGAAAAAAGTGTGCAGAGTTGAAAGGATGCGTACGCAGGAAAGTTCCCAAATGAGGAATGGAAAGAACCCCACTGTGACCCGCTTCTAAGCGGTTGAGACCGGAAATCAACTTTACAAACTTATACACTTGTGATAGATGCTTTTTTTATTTTATTACTGCAGACATTTTATATTAATTAAGCCAACACTTTAGAAGATAGGCTTGTCTTTTCTAGCAGTAAATATCGTACATTGTTGATACTTATGATTGTGTTTATTTAATAGGTATACTCAGTCAAATTAAAAGCTGTCATTCTTCAGAGCTTCTATTGACCCTGTAAATGTCCATCAAGATTGGACACAGTCTGATTAAAATTGCACAAGATTTAAATGCCTGACATCATGTTTGACCTTCCACTTTGAAACAAATAAAAAAAAAAATTGAATTACAGCATTGGCCAACTCATATTGTAAAAAAATATGGTAACAGTGCCGGAACAAAACCAGAGTAAAAATCATTATTACTGCTGTTACTATCCTAAACTCTGCCTCTACTTCTACTTTGAAGCTCTAAAACCATAAAAGAGGATATAATGACTTTTTAAACCAAATTACCATTTTTGATTCCTTATCTGGCACTTGTTGCTGCTTGTAATGAATAACAAACACACAAGTTTTTTCCAACAACTCTGAGACATTTTGCTCCACAATAAAATAGGTTAAGCAGATTTGTTCGTCACAACCTATGACGCAAATTGCAGCGGCTCACTGTTAGTTGGGTCCCTCCCCAAGAAATGCTAATAATCCAGTCTGCAAAGAAGCTGTCTATTTCACTCATTTCCCTACGAACATAAGACTGCGCACAGGAATGTCGGGAGAGAATTAGCAGATTGGTCGGCCGATCCATATCCTAACTGAGGCCAAAAAATGGAATGTTGAGCACCAAGTAGCTGAATGGAAACTCCATAATTTCTAACAGGATTACAGCATTTGCGTTTTTTACAGTAAACAAATTTCAGGAGGAAACGAAACTACGTTACATCCATTCTAGATAAACTAGTTTGACCTCCAAACTGACATTTTAAAAAGTAAATGTAAATTAATTTAAATGAGTGGGTCGTGCTTGCCAGTTCCACTTGCTTGACTGGTATATTGGCCCCAGATTTACTGATACATGATAAAGCACTCTTTGCCATCTACCCACTTAATAACTGACTAGTTTTGCTCACCTGCCGGCTCATTAAATACGAGATAAGGTGCTGAAATCATCCCCGATTGCCTAAACGACCTGTTGAGCAAAAGTGCCCTCTCACACACAGGTCATCTGAGTTTTAGTGAAGGTCTCAAATCATCTCTCCATCTTTCAGGAATAGAGAAGCATTAGTGAAATCAAAAATAAAGGTAAAGACGAGTTTTTAATAAGAACAATAGCACCAATATTGTTACATGACATGGTCTTTTCAAACTGGGAGCAACACGGTAGCAACTTTAGTTCATGTACCTTATTTTCTCGCATATAAGCCGTATTTGTAACAAAAAAATGATGACTGAATCAAGAGTGTGGCTTGTATGTGATTTTCCCTTCAAAGTAACATATTTGTACTCCCTATTAAAACCATTAATATAGATGGGAAAATTGTGAATCAGGGGGATGCGTCTTGTACGTGGGGCAGCTTATATGGGAGTAAATACGGTAACCTACTGATTTTTGGCTACACGGACAAAAAAAATTCATAATTAGTGCAGGCCAGGACTTTGTAAAAACAGAATAAAAAAAAACAACTATTCAGTACTAACAGTCGACTTGTAAAATGTCAGCTTCAAACAGTGTTACAACTATTTCCAAAACATGTTTCTTGAAAGTCTTGACATCTAGAAAATCATCTAATATCAAACTTTAATTTCCATTAAAAAAATCCTCCAGTATGTGTCATGATACCTCTCTTAACCACCTAACAGCAGCTTCAATTAAAGATTGAGTTCCGTTAGAAGTTTAAAAGTCATGAAGCATTATAAGGTGAAAGTTACAAAGTTGTATTGCAGAAGAACACAAGATTGAGCAATCCCTGCTCACACCAAAGAGCAAAGTCAAGATACGTGATGAAAGAAATTAAATGCCTCTGCCCTTCAGTGAAACTGGCGTATTGGCTATTAAGTCTCAAGACAAGTGAAGGATTTATCCATCATTTACATTGAGGTCTATGCGAAGCACATGCTGCAAATTTCACATTTCATGATACAGTATGTTTCCCACTCTATACATCTTGATTCTGCTGAGCTGCCTAATATAACTTCAACTGATAAACTCTGTGACGCAATGGAAAAGTAAAATGGGACATTTTAAGCCACCATGCAGCATAATTTACCCCAACGCACTCCAGCAGCAAACCAAAAGTTCTCCAGAATGATGAGTTAGTGTCTCCAAAGTATGCCATTGCTCTCTGACTCAACCCCTCTCCCAAGCCTAATTGCCTTGTTGGCATCCCAATGATAAAACAAATGATGTATTTTAAAAAGAAAAAGTGTCGAGGGTCTTACCAAAGGGAGCTGCGGTCATGGAGCAGGTGCATGGAGATGTCCGGTGCAGTGCACTCTAACATATTTGCACCAGTTCCTCTGCGGGACTCCTTCTCCTCCACTTGGGAGCATTCCAGCCCAGTTCGTTTGTCCCTCCTCGTTCCCTTTTGATGCAGCACAGGCTGTGGAGTTGGTGTGTGTGAGCCAGCGCGGGGGTGCAGGCGTGTGTGCCGTGTGGCCCCTCCAGCAGCAACAGCAGCGGTCTGAGCCGACCGGTCGTGGGAGTTGCTTTCCTTCGCTGGCCCAGCCTGCAAATGCAGCACAAAAGACCTTTGCCAGTTTCTTAGCTGTATGCAGTATTGATGGAGTTGCTGAGGGGATGCTAACACAGCATGAATTCTCACCGTGCACCCCACCTCCCTCCACAAACAGGCGCACACCCTCTCTCTGCTGCTTTTTCAGCACAGACCCTCTCAGCCTCGGCTTCAGGTGGTGAAGGCTCATCTTCCCTGTTAACACATTCACTGCCATTGACGGCAATAGACGTTCCATACATTTGAACTTGGAGGGCTGGCTGGCTAACCCTGTCGCCATCAATGGCACTGTAACATTATTTTTCACTGCCAGCCCTAACAATTCAAATGGATTGGACCATTCAATTTAGTAGTTGTCCCTTTCAGACATACCCTCAAGACTGCATTGAAATAGATTCAGGTTTGGGTGTGAACAGAATCTGCAAATTCACATCTGTAAATTTCCGCTATGACAGCCAGGAATGAAAACATCAATTTCAGGACGATATGTATTGACGATATTATTATATTCAAATACAAAATAGTTGGTTGGGTGACCCTGGTGGTTAGCTCGCCGGCCTCACAGTTCTGGGGTCGAGCGTTTGATCCCAGGTCGGTCGGTCTTCACAGTTTTTGTATGTTCTCCCAGGGCTTGCGTAGGTTTTCTCCGGGTACTCCGGTTTGCTCCCACATCCCACAAACATGCATTGTAGGGTGGTTTAACGCTCTTAATTGCCCCGGGTCACACACAAAATCAAGCATTTACATTGTAAATGTCTTTTAGGTGTTCTCTCCCATAATCGATAGTTACATTTGACTGCAATTTTTACATTCAATTTACCTGAGTAAAACAATTCTGAAAAAAAAGTACTTGCAATTAAAAGCAATCTAACTTGTTTTTGTGTTATAATCATTGAAACTTAGCCTGTCATGTTTTTTTTTTGTTCTAATTGGTTGTTTTTCATTCTAAATAAATTGAAGGCACAAGAGGGCGCCAGAAGCTTGAATGTTTTTACAGATTAAAAATGGTCTCAGAAATATTCAAATTGAAGTAATCTGTTGTACAAACTGTTGAATGCAAAATTCAATTATAATTTTTACTGTAAAATAGCCCACATTTTTTACGCATCTAATTGTTCTTAAAAGGTTTGGTTAGAGTTGAAGAAATGAAAATGTTAGTCTACTACATGAATGAAAATAATACATGAGGTTTGAACGCTTTTGGAACGCCATAACATTCTGAGTTGATGATTAGTTGATAAATACAATAATACAAATATTTGTATATAAGTGTATCATAAGGAAAATATGATTTGTAAATCATTGTAATGTTTTATGTTTAACACACCGTACTAACGATATTGAACTACATGACTACTTACTTTAAGACAGAGTGTAATGTGCCGTCTTAGACAGGGATCAATTCCATGCAGATTCTTTTGATGCATGAGCTCAACGGCACAGTGCTCAGACAGCCAATTCAATTGAATTATGGTATGGCATCAGAAGGCAACACCCAGAGTGGGGTGAGTGAAGAAAATATGGAAACTACATGCAATATCAGCTGCCAGCAGGTCGGGTTGATACTGCATTAAAGAAATAAGGAAGGCAGATTGATATACAGTCAGTCGATGTCGGCAAGTTGCTGCGTGACATTTTGTAAATTCTAACCATCACTACCATGTATTGTGCATTAACAATGCCCTACCTCGTCTGCCTTCTTCAAAAAATTTAATACAGAATCACAGCTGGTATGAAATCCAACACACACAAAAATCAAGGCTTCAATACTCACATGAATGTGTCATTTCTATCAAAACAAAAACCCAGGGAAGTTATTAGTATTTGTTGAATTATAACAAATGACACAAGTCTAATCATGCGGTTCTGCTTCTGATTAACAATCGAGAAAAGTCAATAAAAGCCACTTGAGATGAATGGTGCATAATATGGATATATCTGGTGACTGGAAGAAGCATGATAACCTGCTGTTAAAATGAAATTGTCATGATTAAAAATGGTGTTAGGTCACGTGGATAAATCATCCAGGAGTCAGTTTGTTTTCCAGTCATTCCATTGCTTTATAGTAATATTCAAGATACAATGAATAACTCAACAAATAAAATAAAACCAAATGTGACTTTCCTTCTATAGCTGTATCACAGATAAAAAGGCTCCACACATTACCAGTTGATACTTATGAGGTCATACAATTTTCGACTTGAGTTAAAAAAAAGGGTATACTACTAGTTTATCTGTGCAGTACACATATATACATTTGTTTTTACAGAACCTCTGTCTTGCAGTACTCCCGTGTCCTTTGAGAGTTGTTGGTCACTCTTTTCGATTTTAAGTCATAGTCAGCCATGCAGACAGCAATAAAGAAGAAAGTGCCCCCAATGAGCAGAGCCAAACCCCCAAACCATCCTGAGAACATGGCCTCTCCATACTCCCAGCGAGGCATCACGTCAGGAAAGCCTTTATCCCAGAATTCCACGACAGTGGTGTACGCCACCACCGACACTGGAGCCAACGCCGTGATCCCCGAAACCCAGGACAACACCCCGCCCAGGATGAGGAATCTTCTCCTCTTTCCACAACGGTCCAAACACACTCTCAGTCCATCCAGTCCCGGTAAGGCAACCAGCAGCGCTAAACCACCAGTGAATACCGACACCAGCATGAGCACCCTTGAGATCTGCAGGTCCAAAGGAAGTGCTAGCATGGAGTCATATGACTTGCATTGCACTCCCACCTCCTCCGTATAAAGGCACATGTGCCAAAGCCCAGAGTACCAGTTTTCCATTTCGTTCAAGTCTGAGTTCATTGTCTTCCAAAGCGGAAGGAAGGTGGTGATCAGGGTTGTCACCAGTCCTCCAAAGGTTACAAAAACAGCCATCCTTTGCATAGCTTTACTGGTTAGAAGAGCCATTGCTGCCTGACTGACCACTGCACTGTGCAATCTTAAAATTCACAGCCCAGCCTAGCTTCTGATGGAGCCCCAGTGAGGCTCGATCATTTAAAAAAAAAAGTTACTGATGAGTAGATAGCGACAAATACAATTACAGTTTTGTCTCAGTGTTCCACATCAACACAATAATGAACCCTGTTTTAACTGAAACCCTATAGGGCCAATGGCATCCCAGGCCAAGCTACCCGTGGACAGATGAAACACGAGCAGAAAAAAAAAGCACTTTCAAGAAAAGGCTTCTTTCTGCAGCTGTCTGAAACTCATTCCATCTCTTCCAGTTTTTTGTAATTGAAATGTGTGATTTGACATGACTCAAAGGAATGTCTGAAGTTGGTGGCCCAAATGTTGGGGCATTATTGTAGGAAATGATCCACATTTGATCATTTAAATCTGCAAAATGGATGCCGATAAGTGTAAAGCTGGTGCTTTTTTAATATTTGTATAAATAGAGTACCCCTTTGGGTAAATTTAAACAAATGTCACCAAGTTGTATTGGAAGTTAAACATGGGTAATGTTTGATAGATGTGGTAACTATAAACACACAGTGGTCAATACTTATTTTTACAATATAGTATAGCATTAGAAAACACCAAGTATATATTACCAACGGAAACTGAGTCATGTAATAATACTGTACTAGCAACAATAGGTCACATCATTTGGTTATTTCAGCTGTTAAGGAAAACGGGTCCAATGTGGACCATTTTTTTGAAGATGAAAATGATAATTGGGGGGGAAAATAGCAGAATAAACATGCAAAAAGCTATAACCCATTGTTGTATATAAATAAATAAAACGGCTTGAGACAATGATACGCACTGTAAGGAACAAAGCACCTAGCTTTAAATAAATTTGAGGGTATTTGAAAATTTGAAAAATGGTGAAATGTACCGTTATTTCCCCGGATATAATTCGATGTCTTTTAGAGAGCGAAGGAACTCAAATTTCTACTCCCAAAAAAATATATATATATATATTATTTAACATACAATTTATAAAATGGATATTAAGATTTGGTGTACAGGTGAGTCAAATTGCGATGCGCTAGATCCCAATTGGAACTATATTCTTTGAATTAGCAATCATTATATTTATATTTTATTTATATATAATTTTATCTATACAATAAATACATTTGGAAATATCAATAAAAACATCACTATTATAATTCAAATAACTAAAAACTCAAATTCACTGTTATGCTATGTTATGTTATGCTATTTTATGTTATGCAAACGATGTTGATTATATGAGGTGCGGAATGGCGGGAGAAATTGTAAACATATATTGGAAAAGGAGGATAAAAATAAAAGTGCAGATCTCTTGCCATGATCCTAAATGTCGGAGCCCATCTCAGCACACTGCTTGTCTGATATGTGTGTAGCTAGAGACTCAATGATGTCCAACAGCAGCAACTGGCTGAGAGAACGCAGGTTGGGGAGCTTGGATACCTTTGGGAGGGGAGGAGGAGAGCAAAAATTTAAAGGGGAGGAAAAGGCGAGAAGTCAAACAGAGTAAAATGAGGAAAAATCAGCGCTCTACTGGTTCATGCTGAAAAATAAAAAGCATCACCCAAAAATAAATAATAATAAATAAATCGCAAGTGACGGGGGCTGAGGATTTTCGTTCTTTGATAAACAAACAATCCTAAAATATAAGAGAGGCGTTTGTGGGCCTCGCGGTAAAGCGCGGGGTTGCTTGTTCAGCCGGCCGCCCTGTAAACACTGTCCTTCTCTACTTTTCTTCCACTAGCGGGCCAACAGTGTCAAGTCTCCTGCAAAGACGACGCGACTATGGGGTTAGCTCAGCTGCAGCGAGTGGGCAGCAAGCCCCCAGGGCGCCGGATACGAGCCCACCCACCTTGATGAACTGGTGGACAATTATGTGGAGGCAGTGCTTCTTCATGTCCAGCGCTTGCGTCTTATCGGCCGCCTCGAGGATCTGCATCGAGAAAAACAAAATGTGCAAATGTGCTGGGCCTACTACACTCATCACCCTCCACTAAAATACCTGCAAGACGTTCTCCACGGTGACATTCATTTCCAGATTCTGCTTGCAATAAGCTTGCAGCCTGTTATTTGAAAAGCCATAATAATATGGTGCAGCAAATAGATAGCTGTTTCACAAAGAGTCAAGGATAAGACGCCCTCAACAGTGGCATTTGTACTGCACTTGATGACACTGCGAATGATATTAAATTAACAACACAATGTTTTTCCTGTAGTAAATAATGTTCATGTTTCAAATATCCTTTGACAGCTCTTGTACTGCATGCTTGTACTCGTGCATCAAATCAAGTGCAGTAAGTGTACAATGCAGTTCTACAAGAGAATCAGTAGTAGGCACTGCCGTCACGTTTGTATTCACGGTCATTGAAGTGACATTTAACCTGGAAGCCACTGCTAATTTACAGCACAAATCTTTAGCCTTACACGTTCCAAAATGTCATCTTTTCAATGCACTCCCCAAAATATGGTGATGATGATTCTATCCATGATTCCTTTGCACTGCGATTCAAGATGGCTAAATTTCGGCACTTGATTTGTATAAGGCTTTTGAATGAGAAAAGGATACAGAGAATCTTCTGGAGGCATGTCCACGTCTCCATAGTAGATGTAGCGTAGCATAGACTCAAATGCCTGCTTACTGGGAACCATCTCACCGATGGAGATATTTACCTGGCCGTCCTCTGGCATAAAGGACCGGAACATGGCCTCAAAGTAGCTGAAAGTTTAAAGAGTAAAGCTGATGATTACGGCCAAAGGTTTGCCCAGCCACACTGTCAGTGCACACAAAAGCCTGCTCTGTACCTGGAACGAGCCGCCAGTATGGCTTTATGAGCGGGTCGAGGGTGCCCATCTAACAGCAAGACGATGTCACAGAACTCCAGGCCCCCTCCCTCCAGGTAGGCCTTCATGTCCTGCACCAGCGAAGTGCCGATGTCCACGGGCTGGTCTGAGTACAGCCTGGGAGGAGGCTGTTGCTTTCGTCGGACAATCTCCACGATGAGCGGCGTGGACAGACGTTCAAACTCCCTCGTCATGATCACCTGGTTGAAGTGGGATTCCTTCACCACGAAATTAAGGCAATGTTCCTAGGGAAATAGAATTTTCAGGGATGAAGAGAACTTCCTTCCTTTGTGGGTGGTGACATAAAAAATAAGAATACCTTTAGCTGGTCGAGTTGGAGCTTGTTTGCATTTTCACAAACACTGAGAACATTTTGCAGGTCGACAGACGCCTCAATGTATTGAACACACAACTGCTCCAAGCGGGAGAGTTTGAAACTCAGGGCCAGTTTGTAAACATCCATGATCAGGAGAACGTCCTGAACATGACCTGGAAACCCGAATGAAACACATTGTTCCTGAAATCTTCATTCAAATTGTTGACATAATATATAATGCAAGAAATAAGGATGACTGCAAATTTTTATAAAGCTATTGCTTTGACAAAAGATATGGCAGCTGAGTGCATGGATAGTAACAAAACTATTAGGTAGAACAATACTACCTCTGCGTGGGTACTGAATCTTGTCTGTGTAGAGAAACTGCATTAAGACTTCAAAAGGCTGGGCTTCGGCTTCCCTGATAGATACTTCCAGCATTGGCAGTCTGCCTGAAAGCTTGTGAGTGCCTCCTTTCGTAGCCCCTTCATCACTCTCCTCACTGCTGTCCTGTTTGGTCCGCTAAAAACAAGACAGGCATTTCATCTTAATACATGTCTTCAACTATTGCTGATTTTTTTTTCCCCTCCCAAAATTTTCATAGATCTCCAAACCTGTCGCTGTCTTTCCCGAGCCTGCAGGATTTTCTTGCGCAGCCACTGGCATCTTGCTGTCACAATAGCTATATGTCCCAGAACTCGTTCTTCCCGCTGAAAAAAAGAAAAATAAGATTTACTTTTAAATAAACCGACTTGTGCAGTAAATGGAAATGAAAAGTAACCTACCTCTCCAAGAATAAATTCCACGTCACAGAATTGACGATTCTCCCACAATTTACCATAATCTTCATGGAGGGTACACTTTGGATAGCATGAAAACTGCAAAAAAAATATGCATCAAGAAAATAATTATGATTTCAAAACTATATGTTGCACTTTCATTCAGAGTTCACCTAGCTATTATGTATTTCTCCAATATTACATATTGGAAAAATTGTATTCACCGTCTTTTCACTTATTGAACAAGATAAATATTATAAAGTGAGACTGAAGTTGCATCGATCTTACTTGTTTTGACAACACTTAAAAAGGCTGCCCTGGTCTGGCAGTCAGTACCAGAAACAACGATGGATAAGGCTACTTTTGGAGTAATGGATTTGACCACACGATTGGATCCGATCCCGTATTTGTGCATGTTTTCAGAGAGAATAAAAACATGCCCACCTGAAACCTGTACATCTCCCCACTGCGGACATTGTTGTCCACAGTTCCCCCAAAAATGTACATAGCATCTTGAATTACAGCAGCTGCATGGAAGAGCCTCCCACTTAGCATCTGGGAAGGCAAGGGTGCAATTTATGTTAGAAAGTCAAACTGACATGGCTAGAAAATATAGAGATAATAAACCAGTGATTGAAATCTTGGCAATTTATACCTCACTGTCCTGACTGGGGTGGATCACCTCCCAGCTCTGAGAGTCTACATCATAGCAGTGCAGCTCATTGGGCAGAGTGTTGTCAGCAGCCCCGCCAAACACATACAGGTGGCGGTCGAAAGCGACCATTGTGTGGCCATAGCGCCGTTGGGGAGGGGGCGGAGAGCCTCGCAGTAAATGCTCAGTGGGAATGCGGGTCCACCTGCGGGGACGATGGCTCTTAAGCTATCGAGGGTGCAAGTCAAGTCAGATTTAATAGCATTGATTAGGCTTACATGTGGCCATTGAATTCAAACTGGAAGAGGTTGTTGGTTATCTTGGCTCCACTCTGACCCGAAAAGACAAACATCTTGTCCCGGCATACAGCTACGGGGAAGTTGCAGCAAGATGGAGGGATCTCCCCGCTCTGCTCGATCTGATAGTGAAACAAAAACACTGAGGTCAGGACGTAAAGTTATTAAAGCTGGCTCTACCCTCAGTGACGCTAAATACTAACCTCTTCCCAACATGCATGCTCTCGGTCCTGCAAGCTGATGGTCCACATGTCATTTAACCTACATGAGGTGAACAACATGTCATGAATGTGGACACTCTTATCAAAAGGTACATGCCAAATCGAAACATACCTGGCATTCCCGTCATAACCGGCAAATATCCAAAGCTTATCACTGTAAACGGTGGCACCGTGAGCTGAGCGAGCTACTGGCAAGCTAGATAAAACACAATAGTTGGAATGTATATTCACTAAATGGCAAATGCTTTTCATATTTTATATAGTATTCAAAAATACATTACCTCCCCTCTACTTTCCATTCAGTCCACTGTCCTGTTGCAAACTTGTATTCAAAGAGATCATTTTTATTTTTTAAGTTGGAGTTGGAATAAATGTCTCCAGTATAGCCCCCTGGAATATATTCAAAAGCACATACATGTCCATTTGAACTGAACTATTGCTACCAATCAGTTAAGGAAGAAACTTACCAAAAACAAACATGCTGCTGCCATACACCACTGCTGAATGGTGATAACGAGGAGCAGGTGGGGTTCCCGTGGTGAAGGCCCTTTGCAATATTGGAATATATTATAGTCACAATAATATATAACAATCTAATATTTCCGTGAGCAATTCTTACCGACACCAAGAGCAGTCTTTCACATCAAAACGGAGCAAGTCATTCAGCATGTTCTTGCTGGTGGGAGACACAGTTTTAACATCATTCAAGTAGTAAAAATACCTCTGATAATGTTCTACTCACCCATTATCTCCCCCAAACACGTAGATAGCATCCCTATATGCCACAACAGTGTGTTTACTGCGCCTGGATGGAGGTAAAGAAGACGCATATTGAACAAAGTGATAGGTTTTTACTTGTCAATTGTGTCTTTATGCAGCCTTGAGTGGTTAGCACGTCAGCCTCACAGTTCTGGGTTCGAATCCAGGTCATACACCTGTTTGCATGTTCTCCCTGGGCGTGTGTGGGGTTTCTCCGGGTACTCCGGTTTCCTCCCACATTCCAAAAACATGCATGGTAGGCTGGTTGGACACTCTAAATTGCCCTTATGAGCATAAATGGTTGTCTGTCTCTGCGTGCCCTGCGATTGGCTGGCCACCAATTCAGGGTGTCCCCCGCCTCGTGCCCGAAGTCAGCTGGGATAGGCTCCAGCACCCCCGCGTCCCTGATGAGGATAAAACGGTTCCGAAAATGGATGAATGGAATGTGTATTTGGATTTCAGCACGTTACCTTGCTCCAACAAACTCATCACACGGAGGCAGCCTTCTCCATCGGTGAACAGTCTCAAAAGGACCAAAATTGAGTGTCAAGTATTCCACGCTGTCGGAACAACTGTGGTCAAAGTCAACACTTGGAGCCACTTTGGTTGATTTGCACTCCATTTTTCTCCACCCAACCAACGAGTATCAGGGAAGATTATCCGGAGCTTATGTCATTTTGAAACACTATGGAACTCAAACTTCCCGATAGCACCTCGCTGCACGATCGATGCTAAAAACAAGCGCAAGCTACAAAGCTAATACTAAAGCACTAATCGAAAGAGCAAAGCTATCAACGGGATCGGTTACGAAACATAACGATAAAATCTGAGCAAATCGGTCCGTTGTTGTTTTTGAACTTTGACTTGTATTTAAGCAAACACAACAACAATTTAAGCCACAATTCGCAAACGGGAGAGCTGTCATATTACTGTAAAATCGCCCCTGCCGCGCCCCCGTTGTTGGATCAGAGCTCATGACTACTCCCAGTGGTTGGAAGATTGTTTTTTTCCCTTTCTACCACAAATAAACTCCCAAACTATGATTTACATACGAATATTTAAACTCTGGGATCTGTTAATACCGAATATAATTCGAGGAGCTGTCCAATTACAGTTGAGAATGTCCAGGTGCTGAAATGCTTGGAAAGGTGTTTTTTTTTTGATGATTAGGACTACTTCAATTGAGATGTGATAAATGTCATTTATTTATGAATGTATTTTTGCCCAATAAATTTCAACCCTTGCATATCGAGGCTTTACATAATACTGCCATTACTTTATTAATGGCTATTTGTGTAAGGAGGAATAGTCTATAGCTCTATAACTCAGGGTCAACACTTGACCTTATTGGTCATCAAAAGCAAATACCTCAAGCATTCATAAGATTCATACAAATAACAGAGTAAAAAATGTGTTGTACAATATTTATGGTGTATATTACAAGCTTTATTACAGAAAATGGCATGTCATAATTCACAGTATGAAGGCAGAACCAAGTAAAAGGACTCACCTTTTTTGTAACCCAGAATTTTTGGTTCCTACAATTCACATAACATTTTATTAGTTTTGTCTATAGACACAAGTTGGCAGATATGGAAAGAATATCTTGCTTTCTTCGTTAAATTTTCAAAGAACAATTTACTATATATTTCAATAAAGGACTAGACAAGAGTGCAACATGTCATATCAACTCATTTCAGTGCTTAAAGATTGTGAAATATTTCTTTCAAGTGCCTATTAAAATCCCAACAAAATTAGGATGATTGAAATATCAGAGAACCACTGCTATATTAGTCCATGGGAAACAACGACAACACACTAGTAGGCTTCTAGTTCTAGTCACCAGTTAATGATATCTCTAACATGACCCCATAACTTGGTGAGCCATAGGTTGACTCCAAACTCAGTCAAGTATTGAATCTCTGGCGTCAACATCTTACGGCACAACTTCACGTGGGCCTCGTCAATGTCCTTCTTCAAATTGTATCCCATGATGGACTTCTCCCCAATGGGCTGCCAAGGCTGCATGACGCTTTCTTGGATCCTGCCGGAGTCGACGGCGTGACCCCCCTCGATGCAGGTGGCCGCCATTTCCGCGTTCCTCCTGTTGAGCTCCGCTACGTCCTCCGCCATGCGCCGACGTCCGTACGTGTCCACTCTTCTCCAGAAGGTGTGGTTCATGTGCTGGTACAGCTTCCAGTCAAGAGCGTTCCACTCTAGAGCCTTGGTCCGCAAGTCCGGCGTCAGTTTAGATACGGTGGAACCATTGCGAGCGTTGAGCTTGAAGAAGACGAGGTCATCCATCTCCCAACAGAGAGCCTCCTTGAGCAGGATGAGAGATTCCTCAAAATGTTCTGCCAGCATGACGAGCCCAAAACGTTCTGTGATGTTTTGGATCGCCTCGTCCACCCGCGGATCGTCCACCTCTAGCGTGTTATCTACTCCAAAGTCAAAGAAAAGTAGGTTTCTGAGGTAGAACGCGTTGAAACCCTCCGGGTCAAAGTAGTAGTGGGGGTCACGGAGGAACTCGGCCAGCTTGTCGTCTCCCGCTATCTTCCAGGTGAAAGGGACCGTCCGACCGTAGTAGTGGAAGGACGACTCAAAAAGCTCCGCCGGGTCTCGGAGGATGGTGACGTAAGCCGTGTCCAGGGGGAGCAGCTTGGTCACTTCGGCTGCATTGAAGCGCATGTGATTGCAGATGATGTTGAAGCACATTCCGGGTTTGAAGTCTTTAACGTAGGAACGCTGGAAAAAGGCCGGGTAGGAGAAGTCATTCCTGCTGTCGGGAAAAGCAAATTTCAGTTGATGCTTCTCTCCGAAGCGGAAAAGGATGTTGAGGAAGGTGCTGCTCGCCGCCTTGTGGGTCTTCATGAACATGATGTCCACTTTGGGAGTGCACATCTGGCTTTTATGTGAGCTGTTGCTACTCGGTCTGGTGGTTAGATGAGATGGGTGATGGGCGCAGGAGAACGGCACTGGAATTCTGCAGACATAAACAAGACACAAAATATTCTGCATGTTTAATTTGATTATAAGCATCAATAACCAAATATTGCCTAATCTTTCACATTTACAATGAAAATATGAAAGTCTTTTTCAAGTCATGTCACCCATTTTACATTAATCATTGAGTTCATGAAGATACGATATCATTTTGTCATTTGAGGGCTTCCAATCGAAATAATACGAAATTATGAACAAAATCTACACTATTATTTTTAAAAAATAACTGCATTTTTTTACAATCATAGTATTTGGCTCATATTTGATTTCATATTAAGTACACAGCTGTATTTAAGAATACAGTGAGTGCAATGCATGTATATGGATAATATAAACTGTCCATAAAACTTTACCATAATAAAGCATATAGTAGGTTCTGTATACACATAACTCCTTTGTGTACACATGAAGCATGTATTTATTGTGTTTACATCTGCAGTATATAGTATGTGTTATTTGTATCATACTCAGTCAGGCTCAGTGGTACATGGTACATGGACAAGCAGTAGAGGAAGATAATACTGCTGGTCAGTAGGACACCCAAAACCAGACGTTTGCACATGAACTTCCAATGTCTTCTGTGCTTTAATGCCATGATCCAGCAAATTTGCATGTTACCTGAAAAACAACAAATGACATAATGTCAATGGGAAAACTTGGAAAGAGCTTGATACAGCTGCAAGGTCACATAATGAGACATTGTATCAATTATATTTATCTTATCAGCATTCAATTCTACTTTATACATGGTTTTGTGTTTAACTTTGACTAAATGTGCATATTTACGACACATAGCGGCCTTTAGAGAAAACTGATGCATTTTTAATTGGCTTATTTTACTATGTCATCATGACGTGATGATAATGGTTTTAATTTGTTAATATACAGCCAACAGTCCAATTGGGGTTAATGACAATGTGAAATCATTATTTGGATAGTCTCAACCTTATGTACCTCAAATTAAAAATTGAGTTAAAAAATGTATGTCAACGTTATTAATGTACATCTTGTACTGGATTTAATTAGACGAGAATACGTAAGTCTAAGTAAAACTAATTAGCCATTTTATCATTTTGAATAGTGCGAGACATCATGTACAACATTAAGCACATTGTAGACTGGTACAAAATGTTCTCATTAAAGGATGTGATGGGAAAGTAAAGGAGTTCTCACCTTAAAACATAATAAATCCAACTTGTTAAAAAGTGCTGCTTGCTGTTGTATTCCAATGGATCAAAAACAAGTTGATCTAGCTCCTGCAGTCTCTCTTGCATCTGATCTTAAAATACGCACAGGCAAAAGACATCAATGTTCTGAACGCACTAGACTTATCACATGTCCAGAGATAAGAGATCTCCCCCTGACGTCTCCAGTTTCACAGCACCGATGCAGGCACACCTGATGCCTCGGGCCGCCTCCCACCTCTTAACTTTCTAATCCAATAGCCATTTTTGCTGAATGAAGCACCGCGGGGACCCTCGTCTCCCCGTGACATCAGGGTCTGTCAGGGGACAAGCACTTGTCAGAGAGGGAGAGTGTAACACAAAACGGGGGAGGGCGAGTGATGGAGCGAGGGAGGCGAAGGAGGCGAGGCTTGTATAGCCACTATTCTGTGCTCACCATACAGAGGGCCTTTTGAGCTCTCTCACCCGAGTCCGAGTTGCGAGCTGATAGGAGGGGTGCAAATCAGCATCAAAAGAACAAATGCACTAATTGTACCACTTGATCAAGACTGCTTTATGTCCGAGTTCTGCAAAAAAACGCCTTCTAAAAATGCTACACGTGGAATGTATGGTAAATAGTGAGTTGATTGTCATATTGCCGGGGCATTCATAAAGTAGCACTGCCTCCAAGTTGCAATTGTTTCTTTTTAGCACATAAATTAGAAGCCAAAATAAAGAGATTTGGTACTTACGGCTATGTAGTGATGTTTCTGCTTAGCGCTTCTGCACTCAAGTCTAATGAATAACAAACACAAGAAGTGTATGTACTGTAAACAATGCAGTTTAGAAAGGAAGATCTTGCTTTGGCCCAGTCATTCAACTTTTTTTATTTTTTTGAGTCAATGTCTATTTATAGTCTAGAAGTGTTTTTCAAACAAACAGTTACTATACTTTATTTACAATTCTGTTAGTATGAGGTAGTGATAAAATAGAATTAGTCGAGGTTTTCCAGAGTTTAGATATCAGGAAATTAGATTTTGTCCATGTTTCTGGGTGCATTTATTCCTATCCCTGAATCAATTTTTCTTGGACTTATTTCTTATTTGATTATTCATTTGTCTTATTTGTGCACTGCGTGGTGAAAACTTTAAATGTCATTTATACTTACATAATGTCATGTTGAATGAGAGCACTGTGTCTTCCTTCTTGGATTCGATTAATTTTAGATATGGAAGATGTTGGTTGTCCAAATACAGGCTGGTGGCTACGTACAATAAATGCCTGCTTAAGTCTGACCCAGTCATTGTGTGTACGGACACATTCTATCCCAAATTGTATGAAGACGGATTGCTGGCTCCACACTACGTCTTTTGTTGAGCACCCATCGCGCTCCTTCAGGCACCCATAGTGCCAGGCGAAGACCCGAACTGGGTGGGCATGGGTGGAATGCAGATCGGGGTCAAGGGGATGCGCTTCCAAGTGAATGAGAATATTGATGGCAGCGGGTGGGATGAGCCCACCAGAAGCATCTCAAGAGGGCAGTGAACATTACGGCACCTTCGCCAATGTGGACTGCATCATTCAATTCATTTGTGATCTGCTTCAACATAATCCACTTTGAAGTTTTGTATGAAGAAACACACAAAGGCTAATCACCCAGTACTACTTTAAAATTTATTGAATAATGTGTTGTCTGGTAATTGCAACCATTTTCCATTGTTGGGGAGTTAAAACAAGTTTGAAAAATGATGGGACAAAAGCATATAAACAGTCGCTTTTACAGATCATTGGAAATTGACCAGCAATGTGAGTCCACTGAAGCTGGCATCTTGAAGTGAACTGATCATTATCATCATTCATTTTTTGAACTTTTTCTTCTTGGCCTTTTCATTGTCGTCGTGAGCTTTCCTCTTAGCAGCTAACTTGTTAGCCTGTAACAAAGGACAAAAAAGTCCAATGAGCACAAAACCTATTTTAGCAAAGAGTTGACTCAGAGGTCACATGGACTGTACATAAGATACACCCTTCAAGTGTTTAACATTCCCACACAGGAATGTCTAAGAGGACAGGTACTGTAAATAATGCATTTTATGTTAGAAAGACGAGACTTATCTTGAGCAAACAGATGAGGCATGGCAGAAATCTATACTGAATCAATAAGAAATGCCACAAACCTCTTGGACTTTTCTCTTTTTTCCAAACATGATCTTGTCGTAGAGATACTTGTCCTTTTTCTTCATCATCATGATGGCCAGGCGCTTCTCTTCCGCTTTCTGCTGTTGATCTCTATGAGCTGGATCTTCTACCCTCAACTTTCCAGGAGTCACTGCCATCTGCAAATGTGAATTCTTTCTTTAATGACTTCTTAAGCAGCAGGTGGTAGGCGACAAGAAAGATGGTTTGTTATAAACCTTGGGTCGGGATCTTTGCCGCTTCCTCCTCTTCTTCTTCATATTATTTTCTTCTACCTTGTCTTCCTGCTCAACTTGCTCATCATCATCCTCCTCTTCACTCTCTTCCTCACTTTGTTGGGCTATGAAAATTTCAAAGAGTATTATGCACACATACCACCATCACCATCAAACAACAAATACAACATTTCTTACCAGGCTTCTCTCCTCTTTGCAACGCCATCAGCTTCAGTTTCTCTGGAGGAACATAGTCTCCCTCTTCCTCCACCACAAATGGAGACAGATGGGGTGGAAGAGTGACCCCCATGAAGTAGTCCTCCACGGGAAGGACTACTTTGGCGTTGACACTGTCGTACACCCACTGAGGCTGGATATAGTATCTGAAATGGCACATCATTGAAGTGTCACGCAGGGCTGAAGACTTCTTCTCACAGTGGGGGGAAAAAGGGACATATACCCTACCTGTTGATATATTGCGTGGGAACACTGGGTCTGTCAACAATGTGATGTGTGATTGACAAGGCAGTCACATTATATGTGCTGCCTATGCAGACAGAGGATTCCCAGGACACCTGGCCACCAAAACACCTGCCAATATTGAAATTGGGCGTCATTTTCGCAGTAGATTTTAGTTGGCTTTCAAGGTGGAGTTGTTCTGACTTACCTGATGACAAATGCCAGAGACTCTCTGGGTACTTCTCTGTTGAGGAAAAACTTCAAGCCCTCAAATATCTTTTTATGGCTTTCCAGTTGCTTCTGCTCCTTTTCTCTTTCCTCCATCTTTCCAAGGTCCTCCTGAGAGAAGCATTCATTTATTCTAAATTTGAGATTCAACAACTTCAATTTCGTTTGGATTAAAAAAATGCAAAGAGAAGCTCCATTTTACACACAGAATGCACTTTCATGAACTCAATTTCACCTCAACAAATAATACAAGGGTTGGAACATTAACTGAGCATAGATGGACATGCTGAAGATTCTTTTTAGTGTGGCAAGAAAGGACACAATCAGGAATGAATTCATTAGAAAAACATCAGTGACTGGATGGATTAGCGAGGTTCAGAAGAGGGATCTATCTACTAAAAATTGACCTGTTTACAAAGTGGAAACAGTCACTGAGGACAGAAAGAGATGAATAGAGAGGACTTGTTTTGTGGCAATCACAAAAATAGGTTCAGCTACAAGCAGAATGTCAACTGGAACAGACAAAAGGTGAGGATTCACCTCATCCCTGGCAACCAAACATGTATTCCCCAGTTTCACAGCTCCAAAAGCTTTGGCATTAAGTACGTGACCCTCCCGCCTTTCCCCTTAGAGACTAATTATTTGATCTACTCACTCATTCTTCACATATACAGTAATGGTATCAAGGATGGAAATGACATGAAAGAGTTTACAGTATTTGGAGGGTTGATATTCAGTGATGTGGCAATCAAAATAAAACCCATTTTGGCATTTTGGAACAGGATGCATTTCAGGGCTAGGGTGGCATTGTTTCGATGTAAACACCGGAGGCAGTCTACAGTGATCCCTTGAATATCGCAGTTAACATAGATCAGACGTGAACAGTGAATTTGCGATAATCGAGGGAAGACTACCATGTTTTTGAGCCTCAAGTTTTTTTTTTTTTTTTACCTCTTCAACAGGAAAGTGATCCAATTGAACTTCTTCCTCTGAAGAAGTAACCACCCGGGCCAAACTTGCACTTAAGGTAGAGAGTTTCTGTATGGAAGAACATATAATTTGATATCACAAATTCAAAGGTGGAGTTGATTCGGTTAACAATGATTTTCACCTCCAAGTAGCTTTCTGAATCCAAAGCGTAGTGCTCCTCGTTTTCATTCTTTAATATCCGCTCTGCTTTCCTGTCAAGCTAAATATATATATATATTTTTTTAAAATAGCAATAAGTGGGATTTCCCATTGTTTATTTAAAAAAAATGACAACATTGCACTACTCTGTACTAATTCTAAAGACAATCTCTAATGCAATATTGAGCCTTAAATTTCATTTTACCTTTGGTGGGTAAACCAAATTGAGGGAATGGTAGAGTCGGAAGTTGATGAAGCCCATGAGAGTTGTGTAGAACTCTGTGAAAGTCGCCATGACTCTGTAGTCAACATCAGTAGGGTGCTGAGAGAGCAGAACAGAACAAAGACGGTTTTGGAGATGCAAGGTTTCATCCTGACGCCAGCAATAAGCTACCTGTCATTAACATGAACTTACATCATGGGAGAACTGATATGGAACGACCCACGTAACTAACTGTCCCATCACCTCAGCCTGGTAATAGATTCCCTTGATGGAGATAAAAACCTGCAGAAAACAGAACCATGAGATTAACAATGGAGTAATTTGATAAAACAAAACCAATAAACATTTTGCACTTATTATTTTTGTTAAAGCTGAGACCTTTCTAAGGCCACGAGAGGCTATCACGAAGTTCATCCACTCCACAGTCAGACGGCGACAAAGCTGTATGGTTTGCACATGGCATTTTCCAGTTCGAGCAAACGTGGAGAAGAGGAAGCACATGCAAAGTGCATCTTCAACATCCCGGAGAGCGTCGATGAATGTAGGATACCTATGACATAATAGTAAGAAACACAATTTGTTGATTACACATTGATACTAGAATTTGTTTTATTTTGGGTTCACACTCAACATTATCTAGCTAAAATGTTAGTCCCACTTCTTACCTTTCTTTGACAATGTGGTCCAATTTATATGTTGGCTTGTTGTTCTTAAGTCTTTCCACTGTTGAATATTCTGTTTTTCCGTAAGCTTTTTTAAGTTTACGGACAAATATCTTTACAGAGAAAACAGGTACAGTTAAAGACGGGGATGAAAAATATCACTCGCCAACATCAAGTTAAATGAAATGTTGACCATTACCTTGTACGCCCTGAATTTACCAACAATTGGCTCATGCAGAAGAAAGCGAATGTCTTTGAGAAGGTAAAATGTTCTTGGAGCAGTGGAGCCTTTGTTCACCTTCTTCTTGTTCTTAGGTTCGTGGGGGTAAATGCCTTTAAGAATGCAGAGTCGTCTGGAAAAAAATCCAAACAAGACAAGCTGTAGGACCGTTACTTTATAATGACAATGTGGTGACGTTTTTATAAATTATATATACATAAATGTACCTGAAATCTGGAAGGCTTAGTTGCAACTTCTTGCGAGCTTTGTTTCTGGTAATATAGTTTGTGGCAGAGCCACTCTCATACTATAAAACACACCCAAAAGATCCATTAAAACATTACATAGCTACTATATACAAGTTGAAGGCGAGTTTGGCAACATCATTTCTATTAAAGCGAACCAAACATTATTTCTATATAAGCGAACCAAAATAAACTACGGCATTAGCTCCACGGTTAGCTAGCAAGTGACCACATCACACATTAAATGAGCGGGCTTCAGCGACAGTTACCTTTTTCTTCGGTAATCCTCCCATTTAGAATCTGTAGAATGAAAAATGTACAATTATGTATTGACGGTGTAGTGCTTTCGACAAAGATGACCACGAGCAGGCACCGAATCTACGGCACGTGTTGTTTGACATGCGCGGAAGAGAACTCAGGACCCCGGATTGCCCGTTTATTTGCCAGTATAAAAAGCAAAATACAAAAGTTGAAAACAATTATTCTGTAGAAGAAAGTACCCAATTGCTTATTTATTTTCGTCTTACATGTACATCTGTACACACTATTTACAAGATATAAGTGGCGTCTGTTTGTCTGTGTCTGTCTGTCCTCCTCACTGTCTGTCTGCGATTATATTAATACATATACATTTTTAAAACATCTATATCATTAGCATAATGCTGAAAATATTTTTTCAAAAGACTAAAAATTAAAATAATGTAATATAACAGTAACCAAATTACGAATAAATGGTCATGAACATTTCATGAATGTTAAAATCTAGGAAATTTTTGGAATTAAATTAATTCAGTAAATGTCATATACTATATACTACGTATGGAGCCCAATGTGATTTATTGGGTAGGGGGTGGGGTTCGTGTGATCCCGACCACGCCCATTTGTCCGCTATGGTCAGTGCAAGTGGAGTATCATGCATTAAGATGCTCACTGGAATCAGACAGAGGCAGAGAACAAAAAGAATAATGATGAAGATTTAAAGCTGATTTGGGATAGTTAAATTCTTAAGAACAACGAGGTGCAAAACAAGATTTTAAAACCATGGGATTCACTTCATGTTTAATAGACTATTTCCTTGGATTTTGGGACTATGAGACCCCCAAAGTCATGGTGGTTAAAAATATGACTCTTGGGGTCATATACAGGGCTGTTCAGTCTATTGTCATCACCTACTTTGTCTGGTAAGCTTTCCATTATAATATTTAAAATTTTCAAAATGCATGTGATGGTAAGAATGTTATTAAAAAACAATTTACATACATTACTTGTTTTATTGGTCATCAATTGATAACCTATAGAGATTTTTTTTTACAAAATACTATATCAGGTTACATTTATTTCTTCACACAATAGTTAAACAAATTATTTGATATTCAATTTTTTGGTAAAGGGTCAGGATGTAAATTTTAGAATTTACAAATATTCATTTGACGTCTAGGAATAAAATTCAGCACTATTATTTGGCTGTGCATCCTCATCATCAGCGTTTTTGTGTGCCCTTCAAGGTATGTCTTCATAAGTCAGAAATCTTACCAAGAAAGTGAAACACGTCCCCAGAGCTCGGTTTACACTCGCATGAAAGGCTCAGCTGTCCGTGGAGATGAAATTTTAGACAATGTGGAATATGTTCGACCTTTTGAGGTAAAAATGCAACTTTGCTTTGCTCCTTCATGGGAGTAAAGAGTATTGACTTCTGTTACCGTGGCCTCGGTCAGGGTGGGGATGTCATTAGTGCAATACTGAGACGAGAAGTCACATATGATCAGAAGCAAGGGACTTGTGCTGAGGTAATGACTTTATGTATACAGTAAAAAATACTTAAACTAAATTCTGTAAATACTATGAATGTCCATTCTTATTTGTGTGTAGTATTTTGGCATCACAAATGCCAACTGCACAAAAGACTCAGACTGCATTAAAGGAGAGGTGGACTTCAATGGCAATGGTCTGATTTTTACTGCTTAGCAAAAGAAACAATACAAAAAAAGTTGCATGTTATAAATTACTCTGTTTTTTAATTTTTTTTGACAGGCAGGAGGACTGGAAGATGCATTCGATACTACAACCACACCTTCAAAACTTGTGAAATCCAAACCTGGTGTCCAATTGAAGCATATGCTGTCAAGAGGCAAGAAAGATCAGATCTTTATGTGAAGTCATTTTTCTTCCTCGTGCATTCATTTTCAGTCAAAAGATGTGATTTAAAAAAAAAAGTCAAACACTAGTCGAGTAATCAAGTTTGCAAGTTATCCGGCACTTACTCAAAACAGAAATTATGAAAAGAAATTGACCTAGAAGAGTGAAATTGAACCACAATCTTATGATTACAGAGAACCATCGTTGTCGGAAGCCATCAATTTCACCTTATTCATCAGAAACTACATATTTTTCCCAAAGTTTGATGCTCGGAGGTACATTTCTCCTGATCCACACATGCATACAAATAAAAGTAAGTACATAAAGTAAAACTCTCAACTTATGCTTGGTCTTCTCGGGCAGAGGTAATATCAAGGATGCATCGAACAAACATAACAAACAAAAATACCTGGACCAATGTCAGTATGATGAGGAGAAGGAACCCTATTGTCCAAACTTCCGATTGGGCTACATTGCCCATCAAGCCCGGGAGAACTTCACTGAGCTTTGTAGGACGGTTAGTATGTTACCCATTGCTTATTCATTAGCTTGCATTAGAAATAAAAAAAATTAATAATATTTTTTGTTTGAACCAATACTAGGCCAAATATCACATTGATGGGATAAATGAGTATTTGCTGTTAGAGTTCAATACAAATAGATGCTAAGCAGTACTCCTTGTAGAATATCAGTATTTTTTTTATGTTTACTCGCTTCTCAGGGAGGTGTGATTGGTGTGTTCATTAATTGGGACTGTGACTTGGACCTGGATCTTTCTCGCTGTAAACCCACATATTCCTTTAGGCGTCTGGACGTCAGAAAGGATCTGGCTAGTTCTGGTTACTATTGCAGGTGAATTTAAAAGAATTACATCTATAAATAGAGTTTGTTGTCAATTTTAATCGCAACAATGTTCATCACTAGATTCTCCAAATATTATCAAAAGGATGGGGTGGAGTCTCGGACCCTCATTAAGGCCTACGGTATACGTTTGGATGTCATTGTTCATGGACAAGTAAGCATAGACTCAGTCAAAACAAACTGCTATTTTTGAGTTGCTGCAGTAACCTCATAACATTACAATGTTAATTCTTTGCAGGCAGGTAAATTTAGCCCAATCCCAACCATCATCAGCACGGTGACTGCATTGACTTCTGTTGGAGTTGTGAGTAATGCCATCTTTTCTTTTAGGATAACTTAATTTCTGACCTTTTGTTGCAATCTCAATCCTACCATTAGTGTACCATTTTCTGCGACTGGATTATGTTGACATTTATGGATAAGGATGAGATCTACAGCGAGAGCAAGCTTGACGAAGTAAGCAAACGCAAATGTTTTCCCATTAGAAGAAAAAACTCTCCACATAAGTGAAAAATAACTATTAATAATGAAACTGAAACCCTAAAAGATGCCACTTATGTATACAAACACAATCTGACTTACAATAAACATTAAGAAAAACACATTAACTAAAATTTGCACTGATGTGCAATAGTATAGAAAATATAAACCGCTAGTGCCAACTTGCTATTCAATCAATTTTAATACCGAAACTCTGATATTTTTCGAACAACCATTTGTCACGTGAAGGTCGCTAAAATGTGCAGGATTAGACTAGATTGTTATGGGAAACTGACATTAGGTGACGTGACTTCAGGCCATAAAGAAATGTTTCAAATAGTATGCCTGATGAAATGAAGTAGGCAATATATACACGAGTAGCTTGTTGCTTCACAACAGTAGGATGAAGCTGGGATTTTATGTGCAATTTTCCTCCACAGGTTATTGATGAACCCAGCGGGCCCATCCCGCCACAACTACTTTACATCACCAGCTTCAGCTCATACCAGTCAGACGTGACGGATGATGTGCCATTGTAAAGTCATCATTAGTCGGCTCAGTGTCTGGACTGCATCAACATTTTCTGTGGTCTGTGGCAACAGCCACAAAGTCTCACAGTATGTCTAAGTAGTTCTCTTGAATAGTTTAGCCATAGTATAACTTATCCAATCAAAATCTTTCATTTTTTTACTACAAGAGGCCCATACCACATACAGTACAAGAAATGGGGAACCACACCAAGTACACTTGGGTAAATAGCACGGAATCATCTTTGAACCTAATGTGGAAAGAGAGGACCCAACAGGAAAGGATGTACAAGAGCAGCAATGAGCTGTAATCAGATAAATGAGTCACTTCCCATGAAAGGCCTCGCGAACAAGATTATGAGGTTGTTCAAACCTATAGGGATACACTTCAGAAACCCAGAATGGCTAGTAGGAATAAATCTCCAAGTGTAACGGATCCTTTTTCTTTTTCCCTGATTAGTGAAAGATTATTTCCGTTTGAAAAAATACAATTATGCTAACAAATGTACATAGGGGAAAAAAATACGTTTTTACAGGCATAGATTTTCCTTGTGTTTTTACAGTTTGATGGTTGTTTTGAAAGAATATGCATGCAATGATACTTTAAAATAGACTACAACTACGTGGGACATATTACACAGTAAAAAATATTTATTGAGAGTAAAAATCTAAAGCTGTTATGTATACACTCTTCCAGAAATCGTTTTGACAAGAGTACAAGCATATCTACGACCCAAAGTGTGGACAATGTACAGCCACTTAAATTCTTCAAACATTTGAGCAACATCAATAAAAGTGATGATAACCTAAACCGCTAACTGTGCCTTTAAGGATCACTCAGGTTTGTGTTTGGGCTCATCTCCATCAACCAATCGATAGTCTCCTCAAGGAAGTTCATCTTGTAGTGATACGCAATGTTCCGAAACACTTTGACCTGCTCGGAGAAGCTCTTGAAAAAGCAAAAGGGAAAACAAATAGTTTCAAATAAATGTGAAAATATTAGAAGAACACAAATGAAGATAAACCATACCTTAACTGGAAACGTCAGTTCAAAGTCTCCTGCACAATTGCAATAGAGAGGCATGTTTCCTTCCTTCACTCCTTTACATTTGGTACACACCTAAAAACATAGACTGAAGTGTTGGCTTCTATACAGACAAACTTGAGCCCCCTTTCAAGGTTATATTATTTTTCACTTTTCCAGTGGGATTTCACGCAAACTCTCAAAAGCAATCGCGCACTGTACAATGCAGCAATTTTGGCTTTTCTGACTCCTTTTAACTTACCAGATCCTGCAATGTGTAGCTCATCATTTTCTTCTGCAGGGCATCCACCAAAGCCATCTCAATAAACTCAGTCTCATATTGGGCCTGGCAATTGGAGCAAAACCATTGGGGCACAATGGAGCCATCCTGAAAATAAGGAAAAAACAGATAATTCATATTTGATTATATAGCACGACAAATAAAATTAGCCGGTGTAGGGTTACTTGTGCCACAGATGGATCTTTGCAGAGGTCCAGATCCCGGCAGAAATTGCAGTTGTGACATATAACTTCGGGCAGTATGTACGAATGGCAAGGGTCACGAAATTGGGCTTCTTCGGCGAACTCCCCCACCTCTACAAGACGCAGGAGGTCTCGTTTAAGCTTGTTTACCTGGGTGGCGATGTTGCTATCAAGTGAAAGGACCTAAAAAAAAAAAAGATAAAGTTAAAAAAAAAAATACCTAAGATTTAACATTGAGGTATTTTTTTTTATTCACCTGGCAGACATATTTGACAAACTCAAGTGCTGGGTTGTTTAGTTGCAAGTGTGAACCTGGCAAAACTGGGAACATTTCTGAGGGCTGGTTCACATTCCTGGTTCCAGTCACCTTCTTTTGGATTTTTTGTGTAATAGTAAAAATGTTCTGCGTTAGCTCGCTTGACACGTACTCCTGAGAAAAGGCGACTATTCCTGTGGAAGAGTTTTGAAATAAGTGAAATCGTCAACCCGTTTAACAGTTCACCCCCAAAAAAGCATTTTACCAGGAAGGGCGCTTAAATCCCCCACTGGCTGCTGGGAAATCTGACTGCCGCCTCGTCTTTTGATTGGCGTTGCACCAGGTGTGTTCCGTCTTAGCTCGTCTTTCATGCTCTGGTAAACTGCTGCAATGTAAGCTGGGAAGAATTAAAAAAAAAGATGAGAAGTAGTGCATGATAATACAGCAATGCAAATTAAGTATTTTTGTGAATTTTACGGTTTGATCCAAAGTTAAATACTGTGCTGTTTTTCAGCTGACCCAGAAAGGGTTAAATAAGGTTCAAATTTATAATAGCTGTCCCAGACAGTGTTACTAGAGGGTTGCAAATTGAGACTTATCTTCTGCTGATGCATAAAAACATTGTCTACATTATTCAATTATTAAAATGATTGCACGGCTTTGGCCCGAGCACAAAAACAGCATCAGTAATATGTTCACTTTATTTTCATTACGAACTCACCAGACACAATCATTAGGAAGTAGTTCTGGCAGGAGGCACTTTGTGGTAGATACTGCATGATGTTCCAATTGCTCTCAATCAAATCCTCCACCTCATCTGCCACAGCATCTTCCTCATTTTCCTGAGCATTAGCTTCATTCTCCCCTTCATCCTCGCTGGCATCCTCATCTCCTTCTATGTTTTTCTCTGGTTTGGCTCCCTCCTAAATGAGACCAACACACATTGGGAATGAGGTGCATGCATGGTAAATAGTAGCCACTGGAATGAAGTTTGACTGACCTCGCCATACAAAATGCTGGATGGAAGTTTGCCTTTCACGCCGCCATTGTTAGCCGGGTCCATCCACAGAAGAAACTCCCAACACCGGGAGAAGGAGATGGATAAAGAATGGAAGATTTCTCGGGAATGTATGCTATAAGACAAATTTAAATTCCGACCCATATGGATGGTGCAAAGATTAAAAATACCATAATTTTGATTTTTTTTTATGTGTGATGGCTTTGGTTAACTGATTGTATGTACTGTTACTACTAAAGTTACAAATGTGTCTACGGTTTTACGAATCACTTATGACTGCAAGAGGGAGGTGCTAAAAAAACCCGGAATAATCAGGTGCTTCTAGGCTACGGGATGAGAGTCCAAAATCAAACCTATTTGTGATGTATTCCACATATCCAATGGCGTCGTCTATCCTTCGTTTTTTAGTACACAAGATGATCCTGTTGAAGTTTCCGTAAACCACAGTGGAGCCCAGACGCTTGAACTCAGCAACCAACCTGAAATACACAACAACAACTATTATTATAGTGCTGAGGCCAGTCAGTTAAAGCCTTTGCCATGTATCTAAAGGCGATTAGTCTAGGTTAAAAATAACATAAAGTTAATAATAAAGGGTGTATAGCACTCACTGGAGAAAGACCTTCTTCATCATGTTGTGCAGAGTGCGGTGTAGAGCAGGGTCATAGAGCAACGAGTTGGGAGAGTGAAGCCAGCGGTAGAAGTGCATCACCTGGTTGTCTGCGTACACGTTGTGATACTGGGTGATTTCTCGGACCCAGCCCACCACCATGCTCTTTAAGATCCTGCTCATGTAAAAAAAAAAAAAAAAACAATTGAAGCAGTGGGTAGAAATCAAACAAACAAAATAAGTGTGTAATTCCTGTGTACTAGTAGTGGAATGATAAGTACTGTATCTACACTTTATGTAAAATGCCATAACACTGCCAGATGCATATCAATAAGTAATGAGTTTGACTTTTTTATTAAAACAGCATTTTTTTCATATCAGTCAATCACTACTGTGTATACTCACCTGAATGTGTTGGAGCAGAGGGCAGTCTCATCATAGCTGGCCAGTGAGTTAGCTCCTTGGTGTCCTGACATCATGTCCTCCAATGACGCCTGCTGTATCACATCAAAACTCACACCCAGACTGGATCCTCCCTCCATATCATTGACATGCTGCGACTGGAGGATGGTGTTAACGGCCAAGCTCTGGAGGTCCAGCTCGACACACACTGCAAGTTGGAGCATTGTGAAATAAATATTGACTTAGAATGTAATAGACCTGGAACTTGCATTCAGCTTTGAAAATGTTGTGGCATTTATATGAGCAAAATGTCATTTCTAAATAGCAAAATTATTCTAATCACACTTCTAGAGGGGCCAATGCATGAATTGAAGTACCTGTTGAGTAGCACCCCTGAGCGTTAATCTCAACTGAGCCCCGTTCATCACTTTCCATTACTAGCCGGCTGTCATCAGCTTCTTTGCCCCCAAGATCTGGCCTTGCCGTGGGAGAGAGCCACAGTAGGTGGTTGTGTTTCCGCAAATGTCTGGCAAGGAAGAGATCAGATCCAAAGATCGATACATCCTTGGGCAGGTTTCCCACAGGTAAGTGGTAATATCTGAAATGGAGATTGATGACAGATTTTCACTTTTCATTGTTGCTGCAACCGAAAGTTGTCCACCAAAGGGTGACTAATTCCAACAGTGGCTTTTATAGTTTATCTATACATCACCCACCTAGCCATGTCAAAAGCCTGTGACAGACAGCTATCCAGATTCAAGTAGTGGCGGATCATACGCCGGGCGCCATGCCGCTGCCAATCCAGCACGCTGTAATTGATCTCATCAATAACATGGACTGGCACAACTGGGAATTCCTCCAGAACTGGCATCCCTGTAGCTAGTCTAAGCAAGTCCCAGTTGGATTGCACCGCAATGATAGTTGGCCCACGGCGCTCTTCCTAAAAATAACCGATAGAAACAACATTTGAGCATTTCTCCCCAAAAATTGTAATAATAGATCATAAAAGGGCCCGATTTCTGTCCTTTTTTACCTTGTAGCTTATGAATATGCGTTGTAGAGCACGGTAGATCGCCTTCGCATCATTTTCAGCGCGAACCTCAAAATTGTGTTTGTCTGGAGGCAGTAGATCTTCTGTTGTTTTTTCAAGTAGCGCAGTACGCTCAGCATTGTAGAGGTTATTAAGGTTAGGCATCTGGTTACTTCGCACCTGCATGGGAAAAATGAGAAAGCTTGAAAAACTTGTATAAAACCAATCACCTTAAAGAAAGCTGGCGAGAAAAACAACACAACAATCCATTGTTCTTACAGTATCTAGAACAAAGATGTTGGCTTTGCGTTGAGAAGGAATGAAAAGCCCAAAGATGGCCTTGTGCCCCTGACTGTGATGGTAAAGGTACATGTGGCGAACACTCCCTAGAAGAAATGAAAACATTACCAGTCTCCTGTAAAATCAAGCAATAAATCACACCAACAAGCTGATATAATGCTCAAACCTGGTTCCAAGTAGCTAAACTGGGCCAGAGACCTCATATCCAGATGATCCAGGTCAAAAGTGTCAGCTTCTCTTCCAGCCACATCCCTTCCAATACGCTTATTGACCATACATACACATCCAAGCTGTACTAGGGCACGAAACAATAGTGGCACCTAAGAGATGCATTAGCAAAGCTCATGAGATTTGTATCACTTCAAGGTACCTGCTGTATACATTGGACAGTTGGACATAATGTTCTTTGTGGTATACCTGTGTTTCATAGACCCCTTCAATGTCTGGGGCCGAGAGGTCAGCGTTGATCTCATTGATGTGCTCCTGGTACATGTCCTCAGGCACACAGTACTCATAGAGGTAGTATGCAATGTTGGAGCGGGGGAGCATACGGTTCACCTGAAGCAACACAGATCAAATATGTTCAATAGAGAATGTATAGCAGCTGGAATAGCAGCAGTTTGTATACCTTTTTGTATGTGGGTCCCTCTTCCTGTTTTGGGACTTTCTGGTTGACATAGAAGATGCGAGGGATGTTAAGCTTCATGCAATGGAGGTCATTTCCAATTACAGCCCATAACTTGAAAAGTCCAGGTTGACTAGTTTCTGCAATCTGCAAAGAATCACGTATATATTATACAACTGTGTAATTATTTACCATTCCATTTCAACTGAAGCCATATGCCCACCTGCACAATTTGCCAAGGCATGTCCAGAATGCTGCGGGCAGTTTTGCGAAGGAAACTTCCCAAGCCTTTGGTGGGGCCATCCCTAATCACGCCTCCGCCTACAGGTTGAGATTCTCCATCCAGCAGTCTTCTTTTCTTCTGTCTTTCTTTTCTCTGCCTCATCTGCAGTTCCCACTTTTTCTTATGGTAACGCAACCACACAAGAATCTCCTCCTGTACATAACCAATTTTTTAGATTAAAGATATACCTAAAAATGGTTGTTTACATCCCCTCTTGATTAAATGAACCAAGAAGAATTGGCACATGAGAAAATGGAATGTCAATTTTTCATAAAACTTCAAAGACTAAGTAAGTAACTTGTGGAGACTTTCCTGTCAAATGTTGTCAATATTAATATGCCAACTAAATAGTTATTTACCTTCGTCTCGCCCATTGATGGGGGCGGGCCCAAGATTTCTCTCCATGACAGGGTGAGCTCAATATCCTGAGACTCTACTTGGCTATCCTCCCCTTGAGAGGATCTCTTCCTTTTTGTGCTGATGGGGATAGCCGGCTGCAGTGGTTTAGCTGTCACCCCAAAGTCCTCCATATCTGGAACTGAATAGCCCTTAGCATGCTGAGCCACCTGAAAAAGAAACACAAATAGTTTTTTCCTCAGATTAACATTTAAATAAAACTGATTGGTTAGTGAATTGACAAAGTTATTATTCTTTGTCCAATAGGAACACATTGTCTGTTTAGATAACCTACCTGCCGCTTGCCCTCACTGGTGAACATCTCGCTAATTTTCTTTTGCTTGTAAATATCATTTTTCTCAAGAAGTTTCTTGTGCAGCCAGTCGGGATGTCGGACTCGGGGGACTGGATTCTTCACCTAAACATCAAAAGGAGTTAAAGCTACTACATAATATATAGTAAAAAAAAACAGTTTACCACCAAAACAATTTAGTATAATGGACTTAAGCTTTTGTACAATGATCCCCTCTGCAATGCAACCATCAGTTATAACATCTTAAAAACCCTTCATCACTAATATATATTTTTAAATTACCTGTTGTAGCGCTGCTGGGATGGTGATGATTTTCTGGATTGCACTACCAAGCCTTTCAATGTAGTAATTCCAATCCAGAATCTGTAGCGAGACGAGGCATAGGGTGATGCAAAACAAAGCTATGGTGAAAACAAAATCTTTTTTTGATTGAAATCCTTACTGAGCGGATGTCAAGGTCATACAGGCTGGGCATCTTCAGCCATTTACGCAAAAAATGTTTGGTCACACTTGGCTCAGCTTGGAAGATGGCCAAAGGAATGGCTCTGAAAGGGGAGAATTTTGCAGTTGCAGTATTGCATAATCAATTTAGCAGACGTGAAGTTGTCCCACCTTTCTGTGACGGGAGAACCTTCTGGTTTTCGTGAGATAACATAACGACAGCTCAAGCCGGCATCTTTCACCATTTGGTCCCCCAGAAACTCTGCCAATCTCTTGGCTGTGCTAATGGAAGTGGACTTTAGCTCTCCATAATCCTCTAACTTTTTAGACATGGAGCGATTCTCCGATATCAGTTCGAACAATTCAGCGTCTGGCATGTTGGCAGCCTGAAAGACCATTGAAATGAACACAAGGATTTCATTATCTTTCCAAGAGAAACACAAGGCTGCTCAATGTGTTTGGCAAAACCTACCTTGCTGTACAGGACATCCAGCCAATAGTCAGCCACTTTGGCTACAGAGGCGTAGACCTCCTCCAAGGTGGTACCTTTAAGAAAAGCCTCAAAGACAGAGGACTGGAAGATCTTAATGAGCTGCAGCTCTCCTCTCCTCTTCACTTCAAATCCTTTCAGTTCAGCCAGTGAGCCATCTTCATTAAAAACTGCATACCTAATGTAAAATGCCAACTTTAAGTTATTGACTGTAACTATAATGCTAGTTGACTATACATTATAATGCAAATTTACATTGTTTTATATAGTAAATACGCAATACCTTTTCTTTAATTTCTTTCCTTCTTCCTTGGAAGCGGGAAGAATCATGGCTAGGTATGGCCCATCCACTTCAAAGAAAATGCTGTTCTCTGCTTTGATATTGTATGTGAGTGATGCAGGGTCTATTAACTCGTGATATTGGTTGTTTGTAAAGCCTTCTTTAACTAGGATGTTCAGGATGGCACCAGGGTAGGAGATGGTCACTTTAGGCTTCTTCTCGTTACTGGTCTTTACCACAAAGTTTTCCGGGAAAGTGTTTGGGAGGACACACCAGATACCATCAGTATCCAACTCAAGCGGTCTCCTAAATCATGGGAAAGATGACAAAAAGTGATTTGCTTCTTCTCAGATGAAGGTTTCTTGATGCTACTCACCCTATTTGTTCAATTAGCTCTCTCGCCTGAGTGATGATATTAGCACCAGTGTAGCACACAATGCCAGCCATCTCCATTGAGTACCAGCGGGCCCTATTGAACAGTCCAGAAGTTTAGCGACGCATAAAGTGGATTGAACAGGCTACTGAATTTAAGTATGAAAAGAATACAAAATAATTCATACCCTTTTCTCATGACGTAACCGTAAAAGGAGTTTAGAATACATTTATGAGCCAACTGCAGAGAATCGTAAAGGATTTCCATGTTCTTGCAACGCTTGACCTCGGCTGCGTCTCCGCTTTCCTGAGCTGTGGACACTTTCTTCTTCCAAACCTTAAGGAAAGAACAAGAAAAAATAAATGGATAAGCTCGCATTTCCAAGAAGTGGCTGCTCCCAGTTGCCAGGTTTGTACCTTGTGTAGCCCTTTAAACTCATATCGACGATCCCTGAAAGCTCGAACAGTATCTACATAGAAGGAATTTTCTCTCTGACAGATGGTGGTGACTCGCTCCTCCAGTTTGGTAACGTGCGTCTTCTTATAGGCCTTCTTACAGTAGTCTAACACACAGAAAAAGTGTCAGAACTGCTCTCGACAGAGGACGTAAAACCAAAATAGTTTATGCAAATAGGATACCGACCGGCAAGACGTTTTTTCTCATGCTTGGCTTGTTCTTCCCTGTTGAGTGCGTGGAAGGCTCGAGGTGGACCATTAGGGAAATATGGGGGAAACTTCTCAGACTCTAGTTGCTGCTGGATGCGGTGGAATTCACTGCGGCTGGCGGGCACTGCGGCAGACGAGATGCGGGTGGGAATGACAGTTATTTAGATGTCTCCATGTTCTGTTTGAAAATGTTAAAAACACAAAATGTGAAACAAACTCACTGATTTCCCCTCTCCAATGCCAAGCCATCTTCCTTTGACAAGTGGCGCCTGGTTTATTGAAGTCGCAGGCAGCACAAATGGCTTCATCTACCATTGCAGATGGCTGGATGAGAATAAAGGGCAATGTTGAGAGAATTCATTTTCACAATTATCTTTCTGCACCACATTACAACTCCTCCCCTTTTTTACCTGCAGACGGTTTGTGAGGATGATGTTGGGGTACATAGCTCCAACATCAAGATGGTATATGAGGGGACACTCAATCCTATTTGGAACCTCTTTAAGGCAATTCAGCTTCTTTTTGATGTCTTCACAAACCTGAAGAACAAAAAAGTGTTCTTTACCCTTATTGAGAGAAGGTAACCAATAAAAGGGGCAGTTGGGAAAATCCATATACTTCATTGAAGTTGGTGACTTCCTCCAGGGGGATTTTCTCTTCTTCCTCAATGGCATGACGGATTGTTTGCTCAACTCTTTGGTGCAGGAAATCAAACGCAGCTGGGTTCTGTCAACAAATTCACAGAAACACACACATGTATGTACATGTACAGTACTTTATCAGTCAATTAAGACTAGACAGAATTCAATACTTTTCCAGGCTTTTTAAGGGAACCCTGGATGAAGCTACTGCAGATAGTCCAGAAAATACAGAAACTTTTATTTGACGCAATGTCAATCCTACAGTATGTCACTGAAATGTTTATTCTCAATGAGGACAAAAATGTTGCCTACTGAAGCCACTGATGACTGCAACTGCTGGATAAACATATGTACATAGGAGTCCCAAGGTGAACATTACCATTTTAAAACGGCAGGGAATGTCACTTCGAAAGACTCCAGACTCCAGCGCCTCTACGTGACCGCCGACGTAAGTCTCAGAGTCTAAGACGTGGCCGTCATCCGTCAGCTTATTGAAGATTTGCTCCTGCTTGTTGGGAAAGACGATATTGGCATGGAAGGCCTGCACCATGAGCAGAGCTTCGCATAGAGTACCAGAGCCTTTACGCAACACCTGTTAAAAGAGGAACACAGAACGAGTGTCTAAACAGTCACCTGTTACAGTTAATGGACTTAGAACAAACCTCATCGGGCTCCATTGGAATGATAGTGCACAGAGCAAAGATGAAGGGGTGAACATACTTCATGTAGAGGTAGTATGTGGCCACAGCATCTGATACAGAGTATGTGGCTAATGTCTGAAAAGAGAGAAAACAGATTGAAACATCACTAATTATTAAAAAAAAAAAAAAAAAAAGTTCATACTTGTGGTTCCTCTGTCGCCATGCGGCACATCTCCTCTGGGTCCAACTCAACAGGATCGTAGCCCAGTTTAGCCTTTGCTGCAGCTTTCAGATTGTGGCTTCCCACTGGCAGGTAGCTGTCTCTCTTGACCCACCTTACACATTAAAAAATAGTTCAGAAATCAAGCTATACATATTGAATGATATGCTACACCATAGTAAATATGACATATTGCACTACTATTGATTGTGCACATGTTTGCCAACATTTGACCAAAGATTGCATTAGGTCACTCAATCTTTATCCACTTGTCATAACAATATTGTGCTGTTAGATATTTTTTGTAGATACTTTTTCAAGTACAGTATAACACACCTAAAACTGTCCATGTGGATGGCCTGACTGGACTTGTACTCTCCCTGGCCATCCTTTTGGAAACCAATCTCTCTGTACATGCTGAGTCCATGTGCGGTAGCTCGTGTCTCTACAAAAGGCCTAGAGAATTTATCATTAAAAAAAAAGTCAAAACTAAAAGATGTTGACCCAATCTGTTAAAATTGAGTTAAAAAGCAGCAAATATACAAGACTGCTCACCAATCAAAGAAATCCCCGTTATATGTGACAAAGATGTTGGGCTTCGCCTCTTGGATGTGATCAAAAAATCTCTGAAGAAGTGCCATCTGTTGTATTATAATAACATGTTATGGGCTACTATACTAACTTCTTTAACTACAACATATTTAGCAGGTTATCTGGTATGACATATACCTCATCATCTTCATTGAAAACAGTGAAAGGACCCTCATATTCTGGTTTGGGTGTGAACTCAAAGTCTTCAATGTTCTCAGAGACAATCTCCCTGTTTGTAATGAGGAAGCCCTATAAAAGGAAAGCAAAAGTAAGGTTGCAATGACACAAGCACTGCATAAGTATCAAAAGGAGAGTAATAAAATCCACCTGTCCATCTATCATGTATGAGATCATCATAATCTGATCAGTCTCTGCATCTGGGAATTTCAGTGGAAGTTTTGTGGTCTCTATATCAAAAGCCAAAACGACAGGGTCCTAAAAAAATAAAGAAAAGCGATTTATTTAGGCAAAAGATTAAATATTCAGCTTAAAAAATAAAAATAAGAGTCCTACTGGTCGCTCAACAAGATCCTCCCTACGAACAATTTCTGGTGGGTAAGCACCGCCTCTGAATCGAATGTTATACCAATGAGCCTGACAAAGAATAATAAAAATGAGATTATTAGAGGCATATTCCCTTTCATGTATCCATTTTCTCCAAAAGTAGACCTTTGTACTCACTACATGGATCTTGAGGTCAATAGACACGCGCACATGGTAGGGTACATCATATTCCCTCATGTCCACAATGTTGTCTAATTGGTCAGAAATATTTCTGGACATCCCGTCTTCTTCCGCTGAAGTCACGTTGCCACCCGATAGAGCACTGCAAAGCCAGAAACATACAAATCCAAAGGGTGAGCAGCACGGTTTTAATTGATGTAACTGTTGATCGATTAAAAAAAATAGATATTAAATGATTTAACATTTTATTCAATGAAATGTACCTGGATAACATTGACGTGTAGATATCATTTGACTGCTCTCTTTCTCTGTTTTTTCGCACTGTTGGGGAAATCTCTCGCTTGACTTTGATGAGGTCGTCCATTGTGTTGAATGATAGTTTAATGTAGCCTCGCTTCAGTCCAACCAGGTGGTTTGCCTAGGTGAAAAAACTCATTTAGTGCTAAAGACTTGTTTTTTTTTTAATCATTCCCTTATGACGCACCAGATCCAGATCCTCCTTGGAGAGGATTTCAAGTTTGGACACTTTTCCTTGGAACTTTCTTGACAAATAGGAGATGACCTCTCTTTCGCAGTTCTGCAACCAAGTGTAGATTTTCTCATGTGTGTTTACACATTGTGGTATGCAACACTAGGTTTTAAGCTTATCTTACCTTTTTTGTGGCGACATAGAAATAGGGCTTGAACGGGAGTGCGACCTAAAGACGGAGTACACGTCCAAATAAATGTAACATATTTTTAGGTAATTCATACCAACTGTCAACTTATACGTTTTTCCCGTATTTTACACTTTTTTTTTATTCATTTCAAGCTGTGCACGCCGTATAATAACTTTTGTGAGTAAATATGCCAATGAGGGAAGCAATTGGCCGAGTTTGACAGGTATGCAAATACGCACATGAATAATTAATGAGCCTGAATGTGCAAATACGATCCCCAAACGCACCTTGAACCTGCTTCCATCCTCTTGGATAAAATAATAGTCCACCACACTGATCAACCTTTTGTCTTCATCCAAGATCTCAGCCTGAATGTAAAAAGAATTACACAACATATATTTTGGTTAGATCATAAAGGCAAAGAGAGCAATTTAATGTTGACCTACAGGATGCATGTTGATCAACCAGCCGGTTTTTTCTCCGGGTTCTTTTATCCTGTCGAACCCGAAGCGACTGTCCATCTCATCTGTAAACTGGCTGCGTTCCAGCCTCTTGAGGGCTGAGGTACCATCGTCCCTAGTTTTCAAGATTGCATCTCCATGATTCACTCATCTAAAGCCATACAACTGAATACTGTCTTGTTTACATCCGGACGGGGATTACTTACTGGTTCTCCTGGTCGCCACTCTTACCCCAGCCCGATTTGAATCTTCCACTATTTTGGTAGACCATTGTGCGCCGTAAGATGACAACTGACCAAAAAGGAGATTACTTGCTCGGATCTCGTGTTACGTCTGGAATTGATTCTTCATCGGATGACAGGTTGTCGTTTGTTGCTCTTTGGGTCACAAGTCTTGTTATTTCTTAGTTTGGCGCGTTCTTTTGGATCTCGCGAGATCAGCGCATCGAATACTTCTCGCAAAGATTGCTTATTTCTAACGCAGTCACTCATGAAATACACCGACAACGGTGTTTTAATTACACTTTCAGATTTCTTTCTTATTAAAATTATTCCGTATGCATATTTGGGACATGCAGTCAAAGCAGAAGCATACGACTTAAAAGTGTCAAGATTTTGGGAGGAAAACACCACCACCAACAATAATAACAACAACAACAACAACAACAACAACAACAACAATAACAATAATAACACAGTGGTACAACTGCTAATACCACAACAACAACTACCACTACTGCTAATACAACAACAACAACAACAACTACTACTACTACTACTACTACTACTACTACTACTACTACTACTACTACTACTACTACTTTTACTACTACCACTTTTACTACTACTACAACAACTACTACTATTACTACTACTAATAGTACTACTAAAAATAATAATAATAATATAAGAATAAGAATAATAAGAATAATTTGGTAGACAATGGAAGGAAAAACTGTACCTGTTTTTTGTATTATTATTTTATTTTATAAATGTAACACCACAGCACTCTTAATAAACATAAAATATGCTCAATGCTCAGAATGCTTATTATTTTGGCCCCATTAAAGAGTTAGTGAAATTTTGACAAGGAAAAAATATTCTTGAGACGTGTTGTTTCCACTGTACGTATAGTACTTTATTATCATCAGTAAAGTGCTATATTAGTGTTGTTACTCTGTAAAAATAAAAGCATCTTTGAGGGAACTTCCGTTTATGTGGGAGGAGTTAAACCATAGCGCACATGTTTACATTCTACTAGGACAGGGGGAGGGGTGCTAACCTGGGGACTGAATTGTTGCCACGAGATTGAAGGTAGGTACAATTGACAGGTTACATTTAACAAAGAGCGACTCAACAAATAGCAAACAATTGCCCTTGGACACAATTGTCCCCGGATTTGTTGACTGTCCCTAAGTTGACAGTTAGCTTGCTAGCGTCTATAAGACTCACTATCTTAAATGTTCAATAGACTTGCACGCAGCAATTGGATGATATAAAATAAAAGATTTGTGTTAGTTCGCGAAGCAAATTATTTTTCCTTATAATAAAATGAATGGATCGTCTATTAAAGTGGATTTTTTTCTTGTCTTCTGATCTCAATAAAGATTTAAGCATCAAGTGCATGTATAGCAATTTAATATTTTAAAATGAGCTTTAAACATATTTTACACCGTTTTTTTAGTGTTGACAGGAAAACTTTGTATAGTTTTTGAGAATGTGCTGAAGGACAGCAAATAAAGGCCAGATGTCGCTTTCAACCAGAAAATGGCAGCAAAAAAGACTTTAAAAACAGATTGATTTGTTATTTTATTGCATATTCATGTTGTTTTGTGCTTGGGTGTCCCTTCTGCTCATTTATGGTCAGTTCCCACGAGATCGGTACTGACCTTGGCTCAATTTGAAGCCAAGTAGCCACTCTTAGATCTGATGTCAGCTGTTGCAGGGCGGTAGTTTTGTTTACCAGACGCTCAAAAAAGGTTGCACGCACTTTGACTCAAGAACACTATGACCTTTTTGTTTTTATAGCTATAGTTTTGTGCAGGAAGCTAAAACATGCTCTTTTCAAAATGTAAACGGGAATGCACATTGTGATCTAAAGTCCACTACTGTGTAAATATGAAGTTATATTCTAGATTATTCTAAATTTAACTAACTGTATTGAAAAAGACTGAGTTTTCCTTTTGTTTTCTTTATCTGCTCTAAAAGTTGAGTATTTTGATTACATTTATCTGGGCTGACTGAGACATTTGACCTCTGATCACCTTCAAGTGACCTACTTTACCTTATGTTCCCCAGACTAGAAGAGAATATATTGCATTCTTTGTCCCTGCTTTCGAGTGAATGAATTAAATTATTATTATTAGATTAGTACCTCCCTGTTAAATTAAAAATAGATGTCATGTGTCGTCCATACCAAACGATGCCTTTTAAACTGACTGTAATGGAATCTATTTATTACTAATCTGAAATTGTGTTTTTTTCTTATTGACGTGGAGAGTGATTGCAAATAAGTGCTATATTTTTTTGCTATGATAAAATAAGAAAAATGGCATAATTAATTAAATAATTAAATAATAAAGCCCATTATTTTTTGGCATATTGATTAATTTTATTAAATTTTCCCTTTTTTTCCCTCCAGTCCTATGACAATGTCTTCCAATGCTCGCATTTGCATTGTTTGGATTAATCCTATGGATATTTTTCAAACTTTGGAAAATAAATAGCCAGCAAGTTGCGATGCCTGAGAAAGGAGAGGAAACTCCATCAGGTGACAGCCCCCCTGCACCTCAAGAGGATGTGGCTGCTGCCCACCCCTCGCATTTGCATCAACAATGTGTATCAGCGCAGCCTAAGGAGCACAGCCTCCAAGCTGACAGCTCCTCTGCGAGACTTCAGGTGAAAAAGCAACAACCGCCTGTCATCGCCCAGGAGGAACTTTTGACGACTAACGTGCCAATGCTCCGATCCGGGCCCAAGGCAAGGGAGCGTCTCAAATTTATTCTGGGAGCCTCGGAGGACAATTCTTCAGACGAGGAGACCTTAACTGCCAAACCGCCAAGTGGAGCGCCACAGCCGTCCACTTCCCTTGCCAAATCACCTCGTCAGCCGACGTCACCTGAAGCGCCACGGCTAAATTCGGGCATGAAGTAAGATTTCTATTCAATGCATGCATCATATAACATGTGAATGACATATCAATTATAGGTTTTTTATTGTTTATTAGTTAAGTAGTGTTAGGAACACTATTTCTCCCCCGGTCCTATATATTGGACTCTTATCATCTGACTGAAACAAGCTGACCTGTGCTATTGTTGTATTATTCACACCCTCTTTGCTCTATTATTGGCTCCAGAGTCACTTTGAAATTTGGGCTGGGACCCCAGCTCAGAGTACGGTCAATAGCAGACCACACCACCTTCCCTCTAAAGTCGGTAAATACTTTTTGGACCAAAATTTATTATATTTCATTGTTGTTATTCTTTTACTTCATTGTTGATTGCAAATCTCAAGGAAAGTTTTTTTATAGAGCATTTCGTCATTTGGTACAGTAAATCTTAAAATAATCCACTTTCAATGCCGTGCAATTTGAAATGAAAATAAAGTAAATAAAGTGGGATAAAATGTATAAAAATATTCTTCATCTTAGCACACCAGTATTGATAACAAGTTTTTAATTTACGATGTGCTTTTTCCCCTCCCTCTTTCATATATCAGACCAAACATTTCTTGTTTTATATCAAATAGGGTTTCCCAAATTATTTGTATCTGCTTAATACCAGAATAATTATATATAGTAGATGATTTGACATTGATTTCTTCCCAGCCAAAAGTTGTCTTACAGAGACACGAGACACCAAATCACTTCAAGGAACACTTTGTTTTCTTCTTTTGGGTCTGCTCCGTTTGGACATTTTAAATGGGCTGCTTGTTGTAAAGCCTACTCGATCTTATCTTCCGCGCATCTGGGAGGGGACAATCGGAAGGCAGGAAGTGTTATTTTTCCCTTTCACTTTCAAAACGCACTAAATTATGAGTCTTGCTCAACCATGATGGAGGGAGATGCTTTTCAAAATCCTCCCTGGTCCTTGTATTTTCAAAGGTAGGCCACTTCTATCTAGCATTGTCATTTGAGACCATCCACAGCCATTGTGTGTTTTGTTTCTAGTCTTTATTAGTGCAGTAGTTTGAAACAGATGCTGTTGCAGATGATTTTAAAGAGGAAGAGTTACTCACATTGCTGTGTACTCATGCAGTTATATAAGCGCTTACGCGTATTGGTATGTGCAAGTTTTGTGTATACTTCAGAGAAGGGAATACTATCATGTGAAGGGTAACTTTCCTCAAAAGACAGATTGAAAGATAGAATACAAAGTGTATATACAATCTTGTGCACTTTAATTCCAAGTGCAGCCTTTGGCTAGTGAGGCTATATATACACACATTGCAATGAATCTTTCCATATCGCCTTTAATTTGCACCTTCTGTGTGAAATCAAGTTTGTCCGTTGTTTAGGATGAATTTTATTAATGCATTTGAACTTAAAGATTCCCACTTAAAAATATTTTACTTGCACAATGTTTAGTTAAGGAAATGTTTAGTTTATTTTGAGTTATAATCATGTCTGTATAAACACAATTTACACACACCAGCACAAAATAAGATAAGGACATTCAGTATTATAGATTGGGCCGCTGCATCGCCAGAACTGAACTTTGACTTTGACTTTGGCTTTTGATTGTCTTCATTCAGCCCTTCAGTTGTTTACCAGTGTGGCTGTTTAGAATTCTCGGCTCTCTTCAGCTACCTGTCGCTCGCATTATGGACGGGTTCATCTGAGCCAAATTCATACCACTATTTCAACATTTTCTTGCTTTAGGCCCAGCATGTCTGGTCCTCACTTGGTAAAAAAAGGACGTGAGCAAAGAAAGATGGATCTTCATAGAGACTTCACTGTCGCTTCACCTGCTGAGTTTGTAACCCGTTTTGGCGGAAACCGTGTCGTCGAAAAGGTTGAGTCTTCTACCTTGATGTTTTTATGCATTTTATTGATTTGCATTTTCAAGAAATATTTTAAAATCTATAGTAAAGAAATGGTTCTGGATTTGGATTTATCTCCCTTTAGTGTTTAAGACAACCCCTTCATTGTAACATTGAAGTCCCAAAAATGTTTCAGTGTAGTATAGTTATCCATTTTGAGTGTTTTTACAGGTGCTTATCGCCAACAATGGCATAGCTGCCGTCAAATGCATGAGGTCTATTCGACGTTGGTCCTACGAGATGTTTCGAAATGAGAGGACCATCCGCTTTGTGGTGATGGTAACCCCTGAAGATTTAAAAGCTAATGCAGGTATTACTTTGTAGTTCCTATTTAGTACTTTATCCATACGTCATGAAATTAATTTCTCTGTCCTTGTTTTCAGAATATATCAAAATGGCAGACCACTATGTCCCTGTCCCTGGTGGGCCAAACAATAACAACTATGCGAATGTAGAGTTGATAGTAGACATTGCGAAAAGAATCCCAGTGCAGGTAAATATTGACAAATCCATTACTTGACAAAAAACAAGGGGGATGTCAACTCAAGATATTGTATGTCAATAACAGGCAGTGTGGGCTGGATGGGGACACGCCTCCGAAAATCCCAAGCTCCCCGAGTTGCTGGATAAAGCAGGAATTTCCTTTTTAGGTAACACAAATTAGAAAAAAAATGTTTTTTTTAATTTGCTCTGCTTGCTTTTAATTGTGTGTTTATTGTAGGACCATCCAGTAAGGCTATGTGGGCTCTTGGAGATAAGGTGGCCTCCTCAATTGTGGCCCAGAGTGCAGACATTCCCACACTACCATGGAGCGGTTCAGGTTTGACTTCATCATAGACATTACAGATACTATGTTGTATTTTCTTCTCCCCTAAGGTCATAATAACATTTGTTGAGACTAGTCCATCTTTTCAAATTGGTAAAATAAAGATATAAAGATGTTAAAAGAAAAACAAACACATTTAATCCTTCAGTGCTTCCTGACCCAAGGTCTTCTTATTTACCAAATTCATGCAAGAATCTAAAAGGTTTTGTTGATTCACATTCTTAAAATCTCAGGCCAATGTAAAGTGTTCCAATAACCTACAAAATATATTTTGGAACGAGAAAGTGCATGTTCAACTCAAGAACAATCGAGCTTTGAGCCCAAATTCAGAACTGTGAGGTTTGCATGTGAACCACTAGACCACTGTTTTGACTTAGTTTGTGTTTATTTACCAAGGGAATTCTAATGATAACACACTGTTTCCCACTCTTGTCGTGTTCCAGGTCTGAAAGTGGACTGGACTGAGACTGAACAAATCCCTGGCAATGTAATCAGTGTTCCTCCTGAGATCTACACACAGGGCTGTGTTCAGGATGTAGATGATGGTCTGGCGGTATGCTTGTTCAACAATCCTATCTAGCTGACAATTATCAGAATATGTTTCAGGAGGAGTGGTCATTTTAAAAAAAGTACTTTTTTTGTATTAGAGAGCTGAGACCATTGGTTATCCAGTTGTCATCAAAGCTTCAGAGGGTGGAGGTGGAAAGGGGATCCGGAAAGTAGAAAGTGCGGACAGCTTCCCAACCTCATTTAGGCAGGCATGTGGATTATTTTCTTTGTACACTTCCACTCTTGTAATGCTTCTAGTGTTAAACCAAGCTTGTACATTGTGTGTAGGTTCAGACAGAAGTTCCTGGCTCTCCCATTTTCATCATGCAGCTTGCCCAACATGCTAGACACTTGGAGGTTCAGATACTGGCGGATGAATATGGAAATGCCATCTCGCTATTTGGGCGAGATTGCTCCATTCAAAGAAGGCACCAGAAGATCATAGAGGAAGCACCCGCAACCATAGCTTCATCCTTGACATTCGAACACATGGAGCAGGTTATTCACCTTATATTTTTATGTAATTTTTTTTCGATATTAACAATTATCATGCACTAGATTTGTATGGTGATTTTCAGGATTTTCAAGGATGCTTTTCATTCATAATCTCCTAATGTAACCATGGCTATTATTTATACTATTATGTTTTGTTTCTTCTTTCTGACCTAGTATGCAGTTAGACTAGCCAAAATGGTGGGCTATGTCAGTGCTGGAACGGTGGAATATCTTTTCTCTGAAGATGGGAGTTTTCATTTCTTGGAGCTAAATCCTCGTCTACAGGTAGAACATCCTTGTACAGAGATGATTGGGGATGTAAATCTTCCGGCTGCCCAACTTCAGGTAAAACTTTCATTGAACAAAGAATGCTCTCCATAAGAATTATGCAATATAAACTAGTTTTAGTTAAAAATCCAATTCCCATTTATCTATCCTTCTCTGCTGTCTCAAAATTGACATTTGGTCACATGTTTAATAGTTTTCTAACTGTTTGCATCCTACACCAGATTGCCATGGGCATCCCACTTCACAGAATAAAAGACATCCGTTTGCTCTATGGAGAAACTGCTTGGGGTGATAGCATTATTAATTTTGACAATCCAGAGTGTCCACCTAGTCCACGAGGGCACGTCATAGCTGCTCGAATCACCAGTGAGAACCCTGATGAGGTAGAGATTGTCTCACCACTTCTACTCATTTTCCATTCATTTTCTTGAACATTATTTTTACCCTGTTGTTTTCAGGGATTCAAACCCAGTTCTGGCACTGTTCAAGAGCTGAACTTCCGTAGCAGTAAAAATGTCTGGGGTTACTTTAGTGTTGGACCAACAGGTGGTCTGCATGAATTTGCCGACTCACAATTTGGACACTGTTTCTCTTGGGGTGAAAACCGAGAAGAAGCCATATCGTAAGTGTCTTTTTGATTTTATTCATTTGTTTTTTAATTCACCATTCCCTGTATCAAAACATTGTATTTTGGCCTGTCACCAAACTATGGTCTTCATATGGTCATATAAAATCAATGAGGCTCCCCAGTTATACATTGTTGGTTAAATTAACACTTTTCAAGGATTAAAAAAACAAAACTCCTCAGTGTAAAACAAACACATAATATTAAATCATGAATCTATCATTTTCCTCTTCTTTATGATGACCTTTTTTAGTCTAGTGTCAACATTTGGTTGCTATTTGCTTCAGGAAAATGGTGGTAGCAATGAAGGAGCTATCAATCAGAGGAGACTTCAGGACCACTGTTGAATATCTCATTAAGCTACTAGAAACGGAGAGCTTTCGAAACAATGACGTAGACACCAGCTGGCTGGATCACCTGATAGCAGATAAAGTTCAGGTGGGAGTCATTTCTTAGCTGTTTTTACTATGCTGACCTGTCAAATTTTGCAACGGGAGGCCATGTGACCTTTTTGTAGGCAGAGCGACCAGACACAATGCTGGGAATTGTGTGCGGGGCTTTGCATGTTGCAGATGCAAACTTCAGAAAAAGCATGTCAGACTTTCTACACTCATTAGAAAGGTCAGTCTATAAGACTCAGGCCTTTTAAACATCGACATACTGCTGCTACCAACGCCAATATATCAATTGCAAATCCATACTTTTTTGTGTAATGACAGAGGGCAAGTTTTGCCTGCTGCAAGCCTTCTCAACTCTGTAAGTTTAGATCTTGTATATGAAGGAGTCAAGTTCTGCTTAAAGGTATCTTTTCATTCTACTTTCATAGTACAATTGCCATTTTCACCATTAGTCCATAACCTCTATTGTCGAATTCAGGTGGCTCGCCAGTCCCCAACAACGTATGTCATCATAATGAATGACTCAAACATTGAAATAGACGTCCACAGCCTCAGTGACGGTGGTCTTCTTCTCTCTTACGATGGCAGCAGCCATACTACATATATGAAAGAAGAGCTTGACAGGTAGGAATTCTTCGCCTTCAAAGAGTCAAATTAAAGTCATTCACATTTTTTTACTTTATACTTTATAAACTCTGCAGCTATCGCATCACAGTTGGCAACAAAACTTGCGTGTTTGACAAGGAAAAGGATCCCACCGTTTTGAGATCGCCTTCCGCTGGTAAACTATTGCAGTATATGGTTGAAGATGGTGCTCATATTTGCGCTGGGGAGATCTATGCAGAGATTGAGGTCAGATTGGAGATAAATGCATTTTCACCAGCCCATAATCTTGGTCACACAAACGCGCTATGGTAGGATATGTAAACAGATTTTTGTGTCGTGGTCTCAGGTGATGAAGATGGTGATGGCTCTGACTGTAGAGCAGGCAGGACATATACATTTTATTAAGAGGCCCGGTGCAGTTTTGGAATCCGGTTGCATGATGGCACATATCAACTTGGACGACCCCAGCAGCATACATCGGGTAAGTTAACCTGTATAACCCTTAAAAATGTGCTTACACCGCCATAAAAATATAATTAAAAAAACAACAACTGGCTAACTCAAACCAACAGGCAGAAATAAGTATATAATTAATGGAAAAAAATAAAAATTGAGCTAAATGGATCAGTCTACATTGATCCATTTAACCTGATTTTATAATCTTTAAAATATAGCTAGCATATTTCATTGGGATTTGTCCAAAAATAATAGTAGAGTATCAATTTTAATTGACGTGCTCACCAAGAAGGTGAACTCCAAGCACAAAGTGAGCAAGAACTTGTGGCCGAGCGCTCTAATAAAAACAGTGTTATGTCATCCGTTCTGTTCTGAAGTCCTGTTCACCTTAATTACATTAAGTTCTTTCATAACTTAGGTGGAACTCAACACCGGCACCCTACCACCTCAGCATCCTTTGCCCATCGTTGGTGAAAAGCTCCATCAGGTGTTCCACAGCATCCTTGATAACCTGGTGAAAGTAATGGACGGCTACTGCCTCGAAGAGCCTTACTTTACCAGCAAGGTACATTTTGGCAATTTTACCTGCTGCAGAATTTTGATCAACATCAATTGACCTTTCTGACTAGAAAAGTGTACTATTGCTGGCTTCCTTTTTCCAGTTGAAACAGTGGGTAGCAACCTTGATGAAGACTCTGAGGGACCCCTCTCTTCCACTGCTGGAGCTGCAAGAGATCATGACTAGCGTGGCGGGCCGGATCCCAGCTGGTGTTGAGAGAGATATCCGCAAAGTCATGGCCCAATATGCCAGCAATATCACCTCTGTTTTGTGCCAGTTTCCAAGCCAAAGGGTGCAAATTTAACATACTTGTTTCCTATAAATAGAAACACTTCCAAATCTTGTATTTGGTACTAACTAATTATTGCATTAAGTAGTGCTGAACAACATTTTCATTTTTCAATCCAGATTGCAAATATTCTCGACAGCCATGCAGCCACTCTCCAGAGAAAGGCAGATCGAGAGGTGTTCTTTATTAACACTCAGAGTATTGTTCAATTGGTACAAAGGTTAGCGTGCTCATGTTTCTCAGTATTACAAAAATGTATTTTTGTCATTAGGGCTGCACTGACTTAAGTTTTTTGACTGGTGTTCTAGGTATCGCAGCGGGATACGTGGTTACATGAAGTCTGTTGTTCTGGATCTGCTGAAGCAATACCTTCAAGTTGAGATGGAGTTTCAGCAAGGTAGCAGTCCGATCAATGCTTTCTGGGTCAATATAGTCTCTATCCTAACCAAGCATTGTGTGGGATATTATCTTTATCCACAAGCAGCTCACTACGACAAGTGTGTAATCAACTTGAGGGAGCAGTACAAACCTGACATGAGTCCTGTACTGGAATACATTTTTTCTCATGCCCAGGTCTCCAAGAAGAATATCTTGGTCACAATGCTCATTGTAAGGCATTTGTTGTATTCATGGTAGGTGGATTTTTACACAATTTAGAATATATTTGACTTTGTATAGGATCAACTGTGTGGAAGGGATCCCACCCTGGCAGATGAGCTGATGGCCATTCTGAATGAACTGACTCAGCTCAGTAAGATGGAGAACTCCAAAGTAGCTTTAAGAGCCAGACAGGTAAGACCTTTAGCAGAGTACTTAAATATAATATTCTTTAATACAAGCATGTCATTTGCTATTTTTTTAATTTTTGGTACTTTACTGATATGCATACATTTTTTGTGTGATATTTTGGCGTAGGTGCTGATTGCCTCTCATTTACCTTCTTATGAACTGAGACACAACCAAGTGGAATCCATCTTCCTCTCGGCTATTGACATGTATGGTCATCAGTTTTGCCCTGAGAACCTAAAGGTATAATTGCTATAAATATGAAAAGCTTTGGCATCAAATCATTTGTCATCTTCTATATCCACCAGAAACTAATCCTTTCTGAAACGTCAATATTTGACGTCTTGCCAAATTTCTTCTACCACTCCAATCAAGTTGTGTGTATGGCTGCGTTGGAGGTATGCCCATTTGAACTCACTCTCAAACTTGCTTATTCATTAGGTCATTTAGTTATAATGATTTATTGTGCTGTTTCCCCCCCCCCCCAGGTGTATGTGCGAAGAGCTTACATCGCCTATGAGCTCAACAGTATCCAGCATCACCAGCTTAAAGATGGAACGTGCGCTGTAGATTTTCAATTCATGCTGCCTTCGTCACATCCCAACAGGTAAAATTTTGACTTTTGCCAAAACAACTACAATTCAGTGATGAGTGGCGACGAGGTGGTGGACTTCCCCCTAAAGCAGCTGTGGAAAGAGCACATAAAGCAACTCATAGTTTGGTTTTGATAACATGGAAGCATATAACATTTTGTGTCATTTTTTAATGTCTCACCGTGTTTTTGTAGAATAGCTTTACTTACTGAAGTGCATGTAATAATGCCTAGCGGTACAGGAGGTTGAAAATCCTCCACTGCTAATATTGAATTGTCAATCATCTTATTTCAGAGGGAGCAGCCCTACTCTGAACAGGTAGAGTAAAGCTCCTCCCAGTCAACTACACCTGATGGTGTGTATGTCTTACAGTAAAGCATGCCAGCTGCATTGTAATCCCTTTTTTTCCCACTTCCTTTCAATCCAGAAGCGTTTTGTACTGAAGGACTCGTATAACAAGTCCTTCCTAATTCCCCTTTTGTAGCTGAACTTCTCCATATGCAACACTTTTCTCTATTTGTAGTTTATCCATACAGAGCTTTCTTTTAGGTTCAACCATCATTTAATTCACTTTTGCTAACATTTCTCTTACAAAACCCATGCCTGAGATATTTATTGTCTTCATGAGAGCAAATAATTATTTTGATGAAATGAAACAATTAAGGTACAATATGTCATTCATTCTGCTTACGCAGAATGGTGATCATTTTATTTGGATTAAAAATGCAAAATTGCAACAATGATGGCCTAAATTACACAGAGCTGTTTACATTCAGAATATTTTTTGACAAAGCACACATGACAATTCTTTCTTTTTTTCTTTTAGGCTTCCTGCCCCACTGAATGCTTCAGTCCAGTCAAAGATGCGACGACAAAGCAGTGATCTCTTCTTGGAAGGATCGCTATCTCCACCTTGTCAACGAATGGGCGCAATGGTAGCCTTCCAGTGTTTTGACGATTTCAAAAGGTCCAACTAGCAATCATTTTCCACTCTCGTTTTCAATCGATTAAGATTGCTGACTTGAAATTGTTTGGTCTGTTAGGAACGTTGATGAAGTTCTCTGCAGTTTTGCAGAGCCCCTGATGGAGAGCCAGCCATTTTTAGAATCCTGCTCTAGTTTTTATGAAGAAGAGAACTTTAAAGTGAGTAAATGCTCTTGTTGTCATATGGTTTACTATACATCTTTAAGGTACATCTTCCTCTTCTTGACAGAACACACGTGAGAATCCAATCCACATTATTAACGTGTCAATAAAAACAGCCGACACTGAGGATGATGATGACTTAGTGACTGCCTTCACATCCTTCGCCCAGTCCAAGGTCAGCTCACATAGTCTTGTACTGTAATTTCAATCATTACAAAATAACTTATTATATTCTTCTGTTTTTCCTCCTATAGAGGTCTTCACTGTTTGAATATGGCATCAGAAGAATCACATTTTTGGTTGCACAGAAGGTATTTTTTTCCATCTGATGCATTTTCTTTTGCCAATTCCTATGAATATGACTATCTTTATATATGCTCAGTGTACAGTACAAACCAGTGCATCATTTCATTCTTTTCCCAACAGAGGGAGTTTCCCAAGTTCTTCACTTTCAGAGCAAGAGATGGGGTTCTTGTCTATTTTTTTAATTTCAATTTGAATGGTGCAGTTTGATAAACTCCATCTGAATGTCTGTTCTTTTCCACAGTTCCAGGAAGATCGTATTTACCGTAATCTGGAGCCAGCTTTAGCCTTTCAGCTCGAACTGAATCGCATGAGAAACTTTGACCTGACTGCGGTCCCTTGTGCAAATCACAAAATGCACCTTTACTTGGGAGCTGCTCGTGTACAGGAGGGTGCCGAAGTTACAGATTACAGGTTCTTCATTCGAGCTATTATTCGCCACTCCGATCTGATTACAAAGGCAAGAGACTGCTCACCTTTTTTGAGCAAGAGATTCTTTTTATTTAAAAATACAACATATGTGGACATCAGATGTTTTATATTAGGTAGGAAAGTAAGGCTTTTATCTGGACCAAAATACCCAATTTGTCCATTTGTCTGTGTGCAATCAGGAAGCGTCTTTTGAGTATCTCCAGAATGAGGGAGAACGTCTTCTGCTGGAGGCCATGGACGAATTGGAGGTGGCCTTCAGTAACACAACTGTGCGCACTGACTGCAACCACATCTTCCTCAATTTTGTTCCTACTGTCATTATGGACCCATCTAAAGTGAGCGCGCACTGTACACACTTTTTATTTGGAATACATGTCCGATCTTTTATTTTATACTGTTACCTGTAATCTCTGTTGTTGTTGAGAATCTTTGTGTGCATTTGGCTCCCAGATTGAGGAATCTGTACGTTCCATGGTGATGCGTTATGGAAGCCGTCTTTGGAAACTGCGAGTCCTGCAAGCTGAGCTAAAAATCAACATTCGCCTGACTCCCACCGGACATGCCATTCCTATCCGTCTTTTTTTGACGAACGAGTCTGGGTATTATTTGGACATCAGTCTGTATAAGGAAGTGACCGATCCAACTTCTGGCCAGGTATGACCATTTTAACTATATTTGTTTAAATCGTGAGTTAACTGATTCTGTGTCATTTCCCTTGTAGATAATGTTCCAGTCATATGGTGACAAACAGGGACTTTTGCAGGGGATGTTGATCAACACTCCCTATGTTACCAAAGATTTGCTGCAAGCTAAGCGTTTTCAGGCTCAAACTCTTGGCACAACATATGTGTATGACTTCCCTGAGATGTTCAAGCAGGTGCTTTTATTATACTATTGTTGATTTTTTGTCCAGGTTCTCTCTGCCATAAAAAATATTTTTGCAGGCTCTGTTTAAGCAATGGGGTTCAGGGGACAAATATCCCAAAGATATGCTGATGTGCACTGAGCTGGTTCTGGACCCACAAGGTCGACTGGTGCAACTGAACCGCTTGCCAGGGGACAATGATGTAAGATACACATACAACAGAATGCATGAAATTTGGGCCATTCCAGAAATGGAGGACATTTTGGCTTCGGAATTCTTGAAAAACAAGCTTTCACATATGGTGTTACTTGCTCATGTAATTATTTCCCTTTGCACCTCTATCAGGTCGGAATAGTTGCATTCAAGATGAAGATGAAAACACCAGAATATCCAGAAGGCCGAGACATTGTTGTCATTTGTAATGACATCACTCACATGATTGGGTCTTTTGGACCACAGGAAGATGAGTTGTTCCTCAGAGCTTCCGAGTTGGCCAGAGCTGAGGGAATCCCTCGCATTTATATTGCTGCCAACAGCGGTGCACGCATTGGTCTTGCTGAGGAGATCAGACACATGTTCCAGGTGGCATGGATCGATCCTTCTGACCCATATAAGGTGAAGGCCTACTAGGGTTAAAAAAAAGCACCTGGGGATCTGACTCAGTCTCATTTTTTCAAGATCAATGACGTATTATTAAGTATTTTCTTTTCTGTTTTTAGGGTTTTAAGTACCTTTACCTGACACCACACGATTACACACGTATCAGTGCCACCAATTCGGTACACTGTCACCACGTGGAAGAAGGAGGGGAATCCAGGTATCACAAGCAAATTAAACAATTGGTTGCACTCTTTTTCTTTCTATAAGTAGCTGGGCTAATGTCACTGTCACGACTACCAGGTACATAATTACGGACATCATTGGAAAGGATGAAGGTCTTGGGGTAGAGAACTTGCGAGGATCAGGCACCATTGCTGGAGAATCTTCACAGGCCTATGAAGAAATCATTACTATTAGTATGGTAAGGTGTCATGACTGACACATTTAACTAAAATGTCAGTAACATTTTTATACATTGGTCATTGGTCATTCTAGGTAACCTGCCGTGCTATCGGAATTGGGGCATATCTAGTACGTTTGGGCCAGAGAGTTATCCAAGTGGAGAACTCGCACATCATCCTAACCGGGGCAAGCGCATTGAATAAGGTTTGTTAAGTCTTTTTGTTTGTTTGTAAAAAAAAAAAAAAAAAAAAAAAACAATGCCCAAAAAATCTTTTCAAATATTTGGAAACATTTTTCAAGTAGGGGCCTATAGGCTGACTGGCGACCAGTCTAGGGTGGAGCCTTTCACCCAAAGTCAGCTGGGATTAGCTCCTGCAAACTTGTAAATTGCCCAAGAACCCTTCGGATAGAGGCTTAGGTAAACCCTCTTATTTGCAGGTGCTGGGCAGAGAGGTGTATACCTCCAACAACCAATTGGGGGGCATCCAGATAATGCACAACAATGGAGTCACACACACTACTGTTCCAGATGATTTCGAGGGGGTCTTCACCATTCTCCAGTGGCTTTCCTACATGCCAAAGGTCCTACTGAATGTTACATCAGCTACCACTTCCATGATCATTTTTGTTATACTAATAACATGTTCTTTCTTCTTCTGACAGAACAAACACTCCCCTGCACCTGTTGTACCAACCACAGATCCAGTTGACAGAGAGATCGACTTCACTCCTACCAAAGCCCCGTATGACCCCCGCTGGATGCTGGTTGGGAGACCCCATCCAAGTGAGCAATATAGACATGATTTTTTTTTAAATTCTAGTTTTTGGTTCATGAAATATATTTTTCTTTGTCTCAACTATTCCTAGCCATAAGAGGTGCCTGGCAGAGTGGATTCTTCGACCATGGCTCCTTCATGGAAATCATGGGCTCCTGGGCTCAGACGGTTGTCGTTGGCAGAGCTCGGTAAATATCTTCTATAAATACATAGGATACTGTGCCATAATAATTGAATTGTTGATTGAAATCATTTAGGTTAGGAGGGATCCCTCTTGGTGTAATTGCTGTTGAAACACGGACTGTTGAATTGACTATTCCAGCCGATCCTGCCAACTTAGATTCGGAATCAAAAGTGAGTCTAGTATTTATGAAACATGTACACTTGCCATTCAATTTTAAATTTACCAAATTTTAAGGATACTTTTTTTTCTTTTTTAAAATAAGAATATAAAATGGTTTAACAATAGAAGATACAGGATATTCGTTTGATGACGAAAATGTGTGTGTTGTATACTTAAGGTTCTACAACAGGCTGGTCAAGTGTGGTTTCCAGATTCAGCCTTTAAAACAGCTCAAGCCATTTGCGACTTCAACCGTGAGCGACTGCCGCTAATGGTGTTTGCCAATTGGAGGGGCTTTTCAGGTGGAATGAAAGGTGAAGGATGGGCGCTAAAGATAAATTGCATTTATGTGAAAAGCCTGGTCCAAATAGTCAGTAATTCATGGCTGCTTCTGTTATATTGTTTCCCAGATATGTATGACCAGGTATTAAAGTTTGGTGCTTACATTGTGGATGCCCTGCGTGGTTTCCAACAACCTGTTCTGGTCTACATTCCACCGCACGCTGAACTAAGAGGCGGGTCCTGGGTTGTTATTGACCCTACTATTAACCCACTTTGTATGGAGCTCTATGCGGACCGAGAGAGCAGGTGTGAGAAGGATTTCTATATCAAGTATGTGATAATCAACATCATGCCGCTCATTAAATATCCTTGCTTCCTTTCAGAGGGGGTGTTCTAGAAGCCGAGGGCACAGTAGAGATCAAATTCAGGAAAAAGGACCTGTTGAAAACCATGAGAAGGCTGGACTCCATCTACGCTGGTCTGGTTGAGAAGCTCGGTAAGTGATTCGATTTCAAAAGTTACACTAATGAGCATTTCCGTGATAAATTCCGTACTTTGTAGCTTCTCTAGATCTTCCTGAGAAGCAATGTAAAGACCTGGAGGCAAAGCTGAAAGCAAGAGAAGAGTTCCTTTTGCCCATCTACCACCAGGTAGCAGTGCAGTTTGTGGATCTTCACGATACCCCTGGCAGGATGCAGGAGAAAGGAGTTATCACTGTAAGTGTGCATACACTACATCCCACTTCATCTTATGACAGGTGACAAATAAAAATCTGTTTCACTTTATTTTACCTGCACAGTCAGTGATGGCTTGTAAACCTTTTTAGGCCATTTGATACTTTTAAGTCTTCACGCTTTTTTGCAAAGATGCCTCCATGTTCCTTGCATCTTATTATGGTATTATCAAGTCATTGAAGGTGAAAATTAAAACAATATTATGCTTGCAGATTAGGATGGTAGTTGATTTCAAAAACTGCCTTTTTTTGTTCACATTGATTGTACATTGATTCTTTTGACAGAAGGTCAGTAAGAACTAAGCAGTTAAATGCAACTTTATAATATAGTGAATCTAATGAAGTCGGCTAATTCGTAATATTTTTTTATACACCCATACCAGGATATTTTAGACTGGAAGAATGCACGGCCCTTTTTCTACTGGCGTCTCCGGCGCCTCCTTTTGGAGCAGGCGGTGAAGTATGAGATTCTCAAAGCCAACAAAGACCTCAGTGATGGACACATGCAGTCCATGCTGCGTCGTTGGTTTGTTGAAATAGAGGGAGCAGTCAAGGTTGGTTGCTATTTCAATATATATGTTTATATATTTTTTAGAAGTACTGTTTCAGCAGACTGCATTGTAAACCTGACATGCAACAGTTGAATGTTTTGACCCATTTTTTTTTTTTTTTACAAATTATACATCCCCTCCAACCTTCTTCTCTAGGCATATCTGTGGGATAACAACCAAGCAGTTGTTGAGTGGCTTGAACAACACTGGTCCAGAGAAGATAACATTCGATCTGCCATTCGTGAAAATATCAAGTACCTGAAAAGGGAAAATGCCTTGAAACATATCCGCGGGTAAGTAAAAGACAGCTACACCAACCTCTACAGATTAAGAGTACCTATAGAATGGGGACAAAGAGACAAATCCGCAATATTTTTTAATTTTTCTCCAATATAATATCAGAAAAATGAAATTATTTTCGACGAGAGGCATTTTCACCAATCGTATTATCCAAGAATAACTAAGAAAAGCCAGTTTAAATGTGTTCATTCCGTTTTACATTTACTTACTAATTTTCTTTGTTCTTGTTCCAAAGTTTGGTTGAAACCAACCCTGATGTCGCCATGGACTGCATCATCCACATGAGCCAGAACATTACTGCGTCACAGAGGGCCAAACTCTCTCGTTTGCTTGCTACCATAGACAACAGCAGCACCAGCTGAACTGTGGAACATTTGTAAGGCTTGTATTACCATAAAATAATTCTAACTATAAGCTTTCTTACAATAGACATACAATTGAACAGCAATAAGTGCCATGGTAAAGAACTTTTTTAATGAACCACTTTGTATTAAATAGTGTTGATAATGGAAGGAAAATGGTCAACTTCCAAATTCCACGAGAGTTTAATAATGACACTAGACCTTTTTGGTCTAGGATACCACATTTGGTCACTGTAATGCACATTGCACTTCTGCTTTTCTACATGCATGACACTGGTGTTACTTTAGCCTTATACGCACTCACAAAGCTTCGTATTTTTAGTCGAGATATTTGTGCAAAATAGTTACATATTGGCTTATGATTGTGGAAACATTCATGTCGGAGTGCTAATATTTAGCACTAAGTGTAATTTGTGTTGCAGTATGTATTTCAGGGCTCCTAATCAATTTCAAGGATTTTTAAGCATATGACCTAACTTTTAGTGTTAATGAATATAACACATTTCAGGTTTCACAACTTTGTGTAAAAGTTATGTAATCCACTCCACTTGAACCAAGACACCAAATATAGAATTTAATACCGTCATTTAAACTTTTGTTTGAATGCATTTGTTTATATATGTCCACTGAATGCCAGACATTTCAGCTAAAAATATACCATTTCATTTGAATATAAGCTGTTATTTTTCAATTTGACTAATCATGTCATTAATAAATATCACTGGTTTATTTTTGGCAAAAGAAACATTTTATTTACCCATTCATTTTTCATGGAACTTAATACACATTTAATATTCCGATCAACATGTTCATCACATATGTCAGATGACATCAAATTAGAATGAAAAAGTGAAGGCACATGTTTTGGAATGAAGTTGGGTAAAATAGTCAAGAAAAAGATTTTCTGTGGTAATAGCCATTTGAACATTCAAATATATACAGCAAAAGGTTGACAAGCTTTGTCAACGACCCCAGCTGCCTTTATTCTTTTATAAATATAAATAAAACACAAAAAAACCCAGCGATAATGTCTATCACAATACAGCATACAAGACAGAACTACAATATAGAAGGCTTTTCAAACACGGAAAGCGGGAGAAAAAGATGAAATTTCCTTAGTTTTTTGTACTTACAGCTTTGCTTGGCATTGTAATACCGTTAAATGCTTTTCTGCTGTGTCTTTTAAGAAATATTCCTCCGTAGTTCCCGGCTAATTTGTACAAAAGAACGTCTGCAATTGGTTTGTGGCCAGATATCCTCAGAAAGTCACTTATTTTGAAGTACAGCGTTGCTCTAAAGCAAGACGATGGGCTTGCTGCTGACTGGCGAGCTCATGTATTGTGAGGCGAGGGTGTCCTGTGACGTGTAGGATGTGTACAGACCCGTCACCTGTACATCTGACAGCGACAGGCTTGCTCCGCTGGAGGCAGGAGGGAGGCTGCTCCCCAAATCACAGTCTGATAGTCGCAGTGGGGAATTACTGAATGTGCCCAATGCATCTAAGTTAAAGCTGTCGTCCTTCATTTCCTCCCATAGGTTACCTGGGGTCAGATAGATGAAATACATTTAGTTCACACTCAATCTTTACATGAATATTGTTGATGCAGCATCGATCAATCCAACATTTCTAATAGTTGTACCTCAACTGTATGATAATCATAATTTTATTTTAAAAGACAAACTACATCAGAATTTTTAATATCATCACAATAACAGCGAGGCACATGTAGTTGTACTGTGCAATATAATATAATAACAATAATAATATGGGAATAGGAAAACCCACGAAAAAAATGAATCCACCATTCAAAGGGGAGAAGAAACCAGCATAAAAGCCAACTCGGTAATAATCTACCTTACCTTGAAGAGCAAAATCCATGATGCTGGGGTCCAGCGCATCCACCTCTGTGTGGCTATCAACTTGTACACTGTAAAAGTCATCGGGAGGCTTGCTGGGTTGATGGCTTGGCGGACTCCGAGAGAGGTCAGGCACCGTGTGGAGTGGGGGTGTTTGGGCGGGAGCCGGGGAAATTGGAGCCAAGCGAGCTTGAGCCTGGAGCTGGGCTTGGATCTGATGGTGCTGGTGCATCGGGATACAAGGCAGCGAGAGGGTCACGATGGGCTGGGGACGCTGCATCTGGGCCGTCAGAGAGAGGCCCGTTGGACAGCTGGGCAGTCGTGTCATGACCGGTTCTATGACCTTCCGTCTGCAGTTTTCAGGGCGGTCTGTTATCAGTTTGTCCAGCTCATCTGCAAAAAATATGACCAGTGAATAAATCCCAAGTAGGATGGATACCTAAGTTACCATTCCTTTCCCTCGAGTGTATTTTTTGTGCTTAGTTTCGCGATGAGACTACTACTAATTTGTCTAGTTAGCAGTTGAATTTGAAGTTGGTTAGTCCCCAACCTGGATTAGCCATACTGCGTCGGATAGCTGGAAGATCCTTGCGCTTCCACTTCTGCATCTCTTCCTCCATCTTGTCAATCTTGGCCGGATTTAGTGCCCACAGGCAGCCCTTCCTGGAGGAGCTACTTGTCTTGTTCTCCACTTTCTCAAAACACTTATTTAAAGATAGGTTATGTCTGACTGAGTTCTTCCATCCGTCTGGCGCTGTCTGGTAAAGAAAGAACAGTGAGAGTGAGTGGGTCATATTATCGGATTATAGTTCAGCAAATGCGCTCACCTTGAAATAAGGGAAGTGTTCCTTCATAAAGCTATAGATCTCACTGACTGGAAGGCTGCCGGTTTTGCTGTTCTTCAAAGCCATGGCAATCAAACAGCTGAAAGATAAGTTGCAAAAACAGCGGTGAGCGTGGGAGAAGGAACTTAGGTATCACAAGTGCACCACGAGAGCCAACCTGTAGGAGTAGATGGGCTTTGGGAAACATTTTGGCTGCAGGTCTGGTTCTTGTGGAGCCAGGTGAGGTTGTGCAAATAGACTTTGGTTGTTGAAAGAGACATTGCTGTACAGCCCACCTGTTGAGCACTAAGGGGAAAGGAATATGTGTTATTGAATTTGATTCATCCATTACAAAATTTAGATTTCCTGATGTTCTGTCATTGTTGTACAATCAAATTGAGTTAATTAAAGCATCAATTTTAATCATGGGTTTATAACGGAGCCACTGGCGGTCACCTCATCTCAGTCAGAGAGAGAATATTTGGCTAAAATTCTTAGCTGTTAGACGATTTTCATGTACGTATTTCGATGAGTGTCATGAGTGTGTTTACCTGCTGTCCAGTTTGGGTTAGTGAGTACACCTGCTGTGGTGCTGACTGGTACACTGAAGTAGGGCACTGGTACCCTGATGACGATATGCCAGATATGGAGAAGGGAGACATCTGTGAAGCAAAAGCACACCATTTAGGTCTGTAAGCGGTATCCTTTTCAGACCAGTGGGGCTGTTCCAACTCACTGTTCCACTGTGGGTGTTGATGATGCTGATTCCCAGTGGGCTGGGCTGCATGTTGCTTTGCAGGTGGAGCATGGAAGACTGGCCTCCTGTCATGGCCAGGCTGCTCAGTTGGGCTTCAAAGATGGAAAATGGCGTGTTGAAATTCAAGATGACAGTAATATCGCTCATAAACAACCATCAATTCATGTGTCTTTGTATTAGTGTTTTTAACATGTCTTTTCCATGTTGTCCTCGTTTTTGCCAGGGCTTGTTTCTAGGCTTTCTTCCGCATTATGAAGTGAATATACATAAGATGGTAAAGCCATTTATTTTTATCCAGCATTATTTCTGAATAACAGGATATCATTTCAGGTACTACTCCGCAAAGAGAACAGATGAAGTGAAGACTTTGAATTCCCATAGAAGTGAATTAATATAACCTATGCATTGGTGACCTTTCTTCTGAACTCAGCTGCTATAGACTCCATTTCAGCCATGACCTTAGTAAGGACAGACGGTACGTAAATAAAATAGCTGCATAACGATTGGAGGTTTATTTTTTGCCAACATATATATTTAAAATCATCCTACTCAGAGCTGCACAGGATAGAAATTGGGGTACAGGGTGCTCTTTAATATTTTATGACACAGATCAGTCATTTAGTAATATCTTTATAGAATAAATGAATTTGATAATGGATATTGATGATGTGACGTGGGCAACCGGGCAATCTGGGACACTCGTATTTGATTGGCTAAATCAATACAGGCATTGTTTAATTGTGGCTCGCCTGTTTTTCTGTTCATTTCTGGAAAAATTGGCTTTTATTTATGGGTTTCTCCACTACTATATATATTAAATGGTCTGTTTTTCAGTTTAATAACTAATAGTCCTGCTGCTGGGATGCACAGGATAAAGGCGTTTCCTCTTAAAGTTTTTGATTCGTGGCATCAAGGCTAACACTCACAACAACGCTTTGTCAAATTTAGGCGTCTGTGAAATGAACACCGCCAACGGACTTTGTCGGACAATGTAGCAGTAAGCTGTCAGTCTAAAGTCTAAAATAGAGATCACAAACTTGAGTATTACTGCATTTTTTCTCAATTTGCACTCGCCAGAGTTCCAGTGTTATTGATGGAAAAAAAAATCCAGAGGTTCTACAGATATGAAGATTTCTTAGATTTTTTTTCAGAAAATGCCGCCCATCATCTCACCTGTCTGTTGCTCCAACAAGCTGCCCTGGGAGGGCCCATTACTGTGACCACGGCCATCCACCATCTGCTGCAGTCGTGGCACATCCACCGAGGTGAGCCATGATAGAGACTGCAGGTCCCCAGGGAGGTCCTCCTCCCTCAATTGGGAGGGGTCCGTGGTCAGAAGCCTTTGGAGGGATAGAAGAAGGAGGGTTAAGGGAAGAGGGAGCAGGGGAGGGGTCGACATGGCTGTCAGATCCAGCTCAAAGAGCACAGGTGGCATTTCCATGTGCAGTTCAACGAGAACAATTTTATCTCCCTAAGTCAGAAGCCTCAGCTGCTTTTGAGCTCGGGTTCCAGTGTAAGTGTATTAGTTGTGCCACGTCGGATTTAGCATATAAGAAGATTAGCTCTTGGTGTTAATTTATCAGGGACTGTTTTAATCAGCAATGACGGGGTTTAACAAAGCCCATTCAGCATTTATTTAAAAAAAAAAAGATTGTTGGAAGAGCAGAAAATGGAAATTTTAATTTAAGGTCAAAAGGAAAATACAGAGCACCAATTATGATTTGATATCTTAAATGGTTTTATTGCATTCATATCGTAAAGAAATATAATGAAGCATTTTTTTTACCTAACATTACGTAAAAATCTTCCTTATTCTCAAATGATAGCTTTAATTATAACTTTTGAACAGCCCACTATGGTGACCACAGCGCCTGAAATATCAAAATATATTTTTTAATAATTTAATTTTTCAAGCGGATTTTTGACTAAAGCGATGAATACTACTCTCAGGATGTCTTATGTAACCACCTTGCAAGAAAGAATGAATAGAAAGGAATCCTCTTCAATCGCCCCTGTGCACACACTTAATGTTAAGGGTCTTGTAACAAGGGTCGCCATGACGACATATACTATTCACCATGTGGGGATCTCACAGGACCCCCCCTACCCCTCGACACACACACACACACACACACACACACACACACACACACACACACACACACACCAAATCTCCTATTAAAAAATCAAGTGTGTCAGGTGACCACAGCCCAGTGCTCACCATTGGCTGAATCATACGTAAACAAGACATGCGATGGTTTGAAAGACGGCACAGCAGCACATGTTGCCTGCAACAGTTGGCCCCCAATCTATTGAAAAATGATCACCTATTGTGTCCCAAACGACAAATCTGCCCAGTGGCACGTGGCTCTATTGTTTTGGCCAGACCCTTCCTTGATTGTCTCTGTCGTTTCTTTTCTTTGCCTCGGGCCCTTGCATTAATCTGCCGGAATGACAGCCCTCACATAAGAGGGACAAATAGGATACCATCTGCTTCCCTGTCCCTTTCCAGCCTCCAGCCTTACCAAAACCACACCCCAACACCCCTTATCTGCACTATACATACACCCAATGGTTTTTATCCTACATGAGGAAATTAACTCAGTGACTGAGGGTGAGCAGATTCAGTTTGAGGTCAGACCTGGGTTGGTCTAGATTTATGTGTCTTTGAAGTGACACGACGACACGCAGCACGTGTCCACTGTGATATTGTCATTCATTTTGAAATTTGAATTTCAATTGAAAATTTGTATTTCAAGCAGGCAGTTAAATTAAGCATTCTAATTGAATTCCTTACCATGTTTTATTATTATTTTTTTACACTAGAAACAGTATGCATTATATTTTTAATGCAATTTAAAAAAAAAACTGCAATGTGTGAATAAGAAATCAGGAGCCAAAGCCTAATTTGACCCTTTATAATGCCAGTAATAATTTTTATTAATGAATTAAAAAAACATCCTCCTAATAGACATTACATTTTGGATCATGTAGGCCCCAATACTAACATTTGGTATACAAATATATACCATATATACTTTTTTGGATCATGTAGGCCCCAATACTAACATTTGGTATACAAATATATAGTACATATACTTTTTTATTATTAAATACAGTTTTATGAATTAATAACATCTAAATGGGCCGTGCCAAAAACTGTTTGTAAAATTCCAAGAGCATAGGCGCAAGAATGACCTCAAACAACACATTCCTCATACAGTGCTTTATGCTAAAAATATCCAAAACATGGACTTGAAACATTTTGGGGTGCCGCAGCTCCCCTCTAATGCCACCAGCAAGCATATAAAATCAGTGATGCATACCACGTTGAGCTAGTGTCTCCGTTTACGAGCCAAGTCTCCCCAGAGTTTCAACAACACAAAATATTGAACCCCTTAGCCGCACCCCCACCCTTTCTTGCCCTCCCCTCTGGTCCTTGTCTAATTGGGAGCCACTTTTGCATGGGGGTGACCCAGTGCGCCCCATCTCCCCCTGAGCCGACGGCCCGAGAGGTTCAAGCTCTCCGTGTGCCGACAGCAGGAGTGTAAACAGAGCTGATGGTTTCTGACAGATCCATTCAGAGTGAAAATCATTTATTCTTTTCGATTTTTTTTTTTCATTCTTTTCATACATCCCCCATTTGTAATCTACATGCGGATTGCTATGAGGCTAGAAAATGTGTTGCTGATACCTCACATAACGTGGAAGAAAATTTTGGAGAAATCTTCAAATTGAGGCATGATGTTACCATAGTGCAGATTGTCAAGAATAGAATGAGTTGTCTTACCTGTAATCTTGTGGAGATGGATGATGACCAGCATCCTCAATTATTCCTGACATCCTGGATGTAATTCCACCTTCTATCATTTCCTGGGATATGTGGTATCTCAACAATTTCAGACAGAAAACATACATTAACGTTCACTCTAAATGACAATTCAAGCAGAAACGCAAGAAATAGACAATGTGTACTTCTCAAAGTATAGTCAAGTTTAGGGTTAGGGTGAACAATTCAATGAAGAAAATCCAAACCAACACATTTTTCAATCATTTATGAATGATGATATGAATAGGCATAGTGTATCCTATTACTTGCTTGTTTTTGGTTGTAAACAAACTGTGAACATCTTGTTATCGAGAAAAACCTTAAAAATTCAAACTTTTAATTAGGACTGAAATGTGGGTTACCCTGGTGATTTAAATGTCTCCTCAAAAAGCATATGACAACAAAGACAGTATAGGAGAAGACATTCAAATGTCCATTTACTCATCCAACAAAACATCCCCTTAAAGCTCATCCAGTCTATGAAAATTGCTGCTATTTACCTGTTTTAGATGATATGGAAAAAATGCGTGAAAGGGTCGTCCGGGAGAGCATCTACTGTATTCCACCGTGCTGCACTTGATGCGGCCCCCGAAAAAAAACCGTTTTTAAATTTCCCTCTCTGGAGCTGTCCGAGGCGCGCTCATGCGCAGTGGAGACTTAAGGGGCGCTCCCAGGCGGCCCACCGGCAGGAGGATCCCATGACTTTGACAGCTGCGCCCAACACTTCCATTCACTACTTTAATATCGCCCTGGACAGACACTTTGCACATTTGTGCACACCCTTTTGCGAAATTCTGGCGTTTTCACTACTTTTCAGGAGCGATCTTTTCAAAATTATTTTTTAAAACTAATATTATGCAAATTCGCTATATTTAATCATTTGATTTCCATTTAGAAACCAGATCGCGTATGTTTGTATAGTAAAAAAAAGTTATTTAGGATGAAATATCTATATATGCTAATGTCAGGTTATTCCAATGCTGCGAGAGGTCGGAGACGATGCGATTCTTCACTTGTGGTGGCGTCTGTGTGTGAGATGGTGAACTTTTTTTTTCTTTTTAGGGGTAGGATGATCGTCTCCCGCCGCTGTTCCCGCTTGGTGATCTTCTCAGGAGTGGGAAAAAAAGACTGGGAGGCGCATAAAGGAGAAAAGAGGAGGAGGATGAGTAGGTTCACTTAAGAACATACATAGTTCAATCTGGACTTCACACAATTAGATATCTTGCGACAAATGCCTTTCAAATCAACACACTATCTTCCACTGACGGTGATAGACGTCCACAGTCCGAATTTATTGAATTGAATTCAAAATAGATTTGACGTCTGTCGTCGTCAATGGCTCTGAAGTAAGGACGATCGCCACTATAGACCTGCTTTGTTCAGATCGACTGGGCGTCAAAGTCAAAAAGTTAAGGTGGGGGATTTGAATGAAAGGTGAGGGCAAGGTGTTATGTGCTATCTGATTTGGATTTGAAAGGGGAGGAGGTCTTCAAAGTGTGCGATGGTAGGACGAGAGCATCCCCAGGAGAGCACCCAGATGGTGAATCGCTGTTACAAAGGGACAATCAATAATTACATGCATGAATGTAACGGACAAAAACTCAAATGAGACCTCACAGAGCACATTTTCAAGGTCCTAGAGCCCCCTCTTTCAGTGTTTTATACAACTATTTTGAGCCAAGGCATGTACAATTTTACATTTTTGAAATAACTGTTGATATAAAGCCCAGGTTAATTGTGTTAGCTGTATATTTAAGTCAATATATATACCATTTATCCATTATCAAAAAATCCCAAAAGGAAACCAGTTGGGCTGACATAAAGCGGTTTAAGAAATAATCAATAGTAAATATTAGAAATAAAAATTCCATGCAAAAAGAGTTATTAATGCAATCAGTGGTCATGACCTCTCAATTAGTAAAAAAAAAATGTAAATATAAATAAGAGACTGCTACTATGGCTGTGTGAAGGGGAAAAACATTAGGTAAAATAAATAATTTGAAATAAGGATTTGACTGATTGTCAATAGAATATTCTTTGAATTGAAACCAAGAAAATGTTAAAATGTAATACAGCATGGCTGGTCATTATTGATACTGTAGTTTAGAAAATATGACCCTTCCTAATTAGTCATGTCATGAGACTTTTTAAGAACTATTTTCAGCAGCCGCGATTTGATTGTGTGTGATACACTAGTTCAGGGGTACGCAAACTTCCAATAAGGGCTGCCCACAGTGGGTGTGGGTTTTCATTCCAGCCCATAATAAGGACACATTCGCCAATACGGTGTCCTACAAGTGCAATCAGTTGATTGCAGTCAGGTCATTCTTGTTTTCTGCAGAAATCTCATTGGTCAAAGTGGCTTTGCTGAATTGGTTGGAACAAAAACCTGCACCCACATTGGCCCACGAGGACCAGTTTGTCCACCCCTTCTCTAGTGCATGAGAGCATGAGGATTTCCTGCAGCTCAGTGACGAGAATGACAGCTTTCCCTTCTCATGTCTGTTTAGGAGTAATGGGGAAACAATGAGATCACCGCCTGAGGGCTGGCTCGTGTTAGTAGCCTGGGTTTTTGTCTTGCACCGAGTGTTTACTCAAAACACATCAGCACCTCTGAGAATGAGGTCACCCCACCACTCTAATCTCTTTTCTGGGCAGAGACCCATCCACTTCCAAAAAAACAGCACATCACCCAGTGTGACCCTCTGGCCACCCGGGCTGGATAAGCTTCTGTCAGCCATGCTTAGATGAAACTCAGTGTAAGTATTCTGCTAAAGACTTTTGAAATGACACAGATATTGTTTGCACAAATCAGCCAGTGAGCAGTCACTCAATGTGCGAGTTGGTCATTTAACTGCTGCGTGGATGGGTCAGTTGGTCAGGTAATGATGTGGTTGAAGGGTTCTCTCAGGCTGACATTCAAGCAAAGTTTTCACTCTACTGATCGGTTAGTTCTTTGGTTAATAAACCATTCAGACAGTTTTTTTTTAAATTAGTCATCAAGATGGTTAGTGTATTTCTGTATTTAGTTGAATCAGTCAGTCAGGCATTTTGTTAGCTAGTTATGGAATTCGCCATTGTCAATCATCAGTCAGACCACTAGGAATCCATCTGTTTGTTATTTTTTTTAGTTCATCAGTCATTTGGTTAGTTGGTCAGTCAACCACTCCCTGTATTTACTTGGTCAGGCATTCAGTTACTGTCAATGTTACTGAACTTAGTCAGTCAGAGCTTTAGCAAATCAGCCTGGTGGTCAGTCAGAAAGTAACGAGTTTATTCCACTATCTCAGCTAGCCTATCATCAAGGGAAAGAGTCATTCAATGGGCAAATCATTTGGCCAGTCTGCAATGACGGCGAGCAATATCAGTCAGCCAATGATTGTTCTTCATGACCTAAAAGAAAGGCTTATTTCCTTTTCAGTTTGCTGGGGCCAGTCAATGGTAGGCCTTTAGTTGACCCTTGGCCTCAGACAGGGTCAGTCTGGTTCACTGCTGCTGGAGCAAAAGTCCTCGACTTAGTGGAAAATGGCTGCCTTCTCTAAAAGGCCTCGTGTTAACTATACTGCCAAACAGCTGGCACCTGGTGTCCCCTGAGGTGGCACCCTGGGGTCCCTCCGTCAGATACTTTGGATTTGGCTGGAGTACGTATTTGGAATCCAGGTTTCCAACATAAAATGCAAATACATTTGATAAATGATCTTTCTTCTTTTTGCCGGTTCAACTTGATCAAATAACCTCTTTGACACAACTCTTTAGAACCAAGATGATGACTGGGCTCATCATTTGTTACGGGCTTCTTAAAAATTCGAATAATAGACTATGAAAGTAGCAGCACTGAAAAGGAAGACGAGCGAAGAAAGGAGGCATCTGACAGAAGAATGAGATAGGAAGACCGGGAGGCCAAAAACAAGGGGACAAAGTGAGAGAAGAGTGCAGGGGCAGCCGTGCTGCCATGTGAGTGTTATCATCAGCTCTCATTCCCAGCATGGAATCTATAATGGGAAAATCAACCTCTCTGACTCCTGTGTAATTGGATTTGCCGGGTCTCGTGCTGAATCAGAGCCCAGTGGGTAGCACAAAGCTTGTTAAGATTGGACAAGCATTGCTGGACCGCTCAGTCGGGGTAGAGGTGGGGCAAGCCGAGGTAACCTTGACAACTCAACACTGGACCCTTTTAATAGGCCCGTGCGCTCAATCATCTTGAAAGCTTTCCAATAGTTCATCAATCAATTACCAAGTGAAATTGAGTTCCGTCCACTGTATGTGAGTCAGTAGAACAAAGTAAATGGACACCTGTTTCCTTGGGTGTGTGCGTGTGTGTGTGTTCCTAAAGGTCGTTACCAGGTAACAGTAGTTGAAGGTTAATTCGTCCTGGCTTGCCTCTCAGGGTGACAATGTTTTGTAATCCTCTCAGATTGGTGCTGACAGTAAATTTAAATGTTACCAATGGTACTGCCCAGTGTTTTGTATAAATGTCATAACTTGGACTTGAAGATTTTCAAATCTGTTTTGAGTCCTCAAATGACAACTATGTCCCTGTTATGTATACACCTAATTAAAGATCACTAACCATACCTAGATCTTAGTATAGGGAGTGGAATACTTTGGAATGCAATGGAGCACACATCCCCACAAGATACAACGAGGGGAAGAAGAAACTTCGGGGGGTTGAAACTGAGTGGTTTGGATCTGGTTTCTGGTGGGTTACGCTACACTCGGCATAGGAGTAGACACTCAGGTAAGGACTGAATAAGATATCTTAGTCCCTCCACCTCCCATGACATGAATGATTAAGGACCTGGTGCACTGTGGCCTAAGTGTGGGCAAAGGCCTCCACGCTAGAAGCCCTTGTACAGCTATGCCGAATGGCAGAACGTTTGGCGTCATTAACTAACTGTTTGACGGGCTGACTCTATGCAAGCGGACACGGGAGGACGTGCCGTTCTGTAAAAGGACGCGTTTGCAAGTTCTGATACTGACTGACAACACCAAAAAAAGAAGAAAAAGCAACATTGGAGATGCAGGTTTGAAGATTTCTTGACATTCACAGATGTTCTGATTTTATGCAGGTGGATGAACCTTCTCATTACTTTGTTGATGGATTATTTGGGTAATTAATAACAGCTTCCTCCCCTCTGGATGAATGAGGTCACAGAGTCTTAGGCAACAGTGACACTCGAGACTAGATGAGGGAACATCTCTTAATTACAATACAATGGGCTGTGCTCCACTAATGGAGAAAAGACATTGGCTGACAAAGGCCCACCGGATGATGATAATGATGGACTGTTGCAAATGTTTGATTATTGCTTGAATCGCTAACTTCGAAATCACTAGGTAGTTTCTTGTGATACAACTGCCTGATGTTTTCATGCTGATTAATATTTTTTTTGGATCAGCTTTCCTGTGTCAAGTTTGCATGATCTCCTCAGATGCCCTGTATTTTTATCTTCTGGTTTGCAATGAGTTGGAAGTCCACCATTGTACACGCTGGGTTCTATCTGACTTATGAAGCTTCACTGTATTTACGTGCTATTGTCATTGTTAAATCTGGAGGCAGCATTGCGAAAGCCAGCGAAAACATAGAACTCTCCTAAACAATAAATGAAAACTCAAAATATTAGCACGATTATGACTATTGAATTCATGAATCAGCCTCTTGAGAGCAGCTTATCTGTCAATGATATAACTTGTAATACTGTATGGCAGACCTCTAAGTCACGCTGTCCCAGCATATTGTCCATTCGTACCGCCCCGAGAGAAATTTCTTCCCACGAAGAATGGGGGTGTCAAAGATACCAGACACCGGCATTGCCACCCATCCCATCAGCAGATTGATTCTGACGTCCCAAAAAGGCTTCCTTCAATGATATTGTTCACCTGTCTCATTGGCTTAAAGTGGGTGGGTTGGGGTGGGTAAGGGTTAATGGCGGGGACACAGGGGAGGAGGCGTTTCACTGGTATTGTCCCGGAGAAGAGGCGAGAGCATATAAGGGTGTGGAGGCTGATGTGGAAAAAGAAAAAAAAACATCTGACTAGCCTCCTCTCTCCTACCAAAGGGGCCCCCAAGCAAAAATAATGAAGTCCAAATTACAGCACAGGATAACGAAGAACAAACCTCTATTGTTCCCCCTCAGGGCACACTAAATGAGTGTCACAGCAAGCAGCAGGGCACAGACCGTTACTGCACTATTTAGTCTGCCCCGTTGTCTCAACACGGCCCTGTTTCAGAGCTTCTCACATCAGACAAATACTGCACCCCCCTTCCAGCATTCGCCTTCACCCTTCCTCTGTACAGCCCCCCTTCTGCAAGTTCTTAGCCCAAAATAGGCCAAATCTCCTTCATTGTGTTTCGACTGCCTAGTGTGAAATTCATTGTGACGTTAAATGTTTTCTAATGAATAATTACTGAATGGATATGCAGGGGGAATATGTGTAATGGATTGTAGACTGCATTTTAAAGACATCTTTTTTGTCTCTGCTTCGTGGTATTTACAGGACAAAAACACTCGACCTTTCTCAGAAGAAATGAGGGCCATAGGCGAAGGATGGGAGGGGACTTGGGGGGCTTTGTGTCAATTAGATCCATTGGATTATCTTTTTTTTTTTAAATGTTTTTACAGGGAGAATTGAGAATCAAAGGATTTCTGATTCTAAAAGAGAGTAGGAGAAAATACGAAACCAACAAAAGCCGTGAAAACCTTTGGTCCGCGTGTTGGTGTTGAGAATGCAAAACAGATTGGTGGAATTCTTCCCACTACGCGTATTGAATGTGCCGCTGTTTTTCTTTTTTTTTTGTTCTTGTTTTGTGGGAGGGCCTCAAGTCTTATTTGCTCAGTTCAATGTGTTTGACTGGTGCATCGGCCCTGAGGAAACGTGAGGTGACCAATCTCAATGTAGTGATTGCTTCAGTCTGGCTGAAAGCCATATCAGACCCCTCAACCTGTGAACTCATTAGAACTAAGAGGCAACATGTTTCTTTTTTAGATCTGTTCTGCTCTGTGAAACCATTCAAACTGTCATTCGCATTGATTTGCATTGTTGAACTTGCAGAAAATTGTGCCACATGCACATATACATACAATACAATATACCAAATGGACTCTTTTCACAAAGATTTGATTCAATTAAATTCAGTGGCCTTTTTTTAATTTAAGTTTTGGATACATTTGCCACAATCAATTACGTCTTACCAGTGTGGCACTTATAATATGTTTCTGGTTCCTGATTCCAATATTGTTGAAAACCACATTGAAAAAAAATCTTTCTTTTTAATGCTAAATGACTTTACATCCACTTGAATATATATAAGTAATTGCTACCATGGCTTGGCCAGTCATTGCTGAAAATGATTGGCAAACATTGAAGGTGCCAACCCAGATGGTTTCAGGGCAGATATGTTGGTTGGAGCAACATTCCCATCAAAATATTTTTAAAATATTATTTTATCAATGTTAAAACAATTGACAATAAATTCTGCTGTGTTGCACAGGTGGAGATGGACATGGAAGGTGCTCTTAATGCTAGAGAGCAGGTAGGAATTCAAGACTTTGTTCTCCTGGATGAGACCTCGGAAGCAGCCTTCCTCAACAATCTTAAGAAACGCTACAGCAAGGATCTCATTTATGTGAGTGGCATACAGACTTATGTATATATTTTTAATTCATATCACTAGTCAGCAACTTTTGACTCCTTCTAGACCTACATTGGTACTTTGCTGGTGTCTGTAAACCCTTATAAGGAGTTGGATATCTACAACAAGAAACAAATGGACGTCTACATGGGGGTGAACTTTTTTGAGCTTCCACCTCACATGTGAGCATTAAATAAGAACATATAGTAATATTATAATTGCAGTTTATCCATCACCTAACTTTGAAACTACTGCAGCTACGCGCTTGCCGACAACGCCTACCACACTATGCTGACTGAGTTCAGCAATCACTTCATCCTGATCTCAGGAGAAAGTGGCGCGGGGAAGACAGAGGCCTCCAAGAAGATTCTACAGTATTATGCGGTCAGCTGTCCGAGTACCGCTCTTTTGAACACTGTCAGAGACAAGATGCTCATGTCCAACCCAGTCCTGGAGGTCTTGCTATTATATTATGCTGTAATGAAATTCCCCAAGACGGGTAAAGTTTGCATGGCTGATGTCATTGTGTCTCTCTGCAGGCTTTTGGAAATGCCAAAACACTGAAAAATGACAACTCAAGCCGCTTTGGGAAGTATATGGACATTCAGTTTGATGGCGAGGTAAGAGGAGTTTAATTCATAGATTGTGATACAACACATTGTTTTAAATTTAGCTCAGTGGCACGGATTGAAGGCACAAGATGTCTAAACAATTTGGCCTGGGAGCGGTAAATGAACACTTGTTCGTCGTCAATAACGTGGATGTCATTCGGTTCGTCTATTAGTTCTCAGTGTTTTAAAACAGCATGTATACTGCAGATAATGAGAACTATATTTAACCAGTCTTAAGTAGATAACCATATATTTGTAAACACTTCTGTTTTCTAATTAATAATAGACATGCAAAATGTCTGTGGTAATTTCAGGAGAACCTGATACCTTTCTCTTATGTCCGATAGGGGGATGCAGTTGGTGGCCACATCTTAAATTACCTGCTTGAGAAGTCAAGGGTGGTGCATCAGAACCATGGAGAGAGGAACTTTCATATTTTCTACCAACTTTTAGAAGGGGGAGAAGAGGACTTGTTGCACCAGTTGGGCCTTGAAAGGGGCTGCCAGCGTTACAGCTACCTTACACAAGTATGTGCAATAATATTATCTATATTGCTGCGTAGTAACCGTAACTTTGCAAGCTGTTGTCGTCTATTCTCCAACAGGGAGAGTGCGCCGTTGTGCCTTCCATTAATGACAAAAACGACTGGAAGACAGTTAAAAATGCTCTTGAAGTTTTCGACATTGATGCAACTGAAACTAATGTAAGTCGAGTCACTGATGCTTTAACGTTGAGTTATCGCGTTAATGGTCGTGTAAATCGTGTACAGCACTTGTTTGGGATTGTGGCGAGTGTTCTTCACCTGGGCAACGTCAAGTTTGAACCTGACATTAAAGGCCACGCCACGCTCAACAACAAAAATGCAGAGTTGCGCTGGGTCTCCAATGTAAGAAATGCACAGAAAGCTTTTTAAGGACAGAGACCAATGAATAAATAAATAAATCCAACTTCATTTTATTTTAGCTTCTTGCGGTCGATGCTCACAGTTTGCAAGAAGGTCTCACTTACAGAAAGATTGAAGCTAAAACAGACCAGGTGTGTACCAGGATTGTTCTTATTAAGCCTTAATCAAATTCTTCCACAATACAAATATTGATATTGACTCCTTAACATTTGACTTCCCCTCAAGGTACTCAGTCCATTTAGTTTAGATCACGCCATCTATGTGAGGGATGCCCTGGCTAAAGCTATATACGGACATACCTTCACTTGGCTGGTCAACAGGATTAATGAGTCTATGGAGAACACTGTGAGATATTAAAAGCACAGAGTGTCACAATAGGCAACAGCTTACTGTTATTATTGTTTAATTGCAGGATCCTTCAAGGAAAACTGTCATTGGACTTTTGGACATTTACGGTTTTGAGGTTTTTAATATCAACAGGCATGTCTCTTTTTAAATCCTTCTTGTGTAATGTGGATACTTTAATTTCTGTCTTGCTGAGATGTACATCCAAGAATGCTGCCAGCCATCCCAGCTAAAACAGATTAGATTTTTGTGTTTCGCTTGTTTTTTTTTCCACAGTTTTGAGCAATTCTGCATTAACTACTGCAATGAGAAGCTGCAGCAACTTTTCATCCAGCTCACACTCAAGTCAGAGCAGGAAGAATACGAGGCAGAGGATATTGAAGTACTATTAGGCTAAAAAATATAACTCTGATTTGCTCTTCAGTGGAGTTTTTTTTTCCATTTTGACTTTTTTTTTCTCCTCAGTGGGAGCCGGTGCAGTTCTTCAATAACAAGATTATCTGTGACCTCGTGGAGGAGAGACACCGAGGAATTATATCAATCCTGGTTTGAGTTTGCATGGATACATCTACGATTCTGAATCTTGACGGTGGATAATTGTTGCTGACTAATGGTTCTGACTTGGCAGGATGAGGAGTGCCTGAGGCCAGGAGAAGCTACAGACCTGACCTTCCTGGAGAGACTGGAGGAGAAAATGGGGAATCACCCTCACTTTGTCTCGTGAGTTGACATATCTAATGTTTATTTGTCAGTGTTTTGTTACTACGTCTTCATCATACTTTCAAATGTACTAGTATTTAAACCTGATCTAGTGAGATAATGGTGACTTTCTCTTGTTGTGCAGTCACAAGTTGGCAGACAAAAAAACACGAAGGACGCTGGAGAGAGGAGATTTTCGTCTATTGCATTATGCGGGAGAGGTCACCTATTGTGTTGTGGGTAAATTAAAGCAGAACTTACCTATCAACCCTTGTTTTTTTAACCCTTTACAGAGCAAGTGATTATTTTTGGTTATCTGTCATTAAGGTTTTTTGGACAAAAACAACGACCTCTTATATAAAAATATTAAAGATGTGAGTATACAACTTGAAGGCCAAACTATCGTTTTGAGTTTAAACACGCAGACGATTACTAATGCAACAAATGATGTCTTTCTATGTTGTTCACCCAGCTGATAAGTCAATCCAAAAACAGCATTGTCAGGCAGTGCTTCTCCTGCACGGACCCAGACAGCAGGCGGAGACCAGAAACAGTGAGTTGGGCCGCTAAATTCTCCAACGGTCAAAACTCCCAATGACAAGGCTTCATCTTCAAGGTGCCACGTGCACCTGACAGATGAACCGTTCTATTCTCAATCACATTCTGCGTACAGGTGGCCACCCAATTTAAGAGCAGCCTGCTGAAGCTGACAGAGATCCTCGTTGCCAAAGAAGCATGGTACATACGTTGCCTTAAATCCAATGAGTCCAGGAAAGCAGGTATTTTTTCGCAGGTTTTTTCTTTTAAAAATTTCTCTTTTGTTTTTACTTTTTTGTCTTGTGCTTTTTGCTTAATGTCCTACTATAAACCAGGGCAGTTTGACGAAGCACTGATCAAACACCAGATTAAATATCTTGGCCTGATGCAGCACCTGAGAGTCAGACGTGCTGGTTTTGCTTACAGACGGAAGTACGATGTCTTTTTGCAGCGGTATGAAATGACGATGAATAGGACAGATCCATAAATCCTAATATAGCGTACAATATGCTGATGAATCTACCTGTTACTTGTAGATATAAAGCTCTGTGCCCAGCCACGTGGCCGCACTGGAGAGGAGAGCCTGCTGATGGAGTTTTGGTGCTGGTTCAACACCTAGGCTATTTTCCAATTGAATACAAAATGGGAAGGTGAGAAAAAATGCCTCATCCAAGTTTAGATTTCAGGAAGAAAAGATGTATTTTTATCCCTTATGTAGTTTAAAAAGTACTGGAGAATGATTTTTTTTTCTCATCAGATATAGAGCCAATGTCATTTAGTCAAATAATGGGGGAGAAAATACTGTTGTGTGCTCCATTATGTACCCCATTATACTTATATGTATAATGAAGCACCTTGAGAGGTGAAATTAAACTGGGAAATGTGTTCACTCTCCTTTTAAAATTGTTTTGATATTTTTAAGGACGAAAATATTCATCCGCCATCCGAGAACCCTATATGCTACCGAGGACGCTTTTGAAAAGTGTAAACATCAACTGGGTGAGTGCAGAGCCACAATTATTCACACCCAGGCCTCGTTCAATTGTCAAATCGACATTTCAGCAACGAGACTCCAGGCCAAATACAAAGGCTACCGGGCAAAGGGCGAATTCAGAAAACAGAAAGAGGCCGGTAAATAAAAGACTTACTGAAGTAACTAGTAATTCACATTCACAGCTAAGGAATTTGATCCCACTTTTATGTTGAATGTCCGCAGCCACAAAGATTGAGACCTGCTGGCGAGGAGTTCAGGCAAGAAAGGAGAGAGACAAGCGAGCGTGGGCAGTCAAAGTCATTAAACAGTAAGAATACTTGCTCAGAACCCCTTCATCGAGGGTAGTGAATCGAATCTAGAAATGACTTTATTTTCAGATTTATCAAAGGTTACCTGACTAGAGGTCAGGCAAAAGTCACAGATAACTCTGAATATTTGGCTTTCGTGAGACAGAATTACCTCAACAGGCTAAAAAAGAACTTGCCAAAAACTGTTTTGGATAAAACCACATGGCTGTCTCCACCTCACGTGTTGGCCGAGGTAGACAAAAACAACGTGTAGAGTTTTCTCAATGCGTTTATTACATTTTTGCTTTTTTTCTCCTTGTACAGACGTCAGAAATACTTCGTAAATTGCACTACCGTCTCATGGTGCGGAAATATGTTAGAGGAATTACACCACAGAGAAAAACACAGGTGACCCTAATCAAACATTTTTGATTCATTTTTTTACCTATAATTGTTTTTCATTTTGTATTTGCCTATCTGTTTTTTTTAGCTCCAGATGAAATACATTGCAAGCTCAATGTTTAAAGGGAAAAAGGAAAGTTATCCTCAATATGTGGCCCAACCTTTTCTGGACACCAGAATCAGTAAGTGAAATAAATACTTTAAAAACACTTTGCACTGCTGCATCAATCAAAGCATCTTTCTAAGCATTAGTGAAAGTTTTGTTGCTGTCCATGGTACTAAAAATGGATGTGGTCATTGCTTTAAAATGTCAGAAGAATCACTGTTTTAGTAAATGAATGGGACTGAAGGCTATGTCGGGAAACTCTTAAATAATACCTTTAAATCATCCTTTCTTTTAGGTGAAGAAGACATTCATGTAAAGGTCCTGCAAATGATTCGTAATGAGCAAATCAAGGTGAGCCAATGTGTTTTCTTTTCTTATAATACCCAAGTGACTCATGAAACCCACCTTACCGTGAACTTGCCTTTTTGCAGTACAGCGTTCCGATGATTAAATATGACAGGAACGGTTTCAAAACCAGGCCCCGGCAGCTCATTTTCACGCGTACGGCAGCGTATATGGTTGAGGAGGCAAAGATCAAACAAAGGATTGTTTACACTGCCCTTAAAGGTCAAATGTGCCACTGTTCATTTTCTTGACACCAACACAACACAAACTGCTTCTTTGTCAGCCCTGACTTTGTATTGTGGTACCTTAATCGTAATTTAGACAATGACATTCTAGCCTTTAATCAACAAGAGTTAAAAAAAATAATTTAGAAAAACTTCACTTCTTAGGTTTATGCGCTATTTCCCATTTTAGGGATTTCCATCAGTAATTTGACAGACAGCATCGTTGTGTTACACGTCATTTGTGAAGACCCCAAAGAGAAGGTACACAACTACACAGTTAATTCCTATTTACAATATAAAAAAACAATCCCTTATTCTTTCAGGGAGATCTTGTACTGCAGTGCAGCCACTTGTATGAGCTGGTGACCAAACTCAGTATTATTGCTAACAAACAGAATGTGGTCAGAGTGGTTCAGGGCAGGTAAATCAAAAAATAATGAGTACATTCAGATTGAGACTGTAAGTGTACACTAATCAAAACATTCATGGTTGTCCTGGTATGCAGTATCAAGATAGAATTTCAACCCGGGAAAGAGAGCGTGGTCGAATTCAGCACGGGCCCGGAGCCAATGGTGTACAAGGCCAAGAATGGGCACCTGATGGTGGTATGTTCACTGTGACAAGATAACTTAGTTCACTTATCAGCTGGCAATGCTTTTATTGTTTAAGCCTAGCGTAACATCTGTTTGATTTCAGGTTGCCACTCGGGCTAGGCCGAGGTAACACGGCGATCTCTGGATTTTTACTCAGAAGAACCCCAAGTTGCAGAATACACAGAAGGGCCTATCTCATGAATTACATCATGCACTCAATCTTTAAATTTATATTATAGTACTTTAACAAGACGTCGCCTTTTTTTTTTTTAATTCACCCATATGGAAAACAATTGCAATAACTTTTTAAATATCCACAATCACTGAAACAAGAGACGAATACATTTATAGAAATTTGTTTAATGAGTATAAATATAAAACATACATATTTGTCCACTTTTGTACAATAGATCTACGGGTGATTATCAATTTGTAACAGTGTGCAAAACTGAACGTTCCATAATAAATGCACTGATTAGGGCCAGCTCTAATTTCTCTTCTTGTTAAATTGTCGTATGTTGACAGGACTTGGTTGCAGCCAGGGAGATCTCTGGTTACAATTGTTCACTTCAACTTCCTTCATGAAGTACATCTAACACCTCAGGTGAGGTCTCACTTTCCTCCAAAATATGGGGTATTACTTTGAAATAGAGCATCCAACATTCAGTAAATAAAAACAATGTCTAAAAAAAACAGGGCCATCTCGTGGCCTGTTCATTCTTAACACTTGAATGACTCAATGTGCATTTAACTCAAATTTCAAAGCGCATACATTTGGAGCTGCTTACATCGCCTAATTTATCTCCTGAATGTAATGTTAGGACCACTCGTGACGATAAAACAACACGTGGATTTCAATTAAACTACTGTGAACAACCCATCGAGGAGTATTAGCTTGTGCAGTCCAGTACAAAAGATCGCTACTTAAGTGAACAAACATCGCCATCAGTCAGAACATGACAAAAATAAAAAGACACGATTACTGCACAGCTATCCGCTAATACAGTCTCCTGGTAATGGATGTGTAAGAGAGGCGCTATCGAGTGAAGGCGTAAGGCACGGGTGCGGTGCGGGTGCGGTGCGGGTGCGAGGCTTCGGCTAAGACAAGTGTGAGGTCACTGGTGGTGGTGCGTGCGATCATCGGGTCGTTTGATGTGGATCCGACGAACGCGCTCGATTCGTTCACGCTCGTCGTCTTCGTCCAGATGATGCGATCGGCCGGCAGCGCCCCCTGTGGCCTCCAGTAGAGCGTTGTCTGGTCCTCTCCCATCGTGGGATTCGTACAGGAGGATGTTGAGAGTTTCCTCATAGATGCGGGCTTCGGGGAACTCCACCTAATTCAGCCGAGTGGGTGTACGAAAATATGTAAGAAGAGACTTTTGTGTAGGAAAGAATGTAGAACGAAAAGATCCGCCCACCTTTGTCTGCTTCTTTTCGGTGGCATAGACGATGGAGGTGCAGCACACCTCAGCTATTTTGCGACCCTGTCCATAGAAGGACCAACAGCAGATCTCGTCCCCGATCACGTCTTTGATGAAAAGTACGCGACCGTTAAAGCGCAATGACAGCTTGTCGAACAGCTCGATATTTTTCAGCATGTTGTCGTCGGAATTGCTAAGGAAAAGGACGAAAGAATAAATCAATTAAAAAACAAACGGCATAACCACCTTGAAATTAAAAATCCTATTAACAAGCGTAAAAATATGAGATTGTAAGGGCACTTACCTGGTGTAGGAATACTTATTATTGCTTCTATTGTACAGCAGTTTCACCGTAGGCTGTGAAGACAAAAAAAAAACGTCTTTAGAGAATGTAAAAATGCCCCTAGTTTGAAACAATTTTAGATTAAACTACCTTATTTGAAGTTGCAATAAGCTTCTGCTCCTCCTTAGAAGATGTCATCAGAGGCACTTTACACATAGGTTCATAAGTTTCATTGTTCTGAAATAAGAAATGAATTCAATTGAAAACTTTACAAAGACACCAAGTTGAGACTGCCACCTGGTGGAGCTGAATAGCCTATATTCAAACCATAAAAGCCCAGTCTTAATTATTTATTCATTTAGTTTTCTATATTGCCCAATGTCTTACTTTTACAGATATGTACATAGATTTTTTTAAACTTTATTTTTTTAATTATAGTTTTAAATTGAGTGATGTTAAATCCCTTTGCCATTAATGTTCACAAAACTGTGTGAAATGTATTGTGTGCAATCCATTGCTAATTGTGTTAGCATGTAAATGGACACTATCATTGTACGTTAGCATGAAATTAAAGTTTTTCAGGAGGAAAGGAATGTGAGGTGCATTTTGTATATAATTTTTTTGATTTTGTTTAGAAGTTTATCTTCATTCAGTGTAATGATCATCAGCATTGGTAGAAGTAGTCAGTCTGTAACACCCCCCACCCCCACCCATGTTAGATTGATTATATTTCACAGATGCTCACTAAATCTTTCCCAATCTACCTCATGTCAGCGTCACTATATGGGCAAAAGAAAGAATAAATCAGACTGAGGAAATAACTCCTGTCGAGTTGGCTTAAAAGAAAGTACCTGCAGAGCAGCTGTGCATTCATCAGCGAGGCCTTGGACCAGATAATACTTGGCTTCTGCAAGCAGCTCTTCGGTTTCCCGCCGGCTATCCGGCAACGGCACCGCTCCGTCCCTCAGGTAGTTCAGGATGGTCCCGAAATGTTTTCCACAGCGATCGATCAAAATCCAACCTATTAAAAGCATTCAAATGTATTGCGATGCACCAGTTGGAATGGATGACAGCCACTTACCTTCACTGTCAGTGAGGACCTCCATTCTACCACTGAACATGGCTTTAAGCATGGTGTCCTGCTTTGTCAGAGTCTGCATTGTTGTGTAGTACAGGGCCCCGCCCACATTTAACTTGACATATTTAGAGCTGGGGCTGGACCCTTTAAAAGATGTGGTCCGGGTCGTAGCTGCCGGCACCGCCGAACTCACGGCACTTTCTCCTGACATCTCTTCCTGGAACAAAACCAGACAGAAAAAAAATGTAGCACAGCAGCCTATGTGAGCGGATGTTTTCTTTTTCTCCTTAATGACAAGGAAATTACACAATTATCGGTTGTTTCCTGTTACTGTCATTGTATCAGATCCTAAGACAAGTCTCACTTCAGGATAAGGCTTCCACTAATGCGTGTAGTTAAAAATCAACTCTTTGGATGCAAATAGTTTGGAGATCTATTGCTGTTAATAGGTGTTTATAATTGACCAACGGTAACACACAGTGAATGTTTCAATGGCAGTGAATGATTTAGGCAACAATATAGTCCAGTTTACCATAAGAATAGTGCAAAAAACCCCATACACATAAATAACACTGTTGTGATGAAAATCAGAACTAAGATAGCTCCCATTAGATTATTTTGTATATAAATTTATTCATACATCTTTTGTACCCCAAATCCTCACCCTGAATTATTTGGCTGTTCAATTTAGGGGAAAAAACTAAAACCTTTTGTTGCTCTCATTCCTTTTCTATATATGCATTCTCGATATACTATATATAATCGTGATTCGTTATCGCCAGATCTACTAAATCAGGTGACTTAAGACTCGCATGCAAAAATTAGATCATCGACACCCATAATCACAAACGTATATTGTTTTTAGAGAACAGAAAATTGCGTTGGAATCACCATTTTCTTTGTCGAGCGATTGAATAATGAACAAATTTAATTGAAGAAGGAAATCCGAACGCGCAAACTAAAGTGCAAAGCAAACCAAAGTAATGGAATCATCAAATCATTGCTATTGCTATCAATGCTATTTGTGTGCTTAAACACACGTCAAAAATCTTTAAAACAACAGTATGAAATAACACGTTTTCTACACAAATGTATTGTTAGCAATTTAAGGAAATCGGGAATGAAATCGGAATGATATTTACCATAGAAACCACAACAAACTCGGAAAAGGTATCTTGCTAACGTACGTCAGCGTTCGGCTACTTCCTTCCGGCTCATGGCTGCCCAGATGAGAATGACGTCAACATTCCTTTTGACTCCTTAAAGGCACAGCTACATTATTTTTGTTTGGGATGTCCTCAAGCGTTTACTTATATAAACAAATGGCATGATCGCCACCCTTTAAAATCGGGTTGATTGGATAAATTTTTCTTATGATGTAAATCAATTAAATACATATTTATCCTCGTTTACGTTGTAGAAATGTATTTGCTACCCGGAAACTTTTCCATGCGACACCTTTAGATTAATGTCTTCTGGTTGTGTTCAACTCGTCTCTCATTGTTTACATGTTAAAGTGATATAACATTCCTGTATTTTGAGACTGACATTGGCAAAAGATGATCCTTAATCTTAAACTGATGGAAAATACAAACAAAACGATGTGAGTAGCTCGACTGCGTGACGAATTTTACGCAGATTTGCCTCCAACTAGCCGTGGATGCTAACCATCAGATCAGTTGTCAATGTATTGCTCATTTATCCAGAGATGACGATTTAGTCAACATTATTTTACATTTTTTACTGCTGCTACTCAAAGCAACGAAATGACTGCGGGGTTATAGCACCAGATGAGCCTTCAGGCCCAAATAACATCTTAAGACAAGAAGTTCTGCAGCACTGGTGAGCATTGGGAGGAGACATCAGAACCAACATGTCTATTTTGATGGGACTTAACCATTCTATGAGAGATTAATGCAATATTTTTCAGGGTGTAAGATGTTTAGTGCTCCACAAAGCTCCAAGTCTGAGTTCCTGGATAAAGCCAGGCAGGCTAGAGAAGAGAGGAAAGGTTATAAAGACAAGGAGAGAGCTGCAATTCTCATGCAAGCTCTGGTCAGAAGATTTCTATGTCGCTGCAGACTCCAGAAGCAAATAAGGTTATGCATATTTTGGTTCATTGCAAGACAAACATTTCTTCTCGCGGTCGTAGTGTTGACCTTTTTTCACTTTGTTGTTTTTGCAGGAAAGATGTTGATGATTATTTTGAGTCCTCCACTGCAACATCAAGAAGAAATGCACTTTCCATTTTTAAAATTGCTCGTAAATTACTATTCATCTTCCATTCGGAGGATAAGTTGGTGAGTATAAGCAACAAAATATGTTGGGATTTTTTGTAACTTCAGTTTGGGTAATTGGGTTTTGGCCATCATGTTATTGAGCATTAGGAGTGGAACCATATCAAAAAAATCACGTGCACACAGTTCTATCCAATACACAAGTTGTTCAAAATACCATTTTTTTTTTGTATTTTTATTAAATAGTTTTACTGAGTTCAGGAAACAATCCTTAGTTTGACATAACTACAAACCACAAACTCAAAATCAAGGAGTATTATGTGAAAATTGGATTATCTCGTATTTGATTGTGCAAGTTACTGGTTGCATTAATGGTTTTTTTTTTCTTTACTTTTTTACAGCGGTTTGAAAAGCTGTGTCGGGCTATTCTTACCAGCATGGACGTCGAAAATGAGCCTAAAGTGAGTGTTTTCATATTCATTTATTTGCCAAACTACTTCAAGTGTGAGTATTGATTTTTCTCCCCACTTTTGACAATTAGGTTTGGTATGTGTCTTTGGCACTTTTCAAAGATCTTACAATCCCTTGGTTGAAACAGATTAAAGATGTGCTGTGGACCTGCTGTCAACTATTGAAAAACCTAAAGGTTAGTTAAGGCCCAAAGATCCATTAGCAAAATATTCAAGGTGCTTAATCATATGATGTACTTTGTTTTTATTTCCAGCCTGATATAATGCAGGATAATAAATTGGTAACGCTGTACCTCACCATGCTGGTCACATTTACGGACACGTCAACATGGCGAAGAGTCAGGGGGAAGGGTAAGTTTCAAACCAGACAAGAGTTCATTCCTTGTGCATAACATATTTGTCCATCTTTTTTTGTTTTAGGAGAAGCTTTGCGACCTGCTTTGACGAGAATTTGTGAGAATGTCATGGGTTATCTTAATCAAAAGGGATTCTATTCAACACTACAGGTATTTTTCACTCACTAACAAAATCATTTTGGACAGATGCATTTGTTTTCGTTTCTAGTTTCCATTCAACATGCGCCATTTATCTCTTCTTGTCAGATCTTGCTGACCAGCGGCTTGGCTCGTTCGAAACCAGCGCTCTCCAAAGGCACTTTAACAGCAATATTTACTTTGTCGCTAAGGTGGGGAGATGAACGTGTGTGTTTAAAGAGTGATGAAATGGCACTTTGTTACAAATTGTTCCTTTCTCCTTTGGTTGAATCAGACCTGTCATCGCTGCTCACTTCTCAGACAACCTTCTCAGATCATTCCTCCTTCACATCATGTCCGTTCCAGCTGTGACGTCGCACCTGTGTACGCTCACTCCAGAGGTAGCAAGTCATCTGTGTATAACAGGCTTATCAACATACCTACACATGGAGTTTGTAATGTTGCCTCTTTTTCTCTAGTGTGTTACTTCTATCCAGACACATGGCCTTTTGAAGAAGTTTATTTTGTTTCTAAGCCGAGAGGAGCAGTGTTCCGATATCTGTGTGTGTCTTGAGGGGAGCCACACACTCTGCTTACTTGGTACGGTAGGAAAAAAATATATACTTTTAGCTAATGCTGTTCAACCAAGAAAATAATGTCATTTCTTGCCTGTGTTAATTGAGGTAACTTAATTCATCTGGGTTTCCTCAATGAGCGGATCATAGAAGAGGAGACCAATCGCTTTGTCAAGGACCTGACTGACATGTTATCCTACTGTCAGAGATATGTGTCTCAAAAAAAGTCAAATCTCACCCACTGGCACCCGGTCTTGGGCTGGTTCTCTCAAAATGTAGATTATGGGTGAGTAATAGAGAAAGATGTTCTTGGTAGGTTTATTGTCTTTTTCACCTTTATTGTTTTTTTAAGGGAAACAGAAGAAACTGCTAAAAAATATTTTCTCCAAACATCACACATTTAGTTTGCATTTTGAACCAAGTACAAAAACAACATGTATTTATTTAAATGGATTATTATCAACAAGCTGCATAGGACTGCCTCAGTATAGAATAATGTATAATAATAATTTAAAGTATTTTATGCTATTGCCCTCGTTTAGAGTGGTTTACAACTGCACTGAATCACACTAACGGTTTTCTTTTTCATTACATTCTATTAACAACCAAATTTAAACTGCCTGTAGTATATGCAAACAAGATTGGAGTGGCATTTTTGCTGTCAAAACAATGTCAGTGCACATTCTATTTACCATTTTTTTGTGGCCATTGAGTGAACGTGCCTGCCCTTTCTTCAAGTATCTATTTAATATTTATTTGTCTCTCCATTTTTTTAGTCTTAACGAATCAATGCCGCTGGTCACCAAGCAGCTGCAGTATCTGTGGGGTGTGCCTGTCATCCGGACTCTGTTCAGCGACGTCCTTTCGAAGAAGCTAGAAAGTCAGGACCCCACTCCCTTATCTGCGCAACCTAGCACATCGCAAAATAACCTGCCTGTTAAAAGTGAGTCATGAATCCAAATCTGTTTGCATTGTTTACATGTCAGCAGTAAAGGAAATGTACTCAAGAGTCAATTGCCGTCTTCTTCCGACAGGCCTCTTTAAGCGAGCGTTTCAAAAGTCTGCCTCGGTCCGAAACATTTTGAAGCCCGTCGGGGGAAAGCGAGTGGACTCTGCTGAAGTTCAGAAAGTGTGCAGCATTTGCGTGCTCTACCAAACTGCTCTATCCACATTGACGCAAATACGCCTTCAGATTCTTACCGGTTAGTACACGGGTCAGGAAATGTTTGGTTGAAATATTTTTGAAATGTCTAAATAGGGACAGTTATATTGTGTTCCCTCCGTGCAGGTCTGACACACCTTGATGATCTTTTGCCCAAGTTGTGGGCTTTTATCTGTGAGCTTGGCCCGCAAGGAGGCCTGAAGCTTTTCATGGAATGTCTCAACAATGATACGGAAGAGTCCAAGCAGCTTCTCGCTATGCTCATGCTCTTCTGCGACTGTTCGCGCCACCTCATCACGTAATTTCGCTCGCGTTCTTTTATTTCACGGTTTTGAATTGGTGTTGTTCATTATTATTATTATTTTTTTTTAAATGGATTTCAGAATTCTGGATGACATTGAAGTCTATGAAGAACAAACTTCTTTCAAGATAGAGGAGCTCAATACAATCTCATCATTTCTTAACACATTTGTGTACAAAATGATATGGGATGGTATCCTAGGTCAGTTTTTAGGTCTTTACATTCATTTAATAGCGCATGTTGTTGTTCGATGTTGAATTCAAACTGCTTCGATATTGCATGATAAAGTTAAGTGCACAAATCTAATCAAAATGGGTTTCCAGTAGAAGAGCCATGAAAATGGGTCATTTGAAAGAAATTCTTTCTCTTCAGAGAACGCCAAAGGGGAGAAACTGGACTTATTCCACAGTGTTCATGGCTGGTTGATGGTCCTTTATGAACGAGACTGCAGGCGAAGATTTACCCAGGATGACCACTGGTTACGCAAGTGAATAAAAACTCAAAATGTGTCTCTGTCTCTAATGTGCAGGGCTCACTACAATTCTCCTTTTTTATTTTGCATCTCTTGTTTTCAGGGACTTAAAACCAAGTTTGTTGTTCCAAGAGCTTGAGAAAGGCAAGAAAAGGGCCCAGCTGTTACTGCAATATATCCCACATGTTATTCCTCATAAAAATGTGAGTCATTTTGTCATTTTATATTGGTAATGTATAGATTTATCTGGCTTTAAAATTGGCAAAGAATGAATGTCAGAAGATGCATTGATGGATGTTTTCAATTTCTATGACGATGTACAATGTATTCCTGCCATGTCATTTTAGAGAGTGCTGCTGTTTCGGAACATTGTCACCAAGGAGAAAGAGAGCCTCGGGTTGATAGAAACCAGTTCTGCCTCGCCACACGTCACCCATATTACCATTCGCCGTTCACGCATGTTAGAGGTATGGACACAAATCAGATGGATTGATGGCAAATGCCATGGCTTTCCCTAATAAAAAGTCTCCCACGTCAGGATGGTTACGATCAGCTGCGCCGGTTACCTGTCAATTCCATAAAAGGTGTCATTCGGGTGAAGTTTGTGAACGACTTGGGAGTGGATGAAGCCGGTATCGACCAGGATGGTGTTTTTAAAGAGTTTCTAGAAGAGATCATTAAAAAAGTCTTCAACCCTGCTCTTAACCTGTTCAAGGTAACTTAGTATTTGTGAACAAAATACTTATTGTAGTCATGCTTATTCCTTTTTTTGTGTTTTATCAGACCACGAGTGGAAATGAGAGGCTGTATCCGTCACCTACTTCCTACATCCATGAGAACCATTTGCAGCTCTTTGAGTTTGTGGGGAAGATGTTGGGGAAAGCCATATATGAGGTAGTTGAAGCATTTCCTAGTAACTAATTATCCCAAGAATTTGTGTTCCTCCTGGCACACTGGGATTTTTGCGTGTGTTTTCTTTTTTTCATAGGGCATTGTGGTGGATGTCCCTTTTGCCTCCTTCTTCCTCAGTCAAGTTTTGGGTCATCATCACAGCACTTTCTACAGCTCCATTGATGAGCTGCCATCGCTGGATTCTGAGTTTTACAAGAACCTTACATCCATCAAGGTTTACTAAGCCTATATACCATTTAATGCTTTCATTTTCTGTTAACAACTATGCATGAAGCATTAAACTAATACACGAGTAATTAAAATAGCATACTGATAAAATCTAGTTAAAACTAAATATAGAAATTACATTTAAAAATACAGCAAAATATTGGAAAATCCTACAAATAAAAACAATTATAAGTGAATTATAGTGAATTAGTTAAATGTAAATTCAGGCATAGTTGCCATTTGCCACATTATATTCCCACAATTGCTGTACATTCTACGTTGCTGCAAAATATCCACTGTTTACATTTTTTACAGCGTTTTGATGGAGATGTGGGAGACCTTGGACTTTCGTTATCCTATGATGAAGATGTAATGGGACAGGTAAAAATGGAAAAAAATATCTATAAGGTTGTACACCATATTTTTAATGTTAGTTTACTGCATTTAATCATACAGTTAGTTTGCCACGAGTTGATACCTGGAGGGAAGACAATACCAGTCACCAATGAAAATAAGTATGTCAATCATTATTCAAGTTTTTAGTGTTAATGATGGGATTCTAATTGGAGTCATTCTCTGTGCAGGTTCAGCTACATCCACCTCATGGCTCATTTCCGGATGCACACTCAGATTAAAGAGCAAACCGCAGCTTTCATCCGAGGCTTTCGCAGCATCATCAACCCGGAATGGTTGCACATGTTTTCCACACCCGAGGTTCAGCGTCTTATCTCGGGAGACAACGCTGAAATTGACTTGGATGACCTCAAGTATGTGCTCATCATTTTCAGGGTGTCCAAAACTTTTTTTCTCTCTGAGGTATAAAAAATAACAGAGAGGTTTGGACACCACTGTTCTAAAATATTACCATATATCAAGCTATTAAAAAGTAACGTCCTTTCTTTTCCTCATAATCGATGCTTTGCTCTTCGTATGGCTTAGGAAGCACACTGTCTACTACGGAGGTTTTCATAGCAGCCATCGAGTCATCATATGGCTGTGGGACATCTTGTCCAGCGATTTCACATCGGAGGAACGGGCAATGTTCCTCAAAGTACGTCAATTTCTCATCTTTGTCATTTGTTTCGAACTCTTTCCTAAAACTCATCTTGCTCTCCTTTAGTTTGTTACCAGCTGCTCAAGACCTCCTCTCTTAGGTTTTGCCTACCTCAAGCCACCCTTTTCAATCCGTTGTGTGGAAGTGTCAGATGATCAGGTGCGGTTCTCGCAATTATTTGGAGACAGTAAAGGACCAACTATTTTAACAAGTTTCATAAAAGAACACAAGCTGTACTTTTTCATTATTTATTGGCTCCCTATGATGAAATTAGATTAGAACTTTATTTCATCCCGTGTTCGGGGAATTTCTTGGTTGCGGTAGCAAGACAGACACAAGACACAGAAGACATTGTAGACCTATTTAAAAAACTGGAGACACACACAGAAAGCGATGATGATGATTGGCGAACCACATCGGCTTTAAAACATTTACAAAGTATTTATGACATTATACTATACACAATACTGAAACTTGAGAAACAGATGATCATACAGATGATCTTAAATCCTGAACTGTGTTTTACTTTTTTCTTTTTTCCCTGTGACCAGGACACCGGCGACACCCTTGGCAGCGTCCTGCGAGGCTTTTTCACAATCCGTAAAAAGGAGCCTGGTGGTAGACTTCCCACTTCATCCACATGTTTCAACCTACTCAAACTGCCCAATTACAGCAAGAAGAGCATTTTGCGGGACAAGCTGCGCTATGCCATCAGTATGAACACAGGCTTTGAGCTTTCGTAAGATCACCAAAGGACAGTCCACACAGGATGAAATAGCTTAACTGAGGAAAAGGGTTTTTGGTAGATGCTTCCCATCAGAGGAGTTATGAAGGACAAGGAAATCTGCTTTTGTCAAATTTGAACACCTGCAGGATTACTATTTAACTCCCTTTGGCAACCGGGTGGATGCTGTTTTTGCAGCACAATCTAATAGGGCACCTTCCCTTGCCACACATGAAATCCAAGGTCATCATATAGTATTTAACTCACTCTATCCATATTTATAGTTGCTCGATCTCCGTTTCTCAGGCTTACCATTATCTTTCTTGGATTGAACATGCCAGAACTGGAAAGCAATACAAATGCAAGCCATTTGAGGCGCGAAGAAGATGATGCGTTGGTGATACACCTACAATTTTCAGTTTTGGGATTCAAGGATCTTGGAAGGAGCCTAACAGGATTAATTCCTTTGCGTGAATTTGTCCAAATCATTTTATCTCCACACTCCAGAAAACAGAAGATGCTCTGTCTTATGATCTTATTCAATTTCTCCCTCTTAAAGACACACTGTCTAGTTTTTAAATTGTTTTAAAACATGGAATGTATTAAAAGAAGTATGCTTCAATTCTGGTGAGGCACCAACATTTCTCCATGTGAAAAATAATAGCTTTTAATTTTTTTTAAATATATATTTAAAGTCATGTCCATTTTTGCATCTTCTATCCAACAAATATGACTGGAAATATTTTTTCACATCTCAAATTGATTAAGGTTTTATATTTTATGCCCGAAACCCAGAACATTGCTCATCAACTCTTTTAAATAATGCTGAGTGCCTCATATGTTGCCATCCTCCCCATATTATCCTCTCAATCATTTTGTCTGTTGGGGAAAAAAAGCCATAGAAGCGGCGGCATGGGTTATTCTCTGAAAGCCAACCACCGTAATACCATTATAAAACTACAATATTTTCTAGGGCCTGCGATGATGCTCTCTATGGACCTTTTAAGCCATGTTGCATAAAATTATACAGTACCTTTTCTCTCAAGCCTCCATAGGTGATGTCACAAACTGGTTCACCAGCCTACCTAAACTTATGCTTCATGTTTCTTCATAAAGTCATAGGAGCTTTTCTACAGTTGGCTTTGAGGCTAAAATTGTCATTAGCCAAGGAATAACTACAAATAGAATTGCAGCTTTCAAAGAAATGTAACAGCAAGCAAAAAATCTTTATCAAATCTGTCATTATTCTCTTCATGGAAAACTGTCTTTCCTACCACAAAACACCACACAATTAGGATTTAAAACAACAACAACAACAACAATAATAAAACAATTGTTGGATCACAGAAATGATCTATGCTCCTCAACATATCCAACATAAATAGAGTTGGTATTAAAGACTATACACCCCTGCAATTTTGTAAACTGAATAGTGTGGAATGGAATTCATCTTGGTTTCCATTTTTTTAATATTGATAAACCATGTATTTGAACAGGGTTGTGTACACATTTTATATTAACTGCTCTAATGAGGTGTGTTCTCCAAGTATGATCTTTTAGCCACAAACCCAACCATAAACGTGCAAAATGATTGCAATTTTGTGTAAATTTTGCCTATAATTTAAAAAAAAATGTAATGTCTGATGGAGATAACTTAAGTAATTATCATTGTGGTGTACAACTTTTTGATTCAATGATCAGAATAAATTCAAATTCAAAAGTTGGCAAATACAAAAGCGTGATTGGCCAAGAAAGCTGCTTAATTAAATAGAAATGTGTAAAACCGGTTAATGTACAAAAAAGTGTGTATCTGAAATATTCTTAAATACAAAAGCAATGTTGGTGTTCACAACATGATGATAATGTTTGTCATCGACTGAAAATGATGTCAGCAGTGGACTATTTACTACAATGCAAATCCATTCTTAAAGTCATTGTCTTCTGTACTTGAGTCTTTTCAAACAACAGGCTTAGGGAATGTGTACAATGAGAGATTATTGCGTAAGAATCATCCATGTATGTAAAGTACATTTTGTTGTCATGTGCAATCCTGTATACAGAAATTCCATAAACATTTTGCTCCAATGTCAGTGTTTCTTTTTTTCATGATTCTATTCCTACTGGTGTTTCCTTCTTTCTCCTTATTAAGTCAATTATGTCTGATTACAAGCACCTGCTGAGAGGAACCACACGTCTAAAACAGGGTGTCCTGTAGGTGAGAATGTTTTTAAACACCACATTGGCTGCTTCTCGTGTCTAATGTGTAATGTACTTTAAAACCAGAGCCCCCAAAGAGCTGAGAACTGCAGTAAGACCATGAGCTACCCACTAAGCCCGTCTCCTGCCAGCTGGTTCAGATCTCAACCTAGGTGAGTTTCCTTGAATTCTTTGGAGATTTGAGCAAGATGCATGTGAGGATTGTGACTGACGTCTCTCTGATGCAGACCTTTAGTTATGTGCATCACCTGACTACTAGCGGGGGGAGTTTTCTTAGGATTTTCACTATGCGTTGTGCTGGTGGGGCTTTTACTTGACGAGATTAACGGTTACAATGAGGAAGTCTAGCACTGGAGAGCTTGCTAAAACAGAAATGACTACAAAAGGAAAGGCTTGCTCTGTATGTCAAAGGAATGGTCGTTTAACATGCAGAAGGTTAGAGTGGATCACGGCAGCTTGACGGTAGGGTTAGATGTTGCGGTCATCTGTGTTTTGGATCTTGTAGGACCAGGCAAGGGGAGCCATGCCTGAAGACGTACCCTCTGCAGTATGAGGATCTGCTCAAGAGGGCACGGGTGTCCTTCCAAGCCAAGCGCAGCATCAAGGAGAACTTCAGGCTGTCCCAGCTCGAGGCCGTGGTGCGAATGTTGGAGGAACATGAGTGTGACTTTGTAGATGCTCTCGGGAGGGATCTTCACAAGGTGAGCTCATTGTGATTTTGAAAAAGAAAAAGAAACAATAGGGATAGTCATTTTAAGGTTTCTTGTCTTGAACCAGCCGCGCTTTGAGACGATTGTGTCAGAGTTGATCCCGGTTAAAAATGAGGCTCTACATGTGATGGGGAACTTCAAGAAGTGGATGCAACCACAGCACGTGGAAAGAAACCTGGTGAGATGGTTTTGATGTTTTGGCAAAAACATGATTGGGATTAATATTGAGTTGCCCGTATGGCCCCTTGTTGGGAAACATTCCTTGCTACAAAGAGGTGCTTTCTTTTTCAAAGAAGATTAGCAGAGTCGAAATCTTAGTGAGGCCTGTTCATCGTGTGCAAAGTAAACAAGTTGAATTGCCTCGTGAGTACCGGTTTTAAGGAGAAAATTGTGTCTGTATACTTTGCTCAGTCCGCCACTCTGGATGAGTGTCTGGTCGTAAACGAGCCCCTGGGCATTGTGTTGATTGTGGGGACGTGGTGCAGTCCTGTCCAAATGTGCTTGGTGCCACTGGTAGGGGCCATTGCAGCAGGTATGTTCCTGCCATATACATTTGTGTGTATTTTACAAATGCTCATGATTTGTTTGTTTCATAGGAAACTGCGCCATCATCAGTCCTTCTGTGACCGCGGCTTACACGGCAGCGCTTCTTCATCGTCTCATCCCCTCCTACTTGGACAATGTGAGTACACTACTGATAGTCTGAATTTTATAGTCTGACAAATGGAGAGTATCTTATTCTATTGGTTTTTGTGGTCAAATGATTCTGAGATCATGTTTAACATGTAATGATGGCCAATTCTCGTTTTCCTCAAGGAATGCTTCCATGTAATTCTTGCAGGCATCAATGACCTAACAGATATTGTGGAACTGAAGTTTGATCACATATTCTTTTCTGGTAAGAATAAGTGCAGCAGTAAAACAGATCTTTTGACCAAATCATCAGCGGCACGTTTACTTGACTTCTTGTATTCAAATCCAGGAATCCGAGAAGAAGGAATTCGAATTTCTCAAGCCGCGGCTCAGTGTCTGACACCCATCACCCTGGTTCTGAGTGGGAAAAACCCCTGCTACGTCGACCAACATTGTGACGTTACTGTGACCGCCCAGCGAATTGCCTGGGCTCGTTTCCACAATTCCGGGCAAACCATGGTAGCCCCCGATTACATCCTGTGCCACTCGGAAGTAAAAACCCGCCTGGTCCAGGCACTGAAGTGCTGCTTGATGCGCTTCTACGGTTCTGATCCCAGAGAATCCAGCAGTTTTGGCCGAATGATTAATGTGGATATCTTTAACCGTGCTAAAGACTTGTTGTGGAGAACTGGCAAAGTGGCCGTGGGTGGACAGGTGACAGAGGCAGAGAGGTATATTGGTAAGAGACCACATAAAATATAATGGGAAAAAAACCCCTGAGAAAACAGTTTTTCTTCTTCTTCCCAAAGCCCCAACCATATTGACAGAGGTGGATCCATCCGACCCCATCCTGCAACAAGATATTTTTGGCCCAGTTCTTCCCGTTATCGCCGTAAACGGCGTAGATGAGACCATTGCCTTCATCAATAAACAAGAGAAGCCCCTATGTGTGTATGTTTATTCCAACAACAGCAAGGTATTTTATAGTGTTTTATTATTGAATTGTAAAACCCCAGTAGGCAGATTCCCCTATCTCATTTCTATATTGTTTCTATATTATTGTATCTATATTATTATTATATTTATTTTCTCGCGTATTGGTGGTTCTGATTTTGCAGGTGATTTCAAGAGTCATGACTGAAACATCAAGTGGAAGCTTTTGTTCCAATGACAGCGTCCTTCAGAGTCTGATAGTGACTCTGCCTTTTGGAGGAGTTGGTAAGTTGTTACTCAGGGTTTTATTTATACAGTATGTATTTAGTAATGTGACAGAATATCAGTAGTCATTTTCTTTGCTTTTGTGGCGACAGGTGCTAGTGGATTTGGGTCCTATCATGGGCGGTACAGCTTTGATACGTTCTCTCATAGAAAGTCATGCCTGCTAAGAACCACACGTTTGGAGTGCGTCACTTCCTTGCGCTACCCGCCCTACGACAACCGCAATCTTTCGCTCATGACGTGGGCCAGCAGTTTGTCCTGGAAGAGCCAAGGCTGGTGCCAAATCATGTGACTTGAGCAGAGAGGTCAGACAGGAGCTGGATTTCTATTCAGTTGAATGTAAAAAAATCACCAAAAATTAAGCACTAATTCTTGGAATGTTGATTATTTGGCCTTGAATGCCAAAAAAAGTGCCATGTGATGTATTTCAAAACATAATTGTCCTGTAATAATGTAAGTGGATGGTGATTTTGAAAAATAGTATGTTTTCACTGAAAGGTTTATATAAAGAGTCGACCACATACATTTTTGTCAATTTTTATTTACAAAATATGAATTAATCAGGTCTTTTGTAGATGGTCTCTTTGTTGTTTTCTTTGAAGGCAGCATATCTGGCCACTGTGAAAAGGTAGTCACTTAATCTGAAAGGAATATATTGATGTAATTAGGTTTATGCTTCAAGAACGTATCCTTATTTTTAAAGCTTTTACCTGTTCAAAAACCTGCCAATTTCTGGATCAGCCTCTCCGGAGCGCACAATAGGAGCAACACTAAAATAGGAAGACAAGATATATTAGAATAACAATAACTTTAGTTCCTGTCGGGGACAAAAACAAGAGCGTCATTTTTAAACTTACCTGCGCTCGGCTCTGCGACAGATGGTTCGAGCTATATGTAAAGCCGCACTGCTTTTTCCTCCAGACTGTTGTAATGCAAAAGGGTTTTAAAAAAAAGACTATTTCACATTCATACCATCTTAAAAGTTTATAACTAGTCTTACGGGTAAAATGAAGTTTGTCAGAGGAGGTAGTTCCTCTGTGAATGTATCAATCCAAGTTTCCAAGTCTGTTATTGGTGTTCCAGTAAATTTAGTCCGATCTTAAAAAAATAGAAATATATTTAGGACAGAATGCACAGTTAAATCAACAGTAAACACTTGCACTCACTTAGATGGCTTTCTCTTGCAGATGATTGAGGTGTGGCAATGTTGGAGCCAACATCTTGCAAAATGCATTGAATCTGGTTATTTCAGAAGGGAAAATGGTCATTATATACAGATTTCAATTGCGCCAAAAGTAGACTTACTTTCTCTAGCTGGTATGTGAATGGATGTCCTCTTTCAAGGCAAAATTCTCTGGCCAAGCTGCAAAATTTGACCGTAAAAAAATGTAGTGGGCAAAATTTGAATATTGTGTTCTTACCCAATAACTGATGTGAGTTCATCTGTGTTTCCTAAGGCTTCAAATATATGATCTTCCTTTGGTCTTCTTTCTCCAGTAAATGTGCTCGAGAAGCCTAGATGAATTCATATGGTATATTAATATTCAAATCAATGATGTATCCTTTTTCTCCAGTGGAAACATAACCAACCTTTGTCCCCTGTTTTGGTATAGATTTTGGGCAGTCTGTCATCTGTATCAGTGGCGTAACTGGAATGAGAACCAAAGTTTTAAGGCACCAGTTTTTCCCAAATTGCTTCAAAACAATCAATTGGGGCCCGACGGATGAGTGGTTAGTGCATTGGTCTCACAGCGGGGGACCTGGGTTCAAATCTAGGTCGGTCCACCCGTGGAGATTTTTTATCTTCTCCCCAGTCCTGTGTGGGTTTTACCTGGGTACTCCAGTTTCCTCCCACATTTTAAAGGCATGCATGGTAGGCTGATTGGACACTCCAAATTGCCCCTGTGAGCATAAATGGTTGACTTGTGCCCTGCAATTGGCTGGCCACCAATTCAGGGTGTCCGCCGCCTGGCCAGAAGTCAGCTGGAATAGGCTCCAGCACCCCCCGCAACCCCGGTTCAAAATATGAGATGATATAATAATGCACATTTCTCAAGGTAGTTTAAACACATGCTACTTGATTGTCAAAATGGCGTTACATAAATGGCAGATGATAATGTCACAAATCAAAGCTGTACAACCTTCGCCAAAAAAACGTGTTCCGATCGCTCAACTTTCTGGCAGTCTTTAAAACACAGCACAAAATTGAAGGTCTGACAACTAAGGACGCCATATTCGTTGCAAACAATGCTTAGGACTAAGTTGGATAGATATCACAGTTATTTGGGAAACTAGATGCTATAAGTTGGAAACGTCAGCGTCAGTAATGGGTGTCCACCTTAAAACAGTAGACTTCACTGGCAAGCTATTTTTGCAGCCGATCTAAGGTGAATGATTGTTAAACTTATTTAACAACTGGTATACAACTTGAATATACACGCAACAATGTTATGTTTTATGCCTTAACAGCCCCAGTTGGCTCATAGTACGAATTGCGCATCTAGAATGACATTATATGAAGCCTACAATACTGTCATTTTGCTCTTTCCGTAGCATTTAATGGGCGTCTCCCTTACTATCAGACGATTTGATAACTCCCGGGAAAAACGGAAAAACACGAATGTTGATTGGTTAAAAAATAAGACAACAAGATTTGGTATGGTGTGATTGGTTAAAATTTCCCGGAAAATGTCATGTGCTCTGTTCTGTCGTGTCAGCTGAGTCTAAACGAAATGTAAGTGGGCTTCGTCATTTCGGACCACTGAATCCTAATTTTGCTCATCGTTGACCTTTAAATTCACATTATTGGGATTAACATGCTTCTAAATATTTGGCTAGTCTCCAATTGGGAGCTGATTCGATTCCGAAGAGCTTGCTATTAGCTCTAAATGACTGATTGATTGAGAGCTAGTGCTGAGTTTTGCTGTTCTTTTAATACTTATTCGTTTTTTTGAAAATATGCATGTGAAGGAATGCATCATATCTGCTCCTGGAAAGGCTATTCTTCACGGAGAGCACGCAGTTGTGCATGGAAAGGCAAGATTTTCAACAAATCTGACAATTTAATGCTTTATTAAACTATAATGCGTTACTAGTGTATATTCAATTCATTGGTATAATGAAAATTTAAAAGGAATACATTCATTCCATACGCTTTTAGTACTATAATAGACTATTTTTTTAATATTTTCTTTGCTTTTGTTTAAACAATACAGGTTGCACTTGCTGTTAGTCTGAATCTGAGAACATATTTGAAGTTAAAAGCCACCAACGATGGTAAAGTTTGCATCAACCTCCCAAACATTGACACCTTCCTCTGTTGGGATGCTTCTGAGTTGAAGCAGTTTATACAACATTCATCTGGTAAGGAATGTTCTACTTAATACTATTTATGACATGGAAAACAGACTGAACATGGGCCCCTTACAATCACTGTATGGAAAATACTGTGTCATCTCACTATTGCGTCTGTGTCACTTTTTAACAGGGAAGCAGGAGGATGTAAAACGTCTTGATGCTGAACTTTTGAGGAGACTTCGTCAATTTCTCGGTGTTGCAGATGGAAGCTTGGATACAAGCAACATGGCCACATTGGCGTTCCTCTACATCTACCTATGCCTTTTTGGAACAGGGTGAGATACATTTGTTTTAAATCTAACTTTAAGTATACCAGAACTAGATCTGTTTGTCTCATAATCAAATGTACAGGTTTCTTTATGTTATGGTTAATGTTTGAATTAACTACTCATATCATGCAGGAAAAACATTTTGCATCTATTAAGTATAATTTATCTAACAAAGAATGACTCCTATTGACCCCTGAAGTTTTGTCACTGATGGTTATGTACAACAGTGAGTTGAAAATAAAGTATGTACAGTAATCCCTCGATTATTGCGGCTAATATAGACCAGACATGGCCGCGATAAACAAAAAAAAAAAAGGGAAGTAGGATCACCTTTATTTAAAAAAGGAAAAAAAATCCCCGATGTAGTGAAAAAATGTCCGACGACTGCATTAATAAACCGAGAAAATAGAAATTCAGAGGCTATGGATCTTTTGTTTCATATCAGGAGTCTCCACAACCCTAGTGATGATAAGCGGTGCGGAAAATGAACGAATGACTATCATCAGGAGCTTTAACTGCCACAGTCATGATTGCCAGAAGTAATGGCTTCAGAAAGAATGAAATTGAATGAGACCTTCAACGTGCTTGCTTTTGCTTGATAAACATTGTTTGATTTCTATTCTTTCTGGTAGCAGGCATCGACGTCAAGCAGAATAAATTGATGTGCTGGCAGAGCTCTATGCGGGCGGCACTTCAGTTAACGTCACAGCAGTAATTCTCCTCTTCTCTGCTTCCAGAGAGCTGCCAAGCTTGACAATTTCAGTGTGGTCAGAGCTGCCGACGGGTGCGGGACTGGGCTCGAGTGCCGCCTACTCCGTGTGTTTAGCCGCAGCTCTGCTCTGTGCTGGTGGAGCCATTTCCAGTCCTCTCAAAGTCTGGGACCACACTGCCAGGTATTAGAATTATGCACTATGTTAAAGTGAACCCAGCCACGAGCCCATACTGCATAGCAACTTTGAGTTCAATCCTTGATTTGGTTTTCCCTTTAATAGTGAATAGATGACTATATATTCTTCTCTGTTATTATTGTATGGGGCAGTGATGGGACAAAGTAACAGTACAGTAAAAAGTACCGTATGTATACATGTACATCTGTGTATGAATGTGTATATTTATGTATATGTAGATTTATGTGTATGTGTATATGTGTACATTTATGTGTATGTATATATATATATATATATATATATATATATATATATATATATATATATATATATATATATATATATATATATATATATATATATATATATATATATATATATATATATATATATATATATATATATATATATATATATATATATATATATATATATATATATATATGTACTTATGTATATATATGTATGTATGTGTATATATGTGTATATATGTGTATATATTTGTATATATGTATATATATGTATATATATGTGTATATGTGTATATATATATGTACACATATGTATACATATGTATATATGATAGATATAGGATCAAATTAAGACATTTTTCCCCCAATAATGAATATTTATACAAGTTTTAGTGACATAATTTTATTGTTCATAAATCAACCATTTCTATAGTATTTCCCCATTAACCCTCGAGGGAAATGGTCTTAGAAATGATGGAGAATAATGTTTGCAGGTGGTGTCAGGAGGAGCTGGAGCTGATCAACAGCTGGGCCTTCCAGGGTGAGATGATCATCCATGGTAATCCTTCTGGAGTAGACAACGCTGTAGGGACATGGGGTGAGGCCTGGCATATGGTATAGTGCTTAATGTAACGCCACCTTTGTGCCTTCGTGGGCTCTCTTTTAATAGATTCACTGGGGTATTATGTGCAGCTCCAGTGTTCATTATCATCAGATGATTATCTCTTTAATGACTGATTTGTTTCTGTGCAGGAGGCATGCTGAGGTTCTTGGCCGGGAGGATAATACCACTGAGCAGGTAGCACCGCCACTGATTAAACACCGCAGAGTGGCTTTTATAAAATCACAGCGCATATTTTTCTCCACAAAATTGATGTCAATGGGAATAAATTGCCGCCTAAGCAGGAGGACGAAGAACAAATTTGCTTCAACATTCTTTTTTTCTGCTTTATTTCCAGGGTGCCATTATTAAGAATCCTCCTCACTAACACTAAAGTGCCACGTAGCACAAAGGTACTTGTCGCCAGGGTGAAGGACAGAATTAACAAGGTACTAAATGCTTTCTTCTTTCCTGTCCATTACCTGCTGAGGTTATAATTAATAGCACAGGCATTTCTTTTGCATGACACATACTCCAAAATCTGAGTGTTCTTGTGCCATATTGAAATGACATCTTAGCCAGTAGTCTCAAGGGCCGTTGCCTTGGCGACAGCAGCAGGTCCACACACTTTAACATATACGTTTTTTTTTTTGCTGTGTTATGGTCAGGCGAGGGCATTTTTTTATGACAGCATTTTTTTTCTTATTATATAAAATAAGTCTATCTAACAATGTACAAGAGTTTTATTCAAGTGCATGCTCAAAAGCTTTTATCCCTCCCCACAGTTTCCAACTATTTTGACCTCTGTGCTTGACTCGGTCGATGCCATTTCCTGCACTTGTGAGAAAACACTTGTCGAGATGACGTCTGAGCCAATCACTGGAGAGCACTACAATATTTTAGAGGTATGTGTCCACATTTAAGAAACGCAATACCCAATACAAAAAAAACATGAACAGATCAAATACATTCAAACTGTTAAACTGGTGTTAACAGCATAATTATTTGAACTCAAGCATTCATTAACTCCATCAATAACACTAGATCAGAAACTTCATCATGTCTCTTTTGTTTTTGGACTTTCAGGAGCTCATTGATATTAACCAACATCATCTGAATGTAATGGGGGTGGGACATCCTACCCTGGATACCCTGTGTCGGGTCACGCTCGCCAGGGGTCTCCACAGCAAGCTAACGGGCGCTGGAGGAGGGGGCTGTGGCATCACTCTTCTGAGACCAGGTAGGTTTGTCATTAGTGTTTGTCCAGAAAAAAAAACCTCACACATATTAGCTAGTGGCATTCTACTTAACTAACCATTTTGGACATACTGCATTTTTGTTCCATTTATGCTTTAAATGTTTTTCCAGTGTGTTTGTCTGTGAAGAAGGGTAAGGAATAAATGAAAAATATATTCATTGTGATAAATGGCCGATCATGGAAGCAAGCATTTAATTTTCATGCCATCTGTATCAGTACTTGCCATCAAGACTTGCCTTTTCTTTGTAGAAACGGACACGGCTGTGATCCAGAATACAATTCAGGACTTGAATGCCTGCCACTTTGATTGCTGGGAAACAAGTATTGGCGGTCCTGGCGTCCAAGTACACTCTCCCGCATCCCTAAAGGAGGATGTTTTAGAGATTTTAAACCATTATTGAGAGACTACGATGACCATGGATAACCAAGTCAATACTTTTTAGATTCATCATGATATCAGGTATGCCCATCTGCTAAACTAAATCAAGGAAATGTTTACACTTCAAGTACATATCAGTGGACCAGATGGTAATTATGCATCTCATTCTTTTATAATTGCGTGTAGTACACCTTGTCCGTTAGATGGCGACAGAGTTCCACAAATTATTCCTATTAATGTTGACAAGGGTGAACTATTGATTGTGCATTAATGACTAGGAATGTGGCCAATGGGAGTTGAATAATTTCAGAGTTGGCCAAAAAAAATTCAATATTTGAAGTATTGTGTACCTTGTATACTACTTGCATCCCCCTATCTGTCTTCCCAACATCTCTCACCATCAAAAAACGTCACAATTATGATGCAAAGGCTGCGTATTGAGAAGATGGATCTGTTTGCAGTATTACAGATTTAGTGTAAAAAGGTCGTTGCAGGATTTACAAGTTTTTGATTTTCCAACCCTCTTAAATGTCACAAAGATTAAGTAGCACGGCACACGTGAATAAACGACATTTGTCACCCTCCCTCTCTTTCTGCCTGGCGCCCCTTCTGTCCCCTTAGATTGTGTCATCTTTATGTTCAGCGAGCATCACCGCCTCCAATCTTATGCCCCGCCTCCCCTTGGCACTACACTGCACAGTTGCCCCTAACCCCTGCTGGAATTTAATTACCACTGCGCTTTTCAATTGAACCGACATTGACAAGAGAGCGAGACAACAGAGCGGTTTCATTTGAAGCGCCTCTTTCTTTATTCTTTCATTCTCACTCGTTTTTTTTACTCTTCTGATCCATTTCTTTTTATTTTTCTTACAGTATTTCAGATTGTTGAGCAAAAACGGCCAAGGATTCAGAGAAAGAGCTTGAATTGGACAGATTTGATTAAAAAAATAGGAGAAAAGGACAATGTCAATACTGGCCAACCATCGTGTAATACGTTTTTGTGCAGACAGATTGGATATAAAGAAATTTCATTCATTTTATCTAAGCTGAATAGAAGCCTGAAATACTAAATGTGAATTTGCTGACTGGTCATACTCACCAGGGGCGCTCGCCCTCTCTCCGGACCCCCAGTGTGCGGCTGGAGAGCTTGTCAGGAGCCATTAAGTTTGAATACACAACCGGAGCTGACTGACAACATGTCATGTTGCTGATGACCGCCGGTTTTGCTAAGAGGGTCTTCAACCACTTCCTATAGAAACTGTTTGCATGTGCGACTGTGGACTCACATGCTTTACAATGTATTGTCAGCTCCTATTATCCAAGAGAAGAATTTAATGTTGCACGTTTACATTAGTGTTGCCAGAGTGGGGCATAGAAATGTGCTCAGCGGGGCCCACTTTCCCCACTGCTCATAGAGACAAGAAACATCAACATCATGATGTTGTGCATGATCTTCCCGGGGGTGTTTAGACTTACTGGTGAGCGGGCAGGGAGGTTTTAGTGCGCACAGTCCATTTAGTTGAAGGGCTAAATTCTATATTGTCCTTATTGCCTTGACACTTGTAAAAACCCATTCGTAATGAGATCTCTTTCTCTGTTGGCATCCCCTATCTGGGATTGAACACATAGTACATGCATATACTGTATACATATTTAGCATGTGTGACCTTTTAAAACACTGCCATTTTTATTTGCTGTAACTTTTAGCCCGTCTAGCAACTGTGAACAATGGCAGTCTTGTTACAAATGTGGTTCACCATTAAAACAGGAATTCACAAGAGAAGTTGGTTGCAATATCCGTTGTATTGCAGCCACATCACTAAAGTAAATACACAGGAAATATCAAGCGAGTAGGCAGTTGTACATCAGTGGTTTTCAGAGGCTCATAGTATGCTTTTAGCAATGTATCATAAGTTTATTAGATGGTATCACTAGAGTTTCTATAGACCCGCTCCACTAAATTGGTGAATCCTGTTTTTAGCATTGGTGTTTCTATATAGCACAAATTGCAGGATGCAAGACTATTATTACACTGGGCCTGAGTCTTCCCCAATAGTAATAAGAAATTCAATTGCCTGTGCCTGCCTTTTGATGGTAACAGAGGTCCGATTGATTTAGTCTGGCAGTGAATGCTTAGACTTGACTGACATTGAAGGCAATAGACGTCCAGTCTATTTTTCTAGGGAGGGATGGCAGATAACATTGGCAGTCAAAACACATTCCATGTCCATAAGTTAAACCAAATAGATGAATTCATCGCATATCAAGTCAGAGATATGCACCACTGGAGTAAATGGGGCTTGCTTTGTCAAGTAATGGGAAGGACAGATTTTCAAATCAGATCTCTTAGGAGACCACTTTTGACAAGATTTATCAAATATTTATGCAAAAGCGTTACTCTCTTCCCCCTGACCTATTAATCATCTCAGGATGTGTGACCCCTTCCAATGCACATTTTCTTCCAAGGTTGCGCCCATTTAATTGGTTGGATGCCAGACACATTGGTTTCTCTACCTGGGTCTTCTGTAGATGGCCCATCTTTACTGTTTATGTTGTAAACATCTGCAACTCACATCTTGTACTTCTACTTCTACCCCCTTGTGTCTTTTCCCCCTCCCTCCATCACAGAATTGCATCATGTCATTGTATTGATTTAGAAATTGATTTGGTGAAGCAGGTACCTGCAACACACTGTCATTCTTCAACGCTACTGGCACACTTGTTTAATTGTAGACAAAAGAACCTTTCTTTCTTGTTGCCTTTGAAAAGACTCATTGATTTTTCTAAGGCACCCTTCATCCTTGCTGTAGCACCTATAGGAAAATCTTGGATAGAATGTGTAGTACATGTTCAGCACCTGAACTGAAAATTGAATTAGTCTATATATTTATTTCACGCATTGACTTGAAAAATCTTTGAAAGGAAAAATGTATGTTCTCACCTATAGTCTATTACACTCATTTGTCCATTTTCTAGACTATTTAGTTTTAGAAATGCCTACAAATATTTTCCACACTTTAAAAATACCTAGAAATTAAATTGCTTTGCATTCATTTGATAAGCAGCATAACATTTCGACTTTGAAAATGCTTTTACTTGGAAATAGATTCTCGTCTTTTCTTCAACATTAGGCGCTCAGGGAGGAGGAGGAGGATCTCCAAATGTTATCACATGTCAACGTGTGATTGATGGACCATTAAAAAGTCAGACAGAAGAACTGAAATCCGCTGATAATTCACGGTACAAATGGATTTATAAAGCGGTTAGAAACAAATATTCGCATTTCAAGTTATTTGCAGTCACGCAAGACGCGGAGATCTCGCTTGTCTGTCTCACTTTTGGCCATCTTTCTTCCTTCACCTCCACTTTGTCAGTAGACCTCTGCAGTCATGTAATTACAATAGGACAGGTAGGAGTGTTCATATTCCAGCTGCTGCTGCATGCAAGATAACATCTAATAATCCAAAAGCGTTGCAAAACTGGGATCTCGTCGCTCATGCATTATGAATGAGCCGCTGATTGCTTTTTTGCATAGATTAGCAATCATTTCACAGAAAATGTTTCATAAAATGTGTGCTCGGAGGATTGTGTCTCTCTTTTCAGAGGAGTCGAGGTGACACATCCCACTTCTTTATGCCAGATAACTCAGATCAGGTAATAGCACTTTCCCCCCTTTACCCCACAGCTCCTATTTCTTAGCCCGTTTATTTCCCTTCGCATATCATCACGGGGCGATAAGCCTGATTTTTAGCCCGCTTTGCCACTGATTGCTCACTTAGCAAATGCATTCAGCTGCCGCCGCCATGTTATTGTATGTTCAGCCAAGGAGCTTCGAAGTCAAAGGGTGTGCCTCGGCACCAAAGATTGAACAGTGAGCTATCTCTGATTGTAGCGGTCACAGTGAAACGTGAGAATTTTAAACGGCAAACCACCATTTTGTTCATGTTTTCAAGATCCATGTGAAGTTGGTTCTGAAATTTTAGTTTATTGTCAAATGCCTCTGGATTTAGGGGAGGTCTTGTGCAATGGAAATTCTATATATTCGGAGTGTCTCAATCATAAAATGTTTACAAGACTGATTAACAACTTTGTGATAAAATACCTACAAATATCAATGTAAAGTGACACTTTAAAACCTCTACCACTGAATAACTGACAGCAAATTATAATTCTTTCAACTCCTCAGGACAAAAAGACTACAATATTTCAATGAATAATAATATCTTTTCATCAGATTTCTATAATACAATCACATCACTCAAAATTCATGTATAGCGGTTGCACAAAAAAAAACAAAATCACAAATTTCCTAGAAAAACGATTAAATATTGTTTAAACACAAAAAAATGACACCAAGAACTGCCATTGTGTGAGAAATATGTCATCATTCACTCCACACATAACAACCATAGATTTGGATGCACTTGAAACAAGTAAAAAGTAGCAAAATTGTAATAAAGCACCTACTCATTATATTGACTATGCCTCTGTGAACTGAACCCTGCTTCATTTCCTACATCCATTAGCCGGGCTCCCCAAGTAAATTAGCAAAAGGTCGATCAAGGGAGGGAAGGTGAGTACCCTCATTCCCAGTGGGTTGCAACTGTCTTGTGTGCTGTTTAGGTGTTCTTCCCTTGCCTGCGTGGCAAATACTCTTTCCTCCCACATCTGAAAAACATGCATGGTAGGCTAGTTGAACACTAAATTGTCCTTAGGTGTAAGTGTGTGGGTGAATGATTGTTCATCTCAGTGGGCCCTGCCATGAGCTGGCAACCAACTCTGGTTGGCTTGTATGGGCTCCATCACCCTTCACAATTGTGAGGATAAGCAGTATGGAAATGAATGAAAAGCTATGTAATGTGTGCATAGTGGTCATTAGAAGCCACTCATTTTTTGTTGGAACAATTGATTCAGAAATGTGAGAAAGTTGAGTGTTTTTTTTTTTACTTAGTTTTTCCTTCCCCCACCATACTTAAGTCGATGTCTCCCTTCGTAACCCCTGGCCCTTGCCCTTTCCCCAGATAGGCGGCCTCTCAGCCGAGGCCCCGTGGAGGTTGCTGCCCTCTGCCTGACAGCTTGTCACCAAGCCATGGTGATTTTTTTTTCTCCTCCTGCAGGAGATGGTGTCTGATTGGGAGTAGTGTGTGAATAGCCCTGTCACACCCGATAAGCCAGCAAGACGACCTGTGACGGGGACATATGGCATGTTTGACAGGGAGAGAGGGCACGAATTGCACTGAATGATAAAATGGTGTTTTTTTTATTTTTTATCCCCCTTTGGCAATGTCATGCTTTGAGGCAAGCTGCAAGTCGTTCACTCAAGCGGCTGACTCCAGCCTCCTTGTGACATCTCCTTCAAGGTTTTGGCTTTCTCCGGCTCGCGTCCGGCCGGCCACTTCCGAGGCGGCGAGACTCTTCTTCAACTCGCAGCTGCTCGGTTAGCTTGTCGGCAAAGTGGGCGTAATTGGATATCAGATTAGTTTAGTGATGTAGACCAGGAAATTCAAGAGCCCGCTGGCCTGAGTTGTGTCTAGCCAGTCTGTCACATGCCTCCTGATTAATCCGCACAGACTCATCAAGATGACTCTAATTGATAGCTTCAGCCTCCTCCGTCCGGACCGTGGTTTATTTAAAGGGTCATGCTGACACTGACAAAGAAAAGGAGAGGAAAGAGAAGGCTGACATGATTGCAAAGGCGTTGGGGGAATCATGGAGTTTAACTGCACACCTCTCATCCTTCCTGTCAGCCCGGCCACTGACTTGTGGCGTGGCAGTCTCAACTCCCATCGTGTCAAATGTCACTTTGTCTACTTGGGCCTGTGACAGGCAGTCCAGGTGTCACACTCAGGCTTCAGTGCACCATCAGTCACCTCCGCTCTACTCCCCATAGGCTTACAGTCCAATAACTCCCTTCTCAAACTCAACGTCATTTTACTCCTTTGGGACTCCGCCCGTTGGAGTTTATTCGACTGGGCCAGGATGTCTACCGGGCCAGAACTTTGTCTCCCTTCTTTTTTCCATTACGGTGAAACCTCTAAAGTTGAACTCTTTCTTTCTGTTCAGTGATGCTTGCAGGCTTGCGACAAGAGATCCTTTTGAAGCCTACAGTATGTAAAAGAATCAAACATTTGGGTATGGCCAATGTTGTGAAAATGGCTGTAAAAGTTATCTTTTAATGACTTTGAAATCAACAAAATGTGCCATTGTCTTGGACTGGTGAAATTAGAGTTGCCTTAGTGTAAAATATATTACTGATATTCTGAAAAGCCTCTAAATGATGTCTTTAGTCTAGAGTTGTGTATAAAAAGCTTTTACAGTTGTAATGACACAATTAAAGCACCATTTTGAATATCATTCCCTATTCTGGTGCGTGTATAAATGCCAATTGCATGATATTGTGGTTCTCATGTAAAAGCAGTATCAATTATCCATGCATACAATGTTGAAATGTTCGTTGATGCTTTCACATACATTTAATATTTACAATTTAAGTGGACATCATTATTTCCCAGTATTTTGAGTTAAAAGGATGCTGTTTTTAGGTTTAACAACAATGGTCAATCGGTAATGTTTTCTCTGGACTATTCTATCAATAATGCTGAGCACTATACACTGCTTGTATTTATTTAGAAAGCTAAAAGTGTAGATGGCCTTGGACCGTGATGACCTCAGTGTGAGCTCATCAGATGAGAAGGCGGTCATTAGTGCTCACGTGTACTCTCCCAGCGTGCTGACTGTTCCCAAATCAAATGCTAGGGTGCTTGTTCCACACGGACATTTTTTTTCAAGGGGCTATTTTGAAGATTACAGCCTGTTGAGGGGATATTTATAGGAAAATCTGGCTCTCCTACTAAATTCATGAATATGCAATTGAGCTTTGTTAAACACTGCAACTACAAAAGTGACCCTGATTGTATTTAAGGATCTTTGCTGTGTAAGCAAATGAAAGCCATAAAAACATTGTTTTCGACTGCAAAGAGCAATTTTTTAACTTTTCTGTTCACTTTGAAAGGAAAGCGCTTACTGTTGGAGTTTATTATGAATATTTTAATTGCAGCATCATTTGCAATGAAAGAAAAATACGTCTTTTCTAACCATTGTTCCATCGCCAAATTATTGTATATTTATTCCATCCTAGTATGGTTTTTCATGATTTTTTTTTCTCCAAAATCCTCTTTTTCACTTTGTTGGTGTATGCAAAAAGAACAATCAGGATGAGAATGAACACTGAGATATTCTCATGTGTAGTTACAAGCATGGTTAGGGTCACAACACTTAACTCTCCAAAGGACAACCAGTGCTTGTAATCACATAATATGGACACTATTTTATTCAAGTGGTGCTGACATTCAGCCATTGCAAATGGATTCTGGCTTAGTGCTCCCAATTTTTTTTCTTCTCTCTCTCTCTCTTTATGCCCCATATGATATCAGAGCTACAGTATATATAAAAAGCACTTAGAAGGTGTGACCAAGCTGAAAGAACAAAAATGTTGATTATATATTGCCTAGCGAACATTGGCGTCAAGGCTCCGTGCCCGCGTTCCACTTTTCCAGCCTGCAGCCCCTTTTCCCGGCCGTAATTAAGATCATTTTGTGTTACATTAGCACGAGACCCATCGTGCCATTGAACTAGTCGCCCCGATTAGTAAAAAGGCAGCTAATTTCAGCAGAGGAAGGCAACACTCCAAATTGGCTCCTAATTACACATTAGGAGTGTGAAATGTTCCTGCCGCTCTGGCCTCCATCTTCTTCCCCAACCCCCCCGGGCTGGGGTTCATGTGTTGGCCCACCGGCACATTAACGCGGCTCCCAAGAGTGGCTAATTCCAGCCGACCCGATGGCACGATCACTGGCAGATGTCAGGAATCGAAGATGATGAATTATGAATATTCCATTAGATTGAGGAGGTGCCTTTCTTTCTTTCTCTCTTTTTTTTTTTTTACCATCCTCCCGTGCAGCCAAATAAGCAGACGTAATCAGTAGGGGTGTGCAGGGATTTAACGTGATTGATTTCTCTTGGCCATTATAAATGTCCTCCAATTGAAAATGGACGTTTTAGTATGTTCCTGGAGGACTCGCTGAGTTGACGGGGGCTCTTTGGCCCTATGAGAGCTGTGCCTGCAGAAATGACTTTCTTGTGCGCCTCCCAGGGGCGGTCAACTTTTAGGGCTCAGGCAGCTGGGATTCATCTCTTGACGGATGCTACAAGAACCTCTCGGTGCTCGGCATTTGCATAGCTGCATGATTGCAGATAAAAATGGAGTTCAGAGGAGGCTATTACTAAGTGGGGGGTGAAAATTGGTAGGACTGGCAGCTGCAACGAGCCATAACAAATCCGTAGGCAAAAATGTGATTTATTTTTTCTAGTTTTGACAATTCAATACACGTGTCAAAGTGGGGTTAGACATTACAAGACCATTTGAATACATGTTTTGCACTGTATTCTTCATTAAAATGATGCCAACGAATTACTTAACATTGAAATTTAATTTATGCAGCGTGTCATTTGAATAGAAGCCAGGATATGAAGGCAAGAATAGCACATCACAAGTGAATGAGGTGTATAAATGTTGCGAGGCATGATTAAATTGACCTCTTTGTCGTTTCCCCTCCTGAAAACGAGCCAGTTGGCCAGTTTCAAGAAGCTGCAGATTGTTATCCACCTCCACATCAACTGCATCTCTTTTAAAATACCTGACCTTTATACATGCCCTTTTCTTATAAATGGGTAGGATTCACAGTGGGCACTATCTGCTTCATCCAGGGACCTTGAGACACACCGATGGAATTGGATTCCCTGTCAAAGCAGATGTCAAAGTGATACTGTAGTCTATTACTGTACCACCAGACAACTGATTGGTGTGGCGTTGATATGGGAAGGTACACCTGGACATCTGCGGGGGGTCACAGCCACGGGGAGTAGAAGGGACAGCGAGGTGAGATATGAGCCTGAGGCCAACTGCCAGGCCGGACCTCACCTTGTTCCCCCCCCCCCCCCCATCTAATGGGGCGGCAGTGCATTTTCTCTTCCTTCCTGCCATTCATCACGGCTCTGTGGCAGGCGAGTTTGCAGGAACAGGGGAGACGAGCTAATCCCCCCACATCAGAGGCAGTGATGGACTCGTGTGCCGCTGCCGCAGGACCAATAAAATTAGGCGAGACCCGCTGTGAGGCTTGGTAGGAAATTGCCTTTGCCAATCACATGGAGAATCCCAAGTCTCAAATTTCCCGTCAATCTCACCTACATCTCTTCATTTATAATGCCCCAGTTTTATCATGCAAACTGTCAGAGCCGCTGGAACCCTTTTGAGTGCCTTAAGCCCAAAAGTTAAATGGTCCTCCCTCCCTTTTTGAACTCTTTTTGTGAATAATCACTGCACAAAAACACTACTCTGACCTGTAGTCATTTTAAATGCCGGTATTTCCAATTTTAGATTCATCACTCGCTGCATGGGTTAAGATTCAATTGAATTGTAGCTCAATCACCACTGTTAGTGTAATAATTGTAAGTATTGACATTTAGTTTAGTTTGAAATGTCCAAATTCGTCAGCAGTCTTTGAACGCATCTTGCATTCCTTCGCTACCAAGAGCTTTTGCTTTTAGTCTTCCGTCTTTGATCCTTTTCAGAATGTCTTGTGGTGGCCTTTTGTAGATAATTGTTAATAATATCATGAATAGGTTCATTGTTGGTTGCAAATTTGTATTTAAGTGGCAACCAAGTAATGGTTGTGAACCTACCGTTTGCAGAATCTCGATTTCATTAATATAATGCCTAGATCATTAATGTTTTTGATTAATACCATTGATGATAAAAGTATGGAGGGTAATGACACCCCTGATTTCCATAAAATATCATTTTACATCAGTATGAATTAAATCTTGTGCATGTCATGACATTTTCAGCATTACAGATATTACAGTTGTTGTATTTTGTCATTGGCAACAGCATATGATACAAATGTGGCCATATGCACTTTAGGGAATTAAGACTGCTTCATAAATCCAAAGATGATAAAGCAAGCTGCTTGGAAACCTGCAACTGTGAACACAATACATAGACTTCTTTAAAGCAAATGAGACCATTTGTAGTGATGCCCTTTAGACCCCTTGGGGGGCTCAATGCACAGAGCATTACCTGCTTATGCAATGTGGAAGCCCTGCATAATTTATAGCCTCCTGACTTTGAATGCCCCTTTTCTGAAAGTAGCTCTCTAATTGGCGTGCGAAGATTAAACCTTAAATTTTTGGGGACGCCTAATTCAGATTAATGGGAGTGAATAGCAGTCTTTTGTGCACCATAGCGAATCAAATAGTGATCCAGTTTCCTGTGACTTTTCATGTGGCTGTATTGTATTGGATGTAATTTCAAGCCATTTTCTTGATGAGTGCCTCAGTTCGGACACCCACGCATCTCCTCATAATCGTGGCGGTCAGCATATAAGTGGCCTCTCTACCAGCAACTCTGCGTTATTGAAAATCATAAATCTTTCCAGCACACCTTTTTTTTGTGTGTGTACTGCTTCAGGATGTAAAGGAGAATCCCCAATGTGGATGGGTTATTACTTTTGAGTAAAAATAAAATATGTGGATGAATAGTACTTCCGCCAATGCAATTGAAAGTGAAAGAGGTTTTTGTGACGTTGCCTTGTGTGTGGAAACGTGGAAAAGGCCACCTGGAACTGTAAAGTCGGAGGCAAAAAAGGATCGTGAATGTGTTCTGGGATTCATGATTCCTTAAACGATGAAATTGCGTTTATTTTTTCACATCACAGTTGTATTGTAACTCCATTAAATAACATAACGTAGCTACTCGGTCTTTCCCTACAGCTACAGTCCATCCTTTTGCCCCCCCCAGAGTCTTGCGCATAGAAACGCTAATGCTGTCTGCCAGCATGGTGCTACATAGATTTGTGAAGAAACTGGGGGTGATCATTTTTCCCCCTTTTTTTCCACCCCCTAGGTGACACTCTGAAATATATTTTGTGTGCCCTTTCACTTCAGACGAGCTCAGTGAGGAGGAAGCCTAGAGGAGACTAATGAGAGAGTGCGGGGCAATGGCTCCGTCTGCGTCCACGGCTCATTTTTCTTGATTTTGCTCGCTCCGGTGTCGACCTGGGCTCCTGCTGGCCAGGTGATGGCGATGCCAGCTGGTGCGTCCAGCTCAGACGGACAGCGATTCATTTCCCCCAGCTAGTGATTTATGGCGCAGCACGGCAGAGAGAAGCTGCTGTGCGTGGCACCGGGCCGGCTGAGTTAGTGCACTGTCCGGCAGCCGTCATGCTTTAGCACGCAGCGTTCTGGACTGCCTAATTTACGCTAGAAGACAGTCACATATATCACACCCCGTCTGGCCAATGAAGATTGGTGGTGTTTTGGAAAGAGCCTGTACACAGTCGATTTTACTCACGCGGCCCAGCATTGCATCAAAGAATCTGTTGGGTTTTTTTTTTCTTGTTTTTTTTTTCCAATCCCCTCTTTTTTTGTAGACTTTGATTCTTCATGCTCCATTGCTGTAATGTGTTCTCCCCTTCAAAGAGGTTATGTTTTATCCGTGTGTGGTTGTTTGTTTGTTGTCACCCCTTAACTGTTTGATAGGTTTGAGATTTTACTTAAGATGATGACATTCAACTTTGATGAGGAAGACAAGCAGGCTTAGCGGGGGGTTCATTCAATATATAGTATAAGGACGCAGCTATTTACAGCTTAAGGAAAAATTAGAGTGATCCAATTCATTTTCCATATTTTTAAAGTAACTTGATTAATTTTTGATGCTTTCAATTCTTTTTTTTCCCCTCCTCTTGGAAGTTATACATAGTTTTGGAATGCTGGGTTAAGCCCACATTTGGGATACGGATACATTCACCACTTGCTCCCCATGTGATAGTGCTGTGAATTTCTTCCACCCTTTCTAAAATGTTCACTTTGCTAAACATGGTGGAGGCAGTATGAATGTCTGGGGCTGCTTTGCTCTGTCAGGACCTGGATGACTTGGGATGGATGAAAGCACAAATTCTGTTTTCTACCAAAAAATGAACAGGAGAATGAATGTTTGACCATCATTCTGTGACCTCACACAGATTCCGTAGAAGAAAAAATAGGAATTGCTTAATTTAGACAAACTAAAGGCTAATTTTGTTGTTGTGGCACGACCTTAAAACGGCTGCTTATACTGAAAAACAAAGTCTTGTAAATTCTATGACTTTGAAGCATTCTTTGGTCCACTTATCTTCAAATTTACTTGATCCAGATAACTGTTCATCCATCCACTGATTTTCTTACCTCTTATTTGTTGATGGACATTCAGGCCCTGATTGACAAGGGTTTATTTAACCTTTAGCTGTGGATTAGTTGACATATTCATTCTTGTTAATTGTTGTTGCTCGCTGGGCTCCTAATTCATTATTGGCAGCACCGCCTCTCAGTGTGTGGATATAATGCGACGTGATCCCGTTGGAGGCAGGCCCCCATTGGCACCCGAGGACAGTGCCCTACTGTTCGGGGAAACTGGGGGAGGTCACAGTAGGTAGCTCCCTGGAGCTATGGCATATTAATGCTTGGCCTGACCTGGGTGATAAGAAGCAAGCTTTAGGCGTATGTTTGATTCATGAGTCCATTCTCAGTGGCCCCTGGGGGGCATTTTCCACTGCTGTCCTTTTACTGGCACGGTGGAGGGTGGCTATAGGGGAGATCAGTCCTGTCTGTCACTGAGAGGTTGTATGGTGATAAAGGCTTGGGGCTGGGAGTGGGACAGTGCGCGGACATCGCCCCAGTGTCAGGCACATGCCATGACTTAATGGCGGGTGATGATGCCAGTGCCAAGTTCTGTATTAGAGTGGGTACCAGAAATGGAGCTTGGCTGGTGAGGAAGTCGCTTCAAGGGCACATGGCAGGTCCACTTTTGCTTCCTGAAATATAAATATGTTTCTCCTTGTAATGTCTACTTGTAGGCCATGCAAGGATACTGAAACAAATTGTAAGATAGGGAAGTTTTATTTGGTTTTAATTGATTTTTTTTTAAATACACTGTAATTATGTTGGGATTTTTGTAGAAGGTATGAAAGTCAAAATAGTGTTTCAGGGTTAAATTGCAACAACTGTTAAAAGAAGTTTAAATAAGAAAGAAAATGCTGTAATTCACAACAATGATTCATAGAAACATTGAGAAGGTCATTAAAATATTCCAATTTACAATATACTCGTATAACAGTTCAAATAGAAGTTCATTGTCGCGTTTCTTTAAACAAATCACAATTCCTTAACTTTGACAGCAAGCATTGAAGCATGAAGCATATGAACCAACGCTGGAGTCATATTGATTTTTTTTTTTTTGGGGGGGGGGGGGGGGGTCCAATCATTTTAAGCATCTTCTGGCTGGGGTGTAGTCTTCTCACATTCGATTCCTTGTTATTCTTGGCCTTAATTTGGGAAAAGTCTTTGGAAAAGAAGAACCACCAAGGCTCAACATTTTTTAAATTTAATATTTTACTGAACAGCATTTTTTTATTGTAAAACTTCAGGCATTTTTTTGCTTATTGGAACTTCACCAAATTATTTAATGTAGAGTGGCAAGGTCCATCCCTTGATTGATGACGTGAAAAGTAACAGTTCTCTGAAAGCCAGATTGTTGTAATTACGGCGTACCGAGGCTATAACAAAGTCTTGCCAGACACCTTTAGAGCCGCTAATGCCAGCTGCGTGAACATGGCTGTGTAATACATAATCCTGATCTGTACTCCTTTTCAGTCTGCAAAAGATCTCGACATGCCTCAAAGAAAGTCGTCAGGGCTCCACTGTGCACTTCCTTTCCTCACAATCAAGTCAAAGCTTGTCAAGGCTCCCGCAATCAAAATAGACTCAGCGGGGAGGGAAAATCCACTTTTCACATTGCCTTTCGCTGTCACCTCCTCCTGCCCGTCACTAATCTTGAAAAGCTATTTACAGTTTTAATATAGATCTCAAATCCCATTTCCCTTTCTCTCCTACTTGCACATACACACACATCTCATTGTTCTTCTGTGTTTTTTTGTGCAAGTGCACTCATTGCTTTTTTTTAATTTTTTTTTTTTTTAACTAAACTGCTATGCCTGCATTAATCCTGAGCTCATTTTTGAATTCCTATTCAAAGCCGGATACAAAGTGATCTGCTGAAAATGACAACAACAAAAATCCTGTTAATAGTCGCAAAGGCAAAGTTAATGGTACAATGTTTAACGCATCCAATTTAGGCATTCATATCTACCTGAATTACCATCTGGTCGACCAAACTATCTTTTTTTTTTTTTAATGTCAGATGGCCGACTAATGGTGATATTAATGAAGTCGTCGCTTTAGTCGGGAAATCAATAGTCACTCCAAACAGTCAATGCGAGCGAGCGGGCTTGAATAGTGACCTAGTTCCCGTGTAATAACAGCTCGGAAAGCATCGAGCATTGTCGGACGCCCGTGACATCTGCTACCGTATTCCATACGTTTCATATTAACGCACGTTAAACACAATACGTTGCGCAAGACGGCTACACGGAGAGTAACTGGGGCAGCTGTAATGACTTTGTTTGCATGCGGTAATCAAAACCGCAGAAAAAAATGAATAGGGCCGATTGGTCACTCAACTAGCCTTACTAATATTATTCCACGTCATTAGTTGTGAAAAATGGCCCCGGGAAACATCAGCCCTCATGTCTGTGTTTGGCCAGAAGGTTGGGGGGGGGCCCAGGGAGGTCGGGAGGTTAACCTGGATTTGGCATTAAGCGGCCCGGCTGTTGTTGATGGTTGGTCTGAGTCTGTAAAGAAGCTGAGGCGTTCACGCCGGAGCGGGTCAGCACGAGGTCAGTGGGCCTCGGTGCTCAACCGGGCCAGCCCTGGTTCCAGCTTACAGAGGCGGCACTTCGCCTCAATGACATCAGTCAAAACTCATGACTGTGTTATTACTGTGTTGTGTTGTTCACCCCGAGATGAATAGACTCACATTCAGGCTAACAAAGAGCCTTGGCATGCTCACAGCGGAGGGCTGGGGGACTTTGTATACTGCTTGATGGGCAGTAAAAGAAGACAATGCGAGCTCTCCCCTCTGAACTGCTTTTGTCAACACTCAAATCCCTGTCATCTGTGCACAGACTCTTCTGCGAGTCATTTCACATTAGGACAAATTCAGCGTGGCTTATGAAAGATTAGACATACAATATTTTAGATGGAATCGCTTTGAGATGGACACTTTGTGTGCGTTCATAAACGATGGTTTGCTTTCTTGTCTACTTGTTAACGATGATAGAATCTCTGGGGGAATTTTGAAAGTCCAGCACTGTAAATTTGCAAAACTGCTTGACTAATGTTGTCTGCCCCCCCCCCCCCCCCCCCCAAAAAATAGCAAACAGTAAAGTTATATTTAAGTTGTATATGTAGTTTGTATCTAGTGACCTATATTTGCTCTTAACTCTTTCAGGGCCAATAATATAAACATCTGTAAACTAGAATCCAAACATGGAATCCCAAGGACAACATTTTTCAATAATTGTTTTGTTATTTTACTTAGGGTAGGGAGAAGGAATTAAGAAGGAAGAATTTAGAATTATGGTAGCGCATGATCTCTTTTAGTTCTAATCAGCCTTGACTTCAGAAAAACAGTTGAAAAAAACTTCTATTGTACAAAAATGAAATGCTTGTGACATTTTTCTACTACCAAGAAAGATCTTTCCAGTATATACAAGTCAAATGTGTTTTTCTTTTGCATAGAAAAACATATTTTTATTGTTCTTGTAAAACTAAATATCAAAAAAGGTTACCTTCAAATTTGTAAGTTGCCACCAAAAGCAACAATAGTAATATAAAAGTCAATAGGGACTTCAAAGTTGCTCTTTCCACAAAAAAAAAACACTTTTTTTGCATCCAAAAAAATGACTAATGTGAGACCAAACTATTTTGTAATACTAATTATTCAGACAGACAAATAAAAAACAAAATAGTCCTACAACATATGGTGAAAAATAAGTAATAATAATATATATGGAGAAAAATAGTTAAGATAGTATTTTGACAGAAGCAAACTGTGGCAGTAACTGTGTTATAATAAGTGTCTTGGGGTAACTTGGGGAAACTGTAATGCCTCAGTCAGCATCTCTCTGTGGGTTTACTGAGCAGATGCAGCCCAAATGTTGTCATGGAGGCAGCCTCCTCCTCGGGGCTAAACATCCAAAATACCAAGCCAGCTAAAGCCCCCTGAGCAAAATGTCCATATTACAGTCCAACAGCGGACATAAAATGTTGGGAAATAATGCTGTACGGAGGAAACAATGAATGCCTTGCAGGAGAAAAGAGGAGAGGGCTGATTAGAGAGTGTCTGTGAAGTAGCGTTGACTCCCCCACTGATGGAGAGTAATTAAAGCAGCCTACTGCGTTGTCAGTGTCGCTAACGGGGGATGATAATGAAGCATCACAGCTCAGAGTTGGGGCTTGCACCACCTTGCTTTGGCCTATAACCATCATTAAAGTACTCACTTTGGAGGTTGTTCAACAAGCTTTCACATGTTAGCTTTTGATGGTTAATTTAAGTGATTCAAATTCTCTCTTGTACTGTTGAGTGCCTCTATTATGTATTTTGCCAAATTCCAAATGCCAAGTGGCTCAGTAAGATGCATCTTTGGATGGGTAGACATGTTTTAGAATTGGAGCTTTCCAGCTTGTTGCGTAAAGTTCAACTTGGCTTCGTATGGACGTCTCTTTTTAACTTTGTCGAGTCGCAATTCCCAGCACGATCCTTTGGGATGAACTGGAATAAAAGAATGTAAGCTAAGGCATGTCTTGGGTTTGATATCAGCAGCCTCTGACCTCACGAGTCCCTTTGAATGAATGGACAAACATTCTCACGAACTCATTCCAAAGAAAATCCTAACCAAAAAGTGGAATCAAAGGCTTCTATTCTCCTTTTTCTCAATTTTTCATACTTGGATTTCCATTCGAGAATTAGATGCGTATTCTTGCTTTTAAAAAAATTGGGGCCAGCATTAAACAGCGTACAATTGATGCTTTGTTAATTCAAATATGGGTTTGATCTCATTAGGAAAAAAAATAAGCTCGCAGTGTTCACTTGATGGGGATGTCAATTTGGAATCTACATAAATTATGTTCATTCTCACATACATACTCAACCTAAATCTCAATTTGCTGTTCGTATCAGAATGAAACAAAAAGAAACAATCTGCATCAATTAAAATAGAAACGATACATTCATCCATTTCAAGATGAAAGCCGCAACTCAGGGTTGTCCCTAATTAGCATGTCTAATTAAAGACATTGTTCTCCATTTATTCTTTGACACCCCTTTTTGCAGTGCACCATTAATTCAAATTAGTCGTAGCCTTTCCTTTTCCCTTCCTAACTTGCTAATCAATGAGAAAAAAAAAATGTCGCACTGCTTCTATGTTCCTACTCAAATGATATCTCTGGCATTTTATGGCCAATGATGCAGAACGTGAATCGCTTAATACTTCTTCCTTCAATGCGTTCTATTGGCCAGCTACACAAGAATTAAAAACAAAAAACAGCAAGAACATTTCTCAAGCAGTGTCACCCCTCTTTTAATGTGGTAAAAGGTTACAACAGGGGTGCACAAATGGGGGGGATAGTGGCTACTTTCACATGGATCTATTTCCGTCAAGAGCAAAAGATGTCCACTCTTTGTGTGTGGTTTTCTTTGGCGAATAACCCCAGTAAATTAAAGCACAGATCAGAGCAACAGCTGGGACTGAGCTCAGCCCGCCCAGATACTGCACATCTGGATAATGGATCATTTTCATTGGAGCTCTTTCCTTGCATTTGCACAGGTTAGGGGATATAGAGCATTAGAACAAGGTTGGGCGCATCAGCAGATGCTAAGTCAAGTAAGGAAACATTGGCAGAATGTTTGCGCTACGATTTTGTAACACGGATCGGAAAAGGTCAAAGGACTGATTCTTGGAAAAATTCCCCTTTTTCTTTTTGAGGACATGGCTGAATTTAGAATGTTATCATTCAGGTCAAAATATGAAGCGAGGTCTTGCAACCATCTGCTCCTGGGATTCAGGCCAAGGCCACAGGGTAGGATTTTTGAAAGCAAGACTGAGGAAAGTGTTGCCATGCTCTTAAAACAATGCCTTACAGTGTTCTGCGTATCCCAGCTGTGCAGCCCGCCCCCCGCTACTTTTCAGGTGTTTTCCCTTTTCAGATGCTTCCTCCCCGGAGCCAGCTTTAAAATGGATGATTGCCTGCAACCGTGGCATTAAAAGCATTAATCCGGCTCTTATCAGGCAAGGAATGATGAATTAGGAGTGTCGACTCTGGACTCACCTTTGTTGTCATTTGAACAGAATCAAAGCTTTAAATCACAGGCCTGCACTCGGGTAATAGGAGGGGGCTGGCGTACTAATATTGGCTGTGTCAGAGCTGTGCTACTGGCGACCGATTTAACAACTCTGCAAGGAAGGGGTGGTGCTAAGCAACTAATTGTTCTAAATGTACATTTGAACAAGCTTTTAAAATCGTAGAATGCAGGTCTAAATGGGAGATGCCATCCAAGTGATTTGTGGAGCAAATTAGTCTTTCTTTCTGTAGTTGGGCTTGCAATGCATATTTGAGGCCTGGTTTTTAGTCCTTTATCTTGTAAATGATGAATGCCTGAATTCATATCAACATAGTTTTCATGGTGTTTTTCTAAATAAGCTTATTTAATACAAAGGTTCCCTATCACTTTAACAATGGCTGTTGCTCCTGTCTGGACAAACTGATTAATATAAATATGAATACTTTTCGTACCAAAGAGAGTTCTCCTTAAAACAGATTTTAATTTATGAGGTATATTCATTAGAGAACACGTTGTTCACTTTGATCTGACCCAAGCAACGACTCTTAAAACAATTTTGACAAAGAAAAGTGGAAGTGAATGGGAAAGAACAAATGCCGCCTCGACCTTTTTATATGTTCATGTCTGCATATTTTAGCCAAATTGAATTGTATATAAGCAACATTTAAGCAGATAAGCTCTCATGTTTATGGAGGGCTTCCACATCCTCATCATAGAAGCCCACACGAAATTGGGCACCTGCTTTAATGAAAAAAGACAAAGTAACTCAATTATTCAAATGATTTCACCATGGACGTTTATTTCTTGAAATTCCCCACATCAAAGCATCTTATTTAATTTTGTTAATTAGACGCCGAATAATTAAACCTCACTTCATAATGCCGGGAAATGAGAGCAGATTTCTGTACCCATTGAAATAGAAATTCAACTCCACTCGTTACCAATAGATTTCTCCCTCTTTTCACATTTTTGCCCTAATTCTTCAGACGTTTTTGAACAGCAACACGCTTTTAATGTACTCAGAAACTGTTCAAATAGAGTTAAAACAATTCTAGTATGCTGTAATAGCTCAAGTTAAAATGTGAAAATACATGTAACATACTGCGAATTGAAAGGACAGACAGTGAGTGCTTCCTTCCTTCCTGGTAAACGCAACATTGAGTTGACACGTAGCCAAAGACATCATTTAAATCTGGAGAGGTCACAGGAAACATTAGCAAATTATCTAGCCAATGCTTTCCTAGATCTCTCGGGAGATAACAGAAAAGCCAATCTATTTGCCTGATCGGTATCTTATCGGAATAGGCCGAGAAAAGCTCACAGTAATTTCACTTGATATAATAGAAGATTTCCCTCCACTTTGAGATTAGGTTTGCCTTGGGGATTGGCGCTATAATTGTACGCCTCTAACAAGATGAGACATTTCTGGAATTCACAACTATATTCTCTATCACACGTGCAAAGGTTTAAACGTGTGACTGAAACAGGTAAAAAGTGGGTGTTAATTGAACAAATCCTAAGGAAGTTAGCAATCATCTTGTTATCCATGGGATGAGAGCATAATTATTGAACACTACATAAATTAATACTTTCAATGCATCAAATACAACTACTAAAGACGAACTTAATAATTTTGGACGAACGGAAACCTGAAGTTGCTGTTTTTTCCCCCCTACTTCTTCTTGTTTAGCTGTTTAGACATTGGAACACGGAAATCTAAGTGTCCTTACAGACTGAACAGTTTTAATATGCCACGTTGAAGTTTGATATACTATCGTTGTGGTTGGTCACAACCAGTCACAAAATGTAGACTTTTTTTCAGACTGACAGTGATGTAATGACACCAAAATGTCATATTTATAGACAAAATAAGAGTCTGGACTGAGGTTGCGGGAGCGCACCATAGACGCGTGATTACAGACAAAAGCCACCGAAATGAAAGTGTTCGACATCAAAGGGAAGTCTTAACAAGCAGTCGTGACAGGTCGTAAAGCCGAGAATGTCGGAACCACATTTATCCTGATGAGACCTTAACAATTGATAATTGAGTCGGATAGGCATGTGTCCAAATCATGTGTTAGTATTGGGGTGGGCACATTGTGACATTGTGCAGGCCTTGAACATTGTACAGGTTATGAACATAATGTTTTATTTTCTATCTATCTTTTTCATCCCTGGAGTTTCATGTGGAAAATCTCATATTTGTATATCAGTGTTATCAGCTGAAGCATACAAGCATTTGGAAAAAGGGTGGGCTCCTATATTATCTTCAAAGATAAGTTTTAAAAAAGTGTATTCGAGGGCTGCAGGAAGCTAACAATAAATCACAGCTCAGTTATATGCTTATGGGCTTGTGTATTTGCATGTCTTTGATCATAAATCAAAGATGTACACTAATCTGTTCCGAACGTGCAATACAAAAGGGAAAGTTAGGATGAATAAACACTCCTCTTAAATTTGAATGTTTGCACATTTTCATCACAAGACTGAGCTAGTCCTCAAATGATCAGATTAAGTCTGGCCTGATGGATAGGCAATTTGACTGGTCAAATAACATTGAGGTTCCACATGTGGAGAGAGGAACGTAGATTGACAGATAGATCCATGGAAAGAGAGAAGGTTTACTGAGTAAATGATTTAATGTCTTCCTTGTCAGGCCAGAGCTGAAATTTCTGTTGGTAAAGTCGTCGTCTGTGACCTTAAAGATGTGGAAATGAGCCATCAGTGAACTTGAGGCCATCTGTTGCACAGCTGCAGACAGGGGAGCCATCCACCTCCAGAGACGAGCCTTGTTTTTTGTCTTTTTTTTTAGAGGATGAGGGACTCGGGGAGGGCATGCGCAAATACAGATAACACCAGATCTTACCTTAATCTTCTGTCCATCACCAGCCAGTCGCCATCAGACTTCTCTCTGCCCTATATTGCTTTGCCCTCCAAGGTTTTGTTTTAGTCAAGCCCGGCTGAGCTCCTTTCAGAGTCGACGGCCCGTCTTGACACGAATGAAGACTGACAGCTGTGGCTATGAAGTGGAAACAGATCTGTGGCTGTCTGCGTGGCCTCTGAAATTCCACAGTTCTCTAGGGTCAAATCAGCTGTCCTTTACACCCATCGATCCAAAACCATTGATCCTTTCACCGCTTTAATTTGCTTACGGGTGTCTGATTAGTAATGATTTACGGAGCCCTTTGCTCTCTTGGCAAAAGCCTACAAGCGTGCTCTTTGATGAATTAGCTACTTTCCTGTGCCCTTTTATATAGGAACCTTTTAAAATTTATAGGTTGGGTCCCCACCCACCACCAGAAGAGCCCTCTGGTGATCAGTGGAAAATGGAGGAGTTTGTTTTTCTGTCACCACAGTAAATCTAGCGGTAGGGGTCACCGGCTCAAGAGACACTCGTACCAAAAAACATGAGCTGAGAGCTTTCTGCGACTCAACTATTGATCACCCAGATGTAAACATTAAACAGGAGAAAAAATACATTTCTAAGTAAAAAATGTTGTAGCAGAAATTCAAGCCATTCAGGGTCAGTGGTCACTACTGTGGAAAAATAGTTGTTGGGTTATTTAGTGAAAGGGGAATATGAGTTGGAAAACACAGAAAACAGTCCATTTTCAGGAGGCGCAAACAATCATTTGATCCCAGTTAAAAATGGATTGGATGTCTGTTGGTGTCAGTAACAGCTAAAGATTCATAATGTCAGGATTTTTTCCTTTTCATATCGCAAAAGTGTTTTTTTAAAATCATAAATGTTTTTAATTTGATTTCAAAATATTTACTCATGATTTTTATTACCTACTTTAGCATTTTGCTTTATAAATTATTTATTTTTAAATCATTGACCAAAAAATGGATCCCACAATTAAGTCCCGCTCTTTATGACTGTCATAAAATAATCATTATTTGTTGATTAAAAGGTAAAATGGCACAAACATGCAAAAAAAACCCACCAACATACAGTATTTGGCACGTATTACAAACAATATTATCACAATATGTTATACTATATGTAAACTCATGTTATCATATGCACTTTCTGCAAAGAATTAAAGTAAGTACAAACCCTCACTTTTTTGGTTCAAAGAAAAAGTATTTAGTCAGTCGTGAGCAAGAAAATCCACTAATGACGACATCAAGCATCAATATTGGCTGAGTAGCTATGAATGTGGTACGTCTATAAGTGCCAAAAAAAAATATGGTCTGGCAGGACAGTTTAGAGGAAAAAGCTCCAGGAACCATGGAAGACAGGCCCACAAAAAATGGCTTTAAAACCTTCTCTTTTGGCGCATGACTAAGGTATCTCGTTTAAATGATTTAGTCTCGATATTTAAAAAACTGTATGGTGATAACAGTCCACATGCCAGTAGGTAGTGATGCCACTTGGCAAGGAAACACTTCTCACACTAGGAACTAAATAAAAAGGGAAAATGTGTGTTCCAACTCATCTTTTCCTTCAGTTTATGCGTGGGCTCACATTTGTGAAAACCGTCACGAACACAAACAGAAAAAGGTGTCAGCTCGTGTGCGCGCATTATGTCATGCAGTGTATTAACTGTTTAAGGTTTCTCTATGTACTGTCATGAAATCCTTTTAAAAGAGGCTCGAGACGTGATATAGAAAATGGTCAGTTTAGAATTGGATTGACCGGTTAACCACAGGACCACGTACGTTTTCAGCATTTAAAAAGTAGCTTGCCGGTAATGAGATTCCCGGAGAATGTTGGAGTTGTGCTCACTTAGAGTTAAATGAGGTTTTGCACATTTCATAATTCCATAGTGGACGTCTCTTGCCAAAAGTCAGTTGGCCGAAGATTCAGCTCATTTGTTCCTTCTGGTTATTTTGAGTCCATAACACTCTAAAGTGCGGGGAATCAAAACAAATTGGTGCTTTCAGATGGAGTAATGCATATTTTTAGAGACAGTTAAGAGGCTGGGAGCAGTGCTTTGGAGTTCCGCAGGCTTCACACCGTCTTTGTCGTTGAACATCAGAGGAAGCTCCTTCCCCCACAGACACGCGCATGACTTTTTAATCTAACTTTTGGAAAGGCAATCAGATGGGAAAAAGTCAATGACGATGTACTGTTTCCTTTTTAAATGACAATGCCATTTGCAGTTGTCAGTTGACAGCATTTGGAATCTGTCAGTACAATTTGACAAGGCGTTCTGAATGTCTGCTGTCATTTGATATTTAAGAAGAAATAAGCATGCTCAATTCCATCCCTTACATTGGAGATTCTTTACCATAAATATATATAATGCATTTCACAATTAAGGTCATTGGAATGGTTAGTATATCATACAGGAGTAAAAGTCAAATTTCTGCATGAGGTGTGGCTGGGGTGAATTTTTAAAATGAGCACATCACTGCTGTGTTTGTACGTGAAAGTTTGCCTCGGCTCATTTGCCTGCCAAAAGACATGAAGGCCCAGGTGAAATGATGTGTGACACACAGGCCCTCAACCAGGAGCCGGTGGCAGTTGTTGCTTTGATGAAAGTGCGTGCTTATTGGTCCCTTGCTCAAATATGACAGCCTGTCTTCGACGTTGACAGTAAATATCTCAGTGTTGGCGACATCACTCCTGTAGGTAGGGGTTTGACATACCCTTCAACGCCCTTCTCACTTGATTTTTCACTTGTTGTTAGTCTTGTACCCATACCATTTTTGGGCTCCCGGAATTTTAAGTCCTCACAACATTTGAACTGAATCATGGGTATTGACATCATGTTTTACATTAAATATTCAAATTAAATGACGTTTCTGCTGTCTTTAAAGACAGAATTAAGAACTACGGAACTTATTTTGGATAAAACCAAATGCGTACATAAGAATTTTTAACAAAAGCTACAAAAATTTACATTTGTTGTTTAGTTCAATTAAAGAAATAAAATAGATTAAAAAGAATACAATATGTACTGACTGTTTGCCATACTTTTTAGAAATTTCCGGATGTAAATACATTTTAAAAAATCAATTAAAGGTAACTCAAAATAGCAAATATTTTTTTCCTTATTTTAGCTCACGGTTTTAGGTTTCGTTATCTCGCAAAATAGTCTTCGATTCATCCCGGCAGTTCTAATAGTTTGCAGACGCAATGGAAACCAGAACTACGACATGACTAATGTCAAAGACTAGTTTGACACCCCTGACACACAGAAAAACTCGACCATTCACGCTTAAAGTCGTACCATGACTGAGTAGGAACTAAATCCACGTTTCATCCTTGAAAACCACACTAGTGAACCCACTACACTCTGAATGAGTCTGCTTTGCACAAAATATGTATTGTGATTTTTAAAATGACATTTAGGTCAGTAAACAGAAGTCCTTTGTGGTCTGGACCGTCAAGGGAACAATGGGACGAGATTGCATCTGATTATTTAATTGATATTTGAGACTCAGTACAGATTACGAGCATTGTAAGGACAAACGGCTCAGCGATAACCTCGCATCTGGCCCGATGGAGAGACAGAAAACAAAACAAAGAGAGCCTTGATGGCTTCAAGATACCTCTAACTTAAACCCTACCCCACCCCTGAGAACAGGGACGAGGAGAAAAACAAACATAATAGACAATAACATCATTTGCGCATACGATCTCCCGAATCAAAAAGCACCTTTTGCATCTCGTATGCAAGTTTGGGCTGATCTGGCATTGTTAATACAAATCAATTGGCTTTGACTCCGACAAAACAACATGCGGGTGGTTTCTGGTGTTTTCAGAAGCAGAAATGTAATTACTGCTCTGCCCTCGTCTTCAAAGTAAGAGACAATAACACGCCTCGCATGCCGGTGTCAAAAGTACAAGGTCTTTCAATGTGCATTGTCTCTCACAGTCAAATTACCCCTTCTCCTTTGCACTTGGTGTGCAATCAAAAAAAAAGAAAGAAAGAAAGCACCAAGCAAAGCCCCCCCGTGTGTGTTGTTTCCAGGCTTCTGTTTGTTTGGATATATATTTGAGAGCGCACGCATTTTGTGTGCGCGGTGGGTGTACACTCCAACACATAGCGGGCCGATGATTGCTTGTGACGGCCGTATTGATTTCTGTCAAAAGCAGAGCTCGCGATGCCGCTGCGAGACAGCAGCTGGAGATTTCTGATAATGACCGACTGATTCCGCTGGGGACACCTGGGGAGTGAAGCTCTTAAGGCCGCACACAAACAGACATGCTTAGATGAGCACAGGATGGGGATATGATTTATTTATTAATTTTTTATTTTTATCACTCTTCATTCTCACTAACAGTATAGGAGGCATCTGACTGCCTGAAGTGTAGGTCATTCAGAATTTTAAATTCTTAATTTCATCAACACTTTTTAAATGTGTTTTTGGAAAGTTGTGTTCCAATATTTGTGAATCTTTTACCAAAAAAAAAATCTAATTTAAAAATTAAGTAGTATAAGTTAAATACAACTGAACTGTAGTAGATTGAAAAAAGTTTACTTTTGACATTCAATAAATCCAATCTCTTGCATACCAGTGTGCCACTGATGGTGGTCTTACCATCATTTGAAAATCTCCAGGCAAAACATTACAACACAGTGATAATTTTACAATTGGCACACTGCGAGTCCCAGGGATTCGCTTGTCTGAAAACTGTGCGTCCCAGGAAACTTGTCACGAGTCCCAACATACTACGGATGCAAATAAAACATAAGCAACGATATATAAACATTCAGATTTAATTTATTTATTATATGGTTTAGGGTTAGGGTTTATTTATCATTGTACTAGTCTTTCAGCTCGTAGATCCTCCTCTCTTTGCAGCCAAAAGTCTTTTGAAATGTGCGTATTTTTCCTTGCTTCCCCCGTTTTGCTTCATGATCATCGATCGAATCTTCTGCAGTTCTTTTCTTACTAGTTGTATTTTTTAACTGCGAAATAACTATCCAGACTGTTTTGCTTTTTCTGAAACATTTTTTATCTTTCTTACACTATTACGAAACTCTTGCTATCGCTTTCTCTCCTTCGTCTGCTAGTGTCTGCTAGTCTCGTTCACGCGAGAATTATTTCGCAAAGATTATGTGGAATAAATTGGTTTGCTATCGGATATATGTGTTTTGGTTTTTTTTTTTGATAAAAATTTCTTTGCGTCCGAAAAAAGCACATTACTTGAAATTGTGCGTCTGGAAGAAAAGCTGTGCGTATCAGACGCAGGACGCAGAGGTAACGAGAACACTGCAACATATCTTATTTTTAAAATTCTAAATAACTATTCAACCCCACTAAAGTGTTCCTCTTCAATCCCACCCCGGACCCACACCGCCATGTTGAGCGCAACTATTAAAAAAAATAAAAAAAGTAAAGCTCATAGCAGGCAAAATACGGTATCATTAGAAAACACAGTTCCAAAAATGTTACACCAGAACGTATCATGATCAGGTGCATCCTACTCCCAAACCTGTAGCGAGGGTAATAGAACAAACACGCTGAAACGTAACCTTGCTGTTTCTTGTTTGTGGAGGCCAAATTGACAGTCATTGCCTTTGTCTAAAAATGATGTCAAACTGTGAGTCCAAAATTGGAAATCTTTCTGGTCGAGCAGAGAAAACGGCACGCTGTGCTAGGATAGAAAAGTTGACATGGGCACAGTCAACAGTCGATTGTCTTTAGTCCCAACTCTCCGCGTCAATGCCGAGCCACTTCCTGTGCACTTTTCCTCTCCCCTGCTCCGGTGGAGGTGGTGGTCGGGTGTCCTCTCCTTCCCAGAGGGGCCTTCCTCTTGCTCTCCCCCTCTTATCATCTGCCACATGAAAGGATTTCATTACAAGCTGTGACACCAGTCGCACCCTAAGCCAACCTGTTCTTGGAATCCCATCTAAATAGCGTCACATTGTGTTCGGTAACATCACGCATTGTAACCTCCCTGTCTGCCCTTCCTGTTTTATCTTCTCTTGTTCTTTCCTAGTCTATTGTGTGTTGTCATTTTCCTTCCTTTCCATTCTTATCTGATCCCCCCCCGCCCCCCCATTCCCTGTCTGTTTTCTTTCGCTCCCTTTCCTCACCTCTGCGTTTCATTCTCTTCCTCCGTCTCTATTTCAGCCCGGCGTGCCCGACAGACGCCCCTCTATAAAATTCTCTTTTATTTATAGCTTGTTTGCTTTTATAAGGCAGCTGCGTAGACCAAAGTCGCCGCTGCTGTTTGATGTGCACATCTCTCATCTGTGATTAGGAAGTGAATCTTTTCAAAAAGGGGGACAGGTTGTTAAAGGAAACGACTGGTGTACAGCCTCCTTAGTGGGGATTATTCCACACGTCTTTTATTTGCCTCCTTTCCGTTGACGGCGCATAATTCACGGCCCCGGTCGCATCCGATGAGCTGAGCCCTTCTAGCAGAGAGTCTGGAATTTCGGAACAATCACCGCATCAGGAAACTGTTAGTTGCGCAGTTTGGGGGGTAATTAATAGGAGACAGGGTCTTATTGGTTCTGCTGGCTGCCCTCGTTTAGCAGTTTGATTTATTTACTCAACATTCACCTAAGCTCAGGTTCTGTGCGCTGTTACAGAAGGGCCTTTTCCAAGCGTGTCATAAATAACTGGGTGGCAAGACTTTAGTGGGACCACTGAGCGCAGGTGGAGATGAATCGGATGATAATGGCGGATAGGGAGCTCTCGTGCACTGCATTTATCACGACCAATGCAGAGACAATGCCACGCCACGGGAGGGATTGCTTTTTAAGCTCCTTGCGCGCACTTGTTTGGCACATATCGCTCATCCTGTGCTGACAGAACGCCAATTAAATTGTATCCAGTCCAGCCTAGATGCTCTCACTCCACAGGCTTTGCAGTGTTCAGTTGTGTGTGTAATGGTGGTAGTGGGGTGGAAGGTTCATAAGCAGGCTAGAAGCAAAACAAGTTGCAGCAATAGTGGCTTTTTGGGGTTTTTTATTCCACCGTAGCTGCCATCGGAATCAGCTTTGAGCAATGAAGAGCATTTAAAGGCTGGAAAAAAAGCAACTCCCACTGTCAAGATGCTTTGAAGAGCTGCAAAGTAATACAACCTCAGATTAATGTCCTCATTTAGCGACGGAGGTGGTTTTGATGGAAGACTTTATAGATTTCGTAGGCGGACTCAAGTCCTCTTGAGGATATTAATTTTCATCATTGTTTGAAATACTTGAGCCAGAAAGAATAGACCAAGGGGTGTTCAATACGTCGATCGCGAGCTACCAGTCGATCGCTAAGGTACTATTGGTATATAGTATGACAGTAAGATTTGATCAGGGGCCATCCCTTCTCCATCAATACGGGACGCAAACTTCTATTTCTCTGTTTTAAGGGATGGTTGGCATCCTTAGTTAGAACCCACCAGCGATTGGACCCCCGATCTCAGGACTGTGAGGCGGATGTGCGATCAAGTGAATTTTTACTGCAGGAAGATTTCAATTAGGTTGTCGAAATTTCTCCAGGATGATCAATGGAAACCTAATGCTTCTAAGCCTCTTTTAAGCTTTGTAGTAAAGACAGTTGATGCTTATGTATACATTTCTTGTTAGTCTTAATACACTTGCGAAAATGAGTGATGAACTCTCTCAGAACCAAAGTCGATGACAGATGTCCAATCATGTGGCTCCTTTCATCATTCTCCTTTGTGAATTTAAAGTTGTTTTTACCAGTAGGTGTCCAGTGTATTGGAACTGGCCAAAAATATCACATTGTCATTATGGGGTTTTGTGTGTGGAGCTTGGAAGGAAAAACACATTTATTCAATTTTTGAATGAGGGTGTAACTTAACAAAATGTGGAAAAAGCAAAGCGATGTGAATACTGATGCATTTTGATGATTTTTATCTTGCATTTTGCTATTTAAAAATCCTTTAATGACTACTTATTTATGTGTGCATCTCATTGTACTTGTACAAGGACGATATTACCATTCAATTCATGCTAGATAGCTTTTCTACTACAACGAAGAACATCTTTTTTATGATACTTAATTTAAAAAAAAAAGTCCAAGTATCTTTGTAAGTCATTCTTTTTTCTTAACCACACTGACTCTATATGGGAGGTGGTGCTAACAAAAAGATTTTATCTGCACAGACAGTCTTAAAGTGATTGCATATTTAGCCAGAGGGCATATGGCAGGTCAGTTCACTCCAACACAATCATGCTATATATCTTCCCTCCCTTTGCCCCCCCCCCCCCCGAACAAAACCCTTTGACGAAATTCAAAGTGATGGTCCAAGCAGGAGTGAAAAGAGAGCCTTGATGCAGGAGAATTGAGCCTTAGCCATGCGAGCCCGGGTAAGGAGACCTCCCTCTGGGCCTGGCAGACCAATCCAGCCTATTGATTTTCTGTCCTTTCCTTCAATATCTGGAATGTGCCATCGCCAATAGATTATGACAAACGTGCCCGCCAGAGACCGTCGATCCTTTAATCGAAGATGATAGAAGACAGCCCAGGATGGAGCGCATTTGTCCCTCCCCAAAGTTACCTCCTTCCATAACCGTCCATAACCACAATGACCTCTGGTGGAACAAAGCTTTTTGTGGCCGAGCATCTCCACTTGACTAAACTTTGGCCGCACGGTTGCACACAATGGAGTCAGTGCTTTACAATAACAACCTCCTGCCAAAAGCACAGAAAACATGGCGGTAGAAAACGCTCTGTGCTCTATTTTGATGAAAGTAACAAGCACAGCTTGTTGTAAATAGGCTTTCTGCGGCCCGAGGCAGCTTTTCTCCCTGGGGGACGTGCTTTTTGCATCTCTCCCAGGGTTGCTGTCGCCTAAGGGAAGAAGGGAGGCGCAAACAAGAAGTTGCCTCAGCTCTTTTGGCAAAAAGGAAATCATCTCTGATTAGGTTTACCGCCTAAGATTTTTGCCTTCTCGGATTAGAAATAAAATGTTGAGATTACAATACAGGATTGTGTTTGGACCTGCTTTGTTAGCTCCGTGAGGATTACCGTCCAGGTGCACAGGGAGAAAACTGGCTTCTCAGGTTGCCCTAGCTGGAGTGACGAAAGATTGTTAGCACTCTTTCCCTCTGCAAACACTTCCGCCTGATAACTCGGCTGTGTGCTTATTCAAATGAGTTTTGCTGTGGGCGCTCTCTTGCAAATCAGCCGCCATCCGCACTCGCATTGTCACACAAATTAAAAACGGATGTTACGGGGCAAAGCGGAGGTGAAGTCTAAGGTCGATCCCACCTCAAACTCGTTTCAGCCCGCACTCCCGCGGGAAACTCGGCCACGGCTTCTCTCTCCTCTTAAAAGTGGACGCGAAAGATGAGGGTCTGGCTGCCACCTACATTAGCGATTTATTTTTTTCTCCCCGTTTTTCTTTTAATAAATCTCCACAAACCTCTCCTTCAGTTACCTTTCTCCCCAATGCCTTTAAGCCCCTCTGATCCTTTCCAATAATAATGGCATTGCCAGCCAATCTCTCTGAAAATGGGTTCAGTGCATACCTAATCCCATTTAATTACTTCGACACACAGGGCTCAGGACACACTCCTCAGGCAGCCAGCCCCCCGCCCACCCCGGTTCCCCTCAGCCCCTCTTCCTGTAAGCATGCCCTGTTTGCGCCCCAGCCACCTTTCTTCATGAATTATGGATCCTTGGCTGCAAGGCGAGAGGTGATCATTCCGCTTGCTCTGTCATAAGGCTCAGGCAGAGCTTGGGCTCGGTGTAAATATGGTGCCTGTCTGGGCTTGAGGTGCCCTATTGTGTGCGGTATTAAAAGCTCACCGCTTTCCCTCGCACTCCCTCCGCCTCAGCAGGGGGGGCTTCAGGCGTAATCACACAAAACTTCCAGCACTCAACTCGGCCCAAGGCGGCCTCCCACCGACCGGCATTACGGCTGGCGGCCATCGTACCTAGAGCGGAGGGGAGAAATGAAAGGGAGATGGAAAATGAAAACAAGAGAAATGGACTAAATCAGCTCAGGTTTTTTTTTTCTTGTTTTGTCAGCATAAACATTTCTTCCTGGAAAAAATAATCACCACAGTAGGAAGTCAAAGTTGGCCAGAACTAATGTTGAGGGTGATGTAATGATGATGGGACTTGGAGAAACTGACTATGAAGAATGGTGGGAAAATCATTGGGGATCATCTCTTATCTCTTATTATCTGTCCTAAATCTGGCTGATAGATGTAATCCAACATCTTTTCAGTTCTGATTTTCCTAAAAAGATGCACTTTCAATAGCTTTCTAAGTCGGGCCATTACAATTACTTTTGTTACATGAAGAATCTTTAATTATATTTGGCCTGTATTTCCATCATGGCAATGGTTTTAATTGATCATTGTTTCAGCTTGCCCCTGCCATCAATGCAAACAACAACAAAAAATTATTCAAATACATTTCTCTGATTTATGTATTGACAGCATGATACTAATATGAATGGCAATTCATAGACGTAAAAGAAAATACTGAAATTCTACAGGTTCCTCGTTTGATTGGAAATCATCTTGTGTTAAAGGTGAAGAATCCAACAGAATTTAGGATGAATTTAAGATTCTTTTGTGGGTCATATCCAGTGATATTTTAATCATTTAAAAAACTGAGCTGCAGGTGGCCTATAGGCTGTAGTTTGGACACCGCCTCTTCAGGGCTACTTGCTGCCAAGAATTTTGACAAGGTTGAAGGAATTAGTCCCGAATATCACTTGCAAGAACATCTGAATCTTATTCAGGGGTTAATTTCGAGCAGTTTAAATGATGCCAGGTGTGCAATGAATCCCATTTAACATGAATTCTAAACACCACCACAGTTATGAGCGGGTGTACAAAACCCAACTACAACAAAACTGAGAAAAACCTTGAATTTTCTTCCGCTCCAAGATACAAAAAACTAGCAGATGCAACCGTACGTCGCTGGCGGAATCATTTATAAAAGTGAAGTATAGAGCTAAATGAAGTACAAGGCCACCCTAAAGACTTTATAATTGCCAATGTCAACGCTCTCCCCTTCCCCAAGGAGCAGAAACGAATGATGATGTCTGTGTCAGCTGTGAGATGGTTGGACGCTGTCTGTCAGGGCCCTGAGCACATTTCCCTGAGCTGGATATAGACGGGACTTGTCTCGCTGCCCTCAGCGGCAGACAGACGTCTCATCTTTATCTCTCTAGATTTCTACCTAATCTGTTTCTCTCCCCTTGGCCTCTCTTCATGAATCTGCCATAAATCATTTTGGGATTCGGGCCCCGTTTGCACACGTGCTTTCATAAAGGGAGAGGAGCGGGCATCAGATATCCAGACTAAATAGCGATCAAATTACACAGGATATGAAATGCTGTAGTTTGGAATCCATTACCCTCCTCCATATGAGTCTTCTCAATATGCCGGGTCCTGAAGGGACAAAAAGCACAGATGGTAATGTATATATATATATGGGCAATATGTATAGGACTGAGCCAATAACTACAGCAGATGACAGTCGAGCCAAAAAAGCATCTAAGCTAAGCGCACGCAACTTGCTCCAAATAAAATCCCAAACACTCAAGTGCAAGTGGAGACCTTGAGAATGTATTTGCGCTTGCTTTCAAGCCGGCCACGCTTGCTTCTTCTTGCCGTAAACAAACGGGCTGCATTTCATGCTGAGCTTTGCTCTTGCATTGATTTGTTTTAGGTTAATTACAATGTTTTTTCCTTTTTTCCCTTTTCTTTGCCTCCACTTGAAAGTGTGCATTCAATGTACTAATTGCATTCAATAGCAAACTAATGGGGCGGCCCGGTGGTGCGACTGGTTAGCGCTGGGGTCCTGGGTTCAAGTCCAGGTCGGTCCACCTTTGTGGAGTTTGCCTGCGTGGGTTTCCTCCGGGTACTCCGGTTTCCTCCCACATTGCAAAAGCATGCTAAGCTGATTGGACATTCTAAATTGTCCCTAGGTATGAGTGTGAATGTGTACGGTTTTCCGCCCCCTTGTGCCCTGCGATTGGCTGACCACCGATTCAGGCCCAGAGACAGCTGGGATATGCTCCAGCACCCCCCTGAAACCCTAATTAGCTTGAAGCGGTTTCAGGAAATGAGAGAGAAAGCAAACTAATGATAGCAGTAAATTGACTGGACCTGTACCTGCCTCCATCTGTTCAAACCACTACCCCCGATACCCCCCCCCCCCTCGCCTCCTCTTCTTAAAGGTCTCTCCATTCTGACAAGTATTATTGAAAAATTCCATCGCCATGGCAACGGCCGACTCATTTAATCCACTAATTACTAACTAGCACAATTGTCTGTAATTGCTTTGGGGACAGAGTTAACCAGCGGTTCGTATGCAGAGCAAGGCTGTGCCTCTTGGTGCGGGACAAAGGCCAGAAAGGAAAGATGGTGCACTGTGGTAACCTTGCACGCACCAAAACACACACACACACACACACACACCAACACACACACACACACACACACACACACACACACACACACGCACATGCACACACACGCACATTTAAAAAGCAGGCCCACTCCATAATAATCATCATCTGTCTGAATCTCCAAGTGCAATATTAATTAATGGGCACGGTTGCTATGGAGATTGATCGCCGTATTCTCTGTCAGCAGTATTTAGTCAAATGGGCTCTAATGTTTGTTTGTTAATGAAGCTGTAAACAATATCGCTGCAAGTATTTATGACTTCAACAGCAGCTCCACAAAATTCAAGGACGCTCAGACAAAAAATCAAAGGGAATCGATTCTGACGCTGCACAAAGTTCATATTCATTCATATTTTTTTGTCTTGCATAGTCATATTACAATGTTTTCTAACGTGAATAGTTAGTAAGAATTTGGAGTTTGATATTAAAGCTGTCACAGTCTGATAACAACCTGACTCGCCGCAGAGTTAAATATTGAATGTTGATGTTAAAGGGACAGACAACACCTTCATTATGTGCACTCAACGTGAAAAGATCTTGTTTAATACATTGGAAAAAGGAGACCTAATTTATAATGGAGAAAAAAGTAGATAAAAGCCAGCCTTACCAGGAAGTGGGTTTTACTTTAAACATTATTTTCTCCATTATCAGAAGAATTTATGGAACATCACGATTTCCATATTTAAATTTTCATACACCTTCCATACTGCTGCTTATCCTCATGAGGGTGCAGGGTAGGTGGGGTTGACCCTCAATTGGTTGCCAGCCAATCCCAGGGCTTGCCTACCATATGATTATACAGGGTGGACTCTCCCAAATATGGATAGGCATGATAAATAAAAAGAGACTGCCTTCAAATGTCAACATTGACTCCAATAAGCTAAAATGTATTCATTTTTTTATATAATGTTCTCAGTTCAGTAGTTGTAGTAGTCGTATTTAGAGTCATTTTATTCTGATTAAAAAAAGAAATCATAGTTTTTGTTGAATTTGCAAGACAATACAGATCTTTCTGTTCCATAGCTGGTAATATACAGAGTTTTTGTTCCCAGTTTAAAATCTTGAGTAATGATAATTGTTGTATTATAAGGACACAATGAGCAGAGACAAGAAAATGAATTCTTGGTAATGTATGAGCAAATATCAGGGTTATGTATAACATCTACCATCCTTTTCTGTTTTTTGGGGTTTTTTTGAGAGAGAGTGGCTTTGATGGTAACAGCGACATCATTAAAATGATTGCCATAGATGACTAGTGAAAACATGAGGGGTGGTCAATGCGAAAAGTGCTTTTATGGGTTTGTGGTTTCACTCACGTGTTGTGTGTGTGTGTGTGTGTGTGTGTGCTTTTGTGTTCATGTCAGTGGGAGAGAGGGAGAGAGAAAGAGAGAGAGAACAAGTCGGGGCACTGAACAAACCCAAACCCCTTTGATTAGTGAGCGGCTCAAAGGATGGAGAGGCAATCCGAGAACTTCAGAGGCACAGAGGGGAAATTGCCTTGAACCTTGAGGTGTATGAAAGTGCAATTTGTGTCCCATCTGTTCTGCTTCTCTTCCATTAGAAGGAAGAAGGGTGTTCTAAAGCCACCGAGGAGAAAATACCCCAGTGAGGGCACGCACAGGCTCTAGTAGATTTAATTTGCCAGACGAGTCATTCCTCTTTTTCCCCTTTCGATCAATTCTTTTAAATGCAAGAACAAAGGGTTTCCATTCTTTTCTTTTCCTTACTTTTTTTTATTTCAATGCAAACTAGTTTTTTTTGTAATGCCCTCCTGATCGTGGTGACCTTCTTTCCAATGAAAAGAGTGTCCTGGTGGTGCTGAATTTCATTACTACTTGCATTACAGCGTGCAAAGTGCCTTGATCAGCTTCCTTGATTTTTCGGCCTTTTTTTTCCCCCAAATAGATTTGCATGACAGAGGCCAAGAACAAGTTTGTTCCCCGGGCAACGGATTGTCGCCATTTGCAGAGGGAGCGGAGGTGTTACTTGAGGACTTGGAAAGTGTGCCATCACAGATTAGATGGGCCCAAAGGATGCATGATTGTCGGCGTGAAGATAGTGGAGAGCATTAGTGGAAACGGAGAGTGACATTTTCATTGATTTTCATTTTAAGTATCTCAGCACAAGGAAATCTTTGATGTACTAATGGTGCATTAAGTCAACTGTTGGCAATTGAGCTTTTTCCAGGGAGGAGCGTCGTTAAATAGCGTTTAGATTGTGGAGCAAAAAATATGAAGCATTTTGTGAGTCATCTTTGAAACAACTGCAACTTGAACATTGACGGTTTGTCACAGAAATGCTGAATCTATTTAAGATCTTTGCACAAAAAATTGGCCTATGACCACGATCTGCCCTCTTTTTGTACTAAACCACTGGTGTCAAAGTGGCGGCTCAGGGGCCAAATCTGTCCTGTCGCATCTTTTTTTGTGGCCCGGGAAAGTAAATCATGAGTGCCGACTTTCTGTTTTATGATGAAATTCAAATGAAGATTGCAAAAAAATTACTAAATTGAATGTCCAAAAATGATCTATCGATTAGCACGATCGAGAAAGCTGTCAATTTTTTCATCGATTAATTTTGGCAGCCCAGTTGGAAGACATAACGGCCCTCTGGATGTAATCGAAACTACCATGTGGCCCGCGACAAAAAAAAATGAGTTTGACACCCCTTTACTAAACTATCACCAAAATAAAGTCGTAGTTAAGTCATAATTGCAGCAAATATTTGTCTGGGAATTCGCAAACTCATTGCATACCATTCCTATGGCCAAAATGTCAGTTGAGATTTTTAGTCACAGTTTTTTCTTTTTGTAAAAATGCCTGAAACAAAAAAAAAAAAAAACAAGGGCATTCCAAAATTCTCTTCTCACATAGCTACTGCACTATTTCAGTGTCAAGCCAGTAATGTGTACACTAAATGTGGTTCCATTACAGGCCAAAGTTAAGACTGGTCAGGGTGAAAAGTGAGTGCACTTGGTGATTACAGCCTAGTTTATTCAAAGGACAGAGCACACAGCTCTTATTGCCAAGTGTGAAACAAATGGCATCCAAATTGAATATTTCAGTCTGGAGGAGTAAGATGTGGGATTTGCACACAAAGACTGAGTGACAGATTGAGAGAGAGGAGAGGCAGCCAACCTTTAACAGAGCTGCAGAGAAAAGACAGTAAATGGCAAGTTAGATTAATAGATTGGCAAGGTCTCGCAGAAGATGGGATAGTAATTCATCGAGTGAAAGAAAGGCAGCTTTTTTTTTAGGTCAGAGTTGAGTGTGGCGGGATGATGAAGATGGAAATATGAATACTGAATAATTCAGCCTCCACCCTTCCTTGAATCGAAAAAAGGATTAAGAGTGGCACACGGAGTCAAAGGTTAAAAACAATTGAAGACAAAGGCAGAAATGAGTCAGGTGGAAAGTGTGAGGCGGAAACAATGGGAAAAAGTGAAGACTGTATGCCCACTGAAATATGGAGGTCAAAATGATATTATAAAGCCTCTTTACCTTTACTTTTAGCGGAATAAAAATTATCACTAAAAGCTGAAATTACGTAGAGGATTTGGATTCCAGCACTTGCATGACAAAAAAGAGACAATCAAATGTATTGATATATTGATTATTTTACATTTTAAAGACCACAACTACATACCGATAACACACAGACATGAACAAAATAAATTTACAAAAATACATGCTTCTGAGAATGTGCATCCTTTTTTAAATCACTGAGTTCCTAATTTGTAAAGTTTTTTTTTTTTACTGAGCTGGTATTTACTTAGCTTAGTCTTTTCTACTCCGGTGGAATTAAGGTTGAACCCCGACACAACTTAAACAAAAAGGCATGCTAGATATTGATATATACTTTCAATTAAAACAAGGCAATCAGAAAAACAGTGTCAAAGTCTACTATTGTCCCAGAACCCTGGCAGATATCCTCAAACCTTTTCTTTTCTTTGCTTTGACAGCTTTTGTTCCGCTTTTCATGCCTGTCCTTCGTCCGTTTGAGAAAGACAGCAGAGGAGTGTGTCTGAGTGTCTTTGTGTGTGTGCGGGAGTGTTTTGGGGGCAAAATGAGGGAGTCCTCAATTCTCAGTAGGCTGTAGAAAGCTGTCAGAACTGATAGAACTCTATCACTTGCGAGCGGAGGTGCAAAATTGGGCCGAGCTTAGCACAAAGTCCATTGGAGTCAAACTTAGTGAGCAATGTGGAAAAAGTTGAAGCAAATGCGCCACACATTCACCTTTAGAATCTGGAGAAATTAACCCTTTTAGGGACAGTGGACACTACAAGGGAGAAGTTATTCAAATGTTGACACTTAAGAATTTTTAAATTTAAGTGTGACTATTTTGGTTCTTTTAAAAAGTTTTTTGGGACACTTTAATGCTTTGGGGACTATTTTTGTCAGCACAAAATGAGCAAATGTATTTAAAAAAATATTAATTATGATTATATATTTTTGTTATTTGACCAATATTTAGAAATACATTTATATATTTGAATACAATGTTGATAAAAATGTATGCTAATTGAATTGTAATAAATAAAAACCGAAATACACATTTATTAGAGTCCCATTTGTGCTTTGAAGAGTTTTTTTTACATCATATTTAACCTATTGCATGCTCGCTGATAATCGTAATATTTCGTCAATGCCTGTGCCAGACATCTGATCCATTTTGACTTTAAAGGTTTAAAGAAAATCATAATTCGTGCATGAAAGGCTTACTAAAGGAATATTCTGTAGCTTACAGGAATTTGTTCAAGTGTTTGTTAGTGTTATTTCTGAGCTTCTGCCAACTACAGCATTTATAATGTTTTTTCCTAATCTTAATGTCAAGCCAGTTAAAAGATTCACTCATTATTTTGCAATGAAAGCACTTTAAATTAATGATTAAAAAGCAAGAATCATGCAAATGCTGACATTGGGTAGTCGCCAGCATCACTTTAAAAGTTTAACCAAATAAAATATATTCATACGATGATAATTTTTTCAATGAAAGCTTTCAAGACAAGTTAACCTTGGGAGAGTCTTCAGGTTCTTTGGGCTTCTTTTCTCAACTGAAAATACTTTAATTACCGGGCGATAGCGCTTTTGAATGTGCACTGAGCTTTTGACAAGGTCTTTTTCTGCGCCGTTTAACAACTGACACAGGGTTGCGCTTCCAAGTCTTTTGTGTTGTCTTCCTACAGACGTGGAAAATCTTTGTATTATATCGTACTTCAAACCAATAGTGTCTACCTGCTGACGGTACTACTTCACAAAGTTTTATAAATACAGTTAAATGGAGGTATTCACTTGATTTTCTGATTACGAATGATTTATTTTTGCATGAAACAAGAAGTCTTATTTCATTTCAATGATCTGATCAAGAACTACTTTGCTTTTAAATGTGATATTTCTTGACAATTGTTGAATGTGTTCTCAATGTTAAAATTGAGCAATATTTGACAAACACGTTCTGACAGTAAATTTGAGCAAAAAACTTAACAAAATTTTTCCTGGACATACGAGGCTAGTAACAGGCTAGTTTTTCCTTGAATAATTCAACTATAGTAACTTCAGCTTAAATGGTTGACCTATAGCTGTTAATGTATTTAATGTATACATTATACACTCCATCCCTCTCTTTGATATAGAATGTAATTAGGTACTCTTTGATTGTTTTTTCAAGAACCTACACCTGTCACACGCACCAGTTCCAAGCTGACTCGCCATCACGTGAAGCCCTCAAAAAACAGGAGCAGGGTTTGTGTTCTTGGCAGACTCACTTTGCTGCCTCAACCAGATGCTTCATGCGTGTATGTGTGCGTGCTTGTGCGCATGTGTGTCTGTGTGGACAAACAAGGTTTTCTTGACGGTAGGCCGCTCTTTTCCGCTAAGTTGAGATTGCTAGATGCCCAAACTTGCATTTAAAGTGCCCTTGCACTTTCTGAAATATAACTTCCCTTATTGCATGTAACAAATGCAATCACATCTTCCAAATGTCTAAGCCGTTTTGTTTCCCCTGGGAAAGAAAGCCAATGAGTTTAACAGTCCCAAATGTGAGTGCTGTGACACTGTGTGTGACCTCCCCACACTCCAACACGTTTCTGCTGCCTTGTAATAGAGACGTATGAACTGACAAGGTGAGATAAACCACATTTCATCTCCGGTCAGCTGTAGACTTTGTCTGGTTTTCATTAAAATTCTAGAAACCATCTTGTCAGGGTACATATAAAACGGATCATTTCTCATCAAAGATGTAAAACTGTAGTGTATAGTAATTAGGCTATGATAACTCCAAATCGATTGTTATTGGGGAGACCATTTTTCTTGCTTTCAAACGATACCTGTTTTGAACTATTTTTGGGTAGTTATGCAAAACTGATGAAAAAAAACTACTGTGTTGTTTTTTTTTTTAGCTTTAGGATCCTCATCGCTAGGTAACAGAAGAGATAAGTAGAAAAGATGAACACAAATATGTATATATGAATATATATTTGTATTTCTTTTTATATTAACTTCTTGAAAGAGCAAAACCTCCATCAGGAAGAGCAAGACACCGCCTCAACTGTGCCTTAACTGCATGTTTGCTTATGGTTTCCTGCAAAAGTCTGTTGAGGCTGCAGGCAGTGTATTATGAATACATCTCATCTCTGACCGGTCGTACAGGAAACTAGATGCTTTTGAAGATTAAACATGACAAATTCTCCAAAACTTCACCACCCTCATATTCATCCACATTCGTCAGACAGACAATGGAGAAAATACAGTTTCAAAGTAAACAACACCATTTGCAGGATTATCAAAAGAGGATGACCAAACCTTGTAAATCCAGCCATTCATTTATTTGAAAGAATGTATTCAGGCTTAAATACGTGGCAAAATAATAACAGGTTGTTAAAAAAAAAAGCAATTACATTAAATAAAAATAATGCAGAGCAATTAAAGAATGACTCATTCGGGGTGACAAAGAGTAAATCCCCAGAGCTAGAAAAAAAAAACAATGTAAACATATGAAAAATACGAAAACTAACATTAAATCCAAATTTTTAAACTGCACTTTTCAAAACCGTCTCCTTAAATACGCACATCTGAAATTGCTAGTCAAGTGTAAACCCCGCCTCAAGAAAATGACACTGAACCTAAAACCACTACTTGTTCTCACTTCTTATTATTGTGACAATAGCAAGCACGGCTATGACGTTTCCCAGAACTGATGTCTTTACAAACCCTGCCAGGAAATGTTACTTTCAGTAGCAAACATTTATGCGGGTGTGGCAACACTATTTGGCAACCAACTGATCTGTGTTTAAGGGAGGATGTCTTGGAGAAAAAAAAGCAGAATTGCAGCACAAATCCCCACTAAGATGTGATTTCTAGCCGGCACACATACACACGAGGTCGAAGGATGTTGTAAAGACTTCAGTTTATATAAGTGAAAGAGTATTTCATCAACTGGGCCTGCATGGCCGCTCTGGCCCCTGATCTCTGTCCTGGCTTCCCCCCCCCTATCAACATCTGGCAGTCGGTAGGAAGTCTCTGGACCGGAGACACATCTATTAGCCAAGCCAGACATAAAATATTGCAAAATATGCCTGTCTACTCAAGTTTGCGACACAAGTATTTGGTAAATGTTTAACTTTGTCCCATTTTGAAAAAAAATCTGAAAAACCTTTAAATAAGACTTTGTGATGTCACTTTGTGAAGTACCCACCTAACATGGCCAGTAATAACCAATGACTACTTTCTTAGTGGATACCAATCACCTCAAATTTCCTGACAATTGGAAAGTACCGAGATATAAATGTTTCAGAACTTTTGCAAAACCTTGTGATGTAAATATTACTAATGGTGAATATTTGCTCTTTCAGTGACATGGACAACGGTAGGTGTATTTAAAATTACATGTCCCTAATAGATGTCCAATCCATGTGAACTAAGAGAAATGTTTATTCTTGCCTGCTCCCATCTCAAATGGATTGGATGCCTAGCGCTGTCAACGGTAGCCAATGAGTTAAAACATGCTCTTCTACTCTAATTGGTGTTCCCCTGGGGTGCATCTTAGATCCCAGCTCATTTGTCATCTACTACATATGTTTGTTTCCCCTTGGTAAAGTATTTACAGATACAGGCTAGCATCTGCTATTCTTTAAAGCAGATGACACTCAACGCTTCCCCATTCTGAAATTATACAATTTCAATTCCGAATCAATAGAAAAAGTTGTTGAAAAACCAAGTCTTTGGTAACTTTGGAGGATATTAATAATAATTTCAAATAACCTTTTATTTGTGTTTAAATTCCAGGAATGCAACAGACAAACTTTTCAAGTTATTTCTTCATTCATGGTGACGAAAATTACGTATATTTGTTCAAGTAAGATATTACTAAATGCTTAGATGCAAAATGACCGCCCACCAGTAGATGTTAGTGCTTCTCTAATGCATCTTTCTATATTGCTTTTGTTTCTTCATTGTTTGTTATTATTGTGGACTACGCAGTATTCATTGTTTTGAAGAGTGCTATAGAAATAAGACAAAAGCTTTCATACCTGATGCCCAAATGAGTTGTTAAAATGCTTTCTGAACAGGTGTCAAAATATTAGCCTGGGCTTTGCAATGGTTCTTTGATTTTCTCAGTTTTGTTTCTGATTCTTTCTTTTCCCCCCCATCTCCGTCTGCTGAAGGACTCTCCAACATCAATTTCCGGACATTTTAAGGCAGGCAATGAAGATTGAACTTGGCTCAGAGGTGTTGTTACCCTTGCACATATTGCGTTTTTATCGAATCTTATTCTGCTTGATCCCACCTTGCACTTGCCCCCCACTCTAGGCGACCCCAAGCTCGCCCTGAGCGCTTCCTCCGACCTGTGTGTCCTCTAACCACTTGACACCTTTACAGATTCATCCCCACCCCTTGGCAGACGACACATACTTTGCCCGTGGGGCACAATGCAGTGATCCCCGACAATCGATGGCAAATAAATCAATGCTATCTCTTTTTCCCATGCCTCTGTTGCCATCGATTTCCCCTCCAGTTACTTTGCCGTATGTTGAAAGTTTGCTCATTTAAAGTGAGTTTACTTTCAAAAAGCACATTTTAACAACAAAGGGCTGTCAGCTTCAAGCCAGACGCCAATGTTAGCTGCGGATGAGGCGTAAAAGAGCTTTATTTATGAGATGCGCTGTTCAAACAGAGGCTAGAGAGGATTTATTGAATGGCTTTATTGTGAGCTCTTTTTATATTTTTTATAGAGGCATGCCCAATCCCGGCTTGATTGGAAGCTCTTTTATTTGGTTACCTTAACAGCGACAAAGCAGCCATGCTTTGATCACATACGAGAAAGGGACGCCCAATGAGTGTTCGGATTACTCACCTATTTCTGTTTTTTTTGTGTGTGAAAAGATCATTGCTATCAAATGGAAATTCACCTCCAATGGGCTATCTACGCGACATGTCACCGGCAATGATATCTGGGAAATGCCCGCGCTGCAATATATTATTTTGAAAGCCCCATTTAATATAGCTCACAGTAAATTATCTCGTGTGATGTTTCGCTCGTCTCTCCCATAAATAATTCATTGTTTTTATGTGCCCCCGTGCCGCCTTGGGGGATTGGAACAGCTGAGTGTTTTCACAACGTATTTGTGTCCAATCTTCGGTGTATTGGGCGTACTCTAATCAAACCACAGTACACATGCCTTGAATGTTTGTTGAGTCATCTGCTTATCGGCTAATCAAATGACTTGTTTGCCTTCATGCCTGGCTCGCAGTGGCGCCTGCTCTTGATTGGCTCGTTTTCTATCGATTCTCTGTGTGTTTGTTTTACAGTAAAGCCCTCTGTACGTACATAATGGGAATGAAATCCAAAGGCAGCAAGCAGTGAGGGAGTGGACAGCTAAACCAGGATGAACTCGGGCCCCTCCGTTGCTCTGGAAATGGTTGACTTGCCTCATGAAATATCATTACCGTGTGCAACATGTATAAAGACGAGAGGTGATGCAGATGTATAAAGGTGCAAGTCATAGAGTGAATTTCTAAAGCAGGAGAGGCCAGCGCGGTGGCAGGCATGTATACCTGGCATTTGGGAGCATCAGATAGGGCAGAATTGATGACCTGGCTCACAATGGATTTCTTGGAGCGGGCTGCCAGACCGAGGTAATACTTTCAGGCTCTTATCAGCGCTGGCATAAGCTGAGTGCTGCATCACACACTTCCCAGCGTCAGCTTATTATGAGGCCATGATGTGTGATTGCTCGTCCTTCCCCTTTGGGTGTCTGTGGCTTGCTTCTGTGTTGGCAAGAGGAAGATAATGAAGATAAGAAACCTTCAAGGCCGTAAGTGACATTCTCGTTTTATATCTTGATCTACAAAGTATTTATTTTGCAAAAGAAATGGGTTTGTCTGATTTCAGTCATGCAGGATGGGATTTTGCAAATGGTCACGATTAGAGCAAATGACTAAAATAGGATGACATTTGGTTTCTAAAATGTGCAGTGTAGGGAAATATTTTCATTATCTACGTACATCCTTTTTTTCTATTAATTATTGATATCCTATTTAAAATAGTTACTACTTATTAAGAACTTGATTATTTTTCTCCATGAGTACTCGAGTTAATATTTGGGGGACTATTGAAAGAGTTGCATTACGTTGAGGTAACACAACTCTTGAATACAAATTTCTGTAAGTGTAGCACCTCACCTGTCACTCATCATAAGATTAAATACCCCAAATTATTGTGGTACTTGGCAATCAAATTAAATTTGAGATCATTTTTTTTGCCAAAGAGGACATAAATTCCATTTGGATGACAAAACCACTTTACAAATTATCTTTGTAAATGCTAAATGTGCAACTCTTACAGATCAGTTAGTGTGATTTAAAATATATATCTTACATCAGTCATCTACCAAACGTGTCAATTATGTTAGAAATATGTGTACTTATGGATGCCTTGCAGTACTTTTATATTTTGACATCTTTGGTCACATTTGCTCGCATTAAGGGAGGTCACAGTGAACCTTTGCGATTGAAAGATGGACAAAATACTACGAAGGACAAAACCTCGCATTGCGTTTTTGTTTCTGTTCTGACAGTAAATAGGCTGCGTATGGTACACTTTTTGACGCCAGTAAACAACGTGGTTTCAGACGCGCGGACGCCATGCATCTCTATGGTAACAATCGTCAATTATCGTGGATTGGCCGAGCCGTGGGAATGTTTGTGTTGGCCGGCCTCGCTGATTGGTCGGTAGGCGGTCCGTGCGGGCTGACGAGCCGCAGCGTTCCGGGTTATTGTCAGTCTCAGCAGCTCGGCACCAGGGCAGGACTGCCGCATCCCGGAGCTGCCGACTCTTTCATCCTTATTCCACCTTTTTCTCCTTTATCCTTTCTCCGTCTGGGTTCGCGCACCAAAAAGAGACCCTCCGGGTGTGAGGTCAGTGCACAAGATCCGCCGGAAACCATCACTGTGGATGCGGAGGAAAAAATACATCTCGAAGGGGCGAAAGTGACGGACCGAGCAGGAGCCGAATCGCCGGGATTGCTTTCTCTCTTCCCCGGCAAACCTTGGCGATTTAATTTTTTTGTTTGGTGTCAGGATCGTACCCTCGCTTTTTTATAAAATGTTTCTTTTCTTATTACTTTCTATCGACGCGTAACAACTGGAATCTTTTTATTTTTATTTCTTTTTTATCTTGCTTCCTCGCTTTTTTTAAAATTGTGGAATACTGCGTAGTGCATAAAATCAAAGGAGCCAGTCTTTCCACTAACCGCTTCGTGGTTTTGGAGATAAGAGCGAGAGAAATTTGAAGCAAGCCGGGACCTTTCACCGCGCTCCGGAGGCGAAGCGTCGGCAGCCTGAAGCGCACTTTGCGGTGCGCAATCGCTCCTCCGAGGACCGAGCTTTCCGCAAAATTTGGCAGCCGATCCGAGAAAAACAAACACAAAAACCCCTAAAAGCTTTTCAAGTGTGGGATTTAACTACAAGAAGATCCAAGTCAACCATCGTTTAACATCGCTGGATGGATTGGAGCAAAATGAAGCATTTCTAATTGGGAGCACACAGCTCGCTCCATCAATGTTGTCTATCTGCATGGAGCTCTAGTCTGCACTTGGGAACAATTTATGGTAAATATATTGATATGTTTTTCTAGCCTCTCAACCCTGCTTGTATTGTTTTTTTCGTTGTGGGCTCCTAACCAAAGATGTTAAAGGTTCGTAAAAAGCTGTCGGCTGGCCTAACGACGTCCCGGATGGGAGCCCATTGTGAGGGAAGCGCAATAAAAACAAGTGTCGTCAAACGGACATGTTTCGAATGGCTCCAGGAGCCACTTTGAAGTGTGATTGACCGGTACCGCTCCATCCCGCGGGCTCTGGTCCAGACGTGCGAAGCCTCTCTCACTGCTAATGTCTGCGTCAATTAGTGCTTCTTCAACCCGGAGTGTTAATGACATCTTCTGTGCTTTTATAGTCTTCCTGGACATTATGAGCAGGATTCTCTTTTTACTGCAGAGCTCGTAAAATTCAGTGAGATGTGAGAGTCCGACTTTAAAACTTTTCTCTCCCACGGATGATAGTGAGCTTCTCAGTGTGTCCCGCAGTCCCGGACAGATAAGAAATCTAACATTTGCTGCTTTAGAGAATTACAACTCAGAATTCAGAAGAACCTTGTTGTTTTTATTAGCCTACTGCTTTGGAAAACCCAGAAACCAGTAAATATGCCCTATTCTGATCTGTGAGCTTTCAAAGAACATCCCTGCAAGGAAATCCAGCACATGGTGGTTTCTGTACCAGCAAATCCAGTATTATTACACACCAAGGTTCTGGTAGTGCTTTAGCCGGTACAGAAACTATAATATATATGATGTACTTTGTCTCAGGGATGTTTACCATATTCAACATATAGTGCAATTTTGCATTTGAATGTGCATAATGATTTGACTTGCAGTCAAATGAGTTGCAAATATGTCCTATGATGCCATAGAGATAGGTAGCCCAACCACTGGGTTGGAAGATTATCCTGCAATCTTCTGTATTTCCTCCCTCGGTGGAGCCTGTCTGTCTCTCTCCAGTCGACAAGCAGCTTGCTGAAGGTAATATACCTAAACCCTCCACCTCCACCTCCACCCCACACCCCAGCCATGCAGGGCACCTGCCATGGAGCCTTCCTGGCTGTATTGAATAAAACATCCAGTGATGTATGAGGCAGGGGGCTTCACCCGAGGGGGCACAACTGCCTCATTTACTTCCTCCACTCTGCGCCTCTGACCTGCTGAGCAAATTGCGCTCATATTAGCTCTGCGGCTGCTCCTCACCTAAACAAATAGTCTTCCCAGCATAATGCTTGTCTTAACTCAACATGATGGTTGGACGAGGCACCAGGAAACAGCGTGACAGAGAAGCTTTAATATCTAGGTCACTGAATTACCTTTCTAGAGTTGAGCTGGGTTTTTTTCCCCTTTTTTATTCCATTTCTTGCTTTTTACTTTTGATATTTTTCTCTCACTTTGGACCTTCAAATACCCCACATAGGCTTTAACACGAATTCCTGGCTCATTTTGCATCCCTATATTCATGTTTTAGCCTTTAACCACCTTTAAAAAAAACATAAGAGCAAGTGAGGTTAAACATCACCTATTACGGGAATGCTGGTCAACTTCCGATTGGAAAATCAATTTTTTTTTCCATAGAGAGTAATGCAGATTGATATTTTCCGGGGTCTACCTGCTGACTTAATTAGATGTAAAGGCAATGTAACAAGCAAAAAAAAAGACATTTTGTAACAATGCACTCAACATGGAAGTATATGTATATTTTTAAATATAAGAATTCTTATCCAAACTCTTGAACTTGACAACGCATTGCTGTTTGCTCTTCAGTAACTTCAGTAAAGGTCTGAGTAATATATACAAGCTATTAGATATGTTTTTTCCTATATATAACGTTTGTAGGCTATGTTGAAAAATGCCTTTAAAAAAACATATTGAAAAGACAGTTTTGTTGACAATCAAACTTATTCCTTCGATATAGAAAATGAATTGGTCATTCATATAATAGCTAACTAGAAAAAAGTATACTGACAACAATAGTATGTGTTATAGTACTCTAAATCAATTATTTTATTATTATATTTGTCATTTGCACCAAAAGTCCTTAACAAAATTACAATGCAATCGCTTATAAGGAGCAAAATCTGATCTGCAACTCATTAAAGCTGTTTTCAGCCAGTGAGAATATTCGAGGAACTCACCAGCCAAATTAATGTGCTAAAAAGAATCTGAGCCTTTTCTTAAATTACACATCAGTTTGATTGATTGATAGTTTGGGCGCCTTAACATATTCCCTTCTTATTAATGCAGCTGGCTGCCTGCAGTGAAAAGAGAGCCGAATCTCTTGAAAATCGTTTAAGTTGCTGAAGTTTAATTTCCTGCTCTGTGTATTAATCTCTTCTTTAATCCTTGCATGGTTTGATTGTCTCAACACCTTCCCGGAGGCAGCCAATCTCCTTTTAGCAAATTACGATGACTAAAATAGTCACAGCATGAACGTGTGTGTGTGTGTGTGTGTGTGTGTGTGTGTGTGTGTGTGTGTGTGGGTGCACTTTTTATGCTGATTAATAACATTTAGGACACTTCTGTTGTCCACATCAGACATGCTGAAACACATCACACTGCCTTTGAACCAGACGTGCAGAGAGATATATATCTTTTAACTCGTAAACATCGGCAGACACTTAAAGCTCCGTTTCCTCTCAACGCTCCTCATTAGACTCTTGATCAAAGTGTTTAATTTCCTGAAAAGTTTAATGCGCCGGCAAACAAAAGAGACACATCCTGTCTTTTCTTGCGCTTTATGCAGCTTCATGATTTAATATAACCTCCATCGTTGTGATTATTGCACTATCAACAATACATAGAGACATGAAAAGGCATACAACAAAAGCATTATTCACTAATTATTGCGACAGTGGGATGAACACACCCTTCAACCAGTCATTTTGAATGAGGCAGATAAAATAGAATGTGACAGTACATGGATGTTGGTCTATCTGTGTTTGTGTGTGAGGGTCTTCTCTGCACAGCTGCTGGGGCACAGGGGGGCACTTTGATGTGACATTGTTGCCTCACCATATAGTTAGCAACTATACCTTCACAACTAAATCTATTTTAGGATGTTTGGGCTGAGTGTCAGACGGCCGCCTTGTATTTTCTGCACCGTCTAATGCCGTTTCAACCATGTCAGGGTCAAATGATGGTTCATGGCGGCTCCTAGTAAAGCATATTTTTTATCAGGTGCTCCAGTTTTATTGTGATCGCCAGAGTTGCCATTCCGGTTGGGCGGAGAGCTTTTGTGAGGCGATTGAAAAGGTTTAGCAAAAAGGGGCTGTGCTTTTCAGCGGTGTAGAACGTCCTTGTGTCACACGATGAAGTGTCTTTCTTTTTCTGGGTACTCTGGTTTCCTCTCTCATCCCATAAACATGCACCATAGGCGGATTGGACACTTCAAAGTGTCCTTAGCTGTGAGTGTGTGTGAATCGTTGTTTCTCTTCTTCTGTCCTCCCATTGACTGGAATTCGATTCAGGCTGTACCCTGTCTACTACTCATAGTTAGCTGGGATAGGCTCCACCACCCCTGTGACCCTTGTGAGGATAACCGGCTCAAAAGGCCTTTGTATTCCCCCCTGATAGACAAAAAAAATATTATCCTTGTCAATTAGCTAAATTATGATTTGATAAAAAACAGGTGTTATACAGGAAGGTGATTCTCAAATTTAAATAATACAAATAAAATTATAATACGTACAGGTTCTAAGTAGTTTCGCTTAATCGGAGACCAAATCCCAAAAAAATAATATGATAAACATGCAACCTTGTTACTATAACTTATTTTTAACATAGTAAAAGACAAAAAAAGCACTTTATCATGATATTCTGGACACCAAAAATGGAAACTATTCTAACTGACTGACTATTTTGAAGGTGGCTTACAGTACGGCTGTTTCTTTTGTGACCAGCTAAGATGAGAGTCATCCATCAGCTTGTTAACACCCGTGTGTCTCATGAAGTATACCAATGAGCCCCTGACCTCACTCCATCCTTTCCACCTCCATGTCCTTCCATTCTGTTAATCTCCACGGAAATCACGTCCCTCCAGACTTCCAAGTTAATATGTAGCCTTTAACTTTGGAAGGATAAGGTGAACTTGTGTATTTTTATGCTCCAAATGCACCCATTTGCTTTTCGTATGCGGTTAATAAGTACAACATGAGGCCTGAGCGTCCTTCATGGTACAAACTCTCCCTGCGGGTTAATTATTCTCTCCAAAGTTACTGTTTGTTCCATGTTCCTTCATTTTTGGGTGCACAAAAATCAGTAAAACTCAAGTGAAAAGGACAGTGAAAGCTGTACATTGCAGAAAACCCCATCATTGACTTGTCAAGTAGCGACCATCTGTTTTTCTTGCGTGCTTGATAGCTACGCGTCTTAGTTGGCGTTGCATGGAAGGGAGAGGCAACTGCAGGCGAGCTCCTTCCAAAGTGTTCCTGGCTGAAGGATAAAAACAAATGTGACACGCTCCCCAAGTGTGAATTTGCTCTCCTTAAAAACAATGTCTCTCCTGCCTTCCTCATGCTCACATTGATTTGTTCTGGGTGACAGTGCAGGCTGCTGTGAAATCACCCCGGCGTCATTGATCTCAGCGAGGCTCAAGGAGTCTGGCGACAGTGAGCAACATGGGAAAATCCTGCGCCTTGCCCTCTTCAACCCCGACCAGTATACCGCAACGACGGTCTTGGCCGCTATCAGATGGGCCCCCGCTCTGTCTCTCTAGCTACTGTATCTCAGTCTCAGCTGCGCTTTGATGTGTTTTGTGGAGAGGACCGACCATACATGCTGTTTGCTCCACCATTGTGTTTCACATTATCTGGCAAACTCTTTATTGCCGCTGTTTTCCATGCCAGAAGCAAGGCTGTTTTTTTTTTATCTCATGCAGGCCTCTGATTAATCCTCCCCCCCTCATGCGGGTGTACTTTAATCTTGAATGGAGATATCTGATTCTCCTCGGCTATTGAGGAAGATCAAGCTTTAATGGAACAAGGAACTGCACATCATCCTAATCTCCTTCTCCATGCATTTTGGCCGACTGCTCTCCCTCCCCAGGCTTTGTATCTTTCTGCAGAAGCAGGAAATACATCAGACAGATAAGATATTTTCTCTTCATGCTTTCGTAATTTATTCCCATTGGACAAAAGTGACCAATTTACATCCGCACTGTTTGATTACCTGATTAAGAGAATAGTGGGAGAGAAAAAGAAAGTTGCTGACATTAACCAATGGCCTTCCAGGACCATTGTTTATACAGAATAAAGATATTTTATGCCTTTTTTCATTCTATCTTTAGATACAAAATCTTTAAAAGATGTTTCTGAGTAAGTTTGCTTAACAAAACAAATCAATTAACCATTATGGAATGTCTCATTGTACCTAAGGTATTCGTGGTAGAATTAGACAATAATTAAAAACTGAAAAAAAATCTGATTTACTTATTTACATAAGTAAATTTGTCCTGTCGATCTGCAGGAATAGGTACATAAATAGCTATCTTCTGCTTTTGAGGGAAAAAATACTATTTGAACAAATATGCAACCCTGAAAATGGGATAAGTATGATAGATGGGGAATAAAATCAGACCATGTTAGTGATCGATTAAAATTACTGCATCAAATTATTCATTCAAGTACAGTATTTATTTTAGCTTTTTTCAACTTTGCCAGATGCTTTAATTTTTTCTAAATGTCCACCCTTTCTATGTATTGACATACAAAAGATGAGGCAATGCGTGACCCATGTCATCTGCCTCTAATTTCCTGGAGGGAGACATCAGCTGCATAGGAGCATCAAGGTTCAATGAATTTGATTGTACTGCAGTTTATCCAGGAATTAGCTATCGACTTCCATTTCCTTGCTCCATATCGCCCAATCACAGCGTATATTACGCTGACCAGCAATTGCACTGTTTCTAGCAGGTAGCATATTATGTACATTCTTTCAAATGTGTAGCACTTGGCTTTCACACCTCCCACACATAGTTTGTGTCTGTGACCAAAAAAAAAAAAGAGGCCATTACCCGATTGTACGGCGCTCGCTGTAAAGTAATGAAATTTTCACCGACTGCAGAAAAAACAATGTTGTCTGGTCTGGAGTGTAATTGCAAAAGCCACCTCACAATTTTCTCCCCCCAAGTTGACCGTGAATGCAACAGCATTTAATAAAACTCTGGAGATTTTTATCATTTATTGGCGGCGGCGGCGGCGATAGTAAGCCGAGGCGGATAAAACCCATTCTGTTGACTTGGTGAATTAATTTCAACCAAGCCGCAAACTGTAAAAGACACAGCCAGTGACCCACAGCTGCCCATTTTTCGGATTTGCGTAAAAGGCTTGTGCAAGTCAGCTATATTGTCGGTATTAAACTCTGGTTTCCTTAATCTAAATGATGGAGGAGGCTGGAATTCCCATGGTTTTCTTTCACCCTGGTTTTTGTGTCAAGGAAAAGTTAGAAGTGTGGACCATATTGGACCCTGAGGCCAAAGAACTTGGCTTCCTGCTTCCACTCTCATACAAAAACATAGGAACACTGACATGAGGACATGTATTGCACACACACACGCAGACACACACACACACTGCTAGCCAGGCCTGTTTTATTACCTCCTGCCTGCCGCTGGAATTGCTTTCCTCCCTCGAGTGAGCCAGGCAAAGCCGGCTTTATTGTGTTAACCTATTTGTGTGTCAAGAGCGATTGCGGCGTTCTTTATCTCTGTTTGTATTCGGACGGGGAGACGGCAGCGAGAGTGGGGAAGGCGGAGAACGAGCAATGGCGATGTGCTTGCGTGGGGCGAGGGGGTGGCGGCGGGTTGTTGTAGGCAGGAGCCAGACTCGCCACCCGAGTTAGACGGATGGCCGGTCACCTCGCTCCACTCTGGAGGATAATGACTGGTTGCTTAGCAATAAACCGCCCCACATCCACTTCCCTCCCGACTTGCATCCAAGGTAATCACTTTGTACTCGCGTCTCTGTTTTTATAATAATAAGCCAACTGCCGTCTATTAAAAAGTACCTAATGGCACAGGACATTTTATTTAGCGGTGGTCTAATCAGGTTAGGGTACTTTGAACTCCATTTTACATTAGGTCTGCGTAAATACAAGTTAGTCGGCAAGTGTTTATATCCACATTTGCGAGCAGTTGGTGGACTTTGACCGGGATTACTGTGGGGCCATTGCGATACAGTATATCCCTTAAAATGACTGCTGTTTTTCAACCTTTGATCTCTGGGAAACCTGACCAATCACATGATCGTATACTCTTGGTTTGATGGGCCAACGCAGGCTGCCACCAGAGCGTCCCTCCTGTGAGCTCTTAGTTTTATTAACGTTTTTTATTGAGTTGAACAAATCGCTGACCTTTAGTGGCATAATGAACGGCCCAGCCTGCCTTGGAAAAGTGGGCGTCCTGGCAGGACTAACTGGCGTCCTTCCAAGCTGTTCATTTCATGATCTGTGCAATGTTTGTGCAGCAGGTTATCCAGCTTTTAAGACCGCTAACTGTTTTCAGACATGTTTGGGGATAAAGGGTTAAAAATACAATTTCATTCCCTTGTTTTTTTTTGGGGGGGTGGGGTTGGGGGGTTAAATTAAATGCTTCACCTGATGCCACTATAATGAGGTCTTCAGCATTCAGTTTTGGTTAGAAAAATGACAACTTGTTTTTGAATCACTTCTATTGTCGCAGCCATTAGTACACGATTGATGCTTTTTTTTTCTATTTGTATTTATTTATTGTTTATTTACCTTCACAAGGCGCTCTTTAACTCATTGGCTGTCATTGACTCATTGAAATGGATTGAATGTCTAAAGCTATCATTGGGACTGAAATATGAGTGAGCATTCATGGTTAGTCTTCCCGATTTAAATGAATTGGACGTTTATTGCTGCCAATAAAAATTAAAAAAATCACTTTTGAGGTGTTACTTGAGGCCTTAACCAGTTTGTTTCTCTTTTGATTAATTTTATTTTCATTAATTAGCTCTTAGGATTGTATTCAATTATAAACCTTTCATTAATTATATAAAAATAATGTTAAAAAATACAATACAACAATTAATAATAAAAAGATAATCATTTTTAAATTGCTGTCCACTAGGTTTATATTGTGAATATGTGATCATGTGTATGTTTTTTTTTCTATCCGTATTCCTTTATTAATGCTCATGCACCAATTCTGAAAGTGACAGCTTTGCACGTCCTGGGAATTGTAAACACATTAACCAAATATTCGTCATTAATACCCCCCACTTCCCCCCGCTCTTATTTCCACACCATGCTTCTATGCCTACCTCCATAGGAACAGCTGTCCAGCTGTCATAGCAGCCAGCCAGCCATTCAGCCTCTCTCCCAGGCAACATCTGTAGAGTCGGAACGCACAACGGCGGCTTGTCGCTCTCAGCTTGTCCCCAAAGACCGCGGAAGTGTGTCATGCCCTTGGCTGCACGTCGCCAATGGCCACATCAAGCGTGTGACTGACTCCGCTTTTAACTTGATCAACTCATTTTAGCCACTTCAACGCGCTCTCTGAGATTTTTGCCGCAATTCTCCAGTCACGAGAAAGTCCAAAATGAGACGTTCCGGGACAGCCAAAGAAAAAGAAAAAAAAGAAAACATGGCACATCATCATCCCCATTAATAGTCGTTTGCTTGTGCGTGGATGTGTATGTGCGTGCACCTGGGTGTGTGTCTCTTACAAAATCCCAGCGAGCAAAGTGCAATGGCCTGGAACTGACGGGAACCCACTGGGAGAATCTCTCCTTGATGTAGCCCCCCCGCCCCTCCGCCCTGCTCTCCCCCTCCTCACCATCCTTTCCTCCTGGCAGTGCGAGGATAGAGTAGGAGGAGGGTTGCCATGTGAGATGAACAGAGCTTGGGTCCCCTCTGTCAGACACAAAGTAGGATCAGGGAGCTCGCATGGGACTCTCTTGTGGGATGAAAAAAGGAGACAGCAGCTGTTTTCCCCCTTCACCAGAACACTTGCTTCATATATAAATTTATATATTTATATATATTTTTTATTGATGTATATATGTGTGTGTGTGAGTGTGTATATATATATATATATATATATATATATATATATATATATATATATATATATATATATATATATATATATATATATATATATATATATATATATATATATACATACATGAAAGAGTCAATATATCAATTTAAAAAGATGTCTCTGCTTTAAATAAAAGGACATGATATGTTACTAGCAATCTTTTTATCCAAATTTATTGGCTACCAGTGATGTCACTAGTCCTACAATCCACTTTGGCTGGATTGGACATTTATTGCCGTCAATGGCACTAAAACTAGAGCATTCACTTTTCCTTACTGCTTTTGGGGCCATTTACAAGTCATTCCTGGTCATTTTAGGGCTTCACGGGTCATTGTCTATTGATTTCGAGTCACTCTATTGATTTAGGGACAGTCCTGCATTGCTTCCTGTTCGGTTGCTGTTCAATTCTTTATTTTTACAACCACAGCAGTCTTTAAAAATGTTGGCAAATTTAAAGATTGTAATAGTTTTTTGTTGGCGACACAGATGGTTGAACAGGTCATCTATTGATTGAATATTGAGGGTATAAATCCAGTTCCTACCATTATTGTTATACCTTTTGGCAAGAAACAGCATGAGAGTAAGTGCCTGATAGTGTTTTAAAGAGCCAGTGGCACAAACTGACAAAAAACATTTTCCCCTTCTTAATACATTGCATGGGATTGTATGCACAGATCTTCAAAATTGATGACTTTGACTCGAGTGCAAGGGAGACCATTGTTTAAATGATCACGATTCTGTGTTACACATTGTGTTGGTCAGGTTTTGTTGTTGTTTTTTTCCCCTCTGTGGGAAGTGTCCTTGTGATCGCCCATTGAGGTCACCTGTTGTTTCCCCACCCACAATATCTTTTGCTTGCTACCTCTCAAGTGACTCATGTGTTTCTGATTGTCTCATCAACCCATGTCTGTCTGTTTAAAATGGATATTTAAAATAGGGAGCAGTTGTGCATGTGACATGGCCAATTTCAGCTTGCTCTTTGACTAATGTGTATTTTGTAGATTTTTTTTAAATGCAAAATAATGCATATCCTTTTTTCATAGCCTAGTTTTGATGAATACATTCATTGCAAAATGTTAACCTGTGATTGAGAGCCAAGTAAAAATATCCATATGGATGCATTGAGGTCCCTCCGCCTGTGACGGGTCACTAGCAAACAGCTGATGACAGGAAAATCGCCTGCTCATGACTTGGGTTTTATCATTCAAATTCCTTCTTTTTGCTTCGGTCTACCGTGATTGACAGGCTGGCATAAAAGCGGCGGCGAAGCGATGGTAAGTGTGACAATGGTCTCTCCCTCTTTTCCTTGTTTTCACGCTTTTTCTGCTGTCACAGACAAGCTCGCTGATTGCCTCTCTGCCAAGGCAGCATACTATTAATCTTTTAAACAAGGGACTGAGAACCAGCTGTATTCGTAGTCCAGACCCAAGAGGTCCCCATGAGACTTTGTCGAAAAGGCAATGGAGACTAAATTGCTGTCATTGTGTGTAGTTGTGACTTTGTTTTTAAGAAAAAAAAGGGTATTGGAAATCTTTATAGGTGCTTATATACTAAAGTCTGTGTTCGACCCACAACTAACTACATTGTTTCGATTGTGGCATGATGTTTATGTCTCTCTATTTATGCTTATGCTCCCTGACAAGAGAGCCTGGAGGTCCCCTTTAGCATGCTTAAGTTTATTTTTTTTCTTTGTTGCTTTGTTTCAAATGGGATCTTAAAGAGCACTTTGTTCCAACATGGCATTGATGTAATATGAAGCGGAGAGAAAAGGCAACAGCTCCATTTGGCCCTCAATTTGAAGTGTTTTAATGAGTCGCAAAACCTTTCTAGACTTGAACTTTAACGGCTTTCTCTGCTCCAATTTCATGGACTGGGCTTTTGTGTTTAATTAGGTGTGATTTGTGAACATTTCCCAAGTGGTGGTAGGAAGTCTTTTTTTTTTTTTTTTCAAGAGGGGAAGTTTGTGCACTTCCTTGACAATTGCTGCAATGTTACTGACACCTTGGGCTGTAATGGATGGCTTCCTGTGCAAAATAGCCTCATAAAGCAAACTTTAAAGGATGTGGATCACGTGGCAGCGGTGTTCCGTGTCTCAGGCCTTTCTGATGTTACTGTCGTATAAAGTACCTGAAATTGAAGGGTCAGTGTGCACTTTCTTTGTGTTCTCTGCTCATGGAAACTCGGCGAGGCAGTGCGACCTATTTAGATGACTATTTGACTCCTTGGTCAGAGCCACAGGATAGCAACATGGCTGCTCATTGGAGAAGGAGCTACAACAGCTGATTATATGTTTTTATCCATGTGTGCTATTCATAGTATCTCTAATACACCCATTGTCTTAATGCTTTACCTGTTGAAGAAAAAAAAATCTTATCTTCTACTACATTTTTCGCACTATGTATTTTTATTTATTCTTTACATTCTTTTTATTGTCTTAAACAAACAGCAGATGATGACATGCAATAAGCACACAAGTTAAATACATTTTTGTTATGAATGTAGGGTAAATAACCCAAGGGTTGTGAGTTCAATCCCCTGCCCAGGTGACCATGGAAGAATCCTCAAGGGTAATCTTAAGGATTATTCCTTAAGGATAGTGAACTCAATAAGAGAATAAGGTGAGAATGTCAAAGTATATTTAGTACTCTGAGGGTGGAAAAGCATTTAACAAGTTAAAAACTTTGCCTCCAGTTTTAAATGAGTCCAAAATTCAAAGCAATTGTATTGTTTAGCATTTTAGTGTGTGTTGTAGTGCTATGATTTAGAAAAAAATAGGCTTTTAATGAGACTTTGTGGAGGTGTGAGATAAGGCGTGAACATAAATGCTTCATTACAACAAAATGAAATCGGGCTTCTTAGACAATGAAATGCCATCTTGGGACACGCAGTTAGGGCCTCTGCCCACAAAATGTTTGAATCATTGTTATTATTCTTCCAAAGTTTTTTGTTTTAAACTTTGGCTTTTCTTATTCCAAAAGCAGTTTTTGTATTGTGCCCTGTGATCAGGAAATGCCATGAACACCTTGATGCATTTAGAGGATAAGGACCCATGATTGACAGGGGCCTTGGAAAATAATAGAACCTTAGTGGAGCAGTGGGGCCCAAAGTGACAGCTAGCCCTGTCTGTGATTGACAGGCATCCGTTTTGGGATGTATCCAAAATCAGATAAGTTCCCACTCACTTGTCACGATGAATAACACAAGCAATAGTAATTTGTTCATTTATTTTCTGAACTGCTTATCCTCACGAGGGTCATGGGGGGTGCTGGAGCTTATCCCAGGGGGGTGGGGGTTAGTCTTTTTAAATAAATATCAAATTACGATCCAGTTTCTTTGACAGTAAATTGTGTATACTATCAGATTAGTCAAAAAGCTTTGTTGAAGTCTTGGTGAAGATGCGAGCTCTATTGACTGTCAATATATAGATCCTTTTGGTAGGCTTTCTTTAAATTTTTATAAAATACATTTTGTTATTTGATTTTTAGAGTACTTGTGTTGAATAATGTGATTTCATGCCAGTTTAAAATCTGGTTGTGGCTTGTGAGAAGGTCTGTTTGTGTGGAAGTCATCAGGTTTGAAGTGTAGGCTCTGTTGTCAGTGTGAACAGTGTTAGGGGTAAAGAAAATGTATAGCAATTAAAATAATCATCAATTATGCCACGCAATTACTGCTGTTATTTCCACCTGCTCCATGACTGCAATAAATTGCATGCTTTTATACTCTCCTTGAAGTCAGCAGGGTCCATTTTGGACACTCGCTGTGTTCTCAAAACATGATTCAAAGTGGGTTTGGCTGTGGCTCTGTCTCTGTTGTGCTCATGTACATATTTACATCACATGTAAAGGAGTGTACTGTATGTTTGTAGGTCAAATACAAGTGTAGAAGTTCCACTTTCCCTACACAAACCCCAAGCCCACCTACGCTGTCTCCCCACACGTCTTGGTATGATCCCCAGCGAGTGGCCCTAGAGCTATGTGCATGCCGCCGGCAGCCTCTCCCCTCCGCCCACTATCCGAGAAAGATTGCCTCGCACTCGTAGAGCCCCTCTGCGAGGAAGCATGGTTGTGACCCCTGACCCCCTCCTCTCGGAGAAAACACTCTTGACCTGCTGCCCCATTGTTTCCAGCGGGGATGGATGAGGAGCCGCCGCCTCTACCGCCGCAATCCTTCACTCAATAGCCGCTCCATCTGTTGACTGCGTGACTCCGGGTTACAACCAGGGATTTTGCGCCGTCTGTGCAAGGGTATGAAAGGGGCTATGTCAGGGGGCTTCCTGAAAGGGGTTTTAACACTGCATTTGCAGGGTGTCACCATGCACGCTCTCTCAACCCCCCCACCTTCACCCGCCAGTCATCGCTGAGAACACGACTGGCTGGGTGTGTGCGGGATGAGAGGCCTTCATTGTGCCTGTTCACAGGCCCCTAGGCAACAGGGTCACCTTGTCCCTAAACACATGGTGCCCTCGCTGGGATGTGTAACGCTGTTTATCTGAATGTGTACGTGAAGGGGAGTGGCAAAGGTTTTGTGTGTAAGAATGCATCATCAGAAAGAGAGCAAAGGCCTTGACTGTGAAGACATTTATCTCAAATCTCTGCCTTTCACATCAAGGGCTTTACGTTGGGCATTCACAGATCCTCGCAGGCAAGAAACGCTGTCGCTGGCTCTTTTGGGTGAAGGGCTCTCACTCGGTTCGAGCTTCAAAAGCCCGTGACATCCTTTGGTGATAGTCCTGTGCTGTAAAAATGTTTGTGTGATACAGTTTGCTTGCAGAAAATGTCGTCTATATGATTGACGATAAACGGCTGTGTTTAGCGACAAAAGTTGCTATATTTTATTCAGTCTTTGCAGTATTAGAACCTCTTGGCAATTGTCAAAGGTAAGGTAGAAACACTTGTTTTTGATTAATTACACTTCAATAGTTGATGTTCTTTTTTACTCCTTACTTATAATTGATGTCCCCATCTTATACATATTATTGGCTCCCAATCTGTCTATTTTTGGAGTCTTGGATTTTTGGTCAGAAGATCGTTTCATACCTGCAAGAAATGGGAGTAGTTAAAGCCTGGTTATTCCATGCATAATATGTCAAAGGAGAAGTGTGAAGTTCGAGGGTTGTTTTTTATCAGGACAGGTACTTTTAGCACTTTGAATTTAAAAAAAAGGTGGTCATTCTGTAATTAATGTTGATGCTGCAGTCTCCCAGACAGTTGTGCTGGAGTCCACTGTCTGACTGCGTGTGGGAGTTTTTATTTGGCGGAATTGGAAAGCGCTGCTTTGTACTAAATCAAATTTCCACCAAACAAAAGAAAACCTCATGCGTGGGTTGCATTTCATGCCACAATTCAAGTCAACAATTTCATCTAATTATCTTGTTTGCATTTTCTAGGCTTTCACAATCCTTTCCCCCCTTTTTATTTTGTGAGTTAGGCAGTAGAAAACAAGGAATATTTTATTTTGGTTGTTTAGTTTCTATCTAATAGGGTGGTCCTGCCTCTTTTTCTGCTCTGAATAAGCTCAACCAAATACCCTCATCTCCTGTTTCCTGTTCTTTGGTGCCACAGGCAGCCACCGTGTCGCCACAGGTGCCGAAATCCCCCTCCCGGCTGTCACAGCATTTGCCCGCCATACCTTTCTTCCACTCAGACGATGAAACTGCTCTGGTTATGTCTTTTTGCACTTGCGCTTCAGGTCCCCCTTTTCCTCCTCCTAGCAGACAAAAAAGACAAAGCGAACTCCGGTATCAGCCGGAGATAAGTGGGTTGGTTCAGGTGTAGAGCTTCTCACCAGAGGAGACAGTGCTGAAGGAACAGAGTGGATGCAGAGGGAGGATGTTTGAGGAGTGGAAGGAGTGGAGGCAGAAAACTGCAGTGGCAGCGGAATGAATAAATTGAAAACTTCTCTCATTGTAAATTGTCTATCGCTGGTGACAAACGATCTGATAGGCGAGAGGCCCAGGCTTTCCGATGCATCTGTCCCAATAGAGCTGTGAATAACGGGTCTATCTCCACACTGCTTAGCACTGGCCCCTCACTTAATAATTCATGCAGTGTGAAATATTTTCCCCGCTACAGATACGCCAAAGCGCCGCCGCCAGCAGGCGGGGGCGGTGAGGAGGGTGTCCCTGCGGTGCTAATTTGGGGGATGGTGACGTGCGGAGATTTCTAAGGGCACTTTAGAGGCGATGCCACATTTGCCCTCATGTATGCGTTGTCTTTATTGGAATACACAATGGAAGATGACATCCAATTTGCGGCTAATCTGCCCACAACTGAGAGGAGGAATAAACATTCCCATTAAAGGCTCAATAAAGTGCTTGGATACTTGATAAGTTTACGAAAAGTTCTGTGGAGGGCTGCAACTGCCCCATCATCTGATTTTTGTTTCAGGTGCCTGCACTACTCACCTGTTCGTTACTTTTGTGTTGAGTGGTAAGGCCAATTTCCCCTTCCTTTCCTGGACAAACTGGCTATTTTCTTGTTCACATTTCGAGCCTGATACCAATTATGCAAACTATTAAAAATTTAAACAGGACAGTCTTTTATAATTTAATCCTAAAGTAATAGATTCTATTAAAAATGCATGAGAAGAGCTTTATAGATGGAGAAGGAATTTGTGTCTATCAGAGAATCTCCCGTCAAGGATGCAGGCAGAATGAGCAAGTGGGATTGGTGGCGTTTCCTCATTATTCTAATAGGATGTGATTAGCATAAAGCGGCTAACGGGCTGGTACGATCATGAGCGAGAAAAGGCTCATGTATCAGGGCTCCTCAGAGGGAGAGCCAGTCAAATGAAATGGGTTTCATACTGAATTCCTTTCGTCTTTTAACATCCACGGATGATATTGGAAGTGATGCGTAATGTGTTGAGGTCCTTTTGCGTTTTCTCTTCTTTGATTGGACGCTTTTGTTGTTATTCCATAAAGCATGCAGAGGTGATCAAGTATGAAAACTGCAATTTGACACTTTTGCACCGTAATGGCTCACACGCAACAGGAGTGTCACAGAGCCTTTTGATACTCTCACTGGGTTTTTGCTTATAGCCCTCGTTAGTAATTTTGTGGACACTGAGAAAACATCGTGCGCTGATGTCATTACTTCTGCAAGCATGAAAGTGCCAGGTATTCTTTTAAGTAATCAGCATTTGTTGTTGAGGTTGTTCTTTTTAAGTAGGATTTACATATAAATGAAAATCCATGAAATCCCATAGAGGGGTGGCACTTGTTCTTGTTATATGTGAAAATCTGGAGAAAACCAATATTAGAGGAATGCAGTTTTTGCAGCAATGTATCAGCGCATTGGACTCTGACGTTTCACGAAAATGTACTACCTCGTCACCTCGCTTGAGGTTTGAAACATTACCAGGTTCAGTTTAGGTCTGAACGCTGACCTGTGTAATTTCTGGCTCATGGCTCTGTGTCTGAAAGCCGGAATCTAGGTCGATTTCAGGTCATACGGTAAAATTGCAGTTCTTTATGTCTGAAAGTGACTTGAGTGAGATTCCCGTCATTTGCATTTGTATCACTTTGATTGTCTTGTTCTTGTCAGAGCGTGCACTGCTGATTGCAAAAACTGCCCCTGCGCTGCAATTTAGGCAGACAAAACCGCGGTTAAACCTTGGCAGAGTTCTGCGCTATTGTCGTTGTCATTGTTCCGATTGAAAGTTTTCCGTCATTTTCTGGCAGTAGTGCATGCTAAACAGTTTTTCTCGCATCGCAGCTTCAAAGGAGGACAGATTGCAAAAGAACGCCTCTCGGTTGCCGTTGTCATTTGCTTCAGTAATTAAAGAGCTGCAGTCATTCAGATAGCAAACAGCCTCGGAAGAAAAGTGCTTATTGATGCTATGTGAGAAGTGGGCTGCCAAAGCTAGTAAAAACTGGAACCCTTGCGAAGATTATATGGATTTTAGGCCTGCCTCTGAGGTGAAATTCTTGCCTTTTTGATGTGATGTCTGCCTGTTGATGGAATAAATCCAATGGGTTTAATCGATCATCTCCGTGGAAAGGTCAAGAGGAGAGGCTGTAGTGTTTGAAGCGCTAATCCTGTGGAAGAGCGCCAGAAATGTGACACCTCCTTATGAGTGGGTGGTGGCGGGCAGATTAGCGACGGACAGGGTGGCCCAGGGGAATGATTTAGGGGGATGCAGTGCTAAATACTGTACTCTGTGTTTGTCAGAGAGAGAGAAGGGGGTGGAAAGGAACTTTCTCAACCCCTTTCTTGGTACATTTAAAAAAAATGGAGCTCAACCACCTTCAAAGATTTGAAAGGCAGCAACGTAAAGTAGGTTTATTGCTGTTAACCTCCTGTCTGCACTTATCCATTAATTTTGCCTGAATCTACCGTTGGGTTTCATCCCACTGCAGTCTAATCTAATCTAAAGTGGGTGGCTGTGGGCAGCATCTGTGCTCCCAGTTGAAATAAGGCTTTCTCGAAGCTAATCCTCTATCCAGGGATCACTCAGCAGGGTAAAGACAATTACCAGCCTGCTTTCTCATGCTAATGGCATCTCTAACCAGATCTTAGAGACTCAAGGGGAGAAATGGATGGAGGAGCAGGGACAATGGGGTAAAAAGATGACCCAAGGAAAATAGGGGTTTAGATTAATGGTTAATTATTGATAGGGACCAAGTTGAAAAAGCCCGGGGTCAGGATTTTGAGACCATTTTCTGGAATAGGGTTAAAGATGATCAAGTTACTTAGTGTGGGTGTGCAGATGTGGTTTTGGTTAGGAAGTTGCTGAGACAGAACTCCTATCGTATCAGCAGCTGTGTGCCAAGTAGTCTGCCTTCCTCTTTTTATTATCACCTGCCTCCAGCAAGGTGTCTGGAGTGGTTTTAAACTGCATTAATATGCAGGAATTTATAGATTGCCTCCCTTGGCATTTTTGCAGGGAGGCATAGCAAGTATTCTAGTCTCCATCTGCACTAATTACCGGGTCTTGGCAGTGTTACCTGTCTCTTGTGAAGGACAAACTCAGGCACTGATGCTGGAGCACGTAGTGCTGAAAGAACTCATCTGACTTGAAGTGTGCAGGGAGACGGATGTCTCTAAGGCATTTTTTTTCTTACTTATTCCTGATATGTTTGATGTGTTTGGAAGCTCGACTACCATGAAAAATCTCTGCCGGAAACATCAATAAACTAAATGACTTTGACCAAGTTCCTTCATGTGGAGCTCAGAGAAACGTTAACAGGCTTTGCACCTGATCTCGGTGACAGTTGCATGCTCACTCCAACTCAAATATATCAGGTTTCATCTTCTGTGTATCCTGCTTGAAACTTCAAATGAGCGTCTCTGGCAATGTCTGATCATTTTAAGTCATGGCAGCACATGAGTAATGCTCAATGCCAGCTGTTTTCTCCTTGAAGTGGAACCCGAAACGGAACACCAGTCCAAATACATGACAACAAATGGATCAAGAATCCATGAGTGGGCGCGTGTGCTACTGTCTCCCCGATGACCTTTTCCTTCTGCCTGTGGCTGGTCAAATTGTCTGATAACATGCAGCCCTTATCAGGTTGCCATTGTCAAGTAAACCTACCATATTTGAGATCATTATAACCTGACCCTTTCAGTGACGCCAAGCCATTGCCTGGAAAAACAAGCGATCAATGCTTTAAATCATTGCACTTCGGGGGACGGACTTGCTTTCTATAGGTTCCATGTTTCCACTTCAGTTTGGAATAGTGGGTATTTGTGTGTTTGCGGGTGGTCATGCTTTTCATCAACTGTTTTTACTGATTGGCTGCTCCTGATGGCGATAGTCAATGGAATTGAATCAGTAAATATTGTGTTTTACACAATGTCCGTTCCTATTTCAGTTAAGGCTGTCTCACTTGTTTAGAGTAGATTTGGTTACGAAAAAAGTTTCTTGATTGATCATGTGTTGTGTAAAAGTGTAACATACAGTAATCACAGTAAATGCAAGGTTAAGGAATTGCGGTATCATGTGTTGTTTGAATATGGATTATGACCATTTCAGCACTGTCATTTTCATGTTCATGTCCCAGACCATTTTGGCCCCTTGATGTCATTCTATTTGCGTTTCTGGGCTTGGGAACGCAAGCCCTTATTACTCCTTAACCGCTGTCTTTGTTGAAATCTACTTCCTACTTTGTAGAGCAAAAAGAAGGTCTACAAATCTGGCCTTGTGTCTTAGATAGTGATTATCAGCTGCATCCTCCCTCTTGATCTCAGATCTCATTTTGTCTGGTCCAGTCAATCTTGGACAGCTGGACGGCACCCACTCGCAAGTAAAAGGCTGCCAAATTGAATCCCCGTTCCTTTGCTCGCATTACGGATGAACAGTTGTGTCATCCTCAGTTGTTTTGTCTATTCAGCAGAGCAAAAACGCCTTTTGTTACACTTCAAATATATCAACTGGGTTCACTGTCAACATTTCACCGGTGTGCAATTTGATTGCCTCCTGGGCTTGGCGGCGCACTAATGTTATGCATGACTGAGTATTGGATCTGTGACACCCTCCAGTGAAAGGACCATGGGAATTGGGGTCACCTTAGGCACGGCAGAGAGCAATGTGTGGAGTCAGGCTTCAAGCAGCCGAGGCAAGGAATCACACTCTTTGAATTTAATTATATATCATTGATTTATTGAGCAGCATTTAATAAGCATGAATTTTGAGGCAGGGCCATTCTGATGGAAGGTTTTCCTTTTCTTTTTATGCATTCCACTCGCCCGCTCATACCGTTTCATCATAAACTGACATAAGCCTTTCTTTGAAGTTCTTGGGCCAAACAGAGAAATGACAGCATAACAAACAATGAACAAAACACAGAAAGACAATGGAAACTGTTTGAATATTCAAGCAAGCTGTAGGATGATGGGTGAAGGGGGAGGAGGAAAAAAGATCCCTTGTTTTATTGTTGCCGTGTTAAGCTGTGAATGGGCCTGTCTGGAACAATAAAAGATTGTGCCACATTTAGAATAAGACATTTTCGCGATAGCCACAATGCTATATAAATGGTGTGTAATTCAGGTTTATGGAGAAAATATAAATCCAAGTAGGAGAGCCAAGAAAGTGCTGCTCATTTTTCACAGCGGTTATGGATTTCCATGTATGCAGAACATTAACATTCACAAAACCAGCATGGAGGCTCTGAAGAAGACTGCACCTGTGATCACCAGTTTAGTGTGCGTAGCTGCTCTGCTCAACTTTCACTAGGCGTGCACGTGAAAGTGCGGTTAGATGACAGGCAACGTCACTACAAAACAATACGACCAACTCATAAGACTTTCCCCTGCGGTTTTACTTGACAACTTTAAGCCACACACGCCTCCCTCAAAGTCTTCGGCTGGTATCAGCAGGAGCACAAGAGACTCTCTCATGTTCTAAAAGCACTTTTGCTTGCACCATGGAGAAGCTAACATTTTCCCAGCAGGGGCCCCAAACACCGTGCAGTCATTATTGCAAAAGATATATCCCTCTTTTAAAGGTAGACATTGTTATTCCATTCTTTTAACGTTCATCTTTAACATTACAAATTATGCATTCATTCTCAGTCAGCTCTCTTAACCTGTTATATCACTGTAGGGATTATGAATAAACTTTTGACAATTGATATTTTATATATGCCTTTTTAACACACAAATCAATCCTTATTTAGGGTCAAACTCAGCCGCGAACTCGAAAAAATGTCTTGCGGCTTTACTTGAGGTGTCATTGATGTAACGCCATCACATTCATTGTGTATTCATTTTAGTTTGTGTGTATTGAGTGGATTCTTTAAATTCTACTTTTATAATCATTATTCACTAGAATAAATGTGACAGTGCCCATGTTTTTTTAATTTATGTTGGAACCCTGAGGCTGTTGTTCATGTTGATCTGACTCTAGTAATCATTTAACACTAAGTGTCCATCTTTTAAATACTTTTCCTCACAAACCTTAGTGTTCCATGCAAATAAGTAATGTTTTGTTTTAGGAAAATGTGTTATTTATAAGAAATCCACCATGCAGGACATAGCGAAAAAAAAAAACAAGTGTTTCTTTTGATAGAGGACGCCTCATTTGCCTTAATGTTCTCCACGGCTTCAGCATGGTGAATCTATTTGCCTTTTGCGTCTTCCATTTAGCCCGAATGAAATCAAAGATGCAGCGCTTGGCTGTGCAGTCAATTAGTCTTCATTGCGATTACAGGGTTGACATTAGTCTAGACAGGCGTATTTTGATCAGAGATGACAGGCGGCTCGCTGCTATTGGACTGCCAGACATTCCTCACCCTTTACGCTGTGGATGAAGCTATCGAAGCTGACTGGTATACGGAGGCCTCGCAGCTGAACGTCTGTGCCAAGATGCCCTTCATCCGCTCTTATAAATATGTCAGCACGGAATACGGGGCGGCGTAAGCCTCAATAACGGCAACACATGGCCTCGTATGCGTGAAACCGGGCTGTCGGTATGGTATTCTGCCACTGTATATCATGGCAATGATGCCTAAACGGCTGGCTTTTACACACAATGGCCTTTTGTTGTGCGGGTTATTTATTGTGCTGCTGTGAAGCTGCGCAGAGTGCTAGTGGGTGAGTGCATCCAGGGGCTCGTATTGTGAGAGAATCAGTGGCTTGTGTTTGTGAAGCTGGGAGGCTTGGCTAACAATGCCCTTTTTTTATGTCCCACAGTGCGTGCAAATGTCCCCTCACTGTGTTGTTTGTTTGTTTGTTTGCTCACTTTCAATGGGGTCATCGAGCACAACCCGGTCCAAAATGGACGAGCTCTCTCGCATATGTGCATTTGGAATGTACAGCACATTATTTTTTGCGCCCATGTGTGGAGGAAAGTGGCGAGCGGAAGGCTTTTACTGCCTGCCCGTCTCTGCTAATGGAACCTTTCTCCCTCTCGCTCTGTATTCGTGTGACGGCGCGGTGACGGACAAGGGAGGCGGGTGAGGGATTACGGGGTTAGTGCAGTTCCTTGTTAAAGAAAAGGAAAGGGTTAGAGTGTGTCGATTGGATTAACTTGTTTGGGCTTATTAAGAGAAGAGACACAGCAGCTTGTTAAAAGCACGGCATGGGGTGTCCCACAGTGAGCCAGCAGGGTCACCATTCAATTAGGCTCAAGCCGCACCCACCCAATTCATTCTGGTGGAGCTTTGCCAGGATGATGGTCCACGAGTGGTCCCATTCTAAGAAGGTGGAGGGTTTTTTTTGGGGGAAAGATTTAAACACTTCAATGGGGAGTGCTAAGAATGGCAAGACATTTTGAGTATTTGCTCTGTTAGTTAAAAAAAAAAAATCTACCATCAGTTTTCTATTGGATTTCCTGCAGTTAAAACGTTTACTTTTAGAGGCTTCCCGCCACCACTTTGGTTTACATTACAAAGTGCTGTTTTTGTTCTTTGCTCCCTCCACACAATCTAGTCTGACATAACCATTACTTGTAAAATACATTAGATTATTGGTCATCTATCCACTGCAATGATTATACACTCACGGTAACAATTTAAACACCAGATTCTTCAGTTTCTTAATCATTTTAAACGTCTACTGCAACTAGAAGGAATTTAGCTTGAGAAATACATCGATGATAAAAAAGAGGGTCCATAACAGTTTATTTTAAGAACTGCTATCTCATCTCGTCACATTGTATATATTTTTCTAATCAAAACCAAAATAATTTCAGTTTTCCTATCAATAGCTATCGCATACGACAGCTAAATTGATTCTTAATAGAATTCTGAGAATGAAGTCAGGATTTGAACGAATCTCATTATTGTGAAATGTCATTTACTTGTTTAGTGAGCAACATTTGGCTTTGCCTCAACAGAATTTTCACTGCAATACGGAGCAAAATGCAGTAAATTAGACTTATTTTTCAGTGTGATCCTTTCACTAGCCCTATTACCAGCCTTCCACTTGAGCATGTCCATCTTAAAACGTACACACAAAAATAACCAGAGAGTTGTTTCACCCGGGCGGCCTGTTACACCCTCCACTTTGCAGGATGCTTATCTCGACAGACAGCTTTGGGTGCGCAGAGACGTCTCCTCTGATCTCCTCTGCCGTTTAAGAACCTTTTAACGAAGAAATAGCCCTTGGCCGAGCCCACTGGCTCTTGATTCCGGCTCATTCCCTCATCTCATGGGACAGATCCTTCCCGCCCCCATTGCCAACCCAGCAGCAGTGTTATCAGAACGATAGACATCCTGGCTTTGGAGATATGGCCACGCTGGCGTAATAGGAGAGCTGTGAGTGGATTTGATGAGCAAGTCAAGTGCTGGTGCTTTGAATGAGCCCACTTTCTGGCATTCTTCAACGTTTTCAAGGCGATTGATCCGAGCATGACGGGCTATTTTACAGCAGCTGCTATGATGGGTCAAAGCGTTTTTCGCTGGGAGCATCATTTCCTGACACTGATCGACATCTGCTAAGCAGCAGGATTCGTCAAAGAAAGAGATGAGGCAAAGAGACGGCGGCATGACAAACAAGCCTAAGACTTGCCCCGTCTGCCTCGCTCTGAAAGGCAATAATGGGAGAAAATTGGTGCTTCAAATTGAATTGAAAAGAGTGGCTCTTTTTCCTCAACGCAGAATGCCTCCAAATACACTTGGGGATCGGCAAATGGAGAAAAATGGAGCGCAGTTATGCGATTGTCTTTTATTTCACGCACTGTAAAAAAAAAAAAAATGTGGACAAAGCCAGCCCACCCTACCCCGATATTATCATCACCAATCTACAGCACATGGACCCGTCTTCTCTTTTAACAAATGGTCTGTAAGGATGGGATACTGGCGACATTTAGTAGAGAAAACCCAGAGAAATGGATTATGGGAAATGACAGTAATGAGCTCAAAGTGCCACTATGGTTGGACACTATGTGCGACCTCTCTTTTTTCACAAGCACCTGGAGAGCAAAAGAGTGGTCCCTCTTTTCCATCAGGAGTGTGTGTAAAAACAGACCGAGGGGGATTTTACATAGGATGTCAGTATTATGATTTAAAAAATGTTTTTTTTCAATTTTTCCATTCATGGCAGTGTTGCTGATTATCATTTATTTGTTTGGTAATCATTATAATTTCTTGCTTTGTTAGTTAAATCATCAGCGACTGTATAAAAGCAAGGTAACAGGCTGTGTAATGTTAATCTGGTGGCGAAATAAATAACAGGACACCTGTTTCAGACAAGCCCATGACAAATCATTTTTCAATAATATGGCTGACGCAGGCACCGACAGCCGAGATGAAATATTTGCTGCAGTTCTTTGTTTTAATATGAAAGGAGGTCGGCAAGATAGTGATTCATAGCGATGCATTTTGGACACAAGGTTCTGACAGACCTAATATCAAGGCCACAATTCTTTTTTACACACACAGCTCGACTCTTTGCGTAGACATTCTACAGTCAGAGTGCCTGTTCCCTGGGAACCAAACAATTTCCGTTGAGTGCGGGAATATCAATTCTTATCACATAAGAACACTTTGTGAACCGCCATGGTTTGACTTTAACTGTCCTCATCTGCTATATAATCCAACAAGAGAGGTCATAATCAGTCACTATTGTGAAACTGCTTTGTCACGGTCCAGATAAATGATGTCCTCAATTTTGCTAGATTAGTGATTGTTTTTATTTTTTGTACAATGGTGCGGTTAATAAATCAACTGCACATACATACATAACGGTACCCATCCACTACACTCGGTGGCAAAGAATGAGTTAATTAATCAGTAGCTTAACGGTTGCAAATGGAGGAAACAACATTCAATTTCACTTCCCATATAAATTCCATTTAATCCCATATAGCGAATATTTGTCTCTATTTTTCTCCCCAGTGGAAACTAACAGCCACTGCCTCACTTTTTTTCCGGTGTGAAGGTGGTTGTAGGGGGAAAAAGAAAGAGCAGAGTATAGATTTATAGCCTGGAGAGAGATTGATTAGTGCCGTCACCCGGCGTGATGTACGGTTGGCAGTCTCCCCCACCCTCCATTGAAATTGCTCATAAACACAAACACCAGAGCACTGTACAGAATAGGGCTCTTCATACATGCAGACACCAGTCGTCCCCCAAGGCCCTCCTTGACAGCCCCCCAGGGCTACTGCATGCTTAGCAGTCAGACTGCTGTTTTTTTTTCCACGCCTGTCCATAGATAACGCCATCAATCACCACGTGCACGCCACCCTGAGAGGAATGTGCTAAAGTGCTGCTACTTGTGTGTTTGTTGTGAGCAGGGTTTCATAGGCAGGAGATATGCTTGGCTAGCTGTGTGGAGCAACACTGTGCACTGAGCTGGGGGGGGGTCAGCTGAGAAATCCCCGGCGCAGGTGTGTGTTTATCAGTCAACGCATGCAGCTCCGAAAGCCTCCAAATCTAGGCGAGCTTTAACTAAGGCATACCGAGTGCGCAATAGACACTCATTTAGTCACCAGATGACCGAACATGAGTCATACGTCAGGTTTTTACAGAAGTATTTGGAATTTAATTCCCTTGTCCTGTCTGAAGCACCTGGAGTTGTACTTGAACACAATACACACCTGTTTATTTGCCATTGCTTGTTGCAACTATGCATTGTTAAAATCTTGAAAAAAAAAAAGCTTTCTCCCCTCATTGTCCAAAATCTTGCAAGCAAACCAATAGATATGAGGTCATTACTACCTGGATTTTTTACTAAATGTGTACTGGATTAATGTCAATATTTGGGAAACAAATAAAATATTTAAATGCACCTTATTTGAAAGGAATGGTATATCACTGATTGTCTTATTGTGACAAACAACATATCTTAGAATGGTTGTTATGATTCCTTTACTCTTATTTAGAACATTTTATTCTGAAAATGTTCTCCCTCATAGCCATCCTACCAAAACACAAGCCTTGACCCCAAATCCAGTCCTTGATTTCACTGACTCGATATGTTTTTTTGCACTCCAGGTTGGCCGCAGAACTCCCCCGGCTGTCGTACTGTGCCCACCTCGCCATGCTGGCCTGTCTGCAGAGGAGGCAGAACCCTCCACCACAGCACCCGGTGTGTGCCAGCAAGAGCCTGGAGCCACCGCAAGCCCTGGGACGCAAATGTAAGTTCACAAAAACTTTGCAGGCGCCCCAGCCCAGGAATTGACCGTGAGTGCACACAGTTGTGTCCACATAACCCCCCGTTAATCAGTCAGGGCCACCCATGGAAAGAGACTGCTGACCCTGACAGTAAATCAGTGAGCATAAAATGCACTTTCTGGTTTCTGCTGTTTGTATCGCCACGATGCCTCGCTTCTCTGAGGAATTCCAAACATTTGGATGGGTAAACGTGCACTTTTAAGCCCAGATTGCCGTGTTGTTTGGCCCGTCATTGCGAGTGGAGGCGCTTAACTGTGCTGATTGTGCCATCGTGTCAACAGGGCTGAGCAGACAGTGTTTTAACGCGCCTCATGGCCCCCAGTGACCCCGAGGGGTCTGTAAACATTTACAGTGTCTGGTTGGGGGCGCCTGTAAAGCATGACAGCTGCTGTGTTGGCTCTCCCGGCACCACCCTCTGTCCACTCGCAAAACGGTGCAGGGGGACAAAGATGAGTTGTTGCTGAGTCGCTTAACTAGTTGAGACCAGTTTGCAGCTGCAGCGAACAGATAGCGTGAGGAGTGATTGGATCTTAATTTGAGTCTAGGCCTTTGATATCCCTTTTAACTCTCTGTTGATTCGTGCCTCCGTAATGACAACTTTGAAGTGTTTTTTTTTGTGTTTGCGAGGCAGCCGTAAAAAAACATCCCGGCTTGATTAAAAGACGAAAGACGCATCTGAGAAACAAGAGCTTGCATACTTATCTCTTCTGTGGTGGACAGTAGGGAAAGCCTTAAAACTTATCCATTACCTCTAAGGTCCAAACAATTATTGACTTTTCATTGCAGGAAATGATTACAAGTAAAGTACTTCACTGTGCTTACATGAACTATTTCTTTGTTCAATTGGGATTTGACAAATCTATGTTTATCAGATTAACAAAATGTCTTCATCTATTTAACACTTATATTTGAGGTCTGTTAGGATGGGAAGTAGTCAAACCAAGCCAAGTGACTGCCAGTGATAGCAGTTAACAGACACTATTCTCAACCCCACGGTTCTGAGATGGTGTGTAATTGGATGACGGCCAAAATCATCTGGGTGTAAAATTCATGTATGCATTACAAGTACTATATAATTGAGGGATCTTTAACAAAAGTGCTTCTTGAGGTGGAGAATGTAAGTAAATCGGAACTACAAAATGGGGAAAAAGGTCCTGTAAAATATCACTTTTATCCATTTCTTTCTAATATGGTAGGATTCATCTATTGAGGATACGTTGAGTCAGGATTCATGTTAAACGTGTAAAAGAAAATTTCCTTCACTTCTCCTCATGCCTTTTTTTCACCTTTTTTCCACCTGCGTTAAGACATGTTATTTCAATTATAACCAACTGAATTAAGAATAGATAATGTGGATGTCAAATATATGTGAATGTTGCTCAGAAGAAGGTCCACTGGGGTTGGTTTAAATCTCAGACATGGGCCACATTGAGCCGGTTCTTGTCTTGTTTGGCTCCTACTTTGTGCCGGCATCTGTTAGATCTCGATGGGAGGTACCCATACCAAAATTCACCCCACACAAAGACTCTGTGAGCGTGCATACAGGAAAAGGATTAGTACCTGGCACTGAAACAGGCGTAATGTGTCATTTTCCCCTTCTGTCCTTTTGACTGTAATGTGCGCCAGTTTGCAAGCGTGTAAAAATGAGAGAGGGCCAGAACGGGAGGGTAAATGGGTTTTTGCAAAAAAAAAAACATAACACCAAAAAAACAAAACAAAACGCATGCAGATGCCGAGTGACTGCACAGTTCATTGATGCGACTCCCATTAAAAATCCCTCATACCCTCAATAAAAAAGGACTTAACAGGCTCTGCCATCAGCTGGAAGCGTTCAGATCGGCTCGCCAGACAATCAATTTCCCCCAAGCGCGCCGAGCTTAGCAGGAGAAACGGGAGGCGGAGAGTAGGATGTTTCCATTATCACAGCCCGGGCTGGCGGGGGGGCTGGGGGTGGAGCGGCGTGCAGGGCGGAGACAGCGGGCGGCGAGATAGAGCCAGGAGTAGCCGGCTTTTCAGAAAGCCATTGACCGCCTGCCCTTAAAAATATCATATTGGATTAGCTTCATAGGGGCGGCCTTTTGATATTTTTTCTTCCTTTGGCCATGGAATTAAAAGGCAGTGCAGAGCATTACTTGAATTATAAATCACAGGCACTTGCTTTCACTGCGTCCAAATTCCACGCATATGTGGCTGCACTCTCTCGCGCCAACCGCTGTCATTTTTAATTAAATCCTCCTTATGGGTGACATTTGTAGCCCTCGTCCTCGCCTCCGCGTCTCTTCACCGCTGGCCTAGATGGAGACATGAAAGGCAGAGACGTCCGTGGAGCCAGTGCCTCTCATCATGTTGTGCCCCAGAGGGAGGTTGCCCAGACCAGAGAGAGAAAGAGGAAGCCAGGGAGAAATAGAGAGAGGAAGAGAGAGAGAGACCACGCAGGGGGAGAAGGGTGAATAGAAGCCAGTGACCCTGGACACCCTCCACCAGAGGCAACCCTCCCTAGCGTTACTCCTCCTTCATCACGACCCTCCGCTGTGGATCTGAAGGTCTGAGAGGGGCAGAGGGGGTGCAGGAGAGGGAAGGTCTCCACTTTGGTGATGAGTAACACTGACAGAGCTGAACACACACGCACTCCCACACAAACTACCACCTGCCCCCTCTCTGGTCCAGACAGCAATTACTCTGCCACATGTCAGCTGTAGAAAAAAGAAAAAAAAAGAACTGGTTCAGAATCTTACATGACAGTTGGATGGGGATCTGGCTATTTCCAAAAATATTATCTTGTCAGCTTTTCCATTTGCTTGTTGAATTATCTGCTGATTTGTGGGCAAACCTAAATGTCCCTGCAGAGTTGGAAGAGGGAGCGAAAAAAAAAAGAATGAGTGGCGCTAGCAGTTATCTAACCTTTTTGGGGATAATAGCTGTTTTAGCCGCGTGTGGGGGCAAATTGGATAGAAGAGTTTAATCTGAGTTAAATCCATTTAATCAACTGCTATAAAAGTCCCGATTTGTTTTTCTAAATGTGCCCTTAAAGCCGTGCACACAGCCGCTCTCCCGCACAGAGGGTAGATGGAGCACACATGCAGCAGTAACCTCCCGCGACATCCGCCGCCAGGCCTGGCGTGCCAATCAGCCCGGTGTAGATGAGACGTTCCCAGAAGGCCCGATATCAGCGGTTCATGCCGTGTCAGGCCAGGTTCAAACCTCCTCTAGATTGATGGATGGAGACCAACCATCACATAGCCTTGGGACACAGTAGGGAGGATCACCTGGGGATCTTCCTAATAGCCCTGTTCCTCTGATGGCAAAGAAGCCGGAGATGGTAGACACTTGCTTGCTTGCCTGGCTTTTAGCTAAATGGAGGGGGCAGGGAGGTGTACACGATGTTTAGCGTGCTTTTCTAATGGGATATGAGGCACACATTGGGAAGATTATGAAGCTGCACCTATTGTGTGGGGTGCAATGATGTCAGTCTTTCCAGTTCAATATTAATAGGTGATCTAAGTAGCAGCAGGAATAACAAGCCCTAGTCTGACTGGCTCGTAGGCTCAACACGGCTCCGCTGACTCTTTTCCATTGGCACTAATGCTAGTTTGTTTGATTTGAAGCGTGCCAAGGCAATACGACTTTGTTGACATTAGTCGTTCTAGCTTCTTATTGGTCGAAGGAAATTTGTGTGCTTGGCTGCAAGTAAGAATTGGGGATGTGCCGATTCTGAGTTGTTTTTTTTCTCCCTATTACGATCCAATATTGTTTTTATAAATTAATCCCTCTTAACCACTTATCTTGAGGTAGGGGTGCTGGGTACTATCACAGTTACCTACAGGTGGAGTACACTCTGAAATGGTTGTCAACCAATCATAGGGCAGATATAGTGTAAACGCTTTTTTCGACCCGTAAAAATAATGTTAAAAATAATACAACCAATAAATAAAAACTCACTATTTATATTCTAGTGAGCCCTGATGATAACTCCTCAGAAAATGGTCTTTTTAAAACTAGATCGCATCCAGTCTTGTGACCAAATCTGTCCCAAAATATCCATATAACGCACAAGAGTATCTGATCGAGAGAGCTTTCTAGTAATAATAGTAATAAAACACGCTCCCATTAACATAACTTGTTAGATCCCAGGCTGCACTTCATTCTACACTTGCTGAAACAGTGTGTTTTCTTGCATCTTCCTGCCTCTTGGAACTTGGAACAATCTGCATCTATTTGACCTTTTCCCTACTGACTGATCTATGCCTTTTTTTCTTCGTCCCATTTAGAATGCCATACTGTCCATATAGGTATTCTGATTATTCCAGGAAGTCATACAATATTTGTCATATGCACGTGTTGCCAATTTACTACTCCTGCAATCTCATTGTGGGTTTGCATCGCAGTCCACCATTTTGAGCAGCCAAAGCCTCTCCTTGTGTCGGGTTATAAACGTTGGCTCCACGCTGTTGGCACACGGAAGATCATTTCCGGCTCGCAGCGACCCGCCGAGCTTTGCCTTCGCCCTGCCCTCTCGCCTTCTGCTTTGTGCACGGGGGGTGAAGCATTCTGACTGCCATGGGAGATGAGCTCAAGGAAGAGAGGCTCTGCTGTAGCTGTGTTCACAGCAGGAACTGGATCGAAATCGAGCTTGCTACTTCCAAAGCGAGCTGGCATTTGGGTGTCCCTGCAGGTGCAGGCATCAACACCCTCTGTCTTTGCCTGCCAGAGAGTGGGGGCAGGCTGGTGGGCATGGAGGGGGGACAAAGTGTCCCTAGTCCTTTTGATTTTGCACAGGAAACGATCCACTAAGAGCGAAATTTACTAAAGGTTGGAGCATTTTTAAATGAGAGTGCCACCAGATGCGAAAATCAGTCTGCGGAGGATGGCGTTTGTAAAATGCGTTCAATGGATGCATAGTTTGTTTTGTGCTTTCAGAGAGACCTGTATGCAAATAAGGACGAATTAAGCATGTGCAAATGTCATTTACCAAACCCAAGAAGAATTTAAATGCCTGATTTCACATCTTGAAAGAGCTCATTTACGAGGCCGGTGTAAGGGGAGCTGTTGTGCAAAAGGCAGTAGAAACTGAGAGGCAATGGGGAGAATGGATTTTTCACACTAGTGGAAACTTTTTGAAATGTCAGAATTAAAAATAACCAACATTTTTACCAACAGCTTTTCCGATATTAGATGAAATGAACACTTTTGGGGTAAATGGCTGTTTTTAATCATTAAAAGCAACAACAATAATAAATACATTTGCCGTCCACATGTGTAGGTCACATTTTGGGTCATGTAGGCACTAGGTTTGACCCTTATAGTTATATATTAGAACATTTATATTATTAATCATTAATGAATTAAAATAGATATCCATTGACTGTAGGTTGTATCCTTAAATCATAAATTAATAACTTCATAATAAAAAGTAAATCTAAATTAATAAAAAAAAATAGAGAAATACACACTCATTATGGCTCCCACTAACATAATTTTTTTAAATTGTTTAATTGCCTGCTATTGATGATAATCGATGTCCAAGTCCTCCTTTACACTGTTTAACTATGAATGTTAGTCTTTCAGGACCACAGACAGCGCCACGTGTCCATTCCTTTTTGACTGGGTGGGGCGAATAAAAAAATTTGAATTATTTTAATGTTTAGCACTGTAAATGGCATCAAATGGATTCACTGAGTGCCCTAAAAATAAAAAAAATATAAGAATTTAAGCCAGGAGTAATCTGCTATCATGTTTTTGTAAATCACACTTAATATGAGGACAGGGCAGATGTCCTCATTAAGTAGCTACCCCGTTCTTCCTGCTGCTTAGAATTCAATTAAATACATTAATCAACATTGATGGTGTCAATCCGAAACATATGTAATATTTATTCCTTATGATTATCATTATTTTAAAAATCCGACCATTATCAATTGCTCATATGTTATTTTTTAAAATATCAACCCACACATTTATAACATTGATCAGTACTGTTTTGTTAACCACAATATATAAAATTTAATCTACAAACAAACAATCACACAAACGGGTGTTTACAAGTACTATACCTGCTGCTTAATTAAAGGCACTCTGCAGCAACTCTGTTTTGTTGTTCAAGCTGCTGTCTTCATTTCCACTCCAGTAAATAACTCTGTGCATTTAACCTCGCAGCCTTGATTGAAACACACAGATGGTAAATATTGATCGATATGCTGTTGCAAAAGGTCTCGCTGTAAAGAGAGTCATTATGTGGGGAGAGCAGCCCAGCCGTAGCCGTGATGTGCCTATACAAAGGTACATTTGGATAGCTTTCCACCAATCTATTTCATTTATAGTGGATTGAACTATTATTTTTTACCATTTCATTGGTGATGATTCGATTACTGAAAGAAAATGTTGTTGACAGTTTTCCTAATCAAAAGCAAATGTCTGGCTTTGATAATCCCCTTGATGACCCTGGAAATCTGAGAATATTTCAGAGTTGTTAGACATTTGAAAAAGTCAATAATTTCATCAAAAAAGTCCCTCTAAAAACATATTTACATTAACTGTCAGAACCATATCTTGAAAGACATCTCAAATATTATTGTTTTCCTGACTATGTGAGGCTGTATTTGTTCAAGTGTGTTTTTTAGCCCACATTTCATGCAGTGTTCTCTCTCCTCTTCACCAATTTTAACCTGAATCCAAAATAGCAGCAATAAAGTGTCTGTAAAAGGTCAAAAACTTGCTCCTCTCCACTCCTGTGCTCTCTTTTACCCCCTGGCATGTGTACTGCAGTGGAGTGCCTTGTTGTCTATGCAGTGTTAAATATTAATTGGGAATCAGTGAACGACTTGTCTCTTAAATGATAGAACAGAAGGGCCCGGGCTTGCCTCAGGCAGCCTGCAGGCGCCTTTCTTATTCCATTTACCTGGAGGCCTGTGCAGCAGCACTTTCTGGGCTCTGACAGGCCGGCCCAGCCGCCTCCAGGCCCCTCTCCCCCTCAGAACTCACCCCCTCCTCACCATACTCTCAGCCCCTTTGCCTTTTTTTCCCCTCTCTTCTTGGCCCCACTTCCTTTTTTTTTTTATTTTATTTTTGTACTCACTTACAATGGCCATCTCCCGGGTCCTTTATTCCAGACCCGTGTGCGTGTTTGTGTTTTGGATGTAACTGCTCTTGGCAGTACACGGAGCCCTTTGAGAGAACAGTGTCAGAGCCGAGTATCTATTCCTGAAGAACGGATAGAGAGAAGCTACTATGAAAAACTTGCTGTCTTTGGCAGGCTCAGTTTAATATCACCTCATTTTTTTAAGTGGAGTGGACATGCAGTTTGTCCTTGCCCCTCCCGATGTTTTCCGCCGCCCACTCTGTCACCTCACAGGTGAAGAATTAACCTTCAAAGGCTTACTTTGACTTTGCCTGACCCTTCCGGATGAAAGGCCCCAGACAATTATTGTTCAAAATCGCATCACTCTGACCTGTTGCGAGCTCTTTATCAGTTCTCCGCAGCTCCCGCAGGGTTTATAGAGGTTATATTGAGAAGTGGCAGGGCTCAATGTTAAATGCGAAAGCGGAAGGGAGGCGGCGAGGAGCCAGAGATGGAAACCTCTGGAAATGAGGGGGCGGGCTCGACTCGGAGTTCACGGGCTCACCAGCGCAGGCCTAATCGCACAGGACAATATCGGACGGTACGCCAGTCGCAACTCGTAACCACCCTTGCCCGTGCTGACTCGGGGTATTTGCTGATAAAGCCTCTCCATTCGAGACCATTCAACGTGCACAATGAGGGTGGCCCAGGCGAGCCGGAGGGCAAAGCACATTTACAGTAAAGCAAGCCTTAATGATATTAGAGTACTTTTTAGTAGATATCGTTATGACTCGTCCAGTAACTTGACTGTTCTTGAACTGTAGAATATGGACGGAAAAGGGGACTCAGTTTGTACTATTAATGTTCTTCAGTTTTGCATTCAGTTGGACTTTTTTTAGACTCAAATACAGACTTGAACCTTGATCGCATAACTGTTATGCACACTTGATTACTACTAGTTGCACCCTTACCGATTATTATATGCTACATAAATAACATTGTGCTACTCAATTGCTTTGGTTTTAGGTTGGAAAGTTGTTTTCAACCCATTTTTGGTGAGGAATTCAAAAGTTTTTCCCTTTCACATTGGCATTATACATTAGCAGAGTGTTTTACCCATGTTTTTAACCGCGTTTGGTGTGTAAAGTTCAAGTCCTTTGTTTATTTGGAGCACGGGCGTCCCACAAAAGGCCCGACATGGGTCCCGCATTCCACAGTGGTTCAAAGAACTGGTGTTTTTAGTGGACGCTTGGCCTGACCATCACTAATTAACCCTTGCAGCTCGAACCCGGAGCCTTCCTTTGTCTCGCCCTCTTCCACACCTGCTGTGCGCTCATGAATTCTAACAATGATCACAAGATGCCAAAATATCCTCCCCTATTTGTCTTTTCACAAGCGATCTTGCTCATTGTCAGATTAGCGCCAATTCTTTGTTGTTGTTTTTTTAATTCCCAAGGGAGAGGCAGCAGGTCGTCTGCGCTGGTGTCAGTAGGGCAGGAATGCGGGACGAGCGCTTTCCCACGCTGTTAGCTTTCGTCTTCTGCAGGAGACACCAGGCCCTGGGCTGCCTCGCCTCTGCTAATGCAGCCAGAGTGTGGACAAATGGAAAGTGACACTTGTGTGTGTAGAATGGTATTTGTGGTGACGCTTTGACTACAGATAATAAAGTGTTCACCCTGGGGTGATTTCGCCCGCCAAGCACCCCAGATGAAACTCACTTACTCGGAGAGCGAGATGGAAAAGACAGAGGCGAAGGGGGGGGAGCCTTGGAGAGACGAGGCAAGCAAAAAAGAGGTAGATAGATAGAGGGGGGGAGGCAAGAAGCATTAGAATATATATTATGTGCATATATATATATATATTGTATATATATGGAGATAGAGAGGGAGCTGAGACATAAGACATAATGAATTTACAAAGTAATTACAAAGCTTCATGGGGTCAGAGAGAGCAACTCCATGGCGATGTCAACTGAGATTTCTCTCTCGTTGCTCCACCTGTTTTCCAACTCTAATCCACTGGACTTTAATCTTAAGTGAACGTGTACTGTATTTAGCTTCTGAAGGTTATCAGCCATTCCGTAACAACGGGATGGGGGAGCTAGAGGAGTCGTTTACCAGCAATTTCCCTGAGACCTCATAAATGGTTGGTTTGAATAGAAGGTGCTTAAGATTGTTACATCAACACAACTAATTAATGAAACTGGCTGATTTGTGTGGTTACCAAAATTCTATGAAAATGAATAAATAAATAAAAGAGAAAATAAAATGAGTAGAAGTACAAAAACAAGGGATGAGATTTAATAAAATAAAAGGAAATTCATAATTAAATAAAGGGGAAGGTGAGTTGGGGGATTTTTTTTATGATTGAGGTCAGGTGTGTGAGACAAATATTTCATCCAAATATGAGCACCATACAGGTTAAAAAAAAGGCTGCTTATGCCAATGAATGCTACATTTTCAGAAACAAAGACAAGTCATATTTCAATAGTGGGAGCATCTGTGTTGAATTTAATGTACTGCAACCCTGCAGTCGTTGGCGTGAATCAAATCAGCAAATTTGCAGTAAAATTGTGGCAGCTGTGGGTTCCAGGATAGTACTAAAATAAAGAAAAGCGTGAAAAGTTCACTGTCAGGCGACTTTCAATGGTATTCTGAAGCTCAGTTGTCACTATGCTTGACTGCCAAGATGATGGAGTGAGTTCAAATCATGTTGGAAAGTGGAGAAGGATGAATAAAGGACCAGAATGACGTCGCCACTGCCATCAAAAGGATCACTATCTAAAATAGAATATAGCCTCGTATTGTTTAAAGGAGAGCCATAATTAGGAATCAGATTTGGGTTTTTTTTCCTCTCCCATTTTTGCCTGTACAGGAAAAAAGTACCTTTAATGAAATGTAATATTAGATTTGGATGATTTAGCATGATTAAATGTTGGGATTTAAACAAAAAAAAAGGATTGAATACTTTTTGCAATGTGCTTTAAACAGATCTTAGTTCAAGTCATTTAAACATTGTCACTATCCTCTTTGCACTTGGTAACATGTCAGCATTGTTAAATAATGCATGTGTTTGACAGTTTACACCCTTTTTATTTTAAACAAAAATAAACTCCCGTATAGTCCACACATAGATGAATTTGCATGACACGCTTTTTATTCCACTTATTCTGTGCGTGGCTGAAATATTCCATCGATAATTCAGCCTCCTCAATTATAAATATTCCCAACTGAGTGTAGTGAGTGAGGTTAGGTGAAGGGAGACAATGCATTTGTTTGAAGATTATGATGACACAAGCAGCTGTGAATTCAGACAGCTCTATCCGCAGAGAAATCATTGCGGTTTGATTTTTATCTTTGCAATTATAGATAACAGAAGCCTGACAAATAATTGCTTTGATGGGTTTTTTTTCTTTTTCTGCCTGCTTTGCCCAGAAAATCAACCTTGAGATGAACGCAGGGAGGGATGAGCGCTCCCAAAAATGCTTTTTCGGATATGTAGCGAGCAGCAGGGTTTCCTCACAAGCACTTGAATTGATTAGTACTTTTTCCAAAGGCATATTCAACTTGTCTTCACCGCTCCACTCCCACCCACTGCTAGCACCCCCCACCCACATCCCCACACCCCTTCCTCCTAAGAGGGCGCTCCAGCACGGCCTCATACAAGTGCTTCCTCTGCTCTCTCGTCAGGAAGCTCCTATGGGGCACTAAAGCTTTGATTGACTGGCAGCCGAGTCCACGGGACACCTCTATTATTATCTCCTCTATCGTAGCGGAGGAGGTCTGGGTTGGAGGGGGACTACGTCCAGGGGGTCCGGCCTCAGAGCCCCTGTTTTGTATGCACAATAGTCAATTAGAGGCAGCGCTCTGCCGGAGACGAGTGGGATGTGGGGTTAATTGCAGAGGACCAAACAGCTGGCGCTATCAAGGCCTTTTGTGTTTGCGGCAGTTGTCGCGGCAATTGAGGCCTCGCTGTAATCGCTGACTAATCAGGCCTATGCCAGATGACACCTCCATTAGCACAAGGCAGGTATTGTTCAGGATGCCACCGTGGCTCTTCCACATCCAGAAGCAAACCAAGCGGGGCGAGAGTGTTGTACAGGTTGTGATTCTATTAGCCAAATGCTTAAGAATACTTCAGGTGAAAGGTTACTTTAAGGGAAAGCACTTTTTGGTTGCTTCATTGCAGCTTCTGGGATTGAAGGATGTGCTTTTGCTGTGGAAGGATGTGTAAAACGGGACAATCTGAGTTAACTGTCAGTTGAGCCATCCGTATTCAGTCCTGGCAGGGTTTGAAATAATTATCCTAAAATTGGGTCAGAACCCATTTTGGGATGGATACTGGATGAAAAAAGTGTCATTTTTGGTGGGTGAAAGGCACACTCTTCATCATGTTTTACAGATTTTAGGGGTTAGGACAAGGTTGGGCAAAGTATTCCAGAGGGTGCGGGTTTTCTTATAAGAGGAAACTTTTCCACCATTCTGCTATCTTAGAAGTGCATTCAGTGAATTGCAGTCAGGTGCTTCTTGTTTCAGCAGAAACCTCATTGGTTAAACTGTTTGTGTTGGATCGGTTGCAACAAAAACCTGCACCTACAGCGGTCCTCGAGAACCGGTTTTGCCCATCCCCGGGTTAGGATGTGTACCAGCCCTGTTTTATGCAGGTGAAGCTAAAAAAAATAGTAAAGGTCATTACTGTTTTCAGCTCATACTTGAGACAGGCTACATCTTAGACCGATCTCCAGATAGAGACATAACTATTTACAGACATTTTCACACCATTATTGAGCAATGCCTGAACCCACGCTGTCTGCATGAACATTACGTGTGTAAGTATTACAGATTCAAATGAAAATACTGAAAAATGAACACACAACCTGTGAAAGAGTATTTATCAGAATCTACTGTCTCTCGAAACTGCTTACAGCCGAGTAGCGTGTTCCCTCAACTTTGCTGTGAAATCTTAATTGCAAGTCAACCAGTCTTCTCCCTTCATCTAAGCAAGCAATTTTTCTCCCCCGCTGAACCTACTACATGGTCCACTGGGATCAAAGTGTGTAGAGATATCAGCTTTGCACAACTGAGGAAGGAAATGCTGAGAGCTTTTTGATGTAGTTTTTCCTCACTAATAACAAGAAACTTTTCCATAATTGTTGAACACTCTGGACTTCAATCATTTGAAGCAAGGCTATTTTAGTTAGTTCTCCAAATCTTTTTCCTTTGCTTGTTCACTTAAAACTCTTAATTAAAATGCAAAGCGCTCTCTTGATCCTCTAGATTCACTCTTGCACTCGTACACAGCCCCCCCCCCTAACCCCTCTAACTGCATCTACTTCTCCATCCCTCACACACTCCCCATCTGCTTTTGCCTGGCTGCGATCCACACAATTTGACCCCTCACTCAAAAGAAGTCCTCAGAATTTAATCAATTTTTTTTTTTACAGTCTAATCTAACCAGTTCCTTCTTTATTGCTGTTTTGTACCCAATGGACCTCATCTTTAGCAGGCCTCTCTCCCTGCACACACACCCCAAGAAAATGAGTTCATCAGAATTCAAAATGTACTGCTGGCTAATTAAAGGAGTGTTAATTGAGTGTTAAGAATTGAGCACCCCCTTCTTCAAACACACACACACACATGCACACACAAAAGCAATCACAGTGACGGGAGCGGCTCGGGGAGGTTGATGCCAATCAAAAATGGAGAGAAATGAGAGTGCCCGCACTCCCAGTGGAATGGGATTTCCAGATCATATCACAGCCCCGTGCTGCCACGCTATCCCACACGCCTGCTCCCGGCGTCCATCTGACCGCTGGAGAGTCTAACGGCAGCACTGATAGCCTCGCTCGCCACGTGCGTTGTGCTAATGAGGGTGGCATTTAGAGATGTGCTGCCCTGACACACGGGCATTGTGTGCCAGGCGTCGGATTATTAAGGACGAAGGTCAACCCATTAATTGCCTCCCTGCCAACCCCGCTCCCTAGCACGTGATTGCCCCCAATAAGCCCGTGTCCGCCTGCACTTTTATCTCATGGACCGTGCAGTTTCATCACCGTGTTTATTTACATTTCTTTAAGTTTCTTACCCCAGGCTCAGGTCGCCCCCGTTCGTTTACGCTAAGCCATTTCACGTACTGGTGAATGGCGTCGTCTCGGGGAGGGAAATAGCATATTCTCACGTCCTCGGGGGAAATAATTAATCCTTACAAGGCTGTCGCATGTCGAAATGAAGCGAGTGTGAAGCATTTAGCCCAGGAGGCATTGCAGGCTGTCGCCGGCACAGGCACCTGTTGTTGTCCCTGCCCTACATTTCATGAGCGAGCGCAGAGCAGAGGATAACAGCATGCTTCACTGATGTCAAATGAGACACACAAGTGCAGATGCAGATTTTGTCCGTGTGTTGTTTGCGTGCCTTGTTTTCCTGCTTTGGCGCCCGCTATTTGCATGCACAGACGCGCTGAGGCGTGTGCACAGGTGCAGGAAAGCCCCTACCTTGCGAGGGTGCACTCAGAAGAGGCGCGAGGCTGCCTCCAAGGGTGTTTTATTAGCCAACGCCATCTGTAAGCTGCTGCCTTTAGCTATGATCTGCTAAAACTAAACCAATAAGTCACAGGCTGCCAATTTGAGAACGCAAGGTTTGGACATTAAACTCATGGACACGGTGATCAGCAAGGCTCGGTTCACAGGTTTGATGATGCAGAAAATGGTGAAACTTTAACATAACGTGCAAAGTGGGATCACTTATTCTTACCCTGTACAAATATTAGAATGAAAAGGAAATATTAACGTTGCTTTCAATGCAAGTATGCTTTAAATTCATTGTTGAAGCAACTGCCTTTGGAATAAGTCAACACCTTGGGCTAATGTGAAGTTAAAGAAATGTATTTGAATACCAATTTTGTAATCTGATTCATGTGGCTGATGCTGAATGGTTTGACCACGTCCCTCTTTTGTTGTTAATATCCGATTTCCGTGTAGCCCTGAAACTTTTGTAAAAATGTATCAAATAGGGTTTCTTAGTGTGTTGCATAAAAAGATTTCTCAACCATGTCAAAAATGCAAGCTTCATTTTGCTGTAAATTCAATTAAATTTGAAATCAAACTTTAATCTTAATGATAAAGATTCTGCCATTGAAGTTTATATTTAAACAAAAATGATGTTTAAATCAACCGCATCCAGATGCTCATTTGCCTTCTCCTCCCTTTTTTCTTCCTTTGTGCCTGTGAATTCTAATAACCGGAAGCCTTTGTGGATCCTAGATGGGTTTTGTGGGGCTGAAAGGCCTCTAATCCCTGTGGTCCATGAAGTGTGAAGCCCTTTGATGCCAGGTCGGTATGTGCCAAAGTCTGCCTATTGACAAACAAGAACTAGACTGGGCAAAGATGGCAAAGTGAATCGCCATCACGTTTTGAAGAAATGCAAGCTCAGGCATGGAAAATATGGACTTAGTCTGCGAGAGTGAAACGAATTAGCCACCCTCTAATGAATTTCTGTCTTTTTTTTTTAAATATGTATACTTTTGCCTCTCATGTGGCGGTAATTAGATGGAATGGTGGGCATAATGCATCTGGGGGCTTGTCAGGGGCGGCAGGACAGAAGGCCCTTGATATGCCTGAAAGCCAAGAATCTTTCCTCATTTGGACCATGTGGGGATCAAAGATGTTTTCTTTCCTCGTGTAAAGAAGATCAGAAAAAAAATATTGCCTTTCCATTTGCATGTGGACCGGCAATGGGCTTTGAAATGAGCTTGTTTTTCCTCTTCAGAGCAAAGCAAACAAGTCTTGTCAGTTTTTGCGTAGTGAAACGAGAGCATCAAAGCATCTGGCTGCCATGTCGCTGGCGCCAGGGAAGCTGAGCAGCGCTCATCAAGGTTGGCCAGGTCGAAGCTGGCAAACCGGACGGACTCCGCCCCAACCAATGACACTGTATAGTCTCACACTTACTCTGAGATTTATAATGCCTGATTTATATATTGGATTTAGAATTAGAAGGCAAGAAGGGGCAAGGCAGTAGAATAGGTCATGCGCAGAATTCCGCTCAGTATATTCATGGCCATTCCCCTCTGTCGTTAAATTCCAAATTTATTTCTTTTATGGTATGGATCTTGTAGATTTAATCATTTTTACTGTCAGAGACCCATTGGTTTGTTGAAATTAACTCCCCGCGCTATCTGTAATGGAAGCCCAGAAATGAGGATTGGGGCTATTTGACTGTGGAGTATTTTTTAAATGATTTTGCAATTGGAAAGGAAATGGAGTGAGTCGTAGTAGTCACAGTCTGCAACCTGCGCACACTCTTTAGCTTGCTGACAGCACAGTCATGGCACTTCATTTATGTGTGTTTGGTTGCCATCTGCATAAAAAAAACTACGATATTTATGAAGGGGTTGCAAGTCATTTGTGGCAGGCGACGTATCGCTTGTAAATTGAGTTCTCCTCCCAACCCCCCATCACGCACTTTTTGTTGCACTGAGCTAAGTAGCCATGAAATTGCCTGAATAATGTTGTTTGAATCCAATCTCAACGTGCCCCCTCACCTCCACGACCAGCCTCCAAACAATGACACATGAGGGTTCAGCTCCCTACCAAAAATTGCTATTTTCCCGTTTTCCACCTTGACGTTTGCCTGGCTGGACGAGAGCCATTGCTATTCACGTTTGCCGCTGCCGCCGCCCCTGCTGAATTGTATTTTTCAGATTGGAGTGTTTCATATTGCAAACACCACTGAGCTTTTGCTGCAGATTGTTTTTGCATACTTTGTTTGTATAGGCGAGGCTGTACACAGTGCAGTTTACTTTTACCGCTTACCGTCTCTTTCTTATTGTATTATTTCTTCGCATTTACTGTACCGTGGCAATTTCTGGTTTTATTACAGAAAAGCAATTATCTTCAAGCCTTGTCATTTCTGTCATGGTTAAAATTTGCAGAAGTAAATAAAGACCACATCATAGCTGTCTCATTTGGCTGAAAATATTGGTGACTGTGCGCATTGTGACAATGCGATACGATCAAGTATTTCTAAGGGAACATTTTTGACTGGGCTGGTAGCGAATAATCAAAGTCATGTGTTACATTGTGTACATTTAATCTAAAGTTATAACGGGCTAATGTCCTCTAGGTGATGACACACCACTGCTATTAGAAATGGGCCTGTTCATGTACTTTAGGACTGAACCACTTACAATTCTCCAATGTGCCACTCCAATTAAGCAAGCTTTGATCCACTCCCTTTTTGCTTTGTATCTAAGCTAACCTAATTCATTGCTAAAGAGGGTTCGAATTAATTTCACAATGCACAGATTTAACAGCGCCTAAGGTTCCAGGCTTTTGACGGAATTAGTTTTTTAAAAAGATCCACTCGGCTAGGGAGTTAAAATAAGATTGAAGTCTCCAATGGAGGAGTTTTTCCATTGGAATACGAGCACCAATCCTGATGATGATACGCAAATGATTGTTTTCCCGACATTTCTAGCTTTTGTCCAATCGTCATTAAAAATGACCACTGTGGATCGAAATGACTGACTTGTTGTTTCCTCTCTTTTGAAACCACAGGTGACCTGGTGGTGCCTACGCATTCCCCTCGTTACCCCACCGCGGCAGAACTTGATGCCTTTGCTCAGAAGACTGCCAGCAGTCCTCTGTCCATCAAGATCTTCCCAACCAACATCAGGGTCCCCCAGCACAAGCACCTTAACAGAACTGTAAACGGATACGACACCACCGGCCAGCGCTACAGCCCCTATCCACACTTCCACACCGGGGGCTACCATGGCCTACTTGCCATCGTCAAGTCCTCTTCCTCCCCCTTGTCGTCCTCCTCCTCCTTCGTCTCATCCAAAGGTGTTCTCAAGAACTCCGAAGGCAGACGGACTAAGCTCTCTCCGGCCCACGTTGCCGTCGCCCCGTACCCGCCAAGTAGTAGCACTTTAGTCACTGGCCCCAGCCAGATGGGATTTCAAACCGGGCCCGCCAAGCCTCCGGAGGGGCCCGGATTGTCAGCGCCTCCTAATGTCACTGTAGCTGGCTCGGTGATTCCTGTAACGGGAGGGCGGGGCCTGGCTCTCCCCGCACAGTCCAACCTCCCCTCCATCCAGAGCATCATATACCAGATCAACCAGCATTGCCAAGCCCAGGCTCTGCAGCAGGTGTGTCAAGGGGCACCTCCCTCCAATTCCAGTCCTTCCAAGCAGAGCACCACTGTCATGGGGGTCTCTTCTAGCTCCTCAGGTGGAGGCTACATGGTGGGAATTGCTCCTCAGACCAACATGGTGTACACGGGTTCGGGGGCGCCGGCTCCAAACTGTGAGGCGTTGAAGACGGGGGTTTACGCCGACGGCATGGACTACATCCTCTGGCAAAAGCAGCAGCAGCAACAGCAGCAACAACAACAGGCCGTGCTACGAATGTACAGCGGTGGCAGCGGGGGCGGAGGGGCCATCAGCAAGTCCCCGGAAAGTTGCATTCCGGTCAACGGGATCATGGCGGGGCAGGTTTCGTCGTCCTCGTCGAGACCTTACCAAATGACGGCGAGCGCTAGCGGCGGAGGCGGGATGGACAAAGTCAGTTCTTCCCCGTTGAACTGCGTGGGCATGCATGGGAATTTCTCAGTGGGTCAGTACTTTGCACCTCCGTGGAACAGTGTCCTGGTGACACCCGATAGTGACTGCTACAACCCCCAAGAGCTCTTGGTGTCGTCCACGGGCGGCTCGGTCACGGGCCACAGAGATGTGGGCTTCCCGCACCATCCCTATCACCACCACCATCATCATCACCATCACCCCGCCATCGATAGCGGGGGGCGGCTCTGTTGCAGCCTGCCCAGTAAGAGTTTGTGCAACACATCTGTGTTGAGCAGCAGTTTGCAGTCTCTGGAATACCTGATCAACGACATCCACCCGCCATGCATTAAGGAGCAGATGCTGGGCAAAGGCTACGAGACTGTATCGGTACCACGTCTGTTGGACCACCAGCACGCGCACATCCGCCTCCCCGTTTACAGATAGAGGCGCCGCCCTATCACAGGCATCAAGTTGGGGAATTTGTAAAGGAAATTTGAAGTAAGTCAAAGAACACTTTGTTTTGTGGGGGGCCAAGATTTGCTTTAAATGGGAACGCGAGAAGAGCTGTTGTCGTGCAACGCACCAATCGGTGGCGCTTTCCAGCCGGGCTACGAGAATTCCAAATAAGAGAAGGCAGTAGGGATTGCGAATGGAGGAGAGAAGGGATTTTAGGATCCTCTTAATGATCCGTTTTGCGGTTTGCCAATAGGAATTTTGCATTGATAATTTTTTTTGTTTTGTTTTGGTTGTCTTTCTGTTTCCTTTCATCTTGCTGTTTTTCCTTGCCTGAATGAACTCTTCTTTCCTCTTTTTTTTTTCCGGTGGAATCATAGCTTGACATGAAGTGCATACCCCACTTGTACCCACCCTTCAAAATATAAGACTAAAGCTACTGCGTAGGTTGTCACTGAAATATATGGTCTTCAGAGGACCAAGGTTTAGGGCTGCTCACAATATCCAAAAACCACATGCGGATGGATGAAGACCGACTCAGTGAAATTAGAGGTAGGACTTCAAAGTTCTGTTTGAGAATCATTAAGTCTGATTTAGCAAAGGATAGTACCTTATTAATGATTATTGCTGTTCTAATTGATACATAAATTGCACTGCTTGAATCTTGTTAACTTTGAAGTTTGGAATTGGGTAGTTTGGATATGATATATTTAAGAAACTTGAAAAACTTGAACCTATTTTATGTTGTTTTATATATTTGTAGGTATATTCTATGTATTGGCTGCTATGGGGGAAAGTGTTTCTGATGCTTTGGTTTTTTTTTTCCACTCGGTTTTTATGGTTTAAATATTCCTTCTCAAGCAAATGTGCAGTTTTTATATGTCCTGATTTGAGGCGTCATCATTGCTTCGGTTCTGTGAGAACCTGCTTTGTCAGAGTTAGTTGTGCTAAGCAACACTGGAAACAGGCTGGATGGAAAGTGACCAGGCATTAAAAAATATTCATATTACATATTTCCAGAATCATTTGGTGAATGTTTTTTGATATGGTGAAGAAAAGTTCAGAGTATTCTATTGTGCCAGTTGCAAATGCAAGAAAGAAACCAACATGCCAATTAGTCACTGGATTTCTATACAATTTACTACTAAATAGGTTTGCCTGTTTAAAAAATAATACCAAATATTTTTAATGCCTAGATACTTTTCAACCACTACGACCAATCACAAAGGAGTATTAGGCCCACACTTTAAAGGAAATCATTTTACCCATAAATTAATTTGTAATTTTTTGAGAATTGGTTAAATAAGGTGGCATAACCTTTTAAAAAATATCACTTATTTTTTGTCGCCAAGTCTTGTGACAAACATGACCATTTATTTAAATTACTAAAAATTACAAGTTTTCTGTTAAGAGTAAAAAATCTGACTAAATTTAAGTTTTTTTTCTCCTAATCTTGCTGTTCCTTTCAGTGTCTTTCCTAATACTCCTCCATAAGAAATAATCCTGAGACAACAACTTAATAAGAACCAGAAATGTTACAGTGAAGAATGTGAATTTCAAGGTTATTGATATAACAATACATGTACGTGTGCGTCACACGACAGCGTGTGGGTGTGGCTGTGTGTTTGTATATGTTGCCGCGTGCATTTTAGCTCTTCAAAATCATCTGACTTTCTAAATTTTATTTTCCCGTGTCATTTTGGCGATTTTGACTACAGTCCCCATCGAAGCATATCCACGTAATGTACTGGATTTTTTTTTTGGATGATTCTGCCTCCTTTTTAATGGAGGACTTTAGTGGCTCCTTTTCAAAGCGTACCTGTCACATCTGCCTTCTCTGCCAGGTGTCGTCATAGCGGTAGAGGTAGCCGCCGAGCTAGAAGGAAATCTTACGTGGGGAGATAACCATTGGCTCCGCTTGCAAATACAAAATGAAAACAATCATTTGCTCTCCTCTGGCATCAGATGAAATGAGACAAGGGTCATTGGTTTTCCTTGTTGGTTTTAGCCTCTGGTTAGGATGCATTTAGCCCCTGCCAGTCTTAACTAGATGATTCAGAGTAGTGAAATATTTATTATGACTGTGAGATTCCCTTGAATGTACTGCACTTAAATTACTGCAATGTTTTATTGCCTTGTGGGATTCAAGTGAAAGCGAAAAATTGGATCAGTGCAGCAGACCTGTGGTCTTGATTAGCATTTCTTTTGTCAGTGGAATTTCAATGCTAAATTCAATTTATGAAATAAAGTGAAAGCTGGAGCTTTGTTGTTGGGAAATACTGGCATCAGTCTAGATTTATGAAGTGCAATTATTATAACTGTACGAACATTTTTTTTCTCTGAGCTTACACCAAAAAAAAAATGTAAACTACAGTTGTCAATACATTCCCAATGTACCACATCCTTTACCCCTATCCTTTTTTTTGTTTTTGTTTTGAGGTGTAAAATAAATTTCTTTAAGAATATATTCACAGGCCACGTCACGGCTTTTGACGTCTGTCGTTATTTTTTTTTTTAAAACCTAGATGTCCTTTTTAGATGTCAGCGGGGACTGGGACCCCGGGGGGACTGAGTAGGAAGTTTGACGAGTGATGTCGAACCTTTGCTGTCAACGAGTAACTGTAGAGTTGACTTATTTAATCCTTTGGGAACAAAAAAAACACACTTTATAATACTAACAATAAAAAAAAACTCGTTTTAAAATCCTTGTATAATGACGATTCCCTAGACTAAAAAAAAATGTCTGAACATTTCCCTTGTAAGCTGACCAAAATCATGACAATGAGCCTCAAGACGTAAAATTTTAATTAACGATGTTTAAAGACCCTCTGCTATCGGATCACCAGCCTCTCTGCATATTTATTGCTCAATAAACCTAAAGGGTAGACAACACCTATTATAAATTACAATCATGTAAAGGACCATTATTGTAATTATTTACGTGTAAAATCTTAAGACTTGTAATGAAGAAGAAAAGAATAAGGCACCTATTTAGTGATAAATGCCAAGTCATATTGGCTTCATTAGTGGTTAAAACATGTTAGGTGGCCACTTCCTGGTAAAATAGTTTTCGTTCCGTTTTTCTCTACTATGATACATCTGAAAAATTCAATGATGAGTTTCTTTCCCCAATTTCTTAAACAAGCTGTCTGTCTCCTTAAAATTTCTATGAAAATATATTTTAAAAAACCCAAGACAACGGCTTACAACTCCAGTCGTGGTCTGATTCTGCCATAAATTCCATCTGGTGGAAATATTTTGACAGATTTAAAGATACATCCCATCCCTAAATCCTCACCGTTTGGCTTCTGCATCCAAGCATTAAACCCTGTCACATGACGTTGAAGTCAAGAGCCGCCAGCACTTGAGGCAGTGGAGATTCTGATGCCTGGCCTTTCCCACCAGTGGAGGTCCGGGGCAGCCGTCCTCTCAACTAAATGGGAGTATTGGGTGACAGTGCCAGTGGGGAGTATTCAGTCGCACAAGGGCTTGAAATCAAACCCTTTTCAAATAGGAATGGATTTCCTGTAAGGTACAGAGAGAGGAGCGCCGTAATTAGAGAGGAAAGACTTTGTGTCCATTCACATGCACTGATATCAAAAGAAAGTGCTTGTTTTTTAAAGCTTTAGCTTGTGCTCATGTGTGTTTTTGTTCCGGACTCCATTAATGAGGTCTCTTTTGATCAGATGCATCTTAGCCAGGCTGTAACCCAGATTCCCAATTTGGACAATGCGCGCTCTGGCCATATTAGGATAATAGAATTAAATGTCCAATTGATTTGTGCCTGAGCTGATCCACGCATGGCTCACTCAGCTGCAGAGGCAGAGTGGCATATGGCATGTCATTATCCCCCCCTCCCGTTCAAGGCCAACAGGGTTCAGCGGTACTTAAAACAGACTGAAGGTTACGACTGCCTGTCGTTGAAGGGGAGGACGCTGTTGGGGGCGGGGTTTGGTCAGTGGGAGGAGCTGTGCGGTGGCCGAAACCCGGTCGCCGACTCGTCTCGGAGGGCCTCAACGGCGCTCCGTGGCGCCCGGCCGGGCCCATCGGTCCCCTTTGAAAGACGATGGCTGTGTTTGATGGTTTGGGGGTGGGGGGTGTTTCTGTTGGATTATGCATGGTTGCTCCCCGCTTAGCCGCCGGGGGGGCCCTGTGCAAATGTGACAGATCTCAGAGCGGAGGGAGGGATTTTGGGGTCAGAAAAGCCTCGAAGCATCAGTAATCAGGATAATTGCCATGTTCCTGCATGGTGCTGCTATCAGATGCCCCCTCTTTTGGCTCAGCTCACCGGCCCCATATTCAAATTGGAGCTCCATTCAAATCATTCTGAAAGACATATTGTGCCTCAGTGTAGCACATTGTTGTAAATCAATTAAGTTTTAAATGCTGGAAGCCAATTACGCTTCCGAGGAAAGGACAGATGTGAGCGCCATGCCAATGAGAACATTTAGATCCAGAAGAATATCGACTGCTAACCTGTTTTCAAGGGCGGCGAAACACTCGCCCGCTTGGCCCGAGGGTGCCGTGCACACAGAAATTGACTTGTGCTTCTTGTAAAGATCTTTTAGTAAATCCCTTCAAGACCTTTAGTCGGTGCAAAGGTCCCGTTGCTTTTTATGCACCTGAGAGGGAAACGGGAGTCGGTTCAAAACAAGAGGGCCATAAGGGACGCCGCCTTGAAAAAAAAACAATGCCAGCTGCTCACTCTGTAGAGTCTTGGCGCTACTTCTCCGGCCTACACATGGTAAAGCTTGTGTATGTGTGTGCATGTGTGTGTCTAGAGGTCAGAACCTGGGCCTTCGGGGCGCCTTCCTAACACCCCCTCACTGTCTATTACCGGCAGGAGCGGATAAAGTCAGAGGGCAGTTCGTTCTCTCACCAGGCAAGAAAATATATTAATCAATAATTCACATGCTCATATGGAAAAATCACTATCATCCTTCCAATATGACTTTTTTTTTCTCCAAATGGCGTATAATATATGACAATAGATGAGCATGTAAAAGCCATCAAGCAGGAATTTAGGATGTTCACCCTTATAGTTTTGGCTAAAGAAGCCTATTGTCTCCAAATATTCTTTTGTAAATGTCTTATTTTCAATCCAAATGTCAAAGTCAAGGCTTTTTTCCACTTGTTTCTTTTTCTGGTTTGCGTGGATTGCTCCTACGGGCCAACAGGGCTGTATTTTTTTTTCTCTCCTGGATGATTTCGAAGGCAGCAACAATGTGAGGGTGCAGCAACCTTGAGAAAATAATATATATGGAAATGGGTAATATATAAAGCATCTTATTGTTCTCCCAGCAGTGATGTATTTATGTTACTGTCTCCTCAGGATGAAAACATGTAAAGAATAAGCCTATTTAGGGGGGAAATAATATACAGTATCTTAGACAAAATAAGAGGTGTTAACATTAAACACAGCTGTAAAATGTTTTTGTCGCAGGGGCGTTTCAACTTTTCAATGTGCCTATAAAGCCAAGCATCCCGATGATTGCTTACCTTCTTCCGCAGTTGTGCAATTTCATCCCAATCTTCCCTCAAGCGTCATTTTGGATTGCTGGAACTGACACGGACCCCCTCCGTCCCCTAGACGTGCTCTGCCCCCTGCTTTTGTCGAATCTCAGGACTGGAATATATAAGTTTGCTATCCGTCAGACCTCACTTCTCTCTTGTGTATGATTGTTTAGCAAACGTGAATAAAGCAAAGGATTCTAAGGGCCCTTTTTGTTGCTCTACTCAGTCCATTGCTCATTCTTTTTATTTCGTAATGCAGATATTAGTCTTAAAATTTGAAGCGTTCCTATTCCGTGCATTGAGGTCCAGTAATGCTAAATCTTTTTGCATGCAGCAGGTCAAAGTGGTCAAGATTAAGCACAGATGACTGTCTTCGAGCTAATTATAACACTTTGAATCTCATTTGCCACAAATCATTTCAGAATTCTCCATCTGGCGAAAACAGACTTATCCTAATTCTTTCGGGGCGGGGGGGAAGACAAAAAGATGCGGATGTAATTAAACCCATTGTTACGTAGTTGGACCCTGATGCATCACAAACAATGAGAAATATTTGGACAGTAAGGTAATGTGCATAATTAAAATTTTCCCAATCTCGCATTGCCATTAAACTACTGTATTTTCACAACTATACGGCGCAATGCATTATAAGGCGCACCGCATTGTAAGGCGCACCCTCAATTAATGACACATTTTAATTGTATTTCTATGTATAAAGCACATTTTGGAGAAAATTTAAGACTTAAGTGTGCCTTATATTTGTGAAAATACTGTATGAATATATACATAAAATAATGAGTGAGCTCCAAACAAACTCCGATATAACCATAATAATGCTTATTGTTTTAATCACGCAGCAAAGTGAATCGAGAGAATTGTGGCTCAATACAGATCACTATCTCAGGTAAGAGTCTTGTCATTTTTCCCAAAAAGTTATTAATCTTGTGTGCCTTAACAACTGATTTAATGGACAGAAGCGTAACATACGGTTGCACTACTACAGTATTTGTTGTTCTAATGGGCATGGAGATGATGTGGAATACTTTCTTGAGCACTTAAATCCAAATGAAAATTATCATTCATTCATTTTCAACACTATTTGTCCTCAGCAGGGTGGAAGGGTGCTGGAGACCAGCCCAGCTGACATATGGGCGATGGCAGAATACAACTTAGACTGGACGGCAATCCGCCAAATGACAATTTGTATGGAAAAAATATTTTGTTTTTACAGCGTTTCTCCTTTCAACAACAACACAAGTCTCCGACTGTTAATATGAATGTTTTCCTTCTTTTGTCTACTCTCTCATAAGCTCTCCACCCACCTAAAAACATCAGATAAGCAGGAGACTGATGAGGACGCCTCCTCCACCAAAGCGTGTGTTCTACTGGTAGGTTGCACACTCATTTCATGCACGCTCACTCAAACAGAAAAAGAGCTCCGTGGAGCAGAAATGCTCCTCTTATTAGTAAAACTCATTCACCTGCACGCCACATTGACTCCCTGGCAATTTAGCAATAAATCAGGAGAAATACCGACGGTGGGCCCGCAGCAGACCGCCGCCGCAACGCCGCTCTGCTCTCGCCTGTCACTTCAGACGCCCCCTTGAATCATTTTAACTTTGGCGACCTCCTTTCATCTTCCGTGAACTGAAAGGTCACCACGAAGGCTACATGGCCAATATGTTTTTGGCTTTACGTTCCCAGTGATTGCTCATTCCATTTAGAAATACCGCACCTCGGTGTAATATTTCGCCGAGGATCAGGGCAAGTATTTCACGCAATTCATCCGGGAAGAAAATTAAAGCCGAAGCGCCTTGGGATTTATCTCTTTTGTGACTTCAGTGGGGATTCTGGGGGAAATGGTATAGGACGAAAATGGCTGGTCAGCAACATGGTGCCGTGCATAAGTAAGTTGGCTAAATCCCAGTGAAGAATCTGCTCTCTACTTATCAGACGTAACACCTTAAAGTAGGGGTGTCAAACTCAGTTTGGTTCATTAAAGCCTACTGTATCAGTTTATATTTGGCACAGAGAGTTAACTTTAGCCATTGATGTCGCTAGAATTCCAATTCGTATGTTCGATTGCCAATACCACACAAAATGGAGTGAAATGACACTGAAAGATGAACATCCACAGCCAGTTTAAGTCAATAGGACATCTTTCCTTGTTAATTTTGCGTCATTTGTTGTTCTTCAGCTCCATTTTACGGTACTCATGGGTCACTTTTGGATCATTTTGAGCAACTTTCTTGGATCTTTCCTGTTCGTTTGTCGATTCCTGCTGATTTGGGAGCATTTCCAGGTTATCCCTTATTGGTTTTGAGGCATTTTAAGGTTCCCTTTTAACTAATTGGCAGCTCTGAATGAACAAATGTGATTGTGGATAAGAAATTGAGCAAAGTGCAGTGTAGTGCACACGCTCGATCACACAACTCACATATGGTGTCGCCGCGCCCTTGTCGGAAAAAAAAACTGACAGCATTTAATTATGTACGTACAAGCATGAATGAGCTACAAAGTGCCCGTCAGGAAGAACAACCCCGCAGGCCAGATCGGACCCCCTAGCGGGCCACTTTTGGCTCGCATGCCTGCTTTAAAGCTTAACTAGCGGGACAATGGCAGGACATTTTCTGCTGCCATTTGCTGAGCTTACATCAGCTTTCCAGCCATTGGCGGTTTAGTAAACACGATTCGACTGGTCGAGAAAGAACGCAGATTTTTGTCAAGTGCACGCATTTGCAGAGTTGCTGACAGTGATACTTGCGGGGCCGAGGCCCGGCCTACTTAAGGGGCTGCCGAGAGGAGGGCAGGCCAAGTTGTCAGCGGTACTAGGTGCTTGCTGCTTAGATAAACCTGCAGGATTAGTGGCCCAGTTAAAGTTGGGGCAAAGAGGATTAGCCTCCTCTCTTCTGGGGGGGCAGGAGATTCCCGCATGTCCTTCAGCAATGCTGCCCTCAGAGAGAGAGAGAGATGAGAGGATGTGGAAGGTTCTAGGTTTTGTCCAGTCAATCATCTTCATAGAATGTTAAAAGAGGAGTAAAAGTGGAAAATATGAAGAAGAATTAATGGTGAAAGGCATTGGAGCAAAGCATAAATTTTTTCCCGGAGTGTGCTTTAATTCCAAAGGTGGTAATTGCAGGCCAGGTGTTGCAGGGAGGTCATCCAAGGTCAGGCAGGTCAGTATTAAAAGTGTGCATCTTTGTTATAATTACTTGCTATTATTGCAATTCGAGTATACACTGAAAAGTGTGATTCCAAATAACACTTTCATTATATGATCTATTAAATCTTCTTCCCAACACAGAGCTCTACTGTCACTAGCAGGCTGTATGGAGAATTGCATAAACCTTTAACGAAGCTAAATTCTGAAATGGTACAATTTTTACATTGAAAAAGTTTAGAAATGAAATAGTATATCCAAATCATAGAGCAGATTTATTGATTTATATCAATCCAAAAGAAAATTGAGTATCAATTTTTTAAATCACCATGTATAGGAAGGCTTTTTTTCTTAAAAAATGACCATGATGAAGTCATGTCTCAATTCATAATAATACAATGACTGACTGAAATCCCTGAGTAAGATGCAGCAATAGAGAATGTTTCAATCTTGTGTTTCATGACATATTATACCGCTATATTGCTTCATAAATATGCTTGATTTCAGAGTTTTCCCTCTATAAACAAACAATTTGGCACGTTCCACATCCATTGTCCAATTTATGAGACCTCCTAAAAAATCCGCTGGCCATCAAGAAACAATATTTCCACTTAGTTTCCATGAATTCTAACAGGCAAGTATCTGCATGTTTGTTCTTTTCTTGATCCGGCAGAGTGATCCCATCTCCTGCTGTCTTGTTGTTATAAGATCACCAGCATTACACTTTCAGTGACGGGACGTCAGGGCCTCCATTTCTATGACTCGATCACGAGGACCTCGACTTAACTCCACCGCCCGAGGAACGACCGTGGACCAGCGATCTGGAGAAAAACACAGGTATTGTTATATGGTTCATTCAACCTAATCGATGGCATTTGGTAATGCACTAAGTCTGAAATGCATTGTTCAATTACACTGGGCCCAAAGTAAGTCTGCATATTTAATTGAATGAATATTTGATGATGATAGAGTCTTGTTTTGGATGTTATTATACATTGATTTTTTAAAAATATTTTTATGGCTGAAACACTGTAACTTGCTTGGTGTCATCATACAATGTGGGAAACTAAACCTGAAGTTTAAGTTCACTTCTGCAGCTAGGAAAAATCCAACGGTAAATGGTCTTTATGTAAGTTACTATTTCTATTCATGAAGTAAAGAGAGACTCTCACCCCTCCTCAAGCCTCGGACACTTTGCTGAAGACTGTTGGACTGACACGTCTCATTCTTGCCTGGGTCCTCATTGATTATTGCCAGATTTTGATTCCAGTGGCACCAGTTCACCTCATCCACCCTGTTAGAACATATTTTGAAGTGTTTGTTTGTAGTTTGTAGCCCTACCAATTTAATGCCATAAATAGAAAAAAAATTTTTTTTAAATATGTTCATCTTTTTTCTGAGAGTTTTGAGGTAGTCCTGACACATATACATTATTTTGTATGGAACAGTGACAAGTGAGATGCAAAATACCTGAAGCACCACCGTCGATCAGGCGTTCCATCCCAGTTCTTCCCCACAGTCACCATCTCACCAACTTTAAATGACTTGCGAATGCATACTGGAAATGAGCGTTCGATGTCCAAGATGGTCGTTGCCCACTTCAAAACAGGTAATATTACATTGTTAGTTATTTAAATTACTTCATTAAAATACCTGAAAATGTAAACAACTGAAGACAAGAACATTCTTTCTGAACTTTAGAAGATTTGTTTGTTTTACCGTCATACTTTACCGTAATAATGCATAAATAAATTAATGGCATAAGTTCCTCCACAGCATAAGTCAAAACTATGAAAAACGAACGGCCACATTAAAAAAAAAAAAACTACAACTTATAGTCCGGAAAATACAGTGTATAACAAGCATGTGGAATTGATGACGTTATGGTTGTATGCAATTTAAGATTTAAGAAGAACCAACTGACCTGCAGCTTCCAAATCTTTTTGCTCTCCTTTGACACCTGGCCCACCGTCTCCCCCATCAAAGCGATCAACATGTTGAGCAGCAGCACAAACGTGAGGATGATGTAGGTCACCAATAAAATGAGGAAAACGGCGGGATATTGAGCACTGTGAATCATGTCTAACTCTCCCATGCCAATAGTCAGTTTGAAGAGGTCCAGTAAGAAAGTACTGAAGGTGTCGGGGTCTCTGCAATTTGGGTACGTCGGGCAGCCTCCATCGCAGACCGTGCCAGGGGGAGGGCAAACGGTAAGGAGGGATACCAAGGCTGTGTGAAGGTAGAATAAACATTTTTTTAACTCATGTACTCTTTGTGTTCATTGACATGAATAGAAAGATGTATGAAAATGTTAGCGCACAGTGTTGGATTGAAGCAACCATTTTGACTGGGTTAGGATTTCAGTACTTTTTACCAGTGCTGTATTGATTAATTCAATGGAATAATAAATGGTTGGATTATTTTGCTTGTCCTATACAGTGATGGAAAAAAACATTTCTGCTCTAATATAGGTTTTTCAAATATGTAACTCAAAAACATACCAATTGGATGAAATTATACATATTGACAGTACATGTCGATCCTATTTTTTTAGCAGTGTGGTTTAAAAAAAAGGCATTTCATTTATTTTTAAAAGGAAAATGTGTAGCCCCGTTGTTGTAGTACCTGAAGCGTATCCAATCATGAAAAGTACATACACCAGTAGAAACCTGAACAGGTCTTTGAACAGACTCTGGAGAGAAAACACAAACATGTATTATTGGAAGTTTAATGATGACTGGATATTTATTTTCTCTGCTTGCTGTCTACCTTCTGTATCATGATGCTGTAGGTTCCCGTGAGCTTGAGACCTCGGGTGAAGTAAAGTGTGTTCATCCATCCCAGAACAAGAGCAAAGACCATCACAGACACGTAAGCCTCAATACCAGACAAGTAGAGAGCGGCCGTTACGATGATAAGTATGGAGTAGATGAAACTGAAAAGGACAAAGAAAAACAGGGTGTTAAGGATGACAATTGCTGCGCTGACTTCTGCCATGTCAACAAACGAAAAGGGCTGTTCAACATTCAGGGCCCTTTGTTTTAATCACTGCTTTAATCAAAGATGTAAACTTAAAAACACGGCAACTAGACGATTCAATTAAGAGGAAACAAATTTTGCCGCGGGTGAAAAACTGCACAAGATGTGAGGGAAAAGTCGAGTGTAAGAGGCAGTGTGAGACTTACTACAGCAGTTGAAAGGATCCATCAATAAATAACGACTTCACCCCAGGGCACTTCTTCAAGAAGAGGTCCTTAATCTGCAATGAGTTGAAGACACATTTCCATAAACGCAACAACAAACACTCATTAAAGACACCAGTAAGCAACCAGCCATTAAATATTAGATTTCAACTCACGTTGGTAAGGAGGAAGAAGATTCCGGATGCTAATGTGATGACCTCTCCTGCCATCTGCAAATAGTCACTTGATGTTGTATAAGGGTACGGGGGCTGCCAAAAATAAAAAAATAAAAACATTAAAAACATAGGACGATTAAAAAACATCAAGGAGTAAAAGCAGAATACTTTATGTAAAAATACTATTAGGTTTTAGCTGTGTCAAAAATTGAAAATAGTCATGTACTCTTTAAAATACACATCATGAAGGATATGATGTATATTTTTGAGGTGGGGGTGGCAATGTAGTAAATGTATCGACTCACTGAGTTTCACAGTTTCTTTTACGCACCGTTCCCTGTGTCGGGTGGTAATAAGCCACCAGGGTAAAGACGATCATGGTGAATAGGTAGGAAATGACGTTGATGTAAAAGGTCACTGCTGCAAATTTCTGCCATTTTGCCCTTAGTAGTTCATTGATGGGCTCCACGGCCAGCATCTCATGACGGATCTGAAAAACAAGAGGACATGAGAATTTTTCTTACCCTTGAACAAAACTGTGGGATATAAGTATGTTGTATTTTTTTTTGTTTTACCTCACTGTGACTGTTATAAACAAGTATCTCCAGCACAGATGGTTCTCCACCAAATGTGTCCAACGAAGATAAATCATACAATGATGAGTAGACTGGTCCATAAGCCCAGTCTTTAAATTTGCGTGACAGATGACGGACATCCTCGTCTTTGATTTCCCGACGAATGATATGTTGAAAAACCTATTAAAAAAGTTATTGGTAAAATAGTTAGTGTTATCATGGATTAATACTACTACATTTCAAAGTGTCACAGTTGCATTTTTGTTCATTTAATCATTTCCAAAAGAGAAGAGAAACTATCGGTCTAGCACTTTTCTAAAAAGAATACATTTTAAGGACGATAAAGATAAAACCAACTTGATAATCTAGTCCTAACTCCCCAAGCTCCAAGCCCCTTGACCCCAATTGTCCTGTCAAAGTTAACAAAGTGCCTTGCCAGATCATAACCTTCCTTCCAAAACCCCAAATCTAACTGCAGTTTCGCACAATATTGTTGTAACAGCCTCCTAGATTTCCCCCAATGTTCTTACCCCGATCTTCCCCAGTTTGGCCGCCATCATAAGAGGTGACATGCCGTCATTATTGAGCACCCTCTCCAGACTGCAATCTGGGTAAAGCTTGGCGCTCTTGATGAGAATTAGGTCATACATCTTGGTGAGGAAACGGGTGTTGTCCTTGGTGTTGTCCGCAATGTGAACCAAGGCGTGCAGGACCGTATTGCCTCGGGAATCCTGTCGCCTCAGGTCGGCCTTCTTGTGGGGATTCTCGGTCAGATAATGCACAATGTTAGGCTGATTGGTGCACGCGGCCAGTGAGAGAGGCAGCTCACCTGCAAGAGGGAAAAGTATGAGTTCTCAGTGGCACAATTCGGGGGAAATGCAAGCAAATCAATGCAAAGGTTCATCAGAAATTGTTGCTGGGTTCTGTTTGTTTTTGCGGAGAATTCTAAACATGGATAAAAAGATTGGAATTTAATCCCCGCTATGAAAACAGCGCAATTAGCAGTTCTTGGAGGGAAGGACGCAGTGGGGCCAGAGTCCCAGAAGCAGCTAGAGAAAATGAGCCGTTGCCATGGGTGACAGATTACTTTGTCACCTCGGATAGAAACGCTCCTCTTCATGGATTTGCACGGGTGCACGCTGAGTGTTAGGGTGAGTGGAAATCCCATTAGCCATCAGCCCTGCCAGGTTCCTGTTCACCTCGTCACAAAGCTCCGCGGCAAATTACTCACACTGTGCACGGACACGCTGGGATTTGGGAATGACAACCGTGCTACACGCAAATAGAAATCATGTCCTCCGCGATGGCTGAGGAGCAAAATGTGCGTTTATATTCAAATATGAACAAGGTTTTACACACGAAAATAAAAGAAGCCACAATCAAGGGGCTTCATTTATTTTAGTCAGATGAAATACAGAATTTGTTTTTTTTCCCCTTTTAATAGCATATAGTGTCAAAGGGATGTAAAAAAAAAATGATACTACAACATGTATATGTATATGTATATGTATATATGTGTGTATATGTATGTGTGTATATATATCTATATGTATATATGTATATGTATCTATATGTATATATGTATATGTATGTGTGTATATGTATCTATATGTATATATGTATATGTATGTGTGTATATGTATCTATATGTATATATGTATATGTATCTATATGTATATATGTATATGTATATATGTATATGTATCTATATGTATATATGGATATGTATATGTATATGTATGTCCCAATATTAATCAGGTAAATGAAAGAGATAAAAATATAAGTACTAGTACTTGGTCTTATTGGGTGGTGGCCCAGTGGATAAGTCATCAGTCTCCTACCTCTCTGGTCCTGGGTTCAAACCTTAATGCATGCAAAAAAATTTCCCAATATTATTCAGGTAAATGAAAGATAAAAGTGCAAGTACTACTGCTTACTCTCACAGGGTGGTGGCCCAGTGGTTAAGTCATCAGTCTCTCACTTCTTTGGTCTTGGGTTCAAATTCAAGTGTGTGCAAAGATTTTCCCAATATTATTCAGGTAAATGAAAGAGGTAAAACTACAAATACTACCACATTTTGTCAGAGGGTGGTGGCCCAGTGGTTAAGTCATCAGCCTCCCACCTGTGTGGACCTGGGTTCGAATCCAAGTGCATGCAAATATTTTCCCATTATTTTCAGGTAAATGAATGAGACAAAACTACAAGTACTACCACTCTCTCTCACAGGGTGGTGGCCCAGTGGTTAAGGCATCAGTCTCCCACATCTGAGGACCTGGGTTCAAATCCCAGTGCAGACAAAGATTTTCCCATTATTTTCAGGTAAATGAATGAGACAAAAGTACAAGTACTACCACTTTCTCTCACAGGGTGGTGGCCCAGTGGTTAAGTCATCAGTCTCCCATATCTGAGGACCTGGGTTCAAATCCCAGTGCAGGCAAAGATTTTCCCAAAATTGTTCAGTTAAAAGAATAAGTTCTAATGTCTAAGTGTCTAACTAAATAAGTATTCAGTGGTGGATGAAACATTTAGTCAAAAAAATGACTAAGTGTTTACGCCCATTTCCTTGGATAAAACGTTTCAACACCCATGTATAAGTGGGGCACGAGTTGGTGTAGTGGGTTGCACACTCGCCTTTGCACGGAGAGAACGTGAGTTCGCTTCCCGGTGTCGGCGGTTCACTGACCAAGCAAGCGGTCGAGGGTCGGCCGAAGGCCGACCCGAGAACGCCTTTCGCACAGACAGGTCCCTCCAACATTCTTCCGAACTGCCGAAGGCAGTTCGGAATATAACCTTTTGCTGAAAAGTATGACTAAGTGTTTAATATATATTAAAAAGTTTTTTCTTTTTTTTTCTTCTTGTTCCATTTTTTCTTTTTTTTCTTCTTGTTCCATTCCATTTACCAAGTCTTCTTTCCAATTATTTTCAGCCAAAGGACGACAGCGAGAATCGAACCCAGGTCTCCCAGACGGGAGTCCAGTGATCTAACCTCTGCGCCAACCAAGTGACTACACTTTCCTTAGTAATCATTTGAGTGTCTTTCCAAGAAGTACACAGAAACAACTAAGTGAAAATGTGTGCCGACAGCGGGAATCGAACCCAGGTCTCCCAGGTGGGAGACCAGTAATCTAACCTCTGCGCCAACCAAGTGACTACACCTTCCTTTGTAATCATTTGAGTGTCTTGAGAATAAGTCCACAGAAACAACTAAGTGGAAAAAGTGTCACGACCGGGAATCGAACCCAGGTCTGCCGGTCGGGAGTCCAGTGAACTAACCTGTACGCCAAACAAGTGGCTACACTTTCCTTTGTCATCATTTGAGGTTCTTGATTACAAGAACACAGAAATAACTAAGTGAAAATGTGTCCCGACTGGGATTCGAACCCAGGCCTCCCAGACGAGAGACATGTGAGTTAACCACTAGGCCACAATTTGGCCACAATTTCCTTTGTCATTATTGAAATGTCTTGACTACAAATATATAGAGACAATGAAGGGAAAATGTATCTCAATCAGGATTTGAACCCCAGTCTCCCACATGGGAGTCAAGTGAACAAACCTCTAAGCCACAAAAATATATATATACATCCATATATAAGTATATAAATATATGTATATGTATATGTGTGTGTATATGTGTGTGTATATGTGTGTGTATATGTGTGTGTATATGTGTGTGTATATGTGTGTGTATATGTGTGTGTATATGTGTGTGTATATGTGTGTGTATATGTGTGTGTATATGTGTGTGTATATGTGTGTGTATATGTGTGTGTATATGTGTATGTATATATGTGTATGTATATATGTGTGTGTATATGTGTATGTATATATGTGTATGTATATATGTGTATGTATATATATATATATATATATATATATATATATATATATATATATATATATATATATATATATATATATATATATATATATATATATATATATATATATATATATATATATATATATATATATATATATATATATATATATATATATATATATATATATATATATATATATATATATATATATATATATATATATTAAATATATATATATATATATAAACTAAAATTAATAGTAATAAGATACATATAGTAAGACATCTACCAACAGAGGGCAATGTTGTAAAAGTGGGTTTTCAGATTTGTTTTCCACTTTAGAACACAGACACCTTTCTTCTGGTGCACTTTGAACATACGGCATAGTATATAGATGTAGGGAGAAACTCATATGGAAGGTGGAGTCCTCCCCAAAGGAGTCTAAACTTGGGCCTACCAGTTTCAAACGGGTAATGGAGAAACTGTGGCATCCCTGCCAAGAACATGTACCTAGTACAGTAAGTACGATTCTGTCTGGGTTAAAGCTGTGTTAAAGGCAGTCAAAGTGGAAAAATTAAAGACATGTGGCATATTTACCTCCGTCTCATTTCCTGAACACTGCTCGAGGATGGTTCGAGGTGTTCAATTACAAAGACGCACTGTTTAAAGTAGGCACAAACACAGGCTATTACCAAAGTAGAAGTAGCCTCCCTCGTCCCTGGGCTGGAAGAAGCGCCCTCTGGCCTGTGCGTGGACATCAGCTCCCTTCTCCACCAATAGTTCCACGTACTGTTTACAGCGACGTTCGATGGCAATGTGGAGTGCCGTCTGGCCTGACAAGAAAAAAACAATGCTCCAAGTATGAACACATTTATGTAGGAAGATTCAAGTTTCGGTTACAGTAACAATTTCACATTAGACACTCCAGTTCTATTTGATCAGTGAGCACATTTGTACTGTAAATACTCTGCATTCCAAGATATGGCCTCACCCAAAACACTAAATAATTTGATAAAGTCCTGGTGGAAAGAGGACGGATTGAAAGTAGACCAGCATTTTGGACACAGCCATACCTCTGTAGTAAACATCCCTAAAGGAAGTGTTGATAAACTCTCTCAGGTTTCCTGTCTTCTCTGCCACATCCACCAACAGCGGGATGGTGTCGTTCTGCCCACTGTAGAGGTTCAACAGGGCTTTAGGAAGACATGTTTTACCAGTGGACAGCTCTGATGGAGAAATGACATTAAAACAAAGAGTGTGTTTACACATATTCAGTATATATTTTCAGGATGAAGAGTGACGTTTACTGGCAATGAAAAGACATTTTGTGGTTTAACTCCTGCCTAAAGGGTCAAAAACAGTTGACGCAGTGCATTTATGTCTTCAGGTAATTGGGGGACAAATACAACAAAAGTACATACAAATACACCTAAAGTCACATCTGTTCTATTCTAATCCAGTCTAGTTTTGGAGACTGCTTAGCGCCTTCAAATAGGCGACAGTTTGGTGTGATTTTTCTCTCCTCCTTGTTACAGACCTTAAGCATACACAGGAAGCATTTCTTGGGACTGCCCAGGGTAGGACAAAAGCGATGACATCAGCCCCTTTTCCCGTTCAAATCTATCTAGGTCAAAGAACAGCAAGGACCATAGGCTCAGCGCAAAACACAAGGTGGTAACTGCTTCATTTAGACTCTGTCTGGTGCACCCTGAGATAATAGAACATGGGTAGGCAAACTGGTCCTAAAGGGCAGCTGTGGGGGCAGGTTTTTGTCCCAACCAATCCAGTACAGACAGTTTAACCAATGGGCTGTCTGCTGCAATAAGAAACACTTGACTGCTATCCACTGATTGCACTTCTAAGATACCAAATTTGGGGGAAGGTGTCCTCTTTAGAGGTTGGAATGAAAGTCTGCAACTTTGTGGAATAGTTTGGCCACCCCTGCTATAGACAGTGAAACACTTGAGATCCTACCTTTGAACTCCTCATCCGTCAACCTCTTGTCGTTACTTTGCAAGTACTCCAACAGGCCCTCCATGGCCTCAGGATCCCCACGTGACACGCATTCAAAGAGGAGAGAGCGGTTGAATACTTTCATCACTTTCGGAGGGTCCTCACTTGGCCCGTCATCATTGCATGTCTCGGTTTTACTATGGAAGCAAAGAAAGCACATTTATTAAAGTGTTTCCATTTGACACAAGACAGTGACAACAACGCAGTTGAACTAAGAATTGGATTCCCCCATTTTTACCTCTCTTCGTGGATTGTTTTACTGTTTAATTAATTGATTGAATTCTTTAGTTGAAGATATTAAAATAAACATTACAATATTTTGCATTACAATGCAACATATATATCAATTAACAATATTCCAGAACACCCTCACAGCCCACAATAAAACATTTTTTAAAAGCTGTAATTAAAAGGTAAGATTTGATTAAACCTATCTCAGAAAATTACTATTGCATAACATAATTTTCAATATGTTACACTTTATGCACTGGCAAAAGTGATCTGTTTCATAACTACTTGATGTAACTCTTCCTCTCTTTTTCTTATAAAGATACATTCATTTTATTTATTTATTTTTCCTCAAAATGTGTTACTTCAGCAGTGTTTTTTTTTGTCCTAGCCCTTTTGGGTTTTTAAGTTTAACTCCTACCTTAAGTTATAACTCAAATAACAAAAATATCACCCACATGTTTCCAGCAATTTGAGTATTCCTTGCTTTGTATATTATGATGGCAGTTTTATACTGTACAATACAATATGAATTTGAAAGGATGAGAATTAAAAGGCAGAGTAAAGTTATGAAGATTTGAAGATTTGAGTAAAAATATCCATTGGCAAAAGGCTTGTAAAACTGACTAAGTGTCTAAATATTTTTGCCCATACAGTGTAGGGCTCTGTTAGTAAGGAGCGTGCTGGGTGGAGGCTGTTGTCAAAATATTACCTCAACGGTCACACAAGGCACCAACAACTTAGTCTCTGTTAAAATAGTGCAAAAAGACCTGCACTGTGTGTGCTGACATTTTTTACATGTGGCGCACCTCTGTCTCCAGAACTTGAAGGAATTTATTTTGGGGGGACAGCATTTTCCCCACCACTGACCCAATTAAAATAAATCCATTCGGATAGAAGAGCCTTCTCACCCTCTTGGCAGTTTTTTCCTGCGTCGTTTCTGGTTACTTGTGTTCCTGTAGGTGCCGTAGTCAAAGAGGGAGTCCATGGGTGCTTTCTTTGGACCTGGAACCACACTTGATTCGTATATGGTGGCTTCCAGTAAATCCATCGGGTTGGAAATGCCCTTTTTGAAAGCACCTTGGAACTTCATCCGCAAGTTTTGCCTCCCATCCACAGGCTGAACCAGCTCCTGAGCTGCGACCTGACCACAGTCCTGACTAGACGGAGAGCCATTCGCGCTCTCATACAAGTCCGAGAACTCCGACAAGAACTGCCCATCGTTCTCGGCCTGTGAGACGTCGCCGGGATCGACGGAGGCAGACGTGCCGACGGTATCGGCCTTGGACAGGGCGAGGTGGCATCTTCTCAGGAGGGTCGTAGCAGAGCGACCCTAAAGGGACGAAAGGTCACAAGGTCAATTTAAGAAGTTGCAGGCAAAATATATTCAACAAATTTAAAGGATAGAATAGCTAAATAAATTAACATTAGGGGAAACGTTTAAGATTAAACGACAGTTTTTTTAAATGATGATCTTAAATGAAGATTTCACATAAATTCTATAAGTAGTAATTCATTCCAATACAGTATGTTATCCTAGATTTCATAAAATGGCACGAGCAAAATCATTGTGTGTATGTGTGTCTTTTTGTCAATTCAAATACATTAAAAGGGATTTTTAATTTTTCTTAGTCAAGATTAATTTGTCTTGAAATTCACTCATAGTATGTTACATTTTAAACCAAAATGGCAATCTTGTCAAATACTATGATAGAAAAAGGGCACCAAAGGACAACAGGATTAAATCTAACTAAATATGTTCACAGATTTCCCGGATTCTGTACCTCATTCATCCCTTTTGTCACAACAGTATGCCAAATTCTTTTTCAAGTCAAGTGGAAATGATGGCAAAGCATGCATGCATTCAACCTGAAAAACACAAAGATTATACATTGTTAGAAAAAGATATTCAAACTAACATGAAAAGGTGTTGCTATCCAAAGTTAAGACAAATTGAAAACCGCAAAGACGATGCCAAAAACATTTAGGTGACTTTAAAGCGTGCTCTGTCATTGGTCGGTAAAACCAACAAGTGGAATCATTCTACCTGCACTTTTGAATGCATAAGCTACCCCCAACATCGAGTCATTTTTAATTTTTCAGTCACTGTGGCAACATATACAAAAACATTGCCAATATGGTCATCGCAGGCCTTAAAACAACCACTCAAATCCTGCATTGGCTCATGTCATTGCAATCTTATCTCAGGCCTGAAAGGGAACAAGACAAACACAAGAGGGATGTGATGTGGGGGTTCGGCCATGACTCACCCATGGATTATCATGCCGTTTCACATCACTTCACTTTAGATACTGACTGACCAGTCACATGACGATGGTGTCTTTGATATACTGAGTAAGAAGATGTATAAAACAGATATGTGGGGACTCTGCTCTAAAAGTAACCCAAATCCAAGGTGAGAAGAAAGGTTAGGGAAAAAAATGGTCCTAAAAATGAGCTTTCATACTGCAGAACTGAAGTTGTGATAAGGCCCCATATCCCTAGTTTCATTGCATGCACACACATTACAACAACAGTATCCCACACTGGTTATTTAATTTTTTTTTAAATGAAAAGAGGCATTACTTCCACTAGTGATGAAAGAAAGGAGCCCTGAAATTTCAAGAATACCATATTAAAAGCATTCAAAAAATAAAAAATAAATATATATATTTCAAGATAAAATGCCTCTGTATCAAAAAATGAATTAAATGTCAACAGAATGCATTGTAAGCAAAATCAAACTTAAGGGTAAAAGTATAAACAACAAAGTGTATTGCTTCTAGTTTACGGCAAATGTCAAACTTTGTGTATTTTAGCAAAAGTTGTTAAAATGGTGTTTATGGAAAAATAAAAATTGCATTTACCTGGCAAGGCTGATTTTTTTTCCCACTTTGCTCCGTCAATATTCCTCCAGCATGTGGCAAAAAGTTCTTCCAATGCAACACACACGTTTCTTTTTCTGACTTTGGGCGGAGTAAAAGTTTGTCATTTAGGAACTTGGCTCCAAAGTAGGAACTGATGCCACAGTGAGACATGCAGTACCAGAATTCACCACAAGACGGAGTGATTCGACAGTAAAGCTGCATTATAAAAGGGATCAATTGTTGGAAAAAAGTACACAAAACATTTGGATGCATTATTTTCCAACATTTGTACTTTGCATTTCTTCAAGTGCTTCTGTAGGATTAAATGTAAAATAATTAAACATTTCATCATGCTACTTAATTATCTACTGTATGGAAATATAATGTGCACAGAAAAATATGTTTTTAAATTGCACAGAACAATACAAACATGCTAGAATCACATTATTTTAACAAAGAGAGAGCTATTTCAGTCTATCAAGGGAAGGGAATTAAGTTGTTTTGAAGTAATACAAAATATGTATTTGCAAGTTGCTTGTTATATTGGTTTAATTTAATTTGATTTGATTGCTTTCTTTTGGACATAAGCAAGAAAAAAAATCATGAATCAATTTGAAAAAAAAACAATGATACACTCAAGATAACAACAACAATCAAGACAAAAATAACAATAACAGAATTTAGTCAGTATGCATGGGAGTTGGATGAAGGACAAGCTAAAATGATTAATCTCAATACATTTAAGATGTTGAATGCATTTAACCATTGACATTTTATGATTACAGAACAAACATAAAACATAATTAACCGTTCCTAATGAGGATAAGCGGTAAAAAAGATGAATATTTAAAAGGATAACTTCACATCTCGACATTGTAAGCCACGTGGATAACAGCTGATTTGAGAATTTATCAACATGTTAACGATCTGTAGTGAAAGTAATAGAGTCAGGCACAACAACACAAAAGTAAAGCGACAGTGTACTTAATTATTGAAATTGTTGAAGACCATGCAGAGGCTAAACAAAGCACATCAGTGAAGCACAAAGTGTTGTATTGCCCTGACTCAGACTTTATAGTCAAGATCGGCGTTCATTTTATTATAAAGATCATAAATAACATCGACCGTGGCAGAGAAATTGATCATGAATTTTTTCACTTTTTCCAGACACTCCTCTTCTTTGACTTCCCTGCCTTTGGACAGGGCCTTTAGGAAGTCTGATTTGTATGGGGCAGCAAAAAGGGCTGCCTGGAATTAAACACAGAATGTCAATTCTGGAAAAGCACGATCGCAAATCTATGGTATTTTACAAATGCATGGACTTGTGAATGTATACGAAAAAGAAAAAGCATGTCAGAACTCACCCTGAAAAGCTGCTGAACCCACCAACTATGGTATCGCCTCAGTGTCAATTCATATGCTTTGGCCACATTGAATCGAATGAGGTTTGGATTATTATCATCTTTTTCGCCATCAAGCAGGCTTTGAAGGAAGACTTGGATAAAGCGTAGAGTCCTTGAGATGGATATAAAGAGATTAGGAGCATGGACATCATTTAAAATATATACTTGTGGTCAAATTAGGACTTTTTTGTACCTTTTCAGCCACATGAGAGCCAATGTGGCTCCAACTTTGGGCCATTGTGATCCATGCATTTCCTTTTCCACCTCTAAAATCTGTTGAAGTGTCCTGAACCGTCCTGGGTTGGTGTCATAGACGGTCTTGATTTTCTAGATATTTGAGCACAAATATTATATCTTAATTTGCTACCATGTCGAAGCATGTATTTGAAATTCATGAAGCATGGATGACTACAAATATAATAATAATAAAGTCTAGGCTAACTGTGAAAATAGAGTATCGTTAAATAGATCTTGACATACATAGTTGTACTCACGGTAATATTTGCTAATATGTCCGACTTGATGGGGGCAAAGATAGTCGGCCCGAGGCAATCTGTAAACAAATATTATAGAGAAACTTACTTAGTTATGTTTAATTTAATCATTAACAAACAGTAGAATAATTCACTTGAGGTGGTTAACCTTAAAACAACCCCAGAAAGGAGCCATATTAGTGTCTCTTTTCACAGCTTCATTAGTACAGCATTATCATTAGTTGTTCTTTAATTAGGCTACCAGACAGGGAGAGTATTTGGTATCAGGAAAGTGAACAATGGGCCGCTATGTGGACCAACGTGGCTATTATTTGACCCACGGGGAGCTTTCAGATCCTGTCATTTCCTTCTTGCCCAGGAGAGCAAATCTTGCTGGACAAATACGTCTTTTTTTCACCTAATTTCTCTAATAAATTAGCAAGGACCAACTTGATGTTGTACAATGTTGCTTTACAAATGATTTTTCTAAAAAGTCTTAAATGAGAAAGACAATACCACTCACATCCTCATTTAATGGTTGAGTGGGCCTGAGTAGTTACTGGACAAAACATTTCTTGGTCAACAAAAACAATGACTCACAAGAAGAAATGTGTTTCACCCAATTTGGTGCTTTGGAAAGGTTTCACATCGCAATTTCCATAGAGAACCTTTGGCATATTAATACAGAATGAAGAGGCACAAAGATGCCGTATACCAGTGAATAGGTGAGCGGAACACAACACCATACTAATCATTTTCACAACTCCAAATCCAGGGCAGCCAATTAAATTATGCATGATAAAACCAATGGGAACACCTAATCGGGAGAAATGTAATCTAAACTGTTCTTTTTTGGGGTCAAAAGAAACCTACAAACAATGAACAAAGCAAGCAAAAACATATTATGTGCTTCAAACAGTCAGAAAGAACTAAAACATTTTTTTTTTCATAATTATGTCACAACACTTCATTTAGTCTCTTACTTTTTGATATCAATATTGATATATTTGGCGGGGGATAGTGTACATTGCCAGAAAGGGAAACAAACTGCATACTTACCAAAGAATGGTGGAAGGTAGGACGCAGCCTCCAGAAAAAGCCTGGTTTCCACTTGTCTGTCAGCCACCAGTGGTCTGAACTGGTGCTCCAGTAGCAGAGCCATGACTTCCAGTCTGCACAGTCTGGTCCACTCAAATTTGACGGCAATAGACTGATGGACTTACAGTGACCTCCACAAGTCTGACTGACACACTATCAAGTGCATGCGCACGCACACACATACACACGCGATCGACTGATAACACAAACAAAAGCCCCATTCATCAAATGTTGCAGGTCGTTATACCTTGGAAAGTCTGAATTCCGAATTACTTTAAAAAATGGTAATACATAGTTTTTTATTATTATTATTTTAATAATAACCTGCCAGACGTGTGGTTAGTGCGTCAGGTCCAGTGTTTTCCCGTGGGGAGTTTAAATGTTCTTTCCGGGATTGCGTGGGTTTTCTCTGGGTATCTGGTTTTCCTCACAAATCCTATAACGAGGCTGGTTAAACACTCTAAATTACCCCAAAATACGATTGTGAGTGAGATTGTGCACTGTGATTGGCTGGCCACAAATCCAGGATTTTCCCCACCTCATGCCAGTTGTTCGCTGGGATAGGCTCCAGCACCCCCACACCCTTGTGGGGATCAGCGGTATGGAAAACGAATTAATAAAAGCTGGCTCACTTAATTTGTCGTTTGGGTGATTCCGTAGCGTGGAAGAAACCAGGAAATGCAAATAAATTCAAACGGTGGTAACCACGGATGACTCGGGTAAAATGTCTCTGCTTTAAGCAATAACAGATTATACATAATCGATGCCTACGTATTATATGAATTTCTACAGTCAAATATGAATGGGAGTATATTTTGGATGTGACTTTTAAAATGCGCTAAGTTAAGGGCTGCGTTTGCAAGCGAAACAAATGACGTCGGGTAGATGGAGCGTTTTGTTGTCTAATCAGTGGTTGCGATGGAGTCTATAAACTTGTAATGCAGGGTTGTCCAAGCTTTTTTTTTTTAATTATCCGAGAGTCGCTTTTAGAAAAATCAACGCATAGACGTCCAACCCATTTGAGTCAGCCGATCCAAATGGATTGGACGTCTATCCGCGTCAATGGCAACGGCAACGTTAAACAAAACAAAAAATACATTATTTTATGTCTCTAATTCTCAGTGCTAGTGAATCAGTTAAGGACTACACATAAAAACAATCCAGAGAATATATCAATATTTATATTTACACTATTGAAACGAACTGTACAGGAAAATAATAACCAAGATTAATTGATCACATTTTTAAATAAGTCTATTTAAAACTAAACTGAAATGTGAAGTTTGAGTCAAAACAAAATTGTTTTTTGTGAAATATCACGAAAATGAAATAAAGTGAGGGAAATTTTGATCTAAACAAATTTCACTGTCTATATTTAATTTTCTTTTGGTATTTTGTTGTGTTTTTGTAGGTCAATGGCTCGACCGACCCTATCGACATATGCGCCCTATCGGCAGCGGACTCTAGGAGTCCAAATGGCCTGGAAGAAGGAGCAACAATGTCGGAGACAGGAGCAGTGGGCTCTCAATGCCAAGTACTTGAGGGAAGAGGGCGTCCGCAATCATTTTTACAACGAGTGGACCTCCAGACACTGCTTCAATCAGAGGTACGCAGGGCAAATTGTGATTAATATCCAAACGTTGTGTGAAATGACCAGAATGGAGCCTTATTATGCATTTTTAACATAATTCTAATCAGGCCGCCTAGTCACAATACATTTGATGTCCATAGCAATTACATCAGAATTAAGAATGTCCAAAAAAGCCATGGAAATTGGATAGATGTATGTTGTCTGTGCATTGACAGTATGTCAGCATACTGTCGACAGAAGTTGGAGGATGAAAAAATGAACAACCTGGAAGAGCGTAGGCTACGACTCAAGGCCATGCTGGATGAGGAGCAAAAGCAACTGGACATGGAGCTCAAGCAGCTGCAATCTAAGGAGGGTATAATGATGAAAAACGTACAAACGGAGAATTTGTTAAGAGGGGAAAGGAGGAAAAAGGTACCTTAAGTCAATTATAAGCTTTTTACCTCCTACCAGTGTCATTAACGTACATTTTTTTTATTCTGCCTTGTTATTGTAGCTAGCACAGCAGCTACTGAGGGAGCATCGGAAGAGAACCAACCCTGAATTGCAACAGGTAGTACGTACTACTTTGATTTCAAGGCAAATCTGGTAATTTACTTGTTTCATTAAATGTGAAGATTTAAATAGTATACCCCAATTTTGTGTATTCTAATATGCCTTTATTTCTGTTGTAGTTACTTTTGCATTTCAATATTCTATAATAATTGGTATGGGATATGAATGAAAGGGAATCAGGGTAAATTGTCAAAGAAAATTAAGACGCTACTTGAACATTTAAATGTATCTTAATTATTTTTCAAGTTCACATGCATTTTATTTGTTCGCAGGTTGAGACGAAATCAAAGCAAGATCATTTCAACCCGTTCCAATTACAAATATTGGAAAAGAAACCGGTATTTAAGATACCAAAATTGATCAATTTTCTTGCAATGATTCTCTTATATTGTTGTTTAACCTAATTTTTGGAATTTATGTTGTAACATGCAGCAAGAAGTGCAGATACAAAACGAAAGGGAGATGACCCGAGAAGACAACATGGAGCTGGTAGAACACTCCGAGGAAAATAGGAATTTTGAAGATCGCAAGAGGGAACAACAACTTCACAAGAAAATGGAACAACTGAGAGCATTGGAAGAGGAGGTACTCCAAAATCTACAATAGTAGATGTCAAGGAGGGGAAATGGTTCATGTTAAAATAATGTTTCTCTGGCCAAAGGCGACTTATCTCAAGAAGGAGGAAGAAACTATACAGATCAAGCTTTGGGAGCTTGACAGGTTGGAGGTAGAGAGGAAAAAATGGGAGGAAAGGCGCAAGAGGGCTGAAATGCAGTAAGTAAAGCTATTCAGGATTGAATCATTCAGGATTCTGGGAGGCTAAAATCCTTGAATAATTCTCCTAGTCGGCATTTCCTCACCCGACAATACCGAGCCCAGCTTAGGAGGCGAGCTCAGCAGGTGCAGGAAGAACTGGTGAGTCTTGAACATCTCTCTCAGAAAGAACAGTACTCACAAATCGATTTCAATTGTGGTACAAGTGTTCATAAAGTAAGGACAAAGATGAAACCTGTCTGTATGCTCTTATATCCTCTAGAAGTCCGATTTTAACATCTTGTCAGCCTTGCTGAAAGGAGAGCAAGATGTAAGAAATGAGGGGACCCGGAGAGAAAGGATCTTTGCTGATGCTGCTTGGATGAAGCAAGTGATTGAAGAGCAGCTTCAACTGGAGAGAGAGAGGGAGGCGGAGTTTGACCTCCTACACAGGTGAGCAGCAGCTGCAAAATGAGCTCGGTTGTTTTCGGAATCATGGGTGAACCACCCTTCAAGTGCAAATCTACAATATGAATTTTTCACGTCAGGGAGGAAGCTCAACGCGTGTGGGAGAAACGAGAAGCAACATGGGAGCATGAGAGGAAAGCCAGAGAACTACTCATGCACGAGGTGCCTTCTTAAGCAAACATGTCATCACAGTAACATACCGGCCCACTCAGAAACATAACCCAAGTAGTTAAAGGCTAAAGGGCAATATTGTGTCAAGGTACTCACGGGAAGACGGAAGCAGCTGGACCTGAAACTCCGGAAGAAGCGTGAGGCTCAATTAGAATCCTTGAAGAAACGAGATAAATTGATCCAGGAGCTGGAGAAGGAGAACAACCACAGACACCAGGAAAGGGAGCTAGAGGAGCACCATCAAGCAGAACAGGTGAATATGACTTTACAATTTATTTGACATTGCGAGGCAATTAAGTGAACGAGTAATTTTTGTGATAGTGTAGTAGTATACAATACATTATTTACTCATATGTGTACAATGCGGCTATTATGTGTCCAGCTTGCAGAGCAGGAGCTCCGAGATCAATGTAGGTTAGAGGACCTGGAGGATGAGATGGATGTACAGCTCAGCCGGGATTCGACGCCAATGCATAGCATAATGAATAGAGATTTCCAGTCTAGTGTAAGTTTCGAATTCAGTGAGCGGGTTGTGGAGGCAACGCTCAAATGACTGACCTAACCTTTTCTCTCTCATTCAGATGCACAACAAGGCTCGAGTAGCGTGGACATGAGCAACTGACATCAAAACAATTGTATTGGCCTTTTGAAGTGCCTTATGACAAGGCCCCTGTGTTATCAGGGATTGAAAAGAATTTAAAAGTATATTTTATACCTTTTTTTTATTTGACCTTTTGCAATGCTTCGCCTTTCCTTGTAGTTAGTCTTGATAGTCTGGAGGAATAACCGTGCATTCTGTAGCGATGGGGAAAATGCAACTATAGAGGGGAAAGCATATAAGTTCAACACGGCAAGTACAAGGTTGGGATACACATGCGTTAAGTTTGACGGATCGTGCACACTTACCGATCTTTAGAAGATTGTTCAATTGACGTTCAGGAGGCGGAGTTTGCAAAGGGTCAATTGTCTTGTTGATGAAACAAAGTCATTAGGTACATTTTAAATAAATTAATTTTATTTAGAAAAGTATTTTTTTTTCCAAACTGCAACTCAAACAGCTGCATCATATACAGTACAGTACATCCCTGCACTCCATTCAGTAACATCAGGTTGTGCTGAACAATCAGGAAATTGGCGGCTCTATCTGAAAATGTTGCACAACACGAGAGAGACCGGAGCACAAAACACGTGGACTTAAGCATGGTTTTTAGCACCGACTAGTTCTAACAACGCCAACAATTTACTAGCACAGGTAGTGCAGAGTAGAAAAGCAATGTCGTGTTGTTGAAGGTTGACAACGTACGCGTCGGCTGCATTCCCCGACATAGACTTCTAACTGGCTACACTGATCATGGGAATTAGCGTTTACATTCTATAACCATTGGTATTGGAAAGCTTCACATGTGTAAATTAGAATTTGAAAGGGAGCAACAAATGTATGCATCTCTATGGGATGACCCTGTTACTGTACAATGAATGAGGAAAGCTTATGATGTGGTATTAAATGGATTCCCTAACAGTGTGCTTCATCCTATTGGCTTTTCACAAGAGGAGTTCTGGAACTTGAGGACTGTTGTGCTATTACACGGATAGGATTTGGTGGTAAAGAGTCCCATCTAGGCCAAATGATCAAACAATATAATAAAAACACAAAATGCATGCATATACCACAAATGTAAGAACAAAACAAACAAATTGAACCCAATGACTTGGTTGCTCGAGGTGGTTCAGCCCTGTAAGTGCTGTCAGTTGGTGTTTTCCTTAGTGGTGATGGTGACAAGCTGCTTAGCTGCCTTGGCAATATCATAAGCACATTGGATAACCTGCTGGGTGACAAGCTGCATGTCCGGTCCCGGGAAGCCTTCTGGAGGCAACGCCTTCCGGCATTCGTTCTGAAGCCTGCACGCGCTGGCCGTCAACAAGCGCAGAGAGCTCCTTACGGTCTCAGAGCGTGGCCTCTGCAAAAATAATAACAAGAAAAAGTTGAATGCATTTGCATGATAAGCCCAAGACACTCGTGAAGGCCCGGGTGTGGGATTGAAATGTTTTCTTTCAATGTTAAACAGCATTTATTCACTCTCTTGAAAAGGCATTAAGAGAGAAATGAGTTTTCTTACCTTTGGAAAGAGCGCGGCCATTTCTGTTACAGCCACATGTATCCTTTCTGAGCAGGGTATGAAGCTGTGAAAAGATAATGATGGCTTGTCATTTCAACCAACAGTAGCCTACAATACTCTGCAGTGCAGTCGAATATACATTGCAAGCCATGCTCTTGATGCACTAGGTCGTTAATTATAAACATGTTTTTTTTTTTAAATCTGCCCTCACCCACACAAACAAAAAACAAACCCAATGCTGGGGTGGTATTTGTCATTCAACAGTTCCACTACATCTAATTCATGTTAGCTGAAAAAATACAGGCAATATCCATGTTAGAGCTAAAGACAGCTTTGAAATTCAGAAGAATAATTAAATCCTCAAAATTAAATAGTAAAATGCATATACTATTAAAATTTGTATTTGATATAATATTAACTCCCCAATTTTACCATTTTGAGAAATATACATTTCACATTCAAGGAGGAAACAATAATATTATACAGACTTCAGGAATTGGGAATTGCTTTTTGAATTGAATGTTTCAATTATATTATGATGCACATCAATATGGGCAAATAGCTGAATCTATAAAGACAGCCATTGTTCCTGCTGAAAGTGAAAAAAAAAACACTACTTGTAACCAGTTTTTGGCTCAAAGCTCCTGACTTCTGCTAACATGACCTTTAATTTTGGAATTTAGAAAACACGAATGATCAGATCCACATTTAAAGCCTTAAGCTATCTTAGACGATATGGTTGAAGGGGTTTCTGAAATTAGCGAGGATCTGCAAGAGACAAGGTTATGTTAGCCCTTTGTAAACATGGGGAAAAATGATTAGAAAAACACTCATGCTGTCGAAACTCAGACCCTGAATAAATCATAACCATGTAGCGTCAGATGGTAAGAAATATTGTTTGTGGCTAATGATTTATTAGTGGGTAAGAGAGTGGAAAAAAGGGTGGAGACAGAGAGAGATCAAACAGTGCCTGGGAGGCAGGGACAGAAGCCAGAGTACCAAGAGGAGGGGTCGGGGGATCGCAGGCTGAGTGGATGGAGAGGGGCGGGGGGCTTCTCAGCCCAGGGCACCAGAGTACTGAAACATCCCAAACTGTGCCTGAGTCGGCGCACGCCCTCACGCTCGCACGGTCTGCTGACGGGCACGAGGCCCACGGAGTGGAAGGAGAGGCATGAAGATGCCAAGAAATAAAAATAATAATAAAAAAGGTCAACAAAACAGAAAAAGAAGGCCCAGCACAAAAAAAGGATTTGAAATGAAACAGAAAAGGGAAAAAAAATGTTAATAAAAATACTTTCGAACCTCTCGTGTTTGTTATCCTGGGCCGCTCGCAGAAGCTCCTGAATATTCTTGGTGATCTGCTCGGTTTTGCGGATGACATCCTCGGTACTGGGCAGGGTGGAGTCCAATTCCACCTCCAGGTCGTCCAGCTCGGGGATGGAGCTGCCTTCCCCTAGTCGGCCGCTGCTCCTCAGCCTCCCTCTCCTGCACGCCCTTTTTTGGGGGGGAAAAAGGGGGATTTTTAACGCTCGGGGCGCAGGAAAAAGGTTGGATGATCTCACGGTTCTCACCCCGAATCGTCCACCTCCGAGTCGTTGAATGTATTGTCGTAATCGCTTTCAGGCATGCTGCTCTGCTTGTCTAACTTGGAGGCCTGCAGAGGAAGCGATTGATGCTGCATGTCATTGGGAACATAAAGCAGAAACATCTGTGGTGAAAATGCGAGTGCTGCGAGATCCCCCCGCCCAGGAATAAAAATGTAATTTACTATTTTCATTATTGCCAGCAAGAGTGTGCTCAACTGTCATCAAAACAATCAAAAGACCTTTGAAATGTGCTAATAAAGCTGTGAAGCAAGAAAGCCCAACATTAAAGCCATTTCAGTGATTACCGTTAGTACAGTCCGCTTGTTTAGTCTGCATAAAATCATTACAAATGCTGACGATGGAAAACCGCTTTTCCATAAAAAGCAAGGCTGCATCTTTAACCAATTAGTTTTGCACTTTGCCAGGATAAATAATACCGTCTAGAGAGGAATCCATGACGACAAAGTGACATTCGTGCCATGAGAAAAGGCGTGCGAGCTGCCAGGATGGCAAAAGGCCACATGGCTTCAGAAAAAAATCTCAATGAATTGTAGTCTTTACTTCAAAAATTAATAAATGAATGGTTGGGTTTATGATTGATAATTTTAACACAAAATCTAAAAATATATTTATAATGAATTTCTTTTCATTTAGTAAATTGGCAGTGAGTGGATTGACTTAATATTGTGGGGAGTGTACTCTGCTCTAGATTTTGCACCAAACCGACTCTTCCTACTCCTCACATTGTTTTCCGTATACAATTTGACTCAATATAGTGGGGAGAAAGTCTCGACTATTAGTATAGCCAGCCGATGAGGGCTACGTAGATGACAGAAAGTGTTTGACGGTGAAAAGGGCTCATGCAGAACGGCAGGCAGGGAGCAGAGATCGATCACAGAGTGAGGCGGGAAGAAGGCGGTGAAAAATGAAAGCACCCAGTGGACTTGCTGCGTCCTGCAAGGTGTGGCCCGCATAAGGAAGTACTTAACCTTTAGATTACTTTCATCCTTGGACCAGGACAGGGTGGACGGAAATGAGGGGAGGGATGAAGAGGTGGTCACAAAAGCACCCTTTTCCTTCTAAAGATGTGGTCCAAATCACATTTTAGAGAGACAAAGAATTTGTTAAATTGTAAAAAGTAGGGGGAAAAAATAAAAAAATGGATTAAGTCAACTACTAAAATCTGTCCACTGAGATCTCATAAACCCCATAGGGAAGCAAAACCTTAACTGCGTGTGAAAGGTAATTTTAAGTCAGACTGAGCCTTCCCTTGTATTGATATCATGCAGACCTTTTCTAATAAGAAATAAAATTGATCAACAATAAGTTAGCCATTTGAAATAAACTGCAACATCATCCTTTGAACCAAACAAGAAAAGCAGATGGCTTCATGAGTTTGTCATGCAGTACAAAAACACAGTCTTTGTATGGTTGTTTTAATGCTTCATCAATATAAAAGACAGTACAAAACTGCAAATTAAATCACGATAACAGCATTTGCGATCAAGTCCGACTAATCTATATGTAAAAAAATAAAAAGGACAAGAGCACACCAGTTATCAAAACCTGTAAATGGCCTTGCAACCTTATCAGAACCGGATAGGATTAGGTGTGAGTGGATAGAATTGTGATTTTAAAGACGCCCATATTAAGAAAAAAAAGAAGGGAAACTGAAATGGAAGACAGACAGAGGTGAAATGGGGCCAGTGGGGAGGAAAAGACAAAGGAATGCTGGGAACAGGTCTTACTTACATGAGGTGGAAAGGGATGCAGGGTAGGGATAGCCTCCTCTGGATAAGGACTTTCCCCTTTAGGGAGATAGGGCTTCAGGCCCGAGCCAGTCTCGTACATAGACATGGGCCGACTGGCCCGAGCGGATTGCCGGCGTTTCAGGGCCGAAGGACTGGAAGGGTCGGGATAGTCTGACGTGCTGGGGATCTGATAGATATTGGCTGTGACCTGCCGCCTAAGAGAGGTGTTCTCACTTTGCAGAGATTGCAGCTGGAAGAGACGGTCAGCAACACACTAAGAGGCAAAGCAAGCCTTCAACCACTACAAGTCACAAGAGGATTGCCTTTCTTTTATAAGCTTCAATTGAAAAAGCCAGTGATAAGCAAGCAAAGGACTGTTTGTCAGCTAGGTGACGCAAGGTGCAGGTGGAGGCAGAGTAGCAGCTACAGAATAAGAGTTACCAGCAATGGTGATTTAAGAATTTTGTGCATCATTGCCGTCGCAATGTTTAGGTTGTGGATTGATGTCGAGCGTTGTGAGGAAAACTCTAATCGTCGTCTTATGTACCGTTTATGAAAAACTGAAAATACCTATTTAGAGATTTCAAACAAGACTGTGCTATGTGTCGAAATCTGGTTGCTTAAACCGACTATACTGTGTGTAAAAATCTAAATGACCTTTGTCAAATGTATTTACTTAATCTGCCTTTTCTGCCTAAACAGTAAAAAGCAAATACTAGATAATTCACACAATAGGTCTAATCTAAAACCCAAAGATGATCATTTAGAAAAAAAAATAGATGACTCTAGTATAATCCGTAATGTCTACATTTCTATGAAACATTTGGGAAAACAAGTCAAACAATGTACCCAAATGCTCAATAAAGACAATTAATGTGATGAAGCAAGTCACACACATACAAATTAAGTTAGTCATGATCACCTATGTAAAAACAAACAGACAGACAAACAAGAAACATGCATTTGAAAATGTTCTCGTTAGTACCATGACAATGTTTTGAAATACTAAAGGACTTGAAATCGCGACATGAACTAGCGTGACCTCCTCTTCAGATGACTACAAGTGAGCATGCTGGCCAACAACAGAGGGAGGGTGGAGCAGAAGGGTGTCACAGCTGCCTTCCTGTTCCCAAAGTCATGCCCTAATTACAAAGGGGCACAGACTGGAACGCTGTGCCCCCCACCCCTCGCACCAATCCCCACCCTGACTCAGTCCTGGCCCTCGTGTTGTTAGTGATCTGATTGCTGGAGTCCGGCGGATACCTTTTTCTGCATTAGTCGCAGCTCATCGCTCAGATTGCTGTTGGCTTTCAGGAGATGCTGGATTTTGGCCTCGGAGGCCGAGAGCGCGTTTTTCACCTCAAGATACTCCTGCATGGTGATAGGTCCATCAGAGAGATCAGAATCTAGGCTCTGTTGGGAGCAGCGCAAATATACGTCATTACCAAGAGCCACAACTTTATCTGAATGGGAAGTTTCATTTAAAAAAGTCAAAGCATCTTACCTTTGTCCTATCTCCTTTACTTGAAGGGACCTCCTGATCCGTATCCTCATCTGATGCTACACTGTCGTAATCGGGCTGGTCATTATCCTGGCTATCACTGCATGGCCTAGTAGACATGCTCTTCAGGATAAGTTCCACATTGTCTGCGATCAAAAGACGCAATTTGGAATTACGAGTATTGGATGGAATTTGGTTTTACTAGCAGCCATATAGCACAGACAGTTGCTTTGACACCACCAGGTCAAATTTTTTAACCAGCTAAATATGCTTTAGCGGGAGGTCTCACCTGTTGTACTTATTTGGTAGGTATTATCGTACTCACCTCTAGGGATGGTTACTGATCATACTCACCTTTAGGGATGGTTACTGATTGTACTCACCTTTAGGGATGGTTACTGAATTGCCTTGTTGTCTTCGCTTAGCATCACTTAGTATGTCAATCACAAGAGTTGCAAATTCATGGGCATTGAATCTTGCAAGTTTCTGGCGTCCCTAAAAGAAAAGAAAGACCTTATGAGAACAGTATAGGAAGTGAGAAACAAAGCATTTTTTTGGAACGCCAACTTGCCTGGTTCCTTGTGGATGAATACTCTGGATTAACAGGAAGGAAAGGCACCAGAGTTGTCTCCGTCACAAGAGCACTGTGATTCTGTGTTGCTAACCACACTTCAAGAGAATTGAAGAAACACAAACAAGTGGTTTTATGTGAATATCAGTGAACAAATAAATATGTCATGAATACAAGTTTGTGCAGAACCTCTTTCCATGTGAATTTAGTAGGGAGCAATAATGAACTATTACGCATAACTGGGCTAATTTCTACCAGCATGAGTGTCCTCGTCTCTGCGCAAGCTTCCAGCCCTACAGCAATGCGCTCACAGCAGTCATGCTGCGACATGTTGCAAACTTGGCAGACGTGGTGTCTTAAAATATCTATTATTTTCCATCATTTTAAAAATGATTTCGTCCTACTATTTTCAGAAAAGAAGCTTTTTAAATAAACCAAAATCTTGCACCCCTACTGATTACAGTGCATACCATCTCATATCACAAAAAAACAACATAAATTAGGTCCCTCATATTTAAATACTTGTTAAAACAGGTTGGACTGGAAATTTTACCTGCATCAGTCTCTCGCCTGTCCACCTCATCATACACATCCATGGCCAGCTCTTCAAATAAATGATTACTTAGCTGCAAAAGAATCAGAAAATAGCTTTTGAAATGTGGAAAATAAGACCCAATGAAAATAAAATATTTGCTATGGTACCGTGACTTACTGACTGCAGCTTCTTCTTTGCAGCCTTGGCCAGTTCGGATAAATCTAAACTGCTATGGTGAGATAATAATTGTCAGCAAGGGGCTGAGGAAATCTAACATCTAACATTTGTCAGCATGCCATTTGATGATACTTACACATTCCTTTTTCATCAAGAGATTGCAAAAACAAAAAACCCAACCACATTAAATAGGACACATTTGAGCTTGTTCAGTGACAAGAACAAAGGCTATCGAGCGACACAATCAAAAGACGTCCATTTTCTGAGCCACCAAAAGTAGATGTTTCAGCGAGTCCCAACAAGCTACTTCAAAGGAAAAACTACTACCGGGAACTGCAACTGTCTCGCCTCATAGTTAAAACCACTCAGTGAAAAAAGTGTTTAATAGCTTACCTGTCAGCCATTTGAGGAACGATGAAGTGCAGCCCATTTTTATGATCTTAACAGGACAAAAAGAATATTGTGTACTTCAAAATCAAACCACAAACAAGGGGAAAAAACAGCTATCGAACTTTCAGTGAATCACTACCAAAAGCATAAACAATATTTTCTGCATTTTAATAAATGCATCAGTTTTAAACAACCAATGGACTAAAACTGCAGCATACCTGGTTTTCTTCCACACAGGTAGAATGCCAGCCGATCTGTCAACTCATACTGAATTTCCACTAGTCTATCTGCCAGTTCGTGATGTCCCGCCTCTCTGTGGTGACACACATTAGAATCTTAGAAGACTCCAAAGGAAAATGAAACAATCACTTATAATGACACCACTAACCTGGCATAGTCAATGGGAGTTTTGCCATTGCTATCTGGGGCTCCAGGATCGGCGCCGTAAACAGTTAAGAGTTCCGCTTGAGAGACTTGGCCTGCTTTTGCTGCCACATGCAAGGGAGTATTTCCTTTTTCCTTAAAAAAAGCAAAATTCAAATGCAGTAGGGGGTTTAGGGGTTTAATACAATCTAGGTACTTTTATATCTGGACAAAAGATGACTCACAATTTTAAGGGGTTTACTTATACGACATTATTGACATTACAGTGGTACCTCTACTTATGACCGTCTCTACATGCTCAATATTCAGGTTATGAAACGCCTGAATGAGGACATTTAGTCTCTAGAAATGGAAAAAAAATAAGTATAATAGGAAACTTACAGGGTGAAAAAAGTTTGCTTGAGCTCCTAGTGAGAGCAATCTCAAACAGGTTTCAAGATTCCCAGTGCGAACACTTGAATGGAGTTGCTAGAAAAAAGAAAAAAACAACTTTTTTAAACAATGCATTGGTATATTTTTACTTGTTTGCAGCAGGAGTGATTCACCTCACCTTACTCAAGTCTTTGGCCGTTGAGCTGTCATCCTCCCGACAAGGTATGCGGTGAACAAATGCCAACATCTGATATTTAGCTTTGATGAATTCTGATTTGTTGGGGCTATATACGTGAAATGGAACAGGTCAGAGAGAGGCACGTAATGAGGAGTGCACGTCATGCAAAGAAAATGTAATTGTTTAAAATACGAACAACTCACTGCAATTTGTCCTGGGGGTTGGCTTTGCGTTTTCCACTCATTACAGACGCTGGGTCCAGAAGAGAGTGCTCCCAAATTGAATTAGCGCCATTGCTGTACAACATCTGAACCATCTAGGTGAAATGGAATACAAACAGTAATTACTTTGCTCGGGTGATTCACAGGAATGCAGTAACTCACTTTAATTTAAGCCAAAATGAATACACTTCAGAGTCGAAACCAGAGGTTTTTATACAGTAGTATATAAATAAAAACAAGATTTTTTTTCCTATCTGACATGAAATATATTAAGGTCAATTAGGACAAATAAAAGTGTGATTAGTTAACTGATTGAATTACATCAGTAGACAACTAATCCATTTGAATTTGGAGCATTGCCACCCATCCCATCTTCAAACTGAATGGACGTCTAATAATGCCAAGCTAATAAAAATTTACAGCAGAAGGATTCAAAAGAGCCACACAAGTGGATGTCTAGCATCGGCAATTGCACTGAAAGAGTTCAATTCTAGAAGGAGATAGGTTTTGTGTCCCAGAGTTAAATGTTTTGGTCTAGAATGCACATCTCAACCAAAGAACAAGAAAGACATTGTGTAGGTGCTGGGTAAAGCCAGTAAGAGTGTGTCACACAGTGAAACCAGTTGTGCCATTGTCCACAGTGAAACGATTACTGTACGAAATGGGCAGAAAACAGAATGAAGGCATTACTTCGAAAGAGAGAAAGTAGTATAATAACAGTTTATAGTTCCATGCATTGTGTCAAACTTGTTAAAAACGTTTCTGTTTTCTGATAAAGAAAAATGTCAAGGTTTTGAAGTGGCCATTCTCAACCCAACTGGAACCTAATAGCAAAGTGGCATTTAAATTTGGTTTGATAATACCAGTTCTGACACAAATACAGTACACTATACAGGCATTAACTTTAAATATATTTTTATTAAATGATTTAAACTTCTGACTTTGAATAAAGTCATTAAAATTGGCCCTAAATATATTTGTGTAATTATTGTGATAAAATAGAAATACTAATTTTAGTCGTCCTCGCTGACCCACAACAGGGAAACTTTTGGGTTAAATTTCATGTCAGACAGTAACAAACAAGACTTGTTTCAACTGTATATTTTATACAAATATAAAGTATTTACTGCAATGTGGACTCTGATATTTATTTGGAACATATTTTCACACATTTGGATGAAAAATTTCCCATTCAACATCTAGTAAATAACACTCCCTTTGACTATAACGTATAAAACAAACCAAACAATAGGGAAAAAGTTCAGAGTAGGAATTACTTGTAGCTGTGTAGGAGGCCATGGCGTTTGAGTCAGATGGCGGACTTGTGAGCTGTGCCTGCCCAGACTTCGATGAACACTGCAACACTCATCACAAATCAACACACCCCTATTCACTGAGGCCCAGCGGGGTTCTGTGCAGAAGGAAATGCAACATTTCTAGCCATCTCATATTTACTGTATGATATCTGCATTACAGATTATTAAAATTGTTTCTCTCAAAACCAAGCCTGAATACAAACAAAAAAAAACATGTGTTGTTAATACTGCAAAAATCAATAAGATTAATCTTTTTTTTTTTTTAAATAGTTCATGGTCAAGATAAGTCATTTCAGCAATATAGTAGAAAGATGAACTGAAGCATTTTAAAAGTGTTATTTCTGGGAGGAAACATAAAAAGGGCAGCTGCACACAAACTTGCAATATTGATCCAACCATCGCTGACAAACACATAACTTCCTTGATAGTGGTAACGGTACTTAGGCAACACTACCAGATGCAGAAAAAAAGCATGAAAGATTTCAAGGTTTATTTGAACCCACAATGCTTCTCCAAACCCTGAAGAACCGCAGTGTCCACTGTATTGTAGTGTGTGATCATTATTATTACCAACCACTCTGACCCGAATACCACATTTGTGTGTCTGCCAAAAAAAAATCAAAAAAAAAAATCAAAGAAACAAAAGAGAAGAAACTCATTATGTCCTCTGCTACAGCTAATAAATAAGACTGATAAAATTGATTGATGCTGTCTGGGATAGGACAGCAGCTGAAGTGTAGTAGGAACAGCTGCAGGGGTTCCTACTCAAATTCATGGCGCCAGGTTGTAATTTTAAGAAGTCTCACCCAAACTACTGTCTTTAAAGACCTCTGCTCCGGCGGCCCCCCTTTACCCTCACCTCGACAAGTGCTGCTAAATTTAATAGCAGATCTTGAAATTCTAAAAATATTCAACTAACAACTGGTCATGCTTGCAGGGAGGGAGGGGCAAGTGAGGCCAGCTGCTGTTCAAATCTTAACCTTAACAAGTCACATTGACCAAATGAGCATGCAAAAAGCTTAGGAATCACCCATGTTTTCTCCATGAATCAAATATGCCGTTCATTATTCAATATATAGTAGCTTTTACAGGATATGCCTCCCCCAAACATACTTCAGAATTGAACACAGTCGGTCAATTCAGTCTCAGCATCCTGTTTGGCTTCCTGTGCTTTCTGAAAACATCACGTCATACTACAGAAAGGGGATTTCATGTGCAAAAATTAAAGTATTAATAGACAGGATTTCAATTACTGGTGACTTTGGAATGTTATGGCGCTGCTACATTAGATTTCACAATAAGTGAAGGGAAATGCAGGATGATATCATCCTGTCTACTGGCAAAGACACTAGGGTGGGTGTGACCTTATGAATTCATTCAACGTTAAACAACTCTGGTCATTCACAATTCAAACATCGGATCATTTGAAAATGTCAACAAAGCCACAGACAGATCGTTGCTGGGTATTGATCTCTTTTAAACAGTCTGATGGTAGAAATCAAACAAGACTAGACCGGAAGCGGTCTCTTGAGGTCAAATAGCATCCTCCCTTGGGAACTCGGCTAGATGTCAACAATGCTAAACTTGTCACAGATCTTAATAAACTTTAAAGTCGACAGCAGCACGGGTGGTGGGCAAAGTACGTACTAACAATCCGATTAAAATCGTGCAATACGGAAGTGGATCGAGTGTGAAGAAACCACACGTCAACGTGATGTGCCGAAAAACGGAAACGAGCTAATGGTGATCTTTTATTTGGATGTGATCACTTACCTGGGACGGAACAGTCTGCACACACCTCCGTGTTCCTCATGCGTTTGGACATCCTTAACGGTGGAATTGCTTGTAGAAATTAGCTCGGTATCTCGGCAATCACGCTGATCATTGATGACTCCCTGGAGATACCTTCCGCGTTAGCTAAAGGCTAGCCAATTAAAGGCAATCCGAAACACAGAAACACTACGTCTAATCAAGCTTGGTTTGAAAAACATTATAACGCCATTCCCGCACGGCGATGAATGCCGATTAAAGTTAGCTGACCTAGCACCTGGCTAGTCGACAGCAGTACGCTTAATGGGACGATCTGCGGTCCGTGGTAGACAGACAGCTTGAGCCGCACCACTACAGTGAGCTTCAGGGTCTTGCTGTCTGCTCAGACCCATTGCTAAACCCCCAGTTCTGTCTGACAGGATTATCTCCTCCAAAAATACTAAAAGATCTCAAGCGTTTCGCTTAGATTTTTACATTATTATAATACATAAGTTTAGTACAAAAAAATTAATTACTTTTTCACCCTTATTGGAATGTGATATTCTATATATCACCCTGAATACACAAATGAGGAAAAAATATCCAATTTTTGGTCTCTCCTCTTGAGAGTGTAAATGGAGAATATTTAGTGGCAATGGTAAAGTTTAACCATTCTCATGATGATGATCTTGTATTCGCATCCACATTACTCCCCAAGGTCTTACTTGAAAGGCATTCGTGTGCCAGTGCTTCTTTAACACTTTGGTCATAAAATGACTCAACAATCCCAAATGAATTATGGCACGTGGTAACAGACGCGTTTATTACGGGTAAAAGTTGTAAATACGTACCGTCACTGATGTGACAGTATGTTAAGAGGTGAAATATCCCATGTTTTCTCATCCCACTAAATGCAACCGGCGATCCTATCTGTAAGCCTAATTGGCCGAATTCATCTTTCATATTATACCCATATGGTTGAATATAATTATAGAATATTATTAACATATGTTTCATGTGTTTATTCCTCGTATAAACTTAATAACGCATGTTTTCATGGCACATTACACAGTCAAATATTCGGACACCCCTGCAATGACCTCAATGGACGTATCCGCTGTAGAACTAGCGAGTTCACTATATTTATTTGCAAAACGATAACACAATTTATTCTTCATCGCATCACCAATACTTTGTTTTATGAAATTAAGCCTATTTTAAAATATTTGATACTTTCCTGTTCTAATTAATTATATACATATCTATTTGACGCGATTTTATTTCTTGCTCGACTACCCCTGCCACTGTGATGGACTCTTCCATCTACTTCCTTGTTCAAACTTTTGTTTTGGGGAAGCTTTTCGCGTGAGTCTAATGAGACGATCTATTTTGATTCATTTTTTCGGAACATGTCGATGTCATGACGGATAATTTTAGTTGTTGCATGGGAGAAGACATAGGCTTTCGCCCCGGTCGTGTCTAGAAGAAGCTCGCTAACGTTGCTGTAAGGTTGCACGCACGGTGAATATGTCTACAGTTAATGTTAGCGAAGACATCCGAACGGAGTTCCCATTGCACTCCGCAGTCTGGGAGAATAATTATAGGACGCTGGAGCAGCAAATTACACTGCTACAGGTTAGTAAAGTAGCTGTCTAGCCCCAAATGGAAGGCACTAATGATTGTTAGCTCATCAAAGCTAGGAATTTGCTAGGGGAAGAAAAATGATCGCCTCGACTAGTGTACTGTGCACAATCAAATCTTTCAACGATTGCCCTGCATGTTTGGTAGTTTGCATATTTTCACTGTCTCTGATTTAGAGTGATCAGGTACATTTTTATTCAAGACGCATTTATTCATCCGACTGATGTATGTCTTCCCTTTTTCTCATCTCGTCTGAAAAATCTAGCATGGCTAATTTTGATTGATGCTGACTTTAGGAATACAAATACCTATCAAGTTAACCTAATATCATTTACTAAATTTATTTGAAAAATGCTCCAATTTTTGGTGTGTCGTGCTTGAGTTAATTTTTTTTAAAGTGCAAATACAATTTTCTTGTGGTTGTGCAAATCAGAGTGCATGGGTGTGCAAATTTATGCAAGCACATCTCAGATTATTTGAAAATGTGTTCGAATCAAATCAAAAGCCTTTTTTGTCATTATACAACAGCTGTGTATTGTTAGGGAGGACCATTGATGTCACTCAGAGGACTCAGTGTACTTCGATTGACTGTACATTCTGTAATTCTCACGTTCAATTGCCCGTTTTGTTATATTTCTTGAAATAAGTTTTTTTTTTTTTTTTTTTTCCAGAATGACATTGAAACTGTGGATCCGAGAGGTCGGACACCCCTGCACTTGGCTGTGTCACTGGGACACATGGAGTCTGTGAGAGTCCTCCTTAGGCATGGAGCTCAAGTTACTAAAGAAAATGCCTCTAACTGGACAGGTTTGTGTTTAATCTCTACATGCAGTGCCATTTTGACATACTGGTATCTCTAGCAGACTTAATATTGCTTGGTTCAGATCTTTTTTTGTTTTTCTAATAACTATAAATGTCTATTTAGTCCTGCAGGAAGCCGTCAGCACGGGAGATCCAGAGATGGTTCAGTTAGTTCTTCAACGGAGAGACTATTTAAAAGCATCTACTGCTTTGGAAGGCGTCCCTCAGCTTTTGTCAAAGATCCGAGAGGTTAAACTTAACGCATTGTAAAATGTCCTATTTGTTTTCAGCAACATTTAATTCAATTTCTAGTTGCTTTATTTGTATATTTCATCCCCAGTCTCCAGACTTCTATATGGAAATGAAGTGGGAATTCACCAGCTGGAGTAAGTGTGCAAATATTGTCCTACTTTTTGGTATTTTTTAGGAAGTTGACGGTCAGGACTGTAAATATATTCATGCACATTTGAAAATATGCCCTTCCATTCACCCAGAGGCTTTTGTGGTCATACTGGAATGACGACATTATTTAGCTTTTTTATTAAAGTGACTCATAGTGTTTTTTTTCCTTTTACTTTATCATTTCATTTTATTGTTCTTCTCAGTCCCTCTTGTGTCCCGGGTTTGCCCAAGCGATGTGTGTCGCATCTGGAAAAGTGGAGCCAGCTTGCGTGTGGATGCAACTCTTTTAGGATTTGAAAATATGACTTGGATCAGAGGGCGACGGAGCTACCTTTTCAAAGGAGATGGTATGTCTGTGTGTACATTAAAAAAAAAAACACTTTATATGACATGGAAAATAGAACTAAACAATTTCCTTGGCAGATTCTTGCGCAGAGTTGATGGAGGTGAATCATGATGATCAAGTGGTAGACGTAGAGCGTTTCTTAATATCCCAGGAGATGGAAGATGTCACACTGGAGTCAATGCAACCGGCTGAACAGGAAGTGGCCAAAAGGTTGACTACTCCGATTGTCAACACATACTTGGATACAAAGTATATTGCTTTTGAGAGGCAAGTGTATTCATTTCTTCGAATCAAGCTTGGCGTTAAACCTTGGTGGGATTTTGTTCAATTCACTTGGCTGTTAGCTTCTTTCAATATATAACATTTGCAATAAACACCAATAAAACATTTTCTTAACAGAGAGTGGGTCAGAAAATGATCTGTAATATAGATTTTTTTATAGTATGCGTCATTTCATATTAAATGAAAGTGGGTGGGCCACTTCTGTTTAAAGGTGACATTTGTTTTTGTCATTTGATAGGAACAAGTCTGGAATTTGGGGCTGGAGGACAGATAAAACTGAATTAGTCAATGGATTTGAAACAAAGGTTTGAAAACTATTTGTAATTCCAAAGCCAATTATGTCTGTTAATAACTTTGACATGACTTTCTTAGGTTTTCAGCGTGAACAATGTAAATGTGGTTATCAGAACAAGGACGGAACATCTAACGGATGAAGAAAAAGCCAGGATCAAGAGTATGTAGAAGACAATTTTACTATATCTGCCTTAAAAGTTGACATATGGACAATTTACTTTATTTGTACTGTATTGTACCAATACTGTAGTAGTGTAAACACTTAACTAAATTAAAAAGTCATTGTCCACAGCAGGTTGTATATTAATATAACTCTTTGAAAAGGTGAAAGGAACATCTTGGAGTCTCTGGTCGGGACAGTTGAACAGCACATAAGCGCACAAGGGGTAATTTTTTATCTATACTTTAAGAAGCATGGCAATGAAACATTTTAAAACAGCTCTAATTTGATCTTAGTGTATTGTACAGTTGCCACTCATCTTTTCTGTTGGTGACTGAATTTACAAGTTTATATTTCACCCAATCTGATGAGTTGTGTGTTTGCTTGCTCTTCCAGGACCTGACACTTGAATATGCAACTGCCACAAATCCCACAGCCATCACTCCAGAAGAATATTTCAACCCTAATTTCGATTTGGGAAATCGAGACATTGGCCGACCGATTGAGCTGAGCGTCCGAACACAAAAGTAAGACAGGATCCTCAAAGAACCTCTTCGACGGAATCGGCATTGACGCTGCTGCATTTCTTTCTCGCACAGGTTTAAAGGCACATTGTGGATGAGCGAAGAACACCCCCTATCCCTGGTGGAACAGGTGACCCCCATCATTGACCTCATGGCTCGAACCAGCTCGCATTTTGCGAGGCTGCGAGACTTTGTCACGCTGAAATTCCCTCCTGGATTTCCTATCAAAATTGGTGATTGCCGTTGCGTTGTGAGTCAGGGAACTGACTTTGTCGGGTGGGTGGAGCAAAACATCTAATTGATCTCAACTACTTTGTTCTTCAGAGATTCCGTTATTTCACGTGCTGAATGCAAGGATTACTTTTGGGAATGTTAATAAATGCAGTACTGAAGATGAAGCCAACATAACACCAGCAGCCACACCAGCAGCCACACCAGGAGCCACACCAGCAGCCACACCATCCTCCGGCGAGGACGAAGAACCTGGAGGTAGGAAGGAATACTCTCAATTGTATAATAAACAAGTTAAATTGTCGTTTCCTTGAATGTGATTTTCATGTGATTCCAGAACCTCAACTATTTCAAGTGTGTCCGTCTGTTTTTGCGATACCCGACAACTACCACCGCAGAGGGGGCAGCCGTCTCGCTACTGTGTCTAGTAATGATGAAGAGTTTTTGCAGTATGCAATCCATCAAAGTCTCTTGGATTCCCAAATTGTCCCTGACCAGGTGGAACATCACCTCGTTTTTATCATCCATTTAGTTTTCATCTTCCGTATTTGCAATGTTTGCCACCTTATGTCACTACAGGAGGGAATAGGAGATGAAGCACACAGCGAAAACACTGATGTCATGATCAACAGCCAGAGTGACAGGTGGCCTTTCCTTATTTGAATGAGATGTTGTTTATTTTGCTATCAATTATACTTTTACTACAATCTTTAGAGAAAATCCACATGCTGGCCTTTAAGACTGTGATTATTAGTATTTTCAACCAACATTGAGGAACATTTTAATTTTATAACAAGAATCATGTCTCATAAATTCTGTTAATGGTAAATTATTTACACAAATGGACTAATTCATTGTGGTTAATCATGGTTCAGAGTCAGAAAGCCTCCACTACAATGAGGACCCTGAAAAAATAAGTTAGATGTCAAGTAGCATGGCATTTAAGTGTACCCTTTATTCTGTGCGCATTGATTGATGAAAAAAAATTGTTTTTGAACAGTTAAGTGCATTTCAATGATCTCCTAAGACACTATTTTAAAGAGTAGTCAGGAAGGACCACATTTTTTACACACATTTTACCAATGATCTGTGTCTCCTGTCATTTCAGGAGTATCCCGGAGGGGGTGCTAGTGGATTATGGCGACACCTCCAGCCCCACAAGCACCTTCTCAACCTCAAGCCACGAGTCAGAGCTCCACTTGGCCATGGAGCTCTCCGTACGAGCTCAAGAGCGAGAAGATCGGCTGAGGAAGCAAGAAGAGGAGGAGTTGGAGAAGATTTTACAGCTATCGCTAACTGAGAAGTAAAAGGATGAAGAGGGAATCGATAAATATCGCAAGGTGACCATCTCACCTCATTATTCAACTCCCATCTTCTATGCAACTGCAGCTTTTCCCTTTAACCGTCTGGTGTTGATCAGGCAAAATTCTTGTTAACTTTTTAAAGGGTGTTTTGGGTAAGGGGTCTTACGTTATTCCATATCTAGATGCTGATTCTCCGTCTTACAGCTCGATCAATGATAGGCTCTGAGGTGTTGTGGGCTTTCAGTACTTTTAAAGGCAGCCCCATCTTACCTCACTCAGCCTTAAGGCAGCTCATGAGAATGTTAACAAAAAATGACTATGTCAGGTAACTCTGCACAAGTAGGCGCTCTCCCTTATCTCCGCTTAGCTCCGATTTTAAATCCTGATTAGGGTTGTTTTGTTTAAAAAAAACGGAGGGTATCATGCAAGAAGTCATTCATATTGGTTAACGGAAATCTCAGGGTGAAGTTTGGCAAACCCTTTTTTTGAAAACACATCTAAACCATTGTTAGTTTCTCATACATTTTTGCTATACTACTAATTAAAAGCACACACAGGTGTCTTGTACCTATTAGAAGGCCAAGAAAAAAAATACTGCAAGAAAATCCAAATTTCTGCAGCAATTGTATATATTGCTTTTTTTATTTCTTTATTTAAAGTGGCTTTTGTATGATTTTTTTTTAATGATGCTCAGTTTAAAATATAAAAATGGAACAATTTTTCTTTTTTGCTATTCCTTAAGGGTTGTTCCTCCTGTAGCCACAAACTGCAAACCTCGTGTTTAATTTGTCGTGTTCCAGCATGTGCCAACAGAATTTGTCTGTTAGTTGACAGAAAGTTTAGCAAGTGTCACTTATAACTAAATGAAGTTTTAGTTTATTATCAGATAGGCAGAAAGTTTTACCCACCAAGATGTTGAATAACCACTCAGCCTCATCATTTTACATATGACCAACCACTATGACCAGCACGCTCTGTAAATCTTAACCTCTGGTACGTGGTAAAAAGTGAAATTTTGCCAATCTTAAAGAAAAAAATAACTTTGTTGTCAGTTGAGATCTTTGTAACATTTGAGCTGCAGCTGTTCATAAAATAAAAGCACTTTATTTCCATAACTCTCACGACAATTTGTGTTTAATCTGTTAATTTGTGTCCGATTCAGGCTGTCCTATAGTTGGCTGGGATAGGCTCTAGCCCCCATTTTATGAACCTTCCAAAAATTAATAATTAATAGTGGGAAAAAGCACAAAGTATTGAATAAATGAAGACAAGACAAATGAGTAATTTCTGTATACTAAGTGTATTTTTCCTATAAACCAAGGCATACAACATGTGTAATATCATGGGATAAAAATAAACATGTTTTTAAAATACCCTGAAAAAATACACAGTACTTTGCAATGAACTCATATTTAACTTAAATATGGCTTAAAGTCAGTACATGATGTCCCAAATAAATAGGCAAGTGGTACTGCCACTTAAGTCAATGTGAAGACCTCCGGTGCTGGGAAATCCGATGAGCATTGAAGGGACCCTGAACTTGCATCTTATAAGTTTTCATCTCCATGGTAATGGAGTGGAGACCACCTCAACGCCTAGAGAGGGGCTTGTAGACGCACACGGCCATGATGATCATCAGCAGCAGGAGGACGCCAACGACGCTTCCCAGCGTGACTGTGGCCAAACAACAACAATCATGCATTTATAAAGCTTTTAATAGTATTCATTTGATTTGCGATTATTGAAAAAAAAAGAGCTATACAATTCCCAAAACATAGAAAAGGCGTGGTCGCCCATCCGGAAATCCTTTGGAATGAATGAACCCTGCTTCCAATCGCCGTTTATTTCTTACCCAAATTTTGCTTGCGTAAGACCACATACGATCTTTCGCCCACCGAAGACTCGTCGTCGTCCTCTCCATCCACCAAAAAAATAAGTGACATGAATAATGCTTGTGGGACGACGCCTAGCATCACAGCGGTGGAAAAATATGGTGGCTATGACGACGATGATGATGATGATGATGATGGTGATGAGGAAGAGGGGGAAGAGGAGGAGGAGGATGAACTTGCTTCTGTTATGGGAAATCAGGGTCCTAAATCCGACCAAAAAACTCTAATCTCGAACTCAAACCTAGGTGGACCTAACCAAGACTAATTTCTTATCTTGCACTTGGACCAAAACTTCATAGTCACATGTTGTACTTATATATGTGATTCATGATGACTACTTATCTATGTTGAATACCACTTATTGTTGACTAGATATTTATTTATTGATTGCTTGTTTTTATTACTTATTGTGTATTTATTATTTTGTTTGTTTGTTGTTGTTGCTTGCGCATTTCCCTACTTTTTTATAAATATTTATAAATAAATGTGTGTCACATTTCAATGAGCCCTGCAATTGAATGGCAACCAATTCAGGGTGTTCCCCTGCCATTTGTGTAAATTTGTAAAAGAAAACCTGCCTCAAGATGTAATCATCACAAACGCTGATTTTAATTGACTTTCTCTTGACCCATGTAAACATCAGGAGAGTAATATACATTATAATAACTGGCATCTGACTGGGAACCAACTTGAAAGTGTCAGGCCTTCATCGCATTTCTAATCTCGTAAATGTCAAAGAGCAATCAAGAAATGATTTAAAGGTCAAGCTCCTTGAGGTTATAAGCTTATGTAATTGTCCTGAGTAAAATGTAGTAGTACTATATATTTCTCAAAGGAAAAGAATGTCAACAAATTGTACTTTCCCAAATGCTCAATCTTTAATGACACATTTTCTGTTTTTCCTCATAAATGCATCACATTCATTTTGTTTTATTTTCTAATTGGTATATCTATACATATTTCTCTTCTACTCTGTGTCAATTGGATCATGTTAGGTAGAAGAGAAGCAGCCATTTTAGAAAGCTCTTTTATGTGTTTGCTGTTGTCTACTTCAATAGTCAATGACACAAAGCAGCTTTGATCGTGATGGTGGATCATGTATGTTATAAAGTACTTTACGCTTCCGTCTATGTTCCTATCAACCATCTTTGAAGTCATGGGTTCCTTTACTTAAAAAAGAAAATCCTTTAGTAGATCTTACATAATTCATGGGCTTACATGTGTGTTCTTTTAAGCCTTGCAGGTTGTTGTTTCTTTTAAACTTGTTATGTTTTGATAGACAATATACTATAATATGAATTATACTATGATGACACCCTACCCCAACTGTCCTGTGTCCAGGAAAATTCTTTTTAGAAATATATTCAAAAAGACAATAACAACATTTTTATTTAATATCAATTGATCACTACAATCACTCAGAGGGTTTTAAAACAAGATGTTCACATAATCATGACTAAAACACATCATTGTAGACCTGCTTTATGTCAGCAAACTGCTTGAAAGCAGACACAGAAATTATTATTTAGAACTCGTATTCTCATCATTTGGCATTTAGCTGTTAGAGATAACTTGATTGACTCTAATTGACCTGGAAGAGGAAAAATGTTATCATAACAGAAAGTGAGAGAGGTAAATAAAAACTCTCTCATATGTGTGTAAACTCCTGGTTTTCAACTATATCAGTGAACACAAGTACATTTTTTTTGTTTACAATATAGCAAATGATTCCATTTTAATTCAGCAGTGGCTTGTAAAATTCACCAAATAGAAACCCAAACTGACCACACAGGCTGAACAACAGTCATTATGCCACAGATAAAACTTGTCAAATACAAGAAAGACATTATCAAATGCAGTATTTTCTATGGAACGATGGCCATGGTTAGGCTGTCGGTGTGAATATCTGGCAAGGTCCTCTCGGGTCTCAAACACACTGCCAGCCTCTGTCAGTTAAAAAGTAGTTATATTGAGAATACAACGCCAATCTACGCTCACATTTTTCCAGACTTCTTTCTCATTTTTACTGACCTGTTTGAGAGATCCTGGTGTCCACACCATTTTGTATACCATGTAAATGGGGATCCACATTAGGGATGACAAGCCAATGATGTACCCAACCGTGATGCTCCAGTCGGGGTACTTGTAGTCAAACAATGTAAGTAGTGGGGATTTCAGCAGGGAACTCACCATGATATACTGAAAATGGAGGATAAACATGGGAAAAAATACAATGTATCAATAGTTGATACACAACTGCTTTCTTTTCTTGGGCACAGTTGGGTTTATGTACAATAATCTGTGTTTAAATTTCCATTTCGTAAAAAATAAGTCATATTCCTGAACAATTCTATTTTTTTCTCTTCTTACCGCAAGAAAGGCGGGGCTGATAGCAACCCAGCACACCTTCCAAAACATTCCCGGGGCTTTGCCCAGCATGGCTTGAACATCATTGCTGAATCTGTTGATACCTGAAAGCAAGATAGGTAAGAGAAAAGCCATTGTGGATTATAATATTACAGTTGATTCTTGTAATTAAAAAAAAAAAAAAAAACACTCAATTTTGTGCTTACCATAGAACCAAGAAACTGCAATGGCCTCAAGAAATCCCACGGCAATGATGGAACATCCGACCCCAAACTCTTCTAGCAGCTTGACAACATAGGCACCACCCTGTTAATCAACCAATGTCAAGTCAATGTTTTCTTCCTAAAACATGCCATCGCATCTCATTAAAGGACAAACAAGTGGTCATTTATTTTAATTACATTTGTAAGAGTACTCAAAGAGCCTAGAAAACAGACCACCACCAAGCAAAGGACAAAGAGTTCCCGTCTTTGAGAAAAACGATCAGGGTATTCATCCAATACAGCCGTGATGATGGCTTCCAGCCCACCAAACTGAAACAAATAAAGAATCCAATTGACTTATTTCAACTATCACAGCAAATGCATATTCAAAGTAACAATATAATACAGTATTTTTTTTTTTTGCTTTAAAGACGTGTTGATTAAAAGCAATATTTGTTCATACCGTGCTGTCAAGCCCCAGTGTGATCATCATGACAAAAAATATAATTGCGAAAAAAGTCGAGCCCACCATGTTGGCAATAGCCTCGGGGTAGGTGATGAAAAGTAAACTGGGTCCTGCGATCAGGACAACATGGATATGTGATAAGTTCCGTGTAATTATGGGTAAGATTTTTTGTTGTTGTCGTGGGTTCACCTTTATCTTTGGCCACATCCTCAACCTTGACTTTTCTCATCTCGGCCATGTACCCCAGCACTGTAAAGATGACGAACCCTGAGATGAAACTGGTCAGACAGTTGACCAAACTAGTCACAATGGCGTCACTAAAACAACAGAAAAAACAACAGAAATAACAATGAATATTAAATAATAGACATAATTTGGTAGATATTTTTAGGCAGTGCAACAAGTGCAAGTTTGAAGAAATCCAAATCAAAATGTTATTATTTAAAAAAAAAAAATTTAAAAGAAGCTTGTTTAATTGTGCTCAGAAAAGTCAGTTCTTACCGATAACAATTATTAGAGAAAGGGTTATAACTGGAGAGTGCCAGTAGCACTCCAAAGCCTGGACCAAGAGAGAAGAAGATCTGAGCAGCGGCGTCCACCCACACCTTGAAAAAGAGTCAAAAAGAAATTGAAGTCTGCAAAGACAAGAGTGAGCTGTGACAAAACGAAAAGAAAAATCTGGCTGAAATTCCCAATAATTCATCAATCACTCCTTTTTCCCCCAAGGTATGTGTATAATTGTGTGTATGGAGGAGAAGTATTATTGTGTCAGTTTTGCATATACTGTGGCTGCCTTGTTGTCAACCAGCTGTACACTGGGAGATCTGAAGAGCAGTGTGTTAAAAAGAAGAGGGCAGTGTTGTGAGTCAGAAAAGGGAGGCGTTTGTTAATGAGCAGAAAATCTAAACCAATTATGCATCTTATTATGCCGCTCTGTAGCTTATTTATGCATCTCATTTCTTCTCATACATATTCGCCTTCAACCAAAGCGCACGCAGGTTTGACCAGACTGCCTCACAAAGCCAGAGAGATACTAAGCCTTTTAACACAGAAAAATCATACTATTATATTCATTTAGTGTTTTCACATTACTTGGATTTCATATTTTCAAATGATATTCGAGACCGACTTACGACATTTGTGGATGTTAATTTGATTTAAAAAAAAAAATTCCAGGCAACCAAAACGTCCATAACCCAAATGTTTACTTTTCAAAATATGTACAAGGATTGTTTCAAATGAATTGTGATTAAAATTCTACTTCCCATGATAAGGTAGAGTATTCATTTTTGTGAAAAGTGGACAAAAATGATTACAGAAGTGGCAAAAAAAACTCCTGAAGTAAACAGAGGTAGCTAATATCTGTAAAAATAAAGGATTATTAGAATTGCTCAACTGTTTTTTTTAATTTGTTTCCTTCTGGGAGACCAAGAATTACTCACACTGGTTTCCAGCAGCTTCTCCCAATTTGGTTTGAGATAAAATACCACTCCTTTCCAAGCTCCTGGGAGAGTGGCACCACGGATTAACAGGATCAATAGGACAATGTAGGGCAAAGTGGCTGTCACCCACACAACCTGCAGGCAAAGTTGAGAAACTATCTCTTGTCTTGTTAGAAAATAAAAAAAAAATAACAATGTGTTACCTTCCCAGATGTCTTCACCCCCTTCCACAGACTGAAGTAAACTATCGTGAAAATGAGAAAAAGGCAGAGCATCAGCTGCCAGCGAACACCTCCCACATTGGCCAGGCCCGAGGACTTGTGGATTTCTAGGACGTTTCTCCTGTCAGGAAGAAACGCATCCTGTCATTACCAGATAATCCACAAGCGCAAAGCAAAACTATTCCACTGCAAGCATTTAAATACAAACACTTACATGCACTTACGTGTAAAATTCCTCTGCTGGAGATCGGGAAGAATTCGTCCAGGTGACGTTATCTACGCCAAAATAATTAGTGCAATTATCCGTGTTCCATGCGTTGTCACAGTTTGTCCATGGCAAGATGGTGGAGAAGGAGGAGTAGAAGTAGAAGAGAGCCCATGCGATGATGGTGTTGTAATAGAAGGAAACATAAAGTGCGATGACGCAAATGGCATATCCAATACCTAAAATACAAAAGAAAGCAATATACTTTATATTTTTTAAAGAGTCAGTGATTATGTAGTTATATTTTGATGACATTATTTGCTGCATGAAGAGGGCAAATTTATTAAAACCACTTCACTGTACTTTTGAAGTTGGTATTTGTGGATTACCTTTGAAAATTGGACAGATGTGTTTCCATATTGATATGGCGCCGGTTCTGTGAAACTGTCCCAGAGCCAGCTCCATATAAAAGAGTGGCACTCCCCCAAAGATGGCCATCAGAATATAAGGGATAAGGAAAGCTCCTGCACTCTCACACATAAAAACAAATGCACACAAGCCAACGGTAAAATGACTTTACGCAAGGAGAAGTGTTAAAATAGTATGCAGTTTCATAAGCAAGGAAAAGTAAGGATGCATAAGAAGCGATAATCTAAACTAAAATGTGACATTCTTTTATTTTTCTGTTTTTAATGTTATTGTTAAATTTTGAGAATCAACTTAACTGTATTACTTTACAAATTATTTGAATATTTATATATTAAGAATTAGCCTACTTAATACCTGCTTAAATTTAGTTTTGAATAAACTAATAAAATCAAGTGTAGACTTTTAAAGTGTAATTGAAAACAATTTCTTTACATTCTATACTTGAACATACTTCACCCACAATGAGTTTATTAAAAGTCTTTTTCCTAAAAGCATGCCCCCACCCACCTGTAATGAGCCATTTTCAGCACCTTGGACAGTGTACGCACTTTCATATTCTTTTAAGGTTATTCTACAGAATACTAGCTACATACAAAAAGTCAAGATCCAGTAAAAAGTAAAAATTGTGAACTTAAAAGAATCTTACCGCCACCATTCTGGTAACAAATATAAGGAAACCTCCAAACATTTCCCAGGTCCACAGCAAAGCCAACAACAGACAGCAGAAAGTCCATCTTTTTGCTCCATTTATCCCTTGAATCCGTCTGCGTGATGATTGGCACGTTGGTGGACGTGTATCCGGGCTTCGGGGAGCCGTGGTGGATCAGACTAGCAGCCATGACCGCTGAGTTCTGTTGGGCCACAGACTGCAAAGTCAGTCAGAGGAGAGACGGACGGAGGTGGGGGCTTCTCCTGTAGTGATGACTGGGAGCAGTGGGCGGAACCCAGCGAGACACCTGGATTCCGGTAAGAGAGAGACATTCGAGGATCTTTCAATTAGCATTGCAATAAAATCATTTTAGGTCATTATTGCTAAAGTTTAAATGAATGAAAGTCTGGCAATTTTTATAAGAAACGTTAAAGATGAATGCCAATGCTTTTTACAATTCTTTATATTTTCTGGTGCATCGAATCGAGACTCAGTATTAGGAGATCAAAAAAGATGACCAAAATATATTCCAATATTAAACACGCTAAAACAAAGTTTCCAATTAGTACTGAAGCATCCTCCCTGAAAGATTTTATAAAGATCCATTTCTACTCTTCCTCACACTACTTCATAAGACAACATTCTCTGCCTGAAGATAAAATAAGTGAGACTGGTGATTGAAACTCTTATGGAAGTAAAAAGTAAATTATACTAAAATGACACTTCCAAATATGTCACAGGAAACTCTTAACACTTCAGTAAGTTAACCCAACTGAAGCACTGGATCATGTGCTAATAGCATTTGTAAGCATAAAATTGCAGAGGCTAAAATGCACCTACAAAGACAACCTGTTAAAAGATCATTTGCAATCCGTCACTTTTAGCATAAGTGTATTGCAAATTGGAAATGGGATATTCAGAGAGCTCACATTTGTCTGTAAGTGCTGAGTGCATCAAATAAAGTTAGTCTGGTAAAAGAAGATGGCACTGAGAGACACACAGTTCCATCCTATTGTGTCACCTAATAGGAAAAATGTCCAAGGTATGAGGCAGTATTACAACAAATAGCCAAGCATTCTGAGTTATTGCAGTGTGCAGAAAAAAGGAACATGGTAATTTAATCCCTCTAAATTCAGAAGAACATCTGAAAGGTCAAAGATCATTGCTCTCTGGCCAGGCATCCAATTTTTAGGTGTACGTCCTGGCAGCGGTATGCTTGGCACACGTTTCTACAGACTACAATGTCTTCATGAGAACAATATGCCGAGAAAGGTGTAAGCCGTGGCTGCTCAGCCGAGGTGTGCTCGTCCTGGGGCTCTAAAAGCAAGAAGATAACAACCCGTATAGCTCTGCCCTTCTCTTAGTACACCATTCTGTCAATCTGCATTGGCACATAGCAGTAGAAGAACATCAGACTGACAGGAGCCTCCATCGCCCGTTAGAGCACGTCGACTCCAATCACACGCGGACATGTGCATGTCAGCCATGCCTGCAAACGTTGCCGAGGGGCAACACGCATGGGGATGACACGCCGTTGCTGTTCCTCAAACTTGAAGATTTGATGCAACGCTGAGTTGCTCTTCCACTAAAATGGCAACAGGCAGTTGCAAATATGTCACAGAAAACTCTTAACAAAAAAAAATCTTATCCCCTTCCTCCCAAGTGCTGGTTTTGAACTTATAGTTATGATAATGAAGGCAACTACATGACGTGGGTTTCACTCAGGCTGGGAAAGAGCCCTGGTGTGCAGTTTACTCGAGCAGAAATCCTGCTTTGGCATTTCACAACGGGCTATTATCTCATTTTAGTTCCAGGTATGAGTCATTCCTGCCAGGCAGTCATTTTACTAGCATTATGTATATTGGGAAATGGGGAAAAAAGAAGTTGAAAGTGTTTGTGGCAGGTGCTTCTTTTTAAACTTTGGCTACTCTCGTGTGTGTGATCAGAAGGGCTGCATTTGCAGGTCAGTAATTGGACTGGGCTGGTTTAAGTCCACCTTGACATTCACATTAGCAGTTGGGTTTTGTTTGTTGTGGTCCTGATAACCATAAAAGCATCTTTGCAGGGCATTCACCTCCTCAGTCTGTCATGCTGCATAATCACTACGTTCTTTCGCCAACTGATCCACCTGACAGCTCAGTGCCTCCGAGGCAAAGTGGGACTTGTGGCCCTAAGACACAACCGTCTGGAACATTGATGTCTTCGCTCACTGCGTACTGGTGGTTTATAATCATTTGGAGGAGTTTTAATTTGTGAGTCCTCATTTGCACATGAATATTACAAAGCCACATCCTTTTGTGTGTATTTTTCTACACATTGTATATGCGTTATTTTTGTGTCATGCTTTTCCTGGTCACCCAGTGGGATGTTTGTCACACAGTTCTGAGTACGTATATTGATTTTCATGTTCTTCCTGATGCTTTTCTAGGTTTTCTCAGGCTGTTCACTCATTACATAAATGTGTACTGTATTATTCAGAATGTAAACTGTCCATGTTGTGTGATTGTGACTATCCTCCTCTGTCTATATTTGCAATAGAAAATGAATTCATCTTCAGTGATAGACGTGCAAAGGAAAGGTATTCACTTTGTGTTTTTTACATGTTCAATAAAATACACATATTAGTAAAACGGACAAGTATGTCAATTTGATTGTTTAATTTTTAGATTATTATTTAATTTAAAAAAACAGTTAACCTGCATTTTATTTGATGTGCTTGTCATTTAGAATATTGGCCACAAGATGACACCATAACCAAATCTTTTACATACATAAACATTGGCGTACAACCAAATTGTAATGGGGAGTACTTTTTGTTTTATGACAATATGCATTTCGACACCACAGAAAAAATAAATTGTTATTTAAAAACTCTCATTAAAAGTGAGCTTTACAGTAATGGGCTATCCTCATATGTGTCATTGTGTCTGCATTAGATGAATATATATAGTCTCTTCTTTAAAAAAAACACTCATATATAACTAGTAAATTCATAAGTTTGAAATGTGTCACGAATAATTGAATAAAATCATCAGACTGAATGATTTCATTTAATCAGATCATTTGTATTTTTTATAAATAGAGGAAAAATGCATGCATTGAACAATATATTTGCAAATAGTGCATCCTAATAGGAAATTAATATATCAAATTTGATATTAAACTACCTGTCCATATATTTGAATGGCATCTACCTATCTTAAGTGTTCCTCCAACATCAAAGTTTATCCACCCCTAAATCAAACAGTTCTGGATGAGGACTTGGGAAGCACTTGACGCCGTCCAATAGGAATTTCTGCCTGTCCCTTTATGAGGCGTTTCCCTGGGAGAGGGAGGAGGAGGAGTCGTGAGCTACTTCTCTGAGTCGCAGGTCTGTCTCTTTTGGATGGGAGGCGCTGCACGTCAATGAGCATTGGATCCATGGCAACAATCATGGCAGGTAGGAGATCCGACGCTATTTCAACCTTTCCCAAATGTCCACAACATAAATGATCTTAAAACGGTTGACCTCAGTTAGCGTCAAAATGTAAGGTGCTTCCTTTTTTTCATCAGAAGCCGAGACACGCCAGAAGCTGCTGCGCACTGTCAAGAAAGAGGTGGGTGGTTTCTTCAAGGTCTAAAAAAATATTTTAAAAAAACACTGTTTTTTTATGACGATTCGAAATATAATTCCTTTCCGAGTCGAGGTTAGTCTATTGGACTGGTTTTATTCCACCGTTTCCTTGACACCTGTGAAATACCGTGCTGGATGCTCCTCCTTCAAATCAGTGAAAGTACAGCATGTTTTATTTATTTTTTTCCTCTCCGAGAGTTCTATTTATTATGTGAATGAATGACTCTAAAAGGTTCAGAATGGAAGAAACAGATGAAATTGCTTTTCGTTTTTGGTCGTGTTTACAGCAAAGCAGAGAATGATATCTCTTTGTCAACAACCTATTTAACCGGATCCCCTTGTGCGTGTGCGTGTGCGCGTGTGCATTTGTTCAGTTTTGCTTCTTCAGTATTGCTCATCATCATCATCATCTTGTCACGCACACAAACTTAGCCTGTGCTCGGATACCCTCCCCAACCATAATAAAATAGCCAATAAAGTGATCTCACTCTTGTCTATTGCTGTTCAAATATGAAGAAAGTATAGGTTCCATTAAATGTATTTATTGCAATGCATGTTGAAACCAGGAAAGCAATACAGTATATCTCTGTATCATGCATTGCATGGAAACATTTTATTTTTTTTCTGGTATTGTTTGTATTTTATTTTTTTTGCATGATATGTAAAAGATATCTTTAACATAATATTCAAGCAACCTTTGGTAAAAATATCCAGTGTTTAAAACCATTTAATAATACTGTAGATTTACCCATATGGTCAATATTTATTATTTGAGGTGAACCAGCAAACTGTGATATATTACATTGCAATTATGTAAAATCAATGATGCAATAAAGTAAGCACCCTAATACCTTATTTCACTCAGCTGTTGAGTAGGGGAATTGAGGGAGTAAATAATTGAATGATAATTAGTGCACAGAGGAAACTGAACCCTGTTGAGATGCAATTGATGAAGTACACTCGACAATTATATAGCTTATTTCTTTTTTTTCCCTAAAATGGAGATGTAAATTATAAGGGGCAGACTCAACGATTACCATTGTGACATCACAGTTAAATATGTAGTCAAATATTAAAGTAATATTGTAACATTATCAGCTTTCAAACAACAATGAAATTATTAAGGATTTCTAAACAGGTGATTTAAAAACAATTATTGGGCTTGCGAACCAACATAATGAACACAAATGCGAAGCAGCACGAGGCTCAGACAAATTCTGCTTGGTTGATGCCAAGAGATGCATTAAATTGGGGAGACAGCTCTTGGAATTGTTTACAATCCAAATTCACAATTTTCCTTTCACAAAACAGGGCTGTTTTGTTTAGAGTGAACTGGAAACAATTCATCTGACTAACTTGGCAATCATCAGCTATTAGCATTAGTAAGGCCTGCTACTTATCTGTGTGCATTTGAATGTGTGTAACTTGTTTATACTTGGTCATAATACAAATAATAAAATCAAAAAGGCTAAAAAAAACAACAGACATGAGAAGTATGCTTCAAAAATTGGGAACATCATAACACATTTTTTTACATTGCTTTATAGCATGGACAGCTGTGGGAATAATTTTGTATCATGTAGATATATGCAAATAGGATGACACAAGGGCAAATGAATCACTGATGCGTTCAAATGTTCAGGGTACAATAATTTTGTCATCAAACAATTCCAGTACGTTTCTGTGAATGATGGATAGATGTTGAATAATAGAGGTTGCATGTCTAAAGGTCTGTGCCAGACATTTTATTATGGTTTTAGCTGAGGTAGGAGCGTCCTTCTGTTTGTTCTGCTGAGGAGCTTCTCACTTAATGCATACGCTCGTAATCGTCTGGTTACCATGGAGATTCCCAACACACGCTGAGGTCCTCATTTTCTAAAAAATCAGCGGGAACAATTTGTTAGGTTCTGTTATGGGACTGTCATGCTTGTTTTTGCTGTCTCACTGTCATAGGAATTTGAACTATATTTACATACCTGTCAAATTATGTTTTTTCGCATATTATATATACTTTTTCATCATTTTAAAATTGTGTACGACATATAACAACATTTATACGGAGAAAAAATGCCATTTCGGATCGTCTCGCTCACTGGTAGCAGACGAAAATGTCATTGTCGACTGCTAATGTTGTCATGCTTTGATCACTATATAGATACGTATATAGGGCGTCAGCAAGCATTGTACCTAGAAAGTCGAGCTGTCAGGGACATACAGCGACATTTACAGAATCTTGAATTTAGTGCATACAAAAGACGCCCGACTGATTGGGCACTCCATCCATTGTCAAGTGCGCCTTATGTGAGTAAATATTTGCCGCGTTGTGTTTGTACGGTTTATTATGTATTATTATATACCTTAATAAAGGGAATTGCAATTTTTGTAAGGGGGGCAATTGGCCAAGGTTGATAGATATGTCTTCATTATTTGTTTTTTTTCTCAGCTGAAGGCTTACAATTTAACTTGGGTGCTGCAGACCTTAGTCAACCTAGAAATGAATGGTGTAAAATTGAATACACTTTTGCTTTGTAATGAAGTAATCAAAATATAAGCTGCATTCATAAAAGTGTTGCGTTAATACTTCCAATATCTTTCAATTCACTCAGTTCCGGAGGCATGAATTTAAAAACAGGGCTGAGTTTTTGTGAACAGAGCAGTCGTGCCCAAGCGTAAACAATAACAGAGTTTTTTTTTCTTATTTGCAGCACAGGTGACATAACACGATTATGGTGAATTTAATCAAACAGAAAGAATGTGTTCTCAATATTTAATGAGTATGACAGGATTGAGCAATAAACCTTTGAATCTTCTTTAGTAGGAATAAACTAAATTGGGCACATTTGTTAGCACTTAGGCATGGTAAAAAAATCTTGCAGTGCTCTAGAGACAAAACAGTATCTTTAATACTGTAGTTTGTGTCATTTATTTTTTTATGAGGAAATTGTGATACATTTGAAAATAGTTTGACTTTGGGGTATGTTGATTTAGGTTTTTTAGTCAAAGCCTTTGGCAGCCTCATCCTTATAAAGAGATATTTAAAAAGTACAAAACGATATGAATTGACTTTATGTAAAATAATGTGTAGTAGATTTTAGCTCTGTAATGCTCAGGGCCTTTATGAAATTGCAGTGTTGCTGTAAAAATTCTTGTATTATATTATAATACTTGGAAAACAATTTCTTTTTCAAACTTTATAAAAATTAAATTCATTCTTTTAAATTTTTAGGTTGACTCTAAGAACAAAACTGAGATCCAGGGATTTAAAATGATTAAAACTTTGGCAAAATGCACTTTTTTTTTGCTGTGCTGATTTGTTTGGCGACTGTTTTTGTTTGAGTCTATATTTCCAGTTTATTTGAACTTCCTCCCCACGGATATAAGCAAAATCAAAAACTCATTAATGTCTGTTGTAATGTAATGTACATACTGCACGTATGTATATATTTTTTGTAGAAAGACAATAGAGGGCTGATTTAAAAAGGGCTACAATCCGTTGAATAAATCGTTATAGCTTTGAGAGAGGACACGGAACAAATTGAATTCATAAGTCAATGCAAACAACTGTATTCCCAAATAGTGACAATACTGGGGTATTATTTGATTAAGAAATGCCTTTCTGTGTCCATGAAAGCTGAGAAAGATTGTCTCTCTAGTCTATTTCATGCTGCATCTGTTCTTTAATATCATTAGCCTGTCCGGGTGTTCCTAGAGATGTACACGTGTAGGCGTCCCCATATGCACGTGGTCCTCATCCACCTGGTTATTTGCCATCAGTCCACTCCAATGTACTGTCAAATAATGTGGCCCATTATCTACAGCGCACAGGAGGTCTGAGGCAGCACAATCCTGTTCTGGCACTAAATCGGTTTGAACGAGACCTCTTATTTCCGACGGCTTTTATATAACCATTCCGTGTCACCCCGTGTTTGCGTTCTTTTGTGCACTCAGACACGTACACATCTGTTGCCAAAGAAAAGAAAGAAAAGATGGAAGAATCAGTGAAGCAACCCGTGTCAGCATATTTATTGGTCTTCTGTTTAAATACTGTCGTGTTTTGCGAAGCATTAAGGCAGTCGCATCAAATGATGGCAAGATTTTATGTAGAAGCTATTGCGGAGAAACAATCAAACCTTATTGTTGTCCCAGACAGCGATGGCCATTATTACTAGGAGATAATTAGGTGCATTCACAGCATTGGTTTGGGTTGAATGGGATACAATCTGGCTGTGCTGGGAGAATTAAGAAGCGATATTTTATATAGAAACTCAACTGAGGTTGTGCATTGCCGAATCGAACCCAGTTAAAAACGAAATTTAAGGCAATGCTTTGAGGCTCCGAATGAATGATAAGCAAGACCTCACATGATGTTTTGTAAGGATTGCATTGTCAGCTTTTCCCAAGCTGTGATATGGTTGGGTGGAACTGGAACGCAGTTATGCCCACACTCTGCCTTACGAGAATTTGTGTTCACGCTTAAAGGAAAAAAAATCTATATTGTCATGCAGATGTAGTAAATCATTAACACGTACACCAGCAGTTGTGCTTGCATGAGCGGGCACTCAATAAGGTTTCTTTCATAAATCCAAAATGACCTACCCTTCAATTTATTTCATCATTTCTAGTTTTATAAAGAAATCCTCACAACTACTTATTCCAGTGCAAGTGTAATGTGGAACAGAACAATGCACATTCCATTTTTGATATCATGTTCCTCTTCAAGCGACAAACAAGACTTAATCAACAGCCCGTCGTCTTCTAGCAGCGCAATAATGCACTCCGTTTCACTTCAATTTTCTTCAAACACAATAATCAAGCGGATTCATAGCGATCAGTAAAAATGTTCAACTTTCATGGATGAACGACAAGTCTCAGTTGTCTAAATCAACATTTTCGAGGATTAGATGTTTAGCAATGGAGATTCTGTTTTTTTTTAGAATCTGCTATTACAAAACTGAATTGGAATATCCCAAACATTCTTTATCACTCTTGACTGATTCCTCCTGGATTCAACGAATTGTGGGACCTTAATTTCCCAGGCTGCTGCAAATACATTCATCAAGCTGTCACAGCTACAACTTTACATACATTTCTGGGAGCCATGGTGGTCTCATTTTCGTAAAACTTAGTGCAGCATGAAAATCTGGCACTTTGTTCCCCTTTGTAATTCTCTTGCTGCTTTATTTGTTTTCTTTATGATGTATGGTCGTATTCTTGACAATCCTGAGTCCCTGAAGTTGAAAGTTTTACCAGTATATTTTAGTATGTTCCTCTCACAATCTGATGGGGTCTTTCTCAAGGGTTTCTACAGATTTAATGACGTTGCTATGGTTGCTGGATATAAAAGGATACTCATAAATTGATGTATCGGGGAATTTGTCCAGGAATAAAAACGGATGTGGGGATAAGTACATTTTTAGTTGTTGTGATTTCATCTAAAAATGTTCTTAAAATGCTTTTCGAAGATACCAAATGAGCACCGATTTTGACACGGTTCGCTCTAGTGAAGTTATTATGTGAAGAACTGCTTTCATTTAGTTGCTCCCAGAGATGAATGAATGTTATTGACGTATGCGTGGCCTTTGGCAGAACTGTACTGTGAAACACGTGTTGTCTCCATGGCAACCTGTAGACTGTCTGTGCTTGGACACTTTAGCCTAAGGAATACATCTGATACCTTAAAAGTAACCCAGAGAAGAGACAATTAAAATTACTGCTGCCAAAAGGCAAGAAATCTACGTAATAAGGCGGGTGAATTAAACATGAAGATGTGTGTTTATGGGTGGCTTGTAGCAGAAATAATTGTTGTTGATGTTGAAGTTACAAAGATTACTCTTCCAATGATGATGATGTGCAAAATGACTTCTGTTTATTCGACGCTTATCTGTTGTACAGAATTTTTTTTCCGGGGTAAACTGTTTTCTACCCTTTTGCTTTCCGTTTCAGAGAATTAGATTTTTACATAATGAAAGGATTATTCAAAACGACTCACGATATTTTCAATTTGCCAACGTTTATTACACCGATCTGTCTATTTGAAATGCCAGTTGAAGCAATTTGGAAAAGACCAGGCGCTTAAAAACTGGAAAGAAGCTTAGACAGATGTACCTGGCAGATCCATTACAAGTTGATACAATCAACAAATATTGTAGCTAGCTTGATGTCTATCCCAGTGTGCAGAGAGAAGCTTCCTTGGAGAATTATAGCCACTGCTGTTCTTTTAGAGGATGCCATATTTTGGGTATTTTGATAGGCATTTTGGCAAAATAGTTTTCCTATCAATAAGCATTAAGATGAGTGTGTCCCTAATAATTATTACTTTTAAAAAAACTCTTAGGTTCCTTTTTACTACAGCAAGTGACTTTAAAATGACACCAGATTCAATTTTGGACAAGAATCCATTCAATAAATTGATACAAAAAGCTTAATAAGGAAATTAGTTCCTTATTAGTCTCATTTGACTGAAAAAAATCTGCACTAAAAAGATTTTCACAGGCCTTCTATTCTCTTATTTCCATTCTGTCATTTAGACAGACACGCACTAGTTAATGTAGAAGTACTATAGTAATATTAAATACTTCATCCAGTGCGGATATCCACGCTTGTGAAACTGTACATTTTGTGTCCCCCTTAATTCCTCCCCTTAATCACCCAGAGCAAATGATGATGAGGCTTTATGGTGGATAATAATTTTGCTGATGCCAGCTTCAGTGAAACAAGAGAACTTTATTGACAGCTGGCAGATTGAATGATCAAATGCTGCAACTGTTTGAGAGAGCGTTGGGTGATATAAAACCTATCCTACCATTGTGTGCCCCTTTAAACAGAATCTGTCAGAACGGCTAACCCATCTATGGTCAGCCTCAAAGCCCCTACTTTCTTTAAAGCTGCTGGTCCAATATAGGATGGCCTAGGACCCTTGTGCACCCATGGGCCTGAAAGCTGTCAGGGTTGTTCAAACTCTGCATTTCATTTCACAGTTAAATTAATGTACGCCCACGATAAATATATACGCTAGTCTGAACATCTAATGTCAGTTTTCATCAGTCTGATTTACATGCCAGTGCCATATTGAGCAGAATAATTCTCCCTGAAGAAAGTGTAGGAATGGATGAAAGCCTTCGTCTAAATCATGTTTTTATTCTGAAAAATATATATGGGTTTCAACTTCTCTCTCATTTCATATAATGCAATTTCTAGCTCCTTTCACATTTTCATTTTGTGTACTATATATATATATATATATATATATATATATATATATAGTACAGTATATATACTATATACTATATATAGTACAGTATATATACTATATATATATATATATATATATATATATATATATATATATATATATATATATATATATATATATATATATATATATATATATATATATATATATATATATATATAGTATATATAGTAGTATTCAGTACACAAAATGATGTGTATATGTATGTGTATATATATGTATATATATATACACACATACACGGCAGCATCAGTGTGGTGGTCGCACAATCGCACTTTGCTATTGATTTAATAGATTTTCTTAACTAGTGTTTCTCAGCTGTTGTCAGGACAACAGGGACTAACCCAATTCCTGGTGTTATCTTGAAAGCATGAATACATAACATTGTTGTTTATCTTTTTGCACAAAAAGATGTCATCGTCTTTTAAGACAAAAAAAAAAATCAATTTCTCCCTCTCGAGATAGAGAAGAGGTTTGACGTAGACTTCCAAATATAACACGTTTCAATTCCTGGGCAGGATCCTCTGGGTGAGAGCTGGTGACTCATCCAGCAACTTTGCACTCATCCCACTCAGTTTTTATTCCCTTTAACTTGTCTACGACAGTTCTTGTTAAGTGCCTGATTAGTCTACCTCAATGTATTTCAGGATGCCCTGCTGATTATTCTGAAATATATTTATCATCCATTCAACAATCCCCTTAGAGACTGTGTATGTGTGTGTGTGTGTGTGTGTGTGTGTGTGTGTGTGTGTGTGTGTGTGTGTGTGTGTGTGTGTGTGTGTGTGTGTGTGTGTGTGTGTGTGTGTGTGTGTGTGTGTGTGTGTGTGTGTGTGCAGCTGTGGCATATTAATGAGTGACTCATCCAGCATCTGCCATGTCATTGACAGGTGAAGCAGATTATGGAAGAAGCAGTCACCAGGAAATTTGTTCACGAAGACAGCAGCCATATTGTTTCTCTTTGTGGTGAGTAAGCAAGCATATAGATGGATCACACCCATGCTTATTTATAGAATGTGCCCACTGAACAATCTTACAACAAAAAGCTATATGACTACACTACATGCCTCACATTTTTTAATTGATGTAAATGGATTCTTTATTTACCATTTATATCACCAGCGAAAAGGGCTTTCTTCAAAGCAGGTGGCATTCAAATGCAAGGTTTTTTTTAAGCTTTTTAGAAATCACCTAATCTCACCTGCCTGTCGATTGGAAGAGCCTACCTAACTCCGCCCACTGCGAAGCACCTTGTCCTCTGTCCTAATGCGTGTAGTGTTGAACTATTACCCCCCCTATTTTGAAAGTTTTTGTGCGACACTTAAGTAGCTACTTAACTCTGCCCTTAACAAGTCATTTTTGCAATTGTACTTGTGTCAAACTGTGACATTTAATGTTTTTTTACACCAAATGTTGAAGCATGATATTAATATAGTGTGTGAGAAACACACTTCCCACGTGCAAGCCACACTTGTCTGGTGTGCTGCTCAGAGCAAACAAGATTTATTTGTGGAGTTCACTTATAATTTTCCAAAGACTGATTTTCATTTGACAGCAAACTTTTTGGGGGTAAATAGCCAAACCAGTGTACACCCTCGTTCATACAAATTGAAAAACACGATTAGATTCCTTTGAAAGAGCATTGCATAGATGTTGAACTTTAATCTGGTCCCACTGGCACAGACTTATTTGAACCGCTCTGATGCATGCAGCAGTGGGTGCAATTAAACCTGTAAGTGTTCACCAAGCTCTTATCAAATATATTCCTTCAAGTTTTTTTGGATATTTTACCACAAGTTAATTTGTCTAATTCCCCAACATACCTCAGAATAGTTACAACTGTAAAAGCTACGGTCACCCTGACATTTAATTCAACGTATTTCATATTCCACACCAGTGAATATGTTTTTAGAGCCTGGTCGGGGAGGCACTGGAGAACCGAAAGGAAATGAGATCAAATTGCTTGAAAGACAGAAGGTTCAATCAAATCTCCAGTGGTTATTGTGTAGCGCGAGTAGCATGAGTGATTATAATTCTTGCATTTTAAATCCTGGTAAGAAAAGAAGCTCAGTGTAGTTCAATCGTGTTATTCCTAAATCTCTTTTTTACAACTAATTAAAAAGTTATGTAAATACGGGGTCACACTCTACATGCAGTTTATTAAAAGATGATTGAATGTCTTCTTTTACACAATGATTGTGTTTCATAATTAATGTGCTAGGTTTTGTGTTTAATAGTGCATTGAGGAGAGAGTGTCTTTAATATTCTTTGCGTCAATATAAACATTATCCACTGGCATTTTTAAAAGCCTAACTGGTCAGTCGGAGGAGAGTGTTTCTCCTACCATCATTTATCTTAATGGAGACTAACCAGTTGATGATATATCTTCTCCATGCTCTGTTCTGGTTTGAGCCCCTTTGCCTCACTTCTCTCTCTTCTTGCCATCCGATCACTGTGGCCCTTGTGACCACCCTCTTTGGGATGGGGTCCGTATAGACTGGATTTTAGCAATTGGATGTTGGGAGTCGAGTAAGAGGAGCTCAACCAGTTCTCTCGGGAGCCATCAGCCTCCAATATCGTGGCTACTTTGACGATCGGCCGTGGGAAGTTGGACACAATGGGGAGCGAGAAAGTGGCATGAAAATAAATGACGTGACCAGTGTTGCATTATTTAGTGGCGGTCATGGTTCTGTGGTTCTGCTTTAGTATGAGATATTTTAGGGATTGTCTCTTTTAGAACATAGTGTTTTTAAAAGGTCTACACACACCTGATTTAATGACTGAGATTCAAAATCAAATCGAAATTAACCATTTTTAAAACTTTCAAATAACAGAAACATTAAATAAAAATACGTCTTTGGTTTTGCATTTTATTTCTGATTTCTGCTGATATAAACCTTTTTTTAATTTTAAATGGGGTTATCTTTCTGCCGTGTTTTTATTATACCAAGCTAAATATTTTACTTTTTTCAAGAATGTTAATCAGCAAATAACAAGATTATAGTACACTGTATGATGTCTTTTTGGGATGGTTGTGAATTAAAAAAGCAGTGAAAGGGGACATTGAGTGAAACAAGACAAGAGAATATTACGATCAAAGAAAGGTATTTGATAAGACAAATTCACACTACTTCTAAAGCATTGATCTTGTCTTGACTAAGGATTTCAACTGTCTTTTTTTGTCTTCATACAAATTCTTTGTCTAAATAAATATTAAATCCCATGATACTGATATTGACAAGGCTGAAGTTAAACCTATTTGGGAAACTGGTAGAGAAAAAAAAGTGGTGCTTATTTATGTAGCAGCAGGACACAGTAGAAGGGATGCTGTATTTGAAACAATCAGAATGATGGAAACACAGATTGTGATGTTGATGAGCCTTGGCCGCGCCTACCAAACACTCCCTCGCTCTCTCGATCCATCCCTCCCTCCCTCCGTGAGCCCTTCCAAAGCTCCATCTCGCCATCAACAGGGGTTGCCACAGCAACCACGGTCTTCAATGTGACCCCATGTGAACAGAGGAACAGGATTAGTCCTGAAGAGGACTCAAATGTCAACACTGCTCCGGGCGCTGCCACGTAGGCCTTGGGCCAGAGGCTTTTCTGCTCTTTCCTTCTAATTGTGCTAAAGGGCGATCATGACACGGTTATATCATATGTGCAAGGCAATAAACTGCAATGACAGTTATCTGGATTAGGATCATTATTTTTGGGTCTAAAGCAAGAAAATCAATGTAACATTCATATACAAATGCTTGCATTTGAGTTTGAGATTCCAAGTTTTAAAATTGCCTACATTTGCCTGTACCTTGTAAACACCACATTTTAAAAAGTAGTTTATTGTTGTTGTTTTTTCTGACTCAAACAGCTGCAGTGGAAGCATGTGTTTTGCACGGACTCAAACGTCGAGCATCAGGCTTCCTCCGAAGCAACAAAATAGCCGCGCTGTTCATGAAGGTGGGCAAGAACTTTGCCCCGGCCGAGGAACTGTGCAAGAAAGCCCAGGAGCTGGAGCATATTATTGAGTCCAAGTGAGATATGCACGAAAAGAACAACCATTCCAAGTCATTATTCCCTTACTATTTGCGACGTTTAATTGCAGACGGAGCCAGAGCTTGCAAAGTCAGGAAAGCATGCGCAGAATGCCTCGGCTTCCCAATCTCACTCCCAAGGCCGTTAAAAACTTGTGGATCCGGACAGCTCTTTTCGAGAAGGTGCTGGACAAGATTGTCCTCTTCCTGGTAGAAAACAGCAGGTGATTTACAATTTCAATGTCATTTGATTCACCTGTGTGTCAATGTGTTCGGGTCTGGTTTAAAAGAACATCGTTCCCACCGGCCTAATCTTGTTCCTAATTATCTGTCTTCCAGTAAATATTATGAGAAAGAGGCTGTTCTAATGGACCCAGTGGATGGACCTATCCTCGCATCTTTGCTTGGTAATTTGTGACTTTGCTAGCAAGCGTTTGAAAAGAGCTTTTCAAACACGCGTGTATTTGCCTCATGAAAGTGTGGGATTTTGGTAGTCTTGGTGACTGAATTTAAGCTGAAAGCTTTCATATCTACCCTTTCCTGTGGTGGTATATGCACTTCTAAAAGCTTTGTGTAAATTACTGCAGGGTACCAAATTTCAGAATTAATCACATTCATAATCAGAACTGATGCCTTACTAGAGCTGTCTTTCATCATAATTATGATAACAGTTACATGTTGTGAGTGAGACTGTCTGGGATAACAATTATTACATGGGTGCTATTATTATGGTTCTTGGTAAGTGTGGAAGTGTATTTCACACAGAAAAGATCCTATATTTAGAACTTTTCACAGCCCCGTATCTCATTATTAAAATTAAAATAGGGGTTGAACCCTGTTGTAAAGCTCCAATACTAGCCCTTTTCAACATAATTCTAATCAGTTGGAGTTTTGCCGATGAACCGCCCAAATATTCTTGCTTTCCCATAAAATAGTAGAGGCTATTTAGACACTCAGGATGATCTAGTGGCATTTTTCCATTCGATAAAAGTCTGACTCCAACCAATCAGATATGCATCCTTCCTGAAATAGTGATTTGTATGTAACTGTGCACCTCCCCTGTGACAGTGGGTCCTTGCGCTTTGGAGTATACAAAGATGAAGACAGCCGACCACTTCTGGACCGATCCATCGGCTGACGAATTGGTGCAAAGGCATCGCATACATGGCGGCCACTGCAGGCAGGATTCGCCTACCAAGAGGCCTGCATTGTGTGTATGTATACCAACGGCACTTTTTGACAAAGTACTTTCATTATTTTCTGGTTTTGGGTCAAGACAAAATATTGCCTTGACACAAATGGCAAATAATGAGTGCAACTTTTGAGTGGAATCATCTTTCTGTTTTGGGCTAATCATCTTTCAGATCCAGAAGCGTCATTCCAGTAGTAGCATGGACGAGCGCCCGTCTCCCTCGCCATCAGCACGCGATTATGTAGAGTCACTGCATCAAAACAACAGGGCAACACTGCTCTTTGGCAAAAACAATGTGCTCGTTCAGCCGGTAAGTGTTAAGTGAAAAAAAAATCTAATTTGCACCACGCAAACAGAATATAACAAAAGTATTAGAAAGACTTCACAGTGTGATCCAGTACAACAAACTACCACTACAATATCATGATAACAAGAGTGTTAATCTAAATTCTACTTGACAGTGTCATGTTCCCTTTTGTGTCCTGCCCGTGTGATTGTATGACTTTCACCTGCTGTGTCTGTTTTGGCTCTCCTTCTCTTGTGTGGCCCAGGTGTTCGTGATTGTCATCACCCTCTGTCTATGTATTTAAACCCTGTGTTTTTGTGCATCCACGTCTATCAGTGTTTACATGCTCTGTGTACTTGATGTGACTCATGCCACCAATAGCTCATGCGATGCTTTTTTTTTCTGTTTGAGTAATGTTTACGAATGTCTAATGTGCAATTTGCATACTTAAATACTTTGTGCATGACGTTAACATGGTCCTTTATATGGCCTATTTCATTTAAATGAACAGAATTTATAATTAAACAAAATACTCAAATATATGGCTTAATCACATATACATCTGCAAATGTGACCCATTCGACACATTTTAAGCCTGAAACCTGAAATCCTCCGTTTATGGCAGAGAGACGACATGGAAGCTATTCCAGGTTACCTTTCCCTGCATCAGACGGCTGATCTCATGACACTGAAGTGGACACCCAATCAACTCATGAACGGCTCTGTCGGCGACTTGGACTATGAACGAAGGTGATGATGATATGTCTGCGTGTGTTTTTGACAAAAATAAAATTGCAAGATTACTGGGCTACTAGCGTAACACTGGATCACTGAGGTGTTTCTGAATAACGCAGTGTGAGTCTGTATATCTCCGAGACTCTATGCAGCGTAAACACAGCTTCTCTAATTAGGCTTATTTTCAGCCGGCAGCCTGCAGGTGCTTTATTGACTGAAACACTGTCAGACCAACTGGCAAGCCACGTAATATTCCTCTGTCTGTTTCTATGTGTGTGGTGAACTACCGTGTTTTTACAGTGTGTATTGGGACTACGCTATGACGATCCCTCTCGAAGAGATTGTGTACTTGCATTGCCATCAACAAGGTAGGCAAGATCAATTTAAGACATTTCTGCACAATTAACTACAGTAATACCTCGTTTATCGCGGTTATTAGATTCCAAGACCCGCCGAAGTATGTCAATGATTGCAATGTAAAGACAGTACTTTTATGTTGTCAATTTAATATTCCAATGCTATGTTCTTCTTTCAGCAGCCCAAATGGCCAACACAGCTTCCATGCTGTATTACCAAAAGTGTTAGAAGATTTCTTTCTATCGTTAGTCTCGACCTTCTTGATATAGCAAATGGTAGATTCGAGCAATGGTTGATTCGATCAATGGCGGCTTAAGTTTCCCCTTCCTTGGATTTGCTTCTCCTTCCTCCTCACTAGGTGTAATACTCCCCAATTGTGACTCGCCTTTATTACTCATTCATGTTTTTTATTATTGTTTCTTTTCATAAATATTTGGTGGATCCAGATTTGGGGAATCCGCAATAGTCGATCCGCAAAATGGCGAGGTATTACTGTATATACATTACATGCATATGTGTATATCTAAATATACATGATGTTATTTTTCCTTGTAAATATTTTTCCTACAGTTGACAGTGGGGGCACAGTAGTTCTGGTCAGTCAGGATGGCATCCAACGGCCTCCACTCCGCTTCCCCAAAGGAGGCCACCTGCTCCAGTTTCTCTCCTGTCTGGAAAATGGTCTGCTTCCGCATGGCCAGCTGGATCCCCCTCTCTGGTCTCAGAGAGGAAAGGTAAGCACCCGAGGTCATCTCTCTTGATGCACTTCAGCTAACTCTTGTTAGCTATTGTGGCAGAGAAACAAAAACACCCTAGTACTAAATCACTTTTTACCTGATCAATAAACCAATAATAGATTTAACAGCACAGTTTAGGACTCCTGGGATTTATGTTCTAACTACATGCACCAGCACACATGATGAGGTTCTCTTTGTTTTATTCTCTGCAGTGCAAGCAAACGGAACAATAGAAAACACCCACGCTTGTTCGAGGACTAATAATACGCCGAGGCATGTAGACACTCGTCATCTTAAATCCACAAGGATGACTGATTTACTTTCTGCCTTTTGTAAAGCAGAGGTTAGATTTTCATCCTCGTGGGTTTCTTCCTCTTTGCGTTTTTTAGCAAAAGTTTGCCATAACTTAACATATACATACATCATCTGACCGAATTGAATGGAAAATGGAAAATAACAGTTAGTGCAGTTCTTATCGCAGCACGTTAAGTTTTTTTGTCTCCCTATTCGAGTCAAAAGATTTATTCTTTAACATTGCTCTCATATATTCAGAATATGGATATTATTTTTGTCGCAGGGTAAAGTGTTTCCAAAGTTGAAGAAGAGGCTTCCTCAGGGATCTGGATCTGCAGACTCAGTCTCAGATAAGGAGGAGGAAGAAGCCACAGACTACGTCTTCCGCATCCTCTTTCCGAACAGCCAGTCTGAGTTTGGTGAGGCGTTTGACATTTACAAAGCATACATTTTTCTTTGGATTTTGGTCACGTTTCGTTTGCTGAGGCCACGAGAACTGAGGGTTCGTCAATACAATCTTACGTATACGCTATCCCAACACTTGTGACTGAACTATCAGTTGATACAAGGAATACACATTGTCCTGAATTTGTTATAGGAATATTTAGCTTTGATTCCCATGATCCAATATCTTCCTGACTTATTGGTTGGCCTCTGAACAAGCTCATTGATCTCAACCAATAATAGGATGTCGGTGAAAACATCCTATGGCCTTGTCACACCTTGGTTCATTCATTACGACAACGTAGCTTTCAATTTACTGAAGGATTGGACAAGTGATGGATTAATTAAAGGCACATTGTAGTCTAAATTTCTTTGGCAGGGCCGTTTTGTCTTCCAGCTCTACGATGGCCTTGTGTATAAATAGATACAAAATATAATAACACATTTCAGATTTTTGGCAAAAAAGGCCCCCATAGAGACCTTGATGAGTTTTTATTAAATCAACTTTATTGTCTTAATACTTTCAGAATCAAAAGAAAAAATTCTAACAAGAAGGCTTGCAACTTAGCAAGTCACGTGAAATCAATGTATATAATTTGCTTTTGCGGGCCACAATATATTGTGGCAGAACTGCACCTGCAAATCAGACATTTGAACAACACAATTGCATCTAAGCTAAAATTATTTACTCATCTAGCTGCTGATGCACAGGAAGCAATTATGTGTTGATGGCGACAGTAATGATGTGCGTGTGTGTGGGTGCCTTGTGCAGTGACTCCACCAGATTTGATGGACCAGAGCCCTGCAATGTGGCACCCCCCTCTCAGGAAGTCTTCCTGCTCATCCTGCTCCCAAGGCAGCCTCTCCGACGGGTCCACGCCCAAAGGGTGCAACCAAGAGAGGTTAGAGTAATCAAAACAGGGCTTCAGATAAGCTTTTGCTTTGCTCTAAACAATTAAGGATTGCTAAAGCCTAAACACTAGATGTACACATTTAATCATGCAAGATGTGGCGATGAGCAAAAATATGCGTGACATTTTCCACCGTGACGGGAGAGTGTCCTGATGGTGAAAATAAGCTAAGCAAATAAAAATGGTAATTGAAACCAAGTCAGGGAATTAAGTTGATGTTTTCTATATAACAGCTTGAGTTGGATAAAGGGTTTTCTTACCTTCTGTTCATGGTAATGATCTGAAACAACAATAGCAAGCAAAATCAGTCCTTCTGTACTATGCGAGTATAGAGAGCCAGAGCTCTAACATTGTGGTCTGATTCTCTTTTTAGGACTCCCTTGAAGCTGCTTTGTGACAACATGAAGTATCAGATCATCTCCAGGGCATTTTATGGCTGTATGTGATCCTTTCGTTTTCATACCAAGTCACCTTTCTGGTGGAATTGGGTGCCTTAAAAATGCATTTTCTCCATATCATTGGACTATTGTTGGCAAACAATGGAATAATATAGCAAGGGAAGAATGGGAAAAGGTCATGTGTTCTAATCAGATTGTTCTACACTATGGCCACATCCAGGTAGAAAGGATGATTAGGCAATACAGTGGGCATGTATTGTAGACTTGTAGACAAGTCAGTTTTATGATCTAGAGTGTTATATGACCAAATAAATGTTAGTGGCCTTAGAGAATAGCAGGGGGAATTCATCTATTTTCACGTCAAATATCGTTCCTTCCCTATTGACATAGACATATGACCATGTTATTTAATGATGACAATGACAGTAGAACTACTGAGAATAAAATTGTGAAAGAACTCTCACACATGAATTGGCCTCCACAGAGATTATCACGTTGGTAAGTAATAGGATGCAGAAAATAAACTGAAATACAATCTATAAGTAATTTGAATTTGGTTTAAAGGAAAGAAAAGGTCCTGTTAACAACCCCATCAAATTTTAATTAGATATGTGCTATTACTGCTCGTTGACTGTTTGTCTCCTCCGGACAAAACTGAAAACATGAAATACATATGCATGAGATGATGTATTTGGAAAAAAACTGCACTTGTAGCAATTTCTCGAGTGTGTGTATCAACTGTCAGGGTAAATCTTTAACATCCCACTAAAATCTGTCAAAATTGGAAAGGCATTTTTACTATACTGTTTGAGCAAACCTGAATGAAGGTAGCAAACTCATATGTGGGTGCACTTGTTTGCATGAGGAACAAGATGTTTTAAAACATGATTATTGTAGCTGTAACATTCTGTTCCTCCTCCCGCAGCATTCATGAATACTCTTGAAGAGTGAATCTTTTCTAATAGGAATGTCATGACTGAATAGCCTATATCAATGCTTCAGCACACACTATCGGCCGTCTTCAAGGGAATAATGTCTTAATTTACAATAGCCTCTCTAATAGGATCAAATATTGTCCTTTCTTGTCGACTAGGGTTGGCGTACTGCCGTCACCTGTCCACAGTGCGCACTCACCTCTCGGCGCTCGTCAATCACACCATTGTGTCGCCGGACGTGCCGTGTGATGCTTACAAAGGACTTACTGCAGATGTGTGGCAGATGTTCCTGCAGGATCGAACCGTGAGCATTGTGCTATTTTTTCTTGTCAAGCTTAAGCACACACACACATACACACGCCGACGCGCGCCCCCTTACCGCCCGCCGCTGGCCCTCTCTCACTTGCCACTCAGCCGTCTCCTCCGTGCTCATTCTCTGCTAATTACGTTGCTCACATCATTAGCCTCACAGCAGTGTGCATGGAGCGTAGCTAATGGCTCTGTCAGTAAAAATGTCCACGTCGGGATCGTACCATGTCAGCTTGGTGAATAGTATTCACTCTGGGCTCCTGGTTTGTAAAATTAACATGCATCAATTTGTCCTACTATACAGAAAATTGATATGGAAACAATTCTGTACCTATTGGCCAAACATCACCACTCTGGAAAAAAATAGTATATGTTAAATGGAGATGATTTAGCTATCTGTGATATATATATAATAATAGTAATTATTATAATTAAAATACATATATGCATCACAAATCACATTTTTGGGCATGGATATTATTTTATCAGAGTGGAAAAAACAACATTATCCCTTGAAGTAATAACAAAATGGAAAATATTGGCAAAATTGGTGTTTGTTAATGTAACAAAATAAAACTATAGCTTTATATAGCAACCACTTGTTTTCGAAACGGTCGATAAAGTCACTTCTGAACAACTTGTCCACCTCTGTAAGTAGAGGTCATGCCGAGAGCAGCTGTCGTTGCGAAGAGAAAAAAAAACGCACATAAGTCGCACCTGGGTATAAATTGCAGGCCCAGACAAACAACTGTTTTTTAGAATCCAGAAAATGCACTAGTATATGAAAGGGGCCAAATCCACTCTTTTGTACACAAAAATAAGAATATTCTTTTTTTCCCTCCTCCAAATTTCAAATAAAGACCTACAAGGAACAAGAGCTACTCCGTTTGGTCTATTTTGGCGGCGTGGACCCTTCGTTGCGTAAGGAGGTGTGGCCATATCTCTTGGGTCATTACCAATTTGAAATGTCTGAAAGAGAAAGGAAGGAGGTGAGACATTTTTTTACAATTCATTTTTTTTGATGCTCATGAAATCCTTTCCCCAATGGACTCTACATTTCTCATTTCAGGTGGATGAGCAGGTGCGATTGTGCTATCAGCAGACCATGCGTGAATGGCTCGGCTGCGAAGAGATTGTTCGACAGCGGGAGAAGGCACAGCATGCCGCAGCCTTAGCCAAATGTTCTTCAGGGGCCAGCATGGACAGTACCAGCCCAAAGATGGTTCATCATGACTCAACCGTCAGCAATGAGGTGACACACCAAGACAATTGTACAAACATACATCAGATCGACAAGTTACTTTAATCCTCGTGATATTACAGGGGAAAGGGACCTGTTCTGGGAACATATTTGCTGTTCCATCACAGGAATATTAATTTGAGTAGTATGTAGTTTTAACATGTCAAACTACATGACATCTGACTGCATTGTGATGGCTATCTAAGCCCATAAATTGAAGAATTACAGCTATGTCAACCCCCCGCCCCCCATTGTGTGGGCTTTTTCTGCTTAAGGAGAAACGCGGTTCTTCTGAAATGATGTTTTTTCATTTCACAAATTCCAATCAAAATCAGCCTTTTTATTAGTTTCCTCGATGCTGTGTGCTCTCTTAAGAGCTCTTTTTCCAGATCTAATCTAGCCAGGGTTCTCGTTTTACTGCCTGACTAATTTAGGTTATTGCTATTAAACTTGCTTGAATTGACATATTATTATATCTTTGTGACAATATTCATTTCTGAAAAGTCATGCAGCAATATCATAACACGATTGTCTTCATCTACCAGTCCCGGTCCTCCGTGAGTTCAGACAGGCAGAGTCTGGCTCGTCTGCAGAGTGACTCAAGCACCAGCACACAGGTATCTCGTTCAATCACTCAAGATTAACATGTCCTCATTCACTTACAGTTAACCATTCAAATGTAAGCGGCATTTAACTGTGCGGTTGCGGAAAATCTTTCAACTGCATCCCTTCACTCTCTTCCTGCTAGTTCTTCACATCATCCCATCCCTTCCCCTGGAGTAGTCTGCTTCCCTTTGGCTCTATCTTGCAGGTGTTTGAGTCTGTAGAAGAGGTGGAGCCCATCGAGACAGAACCCAAGAGCGAAGAAGCCAAGCAGGTGCCAAAGATGACTAATGGGGCACTCCACAACGGGCCAAGTTCTCCCGACTCCGGCCATCCTTCTTCCAGGAACTTCTCGGTGACATCCGGCCTGTCTGACGGCTCGCTCAGCACAGAGGACAGCGGCGGACCTGAAGCGGCTCCCAGACCTTCGACCAAACCACCTCATGACTCGGGTCTGACTGAGCAGGAAAAACCAAATCCGTCCAAGCCCGAAGTGCTAGGCATACGGGAAGAAAGCGAAAAGTTGGAGGAACCCAAAGTAGAGAGTGCTCAGAGTGATGACGTTGTCCCAATAGTAGATATTCAAGGAAAAGAAGTGCCTAACAAAGATAGTACAATCCTAGCAAGAACATGCACTGAATCCCAAGATCCTACTACACAACAAGTGAAAAAGCAAGATTCCAAGAAATCTGAGCGGCAGGCTGAACTCAGCACAGTAGAAGACAAATCAAGCCAAGGTGAGGCATTAAAAGAGGTGAGAATCGTGAAAAATCCCAGATTGTCCAGAGTTGACGTGAAATGTCCTTTATCAGGAGACACTGGGGTGTTCAGAGCCAGAGGATCCTACTGCACACCCCAAAAAGCCGAAGCTCAGGTCCTAACTGAATCGGATGAGTCTCCCTCAGCAATAGAGATGGAGGAGATTCCCAAAGCCAGTGTTTCCATGGTACCCTTGAGCAAGAAAGACTCAGAGGACTTGAATTCTTACACGGATCTCCGGCCAGAGGGCGGACAGGAAAAACCCAGTCCTGAAGGAACTGAGTCCATTTTGTCCGAGGAGCCGGAGATGGAGAGCCTCTACCCTCCCTTTGAACCGCTGGATGGATGCGCAGACATGGAAGATGCCTGCCCTCTACAATCTTCTTCTGGGAGTGCCTTCTCTGTACGTGCCGCCGTTATTAATAACATCAATATTATTTTCAATGTTCGGACTCCCAATGAACCAATAAGTTGATGCAAATGCTTCGTCTTCTGACTCTTCCAGCAAGAGCTTTTAGACTTGTACACGTTGAATTTACATCGCATTGAAAAGGACGTGCAACGCTGTGACAGGAACTACTGGTACTTCACTCCTGCAAACTTAGAAAAGCTCCGTAACATCATGTGCAGGTACAACAAATAGTGTCTCAGTTTTGGGTAATCTCTCTCAGAAGCTTTTTGATTTGCCAACATGCAGTCTCCCTTTACTTTATTCATAATTATACCATCTTTGGTCTAATTTTGGCATGGTATGGTTTACATTTTGGCATTTACGTACATTCTTTTTTTCTGAGAAATAATTATTTTTTTGGATGACAACAACAAATTACTCTAGCCATTAGTAAGATTATTTTACATACCTGTCAACTGGTACGTTCTCGCCGTAATTGGTACAACTGAAAGCCCATTTTTATATTGGTACGCTGTACACATGAAAATGGTACGCTAAACGGTGATTTTGAGAAAAAAAAATAAATTAAGGCACTTTCTAGCCATTTTTCACCATCCGCCATTGTTTCTTCCCGGAAACGCATGTCTGCCAAGTGATATATGTACCGGCGCCTCTGATTGGCTAAAAAAAAAAGATCATGATAAACATTTCGTTTTGTAACACTTTCACCATGTGATTTCCGTTTCCTGTTCCCTTGTTTATGTTTACTTTCATTTGATCAGATAAAGTGGTAAGATTTTCCATGTATTTATACATATATGTAAGGGCGAAAACAAAATTTGGTAAGATCACAAATGGTTCGAGGTTGACAGGTATGATTTTATTTCCAAAGGGAAATTCAATTGAAGTTAATTATACTATTAACCACTATTGATCAAATGATCTGAAAATACAAACTTTAATTCATGGCTTCCACTTTCTCAATGGAATTGCAGTAGTAATGCACTTTACATGGGAGTCAGCAGGTCTTTCCTCTAATGTCCATTTGGATTCAAATGCAGCACCTCTGTTACAATGTAAAATGGATCACAAATTCTTCAACTGCCTACGTGTGCACATTCAGCCAAATTTTAGACACAAGTCAGAAGGGGATGTAACCTTGTGTGCATTCACTTAAATTTTAGTAGCATTCATTTTTAGAACCTTTCATAAAAGGTCTTTTTCCTCTTTGACCTTGCCATCATAAGAGTCCCCGCTTCTTTCTTATTTGCTTTTATTGTCAACATTTCTCTTCCAAAATTGTGTTATGTTCCGATTTCTCTTGTTCCATTTGTATTTATATCTACCATTTTGTTTCAGCTGGGTTGTGCCATAAGTGCTCTATAAATAAAATGGGGTTGAGTGTAGACGCTAGCAGGGAGCCGGGTTTGCACATTTATGTACACACGAAAGAAAAACACAAGAGCAAAATAGATGACAAGTTATCTTGGAGCTTTTAAACAGAGTTGTTTTGCAAGCAAGTCCTAACATTGTCAACCCGAGTCTGACCATTGGGTGTGGTTGTGTTATTGAATAGAGAGCTTCACAGCCAGTGCAGTGCAAGTGATGTTTTGATGGCTTTCCTGGTTTATTTGCAGCTATATCTGGAGGCACCTTGACATCGGTTACGTTCAGGGTATGTGTGACCTCTTGGCTCCGCTTCTCGTCATTCTGGATGACGGTGAGTCGCCGCGCTTGATCGCCTCTCCTCTCTCTTCCCTCCCCCGCTTTGTTGGCCCGAGCAGCTTTTTTCATGGCTTCCTCTCACTTGCTCTCAGAGGCCATCGCCTTTAGTTGCTTCACGGAGCTCATGAAGAGGATGAATCAAAACTTTCCACATGGCGGTGCGATGGATACTCACTTTGCCAACATGCGCTCTCTGATCCAAGTAAGCCACGGTTTTTCACAAGCCAGCACAAATTGTACACGTTTCGGCCCAAGTTGCTGTCTCCCCAGCGACCGCACTGATTAGTATTTTTTTCTTCCAAATCTTTCTTGATCCCTATTTGATCAACTTTAGATCCTGGATTCAGAACTTTTTGAGCTGATGCACCAAAACGGAGACTACACTCACTTCTACTTCTGTTACCGCTGGTTCCTTTTAGACTTCAAGCGAGGTAAACGCAACTCGTGAAATGAGTCCGAAATGAGACGAAGCGTGGTCTTCAACGTGTCAAACGAGGGGTCTCGTTAGCCACTTGAGCAAGAAAGGGTTTTGTAATTGGAACATTCCTCCACTTGAATATACTTGTGGACAGGGATCAAAGCCCCTGTGTTCTTTTCTTGCAGAGCTGGTCTACGATGACGTTTTTGCAGTTTGGGAAACCATCTGGGCGGCCAATTTTGCTTCCTCAAGCCACTTTGTTCTCTTCATCGCCTTGGCGCTGGTGGAAATCTACAGGGACATCATCTTGGAGAACAACATGGACTTCACTGAAATTATTAAATTCTTCAATGGTAAAAATCATACTGCACTTTTTGCCTTGAAATATGACTTTAAAATCTCCAAGCAGCAATCATACGGAATGTCCTAATGGAACAATATCATTATTTGCTAAATACGTACTACATTTTTTCAATAGGTGCCCAAACAAAAACAAATGTTTTACCTCCCCTTAATACGTTTTTTTTTGTTTTTTTTTGTTCTCCCTCAAATTTGGAATAATGCATTTAAACTGGTTTGCACTAAAGCGGGTCTACGCTAAAAACGGAGAAAATGATACAATGTAATATCAGAATTCGGCATTGAATTGTGATACAAATCCAATTGATATGATTTCTTTGTTTTTCAGAGATGGCTGAGCATCACAACATCAAGCAAATTTTGACCTTGGCGCGAGATCTGGTATACAAGGTGCAGATGCTGATAGAAAACAAGTGATAGGGAATTTGTCTTCTTTTTTCCTTCCAATCAAGTGTAGTCATCTGTAGCAACATCACACGCACGCACCCTCATGCACATACACAAAAAAAATGCCTTTATTATCGTCGGTTGCAGCCCCAATTGAGCCTCAATGACCGTATGCTCCTCTATGTTATTTGTGTCGTCAACAGGTCTATGATAAGAATATGCTTTATAGAGTAATTATCAGTATCTGCCAATATGTATGATGTGTTTTATGTAAAGTTCTTTAAGTGTCAATGTTAGTTGGAACAGGTTTAACTCAGTCGCTGCTTTTGACGACGATAGACCTCAATGGGTCTTCGGAAATGACGTCCGTCGCCGTCATCGGCAGCCAAGAAGTAAGATTGCTTGCACATTTCAGAAGAAATTGAAAAAATATGTTGATACTATTTTTGAATGATTGCTTATTTATGAAAAATATACTGTATGTTGCATAAACTTGATTAATAGCCAGTGTTTACATGATAAGATTATGTTTCAAATACTATAAAGTTCCTTACCTTCTCTCCTCATGATAAGGAATGGATGAATGTTAGTTTTACAAATACTATAATTAATCCCTATTTAGAGTTTAGTGCCACATTGGTGATCCATTGTCAGTGTTGCCAATGTTCTCAAGCTGCCTTCCTGCCAAATAGGATGTCCTTCTTTATGTCATTGTGACACAATTATTTGTCAAAATATATTCTAAAAGTCAAAAAAACTCACTTTGGAGAGCCATCCTTTTTCTTTGGTTGTTGTTTTTGTTCTGTGAACAGCTTAATATTTTCTACGTTGTGTCACTTGGATTTTTTTGCATTGTTTCTTCGTTTTTGTTTCATGTTGAAATGATTTGAAACAGTTTATATTATCAAGGTTATCAGAATTCTGAAATGTTTTTAGTTTACCAAATGAGGTGAAAATGAAAGCTACATGTGCCTGCTTGTAATTTATTTTTAACGTTGCTTGCAAAAAAAAAATGACGAAGAACAGCCGTTTTAATGTTTTTCAATATTTAAGCATTGATGATGACAAACACTACACATTACAATATGTGCTTTTAACCATTTTATTAGTGCTCATGATTTTCTCAAATCTCAAGCTTCCTATTTATTGCCTCTGTTTATGAATGTGGTAAAATGAATTGCAATGATGTTTCTTATTGAATGCTAACTGATGTTGTCAATAAGCTCAATTTAATTTAAATTCACATCATTTGCCATCTTTTGAAATTCTTGTATTCGGATTTTCATTCAGACATTGCTATTTTGGTAGAACTTGTATTTTTTATTTGTGCCAAGTTCTATCTGTGTAGTGTAGGACAAATTATATTCTGAGAGCTCATATATGATATATATTAAATGGTATATGTTATTGTAACATCAGTGTACTGGGAATCATCTTTTTTTACTGACACAATACACTAGCCAGCAAAAGAAAATAAAAAATATATATAAGTATATTTATACCAACTTTTTGGGAACCCGTTGTGTACACGTTACTGGTAAATCTGAAGCCATTACTTTCACTACTCACAAATCCCAAATTACTGTAGAAAATAAACATTCATATTAGTGGATTTGCAACTAAATCTGGATTGTTGCAATTGAAGTCATACCATTTTGTTAGATAACAATACAGCCTGAATTAAAGGGAAGTGCTAATCTTTTAAAACGTTATAACACTTTGACGTTGCACTGTTAAAAACTCGTCATACACTGACAATCGTCTCCACTAGTAAATTCACCTATAATATTAATTTGAACCAAGAATATCGTTAGGTGGGTGAGAAAAACATGACGCCCGAACAGGGACTTGAACCCTGGACCCTCAGATTAAAAGTCTGATGCTCTACCGACTGAGCTATCCGGGCTCTGGCGCACTGTCGGCATTGTTTAAACTTGTCTTCAACAACGGACGATATCAACGTCATTACGTGTGCTATTAAAAATATGTCTGCAATGCATGGTTTAGTTACTTTATAACTGGTAAAGCCGGTTTTATACTGCACCTTTATGGTGCTTGACAAGCATTGGGTTCAAATGGTTCAAATAATCTTGGACTAAAATATTGGAACAGATGAGTCTGATCCATTTCTCAAATAAACAATCATTATTTGATATAGATCATAAGAATTAATGCACAAACACATCTATACTGGCACCGATAGTACATTTCAGCCGTAAACATGAAAATGCAATGTAAACTATCTCGCATGCTGAAATATTGCGCACGCGCAATAGTAACCACACTACAGGGGCTCAAAATGCTATCATTCGTTAGCCTATCAGTCAGAAAGGTCGTTTGCATTTGTTATTGTTTTTTTGTAGGCCATTGGCGTTGAAATGTTTTTTAAAGAGTAACAACACATGTGTTAATGTTTTTCTATGACTGATGATGGTAAGCACGACTCCGTTTTGCTTCACTTTTGGCAGAATGTGCCGAGGTGCTTCACAGAAAGTTCAAGCTTCATCAAAAATTGGCATTTATTCTCGCTACTGTCACGTTGTTAGGGGAACATCTGAGTCTGGTTGTCAACCACTGAACTCTAAGGTAAATTGACAGGTTCGACGTGGAGCTTCCACACCAGCGGAAAAGATTAAGAAAGTAAGCTAATAACGTGTTCTGTTTCATGTTTGCATTTGTCAACGTAGGTGCCATCAGGTCCGACGTGGGAGCCCATTCTAGAAGACCAGTTGCCACCGGTAAGAAGAGAAATTATGACTAATGTACAGATAAACAGGGAAGAGTGCGGTTGGTTGTCACGTTTTTGTCACGTTACCCCACCGTCAGGGGGCAGTGTTGCACGTTACGAGTATTGCAAAGAACCAGCTGCCTCCACAAATGAACATGTTGATGTTTTTTTGTTTTCCAGCCAACGCGAGTAGCACCTGAGTTGGTGGACAAACTAGAGCGTCTGGCTTTGGTGGATTTCCGCACCAAAGAAGGACTGGCATGCCTGGAGAAAGCCATCCGATTTGCAGATCAGCTTCACCTCGTTGACACGACACAAGTAGAGCCCATGGATTCGGTTCTGGAGGACAGGTGTGTGCATGTTGCTTGCTGAATGGCTGCCATCTTTCCAGTTTTTCTCCCAACACGTGGACTGTCTCACTTGTAGGGTTTTATACTTGAGGGATGATGTGGTGATGGAAGGTGACCACGCTGAAGAACTTTTGCAGCTCTCCCAAAAAACTGTGGAGGAATATTACGTGGCACCGCCAGGTAAGACATTTGTGACCCAAAAATAAGTATTTGTCCTGCTTAAATATTGGTCAAGGAATTTGTTAATTTTTCTTAGAATATATTGTTTATCAATTGATTTATTTCACCACAGGAAATATTCCACTACCAAAGAAGGAAGAGCGAACAGCCATGTTGAAAAACTCTGAATTGTGACCACGTAACCAAATGTTGGCGATTTGTCTGCTGTTGGAAGAGTCTGAGATTATCCTTGAGAAAGGAAAGGAGCCAATTAAGCAAGTATGATATTGACGAGGGCGAGTTCAAGCGGAATGAGGAGAGTTAAGCTGTTGACGTGCGCCCACTGAGGCTCATCCATCAAGGCCAAGAAATGGCAAACGAGTAACTGGCCGACTACGTCAGATCTCTGTGCATCATCGACGTGACATTTCGTCTGAGAGAGGGCCAATCAATGGATCCATCTGCACTTCGGTTTGTTTGACTGCGACCACATAATTAATATTGTGTGCAGTAAACTTAAGTGAAAAAAACTAATTCTCAAATACATCAAGATTTTTGACAACTGCATTTAGTTTATGCATCACTGTATCACATTTGGCAGGTTACAACTCATTAGAACAACTTTAAATATAGTATCACCATATTGGAGTATTTTCAGTAGTAAAGCCATTCAGTTGTGAAGCTGTACATACTGATGTTTTATTGCAATCATTCAAGTATTAAAAATGTAATCAAGTACATGCAGGGTGTGAATTATTGTCTGTCAGTAAAAGGCTTCAAAGCAGGCAGTAAAAATCAGTTTTTGCCCAAAAGATCTTCCTCCGTCGAAATATCGCGATGGGCTACTTTCTTACAGTTGTGAGGTAAGCGTACCAAAATAAGGCGATGATGTTGGCAAATAGCACTCGGTACTGAAAGAGAAAAAACAATTATTAGACACAAAGAGCTGCTGGAGGCAAAAATCAGGTTAAAAAAAAATTACCTGGACAGGCACAAAGTTGATGTTTATGAATTGGAAAGGTGTCCAGACTCTCCAGTTCATTTTAAGAGCACTCCAGTAACTTGCTTGAATCTTCTTTACAAAGGTATTCCATCCTTTAGCCTAGAAACACGTTCAAAAGACTATTGAGATGTATAAAATTTACATTGTAAACCAGGCCCCCAAGAAATCTAGGGTCCACTGCAGCAGACGCCAGGTGAATATCTCGCTAAATAATCGACATATTTAGAAAGCTTGCTTCATAACAAACGGTAATAACGTTGCCACAATTTACGATAGATTTTATTTTATGACCGTTACAAACAAAGCATGTTTGAAAATGTGTCGAAAATTAATCTATAGCTATTTCCAGGTTCAAATAATGTACTCTAGCGTTATTTTTTTCTGCCAACATTATGGTGATAACCTCCCACTCATTTGAGAGCGATTATGAGCATCACTTTTCACTAAACATAACCAAGCTTAGACTTAACTGATCCAGGGATAAAAAAGAGCTCGAACATTTGATGTATTAACAGCTTTAATGTGTAAAAATTCCACAATATAAACATGATGTAACACTAAAACTCCAAATGAAACATTTGCATCATAACAAAATATGCTGTAGTAACATCCCATGAACTAAACATCTCCAGTGTAAAGATAATTAAGCTAAAGTTAGCTTTAAAAATGTAGACAAGCTTATTAAAGATGGTGTGTAGTTATTCTATGGGCAAAAAGAGACAAGTGCAACAGTTTAAAGTGCTGTCCAGTCAACTGGCGACTTCCCAGATTTCTCGAGCAGCTCGTTGGCCTTTGAAAAGTGTTTGCAGCCAAAGAAACCACGATGAACCGATAAAGGAGAAGGATGAACCGCTTGTAGGATGTGGTGACGTTTCTAGAAATCCAAAGAACGTTATCACATTTTGCAAACACTTGGGTCTTTACATTCACGGCACTAACCTTGTTAATGGTGGCTCCTTTCTTCTGTGCGTACGCTCCCCACAGGATGAATACGAGGCCTTCCGTGTTATTGCTGAGCCACTGAATCACCGCGTCGGTGAACGTTTCCCAGCCCTTGTCTTTGTGTGAATTGGCCTGGTGCGCTCGCACGGTCAACACAGCATTGAGCAACAACACACCTGGAAGATAGCAGGTGAGCTGTCTATTAGAATATTACGTAAAAAAAACTTAGCTCCCAGTATTTGTCGAAACCAACCTTGCTTAGCCCACCCACTTAGATCTCCATGCTTAGGGTGCTGAAAGCCTTCAATATCATTTACCAGCTCTTTATAAATGTTCTCCAAACTGGGGGTGGATGGATAACACAATTGAAGCCAGTTTGAATATTAATTTAAAAACGAAAAAAACATAAATGTTTTAGTCAACCTCGGAGGTGGACGCACTGGTCTTTTGACACTAAAACACAATCCATGGGCTTGATTGGGACCATGATACGGGTCTTGACCGAGAATCACCACTTTAACCTAAAGGGAGAGAAAAAGAGTTGAATTCATAAAATTATTTTTCAATTGCTCAATTCAGCTTTATAAATGCATTTTTTTTAAATTGCACACCAGTCTTTATTATGGTCTTCTGACCCTCATATTTGTCATTTATTGACAAGTGGCGCCACCACGCTGTCGCTATTAATACTGCATTGAGCATTTGCTATCTGTAAACTAAAAGTTGCTTAAATTACTCAAAACAAAAAAGTAATTCCCCATTTTCATCTAATAGAATAGAAATAAGAATGCACACTGCACTAATATTATCGATGTAAAAGTAGTTATCGCGATTATTAATGATCAATAATAGCTCTATCGGACTTACGTCGTTGATTTGACACATCTGTGTCCATGTGAAAACATGGTCGGCGGGAGGGTACACTGTGTGTCGTGTCCTCTCTTCTTTAACAAACTGCATCAACTGAGGAGCAAAAGAGGTGTAAAATAAAAACCTAACTTTTGTTCACTCACAAATATTTTTTTGAAGAAATACCATCTGCAACCACTAAGCCAACCATTTTAGTATTTACACTACTAGAAAAATAGCTAAAGTTTTCTACATTTGTTTCAATGGTTTTGACCCCTCGGCTAATTAAGGGTCGCTGTTTAAGGGACTATCGCCATCTAGTGTTAAAGCTGAGAAGTGCAACGTAGGCTGAAGTTAAGCTTCCTGTGCAAGCCATATGCAGTGATATTTGTAGCTGTTTGGAAATCACTTCTGTGCACAATTAGTGGTCAATGGTGCATGGACTACTTACTTGTTTGAAATAGGGTTTTCCAAACTCAGCAGCCAGCGGCTTTTGCCAGCTCTCCCCGAATCCTGAAGGAGTTTTACCGGAAGACAGTTTCTCCAGGGCCGCCTTCTTGTTACGTTCGATCATGTCGAGCTGTTCCTGAGAAAGAGGAGCCGATCGGGAGCTGGAGGGCTCGGACTCCGGTTCGGGCTCCACCGCGGAAGACTTGCGCTTCCGCTGCTTATTTGGAGCAAATTGTGCAAAACAAATAGCAGGTGGGACATTAGCACGAATGTAAACAATGGCTCGCTGCAGAGCTATCATCTGCAATTCCGCTATGAACAGACCGAATCTATGCAGCTTTTTTCAATGTGCATAAGAAGAAAAACCGGTAGGACGCAATTTAAAGGTTAAACACGCAACAGACAATTAAAATGCACACGGGGAATAGTGTCAGCTTGTTAAGGGTGGACAAAAAACTTGCAGGATAAAAAGCTCACCGAGTCTTTATCATCATTCGGCAATTCGTTTACATTTTTGCCAGACTTATTTTGGGAGACGGGTGAGAAAAAGGATTTAATACTTTTCTGTCCAATCATATTGTCCCTTCAAATGTAAGAAAATCAAAATGATCATCTCAGAGGAAAAATTAAACGCTGTCAGACTTCTCTATCTGCAAAAGAATTTGGCGCCAACCAAACATGAAGTGACGAAACGAAGATGGGGCGTTCAAGACACCTTGTTTTTTTCGGTACTCTTACGCAACCCCGTTCATGTTCTTTATCTGATATTTTGTTGCTTGTTTCTACAGGTGTAAAACGGAAAAGCATTTCAATGGATACATTTGTGGAAAAGCACTCATGGACTGATGACACCAAAATAACAATTCCAATAAAGAAGCTGAAAGCAGAGTGCAATCAAGAACAACCGGCAGTGGATGATGAATTCGCTGACCCGGTGCCATGGCAGAAAATTGAATCAAAAGATCTGGATTGTGATTACGCCATGCTCTTCACCAAGGAGAAAGCTGATGAGCTTTTTCAAAAGCTGGAGGAGGAGGTGGTCTACTCAACAGGTGACGTTCAAATTAGGAATGATTATAAAATATGAGCTATTGGAGTGAGTCTGGCCTTACTTTACAGGTGTGGAAGCCACAGTGCAGGTATTTGGAAAGGTGTACAATATTCCAAGGAAACAGGCAACATATGGCGAATCAGGGTTGAATTACACATATTCTGGAGTGAGACGTTTAGCCTGCCCGTGGACCCCCACCCTGGAATATATTCGGGACTCTGTCACCAAAATAACAGGACAATTATTCAATTTTGCCCTGATCAACAGGTGAGAAACAAAAACATGTTTATGGATTTAATACTTCATTGACCACAGTCTTCTCTAGGTACAAAGATGGCAACGATCACATGGGGGAGCATCGTGATGATGAGCGGGAGCTCGACCCTTTGTCTCCCATTGCCTCGGTCTCACTTGGCGCCGCTCGGGATTTCATATTCCGCCACAGGGATGCTCGTGGAAAACAGAGCGGTCCATGCATCGAGCCTGTTAAGATGGTGCTGGCTCACGGAAGCCTACTCCTCATGAACCCGCCCACAAACACTTTCTGGTATCACAGCCTTCCTGTTCGAAAGAAAATCCTCCTGCCTCGCATTAACCTTACATTTAGACGCATCCTGCACACCTCCCAAAATTCCAAGGTATTCCACTGAATGTGGTTCTATTCCCTTTAACTCATTCACTGACAGCGATGTGTGTACACATTTTGTTCGTTAGGGTTGGCAGTAATAATGTTGTCTATGTATATTAAATTTAATGCGAACAAAAATAAACTGAAATAAGCTTCAATAGACAGATGAAACTATAAGATTTGCTTTATTCTTTTTTTTTACGTGAGAAAACAGACTTTTGAGATTACACACAAATCTCAAATGAATATACAATAGTGCAAATTGCAAACAACAACAACAGGCCTCTGCTCCATTTTTTCTCAGATGTTTTTGAAGGAAAATGGCAGTTACTGGTAATGCAAGGAGAAAATTGAAAATAGTGTCACGAAAAGATGTATGGACATCTACATCTTTTCAAGCGACAAAGAAAATTTGGATACAAATTTCGATCCAATTTCAACATCCCTTGTTCAGCCAAAATATAGCAACATCTGCAAAATGTGCAGAGACAACATGGCACTTTTTTTTATTAAATGTGCGACTACGGTAAGCAAATATCCAGTAGACGCAATTAACTCTGGCTGCAAAATTTCCCCAAAAATGGCTACATACTTGCTGGCAATGATGATCACCGTAATCAGTACATAATCAAATTCTGACCAATGGATTGGGGAAAAAAACTGCATTACAGTAGAGGTCTTAAAAGTAAATATATCCCACATGAACCTAATGCTAGTTTACCCAACAATGTACAGTCATCATATCTCCGTTTTTTGTCCACTGCGAGCCAGATACATTCAAGTAAGATATATTCATAGCCTGCATGGTATGAAATCAGAATCATCACATTCCCTCAAGTCGTTCCCCTGATCCATTCACACAAGAATTAAATAACACATGTTCCTGGGCACATCTAATTTTGACAATTTGACTGGAAAGGCAGTATAATGAATTTAGCCTCTTATTTCGGCAAAGGCGTCCTGGAGCTCGGCTTCTGGACTCTCTCATAGAAGAGCATGTACGCGTTGGAGGCCAAAACCTCGTGCATGTTGGCTTTGCGGACCGAGTCGTCGGACACCCAGAGCCACTGAGTAGTGAACTGTGTAGGCGGGCAAGGCGGGAGGGGGCTGCGGCGATACGTCACGAAATGTCCCGAGTGCATGTCTCCGTGGTGGACCAGCACAGCCTTCAATTGGAAAAGGTACTCTGTGGAGCTGGAAGGAGGGAAGAAAAAGATTGTATTCATATTTGCTGAGAGTATGTTTGGTCAATATCCCTCTTTTGGCCCCATCTTAGTAAAAAAAAATTCTTCTGAGCAACATTCAGTTCAGGTAGGCGTCTTATAGTCAAGTATGTCATTGTGCTAAGAAATCAAAGCAGCTTACATGTATTCATGCATGAGGTCCAATTGTGTGATCCCACATGTAGAATGTAAACAGAGAGAGGAACAATTTCCATTTGGAACGGGTTTGTTGTTGTTATGATGCTGCACATCTGTAAAACAAAAACCAGAAAAGCCTGTGTGAAAAACAGAAAGAGGCAGAATCCTCTTGGTGTTGACTCCACCTGTGCCGTTTGGAGGGTTTTCCACAGACTTGTCTGAAAGTTGCGCCTTTTGCTGTTTCCCGGATTGTTTGGTGCGCTGACTTGTCTGGATGAAGGAACCGTGTTTGTAACGGTCCATTGATAGATATTCTGTAAATTGCACGTGTTCTTGTCTTTTAATTGGGGTTCCTTCGCTGGACCAGGTAAGCCTTTGCAGATGGATGCAAAGGCACTGGGGCAGCTGATGGAGTAGGAAACACAATATTTGGAATAACGATTACAAGAGTAGACAATAAAGATAACAGATTGTAAAATATTGTCCACTGATCTTCATATACAGTATTTAGATACATCAGTCAGAATGCCGATTACCTTTCCCAATTTAAGCTGTTTTATAAATGTTGTCCGCTGACTTTCCACAAGCTGTCCATTGACTCTTCCTTCTCGTTGAAGCTGGAATATAAAAAAAATTATCTCTTTTTCTGCATTAAGTGAGGAAATTCATTTGTTGAATACCTTAGTGCAGTTTTCACACTCTACTTCTTTAATAGTTTCTGAGGAGATGAAAAGCTGTAGACATTGGTCCAGGGACACCGGTCGACCCTAAAAACAAACATCAAGTTAAAGCAAATTTACATTTAGGGAATGATTATTATGCTTACCCACTGAGGTGAAGGGATGGATAAAGAAAGGCTTTCAAAGGAATCATATCGCACTGGACTCTGAAACATAAAACATTCTGTTTGAGTATAACACATCAGGCCCTTATGTCCAATAAACAAGCTTATGCACTTATGTAAACTAAAAATGCTCACTTGTTGCTCACACCGCTTGCATAACATTTTACTTGTTAAACGGCCATGGAAAGGATGGTGAAACTTCCATGAGCTTGGTATTGGGTGAAGAGGACCTGCAAAAAGAAAAATGCTGTTTATATTGGATTGTCAGCAACTTGAGATGCAACTTAAATTTTCCTTCCGACCTCGACTTCTGCATGTCCTTGTTCTGTCTTCTTCATTAGGAAGGCTCTGATGTAAACATACATAATTGTCCACACACATTTGTAGTCAACACTACATTGAAATACCATTTAAAATGTCTCCTAAAAGATTAAGTCTCTGCATCTTATGCACAAATCCTACAAACATAAGCATGTAAGTCATTTGGATCAAAAACCTCTAGCTCTAAGTGCTTACCTCAAGAGCCTGCATGTCAAACAAGTGGGTGACATTAGGCTGGCGGTCCCTCTCCTCCTCGAGAGATGACGTTATGACATGAAAGAGCTCGTGGGCATCCTAAGGAGGAGGTTTAAGTAAGAAAAGAAACTTTCGGCTGATGAACACCACAGCCCAACCTGCTCTTCAAATAAACTGATGTGCCACCGGTATAATCTGAGAACATCTAGCAGGCATCCAGCATCCAGCACATCTTCATCCCCCGGGTCATAACTTGAGAGAGCTGTCAACATAGAAACAAAACTTCTAAATCATGATCTCTTTCTATTTGTATCTGTTTCCCATACCTTTGAGTAGTTGGAGAAGTATTGGGGACAACTTGTTTTCTTTGCATGACTGAATTGTGGGTGAGTTGGAAAATCTTTCCAGCCACTGGATGAAGGACGGGCATGCAGCCAGACCCTGAAGCAAAGAGTTCAGGAAGCAAGTCTTGCCCAAGTTCAACAGACCAGGGACCGTACCTGCAGGAGACAAAGTGTCCTCTTTGTTAAATTGACATCCTTGCTGACAGTACTCATATTGTGCGTTATATGGAAGGTAACCTCTCTTCCTCTTCTTTCGCGTTGTGATCGGGCCCCACAAAACATAAACACCAGCCGCAATGGCAGCAGCAACACCTCCAATGACGCTCCAGTTTTTGAGCATTTTGCTTCTGGTGAAGACAACATTATAGTTATGCTGAAATGAAGACATGCAGTGCAGCACAATTGACTGAATTTTTCCCTTAGGAATGAATATGAATAGGTCTTGCATGGGATTTGTGACAATTCCTTCAACAGAGCAAAACTTATTGCTGCAAAAAGGCCATAATGATAGAAGGAAACCAAGCATGCGTCCAAAGGCAAAAGCCAGCCATTCATGACATGCTATCGTTAGCATAATATGCTAACTTACCAGTATCGCTCGAGTTTCCGTGTTGTGCTTTTTGGAAGCTAAAGCGAACTACATCACGAACAATATGAATTCAAATCCGATGTATGTGCTTTGTATGCCTTCGCAAATGATTGGTATAACGACTATTAAACGGGTTGCTTGTTTTATCTGTCTTCTTTGCCAGGTGAGCGCAACACAGGGCGACGGCGTGACCAGCTTCTTTTTCAACCAGGTGAACTATTTACTATAAGGAGCTTTACTGTGGTGTTTGCCAAGGAAAATACTTTACCTGGCGGTGAGTCCGGTGCCAAGGTACTCTCTGACCAGCTTATCCGATCTCTCTGATCGACACCACAACATCCTGTTGTTATGGCGGAACTGTTGTGTTCGAGAGCATTTGGAAGGGAGCCATAACGAACGCGTACTGAGATGTTGTGTGGTTAAAAATAATAACAATAATAATAATAACAATAAAAGTTCCCACCTATTGAATTGTATATGTCATCGTAATTATCTACAGTCTAATTGAAAGATCGTGAGTGTTTTGACATAGAAGATGCGTGTTTTTTAATTAACATTGTATACTTATATTAGACGGTTGGCACCTTTGACACATATACAATGTATTTTACATATTGGATGATTTATTGATTTTTATTCTCGATGTTGTCATTTAAAGTCGTTGACATAGTTTGTCCCGTGTGCACATTGTGTCTTCTCATTGGTCGCTCTCCTCAGTGCTGAAATCGCAGCTCGTCGTGATCATGTAAACTGCGATGCGGCCGTACACATCGCCGGAAAATAAACAGCAAAATGGACGATGATCTATTCCAGCTCAGACACCTGCCGTGAGTTGAACCGCTTGACGCAATTTGTCCTTTAAATGCATTTAATCCATCACCGTGTCGCTTTGTTATTTGCATGCGCACCTCGCGACACAACACAATTATCTCGCAATGTATTAAAGCGACAGCGTCATCTGATCCAAACCCTTGTCAACATATTCAAGATTATCTGAAGATAGTGCTGAAGGAAAGCGTTCAAAAGGATACCATTCCCGATCCGTGTCTTTGCATTTGCCCCTCGTTTGTTTGTAGCAGGTGGAGGCTGGTTTGCTCTGAATTAGAAAATACTAATGAGTTCTGAACTGGCATTACTCAGTTCTGTAATTAATCTTATCCTTGTAGCCAGTGGCCTGGAGAAAGCCTGCATTATTTGCCTGGAAACCTGTTCTAAACTAAACCAAAAAAAGAAGCTCTGGTGTCATACTATTTATGTAAACACTGAGTAGTTTGCTTACAAAATTGTCTTTTATATATTACTACATAAATAACAATGTATACCCATACTTATAGGGAATTTACTCACCCCTTAACTTAAGAAGCACATACTGTGTTGGTGATAGAAAAGAAAGCTAAAGAAGCCAGAGGGGAAAAGTGCTATTGTAATTACAGTGGTTTGACATCACTTGTACTCAGACATTAGTATAAAAAAACTGGTCATTATTGCCATAGGGAAGAAAATTGCACACTTTCCATCTGTGGAGTGTAAGAAAAGTTAACAACTGACATAAAAAAACAACATATTTTTGAAAGTGTGCTTTATTGATCGTTTCATTCCACCATAATACATTATCTTCACCAGGGACAAAAGCATTTCACTCCAGAAGTGTCCTTCATAGTTATTCTTAGCCGGCCTTGGAATTGGAGTGCAATGTTATTTATTCCATAGGTATTACACAAACACAGAATCAGGCCAGAGGCAAATTTCAGAGTGAAAAATTGAAGCCTACTGTTGTTTTTTTATGCCTCAAACAAAGCACATATTTAAAAGATTTCACCTCATTTTGGGGGGGCAGGATTCATCAATGATTGGAGGATTTAACGCCTAATTTCTTTAGTGTTGTCCGTTTCCGACACACGGGCGAAAGCACACGCTCTGAAGATGACTGCGAAAGTCGAGAGCCATTTGCCGCTGTGCGGGTGGCAGAGGAGAAAAATATGGAGTCTGTGGCCCTTGCAGATGGAGCTCCAGTCCCACGAGAGTTTGCCAACCCAACTGACGGTATGAGATGTTTGTTGTTCTCAGTCTGCACTTTGAGTTAAGCTCTCATCACATTTACAAGACATTAAATGCTTTTTTTTAAGACACATTTATGGTGGAGGATGCTGTGGAGGCCATTGGCTTTGGGACCTTCCAGTGGAAGCTTTCCATTCTCACTGGGCTGTCTTGGGTGATTGTTTTTTGTTGTTGTTGTCATTTATATATTTGTTTTTATCAGCGAACAACTAATTATGATCTTTTTGTTCAGATGGCAGATGCAATGGAGATGATGATTCTTAGCATCTTAGCGCCTCAGCTTCACTGTGAATGGAGACTTCCAAATATGGAAGTTGCTCTTCTTACATCGGTAAATATGCTTTCATAGCAATTATGTGCTGATTGCTCTGAGTACTGTAACTATCAAGCCATTTTAAGCAAGCATCTCAATATTGATCAATTAGGAAAAACATTAGGATATAATGTTAGATAATGAACCATATCTTGAAATCATCAAAATTGAGGTAACTATATTTCATATATTGGTTTGTGTTATAACTTCACACTGCAGATGTGTATCTTTTTTTCTTTTTTTTTTAATCTAACTAAAATGCAAAGATGTATTCAAATGTCACAGGCGGTGTTTATTGGAATGATGGTCAGCTCCTCTCTTTGGGGGAACATATCTGACAAGTACGGAAGAAAGACAGTAAGTGAAACTCTGAATCAAAGCAGGAACTGTACCAAATTATAATGATGCCTCTGTATTTTGATGTAACACATAGAAATAGACATGTAAATGCAAATGTTGTTGCCCTGTTGAATCTTATTTTTGTTTGGGCACACAGGGTCTTACAATGAGCGTTTTGTGGACAATGTTCTACGGGCTAATGAGTGCTTTTGCGCCCGTCTACGGTTGGATCCTCTTTCTCCGTGCTTTGGTGGGCTTTGGCATTGGCGGAGCCCCACAATCGTACGTTTGTATAATGGACAATCTGCCAAAGGAAGACTTTGATGTGTTTTTCTTTTTGCTAGGGTCACACTGTATGCTGAATTTCTTCCCATGAAGTCTAGAGCTACCTGTATACTGCTAATTGAGGTTTGGACTTTTTGCCTTGACACACCTGGTCTGATGCTGTTAAATTGACCAAGTGATATATTATGTTCAGGACATCTGCAGCCTTTAATCATGGTTTCATGATGTTGTTCCACAGATATTCTGGGCATTAGGGACAGTGTTTGAGGTCCTTCTTGCTATTGTTGTGATGCCTTCATTGGGTTGGCGTTGGCTTCTCGGCCTCTCTACCATCCCCCTTTTCATCTTTGCCATACTTTGTTTTGTGAGTATTATGTCATGGAAAACTTCATAGTTTTATAAGGAGATACATAATAAAAAAATGTGAATTGTTAGAATATTGTAAAATTTAACATTATTCTCCTGAAGTATAGAGGACTCACTGGAATGATGATTGTTGAGCTGGCAAACATTTTATTTAGATTGATCTGTTGGGGGGAGAGAATACACAATATGTCTCCTTTAAATTATGTATGCGTAAAGTGACATTTGTCTTTACTTGGATGGTAGTGGCTACCTGAGAGTGCTCGATACGACGTGTTAACGGGGAATCAGGATAAAGCTCTGGCTACTTTGAAGCGGATTGCCCTGGAGAATGGAGTGCCCATGCCACTGGGAAAACTCATTGCTGCCAAACAAGTAACTCAATTTCTGCACAGCATAATGCAATATATTCATTTTCAGCTATTGAGTGTATTATGAACTGGCATTTTAGTCAGTCTCCTCATTTTTTTTGTATTTATTTATTTGTTATTGTCATTAGGAGGATCGTGGGAAGATTTCTGACTTGTTTTCATCACACATTCGTTGGACAACTGTCCTTTTGTGGTTTATTTGGTAAGTAAACAAAACAATTATGGAATTTGTTGCCAATCTTCTAAAATTATTTCTTTATGAAAAAATTCAACATCATTTTCTTATTGTTGTATTTCTTTTCTCAAGGTTTGCAAATGCTTTTTCATATTACGGCCTTGTTTTACTTACCACTGAGCTCTTCCAGGAAGGTGGTGCATGTGGAAGTGAGTGAGAGCTCAATGTTTACTAGTTTTTCTTCTTTATTGTTTAATGACAAAGTTGTTCATTATATCAGGTTAAGATGAAAACAAATGCCACAAATATTACAGGACTCTTGGTTCTTTCACTGCTCCATCGGCTTGAATACTGTAAATAACAGAATGCACTTTGTAACCAGAGAAAATGTGTTATAAAATAGTATTTTTGGCTGCTATCAAGATGAATGCTATTGAGATAGTATTATGAAAAATAATGATTTTAGCTAATAATATCCTGTTTTTTTATCTCCCTCTAGTGTCCAAAGGTAATAAGATGGAGCTGAGTTGCAGCTTGGAGTGTAAATATTTGAACAGTGATGATTATAAGGATCTCCTGTGGACTACTTTATCAGAATTCCCAGGTAAAAATAAACAAAAAGATATATTAAAACTTGGACATTCTATATAGTTATGCGTTACTCTTATGATCTTGTGTTCCTGTTTCTCAGGACTGTTGGTGACTTTATGGGCGATTGATCGCTTAGGAAGAAGGAAAACCATGGCTCTGTGTTTCTTGGTCTTTGCAATATGCATCATTCCACTCTATGGTTGTGTGGGGAGGTAAAAAAGAGAAAATTGTATTATTCTCAATTTCATTGCTTCATTGTAAATCGGCACGGATTCGCATTTTGTTACAGAACATCCATGACGGTGTTGATATTCATTGCCAGAGCTTTTATCGCTGGAGGATTCCAGGCTGCCTATGTGTATACTCCAGAGGTGAATAGACATTGAGTGAACTGAATAGGATCTAGTTCCAAGCCAATTAATAGAACAGTATGGGAAAGAGAATTAGAAAGGCTGTCACACAGTTTTCTGTCGCTCTGCAGGTATATCCAACAGCAACCAGGGCTTTGGGTTTAGGGACAAGCAGTGGAATGGCTCGAGTTGGTGCCCTCATCACACCTTTTGTTGCACAGGTACCACCTAAGCAAAACAACATGTTAACATAAGAAACCAAAGTGACCTGTTTGCTTTGTGTCGCAGGTCCTTTTGCAGTCGTCCATGAATTTGGCTCTCTCAGTGTACAGCTGTTGCTGTCTGCTTGCCGCCATCGCCTCTTGCGCGCTGCCAATTGAGACAACGGGGCGAGGTCTGCAGGAATCTAATCACCGCCAGTGGGGACAGGAGATGACGGGGCGGGAATCCTCCGCACAAAACTCAGGCCCAATCCATCATTCCAGTTCCGGTTCCCAGGGGTGAGCAATGTTTGAGCTTGTTACAGTGAAAATGAAGGACTAAAAAAGCCAGAGCCGCTTTTTTTCTGCAAGTCAAGTCAAACCCCTTCAGTTTAGGCACTATGTGACTTCAGAGAAGGACACAGTGCAAGATGTTATGTGCTTTCACTTAAGATTCCATTTTGCCACTGTATACCTCCATCACGATGGCTGGAATGGATGACATTCAGATCTGAGCCAAGAATGGGATGGGACAAATGAGATCTGAAAATTTGAGCTTGATACAGAAGCAGTACAGCTTGTAGGAAAAATAAATACAGGCCTGTGTCCTTTTAGTGGATAGCAAGTTCTGGTCTAGGAAATGAAAAAAATGAAATTACACAATCTTGAGACAATTTTGCTTTAAAAAAAAGCCTTAAAAATACAAATGTAGTATTATTACGTGAGTGTAAAACATTTTTTTATTTATTTAAGGCCTCACTCACTAGTCTCAGCTTGATGTTTTTGTTATTATTTACTGAAGGATTTAAAAAAAAACCACTTTGAAAATTGTTTATCATGTTGATGGTCCATGGATAAATGTGAACACCCAATTAATGAAGTTGGGCAGAGAATTTTAAAATCTACGCTGTTTCTCACATCACACAAAGTTTATTAAGACAATAATAATAATAATAATAAAATAACAAGACTTGCAGTCATTTCACAAAATTGATATCTCATCAAAACAGGTTGGGTTTCTTTAGGAAAGCGTAATATGGAGACTTGTATATTTTTGCACTTTTTATCAGTTGTGCTTTATTTGGAAAAACACATTTCTTTGTTAAAGTATTTAATTATTTAGTATGAAGATGGTTTGTGAATTTAATCTTGTCAAGACAAATTGTGCTAATGTACCACATCACAGCAGTAAATATTATTTTTAAAAGAGATTATTTCATGTTATTATTTATTACATGGATTTTGAAGTTAGATGCATTCATTGACATATGAATATGATATGTCATAGAATTATAATTAACAAATTTACCATATTTAGTAAGGATTTGATTTTCTTTGAATCACAAACACTAACAAACAACATCACAAGTGAGCTTTTGGACCCATGCCTTTTTGTTTCAAGATTTGACCAAAAAGGTTAGCTACTTCCTGGGCACAGCCTCTGAAAATGGTCAATCCAAAGCCTCCATGGCCATAGTTGTGAATCACCTACAGGACAAGCACACTAAATCAGTTCCTGACAACCATTGCTCATCTAAACTTATGATCTGATGCTTTTGGAATAACCTCGACTGCAGTAGCGCCACACAGTATCGCTTCTCGCTCCAGTCGGACTTTGCTTCGGGTTGGCCTTAGACCGGTCCAGTCATCCACTATCTTGGCATGCTAGGGTCAGAAAATGAAAACCAAGAGAAGCTCAAACTGCATGAATGAAAACCATTTTGATTAAGAAAATGTGTTAACTCTTCAAAATTAATACACAATTATGAGAGAGAAATAAACTAAAATCTTGCAGATATTGAGGCAAACTGACTGGAATAAGAAAAAAACAGTAGTGTTAATGTTACCCTGAGGCTAGGCTCAAGCTGGCATGCCTTTTCCCAAATGTCCTTATGATCGGTAGAATCATTGTGATTATTCCAATTTCCCAGCTGGAACAGCCCACCGACTGACACAAAACGACTCCTGCGTGAAAACAGACAAAAGGAAACAGACAAGTACTCTTTTAAGCCATGCTATAGTCAGTGTGATGGTTAAAAAAAACAAGATTTGTCACTATCTATGTTGAGTGTTAGAAGACATGCAGTGCAATTAAATATTGCTACTTAAAGTCATGCAAGTCTTTATCACAGTGGTGTTTTCAGTGTCAAAATGTCTTTTAATGTCAGTACAGCTAAGAATTTGTCAGTGTCAAGTCACCAGTGCTACCCTGGAATGATATATGGTGAGTTGTAAACCCCTTTGGTATTGTGGGTAAGAATCCAGTGCTTTAACCATGGGGCCTCCACCTAGAAAATAGCAATGTATAAAAATGAAAACTTTTTTTCCCTCACTTGAATGACAAAACCATTGTGTCTCCTCACCTTAATAATCTGTCCTCGGCCTGGTTGCAGCTCAGGGTCAGGCTGGAGGTCTCCAGACCTCACGCCACTACAGTTTATTATCACATCTGCACCATTTTTAGCCAGCTAAAAATAAGAAAGCACAAGCATATCCTAAGAAAACAAAATTGTATTTCTTGGTGGAAAGTCTACATTTCCAGTTAAAGGAGCAATATGTAAGATTTGCCCTTAATTATTAATTAAACTCATTAAATTAAACTGATTCAGTATTTTGATGCCAGTTAGTTTCATTTTTAGCCATCAGTCTTAAATATTACTCCTTTGAGGCAACAATTGACTTTTATTTTGTGTGCAAAGAGACTATTTAAAAAGCCAACCTCTGTGAAGGAGCCAATTCTTCTTTGGTAAAATTTCACACCCCGTTCTCCCAACCTGAAGGGGACACCAAATGTAATGGTAATACTAAAACACATGCTAATTATGATATTGTTTATATTCACATTGAAGTATTTGGATCGGACCCACATGTTTGACACCCCTGTTTAATAGATGACCAAATTACAACCTGTTGCATGCTACTCTAAAAAATGACCTTTGTCTCCATCAAATCAGGTGAAAACAAGCAAGAGTTTTACAAAACAATCCATAGAGACATTAGCGACAAATTCAGAAATTAAACCAAGATAGGGATGGAAACACAATAAGATACTGACTGTTCATATGTGTAAGAACTCACCAGTCCATCAGCCAAGGTAGGTATGTTTTACCTTCCAAAATGAGAGCAGTGTTGAACCATCCATGACTTAAAGAAACGCAAAGGCAATTTAGAAGTTTGCGGAACATTCCAGACAAACAATGCTCGGATTCTCAAATTGCACAATGCTTTTGGAACAAGTCCAAGAATTGCTTCGTCAGTGTTTTAATAAAAACACCATCTATTGGGAGTCTGTCTACCTGTAGCCGGGAAACATCTTCATCTCCCGCTCAGTGAGGCATCTGAAGCCCAAGACTATGTCTTTAAATGACGGTTCCTGCACACAAAAGCAGAAAGTGTGCGAGACTTGACGTCATGTGACTTGATAAGATTGAGATTCTTCTGTTTTTGCTGAGTATGAGAATACTGAATCACACGGGAGCTCACGCCGGTGCGTATTGAGCCATTAAATTAAATTTGGAAAGTACCATAACCTTAAATCCATAAGTAAAGGGCAAATCTTTACTCACAGGCATTGGTTCTGTGCAGAGGTTGTAGCCTGATTGAAGAAAAAGACCCATTTTTACATACTCAGGTGAACGCAGGCAGTTCACTAAGTAGTCAAAGGTCTGCTTATGCCATTCCCTGAAGAAGTACGGAGCATTAAAACAAGAACATTTTGAAAAGAAAAGGGAGTGAAGCAAATATTGTAGTATACAATACTGTGCATACATTTCCTGCGGAGATCCTCTGGCATTAAGATAGGGCTGCCAAAGACCTGCCGCTCCATCGCTGGTCGTCAGCGGGGTGAAGTAGTCAGCATACACTTCAATGATTAGTGGCGTGACTATGGAATGGTATTGCTCATAAATGCTCTGAGCTGTGGATAGACCAATGACACCAGCTCCGATAATAGCCACGCGCATTTCTGGAGGAAAAGCACAGGAGAAACACTATGAACCTCTGGTTAAATTGTATTATTTACAATGAATCACTAGACAGATTTCTTACTTCATACAGGTGTGGCTAGTCAATCACAAGGCATATAAATTCAATTGTTCACAGGCAAATAATGGATAATGTTTAGTCTTCAATTATGTAACATGCATGTGTGTAACACTTGTGCTGACCTTTTTTAAATGACTATTGATGTCAAAGTACACTGCATGGAATGAGTATAGTACATCATAGATTTCATTGTACAATGTAATAATGAAGAAAAAGCCTGAATGTAGTAATTAGATTTGTTGAAGTAAATCATGAAAACAATTATTTATTCATTTTTTCATGCAATTTTTGCGACTACTTAAAAAAGAATCAATACAAAATGTAACCTGGCATTGAGCAAAAGTTCAACGCTCTCAGCTTCAACAGTTGGTAAATGTTATTTGGTAACTATAAACTAAAACTGGTTGCAAGTAGTATTTATTCCAGTTCAAGTTCCCAACCAGAATAGACTGCTACCGAGTTAGAACGTGCATGGAATGGCTAAATAGACAAATGTTTTTCTTTAGTTTTGCAGGACTTTTTGCAAATCTGCCACTATGTTGCATGCAGAATTACACTTAACTAGTCGCAGAGTGAAAGTGTCAAAAGTTACTATACCGTCAAAGTCAAAGTAGAAGCTGATCAACGAAAGCGACGTGGAGTAAAGTCAACACCAAGCATACTAGTAGTACTATAGTACAACTGTAAAAGGCAAGGGCGGAGTTTCGATGAGATCATATTACTAATATATAACTATTTCACAAATCTACACCATGTTTCAACCAATTATGAAATGATCAACATCCAAATTCATCATGACAAGCAAAAAGTAATGACATCCATCAATAGATTTTTATTTAATTGTTACTTATTGTTGTAGCATGTTATTTTTGTAGTATATTTAATGTTGTAGTATAGTGTCCGTGTTTTTGTGTTACTCATTTTGAACCTTAAGCCAAATGTCCTCGCACACTTGTTTATACTATTATATAAATATATAAATATAATGCAAGATCAGATATGATAGAAATAAAATACAAGATCAGATATAATATGAATAAAATACAAGATTAGGTTTATTATAAATACAATACAAGATCAGATATAATATAAATACAATACAAGATCAGATATAATATAAATAAAATACAAGATCAGCTATTAATAATGATACAATGACATATTGAACATGTCAAATCTCTTCCAAACAACTATGTCCCTCTGTTTCAACGGATTTGACGTTGTTTGCTGTCAATGGCAGTAGTAGTTGAAAGTTGATTTTTAAGCTTCAAATTCCACTTTTATCGTTTCTGGTGACTTCTAAATGAAGTGTGCCTTTTGAAGCATTTTAGTCCTCTCCTTTTCAAACCCTGTGGCAATAATACTATATATTATAGTACTATACTATATGCTTGGATTGAAAGTGTCATGACGCGGCGGAGGTTGGACTCTCTACCGCCCCCCATGCGTCCATCTGTTCATTGAGTCGGCGCCAGCCCAGGCGGATCTTTAGCCGGGCATCCATCGCTAGCAGGCAGCTGACCAGGCCACAACGGCCGCTGGCCGCTTCCAGTCATGGCGTTAGTGACTCTGCAGCGGTCCCCGACCCCCAGCGCCGCGTCCACCGCCAGCACCGCGACCACCACTGCGGGCGAGGTTTGTTTCCTCCAAGGGGGTGGCCGTTGGATGAATTAAATCCAATATATGTCGTGGTGTTTATAGGCAAATGCTAATTCGGGGGAAACGAAAAGGCTCCATTTTGCTTGAATTTACTGCCGTTTTTTTTTTTGCTTTTTGGCGTCATGTGGTTAGCGAAGCCATGTTTCCATTGCATCTGTTTTAAAGGATGTTTTGTTTTTTAATAAAGTTGAGCTTGCGATGCACTTATTGGCAATGGAGCTAACGTTAGCTAGTTCATGACGTGACAGGATAGCTGTGAAAATGTCTCTTTAATTTGATTAAACAATCTGCTCGGCACACTAGTATTATCACAGAGAAAATCACGCAACTGTCCTCTAAGCTACCGTTTGCTCACTGTTAGACATTTTTGATGTTAAGCCAAATGGTCGTGTTTTATTTGATGCCTTGCCTTGTCATATTACTGTTTAAATCGTAACATGGCTTTGGGACAGTAAGCAGGCAACTGTCATAGATCAGATGAATTTCTCCCCCTGATCGTGGCTTTATTATGTCGATTTGGGGCTTACTTGGTTGCCTTGCATGTATGTTTGGTTGAAAATGACAGTAACTTTCAATTTAGATTTTTAAGAGTTGATACCCCTCGTCTTCATGATCAGATGGGGGCGCTGTCAACTAAGTTTAGCAACGACCTAATATGTACTGTGCCATCTGTACTCCCTTGTATTTTATATTTTAGTTTGGATTTGGCACGAAAATCAGCATCTGTCACTATGAGAGACTTTATAAAATACAGACAAACTGATCAACATTTTATTGTCATTTCTCAATTTTCTATTCTTCTACTGTGATTCTTAGTGTGGATCACTCCTACTTATATCAGCCTGGTCTATTTAAAATTATTATGAATATTTGTGCCTTTACATTTTGTCCCATCTTGAATCAATACAAAGTGGTTGCTGCAATATTTTTTCACAAATAACCTAGTACGTATTGAATACACATTCTTTAGCTGTTACCCAATATTTACCTATTCTTATATTATTTCATTTTGATAATATAATATAATTTAAGAATGCATCTATAAGTGGGTGGCTCAACCCAAAGATGTCCGTTGACATGGAACAGTTAAAGCTGCTGCAGCTATGATGTCATCGACTCGATGAGGAGTGGGTGCAGTGTTTGAGTACTACTGCAGGAAAAGAGAGCGTAAACAGTAATGTCACATATGTTAATGTCCTTTAAACCTGATTCACAATACAAGAGCACATGAAAGAAAGTGAAACGCATTATCGTTGCATAATAATGATCAAAAATGATCATTCCCATCTGCATATACCTTCACCATTTGGTACATAATGTGCAGTTCACGCTTGTATGGGTCTTGCCATGACTGTGTGTATTTCTTGGGCTCAGATTAGAATGAGCACTAAACATGTGCATGTTATATTTAGATTATTTTTTTTAATTATTATTATTACCAACTGAGCATTTGAGGATATATTGAAAATTCATCAGTCATGATTAAGTACTCCCATAATAAGGCGTGGATGATGATATACTAGCATTGATTTCAGATTTCTTGATGCATCTGGATGCAAAGTAGCATGATACAGGAGATCCATTAACATGACATTTCAATTTTCAGGACTGAAGATGAATTTTTTTTTGTCTAATTTAATGTATTTTATTTCAGGATTTGGGGAGCGAAGATGAACGGCGGATAAATCAAAGGTAAAGGTTCTTTCACATTTCTTAATTTTTGAATTTTTCAGCATTTAAAATATTTTATGCATATAGTGTTTAAGTATGGTTCAAAGCAGGGCATACAGCAATCTATACATAAGGCAAGTCATGTCTCGCCTAAAGATTGTTCACATTTTTTACATATTTATTGTTCTGCTGACACATACTTCAACTAAGCACCAGTGTATATCAAAGCTAAAGTACTATTTGTAAGTTGTAAGCAAATATAACATTGTATTTCATGTTTTATATCAGCATAGAACTTGCTGACCCAAAGCAGCAGCAGCAGCACACTATATATGTAAAATAACCTACCAAAATTGATAATTACTTTTCTATCCTGTAAATATTTTGGTTGACATTTTTGTTTGGGTCTTTTGTGCTTTTATTCTATTGTCAAGTATTGACTGTGCACTGTTTGCCACAATCAAAATTGGAAGATACAAAACAGCAAGACAAGATTCTGTATGCGGACATTTATTTACACCGGCAAAACAAGTTTAAAGAAAATGATTGCCATGTACTGTGCCAATTTTAACAGGAGCACAAAAAACAAAAATTTTCACCTGCTGGATGAGAAAGTACATCTCAACACAAGGACGTCTGTCTTCAGTAAGAGAAGGCTTATGAATGGCTTTTGTCACTTTGTGGCTGCGTAGACAAATTAGACAAGCAGGATTGTGATAGTTTTCTGGCGGCGGGGAGACACGACAGCATGTTCATGCTGTCTGAGGCACACACACACACAGACGCTCAAAGGGAGGGGGCACCAGAAGGAGTGGAATCTTGAAGCGAACCAAGCAGAGTGGATGATTCTAGGCTGTCTGACAGTCGCTTTCAGTCTATCACTCAGCAGAGCAATAGGGTCAAGGCTCAGTACCGATGCAGTTTCATGGCTCATTTTTTCTTGAAGGCTAGTAAAAAAGAAAGTATTGATTCATCAGGATGCATCTGTTTAAAGAAGCCATCCAGGAGGCTGTAATGAAGCTACCTTTTTTGGTGGAAGCTGCTATGTTGACCCGTAGTGAGATGGAGCGTGTGTGAGTCAACTTTACTATTCTTTAGCATGGGAACTAAGATCACTGTTTTATGGGCAAATTTTTATTCTAGTGTTAATTTCCAGTATTCTTTAAACATTGGCGCACACACATGAAAATAAATAGTTCATCAATTATTGAAATAACATGAAATTGTCACTGTTTTAATTTTTGCATTTACTTCAGACTACAAAGATTTCTTTGAAACTTTTTTGACATGGAAAAACGTACATTTTAAAAGCTATATTCCCCAGGGCTTCATGTTTCATCAGAAAATTTGAAATAAAAGCAAATCAAGTTTACATAGGCAGTATGAGAGGATGACACGCTGGAGTTTTTCTTTGACATTTGATGCAGTTGTTATTGTTTTGTTGTTGTTGTTGTTGTTTTGGGAGGAGCTAATTCTATCCTAATCTCGGTCTTTTGAACTCTATCTTAATTTTGCCATTGAAATGAGCAGCTGGAATGTGCCCACCGTACTGAGCAGGAAGCATCTGTTTGTCTCCTTTTCTATTGCTTCAGCCTCATATTTATCCATTATTACCCCAGGCCCCCTGACACTTGTAAATCTCACTCATTCAACAAACTAAAACTAAATCCATCACAGTGGGACAAAAGCTCTCGTTTGAAAAGTGTCCAAGTCCCAACCCACACGCTTTGTTTCGCGGAACTTTTTTTTCTCTCCCTCTGTTGCATAGGGCGGAGTCAATGTATTGTGAGGCTCACAAAAGAAAATGCATTGTTCTTTTAAAATGGGCTGTTTGGTGCTGGTCTGCTCTTCTGGATGGCACTAGTATGCACAACTTATTTGTGTCTAAATAGTAACCTATAAAGTGTGTGTTGTAATAAAAATGGTTATTCTGATCTTTTTATTGTTATTAGTTACAATTAGCAAATTAGGAACTCAGACTAGTTAAAGTAATGCTCTAGTCAATGGGTTAATTAGTTGTTATCCAAGGTTTTTATTAATCTTTTGTTATTTTCAGTTACCACATAATGCCCCAATATTTTTGTGCAATGTTATTGCACTACGCAATTAGATAATTTGATTATATTTTTGCTAAATTAATTGCCTTGCATTTCCTCAGCACAACTCTAAATTTTCCAATACTCAGTCTTTCCCACATGATTTTTGAATAATAACTCTTTTTGACATGATTTAGTGTACCTTTTCATTTGTGTCAAGGGAAAATATTTTCCTTTTAGCTTTTCTTAATGAACTAAATTGTAGTGTGTACCTGTCATTCAAGAGTTTTGAACTTTCCTAATGATGTCATGGCTTGCCTGCAGAGGAGGGTGGCTAAGATTCCCTGCCAAGCCCAACAATGAATGTACTCACAGTCATTTTTCTCTAGAGAATTGGAATGAGTTCTGCCTGGAGGAATCACTTTTTTTAATTAGCTGATGTCAATCATTAGCCAAACCTGAATCTTATGGGATATGATCTGTAGCATCTACTGATTTACCTGTTTTTTTGTTTTCTAGCCTCAGTGAGAGCTTCTTCATGGTGAAAGGTGCCGCGCTCTTTCTACAACAAGGAAGCTCTCAGCAAGGCCAAAAAGTGCACCCCCACCACAAACATGCAGGTGAGAACCACAACAAACATCAACCACTAGTTCTGAATATTAGCCCATTTCTCTACATAAATGGTCTAGTCGTCGTTTTTTTCAGGCTTGATTTTTCTCTGGTCCATTGAAGATATCAACTCTATCTTACCCCAGCACTCACTTCACTACTGTTGATATTTTTCCATACATTTTCAATTACAACATTCAATATTTTGTTGACACTATTCTCTAATACCCTAATACATTAGCAATATTTTTTTAATCAGAATTTTGTGACAACTTAAGGTTAGAAATTGTCCTAGTTTGCAGTGTACGTAACCAGTTGAGTACTTTCCGTTTTCTCTTCAAAGTTGTAATTAAAACCTGTCAGGCTGACACCTATACCGGTTGTCGCTTCTCCTGTTGTTGACGTATTTAAACCTTTGTTTCCCATCAACAGTTGTGTCACATTAAGGTTGACCCTACTTACCCTGTTTCCCCATCCATTTTAACTTAAGCAACATAAAGAGGAATTCAATTGAATCACTGATACAATTTTTTTCCACACTTTTTTCTTCTACAGGGGACTTACCTCAACATCTACAGGTGATGATTAACATTCTGCGCTCGGAGGACCGGATCAAACTGGTGAGGGGAAAAATAAAATGTGCAGCTGCAAAGTATTTACTGCACATATTATATTATGTTTTTTTTCACGTCACAACTTTATTCTAAAATTGAATCAATAATTCTTGATATCAAAGCACCCTCTTGATCACTAATTTTGCATGGTGTTCCTTCATTTTCCGGTCCGCTTATTCTCACAATGGTTGCAGGGGGTGTCGGACCCTATCCCTGTACACATAGTACGTTGCAGTGGCTTGCCTGGCCTAGTCAACCCTGTAGAATGCTATGTATTATTTGCCAAAAATAGTCTAGTTGTTGTGTGTAATTATTAGTTATGTGAACAGGTTTTAACAGTATGCTTTTGAGAGTATGACAAGATGTTTCCATGGTGTCTGTGTTAATATGATGCCTTGAAGCACTATCCATTACCAGCATAAAGAGATGAAACTGACAATTTTCTGTACAGAGATTGCATGTAATTTGGTGTGGCAGCACCACAAATACTTATGGCAGTCAGCACGTTCTTGTTGAACCTAGATATGTATCATGCCATTGAAATGAATGTGCATTGTATGCTTCTGCGTAGGCCGTGCGGCTGGAGAGTGCGTGGTTAGATCGTGTGCGATATATGGTGGTTGTGTACACTAGCGGACGGCAAGACACGGAAGAAAACATCCTACTGGGAATCGACTTTACCAACAAAGACTGGTGAGAAGGCAGTTAGAATGGGTTCTTATGAATAAAACCCATTTTGATGTTTTTGTGCATGGCCAGGATTTTTACTTTTGAGTTTATTTTTCACTGCTGTGCCCACTCACATTTCTCTTTGCGTAACATTTGCCCTTTTGACAACATATAACTTTGTTTTCATATTTCTACCAGCAAAAGCTGTTCGATTGGCATGGTGTTGCCACTGTGGAGTGACAGTAAAATCCATCTAGATGGAGATGGGTGAGTGCCATAGTAATATTTTGCTATTTTGATCGAAACTGCAAAAGTGGTGACCATCTGTTTTGTTTCCACCCCCCAGAGGATTTACTGTCAACACGGCAGGGCGGACTCATGTCTTCAAACCTGTATCAGTGCAGGCTATGTGGTGAGTAATCGTATACAGCAGTCCTCTTTCAGCACATAGCACAACCTATAATATATGACTGTGCGGAAGTACACAATCTCTATCAGAAAGGTTTTTTTAATTTATTTATTTTTATTAGCGACTGCATTGGTATGCCATCTGCTGGAAATGAATGTTTTGCACACTACTTAAGTTGGGAGTCTAGTATGACATTTGATGGTTGACTGTTATGGTTGAGACCATTCTGATTGGCTTCCATGATCTTAACCTAAAATCTAGGTCAGCTCTCCAGGTGCTCCACAAGGCTTGCGAGGTGTCCCGTAGGCACAACTATTTCCCCGGGGGTATGGCTCTCACTTGGATGGGTTACTACGAAAGCTGCATTGCTTCAGAGCAGAGTTGCATCAATGAGTGGAACACCATGAAAGACTTGGAATCCACACGTCCAGACTCGCCTACTATGTTTGTCGACAAGTCAGTCATCAAAAATTACGTAAAAATCTGAACGTGACTTAAACTGATTCTAAGCCTCATTGTTGAAAGTATCATTTTTGCCATAGTGTATTCTTTATATGTATAACACAAACATTCATCTTTTGACAGGCCTTCAGAACGAGAGAGAACAGAGTGCCTTATTAGAGCCAAACTCCGAAGTATCATGACATGCCAAGATCTCGAGAATGTCACGTGCAAACAGGTGAATGTGACTCAGTTATGACTATAGTCTTAGGCATTTTTATTCATTATTAATTTGACAACGAGTGTGTTCCCATTCTACTATTTGCCACTTTACTGGTGTACCAACTAGTAACCTATTACCCTAAATAAGAGATTATTTTATTTAAAAATGCACAATTCTTTGATAAAAGGTTGAGGATTTTTTTTCGCATGGTTAATTCACTTTGATCGCAAGCTATAACATTGTTCTATCTTATGATGCTAGAGAACATTGAGACTGCGTTCGATGATATATGATGGTATTTCTTTGATTAGATCCGCACAGAGTTGGAGCAGCACATGAGCTGCAACCTCAAGGAATTCAAAGAGTTCATCGACAATGAAATGCTGTTGATTTTGGGCCAGATGGACAAAGCTACACTCATATTTGACCACGTCTACCTGGTAAAACAGCTTATATTGTCTCGCCAATCTGTCTGAAAAGAATAAGAATAATATACTATGTCTCACCGATATATTTGTTCTTTCTTTGCAGGGCTCTGAATGGAATGCTTCAAATTTGGAAGAACTGCAAGAGACCGGGTGATTTATTTCATTCTGTAAACAAAATATATTGAGTGTCATCCGAGCAAATGACTGACCTCTATCCATCCTTCCTTCCTCAGAGTGCGATATATCCTCAATGTAACTCGAGAGATCGACAACTTTTTTCCCGGCACATTCAGTTATCACAATGTCCGTGTTTATGACGAAGAGGCCACTGACCTGCTGGCACACTGGAATGATACGTACAACTTTATTGTTAAAGCAAAGTGAGTACTCATGGGAAATATTTTTGCTCATACCATTTAGGTATTCAATTCCTCAAATGATTTAGGTCTGTTCTTAAGTTGCCAATCAGCAAATACTAACAAAAAGTTAACATTTGTTTCTTGTCTGAAAGTCGGAATGCAACAGGTGGCTTCCATTTTGGTGCTCTTTTTTTCAATGCAATAGAATGGAGGACTTGAATCACCTTTTTGATGTTAGAAATTGTGCCATCTTGCTCTTTGCAAAAATACTGAAATGCTAAAATGTTGGATGGACAATGTTGTATGTGGTCAAAATACATTCACCTATGAATATTATATCGCATCTTCTATACATTCTCAAAAGTGACCCATTTGAATCGCTATTTTCTCTAAGTACTGAATGATGATTTGTCAAAAGTCAAAATGGCTAACGACTGCATTTTCCCCCCTCAGAAAAAACTTCGCCAAGTGTCTTGTTCACTGTAAGATGGGCGTCAGCCGATCTGCCTCCACAGTCATCGCGTACGCCATGAAAGAATACGGCTGGTCACTAGAGAAGGCATACAACTTTGTTAAGGAAAAGAGGAGCATCACACGACCTAACCCAAGTTTCATGAGACAGCTGGCAGAGTACGAGGGCATTCTTGATGCGAGGTACACTACATTGTTTTAAATGTCTACATTATATTCTCATTTCACTGGCCATAGTGGGTTTTTACTCTCCTCAGTAAAGCGTGGCCAACCAAACCAATTTTTTTCAACATGTGTATATTTAAACTTAATTTCTACTATATGCAGCAAACAGCGTCACAACAAGCTGTGGCACCCGGACACAGACTGCGAGATGGCCGAGGGCCACCAGGTGTTGACCCAATGCTGCGGTGAGGAAGAGGGCGACCACCTGACCCCAGAGCCCGTGATGTCTCTCTGCTGTGAAGACGCCCTGCCCGGTAAAGGTGCAGCGTGCCCCTCCCCTTGCCGAAAAGTAGCTCTGGAAATCGACCCCGCCTACAACAACTACTATTTTCGGAGGCTTTCCGACTCGGCATTGGACAGTGAGCCCTCCACACCTGTACGTGGTCCCCCTCTTCTCGGCATGGAGAAAGTCTTCATTGAAATCGAGGATGTGGAGCGAGACGCCCTGCTGGACGATGAGGCATTTGATGGGCGAGACGGTCTGGGGATTCCCCATTTCGGGTCTACAGCAGAGGGCACCGCAGCCCAGACCTGCAATCGTGGGCCAGAGCCACTGGAGGAGCTGCGTCTGCGGCTAGAGTTTAGCACCGTAGAGGAAGAGGATGAAGAAGATGTGCAAAAGGAGGAAGCGGACATGGAGGTTCTCATGCAGCCGGATGAAGGTGGGGGTGGGGACGGCGGTGGAGGAACAGGGGAAACGCAAGATGTAGAGGTGGAAGCCGATGTCGACAGCAATGGCATGGACCTGGCAACCCTAAATGAAAATTCCAATAACAACAACCGTTTTACCTCTCATCAGAACTTCAATGTGAGTTTTTGTTTACAAATCCGAAATGGAGGCTTTGTATCGTAAGACCTTCCACATTTCCCCACCAACAATGTGTAACATTCTCCACTTCTCTCTTTATAGGGAAAGGCCACCCCTCTTGCAGCTGACATATCTTTATGTTCTTGGAGGGACATTTCTCCCACATCTGTTTCAGATCCTTGCCTTAAGTCCAGTCCTCGTCAAGTCGCAAGTGCTCCATTACAGCAATCCCAGACCTCTTGTAAAAACCTTGTGTGTTCAACGGTGTCTCTTTCCGACTGTGCCAAGAGTGCTTCCTTTGCTTCTCCCACGCTGCCCGACACACCGCAGCAAACCAGAGAATCTCCTCTCGCTGTCAGGTTGCCAGACTGTGACAATCTGTCGCCCGTGAACATGGAGTGTGAGAATAGGTTTTCCGTAGGCTCTTCAGAAGTTCTCCCTGAGCTGATGTCAATGGATATGCTTGAAGATACACCGGCCAAGGATAACTCGGTCGAGACGCAGAGGTCGGGAGTGGTTCGCCGTCACGCAGAGAGACTGGAGAGACTTTGGGGTTTGCCCCAAGAGGGCCTGCATTCTCTGAAGCCTTTGCACGCTTGTCAAATGTCAAACAAGGAAGAGTTTCCAGGCTTCCCTAGAGACCTACTCAAATCATCTACGCCGTGCCAAGTAAGGTTACAGCCACTGGTTGTTCCACTCACCAACGAAGCCTTGTTGGGGGTGGTGGGGTCGGGGATGCTCACTCCCACCAACGCACTGACGCGCAGCTCCAGCACCGACAGCCTGCGCAGCGTGAGAGGAAAGCCCGGCCTGGTTCGTCAGAGGGCGCAAGAAATTGAGACGCGGATGCGTTTGGCGGGCCTCACCGTCTCGTCCAGGCTCAAACGCTCCAATTCCCTGGCTAAATTGGATAGTCTCAATCTCTCCTCCGAGGACCTGTGCTCTGCCTGTTCTTCAGATGCGGGAACACTTCTCCTTCTCTCCCTTTCTCCCGAGCCAGGGCCAAGCTTGGAGTGGGAGTCCCCTTGCATCCCCGCTCAATCTCGCCCCTGCAAGGACTTGCACACTCCAGAGAAAGCTCTAGCAGGGGAGCCCATAAGCTGACGCACACAGGTGTACTCCTGCGCCCCCTCACCTCACACCACGTAGTGTTGCGGAGGTTTGTACAGATTGTGGAATGGAAGAATATCTACAGAGCATTCACATATTTGCCACATTTTTTTGTCAAACGGCTTTGACGGTGTAAGTCACATTGCTGTATCTGACGACAAGAGAAGCCATCAGTTCAACTCTGACTCGGTTGGGATAAACAAGTGCCTTGTGTTTTACACCACAGCGGCACAAAGTTTCAGGCAGAAGGAAAAGAGGTTCACTGCAACCTTTTAATTGACAGTGCGTAGTAGCTGGTAAATACTAACAAATCTGTATTTTTAGTTGACCAGTCCAGTACAAAAGTATGAAGAAATGAACTTCTTTTCCTGTCAGAAAGAGTTGTTGTAAAAGTGTTAATAATTGCAAAGTTGTTTAATACACTGTTCTTTGTTTTAGATGCCATAGGCCTTCATGTTGAATTCATGGAGAGCTGTTTCTTGCTGAAGTTGAGATAGTGACGAAATCAATGTGTGACAAAGTGTGAACTTGAATGAGAGAATCGAGACGAAAAGTGGAGAGAGAAAGCTCGGCTTTTTACTGTCTTCAACAAACATCAGAATTATTTCTGGCTGTCTGTTGTTTCTTTGCACTGTTTTCTTTTTTTTAAATGTTATTTTATATAATGGTACACATGCTATCTTCCAAAATAACTATGTCATTCCCCTCACCAGTCATCATCCATTTTGTGATCTTTGGGAAAGCAGTGAGTTGTCATGCTGTGTGGCTTCAGATCTGTCTAATGCAAAACAATATTTCATATCTTTTTTTTTCTTTTCCTGCCATAGTTCTATGAACTTTTTTTTAAATTCTTGCCAACCTAAAAGTCATTATTTTTTAAATGTGAAAAACCAAAGCTCTATGGCTGTCTCATCAAATTGAAGCTGTACAGTATAATCATGTCAATCATGTATTTAAATGCTGTCACACCATTTTGCACATTTGGGAGAAATGGGAAAAAAACTTGAGGGAGTTGTAGGGCTTATTGCTGTTATAATTTTATGCTCATATCCGTTTTGTTTTTTTAAAACCATGATCACACTAGGTTACATCATTTTTGGTGACCATGTTTTTTTTTAACCCATATGCAGTAACTTTTGTACTGTACATTGCTGTAGTTTGAATGCATATTGCACTTTTTATGTTAAATAATGTACTGTATGTGTTAATTATGAAAATAAACACGTTTTTCATAACATAAGGTAGACGTCTGCTTATTTTGATTATGAATAGCATTGGTAATGGGATTACTGTGATTATTATTATTTTTTTTAAACTGAACATTCTGCCTACGGGAAGTCGGAAGAAGGCAATTAAGAAAGGCTTATTTCACAAGACGCTTGCTGCAGATGTGCATTTTAACGCCTTGGAAGCAAATGTCTGGCCAGTGACTTGACTTTGATGCTGTACGTGTGTGTTACATCATGACGTGTAAGCGATGTCATCTGTGTGTTTTGGCTGGAGACCGTTAGTATTCTTAACAGCCAGGTTATATAACTTTCAGCTTTCCCCACCCTTGTTTGCATGACATCAATGAATGGCTTAAGTTTCACGCTCTTGTTGCTTGGCTGCCCTCAACGACCGTGCTGAATAGGTCTGTTTAGAAGTTATGTAGCAGCGTCTTGGTGACTGTCGCCTCAAAATACATATTTTCATGTCTCCCAATTGTTACGCTGTGTAAATTGTTTCCAGATTAATGCTCTTTGCTAAAACAAAGGCCTCAAATGTAAAGAGGAAAGACTGACAGATAGAAGAAATCAATTTAAATTACTAAGAAGGAAATGGTATGTGAATGAAATCTGAACACAATGTTGATAATTAATGAATTAATTGAATGCTTATATTCCAAAATGTGCAATTTGCTTAGTCTAGGCTAGTGTTGTGTTGTAAAAGAAAGTGTAAATGGTAAAAATGTGCAAAGAAACTACTTGTTCTCTTTAGTAGCATTCCTTCTAGTGTGGGTTTTTGTCTTCAAAGCAGCATTTTTTTTTAAGTTATCTGCCCTGTTTTGATGTTTCTATAGTTACTGAGGTAAACAGTTTAAAATGTTTTACAGCTCTTGTGCACACCTACATTATACCTACAACTTAAAAAAAATTAATTGCTGGTTTAAATGTCTGTTTTTGTCTTGTCATGTTTTGGCCCTTTCAAATCAAACACCAATCCATGATTTATCAGTTTTAGTCATTTATTCACTGTCAGCCCCCTTGATTCTAATGAATTGGACATCTAACAGCATCCAAATTGTTTGAATTTACAACAGGAGGATGAAAAGAGCCACAAAATTTGGACATCTTTCATCGCCAATGGTGCTGTAACAGTTAAGAAACCATAATCGGCCCACAAAGATTAGAAAAGCACTTAGAATTTCCCTCAGAAAAATCTGGGTTTAAACAGTTATTGTGCAAAATCTGGAGAAAAAAAGTGATCCCGAAAAACACGTCAATGATGAGGTTTCTCAACATGGGTAGTTTTTTTTCTCTCGCTGCGTTAACCAAATGAGCCGTAACATCACATGGCCGTCATATAACGCACTCCTTGCTCGACTGTTTCAGGGAAGACAGATCATCTTCGGACAAGCAACAAAGAACACACTGTGGGTCTTGATAGTGCCACTGAGCAAACCAAGACTTACTCTGCTACTTCCAACCGGTAAGTGTAATTCTTCACTAACCTATCCCCTAAAAATGTACTCTTAAGATTATAGTTTCTATTGATGCGGCTAAAGCCAAGCGTTATGAGGAAGTGAATGGAAAGAGTTTACTTTCCACTTAGGAAAAAGTGTATTTCTGCATGTTTTTATGTACAATATTATGATGCTGAAAAGCACATGGTGATCAAGTGAGAAGCCTCAGGCGTTAAAGGGAGGTTCAGCCGGGACAAAAAGACGCTTGTTAACAGTGACGGGGTACTTCAAAGTAAAAGGTTTCTCACTTTGAGAGACCTGATGAGGTCACAAGAAGAAGAAGATGATATTTATCTGTTGCTCACACCTGTTTGTTTGACACTTACTGCAGACCAGATCTGTTTGTATTTAGTGCAATTTTTTGACATGCACCATTACTCTGTGTTTTACAGGGTTTGATAGCCAAAGGTTTAACAATGTGCATGCTTGTCAGATGATAACGTAGCAGCAGCAGTCATATGTTGTCACGCTTAGGGCAGAAAACTAGGAGAGCGTTTAAATTATTGTGTGGTCCTTTTCTGTGAATAAAACTTTTCTCTACTCACAACTAATATTTAGCTTTTATCCACCAATTTTGACAACCCTAACTCTCATGAGCTGTAACCTTGGTAACATTGGATGAGAGGCAAGATGTCGAAGACGGGTCGCCAGTCAGTTAGTTACCAGGCACATACAGACAAACCACCAGTCCAGGCGTCGGGAACCTTTTTGACAAAGAGAGCCATAAACAAATCATATTTTGAAACATTATTCCTTGAGAGCCATACTCAGAATTTAAAAGTAAAAATATCTGAAAATGTGAGCATTTATTATTCATTTCACCACTTTGAAAGTAAAAAAAAGTCTGAATTCCCTTGAGAACATTATTTCACTGTTGAGTACAATGAGTACCAATGAGAGAATGCATGCAGAAGAGTCTAATGAAGAAAAAATATGATTTAAAAAGGCGGAGAGACATCTACACCCATTAAAAGAGCCACATATGGCTCCCGAGCCAAAGGTTCCCTACCCCTGTACCAGTCAGACTACCGACCATTTTAAAGTGTGGGATAAGAGTGAACACAAGCCTGTATTGCTGTTCAAATATTGTTACATTATGATTTGGACGGCCACTTTTGAGACGTCTCTCATTTGACACAATGGTTGTAAATAAGGACAATGTGCCGAGCTGGCCCAACTGCACTTAAAAAACTTGTGACTGTAATTTGTCTTAGTAATGAGCAGCCCAAACAAGTGTTGACAATGCAAGTGCATGAATAGCCAACAGAGACAATACAACAGCAGTTATTGTAATAAGATCCTCTGATTCACAATTTCCATGTGACAATGATTATTTGTTTGCTGTGGGATTCTGTCCGGACACAATTTCAGTTGCGCAGTGACAGGATTATTTTTTTTACTGCCTCTTATTCCACTATTCTATTCACAATGAAGGTTAGGTAACAGGATTATTTTCTAATACAGTAAAACTGCACATTTGCGAGCAACCTTTTTTTGCAGTCTGTCTTGCCAATTGAATTATTTGGTAGCAGGGCAGGTGGATTGTCAGAGGAAATGGGATGGCCAACAGATTAAGATTTGTTTATAATATTTAAGGAAACTAGACTCTTGTGTAGATTGATAATGTGTTGAATTTATAATTGTTTTAAATCTGAAATTCTCATCATGGCTAATACATTAACCATAGGGGAAAGAAGATACAATTAATAAGAAAAGTACGTTACTTTTACCTAGAAAAGGTTAAAACAGTGGGGTTGGGTCAGAAAATAGCTCATTTAAAAAGAAAATCCACAAATAATCCATAATATAATAATAATAATCAGTGTCTATCACTGTCAATGGGAGACAATGAGTTAATTTTGACTTTGGATGACAACATGACAACCGTAAATCATGTGATCTGGATCTAACCAATAAAATTGTATCGCGGTCTCTTCAAGGAGTGCCCAGCCTTTTCCTTTATACCACTTTAAAGGCTCCTCATTTTGCCTTGGATCAAACGCTACACCACAACGACTAACATTGACAAGGAAAGCATGTGAAATGATAAGACGTCTTTTTGGTGACATGTCTCTGTTGTCATCAAAATGATAATGTAAATAATTCTGCTGTCTTGCTGTGAGGTTAACACCATGCCTTTCTCCGTAGATCAGTATGGGACAGACGCAAGAAAAATTAGAAGGAGAACAAACCATTGCTGACGGATTGGAGGACGCGCACCCTAACTGTTGCCAGTCTGACACTTCTGCCGATGATGTCATGAAGGCAAGAAGTGCCTGTGAAGAGAAGGCCGGCAACATAGAAGAAAAAGGAAATACATTGGAGACAGATGCGGAAAAATTGACCGACAACCTGGTGCTGAAATCACCTTTAATAAACAAATACATCAACTTGTGGGCCAGAGGCTTTTCTGCAGACGAGGTAAACCAAGGAAATGGAATAGAAGACGGAGAAGAAGGAGGCAGGGCCGCTACGCTTTTACCACCTAGCAAAAAACAAAAAGCTAGTGTAACCACAGAAGAAAGAGCTCAGATATATAGCCAGTTTGATACGAATCAGATAGAAGAGAAGAGTACAGAGAAAGAGTTTGAAGACTCTTCCAACATGGAGGACCAAGGTGAGGGCAGCCAAAACCAGCATGAGTTCTATGGGAACAGTGGATCCACATGGGATTCAAACTCTTTACCCCTACGCGTGGATAAATACGAAACCAACAATACATTGAGTCCAGCGTCAGCCACCGAACCCGGTTTAATCTTGGATAAACTGCTGAGGAGAAACCGAAAGGACATTTGTCCCGCTCTGGAGAAAATAAAGGATATGGAAAGTGATGACATGGACATGGAGTTGGATTTGCCCACATGTGGCGCTACAGCAACAGTCATCAGCACCGAGGAAAGAAACATGGCAGAATATTTGACCCGGAGCATTTTATCGTCTTCTACAATCAAAGCGACTCAAGGTGACTTTGAAGTGGCAGGACCCGCTGCCCACGTCAACAAAAAATCCAAAATTTCCAAAAGCGATGAAGTGACCAAATCGACAAAGGCACTTAGCAGCAAGACAATCACTCCTAATCTAGTCGCTTTGAACAGTTTAGAATGTAATACTCTTCACGAAAGAGAGTCATGTGAAGTCACGTGTATGATTAGTGAGGAAGCCGCACAATTCTACGGCTTCGGCCAAAAGGAAGATTCCGAATTTGTTCCTCCCAGAATAGAGGAAGATGGCAACTCAATTTCCGTCAGCTCCAAGATGGAAGAAAGCCCCGTGTGGCCAGAGCTTCCCACGGCCAACAAAGAAAGTGAAACGCACAAGCAGCTCGAGTTGAAATCTGCCAAAGAAAGCGACGATGGCGTTTTATTCCGAGAAATATCCCCCGACCCCGCCAGGTCCAGGCCTGTCTCGGATCTGGTTAAAGAAAACATACAGCTGCACGAGAAGCGACTGCACCAGGATTGGTCCAAGCCTTCTGGGGTCAAATGCGACGAGCAAGGTCAATCCGTCAAGGTGGCGCAGATGAAAGCCACTTTTGACTCGCCTCAAAAATCCCCAGACAAAGCCTTGGAGAGGAAGCCGTCTACTAGAAAAGGTAGGGGCTCCTCCACAAATTAAGATATGATAAAATTGCATTGCTATTTGTACTATCTTGGGGGTTGGGATTGGTTTTAGGCATTTCTCTGTGTGAAAACAATGCCATCTTGTGGTTTTAAAATACTCAATACAAATTAATCACATGCCTGAAACTATGTGGATATTTATAGTGGTAGTATTAAAGTTTACATCGTAATTGTGTTAATGGAGATGTCCCGTTTGGGCATCGTGCCATGACTTTTTCCAAAAAATTGTTCCATTTAAATATACAAATTACAGTTGCTGTTTTAACAGTTTATTCAAAGATGGAGTCATATAATGGGTTGCTTGAGATGTAATAATTTTACAAGTAGCATAATCAGCACCCAAGCAAAGTTTCTTTAATAAAAAAAAGGTATTCAAAATTACTCAACAGCATTATGCAGAACAATTTTATTTCTTTGTTAAAATGTGCAGAGAAAACCCGCCCAAGCCCTGGGATACTCACTAGCTCTATATAAAGTATTAAAACAATAAGTAAGCTGTCCGTGAAAGGGGAAATCATTGTCGATGGAAGGCAATGATTTAAACTAGGTTTTTTAATACTGTCTCTCTGTCTTATTGTTAATTGTTCTCAGGGACCCCTGATTGGTCGCGGGGCCCCAGACCGGTGCGACTAGAAAATCATTCAAGCAGTCAGCAGCCGTATATTGTTTTAAAGCCCATGCAAAGTGTCGCAATTGTATCTGACCCACATTGCTCTGTGTAACATGTTTTAAGATGATCTATGGAACAATGATTTTGACGCTCTAGTCTAGATCTTCTCTCCAAGGAAGGAAAAAATGAGAAGCCGACACTTAGCCCAAAAAGTCACGTTATCCCAGAACTAGCGCTGATTGGGTTGTAGAAATGTCAATTAATCCATCTGACCACTCAGCCCCCGCCAAGCCTGGTCGAAGGCGGGCTCTAGTTTCTGAGGAGGGGAAGCGCACGGACAGGAAAGCAACTTATATCAGCCGCTCAGTCACAGGGTGGAATCTTTGGGAACGCCGTCTTTTGCATTATTCTCTCTTTTACGGGAATAGTTTAACTTTCTTCTCTGAAGGTAGGCTATGTATGATTGATATGCTCTCTACATTGTAAGTCTTTATCGATCGGATCTCCAAAAGTACACACGTTTGCCAGATTTGGCACTGTTTGAAGCTAACATTAGCCGGCGACGGACTGTCAGTGGAGAGGAAATAGAATGAAATAAAGGCCCCCAGTGGAGGGTTTTTGTTTGCTTTTTTGTGTGAGGAAATGAACATGAAGTGCGCATCTGGGACATCGGCGGGCAGGGGTGGAATCGTTAATGCGGCAGTAAAAAAAAAACATAATAAACGTAAAAAAAAACTTAAGTATGGATAAGGCACACGGACGGAGGGGTAAGTAAGGAGGTAGTAGGCAGGGAAGCCGCGCCCTGGCCCCTGGCAATCTTCACCCGTCTCATTGAGAACTTCTCAGGATGAGGTGTTACAAATGTTAAATTTGGTTATTGGGGTTTAACACGTGGTTTGATGTGAAATCGCATCACGTCTTTTCCCAGATGACATAAATCGTCGTTATTATTAAATATTGTACCTTCAATTTTTGTATTGGGGGTGTGTATTTATTAAGCCTGTCACTCACTATTATGTCCTGGCATAAATAGTTGAACCCAAATAATTTCCAAATTACTCACTGCCATTGTCAGTCTTTAACATCAGGTGCATTTATACTGGATTGCATGATCATGATTCTGTGCCATGGCAGGTGTTAGATGTCCAATCTGTTATGACTGGGAGGGTTGGCAGAGATTATACACTGTCTGCCTTTCCCAGTCATGGATTGGATGGGTAAAATCATCAATGACAGCCAGCGAGTTAAAAAAAAGATGTGATATTGGAAAAAAAGAAAGAAAATTGATGTGAAATTGATGAATTTCCCGGAGGTTGGTTGGCACTCACTGAACAAAAATATATTGCTCAATGAATGTTCTTGGGCATGAGTCACTTTCACCAAAAATATGATGGGGTTTTGGCCCTGTTACTGTGCCCTCATTAGTGCTTTATACAACAATAAAACAATATTAGATCTTCGTGTATAATACTGTATATAATGCTTTACTCCCTTCTCCAAGCCCAAGAGAAGTGTAATGATGATTGTAGCTATCAAAGTGTCAGGAGGAGAACATGATTTGCCAATGTTGACTTGCACTTTACTCTTGTGTTTGTGTGGTCTTTTGAGTTACCTACTTGGGGATGAATGCTGACTCAATATCCTGACAGTCTACAGCTGTGTTTAGACTCATGAACCTTTCCAGACACTAACTTCTAGTGGTTGTGGTACAGTGCCAGGCAGGCTTGAAAAGTGCCCAGGCTGCTTTCCCATGGGGTGGACCAGATAGGAAGTGGGTCAGGAAGCAAGACTCAAACAAGGGATATATCCTATGGACTATTGAGAGTAAAAAGCAGGGTCCTTTATATGCATATTCAAAGCATTTAGGTGTTTTCATTGAACCTGATTTGGGCAATCTTCAGTGTTTATCAATTATTTCGGGCTAACTTCAAAATAATTACACATTTAGCATTTTAGTTTATCCCATTCATGATATAAAATCGCTGTTCTTGTGGGAAAGCTCTCTGTCTTAAATTCAGAACATCCTAATTTGTAATGGAAACTTCAGATTTAATTGGAAAAAGGCAATTAAAGATTTTTATGCTTTCAGATGTTTGAATATTAAAATATATTGCAAGAGGTCAATGGAAAGAATTTGTTTTTAAATGTACACATAGAAATGGAAACTTGGACTTCCTTGATTGTTTCAGCAGAGTTTTTGTGTGCCTGGTTGGAAACAAATCATCCTGCATGCAATCCTGCTTCAAATCCACATTTTATTTTGTGAGAGTATTTCATTAAGATAGAAATTTAAAATGGACTTTCCTAAATCTTAGCCTTTAAGTCGGATAAGAAGTTTTAAGCTTTGGTGCTAATACAACTTGGATGAGAAAAAGATGACGTGGGGTGAGTATGACTAAAGAGTGTTTTTAATTTATAAGGTTCTATTTTATTTTAGCCTTAGGTTTCAAATCCAAGGGCCACATCAGGGCCTAAAGTGTAATTCTCTTTATTTTTTTGCCAAAATATTTTTTATTAATTTCTGGTTTAATGAACTGCTTTTGTTTTTGCAGTAAATTAAGATGGAAATTCACTTCACATTTATCCCCTTTTTAAATGTATATTTAAATATACATTTCTTTATAGACAAATTAACTTGCATAGTATTCGCTTGTTACTATTTTTGTCAATGTCTGTTAGGAAAATGTTGTTGCTGTTAATTTAATATGATGTCATTATTCATTTTCATTTTTCTGTGCTGCACAATTGAGTTCACAGTCAAATGAGATGATTTTTCCCAGATTTTTATTTAAACTGGTTATAGGAAGCAAGCCTATTTTTGGTCAGTATTTGCAAGGGTTTCACTTCCTGATAATTGGCCTATAGAGTTATTTAAAATGTATTATATATATTTTATTTTATGTGGAAGAAATAACTGATTCATAAATTAATTTAAAAAAAATCTCCCCATGACAAAGATCCCAACTGATGTCAACACAACCATAAAACCAATAATTTATAGTTCAGCCACAGTATGAGAGAAATCTGTGTAATGCTTTTCTGCAATTATCCAACCCCACAAATTATGAAGTGTAGTGTCACCTTATGCCATGATTTGTAAAAAAGAACTGTCAGCATTAAAAATGACAGTATTTTGGAATCCCGGAATTTGTATGTTAAGGTCTGAAAGGTATAAACAAAAGTACTTTTTGTGTGTGTGTAAGGACTATTGTCCTTCTTTAAAGACTGGAATGCTGAAATGCCAACTTAATGGTGTCATGGTACTTTTTACCCCTCTTGGTCATTTCCTCTGGCTGTAGGGTTCTCTTTCTGTCTTTGCGCGTCACTGCAACTGATCTGGCACAGGAGGCAATAGGATGGATGCATAGCTTGGCTAGGAACAAAGGATATGCTGATTTTCCTCCGTGCTTGAATACAGGCCAGATTAGAGCTGTAAATCTAGTGTGCTACCCCTGAAAAAGAGCACTTTCTCCCCAAGGTGTGTCTGCCTCAATCTACGTCATATGCTGTCAAACTAGTGTTTACCAATGCTGGTACGAGCACTCTTGATGGCATTTTCCACAATGTCACATGTATTGTGATGTGTATATTTAAAGAGTTTTTGTACAATTTCAAACGATTTTTGGATGTCTTGACAGCACTTCCACGGTTTAGCAAGACAATTCCAAGAATCAAGATTTTTACTTCACTTTCAGCACTCTGTAAAATGTCTTTCTAATATCTGTTCCTCAACTAGTATTCCAGCAGTAGTTCACCCATTTTTATGTTAAGTTTTTAGATGAAGTTGAGTCTGACTGTCATTGTTATGAAAGGTAATGTCGGTCAGATTTGAATTTTGATCATTTTAGAGCTCCATTTTTTGGGACATTGGAGAACTCAAAGTGCGCTTGCACTTTGGCTGGCAAGATCAAGTAATAAGATTTGTAGTATATAAATGGGCTTGTTTTGTAACCACAAGAAGCCTATTATACGATGCTAAGCGATAAACCAATGAAATGAACCCCCCTTTTGTTGCATTTATGTCCGGATGTGGTTCTTTGACTTTTTCCCTCAAAAGTTTCAATTTTCATTGTTCATTGGTATTAATTTGTTTGTGTTCTTTTGAACGTTTTTCCAACTAATGTACTCTTGTTTCTTGCAGATATGAAAGGAGTCGTACGGAAGAGCAAATTCCGGCATGTCTTTGGCCAGACGGTGAAAAATGATCAGTGTTACGATGATATCCGAGTGTCAAGGGTCACGTGGGATAGCTCATTCTGTGCCGTAAACCCCAAATTTGTTGCCATAATCATTGAAGCCAGTGGTGGCGGCGCTTTCCTAGTTCTTCCGCTTCATAAGGTAAGATGAAATCACACCATATTTACTCTGTCATCATTGCCAGTTTGCAATATAATCTGCTACTTGCCTTTATATAATCTATTCACCTCAACTTTAAAGGGAAAAATTATTAATGTTCTTATTTTTGTATTCATGACTTTTCAATTATATTCTATGCAGCTGTAGTTCTGAAAGTGGGATCCTTAGGCCAATCTTGTCAGCAAAGAATTAAAACATTTCAACACCTCATTGATTGATCTTGTACTGAGTTCAGCTCAACCGGTTCTCTTGCCCTCATCTCTGTTAGAGTGAGCTGTTTCTGCATGCCTACCATACTGCCAGTAGTACTAAAATGGTGTATGGTCTAAGGCATGTTTTACATTTATTGTTTTACTATGTGTTGTGTAAAAAAATGCTTTGAGTTGGGGATTTCCATTACAGGAAAACATTATACTTTCTTACCCATCATTCATTTTGCTGACATTAAGGTCTGAAAATGGTGCATGCATGCCTGCATATGGGAATATTATCAATCTTGTCCTTCTAGTTTTATAATAAAATACATAAAAGGACTGAGCTCTATTGGGTTCTTTATAGGGCAGCATTTTTTAAAAAACATTTTTTTTGCTAAGCCTCTGTGTTGTGGTCTCAACAGGCTCGAAGACATTTGTGGTCCCATGTCAGTTTGTTCTTACATTTTATTATTTATTTTCTTGCAAGCAAACACAACCCACTCTTCTAACATCCCTTTTCTGATGGTGCATGTCTGGCACACCTTACGCTTGTTCAGCAGCGCGGTCTGGGTTTCTGTGTGGAACCAGTTGCACAGGGCCTTTGTCCTTTACATTCTCAAAGCATGACCCTTTGTCTTGACTGCACTTACGAAGGAGGCAAAGTGTGAATCTACTCCCTCCCCCATATACTGAAGCCGCATGTAAATGTGCTGCTTTGTTGCTTGCAAGGGAATAAATACATAATAAACATTTGCATAGTCCGTTGTTTGTGTAAATTGAAAGCAGAGTGAGCAAACATTTGCTCTAATATTTTATTAAATATCTTAAACCAATTAGGCTTTTATCCTGCGTGACTGACTTGGAGGAAGTTGCTGCAGGAAACCACCGTGACTTAGCATTGCTATGCATATTGTTTTTCTCCTGGTAGATCACAGCTGAAAATGCCCATGCTTTCCTTCAGACCTTTTTGTCTCACACGTCTGCTAACTTATTCCCTGATTTTCATTAAACGGTTTCGGAATGATAAACAGCCAAGCAATGGTGATTCCACATGCATTTTTTGTTTTTTTATCCAGTGTTTTTATATTGAATTGAAATAGTCTTTGAATCGGGGGAACATCTGCCTACACATCTTTAGACCATGCAAGTGGTTAGTAAGATCATTATTTTGTTCCAGTTTCTGATAGAATGAGACATAACATCCTTGACTAAGCCATAACATCACAATTCTACACCCTAATGCTAAAAGTGGAATAATGTCCATTATGTATATAATATGTGGATATATGTATATAAGGTTATACTAAATATATTTATACGTGTTAATATTTTGTCTATGATACCTGAAAGTGTTTGCCCCTCTTAATTTATATATTGCAAAATATATACATTTTATAAGCAGTGCTTTGGATGTATAGAAAAATGCATAAACATGCAAACGGAACCTCTTCTCATGTGCTAATCAGCTGATGTTGCTAAAGATTGCCTTGCCGTTCAGTCGCTTTTGCCGCTTGTTCCGCGCAGTCTTGCTGACTGCAGAATTTACCATATATGGTCAAATCTGCTCCTTGCCTGACAGCCTTCCAAGAGCATTTCCTCTGTCTGCTATTGGCTGCTCCACATAGTGTCAGTTCACACATGCACTCCGTGATAGGCCAAAACATATCCAGCAGCTGAGATGACAGAACACGGTTGAAATCAGATGTTGTATTTAAAATTAAATGGACATATGTTATCGTCACTGATTGATATTGAGACTTAAAATATCTTAATATGACATAGTTCTGCCCCTGATATACTGCTGTCCAGCTCAAGTGTTATAGTTCACAGTAAGACACGTGGGGAGGAAATCTCAAATGTTTACATAAATAACATTAAATAATTTTGTGTGCTTTTTTAAAAAAGGTAATTTTATCATATTTTCTATAGATCTTCATGTATGATATTGTTCCATCATTATTTTTTTCCTAACTGTTGATTTTCTATCACTAGTGCTCTCTGGCCTCCTTTCTTTATTCGGGTTATAAATCCTTCTTGTTCTGACTAATATTCCTTTTACTACTTCCTTTTTAAGTCCAACATACGGGTATAAATACCTTATATTTTTCTATTACATATACTGAAGAGCATCTATCTGCATTGAAGAGGCGTGAATCATACCTTTAGGCTTCAAGTAGAGGAAGTGTGCTGGCCTTTTGTGTCAATGAAAAGAATGTCATGTCAAGGAAATGTTGTTACCCTTTTTCCACTTGTGTTGTGCTTCATTCATGTGTATGTCTCTAATTCACCTTTCTTCTTGTTGGTCATTTTACTGCTATAAAAGTACTAAACAAATTCTTTTGACAACACTTATGCAGTTGATAATCAATGAAAATATGCATGCAGAAATTTCGAATGGAAAAAAATAAGATTGTCACTGCCATAGTGCCGACCTATTGGTGAATACTATGTCACCAGCAGTTTAAATACATTTTTCCACACAGGTTAGGGAAGAGCCACATGCACCCATCAGAAGAGCCTAATATGACTCCCAACCCATTGGTTCCCTATCCCTGGGCTTATTGTTCAACTACTGATGTGTTTGTGCACTTGACCTGAACAAACAAAACAAAACAACTTGATTTGTACTCAACCTTTGGGAGATATTACAAGCTGAGGGGAAAATGCAGTCATGATGGTTCTCAAAGCCTAATGTTGGATGGTGTTGCTTTTTTAATTATGGTCGAACTGCGCAATCATTTGTTTACAATTGTAATAACCCCTCTTGCAGGATTCCTCAGACCGGTCAATCTGGAATTAACCAGTTAGTTTGCTGTTTACAGACATGCCCACTTAAACTAAATCAAGCGGTGGAGGTGAAATGAAGGGTTGCTAGTTCAAGAAGTTGCTTACTGTAGATCAGGGGTGGAGAATTCATTTACAATGTACTATACTATTTTGTATTGTACAAGATGCGTGCACTAGACATATGCAAATTCGTCCATTTATTACATATGAGACATCAGTTCCTTTCTCAAACGTTTATTAGTTTTCAACAGTAGAATTAATGTACAAAATATGCTATTTATTTTTATACTAAGAATAAAGCCTACACTTTGCAGCTTTGCATGAGCAGTTCCAAGTAGGTTGTGAAACATTGTTTTCTAAGTTATCTTAGCTATGTTAAATTTCACTTCCTTAAACTTGTACGAACCCCTTGGTGATTTACGTACAGATACGATTAATAATTGCAACATCCCATTGCCAGTGAACATAAATTTTGAAAATAGTCTCCTAAAATAATATTTAACAACCACAAACTTTAATTGCTGTTCTTTATTACGGCTCCAGAATTATTACTACGATGAGATTTTCCACTTTGTAGAAAATAAAATGGAGCCCACATAAAAAGCGCACTTGTGGTTTTTTTCTTTTCTTTTTGAATACCAGAGCATTCATAAAAGTCAGTACTGTTAAGCAGCTAAGCCATGTCACTTTGTTGGCAACATTGAAGATAAGTTTATTTTTCTGAATTGGATTGCTCCTACGTATGAACATCATAATCAAAGCTGCTCATATTTTACATTTCATTTTGACGTCAGTAAGATATCAAACCAGTTCATTTTTCCTGCTATGCTTTAGATGGAATATGAACATGTAAAGAATGTCTTTGTCAGCAATCACTTGTTATTGGTTGTTCAGAATAATACAATTGTTAACTAGCCATGCAAAAAAATAGCCGTCGTATTTGTTGTACGCATGATTGCTGGAGAGTATTATGGAATTATCACGCTGGAAGGAAAGATCAACTAGTGATCTTTTCACACCAGGGAATCCTTTTATTGTGTTTGGTTAAACATTATATGTGACATCCTTGCTGCTCATCTCTCTCATTTGTCGTACCAATTCCAGGGTCCCCTGTGGCCTTAGTGTGGAATTTGAAATATTTATGAGTTGGTAGTAGCCAAACTGTTGGTCTCCAATCGTCCAAGCTTGCTAATCCCAAAGCAAGCTGAATAGGTCATCATTAGTCAACCATATTTAACATTTCTGTGTTGTTGTTTGAACAATTTTGGGTCAGATTCCGAACTCTGAAGAGGCCTTCTGAAAGAGCATAATCTGAGTTGGTTGATCCCTATTTAAGATGTATAAAATGGTGCTGTGTGTCCATTAGAATTACCCTTATCAAGTATTGATTTATTCCCTTTTGTAATAAGGGTTTATAGAGTTGAGGTGAAAGAAGCATATCTTTTTGTCTGTGATACTAAGCCAGGTGCAGATTCCAGTGTTTGAACTGTTATTTCAGTAATCAAACTTTAGCAAGTTCTCTTCTCAGCAGTTTAACTCTTATTTTTACGTGTCTGTCCAGCCCATGGCATGCACATGAATGTCTCATACTGCATTTGAAATATTTGAATAACACCGCAATGAAAAGATGGCACTATAAAATCTGTGCAAAACAGTTCATCTATGCACAACTTTGATTGATATAGTTCGCTTCCCAGCATTGCGTCATCAGTACCATTACTAATAAACATCAACACTCACGATGATAATAAATACATTTAATTTGAAAACTGAACTATTTTTTTAAATTAGTATACTTATACTTAGTGGTCAGCTTCATTTTATTTTCCATAAATTGACCTACCTAATTTGAAGACACAAGCCATTAATTTCATAGTTGGCTTTCGGCATCAACTATTTTTTCATGATAAATCTTGTGATAGGCTTGTGCTCTGTTTCACATGCTCTGGACTTTGATCACTACAGTTGGACTGGAAGTATGTGGCACAGCCCAGTTGTATCAGTCAGAGGACTCCTTTGCTACTGAGCTAAACCATCTTTTTACACTTGTCCAGCCGTAATTTGACATAATAGAACTTCAGGAAACCGATAAATGAAAAATGCCCAATGAGACTTTGTTTAAAAGAAATATATATATAAATATATCCTAATTGTTGCACAGGATGGTTGACAGACATTACACTCCCTTGTCCAAAGTTCATGGGTAATTGACCAAAAGTAAATAGAAGGGTTGTTTGGTAACATAACTGACTGTTTTGCATGTTTAAGTGCATTCGAGTAGGCTTTTGTCAGCATTTTCATAACAATTGAGCAATGTACTAAAAACTTTTGAACGGGTTTCTAAGCCCACCCACCATGGTTCAGGTATCTGATAGAAAACCAGCAATACATCCATCTCTTTATACCTCTTTTGTTGTCTTTTTATCCTCATCCCTATTTTGAGTGTGTAAGATGGTCGTGACAACTGCTTGGTAAATCACTTTTGTTGTTCTATCGCAGAAACAGTACATAATAAAACAACCATTAACACATTTTGACATCAAATACATCTTTATTGTGAATCATTAATATGATTGTACTAAATAGACAATGAGATGGATTTCTCTGTCATCGCTGTCCTTGCTGCCATGATGTCTCCCAAACTCAGCTTGAAGGGAGCTCGCCTTGTACTGGCAAAAGAGCCCGCCCGCGTTACTTTTGAATTATTGTAGAGTTGACAGTATGTCATCATTACTTTATATGTAGTCTATTAAGTAAAGTATGACACCAATTATGTGTTTGAGCTTTCTATCTCCACAAATGATTGACTGATGATGAACTCTGATTGGCTTGTATAGTCCTCCATCAGCCTTTGTTGGTCAACTCTGTTTCATATGGACCGGACCATTTTTTATATAATCTTTTTTTTTTTTATATCTAAATGGATTAAAAGAACTGGATTAAAACCCCTGAATATTCAGTTTTTATAGAGCCAAAAAATGTTTATTTGAGCTTTTTTTAAAATATATTTTTAGATTTTACAAAATGATTTTTGAACTAAAACAGAAAACATTGATTTAAAAATTACAATTATTGATTTAAAGGGGGGAAAATCAGGAAATTTAATGTACATCTCTACTCTTCATTTTAATTTGATCCTAAAACAGAAAGTCGGCACTCATGATTTACTTTCCTGGGCCTCACAAAATGTTTGCGGCGGGCCAGATTTGGCCCCCGGGCCGCAACTTTGACACATGTTATGACTCATTCTATGCATAGCTTCAGGCTCTTCTTTGTGAATATGACGCAAGAATTGAAGTTGACTTATTCTGAGATTTGAATATTAGCCTGTTAGTTCTTGATTCCTTCATTACATAACACCACATACAATGTCTTTTTACAATCAAAGATGCTTGTTTAGTTTACCTTGAAGCACCTTTTTGTTTTTTGCAGATACATTTAACCTGTAGACTGACTTTATTCACCTTCTGTCTCTACAGACGGGACGTATCGACAAAGCCTGCCCAACAGTATGCGGTCACACTGGTCCTGTGTTAGATATTGATTGGTGCCCCCACAATGATCAAGTCATTGCCAGTAGCGCTGAGGACTGCTCAGTGATGGTAAGGTCTCATAAGTCATTTTCAATGCTGCAAAAGAGCAGCACACATTGTTTTGCCAACAAGGGAAAAATTCCACGCTTTTATTGCGAAAGACAGGCCTGTTGTAACTCATGCAGGGGTGTGGTCCTATCTATCCCCTTGGATTAGATTAGACTCAAAAATGTTTTATAGAAATGGTAGTGGGGAGATTATCTCGGTCTGTTTGTTTTTAGATGAGATCATTTGCTTTTTTAGGAAGATAGTTTTTCACATATCCTTATTTGGCTCTATGAGGGTAACAACAACTCAAGTCAATGTTCACATTGAACTTGAAGAACAAGTGCAGTGGCAAACTACTCTACAAAAATGACTTTAACATCAGATAATATAGAGGTCGAAATTTGAATTAACAACCACCAACAAATGAATGGCTCAAAATATGTAGGACATAGGCATATTTTTTAAATCTCAAAAGGTTTGAAAAATGGAAATAACCTACTCTTGTTAGTACACCCAACCTTTTACTTGGACTTTGGAACCTCCTCCTGGTCAGGCTCAGGTCTGTCAGCCCACAAGCCATCCTGAAATTAGAATGACAGAACAGAAGAAGGTTCTGCTGTCCCCCCCATCAGCGGCTTGTGCACAGAATAAGCCTATTTAAAAGCAATGGCATCAGAATGGTTATTTATATTTTTACCAGATGACCTTTTTTTTTACACCAGTCCCTGCTAAGTCACGCATGCCTGAAGTTGTTGTGTAATAGCAGGCTGCCCTTCATACAATATACTTGTGTTGCTGCTGCCTCCCTGAGGTTATTTTTATAGTATTACAAAAAAAAATTTCAAAGTTTTATACCCAGTAGTGACAGTTACATTTAGATTGTATTATATTATTATCAAATTGATGAGATTATTTTTTTTGAAAATGCTATTTTCTGAAGTCCGCAATGTTTTCCAGGTGTGGCAAATTCCTGAGCATGGACTTTTAACTCCCATGTCTGAACCAGCCGTGGAACTGAAAGGTCACTCCAAGCGTGTCGGCATAATCACATGGCACCCTACAGCTCGCAATGTTCTTCTTAGTGCAGGTGAGTAATCTCCGCCATGGGTGCTTTAATATTTGGTAAAAAAAAAAAGGTATCTCAATTGTCCTAACAGTAGCAACTGAATGAAGGTATTTGGGCTGTAGTCTCCTGGAAAAAAATGTACCTTGAAGTAATAACAATGTTTTGCAAATGGAGGACCATTGTGTACATTCCTCCATGGTGTATCCCTGACGCTACAATGTTGCATGTTGGCAGGTTGTGACAACATAATCATGATCTGGAATGTGGGCACTGGTGAGGCCCTGATCACCTTAGACGATATGCATCCAGATATGATTTACAACGTTTGCTGGAATCGCAACGGCAGTCTCATATGCACCACATGCAAGGACAAGTCTGTCCGTGTTATTGATCCTCGCAAAGAGGAAATTGTTGAAGTAAGAGAAAAGTCAGGGGGGGGGGGGGGGGGGGGGGTTAAGGGAAGCCATTGTTTCATAGAGCATCACAATATTGCATCTCATCTACTTTTTACAGGAAAAAGAAAAAGCGCACGACGGTGCTCGTCCCATGAGGGCTATTTTCCTGAAGGATGGCAAAATCCTCACCACAGGTTTCAACCGTAGGAGTGAAAGACAGATCGCCCTCTGGGACCCGGTACAATGTTTGATTTCCTCTACTGGTATATTTGCTCACTCTGCAGATTTGAGGCATGCCTGTCGCCACTTCAGCTGTTAACAAGGCAATGCATTGCATTTACACAGAGGGATATCATACAGAATACCATTCATCATCATTTGCAATAATCAATAACCTACAAAAATGGTGTTGATTACAAAGGCTGCCAAGATTCAATTTTCCTACATATATTTACCACAATCCCATAAATTTCATCCAAAGCATAAAGAGCCTTTTTTTCTGCATCCTCTCTTAGTTTCAAAACAGAGCAGCTTAATTTATGTGCACATATCTTTTCCAGCAAAACATAGAGGAGCCAATGGCTATGCATTGCATGGATGCCAGCAATGGAGTGCTCCTACCCTTCTATGACCCAGACACGAACATGGTTTACCTCTGTGGAAAGGTACGTTCTGATACAATCGTGGGAGCAATCTCAGAAATGAGAAGTGTGTAAGTCTTGATCTTTGACCAACAGGGGGACAGCAGCATCCGCTACTTTGAAATCACAGACGAGGATCCGTATGTTCACTTTCTTAGCAGCTATGTCACAAAAGAGTCTCAAAGGGGCATGGGCTGCATGCCAAAGAGGGGCCTTGATGTCAACAAGTGTGAAATCGCTAGGTAAGACCTCAGTATCATTTCGCCTAGACCACCAGAGGGCAGAACATTCTCACTATACGGTCAACTGAGACACTGAATTCTTATTCATAGTTCACTTTGTTCATTCCCAGATACTATAAACTGCTTGAAAGGAAGTGTGAGCCTATTGTGATGACTGTACCAAGAAAGGTGAGTACTTATCGATCACCTACTTGACACACTAAGCAGCACTTTTGACTCTGGGCTGGTTCTTTGCTTCCAGTCTGACCTGTTTCAGGATGATTTGTACCCTGACACTGCCGGGCCCGAGTCAGCCCTGGAAGCCGAGGAGTGGGCTGAGGGCAAGAATGGAGATCCCATCCTCATCTCCCTAAAAAATGGCTATGTCCCAACAAAGAGCCGTGAATTCAAGGTGGTCAAAAAGAATATTTTAGATGCTAAGGTGGCCACAAGCACAGAGAACTCCTCCTCGAGTTTTCAGAATACATCAAGTGTGAGTATTATTACATTATTTTTCATTTCTACGTTTTTTTTGGCATCCATTTTTGCTTGTTAGGCCTGAGGCTGTTTTTATTATCACCAAAATTTGCATTAAGCACTCAAAAGTTAATCTAATTTTTATTTTGGGGGGATTTTAAGATATCTTTTCAAAAAATTCCGCCATTAATGTCGTCTCGGTATTGTTAGAAATGAATTGGCAGTACATTTAACCAAAAAATTAAATGTATCGTGTGGAAAATATAGGCAAGCGCCACAGGATTGGAGGAATTCACATTGGGTTTAGTAAGTATACTTCAAAAATGAGTTTGTACCATCTCTAATTCAAACCATGTAGTTAAACCTAATGTGTCATGGTTGATTTCACTTCATTTTTTTCATAAAATTGTTACTGTGCCCACAGAAATCAGACGGCAAGCTGGATGAGCTTTTGAAAGAAATGAGATCCCTTAAGGACTTGGTCAGCAGTCAGGAGAAGCGACTTGTCGCACTTGAAGAGCAAATGTCCAAAATTGCTATTTAAGGGCTCTCCGCCACAATTCCTTCCCCACGTTTTGTCGGCTGGGAAGAGGACGTGAACGCTCACTGCCTATCAATGACAGCGTCTCTCTCGCCTGAGACCTGTCACGCAACCTTCGATCCTTAGCAACATTCCAGATTCACTTTCCCTTGCCTGCCCCTAAACTTCTGTATAACACCGTTGGAATAAGGGCATAATGCAACTTTCACAGGATTTTTTTTTTTGGTTTTTTTGCTAACAAACGCTATTTCTCCATTAATTCATGAAGCAGTTTTTTTTTAAATCCTCTTCCATTGTATTATATTTCTTTCATGATTTTACTGTTTTGTTTTTTTTGACAAAAGGACCATATATTTCCAGCATGACCATTGCGGGTTTTTTCCCCCGTTAATTATTTTGCTGCGATATTCCAAAATGTTGATGTAGACAAATTGTACTGTTTGTTTACACAGTTTTCATTCCGATGACATTTTGCTGATTAAGACTGCACAAATCATCGATAAACACCTTGCTTACTCTAGTTACCCTCAAGTCATCAGTACACACACACACACACACACACACACACACACACACACAAAATGAAAGTACACTTACTCCAGACTAGTCAGGTATAGATTTTTATTTTTAACTGCGCCCAATCTCTTTAAGTCGTCTTTTGTTTCTGTTAGCGCTTCAGCCACATGCCACACTAAACTCTAGCCAGTAGGAACATCAGTTACCTTTAATGTACTCTTTTCCACAACCAAGAAAAAACGCTCGTAACATTGGATGCACAATTGGTGATCATTTTAAAGATTACCGCCCAGAAAACAAAAAAAATGCTCAAGATTGAGCCAAAAAAAGGTAGTTTGTGTGACTGTGCCTAATGTCCATCATGCTTGTTGGGGGTGGGTTTTTGGATATTTTTAGCATATTTCTTATTCCAGCTTGGCACTTCCATTGTTTTTTTTTGCCCATTTAGCACATTTACAGTTATACAAGAACTTTTTTTTTCTTGATAGCTTTTTTTTGTTGGAAGCTTAATTTTCTTTGTTTTCCATCTACTTCCCAGTGGGAAGATACAGACGGGTAAAGGGTTAATAATGTGTATGACATTCCCATCGATTTGTTGCCACTCTAAAGCCCTGAAAGTGCCATAGGTGCAAAGAGGAAGTGTTTATAGAGCACCGTTGTGTGTTTGTGAATGTAGTTCAAGTCATGTAGTAAAAGAAAGATAAAAAACAAACAAAAAAACACTTAAGGGTTCCAAATGTGCAAGTTGCTTCCTCAAGTGTAGTCAATATGCTTCTTGAATGACATCTAGAAAACTAGTAACATCTTTGAGTCTTTCCTAGCCATTAGAGAAAAAATGACTACACCAAGCCAATATGAGTTTATCACGGCAGAATTTCTGTGGTGCTCAGCTTGTGCGCTTGCCACCAGAGTTAGGTTTACAAATGTAGAATAAAAACTAGTACAAAGGGACTCTGGTTTTGGAAAATGTGCCGTTGAAAGAGAAGTGCATTCATGTTTAGAAAATTAATGAAAGTTTTTGTAAATTTGCTTGGTGGGTCTGCTGAAGAGGGAGTTTTTGTAAGGTGGTTGACTTTTAAATGTTCCGGCAACACTTTGATTCTGAGGATTGGCATCATTATGACTTCACACCTGTCCTAAACATGATTTATTGCAAATTTGTCAGGAACAGCTTCAGTTTCGTTTATATAAATGGGTTTAATGCTTTGATCACACATCACCTAATCAAAAGAACAAAAAAGATTAAGAGCAGCCATCATTCAAATTCAACTGAAGCTGATCCTGTCGACTTTTTTCAAAGGTGACAATTTACCAAACACACTTTCTGACATATGGTATAATAAGCATGATTTATGGCAGGTGTTCTGTCATTGTTTTAACAGTCTCATGAAGCCACATTCAAATAGTGCTACCAATGTTTCCCCTTGTTTGTGTTCCCTGCACCTTGCCATAATGCAAAAGTGGAAACCTCTGTTATACTGGAGGAAATGTATGAAAATGAAAGAAAATCAAGTGGAAAATGAACCAGGTTGAAGCCTCATTTCGAGGCGTGCTCAGCATTTTATTTTTCTTGTTTCAAGCATTGATTACAAAAATAAAGACTTTAAAATGGGCTGTCAAGTTAGTTGATTTGCTGTTAGTGAACCTTTGAAACAACATTTCGGGAGAAACATTCTTCCAATCCTAGCAAGGAATAAATCTGATTTGCAGTGGCAATCTACAGGTTCTTGTCAGGCAGTGATGCTTTAAATCAGGCTTTTGCAATGAATTTGCTGAAGAATTCTTACATGTTTTCATATTATTGTGCTTTTTGCATGTTAAATAGAAATGATTGAAAGAAAAGGTCAAATCAGACGTCAATAAGTGCTTTCCTAAAAGACTTTCAATTTTTATAACGGCTCTGTACATGTGTTTTGGGATGGGAGGTCTGCTTTCTCCCTGTTGTACTGGTCATGTACGCTATACAGAGACAGGGTGTAATCAAGGGGTGCATAATTAGAGAGGCACTGAAGATTTGGGAGTCGCCCACTGTGGACTGAAATACTCTGAAACATTGGCCTCAATGTACTAAATGCAACGTGGTCTATGTAGGCTAAAGTGTTTTCAGGCAATACCGTATTAGTTTGTTTGAGAAAGCACACCAGGTTTTGTAACTTTTTGACATCTATAGGTGTCCAATCTATTTTGACTGACTTTGAAATTGCATTGGATTGTCTATTGCTGTCATTACTCTGTGAATACTAGATATACTATGAATATAGTACACTTAGTCCAGTAGTAAAATGATTTACTATTGAGTATTCTAGTTGAAGTATGTGTTCAATTCAGGGAAGTAGTTAGTTAGTATTCCTTTTATCGTAAGAGGGAGGGAAAAGTAAACACGAAAAAAGGCCTTTACAAGGCGATTCGGGCCCTAATTGTGATTGGTGATTCCAGATTGCAAAACATTTTTAGGGCACCTGTCAGAAATGGGCCTTAAAAATCATCAATTTTCGCATTTTACGGCGCCCCGCAGTCTCAAACAGTTCATGAAGTTGAGGAGGAAAGAACATGGGAGGGATAGCTGAAAATAGGGATGGACATCACTTTCCAGAGTGGTTTAAAAAAAGTCTTTCACTATAACAGGAATGCTGGGAAACCCTCCTCCTCTGTTCCTCCACATTTGCGTTGCCCTTTTCCTCTGCTCTGCCCTCAGCTCACTGTGGTCCTGCTTCGGCATAATCTAGGTAAGCATTCATGTTTTTATTACTATTTTCAATTTTCAGGCATAGAATGTATTCAGTTTAATGAGTTTCACTGTTTTGTCAGTTTTTCTGCTTACTAAAATCAATGTTAATGCAAATTTTCCAAGTAACTTTCCAGTTTAGTATATACATACATGCAAGTATATAAGTACATGCAAGTCTGCTGAAATAATTGTTGTATTTTGTGTTTTGTATCATTTTTATGCTTTGTATATTAGATAACATTTTTTTCTGATGAGCATTTAGTTAGTTACAAAATCAGCTAAACAGCATAGCCCATGTGTTGTAAGTATATTTTAAGATCCTACCATGATGCAAAATGTTAACTTATTGCCTTTTTAATCCAAATAGCAATAATATAAATGAGTTGTATTCAGTTACTTAATGCATGATTCAAGTCTATATGAACTGCATGTCAGTAAAATGCAGTGTGGACTCACGGCCATCATGTATTTAACATAATTATGGCTCTAATTATGGTGATTGAAGGTGAAGGCTAGTCCTACAGTTGAACCATCTGGCTGCATGTATCTATCTACATGACCACACAGGGAGGCCCACTTACACTAAGAAGAATTCTTTATTTTAAAATGCCCATTACTCATTTAATGAGGTTCTCATTTTCTTTGCTGATCTTCACCATGACGGGTGAAAAGCAAGGTTTATTCGGCAAATGATATTTAAATGATTTTGAAGTTAACATTCTTCTATGTGTGCACCAGCCCACAGCAGCTGGTGCCCACAGTAAATATAGAGGCCGGAGCCAATGGTGTCCTACGCCTCTGTACACAATCTGGACTCTTAACTTCCTGCTTGCTTTCGTGTGGTGGATGGGCGGCTTCTCCCTCCTCTCCAAATTATAAGGCCTGCAGTACCAAACTTACTGCCTCCACCCCAAATAAGTAATGGCTCTGCTGTTGGCTAAAATAGATCTACTGCCAGATGAAAATATAGAAGAAAACCTGAAGAAAGGTGCTAACCTCTAGTTATGATTACAGATGATGACAGGTTTTTTTTTCCAGGGCTAGGACCTATAGAGTGTCATCTTACCTTTTTAGGTAATCCATAATGGGTTTAAATTTAAATATGTTTGTGTTGGGTCATTGGTACTCCAGCACTTTCTCCTTAGCCCATGCGATTGGCTGGTGTCATTTGACCCTTTTCCAATTTGCATGGTACTTAATCATGTTATTGATATTGCAGGAAGATGCCATCCCGCTTGCTTCTCCCCATGGCCGTGGTGACCCTGTTGTCACTGTGCTGCGGTGTGGTCCGTGGCGCGCCCATGTTCTACAACGCATCCATGGATGGTAGCGGCGACGACGCCTTGGAGTTCCTCTTCCCAAATTTCTTCTCCACCCGTGCGCCGGTTCAAGTCAGCGCCACCACTCGTAATCCGGAAGCTTCGGACACGCCCACTCTCACCAACACCATCACCACGACCATCATCCGTCTGAAGGACTTTGTCCTCACCAGAGTGGTGGACTTTCTGGAGGATAATCTTCTCATTATTGTGATTGTGACCTCCCTCCTCATCGTCATGGTCTTCATCATCTGCTGCGCTTCCGCTATGAGTCAGAAGAAAAAGCTGGAGGCCTACAAGGTTCCTCCTCAAGCCCCCGGGAAGCACGTGGCGGAGAAACCAGCCATGCACACTGTTCATAGAATGCCTCAGGAGTTCCAGGAGAGGCCGTACGCCGTGGACCATGTCAAGAGGGTTCAGATGCAAAGCAATGGTTCGCCCAAGACCCAACGCGTGCCTTCCAAGGCTCTGATAGGAGAGAGAGGCAGGGACGTCAGGGCTTCACCACGCCAGGAGGTGAGAAAGGCCAGGGATGTGGAGGAAGTGGAGAAACGCAGAGAGGAGCCCAGGTACAAAGAGCCCATGATGCGTAGGGAGGAGGTGCAGCACACATCCAGTCAGCCTGCATGCACCTGCCACCTGAAGAAGTCCCACTACTAGGTGAGCTCTTGCTCAGTCCCGCTACTTGGATTGCGTTGACCCAACATGGAGGAAATCGTGGAAAGTCGTTACTGCCTTTATTCGATATCTAGTACTTGGTTTTGTAAATTAACGTTAAGGTGGAATCAAGAATGGGAATAAATATTCCAATGGGCTTTGAAGAAATCAAGTTCTAATAGTGTCTCACTAATATTGACAAAGCATAACATTAGGTTAGTCAATGTCAGGGGTGTCCAAACTTTTCCACCAAAGGCTGCAGTGGGTGCTGGTTTTCACCAATCTGGTGTCCTACAAGTGCAATCATTGGATGGCAGTCAGGTGCTTCTTGTTTTCTGCAGAAATCTCATTAGTCAAAGTGTCTGTGCTGAATCGGTTGGAACAAAAACCTGCACCCACAGCGGCCCTTGAGGACTGGATTGGCCACCCCTGGTCTATGTGGACTAAGTGAATTTAGAGATTTGTACAATATACTAGAAACGAAAGATATGCAAAAATATGAAGAAGTAATCAGCCACTTTAACCAAATGTAGAGTTGTACAAGGAGGAGAGGGTCTTATCACAAAGCGGCATTTTAATTATTTTCTTTTAGCACGGTGTATTTCTCTTCTCTTTCTTTCTCTTCTCAAAACCTGATGGTTTATTTCCCATCGTTTTGAAGCTTTATTTTCTATACTTAATTTTCAAATTTGTCCGTCTTCACTTCTGATGCATATTTAAGCGCTTTAAATTAAGTTCAAAATTGTATGTACTGCATTAGCTTGACTAAAATGATAAAAGTGATATATACATTATGTATTACATTTTAAGCATACTTTTTTCAGCCAGTGTTTTCTTATGTTTGCCTAATATAAATATGAAAATAGTGTATACACATGCCTGCTAAGACAGAGGAATCTCCTCATAATGTCATGCTGTAAATGCCATCAAAACAATTCAACTTGAAAATTTTGAATTTTTTTGGTGTTGCACGTTGCAATTAAATGCAATGTCTATTTTAAAATATTTCTCGATTGACACTTTTATTTCATCTATTAGAACACAGATAAATATGTGCACATTGTCCAAAAGTCATATTTGTATGTGTTTTGATTTTTTTTTATATATTGCAAAATAAATAAAAACATAAAGCCATGTATATTGCTAAAATAAATGAAATAAAATTGTCTTTAAATACATTCTGAGAAACAAACAGTATTTAAAGTTGAAATGAATGTTTTGCACGGAAAAGCTAAATATTAAATGAAAAACATAGATGCACATATAGGGGGATTCCCTATGAGTAGAATACTTGAAAATGATTGGTACGACTAGAGTGTAGGTGTGGTCTACAGATCAAAGATGTGGAGGAGGGTCAAGAAGGAAAGGTGAATCTGAAAGGTGAGTTGCTGCAGGGTCAGAGGTCACATTCTCACAATGAAGTTGTAAATAATTTGTGGAAAATGGAACTTCCTCCCCTCACTTTCATAGGCATCACCAGATGGTAGCAGGTCAACCAACTTGCATGACTCTCTCAAACGTGAAGACATGTGGTGTTTCTGCCCCTGTTATTAGGAACCCCGCCTTGTAACAGCAGAAGAAGCACTTGTGTTTTAACAATGCAAATTAGGTAACACGGCACCTGAAAGAATCATCTTAAATCTTTGATGAGCATCTGCTTTGAAGTTTTCAACAATAAGAGGACGTTTAAAAAGGAGACCATGAAGACAAGTCTGCTTCTTTCACTGGGAAGACGTGAGCCTGAACAGTTGAATGGTAAGAGTCAGGCAAATAGACATGTCATACAGATGCATGTTTTTTCTGTTCCTCTGCATCAGCAAGCTCATCTGCACTGCCGCGTCACTTTGTCCCATGGGCTGCTGTTGTCTTCGTCCTGGATTTTTGGTTCTGTGTGAATCTTTGGGCCTTTTGTCGCTTCCTCGTTCCTTCCCTGTTGGCGTCACCGTCCTATCCTTGGCCAAAAACCAGCTCTGTAATGTGGACAACCAGCTCCATCCCTTCCTGGGCCTACGGGAGCTCAGCCTCAGTCACAACATGCTGGCCCGCTTCCCCCGAGGGCTTCCTCCCAGTCTGGAGGTCCTTTGCCTACAAAAGAACCGCATCGTCTACATCACCCTGGGCGTCCTGAGGAAGCTGGGGAACCTTACCCGATTGGATCTGAAAGACAATCACATTCGAGCCATTCAACCGGGTGCACTTCAAGGCTTGGAGAAGTTGCAGGTCCTCTTGCTGAAGGGCAACAAATTGAGTAGCCTTCCTACAAATCTTTCACCATCTTTGGTGTATGTAGACCTCTCTGCAAAGTGCATTCAGTCCTTGGGCTTGACTGTTCTGGATGAGCGCTTAACCTTGGATATTTCAATATTTAAAGGCTGTTCGTCCTTTAATAGAGGAAAATACACATCTTTGTCCTTCTCAACTCCAAGCCCTGGTAAAGAAATAGGCTGCATAGAGAGCACCACCATTCAAGATGCGCCATTCCTAACCCATTCAACAAGGGTAACACCTTTGTTCTCCAATATTCGTGATGCCCAAATGACTACCCAACTAACAGTCCATTCTGTGTTTACCAAGAACAATAATACTACTTTGTTGACTCCAAACCTCCTTTCATCAGTGCTTATTTGGCTACTGGCAGTCTTGTATTAAATGGTGCGCCTCCCCTCATATTGCTTTAATTACTAATTCTCATGAAGGTTCTACAGCTCCAACAGGGACACTACTTGACTTTAGGAAGACATTACCACACAAGACAAGAAAGAAAAAGTAACCACAGAAATCCCAGGTATGTTTTTTGATAGTATAAAAGGACCATGTTTGAGTTGTTATAATAATCTTTAATTTTCAGTTGCAAAATCTCCATCACATAGAACACAAATGTTAATAATTTCAACTTCCCCAAAATATTGCTTTGTCTATATAGTAATTGATGGGAAGCATGGTACTATTATTACTACTGTAGCATCACGCATCCAGAAATGTTATTGTTATCTCGTTCTATTGTTTTAAGCCAGGAAAAGGAATTTTGATCTTTAAGGAAGAAAGGTAACAATCCGTGGAGTCTTCCAACAACAACATGGTGCATTCCTGAGGTACACCGACCCAACATGGACATTTAATTGATGGCTTCAGCACTCTGCTTCTCCTTGCTTTGCTTTATTCTGTAGTCCGATAGAGCTGCTTTTATGGCATCTTCTGCGAGCACTGAAACATAATATAATAGAGAGCAGATTTCAAACCAAGGTCAAATTAAAAATGACTACGGTTTTGGCTTACTGGAACAATGAAGCTTGACCGGCGGAAGGCAGAGTTCTTTAGCAATGTCTGTGTTCTTGATCCTCAATGCTTCATCAATCTGTGGTGACAATAAAAATTAGGACAATTCATTTGAATGGTTTCAATGGATTTGACATGTCATTTGTTAAGGAGTACAGAAATGTTTTTCCGAATGTTTGATTCTTTGTACACTCACAGACTTCCCTTTCACCCACTCGGTAGCCAGAGAGCTGGAAGCAATGGCTGATCCACAACCAAATGTCTTAAATTTGGCATCCAAGATCTTACCGTTTTCATCGACTTCCACCTGGGGATAAGACAAATTAGTGCTTGATCTGTTTAACAAGTGACCTTCATTAAAGTAGACTTTAGACTTCTGTACTAACCTGGAGTTTCATAACGTCACCACAGGCTGGTGCACCCACTAAACCAGTCCCCACATTTTTGGCATTTTTATCCAATGATCCCACATTTCTTGGGTTTTCGTAGTGATCCACCACCTTCAGAAAGAAACACATATTGGGGCTTATTACCTTCAGTTTGCAGACTAAGAATGACTTTCAATGAACCTTGGCATATCCTCGCTGTCAATGACACACACTGCGTCACTATATATTGTTTTTTGGGGGTCCAAATTGCAGTGCCACTTTTGGTTTGTTCTATGGCGATCTCTAGTTTTATTAGATAAGCAATGTACTGCACTACTAACACTATTAGATCTACTGGATGCTTCTTGTAGCAACAAGATGATCTGGGGAAGTTTTCTAACTACTACTAATGCAGAAACGTCCTTCGTTAAGGGGAGGAAGTACAAACTATAACGCAATCGTTTAAATTGTCGTGCTATGGCAATGACCTTTAACTGGAAATTGATGAAATGCTAAAACACGGATACTGGGACAGCACGCGGTTGTGCAAAAACAAGACATAGTTTGGTCGCAATAATTACAAAATGTCTCCAAAAGATCCATTAGGTTACCTTCTTGTGGTAGGATGAGACGATTTGGAGCTCCGATGACAGCAACCTTGTGTTCAACAACAACGAAGACTTTCGTAAGGCCATCGCCATGTTCAGAAACCGAACAGTTCCGAAATTGCACGAGTGAACACGAGTACAGGAGATTTGTTGACAAACACGGAAGACGTGTGGAAAGGAGTTGCAGCGCCGACTAGCGGCTGGTGTTTGGTGTTACAGCTCTGGAGCGGGTGGCTGTTTGGACTTGTTACCAGGCAGACAGCCTTTCCAACATGGCAGCGGAGAGCGACGCAGAGTCTACGCATTTGCAAGCTATGGAGGAGGACGACGCTGCGATGGACGAGCGAGAATTGGAATCGGAAAGCGATGGCGATCAAGGCATGGGAGTCGACGATTCAGACGACGATGATGAGACGTCAGAAGACGAGAAGGAAAATGAAGCCGAAATACAACGATTGGAAGAGCAGGTAACTCTTAATTTCCCGATGTTAGCCGAGAAGCTAAGGCGGGCGAATGAATGAGTGCCAAACAATCGCAAACAATTGTTAGATCAAGTTGTGTCACTCCCTTCTGGGCGCGACGTAATTTTTGTCACGCGATCTTAGCTCATACTACGCCACGTTTTTCGTTGTAAATAATGGTACGAGTTGAAATAAAGTCGGATTCTCATTTCCAGATTCTTCCGTCTTAATTGTGAGCTATCTCATCCTTAATATCTGGCTCAAAGTGTTTGCCACCCAGCAAGAACATAGGAAATAAAGTCTCATATGCGCAAAAAAATCTATTAATCTTTTACATAAATCCTTGATGATCATCAAAGAGTATTTTCATAGTGGTCAATAACAAACAATGTTGCATTGATGTCAATGCTGAAAACTGTCATTACTCTTTTTTTGTCTTAAAATAAATATATATTGATATGCCCTCAGCTAATTTGAAAACAAATACCATATAGTCTTGGGTTATAACTTAGACATCTGTTGAGGTAAAGATCTCAAGATATTATAAAAGTCATCAAAAATGTTCACATTGTTAAACATGACTGTTTCCACTGCAATGCACTTGATGAAAACCTTGTTTGTGCATTAAGGGGAAATGCTCTCACCCAGTCATCTCTTGTCGCATGCCTGCACTTGTGTGATCTGTTTCTCTGTGTGATGCACAGCAGAAAACTCCACCAACAAAGAAAGCATGAATTCAAAATCATTCAGATGTCACATTTCAATCTACTCTCCCTATATTTTCTAGTTATCGATCAACGCCTTTGACTACAACTGCCACGTTGATCTCATCAAACTACTGAAACATGAGGGGGAGCTTCTCCGGCTGCGAAAGGCCAGACAGAAGATGAGTGAACTTTTTCCTCTCACAGAAGGTTGGTTTCTATCTGCACCTCAGGTAAAAAAAAAGAGTAGGAATTTTACTGACTTTTGTGCGCAATCCAACAGAGATCTGGCTCGATTGGCTCAAGGATGAGATTCGTATGACTGAAGAAGAACCAAACCGAGAAAGAGTGAACGAGCTTTTTGAAAGAGCTGTTAAAGACTATCTTTGTGAGTGCATCCTGGCAAACCCAAGATGGGATATCTGGCTCAAACACAATCCTAAAATTCATTGTTTTGTCTCAACGCTCAGGTCCAGACATCTGGCTGGAATATGCTCAGTATTCTATCGGTGGCATGGGATCGCCCGGCGGCATTGAACGGGTGAGGACCATCTTCGAGAGAGCCATCACAGCTGTTGGGCTTCACATGACTAAAGGGCAAACAGTGTGGGAGGCGTACAGAGAATTTGAGAATGTGATTTTGGCCACAGTACAGGTCAGTTTTGTCTTCATTTTCAACAATATTTCTATTTAAGACTAATGTATCCCACTGGGCGGAGGTTCATATTGCCCTCCATGGCCTCGCATCAAGGACATTTCATTTTGTTAGCGCATTTAAATGAGCTTACTTTTCTTGTAGGCATTTGCTGGTGTTACTCATCCTCTCTATTGTCTTTTCTTTCAGCCTCCTCCTGGCAAAATTCCCAGCCCCGAGGAGCAGGAGCAGCTGAACAAGCAGCTTCAGCGCATCCATACGCTGTTTCGCCGCCAGCTAGGCCTTCCCTTAATGGGTAAGGCTGCCCTTTTCTGCTCCATCGCTCCAGATGGGGTGGTGTAAAAATGAGTGACAGTCTCTTTTGTGTGGGTTGGCCCAGCCTGAAGAAATGTACATGACTCGCGTTAAAACATAATTTAGTTTGTTGCACGACAATTGTCACAATCCCTTTTTAGAATGCCTTCAACAAATTGCAGCGATTGTAATGACATTGACGTTACGTTCCCTCAGATATGGAGGCAACCTATGCCGAGTATGAAGAATGGTCCGACCAAGAGACATCTGAAAAAGTCTTGTATCTGTATAAAAGTGCTTTGCAGCAGAAGGAGAAGTACAAGCCTTTGGAAGAGTCGCTGGTGAGCAATCGCCAATGAGGAGTCAGTGCTGATGTATTTGCCTGGTCACCCATCTGTGAATGCCTTCCTTTGGGTTTTGTCATCACAGCTGGTGGCAGAGACGCCAAAATTGGCCGAGTATCAGGCGTACATTGACTTTGAAACGAAGGAGGGGGACCCGGCCCGGATCCAGATGGCGTTTGAGCGGACTCTGGTTGAAAATTGCCTGGTACCGGACATGTGGGCAAAATACACCACATATCTTGTGAGTATTTCATTGGCGGTCATTGATAAATGTGCTCGGTAGTTGTTCATCCAGTATCGTCATTGCTCATCAGATTACTTTTGCTCCAGTCGTATTCAGTTTCTGTATTGTCTTTGACCTCCCAGGACCGTCAACTAAAAATCAAAGATCTGGTTCTTTCAACCCACGATCGTGCTGTCAGAAACTGCCCGTGGACTATGGGTCTGTGGAAATGCTATTTGCAGGCTCAAGAGAGACACGGATGCTCTCATCAAACCATTTCAGGCAAATATTTTAAACTCATTAACACATTTGTCTACGTTTTGCGAATGGCTACTAACAGTGACCCTTGCGTTTTGAACAGATTTGTTTGAAAAGGCTTTGAACGCCGGGTTCATTCAAGCTACGGATTATGTGGAGATCTGGCAAGTTTACCTCGACTACCTCAGGAGACGTGTCGATTTCAGCCAAGGTGAGAGAAGCTCTGGTAGAATTTGCCGCTTGTTTTTGGATTTGGAAACATTCTCATGTATCTTTTTTTTCCCCCCTATCGATTACAGAGTCAAGTAAAGAGTTGGAGGAGCTACGAGGATCCTTTACCCGCTGTCTGGACTACATAAAACAAGATGTGGAAGAAAGTAAGTGGATTTCCAATCAGTTGTTCTATTAGAACTCAACGTGCATTTCTAGTTTACTCATTGTGTCATGACGTTAGGGTTTGGGGAAAGTGGAGACCCTTCCTGTAACCTAATGCAGATTTGGGCAAGGATAGAGGTAAGCACTGTCCTTGCAGCAATTGTTTTTCTGTTTTGGCCATATTGGCGTGTCAGTCCCTACGAGTTTGGTCCTAAAATCCTTTGCTTTGTCATCTTCTCAGGCTCTGCATTGTAAAAACATCCAAAAAGCGAGAGAACTGTGGGACAGCATCATGACAAAAGGGAACGCCAGATATGCCAACATGTGGCTGGAATACTATAACCTCGAAAAGTCAGTAAGCTCATGCCATGTTAAAAGTACTTTATCCAACCAACTTGACAACTTTTCTTTCCAGAGCTTATGGCGATTCCGTTCACTGTCGAAAAGCGCTTCACCGAGCAGTCCAGTGCACCTCGGACTACCCAGAACATGTGTGCGAAGTCCTGCTCACCTTTGAAAGAGTGGAAGGTATGTGATCACTCACCTGTGTGATGGACTAATATGACTGTTGAGCCGATTTTCATTATGTATACTTGCGTCCAGGATCTTTGGAGGACTGGGACTTGGCTGTCCTGAAAACCGAGACACGTCTGAACCGGGTCAAAGAACAACGAGCAAAGGTTTGGAGCAGATGGCGGCATTATTCTAAGCAGCTTGTGACTCCAGTATTTACATGAATTTATCTATTCACACAGTATTCATTTTACTTGGTATATTCATTCACCTATTTTGATAAGATGTGAATGAAATTTGGCAGTTTTATTCTCATGGCAAGGCCATCATTGATAATAAGTTTTTGGAGACCTAGTGCAGTTAGATAATGAATTTCCGTTTTGGTGTGAGTCATTAGACCGCTTTTACAGGTTTAAAATTGTCTTCACCCGATTGTTAAAAAGGGAAAATCTAGTACTTTTTCTCTTCACTTTAATGACCATCTTTTGCATTGTCTGTTAGGTGGCAGAAAAAGAAGCTGTTCAGGTTCAGCAAGAGGAGGAACAAATTGAGCAGAGACGGAAATCCAGGGCAGAGAAGAAGACTCAGAAGAAGGTTCAAAAGAGGGCTCCATTTGCAGAGAAAAGGAAAGCGGAGCATGGACTCGAGCAGGATGAGTGGATTGCCAATGCAGGTAAATTGGGAAAGCTCTCATTCAACACATTGCTGGCTGGCAGCGAACTGTCAATGCCAGTCCTCCCAGTCATAATGGATTGAATGTCCAGCGCCATCAATGATACTGAGAGATGAGCATTCAGGAACAAAAACTTGATTGTTTTCTCTTGTTGTTCATAGAACAAGCTCCTAAACGGCACAGAGGAAATGGAGAGCAAAGCAGAGATGAACACATGGAGACTGAGATGGCACACATTGGGAAGAAAGCTCCTCCTGGCTATAAAGGTTCTGCACCTTCAATGCCCAAAGCCCAGCAGGCTAATGCCCAGAAGGAAAGCGACGATAAAAGCGAGCTTCGGAACGATGACAGCAGCGTGTTCGTCAGCAACCTGTCATACACGCTGCAAGAGCCCGAGGACAAGCTCAGGACACTCTTTGAGACGTGCGGACCCATTAAACAGATTCGTCTCATCTCTAGCAACAAAGGGACTTTTAAGGGCTACGGCTACGTGCAGTTCGAAGGCTTGGAATCTGTCACCAAAGCCCTAAAACTGGACAGACAGGAGGTGGATGGCAGGCCTGTGTTTGTGTCGCCTTGCGTCGACAAGACCAGGAACCCGGACTTCAAGGTACTTGTGAATTACAGTCAAATGTTTCTCACTGAATCTAATACCTGGCCGACCCAATACTCCATACAAAATAAACAATGTTAGGCGCTTAGATTGATTGCTTTCTGTAGTGTTTTGTCATGCTAAGACCTTCTCTGCATCTTTAGGTATTCAAGTACAACACGACTATGGAAAAACACAAAATCTTCATCCAAGGGTTGCCATTTTCCTGCACAAAGGAGCAACTGGAAGAGATAAGCAAGAAACACGGCACCATTAAAGAAGTTCGTCTTGTCACGTTTCGCTCAGGAAAACCTAAGGTAAGACTTAGTTTCTTTTTTAAAACTAATTCATAGCACAACCTTTGACCTCCTCGATAGACGTCCGATCAGTTAGGACTGGGAGGAGCTAGCGGCATCACAGTCAATGGCAGCCAAGTCGAAGCACAATTACGTGATTGTTAACTCGCTTCCACAGGGTTTGGCGTATGTCGAGTTTGCAAACGAAGCCCAAGCGTCTCAGGCCGTCTTGAAAATGGACGGCGTTGAAATAGAGGGGAAAAAAATCTCTGTTGCCATTAGCAACCCTCCTCGTCGCCACCAGAGCAAAGACGGTGGACCGAGTCGAGCCAACGCGGTAGAGCCTCTCCCTTTCCCGGGCCACGGCGGGTAAGTTTACTAATAGGCCTTTCAAATGCTCCAGTGAGTGCTTATGGCTTTTCTCGTCTAAGTCGTAAAACCCTTTGTTTTCATAGGAGAGGGAGAGGACGCACACAGTTGTCATTGCTCCCTCGTTCTCTGAATCGCCAAAGTGGACCGACGAGCAAAGTGGAGAACGGGACTACGTGTGGTGAAAGCCACGAAAGTGCAAAGCCTTTGTCCAATGCAGACTTTGCTAAGATGCTTCTTAAGAAGTGAAAGGATGATTACGCCCCAGGAGCCATCGTGCCGTTCCTTCCCAATAAGATATGTGCGACTTTGACTTTCTGCAATTGTCAGCCATCTCGTCATTGTTTCTGCGAGATTGCCTTAACTGCAGAGACGCTGCCCTCAGCAGACCCTTTCGCCCATGTCATTTTTACTTCTTCCGTCTTTGTTCGTTTTTTATTCAATACGTGTAAAATAGACGTGTAAATACATTGTTTGTAAAATTGTAGACGTCTCCAACTTCAACCTTTTTTTTATTGCAATGCAACACGGATTAACGACACATAAAACGTCGTGTTTACGAACCCGATCATGCTATTGTACCTTTTAGTTGTCTAGTAACAGAAATGTGGAAGAAAAAAAAATCCTCATGCCAGGGAGATTTTTGGTTCTGCGTAAAATGTCATAATTTCAAAGGAATAATAAAATAACTGGCAGACTGTCTCCTCAAGTCCGGTCATGTAATTAATGGTGAAATTAGCTCCCAATTTAAGATGTAAATTACATTTGTGTAAGGTCATCAACCTTCTCTTCATATAAGTCAATTTTTAACATTCCCATTATGGAATACAAGCTATATAAATTTCTCACCGCTGTGGCCTGATTAATGAAATACATTTTGTTCATTCTGTTTTATAGATTGTAAATACCTTGTCAGTGTTTAAATTCATCAAAAGGTCGTGGTTAGTATGTGATTTGATAATCATGTCCTGTGTTTTGAAAGTTAAAAAGTCATCAAATAAAAAATACCGACCTTAGGTCGATACTGTGGTATTATTTCTTGGTGCATTTAAACTTGACACTTGCTGAGCGTTGTATCACTTTTATTTGCATTAAATAAATACCGTAATTAAAGTGCGTTACATGCTTCTCAAAAGATGTTCAATATGTCTCACGGCAACTTCTGTTTATTTTTCAGATAAAACACAGTTATGAGAGTTCCTAATTAACTCTTTGGCTACAACAGTGGACATGCAGCCCATTTTGAGAGTTGGCGTGAATGATCAATGCCGACTTTTACACGTCAACAGCAGCCAAAGAGTCAAATGACAGCAGGTTAAAGACAAATGGCAAATACGTATTGCTCTACTATTGTCAGCTCAGTTATGAACGGCAATAGTTTGTCGGTCACCCGTATGGTCCGCCCTGGTCCCTTGCAATCCGACAGGGTGCTCCATAGTGGAGATCAACAAAGTGTCCAGTGTCATCTCTGTGCATTTGGCAATGAATCGGATGAAAGGACGCACGTCTCCCTCATTGGCCGTGTCAAGAGCCTCGTAGTACTCTGCCCTCTGTTCTTTGCGGATGGTGATGGGCGGGTATCGCGCTTGCAGGAGCACGAGGTTCATCAAGAGCCGAGACGTGCGCCCATTGCCATCTACGAATGGGTGCACGTAAACCAGTTTGTAGTGAGCCAGAGCGGCGTACTCGACCGGGTGCAGCTGCAGGGCCTCGTCCGAATTGAGCCACTGAACCAGCTCCTGCATATGCCGCTGCAGGTCCTGGGGATGCGGCGGGATGTGATGACCCACAAACACTTGGTTGACACGCAGGCGGCCACCCTCCACAGGGTCCACATAGCCCAACACGCGCCGGTGGATCTCCAGGATATCGCTCACGCTGATGGTTCCCGATCTGGACAACAGCGTGTTGTTGATGTACTTCATGGCCGCGTCCACTCCGATGGCCTCGTTCTGCTCTTGCAAACTCTTGCCGGGGACGGCGTAGCGCGTCTCGATGATGTGACGGATCTCGGATAGAGTCAGGGTGTTGCCCTCTATGGCGACCGTGTGGTAGATGTGGTGGTAGTAGGTCTCCTCCATCACACGGCGAAGCGCAGAGTTCCCTTTGGGGATGGACATGAGTCTGCGTACCTTGCCGTCAATGATGCCAAAGTGACGCTGGTCAATCTCCTCTACCAGCGGCAGCGTGCGGTGTCGGCTCACCAGTGCCCTCTTATTGCAAGGGGAGATAGCCAAAGCCTTGGTGTACAGGTGGTCGGCTTGCACCACGTCCTTCTCCTCTTCCAAAATAGTCCCCAGTTCAGTCAGGGCCTCCACCGAGTCTGGATTCAGACTGAGCGCGTGCACCAGCAGCTTGTGGGCTTTCTCCGTCTTGCCGTGTTTTTTCATCTCCTGAGCTTGTTGTAGTGCCGCTCTGGCTTCAAAAACCATCTCTAAATCAAAACAGTGGAATGGAATGACATCAGAAATAATACACGGAAATGCAAATGCAATCCACTTCATATTTTTTTTTTGCAAAGTAAGGCCAATGAATAGGCTGTGAAACATCTTAATTCAAACTATTCCACAAAGGACCACAGTGGGTGCAATTTTGGTTTCAACCCATAAGAGGCAACCTTTCCACCAATCTAGTATGTTAGATACATAATCAGTGGATGGCAGTCAGGTGCTTCATGTTTCAGCAGAGATCTAATTGGTTAAACTGTGTGTTGGATGGGCTGGAACAAAATTCTGCAGCCACCGAGGACTGGATTGTACACCCCTGTGCTTATCTCATTGTCTACCAAACATTTAACTAAGAAACACTTTTTTTGATGTTGATGAGAACGAAAAAGAGTGGAAACAGTGCTTTAATTATGAGGGATGCTCATCTAAACTTTATTTTGGTGAATTCTGGGCATAGCCATAGGACACATGGCATCTTAAATGGCTTGGAGTGAACGAGTTAAACTCCCATTAAATAATATAGCGATTACCTTGGCTGGGCTTGACCTTATGAGGAAGAAGATCGAGGTCTGAGATCGGGACAGTCAGGCCGGTGATCTGCACGGCGGGGGGCTGTTGTGCGCTCCCCCATAGCTGGCAGCGAAACTGTGCGATGGCACTTAGGGCATCACGGCAGCGCTCCTCCACGCCGACCGGGGGTGTCACCAGGGCCACCAGGGTGATCAAGAGGACGCACACGAGCGGGCCCCATCCCCCGAAGAGACGGCCGCTAGTGTATCGCCACGCCGTCACAACCGCCATGACAATTTTGGGGTAAGTTATCCATTCTTTCCACGCCACTCTTTCTATTTGTAGCCCAGCCAGGTGAGCCGATGGCCGGTAAAAAGAGATCAGACTGAACGGGAAGCCGATGTTTAGTCCAAACGGACTCGGGATCCAGTTATTTTTCCTGCCTCGATGTTAACAATTATTTGCCGCTAGGTTTTTTGAAATCTGGAAATACACAGGGATGAAAGGTTCAAATTATTCCGTCAGATGTTGATTATATGACTTAAAAACGAAATATTCTCATCGTCAATGTTATTCCGCCGGTCATATAAACAAAACGCAAAATCATTGGATAAAGCGACATAGAACAACAAAGGTGATTGGTTGAAATTCTAGCAATACTGAGGAAGTTCGTAAACGTTTATGATTGGATGATGAGTTTGCGTGACTCGGGTCGAGTTTGCCGAGTGCAACTTCGTCGATGACCAATAGAGGGCAGCGATGTATCGTTTTCTAAATCACTTTAGAAGCGCCACATTCCAGCAATACTAGTTAGAAGTCCACTTGTGTGTTTACTAGTCCTCATTCAGACAAACTTATATATTTACGAATACATATGTGATCATAAAACAAAAGTAAACAAATGGTAATGAAATGAAAACTCAGGGAATTGAGAAAAAAGATGACCAGTGAGGGATTATCATGATTTATTCTATTGCTTGATGGCAACAGGTGGCAACGCAAATCTGCTGTTGTTGTTGGTTCATATTTTTAGTGTTGCTCTCTTTTCCTATCATATGAAATCATATATCTTCCATCAAGACCCAGTATTGCCTCTAAAGGTGTGCAGTTTTTCATGAACTTTGGCATAGTGCAAATGTATTTTTATTCTTCTTATTGCATTGATTATTATTCTTGAATCATTTTTTTTTTTGCATTCATGCACAAATAGTACATAATAATGCACAAACAAGTTTAAAGCATTCATCATTCAAAAGTGACACTGAAATGTGAATGTTTATTCTGCAAGGCCACGTATTTCATGTGTTCCTGTTAAAGTCTGCTGCGCTCGCAATAATTAAAGTTAGTTTGGAACATCAGTTGACTTCATTTTTTACTGTTTTTACATTTTGTTCTCAATAATACGGGTGTCATATCGGTAAGTAGTTGTAGCAAAAAATAATAGTGACACTAACTAGGTAAAGGGTAGAGAACTGAGTATTTCAATATGGCAAAAAACTGAGTGTAATGAAATCGTGACTTGTGAGTTCTCCCCTAACGTAGATATATAGTGCATTTTAGCCTGTGTCAGTTATGGGCCCATAGAATCAAATAATATTACTGCTGCGGCCTCCCTGATAAATGTATTGTTAAATTAACACATACACGTATCCCCAATAACTCTATTTAAGTACTTACTTGTATTGATTGTTGTGGTTAGTGAGTGTGGGGTACAAACAGCTGATCTTACCCCCCCTCTGTTTCATGGCGTCCCTCATTTCCTTTCTACACCACGTTATGGGATTTTGTGACTTTTATGAAAGGATTTGATATTTTAATCTGTGAGGTCTAAATAAAGATAAATAGCCTCAGTCGCATTGGCCAGCAGCTGTAAACCACCCGTGGTAATGTAGTGTAGATTGATTCCTGGCTGAACGCCAGCGTTGACATATCTTCAGCAGATGGCCATCGTGTGTTATCAGCTCTAAATAGCTGCTACTATTACACAGCCAGCGTGAATCTCTACGGAAGCCAACGGTGGGCTCAAAAGAACAGGGAACATATGAATGTCGCTGGCGTCATCTGTCTCTCAAAAAGCTGAGAGTGCCGCTGCGTCTCTGCGTAAGTATTACCCTGGAGAATAACCTGTTGGAGTGCGTTTCATCTCCGTTATTTTCATACTGCTGTGTTGTTCTTGTGCAATCTGTAACTCTGGCAAGGTTAAAAGGTAGGCTGGGGAAAGTGGAATTATTCATTGGCATTAACTCATTCCCTGTCATTGATAGTGATGGTGTCAAATCCATTTGAAGTGGGATGGGTGGCTTTGAATGAGCTTGACAGATGTCTTTATTATCAATGAGAAATGCCAGAGAGTTCATCCATTAAATTGCTACATTGAAGCCGTTATAACAGTAGTATGCAAGCCATTATAACAATAGTATGCAAGCCGTTATAACATTAGTATGCTTGTTGATTTGTTTCTGTGGTCATTTGGCAGCAAAAACTGCTTGATCCATTTATTAAGGGCTCATTTCATAGAAGAGCACAGATGCCGAAACGCAAATAGCATTTTTCTTCTCATACCAGCGCCAACCAATTCTCTATCAAACAATACAAGAGACAATTGAAATCATAGCGAAAAGTAAGATAAGAAAACGAAGCATGCAAGCAATTCATGACGTTCTTCTTTGCTCCACAAAGAGAAATTCTACATCAAAGACACCACAGAAGTAAAAGTATTTGGCCACGGGCAGGGAAAATAGAAAGGAGTTAGATTCTTTTTAAATGTTGAGATCAAGAAGATTTGGGCTTGGTAGAAGTTGTACCTGAAGCAAATCCCCCTTGTAATTAATTGTAAAAATATTTTAATGGAGTTGAGCTATACAGGAAACAGCATATAGTTGCCTCCTCAATGTCATGCGAAGGTAAAGCATCAAGACTTTGAAGGAAAGTGAGGTTTCTAGGCCAACTCTTGACTGAAACCTGATTTAAAACCTCTCTTGTTATTTTTAGACACTCTCCCACATCCTAAAAAAATCATGTCGGGTTCATGGCAGACTAAATATGTTTAGAAGTGTCCTGTATTTGGTTAGGAACCAATATACTGGTGAAATAATATTAAAAGAAAACATTCCTAAAAGAAACATTTACAATATAAAAGCAATTTCTGAGGTATGGTGTCATCAGCCACATCAAGCTCACAGAAAAGGGATCTAGGTCTCGTATCCAGGGAATCCGGGCTTGGTTTCTTGCTCCATTTTGATGAAGTGCTGCACTCTTAGATCACACTAAACATTATGCAGAGAATGCGTTAACAAGGTACACCTGCCTGTGCGCTGGCCAAAAATATCTGCTCAAACCAACTTAATTCCAAAGTTGGCTCCAAACACAAACGCGAGCGAATGAGTACTCCCACCAAAATAGAAGCAAGTCTTCTCCTTTGCGAGAGTGTGAGATGATTTTTTTTGCGTTTGCCTTTCCAAAGCCGCGAGCCGACTCCATCTTTGCGTGTTGGCTTTTGCTACAAGGCTCGGCATGGCAGATAGGTTTTGACGCCAATCTGCTGTGGCTCGGCAAGTGTTACTTTCCCTTTTCTTCTACTGATCTCTTGGAAAGACACATTTTGAGCTTTTTCCAAACTTACTCAAGGTTTGTCACTGCAGTTCTACCCCTGCTGATGTCCATTTGCCAATTCGCATTTGATTCATGATACTTTCAAAAAAATAAATTGGCCTACCCCTCAAGGATTGGTGATTTCTATGATGTGGCTTCTACTTACTTCAAAGTCAGCCTTTTATGTGCTCTTTCCGTACTGCTGTGTTTTTTTTCCCGCGAAAACAGCAGCGAGGAGGAGATTAATGATGCTAATGTTTCCTTGAACTGATGTTTAATATTATAAGTGGAGGCTAAATACAGCAAATTTGCTCAGCTTTTTGGGTTCTATTTGGTTTTGATCTTGCCACGGGCCAACTTGGAAAGATGGGAGCTAATGTGGAAAAAATAGGCAAACAACAAAGAAGAAAAGTTGGCATTGAGGCAAAAAAAAAAAAGAAAAAGCAAAACAGCCTGAGGTCACGCTGTTGACTTGTTGTTTGCCCAGCTGGCATATGTTCTTATATGCTTCCAAATCCTCAGCTGTGGCAACAAATAAAATATGATTGTGACTGCGTTTGAGATCATTGATGAGTGAATATTCTTTTTTTTTTGCCATTTTCATGCAATTTACCCTTACACATCATATCAATTGGGTCGGATTATTTTCTAAACGGGCAAGACCCTCCTTCTCCAGCCTCAATGTTGATAAATCATACCAATCCATGCCCGTCCGCCATCTTTTCTCGATGACTTTTATTAGCCGAACAGTCTCCCAAATGAACTTCACACAAGTTGACAAGTTCACATTCAGCACGCCCCAGCAATGACCTGTCATTGACTATTAATACAACCCTTCATCTGGCTGCTACAATTGCTTGGAGAGGAAGAAAAATCCATCAGCTCACCTGAGAAGAAAGAAAAGAAAAAAAAGAAAAGCGACCTGTCAGTACAGGGAATAAATCCCTCCGGCTCAAAACGCTTTCGCCTCCTCTCCGACCATCTCGCTTGCCTCTCTCCTTGCAGCCTCCGTGGAGCATCCGTCTGCCTAGCTCTCTGTCAAAAAGGGGGGGGGGAGTCGAAGTCTTTGTTCTGGGTGACAGAGCAGGGTGTCAGAGATAGAGAATCTAGTTAGACAGTCAGAGAGAGGCGAGGGATGGCGGCTCTCTTTTCACCTCGCTGGACGGCTCCAATGAGGAGCCCGTAACGACAGTGAGTGAAGGAGCCCTCCGATGGGAGCAACAAATGTCCCTGACTGTCAGCAGCCCAAATATCTATCTTAAAGCGAGAACTGCTCCTAAATGTCAAGATCCACACTCGTTGGAAAACTGACAACAGCTGTTATAGGACGATTTGGGAGGTCAAGACATCTTTTTTTTTTTTTTTGCTCCGTCGGAATAAGACTAGACCAAGGTGTGATTTAGCCCTTGCCTGGCCAGGCGTGCTTGGGTTTACACAAGAACACCTAGATTAGAAAGCATTTTATAGCTCCCCACACTTGTTTCCCGCTTATCTTGGGCTTCCTTTGTGTAGCTCTTAACAGCCAGCTGTCTTTGCTTGGAAGAAGAAGAGGAAGGGAGTGTTCAAGTCAATGTTTCACATCGACACAACTTGCTTAATATTAGGGTCATTCCGGAAATGGAGGTCATTTGACTTTACGCCCTTTAAATTGAACTAATATACGTACAAAATGGGAGTTTATGTGCAATGTAGGTATCTGTACTGGGCCAAATCTAAAAAAAGTCAGGGAAAATGTATATTAGATTGAACTTTATTCATCCTGTACTCAAAAATTCGTGTGTGTGTGTGTGTATTAGGGCTGGTCTTAAATCGCAATTAATAACATGAGTTACTTTGGATTAACTGGGATTAGTCTCATTGTCCTACACATGAAGCCATACTAAATGCAGTCAAAAGTTTTGAGACTCATCCTACTGTGTGGGGAAGGGTATCAAAATGTTTTTTTTTGTTCTTTTTGGAGTGGTTCACATGTTAATTTGTGATTGAACTAATTAATTGCCTTAAATAATTTGGAAGTTGACTTGCCTGTCTTTTAAAATATATATACATGTCGCTGGTGTATCCCCTAAAATTGCTTTTTTTTATGTTTTCCCATCTATCTGACTAAATTGAATTTTAAATAAACAGTTTAAATGAGATTTTGTTGTTGTTGGAGTATCTCTGTATTGTAACTGTATGAAGCTTTCTTTTTGAATAAACATAACATTATTATTCATGGAATGTCTGTTCCACAACATGCATGCAACCCCGTTAGCATAACCTTTTTATCATGGTAGAAGAAGAAGGCAGTGAATCCAATGATACGCTAGATTTGACTTCATCGAAACGTTTTACATAAGAATGGTGCAGGAAATGCATGTCCTCTCGCTCTCTCTCTAGCATGTTTTCATGAAGTTATTTTCATGCAGTTAGCCTTGATTGCCTCTTTCTACGTCATGCAACATTTTTATACCTATCCGAATATGATAATTATTTAAAAAAAATGTTTTTGCTTGATTATGCAAGCAGATTTGTCCTCTTGCCCACTTGTAAAATCGACAAACAGCCACCTCCTCAGGGATAAAAAAACCCTAAACATAACTAACATTTGTGCATATTTGCTTTGATAATGTCAAATATAATTCCTTCCTAGAAAAATCCCATCTAGTTTTTATCACTTATCTGCAAATCTAGACATGTATATAGTTGATTATATGTTACTGACTAAAATGGTGCAGAAAAGTCAAGGCTTGTTTTTCAAGGCAAAATGTCCTCCAAGTCTGGAATGACCTAATAAATATTTCAGATATTCCATCCATCAAAAATACCCAACAGCATACTTTGTTGACATCAAAAGTGAGATATATCATTCAAAACCAGCAAAATTGATGTAGATTGAATACCACAAGCCAACACACACTAAAAAAAAAAAAAAAATGATACCCAGGTTGGTGAAGAAAAATTCAATTTACACTGGCACAGATGTACACAAATAATAGGATCCTATACAATTGCAGTAAGCGGGAGATGTCTGTAATCCCAAAGTCAAATACGTAATGGTTGAGTCACTCCTCCAGCTTCTGGCAGTTGCTGAGTAAAGGGATGTGAAGGCCTCAGGTGTTAACCAGATGATTACTGGAACCGGTGCGGCCCCTCCCCTTCGCCCCCAAAGGCTTTTCTGCACTAAGACATGACACAGGGTGAACGTAAAGCTGCTTCTGTTGGCTCTTGAGAAAAGCCTGCATGAGACAAATGATACTTTTAAAGACTCAGCTGTTTATGGCTCGTTTTAACTTCTCCCATCTGCTATCCTCAGCGCAGCGGGATTGCCGTTTGCACGCCCATCTCACAACTAAAATGTCCTCTTTCCAATATTAGGAGCTGTGCAGAGAGAACAAAAAAATATATACATATTTTGGGCTATCCCTTCAATTGTCGTCAATGCCAACTAATGAGTTAATACTTAGCATTAAAATTCCCTAGCAAATGAAAGTGGAAGGATTTCAAGTTAGCCCTGACAGACTTTGATTTTGTTAAAAGAGGTCCTGTTATCACAAAAGTACATTTCAATTACTCTCACTAATGTAACAAAAAGGCATAAGGATAGTTCATTACGCCGGTTACAAAGAATATACAAACGATGCCTTTTATTCTGGGAATCAAAAACAATAAAACCCAAGCATCTCGTTAATTTTCAAACAGAGCAAATAATGTTAAGCGTGATTAAAAAGCGACTCCCAGGAAATGTTCAAAACTGTTTTTATCAAAGAGAGAAAGGGGATGCAATTTGAGGAGGGAATTGAATTTAAAACATTTGTTTGTTTACTCTTTGTTTTGTTTAAACAGTGGCAAGAACACGCTATTCTACAAGGTCATGTATTTACAAGTTTGTGTTCTATATTTTCTACTGTCAGTTTAATTAAACATGCCGACTTATTGTGTGTGGAAAAAAAAGTAAACAAAATGCTTCAAGTGGAAACGTGGCAGGATTAAATAAGCGAATACTTTTTCTTATTACTTTTCTAACCTTATGTTTATATTGTTTTACATTTTTTACCGCTTTTTTTTCACTGTTTACGTGCTTTTGAAGTGAATAAAAAATCATTTCTACGCCAGTTAAGGTTACAAAATTTTGCTGCAAGCGTTTAAACACGTGAATTTTTGACGAGGGGTTTAGTCGTTACCAAGGCGCTTCTCGTTGTCTTCGTCAATGTAATGCTTCTTCCAAATCAGTTTTAAAAAAAAAAAAGCAGCCATACAAAACAAAGAGGATTATGGATAATTAATTTAACTGGAAGGTTGTGCCTGGAGGAAGATTGTGTGGAGTCTTTTTTTTTTTTCTTCTTCTTTTTTTTCTGTGACTTCTCGCCTACGGTCTGGAGAAACTGCACATAATTAATTCACGTTATGCTGCTTCCTGTCCGCCGCCTCGCACTCATCATCACATTCTCCCCAAAGGGAGTCGTTTCACCAATTCTGAACATTTGAACAAAGAAAACGAGTTTGTGTTTGTACACTTCTCGGGGAAATGTTTCATCCGTAGCACTAGAATAAAAAAAGCAGGAGTCATCTATGGTGTTTCCCTTTGGTGTTGACATATTTTCTTGTTTTTGTGTGTTTTTTTCTAGATGTAACACAAGTTATATTAAAGGCATACTCCCTATGGGCCAGTTGCAAGCAAGCCAGGTGCCTTGGAATGGTTACCCGCCCGCAGAACCCAGCCGGGTCAACAGGTGAGAAAATAATGTGGCGAGAAAGAGAAGACATAGATAATTAGGTCTCCACTGAGGGGCCATACCATTAGCAGGATCCTCCCTCAGACACTTCTTGCTGTTTCACTGATTATCTCACTGCCTTCCAGTAGAGTGGGCGTGCAAGCCGCCAGCTCTGTCAAATGAACCAATTCCAGCACACGGGCGATGATTCAGCAACACTTGGCTGCTCGTTATTTTCTTCACCTACGACAAGGCGATTTTTACCCATTGGTTTGGTTTCTTTGGTAACATGCAGAAGTCGTACAAGACAAGTTCAGACGCATTTGGCTTGAATACACATTAGTTTTGAGCTTCACTATTGGCGAATGCCCGTGTAAACGATCCCCATCCGGGATTTCCATTTTTATTTTTTACACTGTATCCGTACATGACAACTTTCCCCGCCTCCCATCAGCATCCTGAGCCCGAGCCAAGTCGGTATTCTAATCAGGCTGTCACAGTTCACGAGCGTCAATGTGCAGCACGAGCAGACACGCTTACATGGCCGCCTCATACTGCTTTGCGCTCTAGAAGCAACAAATGCCAGCGACATCTGATCAAATATTGCGGGCCCATATGGTAATTATCCAAAGATCCCATCTGGAGCCTGCACTTCAACCTATAAAACAAAAACAAATAGCCTGTGGCAGCCTTCGTTCCCCTCAGGGTTGCATTTGCAAGTTGTGCTGCGCTATTCCATGACAAATCGTTGGTGCTGCAGTTTCATTAATGTCTTGCACAGGAACGGAACACATTGACGGGTGCAGACCAGACCCAACTGTTCAAATCATAATGTATTATGGAAATGAATGTTCTTCCAAGAGTGCCAGAATAGTGATGCCGGATCCCTTTTCATTTGTAGTAAACCCAATACTGTTACGGTGGGATGATGCTAATTATCCGAGCCCTATGAATAAAAGGGGAATTGAATGTTAGGCAATGGAATCATAAGAAAAACAAGAAAATGATTGGATAGGACTGTAAATCCAAACCGAAAATGACAACAAAATTGTTCATTTGAAACATCCTGTGGCGATAGAAACTAAATAAAGTTGAGCTGAGCATTAGATGTCTGGGGAATTAACCAGAAAAATGTTTCTACAGAATGATTAGTTTATCTTTTGGCTGTCATCATCATCAATGAAGATTAGCCAGCCCAAGCAATAACAATACTTCTCCAGATAAGATTATATTTAAGATTATAAACAGATCCTTCTTAAAGATTTGGCCTTTTCATCTCTTTGATAAAGGTTCCTCTTGTTCCTCAGTCTATCAAACTTTTTTCCGTTATTATCGCTCCAATTTTATCACATTCAAAATTAACCTTAGGACTCTTCAAATGAATGTATTTTATCCGTACCGTAAAGTATTTGGACACAGTCATCTTATGAATGTGATGCCTTTTAATCCAATTTATTTCTGATGTCATCGTGCGTAATCACTGAAAAAGGACATGCATGCCAAATTGTTTCCCCACCTAAAAATATGCATTAAAAAGCATGTGCAATCTATTTAATATGTATCAGTACCAGATGTGAATTGCTGGAGATGCATCCATCAAATGTCTTCTTCATGATCATGTGAAGTAAATCCAAAGGTAAAATTCCCACTCACCTGGAAATATAAAATAAAATTGTTTTAGTCTCATAACTCAAAATGAAACCCCTATAGAAATGTATCTCATTTTGTTACTATACGTATTGTGACTAATGACTTTTAAACCATTGTAGCAATTACATTTCTCATAGTTTGCCTCTTAGTTCAATTCACTATATATTACTTTTGGGTCCAAAAATACCAGTGTACAAATATTATTCCTACAGCAAAAGGATGTATAGTTTCTAAAATGAAAAAAAAAACATCAAATAAAATATACCCTACATAAAAGGCAGCATCATTTTCACAGGATGTTTCAAATCCAACGTGAACACATTCTGTTTGCAATTCTGCACTTTTCTTGCCTTTTTTTTCTCCATCAGTGGGGGAGTCCAGCAGTACAGAGGGTCCCCATGTGGCCTGAGCACCACTTTTGAGCTAGATTCTCTGTTAAAAGAGGCCAGCAGGGCCAACCCTACCAAAGTAACAGCCTGTCTTTAAAAGTCTAAATTTGTCTCCAATGTCTTGTAGGCTGACCCTCACAGCATTAAATAATCTCCTTCTGCAGTAAGGTTCACTTCAAATTGATCAGATTTCCAGTTTCTACTGACTAATGCTCATCATTTCCAGTCTATTTTTTTGTTAGTTTGCTATCATAGACTACAGAGACAAAGACAAAGAAAGAATGAGTCTGCGATGATGAGCGACTAATCAATCGATGTCTGTAGACCAACTCTGCCATGCTTTGCTTGGATGAAAAAAATTCTCAATAAGAAACTATTCCTAATGAAGTCAGACCGGTCTATATTTTATTAAAATTATTGAAGGCAGCAGTAAAAGATGGAAAGATTTTTTTTGTATCTTTTGGGTTGAAAGACACTTTCTGAAAATACTGTTGTTAGTCGTGTTCCCCAAGTACTTTGGTATTGTTTTGCATTACATTAATTTATAGTTTATGTTGATCTAATATTTAGTTTTATTCTTGTTTATTTTTGCTGGGGGATCATCTTTGGGAGTTGGTTCATTGCAGCGTTTCTCATTTAATTGTTCCAAATATGATAAATCAAGACCTTTTTAAGGCACAGGAGTAGTATCTTTTTCTTTTACCAAGTAGAAAGAAACTTGCTGTAAGAGAAATGTTTCCTCACCTTATCTGGTTCATTAAAAATCAAGGAAAATGATCTAATCAATCCTGTTACAGACGCGGAAACGGCAGTTTGAAGCCAATGATTATTGGCTGGCTAATATTTCCACGGTAAATTAGCAGGATTTCACTCGCGTCACACTCAGAGGAAATCAATATTTGCGCAGTCAGAGGGGATCAAGCATTGACTTTTCTACTTGCTTGTTGATGAAAGGCTCTAATTAGACAGTCAGACATGAACGCAATGGCGCGAGAATGCAAATACATTTTGACATTTGTCTGGTCTTTCTGAAGGCGGATAATTGTTGGCTTGGCTGTCAATCACAGACCAAACTTTTCAAAATAAGATCCCCGCAGTTAGCCAGATTGAGGTCACGGTGCATTGTAATGGCTGCTACTATGTTCTGCCGCTCAACACATCAAAGGCATCTCATCCATTTTGAGACTGTGATTTTTAAAAGCTGGGTCCATTTTAATCAGTATCGCAGAGGTGGCTTTCAGGTAAGCAGATTATTGACTTGCCTCTTCCTGCATTGCTATAATCTATAAAATGGCTTTCAGGCCGATAACATGCAGTAAATTCAGTGAAGGTACTGGAGTGGCTTCCAATTCACTCCAAAGGGGATATAGGACTGAACCTAACAGGGTAAAGGACATTGGAATCTTGATTGCAGCCATAATCATACATGTTACTAGTCGCCAGTTGATGGCAGCTTGAAAAATACACTCCCTGATTGGCTGGTAGATGTTTTTTTTCCCCCTTGGGGAAGTTTCAGAAATGAGGGCACGTTTTGAAATCAGTTATGCAGTTATTCTGTGCTCCGAATGGAGGAGACGTTTGAAGTGTGAAGTCAGCACATGGATGACTGGCGCTATTTGCAATCGGTGCACACCCAATGGATCTGAATAAGTGGATTACTAATATTATGACTGTTAAGCATTGCCACAGTTTTGCCATGGAACCAGTGTTACTTTTTTAGTCACTGTGTGTTTGGGGAAATAAAAACAAAAAAAAACGGAACATGTCTACACCGGCTGTTGACTCTGAAGAGTACCGTAGAGATTTTCTTTGGGGACAAAGCATCAAGTTTTACCGCTACATCACTCTCAGATGCCCATATAATCGACATGGGCAGTTTAACCGTGTCACAGCCCGTAAATGAGCACAATGTGCGAAGGATTGGTAGGTCAGCCCAAGCGGTACTTGAATGGGACCAAGTTGGACAAAGTGTTTTCAGGGTGGCCAACCACAAAGAGCAAACATTGTTAATTTGCTTCCCCATCAAATGTTCTGTTTTAAGAGTCAGTGAACAAGAGAATCATTGCTCAGTGGATGAGACCTTTTATTGGCTTAATGCCTCTAAACGAGAACAGACAGCATCAAAGTGGAATTCACAAAGCGGAAAAACGCAAGTGAGCCGCAATGTAATTTCAATGCCGTCGCTCGCAACGGTCACGAAATTTTGAGGGTTAACTTGATTTTCCAACTTGAACGTAATGATGTTGCCAGAGCATTATTGTTTGTTGGTTTGGAAAAGGTGGAAACATGCCTCTCTGGGGAAGCGTTTGAATACAGATCAACTCGATCAAAGAAAACCTTCAGATAAATGACCCAAGTCTCAGTGATGAAACAATTCCGTCCGAGAACTAATTGCGGATTCAGCTTGTTGCATTTTGATTCAGATGAAATTAATCTAACTCCACAGATTGTTTTTGACGCCGGGGGAAAATGAATTAAACTTCAAACAACTTCACGCGGGATCCACTCAAATCCCTCTTCTCTCAGCAGACCCGACGAGAGGAAAATAACATCGGTGGAACATTTGATATGTAAAGATTCCTCACAAATCCAATGGTTAGACTGCAAACTACAGCTCGGTGCAGATTTACCATCCCGAGGGCATCGAAGCAGGACTCTGAATTTGTCGAGGAAAACGCGGCGGTTCCTGAAGTGTTCCACACAAAAAACATGTGGGATTTAAGGCTCTTCATGAATGACAAGGGAGGATTAATCCAGGATCAATGTGAATCTCAATGGAATGGCTTGGAAAAGCAAACATGGTATCACATAAGGCTCCAAAGAGACGGACGCACAAGTGTAGAAGATTTAGCCGCTAAAGCTCAAGTGTTTTTCAGGAAAAACAGGAAGCAAAACATTGCTCTCCACTGCACCGAGGAACGTCTTCTGAAACACAACAAAGGAATCGACATTTCCTCTGAGGGACTGCAGAGCATTTCCCAGAGAGGCCTGGTTATGTTGGTTATTTATAACCTCAATCTTCATTAGCAAATCTAATCTGCAGGGCACCGGCAGGTCTCTGCAGTGAAAGTGATTTAGTTGAAATTTATCTAAGTGGGTCAAGTAGGCACGTCGAATACAAGTAAATATTTCCCAATTTACCATGGCTCAGGATTTACATGCATGAAGCTATGTTGAAATTGCCTCTTCATCATATAAATCAAGGCACACTTGCGTGTGTGTGTGTGGGCAACATAGCAAGTATTTGTTTTCGTAACATGGGTGAAGTTTTGTGCTCCCCAGAGTTTCTCATGTTCTCTTTCTGCAAAGAAGACATGCTGAGAGTATTGATTCCTTAACTAGACAACTAAATACAAGCCACCCACTCCCAGTTTTTTTCTCTGTTACCCGCAAAGGTAAACGAGACATGGAAGTAGGCTCAGTGTTGTCACAGTTTGAGTTTAATTTTGCAAAGATCAGGTAGTCTTTGACTGTTTTACTGCAATCATGTGGCTACTTTTCACTTTTTGTATATAAATTGTTGAACAAACACACGATTGCTACATAAAAGATCCAAGTTTTTACAAAATCCAGATATCTGATGCTTTTGTTTCTTCTTTCATCGCCTCATAAAACAGACCTTTAGTTATTATTGGAAAATGACATTTGAGTGCTTTCTTAAACTGCAAAGCTATTTGAAGTTCAATGAGAAATATTTTCCCTTCCGTTTTGATGAAATTTTTTCAAAGATCTTTTTCAACTATCTTTTGTTCAAATGGGCTGACATCTGAACTTCTTTGGGATCATGTATAAAAATGCCTTCAATTAAATTGAATACTTTTGCTAACATGCTGCTTGCGTGGTATTGCATTTTATCGCTAATATGCATGTAAAAATAATCAAAAATACATGTTTAAAATCTATTTCTCAATGCTTATTTTTGCTCATAAAATCACCTCAATTTCTTGTTTTTTTGCTTTTAAGTAAATGTCAAGTGTGGTAAGATTTAATTAGTTATCATGAAATCCCCAGAGACGAGCGGTTTTATAATTTTCTGACTCGTGTCATTGTACATTGATCTGTGGCCAAGCCAACCACACATTATCACCACAACCAAAACACTTAATCAGATGCTCTAACATAAATACATTTCTGCATTTTACATGCTGAAAATACCTGGCATTGTTATACACTTATTATTTTTTGGTAAATCACATTTAATGAAGTTCTCTCTTAGCCTTAACCTTTACAATCCACAATTTATTATTTGTGCTTTGACTCATTTTAGTTGTTGTTATTTCTTTTTCCAATTTTAATGGACTTTTTGTTTTTGATTGTGTCTTGTCATATCTTTTAATGTGATCTAAATCACTTTAATTCCCTTGCCGTGCCTCTTGTTTCCCATTAAGACAAAGCTGCTTATGTTCACTCTGTGTCTTGTAGAGCTTATCTTCTTCACGGGGGCCATGGAGGTGCTGGATTCCATCCCAGCTGACGATACGATGGGCAGGAGGCAGGATCCACCTTGAACTGATTGCCAGCCAATCACAGGCCACAAAGAGACATTCAGGTACTTTAATATTTGCCCCCATAGACAATTTGAAGTGTACACTCTATCTACTTTGCATGTTTTAGGTTTGTGGAAAGAAATTGGAGTTTGTTTTTTAGATGTCTGGCCAAAAATATTGATTATTTTTTGTAATGGCAAACTCCCCCTTCAAATGTCTACTGGGCCTACAATGGTTGTTTACTTCATCTGCAATATAAATCCAAAACCACTTTGAAGTGTGAAAATAAATAACTGACAAAATGTTTTTTATGACTGAGAAAATCATAGTATAATTCCCTTTTGCTGAATGTACTAAAATGAATGAGTGTAAGTGGATGGATCCACAGTAGACCATAATAATACCATATGCAATAATCATTACTCAAAAGCCAAAACCTATTGTACCTACCCAAGTGATTCATGCAGAAAGCTACAACTCTAACCTACACAAGACATTAAAATGCAAAGACAGAAACAATGCTTCCGTTGTTGAGTGAGTCTAAACATAAAGTGGCAATATTTACCAACAGGTTCAAACATTAGGCTCCACCTACTCGACCTTTTAAAGGTGACGTGGGAAACAAGAAAAGGAATAAGAATAAATGAACAATGCCAGGGAAAACAGGAACAGAAAATAATTAAAGTATTGAGCAATAGGTCAACAAATGCATTACATCATACTGAGAGCCAGTTTGACCCACTAAGCACTAAGCAGGCCCCCACAAATTTTCTTCTGGACGTAAAAAAAAGCCATTTATTCAGTTGACTTAATTTGCTGTATTTTTTTGGTAGGTTAACTGTGTAGTGCCGTGCATGGGAAAGGAAAAAACACCTTTTTCTGGTAGCCAAAGAAACACATTAAGCATGAATTGTATGTGGTGTGAAAATGCCTTTTGGGTGCAGAAAGAAGTCTTCATAAAATGTTTATCACAATCGGACTAAAGATGACATATGAATATGCAAGCACAAAAACACACACTGTAGCATAAACACACACGCACGCACACACACACGCCAATAAAAATACACTTTGGGGGGAATGTGAATGTCATCCATAAGACAAATAGTATCTATTAGAATGGATTTTTCCCTCATTTATCTTTATTAGATTATGTACTTTCAGACTGGTCATTTAAATTATTTAGCAGATGAGGTTTATGTTTATGACTAGTAAATGTATGTAGTGTTTCTCCAGCCATCACGTTGTATTAGAATGAAAATCTCTTGATGTTAAGCCATTTCTTTTATTCATCATGTTGACGGGTGGAAAATGGGTGGGGGGACTGAGGAACTAACTGTCAGCCCACATTGCAGTCTTCTTTGCTCATCATAACCTTTTAGAAATGGCAAAACTTTGTCATCTGCGCTTTTTCTTCATCCAGAAACTTTGTGTTTGGGGGGAGCCACAAACATTTTGGGTGGCTGAATTCGTCTTATGAATTAAAACTTGGCATAACCGCAGAACCTCTGTGATTTAAGCAGAAATAATATAACCACCAACTACCTCCCCGGTGAAAAAAGGCTTCTAAAGAACATGTCGTGAAACTAAGTGTTTCCGTCCATTTCTTTCAGGAAATAAGGAAGCAAAGAAAGTTGGTAGCCTATTCAAAAGCTGCAGGCTCCATTCTATTATGAGCCTGATTAGACTCTTAGGAGACTGAGGTTCTAATTTTGTGTGAGTCGCATGTGAGTTTAATGTGAGTCAACCACTAAATCATCTCTTTATAATCAAATAAAAGGTCAAGCTTCCATTTTTAATGCACCCTGAAATGTGGTACTGTAGAGTGGGTGCAACTGGATTGTGATGACTATTAAAAATTACAAATCATATGCAAATGTGCAAGAATAAATACTATAACTTGTATGTGGACTGTGTTGGGTCCCTGCATAAAGTGGTCGTGAGATGTGATAGTCTGAGCTTCATCTTTATTGTGCCAGAAAAGTTACTTTAATGAACATCATCCAAACAATTGTCTCTACATTTTCACTCGGCACCACATGTTAAGGTCACGCACAGTACAGATCGGGAAAAAAAGCCATGGGAATGTTATAGATAAAATAATTGGGTGAGCCTCCATGGGCGATGTTAACTTCAAACAAACATTTGCTGAAATTGCTCAACACACTTGCATACACAACATAACAAAAATATTTGGACAATGTCCTTCAGGAAGGAGAATAAGTTGGAATTTACCAATCTAGAATTTTCTTCTGCTGAATTTATTTATTTCTGTCCTTTATAATATCTTCTTTTTACCTCACTTCACAGATTACTTAAACTCTATTGAAAAGTAGTTTGTTAATTTTATAATTTCTTCATTTTGCGGTGGAATCAACTTGTCCAATTCTTGAAGTAGCAAAGCAGTCCATATTCATGCTGCCTTTTTTCACAGTTAGTGTGACATTTTTCTATACAATTTGTCTAATTTAGGACTGATAAATATTAGAAGTTAGTATTTTTTCTTAACCAATTTGGATAGCTGGTAAATCTAAGAACTTTTTCTTTTGTTTGGTATCTGATCTAACCATCTCTCCCAATCTCGGCCTATTCAAATAGTTTTTTTCCACCCAGCGTTTTGAGTGTTTACACAATGTGGCCAATAAAAATGTGTGATTTGTTAGAGACTGAATGAATTTCGTCGGCTCATTTTTCTATCTTATTATCCAGAAATCTAGGCAATATCAAGGTGTTCACATACTTTGTCTTGCAAATATATCAAAACATTCTTCCATCTCCCGTAACGCAAATCCAAATGAGGGTTGTGGGGTAACTGGAGCCTATTCCAGCTAACTCTGGATAAAAAGTGCCTGTACATATTGAAAAAAAACAATTCAATACATTGTTCAATCGGCCTAATACATAAATTGTATACAAACTTCTGTATTAAAGCAAAGTGTAGTTGGTGTGTAAATGAATGTGAGGTTAAAATATGCATTTGAAAGAAGGCAGTATGTATATTATGGCCTCAAGGACGACAGCTTCATTGCTATGAGATTTACTCAGATGTGTAGAAGTGCAGAGCAGCAGATGTAGGCTCCAAACCCCTAACAATTTAAGCGTAGTAAATACAATTTAAATGATATATAAAATGACACATTTTTATGTGTACCACAAATTCTGATTGTGGATGATGAATAGTGGTAATAGAAAACATACATTTATTACAGGCAATGCTTGATTGTGAAGTCGACATGCTTATTATTAAAAGAAAAATGAATGGTACAAAAAAAGAAAGAAAGCCAGTATTGAGTCAAAAAACGTAACAGAAAGGAGTGCCAATTTTCGTTGCAATAACGTATGACTCACAGGGAGGTTAGGTTCTTATTAAGAGAATACTTTTTCAGTTATTGCCATGGTGACCCTGCTCACCAATTTGTATGGTCTTTTATGTTAGCAAAACAGCCTCACATAGATGGAATTATATCCTCTTTAGGAGTAATATGTTATTACTTACTGCCAATCAAGATTATGTGAATTGTTCATTTGCTTGTCCTACTGTGGGTTCCATGTTGCCCTGAACAACAAAAATGTCAGCGTAACTTGTATACAGTTTAAGCGGCTTGCCTATGAAAGACGAGGGGCTTGCCATGAAATGTCACAAATGTTTTGGTTGATTTCCAGGTTAAGGCGACACATGGGTGGAATTATATACTAAATCCACTGTTGGTGAAGACTAACCCACAAAAGGGATTGAAAAAAAAACACCTTAAAAGAAAGAATGAAGAATTTGAAACTTATTTAATTTCCGCATTTAGCAAATCATCTTGTCTGCAACAAAAATGGCTTGGCCTACTTTTCCTTTTGTTTAGTTAGCCCATTTATTTCAATGACCCTTGTGGGTTTTCATTCTTATTAGAAATGTACACCAATTTTGTCCATATGTGTAAATGGCTCTACAAGCTGAGCATATTTCCAAATCATTTTGACGGCTTGTGTTTTTTTTTTTGTTCACAGCCACTGCTCCCATGCGCAGCCTTCTTCTGTCAGCTTTGAACAAACACATGTGGCTGACAAGAGGCCTCTGGCGCACAACACAGAAGCATCCAATTCCCTAAACATCAGAGCCATCTCCCAAAACTCTGACAACACACGGGTGAATATTTTATATATTTCATGTTCACAAGACAGGAAAAGAACACTAGCGTTTAACACTGGTTGTTTTTTTTCTGTTGTTTTCTTTTTGGCAAGAGTGGCTCAGTCATGGCATTTCTTCATCCTCTCAACTGTGTGCAAATGGTAGGGCCCCTCTTTTTAATCGACTTCTGCATTCTGTCAGTCTTTAAACATCTTTACTCCAAATTGCAGTACTGAAAGTGTTCAAGCAATGCTGCTTGTGGCGTTGAGAAATCATCCGGTCAGCTCATTACTCATTGGTCTATAAAATGAAGGAAGTCGCACATCTCTTGCTGACACTCATCTCTGGAAAGCATCCAGTTAACAGCAAGGACAGGTCTGTATTGTAATTCTGTCATGTTCGGCTGTCCAACTGGATTTTCTTATACACCCCTCCCCTTCTTTCCGCAGTGATCTTATTTCTACTGTCGAGAGAAAATGGATTATTTTATTTATGAAGACTTCGGCAACTACACTTACGAAGAGGGCCTCACGCCTCACGAGGCCAGTCTGTTCGAGCACAAATCGAGCTGCCCTGGGAATGTCCTTTGTGTGTCTCTTCTGGTGATTAACGCAATCCAGTTTGTGCTGGGATTCTGCGGCAATGCGCTGGTCATCTGGATCTCTGGTTTCAAAATGAAGAAGACAGTCAACACCACGTGGTATCTGAGCCTGGCCATCTCCGACTTTGTCTTCTGCTGCTTTCTGCCCTTCATCATCATCAATATGGCGATGGAGAAATGGATCTTTGGATTCTTTTTGTGCAAGTTTACCACGTCGGTGCTGTTCCTCAACATGTTCAGCAGCATCTTCCTCCTGGTCATCATCAGCATCGACCGCTGCCTGTCTGTCATCTTTCCAGTCTGGTCCCAGAATCATCGTACCGTCCGGAAGGCTTCGGTGGCGGTCGTTCTGGCTTGGCTGCTCGCCATTGGTCTGAGCCTCCCCTCGGCTGTTTTCCGCGACGTGCAGAGCCAAATGGGCAGGAGCGTTTGCTACAACAACTACACGTCACCACAGAGTCACAAAATAATCGCCACGAGCCGCTTTGTGGCAGGCTTCGTTGTGCCTTTCGTGGTGATCAGCATTTGCTATTCAGTCATTATCCTCAAACTGCGTACGAACAGAATGACTAAATCATCCAAGCCCTTTAAAGTCATGACAGCGCTAATTGCGACTTTCTTCATCTGCTGGCTGCCTTACCATGTCTTCATCTTGCTTGAGGTGAACCACCAACACTTCAGTCAAGACATCCTAAAGGCTGGACAACAAATCGGAACCACGCTGGTGGCAGCTAATAGTTTCCTCAACCCGGTTCTCTATGTGTTCATGGGAAATGACTTCCAACAAAGATGTAAAAGCTCCTTGCTGTCCAAGATGGAGAATGCCATGGGAGACGAAGGTCGCACCATCAGCCGCTATCTGTCCAGGTCTAGCTCCGTGGATGCCAAGCTTTCCACACACATTTAAAGTTCTCCCTGACAACAACATTCTATACCAGCCCTTCAGAAAGTGTCGTTACGAGTACTACTGCTCGTATGAAGGCTCAATCGAGTGGTGCAAAAAAGACTGACACAACTAAATGTTCAAGTATCCTTTTTAATCCACTGAGGTTAGTTTGAGTACAGTTCAGTTGTATTCAACTTAGTCTAAAATGGTTCACATGCAATGGAAGACAACAGTTTCCTTCTTAGGAACAGCTTCCAAGAGGGATAGTAAGTATTCAACTCAAAAGTATAAAACCATATCATTCATTCTTTTTTCAAAATATAGTTGCAGTGTAAATGTTTAAGATGATAATCAAGTCGGGGGCTTTACAGTTGTGGAGTTCTGGGTTCTAATCCAAGTCTGTCCACCGGTGTTTGCATTTTCTAGACATCCGATCCGATTTGACTGACCGTTCAAAATAGAGTGGACGCCCAAGCACTGTCAAGGACAGCAAATAATGTCTTTGTTATTAAAAACTCAGAGAACCAAGTATTTTTTTGTGTTGGGACTAGCTGTAAATTGAGAACCACTGCTCTATGCAGACAGTGCCACAACCAATTTGAGCTTCAATTGCGTATTTATGTGCACAACAACATGCAATCATCAGGAGCGACGTTTACTTCACGCTGTATTTCATTGGGGGGTGACCCTGGCGAAGGCCTCCACACTCCAAGCGGGTGACAAATAAATTGCGAAAATGCAAATAACTTGCAATTTTCACATTCAAACAATTCACACTGGCGGCAACAGCATTCATGAGCATCTGAGCACATATTCTACATGGTTGTGCAAGCCAATAAAAAATTCATAATTGCTAAAAAAAAAAAAGAGAAAATATGTCACGTTTGTGTTCTGTTCAAGTCAGTGTCAAAAACAACAGCGGGGAATAATGTGTTTGTGTGTTAACCACTAAAAAGGAAAAAAACAGGTCAAAATAAAAAGTGTAGCGGAGATGAACTAACTACATTAACTATGAATGAATGTACTATATTTTCTGATTGAAAACATTTAACTATTTCCACCACATATAAAAAGATGTACAGGGTGTTCTAAAATGTTTGACCCTGTTTCGTAGTCCAATTATTTTGACAATTAAAATTGCAATTACCTTACATTTTCACATCTTGTATAGAAATGTTTTAAATTGGCTCAAAAATTTTGAAACAGCCTATATTTGTGAGCCAAACTCAATGGAAAAATGTGCACTAAACGGGTAAAAGTTTGTTTTTTCTAAAATGATCAATGCTACTCAAAAGATTGGATCTTATGTTCTAGTTCTGCTTATGCCATATTCCACTGAAAATGCTTGATCACTTCTAATCTTGGAAGATTAGCAGGGCCTGGGAATACCAGGTACTTTAAGCAAGGTGTACACCAAGAAAGGAAATTATACTTATACAATTTTCTGAATACATTTTTTATAATAAGCAGAGCTTCATTTCTTGTTGTCCCCCTGGCAGGGAATATGTAAACTCCACACAGGTGAAATGATCTGGATTTTAACACAGGTAGCCCACATCTTTTAGTTGTTTCTAACTAAATATTTGTAGTCAAGACATTCTAATAATGACAAAGGAAATTGTGGCCAAATTGTGGCGTAGTGGTTTACTCACATATCTTTCGTCTGAGAGGCCTGGGTTCGAATCCCGGTTGGGACACATTTTCACTCTCTTCTTGTTTCTGTCTTCTTGTAATCCAGACCCTCAAATGATGACAAAGGAAAGTGTAGCTACTTGGTTGGTGCAGAGGTTAGTTCACTGGACTCCCGACCGGCAGACCTGGGTTCGATTCCCGGTCGTGACACTTTTTCCACTTAGTTGTTTCTGTGGACTTCTTCTCAAGACACTCAAATGATTACAAAGAAAGGTGTAGTCACTTGGTTGGCGCAGAGGTTAGATCACTGGACTCCCGTCTGGGGGACCTGGGTTCGATTCCCGGTGTCAGCACACATTTTCACTTAGTTGTTTCTGTGGACTTCTTGGAAAGACACTCAAATGATTACTAAGGAAAGTGTAGTCACTTGGTTGGCGCAGAGGTTAGATCACTGGACTCCCGTCTGGGAGACCTGGGTTCGATTCCCGCTGCCGTCGTTTGGCTGAAAATACTTGGAAAGAAGAATTGATCATGGGAATAAGAAGAAGGGGGAAAAAAAACAAAAATCTTTTTAATTTATATTAAACACTTAGTCATACTTTTCAGCAAAAGGTTATATTCCGAACTGCCTTAGGCAGTTCGGAAGAATGTTGGAGGGACCTGTCTGTGCGAAAGGCGTTCTCGGGTCGGCCTTCGGCCGACCCTCGACCGCTTGCTTGGTCAGTGAACCGCCGACACCGGGAAGCGAACTCACGTTCTCTCCGTGCAAGGGCGAGTGTGCAACCCACTACACCAACTCGTGCCCCACTTATACATGGGTGTTGAAACGTTTTATCCAAGGAAATGGGAGTAAACACTTAGTCATTTTTTTGACTAAATGTTTCTTCCAACACTGAATACTTATTTAGTTAGACACTTAGACATTAGAACTTATTCTTTTAACTGAATAACTTTAGGAAAATCTTTGGCTGCACTGGGATTTGAACCCAGGTCCTCAGATGTGGGAGACTGATGCCTTAACCACTGGGCCACCACCCTGTGAGAGAGAATGGTAGTACTTGTACTTTTGTTTCATTCATTTACCTGAAAATAATGGGAAAATCTTTGCCTGCACTGGGATTTGAACCCAGGTCCTCAGATGTGGGAGACTGATGACTTAACCACTGGGCCACCACCCTGTGAAAGAAAGAAGTAGTACTTGTACTTTTGCCTTTTTCATTTACCTGAATAATAGTGGAAAAATCTTTGCAAGCACCAGGATTTGAACCCACGACCAAATAGGTTGGAGACTGATGACTTATCCACTGGGCTACCACTCTACAAGACTAGGCAGTTGTATTTGTTGTTTTGTCTCTTTTCACTCTCAGATCATACTTAGTACTTTATAGTACCTTCAAGTGGGAAAAGTTATGTTAGCAGAGCAAACCAGGTTTTGAACCCAGGTCCACAGAGGTGGGAGGCCAATGACTTATTCACTGGACCACAGGCTCCCAAAAGTAAGCAGTAGTGTTTATTATTTTGTCTGTTACAACTATTAGTTTAGTAAAGCTTTTTTTTCTTAAAAAAACAACAGTGTGCTTACGCTTAAAATTGACATAGTAAGGCTGAAAAATGGACATAGTATACTAAGAAAAAAAAAGCCTTACTATGCATGACCTCTTGTATTATTCTGCCAAAAGCAGACAAAAGTCAGTGTTTATACCTTTTACAGTCTCCCTTTTTCTTCATTATTCATTCTTCATTCATTCATTCTTCATTATAAGTATTGCATCTTATTTTAATGTGTTACACTTTTTTATACCAAGTATTTGGACGTCGACTACGACTTTACAGCGACTTTTGAGGAAATTCTGATTAAGTCAGGCCCGAAGAAACGGAATTTGATGGTAACTACAGGACCCTCAGTACATGTGAATGCTTGCGCATTTATCATTTTAATTTGCCAGCCAGAGTGTGGTGAAGCAAAAAGATCAACACAAGGACCGTGCAATTTGAGATAATCTCAGGATAATGAAAAAGACTTTGGAGAAAGGAAGGGATTGTGAGAATTGTTTTGTCATTTCCGTGCTGATAAAATGTCTACTGATCCTTCACCTGCCTCAAAATAGATCTGTAATTGTGTTTGTGTGGCAGTGTTTATTTACTCCTTAGTGGACACATGTGATGAATGGTGAGTGGATGTATTTTTTGAGACAGGCTGCAGTTAGTTCTCACAAGAAGGCCTTTCCTAATGACAATGGGAAATGAACATCTTCATTCAGTCCACTGCACTGCATGCTATAATTGCTTTTGGACAGGAGATTATTATGTGATGAATAGATATCGTCGGACAATAATGTTCATCCATCATGCTACAGTTCAAAAAACGTCCAGCTGTTGTAGCCAGTCAGCAAGCAGCGTATTGAATGGCCCACTGCGTTTGTCATTGTAAAGAATGAGGCGTGTACAATGTTGATCTGGTGCGTGTACGTGTGTTTTACTTACAGTCTTGATTTTCAGGGAGAAAGATTATTGAAGACAATTACTTCTTTGGCACACTTGTAATATTCACATAATGTGCTTCTGTCAATGAAATGATTAAGATGGAACAAATATTAAATTTTAACATTGGTTACTTCTATTGTTGGAAATTAAAATAAAAAACACTGATGGCATTGAAGTGATGTCTTGATTATTTTGAGTCAAATCCCATGCAGGGATAAGTCATTGATTACAAACCTTGGTGAAATTATGAAAATAAAGAGGTATGTCAAACTTGATTACTGGCGATCCAATTTTTTCAATGATGCAGCATGCTTTATAATGAAAATAATACATCTTCCACCCCCACCAAAGAGATGAATGTGTTTGATTTGCACTTCTGACCTTGAAAATGAATTTTTCTACGCACAATTCCATCAAAAGAGCCATAGAACCCTTCTTTTGATGTCAAAATAGACAAGCACCACCGTGCATGGTTACTTTCCACACTGAGTCACACCAGAGGCTACTTTACTCCTAATTTCAATATTCCAATAAGGAAAGTGGTGAAACGACTCTGTAAGAAAAGCACTTCATTTGCAGCCCCAAAAATTTGTTTTTTTGTGTGTTTGTATGTCAAGCTTGTCACTTTAACGACGATGTCTCTATTTTCACGCGGTGGCTTTACATATCATTATACGTATAATAACACTAAAAGCATTCAATTCAATTGATAAAAACAGAAATGTCCATTGACCCAGTGGATGAGTGGTTCGTGCATCAGCCTCACAGTTCATGACCCTTGTCACAATAAGCGGTTACAAAGATGAATAAATGAATATTAATGATTAAAACCGACAGATTGTGCGTCCTTTACCATATTTAGAAACAAGAAGACATTGTTATGAGGAAGCATTGCCCAGCACGCAACAACAATCTTTGAAAAGGTTCAAAGATGAAAAGCTCCATATCATGCACATTCAACAGCAGGCTTGTATTCCCAGCCCCTGTTCCCACCTCAACCATATGTCGACTTATATGTCCTCACCCCTTGCCTTTGCTGGGTTTCCCATTTCGGTTTAAGGTCATGGGAAGCCTGGCTACCCCCCCTTCTCTCTACCCAATCACTTCAACCTTGCTGCTTCAGGCCCAATGTTACAGTGCAAGTGAGCAGCTGGTGAATGTCACCATTTCCAATGTCAGGCTTGGACCTTCCCAGGTATAAATGCTGACATTACAGTTTGCCAGGTCATTCTTTATAGCGCTGACATCTGATACAACCCACAGGGTACCCATACGCATCAAATGTAAAAGCCATTTGTTATCCACAGTGGAAAATTGTGTAAAAAAAGGCTTAAATCCCTCCTGTCAATGTCTGATCAGTGCATTTGTTAATACATTGTATATTTGCACAATCTCTAAGCAAGAGTGGAAACTGTGAAGCATCATTTCCTTGTTGATTCAACCCGGATCGAAACACAAGCGGTTCTTACTCCACCCTTTTGCCCACATATTGAAGCCCTTCTCGGTCTATGACATCTAAAGGAGAGTGTGTCTCATTTAAATGCAAATGACTTACATTTGAATCACCTAGAACACAGAAATGCCCTCTGCGGTGAACATACAAGAGTTCGGGGGAGAGAAATTGTTGCTTTGACAAGCTGAAAGGCTTCTCAATGAAACCTAGAGGACAAAAATAGGTTTCACAGTTGCTTCAGTCAGTGTTCACCTTTACAACAAATGCAAAAGTGTTTCAATAAGTAAAAATGACCCTTATTACTTTTGCATTGTAACCAAAGGGGACTAAAAAAAGCATATATGATGAAAAATCAAAAAGGAACAAATGATTTTGACTTGGATGCCAAAATAGTCATTCATCATCACATCTCTGACATCCACTCGTTTTCTCTGTTCAAGATTACAGATGAGTTCTGAGTGTACCACATGACCTAGGGCCAGAAGCAAAGTACACCTTGAACTGCAATAATTTACAATGGCAGTCCACGTACATATAAAAAGAATTTTTAGTGCCACTACTTTTTGGCTGCCATGTACAAATATTTTTTTTAGTTCCACAACTCTGACTGCCATTGACAGCAAGAGACGTCCAATCCCAGTCATGATAAGCCTCAGGTGCACAGCAAAGTAGAACCCAGGAGGCAAGAAGCCAGCAGGAAAAGGCGTGGGAGGTGCTGGTGCACAAAATAGGAATTTTAATGACTAAATAATCATACAAAAAAACAATAAAAACAGGGACCAAAATGACAAACATCAACAAAGAGGCAAAAGCATGACTTACGTGACGAGAATAACACGAGACACAATGTAAAGCTCCCACCATGTCAAACACAAGGGTTCAAATGCACACATTCAAGGGCCTATTTCCCAATCACACACACCTGGCCAAATCAGGGAAGGGAAGCCCTGAGGGACAAATGAGGTGAAATGGACCCAATCACAAAGAGAAACATGCACACATTCACCTTTGACCTAGGAAGTGGATCATGTCTTCTTCTGGCAATAGGTGGTTTTAATTCTCCAGTTTTACTACCAACCACAACATACACCAGGCAATGAGTTAAACTAATGATAAATAACATCTAAATGTCCACAGTAGTGACTACAGTACTGAAAAGAGTGGACAAAATATTAAATGTTTGAATAAAAGGCACAAAGTGTTGAGAGTTGACCGATTTTAAGATGGAGAATTTAAACATATTATCCAATCGACTCTTTTATTGGGCTCTATCACAGTACATTCGTTCCGTGGCAATACATTCAAAACATAACGCCTTAGTTCAAGTGCCCGCTTGTCAATCATGGTAAGACCCAATCAAGTTTGAAGCATGTGAAAAATAGTTACTTTTTCTATCAATTGTTGGTTCTCGTACAAATATCTGCATGTGTCACCACACCTTACAAAAATATACAGTGTAGTAGCATCCTGAAATCGGAAGTCAGTTTATTGTCTCCTTCCTTCTTGCATTTTTTGAAAAAAAATGTCCTTACCTTAATATTCATTTCATTTACATGCTTGTTTCATCAAAAGCATGTGGCAAAGCACTTTTAAGACCAACCCATGTCAAAAGAAAAAACTTTTTGCAGTCTGATTATTATTGGTGATTTGAACTATTTCATTAAAAAAAAGTAATTAAAAAAAAACCTTCAATCTAGCGCCCTAAAATAAGCCCCCCTAAAAGTGAACTAATCTTAGCTAAAGCATACAGAGTGTGATTCTTCAGGTATCTTTGGGATGAGTGTTGCACTCTCGGGTGCTTTTTGGGTTTCGGCATTAAAATCCAGTGTCAAGAGAACATATTCACAAGTAGACACGTGTGCCCTGCACACCAGAGATAAATAAATGCTGTCAAGACCCATTCTCGTCCCTCTTCATGTCGTTACCTTCTTAAAAAGGAAAAAAAAGAAGTCAGAAGTTTATCATCGACAACAAATTCTTCTTGCCAAGAGTATGTTCACAAACTTAAAAAAAAAATGGAATCACATAGTATCGGTGTTAGGTTGCTATAACCTACATATTGCATTTATCCCTCTGATTATGAGCATTTTAACCAACAACTTCATGGAAAATATTTCGTAGCTAAAGGAGCAGCAGGAGAGTTTGAATTGTGGTTTTAGAGGAAAAAAAGATGTAGCAAAGAGTAGTAAATCGTTTGGATGAAAGACGCAACGCGTGTTCACATCTCTATCGTAGCCCCTTTTCGTTAAGGCGTGTGCACGTGGCAATACGACACGTGCACGGGAAGAGGACAACAAGTGCTCTTTAAACGCAATTCCTTAAAGGAGAAGACAGCACCAGCATCATCTGCATAAAATGGGAAAGAATGTTATTTCATGAACAAGACACAGAATTTCATTTTTTTGGATGGTCAATCGTTGAGAGAAACGTTAATTGAAGCAAAAGTCAATATTTCCTGGAAATTGCCTTGGTAATTGTTGCCATTGGTTTTTAAATGCCACGACTATATTGACCAAACGAATTGGAGTTACGATCGTCCGCAATTAAGTCCCCAATACTTCCTGTATAATTAGTGCATGGTGTCTTTTTCATATATGGCATCTGAGCTCAGACCAAAGTTTAAACTCAAGTTTAGATAATATTTAGATTTTATTTTTAATAAATGGATTAAAAAAACTGGATTATAAATCCCAGAATATAGTTTTTTATAGATCTGAAACAATGTTTATTTTTGCTTTTTTTAAATTATTTTTAAATTTTCCAAAATTATTTTTGAACTAAAAACTGAAAAATATGGATTAAAAAAATTCCAATTATTGATTTAAAAAGGGGAATTCAGGAAATGTAATATACATCTATACTCTTCATTTAAATTTGATCCTGAGAAAGAAAGTCGGCACTCGTGATTTATTTTCTCGGGCAGCACAAAATGATGCGGCGGGCCAGATTTGGCCCCCGGGCCGCCACTTTGACACCAGTGATATATACACCTGTTTTCGACACGATTCCCTTTTTGTACGCTGTCTGAACGTGCGCATAACTAACATCAAATACTGTTTTCTTGATTCTAAAGAGGTTTAAGAGAATCATGATTTGCATGTTATATGTATAGTTAGAGTAATGGTCTTTTATGCAGAGGTCATAGGTGCCGTCTTCTCCCTAAGAATAGAATTATTATCTGGTTAGCATACACAAGAGATGAGTTGAGGAAATAACAAGAAGAAAGGAATTTGTCTTTGGACAAAGACATTCCATTCAAATGAAGAGTAAAACCATGGTACCACGTGTATTATCTTGGCATGTATTCATCTGGAACACCAGTCATGTTCAATTTCTTTATGGCTGCGTCGACTGTTCTTATCACTTCGTTAATGGTTGCCTTCAATTCTGGAGTGAAAGGGTCATATTTGAGTTTTCGGAGCCCCGATCTCTTGAAGTTCCCATCCTTCTGGCCTTCCATGCACAGTAGACGTTCCTCAGAAACCTCCAGGCCCAAAAACTCTACCATTCCCTTGAGATGGGAGAACAAGTCTTTCTTCAGGTCTTCGTAGTAGACCAAGTGGATTTTCTTCCCGCAATGGAGCCAGTCCAAGATCAGTGAGCCCCACCATGGAGTGTGAGTCTTCACAAACTCGGGCCATTCTGCAGGAGACAAAAGCATATGGAGCATAAAATGATGAAAGGCAAGCAAACATGTGATCATCTTCATTTTCCAAGTGTAGTAAAACTTTCATTGTTTGTTATTCATTGTTTTTATGTGGAAAATAATTAATATCAAACAGGAAAGCAGTGTGGTAGCTGGTACTCCAGGTACATTAGGGAAATCAAAACTCACAACATCATTATGTATGAAAAGTGAATGCAAATAAAATGCAGCGTTCTTATTTAGCTCTCTCATTAAGGGCTAAAAAAAAATCTCATCGAAAGTAAAAATATGCTAGACTGGACCACTTGTGCCTCTCTGGTGTGATCTTTTGAATTCAAAGAAAAGGCTAAATCCAATCACATTTTCATTTTGGCTTAAAATATAAAAAAGGCACAAAAAGCGTAAAACCAATAAAACCCCAATTAAACAAAAAAACTCAGGTAGACTGCAAATTTTTTTCTTTCTTTTCCTTCTATTTGTATGTAATACTGTTTGTTTTTATCAATCTGCACTGCTAGGTTTTATATGACAAAACATATTGCACTGCACAACCAAAATTAAATGACCAAATTGTAAAAGAGCAATCATGCTCAAGTGTCGAGAGTCGGGACAGCGAAAATCGATGTGGGTGCTAAAGAAATAAATGTCGTAAAGAGAACTTTGGTTTGATAATATTCTCTTTTTTTAAAGCATTTTTTTCCTTGCTTCACGTTTATTGCGTATGGCGCTTTACCTAAAAAGTCTATGATTAAAAAATACATTTTTAATTCTTGGAATAGCTACAATAATAAAAATAAACTATCAACCGCGTAAACATAAATCCCAGATTATGTAATGAGCAGGAGTTTAAAATGACTATATACAAACCTTTGTCTGTTGACTGAAAGCGCAAATTGTCTCTTTTGTTTCATCAGCAAAAAATGTAGTTTTTTTGGTAAACAAACATTGCCTGACTAACGTCTCCAGAGGACAAAAAAACTGGGAACTGTAAAAAAAGTGAGCCATGCAATACATGATTTATGTAAACTGAAGAATTAATCTTGCTTGATCTAATTATTATTTGAGGGTTTTTCATCCATAAAAAAACTTTGATCCAATTGCTTTTTATGTGATTATTTTTTTATATACAGCAAGACATTAGAAAGTTATCATAGCATCTACTCATGTGAAAAATTACAAAAGAAGTGCAGTTCTGACACACCGTCTACACTTTTGTCTATTTTTCCATTAAAACGTATTATAAAAAATAAAAATAATTAATGGTGATGCATCTTATAGGAAAAAAAACTATGGTCAACACGTTTTTACTCACTTTTGAACACATTTCCGGTCAATTTTTAGCACTTGTTTTGCCGATGGCGCATACATGTATCAAGAGTGCAAAATTAATGGCCAGTACTTTGCGATGTGACCGTTCTTCCAAGTGAAAAACATTCTTCAGAAAGCTTACTTATATGGTCTCAACGCAAAGGCATTTGTGTAAGGAGCATTAATGGCAGAGGTGAGTGCATCAAATAATCCAGTACAAGAGTCTCCCTGAACGCGCTGTCATGCTAAAGCTCAAAGTCGCAGCTTCACCCCGTATGCGAAGTGGCAGCTGTCAAAAGGTCTTTCGCTTACTGATGTCATCGCATCATTTCCCCAACCAACACAAAGAGGGGACGTTCATTGAAAATGGCAGACCGAATGTGCTGATGTTTTTACAAAAAAAAAAAAGAAGATAGAACTGCTGGGTCGGCAAACTCACCAGCCTCTGGAAAATCGATTTTTTCCAGAGAGGAGATACGGTACGTGGACCAGACAAAACCAGTTGCCATAGTTACAAAGACATACCTAAATGGAAATAGTGGGGGAAGGGGAATATGCACGAAATACATAATGGACTGTAAGGGGCAGATTATCTCGTCTCGTGAGGTTACGAATTCCTTTGCATTGTGCAGAGTAAAAAGAAAAAAAAACATCTTAACCAATCCCATTTACTCATCAAGTTAACACAATCAGAAAGGGACTTGATTCAATTAAAAGCGTATCCCTATAAATAATTAACCCAAAGCAAAATGCTCATTAAGTAGCAAGGCTCAGTTTACATGCAGAAAGATATTCCCATTTAAACCTAATTTGGCCAATAACAGAATTAAACAACTGGTTTTGGAGTGCTAAATTAATGATTAGTGATTAATTTATGAGCACTTCTTATTTAACTCACTATTTCAACCATATCAAAAGTGATAACAATGACCAAAAAGGTGAGTATTTCAACAAAAAAATGGATTTGGCGCACGTACATTGTTTTCGCCAAATCAAACCTCTTGTCCTTGAGTGTGAAACCTGTAACTTAATAGGCATTATCACAATCCAATGTGTGACGAGTAATAACCAATGTGTAAGCCATTTACTGTAATTTACTTGTCCTTGACATTTGAGCAGGCAATTTCTGTGGAAATTGCAATTCCTTGTCAATCAGTGCACTTTGACACAAAGGCCCCTCGCCGAAAGCAATAAAGAAATAAAACACAACCCCTCCCAGCTGCTTACAAACATCCAATTATCGCAAATGTGTGTCCAAAATATGGACAGACGCACACACGCACTAATTAAGTTTGTCACGGGCGCCCGGGGAACGAGCCGCTTTGACGTGGTGACGTGACTCATCGTGCCATCAAGCAGCGTGACCAAGGCCTTGTTTCGCTTCTCATTTGGGAAAACAGAAGCCGTCACCGCAACCTGCTTATTTGTCTTGCTATTGTAAAAACATTGCGACACCGGGGTCAGAAAGGTCAACCGGCACATCAATCCACCAACACGGTGGTCCTTTCCTCTTATTCTTTTCCCCAATGTACTTTTTCTGGACTAAATAAAAAAATGTCATACTGTAACATTGAAACTGCGCGACAAATTTTCTCCAATTCTGAGCAAGAGTGTTGTTTTTGTCATAGTGCAGCTCATTTTTTTTTCCACACTGCCATCGTCTAAGCACAAACGTACACACACAAGTCCGCTCACTCACGTTCTTGAATTACACTTTACTCTGCGGTTCTTGCCAGCAGCAACTCAATAGATGTCGGCTGTGAAGTGCACAACACAATTGCAAATCATAATAACCGACAGAATAACCACAGCCCACAAAATAAGTGACTTCATTCCACAGCGACGACACTTGAAAGAGAGATGGCGCTTGCCATCGCCACCACCGCCGCATTTCGGCCTACGAATCTATCCGTCACCGTAACAGCGATTCCGGTTTACCCCGGGCTTCATAGAAAGGACTTTTATTGAAATTAATTCCGCTTTAGAAACGTCACGGAAATCGTAGCCTCTTTTCAGAGACGAGGGAATTGAAAATGATTGGATGAAAAAATCCTATCCGTCACATTAAATAGTGACCATTTGCCTCTCGACTAAAGATTTTTAGCGTGTCTTGATGAAGGCAATCAGAGAAAAACCCTCTGATGCGCTTTGGTCGATTGTTGTTCTTTTTTTTTCTCCTTTTGCTTCAGTGCAACTTCCTGATTTCAGCGCTCATGCTTGGGAGGTGTTTCTCAAGTTCAAGTTGATCACATTGGATTCTATACTAGGGTTGACTCAGATAATGTGTATATATGCAATCATGGCACAGCAAGTAAGCAGACAAAAATATAGTAGGCGGTCTAAGAATGCTTGCAAGTAAAATACGGTGAGACACAAATGTGAACGGAATACGAAATAAAAAAATAAAGCATGAAAGAATGTGAAATATTTGACAGTGATGGCCAGCAAGCGAGTTGGGAAGCAGTGTCTTACTGCCACTTGGCTTCTTTTGTGTGTGGGGAGAGAATGTTCGCAGAGTGGAGCTTTTTGCATTTTTAAAGCCTTCCGTGAGATTTCAGCAGGTAAAATACGCATGAAGTACTTTGGATGAGAACCATATTCATTCTTTCACCCTCTGCAGTCAACACTGCACCGTCAATGGCTGCCAATGACTTAACAAGGAACTCTAAAATACCCCAAAACTAACATGAAAGAACCTGGAAATGACTCAAAATAAGTATGAAGCAACCAACACACAGAAAGTAGACCAGAAATTCCCCAAGAGCAATAGGAAATGATGCAAAAAAAACCCTGTAAATTACCCTAAAATGACACAAAATTGGCTCACTGCCTGCCATTGACAATGATAGCTGTCCAATTGACTAAGTGCCATTGACAATTACCTTTATATGGCCAAAAATAAACTACTTTATCTCACATGAAATCCATCTGGCATGAACGTGGCCTCCAAAAACACCTTAAAGTAGTTTTTTTTCAACATTTGGCAATTTTCTTTGGTACTTTTCTATGCAATTAGCAGTTTTCATTTGCCTGTCACAGCCACTCTGGTTCCTGCCTCTTTACCCCATAGTCTTCCTACTTTCTTGAATATTTCAACGACATGGCAGCTCATAACATGCGAAATACATTAGCTCCATCTTCCGAGACTCACCTTTCCCTTTCCAGTTGGCCTGAGAGGCGAATCCAATGTGCCCGCCATATTTGCGGTTAAATTCCGCCACGAGTGCCTTGTAAGGATTTCGGATCATGAGGATGCAGGAGTGAAAAGCTTCGATCTCCTTTTTCCCGCTCTCATGCGTCTTTATACAGACAGTTCTTCCACTCCGCCAGTGGTCTCGCTCACCTTTAAAACCTGTCAGAAGATGAGCGCACAGAGAGCAAATAAATAAATGCATTTCTTCCTCAAAAGCATAGAAGCGTGTAAAAATATCTGCCGTTTTAGTTTTATTCTACCTTTATTGTAGAGTGAGGCATCAAAATAGTAGCTGCCAGTATAGAAGCCGGTGCCAAGCTCTATGAGGTGACGAGCCCAGGTGTTACCCGATCCTGGGAAACTGGCGAGAGCGACCAGTTGATTTTTCCGAGAAGGCAGAAAATGTCTGTCCATGCAACGGTTGTCTACCAGCCAAGACAGAAAAAAAATGTTTTGATTAGCCTTTTAAGAATGTGCAATTGGAAATTCTATCTTGTAATTTTGTTTGCCCAAAGAGAGCCGTTATGATTATATTATTGGATATATACTGGATAATTTTCCCATTTAGGATGTATGTTTCTTTTTTTTTAAATTGAATAGGGTAAGTGTCCAATTATGTGACTCATTTCATCCTTCTGCTTTATCAGTAGTAGACATTCAATCAATTTGAAAGGGGGAGGGTTGGCAGTGTATCTTAAAAATGCATCATATTATTTCATATGCAAGATTAATTTTCCTGTTTCAGGCTGATTGGACGGAGATAGGCGTCCAATTATGTGGCTCTTTACATCCTGTGAATTGAAATGAGTTTATCACTAGTAGACGACATGCAATCCATTTGAAGTGGGAGCAATGGAAACGAATGAACGAATATTCATTCGCTGCCACCCAAGCAAACAAAGTCATCGGAAAAGTATAATTCAACACTAGAATTATAATTAACAACTCCCTTGTTTACGTTCTCGCTAGCCAGACATTTACTCTCGATGGGAAATATTCTCACTTGCGTCAGCTGTCTTTTTGCTTGCGAAATTCTCTTTTCTCATGTGAGCCTAATTTTTGCATTTCTGTTTTTTGACACAAACTTAACGGGTGGTCAAGTAGATTACCAAGAAGAGATCACTTATTTTGCTTGTGGTTCATGGTTTTGGTTAAAGTCCAATTTTTTGCCAGGATTTGTTTGAATCTTTTTTGACACACAACTTTTCACAATGATGGAAATGTTCAAAGTTGAGACATTTCAAGTGATTAAAGAGGAAGAGAAATTCTCCAGAGGAAAAGGTCATCAAAATGCATGTTTTGTGTGTTGTTATGGTGGTTGACTTGAGAGCTTCTTTCATCAGACAAAAAATTCCAAAAGTCAAATACAAGCACTCCTAAACATTCTCTTCAAGTGCTTCGCAGCCTTGATTGTAGTGCGTGCGTGCGTGTTTATTTTTGCCCAGCCAAGCCACTGCTGTCTTTTTGCCCTGAGGAAACATTGCCCACCACGGCGCGTACGGGCTGACACTTGAGGCCAACTGCTACGTGGGAATAACACGTAATGAATCTCTTGCACATTAAGATAGGCAAACAGAACAAAGTAGACACTCGGAGGAGTACAGACCTCCACCGGGGCTGAACCAATCTAATTAGGATGGGGGCCAACTTGTACACCCACCTCCTACATTGCTTGGCTCTGGTCTTTAGGATTCCTTCATTTTTTCAGAGAAAAAAAAGGAAGGATTTCCACCCCACCAAAAAAATCAACACTTTCTTGGCTGTTTCACAAAGTTTGGGCAAATATTTGCAGAGCCTTTTTTAGTGTGAAGTACAATAAAGGGCCTTTTTTTTTTAAATATCCCCTCGCTTGTTTCTGGTACATGAAGGTGCATGCATTAAAGAGAGTGGTGCACTCAGCAGTTTGACTTGTTCCCCCTTAATGCACCACTGCTCCCGTGCTTGTCTGTTATTTAGTGAAAACACGGGAAGGGGCTGTCACACTTTTTGCTTTGTAACAAAGGGGCCTCATGCTAAGGCTGGCCCAGGCAACTTTACAACATCCTTTACCTTGAACTTGCGTTTGGTACACCACAAAGTACTCGTCATTCCCGCAGCTTTCAAACTCCTCGCCCGGGCAGCGGTGGAGACACATGTCCTCTTCCTCCGGCTCGTGAAGAGAAAAGAAGGGAGTCGGGAAGCCGCAGTGGCATCGATCCCCGGCCAGGACGGCCAGCGATTGCTCCTGAAATACGGCCGGCGTTAAAACGGCCCGTCACGCGCCCCGGGATGAAAACACCTCACCTTTTCCGTGCACGCGTCCACACATTTGTCGACGGACATGTTTTGGATGGCGACGCTGAAAGGGAGGGCCAACGTGACATTGTCCGGACTGTGGAAGCAACCTTTGAAAATGGCGCTGCCGTCTGAAAAAGCCAAAAAGAGCAAAGTGTGACTTAAAGGCGGGAAGAAAACAATACGGTTTCTTCCCTCGTGACCAGAGTCTACTGACCCCAGCTGTAGAGTACAGCTTGGGATTTCGCCTGGACTCTATTGAGGCCCTGACCTGCTTTTCTCCATTACAAGTCCCATTTTCACAGCGTGTTTATAACCTTTCACCCGACAGCCTCTTTCTGATCTAATCGGGGGGAACTCGACAACCTGCAGCAGCACAGCGCGACTTCTTTTATCACTATAAATTAAATTGCATTCTTCACTCACTTTCATCGGGTGGGGACTGGATTTTAAAAACGTGGGCAGAAAAACAAGAGAGGAAATAAAACGTTAAAGTGGGAACAAAATTGCTGTCGTGGCGGCTGTTCACATAGCATTGAAAAAGACTTTTCAATGTAAGGCCAAGTCACAACCTCCAATTGCATTGTCTTTCCATGTCTAAAATAGCTGGGAAATAGTATTGTATGCTCCAGTCATGTGACAAAATCTAATGTTTTATTAATCTTTAACCTTTTTTATCTAGCTGAAGCTACATTTTTAATGTCATGTCCATGTTCCCGATTTTCCCCATATAGTTTATTTCTCTCTGTCACCCGTCTATATCCTTACACACTTTTGGAATTCAACTGAAATGGATTTTTTGTGCACTATTGCCTTGAGCGAATGGCCACTATTCCCAAATGTCACATAAACACAGTCTTTGCGGATGAATAACAGACCGATAATGCAAATGCATGGATGGGGACTCCTTATAAAACAAAACAACGGAAGTCTAAGAAAATCTATCCGACGTGTTTTCTAAACAAGGTAAGCACTTTTACGACAACGCACACACAAAAAGATGTCAGGGTATATCGGCTTTGGTAAGAACAGCAACTCGACACATTATTATTTCCTCTTTGGCTTGTTTCTACTGCGACTCACATGACCGATAAGGGTTAGAGGTGACAACGTGTTGCGCTGACAAAGCAGCCAGGGAATGCAGAAACGAAAATAGTAAACAAACAACTTTATACGTTATAAGGAAGGCGAAAATAGCCACAATTTATCAGAATGCGTGCAAACGTGGAGCCGAGTAATCGTGTTATGTTGAATGAGAATTGTATAAAGCGGAATCGCTTTAAACGCAGTGAACGAAAAGCCTGAAACAAGGAGCAAGGAAGGCTCCATCCCTATTTCCGATAATCAGCCTCTACCGCCATCACCTCGGTTGTTAAACAGCAGGCAGCAAGTGTTTAGGATGCAGACCACGGCGTGCGGGGGGTTTAGGGGGGAGGCAGGTTGCACATCTCTCCCAGGGAAGAAGTAAACACGACAGGGCAGCCAGCTCCCCAATGTGGCATTAGCATTCAATAAAACAAATATTTCCCCTTATAACGGGCCAACGTGTTACATTTCAGGGCCCAAATTACATCTTTGCGGTCACTGCGGATTATTGTTAGGTCTTCCTTGGGGCGCCTTGTGTTGTTAAGGGTAAAAATATTGAGATGAATGCTGATGTGATCTCTTACGGCTGGCTTTTTTAATGCTTCCTTCTCTTGCGAGACGGATATTAAGGGCCGGATAATAATGAAGGAAGAAGTTGAAATCATCGCCTCGGTTTTGGAAAGCGCCATTCGGCCGATATTTGATAGCCCCGCGAGCGGCATGTGGTTACAATGAAGTCAAGGGGATTTTCTCACGGCGTCGTGCCGACTCCTGGCTCAGCGCCAGTCTGTAGATAGATAGCCTGTTGGCTCCTCCGCACATGCTGCTCTTCTCTCCTTTACACTCCATGTTGCATTCTCCCTCCGAAGCATTGGCCGTCTGAATCTTGTGTCCGCAGAAGCACTCGGCTCCAAACTCCAAACCTGCGTACATGTACCCCCTGGATGTGCAGAGGGAAGAAGGATTACCATCATTAGTCAAGTCTAAGAATCCAGCGCTAATGACCGGAGCGTTCATTACGCCTTAATCCTTCCCTGGCTAACGTTGATTCACACTGAGTGCAAGTGTAGTCAATAAGAGCAAATAAATAATGCACGGCCGCTGATGAAGCGCACGCAAGAACGCGTCCGAACGCCACCCCGAAAGATCTCGCCGCCTCTCTGTAGTACACGCAAAGAGGCACGACCAATTATAACTGATTGCAGTACTCTTTATAAGTCTTTCCTCGCATGGCCCTCCCTCAGTTGACTCCAGTCCCGAGAGGCCTTTCGGATGCAATTAGAGAGCCTTCACGCAGGACGGCCTCCACGTCCCCCTCTAAACCTTCTAGCCCTGCCAATCAAAGTCAATGCTCTCTACGCCATTCCATGCCGCTGCCTCTCATTTGTTTGTCTTCCTTTATTAAACCCGGTTCTGAAAATAGCAGGTGGGCCCAGGAAAAAGCAGCTGAAAACAAGCGGATCCCTACACCCATTGTGCACTCGGTGAATCAGTGATGGGTGTAATTCAGTGCATTCGATAGAGCCGTCCTCGCTATTCCTCGGGGAGGAAAAGAGGCGAGGGGAAGACGGCGGAGGAGAAAGGAAGACGGGAAGTGTGGGGCCGAATAGAGGAGAGCAGCACATTTCAGAGGGAAACAATGAGCTGATTAAGCTGATTGGAATGTCTGGAAGGAAAGGGCAGCGATTTTCTAATAGTGGACAATTATGCAGATTGTGAAAGTGAAAAGTAACATCTACTCCAGTCTGGAAGTGAATTTACAACGGCACTGTAAAGCCTATACGAATGAAGTAGAGTATACCAAAATAGAGACGGGCAATAGGTCAACATTTAATATAAAGTCTTTCCCCTTCCGCAAAAGGCATTCCACACGTTGACGAAACCTGGCCGCGGGTATTTTTCCAGTTCAGAGAGATGTGTTAAGTTCCAATCCACAGTCGGCCGACTAAATCATCACGAAGGTGATGGAGGGTCGAGTTCAGCCCCGGCTAGTCCATTTCATCGCCGGCAAAAGTCAGAAAAGCATTACTTTGTGGAGCTTTGTGAGACTCACTTTCAGACCTCTCATAAACAAAATTCTATCGGAGACAGGTACACAAGGGTGAGCGTAAATGCTTGACCATATATATATATATATATAGCACTGAAGCCTTTACACCCACACTTGTGCACCTGTACATATACATTTATATACATATATATACACATATATACATACACACACACACACACACTCATACATACATATATACATACATGCATACATACACATATATATTCAAAAAAGAAGACACAAAGTAGTGTCCTTCGATATGTGGGCTGGTTTATCAGTGGGTGGTATTTACAAGTATATACCCAGCACCTCTAATGAGGGAGAGCCTTTTAATCATGCTTTCAGAATTTGCATCAGCTCATCCGGAGAATCACTTTTAATTTAAAGCTCAACCTGACAAGAAGGCAAGGAAGGACAGAATGATGGGTGTTGTTTGCTGCTGTATTTCATACCTTTCGGCACAGTTGTCCTGGCAACGGAATACAGTCATTTTTTTGTAATCAAAGAATGAAACTCCTTTTAGGGCCCGCTTTTTTGTCGAATCGACATAGCATCCAATGTACTTTGCTGAAAAAGAAAGAATGAAAAACATGTTAAAGCTTAATAAACTGCAGTCAAAAAGACACTCCCAGATGAATGCACGTCTTCAAACAGTATACATATATACTAAATATACATGGTATTTATGTCCTGATAATTGCCTCTAGCTTTACACACCAGTTCTTTTTGTTAGACTTTGCATGTGCATGAGCAAGCGAGTTCAAACTGGGGCAAAATCTTTATTTATTTATCAAGACACACATCCCCTTCTAGTGGCCAGCACGTGTACTTGTTCATTTCTGGATTTTACGAAAGCGTGCGCGCGTGTGTGTGTGTGTGTGTGTGTGTGTGTGTGTGTGTGTGTGTGTGTGTGCAAAACAGGGAGGACGCTGGGGGAAATCGAGCTTCATTGAACCTCTGCCTCCTTCGTCAACAAGCAGAGCAAGCGAGCTCATCTCCACATCTCGCAAACAACCCGACTTCCATCTGTCCTGTGCTATTGCCCCTCTGAGCCGACTCTAATAGCTAAATGGCCGACCGCTGCCTTTCTCCCTGCATTACTTTAATTGTTGTGGGCTTGTTTAAGCCACATGTGGTTTGACTGTGCGCGCATTTGTAATCCCCCAAGCGAGGATCGCTCCGATCGCGGGTGGGGGGGAAAAAAAAAAAATCAAGCTCAGTAGGCTGAAAGCAGATCAGAAAGCAGTTGTTAACCAAATATTCCAATTGCATATGACGTCTGGATGCAAACTGATATTATAGTTCATCATCCAGTTTATCATTGTCTCCACAATGGCATTCCCTTAGCTGTTACCCCCCAGCAAATGTCAACATCATTCAGCTATTTTCGGCCTTCTCTTCCACCCTCTCGCCATGTCACCCCGCTCCCATTTCTGCGCTAGATCCTGCGCGATTGCACCGCACAGTGCAAATATGTTCCCATGTGTCGCCACGATAGCCAGAGCTGTGATATTCCCCTGCAAATGAGATTCCGAGCCATTGAGAAAGGCTGCAGTTTGAGTGAGAGGAGGCTAAAAGTCTCTTAACTCGCGCGTAACGGGATTTCGAAGATGGTTACGGGGTAATGAGAGGGTCTGGATGTAAAATGATGCGAGCCGGCCCATGCATTCGAGTCACTAAGTACTCTTCCATCACATTCTGCGGCATTTCTAGGAGGTTTGAAATTTGTGAGGGAAAGGACAAGGGCGGTGCACGGTAAAAAAAAGACCTCGCTTTAATCAGATAACCTGCAGCTTTGGCGTACAGTGTAAGCATGTTGGTTTCCAAGGCCTTATGCTAAGAAAAACACCTTCCTTCCCTGGTGGCATATTAAATAAATGATATATAGTCAGTGTGTTGGCTTACAAAACTGAGCAGAGCTTTTGTAGTGGAATAACATTTTTATGTCCCCCAGCCGCCCTATCCTCGCCAGCCCTACAAAAGGTCTCACGCAAGTCTCACCGCAGCAAAGCCACATTTAGACTGCCATCATTTTTCTATTTGAATCCCGCCTTGTTATTCAATCATAATGATCTGCTGTCTGGCTGCGTTGTTAATGGGTGCAAATGTGAAAGCCACACATCACAATGACTCAGGGGGAATATACGCCTTTTGATATCTATTTTAGGATACCGTGAATGAATAAATAGAAATGCACATAGAAAGTATGTTATCTTCCTTGCAGTGGAAGTTGAGGAGAGTCTGGAGTGACTTAAAGTGATAAAACGAGCATGCGAATTCTACAATACCAAATACAGCCATTTTCCCATTGTCCTCCAGAAAATGACTTTCAACTTGAGAGGTTAGTCGTGTTCCTGAATGCTAATGGCACCGCAGTGCATTGGTGTTTAACAGCAGTGAAAGAAGGAATGGAGGTGCTTCATTCCAAATGTTGTCACTTGTCATGAGTGTTCTTTTCCCATTTGATGAGCCCAATTCCAATTTTTCCCAACTGCACTATTTATGTTCTTTCTGTCACTCAAGTGATCCAAAAAATGTTACACCTGATACACTCTGCTTCAAAACTTCTTTGTTTTAGACTCCCTCAGCGTCAGAAAGAAATGTTATGCGTTTCTTTTTTGTTTCCTTGGAAACTTCTTAGAATTTGCTAGCCATTTAAGATAGAAAAGCAACATAAAAGGTTATCTAATGAGGACTGCATGAGTATGTAAATTGCAATGTTTGTGCAGATGAAATAATCATGATAACCATGCATTATGTAAGGCAATTATCTTTGTGATTCACACTCATCATCAGAGATAATCTAATTCTACTTAATTGGTCAGTACATTTCTTATTTATTTCTTCAATTAATTTTTTCCAAGTCATTTTTATGACCTGCTCTTCCACTAGAAGTAAAATTGAGTGACAATTCAAAAAGATTTTGTGGCATGATATTTCTCAAATGAAAGAAAAGACTAAACTCCTTGCTTTATAAGGGTGATAAAACACTAACTGTTCCAACCGCCAGTAACCTAAAGCACTAAGTTACAAATGGCTTATTGTTAGTAGAGAATTCAATTTTGACCTGGCAGACAAGATGAAAAGAGGAGAGACATATTAATATATCCCAAATAAACGAACATAATCAGTTAAGTTACCCTACAGTTAAGTTAGATTACACACTAACAGGCTTTGGCGGGATATTGATGTTATTAAATGTGGGTTATTGAGCCGGAACGGACACTTGCCTCCTAATATAAGCTGTTTAAAAGATGTCGAGTGCCATAGAACGCCGCAGGATTTCACAGGCACGACTGCGAGGGAAAATTTGTCGTTACTAACTTTATGAAGACGCTGTGAACCTTGCTATTAAGTTATTTAGATGTTGTGATTCTTCAGCATGTGGCACGGCGGAAGAGAGGCGGAGCAAAACTCTCGAGAGGTTTCCTCAAGCGAGAGCTTAATCATCATGATTTGAGCTGCACACAACTACAAATCTCCAATCATGATCATTTTGTACTTTACGAACAGAAATTAAAAGACTTCCAAATGATGTCACATCACCACCATTTTTGGAGCCGAAAAAACACCATATATTGAACAAATAAGAACATGAAAAATGCACAATGATTATTAAATCAATAAAAGAGCTGCCAATGGTAACTCCCCAACAGTGCGGCCAAAGAATTGTTATCGAAATGATTAGAGTGACATTGATGACTTCAATCATTGACATGGAGAAATGAGCACATCCTAATTTCAAAGTGGGGAATTGAGCGAGTAAATGTGATTTATGCCCTCTGTTGCATATTAGTTGGATTTCTTGAAATGAATTTCACTTATGAGAGAAGATCCACAGAGTGTGAAATGTGGGAAATTGCTAGTGTGAAAAGCCACTGCTTATGCACTCGACTGTCACATGTTTGAGTAGAACTCACCTCTTCCGTCGTCCATCTCTTTCGTACTGCGGGATTTCCCAGCAGATTTCCTGGCATAGTCTGCAGCCCTGTCCTCTCTTATCTGCCCTTTTTTCTTCCACATGGGGGTGTAACCTCTCCCAAGCCTGTGAGCCTCCTTAAAGACCCGTGTGATTCCCAGCCCCCCTCTATCTGAAGATGCGATCTGGCCGCCCGTCTCCGAGGCCACCACGGTATACACACGCATCCCTTGCCTTCCGGGACAGCTGTCACCGACGATGCCGGCGTGTAGGAAGACTAGGCTTCCGGCGGTCAGGTAGAGCAGGCCGAGGGTGAAGAAGCGGATGGGTTTCCTGCGGAAATAACGCTGGATCTTCAGCAGAGGTTTGGCCATGCTAGCTCACGGTGCCACTGGAGCACGCCGGCCCAGTAGGGGAACGCTCAATGCAGAAGACTCGCCAAATGAAACAATGAAATGGAAACAGGTCCGGGGTGTTTCGGCGTGATGGATGTGCTTGCAGGTGACTGCTCGCTATATGTTTTTTTACGCTCAGGGTAACACACTGTATCCCTTCGCCCTTTCTTGGACTTCCACGGTTGTTATCAGTCTATAGGAATCCCATACCGGCACAGTTGTAGCACTCTGTCCCACGCTGTGCAACAAGGAGACGTTTTTATTTAGGGGTCCACTTGATATCTTTTCACCTTTGAGTGGACAGTTCTTCACAGAGATCCAAGGGAGTCACGACATGACTAGCCATCTATAGAAAGGAGAGAAAAATTGAGAAATAAGTGGAGCGGAGTGGGATTTTTTTCGCATGAGCTACGACAAATGATTTCCGTCGACCTCTGACACGGCTCAGTACGAAATGTAAGAAATAAAAGCAATTAAAAAAATGGGATGCAGTGTTATTGTTCAAAAGGTGGAAAGCTTTACTTCAACGAGCTTACTTTGTACACGTACTTTGCCTTTCATAAACTGGGTTAAGCCGGAAGGGGGAAAAAAACAAAACAAAACTCTACCCGTTAGCACTTTCACTAATGTCTTTTGGGAAAGGGACTGCGCAGAATTGAAAAACATTTCAAGTCTAGATGACGAGGTGATGATAACATCAGAGACGGAAGAGGCATTTAGTTCAAATCTGTTCATTTTTTTATTTCCTTAATAAGTTGCACTTTTTCAGACTTTGGCTGAGCCTCTGACTTGAAGTCAAATCCAGTTTATACAAGTTTTTTCTATCTCTCTGAACAGCAACAGCCAGTTGCATTTTCTTTGGGTTTTTTTTTTTGCCCTCCCACGACTCATACTCCAGTGGGATTAATATATTTGTTTATCTCTTCATTATATACAATGTATGTTCCGGTGCGACTCATAGTCCGGAAAATACGGTCTTTATTTACTTTTAATTAGGAGAATGAAGCAGGCAGGGTCAAAGAGAGGGCCCACCATATTAATTTCAAATTAAAAGGTCAGCAGCATCGATGTCGGATTAAAAGAAAATTATGACACGTTATTACCCTGATCATTGCTGATGGTGTGAATGCGAGGATGAAAGGTTATTTGCCTCTCCGTGATTGACTGGCAACCAGTACAGGATGGGATGCCTGAAGTAGGCTGGGCTAGACTCCAGCTACCCATAGCCCCCAATGGGATAAGCTCTACAGAAAATGAATGGATACTTATTATGATCCCTTCAGGGGGGAACATTACTTTCTGCTTGCTGTATACTGAATAGTTTAGTTCGCACTACCTAGAGAACCAGGCCACACACATGCAGGTATGCAAGGCGAGATGGCAAGGGGGGGGTTTGTGCATAGAAAAAGGTGACTGCACGCCTTCAAGGGCACCTCGACAATAGCCAGGAGGCCAACCAGCTCTTCTGCATCGTGGAACCCCGAAGCCAAGCATCTTGCAGATGAACGACTGTCACCTGAATTTTATTCCAAGTGGTTTCACAGATTATACATGAATTCACCATTTAGGCATGAATGTAGAAGTTTGTGGAGAATAGAGAGCAAATTTGACCTGCACCATTCAAATGCAGGGTTCACACAACACTTGACATGTCACATTCATACACTAATGCTGCTGCTATCATGCAAGGAGCTGCCAACCAATTTGGAGTCCAATGTCTGACCCAAGGACACCTTCACAATGGACAGCTGTAGTAGGGAATTCAACTAGTTTTTCATGTTGTCTCTTGAGGTTTTGTTCATTGCACTTTAGTGTATCTCCCACTCTGTGCTGTGTTAGGCATATCAGAATGGAGCAGTTAGACTTCACTAGGGTACAATCTATGTTAATTTTTCAAAGTTGGACATTTACACATAGCAGAACTAAATACCTATTATAGAGGTATTCATGTATTTGTGGTCCTGCAGTCTCCTCAAAGAAGTGTTATGTTCTGAGAGAAGTCCAAGAGGCGATAATTGGTAGTTGTAACACAACCCTCCGCTGAGAATTTCTCAGAGTATTCAAGAGGGCACTCAACTTTGTGACTCCTGTCTGCCACCAATACAAAAGTGCACAGTGCTTTGTCACCTGAAACCTGCCTGGCAATGGCTCACAGTCTTTTGCTGTCCATTGGGTAGTGATGTGCAAAAAGACATCCACTCTGTGTTATTCCTAAATGGCTAAACTTTACTCGTGTCTTTAAGAATGACTTTCAAACCCCTATGAGAGTTTTCACCACTAATGTTAGCATTTTAACTGGGCTCGGTCTGACCAAATCTCTTTTAGTCGGTCATATTAATTCCCCAAATGCCAAACACTCAAAGTGTGGAACTTAAAAATGATGAGAGTCACAGGTCACTGCATTACTAAATCACTTTAGTGGGTTCAATACAGATGGATATAAATTTGTTCATACCAAAGAAATAAAACGGCAAAGAATTACTCTAATAACTGAGACCAGTTCCATTGTCACTTGCAAAAAAGGGCAAGTCTGTTTTCAAATGTATAATAAAAGCACATGAGCTAGAAAGCTCCAGACACAACATGCACCAATGGTTTATTAAAAAAATAATAACTAAAAGAACTAAAAACTGCTGGCTATCTAGTTTCAAGCTGTTTCTATCCAGTGATCAAGGAGAGAGATCTTCCACCTCTCTTAAATCATTGTGCTATATTGGTTAATCCTTGCATGGGTTGAGGGTAACAAAAAAAATACATAAAAAAAAACTATTGCAATTTACAAGAAGGACTGTTGCAAACTTTTGTCTTGCAGGTGGAGGGAGACATTAGTCAGCAGACAGGCAAAGTATTGATCTTATCTTGCACTCTGCCACTAAATGAATAAAAACAGTATATCATCCTTGGAAATTGTTTTTATCTGAAAGGTTTATGAATTCCGTGTACGTGTACAGCCTTTGAGGCAGTGATTCCAAAACAATGAAGAGGACATGAATTTACATGAAGCAATACATCTGTAAGCATTTTTTTTCAAAGTAACGCCTCCACTCTTTCTGTAACCATGGTAGTTTTTCCAGTCTTGCATTAGTATCCACTGACAACAAATGACTTGATATCAAGATGATCTGCATCTCAACACAAAACAAGGCAGGACTAAGGCAAACTCAACTCAAAAACAACCAATGGAGGGCCCATGGGCCTTAGCCCCTGGGTCTCCAATCCCAAGGCGGCCTGTGAGCTGGAAATGCCGCCGACAACAGGCTAAACATCCACGAAAGGAATCATCCAACATCTGCAATGCCTACTGGCGACCTTAAGCCCCATCTGCTGCTGTGTTTGCGTTTTTCTTTTTTAGACTTACAATGCTACGGTGCATTTATACTGACAGTGAGATGCTTGCCATCTTGCTATAGGGAATCGGTAACAAAAAGTTACCTTCGCAAAAGATTTGCTCTTTCGGTACAGTAAATCATCTTCCCTCCATCTTTTCCCAAAGGGGGATATTTGCATCACCATACATACTTTGCAGCCTCAACATTCAATTCGTGTCTCTCAGGATTTAGTAATCGTTTTTTGCTGGTTCCTCTATGGACTTAATTCCCTCATCCGTGTGATCGACATTGATAATAATTTCTATGCTCAACATTAACTCTCCCTCACTCCCAATTAAAGATGAAATGGTATGAAAATTTCACATCATAATTATAGTGACCAGAAATATTATGGTTGTCAGTAGCACTGAAAGCATTTTGACATGTTTGATCTTTCAGAGAAAATTGTAAAAGCAGCATAAATGTTTTCTTTTCTTTTAAGAAAGTTAGATATTTAACAAAGTCTGTGACTAAACTGTGAAGAACTGCTGAAAGCAAATGGGATTCACATACAAGCTACTAATTGGAAAGAGGCAATCCTTGGAACATCCAACAGAGATAAGCAATAAAGATAAAAGATAAGGACTCATTCTATGTGTATGAGTCAAAGAAAGTGATATTCAGTGGTGAATTGGGAACAGTGATAATGCATTTGTGTGGTTCTAATCCTATGACATTTCCACAATCATGTCTTATACTGAGCATCTTGTGTATTAAAGGTATAGTGGAGGTGACTGTCATAACATTCTGTGTACATCAAGGTATTTGACATTTCTATCCTTTGAAAAAATATCTGGTTTTTTTTTTTTTGGCTGATGATGCATCTTGCCAGAGAGCCAAAAGTGGGGGAGAAAAATATTTCTGATGGAAGCATGTTTACCACCGCCTAAGACAAAAGCTCTTGGGAAAATGATAAGCACATTTTGAGTGAAAGGTGAACATCATAGCTCTGCCAGAGCAGGCAAAAAGTCCCTCAAAAGTAAGACGACCGTATCCTCCAGGAATACTGTGACACACTTTAATGTATTCTAATAGTTTCTAGGCTTTGTCAGTGATAGAGAAAGTGGAGAACCGTCAAGGACATGATCAATCATGGAATTAGCTGCCTGTGCATGTGCAGCCCTTTTTTTCCCCACAGGCCCACATATTTCAAGAGTGCTACTGGATGCATTGCCTCCGTGTGCATGTCATATTAATTCCATTCAATTAGTCCAGAAAAGTAGCGACTTAAAAATCAGTCGGGATTTTTGACAACAACTGCGGAAGAAAGAGAGGAGGAAATGAAAAAGACGAGGTGCCGTGGAGGTCTTTTTGTCAAATCATAGCAATTACCGCAGCGGAACGGACATGAACCCACTGCCTGACCATTTATTCACATTCATATTAAATGAGCCAGCAAATATTTAATCATAGAGGATTTAGGGGAGCAAACGTCAAAGTTCATCTATGGTGAACGGGCTGACAGCCAGCTCAGCTCACGCTGCAGGCAAATGGTTCCACAAGTCAGCCCATAAATATTATTCGTCTTCGTCTTGGGACTCATTGTTGAATTGAGATTGGAGTTGAGCAAGACAGCTCTACAGATCTACACCTCATGCGGCCTTCACTGCAGAGCGGAATATCACAACATCTCAATAAAAAGTGATCAAAATGTACATTTGGGGTTTGGGATTTTGACGTCTGAACACAGAGAGGGAATGGATACAAAATAATGCTGTAAATACAGTACAAAAAGTGTGTGAGATAGTACGCGATGGAGCTATCATCTCGCTGTCCACAGATGCTATCAATTTTCCACTCGTCAAAATCTTTGTTGCCAAAAAGAAATCATTTTCTCAGGCGCCCGGGACCTCAAACATGATCACACTAGATGATCCTTCTTATATAAAAACATTTTGGATTTGATTTAAGTTGAGAGACCTCTAGGGAGGAGGATCTTCGCTCTCCTCCAAATCTATTTTAACATTGAGGCCAATTGCTTATATTTTGCTGTCGACTAAAAACATTTGGGTTTACCATCAAAACACAAACATCAAAGAGAAGATCAACATTTTATCTTTGACTCCCTGGCAAATACATATTTGTAACAGCAGCATATTTCATGTTAACAAAAGTATTGGAACAGATGGTCTCGACCTTTTCTTCTTTTGAATTATGACCTGCTTACATTTTTGAGTGTAACATCGGCATCTTTTTATCTTGATGGGTTTTATTCCAGGATGCCGTTTCTCACATTTTATTATATATAGATATTTATTTTACAGCTCTATAGATCTTTCTGTCATTACCTGCTTTTGTTTTTCTTGGCCTCTGTGTTTGTTCCCTATTCTTCAGGACAGATGTTTACACAATACAGACTGTGGCTAATGTTTTGGACATGACCTGAGTTAAATTTGCACTTTCTCATGGCTTCACAAAAGCATTTCACCTCAATGTGATATTTAAGTAATAGTTAGAATCAAGCTGTTTATATAACGTGTCATCTTTTCTATTCATCATTGAGCTCACAGCAAAGGTTACTCTGGCATGACGACAATCTTTTCAGGTGATTGATAGCAACTGTATTGAAACAAAAACAGGCAGGTGATGAACGATGGTGTCATATAGGGTGTCTTCAGTCTCCCAGTAGAAGAAGAGAAGAGTTAATAGAGCCACCCTGGCAGCCCTGACCCTTCTTCCCACCCCAACAAGTGTCTTTCCACTATGTCAATTCACATTAATACATTTTAATCAATTAAATCCAACAGCAAATGCAATAAAAGCTAGTAATTATTCATTTTTGTAGGGGTCAGAAGGGTCGCAGAGGGTGCAGGAGCATATCCCAGCCAACTATAGACATCGTAGGATCCAAGGAGACAAACAATCATTCACGTTCACACACATACCGTAGTGCAAATTAGAGGGTTAGTTTTTATTTATTTATTATTATTATTATTTTAAATAATGGTTACTCTTTATAGCGCAAGGGACTATTTGATGGTAAAATAAAAATAATTTACACCTATAAAATAATATGTGACCTAAATGATCCACATATGTAAAGGACATTTCTTCATTTTTCAAATCAATATTATTTATGTCTTTTTTAAAGCCTAACATTTGATTTAATACATGCCATTAAAAAGATCAGATGTCCAATTAATTTAACTGGGATGACAAGCTAGGAATGCTCATCTTTAACGCCATGGACGCGCTAGAGGCAGCAATCATGATGTCATAGCCTTTCCCAGTCATTATGACTTGGACGTCTAGCGCCATCAATGCGTTAAATTCGTGCCCTATGAAGGGTTAACTATTTTTTGACATGTAAGCTGGCGGCACTAACTCGTGGTCACCGACCGCCAAGCAATATAAATCTTCGGCGGCCTTGCATTTAGATAAAGCACTTTGCATTGTGAAAAGAGAGCAGTTGCATATGTCGAAACTAAAGGCGAGCAAACAGCTGGATGCCAAGCGTGCGCACATCAGACTCGAGTGGCTCACTGAGCACAGATGGTTGCTCAACAAAGTGCATGACCCCCTGAAAATGGAGTGTGGACATGCCTGTTCCCCTCACCAACACGTTCACATGGCCAAAGTACTTTATTCATTTTGGCAAACATGACCAAGGTAGAGTTTGGGAAATGGAATTTTGGCTCTCCATTTCACGCAAAGCCATTTTAATTAAACAAATGGTTGATCTCAGTGTGTGACTGCATTAGTGTCTGGCTAGATGCCTGATATGCTTAATTACTAGTGGCCACTCAAAAGGAAACACATCAGTCACTGATTTTTGCAACATTTTTTTGTGTCGTGAAATGTTGTCAAAGGCTTTTTCTTTTTGAAGCTTGAAGAGCATTTGCCTGTATTTATTAAATGGGACAGCCTCCCAAAGGACGGATGAATGAGACATTTGCTAGAGACGGCATTCACCTCCACTTCAGCGTTTACTCAGGAGACTGTTCCTATCATCTCATCAAACAAACGCATAAATACCTGCGTTTGTCACATTGTTATTACCTAAATGAAGTGATTTCCTAAATGACTCAATGTTTAAAGTGTGTTCAGCTCCATTTCGGACTTATTTGAGATTAAACATCCTCCATCCTCTTCAATGAGCGTAAATGCAATAAAAATCCCAATGAAGGTTGCAATCGTGACACTCTATTTGAACTGTCAGACAGCTCGGCTCTAGAGCGAAAATAAAGGAAAACGGCCCAATCCGGGAGGTAAAAGTATTTATATATATTCTCCAACAGAACTCCAAAATGTTGAGGAACACATATTGAAAACCATTGACGTTTCCTGGTCCCATGGGTTTTTGACAATGATTCTGCTCCAAATGCTTACATGAGAACACCTAAAAATATCATGATAGCAACTCCTTCAGAGTCAATCCTGTCGAGGCCGCTTAAAACGGGTGTGCTTATATTGAGTCCAAATACTGGCAAAAAATAAAAATAAAAATCAACAAAACGCTAAACTAAATAAGCGTATCTGAACAGAAGTATTGTGGTACACCGGTGTAACATTGAGCTTTACAGTGAAACTTGGGTGTGAATGCAAGAAGAAAAACCTCGAACAAAAGGCTTTTCTTTGCTGTTAATCAAAACTTCTGCCAGTCTGTCTATAAGTCCACTAACAGTTCTCCAAAAATGTTTAGCAGGTTTTTTTAGAAGAAACATGCAGGAGCTCTTCATAAAAAAATAAAAAATAAATTCTCATGCAGTCCCACAATGATTCCAGTGTTAAAACCTCGATGCAGTCATCCAAAGCCTGAGGGGTAATTCAAATACCAGTCGACTGCAGCACCGCACAGGCTGCACAAATCACAGAAAGACGATTTAAACTGGGCCTATGAAGCTTAAAAATTAAACCCGGGTTGGCGGGGAGAAGAGCTCATTGTAATCCTGATAATACTCAATGGTCCATTAAGATGGGTGCTGACCTTTTACACTGAAAGAGGTAAGTTAAAGGCTCTAAAAATAATGTAATCCTCCTCTTTGACCGCTGCACAGAAGCATTAAGCCCAGGCTTTGTAATAGAGTGATTGACGCTCAGGATGCCTCTCCATTAAACAGTCATTTGTAACCGACATAGACAATACAAAAGCGTCATCATGGTTATGGGCTCAGAGTTCAATTAGACCGCAGAGAGAAGACAATCAAAATAGAAGTGATCAGTTCCCCCTAAAAACTGTATCCACGGGAGGATTGCCGATTGATTCAGGTAATAGCACACAGAGCAGTAAACGAAAGCTAAAATGGATTCCTCAAAGGTTTTGGTGGCCGCTTGAGTGGCTGCCACACCTTCCGGCCCGATCCTCACAGATGCCCATTTGACAAACAATCACTTGAATCGGGCCTCTTAAACGGCTTTATAAAAGAAGCAATTATTCTGCAGCGGAGGCTCCATCAGTGGGAGATCAAATGATGTCTCCCACTATTCACCATGAACAAAGCTCCTCATTCATGGCCAGAGGAATATTAGAGGTTTTATCCAAGGAGACCTTTTGCCCTTATTCCTCTCTCACCTGAACTAAGCGCGCTGGATCTTGGCTTTAATTAAAAGCAAATTCTCCGAGCTCAGTTATGCTGCAAATCGCAGGCCTCTCTGCTTCAGTGGATTTAAGAGATTTCACAGGGTCTCGGCAAATGTTTGTTTGGATGAGGAAAGAGTTGAAACAAGGACATTTCTCTTCCTAATTTAGGCCTGTTTACAATAATGCACTGTTTAGCAAAGATGACTGAAAACGTGAAAGCTTGGCTCAGTTCTTTGAATTCATTTCTGTCCAATTTCATTTATTTGCATTTAAAAAAAAACTAGAACAAAAAAAATGTTTCTTTTCTTTTCCAAATGGAAAAAAAGCAACAATGTCTCAGCAGGAATTGGTGAAATATTACGAGGCAAAGATTGTTCTTTGAAAGGTGCACAAGCTCAGATCCAAAAAAACAAATTCCAAAAATGCTTCGTTTTTGGCTTTGGGGAACCAACTCATCATTATTATTTTCAACTTAGGAATGCTCATTGAAAAGGGAGTACGAGAGTGAGAGAGTAAGAATAGATTTACAAATGTCAACTAGCATTGTATACTCATTTCCCCACCCCAGAGAAGCATCTGTATGTGCACCCATTTCTGTGAATTCCTTTGTACTCGCAAAGAACCGCTAACAAACATCCATGGTCAACATCATCAAAGAGAAACAACCCGTTATGACCGAGAAGCCCGAGTGTTGCAGGGAAAAGAACTCTCAGTAGGAGAGGTATCACATAACCCCCTCCATTCTCATTTCGGTCAGTCTCAAAAGAAAAAGACACAAAAAAAACAGCCTCTTCGCAGCAAGCCCTCCACTGTAGGACTCCAGCCTCTAAGCAATTGAGCACCCACTTGTCTCTAGGGGTCTTTAAGGAGGTAGCTGAATCCCTTGGCCTGTTGTTTTGCAGTAGACCCTTTCCTTTCATTTTGAGTGACTATCATCGAAATGGAATAAAAGAATCGTCTGTAATTCTTGAAAAGAAGCGTGGTTCCTATCGTTAAAGGTTGGCAAACTCCAGAGACAGCTGGGGTGAAATGAGAAGGTGTAGAGATGAGGCTTCATGCATTAGAAGTGATCAGTATTGACTAAACCTCACTAGCCGCCTGCAAGGGTCGTTTCTCTCTGTTTAGTAAGCACCACTGTGAGTGCAGAATCTCTTCTTAAACAGCCGAATCAATTTCCAACAAGATACAAAAGAGAAAAATCGCTGTAAAATGCCTTTTTGCTTGGCTGGGTTAACGCTGTTTGACAATCACTTATTTGTTTTGCGTTTTTGCCCAACGTGCATCAGTGGAGAATCAGATAAGCCCACATCAATTAAGAATAGGATTCAAATCGTTAATAAAGATGATGTCCTGGGCGAAGGGGGGGATCCTAATCCCCAGCACCACATGCTAGGATCACTTCAGACAATGCAAGATCATTAAACAGCAGGCTGTTGTCGCTGCGTGAAGCACGCAGAGCAGTTGGCTTTAATTAAACAGTTGAGCAATCTTTATTTCCTAGTAAATAACGATTTTGTCGATGTGACGCGGACCTGTTGCAGGCTGCTTGCTATCTTCCATTTCTTTTTGTTCATGATCCATGTTTGCAATATTTGAACAAGCAGAGCGAGAGAAAGAGAGAGAGGTGTCAAAGTAAGGCTGAAAACACAATAATCAAAATTTAAACACTTTTAACACATGCATAAATGCATTAGCCGGAGGTTTCGTCTTGTTTGATTAGGTAATATTTGCAGACTAGAGTGAACGGCTCAACAAATCTCAGCCTGGTTCAAGATGAGCCTTATCATAGAGGCTAAACATGTTAATAATCCTGTTTTTTCCAGCCCTCTTGGTCTCGTGTCCTAATTGTATTACAACTACTTGGAGATATACAACGATAAATGTAGCCAAAATGCATCAACACAAGCTTTTAACGTCACTACTGTCAATTCTATGGACCATTGACCCTTCTTTTTAGACCCTGGGACGGGCAGTGATCAAATTAATCGCTGCCAGGCCTCAAGATAAAAATGAATTAGATATCTAGTCCCATCAATAGCAGCCAATGAGTATCTATAATATCAGAAAACCTACTCTACTCAATGCAACAGTCCTGATATTCTCTATAGAAATGAGTCCACCAAACTAGATAAATCACAACACAATACAAACATATGGTGCATAAATAAAACAAACACTTAATTCATTGCCAACCAAAGACGTTGATAGATGATCAATCTACTTGAACTGTAACTTCTGGCAGAAATTTTTCAAATTTCAGGGCTTTAGACACCAATAGATGTCCAATCCTCCACCAACAATGACAAAGACGACATCAATAATATTTTTTGTCATAAGAACTTTTAAAATCTAATAAATAAATACATAAAGAAATGGTGACATACTATTATTATTGTGGTTTAAAATAGCTCTTATCAGGAAGGTTTTTTTTCCCCAAGTAAATAAAAAACATACTTCCTGCAGATTGGTATCTGCATTAAAACTATAACCATAACTGAAAAACATGGAACAGAAGGAAAGGTTTAGCAGTACTAAGCCTCAAATACCATCTGCGTACCAAACACATTGATATGATTTGGTTTTAATAAGCAGAAAGACAACAGAACATGAGAGCTGCCAGCTTGTCTGTCACTCAGCTCTGTGCACAACTCAGTGTTGGGAGGCTCGCTGTGCGCGATGGCGCATGGAACGTTGCAAAAGTCTGGATGCGTTTGTCTGAGGAACGTCTGTGTGCGCGTGCACGTGTATATGCATACACACGGCAGCTCACATTGGGCGCAAAATGCGTACTGAAGCGTGTGGCTTCATCAGCCTCACGCAAATCTGCTTGTGAAGGTCGAGCAGCACCACAGGCCAGTTGTCAACTTATCTTCTCCAATTAAAAATGATTATCATTAAAAGCCCCAGTTGCATGTTCATCCTATTTTTAGTCATCTGATGATGTACTTGTTGTTCCAAAGTTGTTGCTGTCATTCACATCAGTAGCCATCATCGCAATAAGAAATGACTAAGTGGGCAGCGCTTTTGCGGGGGGACTGGAAATGTTCTTTGGTTCATGCCAGAGTTGGAGGACTTCAAAAAAAGGTGCTTGTCATTTACTGTTACGTACTATTCATCAATAATAGGCAATATATATCAGCTTGATTAATTCAGGTTAGAATCAATGTTCAATGCTTTTCTGGCATGATTCATTTGGTTTTGCAAGAATTGGCAAAGGTAACAGAGTTGCAAATATGTATTTACGGTACCTTTTTCCTCATAGGTTGAGGCTAACTGGTTTCATCTGTTATTCTTAAAGGAGCAATTTGTAAGACGGGTAGCCAAAAACTAGTGATAATAATAAAATAAAATTATACTGCATCAAAGATCCCCCCCCCCCATTGTAATATTTTCCGACATTCTCCAATAATTAAATTCTATTTCGAACCATGAATGTGGAATGTGACCTGAAGGTGTTACCACATGACACTAAAGAGCCAAAGGAAATTGAGAAAGGGTGACTTCTGCAATGACGGAAAGCGCTCAGTTACATGCGATGAAATGTGCCTTTGTATGATGTCGAGGTAAAATGGGCAGAGCATCGGGGGATTTGGGCTCTCTGACAGCTGCCTACTTTGAGCTGGCAGGAAGGAGCAAGTCTCGGTGCCGCAGCCCCGGCTATGATGAATAAAATATGACGAGAACACAGAGTGGCAGCTCACCGTTGCTCTGATGCAACATGGAACAACATCTCGAAAGCAAACACCAAAAAGAGAACACGTGAGTGTGTTTGCCAGATCGAGAAGCTGTTAAAGATGATGACAAAAGAATGAAAACTTGAGTTGTTCAAGCAAAACATCCATAAATGATTTTCTCAGTGCAATTTTCCAGGAAGACTGAGCGAGAGCTGAATTTTTCCAAATATGTATATTTTATATATATTTATAAAGGGGAAGAAGATAAAAGCTCTGAAAATAGAATGCAGCTCGCTACTGCCAATTCGTGCCCTCAGACTTGAAGGTGCTTCTTTTTCCAAGCCAGTAAGACTCGTCAATTTTTACACTACCACCAGCTCGCTGCGGGAAAACAAACTCCAATGAAAAAGTGCCAGTAAGCAGCCATACTGTAGCCCTGACCCCAAATAGCTCATCATTATAATATTTCACCAAGTTTCCTGAAAACTTAGACACTACATTCATTTTTATGAAAATATTTCCAATGTATATTCTCACAATTAAATAAAAGCAAGATGGTGCCATTTTAAATCTATATAAACTAAATACACGCAATGAACATTATTCAATCACAATTTAAGTAACAAGTGCATGAAATTAATTTTACGCTATTTGGGGATTAAATGAGGTATTATTATGGAATGAGAGCTAATTAATCAAGTATGCATAGGCCTGTGCACACTCACCAGAGTCAGTTTGACCTGCAAAGACAACATTCTAGAATGGTATGTTCCTGCCAAAACAATGACGGTAAAGGGTAGTTCTTTCACGATAGCGGCCTATAAAAGACAGGAGGTTGGCAAATAAAGATTTTGGGTCTCGCCCGAGCTAACCAGAACCTGCCTGAGCGTGCAATATGTTTGAATCCCAATAATATGACATGACCAAGGAAAATCTGCTTGGAAAATTCTATTGCTAGCCAGGGAACCATTCTGCGAGGTGTACAAAAATTTGCATCAACAAAGGATAACAGTCTATTTTTATATGTAGTCTACAAGTTGAGACTCTTAATTACAGTATAATTCAACTTGTTGTCAAACAGAATTGTGAGATGGACATTTCGTATTTGTAATCGGTCAAATATTGACTTGTAGAGTCACCGCCATGCCTGAATTGAATTAGTAATGTTCCACCTTTTGTCCCAAACTTGGCAGGGGTCAAAGACCGGATGTTTCTGTTGCAACAAACAAGAGCAAGTACTTAATTGATAGCCCAGTTACCTTGACTCAACCTTTGCGGATTTACTTAGACCTGGATGGAATCGACTTTGCCAAGGCAGCCCTCCAAATCGTAATCAAATCCAATTATGCTTGAAGATTGTTGTCACTACTGATCATTGATACTGTCACTGTGTCATCAAATGATCAACATGTAGTATCTGCCAGGTCTTTTATAACAGTGATTTTTTTTTTTACCAGAATTAAGCGTGAATGCCACTGAAATCACCCCCATTTTTATAGATGATGTTTCTATATTATAGCTGATATTAAACTCTGTTACTATATGCTTTCATTTCAAACCGAGTTACATATTTGGAATTTCTCATGCTCTGAAATGCCATCCTGTCAAACTGCAATTTGTTGCACTTGTGACAACTCATGTGAAGAGCCAGAAGACAACCACATGTTGGATATTTTTCATCGCAACCTAAAAAACAAATTCCAGAGTTGAAGCAGTTCAAAAAATGTACATGTGGGTGACTAGTGGTTAAGCTTTGGCTGAAGTCTGTGTTCTTGAGTGTGCTTGTTATCGGTGAGGGGCAGGCTGCTTTTTGAGGCCAGCCGGCCTTGCTGAAATCACAGGCAGCATCCAAGATAAAACACTCAAATCCAGAGCTAAAATGAATCAAGAAATAACTCTCACGTCGTCGATGGACATGGAAAGAAAACAAAGAGTGAAAAAGGACCACTGCAGCATAGAGCCACGGTGTTAATGTATCAGCAAAAGAAGCGCAACGCCCACCTACTGAAGCGTTACATTAAGGCCAAATAGCAGAGTGCGTTTTGGCCTCGGTGGAAGCGCCAGCAGACGGAGGGAAAAAGGTTGAGTTGGGGGTCAGCGAAGTGATGAGCGCCCGGCTCGAGCCCAGCCGAGCCCACTCCGGCGGCAGCCTGGGGAAGACATGTGCTCGCTCACCCAGACAGCCGAGGCGATGGGAGCTGACAATGTGGCAATGTGCTCTTGGCTGACCAGGTGTGCTTCATTTACCACTTGTTCCAAACATCAGCACCAGCCCAAGCAGTTTAACTGACAGATGGAGAATGTTAAGGCGGTGGAAGAGCTCATGCGTGTGCTGTGCTTACAAGCAGATCCACCAAAGTAGCTGATAAAGGGATAGACTTTAGGCGCTCAGCCTGCTTGATGCTGCTAGTAAAGGAAATGATCAGAGCAAATGTGAAAACGGAGGCTAACGGGCCCTTACTTTGAGTGCATATTAACTGCCTTGATTACCGTTGCATCTCTGGACAGGAAATCCCAGCGGACTATCGCATCATACCTTTTAAACACTCGACACCGATGACCGACAAAATCATGCCGTCTTTATTTCCTCTTTCAATTGCATTTTCAAGACTTTTCTGATTCTCGAGATGATGCTTCTCGGTGTCATGTCGCATCAGGGGACAAATGCCTAGTGAAGGTAGTAAATCAGCTCTTCTCCACCAACAAGAGCCGTTGTCTATGCCGATGCGAGTTGTGAACATGTCACTCTCAATTCCTCAAGCAATATAAACATTGAGCCGCTGCCATCCATTACAATGATTTATAATGAGTAATATTATTCATAATAAAATGTCAGAACATTTTTTTCTGATGAAGCCAAGGTAGCAAAAGAATCCAAACTTGAACGAAAAAAAACGAGTGATCATGAACTAAAAAGGGAATAATAAATTCAAGACAAGAGCTGAAAAAGGAGGAAATGATGAACAGCAGTTGTGTCTAAAAATGAGAATGTCCCAATTAAGATTTCAGGACAAATCTGCATCAAAGTTGAAACAAAAAACATATTTCAATAGTACAAGGGGCACCCTTCACTATATATCAAAGCAGAAGCAGACATGAAACTACATTTTTGAGTGGTAAGGAAGAAGAAGAAAAAGATTTGGAGAAACTGATTCTTCAGAAAAGACAATTAATGAAAAGACAAGAATAGCATCAACCTCCGATTCATTCAGTTGGCGAAAAACTGCATGAAATCCAGGCAAAACTTCACTGCTCAAGTTCTCAGTGGCCATGTAAAGGCAAAACTGCAGCGCCACCCTCAACTTAACACTCCGCTTCCAAACGACTACAGTGTTAAAATTAGCACCCAGACTGCAATTTGTCTCTTCGACTGATATAAATAGCTTGGATTCTTCCATTGCAAGAGTTAAGAACTTGGCCACATACGGCTAAAATGTCCTTCAATCTTTGTTCACTTTGCATCTATAAGAAATACTGATAAAAGTCAAATATACCTTTCTCATGATCGGCTATTTATAGAGTTTGCATACCTTAAACACTTCCAGCTGGAAGCTAATGGCGGTTATATAAGAGCAGCTGCTTGCTGGCAGAATATCATGTTTTATATTCAATCCGATGAAAAGAATAATAACAAAAATAATTGGTAATTAGTCGCCTGTCCATATAATCGATTGTGGCAGCCTTGCTCACAAGTCACTTCGGTTAAGAGTTATCAAACAATTTGTGTCCAATGTTCACTGGCATTTCTTTCCATGACTGTTCGGAGGGGGCCACTGACTCCTGCCCGACTCCACAGAGTGACCAGTGTTCTCTTGTATTTCAGTAGCACTCCTGCCAGGGCTAAAGGGATGAGTGATCATTGTGAGGATTAGGAGGGTGAAAAGATTGTCAAGGTTAACAGAGTGGTTTGCAAACAATAGTATATCAGCATTATAGTGGAGTATTCCCCTAGACTTGTTTCTATTCCAGCCAAACATTGTTCGAATAGACTTGTTTTAATAATGGCTGCTTGATTTAACTGATGATTTTTTTTGTATTTCAACCTCTAAATTTGTCATCAGCAATGCAAATGTGATTCTTTTTCCCTTTAAGTACATTAGTGTGTTGCTGTTTATTTATTAGTGAACAAATAATGGCAGATTTTTAAATGCTTATATAATTTGTATTCAGTTGTAGATTTGTCGATTATGTTCTGTACTTTTTTATTTTTCCTAATGCATGATTTAGGACTGCTGTATGTTTACAATATAAATATCAAATGGATAGTTGGCACAGTTTATAGCTTTCCTTCAATTGCAACTTTTTCCAATTTATACTTAATGTTAATAAGTCTGGCCATATATCACAAAGAAAATATTGCTGTCTATTCATTTTCTACCCATGTTTCCCATTGTTTTGGTATTGCAAATATTTCATAGGAAAATTCTTACATCATTATTGCAGCAATTCGCCTTAACGCTGGTCATTTTAGCTTGCTTTTAAATGCCCGTGGAAAAACTACTTTTAATCCGTTGAATCAAGAATTGCTCTCCCCAAGAATTTAGGAATGTCCTCTGCGGAATCAACACTTTTTCATTGCTGATTCCAAAAATGATAAATGATTAAAAAGTTCGCCATAGTAACTCCAATTCTAAAATAGAAAAAAAAGATTAATTATAGTCCCTGTAGTCTACTGATAATAATGCGTTTCAAACTAAACAAATTAAAAGGTCAACAAGATCCTGGAACAAATTAGATTTAACTCTTAAAGAGGAAATGACATGACATTCCATGACAACCTTTTTATGTTCCATCAGTTTGTTTGCTATTCTGATTTAAAAAGAGAAATACTGCAATGTGCTTCTTATATTCAGAGATAGGAGTCCATTTTGCACCCCAAAAGTAGTTCCTTCCCCAGATAGAGGACTAAAAAGCGCCAAATGATAATCTCCTTTTCCTGTTTGACAGTGTGGGTGGTGGGGGGCATCCAAGGCACAGATATACACATCTTGATTTAGCCAAGTTGTCCATTTCACAGCATCCTGACAAATTTCTCCAGCTTGTGACAGCCCAATTAGGACCGAGAAGACTGAAGGGAGATCTGAAGCTGCCACTGACAGACGCAGAGGTGGGTGGTTAGTGGTGGTCTGTCGGATGGGGGGTGGGAGGGACGAAGGGTGATTTGCGCCGTCTGATTCTTTGTCACACTGGGGCTCCTTTTGCTGCACTGTTAAGACATGCCTTGTCAACATCGCCTGCCATCCACTTTACAGCAAAACTTGGCTTTTCATTCACAGTGCTGTCTAACTTAAGTATGGATGTGGTTTTTATAGATCAACTGACGCCACCCTGGGCAAGTGGTGGTCTCAAAGCTCAGGAAGCCCCACTTGGCTCCTCACATCTACTCTGTGGGTCTGCCAGATCCAAGAAATACATTTATTTTTCATTTACTTGTCATGTTTTTTTTTTTTTTTACACAGGGCTATCATTAGTGGTTTGTTTGATTTAAAAGGTAAATTGTTGTTGTCACCACTGATTCAGTCGTTTTTCCATTTTAACTAGGACCAATACAAAATTGTTTTTAACACCGTTCAAACAAGCACGATTGTGTTGAAAGAGAAAACATGCTAACAGGAAAAGCACCAACTCTGGCAAGTGTGATTGAACGTCAGCATGGACACATCTACAGAATCCTAGTACTAAAAAGGGCAAACCATTTTCCTTTCTTTAAAAAAACCTTATCCATGTACTCATTTTTTATTCATTTAAATGTGTCAGGGTTGTTAACAACAATTTATTCATATTTATAGAACCCTTAAGTAAGTACATTACCATTTCATCTAAGTGCAGTGTTAATGCTGAAACTGTGGCTTATAAAAAAAAATACTAACTAAAATCCCCTTCCTGAACATTTTAGCCAAATACACTAACATGTTTTAATGATGCTCCTGGATGGAGAGCCAAGTATTCTTTGAGAGGGTACTTGCTGTACAATGTTTGCCAAACACTACTCTGGAAGCACTTAAAATTCTGCACAAATTTAGTTTGGATATCATCTTTCTGTCCTGTCATCCAGTTGAATGAATATTCAGATGTGCATTTCCTCTAATGTGACTGGAAAAAAAACATTCTTCCTAAATTCATCTGCCTGTTTTCATCACGCTTAACACCAGCCTTTCTCAATGGATCCAAATGTAATCATGAAGGCAAGTCTGCGGCTGAGCAGGTTAGGTATCACTTTTTTTCTGTAAATGCTTTAAGTTGAGAAAAGCGCTGTTATCATTGAATGGAGTAAATAATCAGTTCGAATAGTAGATTTCTTCACTACACAAGCCCCATAGGGGGCATGTTTACATGATGTCTAGGGACTGCCATTGAATGTGATGTATTATAGTACATATAAATTATGCATCTTAATTTTCCTCCCTCCCTCTTTGCCTTTGGCATTCTGACTCAGAACTGTAATTTGGAGTGTTACATTGTTTAGCATCTTGACTGTTCTTCCAAGAAAGCCATTAGTCAAAAACAAACTAGGCTTGAACCGGCAACGTTCGGGAGCCCAAAATTCCGACAGGGAAGTAGCTTAGCCAAATCTTTATTAAAGGAATTTGTGGCTCCCCACGGTGGAGCGGCAGGTACACAAAGCAGAGCCCAGCTGTTTCACGCCGACAAAGGGCCTTTTTGTGAGGCGGGGGGATCCCATTGAAGTAAGGACGAGGGGTCCGCTTCTCGAGGTGAGCAATTACAGTCTGATGTGCTAATCTGAGCAACTGGCATGGTCTCAAGGTCATCTGCTGAACACGGCGTCTGTGTCACTTTACATGCACAGGGTGCCTGCTTTTCTTTGGCACATTTTTCCATTTGCTCAATTACTATCGCACCTCTTCCTGTCACCTTGCTTTCATACAAACACAGACAAATTCAGCTGGACTGGACTGCTGCCTGAATGAGAATGGGAGCATGACGGAGTTGATGACTGAGGTTTAAAATGACCTTTAGAGGAACTTAAGAAAGCGACTTCCTTTTGAGCATGTTAGATTTCTTTTATATACACAACCGACACAACAATAAGCCCACGCCTGTAATATTAAATCATTTTAGTACAAGGCGCTTTCTCTCCACGAAGATAACAATGACAACAGTCCAAATTAAACCAGCTGCTTGGCTTATATTATTATATATTTATATATTTTCAGTAGATTAGACATTAGAGCAATCTACTCATAGTGTGTTTTTGCATTTGTTAATGCTTCATATCACATTTGCTACTCTGCAGTATGGGTCAACATTTGCAAATGGGTATTCATTTAACAATGTGCTCATTACTGCACTTGTAGATTGCTATATTATATAACTGCAATCCATCATACTTAGGAGTATTCTTAGTATTTGGCCTCTTTCAGGACAATAGAGGTAAAAAAAAAAAACATCTCTCACTGTGATGCAATATGCTGTAGTTAAAATGAATGCCTTAAAATGGGCCAGACTCTTATCCAAAAAGGTAAGTGGAAATAAAATGCGAAATGCAAGGTCAATGAATTCCCTTTTTGGCTCCGGATAGACCGAAGGCAATTACGTTGCACTGTTGTTGAAATATTTGTGCCCTTGATGTCTTGCAAAGACAGTGCACTAGAAGATGAACAAAATGCCGTTTCAGTCCTACACACACATCACATTATCCTCTCTTCATATCATACCTGACAGAATAAGACAACATCTGTGCCTTCAGTAGGAAGCAATTCTACGCCTGAGAGCTTCACCTTTGGTAGCCATTTAGACATTCCGCCATTATCGCTAACTAAATATGAACCCAATCTACATAAGGATCCAAAATAGTAAAAACCCACACAGCGCTTGAAATTGGCTCCCTTCGAGTTTCTCCCGTCATCAAAAGTAGCTATTCGAATTAAAAATAAGATTTTAAATTGCTTTTTTCCCCTCCTTATTCAATACTAACCCACTTTACGTAAATCAGCTTATAGGCAAGTGCCAATTTACGGCAAGGAATATAATTTGTTTCAAAAATTTGAAGTAAATTATACTTGATTATTGCAAGAGAAGAAAAATCTATATGTTTATATCAGGCCATCAGAAATTGGGCCATTTGACTAAGGCCCTTTTTACACAAACACAATGCAGATAAAACATAAGGTTGTTTTCTTTTATAATTAGATCGGCAATAACATTTCCAAAGTAAAATGCAAATACAGAACAAGAAGTTTCATTTAATTATCGTGTCCACTGCTGTTTCTCATTTAAAAATGTACTTTTAATACTCTATACTTAAAGGAGTTAAAGGATTATTTAATTTTTTCCGTACTATAATTTTGAACACAGTGGTAGAATAGCTTTTATAGCTATTTTGAACTCCTATTTCACTTCGAATATCATTTTGAGCAAAAATACTGCTGTCTGAAGGTTTTCTGTTATAGTGAAGATCGAAGTTCAACTTCCCATAGCGCATCTGGTACCTCTTCACACAACAAACAAGCATCCGTCAGTTATTGTATTCCTTTTTACCGTTTCCTCATGTCACAATCAACGATCAATTCCATATTGACCACTATCCTTACCTATTAATTCATCCCCAATTGGATCATTAAAGTTCATTGGTATATCGATGTTCATCCCCTAAATAGGTTTTATTGCTAAAAACTCATTAACTACTAAGGATGTAATTTTAAGCCTATTAAAACCTAACTGCTCACTCCAAGAATGTTTTTTTAATTTAATTTTTCTCAGATGGACTTGCTGCAGGAGTGTGTGGAATGAGATTAAAGTTTTATTAATTTTTTTACATTATTTTTCATATCCTTGGATGTCATTTTACTGCACAACAAATTGAGCTGACAGTACCCATAATTTCATTTTTCAGGGTATTCATTTGGTCTTCTTGCCTTGGGTTTCTGCCAAAGTTTTCTCATTAATATTTGACACTTTGCATGTATGTGGACTACAATTATTCCTCAAGGAAAATAAGAATTGCTCTTTTTTTTTTAATTTTTTTTTTACAAAACTAAATGATTCTCTTACTTCCACTTCAAGAAGCGTATTTTAGTCAAAAGTCAAGCATTTGCTGGGACTTTCTGGCTCCAAAATCTTATTTCAAGTCAAATAAAACATTCAGTGGCTTGATGCTAATCACATGATGCCTCAAGGCTGGAGGTTGCAGATGTTCCGAGGCAACGCACAGTAGATGGGAAGAAAATAGAACCAGGGGAGTAGGCCGGCCGGCTGTTGCGAGCTGAGAAAAGATCCTCTTGGCTGGGAAGCTGACGAATAGAGGTAGGAGGTGCGGGTCGTGGGAAAGAAGTGACGATGATAGGATATAGGATGTAGATGGCATATTTTAGAACCCGTGGAAACCTCCAGACGGCTTTTCTCAGTGCTCAGGCTGTACTCTGGATATTAGTGGGGGTGGATAAAGAACGGCGAGGGCAAGTCTTGCATCATCAGACACATAAAAAGTTCCAACCAACATCACACCGGTGCCTGTTTCAAAACCTAACGTTTGCAAAACTGTACCAATAGTCTCCTGCTGGATGCCAATGAACTGAAAAGAGTGAATTAAATGTTACCTTACCTTGTTAAAGTAGCTAATTGACTCATTTAAAGTAGCACAGTAGCAGCCAATAAAGATTCATAAAGTACATACCAAGAGATATTATCTGACCAAAAGACACTGGTATTCTCATAGTACATCTGAAGGTAGTGATTATAAGGAAGTGTTTTGCCAAGAGAAAATAATGTCTGGTGTTGAGAATAATCCTTCCATAAGCTGAAAATCTGTCTGAGATGTGCATTCAGCAAGGTTGACCCTCTCCTTGGATCGGTACAGAGATAACTGTGTTTGAAAGATTATCCTCTTTCCAAAAAGCTCCTGTGTGTTTTTGAGGAAAACAAGTAACAGCATGTAAGAATGCCTAATTTGGCCGACTAATGCGATATTCTGCTTTTTGCACATTTGACATTATCAAGAGTCTGAGAGGTTCCATGCGTCACGAGCTGTTAAAGTAGAGCATTTAATGCCAGGCTATTTCAGTCCTTCCTCTAATGAGGATCTCGACATTCTTTTCTTGATGGCGAATTCCGATAGACCCTATCAGGAGCGAGTGTACACACAGGTGCGACTCGAATGACACCTTTGTCGTGTCTCAGTAATGGCAAGGACGAGAGAGCAAAGTCTAATTCTTGTCAGCCCCCGCGGCCATCTTCAAAGCCCACGGCCATTGGATATGATCCACAGCACGTCCCCGAGAGGTCGCCGGGAGGATGAAAAGATAAGCTCTGGAGGAATTCAAAGCCTTCACACTCTGCTGCCAGCCGCCCCGTCACCACACAAGACTTCAGTCCTTGCAAAGAGCACGTCTCCATTGCGGCGGGAGCCCAACTTGAACTCCCCTCGAATTGACCAGCAAATGTGGCGTATAATTGTTGAGGCTGAAGCTCTTTTTTTTGCCGTCATGGCAAAGAGGGGACGCTTCTGGTGGCGTGAAAGGCTGCGACATTGACCGCGATTATTCACAGCGGCAGAGGCAACAGCAGGCTCTCATTCTTCAGTGCACAAATATGAATTGCATTGACTTGGCATATTTCTCTGACGCTTGTTCACCTCTGCCTCGGGCTGGACGCAGTCAGCGGGGGTACACTGACACTGCCAGCAATGCAAATCACATGATTTTTATTTTCTCCTAATGAGCGCTCACACATTTGTCCACCTTTAATAATGCTGTAATGGGATTCAAAATTCCATTAGCGGGTGTAACCGCACTGAGCAATAGGGAGGGGAGCTATAATTTCTGTTAAACAGTGACACTCCTGCTATTGATCAATTCGACTGGGGCTGGACGGACGCTGAAGTGATGAACTGAGTGCTGTGTCGCCGCCGGTGTAACTCGGGCTCTGTCGTGCACTACGTTTCTTATTTACTGCCATCCCGATGCTAAGAGAGCAGCCGCGTGACCAATTAGTTGGCATTCATCAACTGATTTCAACAGAGCTGTGACCGGCGCAATTATTCTTCAAGTCACCGTAAACCTCTTGTTTCTTGCATTTTGCGCAAAGCGCTGAGTGCATAGTTCGATACGGTGATCTACGGTGTACCGAGGCCATTTGAAACAATGGAGGGGGAGGGTCAGTGGTTGGGGTGGTGGTTGGGGGCACAATGCTGAGCATGCAGACGTTCACTCATTAAAATCATTAACAAGACTGTGTGGAATCTTGTTCATGACTTTAATGAAAGGGTGTTGCTAAACGCCAAGGTGATTTTCAAGTCATGTCAACATTTGGAAAAGATGGTGATAATTGGAAAATAACTTCATCAATTAAGCATGAAATACAAGCAATTTTGACATCAGGTTATTTTCAATAGTTCAATGGGTGGAATATACACTTTTAGACGTATTCAATATTATATGTCCTATTTCTATTCACATGCCGTTTGTGTTGCGAACAACGTGGAAAGATCACAGACAAATACACATGTAGGGAGAGATTCAGAGTAAAAAAAAATGCGGTATCCCATCCACTGTGGGTGGAATAGATGGGCGCCTTGCTTAAGGGCACGACTGTAGTAGCCAGCAAACAGACTGAATCTATCCAATAACGAGCCATCATTTTTGAGGGGGAGATTTTATCTCAAGCGGGCCTAGAACAGATGAACTATTCCGTTGTCAGAGATGTAGTACATTATATTATATTCTAACTGTGGTTGTACCTTGCAGTGGTGATGGCGAATTCCAATGCGTGATAAATTTCTGATAGTTTATCACATCATCAATGAAATGCCAAGAGCAGAATTAAAGGAATGTAATGTTGTGAAAATTTTACAGAAATATTATGAAATTTATGTCACTTATCATGACAGTCATCATCTTTAAATAGGCTCTTACAAAGGGTCTCATTTGAATATCTCTGATCTGACCGCGTACACACACACACAAGCGACACCAATATTTAATGGGTTTACTAATCTTTTAAACCTACATAAATGAATAAGTGACAGGGCTGTGGGTTTATTCGGGGGGGAGGGGGGGGGGATGTGTTCTGCATCATAATTGGCACTGGTTAAAAATTAGCAGGGAGGCTCAAATGAAAGTCCAGCTCCTTCTCACTTGGCTGTAAATGAGTGTAGCCCGAGTTCCTGTGTGCATCTCAATCCATTTTTTTCTCCAACTCTTATTGAGTCGAGGCACCCATTTTACATTTGAGAAATTGCACAGCACACTACCAGACAGAAATCCAACAAAAGGAATGACCACGGAAATAATAACGGCAATTCTTTCTCCATTCACAAAAGGGAAATTGTGTGGAATCAGGGCTGGTTTAATTCAAGACTATTCTGATATACAACAAAGAAGTCATCTTATTCTGCTGTATGACTTGCAACAGGTGGATGTTCAGGTTTATTCTACCTTCTGCCTTATTGGAAGCATAATATTTCACACATTTTATGAATTGACCGATGAAATAGATGTATTAATTATCATAATGGCACCCCTGCATAGTAATCTAACAAACTGGTTGGGAATAAATGTTTTATCCCATCAGTCGTATGACAGGACAAGACAAACATCTGTCACACAGTTCTTTCAGTGGGATAGACAAAAATAAAACAATTGAATAAAATGACCCAAACTATCAGATAAAACAAAACAAGGTATATATAAATATTTTTTTAAAAACAGATTAGGTAATTTCTTTTTTCTGGAAATCATCCAAATTAAAGCGATTCCTAGTTTCACAAGTTTCAGCACAGAAGGGGAGAAATAGAATAAAATACGCCTGGGTTATTTATTATTCTGGTCTCTTAAACAGCAGTAATCTAAAACATTAGAACACTCCCGTAACCTCTCTAAAAGTGCTCACTCGGGTCCTGTCCACTAAGATCCGGCTTCAAAAAAGAAAAGAAATAAAGATTAGAAAAGCTCTTACTTACCTCCGCCGGGAAAGGTCTTGGGAAGACGATTTGTTGTGACAAAATGTTTTATCTCCACGCCAACTGGGGCTTGAAGTCAGCATGTTCTCGGAGAAGCAGGCGAAGGCAGCCCGCAACGCCTGTGCGGAGTTTCTCCAGTGCGTCCGTCTGAGTGCTCTTCAATAATCTACAACGCCGCAGATGTGCCGCGACACGCTTGCTTCCAGCACCCCCGAGAGGGCGACACTAACTAACGGGGACCCCGCAGGTTCACCCGTCCGCTCCTCCTGGCAAAGGCCACCCAGCCACCCTCCTCCTCGGCTTGTCCGAGCCCTGGCATCTGCCTCGGCCACCTCGGCGGCGTGCAGTCAGTCAGGCGGGGGATGAGCTTTCTTAGCAGTCCGGAGCTTGAAGGACGGCGCTCGAACGCTGCTGGAAGAGGCAGCGTGAGCGCGGCACAGATCGCTCCAACCGCGGACCGACAGCACTGCCTGGTGCACTTAAAGAGACACGGCAGAACGGCAGAAAGCCGGTGCCGGGCCGGGCCGGGGCAAAGTGTGGACTGACTCTTTTTCGAGTCTCCCTGGTTTTGCAGAACACGCGCGGCGACGACGGCGTCTCCAGTGGAACACTCACTTCTTGCTGATTTCACTCCATTCCCTGTCTTTCTTGGAATTTTTGGGAGAGGGAGCATGTGCAAAAAACATAAAAGTGTTCTATAAACTCCATTCCATCTGGAGTTCACCATAAAACTCAACTACTTTACTTTATTTAATATTAATCCTTTTTTTTTTTACTTATTTGCATGCACACTTTATGGTGAAGCTTTAAACCTTATTGTGGAGTGGGCAAACTATTCCACAATGCAGGTTCTGGTTTTCATTCCAACCCATAAAGAGTACACCTTTTCACCAATCAGGCGTCCCGCAAGTGCAATCAGTGGATTGCATTCAGGTGCTTCTTGTTTTCTGCAGAAATCTCATTGGTCAAAATGTCTGTGCTCTATCGGTTGGAACAAAAACCTGCAACCACAGCAACTCTCATGGACCGGTTTGCTGACCCCTGGAATAGAGATGGGATTGAACCCTCGACCCCACAACTGTGAGACTGCACTAACCACTTGACGCCGGGCCATCAACCATTCTGTTCAAATAACTACAAATCCAACAATGCAGTATACCATAGAAGACATTCTCAAATGTTATCAATCAAAATTGGACGTCTACTACCGTCAATCGCATGCAATGACTTGATAAGAAAAAACATTGATTGCTACTTCAAACCCTCAGCATATTGTATTTCAGTTTTATTCATTGTGATTTAATTCATGTAGCTTTTGTTAACATTGTATTGATTTATTAGTGATACATGAAGTTATATATTTATTTAAATGATATAAAAATAGAATATTGATTTTAATTGTTGACACTTGCCTTATAGCAGCTTGAAGGTCTTAAATGACAACTTTTGACTAATTGTCCTTGTACAATAATAACATGAATTCATCAGCAGTTCAAAACAAATTTTCTTGACTTTTGCATTGAAAAATTAATAGCCTATTAATTTGTTTCATTGATAGAAGAACATGATAACTCGACACAATTACGCTGTCAGATCAAATCAGTGTGAAAAAACAAAACTATAAAAATGTGTTTGACAGCCTTCAGTAAAAAAGTATGAGGTGACTAGCTATGATTTATGAGTTGAGCAAAATAAAGAACTGCACTTAATGATTCAATTCGTGTATCGCACACAAAATTTCCAATGTCACTCATTCCAGTAATAGAACTGCTTCCTGTTCGGAATTTGCGTGTTATCACGGATGGACGGGTATCAAATTTTCTAAAGATTAATTATATGGCACAGTTGTATGCAATGCTGTTGCATTTTTGAACGGTATTGATGGTTTCTGAAATTGTGACTGACATTGAGGCTATTATGGGCAGGACTAAATCAAGCTTATTAAAATGTCCATCTTTATAAAAGGGGAAACAATCAGATTTAAAGTGTATGTTTACATATACAAAGTCAATTTAGTTTTGGTCACCTTAAAGAAAAAATACTTCCCAAAGTTGGAGACGGAAGCAAAGTTTTAATTGTTTTTTGAGCTGCTTCCAACTATTTTTTGCCACATTTTTAGCCTGTCGCCACACATTTCGATGACACCATGCAGTCAGAAAACTTTGTGTGTATTACATCATCCTGCACACAAACCAGGAAGTTGCAAACAAGCTCACAGTGATGACAGCTTGGAAAGTATATGCTAAGTAATGCTTGTTATTTCTATTTCAGAATAATGCGCTTATCCTGACAATAGGTTCAAGTCTATTTATCACACTTGTAGTCTGCTGGTGTACACATGCTTTCTTTTTTATTTTCATACTGCTTTTGAGGTCGCATACCAGCTTATCTTTTATTTACAAAATATGGTGAACACTTTCACATTGAAGGTTAGAAAGAAGCTTTTGGATAAAGGACGCATAATAAAAATTAAAAAGATAAAATTCCTTGTCAAGTAGCACTGGGCTCAGTACAAAAGTTGCCACAATTGAGAGGAACCTTCAAAAATATATATACGGCTGCTGATTGGACGATGCCTTGGAGGTTGTCAAGGTGGAATTTGTACATCAAATCAGGATGAGTTGTTTTGCTTGCAAGCTTCGGTTATTATGGAATGAGGCAAATATCAGCTTATATGGTTACCAATTTCACATTTTGATTCCACTCCAAGTATTGTTAGTATTTTAAAAAAAGGTTTCCAAGCCTAGAAATTTAGAAGAAATTGGGCTCAAGTGGGGTTTATACATATGTGCTCGAGAGTAATCAGTTGCAGTTTATAGAGCATTATTCTACATTAAGAGTTCACCAATTTGAAAAGGAAATTATAGCGTGATAAGAAAAAGCTCCCCTGCCAGCAGCGCACATGACAATGTCTTTTGGGAGATGATGACTGCGTTACTGTAAAAATGGAACATAGCAATGGAAGCGATAACATCAGAACCAGTGGCATTGAGCACTAGTTTTTCTTTAAAATGCTGAAACGTAAAAAAAATAAGAGATTTGAGTGTCTTTATATACATGCTAATATATTTACAGAACATATTTTATCTCGGTAATGATTCTTTTAGTATATTTGCACAATCTAATGAGATCCAATGTAGCTGATTCAGTGTTTTTTTTTTTTTTTGTTGGTTTGATTGTGTTTGCTCTGGTGCTTAGCGTAACTGGATTACAATGGAAAATAGTATTTCATTCTTCTCAATAACAAGCATTTTTTTCAGTCAAGACATTTTTTCTGTTCGTCTGTTTGTGCATGCTAATGAATTGGAGTTAGATTCAGTGAAGGCCAAGTGACAAACAAGCGTGTTTGCTTGGCCAGATGGCGGCCAAGTGTAACATAGTTGGTGTCGAGCCTCGAAATAGAAGTAACAAACGAGCAGGGTTTGAAAAAATGCATGTAGGAATCCTGACGCTTTTAGTGCAAATAATGACATTAAGATGAGTTTTCTTTTTGCCTGCTGTGAATTTCGATTTTAATCCTGACATCCACAGCTGTTTCACCCTACTCAAACCCACCTCCAGATGTTCAGCCGCTGTGCGATTGCTGCTGCGCGAGGGATTTCTACAGTCAGATTGGGGTGATCATCCATTCTGTGCGAGCACAAATCTCCTTGTGAGTAAACTGCGTCTCTTCAATCAGGCCCGTCACTCTCATCCCTGACAGTTGCTGCAATTAAATCAATGTCCTCGAGCAACCGTATTGGGTAGATCTTTAAAGAGCATTTACACGCAGAGGTGATTCACATGCAAGCACAGGCAGGACACACACAAGATATGCACGCCAGGATCTCCAAGAGGATACTCGTCGATCAATTTTACGCAAAAGGGGAGTTAATGAAAAAATGTCGCCCTACCCGTGAGGTTAGTAGATGTCTCATGGATCATCAGCAGATTGAGTAGGCTATTAAATGTTGGCCTGTCCTTAAGGGATCTCGTGCTGACACAACAGAGATGACTGTGCATATTCCGGCGGCATTAATTCATGGTTTGGTTGTTGTCTGTGCTGTCGCTCGTAGTGCTGTCATCTACAATTACTCTTCCCCGCATGGTGACTCAGAGATGGTCTCCAACTTAGAGAGGCACTTTAAAAATCGCCAGTGCGCAAGTGGCGATATTACTCACACTGAATAAAGCAGACAGGACGGGACCGCAGCCAAACAACAGCATCCTAAAATGTATATGTTTATGGGGGGCAAAAGGATTTGTTGCTTTATTTGTACAGACAGCACACGGGAAAGCCTCGCATACCAGCATTTGCAAATAAATGCAAAGCATCCCCTCGCTTGTTCCGCCTGGCTCCAAGACAAACGGGTGTATTGCGAGAGGGCAAAAGTGGAGGATGCCAATCAGATAGGGGATACAATTGTAGGCCGACCCACGATTGCCGCCCTCTCGTGTGTCACCGTCACAAGTTAGCTTGATTATGTGTTGGCCTTTGAGAGATCGCTGCTGGTTTATTCACCACTCAGCTACAAAGACAAGTAAATAGATGATAATGGACTCATTGTGCAAAATCTCATCTCTCAGAGGAACACGTTGGCGGAGGCATGAAACGGGTGGGAGGTGGCGTGTGACTTTGAGAATGTGACCACCAGTAAAATCAGCCCTCTGATGGGTCTGTTTCACGTCGATATCTGTGTTTTGTGCACAATCTCTAACAATTAGACCTGCTACACGTCTCATGGTATTCTTCTCTTGCTGTCATTTACTAAAACAAAACCCTGCCTTAACCCATTCACTTCCACTAAATCCATTTAAACTGCTATTGATTCATTACGTCTAACTATCATTGATGGCGATGGGCGTCAAACGAATCCCCCGAGACAAATTGGATTGGACGTCTACCACCATCAATGGCAGCCAATGGGTTCATTAATTCCTTTCCCATACAGAGGGTGCTGGAGCTCAGGTTGGGGACAATAGCAGGGCACAAAAATACAGACAAGCCAATGAGTTAATGCTACTTAAATACAGTTTTAAATATTTTTTTACCTGATTGCCATGATCTATTTAACAAGTAAAAGTTGAAGGATTCCAAGTTAACCCCTGGATTCTTTGGTTTTTAAATGAAAGCTACGTTCATAAAAAAAAAAAAAACTGGACTCACCTGGTGTAAAACATTCATGCTGCTAAACGTATACATTAAGCCATTCTATCAGTGGAAATAGTATGCACAATGCCATAGATCATCTGTTTGTATTCTTGAAGGTTGTTCCACCCAAGGGATTTATTCTGCGCCTGTGCTGAAAAAAAATAAAAACCTCTCGAGAAATCCAGCGAGGACAATATCTGGGGAGATGCTCTACAGCACAATTTTTCTTGAGAAATTAGGTTGCCTCGCATTCTTTCAAATCAAAAGCAGGATACTAAAGATTATATTGTTTTTGTCCGTCTTTTTGGAATGGGTGCCTGCTAGGAGTTCCCAAAAAGGGTCAATAAAAGGCTGGGAAATGATAAGAAATGCACAAAACACTTTCTTTGTTATCTGGAACATTCCATGGGTGAACATTCTCATTGGGGAACAAGTCAATCTAATGAATTGGCATGAGAGGAACTTGGCCGAAAAGTTCCGTTGGTCAGAAACAACAATGTGGCAAGTTAAATCTAATTCAGCACTTTAAGAGCTTTTCTATACTACATCCCAATGATTTCTTTTTTAAAGAATGAAACATGTCAGAGTTTTCATTTTTTGAAAAGCAGTGCTGGCATTAAAGTTCAATTTGAGTAAATATTTTTTGGGCAAAAGTAGTAGATTAGATTGAAAATAAATTATTTTATTCTTGTTGTCTATTCAGTTTCTTTGTTTGGAGGCAAATTGTTGTGATCTTTTTACAATTTTACACAATATGCCAACTTAATGGATGCGGTTGAAGGGTAAAATTACAAAGACATTGCAGGGATGTCAGACTTTTATATTGCCGCAGACTGTTGTTTGGTTTAAGGTCTCTTGAAGGTAACGCGCATGAAATCAATCAGCCACCAGCTTTTATTTTATGTTTTTAAAAAACACTTGTGACAGGGATCTTTTGTGTCTCTGTTGAAGACATGGTTTGAAGTAGTAAGCCAGCATTAATTGTCACTTGAAATCAATAAAGTTCTACTAGAAAAACCTTGCCAACAGCGTACCACTGAAGAAACATCAGAACTGTAATGTGACCAATTTAAAGTAAAGAGCCAGGAAAACAGAAAAACCTAAACACATAAACATCTTTTGTAAATGGTGGAGTGTAGATTATCAGCAGCACAAGGATCACACTCTACAACACCTGGGTAACTATGTCATGTATTTTTTTCCTACCATTTCATTATTAAAACCCTAAATTGAAGATCTATCTCAGCTAAATAAATATCAAGTCCAGACAATCCACCAAAAAACATTTCCCACATTCACATGAGTACATACAATATAATGGGAGTCACCAAGAGAACTATTAAAAACATCTTTTCCAAGTAAAAATGCAAATGCCCATCAATGATTGCCCTGAAGCAGAGACACATCTATTTAACAAGATGTGTATTACTGTACAATTTAACTGCAATTCCTATTAAATTAGATAATAACCAAAATATTAGAAACACTACTTCAAATTATAGTATGCATTGCAGAAAACTGAGCATCAGTATATCTGTTTATGTAGACTCAATTGGGAAGGTATACTGGATATATTTTGTATGTAGTTGCATTAAAAATGGTCAAATAAAAGACACTTTCAGTTTGCAGGCTGCTGCCAATGTCATGTTCCAACATACAGATCAACATGTGCATTCGTAATTGTCACTTTGGAGTGCTATTCTTACTCTATTCCCATGCAGATCAGCACAATGTAGATTTGCATCAATACAACTGGCCTGTTTTCAAAAGCGACTGTCGAAATTAATTTGAAACTCACTTTCTCATTAACTCCTGAGATATTGCTAACAAGTTACTTTCTCATGTCAAACAGTTGATAATCATGTGTCATGTTCATTGACCTCTGTATTGATCTATTTTTTCAAACTGCCCGCTCCACAGTCCCCTTCCTTAGTATCGCAATCACAGTATGCATGTGAGACCAGACCAATAAAAATCACCATTCTCATTTTTCTTACTGAAGATGAATTATTCAATTTGGGTGGGTATGTAATGGTCCTATAAAAGGTGGAATCAATTGAGCAATGGCAGATGAAAATACCCCTTACTCTGGAGTGTTTGTTTTTCTCTGTTGTGCAACTCAAGGAAATCAAGGCCATTTCTAATTATGATGTCAACTCATTTTCTACAAACTGATACAACCTGTATTTTGACTCAAATGTCGCTTTGCAATTATCGCCATAGAATCTGACTGCCAGTACTGCCTACTTTTTCTTTTTTTCACCCTCTATTCGACAGTGACGGAAAATGCATTGCTGCGGGTTTAATTTTTTCTCTCCTGAAAACATAAACACATAAATAAAAAATCCATGAAATGCTCTCCAATCATCACATATTTACTTCGTGACAAAACAAAATGGAATCGTGATGAGCAATTTAAGATCAAGGATAAAAGGCAAAAAAAAAACAGCTCACATGCGCTAAGGCTTTAACAAATAACTTAGCAGCTGGGGGAAAAAATACAACCTTGGCTTCTATTCCCCCTGAAGAAACTGTAGTTTACATGGATGGTTGCATCACTGCACTTTGCGGCAACAACACTGATTGTTAATCAATAAGCCTGTGGAGAAGCTTTAATAGGTCGGTCTTACAGTTGCGTTTGCAGATTGCACCAGTTTGGTTTCTACCGTTGGTAGAGTTGATTAGAGGCGGAGAAACATTTTGTCCCAAGGGCCAAAATTCGATTGAGGGATTGGGCGAGAAACAAATGGATGGCATATTTGTTTGAATTAATACATGTGAATTAATACATGTAAATCAGTAGAGATACTCACATTCAGTTTCAGCAAGGACAGGGTTAAGGTTTGATCTAAGGGTGTCCAAACTGGTCCTCAACGACTGCAGTGGGTGAAGGTTTTCGATCCAAATGATAAAGAGGATACATTTTCACCAATCCATTTTTTTAACGGTGCAATCGTTTGATTGCAGTCAGATGCTGCTCGTTTCAGGAGGAACCTCATTAGTCGGGATAAAAGTCTGCAACTATTGCAGAATGGTTTCTGTTGGTTTGAAAATGCGGCATTATAAAAGTCAGACCATTTTAGAGACTTGAATTAGATTTTCATGCTTTTGCGATAACCCCCCTTTTTTTTCAAAGACCTAACCAACAGCTGAAGTTTCTGCACAGGCCATTTTTGAGGTTTCTGTTTACAAAAGAGAATATTCAAAACATAGGTTGGAATACAGTCTAATCCTAGTTTCAAAATTCCAAGGGATTTCTGTCAAAATGAGTTCAAGCCATTTAGAAACTCACCACCACTTCTGAGGTGAGTGGGCATGTATTAAGCAGGAAGTGGGCAGGTACTTGCATAATAAGGTGATATTCTGACATCATATCACTCCCACTTCAAATCTGCTCACTGGCAGAGCTGATTGCCACAAATATGTAAAGAACATACATATGGGCCATATACTTATGCAGGGAATAATCACGCAAAATATTACAATAGTTCTCGTCGATTTATTATTCCAATCATGCATCTGCTCGGGTCATACTTACTCAAAACACAGGCTTTACAGACAGTCTGTCGGCTAAAAGTTATCTTTAGAGTTGCAATTTCATCATCATGGTAGTATTCATTCATCTCATTCATCTTTATCATGTAACGAGACATTCGCCAGGTCACCAAAAGTAGTGAATATTTGTCATGTCTTTTTTTTAAAGATATGGTCTCAAAAATAACATTAGGAGCTGATTAATTGAGTTTATTATTCACTGTGGCATCATTCTTATTTCAGAGGTGATAAGGACCGTCTGGCTAAATGGAAATACTGTGAGTTAAAAGGTGTTGTACATCAAGATCCAGTGACAGCCGGTGACCCTGACTTATTTTCACAGTGACCTTCCGAGAAGCTTTGCGGACGGACCAGTATTGGACTGATAAGATTCCCTCGTCTCCATTAGCGCACACACACAGTGTTCTGCGTTAATGTTCAAAATCAGTGGTGTCAAACATACGGCCTAGGCGCCAGTGTTGCCCTACTAGAGTGACCGATCCGGCCCGTGGTGGTGTTCCGCCTGACTTGTAGCTAATTCATACTGTACCTACAGAATCAAATGCTTTTTTTACGTGTGATGTAAAACTAGTACTTTATGACTTCTGTGATTGAATGTATGCACTATTGAACTTTGCTAAATTTCTTATATTTGTTCTTTCACCCACCTGCTGTGCCATCAATGGCAGCCAATGTGGAAAGTTCCCCAAAACAGTTAGAAATGATTCAAAAATTACAGAAACCAACCTGCAACTACCCTCGAATGACAAGGAAGTGACACAAAATTAACTCACTGCCTTCCACTGACATAGATAGAGGTCCAATTCACTTAAACTGGCTGTGGATGCTCATCTTTCAGAGCATTTGACGGCAAAAGGCGAAGGAACGTTCATTGGCCCCTCCCACTTAAAATGGATAGGACATCTAGCGCCATCAATAACGGCAATTAACTTACTACCTTTTTATGGCCAATAATAAACTGGTCCGGCCCACATAAGATCTAGTTAGCATGGATTTGGCCCGCGAACCAAATTGAGTTGGACACCCCTGAGGTAAATCATCGCGTCAGAGCTCTGCTTTGTCCTCGTGTTAAATGTGAAAGGCCTTCTTTTCAATACTGGCCTTCACTGTGAAACCTGATTAGTTCTCTTTCAGGCAACACATGGCAGCAGCGTGACATATGGGGTTCTGGTGTAACGAATAGTAATGAAATGTGTTCAGATACTCTTACGGCGGTGGTCAAGAGAGTGAGGGGAGGGGAGGGGTCTGCTTCTAGTAAAGGCCAAGCGACAGCATGAGGAAAGAGCAGGTGGAAGAGAATTGAAGAAGGTAGCAGCAATCCTCATCCCGTCATGGCTGCGGGTATTAATAATTCAGCAGACTCTTTGAAAAGTACCACAAAATAGATCCTCAATAATTTAACGGGTGCAACGCGTTAATTCGAAATATCAATAATTAATGAGATTATCCTAAGCATTGGACTTAGATCCTCGTGTTTTACCCTAGTAATCGATTGACAAACATTCTTTTGTGGATTTGGCGGTATACGCTGGCCGACCGAGACAAGGGAATTCAAGATAGGCTGTAATTGTTATTCCGGAAGTGTCTCAGTGTCACTGCTGCTGCCATGGCTAGTATTACCGGAGACCTACATCTTTCGGTCACTATGAAAAAATAATGATTGGTTCAGAGGCGTTCATTTGATCCTTTTGACTCTGCTGAATGTTGTTTCTCATTAGACTGATCCTGCGCATTTCTGGAATGCTTTGGTCTGCACTCTTGTTTCATATAGTTGCAGTTGTGGGACAAGTTGAAAAGTTAGGATGTCTGGACTCAATCCATATTTCTCCCGCAGTCCAGTCGTAGCCTCTTTGTCCAGCGCAGCACAATGAAGCTGTCCTCGCTGTGAAGGCCAGAGGCATTAAAAATGGCTAAAAGAATTACAGACAAGAGACACATTCTTTCAAGTGGCTTTCATCCCAATCCCTTATAGCTGCCAAACTGTCTGAGTGCGTCTCCTCTTCTCTTCTGCCTGCTTTTGTATTATTAATGCCTGCAGTGTGAATGATGACTGACAACAGAGACAAAGCAAGATTGTGCTGTGGCTGTTTGTGAGTGTGGCTTTTTCCAAAAGATGATAGCGTTTGTTTTGAAAACACTACTAGAACTGTCCCATGGACCAAAGTCATCCAGGCCCACAGTGTAGGATCATTTTGGAATTTGTCAAGACTCGGCAGAAGACGCGATATCATCCTTGGTCTTCTGTCCAAATTGTCTTCCTCTCATTTTAGGGAACAAAAATGTCATGCAGATATCCCCTACGCTCAGATTATGGAAAACAACGAAATATGATACATTAATTATGCAGATGACAAACAAATTTGCATTGCCATCACTAAAGAGAACCATAATCCCATTCTACCGCTGAGCAACTGCAGAAAATTAAACATTGATTCAATGTGCCACATTTTTTTTCCTTACTAAATCTGAAACCGCTTTCCTTTGACGCCAAGAAAACTGATTATAAATCTATCATTCTGCCATTGTGTAAAAAAACAAAAACTAAACCATGAACCACAAAACAAGATAGAAAAGAAGTCTTGGGCTTCATTTTAAGACTATTGCATTAAAACGGTAATTATTTGAAGATTGTGTCGAGGATTACAATGGGTATTCCATGTATTTTTAATCAGCAGACTGAACTATAATAATTTAAGTCTCTTAACAAATCGCAATTTAGAAGAGAGGATCTCTATTGATCTTCTGTTTAGGGCAGGTTCTTGTCCAGACTTTTTTCCCTCCTTTTTGGCCATTAATAGGCTTTCTTAGCCACTTCTTTAAATCGTCACTTGTAAATACAATGCAGAGGGTTTGTCTATCTCTCACACTCCACCTGCTTATTGGGTTTCTGTTGCCTGGGGCATTCAGATTTCCCCCAATGATCAATGTCATATTACAGATGGGCCACATTCAATGTCATCCAGCATAACACCAAATGTTACTTCTACACTCATCATTACCACACAATTATTTTACTGAGGCACAAAGCACAATTTCAGAAACTTTTCAGACTAGGGGTGTAAAATTGGGTAAAAACGCTGAGGACGCATACCAACCAATATTGATCTACTACATTGTAGTCCCCAAAATCAATTTGTTCAGAAATTGGCAATGTTTTTCTCACAACTATCTCTGCAATTTCATCCTTTTGAGTTCCACAATGCACCGCAATTTTGTCCAATCAGCACGACTTTCCTAGAAATTTAAAGGAAAAGAAAAATAATAAACACACAAAAAAGTTTCAACATTTACACCATACTAGTTAAACTGAAACTGAATATAGCGTAACTTGAAATGGAGGTGCAATCTTAATGAATTTATTGACATATATTTTCCTCATTCTTTTGTTAAACAAAGGCCAAAACATTTATATTGTAATTTTTTTCCCTATTATATCAAATGCAAAAATAATATATTGAACCCACTTGCTATTCCCATGCATGTGACAACAAAATGACTTATTTTGTCTCCTAACTGAAGTGTTTGTTTCTTCCTGAGAAAAAGACGACGAGGAGAGGAGGAAAAAAAAAACAATCTAGTAATTGGGGTTTGTGTCATCAGTAAATTGCAGGGTATCAAATTGTTTTTAAAGCGCTGCCAACAACAGCAGCCCTACAGTGCTAATGGTGCATCAATGAAAGACTTCCACATGATCCAGCCCACCCACACGCAATTTAGACCCAATACACGTTACAAGCAAATTTAGGTAAGTGGTTGTCGCTAATTAATTTGTCAGCGTCGTTTTCAAGATGTCAAACCAGGACATTTTAGGACAATGTGAACCCTTTTGGGGTCTTTTGGCACATGAGGATCCAGTTGCAATAAATGGACAATTGCTTTTTTTTTTTTTTTAAACAACAGAATGAAATATTATAGATTTTGTACGCAGCTGTCAAATGGCACCTCCGATGTAACACTGCTCTCATTGAGCATGCCCTGGAGAGTTGACCCACTTTCTGATGCAATTTGTCTCACTGACATACTCCTTCATGTCTCTTTTATCCTGCCAGTCACCATAAATTACTTCGGATGACCTTGGACGGAAGCTCTAGTCAACTTTGGTGTCTTGTCGATGTTGACTTTGCACAAATGCAATTACATTCTGCATGCATCAAAAGGATCAAAAGGATGGAGTTTATATCTTTCAGGAAACGTGCTCACCACAGGGGAGCAGGTGACTATTTTGGGTCATTAATATAAGCAAGTAGTATTACTATTATACTTATTCATAGATCACTTATAGTGTAATTCTTCATTCGCCTGACTTTGGTGCGAGCAGCTTGGCTGTGTAAATTTATCGTCATTTTAATGAATTTATGAATTAAAAAACGATTCATAAAAACTGAATTAATTCAAAAGAATTATAAAAAAGAGAAATCCACACTGGTTACCAAAGTAACACTACAGTACATTTGTTGTATTTTCATGCTATCTAAATAATTGCATGCCATTGAAGGCGGTATTGTCCAATGAAAAGGGGGCAACTGACTATTAATGCTCATGTTTCAATGATAGTTTTAGACGTCTAATCCATTTTTGAACAGGAGATCCAATTAACTAAGATCTAGTCGATGACAGCCAATGACTTGAATGAGTGCCCTGTTAAAACAAAGCATAAAAATATCATAATTCGTGCATGAAAGGGTTCATGTTGCAATTTGTAACTGGCCCACACTCAAACAAAACTCGTGAAAACAGACTGAAAATGCTCTGCTCTGAAACGAGGCACAATAAACATTTAATTCAACATGGTTTTTGAGCACCAGGCCAATGGAAAACAGGTTGATAAATAGTTGTTGACATCAGGGTTCCATAACAATTTTTCCCAATCATAATTTCATGAACTTTACTTGGTGCCATCTGCCGATATTTACCAAGTTAAAACAATGTGATTGTCTACAATGTCTTAGTAAAATAGCACATTAAGATTCAGTGAGACAAAGACTAACCTTGGGTGATTTATTAAAAAATGATATTTGATAAGCTCCAGTTCCCCATGACAGCGAACCGGAAAAAGTGGTGTAGAAATTGACGGATGACAGACTCACAGCTCAAGCAATTTCTTTAGCAAGACCTTTTATGCTGCTTCCATGCTTCTAGCAGGATAATAGAAAGTATTACACAGATGAATGTGTTATTGTTGTTGTGTGTGGTCGATGTGGAATGTGTGATTTCTTTTTTTTCTTCCTATATAACAGAAGTAAATTACATTTTAAGGTTTGCTACACACTGTTCAGTATGTTACTGTAGCATTTCTTTGAAAGAACAAAAATAGAAAATGTGTTAGTCAACAGGAGCCCAAGTTCACTTTGGGAAAAAAAACACTGCCGCCTCAAGTACAGATCAACAGAAATCTATTTCAAATTGGATTTGGGCACTGATGGAAGCATCCTCGCGGCAAAGACAGGTGTAAATGGCTGAGAGGGACAAAGAGATGCAGAGGATTCATCATCCTTGGGGTCAAATTCAATTTCCTACATTCTTTATGAGAGCAGGCATGACATATTGCTATTTCTGTGCAAGCTCATTTAAGCTGGAAGGTAGAATCAGTTGCCTTCCAAATTTCAGAGATTTATGCCATGCACAGAACACATCAGATTTCTTGTCTGCCAGCACACTACACCTTAAATCAAATCCCACTTAATCCAGGAAGCAATATGATACAGTATTTTAGGCACTTACCCACAATCAAGAGTAGCAAAATCTACCTTTCCCTTATTTTTCCTTTTCCTCATTTCCCCCACGACTCAGATTGAAAGGCATTCACACAATACAGAGGTCATTTTTTTGGAAAGCTCTTTGTTAGCCGCAGGGTTCATGCAAATGGAGTTCTGCTTGGATATCACCGCACGACTCCAAAATCTCATATTCAGCCTTCAGCTCTGCTCAGTTATGGCAGCTTTCACACTCATACTGCATCTGCAGCATCTGTATGTACTTTGAAAAGCCAATCTTAAAAGTTACACACGCACAAAACAAAGAAGAAAAAAAAGTAGACGGATTTAAACGCATTTACTAGGGAACAATGGTCCCACTTCAATCAAATCCTAATCATCATCCTTTCATTCAGGTTGCAAAGGAAAGCTCACGTCAACTGCACTGACTCACCTTTAGCATATTACTATATTTGAGAGAAAGGCTAAGTGATGCTTAGAGTTGAAGTCTCATTAGCAGCAGGACGCACTGGGGACCCACCTCGTCTGTATGCACATCCCTGGCAGCCTTAAAGCAAGCGCCCAAGAATCCTTATTAGACAAAGGCAAGCGTGCAAGCAAGAGCACACTGTAGCATCAAAAGCACTCATCTGCATATGAATTGCCGGCAAGACATGCTCATTAGCATTCCACTGAAGTGAAAAGCACGCGTAAATAGCTGTGTTTACCCAGACTTTTCAGATAAATTTTGGAGGTAGTCAATAGAAAGGCAATCGTCTTCAATGTTTTCACATGGGCTGCTTTATTGGCTTTCACGCTGCCCTTTGCAATGCAAATACAAACAACAGATGCTGTGTTTTACACCTTTTGCCCCTCTGTAGGTTAGTGCCACCCGGCGCACTGGGCCAATGTATCAATTGGGCCTGAAGACCGCATTATCCGATAAAGCACAGATCGAGACAGAACGTCTATAAGGAACATTGCACATGCAGTTAACAACAACAGATTCATCTTACAGATTGTCTGCACAGTCGCCACATGCTTCAAGCAAGTCAGCAACCCTCGAGGGAAGAAAAAACAAGATTATGTATTTATCACACAACTGACATTATATACAGCAAGCGGTAGGAGGAAAAAAATAGACAAACGCCTTTGAGTGAATAATGCAATATCAACTGTGATGGCTAATATGTACATAAATGCATCCCTATGTGGTGTCCTACTCATAAAAATGTACTGAAAAGGTTGATTTAATATGATTTTTCCCCTCAATTTTACTGACACCTCATAACAAATTATCAGTCCTGTGGCCCCACAAGGATGTATTTTATGGTAATGTAAAAATTGTACTAAAACGGCAGTTACCCCATATCATGCTGTCTTTTTTCCTGATGAAACCTCCATTTTTTTTTAGACAAGCCAATCATTTCTCTTACCCAGTTACCATTGAGATAATTTGGAAAATTGACACACCGTTAAAGCTCGAGTTATTTTATCACTGCGGTGGAACGTCCACAGTTGAATACCACCAAAGTTGGGCAATTTAAAACTCCGTCACACCTGAGACCACGTGAGATGTCGGCAGATCTCAACAACATTAATGTCAAACTAGGGACCAATGTGTGCCCAGAAAAGGAAATATCTCTTGGAAGTAGCGGTATAAAAAGCAAGCAATTTTAAAATTTGTACCTGCTTAACTGTAATGACATCAAATGTGTTGTCACTTTTTTTTTAATCAAGGGGAGACTGATGGCTTTTATTTATGGGAAATTAAAGTTCTATTAACTCACAGTGACGGTGATAAATGCTCAATAAATTTCGATTAATAGCGGTGAATGATTATTATCATGTGAAACAAAATGTTTCATTATATAAATTCACTGAGCATCCCAGATTTGATTATGGTTGACCTTGAATTAAAAACAGTAAAAAAGAATGAATAGTTTGGTCGAATATTTGGGTTTCTGGAGATTTTTGCCATTTCTATAATATGCTAAGGTTGTAAAAGCTGGTGTCAAAAATATTCCATCACAAACACAAACCTAATCTTTATACTTTGCTAACCCTGATTGAGTGGATCCTTTTTAGACTGACATGTGAAAATGACTACAGAGACCATGTAGCAACATTTCCATACTCTTCCCACGTCTTGAACACAATCATTTGAATGCTCTTGAAATAAACTTTTTAAAGTTATTTTCTCTTTTTGTTTTCTCACTGCTCAGAAACGGGAGACAGCCTATAACATCTCTTTGAAGAAGCAAAAAGACGTGCATATTTTTTGTTCAAATAAGGTGCATGATTATGTCAAAATATTAAAAATACTCAAAACATTACCCTCAAGCTGACAAAACAAGAGACAAATAAACGGTCTATGGCCACCAACGGTTCGGTTCAGCTGGATTGTCTTGTTATCACAGGAACCCGGCCTTAAAATGCACTTGGGCAATTTATCTAAGCCCTAATCAGCCTAGCAAAACTGCACACACTTTTGTATTTTGGTCTCCTCAGTCTAGACATAAATCCTTTTTCTTGGACCTATCTAAAACCAGATGGCAGAGGTACAAACTTAACCAGGGAAGCTTAGACTTCCCCCTTCCAAGTCACTTTGGACACAATGATATTCAAGACTGACCGAGGTGTTACGCGCCAGACATGCAAGCGGTTTTAATTTGCAGCACCGAAGCTCGGACTTGACGCCTCCAATTGCACGCCTTCACATATTAAAGGTGATACCGTTCTCAGGGTGCAAAAGAGAACGAGAGAGAGAGGGAGCATTTTCACACCATAACGGGAGTGAGTCAGTGACCCCTACAACCATATAAGTCATTCAATTGCCCATTCAGACTCCCAATCACTTTCCCTCTGCCATGCATGACCATTTATTTACTGCCTCCTGGCCCACACTGTCTATGACTATTGATCTGACAGTGCTCCATGCTCTGATTTAGAAGCCATGATACGCTCCGCCGTGAGCCAAACAGGAAGGGACTATTGATTAACATGCAGCTCTGCTAAGGGCGTCACAGTCCTCTATGACAATTCAGCTAATTCACTTTCCAACCTCATGAGCATCACATTCACATTTGTCCTGACTCTGCTCTCCTTCGTGCCCCAGCTGGGTCATCTGCTCTGACAATGCAGCCAATGTAGTGAAATCATCCACCCACACGGCTACAATGCATACCAATTGATTCTCAATAGCACGTGCCAATGGTGTTTTCCTCAAACTTAAATTGAGTTACACTATTGAGTGTTTGTGTGTGTGCGTGCACGTGTGGTGGGGTTGCCCAGCATTGTTTATCTAATATGTCCAGGTCGGGGTGGATAGTGGGCCATTCAATTTTGCTGAAACTATTTCTTGGGGGTTTGGGGTGTTTGTTGTGTGTGCTGTACTGCCACCAAGTGAGACTATCGGGCAAAGACACCAATGGTATTAGAGAACTTGTAACCTTTTAATAACAGTAACCATCAACTTCAGTAAAAGAAGAGGGATGTAAAATACAGTATCAAATAATTGATTTAAATCTACTAAATTACATTGCATACAAGTAAATTTTCATCTCTATGTGACGTCAGTGTTTTCGAACACTTGACGTAATCAAAGAATGAAACAAGGCATGTCTTTGGAAAAAAATGAAACAAAAAAAGAAATCTTGTACTTAAAACCCCTTCTGTTGGTAGTTATCTTTACATAGCAGTCAATACTAACAATGTGCTAGACTGCATCTAGCCGTCATATCCATAAATCAACAATGCAAAAATATAATGTAAAAAATAATACAATACAAACCAACTGTAATTTCATAAGGCATTGCCCATTCACCCAAAAAATAACGATTCTTAAGGCAGGTACATTCCTACGGACATCTTTGTTCAATGTATCGCTGTTGAGTTTGATAGGTACCATTGTCCTCCTAATTGCCAATTTCATCTAGCCCAAATTCTACACTTGAGCTCATAAGTTTTCAGAACATTGATGTGACTTTTAAAAAGATTTGAAACCGACTAGACAGCATTTTAGAACAGCACAATCATTATACAAAACACGGTGATAAAGAAAAAAATGATATGGTCCCAGTTTAGCAAATTGACCTCACTATTGCCAATATTGCACATATTCTGCATGGTTATTCCATCTTACTAGCAAAGCTCTGGATATGTTCTTGAAACATATTACACACAAACACTACATATGAAACCATACAACAGTTTAGATGTAATTTTTGTGCCATGAAAATGGACACTTTCTTAATATGTTCAACATTAATGTAACCTTTGACTTACACAACTTATTATTTAGTGAGGGTAAATTAACTGAGATCATGTGCACATGCTCTTTAATGCGTATGTTAAGGATAACCGGTTCTGCGACATGTTGAATGAAGTGTAAAAAAAAATCACATTTATATTCATGTATATGTGTATATATATGTATATATGTATCTATTTTTAAATCAAATCAGTAAAAAAAACTAACCCCTATTATAAAAATACCCAAGTAAATCATCATGTAACGTCATATCAGTGCTAGAATCTATTTAAAGCTTTTGAGCATGTACATTCATCAGCTCAGTTCATGTGTTCAAATAAAATTTTACGTAATATATAACCTAATATATATAACAGCACGTGCCATTTTATCAACATCTGAGCAAGTAGAAAATCCCCACCCCACGACCCAAAACAGATTTTAACAAGTTTGTAACTTTCCTTGTTAAATAGCGAGTTGCACTTTGCCTTTCAACTACAATAAGTCCATTCTCATACATGACATGAGAGGCAGCGATTGTTAGTCTGTTCTCAATATTCATATCTTCAGTTTTCCAAACACATTCGTCCTGTGTTCGTTACTATTTGCATTTTTTAATCGATACTTTGATAATTACTACATTTTTGCAATGATGTGAACATCCCTTTATGCAAGTATGTGGATGGAGTCTTAAAAATGTAACGTTACAAAAATGAAACACAAAAAGAAAAATTGCATTTACAAGCTCGGAATTTCTCTTTTGGCTCAGTAACACAAGTTGATCGACCAAACAAGGCTACTAACACACTGTGAGGTGTTCAAGTAGCTATAAAATATGTCAGAATGCATAGGAAGTTAAAATTTGCAATTCTGTTTTTGTCATAATAACTGTAATCAAATAGATTGTTGTATGCAGAGAACTAATGTATTTTTCATGATAAAAAAAACATTTTTATACAACAAAAACATAAAAAATTTAAAGTGTTGTGGTAAGGTGTTCGGTTGCTGTGTTAAGGTTTTGCTTTTCAGGAAGCGGATCCTCACCAGCCAGGTCTAACGTGGTAGTCATAGCTGTTTTGATCCTCTACAAGGAAGAAAGTGCAAGACTGAATATCCTACATTGAAAACGCTACATCACCCAGCCCGAATACCAATATTAAAATAGTATAATCAATGTGAGGTATAGGCTGATGAATGAAGCTAATGTGAGAAAGTAAATAATATATGAAATTACGGTAAAATTTTAGACTTTGGGCAACGGTGATGTAATCAGAATGGAACACATTTTTGAAATTATGAAGTATTCTTTGACATAAGACTGAATAAAAAAAATAGTGTAAATATTAAGGAGAAGAATTGCTCAAAAATTGTACTTAATTTTTGATGAATTTTACACATTCAACTGCATACAGTAAACTTTTACCAAGTTACTATGTTATATAAAAGTCCACACAGCCTTCATGGACACCCTGTTTAATATAAGAGCTTTAGTAAAATCAGTAATTTAGTTAGAGAATGACTTTAGCATGCCTCAAGCGAAGAAAACCCCACAATTACTGCATTTTACACAGTCATAATCCCACATATCCCCCCCCTACTCACCGAGAGAAAAGAGCCTTTGTTGTTATAGATCTCGTGAATGGCTCCAATGGGAATCCATATTAGCGAGACCAGCGAGACGCCCCAGCCCACCCATTCTGCCCACAATGGGTACCTATACGTCCCATATTGGACAGGAGTGTACTGGACGATGCTGGAAACAAGGATGCACTGCGAATGAAAAACAGCAGGTTTGTTGTGCAGCTGACCTTATCGAGCTTCTCGATTTTTAAAAGTGTTTATGTGTCCAGAGAATAGAAACAGAGTGATCATACATGTCGTATAGAATGTATTTTTGTTGAAAGAAAACCTCACCAACACCAGCAAAGGACAAATCAGCAACCAGCAGACACGAAAGTAGATGTTCACACTCTTTCCGAGCATCTTCTTGATCATACTTGAGAGGCGAGGAACCCCTGATGAAATATGATCAACGAATTACCGTTACTGTTTGATTTCATTAATAAAATTCCAAGTATGTGCACAAAAAAATGCTTCACTGTGATTCTAGTTTCAATAAGAACACTGACAACAAAGGTTGTGACAACTTTTCTTAACTTAAATATTATGACTAAAGTGGTCTATTTTGAAATTCTTGTACATGTAAAATTTTAATGATGTGGATTTAGGGCTACATTAATAAACACGACGTGATTTAAAAGAGGTGTTTACGGAACATGTAAAGGGGAGCTCAACTAAAATGACATGCTTGTAGTATATATGCATTATTTTAATGTTAGTAACTCATCAATAACAGACTACATTTGATGATTAGCAATAAGCTCAACCTTTGCCATTCTGCCAATGTGAAACAAAAGACTAAAAAAAGTTTTAAAAAAATTAACTGAAGATGTACACTACAAAGAGGTGGAATCACATCACTAATGAAGATCTTACCAAAGATCCAGCAGACTGCTAGGACCTCAAAGAAGGCCAAGAACATGAGCGACACCACTGCAGTGTAATGGTCCATCAGTTGAAACACATATATACCTCCCTAAAAAATACAAATTAAAAAAAAGGAAAAATGTTCACCAGTGTTATACATTTGTTTCAAAACAGTTAAAGAGGCGGACAAATTGCTTCCTTACCTTAGTAACATGTGGAATTCCGAGAACAAAGCTAACAATGCAAACAAACAGGGTCAACAACTCTTCTCTCTTAAAAAAGTGCAGAACTTTATCTTTAAATTCATCTTTCATGAATGTCAGTGCAACCTCAACATTGGCAAACTGAAAAAGAAAGAAAATATTGTCTTAAAGTGCATTCTGGAAGGAGGCAATGTTACACAAATATTATTCTTACTTCATATTGTCAATTGTGAAGATTTATCATTAATAACAAACCATATGACCAGTGAAAAGCATACAATCACTTATTCGAATTAGAAGCTTAAAGCGGTTGACCTATTCCGTGCAATAAATATGTGAGCTGGAATTGAAGAGTGGGTATTTCATTAGACTAATAACAACATTTGTGGGTTCTCATTTTGAGAGTAAGGCATGTTTACCTGGCTGTCCAGACCGAGGCAGAGCAGCATGAAAAAGAAGAGTGGTGCCCACAGTTGAAAAGCGGGCATAGTGGAAAGGACTTCAGGATACACAACAAATACAAGACCAGGACCTAAAAAAAAGGGGGTTTGATGCCATTTTGAAATGTGAATTTTATCTTTGTAAACATCCTTCATTGGTGACAAGTAAGGTATTATAATTATGTGTAACAGATGCATTTTTGAGTAGTATATGTTTGTCTAATTCTTGCCAATTCCAATGTAACCACCTCAATCTGAGCAAGAGCTAATTGTCTTTTGTCTTTACATTTCTTTCTATATAAGCAACAGAACTGTTGTTGTTTGTTCACGATTGTCTACGCTAATCTAATACATTTGGATTTTAGGTGAAAAGTTCCTTGATCTATTCATGAGACAAGAAAGAAACATAACACACCCTTGGTAAATCCTGTATAAATAGTAGAGTTGGAAATGTTTCTCTTGAGGCTAATGCAATTCATGGATTGCAAAGACAAAATTGTTAAGGTCATAACTATTAAATTAATTTCTGTTTAGAAGTGATGCAGTACAATACATAGACAAATGGTCCATAGTTTGATCCCAAAAGCATCCAAACAATTAGATTTCCTAAATGTAGAAATATTTTTAGCAGCCAATTACAAAAATATATGTTTTTTTTAAATTTTCAAAAAATTAATTGTTTAGTCATAGTAGTGTTAGAAATGATAAACCAAATCTCTAAAATGAAAAAGATATTAATTAAATACAACTGATAGTGGAAAAAGGGTTACATTTCTGACAAATGGGTTTATTGTCACAACTCTATGGGTTAGCTCTGCTTTATAATATCATTCATTGGTAAATGTGCCTGAAGGTTATTCCTTATCGGATGGAAAATGCGTTTTCAAAAACGAATCATTCTTGCCTACCTTCTGTAGCGATTTTGTCGATAGGAAGATTATGTACATGTGACATGAAGCCAATAGCTGAGAAGATCACAAGGCCAGCCAGAATGCTTGTGAATGAGTTGATAAATGACACAATCAATGAATCTCTGAAAGTGTGAAGGAGTAAAAAGAAAATGTTAGATCATTCAATCAATTGTACCGCTTAAACTCACGAGTATCCCAAGTGACCGACCATGAGCAGGCTACAAAAGTAACAATTAACTCTTATTACTGTAACCCAGTATATTTCTTTGTGTAACTTGTATTTGTTTTAATTCTAATTTTAATTCATCAAAGAAATAACACATTTAGTTGGAATTCATATATCCAATTACACATAAAAATGCATTTGTAATAAAAACAAGGACACTCTCGGGTACCCTTTCCACCCGACTGTGAAGGAAACAACAGGTCGGTTTTTATATTACCTCACAATGTTATTGTTGAAGTTGTTGTAACTTGCCATTGAAATCATTGAACCAAAAGCAATTCCCAGGGAATTGAACACTTGGGCAGCTGCATTAACCCAAACCTGCATAAATTGGGTAGTATTAGGAAAACAAATGTAGCAGATGCATCAATGATAAACATATTCTCTTACTTAACATTGATAGAAAAAATTTAAAAAATGGTCTTAATTTTGGTTTGTTAGATTGTGTGCTAAATTAATGAGTGACTCATTAAAAAGGACAAATTTATGATAGTAAAAAATATCAAGGTATGAAAACACTATAACAAAGTTTTAAAACGTACATTTTGAAAGAGTATTATAATATTATATTGTAGCAAACATGAGCAGAATATATTACCTTGACTTTAAAAATTTTGCTCCAGACAGGGGTCACAAAGAACAGCATACCCTCTTTGGCACCAGGTAGTTGAATGTTGTTAATGAGCAGGGCAAACAAGATGAAGTATGGAAATAAAGCAGTGAAATAAACCACCTACAAGATGGAATAACTCAATCAGATAAGTATAATAAGGTTTTAGAGGTTCAGAATAGAGAATTTTCCAATTACCAATAATTACGAGAACACAATGAGGCAGATAAGACAAACTGAACTTTGCAGGAAATATATAAAAATAAGATCTGACCTTTCCAGTGGATTTCACGCCTTTAAAAATGCAGAAATACACAATGACCCAGGCAAGGAAGAGATAGCCAAAGAGTTCCCACTGAAGGTCACCGATATCTTCAATGCCATTACTTTTCTTCAGAAGCCTGTGACTGGTCACAATAAGAAAGATAATGAAACTCATGAATGTACAGGAATAATCGGAATTCATCGTTAAACCCTGAATAAACCACAACACCCCAGAGTCCTGATTAGTGCTTGTTGAGGTTTGGAGGTTAGACAACAAACCCAGGGCCAAGTCATTATTACATGTTACATAATATCTTTGGGGGTTTTGTGTGATTTGCTGAGTTTTATATACGAAATTTCTCGTAAAATGAGATTGGCACGTCCAGTGCCTCAGAGAAGTACAGTAAACTCTTTCCAGATTTTGTTAGGTTGCAGCTGTATTCCATTTTGCTCAAAATAATACACCAAATGTTTCTAAAGGCAAATTTGCAAAGAAGAGAACTGTGCGGCTTCTTATTTGAAAATTAAAGTAACGTAAATGGCAGATGTCATGTTGGGTGTAAAACTTGCATCACCTTGGTTCTAAAATGATTCTGCCGTGACTTTTTAAGACTGGGCTCATTATCCAGAATGTCAGGTCTTGTGTAGGAAGACACCTTGTGTCACCCATCACCAAGCTCATTAAATTGCTCTCAGCAAAAAGAAGCAGAATTTCATTGAACATAATTAGAAAGAATGAGTGATGAAAGTGCATTTCCATTCCGCAGATATTGTACGCCTAATTGAAGTTGAGCTATGCCATGGAAATAATGACAAAAAGTGAAGCACTGTAAGTAACAAAAATAAATGAAAATGCAATGAATGTGTCTTACTCAAAGTACTGTTGGCTGGCTGACTGCAGGTGTGTAGTGTTGCTTTGGAATCCACTAGAACAGTTTTTAAACATATTCCAGCTATTGTCGCAAGTCTTCCATGGCGGCGTGGCTCCGAAGGAGTTGAACAAATAGAAAAGGGCCCAGCTCATAAGCACATTGTAGTAAGTGCAGAAGACATAGGAGATAACCACAGTGGCAAGGCCGACACCTGTGGTAAAAGATTGCTGTTCAGACAACATTGTGAAAAGTCGTACGATAACATTTGCCAAATAATGTCCTTTAAAGATAAATTGACCTGTTTCAGTATGTAATGTACAGTAAATATCAAAACATCTATACACCCCTGTTCAAATGCCTTTTTTTATGACACTAATCATTTGTTCAGTCATCTTGCATTCTGATTATCTTCACCCCTTTCTCATACAAAAAATCCCAAACCAAATAAATAAAAATAATAAAGAACATCTGGCATTATGACTTGTAACCTAGACAACATAAGAAACAAAAAAGGTGGAAATTATTTGAGGGAGCATTTGAAGGTTAACAACTACTTAAGGGTATAAGTGGAGTTACATTTTTCTTTACTTGCAACGTGGCTGGGGTTGTTACTTAGGATTGCTCAACGACATTCAAACTTGGAAAAATGTAAGTCAGCACATGCCTGCTAACATTTCAAATAGCCCTGTGACACCAGAAAATGTATAGAATGGAGAGCTGACTTTTGAGGGATTTAAAAATGAAAAATGACAAGTGTGCGCTGACTCCAGTAGGTAAGTGCCAGCACAAGTCACAACACGATGCCATGCAAAATTGCTTACGTGCTTATCTAAATTAAAAAACTCCCTTACATTTCTTTTCCAAAGTGCCAGTGGGCTAAAAGTCAAACCATTTTCTCAGTTGTACTTTAGGACAGAGTTGTATAAAATCTTACTTATCCTTTGATATGAAAACAGGTCACTAGGAAAGAATACCCAACCCATTTATTGCACCACACTAAATTAATAAATGATTGGCCTTTTTTTTATTGTACAGTATAAAGAAAGTACTGTGTTTTCAGAAACAATGAATGCAAAATGAATTTGTATTTTAATGCAGTACAGTAATCCCTCGAATATTGCTGTTAATGTAGACCACACATGGCCGCAACAATCGAAAAACTGCAAAGTAGGGTCACCCCACATGTGTATATAAAAAAAGATTTTTTTTCAAATTTCAGTGCTGAGTCCTAGTAGCAGGAGTGGCTTCTGGTTACAAGTTTCAGCATGGATTTTCACATTTTTATGAACTGTAAAAAATTTAAAAAAAAGTTTCTTTAGTGTTGAGTCCTAGTCGCAAGCAGAAGACGGGGGAGTGGCTTCTGCATGCGAGTTTCAGTGTGGATTTTCAAGTTTTTATGAACTTAAACAACCCCCCCCCCAAAAAAAAAAAAAAAAATCTGCAATGTAGTAACACCACAAAAGTTGAAACCGCGATATACTCGAGAGATTACAGTATAACACAGACTAGATTTTTCTATATGATGTGATTAGTTTAAAGGTTTACCACACCAGGAGTGCAATAAACAGCATTGGACTTTTTGATGGTCTATTCGCAATCTGCTAATCTAAAACCAGGCTGCATTTCCATAATATCCAGTAGCAATTTGCATGACTTGGGTCAAACGTTTTGGTAAATATCGCAAGGATGGACAAAAAAAATAAAAACATATTCACAAAAATTGGCCATTTGAAAAAGGGTGTATGATTCATTTTAACCTGTAGTATATGAAGAAGAACACTCAAGATAACCTTTCTTAAACCAGCAATGTTTCTGGTGTAAAAAAAGGTAAGGTTATTTTGTCCTGTGTGAATAGAAATCATAAAACACTGAAAATATATATTAATGTCACTGTCACATCATTTCATGAGTGCCCCCTAAAAGTATATGTTAACATTATTCTCTGTCTTCCTTAATTTCCAATAGGCAAACACCTTGGAGTCCCCGATCAGACCAAATCAGTCAAGAAAAAAAAAGGACATGCAAAATTAATTGGAACAGTTGTTCTTGCTTCACTTCCCCTTTTCTGCCACATTATTACCCAAGCAAGAGCCACATAACTCGAGTGACAAATAGGGGAAAAGCTGTGCCATGTTCAGCCATAATCCAAACCTTAGCGTGATTATTAAGTGATGCACCGAAATGAAAATTGGAAGCAGTACCTGAAAAGATCAAAAGTTAACCATAGAAATGACTGGAAAAGGGGTATGGGGGTATCAGCAATATGGAAAATTGCACAGATTTTCAGGTGCAAATCATTCAAAAGAGTGTAGAGTAAAAACTACCTGTTCTCTGGCCCCTGTTTAGCACAAGGCTTTAAGGTGGAACAAAGGAGTGATAAAACGAGTCAAGGGCCCATGTTTTGATCGGGTAGATAATCTCTGTTTTCAAAAAAAAAAACTATGGAGGAAAAGCCAGTTAGAACAATATAGGTAACATTTTAATGCATAGGGATTTTGCAAGTAGTTGATGGCTGAGCGCTTGAATCCTTTTTGACAGCAATGCCATCATAAACTTGGGAGAACTACACAACTGAAACATTTACATCCCATAGTTTCTGTCATGCCACCTAATTAGCTCAAACTGGGATTTATACGTTTACTGAAATTTGTTTTAACCAAGCAAGTTCTCATCCATCAACATGAAAGAACATTAGATTACATATTGAACAGTGCAACAAAATCATATGTCATTACATAGAACATAATCATAAAGAACAAACAGAGTGATTGGAAAAATAATAATAACAAACATTTAAAAGAGAGCAGACATTAAATGAAACAAATCATGGAGTGATTTTGAAGTGGCAATGAATTCCTGCATAAATCTTGTCTCCAAAGAACAGTGAGTCAACAAGAGGATGTTTATAATGACACAAATCCAATTAGTAAATGGAAACTGTAGTTTGATCTCTTCTTGCACAGTGAACGAGTAAGTCAATATTTTTATGAAATAAAACTTCTCCAAACTGACATAGCAGATGTATCATTTGGGGATAGTTTTAGATTACCTGCATGGATTATTTATCAAATGTAACCAGATCTTTAGCATCTTTAGTAAGTGATCAGTCAAAAACACAAACTCTGAATTGCCCCTAAGTATGAGTGTGAGGGGTTGTGTGTCACCTTGTGCCCTGTAATTGGTTGGCCCCCGCTTCAGGGTGTCCCCAGCCTGGTGCCCATAGTTAGCTGGGATAGGTTCCAACACCCCCTGCGGTCCTTGAGGATAATTGGTTCAGAAAATGAATGACTCTCACGTGCTCTCATTAACTTAACTGAGCGAATGATTCATGTCAAATTACCCAAGAATGTGCAGTTCTCCTTTAGTTTTATTTATAATTTATCATTTTTACATAAAATAGTTCCCAGAATGTGTCCATGGCATTATTTTGGCAAAAATACCCCAGAATTGGGAATTGAGAAATATTTTACATCTTAATTCAGAAGACAGTGAATTTTGCTTTTATAGCGGAGAGTTTTGGCTGATGTGGTGAGCTCCACAACTGCTGGTTGAGCACAGCTTTTTTTTATGATTTTGGCTTACAGCATACTTCTACATGTAGAAGCAGAACGAGTGAGGCCAAGAGTTATGTTCGTGTAAGTGAACTTGCTGAATATTCCACATGTATTGATGGAGGACATGTTCTCAGAGAGTGGCTAGTGAATTTGCGGTAATCGAGGAATTACTGTATTGTGGTCTTGGTCCTTCCTAAAATGGAAAAAATGACTGACTCGTATAGTGGTATGGGTGGCCCACAAAACATGTGGTGACATGAAGTGGAGTTTTAAACCTGCCTAAAATAAAATCCTCAAAAGTTAGACCAAAACAGCTTCTCCCTATAATTCAAAAGATGCAGAACTCACTTGTTGCTTGCAACCTTAGTTCTCACATTTCATGTATTTATGAAAAAAACATCAAAATAACCCTACAGCATCATCAATGATTAAACCACATTCAAATCCGTGAAATTAGTATAATATATATATTTTATTTTAGAAAATAGAGCATTGGCCATTGCTGTCACCTCCAAATAAGGTTTTCAAACTGTGCGGTGACAGAAAGGAATTGAAGTCACCCAGAAGGGAGGTAAATATTTAAGCTGAAAAAAAATGTTCATGACATGAGATGGCTGAAAATCAAAAGAAAATAAAAAGGTGGGGACAGTCGACTGAAAGTTTATCAAATAAATGACTTACCTTTAAACAGCGGGCAGACTTTGGCCAGAGCGTGCACTGGGCCTAGGTGAGTGAACTGTCCAATGGCAAACTCCATAAGCAGCAATGGGATGCCGCACAAGATTACCATAGTGAGATAGGGAACCAAAAAAGCTCCTGAGGCAAAAAGGGAGGGGAGGGGGGTTATAATAATCAAATGACAGCAGATATAGCAGTCAGGACTTAGTCCTAAGGACAGGATATTTTTAATATAACTTTTTAATAAGGGATCATTGCATATCATATGAAAAAATAGATATCAAATCCACTAAAATGTTTTTACAATACCAAAACTTTTCAAAATAAAATCAATATGGATTATAGTTCAAGTAATTGCAAAAAATAAAAATAAACATCCTAATTCAGGTTCAAGCAGGAGTTTTTGGCAAAATAACTGAATAATAAAAACCAAATGTAAATAGTTGTAGTAAATTCCTCTCATTAGTAGTTTGATGGTACTACATCATTTTCAAAAAGTATTTTTTCCTTTGCAAATAAATTCCAATTTCCCGACTTGAATCTGAGACTATCAAACAACTGCACATTTAAAAAAAAGAGTTAACATAAAATATAGATAGTTTTAAAATGGTAAGTTATTAAGATTTCAAAAAATATACATTTATACAAAATATTATTTTGCAATTTTTGTATTTCATAAAATTATCTTAAAGTTAGGTAGAAAACGTATAAGCATTTTGTAAGATGGCAAAGCATGCACAATGTAGTGGATGATATAATTCCGATGTGATATAACCAATAATTTACTGTACCTCCACCGCTATCATAGCACAGGTAGGGGAACCTCCAAACATTGCCAAGCCCCACCGCATAGCCCACGGTGGACAGAATGAACTCCAGCTGCCCGCTCCATTTGGGTCTCGCCACGGTCGGGGTCACTTGGACATCAGGGGTTATCAAACCTTTCGTTTTCTCGTCCTCACTCATAGTCGAATCACCGGTTACTATAGCAGAGCAATAATGAGCCGATGAGACGGAGTCATTGTTTGGTGAACAACGATGGCATCCGTTGACAAAGAGAGGCTGATCCGGTTGAGAGACCAAAGTATGACTGCTTGCTTTAAGGGGATGTGGTTGTTAAGCGACAGGGAAACAGTGAACTAACACATTTTCCACCGGCCTCTTACATCACAAGCCAATGAGTCACAGTTACGCTTCATTTCGAAATAAAACATTAAAGACCAGGGCTGCCATGGTGAAATGGGCAGCCCATAACAGCGGGTGCTTTTGCTCTGAAAACACAAACTGCACCGGAAACTGGCATTGCCTTGTTTTGCTAACTTGTCTTCAGACATCACCACGTGAAACAGAGCCAGGAAACTAAATACTGACTGAACCATTGACATAAATCTTACAAAACTGTTATTGCATCGACGCCATATTAGAAGTGGTAAATGCAAATCAACCCTTGGCAATTTCATTCTTTTATAACTCTTACTCAATTTTGCTGTGTTCAAGGTCAGAGTTTCAAGGCCAACTCAAGATTCATTGAAACATCTCAGGATGTTTGTGTATTATTATTTTTGAATCATCCTTAGTCCACATGCCGATTTGTGCTCTTCCCATCATTTTCATATTTTCTCACACATCCCAGGAGCATCCAACCACCACATAAGTATCCCCAGGGTCGGTTAAAAACATAAACAAACAGCAATGGGGCAATGTACTTTTATTGTGGATAGAGAAGTACACAAAGCAATGGAAAGTCACATAAGTCACATGGTAGCCATTGAGGATGTCGCATAAGTCACATGGTACCCTTTTAGGAGGATGGACGCTTCTGGCATTTTTACTTCTTTAGTTAGGATGCCACACCCAGTATGAAAAACAAAGGAACATATGACACCTGCTGAATATGTCGCTTGATGATGTCTCATTGAACACCGTGCATATATATGCCATTGTTGTTTAATGCAAGTTTTTTTCTCATTTCATTTTTCTCATTTTCTGTATCGCATTATCCCCATTGGGGTCGTGGGGGTGCTGGAGCCAATCCCAGCCTGAACCGACATACTAACCCCTCGCACCAACGGGCCGCATAAGTCCAGTCAGGTTTGTTTATATAGTGCTTTCACATGAGCTGCAGTTATTCCAAAGTGCTTTGCAAAGCACATGACATCACCAAAATCAACAATACATTCGACACAATGAATACAAAGAAACAACACTTCCTGTCCATTCCTACATATAACAACAACACCGGGGCAATAATTCCCAAATTCACCGTGTGTGTTCACCCATCTAATTAAAAGATCCTCTCTAATTATTGAAAAGAGTGCAGTTATCTGTATATAATGTACAACATGTTAAGAGTGATGTTTTATAGATGTTCAAGATACCCTAATGCCAATTTTAGGGTTGGATTTAAGTAACTGCCATTCATGTTTTTTTTCCACCCAGCCAATCCTACAAATTCAATATTTGCACTTTATTTTAATTCATAAATTATCATAATAATTATAATTGTAGGTGCGATGGATAGCCAGTCTGCGTCACAATTCCGAGATCAAAAGTTAAAATGGAGAGTTTGCATGTTCTCCGAATGCCCGCCTACTCCCCATAGTTGGCTGGGATAGGCTCCAGCACCCCTTTGAGGTTAAGCAGTTTGGAAAATCATTGAATGAATGAATTATAATAATGGATAAAAACACATGCTTGTGTTCAACTTCTTTGCTGCCATGGCCAATGGCAAGAGATGGTGATCATTCAAACCCAGTTTAATAAAATAAGAAAAGAAAAGAAAAAAACCCTTATAAAATTGATCATTTGTCATGTTACTCAAGCTATATTTCCTAGCCTTGCACGCTTTGGGGAAAAGGATTGTGTCTTGCACGCGCACCACATGGTAGTTGGGATTTTCCACAAAATGTTTGACGTTGTCTAATCACCCTCTTTTTTTCTCAGTTTTGCCCGAAGCAAAAGCAGATGGCAGATGGTCAAAGTGATATAAGTCTTCTTCCTCAATGGCACACCTAAACGATGAAGATGAAAACATGTTACGTCTACATTAAACTTTGTGGCAAGCGTGAACTTGAATTTCTGGCATGATTCATGTATTTGTGCACATGTACATTTTCTCATATGCTAACAATTAGTGAAGGGCACTTTTTGTTATTTGTTTGTGAAAACATAGGCTTGCAGAATTAAAAAAAAAACTACAAACAAGCCTTGTATGTGTGTGTGTTATGTTGCAATACCAAAAAAGGAGGCCAAAAAAGTTTATTAGATAAGTAGAGTGTAGGATAAGCTATTTAAACAAGTGAGTGTCTTGCATGAAGCAGGATGTATTGCAAACCTAGATATGCTGTCAAAAAAAACACACACATGCAGTTGTGTCAAAAATTACGCAACCCACAGTGCAGTTGAAACAAGTCTAACATTTATTGCTTATTTTTAAAAGAGGCTAAGGTAAGGACAGATTAAATTGGCTTTTAAATCAACAGACATTACATTGTCAAATAAATCTTATGTGTTGCCTTAGTAAAGCATTAGGTATGAGAAATAATGAAAAGAAAGAAATCGGAAGTTGAGAACACCTTTACTTATGATATTTTTGTGTGTTTAACCCATTTTTCTCTGACAACAGTATTTGGGCCCCAAGCACCTATTGGCATTACGCCAGTATGATACAAAGGTAACTTGTTTGAAACTCACATTTCTCTGATTACATTACATATCGAGTTTCTTATTTTACCAAACGGGGAGCTAGAGGGTTTAATCCCAGTTTCTGCTTTTGTAGAGGTGTGAAGAAATGCGACACTCTATACTACTTTAAGTCACACCAGGTTCCCACAAAAAAAAAACATCACCACAATAATCACAAGATTCAATTATACTAATTATAATTGATGAAATATATTGTTATGGGGGCCCGGTGAGTGGTTAGCGAGTCGGCCTCACAGCTCTGAGATCGAGGGTTTGATCCCAGTGAGTGGAGTTTGCAGGTTTTCCTTGGGCCTTTGTGGATTTTCCCCGAGTACTCCTATTTCTTCTCGAATCCCCAAAAACTGCATATAATAGACTGGTAGAACACTCTAAATTCCCCCTAGGTAAGAGTACGAGCGTGATTGGTTGTGCGCCTCCTGTGATTGGCTGGCCACCAATTCAGGTGAATAGTAATGTGAGGAAAATTAATCAACTAATAGTACTACTATAGTATATGTGTAATTTACACTTTTGGCAACAGAGGGCGCTGCTGTTGTTTTGGTTCCCTCGCTTGGTGTCCTGCTGTTTGCAGGTGCTGCTATTGAGTCCAACACTTCCGCTTTCGGGCGCAGGAATTCGTGGCCAGTGTGACGTCACTCATCCTGCATTTCTCTCTTATTTTTCTTCACTGAGCTGCGAGTCGCGGGCAATTCTTCTGTACGGACTCATCTTTCTACAGCATGCAACGTGTTTAAAAGGACAAAGACGCCCGCCTAACAGAGTAGATGGACGACCGAGAAGGTGAGGAATTCGATCAGGTTCAATATTCATTGTGAGAGAAGATTTGTCGTTGACCCAAGCGTGAAGCTGCGGTGTTTTTACTCGCGATCGTCTGACGCGACCGAATAAATGTTAAGAATTTGCAGATCTGCGTGGAAAAAAGCAAAAAAAAAAAACATCGCGATTTATCCGTTGCAGGGACAGACGATTGTTACTGTGCTGGCTCCGGAGCGAGGGTCCACGAGCCGTTCCACATGAAGGTTCTACAGGACACTTGGCACTCCGCCTGCTTCCAGTAAGTCCGCTAAATCTCGACCTCATCACATACAAATCAACATCAAAGCTGTAAACACTTCCTTTTGCACAAATCAAAACCACACAAAATGCGCATTGACTGTCATTAGCGATGTGCGTCCTCCCAACTCATAGTAATTGAAGATCTACATTAGTACTGGCACTGAATACGATTATTCCCTGTCAGCTTTCCTAATTCAAATCGATGGCCGTCAATGTCAGTGAATGAGTTTGTATTCTGTTGTTCAACATACCACTGTTGTTTTGGGTTTAGTCACAAATGGCCTTGTGGAAGCTTCTGTGTCACAGACTAAACACTGTAGTTCTGCTTGTTTTGTTAAAGTATGATGAGAATTTGTTTTTTTACCGCACAATGACGAGTGGTGCATGAAACTTTCGTAACTACTTGTGTCCGCAGTAATGATTGACAAAAAGTGGAGTGGATTTGGTAGGATGCTTTTTTACAGGTCACCGCTTCAGGGAGAAATGCAACGTGTGTGCAGGACAGTGACCCTTTGTCCAGTTCAAGCACTGACAAACAGCCAATGTAACGTGGAATGAAATTGTTGCTGATTTTCTGGAAATTTAAAGGGCTATTCCCACTACAATTGTACCTAACAAACTGGAGATCATCCCAGCTAACGTTGCATCTAATGCATACTATACCCTAGATTGGTCGCCAGTCAGTCGTAGTGACAACAATTTTCACTCACATTCACACCCCCACCGAGTGGGAATCGAACCCACGCTGCAAGCACCACAGTCAGGCAAAATAAACACTTTTTGACATTATGGTAATGAATGCATCCGATTTTTATTAATATATTTGATTGGATTCCAAATTGCTTTTTGGGGTTTTCTTTAGGAATGTCACTTACAACCTTGGCTTTTAGTCATTGAGGACGTGTATTTCTCAAATCACCAAAGTGTTCTTGCATTATCTTTAAACATTGAAATAACATCACCATGTGTCCTTAACCAGTCACACATTTCCATTTGCCTCTTCAAAGAGCTCACAGCGACCTGTCCTTGCTTCCGAGGCCAAGTTCCTCTCATTTCTGAATTACTCATACTAATTCCTGCTGGTTATTCAACTGACATTTACCCTAATTACTTGTCATCTTCTCCACCTTTTCTATTTATACACAACTAGATTGGATTTTCTTGAGTAATTCATCTAAAAGTGTTAAAATGGCACCACTGTGATAATAAAAAAAACACACCTCATCATAGCTTTGTAAACTAATTAGATTGACATTAGTGAGGTCAGCCAAACGTCTTTTCGCCTGGTGAGTATTGTCCACACTCTGCCAACGGACTACCTCCACCTTGTAGAACATTCTTCCACGGTGATGTCACTTTTGTTCCAGTCAACCTGGCAGTGTTGAGGCCTATACGTAGCAGAACCCTCCCGCGCTCTGTCTGCATTCCTTCAACCGAGATTCATAGGTGGGAGTCTGCAGTCTCAGACGTCGGCTGCGTGAAAACATTATATTTTTTTTTTTGCTGCATGGGAATCTTGCATCTTTTAGTTCTCATTAGAAATTGAGGAATTGTTTTTATTGTTGGGGCTTTTGTTCTCCTGGATAAAGGGTCCTGTGACTCACTTGTGACCATTTCAGGGTATATTCGTCTATTATTTGGGATAGTCTCCAAAGTACTGTCCACCTAAAAAGGATAATTGGTGTTGAAAATGGTTGGATTTTGAGCTCTGTGTGTGTGTGCAGGCTATTTAAATTGTTGTAGACGGAGTGAAGCAAATCTTGCATGTGAAAAGCCGCCGTTTGCTGATTTGACCGCTGGCTCATTCTAAGTGTAGCCATATGTGTGCACGTAAACAATAAAGAATGTGGATCTACAGAGAAAACCACAAGCAGAGCTTGTGTCCACTCGATCCTCAAGTGGAGAGAAAACATGGAATTAGTCCTCAAGTCCAGGTCTTTGGGACTTCAGCCACGGACTGTAGACAGGCTTCAGTCTGGAGCCTCGAGCAGAAACAGAATGCTTTAATAAAATGATGAAATAGAAAACAAAAGAATAACTATAGCCTATTGCCAACTTCATTTTATGATTGAAAAGCCACAGAAAGTAATGTGTTTTATGAACTGTCAGTCTGCAGTAATTCTGACACCATTAATCCATTAAAATGTTTCTTTAATTTTTTTTCTGGATGCCCAAATTTTTCTTACTATTGTGTGCCCTTGATAGTCGAGTGACATTTCTAAAAATCAAATGTTGTTTGACAGGAATTCTTATCAAAGGTCACTTGAATATATGCAGTGGATTACAAAGAGACATTTCCTCTCCTATGAATAGAAACATCATTTTATCCGTCATCGTGTACTGGCCCAAAGTTGGTTTGGAGAACATTTGCGACCACCTCACACCCTCAGATAAGGATCCAATGAAAGCCAGAACACGCCCCTTTTGTAGACCTCAAAGTCACAACCAAAGGTTGTGCTACCTCCACATTATAGAAGGAACAAAAGAATACCCTCTTGCAAGAATGTTGCTTCAAGGAAATCAGGAATGTTTGCTTTGCAGTGTTTTTTTTTCTCTGTAGGCCCCACTTTTTGCATTCTTCATCGGAGAACCACCTGGGTTTGTTCGCAACACCCCATAATATAGATTAAAATGGGTTTGAATGTCATGTAATAGCTAAGTATTCTGTAAGAAATAGTTAAGTGTTTTTTAGACTTAAGCGCCACCTTTAAGGTGCGTCCAATGACAATAGCAAATATTGGACAAAATGTTTTAGGCACCACAATGTGCGTTTTGCTCATAACAAGGCATGCAAAACAGATCATTTTCTCAATTAATTGCCCTTTTTTGGGAGTAACAGAGGATGCTTAAATGCTCCAAAAGTGGTTCATTTGATTTAATTGTTTAATTGGTCATGTCACACTGCATTTTTGGAATGCTTCTTTCAAATTAGAATCAGAGGTGATAAACGGAGTAATTAGTTGGAAAAAGTAGAAAAAAAAGTTGTGAATTATTTACTCACCTGTGTCAAGAACATTTGGAGGATGTTCATTTCTTTTTCAATGGTACCTGGGTACTCCAAGTGGGAATCGATCCCACGCTGCCCATACCAAAGTCAGGCGAATGAACCACTCGACCATCAGTTGGTCCCTTTTGAGGATGTGCAGAATCAATTTTTTTTAATGAGCAGCCATTTCAATAAACTAATCAGTGCTGTCTTGTCAATTGTTTTCTGTAGTCAAAAGTTGCAGCCTATTTTTGCATAACTGGTAAATCTTGTTCAACAAATTCTCACTGCCTGCAGGAGCTACTCGGTCTGCAACATTCAGCATTTTGAACTTGATGCCTAAGATTCCAATTATAGACCGTTTATTTTTAAATTGGCATTTCAATGCTGCCATATTTTCAATTTTGGATTTATCCTGGATTACAAAAGATTTAGTTCCCCACCTTTGACTAGAAGGCTCATACGGTGACCCAGATAAGGAAGTTTCACTGACCCTAGTGGCGTAAAATCCTTGGTTGTCAAACAAACTGGTTACAGACCTTCTCAACAATGCCATAATAATTGAAGTTGACACTTTCAAATACGCATCCTTTTTGTCTCATGAACTAATGCAAATGAGATGCTTTAGAATCCATTTCCAACAAAACCCAAAGCTGACCCGACCTGTTGTTGTCCTCTTAGGTGCTCTGTATGCTGTGACCACCTGACCAACTGGTATTATGAAAAGGACGGGAAGCTGTACTGTCGCAAACACTATTGGGAGAAGTTTGGAGAACTATGTCATGGATGCTCTCTGCTCATGACTGGGCCAGCAATGGTAAGTCTGCCGCCCTGTATTTTTATACCTAGACAGACATTCCGGAATTAAAGGCAACCTTTGTTTTTTGTTGTTTTATCAAGAGAAAAACCCCATAAAATGCCAATAATGGTTTTTCTTCTTTCTGCATGAGGACATTACAAGCCCATGATAAAATGTATATTTTATGAAAGTGGAAAGTAAGGCCAACAAAAATCATCTTTTTGTTGCTCCCGCTGCTTTTTTATTAAACAAATGCATCATGATATCCACATGTCACAAAAAAATGCTTTTGAGGGTGCATATGTTGTGATAAATGAACACAAAATTCACTTTGCTTTCATCCTTTAATGTTTTAATTTCTGTTCTTTTTGGTCTCCTGAGCTCTTCTCTGTTATTCTGTGTTTTCTCAATGGCTGTGCCTTGACATCAATGTGTTGTCCTTCTAAATGTGCTTCGCCACCATCAAACAAGCGCCAACAATCCCCCTCTAATTAGGTAATACCGGAACGCGCAGAGCATGTCAAAGCACTCTGTGTTCCAGTTCCAGTTTCTCCCTTCCACTCTGTATGAATGCTATGAGAAGGGTGTGTGCCGATTGCAGCTTTACAGACAATTGGTACTTTTACTCGGGCTTCAGCAATCAACCCCACTATTTTCCCCATTGAGGCCTCATTCACTTTCAAAGTTCTCAAAAGACGACCTAGTCTAGTACAAAGAGAAACCAGTGTGAGGTCACGTCATCATCAGTTTCTCCAATGAAGCGGCAGAGTTCATTCCGCTAGAGAGCAAAGCCCCTGAAACGGTTGAACCTGTTGTTGTCCAACTCTAGGGCAGGTTGTGAGTGCAACTCCGGTCTTTCACAATAGATTTACAGATGGGTGAATGAGATGACGTCATGCTGATGTCATCCCCCTCACGGCAATCACTGACAAGTAATATTATTAATCTCCTATGGTGAAATCCATGGAGCCTAAAGTGCAAAACTCTTGAAATATGACTTAATCCTGTTGTGAAAAGCACATGCAATCTCAGCATGGAATATTGAATTGATTGGCCTTCCATGTGAGTTTTTCACTTAGAAACTTGCACGTCTTAAGTGACCAATTTCTAGATGGTGCACATTGCTTTGTTGTAGCTGTACATTGAACATCTCCTAACGTAACCATAAGGCAACTATCTAATATTTACACAAAAACAGTACTTTTCCTGGTCAAGTATTTGATGATCCTTCTTTTAAAGTGAATGCAGATGCATGAGCTCATAAAATATATATACACCGGAAAGATAACGCTGTGAACCAGATCGTACACGTGAGCGATCGCTCTCGGGCTTGAAAGCGAGAAGGAGCGTGCGTCTCCGTTGCAGGTGACCTCATAGCAGATTCCAGACAGGCTGAGAGCGCGGAGCAGGTGTTGTTTCTGTCTATGTCAAGAGGAGCACACCTACTTTAATCAGGAGGGGAAACTAAAGGACGCGGCAGGGAGTTGAACAATCAACATTGTGATTGCAGGTGGCTGGCGAACACAAGTATCATCCTGAGTGCTTTGTATGTCTCAGCTGCAAGGTGGTGATTGAAGACCGGGATACCTATGCCTTAGTAGAGCACTCCAAACTCTATTGGTAAGTCAAACAATCGCTCGCTATCATATTGAACGGTTATTGGACTATTTTGATTCATTCATAAGAAGGGCGGTAAATAGAAGAAAATGAACTCCTTTACGTGATGCTTGTTTTTTTCTAGAACTTAAGAATGCAATGAAATTATGAGCATTATATATATATATATATATATATATATATATATATATATATATATATATATATATATATATATATATATATATATATATATATATATATATATATATATATATATATATATATATATATATATATATATATATATTTTATATATATATATATATATATATATATATATATATATATATATATATATATATATATATATATATATATATATATATATATATATATATATATATATATATATATATATATATATATATATATATATATATATATATATAATGCTCATAATTTCATTGCATTGCATTTCATGTATATGTATGTGTATATATATACATTTTGTTGATTGATGAATATAATTATAGTTCTATCAGTTAATCTAGTCATTCTAGAATTAGATGACATTAATACTATTAGTGGACTTAAATCTGCTCTACCCATTCTATTGAGTAAATATTTTCAAGCATTCTTTAGTTTATGTATATTTTTGTTATTTAGTCTCAGTACCTACAAAATGCCTGTTTTGTTATTTTCAATGTGGATCAAATACGAAGGGTGCAAAGCAACATGTCCTCCAATTCCGCCGATTTAACAATACGTACATTATGACTTTTAATGAATGAACTTTGTGTCATTGCCACTTTTTAAAAGTGTGAGGAAAGTTTTGCTTTCACCAACTGTGGAATAGAATTTTGATTGTGCCACGGTGTTTCACAATCCAATTGTGCTTGAGGAACAATGGATTTAGTTCAAAGACTCCATTTATTTGTCATGACTCTCTCAAGCGCCGCTCCCCTACGAGCCGCCGCGACTTAAAACAGAAGCATGTCGACACTTGTCATCTCAGCCGCTCTTGCTTTTTGTACACAGCGGCAAGTGTCACAAGCAGGTGATCCTCACGCCAATGTTGGAAAAGCGCTCGCACGACTCTGTCCTGGATTCCCTCCCCCATACTGTGACGCTCATCTCCATGCCCTCCGCGGCCAACGGCAAGAGGGGCTTCTCTGTCTCGGCTCTGCGGGACGTCAACGGCTCGGCGAGTGTCCAAGTCAAAGAGTGAGTGGCACTTGTCCTAGTTGAGGATGAACACGTGTCCCGTGTTGTAATTATGCCTGGAGTTTTGTTACAAAAGGGTCAGGTGACCATCATTAACATCATTTTCAAGATGCGTTCCTGTTGCTCTGACACTATACGTGGTCTTGTGTTACCATCAGGGTTAGAGGGATGCTCATTAGCCCCGAAGTGCGGAATGCCATCCACGTTGGAGACAGGATCCTTGAAATCAATGGCGATCCGGTGGCGACACTGCTGGACCAAGAGGTGACTTTGCACAATCTCTCTGAAAAACTACAATAACTACAAACAAACATTTCAGACACTGCATTCTAAGTAGTTTTCTCTGATTTCACCGCCGCAGAAATTCACTCAGCACGTTGGAATTTCGCCATTCTGGTCTTTTTGTCATTTTTAATGAGTTCTTTAGACAGGAGAGACTGGGCGATGATCAAATCAAATTGAATCAAAATGTTAAACAGTGTGTTCTCCTGTTTAGGTGGACGATCGCATCCATCGCACCGGTCAAACATTACAGCTGCTTATAGAGTACGACCCGGTGAGGCGACGTTTGGACCGTCTCCGTCTGGAATCGTCCCGGGACGTCCTGGGAGTGCCGGCAACCTCTCGCATGCGCCTTTCCTCTCCTTCCAACGCCGTTCTGGAAAGAACGGAGGTGGACAACGGCACACTAAAGAGGAGATCTTTGAGGTTAGTCCAAGTCTGAAAAAGTGTTCTTTTGGCCCCTCTGGCATGAAGTTGAAATCCTCAATGTTCTTTGATTCAGGCGTAGCAACAGCATTTGCAAGTCACCGGGGCCCAACTCCCCCAAAGAGCATCTTTTCATCACCAGAGACATCGGACGCTCTGAATCTTTGAGGTCATCCAGCAGTTGTTCTCATCGCATTTTCAGGCCCTGTGACCTCATCCATGGCGAGGTTTTGGGGAAAGGATTCTTTGGCCAAGCTATCAAGGTTTTTTCTTCACTCTGGCCTAGAAATTAAAGGAAAAAGAGTCTCTGTAGCGAAAATACAATTGGTGTTTTTTTTTTTGGCATCGCAGGTGACTCATAAAGCCACAGGAGAGGTGATGGTGATGAAGGAGCTACTTCGCTGTGATGAAGAGACCCAGAAAACCTTCCTCAAGGAGGTAATCATGCACTTCCTCACAGACAAAACACTCTTCTCTGTCCACCCGGAATTTATTCGACCTTCCGAGGAAAGCATGTTGAGCTCGTTGTTTATTTGATTTAATATTTGTTTTCCCGTGGATGAAATTTCGGCCGGAGACAAGATTAAGATGATCCATCTCGTTTTCTTTAGGTCAAAGTTATGCGGAGTTTGGATCACCCTCATGTTCTCAAGTTCATTGGAGTACTGTATAAAGACAAGAGGCTCAATTTGATCACAGAGTTTATCGAAGGGGGAACCCTTAAGGACTTCATCAGAGACATGGTGAGATCTAAGACTCAATTTGCTTCAGAACACAAAGACACCAGTTTTTAATGTGATTGTGGTGTTCAAGTAGACTTTGTGTTTTTATTCATGTATTATTCCTATTTCATCTTGACAGGATCCATTTTCATGGGAGCAAAGAGTCAGTTTTGCAAAAAGCATCGCTTCTGGCATGGTAAGTTGTCTATTTTTGCAGATATACATTTAGATGTATATTAAGAGTAATATTGTTGTGCAGTCAAAGACACTCAACAAGAGCAGTTTGTAAATAGATTGTAAACCAAAGGCAAAATTCAATGCTTTTCTTTCAGTCTTATCTTCATTCGATGAGCATAATCCACAGAGACCTCAACTCTCACAATTGCTTGGTCAAACTGGTACGTGACAAACTGTTTAAAGCCGATTCCGACGTGGCAGATTTTCGGGCAATTGACTCCAAATGATTCTCCAAACAGGACAACACGGTGGTCGTGGCTGACTTTGGACTGTCGCGACTCATTTTAGAAGAAAAAGTCAAGCCGGCGCCCGAAAAGACCACCAAGAAGAGAGTTTTCCGACGGATTGACCGGAAAAAAAGGTACACCGTGGTCGGAAACCCCTACTGGATGGCGCCAGAGATGTTGAATGGTGAGTTCCGTCGCAAACTACTGACTCGGTGTCAGTTAAGCCTGAGAACTTGCTCAAGCCTGCTTCTCATTTACTTTTAGGTAAACGCTATGATGAGAAGGTGGACATTTTCTCTTATGGAATCGTTCTCTGCGAGGTGAGAATCATAAAGTGATGACATACCAGTTTGTCCAAAATTGCACCCTCACCATCCCTATCTTGCAAACCAGATCATCGGGAAGGTCTACGCAGACCCAGAATGTCTCCCCAGAACTCTGGACTTTGGTCTGAATGTGGGAAAGTTTGTGGAGAAGTTTCTCCCTGAAGACTGTCCGCCAGCATTCTTTCCGCTCGCCGTCGCGTGCTGTGACCTCACACCAGACAACCGGTAAGTCGCCTCATAAGTGATTTTTACTAAGATCTGTTTCTTGAGATTTAGTTTTAACTCTAACTTAGTGCCACACACACAGGTTCTTTCCATGTAAAATTTCAATTCTCTACCGCAGTATCTACTTTGTACCCATAGAGAGTGCTAAAATACTGGTCTTAGTTGGGCATACCCAATTGACACGTCGGGTAGAAAAATGTCTGCACATAAATGAGACTTTTCTCTTTTATCCTTCAATTTTAGTCCACCATTCCAAAAGCTGGAAGACTGCTTCAAAGCACTGTCCCTCAACCAGGAGTTGGGCATCCCCCTTCCCTCTGAATTAGATGAACTCCATCAAAGTCTGAGTCGACTCCACTGGCCCAAAGACGGTTCCCCCCAAGCGTCTAGCCCAGATGAACCCCAATCTCCACAACCTCCCGAATCGGCCTCCCCGGCTCATTCTGGCACATCAGACAACGGCACTTAGTGCCCGCCTTGCTTTTGAGCCACGTGACCAACCCCCTCCGACCTGCTGAAATAAACAAACACTACGGATTGGCCAGAGGAGAACTGTGCCTCGGCCACGTGAGGGAACCCCCCCACCCCAAAAAAAAGCCTCTGGGTCGCCTGAGTTTTGGAATGCGAGTTGGATGCATTTCAGGAGGACAGTCGTTACTTTTGACTCTTTCATTCAATGCACACAGGCCGTTTTATAATGTTGATCCGGTAGAAATAGGACGAGTAGCTTGCTGTGGTTTGCTTACAAGGATTCTGTTTGTCAAATTCAGTGACCCATTATGTATTTGTCCCTTTGCTGATCTGAAGAAAACACAATGAGTGCGGCAAAACACACACCAATTACTCTGAACATTTGCATATTGGCATTGTTGCCATTTCACCACTCATTCACGTTACATACAAGTTTGTTTCCAGTTTTTGCACTTTTTTGTGTAGCAGTTTCTCATGTTGCATTGTTTTTATGGTCTTAGGGCTTTTTTATTCACTTCTTTATAGTTCTAAGAGGGCTCGTCAAGACAAAAAAAAGTTTGGTTTGTACATAGCGACTGGATGAATTTATTTTATCATCCAATTTATATGTAGATTTTGTACATATGCCTCAAAATGAGGTCTCTTTTTTAACGGGAGTTTAGATTTCAATTCAGTGTGTATGTCAAACTTATCTGTTGTTTTTATTAGTGTCAAGGTACTGACAAATGTTACCACCTGGTGTGTAATAATCATTTCCTAAATAAACCTTGAACTAGTTGCTTTAGCTCAGTCTTTTTTTTTTTTTTGATGAGCAAAAATATACAAGACCTTGACATGTGCATTTTAACCATAAACGTACTTATTAGTACAACTAAATAGGTATTTGTTTCCTGATATATGGACAATTGTTACACGTCAATTTAAATGTGCTGTACATTAAACATTGTTAAATATAATCAATCCAAAAAGCATTCCATTTCCACATTTTTATTTCAGTTACACTGAAAAGAAACATTTACAAAAACATGCACTTCATTTCCAATGCATTTAGGATGTCTGTTTAATGAATACAACTCAGCAGTAATAAAAAAAAATCCAGTGACGTGTGTCCCAAAAATAAAACTAGAGTGACACGGCAAGCTGGGGCTGATGATGACTAGGACTGTAACACTGTAAATACATGCATTCTCATGCGTGAGGGAACATTAGCAGACTGTGATTCTGTCACAAATGGTATGAAGGCAAAATGCCTGGCTCTTGCAAAGCGCAGACTTCTTTATGCCTGCAGTGCGTGATGTGGGGGCAGTGTTATGTCATCCAGAAGACCAATTTCAAGGCCTCTCAATGCTTCCTGAGAGAAACATATTTCCTGTCACTCCTTAACCTGTGGAACTTGAGTAGAGCTTTCTCTTGAAGCATAGTACACTCCCAAGTACCATTCCAAAAAGGCATGTAGGCAAACAAATTTATCCTCATCTTGCCTCACAGGAGGACAATTTTTAGGTGCCCATTTTGTCAGTTCTCCCTCAATATAATTCTAGAAACAGCATATTACATCGTTTTCCCTCGGCACAGCCAGCGGGTGACGCAATTCACATCACATATTCATCATCCACATCTTATGTACACAAAAAAGGCATCAATCTGTTTCCTGACTTCAAATGGACAGGAGGGTCATTTTGACCCCAAGAAGAGCACATACTGCACAAGTCTTTACTGAGGCAGGGGAAGCCACTCACGCTCCGGGTGTGCCCGCTTCCTGGTCGATGAGGGGGTCTGCGTGCTCCGCCTCCTCTTGGGCCGGAGTACTCTCATGCTGGGCCGTGACAACGATGGTGTTTTCGTCAACCAGCTCGCATGTGGGGTTGGAGAAGGCCGACAGTGGCAGGGTGATCCTTTGCATCTCGCGCTCGTACACGCGTTGCTCGTGCTGCTTTTTTAGGTCTCGGCCCCTGAAAACACAAGATGGGGAAAAAATCTGTTGTTGTGGGTGTACGTATTTTTGATTTTGTTCATTAATTGGCTATTATAATCACTTGATTTTTTTTATTCCAATTTAACTTGCAAGCGAACTTTAAAGCTTCTTCACCCAAAAAGTGCTAACTTAGTTTTTTTTTTAACTCACCAACAAACCAATGAAACAAATTATATGTTTCAGAACAACCACAAAAGTTCAATTAATTTGTCTAAGTCTGCAATCCAGTAGTTTAATGCAAATATATAAAAGGAAAAGGGGTGTGACATGCTGCATTTTGTATTAGGTGCTACAACAGCAACATTTCTTTTTAAATAAAAATCATAACAACACACGGAGACATAATATTCAGATATTTTTTAACCTCCATGGAGAACAACTAACATCACAACATCTTAAGAGCTGATACTGTATGGTTGTACTGTTTACTCCCATGTCTGTATTAGACTGCCACCAGTTGGCCATTAAAAGGACTGGCACTCTGTGTATGTAACATTAAGGATTAAAAATAATAATTAAAAAAAAAAACTAAACTTTTTTTGTTTTGTTATTTTGTATTTGGACAAGCAAAATGAATTGTTTTAAAACTGAAATAAAATAAAAAAACGAGTTTCTTTTAATGGTTGCTTAAACCTGACACTTTATAATAAAATACATCCCAATTGATAACAGTGCATTCATTTTGCCTGCAGCACACACAACACTTGACTTAAGCCCAACTAACTGTTTTTAATTCTAAACTCTGTGCAGAAATCCAACAATGCTCAGGACCAACTTGTTAGACACTTTAGCAAAAATCTGTTGAATTTTTAAAGAGTTTCATTTAAATTGTGTACAGCTTGAAGTGGAATGCTGTTCTTATTTGTGAGGCGCGGATTAACTGCTGTGAACTCCCTTCGGTGGAATCAAGGAGCAGATGGTAAACAGGGGGAGTCAGCATGACTCTTCTATATTGAGCCATATTCGTAATGTCAGTGCCAAACGAGGCAAAAAAGTGACGCCCTTGCCTCATTTCTTTTCATACATTTTTTAAAGTATTTGATGGTTTTCAGTGAATATTTTATTTAGCCATCTTGTCTACGTGTGTGCCTATTATTTTTGCCAATATTTATGATTAGAAAAACGAGGGATCTGCCGTTCCCACAATGAAACAAACTCCTTTTTAAAATAAGACATTTACAGCTTAGCCTTAAAACCAAAAGTGATTGTTTTCCATGAGTTGGATGTCCTGAAAACTAATGTCGCCATTGTATTATCCAACTTTCCAAGAATCCAAAATGGAAAATCCTTTAAAGAAGAATTCATTTCCTGCCATCCCCCCTTCGGTGTGTTCTTTGTGGCATGGCTCGTAAATGTGCCCCCGTATGCGCCCGTCCTGAAACTGACCTTTTGTAAAAGTAGCCAACCGTGATGCCGACCCCGAGAACGATTATAACGGCCATCATGACGATGCCCAGGGCATAGCCTAAAAAAACAAAATTCAGCCAACGGTAAGTTACGATCTATAAATGTTGTCAAGTATTTTCGGAAGAACATACCAAGCGTGCCCAGATCTTTTTTCTTTTTGGGCCCGGTGCGGACCCTCTGGCTAATTCCCATCACCGGCTGCCCGGCAACGGCGTCCCCTTGCGTCTTAGGTGGGGTATTAGCGTCGGGGGAGGGAGTGGCTGCCGTCGGCTGGGCGGTCTTTGGTGCTTCAGTGGCGACGAGTTCTGGGAACACGGAGAGGCAGTTTTAACGACTTTGACGGCTTGGGGCCATTCCAGTGTTATGTTCGCATGGGTTAAAGTGGAGGAGAAAAAAGTTGTTTGCCCAGATTGTATTTGAGGTGCGTTATTGCGATAAAGGAAATCCAGCTGAGTTTCAAAATGAAGTTTTCTTTGTATTTCAAAAACAATACAATACAGTACATTTTGTACTAATCAGTGCTGGAGCCAACCAATTGCCTGAATGCTTTAAAACTAAGCACAAAGAATACACTTTTAAATTGACATATATTGACAAGCATTGTATTGGTTTTAGAAATAATTATACTTAGAAATGAATTCAATATTAATTATATTAAAATGACTAAAAACAGAATACATTGAGATTTTGGCTCCAAGAAACACTAAATAAGTATTTTTTTCATAGCATTTACCTCATTATCGCCTTAAAGGAGGGATTTTACATGAATATTTTAGTAAAGAATTTGATTTAGTCTATTTAACAATACTATGTTTAAAGTATTTTCCACGCAACTTTTTGTACAGTGTAATACAATGCATTGAAATGAGTGCTGTCATAAGTGCATAGAGCATGAGGAAAAAGAAAACTGATAAATAAAAAGCTTGTTTTTCTTAGATTTGTCATTTTTATATCCGGTCGCTGAGTTTTGGGAATATAATTCTCTGTAATAAAGTGGGTTCACTAAATAAATCGTTAATTTAACGAAAGAAGCGATGACCTTGGCGCCCAATTAGACGTGTATGGTTATTAGTATCGTAATGTATGGTTTCTAGTTACTGTTGCTCCAATAACAAAGAGCACTGAGGAGTGAGGCCATCCTGCTCCTCCCGTTTAGTCGCACTAAACATTTTGAAAAGAAGCGTTCAAAAGGAAGCGACGGTCGTAAAAATGTGCCGCGTGCTCGTACGAGCGAAGGGAGTCGGCCTTCACATATGCGCCTTAAATTTTCCCACATCGCCTGTTTCCTTTGCAAGCACAAGCCGGATGTTTACAAACTTGACGAGAAAAGTCTATGACATCCTCAAGTCAAGCAGCCAATACGATTTGGCCTCTGAGGTGTGAAGACTGCTGTCTGCCAATTGGGTTAGACGTAAGGCGTGGCAAAAAATGAAAAATAAAAAAAAACAGTCTGGCAACTAAACACATAACTGTGGTTCTCGTCTTGTTTATTTGAAATTAGGTCAGAAATGGAGGGCAAATTCGAGTGTACCTTTAACTGGCATTTAACTAATTGCACTCCTACTGAGAACATGCTGTGATCCTGTTTACTTGCACCTGGATTATTTGGATTGAGAGCCACCGATTTTTAAACTAGACTGCCATCTTCTTCTAACACAGAAATGTCATTGTTTCTCAAAGCATAACCACATCAACCACAGTATTCAAAAAACGCAGAAGCAATCTCCACCCCTTTTTATAAAAAAATGTTTTTCCATGAATTTTGTTTTCTTTTTTTTTTTTACAGGACGTTAAAAAGTCACCTTGGCATGTCTGGATGTAGCAAAACTGCTTCTGGACCATCCCATCGGGACCCGTAATGTAGCACCAAGGCCGATTGGAAGAGTCTGGATTTCGGCAGTAATTGTGATCCCCCACACCTACAAAAATAAAGCAAAAGAGTCCATGACTTATACTGATAACTGGATTCAAACACTCGGATGTGCACTTGTCCTGCTGTGGCTGGCCAGCTATGGGCTCATTAATCATTCACACCGCTTCATCACACAACAATGAACAAGCCACCATTGGGACAAAGACATGAAAAAGCAGCTGCTGTGCAAAGGAGGCCATTTAACGACTATAAACACAAGCAAGGCTTTGCTCAAGTTGTTCCATTTTCCCCCCAGTTTAAGGTTCAAGTGTTGGCATAGTATAGGAAATGCTCGCTACTACTGGTAGAAACTTAATATTGTACTTGTTAATAATTTAGGGGTAAAATTCACCCCTTTTATATTTGCCGATAATGCACAGGTACACGATTTCATTCAATTCAAGGACCTTCGATCAATTTAATGTTCACCTTGAAGTGCACAAATACAACAACAAATTGAATATAGTTCATCTCTATTCCTCTAATACTATTAATACGCAAATAATTTCCAATTATCCCTCACTTGTAACTTGTAGATGATCCACCAGCAAGCCAAAGATGTCTTATCTACTTATTAGTGAGGATTAAGAGTCTATTAACATAAGCCTCAAAATTGCTTTCAAGGGAATATATTCAATGCTTTAATTGACTTCTTATTGATGTTAAATGGCAAAATATTGCTATCAGTCCTGGTATTAATGGAGTGTGACATCTACTGACCCCCACAAGAAGTAGAAATGTTTACCTGTCAATGGATCATATTGTGTGGAGATGTTGGTCCACTTTAGACAAGTCAGGCCTGAGGAGGAACTCTGTTGGACTCCTCTGTATCCCTCTCCATTGGACTCAATGCAGTCTGCAGAATAACAACAGAATACACCAATAAATCAAACAGAAATAGCTACACCAAGACCACAACAAACACTGTAAACAAGTACGTTGACTATCTTACCTTTTAGGTCTGGATTGAAGACGCTGCTGTCCCCCAAGGCTGTGCAGAAAAAAAACATGGGCAAAGATAGAAACATGGTGAACAGGTGATGGATCGACTTCATGGTTATTGATGGCTTTTTAAGAAGAAAAGGGAAAGAGCCTGTGCTGAAAGCATCAGACACACTGCTCCGCTCCTCTTCTGTTCCAGTCTCAGCCCTTGTTTTTGTCAAGAGGAGCTGTGCTCTCCTTGTAAACAGCCCTCGGCTGGAGGAGGAGCTGCGGGGAGGAGCAGAAGAAGGAGAAGGAAAGGCAAACACACACCTCCAGGTCCTAAAGCCGAGCACACCACTAAGCTCACATGCCACACTGCCTTATTCTCAGGCTATTGATTTATAGGCCTTTAACTTCCTATAAGTCTTTTCAAAGTGCCATGATGACTGTGACATTTGGAGAGATACAAATCACATCACACAAAACAAAGAAAAAAAGAAAAACATCTATTTTTGGAAAGGCAAGCAGCAAAAAATATATTTAAAAAAAGAGGATAGAGAGGCCAGCACAATGGCAGGTGGGTCCTCACTTTTTGGAGTTTGCATGGTGTCCCTAGTCTTGCGTGAGTTTTCTCTGGGTACTCCAGTCTCCGCCCATATCCCGAAAACATGCATGTCAGGGTGATTGAACCCTCGAAATAAGGGAACCTTTTTGACAGAGACTGCCATAAACAATTCATATTTTCAATATTCTTCCTTGAGAGCCATATTCCCAATTTGGCTCTCGAGCCATAGGTTCCCCACCCTTGCCCTAAATTATCCCTACGTATGAGTGTGTTCCCTGAATTATTTGCCAACCAATTGCAGGGCACAAGCAGTTAATCATTTACTTCCAAGTGTACCAAGCCCCTCCTCCTGTACATATACACATGGAAAAATGCTCAACCAGGCATGCATTGGCACGATGCCTGTTGAAAAGTCAAACATGCATGTTTACAATTACATTATAACTGTAAAAATACCTCAATCTATTTATAGATTCTCATCTGACCCACACTGACTCATTGCTTTCCATTTATAATCCAAGTGCAGTTCTATCTGCCTCTAAGTATTCGCTTGTCTGTCCATGTGTTCTTCCTTTCCAACTCACGCGGCCTGTTTTTCCTCTCACGCAGAAAGAAGACTCTGCAGGGACCAATAAATGGCAGATTTCATGCTAAGCTTTTTTTTTTCCCCTCCCAGGCATTGTTGGCAGTGTGCATAAAGAGAACTCGTCAACCCGCACTGCATTCATCAGTTCATACTTTATAAAACAGAGGCCAGGCATAATTTCAAGCAATGGCGTGCTCAAACACAACAGCATTTGTCTACACTGCATTCAGGGGAGGGGCAAAGGGCCCTTTACCAACATGCACAGAGAGAAACAAGGCCATCAACACAACACAGATGCAACCTATCAAGTATTTAAAAACAATGTATCTATGATAGATCATGACATGATCGTTCGATTGCTGTCAGCCACGAGTCCAATTGGATCGGACATCTAACCCTGTTAATGATGTTAATGCAATAGGTTACGAGCTATAAGTACCATAATGAGGCAAATTAAAAAACACATGAATTATATGCTAAGTATGAACAGTTAAGGGATCAGGACCTCCTAACGGCAGATCCTTAAAATCAGGTGACTTGGACCCACATGCAAAATATGTGATGGGGACATCCCTTAACAGTTCCCATTATTACATAAGACAGTTCCAAAACATGTGCCATTAAATAGTAATTCCTTATGGACTCAGTGAGAGCAAGGATACAGTGATGACACAATGGAAAAAGACCGCCTCGTCTTGCCAGTTCCAGTGGTAAACATGTGGTTCAAGTTGTGCACACAAACCGAATAAAAGCACTTACTTGGCTTTGTTCCGCGTTGCCATAGTTAGTCTTAATTAAACAGGAAGCAGGCAGTTATACAGAAAGGGCACAGATCTGTATTCACAAAAGCATTGTGTTAGTACAATTTTACTTTCACCAGGTTGTCCTACTACAATATATGCAAAAACCCAGTTTGCTAATAAAATAATGAATCAAGTACTTGTAAGCTGTTGTCGTGTCTTTGAGAATATTAAAGACACAACGAACAGGTGAGCACTAGTGACCTTCCCTTGACATTTTTCTGGTCTACTTGTGGAGTAGAGTTAAAGCCTTCTTGTTGTTTGAGACAAACTTTGGTCAAAATGAAAAGAAAAGAAGGCATCCAAAATGTAATGAGTCACTTTGTTTCACTTTCAAAGAGCCTTTCTGATTCATCACCATACGTCACAGTCAAAAATATAATTGTGGTAAAAAGAAATACAAAGCATTCCGCCCATGTGTCGGAACTGAGTCATTATTTTTTACACCCACCACAAGAACAGACAGAAGGCAACGTGATGATGTAAGACTATTTTAGTGTGTGGGTTATCAACAAGCGGGCACCCACACTCTGTCAACTCTGAGCCAGTCCATCATCTTGGGCTTTTGTGGTTGGGGAAAATGGACACTTATGCAAGAAGAAGGCTTCTAATGGAGCTTCCGAGTTTTGGTGTGGATTTTAACATTTTTATGAACTTAAAAAAAATAAAAAATAGTAAAAAGTAGCACATGTCTATTAAAACAAAGCAATTGTGTGCAGTTCATTGCACTGAGGAATTAAAGCAACGGGGTCAATGCCACTACAAAGGGCTTTTTGTGCCTTCTAGAGCCTATTGATAAAACTAGGAGGGATTATTAAAATGTGTTTTGTGTGCAGCAGTATGGTGTGAAGTTTAACATTCATTATTCCACTTTGGAAGACCCATATTAAAAATATTTCAAAAATGAAGAGATATGTTGCCGGCCTGAAGCGGAAAAAATAACAAAGACGTTTGTGGAAAAAAACAGAATTTACATTTTATTTAAACGACATACCTGAGAGGTGTCCAAGAACATTAGTTTGAGAAAAAAAGTTAAATCCACATGGGTTGATTTCCTCTGCTTTCCTCATCTTAAAGTCCGTTCATTTTAAACACGGTAGACAGTGTCAGTGGGTGCAATGTCAATGATGTATTTAGGCCTACCTCACACAGCCAGATTTGACTTCCTCAGCTATCTTTGCTTATCATTGAGAATCCATGTCTAACGTCTCCAATCACATCAGATATGAGCGCAGAGCTCATGTGGACACCTAGTTGACTTAGATGATCAAAAACATCCTTTAACGTCACCTGTAGGTCTGAAGGATCACAAAATTGTTGTTCACAGGTTTTGGAAAGGCGGAGAAGGAAGGCGGCTCTTGTTAGTAGGCCACAAATGGTGCTGTGAAACCGGGGATCGGTCAGGAGCGTCGGCCTCTGAGCTAAAAAGACAAGATAAGAACACACGGCTCATCTTACTGATACAACACATGACAATAGCAACACTTTCTAGATATACAAGTGCACTACCTAGCTGAAGGTCTTTGCAAAGTGCGAGGTTGTCCAGCAACAGAGTTGCATTCTTTATCGCCCAAGTTCTCAGGCTCTGTGCCAACACCGAAGATTCTACATACTTTTCAACCAGGAGCAGCAGATAAGGCAAAATATGAACACACATTACGGAAGGCTCAGCAAAAACATTGGCATCGTCTTGCTCATAGAGGCTTCCGCATCTGAAAAAGACGTATTGCTTAAGAACCGTGATGCGCGTCCATTCTGAAAATGAATGGGCAGCATGACCCACCCATTGTCCACGGCCTCTCTCAGTACAGGCTTGAGGTCAGCACTGGGCACGTGATACAGGAAGACCTCCAAAGCTTCAGGTGTGTCCCAGCACTCCACCAGTAACAAATCCAGTAGGAGCGGTACAGCCAGGTTGACCTGCGTGAGGTAGACGCTCCTCTGCGGCCTTTCTCTGGCGTGGTGAAGCATGGATATAAAGCTGGCTGCTTTGCTCCTCACCTCTTGGCTTTGGTCCTGGAGCAAGTCCAGGCCTAAGCTCAGCAACCTGCACAAGAGCCAACACTTGCTTTAACAAATTGTCAAGGTATTAGCAAATTAGTGCCTTGACATCTAACATTACTTGATGATGACAGTTGGGGGAATAAGACGTTGGCTTATTAAAGGAAGACCTGCCACACACAGAGCTTCAGCACAAGCCATTCTCACAACTTCAACAGCATCAGGGGATCGGTGAGATTCCAAGACACCACACCAGCGTTGGACTACAGAATCCTGAGGACTTTTGTTTTGAAAGATAATAAGGTAAGAGTTATACATAAATTGAGAGTGAATGATGATGTGTAAAAAAAGATCACCAACCATTGAGGAAGCAGAAGGCTTGCACCATGAAGAGCCTGAGACAAGAACTCTGACCCGCCTCTTTTATCTTCCAGGTCTTTCAATAATAAATCCAAACATTCTAGAAGAGCAGATTCCTCAAGCGGAAATGGGGCAGTATGAGACTCCCCACCAGCCATCACTTCTACCATGGCTGCAAGGTGAGCCCTGTGGTACTCCTTATTTGGACTCAACAGCGCCTTCCTCAGATTAGTCTGCAAATAAAGCGGACTGAAGTAAACTCCATTTTGTTGGACGTGCTTTAATTTATAGGCTCAAATTGGACAAAAACAACTCGTCCAGCAGGAAGATTATTGAAATTTATGATTTCAAGAATTAGAGTTTTAAAGGTACTCATCCTGTAACTCACCAGCAGCATATTCTGGATCAATTCTTTCAGGTGTGTGTTCAGTGAGGCGTGGCTCTCCAACACCCACGTGACTAATGCCAACCTCAGATCACAGCTCATATCTCTAAAAGTTTCTAAAATGTCAGACGCCCACTTGGGCTTGCTACAGACAAACTGGATAGCTTGTCGATGGAAGGAAGACAGGCCAACCTGAAATGAATGGAATGGAAGTTTAAAAAAAAGATGCCACTATCTGAAAGTAGAGATTGTTATTGTGGAACTAAACATGACAAAGCAATTTTTCTGTGTAGAGAACGTTTGTCATTTGACAGTCCTCATTAGCTGATGATGCAATGTTACATATCAGTCTTGACTCTAGATAATGATTGGGTGTTGATTAGTACAATAAAACTACAAACAAATAAACAAACAGCATATCATGAATGTATTTCATATTTTGTGTAGTGTGTAGTACATAATTCTGTATTCTATACACACACCATGCTAGTATGAAACTAAAATTATGAAATATTATTGCATATCACACACCTGAAGCCCCTGCTGGGGCCTGTGAAGCTCACATTTAAGAACGCCATAGAAATTTGACAGAAAGGTCTCGCCACAGAATCTTCTTAACGAATCCACCACAGCAACATATGCCGCTCTCACCAGTGGGCAGCGTTGAGCATCTGTTGCAAGCCAGACCGACTCCTCCACAGCACACACCACTGCATTGAGCTCGAGTGAAGGTCCACTAAAAAATAAAAAAAAATCAGCAGACCCTGTGAGTCAAAGCTTGTTGCAGAACGGTGAATGAACGTGGCCGAGTTTAATGTCTCACCTGTCTTTGCCAAGAGCTCTGTCCAAGAGGGCATTAATGTCCAGCAGTTGCCCGTGGAGCCGGTTGTGGCAACAGCCCTGATGTTTGCGGGGCAACTGGGCCGTCAGCTTGATGAGGATGTTCATGTACTCTGCAGGGGGAGTCATGGCAACTAAAGCCTTGGAGGCCATCACTCTCACACAGTAAATGGGGCTGGCAGAGAGCTGGAGTAAAGGAGACAGGAAGTCTGCCAAGGTGCTGGTGATGTAAAATGAGAGATTAAAGCGTAAGTAGCCTGTCAAAAAGTGTAAGATGAATTAGCTAATCATTTCAAACAAAACTAATGAGTAAAGACTAATGTAACCTTATTCAATTTCCTATCTGAGATCAATCGCTTAATGTTAATCAAAAATGAGTATATATTTATTGGAAAGGTGGATATATATATATTTTCCCCCTGAATCTTTGAATATGACCTTACTCTGTCGAGTCCTGGACACCAGGCTGCAGTTGCGATAAAAGAGTCAGAATAGGGTAAAGTGAGGGGTGAAGGCGTAGCCTAGCTTCTTCAGGTGGACACTGGAGGTCACATGCCGCCTCTCGAAGCTCCCTAAGAAGGAAGGGTTGGAGCTTGGAGTAGTGGTGGAAGAAAGCTTTGGGGGACATTGCATGTTTAGTCCCAGCCTCACTGCTAGGCCGCTGACCGAGCATCCGTGAGCAAAGAGAACCTAAATCAAAAAGTTTGCGAGAGAAAAAATACACTCTCACATCATCCAGGTAAAGAGGAGTGCCGTAATCTTTAGAATGTGTTTAGATCCTACTGTAAAGCTGCAGGGCTGCATTCCGCATGGCCCAGCAGGGAGAACTGAGCAGAGTGAGAGCCAAAATGGTGACAGTGGGTGCAAACTGAAGGATGGCGACACCAAGTCCAGATCCACGCACTAGAGCTTGCAGAGTGTGAACTGCACACACCTGGGATGAACAATTGGGGTGTCAGCCACATCTCAAAACATGATGCCATTAGTACAACTGGTTTGTATTGAAGTCAGAAAACCTTTTCCTATACCTGTGGGAGGTCCCGGGTCTGGTCCCAATTCTCAGCAAGGGGACTTTTAGCCGTGTCCAGTAAAATATTCATGCTATGTGCTAAGAGCGGCCGTGCTTTACTGGCCTCCTCGGCAGTCATGACACACAGGATGAGCATAGGCAATCCTGCAGCCCGCCGTGTTACTGAAGTACAACTAGGAGACCTCAAAACGTGTAGAGCCTGAGGTCATAACAAATAAAATTTGAAACAGGTAGAGAATAAGACGTCCTTTGTTTCAGCGTGCATCTTTTCCAATACATTTATTTCAGCCAGCCCACACACAACAATGTTAAAGAAATGTACCTGCTGGAGCATGTGAAATGGAATGTTCCTAAGGTCGGGATCTTGGGTGCTGAGCAGAGCTGAACAGAACCTGATGAAGCCCATACCACATCCCTCTACTGCGCCCTGGTGGAAAAATACACTTTGTACTGAATTTCCATTCAGTATTTTGAAATGAAGCACCTACCCAGTGACGGCATTTCAAAAGAATATTTTGAAAAATATCTGCTGCCATTTCTAGATGTTGTTTTGTTAGGAAGCACATGTCGGGTTTGGATTCAGCGAAAATTCGCTCCACAAGAGACCCTAAAAGGATCCCGGTTTCCTGATAAGAACAATATAATACACAAGAGTGGGAATAAGTATTAAAATGCTAAATTAGTGAAAAGTTGAGTTGGTACCTTGAGTGACACCCAGCAGCAAGTGAGAACAAGGCAATGCTCTTCAGACAACAAAACACACTCTCTTCCATCTTCTAGATTTCCTCCAGATGAGTTCTCAATCAGAGAGTTGATGGCATTCCCCATATCACAGAAAGAAGGGGGCGCATCTAAGTGAGCAATATATGAACATAGAAGTTACGTACAGTTTAATTTAACCAAACCAGGTTGTTTAATGTAAATTACCTCTTTCAGTATGCTGTCCATGCAAAACACCAAGCAGGAGAAGCGAGATGTTCTTCAGAAGATTCAGTAAATCAATGGTCAGAGAAGGTCCAAGTGACTCAATGACGTTGCATGTGTCTTCTAACAAACAATTCTGTAAGGCACTAAGAACACCTGAAGACAAAGTCATGACACACACAACATTAAGAAAAGATCTAATGAACAGTGTTTATCGACTATTATATCACGACTTACCGTGCATTGGCTTGGCTCTGGCAGCCAGCATCACATCGGTCTTGGCTGTAAGGTAGTGATCTTCAAGCTCCTTCACAAGGAAACCGGTAAAATTGGAAGCCTTTTTAGCGCCACTGACACTGATGTCACTATTTGCTCTGTGATCAGGAAGAAATGCACTCTATAAACAAACAGCTGATAACTACATTCCAAACAAGTCGAAAGTACTTTATCTATATCACTGCAAACTACAACCACAGTAAGAAACACAGATCATTTGATAAGATTAGGAGTGTCAAAATTCAAATGTAAGAAGTATATTTTTCATATAAGTAGCGACTAAAAAGTTGAATTCAAGATGAATTTTTCATTATACTAGATAAAATAACAAAATAATGCAATCAGCGGTTTGACTTACTTGTGATGGAGAACCTTCATCATTAGGGCTGCCATCTGTGCCTGCTGGACCCGAGGACAGCACAGAAGCTGCTTGGTGCGAATGAATAGAGCCTCTGCAACATCGACTGGCAGCATGGGAGGGAAAAATCTCACCAACAGTCCTGCTGAAAGTTCACGAATCTGAAAAAAACAAGCATTTGTTTGTTTTTTTTTACCCATAAGTTAAGCAACACAATACAAAATCAGGCTTGGGCAGCTCACCTCATTTGTTGAATCTTCTAAACAGCAGATGAGAACCAGCATTTTTTCTTTGGAGAAGAAGTTCCACTGACCCCTCATCCTGGCATAATTGACAAGAGATCCCATGTTCACTAGAGAAAACAAATTGACATTGAGATGGAATTGTTAACTGTTTAACAAAACATTTTGAACCAATTTTTACGTACAAAATGTGCCCCCAACTGACCAGGTGGTTGTCCCTTCCTTTTGTCGGGGCTCCATGTGTCTGTACAGGTCTCTAACAGCGCAGATAGCAACAATAAGACAGTCTTCTTCCTCTGGTAACTGTGATCTGGAGTTAGATTGCAGAATACCATTTGGCTCAACCAGTCCACAAAACCTAAGACAAAAATACATTGGAAAAATTATTATACAATGTAGACATTCAAAAAAAGTGTACATAGAACATTTAAGTAGGCACATACAACCAATCAATCATGTCTATTGCAAGAGCTGCATCAAAATGCTATATTATATTATATATTAGTCAACCTGTATAGGATCAAAATCTTACCTACACCCACGGCCAGCAATTTCTGTGCACTTTCCATTTGGCTAGCGTTCACTTTCTCCTTTTGTTTGATAGCCGCCAAGCAGCCATCTCTGATTCGAACCAAAAACTTTCTCACAGCTGTTTGAAAATGTTGTCGAAAAAGTGAAGACTCTGAGTTTAAGTTCTGAGGAATGAAGGACCTCATTATTGCCAATTCTTCCGGTGTTGGTGTGTCTTTGCTCTTGGGACTGCAACAAAGCAGGTTTACAGAGGCAAGCCGGACTCTATCATCCGCCGAGCCCAAGGCTAAGTGAAGAATTTTCATGGTGGAGCTGCCCTGGAGAGCCCAGGGAGAGCCGCCCATCACAGCCCGGTAGCTACTCATTATGAATGCCCAGGCGCAGAGGTGGCCTGGTGAGAACGGGTCAAGGGAGGCCAACAACGGCTCCACAGCAGAGGGGAAAACTTGGAAGGTGCAGGGAAGTAAGTGTGTTGAGCTGTTACGTTGAAGATAAACGACATGGGAGGTCAGTGCCTCAATAAGGACAGGAAGCCACCTTTCTGCCCATCTATTCCCGAGCTCAGACTCTGAAAGCGACGTTAGTGAGTCACTACAAAGCTCTTTTCTCTGCTGCTGGATCAGATTTTTGTAAAGTTCTGAACCAAATGGAGCCAGGTGATCCTTTGACATGCACTTTAGGAGATGATTTTGGAGGTCAGCATACTGATTCAGCACCTGCTTAATAAAAGGGGTGTACATCAAACCGTGCAAAATTTTCGGCATGACGGCGTTCTTGCTTACCGTGTCTGTTCCCAAATACGGGAGTAGAGCACAAAGTCGATGATATTTGGCTTTGGATTCCCATGGTAGTTGAATGATTTGTTGCAGCAGAATCAAATGGAGGGACTTTTTGGTATCACCAAATTGTTTACAGTCCATGTCATACAGGTCCAACAACAAGCAAAAGTTGATGCGAGCGCAGTCGGACACACCATCCACCTAAAAGAGCATCCAGCCAGACTCAATTAACGAAATTGCCCAGAGCCTTTAATTAAATTAGAGTCAATACTGAGCATTGATGCAGTCATTCCATTTCATGGATTGTTTGTAGTACCCAGTAAAGAGACACATTGAAATAATTATTGTCTAATAAATACAACATCCTGATGAATGATTTTGGTTAAACTTGACAATATAATTAAAATTAATATTTAGAAGCTGCATTCTTAAAAGCAGTTGACTCACTGGGCTTTCAGCGCTGGTCCATATAATAGAAATGAGCTGTTGCTGAAGGGTGCTGCTACTCTCAGATAGAAGACGGCCACCCGTCATCTTCCAGATATCAGACACACACTCTGTGACCTTCTTCAGCCATAGTGTCAACACTGCGACCACGTGTCATATTTGAACAGGTGACTTTGGCATGCAAGTGCCTAAAAAAATATCTCGATTTGACTCACCCTCAAAAGCAAGGTAGTGACAATTCAACTTCTCACAAAAATCATAGAGCATAGGAAAGATCACATCAAACAGCAAGCTGCCCTGTAAAAACAGTATGATTGAGTGGTTTGTTAAACAATGTGAACTGATATTTACATAACATTGCCAATTGACATCTTGCCAGATATCTGTCAAATTACACTAATACAAATGTTTACCTCTGCACTCTCCTCACGTGAACTGAGCAATACGCAAGGACGACAGCATGTGAGCAGGCCTCTGATCATTGAAAGCCAACCGAGTTCGCATACCGTTGCGGGCCAACGCTGCACATGGAGGGCACCCACCAGCAACAAGCACGACTCTGGCAAACAAAACAAAGCAACTTAACAGGAGCCTGGGAGCAGTACCATGCACGTACAGAATTTCAAGTTGAGATTCATCCTAAAAATAGACTTTGTAGAAAATTTGTATGATTACACTGCAAGGCCAAGTAGTACTTTTTGTCCAGCAGTACCTGAATGAGAGCTTTGCAAAAGATTCCAGGCAGCGGCTGCACCTGCACTGCTATCGGGGGCCGTATTGATGAGCATGGCTACAGCGGTCCCCGCCAAAAGACGAGTATCTCTGTTGGTGCTCTAAAAGACACAAATGCCAAAGATGGAACCGACATTTTACACCCACTGGAGAGTTTATTTTTAGTGGCATCATCTAGCGAGAATAATATCTCATCTCTCATCTCATCTTCTGAACTAAGGTTGCAGGGGGTGCTGGAGCCTATCCCAGCTGACTTCGGGCCAGAGGCGGGAGACACAAAGAGAAAATTTTGAGTGTTCAATCAGCCTACCGTGCATGTCTTTGGACTATGGGAGGAAAGCGGAGTACCCAGGGAAAACCCACACAGGCCCAGGGAGAACATGCAAACTCCATACAAATGGACCAACCTGGATTTGAACCAAGGTCTCCCTCTAATATAGTACTTTTTAAATTAAAAGACAAACCTGTCCAAAAATAACTTCTGTGAGAGCTTCCAAGATCATTTGCATGGTGGAGCTCCACTGGTTCTCATTCCACACTGCAGAAGCCACCACTTTTGACAATAGCTGAAATACCTGAAGACAAACCTGCAAAATAACATATTGGAGACAAAATGACCAGATGTAATAGACAACAATAATCCTTCACATTTCATAAAGTGCACTAACCTTTACAGCAAGATAACACAACTGTCCATCTCGCAGGGACTCTTCTTGCAGGATAAAAGGGAAGAACTTGGCTATTTTTTTCAGAAAAGAAAGACAGAGCTCCTGCCACACATCACGACCTATAGTGCTATCCTCCAGGAGCATACAAGCTAAAGAAGTAATAAAAAGAAATATGAATATGGTAGAATAGAGATACAGTATGCATGCACAAACATACACACAAATACATATATAAATTTGTTTCCAACCTCCAAAAAGACGAGACAGGGATAAAAAACAAACCTCTCTGGAGATCTTCCTGAGTAAACATCTGGAATAAAATAAAACATTAAACATTACTTGAGTGCAGTTCCTTTAAATCCTCCTCATCTCCCTTTTGAACTATAAGAGGGTTTTGATGTACCTGCTCTGAATGAACTATAGAGCTCAAACAGAGGTGGGTCTTTGCAAAAACCAGCTGATAGTCCACCATCGCCAAGTGCTGCAACATCTGTGAAGATGCATTTGTGAAAAAAAACTTGGAACAGAAAAAAAAAAAAAAAAACGACAGTACATGCCAAGAACCAACCTTATCCACTTTTCTGCAGGCTGTGGAGATGTGGGCCATCTGCAGCTGCAATGTGATCACAAGTCTGACGAGAAGCTGAAAGTGATCTTTCTCCAGATCCTGAAGCGTCAACGTCTTCAGCAAATGGACAGCATCTTCCAAACTGCGTTCCTTGCTCCTTTTAACGTCACTCCTATTTATATGCAAGAAATATTAAAGTAAAGGTATGTGCATGCCACCTCCAAGATGACAACGAATGCAATTGCAATACAAACCTGGAGCACTCCGAAAGTTTATCAAAAAAGCTCCCGATCTTTTGGATCTCATTTGCATACGGTTGGTCCTCGTTAATGACACAGTTTTTCAGACTTGTCAGGATTTCATCAAACGAAGACATTTCTGCTTCTACTGTCACACTCATAGCCTACATGTGCGATCCAAAACAGTGGTTTACCTCTAACTACATCTACTATTGCCTGATCACTGTCATTCTGGCTTGAAAGAGGGTTACTGCCGTCTAGCGGACAAAATACTAAACCATTTTCAATGTATAATTGTATATAGTATAAATGTTTTTTGCTGCGGTTCATGTATGCATACAAAGCAACAGATTTCCAAATAAACAATACATGTTTTTTTTATTTGTACTGTTTAAAGTTGAATCACAATTAAGACTGGGAATTGTATTTAAAAGCAGAACTTTTTTTTATTACACATTAAATCCATGTACCTTTTGTCTGTGTGGGACTTGTGTAAAGAGGTCTTATAAATAATTTGAGGATTCTGAATTATCCTTAGATATGACTACTCTAAATGCCATTTTTGTTTATGTAGGAGAGCCTGCAGCACACCCATTACCATATTGAGAAATAATGTTTTTAGTCAGTATTGAGGGATAAAGAGACACCCTGGAGCACCCAATGCGAGACGTGTTCTGTGATGTACAGATCAGCCTCAAAAACCAAACCTACGCCCATTGCATTCCTCCGTAAGGACGTAGTGTACACTGGTGTCCGCAGTGTATTCTATGGAGGAAAATGAACATGAGCACAAACAGGTAGTATAAAAAGTTTCAAATAGATACTGTAAAAAAATGGTTTTCTATACCTGTAACCTGAGGTGTTGGGCCTCAATGGGAATGACTCTAATAATAGGCAGCTGAACCTCAAGAACCTTTGCTTTGCTCTTCACGAGGCAACCCTTAGCCATATCCCAATCTGCTCCTTCCAGGTACAAACCAGACACATAAAAGCCTAAAAGAAATGCAATGTGAACTCATTTAGGCTCCAATGTAACTGTCTATTTGCTGATTGTCAATTTAAAGTATTTCAGACCATTACCCTGTGCAGGTCGGTCAGAGACTTCTTCCTCTTGACGGTAGTGGGACACTTCAGTGTAAAATGTTGAAAGGTCTAGAGGCCAACCATTTTTTCTGCAAGTGGCTTGAACTTGGGCAGTAAGGTACGATTCTGGGATGTGGAGTCCCGATAACCACATGACCTTTGGCTCTGCTGAATCCACCTTGGAAGCAGAAAAAAGTAAATAATGCAGTGAAACAATGTGGGAGACATTACATTAATCCTGCCTTACCCATGATTTATACTGCTCAAATCGCCTCCTGAAATGAATCATCCAGTTACCCAAGGACTTGAGTGTGTCAGGTGCCAACATCTTCCAGATAGCAGGGATCTGACCATTAAAAAGGGACTGGGCAACTTCATCCAACTCACTGCTCATTCCCACTTCACCAGCTAAGGCCTACACACACCAACCAATCAAACCTAAAGTAAGTTTTGGGGAAACAAAATAAAACAGAAAAAAATGTCTGATTGGTTCTCACCTTCTGCAGCTCAGCCAGAGACAGTTTCATGCGGACCACGAGTTTGTTGAAGCGCTTCAGTTCTTGAAGGAGCACCACTGACGTTGGGGATATCTCAGCACCAATTTTTTTACAGATGACATCTAGGTCAAATATTGCAGGCAACCTGTTCTGAATATCCTGCGCCACCTGAGTGACGTATTCATCCCTGCTGATGCTTCCATCAGACTCACCTGGAGAAGACAGAAGTGGTCGTGCAATAGCAAGGAGCCTTTGATAAGACATATGAGGGAAAAAGAAGGAAATACCATACCCATTTTGGGTTGCAAGTCTATCAAATGCAGCCATATGTCTCTAGCTGCTTGTGTGTAGTATCCTATCTCTGCATTGGAATGAAGGCCCATCACTTCTGGGGTGTTTGCCAATGGCAGCGACTCAATCTCATCTGTAACCAGTAACCAGTAAATGTGCTGAGGTCTTATAAAATAGGGTTTTGTAGATAAAAGCTGACCTGTATATACTGCCTTTGGTCCATTTGGAGGAATCTTGTAGCTTACGGCATCGTTTTTGAAAAAGTGAAACTGGCTAAAGTCATAAAAGAGGAAGTCTCCAAAGTACTCATCCATGTAGACATTGAGGATCCTCCGATCAAAACTATCAATGACTCGTCCACCGTACATCACCTGTGAAATGTGTGCATATATTAAAGCAGAATTTACATTAAAAAAATTAAAAATGTAAGATGCTTTTCTTTACTTCGCCGATAAGGTACTTGATACTTCCCCACGGAATGTTGCTGTCATTTTGTTCATGGGCTTTGGTCAGGTAGGTGTTCAAGATATCCAAACACACCTGTCAATCAGCATTTTAATAATGAGATAACTCCAATGAGTTCAGAAAGGTCCAAATTGTTTTTAATGCCACTTACCAAGAAGTCTGACTCGCTGAAGTCATAAGGGACATTCCAGCCAATCTTACCATATTTGCGCCTCTCTTGCACAACGGCATGGAAAAAAGACAACACATAGACCAAGCTGCGGAACGCAGAGTGTGGGCATCCAGTCATAGTCTCATGGGAGATTTTGGAGTAGGTAGCTCTCATGTTAAGTTTAATGCCATCAGGAGCCTCAGTGACAACCTGCAGCACATCATCATATATTGGCAAACAACTTTGCTGGAAGTTTGAACTAGGACTAGTTAGTACTAAGCAGGGAATGATAGTTTATTTCTCAAATAATTGAAAGGGAAGAGATTCAGTTATTTTACCTTAAGAGACTTTTGAAGAATGCCTATGGGAAAGTCATCAATAGGATTTGTTGTCAACCAAAGGCGAAAGTTGGGGTGAGGTTTGGTGATCCTCTCCATGCACTTCTCCAAATCTTTTAACCATTTTACCAGCAAGTGGCAGTTCTGAAGCATCAACCACTGACCACGAGATGCTGCCATTTCAAGAAGGTGCAATGCAACCTTTGAAAGAAAATACTTTTAAGGGTTTTTTTCCCACTTGTTTGGAGTTGCAAGGCATCAGAGAAGGTGCAAGTACTTAAATTAGTCATTTTTGAGAATAAACCATGTGAGTGGGTCTTGCTAGAATCTAGAAGGTAAATCCAACATACCTTCTTCTGTCCTTGACCCATAGCAAGGAACTTAAACTCGCCCCCAAAGCCAGTTTTTTCAGCCAGTTTCATGATATCAGCCGCAGGATCAGAGCCGGGGCGCATGATGAAGACAATGGGAGAGAATGGGGTGCTTTGCTCATAGATAACATCAAAACTGATCACGGGAGGTTGAACATATCTGTGAACAAAGACATGACAATTATATGACCACAAATCCAAGTTAAAGGGGAAAAAATTAACAGAGGATTTTCTTTTTCTTCTAGTGTTAGCTATTTGGAAAAAAAAGACCTTTCCCCCATTGTGATAGTGACAAAATTGATGATGGCTCTGTAGACTCTGTCAACACGGAAACAGCGAAGCAGGAGCAACTTCTGAAAGGCTGTCAGCTTCTCATCATATTTCATTGGCAGTAGAGAATTTTCTGGTGTATCAAGGTCATACCACTGTGGAAAAATAGAAGGACAGTTTGGTCATTTAGGTAAACGGCAGCCACTGATATTAATCAATCAAAGTAGTAGCAACATGACAAGGTTCTAGTTAGAAGGGCCATTTTGACCTGGATCAAATACATCAATAATTTTGAAAAAATAAGATGGTGAATATCTTATATTATGGTAATTGTGGAACTCCTCATGTCACCAATAAGCTCATATAAAATCCTGATTTAACCATTTTTAGAGGTATTTCAGTGCTGTTTCATATTTTGTTATTAAGAAAGTTCTCAAAACATGGGATTCATTTGTGAGAATTGCTTTAAGTAACCTACTGATTTCCACTCCGATGAATTTCTGCTGACATCATCAGGCAGTGCCTCAAATTGCGCAGGAAAAAGCTCGGACATTTTCACTATGTCTTCCCAGCTATGATCAGGAAGCCAGTTGCAAGTGTTTTTGCGGTTACACTTTTCCATGGACAGATTACCTTTGCAAAGATAAGGACAAACTTCTGTGATTATTGATTTTCACTTTGATGATCAGCACCACAACAGTTATTTTTTTAACGCCTTATCACCTTTAATAAAAAAATCTAGTTCCTCCTGGGGTACACGACCTTCTGCCTGCTCAATCTTTACAGTCATGTTGAATGAGAAGAGAAGCTTGTGTTTCTCAAAAAGACCTGAAAATAAACATATACTTTGTGTACTTATTGATGATATGAATAAAATAACTACTGCCAAATAGTCGGCCCATACCTCTACAGACATAATTATAAATGTTATACGTAAGACCGTCGATGATGTTGTTCAGTCTTTTTGGCAGACCAGAATTTGGTGGTGAATTGCAGAGTGAAAAGTCAAAAACTTCCAGAAAAGAGGTGAGAGAATACTGGTACATGCTGTTAACCAAAGCCATTTCAGTCAACGCAAAGAATAAAATGGCACCGCGCTTGGCAGCAGGTCGGTAACCATTTCGGAGCACATCGATTTCCACTGATGTTTTCACAGCCAACTTGAGATTCTCAGATACCTGATGGCCACAAAATGCTTCCGTCAGACATGACGATCAAGTTCAATTGACTTATATTAAGGGGTTTGGCAAACTGACCTCGCTGGATTTAGACTTGGTTTCCTCCAATGTGTAGAACAGTTCTGTGTCATCCAAAATGCTTCCCGTGGACATGGCCAGCTCCTTCAGTAGAGTTTCACCGAGACTTTTCAGAAGCTTCTTATTGTCACTCGTGTCTTGGATCAAAAATTTGCGCTGCTCTTCCAGCTCCTTCTTTTCAAATCCCATTATAACATTGAGCAACTGATCCTCCAGACCTTGAAGGGTTACTACATGGAAAGCAAACCATTTTTAAAAAGTAGTAGTAGTAGTATGACTTGAAAATGCTGCTCGTCAAACCAAATGACCTTACCAGTACAATTGATAACCATCGCTTTTCCGAAAACAGAGGGAGAAAATTTGGGGTTTCCCAGTGTAGTGTTAAGGTAAAGTCTGAAGTTAGGATCCACCTCTTTGTCACCCAGCATGACAACCTGCCTGCCCTGTACTCCTTTCAAGTTCTTCTCCAGGACATTCTCAATTACAGGGTCAAGGTACTCATCCACATTTTGGAAAAGGAATGGGCACCCATCTTTGATTGCCATCTCTAGGTGTTTCAAAAAATCTGGATCATTGAAGGATGAGATCTGAACAGAAAAGAAGGTTCAACTGAAATAAAGATTATACATAGAAAGCCATTATAAAATTTTAGAAGAGCAACTGGCATTAGACATAACAATAATGGTCTTTTATTACCTTGAGGTTGTTTTGTGCCTCTTTCTTCTTAATCCAGTTGAGCGCTTGCTGTTGAGGGTCAATACACAATGGGAAACGGCTGCCTCTTATTGTGAGGATTCCATTCTGAACTGAGAGGTCATCCGGGGGTAAGCCATCTGACACCCATCTGCAACCAAAAGCAACAAAATTGTCCTTCAGGTCAATCTTTTGTCTGTCAAAATGAAGACAACAACCAATTTCCAATCTTTCCATTTTGTGCCATTTCACCTGCTGATTTCCACCTCATCTGTTAATAAGTTGTCCACTTTAAAAGGCTGACTCAATGGAATACCTCTCTCCTTTACATCTTCAAGCCAAGTCTGGTACACCATCTCATTCCTGAAGTCCCAGCTGAATGCTCCTTGGTAGCTCAGGAAAGCAGCAGAGAGGAGACAGTCTCCCAAAAGGCAGACACGCCTCTGTTTTAACTCCTCTAAATCGTGTGTCCACCTAAATCCAGAAACCACAATGGAAACAATTATGCATATCACATGAATTGCTGTTGAGCATCTGTTGCTGTCTCACCTCACATTCTCAGAGCTCAAGCCTGAGATAAGTTTGCCAGTAGCTATAAGTCGTCTTTCCAAAAGCTCAGCCTCCTCTTGTAGTTTCTGTTTCTCCCCAATAGCAGTTTGATATTTGTCTCCAAGACTCTTCAATTCGGTCTGGACATTACTGAGTTCACTTTGAATGATGTCCAGTTCACTTTTACTTTGAAACAAATTCCTTTCGAGGAATGACACCTGCAAACACGAACCACATATACTGATCTGAATCCCTTCACAGAAAACACATCATAAACATTCTGTTCACATTACTTTATCCTTTTTGGGTGTTATATCACTGGCAACTTCACAGTAACCAACGACAGCCTCCACAAATCTAAACAATTCCAAAGCAGCTTTGCTGATATGTTGCATTTCTTCAAGGCTGGTCGAAAGGTTCTTCAAGAAGCCTAAGAACCAGAACGAGCAAAAGAATCTCTGAAGCAGGGAGCAAATAATCATGAAATCAACCTACCTTTTACAGTCTTGATCTGGTTTGGGGTTATGGCATCACAGTCTATCTCCAACAGTGAACGAGGGAAGGCAGGATCTGCCAACATCTTTTTAGCGCCACCCCAGTCAATTTCTTTTTTCTTACACAGCACCAGGATACATTCAAACACAACTACCACAGGCATAGGTGGCTTTGTAAAGATTCTGAATGAAACAGCAGCAGAACCAGTTATGGTATTTAATTGTATTTTGGAATGAATATCTTTTTTTTCGACTGGGAAAAAATTCTGCAGGTTAAAACAAACAGGGAAATTACCTGAGCTCAGTGAAATGATTTTTTCCGAGGTTTCGTAGGGCAATCCGAGCTGCTTCTACTGCTGGCAGAGCCTCAGCCAGGGAATTTTCTACTTCTGCCTTTTCGATAGCAATGACTTTGTTTTGCTCTTCAATCTCTTTGGCTTTGTCTTCTGACAATGACTTTTTCTCCTCAGCTAGACAAAGGTGCAAATGAAAATGCAGGTGAAAATAAATAATATGGCTTCGTTGGCCTATGTTTTTTTTCTGACAATGATGAGTTGCATGTTTTCACTGACCCACAGTGGTGCTTGAGACAATGTCCATCAGCATTTTCTCGCAGGCTGCAGACTTTTCAGAGAGGGCTTCGTTTTGCTCTGCCAGTTTGTTGTTAAGCTCATTCAGTTGTACAGTGGCTTGCTTTAGTCGATCCAACCCCCCTTCGAGGTGTTTGCACTGTGCTAGAATCCATAAAGAAATTTGTTGTCACTTTCCGACTATGAAATGGACCCCCTGACCCCCAGTATTTTGTTTTCTCGTACCCAGAATACTCTGGTCCTTTTCCTGTAGAAGACTTGAGTAGGTATGAATGAAATCCAAGTAGTTTTTTGGAGTGACATAATTAAAACGTCGAAGTTTTTGTTGGAACAGTATGCTGTAGTCGCAAACTGATGTATGTACCATGCAGACATGATTAATGACAGCTTGAACGTGTTCCTTTGAAATCATTTCACTTTCACCTGGACAGACAAAGTACAATGTCAAAGAAGCACTATTACTCAAATCATATACTTGTTAAGGCTACATTACTAGTGGACATTTAATGCATTTCCAAATATTTTTCAAAAACTGTACCATTAAAAATAAAGTCTTTGCTTCTCTTTTTAAATGACTAATGTAAATACAGCACAGATTTTTCAGTCAGGCCCAATTGAATAAAAATAAAATGGCTGTTCTACATTAGAATTATAATGCACTTGAAGAAAAGACTTCACAACCAATTATTGCTGCAAATAAGGTAAATGTGAACTACAAACCTAGGAAGAACTCTGCGACACCACGCAATGCCTGTGGAGGCCATGGCAAGAACCAGTCTATCACAGTGTTGTTTATCAATCCTACAAAACAAGCAAACATCCTTAAATATCTCATCATTTTTGCTGTTAACTCCCTTTGTTTTCAAGTTTACCTGGAAAGTTTTTGCAGCGTGTCCTTAGGGTATCTCCCAAAGGAGACATGGTTAAAACAATGTGAAGGTTGCTGGCACTTGTTGGGTTTATTCTGTTTTATTATTATAATAGTTATATTAATTCATTTCTTTATTAAATCAATCTCTTTCTTTTCTTTGTATTAATTCATTACTTTGTTAAATCATTCTCTTTCTGTTTTTCAAAAGTCTTGAGGTCACACCAAGTCATCTTTAACCTAGACAGCCTGTTCCAGGATGGTTATACAAACAATCCACCCAATCTGGGTCCTTGAGATTTGGTGGGCCCTTGGTGACGAGGACAGGGCTATTCGGACAATAACAAGAATATTGTTATCGTTATGTAACCGTACACTTCGGGTTTTTCTGTATGTAACGATTATATGATTATGATTATATTATATGATTCTTAGGTCAAGGAGGTTGTATAATTACTCTAATCTAAATGTTGTTAGGTCTAGTCCCTGTTTTTGTTATTAGTAAAATACCTTGATTGTTATTGTAGTCCCAGATGTTGTTTTTACTCATACGTGATGGAATGATCAACAACTCTGTAACTTGTGACCATAAGAATAGGACGAAAATGTCTATTCGAGGAGACGTTCGGAAGTCGTACGGTGACGCTTGCTGTAACTCTCCCTTCCGGAAGCTTTTTATCTGTTTGTATCCATTTCTATTTAATTAAATGTCAATAATTGAATAAGATGTCTTCCTGCAGTTATTGATAATTACGGACGAAGGTAATTATTAATGAACCTGACATTTTGGTCCTTCGAGCCATGGAGGTCAATATACCGGAGCGAGAACCCAGGCGCTGCTGTTCGACATCTGGTAAGTGACCGTGCGCACGGCGTCTTCAAAACCCTTGGTGGGCCGGAGTTTTTCGACGGGGGCGCCTGGATTCTCGGCGGTTGAAGACTTTTCCTGCTGGAGGGAGACATCTGATGGATCTCGGGTAAGTCCACATTAATGTCTGCATGTTGTGAAGGTGTTTACAAATGCGTTAAAGGGACATTGTATGTGAGGCCCATTGGTTGGGCTGGTTTCGCGTCCTGGGTGACGGCGATAAAACCCTGTGTTTATACTAGTCAATGGCAGGTACGGTGGGGCACTTTGCTGGAAAGTGTCCTGTGTCTCAGGGGTAGGCACGAATATATTGTACTAGAGGTACAATATTGGGGCCGGGGAGTGTCCTGTGTCTAAAGGGTAGGCACGAATATACGTTGTATGTTGTTTGTGTGGTTTCTGCAGTAAAATTAAGATAAGCCTAGGAAATACAGTCGAAGGAGTGATAATAATAAAAATAGATATAATAAAGTTAACTCTGTGAGGCACACGAACTCACTACAAAAAAGTAAAATATGGGAAACACGTGTTGTTAGGCGGGTTTGGATGACGAAAAAAAAAAAAAATACGTCTAACGTGTAAGGATTGGAAAAAATTGGAAAGACAAAGCGCTTTAAAAATATTACACAGCTAAATTTATGGATAAATAAATATGGGTTTGCTGGCCAGCTTAAAATGCATAAAATGCAGGATAATATATGCACTAATGCATAGAGGTAATATACATATATAAATAATATGTGAGTGGATAAAAGTGTAACAGCTTGTTCCACAGACACTAATGGAGGTAATATATATATATAAATAATATGTGAGTGGATAAAAGTGTAACAGCTTGTTCCACAGACACTAATGGCGAAATAAGGCCGGGGAGAAGTTAAAAAATACTATTTTGGGAAAATAGTGGGGGCTCCCTCGGATAACGGGGATATATTTAAGACCGTGGCGGCGGGAAAGTACTGTTTGGTAAGGAAAAAATAGCGGGGCCTCCTCGGCTGACGGGGAAAATATTTACCGAGATAGGTGACGGGCGCGGAGGAAGTTTAACAAAAATAAAGGGAGCTAGAAAATTAATGGGGACACTGGTATTTGATTTGGTTAATCCAGGTATGACGTTTTGTGATTACAATTAAATTGGGTTTTTTTGTGATGCTTGGGCTTGTATAACAACAATTAGAATGGTTATTTCCAAGTGCTGGTGGTGCTTTGTTAATATAACCTATATGTACTGTCAATTTACAGCAATGTGATGGCTTATTGCAGCTTGGTTTTTGATCCCGTCCGCTAACGGGAAGATGGTGTTTAAAAAGACAAAAGAATATATACAAAATGATCATTTAAATTTTAGCAGGGAATGTCACCTGTGTTTTTATTATGCTCTAGACTTGCCAAAAAATGTGTCAACTGCGGGGGAAGCGTTTCTGGTGCAGCGGCTGCTGATTAGATGGGAGTGAAACATGTGGGCCGCGGGGCAGACGATTTAACTGTGTTGGGCTTTCGGGAGCGTTCGGACCGTGTAAACGACTAAAATTTTGTGATCCCTTCCGTGAAGACATTATAATAATAATAATTGGCCTTGGGGGTGCTGAAGCAAACTTGAGGGCAGAAAATGGGTTTTTGCCATATTGTTGTGCTTGCAGCATACATATTCTGGATATATGGGGTCTTGGAAAAATATTGTTATGTAGTTGAATATCGGAAGAGGGGTTAATTTGACGTTTTAATGGTTGTCTTCTCTAAAAAGCGTTGTATTTGGGCACAGGGAAAAAGCTGGTTTGTAAACATAAGATAACAATGCTGTTTTCGCAGCAAGAGTGGAGGTCATAGTTAACGGCTAATTGCGTTTTCTGTTTGGACTTTTCAGAATAAGAACAATACATGGGCTGCAAGAAATGCAAGGTTATGCGAATGCTTTCGAATTGATATTTTGGGTTTTAAAATGAAATGTATTAAGAAGATAGAAAATCTGTTCAGTAAAAGGTTGATTTGGTAAAAAGCTTTGGATTTGGGAAATAGACCAAAATAGTCATTTTTGAGCAATTGTGGATTTCAAAGGGCTCTTAGTTAAAGGAAACTAGCTTTTGGAGGATAAAATAATATTAATACTATTTCAGAATTTTTTGATTGTTCAAAATACTTTAATCCAGGAGGTTGGCTGTTTAAAAAAAAAAAAAAAAGGCCAGGATGACAAAATTTACAATATTATGGTATATTGGTGACGATAAGGTTTTTAAAACATTAAAGTTTGTAATTAGGAATTGTCTAACAAAAGGTTGATTTGTCTCATTTAATTGTTGTAGATTTTTGTTTTGGTAACAGGCTATGGGAAATGACTCGTGTCTTAAGTAAACATCATATGAGGTGATTTACAAAGTATAGTAGGTATTGAATTATTTGGCTGATTAACGACATCAGATGGGAAATTTACAATGCAATAGTGGCATGATAAAATTCATGGCATTCATCCAAATAATTAGGTGAATTGTAAATAAAATAATTGGTTTAGGATGAGCATATTTTCCCTAAGAATGGAGTAACATGGAATGTTTTTCAAAGTGCACTTGAAAGAACATTGTCTGTTGTCCTGGCAGGAGGAAATATGCTTTGTCACAGGTCATATTGATGACTTTAAGGATATTACGGATTGGATAAGCATTGGTCAATTGATACAACCAAATAACGTTGCTTTTACGGCTTTAAGGGCATGCAAATTGGTTAGAACTTTAGCAACGATGGGGTTAATACGCCTGAATGTTACAGTGATAACGAGTGACAATAACAAGCTTAGATAAGGGAGGGAAAGGAGAAATTCTCCAAATTCCAGAATCTGGCTTAGAAACAGGTTATGTTAGTCGTTTTGGGTTTTTGACAGGATGTGGTAGTACATAAATTCTGGGAAATTTTGGGAAATTGGGGACCCCATATCTAAAACAAGTTTGAGACAAATGTGTAAATAGGCTCTATTTGGCGCTGGATGCACAAATTCTAGTGGGGCCTTTCATGTTTTGAAACAAGTGACGCTTTAGGTAGATGGGTTGTCTATGAACAAAATGGGATGGGCGAAATTCGCTTACAAATTAGGCGTGTTATCTTGGTTCATAGAATTTGGAGTCAAGGCGACGTAATAAAGGCCATAGGCGTCATGTTGTATAAATTAGGCGTGGATGAATTTGTTTTACAAATGGGGGAGATTATCTTATCACCTGAAACAAGTAGAAACAAAATTGGATGGCCGCATTAAAAGGTGATTGGCATGCTATTAGAGGGAATTGGGATTTTCCAAAAACATGATAGGGGGCCATTAGGTCATGGCGGCTGTAAAAAATAAAAACTTTAGATGTGAAACTATTCCCACCTCAATTCGGGGAACAAACAGGTAAACGGATAGCATTAAAAAGGATATAACTTTGTGTGAAACTTGAAGGTAATTTTTTACAAACGGTTAAAATGCTAGAGTGGGGGTGTGTATATTAAAGGATCTACTAATGAATGCGGGGTGGATCCAGACCTTCCGGAATGTGGGGTATTCATGGCGTCCTCGAGAATTTGTGGATTTTCTCCGGGTACTCCAGTTTACTCCCACAAAATGAAATTATGGATGCTAGACTGGTTGAACACACTAAATTCTTCTGTTTATGAGTGTGAGCGTGAATGATAGTTTGTCTTTTTGTGTTTTTTGATTGGCAGACCACCGAGACATAATCTATCAATAAAAGATCAATAAAGAAAATAATTTGGGCTTGAGTCAAGGGAAGACCTATGTCTCGACAAGGGGGGGCCTTGCTACAACGGCACTACAAGGCTTAGGGTTTAAATCTATATGCATACCCACATATCCATTTCAAAAAATACATATAGATTTTATTTTATTTTTATTAGATCATATGGATATCATTCCACGATATGGAATTCCAGAAACTATTTATAGTGATAATGGCTCCCATTTTGTTAATATAATAGTTGTCTACCATCCACAATTGGCGGACCTTATATGAAGTCCTGTTTGGTAGACCTTACAAATTGTTATTATTCACCACACAATGACAATTGGATGATGAGGCGAATCTATCAGAGAAGAAAAAAAAAAAACGCACACACCAAATTTAGACTATCAGAGGGAGATTTTGCTTCTCAACAGGAAACGGACGAAGCGACGGTGATTCTTGAAGACTGGATGCTGATAAGCAGCATAAAAGAAGAAACATCGGAGCAACGCAAAGTGGGAGGGTCCTTGTTACTGAAAGGGGACACGGATGCACCTTTCCCACAGTAAGAAGGTTGTCTAAATTGAAACGTTTCAAGAGGAAAACTCCCTAAACAAAGACAAAAAGTCATGTTGAAAACAATTATTGCTTTTGGGGCAATGAGATTAATGATGATTGTGATTCTATTCCTTTCCACAGTAGGGTTGTTTTCTCCAGTTGGAGAAAAAGGCGGAGGCGTTTCAATTGAGGATACACCTTCTTACGGGAGGGTAAACCGAGAAACATACACATTTACATTTAATTAACATTACATACTAAATCAAATTTCCACATTGAAAATATATATTTGGACTCGGCGACGTCCCGGTTGCCATACAAAAAGAGATGGTGGGAAATATGTGTGGTACATTAACAGCAAAAAATTAAAGATTGGGAAAAGCCTTGTTGCAGAAATTGGTCAAGATTGGAAAGCTTGGACTGACATATTAACCTGTGAAATTTATTTCTGAAACAGGGATTTCCCAAACGGGGGATAATTGGGCGCTGTTAATGGAGTGTAAAGAAGGCAAGCACTATGTGGAGCTACTTTGGTAAAAGGGTGGTCTCAATTGAAACATTGAGGGGACGGGTAAGATAAACTTTCTGACTTAATAAGATACGGGAAACACCAATATTAATTGAAAAGATTATTGCTCAGCAAGCAATACCATAAAACTATAGGGAACTCTTTTATATTGGGTTTGACGTCTCCATATGGTTTCAATTGAGACTAAACCATCTTACAAAGGATTAGGATAACCTACCAGACAAGGGAAAATACGATGGGGTCTAACAACTCCCTCAATCACCATTCATTTGGGGAAAAGTGTTTTTACAAATGAAAAAACGTGTCCTACTTGGCAAGAAAAAATATTGAAGCAGTGTTTATCCTGTTACGCGGTAAATAGGAAGTCAATTTTTCCACTGTTTAATCATTTTACCTGCTTAAACCTTACAGGGCATGGTCTGAAGCTGGGGGCGATAAATGAGACGTGGTGTACCGGCGTTCTAAAACAAACTACACCCCTGATACCACGTTCTGGCCTATGGTGGCGGGGTGGTAGATAAATTATACGACTCCTGCCGAAACGCGGCAGGACTAGGTACTTTGGTCTCACTGCTCTTACCGGTGTCTGTTTTTCCATCCACAGTGGAGGAGATACAATTGGCGGCTCATAATTCGGAGGTGAAGGGTCGACCCTCCCGACATCGTCGAGAGGCATGGAGGGAAGGAGATCCAACATACATTGATGCGATTGGCATCCCCCGGGGCGTACCAGATGAGTATAAGCTGGCTAATCAGATCGCAGCAGGTTGGGAGTCTATCTTCCTTCTAATCACCCCAAACAAAATTGTGGATAGAATAAATTACTTACATTACAATGTTCAAAACTTGGAAATTATACTGAACAGGGATTTGTGGCCATGAAGGAACAACTGGCAGCTACCAGTCTGATGGCGTTCCAGAATCGCATAGCGGTGGATATGATCCTTGAAACAGGGGGCGTGTGTGCAATGTTTGGAAAACAATGTTGCACCTTCATACCGAACAACGCGTCACCCAGTGGATCTCTCACCAGGGCCATTACTGGCCTGCAAACACTGAACCGCAATATGCAAGAGCACTCTGGAGTAGATACGTCCGCATTGTCAGATTGGTGGGATAAGACCTTTGGAAAATCTAAAGATTTGGACTATAGGCACAATTACCGCTATCCTAACATTGTGTGGGTGATGTAGTATCCCCTGTTTGCGCTCCTTGCTAAGCCGACTTATAACTACTGAAATTGCCCCTACAAATTCTAAAGTACATGAGTTGTATCTTATGGGACGGTTTGGGGAAAGCAGTGAGGTCCAGGAGTACGGTAAATCCGAGGACCAATTGGACGAATATAATTATGTTTTTTCTCTTTCAGACCAGCCATGGGAGTAAGGAGTAGGCGGATAAAATCGCAGTCACCGACATTTCCATTTAGTGATTACTAAGAAATGACTAATAACATACATATTATAAAAACGGGGGAATGTTGGGTTTATTCTGTTTTATTATTATAATAGTTATATTAATTCATTTCTTTATTAAATCAATCTCTTTCTTTTCTTTGTATTAATTCATTACTTTGTTAAATCATTCTCTTTCTGTTTTTCAAAAGTCTTGAGGTCACACCAAGTCATCTTTAACCTAGACAGCCTGTTCCAGGATGGTTATACAAACAATCCACCCAATCTGGGTCCTTGAGATTTGGTGGGCCCTTGGTGACGAGGACAGGGCTATTCGGACAATAACAAGAATATTGTTATCGTTATGTAACCGTACACTTCGGGTTTTTCTGTATGTAACGATTATATGATTATGATTATATTATATGATTCTTAGGTCAAGGAGGTTGTATAATTACTCTAATCTAAATGTTGTTAGGTCTAGTCCCTGTTTTTGTTATTAGTAAAATACCTTGATTGTTATTGTAGTCCCAGATGTTGTTTTTACTCATACGTGATGGAATGATCAACAACTCTGTAACTTGTGACCATAAGAATAGGACGAAAATGTCTATTCGAGGAGACGTTCGGAAGTCGTACGGTGACGCTTGCTGTAACTCTCCCTTCCGGAAGCTTTTTATCTGTTTGTATCCATTTCTATTTAATTAAATGTCAATAATTGAATAAGATGTCTTCCTGCAGTTATTGATAATTACGGACGAAGGTAATTATTAATGAACCTGACACACTTTTCTTGACAAAATACTGCCACACGCTGGCTTTCGATGGTCCGGCTCCCTCTTTTAGGGCCTCGTCACGAATTTGGTTGAGAATCGATTCTTTTTCATCATCAGGAAACAATGCAGGAACAATGCCTATCAGACAACATCACAATCGTAGCACAATAGGTCACTTCTTTCTCACGAGAAGTGTTATCATGTTTTATAATAAACCCAGACTTTAGAAAACAAGTCCAACCTGAAGTAAGCATGTTGTTGATGAGTTCCAAAAACCCTTCTTCAGCAACGTGCCCATCATTGAAGAGAAACACGATCTTCTTATTTTCAATGCCAAGCTTATAATACAATTTTTTCAGGTCATCACAAAAGTTTGGATGGCAATAACCTCTAGTGAGTGTTATCTCAAACAGCTGAATCCGCAATGATGAAAGAAGCATGTCGTTAGTACTTAAAGGTGTCACTTGAGTACTAATAGAAGCTATTTTACTTTGCAGAACATTTGACAACCTAATAGCAATGATTACATTTTTTTGAAGTGTCATGTTTTTACAACCTCACAGTTAGCAGCAAATGCAGCAAGCTTGGTGAGAGACTGCTTCCCCGAGCCTCCCACACCCACTAGCAAAGCATGGCTTCCATCAATGCGGATGATTCGGTGCACGCGGGTCAGATGTTCCAGAGCATCGTGGAACAGCACCAGGTTCATCCTTGGCATTCCATCATTATATTCCTCAAGAATCTCCTGTAGAATGCAAAATTGGTCATTTTGATTGACGTTCCTAACCTAAAAGAATGCAAAAGCAAAAATAACCTCACCATACCTGAAACAGGGCTTTACAAGCTTCATAGTCTAGCAAGTCCTCATATACTCTTGTTTCTGTCTCACTAAGGGCTGCTCTGTAGTCTCCAAAAAGAATTGGATCTCTCATAACGTCCTCCATATTTTCCTTAAAATGGGTCTCAACTAAGTTTCTTAGAAGGCCTTGAACCTAAGGGGTTAAAAAATAAATATATGAATAAATAAGAAGATCATGTTGATAAATTGTAGTGCTAAACAGAAAGCGGGTCGATAGTTATTTACCAAGTTCTTGTCTTTTTCGTCAATAAGTCTATCATGGAAAATCCTTAGACATTCATTTCGCCAAACCCGAACAAATATAGAAACCAATTGAAACCTGTTATAATACAAAGAGGTAATCATCAAACACAAAACAACCAGGAGAAATATGCCTTAGAATGATCAGACCTATCAGGCCGAGTGAGTGTCAGCCCATTGTAGACCCTTGACAGGTCTCGTAGATTAAAGATGTAGTGGAACTTTGCTGGAGTTGGTGGCAGGTCTTTGACAAGGTTTTTGTACAGTTGCAGTGTGCAGAAGGTGACTTTGTCACAAATCTTCTGTACTGAATCCTCAAAATGCTAAAATTTTCAATCAATATACATGAGATGCATTGAGCCCAGTGTAATCTCAAAAAGAAATACTCACTTTGGTGTGGCCTCTGAGAATAGAGGAATAGATCAGGTGGAGAGACTCTACAGCAGGGAATGGAATGCTGAATACACTGAAGAGTGAAATGAAGCGAGGATCAACCTCATTCCTGCCGCCTCCTGCCTTTCCCATAGTAGCAATGAAGCCAAGGTCCTTGAGGATTTTGTAGGTGAGCTCCTTCCCTCGGTCATAAATGCCTCCCCTGTCCAACAAGAGCTTCAGCAGTGCAATAGGCTGCTGTGTACCATAGCTATCCACCTGGAAACCATGAAAATGAATACCCCCAAATACAGGAATTGAGTCATTTGCTTAGTTCTGATGTCAAACAGGTCCAAATGTGTTGGACATACCTTTGGCATATTCATGTCATCTATGTAGACCAACAATGTCTTTCCCATTTGTGGACCATATATGTCTTTGGTTCTTTTTTCAATATTGGCTTCAAGGTTCTTCTGAAGGTCCATTGATGTTGTCCCAAATGAAAGGTTGATGGTCAAAGTGGTCTGTTGGGGAATATTAAGAGCATGAAGTTTGACAACAGTATTAAATGCAGCAGAGCTAGCTCATGAACTCACTCTTGTGTCGACATTTTGGTTCTTCAGAAAGTTGTGAACGGTGGCTGTTTTGGAGGTTCCAGGTTCTCCGACCAAAAGAACAGGCCTCTTTATTTTCACCATCTGTTCAAGGATCCAGCTAGTTTTTGTGGTGTCGACTGTTGGAACTGAGGTTAGGGACGGACAATTAAAAGCAAAGACGGTAGAAGATTAATTGTTAAAAAGATATTGGTTAAAATTACTAATACATGAACCACTTGCACTTCTAATGACAAATAATGCTGATCTGACATTGTCGTACCTAGAATATCAGCAAACTTTCTGTCATGATTATGTATGTAAGTGGCAACCAGACTACTCCAGGGAACCCACTTCTGCTGTGTTCCATCAAAATGGAAATCAAAAAGACTGGGCAGGTAGCCTAAATCAAGGATACAAGCGTAAATAATCATTAATACAATACTGACAATGAATTTTAACTTTATGTTTTACCTCTTTTATTGTACAAGAACAAACTAGTTTCCTTGTCCATTTCAGCAGAGCACACAATAAAATATCAGCAAAATAACACCTAAAAAATGAATCTTTTACCTGGGATTTGACCTGGTCCTGCCAGTGTTTTGTCATCACTCACAATGGGTAAGCAAGAATGTTTTTTGATTAAATGATCAAATTTCTCCCTTTCACTGTCCATCAATGTGGCACCAAGAGACAAGAAGAGTGCTTCTAAGAAGAAGCACTCCAACACTGCAGCACTTTGGTTCTCAATTTCAAGTAGAGAATCAAGTATCATGCAGAGCTGGGACACCTAAACATATCACCAAAACAGTCAGAAATCCTTGTAAATTTCTAAGATCAAAGATAATGCTAAACTCTGGAACACCATCCTACCATGTTCAAATCTGTTTGAGTGACAACAGTCCTCAATTTCTGTATTTGTTTTCCATCAACAAGCCCTTTCACGATCATGTCAATCAATCTGGGGACATATTTTTCAAAGAGATTTTCCAGCACATGTTGTTCCTGTCACATCACAAATAAATGTTGATGAATGTTCAAATATCATCTTATGATTGAGTACTGTTGTAACACAATGGAGGTGCTGTACTTGAATGGGTCTCTCTGTCAGCCACTTTTGCCAGTATGGGGTGTAACTCAGGTTTTTAGGATCTACAAAAACCATTCCACAGCGAGAAACAGTAGCCGGTGAAGCATACTGCAGATCTCCAACCTGCAATCACAAAAAAATCAATATGAAGAACCATTATAGAAGTATGTAAGACATACAGTGTGCAACTTCGACAGACCTCAAAGAGCAGGGCACAGTGGCCTTGTAAACAAATTCGTTCCCCATTTGGCAAAGTGAGGAGCTTGTTGTCATCCATGACTGAATTCATGTTCTCAACCCACAGAGCATCCACATCTCCATCAAAGAGGATGTATCTGTGAGTTTAAATTTAAGTTAAAGAATGTTCTACATTACTTGTATTGACATATACTGTAAAAGACTTGTGTATGGCACATATTATATGTTACTTGCTCTTTATGAAATGTTTTATTTTACCTCTTTTCTTCATTGTCAGTAGGCTTGTTGATGTCACGGAAGATGTTGGATAAGAGCCCGTCTGTCCAGTTTCGAGTGTCAGGGTCCAAGATACCATACAGTTCAATGACACTCACAGCTTTGGGGTTCAAAGGATATAATTTGGTATGTAATCCCAATCTGGTGGTGAAATAATAAATCAATGACTGTAATGTAACAAGAAGGTAGCAGTAGAAAATAAGGTCATCTGAGAAAGACTGACTTGGTTTGAGCTTGACATAAAGTATTTATTACAACCGATTTGCCTCCACCTGTTGGACCCACTATCATAGTTGTGTGTCGTGTCATCATTGTTTCATACATCTGCACCACTTTATCCACCTGAAAGCACAAATATCCATTTGTAGCCTCAACAACAATTGTTTTTTTTGTTGCTAAAAGCCAGACCATTTTCAGCATCATGCATCATAAATGTATACTATGATAGTGTGAAGAACACATTATACCTGAATTGGTAACATGATGTATTTATTCCCCTCCAGGACTTCTTCAACAGCGTCATTGAATTTAGGATAGCGTACGCGAGGGCATTCCAGTTTGGGAAACAGGTCTGAGATTAGGCCAAGGAATAGAGGAACATCCTCAAATACAAACTTTGGCAGATTCATGTCCCTCAAAGCTCTCATTAGCAGTAAATCCTAGAAAGAAAGGAAGAAGAATTTGCTTAACTCCCACTCATTGACTTTTCCAAGTGTGAAATCTGGAGGAAAAAAAAGTGATGATTGCACCTCAGTAATGTCTGGTGAGCCCCTCTTCAGTTCTCCTGCCATCACCAAGACAGATTTCAAAGCTCGCAGGCCAAAGTCATAATGAGACTGCTTGGAGAGCTGCTCGCGAGACAATTTATAGAGCACAGTCATCTTCTTTGCGAGGACCTAAATGAAACATAAGTTCACATTTTCTGTTCTTGAGAAGCAAAAGTGCAATTTTCCACTGTAAATTTGTTTACGCATGCAGGTAAAAAAAAATTTCACCTTGGCCATAAGGAATCCCTCAGAAAAGAGCATAATCTCACAAATTTGTTCCAAATCGGGTACAATCACCACAACAGGTCTAAAGAGGGCTTTGACTGACTCGGGCAGCTCTGTGCGCCCCGGATAGCCCGGGTTCATGGTGATGAATATCCCAATTCGGTTATCCAGGGTAATCTCGTGACCCTCAAACTGATGTCCAAAATGCCAGAGTGTTAGTTGGCCAATGTACAAACAGCAAATCTCAAGACCCAAAAATGACCAGGAATTATAATAAAGAATTTGAAAGACTCACATTAAATACTTTGAGGGAAAAAATAAGAGCATTGCGAATTGTATGAATTTGGGAAGAGATAACGGAAAGGACTGACGCATCAATACGGTTGAAATCATCAAAGCAGCCCCAGGCTCCACATTGGGCCAGACCAGAGAGGATTTTCCCCACAGCCTGCAAAGAGAATACAACAAATTAGGTCAATAGGAACATAATTACAAACCAAACTTTTTGAGGACAATTGGAATTCTATTCAAGCTTCTTACCTTGTAGTCCATGCCTTCACTACAGTTGGTAACCACACAGAGCAGGCCCAAAGCTTTGGCCAAATCTTTGGTGGACTCTGTTTTACCAGTACCAGCTGGTCCAGCAAGAGCACCACCCAGGAACATGGAGAGAGCCTTCAACACAAATGCATAGCAATATCAGTAAGTTGCGTAAAGTGTTTAAATGTAACCAAACCTGTGTAAGGGTGAGGTAGATTCTGTCTGTCAGAGGAGTAATAATCAACCGGCCATTCAACCCCATGTATTCATAGCCGTAGAAGAAAGATGAACTGCACTGGCGCACAACAACATTGTCTTCTTCCTGGACCCAGTAGAATCTTAATTGGCTTTCCCATTCAAACTCCTCCGCATCCATGATACTGCAGAGAGAAACAGGAGACTGCAATTCAAAAAACTATACTTAATCTACACAGTATCGGCAACCTGAGTGATGAGAGCCATACCTGTTCTGTAAAAAGCAGTCCACAATGTCTCTTGCATGAACATCATTGATAAGGACAGTGTTGATCTTTCGTCTATCATTTTTCCCTAAAGGCCGTGTTATACGTGTGACCAACTCATCAATCTGCTGGTGCATTTTCTTCGAATAATTCTTTAAAGCATCTTTATCTCCCTTTTTCAAGGTTTTAAAAACATCTTCCACCTCCCATGTCCACCACACTTGATTTGTTGCCAATACCACCATGCCTTGAAAGAGCAACATCCAATCCACCCTAAATGACAAGGAGACGGTTTCACTCACTGACACACAGAAAATAAACATGCTGAAAATCAACACACACCTGCCTCCGTCTTCACAGTTCCGAAAAATTGCTTCTTTAGTGATTAGTCGATTACTTCGTCTCATCTCAGTTAAGACTTCTGTCATCCATTCCTCCACCCTTCCTTTTACTTGTACAGACTTTTGAAATTCCATCACTTCACCTTCGGTAGACACTATGGCTGCTACCGATGTCTCTTCACTACTCTTCGTGTCAAAACGTAGGGATTCGATGTTATCATACATCTGGCGAAAGAAAAGTGAAATAGTGTTTAAGATGTTTCACCTATTTTGCTTCACATACTTCGTCCGAGAAGGTTTATTAATGCTTTCAAGGATGATTATTTTACATTCTTACCTTTATCATATGTTCTTGAACACCCTCATGGTGCCTACTTCCCAAAATACAGAGCAGTTCATCATCAGAGATGAAGTAGAAGCGAGGGAAGGCATCCCGTTTGGAATCTAGATAATCGTTGAGGCTCTTCTGACACCTTTCAAGGTTCTCACTAAGGTTCTGCAGTTCTGTTAGCCGGTTAGGGGCCAGGCAACACTGCTTTATGTTTGGGTTTCTCTGTGTTTCATTCATTATCTACACAAAAATTACCAGTAAATACTTAAAAGTTCATTCATACAATAAACTGAGGTGTGGGCAAAACTCACATGTTTAAATATTTTGTCGATTGTGTCAAATTTTTTGGCTTCCTCCGGTAACTGCGAGGAAATATCACCACCAATGAATATGTTCTCTAAATACATCCATTTCCGTTGTACCAGCAACCAAACCTGGGCATAAGTATTAAGTATATAGAATTATAGATGAACCGTTACAGGCGGGTGAATATACATTTTCTGACCTCTATGATTTCGTGAATAAGAGACAGGTCTTTCTCCCATTGTTGTATGGTGCTTAGAAAAGGTCCCACAAATCGGCTCCCTGCCATGCTTTGCAAATTCAAGGAGTCGTTCTCCACATTCAGGAGAATCTCATCAACAGCACCCAAGACGTAACACTGTTTTTTCGTGTGTTGACTAGAGAGCTGTACAATGAATTTAATGTTTTCCCAGGTCTTCGCCACCTCCTTTACACTCTGAGTGGCACAAAGAGACATTTTAATGAATTTTCTTTCATTATTTCACATTTTAACTCCAATTTGGACGTATTGGTAAAGAGCTTACCTTTTCAATAGCAAGCTCTTTCACCGCTGAAGTGACAATTTCATCTGTGACATTTGCATTTTTATGAAGATCCATTGCAAACACATTTTCCAGTGTAAAACTGCGCATGTTGATCTCAAAGCTTGTGCCCGTCCTTTGCATCAATTCCTCCCAGTGTCTGTTGGAGAAAGTCAAATCATTGTGTACTTGTTACTTTTTGTTTGGGATTTTTCGTGGATGGATGTATTTTCCTTGTGTGTCCTGTCCATGTGATTGTATGAGTTTCCCCTGCTGTGTTTCTGTTGGCTCTCCTTCCTTTGTGTGTCCCAGAATTTTTTTTAAAATTGAAATTAAAAAATTAAACTGCTACTTTGTTGATCTGTTATGCTTCTACTGTTATTGGCATGACTTGAAGATGTGAATACCAGGATGTAACAACGCTGTTGAAGGTGAAAAAAGTAACCAACCTTTCTCTGAGTGCTTCGTTCTTCAGGTCGAGCAGAAGTGGGAGAGAATCTTTGAATTCCTTCATTCTGGCCTCGACAAAGCAAGCCACGGGGAGCACTTGTACATCTTTGGGCAATTTCCTCAAATCCTGAACAAAGGATTCAACTCCTTCCTGAAGTAAATGGATGTTTAAGTCTATCCACAAGGTCTGAGACCACTTTGTCTTTGCAGCCTGGAGAACAATATCAAGAACCAGACAGTGTTTTGTGTACAGAAAATCTGATGCATCATGGAATTTTTGTGACATTTTAAACCTGACCTTTTGATCGCGGTAGATACCATAAATCTGCTTGAAGCTATCCATGTCTTTTTGCATGCTGACAATCTCTGGATATGCAAGGACAGGAAGGTCCAACAGCTTCTCAGCATTAGCTATCTCCTGCCGTCCTTCCACCATTTTGGCGAGCTCCGCTTCATACGATTCCATTATTGATAGTCCTAACAAGTTTAAAAATGAATAGATCATTGCAATGTCTAAAATCTAAGTAAAATTCAGTTATTTCAGTAAAGATTTGGAGAAAATATATACCTTTATCTAAATCATTCCCCACAGCTCCAGGACCATGCATATTGAAGCTTTCTACAAAGATGGACAACTCCACCCGAAAATCTTCTGCCATCTTCTGGGTGGTCTTTGTTTAAATCAGGTGATAAAGAAAGAGACGTATCACAAAGGTCCTCCCGCATGAATAGTATATTATTATGTGTATTGAAAGAGTCTAATATTCTAACCTCTTTGAATGAAATCTTTATATTTGTGAGACTCAGATCTACTTTTTTGGATCCCACAAACAGTTGCTTCCAAATATGGTTGATGTTCTCTACCAGCTCAAGCTCCTCTTTTTCAACCTAAACATTAAAGATACAGCTCAATAATTTTGTAAAATGTTGAGTCACTTATGCAAAACATTTAGTAGTAGTTTATGCTTAATCAGATTACCTCCACTTTGTACATAGCCATTGTTCTATATCTTTCCTGAATATCGGTGATGCTGAGCTCCACCTTAAGAGACATATCTCTCACAATAGAGATGGTCCCAAGGACATTTTTCAAGTTCTCAAAAGTGTCAGGACTCTGTTTAAGTTTCTTTGAAAGTTGCTATGGAAAACACATGATTAAAGGGGTAAGATAGGTGGTAACATTTCAAGGCATGTTTAAAAGACATTGACTTTACCATGAGTTCATCTCTTAAATTGAAGAGTTCCTCTTTGGCCGATTTGTTGAGCTGACTCCCAAGTGAACTGATCCATGACACTGCCATCTCCTGCACAGTGTGGCAAAGTGGCTCCATATTTAGTTGGACAATGTGCACATTAATAAACACAGGCTCCAGGAGGGCCTTCTGATGTATATGAGCATAAAACTGCAGCCTGTGATCGTACATAGCACACGACGGGTTTTTAGTAGCAAACCGTTCACAGACTGTAGTTTTGTCCTTTTCCCAAAGAGTCTTGTACTGTTTCCAGTGATTGAGGTATTGGTCTGCAGAAAGCAGTAACTGCTGAATATTTTGGGAAACTGCAAGTGCACTCTCATTGATTTTAGGATGATAAGATACGCTGTCAAAAAAGCTAAAAGTCACCAAGTCATCACCATCTATTTGTTGTGGTGGGCACTCTATGCAGGATCCGTGCATCCAACGTGTAAATTCCTGGAAAATAAAATAAACGTGGACGGATCGCATAAGAAAGCAATGCAAATCTCCAGTCTAAAATTTGCAATAGTAGCTGGGTAGAAGACAAAATAATGGTCTTACTTTGGTGCTCTCGACACAATCTCTGATACACTGCATGAGTAACTGGTAGATCTCGTTTATTTGAGGTTGCAATAAAATGTTGGGGGCAGAGAGGATGGCATCAATACGGAAAAGAGGTTCACTTCCCGACAGTACAGCACTGAAATCTTCGATATTTCTAAATTTGGCAATCAACACATGACATGTTTTAGAGGTCAAACGATAGTCGAAATAATTGTCACAGCATTAGAAGTTACCTCAGCACCATGTCAATTAGACAATCGTTCACCTTGTGTTCCCAGTAGGCATAGTAATTTGACATACATTTGGACTTGCCAGTGTTTGTTTCCATAATCACATGTTCCACTTTAGTCAGAATAGGTCCGATATCAGTGTATTTGCTTTTCAACAAATGTACAGTCTTGGCCATTTCTCTATCAAGACATTCACAAAATTCCCTCACACCTGTAAAAAAAACATGACAATAAGATACAGTATAGAGGGTTAATATAGATGTATTCACTTGGTATATTATTCGTACTTGGTAAAAGCTCTGTCTTATCTGGAGCAGGACATTTCAGTAGGTTTGCCATCAATATTGACTGCAACCTGGCCTCAATATCAAGCTCATTGTTTTGGATTTGATTGACAATTGACTCAAATTTGGAGAGTTCCTGATTTGTCTCGTTGATGAAATCTGCTATTGCTAAATTGAAAATATACAAACAAAATTTTTATTATACCTCCTGTATAATATGCATCAATGAAATCAAAGCAATATTTTAAAATCATACCCAAGGAGTTCCAGTTTAATCTTTTGCATCCTGATAAAAACTGTGTTTCAACCCTTTCGATGTTTCTTTGCAACATGGAGATCTTTTCGTCACTCAGACCATCAATTGTAGAGTTGTAGCGATTGGCAAGCTTGCACAGCTCTTCATTGTACCTAAAGTCAATATAAAATGCTAACTTTGAATCTGTTTTTTTTTTGCATATTGTTGTTCTTGATGAGTGTAATGACCTTATAAAGTTCAATTCTTGTAGAGTCACATTTTGAGCCACCTCAGGTATGGAAAAAGACATTGAAATCAAGTTTTTTGTCTCAGCAATCATTGTCATGATCTCGAGTGGAAAATTTGCACGGTATCGCTTATGCTGCTGAGAATTGGTAAGAGTTGATGCCGGAATGACCTTGAGACAAATCAAAATAGTGGTTATTTTCTCCAATTTTAAGCTAGGTTGAAGTAATACTGACTGATACATACCAACTCTCCCTGGTATTGACTTTCATTTAAAACAACGGCCAAAATGGGTGTCTTCAACAACGTTGGCAAATTACATTCCGTGTCTGAAATCCAAAATTTATACTTCTTCATGGTATAGTCGCTCATTTTTTTTGCCAGTTCGAAGTATTTGTTTTTTGCCTAAGAAAAAAAATCCCAAGAGAAAAGAGCATTTTAAATATAGTTATTTTTCACCTTTGACTAAGAATACAAGACTCACCACTTTGCCCATTTCACTCCCCAATAAATCTGGCATTGTGAGGAGTGGAACCATTCCTTCTTTCACATGGTGAAATAGGGTGCGAGCCCACCTGATACTACCTGCCACGGGGGGCTCGTTCTTATTTATGTTTGGTTTGTTTTTCTTTTCCTCGAAAATTTCATTTATACTGTCAACCTACAGGAAAATATAAGTCACATCTTATCCTTACAACAGTGTGCCTAATAACATGCAATATAACAAGAAATGAAATGTTATAAATCATTACAAAAAATCCAGTGACGCATTACAAACCTCTTTGCAAAATTGAGACAGAAGCTCATTACTTTTTTTCATCAAATGATTGTTGATGGCGGGTCGAGAGCAAATGTCTTTATATTTTACAAGCATGCTGAAAGCAGCACTTGAAGACCGCAATGCCTTAAAAGACTGGTCAATAAAGGTGATGACCTCTCTCTCAATGGCCTGATCAAATATACACATAAAATGTAGATAGAATTATATATTTGGGCGAATAAACAAGTACCTGATGTTGACAATGATTTTGAATTTTAAACTTACATGAACACTACTGTTAAAGTTTTGCATGAGGATTTTCCAACTGCTCATCTTGCAGATATTGAAAGGATCAAAAGTTATTCCCTCAAAAGGTTTTCTTAGGTTGTCCACTTTGGCCAGCATCTCATCAAATTGTTTTGGATCCAAGGTCAGACTTTTTAAGTCTGGGCTGAAGATGTTGCAATACTCATCCAAATTCTATTTGAATGATTACATATATATTAGATATTGAACCATTGTCACCTATTCAGTCTTAAAACATCAGGTGACAATATGTGTGTGACACAAACCTTCAAAACACAAGACAAGTCCTGACAGATGGCAGATATATAATCAGTTTTCTCAAAGAGCTTTCTCTTATCAAAGTCCCAGCGTTTACCAGAGCCTGCTTGCTCAATTTCAGCACGGACTTCAAAGTATGAAGACTTCCACAATTCCAGAACTTGTTTAGCATCATCTACCTTGGATTTTGCCACTTCTCTTTGATTTCTGTGAAAGAAACCCAAATGAGACATTAATGAAAGAGAAATAGACGGTCTTCCAAATGTTTTTTATCCAAATTTGACCTACTTGAAAAGCACAGGGATATCAATGACTTGAGCCACGCGTTCTGACAGTTGCCAAACAATGCGTTCCATCAAGGGCACCATACGCTCATTGTTGTTGTAGTAGGAGGATATTAACCACACAATTTGCAGACTGTTCATTAAAGGTGGGATGGTCTCAAGAAAAACACTTAAGTTTGTTCCTGTAGCCAAATTCTACAACAGAAAGAAACTCAGTGTGGACAGTGGGAAAATCCAAATATACAGACACACACATTAATATTTCAGACTTTTCTAACAAATGTTTTGATCACCTTGAAATGCCTTTCCAATGTTTGAAGGAAGCGTACATTCTCGTCTGCTTCTGCGCAGTATTTAACAAGTTTATCTACTGTAGCATCCATAGTGGTTATGACACTTGCTTGTGCTTTCTTCAATAAAAGCAGAATCTTCTTAACTTCAGGTTTATTAAGCTTCATTCTCACAGCACTTAGGGTGTATGACCTTTCCTGCCAAAAAACAATTTCAGCCATGGGACTAGGCGTTTTTGGCTTCTTTTTTTCTTGTTCCTCAATAACAACAATAAGCTGAGTCTGCCAATTCATCACACACTGCTCCAACTTCTCCACCATCATTGGATTGTTTAGCAGATGGCTGACCTCGGGCTCCATATTTACCAACTCTGGGATGTTCAGAGCAATTTCATCTGAAAAAGAATGTTTTCTTTCATAACAAATTCCAGTCGAAGAAGTCACTCAACGTTAACATGATGCAATCAGCGCATTTAGAGGCTATTTAAATTTAAAAAATAAAAAAAACAGCCTTGGAAGTGGAGGCGCTATTTATGTTTTTTTTTTGTTTTTTAATCTGTAAACCTATATTGATGCATGTGTGTTTACTGTGTATCACAGGTTATCATAAACATTTGCACTATGGGTTTGAACGTGTTTTTTCATTATGTTGAAAATAAACCTTGAGTTTGAAGCTGTTGAAAAGTTGAGTTGACCAAGGCCAAAAACTTATGAGTGCTGTTAAGTAACTCATTGCGAACTGATGCTTGGTCACTTGGTTTGGTGGGAGTCTCCTTTCCACTGCTGAATTCTTCACAGTCCGTCTTAGTTTTTTTTATTTGGTGGGCAGTCATTAGTGGAATATAGATCTAAAAATAAACAAACAAAGTACCATGTTTTTTTCTCTCTTTGGTGGTATAAGAATAAGCCTTACTTACATGTATGAGTTTTTTCTGCAAAGTTTGCAGGTTGTGCCCATTATGCAAACCGGTCTCGAAGAATTTAGGCATCATCTCATTAGCCTCTGTCATGTCCCGCGGCTCGACAATGGTATCTAAAATTTGATGCACAAAGAACAATCCATTCTTTTTTTCAACTGTAGAGCATCAGAATTGCCATAATTTAGATTTTATTCTTACTCTTTGTGGTCCTGAGGAAATATAAAACTCGAGATTTTGCGAATTCCCCTGGGACTCGGTTTATTGCCATGTGCAGAACAGTGTGATAGACAAGTTGGATTGTCTGAGAATACACAATTTATTCTTTTTTTTCAATCATTAATGAACACAAAAAAAGCTTCTAAACATAGTTTAATATAAATTTTAAAAAATAAAAACAATGAAAAATATCTAAATCATTTTAAAAATTAAATCTTACATGACTTGGTTGTTCAGAAGTCTCTGGTCCAGGTTGGATCTTTGAATTCTCCTGATTCAAATCGTCACCAGATTTTCTGTTTTCTAAAGCTAATACTGGAATGGTAACATTAATTATTATTCAGTAAGGAAATTTATTTTAAACACCAACAGGCGGCAATAGATTTCCAGTCTTTTACAACTTGGGGGGACTGGAGGACATCGAATAAGGATCCTGGGTACATAAGGTTGGACGTCTATTGCTGTCAATGGCAGACAAAAGGTAACACTGTACGTGAAGTCATTTAGTCTTTTATATGTATAGATAGTTATTTATATATCTATTTCAATTACTACTGGCTATCGAACATGTTTTTCATTTTTTCCCAAAAGTAAACTGTAAAAATGCTTTTACATTTTAATTTAATTTATTTTGTTTTGACGAAAACGGACCCTCCATGCGCCCTTAATTCATCTTTATGTATTGTTATTATCTGATAAAACATTTAAGAAGAGAAAAAACTTCACCTTGAGGAGTTTTCACTTCAATCTCCTCCTCCCGAACTGTTTTCATAAAGAGAAGGCAGCAGACTGTGTTTTCTTCCAGAACGACATTCAAAAAGCGAACAAGTTGCGCCTCTTCTTCTCCATCTTTGCGACTCAGAAGTTCATCAAAACATTCATTGTTAGTTAAGTTGAAAGAAACACGAACTCGCTGGCGAATCCACTCCACGCGTGTATCGTCGTGAGCCATGTCTACAAATGGACTTTTCTCATCATTGCAAGTTCGATTTTATTTAGTTTACACACGGAAGGACGCGCAGTGAAGTGCCGTTAGTGCGTCTTCTTGGCACGTTGCTATTAGCAACCAACAAACTGAGGGACTTCCTGCCAGGTAAATGTCACACATGGATTGGACGCTTATTGCCGTCAATCTTAAACTTCGCTTAATTGAGCTTGGATCAGCAACTGTGCATGAAACTGTAGTTTTGCTATTGCTTCCTCTTTTCTTATTTATGAAGAAAGGCTTAACTGTCATCTAATAATATGGATTTAGATGAAATATGCCTTTCAAAAGCCATCTTACCAAAAATAAAATATGATCATTACTTTATTTGATTTCGTCTGGTGGCATTTTTTCTTTAAATTAAATTAATACTAAAAGGCATACATTTGCCTACTTTACCTTGAGATAAAACTTTATCTTACTCTTTTGTTTCTCCAACTATAAATGATTGAAGCAAGCATGTTTGCAAACAGTCACATAGTTTAAAAAATAGCAAATATCTATTACAAGGGGTGCAAAAATAAGTTTATTAAATCTTTCTAATGAAATGAAATTAAATGTTTGAAATGAATCAAGCTGTCTTCAGCCTTTTTGTATTAGATCATGTAACGTGTTAGACCTACTATATCACCATAGAATTGTGACAAAAATCCAGACGGAGTGATAAGAACTTAAAAAAGACACAGAAAAATATGGCAATACAATTTGACATTAAAGAGCACTGAATTAAACAATGCAAGTGATAAAAATCACAAGCTTTTAAAACAGGTGTGTCTTATAGTATTATGATTGCCAGAGAACATGGGAAAACAATCACGTGAAAAAGTGAAAATAAACACTAAAGCAGCCCTTAGTAATTCCAAAGGCCAGGCATAATGATTGCAACAAATAACATAATGCCTGACTTCACTTCATAATCACATTTGGTAAAGTGCAGCACTTTGACTATAAAATGTTCATTAATGTGTGATGTTCTTATTGTATCCATACAATGCTAAAGGCGACCTTGTGACTCTAAACTAAATAATATTTTATTAAAAAGAACTGTACATTCATCTTTAATTCTGAAGCATTTTAAAAGTAAATAAATAAAAAATATAATCCTGTCCAAGTATCAACATCATCTGTCTCCCATGAGGCAGAATCTTTTCATTTACAAACATGAAAATATATCACATGATATGCAGTGTTTTGGTATGAAAAGTCAAAACCACAAGGCTAACTGAAGATTGTGTTATTTGGTGATACTGTTTAAGGCAAGACAAAGTTATTAAATGAAAACTTGCTCTCTGGAAGGTTATGGAAAAACAAATCTGCCAAAATTGAAAATTGAGAAAAGATGACATTAATTGTTCCGATCCCTGAGGGGAAATCCCCAAAGGATTGGATGGACAAATAAAAAAATGAAGTGAAATTAAGAACCACTTAGTCAGGACAAAAAAAAATCCAGGTTCCAAATACATTTTTGGCTCAACTAAAATGAATCATTATACTAATGGTACAAAACAGCCTTTGATATTTACTACACAAATATAAATAAAACAACAGCAGTTTTGGTATATCTCTTTCTGGCAGTTTTCTCAAATGCTGTGGTTTGTTGTGGCCCCCCTTTTCAGTTCAGCACACTTGGAAATGGTTATAAAGGGTTCAGGTCAAATCAGTTCATGAAATCACTGGAATAATCACAGTTTGGATTTAAATAACCCAAGAAAATGTCCTTTACTTCACAGTAATCCTTCCTGCTCAAAGTTGGAGGGCAGGAGAGAAAATGAAAAGGGACAAAACTTTACACCTGTTCCACTGTAGAATTTATTCTGAAACTCCACCCTGTGAAAGAAAAAAAATGAGATTCATATTAAAAATGTTTTTTTTTAAGTGCTGACGTTGCTTTGTGGCTTCTTACCAGTGCAGTCGAAGGGCATGCAAGAAAGCAGACAAGCCCTCCATTACAAGCAAGATGGACACAGTGAGAACGGCAAATATGCCAAACACTGGCACTAAAAATAGAACCCCAAGCATTGATTCCATTCGTAGCCCCACTCGCATCACCATGGCCCACAGCACCTCAGATAGCTCTGTGTGCAGAAAAAAAGGTCTACTTTTAAAAGGTGTAAAATGTGATTATCTTCAATCCATTTTTTTGGGGGTACCAATGTGAATTTAGAATTTCCAATGTACTCGGGTGACTGTACTAGCCAGATTATTAAGCATCAGACTTACGGGCATGTGCAAGACTCAGAGCCCAGAGCCTGAGGTATGAAGCCGTATTGGAAATGCACCCCAAGCAATACTCGATAGTGTGGATGGCCTGGTGTAGAAACTCATCTCCCAAGTCAAACTGTTATAACAAAAACAAAAAGGTACTTTATTGGTTGGTTCGGTCCGTGTGTTTTGTTAGGCTGCAGAAACTGACTATGCTGACCTTCTCAGGGTGCTGCTCTCCACTAGAGGAGAGGTCAGCGTGATTGCTACCCTCTTCAATGTCATGAGTCCGCAACAGGAAAAGCTCCTCTTCACTATTGTGACGTACACGCTCGTAACCCTGTGAAAGAACATGACACCAAGACACTTGCTGATACATCCATGCAGGCAAGTTGTTTAGCAAATAATCTCTTCACTCACCCTGTACATTTTCAGCTGATGGCTTCCATTATGAAGCCAATATAGGTAGAGTGGCTTCCCAAGAAGCAAGACAGGAACTGAGAGCACAGCAATGACTACCAGAAACCTCTGCAAGCCAATCTGTAAACACAAACAATATGAATTTCTTGATCATCTACTGTGAAGTCTCAAATACTTTGTTCTTGTTTTACCCGTAGCCATATTTCTGATTTTTAGTCTGAGGGCTGATTAATTACAATCAATAATTGTGTAATTTTTTCTTTCTCACCTGTCCAGGGAAGAGGGGTTGAACTGAGTCACCTTGCATGAGGAACATGTTGATAAAATGAATGAGGATGCTAGGAGCCTGCCTGGAGTTTTTGGCAGAGAAGAAGAACCACTTGTAAAGTATCATAAACACCAGGTATCCAAAGAGGCACAGCAGGAACAGGATCTCAGGGAGAAAGACCAAGTACAAATTGTACCTTCTCCTGAAGTGCCTGGTTTTGAAATAAAAGGTAGGCAAACGATCACATCCTATAGTTTTTGTTCACATGATGTCAAGATTATGATATAATACTTACAAGTGATTCAAAGTGCTGAGGATTACCCCAAAGCTCATGTGAATTATTCCCAATATGACTGACATTTTCATTTTATAGGAGTTCAGAAATGTAAGACGGTTCGTTGCCAAGTTCCAGATCTTAAATAAGAGAAACATATTATTGCATTACACAAAAGTGGCAGGATGCACAAAGCAGTTACAAGTAATTTAAAAAAATGTACTATAAACAGTACCCAACTATAAACCGCACCCTTCAAATATGATTTATTCATACACTGCATAAGCCCCACTGGACTGTGTGTGTTACATGACTTGCTCTGTTTGAAAACAACTCTTTTCAACTATTTGGCAAATTTTTGAGGGGAAACTAACTATCAAGTGGAGCAAGGGGGATCTTGACATGATTTTGTAGCACTATTACGGTAAGTATATGGAATCACACAAATGTGGAATGCAAATCTGTTTAAATTACACGATGACACACAGGTAAAATGCCAATAGTTGTATATTATTTTGGCACTATATATCGTGAAATCATCTAGCACTACTGTCCACTTACTGGGTCAATTCCAATGGGATATGGTCCACTGAACACTCCAGTGACATTTGGATCCAGAGAAAGAAAGCCATTCCTTTTGACATCTGTGTCACTATTTGGAGAAGATTAAACAACCATTGTAGGTTAGAAGCATGATTAACGGATATTCCAACATAGCAAATATAAGCTTTTCACAGTATGCTATTATCTCTGCTGGAAACTTACTTCCATGCCTTTGCTGTAAACATGGCTTTGACACTCCATCCTGAACCGAAGATGTTAATAGATTTGGAGAAGCAATCATTGTATATCAGGCCAGTGTAAACAGAGAAGAGGCCCATCATTAGGATGATGTAACGACCCTCAAAAAACGTGTTCCAAATCTGCATGTGACCACCAAATTATTTAGTTACATACCAGTGTTATCTGGATGAGATCACAGGTTTAAAAGCAACTTACCTCATTCCTGGTATTCTTGAGCTTGCGGTTGTTCTCACACAACACCATCCAAAAAGCAAAGGCAGCCATAAGAAGACCATGACCCATGTCTCCAAACATTACAGCAAACAGAAAGGGGAACGTAATGATTGTAAAAGGAGCTACAAAAACAAAAGAGCAGAATTAGAAAAAAAAAACAATACATGCAGAAATACCTCTTAAATTTTGGGCCTGTAATTGAAATAAACAAGACCCATGATTTTTCATAGATAATAACATTTAAAAAATTCAACAGAGACCCACTTACCAGGATTAACTTCCCTGTATGTGCCCACTCCATAAGCATCTACTATATTCTGGAAGCCAACGGTGAACTTATTGGACCTTATCAGGGTTGGTGGAGTTTCATTTGTAGGAATGCGATTGACAAAGGAAGGAACTGTTGATCCACTTTTTCTCTATCAAGACATCAACAATCTTAAACACCCAGTATAAATAATTATAATGAAAATACAAACATGTAAACACAATTTTTGAGATAAACTGCAATTAGTAATAAAACTCTATAACTAGGGTTTCTTTACCGATCCATCTTCGAGTGCTCTTTTGAGGGTGGGAAGCTCATCGACAGGACACCAAACTTCCGCAATCAGACACTTGTTGGTGACATCAAAACTACACTGGTTGAGAATGTAGTAGACAGCTTTCATCTTTTTGACCTGCATGACCCATGTATAGACTGATTCGGAGGCCTTTAACAGGACCTGCTTCAAGTAATCTTCAGTTCTATGAAGTACCTGTAGATAACAACAACAAAAGAGGCCTCAAGAGTCCATTCATTCATTCATTTTTCGATCCCAAAACTGTGGGATGTTTGCAATACATGGTCAGGCCACAGAGTTCAAATAGGTGCAAAAAATGCTAGCCAGGATCCCATGGTGATCATGTGCTACTGAGAGTGAAAGCAATTGGATTTTTCAGTTACACTGGCTTAAAGCTAGCAAACTATTCACGAAGCAGTGACCCGACCAAAGAAACCCTCCTAACTTGCTAACTCAGAGGAAATTGGTTAATCATTTCAAAAAGCCTCTTTGTGGCTACTTTTCTGTCTATACTGGGAGTATGGAGAAAATTTGATGTTCCGACAAGGGTCCTCTTAATATGCTCATGATCACTGTGTTTTCAAGTTACATTGAAAGGGGTATTTATAAGGAATTTGCCTTCACAATGCTAATAGGGTAGTAATTGCTGAAATAACGTGTATATGACATACAGTGTGCAGGTCTTGAATGCGTGTATTTAATCCTTGGACAACGTTATTCCTCTCCTCATTGCTACTAGGATAGGGATACACATGGCAGTGGTAACTAGAACAGAAAGAGAGCAGGTATGAGTTAAATGTGACATGAGAAAAAGAATGCAGTTGTGTCCAGCGTTACCAGTCACAAATCTTCTTTACTTTATGGCCAATCTGTTCTCCCCAGTATGAGATCAAGAACACAACATTTTTGGTGGGCTCGCCCTGTAGACATGCAAAAAGGTCTTCATTTGAAAATATCACAATTGTTTTTTACAATCTTATTCAGGACATTGCGGTGTATAACGGTGCAGGCAAGCGTCTAACAAAAGCCCCTATGAGAACTTACAGTGTCAGGATCGTCAAGATACTCCTCGACTTCAGCATAACTGAGAATGGTGAAGCCTTTACACACTCGCCACAGCATACGCTCAAAAGCTTCGATCTTTGCCCTCTGGATGAGCCCAGAAATAAAACTGTGAGGTAATAAAGACAACATTGACGATGTATAGGAGCACGTTTCTCTTATGCTACTGATCCATTTACGTACATTAGCACAATTGCAAATGGGGCAACAAATAGTTATCGATCCCCTTGCAAGTATGTGAACTAGAGGCATTACACCACAAATGGATAAGATGTAATAACAACAATTATTATATGGGTCCAATATATTGTAATATATTACAAACCATGTAATATATACCCAACAGAATTTAAATGTTACCCCAGTTTGGCTCCCAGCCTCTGCATACTGCTGTAATCCATCATTGTGTCTTTTTCTAAGAAAGGGAACTCCTCATATGTGACTTGCACCTGCTCTCTCTGGAGAAAAAGCAAAACAAAACCAAAGTACAAAAGATAAGAAACAGCAATTTCCCCAGTATTATCAAACAGCGTGCTTAAAAAAAGTGCAAACCAAACTAAGAAAAATGTAAGTGTAGTCAGCACAACCGACTAAAGTGTTGCTCACACACCTCAGCACTTCTCTGCACAAAATTACAACTGATGCGAAGCATGTGTGTGTATTCTGTAAGCTCCAATAGATTCTTCTGCAGTCTTTCTTTATTCCTCATGACTTCACTTAACTCTACTTCCAGTCTTTGTAGTTGCTCCTGGAAAAACACATATAGAACATGAAGCAGTGTCACTCGTCAAATGTGTAGCACATATCTTCGTCCTACCATGATAGCCATCACGTGCTTCGGTAAAGGAACCAAAGGATTGACGTCAACCTCTGGCAATGAAATGTCAGCTTTCTTAATTTCCCTCAGCAGGTATCCTGTTGAGAAGAAACCCATTTAAACTCAATATGGTAAAGCTATTGTTCATTCTCCAAATGTTATTAGTATTTCCAGTGTTTAAAAGGAAGGACTCACACACTTCCTGGAGTAATTCTCTAATCTTGACTGAATCAAAGACTAAAAATTAAGTTAAAAGCCGTAACATTCAATTCGTTGAACACGGGATGACATTTGTCCTCACTACAGTCATGGAATTTCCAGTGATTAAAATGAGAAGACACTATTGTTAACTGTATTACTACTTTCTAGGCAATTACAACTTTATACTGAATTCTGCTTTGAATTAAATTACGGCATTCTATTACTTTCATATGTTCAATTTATCCCACTAATCTAATAAATGGCTTTTCACAATCACATCAGTCTGATGACAACTTTATCCCTTTGGCGTTATATTACATATCAGCATTTGCATACATACCAAGGATCCTCTCCATCTCTTCACACCTTTTGATTTCATTTACATATTTTCGTTGGAATGCATTGACACTGGGATTGAGCTGAAACAGGCACAGGAGATCAACACGTATTTAAACATGACATGCAAATTGGCAAGGAGTGCGATCTTAGTGGTCTTAAGGTTATCAGAACAATTTCAGAGCAGATCTAAAGTGTTTGGGTACTTACATCCCTGAATTCTACTATCCCCACTTCTCCAAGATCACCGATGCAGTCGTAGGCGGATCCGGACTGGAGAAATAGTTGGGCCAAACACATTTCTTCACCCCGCAACAGAGAGCCCATTTTGACAGCTTGCGATCTTACTTCTCCACAGAGTGGCTAATGTTAGCAAGTGATGAACTGTTCAAAAACATTTACTGTTCTTTAAATTCCAGCTAGTTGTGTCCGGTTCAACCGGTGTCATAGTTTGAATCCTGCGATACCGATACACTTGACTTACTTAACTTCCTTACGCTTTCCATACAGAGCCGCTCTCCATCGTCTTATCAGCTAAAGGCTATTCGCCTTTGTTTGATGGATCTAAAAATATTTCCCTTCAAAGATCGACAAAATACCAAGTGCCCTCAATTATTTGGGTCACTCTCCACCGGCAATCAATTTGCTGCGCAATTTCTCCATAGTTTTCAAAGTTTTAGCGGAGGTCGCTGGTAGATTCTCCACGTCACTAGATTGTTTCTGCGCAGTTCCCGAACCAGCCCATAGATGCGACAACCAATCAGCAACCAGTACCGGAGTCTGCGCGAAGTGTCATTTTCTTCCCATAAAACCCACAATTTTTTGTTACCCCTGGAAATTGGTGATGTTGTCAAATATCTTTCTTGGTAAAATCTGTATTTAGCTTCTTTTTTTGCCTCAAAATGTTTTATACTAACGTTTAGCTGAAAACAATTTGCTAAAGCTGCGTGTTGACATGGTAAAGTCGCTTAATAATATACGTCACAGTGTTTTCGTTTTAATGGATGCGCACTATGGAACTGCAAACAGCGTGGTTGAATTCAACATAGTAACAGTTTTGTAGGCATGTTTTCGACTCAATGGGTGAAGTTTGAATCTTCATCACAAACATTCGCAAAATACCTTGGCTAGAATGGCAAAGGTGGCGGTGTCGATCCTATTTTTCTATATGGTTTGCTGGGCTGGCATCAGCACACATGGTAAGAAATTGCATTTTTCAGCTGGAAGTACATTAAAATGCTTTAATGATATATCTGGCTATATGCTGAGTAAAAAAATCCCTTCTCATAAGTTTTCCAGCCATCATCCATCATTGCAACAGGACCGAAGATCACATCTCTTTTACTTGGAAACTTGACAGAGGTGTCTTTGAATCTGCTCTATGTGTTTGCATCTAATGTAACAGGTACAAAGAACAAGATTTTATGAAATATTTTCATTTTGAACTAAGATAGAAACGATTGCTGACACTCTGTTTATTTCCAGGTAGCATTGGCCCTCCATCGTGTGAACCCGAAGAAACACAGTGGATTGTCACGAAAGAATTAGTTGGAACGGTAGGAAAAGTGTTCAGCTTCTTTACAGTATTACAAAATCAGTACTAGTCGTCTCATTTAAATGATCTTGAAAAACACAATTGAACATGTAAAGGAAGTTGTTTAATTTGTCCTGACTTGGATTTACTTTGATGTGCCTCAACTTTTTTTTCATGTTTTATTTTTGTGTTCCACAGAATGCACTCCGGGTACATTTGCGACTGAATAAAAGTCTACATTTCTGCGGTGAAAATGAAACAGATTGCTGTTCAAAATCATTGTGTGTCTTGGAGAGCCTACGGGTCTCCGCATGTGTGAATAACGTAGTTAAGACATCGTTACTGATCCAGGCCAAGATTCATGCTCATTTGAGACTTCCTTATCACGGACCAGGTAACGATTCTGAATCAGTCAAGACTTAGTCGTACAAGAGATGTTTCTTTCTCAATAAATAGTTATCTCCTGTTTATTGTAGACAATCAAACGGTCATCCCAAATCAAGTGTATGACCCTCTGGGCTCCTGTCCTTGTGACCTCACTACTGGAATGTGTGATATTCGCTGCTGCTGTGACAAGGTGCCTATGAATTTGGCCTGCTGCTGTATCTATATATCTTTATTTATTCATGTTTGTTTTTATTTCAACAGGACTGTTCGAGTGAACTGTTAAAGCTGTTTGAGTCTCACTGTTTCCCAGGACCTTTTGGTGGGCAACTCTCTTCTCTTCCAGACTATCATTGTTCTGCACATAGAGAGGACGCTCCTGAGTGGTTTCGATTTCTGTGTGTCATCTCTCCACCTGAAAACAACCCATACTTGGGGCACTTTTATCATGGAGACACAATGTAGGAAATTATTGAATGTTTAAAAAAAAAAAAATTAAATGATGGTATTTTTTTTCAATTCACCTATTATTTATATATTTATTGATTTTTTTTTTTTAGCATACCAAAGCCTCGTCCCTCCTTCCAAAAACCTATTTTGTCTCCACCGGTTTTTAACACTTACAAACAAGGAAACCCCATTTTTACTTTGGAGGATCAATTGTTCACTATTCCACAGGTTAGTATCATCTGATTTATTAGTAACAGTTATAGGTTTTGTGTTTCTGTTGATGTTACCAAAGTTAACAAAACTCTGTTTTGTACACAGATGGCCATTGGACACTGTCTAAACAATGCCCCAGTTGCCTTTTTGGAGAATTTTAGTTTCCAATGTGTTACCGTGCTGGATTCTTGTCCAAATTCTTTCCCTTTACAAACACTACACTCCGACCTGAGCATTCATGTAAACGATGGGAAAGGGGGTAAGTATTTAATGCTTGAAGAACTGTAACATTGTGTCTTATTATGCTTTGATCATATTATTTCTTTTTTCTATAGGTGATGTCACAGTAGTTGTGATGGATGAAGTAGTAAAGGATTTGAGTCATTTTCTTTCAAGTACAGCTTTTGGGCCAGGTACAAATATTCTGGACAGTATCATCCATCACCATACTGACTCGTGTCCATGTTGATTTATTTCCCTTCAGATAGAGACCATGTATGTGAAAGTGTGACTTTGGCTTTGGATTACACATTCCATTGGAAAGGAAACATCATCACAAATATCACCCTGAGACGCTCCATTGGGAAGTTAATATTTAAAGGAAGTGGTATGTGTCCAGAACATTCCCATCTTTTATTTACTTGTTCTATTTTTTTTTTTTTTTTGGTCTTGGGTTCTTATTGAATTTCCCCTCCAGTGGAGATAACCACAAGGTATTCTGCTGTTTTCGTGACAAGAGAAAATATGGAAGAGGCCAACTCAGGGAATCCAGGTAAGAGTGCTTTAAACTTTCTTTTTGCTTTATCAAATAAGATTTGGCTTGCTGATACACAAGAATGTTGAATTTCAGGTTATCAGGTAGGAAAACCTGTCATTGCTGGAATTGAGAACACACAACATAATTTCTCCGTGCAGAGGACATCAATCAATCTCTGGAAACCAGGTAAATGACATTACACTTTGTTTATTATTCATAATTAGCAATTAGGTAATTCATATAATAGAGTAAATGCTTTTAATTACTCAACTAACGAAAGACTACTTTATTTTGCTGTAAAGTTCTTAACGGGCTGTGTCACATTGCTGAGAAACGACCAGTTATGTTTGCTGAAAATTCCACATCAGGATGTCAATTGTTTGTCAGCCTACAAAACCTGACTCAGTGTGATCTCCTCAGGTAAAACACATGATCTTATTCAGCAAGTACTATTGAATAATCCCTAGTAAATGCCCTCAAGCAACGCGGAATGTATTGTCTCCCACAGAGACACTGTTGGTTCCCTGCAGGAAACCTTGGTCACAGCTACATATGTTGCCAAAACTGGAAACCCAAATTCTGAAATAGAATCAGACTGGGTCCAAATACAATGTAAGTACGGATGAAGAAGTGTCATTTAGGCCCACTGCACACCGACCGGTGCGGTGGTTTGATATACTGAAGCACAATATACTGCATGTGGAGTAGGGGGGGTACTTCTGTTGTTGTTGTTCCATGTACGAACACTAGGAGTCACTGTTGCTCTATTTGTGTGCAGCATGCTTTAATTAGTACAATGAGTCATATCTATGCATGACCTAATTGAATGAACTACCTTTTTTCTTCATTGTCATTTAAATATTAGTTGAAAATTCAAGCAATGCATTGGGAGATGGAGATGGGTCATGCAGTGGAATTCCATCCCATACCCATATTCAAATTTGGAGTTTCATTGCTGGAATGACTGAAGGAAATGGACAAAGGATGATTCAAGACATACAAGTTCGGTCTGTATAGATAGTCGCAATATAAATTAAGGTGACTTAAATGACATATTTATTATTTTTGAATATTTTAAGGTCCACGCTATCGACTTGGACATTGGACTGTGGAGGTGGTGATGTTTGTGCTGATCTCACAGAAGCCCAGTTGTTTCATGTCACTTCGTCAGTGACCTTTATTGACATTCCAATATTTACTGGACCACCAAAAAACAGGTAATAACATCTATCAATTATCATTATGTTGGATAAAGTATTACATTATTGAATATTTTTGCATGGAGCCTAACCCTTGCATGTGTAGGTTGAGTTATTTCTGCAATCTTCTTATATTTCAGGTTCCGGATAAACTTTACTGAGTATGATTGTGACAAAAATGATGTATGCTGGCCTCAGCTGGCTTTCCCCTTGACCAAATATTACACTGGTAAGAGTTTCACTGCATACAGCTCATGTTTTTATTGGAAGACAGCTGTGTATATTTTTAAAAAGAACATTGTGTTAGATTGGATTTTTTTTCTTTTTCAGGTGAGCCTCATTCCCATGCTTTGGCAATGGGCCTAACCTTGGTCTTCCTTTTAATGGCAGCTTCAGTTCTTAGTACTCCTTGGAGACAAATCCGGCAGGCTTGGGATATTTCTCTGTAATTTTAAGAATAGATTGCGAAGAGTGACTTTTTAGAGTTTTTAAAGATAGTTATTTATTTATTAGGAAGAGCTATTATCCTGAGGGTAGATTTACTCGGTACATATGTTATAGAAACATGCTATGTACACACCCAGATGACAGATGCTGTTGACATCCACAAATAATGAGGCTCATGTTTATGCACTGTTTTATTTTTGTTTTTATAGAATCCATCTGTAGATTGAGTGTAAAAATGCATTTTTTGATACTTTAAATATTTGTTATTAAAAACAAGTGAAAAACTTTACGTATCATTGCCCTTGTATTTTTCTTTTTCCTACATACTAATAATTAAAGGATAATAAACAAGTAGTAGTTTTCCGTGGCAAGATGGCCGCTACTTACGTATGGCCTCGACTCTACCTTGCGACATCTAGGCTTATATTTGTGATGTCTGACCAAACGTGATAATGATTACGTAGGATGACGTTTTGAAACGGCATCCCTTTAGGTCTATTTTTATATTTTATTTACACATATTTTTTATTCCAGTTTGTTTTTAAACCTTTGTGTTTCAAAAATGGCGCAGAGTTGTACAAAGTAGAATTTGTTATGAAATAATAAATCTGTATTACAGTTACAGACTTGTGCACACGCAGGACTGAGGATGGAAGGGGAGGAGGTGAACCAACAAGAAGACTTGAATTCTGAACTAAAAGAGGAGGATACTGTTGGATCGGGGTCCCTAATCTTAGATGAAGGGGGTGAGGTCATTACCCCGCAGCCCATCTAATTGTGCATGAGAATTTGCAATTTATTATTATAATTATTGTTATTGTTATTATTGTTATTGCTATTATTATTGTTATTGAAATTATAATTATTGTCATCGTTGTCGTTATTATAATAATAATATATATTATTATTACTAGCATTACTATAATTATTATTGTTATTAATATTATTATTATTATTATATTCTTATTTTTAATATTGGTTATAGATCTCGATGAGGAGTCACCCGAAGACATTGAGGAAGAATACCTGTCACCAACCCCTGTGGAGATTGAAAGAAGTAATGAATACATCCTAAAATTAATGCAGAAAAAGCTTATTCATGTAAGTGAATTTCACAGCAACCACTTTTTAAAAAGTTTTGGTTAACATGGGAAAATGTTACATCTATTCTCTGCGATATGAAATGATCAATATGTGTACTGGTTCAATTAGAAATTGTATTAAACAGCCACAGTGCTGTTTACATTTTGTCCATGAAAATGGACTTCCTTGTAAATGTTTTTGTCCATTCATGGATCAAAAAAATTACTTCTACTGTAAATTTTGCCAGCGTTAGAGAACAATACGTTGTGCAAAAAGTAAAGCGTTAACCAAATGGTTATAAGCAATGTATGAATGAAACCTTGATTCAGGGAAATATGTGTGGCATTTGTTTAAAAGGTCAAACTAAATGGTTGTCAATGTGCCTCTTTTTAGATCTACATTCCCCTAATAACTAAACAACAGGTGAAACAAACTCCTGTGGTCTCTCAGCCTGAAGAAGCACCACCTCCACCTGAAGAGACGAGTGGCGATAAGGAGTCTCCAACCAAGCAAAATGATCAAACCCCCCTTCGAGATGAACTACTTAACAGCACGCATAAGTTTCTGGGAGTGGTCAACACGACTATACAACAGCTTAAAGCCCAAGGTTTATTAATCACATATAGCAGTCACTCATTCCAGCAGTGTGTATTAAGATCCTGTCACAGACGGAACTGTTGATTTTGATGAACTAAATAACTTTGTCTTTTATTGAAGATGATATTGCCCTACACATGCCTGACGTGGACTTGGAGAATGATGTCACTAACCTGAGGACCAATTCAGAGCTGGTAAACGAGTTAGAGCAGTGTGTGACGAACTGGAAGATTCAGCTTGGCAATGTTATGGATGAGCAAGATTTCAAGAAGCCACAGAATCCTAGTCCGATGGCAGAAATCATTTTTTGGCAGGAGCGTTCCTCCATCCTCAGTGCTTTGACAGCAAAGCTTAATCAACCTTTGGTAAAGAAGATTTTACTTATATTGAGTAAAGCGCAAGCAGCTGTGGTACCTTCTATGGAGGTGACAGTAGCTAAACTGGTCAAATACAATTTGGAAGCAGATGAAAATGTACGTTTCCTCAAAACACTGGAAAGGCATTTCAAGGTGAGGAGTGTGTTACCCCAATTAGGGCAAGTCTACAAAGATTTGAGCCTTTGTTAATGTGATTGGCTGAAAAATGGTCCCGCCATAAAAGGCGTAAAAAAGGTGTTTTGTCTTGTAGAATCTGGCTACGGGAGCAAACTTTGGTGTGATCCTGGAGACCATTCCACCTCTGCTGAACAGTCTACAAGTTGTGTGGTTAATCTCCTGCCACTACAACAGGAATGATCGCATGGTTCCTTTAATGGAGCGCATTGTTTGGCAACTGTCTGAGCGGGTGGCTCAAGTCGTTGATCTCGGTGTGATGTTCAAGTATGTGGCGTTGATCGATTACCTATGTAACCCTTGTCTTTCTGCCATGAGACTCTAATTATGCGTCTCAACTAGAGATGACAGAGAGGTGGCCAAGTTGAAGGTGGATGATGCAAAGCGAGTTCTGGAACTGTGGAAGTCCTCTTACTTTGAAGCGCGCCAAGAAATTGAAAAAGGAGGCACTGGGAAACGCTGGGAGTTTGATCGGAGAAAGCTCTTTGAGAAAACGGATTACATGGCTGCTATCTGCCAAGACTTGTCCAATGTTTTGCACGTCGGTGTTCATCCTCGTCTACGGTCTGTCACTTCCTGAGTAATGACTCAACCCTTGATGCCTGTCTTTGTGTTTTGCACAGAATTTAGAAGAATTTTACAATATCTTCAGCCCAGAATTAAAAAGTGTGACCTGGGACCCGAAACGTTTCGATGAAATACAGGTCAAAGTAGACAACCTCATTGTGCCTTTTGAGGAAGTCAGTTTTGACCCTTTCAGCAGTTGCAAGATCAGCAGCTGGAAAATCATCATGCAGAACTTTAACAGTACAGTTTGTGTACGTTTAGGATACATTTCTATTTGATTTCTGGACAATATAATGACTTTCACTTTAAAAACAACACGCACTGATTATTTTCTATGCCATGTTTTTGATTAGGCCATTGAAAGGGAGATCATTGCCTTTATTGACCAGTCTTTCAAGACGCTGCGTTCTTCAACTGCTGCTTTTGAAATGCTGGTAAAATACAAAGACATTCGCTCCAGACCGGCCATCAATAATCACTTGATGAAAAAGACTAATGATGTTCTGGCACAGTATTGCAAAGAGGTTTGTTTGAAAACACTTACAATTTCAAGTTGAAAAAAATATTAGCTTTTATTGCTTTGGTTACCATTGACAATGGTAGACACTAAATCAGCTGGAAGTGGGAGTTGGCAGCAAAAGAATCATTCTCTGCCAGCCATGCCAATTCAAATAGATCAGACTTGTCAGTGGCAATGAGCATTATAGTGGTCCTTGTAAGATGATTACCAAAAAATATATCAATTTATATGTATTTTTCGCGCTTTTCTCTGTTACAGGTGGACAGTATTAATGAAAATTTTGAGGAGAAGAGAGACAAACCGCAAATTAATAAGAATGAGCCTCCCCTAGCAGGCGGTGTTCGGTGGACGCATTCACTGTTTCAACGTATAAAAGGTGGCATGCTTCCTCTCCTGACAATGCCAAATTTGTTAGATTCTGAAATGGGAAAATTGGTGAGTTATTGTACAATTTCATGACAATTATTGCAATAATTGACCCAATATATAACCAGAGATCTTGTGTTCCTTTTTGAAATGTTCACAATGGCTAATTTTGCCAGGCAAAGAACAAATACTTGGAAATGGCAAAAAAAATAAGTGACTTTGGGGTCAAGAAGTATAAGTCATGGGTATCTGAGACTGAACGCAACTTGCCATTATTATTGAAAAAACCCGTCCTAATCATAATTTCAAAGGAACAACAACGTGAGCTGGTATGTATGTCCTTAGTTTGTTTGTTTGTTTTTTCCCCACAAAAAACATGACCAATTCTATTGTTTTTATCACCCTGAATTCATTTAGTTGTTTGGGCTTTATGTTGTTCTTTCAAGATTGTTCCAAACAAGCCTGATTTCAAGGGACAAAGGGAAAGGCGATACCGTGTCAATTTTCCACTAGAGATTATGACGACGATTGCAGAGACAAAAAACCTGATATCAATGTCCTTCTCCATGCCTGAAGTGGCTCGAAATGTGTGTCTACAGGAGGCCAACTTTATAAGGTAATTATACTCTCAAACAACAAGAGCGTATATCAATTTAACCACAGTATTTCAAATATAGGTACAGTGAAGAGCTACATAAACTCGTCAACCGCTACAACACAATAGTTGATAGTCTGAGTGATGCAAAGATCTCCATGTTGTGTCACAACATCAAAAGGGTTGAAACAATCCTATTTCCAGCATGTAGAAGACTAAACTGGAACTCCTTGGGTATAGTGTTATATTATTGTTAGGATTTCATTCATGCGCATTCTAAGATGGGGTGCAACAACTCTTTGTGTGTTTGAATTAGCAATTTCAGATTTCATTAATAATGGAAACCCAGAGCTATCAAAGTTTGAGACAGTGGTCAGTCAAATTGTGAACAACGAGCTTGATATTGAAGCAAAGTTGCAATCCATAGTGACAGCAGATCTCCTGAAATGCCCTGCTCCAAATAGAGCAGACATTTTACCAAGTATGTTGGACAGTAACATGTTTTGACCAAATCTCACAAATCCTTGTCTCTCATTGTAGCTGTTGTCGTTTTTTTCAAGGTATCAGGGAGTTTTATGAATGTATTGATCGGGAACGTATCAAGTCAATAAATTTGCTAAGAAGTAAATATGCTGACATTGGACCAGTCATCTCTAAGGTGGAACACTTAATCATGGAAACCAACACTGGCAAATGCCACAGTATGACACATTACTATGCATACTGGGAAAGCAAAGTGCACGAGTCTCTTATTAATATGGTGCTGAGGTAATAACCAGTTCATTTTAAAATCAATGTATTGGAACAAGACAATTTTGTTTTCCGTAACCAACAGTCAATTCATTTTTAATTTTAGGAACATCAAAGCTTTCAATGATGTACTGGATGGGAACGTCCCTCTTTTCCGTGTTGATGCCATCCTTTCTCCCCCCAAGATTTTGTTGCAGCCCAAAACCAATGAGATCTCCCGAACACTTGTACAGTGTATCCGAGAGTGTGTCGAGAGCACCAAAGTATGGACTTTTTTTTCACACATTAACCACCAAAACCCCAACAAAACATGACTGTCTGTATTTTAATATTTTCCATGATGGTGGTACAACCACTAAGACTGAGCTGAATGTGTGCTGTTTCATCAATGGGTCTGTTATGCAGTCAACATCCATGTTTGTGTTGCAGGAATTTGTACGTTGGATGAATGGAACCTGCATTGAGTGCCCTCCACAACACGTGGGTGGGGATGACACTGTGACCTTTAGCTTCTTTGAGGACATTTGTCAACATCCTCAAATTAATGAAACTGCCCTTGCTGTATCGCAGAACATTCAACAGTTGATGCTTTCTGTAGAACAGTACCTTACCCACTGGAAACAATACCAGCCTCTCTGGGAAAAGGATAATGCCACAATCTGTGAAAAGTTTGCTGATAAAAACCCATCATGTGCAATGTATGATCAAAGGCTGCTGTTCTACGCTCAAATAAACCAGAAGGTAGTACTGGAAGATCTTTTTAAGAACATACACGTCATTCAACTCAACCTGGAGCCCCTGTGCCGGACGGTGCAAGAGACCGCAGAGACCTGGATTTCTTCACTGGGGAGTTTGCTCAACAAATCCGCCAAAGAAGAACTTATCAACTTAAAAGATGAACTCATGGTAATGTCCGTGCGTATGCATGTTTTGCTGAATTTGTTACCTAGGTACTATTTTTGAAAATCTACTTGTTTTTTTTTTTTTTTTTTACTTCCAGGAACTCTCAGAGAAGCTTAAACAGAGTCCTGACACTTTTGAAAACTTGAAGAATGTCCTTGGTACTATCTCAGATATTAAAGACATGTCTTTAAATGTGAAATTAAGTATAACGGATATTCAGGAAAGATACAGAACGCTGGCAATGTACAAAGTGAAGGTAGCACCGTTCCGGGTTCAAATATTTTTAAAAATGTGCACTTTCTGAGTCTGACCTCCTATGTGTAGGTGGCAGTGGAGGAAAAGGAACTGATGGAAAATATTAACCAGATTTGGAATGACCTTTTCACTGAATCGAAACGAGTTGATCGGAGTTTAACCAATGTCAAAGTGTCATTTAAAGAGGTCAGAAACTACTGCAATTACATACAATATTTTCATCTCCCACCACAATCAAGATTAAAATGATATTGTTATTGCACGCCTTACAGACTACTAAGGGGATGACTGAAGAGTTTCAGCAGCATTTGTCTGTCTTTGTTGGAAAATTTAATATGGAAGGCCCTGGCGCTGTTGGGGAGGATTTAGATGAAGGTACCGGAATTTTAAAAAAATGTTTGCAACCAGGATGCATAATAATAATTCCGTAGGTCAAGCACTTATTTATTTTTCTTAAAAAATGGTTGATCTAATTTTTAGGCTTGGCAAAAATGGAGTTCTATGAAGCCGAGCTTGCTAAGGCAGTGGAGGGGCGGCAGGATCTAGCGAATGCTGAGAAACTGTTGGACCTTCCCATCACGGTTTATCCAGAGATTGTCAGCATACAAAAAGACATGCATGGCTTCAGGCTCATTTATGTCATCTATCAAGATCAAAAGGTGGGCTTAATTGTTTTCATTAAAATATTTGATAACGATCCTATAGATCTCATATTTCTGTCCCTGGACCCTGATTTTGATTCACAGGCTGCAAAGAACAAGTGGTCTCAGACCTTATGGGCAGACCTAGATATTCAAGTGCTCCAGGATGGAACTGAAGGATTTCTCAAAGATTTAAGAAAGTTGCCCAAAGATGTGCGATCACTACCAATGGCCGTCATCCTAGATGGCAGGATGAAGCAATTCAGAGATTCACTTCCTCTTCTCTTGGATCTGAAGAATGAAGCCCTCAGAGAAAGGTCAGTGTGTAAGTGGGCAGTGAGATTTGGGAGGGAAATAGCTTACAGAATTGTATGCTTACAGGTAACGCATACCCATTTAGGTTTTCATCCGGGAATAAAACTAACTTGCAATGTACCTAATTAGTAATGGCAATTCAAAAAACACACATTTCCTTATTTTTTCAAACAGACATTGGAAGGAATTAATGGATCGGACCGGTACGAGCTTTGAGATGAACCCCACCACCTTCACTCTTGAGAACATGTTTGCAATGGAGCTCCATAAATATATTGACGTCATAGGTGAAATTGTTACCTCAGCTTCAAAAGAGCTTGGGATAGAAAAGGTAAGCCCTCTCTTCAAGATTTTAGTAAGAATTTTACAAGGTGGTTGATTGTATTTAAATGACGTTTGTGTTTGTCTTATAGGGGGTTAAGGAAGTGGTCGAAACCTGGGGAAGCATTAATTTCATTATCATACCCTATAGTAAGGGTGCCCATCAACAGTGTTATGTCTTGGGTGCAGTGGATGAGATCATGTTGATTGTGGACAATGATGCCATGAATTTGCAGAGCATGGCAGGGAGCCGTTTTGTTGGACCCTTTCTAGGCACTATACAACAATGGGAGAAAGACCTGTCTCTTATTAGTGAGACAATAGAGGTCAGGTTGTGTGTGACAATAGCAATTCTGTAGAAAACAAAATCTGGACAGCAGAAGGGGTGCCCTATTTTTGCATTAACATCACTGTGCAATCCAATCCAATGCAATTCATTACAAAAGTATCCTATTAAAGGGGATATTTTCCATAGAAACATCACAATATGGTATATAGAAGAATTGTCATTAGAATATTTGGAAAGTCAAATGGCCACATATTGTGGACCAAACCAATGTGTAATGGTATGGTAAAGTCAAAGATTGTCCAGACTTTGTTTTGCCAAGCTTTTAGTGCAGATTGATCTTACATCAACTCTTGGAGCTGTATTTTAAATTACTTAATCAAATCTATTTTGCACAGGTCTGGTTGCAAGTACAACGAAAATGGATGTACTTGGAGAGCATATTTATTGGTGGTGATATCTCTTCACAATTACCAGAGGAGGCCAAAAAATTTGACATCATTGACAAAAAGTTTAAAGAGGTGAGTGTTGTGAAATATTGTTAACAACGGAACTGCAAATTGGATACTATTCTTTTTCTTTTTTTTTGTAGATAATGAACGATGCGCAGGCAAACCCAAACATCAAGCGTTGTTGCGTGTTTCCTAACCGGCTAATAGACCTGCAGACCCTCAGTGAGAACCTTGAGAGGTGCCAGAAGAGTCTCAACGATTACCTAGATTCCAAACGAGATGCATTCCCTCGCTTCTTCTTCATCTCTGATGATGAACTGCTCAGCATTTTAGGAAGTAGTCACCATGAGTGTGTGCAAGAACATATGATAAAAGTAAGAAGGTCAAAATATTGTCTGTCCCTCCCCTTTTTTCTACAAGGTGTGAATTCAAATACACCATATAAAACGTGTTCCATGCTTTTTCTAACTTTACTCCCCAAGATGTACGATAACATCGCTTCACTGCGATTTGATTCGGAGAGCAGTGGGGAAATATCCGCAGGTGCCATGGTGTCCGCTGAGGGGGAAGTGATGGACTTTACAAAGGCTGTTCCAATTGTGGGAAGGGTAGAAGAATGGATGACTGGAGTCTTACTTGAGATGAGGAGAACTAATCGACTAATAACTAAGGAAGCAATCTTTCGCTACTGTGAAGACAGAGGCAGGTGTGTATCAATTCTAACAATGTTTATCTCACTGTGTTAAACCTTTCCCACCATGAGTCTTGTGGTCATCCAGGGTGGACTGGATGTTGCTGTTCCAGGGGATGGTGGTGCTGGCTACAAATCAAGTGTGGTGGACATGGGAGGTGGAAGATGTCTTTAACAACTTGAAACTAGGAGATAAATATGCCCTGAAGAACTATGCGACAAAAATGCACCACCAGATTGATGAGTTGGTAACGCGTACGATGCAACCTTTGAAAAAAAACGACAGACGGAAGATCAACACTGTCCTGATCATAGATGTGCATGCAAGAGACATTGTGGATAGCTTTGTCTTAAACAGGTACTGGTTTCATAAATTGGGGCCTTGCTGTTATCACCATTTTGACTTTTCTTTGCTTATGTGTGTCAATAAACATGAGTCTCACTTGATCCTCTCTGCAGTATAACAGATGCTGAGGAGTTTGAGTGGGAAAGCCAGTTAAGATTCTACTGGGTTCAGGACGATGACAATCTTGTTGTGCGTCAATGCAGTGCCACTTTTAGTTATGGTTATGAATACATGGGGTTGAACGGTCGGTTGGTTATAACCCCGCTGACGGACAGGATCTACCTCACGATCACACAGGTTTGTGAACACAACAATTTCAATTCAACAAGGAAACAAGCCAACAGTTGTTAACGTGTTCATGTGGCATTGTGGTGAAGGCTCTCTCCATGTTCCTGGGTGGCGCGCCTGCTGGTCCAGCTGGCACTGGAAAGACAGAGTCCACCAAAGATTTAGCAAAAGCTTTGGGACTACTCTGTGTGGTTACTAACTGTGGTGAAGGCATGGACTACATGGTGAGGGAGCTTGGGTATTTGCCATTTTTTTGTAATTGGTAATGGGTAGTGCACAAAACTGATTACAATTTATGGTACATTAGTACAAACATTTGGATTTCCTTCTATGAATCAATTTGTTCCTGACTTCATATATTTGCGTAGGCTGTTGGAAAGATCCTCTCCGGGTTGGCCCAATGTGGAGCATGGGGCTGCTTTGATGAATTCAACCGTATTGATGCCTCAGTCCTTTCCGTTATCTCGTCACAAATCCAGACCATCCGCAATGCTCTCATTCTTTACCTCAAAGTATTTAATGTGAGTCTTTCAAATTCTTTATTATAATTCCTGGTCCTTTTTGGTTCTTGAGATTTTTTGTTTTGTACATTCACCAACTAACACTCTGGCATTTTGGACATCAGTTTGAAGGTCACGAGATTACCCTGGATAGCCGAATCGGGATCTTTATCACCATGAACCCGGGCTATGCAGGGCGCACAGAGCTGCCTGAGTCAGTAAAAGCTCTCTTCAGGCCTGTTGTGGTGATTGTACCTGATTTGCAACAAATTTGTGAGATTATGCTCTTTTCTGAGGGATTCCTAATGGCCAAGGTGAGAATTTTGCAAACACACTGCATATACAGACAATCAGATGACACTGAAAAATGTTCACTGACACCTTTGCGTCTGAAGAAATTAACATTTCCGTCCACCTTTTTTTCACTGAGGTCCTTGCAAAAAAGATGACCGTCCTTTATAAATTGGCTCGTGAGCAGTTGTCCAAGCAGTCTCATTATGACTTTGGCCTGCGAGCTTTGAAATCTGTCTTAGTGATGGCAGGAGAACTGAAGAGGGACTCACCAGACATAACGGAGGTACAGTTATCAATCCTATATTACCATTAAACATATTCATTTCTTTTGTTCATGAAAAATTTCTTTCTGTGGATGTTTTAACCTCCCCAAGAGAATTCACTTACATGAAATCATGATTACTCAGTATTTCTTGATTCCAGCATTCAGAGCAGTTTCACACAGCAAAGAAAGCATTAAATGCAACAATAACTAATAAACTGTTCTTATGTTTCTTTGCAGGACGTGGTATTAATGCGAGCTTTGAGAGATATGAATCTTCCCAAATTTATATTTGAAGACGTGCCTTTGTTCCTTGGCCTGATCGCAGACCTTTTTCCAGGGCTGGAATGCCCTCGCGTTCGCTATCCCAACTTCAATGACGCAGTCGAGGATATCCTGCTAGGCCAGAATTATATCTTGCTGCCTATCCAGGTTCATGTATATAGAGTCATTGTTTTGTTTTTTAGCTGTCCATATTTAGGTTAGAATCAGGACATCCCGTATTTGGGATATTTCTTGGAAATTTGCAGCTGAAGTGGCAATGAATTGCAATTTGAGGTTTCTCTCTGCACTGTTAACATAACATCTGTACTTTCAGGTGGATAAAGTGGTGCAGATGTATGAAACAATGATGACACGACATACAACTATGATCGTGGGTCCAACAGGTGGAGGCAAATCGGTTGTGATCAGCACATTATGTCAAGCTCAGACAAAGTTAGTAGAACTCCGTGAGGGTTAAACATGAATTCATGTCTAATTGAGTTGTAGAGAAACACTCAGGAAGGGCATTATTAACATGAGCTCTAAGCCGGCATTGTTAAAAAACTTTAATACATAGGAACAATTGCATACACGGATTAAATTGCATGAAACGTACTATAATTTAGATAAAAGCTCTGTAAGGGTGGAAGCAATTTAAAATTTGTGCATGACACAGTTAATATTTTCCACCAGGTTGGGATTTCACACGAAATTATATCCCCTGAATCCCAAAGCTGTGAGTGTCATTGAACTGTACGGTATCCTGGATCCTGACACACGTGACTGGACAGACGGGGTCCTATCCAACATCTTCCGTGACATCAATAAGCCTACGGACAAACAAGAGAGGCGGTAAGACTGAAACATTTGATGGACTTGAGGTAATAAGTACTCGGCTTGCCTACAACAGTTATTTTGTAAGCATTTGAATTTAAACTCACAGATATATCCTGTTTGATGGAGATGTGGATGCTCTGTGGGTTGAGAACATGAATTCGGTCATGGATGACAATAAGCTTCTCACCCTGGCCAATGGAGAACGTATCCGTTTACAAGGTCACTGTGCCATGCTCTTTGAGGTCTGTAAGAGAAGTACATACTCATTTCCCCCCACCTCAAAAGTTGTAGTAATTACTTATATGATTGCAGGTTGGAGACCTACAATATGCTTCCCCGGCTACGGTGTCCCGCTGTGGAATGGTTTTTGTTGACCCCAAAAACTTGCGCTACACCCCTTTCTGGAAAAAGTGGTTGACAACCCGACCTGCCAAAGTAGCGCTTCTGCATTGTATTGTAACTACATTTACAATTTTGGTCATCTTTCAAATTTATTTTTATTTTCAGGAACAAGAAGATCTTGATAAGCTTTATGAAAAGTATGTACACAGCTTGATTGACATGATTGTGGAAGGAATTGTTGATGGGAAGCAAGGGCAGAAACTTAAGACTGTTGTCCCTCAGACTGATCTAAATATGGTATGGTGATCCCATTTTTTTTTCTTTGCTTAAATGCATTGTAAGTTTTTATCATCTGTAATCCATTCAGATAGGAGTGATTCTGTTTGTGTTGGTGATTTCAGGTGTGCCAACTCTGCATGGCCCTTGATGCCCTACTTGAAAATGAGAACCTAGCTCCTTCCATCTTAGAGTGTTACTTCATAGAAGCTTTGTACTGCTCTCTTGGGGCAACATTGGTGGATGATGGGAGAGAGAAATTTGATGATTTAGTAAAGAGACTTTCTGAATTGAGGACTGCGTGTGATGAAAAAAAAATGGCAGGGCCTGGTGAAATTCCAGGTAAAACACTACCTTTATCTTGAAAATTATAATTAGTTACAGTGACATATTTTTACACATTATTTATACAGGACAACTTCCAACAATTTTCGATTTCCATTTTCACGATACGAAGGAGACGTGGGTTCCATGGACTTCCCTGGTCGCTAAATACGTCCACAACCCTGACATGAAGTTTGTTGATATTCTAGGTAAGGGTTCACGGAACACTACCACTGGTAGTACCTCACTTTGAGAAGATATTAGTAGAAACCTTAATAATAGAAACATAAACTGCCGGATGGAAATTTTTTTTTACCACAAATGTTTCTTTTTGACTCTCTAATATTCCTTTTTTTTTTGCCTCAGTCCCAACCGTGGATACCACAAGAACTAGCTGGCTATTGGAACAGATGGTGAAGATAAAAAGATCAGTGCTTTTGGTCGGAGACTCTGGAACCTCCAAAACGGCAACTATTAGTAACTTTCTAAAACACCTGAGTGGGGATTCAAATGTGAGTTCTATATGGATCACATTCATTTCTCTAGCTCTAATCATCGACTTTGTTTGCCAACAGATTACTTTGACCATCAACCTTTCATCCAGGACGACATCAATGGACCTCCAGAGAAACCTGGAGGCCAATGTAGAGAAAAGGACAAAAGAGATATACGGTCCTCCAATGGGCAAGAGATTGTTGGTGTATATAGATGACATGAATATGCCAAAGGTATATATACTGCTACCTACCTGAAACATAGGATTCTAAAAAGCATTTTATTGGACCATTATTACGCCATCTTTTTCCCCATCCTCTCCAGGTGGATAGCTATGGCACACAGCAGCCTATCGCACTGCTGAAGTTGTTATTGGACAGGGGGGGCATTTATGACCGAGGAAAGGAGCTCACCTACAAAACTCTCAAGGACCTTGGTTTTATTGCTGCCATGGGGAAGGCAGGAGGTGGCAGGAACGAGGTGGATACCCGCTTCGTTTCACTCTTCAGTGTCTTCAGTATCCCCTTCCCCGAGGTCGAATCCCTCCACCTGATCTATGCCTCCATTATCAAAGGTCACACCAAAGTGAGGATGGTTTCTTCAAGGTTTTACCAAATTCACTTAACTTCATGTTTAACGAATGTGACTGAATGTTTTAGAGTTTTGAGGATGTAGTCCAGAAGATTTGTGATAAAGTCACCGTCTGCACACTGGAACTGTACAACAGTCTTGTTAGAGATCTGCCACCTACTCCAGCAAAGTTTCACTACATCTTCAACCTGCGAGATCTTTCAAGGGTCTATAACGGGCTGACAATCACTAGCCCGCTAAGGTCTGCAAAAGCCAGTGAATTCTCCTGGCAGATTCAGCCCTTTACATTGTGTCATTATTGAGTACTTTGTTTGATCTCCCTTATTTCACCATGACAGATTTTCGACTGCCGGTATATTTGTTCGGGTTTGGCGGAATGAGTGCTTGAGAATTTTCCATGATCGACTCATTGATGAAAAGGACAAAAACTATGTAATTGAATTGATAATTATTTATTTTAACCAGCAGGATGATCTTGTATTCCATTTGAATAATTGTGTATGTCTCTTTGTCTGTAGGTTCAAGGCCTTATAAAGAATTTAGTTGAGGAACATTTCAGAGCCAACATGGATGAAGTCATGAAAGACCCAGTTCTTTTTGGAGATTACAAAACTGCCCTGAGTGAAACAGAACCAAGATTATACGAGGATTTAAATGACTTTGAGCGTTCTAAAAATCTATTTCAGGTGTAATATTGTCATGGCACAATTGGTTGACCAGCCCGTCGGTGTGACCATATCCTTGGAAAACATTGAAAGACTCTATTTCTATTTGCAGGAGCTACTGGAAGAATACAATGATAGAGTATCAAGGATGAATATGGTACTTTTTGATGATGCTCTGGAACATCTGACTCGTGTGCACCGCATCATCCGCATTGATCGTGGACATGCTCTGCTTGTGGGTGTGGGAGGCTCCGGCAAGCAGTCCATCACCAAGCTTGCTTCCTTCACTGCCGATTGTCAGGTTGTACAAGAATTGTATTTGTTTAAATTAACGTATATAGGTTTTCGAAATATTTTCTAATTTGTGGGACTTTTCCATCTTGGATCCCATGTGAAGTTTAAGAGTGTCCAAGTGCACTTGGAATTATAATCCAAATGAGTTTACTGTCATTTGGCTAGAATCAGATTTTAATTTCAATTGTGACTGGAATCCAAGTTGGAAAATTGATTTACATTGGATAGGTTATTCAATTTTAACCCCCATTTTATTCTCCAGATTTTTGAAATAACCCTAAGTAGAGGATATTGCGAGGCAACCTTTCGTGAAGACTTGAAAACCTTGTATTTGAAGCTTGGCATTGAAAATAAGCAGACAGTGTTTCTCTTCACTGATGCTCACGTTGCGGAGGAAGGTTTTTTGGAACTCATCAACAACATGCTTACGTCAGGTTTGCCATCACACATAATGTTCGGATTAGTACTCCTTTTTTCCCCGGAGAAAGATGTGACCCGTTGTTATTGTGTTCTTTTGTCAGGTATTGTTCCTGCTTTGTTTCCTGATGATGAGAAAGAAGCAGTCCTCAACCAGCTTCGTGAAGAGGCCCTCCAAAATGGATCAGGTCCTTCCAAAGACAGCGTGTGGCAGTATTTTGTCAACAAGAGTGCCAGCAACCTGCACATCGTTTTAGGCATGTCTCCCGTGGGTGATACCCTCAGAACACGCTGTAGAAACTTCCCAGGTAAAAAAAAGAAGAAAGAAAATGGCACTTTATTTTACTGTGATTGTGTCTAAGAATTGGTCACCTCTTCTGATCATATTATAGGACTGATGAACAATACTGTCATTGACTGGTTCTTTCCATGGCCTCCACAAGCTCTACTTGCTGTAGCTGAGTCTTTCCTCGGTTGGTAATGCACCCAGTAAACCAAAATATATATAATTCTCATGCCCATCAATTTTCTCCAGTAACATAAAATCCTATTTAGTATGATAGGGCATCAACAAATTACATCACTTTTCTACCAGGTTGATTTAATGGTAAATACTAGAAAATGGAGGACCCAAAGTACCTTTATCAAAGCTTAGTCTTAGTAAATAATTCTCAAGGGTACTCATTTTTAAAGATTTTAAAAATGTCCATGTGTTTCTTGGAAAATTTATTTTTGGCTGGTATTAGCTGGAAGACTACTTGCTCCAGTGATTGTTTAATTGTTCCACATAATCTTAAAAGTGTTGTTATGCTTTTGTCAATCATGCAGGTGAAAGTGAAATGATCCCTCGGGAACACGCTCCGGCCGTTATTGAGCATGTGTGCATGGTCCATAAATCAGTTGGAGACTACAGCATAATGTTCCTGCAGAAACTTAGACGTTCCAATTTTGTTACTCCAAAGAACTACTTGGATTTCATAAGCACATATTCAGTCTTGCTTAGGGACAAGGACCAATCTATTCTGGGTAAGAGGCTGGAAAATAGTATAATAATTTAAATAAGGGTTGACTGTTTTTCAGTTGGGTTGATTACTGACAAGCACAACAACTAGTATGACTGGCCTTCAAACTTTTAAAAAAAATCATTGTTCACAAGTGTCAAAGTGACAACAGATTTGTTCATGAATTTCAGGACAGTGCAAACATCTTGAGGGGGGATTGGATAAATTGAAGGAAGCCACTGTACAACTGGATGAGCTTAACATCAAACTGGCAGAGCAGAAGGTGGTCCTCGCTGAAAAATCGACAGCCTGTGAGGCCATGTTGCTGGAGATTGCCTCCAACACTACCGTGGGTCAGTCAAAACCTGCCTCACTTACACTCTCGTAGAAGAAAAACATGGCGGTGCATGCTGTTACTTTATTCGGCAGAACGTTGTAGTAAATATAACTTTTTCCTTCTAGCTGAGGAGAAAAAGACATTGGCGGAAGACAAAGCCACGGAAATTGAAGAGCAAAACAAAGTGATTGCGGTTGAAAAGGCAGAAGCAGAAACTTCCCTGGCTGAAGCTCTGCCAGCATTAGAAGCAGCGCGCATTGCCCTCCAAGACCTGGAAAAAAATGATGTCACAGAGATCAGGTAAACTTCTTATTTGTTTTAACCTGCAGGATTTTTTCCCCTCTGAAAAAATGAAAAATCCATTTAAATGGCACACCTGGTTCTGCTGCTCTTTCATTCAGGTCCTTTGCAAAGCCACCTAAGCAGGTGCAAGTGGTGTGTGAGTGTATACTGGTGCTGTGTAAGAAAAAAGAAATTAGCTGGAATGCCGCTAAAGGGATGATGGCAGATTCTGGCTTCCTGCGTTCATTGATGGAGATGGACTGTGATGCCATAACTCCTTACCAGGTCAAGACTGTCAAAAGTAGGTTGATTTCATGCTGGTTTAGATCACAATACTGCACAAACAAGAATTGTGTACTCTGTGATTTGGTAATATTGGCATTTCTGGGTATGCTGTCTTCTCCATAGCTTTTCTGAAAACCCTCGGGACCAACCTTGAAGAAATGCAAGCCATCAGCAGAGCTGGTTCGGGAATGTTCAAATTTGTGGAGGCTGTCGTGGGTTACTGTGAAGTTGCCAGGGAGATTAAACCCAAAAGGGACAAAGTAATGAAAAGTAGTAGAATGGGTTGTGTTGCAGAATGAACAGTAATGTGACTGGTCGTTTGTAGGTGGCGCGGCTGGAAAGAAATTTCTTTCTGAGTAAGAAGGAGCTGGAGTTCATTCAAAGTGAGCTTAGTGCTATCCAGAAGGAGCTGAAAGCTCTTGGCGACAAATATCAAACTGCCATTGCGGAGAAACAGAAACTACAAGAGGAGGCAGAGCTCATGGAAAGAAGACTAATTGCTGCTGACAAACTTATCTCAGGCTTGAGCTCTGAGAATGTGAGGTGAGACGGCAATAGGAAGTAAACATCGCTGCGTATGAGATGCACATTTCTCTTGTTCTTTTTTTCCATTCATTTTTGTGGTTTCTGTGTTTAGGTGGACGCATGATTTAGAGGAGTTAAAGCAGAGGCGAGTCCGTCTTTTGGGAGACTGCCTCCTTGCTGCTGCTTTCCTGAGCTATGAAGGAGCCTTCAGCTGGGACTTCAGGAATGAGATGGTGTACGAAACGTGGCTTGAAGATGTAAAGGAAAGAGGCATTCCATTGAGCACGCCTTTTAAAGTGGACAACTTATTAACAGATGAGGTGGAAATCAGCAGGTGAGATGGTGCCGAACACCTTCATTTTGGAATATGTCATTTTATTTTAATCCCTCGGTTACAGATGGGGCTCAGAAGGTTTGCCCCCAGATGAACTCTCAGTGCAGAATGGAATCCTCACAACAAGAGGTAGCCGTTTCCCAATGTGTATCGATCCTCAACAACAAGCTCTCAACTGGATTAAGAAGAAGGAAGCAAGCAACAATCTTAAGGTCCGAGACATCAGATATACTCTTGGGTGTCATGCAGTCTTTTTCTTTACCGTTTCCTGTATAGCGACTTTGCACAGAACCCCAAACCCCTTTTTTTCCACAGGTTTCATCTTTTAATGACCCAGATTTCCTGAAACAGCTGGAAATGGCCATTAAATATGGATTCCCATTCCTTTTCCAAGATGTGGACGAGTACATTGACCCTGTGATTGACAATGTACTGGAGAAAAATTTGAAAGGAGCCGAGGGCAGGCAAGTTCTCATGCTCGGTGACAAAGAAGTGGACTACGATCCAAACTTTAGACTCTACCTCAACACTAAACTGGGAAACCCCAAATTTTCTCCATCTGTGTTTGGAAAAGCCATGGTTATCAATTATACTGGTAAGGCCATTTAATGTGAAAATCATCATTTCCATGTCATTTGCTAAGAGGCTACCTTTCTTTTCCATCGTGTTGCCTACAGTGACTCTTAAAGGTCTGGAAGACCAGTTGCTCAGTGTTATAATGGGTTTTGAGAAGAAAGAGTTGGAAGAGCAACGTGAGTTTTTGATCCAAGAAACGAGTGACAATAAGAAACTGCTTAAAAACCTTGGTGACACTCTGTTGAGGGAGCTGGCCACCTCCACGGGCAACATGTTGGATAACACAGAGCTGGTTTACACGTTAGAAGAAACCAAATCCAAATCGAGTGAGGTCAGTTTGCCACACACCCGATCAATAAATGAGTCAGTTCAACTTGCTCATCATATTTAACTTTTGTGACCATCAGGTATTTGAGAAACTGAAGTTGGCTGTGAAAACATCAGTAGATATTGATGTGCTCCGAAATGGTTACCGACCTGCTGCCAAACGCGGTGCCATTTTATTCTTTGCATTGACTGAAATGGCTCTGGTCAACAGCATGTACCAGTATTCTCTCGCCTCTTATCTGGAAGTGTTTGACTTTTCTCTGCGCAAGTCTCCACCAAATGCAGCACTGCCCAAAAGACTGACAAACATCAGGAATGGTCTGACATACAATGTTTATAATTACGGTTGCACAGGTAAGGCAAACGTATTTAGCGTGAACTATTTTCCCAAAGTATATACCACATACATCCGTAAATATTTGGAAAGTACAAGTGCGGATACATGTCTTTAATTACAGGGCTGTTTGAAAAGCATAAGCTTCTCTTCTCATTTAACATGACCGTCAAGGTTGAGCAGGCAGAAGATCGAGTGCCCCAGGAGGAATTGGAATTTTTCATTAAAGGTGAATGTGATTACAATCTTTCCAGTGATCAAAGTACATCCTCGCAAGTATCGGCGCTTATAGCAGATTTTCTTGCACAAAGGTAATTTGTCTCTGGAAAAGAGCTCACGCCAAAAGACTTGCAACTGGCTGCCTGATGCTGGCTGGGAAGATGTTGTGAAACTGTCAGAGCTTTTTCCTTCCCAGTTTGAGTCTTTGCCTGACGAAGTTAACAGGAATTCAGCAGAATGGCAATCAGTAAGTCACGACTGGCATGGCAACTGCGACGAGTTTGTGTATTACCCAATGAACTTAGTAACTTTCCAAGTTTGTCTGCAGTGGTACGACCTTGATGCACCAGAGCAGGCTCCACTGCCAATGAGATATGATGATAAGCTGACAGACTTTCAGAAACTGCTTCTGCTTCGTTGTTTTCGCGTTGACAGAGTCTACAGAGCCATCACTGATTATGTCACTGTCACCATGGGCGAGAGGTGTCATCTCTTTTCATTCATATGGCCAATCTAAGATTTGTGTATTTCATTTTCCACATCACACGGCACATACTTTGAGATTGAGTGTTGAGTCATATCTTTCTTTGCAGATACGTGCAACCTCCTGTGATCAATTTTGATGTTATCTATGAGCAAAGTACTCAGTACTCCCCCATTGTCTTCATTCTGAGTCCTGGCTCTGACCCTGGCGCTGACCTTATGAAACTGGCGGACAGGACTGGCTTTGGTAGCAAGTTCAAATTCCTTGCTATGGGTCAAGGACAGGAGAAGGTATGTTGGATTTGTTTTCTGCATTTAAGATGCCATAATTTAAGCCCTAAGAAGCCTTATCATGAATATGCATACGATGATTTGGAAATTCTGACTGCACTGATATTTTTGGTTGAAGCTGCTCCACAATTCCAACTCCAGAATCATCCAAATATGGATGCTAATTGTGTTTTTCCCTCTCGGCTTAAGGTTGCATTGCACCTTCTTGAACTAGCAGCTGCTCGTGGTCAGTGGTTGATGCTTCAGAACTGCCACCTGCTGGTGAAATGGCTAAAAGATCTGGAAAAGTGCATAGAGAGGGTCTCCAAACCTCATCCTAGCTTTCGTCTTTGGTTGACAACCAACCCTATCGATGACTTTCCTATTGGCATCCTTCAAAAGTCTCTTAAGGTGGACCAGTCTATTGTTTTTACTATCATTTTTTTTAACATAAATTGCCCAGAATAATCTGCTGCCATTTTTTTACGGTGAGAGTCATATATTCCAGTAAGGGCTGAAAATGACCATTTGCTGGTGCTACAGGTTGTCACCGAAGCTCCTAATGGCCTAAAACTCAACATGAGGGCTACATACTCCAAAATCTCCCATCAGACTATGACTGGATGCCCACACTCTGCTTTCCGCAGCTTGGTCTATGTATTGTCTTTTTTCCATGCCGTTGTGCAAGAGAGGCGCAAATATGGTAAAATTGGCTGGAATGTCCCTTATGACTTCAGCGAATCAGACTTCTTGGTAAGTGGTATTGAAAACAATTTGGACCTTTCGGAACTCATTGGAGTTATCTCATTATTAAAATGCTGATTGACAGGTGTGTTTGGAGATTTTGAACACCTACCTGACCAAAGCTCACAAGCAAAAAGACAGCAACATTCCCTGGGGAAGTATCAAATACCTTGTAGGCGAGGTCAGACAAAGCTTAGAGACGTTGTTTCTTTTTATTTTAAATCCGCCTTGATATTTTAAAAATATACATTGTGCAGGTGATGTATGGAGGGCGAGTCATTGACAGTTTTGACCGCAGGATCCTCAATGTCTACATGGACGAGTACTTTGGAGACTTTCTTTTCTATGACTTTTGCCGCTTTCATTTCTTCAAAAATACTGATGTAGACTACAAGGTTCCTCCAAACGGACCTAAAACTGTATATATTGGTAAGGATTTACTTATATTATTATTATTATACTCGATTACCTTATTTGTAAGACTTGGGCAGTAAGCATTCATGACTTTTTACTGGTTTCAGATGAGATTGAGTCGCTGCCATTGGCAAACACCCCAGAAGTGATGGGCCTCCATTCCAATGCAGAGATAGGATACTACACACAAGCAGCTAAAGAAATGTGGTTGCATTTGATTGACCTGCAACCCCAGACAGGTATGACAGAATACATCTATTCTTTTAGATGCCTGAATTGTGGTATATTTGGCTCTTAATTGTGTAACACAAGCACTCACGTCTCCTCAGGTGAGTCTGGGGGAAGCATCAGCAGGGATGAATACATCACTCAGGTGGCGCAGGACATTCAGAACAAGTTGCCTGCGTTGTTTGACCTGGATGTTATCCGCAAGCAATTTGGTGCTGAGATATCCCCGACATCAGTGGTGCTCCTTCAAGAACTGGAGCGCTTCAACAAACTAGTGGCCCGTATGAAGAGGTCTCTGGCTGAGCTGCAGAGGGTGAGAAGCAAGCAGACGCCGTTGTTATGGCTTATTTGTCTCAACAAGACTTACTTTGGTTTTGATTGATTGGTGTGTGTGTGTAGGCTTTGGCCGGGGAAGTGGGCATGAGCAGTGAGTTGGATGAAGTTGCCCGAGCCCTTTTTAATGGTCAGATCCCTTCTATTTGGAAGATGTTGGCTCCTGACACACTTAAGTCCCTGGGCAACTGGATGATACATTTCAAGAGGCGATTTGAGCAGTATAAATCATGGGTGAGGCAGGATTAACATGATATATCCTCTACATTACGTATGTTTTACTGAATCGTTTACCTTTCTGCTCATTCAGGTGGATTCAACAGAGCCAAAGGTCATGTGGTTATCGGGCCTCCATATCCCAGAATCGTACTTGACTGCCCTAGTTCAAGCGGCATGCCGAAGAAATGGTTGGCCTCTGGATCTGTCTACGCTTTACACAGAGGTCACCCGCTTCCGTGAAGAGGATCAAGTCAATGAAAAACCCTCACAGGGTAATGAACTGATATTCTTTGGAGGTCAAAGTTTTGGGGCTTGTGGCTTGACAGTTAATAATTGACAAAGCCTATACTCATTACTCCATACATTGAGTGTAAAATGCCAGAGTTCCTTCACTGACTTTTTTTTAAATACCTTTGTTTCATCGTTCATGATTTTGTTTTTTTAGATAACTATGTCATATTTGTTAATTTTGCAACTCTTTAGTGCTGTTAGCAAAGGTTGCGAGGAATTTCTTCCTATAATTCAGAGATTAAGGATCTAGGTAGTTGCTGTATGCATTTTCAGTACTTATTCTTATTTATATTTAATTTATTTAGAAGGAAATTATGAAAATGACTGAAATTTTCTCTAAGATATTCTTAGACAAAGATATCACTTCTTGCAGGTTGTTTTGTGAGTGGATTATACCTGGAGGGAGCTGATTGGAATATGGAGGATGGCTGTCTGGTGAAGAGTAAACCAAAAGTTTTGGAGGTCCAGCTCCCCATTCTCCGAGTCATTCCCATTGAGGCCCGACGGCTCCGGTTACAGGTGCTGACCACGGTTCAAATCATGTGTATCAACTCTTTTGTCTGTTACCAACTGCTTTCATACGTGTTATGCTCCACAGAAAACATTGCGGACGCCAGTGTACACCACTTCATTACGGAGGAATGCAATGGGTGTAGGTTTGGTTTTTGAGGCTGATCTGTTTACCACGGAACATCTCTCCCATTGGGTGCTTCAGGGTGTCTGTTTATCCCTCAATACTGACTAAATATGGCTGTTAATTGTGAGTTACCCAAATCTCCAATGTCATGACATTTTTTTCTGAGATAATTATGTCAGGGAAAGTCCAAATTCTTGACCAATTTCATTCTTTGCTCACTAGATGGCAGCTCTTCACTCAGATCAGAAGCCAGGAAGAGTTGTTTCAGTAGACCTCAAACCTTTAAACAACTGTTCTTCTACAGGCACATGTTCTGGATGGAATACATCTCAAAATACTGTGTATTTTACACACACAAATCCCCCTTTTTATATTTTCCCCAAAACATTGTGCACATCTTAATTAATGTTCACTCTCGGGGGGTGTTGATGTTTTGTCTTATGACTCCACACTGCCTAATGGAAGACAGATCTTTTATCCTCACATACTTACACAGGGAATACGTTACGTGTTTGCACAGTGTAGCAGGAGGAAATTAAGGAAGCAGGAGTGCAGCTACTCTTGACAGACACGGGAAAAGAAAATCTCTCAATGGAGTCAACCCCCATCTCCCTCCACGGAGGGCAAAATTATTTTCAGCTGCTTGTGACTGGAGGGATTTACGTTAACTCTAAACTGTTCCACTTCCTGCTTAGCACCACTGCTTACATGGACTGCACTCATAAAATGACAAGGGTGCTATAAAATAAACACTGGGAAGAGCTTTTATGCAAACCCCTTTCCATCCATTAACCTATCCCCAGTTCCTGTTCTTTTTGCGTGAGAACAGGTGTGCTTGCTAAATGCCTCTCAATGGTCAAAACATCTAAACAGCACCAAGCCGTTCCGTTTGTCAATAGCCGAATTGTAAGATTGTGAAATAATCATCACAGTACTAGCAGGAAACCTGAATTCACAACACCTGAGAAGCAAAGCTGGCCAAGCCGCACGTTCCCATTGAGGGTCGTGGGCCTCATTTTCAGCACCAGGTGTTTAGTTTGGATGGGAAATACAGCTTGGTGGTTAGGGGCTGCTTGATTTGTAACCTTACATGTCCCAAATGTATGTATGGGCAGACGGCTGCTTTCCTCCCACTGCATGGGCACTGATGACTCTGCCAGACTGACACTAAATATATAAGCTGCGGTGGGGCTGAATGAGCACAATTAAACTACAGTGCTTAAATACATGTTGCTTTTGAATTGTGAGACCAAGCACTTTAACCAGCCACAAAAGTAGGTATACATACTGAACAGTATGTACATGTGTTAATAATGCTATGTTTGCGTCCACGCATACGTACAAAAATCAGTTTACCAATTATTTCCATACCTGTCAACTTCGGCCCATTGCTCCCCTTATTAATGATTGCAAATCCCCTTATTAAGCGACAAAAAATGGGGAAGGCGCAATCGATTTTACAAAAGAACATACTTAAAAACATCCCGTACAATAGTTGGCGTACATCATTTGAAATGATCAAAAAGCGTATAAAATACGGGAAAACATAAGTTAACAAGTATGCATTTTAAATATTCAGAAATTGGAATCATTTTAAGTGTCAAAATATGAAAAAAAAAGTATCATTAAAAAATTGTGTTTTTCTACATGATAAAAAGCACTGCTGTACAAACAACCCTTTTATATGGCTATACTTTTGGGATCGCTTTATTCATTTTGGGTTTAAAAAAACACAACAACTAAATAAACATTTATATATGCTATTTACCCCCCTCATGACATTTGCGAGAAATCGGGATTCAGTATTGGCCGATCATCAAAATGATGTGATCGGGCATCCCTATTTTCAGGTCACACTAATGCATTTTCTGGTGAAACTCCCAATGTGTACATACAAAAAGTGGCCACTGTTTGTCTCGAGCATGCATGCATTGTCCTCCGAGAGAGAGAGACCAAGAAACGGGGCAGGGTAAAAAAAAAAGAGCAAGAGTAGGCTGTGCTTTAAAGCGAGCGAGGAACCTATAAAAAGTGCCTTCATGCGCACTGTTGTTCCACCTCCGTGCGCGCAGTCCCATCGAGGAGAACAATTAACGCACGCGGGTCCATACGTCAACATGTCTGCACTGAGAGATTAATTATTTACGATAGACTCTGGCATGCAAACGTTTTCTCGAACTGAATTTTGACATATTTCTCCCTGAGTTTTTTCCCCCCTTAATTTTCCCCCGAGGTATCCTTTTCTGCCTCTTTTAGTGTGCCTTGGGTGCCACGGCCATGGGACTTGGCCAAGGAGGGAACGTGTTCGTGCCTTGCCCGAAAAGTTTGCTTTGGACCGGCTTGGTGCTCTGGCTTGGGCTGTGCACCTCCGCCGATGGAACCTGGAAGACTGGACTTTATAAAAGCAGAGAGCAAGCTGCTGCTTCTCATAGCTCCATCTATCAAAAGAGGTAGGCATTAAGCATCTTTTTTGGCTTTTCTCTTTTGGAGTGTTGGGAGATGGTGGTAAGGCTGTTGAAAAGCGTTCTTTGTGTTGCGATGCGCTTTTGCCCCCCATCCATCTACGAGATGCATTGTGATCTTGACACTTGGTTTCCCTTTTCCTGCGCATGGGTGCATTCATCTATTATGAGTCCCACCCTCGTGAGAGTCTGCCTAATTGTTTTTAAGACCATTATCTCAAGTTGGTAATTGTAAGAAATTAGTAGTATTTATTTATTTATTGTAAATGTGTTTTAATGGCCATTGTGAATGTTGTTATTTGGCATTTAAGCGTTTTTAAAAAAGTGTATTTGTTGTGCATATATGGATACAATATTATTTTTTCATTCGTTCATCTTTCATATTGCCCATCCTCGAAAGGGTTGCGAGGGTTGCTGGAGCCTAACCCAACTGGCGAAAGGCAGACTACACCCTAGACTGGTCGCTATTCAGTCGCAGAGCACATAGAGAGACAGGGTCTGCCCTGCTTACAGCCCGTGGTTAGCTGGGATTTGCTCCAGCACCCCCATGACCTTTGTGAGGGTAAGTAGTTCAGAAAATGAATAATAACATTTAAAAGATTACATTTTTGGAGAAATTACAATTTTGAGTCTGCATTACCTAGTGCCCACCATGCACCATGCTCGGGGAAACCATTAATTCTTGGGGAAATCATTAATTCTTGGCCAGTGACGGACGTCCATGGTTCTCAAGAACGCTTCCAGGCTTCCTAGTCCAAATGGACTGGATGTCGTTCGCTGTCCCAGCCAGCCAATGAGACGAAGGCAATCCCATTCCCAAAGATTGGCTGTCTTACATTTTAGGCTCAAAATCCTGATTGTTTATTCATTTCAGTTCTGACTTATTATGTATTTATAAAGAGTCTGGTTTATGTTGGGATGAGACTGGTTGCGTAAGACTTTTTGTCCATTTTAGAACAACATCCATCCAAACAAAGATTACTTTTTACAACATCATTTCTCCTCATCCTTGAGTTCAACCGACTTTTTATTTTCTTGCTCAAGTAAAAAAAAGACCTTCAAATGTTGTAAGAAAGACTTTAGTGGCTTTTTTGCCTGATTTTATTGTAATGTGTGCATTGTTTTATCTCCATAGTGGTAACTTATGAGGGCGATCACATCTGCATTTATAGTTCTGAGATTTGGTTCTTCATTATGTACTTCACATGCACCCAGATTCAAATGTAGGATAAGTCCTGAACTGAAATACGGTCAATCATATGCATTAAAGTTGTTTTATTTCTGTTCTTAGACATATTCTCAGATAAGCTTTGTAACCCAAGGGTGGGGGGCTTCAATGTTGAATCACAAGGAGGCCCACTCTTCTGGGCATATCCAGGTGGCTTTCATGCTTCCCAGCCCCTACTCAAATGGTATTCTTCCCTATTTGGCTTCCTTGTCATTCATGGCCTTAGGTCTGTGGACATATTTACTAAACACAAGCATCTGGGGCTTGGTTGCATCTGGGCTTACTTTCTTTCCTTGGAAGTTGAGAAGTTTACAGTTCCTCTAGAAGTGCTAGATAGCATTTGGTGGACGGGAGCTGCTGCAGCGTGTGCAGGGGTCGGGGGGTTTAAGAAGTCATGGGTTCTAGCAGAGAGTTGGAGCTTGGAAAGTTTATCATGTGTAAATGGTCACACGCCACGACATTTTCGGGGGATAATATCCCAGTCACATTTTTTAGGGATGCTTGAAAATATATCCAAACCAATCTGTCCCTGTAAAATGCAATGCGGTCTCTTTGAGCCGTCTACTGTAAAGCAAGCGCAAGTGTTTTTTTTTTCTTTTTCCCCACCCTGAACCACACAAGGCACTTTAGGTGAATCAGGTTTCTCACTTGGAAGCACTTTAAGATCCGCACAGCCGTGACGCACTCCAATGCTGCCGGTGTCCGCACCTGAAACACTCGGACAGACGAAAAGAAATGGGGGGCTTTCCTTGTTTTTCATTGACTGCTGTGAGGAGACACTTCACAGTGACCTTTGGTGTTTTGATTTCCTTGCTTTTCATCAGCACATCCTTTACACGCATGCTCACTTTGAATGTGAGGCGTTAAGCGCCCCCATCCCTCATGTGCGTTATCTCGTATGGTTCGCTTCATTTCTCCAATTCATTTTTACAAGCCAATTTGTCTTTCTGGTTTTGGAGCTGCTGCAAGTTTGACAATCGCTGACTTTATAAATGGCTTTGCAATGCGTCGTCAGCCATTTTTTTCTGTCTTGCTTGCTCTATCGTCTATCCTATAGGATTAGGCCTGTCTCATAATTGCCTTTGGTCTCTGACCGAGTTCCCATGGGAAGGCCCTCACGTGACCCCTGTCACGAAACTTCTCGCATTTCTGCCGTGTTTGATTTGCCCTCCCTGAGCTGTTTCCCTTCATTTAGTTTCCCTTCGTTTTTTTTTTTATTTTTTTATTTTATGAGTGTGTTTTTGTTCCACATAAACCCATTTTAACATCATCATTTTTGGGGAAAAATGTATCTCGTGATGCATGGTCCAAAGGCTTTAGTACAGTAGTCAAGCTCCTTTTCTTCCTGCTAAAAGACACATTTTCCACCAGCAACATTTTCTAGCCTCGCCAGCCCTCTTAGCTTTGTTTGCCAGCTTGTTCCTTTTCCAGTCTTTCATATAAAGTGTACGAAGCAGTCTCATGAAAGATGCAGGCTGTGTGAGTTGCAAGGCGACCAGATGGGCCAATGCTGAGGATTCACCAGAATGCCATCTTCAAACTGTTGGCTTCAAGAAATGACTGATTTATTTCTTTTGCGGCATTTTATTTTATTTATATGGATAAAAGACCATAAGCAGTAATAGGGATGCTTGACTGCCCTGAAATGATGTGACTATTATTATTATCCATGAAGACACCCCTAAAAACCATCAAAGAATCATCGTTTAATACTTGTCGTGGATGAACCAAGGGATTTGACTGTCTGTATGGTATTTTATAACCTTTTTTTATGACCTTATTTTTTAAATCCCATGAGAAATGCTGTAATTATTAGCTCAATTACTTTTAAGCCTGCAGGTAGAAAGACGGAAGGTATCCTTGTAAGATCCCAGGCATGGAAAAAATAGTTTTTGCTGTCTGGTCATACGTCATTGCTCAGTAAGATAAGCTTGCTCGGAAATTGTAAAATGCCAAGTGCTCTATTATTACAGACACCAAAGTTAGTGTTTCCTCTGTGCTAATTACTATTAAGAAAAGCTAGTAAAAGTCACCCCCGCTCTTGGCAATCTTAAGTTTTTCCCAGGTGGACCACCATCTACTCCCCCAGAGCCTGGGAAATTGATCTTTATCTGTTGTTGGGGTGATAAATGGATGGGGGGGACACCCCTACAATTGTTCCTTGACCTGACTGGATCACCTTTACAATCTCACATTTTTCACTAATGATTAGTAGCTTTTTATTCCTGTGTAGACGAAGTGTTGTCATGGATCTTGCTGTAATTTTATTATTTATAATGGCGGTACAACAATCTAACATGCTGCACTTTGAACATCTTTTTGAAATGAGGTTTTTGATTGCTTTGTTCCTTTTATTCTCTTGCCTTGATTTATAGGACGTTGTGCTGATATATTTTCCTTAGCCTTTTTTGTTTTGTTTTAATCTAACATTGATATAAATAGAGAAGAGAGAACAGACAATGAACACAGACATCGACCAAAACTACCTGTAGTGCCACAAAGATAGATGATTAAATTATGATGTTGGCACAGTACCACCATAATTCCTAAATAATATGATGAATGTGGCCTAAAAATCTGGAGCCAGACATTTAAACACAATGCAGACGTAGAAGTAATCTTTAAATACAAGATAGATTGCTTTAACTTTTTAGAGAAAAATTGATAGTGGCAGTGACTGACAGAAAAAAGTGAGGTCAGCAGTTATCAAAATGATGAGAGAAAGGTAAGAGGAAAAGTACAGAAAAAGAATGGAACATACCTCATCATATGTCAAACAAAGTGGAGGCAATGTTATGACAGGCCCGTGCAATTTTACTGATGATGTGACAGAAGTAACAAAGTGTATATGGTCGTACTCAATCTTAGCTCAATTTTTTTACAAGCCTTAAACATTTTTCAAAGGTGGACTTCAGGTCTTTGTCTGAAGCTCATCTAATTACTGAAAGATAACATGTCACAGTACTCAAATCTTGACCGAAATCTGAGTTTACGTCATAGTCGTGTTGCCTTCAAATCAAATGGAAAGGTTGTCTGGAACAGGAGATTTTCAGTGTTGATGTGCAGCCCTTAAAGCTGCATCAACATTGCTATGTGAGCCGGTCGAGATCTATGAGGGCTGTTTCCAATTCTAGGTGAAAAGGAAAAATGGACCCAAACTAGCAATGGCAAGGTGTACTTAATCAGGTGCCCGGAAAGTGAAGACATTGAATGTGTCTTTTTGTCGATATGTAGATCTTTGTGTGCGGCCACTGCGCCACATGTGGGGATTATTAATGGGAGCTGCTCAATGTACTCTGCCTTTGGCGCTTGCTTTTGGTCCCTCACACACCAACATATGGTCATGCGTATTGACAAACAGACGGTGGTGCCCCCCTCCCACACTTGCGAACACATTGGCAGCAGAACACACAAAGTTCCGCGCTAAGTGGCCTGCAGTTTCCTTTGTGGTTTCTAAATGGAGCTCGCAGTTACAGAGCTGCACAGTTATTGATTGTGTAAACACGCACCCTGGTAGTAATAGTTTTCCGCGTTTGCCAGCCATTGCCATGTGAATGTAATCGGGGGATTTATACACGTCGTTGTTCATAAAATTGTGGTACCACATGTCAGATTTACCTGCCTCGTTGTGTTTTATATGTCAGATGTGAAACTCAAACCTTTTTTTTTTTTTTACCTTCCAGCCTACTAACACATGTGAAGCATTGAACTAACCAAATAAAGTTATTTTCTTTGTAGTTTTCTTTTTTTACAATGTCAAATACTTGTGATAATGGCTTACAAAGCTTCTGTGGACGCAGTGTAGACTTGTGACCTTGCGCTGGCATGTGTTATCACAGAATGGCATCTTGTCTGCTCTCCAGGGTGACATTATCTGAAGGCTGAATGCAAATAAATAGACACAAGAGGGTAAATATGGTTTACAATGCCCCTCTGAAGATCTCATGACTGATTGAAACAGTGTGAATGCAACAAAGGAGTTCTTTGACAATGAATTCTAATTTTCCTATTGAAACCATGAGGCTTTTTTTTATACAAGTAATGTACTCCTTGAATTATTTACATGTTAAAATGCTTTTTCTGTGTATCCCAGAGAGAGATATTCAGACATGCTTGTCTTCAGTGTTCCTTTTTATGTGTCTTCCTTTAGAAACTGGTGTCCTCAGACAGTCACAAGGACAGTGACTTGCCAGGTGCACAATGGTACAGTGGTGCAAAGAGTCTACCAGACGTGCCGTTGGCCGCAGGGATGTACTGGGGGCAGGTGAGCATAGTCACTTTTTTTGTGAATGTTCAATCATTTAGCTGTCAAACACTCAAACACTCATTGTTTTCCTCTCATAACATTGTTTCCAATTGGGTACAGTTTCTTTTCTTTTGTTGCTCTTGTCAATTGAATTATCCCTTCTATGTGGCCAGAAAGAAGCAGAATAGTGATAACAAAAAGCTGCCATTTCTCAAACAAAGCTTGTCTCCTTTTCGGGGGGAGCCACGGTACAAAAAGAAATGGCATGAATGTTTGCATATCCTCTTCCCCCCCCCCCCCTCCTTTGTTTACTTAGTCTCATCGCTCATCCACATCCTTTGTTAAAATGTATGTCATTGGCACAGCCATGCCAGTAATCTGTAGAAGGTTTATTATTCAAACCAATGATAAATTGAATCATGCAATGGTTTTACATTTTGTGTGTGTGTGTGTGTGTTTTTTTTAGCTACAGGACAGTTGTGAGACCTTCCTACAAAACAGTGTACCGCACTGTGACCTCACTGGAGTGGAAATGCTGTCCAGGATTTAGCGGGACTGCCTGTGAAGAAGGTAAGACCAAACAGGAAGTAAGACCTACTTGACCCGCGCAATGGTTTTGAAAAGGAAGTTAGTTTGATTAACGACATGGTGCAATTCTCGTTTTAGACCTAACGACAATAAGTCCGAACGGGTGCAGTCAGTGTGAAAATGATATGCTATATTCCGTTTTTCAAATGGAAATTCATCAGCTTTTCATTTTGGGATTAGATAAACTACTTACAATGAAATGGATTCACGCACATGGCCTGTTTTAGGAAGTGGTGTGTCTGTTTGGCTCAGCTCTCGATTGGGTGTAACATCAATTTTCAGGCTTTTGCGACACGCAACACAATAAATATTTACAGTGGTTAAATAGGTCATGTTTTGTGGTACTAAATGCAGGGCCTGTTTGTACAACAACCAGCAGGTGAACTCCACGTGATCACTAAAGTCGCAATGCAATCCCGCCAGTAGACTAGACTTTACTTAACAAAAGCATAGGAGAGAGGAAATTATCCAATTAAGGTTTTGCCAAAGGAGATTCCCTCACGTTGTCATGGCAGCAGGGGGCTGTCGAGCCAGCAGGGATGCTGGGATTAGCCACTTAAGTGAGCGCCATTTTGGGTGGCTCAGATCACAGACTGCTCTGAACGAAAGTGACAGTTTCCATTCACGCTGGCCTTACTCGCCGGCCCCGCAAACGCCATCAGGGCCACCGGCGCTTTGTTCTGTCCCCGTCATGTGAGCAGAACCGCTAAGGGGCCCTCCGAACCTGAGAGTGCGCTGCCACCCGCCTCATTCATAGCTTGAAGCCAAAATAAAAGCTGGCCACACGGGCAAAGCCGTTCCCCAGTGTGGGCTTAAATCTATTGCCACAGAGGGAAATGAAAGCTGCACACGCAGTTCAGTGAGTGCATGTTTGAAAGGCAAGCTCTTAATAACTTTGGGATTCTGGGCCGTGTTTTTCCTAAGTATTTCTAAGATTCTAAGTAACCACGTTTTTCACACCTTGAATTTAATTTATTTTCAACAAACTTCAAATATCATACGTAAATGTGAATGTCTTTAATGGCTAAAGCAGTTTTAATGTGTCACTAGGGAGTTTGCTATCCTCCTTTTATGGTTGTTTATATTTATATTTGTTTAGAAACTGCAGTTGGGTTTGAGGCAATAGAGAAAATCAACAGAAAGATATAGTGAAACATGCTTGAATATATGCTACTTGGATGTAAGTAGTGATACTCGTGCTGAAAGGCTATTCATACCAATAGAACCCCATAAGGGGACGGGATTCACCTAGTAAACAATAGAATAGGAAAAGGGATGGTAGCTCAGGTTAGGCTGTGACGAGTCGGAATGACTGCACCAGATTTGCAAGAAAACCGTCCCGGACATCTGCTCATGTCGCCCGCATCCAAACTGCCACTGGTTTGACATAAAACAAAGTTGAAGATGAGTACAGTTAGCTCATCTAGTTTGACCCCTATTGTTCTCTCACCTGGTCATTCCAGGTCACTTGTCATCATCAGGCCTTTTCATGATTTTGACAATCTTGTTACCTTAGGGTGCAAAGTGAGGCTGAACTTTCCATATGCTGACTCTGCACTCACAAATGCAGGTAAATGGAGATGGGTTTTCATGAGTGTCACCGCCCTCTGATTCCCATCGGTCGAAAAACATAAATTAGCCAGTCCGGTGGAGGCAAAGTCAAAATAGCATGTCGCTGTTTTAGTTTTGCGTTTCCCAAAACCAAGGCAGCATGCTGAGATAAATGAGGGTGGATAATATGGAATGATGGTGCCATGCTGTCATTCAGAATTTCAGGCCTATTACATTCAAACTACTAAATCAAAACATTACATCACATCAGGGTTCATAACCAAGCGTGCTCCCCTTCAGAGTCAATGCAGGGTAAGATAACACTACATCCGACAGGCACCGGCTCTTTTTTCTAACTGCCTTAGCTCAGACTTTGGCTGAAATTCCAGGGTAGTGCTGTAATTACTGACTTCTAATTGTTTTCTATGAGGTTTGGAAGATATAGTCTTACCTCTGGACCGGGAACATAATGGTCTTTATCGCTGATTGAGTCCAATAGGGAAAAAAAAGTTTGTAAGTATTTGCAGATGGAAGAAATTTCATTGCCTGCCAGGAGCAGGGATTTATCGTATGCTCGGTTAGCTTTGGCATTCCTCGGAAGTAAATGCGTCTTTTCAGACGGCGTATCATCCAACATAAATACCAAAATTAGTCCTTATTAACAGACAAAGTCGTGTCGGTAAATAAATTGAACTTTTGATTTTTTTACGAACTCATACTGCAGTAGCCATGCTGATTGCCAATATTCATACTCATCGTAACGTTTATCTTCTCTTGGGACCATGACTATCAGTGACACTTGATATCTTAGTTGTGTTTTGATGTATGGACGGAAGCCATCAAAGAAACCAATGAACCTTGTCCCATGAGGGGGGTTGCCAGGATGCACACAGCATATGGGGGAATGAATGAAGGCTCGAATTAACACGGCTGTCAAAGCTCCACCGCAGGGGGGGCACCCATCAAGACATATCTCACAGCCATGTGGAGGCGGTGGTTTTTGAGATGCAATTTGCGGTGTGGCCGGGAGGCTGAGGCGCGTTGTCTTTAATAAGCCGCAGAAACTTAATCTGTATTTTCACAGCTCTGCCGGGCCTTATCGCGCTGCTACACGCTAAATCCGGTGCTTTAAACATCGTTCAACCACACTTGGTGGGGGAATAGTGACAGTGTGAATGGATGTTATCATATATGTGAGTGTGAGTGTCTGGCAAAGTGAGCATGTGGGTTTGGAGACTGGAAGTTTTGCCTCTGAGGATTTGTTTGGTGAAAGATGGAGCTCTTCAGAGGGATTAACTTCGGTGAGGGGGCAGACTTTAATAGCTGTGATTAAAGTAGGAGTAGCCTAAGGTAAAGAAGAGCGGGCGAGCTCCTTCCCTTCTCCTCGTGGACCACACTATAGAAAAAAACACTTAAAAATTGGGGTAAACTACTGAGAGCTGTGGTTGCCAGAATTTTGCCATTTAAAATAATGGGGAAACCGTACATCTGATCAGATCCAATACGGATATTGGCTCCTGAAGTGTAATTCATGGATCGGATTGCCCTGAATCCAACACCTAGCAGCTTACTTCTCACTCAAATGATAGCCTCTTCTTGAATCAACTATAACTACAAAAAGGGTTATCCTTGCCTGGCAATGTCTGCAATGATTGGCTTAATGTCACACTTGATCTAAATTAGACACACCTACATAGTCCTGATCGAATTGGTAGGTCTACTGAGACAGAAAAATCAAAGGCGCATTGAGTTAGGCAGCTGCAGAAAGAACGCACAGCAGCTGATCTTCATGGTGTCAATGGCAAATGCAATGACAAGCGTTGAGACCCAAACTGGAAGCAGATGAAGCTGAGGCAAGACGACCTCACGCTTCCAGACATGAGGAAGCAGCCTTCTGTCGTCCACTTGGAGTCTCTCAGGGGAAGTGTGTGGATAGTTAATAAGCCTGAATTAGCAGTATTTTGCAGTATTTTTTATGAAAATGAAATGTAATTGCGCATGGACTAAATAAGCTGCAAATTCAACTGTCTAAGTATAGGTATAAGTAAGACATTTAGGTGATGTCACCTAATTCATTTTTCTGTTTTCTGACCCGCCTAAAAAATCCTGGAAGAAACCCAAAGATCCAGCGCTCAATTGCTCTCAGCTGGTGAATGTTTTCGGCACTTATCTTCAAACATATTTTGTGTATTTAGAAGCAACTCATCAAAATTACACGACAGTCCTAATAAAATGTGAAAGATCCCCATTGTGTTCCCACTGATGAAAAACACAGCACGTCAACTTGTGTTCAACCACATAGTATGAATAGTGTTTTTTGGTTTGTTTTTAAAAATATATTTTGCCCTATATTTATGGCAGAGCTCATTTTACAGACTGTATGTACCACTCAAAAATCCAGGTCTTTTTACCTCGAATCTGCATTAGGTTTGATGTATTTGGCTCCTAGACTGGAAACGGCAAATCCGCTCACTGATTTATTTATTATTTCCCAACACTTCCCTCGGGAACTCATTCAAATCTGTTTTTTTTCCTACCGTAAGAATAAAAAGCAGGCCATGTCAGCAGTGCTAAAATCCCAAAACACTTTCAGTCTTGGCCATAGATACAAACACACACGTTTTGGTATTAGCAGTAAAGCTGCAGCTAATACACTGCATGGAGTGAGTTCAAAAGTGAGGTCAGAACTTTTACAAGCTCTCGTAATATGCAGGAATATCATCCTACTTTGGTGCTCCAATGCTTTATTAAAATGATTATTTTTCCTGGACAGAAGGACAATGTAAATCATCCATGTTATATGTCTATTTATTTACAAATGGTAAAAATATGCACCACAAATCAAAAAGCATTTAAATGTCCCTTCGCAAGTTTTGTTGGCACTACAGTAGCTGGATATTTAAACTGTCTTTTGGCAGACTCGCCTGAGTCCAATTTTAAATTGGTTGGTTTCCTGGAACGGCGCCGGCTTTTAAGCGTACTTCACCGATGTTCAACAGGGTTGCGGTCTTTAAGGAAGGCAATTCCAGAAGCTTAATGTTAGCCTGTTTTATCCATATGAGAGCAAGTATAAATGTGTTTTTGGGATCAAAGTCCTACCCTGTCTAAGAGTTTCAGCCATCTGTTGATTGGCGGTTATTAAGAAGTTTGCCTCCTTCATTATTGTTGCATGCATTTTGTCTGCTGCATCAGAGAATGACATAAGCGTGACATAATACTTGACAGCTGGTACCATGTTGTAGGGTTTTAAAGACTCATCATTATATTTTTAAAGGCTTTTAATCCCCTATTCATTTCAGACTTTGTATACCCAGCTGCTGCATTTTGCCACACAAGAAAAAGTTAAACCGTGTCGCCCACAATAGATGTGACATAACTGTGTGACATAAAGAGATTTTTGCATAAGTAGGTCAAAAGTGCAAAATTGGCCAAATCGAATGCTTTCATAGATTCCCACTTTTGGATTGTATTCTTTATGACCCCTACTCTATAAATTTCCTCCACATTATGAACAACATCACAAATGAAACGCAACTGTTGCCATTAAAATGGCATCAAACTGTGCGTGTCTGTCCTATTTTTGCTTACCTTAATCTCAGAATCTTTTTCAGGTTACAAAAAGCACAACTTTTGATTTTGGCAAATTTGTTTTATTTAGTTTTGGTACTATAGACTCCTAATACTTTAAACTAACAAACAGCAATGACACTGAATGGGTGATTTGTTTTTTTTTGTCATAAAGTATTTACTGACTAGAATTAAATTGAGCTATGGAATTTCTTTTTTGCATTAGTGGTTTTCATCACACCACTGGTTTTCATAATGTAGCAACTTATTTGGCTGTGTTTTTAGCTCTTAAACACACACACTGAATGCTAACGGCAAGGCTTGCCTGTTGCTTCTAAGTGGGTGGGATATAATGAAGGCGACCTTGGAGCCTCCACTCCCATGTACTCTCAACCGCAAACAAGCCACATCACACAGATTTTGCAGCAGTTTAGAGTGGTGACATCATTTATGGGCTTCAATCACCGACCTCCCAAACAATCGAGCCCCCTTTGGCTTTAGTCACCTCTTCACAGCCAAGTTTTGGATCGTGCAGTTGCGCCTGCTGGTGTGTGTATGTGTTCGAATGCTTCCTCGCTCCCAACTTTTGTTTCCATAGGTGCACGTGGCTCAGAGCCGGGAGCAGTGCTGATGGTTGCGATTAGTTCTGGACAAATTTGAGTAAAGATGATCTGCGGTCACATTCTTGCCATCTTGGCTTTGAATAGTCTTCTGTAAAGATAAATGAATTCAAGGGCCAAAAACGAGAAGAGTGATGTGTAATAGTACATGACGACCCAAAGACTTTATGAAGCTGTTGCTTTACATGGCAAACAAATAGGGGGATTTACAAAGAAGTGTGGGAAACAAATGACTATAGGGATTTGGAATTGTTCATCTTATTCAGGGTAAGCAAGTATCAAATCATTCAACAAACACTCCTAAATTTATCAATGAATCTTTGTCTAAGGTCTGTTGTGTAATGTTGGCTCTGGACACAGCAATGGACACATCTTTTCTTACCAATGGAACTGAGGATCTTTCAATGTAATGATAATTCCTTGAATAATAACCCAGTCATATTTAGAGATTAAAACCTCATCATTTTTCTGTTGGACTCTTTTCAAGGAATGTTGTAATATGAGTTTCACAAACTTATAGAAAGGCATTGAAACACAAAAAGAACTTCTCACTCGGGGTTCTTAATAGGACTGAGCCATTTTTTAATAAATGCCCGACAAATCCAGCAGTTAAGAATGGCACTCTCTCATATTGAGGAAAAATATGTTTGACTCGTGACATGCAAGGCAAAGGGTATAACTCTAAGCTTTTGTGTGACTGGCAGAAATTTATCTCAAATTCCATTGAATGACCTCAACGGGATTTACCTTCAGCAGTAATTCCGATTGCATAGTTATTATTCAAAATACAACCAAGGACAATAGTTAGAATATTTCTTCATCGAAATGTTCAATAACCTCAATGCACAATTACTACTTTCTGAATTATTTCAACATTGCAGTCCATTTGACTATCAAGCCTAGAATCTCGCCACTCTGTTGTGTTTCATAACAAGTGAAGTACCATTTGCATTAATAGACCGTGTAAGGCATGCCCCATTAGGAATAGTATTTGTTTCTGCTTTGCCCCTCGACATTTCTTTGGGTCAAGTCCCATTCGGCAGTACGAACTAGTAGCTCGTACCAGGCAAGTGTGTGCTAGTTGATAGAGATTGCAGATAGTGGCACTCTCTGTCACCTTCTTCCTTCAAGTGACATCTTGTTCTGATTAACTCCTGGGAGCCCTCCACATTGTGCTTTAGTGGTCTAGTTGTTGAAGTGCCGCTAAGACAATGTTGGGGGGCCCAGCGGGGTGATCTCATTAACTACAGGACGTACCCTTGAACCTCTAAACCCAGGCCTGCATTCCACCCTTTCCACTGCCCCCATGGGACTCATACAGGGAGGCTGCTGCAGGACTATTGTTTTGGTTGAACTCATGCCACAGCCACAACGTGCAGCCAGTATTGTGCGTCTTGACCTCCCCCCACCTCTATCAGCACCATAAATAAAGTCCAGTTTGTCATTGCCGGTTCCTCGGATGTTCCTTACAATACGAGGCCTGGCAGCAAACACACTTCAAAAGTACACCTGTTCTTACGAGAGGCGTGTACGCAAAGAAAGGGCACTATGCTTATGAGTTGGGACGAGTTTGAACACTTTGAAAATGTCTAATACAAGACACAGGCACACGTTTTTCTACCTGTCTTTCGTCACAAACACCAGGTGCAGTTGGTCTCAGTGACAGATTGGCAGTAAATCGCAGTTAATGTCCCAGATTTGGAGGGCTGTGGTGTGGATGAAACTGTGATGGACCATAATTATGTCAAGCAGCATTATTTCTTTTGGATTCACATCCTGTCTAAACACTTCGAAGCCGTGTGCACACGCATCACCTCACTTGATCCGAATCTATGGCCGTGTTGTTCCTTTGCTAGGAGTCATCAGAGGTAAACATGGATTAAAACTTTGTCAAGTTTGGCTGGGCTCAGTTTGGTTGTTTATTTTATTTCAGCGGAGTACTCTAAATTAGTTCTAACCAAAAGACATCTGGCGTGAAGCTTCCTGCAATTACTTTTAGGATCTATCACTTACTGTGATAATAAAAAAAATATTTCAGCTGGTATTAATGCGCAGTTGACAATGTTCCACTATGTTTTGTTGCGCACAATGACTCAAGCGTTTTCCACAAGTGTCCGCTGCAGGCGCTTGTTTGACAAAACCCAAAAAATGAAAACTGGAAAAACACAAATAAACTCTGTTTCTGTACTTCCATCACGCTTGGATGTGGCCTTTTTGACTCTTATATCAAACCAACAAAGAAACTTAATAACCGTATTAGCGTATAATCAGATTTAGCTGGCTTTGAATTAATCACAGTTGTCAAAAGTGAACACATCCCTTGTCCCAGGCCCTTGGTTTTAAAAATATGATGTAAGTGAAGTATGTCAGAAGCTAAACTTACAGAAAAGGATCTAGTACTGAGCACTAAAGTGATCCTTGGTTGATTTGGGAATTAACTATCATTATATTCTATTTGGACTAAGATTTAAATTCAATTGAACCTTTTTAATATGAACCGTTCCTTTTTCTGTACAAACAACTCTGACCATATGGGTTCTGGCCTCAAGACAATGCGAAGGATTAGAGTCTGTTTTTTCTTTATCCCTCCCTGCTCGTGTTTGGGCTCTAGTTCCTTTCTATTCGAAATAGACAATATAATCACCCTAATGGCACCAATTTCCCCTAAAACCAAAACAAAAAAATGGCATTGTTACCCTGTGACTTCAAAGGAAAAGGGACATAAGGAAGGAAGCTTTCAAAATGTTATAAAAAACAAAGATTATGCAAAACTAATAACTATAACCAGCATCATTCATAATGTTAGTAGATTAATAGTGTTTATGAGCCAAAACTTCATTTATATTTTGAAATGTTACATTATATGTTAAGAAAAAATATCCTGCAGTACTAAACACCCCAAGAACAGAATTCTTAATTGAGCACCAGTTCGTTTTTTGAAGCTCAGTGTTTAATTTTTTAGGATTGGATTCAGTGGAGCGTGACCTTAATTAGTTCTGGAGTATCCGGGAACCAAATCGAAAGAGCCAACATCTCGGAAATTTGCCAAAAATAACAGGAACCAAGAGTTCATGTGTATTAAATCAAATGCTTATCATTAACATGATTTCCCAGACTTTGTTTTCAATGGTCTTCCTATTTTGGCTCCTAAAATAATCTCAGAGGCCAGATTGGATCCTGTTGGGATTTAGAGACTCCAGTGTTTGCTGAAAGACAAATTAAAGACTTCAATCAATGTTCTCGCTTCAGTTTTGGACTCCAGGATAAGGGCACATCTCAGGTCTATTTCTCCACTGACCCTAATTTTCAAATTGGACTAATTTTCCCTTGTCTGCAGCAGACAACTTTATCTCCATATTGTACTGTTGTTCTACTTGTGTTTTAAATTCCAATAAGGGAGAACCTTTTTTCTTGAGTATTTCTATATATTTGCTGAAATGGGGCGGCAGCTTTATTCTCACACAAAGGGATTCAGGCATTTTAATTATGAAACCAGTGAGTGCCATGTAAAGCATTTCATGCTACCATTTATATCTATTAATGCTTCCGTTAATTAATCATTGCTGCAGGGATACAGAAACTTTTTCCAATTCCGACTTAGATAACTGTAGTGTCAAATGCTTGTTAGCTTTCTACCACATGTGATCTGAGATTGAGTATAATGTAAATGCTTTGAATTTAGGGTCTGTGCAAGCAATTTGTGGAAAAGAAAGGTTTGGTTCTATGTGTGCACTCTATCTGATGGTTATTTGTAATGAGGAAGCCTTTGGCCAGCCAGCCGCTTCCTGGCTGCTAAGAAGCTTGCTGACAACTGAGAACAGGCTGAGTGTCAGATGGATTTTTCTGGGATTTTTCTTCCACTTTACACATACAGTGCACTGTTATTATACTATTGGTTGTAGCCAGAATGATTGACGGTTTAGAATGATAGACACATCGACAGATTGGTGAACAGGGTGATCTCAATGTAATTTTTTTTACCTACGATTTTTTTCTGAACAGATACTTTGATGTTTAGACCAGTAAAAGTAGTGCAAAATAGAATGTGACCAGTAAATGACAAATCATGTTTTTTTATATTAAACTGAGCCCTGGTGATATCTCCTAAACTAAACAAATGATCTATTTAGACATATTATACAATGCTCTGTTACTATCATTAGTTTCTTAAAAGAAGTAGTCCCACTCACCGGATATGTTTGCCAACTGTTTTGATTTATAGAGGTCAACAAGCATGATGGTACTGAAAACATATGCTACTGTTTGATCAGATCTGATCCGGTGACCGAATCAGAGACGGCTAAAATATTCATATCAAGCGCCAATACAGAGACTGGGTATCGGATGAGGACATCAGTAGAGATGAATAACAGTGCATATGAATGAATGGCAGAAAAAAGCAAGGGAAAACTAACAAAAAGCCCAATTGGTTGAGAATAGAGACGCACTTTGTCATAGTCAAGCAACTTATAAGAGGTGCCCTGCTGAAAATCCTGCTATTTTCATTTGCTGAATAGACATCCTGGTTAGTTGTGTGGGTGGGTAGCGCACATTGAAAAGGACAACTCATAATTCCCAATTGTAAGCATATCTTTTGAGATGTATGTCAATGGATGATGATAACTAAATGTGTTTTAGTAGCTCTCACGGTATCACGAGGTTGGTAGAAGTAGACTGAACTGCAACTATATAAAATATCTTCCATTTTCCACTTTTCTGGCAGACATATCAGCACGCCACAAATGATGTCATTTGGTATTACGGGTTTCCAATATAAACCAAATGTTATAGTGGAAATAGTGGAACAGATTTATACGGATCCCTCACCATTGCTTCTGCAGTTTACTTGAACTCAGCTCATGACACAGTGGCAGGCCTTTTTTGTCAGTCAAGACTGTAAATAGTACATTTCTAGCAAAACCACATTCTACTAATTGATAGAATAGCACTAAATTTGTGCAGAAGACCTACTTGTTTTTCCTCGAATACATCACTGCCTGATGAAGAATTATAGGATAGAGACGGCATGGCTCCAGACAGAGTAAGTTACGATTGTCCAAATGTTTTATCTTTGGAAGTGTCTGTATTCTGGATGTTGCCAGCAAGCCGCCATGACCGCGACTTCGCTGATAAACTGTTGGAAAGTGTAAGTGAATGTGATTTATCGACCAAAAGTCTCAAAAGAACACACCGCCCCTTTGAGACTTTGATTCATTCATTTTGACCCGGTTGATTAAATCCAACCTCTAATAATAAAATCACAGAGCCATTTGCAATATATCTCTATTTGCAATAACTTCCAAATGCTATATTATCAATTTCAAAAACTTTTTTTGAAAATCTTAACAAAAGCAGATTTCAAAATTAAATTGATGGTTGGACATTTTCTGTAGTGTTCACATTACAAAATTGATTGATTGAATTTTGATTATAAAACACAATTCAACTGCTTTTGTATTATCAGAGGTGACAAGAAATATTGGCATTTGGAATCTACTGGTTGCGTCTGAGTAAAACAACCTGTGCTCATGCAGGCAAGTTTGGGATGCTACACAAGCATCTTGTGGGGAGTTTTTCTTGGATTTTCCCTCGACTTCTATCAGCATTTTCTCATACTTTGGTTGTGCAGGAGTGTAGGGGAGACTTGTGTTATTGTAAAACATTGTGGATACCAGTATAGGGGTGTTGCAGGAGGGGGAGTTTGTGTTCTTCTGAAAGTACAACATAAGACTCTATCAAAGACCCAAGGGGTCGCCGGACCCTCATAGACCTGTGCCCATCACACGCTTGCTTTTATTCGCTGACACGAGTAGAATGATTGATGGTGTAGTTCTAAGCTTGTCATTTGGCCTGTTGTTTGTCTACGATGAGGAGACGCTGACGGCTCAGCTAAGTCTTCCCGCTCCGCTGCTTCTCCCGTAATCCGTTTCCAACTCTCTGAATGGCACCCTCCCCTTTGTACGTGTGTGTTCTTTCATCATTTCATCACAGTCAAATGTGGACATGTTGTACTGATAAGACCAACATTCTAGTTTGATGGCCAAAGAAAAAGAGGATAAAGGGAGTAAGAACACTTCCTTCCTCTATCTCCTCTGTTTATAATCATTACGCCTTTCCCGGCGATAACCAGGACACGGATATGATGCACTCTTAAAGAGTAATCCCTGACCATTCCAGCAGGCCAGCAAATAATAATAATATATCACCAATCTTCAAGTGCATCATCAATCTAGTGTGCCCCTTCCCTCAGAAATAGGCAAAAATAAATGCTCTACATCTGTTCTACAACTAGGAGGACTTCTTCAGATCATAAATCTCCTTTTGAAAGAAAAAAAATCCCTAAGGGGAACCACTGTTGATTTTAATGTTTGGCCCTCATTTATTTTTGGTGTTATTCATACTTGTTTAATGGATGTAATCAATGAAATTGACAAAATACATTTTATATCCTTGTGAGGGATAACAGTCATATTTTTCCTCTTTAACGTACAATGTATGTTTTGAGTACTTGAGAAATTCCATGCATTCATTCGTAATGTGATTATTTGTTACCCCATTTGTCAAATACAGTTAAAACAATATGAAATGACACGATAACAGTCACTGGCCTCAAGAGACGTCCTAACTATTCTGATAGGAAGGTGCTATCAGCGTTTGCTGGCTTAGATGTGTATTGCCTTCAATAGCAGGCAAAAAGTTCAACGTGAAGAGGCCACCCCATTCGTTTCTGATCAATTGGACGCTTGTCTTTTTTGGGGGTTAAGCCTCTTTTGCCACAACAATGCCAATACAATGACCCTCATTTAGAGCTGCAAAAGAAAACTTTTATATTTGATCATCCCTTTGTTGAGCTGAGAGAGCATGTGTACTTATCTCCACTGGTGCAAAACACAAACACACCAAGACCCTGCATGCCTGAAGGCCCACTTTCTTCTGAGACCATGTAGACATGAGACAGAATTTCATGCCGGACAAACATTTGCCAGACTTGTAGTGTCGTCATTTGGGGTTTGGAGTGGTTACTTGTGTGTGTGTCCTGAAATGACAGACATGGAAAATGTGGATTTAAAAGGGCGCAGGGGGTATATGAGCCACACAATTAGTTGTCAAGGATAATAGCCTAGCACATGTGCAAAAAAAGTAGGACGGAAAAGATAATCCAGATCCCAGAGCAGGCCCTAACCTGTGATCATGATGTCTTATCTACACGTTACTGTGCTGAAATGCCCCGGACATCATTGTACTTATTTCCGAAGGGAAAATGTGTAGTTGCACCAGCTAGGTTAAGTACTTGTCATGAACACTGAGATGTCACAGATAGCATGAGAAATTCCTGCACTTGAGTAGTTGGTGTCTTCCCTCGCATGCAGCACACCTTCTTTGTGCAGGATTAAAGAAGGCTAAAGGTCAGATGTTATATGGATCTGCACAGTTGTTCAAAGGTCACTAAGATCACGTCTGTTTTGGTAGTAGGTTGTTTAGCTGGATGTAAAGTTATCCCTTTTTTTACGTCCGTCATGTTATTGCCACGAAAACCCCCGGGCCAAGAGTCAGTGGTCAGATTGACGGTTAGTTCTGTGCAGGATTACGACAAGATTGACCCACACCAGGTGCGTACGACCTCTGTCAGCGTCTGGCATTTTGGCTGCGGTGTTCTTTTCCATGGTGTCACCTGAATGTTCCACAAACTGAGCCTGAAAAGTCAAGTCAGCTTTGATCCCCCCCTGCGGCCCTGGAAGTAAGTGGGGTCTAATCCCCCAAAAAGCCTTAAAAAGACACAGTGGAATGCTTGGCACACAGTACGCCATTCACCCAGGGATTACTAGACTGAGCTCAGCATCATACTTTCATTTACTTCACTCCCTCTTCCCCCATTAGTTAGTACATATGCATATATATATATATATATATATATATATATATATATATATATATATATATATATATATATATATATATATATATATATATATATATATATATATATATATATATATATATATATATATATATATATATATATATATATATATATATATATATATATATATATATATATATATATATATATATATATATATATATATATATATAGATGCGATGCATTCGAGATAAATATATCAAATATAGGAGGATGGGGTTAAGAAATATTAATACTGGCTTACATTCATTCATATGTAAAGTAGTCATTCAGTTGCTGAAATGTTATCTGTTGAAAAGACCATATCTCTGCTGTTTTATGTATCATCTCAAAAACCACAACTATTCTTAGCAACTGCTTCTCGTTGTGGTTGTCTTGCATGCTGTTTGACACTCTTAAAGCGAGCTCTCTATTTTGGGCAAAGAAAAACCAACGTTGAAATCAAAGCGCCCATGCGTCTGCCAAGCTTCAATGTGCAACAATAGATATTAGGTGGCTTAAACTAGCCCATGGCAAACGATAGATGCCGACGCTTTGATCATCAGGATCTTGATTGCGCTTAATGAATGCATTACTGTCGATGCATGATCTCTTAATACCTATTTTTTCTATACTCCTTGCACACGGGTTTATAAAAATGTGCAAATGGTGATTTTCTCACATTTCTGATAAGGAAGAAATGCTAAGAGGCATAGCAATTTTGAGACATCAATTATACCCATGCCTTATATGTACTGTTAGACAGCTCTGGGGCCATTAATTGGGTATTAATTACATCTTGAGGAAGGCCAGGCAATCTGGGATGCTCACATTTGATTAACACAAACGGTACTGGCACTTAAAATATGTCGACCCTCGTGTCACTTGAGCACTTCTTGAAAACATTGACTGGTATTTACATTTTAATCAGTTATTTCACGTTATAGAAATATTTTTTTAAACAAGATTTCCATTGGCATGCGCGTGATAAGGTGTTGTCTATATCTGCAAAAGTAGTCATTGAATTAGGTCATTAAATCCACTGATTTTCCCACATCTGCATTTTGACAACGATTTCAGAAAATGTCACATTTCCCACAGCAGGCCCCAATAATCCCTCACTCAAATTAAATGATCTAAAAGGGGGGAAGAAAAATCAAGAATCTGGGTGTTATTTGAGATGTTCCCGAGGTCTATGACATCCAATTGTGATGGAATTGGCAATGCTGTGTCCAAGACACAAAAATATGACACATATGCTGGTCTGAGTTCATTTGGAGCCAAGCAAGAGAATCACTTTTGTGGTTTGCTATGAAAGCACAATTTATCATTTATTACATGGTCCAAATGACTGCGGTTTGGCAGTCGAGTCTTGGCTCAGAAAGGGCGCCTGCAGGCACTATCACATAGTGGATGTGCTCATCAAGCACTTTTGGGACCGATTGCCATGGATATTTCTGTAAATTTGTCAGGCAGAGACCTCAGTTCTCTATATTATTAACATAGGGTGTTTGGACATGTGCAGCCTTTTGAAACCTATAACGTATACACGCACTAATGTTCTATAACAGGGGAAAAGCTGCATGGCTTCTTTTGCCAAAAGTAGACAGTTTTAAGTGTTCAAATAATATAATCCGGCTTTGATGGGAAGTGTCCTTCAAACACTGAGGGCGAAGATTTCCCTCAGCCACTTCCCCAATGTGTACAGCAGAGCATATGAGCCATGTTCAGCTCAGGTTTTGCGGATTCGGCTGTGCTTGGCTACAACGTAGGACGCTTGCCAACCTCTGAGAAGTAATTTTGGTCAGAAGAAAGGGTCTGTTTTACAGTGGATCTCATGGCACATCTTCAAACGAGTATTTAAGATGGTTGATTATCTAATTTATGCCCATCTAGTAGATCGCAATTAACATCCATTCAATTTGAACTGTGAGGGGTGGGAGTAAATGATTTGCCTGAAAAATATATGTCAATAAGAAAATTAAACACAAACAGTAAAGACATGGTAGCTATTTTGTCCTCTTGCAATTGAGTATTACCAGATCTTTTAAAGGGTTGTTTATGATTTAAAAAAATGACATCATTGGTATGGTTCTGAAAGAAACACTATACTTAAGTCACCAAAATTACTTTTTATTTCGTTATTTCGCACTCAGATTTTATCGCCGTCTTGGCTTTGGTTTTCACATGTCGTACTTGAGACGTTTCTTGAACAGATGGTAAAATATGATCCGAAACCCCAGAAGTAAATCGTGGTTGTGGGTTGCTATATGTTGGCGTTTCATGCAATCTCTAACTACAGCTGTCAAATAAATGTGGTGCTGTTAAACACACTACATCTCCCTCTGAGACATAGTATGAAATGGGCTAAAAAATAATACAAGCTTGTTATGAAAGTCGCAGAAAGAATGATACCGTGAGACTTTAAAAGAGCAGTTGTATAAATAGTAGGCACCTCAGCAGTATGAGAAATCAGCCATTACTTGCAACATTTTGGTTAGACTGGAACTTTTTTTTCCTTCAATTTTTGGCCTGGTTATTGCCCGCCAGATTTCCAGACTGTTTGCGTTCCTTTCACCATTGAATTTCACAGCCAAATTTATGTCTGTGGTTCCATACGGCAAGACTAACGATGAACGATGAAATTATGAACCACTGTAAAAACAAGAATGGTTACAGTAAAGCACAACCAGCTACAGCAACATTAATTTATATAGTTCATTATTTTAGTCCCAGAGTGTCGTCCATCTAATATTTCAACAGCAAGGATATATTGTTTTTATACGCTTATGTTGGATGTCTTTTTATGGTCGATGTTGTTTTTCGAACTCTTGCGTGTTGGCCAGCTGTGGCGGCGTGTTGAAGACGAACGATTCAAGGCTGCGGTGTGTCAGGGGTGTTTTGTATAGAGGTCACCCACACTTACAGCCTCCTCCCTGCCACACCAAAACAGCGGCTGAATGTGTGGTTTCTTGTTTTCGCTAGTGGGGAAAAGGGTCTCGCATCATTGGACAAGACGCCAAGCATGCTTTTATTTTTTTTAAAGAGGGACTTGGTAGCAAAAGGAACGTTTGAGGTCGATCAAGTTTTCCAGGGAGTTCACCAAGCGTCCGTCTCTCTTGTGTGTGCTGTGTCGGCGACCCCTTGCAAGGTTTCATTGGGCATATGCTGTTTTCAACTGCCGGAAATGTTTGAGGACTGCTGAGTGGTTTGGTGAACCCAATCTTCCCCATTTAAACCTAACTTGGCATTTCTGCAGACGTGCCCACTGCTAACTTTAGCCACTTTACAGAAACCGCACTTTTATTCCCTTGATTCGCATTAAGAAATATGTTTTCTGTTCCAATGGTTGTAAAAAGTAGAGCGAGAGCAGCAAGTGCAATTTCTTTTTGAAAAAGAGAAAATCCAATTAACGTTCTTGGGTTTGATGTGAACATCACAGTCACTGGTGTGGCCATTTGGTCCTTTTGATTTCCACACATTGTCACATGGCCAAGACACAAATGCTTAGAGGCAGCTGATTGGGTAACACAAGGAGAAGTGCAAGAACTGCGGGAGACAAACACCTGGCAATTGACGAGACATAGCAAAAACAAAGAATATGAAACAACAATGTTCAAACAATGCAAAAATCCATGAACTTAGAGTCTTAGACCATTAGATTTACCCAAGCCACCACCAATCACTCACACTCCAATGAACACAAAGCACTGATGAAGGCCTACCTGCTCAGTAATTAGTGGAGAAGGTGGTAAATGTTTGAGGAACTCAGTTTTCCCATGATTAGTGTCTTTTAGGTATTCTCGCCCTCCTGGCCGCAAGCTCTATGGGGCGTCTCCCCCGCTGAGGAAGTGGGAGAAAGGGGGAGATTTATGGAAGCTATCCAGTGCAGAGAGACACTGGCTTACTTACCCGCAGCTCCTGTCTGTGAGTGCCAGTGGGAAGTCGAGACTGTAGGCCAAACAAGCATGCCTGTCAGCAGTCATTCCGCCAGTCTGACCACCGGGCTCGGTGCTGCTCTGCAATTACACCGCACACTGGGAGAGGGGGCAGACACCGTCGGTGCCGTCAGCATTGTTAAATGCATGTTGGAAAGACAGTCAAATGATGAGGAAAGAGACAGTGAGAGGGAAGGTGAGGTAAAGGCACTTGTGTGTAGGATCAGGTGAAGAACCTCCTCTTTCCTGTAAGAGATTACAGCTTGTGTGTTCAAACACATCTGCGTGGCGAGACACCTGAATTTGTCCCAGGAGTCGGCCTCATTTGTTAAAAAGTGTAGAAACTCGGTGTTGACCATATGGGCGAAAGCCTTGAAACTCACAGTGGTTCCTTTAAAGTCATTTAGTCATTGTCTGTGCAAGATATTTGACAAGCAAGGTTTGGGAATCATTTTCTCTTCTAGCATAATTGTGCCCCGGTGCAAGGTCAATTAACAGCGTGCTTGAAGGGGTCTCGACTTCAAAACTATCATGAATCTGTCTGATACATTACCATTGGCCTCACAAGATGAGGTAACTAACTAACTTTTTGTTATTGCATGAAGCCTATATGAATCTTGGTTTTGCTATGCATGGAAATGACCCACCCTGTGTATTAATAATAATTATGTCGTGTATTATTTCTCAGTGAAACTATATCTATATGCGTATGTAAGTGCAAAATTTGTATTTTTATCAACTATTGTAGTTGTAAGATTGTTCAGGTGTAGCTAATTTGGAGCTATTATTTCTCTCCTTGAGCATCCTTTTTACCACATGCTGCTTTGGCTCATGTGTTATGCTGATTGATGAGGTGTGCCGGTGCGGTGACCTTGCCGACCCTCCGTGCTCTCACCTCAAGGTCCTGGAGGCTTCCTTCGCAACACCTCCTCAACACTTGTAAAGCAGAGTAAATGCAGACGTGGCTGCCTTCATGTGCACTTGTTTTCAAACACAACTTAAACATAAGGTATGAGTTTAGCGGAACTTATATTTTCCTTGGGGATCAATTATGTGACATATTTGCCCCCTCAACTATAATTATAGTGAAGCCCATCCAGTGTGTGGGCTTGTCCTTTTTCCTCTAAGAGGAGGTAGAGTTGCACTTTTTGAGGAAAATAAAAGATGAAGTGTCTCGATCACCTAATTAACCAAAGGTTGTTCCATGGGTAAACAAAATAAACACCCTAGTATAGAGGCCGTTTTGCAATATGTTTATGCAATAATCGAATGACTGACATACGATTTTGTCAATGAGCATTTTCTGAAGTACCTGGAGAAAATCCATGTCTGTTCAGGGACAGCATGCAAATGCCACGGAGTGAGGACCCACCTGGGATTGAACCCTCAACCCCAGAACTCTGAGAGCGACACGCTAACCAATCGTCCTGTTTTTTGTTGTTGTAAATATCTAATTATTATAGGCCATTTAATATATGGAACAATAAGTTTATATAGTAATTATCGTGGCAAGGTTACAGACAAAACAAAGTCCCTGTGTAGCGGAAACGTGTATTGCGTAGTCACCTTGTTCAGTCTGCCTCATCCCATTTGGAGGAATTTTGCTCCCTGTTATGGGTGTGGGTTTGTGCTCGCCGCGGCAGTGCAATTCATTGCGGCCCGAGGCTGCGCAGACAGAGACAAACGCCCACAGCGCCCACTAATGATGCCGCAGCGCTGAGCTCAGCTAATTGACCAGACAGAGATGGATCAGGAACTTTACACTCTGCTGTGTCTGCGAGCTGCGGCGTGTCCACGTGCGTGTGTGCGGAGACGGCTGCCGAGCATGACGCGTCGGAGTAACTCGAAACGATAAAGCGCATCTATTTTAGGTTGTCTGCATATTCAGCGGTCTGCTAGAAAAATACAGCCGACAAAACCTCGAGGAACACATCGATCATATTTTACTGCTTGAGAATATCATTGAAATTACCAACACCCTCCACCGTGCCTCTGTGGAATTGCGTTCATCACCAGAACAGTGATAATGTGATGACTATGGCAGTGTTCAATGAACAATGAACCAGGAATGTAAAGAAGCCAAAGTAATCCGAATAAAGTTCGATCTGAAACAATTGCAAGTCTTGCCTGGAAAGCCTATTAGTGACATTCTTGTTTAATGACTTGCTACTCTTTCTGATGACCTTCACCCCCAACTGTATGCATGGCAAATTATTTGCCTTTAATTGCTGAAAGCGGAAAATACGCCTTACTTAAACAACACCACAGTGGTGTGCTGGTTAAATTGGATAACTAAAATCCGTCTCTACTTTACAGTGTAAGAAGAAATGATTTCAAGGGTGTTTACTTACAAATGACCATGTGCAGTAGAGGAGCCAATGGCAGGCGGCCTCTGTCCCACTGAACTTTCCGCAGGGGGATTTCTCTAATGAATAGCCTTAACTGGCTCACTCGTTAGGCTCTGGCGCACCCTGAGGGCAATAGGCCAAATATATTCACACGTTTATTTGACATCCACCCCCTGTTGGGGCAATTAGCCCACTAGGAAGAAAGAGTGAGTATACAATGATTGTCAGAGAAGAGCCATCTTAACAATGATGACGTTACGGGTGTTGGATCTCGTGTGAAGCTTTTCCGTCGTTCATTTCACTGCACAGGAGTTGACTCAGAGATTTATTTCACCTTTGAAGATAACAGGACCGAGACTATTCGCGTAAGAAGGAATGTGTAGGAAACGCTTGTCTTTGTGCCAACTCCGGTTTATGGCTCGCACAATAAACCATTTGTGGTTGTGGAATTGAGAAGAGGGGCTTGCAAATTTCCTGTGTTTGGTCATTAAATCCATGGGGAGACGGCAGAATGACAAACTAACATACGTGTTTGTTTTTCTTTGAATGCAACATCATTGTCCTCTAAACAGGGAAGAGGTTGCTGCATTTTAGACAAATATTATGCTCTTGGAATGTGTTTTATGATCCCATGAGCACAAATCGAAGCAGTAAAATCATACATCGGATATGAAAGTGGGCATTGTTGACCAACAAACCATGTGTTCTAATTTCCATAGAACTGAGATTTTGTGATGGTCTTCTTCTGTCTTAAATTCACAAGGTTTCCCTATCATTTCATCTCCTGGCTTTGGATTCGTTCGATATACAACAGATTGTTCAATGAACAAAACTTTTGCAACTTCTTGCTGCAGGTGTTTTTACACGTATTTTAGTGTAGATGGCTGTTGGTGACAGAATGCAAGGAAGTACTATTTCCTGGTTTCTGCTGAGCCCAACTATACATGTTTGTAGCACCTGGGTTGAGAAGGTCCACACCAAAGCAAACAAAAGAGTTCTGCAGCACCACAAAGGCTATTGAAAACATCTAGAACCCACAGACAGAAACTCCCACACTTTATAAAAGAAGGCAGAACACAATCTAAGTTCATTCTCTCTGCACAAGCCAACTATTGTTTAGGCTCGCTCTCTCCCATGCCATCCCGATATTCTGATGAATATCTTTTTTTATACAAGGAACAATACAAAAAGGATACACGGCACACACAGTTCTCCTGTTCAAGAGTGGAGGGAGCAAATGTTAATGGCTGTGTAGTTAAGTCTGTTCAAAATAAAATTCTAAATGTACTACGACCACCCAGCTAGCTTCCTAAACATCTCATCGGCCCAGAAGCATTAATAGGGCATCCTTTACAGGCTAAATGAGCACCTGCAGGCAGCAATAAAAATAAACATCCCTAAGATATACGTTGCACATTTCACTGGTATCCGTTCATGAATAATGGAGTAATAGTTTTTTTAAACTTCTGTCTTGGCAGTCTAACAAAAGTCATTAAATTAAAATTGATACAACCATTGGAAGAATCTGTTTTGTAAACATGTTTATAATTCCACAACGTGGAAGCTGGCATTACTAATTTCCAAAGAAAAAGCTCAATGTACGGAGAATGTTTATTTTTGGTGCTGAACTGTGGTTTTATGTGATACAGTCATGTCATTTTGATCTCACTCTGATTTCTTGTACAATGTCAACCATTTTTTCGGAATACATTACATTATAACCTCAAGTGTACACGACAAGACGTAATTTCATCCTGTTTCTTCATCTCTTACAGATGCCGGGAAACAGCAGGTGGCTCAGGAGGCAATAAGAAAACCATCTACAATGCGTCGCCCACCTCCGCGAGCGGGGGAGCCCCATTCGCGTAAGCGTGACCATGTGTTCTGACTTGCCTGATTAAAAAAAGACTGGCATTTGCCTCCCGGGGATGTAAAGGAGTATCGTTTTGTACTGTTTTCTAGACTGCCTCAATTGCAGTCGAATCACTGCAATGAATGACAGACTGAATTCGCTGGAGGCTAAGGTTAGTCTTTGTACATTCGTGCAACATCACATTTAGATTTGAGTAAAATGTCTTTCGTCACCAGGTCCAAGGATTCACTGCTTTGCCGTCCATGTCTCAACGGCAACCTCTGTCCCGAGGCAAAGGTACACCTGAGGCCGCTTTATTGTTGGGGCCCGCTCCTGCTAAAGGGGTTCCGGGTGAACAGGGACCTGCTGGTAGGTATAAATTACTAGTCTACAGACAGCTAGAATGTTTAATGATTATACCTGAAATACATAAGTGGGAGTCCACACTTGAAATAATTTTTCACCATTACCAACCACTCTTGCCCCTTCAACCTGCTCACATATGCACTTATATATATCCTATTTCCTACTGTCCACATACACTCATTTCCTGGAGTCTGAGTAAGGGAGTCATTTGAGGTGGTCGTTTATAGAGCTCAAGGCAAGCACTTCACTTTTTTTTTTTTCCTGAACTTGAGCCCAGTTTTGGCTGCTGCAAATAATAACGAAACGCACAGGCCCAGCTGCATTGAATGTTAACTCAGCTTGGTTTAAACAAACTATTGCTGCATTTAAACATTAACAATAAAAAAATGGCTGGATAAGTTAACTAGCTATCTCCGAGTCAGCTCGGACTCTGTGTGCTACTCGTGTATGTATATGATGATATAATGCAAATAACCTCAGTTAGTGTAAAAATCTCATGCAATTACTTGCAATTTTCTAATACCTAGTTGTCCAACTATTAACAAAAGAAAAAAAAACTTTAACACAACAAAACAAATCAAATGACTTTGGATTCTCGGAATAATTTCAGTTACTCCAACAATCAGCCTTTAAATGTGTGTGTTTTTATTTTATTTGTGTTTTTTAAGCTTTTTGGCTTAATTAGCAACAGTGCAATAAAGTCCTTCCATTACAGGTCCTCAAGGTGAAAGAGGCATCGATGGTCTTCCAGGCAGAGATGGTAAATTATTCTCACAATTGATGTTAACAGTTAAAAGTGATGATTACCTTGACCTCCATTAGGGAAATCAGGATCTCGAGGCATACCAGGTCCCAGTGGGCCTCGGGGTGAGCCGGGCACAAGGGGCCCACCTGGAAGCCTTGGTTTCCAGGGAACCTCAGGACCTTCAGGTAAGTCCTCCCATCACAGAACTTTCACACTACTGGTTGAAGATTTTGACATGAAAGAAACACATTTAAATTTTTTGAATGGAAAGATGGGGGCTTTTCTTGAATCTCAACTTTTAAGGAATTTGATTGACTAAACATTGGAGGAAAGAAGACTCTGGACTGTTAGTATTTCACTTGAAAAACTTATCCAAAAAGGAGCTCCAGCTGTATTCAGAAGAGCCTTCAAAATATCTTGCTGAATTTGGGCCATTTGCTTCATTTCATTTAAATGTTATGAAGGTTTTTTTTCACGGGGCATTAAAAGTCTCGACTACTTCTTAACTCTACTTTTGTAGCGATACGTGCCGCTGAAGCTCATGGTCATCAATCAGAGTATAAACAGAGGAATAAACCTGCTCCGTATATTCAGCGCTCGAATAAATTTAACTGTAGGAAAAAGTAAATCCACCGGCAGCTGTGACTTGAATGATAATAAAGAAAATAGTGGTGCATGTGTGTCACAACATCTGCTCTCGACGCACGCTGTTATTTCTCCGCTCTGGATCGCAAAGGCCTCTAAAATTTGCGTGACCTGTGTTCTCAACCTGCTGCTGGGAAACGACTAGATGTTGACCATTTTTAACAAACCTATTCTCCAAGGAACCTGCGGATTCAAACTTAAACGAATATGAGCTATATATACACAAATTTCAGGTCGTTATGCTTTCCATGTGGCTGTTATGTTATTGTTTTTGTTCCTACATTACTTCATAGTGGCCCCAAAGCAGTGCTACATAATGTATCCAGAGCTATGAATGATCTCCTCATTGTATTTTCCCCAAAAAAAATGATAAAGATGGACTGGACAGTGTCCAGCATAGTGCAAAGCTAAATTAGACATTACATACTTCATGAGTCATGGCAAAATGGAAATAAATCTAATTTCAAGTCAAAAGCCAAGCTAAATTGTTTGAATATGTTTTGACATTGTTTGATTCAGGTAAGCTTGTCTATACTCAGCCATGTTTCCAATTAAGGGTGTTTTTAAAAAAAAAAATTGGCGATATATCGCGATATTTCATTACACGGTTCTTGAATCGAATTAAAATCAGTCTGAATTGATCAATACACATTTTTTTTCTTGGTAATAAACAATATACATGGCTACACTGCCCTGACTAGAGTTGGTTTCCACTAAAGCAAGTCTACACGAAACATTTTGAAAGCCAATTTGTTCAAACATATATTTTAGTGCTGAATAGGGTTTCAAATTTCCCGAATACGGGATGAATAAAGTTATCCAAAAAGAAGTTGGTATAAATATACAATTAAGTCCATTCTGATTCCTTTTTTTACCAAAGTAATTAAACAAAAATCACTATCATGGTTTTAAAGTGTAGTATCGTGATAAATCAGGATCAAATTGCGACCCGTGAGTCGTGATATGAATTGTATCTACAGATATAAGGCAACACACCCCTACTCACATTCATCCTAACTGCTTAAGCTGCCACTTTAAGTGAAAATGACCAATGTGTTTGTCTAACCAAGGTCATAATAACACCTCGTAAAGAGATCATTCTCCGATTGCACTCGTCAGTTTAGTACACTGAGCTATTACAGTAAAGAGAAGTGGCCACATTACCTATAAGTCTAAACAATGATGTCAAATGTTGTTACTATAGCGCTGCCTTGTTTGCACCATTGAAAAGATCCATTGAGGGAACTCAATTTCCTCTAACTGGGCCATGTAAGCAACTCAATGAATTTGTGCCAGTAACACATATAATTTTGTTTATGCACATTGAATTGCCTCATGTTGAATTGTGCTATATAAATAAATGTTTCTTTAGAAACATTCCACCTCTTAATTACAGACTAACAACATCAGTCATATACAGGCCAAAAAGGCATTGGCACAATTATGCACCATATGCCTTCCTTCTCTTGCATTCCCAAAAACATGCCCATCAATGAGTTCAAATGCAGTACATGCAACAATTTTGCCAATCTGTTTAAAATGTGATTGGTTTGGAGTCAAAATTCTTCCAATTCTGAAATAACCCTTTTGTACTGCCTTTGTTAGCAAATTAAAGGACGATGCAAATTGGGAAGGGCATCTTGTAAATCCAAAAATAGCACGATGGTTGACTGTATTAAATACATGTATGGCAGAGAGAAATCTATTGTGACAATGTTGTGTACAACAGTGCCATCTTTTGGATTATGGTGGAGCACAGTCATGCTGTAATGCAGAGTTTTATCTAATGTTCTTTTGGCACTGTAGCCATCTTTTTTTAACTTTTTGTTTTTCCTGTACTTTTTGCCTTATCAGGTCCCCGGGGACCAACAGGACTACCGGGAGAAAGAGGTCTACCAGGTCCTCCCGGGCCCCCAGGACCACCTGCTCCGGCTAGTGCCCGCATCCCTGCACCAGATAGTAAGAAATGATCCTAAAGACACACATACAACCGGAGAGAATTCCATTTGCGACGCTGCTTGACTTCCAAGAAAATTATGTAATAGGGCTTTTTAGGGTTGCTTTATTTATCCTTTATACATGAGAACTCCAAAACGTTGAGGGCTGGATGATAAACAAACAGAAGAGAAATATAGTCAGAGTTTTAGGATCTTTGACGTACATGCTTGGTCCAGTTTTGGTTTTGCGCCAAGTACACAATCAAAGGCGAGGAGATTGAAGGCTGGGAGACAGCGTGAGACTGACACCGACTTAACACGCTGTGATGAGAACTTGTCAGCTTCTAATGTCATTCAACTGCTTCCAGATGTGGACGCCTCACTTCTCTCAAGGTCAAAGCATCCGCACCTTTTATTTGTTGATTCATTGGTTTTAAACAGAAAAGTATTTAAAGCACGGATTTATCAGCGTGAGTTTCCCGTGGAGGTATTAGGATTGGCATGATGAGACTGGAAGCCATTTCTTTCACATCAAAGCAGCAGCAGGGAATGTTGAGAGGAAAGAAAGGCCGTCTGTGCTGACCCTACTTGGGAAAACACTGTTTTATTTGGCTTCTATGTGTATCAATGAGGGGGGTTAAATGTCCACTGGTGCTTAGAACTTGCAACCAGAATGTTAAGAATGAAGACACTCTCCTCACTTAAAGGTGGAGTTATGAAAGACAGGGATAATGATAGTAACCATTAACATCAATTTCATTTCATTTCCAGATCAACGAAAGGATAATTTCTTCACCAACACCTTCCATGATTCTAGACCAGGACCTCGGGGTCCACCTGGACCAATTGGTTAGTGTCTCATGTTGCGCCAAAGGAATACCGCTGTACAAATTGTATGCTTTGACATGCACGATCTATACGCACACCAAGTTTTGGGATTATTTGAGAACAGCACAATTAAATTTTTATCATATAACATAAATGAATTTGATTTCTAAATTGCGACTTCAACCCTAAGCATCCATGTTTTGAATTACATCTACCAAAATCTTATTGTAAGTGTCAGTTTCAATGACTATAAAATGGTCTGTGGGGTAAAATGGACACTTGGCGGCCTCCTTTCAACCTGATTACTGATGTCTGTGTGCTTTCATTTTAATTTAAGATAGTCCGATTTGCTAAACACTAATAAGATGTCTTCCAACTTGTGTGTGTTTGCAGGTCCAAAAGGACCAGCAGGACCTCCTGGCCCACAGGGGTTGAATGTAAGCAAATTAAAAAAAAACCTGTCTCTGGATTAAGTTTGTTGTCATTCAAAATGTCTATTTTGACAGGGTAAACCTGGGATTCCTGGAGCACTGGGTCTTATGGGGCCAAAGGGGGAGCGTGGGGAGAGAGTGAGTGACAATGATTCTTTTTAATTTTTTTATCAGTAGCTTTTCTGTTTGTTCATGCGTCAAGCCTAAACAAAATCATGTGATACACTTTTGGTTCAGGGTCCTTCAGGTTATCCAGGAGACAGGGGCTTCATGGGTGCGCCGGTAAGACAACCCCGAGCTCTGGATTTAGGATCATATGGCTCTTGATCATTAATTCATTCAAATGTTATAAAGCTATTAAATTGTACTTAGGTCACACTTGGTTGTGTATTTTCATTTCAGGGATTACCGGGTCCCAAAGGAGAGCCCGGAGAGAAAGGTTTACCGGTGAGGAACTAGTTCATTTGGTGGTAATCTACAATCACATTTGCAGGATTTTGTCTGGCAAAGTTTGTTTTTCTTCTTTTTTTTATGCTATAGTTGAATTATTCCTGTGTCAAGTATATTTCCTGTGTGTGTCTAACCCTTCCTTTTCTTTGACCTCTTTTTCATTTGACAAGAGCAATCTAAATGTAAGATATTTTTTTTAGGATATACGTTGAGTCTACATGTTTTCTTGTCTTCTCATGTCTTCTCACCCACCATGTTTTTTTTTGTATATGTGATTTCAGCTGGTGAACCGTATGCGTTTGTGTGTGGAAAACTTCAGTTCTTTTTTATGCGTTTTTATGTTTTTGGTCCTCGGGGTGCGCTCCGGACTGCAGCCCCCCGTCATGACACTGTCCTCTTGAACCCTGAAGCTGTCTGACTCCCTCTGCAAGCTATGGCTACCTTACACAGTCACTTTGGCACATTGTGACTTTGGCATATATGTCAAATAGGCAACCAAGAATGAGAAGTGAAAGCTTAAATGTATTCACTTTTGGGACTTCTCCTCTTAACATGAAGTCACATTTTGTTCAACAAGTAAATGCACTTGATGTATATGCCAAATCACTCAATTTATGTGTCTGTAGTCGTGGATTCTGTTGGGTTCAGAGGTGTTGTGGAGTGGATACAGCTACCCTTCTCTCTAATCCCTTCTTGCTAAAGACTGTTTCTGCATGTGTCTATTAACAAGTCCAAAACAAGGCTGATCTATTGAAACAAGGCAAACCTACCCCAGATTGCAACAAATTTTATATTAGTGCGTTGGCAAAACATTTTGACATTTCTCTTTTTTTTTCCCTCTACAAACACAAAACATTGCCTTTTCTGTTTTACAGCTCAGAAAAGTTCAAGTCTAACCCCCGAGTTTTCTCCTCCCCATTTGCATGCCTTCATTTTGTGATGGTGAATTGTGGCCTTTCAAGTTTTAAAATATTGTAACTCATTAATCCGTGGCTTAACTTTTAAGTGTCTAAAAGGGTTTAGATGTGTACACTCACCGGAAACTCTTTTACGGGCTTTTGCATAAAAGGTCAAAGTTTCAAAGTCAGTTCCTGTTGATTTGGGGGTCACCGTTTGTTGATTTTGGGTGGTGGTCTCTCAATTATCAAATTGATACTCCACGTACATTTTACCGAAAGAAACCTATCATTTATGTATACAAAGCCTTTTCTCACAAATAACAACACGCATGTTGTACTCCAACTTTAAAGCTAATTTAGGCACAAGAAGGGTAAACATGAACAGAGCCCCTAATCTGGCGCTGCGCCATTGGACATAACTGCAAATAAAAGCTTAGTTACGATCACATCTATGTACCTAAAGGGGTTTCCGGTGAGTGCAGATATTTTTAGGGAATACAGAAAGAATACGGAATGCATATGTGGCATGTTGAACTTAAACTCCTGGAAGAGTTTGGTCCAGGTGTGTGGAACCCGTGCATGGCGTCATTGTCCAGTCCAGCATGGCCGCGACTGGCGTCAGACCGTGTAGCAGCATGGCCAGAGAATGAGGGAGATAGATAGTGAGACCCGTAGGAAGCAGACAATGCTGGTCATATGTGTGGACAGTTTAACCTTCTAACTGCTGAATTGTATTGCGAAACAGAGCAAATGACCTGCATCTTGGCGAGCAGACCCCTGGCTTTGCGCTCCTAACCATGACGGCTGTATCTATCTTCACAGGGGGACGGAATACATCAGATCAGAGAGGCGCTCAAGATCTTAGCTGAGAGGGTTTTGATCCTCGAGACTATGATCGGTATTCATGGTGAGTAGGAGGCCTGAGGCAGGTTCAGTTTAAGGCAGGGGTCAAGGTAGGGGGCTCAAACTCCCACTGCACCTCACCAACTGGGACGGGGAGTGGGAACAGTCACGAGCAGCCCCCAGGAATCAGGCTGTTTTTTTCCACACACCCCCCTCACACGGCACCCCCTGTCACTGCTCTCTGATAGGACTTTAGCTTGCAGATGTTCCGCGACTTGCAGGCCGAGCTTGAGCTTCTGGCTCGTAGGGTGACGCTGCTGGAAGCCATCATCTGGCCAGGTAACGATGAGACATCCTCTCCCGCAGCTCTGCCGGCCCTCGATTAGAAACACGCGCAAACGATCCGATCGAGAAAGTTTAGGGAGTGTCGGAAACATCAAGTGCCAGATTGTGAAATCCTCCTTAACTGCGGAATGATGTCATTATTTTCCTAAATCAGTAGATGTTTTGTAGAAATCAAATTTTTGCTTCCCCATTTTTCTTTTTGGAGACTTTTACAATCAAGAAATGATTCGTTTGGTGCGTACATTCTTTGTATTGATTTCAATTCTTGAAAAATTGTGTACTAGTGTGTGTATATTTAATGTGATAGTCTGGAGAGTTGTGCTGCAACTACAACAAACTAAATACTTGATAATTGCAGTAATAGGTGTACTTTTGTACAGTTAGTGTTTTTTTGTAACTTAAATTGCTTTTGTTGAGGAGATGTAAATAGATGAGATGCTTCTTTCCGGACAACTATAACGTTTCTCAATGCATATCTTGTTTTATAATAGATTCCATTGCCGAGTAGGAAGGAAATACAGTTAGTTCAGTGTATGTAGATGTGTTGTTGCAGCCCTACTCGCCAGATGCATTTAATGGCAGTATCTAGAAGAAAGGGCGTTTTATAGGCCTTTTGAATTAAGGAACGTGGTCCCAATTTAGTCATTTGAGTTAAAAAAAAAATTAAAACAATCAAGACAACAGCGTGCACATGGCCAAACAGTGCTGGGCAGGGAGGCCTGTTCCAACTGCTGTCTTTCTTCAACAGAACCTGATCTAGGCTCTGGGGATGGACCATTTGGCACAGTCTCCCCTAGTTTCTACAGAGATAAGCGAGCAGGTGCGCTTCCATATCGACTTGCTTCTCCTCTGTCTTCCGACACCAAGGTTCGAGGGAAGTAGCCAACTCACCCATCTGGGGACTGCAGGCTTTGGTTGGCTTACCTTCCTATAGTCGCATCGGCACTCAACACTTGATCGATAGCCTTTTTTGTGGGGGCTTTCCTGTGAGATTTAGGTCGTGGGACACCTCAGGGAAACACCAATCATACTCCAGGCATGTCCTCCTGCACTTGAGACAACTAGTTTGTCGCCCCCCTATCACCACGTAAACACTTCAGGCTGCAGCTCACTGGGTCTCACACGTTTGATAAAAGGAAACTCGGAATCACCGGTGGTGCTCCTTGGGCAATAAGGGTCATTTCTTGTGAAGTTGTAACTTGAGAGACAGGACTTTCTTTTGTTATTCTTTCTCAATGTAACACAAATGAGATACCTTGAGATACCTTGAGATACCGTTATTTAACTATATTGAGCATGCACAATTTTCAAGACTCGACAGTAAAACCTCTATTAGTACTATTCATTTTATTACTATATCGCTTATATTGTTCAAATCAGTGTTATGTAGTGCACAGAAAGCACAGCCGTCAAAACTTTAGCCAAGATGTGTTTTTATGTGTGTATAAAGTGTTTTAAAAGTTAAATGCAACCTGAAAAAAAGTTAAAGTATACTACAACATATTCACATTTGTTTTAGATTTCAACATTGAGGAAATGGCAAAACTGGAACCACTGTTACAGTATGTTTGTGTGTTGACCTAATAGACAACTTTTCCTTTTTTTTAATCATCGTAAATCAAACTTATTGTGAACGTATTTAAAATTGTCATGGGTAGTTTGTTTTTTATGCTGGTATATAAACATTTGCTATTTTGATTTTTTTTATTTTTGCAAATGTGTCAGTGTTAATGTAATCCTGTCTCCTGATGATCGCTGTAATAAAACAATGTTCACTGTTTTTTTTTAAATTTATTTTGACCATACAATGTTACATACTGTCAAGTTCTTGTATTATTTTCATTTTTTTGCCCCAACTTGAAAAAGGGCCCCAATTTTCTCACAGCATGAATAACTCAAAATCTTTATCCACTTTACAATTTTATTGAAGTTTGTGGTGAGAGAGAATGATTAGGTTAAAAACCTTAAAGAAGGAAGCATGTGACAACATTCAAGTTAAAGGAAAGTACAAAGAATGCAACTTATTATTGTGGGAAACAAACTTGGCATCAATCAGCTGAAATCTAATTGGTACTTAAATTTGATCCTACCACTTGCGTATGATTGGGAACTGAAGGGTATCTTTGGTTCCTTGGTTGCCTGTTTTGTCCTGTCCTTTTAGTTTTTTAAATAACATGGGCCGCCTGATGGTAAAGTGGTTTCCTCGCCTGACTTCTGTGCGGGCAGACCAGGCCTGATTCCCGCTGTTGGCGGTGTGATTGTGAGAGCAAATGGTTGTTTGTCTCTCTGTGTGCCCTATGGCTGACTGGCGACCAGTCTAGGGTGTAGTCTAAATTCCAACATCACTCGGCCTCCAAAAGTGGCGCCGTTTTCTTCCTATTGGCTGTAACCACAGCCTGCTCTCCAACACGGTCATCTAGGAGTAGGGAGATAGCGCCATCTAGCTTTTTCGAGGCTGCCAGCGCCACTACAGCTTTTTCTGTGGGGAAGCCCATCTTCTCCAACTGCTGGAGCCTAGTGGGGGAGTAAAATGTACATGATGGCCAAATCAAAACGTACAATGCGGGGATTTTTGTAGTAGTACCAAACCTCAGTGCAGACACGGAAGATTTGGGGACTTCGACTTTTCGATTCACTTCATCTGGCACATCCTTTAAGGAGGCAAGTATTCCGGCCCTCAGCATCTGTTCCTCCAAGACTTCTGCATCAAACTCTTGGCTCAATGGAGACAGTGGCTCACCCCAGAGATTGTGGTTCAATGTTGATGGCTCCTCAGTGGCAGGTGAACTCACACGATCTCTTTGTACAAACAGAGATGGTTACTTACTTAGACTTTTAAGATGCGCTCGAAATCAGCGAACAAAAGATCTTAAATATGGTTAAGGTGTGTGTGTGTGATTATTCAGTGGATAAAATACATTGACTTACATCCGTGAGGACCTGTAGGTTGGCAGTCTAAGTCTGCACAAAGTGGGAATATACAACCAATTTGGAATGAAAGTCAGGAGATTGGCTTCCTCAAGCTCCTGTAGCATCCCAATTAAGATGGGACTATCTGAAAGGTTTGTTAAGTGTATAACAAGACGCCATTTGAAAATGTAAAATTTTCTGGGAGTGGTTCAGAGGCTGTCCCCCCTTATTGAGCAGTACTTTTCTATTTTTACAAAGGAATATTTTTATTTTTCCAAAAAGCCTTGTCATTCTGAAATTCAAAAGCTCCGATTCTTGCAAAGTGGTGAGTTCTCGTCTATAAAAAGGATACAGTTGTGACCAATACATATTGCACAGAAATTAAGCAGGGCAGGAGTCTCTGGCAGCACGATCAGACACAGCAGAAGCAGCAACCAAGGCAGAATCCAAACTGGCAAGTAACCTTGCACTCGCCTCTTTGTCAAGGAACGGCACTGGGCTGTAAACATTGCCAGATGAATGGCAGCATATCCACAGATCCGGCTGGTCTGAAGACGGAATGCAAAGATGATCAAGGTGTAAATAAGAGGTAGTACAGTCATCGTCAAGGTGGAGAGGCCAAGGTAGGCGACCGTTCCCCAACGACGCTCCTGACATGGCCCAAAGAGCAGCAGTAGAGAAACGCTGGCTAGTAGAGAAGGTAAATCGTCATGATTGAGAGCGTACAGGACCACATCTAGAAACACAAGGGTTGCGATTAATGGATTTTAGGGCATTATGACAGGAAACACCATTCTGTTAGTGAATGGATACCTCTCAAATGGGGTAAATTTCCACCCCGACCGATAGTGAGACTGGCTTGGGCCCCTGCAGCATAAACCAAGGAGGTGAGACCCACCAGCAAGGTCGTTCCTAGAAAGAATCCTGGACGATCCGGTCCGCACCATAATGAAAATACACGATAACGCATGACCTCCTAAATGATTTGTCTTATAAATTCTCTCATATAAATTGTTTGATATTTTGTAGCCTCCATAAGTTTATGTGAATAAAAGATGTCGAAAAACATCCACGATCTGTAAGAATGCCCTTATGTTTATTAGTGCACTGCTTAGTCTGGTATTGTTTTGATGACTACTTTTGCTACGTCATACAACGCACTTCTTCGCTAGCAATTGACAAACATGGTTTTATACTGCCACCTAGTGGGAGTTTTGAGAATGGCATAGGCACATAGGTTGCCGGCCAATTTATTATTTTAAGATGCGAGATGAATTGCGTGGAAATGCTTTATTTTCTCTCCCTTGCAGGACTTCCTGGGGTTGTTTTATCTTACTATTAATTTGGAGGGAATTTAGTCAAATTTAGGAAACGAGGCACCCAAAAAAGAACGATGATATGGATTACGTATTGTATTTTTGTACAAATCCAAAAATTAATGTATAAATAAAGCTCACGAGCGCTGTTATCGTCACATACAGAAACGTGTTTCGAAAGGCACTCATGTAGTAGTTGTGTTGATTGCATTTGTAGGTCAACCCAGTTATCGCGTTATTTTCCCAAAATGAATCTGCTGTCTCGCGATGTTTCCTGGTTGTTGCGCATTCAAAGGCGTCTCTCCAACAATCAACTTTGTCCAGTCGTCTCTTACGGAGCACATAAAATGGCGTCAGCTCCTGGTAAGTGTGCCGTTTGGAGAATTTTAATTGTTATTAGATCAGACATCTTGAGTGATATTTTATCTTACCCATTTATAAAGTAGATCTGGCCGTTGAATTTGTGTTTTTAGCTGGTTTTAAGTCAGATTCCCCTCGCTTAGAATTGGCGCCCGGCAAAGGCCTAACCTATTTCATTGACGCACGACGATTTCCCCTTCCTTTCTTAAATTTGACGATCTTTAGGCCTTTGATCACATTTTGGATAGAAATTAACTTACGCGTATGATTTGTGGAGAATTAGTTGGGGCCCCCTTTGTTTTTGCAATCTACTTGGGCTCCCCTGAATGGCCCCGAAACGGCGGGCTGATTGGGCGTGATGTTAGCTTAGCAGTCTGGCTTCTTTATACCCAAAGCTAAAGTTTACCGTTGGTAAAACATGTTTTTCCCCCAACAGATTACAGCTCTTACAGCCAATCCGCTTCTCAGCCGGGGTAAGTGCCAACCTTTTTTGTGTTCATTACACCTTGTCCACATTCGCGTAAGCGATCTGTTCATTGTTAAGCAACCACATGGGCTTCATGACTTGACTATTGTCTTCTGATTCCTCCACTTTCCAGGTATGCATCTTATGCTGCTCCGGCCTCACAAACCTATGGACAGTCTGCCCAGGTAAAATATTGGTGTATTTTCATCTTTCTCAAATGCCCATAAATTTGTGCATTGTCAACTGGACCTATTTAACTCATTCGTTGTTATTGACGGCGATGGAATTCAAATACAATTTTAATGGGAATGACAGGGCAGCCCCACCCACCCATACTACAATAACGTTGGGGTTTGCAATAACAATGTGCAATATTTTAGAATTTACCTTGACGACCATGACTTTTTGTAATACTTGTTTTTACTGAGAAATACGCACTTTGTGGAGTAGCACCACTAATTTTGTTATACACAGCTGTTGTATAATGACAAAAGAGTCCTTTTGATTTGATTGATTACGCCCAAGCCCAAGCTTCTTTCTATTATCACATGACCGCCATGCTCGTAACAAACTTGACTTTATAAAACATAAAGCCCATACTTGTTCAAAGCAATGGTCATAAAGAAAAGCCAGTTCTATAAAACTAACCACCCAATGCAAAAAAATGGCTTTCTGACACTATTTTGCTTTCAATCTACAGCAGAGCTACGGCCAGCAAAGTTATGGATCGTATGCCCAGCCTGGCGCTGCTGCCACCGCTGCTGCTGACAGCACCTACGCCCAGGCTACCCCCACTCCTGGAAGTTACACTCAACAGCAGCCCCCACAGCAGTACAGCTCCTCCTACGGCCAGCCAGCCCAAGGTCTGTGATCAGGATAGGCGGTTAGAGCTCTTCGGGGAATTGTTTTGCCAAAGCTAAATGGTTTGCCATTGGCCCTTTCACTCCACAGCTGGCTATCCCGCTACTCAGACGGCGCCTCACGGTTACAGTCAGTCGACCCAGGCTTACGGCGCACAGGCTTATGACGGTGCCCCCGCTGCTGCGGCGGCTGCCGCTGCTCCCGCCCCTACCCAGTCTTATGGGTCTCAACCTGGGTATACTGCTCAGTCTGCCTATCCTGCTTATGGTCAGCAGCCTGCTCCTGCTGCCCCGCAGAGGTATGTGCTTATTTGCAATGCATATCTGGATTTTCGGTCACTTATCAAAGTTTTTGTCTCCTATTAGTTACAGTGCCAACGGACAGCCTGCCGGCTACAGCCAGGGCAGCTACCCACAACAGGCGGGATATGGCCAGCAGCAGTCTGGCTATCAGGCCCAGCAGAGCACCTATAGCCAAGCCCAGGGTGGGTACCAGCAGGCCCAGCAGCAGCAGCAGCCCCCTCCTGCTTACCCACCCCAAGCTGCCAGTTCCTATGGGCAGCCACCGCCAACTGGCCAGTATGGCCAGCAAGGTGGACCTCCCAGCTATCAGTCCAACCATTACAGTAAGCATTTTTCTTCTGTTACTACCTCACCAAAGGCAGCGCACATTCTGATAACATTGTTGTTTCCAGATAATTACAGAGGGGACAGTTCTGGTTACTCAGAACCTTCAAGGTTTTCAGAGGGCAGGGGTCGTGACGGTTTTGACAGAGGTGGAATGATGCATCGTGGCCGTGGCATGGGTCGTGGCATGGGGTAAGTGCCTTTCTTTACTGTTTGTCAGGCTTTTTTTCCTCTTTGACAGGTGCAGTGGCTACTTAGAGTAGGGCTGAGGCAAATTAGTTAAAATGCAGACGATAACACTTGTCTGAATTTGATCGGTTTGGCCTTGCTTAACTAATCCTCAGCCCCGCCTCTAAATTGCCTTGGGGTAAGTGAACTTTTTTTTAAATCAGATTTATTGGGGCCTGTGCATAATATAGGAAGAGTTGCTTTATTTCAAAGGTTTTATCAAAATAATCAAAAGGCAATGGGTTATTGTTAAATCAGATTTGGGTTACAAACAATCGACAGAGGGCCGGAGGACTATCAAATTGGTAAATTTTAGCAATCGTGGGGCTTCGGCATTATATATACTCATAATATCGTACGCTTGTAACGACGCAGTGAGGGGGCCTCATGCTTAATCTTTTGTGATTAGTGTGATGGTTATTTCATAATTCTTAGATGTAAGTTGACTCCTGCAACTATCCTATGGGGCAATATAGGTTCTGGAGGTATAAGTTTGATCCAAAATTATACAGGGTAGGGTTCTCATTTAAGAAAACTCACAAGATTTTTGCAGCAGAGTTCACTGTTTAACATTGAGGTTTTTTTTTAATGGCCTGACTATGCTATTTTAAGGTGGCCCAATTTTTACCAACACCGCTCACTTGTTTGAAAATCAAAATGGCATTCACTTTCAATAATTCCAATCACCTTTGTCTGATTTGTAAATGTCAGCCCCTTTCAAATCGACTGACTCGCTCCACCAAGGAGGCATTGGAAATTCACCTTTACTATATACTCCACCCACTGAGAACACTGTTTTTCAAATGTGGTTATTCACTCCCATTTTTGTCAAGGATCAGCCATAACATTGAGCATTCACATCAATAGAGAGGCAAGCAGCAGCATCCCCAAGTTATTTTCAACAGTTAAGTTCAGTAAAGATAAATAAAAAAAACATAAAACTTGTGCCGAAAGCCGTCAGGCTAGTACATGATTCTCCATGTAACGGGACAGCCTCTAACTTTGTATAAGTAAATGAATGATATTGAATTTTTATGAAGTATTGTCACATTAAGATTAAAAAAAACACTTCATGGTGATGATGGAAAATTAGGCATGTCCTTCCATTCCCATTCTTTTCATTGGTCCAGATAACAATGAACGAGCGTTTTATGAGTATTTTTTTTTCCAAAGCTATTCATATACACTGGGTTGTCCCAGAAGAGATGAAGGGGCAGAATGTGAGGTTTTTTTTTTGGGTTAAAGTTAATCTTTTCTGGCGGTGGCAATGCCACATGGGCCCTTTGCAAAACGAAATGTCCCCCGCCCCACAAATCTTCCAATATTGTACTAGAAAACACCCTAAAATCAATTCCAAGTCTTTTGGACAAACCTTTTTTTTGCAGACATCAAGGCTAACGCAAGTACTGGTTTTTGTTGCATTACAGAAAAACTGTATTGCCAAATATGGAAAGACAAAAGTCTGTTCTAGCACAAAAGCAATAATTACAAATGCAAGTCTAACTACACAGGAAATATACCTGGTTTCATTTTTTTTGCCACTGTACATCTGTTGCTAACAGTTTGCATTCATTGACCTCCCTGTCAAATTTCCTTCAGACTAGTTATTTAATTATAAGCACACAAAAACAGATGTGATGCTCATTTGACTGAACTTGAAAGTGCCTTCCATTTTTTCCGTTCCTCGAGTGGGGAAATGGGTTTTTTTAATTCAATTTGCACCAAAAAAGTCTTGTTTTTCCAAGGGAAATGTGCAAATGCACTGTTTGAGTGACAGGCTTTTCTCTCTATCAGGAAAACATTTAATGGTCACACCTGAGTCTATTTCTAAGTGGTGTGTTTTATATCATGCCTGATGCAAATTGTTTTTCTCTATATGAAACCCATTATGCACCTTGCACCGATTTCTACGCCAAACTTTTTAAAAATTTGGTTGGGTTTTTGCATGTTAATGTTAATTCATATTTAGAGAAATTGGGCACATTTTCATGTTATCCCCAAACAGACCATAGAAGCAAAAACCGAGATGGAGAAAACTCACTGTTCAAACTAATATAAAAAATTTAACAAAAACAACAAAAAGTCCAAGTAATGATCGTTTTTTGAGCCCAGTTTTGAAAGTGGGAATGCTGAGCTGTTGCAACCTTTGACTGACGGGACCTTCTGTCTAAAATGGCTTTGTCTGTAGTCCTCTAACCACTGGCCTGGTGGAAGATTTTAGCTTAACAAATTCTCTGAATCGTATTGGTATACCACTTTCTATGGGGTATATTTTATATATTGCACAAGTACATTTAGAATATTTTAAATGATTCAAACAGGGCATTGCATGACTAGTACATGGCAATGATAGGACCATTTTTCTCTTTAATTAAGAACTTGTCCAATTTGTCACATACACAATTTTGCCACATTTAGGTGGCATAAATATGCTTTTTCAGGGAGCGGTGCCAGAGTGTTAACGGATCTCAGAAGGTGCTTTTTTTCTATGGCGTTAGAACAAGGGTTTCGGGGTTTTCACCTGCACATTATAAACTCAGAATGGTCAAGGGTTCCCATATTTATAAAAAAAAAAAAGTCATTTATAGACTTGTTTAAATTTGATAGTTTTATAGGTGGGCAGTGCTGCAGAAACCGTGAATTTGAGGTAGACTTAATATCCAAAATGTTAGAATTGCACAGGGGTTATAAGGGAGGTGGGCTGATCACAATGTCATTTTGAAATGTTTTTAAAATTGTATTTTGTGTTTTTGGAATTCAACTGTTTGATAACAACAAGCCCTTTTTAACATGCTTTGTCACATTTATACCGTGCAGGTAACAGAGCCATTTAAAAGCATCTTTTCTCTAGAAAGTATCTGTACTCAGTGCAGAGGCACCAACTTAAGGCCCACAGGAGGGATCTTAAACAGATTGGGGTTCTGCCTTTATTTTACCCCCCCCAACAACTGAGGATGGTGGTGTTTCTGAGCATGACGGGTGTTTTTGTTTTTTTCATTTTTAAGAAAAATTTGAAGTATTTAAAAATCAATGGTTGTTTCTGTAAAATATGTTATTGATACTAGTGTTGCTGTGTAACATTATTTACTTTTCTAGTTATCACTGGTTAATTTGACTTCAGATACATTGTCCTGTTTTTTTTTCCTTAAATGTGGATAGTCTATAACGTTACTAGATTTTTAACTTTAAAGCCAATGGTGCATTTTACTTTAAATGCATCTCCACAATCTTTTGTTTAGCTTGATTCACATGCTCTCTAAACTTATGTTCACTACTGTTCTCACTCAGTTGCTATTAACAATCATTTATTTTGTATAACACTATTCGGGGGTCTTGCTGTTAGCCTCGAAAGAATGTTTTTGACTCCCCAAATCAAGCCACTTTGCACGAGCCATGGATGTGGCTGTAAAAGGGAAATGGCCTTCATATCTTCATTTATTCCCCCATAGCAGCGCTGGAGACAGAGGTGGCTTCAGTAAGCCTGGTGGTAAGTCAACGAGAATTACACGTTTTGAGTCTTAGCTTTTATTTTCTTGGTATGAAACATCAATTTATGAACCGCTTCCTTACTCGGGGAAATTTGTCCAATACCTGAGACCATTTTCACTTGAGGTTCTTGGTGTAAAATCAGCCGTCGCTTATGGTTTGACCATTTTCAAGGGTTAATGTAAAAAGCCACTCGTGGCTGGGTTGGCTTAAAAATGTCTCGTGTTAGGTGTATGATTTTTGGGGACATTTATTGGTCTGAGAGGCTTTTCAAACAAAACAAAATTCTTGTTTTTGGAGTCAGAGGTATTTTACTTTTCCATTCGCGTGTATTTTTTGATGGTTAACGTGGCTCCAATGATGGTTAACATGGCCCCGCAGTATTTAATCAAGTCTGGCCTATGTTTTGTAGCATTCTTCAGATGTTGTTCAGTTGGTTTGTGTTGCAACGCTGACTTGTTTTCTTCTCTCCGCTTTTGTTTGGGTCAACTCAATGGATCATTAGGACACTTGGGTGGCGAGGAACGTGAGATGGGTTAGTACAGTTTAAGTCTTTCATTACTCGTGTCATTTTGTACAAATATGAAACTAAAAATGATATCCCTCCTCAGGACGGCCTGAAGAGCAAGATGACACTGAGAACTGTGCCATCTACATCACCGGCCTGACCGAGAAGGCCAACATTGACGAAATGGCAGAATTCTTTAAGATCTCCGGCCCGATTAGAGTAAGAAATACAATAATCGTTGAGAATTTTGGAAACAAAGATTGCTGACTAACTCATTGCTTTTCCCCAGTTCAATCGTAGGCTCGGGCAGCTTGCTATTAACATCTATACTGACAAGGATTCGGGAAAGCCCAAAGGAGATGCCACGCTCTCTTATGAGGAGGCTTCCTGCGCCAAAGCTGCTGTGGAGCAATTTGACGGTAAAGCCATCATTCTGTTGAAAACAGATTTTGTCTAAAATAGATGTACTTTTTTTTTTTTTACCTCTGACTCGCAGGCAAAGAGTTCCAGGGCCGTAGACTCAAGGTGTCAATGGCACGTCGTAAGAACCAGATACCCATGCGTGATGGCATGATGGGCCGCGGAGGTATAATGATTTTTTCACCTTCCCGCCTTGTTTCGTAGTCCTTATTGTAATTTTTCAAATCACCATTAAGGAATGATGGGTCGTGGAGGAGATCGTGGTGGATTCATGCCCAGGGGTGGCCCACGTGGCATGAGCCGTGGTGGACCCACGGGAGCCAATATGCAACAGCGGGCCGGCGACTGGGAGTGTCCTAACCCGTATGTATATCTGAGTGTCTTTCTACTTCTATTGGTGCAGTGTCTATAGCGCTTGCTGCAGTACTTGCTTTACGTGTAGGGGCTGCGGCAACCAAAACTTTGCCTGGAGGATGGAGTGCAATCAATGCAAAGCTCCCAAGCCGGACGGCATTGGCGGTGGACCCCCATTCCCTCCCGTAGGTGAAAGGGGCAGAGGAGGAATGGGAATGGGAATGCGAGGAGGCAGAGGCATGGACCGCGGCGGTCCCGCCGGTGGTCCCGGAGGCTTCCGTGGAGGCTGGGGAGATCGTGGTGGCTTCAGGGGAGGCGATCGCGGTGGCTTCAGAGGTCGCGGCGGCATGGACAGAGGAGGCTTTCGTGGGTCTGGCCGTGGAGGGCCACCCATGGGGGGCAGAGGACGAGGAATGGGCCCGCCAGGTGGCAAGATGGATATGAGGTAGGTCAAAAGCCCCGATAGTCCAAAGACAAGCCCAAAATATCACACTTTCCTGATTTTTGGTTTTAATTCTGTTTTTTAGGGACCATCGCCAGGAGCGAAGAGACAGACCATATTAAAGTTCTTCTTAAACCTTTCCTTGTACGGGTTTTGGTTGTTCCGTTTTTTTAAGAGGAGCATTTTTAATTTATGGTTCTGTGTTCATCACTTGACTGCCCTCAAACATCCTGTGCAGTTTCTACTTATGTTTTTATTTTACTATTACAACTTATGTGCATGTTTTTTTTTAAAGCAGCTTAGTTATGTCATTGTATCAACGCTGTAATTGTTGTAATATTGCCTGCTCCGTTTCCCTTGTTGTGGGGAATAAACTTTTATTCATATGTAGTGTTGACTTTGTTTTGAATTATACATTAGGCTGGTGGAAGAACATCAATCCAGACTAGTGAGTGACGAGTTCTATTTTGACAGTCTACATTGTTTAATCGTTTCTTGGCCATAATAAATCGTATCACTTTAAGTACAAGAAATGATTGTAGGTGGACAAATATTAAAAATGTTTATTTGCCGTATCCTAGTCCCACCCCGGTTATGTTGGAGCTAATGTAAATTCTTGATGATGGATTAATTGACTTCTGCTCAATCTTTACTGACAGAAGCTGATTCATCCAAGGCCAGAAAATGATGTCACCCCTTCACGCAGATTCTCGTTCCCTATCTCTCTTCCGCCACCTCCTCCTCCTTCCTTTCTCTCTCTTGCTTGTTCTGGAACAGACACGTCCCTCTTGTTTTAAATCAAAACAAGACCTCATTGGCAGTGAGTGCTGCTGAAGTTTTACTTAGCACACATGACAGGAATTTTAAAGCTGCTGCAATGGAGTTGAGGCATTAACCAAAGTCTGTTTGCTACAACGTGCCTTTTTCTGCTCGAGCTACTTATTGATGAAGTTTTAAAAATTCATAACTGCTCCCAAACTTTGGTCAATTTGAGAGGTTTTATGTTTTTCACTTTTGCATGTGTTCTTTCATTTTTTGGCCTTTCAGGTTACCAAACTTATTTGTGTAGAGACTTCTTCAGGCACTGAGCAGGTATTTTGTTTTCCCTTAACAGTCTAAACGAACCCGATAATCAGGTTTTCTAAAACCAACCGTTGAAATTCTATTAATCACTAAAGAAAGTAGCTGTTGTCGATTGGCAGAACCCTTAGTTAATGGAAAAATCTGCTGTTTTAAGGGCTTGATCAATAGTGTGACGGACAGTTACAAAACATTAACATTCCCTAACTGATAAAGTGCCGTACAAACGTTTTGGAAGGTCATCCAGCTTGAGGAGAATTGTGGCATGATGACAGTCTCATGAGGCCTCATTAGAAGTTGCACAAAGACTTGATTATAGTGAGAATAAAAGTAGGGTGTGTTGTATTTAAAGACATGACCTTCATTACAAAATGAAAATCTATTTGTATTTCCCCTGAATTAAGTTTAATGACTGAAATAATCACTTTCTCACTAAGAAGCTAAACAATTGAATTGAATCCCCTTTCCATTATGAACAGGTGTAGATTTCCCCCAACTGCCAAACAAACAAATAACAGATGAAATCACAGAAATGATCCACTCCAGGGCAGATTGCAAATCTAAGATCATTAACAAACTGAAAAGGACGTTGATGACATCAGCCTAAGATGTGGTTGAACAATCAATAACCCCATAGTAACTCTTTGTTCAGTTGATGAAGGCTTTTCATTTCCAAAGGAGCCAACTTTTGTCTTCTTTGACGAGCACGAGATCACAGCCAAAGTGTTCCAACGTCCATTTGATCTGATCCTCGTGTTCTTTTTTGTCCTCCAAGTATCAGTTAGAAGTTGACGCCAGTCTTTTACCGGTTGCCTGCCTGCGACGCGGCGATGACGGGGTTAACTAGTTCTCCTCCTCCTGCTCCTCCTCCTCCTCTTCCTCCTTCTTTCCCAGGCAGTTGATCCACATAATGGGATGTGCCACCACGTCGCTCCGCTGCTTTAAGCCCCGCGGCAGGTCAACATATTGAACGCAGGAGGCGGCGCGACATGGGCCGAGTCTCTTCGCGGCGGTTAGGAGGCGGTGAGGAGCCGGTGAGGAGCCGATGAGGAGGCTGCCTGCCGCTCGGAGCTCGTCAGACACGGCCACTCACGGCCGCGCGTGAATGTCAGCGAAACCGACAGATTCCGACAGGCTCCAGTGGCCGCGTCGACTCTTCCCAAGCCGAGATCGGAGCTCCGATCGCCGAGACCAGACCATCCGGACGGACCACGTCCCCGCTCGCCGCATCCCCGCTATGCCCGTGACAGCGACACAAAGACCGGCCTCCGTTCCCCGCAGCCGCACGCCACGCCGCGCCACTCCGGCGTGGGTGGGTCCACGCGTTTTGCAGATGAGGATTCTGAGCTCGATTGCGCAATGAGGAGATCTGGAAGCAAGTATTGATACATCCTCTGAAAATATGGCCGATCAGAGCAACATCCAATCCGCCGCTTCTAAGAGCATTCGGCCCTTTAAATCCAGCGAGGAGTACCTGTACGCCATGAAGGAGGACTTGGCGGAATGGCTGAACACCCTCTACGACCTGGAGCTGAGCGCGGACACCTTCATGGACGGCCTGGAGACGGGCTGCGCCCTGTGCCGGCACGCCAACAACGTCAATCGGGCCGCCCAGGACTTCCAGCTGGAGTACCCCGAGGCGGCTGGGTCCATGAAGCTTCCCCGCAAAGACGTGGTCTTCCAGTCCCGCAACGTCGCCGCCGGCTCCTTCTTGGCTCGGGATAACGTTTCCAATTTCATCGGCTGGTGTCGGCGGGAACTGTGGATCAAGGATGTGCTCATGTTCGAGACCAACGACCTGGTGGAGAGGTGTAATGAGAAGAACTTTGTCCTGTGCCTACTGGAGGTGGCTCGACGTGGCGCCAAGTTCGGCATGCTGGCCCCCATGCTCATTCAGCTGGAGGAAGAGATCGAAGAGGAGATCCGGGACCACCAGGTCGCCCTGCAGGTCGACCTCCAGGTTGACCTGCAGGTTGACCTGCAGGTTGACCCCGGGGAACCCGAGGTGCAGAGCGTGCCCGGCAGGTGCTTTGGGCGCAGTGACAGCAAACGCAGCGTGGAGGATGAAGCCGAGCCGGAGCCTTTTGTGTGGCCCCAGAAGAGAGTTTTATGCGACATGAGAAATTTGGATGAGCTGGTAAGTCATTTTAGGACAGCCATAGATCTGTAGAATGAGTCTCTTTATCATCTACATTCAACAAGGTTGAAAATTTAAGTTTAAACCCTTCATAGAGATGATCTTTTAACAAGCGAGTCTTCTCCACCGAGTGTAGTATAGATTTGTAATCATCTTAACAGAAACGTTAAATTGTCGTAATGAATTGAATTAGCCATGTCACTCCACTTCATCTTTAGTGCTACTGGCAATACATTCTGACTTGTCCAATCCGGTTTGCACATTTGTCTCTCACGAGTGGCTCATACCAACCAACAGGTTTGTTCTTTGAAAATTCCTACCTTATTCAAAATCAAGTTTCTACATGCAAAAGTAAGATGACTATAGTACACTAAATACTAATGCATTAAGACTCGAAAATTGTGCCTCTACTTACGAATATCTCTACTTACGCAATATTCAGGTTACAATCCAAGCAACATCATATCTAATTTTGCTGCGTCACGAAAAAAAATGTGGTACTATTTATCTGAAGACAAAACACATTGAGCGTTTACTCCTTGTCGAGGGCAGAATGGAAAAAAAGATCCAAAGGCTTAGAATTCCACTTACAGTAAAGCGGAACAAAATAATGTCTCCAGTTCCTGCTATTTTTACACTACAATTCTACTAAAGAAATAAGCATATGCAGTAGCAGTGTGTATTATGGTTAACCTCACATAAGAGTGATGTTGTCAACGTTTATTAGTGTCAAACATTAACTTCAAAGCCTTGGAGGTTGTCATCACCTCTGCTGTTGTGCGATTGTTTTGTTTGTTTGTTTTTTTGCGTTTGCCACCCACAAATTGAGAAGTTTGTCAGTTATTTCCCTACAGTTCATGTTGAGTATATTAGTTTGCTTTGGTTACATTTCCCTTTCTGCCACTGTGGTGAAACCTGCTGACCTTTTTCCATGGGCTCGTTCGTGAGATGTGCAAGGAACTCGTTAGAGGCGAAGCTAATGAGCGGGCAGACAACGCAGTAGTGCACAGGCTTTAGGGCGAAGTTGATGTTTGCGCATTAATGAGCTGAACAATGTGGCTCTTTGACACTGAAAAGATGACAGCACAGGGAAGAGAGTTTGAGAGTAGAAGGAGGGGTCTGGAGAATCATGCTTGTCACACAGCGGAGAGCAAAGCGCTTCTGACGTGGCTTCTGTGGACAGACTGTGTGAGTTTGTAGAGGAAGATGTGTCCAGACTATGTACACACTCATATGACTGTGGATTATACAACTCGGCCTTGAGGACAAAAGGTGTCTGTTTTTCAGACTTTGAGGGAATGTTGCACGAGTCTTTTTTTATAGTCTGCAGAAATCGTATAATATTTTGTTTTCACGGAACGGATGTTACCTTTTCAAGTCATTTGATTGTCATGTGACCCACAAACACGCAATATCAAGATAAGGAATAGAGGAAATGCTTAAATCGTTTATGTGTTCAAAAAGTACCGATTTGCAACACGCAAGCAAGCAAGACTTGCAAACAGTAAAATAAATGGCTGTCAAAATGAAGCCAGTGCTTCTAAATTGTGCAAACTGTTTGTCATTGGTGTTTACAATTTAGAGTAAACACCCTCCGCCTTATTTTCATGGGCACTGTAACTCTATATAGACAAAGGTTGGATAGATATGTTTTAATATTTGTCATAAATATGGGACAGTCGAAAAAAGTTTGCAGCTCGCTGTGCAAGTATATTTTACCAGTAAGTCATACATACTTAAAAGCCAATGACTGGCCTATCCCTAATAAAATACAAATAAAATATACTTTTCTAAAATAATATCAGGCCTCCTGCAAAAAGAGCAAAAATATGAGCGACCCTGTAGCCTACCGACTGCTTCCATATTTTGTCATTATACTACAACCAACAAATTATCTATTAGGCTTTTAATAAAGGAGTAAATCATGCAACAGGATAAACACATTTAACAACTCCCATACAAGGCACATTTGTCTGACTGAATTGGATGATGTGTATTTTTAGCTATTCGTTTACTCAACAATGGCTTTACAGAGCTCTCAGAGGCGATAATTTTGAAAACATTCTCTTTTCTCTAGTTATGTAAACTCTGTAAACGATAGTCTGTAAACACAGAACATGCCCATGCTTGCTTGCTAAGTGTTCAGTCTGCTGGACAAGCGCCGCTACGTCGAAATTAAAAATGGCAGCACACAGTGATGCTTTGTCAGTATGTGAAACACTTCAAAAGGGTCTTGTGGAAACAATCCTACTGTGCTTGTGGTCATTGCTGACCATACATTTGTTGTTTTGATTAGTATGTATTTATTTCTATTAAAAGGCCAGTCTGCCTTGGATTTAGTGTTCCATAATTACCCATTGCATTCAGTTATGCCTGTCAGAGATGGAGAGAAAGCAAATTGCAAGGCTTAATATTATATTGTTCCACAGCTGTTCTGGCAGACTGTATGGCTTCTCCACTCAGGCATGCCGACAGAGTTCCTGCATCATCCAGGATAGATAGCATTTCACTCCTTCTTTAATGACTTCCTTTTTGATTATATTACCTATTGATTTTTAATAATGCAGCATTCTTGACGGACTCATAAAGGCTCTGTCTGTTAATATTGGCAGTTGTTATGTATCAAATGATTGTTCATTCCTAGGGAGATGTAGGGATCAAATGGTATCACCTAAAAGCAAACAGATGACGCTGACCCTGCCGTTAAGTTTACCTAGCTTGTGCATGTCCGGTTTATTTTCCTGGTTCTTGAGCCATTGTTCTTTTTCGTCTATCACGCTGACGCCTTTGCCTCTTACTCACCCTATCAACATTGAGACTGTTTTGATCTTTACGTTGAGGAAGTAAACAAACAATCATTTCCTTCACCAGAGCTTGAGTCAGCGCTTCTGCGAAGGCATTAGAAAATGACTCACATCATTGAAATACTCGTAAAGACAATCTCCATATGGATGCATTTATTCAGATTCTTCCATGATTTACCACCAGTCTATATGTCTATATAGTGCTGATCCTCTGCTTGACGGGATTTATCATATCATCCCTAGAAAGGATTGTGACACTGATATATAGTCCATTTTACTATATGCATTTCAATATTGTACATATTACATACATACTACCATCTCTTACCTCCCCTGCAAGCTTTAACCATATACATTTGAAGAAAAAACACCATCTATATTTTCAAGCAGTTGTTATTTTTCTTGACTCGAGGCTTCTTACAGTAGTTCAATAGATTCCCAGGCCCCATCATGTGCTGGCCGTTAAAGCTAAGAATCCGTTCAGTATGTCTTGTGGTAAATGAATAGACTGCCACTGTGGACTGCCATAACTAAATGCTGTCATTTCCACCAAAGTCTTTGTTTTGGATGGAGGTCAGAGCAGAGGTCAGGTGAAAAAGAAGGAAAATATGGCTGCCTTTATGGATTTTCATTTAACATATGCTCCAGCTCATGCATTGAGGAAATAGAGAAACAAAATGCGTGGTAGACAAAAGGCGCTTGTGCCCGGAGTGACTTTACTGTACACTCGGCTAAACCTGCCAGCAATAGATGCAGTTCTGAGAGGGAAAAGCTACAGTAGAGAGCAAGAAAAGTAGGTCATTCCTGCCTTGCATTGGGTCACACGCTTTGCCGAGAGAGCGTAGCATCACTCACTGCGTCTGTCTATAATATTGTCACATGCTCTCCTGGCTTTAAGGTGTCACCCGTTTAAGGGTTCTTTCCCTGACGATTATACCAACATTTGCCTATGTCCTCCGGAGGACTGATTTAATTGCCCTTGCATCTCTTTTATGGCTTCTTATCCCACTGGTTCATGATATCAGCTGATTGTCCACATGACTAGAGTTTAATTACATATTTATCTGAGTGAGGCTCTGTGTGTGGTTATTTTCTGCACCTGCCTGCAGCATCTTCAAGTAGGTCTCAGGTGACTTCTGCATAGAATAGCACCATTGATTCCTATACTTTCTGTACATACTGTATCTAAAACATTCTTACTTGATAGAGACACCGTGTAAAATTACAAATTTTTGTAGTTAGCAATTTTCAATATCGCATACTCTTGTAAATAAGGTTATTTCCCCTTGAAAACATTGCATTTATGAACATTTAAAACATTGAAATGCCTACTCTAAATTCATGCGTTGGGAGTTTTTATCTTGATAATCTCCAGTTTCTCCAGTTCTATGGTTAAAGTTTGCTCATAATTATCTGGAAAACCTGTAAAGTGCTCATGTCCTTGCACGCAAACACACCTATGTTTGATTAAAGCACTAGGCTAAGTTCGATTGTTGACTCACAATCTTATTTGTTCGAAACTTTCCAAATACAAGACAGAGGGGCGCATTTGTAAAGCGAATGAGGAAAAGCATGCAAAATCTTGATCTTTTTCCCTCCCATTTCCCCTACTCGCCATCCCCAAGGGGAAGGCGCAGCCCTCAGTATCAGTCTATCTCTGCCACGAATGCGTCTTCGTGTATTTTCAAGTCAGGAAGGAGAGGCAGGAAGGCGTTTTGACTCACACTGTGCAGATTAGATTAGATTGCCCCTGTAATCCAAACCTGTCAGAGCAGTCTCTTCATAATAAAATGATAAGGTTGTCATTCTGTTTTTGCATTTAGACATTCCTTAGTTAAAATGGGAGGGGCATGTTGCAGAACGCTCGGTTTTTCTATCTTTTCTTTTTTTTGTTTCTTCTCTGAACATCTGCAGATTCCACTCCAAGCATCTCATGTGACCAGTATTCATTTATAATTCATCCATCGTTTTTTTCGCCGCCTTCGGGCGCCCTGTTCCCAATATATCCCGCCTGACCTTGTCTTTCTCCTCCCCCTCTATCAGCCCGTAGTGTGAAACGTTGTGTGTTGTCGATACGGCGACGGCTTGGGAAGTGCACACATTTCATTTTAAGAGGAAAACACTCAAACGCCAGGGGTTTCAGCCTTTGGAATAAAATATGTGATGTGACCTCACGCTGCTGAACAGCTGAGAAGAGGCGAGAAGGAAAAAAAATATGGCAAACTCAACCTCTCTAAAGAGAAGGCCTTATGTGTGTATATGTGTGTGTGTGAGTGTTACCATGGAAATGGTTCCATTAACTCACACGCTGGGGTTTTTCCAAACAGGACTACTCACAAAATGAAAATCACAGTGACAGAGCAGACAGAAAGAAGGCAAGGCAGATACATATATATGAAAGCAGACAAAGCACAACAAGGTGAATCAGGCAGGTGGGTGTTGCCAGCTCACTGTGATTCTACCCTTTCAATTTTGCAAGAGACCCTTAAAACAACATAAGATTATCGCAATAGTACAAAATCCTCACCATACAAAGGATAGGCCGCATGTGGTATATATTTATATATCATAATCTCATCTGCTTGCAATAATTGTGAACAGATTGGGATTCAATAAAGATTGGTTTTACCCAGATGCCATTAAACATGAACCCATAAATCCCCAAAAGATCTAAGTGGTAAACTCTTAGTATTTAAATTTGACTCTGCTTTCCTCACATGACCTTACTAATCAAATGACTTTTTTTTCTTAGTTGTGATGATAACATAATTAATCTCTAGTTAATAACCTCATTGTAGAATTTTCCTTTTTATTGCCTTGCTTTATGTTGTCATGGCCAACACGATCCGGCACACTCGTGTGAGACAGATGCCAAGAACAACAAATGAGTTGACCAATCCTACAAGAGCCGAGAGCAGATCTCACTCCGCCCTGCAGTCTTGTCTGACTCCACTTGCCTAATAAGCAGCCTCAACCACAGCAAGGGCGCTGGCTCATGATCTCAATTCAAAATCCAGCTGGCGGCGCTGGCCTGCTGACATCATCATCATCACCACCCCCCTCTGCTCTCAAGCTTGATGATGCCATGATCAGAAACAATGTCACTCAGTACAGACTGTATTTATCAGGATGTCTGTGTGAATTGATTTTAACGCAGGAGGAAAATAAATGTGACATTCATTGTACCTCTTGGGAAATTATGTATAATTGTAGGCTTGCAAATGACGCACAGTCCACACACATAACTACATAAGACAGACTTATTGTCCTGCTCTCCCAGAAAAGGGCAACATTGCTTGTATACTGTTCATATGACTAAGTATGACCTCATATTGAGTTCACAGGAAGAGCTGGCCACAGAGTTCCTTTCTGACATGTCTCATGTGCTTTGTTTCATCTCAGGTCCGTGAGATTCTGGGCCGCTGTTCCTGTCCAGCTCAGTTTCCCATGATCAAGGTGTCCGAAGGAAAGTACAAAGTGGGAGACTCCAGTGCGTTGATCTTCATAAGGGTACGTCCATCGACCTCTCTCCGCCTCACGCATAATTATACCTAGCCGGTAATTATATGTGGCTTTAAATGGAACAGTTGTGTCTCCAGGAATATTTAATCCCTTTAAATCCTTCATACTTAAACAACTTGAATTCAGCGATTACACTCTTATTGCATACAGTGTACAATTAGGGAATATGATGTAATCAGATGCTTTTATAATGTAGTTTACTTTTATTACTGTTCTTTTGAGGAGGCCCACTGTTGTCGCATCAAACCATATGGCGGTAAAAAAACATGCTGTAGGTTAGTGAAATAACAGAGGGCTGTCTCAGCATGTTAAAAGCTGAGCTATTTTTTTATGTCACTGTCAAAAAAGGTAACAGTCGTACAGTGGGACCGCTGATGTCAAACACGACCTTCCACGTCAGTCTCTGATTCGGTTAAATTCAAGTCAATTTACAATAGGTAACAATGCAAAATGTGATTAATCTCCATGGAACATTTAACCATTGGACTACAATGCATAAAGACAACATAATTTGTTCACATGTAGTACTTACATAAGTTGGGCAGTCATATGCCGCTTGTTTTATAGGCTATTTACACCAAAAGACACATGCTTCATATGCCTGTAAAAATCTACTAAAAAACGCAGAGTTCAAAACCAAGGAAAAAAGTAGTGGGCGTTTATGATGTTTATGGTAATTATTCAGGGCAATTTTGTCAAACTAAAACCAAATGATGATGACAAGGACAGTCATTTTACACAGGAATAAAACATTTATTTTCCTGCGTTAACTTTTATTTTTGTAAAGCATTTGTCTGGCCCATGTTTAGAAAAGGCACTTTTCTAGTGCATGCCCAGAAATGCACTTTTTCCCCATTGAGGGGACACAAATAGAGCTTTTGGTCATTTCCTGCTTTGGCCTTTATCGCGGTTGGATTTTGTGCAAACAACAATGCTCGTCTCAGTTTCTGATTAAGAGTTGCCACTATACCCGCATCGAACCTCACAGGACTGGGGGGTTGGGGGGCTGGATTGCTTCATGGGCAGTATTGATTCAGTCTCGCTTACCGAAATGGTGCCCTTTGTTGGATTAATGGCTCTTTGGATAGTGCAAAATGTGCTCATTTATACTGTACACCACTTTCAGTGACAATAAACAATTCCCTCAGTGGCTCCACATACGTAATAGTGGAAATATAAATGTAAAAAAAAAAAAAAACTGTGACGTTGTCTTCAAAGAAGGAATTAAAATGTGCAATATATTTGTTTAAGCACGTGTAAATTTCACAAAGAGGAATATTCTAAAATGACTGTTTAGTGCTTTGTTGGGTTTTGTGCAAATCTGTGTGTGCTGATCTGTCATTCTGGTAGCGAGCATTTCCCTTGTCAGATTGGTTCTCTTCACCCTGTCTCCGCCCTCTTGTGGTTCCTCACTGAGGATGGCAGTGATTATGCATATGCCCGAGCACCCATACAAGTGTAGCCAACACGCCTCTTTTATTCTGTTGAGGAGAGGAAACAGCAACCGCTTTATATGCCTGAAAAAAAAGTATTCAGCGGCTTAAGCTTTTCAAGGGTGTTGAGGCTAAACAAGGCCATGAAACAGATAAAGCAAATGGGCAATTGATCCCTTTTAGACACAGGGGTAGTTCATAATCTTTCTTTTCCTTGAGGGAGGCCGCTTTTACTGGGAAGTGATGTGTTCAGTCCTGAATATAGGATTCCAGTAACAAAACGAGAGGAAAATCGCTCCAAAACGTGCATTTATTGAGATGTTGTTGCCATAGAAACAGCTTTAGCAGCTGAGCCAGCAATTGTAAGTAGAACATCCTCCCTGAGCATCTCATCACCCGGCTTTTGAGGTCTGGAAATGAATACATGATATTCATTTATAATGTAGTATTATAAAGTTGGTTTTAAATAGCTACAAGACAAAGATAAAATACTGTGTTGTTGAATAATACAATAGTTTTAAAAAAATATTTTGTATAATGAGACTCGGTATATCTAGCCTTTGTATTGTGAATGAAATCATGCAAAAGAAATTAAAAGAGAGTATGGTGTAAATTTTAAATTGTTTTTGGTTGTTTGGAGTACTTTATTTGCTAGGTAATTATATCCCATTGTGTTATGTTCCCTCTGGAATTATTGTTTTAGAAAAAAAACAATGATCATACATACCTAAATATGATTTACAATTCGACAATGGTAGACATTGAATCAATAAAGTGTATTTAGTGATGCAGTCAGAGTGGAAGTGCTTCTGTTCTGCATCTGTAATTAGCCATACTCCAGCGTCTTGGGCACCAAAGAGATAAATAAAACATGTACCATACTAGACTATGCATCAAAATGTATGGAAGTACTTCAACTTGGCAATACCAGACAACCAGTGATGCTGTCACCAGCCTGAAGTCAGGTCACTGGGAGTAAGCAGTTTATGCTCTGATAGAGATAAGCAGATCAGCTGTTTTGACGCATCATCATGCAGGAGGGGAGCAGAGCGAGCCAGATCAACTGGATTGACGGCACACGTATTAGAGAAGGTGGGGTCAGGCGGAGGTGCGCGTCCCTTCTCCGTGGCCTCTTCCTGACCACCATTTGGCACTGGGTGATTCGTTGCGAAGCGCCGAAAATAAGTTTGGTACCAAGTTTAAGAGAAGTACATTCGTGACTTGGCCTCAGTGACCTAGGTACAACCTTTCAACACATGTGGCTGGCAGCACCTATTACACAACGCAAGGCGGGGTGGGCTGTGTGTCACATCAGGCAGACTCTGCCGCATCAGTGTGGACAGCTTCTGCCTGGAGGGAGTAAGGCGCTTTGCTCCCATCTTGTTGACGTGTGCTCATCATAAAGTTGAGGAGAGTCAGAAGTGACATCGTATCTTCACACTCACACTCTGTTAGGGACCACCATTTCCACCTTTCAGCTACCTGTTCGTTTTTCGATGAACTAAAGTCGCAGAGAAGTCACCATGCTACAGTTGACATCTTTTTACATTCCAGCCCAACTTCATAACAAATGTGTGCAAACTGCCAGAATATCACTTCTTCTTTTTTTTAAATTGTGAGTCGGCATGGTGTTGAACGACCCTCTTATGGCAGCAGCTGGTTATGATGGAGGAGAAAGGCGGGAGGGTGAAACAGGGGGGCATCTAGGTGTTATGTAACGTCTAAGGCAAGCTGTCCCACTTGTAGAATTTGCTTGACTGCTGACTATTGTGCTGCATTACACTAACAACATTCAGTCATTTTAGTTATATATGGATGGCTTTGTGATTGTCTACTGAAACCTTGTTTTGTGCCCTCTATTTTAGGTTCTTCGTACTCATGTGATGGTGCGCGTAGGAGGGGGCTGGGACACGTTGGAACACTATTTGGACAAGCATGACCCATGTCGTTGTGCTGCCTTTGGTAAGGTTTCCTTTTGCCTGTTAGTTTCATTTACAGATGGCAACTTTGTAGTTGGAAATTGGGGTACAAAAATGAACTGCAATATTTTGCTTCTTCAAACAAGGTGTGGACACTGGGAAAGTCCAAATGAAATGAATTCATGCCTAACATTTAGCAAACTGGACACTCCTTTCTCATTTTGACCTCTGACTAATTGGATGTTAGACAAGTAATGAACTCATTCATCCAGGTTTATCATGGAAAAAGTGCTGTGAGTCCTTTTACAGCTATCTTCTAGTACCTAGTTTTAATATTGCATTCATGTCTCAGAGTTCTGAAGCGTCCCAAAAAGTTTCATAAGTCATGATGTCATTATTTTGGAAAGATGATGCAAGCCGCAATTACAGATCGTCAGTATTGAAGGAGAAGGCAAGACTTAATAGATGGTTTGGTAATATAGGGCTCTCAAGCCATATTTGGCTCTTGATGAGAGCATCTGCCTCCCTGCAGACTCTGAAATTTTAGGCCGGCTCACCTGACATTAAAGACCTGTGATGAAAAACTTTTGTCTTTAACTTTAGTTAGTAACTATTTAGTTGTCTTTCATGTATTTATTTAATGAAAACCATGGTTACCTGTCACCCTTACAGCCCATCGATACCACCAGGCCAAAGCCAGTGGTCAAAGTCAGGGAGGACAGAGTAAGTCTTCAAGCGCCCATTCATCCCGCTCCACAAGTCCTGGTCCCCACTGGCGAAATGAAGGCATGGCACCATATAAACCACCTGCAGACAGACGCTCGTTGGAGCCCTCCTCCACACCTTGTGCCTCTTCCACTCCCACAAGGCCAAGCCACCCTCAGAACCCCTCCAGCACGATGGAAACTGAACCTCGTACAAGTCTTCCACAGCCCCTTAGAGACCGCTCGGAAGCTCGACCGTTGAACCCTCTGCGGTGAGTGAGTGTGTTTAGTATGTATGAGATGAGGGATATTATGGTATATAAGTGAAAGCGCTCAAACCATTTTCCTGGCGGGTCAGAGAGAGAAATAGAATCCAACATATGCACAACATGTGCAAATGCCAGGAAACAGATTAGATTAGGTCATCAGATTTATCTAATCTCAGGTGACATTGCCTCGATAAATCTGCTTTACAAAACACTCTCTAGCACCATTTAGTGGGGAAAATTTAACACAAAACTCGTCTTATTTTAACACCTATATGCATTTTGTTTACTTAAGTAGAAACAAAAAATAAGGGCATCCTTGATTTGAACCAAAAAAAGGGTTTGATCGGATTTGCATTTTTGTGATTGAATAGTGGTGACAAAGCCAGATTAGCAGCATTGTCCTGTCTGTTGCTTGGAAAGGGTATTAGATTTAAATATTCTTTTCAATTTATATGTTCCTTACACATAAGAGTCAAAAGGGTGGGGATATTTTGGCATAAAGATCATGTTCTCTATTCTACGATGACATGGAATAGATGGATGTTAAGTCAAAAGCACTTTCAAGTCTAAGAGGGTGATGGATTCCAGACTAGAGAAATTTTAATCGGCCAACTATACCCCGACAAATGGTCAACGCTAATTTGGGAAGTAGGTCAGCAGGTGGGCTGGCTTTCTTCAAGCAATTACCATTCCAGGGCATAAATGAAAATCGTACAGATGATTAAATCGGTGTTTAAAACAGTCAATAATGAGTGACTTACAACAGATTCAAAACTGTTTCATCGCTGAGATACACAGACTCATAAATAAAAATAGAAAACATGTTGCTTGATTTTTTGTTGTTGTTGTCCATTTCTGATTCCAAATCACAATTCAGATGATAAATAGTATGGTACCTATAAATTCAGACACTTCTAGACAGCATGCATCAACTTTTACTCATATCCTCCTTTAAGTGAGCAATAAGAGCTCATTGTAAAGTCAGAGAAGACAGTCTCACCGGTGCAACGCAGTGGAACAGTGCCTAATTGTGAAATAGCAGTGCTTAGTTCTAATCCTCCCACTTGTTCTCATCCTGACGATAATCCCCCAGGCTGTCACAGCCCACTGTATTGAGAAACACTCAGCTTGGGTCAGTTAAAAAAAGTATCTATATTGTCAGTCAAGTTCAAATTCATCCTTTATTAATTTTCCCCCTAAGAAACACAATTTGTGATGTCTGACGTCTGGTTTTTTGCCATTTTTTTTAAATAGAGAAAAACGACCTCCGTTTTGGATTTCACACACAAAAATGTGTTACATTTTTCAGACTTCCATTGACTAAAATGTTGTTTAAAATCATTGCCTCGTATTATTATCTGAAAAGCTGATATGACAAAAAAGTTTCTATGCCAAATATGAGTCGTAACTACACCCTGGGAGAAGTATTATACGTGCCATTTGAAAATGGAATGACACTCTCCATTTTTGTTTCAGGACTCGAGATACAGCACTGCCAGTGACGAGACGTCTATCCGGAGACAGCGACTCTTCCACGGCGTCCTCCAAAGGGGGAGGAGGACGTCTCTCTCTGAGTGGAACATCCCACCGCTCCAGTGAAGAGGTGGTCCTTCTTGTCAATCGCAAGCAAGGCAAGCATGTGATCGAGAGACCTGGAGCTCAAAATACGCCGCGTAGCTCGTTGCCCCGTGCGCGCAGCCAATCTCGCGAGCGCTCGGTGCTAGCGTCGGCACTGAAAGCGAACCCGTCTCCAGGATCAGATGGAGTACGAAGCGCTCGAACAGAAAGGGGCAGATCCCTTTGTAACGAAGGTCCGAGAAGGCTCCACGCTCCTCGTTCGCACAGCCAGAGTAAAGTACCTAACCACACTCGGTCCATTGAAGCCATATCGGGGCTTGCCACCGGCCACCGGGATACTCAACCAGCAGAGAAACGAGAGGGACGAGAGGACCCTCGCAATAAACAAGTGCCCCCGTCGTCACCTAGGATAGGCGGCGTGCTGTCCAAGAGGCAGTCATCTTCGTGCACCAATTCACCCATTAAAGGAGTTCAAAACAACAAAGACAGTCCCATTAAGAAGACTATTAACACTCCCAGACCTCCTCGCTTACCCTCCACTGGTAAAGGGAGACTACTGCCCCCTGTCAACTCAGGAGGACGGAGGTCTCCTCATTCATCTCCCCGGAATTCCCACCATCACGCCGCCCACAGTCCTCGATTGTCCCAGGGCTCTCGGCCTAATGGGCGAGGCCTGTGTAGAACCTGGTCTGGTCTTGGCCGTCAAGACCCAGAAGAGGAAGGACAAAGTTGTGCCTTCCAAATGCTCCCAACGCTGGACCCGAAGAGAGAACAGGACCTGTATCGCAGCTTTGAGGCTGAGTATTTAGCCAACACGCAGCAAAGCAGAGGCGGCGTGGGTCGAGGAGTGGGCCAGCGTGCTGCTAGAACCCATTCGGTACCAATACTCACTGATCCCAATATCACAGATTCTGCTTATTCCTCCTCCAACTCCTCCTCTTCCTCTTTGAACGTGGGGGCAAAGATAGGAGTCCTGCCAGAACTCAGGGAGTCCAAAAGGGCCAACCCTTTCCACATTCCTTTAGAGGACCCCTTGAATTTGATTTACGGACAGAACTTTGCGCAAGGGGACGCAGAACACTGGAGAGAACATGGGGGCAATCTCAAAAAGCTCCCGGCCATCTCCAGCAATATGGAGACACGTGCTTCTTTTCCCGGGGACTCGAACAGACTGGTTATTCCCCAAACTGACCACTGTAAGAATATGAATGGAGACCACCGGAGCCAACAAGGTGATGGATGGGGTAACAACTCACTGGGAGATATTCCTCTAGAGACTCATCAGCCAAACGTACCATACGATGTACAAAATAGCAACGGTAGTGCGGACCTCCCACTCCTCGAGGCCGGTCCTTTACCCGTTCATCTGCCCTTATCCGAGGACTGCCCCTACCAAGACTCGTCCAGTGAAAACTCTTCAATGTGCTTCAGTCTAAGCGAGTCCCATTCTGAATCTCCCCCGCTGACCTCTCCCCTGGCCAATGGCGACACAGGCGGAGAAGTACTACATGGTAACAAAGAACAAAAAAAGATGAGCAGCGTACTGGTTTCCAAACACAAACTTGCAAGCCGAATGAAACCGCGTGCCGACAATGGTCCGGCAATGAACCTCTCGCGCATTCCTACACTGGTCAGCTTCAGAGAAGCAAAAGGTCAAGGGTCACCCTGCCACACCCCGCCGCTCTCCCCTCGGAATTCCCGCAGTCCCATTTGCAACAAGGATCACAACTTTCCCGGGAAGGCCGGGAGCCTAGACACCGAGGCTTGCATGTAGCACAGAACTGTAGGAACTACCAGGGCATGTTGCTCTTACTCTTGACTACTGTGTAAAAAATACTCTGGACTTTGGTGTTGACTGTTTTATTGCATGTCAGGTTGCTTTTATTTTGCACTCTAGCCAAATCATTTATTACCAAAGGAATGGCATTTGACATGGATTCTATGTTCATTTGTTTTTAGGTGTGTGTGGGGAACATTTTGCCAATTGTTATCTTTTTTTATTGGTTGATACAGAGCGACAGAGAGAGAATATTTGCTTCAATGTGCCCTGTTCATGGGGTATGGTAAAGTGCCAGGTTTAAAGCTGTAATTTTTTCCAAATACGCCACTACTATAACACGTTTGTCAGCTTTTATTGGCGCCCTCTTGTGGTATGCCTTGGCCTTGCAAGTAACAGACCTATAATTGTCTTCTTTGAGTCAATAGCTTCATATTTACAATTATATTAATCGGTTGGATTTTTTAATGCAGTACATTAATTTAATGAACACTTTTTGATAGTCATGTATGGGCCAATGAAGGTTACTTTGCTTTGTTGTCATTTTTCACTGACAAAAATGTGGAGTTTTCACCTCCAACCAAACTACTTAAGAACCCACACATGTACAGGTGTCAGTTGCTGAGTAAAGAATGAATGTGTAAATATAAATAAATGTGTAAATATGTAAGCAATGGATATAATGTACATTTTGGCTGTATACTGAATCCTGGGCTGCCTTAGCTATGCAACATTGGCAGGTGAAATGCCTTGACAGTTCCCTTTGCCTTAAAATATTTTTCACAGATTAGGTTCTGAATGTTTCTGTTAAAAAAATCACAACACTTTATTTTCTTTCCTAAATGCTTATTTCAATTGCAGCAATTGTATTAGAATGTTCAAATTTGCTTGGGATATTTCCTAATTTAGCTCATCATTGTCCACGATTTCAGTCATTTTGAAACCTTAGTAAGTATCATGGCAAAAGAAAACCTATCATAACAGCTTTCATAGTGGAGATGAACAGTTCACATGATAATATTTCCTTGTGTTATAAGATGCAAAGCATCTTTTAGCAATGAATGACTTCAGTTCTCAACATGAATAACAGAGTTTTATTGTAACTGGATATTAAGGTCTTATCTTCTTCAAATACTACAATCCTGCAAGAAATAACGCTTCTGACATGTGTTTAACTAGATTCCTGTATTAATTTACTTAATTCTATTAGGTAACGCAGGGGGAATTGTTGTGTCAGTGCAATCAAAGTTATGAAATGGTTCAATGAATGCTGATTTACACCTTTTTTCACCTTCTCTCTCTTTTAAATAGCATTCGTCTAAGGTGGCATTGCAGGGAATTCACACATTGGCTGGGCTTTAAAGGACTGTGCATATGTTTGTGTACATACGATATGAGTGGGGAGAGAGAGGGTTAATGTTGGACTTATTTATTTATTTATGAAGTGATGCCTCATTGGATGTGCATGGCATCTTTGGTCAAGGTACTGTAAATTAAATATGTCTTGAAGGAAAGACAACTCAACCCAATGTATAAAAAAAACTACATTTTTGCCTAAATTGATTTTTATTCCCCAAAATAATTTAAAGAGACATTTATGATTGATAGATAGTTAGACTTCAATGTTTTCATCCATGATTGGGCCGAGGTTGAACATTGAAAACAGAGACTTATTTACAAACACTAAAGTCAATTGGGTTATCAATGTTATCGAGTAAAATTAATATACAATTTTAAAAACTGTCTGCCCCATGCAGCAACATTTGAATGTTCAGAATTTCTCTCATGTTGATGTACAAAAATCTGCAATACTTTACTGTTTTTCAAAGCTGAAAATGCTGTTCTTGTAATAAACATTTTCCTTCTGAAGTTTAATATTGAACTGATTGGATTATTGCCATCCACGGTATTTCCTTTCCCTTACAAAGAGCATGGTTGTATTTATTTATTGTTCATGGCATTTTATGCACCAGTTAATTCATATGAATTCATACTTTATTCTCTTTATTCATTTTGATAACTTTGGTGTTGTGAAACATCATTTTTGATTGAAAATGAACTTTGAAGTTGAACTATGTACTTCTTCACAGGTATTAAACTGGAGGTCAATAGCCCTTAGCAGTTAAACTCACCCATGCAAAAAGCCCATTATAAATGACTTATTAAAGTATATACTTGTTGAGCAAAAATATTAGCACAGCAAAAAAAGATTGAAACGCTCAAGACTAACTAAATACTCAGTATTAGTCTTAATGATCACCTCTTAAATTTTGCATTTGTCTTTTCTTGCGTGTTTGCATTTTTTTTAAATTTATAATGTATTAATTTCGCAGAAAACGGAAGTGTGCGGAGTGGGAAGAGACGAAAGCAAACAACATCGCTCTCATTTCCAGCCAGCTCACAGCTCATTTCCACGTCTGTCACGGTAAGATCTCGCCCAATTTATTGTGTTTATTGCGTGCTTTCGAAATCCAAAGTGTGCACTAATTCGCTGGGTAAGTTTTAAAATAGGTCGACAGATTAAGAGCTTAACCATCCCGGCTAAAGCTTCCTTAAACCCGCTCTTAGAAGGTCATGTCTCGACTGGGCTCACTGAAGAAGTGGCGAGCTGACACTGACAGCCGTAGCGGCTAACGTTAGCACTTAGCACATCATTCTTTTGACCGGAAACATGCAGGAATGGGCCAACCAACTATGCGTAAGTAGTTGGCAGCAAGTAGTCACTAAATCAACAAATCGGATCGCAGGTTGAAAACACTTGTCGTTTAAAGATGGTCCCTTTTCCACCCAAGTCTAAATTCTGAGCCGTCTAGCCTGGGCTAAGCTACTGATCTAGCTCGGTGCGAGTGAACATTTTAGTGGCTTTTCTGGCGAATTGAACAAGTTTGCGGGTGGTTTGCAAACGACTAAAATGCGCAGTGGTACTTTGGCGTCATTTTGACGCATTAGTTTTCATTTGTCCCCGTTTAGATCGCGAGGTTAGCTTGCCAGGATCTTATCTGATCAACAACTTGAGGCCAGCAGGCTTGCTTAACGAAGCCAGATGAAGAACGCCAACTCGTTTTTTTCATTCATTCATCTTCTGCGCCGAGTCATGGTTTGCGGGGGGTGCTGGAGCCTATCGGTTGGAGGTGGGGTGCACCCTTAATTGCGTGTCAGCCAATCGCAGCACACCTCTGGGATCTGGGATCAGACACTTAATTTTCTGGCAACATTTTTGTAGGCAAATAAGTGTATTTCTTGACATTTTTGTTGTGGAAAATGTTGGTTACACTTTGTTGGTAATATTATTAAACAATATTGTTTCCGGGTGCAAATAGATATATCACCGTAGCAATATAATTTCACACCCCTAATCATCAATGCATTTTGGACCAATTTGTAAATATTGGGTTTTCCCCGAAAAAAAATAATAAAATAAAGATAAAGACCGTAATGGCTGGATTGTAACCTTACTTTATGTGGAAGGTCTTGTTGACAGATAGCATTAGTGTATGGTTGAAGAGTTGTTGACCAGGGATTTTTTTTTCCTCTTTCAGCAAAATCCATTGTGTTCTCATTTTGTTGGCACCTTTCTGCCAAAAGGCAGGAAATCCTAGCCTTTCCGTGCACTTGGATTTCGAGGGTTTCCTTTTGCTTATGTCGTTTCTTAACTGAAAGCAAATAAGTTGATCTTTTAATTTTTTTTCCCCAGGAGAACCGACAATTTGGATCCAAGATGACAGACTCAAAGTACTTCACCACCACCAAAAAAGGTATGGTTGTACTTTGTGTGATTCTTTTCTATCGCCATTTTTAAAGGAATAAGTTATGAGTTTTTTTATTGACGTGTTTATACATTGACATTGCATTTATTTATTTAGGTGAAATCTATGAGCTCAAAGCTGAGCTCAACAGTGATAAAAAAGAGAAAAAGAAGGAAGCAGTGAAGAAAGTGATAGCGTCTATGACTGTTGGAAAGGATGTCAGGTGAGCCACTGATGACGATAAGTTTTATGGTCATTGTCCTTGTTGACTCCTTGGTTTTATGTCTTGTTGCCCCACCAGTGCGCTCTTTCCGGATGTTGTCAACTGCATGCAGACGGACAACCTGGAACTGAAAAAGCTGGTCTACCTCTATCTAATGAACTACGCCAAGAGTCAACCTGATATGGCTATCATGGCTGTGAACACCTTTGTCAAGGTATAATCAATCATTCATTGAAAATAAAATCTGAGCGTGCATTTTTGGGTTGCATTATTAGCACAGCAATGTAAATAGATGTGTGATACAGTGCCTTTTTGTTGTTGACCATCCAGGACTGTGAAGACCCAAATCCTCTAATTCGGGCCCTGGCTGTTCGCACCATGGGCTGCATTCGTGTGGACAAGATCACAGAGTACCTTTGCGAGCCACTTAGGAAGTGTTTGAAAGATGAAGACCCCTATGTGAGGAAGACTGCAGCAGTGTGTGTTGCCAAACTCCATGATATCAACGCACAACTGGTGGAAGACCAAGGCTTTCTGGACACTCTCAAAGACCTCATCTCAGACTCCAACCCTATGGTACAAATCCCATAGGCCAAAATGCTTAGCCAAGATTGGTCACGTATTTATCCTGATGGTTCCGGCATGCTGTATTTTTCAGGTTGTTGCAAATGCGGTAGCAGCCCTCTCCGAGATCGCAGAGTCTCATCCCAACAGCAATCTTCTAGACTTGAACCCTCAAACCATTAACAAGTTGCTGACAGCTCTTAATGAGTGCACAGAGTGGGGACAGATCTTCATTCTCGACTGCCTGGCCAATTACACGCCTCGAGATGATCGCGAGTCTCAAAGGTATGAAGATGGTCCTATAAGACACCATTTCATCCTTACTGTTCACACTTGATTCCTCATTCGTCAACCCCTCTGTTTACCAGCATCTGCGAGCGTGTTACTCCAAGGCTTTCTCACGCAAACTCAGCCGTGGTGTTGTCAGCCGTTAAGGTTCTCATGAAGTTCATGGAAATGTTGCCAAAGGACCTCGACTACTATGGAACCTTACTGAAGAAGCTGGCCCCTCCATTGGTCACTCTCCTGTCTGCCGAGCCCGAATTGCAATATGTAGCACTAAGAAACATTAATCTCATCGTTCAAAGACGGTAATCTTTTCAATAGTGACTCGTGACACTCACCTGCATTTATTCTACTTTTTGATGGCTAAAATACCCTGTGCTAACATTTTAGACCAGAGATCCTGAAACATGAAATGAAGGTCTTCTTTGTAAAATACAATGATCCGATTTATGTTAAACTGGAGAAATTGGACATCATGATCCGCTTGGCATCCCAAGCTAACATTGCCCAGGTATATATACCTTAAAAGAGTAAAGTCATTTTTACAATCATCTTTAAAGTGAGGTTTTCTGGACAAAATAGCACCCTGATGATTGATTGGTCTTGTTGCAGGTTTTGGCTGAATTGAAGGAATATGCCACTGAGGTGGATGTGGACTTTGTCCGTAAAGCCGTACGGGCAATTGGACGCTGTGCTATTAAAGTAGAGGTAAGATGGGGTTTGACTGACACATTTCATCATTTTAGTTGTAATTACGGTTGACACTTTTTGGCATTAGGCTGATTCGATATGAAGAGATACAAGGGTTGCGATTCGATACAAAAACAATAAATGTTTGATTACAATATGGTTTAGTTGGGGCGCTAAAACCATATACCACATCTATTTGTAGTCATTTTGCATTTTTTTTCTCTTTAAGTACAGTAAATTATTCATAGAGAAACCCTTGTGTTAGTGTTTTTCCATATAAAAGCTATATATAGATAATGTTCACTTCCAAGCCAGAGCAATACTGTTTTTTTCTGCGTTTAAAGAGATATGCATCACAATTGTAGAGTTTCTCACTGAATTCCATTACACAGTGTTAGTTATTTATCTGGCCTACAAATGGACTTATCTTATTGTGTGAGTGTTATAATTGAAAATGTAATTTTCTATCATTAGCAATCCGCGGAGCGCTGTGTCAGTACCCTGCTTGACCTTATCCAGACAAAGGTCAACTATGTTGTGCAGGAAGCAATTGTGGTCATCAAGGACATCTTTCGCAAGTACCCCAATAAGTAAGTACCTTCATCTGAATTTGATTGGCTTCTTTTTACCAAATGGCAGGCTTTGTCAAATAGTCTAGGCACTTTTTAAAGCCATAGCGACGATGCCACTATTATTATTATTATTATTTTTATGCTTTTTTTTCTTGGCTGGAATAAAAGGTAATTGCACGTCCACAAAAGCAGATGGCAGTGATGTTTTTATTGTCAGTGTTTGTACAGAGTATTAGATAGATTTTAATCCTGGATTTATTATTATTTTCCAAGACAGTCATTGGTTGTTGTAGCTCATCTTATGATTAACATTTTATGTGTATTTCATGTTTTAAAGATACGAGAGTGTGATTGCCACTTTGTGTGAAAACCTGGACTCACTGGACGAACCGGAAGCCCGAGCAGCTATGATTTGGATCGTGGGGGAGTACGCCGAGCGCATTGACAATGCTGATGAACTACTTGAAAGCTTTTTGGAGGGTTTCCATGATGAAAGCACTCAGGTAAGGGGGGGAAGAGAATGCAATCTGATAGCCATTTTAAGCAAAGCAACTTTACTTACGTGTATAGTTTCAATGTTAATACAAAACAAGGGCTCCTAATCAAGTATGGAAAATTATCGTTGAGTGCTTTAGGGCACTCTGTATAATCAGACTGGTGTGTTGATGCTTTTAGGGGAAATAGTTTACAGTGATGATGTATGTATTTTAGGTAACTTTTGGAGAGGTGTTAAAATATACTACTTCTGTTCTTTGCATGAATCAGGTGCAGTTGCAACTTTTAACAGCCATTGTTAAGTTGTTCCTTAAGAAACCGACGGAGACCCAAGAGCTGGTGCAGCAGGTCCTTAGTCTGGCTACTCAGGTAAAAAGAAGAAAAAAAGAGAAACCAATTCCTTGCTCACAATTGTCAAGGCCCATATTTGTTGGTGTCAATGCTTCTTCAATATGTTTCTTTATCCAGGACTCGGATAATCCGGACCTGAGGGATCGTGGCTACATTTACTGGCGTCTTCTCTCCACTGATCCAGTGGCTGCCAAGGAGGTGGTTCTGGCTGAGAAGCCCCTAATCTCCGAGGAGACTGACTTGATTGAGCCCACACTGTTGGAGGAGCTCATATGCCACATTGGTACTCTGGCCTCCGTCTATCACAAGCCGCCCAGCGCCTTTGTGGAAGGCAGTCGTGGCGTTCAACACAAGAGACTCCCCGGCAGTGCTGGATCGTAAGTCATTCTTATCTTTTATTAACACAACAAGCAGAGCAGAAGTGAACACATAGATAACACTCTTAAATCAGACACATTTCTCAAATATGAAAACTGTGGAACATCTAAACCTTTTAAAATATCCTCATTTAAATTGCAATGAAATGACCTTCACATACTACTTGCTATAACCCAAAGTATCAACATTTTAATCTTTGATTTTTCTCAATCCTTATCTGTTAGCGGTGAAAGCGTGGAAAGCCCGGACCCAGGTTCTGCCAGTGTCACTGAGGCACCACCTGCAGTCATTCCATCCCAGGACCTTCTTGGAGATCTGCTCAATCTGGATCTAACACCAACAAGCACAACTGGACCACCAGCACCCTCCTCCGGAATGCAAATGGGGGCTATGGACCTTCTCGGAGGAGGACTGGATAGCCTGGTAAAAGTTTTCAGCAATTTTGAGAATCTTTCACTCTTTCTCCTGTGCAATCCCTCCTTTTTTTATTCAATACTACTCTCCTGTACTTGTTCCAAATTTTATTTTCATGTATATTTTTCCTTCCTTGTTCAATGCTGCACCTGCAGATGGGGGATGAATCTGAGCCGGTAATGATAGGGTGGGAAGGGAACATTTTAAACCATTTTAAGGATTACAATCTATTTTTCCACTTCATTATTTTAGTCTCATGCATTATTTTCATGTATCACTATTACTGAGCCATAATTGGACGCAGGCCACCATCTCCATGTCTTACCTGTGGGCTCTGCAATGTTTTTCATCTTTTAATCAGCCGCCCGTTCCCCTGCGGACGGACACTCCTCAGTCACCGCAGCCCCTTCATCAATCCCCATCGCCCCCAGATCACAGCCCCACTGAGGTTGGTCCACAGGACCTCCATGGCCAGGGATTAGAATGCACTTTTGTCCCCTTTTGTACCACTGTGGCCTATAAATGACTCGACCAATCCATACACTGTAAAGAAATAAAATTAGATAGTAATGATAATACAATACAAAAAACTTGGAAGAACTCAAAATTGTAAGTCAACCAATTTCTCTATATTTTATAAATTTGATGGGGTAAAGAGGGTAAATGCCATTGGTCAAAACGCAACAGTTCAAAATGATAAGTAAATTGAAGGCAACATTTTATCATGAGTAGTTTGAACATGGTCACTTTAAGCATATACAGATACAGTGTGTTACTCCAAGCTGTAATTGAACCCAACCCACCACAGTGGTGGCTCCAAGTATCATTTCAAGATCAGTTTACACAGCTAGCAAGAAGTTTTATTTTTTTCAGTGTATGTTCTGTGTCAATGTTGTTGTTTGTCAATATTAGTTAGCTATTTTAGGAAATGTTATGTTTTGGTAGTGAGCCCCCACTTTGCCACACAATAGTTTCACATGGTTTAGTGTCACCAGGTCTTTATACCACGTGCACCATCGTTTGTGAGGGATGTTCTCACAGTAAAAGGATCTATCCCCTTTCCAATTCCCATGCTTGCACTTTCTCACTCATCTTCCAATCTCCTCAAACCTGCACAATATAATTTTTGGTGTACAAATTATTCACTCAGCATTTTGTTTCACTTCCAGCTTGGTGGAGACCTTGGAGGAAGTCCTGCTGTAAGTTACTGCAATTCACTCAACTTTTGAAGCAGCTCTACACCAATTAGCAATTTGTTTGTGTAATTTAGGGTGTCTGTGTTGTTAATAGCTGCTTTTCAATATCAATTTCCTTTTTTACACTATCTACCACTACTTACTTTTGTTGCATGACCTGCAGATGACAGCTGGCTTTGGTGCACCACCTGCTGCTGTACCGCCTTCTTTCACCGCTCCTGTAAGTGGTGGTCTGGATGACCTATTTGACCTTGGCGGTGGAGTCGGCATGCCAGTCAGTATCTATGTGCCTCCCAAAACGGTAAGTTGAAAAAAAGTGCAATTAAATAACTTTTAAACACCACCAGGCTTCTAATTGGAAAAAAAAATCCCTTTTCTAGCTTTGGCTTCCAGCTATGAAGGCTAAGGGCCTGGAGATTACTGGCACATTTGGTCGCCGAGCCGGGGTCGTTCAAATGGAAATGACCCTTACAAATAAAGCAATGAGTGTCATGACTGATTTTGCCATCCAGTTCAATAGAAACAGGTGAAACCTTGCTTTTTAAGAGTTAATAGTGCATGTACATATTTCTGTCATTTTCACTCTTTTCCTCTTCTCCGGTATTAGTTTTGGTTTGGCTCCTGCTGGTCCTCTCCAGGTTCTTACTCCAGTTGGCCCTAACCAAAGTATAGAAGTGGCCCTTCCTCTCAACACTGTTGGACCTGTCATGAAGATGGAGCCTCTCAATAACCTGCAGGTAATGTACTTAAAATGGCCTTTGGGACATTTGGTGTTTATAGCATCCTTGTAGCAAATACTGTTAATCCAAAAATCCGTTAAGTCAGAGTCCAATAGATCACAACTATATTTTCTTTAGATGTTGAAATATTTTTTTTACTCTACTGCCTACTCCTAATGACAAGTCCTTCTATGAATATTCTCTTAGTCATTTAAATTATTAAAAAATGGAGCCTAAAAACTTATGTTTATTTAAAACCTTGAAAAAGCCCCACACAAATAGGTGCATGAAGTGTTTTGAATCATAGTGAAAGGAGCTGTCTGTAGCTGCCTAAAAGAAAGAAGTGCTTCTAGAAGGGAAGTGAGTGGTGGGGGCTAACATTAGTAGTTATACAACATGTGGCTGCTTTTTTGTCTTGGCCCTTTGCTGTTTTTCTACTCAAGTAATTTTTCCGTCTTTTTGCCTAATGGAAAGTAGTGTCCTAAAACACTATTTCGAGTGCACTTTAAATCCACAATGTGTAGTCACAATTTTACTGCCTGAAGCCATCAATGAAAAAGAAGCTTTGGACAAAAGAAGCATTATGACTTCAGCCTATTCATAATTAATCACAGTCACCTGATGCATTGCGCAGGGTGCCAGCTCCTCAAGTGATGACTTTAACTAAGATAGCAGATGGCTTCATTAACTGCCTCATGAATCATTTAATAGCAGTTCTACTACATCTTCCTGACACGGTGTTAAAAAATGGTCCTCCGATGCTCATGTACGTGCTCTACAGTAAGAACTCATGTTAACAGCAGGAGAATGAGAAGAGTGGATTGTCCATTGTGGCTCTAAAGTTGATCATACTTTGTTTAGGGATTAAAGCCTGATTTGCGAAGATCCCAAATAGCCGAGACAAAGCTCCCGCTAACACTTTGTACGTTCTGATGGTGGCCATGTTGTATTTGAGTGCCTAAGACTTTGATCTTTTTCTGAGATCGCAAATAGGAAGTGCCAAATTGCGTGCTCACTCACTGCAAGACATGATTGAAGCAGTTTAATGTCATTAAATTAGAGATTTGCATTAACAACTAGTTCAACAGATGTGCCTAATAAAGTGGCTAGTGAGTTTGTATGATGCCAATGTTTGTCTCGCCTGCAGGCTAACCGCACCAAGGTCTCTGTCAATATTGTTTGACACTTAGAGGCCTCCTATCATGGGACTTTGTCTCCGCATGAATCGCTTAGATTGCGTAAATAATACATTTAATGAGGGGGGGGGGTCGATGGAACAAAGCTGAGATGTTTACGTTTGTACATGGAAATGTCATTTACACACTACCAGTCGTATCACGGCAGATGATGTTGTTAGTTTTCCAATAGTTTAAAAAAATAAAAATAAATACATTACTGTAGACTGTAGTTAGTGGAAGCACTACATTGTTCAGGCATGCCTATTTTTTTTTTTTTCTCGAGCATAAAATCTTAACAAAATTGATGGGTTAATTAGAAATGTTATGGTACAACCTTCAAAAAAAAGCCCTCCAGAATGGAAAATTAATTTGTGTACAACCACAAGGGTCGTCTAAACAAATGTGCTCAAATCTTTAAAATATTCATGTTAATATGTGTAAAATCCAAGGCATTAAAAGATATAATTTTAATTCAGTCTAATTCCCCCTCAACAATACAATGCATCTAGTCTTAACACTTGCAGACTTCACAGAAATGACACGGTGTACCATTATGCTCTCCTGAGCATAGTTTTTTTCCACTCAAGGTTTTATAAACTGAGCAAACAATTTAGATTGAAAAAAGATTAATAAACCTTTTTCCCCCACATGCCAACAGTACTCTTTTTATCTTGTATTTTTCCTTCGTTGCACTGAATGTAGCCGGGTTATCAAAAGTGCACTATTGCCAGTATGCTTTCTTATTTAGCCCTTCACACGCATCAGTGTTGTCCATTTTTGAAAAACCCTTGACATGTAATTATTTTTGCATTGCTTTCTCCGACCATCTTCCTTCCCCCTCAAACATGGCCTGTCTCCTAGGTGGCCGTCAAGAACAACATTGACGTCTTCTACTTCAGCTGCCAGTACCCCATCAGCATGCTCTTTGTAGAGGACGGGAAGATGGGTGAGTGCTTTTGCTGCAGCTCTTCACTCAATAGGCTTAAATCCCTTTAACGTTGCTAAGGTCGACATCTTTCAGTTTGGAAGCGCCTTATAGTCAATGGGCTTATAAATTGTAATGTCAAGATTCTTTTTTTTTTTCTTCTTTTTGTATCTCACCATACGTGCAAAGTGTCACTTGTATATCACGACTGTATATGCCAATATATATATGGTACCTACAAGTAGCATATTAAGCTTTATTAGTAAATAAATGAAAGAACAAGAAGAGGGACGTAAAAGTTTTATACTGTATGTATTTTGAATTGATTATTGATTTCTGTTTATTACAATACAATGCATGCAACTTGTTTGCGTGTCTGTTTCTGGATGCTTTGCACTCGCGTAGAAATACCTCCCATTCCATTAGCACAAATAATTTATTCTTACCTTGTCTTTTCATATGCAGAACGACAGGTGTTCTTAGCCACATGGAAAGACATTCCGAATGAAAATGAGTCAAAGTTCCAGCTGAACGATTGCCATCTTAACTCAGGTGAGAAGGACGATGCTGTAGACTGGCGTCATACATCATAGAGTGGGACAAATATGACTTATTTGCATTCATTTGAAGCAAAGTGTATTTAATGACAATTCATAAGCTCTACAGTCCCTATTTATGTTGGATAATTTGGTTTTCATGCAAGTCGCAGAGGAGCTGAGCTGGAGAAGAAATGCTAATGACAGCTTAATGGAAATTTGCCCTCGCGGATCATTTTTCACACGAGCACGGAAATTGTGTTGTACGTGCCAGTGCATCACATCAGCGAATCAGACCATGTGGAGGACTTTTTATTAGTCAATTGTGGACTAAATTTTTCAGTACTGTGTGTCACCCTGGTCTAGTCGTATTTTGGTTCCAATAACGCTTTGTTTTTGTACTCTTTTTGCAAGATGCGGCCTCCAACAAACTGCAAGGAAGCAACATCTTTACCATCGCTAAGCGAACTGTAGAGGGCCAGGATATGCTGTACCAGTCCATGAAACTCTCAAATGGAATTTGGGTACTTGCTGAGCTGAGGGCTCAGACAGGAAACCCTAACTACACGGTGAGTACACAGTATTTACGAATGATTTCCACTCAAACATGAAACAGATTTTTAACTCTGACTAAAAGCCCAAACAAAGCCAATCAATAAAACACTCCACTGCACTCCAACGGTCCGTGACCATACAAAAAGGCCGACTCACATTGAGCATGGAATAGGTGGATCGCTCCATTACGTTGTTTACTTTCTTTTGCCAATGAACATTTTTCTCAAATCGTTTCAAACTTTTCTCCAACCAAATCGCATATGAAAACGAGTTCCAAATTTCTTATATGTATTCATACCTGGGTGTACTTTCTACATGGGATGAGCAGAAAATGGGGAGTTGAAAAAGAAGACATGATAAATACGGATGCGCAATCATGCTCGAGTGGAAGTAAAGAGCGACAGTAAAGGAAGGCAAAGATTGCTCTATGACTCCAATATTTGCGTGTCGGTGCGTGTCTGAGCTTGTCAGAGCTATGATGCATCATGTTTGACTCGAGACTTTCTGCTTGATGAGTTGTGAATGACAACCTTGGTGTGACCTCCATCTTGCTCCTCGTGTCATCTTGTTGTTTGTTCTGGTTAGAGCACTCCATTACACACCGTGTCTAATCCTACTTTGAACCTTTAATAATATTCTGTAATTGAGAGGGAGCCTTCATGGCTGGACTCGGCGACATTGTTACATAGCAAAAGCATGCAAAAATCAGACAAAATGGACCTTAAAGGGTTAAAATGCTTGTTTCTGGGTAAAAATAGTTCCTATTCAAGTGCTATGTTAAAATTAATCACAGATTAATTGTAATATGCATTTAATTTTCTTATATACTAAATTAAAGTGGCAACTCTAATTTAAACATTTTTACATCAAAGGTCAAAGAAATTTACTCATTTAAATTTATTTCTTTTAATTCGTGCCTTGACTTACAAGTTTGTCCGTCCACAAGACATTTTTAATGCAATTTACTTTATCAAATTAGACTAGATTTGCTGCTAATCCATTTCATCCCCTCCAAAACACATTTGTCTTACTTTTTCAACAAACCAAAATAGCTATCATGTTTGAAAACAGATATACAAACAAAATAATACATTGTGTATATATATATTAGCTGGAAGAGATCGCCTTTGCGGATCCTGTTTCTATGGGTGTTTGGGTGTTACTTTGAGATAATTGCTCATTAGTGATAAGAAATAAAATAAAGCTGGTGTTCCCAGTTAGTTCCGCAGCTCGCCTTCGAGCCGCTGCCTGCTCACACTTTGTTCCTTGGCATGCCGAGCTGAAGCCACGTCGGCGGAGGCTATTTTTAGATATGAAAGCGAGTCAGGCCACTGCGTATTTTTGGGCCTCTGTTGCATTCCACCAGAAATATGTTAACACTAATCGTGATAAGGGCTGAACAGAAATTTGAAACAGTTTCACAGCATCTCTCCCCCAAAAGACTGCAAGACCTGCCACTTAATTGAGTTCAGTTCTCTCATGACGCTTTACTTCTTACACTTGGATACTATCGTCTTGTCTCAGTTCTGCTCGGCACTGTTCTAACCAGCGTACTTTTCGAATGGATGAGTTTGACTTTAGATGCTAGCCGCCGTGTAGCTCTGCAAGCGAGGCATCGTAGGAGGCAAATTTGAGGTTGGTCTGAAATGTTGGAGAAATGGCGCGCGTCTTATCTTTTGGAAACATTCTCATCTGCTACTATCTCGTGTCCCCATAGCAACTGACTGACCAATGAAGTAGTGCTGCTTGCACCCCCCTTTCTTTCCTCTCAGATGGTAATTGTGTGGGTTTTGGTTAAAGGTTGGAAACATGAATACATTTGACCATATCTTTATGTTATAATATTTTATACTTGGTCGTCATATAGTGTAATTAAAAAATGTTATGTTAATTTTCATTACTTTGGGTCAATCATTGGCACTTGAAGTCAGTCATTCACTGAGAATAAGTTTAGATTTTTTTTAATTTTTAGTTTATTTGATATTTTTCAAATCTGGAATTTAAACAGGCCTGACGTCTTTATCTCCCCTTCACGCACTGAATCCAAATCACTTCCCTCCCCAACGATTTAGGATGAAAGAAATCTGCAAGCATCTACTATATATGCACATCAATACTTAATACAACTTGTTCTACCCATTGCAATGTTCTTAAAGCCTGCTTGTGATCTTTCTCAGGTCTCTCTGAGATGCAAAGCCCCTGAGGTTTCCCAGTGTGTGTTCCAGAGCTATGAGGCGGTGCTGAAGAACTGAGAAAAGAAGGGGGGAAAAGAAAAAGAAAAACAAAACAAAAAAATGCAACAGTAAACACTGATGGGCCAGAGGCTACAATCTGCTTCTTCTGCCTGTGGACTTAGTCTCACTGTCATGCAGTGCAGGACACACTGGTTGATGCAAACTGTCTGTCTCTCCTATTTTTTTTTGTCATTTATGTTTTCCATATATATTTCTTCTTCAATGTAATCTAGTTTGTTTAAATCATTAGTTCCCTCTAATTGAACCAAATGATTTAGGAAATCCGTGGAAATCCTACCGAATGCTGTCTCGCCGTTCACACCACAATCTTATTTATTTAGGGTGCTGTGTACTGCAAAGTTCCCCAAATATGCTGAAACACTTTGTATGCATGGCAGAGCTGCAGGTAGAATGTTTTTGGTTCTTTCTTTCATTTATAAGGTTGGAGCTGATCTTTTTATGGACTCAGTGACCCTCTTAGCTCTTATCGTAGTCATTCCTGCTTTAATTTTTTTTGTTCTAGATGTGACTGTCATGTTTGCGTCAAGGGTAGCACAAATGTGTTCAACTGGCATGAAGGTTATAATGGGCTAAGTTTAAATGATGAAGCGGCAGTTCGTAGTGCTAAAATAATCAGTGCGTTTGTTGGTATGGCTGGCGACGACAGCGCTCAGTCTCAACCTCGTGCTCCAAAGATTAATTGGATTTTTTTTCTCCCCCCTGCAGTGACTGCACTGATGTCCTTTTCTTCAGCTCTGCAGAGTCTAAGCATCTGTCACCTTTTCTATCGCTCAATATCCAATCCAATTGGCTGTAAAGCCACTGTTTTTTGGGAATGTCTGTTGTTTAAAAACAAACTAATATTGAATCATTTTTTTCTTGTTTGTCTTTCGTGTGTACATCTAAGAAAAATATTAAAATTCTTGATCAATTCCGCTGTGCTGCTTTTTCTTCAGGTGCGTTTCAGTACGGGATGAATTGGCTCTTCGTACGTAATTACCCAATTGGAAGGGCGCAGCTGTCGTCCTGATTTTGAATCACTATTTTTTTTTCATTCCTTGTTTACAGGATTTGTAACCGCCAGAGAAGTAAATCTTGTCAAACCTTAGCAGCAAATGGAAGTAGGGTTTTAAGATGTGTGTGTCGTTTTACATGCACAGATGTTAAGTTTAAATTCAGTATCATTGTTGCCTATGAATATGCTAATAATTTGGAATGAGTATTAAGGATTTAAATGTATTGCGACATGATCCACTATGGCAAAGTATCTTTCAATATGTATTTCAGTATATTGTGCAACGTTTGTCAAACTTACAGCCTTGCACATTACTGGATAATAGTAGTATAACTACCCTGCTGCTGAATGTTAAAGAATGGGAAAGGATAGTATCAAACATTTATTTATGGAGAAAGTAGAGAATTTGTTTTTTATCATTCAGTACACTAAGTGTTTATATTAATTGTAGATAACATTTTGTAATCCTTTTAAAAAAAAATATCACAGTGTTCCCTGGCAATATGCAGTTGGCTGTGCTGAAAATGGCAAGTACTGAAATGTAATAGTCCTTTCTTTTACTGTCCTGGTATTTCTTTGCCTTCTGTCTCATGGATGAGTTGCCAAGCTTTGGGCGGGCTGGGCTAAACACCAGCATTGGAATGAAACTGTAATTTCGTTGTTGAGATTTTTTATTTTTTTTGGTTTCATCCCAGAAATAGTGTCGGCAATAGATCTCTTTGAACCTTTTGAAACCAGATGACACTGCTTTGTCGGCTCTGCATACAAAGAGAGCTCATCTCTTCTCCCCTTCCACTAACTTTTTGATTTTCCCCTACAGCTGCCCACGGCACCCTCGAGTCGAAGCCCCCCCTTGAAAGGCCTTTTAAAGTCAAGGATTTCGACCGCGTTGAGTCAAGACGAAAGCCAACGCTCCCTTGCGGAATGAAGGTCACATGCTGAAGTGCTGACTTCTTTGTCTCTTCAATCACTATTGTGACTATTGTCCCTGCTCTACGGGCAATCAATAAGATTGATTGTTTATTCTTCCAACAGGTGGCGTTGCTGAGCTGGACACAAAACTTCCGCAGAGTAACGATCCCTCGGTGAGCTATGTGCAAAATTAGCCCAAAAACTTCATTTGATTACACCATCCCCTCTCCTTTTTTTACTGGGTAGCATTTCAATGTAGGATTGTTATCATTTGTGTCCATCTATTTCATTTCTTTTGAAAGTTTAATCTACTTTCATGTCTCCCTCCAATGCTTGAGGGCCCAGATGGCCTCTTAGCTTGCTTATGCCTAAGGCAGCCTCTGTCCTGATGGAGCGTGTCCTCAAAGATGTCAGATAACATCACATTAGACATTCTCAGTCAATCTACCACTTCCCTCCATCATTAATAGTAAGAATCCAATAAGATTTCGCTATGAGGTTGTTTTCCCTGCTATTGATTGGTTTATTCCCCCGATGATGATTTGCTGAGTAACATCAGAGATCCTGGAAGTGATTACTTGATGGCAACATCAAACACATGTATGTAATTCCAATTTCATCCATGGCCTATTGCCTATTTTAACCTGAAAAGTCCCTTGCTCCATCAAGACTTAACTCACTCTTGCTACACCTAACTGGCTCTACTTTTCCTTTTTAATGCACGAAAGGGACCGGCTGTCACAAACTACATTAGACACAGTGGACACCAGATGTAATTAGTCCAATTTGAGAACTAATGGAGCTTTGGACCACACCATAGCATTCGACCGCAAATCAGGGAAGGCCACATAAGTAGCAACTGACTGTGTGGAATTTGCATGTTCTCCCCCAGGCTTGTGTGGTTTTTTTCCAGGTAGTCTGGTTTCCTCCCACATTCCCAAAACATGTAGGGAAGGCTGGTTGAACACTAAATTACCCTTAAATATGATCTACTTGTGCCCTACGATTGGCTGGCCACCCATTCAGGTTGACCCCAAAGTCAGCTGGGATAGGCTACAGCACCCCACGCAAATATTGTGAGGGTAAGCGGTACAGAAAATGAACTAAGTAGTGCCATGACCATGGTGGAGTTTTGATGGATGGCGCTCATCTTGTCGGACTTGGCCTTGGACCCTCTCGTCACTGTAGGTGATGTCCCCATGCAAGATGATGTGTACTCCTGCATCTTTGTGACAGCTCCACACCAAATCACGTGGATGAGAGGAAGAGAGAGAGGGGGGAGGGAGAGAGAGAGGCTAGTGCCTGCCCGCCCGCCTTCCTACCCGCAGACGCACGGCTCGTCAATAGGATGCCAGAACAGAAAGCTCGTGTCTGGGTGGATTATCTTTTCTCCTCTGAAGAATGACTAGAAGCTGAATAAAGCTGGCCATAACGTCGATTTGATTTGGGGACGAGTAGTATGTGGCAGTGTGGGATTTTAGCACACGTGGAATGCGCCGCGGCGACGGGCAAGAGAGAGAAAGAGACACTGGTGCGTGTGAACGGTGCATTGTGGGGATGAAAAGGCGATGAAGACACCGAGGGATCTTCGTCACGGCCAAGGTCAGCCTGGAGCCTGGGTCTCACTATGTCCATCTGGGTGGGTGGTGCTTAGGGGTGGGGGCTCACAAACACTTTACTTTCTTGGGTATTTCTTTTTTTAAATCTAACTTTTTTACCCTTTATGCCAAAGGTATTGATATTTTTCCATTAACTACGATATTTTACATTTAACATTAGAATTATCGGTTACATAAGTGTTTTGTGATTCCAGTATTTCATCAAAAAGTTTGTTTTGCACACTAGGCATGTTTTTTCATCCTTTGTAGGCTACTTATTTAAGTCATTTGCTGCCATTGACTGTGCTAGATGTCCAAATCTTTTTGACTGGTAGCAAATGATCGCTGTCAGCCCTTCACAGCTGGATGTCATAGTTTAAATTAAATGTACATTTAACATTGTCATTGGTAGGCAGTGAGTCATATACTAGGATATATTGTTCATAGGAAATATTATATAAAAGTAATGATTCATCCTTCTTTATTCATTTTCTGAGCCGCTTATCCCTACAAGGGTAGCTGGGGTGCTGGAGCACCCTGAATTCCTTGCCAGCCAATCATATTGATAACAATAATGTTTAATATTAGACGATAATTATGTACACATATTTGAGACTTGGCGTCAATGCAGACATGGCATTTGGGTCATGTAGGCCACACTTGTAAAATGTTAATTAGGTGACCTACACAATAATTCACCCTGAAATAGGATTAACTCATTAAAAAAAAAGTGGCCTTTTTTTTGAATGTTGTTATTTTTGACCCTAATGTGTTGACTTTCACTCCACAGGATGTGATTACAGAGAACACACGTCTGCCAGTGGCGTGTATTTCTTGTTGAGCCCTCCAGCCCGGCGCTGTAACTTGGCTGTCTGTGACCCACAATCGAGAAACTGATCTTAACTTCTCGGTGTCCATGGTGTTGACCCCGGGCACCAGGAATGGTGGAGACGCTGAGTATCGCTGTCATCGGTGCTCCCGGAGTGGGCAAAACTTCCATCATTCGCCAGTTCATCTATAATGACTTCTCGGAGGTGTATACCCCGACTCGCTCCAGATATGTGTACCGACCCTCCGTCATCCTTAACGGGAGCATGTATGAGCTAAAGGTTCTGGATGTCCCGCCAATATCTTCCTTCCCATCCAGCTCCAGTCAGGTAAAGTAGCACTTAAATTTTTATTTTTATTTTTTATCTCCTGTTCATCAATACTAGTATTTTACTTGTAGTTACATAAAGAGTGAAAGTATTTTTTTGCCTCAAAATACAAAGATCTAGTAACAGTACAAAAATGGATATTTAAATATTTGTTTTTATTGATTTTAAAGTCTTGTGCCATAAATGAAAATTCCCTAAAGTGCAAATCTGCGCATTTAACATGGATATACAGAGTGCACCTCCAGGCATTAATCTTGCCTGGCTTTGTTTTTCTTACAGGAAACAATGTCACTTTTCGTGTACTTAGATCCGTTTTTTTTATTCTTCTTCTTTGGTATGCTGTCAAATTCCACAACACTGATATTTATTTCTTTTAGCACACTTAGATGTCCCTTGCGTAGTTGCTATGGAGACGCAATAGACTTAACGCTTCACTTTGACATTTTAAAGTGTCCCTAGTGAGAACAGAATGGGGCATTGTTATTTATTAACCACACCATGTCTTCCTCATCCCTCTTCAGCAAGACTTTGTACACTTACAGCTCAAATGCAGGGTGATGATTCATAGATTGGCGCAGCACTTGCTTTTCAAATTCAACCTTTTTAAAATAGAACCGCCTGCCCTCTAGTCGTGACCACAGGTCATATGGCACATATCATTATAGGTGGAAGAGAGGGCAGGCTGACAGTTTGGGTCGGTTTCAGCAGGTGGAATTACTCTTGCTCTCATTGTTAAGTCTTAGCATAGCTTTGTCTGTCTCTTCAAACGAGACCAGGTTTGAATTTTAGTCTGGGTCTTTACCTGTGATGTCAGAGCGCTTTTCATTATTATCCCTTTTAAGCCCAAATCACTAAATAATTGACAGCAAATTAAATTTCCTGAAACTCTGAGGCTGTAATGGTCCCTTGCCTCAAAAAGACTGCAACCTTTCAAATCATTCTCATCAGGGTAAAACGATATCCCATTGCTAAAAAAAAATAGATTATATATGATAGGTTTAACATTCCATTGAAAGAGTTTTCCCCCGGACTAAACAAAAGATCAAGGTTTGCGTGCCCTAAGTGCACTCCAAAATGTTCCAGTTGAGGGTTTGACTTCAAGAGTCTGACTTTTTTCAGGTGCCTAATCTCCAAGGTCACCACATTTAGTTGCTTCAAAATGCTGTGTGGTTCGTTTCTCAGATTGCTTTGGCATCACAACTATTAAGTTAAGCTGTTTGAACCATGGAAGTATAACCTATCACCCTGAGAGTTATCTTGAATAATTTCAGTGCAGGAACACATGAGAATTTGCTGATATGCTGAGATTCCTCACTCTTTATTGCATTAACGTTCACCCTCATTTTGTCATCTTAATACTCAATCCCCGAGGCTCCAAATGACATAAAATGCACCATATTCCGAAAACGTTTACAGCATCTATATAATCAAATGCCCACCTGAATTTTAAAGAAAATATGACTAACCCCCAAGTATCCAAACTCCAACTTTGCATACTCTTACTGGAAGGCCGTGAAGCTAACCATGCTTATTACGCTCAGTGGGACTCTGACCAAATTATAGCAATTACCACCACGTGCCCTAACTCGAACGAGACAATAGATGCAAGTCTTGGCTAGAATTCACTGGGCAAAATTCACATTTCTATCCTGCTACACGAATTTAAGCCTTAGCGTAATCAAGCATCTTATCCTTAAATCACAATGTGAGACTATGTAAACAGCGAGTCTAAATCAATATCACTAATGTGTGATATGGAGGATAAAGTAAGATGATAGGAATGTACCATTTTGGATACTGGGGTAGGGGATTTCTACTGTGACAATCTTATGAGGAAAAAACTGAACCGGATTTTACTCTTGTGCAATCACTCCACTTCCCTGCGTGGAAATCATTTTTTTTTTTGCACGAGGTAAGAAAAGTGGGTCTTGATTTCCAGGTTTTATTCCGCCATCTGGCGCCCTGGCAGAAATGTTCTTTTTGGCAATGGGCGATTTCAATGACGCTTTAACTCCCTTTTTTGAGGAGATGTAAGGGGATCAGGAACGAGACGCCACGAGTGTGCCACGTGTCCGCTGAAGTGTGGACCACGCGTTGAGTCACACGGGACGGGGGGGCTTTAAAGCACACAGATGTGTTGATTCCTATCGGAGAACCACTTCATCTCGGTGTGACGGGGATGCGCTCTGTCGTCCGTCACGGCCTCGGGTAGGCATCCACATAGAGAGAAAACCATTTAGCTGAGTGCCGTTGCAACATTTCTAGGAACAAGATTTAAGTGTGGCCTTTTCTCAGCAGATAACCTGCCAAGGTTCTAAGCCCTTTTGCCTCTTAAATTTACTCATTTTCTCATTCCAGTCATGGCTGGCTTGTAATAAAGGCTCCTTGCATTGTGTGTTCACGTCCTCTGTTCATAATGAGCAAGCTGATGAGACATGGCGTGTTTTTGAATCACCGCCCAGCTCGCTTTGGAGTGCTTCAGGCAGAGAAATGGAACTAGTTAAACTGAAATATTGGATATGAAGTCAAGTGTAGAAATTTTCATACCCTGCCCATGCTTTGATTCCAAGTCAATTTCCATTTGGTGAGTGAGAATCTTTGATATGGAAATGACTCAAGAAAGACTATTTACATGTTTTCTTTTTAGCATTTTGATGAAAAACTCAAATCCTTCTCTCTCTCTCCATTTGATCAGCATCCACAGGGAAAGAAATGTCTAAAAAACACCTATCAGTTATTACCTGTATTTACATGTAGAATTCTAACCACAGGTTCGGGGAAAAGAAGCTCTTTGCCTGATAAATGGCAGGAATAAGAGCAAACGGGGGAGCCAGAAGCCGTTCAGTGTAGTCAATTAGAAAGGTTGAATCAAGTGTAATGGGCACTGTTAAAGGACAAGTGACCAAATAGACTCCTCGAAAATGTCATGGTGGGTTGAGTCAGCACGCCTCTGTGCTTTGGAGCAATAACTCATCACTTTACGTTTATTTTGGAAAGAAATTAGCATATTAATGTCCCTTAAAAATCTGAGTCTAATATTGCAAACAAACAAGACTCCTATCTTTCTACTTTAAGGGTCGTGTAGGGCGGCTGTCTGTTCTGCTGATAATATTGAGTAGATGCCATAGTACATCAATGAGATGTGATAACGGCCTCGCAGTTGGCTTATTAATTCCCCTTTATTTCAGGCACTGGCGTCTGGACATTTGTCTTAGTGTTCTCCATCTATGTTAACAGCTTGGAATTACATAATTTTCCAAATGATGAAATTTTGAGCTTTACAAATATGAAACGCCCATTCCCCAAAGCACCTCTGGAAATGTCATCCAAAAATGTGGAATAATCTTTTTCCAAGAAATCAGTGATCAAGCAGATAGACTGCATGGTTCATTTGGATCACACTCTTCTTGATTCAAAGCTTAAATAAATAGTCATCCTGTTGTTCTGTCAAATGTACCTCAAGATAATGGTATCCTCACATAGGGAGGTGCTTCATAGGGTTCATTAATGTATTCTGATTCTACTGAGAAGCATATTACTTTGGACTCACTGTGGGTGAGGTGTATTTTGACATTTAAAAAGTGAAACATATTGACGCTAACACAATGAATGAATAGAGTTGGCAAAGAAGCAGAAAATATTTTCAAACAAACCATTTTTATATTCATGTGAAAAATGGACTGCATTCGAATGATTTAACGAAGCTTCCTTTATTATCTTATCTCGACCACATTTCCCAAAATAAGTCTGGTAATTCTTTTTTTGTCTAATAAGCAATTGTCTCTATAGTGTGTAGAACAGTGTGAATTTTTCAGAAGGTTTTGTGCTATACAGATCTACAGTTCTTGTTAAGGTCCCTGTTGATTAACAGAAGTTTTTATCCTCAGTGGACGATATATATTTTAATTGCAAATCTGATTGGTTGACCTATGCTTGAGGCTAATTACATTACACCCAAACCGTCATAGGTTACATGAGTATCCTCATGATTCCAATGGGGCTCCTTAAATAAGAGACTTGCACCGCTTTGTGGTTTGCTGTTGTCAGGGAAACGTGTTGTGTTTTGGCTCTTGTGGAAACGAGCAGATGCTCTTTTTCCCTCCCAGAAGTCACCAAACAGTAGCGCCACACTTGACAGCCGGGCTCCCGCAAGCTCCGGCAAACATGCCAAGACATGCATTTTTAAAAATCCACTTGACTTCATCGGCACTGTGCAAAATCCTCTCCCTTTTGTTGTGATCATCTATGGAGAAATTCTCTCACTGTGCCCATCTTCCTCCTCCCCCATCACCCTCTCCCTCCTCTTCCTCCTCCACATTTAAAAACAGGCTGGGACCACACAGAGGATATGAGATGAGAATACAAGATGCAAGAGCCAGCGTTTGTCTCCCTCTTGTCAGATGAGGAGGAGCTGTATTGACAAGCTGTTATTAAGTCACTTGTCCTATTAGTCTACTCCCCCCCCCCCCCAAATGCTCTTCCTTTGATGTCAAATATGTCAGTGTTGCACGTTTGCCTCCATGTTTGAGCAGCCTCATTAACTCTGCAGATGTGTGCGGTCCTCACCCTCCTCTGCCAGTCGCGCTCCCTCCAATGTGTTTGCATTTCCATCTTTGCAAGTTACACCAATCCTCTCCCTGGCGCCTCTCCGCCTTTTGTTCTTATTTGTATTTGTGCAGCGTGAAGTCACATCTTCAACGTGACGATAAGATTCCCCACGTCGCAGTTTTGTGTTGGGGATGGAGTGCTGTCATGTAAATACAACAGTGGAGGAGATTTGGGCTAATTAGAGCTATCATTGCTTCTCCAAGGAAGGGTGAAATGTTAATCAGAAGTATGAAATGAAAATTAGATTCCTAATCAATTCCTTGATGTGTTATTTTTCCGAGTGCGGTGGCTGGCAGGGGAATCACAAAAACAAAACCTCCTTGGATGGTGCCAAAATTGATGTGTAGTGATCAATTATGATGACCTAAGTGTTCTGTAGCCTGGAAGATAACATCTGTGGAAGTTAGTGATTGGCCCCACCAAAATAATTGAATTACTCATCAAATTTGATGATGTGCAGTTTTCTCCGAGCCAGTAAGGGAACAAAAGTTAAGACGAAGCATATTAGAAGTTGCATCTTTAATTCAAATAGGTCATGACACATTAAATCTTTAATGTTTTCTTCCGTGCCAGTGAGCGTTAATATTTCCTATAAAAGGATTAAGGCTGAGCTCGTGATATTTTTTTGCATCCTTCCTTTGTCCTGCTTCTCTTCAATTAGATGGTATGAAGGTAAAGGGATAAAAAAAAATACAGACTCCACTGGATTACATGTGCGAACCATTCAATCATAGCGGCGCCCTGATGGTTTCGAGGAAGAAAAAAAAAGTTTCATCCGAGGTCATCTTTCCATCTTCACAAACATTACTGCAATGCCTCATTTCTACTTTCCACATTTCCAGCCTTGACATCACAGCCATTTAAAAAAAAATCACTCTTTCCATCATCTTTTTGCGTAATGTAATTCGATGGGCAATTTATCAAGACTTGCAGAGTTGGTGGAATTTGGTGATCGATTAGCTCACTAATGCAAAGATGTGTTTTGTTTACATCGGGATAAAACATTTTCTGCAGTGCTGTGTCTTATAGCTGTTACAAATGTATGTATGTTAGACAAAAAAATGTTTTGTGTGGCCTGTGTGGATGAAAACACATTTGTTGGATTTCCTCATGGGCCCCAGCTAGGACATTGCACTTTATGACAGACACTCACTATGGTTTATGTCTTTGCTGGGGGTCATCCACCCAGCGGGAGCAATTCTTACTTTCCAATGACCTTGAGCCCAAGCGGAATAATTATACGAGCTCAAGCTGTTCATCCTATCTCTATTATTACTGTCCATTCCATTTTTTCCCTTTTTTAATGTATAAATATAAGTGTAGTTAGTTTTGTAGCCAATGTATCGGGCCACAATAACCGCAACTACTTACATTATTAACCAGTAGAATGCCTTGTCACAAGAATTTGTAAGCGTTGGATAAGCGGTTTGGGAAATGAATGAGAATATGTATGCAGATCCTTCAAAATCATGTGACCGTAAAACTGCCACGGTTTTACAACAGAATAAAAGTTGCTGTTCCTGTGGAAAAATGAACCTACACATCAATATGTCTATCATAAACTCGATCACCAACAAGGCTGATAAGCAAAAATCTTGTTTGACACCAAAAATGCATTTTTATTTTTATGATTATGACATCTACCGTCAATAAGTAATTTTTTTCTATTAATAGACATCCAATCCGTCTGCTAAAGTGTATCATTCTTGCATTATCTGTTTGAATTCCATATTATATGAATCTGTTAATACAAATGCATAATCCATTGCTTTTTTTAAATTATAGTAATCAATTTGCAAATACACTCATACCAAGAAAAAAAATGCACTTCAATCAAACAATGCAAATAGCTAGTGTCTAAATGTTTCAAAGTATGAAAGAATGACCTTTCTTCTGGTTATGAAATGTCCAGGAACACACATTAAAATAATGATTTACTATCTGTCCATGTGTGTCCTCCAGGAGTGGCTGGATTTACGTTGCCGCGGCGTTCGCAATGCCAACGCCTACATCCTCGTGTACGACATCTGCTGTGTGGAGAGTTTTGAATATGTGAAGATGATCAGACAGCAGATCGTAGAAAACAGGTTTGGTTAACACAAAACTTTCCTTAGCCAGTCCCTTTATCAGCGATGACATTCCGTTATCTTGAAGAAAGCTTACAATTTCAGCCAAGTGATAAACACCTTTGTGGCAGCATGACAGTGATCGATAGGCCGCCGATGCTAATACTTTATCTTTTCATTCCATACACCCCCTTCAACATCTGAAAGTTCAGTAATGACATACGGTTCAATCCTTGCGCATGCGAGAGACTTCAAATGTGACGCGAGATTCAACGATGACTTTTTAAGATGCGACAAAGTGACAGGAGATGGAAATAACACTTGGCAAGGCTCCTACGCTACATTAGGAACGGAATAATGGATGACTTCATTTGGTTTGCATGGTGCTTTACGACTACTTTGCCCCCGCGCTGCCGTTGACCCACCTTGGTGTTAATGTGAAAAGTTTATGGCCCGTGTGGTAATTGCTCTATAAACCAAAGCTGGGAGGAAAAAAATATACATGAGTACTAGATGCAGCACACGTGTGTAATCACATACTGCAATAAGATCTGAAGCATGACAAGGTGGGAGAATAGTTGTTTCTAATAAGAAAATATTCCACTTAATTTAGACAGAATGCACACTGTTTAGTTGCACGCTAAAAAATGTATATATATATAGATTATATTTTTCTTTGTTTAGCTTGCAGGCAAAATTTTCAGTAAATCTTGGTCCTTCCGAATATACTATTTGTATGCAGCTTGTGATAAGAAGAAAAAAAGTGTGATTACTGTGCTGTGTTTTTCCCAAGTCTTCTAAAATTTCACCTCAAGGCTGCAAAATCATTCTGTTGAAGCCTTTTTAGTGTTTCTAGCTATCGTGCCATCTGTCCTGTCAGATGTGCTAATATGCCCGGTTTTGCCATAAATGAGGCACACGGTGACAAAGAGAAGGCCTTATTAAGTCCCTAAAAGAGGAACAAATAAATTGTTTGAAGTGCAGCTGTCATTGTCCTTCACACACAGTCGCACAATTACTAAAACACTACTAAAATGTATTTACATCAGTTCTATTGTGTACATTTTATAAGGTTAATCCATTTAAGTCATTTTTTCCTGCATTTTTGGACCAAAAATGAACCAAACTCATTTTTCCTGAATTTTTTGGACCGAAAATGAACCAAACTGAGCTCTTCAAAAACCCACCCTCCATTAAATTTTAGTACTGTAGCACACCCTGATATTGACGATCAACGAGATGTTTCTAATCACACTCAGTGATCACTCCTCCTCCCAAATTCATGCCCACTTGTCATTTCTTTTCTCTCTCCATATTGCTTGTAAGCATTTCTGCACAGATTGGTTGGTGGTAGACCAAATACCCGCCCCCTCTTCCCCCTTCGCGTTGTAGGGCCCATGAGGTCTCCAAGTCCGCCCCCTCACTCCTCTGAAGAAAGGCAGGCGAAGCTGCAAATAGCTCAAGCTTGCAAATGCGCAGCACCCACATGCTAATCATGCATGTCAAACTTTGCAGGGAAGGCAGCAGCAGCAGCGAGGTGCCCATTCTGGTAGTGGGCAACAAGAGAGACCTCCAACGGCAGCGTTTCATGCCCCGCAGGGCCGTGTCGGTTCTTGTCAAGAAAACATGGAAGTGTGGCTATGTGGAATGCTCAGCCAAGTTCAACTGGCACGTTGTTCTGCTCTTCAAGGAGCTGCTGGGCATCGCCGTGGCGCGTGGCCTGCGGCAGAATCACACCTCCATCCGCCTGCAAGGGGCGCTGCAGAGGAACCGCTGCACCGTCATGTGACTCTCACCTTAGTGCGTGGGGCAGGGCGTGGGGGGGTTCAGAGGACCTCTTGATCTAAATGGCTGGAAATTTAATACCCTGTGGCCTCCTGCTTTACTGAGCTGATATATTTCCTAATGAGAATTACTAGACGCTGCGCTTACACGATTACATTCACCACCCGCTAAGCAGGCGCTTCCGACTTTCATTTTGCGCTTCACTTTCATGGACGTCACAGAGGAATTGACATGACACACAACAAGGCCTTATTGCCTATGTATTGCACAGACACCCAGGTGTCTGATTTCTCACTTGGCTTATTGAGGCTTGCTTTGCAGCCTGATTGGAAAGAAACCTTTTTTTTGGCCAGACTCGAAGCAGAGAAGCAGCAATATTGGTTGAGTCTTCCTTTTGAATGTGTCAGAAGAAGGCCAAGACTAAATGAAGAGATATTATAGGACGCTCTCTTCACAGTTGGAATAAAATATTTCTAGATTCAGTAAGGTAGCGTAACCAACCCGTCCTTAATACATTCCTTCCCAGGCCATTATGCACCTACCAGGATTTTTTGTTTAGGCGAAAGGTGTTGTGTAGTTGTCATGCTGTGGAAAATGCTGCAGTCCCTTATCGTGATGTACTGTAGGACCCCCAATCCTTACTCTACACCACCCCTTGTAATCAACCCCCTCTACTCAGTTGCTGGTGAATACATTAAGGCAAGAAAAGGGGGCGACAGAGTCTGGGATGAGGCACGCATGCGGGTTTTGTTTTGTGCAAGTGTGTGTGTGTATGTGTGTGTGTATGTGTGTGAAAAAGAAAGGGCATGCTTGATTACTGACATTCGAGCAAGCCAAAGGACAGAAAGAACAAATGAGGAGCAGATATGGGATGCTTTGGCTAAACAAGGAGCAATAAAAATTCCACCTGACATAGAAGACATTGTATTGTATTTTAAAAACAGTCGATTAAACCCATCCACGCACAAAAATGCTGCAGCCGTGCTCCAAAACGTCTACCAAATACCACACAGACAACTGTAATCAAGCTTTCCTACCAGGATATTTACAGTAAATGGCATTGTGAGATTTACAGTTTGCGAATATAGCTGCACTGAACATTATAGATGACTTGTTTGCAGAATATTAAATGACACGTAAATAAAAGGGATTTTTACTTGCATGCTATATTGATGGCACTAGAGCCAATAGGTCAGGTTTTAATTGCACTGATGTGAACATTTGATATTGTGTTTGACTTAAATTTATTTTTTGTATCACTTGGTCGTCGGACTGTTTGAGCTGCAGAGTTGAGTGATTTTTTTTATACTGGCATGCAGTGTTGATCCTCCTTTCAGGGTGGATTTCTGTATCAATATTTTGGTTTGAAATCTTAAAAACATGTAGCAGCAACTTTGTGTAGCATGAATTCTCATCAAATTGTCTGTGTTTCCAAACAAAAAGGGCTACATTTTTTAAAATAACTGGTATTTGTCTTATGATGCTAGTATTGTGATGTTTTGACCTGATAAATTAAATGCATTTGGGAACATTTCCTTTTCATTTTGTGTGGTCTCACTGTGGAAATATTTTGGCAATACTGCCATCTGATGGACAATTCAGCATTGCGTTCACAATTTTAGGAGTTACATCAAGCTCAGGTAAGTATTGAATGGAAAGTATTCTTTTTAAAGTGCAAATTGAAAATATTTTGAAAAAATACACACACACACACAACTTTCAGATCTTATTTTTGTTTTATCTTTTCACATTCCATTTCTTTTGCTTTCAGATGTTTGGGATCTAAATCGGAAAATTATTTCTACTAGCAATAAGATGCAATGAAAATAAGGTAAATATACCGATATGCATAACTAGTAAGTATAATAATGTAACTTTTGAGACATGGTCAATCATTCTCCACTAGAGGGCACTACACCCCTGCTTCCACTTAAGGGGCATTTTTTGCTCCATGTTGTGCGATGAGATGCTCTCCGATCTGTTTGGAAACACTGGTTCTCTTTGGCCTAAGCAGTTAAAAGTGTTTTAATCACTATCCGATCTCCAATGTTTATTACGTATGGCGTCATGTAAAAAAGGAGGTGCCCTTGCCTCGCCTCGGCTTTTTCTCTCGCTCGGTCTACGTCCGGACCCTCTTCCGCCGCCTCGCCCTTTTGTCGGCGCCGCCTTGCTCCATTCCACCCGGGCGGGGCTGCTGCTGTTGCGGACTCCCGTAGTCCGTGTCGCCGGCTAAAAAGTGCGCACGACTGGGCTGAGCGGAGGATGAATGAGCAAGGGAAGAGCTCGGCATCTGCGGCTGCCGCGGCCCCACCAGCGGCAGGCTCGGATACGCATAAAGGGTGGCTTTTTAAATGGACCAACTACCTGAAAGGATACCAGCGGCGATGGTTCGTTCTCAGCAACGGCATGCTTTCCTATTACAGGTAAGGAGACGCATTTACGAATCAACAGGATTTCTGAAAACAACTATACTACTACTGTAGTAGTAGTCATGGAGGAGGCGGGGTGCATCACTCAGTATATATACAGCTGGACGTTCGCGGTACCTGGCTAGCAGGCTAACGCATTAACGCTGGCTGACAGCCACAACAACGTGGCCGTTTTGTTTTAGGTTGGTGGCGGTGACAGCGCGTCCCTTACGCCGACAACTCGATCGCTTCCCCAACTACGATGGCTGACAAATGTGGCCATTGTGGACAACCACGTCTGTCAGTGTTAGCTTGCCGGGCTAGCTTGTTTTCATTCATTCATTCATTCATTTGGAAATTCTAAATGGATTTGTCACTTATTCATTGTTTCAGGTTTAATTGCTAATACAGGTTGATTTTTTTTGTTTGTTTTGATCTTTATACGTTTCTGATCTGATTGCAATGTGCAAGACAATTTACTGTAGAAATCCCAATCAATGTGATTGTCTACCTGTGGCTCAGGTGTTTTTCGTTTGTTTGAATGCTGGATCGTTTCAGATTTTAGAAAGTTTACATTGCATTTCTGTCAAATTTTTTTTTTTTTATTTATTGTGATGATATAGATTTGTTTGTCTACTTGGGCCACTGAGATGCAAGGGCAGTATAAAGTATGACAGTTTACACTATAGGACATCTGACTATTTTTGGTCATTAAAACAATAACAACAATCCTCAGAAGACTTGCTCACATTTTATGTTCTGTAGGCCAACAACATTAAAATTAGGTATACATGATCCTAAATGTGATGTCCACAAATGTGAACTCCATGGCTTAATTATAATTATATTGCACATATATTTCTATAAATAAATACAATTACAATATAATAAAACATGAATACAAGTAGAAATACACTCTTGCTTTAGCCCACATAGTATGGTCAATAACAACCGATGAGTTAAAGTAATGCCCAGTCTCCATTATGTCTATCAGCAAGCAAGATATAATCATCTTTTCTATAATAAATGTTTCTTAGCTGAATCTACGTATAACTTTTACAGCCATATAGCTGTTTAAAGCGAATAGTGTTCATGTCAAACTTTTGATTGATTGGTAAAATAAGTGTTACAAAGCCAATGCTATTGTATCAGCATCCTTTTTCATGAAGCCTCAATGCCTGCTCTCATCGGCTCCTTGTTATTTGACACAGGGGTGTGGGTGTCGGAGCCTGTGGTGAAAGGAGAGTTGCCTGTTGCCACTGCCCTCTATAAATAGTGAATTATGTTGTGAGGCCATTGCAATCCCTGTGTGACATCTGAGCACAGATAAATTGGCATTTTATTCTCTGCCTGGGTCCACTGTGTGTCTGACCTGAGGGCTTTTGAGTTTTCTTCTGTTTTGTGTTAAGTAAAATGTTAGGTTTCATCAATACAGACATATTTAGTGTAAGCATGTATGTTGACAAAGGTGTTTGTATCCTGTGGTACCAAAAGATAAAAATGTTAGAATGGTTTGGGATCATTCCAAACATCTCACTTAAAGTTATATTGCATGTCTAGATGACTGAGAGGAATGAATTGGAATATTTTCAGACATGATAAAATTGACAAATTTATGTTTAGCTGTTTGAGAAGCCATACTCACTGTTATAGTGGTGTTTTTAAAAGGTCACATTTTATCATAATTACAATCAATGGCGTGCTCAGCCTGTTAAATTGTAATAATTTTTATTGAGGTGCGCCTCATTTTGTGGCCTCAAGTTTGACTTTTATTTTTTAATTCTCTGTTAGTCTCATTTTTAATCTCCCAATTTACTTTTCCTTCTAGTTTTAACATTCTCAGCTCTTCTTACACGGTTCTTCAATAAGCTCAGGCTGGCTGTTTTAAGAAGATTATAGGGCATTAAAAGGCTAAATGCTGCTTATCTGCCATATCAGTGAATCTGCTCTGGTCTTTCATGAAAGAGCATGTCTGTCACATTTCCCTCAACCACAGGAAAGAAGAGGCTCTGCGAGGAAAGGGTAAATGGTGTCAGCATTGTTAAGTCACAATTTCTCCAGTACAGCTCACCACAGTGTTGCTGGTAACAGTAAATCAATTTGGCTTACATTCCACAGCAAGGGAGTGTAGGCTGTTTGACGACTGACGCGTCAGGTTTCATAACAATACGAGGAATTCGAGAATAGGTACAGCTCATCATTGCTTGTTTGCAACGTTCCTAGTAACACAGAAGTTGTTGTTAAGCTACCATTTTAAAGAGAAGTTTCACTTCTCCTAAATGCACATAAAGGAGGTTCCGCAGAAGAGCTGAAATGAAATGAAAGAAACAACAACCCACGGCTTTTCGCTCCTAACTAATATAATAAATTGGTTTCTAACAAGGGTAAAAATACATTAGTCGCTTGATCAGTATAGATATTTAGGCTTTTTGGCACCTGAAAATTCTAATTTAAATTGTTCCATCTATCTAGTTGCGGATTTTTGTTTTCAACATATTTTGTCTTCCCAATCTTATTTCCCTTTTGTCCTCCTCAGCATTTCTCTGATACTTTCCTGCTGTGTTTTTGTGATCCAGCATTGTGAGCCACAACAAAGTTATCTAAATTCCCCAGCTGGATCTTGTGTTGTTTCCCCCGTCCTGTCCCTGTACGCTCTCTGTCTGTTATCCGCTACCTCTTGTTCTCTGGTGAATTTTTGTTTTATGGCAATTTTCACCAAGGACAGGTAAAATACAAACCCATTTCTTGGCTCTCGTGCAACATGCTTTCAGATATTTCATTTTTTCCTGCCTTGCACGATGTATAGCCCCCTAGGTTTTGTCATAACACCCCACTGCGAAGCTTTGGATCTCCTCTTCCACTTCAAGCATGTTAACCCATTAATCATGAGCACCGTGTATCTGAGCTGGAGAGATGAGACTTGTTTTTGGACCCCATACCCCCAAGGTATTGTCTTCACAGCTGAATGTGTTGCTTGTTGCAGCCTGGGACCAGCAAATAAAAACTGCATGAGTGGAAACAACGCCAGCTCCTACAGACCATAATGAGGTGGCAGCCACCTTGTATGGTGTCAACTGTGACCAGAGTTGATGGCAAATTACGTGCTATGTGAGGCCTCACTCTTGAAGATCGATCTCATGACTGTATGCGCCTAGATGAGACGAACATTGGTCGTCAGAGGAGTGCATTGTGTTCTTACTTCAGACAACCTTTTCTGCGAGCTTGTGATGTTACGGATGTGGGTTAATAAAGCTTTTATAGACGCTGCTCACTAATTAAGTAATGGTTTTTGCCTCCAGCTGGGATTATCAATCGGAAAAATGATACATACATTTTCCCCCTGTTTAGTAAATTTGATATGCTAAGTCACAAGGGGCTATTTTTACAAACTTGATAATATACAGTGATAAGTCTTGTGCAAATTTCAGAATAATATTATAAAAACTTTTTCCAGTTGTAAGTGATTTAAGCAAAGATACAGTTTATTTCTACTGAGCTAAAAATTGTCTCAGGAAATGTTTATGATTTTGTCAATGACCATTTAGTTTTTGTTTTGCGTTGTTTGGGCGGAAACTAACAGTATTTTGCCCATGTGTGTTGGCAGCAGGGTTTAGTTGTTCCTTCCAACCACATAATCAAAGTCTTTGAGCACAAAAAGGGAAAAAGCTGTTTGTTTTCTAAACATTGAAGGCGCCCGTTGTAGTCATGCATACTTTAAATATTTCTGTCCTCAATTTGCCCCCTTATGCATGTTTTCTGTTGCAGGACACAGGCAGAAATGGCACACACTTGTCGTGGGACAATCAACCTGGCCACCACTCACATCGACACAGAGGACGCTTGCAATATTGTGCTGAGCAGCAGTGGTCGGACGTACCACTTGAAAGCTAGTACTGAACAGGAGCGGCAGCGATGGGTCACAGCCCTTGACTTGGCCAGAACTAAAGCCATTTCCATGATGAATGACCAATCTGGTGAGTAAGTGTATATTTGGTGGATAAACTCGACCTAGTGACCAGTCTATCATTACTTGTTAACAATTTTGAGTGGAATTGCAATGATTTATTTTGAATCTGTCTGGTTTGCCTTATATCTAATTAAGTGTTCATATTGCTTTTTATATAGCCATTTTACACTGAAAGTCAATATAAAGATAATAGACTTTTAGATGCAGGTCTCATTTGTGCCCTGATTGTTTGACATTCAGCTGAGGGGAAGTTTCTATTCACATCCTTTCTTTTACATCATTGACGTTTCAACATGAGCCAGGAGAGGGCAGCCAAGTATCCTCACCCCCTTTTGGGAAACAAAGCAGAGGTCCATGGATCATGACAACAGAGCATTGTCCTCTCCAAAGACAGGCATGCATGCTTGGCTGCTGTTTGTGGTCAGAGGCTGTGGGAAAAGCTGGAGGAGAAAGGCAGACCCTTTTCCTACTACTTTTCTTCCGGGCTCCATCCAAAAGCCTCATTGTTCCTAATAGGAGCTGATTGATAGAAGGAGCAAGGCTAAATATTCCTCTTGCCCCAATTTGAAAGTCAGATGACTAAATATAGACGAGGATTGCAGCCTAGCAGTACCAGTAGGTATAAGAGATGGGAATTTCATCCAAGGATATAATTCCACTTTTATAATCCAGGGTGCTTTATATATATGAATTCTGGTTAATGACCTTGAACATATTTAATTGGGAGCATCGCTATGTTGCTACAGTGAAGTTCTCGGGATTTATGTTCAGAATTTGTTGAATCCACAAATAACACAAAATGTAAATTCCCTATTACATTAATCAATATATAGTTAGATTGATAAATGACAGGGAACAAATGGAAAATGCAGTACATTAATGCACCAATGCAACTAATGATTGAAAGAGTTCTTATCAATCCTCAGTTTATTAAGAGAGATCCTTTTAAGAATAATTCATTTATTTTTGTCATTAATAATTCAGTTGATGCAACTAGTAGTCATTCATCTACTTAAGCATGAGGTTTTTTTTTTTACAGTTAAGTCTTCATTCCTATTAATTTGGGGATTTTATTTTTGTTCAGACTGGATAATTTTAAGAGCATTTGGGTTCGTTCAGCAGATGGCACTGTTCATTCAGTGTGTAGATTTTTTTGGGGGGGTGCTCACTACTGTTAACCCGTGTCATAGTTAGAAGTTGGTAGTGTGTAGACAAAACTGTTCTTAAGATTCACTGTTACCGTTCTTTCAAATGATACATGAACCTCAAATAGACAAAAGATGTGTTTATAAAATGGATTTTGATCATTTGAATATTGCTCATCAATATAACTAATTATATTAAACTAACTTTCTCTGTTTGGAAATGAGAAACAGTGGATTAACCTAGTTGGGTAGAAATCTGAATATATTCAGTTTAACTGGTATTTCCACTACTAAAATTCTACAATGTGCCTTTTTTATCGAGCCTATACAAGGAGAGATACCGTTTCTCATTCTTTTGGTAACAACAATATGGTTCGACTTATTTTCAATATTCTATTTGAAATGGATGTTCAGGGTGTGCTTATTATAGTTACATATGGTACTTAGCCATAAAAGATTCTCCATTTCAATATATTGCCACCTGCCATGAAATTTTCTAGCTGCATTTTAATTTTGTATGACTTCTTTATGCTCTCTCCATGGTCCTGAATTTGTGAGAATGTGGAGAAAGATCAGAAACACCATCACGCTTTCATTGCTGCCTATTCACCCCCTCCTTTCCTTTTTGAAGATCACACCCCCCACGCACCCACTTTCTGTCTCTCCCACTCTCTCCCCCTTTCTCTCCAGTACTCGCTCTTCTTCCTTTGCTTTCTCACGCGGTGTCTGGTTATCCCGCCTCCTCTTAGTACCCATGTATCGCTTAGCGAACACCTTATTTTATTAGAGCTACTTTTCTGATCACTTGTGATCAGATCATTTTTTTTAACGATTATCTTGAAAGGTACGAGGGGACAAAGTTAAAGGATAAATACCAGGCTTGCTCCTGTAAGTATTGTGGCTCATTTTCGTCTCCCTGTGTCTGTGTGTTTGGGTGGTGTGGTCTATGTGTACATTAGCTGCTCTCTATTCTTGAACCTAGCTGGTGGCAATCAGCCACATCTGTCTTTTCCAGTACTATACTCCTAATAAATTGACCTGAATAGTGAGAAAATACAAAGACATGACAAATTCTTCAATGTAATTTTCTTCCTTGTGACTCTCCCCAGTGAATTTGGAATGCTAATGAGTTAATTAATGGGTTAAAAAGGGCTTATGAGAAACAGTATGCACTGATGTTATACAAAGAAAAACAATATATTTACGTAGTATACTGTGCCTAATAAATTGGATCTAATTAATTTGCCTTATTTATTTATTTTGTTACCAGTTTCTGTGAGGTTGTCTTTTGTTTTTTAGGACGTTGGTAAAATTAACATGTCATATATTTCATATAAAATTAGGAAAAAGACAAATTTCTTATTTGCTTGGTTTGTTGAACTGAATGCACAGAGGAGCAGAGGTTATTATGGCCAAATATCACATTAGTAATTGGGTGTTTTTGCTTCAGTGCCTCCTCTGACATGCTTCTGGGTTTTATGGTATATTTTACAGTCCGCCAATTTTTCCCTGTCAGCAATTCTTACCTCATTCCAATGCCACCACAAACCTTTGCTGCTTTTTATAAATTTATATACATGATATTGTATCTATAAACAATTGACAATGTTGAATCAGTGAAATACCTTCATGAAGGTTGCTCGCTACCAACCACATCTTCTTTGCTCTAATTATTGAGACTACTGAACTGGCATTTTACCATGTGAACTGCATTTAATGTAATCTGCTTTGTAGGTAGACTGTCACATTTGAGGAAATAATCATTTTAAAATTACGTATATGGTGTAGTTAAGAGAGTTTCCTCTTGCCAGCTGGATTTGGTTCTGACTTGGATGAAAAATCTGAATTGAATGCCTTTATTGTCTTTATACTTTAGTATCATAATGCAGGTGCAATGAGATTTAAAGTTTTTCTTGTACTAATTGTACTTCACTGGGGATTTCTGTTGATGATATGTGATATTAGGATGTACTTTCTTGTAGGTTCAAAACTACACAAACTACACCTCTCAATATGGCAAAGTGACCTGCTGTGGAAAAAAATATGGGAATAAGGGCGCTGTTAGAATAATGTTAGTCTTGTCTTGACTGCTCTTTTTGGTGCACTTGAATAAGTTACTGGATACCCTCGAACTCAGCGTACGGGTGTGATAAATAGTTATGCAGTAACATGAGAAATTCCAAATGAAGATGGAGCTTCATTTTGGTCATGAGAACGATTCTGACCAAGAGGCTAGGCATAGTGCACTTAATAACTTTCACTTGGCATAGAAACACCCATCTGACTTAATATTTCATAGCCTAATCTGATACATGGGTTTCTTTTGGAAGCATCATAGCCTAACTTAATAACACGCCATTTAGCTTTCCAGAAATAGCTGACTTTTACTGTCAGTAGCAGACAGACAGTGGCAGTGGGGAGGGCAGTGCATTCTGATTTTAGTTGAGTAGATGACTGTTGGCCGGCTCGGTCAGTCCGCTCTCCACTATGCTTCAACTCCCTCCCTCCCTCCCTCCTTCCCTCCCTCACCAATCTGCACTGCATTGAGCGTAGAGGGCAACTGAAAATGTGCACGGCTTTGAGGACGCGTGCGGCATATGTGTTTCCGGAAGGAGCTCAGGATAGAGGATGGGATTGACTGGAAGGAGGATCTGCATTCCTTCCCCGCATCCTTGTGGTGGCACTGCTCGTATGTCCGTGAATATGCATGTGGGTACGTGTACACTGCAATGCTGACTGCAAAAAGTGGCTGCCTCGGCGCCCCCTCTACTCTGCGATGCGTTTCGAGGAGCGCGGCGTGGAATCGAGTTCGCGCAGAGTGGGATGAAGGGCCGGAGATGCTGGGAGCCCAGAAGTGTCCGCTCCCTCTGTGCCTCGAGCTGCTTCAGTAAACTCAATCGGGGTCAGTACCGCTCTGGCTAAAGCTGTGGCCGAGAAACACAGAATTGTCGCACTTTTTCCTCCATCTGTCAAACAAACAAACCAAAAAAAAAAAGAAAAAAATACCTTCCGCGTCATGCCATGTGATGCAATCACCCATCCATCTCACGCTGGCAGCATCCGACACCAATGATGCTTGGAATCATCATCAGTCCTCCTACAATGCAGCGATTGCAGGTATATGCTGTAATTGGCAACAATGCAGCCTGTCTTGCAATTTGCCCTTTCACTGCATGCTTTGTTCAATGGTTTCTGTCTTTCTTCCCTGTGATTTTTAACTTGTGCTTCCCCGCTCTTCTTTGGGATGCTTTCACTTTCCATTTGCATGTTTGGATGAGCTACAGGCTGCATGCCGATGTAACACACTTGTTTCTTGACGTGTCTGCAGACTATTTCTAGATCATTGCTTTTGTGATAACTTTTTCAATGTAAAAGAAGTACAGTATACTTAGATTCAGGACTTTCTTAATAGAAAAAGTTGCTATAGTACTTTTCTTTTCTACTTCTCAGAATTTTTAGATATCTTTTTCCAGCCTCTGGCAGTATTATGTTGAGCACCTGTGCTCTTCCGCCTGGGGCTTTCTGCCTCCGCTAGCTGCTGTTTGTTCACTCAAATGAGTTTGACTTTGGCACTACAGATGGTATTGTATTAAGGATTTTCACTGTCATCTTCAGCACTCCTTATTATTGAAAGGAACTCAAAAAATGAGTCACAGCCAATACATTTTGGGCATGAACATTAGTCATAGTGAATACTGCCGCCGGTTCCTATAACAACCTAAAGAGTGAGTGTTGCAGAGAACTCCACCGACTTTGAACACGAGTTGAAAAAAGTGTGGATCACTGCTTTTGTGTTTGTGTGTGTCTGACGACACAAGCTGCAGTTTCTCTAATTAGCAGAGTGTGCTTTGACAAGCAATAAGCGTCCTTTCCTCGATACGCAGTCGTACATCACAGCAGTTTTCGTAAATATCTGACAATGGAGTACATTTTGCAAGCTAAAATAAATAGAGTATGAACATATGCAACTCAACTCATAGCATTTTACAATGTAAGGTAAGATTTAATTTAACTACTTCATGCACACCACATTTAATCCCTGGTTATTTGGTATGTGGGTTATTAGTACAAAATATTTGCTTTATCATACCATTAGGATGCCCTGATAACTTGAACTCTCAGGTTAAGTGCTTTTCTGAATTCAAGTATCAAGAGAGCTATATTGGTGGCACCATTTGAGTGTCCACATTGGATAATCATTTCCTACTGTACAGTGTGGAGAGTGTTCAATCATTTTAAATGTGCAGATATTAACAAGCATACTTTAAAGTGCTTCTGGCGACCAGTACGACCTACGGGTTGCCATTGGAGAGCGTGTCAGAAGACAGCAGGAACTACAACAACTTCAACACCTGCCTCGCGTGCAACTACCAGCTGCCATGCAGCTGCAAAGTCTCCAGACCCCCCCTCTCCTACAAGGAAGGGGGTCAAGCTTCTACCTTCTGTGTTTTTTTGTGTCTCTAACTGAGGACCAACATACTCCGGCTTGTTTGGTCCATATACTATTAATCAGAGCAGGAATCCATCCTAATCCTGGACCAATCCCTGGACCATTAACCTACGTCTGTCCTGTTTGTCAAAAAAGAGTTTATAATCATACTAAGTCGGTAAGATGCAGCAACTGCCTCGGCTGGTGCCATCTGCGTCAGAAGAACAAATGCAGCAACCTCAAGTCAGAAAAGGAATACTCAGTCAATTTTACTTGTCTGATCTGTATTAGTCACAAGAACAACCAAAGTCTTCCAAGCCAATCAAGCCAATCAAGCCAATCAAGCCAATCAAGCCAATCAAGCCAATCAAGCCAATCAAGCCAATCAAGTCAACCAAGTCAACCAAGTCAACCACCCCAGTCCACACCCTCAGACCAAGACCAAAGAAAATTTAACTTGAAAATTCTACAATTCAACTGCAATGGAATAAAAAACAAGATTTCAGAAATCATCCATTGGATGGATGAACAAAAGGTGAAAATTGCTGCCCTCCAGGAAACAAAACTAATGCCAAACCAAAAGGACCCAAATACGGCCGATTTTACCCTTATAAGAGAAGACAGGGCAAAAGACAAAGGTGGAGGCCTGGCATTCCTTGTCCACAAGGCCATCCATTTCCAGCAAATACATGACCTGCCAAAGGACAATCACCTGGAAAGCCAGGGCATCAAGGTCGACAACATCAACATCATCAATCTGTACATCCCTCCCACTAGCAGCTGCGGCACAGGCTACTCTGCATCTATCCTTCCTTTCCTCCAGATGAAAGATACCCTAATCCTAGGAGACCTGAACGCTCACGACACACTCTGGCATTCACAACTAAGTAATGACAGAGGCAGAGACATTGCTGACGAAATAGGAAATGCAGATTTTGGAACTATTAACGAAGACAACCCAACAAGACTACCAACAAACGGACAACCATCATCACCAGACATATCCTTAGCAAGCCTATCCCTGATGTCCTACACCTCCTGGAAGGTCAAAACCAACCTTGGTTCCGACCACCTTCCCATCATAATCAAGATAGAAACTGACATCAGACCAACAACCAGCGAAAATAGGATTTTCATCAACTTTCGTAAAGCTAACTGGCAAGACTTTCAGACTGAAACAGAAAACAAATTCTCCAGACTTCCAGCCCCAACAGATGTCTACAGGGGTGAACAACATTTTAGGAAAATTATAAATAAGATAGCCAACAAAACCATTCCAGCAGGAAGAATAAAAACGATACTACCCGAGGTACCAACAGAAGCAATAGACAAGATAAAAACAAGAGACGAATTAAGACAAACTGACCCGGACTCCCAACGTATAACAGAACTAAATAGAGAGATAGAATCAATTATAAACAAACATAGGAGAGAGAAATGGAAAGAAACAATTGAAGACAAAAAATCGGACACAACCAAACTATTCCGACTGATAAAACATTTAAATGGCGGCAAACAAGCAAGCAACAACGAAGCAATAAAATTTAAAGGTAAATACATAACAACTCCAAAGAAAATAGCGGACAAATTCAACAAGCAATATTCATCAGTAATACCCCACAAGACAACAAGAACAGCAAGACGAGTTACAAAAGACCTGAAGAAAAACAACAACAACATAGAACCAATTACTATAAGCCAGACAAAGGAAGCAATAAAGAAAGCCAAGGCTTCGAAAGCCTTAGGCCCAGACAAAATATCTACTCTTCACCTTAAACATTTAGGCGACAAAGGACTACAATATTTAACCGACATTTTTAACCTGTCCCTGAAAACAAGTTCGATTCCTGCAATCTGGAAGTCCTCAATCATTATTCCTCTTCTTAAACCTGGTAAACCTGCAAATGAATCCTCATCATACCGTCCCGTCTCTCTTCTATGTCCCAGCATAAAGATCCTAGAACGAGTTATTCTACCAACCCTCACAGAACATCTACCAGTCCCTGACATCCAGCATGGCTTCAGGTCAAACCACTCCACTGTCACAGCTCTGCACGAGTTCACAGAATCAGTGGCAGGCGGCTTTAATGAGAATAAACCGGCAAACCGTACCCTGCTAGTCCAAATCGACCTTAGCAAGGCATTTGATATGGTCTCTCATGAAAAGCTACTCAAAGACCTGAATTTGACCACCCTACCGAGCTGTATAAAGAGATGGCTCAACTGCTACCTGTCAGGAAGACAATCAAGAGTACATTTCAGGAATGCTACATCCAGCTCGCGCAATGTCAGGACAGGGGTGCCGCAAGGAGCGGTTACCTCACCAATACTATTCAACTTCTACCTATCTAACCTTCCTGCAATACCTGAAGATGTCTTTCTAATACAATATGCGGACGATATTTCAATCTTCGTTAAAGGTACGAACGTCGAATCTCTCTCTGCCAAAGCCAACAACTTCTTGGAGAAGCTGGCAGATTTTTTAGAAGAACGACAGCTGGTTGTGTCCCCGGAGAAATCCACAGTGACCTGGTTTACCCCAGCCACTGCTGAAGCTAACCTCCATCCCAAGATCACCATCAAAGGGGTACCAGTAAAACTGGAAAAAACGCCAAAACTACTTGGTGTCACATTTGACACTATGTTTTGTTTTGGCCCGCACATCAAGCAGACAGTTGCAAAGGCAAAGAAAAAGCTGAACCTACTTAAATCACTAGCAGGCTCCAGCTGGGGTTGTGAAAAAGAAACACTACTCCTAACATACAAATCTATCGTCCGTTCTGTCCTTGAATATGCGAGCCCAGTATGGTCGCCAATAATTAAAGACACACACTGGAACCGGCTTCAATCAATTCAAAACCAAGCACTCAGGATAGCATCCGGATGTCTCTCTATGTCAGCCATAGACCACCTGCATGCTGAGTGCGCGGTTATGCCTCTGAAGGAGCACTGTGAAATGATCGGAAAGCAGTACCTGGCGGCATGCCATCTTGAAGGCCATCCAGGTCGCAGACTTCTTCAAGCAAACCAGAAACCAAGAAAGATGAAAAAGACCATCATCACACAGCATGGCAAGGAAATAGAAAAAGAATACGACAAGCCAAATCCTACCAAAGAAGACTACAAACAATGCGTCAAATCCATTCACACCAAAGAAGTTCAAAACATCCTCAACAAGGCAAAACCCAACAAAGTCCTCAATGCCCAACCACCTCTAATAAACCAAGAAGAAAAACTGCTGAGCAGGAAGGTGAGATCCGAGCTCGCCAGGCTCAGATCAGGCTACAGCAGGAAACTAAACAGCTACCTGTCCAGGATCGATCCAGGAATACAAGATGCCTGCCCAAAATGCAACTTTTCCCCCCACAATACTGAACATCTTTTTTCGTGCACAAATGACCCCACAAATCTAACCATCCAAGACCTCTGGACAAGACCAAAGTTGGTCGCAGAATTTTTAAAACTAGACGATTAAGAGAACATTTGTAACCGGTTTTTCTATCACTACGACATACAACACAACACAGAACAAAAAGAAGCTTGACCCCCAGAATTCAGTACCAGAGAGGCTAATCAATCAATCAATCAACCTACGGTGATTTCCGCTTTGGTTTTGATGGCCTTCCCCGTTGCTCATTATCTTTGAGCCTTGACACCAAGCCACTTATTGTGAAGAATCTCCCCTCTTTTCTGCCTTATGACTGACTCATGGTTCACCATCTTGCTAAATATCTTTTCCATTATCATCAGTGGTCTCCAGAGTGAAACTGGGACAGCAAATGAAAGGGGAGTTTTTAATGGTATATATTACAAAACCAGTCTGATTACAATTGCAGACTGATAAATGATAGACAGTCAAAGGTTGTTAGAAAACATATATTAGTATACATAGCCTTGCAATCAAGAGATTGAATAATTGGCTTCTCTTCTTTTTTTTCAAGGCATAGCTGACAACACAAAACATCCTTATCAATTAAACACACCATTGATGCAAATCTAAATGAACACTCAGTGGGATATCCACTTTGTTTTGGCAGCACTTTGCCATCAATTTTCAACTAAAACAGAGTGTTTAATTTACAAAATGTGTCTTCCCTTCTTATTTTGCTGTGCCAAACAGCTTTGAGTGGCTTTACACACACACTCTCATTACCTTTTGGAGAGCTGACTGCTTACATAACTAGCTTTAACCTCTCGTCTCCTCTATCTCTCTACCTGTGATATATGGGGCCTGTTAGTATTTACTGGCCAGTATTATACTCAGCCATCTCCCTCAAGGCCAAGCCCCTCATCTAGTGTGTGCTCTCCTCTCTTTGTGTACGCTCATATATTCTCTTTCTCCTTCACACCTCATCAAAACAGCAGTAAAGGTGCTAAACTGTTGAGTGTGCTATACATAGAGGGACAATACATCTTTCATTAAATGCATAGTTTGGGTGTTCATTTAAGATTAGACAAGAATGTTTTAATATAGGATATAAAAAAATATTGCAGTGTCCTTTTATTTGAGTACATCAACATTTTCAAATGTCGGCCTCACAGCTCTGGGGTCCTGGATTCAAATCCAGGTAGGTCTATCTGTGTGGTAATTGCATGTTCCCCTGGGCCTGTGTGTGTTTTCTCTGGGTACTCCAGTTTCCTCCCACAAACACTCCAAATTCATTTGACTGGTAACTTCATTTGGTTTTCACGCGACACTTTTACAATTCCATTCCCCCAACGTGTTCCTCGTTTGCAGTCACAGAGTGACATGTGAGCTATAGCAAGCGTTCCACTTAGCTGACAGCTTCTCCTCCGGGACAAGCAAGAAGAGCTCCATCAGTCGGGCAATGCTCTCCCAATTAAACAGCCAGATATGTTTCTCTTACTCCACACTGGACGTGGACATAGAAGTAGAGACGTGTACAAGACCAAATGAGTGCTGCAAACCTCACCTATAATACCTTTTTAGATTCATGATTGCAATTGCTGAAATTGGTGATAGGCTCTAAGACCCTCATTAGCGTACAGATAATGGATGGACTATAAGAATTACAACGAATGTGCCATCTTTCTCTGAGGGTGCTGGCTGTACTAGTGGAAACATGTGTAGGGCGTTGTCCAATGTGCCAATGTGTAGGGGAAGGTGCTGTGCTCTTGAAGCATGACTTGTATACTAATTGGCTCAGAGCGTTGATTCATGATGCTATATTTTGCACACCAGGGACACACAGGAAAAAAAATAAAATTATGGATAGGAATTTATAAATAGAAAACATGCATGAGTTCTATGAAGGAACCGCCTGCTGGCGATCAATGGGGATTTATAGAAGTAACAGTTGGATTTGTAGATTTAATTGGCTATTGATTTCCACCCCACTGAAACTGATAAACTTTAGTATTATATTAACACTATTTTCAGATTAGAAGAGGTTTGGATTGATGGTAGGGTTATTTAAAAAAAAACATCACACCAACGATTTAACACTGCTGGCTAATTTTGACTTGTTTACAGGGCTTGTTGTATACATTGCACTACCCTTGAATGTTATTGACAGTGTAGCTATAGGGGGGGACATGGGGAATTGTGGTGAATGGTTTTCACTTAAGCAACATAGTATAGAGGATTGCTTTAAAGTTCCACTCACCTCGGGGCCCAGGGGGAAGGGTATCTTACTGGATTCGATAGATTGGACTTAACTGAGACACAAGCTGAACAAACAAACCAAAAAAATAGTTTTCTTCCTATTTTGCTGTTGACCAGAAAGTCAGAGTAAAATATGGTACTGGATAGTTGGGATCAACACTGGGCCAGTGTTGCCAAAAAGCACCAGTAAGAAATTTCGGTTTTAATTTGATAAAATTGACAAATTCTTAGTTTTCATTCCCATGCTTGCTTATAGACTCTGAGGTCATAAATGTAGGTTATTCACCTTTCATTAGATTCAATTTTAATTGAGCCAAAGATACTTCAATGCCAGACTCTCCTGTATTCCTCCTTTTGGCTCAGTCACGGGGGCTGCATTATGGTGCTCCAGCCCCCGGTCTGAACCTTCACGGTAAAATCTCATGTTCTTTGGAACTTTGTTCCTTTTCTGACCCACTTTCAATTAGTATTCCAACTTTAGCATCGAATAATAGAATAGAATACGGTTTCAGTGTGTTTTGTTGTTGTTGAACACTGCCTATTTTATAGATGGATGGATATATACACACACTTCTTTCTTTTGTGGACAAAGTTGTGGGTGAATAGTGTAAAGCTGACACTGCCACACTCCTTCCGTGTGTGTATGCCCTGTTTAACCTCAAGTAACCTCTATTTGAGACATTAACGCTGGTAAATATAGCTGCCACACCAAAGTACTGTTGGATACTGGACAGGCTGTGCGTTTTGAAATGCCCCTGAAATGTGTTACATCATGCGAACATCTAAATGTGCCAAAGGTTATTCATGTCAATTGTGAGAGGTAGCAAAACCACCTGATAAATTGCACTCTCAGGTGAGAACGTGATACAGAATGTGTTATTGTCTAAATGAAGAAATGATCACATGGTCAGTAGTAGTGCTGTTAATGAAGCAATAATGTTGAATATTTATTTCAAATGGGAGCTGGGAGAGTCAGCATAAGTGTGACAGGAAGTGCATATCATAAGATTGAGGTGCAGATGCTTTGTACAGCAAAAATATATGAAGCAAATCTTCTTGAAAATAAATGTTCTTCTTTGTCTTCCAGATGACTCAGGAGACGAGGATCCGGTATCCCAATCGGACTGCAGTGAGATTCAGGGAACTTTAAAGATACTCATCAGCAAGCTTGATGACCTCAGCACATGTAATGACTTGATTGCCAAACACGGGGCTGCCTTGCAACGATCTCTAAGTGAACTCGAAAGCCTGAAAGTTCCTGTGGAGGGAGGAGAGAAGATCAAGGCGGTCAACGAGCGCGCCACCCTCTTTCGGATCACTTCCAATGCTATGATCAATGTGAGTACATTTCAAGCAACATGCAATCTAATCACTTTTTTGTTGTTGATTACTAGCGTCATGACAAGCTTTGCGCCTGTGTTTTATTATCCATTCTGCTATTGTCCATGCAGAGCTTCTGGGAGGGTTGAAGTAATGGCACTAAAGATGATTGTGGGTGTGTGAGAGTTTTGGGATTAGCCCCCTTTCCCACTTTCAAAATGACCCCACCTCAATCTGTCCTCAAATGTCACCTGAGTGTCGTATTTTCATTCCGACAGAACCAGTTCCGACATGCAAACATAAATTTTAACCTTTATTAACCTTGTCCACCACTGGACATCATATTCCGTCTGCTCTTGAGGTGAGGACTCAGCAATAAAAATGCAGAACTATTGTTAGTTTTTTTTGTTTCAATGGGTGTTGGTTTCGTAGTCACGTAGAAGGAAGTGAAGTGAAACCTCACATGCATCTCTAGTATTTAAATTGAATCATGCCAGTGGTGGTTGAGATTCTTCTTGTTTTATCAGCTGAAGGTAAGATGGAATTGTGCTTAAGTCTGGCGAATATATTATGTCAAATATGTTATGATACTGGAAAGAGAAAGAAATTAAGGAGCCTGGTTTAAAATTAAGTTTAAACTGGAACTTATGGTCTGTATTTGTCGTTAGTGTTTTAGTTTGTATAGTGAAACATAATTTTCCTGACAAAACAACAACCTGAATTATTGCTTTATGAATACAAATTAGTAATGTAGTTAAATATACATTTGAGTCATCATTTGTAGATCAGTTTATTCATATTTGGTGTTATTTGGTACAATATAAAGTCATTCAACAGTGCAGAAATTCTGAACTGCAACAGAGTGGAGCCCTCTTCAAGGGCCTCCTTCCCATTTAATCACTGTCACATGGTATTTTCTTATTGCATGTTTTCAGATGTAAGCCATTCTGATTTATTTACATTTGTGCTTAGTGGGTGTGAGGAACATTAGGCATATAATGCAGTGGCAACAAATGCTGACAAGTTGTTTCTGTGTGATCTAAAGTACCCTTTTTGACTCAGCATGTCCAGCACAGCAGGAATAATGATGCCCCCACATGACTCAAAAGTCCTCTGCCATGGAAAGAGTGTGAAAGTATAGCTCAATTTTCACTCTGTTTGCCTTTTCTTTGTTTTGAGGAACTTGGGCTTTACACCTTTTAACATACTGGGACTTTAAGTATAATTAGTTTCATATGAGGAATATTCATCCACAACCATATTATGCAATGGAGTCTAATTGGTATGAGGTGAACTAAAGGGATGGCTGAGGTTATATATTTGGTTCTTAGGGAAGCCTATCTTCCTGGCAGGTTAGTTGATATGATGAGAAGAGAGTGATGCCATTTTGGGAAATGGGCTTGAGAGTTTTTCCTGTTTGAGGTTTTATTGATATTTCTATAGATCCGTCTGTCACTTATATGTAGTCAAAATGTTTACCGGACTGCGTGTTACACCAATTGACAATGTTTGTATGTCTGTGATTTTATTAGTATTCTTTCTTTTCCCAGGCTTGTCGAGATTTTCTGGACCTATCCGAGACTCACAGTAGGAAGTGGCAACGGGCATTTCAGTATGAGCGTGAGCAGCGTGCCCACTTGGAGGAGACCATTGAGCTGTTAGCCAAGCAGCACAACAGTCTGGAGCGCGCGTGGAGGGTGGCGCCTACACTTTCATCCAGTACACCCAGTGCGCCGACCAACAAGAAGGGTGAGCTGGACTGACCTGCTTCTGTTTTACTAAACGTCATGTGATTTGAATGACCTGTTTATACACAAATTGGATACATGGTATTTTAATTAGGTTCTCCTTACAGTTGTTTTTGTCTTACATGTTGACAACATAAGGTCTAATTTGTATTTGTTTAATTATAGGAACTTAACAGTCTGTTCAACATTTGGTTGTAAACGTGCCAAAAATGTATTTTGTCAGTGCCATTTTTTTTACAGGTTTATTTTTTTAAATGTTATCACTTGGATGCTTAGTGTTTGCACATTGATGGACATTTTCAATGGAGTGATCTATTTCTAAACAAAAAAAAATTAATAGGAGTAGAGTCAATAATTTAATCATTCAAAATGTGTAATGCAGATCATTCCATTTCTTTGTAATGCATTTGCCAGTACAGAAAGAAGTCCCAGAGGGGCATACATCATCCAGGCTTGTTCACCAGTGGAAGCCTTGCCAGTTTTACTAAGATGATTATTTCCTAATTAGGGGCCATGTGTACATGATTATACAGTACTGCTCAATCCTGAACCTGTGAGAAATGCATAGAGGTTCACTCATGATGTGCGTGATCTATACGTTTGGTTGGCTTTTTTAAAAATGTTTTTCTAAATTATGTTTGTCCTTATAGAAGCGAGTGAAAGGCTCCAAGGTGAGGCGAGTGATGAAGATGAGGATACTGAGTTCTTTGACGCCATGGAGGATTCCCCTGCTTTTATCACAGTGACGGCGACGGACAACACACAGCACAGGTTTTACTTCCATACCTTGGAAGATTTATTTGCGTACACAAAAGTCAAAATTATTGTCCGTGACACCGGTCTTCTTTGTGCCCATTTCAGGCGATCTCAGACAAGTTTAAGTGGAGCAATTGGAGGCAATTCCTACGACTGGAACCAGGACGATCACGTAAGCCTCTTCTTCTGTTGTAGGAGTCAAACTTGGTAGAATTTCCTATTCCCTCTGATGTGATATTGCTGCATTGCTGGGATATTATTATTTTGTCCCATTACTCGCTGCTCATCCAAGGAAATGTTCACTGCTTATATCGATCCCCAAAGATTTCAAATAGTGAGCTAATCCGGATCAAGTTCAGGGGTAATTGAAATTTTTCAAGGGCTCAAAAATGCATTGTGGATAAAGGATTCTGTATGTTGTAGTGGAGCAAAAAAGCTCTCCCCATTGTGTTTTATTGTTTACAGTTGTGTGTACCGGTTTGCACCGACTGTTCAAATATGATACATTTAAAATGCTAAATGAGTCATCACACTTTATCTCGAGTGTAATGAATCATGAATCACCAAAACCATCTATTTGCGTTCTTTCGTAACCTAACTCTAAGAAAGAACCGTTTCAAAGTTATTCTTCACACGACACATTCCTGGGTGCGCCCACTTAAATTATCCATCACTGTTTGCACTAAGGACTTGTATTTGCACAAGCAAAACATTTTGTACATCAGGTTCTTGCTGTTTTCTAGTTTCTTTTTTTTGTGTAATCCCTTTGGTATGATTCCATGTTATTTACTCCTCTCACCCTAAGCTCTGCTTCTTCTTGCTCACATGTCTTCTTTTCTCCTTCTGCTTCTTTTGCTAGCTCCTTTCAACTTTTGATTTTTTTCCCTCTGTCAAGCTTTGCTTCGTTAAACTTGGGTAACAGTCCGCTTCTTTATTTACATTCACAGATGTCTCCAAGCTATAACGATGTGTCAGGGAAGGAGCTGCAACCTCGTAGACAACGGCGGACTTGTGTTCCAGACAAGCCTAACTACTCCCTCAATTTGTGGAGCATCATGAAGAACTGTATTGGCAAGGAGCTCTCCAAAATCCCTATGCCTGTAAGTGAGACTGGCTTTTTTCTGTTTCGGTACCTTGTACTCTCGGTTGAACTGACTTTTATTTGCCTTCTTGTCTGTTGAATCTTCAGGTGAACTTCAATGAGCCTCTTTCAATGCTGCAGCGTCTGACTGAAGACTTGGAATATCACGAGCTTCTGGATAAGGCAGCCCGCTGTGACTCTTCGTTAGAGCAAATGTGTCTAGTGGCGGCGTTTTCCGTCTCTTCTTATTCCACAACTGTCTACCGGACAGCCAAGCCCTTCAACCCCCTTCTGGGGGAGACCTACGAGCTTGACCGCCTTGAGGACTTTGGCTACCGCTCACTATGCGAGCAGGTGAGATCACAACAACATAGAAATATTCATAATGTGTGCAATTGGGGTATTTACGTACGTTGGCGTCTATTCTTGTAAGGTGAGCCATCACCCTCCCGCAGCTGCCCATCATGTGATTTCCCAACGGGGCTGGACCTTGTGGCAGGAAATTACAATTGCCAGCAAGTTCCGTGGAAAATACCTCTCTATCATGCCTTTGGGTAAGACATTTATCTCTTGCTGCTAGTAAAATCCTGAATGTAAACAACTGCCTAGTCTTAGAAAATGAAGAGCATGAATTACCAAATTATGCATGTACTGGAAGCCATGAAATACATATTTCCTAATGGAGAAGGTCAGGTCCTGCAGCTGTCGCCTGTGCATGAAGCAGCATTGTTTTATGACATTTTGACAGGAACGTAAAACTAGAATTAAGGAGGAGTTGATCAATATGATGTAATGATTGGAAGCGGTGTAGTTTGCACAGGTTATCTCCTGCCTCCTGGGACGTATCCTACATCAGAAAACACATGGCTGCAAAAATTGATGTTTGTTGTCATTTTGCATATCCAGGTGCAATTCATTTGCTATTCCACTCCAGCGGAAACCACTATGTGTGGAGAAAAGTCACGTCCACTGTGCATAACATCATTGTGGGCAAGCTTTGGATTGACCAGGTCTGTTAACAAGCACTTCTCATCAATAGTCATTCCACCACACTAGCTCAAACAAATCCCCTTAACTTTCGAAGAGCCGTAGCTGTTTTCCTTTTACTTCAAGATGTGCAATGAACAAGAAACCATGCAGACACCATCTTTATGTGGGTTTTATCAAAGGGTTAAGATAATACAACAAAAAAATCCTTCTTGTGAATTTGCAGTGTTATTTTATGTAGTCTTACCTCTACATACGAAACTTGTTTCATGTGTATATATTCGCATTGAACGTAAAAGGAGAATCTGTTTTATATAAAAAATAAATAAAGGGAATTATCTTAGGATGAGAGTCTAGGCTGTTTTAGGAAGTTCACTCAATCATACACATTTATTCATAATCTCTGTCACTTGCATTGCTTTGTCTTGTTTTCTTAAATTAACCCCATTCTTTGTGTGTTTGCAGTCTGGTGATATAGAGATAGTCAATCACAGGACCAAAGAGACCTGTCAACTGAAATTTTCTCCCTACAGTTATTTCTCCAGGGATGTTGCTCGGAAGGTAAATCCTCCTCTCTGCTTCCCTTGCTGACACCAGTCTATTTGTTTTATTTAAACTTGTCCTGCTCAGTTGATAGTCTTGCAGAATGCTGCCTGTTTATGCCTTTTTATGCTGGAACGTTTTTTTTTTATGTACAACAGCAGTGTTCAGATTACACCCCGGGGGATTGTTGATGGTTTTGTGATATTTATTGGCAATGCGGTTAGAAGAATGATTGTGGGAGGGACAGACTAAAAGAGAGAGAAATGGGCAGCCATCCCATCAGGTTCGACGACTCAATATGGAGGCCGGTCTGTTTTCTCAAGGCAACCTTTAGACATCGCTGTCGTATTGGAACGTATAACTAATAGCAGTCTGGTGAGTCTAATTGAGATACAACTTAACTTTAAATTCTGCCTGTCCAGGTGACAGGCGTGGTGGCCGACAGTGGCGGGCAGGCTCATTACATCCTGTCTGGAACGTGGGATGAGAAAATGGAGAGTGCCAAGATCATTCAGAGCAGCCGAGGCGGTAGTGGATCAGAGGGCAAGCAGAAGACCATCTACCAGACCTTGCCTTCCAAACTTTTATGGAAGAAGTATCCGCTTCCGTAAGAGCCCGCCTCATTCAAAGCAGCAGACTATAAGTCTTTACTTTTGATGTCTTCCTACGACGATTATTTCTCTTCTCCCTTCAGAGAGAATGCGGAGAACATGTACTATTTCTCAGCGCTGGCGCTGACCCTGAACGAGCAGGATGACGGCGTCTGTCTGACCGACAGCCGCCTGAGACCCGACCAGCGGCTGATGGAAGACGGTCAATGGGATGAAGCCAACTCGGAGAAGCAAAGGTTAGAAGAGAAACAGAGAGCGGTGAGAAGGAAGAGAGAAGCGGAAGCCTCAGACGCTCAGGATGAAGGTTTGTTCAAAACACAATTGTTAGGTTTGATTGCCTTTTATAACCAGTACTAAGTAAGTAGACATGTCATTAGGTCAGTTTAACACCACTCCAGAAATGTTTCATTTCTTTGTGTCTGATCTGGTTAGATTATATTGATGTATCCATGTCTTGTCTTTTTTTCCACTTCCTCTACTGTTGATCAGAAAGTGATTATGAAGCTGGTGAGTGGGTGCTAATCTGTTGACGCGCACACAACACAGACAACATCTTGTGTGTCTGTGTGTTTATATCCTGTCATTGTTGGAACTGCATGGTGCCTTTCTTTCATCTCTACTTAAGACAAATGAATCAAGAAAAAAAAGTTTTGTTCTTGGATTCATGTGAAAAGTTCATGTTGAACTGTTCAAGAGTTCTATTTAAATTTCTACATGTTGTCAAGTCAGGTGTGTGTTAGCAAGCTAAGCCAAAAAAAATTTAAAGATGCGTCCATCTGTGTGTGGTTGTCCTTTGCCTTGAAAAGAGCTGTTGTAGATTGCTGCCTCAGCATCAGCATCAAACTTTTTATTTCACTGGGCCACAATTTGATTTTAAAAGAATGTTGCTTTAGGTCTAACCGATGTAACAATTTTTTGGGTGTGGATTCCAGAACTTTTACACTCTATCATGTCAATTTGTCTTCTCTCCACAGCTTACTTGCTATGTTTTTTACTAACGACACACGCCATAACCTCCGTGAAAACGTGATAGCGTTGAACTGCACATTGCCATTACGTCGTTTCCCTTTGTATTCCATTGTATGTTAATATATGAAAATGTCCATAAAACAAGCACATATCCAATATGTAAGTACTGAGAACAGAATTCCAATAGTTTAAAAACCTGAAAGAATCGAGATCAGTTTCAGATCCTACCCAAAAATGAGTTAAAAACAGCTGTAAGACCAAAAACAACAAAAAATTGGTGTTCCCCAGTGTTTCTTACATTCTTGTTTGGTCCATTCAAACCTTTCACTGCAACTTGAAGCTAGAATGCATTTGGAGAATTCCTAAAATGCAGCACACAGCCACTGATTGCTTTTCCTATACACGGTGGTCGTTGACTGCCGCCACGTAATACATTGCAATGTTTTTGGCAGGTCGCGAATTCGAAGGCTACCAGCCACAGTGGTTTCAACAGAGGAGGGACTCGGTCACCGGAGAGACAAACTTTGTATACAAAGGGGGCTACTGGGAGGCCAAGGAGAGGCAGGACTGGAACATGTGCCCCAATATATTCTAACACAGGATACTTCCCCCCCACCCCACGTAAGGACCTCAGGAGACACCGCCTCGGCTCCTTCTGCACTCTGCTTTGGCAGGCTTATGTGGGGCTTTGTGAGCAGGAAGTGGTGAATGTGACACACGCACTTGTAACAATTTGTACCTCCAATTGTGCACTCTCGTTGCTTTACAGATGGAAAAAAAAGATGGGGTGCTCCCTGTCCCATTTTATAGATGTGTGAAGCTGTTGGAGTTGTGACATCCCATAATGAATGCACCTAATTAGGTGCTTTAACATTGCACTTTTCAGCGGAGAGTTTTGATCATTCACCCCTGAAAGAATTGTTGATTGACATGGTTCAAATCAGTGACAACAGACATCTCTTATAAACTTCAAATTGGTGGCCAGGTATTAATTAACTTGGGTAAGTCAGTCGATCCGATTTTGAAATGAGTTTTGTTTATTGATTTTGTTTTCACGATTCAACAAGCACCATAGAAATATAAAATTGTCTAATGAAGCATTTTTATACAGGAAAACTTCACAGTAAATATGCTTCAGATACGTTTATCGGCTCAAACTGACTGAAAATTTGGTAGTAGTTGTACCAAATACCTTTTAAAAAAAGAAACAATAACTATACTAACTCGCTCATGAGAGTATGGAAAAGCTGTAACAAAACAAAATTAAGATGTTTAATAAATTGACACTGACAAAAATGGCAAATCTTTTTCAACTATGTATTTTGGAATATCATGCAAATACAGTGAGACTATTGGCATGCTGCTTTTCAGCATTTCTTTTGCTTTGCATGCAATTAGTACTAAATTAACTATGAATGTTATGCTAATTTGATCCTTTCCTAAAGAAACACTTAGCAAAAAAGTGTTTTTCTTTTTGTAATCTAAATGCAATGCCTACATCTGCACCAATCAGAACTCAAAAAGGCACATTGGCGTGTTGCTGTAAAACAGTGTAGTTTGACTATAATGTTCGTTTTTGTACAATTTCACACTAAATTCTAATTTGTGCTTCTGATTCATCAGAGGGCCGCATGACTCCGTCTCATTTGCGCATTAAATATTCTGTTGAAATGCATTCGTATCGAGCTTGTCATACATTGAGTAGCACTAGTCGCTGCGCATGAAGTGACACTAGAACTATCTTTGTGTTGCTGTCGATAAGAAATGTGGTTTCTCTCGTCCTTTGGTGCTCTCGTGAAATGTCACATGGCGCATATTTGCTTCCGTTGATAGCATCCCACATTCAGTACTAACAGCACATAGTTCCACTTGGACCTCAGCTTCCTCGGTATAGATTTGGTTGTTTAGTTCATCCCGTTGGCACTATGTGAGCCTTGGGTTTACATGTAGAAATGAATGGGGCTGGTTCCTCTATGGCAGAAGATATCACCACAGTTCCAATGTGTCACCTTTGGTGTTTGTATAATGATCTAGGATCAGCTTTTGAAGGTACCCTTGGTCTTTTGCCTTTAATTGATCGGTCTGTGCACTACAGATCTAATGACAAGCTTTGGGGGGAAAAAAAGTATTTTTTTTGTAATCATTGGTAGGAATGTAGATTTCAAGGCTAGAGGTACTCCGTTCCGTCTGATCTGTTTGTGTGAATATTTTGTGATAGGAAAATTATACTGTAATATAAAGTCAAATGCGAATTAAGTTATCTGTACAGCCTATTTGGTCATGTAGCATCTGAACGCTGCTGGACTTCACAATATTAGAACATTGAGGTATTGGTTTCACATTATGTTTATTGCGCCAAAATCACAAAAGAGAGGCCTTTCATTTTTGATTATTATTATTATTTTTAAATCCATGATAAGAGCATATTGGACACTTAATGTATATTTAAAAAATGGAACAGGGATTGTTCACATCACTAAGTCACCACATCACCACATATAACAAAAGAAGAGAAATCATGGATGATAATATCGAGTCCACACTGTGATAACTTTTAAACAGCATTTCATCTTCTCAATTTTATAAAGCTTTATTAATCCAAGATATCATCTAAAGATATCTAATTAAAAAAGGCATTTTAGTCAGAGATCACACGACACCCACATCCCAGTCTTCATATTTAGGAAAAAACACTGTGGAAGAAAAGACTGCTGTAGATAGCAATAATATGCAGAAATGGGGATTTTACTCAGTTTTCAAAAAAAACAAACCAAAGTGTTCGTAAATGTGGAGCGAGTGCTGTAGATGAAACAATGTTTAAATCTGCCTTCCCTTTCTATAGAGGGTTCTCCCTGTATGATTTCAGCTTTAATTTTTGGAGGCTTTTACTATTGACCTTCTAGTGGGTGCCATGACTCTAACGTTTGAATATTTCTACTGTTTGTATGTCTAATCATAGATTTGCGTGCCCATTTCCTTCAATTTGAGAAAAATGGAAACGGATAGAAACTAAATATTTCTTCTTGCCTTTTCCAAACAAAATGTTCCTGTTACTATAAACTGTGGTTTGCTTAGGTAGCTGCTGCTGATTTGACTAATCTGTCAAAATGAAAGTGAAGAGCAGCTTGGTAGAAATATCAAAGGTTGCTGACATCCCTTTACCAATTTTAATTCCCTAATACACATACTGTAGGTGTGTGTATTCAAGTGGTTGTTTTTACAGATCTGTGTATTCTCCCCTCAATTTATAAGAATGTCTTTCAAAAAACCAAGGCACAACTAAAACGAAATAAAGTTCTCAAAACACTTGTTCCTACAGCTTGACTTTTTTTTTCTCTGTAAGGTTAGAGGAAATTACTTTTTGTACTTTAAAAGTAGGGAAACGACATTAAAAAATGCAGATTTTCATGTGTTTTCTTTTAAATTTTAAGTATGGCTCTCAGTGAATAACAGGCATAAACTATTATTTTTACACATCTGATATGTTTGGTAATACATATGAGATATATATTTTTTAGATAGTACAGAATCACTCGGTTATTGCGGCCATGTGTGGTCTACATTAACCGCGATAATCGAGGGATTACTGCATACGTTTTACAACAAAACTGCTTGCATATAAACTGTCCTCCACTGTTGGCTTGTGCACCCTGAGCAAAACTGAATAAGTGCTTGCGGTTGTTATTGACAACCGGACCCCCACCCCTTTTTTTTTTAAATCACAACCCACCGTCTCAACTGTGGAACTCTCTGAAAGCTTCTCCCCGTAAGTAAGATTTCACCGATTTTCCTTCATTTGTCTAAATGTAGAATGATGAAATTAATGGGTGAAATAATTAGTCTTATACTTGGACAATCTTAGGGGTCTGTGGAGTTACCCCGTGTGTGTGTATGTGGGGGGGGGGGGGGGGGGGTTCTGTGCATCTATGTGGTATTGTTTTGGTTGCAAAGAAGACAATGGAAATTATAAGCCCATTGTCTAATTTTAAAAAAGAAAAAAGTTTGTTAACCCTGACAGAAAAGCTACACAGCCTTGGTTTCTATGACAACACATGGACAACATTCCTCCCCTCCACTATGACCTTACTTGGAATGTGTTTGTACATCCAGACAGACACCATGGACCAAGACAACCACGACAGAGGAGACAAGGACGAGTTTCACTCAGGTCTGAGATTAGAAAAAAAAAATATACAATCATCCTGCACATTTAATGGCCATGCTGTGTTTTCTCCCCTTTAAGAACAACCCAAGCACAGCAGTAGGTTTGAAGCGGCTCGACCACCTCTCCAACCGGACCCCTGTGACTTCCTGTTGGATGCTATTGATGCTCAGCTAGGGCTGCTGCAAGTCCGTTCTTTTCCTCCCCAACTGAAACTGTGAGCTGAATAAATAAATCTGACGGAATCAATCTTTGCAGGTCAAGCACTCTCATCCACAAAAGCAGGAATCAGGTAACCATCAGGAAATGTGATTTCATATGATGGTTGACTTTTTTGACCCCCAAACGAGTTGTTTTCAGCAGTGTTTAGGTTCAATCAGTCTCTGAGCAAAGACACAGGCCTTGGCAGCACCGTCTCTCACACCAACGATGCCCCAGTGTCTGGTCACGATTTCCAAATTCTTCCAGCAGCAGAACCAAAAGCAGGTGAATTCTCACATAATCCAGCCCGATTTGGATTTTTCAACATTTTTACACCACTTGAAAAGATACGCGGTTCACCAAGTAGCATCATTATGTCCAACATTAACATGAGTCAACACACATTATCCTATTCCTGCAGATATGACAAACTACACGGCTCCTGCGGCGGCCTCACTGCAGCTGGACGTGAGTATCAGAAACAACACGGAGATGGAATCCCACAAGGAAGAATTCATGTGGAGACTGGAAAGACTTCTGGGAGATGGCTGTAAGGGAGGCGCAACGCCAGGTCATCCTCAGCCTCCAACAGAGAGTATCTGCACCGAGGACTTTGTAAGGTGCTTTCGAGAAGAGATGATTGAGTTGCCGTTACCGGAGAAGAGCGGACAAGAGGATGAGGGTGAAAGGACGTTGATATCAGACAAGGACACGTTCCAGAGTCCCCAGAACAATTACATAAGCGACGCATCCATGAATGTGAAAAGTAGTGGTAAAGACCCAGCTCGGGTTGCTTTCTTCCAAATCAGGCCAGAAGAAAGTGAAGATAAAAAATGTCTTTCTGAAACATCTGGAGTTCAGACTTCACAACATGGTGAGAAAGGTGAGGACACTCACAAAGTTTTCCTGATGCTGTATAATATACATGATGTGTGTAAAGTGTTCCTTTATTTTCTTTCAGTCTTTCACAGCACAAGCGTTGAGAATGAACATCGAAATCCAAAGCACATTTCCTCTCCCAAGCCGAGGTTCTTAGCAGGTATGCACTTGTATGATGATCTCATAGAATCTAAAGAAGTAGCTTAAAAGTTAAAAACACATCTATGTTCTGTTCTTTTAATTGGTGGAAAGTCCAGGAAATCACAGTGGAGCTATAATAGTGAGCACAGTTATCTAATGGTTAGAGTGTATTTTCTTTATGTATCAGGAGTGCCTGTGTGGAATTTTGATTCAGTGTCCATTGACAGCGACCTTGATTCGGTCTGCTCAGATCAAGTCAGACGTCATTTCTGCAGACGTGCTGGTAAGTGATGACGTGTCAAATTGTGCACCGAATTCACCATAACAAAAACAAACATAAACCTGACCTGTACCTCAAGGCACATTGTCCAAAGCAGCCCAAAGCAAAAAGCAGAAAGCAGTGCACAGCAAAATTGATCCATTCAGGTAAAACAGGGAAAGATCCAGATACAATGCAACCAATCCCATGCCAGCATTATAATGGCCTTTTACGTCATCCTTAGGGTTGAGAGTTTAGTCAATGAGGACAAGGACGCCATTGAAGAATCAAAAGGACACTGGAGCAGGCGGTCTAAGCTGGAGGAGGCCTCGGAGAAGATGCAGTCGGCTTGGGAGAAGATGAACGAGCGCCTTTACACCCTCAGACTAGTACGTATGTTTATTCAACTGCTTTCACGCAGTTGCATGTGGGTAAACCATTGCTTTCTCTGTTTGTTTTAGAGATCCGAGAAAGAAGAAGAGACGCTACGAATGAAAAAGTCTCATTTAAATGAGGTTGAACTCTCCCTCTCCGAGCTGCAGTTGCGAAGAAAGGTAAAATGGGATTTCCGCTAATTGTCAGAAAATCGAAAGCACTTTCTACCCTCTGTCTTCCCCCTCAAGCATGCCTTCCAGGATTTAGAGCGACTAGGCACTGAGACTGGCCACCTGGAGACAGAGAAGAGGCAATTAGAGGTTTTGCTAAACGAGAGAAAGGCCGAGAGAGACTCATTAAAGTATGAATTCAAACGTCAAGTGCATTGCGGCGAATCGCTCCTTATTTTTGTGATATGCTTATGTTCTTATTAAGGTGCCAAGTCCAGAAACTTCACCGGCAAAAGGCGTCATACCAATGTGAAGTTCAAAATCTGGAAGCAGAGATAAAGAAGAAAGAACAACTCGAGAAAACATCTGGCGGGGAGGAGGTGCTAACCGTTGCTCAACAATACATCATGTGCTTTCTTAACTTTTTTTCCAACGACTTCCAATTATTTTCCATAAACAGTCTCGCATGGGGAAGTTTGAGTTGGATGAATTGGCGAAACAATTAGCTTGTACCAAAGCTGAGCTCATCTCCGAGCAGCAAAGAGCAAAGGAAAAGCAGGACTCCATGCAAAAAGTACCGCAATCCAAACAGGGCAATATCACAATGTACATGAAATATTCCCAGGCCTGCAAAATCATTTTATCGTTATCATGAACAGATGCTGGAGGAAACGTGTGAGAAACTCCTGAGGGTCTCAGAAGCAGAGACTTCATTGAGGAAACGATCTTCTCATCTAGAGGAGACTCAGAAGCTTAGAGAGAAGGATTTCGAGGTGACAATTTCGAGTTTCCAAACCTGCTTTTTTCACAAATAACATTCATAGTTTTTACTTGACTCAGATTCTGGAGTGTGAAGCCCATGCGGTACAGGAAAAACTTGGAGCATGCACAGTCAGAGTGGATGCACTGGAGAAAATGTTGGGCCAGAAGGAGCAACAACTGCGAGATCTCCAAGAGGAGCATGCGGTCTTACGAACAGAAGGAGACAACCTGAAGAGAGAGTTGGAATTCAACAAAAGACAGAATCACACTTCCCTCAAAGAAGCCAGAGAACACGCCCACACCATGATGGTGAATATTTCAATATCTTTATTGGCCAAGATGGCTGCAGGGAAATACACAACTTTCAAACTATTATTTATATTTGTAAAAATAAAGTTATCTGTAACTGCCTTTTTTTCCAATTTCACTTAGGAGGCAGCACTGAGGCAGCAGAGGAACCATTTAATCACGGTTCATGAACAGCAAATGCAAAAGGTGAGAACTTAGCTTTAAGAGTTAGAAGAAATGTACAGGGGCATCTCGACTTGCAAACGTCTTTACATACAAAATATTCAGGTTTGGAAAAATTCCCACACATCCTACACTTCATGTGTCCTGTGTTTTATTTTGAAATTGGCACGTTAGAATTGCTCCCCCATTTTTACCCATTGTTACCACTGTGAACAGCATGAAAATAATAATTGATCCAAATATTGGCAGCTAAAAAAAGATGAAGCAAGTGCACTAAAGAACTCACTGGAGCACGAGCGGGACCAGTCAAGGAAACGTGAAGAAAAGCTGCATGTGGAAACATTAGAGAAGGTAAACACTTGAAACATGAAACTTTTTACACCACATTCCATTATAACGTCATGCCCTCATTTAGATGTGCAAAGCTGTAGATGAGGAGAGGAGGAAGTGGGAAGCAGATAAGATGGAAGCGGTCCACTTTCACTGTGGTCTACTAGAAGAGCAGAACAAGAGAAACCTGGAATCAGTGAGGGATGAGATGCACCAAGAGAGGAGCCACGCACTTTCTCTTCAACACAAAGTGGCAGAGCTGCATACTGTAAGATGAATTTCCATAATCCCGACGTCAATATGGTTCCAATCCCGTAAACTCTTTGTCACTTTTGATAAGAGAGTCCAGGAGCTGGAAGCTGAGCGGAGCGCACACCAGCGAGAGCAGGAGTCTCTGCTCTCTACCATCAGCAGGTCAATGAAGCAGGAGCAGCAGGATGAGCTGGAGAAGTTGAAGAAACATATCCTGGAGGTACTGAATGCCCTTGGACAGCACTGGGAGGAAAATGGTAAGTATGTTTTTTCCGTAGGAGAGCGAGAAGAGTGTGCAACGTGCCGAAGGAGAAACGGAGAGGCTTCGCGGGGTGCTGCAAGAGCAGGAGATTCGCCGTAGTGAAGCAAAAATTGAGCAGGAGAAGCAGTTTGGGCTCTGGGCTCGCGAGCTGGCGGCAGAACTAGAGTTTCTTCACATTTTGATGCAAAAAGACGGAAGCCAACGGAATACTGTCAAGCTTCCTTCCTGGTATTTTTTCCCCCTTGTGGGATATGAATTTTCTCCTGATCACAAACTGTTTTGTTTGTTGTAGCTCTACAATGGGTGAGGCTCTTCTGCAACTGAAAGCGCAAAGAGTTCCCTTTAAAAATCACATTGAGCATTTACATCAGGGGTTGCAATCCCAAAAGCAAGCGAATGAGCAGCTGCTCAAAGACAAGGTACAGTGATACAGCCATTTGCTTTTTACTGTTTAAGCAGCCTGGTGTAAACCCATAAATTTGTGTAAAGGAGCGAGAGTTGAGAATTCAAAGACAACAGATGAGGACGGAGCGAAATCAAGCCGTAGAATCTCTCAAGGAACGTCTCATTCAGGTACAACACGCAGGCTCGCTTGTGCTTTTCTAGTTGAGAATCGGATTGACCAATTTGACTCACTCAGGAGCACGTTGAAGAACTCAGTAGTCTAAAATGGTCTCGAATGAGCGACGGAGGACTGGAGGCTTCTCTTCGAAAGCAGCTAGAGGCCAAAGACATGGAGTTGAGGCAAGTCCAGAGGAGTATGACACAGTGGAAGGAACAGACTACAGCCCGTCTTGCCTGCAAGTTTGAGGACGAGTTGACAGCAGAACTGGAAAGGTGACATGCTGCACTAAATCACTTTTGCTATTATGTTTTTGTGAAATGGGAGAATACTGCAAAGCTATTTTGGACAATGCAACTCTATTTTTCTTGGCTTTAGCGCTTTTTGTAAAATCCGCAAAAAAACATATATATATTAATTTGAGTATGTATGCCTCTAGGTTCTGCTGCTTAAAATTTTACTTCATTTCTGCTATCCCACAGGTGCAGAGCAAAGTTATTAAGGGGCAGGTAAATGGGGGGGAAAGGCCTGTCCAAATGTATCTTACAACTAAATACTGATTCTAACCAGCATGTTCTCATCTCGTACTGATTTTTCACTCTGTATTAGTCCAGGAATGCAAAACAATCAAGAGCCTTGCTGGCTAACTAACACCTTGGCTATTTAGTCATGACAAAAGATTCTTCTGATTCTTCAAATTTGCGATTTCCTCCCTTTTAAGAAAGGCATCAACAAATCAAGACGAAAAAGGGACATTGAAGGGTCAGAGAACGCAAGAGCTAAAGGTACAGTAAAGCTTTCTCTCCCTGCAGAAGTTATACATGCATGAAAACAGTGTAAGATATCATGATATAACGTGTGGTTCTTTCAGCATCAACATGCTCAACGTTCCGACCTCTTGACCTACGTTTGCGCCAGCACTCCACAGAGCACGTCAGATGTGGCCTCGTTAAAACTTGTGCATTACTTGCAGAGTAGAGTAAGACAGCTTCGTGTTGAGAACCAATCATGGACACCACCGGGGCCCGTCCTTCCTGCAGTGAGTATACATTCCTCAAGCCTATTTTCTTCTTCGCATTCAGGTGATTGAGTGGCAACAAAGTGTGTGATAGACCAGGTGGCTCTTTGTGTGATTTTTTTTTCCATTTTATTTTCAGCTAAGCAATCCAGAGGGTGAAAAACCTTGAGTTTCTCATCCTTCAGGCCATCATACAGCCATGAATCATTCATTGTTACCTGTAGTTAAGATAGCAGGTCACAGTGACAAATGACACAGGCAAATGTTTAGTCATCTTTTGAACTTTCCTCTGTGTCAAAGTTTTACGGCTCAGCGTTTGGAAGATTTGCAGATTTCACACAAAAATCTCATAAAGCTCTCAGTGACTCTCTTGGATGCTTGTAAATGTTACACAATGTAAATTGTAACGTTTGGCCTTTACATTTGAGATGACAGCACAAAACTGTGATTCAGCTTTCATATTGAGCCTCTTGTGCTGTTTTAATACCAGAATCGAGATTAAAGTAAGTAATGATTCGTAGCATCCTTTATGATTCAGCACTGTTTTATTTAACAATCAAAGATTGGGTGAACAAGTCGTATTGGAATACTGACGGAAGCATGTAAGAAAGCACAAATCCGTAAAAGGGAATCTCCAGCAGGACTTTCAAAAGTCTTGATAGCTTATATAGCATACCGATGACTTGCAGTATTTGAACAAAGCCATGCAAGTAAGCAGTTATGAACACTGTGGAATTATTTTTCGATTCATGGTGGCCCCAGGGAACAAAAATCAGGTGCTGCCAACTGGTGATCAATGCAAAACAACCTCCAAAAGCTTTAGCAAATGCATTTCTCTACGCCAACAATGGCTGCATAAATGACGTAAACACTAAAACAATTGTTCAGAAATTACTCAGTATCCAAAGCGTCACATAACATACTGCCAAAAATTCCAAAGTAACCAAGTGAAGCCCTGTATATGTCACGTTTAAACACGTTGGGGCGATGTTCTACCGTTCTACATCTCCATGTCCTCCTCCACGCATCTTTCTGTGTCTGGAAAGTTCTGGAGAGGTACGTGAGTATCGGCGGAAGGGCTGTGGGGGGTGGGCGAAATGCACGGCGTGGGGGGCTGTCGCAAAACAGTCTGTTGTCTCTTCTGTTTCTGTAAGGAGCCTTTTAATCTGCGACAAAAGGGGTCTTCTGGTGGTCTCCACAGCACCAACTCCATGCAGGAATGGCTCCTAAACATACAGAGCATCTTCAATTTCTACATGTAAAATGATAGATCGATGCCATTACAAAGCACCTTTTAAACAACCCCATTACAAAAAGTAGAACATACACAGATTGGGCTATGGTAGGTGGAAGAATGTCGTTGATGCCTCGCTGCAGGCCTTCCTTTAAACTCTCCGAGATGACCAGCACCGGTCTTCTTTGGTTCGGCTCCACATCCAGATCCTCGTCATCGTCCTCCAACGTTATTCTAGTTAAAGATAAATCATACATTTTAAGGCGTTTACAGACTCCACAGCAGCGGGGAGCAAGCTTGCACAAATTGGATTGTGGTTACTAAGCAACCAAACTCGCACCAACAACTTTCAAGGGATGGCACTGCATTATTGCAAATCGGTAGCACGTACACAATCTGTGGGGTGGTCGAGGGCGAGTTGTGCTCAGTGCATTGCAAAAAGATGTTTTCTTATTTTACAATGCAGTGTACTCGCATACCTGTTTTCAATCTCCTGAAGTGTTCTCTGGGCCGCCTCGATGTCCATGCAGGAATTCTCTGCCGCGGGTGATGAAAGGGAAGAAGAGGCATGCAGTGGAGTCGGGTTGTGAGGGGCCGGACGAAGCTGTTGAAGAGCACGGTGCTCTTGTTGCAGAGAGTTATCCAGAGGAGGCCAGTTGAGACGGGTGGTGATGTGTGAACTGTCTGCTTCTTCAGCTAACCTCCTCCTTTTAGGGTGACAGCCGCTGAGAAAAGAGAAAAGTGCATTGTAGTCTTTCAAACATGCTTCTTCAGTTGGAAATGAGTGAGCGCCATGCACATACTCGTCATCAATTCTCCTCCGGTGCTTCCTGAGACATCGTGTTTCCCAAGTGCTGTGACAGGTAAAACAATCACATTTGGTCAGCAAAGTGTTGGCAAACTCCTTATCAATGTTTATAATGAACTCACTTGTTTAAAGGTGCTGGGTTTTGTTGATGACCAGAAGTACTTGCAGATCTGTGATCGGATTCGGGCAAGATCGTGGACCCCGAAAATGTGTACATGCTTGGTAGGAAGCCCAGCTGGCTGCTTGTGGGTACCAAATGATGCATGATGATCTAGTCATCGAAAATATCATTCAAACTGAGTAAATACAGGAGGTGACACATACATGAAAGAGAAAAGTAGACACGAAAAACAGATTAGCCCCGATCCTGTCCCGAGGCGTGGTATAACTCATTAGAAGTACATTCTTCTCAAAAAGTTACTCGAGTAAATGTAACTAACGGCTATCTGTAAACAAGCCAGCTTTGGCCACGCTACACTGGACTAACTCTGGATTTTACTACAAACAATACCACAGCAGACGTTTAGAATATGACACGACAGAAGCCCAAAGATAGCACAAGCATCATCCACCTAAATAGCAACATTGTAATTGCTAAAATAAGACCTTGGATGAATGACCAGATGCCACCAAGTGCCCTGCCCCTGTCAACAATGTAGTTTTGTGTTTTTCTGCTAGCTCGTGTTCGATACGTTGTACATCGCGTTTATATAAAAGCATAAAATCGTAAACATGCGAAAGCTACTGACCCCAAAACAAGACCCAGCTTCAAGCAACGTCCAATTCTTGAACCAGTGCGGCGAGCAGTAAACTCTCCAGTTGTTTAGACTTAAAGCCAAAAAGCGCCGGAAGAGTCGAACAGCTTCTGGAAGAGCCACAAAGAACTGTGGGAGTTGTAGTTTTTATTGAAGCTCTTCGTCTGTGTCAACGACTTCGTTCTTTAAACTATATTTTTATTACGCCGAATATAACACAACTTCTAATATAGTGTAATATGGTGATTATGTACATATTGCAAACAATGAGTTTGATCCAATTCCTTTGGGCGTTTGAGGGAATATCACGTGACACGTGACTTTTTGGAGCGTTTATCAGTGCAGCTCACCATTTACTTCTCTACTCTTGGACTGAAGATCGGGGAGAAGGTAACAAGATACGAATCCTTTATTAACGTTCTACCTGAAAAAAACCAATCTGAATTACAGGCTATAGTCACATGACGTCAGTCAGAGCTTGTTTTGTATTTAGGCTGTTGTGGGATAAATACCTCAGTAATTAAATAGGCATGCTGCTATTTTCCTTGTTTCACATAAAAGTGGATGAACGCTTATTGAAATGATTTACTCCAACACTTTTTATTGTTTTTCTTATTTATTTTTACTTTTAAGGTAATCTGTGATGTATCATTCCATCTTTCTGTTCGGGCTGTTGGCGTTGGCCTCCAGTTTACCTTGCGGTAAGTCGTATTTATATTTTCCAAGTAGCCCACATAATGTAGAATAATGTTGTTGTTGTTGTTGCTAATATTGGTCGCTATCTTGCTGTTATTTTCTAAATCAATGCTTCACTATGTTTGATAAAACTGTCAAACCTGTGAAGAATTCAGGATAAAAACACGTCACTCACTCTTCTGGGTATTTTTGTGATTTTGCAATTTGCAAATTGCATTTCCCAACATTTCACTGAGTCAACGCACCTATTTTTCATTTTGAACAAACAAATGTAAAAAATGCTACTCTACCAGTCAAAAGTTTGGAAAAAATAATTAATCAGTGGTATTGTATCCACTGTTGGGTCATACATGTTTTGAAATATGTGCTTGATTCGTGTAAAACAAAGCTGCATACATTTATGAATTAATTAGTAATAGACCCATAAATCTGGAGTAAAATATATCTGACCAATTAATTGAAATTGGAAAATGAGCAGAGGTCTAGCAGCCTCCCATATATGTATTTTATTGCATATATGAGTCCACATGCCTTAGTTTCGTCCTGATATTACTGCTGACACAGCCATCCTTTTGAGCATTCATGTTTACGTCAGCAACCTACAGTTCTGAACTTCTCTTATGACTCATGTGACATGTTTCATATGTTTTAACACAGATAACCCTGGATCCAACAGTGAGCTGCTGATTTCACTAAATAAAGATCTTCTGCGCTCTCTGGATGGACAAGAAGGGCTTCCCAATCCAAGTGTCCACTTGGCTTTACGACTATCTGAGTTCCACAACCTTTTAAAGGAAGGGGAACACCTAACTAGACTCACAAGTCATTTTCACAATGAAATTCAAAGGTAATTTATCAGAATTGCATGTTTTCGAGGTGATGTAAGATATGACCACTTTACCTAATCTTGCCATGTCACAATTGTGTCATAATCTCTGTTCTCTAGTTTCCTCTCTGGCAACCAGCCTGTGGTTGGTCGCTTGGCATTATATGCTCTGGCCTTAAAATCATCTTGCTATGATCTCAACACAGTCACCTTCATTGTAGGTGACAAAAGTGAGACCCTCCTGTTGCACCTTAAAAAGCAGTTGGAACAAGAGAAAGAATACATTACTTGTAGGTTTAACTTTTCCTTTGCTGTCCAGCCTAAATAAGAAACTTTGATTATTGTCATGATTGTGGTTTAGTTGAAGTTATAAAGGAAGATCATTTCTGTCTTCTTCCCTCCATGTAGTCAGCCAACGCCCTTTGACCAATTATTACCAGTACTCATTGGGTGTGCTGGCTCTTTGCGTTAACGGCATCAGGGTCAACAACCATGTTGTCAACAAACTCATCAAAGCAGTTGAAAATGAAGATTTTAAACATGTAAACATTGAGAGTATTGGTGAGTAAAAAATTGACATTATTTCAATTTAAATATCTACAGTCAATACACAAATGCAAACTTGCCTCATCTATCACAGTCTCACCTATCCCTCCTTTATTTTCTCTCTCTAGATACATATGCCATGGTTGCAATGGCCTTACAGTGTGTGAAAAATGTTGGTTGCGGTGGGACGAAATCTAACTGCAATCTACACAATGCCGCCGAGGTTGACGTAGCCCTGAGCCAGATAAAACAGAAGCTCTTGACCTCACAAAGGGCCGACGGTCATATTGGCAATGAGTTCAGCACTGGCCTCGCTGTGCAAGTAATGACAGCTTCAAGAATAAAGCACCCACCCATGCTCTGTTGCAAATTTCTTATCCAAACATTAACCTAAATGTTGTGCACAGGCTTTACTTGCAATGGGCAGCCCGGTGTCTGAATGTGGTGCCTCAATGGAAGCCTTGAGGCGAGATGCCAGAAGCAACAAATACCACAACCCCATGGCCATATCGCAGCTTCTTCCAGCTCTACAGCAGAAATCCTACTTGGCTGTTCAAAGCAAGGACTGCCTCAATGAAGATGGTACATGCCCTTATCCTTAAGATTGGTGATTATTTGGATGTGATTGTAACTAATTTCTTCATACAGACACACTCATTCTTGACTCCACCGACCCCGTGGTCGTTTTGCCCAGTCAAACCAAAGTGGCCGTGATGGTGGAAGTAGTGACACCTGCTGGGACGTCCACAGTGTATTCACTGGATGTGCCCAAGGGAAGCACTCTTTTGGAAGCCCTTCATCTCCTCAAAGAAAACAATGTTGGCTTCACGTAAGTGGTTTTTGTGCATGTGTTTTTTTGGTAAGTATTCATGAAATAAAATACATGGACATTGTTGTGTGGCAGATTTGAGAAGGAGTCAAGCCTGTGGGGACCATTCTTAAGTGTGGTGAATGGAGAGCGAGCCAGACAGAGCGACCGTAGATATTGGCATATCTCGTCTGATGGCACTGCTCTGACTGAAGGTGAAAACTCTGTACATAGTTGTAAAGATGAACAAAAACTAACTGCCTTTATTGTTTCAGGTATCCATGATTTTAAATTGAAGGAAGCTCAGAAGATCACCTTAAAAATGACAAGCTATTAACCTGTCATTAGTCAGTGATATTCAACTGGGATCATTTTGAAACACAAGCAATGTTGATTTTTCAATTACAATTTGATCATCTGTAAATAAATGTGAATATTCTATTGCTTCCTAGTATTACATTTCTAATGCCATGATCAACAGATTTTCAAATAAGACCCGATTGGTTTAAAAATAAGGACATTAACATATTGCTAATGTCCATATATATTTATAGCATATAATAGTGGTGGATAACAAAAGTCGGTATTGATTCAGTAACTGTTCTGAAGGAACCATTGGTAACCTAACCAAAGTGAGAGGAAAAAGTCCAGTTATCAGTAAAATAGTCAAGATAATGACAAATAAGATCAACTTATCTACTTTATTTAAGGGAACAATTCAGTAAGTAAACAGAACGAGGAAGAGGGGAGGTTTTGTTTTGATTCTGCTAGTCACGTGCTTCTGCGTCACCACATACTGGAAGTATACAATTATTTCCGGGTCAAATGCGAGCATGCCGAATGCCGCGGGAAAAACACAGTAAGGCGCACTTAAAGTGCAACTGATAAATTTTTATGTCTTTGTTTTAATACTAGAGTGTACATGCTAAACTGTAAAATACGTTGCAAGCAATCTACGCGTACCAAGCACACGTTAACAATGCAATAGCGGTCATGTTTGGTAGCATGCCTAGCTAGCAAAATGGTATTCTTATCTATGGGCATCGTTTTAAGACGGTTTGCTAGTTCGAAAGCAAACGTGGTGCAGCTCACGAGACTAAGCAAGACTGGTGGCAACTTGATTCGATTAAATCCACAATTTAAAAAGAACGGAGGCACCATGGCTAAAAGAACAATGTCGACTTTTGCTTCACCTTCAAGTCGACATGAAGTGAAGAGAGTTTCGATAGAAGGAAACATTGGTAATATTCGCCTTTGCGCATCTATGTGTGAGCGACGTGGAAAGTTGCCATTTTATGTTGTTGTTTTTAATCTTAGCTGTTGGAAAATCAACCTTTGCGAAATTGCTGAGATCGGCTTGTCCAGATTGGGAAGTGGTGTCAGAACCTGTCAGCAAATGGCAGAACATTGACAGTGGGACCTTAAAGGTGGGTGACATTATAATACGGAATTATCTTTAGTTTTGTTGCCAAAAAATGTGAATCTTACGTCCCAATGATTATAATCAATCACGAAATGTGCAAACAGAAGCTAAATATCTTGTCTTAACTACAAACTGGATGAATGAGATTGTTTTAAACTTGTAATGGTTTGAATGTAACAACAATTTTGAAAGTATTAGATAAATACATAGAGTATTGTCTATTCAGGGTAATTTAATTTGAACCTGGCTAGAATATTTAGCATGTTCATGAGTTTGAAGTATAGTCAAGAAGGTTGTCAAATTGTAATTTTATTGATGACTTAAAAGTGCAAACATTTCATTTCCATGCTCTCCTTTCTTCTCTGCTTTTCTTAGGGGACATCTCCCCAGAAGACTGTCAGCAACCTGCTGGGGATGATGTACCAGGATCCTAAACGCTGGTCCTACACGTTCCAAACCCACTCGTGCATGACTCGCTTCAAAACTCAGCTCCAGCCGATGTCTGCTCACCTGCTAGGCTCCCAAGGAGCTGGGATACAGGTTTATGAGCGCTCCGTCTACAGTGACAGGTCAGTAAGAAACACAAATGTTTAAGCACAATATGAGCAGTGTCTATTCTAAAAAAATAACTTTTTATTCCGTTTAGCAATATTAATTCAGGAGATGTGATTATTCACGAGTAAATGCAGATAACTTCACTGCATCAAACTCCTCACTTGTCCTCGCTAAGACTTTCATTTCCCACATTGCCTATCTCGTATCTCGTACATTTTGTAAAATCTAAAAATATATATTAAAAAAAGCTAAAATAAACATTGTTTCAGATTTATAAAAACTGAATATTCAGGGATTTAATCCAGTTCTTTTAATCTATTTATAAAAAAAATCTAAATACTATATCTAAAATGGTCTGATCCACATAAAATCGAGTTGGTGAGAGTTGAAAGAATTGTTTGACTAAACTATTCAAAAGTTACTCTTTACTTCCATGCTCAAATTTATTGAATTTCCCCTCCCAGATACATTTTCGCCTTGAACATGTTCGAGCTTGGTTGCATCGACTCAACTGAGTGGGCAGTCTACCAGGACTGGCACTCGCTTCTGGTGGAACAGTTTGGACACCAGGTGGCGCTAGAGGGCATCATCTATCTTAAAGCACCCCCCGAGGTCTGCGCAAGCTCTGCTGTCACCGCAAGGACAAAAAATCTGTATTCTTTACAGTTTCTTGACAAACGTATATTTGTCAGAAATGCATGGAACGCCTGGAGCGACGAGGGAGGCCAGAAGAAGCGACCGTAGAACTTGACTACCTCCAGAAGTTACACAAACAGCACCAGAACTGGCTAGTGGACAAAACTACAGAGTGAGTGTGAAGTGGTCCTCACCAACCAATGAGTTTTGGTTGCAGAATTTTAAGTAGGGGAGGTCATTGGATGATGACAAAGAAGTGCATCCTCATAAATGCTTGAATCAAACTTGTCTTTTCTCAGGATCCATTTTGAATGGTTGACAAAGATACCTGTGTTGGAGCTGGATGCCAGCGTGGAATTTCTGAGTGACCAAACAGCACGGGAGAACTTTGTCAAACAGGTTAGATGACCGTTTTGACGCGGCTACTGCGTGCAAAAACGATGCCAATTTTTTTTTTTGTAATTATTTTACAGGTGAAGGATTTCTTCTCTGCCTTGTGAAGGGAGGCTCATCAAAGACTCAAGTCATGTCATTGTATCCTGGCAGAAACGAGTTGAATCAATAAGTTATTTACTGTCATTGAGATACTGTAACCGTTGGACCCTTTAAAGTTAAGTAATATTTTACATTTCTACTTGCAGCTGTTTGTTCTGTAGCACACAGTCTTGTGCTTTAATAGGAAAGCTGTATACATTTTTGTCTTTGCAAAGATGATAGTCAGTTCTGTTCTACTATTGATGGGGCTAATTTCGATAAGATAGGATTTTATAAATTCACGGAAATGCTCTGAACTCTTAAGTAATACACCATTAAAAATAACATACTAATGCATTGTATAAGAGTACTCCTGAACGTTATAGTTTTGTTGTAAAGCTAATTTTTGACTACTCATCGGATTCTATGCAAAAGGTGATTTTCATTGCTAACTGGTTCAACTTGAGATACTAATTTGTTGCATTGCAATGTTGAAATTCATTCCTGGATGTTAGCACTTTAATAAAGTTATTTCTTTACTTTGGTGGTCCGCGCTTGCTTCTCCTTAACAGTGAGGTGTTAATGGCTGTACAGCTTTGTAGGTGTTAATTGTTTAGCGATGTTGAGAGGATTAAGGTTTTGAACGAGTGTATGGAAAAGCTCCGAACCGTGTGCCGGGACAATGACCTTGGCTAAATGGTGTTTTTTTTGTATGTGATGCCCTGTTTGTTGTGGTCTCTGGCATGCTAGGATGATCAGAGAGCCCATTAGGATGCCTGGAGTGGTCAGGGGTCATCAAAGGGCAGCTGCCTGCTATAAAGGGGCCTGTCTACACTTCACTTCAGCCTGAGAGCAGCTGAAAGCAGGAAGGAAGAAGACCCTAACCTCGTATGTTTTTTTTTATCCTCCAAAATGGCTTTTTACATGCTTCTTTTTTGCTCTTTTGGTCTCGTCTGGTCTAAGCTTGGGCTTGAGGAGCACGGGACGCCAAGGAACAGTTCCTTCCACCCTCGAGGCGGATTCCCTCTGTACATGATGCAGCTGTATCGCTCCTTCAAGGCGACTGACCTCCCGTCGACAGCGGCCAAAACCGACTCTGGTGAAAGTCGAGCGGCGCGGGAGTCAGACTCCATCCTCAGTCTTATGCCGAATGGTGAGTCTACCGTTTTTTTTTTTGGATTTTCTGGATTTTTTCCGGGTTAAACAGTGGGTTGTTTCAAAAAGGGCTGTTATCTACGACCTGGCCCTCCTCCCTTTTTACAGCCCTGCAAGTGTCAAAATGCTTCTTCCACTTTAAAGGATTTTATGTGGGAGGGTGTGTATATTAGCCCTCAGACGGCCTTGCACGAGGGGGTTCAATACACATCCTCTGCTGTTCAGCCTCCCACATCAAGTGTTTTGACATTTGTCCAAGGAGCTGCTTTGCTCAGTCAGCAAGTTCTAGTCAAAACTGTTAAGAACTAAAACTAAGCACAAAATATAGGAGATTATTAATCGGTAACTATTGATGTTGCTAGCTAGATGAATGAGATATGCTCTAAAAACGTTGTTCATTCCCAGGTTTTCCGAATTGGAAGACATTATGGCATCCAAATTTTTCTCAAATATCTTTTAACCTAAATTTGCATTTTTGCATGTTATTTTAAGACGCGCAAAAAATAATTTATCTTGGTTTTTTTAAGCAAATGCTTCCAGTTTTTATTCTAAGTAAATTTAATTCAGAACAACAGTTTTGAGTAATCTCCATGTAGATTACTATATTTTTGGACTAAGTCAAACCAGCCAAAAAAATTCACAGGGAGCTGCACCGGAGTACAAAGCGCATTCATGGTAGATATCTTTTATTTCTTAAAAAAATGAAATCAAACATACTTTAAAATAACAATAGTAAAAATTGAGTAAAATGGGCATCTGTTCACACAGGTTTTTCTTATGTTCTTTAGTCGAAAACTCAGCCAAAGTATGAAAAAGAAGTGCAACTTATAGTCCAGACAATACAGGAGTTTGAATTTGAAAAGTGGAATGACTCTGGTTTGTGTTTTCTTCCCTACTAGGTTACCATCAAATGGGCAATCGATGGATTGTCACTTTTGACATGTCATCCATTTCGACCAGCGACAGAGTCCAAGTGGCAGAGCTGCGCCTCCGATTTCCTGGCCGACCTTCCCGCAAGCGTGATGTAGTGGATTTGTATCACTCCCGGATGTGTGACGATGAAGAAGGCTCGACGTGCCAGGACGAGCGCCTTCTCCTGGGAAGTGTCACCGCACCAGGCAGCAAGTCATCCTGGAAGGTTTGTAATGTGACAGCCCTTTTGAAGTCCTGGCTCTACCGTGGACTGTCGGGCCAGGAGGCCTCAGGCGAACCTGAAGCTGAACTTGGGAGTACTTCTGGGGATGACGAGGGGATTCTCAGCAGGGGGCTTTTCGAAAATTCAGACAGGCACAGTCGTCGGAGCACATTTCAGGCAATGATGGTTATATTCTTTAAAAATGAGCGCCGCCAGAAAGGTCATTCTACCTACAGCCTCATCCACACTGTGGAAAACTCCAAGTATGTCACTGCGGCGCAAATCAGCAGCGAGGGCCAAAGTCGACGCCACAAAAGGAACAGGTTGGAGCTAACCGGGCGGCTGCCGACTCTCCCTCCCAAAGAAGCGTGGGTGCCCCCTTGCCGCAAAGTGGACATGTGGGTGGACTTCGAGGACATCGGCTGGGATGAGTGGATTGTCCATCCCAAACGCTTCAACGCTTACCGCTGCGAGGGTGCATGTCCAACACCGCTGGATGAATCCTTCAATCCCACCAACCATGCCTACATGCAAGTAAGATCCGCCGCTCGCGACAGCTTCAGCATCTGCAAGAAGAACTGTTGACTTATATTTTCTTTTCTTATTTTGTGGTTGCTGCAGAGCCTTTTGAAACACCGGGACCCAGAAAGGTGGAGCTGCCCTTCCTGCGTACCGACACGTCTCGCCCCTCTATCCATGTTGTACTACGAGAACGACGACCTGACCCTGCGCCATCATGAAGACATGATCGTCGAAGAATGCGGCTGCCACTGATTAGCCCGCTCAAATCTTTTCTCCTGGCAAGAGGCGACGTTACAGCGGCTTCATATCTTTAGCATGGAAATGTCTGTCTACTTATGTACATTACATTGTATATTTTGCACATTATATACTCTAGTTTTATTAAAACGCTATTTTCAGATAAGTGTCATGTTTTGTGTTTAAGGACTAGTATTACCTGCGCCTTGGGTCATTAGTCCATCTTCACATCACTGTAGTCCTGGGTTCAGATCCATCTCAGTTTCCCTGTGGGGAGTTATCGCAAAGTATATTTAGACTTTTCTTAAAGGAGATCATGCATAGTGAGGTTTTTTTCGTAAAAGTTCAACATGTATACAGTGTTCCCTCTATTATCCCGGTTAATGGGGACCGGGACCACCCGCGATAAGTGAATTTCCACGAAGTAGGGATTCCCCTTCAAAATTGCTTCCAAAATTCCCCCCCCCCAAATTTTTATTTATCAGAGAAAAAGCCTTAAGTTAAAAATGACAAACTGGAAGCATGCCCTCTTCCCCCCTCGAGTTGTCAATGATGACAATTGAAGCTCAGGGCTGCCACTGAGACAGTCTCCAGGATTGGAGACCCGGGACGGTCACATGAAGACTCCACTCAATTCTGATTTGAAGTCTGATTTTGCTTCCAGGGTGGTGGTCCAGTGGCTAAGTCATCAGCCTGCCACCTCTGTGGTCCTGGGTTCAAACCCCAGTCAGTGCCTGCAAAGATTTTCAAAATATTATTCAGGTAAATGAATGAGATAAAAGTATAAGTATGACTACCTTTAATTACAGGGTGGTGGCCCAGTGGATAAGTCATCAGTCTGCCACCTCTGTGGTCCTGGGTTCAAATCCCAGTGCCTGCAAAGATTTTCAAAATATTATTCAAGAAAATGAATAAGATAAAACTATAAGTATTACTAAGTTTAATTACAGGGTGGTGGCCCAGTGGATAAGTCATCAGTCTGCCACCTCTGTGGTCCTGGGTTCAAATCCCAATGCCTGCAAAGATTTTCAAAATATTATTCAAGAAAATGAATGAGATAAAAGTATAAGTATTACTAGCTTTGCTTACAGGGTGGTGGTCCAGTGGCTAAGTCATCAGTCTACCACCTCTTTGGTCCTGGGTTCAAATCCCAGTACCTGCAAAGATTTTCCAGAAGAAGAAAAAAGTATTTTTTCTTCAAAAATCGACATAGTATAGTAAGGCTTTTTTCTTCAAAAAACGACATAGTATAGTAAGGCTTTTTTCTTCAAAAAACGACAAAGTATAGTAAGGCTTTTTACTTCAAAAAACGACATAGTATAGTAAGGCTTTTTTCTTCAAAAAACGACATAGTATAGTAAGGCTTTTTTCTTAAAAAAAACGACATAGTATAGTAAGGCTTTTTTCTTAAAAAAAACGACATAGTATAGTAAGGCTTTTTTCTTCAAAAAACGACATAGTATAGTAAGGCTTTTTTCTTCAAAAAACGACATAGTATAGTAAGGCTTTTTTCTTCAAAAAAACAACATAGTATAGTAAGGCTTTTTTCTTCAAAAAACGACATAGTATAGTAAGGCTTTTTTCCTCAAAAAACGACATAGTATAGTAAGGCTTTTTTCTTCAAAAAACGACATAGTATAGTAAGGCTTTTATCTTAAAAAAACGACATAGTATAGTAAGGTTTTTTTCTTAAAAAAAACAACAGTATAGTAAGGCTTTTTTCTTCAAAAAACAACATAGTATAGTAAGGCTTTTTTCTTCAAAAAACGACATAGTATAGTAATGCTTTTTTCTTCAAAAAACGACATAGTATAGTAAGGCTTTTTTCTTCAAAAAACGACATAGTATAGTAAGGCTTTTTTCTTCAAAAAACGACATAGTATAGTAAGGCTTTTTTCTTCAAAAAAAACTACATAGTATAATAAGGTTTTTTTCTTCAAAAAACGACATAGTATAGTAAGGCTTTTTTCTTCAAAAAACGACATAGTATAGTAAGGCTTTTTTCTTCAAAAAAACGACATAGTATAGTAAGGCTTTTTTCTTCAAAAAAACGACAGTATAGTAAGGCTTTTTTCTTAAAAAAAACGACATAGTATAGTAAGGCTTTTTTCCTCAAAAAACGACATAGTATAGTAAGGCTTTTTTTCTTCAAAAAACGACATAGTATAGTAAGGCTTTTTTCTTTAAAAAAAACGACATAGTATAGTAAGGCTTTTTTCTTAAAAAAAACGACATAGTATAGTAAGGCTTTTTTCTTCAAAAAACGACATAGTATAGTAAGGCTTTTTTCTTCAAAAAAACGACATAGTATAGTAAGGCTTTTTTCTTCAAAAAACGACATAGTATAGTAAGGCTTTTTTCTTCAAAAAACGACATAGTATAGTAAGGCTTTTTTCTTCAAAAAACGACATAGTATAGTAAGACTTTTTTCTTCAAAAAAACGACAGTATAGTAAGGCTTTTTTCTTAAAAAAAACGACATAGTATAGTAAGGCTTTTTTCCTCAAAAAACGACATAGTATAGTAAGGCTTTTTTCTTCAAAAAACGACATAGTATAGTAAGGCTTTTTTTCTTAAAAAAAAACGACATAGTATAGTAAGGCTTTTTTCTTAAAAAAACGACATAGTATAGTAAGGCTTTTTTCTTCAAAAAACGACATAGTATAGTAAGGCTTTTTTCTTCAAAAAACGACATTGTATAGTAAGGCTTTTTTCTTCAAAAAAACGACATAGTATAGTAAGTCTTTTTTCTTCAAAAAAACGACATAGTATAGTAAGGCTTTTTTCTTCAAAAAAACGACATAGTATAGTAAGGCTTTTTTCCTCAAAAAACGACATAGTATAGTAAGGCTTTTTTCTTCAAAAAACCACATAGTATAGTAAGGCTTTTTTCTTAAAAAAAACGACATAGTATAGTAAGGCTTTTTTCTTAAAAAAAACGACATAGTATAGTAAGGCTTTTTTCTTCAAAAAACGACATAGTATAGTAAGGCTTTTTTCTTCAAAAAAACGACATAGTATAGTAAGGCTTTTTTCTTCAAAAAACGACATAGTATAGTAAGGCTTTTTTCTTCAAAAAACGACATAGTATAGTAAGGCTTTTTTCTTCAAAAAACGACATAGTATAGTAAGGCTTTTTTCTTCAAAAAAACGACATAGTATAGTAAGGCTTTTTTCTTCAAAAAAACGACATAGTATAGTAAGGCTTTTTTCTTCAAAAAAACGACATAGTATAGTAAGGCTTTTTTCCTCAAAAAACGACATAGTATAGTAAGGCTTTTTTCTTCAAAAAACCACATAGTATAGTAAGGCTTTTTTCTTAAAAAAAACGACATAGTATAGTAAGGCTTTTTTCTTAAAAAAAACGACATAGTATAGTAAGGCTTTTTTCTTCAAAAAACGACATAGTATAGTAAGGCTTTTTTCCTCAAAAAACGACATAGTATAGTAAGGCTTTTTTCTTCAAAAAACGACATAGTATAGTAAGGCTTTAATCTTAAAAAAACGACATAGTATAGTAAGGTTTTTTTCTTAAAAAAAACGACATAGTATAGTAAGGCTTTTTTCTTCAAAAAACGACATAGTATAGTAAGGCTTTTTTCTTCAAAAAACGACATAGTATAGTAAGGCTTTTTTCTTCAAAAAACGACATAGTATAGTAAGGCTTTTTTCTTCAAAAAACGACATAGTATAGTAATGCTTTTTTCTTCAAAAAACGACATAGTATAGTAAGGCTTTTTTCTTCAAAAAACGACATAGTATAGTAAGGCTTTTTTCTTCAAAAAACGACATAGTATAGTAAGGCTTTTTTCTTCAAAAAACGACATAGTATAGTAAGACTTTTTTCTTCAAAAAAACTACATAGTATAATAAGGCTTTTTTCTTCAAAAAACGACATAGTATAGTAAGGCTTTTTTCTTCAAAAAAACGACATAGTATAGTAAGGCTTTTTTCTTCAAAAAAAACGACATAGTATAGTAAGGCTTTTTTCCTCAAAAAACGACATAGTATAGTAAGGCTTTTTTCTTCAAAAAACGACATAGTATAGTAAGGCTTTTTTCTTTAAAAAAAACGACATAGTATAGTAAGGCTTTTTTCTTAAAAAAAACGACATAGTATAGTAAGGCTTTTTTCTTCAAAAAACGACATAGTATAGTAAGGCTTTTTTCTTCAAAAAAACGACATAGTATAATAAGGCTTTTTTCTTCAAAAAACGACATAGTATAGTAAGGCTTTTTTCTTCAAAAAACGAAATAGTATAGTAAGGCTTTTTTCTTCAAAAAAACGACATAGTATAGTAAGGCTTTTTTCTTCAAAAAAACGACATAGTATAGTAAGGCTTTTTTCTTCAAAAAAACGACATAGTATAGTAAGGCTTTTTTCCTCAAAAAACGACATAGTATAGTAAGGCTTTTTTCTTCAAAAAACGACATAGTATAGTAAGGCTTTTTTTCTTTAAAAAAACGACATAGTATAGTAAGGCTTTTTTCTTCAAAAAAACGACATAGTATAGTAAGGCTTTTTTCTTCAAAAAAACGACATAGTATAGTAAGGCTTTTTTCCTCAAAAAACGACATAGTATAGTAAGGCTTTTTTCTTCAAAAAACGACATAGTATAGTAAGGCTTTTTTCTTTAAAAAAAACGACATAGTATAGTAAGGCTTTTTTCTTCAAAAAACGACATAGTATAGTAAGGCTTTTTTCTTCAAAAAAACCACATAGTATAGTAAGGCTTTTTTCCTCAAAAAACGACATAGTATAGTAAGGCTTTTTTCTTCAAAAAACGACATAGTATAGTAAGGCTTTTTTCTTTAAAAAAAACGACATAGTATAGTAAGGCTTTTTTCTTCAAAAAACGACATAGTATAGTAAGGCTTTTTTCTTCAAAAAAACGACATAGTATAGTAAGGCTTTTTTCTTCAAAAAACGACATAGTATAGTAAGGCTTTTTTCTTCAAAAAACGACATAGTATAGTAAGGCTTTTTTCTTCAAAAAACGACATAGTAAAGTAATGCTTTTTTCTTCAAAAAACGACATAGTGTAGTAAGGCTTTTTTCTTCAAAAAACGACATAGTATAATAAGGCTTTTTTCTTCAAAAAACGACATAGTATAGTAAGGCTTTTTTCTTCAAAAAACGACATAGTATAGTAAGGCTTTTTTCTTCAAAAAACGACATAGTATAGTAAGGCTTTTTTCTTCAAAAAAACGACATAGTATAGTAAGGCTTTTTTCTTCAAAAAAACGACATAGTATAGTAAGGCTTTTTATGTCGTTTTTTGAAGAAAAAAGCCTTACTATACTGTGTCGTTTTTTGAAGAAAAAAAGCCTTACTATACTATGTCGATTTTTGAAGAAAAAAGCCTTACTATACTATGTCGTTTTTTGAAGAAAAAAGCCTTATTATACTATGTCGTTTTTTGAAGAAAAAAGCCTTACTATACTATGTCGTTTTTTGAAGAAAAAAGCCTTACTATACTATGTCGTTTTTTGAAGAAAAAAGCCTTACTATACTATGTCGTTTTTTTTAAGAAAAAAGCCTTACTATACTATGTCGTTTTTTTTAAGAAAAAAGCCTTACTATACTGTGTCGTTTTTTGAAGAAAAAAGCCTTATTATACTATGTAGTTTTTTTGAAGAAAAAAGCCTTACTATACTATGTCGTTTTTTGAAGAAAAAAGCCTTACTATATGTCAGGTTCATTAATAATTACCTTCGTCCGTAATTATCAATAACTGCAGGAAGACATCTTATTCAATTATTGACATTTAATTAAATAGAAATGGATACAACAATGGGTAAAAGCCTCCGAAGGGGAGAGTCAGCAAGTGTCACCTTACAACTTCCGAACGTCTCCTCGAATAGACGTTTTCGTCCCATTCTTATGGTCACAAGTTACAGAGTTGTTGATCATTCCATCACGTATGAGTAAAAACAACATCTGGGACTACAATAACAATCAAAGTATTTTACTAATAACAAAAACAGGGACTAGACCTAACAACATTTAGATTAGAGTAATTATACAACCTCCTTGACCTAAGAATCATATAATATAATCATAATCATATAATCGTTACATACAGAAAAACCCGAAGTGTACGGTTACATAACGATAACAATATTCTTGTTATTGTCCGAATAGCCCTGTCCTCGTCACCAAGGGCCCACCAAATCTCAAGGACCCAGATTGGGTGGATTGTTTGTATAACCATCCTGGAACAGGCTGTCTAGGTTAAAGATGACTTGGTGTGACCTCAAGACTTTTGAAAAACAGAAAGAGAATGATTTAACAAAGTAATGAATTAATACAAAGAAAAGAAAGAGATTGATTTAATAAAGAAATGAATTAATATAACTATTATAATAATAAAACAGAATAAACCCAACATTCCCCCGTTTTTATAATATGTATGTTATTAGTCATTTCTTAGTAATCACTAAATGGAAATGTCGGTGACTGCGATTTTATCCGCCTACTCCTTACTCCCATGGCTGGACTGAAAGAGAAAAAACATAATTATATTCGTCCAATTGGTCCTCGGATTTACCGTACTCCTGGACCTCACTGCTTTACCCAAACCGTCCCATAAGATACAACTCATGTACTTTAGAATTTGTAGGGGCAATTTCAGTAGTTATAAGTCGGCTTAGCAAGGAGCGCAAACAGGGGATACTACATCACCCACACAATGTTAGGATAGCGGTAATTGTGCCTATAGTCCAAATCTTTAGATTTTCCAAAGGTCTTATCCCACCAATCTGACAATGCGGACGTATCTACTCCAGAGTGCTCTTGCATATTGCGGTTCAGTGTTTGCAGGCCAGTAATGGCCCTGGTGAGAGATCCACTGGGTGACGCGTTGTTCGGTATGAAGGTGCAACATTGTTTTCCAAACATTGCACACACGCCCCCTGTTTCAAGGATCATATCCACCGCTATGCGATTCTGGAACGCCATCAGACTGGTAGCTGCCAGTTGTTCCTTCATGGCCACAAATCCCTGTTCAGTATAATTTCCAAGTTTTGAACATTGTAATGTAAGTAATTTATTCTATCCACATTTTTGTTTGGGGTGATTAGAAGGAAGATAGACTCCCAACCTGCTGCGATCTGATTAGCCAGCTTATACTCATCTGGTACGCCCCGGGGGATGCCAATCGCATCAATGTATGTTGGATCTCCTTCCCTCCATGCCTCTCGACGATGTCGGGAGGGTCGACCCTTCACCTCCGAATTATGAGCCGCCAATTGTATCTCCTCCACTGTGGATGGAAAAACAGACACCGGTAAGAGCAGTGAGACCAAAGTACCTAGTCCTGCCGCGTTTCGGCAGGAGTCGTATAATTTATCTACCACCCCGCCACCATAGGCCAGAACGTGGTATCAGGGGTGTAGTTTGTTTTAGAACGCCGGTACACCACGTCTCATTTATCGCCCCCAGCTTCAGACCATGCCCTGTAAGGTTTAAGCAGGTAAAATGATTAAACAGTGGAAAAATTGACTTCCTATTTACCGCGTAACAGGATAAACACTGCTTCAATATTTTTTCTTGCCAAGTAGGACACGTTTTTTCATTTGTAAAAACACTTTTCCCCAAATGAATGGTGATTGAGGGAGTTGTTAGACCCCATCGTATTTTCCCTTGTCTGGTAGGTTATCCTAATCCTTTGTAAGATGGTTTAGTCTCAATTGAAACCATATGGAGACGTCAAACCCAATATAAAAGAGTTCCCTATAGTTTTATGGTATTGCTTGCTGAGCAATAATCTTTTCAATTAATATTGGTGTTTCCCGTATCTTATTAAGTCAGAAAGTTTATCTTACCCGTCCCCTCAATGTTTCAATTGAGACCACCCTTTTACCAAAGTAGCTCCACATAGTGCTTGCCTTCTTTACACTCCATTAACAGCGCCCAATTATCCCCCGTTTGGGAAATCCCTGTTTCAGAAATAAATTTCACAGGTTAATATGTCAGTCCAAGCTTTCCAATCTTGACCAATTTCTGCAACAAGGCTTTTCCCAATCTTTAATTTTTTGCTGTTAATGTACCACACATATTTCCCACCATCTCTTTTTGTATGGCAACCGGGACGTCGCCGAGTCCAAATATATATTTTCAATGTGGAAATTTGATTTAGTATGTAATGTTAATTAAATGTAAATGTGTATGTTTCTCGGTTTACCCTCCCGTAAGAAGGTGTATCCTCAATTGAAACGCCTCCGCCTTTTTCTCCAACTGGAGAAAACAACCCTACTGTGGAAAGGAATAGAATCACAATCATCATTAATCTCATTGCCCCAAAAGCAATAATTGTTTTCAACATGACTTTTTGTCTTTGTTTAGGGAGTTTTCCTCTTGAAACGTTTCAATTTAGACAACCTTCTTACTGTGGGAAAGGTGCATCCGTGTCCCCTTTCAGTAACAAGGACCCTCCCACTTTGCGTTGCTCCGATGTTTCTTCTTTTATGCTGCTTATCAGCATCCAGTCTTCAAGAATCACCGTCGCTTCGTCCGTTTCCTGTTGAGAAGCAAAATCTCCCTCTGATAGTCTAAATTTGGTGTGTGCGTTTTTTTTTTTTCTTCTCTGATAGATTCGCCTCATCATCCAATTGTCATTGTGTGGTGAATAATAACAATTTGTAAGGTCTACCAAACAGGACTTCATATAAGGTCCGCCAATTGTGGATGGTAGACAACTATTATATTAACAAAATGGGAGCCATTATCACTATAAATAGTTTCTGGAATTCCATATCGTGGAATGATATCCATATGATCTAATAAAAATAAAATAAAATCTATATGTATTTTTTGAAATGGATATGTGGGTATGCATATAGATTTAAACCCTAAGCCTTGTAGTGCCGTTGTAGCAAGGCCACCTCCCCCTTGTCGAGACATAGGTCTTCCCTTGACTCAAGCCCAAATTATTTTCTTTATTGATCTTTTATCGATAGATTATGTCTCGGTGGTCTGCCAATCAAAAAACACAAAAAGACAAACTATCATTCACGCTCACACTCATAAACAGAAGAATTTAGTGTGTTCAACCAGTCTAGCATCCATAATTTCATTTTGTGGGAGTAAACTGGAGTACCCGGAGAAAATCCACAAATTCTCGAGGACGCCATGAATACCCCACATTCCGGAAAGTCTGGATCCACCCCGCATTCATTAGTAGATCCTTTAATATACACACCCCCACTCTAGCATTTTAACCGTTTGTAAAAAATTACCTTCAAGTTTCACACAAAGTTATATCCTTTTTAATGCTATCAGTTTACCTGTTTGTTCCCCGAATTGAGGTGGGAATAGTTTCACATCTAAAGTTTTTATTTTTTACAGCCGCCATGACCTAATGGCCCCCTATCAGGTTTTTTGAAAATCCCAATTCCCTTTAATAGCATGCCAATCACCTTTTAATGCGGCCATCCAATTTTGTTTCTACTTTTTTTTTTTTTTTTCCCCCCAGGTGATAAAATAATCTCCCCCATTTGTAAAACAATTTCATCCACGCCTATTTTATACAACATGACGCCTATGGCCTTTATTACGTCGCCTTGACTCCAAATTCTATGAACCAAGATAACACGCCTAATTTGTAAGCGAATTTCGCCCATCCCATTTTGTTCATAGACAACCCATCTACCTAAAGCGTCACTTGTTTCAAAACATGAAAGGCCCCACTAGAATTTGTGCATCCAGCGCCAAATAGAGCCTATTTACACATTTGTCTCAAACTTGTTTTAGATATGGGGTCCCCAATTTCCCAAAATTTCCCAGAATTTATGTACTACCACATCCTGTCAAAAACCCAAAACGACTAACATAACCTGTTTCTAAGCCAGATTCTGGAATTTGGAGAATTTCTCCTTTCCCTCCCTTATCTAAGCTTGTTATTGTCACTCGTTATCACTGTAACATTCAGGCGTATTAACCCCATCGTTGCTAAAGTTCTAACCAATTTGCATGCCCTTAAAGCCGTAAAAGCAACGTTATTTGGTTGTATCAATTGACCAATGCTTATCCAATCCGTAATATCCTTAAAGTCATCAATATGACCTGTGACAAAGCATATTTCCTCCTGCCAGGACAACAGACAATGTTCTTTCAAGTGCACTTTGAAAAACATTCCATGTTACTCCATTCTTAGGGAAAATATGCTCATCCTAAACCAATTATTTTATTTACAATTCACCTAATTATTTGGATGAATGCCATGAATTTTATCATGCCACTATTGCATTGTAAATTTCCCATCTGATGTCGTTAACAGCCAAATAATTCAATACCTACTATACTTTGTAAATCACCTCATATGATGTTTACTTAAGACACGAGTCATTTCCCATAGCCTGTTACCAAAACAAAAATCTACAACAATTAAATGAGACAAATCAACCTTTTGTTAGACAATTCCTAATTACAAACTTTAATGTTTTAAAAACCTTATCGTCACCAATATACCATAATATTGTAAATTTTGTCATCCTGGCCTTTTATTCTTTTAAACAGCCAACCTCCTGGATTAAAGTATTTTGAATAATCAAAAAATTCTGAAATAGTATTAATATTATTTTATCCTCCAAAAGCTAGTTTCCTTTAACTAAGAGCCCTTTGAAATCCACAATTGCTCAAAAATGACTATTTTGGTCTATTTCCCAAATCCAAAGCTTTTTACCAAATCAACCTTTTACTGAACAGATTTTTCTATCCTCTTAATGCATTTCATTTTAAAACCCAAAATATCAATGCGAAAGCATTCGCATAACCTTGCATTTCTTGCAGCCCATGTATTGTTCTTATTCTGAAAAGTCCAAACAGAAAACGCAATTAGCCGTTAACTATGACCTCCACTCTTGCTGCGAAAACAGCATTGTTATCTTATGTTTACAAACCAGCTTTTTCCCTGTGCCCAAATACAACGCTTTTTAGAGAAGACAACCATTAAAACGTCAAATTAACCCCTCTTCCGATATTCAACTACATCACAATATTTTTCCAAGACCCCATATATCCAGAATATGTATGCTGCAAGCACAACAATATGGCAAAAACCCATTTTCTGCCCTCAAGTTTGCTTCAGCACCCCCAAGGCCAATTATTATTATTATAATGTCTTCACGGAAAGGATCACAAAATTTTAGTCGTTTACACGGTCCGAACGCTCCCGAAAGCCCAACACAGTTAAATCGTCTGCCCCGCGGCCCACATGTTTCACTCCCATCTAATCAGCAGCCGCTGCACCAGAAACGCTTCCCCCGCAGTTGACACATTTTTTGGCAAGTCTAGAGCATAATAAAAACACAGGTGACATTCCCTGCTAAAATTTAAATGATCATTTTGTATATATTCTTTTGTCTTTTTAAACACCATCTTCCCGTTAGCGGACGGGATCAAAAACCAAGCTGCAATAAGCCATCACATTGCTGTAAATTGACAGTACATATAGGTTATATTAACAAAGCACCACCAGCACTTGGAAATAACCATTCTAATTGTTGTTATACAAGCCCAAGCATCACAAAAAAACCCAATTTAATTGTAATCACAAAACGTCATACCTGGATTAACCAAATTAAATACCAGTGTCTCCATTAATTTTCTAGCTCAACATTCTCGTATCCAAAATCCACATTCCAAATCATTCTAAGCCGACATTCCTTGTTTTCAGAGACCCTCTAGTCTGGGTAATCATGTAATATATATACCTCCATTTTTTTTTTTTTTTTTTTACAACTTATCTCTGATTTTTGTCGAACTTTACACCATCTCTTCTCCCTCTATTTTTGTTAAACTTCCTCCGCGCCCGTCACCTATCTCGGTAAATATTTTCCCCGTCAGCCGAGGAGGCCCCGCTATTTTTCCTTACCAAACAGTACTTTCCCGCCGCCACGGTCTTAAATATATCCCCGTTATCCGAGGGAGCCCCCACTATTTTCCCAAAATAGTATTTTTAACTTCTCCCCGGCCTTATTTCGCCATTAGTGTCTGTGGAACAAGCTGTTACTCTTTTATCCACTCACATATTATTTATATATGTATATTACCTCCATTAGTGTCTGTGGAACAAGCTGTTACACTTTTATCCACTCACATATTATTTATATATGTATATTACCTCTATGCATTAGTGCATATATTATCCTGTATTTTATGCATTTTAAGCTTGCCAGCAAACCCATTTTTATTTATCCATAAATATAGCTGTGTAATAATTTTAAAGCGCTTTGTCTTTCCAATTTTTTCCAATCCTTACAAGTTAGACGTATTTTTTGGATCGTCATCCAAACCCGCCTTACAACACGTGTTTCCCATATTTTACTTTTTTGTAGTGAGTTCGTGTGCCTCACACAGTTAACTCTATTATTTATTATTATCACTCCTTCGACTGTATTTCCTAGGCTTATCTTAATTTTTACTGCAGAAACCACACAAACAACATACAACGTATATTCGTGCCTACCCTTTAGACACAGGACACTCCCCGGCCCCAATATTGTACCTCTAGTACAATACATTCGTGCCTACCCCTGAGACACAGGACACTTTCCAGCAAAGTGCCCCACCGTACCTGCCATTGACTAGTATAAACACAGGGTTTTATCGCCGTCACCCAGGACGCGAAACCAGCCCAACAATGGGCCTCACATACAATGTCCCTTTAACGCATTTGTAAACACCTTCACAACATGCAGACATTAATGTGGACTTACCCGAGATCCATCAGATGTCTCCCTCCAGCAGGAAAAGTCTTCAACCGCCGAGAATCCAGGCGCCCCCGTCGAAAAACTCCGGCCCACCAAGGGTTTTGAAGACGCCGTGCGCACGGTCACTTACCAGATGTCGAACAGCAGCGCCTGGGTTCTCGCTCCGGTATATTGACCTCCATGGCTCAGAAGGACCAAAATGTCAGGTTCATTAATAATTACCTTCGTCCGTAATTATCAATAACTGCAGGAAGACATCTTATTCAATTATTGACATTTAATTAAATAGAAATGGATACAACAATGGGTAAAAGCCTCCGAAGGGGAGAGTCAGCAAGTGTCACCTTACAACTTCCGAACGTCTCCTCGAATAGACGTTTTCGTCCCATTCTTATGGTCACAAGTTACAGAGTTGTTGATCATTCCATCACGTATGAGTAAAAACAACATCTGGGACTACAATAACAATCAAAGTATTTTACTAATAACAAAAACAGGGACTAGACCTAACAACATTTAGATTAGAGTAATTATACAACCTCCTTGACCTAAGAATCATATAATATAATCATAATCATATAATCGTTACATACAGAAAAACCCGAAGTGTACGGTTACATAACGATAACAATATTCTTGTTATTGTCCGAATAGCCCTGTCCTCGTCACCAAGGGCCCACCAAATCTCAAGGACCCAGATTGGGTGGATTGTTTGTATAACCATCCTGGAACAGGCTGTCTAGGTTAAAGATGACTTGGTGTGACCTCAAGACTTTTGAAAAACAGAAAGAGAATGATTTAACAAAGTAATGAATTAATACAAAGAAAAGAAAGAGATTGATTTAATAAAGAAATGAATTAATATAACTATTATAATAATAAAACAGAATAAACCCAACATTCCCCCGTTTTTATAATATGTATGTTATTAGTCATTTCTTAGTAATCACTAAATGGAAATGTCGGTGACTGCGATTTTATCCGCCTACTCCTTACTCCCATGGCTGGACTGAAAGAGAAAAAACATAATTATATTCGTCCAATTGGTCCTCGGATTTACCGTACTCCTGGACCTCACTGCTTTACCCAAACCGTCCCATAAGATACAACTCATGTACTTTAGAATTTGTAGGGGCAATTTCAGTAGTTATAAGTCGGCTTTGTTGTTTTTTGAAGAAAAAAGCCTTACTATACTGTCGTTTTTTGAAGAAAAAAGCCTTACTATACTATGTCGTTTTTTGAAGAAAAAAGCCTTACTATACTTTGTCGTTTTTTTGAAGAAAAAAGCCTTACTATACTATGTCGTTTTTTGAAGAAAAAAGCCTTACTATACTATGTCGTTTTTTGAAGAAAAAAGCCTTACTATACTATGTCGTTTTTTGAAGAAAAAAGCCTTTTTATACTATGTCATTTTTTTTAAAGAAAAAAGCCTTACTATACTATGTCGTTTTTTTTAAGAAAAAAGCCTTACTATACTATGTCGTTTTTTGAAGAAAAAAGCCTTACTATACTATGTCGTTTTTTGAAGAAAAAAGCCTTATTATACTGTCGTTTTTTTTGAAGAAAAAAGCCTTACTATACTATGTCGTTTTTTTGAAGAAAAAAGCCTTACTATACTATGTCGTTTTTTGAAGAAAAAAGCCTTACTATACTATGTCGTTTTTTTGAAGAAAAAAGCCTTACTTTACTATGTCGTTTTTTGAAGAAAAAAGCCTTACTATACTATGTCGTTTTTTGAAGAAAAAAGCCTTTTTATACTATGTCATTTTTTTTAAAGAAAAAAGCCTTACTATACTATGTCGTTTTTTTTAAAGAAAAAAGCCTTACTATACTATGTCGTTTTTTGAAGAAAAAAGCCTTACTATACTATGTCGTTTTTTGAGGAAAAAAGCCTTACTATACTATGTCGTTTTTTTGAAGAAAAAAGCCTTACTATACTATGTCGTTTTTTTGAAGAAAAAAGCCTTACTATACTATGTCGTTTTTTTAAAGAAAAAAGCCTTACTATACTATGTCGTTTTTTGAAGAAAAAAGCCTTACTATACTATGTCGTTTTTTGAGGAAAAAAGCCTTACTATACTATGTCGTTTTTTTGAAGAAAAAAGCCTTACTATACTATGTCGTTTTTTGAAGAAAAAAGCCTTACTATACTATGTCGTTTTTTGAGGAAAAAAGCCTTACTATACTATGTCGTTTTTTTGAAGAAAAAAGCCTTACTATACTATGTCGTTTTTTTGAAGAAAAAAGCCTTACTATACTATGTCGTTTTTTGAAGAAAAAAGCCTTACTATACTATGTCGTTTTTTGAAGAAAAAAAGCCTTACTATACTATGTCGTTTTTTGAAGAAAAAAGCCTTACTAAACTATGTTGTTTTTTGAAGAAAAAAGCCTTACTATACTATGTCGTTTTTTGAAGAAAAAAGCCTTACTATACTATGTCGTTTTTTTGAAGAAAAAAGCCTTACTATACTATGTCGTTTTTTGAAGAAAAAAGCCTTACTATACTATGTCGTTTTTTGAAGAAACTAGTCTTACTATACTATGTCGTTTTTTGAAGAAAAAAGCCTTATTATACTGTCGTTTTTTTTGAAGAAAAAAGCCTTACTATACTATGTCGTTTTTTTGAAGAAAAAAGCCTTACTATACTATGTCGTTTTTTGAAGAAAAAAGCCTTACTATACTATGTCGTTTTTTTGAAGAAAAAAGCCTTACTTTACTATGTCGTTTTTTGAAGAAAAAAGCCTTACTATACTATGTCGTTTTTTGAAGAAAAAAGCCTTACTATACTATGTTGTTTTTTTTAAGAAAAAAGCCTTACTATACTTTGTCGTTTTTTGAAGAAAAAAGCCTTACTATACTATGTCGTTTTTTGAAGAAAAAAGCCTTACTATACTATGTCGTTTTTTGAAGAAAAAAGCCTTACTATACTATGTCCATTTTTGATGAAAAAAGCCTTACTATACTATGTCGATTTTTGAAGAAATAATCCTTACTATACTATGTCGATTTTTGAAGAAAAAAAGCCTTACTAAACTATGTCGTTTTTTTTTTGTTTCTTGTTTTTTTTTATACAAAAAATAGCTTTACTGTACTAATGGTTGTAACGGACAAAAGAATAAATACTACTGCCTACTTTTGAGAGCCTGTGGTCCAGTGAATAAGTCATTGGCCTCCCACCTCTGTGGACCTGGGTTCAAATCCTGCTAACTTGTCCCACTGAAAGGTACCACAAAGTACTAAGTTTGATTCTGGGAATGAAAAGAGACAAAACAACAAATACTACCATTTAATCTTGAAGAGTGGTGGCCCAATGGTTAAGTCATCAGTTACCCATTTCTTTGGTTTTGGGTTCAAATCCAAGTGCCTGCAAAGATTTTCCAAATTTATTATTCAGGTAAATGAATGAGGTAAAAGTACAAGTACTACTCAATTCTTTAACAGAGTGGTGGCCCACTGGTTAAGTCATCAGTCTTCCACCTCTGTGGTCCTTGGTTCAAATCCCAGTGCCTGCAAATATTTTCCAAATATTATTCAGGTAAATGAATGAGACAAAAGTATAAGTATTACTCCCATGTTTCACAGAGTGGTGACCCAGTGGTTAAGTCATCAGTCTTCCCCCTCTCTGGTCCTGGGTTCAAATCCCGGTGCCTTCAAAGGTTTTCCAAATATTATTCAGGTAAATGAATGAGATAAAAGTATAAGTATTACTACATTTGCTCACAGAGTGGTGGCCCAATGGCTAAGTCATCAGTCTGTCACCTCTGTGGTCCTGGGTTCAACTCCCGGTGCCTGCCAAGATTTTCCCAATATATTATTCAGGTAAATGAATGAGGTAAAAGTACAAGTACTAGTGCTTTTTCCTGCAGGGTGGTGGCCCAGTGGTTAAGTCATCAGTTTCCCATTTCTTTGGTCTTGGGTTCAAATCCAAGTGCCTGCAAAGATTTTCCCAATATATTATTCAGGTAAATGAATGAGGTAAAAGTACAAGTACTACTCAATTCTTCAACAGAGTGGTGGCCCAGTGGTTAAGTCATCAGTCTTCTACCTCTGTGGTCCTGGGTTCAAATCCCAGTTTCTGCAAATATTTTCCAAATATTATTCAGTTAAAAGAATGAGACAAAAGTATAAGTATTACTACCTTCTTTCACAGAGTGGTGACCCAGTGGTTAAGTCATCAGTCTTCCTCCTCTTTGGTCCTGGGTTCAAATCCCGGTGCCTTCAAAGATTTTCCAAATATTATTCAGGTAAATAAATGAGATAAAAGTATAAGTATTACCACATATGCTCCCACAGTGGTGGCCCAGTGGTTAAGTCATCAGTCTTCTACCTCTGTGGTCCTGGGTTCAAATCCCAGTGCCTGCAAATATTTTCCAAATATTGTTCAGTTAAAAGAATGAGACAAAAGTATAAGTATTACTACCTTCTTTCACAGAGTGGTGGCCCAATGTTTAAGTTATCAGTCTTTACCCTCTTGGGTCCTGGGTTCAAATCCCAGTACCTGCAAAGATTTTCCAATTATTATTCAGTTAAAAGAATGAGACAAAAGTATAAGTATTACAAACATTTCTTTCACAGAGTGGTGGCCCAGTGGTTAAGTCATCAGTCTGCCACCCCTGTGGTCTGGGTTCAAATCCCAGTACCTGCAAAGATTTTCCAAATATTATTTAGTTAAAAGAATGAGACAAAAGTATAATTATTACTGCCTTCTCTCACAGAGTGGTGACCCAGTGGTTAAGTCATCAGTCTTCCCACTCTTTGGTCCTGGGTCCAAATCCCAGTACCTGCAAAGATTTTCCAATTATTATTCAGTTAAAAGAATGAGACAAAAGTATAAGTATTACTAATTTCTTGCACAGAGTGGTGGCCCAGTGGTTACGTCATCAGTCTGCCGCCCCTGTGGTCTTGGGTTCAAATCCCAGTACCTGCAAAGATTTTCCAAATATTATTCAGTTAAAAGAATGAGACAAAAGTATAATTATTACTGCCTTCTCTCATGGAGTGGTGACCCAGTGGTTAAGTCATCAGTCTTCCCACTCTTTGGTCCTGGGTTCAAATCCCAGTACCTGCAAAGATTTTCCAATTATTATTCAGTTAAAAGAATGAGACAAAAGTATAAGTATTACCAATTTCTTGCTCAGAGTGGTGGCCCAGTGGTTAAGTCATCAGTCTGCCGCCCCTGTGGTCCTGGGTTCAAATCCCAGTACCTGCAAAGATTTTCCTAATATTATTCAGTTAAAAGAATGAGACAAAAGTATAAGTATTACTGCCTTCTCTCACAGAGTGGTGGCCCAGTGGTTAAGTCATCAGTTCACACTTATTTGGTCTTGGGTTCAAATCCAAGTGCCTGCAAAGATTTTCCCAATATATTATTCAGGTAAATGAATGTACTACTCCTTTCTCCAACAGGGTCGTGGCCCACTGGTTAAGTCATCAGTCTTCATCCTCTGTGGTCATGGGTTCAAATCCCGGTGCCTGCAAACATTTTTCAAATATTATTCAGTTAAAAGAATGAGACAAAAGTATAAGTATTACTATCTTCTTTCAAAGAGTGGTGGCCCAATGGTTAAGTCATCAGTCTTCTCCCTCTTTGGTCCTGGGTTCAAATCCCAGTACCTGCAAAAGTTTTCCAAATATTATTCAGGTAAATGAATGAGATAAAACTATAAGTATTACCACATATGCTCCCACAGTGGTGGCCCAGTGGTTAAGTCATCCGTCTGCCACCTCTGTGGTCCTGGGTTCAAATCCCAGTACCTGCAAAGATTTTCCCAATATATTATTCAGGTAAATGAATGAGGTAAAAGTACAAGTACTTCTGCTTTCTCCTGCAAGGTGGTGGCCCAGTGGTTAAGTCATCAGTCTGCCACCTCTGTGGTTCTGGGTTCAAATCCCGGTGCCTGCAAATATTTTCCCAACATATTATTCAGGTAAATGAATGAGGTAAAAGTACAAGTACTACTGGTTTCTCCCACAGGGTGGTGGCCCAGTGGTTAAGTCATCAGTCTGCCACCTCTGTGGTCCTGGGTTCAAATCCCAGTACCTGCAAAGATTTTCCAATTATTATTCAGTTAAAAGAATGAGACAAAAGTATAAGTATTACTACCTTCATTCACAGAGTGGTGGCCCAGTGGTTAAGTCGTCAGTCTTCTGCCTCTTTGGTCCTGGGTTTAAATCCCAGTACCTGCAAAGATTTTCCAAATATTATTCAGGTAAATGAATGAGATAAAAGTATAAGTACTACCGCTTTCTCCCACAGGGTGGTGGCCCAGTGGTTAAGTCATCAGTCTGCCACTTCTGTGGTCCTGGGTTCAAATCCCAGTACCTGCAAAGATTTTCCAAATATTATTCAGGTAAATGAATGAGATAAAAGTATAAGTACTACCACTTTCTTCCACAGGGTAGTGGCCCAGTGGTTAAGTCATCAGTCTGCCACCTCTGTGGTCCTGGGTTCAAATCCCAGTACCTGCAAAGATTTTCCAAATATTATTCAGTTAAAAGAATAAGTTCTAATGCCTAAGTGCTTAAGTCTTCAGTGGTGGATGAAGGATTTTGTCAAAAAAATGACTAAGTGTTTCACCCATTTCCAAGGATAAAACGTTTCAACACCCATATATAAGTGGGGCACGAGTTGGTGTAGTGGGTTGCACACTCACCTTCGGACGGGGAGACCTGGGTTCGATCCCCGGTGTCGCCGGTTGCCGACCAGCGGTCGAGAGTCGGCCGAAGGCCGACTCGAGAACGCGACATAAAGTGGCCCTTCCAACTGTCTGAAATTTACTGAAAAATATGACTAAGTGTTTAATTTGAATTAAAAAGATTATTCTTTTTTTTTTCTTGCTCCATTTACTGATCTCCATGTTGTAGTGATCAGCCAAACGACAGTGGGAATCGAACCCAGGTCTCCCAGACGGGAGTCCAGTGATCTAACCTCTGCGCCATCAAGTGGCTACACTTTCCCTTGTAATGATTTGAAGCTCTTGCCTGCAAATATACAGAAACAACTAAGTGAAAATGTGTCACAACCGGGATTTGAACCCAGGTCTCCCACACAAGAGTCAAGTGAGTTAACCACTACGCCACATGCACATGTGCTCACCAATGGGTTGAGGTCAAATCATCAGTCATTAGAGGGCCTCTCTGATCTCTTTTGTTGATTGGGTTGACATATCCTGGCTGCAAAAGATCAACGAGAGGACGGAAAAAAATGCAGTAGCTGTTGTTTATTTAGAGAAGGGGAGTCAGGAAGTGGAAGTGACAAGGAAAACATGGCGGCCAAACCAAACAGAAAAGAGCCAGCTAACGTGGGGGTGGTGAGGCAGACACCCGTGTCTGGATGAGGAGAGACCTCGGAGGGAAGCTACTGTGGAGGAAGAAAAAGATGGGACTCAGAGATATCAAATCCAAGTGTCTCATCTAATCTACATGTCCAGCGCTTCAATAAGGCAGACGCCATTTGCCCTTTCGATTTGGAGAAATGCCCACAAATAATCAATTTTTCAGGAAAAACTTTGGTCATAACCCAATGAGATTTAATATAGAAGTAGAATGTAAGAGTCCAGACAGAATATTGGCAATAGAAGGACGTGCCTACTCGTACGTATATTGACCTTTCGATTCCACACAGGCTGCTGACTGAGGTTATCATCTTATTTGAGGAATCCTGCTGATAGGACACAAGAACTTGCACGTATTTAACACACATACACGCACACACACAGTTCCTCATACAGTAAAGACTTTAAAAAAATACAAAAGAGATCATTGTAAAAATCACAAGCACGCTCGAACATTGAATCCAATTGCATTTTTTAATGTCGCTCATAAAATTACAGATGATCAGATCAAATGTTCAGATTTTAGTACTAATTAAATATACTATTTTGGTCTTTTCAATGTACCCTCTTAAGGAGTTGACTGCATAAAAAATGTTTTGCATATTTGGGGTGGGGGGGTGATTAAGAGGTTGGTCTCTTTTATTCTGATTGTTTTATAGTTTACAGTTTGCTTTTAGGCGGTTAGTAGTATACATTGTCAGATTGGAACCAATAAAGGAAGGCACACTTGTTTGAAGCTTAAAGGCAAATACATTTTAGATCACAGATTTGTTCTGTGCTCAAAGACAAAAAAAAAGGAATTTCAATGAAATCTCTAACTCAACATGTGAAAGCCTTTGGGACAAAATGGTCTCTTCAAAGCTATTTTTACAGCATCTTGAGGGTACTTTTCACATTTGAACTCCTCAGATATCCATTTCAAACTGTGCATCATCACCTTAAAACACAAACACAACAGTTTAGATTTGTGCCCCAGTCGTTCAAAATGACATTCACATTTTTGGAACTATTTGCTTTTCAGCATATAAATTCACTGCAACCAAGAGCCAAACAATTGAAATAAAAACATTAACCACTGTGGTAACCACAGATGGTTGCGTCCTACTGCACAAACCCAATTGTAACCTTTAAGTGTAATATTTTCACTTAAACTAGGTAATAATTTATGCAAATCACAAAAAATAATAAATAAAAATGATGATGAATTTATGATGCAAGTTTTCAGTTAACCTTTTAGGGTTATTTTTTTCAGATTTGGGCTGGGCCTTCAACTAGTACTCAAATGCAACTTGTTTTTTTCCCCTCAACTGTTATGTAAACAGGTCCATATTTAGCCTGTTGTTTTCCATTTGACTATTGTTACTTTAACATATTTTTGTTCTTTTTGATCTTGGCTCAAATTGACGACGTTATTAACAATCTTATGGTTATAGTACCTGTGGTGTTGCTAGGTGACACGCCGCTGCTGTTCAGCATTTCTCCATCACTGGCCTTGTTGTTGGTTCCTGCAGAGGGAGGGCTCGTCACACCAGGAATGTCTGGAAGACCACGTGGGGGGGTTTTGGCCAGAGGAGAACTGCGACGCCCCAGTAAGAACTTTCGATCATAGATGATCCTGGTCCCTTTAAAGAGGAAAAACAAATATGTATCATTACAAAACAAATAGAGAGGCATTTCTAATTAACTGGACATTATCTGCTTGAGTTTTTTTTGTCATCCAACACATTTTTATAGTACAGCTGCACCTTATCCCAGTTTGGAACGTCAACTACTGCAGTCACATTCATGACTTTTATTTTCCTGATTGAAATTGAAAATGTTTCAACTTCCGTTTTTCTACTTCCGGTTCTCAAATGTGTACTCGTCTACTTGACGAGTTCCGCATCGAAAATAAACTAGTAAAAACTAGTAAAAAGTAAAAACACCATGATGTTCAAATAATTTGAAGCTTGTTTCTTCATTTCTAACTTTTTTTGCAATGAATAAGTTGGCTCTCGATCAACCGTAGCAAATTTTAGCATAGCCTTCGCAGTTTAGCATGCCAAACATTTGCCATCTGTAACAAACACTGTCCGCGAAGAATCTAAATGATGGTGATGCTGGTGGGAACAAAATGTACTACGTACCACCGGGGGTGGTGCTGAAAAGAGTGCCCCCAGGAGTGGTGGAATAATCTTGGGGCATGTGCTCGGCATCGTGGATGTCGACCCTCCTGCAGTTTGACGGGATCGTCGTCGCATTGCTCGTCTGGCAGTCGGTGGACATGTTCTCCAAAAATCACGCTTCAAGTTGCACTAAACAGCTAACTAACTAAACAATCCGATTTAACGCAAGTATACTAAAACAGTCGAGCGTCCACCACCACCATGCGGTGCTTCGGATACGACTACTGTCGTGCAAACCGAATAAATACCTGATATCCTTAAGTGCAAAATATGGAAATGTCGATGAATAATGTCACATTTCAGCAGGCACGCACACAGAGGCGCCCGTTCAGGTTCTTTGCAGCAAGGACCTGAACACGTCCCTCCACAAAACACGCACACAAGCAAAGCACAGGAGACACAAACAAGACAAGTTCAACGTCTACAAGTGGCGTGCGTGCAAACACTGCCGCCTAGTGGCCAACAGCCGATAATGCAATTGGCAAGTTTAAATGATGTCTATAAAAACAATATGTGAAAAAGAAAGAAAAATGCAGAATATTCCTCTCAATTAAAATTTGTGGAATCCCACTGAAGATTTTGCTGTACATATTATACATTATGTCCTGTATCTTAACAAGAAAAAAATAACAAAAGCATAATTATTTCTTTATTAATTATGTAAATGTTGAGCTGGTGTACAGAGAAGGTTGTCAACAGATGTTTTTGGATTTGATTGAATTGAAAATTTTCTATAAGTTGACTTCAAATTCATGTTTGATTCCCCATAATAATAATAATTTTAAAAAATGAATGCAAACAAAACAAGTTCAAATACCTGCAAGACCCTCATTCATCATCAGGTGCAGGCATTAACCAAAACTCAACAGTCTCTTTCTAGCTACATCTGTATGTTTGATGCTAAAAGTACATCCAGAACATAAAAAGAATCCCAGTTGACATGTAAGGGTGCATAGCATTCTAAGTAAATATATATATATATTCTCATATATATATTCATAATTTATATATATATATAGCCTTTGATGATAAAAACATTTTCTGTGCATGTGTGCATTTGCATTCCTTAGTATTGAGTAATATGCTATTGCGTTTATATCCATCCATTCTAAAAGGAAAATACAGTACATGTCTTCCCTAATTTTTGCAATGGAAGTATTTTTGCATGAATTGGTGCGTGGCGTCACTTCAGTCGTCTCTTCAGCAGTAATAAAAAGTCCTTCTGCGTGCACATGACAAGACTTCTGCACATTCAACGCATCACCATTTGGAAGCCTTTGAAAGATATACTGTACAGTATTGGGTAAGGCGTGGCAGGAGGGGTTTGGGGGTGGGCTGTGTTGAGGGAAAAGACTGGTCACCCATCATTCAACCACCGGAGCCACCAAAATTCTATGTTGCGCCATCTATTCGACCCCCAGCCCCTACCCAACCCTGACATCAGTAGCAGCCCCGGCTTCCAAAAAACAATTAGGAAGCCCTTATGAGCAAAACAAAATGGGGAGCTTAGCAAATCAATTCTTTTCTTTACCTCATTGATATAGTGGAAAAATATCAACTACAAAATATAGTAGTTGGATGCTTGGATGAAAAAAAAATAGAACAAAAAAAATGGCTCCATTCAAATAAATGTAACGTTTGCAATGGTGATGATCAACAGCAATTACGGTGTGCAGTATACATGATCTGCTATAGTAAAGAGTTAATACAACACACATCAAATACGGTATTAGCAAGACTTTACATTCATCTGTGGCTACTAAAAAAGATCACCAGATTGATCTGTGTTTATTGCAACATTTTGAGAGACTAAAAACTGAGAGCGACAAAAACAACCAGATTAAGAAATATGGGCTCAGGAATATGACATGAGTGGGATTTACGTTTAGGTAAATCAATCTTTTAACATAGGAATTCACTTATACAACAAATAACAAAAGAAAGACTAATCTGCATGGTGAAATGTTCCTTAAGCATAATTGTAATATAAAACAAACGACTCTAAATATGATCTTCAAAGAGGCAAAGTGATCAATTGTGTAATTCTAATGTATTGACATCATTTCTGAATGGAGTAAAGCTACATCTAATAGGTTGAAAGCATAACTGTGACCCCATTCACCATCCTCTCTCCATGTTCTTTTTGTCACTATACTTATTGCTTCTTCTCAACACAATTGAGCGAGGGTGGGCTCACAGTATTGGGTCAGACTCCCTTCACAGTGATTGCTGGCCGACTCTGCTACACGTCCATAAATGGCCAAGGAGACATACATGAGAGCTCAACACATCTACGACACTCACCATTGTAGTCTTGTGGAAGAGGGTGGCATGACTGCTACATTGCTTGGGGTCATAATAGGATGATAAATGAAAATCGGACGTAATTTATAGTACGATGCCTTATTGGGGAAGGTGCAACATGTCCAAACACGCCACAAACTACAACATGTCGAACCCTCTACATGTCAAGTCAGATAGGGGAAAGCACATGGAGAGCATTGGGAAAAGGTAGGTCACATTGTGTGTAGTTGTCCACATAACGATTTGAACATAGTATATGTTCAGATTGAATTGAAGAAGTGGGAGGAATACTAAAGCAGCCAAACAACAATGGAACAGTTTAGTGCATACCATAATATGTACAATACATATAGTATATTAATATCTTAGGTGAAAGTTGTAGCACTATGTATTAAGTTCCAATTTGTACTGATGCTTTTTGTAGACAATGTTGTAGGTCATCCTCATCTATTGAAAGTGGTTTGAATACTTTTGTAGTTTCTAGAAAATGTCATTCCCCGAATCCATACATAGTCCATATTGGAAGCCCACCTTTCCGCCCCCCAGCCACACACTTTTGGGATTCATAGTTTTAAGACAGGCCATGCGGCGGCAGACGCTCATGCTGACATACACGACAGGAAGCATGTTTTGGGTGCTATTTTTTCGTCAGTTTTGTTTTATAGGAAATCATGCTTCTAGTTTAGTGGTTGATTATTTGTCCTTATGTTGTTGTTTTTTTTGTTTTTTATATTTTTTTGTATTTTTTTTCTAAATTAAAAAAAAAATAAAGTCGTTAACAAACCACAATTATTCCTTCCAGTATGTGCGACAGCAGTGAATCGATTTCCTTTGTCTGCCTTTTATGTTTGTCTGTGAGTGCTCTTCAGTTTGTGTCAACTGCTGATGGTCATGTGTCCATGTAGGAGGTTTTGGGGGACGGGCTCGATTCCTGCAGAGAACTCTGAGGAGAAAAGAAGACATGCGCAGTTAGGACTTTTCAATATTTTCATCCAACTGCAATAAAAATAGCTTTTGATAAAGGATTTCTGGCATGCAAGCTACAGTGGTTAAACCTTTGATTCAACCTTTACTGGACATGTTAATACTACACAACACTGCTTTGAAAATGTTTCGACATATGTATCTTAATCTGAGTAAACAATTGAATGATTGTCTTACTGCAGCCCCTCTTGGTGCACCACTGTACTGAAATTGCCTAGGACAAAATCCCTAAATGAAGCTCATCAATTCATTTCAACAGTTCTTTTGGCACCAAGATGCCGCCATATGGTCTCAGCACATAATAACAGTAAAGTGGATAAGATCCACTAAATATTGACAAATGGGTGGACGTTCGCCATAATATAGTCTCATTAATTCCAATGTTTGTCATATATCAATCCTCCAGTTTTCTGAACCATGACATTGGCAGAGGTTGTTTAAATTACGGCTGTCATTTTTATGAAATATCAGCAATCTGAGGAAAGTCATGACCCCACTGTTGGAAATGACTAGTGACACAAACACATGCATGCACACACACACACACACTTACAGGTATGTTTGCTTTGACTTTGAGAGCAACCTTATTTTTTTTTCTTTTCTTTTTAATCTGTGCACACAAAACCTCTGTCTTAAAAAAATGTATAAGGCCCACCCTTGCTTTTCTACTACACGAACAATATAATTAAAGCAGAATTTTATGATTTGGAAACCAATTTTCAACTATATAATCAAATCATATACACTGCAAATAAAATTTATTACATTTTCTAACCAATCAGTAGAATACTAATTAATACAATACATTGCAAATGATGTAAAATAATGTTATAGGGTAAAGTCATTCATACATTTTGCTGCGCCTGCATCACATCATTTGAGAATTAGTGGTGAAGTTAAAAGGTACATTTAGTGGAATTTAATCCACATGAAAAGTGGATTAAATAGTCTCACCCAGCACACGTCATAACGAAGCGCACTGTGGGAGAATCCCGTACCTGCAAGAAAAGCAGCGCTCAGCCTGCCTCACTGCTTAACTCGTCGCAGGCTGGCACATTTCACTATTTGAGCACCTTTCTTCACAGTATCCACAGTATCGGGCTACAGTCGGAAGAAGAGATGGGATGGCGGGGGGGCGGAACCAAAGGTGGGAGGGTATATTAGTGAAGGGGAAAGTGGAGGGGAATCAGGAAGGCAAGAGAAGAGGATGGAGAGAATCAAAAGTCAGAGGCCAAGAGAGAGGGAAACAACGTAGGGGAGAAGGAAATGATATACACATAAATATAGAAACATTCAGGCAAGGATTGAAATGATGACTGGCATCGGAAAATAAGGGACAGTTAGAACCACGTACCCCAGGTGGAGTGAAGAGATGAAGGGTGGAGGGAGTGACAGAGCAACACAGTCTCAGTTCAAAGTACCACAGACTTTAATGAAGTCACATTCACCAATGATTTGTGATCATACAGGACAAACGTGAGGTAGGTAGGTGGATGGGTGCAGCTTAGTCTTTGTTACAATAGCCGGGGACTAGAGCCAATGGTGACTTGTGAGCGTTAAAGCTGGAGTAATGGCGGGGGGCTGAACAATTAGCTTTTGCTTTTGCATGCAAGTATTGCAGTGGAGCCTCCCAAGTTGAAGGATTGAAAAGTGCTTTGATTGAGTTGGAGCAAAAATGTTGGTGGAAATGAGCTTTCAAAAGTTGAATGAGACTTCATGTGGCAAAACTAAGTAGAATTTGACTCGGTGTACAGACCAATCAGTCCAGAAGATTCAGAGAATAGTTAAAGGTAAAAGTCAAACATACATACAAAAAAAAGTTGTTTGCTCAAATAAAATATTTCCTGGTCACTTAGTAATCTTTCATATGTGTATTTCAAAGAAGTTATGTGAATGACTATCCATAAAACTTCAATGAATTTAAAGAAACCATTTTAGGAAAGAACAGCTCAACTGAAACAACCAAAAGTTGAGTTGGATAAAATCATTCCTGGGCCTCTTTAAAAGATCAACAAAATGATTCAATTCCTGAGCAAATTAGTTGCCAGAATCAAGCATGTATGAGGTAAATGCAAAAAAAATACAATACATATTAATTGAGATTAACTGCAGAAAAGGTGATGAATGTATGGAGAGAAAAAAACAGATGTAGAGCTGGCTGTGTTTGTTAATGGCGTGTCATGTGGTAGATGATAAGTTGGAATTCAAACAACATCGCAGAATGAATGGTGTTCAATTAAGGAGGCTCCACTCTAGTTGGTAGGAGGTTCATCACACTTCTTAAACCCACATCACACTTTTCTTCCCTAGCGCTTTACAACTATTTCCGTCATAGTGAAGCTCATGCAAGTTAAGCTACTTGGTGATCTTGATAAGATCCCCCCTCATTGAGGAGCCCACTCAAGCCTCACCAAGACATATGATGGCAATCAAAGCGCCACATCAGATGACCGCATCATCTGATTGGATTCAGTTCACGTGGGTTTACGGGGAGGGGAGCGGTGACATATGTGGCCGGAGATCAGAAGCCCACCTTGCTGCTTTCCCGGCCCAGGATGGCGTAGCTCATGAACTGCTCGGCGTCCACCTCCAGCTCGTTGGCGTCCTGCAGGGATCCGTCTCCGCTCACGTCCTGAACGCCGTCTTCGCCCTTTCCTCGGCGCACGACCTTTCGCACGATCTAAACGCACGGCGGTGGCATTATTAGGAATAGGGCATGTTTTTTTTTTAATCAAAATAGTTGTGAGTTGATGGTTGTGGAAATTGCCAAGGTAAAATATTTTGGTCAGGATTTAAAAATAAAATAAAATAAAGAAGTGATGAGGGCCTGACCTTTTTAGTGACGATGTTTCCATGCTCGTCCGTAAACTGCTCCTCGCTGACCTGTTCCCCGGGAAGATCTTCAGCCTCATCACCCTGTGGGGAGATGATTAACTCTTTCACAGGCACTAGTGATGATGGACCTCTTTTGCAAGACATGACAACATTCAGGCAATGCAACTGTACAGGAAAACTGATGAGTGGTGTTTATTGACGCATTGTCTACCTTAAAATGGGAATTAAAACCCTCCTGTTTGAATGTAGATGCTTGCCAAATAGTATGGCATTTTGGGGTTCGCGCAGACATATAGAAAATATTAGTTCTCATTTAAACTAATGTTGGATTAAAAATGAATTAAATTCAAAAACAATAGGAATGGAAATTATATTTGAATCTTTGGCCAGCATGCCTTTCTTTTTCCATATTGTTCAAAGAAATTGAAACAGAAACAACAAAATAGGGTGACTTTTTCTTGTGACATATGAGGAAATCTTGTGTTAAATCAGGCAGATAATTTATCATCTAACAAACCACATGTATAACCCAACTCTATGCAACAATCATTCCCTGTCAAACAACTTACAACAATATCTAAATTTCAGTGAAACAAATTCAATAAGGACAGCCTATATGCCGAAAAGTAAACAACTGCAAAGAAGAATAAATGCCTTTCCGCCCATTCAATCAGTCTCCCTTTGATTTTGTACCTTGAGGATGACCCTCCTGCGGACCACCCTTGTGGTGACATTCTCCTCCTCGTCGGCTACGCCCTCCCCCTCGCCGAGCTCGCGGTCGAGCCGATTGTGTATGGAGGTGAGAAGCCAGCGCACCGAGCCGCTGGCTATGTTCAGCACGTTCTGACAACTAATGACCAGGAAGGCCAGCAGCACAAAGCTGAAGAGGAGTTCGGTCACCAGGGCCCACATCGCCCCGCTTAGATCCACTCAGCCCCTCGAAGTTCAGGCCGCAGAGTACTTTGGTGCCCCCCAACCCCAAAAACAAACAGCAATGCCAACAGCTGCAGCCCAAAGCCTGCCTTCACGTGTCACGCTTTTGTTCTTCGGTTGATAACCTTCCATAAAGCGGGACGCTCAAGACGCTTTTCCTTCCCACTGCAGGACAGGGGCACCCAGACAAGCATTTTGGGACCTGGGTAGGAGGGGGGTGGGCATCTATTCCCACCTCTCTGTCCCTGTGACCATGTGATCGTTGGGCTTTAAATACCTCGAAATACTTCAGTGACACTGGGCAGCCGTCCTATTTGTAGTCGTACAAATTACAGTACAAACGCCATAAAATTGTATCCACAGATAGTATAACAAAATAGTATAATAAGACATCCCTGTCACATGGAAGTAAATGCTTGGAAGCGAAGGGTAGTCATGCTGCTTTGGAAGCAAATGTCTATTTGAGATTTCACACTTTCACACTAGAGATTGTCCTTTACGGTGGGAAGCCATGAAAGTCAAAACGTGGTAAGGTAGTGGGCGGGCGGTGTGTAATGTGAGTAGGACAGTGAGAATTTTTGCTATATTTGGCCCCCCGCTTGCTGTGTGTGCCCATTTTCGGCCTCAGATTGCGTATGTGTTTGCTTCATGTACAGTATATTTTGACACAGTGTGAGGAATCAGACGTTTCTCAGCAAGACCAAATAAACAGCTCTTGTTACATTTGTGTTAAGATTTTCAGAGAATAACACATCTAAGAATAAAAGATGATACGTCACTTGAGATCCTTGGAAGAGTTTTAGATCAATCTTTTCAGAAATAAGATGCACCCACAACATTTCACCGGAAACTGTAATGTTGATATATTGACCAAACAATATTATGAATTGCCCTTGTCCACATTTTACTAAAGGATAGTTACACCAAAAAACATAGATCTTATTAGCTTGTAAAAAAGAACAAATAATCCAGAAGGAGGCGAGACTCACCTGTCCTTTGAAGCGCATGTCATCCCAGGCCCTCAGCTCCGCCGGCCTGTGTTGGAAGCCCAAAGCCTTGTCGAATGGCTGGGCACCCCGGAAGTGCCCTCGTAAAATTTCAGAGTTGCCGTGCACGTCTCTGGCCGGTTGGAGCAAAGCCTCCTGGGACATATGGGACTGATCTCCGTCCATGGAGTTGCAACATGATGATATCATGGTGTCGAGGACCTGTCTAGTTTTGGGCTGGTTGGCCACCCAGCCCTGTGGGTCTGCGCCAGGCATCCACCCTGGGCCCGTCTGCTCCTGCATGTATGAAATGAACGAGCTGCCTCCATTTCCTCCATTAGATGACCTGAAAGGAAAAAAATGGAGGTTGTACATTTTGGAGACGAATTCACAACAGAGAAAGCTTCCTGCCCGTATTACAAATCTCTTTGGTAGCTCTCCAGTACACGCATTAGCAATAATGTGGAGGAAGCTGTAGTCTTCACTATATTGGGATTGTCAGAGGTGTCAAGAAATAAAAAAAAAAAGGAAATGGCAGGCAGAGGTCAGGATTTTTAATGACACCTCCTGCTAAACTAAAAATAGACAAATGTAATGATGCACATAAAAGACATGAAGTGGAGGAGTGGGGATTTTTTGTGGTTGAACTTGAACTATATCAAATAAATAGTTCTGAGATCGAGGGTTCGATACCAGGTCGGTCCTTACTGTGTGGAGTTTGCATGTTCTCCCTGGGAAATGTAATTGCTTAATTCTTTCGTAGGGGGGGTGCAAGAGGAAATAATTGAGAAGCACTAGGGTCAAACTCACCTGTCGCCATTCCGATCTGCAACATAGGTGAGACCAGGTGACTCACTGAGTCGGGCATATACCCTTTGCTGTCCTGTAACAAGAGAAAGGCCTTCCTCTGAGCCCTCAGTTCCTGCCCCTCCTCCTCCACCTCCTCCCCCTCGTCCTCCATTGCCACCAGTCGTGATATTGACAGCCGATAACTCCGAACTTGCCTCTGACCCCTGACCATTGTTCAGTCCGTTAAGATTGATACCAGCAATGGTGCCACCGAGCGACGCCGGCGTGGCAGTGCTAAGCGAGTCGATGCCCATCTCCGAATCGTCTTCGGGTTCGATGGAGCCGCTCTGCGCGACACCCCCTCCGCTGGCCCGACTGGCCGGTCGCCCCAGACTTCCGAAGGGCAACCCGAGCAGGCCCTCGGAGTCGTCTGCGTGACTACACTCCAGCGAGGAATCCTCCATGGGCACCAGGGAGGGGGAATTACCGCAGGGCCACACCTGCACGTCAGCCATCTCCATGAGGGTGTCCTCCTCCGTGGTGGCAATGGGCGCACAGTCCAGGCTGGAGACCTCCTGCCAGTAGGGCTCGGCACCCAGAGGCGAGGGCAGGCTGTACTGCATGGAGGCCGGGGACAGAAGCTCATCCGGCGCCATCCCATAACCTGGAGCGACACACAGAGAAGCACGCTGACACCCGGCCCCCCTCCCGCCTCGCTCCCCACCTCACAACCGCAGCACCGAGAGCCCGGGAGGGGGGAGTGTGCCCTGTCGAGAGGTGCAGAGGAGGCCCAAGGGAAAGTAGAGGTGAAGAAAGTATAGCAAGGACGGAAGGAAGGAAGGAACAAGCCAAGTCAATCAGGTAAGAATTAAAGTCCTACTATCACGTTATTTAAAAAATTTATACATACTAAATGATTGAAGAGGCACACAGATTCAGATCTACTAAAAGTGTGCAATAGAAATAGATTTTTTAGTAACGGTTTGTCTCTGCATAAACGAAACCAATGACATAGTCAAAGGCAAGTAATCCGACAAAGTAGCCAATGGAGAACATTAGCTGAGATTTCCGACTTAGATATCTTACACCACTGCCTGTTGCTGACAGATGTAAGCCGCTTTTTGCTTTATTTTCCCCAAAAAAATTACATCGAGCTGTGGCTTGGTAGAGTCCAATCTATTGAATTCAGTAAACTATTCCCCAAGGTGATAGTGGGACTTTAGAGTGCAAAATGCTGAGCAAATAAGAGCAAGGACTTTAGAAGTTAGGGTAGGGGGGTCAAGTGCTGACAGGTGCGAGGAAGGGGCAGTAGAAACAGCAGCAGACACATATGGACCAAGAAGGTTAGACTGAGGCCCACTTGAGACTGATGCTGCCCTGCTGGCTGCCACCTGCCGGGAAAGCGCACAAGTTACAAGCCCTCATAACTGGAGCTGATTGGGCCATTCAACATGCCGCAATCAACCCTTCATTCTCAACCCACACACACGCACACACACTCACACACGATGTCGCCATCGTCCTGCATGCATTCAACTACGTTCAGAGAAAACAGGCAGGTTAATATTGTAGTAGTAATCAGGCTGTAGGACATGCTTTCAGGCAGTCTCATTCGCACACACGCAAACCCTTTGTGGTCTCCAAACCGTCAGATCCAATTCAATTGAGCTAAATATTTAAACTTAGAACTAGGCTATGGAAGAGTTCCTGTTAAATCTACTGTTCCAGATAATAGGCAGTGTTCAATGACATTATTGTGTGGAATGCTTGTGGACTCAGGTCACTCCCACATTTGTGATGAATATATACTATACAAGAAAAGGCAGGGCTGTTATTTTAAAAGAAGCCATAGGTTGTTTTTTTTTGTTCTCTCAAAATAAAGCTGGAACTGCTCTTAAACCAAAAAAAGAAACTCAGTGACGAGCTGAGGCGCACGAGTTGGTGTAAGCTAAGTAAACAGGCTGTAAAGTAGGAGATCGAGCAGACAGTGAAATAGGAGGAATGCACCCTTGCCCTGGTCACAAGCATGTGTTCATGCACAGTCGAAGGAGAGCAAGAGGACACCAAGTGTCAGCGTTTCATTCACTTCATGCTTGAGCACTGCTGAAAGTGCAGCAGACATCTGAGACAAACTGCGACCTTAACCACCTTGTGACCTACATGCTACACTGGCACTCTAAAGTGCTGTACTACTAGGATCGCAGAACCAAGTTCCTGTTGCTTATTAATTGAATTTGCCGTAAAATTGCAAAATTCATTTTCAATGGCCTCATACTATCGAATGTTTCGTGTTTATACGCATGATGGGATCACAAATACTGGAATGGGAATAAAATTACTGAAGAAAGGGTCTTTGGGAAGCTTTTATGACTCCAATTATAGTCTATTTATTAGATACTAGACTTATGTAGTAGCATCTCTAACAACCTGTTGTGATCTAGCTTTAATCATCACTGTGGAAACAATGCATTAATGATTTGTAGATTTGTTGATCTCAGCAGTCTGCGATGCAGTGTAGTAATAAATTCCTGTGGTTATCTTGCTTCCTCTTTTAATGAAATGAATCAACACATGTGGGGAAACAGATCCAAACAAGTAGTGTTGACAGGCTGATCAATAAGTGAAATGAATTGGAATGGGAAAATAAAGCAATGAGACTGGTGTGAAATTAACATTACTGTGCAAGTGTCTTAGCCAATCAATACCAATGTTTCATTGGAAGAAGGCCAAATACAACATTTAACAAGATTAGAAGAACTTGAAGATACAGACAACGGTTTGTTGTCTGTGTACCAATAGAAAGAATCTTGTTTGAAAAACTAAAATACACATTCTAATGTGTAATAAATCAAAAAATATAATACAGAATTTTTCAGAAGTGGCTGCCCTTAGTTTGGGAAGACATTTATCAATGCCAGTAATGTTTTAGCCACTCAATTGCAGCTATGACAGATTTACTACCCTTGCCTGGGACATTTGAAATAGCCATTGTTCCATGCCCCTGTGTTCCAGACTATCACTTTTTATGTACGTGGTTATAACTGACTTGTCTTGCCAAAAATCCTTCAGTGCGGGATTTCAGAATGTACTGCAGATTTTAACATCTTCCGCAGAAATCAAAACAGTCAGCATAATAATAAGGGCGTGGTGTAGAATATTATATTTTTACATGTAATTTTCAGAGTTCAATAGAACCCACCCCACTTAGTAGAGAAACTGCATTTATTTGCCTGACTGAATGTTTATATATTTTTTTAACAGCTGTCAGGTGTAAAATTCCTAAAATGAGGAAATAATTGGTATATTATAGTGTTTTATCCATTTAGACATCTTTGGAACACACTAGTTCCTCTTCAAAAGGCCCCAGTAAAAGAATAACTTAGGATAATTGTATCATTGGGGACAGGGCAAAGGTAATGAGGGCCATTTCGCACAGTATTGTCAACATATAAAACAAAAGCAAACCAAAGGCACAATTATAGGAGGACACAAAGTGTACCAGGTCTTAATATACTAACAAAATATGTTCTCGTTGACCCAACGAGCATCCATCCATGTTACCATCGAGGCAATGTGACCAACAATGTAATACGACATTGAAATAAACACTTTAAACCTCTAAATGATTATTGTTGTAAAAATAATAATAATAAGAAGAATAATAAACCACAAAACCACAACATTCATTCATGAACACTGTTCATTGTAGACAGAAAAGGTTTGGAACCTTTTCCTTCTCCACACAAGACCACCGAAGACGGAAAGGAACCTTCATAGAAAACATGCCATGCAAAAATACCAGTGGCATGCATTCTTAGAGTTCTTATCTCAAACTAGTTGTACTGCTATACTGTATGTGTAAAATGCAGGAGGGGTTCATGCACCAGTAAAGGCAAGGCACTGTGTGGGAAGAGAAAATAGAAAGAAGAGGGTGATGAACACGGACGCAAAGAAATGGAGCGAGTGAGGGTCACCTCCCCTCTCCCAGTGGGTGCAGAGTGCACGGCCTGGTGAATCATTCACAGAGCGGACACTATCAAACTCGGGGGGTTTCCAGACTCTCAAAGGAAATAGTAAAGAAAACCAAAGGAAAATGCACAGAAACGTCGCAAGAAAATCAAAGAAATATATGGGTCAGAGGTCAACATGAGATCGGCATGAGGTCAGAGTTCGGAGAGGAGTGAGGAGGAGGAAGTGGAAGGCTGCAAATGACATGTCCACAGAAACAGAGAAGGACAGATTCACAGGAAATGACAAAAGGGCTCCCAAAATGACATTCGGTGCATCAACAGCATTAGTAGTTTAAAAAAAAATAGCCTTCATGCGCTTAACACAGGAAAGGTTAACAAAATGAAAATAATAATATTCTCTGAATCCAACAGTTTCAAATTTAATAGGGGAAATATCGTGTGTTTTTTTCTGGGGAAATCTAATATTTTATCTAAGTATAGTCTTGTTTAATTAGATCTCTATAAGATATATGATTTTAAGTCAAAATTGTCACTCTCTCCTGTTAGTAATAATTATAAAGAAAATTATTGTATAATAAAATATGTATGTGTCGACATATTGGATTAAAAAAATAGAAATAACACAACCAAGAAATGCCTTTGGGAGGATGCAGGTAAGACCAGAAAACAGGGGAGAACCATTCACATCTGATGTGATTGGAATAAGTTGTTCCTTTCTTTGGCTTTGGTTTCTCCGCATGGCTACATCACAATAACATTGCCTCCAGTTTTCACAGAATGGCCTCCTGGGCCTGTTGGCAACAGGCATGCGTGGCCAGTATTTCACATATAAAAATGGAGACAATAAGATGTACGACATGTGTGAATGAAACCAGCAAAAAAAGGAGTCAACACTGACTCTTGTTTGTTATGTTTGAAATATGATCTGATGTAGTAGTACTGCTTTAAACGGCAAGCAGTATTCCAGCGAGCGGGTCGAGTGAAAAATTGAGCCTAAATTTGGGACTGCTTAAGAATCAATCTCATTTAAATAACACAGGAAGAGATGTTCTGTGAAGCTTATCTGCTTATGAGCATTTTTTAAAAACGCATTTAAACTAAATCCTGGCCTTCTAGTCGGCCACCCACCTGAATTAATCATATACAGTATAAATCATATACTATGTACTTCAACGTTTGTAAAAACAGCTTTCACCAATGCTATCCAACCTCAATCATCCAAAAAAATATTACCAAATTATGACCATCCTTAAAGTATTAGAAAACATGAACGTTGTCATGGAAGATCTATCGATCCAACTCCTGTATTTTTACGCATTAGACCGCGATAGCTGATCTAGTGACTGTAAAAATGGGAGAATACGTATATAGCCAAGGCACTACTACTACAGTAGGAGTGTCCTGAGTCCAAGAGTATTTTGCTGAAGTTGCTTCCTGCAAAAGTCTAAATGCAGCATTTATATTCATCAGAAGTGGAATTCAGAGGATGTTAAAGAGGCAAGTAAGATGATGCAGTCAATTTCGGTTTAGAGATCTCACCATTGGTCATAGCAGGAGAGAGGTGCTCTCTTTCATTATGTCGTTTGTTGAGTTGGCGCGAACCTTGTCTGGGTTGCTGTGCTGGTTGACCCTCGAGCAGAGTGACTATGTCCATGCGGTCGATGTTCTTCAGGGCCACGTACAAGGTTTCCACTGCAATTAAAAACAGGATTCTCAGTATAATCACAAGCGAGCGTGTTTGTGTTTGAGATGTGAAAGATGTTTGAAGGAGTCTCCACAGACTTTTTGCTCTCTTGCCCTCATGTGTCGCCCACAAGTTGAGTAGAGCAGAACTTTGATCCAGCAGGGAATTTGGATTCTCCACACGGATCTTATTGATGTCATCCACACTCAGCTGAAGCTCACGGGCCAACTCTAAAGCGAATGTAACAAAAAAAAAAGGGCTTCAAGAGAGTACACTTGTTTTCCAGATCATTATATGAAAGGCTTGGGCTTTCCAACTTGAAAAACAACGTGTATAACATTATAGATTTGACTTGCCAGCCCAGCTTAGTCCCAGTTGTTCTGCAATCACAGCCATTTTGAGCTCAGTTCTCTCCATGGCGCTCATTGATGCTAAAGGAGATGCAACACAACATTTATAATTACCATATTTTCTAGACTATAAGTCGCACTGGTTTTCATAGTCTGGCAGAAACAAGCATTCATACCCATGGCAGGTTCATTTAGGGCACTGTATCTTTCTCTTAGAGCCAGTGGGGTTAAAGTTCTCCTGCGGTCTTCACTTCCAATAATCTATAATACACAACAATGACTGTGGTATCTAAAGCAGGGATGTCAATACTTTTTTCTTTTTAAACATTATTTTTATTGGCTGCTAGCCAATAAAACCGTCTAGCAGGCCACAGGTGGGCAAGCGAATTATTGTTTGGACACCCTTGAAACTGATATCAATTTATACCTTGATGCATGGAGGCATGGTAATGTTGAGGTTACACAGCACATGTTGGCAGTCTTCATATTTGGTGGTTTTGCGGAGGAAAGACAGGAAGCCGGTGTGCTCTTTGCTGCTATCTCTTACCTGACGTTTAAGCACAATAAGAGCCATGAAAACACACTCACGCTGTGCATTAAAAATATAAGGTGTAGCCGGACACGCTTACTACCTTAACAGAGACTGGAAGTCTGTTGTCTCGAAAGGCCTGGAAGCTGAAGCAACGAGGTTGCTGAGCTGCCTTCCGCACCGGTACGAGATTGCCAGAACATTCTAGGTGGAGTGGCATTCCCTCCATCACCTGTGGAAGGAGAAAGTGAGATTTTCAAAAACTCACTTAAATAGACCTTTTGCTTTCGATCACTGACCTCGATGTCCCTGCTCCGGGCCACTTCTGTAAAGTTTTCGTGCTGCTCCAATGTTTTATCCATTTTATCGTCAGTCATGCAGTAGCAGCGCAGACGGCCTTCACGCAACTCGTTCATCTTGGCAAAAACCACAAACTTTGCCATGTAAGGTACAGCTGACAGCTCTTTGTAGAGTATATTGGCAAAGGAGACCGACTCTGCTGTACGAGGACAGTCAGCGAGCCAGAACCTTAGAGGCAAGCAAAACCAAGGCAACTATCAATATACAAAGTATAGAAATCTAACACTGTGGTTTGCAAATGTTTTTCACCGGGGTACAATCCCACATGGCTGCACATAACTGGCTGGAACAGGCTCCAGCACCCCCCGCAAGGATAAGCAGTACGAAAATGAATAAATGAAATGTTGGAACCTTTTGATTTTAAAATAAAGAACATTTGCTGTTTATCAAAGGAAGAATTTACCGTGCAGAAACATTGGTCGTGAAACTGGCACATTGATTCGCATAGGCAAGTTTAGTAGTTCCAGTGATGTCTTCCCATTGGGCTGCAGCTGTTCCACCTGGGAAGCACAAGAGTGTTAAAATAGGAAGATATAAGACATTAGGTCACCAGGCCAACAAACACTTTAGAATCCTAATGGTAGCGTGAAGTACCTATGACAGAGCAAAGCAGGCGTAGACTGGTGGTGTCCCCCTCCCCAGCGTCTCGGGGACTCTCCCGCCAGGATGGGGGTAGGGGGATGCGGAGCCCGATGGGCCGGTGGAACTTTCGTCGCCGAGGCTCCACCGTCACCACGGGGCTAAAGTTGGCTTGGTTACCTAGCAACTTGGCCACCAACTCATCTGGAACAGGCTGTGCCTGAGGTCAAATGTCAGTGATGCGGCAGTGGAACACCACAAGGATGAGGCGGAACAAAACACAAATGGGATGGAGTTATAAACATAGTCATGAGTTGCAAGTGAGGCATGGCAGAAAGGGAAAGAAATGAGACGAGTGTAAATACAAAAACGGAAATAATATTGCTTTGAGTTATAAACAGAGAAAGAAAAACAAAGCAAACTGGTTGTAGGAGATTAATACATCATTTTTATTACATGAAACTTGATATCAAAATGTTCCTGATCTCCAAGCTAGAGGAAAAAAACAAAAATAAGTTCCCAGTTCAGCAGCAAAACATTAACATTCAACTTTAGTGTTTGCTTACACTTTAAGGTTATAGCCACGTTACCTCTTCTTACAACAAGAGTGGCAGGTGTTAAAATTAAAAATCTTTAGTTGGCTCAACTAAATAAGTTCTAGAGTTTACAAGCTAGGATGAAGTCAATGAATTCAGGCATATGAGCTGTTTACCATTTGATTTTTTGTCCTATTTCAACAGGATATTGAAGTGAATTTTTTTTTGGTAGTTTTGTAAATAGTGTTTTGATGTGCATCTGGTCCAGTAGGTCCAATAAAGAGATCAAGTTTACACTATATTCAGCATTTTTGTGGTTGCATGCATCATGTCACATGACAGAAAATAATGAACAGTGAGGCATACGATCAGAAGAAAATTAAAAGATGGGGTTTGTACATTATATGGACACAAGTAGTGGGCACGCAATTAAGTAATGGATTGATGGGGACAAGATCAACTGAATTTCCCAAGGTGCAATTCCCTCCAGGTTATTTTATATTTGTTTACGCTTCCATCTTTCTAGTAGGGGGACATAGCTGCAAAATTACAAAGGAAAACGTCCCCTAGTTCACATCAAAACCCTTCAATTTCTGAACATACGGAATATGCCATAGCTACACATGGGACAAACAAACCCTTCAGTTCCACATGCTGACCGGCGTCCCAAAATGAATGTCCATATGTTGTATGTGTAAAGAAAAATAAAGCACAAGGCCACAAGGTAGCAAGGTTCCTACAGTAAAAGTGCAAAGAGTGACAGCCAAAAAATAAAATAAAGTCATGAGCATGCAAAGCAATTGCTGATATGACAATGAATACATCCAACATGCTTTTTCCATCATTCAATCTTGCTTTCTTCCTTCTCGCCATCGTCCTATCTCACCTGCAGCCCCAGACGGACTCGTTTGGTAACCGCCGTCTCGGGAAACGTGGCTTGGACCAGCGGCACTAGTTTACTCGTCAATGACCCTCCTTCAGGACCAATCAGGTCGCTCTCTTGCTGGACCCGCGAAACCACAGCAAAATACAGCGGAAAGTCCGTTGAAATAATGCGGCGAATTCTCTTCTTCACGAGTTCCTCCTGACTTTCCAAATCTGTGGAAGCAAGAAATAGATGAAACAAAACAATGTCAGGTTACGGTGACAAATGAGGCAGTCTTACCTTCGTCCATCCCGTTAAGGATCGTCTCTAGAACTTCATCACCGTATCGATTGCGATGTTCCTTCCACACATTTCCATTCTCACTCCGGAGCACCACAAGTTCGCGGTCGCCACGACCCAGAGCAGCAAAGTGGGGGATCTCAACAATCACTGGTCTGTCACATGAAATTAACACAGACGCTAGGGCAAAGGTCTCCAAACTATTCTATGGAGTGCCGCAGTGGGTGCGGGCATTCGTTCCAACCTATCAGAGGAAATCTTTCCACCAATTTGGTATCTTAGAAGTGCAATCAGTGGATTGCAATCAGGTCCTTTTTGTTTCAGCAGAAACCTCACTGGTTAAACGTTTTGTGTTGGATCGGTTGGAACAAAAACCTGCACCCACAATGGCCCAAGAGGACCGATTTGCAGACCCCTGATTCAGGGGAACCATCCTCACCACATCATTTTGTACAAATCTGTTTTGTGCGCCAATAATTCCTTTGAGCAGCTAAAGAAATTTCAACAACTTCTATTTGAAAATAAAATAAATAAGAAATAAACAAACAGAAAAACAGCCAAATGAACAAGAGCATTTGCTTCCTCACCCAAGAAACTGCATGCCAGCAGGACCCAGGGAGATAATTCTACTGGCCAGGCCCTCTCCTTCAACAAGTGGAGGCGGGCTTGTAAGCTTCTGCGGCTTCACCAGGCGACAAGTGATGCGGGTGGGAGCCGCACAGGTCCTCGGGGGGATGATAACTCGCAGTCCGTTGTGTCTACTACCTCGCATTGAGCCTCCGCGTGCATCGACCATAAAACTGACCAGAAACCTGTTGCAGAGCAAGAACAATACACTTTATTTTCTTGTACTGGTCTCAGTTTTCTGATGATCTGTTTTTTGTGAGCTGACCCTGTGTGTATGGGGCTGGCGACTGGGCTGACATTGTCGGATGTCTCAGTTGCCGGGCTGCTGGGGATCAGAGAGTCGTCGTCGTACTCTTTAGGCAGTGGAAGTGGAGTGTGCTGCAGAAAAAAAGGACAGATCTTGACATATACAAAACGAGTAATAAATGTCATTTAAAAAAAAATAGCTTGCTCCAAATAGTATACTATACTGCGATGGTATAACTCAGATTGAATTGAATTGGAAACAAATGGTCTCATTGGATGAATGAGTTACATGTTATCATGTCATATATGTCACATCCAATTATTCATGTGCTCAACCTGATCTAACTCGTGTTCTTTCAGCATGACCGTCTCGGGAGAAACACGGGGAATCCTTGGAATGGCAGGAGAGTAATTTCTGTTGAATGAGAAAGGAAAAAGAAGTGAGTCAGACTAAGGCTGTTTTTCTGGCACTCCCCCCACCCCCTGGTATTTTTTCTTTGGTAAATGGGACATCATGTACAGTACGTCGAGTGCCCTGCTATTCAGTTTGCCTATCTCCCCTGCTTCCCAAACCCCCTTACGCTGTGCCCAGCCCTCTCTCGTACTCCAGTGATTTCTTGGGGGAGAGGAAATCGTCATCATGGTCTTTCATGTCATCCATCTTCATGTACCTGGCACCTTCTGTCCCCAGGAGCTCCTCTCCTTCACACAACAACATGCCAAAGAGAGCGAATAGACCGAGGTCAGGTTGGTCAAACCGAAAAAAAGCGGGAAGAGAGAGAAAAAAAGTAAGGTGTTAATCAAGAGTTAGACATCATGGCGAGATGAAGCATGAAAGATGTGGATCTGCGTAGGCACAACAAGTCCTTCGATGATGACAACGGAATGTCAAAATCGCAATCGGAGCAGTGACATTAAAAAAGTAAGGAAACAAAAAAGATTGCACATTAAGATGAGTACAATGGCTTAATGTTGTCAAAGCAGAAAGCAACACAGCACTATTTAATGGGCGTAAACTTGATTACTTACCCGTCCCAAAACATGAGCTATTTTTTTTTATAACCCAGCACTATTAAAAATATATTTTTGACCGTGTCAGCTACTCTTAAAAAAGTGCACAGTTCACTTAAGGGTTATTACATCATAGGGGTCCTGGATCCTGCCAAGAGCACTGCATGTGTATTATTACATTTACATGTATAATACATGTTTCAAACAGCCCCATGGTTACTTTCTATATTTAGAACAACTGCTATCTACCAGTAAAAAGTCTGAACCTACCACTAGTATGGTTAAAAAAGGAATAACTCTCACTGCAGACATTAAAAATGAGCGAATGAGTGTTATGCCAGGTAAGAGACAGCTGCTATGAGCAAATGGCAGTGAGAAAACGCCAGCGGATATCTCAGTGAACACTAACACGGGCGAGAGAGAGAGCAGCCGATAACAATAGAGAGGGTGAGCTTGAAATGGAGGCACACTGTACTTCAGTACAGCAATCTACCAATGGCACACGAGGAGATAAAAAGGCATGCATACCTAAAGTTAGCTGGGCAAGTCCTAAAAACAAAAACAAAAAGAAAAAAAAAGAAAAATACAAAAGTTGGGTCCATTTCAATGCAATAAACTGTTAACTAGGTCAGCAATTATTGCTATTCAATTGATTCCTTTTGGAGTTGTACCTTCATCCTCAGATACATCCAGTATCTCGTCAACTGTTTCTGGGAAACTCATCCGGTGCTTTTCTGTGGTGGTCTGAAAAGTGAGGAAAAAAAGAAAAGAGATTTAAAACCTTTTCTATGCTGGATCCATTTTTTAAAAAAACTTCTGACCATTGAAACCGTCTCGTCAGTCACAAGCTTGAGCACGTCAATCACAGAGATGTAGCCCAACCTCTTGGCAATGGCAAGTGCTGACGTCCCATTCTAATGGATAGAAAGGCTTAAGGTAAGAACGTTTCGGGAAGGACGGGAAGGCGGCGTCACGCTAACCGTTGTCGTCTCGTTAGGCTGAGCTCCGTGCTTCAGCAGCAGCGTGACAATGTCTGTGTGTCCTTGCTGAGCAGCCTGGTGCAGTGGCGTGTAACCAAGCTAGACAAGATAAGAGCCACTCATTTTATTCCTGACTTCTTGAAGGCATTAATGGCAGATAAATGACGCCCAACTAATGTTATTCCCTCAATGATGCGTATCATTGCTATCCTTCCTTCAATCTTCACATCAATTTCTACCTTGAAAAGCTTATTGATCAGGGCCTCCCTTTGTGCCACTGCACACTCGTGTATTAGAAAATGTTTTTTTTTACCTCCCTCACAGAAAACTAGATGAAATTCATCAATTTGACATTATTATGTATGACGCATTTTCCATGAAGATTAATATGAACTTTATGCACTATCTTTTATTCAGGCTTCACTATGACCTTCCCCAAACCTCCAAAAGAAGCCTACGCAACATCTCTCATTTGCATATGTACAATGATAATTACATTTTATTGATGTCAAGAGGTTATTTTATAAATAGATCTCAGAGTCCATATCACTATTCAGACATTGGACTAACAAGTGCAGTGTACACTATGCTCATATATGGTCTTTGTCTACATGGCTAAATAGTTATAAAGTTGTATAAAATGACAACAGATCATCAGTACTAAAATTTAATTGCTAATCTAAGGCTTCAAAAATGCAGCAGATGAATTTTAAAACCCAAAAGGTTGAGCTCACCCGTGTTTTGCTGTTGACGTTGGCCTGTTGCTGTATCAAAAACTTTACCATCTTGATGTTGCCATAGTGACATGCTACATGGAGAGGTGTGTAGCCCATCTGAGAAGAGACATTTAAGCAGGTAAAACCTCCTCTTTCTTCTGCTTTGATGGAAATAAATAATAGGCTTAGCATTGTATTAATATTAGAAAAAGTTATTAATTATAACAGAAATGTTTTAAACTGGGGTCACTGAAGATACAATAATGTAAAAAAAGTCCCATATTTTCCATTTTGTTGATTTCAGAATGATTAGGGGTAGGGTTAGAGAATCACTAGTCAGAGGGTCACAATTCCAGGTAAGATCCGCATCAATAGTGGACAGAGCATCCACTACTTTGTGTAACTAAGTGGAAGCAAGATGTATCAAGGCTTTTGAGATCTGGGAATAAGAAGCAATCGACTGATTGATCTGGAAGAATCAATTTTAGAAACCTTACCCGTGTGGCTGCAAAGACTGACGCCCCTTGCTTGACTAAGATGTCAGCAATGCCAACGTGTCCTTCCTGTGCCACAAGATGGAGTGGTGTCAGTCCACTCTATTAGGAGAGAGAAGTAAAAAATAAGTTAATTGACCTTCAAAGTCACATGCAGACAAACATGCACTCCTTGCCTTGTTGCCAAGGTTAACATTCGCCTGCTTGGAAAGGAGCAGAGAGACCATGTCAGGTCTTCCTTCCTGAGAGGCCAAGTGAAGAGGTGTCACGCCCTGTAGAGACTCGGCATTGGCCGAAGCTCCGCTCTGCAACAGGCTGTTTGCCACCTCGATCTGATTCTGCTTGGAGGCAATGTGCAATGCGGTGTATCCATTCTGAGTGCAAATAAAACAGTGTGGTTAAAATCAGGTAGGGTGAATTGCGTGTATTGTTGTAATATCTCTTACCCTGGCTGCACTGTGTGGGGAACCTCCTTTGCTGACAAGCAGGTTGACAACATCCAGGTTGTTGTGATGCACTGCGACATGCAGTGGAGTCAGACCATTCTGAAAGAATATAGCGCATATAGATAAATAAATGAAGACACTGAGTCAAGACTGGTTTAAATGTTGTTAAGACGAGTGTCACTTGCCTTCCCGGCAGCATTAGGGTTAGCTCCTCGCTCCAACAAGAGCTCAGCCACATCTACCTTTCCATACTTGGAAGCCACATGAAGCGGTGTAAAGCCCTTCTGCAAATGCACCAAGAATATAAAGGACATATCCTATTTAGAAATGTATTTTGATGATTGAGAGAGAGTAGTTTTAGTTGTACCTTGGTCATCTTAGTCTGCTGTGCTTCCATGTCCAGAAGGATGCGCACGGTTTGCGCATGGCCCTCCCGGGCAGCGATGTGAAGAGGCGTGTGTCCTGCTGTGGTTGTGGAGTTTGGTTTGGCTTTGTGCTCTAACAGCAGTTTCACTATCTGCTTGTGGCCCATTCGACAAGCACAATGAAGGGGCGTTTGGTCATCCTAGAAAAAGCCAAGAGATGATAGAAAATATATATGCTTGATTAATTGGTTGTCTGGTTTAACTACAGTAGATTAGAAGAGTATTTAATTAAACATTCATATAGCAACTGAGATTAAAAAAAATGTGTGTGTGTGGTTTTTTTAATCAGTGATTTGTGTACCTTGGCTTTTGCATCCACAGAGGCTGCATTCTGTAATAAAAACTCAGCCACCTCAAAGTGTCCTGCTCGAGATGCCATATGGAGGGGGGTTTCAACTTTCTGTCCACACACACATAGGCAAATGACAATTTTATTTAAAGCAGTGTGCAGTGCTTGGTGTAAAACATGTAAAAAATAGAGATATTAAATGTTTTCTGACAAACTCTAGACAATGTGTATCACCAGTGGTAATTGTATCACAATTTTAGAATGACTTTACTGTGACATCATCACTGGAATTCAGACTGAGCTTGTCTTTGACATTGACTATAACTCACCACATTAGAAGCGCTGGGAGAAGCTCCTTTCTGCAGCAGGATCTTCACAATGTTGAGGTGCCCCATGAAAGATGCCACATGTAAGGGCGTCAAGCCAGACTATTTAAAAACAATGTAGAAGTCAAAATATTAATGACCGTATAAATGTCGTAGAACCGAATTTTTCGCACTATAAGTGTTCCAGATTATAAGAGTGACCTATTTTAAAATTGGTTTCATATATAAGGCACAACGGCTTATAAGATGCAGTAGTATCAGAAAATATGGTACTTATATTTTAAAAGAAAAATTGCTCACCTCAGTCACAGCCTCTAGCGATGCTGCATGTTTAAGCAACAGATCCATCACACGCATGTGGTTCTTTTTACAAGCAATGTGCAAAGGAGTGAAGCCATTCTGGGAATTTGAAAAATATTTTTCATCAATGCTCAACATTGATTAGAAAATTCATAACAAACAAGCTCAGCAGAGACTTCATTAGGTAATAATAAAAATAATACTAATATTCAAGGGGGCCGAGACCGATAGGAAATACAATACAAGCGCTGTCCCTAAAATTATTTAAAAATGTGTTCTACTTCAACTAATTGGTAATATTTTAATGCTGTGTTTACTTTTGAGATTGTAATTTTTTTACACATTTTGCTTCTTTTAGCATTTGTAGGATAATCCCAAAATTAAAAACAGTAGCACAAAGATGTTAATTTCTGTACTAGTAAAACCTCTGAGATGACTTTATACAGCTGTAGTAATTGATCTCAATTGATTAATCTGGCAAATTATTATTAATTATTATTAATATTGTGTTAGGATTGACATTCTGTATGGCCACTGACCAGTGCTCTCGAGTTGGGTTTGGCGCCCTTGTCCAATAGAGCTTTTGCCATTCTGTGGTGTCCACAGTGCGCAGCCACGTGTAGAGGTGTCAGGTGGTCCAACGTGATGTCGTCAATGTCTGCATTATACTGTAACAGCTGCTTGACACAGTCTACGTGGTCCCCCTGAGCTGACATGTGGATTGGAGATAGACCATTCTGCAACAAAGAAATGTTGACATTCAAGTCTTATTCCCAAGTTTCAAACAGAAATCAGAAATGAAATTGACTGAAGAACGACTACTACCTTGGTCTTAGCCTGAATGGGGGCGCCATTGTCAAGAAGAATTTCTATTATTCTGACGTGCCCATTTCTGGCTGCACAGTGCAGAGGAGTGAGCTCATCCTAGTGAGAGACAGTATCAATTAGAGAACTGAAAAGCCTGGAGTGAATCCAAGACTGCGATAAGATGTTGCACCTTAGTTTTGGCATCAATTTGTGCCCCTCTATCCAAAAGGAGTCGGACCATGATCACATTCCCCCGTCTGGATGCGATGTGCAGAGGTGTTATGCCGTTCTACAGAGATAGATGTGTAATAACAACCCTAGTTCATCATTTGTGCCCTTGTTATATATACTACATACACACAGAGATTGTACCTGGGGCTCACTGAATAGTAATTCCATACCTTTGGGGTGAAATTGACATTGGCTCCTCTGTTGAGAAGAAGTTGAGCGACATTCAGGTTTTCATAGTGTGCAGCAATGTGGAGTGGTGTGAATCCAGTCTGCAAGGACACCAAGTCATCCTTAACAGTCACTCTAGTAATATGATTAAAAATACTATCTTGACACCAGCAGTGTTGCGTACCTTGCTGAGCACATCTGGGTTTGGGTCATTTTGCAGAAGCACTGCAGCTGTGCGTGTATCGTCATTGCGCGCTGCAATGTGAAGCGCAGGGAGACGGACTTTCCCTTTGGTCCCGTAGTTGATGAGTAGGGCTACGATATTTTCATGGCCCTGTTGTAAAGCCACAGCCAGTGGAGTGAATCCATCCTGTCAAAGAGAGTAGACGCTTAGAAAGCAGACTGATTGCACATAAGACATTAGGAGACACGTCAGCGACGAAAGCTGATGAGCACACAGTACAATGGAATGACAACAAGTCAGGAAAAGCTGGATAGTATTGAGGGATTTGTCAGATTACGGTATCAAGCACATCTCTCGTCTTTTGGTACCTCGGTCGGAATGCTCTGATTAGCCCCGTTCTCCAGAAGAAACTTCACAACCTCTAGATGGTTTTCTTGTGCAGCCATGTAGAGTGGAGTGAAACCCTTCTGTCTCAGAAATATACACACACACACACGTACGAAAACACACAAAAGAGAAGCCAGAAGCACCAACAAGATAGAAAGTTACAGATACACAGACCAAGCTGCACAACGATACACAGAAATATTGGCGCAAAGACGTGTGTGAACATCGCTATCGTCAATACAGTACAATGGTTTCACAGTCGGCGCCAGATTGAAAAGCAGCTGAGAGAGAGAGAGAGCACGCGGCATACGGCCTCACCTGCGACTGAGCGTTAACGTTGGCCCCGTAGTTAGCCAGCTCTGTGACCACCTGCTCCTGCCCGGCCAGGGCTGCAATGTGCAGAGCCGTATTTCCTTTCTGGGTAAACACAGATAGATTGCAACAACACAGATACAGTGACACAAGGTGTTGAACATGTTTGAACAGTTTGGTCAATTTGTATGCCGACAACAGACTATGGAGGTGGAGATACCATAATTATGTTCCTCATTTGTTATTGACTTCTTTCTCTATAGTTTTGGCACCAATCGAACAACTGTATCATTAAGACTGGTAGTCAGAAGCAGAGAATGTAAGTACAGTATATTTTATTACCCATCTCAATGAAAAAGCCCATTTTCAATCATTAAGGGATTTTAAATAATAATAAATAATAAAATTACATTTTAAAAAATGGAAATTAAGGCCAATAGTGCCTTACCTTAGTAGTGGTCTCCAGTACAATTCCGTTGTGGAGTAATTCAAGCACCATCTTGACGTGGCCTTCTTTCGAGGCCAGGTGAAGCCCATTGAGCCCATTCTAAGGGAAAATAATGACAAAGTATAACAATTACAAAACGATTCCTTAATCAAGATTAATACCGTCGAGTAACCACGCAATTCTGTGCACCAGGAGTATAAATCATGCAGGTTCAAAATTTGGTTTGTCGATTAAGACTCACGAATCAGAGCAGGACTATATACTTACACAAGACATAGCAGACCATTAGCAAAAATAAAAGTCTAGGAAATGAAAATGAGGATGAAATCATTTTCATTTGATTAATGATGACGGGAGGAGGTGCGGGCGGCGGCAGAGGTGGAAGACTGGAGCAAGATGGCAGGCCGCTGGTCTCGTGGCTGGGAAGAATAAAAGCCGTGTGGGATAGGTCTGACCTCACACAGCCTTTCTTCAGCCACACAGGACATGTGAGGTTGGACCTTTCCCACACCACTGATATTATTCCTCTGAGTGGAGAGACCACAGCAGACCATCAACTCTACTGAAAATACAGGAGAGGGGTGTGACAAAAGGAAGAAAACACAAAAGTGGGCTAATTACAAAAAATAAATCAATTGTAAAAAGGCAACTAACAATACAAGTGGGGCTGTTGTTGAGTTGAGAGACAAAACAAAAACACAAGAGCAGAGCGGGAGTCAAGCAGGTGAGCAAGTCATTCGAGAGATACCACCACCACCAACACCACCACATAGACCTCCTTGGTCTGAAATTTACACTCAAGTCAATGACGCAAGCAGAATTGCAATTTATCAAGACATCTGACATTTGATTTCATTTCACGGGGACCGTCCTCAATAAAGGGTAGACACAAAAATTAAAGCAATACACTGGATAGTTAGGAATAAACGAGTTGTGGAATTACCAGTAAGTAACACCAAGTACTATGTATGAATGACCATATGAAAGAGAGTTTTTAAAAAGTATTAAAGGAGGCAAATCGGGAATTGCTTGGACTTTGGAGAAAAACAAAAATATATACTACTGCTTATGAGCCGAGTCATTTCATGATGTAAGTTATATCCATAGACTGTATGGGAGATATAATGGGTAAAATGATGAGGAAATCATGGGATGCATTCCATTGGCTGAAATAGTACTACCATTGATTAAATGTCTATCTCTCAGAAAGGTACCTCCGAAAAATGCTTGCTTTTATTTGATTTTTTTCCCCTCAACTGTTAGATACCATAAAAAAAGAAAGTATTTTCTTTTGGTAAAGGTGTTGCCTGTCTTTTTAAGATCGCTATCCATAGGGGGGGTAGTATTGCTTTCAAAGTGGGAAAATAAAGTGTCATTGCTGACCGAGTGCATTTGTCATAGTGGGTGTGTGCTTTGGTCTGAAGAATGACAATGTTGAGCACAGACTGTGACAATGTGCAACTGTACTCATACACAGCCACAACATGGTTTTCAGCAGTGCTTAAGGTCAGCAATTCAAGGCCCATTACCTCAGTGGACAAGATTCCGGGTAAAAGGATACATGATGAAAGGAGTGGGGCAAACAAGAACCCATTTGCCCATTTATTACCTGCCCCGTAGGCATGAGCATGCATATACAGTACACGGCAGAGTGCACAGGCACAAACAACTACAAGTGCACATGGATTAATGTATACATCATGCACACCAAAGAGGGGAAACCTAAGTACAGTACTTCGACAGTAAATGCAGAGAGGGCCGATTTAATGTAGCAGGTCACGTATTCCAGGTTATCGAATGTGACATTTTACATAAAGGGAAGTGCTTTATTTGAATTGAAATTATATGTCGATCAAACCCTGAAAATGGAGCTCCTTGGATTCTCTCACCTGATTGGCTGTATTTATGTCAATGCCATTCTTAATGTGATCCAGGGCCTTGTCCAGGTTGCCAGACCGAGCCGCTCGGAGAAAACTGTTGCCAGCATCTGCCTGCAAACACACGGGACAAAAGGAAAGGAGGGAGGGACGCGGGGTAAAGTAAAGGGCACACAAAGAAGAGGAATGAAGAGAAAAATAGAGAAAGACAGGTGGGTTAAGGATGAGGCTTGTACAAAATGATCCACCAGCTAGCTTTCCACTCATTTTACTCCTCGCCAAAGACTTTCTTCCGTTTTTGTAGTGCATTTGAAAAACATCTGCACTAATAAACATGTGGGCAGGATAGTCCAATTTTGTGATCTTTATCATGGGAGATGCGGGTGTTTATTAACCTAGTTTGTGTTCGCTCCATTCCTTTCCAAAAATGGTTTGTTATTCAGTTTCATACTCTTTATGTTCAACTAATAGCTGCCAAATTGTTGAAACCAAACAAGAAATAAGCGCCATCCCAGTGCTAATCCAACTTTACTCCATTTTCCTCATTTAGTTTGAAATTTCCTTTAATGCTTCCACCTGAAATCTAACCACTCTATTTGCAAAAAAAGGGAATGTAACATTTTCCTGGCATCTCCATTCTAAGTTCAGCTGTTAACTGTCCCAAATGCTGTGGCGCGCAATGGCAGGTGGGGTTGCTGCTGAAACACGATCGCTCATGCATCGCCCCAATAACCGACACAGGAAGGGGGGAGTGTAGCAGCGAGAAACTTGACTGCGGCAAACTCTCCAATGCATTTGCATAATCTTCTCTCTTGCTTAGCAGACTCCTCCTCTAGATCTAACTCCATCTAAACATTGGTCACTAACCCTGTACATAAAATGTATGCATTTTGACCGAACAACACTAAAAGGTCTCAGCATCATACACGCCGGTGACGCTGTTTTTTTCCCCCTTTACTTTCAACTTTACACCTCGGTGCCTTAAACTGTGTCATCTATTGTTGTAGCTCGTTGGACCTCTTTTGACAGAGGCAATCAGCTTGAGTAAAATAAGTGAAAGGATCCACATGCCTGCAGCAGAGGCATAGCAACAAACGACAACACAAACTCAGCAGGACTCTAATGGCAGAGCACTGTGCAGAGAGAGGTCACGTTAGAAAAAATATTTAAAAAAGAAATGGTCGCACATGAAAAAAAGAACAGGATAGGTAAAGATATTTTTTCAGCTGAAACCTTTCCTGGGTTAATTGCAAGGACAATACATTCCTTGTTCCTGACAAAATGCACTAGCAGTTAGTTGAGAGTTAAAACATTTAGTGCAAGATAAATGGTGGTCTTTTGTAGAGTACCGATCCTACTGAGCCACTTGGCTGAGTCAGTCAGTCTGACAAATTGTCACTCACTCTAAAGTGGAGCAGCAGCCATGTTTAGAGAAGTTGAGAATGGAAAGTTCATTCGATGAAACGTTGTGCTTTATCTCATCTCATTTAGAGTCGTACGGGGTGCTAGAGCCCATCCCAGAGGTAGCTGATGTCCTGAATCGGCGGTTATGTCCATATTGATCAATCATGGGTGTCTAATCCACAAATTTCATGCTGATACAGCATTGATTCTTTGGACAAAACTACAAAATCTACTTATAAGAAGTCTGCTACCATATGATTTGACTAAAGGGTCTTAAAAAAACAATATGTTTGTGCTGAAACAGAGATTTGATCAGGAATAAGCAAAAAAAAAACTTTACAACGATACAGAATATCTAAACGATGACGGCGTAGATGGACCAATTGCCTTATTGAACATGTCTCTCATTCGAATTGAATCTTGAATTCAATTCCATGGTAAGAAATACAAACCTAGTAACATCTAGACAAGGAGCTCCTACACAAATGCACGCACACACAAACACAAAACTTGAGCGCAAAAAAACAACCGCAGTCGTTTTATGAATCCTAATGATTGTTTTTGCATCAAAAGAATAAGGCATCGTATCACCCTCAAACTGTCGGAGTATAAAACCAGATTGCAAAAGGCTATGCGAAGGGCAAATTTTAGCATCCTTCTGACAAGTGTGTCCATTAAAAGCTGTTTTTACAAATACAAAAATGTTTTACTCAAAGCTATAAAATGCACTAAGGACAACAAGCTGGCATTCTGTTGCACAAAATGTTTGAAAAGTGCCATGGTGACATCCTAAAACATCCTGTCATCACTGCAGGAGTAAACACAGCTGATACAGACACACATCCACCATGGAGACACCCTAGAGACGCCCCACTCAGGGGCTGACTTCACAGCTTGCCGGCAGAGCTAAATGTTAATATCATGTTAATGACAAACACACATTCCTACCAAAGTAAAGCATTTTCATGCCTCTGCTTGCGTCAAAAAATGTGTGTGCACTGAGATAAGGATAGATCGACTCCACCCATTCTGTGACTTGGAAATAAACAGACAAGGAAAACATTAATTTAAAAACAACATGCAACACGCTTTCATTATTTTGGAAACGATCCTTAGGTTTTCTGGGACACCAATGCATGATTAAGATGAAATGTCTTTATCCCTTGTTATTCCCAGGGAAAGGATATGCTTCACAATGTAGGGCTGAGAAAATCTGTGTGAGCCAATTAATCATTCTATTTGCAGGAAAAGACACAAGATACATTAACCTGCTCCATAAACAAGAACAAGTAATGCTAATGAAGTTGTGCTTGGAATAACTGATGGAAAAAGGACATGTTTTACAGAATATATTTTTGCTCAAAGTGGAGAATTTCTTCTTACCAGAACTCGCCTGCCGTGAACCCCAAACGTCCCCCCTGCCACCTATTTTCTGCTCTGCTGCAGCAGTCGGAATGACATCACCCCCTCACTGGTGGACTGCAGTGTTTGAAAGATAAGTGTTTGTGTGCATGCGTGTGTGCGATGAACACCCTTGCCGTCCTCTGAAATGGATGACTACAGCTGAAGAATCCACATTTTGACAAAGCCTCGATTGTGTTGTTACAACGTAAACATCGTCAATGATACTAGCTGATAGAATCAAATTCGAAGGATACAAACACCATGTAATCATACACAGTTGGCTTCAAATATCTGATATGATGCTTCTCATATTTACATTTTTCCCTCATCTCGCATTCATGAAAATATCTAATATATGTAGGACAAAAATGCGAAAAAGTAAGGATCTGATATTTTATGTGTATGCTTTTTGATAGAAGTTCTTGCCGTCACATTTGATGACTCAATGACTTATTTACTTAAACCGTATACAATCAGTGATTCCTAAGATTTTCCCCTAATTCAAGCACAAAGTAGTACTGTATGACTCTACAATTAATGTAATAAGTGTTCAAATAGCTATCACTTTGTTCGCAGCAAGGGAGACGGAGCAGGGAGACTGCTGGTTTAAGCCATATCTCTTTTCTCATTGTTTGAACATTCTGGCCTCAGTAAAGGAAATGAGGCAAGGGATTAAACTGGGATCTTAAGCAACAGTGCACAATCCTGTAGCTCTTCTACAGAATGTCAATGGAAGAAAAAAAAATTGCTGGCAAACATCTCGACTTTTTTGAAGTCTTGCTACTACTCTGAAAATACGAAAGAAAACTAAACAAGTTGTAGCTGAGAGTGGTGTCACACTGCCTCTGTTCAACATACAGCAAGATTGAGCGATTGAGGCGCACATATGGAAATTCCTGCAGAGTATTTCAACAGCTATTTCACCATCATTTTCTGCTGACTTGCATTTGTTCAATACATTGATTTTTCCTCCCTCGCTGAGCCTTTTCTCCTTTATCCTCTACAACTTTGCTTTCGTTTCTCAGGCTGATCTATCACATTGAGTGGGCAGCAAGTTGGTTTGGGATACCGAGCTTGAGTAAGTGTTGACACGGTCAGGTGGAGGCCCGTGGGACCACTCTACATCGGGCACATTTAGGGGAAGCAAGCGGGGATTCTTATGAAGCTGTTAAAAACTTTCACCTGACACGCCCATCTATACGGAAAAATATGCTACTTAAATGACAAAAGGATGATCTTCGTCTTTACAATTTACTTTTCTGCTGGTTCCCCTTTTGCCTCGCTTATTGATCAGCTAATTAAAAGTGTTTTTCCTCTATCGACTGAATTTATTCTATGGATGGAATTATCATTGTTGGTACTATGCATATAGTAGTTCTAATTAGGTATCAATCATTCATCTAAGAATGAAAATGTACCAAAACTTAATAGCTTTGACCAAGAAAAGCAACCGCAAAACAAATTGACCTAAGTTATAGTTACCATGTTAAGTTGTAGTTTTATGTGTGAAGCTTTACTAATTTACATTGGAATGTATTGACATTTTAATTCAGTGAATTTCTGCAGAGTGATAGAATAAAAATAAAAGTAGATGTCGGTAACTCCCAAGACTGGTAGGGTCACCTTTTAGTATTTGTGTAGCAATGTTGTCTCTTTGGATTAAAACGTCGAGATAGAGTTCATTACAGTTACTTTGAAAGGGTTTCATTAATCGGCCAGTTAATTAGTTTGCTGAGCTTCAGTTTACTTACCCTCACTAATCCTGGTTGACATGTTACAATTGGCACATCAGAGGAACATGTCTCGTCAAAAACAAGATTAAGTGGACAAAAACAACACATCACACACTAATCTTTGATGTGTACACAAAAAAAACTTGCCTAGATAATTCTTAGCATTTAAGTGCCTGAGCATTCATTTCAAAATGATGCTTCCCAAAGTACTTTTTAATTGAGGAAAGAGCAAAAAAGTTAGTTCATTCTTTAACCTATCCAAGTCAATTCCTAAAAGCAGAGGAAATTGGCAGGTGAAACTATCATCGCACAAGTACAGTTTTTGGATCTTTTCATATGCCACTACTTTTTCATTTAAAAAAAATTAAGATAGATTTAAGATACGAAACATGATTAAATATTTACACAAGCCTTCCTAAAAACATATTTAAATGTGGAATATAAGCAGTTAGTCTATGAAATCAATTAAAAACTGAGATCTTAAAAACTAAGTTGACTACTAGTTGTTGTTTATCTCAGAAAATGTTTTGATGACCATCAAAATACAAGGCCAACAACTGTGACGCAAGTGTGTGAGAGAGAGAGTCTGTAAAAGGTACTGCTGTACTTACTCCGAAAGTGATGGTCTTGACTGGCATGCCTGTTGGCCCTCCACGTCTTTCTTACGTTCTGTTTGTCCCAAATTGAAAGATGTATTTCCAATTGCCCCCCGCAAGTACCACCTTGCAGGGCACACAGACCCCCGTCCGACGTAAACACGGGCACGCACACACCCATACGGGCGCACACACTTCAGTGAGCTGGACTCAGTTTGGTGGGTGGAGAAACAGAGAGGAGGGTGGGGTATGGGGGCCCGGGGTTTTATCTCTGCAGGAATGTTGCCTGTATCTCCGGACACACATTTTACTAGCTGCCGAAAACCAATAGGCGCCCCAAACGCTCAACAGAAATCTTCTACCTACTGGACATCGTTGATGGTCAATATTTTTTGCTTTTCCCTCCCATCTTTGAGTGAAATCTTTTAGTTCTAACCTTGCCATCTTCTGAACTCGACTCCAGCCTTTCTGCTTTCTAGCTCACATCCCATCTACCATCCAAATTTTACTTCTTCCCTCCTTTTTCTTGTCCTGTCGTCCCCACGTCACGCCCATCTCCGTGTCTCCTGTATGTTTTGTGACAGCCTCACAATCATTTTTTCACGGACCATAAATAGACCAAACTAGAATAACTGTGGAAAATGGGTGTTTTATTAAGGACGAGGGGTGTCGCAGATCTGTTTCAGTTTGCGAGGTGACTTACAGTGACAAAGCGCTTGGTGAGGGGGTTGCTGCCATCGCCCCATGACAATGGGCTAGACACTCGGTTTGGTTGGGGGGGGCATGAAGGGGCCAGCCTTTCAAAAGGCCCTGCCTCCTTTAATAAAGCGTCCGTCATTCCTCTGTTGAAAAGACCCTCTTTTCTCTACCTCTCCCCTCCTCTTTGCCTCTCCTGGCTAAATGCTGGGAAAAGCACATCGCTGCCAAAACCATGCAGAGAGATAAATGCTGTAGGAGAGGGACAGGGTGAGAGGAGGGGGATTTATAAAAAGAAGGCTACATACAACTCAGAAGCACTAGACCATGACCTGGGCAAAAACATTCTCTGCTGTCCACACATTTTGCACCAAAGACTAATCTACCAAAATCATATGTTTCCCTGAAAAAGACATCTTGGTATCAATACGTTCTTGACAAATCGTCCAGTTGCTCTGCACAATTAAAGGCCTTGAGCTACCTGAAATAAACCTTCACTGTATAGAGTCTGCGGTAGGTCCATACAGTACCTCTGAGGAAAAGAATAATAGCTGATCATCAATCTGTTACCACGTGGCGTACTGTGAAGCTAAGCCAACTCTTTTAGGGAAGTTGAAATAAATCAAGACACACTCTGGTTTGGAGACCCAGTTGATTTAGACTCAGGACAGACGTGCCCTCTGCACCCGGTGTCGGGTCCGCCTTGTTGACAGGATAAAGGGCTTCAGCTGTCCACGTGTGTGCCTTGTAGCGGCTATATTGCCTTTGTCCGGAGATGCCAGACCAGTTAAGGGAACAATCAACTGAAATAATGGCCCTTCGTCAGCTGTCCTTTTTCATCATGTCACATTCTTTCCTACGTTTGATACTGTCAACAGTATCTCTTAAAACAAGGAATGCATGATGTAATGGTGTACTGTAAAACTGTTTAATTCCCCAAATATATATCATGGCAACCTGTATTCACTTGTCTGATATGACTCGCTTTAATGCCATTCACCGCCATAAAACCGGTAAGCTGCCACCCTCGAAAATACCTCGCTGTGATAACATACCTAATGAATCAACATTTGCTTCATTTGTTTTGGTGACAGGGAGCTGTCAGTAAGCTTATCAGTAGCAAAAAGACTGCAGTTGCAATTTGAATAATATATATAAATGTGTATACACAGTGTACTGAACAGAAATGTATAAGACAGCTCATTATTATGCAAAAATTACAACATATAAGTTATACTTAAAGCCTTGGATGAATTTGCAAAGTCAGCCAGACCCTGTGGGAGACAAATCAAGGTTTTAGAAATGTACTTCAAATATTAATGAATCCAATAAAAGAAAAGATGACATGAGAACATCACCGCTCCAGGCCGCCATTTGTCTTCCTAAGCAGAAAAGCGGAGAAGGGGTAGCAGACTGATGAGTGAGAAGAAAGAAAAGAAAGTTTGTTGGGAAGTGAATGATAAAGAATGGAGTCAACACATACAAGTGGAAATAAATCAGAATCTGCAGGATCTCCTCGTCCAGGCAATAATTCATATCTGTCAAGGTAATGAAGAAATATCTTTGAGAGATAATGCACCACAAGCATTAAGGACCCGCTGGTGGTCTTTCACTGTTAAAAAAATGAAGAATGTTTTATTTTGGGCACAGTGGGGCAGTTCGCAACGCAAATGATCTGCAGTGCATCGTTTCCTACTCATTTGCTGAGATTTTCATTGCTTCATTGCAGTGACTGCAATATCGATAATTATTCATTTCAAATAACTTTTTTTCAAATTAATTCATTCATTAATTATGCTAGCCGATTTTGCATGCAGCATAGGCATCTAAAATTATCTGGTTATAGTTTTCAGTAAGGTCAAAACAAGCGTGTCGAACTGACACAAACCTATTAAAATAAAAATGACTACTGGAAACAATACTTAATTTTCAAACATGGATAGAAAGACACTGAAGTCATGTATTACGAGATAAAACTCAAATTGAGGATAAATTTAGCTAGACGTAGTATTTAAGATGATGCATCATACTCAAGACGATAATGTCTAATGTTGGTGTACATTAGAACAATTAATATTGGTCGTGAAAGCTGTGAGACCTAATATAACATCGAAATTAACAACATTAGCTTCTTTGGAGTACTTTCTCAATCGTGTCTCACACAAAAACACACATTCAAAAATTCACTCGTTCAGGGATTTTAAACCTACATACACACAGACCTGAAGTAAATCCATGCAGGTATAGAATACACACATACACTAGAATAACATAATGCAGCAATTAGCAACCATTCCAATGCATATGGGGCATTATTTCAGGCAGTGGAGTCTGAATAAAATTGTGTTTGATCAACTCTGCAATAGGGGTGTGAACCGTTTCACTCCTATAATTTGGCAAGACCCCTGAATGGCATTTTGGTACTATATAGTACACACATTTTAATTTAGAATTATGAACCATAAAATGTAATAGGGCAGATCCTATAAAGCTTATGGCCAGGACGCTCAAGGGTTCAAATCTCAAATTAAGCAATTTAATGACCACAATTTTTGGACAACATGGCACATCGAACTATGAACTCCAACCATAATATTTGACAAGAAACCCGAACTTGTTAATATTTAAGCCTTATTATAAACAGCATATATCTATGTACATTGCATCAAAAAAACCTGAGGCTGTAAAAATCCATAAACTAACCACTAAACTATAAGCCGCTAACACTGAAGTCTGCAAATGAAAGCAACTACAGGTGCTGGTAGACTATTTTCAACTGTTTTTCTATGGATTTCCACACAAATGATGCTTAAAAATGCTTACGATGGATAACCTAGGAAAGTCTAATGCTCATGACATTCCAGGATAGGAAAGGGAATCGCTATGAACTAGATTTAACGGCAGGGGAACAAAAGTCCAGGTAGTATACCATGAACAGGTAACAATGTCTTCTTTTCGGATGAGGATTTGAGAAAGTTTCACAAAATGCAGTCAATGCGTCATTCACATCATGCGAGGCATTTTACTGAGCATCCAAATATTGACTCAGGCAGTGGGTCTGTTTTTTCTCTGGCTCGTTTGTGACACTAATTTGAAAATATCAGCCTTTGTCATAATCACATGACAAGGCAAGACTTTGTGTTGACTATTTAATTCTAGACTGTTGGCAAGAACAAGATGACTGCACAATTTTAATAGAATATCAATCTGAACCGAAAACTTGATTTATATTTCCATTGTTTATGATTGACACACACCCCTAAAGGCAATTTGTGCCATACTGCAGTTTCCATGGTATATTTTTCCATTAGTTAACACAGGGATGCAAGCAGCTGGACATAAAAACAAAAAGCAGCACATAGGAAGTTCCAAAAACCCAAAGCAGACCAGCTTGTTAAAAAATGTATTTGCACACACCTAGTGAAAGGTGGACAGAGAATATATTTTAGCCTGGAGACTTTCTGACCACCTTCCCCACGTTGTCTGCGCATTCACCTAAATCCCATGCACATGCATGCGTACATGCTTCTGTTATCACTCAGTTTCTCTCCTTCCTAATGTCAATTCTTATAGGTGCTATTCATCAGAACATGTCAAAACTCCCTAGAAATAAGTGAGATCTGTTGGGTCAACATTACGTGAAAAACAACAACAAAACCTTGGCCTTAATTCAGATTTTTTTTTTTTAAAGCTGGTATTAATATCCCTGGGATAGAGATGAGTGCAACAATATTTGAATAGGCCATGGCCTTTCACATGTAAATTGCACTCTGCCCCTCCTTGCTGAAACAAATTATGGCCAACTGCTGGTGGTTGGTCATGAATGGGGGTCCTAATGTAGTCTGCAAATACAGTGGGATGGGGAGCAGCTGGAAAAGAAAGAAACTGAGACGGGGGAGAATTTATATGACTGTGGTGTGTGACAGTTTGCTTTTCTTCATATTGAATCTGCCATGGAACCGCAGTGTGACGAATAAGGCTTGGCTTCCAGAGCATCTGTCTCTGAGGACTAAATGAGGGCTAGTTAGAGCTGTAGGGGACCTTTCCCAATCCTAATAAGTGGTCAAAACAGCATAGGGGCCACGGCCTTAACACAGACCTCTGACAATACACAAATCTGTCTTATAGGAGGGGCATGACAGGTTGATAAAGACGCCTGTATTTTCTCAGCAGTATTCGTAACCTAGTCAAAGCAAACCAAACATGTCAAACCAAAAATAATAAAATGTACTATTTTGTTTAAATCCCGCTAATTAAATTGGTACTGCACGTGTGACTACCTGAATTATTTTTAAGGCTTTACATACACCCAACAGACAATGGGTCTTTAGTTGGCCATAGAATATTCACAATTGGACTAACCACGAAAGGGAAATATGATTAAAAAGTTTTTTTAAAAAACCTACCCGTTATACATAATGAACAACCAATATTTTACATTGTTTTTGAATAGTCAGATTACATGGGGCGCACTTGTCCTCTCGTATTTTTCTACAATAATATACTAGATCATATGTTTTCTGGAATATGTTTATAAATTAATTGACTGAAATTTAGACTTTAGGAAGTCTCAAAGTGGTCCATCATAATCAGAAGAAAAATTGGAGTTAGATAAAGAGGGATTAGTCATTTGGAATAGCAATAGCGAGGATTTGAGGGGAAAGCAAAGTCTGGGACAGTCTCACCAGGGGCCTTATTGAACTTAGATGAACTCTCTTCCACTTAACCAAAACGGAATTCCAAGATCATCTATTAGATAGTCGCAATGAGACCATTGGCGGACAAGTCCCAGACTGGTTGGATAGATAAAGACAGACAGCGATTGCTGTCACATTGGAAATACACAAGAGCCACAATACACAAACAGTGAACCATCAAAGGCAAGGTACAAGGCATGCACAAACCACAACTATGCAGCAAACATACTGAGGTTAATAAGGACAGAAACGCTAATAAAGTGGAAATGGCATGCAAGGAGTGAGAGTAAGCATGCAAGGTGAACTAACAACTCACACACATACACACACACACTCCTCACACTCTTTAAATTTGATCTTAGCCGAAACACAATCACAGTGGTACGGATGAAACAAAAGCATATTTACTAAATCAGAAGAACCCACAGGAAAAATACTCTGTTATCAGTTATGTGAACCTCTGCTGCATGAACTACTTTGTGTTGCAATAAACAAGTGTTTTAGTAACTTTACCATATGTTCCTCGTGTTATGCGACTAAATATGACTGATATTTTGCCCGTGGACTCTTGCCATGTAATATGCTGATCTGACAACATCATTTTCTGGATATCACAAGACACTGGGAACGATGTTATTCTTAAAAACAGATACACACGTGTCTTACATGAAAGTATAAAAGTCCTACACAAACATAAGAAATAAAAAAAACATTAAAACCAGCAAGTTAGTACAATCGTCAAGCAGGGAAAGGGAAGAGTAAAAAAAATAAATAAAAGCTCCAGCGTGATCCACGACACCTGTACGACTGAATTAGCTCACAGCACGACAGCACCACTCCAATGAACCAGCACTACAATACCATAAGCAACACAAGAAAAATTGATAAGAAAAAAATAAAACGGCAGCAAAGTGACACAATTTACATGACGGGATGACGATCCATACAGAATATATATACATACATATATATACACACACACATTAATATAGATAAAAGGCCAAATATACATGTTGCAGATATTTACTTCATCATCATAGAGCCATACTCCTTGGCCATCCGGCATCTCAGAGCTCACACTACTGTCCTGATCGATTAGCCAGCGATGCACGGCGTGGGCCTAAAAGAACATATGACATAAAGACAGAACCCAGTTAATAAGAACAGTGAGAAGAAGATGGGGTGACAGAAAAGAGAGGGAAGAGAGCAGTAGGAAATCAGCAACAAGGAAGATTAAAAATAAAATAAAAAGCGACATCCGATCATTTTGACACAGGTCGAGAAGACCGATAAGGCATGGGAATCGGGAAAAAGTAAAGCAGAACCCACCCGCCCCCGCAAAATGGTCTGTCTGTGGGAAACAGGTAAGGATGACCAGCATGGCTGTGCCAACAAGGATGTCATACATGCAGTGGCCATCACTGGGCAGCGGGCCACTGATGGCAAAGATGGTGGTGTCGATGCTCACAGATGGAACGGCTGAGTCATGATTCAAGTGAGACTGGATTTTCTGGGTTAGCTTGCGCAATTGTACTTACCCAGTAGAAAAAAACAATCGGCACGGGTAATTGACCACAAGTAAACATTGCACAGGTTTGTCTGTGCATTAATGGTATTTTTTTTCTCACAAATTTGCATGCACTCCATAAATCACAAGAGAAAGCATTCACACATTCAATCTTTCAATTGCTCTGCTGTTTCACTGTGTAAACTTTGGTTAAATTACATTAAATCATCATGACCTTTGAAGACATCATTCATTGTAGGATCTATAACGCTTGCATATTCTTAAATTATATTCCACATCGATTTGACACACACCCATGCAGCCACAATCACACACAACCACAAACTGTTTCTCTTGCCTGTTGTGGTGTTTCTAACTAAAAAATAAAAAATAAAAAAAATCAAACAGCTACTTTTGAGCCACTTGAACCCTTTTCCACAGTAAAATGACTGTCAAAATCTCTTCAATGAACACATTAATCACCATGTCATGGCAATACCTACATTGAACTCAGCAAATGTATGGTACTTCATGATAAAGTGTCGCTGGTAGGCACACCCTAAAACTGCAAAAAGATATGCAGCTCAGAGGAAATGATGTTAAAACGCAGTTTTGACTAAACAACATGATGTAGTGATTGTATATCTACAGAATTTTTAGCACTTATCTCAGTCAGGCAAGATTCACCCTGAACTGTACCCCCGAACATGTAGAAAAAAAACTATCATTGATACCCATATTTGCAATTATGAGTCTTCAATAAAACTGCAGTACTGTAAAAAACCCAAACAAACAAGTAGAATAGATTTACATAAAGGAGATGGTTTCAAACCTGTGGTCCAGGAGCAAATTGCGGCACAGGGACAATATTTAGCAGCCCACTTTTGACATTTGACTTTAGTATTAGTGTAAAAATGAAAAGAAATTGAATTAAAAGGTATTTTGCTCTGGAAATTTTAATGATTAATTTTCTTGTTTTGTGTTATAAATTGAGCAAGTTTGATGTACTCACATGAGATACATACGCACTAACAAACTTCAAGAGGTGGGGAAAGGTGAAGTGTCAGATGCTAGAGTCAACACACAGCTGTGCGAGACGCACACACTCACACGGAGTCACCGCAAGGGTAGAGCGAATCACAAGGTGACAGTAGAGGCCAAACCCTAAAATAGAAAAATCCAGGGGAAAAGACTGCAGTATACTGCATCGTTTTCCAAACCGATTTATCACCCCAAAAATTGCACTTTGAATGCCCGTTTTTTTTCTTTTTGGGGAAAACTCTCCTTTAACCGTTTTTGTCCTCTTTTCGTGTTTGTGCGACCAAATGATATGCGGCGGCGTCATCTGCAGAGTTTGTGGTGAGTTGCAGAGCGTGTCAGCTTAAAAGGATAATTGGATTAAGTAGCAGACGGATAGTGATGACAGGAGAAGAGGGGCAAAGGGGTGAGGATAAAGACGAGGAGGTGGGAAATGTCTTAGGCAAAGGGGGTTGAGAGGTGCTGATAAGAGGAACAGGCCATTTCACTGAGGAGCCTTTGGGAGCCCCAGGGCAGCCAAAAGACAGAGGGAACTCAAATTGTTACGCTGTAGATTAGAAGGATAAAATGGGATAACACGCGTAGTCTCTGGGCACCTAACTAACCTAGCCTAGGCATTTGGGTAGACTCACTATAATCAGAAATAACAGAGAAGAGAAAGAACTTGATAAAATGTGTCCACTCAATGGCCGGTGAACTGTATCAGAAAATGATACCTTCATAGTTGTGAAGCATATTCCATATTTCCAGAGGTATGGCTCAAGCAAGAAACGAAGAGAGAAGTCCCAAACTCCAAATGTAGAATTTTTTGGGGGGCAAATTATATGTATTCATAATCAACACAAGCTTTCTTGTTCGTCTTATATTTTTAGGAATATATATAAATGACAACTACTAAAAATGATTACAATAATCATCCATGGCAATAAACCTTACATCGAATTCAGAGGAAAGTGTAACATTTCCAAGGATTGGGTAGAAAAGGCTGAAAGAGCCACCAAAGTAAACACACCTTTGACCCCAATCATTAAAACTTAAGAAAAGTGATGGAAAGTAGCATATTTAATAAATAATAATGAATAGTGACAATAAAACTTCTAGAAGATTTTTTAAGGGCTTCTAAGGTGAAAGTGCCTGATTAATCATGCATATAGTGTGAGATGAATTTAAGTGAGGTGAATTCTAGAAGGGCACAGATTGAAGCACCAGGTGGTATGGAATTGAAATATTGTGCAGGAGCATCCCTATTCACTTTGTCTCATCATCACCATATCAGCTTCTTGTGGTACCTTTTCTTCTGCAGACTAGCTTAGAACTTTCTAATCATACCCTTTGTGTCATAAAATTCTAAAATACATACATGGTTTTCACTTGACTATAGTCTAATTGACCAGAATGTCTACAGAGTGATCACACTCATCATTCAGTGTCTGAAATTCAGCAGGGTTTAGATTTGCCAGGCAGGGCAGCTCATGACTGTAAGAAAGCCATTTTATACCACCATTAATCATTAACAAAAGCAATTTTATTGTATTAATTATTAAGTCTGTGTAGTCTGACAATTTACTTGAGGTATCCTAACTGTGGATTGTTGCATTGAGATACTAAGTGGAAATCAGGGATCATAGAAATGATGCTTAGTAACACTCACTCCCAACAAGGCATTTGTCTTATTTGTGGAAAAAAAGCTGGAGACCTTTAGAATACATGTTTATCAATGACTTTCAGTTGCTTTAAAATATTTGTTTACAACTATTTATCTCGAAAAAGCACCAGTTTCCCAAACCAGAGTAATGTATCCATTATCATAATAAAACATGCATAAAGACAAGATAGACTCAACGAGACAGCGCAGCCAAAAACCTGGATTTGAAAGGCTTATTTTCATCTTTTTTTGCTTGCTTTTTATTCTTTTATGTTGCTCTTTTCTTTTCGTGCAGAGAAATGGAAAGAGACATGTCTTTTCTTTCAGCCTGCGCCTCATTATGGTCCTTTTCAGGTCTGGCCTATTGTATGGGCCTAGCCTAAAGCCTTACATACGCATACTGGAACAGCCGGTGGATTACGGAGACTCATGTCAAGACTGCAACGGTAGCTGCAACCACTTCAGTAAGCAGACCCCCCACTTGCAAATTGCAACACGAATACTATACGCGTTGGAGAGTGAAGCCAAAAAGAGCCATGCCAAGACTAAACCAACAGGAACATCTGCTGTGCCACATACATAATCGTAAACAATACAGCCACCAGGTCATGGCTGTCATATTAGTGGACACACTCTTATCTCAAATAATCAGCATACCATGTGCAATCTCCACGTACAAAAAGCGCCAAGCTACTGAATGAATCGCAATAAGATTAGAAGTTCAGAAGTGATCATCATCTGCTTTTCAGACAAATACATTTGCTTAACATTAGACCTTAAGGAATATATTATCAAGCGACACATTCAGACGTATAACGCGGCAGTAAGACAAGAACAAAGAACGATTATTACCAGGACTGGAAAAAAACTTTTCTCATTAGAGTATTCTCTTATTGAGAACTTTTAAATTGAAAATTCTATTGATTTTTTTTGTGCACATTAAGACCAATGATTCAGAGAATTAAAGTAAATATCAAGCTATGATTTATGGATCATCTTTATTATTCATCTATCCTCATTAAGATTTTTAAATTATTTTTTTTGCAATGGGGTCTTAATATGGGAGACATTTATCCAAGGCAAAAAAAGGCTTATTAAAACTGCGTATATGTTTCTTGTTAATGTTTAATAAGATCTTGTAATGTTGATGAAATATGTGGTTATTAGAGCTCATACTCTGATTCATGTTTATCCTGAGTTAGATGCATCCATAAAAACACAAAACAAGCAACTGTTTGCATGTTAACTGATTGCTGTGACACGCCTGCAAAACTGTGTTTTAAAACTACAAAAATATTGCTAAATAATAATGAAAAGTGAAGTCAGGATTTGGATAAAATATGAATGAAACACAATTGTACGTTGGGAGAGTGTTTAGCTTGTTTATTGGCAACTACTTTAAAGTACCCTGCCTACTTTAATATGAGATGGGCTCTGGCATCCTCGTGAGGATTAGAGGCAAGGAAAATAAACAAATCTTTCTTCCAGATAACTAACTAAATAAATAAATAATTACAGAATTTCAGAAAACTGTGTAATAAAAAAAGAACTCCAACTGTGCATTATTACAGTGGGATTTCCATTTTTCCCTCACATTTCCACAACCATAGGAGGTGGAATAATGGAATATTGCATAACTGCATGTATGAATATTTTTCTGTATATATCGCCCAAGGGATTGAAGAATGGTTATGCAGCTATTAAAAGGGAGATTTTTGCCACATTGGGCACAGTTGGTATGAATTGAAATACAGTACTGTATTAAAAATAGCTGTGTGTCATGCATGTTAGAGTAATAACAAAAAAAATATGTATGTATGTGTGAATTTAGCAGTCAGCGGGACATTTGGAGGCCATCTATCAGCACTGTTCGCTCAGCCAATCCTGCTTTCTCCGGGGACGTGAAACACCAAAGCCCCCCTCGATCACTGCTACATGCAGTGCTAAATGAGCCCCACTGCAATGATATCTTTACTGTATAACACACACGACTTAGTTACAGAAGCCCAACAACTTTAAGGCTTTTTGTGCACAAACAGCAACGGAAAGTAAAAACAGGTAACCCTTAAACATTTTCACACCCCGAAGAGAGCAACATAACACTTTCCAATAATATGCTGATGTTAAATCACACACAATACAGCACTGAGCACATTTAAGGAACTGCTCTCACCAAAAGAACAAAATTGTTGTTCATTTTAGCATTAAAGATGGGCTTGTGATTGTTCAAATCGGAGTTACATGCATTCAATAGCAATGGCTTCCTTAAAATTAGACGGACCTTCACAAGCATTCAAGTTAGTTTCTGCTATTTACAGGCTCCTCAAACCAGGCCTGGTGCATTCATAAAGTGGGAGTGCTTTTCGCTGCGGCTCCCAGATTCCTTAGTCAGCACCAATAGGACAAACAATTACACCTAGGCACACAGGAGTGCAGGAAACAAGTGACATGGAATATTGTACACAGGCGTATTGTATAGCGGAAAATGAATAGAGCTGAGAAAAAGCTTGCAAATAGGAGTTGTTCATTCAAGTAGATCCATCCTCACACATGCAGCACAGTCATGCACACACAGCAGGAAAGCTGAATGCATCTAAAAATAGAACTGCATTTGCACCCCACTGTCATCATTATTCCTTTCATGGTCCTTATCAGCAGAGCGGGGCTCATACAGTTAGTGGACGTTCAAAGCTTTTTCATGGAGCTTTTTTTGGGGCTTACCCTCACACTCACTTTTCCATACTCTGTTTTCTGTCCTTGTCCTCCACCTCACAAAAACTCAAACTGGTTTGCCTTACTAAAGTGGAGGTCCATTAAATTACATTGAGATCCACCTAGTTGAGATTCTTCTTGAATATATGTTTACCACTTTACTCACGGTCAGAAAATCTCAAATGTATAGTTTTATTATGTTATTTTATTCATTGTAGTCCCCCTGGGTACCACAAGATGTCTCTAAGGCCCTGGTTAAGTAACAATGGGTATCAAGGAATGATGTTGGAGTGATGTATTGAGACAGTGTGTGTGTGTGTGTCAGGGGGAGCTTTTTCATTGGTTGCCAGTGGAAGAGACTCTATTGGTTGTAAAATGTAACTTCTTTAAATATACCATTTATGGTGATAGTTTAATTTGAAATAATATAATGATTTAAGCAACATTTTTTTGCAATTTCTCATTTTACACAATATGGGAAGTTCTAAATAGTTTGTAGGATGTCAAATGTTCAAGTTCATCGCTTATGGCTTTAATATACTAAATGATAAAGAACACACTTTCTTAGATTTTTTTGACAGAATAAACCACTTCTGACTCTTTGTAATGGACTTTTTGGGGCACACCACAATGCTACTCTACACCTAAATTAACTTTCGGCTGGATTATTCAAGCAAGACGGGAGAGAAACAAAATCCCACCATTGCTACACACCTGTGGCCTTTGAAAAATTGCACTTATCTTTCACACAAAAAAAAAAACTATCACCCTCAAAACTACAGAAAAGATCCAACTCGCAACAAAAGGAAACACTTGGACAAGGTAACTGAAGTGGCTTGTGAAAACCAAGCAAGGGGAACCACAAGAGCACCTCAGTCAGCTTGAGTTCCAAAAAGAATGGAAAGCAATATGTGGAAAAAAATGTGAGCATGCTTGAGAAAGAGGAATGCAAAGAAAGAGAACAATATCAGAGAAGGTAGAGGGCAGATTGGATTGGATGGGATGAGAGCAAGCATTGCAAGAGCTCTACCTATAAAAGTGGTTGTTGAGATGCAAAAAAAATGGAAGGGAAATGGAGGTGAACACAATAAGCGCCAAAAGCTAATCCCTAACACATACATGCAGATGTCCCTTTTGAAGGACTATGGGCTACATTATTAGGACAAAAATATGTAAGTGGAATTGAGCACAATCACCATTAGGGTTTTTACAGTGAAGACAACAAACAATATATATGAATAGAAATGTACATTACAGACATCAAGTTTGGATTGTTGAGAGAAACAGTAAAGTAAGGACTTCCCAAGGATAACAACACAATATGGCCATGAGACTCAAAATAGATCCACCCCCAAACACAGCACTTTGACTCAGATTGCTAAAAAATGCATTATGATAAAAGTCAAGCTACTTTTGAATGTCAGTATTCTTTTCATTCATTCGTTTTATAAGACAAGTGCATACACTTATGTACGATGCTCTTCATAATTTTTAAGAACATACAGTTTAGAAATGTGATGTCCTGAAATGACTTTTGGATTCTACACACACTCACACACCCAAAAACAGCAGTCACACCTAATAAAAACAAAAATGGTGTAAAATACTGTTGCTGAATGAAGCCTAAGTGTTAGAGGTCAATCCATTATAACAATATGTGCTAGAATTCCTCCTACAAACCTACAGTTGTCATTATTGTTGCACTGGAACTTGAAGTTAGTCCAGCATGCATCCCATTCTTGTTGTATTTCCACTGACCCAAGCAGAAAGGCAATATAAATACCCAATTACTATTGATTGGTTAGCAAAGGTTTTTCAGTCTACTGTTGAGTGCCCCTACTATCTTAGCATGAACGGACTTGGAGCTACTCAAATGCTGATTTAGTTGTTGTTGTATTTGTCTTGCAAAAGATGTCTTCCACAAAACTGCAGTGCCTATTACCTCTCTCTGTATTTTTATTGCTGTTTTGGAACCAAGAAAATTTAGTAGTACATCAATTGGCCTCACTTACCGCAACAGAATTGTAAAACACATGATTCCCACTATACTAAGTTAAACAAATCAGACACATTCCTAGTATACTTGGGAAGAGTTAAGTTTGCCCATGAAAAAGAATCACTTTGGGGGCCATAAATGAAAACATGCATCTAAGAGCGGCTGGATGACGCTCACCTCTGCTGTCTTTGAATCATTCATGACCCTGCATTGCTGTGGAACACAGTTTCAGACCTGCCTCCTATAATCTGCCTCTCTGCAGCAACCACCACTCTGCCCCACTATATGTTCATTCTGTAGTTTTAAAATTTTGTTCTAAAACTGCCATCCCTAAACAACATTGAAAAAGAACACCATTGTTTTAGTTCATGCTGTTTGCATCTGTGCTGCTCTCAGTAAATGCAACAAATATAGCGTTCTAATAAATCCCATCTGCTTCAGTTTGATGTTCGGAACATAAGACGGTGAAAGAGAGAAATATAAATAACCTGCAACAATGCCCATGTTGCTCTTTATCTCCTTTGTGTTGTTCTTTAAAAGGTTAAATAAACGTCAGTGCGAGTTGTAATCTGAGAATTTCCATTTTAATCATGACTTGATAGGACGCCCAGGGCCGATTCCGTTGCAATAATGTATAGTTATTCATAGAAGTTGCTGCTATCAGAGCTGAGAGAATCCGTTTACTTCAGGCTGGAAGCTGGCAATTCTGTAGGGTCGGTGACACAGGTGTTTTCCGAATGATAGAATTCTGAATGTGGTTCGATGCACAAAAATGTCTTCACAATCTCAAGATTTGATTGACTTTGTACCTCCTAGCAAGAGGGTTAACAGGGTGTTGTAACTGGAGCTGTTTCACTGACGCACAACAATACTGGGAAGTTATCAGTTCTTTAACGTCTAATTTGCTCTCTTCGTCAAGTGCATTGCTGAACAATAATGAATAATTGATGAGTATGTGAACCAGTATTGCAAAGCCGCACTGGATTGCTGCATTGGAAGCGAGGGAAAGGTGGATTAGAACAGGGCATGTTTATGAGTGCCTCTGTGTTTCTGCTCGCACGGCTACAGTAGCACTCCTTTGCTATATCAGAAAATGGAAGGCACACAAGGTGTCTGAAAGAAACACACTCTACAACATACATCATAAACACTAACTCATGTTAGTGTCACATTCTCCAAGAATTGAAGAGTGATGCTCTTCTGCACAGCATCACTGGGTTTCAACCAGCAGAGAAGCAACCTGATCATACCAGCAGGGGGAGTAAAACCAGCCCTTCCTCAAAAGAATTATGGTGCAATAACAACCACACAAGACATGCAATGACTGCCAAATAGCAAATCGTACAATAAATAGATGCTACAACTTTGCAAAGGTTCATGCCATGTTTGCCAAGTAAGACAAACCTCGGGATTAAAGCCTTAAATACCAAAAATATCAAAAGGATTTGCATTAAGTAGTAAAACACAATCCAGATTCTAACACTCCTACAAACATCTCAACTCAGTAGGTTATTCTGAGCATATTATATAACAACCAGGGCTGAAGTCCAAGGATCCTACAAGTGTCTTTAAAAAATGTGTAATAATAAAAAAAAAAATGTAGAACAAAAACAAAAGAGCGACTACTACCATAAATGAAATGCACGTCTTGGGTCAAAGCAATTTGAATAAAATACTCATTAATTACTACACCATCAAAGAGGGAAAAATTCTACCTTTTCACACACGAATCATTTTGCTATCCCCCTTTTTTCCCCCAACATCAATATAGAACAGATTGTCAGCACCAATTTCACATTCAATTGTAATATTTCTCTTTTTTGCACATTATGTAATGAGTAACTCCAAAAAATACATTTTAAATAAAATTAATGAGTTAAAAATAGGTAGTGTTGAACATGATTGAAATTATAGTAACCTATGACCTGAGCTGGCACGGAATTCATGACAAATTGAACAGATATTCACTGTAGTGACCACTGTCCTTGAAAGAGTTGAATGTCTTTGCTTTCCCCAACATTTCCTCCTGCTTGATGTTATCATTTGATTAAGATAACACTGTTTTTGTAAAGGAAAAGTGGCCATGCAAGGTGTGCTAAGAGGAAATAATGAAAGAGATGGGATAGGTCCTGTTTGCTCGACTCAGCAAAAAGCAGGAATGCAAAAGTGACTGAAACAAAGTAGTGGAAGACGCAGAAACTGGATAAACTTGGAAATAAGGTCCATTATGAAATGTTATTTTTCAAAACTTTCCACTTTTTTCCCTCGGCAGATAATCTGTCATGATTTTATAAAAGATAGGACATCAACTTTGCTCGTCCGTGCAGCAAACACCGACATACGAAAAGGCAATTAAATGTCCCTGCCAGAGGGTCCCACGGGCCAAAGTCCCACCGCTCTATGCTCTAAAAAACAATTTCTCCATTAACAGAAACTCAGCACCATGAGACCCTTTAGCCCCCCGCTATAGATTCTCTTGCACTTTAACTCTGGAGCGGGGGGGAATTGCCAGAAGCAGAAGAAAACCACAAAAAGGGGCAGCTCGACTCTATGCCTCGGCTACATAGAAGCAGCAGAAAGTGAGATGTGGACGGAATGAAGAGAGCCAAATGCTGAGTTGTAAGAATATGACTCCAGGAATCGATAACAAACTAATGAATAATTTACAAAATAATCTTTATAAAACTGCCAATCTTCTCCCCGAGTAAAAAAGTGGATTGTCTTAAGGTGCAATTTGTAGATAGTGGTCGTAGGACATAGATAAATAATGTCAAGGTAGTATAATTGTACTTGGGAAGACTTTTCTTGGAGCAATTATAGAAATTCAAGAACTGAATTTTTGTTCTCTATCCAGATATTAATGAGTGCTTCCCTTTCTCAAAGTGTTAAATAGCATCAATGAGCAATGACCAATCATCCTATGGTTCAAGAAAACGCTGGAAAAAAATGATGTCAGCCTCCACTCGATTAGAAAGTCCTCGTTGTGAACACTGGGTGGCAACATTACACACACACACATTGTGCTGACTAAGGCTTTGCTGACATGGGTGTGCTCTTGCCAAGTTTACATGCATGTGTGTACCAACGTAGTCCAGATGGAGGTGCGTTTGACCTTGTGGAGCAACTGCATTCCCACAGTTTCTCCTCCCTGAGGAGCTGACATGATTGTTTTCCCTTAAGAATGCACACTGGCCCAATGGCATTTTCTGCAGCAGAGATTTTAAGTGCCTTATTTAGTTTGATCACTGTCAGTATCTGATGCAAGGTTTATATTTCATTGTTTCAGTCCAGAAGACTGTAGAGGCAAGTGTGCTAAATCTTGCATAGTCCATGGCTTAAATAAGAGCAGAAGGGGTGGGGGGCGAGAGAAGAAATTCTGCAGTGTTGCAACGAGCCACAAGTAACTGCAGCAGAGGTGGAAACAAGGAAGGAGTCCATATTGGAGCAGGAGGATTGATTAGAGCAAGGATGCACATTGGAGCACAGAGAGAACGGGAAAGAGAGGCGTGGGCACCTGGCTCTGCATCAACTGGAGGGGGGGAAACAATCTCTGGGGTCTGCCAATTAGAGGGAGGGTGACATGACTCTTCTCGCAGCCAGCTAGTAAATCCTGCGTCACTCGACGAGCCACGTGCCTCAGCTCCGTAAATGCAAACAAGCGCACTGACACTAAACACGACATAGATACAGGACTAATGACTAATTAATCGAGCTGCCTCATCTCTCTGGCTGTTTTCACATATTTCGTCCTAGTTCATGTATGTTGAAGATAATACGTCAGAAGGAATACAATTCATTCCATATCCCACGTGCTCAACTATTCATCAAAGTAAACCAGAAGGGAGAATAACCAAATTGTTTTAAATGACCTGTTTTCCCTCTGTCATTGCAAAACTACATAAATGTGCTGTATAAAAATGCTTACAAAAAACTAAGTGTTTACTCTTCAAAGCCAGCGGCATTAATTATCCCCTTCTAGGCAATAATGCAATAATCCTCGTTCGTTAAGTGCTCTTCCGATTGCTCTTGATTTTAGGATTATCGCGTGTTCTATTCAAGTTGTCTTGTTCATCCGTTAGTTTTCTCTGATAACATATTTCATCCCATATTGTCCCTCAAATTCAGGTCCTTTAACTTTTAATCTCATCTAGTATGAGGGTGGTTTTATGAATATAGAATTCAGATTTGCAACATACATCTGGCTGATGCTATCACTGCTCTCTTGTGTTCTCTTGTTTTTGTTGGATGTCCTTCTATAGAGGAGTGAATCAAATCAAAGTGAAACCATTCTGCTCCTCATGAGGATTTAGAAGAAGGGGTTGACAAATGCTTGGGCTTTTAATAACAGTGCCATGATGCAACAACACCGTGATGACACTTGACTCAAGGATTAGACGACTCAAGGAATCTGCACTGACTTGGGAGTCATTTGAGAGGGCTGCTCACACCGGCCACAATAGTTACCATCCAACAAACCTTATCACTATGCTAGCACACAACTTTGACACACTTATACTACAAACTCTCAACATTTGGTCACACTTTACCTCGGTCGATTTCAGTACTGCACTCTACACTGACTTCAGCACCACTCGAGTCTAATTTTATGTGAAAATAATAATAATAATAATATTTAAAAAGATGAGATTTCATTCAAATCTGATTTTTTTAACAGTAAAAATAGGAGCAAGGTGAGCAATGAGGATGAAATCCTAGTTTGTCATGGCTTATATCTTATGGATGACTCAGAGAGAGGGAGAGACTGCAGAGAGTGTATCAAAGCAGAACACAGAGCATCTGTGAGCAATAAGTGCCGGATTCTACCACCTGTCCTTTCCCTCTCTTGCAATTTCATTGGCAAATAGGTTAAAAGGAAAAACTCAACAACAAATGCTTTGCTATGTGATAACAAACAACATTGACCTATCGCATGACGTTATTGTACTGCATCTGCATGTGCTCGCCATTTTTCATTGCGTACATTATAAGGACATATTTCAATAACCCGGATCTCTCTCAATTTTGGTTATGCAATAGCTGCACTGTCAGAATAACAATTGAGAGAGAGAGAGTGAGAAGAAAAAAGAGAGAGAGAAAGATTAGCACAACTGGCCAAGGAGAGACATTGTGTGAGGAAGATGGTAGACGGGGAGGGAGGCACTTGACGGAGAGTCTGAGGAAGCCCCTCTCAATATGACACATCATTTCACGTGCTGTCTCGGAAATAAATAGATTATGCGCTGCAGTGGGAGGATGAACAAAGGCAGATGCTGCCATCATTAAGGTTTAACGCTGAAACTGGCGCAGTCGGATGTGTCAGCTGAGCTTTATTTACCATCAGCAGCCAACACGCTTATGCTGACCTATGCTTTTACTACATGGAAATTCAAGTGTCTTCAAACACATCTCAACAGTGGCAGTAAAACCCAACACGGACAGAATAAACGTATTTCAATACTAAATACTCAAAAGCTTTTTAGAGTTCTGGGAAACCCGGACCCCCTGAAGAGAAAAGTGCCTGCTGGATGTTTGACATTGCCTCTTTTTTCTCTTCTCATTCATCTGAGTATATGTGTGTGTGTTAAATCTATTCTTGAAAAGAATGTAGACAAACTTAAAAAGGCGGGGGAGATTTCTTTAATTACTATATAAACCTGAATGGGTGGTGTCACAGCTTTAAGCTTGTTCTCTGCAAGCTCATAAAAAGAGCCCGTGGAGGCAGTGGTGGGTTTGGGGGGCTTGGCCTCACATGTATCTTCCGTTGCAGCTTTAATTAAAGGAGTGTGTGCTGCCCATACAGCACTCATCAAGTCTTCCCCAGCCTCCATCAACCTGAATGAGTGCCTGGACCAAGCGTGCTGAGTCATCCGACTCTGGGCATCCACTGGGCCACCTGAACACACGTTCCATCAATTCCAAGCGTGCACCATTGACAAACGTGATTTGCAACTCTGAACACTTCCCTGGCTGAGACTATTGACTAATCTTAACCTTACTTATTGCGCTCTTAAAGTTGCCTTGACCACATAAGAGACGTGATGATACAGGAGTTCACAACCCTAATGACGAGTAATGGCTGGCAAGTGTGTACCTACAGTGTTTAATTATCACTGTGTAGCTATCAAGGTCTAATGTTACAAATCAAACAAATATATTTTCTGCTCTTGTAAAGGGCTAACCATGATAAGACCCTAGGAGGTATTTTATCAAAGACTTTCTGCAATTGGCGCATCATTAATGGGAATACTTGGGGATCTATTTTCATGTCTAACGCAGATGTAAGGTCGGTTCATTAGGAGCCCAGTCAACCTTTATTTATGTAAAACCATCAACTAATAATATTTTGTCTTAATTACTGTGATTTAATATTTTGGAAAAATTTAGTGTCAACATTTTCTGGTATATAATTCAGCGGTAATCCATATGGCTCTTAAGGATTAAAAAATTTAATGACTTAACATTTCTGACTTAACGTTTCTAATCATATGACCATACTGTATTTGTGAAGAACTACTACTAAGAGTATGCCGCAGAAAAACATGCAAGCAGGAATGTATTATATTACCAATACGAACAGAGGTTAGGTCGAGAATTCAAAGAGTCATATGAACCCATTTCTTACAGAAAATCAGCCACAAGATTGCTTTTCTTTACCTCACTGCGTGATATATAGCGTATATGGTTTCACATTGGGTGCCATTCAAGACCGTTCTTTATGTATAGCAGTGTCTGCGAAGAGAGGACGGAAACTATACGAGCTTCCAAAACAGAGCAAAATAAGAACAATCTCTGGGATACTAATAATAATAATAGGAATTGAGCTACACAGTTGAATTAATATGGCGCTCTAAAGACAGATTTAGTACTACAGGTCTGCAACGGGGAGCTACCAAATGAGGCGAATACATGTTGGTAAAAGAATGATAACAGATCAGAAATCAGATTGTGATGGTCTCTAGAATCGTTGGCTTTTACAGTCATCCAACTAAATCTGACCCAGAAAGCAGAGCAAAAGATACAGCTGACTTTGCAGAGATAATTAGGGATACAGATCTATGTCCATGAAACAAACTAATGAGATGATGGAGCTGCCAAACACAAGTGTACTGCCAGGGGGTCTAACAAAAACAGCATTGCTTGAAAAATGTTCACTTTAAATCTCACAACAAAACTGCAGGAAAACGAGCAGAAATGATCAGACGGCAGGTTCTGACTGTGATGATCTTAGTAACCACTGCAGCAGCACCACTAATCCGCTGCACCAACCTGCATACACACCCCAACACACGATAACATACACACACACCACTTTAGATAGCTATTACAATCCGTGTCTGGGTTTGGCAGCACTGAGAAAGATCTACTTCCAGTTTTTAGGCCGTTTTTTAGGGCAGAAAGATGCAGAGACTAAACTAACAACATTTTTGTCCAGAAGAAGAAGTCAGTGCCATGAAAGATGCACTGTGCTAGACCAAGAGCAGACACCTCAGCTCTAGACAGTCTGGAGTAGCCAAGTAGCCGTAGAGCAAACTGACCAGATGAATTTCATTAATGACTCTTACTTGAGAGCGTGCACACTAATGGGTCAGGAGTCCACTGCCACAATTGTCTTTCTTTCCAGTTCTTTGTCTTGTACGTATCAGACAAACTTTACTAAATGGTAAACTAAGCACAGGAATGGTGACTGTTTACCCTTCGAACTGTTAATTGCCATTTTTTTTCTTATCTTTTCTGGTTCTACTAACAAAATGAAATGCACCATGTTACAGAATCCGAAAATAAAATTATTGGTTAACAGATAGAAAGCTACATACTACTGGTTTGACATTAAGAAAACATTAACGATTGCAGACTGGTACTGTATTTATTTCCCCCTAAATCCCGTTGCTAGATGGTAAGAACACAGACCAAAAATATGAGGCATGAAAAGGTCTCGCAGAATTTGACACAAAGTCTCACTGAACAATTGAGTCAGAGTTAAGGTTCAAGAAAAATTAGTCCAAGAAGTGCCCCGTTAATCAGAGTAAGTTAGAGAAGTTCAGCTTTCTCACGAACCAAATGTGGACGGTTATTTCAAGAGCAGTACAAAAACACTTCTAGCTCGACAACCCATACATAAGGTAGTGTTGAAAATGTGAATGGGGGGGGATTGGGAAAGGCTTATTGAAGTGAATAAGGCTCCATGGTTATGTAACTGATAGAGGATCCCCTGAAACAACGCACGTTGAGTCAAATATGGGGCTGGATTAAGATCTTGAGAAAAAAAACTCATCCACACTCATGCATATGCTGTTAGTGTTTCCCTACTTGCATCTCTCTGTTCCAGACTCGCTCACATGCGTGCAACCACATTCATGTCTAGCTCACACTTTTTTTAAGAGCACGGGTTGGTTGACGTGAAGCTGGGAGACGATAATAGGTTTGACGCTCCTGTGAAACATTCAAGTCAACTACATTTCCTTGTTTTAACATAGTGCACCTAGGAAATGAAAAATGCAAGCCTCCCGAGACTGGGAGGGAGGGAGCAGTCTTGTGTTTGGCTACAACACTCCGCCGCATCAGCACCAGATTGGTTTTCAGCCAGCTTGGCACTATGCACATTCACAGGCTTGCTGAAGAGCTATTTTCAACCAACGATCAACAACCCAAATCTGAAGATGAATCATTTTTATAATCGCAATGGAAAATGAGAAATTGTACCAGCAGTAATAATGCACAGCAGTTTTAGGATAGGTCCCTGCAATTGCTGACTGACGTCACAGTGATTTATTGTTTACAAAAAGCTCGGCAATCTTCAGGTAAAATACGGAATCCTGCAGGTTTTCCAAAAACGGGTAGCCTGCGGGTATTCCACCGCAGCGGTAAATCCAAAGCCAAATAAATGACAAGTGCAGTGACCACTCGATGATTTGTGCTCATATAAAAATTTCACTGTGCCAATTCAAAAAAGGTGACAGAAAAGTGCGAACGAGGACAGAAACCTAGTGCTTCATTGGCGGACAATTGATTGAGGACAGTCAATAAACTAAGCATAAAGCAGTCGAAAAGGATTAGGAAAGCATGCAGTGTGCAGGACGGTTTCCCGTGTTTGTATGCCCATGACATACATGTGTGCCAGGGAGAAATGTGTGAACACACAGTGGAAACACAACATGACTGGCTTTCCATGTGTGCCCAGGCACCCCAGACCCAGTTAGCATGACAAAAAGAAGGGAGGGGGCATCTCAACATCCCAAAATCCCCCTCCCTATCCCTACCACCACCATCACCAGCACCACCCGCCTCCCCTGACTACGACACCTGTGTATCATCCATCCGAGTACCTTGCGCTTTTTATCCCGTGACCGGCTTCTCTTCTTGGACTTTTCCTCTTCTTTTTCTTTGCGCTCCTGCTCTGCTAGGGCTTCTAAATCCTTGTTTTTGCGGAGGTGTTTGGCCGCTTGAGCCATCGCGCTCGAGGAGGTCTGGGTGGTCTTGGCTCGTCCAGATCTTACGGTGCAGGGACTTTTACCCGGCGCGTGCCAACACTAGCGCTACTGCTGCTGCTGATGATGATGCTGCTGCTGCTGCTGCTGCTGCTGTGTTCCTCTCTGGTCCTGCAGAGTCTGAGCGTTCTCACTCTCCTCCTCCTCTTCAGCAGTGCAGTCACACACACACGTACACACACGCACTCACAAACAGCGGCAGTCCTCAGCCGTCTGCTGTGGGATGCGATTGCAGTACGGTGCTCCTCTCGATCGTTAATGTACACTTTGTCCATTCAATCTTTTTCTGCAGCCTTCCTTCCTGTCATCTCCCTCTGCCAGTTCTTTAAAATATTGAATGAAAGGGATCCCATGTTCAACCCCTTTCTGCACATTTTTTAGCTTCAATACAATGTGTTTTCGTCCCCGACCCACCCTGTCGACTAAGATTTAAAGTGGGGGAATGGACACTCTTGAGGAATAGCTTACACTTTCAATCATTGCCACTTTTTCAAGCTCACATTAGATTTTGGACTATTGGCACAGGGGTAAAATGTTCAGGATACTGGAGGAAATAAAATAAATGTAAAATATTCATGAGGTGGAGTGGGGTAGCCTTTGACTTGTTAACTCTCCTCTTCTACGTTCTCACTCTTTGCTCTTTTGCCTTCACTGCAGCAGATATCCTGTGCTGGGAGCTTGGCGCAGTCTGCTTGTGGATGCCATGTCTAAGTTATACGCACTGCAATTTCACACGCAAAGTGGGATACTCACATTCTCTTAGGGAATCCAATGTGATTTTTTTTTTACTGCTGTTTCCTGTAATCTTACATTTCATGAGCAGCAGGATATCGGTTTCCTGCATGAGCTCCAATGTACTCGTTTGTGCATCAAGGGTTAGGTGAATGAAAAGAAGTTTTGATGGAGAGTAAGCGCTCTCTCTTCTCCCCTGTGTTCTGATTCTCCCCTCCTCCGCCAAACAATGCTGCTGACGCAGGTAAAAAAAAAAATCTTTCAACATTTCCTTTGCCTGGCACTTCACACGATGAGATTTCTACATGCAAGTGCCTATGCGACAAAATGTGCTAAATGATACACAAAATAGAGAAGAAATCATATTTCATCATTTTTTTTGAAAAGTAGGAGTGCCCACTTCGACACATATCCCTGAGAGGTCAAATGTCACAAACATTCTATGTTGCTTTTCAGTCTCGTCAATCAGATTTCACCTGAGCTTTTGATGATATTTGATGAAATCCATAAATTCCTTGCAATTGGGTATTCAATAACGTTTTCAAGCAGTTTAAACTTTTTTGTCCATGCAATTATTCAAAATGTGACAAACCTAGAATCATCGCCCTCTTGAGATGTAAAACACTAACACTTTAACATAAAATTCTGATCTTATGGAGAACAAGCAACTTTACACGGAATTGGTGCAGCAAGAATTGGAACTCCGAACCACGAGGCAGTCATCATTAACACACACACACACTGTGATGCTGATGAAAAATGATAATACTCGAGTCTAATGTTATTATCAAACTCTGTCATGGTTTTATGAACATGGGCAAAATGAAAGACTAATCCTTTACATATTCTATTGTTGCGCATTGGACAACAGCAGGCGTTCAGCCAAATGTTTACTATGCTGCTCATGTTGGATCAGCCTGGACATTTCTGATAGCAAATGTCTCCAGTGTGTTAGTTGGCAGAAGGCCACAGCCTACAGTGGCCTACTACAGTTCTGTGTGGGCCTGCATGCGCCATTCTCTGCACCATCACGTGTGGCTTGATGACCAATTATTTTAGCAGAGCTGCTATGTGAAGTTCCCCCCATTAAACTACCATATAGTTAAAATCTGTAGACCTTTGGCAGATTTTTGGCTGATTAAAGGCTGACCTTTTAAAGATTTTTTTGTTTACTGTCAATTAATCATTGGTTTGGGCTTGAAAGGGTTAAGTATATACATCTATTTTTAAGACCTATAGCACTTATTGGGTTTGTGGTTAAACTGAAGCCTGTTCCAACTGCAGGGGGGGAGTGTTAAATTGAAATGATATTTAAAAAAATATACAGTTAAAAAAATAAAGTATTGAACCCACCTAAAAATTGTAAAGCATGAAAAATATGAAAGCAAAAAAAAAAAACAATTTTAACAGTCAAAAGAGAAATGGGAAAAAAGATTTGAAAGCAGAAAAAAACGTACAAAAAATAAGTAAATGTGTGGAAATGGATTAATGACAGCAATTTCAGGGAAACAATTGGTATGGTGACAAATTACGATTGTGGATTCAAGGTCACAAGCTCCCTCTGCGGGTCTATATGGTGTACTACATAAAGATAATCGAGTTCACTGTTCTTCCACGAAAAAGTATAAAATCCTTATATATACACACAAGATAGGTACTAAATATGCAGTATGTACAGAACAGTTTCAATCATCAGCAACAATACTGTTAGGCATCAATTTCTATCAATCATGCATCTAAACTCTGATGTTAAACTAACATTTCATTGGAAATTTAGTTATGATAAATCTGCTTCAGAAAATGCAAGTCCAATTGAATCCAAACAAGACTCCAAGGTTTTTACTCCTAATTAATTTCCCACTTTTTATGGTGGGTGCATTAGAAATGATTAAATTTTGAAAATATCATAATGAACTGAGAATTGAATCTCAATCTTAATGGTGACAAATATAATACACAAACATATTTGGCTATGAAGGGGGAAACCATTCATCTTTTTGTGTGCATCTCTTACCTTCTACAGAACGATGCCAACAGTGAGCGTCATGATTGGAGGGAAAAGCCATATGGCAGATGACAAAGCAACGGCATGCAGGCAGGCAGGCAGACTTGGGCCTGCTGGCAGATCACCTGATCATACTCTGTATTCCATGAAATGATTGCATCCTAGCCAGGGACTTAAAAGTACCTGAAGGCTCAGGAGAATGTGTAAAAGTTTGCATATCATCTCCAGCTTCATTATCACAGCAACCAGGAATGATCTGAAAGTAAACAAAAATGGCATACCTGTTTCTGCGCAGAGAAAAGAATGTTTGCAAAAGATCATCTACAGGAAGTCAGCTGTTTGTGCCCCTTAACTTGAGTTTAATATTCATTGTTAAGGTTAAGGCAAGCATTTTTCTGCCCAAAGAGATAGAATGCCAAATTCTTGCACTACAGAGTATACACTCGTTGTTTAAGTAAAAGTAGGTTCAAGAGCCAAGGGCGATTTACTACTGCACTCTAGTGGTTACAGAGATGTACAATTTGTATTTGCTCAATAAAAAATGAATTCTTAGTTTTTCTATTAACCCTATTTGGCCAAAAGTATTAAATTTGTTCCTTACATTTTAGTAGATGTGGATTTTATCCCTGATGAAAACTAGTGCATCATGTTTATGTAAATATACATATAACACGATAAAAAATGAAGACTTTTTGTTTTGAGGGACCATTCTAGGCTCAGAGTTTAAAGAATTTAAATTTAATGTCAATTCTTCATTGGTTTGGGCTTAAAAGGGTTAAGTATAACTATCTATTTTTGAGTCCTCTAGCTATTAGTGCATCTGTTGATAAAGTCAAGCTTGATCCAGCTGTTGTGGAAAAAGACATGTTAAATGATCTTTAAAAAAATATATAAAGAAAACACTCCACAATACATAATGTGATTTTAAAAGCCATGGGAAACCTACACATCTGGTTGCGAGTGCAACCCAACTTCTCATCTGACCGGATTTGTTTTCCCCTTTCCGAATGTCAGCCAATTTTGAAGACATTTTGATGATCGTGGCAACGGCATTACACAAAGTCTGGGAAAAACCCTTCAGCGGTGCATGAAGGTGTGGCAATAGATAGGCTGGGAAAATGTATCAGACTCCATCAAAAGTATTTTAAATGGAATGTCCTTAATTTGGGAATCTAACTTCATAAATATCAATTGATTTTTATCATCAATTTTTCCCCACAGTCCATCTTATCTCATGAGGTCACAAGGTCAAATTATCATTATAACTTAATTTCCCACATTAAACATGTAGGCTTAGGTATATGACTAGAGCTATTAATCTAAACATTGATCTCTGTTTTTCCATTTCTTTGCCAACAAAAGTTTGACAAGCAACCCAATATATAGTGTGAATTAAACATTAACTTATAAGAAGGAAAGGGGAGTCCTGCTGAACCAGGGAGTGGCCACAAAGAGTCCAAACAGCAATAATTCAGCCAGTAAGACAAAATGAGGAATGAAAGAAAAGGAAATGGAGCAGGAAGTGTTGGGGAGGAGGCCATAGGCCGGAGGCTGTCACCGCAAACAGTTGAGACCGAGTCCCCCGAGTCCTATTCCCTTCCTCTCGCTCCTCTCGCTCCTCCCGGCTCTCATACCTCATCTCTTCTCCCCTACCGTCTCTTTTCCTCTGTGTATTTTTCTTCCATGGATTCCTTACAAATAGCTTCCTCTGGTTTTCCCCATGCACAAATTATTTCATCCTCCTTTCAGCTCCATCAATCTTTCCACCCCCACAGGTGGTCAAGCAGCTCTACAAAATGCACACACCCTCAATCACAACCATTTCTTTAACAGTGATGAGGTAATTAATAGCAGATTTCTGATTTTAACAGGAAGCGATGCCACATTTACTAGGTTAATCAATGAAGTTAACGTTAGTAATGAAAGCAACTATGGGGACTCTTAGAGCACTTTCATTACATCCACGCATGTTTTGGAGACATTTACTTGCAAATAAAATGTGCTGGCCACAGCAAGTAACAAAATCCCTTAAAATGGGCATATCAAAAATGCTTGATTACATTAAAACAAAACAAATGCATGAACATGTGGTGATATTGTTTGAGGTCCAATACAGTCCAATTCTTCCATGGACCGTTGGGCTAATTAGTGGTTGTCTTTTCCAAAGAGTAACCGGAGCCAAACAGACATTGGCTTCCCTAATGCCACCCTGCAAGTCCTCACTTGGTCCAAATGTGTTCAACTAGACGTATAGCCCGCCTCCTTCCACCTGCCCTCTATTCTTCCTTTCTAATCAGGCGTCCCTGCCAATCAATTTAATCACCATGGCAACAGTTTACAGGGTGGCTATGCCAAACGCCACAACCCGACACTATAAACAACAACAAAACAAAAAAGGGAAACTCTGACAGCTCAGAATTGATGAGGGAGCATCTTGTCAAAGGCCAGAAATTAGATTAGGCCAAAACACACCCACACACATACACACACACACACACACACATGCACGTGCACATACACGTACACGTGCACATGCACGCGCACGCACACATATACATGCAGGCAGCAGGTGCTTTTGGTTAAACCTTAATTACATGATCTCTGATTTCTCTGATTGATATGCTAATGACTTTGTAATTAATGCAAAAGCAGAAATACCAGCAGCCTTCTTAATGAGTGGATTTATTTGATTAGTTATCCTCTTGCATATTCAAGCATGTTTGTATACAGGCGAAATATCAAATTTTGTCGTCACAGTGTTGCAAGTACTGGCATGCCTGTGCCACTCACTGCTTATTAGACAAACACATAGGATAATCAAATTCAATTCAAAAATAATATCTGCATGATCTATATACTGCATACACAATGTGCTAAAAAGGGCAATAAAATCCTAATTTGAAAGGGGCAACAATAGGTTGTTTTGTAAATGCCATCACTACTGGTTTCTAAACAGTGCTGAATTAGATTAGAGGAATAAGAAGTAAAGAAAATAATTCATCGATCTCAGTAAGCTGCTATTTTAGACAATAATACACTACTAGCAATTCAAATTAAGAAACTGAGTCATGGGAACTATACTCTGCTTTTACTGATCTCCTTCACAACTGAAATTCTGCAGTTTCTTACCTTGATTTCAACATCTTAAACAGAGGACTCCTATCCAGATTGTTATCCATGTCTCATTCCACCAACACAACTGAATCACATGATCAACTCACCAGCAAACTGTCCAGAACCGTGATAACGACCTGATTATTTGATCCAGGTGTGTTGGTGAAGGGAGACATGGAAAACAGGCTGGACAACGGCCTGACTGGACTGGAGTTGGACACCCCTGATCTCTAAACTGTTGTCACTAGCTCTATCTAGTGTTGAGGTTGAGAAGTGCAACATAAAGTTGGCTGAACTCAAGATCTTTGCACTGACACTTTCAATGGAAATTTCATAATTTGCTATAAATAGAACCTACGTTGCAGGCTGACGTTTGAACATCCTGGTATATAATTAGAATGTCAAAGGTTGATGACATGATAGTTCAACAAGTTTAGCAATTAGGGTTGCTCTCAGAAAACAATGTTATTTAATTTTTATGTACCACAAAAGCATAATCAAGCAGAGTACTCTATTTGGATTACAGTTGGCAGATATAAAATATTATGCATGCCTTGACTGTCTAGAACCGAACCTAAAGGCAACAATAATTTAATTAATCAGCAGTGAGACAAAAAATATACAAGGCTTAGGGGATTGATGCATCTACATAGGCAAAATATACCAAAAAAAAAGTCTAATTCTGATCTGCAAAATGCTTTTACTTACTCTCGAGCTGCAAATAATGACGGGTAGGTGGCGCTTTGAGGCTGCTCACGCAACAGGACTGCCACACCATCTGCTCTCAAAAGCTGTGATGCATATACATTTCATCTTGTTAGACTTGCAGAAATTGGTATAATTACATATATTTGGTGATTATTTTATGGTGCTCTAAATCCTACCATCAATTTAAAGAAATCATTCATTATTGCGACTTAATTATGCAGTCTTAACTCAATTGTATCAATCAAGTACTTACTTCTTTTGCTCGCAGCAGCTTTCAAACCACAACAATTTCAGTCATTACCAATAAAGGATTTGTTAGCACAGATGATGTAAAGCCTGAATATGATTGAAAGCGGAGTGAATTGAATTCAATTCTATATTTCCTAAGCATAACATTGAAACAAGCATCTTTTCAGATAAAATTGCATTCAAACATGAAACTCTTGATGAGATTGAAGTGGTATATTATTACCTGGTGTTGATTGTAACAATGTATACATAATGTAAATATGAATTCACCATTGCAGGCCATTCCGTAACTTTTTAGTTCCCAAGCGGAGACACGTCACCTGACATGTCATCTTTAGGGGATGAGTAATTCCTTCTCTCCTCTCCCTTCACTAAACTCCAATATATTTTCCTGCAAGTGGGGAAGTGAAAGCATATGTAGGCCATGACCAGGTGTAGGAGCTGCAACTTCACGCTACTCCATCTTTTTAGAGGCCTTAAACCACACCACCCACACGGCTCATGCTTTGCACACAAAAAATCCCGACTTAAATCATTTTACTCACCCTTTTGCACCATAATAAATATAGACAACGCATAATATCCAAGTGGAATGAACACTGACATAACTGTGAAAAAATGAAAGAGAGGGTCAGTTCAGGAAATAACTGTTTAAACCTTTTTATCACATTTCTTTGCTGAAGAAAAATTGTTCCAGGAGCATTAAGACTGAAATAACAATTTCTTCTTGGAAATATGTTTGGCCAATCAGCTAATTTGCTGTTATACTTAGCCCATTTTTTACATCATAAGGATCCATCCATTCATAGATTAGTGTTAATTGTAAGCGATCATTGTGAGCTCTTCATGAGCAAGACAAGGTAAAGTGAGAAAAAGCTCATTATGTCATCCAAGCAAAGCATTCTTAGTCAAATCGGTGTAATTCAACCACTAATTAATATACACAGTGTTAATCTTCACGTGTCAATCACTCGTTATATAAAATTCTCTCCACTTGATCAAAACACGGTCATAAAAAAATATAAGGTTGTCTGCAAATACTGCAAAAAGTGACGACTAATGAGTTTCTTCTCTTTTAAAAGACTGGAGGAAGGATTAGCTATATTTAAGTTGTTCGTAAAAAAAAAAAAAATACTGAAATAATTCTCCATAGGGCCTTAAGGCATTTGCCATTTTGCAATGTGTTTGGTTGACAGGACACTGCTTCAAAAGTTCTTTCCATCGGTGGAATATAACCAAATATGCCAAATAAAGGGACAGATTTCTAAATGTGTGCTTGCACAACGGAGACAGACGGGGTAAAGCTAATTCGAGTAATGAATGGCGTCTCGGTTAACTAACTTATCTTTGAATAATGTGTTTCTTGGGGGGGGGGGGGGGGGGGTTGGTACTCGAGCCACGCTTGATGGATGGCCTTACAGAAGCCAGGTCAATTAGCCAGGCAGACTTTCCCTCCATGTCGGCAGCAGACAGTACCACCACGGAATTCACCTCTGTCACACGCCGAGTCTGTAATTAATCACCTATCCACGCCAAGCTACGCCACGTCACCCCACGCAGTCTTTTCTTTTCTCACTCTCAGTCCCGAACACGCGCCTTCAACCGAAGCGCGCACGCGTGATCATAATTATGCTTATGGCTATTCAATTTAATTTACTATAAATATCCGAATAATGAGAGCAAGCATATCCCTCCAGTATATTTACATCGCTTGAAAACACCTCGGAAGTATTTTGTAAACATCGGGATCCCTAATGAACATCAAAACATAAAACACGTGACCTCAAAGAAAAACAATTCTGGAATTAAATTAGAAAAAAATATGTTGACGGAGTTTGTAATCATTAGAACATTACTAATTGGACCTTTAGTAAACAAGTTGGCTATTAATTACCAACTTATCTAAAAAGAGGCAAAATACTCGGTCTTTGTATTTGGAGATTATTTGTGTCCTAATAGGACCAAATTATGGGAAGCAATCAAGAAAATTCAGAAAACCAAAACACATTGTTTAAGTTTCTTACAGGCTTTTGTAGGTCTGTTTTAAAATGTTCAATAGGTTTGAGATCCGGGATTTTTTTAGGTGACCAGGTAAAAACATTGCTTTATCTTTTAGCCACTTTGTGGGAAATTTGGTTGTATGATTCAGGACATTTTCCATTTGGAAAACCCATCTGCACCCCAGCTTGAACTTTCTGGTCCAAATCTAGCAATCTTCCTTTCTGCATGATCATTTTTCATCTATTTGTTGAAGTACATGAGTTCCTCTTGAAGTCAAATAAAATGTCATAGAGTAAGAGTCAATCGACTTGAGTCTGTGTGATACAAATTTCAATTTCCCATCTCAATTATTAATTATTAATGTTTCTACCTCTATAAATGGTCATGTTATTTCTACAAAACTGCCTTTTTTAGTTGTTTTTTTGTTTCCAACGGGAGCGTTTGACTATCACAAAGGGGACATTCCACAATAAATTACTTCAAAAGCGTATTAGGCTATGATTTATCATTCAAACGGGATGATTACTTTTCAGCATTTTAAGCTTACACACACATTAAGATGGACAGAGCACAGATTGAGAGGTAGGGCCCGAGACGTCACCCCGCGTTCACAGAACATCCTTCTGCGCTCGGGACAAAAGAGGCAGGCTGACAGATGAGGCTCGTGTCTGGGGGCAGGGAAGTTGTATGTCGCTGCTGCTTTGCTCTGTGTGTCTATACGTGTGTTCTACTTATGCATATGTGTATCCACGCTTGTCTGATTGTGTGCACCTATACGTGTTTGTGTGTGCATTTAGGTGGATGGAGTGGGGGGTGGTCTCATGGGGCGGCTCTGTGTCTGTCCCATCTGCCACCCCACTCTACTGACACCCAAGGGAATGGCATAAGGGGCAGGGATTTCATTTGAGAAAACGGAATTGGGGTCCAATGGTCTAATGGGCAACAATGCAGTTTTTACTGACCGACTCAAGTCAAAGGACACTGGCTGTGCGTGGAAGCCAATCTCTTGGACAAAACAGCGGGCCACCCCTGTCAAGCTTCGCATCATACTGCCTAATAAGGCATGGCTCAAATGATAAAGGGGCGCTGCATATTTTAGACGCACACATATTGCATACACCCGGGGCTAATGTCAGCCTAATGCATGGCCATGCTGTGGCCGGAGGGCTAATTGGGTATATAAACACAAACATCTCCCTTGAGAGCAAGGAGAGACTATCCCATTTTTATTCTGAGAGCGACAGTAGTGTGACTTCAACTTGGAAGCTCATCAATACATCTGCAATATCAATAATGAAATGTAACATGGTCCTTGCTCTCATTAGAGCAGATGTTGGCTTTTCTCCCAAGCGGTGCATGCAGTGTGGTGAGGAACGCCTCTGAAGCAGGTGGCTTCTCATCTTGTCTTTATCCAAACTGCGATCAGAAGGCAGTAAATGGCGCTGATGCTGCCACCGCCGCCACAGCAGCAACAGTGAGAACACTCAAGTGGAGACAAAGCATATGTCTCTTGCACCGCCAGGCAAGGAGAAGATGAATGCCGTGGCGTCGGGAACAAAGCTGACTTTAACACCATATCGAACCAGGGAAGAGTCAAGGAGAAAGTTTTTTTTTGGGTAAGGGTGGGGCTTGGATGATGAAGCCACAGTAGCGGTCACATGACTGCCAGGTGGTTGAGCACCATATGCCCAAGTCATTGACTCTTGATTTTCTGGAAATATGTTGTATAAAGGCATGGGTGCTACCCTACCCCCTTATTGCTTTGAGCACTACGTTAATGAAACAGTTGCTGTTTCCTGGCATTACATTAATTACCCGATCAAAATAGAGTGGGTAATTAACTGCCCTCCTTTACCAGTGCTAATTACATTAACGAAGAAAGGGCCATTTCAGGGGGGGGGGGGGGGGGGTTGAGACACCAAAGCAGCGTAGTGACAAAGACTTAAAAAAGCAAGACATACAACATGTTCTGTTGAAATGGGTGACATTTTTAGATGGAGAGGAGGCCACATTGGAAGGTGGCTCATGTGGTTCTAACTCGGGGGGGCCCCCAGAGACGGGGTCCTTGGAGACAAGCGGGCTCATTGGGGAGAAAGATGGGGGGGATGGAGGTCGGTGTTGTTGTTTATCTTGACACGCTTTACACTCGCATTATAATTAAGATGCTGCGGCTCATCAGCTATGTATACAAAAGAAAAGCTAAACAAGTATACAGGTTACTGATGAACTGATTAAAAAAAAAATCCAGCCAGTAAATAAGTAAAGGCAGGCAAACTACGTAACTAGTAGAAGATATAATTCCCAAATCAGAAAACAACAACCAAAGATGCTGCCTGATTTGTTTCATTGTTTTATTTGGAGCACAAAATATAATTACACCTTGCGATATACAAATTACATTTGCACCATGTTTGTACCGTTTTAAAAGGATAATGGATTCAAAACGTTTAAATTGCTAATATTCTTTTAAATAAATAAAGTTAATCACACTCGGAAAAAGAAAGTTATGAATGTCCTCGTCTCTGTGTTCTTTGTTTTCACATCCTGAGAATGACATTTGTGTTGTGATTTATTAAACAGAGACGAAAAACTGAAAAAGATGCCTAATGCCTTATATTGTGCTTTCATATATTGTACTGCATAGTGACTAACCTGTGCTCTGCAGAAACATGTTGAATGAAACTGATAATCTAATGTTATGCTATTGTATCAAATTTTCCATGTAGCATGACATAATTACAGTGTGGTGTCAGTTAAAAAAAAGCATGCATTACACATGAAAAAATGCTAACTAACATTTTTCCCCTTATACAAGGATAATCACCTTTTATGGCCTCACTTATAATGCATATGTAACTTTAATCCTAGTTCTGTCCTAGTTTTTTAGGAAAGCCACGTCATAGAAATGCTCAAATCCAATCATATTGTTGTTCCGTTTACATTTTGAAACAGAATCACTTATAAAACGTTTATATTATTCGCTAAACTAGCTATAATAAGTTAAATTGTTTGTACTTAAATAAATCAATATATGAATTCCTTTAGTAATAACCCTTGAGACAAATAATTCTCACGTGTAAAATCTTTGAGTTCAGAACGAAAAATAAAAAAAAGGGGCTAACGTTTTTTCTGGAATGTAAATTGTCTTCCAAAAGTCTACTACAAAACATGTCGCTAATTCACAGACAGTGTACACACATGCTGTTTAAAGTGTCCATACACAGACAAATAGCACCCTGCTTGTCAGAGCTGTCCATCATTCAAAAATTGTTCAGTGCTCATGTATATCTCTGGCATCGGTCTGGGCAGGTGACGGAAGTATAAAGAAGATAGCATGTGATAGTATGACAGAACAAAAACAGGGAACTTTTGAAGCTCGTGGCGGAATTGGGACCATACACTTTTCTTCCTGGCACAATCTGCTGAGCAAAGAAATATTTGCGGTCTGTGCTAGGGTTAAGGTACATACTCTCCTCTACCTCTGGAATAGATGTCTCGTCTTTGGATACTTTGTAACGTTTGCCCATTCATCCACTCGGGTAAGAGTGGACTAAGCAATGGCTGGAAGGGCTCAGGTAGAAAAGTAAGTCACGGCTGCTACGGAACAAACTTTCCATTGGCCCTGCCCTCTTAGTGCCAAAAGAGGGGTTAAGTGAAGCAGTGGTCTGGGGGTAGATTTGCTACATCGGAGGGACAACCAGGCCCGTCATTGCTGGAGAGAAAGAAATATGCAAAATCTATGATTCGGATTTTGCATTCATGTACTGCACATCCAGCAAGTTTCTGTTAGCGGGATCAGTCAAAGCTCGGCGTGGTTAGAGGAAGCGGGTTAGACTGCATTGGTAAGTTCAGAGAGCGGGGTCAGATAGTGAGTGGGATGGCTACCTCGGAAGCCGTTCGCCGCCGAGGCGGGACAGGCGGGGGAAGGCGAGCCCTGTGGCCTGAGAACGGGAGCAAACGCACTCTTCTGTTTGGCGGCGGATGGGAAAGAGGAGAAAGGCAAGAGAGATGACGAAGAGCTGGAGCTTCCGGGTATGGTCGGGCTGGACGGCATTACTGTAGAGAAGCGCCCCATGTCAGTCTCAACTTTTGACGTCTTTACGCCATGTTCAATAAAAAACAAATGTCTTACTGTAAGGGGATCCGGTGGGAGAAGCGCTGCTGAAACCAGGTGAGCCAGGAACTCCTAGACTGGTCATTGGAACAGTTCCATAGCCTCCAGTCATTCCACCGCCACCCCCATAGCTTGACTGTTGAGGGGTGGAAGCTGACGGGTAACCTCTTGGCGATAAGCTGCTGGAGTTGCGAATATATCCTGTAGATATATGCATAGACATTTTTTTCATTAAAGGCTTGGGTCTTAGAGTATACGAATCCGGAGCTCAAATTAGAAAAGTGTTCTGTTCACGAACCTTGGCTGCTTTGTCCTGGCTCTCCGATGCTTACTCCTAATTGGGGAGGGTAGGAACCTAAACCCATGACGCTGCCGTGAGCCGGTGAACTGGGAAGTGCTTGTAGCTGACTGTGAGGACGGGGAACACTATAGAGGGCTTCCGCAATGTCAGCAGCTCTTTTTAGTAACATGTCCTACAGAAGATAAAGGAGGAGACAATTGAGAGACGGTGGCCATGTTTACGCGGTGCCAAATATTCCAAGTACTATCATCCAAAAGCAAGACCAAACAGAACACAAGGGCGGAATATTGTACATCTAAATCCAGCTAATAAATTACTGAAATTTTCTTAGAATTAGACAGCATTACAAGGTTGAAATGCAAAGAATGTGTGCAAGTTAACATTTGCAATTTGTATAAAAAGGTGTGCCTCCAGTTTTACCTGATTACTATGCGGATTCCCATAAAGAGCCTCAACAAGATCTGCTGCTCTTTTTAGTAGAATTTCCTGCAAAAGGGTTGTTCCATTATCATTTCAGATTTGGTACATTAATATAGTTTAAAGGTGCATAAAATATATATAAATCTATATTGACTGTAGATTTGAATAGATCACTCTCTCACCTTAGCCATTTTTTCTGGGTCACCAGGATGCCGTGGAATGACTTTCTGAAGCCGCTGGAAACCGTAATCTATTGTCGGCTCATTCAAGGCTAAAATTAAAAGGCAGATTGAACCTTAAATATCTCATACCTCTAACAATTTGTCTGTCTGTCAATTCATCCATCTATGCTCACCTGTGTAGATGAAGCGTCCAGGAGCTCCCTTACAGAATTGTTTCGATTTATAGGACAATGTGACCTCCACCACCCCTGGAATATGACGAGGCGGAGTCTGAACCCGAATAGCGTGTGGTGTGATTAGCTGTGGAAATAATCACAAATGTATGTCAATGGAAAGTAAAAATACAAATAGAAGCCATAGAACACATGTGGGAAATGTTAGTCTCAGGAACGAGGAGAGAACATTTTATTCTTACCTCACTCCAAACTAGCATGCTTCCAAACACCACCTGCAGTCCGTCAAAAAAGTTCTCCCCAATGACAATGACCATAGCACCACCTGTAGTCCAGCCTTCACTGGGACTGATGGCTTTGATACATGGGGTGGCTGAAAAGGGAACCAAAGTGTTTTGCTTAACTCCATATTTCATTTCTAATTTAAACTGTATTTTCCAGTAAAATAGCTGTCAAGGGAAAATGTTATTCCCACAAAATTTCAAATGTGTCTTCCCCTACATTAAAATAAGGATTTTGCATAGTATACATGGCTGACTCTGTTATAACCAACCTATTTTCAAAATAATTTTGAGTACCCATTGAGTGATTTAAGTATGCTGTTTTCTGTAGACATAATTGAAGAAGTGGGTGTTGATGTTGGGCTATGCGATATTTTCTTACCATACTCCATGGTATTCTCCACAGACTCGCCTGGCTCCAATCTCCGAGCCCTCCGACCGTGTTTAGAGTTGTTGTGAACGAACATGTTGTCAGACACGGCGAGGACGTGGCCGTCGACGCTTACGGTGCTGGACAGGACCACCTGACACAGAGGGAAATGATCCATGACGATCTGTGCATGACTTGGAGTGCGTGCTGGGAGTTACAATCTCTGGTTTCAAGCAACTAAACGCCTCCAGTGAAACAATTTGACTTGGCCCTCTGAAATGTGACATCAGTGGGAACTTCATAATATATCTGCATTCGTGCACCCCTCCACTTATTTTTTTGGGGGCCTCCATATGGCTTCACCTAACTTTGTAATTCATATAGCAGGCAGCCAGCTCATCCTCACTACGTGATCCTTCAATGACACCAAACATATGGAGCAAATCTCTAGCTTTTGCTGGGTGTTAAATCAGGCCATGATATATTGTGGTGGTGATTTGGTCTGGACACGCCATGTGTGGGATCTAGCATACATCTGCTTAGCAAAGATGACACAGTCATGTAAGATCTGTAAGATGCCATTTCTAAAAGTGATTACCTGTTGTCGAATTAAGAAAATGTTTCAATTTGGTGGCATTGAATCAATATATAAAGCTATGCATAAATGTTTAATCTAATACTCATTTCAGTCTCCGATGATTCACTTTTACAAACAGTCATATCACCGTTTGAAAATAAACACTGTGATAGTTTTCACGTGAAAAAGCAATAGAAAGAAAATACCCACGTGCTGTAGGTAGTAGAATAATAACTGTAAATTATCGATCAAGCAGCTGACTTGTGACACACACAACGAGCACCTTTTAACCCAGAGATGAGAGTCATTGCAGGCTCATAACTTCTCAGCATGTGTCACATCCCGGGAGTCAAAGCAAACAGGGAGGAAGGCGCAAGACGCAGAAGGGAACAGGGTTAGCCAGGAGAAACACAATGCCAGACTGGGGCCGCCGGTGCTGAAAGATGGCAATGGAAGTGAGGCCGGGGTGTCCCCGGTGACCACTTCCTGGGTCACAGAGTGTGACCTCTTCCATCTGGAGCCAATCACTCAATTCTTGACAACTTCCTGAAACACCTCGACCTATTTCCTGCATCCCAGCAGCCTCCCTTAAACATATAAATACTTTCTTTTGTCGTCTTGTCTGTCCTACTCCTTATTGATTTCAATTCACCTTCGCTCCCTTTGGCAAACTTGTCATTCGCATTTTGACTTACACAAATGCCAAATTGCCATTCAGGCAGAGCACATTAGTGTTATGCTTTGCATCGCCGTGATTTGTGCATACGCTCATTTCGGCATCTCATCACAAGCCCTCGTCTCACTCCGTGATTTGTTTTCATCTACTGGTACCTGAAATCTCCTCATGTCCCTGGGGTTTCCTGCCGTCTTCAGACAATTCTGGTTGCATTTCAAGAAAAACTTCAAGAAGAACCTGCAGAGGTAAATAAGAGGACACGTGTTTGTGCAACTCTGGCAAGTAAGGAATAACATTAACAACAACAACAACAAAAAACGAAAAGAAAAAGATCTTGTGTCTGATTACTTTGCTCACAAACAACACTTGAACAGTCAAAGGAGACATTCATTATTTTCAGAGACAGCCCTGGTGGGTGCAGATTTACGTGGGTGTTGATGCAAATCTATCTGATTACAGCTACGACATCAATCCGGCAATTAAGTTTATAGTCTGGTAAGTCAATGCTATTAAAGTCGAAAGCAAGTGACGAGAATGAGAAGTCCGGCAAATAGCTTTGTTGTATTTCAAAGTAAACTACAGACAGTGATATATGCCTGCACACCCGGGGGAGCGCCGTATCCCACAATGCCATATTTGAACCGCCACATGGGAATGAGCATGGATACAAAAGTACAGAGAAGGGTAGCAATAGAGACCGCGGCAGTGGCATGGACACGGATTGCGATGGCGAGTGTATACGTTTCATTATGTATGTATGACTTTATTCCGAGTTGGAAAGGCTGCAGAGACAGCCAGCCTCTCTTGCACCAAAGAAAACGAGGGGGGAAAAAATGGATAAATAGGGGAGAGGGAGACTAGGCAGAGACTCCAAATCCCAGGTGTACGCAGTTCGGCAACATAGCCCGCTACCATGGCAACGCGGCTCTGCCGCAATCCCAAAGTCCCCACGCGGAGAGGCGAACACAGCGATGCGAAAGAAGCTAACAACATGAACATATCTTGTGCCGCTCAAAAACAGGAAAAGGATAGTTTGCAAGGTGAGATGCAAGGGAATTGGGTGGGGTGCTGGAGGCTGGGAAAAACACATTAGTCTCATAGTGATGTGCAATTAGTCCCTTGATGTGTGCCAAAGAAAAAAATGAAATGATTTGAAACAGCAATTGGCAAATAAAACATCATTCAGACGTGCTTTCCTTCCACGGAACAAACACAACCATTAATAGTCCAATAAAACTAAAAACATTGTAGGAGCAAGTGTTCCCCCGCCCACACTGCGTTCTGTGAAAATTCTCAGAGTTGTCTTCAGGGAAAGTAAAGCGGAACTTCACTTGAGACCCTAAGATATGAACACACCCATGAAATCCTTGCACCTTCCTTTCATCTTGATATTTTTTCCCTCAAAATTTGCTCCCCTATGGGAATAATTTCAATTGTGTAGCCAATGTCTTGATTTGTGCTATTACATCAGAGGACAATCTATTTGGTTCCTGGCAGGGATTGATAACGTTTAGTCTCCAAAATGTAGAACAATGTTTGGGATGGGCCAAATACTGACTTTGCATCTGGGAGTCTACATCTTGATAGATTTTCTTAAAGGGTGCTAAATAAACCAGCTCAAATAAACAACTGTCATGTCAAAAACAGTATTTCAAACTCTGATGATAGAAAAAAAACTAATGTTTGAACACAAAAAAATGCAATTCTTGCAGATTAAGAGTAATAGACTCTAATCCAAGTGCACGTAATAATCCGGATTAATGATTTTACAAGGAAATAATAGGATAATTTACATTTTTCTCCACTAGAGAATTCACAACTCCACAATTGAATGTTGTCTTTTTCAACACATTAAACAAGATTATTTCCGCTGCAATGCATATGTTAAAGTGTTGTCATTCCTCTTAACACGCTAGTCCAGAAGATACGGAAAATTGTGACGTCAATTGTAGGAAGATGTAGTGGTGCAACACCGGAAAGAAAAAGTTGAGAAGTTGATTGCGGTTGTGCCACTCACTCAAAAAAACAACACAGCCAATCCAGACACTATATGGAAAAATGACCTGTGACCTCTTTGCACACTTTATAAAGGGCCCTTGACCTTGTTTGGTGATTTCTTCTCATCGTGCATTGTTTGTATGACACCAGATGCCTCACACATAAACACATTCACATGCGTGCATGCACACTCTAATTCATTGAGACCCCCAACCTTTGTCAAACCCCCCCTTCGCCCCCAATCCCCAAAACCCATTGAGTCAACTTTTCACCCCCCCTCAGTCCGGACGCACACAGCTGCAAATGCTGAAATTAAAGCGAGACATTGACGCATATATTAGCATGTATTAGCTGCTTTCCCCTGCCCACTTAACATGCAAATCTCCCAGCCCCGTCGCCTCGCACCTTCTGCCACACATTCATTTGCTGAATTATAATTAGACTAATCTTGCATAATTAATAAGAAGTCGAAGACCCTCTGTTTTTTTTTCTTCCTCCGCTATTGTGGTTGCGAAAGTTTAATATTGTCGTTGTTTGTTTTTGTTTTGGTAATGCAATACACCCACACACACCTCCCCGGCCTCAAACAAGAGATGAAGAGGAGAACATACAAAGTGGAAGTGATCTTCATGCCTGTGGGGCTATTTAAGAAAGGGGTTATTTTTAAAAAGAAGTGTCTCTACGTGTTTTTAGTGCCTTCAATATTCTAGTATTTACTTATACAGCTCCAATTTACTAAAGTTTGAGTTAATGAGATTGTGAGGATGTAGGGAGACGCCATAAAAGGGGGACAGAAGTGAACGTGATGGCCAATGAGGACAGCGACGAGCAGTTAACAAGAAATTCAAGCAGGTCCAATTTTCTTCACCGTCTGCTTAGCACAGACGGACTTTGGCTAGTGGACGCAAACAAAGCAAAGACACACAAGTCTTAAAGCGAGGGATCACGTTCCACATAGGAACCACGGGGAGTCTGTTTTTTTTCTCTTCTGTCTTCACTTCTACATCTCTGTTAACCCCTTTTGTCTGCATCTGTTTCAGTTCCCAAGACTAAACACGGGCCTCGCAGCATGTATTCGCTACCCTAATGGTGACAACTTGCTCAACTTAAACTCCAACAATCATCCTTTGGAAGCCTACATGTAAATTTGCTATTTGTCTTTCCTCTGGGACTTTCAGTTTTACATTTTTGTCCATTGGGGCATCTGTTGCACATAATACTAAAGACTGACTACTCTTTTACACATGGGCTTAATAATGACGGGTACACCTAATCCTCCCAAAACCAACAACATTTTCATTGACGTTCATCTGCACTAATGATTTTTGACATAAACTGCCTTTTCACATGGATATAAAAGACATCAGCCTCTTTGTTGATTGCAGGTCAACTTTTACCAGTTGCAGCAACTTCAGTGATTATCATGTACTAAAATTAGGATTCTATTCAAGAGAGAAACAGATAGATGTAAACTTATTATGGAACATTTCCATCAAGATGAAAAAAGTATAAAAGCGTGATGTCCCGAAAAATAAGTTTTTCAGCCCAAAAATTCACCTGCTATTTTTTTTTCAATACTGCACAGAAAAGAAACACTACTTTCCAAATCTCCCACCAACACCCTGTCTATAGTCAAAAAAAAAATTAAATAGCAGAAAAATAGAAGTGGAAAAGACTGAGGAAGAGAGATGGAGATTTATTGATGTCCTCCATCCAAGACCATCACTCATCCCCCTCACTACACACACACACACACCCTCACAACCCTACACACCACCCAGAAAAAAACAAAACAGTGTCCTGACATGGTGGGGGGAAAATTAGGAAACCAGATGTGAAGCATTAAAACATACTGACATGCTGAGGAGGGCCTTCCTCTGCCACAGTCACACACAGGGAGCACTAAGTCATACAGCAGGACCTCAAAAATGCACGTATGCATCATACACGCGTCACACATGAGCAAATGCCCTTACACGCCTATTCACCCGAAAAATACACAATAGCGCTGCGTGCGATCAAAATTCACAGGCTGTTAATTCCACCGATTACAAGCAGCGCCGAAACGCAAAGTTGAGTTTGGTGGACCCAAATCCCGGATAAAGACACGTTGACCGTCAATTTGTTTGGCGTAAAGACAAAATCCACAGATGGCTCTTCATGCACCAGGGTATGTATATGCATCCAATTAGTACATGTAGCAAGAACCAAACAAGACAAGCCAAGGGGGAGGGTTGGAGATGTTTTGTTTTGCTCTTTGGGGAGAGCTATGTTTTGTGGGGGCAGAGGGGTGGGATCAGTAATAAATACCCCTAGACCTGAGTCCCCTGGCAGACTGGAAGCTAGACTGGTCACTAGGGTTAACACCCGGGGCACATGACCTCTGACACTGCTAATGGGGCACAGAAAACCCTCAATGAACTGATACACCCTCTGTCGCATACCACCGCAAGACCTTTCACACCAGGCTTCCACTCAAACCCCCCAACACATACACACACACACGCACATGCACACCTCACCTCTTAAAACATACAGCCGTATCACTAGCATCAGTTTCTCACAGCCAAACTGACTCCTTGTTCATTTTTTTTCACTCTTTTTGCCGAGTTCTGCACAAATTCAATGTGCGTTTTATTGACTTGGACACCACTGTTAATGCTTGAAACCACCAACACGTCAACAGCATCCTGGCTAGCTTTGCTGGGAGGCCCTACCTCGCCCCCTGTGACATTGGGCTATTAAGAAAAGTTGCCCAGGACAAATGATTATAAACTATGCTATAATTCACACCTATGGGAAATATTAATCTCCAGTTAACCAAATGCAAACTTTTTGAACCACACAAGCAGACGCAAAAACCAAACAAAAAACACCAGAAAGAACTCACCTTTGTGTTGACTGCTGCCAAGCAGGAAAGAGTTTAGGGGCCAGAAAAAACCTTGGATTGTCTTAAATTTTGTTGTCACTTGATATAAAACGAACAATCTACGGATCAGGCCTTGTGAACAAATGTTTTGCGTTAATCGAATTGGATCGTGGATCCTTCCGGTGACAAAAGTGAGATGGGAATTTTGGTGGTTTTGTTTTAAGAATCAAAGGTCAGAGATGTAAATGACTCTGCCATCCTATAAAAGCCACATGCTTTCGCATCACCTTCCAATTGTCCATCCCTCCTCTAAAGTTGAAAACTTTGACATAAGCAAACATTTAAGACACCAGGGCCCGATTTATTGATCTTAGCAGTGTTGTAAAACTTCCATCTGTTACTAAAGAACTCTAAAAGAGAGCATGTGGGGAGCAAATGTCTAAAAGAGGTACTCTTCACCGTGTAACTTCAACTTACTTGCTGTTAAAGTGCTTCTAATGTGACTTGAATTCAAAGAGAAATCTCTCAAGCTTAACCAAAAAAGTCAGCATGTGGGACAATGGTCAGCCTGCCAAATAGATGGATATGAAAAGATATTCCAACTGCGGAGAACATGAATTCACAACCAGGACGGGGAATAGAAGTCCCATCAGTGGGCTGACCTCTCCCAGAATGCTTGCTTCCTCCTGAGGGACAAGGATTCAAAATACACTCTCATAACTGTCAAATGGTGACACAGAGCCTCCTTTACAGCTGAGCAGATTTGAACATACCACAAGGTCAGGCGCAATACGCTCCCACTAATCAGACTTTTTCAATATCAATCAGCCACTAATCACTTTTACTGCCGCCACGTGTAAATCAAAGCTTGACCCAAACATTTCTCCGAGAGGATGCGCGACTCGGGGATGAAGAAGAGCGGCAGAAGAAGAGATGTCTTTTTAATTAGCCAGTAATGATAAGATCTGACAAACAACATCTGTTTCCTGAAAGCTAGAGTAGGGCGGCGGCGGCGGGGGGCGGCGGAGGAGGAGGGGTACGCCAAGATGGGAAACCTGTGAAGTCTCCACAACAGGGACCTGCTTGTAAGAAAGCGCGGGAGGGAATGCCGTGTAGCGTGACACAATAGAGAATGAGGAGGAAGACAGACAGACGGGGAAAAGAAATCTGACAGGGTTGAAGGCGTCTAAAAAATCCGAGATGGTTTTGACAGACAGAGGGAGGAAAACAGATCAAAATGAGAGCAAAGACGAAGAGGTGTGCCGGCTAATGGGCCAGTGGGGAAGGTGGGAGGGTTTAGAGGGAGAGAGTTGGAAGAACGTGTGAAGAGACGGACCAAAATGGAACCCCTCAGAGGTCCAAGGTGCTGTAATTTACTGTCCGTGGCTAATACGCAGCAAATGTGGAAAGTCCGGGACGAGGAGAGGGAAATAGTAGGCCGGCGGCGATGGTAGGGCGGTCTGGGTGTTGTTGGGAGGGGGGGGGGGGGGGGGGGGGGGGTGTTGCACACCAACTTTTGGGGCTCACAGCATGCCTGCTGAGAGCCTGTCAGCAGTCACATGCACCCCTGCCCTCAGTACTGACAGATTCATCAGGGCTGAGGCAAAATAAGCAGGCAGCCAAAAGTTTACTGCGACGTTGAAATAGTTAAATGGCGACTCCAATTTGGCTTCTCTTTCCTGAAGAGGGCTATACAACATCTGTTGCTTGACAGATGAAACCCAAAAGATATCGTCGCAGTTCAAAAAGAAGCATTTTTAGGCTTCTTCTTCCAACAAAATGACAGTGATTTAATAAGCAAGATATTAGAAAAATAGTCCAAATACGCCCAAATCACTTTTGACTTCCTGCTTTGAAGTATTTCAAGAAAAAACATGCAAGATTTCCTGTCTTTACATAAAACAACAACCAGATTGGCATAGTAAAATTAGAGAATCTGTGGAGCATAAATCAAGTCAGTGCGTCTTCTTAATTGCATTTTTTAAGAAACACATTAATTCACTTCACTTTGTTAATTAAAGTCTAACCAATGCCACAAATCCATTTTTATTTTAAACAGATGAAAAGAAAATAATGACTTGAACACACAATAACACACTTTGGGTATTAACCGACAAGAATCCTGAGGGTCCAACTGTTTTAGGTCTATTAAAGTGTAAATATTAGCATTCCTGAATGTTTTCTTTAAAAAAAATAGTGAAATTCAACTCCTGGGAGATTTAGTCTGTCCAGATTGCAGCTAAACAGACAAACTAACTCTGGAGGCTTGCCGGCTCTGCGTAGCACCGGGGGGCATTGTTAAGTCATTAGTGAAATTTAAGACCTTTACTCAGGAGCCTGACCAGGCTTCCATCATATCCCCACACACGCGAACACACACACTCCAACAACACCAGTATCCAGCTAGAGAAAACAACCCTGGTTTCTAAATACCACAGCTTGGCCTATGACTCTCCATAACACAGACACACAAACACAGAAGATCCCCATTACAAGTATGACAAGATCTGCTTCCGAAGTAGAGGGTGACACAGAGAATTTTGCCTGCAAGGCACAAAGGGGAAAGTCACATCCACCCACATAACAAGAGAGCTCACTTGCTTGTGATTTGAAGTGGCCTCTAAATCATGCTAATCTGCCCTCTTCTGATCCTCTCAGCCACCCGAGTTAATCTCCACACTGTTCAAGCAAAGGTGAACCCTATTAGGAGTCAGATAAATGAGAGCGCCTGCTCCAGCCACTTTGGAAGCAGCACATGCTTCATGGAATATTTACACATCATCACCACTATTTACTTTCACCCGCTCTAGTTGGAAAATTTACTTTGTTTTAATAGGATTGTTTCTTTTTACAAGCAGCACGCATGACGACACAATGGGAAAAAAGGAGGATGCAAACAACAGAAATGTGACCCATGAGCAAAAGTTTCAAGGAGAAATCTTAATTTGGGAAAAAATAGGATAATTTTGTCATTTCTCTTTAGCTAAATTAAATTTTTGTAAGTCAGGTCTACTCAATTTTTTCCCAAATAAATTGCACTCGATGCAACTAGCTAGAATTCATAAAAAGTTTATATATTACAACTAAATCATCTAAACAGCTCAAAAAGCTTTACTGACATTCAGTTGACAAAAAAATCATTAAAATCTTAAAGATATATGTTTGAAAATAGCAGTAATTTAAAGTAAATAGTAAATATTTTAAATGAAAATGTATAAGCAATTAATAAGATCATCTGATCTAAAAATCCACCATCCCCACAGTAATGGGGGAAACGTTTTTTTTTTTTACTGAAATATTTGCACATTTCGGAGTGATTACGATCGGAATGTTTACCACTAAAATTTCTCTATTTACAAATATCATGTCACTAAATGCACTTGATCTTTCTGGCTGTCAAATACAATGATGACGTTAATTGCTATTATGGCAATTCTCCAATGCAATTGTGTATTAAATACTCCCTTGAATTGACGCACTGTTAAATAAAAAAGAAAAAAAAACAAAGCTTTGATCCAAGGATCATTTTGACAATGTTGTTGTGTTTATACTGCTTTTGATGCATCAATTCAAAGTGCTACCCCACTTCTTCCATGTGTAAAGTGTGCTATTCCCTTTATGACAACAAAGTCCTTCAGTTGTGGACAAAGAAAATAAAGAAAAGGCATCTCCATGCAAGTAAACAGAAAAGTAAAGTGAAAAGCTTTACTCCTTCCAATATAGCACTCATCAAGTCTCCCCTGGGTTCTAGCTCCAGTCTGACACAAAGGTCCGCAAACTTTGAGTAGTCTGACTCTGACCGAGGTTCTGAGGCAGTACCTGTCAAAAAAAAGTGATTTTTGTGGACTATGCATGGCCTCTCCCTGTCTGTCTTTGTCTCCCTCTTCCTTTTGCCTCAACCCCCAGGGAGGAGGCATCCCATGGTCCTATGCCAGCTGCTCAGTGGTCCAGCCTCTGTGAGTGAGATGGTGCGCACTGGAGCCTCAGGCCCCTGTCGCCAGGCTGCACCCCCACCCAACACACCGACCCTTGTCTGACGGACTTACTGACAGGGAGTGTGAAGGGAGTGTCCACGCTTGGACCACCAGGGAGAGACCGTGACAGTTTACCAGAGGGACCCTGAACCTGACTTCATATGTGCATCAAAATATCTGCATTTTTTTGTGTTTTACTACTGAGAGAAAAGATTCCAAACTTGCACTGAGGCCAATTGACCAACAAGTTCTTTCCAATTTTTTTCAGCAATTCGGGCCACATACGATGCGCACCATGTTTGGTGAGAATCAGCCGAGTAGATTTTATGTAATCGTACCAGCAGACAAACACGCACACTAATGATGGTGAAAACAAGACCTCCATAGTGGAGGTATAAATACTTTTTCCATGAGCTATTTTCAAAGTCTCCAGTGAGCAATACAGCGACTGACTGAGATGCCAGAAATACAGCGGACATAAATTCAACAGAGTATGAAATCTTTTGATTGAATATGAAACCATTACAGCCGTGTTCCCAAATGCTGTAAAATGAAGCTCGAGATCGTAAACTGATCACATTTGTTAGTTTGGCATCCACAAGCAGCTGTAATTTCAATAGGATGTGAATCTCGGGTTTCCCTTTTCAACAGGTTTGCCAGTATCAGCAGGAAGTCCTTCCGTTGTAAAAAGCTCAAATTCACAAAATGCAAATAAAGTGAACGCTTAGGAAAATACGACTACACCTCAAATATTACTCGTCTTCCTTTCAGTACATCTTGAGATTTTACACAAAACTTCAAGGACGTCATGACATTAGAATGTAAAATGCAAAGGAAGTTCTTTTAAGTGTTTAAAGAGTTAATTAATTGAAGAAATATATCAAATCTGATTCCTCTTCATGTGAGGGATCAGACTGTAAAGTCCAGGCAGGGGTTCTGACTGCTAATTAAGGCTGTCAAAGTTAACACGTTTATGTCGCTGCTAATTTTTTTATCGCAGGATTAACACGCGACCCTTAATTGGCCTGTAGTACACCTGCTGTGTGTGTGTGTGCTGCTCCTGTTGCCCCTTCTGGACATTATCGTGAACATATGCAGATATCACTAATACTTTAAATGACCAGAAGAAGACATTTGCACACAAATTGACAGCAATGAGGAAATCTACAAAGAATTTGCAGGAAATTGCATAAAATGTGCAGTGTGATAAATTTGTTTGTACAGTTGAACGCTCTGGGGATGAAAATTCAAATATTTTAGTCATCTTTTGTGTCACAAAATGTACACGCACAATTGTTTAAAAAGAAAAGTTGGGCACAAAGCATTCATCAGGGGTCACCGACATGATGACTGCTGGTATCAGGTAGCCTCAAAGGACCCATAGTCCAAAAATAGTCACTGGTGAACTACTTTATATATTTTGTAGATGTGAACATTTGAAAATGCACATACTGTATTATGTAGGCCACACTAGCCAAAAAATGCATAAGGAAATGGGAAAAATATATATAAGATGTACTGGTGTATAAGTTATACAACATTATACATTAAAATAAAATGGAAATAGGGAACTGCAGTTAAAATAAGCATCTGCCAATGCCAAAGTTTATGGGATGACATAGCCTAGAAAACACAGCATAACAATCTGTTGGCGGTCAGAGAGAATAAGTTGCAGTTGAGTCCCAGGTTCCAGCCCAACCAAACTATGAAAAAAGTGTGACTTATACTCCGCAAAATACAGTACAAAAACAAAATAAGAAGTTACATATCAACATCATAATAATTTTCAAATACTATACCAAGATCACGACTGTTGAAGGTAATTTGTGAAAGTGTTATTTTAGGAGTGTTTATCAAATGAGTTTAGTGACACTAAACTGCATCAAGTAGCTTGTTCTTTCAAAATGTCTCATTCTGGGTAGCAATAATTAAAACATTTGCATAAGTTTTTCTTTCTTTTTTTTACCCTAAGATAGCACTTGTGTTACTCCCACCATTGGTCTTCCAATCCATTTTGACTGTGAGGGGCAAAAGAATGACAAAATATTGATTTGTCCCGCCCCTGTCAAAAAGGACTGGACCTCTTAACACCCTCACTGGTTTTGAAACATAACAATAATAGATTTTTATTAGTGCCTCCTTTACCAGGAGGATAAACAATCCTCCATCATGACATTTTTTTTCTCACACTCACAGCTTTTGGAGTACTTGTACTTTGATGACCGAACAAGGCATTTTGCTCCTTCAGTACACATCTAGAAAATGGCAGGAATGTGAACTCCAACACAGTCCAAAGTTGTTGCTTTATTTATTCTTTAGATGAAAGTTTAATGTTCTTTCCCAAAGAATTTTTGAGCTCCAAGCAAGCGTGGAGGAAAGCTTCGTCCCCCACTGTTCTGAGAAAACAGTTGAGTTCAGAAGCGACGCTCTTCATCATGTGTAGTTTGTTTTTTTTAAATTGGTTTAAGTCCGCCGTGCTCAAGCAGGTGGAGCCATGACCATTGAAACAGATGGCCTGCGAGACACCGCAAGACATTTACATATAACAATAAGTGATATCTGAATAGTTTTTTGTCAAACTGCCCAGACAGAGTTAATCCATTCAAACAAATGTTGGACACAGATTTACTGCACCAGCCACGGAGATTTACGTTTACATGGTGACCATATATATATAAAAAAGTCTACCCATGATTTTCCAAACAATAACGGCATTAATAAACATTCCATCGTGGTATTCTGTCAAAGAAAGGGATTGTGTGGAAAAGGAGCGCTGGACTAGTTGAAACCCCGAGTTGGTTGTGCATGTGCATGACTAGACCTAGAAGACAACAAATGGATCAATACAACCCACAAACCCAGATTAAGACTAATGGATTCCACTCGCATTCTAGCATCTGAAGTCAAACCTTGACACTCGCAATGAATACACAACAAGGCAAGCAAAATTCCACCAAAAAGCACAATGAGTCCTTAAAACGGAAAACATGGCATGTCAAAATATATTAAATTTTTTCATCTCTTTTTAAAATGGAGATTCTATTTGCTGTAGTGAGCTCCTTTTGAGCCTGGGGGAGGGTACAACAATATTGACAGCATTGGAAAATTCCTATTGATTATTCTCCTTTTCTCAGAGTGCCGGCTTGTTAAAAAAAGAGCGCTCTTAGAAACACGATCAATTAGTGAGATAGTGCTTGCCATTGATCACCCCACGACCCCCACACCGCAAGGCCGCTGCCTCTCGATGGATCCCTGCGAACACTGCTTATGACCAACTATTGATCTCCGTTTCTTAGGGCAATATAAAAGCACACACGCCCTCCCCGTGAATGCTGACCTCTCCAATCCAAAGCACACAGTCCATTCTTACTCATACTAATACTGACATCTGTTTGTCTCCATTGTAAAGCCACCAGAGCACTCATAAATACAGAGGTCAGCTCAGGCTCACAACCAATATAACTCCTAACCCAGAGGTCATCACGCCAATAATCCAGCCATTATAAAAAAGTCTCGCCAGGTTAATTCTTTGTAGGCTTTCAGAATATTAGCTCTATGATATTTGATTGATATTCCAGGAACAAAAATCGGCAAAGTTTCGTCTCAAAATATTTTTCTGCCAAGTGTCCGGAGGCTGCGAGGCAAACCTAACTTTTTTTTTTATGTTATTATTTTAAGAACTTGATCCTTTTTTGACACCTAACCCTAACCCTATCATGGACTTTAGTAATTGCTTAATGGTTTCATGCTAAACACATTAGTAACTCTGTTTTATCAAATAATGAAACTATTTAGCTTGTATTACAAGACATGAATGATAGGTCAAATTGTAGATAGAACATGCATTTATCTATTCATTTTGGTAAGGGTTGTGGGGGTCAGAGCTTATCCCAGCTGATTTTGGGCGAAAGGCAGATTACACCCTAGACTGGTCGCCAGTTAGCCATAGGGCACATGGAGAGACAAACCACCATTCACACGCGCAATCATATCACCACCAGTGGGAATCGAGCCCACGCCTGCCCGCACTGAAGTCATGTGAGCGAACCACTACAGCATTAGGCATCATAGACATTTATTTAGTATTTATTTGATTGTTTTAAACAAAACTGGCACTTACACCAACTTTGAAGATGTTGAAAATGTCTTAATTTCAAACACGTTTGGCCTGAAAATTTCAGACGTTTAATCTGAAAGTTTAGTACATAAATAGATGAGGAATTTAATGGACATCTAGTTTGCTAAACAAATCATGCTTTGTTTAGACTGTGGTGATCAAAATATGTATATCCTCAAAAGATGCAGATGAGGTGGGGTGACTTACATCCAAAAATGACTGTGTAAGTGAGCCCAAATTTAACCGCAAACTAAAAACAAAAACATTGTTTTAAAAAATGATTAATTTGTACAACACAGGAACTGAAAAGAGTTAGAAAAGATTTATGGGTACGTGCCCCCAAGGAGTCAATTGATCTATCCGCCTATTGATCAACTGTCGGACCAATCAGTGAGCAACCCTGTGTATCAGTCCAAGATAAGTACTGCTCTCTAAACAGAGACGTCACACTGAGGCGAGAAGTGTAGAGAGGAGTTGGCTTCAGTTAAGATCAGACAATTGTAAAACTATTAGACACAGCAGGCAGCGGCCCGTTAAATAATCGCCTCCCTTGGACAAGTCCAGAGTCATCTCTTTGTGCCGTGCCCTCTACTTCCCCCGCACCCTCTCTATCCATCCTTTCACCCCTCCTTGTGGATCAGCTGTGATCTCGTTCTCCTTTCACTCAACTCGGGATTAGGGAGAGGACGGACAGGGCAGGAGGTGTGGAGGCGGGAGGAGGGGGAGAAGGGGGAAACTGAAACAATATGGAAAGGAGATTAAAAAAGTGGGGGGTTTGGGTTATTTGGAGAATTGCAAACTAGTACCTTGCGCTCGGGTACGTGTCCTAATGATACTGCCTAATTATGGCAAAATTAGACCGGCCAAAAGAAAAGGGAGGGGTGTTTACAGAGATGCTTACTCAACAGAAACAGAAAGGAAATGAGGTAATAGAGGGTGAAGTGGCTTGTATGAAGAGCATGTTGGGGTGTTGGAGATAAGACGACGGGTGTGCACAAGTTGAGGTGGGAGAAGGGAATCGGGAGGGTGGGCTTAGGGGGGTAGTAAGCAAGCGGGCCCCCGCGTGCTGAATGTTAATTGGAGAACAGGTGTTGGGGCTGGGAGCAGGGGGCTGATTACTGGAAGCACAGAAACAGACTACACCCCCCTTCCCACAAGAACACACACACATGAATAATTTAAGACGCAGGCAGTGACTGGGGGGAAAAGGTCAGTATAGGGGTCACTGAGACACATATACGATTGCACATACATTCGTATACATAAATAAACATGTGAGGTTCCAAAAACATTCACATGAAAACACACCTTTATTTGTGTTCATGAACAAACTGCCGACATTCACACTTTTTTCTTTTTTAAAGCAGGCTTCGGTTGTACTGATACACACAGGAGTAAGAAAATGCATGAAGCGTAAAACAAAACGGACTGCACGAAACTCTCTTGGCTTATCAGAAAATAACTAGCTTCTAATGGGCTGCTCCCAGAGGGGATAATTTTGTAGGGTAGTCAAGAGGGAGAGACCCCCACTAGGACGGGATGTTCCCGGTGTGATTAGAAAGGAGCAGAGGTCAACGATTCCGTTCATATCAGCCCTTGCAATCGCACCAAAGCTTGCAATGGAAATAGCGAATGTCTGATTGGCTCCCCCTGCACAAGGCTAAAGAGTTTCCTAAGCATTTATAGGGTAAGGAACTCCATATAGGAAGACATTTTGGCTTATTTTATTATCATTTGTTATAAAAGTGTGGCCTCCACGAGCCATGAATTGATGTCCACAATCGGATATATAGTTATACATATAAAAAAGTACATATATTTTTACAATATTAACAGTTTATTTTTATTCCTAATTAATATTAATGTCAATCAAAAATGTAAATGAAAACATATGCCCTGTAGTGATGGCCCTCAATTAATAAAATAGTATAAATAACAAATGGAAAATGTTCTTTTGTCTTCATTTAAAAAAATAATAATAATCATTTAAAAAATAAGAGCTTTTGTACTTCATTTAATTTTCTGTTTAAACTTTTGTGTAAAATAATGCAAGTAAAACCAAGTTCCTTTTTCAAAAAAATAAGTTTGACAAAGATATCCGTCAAAATCATTTCAACTTGTAGGGCTGGCTGTACATGCTCATATTTCAGTACCATTGACATCCAATCTATGTTGACATAGCTACTGATCACGGAGAAAATTGATCGAACATCTAGCAATGTCATTGGCCGCCAATGATTTTAATGACTACTCCCTAAAGGGTTAACTGGAAGTTAAGGCATGTGCGGAGGAAGTGTATATGGATGGAACATCGAAAGAACAACGCGCCAATGAGTAAAGCAGCTGCTCCCAGGCATTCTGGGAACAGTGAAAAGACAACAGCCTAGTTTTTCCATGATATGAAAAATATCCTGAGCATAACTCCTTTGAGACGCACTGTCAACAGGCAGCCAGCTTGAACTGAAAGGGGGAAGAAAAGGGTCCTTGACATAAATGAAGTGAGTGTTTTCTCCACAATTGTTATGAAAGTGAGACTGAAGACGCAAGCAGAAGAGGTGCGGCAGGAGTGAGCGCCAACCAAGGTTGCATTCGTGATATCACCACCAAAGCATTCCTGCTTATGACCGTTCATCACTCTGGTGTCAGACCGCGTGAAAACCCCAAATCGCTCGGACGTGAGGGCCTTCGCGCACTCTGATTACTGCGCTGGTTAGAGTGTAAATAACTGCCAGTCAGGGCGAACATTGACTACATGTGCGATCGTGAGCGCGGTTATGAAACATAACAGTGCTTCTTACATGAAGATTAATGCATGTTTAGGGGATGTTCAGGGGCAACCAGTACTAAGGCTGCGGAAGACCGAACAGACATGCATGAAAATACTACAAAGCCCACCAGAAACGATGGATAGCCATCTAAAGATATGTACTGTACAATAGTTTCCCTCTTTTTCCAGTCTCAAAAATCTTATTTGAAGCCTCTTATTGAAAATAAATTCCTGCACATTCTGATTTTATTTCATTACCACACCATAGAACACCATCAAATCAAGGCAACAACGTAGCAGAAACAACTAGACAACTTTTAAGTCAAGTCACTCGAATTTCAAGGCACCATTGTAACATTTCTACTCCCTCAACTCACATGCAATTGTAAAGGTTTTTTTAACCAATAAATCACAAATTTCCTATTGATACATTATACATTCAATGATAAAAAATATGCCGTTATTAACAGTCAAGTTCAAAATGAACTACACCTACCTACCTAACTCCCTCTACTGGTAAACTCAAAACCTACAGGCAACAATAAGTCCCAATTTAGTTCATGTATTTAATCAGTCTTATAGGTCACTCATGTAGGTCTTTAATGATAGAAGTGTATACGTCACTAGAATATACTTTCCAAATGTCATTGTGATTCATCCACCAAAAAATGAATGAGTAAGAATTACTGAAAAACTGTGAGAATATTAATGATTATGTGCTTGACGTACTGTACTGCAGTTTCTTACCTGTCAATGATGACTGGGTCAGAGGGCGTCTCATTTCGGTTACCGCAACTCTTCTTCTCACAACAGCGGCTGAGTGGGCAATTAAAGGGACAGAAAAGACAACAAGAGAGAAAAGTCAGCCGGGAAAATAAGCAATTTAAACGGGAGTAGCTGTCATTTGTCCGCGGGCCCAGTCCACCAACATCCAGCAGCACACAAAAGGAGGCATGAGAGGGGAGGAGGGGACAAAAGAATAGAAGAGGAAGAAAAGGTACAACAACACACCCTACAAACAGTGAGAGACCATTCAAAAGTGAAAAGGCAGCCAGCCAATCTGTCACATTGATTCCAAAATCAAATTCAACCCCCTACGCATACAAACACACACACACACACTCACATGGGCACACACACAGGCAGACCCACACACACACACACCACCACCATTCGTCAGCAGTCCTGTCCGAGGAGCCTGCTGGTCACCCCCTCCTTCCACTCCCAAGTCCCCTTCACTGCATAACAAAAGTGCCCCCACCCCTTACCATCTGCCACCCCTACACCTCGCCTCAACCCTCTCGTGTCCCAGCTTGGCCCTGCCCTGCCCCCCTCCGCCCCCCTGTCAGACGGCCTCACTCCCCAGCTGTGACGCTTGCCCTCTGCCTCTTCGGCTCTGTTATTAGCCAGCTGTGAGTCACATTCGGGCATCTGCTGGCTACACAATGGCAGAGCCCGCTGCCTCACGACCGCCCCGCCCCACCCCTCCATCCCTCCCATTTCCCCGCTGCTGCCCTCCACGACAGGGTCACGGGCCCACTCCTCTCTACTCTTCCTCTTCCTGCGTGTTTACCCATTTACCCTCACAAACCACACTGTTATTACATCATGATGATCCTCATACAGGGCCTCCAAATCGGGCCCTCTTGAAAAGCTACAAGTGCTGTGTCACTCGAAGGTTCAAACATGCTGTTTCAGCTTCATTCCCAGAGTGTCAGTGTCACCAAAGAATTGTCACCACAGACCGCTTCTCTTTCTGTCAGCTGTCGTCTCTCAGCGCAACTACTCCATAGTGCACTGATTTGACAAAATGCTGCCATAGACCCACCCTCAAGATGAAGTGTTTTGACCATAACCATAGACTAAAATTGGAAGATGACCAATTAAAAACACGGAAACAGGTAAACAACCTTCCCACTGTTGACATCTAATCCAATTGGATAATTTTGGGCCTCCGTTTTGGAAACAAAAATTAATTTTGTGTTAATATCACAAAGCATGTATTGTCTTTCTCAGTTCAAAATCTAAAGGGTGTAATCATGAATTTCCATCAAGGGCCAGATTATTTCTTTTTTTTACCATGTCACAAATATGTCAAAAGTATTATTAAATAAATATTGCAGTCCTGTCCTATTTCATTGTATGTCATTATTGCATTTTTTCAAATATTTTTTGATTTCAAATTTTTCTAAGCACAGAACATTTAGTTCCAAAACGTGATAGAGAAACCCTCAGATCAGATTTCGATGCCACACCCAAATATTAGTTAAACAGATGTCAGAACTAAAACTTCCAAAAGGTGTTGTCCAATTGTATTATTCTATGAAAAATGTTTAATGTATAAAGCACTCACCTGCACATAACCTCGTGCGTAAGTAGAACCCTGCACATTTCCGGATTCTTGTTTTGGCCCTCATACGATATTGGCTGCGAGTGGGACAAAAAAAATGTACAAAGATGTCACTTTCAAGTACAATCATTTATCAGAACGTGACATTTTCTCGGCATCGCACACTTACCTGTTTTGTGACCGAGTCGATAAGTCTTGCGTAAAGATCTTGCTCTGTACGGACACCTGCAAAAGAAATGTATTATTTCGTGGAATGTTGGCATATTAATAGAAATACTGTATGCCAATTGATGTCAGCATAGAAGGAATTAATGTGGCTTTACAAATTGAATATTTGTTTCATGGACGGCAACAGACGATCCTTTCAACTAGAAAGTTCAAACAGATAGGACTTCTATAAATGTCAATGTCAATAAATTAAGATACACAAATATTTGTGTCAATCCTAAAGGTTCAAAAGCATTTAGAAAAAAAATTCACCTGGAAATATGAAGAAATGGAAATAAAAGAAAGGTTATCTTTAGAAACATTTGGATTTTGCCCTATTCTAAGTTTCCTTCACTAGAAAAAAAAACAAAGACCCCTATAGTTGACCTCAACAATGATATACAATATTAACTGCAGTACTAAGAATAGTGAACGATGCAAGATTTATCATCTAAATCTTATCCCCCACAGTCAAGTGCACTAATAAAAAATAATAATAAAAAAACTCCCTCAAAGTAACATGGAGAAATACGACTGGCATGCAGCTTATATTTTCTCTCTGATAGTTTCTAAGGGAATTGAAACGGTCGTATTCAATAATTATTAATGGTCTTCTGTTCGATGACAGAATATACGGCCGCGCTCTCATAATTTGTCAACTCGTGACATATTCCCAAGACTATGTAATAAGTACAGTGTGTACTGCAAACCAACAGGTAAAACAACAAAAACCAGCTCGACTGGCTTAATTGGAGTCTAAAGATAGCTCCAACTGTTGCTCATTTAAAAGATTTTGACAGTGATTAAAAGAAAAAAAGAGGCGTGATGAACTGTTACTTAAAAAAGTCGAGCATTTTTTTTAACCATAATTAAGCATCTTTGGAGTTTATTGCTTTTTAAAATATGACCCCCCCTCATCAAAGTCGCTATTGAGATGCCTTTGATATCGCGTGGGGGGAAGAGGATGAAGAGGAAGGAAGTGCTTTTGGTGTATGTATGATGTACAAGGGGGTTGCTGGAGAACATGTCTTTTATCTTCTCTCCCATGGGTGCCCCTGCGATGGCAGAGTCGGGGCAACGGTTGCTCATGGGAAGCAAATTTCCACGCGTATCCCTAATGTGATGTGGGAAACGCATTCAGGGGGCTGTGGCCAGTGTGTTCATTATATTGCTGATCTCTGGCTCCTGGAGTCTGGGATGTCAAAGAAAAGGCTCAAGCACACTATTAGACAGAAAGGTCAACCTATAGCAATGGAGAACTTTGATGGAACAGGTTAAAACTTTCCACACGTGTGGTGCAGTGTTACGGAAGGTCATGATGTCGTTAGGCGAGTTTTAAAGTATGAAGTTATACATGATCTAAGTGGATTTCTTTTGGAAAAGTGTTAGCAGGACCTTTTTCCTCACATTTGAAGGTTTTCCTTATATTTTATGTGTGGAAAAGTGGACATGGGTGATAGACCAACTAACAAGCACAAAATGTATTTTTTTTAATCAATAAAGATACATTTTCTTGTTATTATTGTGTTTTTTTTTAATACTGGCAGTGATTATATTTTGATGTCATTGACAGCCAGAAACATCCAATTCTTTTGAATTGTGAGGGATGGGGGGGAAATGATTGCAGTCACCACTTTCGGTTAAAATAGATTAAATCTCTTTTGCTGCCAATGGAGACTAAAGTATTAATTTTATTTTAAGGTTTCTGTTGGTGAGATTCCAAAAAGGTGTGCTTTGACTTGCAAGTTTCATTACGTTCCACTGTGGAACTTGTGATGACATTTATGTAATTAAAAAGAAAACAAAGTTGAATAGTAGATGTAGATGAGCAGATTAGTATCATACTATAATTATATAGTACAATGAAATGAAGTAACAACAACTGTGGATTTGCTTGAGTCTCGTTCATAACTTTATGAAGTGATACCAGTTCATCCTGATTTCATTTTCTGCAATATTATTGTCTTATTGTTTCTCGTTGTCAATGAACAACTGAAAGTGAAACTGTGCAAGTTATCTTAACTCATTCACTGCTATTTCAGAAACATCAAACCTATATTGCCAACTATTTTATAGTACTGGATTATTTAAATGCTGTGATATCCAATTCCAAATTTCCCTTAATTTACTCCATTTTTTGATTGAACATAAGCTTGTGAAAAAGTTTAATTTTGTAAAGTAGTATTTTGCTGCATGGATTTGGATTCCTATCAATCCTAATTTAAATCTGGTTTAGGGAATGACTTTACCTCACTCACAACTCAAAGTTTTGCTTGCAAAAACTTTCCTAACAACACATGACCACAAAACTAATAATTATATTTATGGCATTTAATTAACTAAATGCTATATTGTGCAAAACAAAGGAGAAGGTAACACATTATTGTAATTTGTTGTCACATAGCCACATATTTAAAACATTTGTGGCAGCCTTTTGAAACTATTGTGACCTTACAGTAACTTCTACCATTGTGATTTTTTTCCACCATTGTTTAACCATTCCAATCTGAGCAGTTTTAAAGCATTTTATTTGTCATTTTGTTACTTCTTCCTACCATTGCTGTAGAGGAGTTGTAGTTTGTAGTGAGTGCCGTTGTTGGTTTTTTCTCCCGTCTGCTCCTTGGAAACACACACCCACGCCAACAAGACACAGAGCATGTAGTTAAGCACGTTAGGGATAGCGATAAACACAAAGCCAATCTCTCCAAATCCCGCAGTTCGACCTTCAACAAAAACCGTGTCTAGATCGCAGGTCTCGACCTGGTGTTTTTTTGCCATAAGCTCGATGCTTAACCTCGGCTCAAATGTCGTAGAAGCCGAGCTGCCGTGTCTCATGCAAACCTGGAGATTGGGTGCGGGAGAGGTTCCGAGTGCTACAAGTGTGTTTGACCAAAGCGCTTGTAAGAATGAGCAGCGGTCGACCTTGACGGGAAAACTTCCTTTGCGCCGTGCTTCTACGTCCCCCCCAACCCCCTCGCTTTCTCATCTTCTACCTCTACTGGTCTTTCTAAGTGGTCTCCAAGGAATGCTCTCTGGTCCAATAACCCAGGAGGCATCTCAAAGATGAGAGCAAAGGGAGAAGACCGAGAAGGCTGGGGGAGTAGAGCATCTGGGAAAAAGGCGAAAGGAAGAAGGCAAATTAAGAGGCCATGGAGATAGGTTGGTAAAGCGAGAATGCTATAATTTGGAGTATCACCAGATAAATTGATGACTAGCTTTGTAGATTTTTCCATACAAACAGGGGGTTGTTTATTTTTGTCATGCTATTGCTTTACCTCTGCATAATTACAAAGCCAAAACAGATGCCAGGGTAACCATGCAGAAAATGAACCCACTGGCACACACTGACAGCTTTCAAGCCCACCATGAACATACACACACATACACTCGCACACATAGTATTCTCAGAGAACCTGACTTGACAAGATCTCAAGTGCTCACACGTGGTCACAAGTGTCTGTCAACAGTGGACACCAAGCCACAATCCAGTTCTTAGTTTTCAACTGGACTCCGACCTGAGGAATTCACACTGGTACCGTTTCAAGCGGAGACTTTGATGATTAGCTTTTAAAAAAGGGAGTGCGAATGATTTGCATTTTTTTTTAAGTAGTGGTGGTCCCCGCCTTTTAATGAGGCTAGCTGCTAATTAGTCATTAGATATTCTTTTTCAATCTCACATCAGCGCGCTGAGGGTATACAGTGTTTGTGTAAGCATGAAGCCATCAGCTGTTCCACGCGCATGCTTCAAAAGGAGCGACCGTTCTCCGTGGAGGAAATCTGTTGCCGTGTCAACGTCTAGTTAGTCACACACCTTGTCGTGTTCCACAAAATCCACAAAGGCCGTCCTCTCCACTTCCACCGGCTGTCCGTGTCTATCGTAGAGTGCCAGCACAAAGTGGAAGAAGTTGGACTTGCGCAGGTTGGAAGGAGGCTGCTTCTCAAAGTGAGCTCTGGACAGGGCCACACCACTGAATGGGACACAAATGTACACTACTTTAAGCTCAAATGACAACTCTTTGCACTCTAACCTCCACTTAAAACTGATTTCATAACACAAATGACATCTTGCTACATTCTGGAGTGGGATTTTTATATCTATATATGAAATAAAATGGCTTTTGCGGCTTCTTCAAATATCAACAAAAAGTCAGAGTATTAGAGTAATAAAAGCCATTATAATTTTTCATTCATTAGCATAACAAATTGTCAATATACATCTTTTAAAGGCATTTCAACTTGAGATTTACTTCCAACTTGTTAAATGCACATTTCTCCAAAGAAGATATAAAGTATCTGTTTGACCTTTCTGCTTTCCAAAGTGATTTTCACAATTTTTGCAACTACATTTTTAGTTTAGATTACAGATTTGGGAGAGGTGGGTGTCACAAAACATTTATTGCAGAATTAAATGTTGCTTCGTTAAAATTATATTTCTTTTTTACAATCACAGCTAAAAATGAAGTAGTGATAATTATTATTATGTTTATCTCACTCAAGCACAAATACACGTCTGCATTTTTATTCCAATAAAGTACATTGAGAAATGAGTAAGCCTATAATATTCACTAGATGTTTTTAAAATATTGTGCATTGAATCAAATTACTTTTAACTTTTATTTCTAAATATGTCGATTGTTACACTGAAGTTTTTAAACATGCACTCACTTAAACATTCATTCGTCTTAAAGCCAACCAAATGAGAACATTTATTCAGATGCCAAAATATGTTTGCTGTAAACATCAGATTTTTTTAACCGTTTAATTTAATTCTATCTAACAAAATAAAAAGAAATGTGCACTCAAAAAGCTTTTTTTTCCTCCAAAAGTTCCAAAAAACATTCAGGATAGTTAATTGAGTGAACTTTAAGTTTCTTTTGACACGTTTTTTGAGTTTTGAATGCACTTTTTCGATAAAAATCACTTGTCATTTTGACATTTCCCATTATTAATATGATGAATTAATTGTTTTAGCCCGCAACAAGACGACCATCTGCAACTAATAAGTTTACTACACATTTGATTGCAAAGTCATCAATCAGATCCATTTAATCCATTTCTTTTTCAACCACCGACGATCCTAAAATAAACATTAAAATAAAGTTTGTTTTCCAGTACCTTTGCGCGGCGATGTTGGCATCCACAACGCCAACATTGCGCACCCAAGAGCGAACTGGATCCATCTCCTCTCCAAGAGTTCTCTCTTTTAATCCGCTCGCTTCTCGCATCAAATGCTCCTGGATCCCAAACATCTAAAAACTCAGTCCTAAATGTTGGCGAGGGTCACTTTTTGTCAACTCAAAAAAGCCAGGCGTGGAGGTATGAAAAAAAGCACTTTAGCCCAAAAAAAACTGCGCTCCTCCAGGTCACATGCAGCGAAAAAAAATGACAAAATTAAAAATAGAAGCTAAAGTTGGTGATCAATTGAAATATTTTTGAACAAATCCGCAGGCAATTGCGTTTAGAATCGAGTGAATAAATAGATCCCGTTACAGTTTTCAGTCATGGTCCAAGTAGATCTCCAGCAATCATTTGCTGGTGCCACTCTTAACTCCTGGCGCACGTGTGTGTGTGTGTGCGAGAGACGTTTTTTTTTTGTTTGCGTGTGTGGTTGCGGGTCGTCAGTGCAAACGAGCAGCCCGGAACCAAAACAGAGGGTCCGAGGGCCAGGAGGCTTGCATTGAAGCACCGTGGTGGAGCATGAATGAGGATGGAGCGTGGAAGGGGAGGAGTCTCTGCCTCCATAACGTAGCCATGGAAGCTCTCATTGGTGGAAAGTGCGTCCCGTTGTTTGGACCACGGCCAGATTCAACATCCACGCCGGCACATTTACACTAACTTCTCACAATCTAAACGCCCTCGAATGAGAATGGAGGACTTTTCCCACCTTAGGCTACTAATGAGCTATTTTAATCCCATCAAAATGCACCTTTTGTCTTATTCTCGTTCCATTTGGTGAAAATTGGACATCACCAGGTGGTTAAAAAAAACTTAGGTGCCACTTAGAGGACCAATCCAATGTATTTGACTGCCAAACTTGAGACGTCTCTAGACGTCAATCCCAGTGAATTAGTGAACTACCAAACACACCATAATCTTTTAAGGCGCCACATCAAAAAAGAAAGAAAGATGCCTATAATGTAGTCCTAATATTTTTCCCCTGCATCTTGCAGTCAGAGTTACAGCCAAATATTTATTCTTGTTCTTTTAAAAAATATATGAAGTTTTGCCTAAGCTTGATCTGTCCCCCCGGTCTATTGTCTCAAAGGCTATAGGACAATGTCACAATGACAGTGTAAATCTCCCCCTTTCGGGTCCCGCCGCAGCCCACCATCTGCCGCCAGCGCGGGACAAAGTCAGATGTTCCCCCTAATTATGAGCCGTCCCAGAGAGTCGTGCTGCGCCCCCCTCCCAACACACAAACACAAAATCCCCCCTCAGCACTGTCGCCTTGTCCCCTGCACACGTCCACTTACATGATTGACAGCTCCAATTCAATCAAAAGTCTGCATGCAAAATTTTGGGAAATTCCTTCAGTGTTTACTAAACAGCAAATTAATTATTGCAGTAGTATTCAGTAAGGTATAGAAAAGCTAACTAAACTAGATACCACAAAAGCATCCAGGGGTTCATTTTCACACAGCTGGCTTTGCTGACATTAAACAAACAAACAAGGCTGAGAAATACTAGAATCTACTAAGAAGAATAAGTCTTTAAGAGTTAATGAGCATTAAAAGTATGATGTTTACATGCCATTCTATCCATTTTCTATATCATATGCCATCCCAAGTAATCCATTGGTGACTACAGGCAGGATTGGTAGGGTCACAGAAACATTCAGACACACATTTGCCTGTGGCGCCTCTAGAAATTGTTCACAGATGGAAAGGACACTTCAAATCTTGGGGTGGCATAACAGACCTATTTATTTACTGATGTAGAAAACCAACCAGAAAAGTATTGGAAAGAATTGAGGAAATGTATACTGTTGTACATTGGCTGAATGTGTTATATTTAAAGTTTGACAACAATGGATTTTAATTGTTAAATATTTTTTTATACAAATTAATTAGGGGGCTAAAGCAATGACTGGACTTAAGTAGAGAGAGACACAACCACATATTTGCTTTCTATGACAGGAAGCAAAGATCATTAAATGTCAATCCCTCATTTTGATTACTAAGCAGGGCAACAAGCCTCAGGACAGTTTTATTTACCAGTTTCTTGTCAAAATCAATATTTCAGGCCTTAGCCCTGATTGAGCCCAAATTGCTTAAACATCTTTGTACTTTCCAAGGTGTTTTTTTAAACTATTTTAACATTGAACAACTACACTAACAGAATGCAATGCTCACAGGTAATTGAGACAATTTCTGCTCAGTTTATATAATCTTTTGATGTCATTTCTCAGGATAAGTAAAAGTGGCAGTCCAAAACACATGCACTAAGCAGTTGCTGCTAGTGAAGAACAAGAGCAATTTACTTGACTGCCCACACATTTAAGATTAAGTGCATAACTGACCTCACTACTAACCAGTAGGGTGGCCTGCAAAATTAGAGTGAGAGCCATGGCCACCCTGTGGTACTGCCATTGACATACTCACCTAAGGACAAATTATTTAGAGTCTAAACAAAAATGGCATCGTCATTCTTCAATGATCTCCCCACTATTGTCCCCTTTTTTATTTAACCAGTTGTACAACAAAACAATACACAGACATGGCAGCACTTCACCACCAAAAAAAGGACAAAGGTAGCAAAATATTGCCCGTATCATTGACTACTTGCCAGTTTTCGTTGACAAAACAGATGTAGTTCAACCCCCAATTTAAGTCCATCAATTGCAAAGCAGAACTAATGTAAACCACCACTACCACTACCGAACAATCTATTTTATTCCACCTATATTTTTTTAATTTTAGCTTATTAAGGTGAATGATAGGGCAACTTTAATCTTTAATGTACTTGAAAGTTCATGCCTGCACTTGTCAAATATAGGGCTTTTATCATGCAATTTTGTGTATATTTTTAATTTCTAAGACAGACTAAATGTCAGAGTAAGCAAAGAAACTTACCACAGGGAGGAATCAGCCTCGACCAGCAGCACAGGAACACTCGCTTAAGACGAGGCTGCAACAAAAAAAAAAAACAAGTTTAAATACACACAAAGTGTAACAAGACAAGGAAGAACAGGTAAGTGACAAGAAGCCGATTGGTGGACATTCAACAAGCGGGCCGCAACAGGTGAACTCAGAAGGCAATCACAAGGACAAGACACACAGCTCAATAAACCAAAAAATAAAAATACAAAATAAAATTAAAACAGGTCATGTCACAAATAGATTTTTGTTGGTTTAAATGTTTAAAAAGGTGTTAACAAAATCAACAAAACTCCAAAACATTTAAATCAATGTTACCATATCATGCTTTTAGTATTATCCCCCAACACAGACACAAATATTTTACATTACATAGTCAGTCACTTCCCGCACCACTTATCCTCCTAAGGTTCGGAGAGGGTGCTGGAGCCTATCCCAGGAAATTATTGGGCAGCAGGCGCGGTAGACCCTTTTCATTGGTTAACCTCCCTATCATAACCCACCACCGCACACTGCCCCTCGGGAAAACTTCTGACTAAACTTCCACAGGTTGTCGAGCTCCCCACTTTTATATAGCTTGAACATTAGCGCCATCCACTGGTAAAAAGGAACACATCCACTTTGCTGTGCTGATTTTGAAGTTCATTCATTCGTTTTCTGTACCGCTTTGCCGCACAAGAGTCGCGTGGGGTGCTGGAGCATATCCGAGCTAACCATTCAACCAGTGTTCAACACGCATATTTTCGAGATGTGACAGGAAACTAGAGTATCCGTAAAAAAAACACCCAGGTCCTGGGATAATTTGCAAACTCCACACAGGAATACCAAAGCCCTCTTGGGATGGAATTTGCAGTCAATTATATTATGACAACAGATCAAGAGGAAGAGCTTTTTATTCATCATTGTCTGATTGAAAGACATCATGCATAAATAGCCTTTAACATGTATGAAAACGGTTTTGGAAATGAGAAAAATAAAAGGATTGAAAAAAAAAAGATGATTTTGGAAAGAACGAAAACAATATCACGAACATGCCAGCGGAAGTAAACGTTGATTTTGAGATATACATGCACGTACACTACAAGTGTACCTTATATAATAAAGCTTCTAGCTAAATAAACGGCATGTTCAAAACCAGGGGTGTTCAACACTCTGGTAGTCGTAATTATTCAGTGAAGAGCAGATGCCCCGAAAATGTGCTGTCTTTGGTCAGACCATTACCGCCGTGGTTAGCCACAAGCCATACCCTATCTCCCTCTTTCAGCTTAACAAAGGTGATTCCACTCGCAGTTATGTAACCATTCTGTTTGGTGGTGAAAGAATGCAAAATTAACTCTCCGTTCCGCATCAGGTCCACACTTGCTGAATTCTCAAAGATGGCGACATTAAAGTTAAACTCGTAAACTCCAGGATAGACACAAACAAAAATGCCTGTGGCTGTGTTGTAACTATTCTGACCATTGTAGATGGCTTCGTGGAAAGTGATAGGAAGACCAGGAATGGGGAAATTATCTCCCAGTCGGACAGAAAAGGCCACTTTGACGGCAGACCCAGAGCCACCTGGGAGTCCTGAAAAACAAATGCATGAATAATGTCGAAAAACCTTTCCAATCGTTTCATCTAAAAAATTTGAATTTACCAGGAGGTCCGGGTGGTCCAGGACGTCCAACTTGTCCATAGTCATATGGTGGGATACCGACTGGAGTCAAAAAAAATGATCAATTAGTATTACGTATGAATACGTCAATATCAAAAGTCCCTTTTCCCTGAATATTTAGTAAAGCATTTCTAGAGATTTTTGAAATAGCAATTGAAGTCAAAATACTATACAGAAAACAAAACAAAATTTTAAAAACTATAATTTGGCAGTAAGGTTTGCAGATTTAGATCTTTATAAGTGAATGCATACCATCTGGAGGCCTGATGGTTGGTGGTTCAAAAAATCCATATGCTAGAACACAAAACATGTTGAAATGAGTTACTCCAAAAAGCAAAAATACTATATCTGTAGAGATTTCCAGAGTGGAACTCACGGGTGTCTGTCCATGGACTGAGGTCAAACTTAGGGATCTCACTGCAAAATGAGTAGCCTGAATCTCTTGGCTGGAACAGGAAAGGTTGTTTAGGAACTTCATTGATTCCGGTATTATCACAGATAATACGGGATAGTGACGTCTTCATCAAAGATGCCCGCTGTGACTTGGTGAACACTCCCTCGTTCTCCCACCAAAATCTGGAAAGAACATTTGCTCGTTGAGGTTTGCACATAATGGCAGCTGAATGGCAGGTTTTTCTTTTGACTCATGTCATTACCGATCTCCAGCTCTGATGTTTTTGTACTGCCTTGCGATGAGGCATGAAAACAAGGGACCGACTCTTCCTCCGCTCACAAGAGGCTCCGTGATTCCTCCCAGCCACGGGTCAATGTTATCGGGAGTGCCGTAAAGTTCTAAAAGTTTTCCGGCCAATTCCTGATTTCCCAGCACCTCAGCCAGCTCTTCCAAATTTTGGGGTTGCGAAAGACCACAGAACTTCCGCCATTGGTTGTAACCTGAGACGATGGAAGAGGGGATGAGAAAAATCTAGGGGATGTGTGTACAGGTCAAGATAGCAAGATACCTGGAATTCCGTGGTCTCGTCCTCGCTGCATGTTAAGCGATGCCAGATCCAGGGACATTTGAAACGAGAACTTAAAGAGCCGGTCTCTCAGCTCATCGGTGATGATGGCATCTTGAATGTTCAGTTTGGCCGGTCGACCAACAAGCCCTCTGAGGATTGGGTCTATTCCGCCTAAAATGATTTATAGATATGCTGTACTCATGTGCAAAGGATGGAGACAAAATGAAGTGGCTGCAGGTCTTGACCGTACCTTCAAAAACCAGCCTCCATGGTGTGTTGAAGGCCCTGCTCAACATTGGAGATGGATACAACGGGTGATCACTGTAGTTTTCGTCCAGCCGGAAGACAAATGGCTGAATCATGGTATGCCCGAATCGAAAGGCCGCAGTTGCGAATACGTTGGCAACGGATGGGTCGATGGTCTTGTCGTAGCCTGGGTAGCTAGACAGGGTCTTTGAGAAGGCCTCTGGACCAACGATGTGGGTGAGGTAGTCTCTGAATGTGATGACCTGAGATAACAAAAGATGGTCAACAGCAAGAATTTGCCATACTATTACCATAACATGAACGCAATGGAGGGTATCTTAAACCTGGAGATACGCTCCCACGATCTTGCGGGCTTCCTGATAGATTCTCTCTCCGCTCCATTCAGGATTTAGCTTGGCCAGAGCTCGAGCCAAACGGTTGTGCTCGCGCAAGAACAGCGTGTGCAGTGTGCTCAACATGATGTTCTCGTTTGTGCGTTCGTCACCTTCAAAGTTGAAAAAAGGTAGGAGGATAAATTCTTAATTCAAAAAGTCATTTGGATGCTGCTAGAAATAAAAAAAATCCTTTACAGATCACAGCAAAGGATCTTGTTTAGCTTTTTACTTACCCCCCAAAAAGCAAAGGACTTCCTCTGCCTTTGAATTGTTGGTGATACGAGCTCGGGTTGCACAAATGTTGGCCATCATTTTCGTAAAGGGCAGCAGTTCTCGGCCTTTGTCGGTAAACTCTGTGTTCACTCGCAACAATCCGAGATCGGTGGTGAGGTCACGCAGTTCTAGAGCCAGTTCGTCATCCGAGCCATAAACCTGACCACCGTCGATGAAAGCAGTCAGAGCGTTCAGCTGTTGCCGTACTGTGGCATTGCCACCAAAGAAGAAGGCCGTGTTGCCAGATCCGCAAGTCGCCGACGATCGAAAGAAGGGAATACACTCCTGGATGCCGAAGCGAGGGTCATTCTTGGGGATCTGTCCGTGTTTCGGGTCAAAGCGAACTTGTTAGTGGGATTATCTTGTAATCCAGCCAGTAGGCAAGCGTGGTAGATCACTCACCAAGATAGGGAAGCAAGGCTCGCTGCGCTCACAGCTTTCATCGCAGTCGAGACCGTCGCTGAATGAACGGATGACGGGAGAATGCGGCGCCAAGGTCTGGTCGTGGTCTGACCATTGTCCAAAGGAGGCCAACAGAAGAGTGAAGACTGTGTCGCTCACTACGTCTGCTGCGGGTGTGGCCAAGATACGGTTGGATACTTCTCTGACCTTAAATCAGAAAAAAATGAAGAAAGCAATGATCTCGATTTCAACTCTGTGAGGTCATGAGCATGTCCTTAGTCAGGTTTTAGGAGGAAGCCAAGGAGATTGATCATACCAGAGGAAGAAGGAAGCCATTGACTTTCACAGGGTCCCATCCACGGGGCAGAGAGATTTCGTCCTGGTACTCAGCAGGTAGCCAGCGTATGAAAGGAATGTTGGAGGCTCCCCATCGAGGATTTTTCCTGCAAACAAGCGGAAATGTTGATGGCTTTGTCGACAGTGACACTCATTTTAGCTAATCACTACAGCAAACTGAGTGAAAATTGAAAGCCAACAAAAACTTTCGCCATCATACTCGTTGTTGCAGAGGCCGCTTGCGGTACGAAATGTGTTCACGTTGGGCGTAGTCTTGCACTCGGGGATCGGCGTTCGAGGGGAGCAGCCAACCAGTTTTTCAATGAATTCCAAGTGTTCCTCTGTCAACAGATCTGGCAACAAAATTAAAAAGCTCGTTACTGATAGTCTCCACGAACCGTAACTTTTACAAGCCTCTATTCTACTAAACTAGCAAGTTCTGACTGTGGTATGTTTCCAAACTATTAACAGTCAAAATTTTGAGGCTATATGAAAAGGAGTGCCGTCTTTAGATGAAAAATGTTCAGATGATAGTATTGACTCCTATCGAGTTGTTATTTTCACTCACCTGTGGCATTGATGGAACGCCTGTGACGTCTTTCCGCTGACCTTTTCAAGATGTTGAGCGTCATATCCATATAGTCGGCCGATCGTGCCACCTCACGAGTAATTCCGGTTGGTTGCTTGAGGAAGCGCAAAACATCCTGAGGCCGCGCTGCATTTCGTTTGATTCGATTCAGGCACCTGTAGCGTCATGATGTCACATTTTAGAGCGGCCAGACTCTTTTTGTCACAAATTTGAATTTATAATACATTCTTTTGTTTTTCATTTGTTTCCTACACCAGTGATCTCAAACCACTTTCCTACAGTACATTGAAGTGCTTTGAGAGATGATGTAACTACAATTACTTGGTTCAAAACTGAATATTTACTGACAATGTACAAATAGCTATGTCAACCACTTATAGCAGCTGGCAGAATAGATAAATGATTTTCCGCTAGATGACAGAAGGGCTAATTGACCTGAAATTCCATTTTGCGATTTATACAAAAGACTAAATTGTGTGTGTGTGTGTGTGTGTGTGTGTGTGTGTGTGTGTGTGTGTGTGTGTGTGTGTGTGTGTGTGTGTGTGTGTGTGTGTGTGTGTGTGTGTGTGTGTGTGTGTGTGTGTGTGTGTGTGTGTTACTAAACACACCCAGATTTGCCGGTGAATCAAGGTGTGGGTCAATTAACACAAGACAAGGTCATTACTATTTCAGTATGTCTGCTTCTGTGAGATTTTTTTTTAAATTTAATGGAAAGCAGAAACTTACTCTTCTCTGGAATATTCATAGGCCGAGTCGACACTCTCCATTGCAGAGTGAACAGCCCTTTCAATTGCTTGTTTGGTGAGAAGCTCTAAGAGGAATTAAGAATGTTCATTAGATAAAAACTAATACATTGAAAATGTCAAATCTGATTAGATGGATGGCAATACTTACGGGCATTCACCTGCCATTGCAGGCAGAGCGCTGCGACCAGCAAGCACAGATGCCGCAACATACCTGAGAGAAGAGAGAAATCCATTCTATTATCTCATCACAATCAAAATGTGATTATGTTTTCCATGGAATAATTATCGTTTTGAATTAAACCACAGCAATAGTTTTAGTTTCCAGGTTTAGAACTATAGATGGTACCAACCTGAAACGAAGCAACTCCAAAATGTGTGACTTGAGGAGCGGCAGTCAGTGTTCTGTTCAGGAGGTGTTGTGCTGTCACATTTTATAGAGGAGTGTCACTGGAAAGACTTTTCGTCACCAAGAATTTGGAGCATTTTGTTTTCCTTCTTTCCTTTTGTTCTTCTTCTTCCGCCTGGGACCGTGTCCCGGTTTAACCACTTTAATCTATAGCTGATATAATTATAGAAAGCATACAGACTACCATAAAATCTAGTAAATTGTATTATTAGCTTTATTACATTTCTATTTCGCGGCATGGGTAGGTTTTTCAAACATGTATCCGAAAAGATAATTCCAAAAAGATACAAATCTGTTTTAGACAACATTTGAAAATGGAAGTAATTACAGACGAAAAATAACTACATATTTATATAATCAAAATTATCATCACATATTGCTCCTGTGAATGTGCCTGAACATTTACATGTTTTAAAAGTCAGAGAAATAATACATGAGTCTATTCCTACCCGACAATCCACATTTTTTTAATGCAATGCAAAATAATGTTAAATTTGCGTTATTGTTATGACATCTAATCGGTAATGAATGGAATACAAACACCATAGCATGGCGGCCTTACAAAAACAGACACACAAAACATGATGACAATTGACACGATGAACACTTCCTGGAGAAATGCTCGTGACAAAACTTGGCATGCATTTGATCATACTGCCAAAGTTATTCCATATTGCCCACACAAAGACCCCTGTCCATACGGATTTATTCATTAACTTTAGATAACTTTTCATTTGGTTTAAATGACACACTCAAAGGTGTAAAGTTCTCCCCGGGCTTGCCTGGCTTTTCTCCGGGTAACCCCCTGATTGGCTGGGTGCCCGAAAACACCTGGGATAAGCTCCGCCCCCCACAATCGTTGTGAAGATACACACATAAAACTACTAATGAATTGTGCTGTAAGAAAATGGCATTTTTAAGACTTGCTTTGAAATTCGAAGAAAAAAATATTTAAACATTGTGTGTGGGAGGATTTTTAAAAGGAAATAATATAAGTGGGCAATATGCCGAAGTTCAAATGTGCAAATGTCTTTGTTAAGTTTCACGTTTGAAAGTTACCCATCAAGAAATCACAAATCAGGAATAGCCAGGTGCTTTCCATTGACATTTCTCACTGGTGAGGGAGGATATTTAACGATTACAGAGCGATTAAAGAACTGAAAAAAAAATGATGTGGATGAGGTCTTTTTCAGCCCCGTGAGGAGGAATTTGAAATTGAACGGGGTAAATAAAGAACACTTCTGATTTGAAGGATTCTGGAGACATTGTAATTCACGTGGAACCACAGTAAGGCGAAAATCTGATTGGACAGGCGGAAAAAAAAACAACTTCGCACATTCGTGTATTAGAAGCTGTGCCGCCAAGATAAAGACAACATTAGGATTCAAATGATTGCCTTAATTCATCAAAATACAGCAAAGCCTGCTGAGTTAGGTCAATTTCGATGCTTTCAGGAAACTGATAGTAATCCTTTTGTTATTTTAATACAAAAGAAGTGACATAAAACAATATTTGATTAGACTACAATTACAATATTTGATTAGACTACAATTGATTCAGATGTGCAGTGTTTTATCAAAACAAGTGAATTTGTACTTGATTATTTCATTGTATACTGATAGAAAGAGAATACAAATTATGTTGTTTTCTGAATCTGCTGTTTCAGAACAGAATGCTTCCGAGTAGAAAAATGGCATTCTAATAGCTGTTTTTTTTTTGTTTTTGCGCCTGGCTTTTTTTTTCATTTTACAGTAAGCTTTGCTCCCTTACGGATCAGGTTGTGCAACATGCTTTGCGCGTCTGTAAGAGGGTGGCGCTGAAGTGAACCTGAATTTTTTCTTGATTGGATTATAAAGTAAATCCATAGATATAGTTGGCATTTTTCTGTTCCATGATTTACCTGAGAACAAAATATGACATGGATTGCATACCAAATATGTAATCCAAGTGTATGAAATTTGAATTTAGCTATTCCACTCTTGACATCATTAATGACATCTTCTTCTATCATCTTAATGTAAAGATACCGATTGTTAATCATTGATCACAACATTAAGGAAAATGGTTTACATTAAAGTCCTTTCTGCAGGTTTACACACTTTCAGATGACAAGCAAAAATCATAGAGGAACTATGAGAAGAGTGACAAAGGTAAAGAAAGAGAAAAAAGAAAAGAAAAATGAAGGAGAGAAATAAGGAAGTATAAAAAAAATTCTTGCTTAAAAAGTCTCATTGCCCTGTGCGAGGATTTAGTCTGGAATATGCGACCCATGAGTACTCTACCAGGAAATGGAAATTATACTTGAACGTGAATGCAGTCAGTCGTCTTTGTCTCATTGCTTGTTGCCCTGTGGAACTCACTTGCGGTGTAATTTTGCTCGACTGCATACTGCAGGTTCACTATTCAATTTCCAACACCCACATGGGCAATTAAGTTCGTGTAACAATTCACCTCAAAAGCACACTCTCCAAAAAGATCTGACAGGAAAAGCATTTGAAAAAGCAATATTACTTTGATCCGAAATTGGGCAATTTGGCTAGAAATGTAAATGACAACTATAAAAATTACAATATACAATACATATATGTATATATGAATATATGAATATATATATATATATATATATATATATATATATATATATATATATATATATATATATATATATATATATATATATATATATATATATATATATATATATATATATATATATATATATATATATATATATATATATATATATATATATATATATATATATATATATATATATATATATATATATATATATATATATATATATATATATATATATATATATATATATATAAATATTTATATAGAAAGGAACTGATTGATGAATAAAAGATACTGAGGTTATCTCAAACAACTACTTTATAGAATCCAACATTTAAAATTCAGTCCAAGCTATAGAAAAAAACGTTTGTAACTTTCCAATTCTGTGCCAAAGACTAAAATTAAAATCAAAGCCAGTTCGGTGAGCGGATTAAATTTTCAACTTCCTTGTTTCTTACACATCAACTGATTGCTATTCCACATTTCCATTCATGCGGGTCTAAAAACGATCTGTTTTGTTTACATGTCACGCACACAAGATTGCAATCAATACACACAATTGCTGTCACAATCTGAAAAGATTTGTATGTCACATCATTGAAATTTAAGGAAAATTCAACTTTTTCTTCTTTTCTAAAATATTCTGGATTTAGGCGAACGCGTGTCAGCCTCGCAGTTCTGGGGACGAGGGTTCAATCCCAGGCCCTTGTGAGGATAAGTAGTTCATGAATGAATTCTGGACTCATTATCTCACGCGATAATAGGGATAAGCAAAAAAAATTAATGTGACAAAGAAAATAGTTGTTGACACATCTTGGGCTTTTCTATATGAAGATAAAGCGATACATTCTGAACACTTATACCAAACATTTTTAAACCCATATTGGAGTTTTTTTAAAGTTTTAAGCCGTGAAACAAAACAAAAAAAACAAACATGCACATTTAATGTTGTATGGGAACAATCCTGAATAATATTATGTGTTGGTTAAAGAAACCATGAAGAAAAATAACATAACAAAAATACTATTGATTTTGAATAATGCCCAACATGTTTGACTGGTCTTCCTCATTACTTGCTCTAATTGCTTCTCCCCACTGCCAAAGAAACAAAAGAGACCGAACTAGAAAAGTCACCTGCTTTCTTTCCTTCTATGTCATACAGTAAGTCGCAATTATGAGCAAAATTCAAATGAAGCTTTGAATGAAGCCCAGACTTCGTTTTCCATTTGCTATTCCTGGAAAATTAAATATTTTTTTGTATCTTTACAAAAATGATGCATTCAAGTCGTTCTGTGTACTACTATACCCCCCCCCCCCAAACAAAACAAACAAGTAAAAAGGTTATTATAATGCTCCGCAAGTGGTGTTTCCGCATACGTTCCTCTAAGTCGCACCTTAAAAATTGTTTAACCGAGCCTTGATTATAAAAAGGTTATGTAGTGTCACAAGTTATCCATTTGAACTTAGTATACTTACAGATAGCTATTTTTTTGCTTTCAGATGTGGTAAATTATATCAACACAATCAATTCAACCAAAAAATCTGACATTCCGCAAAAAAATACGCATGCTACGCTCCCCAAACATTTTTTTTAACAAAAAGCCAAACTTTCAGATAATCGTGCAAACCACTATACCGCCAACGGATATAATAAAAAGTATCATCGACATAAAACACCTGCCACTTTGAATGCGAGACTTTTGTACCAAAAAAAAAAAAAAAAAGCGTTACGATATAGCATTGCAAAACATCTTCAGCTAGGAATATATCAACTTTATTTGTACGTATCATTTTAAAAGACCTTTAACTTCCATTTTATATTCAGTGGCGGATAGTGGAAAAGTAAACAACTACGATAACATGGTTGCATCTTTCCTTTCTCTCACGTGTACAGTGTAACTTAATGGCCGTTACGAAAATGTACGCATACTTCCTGTAACTTACGTATACTGTGTAATTGGGAATGTGCAATGGCAATAGACAGACACACCTTCAGCAATCGGGTGGAAGAGCTTGCTTTTTAATGATTTACTACCCTGGTTCTATATTTTAGAAAAGTGGTTGGCCATTTAAATCTTTCAGGATTGTTAACCCCACCCAAAGCTGTGGTTTGTCAAATGTACAAGACATACAGAAGGGACTCATGATTCTGACAAATGATTTAATTAGAATTTTACATTAGAGTCGGGCCTTTCCATGACTGGAGGTGTGTCATGACGTGCGAACGATTATTTCAATAACTAGCCACCAGTTCATGAAGCAACGAGTGTGCAAGTGAACAATTAGTAATTACTAGGTTACAAACATATTTTTATGCTTTGTATTGTGCACATTTGTGTGTTTGTGCACAGTCTATGGACTGTGCACAAACAAGTAAATACCTAAGTCCGGAGCCTGTTCCAAAAAGCATGTATTAAACTTAAGATCAAGTTTAATGAGGTTGAGGATAATTTGCAACTAAACAAACAAAATATCCCCCTTCAATCACAATATATACCTCATTATTGTTTTGAGCTTATATAATTAACTTGTTGGCTCAAACCTTGGACGAGCGCGCCCTCTGTTGGATACATTTATACATGCGCAGTGCGTTGAATCTTTCATTCTTTGAATGCTGGTGAGCTGCCACATTCAATATGGAGAAAGCGCGGACGTATATGCATTGCCTTACATTTAAATAAAAAGACAAATAACTTAACATCCTTTGTTTTAAATAATGTTTTCCTTTCATTTTTTTGTTGTTGCGTGAAATACATCATAGTTGTTACATTTTGACGCTGGATATTGATAGCAAATGTCAGATAACTTCCGGTTTATCAGACCAAGAAATAGATATTGTTCTAGTCATTTGTTTTTCCAACCTGCCCCGCTCCTGCCAGTAGATTATGTTGCGTTTCGGGTTTTTCCTGGTGGTTTTAACGGCGTTTTTACGACCTGGTAAGGTAGAGGTGTGCCAAAATGACTGCATTTATGTCTCAAGATTGTCCCTTACTTGTGATCTTAAATGATAAATGCGTTATGGCTCTGTATCTACATGTCTATAACGGGATGTGATTTATTTATTAAGATGTTTACAATTCTCATTCCATATTTGCCTGTCTGGGGTTTCTAAGGATACTTGATGTTCATCAACGACCCTCACAAACCTCCAGTAAGACTTTTTTAACGAAATCTTATATGACATACTTATTATGTGCCTAAAAAATAATCCTGTCAGGTGATCGTCAATCGGGCCGACCACGCCCCTTTTTTGTTTTGTTTTGGGTTTTTTTTTAAAATCAGATTCAGATTTAAAAAAATAAAAAGGTTAAAATTGCCTATACAGCCATTGGAGGTGAACCAGATTGAATATTTTTTAGAGTATTGGATTCAGGTGAACATTTGCTTTTATGATTTGGATTATTATAATTATTATTATATAAAGGGTACAAAACAAGGATATCATCATAACACAAAGAAAGAAGTATGTCTTGAACTTGGGTGCAAAAATATTGTGTTCTTAATATTTTTCTGAGCTACAAAGCTAAAAATTAAGATGGGCAGGGATGATATTTAAAAAAAACTAATGTACGTTATATCATAAATTAATTAACAAAGTATAAGATCGGTAATTGGTATCGGCACATCCTCAAAATTAGGTGACTCGGTCTCGAACTCGTGTGCCAAAATATGTGAACTAATCTCTGATTTCATCTTCTTCCTAGGAGGGTCTCTGTTTAGAATGCCGCAAAACCATCCAGTTCTCCACTAACCTGATTCCCAGCAAAGATACTAAGGTGCTGATCACTTCTTTGTCTTTTAATCAATAAGGATTTTATCAAATAACGGCCTAGCTACATTACCCTAATTGTATTATACTATGTGTTTTTGCAGGAGCTCATGTATGAAAGCTTGCATGCGCTCTGCCAGCACCTCGCGGACAAACAGCAGTTAGAATGCGACTCTCAGCTGAAGATTTTTTTGCCTCAACTCCTGCTGCAAGCATTTGATGAAAAGGTATTTTGCATTGTTTGAGCTTAAATGTGGACTGATCTATATCTGATCTCCATTCTACAATAATGTGTGATTGTCTTCTATAGAAAGCAGAAGCAACATGCTCGGTTTTCGGGCTGTGCGCTTCCCAAAATCGTATGGACGCCCTGCCACTTCCCCACCACAACCCCGACAAAGACATGCCCGCAGTCACCAACACGCATGTGCGTATGAGAGAATGTACACCTAACATTATCACTACATGCAGAACCAAACAACATACTAGTACTTTTAAACTGTTTTGTTTAAACTATTATTTGACCCAAAAAAAATTGTTTAAAATGCACTCGTTTCAACTGGACAGGAACTGTCCATGGTAGATGAGAAAAAAAATCCACCCAAGACATACCCAATTTCTCGGAGCTCATATGTATTTTTTCATTCCATTATACAATTCATTATTGTGGGTAATGGGGTTGATAGTGAGCATGCCTTTTTTGCACTCAGTCATAACAGAGATGTTAAAAGAATGTTGTCATTTCTTAACATTAAAACCAGCGTACACCCTCTTACATTCATTTAAAAAAAAAATTATTGGTATAAGGAATACAGTTCCAAAAGAGCTCTGATTACATTTTTAATTTCTAGTAGTAATAGAAAATGTGACCTTTTAAACATTAATTTTTGTAAATGTTCTCATCTTCTTCCAGGATCAGTTCAACCCAACGTGTACACTCTGCTTGTATATTGTCAAGAAAATTGAGAATTTGTTGCCCGAAAACACAACTGAGGTAAGTTCTAGTTTTTTAGCCATTCTTCTTGTCTGACATCTGTCGTTTTCTTCTTCCTTAAGGAAGCTTTAAAGAAGATCATGGGAGATGTTTGCAATCTCCTCCCGGAAAGCTACAAGGAAGAGTGCGACGACTTCATTGCCAAATATGGCGTAGAAATAGTGGAGTTCCTGCTCACTTCAGCTGCCCCTCACACAATATGTACACTGCTGCACGTCTGTTGGTTCAGGGTCTCTCCAGCTCCAGGTGAGTTACAGCTTGATCGACTAAATATATGGGCGTTTCCAATTTCTGACAAATTTCCAGGAGTGACCTCAGTTTCGGACTGCGAGTCATGTCGTACACTGGCTGTCCTGAGCAGACTTCAACTGGGGGCGAATGCAACAAAGTCACAAACGTCCTCTTTCTTCCATTCTCTGTGTGATCTTCACCCTAATGCCATCCCAAAGGTTTTTCATTCTGTCCCGGCGTGGTCAAAAAATCTAATAATGCGCCTCCAGGGATGATCCAGTTAGTATGTCTTTTTTTGCTTGTTTTTTTAGTGTGAGGCATTCACCAAAATCTATGGTGCAAGACTGCAGCAGGTTTTGGAACAAGTGGACCGTAAAGACATCTGTGAGGTATGTTTAAGGAACCCTTTCAAGGAATCAACACAATCAAATGTTGTGCTGTTATGAGTTTTGTCTTCACTTTGCTATTTTCTTCAGAGAGCTGATCTGTGCACTCCAAAGCCAGAGCTAGTGGGAAGCAATCCATGCACCTGGGGGCCGAGCTACTGGTGCAAGGACATTAACACAGCTCAGAAGTGTGGTGTAAGTTCAAATCACCCACCTTCACTTTTTAATGTCCGGTGATAGATTTTGTATGAATCGTTTTTTCCAAGTATTTGTAAACAAGAACACATCTTTGTAACATTGACCTGATTGGATCGGGGTTTTAGGTTTCCATCTGATTAGTAATATTTTTGTTTCCCTTTCAGAACATGGCATTCTGTATGAAGCACATATGGAAAGAGTAACCAGATCTGAATCTACTACTCGCACAGAAACAAAGCTATTTGCTTCATAAACTATGGTGACATAATTTTTAACTGCATGGCAATATATGACTGGGAGCCAAATTTCAATTGCAACTGCTAGCTGTTGAATAGTTGTAGTATAATCAATGAATGTGAACATTGCTTGGTCTATATTACATAACATATTTAGATGATAGAATAAATATAAGAGCTGCTTTGCTTAGATGTACACCAAAAAGGTTTATTTTGAAACATCAACATAAAACACAGTGTAAAAAAAGTACTTGATTTAATTTTTTTTCTATTTCAATGAGTGAAAAAAATCTTCGTATCTGTGTTGTGATGCACTTTTTGTTTTAACCACTATGCTCCAGTGTGGTTGTTTACACCCTTATCACTCTCTTGCCTCTTCCAAATCTACAAGACAGATCAAAATGGAATCTGTATCATCTATGAGTAAATTCCACTAACAAACAAAAATAAACTTGACATGATTTGTTCATTCAGTGGAACTGAAAAAGTTTATCATATTTGCAGAATGATGATTGAATTTTGTAGTGCTAAGTTATGCATCATAAAACCATTGGGTAAATATAAAAACTTTTTTTAAGATATCGATCAAGTTAATGAGCCTTCAACTTGAGTTTTTTTTTTTCAGACATTCTTGTAAAGTAATGCATTGTGTAGCCAGTCACTGGACTTTTTTCTATTGTGTATGTTTGTTGATCAAATGTAATTTGCTTTGTCGCACAATAAAGAGCATAAATACTTGACGCAATACTCACCCAATAAAAATTGTATACCAAATTACAAAAGAAATGGACATTTCTGATATATAACATACACAAAGAGCTTACCTGAATATAGGCCTCTGATAGAGTGATCATTTGGGGAAGGATATCAATCACCTGCAGGTCTTGCATCTCATACCACTTTCCAGTTCCCTGTTAAGACAAACGTAGAGTTGGCCTTACTTGGGCAAAACAGGGATTCATACACTGCGGGGTTCAATATCAAAAAAATCTGGCTGTACTTACATGATGAAGAACATGTATCCTGTAGGCTCCCTCAGCTGGTTTCCCATCATGCACCACGTTCGCAACGAGGTCATACGTTGTGTTCTTTTCTGTCACTTGAGCTTCTTCTGTTAAATACTCGCGGAGATCAACATTCCTGATGAAGAAAATGTCAGTTCAGTAATGACTTCCAATTACCCAAATGACTGGTGGCAGGTTTGTGATGGACGTGGAAGGACGGCAACACTCACGTGATAGGAAAGTTGACGATGGTGGGATTTTTTTCTACAAAGAAATTGTTCTTTGTGAACCTTTTGATGCAGAAGATAAGGTAGGGTGGGAGTTTGGTCAACTGGAATCTTTTCAGGAAGTTCTCTTTGTATGTTTTGTACTCCTGGAGGAATATTAGAAAGCGACTTATTAAATAAAAATGAAATGAGCATAGGATAATGTTTTTTTTTTTGCAATGCGGGACAGTCAGTAAATATATTTTCATGGGAAAAAAAATTGTCAATGCTCTTACCTTCTCTGTGTTGCCATTGAACTTTCCCAGGATGTTAAAAAGTGGGACCTGTGGGATAATAAGCTGCTCCTTCTCATCCTTGTACAAGGGGGCCGTAGGGAGGTCAAGGGTCAAGAATAAAAATGTGGACTCAGACATCTGCTCCTGATACTCATCAGTCAAGAGCAGTAAAGTCTTCTCCTCTGGCGTCTAGAAACATAAACATGAGAAGGGCTATACCAATGGTGATTTTTTTTTTTACTTCCGAACCCATTTTTAAGACATTTTGCCTCAAATCATTCTTTGACACCGAAAGACGTCCAATGCCTCACGTTTTCTCACCCATAAACCCTCAACTTAAATGTATAGACTATGGATTGTTTTAGTAAATTTATTCTCCTCACCAGATCTGGGTGTGGGAGCTTCTTTGAGAAAATGCGCATTGAGCCTTGGAATGCTTTTGTCAGGATGGCTAAAAAACAGACAAATCAAGACTTTCTTAATATGCCGAAAAAATGTCATGTTTGTTTTTCTCTAAAACTCACTTGTTTTTTTCTTTGTGCCCCCAAGGGCACCGTGCATCGCGTTTAAAAACCACGTCATGAAGTCCACAGCATCTCCTAAACAGCACACAGACTATTGTCATGACTCCGCTTCCATTTCCAGCAAGTGCAGAAATCTGACCTTGCTTGGTGATTTGGAAATTCTTCTTGCTGCAAAGCACCACAGCCTGAAGCATCTCGTGAGGAGAAACGTGGGCCTTAAAATTTCTTGGATTCCAAAGTTTACGCATCAGCTCTCCGAAACGCTGCACCAAAAGAAACATGATGTCTCCAGGCGGTCTGCGAATCCCTCTGTAGTTCTCCTCCTCCAGAAAGTAGTTTCGCAGTGGCGGGACATTGGAAAAAGCCTTGATTGAGGGTGACAAGCAGTTAAGATAGTGATCAAGAAAATGAAGGAAAAAAATATTTATACCTGCAAGACCACATTGGCATAGTCATTGGCTTTAATGTTATTGAGGCCAACGATGCCAGGCAGATAGGTCGTTCCGTCGTAGGCTCTGTAAAGCTTGCCCTGTTTGTCCAAACCCGAAATGTGCTGCTTGGTAAATGTTGGTTTGAGCACATACTGTGGAAGAAAATGATCATGAATTGTTGCACCAGCTCGGAAACAAACAAAATGAAAAGCTATGAAAAATTATGCCTGATGATCCCACACTCACCGTAATGTCTTCAAGTGAGGAGTCAATGATTTCATAATTGTCAGGCAGACAATAAAATTTGAGTGTGTGCAGATTCAGGAACACATGATGGGTGAACTGGACACTGTGGGTATACGCGTGGGATTTCAAACCTCGACCTAAACAGGGAAACAAGTGCATTTTATTAGTAAGAACGTGATACTATTACAGGGAAAGCATGCACATACCTTGAAAGTATTTCCCACATATAAGACAGGCATATACATTGATATGTGAAAGGGAGATGGAGCAGAGCTTCTCAAAGTCAAAATCCAGCACACTCCTGCGGGACAAACAACATTAGAGGCGCTGCTAGATGACTTGTTAGCATTTAGCACAATCGGATGCGCTCAAGCGAGTGCATTTTACCTGTTTATGGTGTCAAGATAAGGACAGTGACGGCTTCTTCGGTCTTCTACGACACGACCTCGTCCTTTTTTGATTGGCACTGTCACACGCGCACAAAAATCGGCTAGTCAGAAATCATGCTATTCAAAACCTGGAGTGCACTTCTGCACTATTTTTCTCCTACCGGGTTCGTTGTCTTCATCGTCCCAATCATCTTCTCTTTCTCGCTTCACAGAAACTTCTGCGGTTATCATATTGTAGAATATCGGTGAAAGCAGGGAGAAATAACCACTAGAAACTTTTGATTCTAGCAAATGAATCGGTCGAACACAAAACGCGTCGCAGCCCGCCGTGCTACGTCAATTTCCGCGACAAAAAAGATACCGGAGGCCACGAGGACTAACCAAGAGTTTACACCAAAGTACTCCAAGTAGATGAACGCAGTCTGTGAAAAATTCAACATTTACAGATCCCTAAAAAGAGAGTTTAAAAACTATATTCCGCTTTGCGAGACACTGAACGACAGAAAGTAAACAGGCTTTTTTTAAAAGAAGAAGGTTCAAGTGTTCACGTTTCACTCTAAACCCCGGAAGTGTTTTGGTTGGCCAGTAATCTACAAGCAGCTAGCTATGTAGCTTTTTGTCAAGACTGTTGTTGCTCATTTTTGCCTTATTGGCATAATCGCACAATCATATTTTTCTGCTGAAATGGAGATTTTTAGAGATGAAGAAGATGCGCACGATTTAAAGGATAAACGTAGCGGTCGCTTGGACATGAGCCACGGGTTCCTGTACCATATCCGCAGGAACCAGATTGCCAGGTGACTACAGCTAAGGCTAGCGGCCATAATAAATGTGAACGAAAGTGTCTCACAACTTTTGACTTTTCTATACAATTAAAATAAACGAGAGGCGTGAACGAGCTTCAACTTGAGTTTTTTTTATTTATTTGGGAATCACGTACGCCTAAAAGTTAAGTACGAGTTGGTGCCAGGAAAGAAAAACAGGTTAAAAATCAAAATGAGCATGGGGAAAAACTGCAATGAATTCGAATTGAACCAAAACGACACAATCAAGGGAAAAGAATAGATGTATAAAATTAATAACCTAACTTCAAGACCAACCTTTTCCTGATGATCTTCAAATACAAGGCTTTATATTGTGACAAGATGACAAGAATGACAGTTGCACAAACAGTACCAAAACACAAAAATAGTACAGCACAAGTTTGATGGATTAGTTGTGTTTTGGTACTAGTCCGATGGTTAGAGAATCACCTATTTCAAGATTACATTGTCCACAAGTGTGGAAATTATTAGGAAAGCAATTTAGATGTCAGATACAAAATGTATTATAATTCTAATTTTGTTTGTCTTTGCATCCAAGAGATGACTACGACAAAGAGGTGAAATTAGCCAAAGAATCTCAGCGACGAAGGCACACTACAACTCCTCAACGACCTAAGAGACCTGACATTCAGGTCTACCATCCCCGACAAAGACGTAAGGCATTTTTAAAGCTTAAATCTTGTCAGCCACTTTCAATTTTCTACAGCATGTTGTGATTGCATCCAATAAATACAATGTTCTAGATGGATCAGAACCTCAGGCGGGCGCCGAAACTGATGAGTGCAACGAAAGCGGCTCCAGCACTGAAACCGAGATGCAAGGAACCAAACTCTTCTGGCTAGACTATCAAGCGGACTCTGGGGATGTTACATCTTTCCTTGTGCACAAGGTGTGCAGACTATTGGGTACCTGCTCATCTTTGAATTCTTAGTAACCTTTTTTCTCTTTTCCCAAAGGACGATACACCAGCAAGGGTTGTGGAACGTGTTGCAGAAAAGAATGTCCTGGATGTGGCCATGCGAGCCGTTCTGGAGGCCCGCATTGGAAAGGAGATGGACAAGAGAAGAGATAAACGCTGAGAGGAAAGAAATGTCAACTTTTCGTTTGAACAAAGAGGCACGGTTAGAAAAGACCAGCCAAGAACATCCTGATTAACAGAAAGGCTAGAGACAGAGCTAGCGTGAAGGAGGACCTAGATGACTGTGGAAGAGAGTACGTACACAGATCCAATCCAAACTCCTGTTGTGTTAAAAAAATAGACTTGGAATCAATATCAGAAATACAGAAAAGGGCAGTTGCACTATGACCTCATTTATTTCACAGTATACTGTTTCCGCTCCAGATTTACATCATGGGGAACCAGTGTATTTATTTCAGGGGGGAAAGTGTGATCAATTGGACAAAAGTTTTTTTGTTAGTTTATTTTGAACAGTAAATTTGAATACGGCATTGCAAGTGAGTCAGTATTGGTTTTGACCATGTATTTATTTTTGTTTCTCTAGTTATAGTAGTTTAATTTATTGTATTCTGTTTCCGGGTTCATTTCTTTCGTACTTGTTTTTTTATAGCGGTAAACTTGTCTGATGCCATTTTGAACAATGTGAATTTCTTCGTCAACTCACACAGAGAATAAAAACATGCATACAAATGTGCTGTGCTCATTAATTATCTCGAAAGGCATCCATCCACTTCAGTCAAATTACACGTTGAATATAAATAAACAGGTTTTTACATGTCGTTTTCCAAAGGTGGCGACAAAGATCCATTTTAAAACTCAATTTCCAACAAAATGTTTTCTCTTTGCCCAGAAGTAACCTCTATTCTTCAAAATAGATTTGGCTTCATTACCTTTGCAAATTTGAATGCAAATTTTTGGTTAATTTTCTACATCAATATGGACATTGTTTTCATAAGTTTCAGGTGAAACTCTCATTTCTTGATAAAATGAACATTTCTTACATTTTTTGAGCCATTGCCAGTTGCATGTTAACAACATGACTATGTTATCAGTACTACTGCAGTAGGAATATTATGCTGTTCTCAAGGTAACACAGAACACACTATTTTCTGAGGGAAAGAAGTGATAAATAGGGCATTTACTTAGCAATTAACCAGATTTAGCTGTTATATCATTCTTTTTTAAAGATACAAGAATGGAATGCAAATTCTTTCAAGAAGAATCTAGATATGCTGCACCATTGGTTGGAAAGGGACACACCTCTTCTTTAACTTCCCTTTTTAAGAAGCATGTGACTTGGCCAGAGATGAAGTATTAAATTCCAACTCTGGCTCTTTCCCACCATTCATGCTGGCTTTAGGAACTGCATCCAAGAAGTATCCAGCTACATGTGAGGTGCTCTCTCACCATTGAAATCTACAAATCTGTCTTTTTTTCAACCCCTTATAAGACTTGTCAATTCTTGCCAAAGTACATAATCTTGCCCATGCAAAAACAGAAATAGTGTGCATTACAGAAGTATTTCATTATATAATCCAATATAGGTACTAAAACTTGCTTGGGTTATGTAATTCAGTTTAATTGTGTTAAACTAACATTTATTAACATTCTATTAGGTAATTTATATTTACTACAACATATTCATTAATAATACCACCATAAATTATGTTAAAAAATATACATAATAATAATCACAAATATTTGTTTGAATGAGGGAAACTACTCACTTGCTCCATAAAGGGTAAAGATCTGAAGTGGCAACTTTCAAATAGCTGTCCAATGTGGTGAGCACTGTCCTGAAAGGGTTAAAAGCAACATGTTTAAAATTAAACTGAACATAAAGATTATTAAAAAAAGCATGCTGTGCGTGAGCCGAGAGATGCACAAGGACGCCTTTCAGTCTGTGTTTTGCGCATTGTTTTTCTGAGACATCGGGAAAAAAGGCCCGTGAGGTGAGGTGGTTTGCAAATTTCTCATGCAACCAATCTCAGTTATTTAGCCAATTTTAAATGTTTGTGTGTCAAAGATTGCCCTTCTTGTATTTGACCTCATTTTAGTTTCATGTGAGTGAAGGGGTTTCCTATTTCAATGGTGCAGCAGCATACTGTGCACGGCTCGTTAAATATAGACATTCAAGTGAACCGGTGGAGTAGTGGAAATGGAGAACCACTGTATTTACAGGACAGACCAAATGATGATGTAATTTGTGCACAAATATATGAGCCTGATACTGTAATTGCACTGATCTAATTTAGTTTGCATAACCATCTGGACAAGAAATAATTCCACCAATAAATAGTTTCCCAGTTAAAGGTCAACGGGGCGAAACTTATTTTCTGCCTTGACTATTATGGGCCAAGTCCACATTAAACAGTAATTTGAAGCTATGAAGCCAATTAAAATCTTGCAAGACAACAACATTTTAAAAAGACACTGCATTCAAGTATTAATATAGCTGAACTCTTGACGGTTTATCATCTCATTTACTGCTTAGATGCAATGCAATGGAGTAAAAATGCAAAAACCCACATGGTCAACCCACATGGCTTAAGACGAGAACTGGGGGTTCGAAATCCCCAAATGACAACGTACCAAATGTGCAGCATCGTTCTGTGAGAAGTTTGGCAGGATTTCGTCGGCAAATCGTCACTTTTGAGCTGCTCTGCAGTGCACGCACGCCCATCCTGCCTCATCAGCCATTTCGGGGTTTGACGTCGGCTATTTGAACTAAGGCCTCGGCCATGCCTATTAAAAAAAGGACACATAAAACAAATTCATAATAGAGGCAGGAAATGCTTTTTGGTTGGACTTTAATACTTAAAAAAATACATTGTATTCATCCTAACGTCTGTGGGGGAAGCTGTAAATACTTTTTGGTTGGTCTTTAATCCTTTAAAATACAGTAGTATTGCACATTATGAGCATTGTGATGACATGCACTTTGGTGTTTGTTTTTTTACTTCTAGACATTTAAATGATGGTTCATTTGGGCGGTGGGCTTATATGGCTTGGAGCGCTCTACACTGATGAAGAATCGAAACTTTTATGTTCCACTAGGAATGACGTGTATAACTAACTGTATGTTTATACTAGGTTTCCGCACCGTCACATATCATTTGCACACTTGCCTCAATACAGGAGTCAAAGTATACAAGGACAAAAACAGTTATCGTTTCAGTGGTGTGTACTATGCTTTGTTTGCAGCTTTCATTAAACAGTTCACACGGGTTGCTTTGCCTGACGATTATATTGTTTAAACATATTTTTTTAGACACAATGGGAGGGGCAGTATTTTGAAAAAGGTGGCAGTTACGCCTCTGATTCTGCTGCTCGAGTATCACATTGTTTACCTTATGCCCCTTTTTCAATTCATTGTACTTTTCATTTTGCCACAACTTCATCGGAGCACTGAACCAATGTCTAATGTTTTTTGCAAACAAGGCTTCAATGTCAACTTACCTTATTATTAAAACTACTTCCGTGTTTCAATAGTTGTTACCAGTAATGACGTCTTTCCTACATAAGGCTATGACTTATATATTTTTCAGATTTATATTCCATTTTCTAACTTATTGGACCATTTGGTTTTTATTTTCAATAGCTAATCATTTAGGCAGGGCAAGCAAACCTACTCCAAAGCAACCAAGTATGACTCTCACTAAAGAAACTAAACCAGAGCTGCAGAGAGAAAATAGTTGACCCGGACCACAGTTGTTGCCCAGTTTCTCCTTGACAACTTTCCTGACCTCAAGACCATGTGGAACTCTGTCTTGTGTCCTATGTTTGTTAAATTTATCCTAGGGGGGCAAACCAAAATCACTCAATGGTGAATACAGATGATCATGTCAATGATTGTCACTGTTCTATTTTTTTCCCCTCACTTTGTGCCAAGTCATTTGCAAAACAGCTTTTGTTTAAATGCTTAGAGCGCCAATCCATGCCAATGCACTACTATACCAAAGCCTTCCAAGTCAAGTACACTACAACCAGTAAAAAATAGTCAACCAATTATTAACTGCATGCTCTAAACAGCATTAAGTACATACTCTTATTCTGGAAGAAAAATAGTTTTATTAAAATGACAATCCCCTTGTGTATTTAACCACAGCATTGGGCATTGCTGAAACTTCCAAGTATTTCTCAACCATTCAAAACATCTTTAAAGTATTGCTTTGTTATGATGTAAAAATGAATTGGTTTAAACAAAAAGACACTGAAGACGAAACATCGCAAGTTGGAAATGTTTATTATAGAGCACAAGTGTCCAATCTAATCATGAAGCACATTACAGACGGAGCTACGTGCTCTTAATAGAAGCATGTTTGTGCGCTAGGGAGTGTGGAAGAAAAAGCAAAGAGGGAGCAGAAGAGAGAAAAGGCACATAAACACTTACTGTAGCCAATGATTTTGACCGGCAATAAGAGCACTACTTTGAATGGCCATGTAAACAAGGTTGGTTTCTCTGTACTACACCAACCAAATGTTGCCATCGCAACAGTGAAGATTTGTATGAGCCATAATTGCAGACGCATTAAAAAAAAAAAAAAAAAAAAAGACAAAACGAAAGGGCCGTTGACAACGAGCTCACCTAAAAATATATTTGCGCTGTCCCAAAAATTACGAAACATTTGTTTTTGAGGTGTACCAAAGCTTTTCTGTACAACACTGGCACCTCAACAAACGAATCATCAAGTCAAGAGGAATTTCAAGAAACAGTAACCAAGTGTTTTTAAAGCTGCCTTCTGAAAGCTCAGCTTCTCTGTATCCACGCTGAGCTCCAGAGAACAAATAAATAGTGTTGACATTGGACACCCAATTAAGACAAACAGACTCCAGTAGGATAAAGATGGGAAGCCAGGTTTCTCTGTAACTACACCTGCCATCAATAAACCTGTAGAGTCTGAGGGCACAAATTTCTCCTTGCGTAAAAAAATTGTTAAAAAAAAAAAAAAAAGAAAATAAAACGCCCATTTAAAAACCGAATCCAAGTTCATCCAACACCTCTGCAGACCAGAGCAGGGACACAGCAGCCTCTGACTTTTCTGTATGACGTCAGAAAACAGCAATGGTCTGCAGCGGCATGTGGAGAGAGAGAGAGAGCTTGACATTATGGCTGTCTCTTCAGCCGGCAATGCATAGCATTTTTAACAAAAACCTTCCCATTTCAAGGTGCCACTCTCAAAAAATAAATCCTCCAACAAGTCAAGGAGTAATACTAGCAAAAATAAATTGGGCTAAGCCTATTTGTTTTTTTAAACCATACTGACCAGTAAAGAATGGTGCTCAGAAAGATCATCCAGAAGGACAAGACAAAGATTAGCTCCACAGGTTCCTAGCACCATAGCGTGAAGGGCAAGTACATTACCACACTAACACTGTCCCTTGATTACAGTAGTACCTTAACATACGAGGAATTTGAGATACAGAGCGTTGCATTTTTTGGGGTTAGTCAGTGCAGAATTAAGGGAAACAGAATAGGTGCAAAGCAAGCAGGTGCAATGAAGGGTAGTGCGAAGAAAAGGTGTATGATGACATGGTGTGTATAGGATAATCGCTAGTTGCTAGTTATTCTGTTAGTAGGTGGTGAATTACAACCAATAAGTTTTTTTAATTGTAATATTCCATTTTTGGTGGGGTTTTTTGAGGATGAGATCTAATTAATTTCTATTTAGTTTATTTCTATGGGAAACTTTGATTTGAGATACGAGTAAATCCACATATCTGTCCCATTAAGCTCGTATCAAAAGGTACGACTATATTAACCTAAGCCAATATTCAACGATAAAACAACTGCAACCAATCAAGTTCTAGCACAGGGTCAAGCTTAAGCAAGGACAAATTTTGGGAACTCGACAAGTAGACTGACAAGACAAAACAATGCCTGTTAGGGGAGTGATGACGGTGTGATAATATGACAGGCAAAAGTTTGGACAACTAAGGAGTTGCATTGGTAAATAAAGAATACTTAAGAGCACAGAAGGAAGGAGAGGAGGAAGAGAAGGAAGAGAAAGACAGCCGTGGGCATTTCACCCCCTGAATCTTGGAGGCTTCTCTGTAGTATACACCAACAAGCCTGGGGGCGAAAAGCTTAACAGGTTTAGTATTTGAGCTTTTTGGGCTTCTCCCATGGGAAGCAGTCACGGCCAAAATGGCCATAGGTTGCAGTCTTCTGATACATTGGCTCCTTCAGCTTCAGATCCCTAAAATACATAACCAACAGGTTTAGCAGCTACCACACAAATGTGCCCAGATCAGATGCACACATTAAAGCTCACACAGGCCAAACTCAGGGATGTGCTGGGGGAAAGGCACGTTTGTGCACCAGGCTGGTTGTAGAAGGAAAATGAAAAGCAACACACTTACCCACTTACCATACTTCTTCAGAGCAATGCTGTAACTGCAACTCTTCGGCCAAAGTGCAAAAAAAGCTCTGGCAACTCACCAGAGCTCACAAATCACCCTGGTGACAAGTAGCCGAGGCCACGGCTCTTGCATAAAAAAAAAAAAAGTACAAAAGGAAAGAAAACGAAAGCTACCGCGCGAGTGAACAGCGAGTGGCTTCAAGTCACACATTACCTGACAATGACTCCGGGACGAAGGTCAAAGTTCTTCCTTACAATGTCCAGCAGCTCCCGCTCACTCTTTTTGGCAGTCCCATAATGGAAGATGGAAATGGAGAGTGGGTGGGCAACTCCGATGGCGTAGGACACCTAAGATGACATACGTTAAATAAAGACGCGGCGAGGTCGTTGGGAAGGGAAATTGTCAGAAGCTCTCGCGGACCTGAACCAAAACTCTCTTGCAGAGCTCAGCCTTGACCAGAGACTTGGCGACCCAACGGGCAGCGTACGCGGCAGAGCGGTCCACTTTAGTGTAGTCTTTGCCAGAGAAAGCTCCGCCCCCGTGGGCCCCCCAGCCCCCGTAAGTGTCCACGATGATTTTCCGCCCCGTCAGGCCGGCATCGCCCTGTTTCCCAGAGGCGAGGCATCGGTGTGTGAGCAAGGCTTAAGTTCTAACTTGTCTAAATTCCAAAAGTTTTAAATTACCTGAGGGCCACCAATAACAAATCTGCCGCTGGGCTGCAGGTGGTAGACGGTGTCATCGTCCAAATAATTGCAGGGAACAACAGACTTGATAACCTTTTCCTTCAGGGCATCCCTCATCTCTTCTAGGCAAACCTCCTCATCATGCTGAACCGAAATAACAATGGTGTGCACGCGAACGGGAAGCATGGCGCCACGGTCCTGACGATACTGCACAGTAACCTGAGAGCAAGCAAACGAGGTGGAAACTTGAATTATCAACAAATTGCAACTGTGGTGTCCTGACACTACTGACAGCTTGGACCATTTGCACCATGTTTACGTGGCACTACCACTCATTCTCCTATGTATTAACTACCTGTGTCTTCGAGTCAGGTCGGAGCCATGGCAGCGTGCCATTACGTCGCAGATCAGCGATCTTGGCGTTGAGGTTGTGGGCGAGGACAATTGTCAGGGGCATGCACTCCTCTGTCTCGTCAGTGGCATATCCGAACATCAAGCCCTTGAATGCAAGAGAAGGTTCAGTGTCATGCCTGCGTCATTTTCAAAAGGGCAGGTTGTATCTCAAGGGCGGGCATAACACCGACCTGGTCCCCCGCGCCAATGTCCTCTTCATTGCGGTCCACGTGGACACCCTGGGCTATATCAGGAGACTGCTGCTCCAGAGCAACAAGGACGTTGCAGGTCTTGTAGTCAAAGCCTACGGCCAAAGAAGAGAAACGTTAAGAAACCATAGTGCTGGACGATATGGTAAAATCTATTATCTATTACATGTTATATCATGATATGCCTTTAATGCATTTCCAATTGTTTGGTGAAAAAAATAGAGTGAGTAAAGCAAGTTGCTTCATCTATCAAACATACCTTTAGCAGAATCATCATAACCAATATGGCGAACAGTATCCCGCACGATTTTTTGGTAGTCCACCGTGGCTCGCGAGGTAACCTCTCCAGCTAAGAGGATCATCCCCGTCTTGGCGACAGTCTCTGTTGGAACACACGGGAATTGTGAGGTCATCAAAACAAACATCCAGGTACATATGCAAGGAAAACATCCCCAAGCCTTACCGCAAGCAACTTTGGCATCGGGATCTTGCTTGAGATGCGCGTCAAGGACCGCATCACTGATTTGATCGCAGATCTTGTCTGAAAATTTGGAACAATTCAATGACAAGGTTGAAGCACATGCACATTGTATCCTACACGTGCTCAGTGGGCGTGGCCACCAAAGAGCCGCCATTTCCAACTTGAGCGCATGTGTGTGTGTGTGGGGGGGGGGGGGGTGGGGGGTCTGCACAGCTAAGCAGCAACAAGAAGAAAAAGCCCTTTCACGTCAATCGATAGTTAATGATTTAACGGACAACACTAGCTTAACCCCACACGAACCATCACCTGTCATTGGAAGCGAGCTAAACGTCCTTTTGGGGAAGAAACTATAATAATAAACACTTGCGGGCTGTCCCGGTGCTCAGTCGGGCATAACATTGTGAATGTATTCGAAATAATCAAACGAACTCCTCCAAATCCCCAACACATTGTTCGCCGGTTATCTAACAGTGATGCACAGTCATGGCGATGACTCAGTCTATTCTGAAAAAGGAGTTCAAATTTCAGATCGGGCTGAATATACTTTGTCATCTCACAATATGTACGGAAACACGCCTTAAAGAACCGTTTGGAGCGAAACAAACCTCAAATGAGCTAATATTAGCAGGTTAGCTTGAGGCGCATGAGCCTCTTAGCGGCGACCGCCCCCCGCCTATCGTTTCCTGGGCGAACATTCACGTGGATATGCGACATTAGCGCGTAAACCATAGACTTTGACGTTTACTGTTTTTGTGAAAAATAAGGCACGTCTGCGCGTCGTCGTCTAGGTAGATTAAAATGGGCTGAAAGGTCAGCCTGTACTTACCGGGATGCCCTTCTCCGACAGATTCCGAGGTGAACAAGAAGCAGTCCTCGTCAATAACAGAGTTGTGAAAACCATTTATATGACCGTTCATCATCATTAACGACTAAAGATGGTCAAGGGCTCAAAGAGTGCGTAAAAACAGGAGTGTAATCGACTGGGAAATCTCACAAAGGTCAGCCTCCTTTTCTACTGGAAAGATCCCGGCAGCATTAGTAACCTCATGGCGAGCAGCTCGGTTATTTATGCAATCGAGTCCAGACAGGAAGTGGAACGTACCACCGTCACATCTAAATGGGTGTGCCTTTGCGAACTGTATTAGGTAAAATACGATGGAAATGCTGAAATATATGTATTTTTTTCCCTTCCGAACTAGAGTCACCTAGAAGCGATACTATCTGGCCAGAAACAGTAGTCATCAATTCATGTTGCTGTGGAAGGCGATGCTCTTTTCAATAAAATAATTATATAATTATTTCATCATTCATTCACTAAATATACTTTTCTTATTTATATTTTATCTTATAAATTACACTTCTGGCTGTATGATTGTGCTGCTGCAACACCTTAACTTTCTCTATTGGGTCATGAATAAAGAAAAATATTAATATTTATTTAGAAATTTTATTTAAGAAAAAATATGTTATTGTCCTATGTCAAAACCATGACAATATTCTAAACAGTGAATAAATTAATAGGAATGTTATTAAGCCTCTAGGCAAAGTGAATATTTTTGGTAATTTTAAAAACTTAAAAAAATAAAACATACCCCATAAATTCAGGCATCACAAATATGTACCATGTAGGCCAAATTAACATGTAGTACACATGAGCCAAAATGTCTCAAGGTGAGTGAAGTGGGGCTGCTGAAAATATTTTAAAAAATGCATATCTGAAATCCAAGAAAAAAAGATACTTTTAAATCCAGTTGAAACAATCTGCACATATTGAAACTGGTCATAATTCTAACTAAAAACATTTTTAATTTGAGCCATTTGATCCAATTAAGAAAAAATGAAGTTGACAATACCCTAAACTGACTGAGAGATTCTGTAAATCATATCCACAATTAAGCATATGAGTCAAAACGAAATTACAGATATCTCTATTTATTAATGTTTACCTATGGCAGGGTCATCATTTCAAAAATGAATCACTTTATAACAAGGTAGAACATTGATTGCTTTATCTGGTTACAGTTTTGTCATCCAGAGTTCAAATATCTGCTCTTTGAATGAATGAGTGCAGGTGTGGTCTTTCTCTGGGTACTTTGCTACCCTCCCACATTACAAAAACATATAGTATGTAGACTTTAAATCCCCCAAAACCCATCGGTAGAACGCGAGCCTAGATATCTGGTGAAGGGTCGTGATTTCCCAAATTTGTTGAAGAAATGTATTGCACTTAAGTCTTGCATGTGAAAATAGATTTGTTCTACCTTGCAGAAACAGGTTAACAACAATGATTAATTATGATACATGGTAATCGACCACAAGAATATCATCAAATATCAATGTCATCATATTAAAACTATTGTTTTAGGTGCTACCCACACATGTTAGCCTTTTCACATTAATCAGTATTTCTCGTTATTAAAAAGGTTGTATAAATTGCAAAGAGGTGCAAAAGGGAATGAATGGTTATTTTTTATTTTTCGACAGGGTGGTTGGTAAAGTAACTATAGTAGTATCTCAATACCTACCTTTGTATTCACACCATATATTGCAGACTCAAACTAATTATATATATATATATATTTTTTTTAAAAGCAGATAGTGAGTGGGGCAGAGCACAGTCTTATCTTTCATGTTCACTTCGTCATTGGATATGTAAAAAATGTTCCCTTCCATTTTGCTCAAGGCAATTCTGTGTAACATGATCAGACCCTCTAAATTTTGAACATGTTCTACCTACTGTAGTTAATGCACAAAATTACCAGAGGAGTCTGTTTTTTCACAGATTTGAAATATTACATCAGAACATCACACTACAATTTGGTTGACCTAATTCTCATTTGCTGTAACTAATTGCAAAGCAATAATCACTATGTGTTTGATGCTAAAAGCATTCATTTGTAAGAGTTCAAATATGACTTTTGACTGTCTAAGAAATAGCCTAGTGGGGTTTTAGGGTTAATCAAAGTTGGAATCTCATTTTTAGAAAGTGCTAAAACATCATGATGAAGTTTCTGGCTACCCTCCATTCACTTTCACTTTCCGTAACAACTAAATGGTGTAATCCTTGGCCAGTGTTGCATCAGTTAAATGAGTCAGCATGGTTTTGTACAAGCATGATGCAAGGTGCACCTGCTTTTGCTACAAGCATGATTAAGTGAAATATTTTGCTCCAAAACTGTACTGGAAACACAATTCATTAACAAAAAGTAAGCTCTCTGCTCTGGGAAATGACAGTGGCAGATTGCTCTCTCATCCCTACCTTTTCATGACCCAAGAAAAAACATATAAGTATAATTCCACCTCAATTATAATTCCTTTAATGAATTAAGTTTCATTAAATTCAAGAAATGCATAAAAGAAAGCCAATTTTTTCATTTCTTCTTTATGTTGCCTTCAAATGATCTTCATACAAACACACGTGGGCCCAATACTATACAAACATAATCATAAAATGAACATTTTATTGAAATGCATTTTTCAAAGCAACTTGAGAAAACAAAATCCTAAAATGAAGGAAAGAAAAACAATTTTCAATGATTATCCCTCACTTTCACGCACGCCAATGAAATAATGTTCCCTCACTGGCCAGCAGAATTCAGGCTCATTTAATAGTTACACATAGCGTTTATCTAAATAAGAAAATAAATACACAATTTAAAGAAAATAAACTTTGTGGCATAGATTGTCTGCTATTTTCATAACATACTTCATTTTCATCACTCTGTTATATATCATACTCTATTTGAGACATATAGGAAACATTCTGTAGACATATTTTCACAAGTCACTGATCAGAACATTTAATTAATCTCACATTCTTATTCCTTTTGTATATATATATATATATATATATATATATATATATATATATATATATATATATATATATATATATATATATATATATATATATATATATATATATATATATATATATATATATATATATATATATATATATATATATATATATATATATATATATATATATATATATATATATATATATATATATATATATATATATATATATATATATATATATATATATATAGATATTTAAACATTTCACTACAGACCAAGGTTGATTAGGTTATACTCTATTTCCATTTGAAATAAAATAAAATATATCATTTTACTTTGAACTCACCCAAAATCTTCATATTTATGCCTGCGAATAAATCACTGGTAGTTTTTCCTCACTTAACACTTATACACAAGATACATTTTTAACTGTCAAAAGAGTTCTAATTTTCTAACAACTTCCACAAATGACAGTCAAAACAGCACTTGACGGCACAAAATCATCACAGCACCGGAATGAAGAGTAAATTTCACACCATGCAAACACACTCGTTGCAAACACACACACACACACATACACACACTCACCAAATCTTAACACACGCATACACTGAGGTAACAGCGACACAATACTGCCCTACTCTAAAAGTTCAAGTGGGTCAAAGTGTGTTTGAGAGGTCATCAGTGATCACACTCTAAAGTCACAGCAACTGCACTCCCAGTATAAGAAAAGTCACTGGAAATGACATTTAAGAAAGACAAATTGAAATTCAAATGGACGGAGCATGTATTTATGAAATATGCTGGATGTGGGTTATTTTATAACAATGATTTAAAATGGTGCAGCTTCTTTTCAAGAAATCACATTGTTCATAATTGATATTCATTTGAAAAGGAAGCAACTGCTCCTGAATCTCTTTTTTCTCTTTTTGGTCGTTGTTGTCAATTTGCTTAAAAAGATGGGGTGTATCAGATCTGGGCTGTTGTTAATGGCATCATAATTGCCTTGACAATATCAGCTGTCCCGCAGCCAATAAAACTGAGTTCTGGTAGGACAGCTGTGCTGTGTCAGCTGAGAGTGATCCTCCCATGGGACGTCACATCTCGCTGCACCCATTTGGGGGTCTATTTAAAGGCCTTTAATGCTTGCGTCCACTCTCTGCGGTGACATGTGCAAAGCTGCTGACGCCAGTGGCCGAGCCATCTAAAGCTGATCATACCACAGTTTTGTTCCATATTCCCAATTGGGTCATACCCTCTATGATTGGGGAGGTTGTATGAGGTCACCTTCATGGTTGCACCAGTTTCCAAAAAGGAATAAATAATAATAAAATCATTTAAAAAATGATTGCTTATGCCTCATGATACGACCTTTTCGCTTTCGTTTCCGGTACAGATCTGGCTATCATGACTGTGACATTTTGACTTTAGAAATGCACATTACAAGCGACATTAGAACATGATTGACAGACATTTTCGCTGGATTGACCAGGAGACGTCATACAAGATGAAAAATGTTTCTTTTTATATTTCCTCTTAATACTTGTACCTTTCTCCCAATACCTGATGATGATACAGTTTTCCTGCTGTGCTTCCTCCAAGACTTTAAAAATCTCTTTTTTTTTTTTTTTACAGCCTAAGTCAGATCGCATCCTCATCATGGTCACTGTCCCCCAACAAAAGGGCAAGTAAGCGACCTTGATTTCCATTCTGGGAGAAAATGCTGCTGAAATATCAACAGAAAGTACAATTATGCCTTTTGTATCATCCACGTCAAAAGATGCAAGACAGAGAAAAAGCTGCACATGGTGAAATAAATAGGAATGAAGAAGCCAACTCAAGGCTATCCAAACCTTGAGAGACTTAACATTTGTTCCTGAAAAGGGATGACATCCCAAACTACACAATTTAATCAAAACAAAATTCCAGTGTGTTAATAATCAAATGAAAGACGCACCCTTTTGCCTTTTGAACTACCGGGACTCAAACTCCCGTCTCCTCTCTCGGTTTGACGCTCTCCTCCTCAGAAACAGGCTGTTGGCTGCCCTCTGTTGGGGATTTTATAGGCTCGCTCTCAGATGCTGTCATGGATGAAGCACCGTCCGTGGCAGCAAGATCCTTCGTTTTGGCGTCTGAGGGACTTCCGGAGCGATGGCGGTGGTGCTTGGATTTGTGAGGGCTGGGACTGCGGGACCCAGACTTTGTGATCGCGCCAGTGCTGTCGTCATCTGAGCTTAAGTCAGAACTATCTGAAGAAGTGCTGTCATGGCCGGATGTGGGAAGCTGGATCTGTGGATACAAAATGGAGAGTAGTAGGCAAAATGAATAAAAACAGAAATACACACTGATTATGGCCCCAAGTAAAACTCTAAAGTTGTAGATTTTTGTATAGTATTAGAAACCTTGGCGTTATGGCTGTGAATGGTCATATTTTAGTGCTATTGAAGGTACTAGACGAAAAGGGGCCGATAGGACACCGTCAATGGCATTCAATGAGTTAAATGATTTGAGGGAAAAAAAACATTTTGTGCATGGAAGGATTAGAATTGGACAATTACCTGAAACGGTTCGGTCACACCCACAATGGTGTTCATGTTGTTGCTATAGTAACCCAAGATAAAATCTCCCGAGCCTTTGGGCAGTTCCTCTTCAGTAAAGGTGACCTGGAAAACAATTTGTGATATATTCATTGAGTATGAGAGAAAGCAACCAACAGAGCACAGATCCACTTTACCTGTTGTTCTTGTCTGTGATAATCGGCTTCCTCCTGTTTGGCCCACACGTATCCCACGTAGTCTTTGTGATGTTTGAAACCCACCTAAAGCACCACAGGCAAAATCATAAATGGCAACAACAACAAAAAACCCACCATCTGCGAACGCCATTCTTTTTTTAAGTCAGACACACTTTTTAATAGGTTTAACTTTTTTCCTACCTTATACAGTCCGATCCAGTCCCAGGAGCTGCGAGAAAAGTTGGGTGCCATTTTAAACTTGACTATAGCTTCAGCAATACTATTCCACTCATCCTCCACCAAGATTGTGACTAGGGGAACATCCACCTTGTAGGGGAACTGGAGAGGACATTTTCAATCACAATTCTTTGGTTAAATGAGTCATGTACAATGCTACACAGCATAATGAACATACATATAAAAATATTGACTTTGTGTGTTAGTATCCCCCAAAGGTGTCATCACCTGCAGGGTAAAGATGGAAGAGACGGGTTTATGGTCGCTGACTACGTATTCCATGTGACTTCTGTAGCAGTGCTGCGTTACTTTGGTGCCGCTGGTTAACCCCGAAACAGAACCACGCTTGCCGGCGTTGGCGGCGGAACCCGTAGCTCTCAGGCGCCAGAGGATCCGGTCAGTCCACGCCGGTTTACGTTTCTTCCCACTGTGAGGACGTCATAGGGAATGAAAGGACAAGCTTAGATGACTGACGGCTGCCTTTCAGAGCGATTCTATCAAATTGTTCATGGAGCGACAGAATGTGACCTCATGTGCTCCAGTGAAATGTACATCTACAACCAACCTGGTGTCATACACGTTGGTCCCAACATCAAACTTGTAAGTGGGGGGAAACTTGAGAGGCCCCTCTTGGAATCCCTCCAACACTATCTCACTGTCCTTCGCCATGTTTAACTGGAAGAGCAATAATAAATACCAACATGACTGATTTCTGTGCTAGCTAATAATATAATAATCTAGTAGTTATGGGTCATTTGAGAGCCTCCACAAGTCTTGGACAGTAAAATTGTTCTAGCTGTATAGTATCAATATGTAAAAAAATATATATAATAAAATGAAATAACATTGCATCATTCGTTTAAATTGTCATCTTCATTCTGTCCTCAAATTAATCATGCACATCCAAACTTTTTCTTACCTGATCTTTTTCCCACATTGTGGACAACTTGTTATTGTCAATGGCCGTTTTTACCACTTGCATTTCCAAGTCATCAATGCGGAAATTGAGGTCACCGAGCCAGAACACCACACTAGAATTAAAAAAAAAAAAAAAAAAAAAACATTTTTGTTCTGGTAATTAGGAAAAAGATAAAGATGTGACCGATGTAGAAAAAAACACTTTTGTCACCTTAAAAATACACTGATTACTAAGACTATATGATCACATAGATGTATGCTTATGTGACGTACTCGTGGTCAAGGACACCAGAGGCAGCTGGGCCTTCAAACTGCTGCTGTTGGAGGATGCTCTCAAAATCCTCCATGCGCTGATCTGAGTTTTCCATGTGAGCCGGTAGGTGGCAGTTGAGGAAGCAGATTGTGTGACCGAAAACTGACATACGGGCACTAACTCCACCTTTGTTTCCCTTGAGGCACACAGAGGAAAAAGACTGTATTACAAACCATAAAAGTGAATGTATTTTATGAAAATGAAATAGGTGACAAGACTCATTCTTTTACGCGTCCCCGTTTCACTGCCGTTTGTGTAAAAGGGAATGTTTTTTTTGTGAGCTAAGGAACAGAAATGATAAAAAGCACAAGTAGGGGTTCAAAAGACGAGCGTGAGAATATCTTCCCACTGTTACCCCAATTAAATCCGCCTCATTGAATCACAAAAGACACTTGAGTGTGTAAAATGTGTAGAATGTGCTGACGCCCGTCAGGCACTCTGGACAACAGCGGGGTTTAACTTGGAAGTCAACGTTGCATAACTACAGGCCGTTGTTTAGTCAAGAATTTTGCCATGAGGACAATGCGCCTAAATTATCTGCACGTGAATGTGGAATTGAGATTTGCTGTGGCAACAATAGCTTTTAATCAAATACAATGGTGCAGTGGACCTTTTGCCTAACTTTGATGTGTGGAGTTGATTCCCACTTGGTGCTGATTCGATTGTGAGCGCAAATTGTTGTTTGTGTGTATAAAAGTATTTCTGGAGGCCAAATTGATAAGACAAAAATCACCACAATTTGGTTATTAAGTCAATATTCACCAAGAATTATAGCTATATGGTAAATTGCTTTAAGAATCGGGTTTTAATGTCTCTATGACAGCGACTTAGTTTCATATTGGAGTGTAGAGGAAAGAATCGTGTAAGTGTATGTCTCACCCAGTACCCCCCAAGGCCAGTGCGGGTGGTCTCCGTCTGGACTCCACGCAGGAAGGGCAGATGGAAGTACTTGGCAAAAACCAGCAGCAACACACCTTGCATCCTTTGGGAGGTCACCTAAGGACAGCATAGCAGAAGACAGTTATGATTAACAAGCACTTTACATAATTCTAAAAAGTCACAGTATAAATTTGCAATTGGCAGCACCCTAATTCCAACTGACTGTAAAAATTGCGTGAGCTCAGTGGCGACCTTCTCCTGGTTCTGAACCACTTCAGCTCGCAGAATGGTACGTGAGAGCGCAATAACTACTTCAGAAGAAACAATGCACTTGAAGGAGGCGGTTTTCTAGTAAATGTCACTTGTTTGAAGGTCAGTTGTTTCCCTTTTCTCTGATGTGCAGTGGCACCATTTTCTGCATATTTTAATATTTTACAGAAGCACGTGCACAGGTCACAAGTAGCTTCGTGGATAAAACGTGCAAAATGGTTAACGTAAAATAATGCATGCTGTGCTAAGCTCCCCAATGGATATATGCTTTGATTATGCCCACTCCTATTCTCCTCATCCCAACTGCAGGCCAATGAAGCATAATCACACAGTCTGAAATGCCCCGTGGCCGGTAATGGATGCATACATCTCCACGTGACTGAAGACCCTCTTGCTTGTGTTATTTATTACTGGCTCGCAGTATACTTTATTTTCATGATGATATCTACTAAAACTGTGAAGATTACCAACTTTCCCCAACTCTTTTTAGTACGGACATTATTTTTTTCATGCGAATCTAACCATGGCCATAATATCTACCTAAAATACAATTCAGTGTAATTTACAACTATAAGCAGATGAATAAAGAATATCCCTGGTATTGTGTTCCTGTCAATATTGACTATTTTCAAGTTTTGGGTGTGCAAAAATTGTACTTTTTACATACTGAATGAGCATTATTCCTAATTCATGAATCCATAAAATGATAAAATCAAGCCTTGTTTTTAAATTTTAAATCTCTTCATTCGAAAACAAACAGGAATACAAAAGGTAATGAATGAGTCGAATTAGAATCAATGAAGTGGGAAAAAGAGGCCATTGAAATGAAAAACAATTATGATAATTGCAATAATATACGCTTTGTTTACCTGCATGCTTGTTTTCTTCCATGTTAAGGATTATACATTGTTGCATCTCTTTGCAGAAGGCAAATCCATAAGAGGATGAAAATTACCCACACAAACACTACTGATTGATTTTTCAAACCACATTGCACCCAAGAAAACCATCTCCCAGAGCACTTTTATCACTTTCAGCCATTAAAACCATTGCACATCACAGTAGTACAAGTCACAGCGGCCCCACCCTTCATGGCTACACATACTGCATGTCAGAAACTCCCATTGGGATTTGATTATTTCTTCATGTCAACCATACCAGCTACACTACACACAAACATACCAACACCAGTTGGCTGCTGGCCTAACATACCATGATGAAAAGTCAAGCATACTAACATTATATAATAGAATCTTCCACTCAGACTGACCATGAGATTTAGAAGACATCAGTTTTGTTGCCATAGGCCTTCTCAGCACAGACAACATTCTGATCCAAAAATAAAACGGCACCCAGGGAGACATTGTTGCAATCTTAGAGGGCGACAGCTGATTTACGCTCGCATAGATGATTACGCGGCTTGGCATGTTAAGAGTGCGGGCGACAATTCTTTCACAACAGGATACAGGAAACCCACCTACTATACATTCAATGGTATGTCAGTGCGAGGAAAGCACTTAACACGATTATGTTTTGTATACTAACTCCAACTTGACAATGTTCCATGTTTAAGATATTAAGATGTGCTATACAGTCAATATGATAATCAACAAGGTAACTGTGATAAGCAACAATTTATGGGATTCACGCCAATTAAAGAACTACATAAAAAATACAAGGTTCATATTTGAATTTTGATTTAACGGTTTTAAATCAAATTCTTGTATTGAGAACTATTTCTAATATTTTGCTTTAAAAATAAACAAAAAACTCAACTTTAGTCTTGTACTCTGCCAGTTAAGTGCTCAATATGCATCATCAAACCTAAAAATGAAAAATAAAACAAATGATAACTAAAATGACTCAATGAAACAAAGTAAAAAAAATGAAGTATCAATACTGACAAAGAATGCCATTTTTTTTGTCTGCAAAAAAAGATAAATTAAGATACTCAAACAAAGCTTGTGTCACTTTTGTATGTGGTAGTAAACAACGATATGATTATTAAAGCTCAAATCTAGACGGATACATTTTACTAGAATATAACTATTGTTTATGTGGTGTATTTACTGCACTTGCATTACAGGACAATGAATCAACTCTAGAAAAAAACATGGATGTGCAGATGATTAAATTGTAACAGGATTTATAGAGAAATAGGACTACAAGAAGACCAAGCAAGAATGAGCGCTTGACTGTGCCCAACGAGCCTGTCGGAGCACGGAAGATAGCGGACACGCTAACATTACACGCTTGTTATAAATCATCACTCCATTTGCTGCTCAGGGAACAAAATGGGTAGAGGCAGCAGCACCACCAAAGAAAAATGAGGCAACGAGCACGGGCCTCATCAGCCATCGTAAAGCAAATCTAAAGTCAAATAACATTAGAAATAAATGAGCACGTGTTCCTAAGCAGAAACCATTACTGACCAGCACATATCCAAAGGGGCTGAGTCTCTCCATGCAAACTTCGCTCCACTGGTCTGTGAAGAGGACATCTTTCAGTCGTTTGTTAATCATGGAGTTGACTTCCTGCAGTCTTGGAGACACATGACAAAACGCACACGAGGTGAGCAGGAGAGCCATTGATCGTCTCATGGATTAGCATTTACGACAAGACCAATCACCATTAAGGGCCTCAATGTCGGGCCACAACAACACTCACCCGATGATGTACATGTCTGTGTTCCCATCACCGACGTTCAAGCCCAACAAGGAGGTGATGTCGTCTGGAGGTGTGGCTGATCCCACATTCCAAGTGATGATGTGAACCCTGCTGGTCAAGACACTTATCAATCATCTGCTTTTATCACGGTAGAGAGAAAGATGCCTTGGCTATGCGTTATTACTGCATGTCTGCCTCCAGAAATATTTCAAAGGTTAATTATTTGGGAATTGTGTCAATAATTTGCAAAATTGAAAGAGGCGCTCGGTAAAAGTCATTTTGCCTACGGATCCCGTTTGCTTTCGGTGTTGAGTTAAATTTAGGTTTTTTTCAGGCTGAAACTTCTCAGACAAAATATTTAGCTGATGGTGAATGTTGAAGAAAAAATATTTATACACTTTAGATAAAAAACACCAACAAATAGATAGCAGAATTAGAAATGTTTGCATGAACATTAATTTACATCTCCTGCGGACCACTAGAGGGAGATCAGGTCGCTCTAGTGGTACTTGTACTGCTTTAGTGCCTTTGCTATTGAGAAAGTGTGTGGGAGCATAACTTGCCTGAAATCTTCCACATTCTGGGATTGAGTATCAGCTGTGCCAGCCACGGACAGAGCTCTCTGGGCGTGGAGGTTCAAATGAGAAGGTAAAGTCTTCTTGGCAGCTGGATGAGGCACTGAAGCAGCTCTGACCGCATGGTGCCCAGGACCCTTTGGGCCAGATTTGAGACCGGGACGGTCTCCAGAGGTCCTGATAGACTGGCCGGAAGTGGCTTTGGCCCGACTTGTCGCAGCGCCATCTGGTTGGCATCCATCCAGATCATCTTCTTGTGTGGGTTCTTCTTTGGGTTCACATACGTCAACTGAACCTTCTACCCTGGCGCTTCTCTGAGGCCGACGAGGCCTGGCAACAGCAACGGGTAGCCCGGTGGTGGCCTCAGATGTTGAATCTGAGGGTGGTGGAGTGGCACTTTCACGTGTTTTTGTGTTTTCTGCTTCACCGGCTTGCTCTGTTAGCATTTGGCTTTGGATCGGGTTGTCCGGGTTCATTGTCTGTGATGTCTGTCGCACAGAGGAGAAAAAAAATCCATCAGTCCAATTGTGTAGAAGACTTAACACACTGCACAGTATTGCGCCAAATCAGCAAATCCTCCAAGAAACAGTAAGCATCTAAAGTAAGGATTTAATGGGAAAACATTTTGCTTACTCTCCCTCCATGCATAGATACCATTTTATTTGAATGGAATTCAGAAAATATTGAAACAACATCATCAACAACCAGTGCCACAGAACATATAGTGCAGTATTTACAATTCAGTGTGTACTGTAGTATGGTATATTATTTTTTTTTTCTTTTTTTTTCCCACATACAAGTCAACTGAGTTCACTCCGTTGACCCAACAGGATGCCCTCATTAGTCATTGAGACTCTCCCCTGCCATGTCTTATTCCCTGCTGTCTGAAAACACAGTATGAAATGCTACATAACACACAGCAACACTGTGTGTGTTTTGTAGCGGAATAAAATGAGACCAGTACACACTGCCCCCTTTTTCTTAATATGTCTGCTTTTCCGGCAGAACCAGGGACATGGCTCAGTCCCTTTATATCAGCTAGAAGCACCTGACAAACACTAACACATCACACGCACCAGGAGAAGCTGCTTCAGTGACAACATGGCACAAGTCCAAAATATAAGAGAGAGTAGTGGTAGCAAATAAGTGTGGGGAAAAAAAACTGAAAGATCATTTAGTCTATTTAATCCTTTAATAATAAATGTATCTCCCATGTTGAACAATGAGAACTCCAATGCACAATGGTGATTTAAATCATCACCAAGTATGAGAAAATATGATGATCTTGATAAAAAAAAAAACTTGATACACCACAAACAATAGAAAACCATTAAGATGCAATCCAATTTTTAATTGTTAGATTCCCTTTACAAATAATTAAAAGACATGATTCTATTCTTGAGGATAAGAGCTAAAACAGTCAATTAACTTTAGGAGCTTGGCAATTGAAGCCTTATTTAAAACTAGAATCAATAGTCTTTTTAATATAATTATGAGTATTGTGTCTTGTCAACATCTACAATAGATATGTGAATTAAACCAAAGAACCACAACAAAATGTGGTGTTTCATGACCATGAATGACCTTGAAAAGACGGTCGTGAATTGACGCAGAGCTCCACAGACCCACATGCCGCCCTTATCGTACTCTGGCTCCATGTGTGACTATTCGGGAATGGTGGACAATTGTGCTCACGTGGCAGTGGGTGGGTCCGACCGGATAAGAAAAAGCATAGAAGGACAGTTTTGCGAGACATCCCATTTATTGGCTCCTTCGATGTATAAATCACATCCTTGGGGCACAGTCTATTTCTCCAAGATTTAATCCCCATTTCTCTATTTTTATTGTCTGTAAATCGTCACATTCCCATCGCTATGGAGTTCCATTCTACCTACAGTCTATGGATTCAATCTCATGGCTGATTTTCGTCACCTAGTTGCTAGGTGTTTTACTTTTATGTTCCATCTCATCTCTTATCTTTTTCACCCTCGTCATCTCACAAGAGGAAGTCCAGAGGTTTGACAAATGATTAACTTCGACTTTTTTCAATCAACACTAGTTCCTGAAAAATGTCATTTACGACACCAATGCCAGGTAGGGAGTAAACAGGGGTTGCAATGAATTAGCATTCAAAACAATGAGTCAAGGCTAAATAATGTCGAGAATGAAGTGGGAAAATGACAACAACATTGCAACAGAAGGACATTTTTAGGTCAGGTAAAGCTAAACTGCACACAGTAAAATTAACATTAAACGCTGTTCAAACACCCCGCTATTTTTCCCCTTTTTAAAATGTATGTCACAGCAAGAGCAAAAATATTTTCCACACTGGGAACAGGCAGGACAGATTAGCATTTCCCATTCCACGCACGTCTGCAGACGAGAGAGCGGAACAATTTGATAATAACAAATGTGTCATGCTGTTTACATGCCCGCTCCTGAGGGCAAGGAGAGACAGAAGTGGAGAATGATGTAGAACAACTCAAGGAAGGCTCCATCTAGCTCCATCTAGCCCTGCTGAGAGCCCCAGGTAGATTTCTGACAACAATGATGGCTTTCAATGACTAATGATGGCTATATATTTTAGTTTGTTAGTGGTTAACGAATACTTGCAGGCAGACTACGGCCATTGGTATCTGACAATGCTTGGGAATTGAGCTTATTAGAGTAGCTGTTCGCATAGATGGAGATGCCTGATGTTTAAATTTGACATAGCAGTGTTGTCATTTCGGGCCTCCGAGGGCCATGTGTCCCAGTGAGGAGGACATTAATTTTGACCTTCAAATATAGCACACTGTAACAGCTAGATATGTCCCTCAGGTCTTAGTGCCGAACCCTTTGAACAATTTTTATGCTATTTGGAACAACATGTTCCAGATCAGCTGTAGATTTGGTGACAGGATGTCAAATCTAATTAGTACATCGTAAATTGTCGTCTGTGTGTCCATCCGCTTTCTCCAGTGGACGTCTTAACTCAATTTCGCAAAGCAAATAATGATTGAGACTGACCTAGTAGCATCTTTACTTTTTGTAACAAAGTATTTCACTTCATTCTGACACAATTACTTCAGAGCACAATTAATTATGTCATCAATTCTACATGATAAGTACCCTTTTCAATAATCATAATGAAGTAATACACCCCTGGCTAAATTTATTTACGTCCATGAAATTCCAATGAGTTATGAGAAATGTTTTGGCAACACGTTCAAAATCGCAACCTCAGAACTGTATTGACAACGTCAGCAGAAATCCTCATATCAGAAATTTATTGAGAATGTTTTTGTGCTAGCTAACTGTCAAGAAACACATTAAAAATATCAGCACACATTGGTATTAAAGACAGATTCATTCAATTGTATCCAATTTAGAGACCAAAATAATTGGCCTTGAAGCCTAGATATTGTGGCTCTTGAAAAACCAGATAATGAGTTCTAATTGTCACTCATCTGAGCGGAGGAACTAGAGTGCACAGACTAAAACGCGAGTCAAGTGCAAGTAAGCACAAGTCTGCAAGATGCTGAGAAACTACACACCAAAGTCACCTGACCGCCCTCCATGTTGCTTCCTGTCAAAATCAAATAAAAGGCATTGCACAAGTAGAACATCTTCCCATCATTTACTTCTCCTGAGGAAGTGAGTGAATTATAATCAGGGCCAATTCAACTCGGATGAAATGAACTACTAAAACAGATGACATCACCTGGCAATTAAAAAAAAAAATTAAATGTTTGTATGACACATTAGGTTGCTGCAAACCCTGGCCAACCACACTGCATATAATGCAAATATGTCTTGTCAGGCCCTCATTGAGCCAAACTCTTAGTATGACCCCAGGTCAGGGCTAATTTGTATATCGCGAAAGGAGTGACTAATCGTCCCCGACGGCTACGATTTTGTGCAGCCTAATTACAGAGTGGCTTCAAGGACATTTGAATGATTGGAGAAAGAAGATGAGGGTCATTTGATTCCTTGTCTTGCCATTATGCCATTTGAGTCCAGGCCTATACATTAGATACGAGCAGATAAAAAGCTTGATGGTAAGAACACATCATAACTATTGTTGAATTATCATTAAAAGCTATTTTGAGCTTTGATTTGATATTCTTTCAGTGTAGCTTCTCGATTATTGATGAATAGACACCCACCCTAGACACTTTCATTTCAAGGTTTGGAAAATATGGAAAGTTTGTCAAGTTACATTAAATATCTAAAAATCTAATTTCCCCAATCTTGACTTGAGCTCACAAAAGTGAATGTCCTGACGGTAATAAAAGATGAGGCCTGATGCAAAATTATTATCTTCAATCATAACTGCAATGTACATCCCTGAATGCTATCAGTATTAAATTAAATCGAGGTAGTTTCTGATTGGTTGTTTTATTGTCCGATGCAGCAATATTTCACAAATGATTAAGAACAAGATCAAGCCAGATATTTTCCTGCAGCTGATTTTTGTTATGATCTACAGTCAAGTCACAATAAAATTCCCATTAAAATCTGACACAAAGAATGTTTGTGTGTTTGTGTCTGAATAAAAAATTGCAAGCAGTGCCATCAAGAATATGAAATAGGATTTGCATAAATTATGCACTGTACTGAGCATGCCTGTTGTATTTAAATATCACAGCAAAAACAAAAGCAACAGATCTGTGCACATGAACGACACTGCATTATAAATACAAAGATGACGCAGGCACGCATGCGGGTGTTTATATTCGTCACTTACCTGTTTCGTGCTGATGGTTAAAAGCTGATATTTCTTCAAATGTGCCCCCCAATACCTCCCCTCAGGTTGACCAGTGATGACAAGATTGCTGGTGGCAGCATCGGCATCCCAGCACTTGTCTGTTGTCCTCGATCGAAGAGACTAAAGGGGAGAGGTGGATGGAGACAGTCGGCCAAGGCAGCTGGAAGGAAGGAAGGAAGGCAGGAAGGCAGGCTACATCTCTCGGGGACCCAACCATCAACACCACCGCCACCCTTGCCACCACCACTACCTCCCTCCTCGTCTTCCTCCGCCTCCTCCCCGCTTAAAGAGACACAAACACCGCTGCTGTTACCGCCGAGTGTCCTTCAAACCGGTCTTTATTCTACACTACTTCCGGAACCCACCGTTGAAGGACACTCGTCTGCCCGATCCGCACCGTGACACCGACTCTGCACTCGACCCTCACAGTCAAGTCACATCAACGGCTTCCGTTTATGAGTGAGCCGATCGTCGACTGCAGGCCGGGGCATGATTGGACCGAGATAACAGAAACTAAGGCGTCTATACGGTGGCGATTGCTCGACGGCGAAGTGAAACCACACTGCCCTCCGGTGGTCATCATTGGGAAGTGTAGAGTCATCACTAAGTGACAGTGGAAGTCACTGTGAAAAATAAATAAAGTTGAAACCCCAAGTAGACTTGATCATAAGTTTCATAACACAAAAATAGCAATATGCATGCACTAACACTCAGATCCCTAACATTTTAAGGGTGATTGGCCACAAATAACAGAGTAGTAGCTATTTTAAGCTATATTAGCTATTAATCGTATCTGACGGAAACAAGTGCAGCACCAAGAATAAATGCAAATGTATTGCTAGAATATACTCACCACATTGTGTTCTGATCTGGGCACAGATGACAAGAGCAATTAAATAATAATATACTCAATCAGCCACAAGACAAAAATGTAAAAAATCCAATACATTCTGGCTCTGAGGATCAATGGGTAAAAATACCATCAATATACTTCTAGAATTTCACTGCGATCGGTTCACGATTATCCATGGAGCATCAATTTTAGTCAGTGTGCTCCCCAAGAAGAACAGCAACTAAACTTGTCAGATCTCCCAGCGGGCGGTGCAAAAACACGTGTTGTTATCGTAATAATTGGAAGGGGCGTGGCTGTGCTGACCTCTTGGAGTTCATTCCTGCTTTTTCTTGGGCGACATCATGGACTCCGCCCACTTTCTTTTGCTGGAAAACCTTGACGTGGCACGCGATCCGGACGTGACATCAGCACGACGGCTTGTCTTCACTTCTGATCTCGGATCTTCATCAGGTTGCGGCATCTTGCAATCGCAGCGATGTGGCTGATCTTTCTCAGCCTGATCTCCTTCACGTCCTCCGAGGTGGACATCAACAAGCTGGACGGCTTGGCTCGAGCCAGGGTGGAGGTATGCAACATTACTCGGGTGGCTTGCAAGATCAGGAAAGAGCGATCGAAAGGAAATTTCTGCGCTTCGGACGGCCAATCAATACGTGGAAAATCAATCAAAATGAAATCTAATGCAAGTGCGATTCACTCGTTAGAGTAGACATCATGTCCCGAGTTACTTACACGTTTGGGTCTGGAAAAGAAAACGGTCATAAACAGTTATAATTACCCATTGTAGTGGTTTCGCACTGGGTTTTGTGTGCGTGTGTGCTCGATTTCTTACACGTTAACGAATGTACTGTAATGAAATACATAGATATTTTTGAATGCCTTTGTCATTATACAGGTATAATGGGATATGCATGAATAATACGCCCCCCCCCCCCCTAAAGTAGTGGGAATATATTGTTATTGGATATCTGGCTTGCCTCCACAATTGAACAAAAGCATGCCACTTGCCCCTTTTGTTGGCCTGGGAACGCCCGGAACTTGAAACCAATTCTTCCCTTTCCCTAAAGTAGGTTGGTTGCCTTTCCCGCAGGGAATGAAAAGCATGAATAGAAATTATATAATCTTACAAAAATGAGGGTTTTCTGCCCTTGGGTACATTCTTGGGTGAGCTTGAAATAAAATAGGAGCCTTGAAGTTGAAGAGCAAAATTCCCCGCGTTCATGACAAAAAAAGCATCTTTTTTTTAATTTAACACTATTACGCTTTTGTTTGTAACCTACTAACGACACCAAAAAATGTGGGTGGATACCGGAGTACCCAAAGAAAACCCACAGACAGAACATGCAAATTCTATACCGTGAGCACCTCCTTGTGATCGAACACTCGTCAACAATGTGTTTCTATAATGATATTTCTTTCCAGTCATGCGGTGGATGACAGTTGAATAGGCTCAGAGAGGTAAGATTTGTTCTGTAATATGACATGAGTCTATAACAAACACTGCTTATTAAATATGTTAAATCATGTCACTCTTTGTTTACAGGTCAAAGCCTTTGTGGTCGACGACATCCCTCTTTAGTATCCTTTCCAGAAGTACTACACCTTTACAAATCAGTCATAAATATATGTATGGACAATTATTAGTGGATTCTTTTGATGCACATCTATTAGGGGTTTGTTTTTTATAATGTGGTTTTTAGGCCTGCCAACGAAAAGATGTGGGACATAAAGCAAGGCTATTTTTTGTTCCGTTTTATTTAACAGTTTGGCTCCAAATGTATATTAAATGGTATGAGTCAGTGTATACTTCAGCACAGCCATGTGCATTATTGTATACTGCACAATCCTTGACCAGAACCCTTCAGCCATAACCTTGTGATGAAGCACATTCCCGGGGCCGATCCTGAGCTAGTCCTCCTGAACCATTATTATGAGGAGCTTCAAGTAAGTACTGTTCAATCGGCAAATGTTAGGGCCCAAAATAGTATGCTAATATTTTTGCCTTTTTAGCGCCCCCAATCTGAGCAGCTGAGTAGTTTTATTTTAAACTCATCAATTTTTTTCTCCTCAGAGAATAGCCTTGTCTGACATGACGCGCAATGAGATCAATGAGCTTTTAGGCAAACTGGGTTTCTACAAGAAGGCTGAGGCCAACAGCGAAGTGCCAGAGGAGTTTCGCTTCTCCCCCGCCAAAGATAGCCCCTTTGCAAGTGAGTCAGTGTACAAGGCCGCCACTCCAACCGGCGCCCCCTCAGAACCGGAGCACACTGACTTATAACAGTGCTACAATATGGGAATCCTGCTACACAAGCCTTGCAGAATTTGGAATAGTCGAGGAACACTCTTCAGTAACGACGAGCATTGATTGACAGTGTACCGTTTTCACTCTTAAGAACGCCTCACTTGTGTCCGCTTGTGCTTGCTTCCGACCCATCGAATGAAGCTCCAGGCAAAAAATCTGCTGATTGGCCTGATGCTGATGCTACTTGTGGGTAGGCAGGTAAATACAAAAAGATTCATGTGTCACCACTGAAGAAGAACATTTTTTTTTCTTAAATAACATTATGGTCTTAAAGAGAAACCAAACCTGATTTGCTGTTACAGGTTTACTGAAACACTTGTTTAGTTGCAGAATGTGACATTTAGATCATAAAGAACACAAAACTTTGTTTCCTCTGCTTTAATAAATTCACATTGAAGTGCGCTTGGTGCACAGAAACATGAAATTGTGTTTGAGCTCTTGTGGAAAGTCTCTTATCTTGGTAGTTCTGAAATATTAAATATTTGTCTCAGTTTTCTTAAGATCTACAGAACAGAGTCAATACATTTTGTTTCATCCAAGATCTTGAAACACTGCAAACTATAGATATGAAAACAACTTCTAATAATGTTTAAGAATATCTTTTGCTGTAAAATATACATTGGTTAGTTGTTTGAACAGAACTGAATCTCATCAGAACATCACTGTGGTTTTCCGCCTCCAAAATCTTCCTTTTTTCTCCTAATAATTCATTATTTTAAACAAACATGCATATTGACGATGGTGTCAAGATTAATAATCTGTCATCTTGACACACAAAGACAGTACACAAGTTTAGTCCAATCCTGATGCCTATTTTCAGTAGCACAGCTGAGCTTACATTGATATGAATACAGATTTAAAGCTATTAAAAAAATAACCTCAGTGTGAATGTATTAAAATAATAATTAAACACTAACACCCCAAGGAAAATAATTTAAATCTTAATATAAGGATCGGAATTGAATCGGTAGGGAAATAAAATTTGAAGTACCAACATTAAACAGAAATACCGCAGCATGATACTTAGTTTAGTTGTACTGATGACATTGAAATACAAAAACAAATGTATAAATAAGTTAAATAGCGAAGTAGTGCGTGTCACTAGCATTGGTATGACTGAATTTTAAACAGGAACAAAATGTGTGGGTGCTCTTTAAAAAAAATGGGGAGAAAAAGGTTATACATATTTAAAAGATAGCTTCTTTAAAACTATCATTCTGGGAGGGAAAGAGCAACATAGCTGACAGAAATATTTAACACACTCACGCACACAATCCTCCCTGCGTTGTTCATTAGCGAAGGTGTGACCCGCCACACCGAGGTTGAACGTTTTTCCACATCGGTCAAAGGTCATAAGGTCGACCCATGGCCATCTCGTGCCTGCGAAGGTGGTTGACCAAAGACTGCACGTAGGTGAATACACACTTGGAGTCGGGTTTCCTTCCCATGATCATCATGTCCTCCACTTCCAGCAGAGGCATGCACTTGGCGAACGTCCTGGGGAGACAGAAAGCGTGAGCGGGACGAGGACGGCGTCTGTTTTGCTGGCGAAAATCGAACTACCACATGAGACGTATAGTATGTAGCTAATCAATTACTAATGGTAAATTTGAAATTGTTCGTAGGGATCGAAATATAGTGTCTAAATTCAAAACAAGGTACAGTAAAGCATTACACACCTTCGCCACCTGGTGTCAGTATCCGTAGAAAATGTACTGTATATCATAAATGGCAAGGTCTGCCCTACAGCATGAGAACATACTGCAAACATCAACATCTTAAAAAGAGTCCTGGATGAGTCATCCAGTTTAGGCATGCACCACAGGCATTCACCATTCCTGCTTTTAAAAGCATCTTTAAAAGGTTTTGAAAGCCTAATGCATAAACACGTGTAAACTATCACTTGATTAAGAGAAAACCACAAACTTTCCGAAGATTTTTTTCCCCCTCCCTGTTTTGTCTCCGACGCCGTCTGTTTGAAACATATGAAAACATTTTTTCCTTTAAGAGTGTTTAAGAACAGGTCGGCCTAGCCAGATGCTGCAGCCCAATTTTGGAAAATTTCACTAAAGGACATGTGCATACCATAGTTGGCTCTTTTCCTCAGAAAATGGACAACATGTCTTCCTTGAATATAAATTTTGCTCACAAAACGTTCACATATTTTATGATAACCACCCGAGGCTTTGTTTTCCCTCTCTCACCATGCGTTCACTTTTAGGCTCGGGTGCGACTTTAGGAGGAGTTTTTGGTTTTAACCAGGCCCTTGGTCACCAGACCCCTGTAGAACTCTTGCAGGTACGTGTACACACACTTCCAATCGGGCTCACGCATCTTCACCATGTCATCCACGTCCAGCAGCTGCGGACAATCCAAAAGTTTCCTGCGCCCGGCAAAGAACGGGAAGATGGAGACGGACAGAAAGGAGGAAGAAAACGACAGAGGGATGGAAAAAAGGGTATAGAAACACAGAGGGAGGACAACAACAGGTGGAAAAGACATTAAGGACATAATACAGATAATGCAGTGAGCAGCCATGATACATCAGTGGACAGACATCAAACAACATAACGTTTTCAGTGTTCATACAAACTAGCATTGTGTTCACATGCTTTATCAACATAACTATATTCTATCACACACGTGGCATACAGTACAAAAAACATAAAAAGATAAACACAAATATCAAATGAGCATTGAGTGATGGTGATGTAGTCTTTTTCTTTGTTATTTTGGCTAAACAATACAATTGTAAAAGTGACTAAAAGCACATTTGTGAATGTGTGTGTGTATGTGTGTGACAACAAAATGCAAGTGGGGCAGAACATGTGAAGCGTGCACATCCATACACACAAGCACACAAATGGTGACTGTGGTTGAGTGAGAGTCTAGAAATCATGGGGATGTGGTGCACGTGGGTGACGTCACAGGTATATATGATATGATAAAACGACGGGGATTCGAAATGATGTGGGAAAAGGAGAAGAGAGCAGACGATTCCGCAAAAGGCTGAAGGTTGGATGTTTGGAGGGATTTTTTTTTAGACCTGGTAGTTCACCGAGTTACCTTCAAGTCTGTAGTTTAGCAAGGTGATGAGATGGCGGGAGTCACGGTGGGGACTTGTGTAGGACAGATGAGGAAAGGTGGTTTAGGGGTATTATTTTAGTAGTAGTTGACCGGCTAAATTTGCCTTGTGTTGATATAGTTATTGTCCTTGCTTAATATTTCAAAAGTTTCCATTCCAACAATGCTTATTGACTATTTTACTTCCCAATTTAAGGTCATCTGTTTAATATGCAGCGTGAATCTGTCAGTCAGAATGCTATGTAATCTATAAGGACACTATGCTAATGACGTTTTTAATATATTATATCAAAATCCCTTTAATGCCATAAACAAACAAGTATTTTTATAGTGAATTTGTTGGTTCCATTGCCGTGTGATGTATTCATAAGCCACTGAGAAAACCAAAAAGTAATTCATATGTATGGGAAAGGCCCGCAGTCAAAACATCAAATGGAAATAATAACGGTCTTTTTTTTCCTGCTTTTAGATGATGTATTCTGTTATTGCATGCGTTTCTAGCCTTGAAATGCCACGTTAGAACTCCCATAAATTGAGAATGTAGCTATGCTGTTGAATGTGTAAACAAAGGCGCTGTATTCGCTTGGCATTTTAACGTGCAAATCCACTGCTTTTGAAAATCATAAAAACACAGTTTTACGGCTTTCTTTCTTGCCCCTTATGTTTTGTGACTATATAAGGTTAAAAAAAAACAATAACGGAAAAGCATGTATCAGTCATTCACCATCGACTCAGTCAACCATGTTTGGACTCACTCTGCCTTACTGAAGGCCACCTCAAAGTTGTGCCTGCGGTTGCTGGGAATCAAGGTGCTGTAATCAAAGGCCTCTGGAAAGAAATTGTGTACCAGTGCACAGAATGCCATGCCGTCACTCCAGCTGGATGAAAAGTTTTGTATATCCACATGCTGTTCGAGAGACAGAAGACAGAGCCACTTAAGTGATGGAAACATTCTTCGGATGCTTAGATATTATCCCGGCCAAGGGTGCATTAGCAGGTTGGGCTCGGCTTTTTATTGGGTGGCAGAAAAGGAGAGTGGCGGGTTTTGGCGACCCACCTCGTATGAGCGCGTCTTGGCACGACACCAGTCGAGCAGCATCTGCTTGATGGAGTTGGCGTTAGGAACACCAAAGCTGGTGGAACGTTGCACTCTGTTTACTTTGGAGACGGCCTGATGGGGGCTTAAGACCAAGGTTTGTGTCAATCATCTTTTTTGCATTCTTTGCTCAGTCGGTCTCGGTGTTTATCCTCACCCGCCTCCCTCCTTCTCCAGCTTCTCGATCATGGCTTTGCGGGCCTGCATGGCTGAGGACTTGGGCAAAGTCTGCGCCCTCATCAGCTCTTTGCGCCTCTCGGCTTGCCTTCGCTCCACCGCGGCCAACCCGCCGCTGCGAGACGATGACTCATCCTCACGATCAAACACACTAAAAAAAAAAAAAAAAAAAAAAAACGTGTAAACATTCGTGAGGAAAAGATCAGTGTTTCAACTATAGGCTTAATAGATGACAAACAAAACACTTTTCTACACACATACAACTCACCTTCCTACTTTTTTGCTTGCATTTGAGGAGGATGAAGATGAATAGCTAAAGGATTTAGACTGGACCGTTCCTCCTAAAACGTAATAAGAATGTTTCAAGAAACCCAAATGATATATGAAGTGCATATGAATGAATGAATTTTGGAAGTCATAAGAGAGAATAAGGGGAAACTCACTGTCACTTTTCTGCATGTAGCTGGACTCAACAACAGTGCTGCGAGATGATCTACTGCCATCATCTAAAGAAAAAAAACACTGAATTTGGATAATTGAAAACTGTAGTTCTTAATGTTTTTCACAGGATTAATTCAATGGCATGGTTTTAAGGGGGAAAAAAGACATGGAAAATGTACCAGACTGAGCAAAACGGTCTGTCTTGGTGACTTGGCTAAGGGTGCAGCCATCCGCAGACTTCTCCACCTTCCTCATCACCACTTCTCCGACTCCAGCACGACTCTTGTTTGAACGCTCGTCCCTTTGTTGCCGGAGCTCTTGGAGACGAGTCTCGCGTTCTTTTTCTCTCTGGTCTGTAGAAGAAAATGACAAAACAGAGTCAGGGGATTAAATTAGCAGACAAAATGATCAGCAGAAGATGAAACGGCTTATTGAATATCGGCACGAATGAACATGAAAACCTTTTTGTCGTGATTGGCAAACACTACTCTAAAACAAACCAAAAAGAAGATTAAAAAAAAAAATCATGCATCACCCTAACTTGCAATGCACAATAAAGGGATATGCACCTTGCTGCATTGTAAGTCTTGTAAAATGATGGGATGGTGCAAAAATCACATGCACACAAAATAAATTCTGTAAGTAAAATAGCTGTTAAACTGCACTGCAAGCCAACCAATCCTACCTATTTCCTCTTGAGTACACCCCAACATGGCCTCTAAAAGCAGAGTGGATAAAAATATGTTCCAAATGACCACAGACTCATTAAAAAAAGGGAAGACATTTTGCCTTGGTGACTCTTGGTAGTAAATTAGATCGAAAAAAAAGAAGAGCTATTCTTTCATTACCTCTCTTTTTCTTACGAAGGTCCCGCATGGCTGCCCGGATCATTTTCCTCTCCTCGAAATCTTTGGACTCATCAAGCTGTTGGATGATATACAAGTAATTACAAAGAGGGGTTAGTCCTCACACGGCGGGGGTCGAAATTGTTTACACATACTGCACTGATGACAAAGTGCCAACAGACAGCAACAGTCTGGGAATTTTCCAAATATAACCCAGTTGAAAGGATTTACTGCACATACACTAACCCTGTCTGTATCTGTTGTATTTGTAATTAAGTAGGCTTATAAATCATTCCAAATTACAACTCGGGTGCGAAATACCATTTTATCGAGAAGCTCTTCATCCTCGATGGCAGCCAACTGGTCAGCGTTTAGTTTTGCAGGACACTCCTCAGGACCGGACTGAATTGTGGAACCGTTTGGGATGTGCCCTTGAACTGAAGGCCCGGATGAAAACATTGTCTCCGTGGCGGCGACAGGCTCCGTCTCCATCTGAACGAGATAAAACATGCATAATGAGGGCTGCAGAGTTACTTTTGAAAATGTTTTTATTTTTGAATTGTGACCATAGATGGATTTTACAGTTTCCTAGCCTCAAGTGCAGCTTTTATCATTATTCCACAGGGGTGATATTAAAGAAACACAAGTACAGTCTGTTGACATTTATAAAGTAATAGGCACAGGGGAATTTAGGTGAACACCATAATAGGCCCGGATCAAAGGCTACATCTTTCCCTCCTTCTGATAATCTCTTCTAAGAAAAAGACTCCCCGCTCCACGTAGTAGCTCTTTATTTGTTCCACTCTCTTGCTCCGTACGGCCTTAGCAGAAAGAGAGAAAGAAAGGACAGGAGAGTAAGTTGGTCATTAAGTGTGACGGGCAGTGCGTTTGCAAATGTGACATAGCTGCCAGGAGGTCACTGTTTACTTGACACCATTCAACCTAGCGGATGGGAAAACGGACAATAAGAAGAAGTGGAAGTCATTCTAAAATTTTGCACCAAGTGGAGAGTTTTCAGCTACCAACTATAGTAAAAAAAACCACAAGGACGAAAGAACATTCTTTTGACCAAATAAAGAGAATGAACTTGTGCACAAATCTGACGTGTTGAATAATGTGGTAGATGAAAACATCGGCTCAGCGCCAATGGCAACAAAAAAAGGAGAAAAAAAAGAAGGATAAATTTACTTTTGAGCCTGGTTGTAAAGCATAAATATAGAAAAATAAACACTTCAAAGCACACCTAGCTGCTGGATAAAGCTGGAAATCCAAAGTTGGTTGCAGTTGGAAAAAACAAGACTATAATAAGACAGCAGGCTTTTCTTAGGATACAAAACGTATCACACTTAATGACCGAATATAATGTTCTTTTGAACAAGTTGTACTGTAGTTTTCAGTAACTGCTTTTTGCATAATATGAAGCTGGGAAAGATTAGAGATGAGGAAACTACCTTGGTGTAGTTGTTGGGAAGGAAACGCCTTAGGCGGTTACCAAAGTATATTCAGTGACCATGAATACTAAACAAAACCCCTCTTCACATAGTTCTGAATGTCTGTGGAAGACCACTGTAACTACAGCATGTGCTTTGGGCATTGTGGGTCAGGCTCCAGATATAACTCAAACAACTGTCATCATCCACTTTTCTATAAAGGCCCCAGCCTGGCCAGGTTTCCTCAAAGTGTAGAAAAGCCGCTAACGTGTGATCACTGTTGACCAAAGCTGTGTGAACTTGTGGCCCCTGAGACTGGGTGGACAAGAGTCACTTGGACATAAGGAATGTTTGGGTTGCAGTGAGGCCAAACAAGGCCTTTGAGTTCAGCAAAGAGAATGTGCAGAATGGTAGAAAGGAAAAAAAAATCAGAGCAATTTTGGTGACGCAACTCAAATTTAAGGCAGTTTGCCAAATTCGGTGTTGTAAGTTGAATGGAGTTGTGAAGAAAAAAAAGTTATTTTGTGAGATCAAACATTGAACATTTTAACAGTCCTCTAAGTCCATCTCCTGTTAGGTAGGTAGCACCAGTCAGATGCTCAAAATAAACCTGTCATTATGGGCCTTTTCAGAAATATTGCACTGTTGTCGCCATAACTCTAACGATAACCAGCCAAGATCTATTCAGTACTTGAGAATATCGGGAGGTGATTTAAAAAAAAAAAAAGAACTTTAAGATTAAAACAGTTTCATTAATGGTGCGGGGTTAAAAACAACTCATGGCTTTTGCCAACACTGCCACCAATAGGCTGCAATGACCTTCAAAACCAGAACTCTCTTACAATTAAACACAGAGGTTATCATGTGTACCGTGTTGCTGTTCCCTGAAGTGTTTCCGATGAGGGAGGGAGCCGAGAGTGAGCGGCAGGACGCAAAGGCTGGAGGGTGAGAGACTGGTCCTGGCTCGGGCTCCAATGCCGGTTTTGTGTCGGGATATTTTGAAGCAGATTCCGGGTCTTCTGCCCTATTTCTACTTTCCGGGGTTTCGACAAGGGTTTCACTATTTGAGTTTTCCTCACAGGCTGTATTAAGCGCATCACTCTGCAATGGTGTATCACTCGATGGTGAAATGGAGATGACACCTTGTAAAAGCTCAGGAAGCCCCATTGCCTGGCAAAGAGCCTCTACTTGCTTCACCAACCTGTCCTGTTGAATCCTCAAGCTCAAGTTCTCCTCTTGCAAACTGCTCAACATTTGGGCCAAAGGCACCACTTGAACTTCGGCTTGGTCGAGCCGTACATCCACTTGCTGTCTAAATTCCTTGAGGTCAGCATGGATCTCCTCCACCACACTTCTAAGTGCTTTTGCAAAATTCCTCTCACCAAACTGCTCTTCGTCATAGTCTTGCTGCGAAAGGAGATCACCAATGACTTCCTCTAAGCCAGATGCCGAACAAGGACTATCTGGGCCACCTAATGCCTCTGGTCCCTCAGAAGCTGGTAAGAAGTCCAAGTCAACCCCAGGCATCTCAGCAAAAACTAGCTGACTGGTTGACACCAGAACTTTCAGCTCCTCCAAAAACCAGAATTCTCCCTAAAAGCATCAAAGTAAAATGTATTCCGACTAAATTCAGGTTTTGATTAAAAAAAAAAAACAGCCGGTAAGTGTTCTTGTTCTTTTTCTAAGACCTGTCATATAGCACATGTTCTTTATACAGCCCACAAACCAGCCCTCTTCAATAGCACATTGTGTGCCAACCAATGAGCATGTAAGGAATCTCACAGTCAAGGCAACAGGACTCCCAACCCCTTTTTCCAGGTGCCCCACACATGCCTATTTTTGTTTGGCTCATGCATTATTCCATTGCGGCAGTCAGCTGTGCATAATGGCGGAAGCCCAAGATTACTCAATAGTCTCATCATTTTATAAATACGAAATAAACCAAAAACGTCATCAACCTTTATGTTCCAGATTTGTCAACAAAAAACAAGACTGGTCCATACAATGCAGTCTAATATATGAGACTTTAAAAAAGAAACAGTGTCCCGATATGCAGAAATTTTTTTTTCTTTCTAAATGTTTACATTCGAGCAATTGAGAGAAAGTGTCTTGGACTCTAGGTAAAGTAACATTTTGCTGCCTTCTTATTAAATATAATGCGAAGCTCAGAAAACCACACAAGCAACCAAAATATGTCTCTTAAACCTGAACAAGTGGAATGAAGGACAATAAGGGATCTAAAAGTTTCCAGTGAGTAGCAACTACAATGTACAGTATGTGAAGTGGTTAGTTAAGCAGCATGTGTCAGAGATGAGTGGTATTTTAACAATGGGGTCATCACCCCACTGTGCAAATCCACAACAAGCCATCATTGACTTGTAGACCACTGGAGTCCAGAGTTAACACAAGTAGCATGCTACAAATATGAACTAGGACGCTAGAAAGAATATGACTTGTCTATCATCACTCTTTCATGACATTTGTGTTCAAAAAACGGTTTAGTGAGAAGAACAGAAACAGCTGAGGCATTAATATCCACTGTCTGTTTGCGCCTCAAGGCATTTAGCCATCCCAATTGATCCAATCTCAAGAGTGATATTATAAATAACCCAAATAGAGAAAATGTTATGTAAGGTAGACACTTGAGATTCAACATATCCTCATCATATACCGGCCATCTCTTGTAAAAACAATTACCCAAAATATTGTTGTGATGCATTTAATGAACCTCCACATTTTCACAGCTACTATATTTGATGTGGTTGGACCATCATAAATACTTTGCTGATCATTATGAACCACAGAATGACAAACACTATTAAAGTTAATTTGATATGATGCTCCCGAAAATGGGCAAAAGTCCATCTGTCAAACCAAGCAAGGAGGCAATGCAGCCTCTGGACACAGCTGCTGCCAATACGAGAGCAATAAAAGCACGATGAAGGAAATAAGGGAGGTTTTGACAGTGGACCACCGAGGGGAAGCCAAGACCACACAAACAGATCAGAGACTCAGGCAGACCCGATGCTGTTGTGGTCAGTGATAAAAATAAGCTAGTTTGTTTTTGAACCCTGACTCAGATACACTCAAATGCTAAAAAGCAACCAAAATAACAGTCTAAAATTTAAAGACTACGGATTTATATTTAATCATGTGCCGATATACCATCTCTTAAAAATAAAAAATATATATAATAAATAGCATAATAAATCAAGCAAAACTGCAGAAGTATATAAAATTTCCATTTAACCTCCTGTATTGGACATAGTTTTTTTGTAATGAAAAAGAGTATTTATATGATTATAAAATAATATAAAAATCAGGTAAAAAATAGATCAAAATTCATGTGTCAAATATGATACGTTTGGCCATGTTGGATGAAAAGAAAAAAGCTAAAATACAAATTTGACTTTCACACATAGGTGCACTCCAGATGGGTTAAAAGATGCACTACCACTTACCTAAAACTATGCATAAAAAATAAAATTACATTAAAAAATTAAGACATTACCTGTAAATTAGGTCGTTGCCCTTAGGGTTGTCTGTCTCCTCATTTACAAAGTCGCTATGTTCTGATGAAATCCTTATCCTTAAGTGTCTTAGTTGCTACCTTTGGCTGAGTGAAGCATTAAGTGATGGATAGTGCGCTCACAGCATCACTTATATCAAGCCCGTAGCCTCATTGACACTCCTCCTAGCCCCAATTAACCAACTCCCTGATCTCATAACCAGATTATGTCTGCTCTCCCCAGGACCATTACAGACAGTCGAGACCCCACCTCTCTTTACCTTCTCCCCCTACCACTACATCAGAAAACTTCCTTTCATGGAGGGCAGCGGAGGGTTAAGGCACTGATTCGGATTTTAACTCCTGGCTGAGCGGCGAGAACAGTCTAACAGCAGTCACTGTCCTCTATCATCAGTCATCTCAGTAGACTTCTCCTAAGTGATGCCCCTTAAGTACAACCAAATAAAGACTAGATGGAACAACTTGTCTTTGGGTGTGATGGATGATAGACAGATGTAAATTAAGCGACACTTGCATAAATCTCAGTGGGCATTTGCCTGCCGAGAGAAAAAGGAGGAATGCCCTGAGCACCTCCTCCTCCTTTGCTCTCTTTCACATACCCTAGAAGGAAAGATGTGACCGGCTACCCTCTCTCTGTATTTGATAAACACTGGTGGTCCCTTGGCTTCGCTTTCTCTGTCCACTTTTCGCTGATCAGACATACTCGCTCCCTTTCTAAGGGATTTTGGATGCGGAAATGAATTGTACATTCATCTGAACATGAGTTACTATATATTTTGAGAAAGTTTGAACAGCCGCGATAATGATTTAGAAAGGAATTACCTTGATGGAGGATCCAGATGAGATACTGGAGGAAGAGGAAATCTTGAACGGTGAAGCTCTGAGGCCAAGCGTCAGCTCTGAAACATACAGAATCACACTTTTGAACTTCATTTGCCATAGAAAAGCAAGGTGAAAAATATATGTAAGTACTCCCTGTGGAAGCCATTTCCCAGTTACATAAGATTCCAGACAGTCATAAACACAAGATGGTAGTCAACCAAAACGCAACCAAGAAATATGTCAGCGATGACACTTTTGATCTAAATACCGTCGTGTGCATTTACATCCCTCCAACCACTCCGGGGGAAAAAAACAAATAGAAGAAAGATGCAATGAACTGTAAGTTGCTAAATGAGACACCAGCGTACGACTAATTCATCCCTTCAGCTTCTCCATTTGAAAGAATTGTGGACAAACCATTGCACTGTGTTAGTTCACAAGGTCTGTTCAACCCCACTATTCAGCGTGGTTGGAGAGGGACAGTTGTTGCAGCTATAGTCCTGATATACTTTCTCTGTTGAACTACTGACCTCACCCACTCAACAAGGCCTCTGTACAACAAGCACCCTGTAGAACAAGCCTGCTCTTTCACATGTCTGACGAAAATCATTGTCATCAACCCCCTTGTGACCTGTCGCTGGTGCTCGTCGCCTCCTACAACTTGTCATGAATAATAACTGCTCTCAAATGAAATATTTTAAAACTCACAATTAAAAGGCATCATTAAACACAAACTACAGTTTTTTTTCTTCCCTGTTGCTAAGATGCCTTACCTGTTCTCTGCCCAAGAGCATTCGCGGTGGTGCGGGGGGGCATGTTGCTGATGTGGGCGAGGTTGCCCCTTTGGAAGGACGTCGACGAGGATGTAGAGCGGCCGTCTTTGATCTCGATGGTGAGGAACGTCTTCATGTCTGGATCGGCCTCTTCTCTAGTAAGCTTTTGTCCAATATCTGTCCCTGGGGTCTGGTCTTCATTTGAATCCCCTGAGAAGGACCCACTCATTTCACTCGAGTGTTTCGTACCACCCACGGACTGCTGGGATTGGCCGGTGGAAGACAGAGGTTTCTTCGCCACGCCTCTTAGTTGAGGTGTGGCCTGATTCTTGGATGTGGTAGAGGTGTGAGCTGCTGAGTCTACGCGTGGCCATGTTGGGTTGGTGCCAGAAGAGATGAGGGATGTTGCGGTGGGAGTAAACAATTCTGCCGATCTGGAGAAGTTTGTCTGGCCGCTACTGCTCAGAGGCGCTTTCTTCAAAGATGAGAAAACGACATTCTGACTGGACTCGTTGAACTTGCGCATCCGATCGCGGACAGAGTTAGTGCGCCTGCTCGGTTCCAAAGCAGTATATAGCTTTTGTGGTCCTGTGAAGATATTGAATAGTGAGTAGGTATTTTAAGAAACAACAGTAAAAAAAAATGAAAATAAGTGATCCAAACCAGAACAAAAAATGTCTTAATGACCATAACACAGAAAGTCTACTCATGTCTCGTGGCAATTTGGCAATGAACAGATAATAATAATATATCACATACTGTGTGCACTGTTAGGTTGAGATACAAGTTAAATTTTATGAACTCAGTGATCCATTTAAAATATGTCTCAAAAATTTAAATTGATGTAACTGCTACTCAATGTCAAGTCTCCCCATCAGAATAGGTGCGGCTGGAAGCATCATGTCATATTTAAAGTTTAAAAAATTTCAGAGTTCTAAGAAACACACAATTTGCATATCTAAATACCTTCTTTTATCCAAAGGTAATTTATGTTAGGTGTTGTCTATTGCTTCAAGGCACTTAAATATTAACAGGGAGTGGTGCTAAAAAGAACTTACTAATGCCTGCCTTTGATATGCTGGTTGAGCTAATAAACTGAAGAGAGCTGCTTTGAGTTCACTGCCACAATACACCACTCCTGTCAAACTAAATAAATTCCTCCTCTCCCCCAAAAAATTGCAATTGCATCTTTATTCACTACTGTAATATTTGTTTTTCTTACCAACATCCTTGTCATGAGTGACGGTTGAATCACATGCTGCAATCTATATGAAGGAAACCAAAATCAGAAAATGATAATCAGTGGAGTAATATGGCATTTGACATTAGGATTTTAACAAACAAGATTTGACACTGGAAATGCTTGCTTTAAAGTAATGGATGTGTGTTGTGACAGCTACACAATCTAACCTACAGCACATAAATAACTGCTGGTCTTTTTTATTATGTAACGTTTATGTTTGACGATAAGACTGCTGTTCTATTTTTGGCTGCAGGGCCCCCAGTGTGATTACATTACAGTCAGGCGACTGCTCGTCCACCTATATCCAAAATGTACAATAAAAGAGGTCGTGTGTACTATTGGGTAAACGCAATTAAAGTAGTTGAGAATTAACAGTTGGCACGGAATATCGTGCAACACTGAACTGGTGTCTTCTTTGCTTTTGGGTGATGTGAGACAGATCGTTCTCCTCTCGGACGACAGGTGAGTTGACATACACTGACGGCAGGAAGCACAGTTATACAGGTGTTTGTGTGTGTAGCGATGCAACAAAAGGTAAACAGCACAGAACTGGATGTCAACTAAAGGGTGTTTATGAATGTCAACATAACCTGGGGGTCATACGAGTGCCAGGGGGATGAAAGTGAAGGCCTTTAAACAAATGCTTTGAGGCCAAACACTTCCCTCTGCTGGTATGATTTTAACAATAACTATTAAGGAGATATCTAAATAAAATGTGCAAATTCATGTACACTTGGCCAAGTTACACCTATAACTATAAACCTATCTAATTTTTCTTAGCCAGGATGAGGATTTTTTTTCAACATTTTTTTTCATGGATTAATTTAACATATTTGATCAAATTAAGAGAAGAGTTGCCAAATTACCTTTTGTGTGTGGAATTCGAGCTTTCCCTCCGCACAACCATTAACTGGAGCAGTCTCAAGAGTTCCGCGAGACAAGACAGATCCGTCCGGAAGGTCCTGGTTCACATGGTGGTCCTGGTCGGAGAGACACTGGAGGCTTCTGGTCTCAGTTTCCGGGTTACTACTATGAGTTGAGCCATCTGTGTCCAGCTCCTTTTCCTCTGCTGGACACATCTCAGACATATTCACATTGTGGTCTGAGGTTTGGGGATCATTGCCGTTACTTGAAAAATCAATACTTTCAGAAGCCAAAGGGAGCTTGATACAGGAATCGGAGACATCTGAGCCCAGTGTCTGATTGATGCAAGATTGGGACTCTATATCAGGCTCTGATGTTCCAGAGTCTTGTCTGCTGCGCTCAGAGGAATGCAGACTTCTGTCTGAGGAACCAGAGTCCGAACGGGTCCTGTAGGTCAAGCTCAGGCTACTTTCTTCAGCCACAGAATCCATGTTGGATCTGGCAACTAAAGAAGCCACGCTGGAGTCTGAAGCGGCAGAATCAGACCTCTGACGGTGGGGCAGGACCAGGTCGGGCTCTGAGGCCATGGCTTCTCGTTGTGGCTCGATCAGCATTGGTCCAGAGTCGTCTCCTTTGACTAGGTGGTCAAGAACGAGTACCATGCCTGAATTGGAGCCTGGAACACACAATAAATAAGAGGGGGAAGAAAGCGGGTTTAAAAATGTTCAGACCAGACCTTTGATTTATTTTTTCTTTAACCCTAAACAATCGCTATGATCAAAATCTGGGTTACAAGCCAGAAAAGAAAAGTACAAAACCAGGGGAAAAAAAATGAAGATCAGCACATCCGTAGTTTTAAGTATATGGTACTTCATTCTTTTACTATATAGTACAGTAAGTGAAGAGAAGCAGCAGGTAGTAATTGAGTAAACAGAAGGGACTTGTGAGCATACGCAATTCAAAGGCCGACCTGGATACATAATATCGCCCAGGATCAAAGACGAGACACGTGGAGACATGACGGGATGTCTGCATTTCCTCCGCACAAGCCTGAATTCCTGAGTCACATTTATCAGGTTGCGTATCAAAGAGGAGGAAGTGGAGAGAAAGAGCAACGGTGAAGGTGGCAAGACGTCAGAAAGGAAATGGAGTGAAATAGAGAATCATTCTCTTTCGTCTGAGCTAATTCACTACTCCCTCTCTCTCCTCAGGAAACCACACTCCAAACAACACAGCAGCGCCCACATCCTTTCTACCTCTAAACACACAACTGTGTACTTTGTGGGGGAATATCTGTGGCTCCGCAGATTCCAGAGATGAAGAAACCGGATCAAATGAGTTATCAAGCCACTGAATTTTCTCCCACTGAGAAAATCATTTTCCTCCAGTTTAGCCATTTCTTTGTTTGATGACTAAATGAAAGTAAAACTTCTAAATTTCAAAGCGGGAAATACAAGTACATCCATTGACCCCTCTTCTGTACATCTGGCAAACATAAAAAAAACATCTATTCTTATCAGGACATATTTTGATGCTGAAAATATACCGTACCATTTCTGTTGTTTATTTTATTGAACCACAAACAACATGGCGACATTGTGAAGGAAGAGGCGGATAGCTCTGGCCGCGGGAGGTATTTTATAACAATAGAAAGCGGGGAAACGGACAAGAAATAGAATGTACGTACTGTATTTGAAGGCCTTCATTGTTTTCAGTTATTCTTGCAGTTCTATGAATGTAAATAGTGTTTTGGGCAACTACACGGTGGGCAGAACTATCAAGTGGTCATGTCAGACAAGAATATAATCCCTTCCCATTGATGCTATAAAAACATTTCATTTTTAAAATCATAGCCCTGAGAGAACACTTTCTATAAAATGCAGTACTGCTGAGAATATGATCATATAGTTAAAACCTATAAATACTACAGTTTTTTTCTTTTTAAAATGTAAGAAGCATGGGAATTTTATTTAGCAATGTTGACAATGACAAAGAATGTGCTTTTTTACAAGCTCATCTCTCATTTTCACATACTTTAACCCTAAAAAAAGCTCTAGCCACTCTAAAAAACCACCAGCTCTTGCTACGTACTCAATTCTATCCCAACCACATAATGTTCTGTCTTTGTTGACAAGTACTTTTCACTGGTGGTCTTTTTTTTTGTTGACACAAGCTTCACCCTGTCTTAAATTGCAAGTTAGGATTAAAAAGGCTAAATTAGCAGATTTGTTGTGCCACATTTTTTTTAAAAATGGTTCTCTTCTGGTATCAACTGTAGTTCGCAAAGGTGTAGATGTCGTGTTTGCCACTTTTGGTTCCCAAAAGTCACTTCCAAAGTTCATGGGACCATGGGATGGACTCATAAAAGACAAACACAACTGCATCTGTACTGCAAATTGGTTTGAATTAAATAAAAATGTGCATTTGTGTCATCAAGAATAAAAATTTAATGACATTTGTCAACTATAAATACATTAACAAGTTTCAAGGCTGCATTCATGCTGTTTTATTAACAGCCACAGAATTTTTTTCACACTTAACTTTAACCCAGTGGCTTTAACACCCCTGAACAGTTAATAAAGTGCCATTAAAGGTCTTTAAAAAAAATCTGAACTAATATGACTCTGCTTTCCACCTCAGAAGAAAAGCTCCTTTGCCCAGGTGTTTTAACAAGCGCTTAAAAAGGAAGTTGCATTTAGCCAGCATCATGCAGCCACAGTTCCATGGCATAGACGTGGTCAGTGTTTTCCTTCAGGTTATCTAAATTTGACCTTCAGGTGAATGTTTACAGCCTAAACAGCTTTTGTATGGTAACAATAACAGACGTGTGAGGTGTGGAAAATGAATCCGAGTGTAAGGGTGTGCCTTATTTATGGAGAAGTGGTTCTAACTCACCTAGTCTATGCAGCTCTCGGCTTTGGTTTATCTGCTGCCCACGTAACTCCCGGATCTGAGATTTGAAGTGTTCTTGTTCACAGTCTTGCTCTCTCCTCTGCAAAATGAAAAGCAGAGGTTGGTTGCGAGAAGTCAGTTGTTCTTCTGAGAGGCCGTAGCCATGCTTTCCCACACGGAAAAGTATATACAAGTTTAATTGACCAGTTAGTGGCTAAAAATACAACAACAACAAAAATCACGCTATAATCATTCAACAATGACCCAAAACTGTCTGATCAGTTGCCCAAAATTATTTGCCTTTCATGATGACGAGCTGGTCATCACAGCAGTCACAACATTAACTCCATAGAGTGGATCTTGTATTTTAAATATAAGGTAGAAATAATGCAAAGGACTAAAGAGAATGAGAGAAGTGAAAAAAAAATGTTCAGATAAAAAAAAAAAAAATAGCCCACAGTGAGACAACGAGGGCAGACCTTGTGAAACTCAACAGGCCCTTTGACTGCAACAGTAAAACTCCTCCAAGTGCAGGCATGTTCAAAATTATAACTGTCTAACATGACTAACCAGATAAGGCAGCATTTGTGGTTGCTTAAATTGTGAAGGGAAAAAAATAACAGAAGGTTTAGCAGGGGAGTCTCAAACTTGCGGCCCAAATGATCCCATAGTTAGAGTGGACTGTGTTTTTATTTCTTGTCGTCTTTGAAGGAATCATTAACCTTGGGGTTTCGTATATGCATTTTAGCACTAACGGACTACCATAGTTGAGGTCTGGGACAGCCTTAAGTAATGTTTATTGGCATGTTAGCCAATGTGAACTCAAAAGTCAATGCGTGGAACTGTGATTTTAAGGAAGAAAATTGTAACCAGTCATCTGGCTCGGATTGAAATCTTTAAATGAGCACAGACAATTTCAGGCAAAAGAAGCTTATGCTGGTGTTGTGACAACCTGTTGTCCTCAAGTATAATTATTGGTCTAAAAAAATGGAAAGTCTCATCCCAAGTCCTTCTCCAGAGGTCCAGATGTAAATTAGAATGTAATGTAAAACTAGAAAGTCAAAGATAGTACATTTGTTCAACTGTACAATATTTGCATAATTATTCCCTCTCCGTTAAATGGAGTTGAGTGGACGGATACAAACCTCTATGTAAGCAACTACTTGAATAATAATATGTAAGAACCAGTTTGTTTCCCAATACTCAAGTACACCAGTATATGCTGGTGTTCTCGGAAAGACTTGGAGGAACGAGGGGGGTGCATAACACTATGTTTGAATAATAGAGATGAGTATTTGAAATGAAAGCCTAATGTATTAACAGCATTTTCATAAACACAATTTTCCAGGCGTTTTAACACTTTTCTTGTTATTCGAGTTTTTTTTGTACACAAACTTTGCTTGATTTGCTTCTTAAAAGTTAAAAAGACAGGGAGTGAGTCGATTGACAGATGTTGGTGGCTTGCCATTGACTGGCTTGTTTTGTCACAAAGGAACCTGGGACACACTGATCCACGATAATACACAAGCCTACTCTGTTTCCACATCTGCAAATTTCCACATCCAAGGACCAAAACGTTCTCAGTCCAATTAGAACAAGATACTGTCCCGCTTTAAAAGGACATTTCATGAGCAAGCAGAGACAAAACCACATATTGAGAAGGAGCCCTCCATCATAATCGCTTAAATCAAATCCACTTTTTTGAAAGAGACGTTTAACTTTTGCAGCTGTTACAACCAATTGCCCAACCGCATGAAGATCAAATTCTAAGCCTCCTCTCAGACTCATTTTAAAATACTTATAACACAATGGAAATGCAATCAATTATGCTATTATAACACTTAAAAATATTGGCTTAGATTTGGCAAAATCTTTGGGGAGATCCAAAAAGACAGCACCTCACGACAATTTATTTGAAATTTACTTAATTGATTTACAATCCTCCTTCACATAAAGAAAATCCTTTATAAAGACATTTCAATTTGTTGATGCAAGGAACTACGTAAATCTCTTATTCAGTGTGCAAACAGCCAAAATAAATGATTATTATTTTAAGGCATGTGATCTGAAACTGAGCATTGAAGAATTGGCCAGACTCAACGACTAAAAAGACAATCCTTTAGAACACAAGCCAGATGTGTGATAGTAGTATGTTGACTTGCACAGCATAAGTAGTTTTTTGACATTATAAGCACGATCAAAATACATGAAATAACTCAGGCTCGTTGAGTTCAATTTTTTGTGGCCAAGTAAAATGGGGAAAGAAGATGCTTCCATGTCATTTTTTTCCATTTCACTTCCTCCACTTGTGGAAAAAAAAAAATCTCAAGTGACTAAGCATATTGCCTTACTTCGAAACCCTTTCAAACTTCAAGACAATAGCCACTAGTGACTAAGGATGCAGTAAAGAGTTTAAATTTTGTGGAATGTGATGCTTGAAGATCTTGGAAGAACACTTTTTTTTTTGCCCTTTTCAAGACAAACGATGAAGGCCACAACGGTTAAGCTTACATAGAGAGGGTGTCTTCTTTTTGAATGGACCTACACAGGAGCCACAAGGGCAAATAATGGTGTTTGAGCTATAAACACAATTAGAGAGAAAGAGCATTTCCGCGCCTGCCTGTTCTTCCCAGAAGCCTTGACGGCCATCAGTTCACAGCTTCCACTTAACCACTGGGAACAAAGTGGGGTAAAAAGCAGAGTAAACCTGGCCCTCGTCAATATGCTGTTATTAGCGGCGTCGAACCGGATCAGACAGCGAAGACCGAAAGAGTCAACTGTGACACCGACCCTGTACCCGGCCACTTTGAAGACCTCCTTCTAAACTGGCCGCAGAAGCATGTTTGTGTTAAGACTATAATTACAAAAGCTCATAGCCCTGACCACAAATATGAGGACTGTCCTCTTGTGTGACCACAGCAAGGCGTAGGCCATCTGTAGTCTTCTGATCTAACATTTTAACAAGAGTGCAGTCCAAAAGCAGACTGTTACCTTTCCCACCATGTGCTTCACAGGCGTATGGATTGATAAACTAGACTTGAGTGCTCTCCATTGCTAAGGAATTTGCATTGGTGTTCTATGCCATCATGTGGAAAGAGCTCCAAGCCTGGTGGCTTTTCCATGAGAGGCTCCACATACTCGGCCCACCTCCAAAGTCAAAGCTACAGTAGCAATCATCTCTGCATCAGTCTGGGATGATGGAACCCGCAAAAAAAATCATTCCGATTACTATTTTTTTTTGGAGTTGGTTTCATTACAGAGCATGTTTTATGACGAGCTCATGTTTCAAGAGGTTCCTAACTTTGATAAGAAAATACAAAGATATACAATCGTAAAAATCAGATCAAATAGATTTTACGAGAACTATGACGATGGTTAATGATTCTTAGCTTTGTCAAAAGAAACCAGAAATTAATTATATTGGTAAAAATATAAATTTTTACCTCGAAATGATACAAGGGCTGTATAATTGTTTTGTTGAAAATTCAGAATGAGAATATATTTGCCTTCTCCCAATCTTTTGAAGTATTCTAAAGGATTACACTTCAACTTTAAAATGACAGATAAACCCTTAATACTTAAAAAGGGTTTGAATGAGTTGACATGAAACGCTTCAACAACTAAAAAAAATCTTTACAGGTCTAAAATCTGTTACTATTCACTTCATTTCAGCTAAAAGACAAACATTTACAAATAATAATGCGTCTTCACTTTAAATCTCACCAACTTTCCCTTCATCTATGGACTCCTGGTTCAGAGCACCTGTCTTGTACGGACAAGAAAACCCACTAAGACGATGATTAGCAGTGTGTTTCTAGGAAGACACCTTGACCTCATACATCAAAAAAAGTTTCATCAACTCTAGTGAAGTTGACAGGAAAGTTAAATAAAATTGTTCACAAACCTGAAACACAACCAGATGGGTGAAAATGTCCCATTCTTCTTCATGGGGGAGAAAAAAATATACATATAACTGTACTATATGGAAAGATAGTTGTCTTTTCAGAAAGCGCCACAGGGATGGAAAACGGGGGTGACGAGGCTAGACTGTGAAGCACTTGGCGTAAGACACATCTGGAGGAAAAGTAGACTGACATTTACCTCTTAAGCGACCGCCTCCCATTTGCTCTCTCTCTCTTTCTCTCGCTCTTTTAACTCTGTGGAGTCAGGACGGCGTTTCCCTCATTACACATAGACGCTGCCATGTGCACAAACATGTAAACTCCACACACACACACACGCACACCACATAGTACAAACAAGCCACTCCCTTGATTTCCTCTACCTCCCCTTCTGTCTCCACAGGGATCGAACACCCCCCAACACACACAAACTTAAGTTAATAGGTTGGCTGGTTGACACATTAACTTCTGACGCTGCCTTTGTTTTAACCTTGCTTTCTCCTAGAAGTTTCATTCTTACAAAGCACACAAAATAACAACATTTATATTTATAATTGAGCTTTATTTTAGGGTTCCCCTTTGTCGACAATGGCATATTATTTAGGTTAAATAGGGGAAAACTAAAACACGTCGCTTTAAACGATCTACTGTATAAAACTACTTTCCATGAATGAGAATAATTTTGGCAGCTCTGGTGCTGACTTAAGCCTTTTGCGCCAATTTCTTAGTACTATGAAGGTATAATTACATTTAAATATGCTATCACCAAGTGGACTTTTTAGCAGCCAAGGAATCTTTTACTGTACGCCATTTAAAACTGTTATTAATGTCTAATGGTTTTTGGCTACCTCATGCATTAATCCTCTAACCGAGTCTACATACTTTCCAGCTAAAGTTTCATCTCTAGTCGAGGTTTTGTTTTGATGCTTGTGGCATGCATTCTGGGTGTGTGGGTGTGTGTTTGGGTATTTGCATAGGTGTGTGGATGCTGTGCTGTTGGAGACCTATCTCAGTTGTTCATCTGCCACTGTACAATCGCATGCAGCTCAAAGAGATCCGCTACTGTGATGTGCCTGGAAGGAGCCCCGCTGTCGTTTCTGTTGTTGCTTTTGGACACGTACACGTCGCAGTGCCGAGACTAGTCTGCTACAACTCAGCTGGTGGGCTCCCTGCCTCTCTCTATCTCTCTCACCCCCCCCCCCCCCTCTCTCTCTCTACGTCTTCAGCCATTCCCTCAGACACATCCAACCTCTCGTGACTCATCATGACCTTCCCACTCTACGACCCTCAGCTGTCTGTCAGGATGTGAGGCCAAAAAACTTGAATGCTCCAACATCCTGTGACGCCAGCCTGCTGTCATGGTTTCCTAATCTGACTAGAGCACAACAGTGGCCACCTACATTAAAAGTTTTTGTGGCTTCCAGAGGAAATAGCACGAAAAAAGTTGATCAAACGCACTAGATACCATCTGGCTCCGGTGAGGTGGTCACATTAGCCTCACTAAACAATCATATCATTCACTTAATCTCGGCTTTTACTGAACTGTAAACACACCTACTGTTGTCCACTAGAGGGCTAGTCAGCTATGAGAATGAGCATCTTAAATGATCAAAACCTTTCCAGTAATGCTGTGCATGTCTGGACAAAAACAATCTAATAAAACTCAACACAAAGAAATGTTAAACCCTAACGTTATCCACTTGGTCACAATGTGAGATACACGAGAGTTGAATTGAGCATTTCCTATGACATTGCACCCCATACGTCCCTTGATACCCACAAATAAGCCAGTGCTCAATTCCTAAATGGAACCCGTCACAAGACACGGAATTCTGATTTGTATGGTATACGAGCGTTTTATGATCATACAATAGGAAGATTTTCTGTACTTACCACAGATCCCTTGAAAATTTGAGGCTCTAGACTATCCGTCTCCAGGCCGCGACTGGAGGTTTTAGCCCTCTCCGCTGTCACTAAAAGATACACATGGAAAAAAACAACAACTAAAAAAATGGGCTCACATAAAAAGAGTCAGACAGTAGGAGGACAGATTGCGCACTTGTGTGGTTGAGATACAGAACGGCACGAGCATTACGCACAGTTGACTAGACAGCATGAAAGAATGGCAGGAATCCACTATCTGAATGGCCATCAAACGTGCCGCGTAGACACCATGGTGGCCTTTTCACTCAGTTTTTTTTAGGCGTATCATGTCAATCATAGGACTATTTTTTTTGGATACATTTCTCATGTTATGCAAACTGTCTTGTCAAGCAACTCACCTTGTTGTTGCTCTTCTCGGATTTGTCGAATTGCTTGTCTAATCAGCTTCCTCTCTTCGTATTCGGCGGCAGCACGTAACTACGAGCACACACAATATCAACAATGGTCCAGCCATGCCGTTGCTGGTTTTGCTACAACTTTTTTACGTCATTGATTTATTAGTCCGAAAACAATCTTGAAATATCAAAAAAATCTGGATTAATCACTTTAGTTGGCTATCACAAAGAAAATTTCACTCCGTTTTGATACTCACCATCTTAGTGAGTTCATCGACATCTCTGATTGCTTTTAGTTTGTGTGATAGGACATCCAAAGCCTCGCTGGCATCAGATCTAGAAAAGAAATCATGCGGTTAAAAAATGGACATCATCAACGCAATGAAAAAAAATGTCTCTCATCCTTTTTGATTTGGAACTTTTTATTTTTTCATCTTTAGCATCTATTCACAATTCCAATTGTAAAAAAAATACTTAATTTTTAAATCAAATGAACTTTTCTGCGCCCTTCCCAACCTCCCAAGAGTTGATCTTGCAATCCGATTGGCAGAGAAAACCAGATTTTTTAAATCTTTTAAGGTCAAACCGGATTTCATGGTTCTTATTCTTAATGAAGCAATTTGGCTCGACTAGTGAGATTAAGGATTTCAAATTGCAGAGTCAAGGCTAGATAAATTGAATCGTCTCTAATGAAGCACACCCCCCCCCCCCCCCAAAAGAAAGTCACTAATAAAAGTTCTCACACAGAGCACTTTTCTATGCGACTCCCAGTTTAAATGCTGACTGGCAATTAGATATGAAGATGATCTCAAAAATGGGCCGACTTAATGTGAAAAGCTATGATGGAAAATGGAAAGTCTTTTGTGGTTACCATTTGCAACGTACTGACATCACATTTCCAGAGTTTTCCTATTCGTGTCTTAAGGAATGCTGCTTTCTTTGTACTGTATATCCATTTCACCTGGATTGCTTTGTAATTAAGACATTCAGCTTCAATGTGTTTATGCTTGCGGTCTCACCTGTGCTGGTTTTCCTTGTCCTCCTGTTGTTTGAGTCGTGTGTGGCGAAACCTCTTACTGGCCAGTGCGGCCTCCATGTCCTCGATCTCCCTGCTCCTCAACTCGCGAATGGCTGAACGGATGAGACGTCTCTCGTCCAGATCCACGGTTCCATCCAACTGGATGCGGACCGCAAAAGGACAAACAGACAGAGCGAATTAATGCCTGAGGTGCAGACGTAGCAGGGCGACACGATTTCAAGCATTTCTGCTTATATACACTCATTCAGCGGTTCTCAAAGTGTGGTACGAGAACCACCAGTGGAATGTGGACAACCTCTAGGGGCACGAAAAAGACTGATGGAATTCAACGTTAAAATTATTAGTTTTTTTAAAAACCACTATAGGCAGGGGTCAAAGAGGCCGTTTGCTGTCACATGAAAAACAGACATCTCTTTTGGCAGTCAGTGGTAGCCTGTCAACACATGTAGAGGTGAGTGCTAAAAGAATGGTTGATAGCACTTGAGCTCAGCTGCTCTGTTGAAGGTTTCCTGCTGCCCGTGTCCAGGATGTAGCTCGGGGAAACGCCAGGGTTCTCTCTTCATACCAATGTACTTAGTAGATGGGGTTGTTAGCTCAAGCCACACACTAAGACCACTCCAATGTGGGGGTTGACGTGTTGCTTCCCCGAATGCAGAGTCAGAGGAGGAGGGATCTCACTAAAGGATGATGAGTGAGTTTTGAGGTCTCACTGTGGTTTGACAAAAATATGCAATAGCAAAGCAGACACTTTCGTGTGCCGTCATTTGTGCCAATTTAGAGTTATGGAGCAACAAGTGAACACGTTCAAAAAAGACAGGAAGAGTTATCAGCATTGTGCTACAATGCCGAGGAGGAGGAGGATAAAAAGGGGGAATGAAGCTGATGTGGACTTTGCCTAAAAATGGGCAGAGGAGGACTGGGTGGGAAAGGGGACAGGTCATTCCTCACATTCCTGCTGACTCACAAGGAAAGAGGTGGTAGTGGATTCTGGAACTGGGGTCAGGTTGCTTTTCATTTAAACAGAAAGCAAATGGTGAGAGAAGACGAGCTTTGACAGCATGTCCCTGTCGCACATTTTATCCAACGTGGCGTCTCATACTGTTTATCTAACACCAAGTACATTTTGATTTTCAACAATTTACCCTCATCCCATCCTTCCCATTTAGAAATCTCGGTGAAAGACACCTACTAAGGAAACATTTTGCACGTGTGAGTATGTGTGTAATACCCGAGAGAGCATGACTGCAGACAATGGTGGACAATAGTCTGTCATAATAACAAAACTAGCATGTGTGAGGTAGAAGAGCGCCACACGGCATCCAATCATGAAATAGAACAAAAAGTACAATAGTAAGAGATAGAAAAGACTTGGCTAAATGTTTACCAGGGATTCCAAAGGATTTAATCACAGCCCAAAACCAGAGAAATATGATATGATATTGACATTGGTTAAGATTTCTGAGTTCTGTTTAAATTCAGTACAATGGTGGGATAAATTGCTTATCTGATGCAGGGATGCATTTTTATAGAAGAATGAAGACCATTAAAATTTGTGCTTATTAAAAACCAAAAGAGGAGCTTGTTTCAATTCAGCAGAATTTTCTTCCCACAAAAAGTGACGGAGGGCCAGCTGCGGTTCACAGGCTTCCAGTTTAACATCTGTGTGTTTATCCATTTGGTAAATACAATATACATTGCAGTTGCAAACCATTTTAATGGGCAAACCGCAAACACTCTGCATTTCAGTCTACTAACGGAATGGAGTCCATTTCTAATCATCAAAATTCAAATACCGGTACCTGAAGTGAAGTTGACGTTTAAACGATCCAATGAGGGGACGGACTTTAGGTTGAGTTCATTTGGATTGGTTGCAACAATTACAGTTGATGCACTATTGACCTGGCATGAAGCCAAAATATGCAATATTATTTCCTTGAGCGACATCAATACTTTCCCAGTAAAGCAATGATTAACCATGACGGGTGCAAATAAAACACCTCAGACAGGAGCACGTGCCAACAGAAACAAGAGTAGGCATTAAAGAAAAGCAGCGGGAAATAAGTTGCAGGCACAGAGTTCAGATGAAGTAGCCATTACACAGAGTGGCCCAAGTGTTTCAAAGAAAATGAGAGGAAAATTCTGCTTATATGGTTACAACGCCTTTATGCCGGTTACCAAACCTGAAGGCAATTTTCAGAGTGAAACACTAAAACTCTATAGTACTGTCAGTATGCATGAACAAGTCATTCAGAGAATGAACATAAGAACAGCCGTTACACACAAACAGAACGGCCTTTCACACCTCGTCACTTTCCAGCAGACATGTGACTCAGACCTTTTACTCTAGTGGTCACATACAGTACACACAAGCACAAGGATGTGAGCTACTGAAAAAGATCAGCTGTCAGCCCTTTCAGCACCGAATAAGTGAAACAGTTCGACGTGGAGCTACCTGGCGATTCTTGCCAACATGTTGACCTTACTCAGTGGGAGCCATTAGAGCAGGTAGAAGGTTGGAAAATAAACGTTGGTGTGGTGTTTGACTGACTAGAGACGAGGCAAACTGAGTTAGCGATTGCAGATATTGGAGAAAAATTACAAGTCCTGGTTAGAATAAACCACGGAAGGAATCATATAACTTCTGTAGTCGAACTAATGCTGGCACATTGTAACATCTTTAACTCTCTAACTGAGCAGCTCAGTCAATCACTGTCAATTAAGGGCCATTTGTGGTTTACTATAATTCCATCCATCTGGCGAAAAGTTCCCCCTCGTAACCTTTTGGACTCGTCTGCACTCTAGGCCACAGAGTGAACTGGATTTCAACATTTGCAAGGTCAGTTTAGCTTACAGAGCCAAATGTAAAATGTGGTCAAATGTGGCAGATGCTCCAAGTTCGCCAAGAAGACAAAATACACAAACTGTACGATTATGTGGGCCTACGATGCACGTTCTAACAACTACCTGTCGCCACAAGGGCGGAGAGAACAGAAAAAGAAACAGACCACTTATTTCAATTACTGTACAAATAGAAAGCAAGTGCTTTACCAGCTGGGCTTTGTCTAAAATGGCACCCATCACGTCTACACCTTTCATTATTCAATGGCTCGCCTCTGCTAAATGGGGATTATGTTTCTGTTTTGTGGGTTTACGCAAACAAAATTTACAGAGAGAGTTTGATAGAAATTGGTGGACAGAAGTAGCCAGAAGCAGTAGATACTGTAAGCTTTTCCATTAGTTTGGCAATTGTAGAAATGTCTGCAGAAATCATTAGTTCAATCTACCTGTACTTCGAAATTAAGGAACCCCATGAAATAGTATAATTTGGATTTCAAAAAATGACATTTTTCGATGAAAGCAGCTATACATTTTCACAAAAATATTGACCTGATGCAAGCAAGCCTTCAGTATATTTTAATCTTTGTGAGGGTTATTATCTAAGTTTACACATGAGCAGCAGATATGAGCGATAGAAAACATGACTAGAAAGTAAAAAATAAGAGGTCGTGTAGAGAGGCACATACTGTATGTCTCTGCCTTTGCTGCTCAGTGTAATTTGACTGAGTCAACAAAATGTAGATAATAATACTATGAGGAGAAGAACGCCATGTAGGGAAAGTAGAAATGTCAGCATTTAAATTTTGTTAGTGCAGAATCCACACATTTTTAATGTAACCTTGTGGGAGCCCTGTCCACACGATTAAAAGTAAGCAGCTCAATGTCTTGGTCTCTTATGCATTAGACATTTCTCCACCACAAAAAGGAGGGACTTTCAGCATGCAAATCACACACTAGCACCCTCAAGGTCAACTCTGGTAGACCTTTTGACTCCCCATGTTTGTTAGTAACACCACCTTCATTCATTAATTTGTGAATTATGGCGCAATAAAAATCATCCAGGTGTGTGAGCTTGCTGTGTAGGGCAAGACTTGAGCCTTGGAATAATCATTTCCAGAACAGGCGGAGGTTAGAGTGCGTCCAGACAGCAGATGGGATCAGAGAGCTTTTAGCTTTCAGCTTTCTAGTGTCAAGACTTGGAGTCTTGCCTTATAAGGACACACACCACTTGGAGCAAATGGGTTATCGGCTACCCCTATGGACGCTGTCTGAGTGGGGTCGCTGAAATAAGCTCAATTAAGAATAAATAAAACAATGACTACAAAATAAATATCACATTCATACACTTCATTTCTTTCAAGGCAGGCCCAACCCCGACGCCAATATTTTCCCCCCTAAATAACCCAGTGAGACTATCATCCAAGCAAGAAGGCAAGTGCACACCCAGTGAAAAACGGGAAAGTCAAGAGATACTAAAGCCCCAAAAGGCAATCTGTTGTATTGAAAAAGGGCGATTGGTCACCTCACAGCTGGAAGATTAACAAAAAAATGAACGAGATTCAATGCTGAACAATACGATAGAACAGCACCTGCTGGGTCTGCATTGTGTGGAAACAAGACTGAACAGGGGCTACCTACTAATCAAACATGAAGGAAAAACTGAATCTACACGTTGAAACGTGCTTGCTTTGAATGAAGCTGTACATATAGGAGAGCGAAAAGCACAAGTATAATGACAATAGGGCCACGGACTATTAATGCAGGGGCCCTAACTAGAAGTTAGAACAGACAGCGACATGGGAAAACACTGTCCCCCTTTCCAGTCCACAGAGCAGAAACAAAGAGGGTCTACATGGTGGAATGTGTGCAACCTCGTGGGGGGGTCACAGGGCATAAATGACATTCTATAGAACATGAATGGATTAATACTCAAATACACTATTTTATCTTATGTTCTCTTCTCAATTCATTGTTATGCCCCTAATTCTAATAAGTAATTAATTTGACTGAAAAAAAATAGCTTTAAGCCAAATTTATCAATGCAGTTCTTAATCAATGATGGGGGAAAAGATCAATAGAAATCATGCACAAACCAGAAATATTGTCTCCCTGGCTAAATTGCTAAAAAAAAATTTAAATGATACAGAATTGCTTGCGTTGGCGCATAAGAAGATGAGACGTTAGTATCATTTTAAGAGTTTTGCTGAAGACCAGGAAGGAGGCTGCATAGTGGTTCCAGATAAGATACCATTTTCTTGAGTGGTCACCATGTGGGAGCTGCTGCTTCTTTTCATAGAAAGAATTTGCTGATTAAAATAAGGAAATGATTGCTACTCTCAGCAGCAAGTGCATAAAACTAAATTTGAGACTGAGCAGATGAGCGAACAAGATATCTCCAGAAGCTCTTAGGATTAGCAAGGGTGAAGTGGAAAATCAAAACATCAACATCCTTTTGATGACTAGTGCAAGATGTGAGGAAATGAGTCTTCCCTTAGGGATTTCTTAAAATCCACATTTATCTCTCCCCACAACATGTTCTCTCCTATTTTATTTCCCAAATCCCAAATAGGATATTATTTAATCCATAAACAAAAACAGAGTTTTAGTGAGTCTCTTTTAAGATATATTCAATCAAATCAACTACAAAGAAGATATTTCATGTTGAAACTTGTGTTTATTTCTGGAGAAATAAAACATAATCTGACAGTGTTTGTCCTCAAGGGTTTTTACCTGAAACTGTGGTCATAGTTGTGAGAACAGAATTTGATTTTATGTAACTTCGACTAAATGCAGTAACAAAAACACTGCTTGTTATTTTGCCTGTTCTTTTTAGGCAGAGCTGAGAAATTTAGATGGATTTGTATTTTTAAGAACTTCCACAAAAAAAAAAAAACTACCCATAAAGTTAAATTTAAAAAAATTAAACTAACAAATGAGACTTGTTTTATTTAGGATACAATGTGGATCACAAAAACTTATTTTAGAACATTGCTTGACCCTATAGAATGAGAACAGTGTGTGCTTTTGGTCAAACTTGTAATTCACTTATTGTAACAATACAATCACATTAGCAGACTAACAAGACCAATGTGCATCACTGGGACATTTATTTAGTCAGCGGCATGTTTAACTGCCTCATTATTTCACGAGCGAACAATGAAAAACATTAGAATACAAACACATTACAAAACAAATGTGCCTCTTAAATTATGGAAAGCGAGCTGAACTTTTAGTCAACTCTAGATTGAGAGGAAACGCTAAAATATAGATGGGGAAAGTTGCATTGTTTTAGTGCAATAAACTCCTAGGCTGAAAACTAAATATAGGCTTTGAGGCTTAAACAGTAGAAACGCAACTAAATATGGACATTCACAAAAAGAGGTTTCCTGTTTAATCCAATAAACTCAATGACTTTTTTATCTGTGTGCTGCATATTTAGATGTCAAACTTTTCTTGTTCTGGACTGTCACTGCAGCGGTGAAGATAACTTGTTTCCTTTCAAGGGAAGAAAATGTCTTCACTGACACTTTTCTGCACATTTTAAAGTTCATCACGCAGTAAATACGTTACACTGTTTATGTATTGTTAATAGCCGAGAAATGATGGAAGGTTTACAGATCAAAATAACGACTCATGCACGCTAGAAGATATTTTGCCTGCATGACACTTCTATAACTAACTTTTGTTTCGAAACATTGAGGCTGTTTGAAATAACATTCTCAAAAGGCTCATTTTATAAGAGTATTAAATTGGCAAAACTTATCTTTAGAAAAAAATATATTGTCTAAGAAGCAAAGAAATGAACACTATAGATCACACGTGTGTAAATTTCCTGATTTTCCCCCTTTTAAATCAATAATTGGAATTTTTAATCAATTTTTTCTGTGTTTTTAGTTAAAAAAAAGATAGAAAGATACCAGCCTCCACACGTATGAGCCTTTATCTCATTCCGAAATACAGTATAATTAGCTTTTTTTTCTCAAATGTACTTTTCATAAATAATGGTGAGTAAATTGAGACCAATTTATGGAAGCATCAATAAAGTTCCTTATTGTTGTTTCCATGCAGCCTGTTATATAATACAATGCAATTTGGCTGATTTATGGCTCCCTACTGAGCAGGCTGACATTTTTCAACAGGTCCCTTGGGGAGGGGGGGTGGGGGGCAGAGACCTGACAAGTATGTTCATTCTTCCACCGTTACTGTGACTGCTGAAAGCACACAAGTGGGGGTTGCGGGGGTCGTAAAATGAAGGCCAGAAAGGTCCTGTGTATCATGGCACAACATCTTGAAAATTATGGATGCTTCTCGATCACCAGGGAGAGAAGAACGCTAACGCAACTGGCAGGGACGATTACAAATCAATGTGCCAGACATTCGCCGTGGGAGAACGACCAAGTAGGCGCTTTGCATAGAAATGCCCCCAAAATGTCGGTCACGGCCCTCTGAAAAGGACTGTCTTCATAACAGGCAGGAAAGCGTCAATCTTCATTCCTGTGGTGTCGTAAGGCAGGTTTGGAGAGGTCATGAAAAGGAGTGTGGAGCACCTGCCAGGTATCGCAAACACTAAAGCACCTGCTCGTCCTACAGGTTTGACTTACTTGTTAGTATTCAAAAATGCACCTAACTATTGATTGTTTGCGTTGTTCAAGTGACAAAACCATACAAATCCTTTTTCCTTATGTTTTGGATTGTTGTCAACATTAAGAAGTGTAAAAAAATTAAAATCAAAAATCTTTTTCAGTATTGGAGTAAGAAAGAAAAAGCCACTTCTTATGAGATCAACAAGGTGAGATATCACCTAAAATAAGCAAGTTTTCAATGACAAAAATCCATTTTGAAATGTGCCTAACCACCAATATAGTAGGAGTTATATTATTTTTTTAACAACTTGGTTAATGCTTTTCAAACTGCACTAGCACTTCTGCTCTAATTCTGCCAACCAGACAGATGACCACACATGCTGTGCCACTGTGGCATAAAATAGGCCACCAACTGCTTCTTTATTTGGTGGATATTCAAATAATTGTGGCTGCTGAGCAAAAAGAAAAATGTTGGTTGCCTGGTTGCCATAGAGGGGATTAGATGCGCAAAATAAAAGGCAACCAGTGCTCTGAATAGATGAGTGACGATGGGATTAGCGGCTTTAGAGAGGCCGCCATATGACCTTCTGACCGCTTACTTCATCAAGTACAGCGCAGGCTGAAAGCGTCCGCTCATTAATAGCTGCTCTGTAAAGAACATTGATCAGTGTCCCCAAACTAGGTCGAGATTCAGGTCTAAAAATTCCTATTCTTTTCCCATTGGCCTTTCCAATGAATTGGACTGCTGCTAATGTTTTTCCAATGTCTGCACATTTTTACTATACTACTACCAGTGTCGTGTGAATGTACCGTGAGCCACGTTGAAAAGTCATAAAAGTCCCATGAGGCCATCGCGGGTGGAAAATGCAGACTCTTATCTTGCTGACCCACAAAGATGGCCATAATTGAGGGAGGGGAACCTTGCTTGCTGATGGGATCTCTCTATGAGGGGTGCAATTACATTATTTTTCCTTATCGGGAATATTACATTAGATCAATACATTGATCCTCATAATTCAATTTCCCTGAGTATTATTCCCAAATCATGGTAATATTAGCCTGTGACACCTGATGTTGGGAAAAAGTCCGACGACATCCAGTCAATCACAGGACACATAGAAACAGAAAACCATTGAATTTCACACAGTCACTGAGCTGGAACTGAACCATGTACGTAGAAGTCAAGGGATTAAACCACCATCAGGGACTAGGGAGCTGATTCTCCCAGCTAAAATCTCTGGTGAGAACATTGAAGTTCATCCTTATTACTCCCACAGTTCTCCCCTTCTGACTTTTAAAAATAAACTCACAAACTGACTGATCAAAGCACACTGGTCTTTTAATTACAGATATTATAAAGAGGGGGGGGGGGGGTGTATGGTAAAGACAGTCCCTTCAGTGACTTATGAGCAACTTGGCAAGATGATTATAGTTCGGTAAAATAACAGATAAGTTAGAAAGGTCAGTAGGACATTACTTTTTTTTTTCTTTGTCTCAGAGTAAACAAGCCTTTTCACGTCATGTTTAGTGAGACTTAAACAGAGACATATTTCAAAAGAGGCCTTGTAACTTATTTGGAGGTAAAAAAAGAAGAAGAAAGAAATACAGGCATGCACAGCAACAGCTATCTTTTGACAGGTTCAAGTCACAATCTAACACTTGGTTGTCGACTCAACCTATTTCAACATTTCCTTCAATATAATATCTGTCTGCCTCAAACCAAGTGCTTGATTAAATGTTTCACCCTTAATAAGGAATCCACCAAATTTTTCCACAAATAACAAAGACACTATTAATGTTCACTAATATGTGAATTCAAGTGTGTTTGTATTGCAAGTATTTTCAGTAGACATTTTACATCATTGTACTAATTCACTTTATACATAACTGGTCATTTTATTTTGTTTTTTTATCACGGCTGGGAGAGAAATAAAATCAAGGGTTAGAATAAGGAATTGTTCATTACACCATTTGACTAAATGATTTAAATTTTAACAAATCATAGGTCAACAGGTACCAGAATTCCAGAAGAAATTGTGTTTTGGCCTCAGGTGTCAATGGAAGGTGCGCATAAAACTTTTTGAAGGTGGAACTTGCTTCCGTAATTAATATAATGACTATATACTGTGCGATGGTATGGAAATGACTTTTGGTAAATGTCAGTAATCGAACATGAAACAGTTACAGTAAGTTAATTAATTTTTAGATGTATCATTTACAAATGTTGCATAACGACAGGAGGTGTGGATCTGGGAAATGAATCAGTCTGCCTTAGAATGTTTGACTTGTGCTTCATGTGTCATTCCAAAAATCCTGTTGCACATTTTTCTGCTGCAGGATATAGTTGAGACATGACTCAGAATGTCAAAGACACTATCAATACTGATTCATGACAATTCGTCTGGACAGAAACAGTGTACAACAGCAACTTAATGTACTTGGAATGATAAAAAAAAATACATTAAGACAACTCAATTTAAACACAAAGGATATAGAACAACTGTACTGTATTTTCTAGACTAAAATATAATCACATTTTACATATGCAGTAGGTTGGAAATGCAGTTAGCTGCAACTAAAATTGAAAAAGGTACTATAGAAAATAAATGGCTGGAGGTCAAATCAAAAATGAAATTCATTTATTAGGGTGTTTGGAAAAAAAATAGCACCACTGTGGTTGATTAGAATAATAATTAAAATAAGTATTTTGTAAGATTGGTGACAGAATGAAATGCAATGATGTGACTGATGGCATAAATACACGTTGACCTACTAAATAATGTCATTTACACTTAACATAATAACACACTAACATAATTCGGTAAAGAAACAAACGTAGCCAGCCAGATATGTGCTTAAAAAGATAATTGACTGCAAATGACTCATTCAACGAAACCAATGACAAATTAAAAAGGCACAGCAATTCAGAGAGATTCCACTAGAGGGCAGACGGTGCAATTAACCGGAATAGCTATACTTTTAGTGATATTTTTGTTGCGTGGTCAGATGCACTAAGCTTTTACCCTCATGTAAGTAAAATGTGTGCCATATTTCATGTCATTTTTTTAATAATAAACACAAAACGATGTCGCCAAGTGTGTTGGCGTTGTGTACAGATGCTGCGTTTAAGTTAGTATATAAGTACTTACGATCAATCCTCGGGTATAATAGTACTCACCAAAGCTCGGAGAGAAGACTCATCCAAAGTGGCGTAACTTTCCTGTGACATTTTGAAGATGTCGTCTCTTGATGACACTCAGGTGTCAAGCCAAACTGTCAGAATTCAGTCAGGAGACTTCTTGACGCCGTCGTACCACCTGCTCAACTTTGAGGCACAAGTGTCGTTTTCCTCAATTTTTTTTCTGCAGGGATGATTTTAAAAATCAGAGATTTGAGGGCATTTTGCAGGGCAGCGTGCCGAGTTGCGAACGAAAGCAGATGAAATCCCTCACCGGGAGACGTTGGTCGCTTTTTGAACTGCACAATCAGAGTGGAAGGTGCAGGCCACGCCCACATCAGGGCTGGCTGTTGATCCTGGCGCATAACATAGAAAACACACCTCTTACTTTTTAAAATTGTATTTCATTTACATTTTTACCAACAAATGTCCAATCCATTTGCAATTATCTAATTTCCCAAATATAATTAAACACCGATCGCAGTCAACGGCAGCTGTTATGCCACGCAAACATGCCAACTCCCCACCTGGAATCAAACCCACAAACCCAGAACTGAGGCCGACGCGCTTACCATTCGACCGTCAGCCCTGCAAACGCATACAACACATGATTTTAACCTTCGTCTATGGCAATTAAGGTCATCATCATACACCCAGCCATTGTTGAAGACAAAGGCGTTTTTGCATTTTAATCCTTCCCCCATGGCACAGTTGTTCCCCTTTATTCCTATAACCCATTTTCAGCAGATGGCATCCACTGAAAATGTTTTCTTTTAAGTGCTACTATTAACTGGGTGTCTTCTTTACAACAGATGTCCACTTTGTGGCTTATCTGCTGATCTTTCAACCCGTGAGTGATTTTTGTTGTTGTAGAGAAGGTTCAGGCCATTAATACAAGTATCAAATTGAAGCCATGAAGATTTATTGACGTAACAAAACAGTCACAGAGTTGCGCTTGGCACTACAAAGAATGATCATCCGCATGCATGAACAAACACCAGGCCAGGAGATTTCATCTTCCACTTACTCTTCTCTCTGATTGTTAATACATTGGACTCCAAAATGATCATCTCCATTACCAAATGATGTGCTGCAGATCTTCAGACGTTTGTGGCACATGATTATACTGTAATTGCTTTTCTTTGATATAAAACCTTATGTATTCATTTGTTTGGCTGATAATATTTTTTCCATACATGAAGACAACAGAGCAGATAGCTGGAAAATTAATGATATAATGACAACTTTCTAATAAAACAAACCATGATATATTAGCTAAGATACTAGATTCAATGGTAAAAAAAAAAAAAAAAAAACACAGATAACTTGAAGAGGGTATTAAGATTACACGATAAAATGGACAAAAACATTTCCGACAAATAAAAGAAATGTCAGCTAAGACGATTTTAAGGGGTGATATTTATCGCAAAATCAAATGACTTTGAATTGTTAAAAGTGGTGTTGCTGCTGACACAGGCACTTATCAGATATAATTATGATTTAGCTAAGAAATAAAAAGCAGGGTGCAAATCTTTTACATGCTGGAGCTGTCACTCCTCCTGCTGGTCTTCGTTCTGCTTCTTAGGGAGCTGTGAATAGGGGAAAAAACACAAGTCACTGCCAAATAAAATTGTCTGGACTTTAAAGGGGAAAATCTTGCCTTCAAAAGAATTTAAACATTGTCGCCCTGTTCCCCATTAAATTAAAAGCAATGTGAAATCAGTGGGTGTATGTTTATCATCATTTTTCCTTTATATCCCAATTAAACATTTTCCCACTCCAAACAGAAAATTCAAAGGCTCCAAATTGTAACTGTACCTTTGTCAACACATTCCTTCTGTTTCCTCTCCCCTCTTTATTTTCGGTTGAATGTAGTCTGTCATGTGCAAAAAATAAAAATCAAATATTGTTTTAAAGTACAGATAAATTTTGACATTTGCATGTGAACATACCCCTTTAGATAGTCAGAACCTGGCCTGTCAGAGTCCAAGAAAGAAGTCAGCCCCCCTTCCGATTCTCTGCCGTGTTGAGCTGTATTTTGTGCCGAAAACTCACAGTTGGACGGTTTTCTCTGGCGCGGACGTCCAATGTAGCCTCTCTGCCATTCCCTTTGGTTGTGTCCTGGTGAGGGGTCCCTGCTCAATCCCAGATCTTCTTCCAAGAACTCTCCTGTGTGCACGCAAACATCTCAGGGCTTACTTAGTCGTGTATACTCATCACCATGTGTATTTTACATAATGTAGCCAATGGCAACATTTTTACACCACATTTTCAAAATATTTACATTCTCTTACATTATTATACATGCATACTATATAAATATCTTTTAAAAAAAATGGGGATCAAAGTGCGGCTCTTGTTCAAAGACGCTTGATATTTGCATGTAAATAGGAGTAGAACACTACCTTGGTGCTTTATTCTCCTGTGAAAATCTGGAGACGTCCGTCCAAAGGCATCTTTGGCGGATATTTTTTTGACGGACGCTTTTGTTATATTGTTGAGTGGAAAGGCGGTTTGTGGCCGCATGTCACATTTGTCCTGCACAAGAGAAGGCATAAACAGAAACTCAATTGCAATTGTTGTTGTTGTGATTCACTAACACGTTCCAAAATTATCTTTGCAATCTGCGGAAGACACGAGGCTCAAAGAAAAATAGATTGGTGGCCTTTTTTCAAAACGGAACAGACAGGAAGCAGATCATTTAAGTTGTCTAACCAACCGGAGGAGCGACATACCTGGTGATGAAAGACAACAGCCTCCTCCAGCGCAACGCCGCAGAATTCACATGGAATCACTACATCGCCCTCTAGGGGGCTGGCTGGGGGACTGTAGGAAGCTGGGGAGACAGATCCTGGGAAGGTGGGGATGTTGGAGGCCAGCGTGTTGGGGAGGCTGCGCATCATTCCTGAAGCGTTCCTGGGCTCTTTGGCCGGGGACGGAGGTTGCTTGCTGAAGGACGCAAAAGCGGACGCCGGGCTGCAGCCGGTCTGAAACAAAATAGATGAGGCAATCAAGCTACATTTTCCTCCCCTTAAGAGATGTCTCTGAAATAAAAACAATCTTCAAGGGCAAATGGAGTGTAACCACTTAGGTTAACTCTTAGAGACGTTTACATCTTTATTAGTTAACCTTGCTTTGAACTTTGATTTCATAACATTCATATCAGAAATGGATGAGTCACAGAGGTACGCTGAGCCAAACAAAGGTGGCAATTCCTGAGATAATTGGTGAAGGTTTTTATGGTCGTCTGGCTCCACGAACGTCCAGAAATGCTGAAAACCCTGCTCTGGCATCTCATTCAAATTCATCTTTCATTGGGTTGAAAACAGTTTGCATCAGATTACATCCAATTATAATTATCTTAATAGCAGATGCCCTTCTTGCTACAGTATTGGCTCCAAGTTGTCTATCATAAATCAAAAACAGAATTTCTTAGAATCCTAGAATACCGTTTCAGGCGGCGCCTTCAATGCTACCTTTAGAATCCCGCCGTCAGTGAAGGGCTTTTTATGTCTCGTTACTATGCGAGCCGCGTTAAACGAGGCTTCTGTTGCTGCATTGCCTTTTCCGTGGGTTTGGTGAACAGAGACTGCTGTCTTTTAAGTGCCAAATTGAACGCCTTTGCCGTTCGTTTACTGCGCTTTGACGTAAAGCCTGGTGAAAGGCTCCTATGTGCCATCTTGAAAAGGCGCTTAACGTTGCAAATTTTATCATTGACAAAAGCGTCTCCAACTCTTCATGTAAATGTTCAGCTTTTTGTTGGACAAAAAATAAAATAGGTCACGTCACTAAGGTTTTGTCCAATTTTTTTTTCCACATCATGGGTCAAAGTCATAGTGAAACCTCAATCAAACTATCAATCCATTGTAGAAAATAATTGCTAACTAATCCTTCTCATGTTTGTAGGCCAGACTCAGATGATTACAATAAAGTCAAACCTGATGCAAAATGAGGTCCTCTTCGGGAAACAGCTCTTCACAAAACTCACAAGGAAGCATAATGTCTGGAAGAAATAATTTAGACTCATTTTAAGTGCAAACCAGGTATTGTCATAAAAAAGGAGGATTTTAAGTTTTCCAGGTGCATTTTACCGGTTTGATCACGGTCCAGAAGGGTACTTGTGCGAGAGGGGAAGTTTGGGTAGTTGTTATTGGACGTAGAGAGCGGAGAATCAACTGAACTGTTGGAAGTCTTTGTGTGGTCCCAGATGTCGCTCCACAGATTGGGCTCCCCACCACCAGCCAAGGAATCTCCATCTGTCTGTAAGCTGAGGGCCAACATGTAGTCGAGGCCTGATGAATCTTCATCTTGAAGCGGCCACGCATTGTTGCGACTAACAAAGTCGTTCTGTTCAGACACTATGGGAAAAACAAGAGTTGAACCAAACCATCTCCAGAAAAAGGGATGAAAGTATTTAAAAATGTGTTTTGCGGTAAATGATTTGGATTCAAAATGGAGCTGAAATAAACATTTGCATATTGCTTCCCTTTTTGCCTTTTTTTCCAACATTGATTAAATTCACTTTCTTCCTCCACCCCAAAAATTGAGAATAACAATGATGCATTCTATTTTGGAATGAGGTTGTATTGTGACGCAATATGGAAAAAGTGAAGCAGGGGGAATTCTACTTGGCACTGCTAATGTTGATGATCTTTAAGGAAAATGTGTGTAGTTAGTCCAGGTCAACTGATTAATGCATCATAGGCAAGAGACTGCAATTACATTGGGCGGGGAAATAAATACTCACATCGGCTGGATGTTATATTCCTGGGTGCAATATTTTTCCAGTCGCTGCTGCTTTGTGGTCCCCTTGAAGTGTTAGAAAATGCCGACTCAAAAGCACGGGGAAAGGCCTGATGTTTTGAAGCACAGAGGTTGTTTTCCTTAAGGCTGCGCTCTTCGGTTCGAAGTGGGTTTCGGATAGAGTGGCCTTCAAACCAGGCCCCCGGAGACTGCAGATCTGTCAGATTGCGACTGGAGTAGCTGTTGTTTCTCTCTTGGAGCAGGGTGGGACTGCCGCATAACATTGGATGAAGGGCTTTTTCTCTCAGCATGATATTGCACTTACACTGTGGACAAGGCTCTGTGCGAGCTCCACAGTAATCCTCATGTTCTCTGCTTTGACTGAAGGAAATCTCCAGTTCACAATACTGGCATGCCACCAGTCTCTGAGAGCAGTCAGTGTTCTGTCAGAGCAAAACATGAGACATATTGAAATTGGAAATTTTGGCAATTTTCCAAAATGTTGACAATTTTGGGGGGATTTCTGGAGTTTAGGAAGGTTTGGGGTGAGGGATTTCATTAACCGTGAGGAAAATAAAACACATTTAAAATACAATTCCAAGTTGTAACTGCATTATCAAGCATCGTTACCGAGTATTGTTAAGTACTTAAATATAACACATCATTTGTCCAAATAGTAATTAAAAAATGATAAATATGTAGTTGTGTATAAGCACAAAATTGATTAAAAAAATTGACCCTACGTGTAAAAGAAAAATATAACATACCTGGTGAACTTCAATTAGATTTTTATTAATCTTGAGTCCACATTTGCATTTAACCTGTAAAAAAAGGACACCCAGACCTTCTGAATGGATACGCACTCGCATCTGTTCTTTGATTGTCTTTGCTTGACAAAAACGGATCTAACTAAAGTGTGGTAGTTGTGCCAAATTCTTAAATGTATTATTTATTACCTGGCTATGCTCCTGTTGCTTGTGTTCCTGCAAATCTGAGCGTGGCACCGGTTCCTGGCACACATCACACAGTGCAATGTTTCTTCGACAGTGGATTTCATGGGTGGTAAAATTTGCTTCAGGAATACCGTGTTTGCTACCAAATGAAAAATGACAATTAACCTTTAAGTATTATTCAGTTACCAAATGTTAATGTACTACTTACCAATTGGCACAAAACTGAGTTTTTTCGTCTGCCATAGTCTTTTTTACTTAAGCCTGCATTGAATACAACCATGTTAGTTAGTGAAATACACATTTCAATGAGATCCACTTCATTACTAATAGAACAGAAGGGCTTTTCTTTTACATGGATAAAATCACATTTTCAACAAACGAACGTAATTGAAAGAGACGGTGTCTTTGGGTCGTTAGCTACTAGATCAGAGTTTGCTGCAGTCAAAGGATTGCATTGAAAGACCTAGATGATACACAAGTAGTAGTGTATATATTTCATGAAATGACAGATCGACATTTCTTTTCACGTTTTTTTGCTTACCCCGCTAGCTAACGTTAGCTGATGGTGGTCTTCAGAAACGAGGAACGACAAGCATCTTCGCCTTAAGCCAGCGGGAGTGTTTTAAGCACACATAAAATATAAATGTCATTCGAAGTGACGCCTACAGCCAAGCTATGTAGCTTAGCAACCGTTCTTAGTGTAGCTTTGCCTATGCTAACGCTAACTAACTTGCTAAAAGCAAACTAGCCTGGCTATTATCGCCGAGAAGCTATCACATTGTCCGATTTCTGTCACCCGGAATGAATATATAGAACGGGACTTAACGATGTTATTTTTAGCAATCATGTCAGTTAAATTGTCTCCGGAGAAAATAACGCAGAGGAAATTGGAGGCTACTACTAGGCTGTAACTCAAGCACGTATCATTCAATTTCGTCTTTCCTGTCTCTCTGTACACGAACTAAGGCAGAGTTTGCCCGGAGCTTTGCCTGTCAGGCAGTCTACGTTTCATTAAATCAACATCAAATTCCAACATGGTTTCATTTTTTTAATTTTATAATGAAAGGAAAACTACATAATTTTGACTGGTTGATAAAAAAATATTGCTATACAATATATCGTGCCGCAAAACATGGATTGCTTTATCTGAAAGTACATTTCTTCATGTTACATAATACAAAAACCTACTGCTGTATACAGGAGAAATCGGAAAACACAATACATTACTATTACCTTTTTGAGATTTAGATTTTATATTTTCAAATATATGGTAAAATAAGGTAATATATTAAGATTTAGTTTTCCAGTGACTTTAAAATGTGATAATGCTCAATCAAGGTTTTGTATCTTTCTTTGCCAATTCATTTACACAACAAATTAGAAGAGAAATTCTAAATATAAATTGTAGGAAAATGTTGCTTTTGCAGTTGTCAGATGAGTTTAAAGTTTGCATCATAAAATCCAGAACTATACAGAAATGTGAGTAAATCAATGTCCTATCATTTATGTACACATTGTTAGACTAAACTATTTCACCTGACTCCAATTCCTTAACTCTGTAGTCTCCAGTCTAACAATGGAGCGTGTTCAGCATCGGAGGAGACAAACCAGGGTCGTGCGAGTTTATCCACAGATGGTTTATTCCATTCATATTGATTCATACAGAGCTCCGGGTCTCCCTCCCATAGAATAAGCCCGCTGAGTGTTGATGTCCTAAAGCGGAGGATGGAAAAGACATTGTCCAAACCCGCGTTTGCCCAGTTATAGTCCAACAAAAATGCATATTCATTCGCTGATTAATAATGAGATGTGGGCTGGTCCAGGGCTGCTGTGAGGGGTGGGTTTCTTTGGGCTCCACATCTTCCAGCCTTGAATCCACATCATCCAGACCTCTGTCTCCGCTGGTCCTATAAAGTCCCGACCCACTGCCCTGCTCTTTGTTCCTCTGCCCTTTGAAGTCCTCCATCTGGTCTCTTATCAGTGTGAATCCCACCTTGAAATAAGAATCTCAGGAAGAGCCTTTTGTTAACATTGTAGTCGAGGAGTCTCGGACCCATCCTTCTGTTCATATTGTAATTGAGTTGGGAACAAGAGCTGAACCCTTCAGTGGCGATACTAAAACAAGACCGCCACAAAAAGAATGAGTAAAATGTGATATCAAAATGAAACAGCTATACTAAAAAGAATGAGTAAAATATGTCAAATTCTTCATTCCCTCTCTTGGTCTCCTAAAAGAGACCACATCAACAACACCACACAGGTTAGTGTCAAATGAAATGTAAAACTATATTAGTATAAAAACAAAGAAGCACTACATTAGTAAATCCATGAACATGTGTGCCCAGCAGGGGGTCCAGAGGGGTCAGTTTGGCGCAACTGGACATACTGACCTCTAGGGTCTGGTCCCACTGCTTTATCGTTCAATCGAGTAACTAGAGTAGGAGCTAAGGGGAAGATACAACAGCTACAGAGAATAAGCAGAGTAATGAGCACTCCAGCAGATATGAGGATGTTGCCTATCAAACCTTTCCAGGCACCAAAATAATCCATCCATTGGTCCCAGATTGAGGTGTCCACACCTGACTGATCGGCCATCTTATTAGTCAGGGTTCGGAGGCCTTCTAAAGCTTTGGTGAGACGTCCATTTGGAGCAGTGTTATTAGGAATGAAAGTACAACAGGCATCACCAAAGATAGCACACACACCACCCTTCTCAGCCAATAACATGTCTAATGCTATACGATTTTGGAAGGCCATGAGGGATGTTGCCGCTAGCTGGTCACGTACCGCCTCTAACGACTCAACCGTGTAATTGGCAAGTTGCTGGACATTGTAATGAATATAATTGATGCGATCAACATTTTAGTTGTGAGTTACCCAAATTAGAATACTTTTGAATCCCGCTGAAACCTGATTAGCAAGTTTATACTCATTAGGAACGCCACGGGGGACGCCTATGGCGTCAATATAGGTGGGATCGGAGTTACCCATCCAGGTGTGTGGTGCTCTCTTTTGGCGATGCAAGACCTCGATGTTTTTACCCGATCAATCGAGTAACTAGAATGCATCTCATCTGCCTAACTGCAGATTTAAGTGTGACGTCTAGACCCAGTGAATTCAGGATGTCAGGATACCACACATCTTCTTCATAGTAGTTCTCCAGTTTGTCCTTTTCATACCAATTTACTCTCCTCTGTGATAGGAGTATGTCACCATCTTGTATTCCAACTCGAGTCTCTGTGGGTGGCGCGTTCAGACACGCCCAGGCAGTCACTGACAGTACAGTCACTGTGATGTGAATGGCAACAGCTTTCACTGTGGCCAATGTGCAGAGGTGCAAAGTCTATGGAAGCTCAAGGTTAAGTGAGGCGTGCTCGTGGCAGGTGAGTAGACTGATGAGTTTTTATGGACAAGGGTTTTGATACCGTCCAACTTCCAGTCTACTCAGAGTCACCTGTGTCTCGAACTACCTTGACCTGGCATTGGTGAAAGCACTGACATTTCAGCCATCTTTGCAGCAGTGGAGGTTGGTCAGTTGGGCCACGAATAGGTCTTCCCATCGTGGAGAGAACCAGGACTTCCTTTTTATGACTGGGATCAGCATCCAGTCACCTGGCTTCACCACCTCCTGCAAAGTAGACAAAAAGGGATCACGGCAGCTTGCCCGTTCTTTGGACAAGTTTCTCCAAACATGTTACCATCCATTCTGTGATTAGGTCTGCCTTGCCCTTAGCCTTTTGTCATGTTTCACCTTCCATAAAGGATGTTGAAATGGTCTTCCATGAACGTTTGTATGCTCTACCAGTCCCACACTCTTTTGGACGTTGTCCTCGTTTGGGCCTGAGGTTGCCTTGCACACCATGACTGCAACAAATCAAACAGATACTACAAAACAATTAAAAGCAGGTATTTAGACCTCTGGGACATGGAACACACTGTACCATGTCCATCATCAACCTCTGGGACATGGAACACACTGTACCATGTCCATCATCCCCCCTGTTGAGACATGGTTCAATCCATGGCTCAATTTTGGAGGCACGCTCGGCCTTTAGCTGTATACAGGTCTCCTGCAGACTGTTCTGTGTTCTTTCTGTATAGATGCATTTTTACCTTATGTGATGCAATGTTTTGCATATCAATACTGTTTTGACTCAGTTTTTGTTGTTGTGAATACTGTGCAGTAAGTGTTTGCGCTGCTGCTTTAGCTGCTGTCATCTTTAGCGCATGCTCAACACCTGCATACGGCCACTTGGTTGGGCTTAATTCTCAAATGAACAAAAATCACAACAATCTTACTTATTCAATCACTTTGTTTGCGAAAATCTGAATTCTTTATCAGTCAAAAGTGGATATACTAGCTGTTATTCTATTGTGATCGCTGCTTTCTTGTTTAGATCAAAAACTATATCTGATTTTTCCTTTCCTGCAATTACATCAATTAACTAATCATGCTAAAAATAGGGAAAATACAAAAGGCGAACCAGGCTGCTTTCTTCTCAGGAAAACAGCTTTCCCGCTCTCTGCAACAGTTACATTCACATCAATTAATATCCAGAAACAAATGTTAACATTTTCATTCTGAAAAGAATTGAACCCACTAAACTGTAACCACCCCCTGTTTATCAGGGTTAATATTTTCTAGCATAATTTTCCTTTAGGGCAATTAAAATTCATTACTTATAAATCGCATACTAATCAAGTCCCAATTCAATTAACAATGTGTATCGCGTTGCATATTAAACTCAATTGTTTGAAATTCAAAATATCCCAAACTAGTAGTCTTTTTTTAATCAAATGTAACATTCCATTTTCTTTGGAGTTTGCCAATCATCTCCTTTAAAATTTTCTTAATCATCATTTTCCAATAGTCTGGCATAAAATCAAAATTTAGTTACATATCTATCCATTGTAATCTCTTTTTCTCTCTAATTGTTTACTTTTAAAAATCTGTAAGAAGGTTTGTTCTCAATTGAAACGCTTTCACTTTTTGTGGAGACAATCAAAACAATATAAAAGTTCCTTATGGTTTATGGCATTGCTCCTCGAGCAATAATCTTTCCAATCAATATTGGATGCTTTCCATTACGTCTGATCTCGTCAATAAGCTTATCTTACCTGTCTCCTCAAACGTTTCAACTGAGAGAACCTCCTTACAGTGCAAAGGTGTATCTGCATCCTGCTTTTTCATGTCTGCTGTTTGGTCAGCAACAGTTGTATGGACGTTCTCATTTTGGGTTGCTCGTGCGTCTTCTCCATGTTTCCTGTTGAAAAACACAGTCTTCTTCTGCTAACTCAAAATTAGTGCGTTTCTTTAAAGTTTTTCTTTTATGCAGATAGCCAGATTAGACTCATCATTCAGCTCCAATCGTGTAGTGAATAATGGCGTTTGGTATGGTAACGAAATTCTGAAACATTTTGTCAATTCAGTCAATTAATCCGTTAACACAATTTGGATGCCATTATCCCTATAAATCAATGGTACTTTGGAATTTCATATGATGCACTGTTTTTGTTTTTCTCAATGCTTCAAAATTCTGCATAGCAGATTTATTCCTCCAATTCAATGCATTATCATCAAAAAATTTCTTTGGACTAAACAATTTTCCTTGATTTTTCATCGCCATCCAAAAAGAAACTTATTGGCGATTTCAGAAATTGATTTCAAATTTCCAATCCTTCGCTGCCATCCCTGAAAAGGGCTTATTGGCAGTTTCAGAAATTGATTCCAATTTGCTAAATCATTTTCCACCTTGATATCTAAGGGATCAATTATATCTTGGTGGTTGGCCAATCAAAAACACAAAAAGACAAACAACCATTCACGCTCACAGACATCAGTGGTCTGTAATTTTTTTTTACTAGTGGAGAGCGCCATCCCTGAAAAGGGCTTATTGGCAGCTAACCACCTTTTGCTGTCTTATCAGCACTAATCGATCTCAAAAGAACTAGGTTAATAGTCATTAATATGACTCACACTAAAGCATATTTCATCTTGTGATGGAAAAACAATGAATCATATTTCGTGCACTAAACATGATTCATCTTATTCCATCCTATAGAAATCATGCTTATCCTAAATTAATTATTTTATCTAAACTTTTATCTAAACTTTACCTAATAATTTGGATCAATGCCATTTCTGCATTGTAAACTTCTCGTTTGATATCATTAATAATTTGGATCAATGCCATTTCTGCTTTGTCTTCATTTAATAATTTGGATGATTCTTAATACTTAAATCTGAATCACAAATCACTCTCATATTGCTAAATTAGCTATGTGAACATAGTTAAATTGTGCTAGCGGAATTCCTATTGAATTCCTATCCGCTTCAAGAAGGCGGTTATATTTAAAATAAGAGCCATTTTCTGGGCTCACTATTACCACAATTAAAATTTAGGAAAAATAACCTTTCACTAAGAATTTCCTTATATAAATTTCAGTGTTTAATAAAGGACCCATAATTTGTCACTAATATATCATAATATTTTCAACTATCTGTCTCTCTCTCTCTACATCTCTGTCTCTCTCTCTCTACATCTCTGTCTCTCTCTCTCTACGTCTCTGTGTCTCTATCTTTCTCTCTGTTAACTTTCTCTCTCTAGCTGTCTCTCTCAGTCCCCCACCCCTCCCCGCTTTGTGCAGGGGGTGGGGGCCTTGGGCTGGTGGGGGCTCTCTCTCTATGGCCCCACCGTGGGGTGCTTTATCGGCCCCCGCCTTCACCTCCTTAGCTGTGACTTCACGCTCTACTTTCTGCAAAGCAATGGACAAGTTATTCATATTCCATTCATGCTTTTGACCTACAAAATGTACATTTCCTTTTAAAGTACAAAATTGTTTCACCAACTCGCGTCTTATTTTTGGTTGTTTTTTAACTTGAACACCATTCAGAACCTGTGCTTCCACATCTGCATACAAAATTCTCAATTCATTCCATTCTCCACATTCTCCCGCATTCTCACATCCTTCCATTTTCACCATTTACAAAATTGTCAATTCATTCCATTCTCCACATTCTCCCGCACTCTCACATCCTTCCATTTTCACCATTTACAAAATTGTCAATTCATTCCATTCTCCACATTCTCCCGCACTCTCACATCCTTCCATTTTCACCAATTCAATCTAGATCAAGTCTCCGGATAAATTTAGAATTTTAGTATGTTCAATTCTAGGAATTAGAAATATTACTATTGTTACTTTTTTTTTTTTTTTTTTTTTTGAATCAATTCTAGGAATCAAACATCTGTGGCCCCAGTTATTTCCCTGCTGAAGACTTTAAAATAACTCCTGCATACAACTCTTTCCGGAATCTCTTGTTCCTTTGTTTCCTTATTCTCACGTTCGCCGACGTGTTTAACTTTTCCTTATTCTCACGTTCGCCGACGTGTTTAACTTTTCATACGACGTTTTCTCTATTTCAAAACGACCGTCCTGGGATCGTCATCAATTCCGAGGTATATTACAACCTTTTCGAAATCTCCTATTCCCAAACCCCCTTTCTATGGCATCTTCTCCATAATTTAAAAATCCAATAGCAGAATTTTAACGTTTCAGTAATAGGTATTCTGCTTACCTTTCAGTTGATCAGGCGCCTGTTGGAGAAGTCCCAAGAGAAAGGTCTCACGCTCGCCGGCGTGCCCTCACGTTCGCCGACGTGGTTAACTTTTCCTTATTCTCACGCTCGCCGGCGTGCCCTCACGTTCGCCGACGTGGTTAACTTTTCCTTATTCTCACGTTCGCCGACGTGTTTAACTTTTCCTTATTCTCACGTTCGCCGACGTGTTTAACTTTTCCTTATTCTCACGTTCGCCGACGTGCTTCGATAACCGCGACTCCACGTTCGCCGACGTGTTTTAGAGTCCGCGGCTGGCCTTAACCCATATGTCTACGCAGTTTCCTCCCTGGTTCACGGACGGAGTTATCGGCCTTAACCCCTAAACTGTCTACGCAACCGAATCACGTCAGGGTCACCAAAACTGTTAGACTAAACTATTTCACCTGACTCCAATTCCTTAACTCTGTAGTCTCCAGTCTAACAATGGAGCGTGTTCAGCATCGGAGGAGACAAACCAGGGTCGTGCGAGTTTATCCACAGATGGTTTATTCCATTCATATTGATTCATACAGAGCTCCGGGTCTCCCTCCCATAGAATAAGCCCGCTGAGTGTTGATGTCCTAAAGCGGAGGATGGAAAAGACATTGTCCAAACCCGCGTTTGCCCAGTTATAGTCCAACAAAAATGCATATTCATTCGCTGATTAATAATGAGATGTGGGCTGGTCCAGGGCTGCTGTGAGGGGTGGGTTTCTTTGGGCTCCACATCTTCCAGCCTTGAATCCACATCATCCAGACCTCTGTCTCCGCTGGTCCTATAAAGTCCCGACCCACTGCCCTGCTCTTTGTTCCTCTGCCCTTTGAAGTCCTCCATCTGGTCTCTTATCAGTGTGAATCCCACCTTGAAATAAGAATCTCAGGAAGAGCCTTTTGTTAACATTGTAGTCGAGGAGTCTCGGACCCATCCTTCTGTTCATATTGTAATTGAGTTGGGAACAAGAGCTGAACCCTTCAGTGGCGATACTAAAACAAGACCGCCACAAAAAGAATGAGTAAAATGTGATATCAAAATGAAACAGCTATACTAAAAAGAATGAGTAAAATATGTCAAATTCTTCAACATTCAAAAACAAGATACTTTAAAAAATTTTATTTGAGCTCAAAATCTGCCAATACAGTCATATTAAGACATTTCAATTGTTTAAAGGCACAGCTTTAATCTGATTAAAAAAACACTGATATTACAGCAAATGTTTAGACCCAGTACATACTATTTATTTATGCACCCTACCTGTAAAACATTCCCCCGAAGATTCAATTAATCCTCATTCATTTGCAAACCCTTTGACTTTTTGATTCTACATGCATAAAAAAGAAAAATCGAATCAAATCTGACAAATAAAACAAGACGAGCTTTAACTTGCTTGCTGTAATAGTCAACTATAAGGGCTTTATGAGCATGTAAATAGGAGAACAGGAGCAACGCTTTCTTGTAATTACTGAAACATTATAACTAGTTACGACAGCTGCTGGCTGGTTTCCTGACACTCTTACATTTTGACCTCGAGAATTGTTGTAATTTACAGCCCCTTGTTGCCAAATAAAAAAAAAAAAACATTCATGAAAATACCAGTTGCAAATGGTGAGAAAAAAAATGGCATGGCAGCCCTGCTGCAGTAGCCTGAGTTCAAGACAGGATAGTAACCATATTTACAATAAATTTGCCCTCTTGATGCACAGAGGTAATAGTTGTTGATCCAGAGGGGGGAGAAAGTACCAACACTGAAGAAACAAAATTGTCAAGAGTTCCCCAAATCGGCACCATGGACATAACCTAACAAAATAGATTTAACTACAAATTTGTGCTCGGAGTGCTTATACACAAACACTATACAGCAATTAACTGGAAGCCCTATAAGTTCATTATTATAACTATTATTTCTAATTGTGGAAAAAAAATAAACACTGAAAAATGGTAAATAAAACTATTCATATGTGAAAAAGGCTTTTCACATTCACCCGTCAATGTAGTGAAAATGCCAATATTATTTTTAAAAAATGTTTCATTTTCATTGCATTATATAGCAGTAAAACCAATTAAAACACAGAAATTGGATGTTGTTCAGTCAAAATAGTAAAACAATGAATACATAAAAATAACATGAACAATTTCTTGAAAGAGTAAACGGCTCATTTCTACTTCAATTTAAAGTGAACACAAAAACATTTTTTAACAGTCCTGGAAAAAACAAAGAACGCAATGCTAATTTATAACCAAAAAAGCTAAAAGACTTGTATAAAAGTGGAGAAAAAGGCTCAGAATAGTGAAAGACAGCAGACGGATTGGTAGAAAAAGTTCAATCCAAACGCTTGGCTGAGAGGAATGACGAGAAGGCACACACTGTTGAGACCCAAAGTCACAGAGGTAGCAGAGGCCAAGAAGAAGACTTGTGAAAAAGAAATTGTTGAAAAGAAAGAAAAGAGATAAGAGTGTGATGTCATGTCTATCTGTCCTTTGAACCCAGCTTTTCGATCAAATCCTGCAGCGGGGCAAGCTCTCGCCGGTCGATGAGGTTGAATTCCTGCAGGTAAAAAAAAAAAAAGTTAAAACTTGGGTACATACAATGCATATGCTTTCAAATCCCAAATTTTAGACTTAAAAAAAAATAAAAATGGAGGGACGTAATGGAGTTAGTCACTCAACCTGGACGAAGAAGATGAAGTGCTTGAAGGAAGTGTTGAGGTGAGCCTCCTCCTGCAGCTGCATCACCGAGTCAAAATGCTGATGGTAGATGTGTGCGTAAACCCTGAACAGGCGCTTCAGGATGGTTTTGGCCACGGACATGAAGTTCTTGGGAAACGGAACCCCTGAAGCAGAAAACAGGGTTAGCGTTGCTTTCTGTAATTCACCGTGTTGAATTACGGCATGTTCCTTCCTTTCTGTGCAGTTTGACTGTCTTTCATCAGATGGCGCTAAGTTCACAGAAAAGACAAGCCCTGTTGTGCCGAACACATGACTTCCTCAAACGTGTACTTAAAATTAAAGTCACAAGATTGCTCACTTCTACTAAGAAGCTGACAATGTGCCCTCAGGCTGTACAATAGTAAATGGGTACATTCTTTGACCTACATACAGAACAGACATACTTTTGTCATATTTATTTAAAATTTGGTAAAAATTAGTGTCTTGACTAGTTTTAGTTAACAACAGAGAAAAACAGTGCTATTTTTTTTACAAACCTTATCAGGCCGTTTTGACAGAAATCACCTGAAAGCAAAGACGTTCCAATAATTACAAATCAAAGCATACCAATCTTGGAGGGAAAAAGCGTCTCGTCATCCAGTTGGTCTTGGACCCAAGTCATCAGATAGTCTATGTACTTGGGGGCGGAGCATTTGATCGGCTTTTTAATGTTGGTGCCATCCGCCCAGTGGTATTCATATCTGCAAACAAATATCAATATAAACTCGCCGTGATTTTTAATAAGATCTGGCAAAAGCAAATCATATTGGCGGTATGAGCTGAACATATTGTATCAAGTTATTATTTTGTTCATGACAACTTTGTTTGGCATTAGATACACTAAAAATAAAAAAGGAAGCGGGGAATTATCTGATATCTGCTCTGTGTGCAGGAAGTGAGGCCCGGTCTCCTCCTCCTGATTAAACAGTGAATGTCACAGCGAGACGGGATAAAGGAAGTGCCAGATCTAGATCTGACTAAGGCAAGCCACATTTTATAGCATTACCAATGTGAGCATTTAAACTGCAGTCATTATAAATGTCAAGGAAACATTTGAGGGTTTCAGTCAAGTAAACCGCTTAGTCAAAACAGGTAAGGTTAAAATTGGGTTTAAGATATTACTACAGATTTCATTAGGGACGACCCAATTGTATATTTTTGCATGCCAGTCTACATGTAAGTGTATTAAAAAGGGAACAATAGCATATCCAATTGTCTTTTTATCCCCAGTTCAACAAAGATATCTAAGATTAGTCATATAATCAGATCGGATCTGGGACATCTTGAAATTTTGCTCTATTATTTGCCTTACCTGGGTCCAGCAGACATGACAGAGCAGCTTGCCTCAGTACAAAACTCTGTAATGGTGCCGTAGAGCATGTTGATCTGGTTGAAGAAATCCACCGCTGTAAAATAAGTAATATAAGAACTAAATGAAACCAGTAATTAAGAGCGAGAAAACGAGAGATAAGGTCTGTTTCAAAATGAATGTCTGTGTAGCCATTTTGTAGTATGTGTATTCTTTTGCACACTCACTGTTGACTGCGATCCACTCATTTAGATCTTCTCCCTCTGGCAGCATGACCGCCTGCCTCAGGTTCCCACTGCCCAGTGTGGCCTCAGCATGTTTCAGCAGTTCATATTGGTGGGAGCCCTCTGGGATGTTCTTCTTGGGTTTGAAGGTCTTGGATGAGCGACTGCTACTGGAGAAAAACACGGGCAGAGCTGAACAGTGGTCTAATGCTATAATATAAGCATGTAACGTGAAATAAACTTGATCGGCCTTGGGGCCTCATTAAAATTTTACATGAGTAAAAAAAATATGGCAATCGTTTTGATTTGATAGCGTTATTATCCATTTACTAAGTTGAAATCTTTCCAGCAATAATCTTTCCAGAGCTCTTTTTTAAAATTAATTTCCATGCTTCAAAGTAATGATTTAATGTGCATGTAGATTTACTGTGTCACTATAGCCAGTGTAGACCAGCATTTTTTGCAATAATAAAAAGCCAATATTTGCTGCTTGGCAATAACAAGGAATAAATAAATGGAGGGTCACGTTGACGACAAGGGACGGCCCGGCGGGGCGAGTGATTAGCGCGTCGGCCTCACAGTAGGAGACCTGGGTTCAAATCCAGGTCAGCCCACCTATTTGGAGTTTGCATGTTGTCCCCGGGACTGCGTGGGTTTTCTCTGGGTACTCCGGTTCCCTCCCACATTGCAAAGACATGCATAGTAGGCTGATTTGACAATCTAAATTGGCCCTTGGTATGTGTGAGCGTGAATTCTTGTTTGTCTCCTTGTGCCCTGTAATTGGCTGGCCACCAATTCAGGATGTCCCCCGCCTTTGGCCCCAAGTCAGCTGGGATAGGCTCCAGCACCCCAGCGCCCCTAGTGAGGATAAAGCGGTTCTGAAAATGAGATTAGTTGTTGACAATAGTACTTGGAGTCCACGTCAGACGTGCCACCCAACTTGAAGCTAGCTTGCCAGTCGAGCTAGCGTCCAAGTTATAATTAAATGACAGTTGACTTAACAGCCGAATAAGGAGAGACCATATTTTCCGATGAACGATAATAAGCAGTTACAACAAAGTACACGAAGTCATAATCGCGAGGGTGTCTTTGCTTTTTGAGTCACTTCCCCTTCGTGGAACTTTTCTAGCTTCGTATTTACCGCAAGCACAATTTTGAAGACATCTCAGCAGAGGTTAGTGAAGATGACTTACAATAAAAAGCTCATCTTGGCGAAACAGTCGTCGAAGAGGCCTTTTGGGAAGCTCCGATGGCTCTGGTTACTTTGAAAGGAACCGCTTATCCGTCTTGAACGTGCTGTCTGCTAAGCTAACATCAACTGCGCCCAGCGAGGCTCTTCCTCTGTCTACTGTCTGTTGTGGTGACAAAAAAAGGAGCACATTGTCGCCCCCTGTTGTGCAAAACGGGGAACCCACTGACGTCTGATGAAATGGATTTTAGGTCTGACATAAGGACACGTCATATTCGTCATGGGGGAAAAACATGAATTTTAAGGTTCAAGCCCAATCGTGAATTACCATTGACGGAGATAGACGTCCAAAGCATTAGAACAAGGAGGATGTTAGTACGTCCACTTCAAATAAATTGGACGTGTATCGCCGTCAGTGGCACATAGACGTGAATCGAATTGAATTGAATGCTTTTGTTTTTATACAAGTTTTATGAGATTTAAACCTTTCATCGCGAAGTTCACACATCAGAACAACAAACCAACAGACATAAATAATCAACAAACAAGTCATAATTAATAATTAAGTAAACATAAAAAATGTATGGTCACAACATAGATTAGTAGGGAAACGCACAAATAACGACAACAAACAAACAGATAAATAATAAATATAGATTTGTAAATAATCGATAAATAAGTAATCAATACAGTTCAAGGTGATTGGACGTCTATGGACGTCAAAGGCAGTCAATGAGTTGAGCACAAAAGTGTAGAGATGTGGGTTTTGCTGTATTTTAGAACAGGCACGTTTTGAGTATGTCAAAAACTGTTTTTTGAGAATAGATCATGTGGGTCATGAAATTCATCAATTGTGTCTCCTACCTACAGTACGTAATCATACAATAAAATGCAACATGTCAAATCATGGTCATAGTTTTCATCACCTCTAGGGGGCAGAATATACTAATTGGTAGTGGAGTTCCAGTTGGCCTGTTTTCATCACAACCAGGCAGTGAAAGTAAAAAAAGGAAACAAAGTTAAAAAGTCAGAAGAATCCAGGTTTGCAAGGTCATGTGGGAAATAAGTCAGTTCAAGTGGGAGGTTGCGACTGGAGAAGAAGGCCTTTGCATCATCTCACATCGTCAACTCCAACTCCCAACATTTGCATGCTTTTCCCTCGCGTTGCGTCTTCATCCCTCGAGTTTCACGTCTGCTTTGGATTATTGTTGATATTGGATGCCGAAAAAGACTAACAAGGGGATCTGCAAGGACATCTATCTTGGCTCCATCTTTCTTGATCCCTTTGAAAAAGGTGCTCTTACCTGGGAGGAATCATTCCCATGGAATAATGTCTATGTGCTGGAGAAGAAGATCCTGGTCTCCAGCTTTATTTGCCGCCTCTCTGGTTCTTGTCTCTCTTGGTCATGCTGGATCCGACCCAGGCGGAAGGTTGTCAGAGTCGTCCTCTTGCTATGGAGGCTTTGACCTCTACTTTGTTCTGGACAAGTGAGTTAAAAAAAAAAAGAAATTACAATTAATAACTTTATATGAACCATATGTAATGAATTATACTTTTGTATGGATAAGAATTAGGACGTAAACCCATTGAACGGCATTTATTAATATATTCATGGACATTTGAATCCTTTCTTGCACAAATTATGATCATTTAAATCAATTTGATTTTCTCACATGTTTATACTGATTAGAAATGGACACCTAGCAACCCACTGTTGTGATCCTTGTCCTTGAAAGGGTTAAATCCTATCATTTTATGTTGTGATGAGGTCAGCAGAAATGTTTTGCAGAGCAGCATGAATAAACTTTGCATTGTATGTCCACATGTTAAATATGAGTTCCTACTCAGTGTAGTGTTAATTCTCAGAAACCTAACACAACCCCACGATGGGACATTTGACCCAAAAATATGTGCAAAAGGTTTGCACATGTGCATGAATGCAGCTTCCAAGGGTGTGAAAAGTTTAGAATAGGTTTACATAACTCATCTAATTCACACTGTAGTTGGAAATCTGCATAGATTAAGAGATACAATGCAAGAATAGTATCCAAATGATATTTGTTGACAGAGGATAATACTCTGTTATAATTAATACCACATAACAACACAATCACAACATAGCAGAATGTTGTGGTTTAGAGTAAACACTGCTTCACAATGTGTAAGGCTAGTATTTGTTTGACTACAATATTTACACACATGAAACTAACATTTTAGAAACAATCAGAGGGACTTAGTCCAAAGTCACACTAGTCAATGTTGATCTTTATAGAGGCAGTAGCCTACAGTCTTTCATCTCATAATTCTGCACGTAAACGTGGACTTTATAGTCGCAAGTACAAATCAGAATGTTTGGGTTGAATCTAATCCATAAAAACGATTTATGCCAGTCTTTTATTAGGCTTGGGAGTTGCAGTTGTCAAGTAAATATGTTATATCTTTACTACAAGTAATTCCTATTGGAATCTCATATTGCTTGTTGCCTTTTTTTTCATATCGTTTCTGCAATGTAATTTATCCTGGATGTAAGCATGTCCTCCATCTGCCCCCACCCTCTCACCCCAGCATTAGCCTCATCATCTCGCAGTGTCTACATAGCCTATCCTTCCTTTATTGGCTCCAGATGTTTTAATGTTTCGGCCTGTTGTCTTGGCCTTTGCGCGCTGGAACATATGTCATCTTAACAATGGAAAAATAGGTGTTTCGTTTAAAAGGGAAAAAAAGGAGTCCGAGAGAAGCTGAGGTTATGAAAGAAAAGTTTAAATGAGGACACTTATTGTGATTTGGAGATGAAAAGCATCCACATTTTTGGTTCTTTATCAAATGAAACTCCCAATTTAGTCTCATTGGGTATTCTGATTTATTACAGTTATTATAGAGAGCCATTACTTATCAAAATAATGAACGGTCTCCTTGCATTTTGTTATCCTGTTATGTTTATTTTGTAACTGCATGGGAATGGAGATTATAGGCCCCTTGTGGCCCAATAAAAACATGGTGGAACAAAATTTAAAAAAAGCAATAGCTCAACTTGAAGAGCATTCCCGATAAGGCTTAAGGAGAGAAAATGGATTAGCACAAACACTGGCATGTCGATATTTAATGAGGGTTTCATTTATTAAATTGAAATGAAAGACTTCATTAATTAGAGGTGGAACAAAGGATATTAACGGTCATTTAAATTGAACTCTAACAGTGCAACTCCTGAGGGCACAGCAGCTTAAAGCTTTAAACTGCCTTTAACGTGCTTCTGTGGGAGAACTCTGGTTTTAATTTCTCAGCGGTTAATTAGAACAGGGTTTTTACGACAAAGAACCAGGAAATTAACCGTGCAACTTTTTGCTTCACTAGATCTGGAAGTGTGATGGACCACTGGACTGAAATCTATCATTTTGTGGAGCACTTAGCGCATAAATTTATAAGGTAAAGTAATCATTATCCTTGGCATGTGTAAGATTTCAAGAAATATTTATGGACAAAACATTTTTTCCTTAGCCCACAACTAAGGATGTCATTCATTGTTTTCTCCACTGATGGGGACATTTTAATGCGTCTGACAGAGGACAGGTGGGTACTTATGATCAGTTTTGTTTTGATCAAAACAAGAGTAAATGATTAGACTGCATTTTGATTAAATAATAATACCTATGCAAATGAGATTGCTTTGTGTATATGCCACCACAGAGAACGTATCCGGAAAGGTCTTGAGGAACTCAAGGTTGTTCTTCCAGGTGGAGACACCTTCATGCATGAGGGCATACTAAGGGTGAGACAGCATCTCTTTACCTTACAAGTAGACAAAACATGACAGTGTGACCTTCACTGATGTTCTTTCCGACGTGGTGTGGTTATTTGACAACTCACTGTCCCTGTTTTTATTCTACAGGCCAGTGAGCAAATATACCACGGACACACAGAAGGTTTGTATTTTAGGATTTCACTCTTTTACTCTTAATGGTAAACAACCATACTCATGCTAAATGTGTAAGAAGGCAAGTTATTATGAGCAGTGTATGCACATTATCCCATTTGTGATGACAATGTCTGGATAATAAGGATAATACTCTATTTAGCAAATGCACAGGTCATAATTCCACTAACAATACATTTATTTATGAATGTATTTGATAATATTGTCTACATCTGCAGGTTACCGAACTGCCAGTGTTATTATAGCTTTGACAGATGGGGAGCTGCATGAGGATCTCTTCTTCTATGCCGAACGAGAGGTCAGAAAACAAATTTAGGCTTTAAAACTCATTTCTAGTTGGTGAAAAGTGTCTTTTTGCACCACAACCAACTTCTGTGCAGATAAAATTTGCCATGTTAGGGCGGCTGCAATATTGCTAAATAAAAGAATGATTTATTCTTCAACATGGTCTCCATTGTTGCATGAGATATGATAATTTAGATGAAACTACATGGCTGTGCAGATGTGTTTTGTAAAAAATGGTTGTAAAAGGCTTGGATTTAACTAAATCCAGGTGCAGGTAGGAATGTTGTCTTATTTGCATTGTCAATCTTTGCATACCTGACAGGCCAATCGCTCTCGGACCCTGGGGGCCACCGTTTACTGTGTTGGGGTGAAGGACTTCAATGAAACTCAGGTGGCTTTATACATCAGTTTTTAAAAATAAGATTTCAAATGTGTCCTATTTCATAATGCAACATTTTAAAATGAACAATATTGGTTGCAAAAAAAAGCACATTAAATTAGGCTATGTAATATCATCGGGTGTAAAAAGCCCATTTTCTAACTGGCCCCTTTAACGCAAATGTTGGCCAAAAATAACAATTAAAAAAAACCTATTATTAGAACTGCCATGCAGTGCAAGTCAGATAAACACACAATAAGAAGTGACTAAAAAAAGAACTGCAAGGACTAGTATGATAAAAGTATATTTATATAGTATAATTCCTGTCTGGAATTCTGCTTTGTGTAAATTAAAATACATAGTGGCCTATTTCCAGTACGCATGTGGTCATTTGTTTCGTTAACTAATCTAGGCTAAAGTGTAACCATCTGGATAATGACTGAAAAAGCATACAAGGTATGAATTGTGTTTTGCTCACGTTTAGCTGGCAAAGATTGCAGACAGTAAGGACCACGTATTCCCAGTCAACGATGGATTTGAGGCTTTGCAAGGAGTCATTGATTCTGTGAGTACAAAAACAACACCTGTGTGCAAAGACATGATGTTAGAACATTGTTGACTCCACAGGAAATACCCTTGAAACACAATCCCTGCCCCCAATGACCTCATAATTTGACTTAAAGGACTGGAATGCTTCTTAAAGCGCCTCTATTCGTGAGAGTCCACCTTGGACTTTGACTATGGTGTTTTGGACAAAGACCGTGTTTGGCCTAATAGCATCATCCAATATCTTAGATTTTGGATGTTTTGTGACCTCACTGTTGTCAGGAAATTAAAAACAGTGTGTCGTGACAACAAGATTGTCTTTTAAAAGGTCTTGCTTGTCATCTGCACTGCATTATCGTAACCATTGGATTTCAACCAGCGAGCCTGTTGTCGTGGACACCAAGGATGGTTAAAAACAGTTAAAGTAGCAGCAACATGTCGAGAAATAGGTCAATGCCTCAAATACATGTTGAAATTTGCGTTGGGATGCAAAGCGAGGGATTAGCATTACGAAAACACTGACGCTGCAAAAATATCCAGGAGAATGGCAAGTTTTTCCCGTTTCAAGGCTTTCATATTGATGTCCCCCACCCTCTTCCTTATTTCCTTAGATCCTGAAAAAGTCGTGCATTGAGATTCTGGCGGCTGAACCTTCCAGTATCTGTGCAGGAGGTGAGGAAGCAGAGTTTCCCTTCATGCTGAGCGTCATGAACTTGGCAATAAGTGTAATACGAGTGATTGGTTGAAGTCACATTGTTTTTTCCCTTTTCTTTTTCCTCCATCAGAGTCCTTTCAGGTTGTAGTGAGAGGAAATGGATTCCTCCATGCCCGCAATGCAGATAAGGTCCTATGCAGCTTTCGCATTAACGAGACTTTAACCAAAAGTGAGTAAAACGGTTTTAAAATTGTTGCCAATTACATTTTGAAAGAATGTATCACTGAATATTTCATATACTTTACTGCGTTAATACAAATTCTATACACTCCTAGTAAATATGAAAAATGTCGACTGCTTTGATACAATAATATACACTCCTAGTAAAAAAAAAAAGTAGTAGATGTCAACTAATGCCACCCTGGAAACAAGGTGTGTAAAAGGCCTTTAAGGCTAATAAACAGTTTTCCCCCCAGTCTTTGCTGTCGGTTTATTTGAAAAGTTGTAAAAACACTTCCGACTGTGCAATGCATAGCTCTGCAGGGGGTGTACGTCTAATTACAACAAAAGATCAAACACTTCTGCTGAATCAGGCGATCTGGTAAAAGTCTAAGGTCTGTTGTGTTGCAAAGACTATAATTGTTCTTAACATCTTTTTTTTTTTAATCAAAGCTGAACCGTAACTTAAATCCATTGTGCTCTTCACTGTAGTTGTTCGCAAGATACTTCTCAGTCCAATTGATCTTTAGCTTTAATAGAACAAAACATTCCTAGAGGTAGGGATGAACTTTGAGCGAGATCATATATGATCAATTTCAGTTTTTATTGAGGTAAAGTTGTCTCGGGCCACATTATTCACTAATACTTCAATCCTGCTTGGATATTTGAGAGCAATTTAGTCATGACCCATGTGAGTCTCGTGTTGATTTCCTCAGTTCTGGGGTATGTTCTCCCCCTGCCAGGATAAACATAGTGGCCTAGTCATGTTGCTTGTTGGAACTCCTTTGTTAAGAGCAGCTGGAAACGGACGAGACCTAGATTTGCCTCGAAAACAAAAATCGAGGTGCTTCTATGACAGGCTTTCAATAGAAAACACTTGTTTTGATTTTGAGGGAACACTTCTGAGAAATGGAGTCAATGTTTTCTGCGAACATGTTTCTGAAGTTCCTTACCCTATTGCCCAACATTCATTCGCTTGAGTAACAATTTGGGAATAACAAAACAATTACAGAGCATCAGCAAGTTATTTTAAGTCACATTGTTTTTTAATAAGTGTATACCACAAGAAAAAGCTGCAAGATTTGGCTGTCGTACTTATTTTTCTGACCCGCTTCAATCTTTTTTTTTTCTTTTTAGTGGTGAAACCGTTGATAGTTGAGGATACATATCTTCTCTGTCAGGCACCGGTACTTCAGGATGAGGGAATGTAAGATAAACACCTTATAATTTTACAATGTTCCATCAATGTGACCTTTTGAGTTATTTTCCTATTTCTTTTCCAGGACGGCAAATCTTTATGTCAGTATGAATGAAGGTCTTAGTTTTATCTCCAGTTCAGTCACCATTGCCACTGTGAGCTGTGTAAGTATTATATGACTAGAAATGTAGTTTTTTTACTTGGTAGATTCACTCCAAATATAAAATAACACAGTCAAAATGACAAAAATATATCTTTTAATGTCTATAATATTTTTTTTCTTTTAAAATAGTGCATTGATAAATTAAATATGTATACACAATGCAATTTGTTGCCAGGCTTTTTCACTTCTCTCTACTATTTAACTACTAAACAATAGCACATTACCAAAAATATCTCGGTATGAAAACTAGTCATTCAAAATGTATTATTATGAGAAAACATGGCTTAGAAATCTTTATTCCCATTCAAAATGTTAATTTTTTTTGTCTTTTAATTTATGGGGTACTTGGGACAGAAACCTTTTATCATAATTAGTTACAATTGCTTGTCCATAGTTAAGATTCCCCCATTTACTTTTATGTGATATATAAGATTTCCAATAACAATATCGCAATGTGTTTGACAGTGTTTATTTTCCACTCTCACGACAAAAAAGATCCCCGGTGGTCTTTCCAAACCCACTCAGATCAAATTGGTTAAATAGAAGAACTGGAAATCGAAAAGTCTCTAGTCTTTTAACAGTATATTTGAGTACTATGTTGTAACACTGTGTTTATATGTCACAGTCTGATGGAACTATTTTGGCCATCACTCTCCTCATCCTCATGCTGCTCCTCATCTTGGCGCTCTTGTGGTGGTTTTGGCCCCTCTGCTGCACTATTGTGAGTCCACTCACTCATACAGATTAGAAGTCGCTAAGTTTTATGCAGGATATTAAAACAAACTGCAGTTAAAGGGGGAGTTTCCCTGTGGCTAGCCCAAAAACCCTATGGCGTATTGTTAACTCCACTTCAATTTCCGGAGGGAAAAAATGAATGTTGATGCCTAGGAGGGGGCACATCACCCATTTAGAGTCATACTTCTAAATGCCAATTCTTTTTTTCTAATTTCATTGCCTGTAGTGCCTTTTCCTTCAGTAAATACTGAAACATGTCTGTTATATTTGGTTAGAATAATCAGTTAAATTCAGCCTTTCCCTAAAAACTACTATAAGGCTAATTTGAGCACTGCAAGAAACATTGAAGCCAATATATCCACTTTTCCTCCCTCTGTTCTCGTCCATTTCGTGGCACTTGGAGCTCACATGTTATAGTTTAGGAAAATTATTCCAGGTTACCATGGCGAGGAGTCATTTTTATTCCAAGTTTTGGAAAAACACAGAGGAAAATCACAAATAAGAAATATCAGAGTCACGCCAATTTGCCAAATGCGTTCCTTTTGCTCTTGTCGATGGCAAAAATGACACAAAAACAAAACTTTACGTGCAGGGTCTAATCTTTGCTTGTGCATTGCTGCAAGCTCAAACAATGAAAATCTGCAACACAGCAATTTTAAGATCATTTGTTTTGGCCCAAAAATGTGAAAGGCAGATTTCTAGGTCACTGCATTTCTCATCTAAACGGACTCGACATTTCCCTGTGCCAAGGGTGGAGACAACAATGTTTTAAACATGCTTTCATGACTTTATCTGATGTGGTATGCTCCTTCTCTCTGTTTGTTTATTCCCTTTTAGATCATCCACGAACCACCGCCACCTACTGTGGAGGACAGTTCGGTAGGAAAAACACCCTTTCAGACTCTTAAATGCCAATGAGCAATCACTCTCATTCCCTTTCCTTCTGGAATGAAACTCTTGAATAATCTTGTGAGCGTGTTGTAAAGTTAACGCCCTCCAAAATTCAGACTTTTGGCTATTTTCCGACCCATCCCAGTTTTATGACTGATTTTGACTTATAGTCTTGAGAAAATATGTAATGTAAAAGGAGGGAACTATTAAAAAATATCTATTTGAGAGGTTATACCCAGCTGATTTGACAAAACATGATATACATTGTTATGTTGCATTGTTTAGGCTATTGTCATTTCATTAACCAGTAAACTTAAAATCCAAAACACCTATTTAGCCTATTGGTTTCCATATCATTGTAATTATTTCACAAAAGATAAATTGTTCCGCAATTACTGCTCATATACTCTGGTATGACTAATAATTCCAAAAAATACAGTAATCAAATAAACAACGATTGGTATGATGCAGTGCAGTTCTAGACAGCAGCTATCTAAAATAACAGGAATAAAAAAACTACCTACATGAAGACAGCAAACTAGCTCATATAAATTCTCTCATCCAAGTGATTCTAATCTCAATTGTAAAAAGGATGATGAAGACGATGACACACCAAAGAAGAAATGGCCCACGGTAGATGCTTCCTACTACGGAGGACGGGGAGTCGGGGGAATCAAAAGGATGGAGGTGAGAAAACAGTCTCAAATTAGTCAACGCCATCGACTTCCATTGATTCTACAAACCCAATGGGTTTCTGTTAGGTTCGCTGGGGTGAGAAAGGCTCTACTGAAGAAGGAGCAAAGCTGGAGAAGGCCAAAAATGCCAAAGTGAAGATGCCTGAGCAGGAGTTTGTTCAGTCCCCCACCCGCGTTCTCAACAACGGCATGCGAAAACCCCTGAGAACCCACAAGTGGTACTCTCCCATCCAGGTACCAAAAAAAAATGACAAATGACTAACGCATCTGATGAAATGAGAAAGAAAAAAAAGCTCTAATACACAAACAGAGGAACAACAACAGAATTACGTGTCAACAAATGTTTGGCAAATTTGGCTATGTGAGAATTGGGTGAAAGAAGTAACACTTCCTTCCCTGCCAGCAAGAGGTTGTTAATAGAAACCAGGCTCCTGTTAGACTGACCTCCAGGGAATGAGGCTGTGCGACTAGCATTTTTTTGCGAGGAAAAAACAGCTGTGTTGCGCCTCTTTAGCCTCTGAGCATTTGCTTTGTTTCAAACTATCATGAGACGTATAAAGTAGCTCTAGAAAAAGAGCCATTACATCTTTGTAAGAAGCAAAAAGCAACAGGAAAAATGGTAATCGCATCTGAGGCTGAGCAATTTGGCCTTTTTTTCATAATGTCTGATTTTTATTCTTATCACAATTGTATTTAAAACCTGTTTTTTTACGTTGTTTTGTTTTATACAATGGCATCGGTATGTTAGTGTTAAGCTAGTAGACATCCGATAAATGTATATTGTATTTTAGTGCACAATGCGTTATATCAGTTACACTTGCATACATGATATATTTTTAGGTTCAATCTTAAAGTTGCCCGCTCTAATTGTACTCCAAGATTTGTGTATAATTACGACAAACTGTACTTCTTTGTTTGCATAGAACAAACTGGATGCATTGTGGTACCTTTTGAGAAAAGCCTACAACCGTGTGTCAGTTATGAGACCTCATCCAGGTGATAAGGTAAGACCAAAATAATCTCAATCAGTTTGTGTTGGGTCCGTTAAAAAAAACACAGTTATGTTGTCACAGTATTTAATAATAGCTTTTTTTTCTGTTGTGTGAATGGCAACAAAAGACTCGAATAATTTAGGTGAACTTGTGGTAAAATGGAAGTTAACTTACGTCTAATGACTGACCTCAGACTGAATTCTTACAGGGAAAAGATGTCTGCTGAAGTCATTATAGGATAAAGCCAAATGGTATTTCTCACTGGCCGGCTGTGCAGTCAAGGCGATAATAGTACTCTTTACTGTTGGCAATGAACATGCAGTCAAGGCGATGGGATTGGCAATTAACAACAATACATTATAAATGTCATTTAACCGACTTGAAAAATGTACAGAGCGTCATAGGAGTGCATGTTTATTGCCAAAAGTTAAGAGCAATGTTAACCATCCCTCCCCACTGCAAAACGGTCCATTGAGAAATAAAATTTGGCTTTGTCCTATGATGACTTCAGCAGAAATCTTTTCACTCCATCAATTTGCACTGCAGCCAGACTTTGAACAAAGACAAACTTCTCAGAAAAACACATTTAAAAACAAATCCTGAGATTTTAGCAACCAGTATTTTTTAAGTTACTAATACAAAGTGTTGATGAAGTTTATTTAACTAATTCTAGCAAAACAACTGCATTTAAAAGAACTAATCTTGCATTTTGCATGTGTCAGCATGATCAAAAACATTCAATAATACAATCCAGGCTGTGCTATAAAAATACCTTTACATTCACATATGAATTATAGTATATGTATAGCAGCTGTTTGATTCTTTTCACCATTTTTTGTCAGGTGGCACACAGCTGTGTTTATACTCAAGTCTAACCGGGAGTATGGAACAATGTGACTCATTGCTTCATCCCAAATGTTTCTCATTTAACCCACAAGGACAGCTTAGCCAGTGTTGAGGGGTCAAAATGTTCTTTGTTTTAAAGTGTAGGTGGACATCAGCACATTCATATATATACACACGTCCAAGTGTGTTGTGACAGAATGTCAAACAACTGACCCAAACTACATGCACATGCATGTCACTCTCCACAACAACACAACCCACTCATAAATATGATAAAAAAACATGACTTAAATGTCCACATCCATGTCAGCGGAAACTATGACGTTTTCTAGAAGTGGCCAAGTTATGCAATCAAAACTTAGATTCCATTTATCACCATCGATTGGTTAGTCAGTGTATATTCAAGAGTTCATTAAGTCCAAGGCTACTCTGTCTGTGGAAGACTGCCTGGCTACCATGTTGGCCAACCTTGTTATAATTAGTCTTTTGAACAAAGAGCGTCAAATGTAATGGCTGGTTTGTGACACATATCGCTCATATATGTTAAGTGCACACACAAACTTACATTATTACTTCTTACACCCAAGCATTCTACTCCACTTAATGAGTGAGATCAGCAAGGGAAGCATAACCAAGCAGATGTTAAACATTAATTGTAGTCACACTAGATTTCAACTTGTTTCCAACAAAGTTACACTTATACTTGAATTGTTCATCTGTCAATTTTTCCATTTGGTGAAAAAAGCCAAAGATCAAAAGAACCAGAAAAAAAGATGGACGCTACGGTTTGCTATGCATGACAACATTAGGTTTTAAGCATGATTTTGTGGCAAATATCCTGAAGACATCAGGGCTTGGGAATTTTTGGCTTTGCAAAAACCAATAGCAAACGTCTTGATTTTACGTGGGTTTTGCTTATTGTAAACCTTCTGCTGGGCACTGGTGAAAGTCCTCCTAGAGGATTTGCAGTCAAGACTGTTCTGGTTGGAATTAGGCATCCTCTTTTTATAACTTCCCTTAAATGAATGCCGCACTGGGACAAATAAATTCCCCCAAAACAGATCTATTTGCTTTGTTTGCACATTAAAAATGGATGTATTATAAAACAAAAACTTACAGACACAGTTGGACCTAAATTTGATGGATATTCACGGTCTCATCATCATGTGTGGAATGTAATCAGAATTCAGTGGAATCCTCGTTGAAAGAAAACAAAAAACAAAATCCTCTTTATCATATAAATTCCAGTTGATAAGTCAGGAAGAGTTGGCAGAAAATTGGAACCAATCATGGAAGCAAATTACTGGAATTAAAAGCAGGCGTTTGCTCAGCAACCATTAAAGCAAAACAGGGAAGTTATGCATTGCTTTGCAGAGGAAAATCTCAAAACTAAGTGACTAAATAAGAAATGTTGAAACTTTACTGTATGTAAATCTAAATGAGCACACGGAAAAATCTGTAAATGCTATAATACACTGCAAAATGATGACAGAGCCTGCTTTTAACTTCTCCCTAATACTCACTTTAGTAGAGGTACTGATTCCCATTGAAGTGAGAGTAAACAATAGCCTATTATTTGTTATTTCTTTAGATACATTTGATTCAGTGCATATGTCTATACTGTCTTTTTTTGCTTCTATAGGCCTTTTGGGAAAAAAAGGCCATTGAGTTCATTGCACTTGAAGTCTGTCTAACATCTGCTCCATTTGGTCATTCCAGGGCAAATGCATGAACTTCATCCGCATGAAGTCGGCACCCCCCCATTACCCCGACTACAACGCATCGCCTATCTACACCCCTCCCGGCAAGAGTCCACCTGCGCCACAGAGCACTCTTCCGCCAATCCCCGGCCGCCCACCGTCCCATTTCTTCTCCACCCTGCCCCTCTTTCCTTCGACGCCCTCTGACCCCTCTGACCCCTCTCCCTCCCCTCCCTCAACCCCTCCCTATTACACTCCGCCCCCTAAACGAGCCCTTCCACCCAAGTCCTTGAACTCAGCAGTCGAACCCGAGCTCCCGCCCTCCACGCCGCCACCACCACCCACCACACCGCCGCCCCTCTCTCCCTCTGCCACCCTTCCCCCCTTACCTTTAGGTCCCGCCCCTGGGCGAGCCCCGCCGCCAGCCCGCCCCCCGCCACGCCCCGGCCTGTAGCTGACAAAATGAGAATCTCGGCACCAATTCATGACCACGTTTGAATGTGTCTGCGGGAGCCCAAAAGGGGCCGCGGCCCACCTTGTACCATACCTGTCAACCTCGAACCATTTGTGATCTTACCAAATTTTGTTTTCGCCCTTACATATATGTATAAATACATGGAAAATCTTACCACTTTACTTTTTTGTAAAAAATCACGAACAAGAAGTAGAAAATGTATGTTTATGTGTTTATTGCTTTCAAAGTTCCACTACAACAGCTTCCTACAAAAATTGTTCCAATACCTGGTGCATTCAATAATATACTCACTATAGTACTTCACTATAGTAAATGAAAAGACTTACCTTTGCAATTTTTGAATCCGGGCACATTTCTTTGATCAATGATGTGAAATGATCAGCCACTGTTGCTGGCAAGTTGTGTTCAGCAACAAACTGTGCAAACAGTATCTCTGCACGTGTACACAGATCTGGTGAAGGATCTTTGATTTTAGCAGAGAAATGCTCACTAATGGGTTTAAACTGCTTGGCCTTATGAACAGCTTCAATGTGGCCATCTGTGCTAAAGTGCCTCCGGACATCATAAAATCCAGAGGCAGCAACCTTGATATCAGTCTTACAAGCCACACAGTATGAAAATTCAGGTCCTTTTTTTGAAGATTGAATCAAACCTGCAAATTCATCTGTTCTTGTTTCCCACTCTTTTCTGTGTCTTCCATGCTGTTCTCTCTTTTTCTTTGGTGCTGGTTCAGCCAATTTCAAAGTCCTTTTCATTGAAGCCATTGTCAGATAAATCAACTTGTACCACGTGTAAGAGTGTATTCTTGACTTGTAAACAGACCAGAAACAGCTGATCAAATGAAAGTAAACATAAACAAGGGAACAGGAAACGGAAATCACATGGTGAAAGTGTTACAAAACGAAATGTTTATCATGATCTTTTTTTTTTAGCCAATCAGAGGCGCCGGTACATATATCACTTGGCAGACATGCGTTTCCGGGAAGAAACAATGGCGGATGGTGAAAAATGGCTAGAAAGTGCCTTAATTTATTTTTTTTTCTCAAAATCACCGTTTAGCGTACCATTTTCATGTGTACAGCGTACCAATATAAAAATGGGCTTTCAGTTGTACCAATTACGGCGAGAACGTACCAGTTGACAGGTATGTTGTACAGAGGACAACAAGGAGCTGCTTTCCGTAAATTGGTCGACACTGACTTTTGCCCACGGAGAGCCCAACGGATGCTTGAATCAAGGACAATGACACCAACATCCATCAGAAAGATGACGGACTCACACGGGGAAGCCTGCTCGTGTACATGCAAAAATACTTCCAACTGAATGTCTGTGATACATATAACTTTATAGCCTTTTTGGCCATGTTTTAGTAATGTGTTTGCACCCATTTGTTTTTAACCTGAATGTTATATGATTTGGGGAAAATTAATTGGCGACCCCCAGGTAGTTCAATGTGGATCTATTTTTCAACTTCATAGGACTAAAGGGAGCTTTTCAGGATGATGCAAATCACAGCTGGCCTGCTAAAATTCCATGTCACGGTAAACAATCAGGACTTGGACATGACTTTTGGCCGCTGATGCTCAATTTTGTTATTGTAGATGCTCCTGTCAACATGTGGAGACAGACAGACTGCAATCCTAGGCGACTTTTGAATAATGCTCATTTTAACTTGTTTTTTTTTTATTTTTGTGATTATGATTTGTTTTATTTTCTTGAAACTTGAATGACTCATTTCTTATTCTGGATAAGAGGTGATCTGGGACCTTTTTCCCAGTTGACCAGTTAACCCTGTACAACGTGGACTGGTCACCAGAGCATCTACAAAAAAGTTTGTACTTACATTCGCACAGAAAAAGTCAATTTGAATTAAAAGACAAATAGAAGTTGTTGAACAGGATATTTACACATTCTACTGTATTTCCTGGACTATAAGTCACACTTTTTTTCATAGGTTGGCTGGGCCTGCCATTATTACACATTCTACTTCCAGTGTTGGGCAGAGTTGTTAAGTGGTACATTTTATACCCTGCAAAGATGAATACTTGAATGGATTTTGGAGTGAGATTATTGGGACTTGGGTAAACAAGATATGGTGTGTTGCTCAGGCTATAGTTATCTGAAAAAACAATACATAATACATTACATTAACACACACTTATGTTCTTAATTTTATTGTTATGTATTTGATATTTTTTGGTATTTACAAAACACAAAGCAGAGAGATGGGAGGACAGCTGCAAAAGCATCTGGATTTTGTTGAAAGCCAAGCACGGGGGGAAAAAATGCTTGTTTTTGTTTCTGATGAAATAAAATTAATCCAAAACGCAATTTATGCTTTAGTGTGAAATATGTTTTTTTCCTGGTCATTGTGGATTTTTATCCCTGTGCAGCAGCTTATTTGTTAAAAGAAATTAAGCTTAATCAAGAAGATAAATCAGTTAAGGATAAATTAAAGTAATACATATCTCATCTTTACAATGAAGCTTGCAAAGCATCCATGGATAATGCTCAGTGTAAGAATTTGTTTGGATGTTTTTATATTGGTGAGGTACATTTGATCTTGACAAATGCTACTGCAGGCTGCCATTTTGAAGGTCATAAAATGGTATTATATTTCATGAAAAAACAAAGTAATACTTTACTTAATGCATAAGATTAAACTTTGCAGTTACTCTATAATTATCTGGGCGCTTGTACAACCACCATGACTGCCCAATATGGTTGCTATTCACATATATACACATACATTCCATCCTAGTGAGCTTATAAAAACTTACTTTATCCCACTATGCTTGGCAGGCAGGAAGACTCCAATTTGCTGGTTCCCTTTTAAACGGGGGCTTGAGTGATCCCAAAAAATAAATGAATAGACAACCAAGGCATGAGGCAAACTGAAATCAATTGTTTCAATAACATCCACATCCAAGCAACAACTTCCTGGTTTTCCTGCTTTGCTAAACCTGAAACCAGGACGACTAACGATCCAATTAGATCACTAAATACATGTTTTTTTGTTGCTTTTTTTGTTGGGTCTCTTTTTGCTTTTATACAAATAAATTGTGCATGAATTTGATTATGGCTCTAACAGGTGTGACGGTTAAACTAGATCAGCGGGTTCACACTGACATTTTTGCAGGGTAGCAAATTAGAATTAAATTAAAATAAGATATTTCAATTTATAGGAACATGTATTTGAAAATTGTATTTAAATATACATTTAAACTTAACATTAAAATAAATAAATAAATGAAACTAATTGAGTTTCTGAAAGGGTTAGGCTTGTTGGACCGGTATGGTTAACCAACTCCAGATGTTCAGACGCTGCATTATGCAGACGTGCACAGCCATCACGGAAAAATAGCCAAGCACGACTAATGCTCTGGAAATATGGACAGGCCTTAGGAAAGGCAAAATGGTGCTAATGGGGATCGGCAGCATTTGGAAGGTGAGGGTAAGAATGATGAAGCCACGTCTCACAAGTACTACAAAGTATTTTGAAAAACACTTTTAGCTGAGAAAACAGTGCTAACACTACTTTTGGGATTGATATGGGGGATAAAACCTATGTAAATTTTGCTTTCAAAATGAACACACCTTTTGGGCCAGGATTTTCTTCAAGAAATGGATGGAGACAGCAGTGGCATGGCACCATATGTCTTCCACAAGGTGTTGAAGTGGATTGAAGTGTGGCGCTTGTGAAGACTGCAACATATCATCCTCGCCTTTCGCTGTCACTGACCTCAACATTCGCCTCTTTCGCCCCTCTGGAAACATCTGCGACCCTCATGAGTTTTCACTCCTTCAGGGGAAATCCTCCTTGAGCCTCACGTATACGATCATCTTCAACAATGCACAAATATCAAACTATAATATTACCTCAAATTTTGATCCCAGATACTGAATAGATTGTTTCGCTTTAATTGGTGTCTTGGCAGTATTGTGGCGTATTGCATGAGCTCATCAAGTGAAGTCATCCTTTGGCTCAATTTGTACATCGGCCTCTGAAAGGGCTGATTTGAGAGGGAGTATTATGTTTATTGACAAGCCCAGTGACCTTTTAATTCCCACATTAGCCAAAAAAATAAATTCATAATCAATGGGCAGCACAGTGGAACATGATAGTACTGTAATTATATTTTTTAATAATTTCCCCTATTTTTCCATATGCTATGTTTCCAGATGAAGACAAAATAAGTAGGAAAAATATGTAATAATACTTAACATCTATATATATTCTATTATTTAAGCATATTCAAGAAACAATAACAGACTGCAACATTAACCAGTTTTCTTAGTATATCTAAGTTTAATAGTGAATTTTGGATTCATGTTTAAAAAAAATTCTGAACAGCCCAAAGTATCTCTTGATCTTTTGTTAGTACATAATGTAAAATGAAATTACAATATATAATATAAATGGACAAAATCCTCTTCCAAGAACACCCATAGCCAACTTTAAACATATAGAATTTGATTTGGATTTAATTTAATCCACTAAGCATCATTAAGCACATTTTTTTTTCAACATGTTACTTCTGGTCAACAAATGAGTTGCCATTAACTGGGATACCTAATAGAGTCCCACTAATTCTGGTAACAGTAACTTCCGATAATACAGTTTTTTTCACTAATGATTACAAACCAAAGCTCAATTTTGGGGAAAAACACAAACTGTGATTAAGGGTCGATTGTAGAAGCAAAATAAATGAAAGTCGAAAGCAAATGTAAAAAAGGTGAATACTAGCAACTCCTAATCCTTCACGTTTTGAATATGAAATTGCATCACACTCTCATTGACCAAATCTCGAGCAGCTATAGTGTGACACACTGCCAAAATAGCAAGAGTGTGTGTGTATTTGTGTGTGTGAGCCTACTTGGGCATCATCACAAGATTTGCCTTCATAAACAGCACAGCCCGTGCATATCAAACACATATAGCATCCATAATATTTTGGTTTCCAACGGCCTTAACCGCATGTGTTTGGTTTGGCATTTTTTCTTTTTCCAAAGACTGTAACATTCACATTTGAAAATCAATCAAGTAACAATACAAAATTCAGACTCTACTGAAAATGAAAAAAAAGCATATATAAAATGAATAACTAGAAATGGTCCCAATATTGTGTTTGCAGTAGTCATGACGCAAGAGGGGAGGGAGGGAAAGGCAGTAACATCATTGCGCTTTTGTCACTTCAATGTAAATAGACAGTCACGTTCAGGTCTTCATTCAGTCCCCAAGATTATGACAATCTTGTTTTATAAAAAAATAAAACAACTGTAAGACAATGTAACCAAGATGCTACTACACACTCACAATTGAGTTGTGTGCGTTAAATTCATGGTTAACTGAGAAAGTGGCAGCAATTATGACTAGAAATAATTTGGCGCTTCAAAAAAAATTAACAGCCAAACAGAAAGTAAGACACCAGCTTTAAATGAAAGCACTTATAAGAAACATTTAGTCAGTAACTTTGGCTCCTAAAAGGACCAAAAATTAAGAAACCCCCATTCCATGGTACCGCTATACCAAATCAGCACAGGAGAGTAACATGCTGCCAGTCTACAAAACCACTAAGAGAAGTCCAACATGAAATTACGGAAAGAAGAGACAGCCACATACAGGGTAAAATGCATAAAAGAGGGTGCGCCAAACGGGACTTCTTGTTGGTTTCCTCACTGCACGCCCGCATTTCATCCAGTGGGCCCACTTACTCCACTGTCACAGACTTGGCCAGGTTCCTTGGACAGTCCACCTGAGTGTATACAAAGCACCATTTGACACTTATCGAGATTGCACATTGTTGGGCACCGAAGCCAAAGATTTTGAGGACTTACATCGTAGCCCCGCAACACGGCTAAATGGAAGGAGAGTAGCTGCAGAGGAATGACGCTCAGGATGCCCTGCAGGCAGTCCACACAGTGGGGCACTTTGATAGTGCGGCATGAGCTACTGATGCTCTCGTAATCGTCCCGGTCGCAGATCACGACTGGTCGGCCCTGTCGGAGCCAAAGCGCAACAAATAGCTGTCAGATCTTTGATCGAGCCATGACCTTTTAGAGGTCATTTGACCCTTTACCTGCCCAAAGCACACTTTTGCAAAAACTACAAGGTCTAAATAGAAAAAAAAATGCACCAAATGCAAAAAAATCTGCAAGTTAAAAATAATAAGTCTTTTCAGATTAGATTTTTAACTTCCATATGGATTTCTAAATTCATTGCACTTATCTCCCTTGAAAATGCTGGTAAAATATAATACCATTATGTCATTTTTTTATTTTTTTAAAATAGGAATTCCAAAATTTAAACTGTGTTCTCTTACCTGGCGAGCGACGACTTGCTGCAGGGCATTCTGACATTTGACATATGTGTGGTCTTTCATGATAATCATGATGACAGGCATGAGATTGTCCACGAGCGCCAAGGGTCCGTGTTTTAACTCCCCAGCCAAAATGCCTTCAGAATGCATGTATGTGATCTCCTTGATTTTCTGGGGGCAAAATGGAACAAAGTTCAACGCTTCATTGAATAACTACAGTGGAATGGAAGGCACATCATAAAAAGAAGAAGAATTAATGAGATGTCTGCCTACCAGAGCTCCTTCCAAGGAGGTTGCATAATGGTAGCCTCTGCCCATGATTAGTACACTCTTCTGCTGGTACAGCTCGGTTGCCAGGTCCTGGATTTCATCATCCAAACTGAGGACTTCCTTGATCAGGTCTGATGCACACGAGAGGGCGACAGATTAGGATTTTAATTTTTCTCTATCTGCAGGCTCACGGCACGACTGATGCCCTTTACCTGGAAGCACCTTCATGCCCTGGATGATTTCACGACGTCTCGGCTGCATGGAAATTCTATCGTCGCACATCATCAGAGCAAACATGACCAGGGCCACAAACTGGCTCGTGTAGGCCTGCACACATCAAAAACAAAAAAAGCTGTTGGCTCCCCTTGCGATTGTGTTTTGGGCCTCAACCAAATGATGCAGAACAGATGAGAAATGCAAGTCAAGTGGACACATCCGAGAATAAATGCTTGAAAGTTGGGCAAGACATAGCATTGCGTCACATTAGTCTAGCGCGACCTGACGCCTGCTGTCATCAACAATGTGCGGTTTGTTCCTTCATCTCGGCACCAGTTAAGGACTTCTGTGCCCATTGGGGAGAGACAATGTTTATTTGAAGCTGATTAATTACATAAGACATGCTGGTGTTCAGAAGATTAATTATACAAGCATTTAAAGTTGTTTCTGTTTTTCCTTTTTAACAAAACGCAACTCTTCCAGAGTTCAGAGGCTGATCTTCAAAGATAAATGACCTCAGTCGTTAGAGCCGACATCTTTTTTATCTATTTATTCAATTCGAAAAAAAATGACATTTACGTTTACTTGCTTTTGAAAAATATTTTAAAAAGTGAGAGATCAGCAAATAGACCACAAAGTAACTTTGCCCATTATCTATAATAAAATGTAAACGAAGAAATCAGATATTCAATCCATTTGAACTGTGACATACACTCAAATTGCTGTGGACGTCAATCTCTATGAATGGAAGTGAAAGAAGTAAGATGTTCGTTACGGTCGGATATATTCGATTTTTACCAATTCTCCACAGAGCATCTCACGTTACATCGGGCTAAATTGGAGTCGTGCTACATGACACGTGTTCTCCAGTAATCTGTTGAGGTAGCTTGTGCAGCAAAGCTTGGACTGGCTGTGTGGCCCAGGCAGCCAAGCAGTAAATGATGGCGTCTGTGAGGCGTGTTTGCAAGCGTTGGAGCAGCACACCACTCAAGTCCCGGTGCCAAACTCAAAAGGCCGGCCCGGGACCTGCGTCATTCTCGTTCTTTAAACAAATAAACCTTACAGATATTATTACTTATGTGCCTTTGTGTATATATAATTGGTGGATTCATAATTAGATCCACCTGCACAATCTGGTAATCTGGTTATGAGCTTCTGACCCTTGAGACGACAATGTCAACCTTGTACACGTAGGAGAATAGGCGAGAAAAGGCACGTGTTGGATTATTATTGAATGCAGCCAGGTGAAGGCTTCATTCATGAGATGATGTAATCAATTATTGCAGAGCTATTTCTTGGTGCGGAACAGAGTGGAAAAAGTTATGTGCTGATGGCCTGTTTTTGATTTCTGAAAACAATCAGATGAGCTCAACCATAAAAAAAATAATCTAAATAGGTAATTATGTTATTAATTCAATTCAACTCCCTGGCTGCCATGGATTGATATAGATAGGAGTCTACTGCATTAAAAATGGGAGGGGCTTGCAGTGAACAATGTCTATCACAAATATTAATTGATAAAAGGTCTCTCATACTATGTTATTTAGAGTTAAAACCTTGAATATGCAAAATGTGTATGCAAAATTGACTATTTTAAGTTAAGCAAAGACAGACTACTGTATTTTGACTAAGTCATAAAAAGATGCACAGATATATGTAAATGAATTGTTCTAGAAAATAAGGAAAAAGATGCAAGAAATATTAGAGAAGTCTGGATCATGAAATTCTCCATCAGTCAAAATGAAAAAACAGACATTGACGAAAGTGCACAAAAGAACGAATTACTACAAAAAAAACCTAACTAAACACACGTGGGGATTAACAGGCTAACTTAATATTTTCTGCAAATATAAATTCTCACTTTATAATGTTATGACCCCCTTTGCTCACCCACCAAGTTGAAATTTAGGATCCAAGTAGGTCTCATAAAGCAAAAATATGCCAATGAACAAACCATTTTGAATGTTGCCGAACTGTGAGGTCACCTAGGAGCAAGCAAGTAGTGTCTCTTTCCCATGAGACACAATGGGAACCCCAATACAAGGTAAATGAAAGCCATACAAGTGATTAACGTGTGTTGTAATTCCTGACACTTTGTGTATTTTGACCCAAAAGACATTTAATTTTTGCCTCACCTTAGTGCTGGCTACACCGATCTCAGGTCCGGCATTGATGTGGACTCCACAGTCAGTCTCCCGAGAAATGGAGCTGCCCACCGTGTTGGTGACGCCCACAGTCAGAGCCCCCCTTTCCTTACAGTAGCGCAGTGCCATTAGGCTGTCCGCCGTCTCCCCTAAAAGGTTATTTTAGTTGTCAATTTGTTCAAAAATGACACATACAAATCTGTTCTTGAGCGAGCCTCAAAGGAGCCTTGTAATGGACTCCACATAAAATAGAAGATAAACAGATTACTAAGCAAATGTACAAATTGGCTCTCTGACATGGAAAGCAGAGAACAAACATGGCTCGCATAATCTTCACCTGACTGGCTAATAAAGAAGCAGACGTCATCTCGAAAGACGGGCGTGTTCCGGTCCAGAAAATCACTGGCCAGCTCCACCATCACAGGCAGCTCCGTCAGCTCCTCCAGGACCTGCCGGGTCTGAGGGAGCAACAAACAAGTTGAGCACTGGCCTGGCTGGAGCAGCAAAAAAATGCCAAATTAGATCGAACTTCAATAAATTTAGCGTCTCCTCACCGCGACGCCGGCATGGTAGCTGGTGCCGCATGCAATGAGGATCAAGCGTCTGCATCTCTGGATTTCTTTAATGTGGTCTTTAAGTCCACCCAAGGTCACTGGGAATAAACCAAACATGCAATCCATCATCACGTCTGACCACTTTCCACCTCATTAAAACAGAGCCTAAGAGACAAGTAATTTGTCATGTGTTATGCTTTCAAATTGATTTTCATACTTTAGTCAAATGTTGCTCATTTATGACGCTCATTTCATTATGTAGAGCAAAATACAAAAAATGTTAGTAGACAAAACCTATGTAGATAGTTTTGCATTGTCCATGTCTGAAAATAAATATATATACACTCACTGATTTACTTGTTTGACTTATTTGTGTGGAATTTGTCGCCTCATTGATTTGAATTTTGCTCAAATGGGAGTGGAGTGTGTGTATATGATTTATCAATATTCCACTAAACCACTGATCTGCCAGTTGGTCCAACCTGTTTGCTCATCAAAGTTGACACGTCCTCTCATCGTGTTGACCACAGACTCCGGCTGCTCAAAGATTTCCTTTTGCATGAAGGAGCTATAGTTGCCTGTTTAAGAAAAACAAGAAAGAAACATTGTTAATATTGCAAAAAAAAAAATAACTCATTTCTAAAAACCTTAACTTGAGTTCATAAAGACGTTTACATGCGAAAACATCCCATTAATGTCGATGTGTCATCATTAATGTATGTTTGAATATTATTTTCATAAATACATTGCAATAAAATGAATTAAATTAAAATGGATAAAAACAGAAATACACTACATTTTTCTTTTAAATTTGGCAACCCCCTGAAGGTGTCTCAAAGTTGGCGGAGAAAGGCTCCAGCGCCCCCGCGACCCTTGGGAGAATAAGCGGAATGGAAAACAAATGAATGAATTAAAGTCCTTATCTGACAGTGGCGAGGATGTCTATGTTTATGCTTCAGCGCCATTGGTGGATGTCTAATCCATTTTGATTGGGAGAGATAACAGCAAATATTCACCAATGGTGAACATTAGGTTAAATAAGCACTCTATAAAAGTTGAATAAAGAGCTGGCCTGGATTAGATAGTATTGTTGATACACAATAACCCCCTAAAAGCCAATACAAATATACACAGTGCTTAGGGGCAAGCCCTGACACATGTCCCACATTCATGTTTGAAACACTGGGTAAATTGGACAAAAGAAAGGCGGTGCATAAGGGACTTGATGTTTTTCCACTCCCAGTAAACTGTGACAAAACGTGTGTTTTTCAGTTTGTCTCTGCAAGAAATCTGGGTCACGCGAATTGGGTTATTCTGAAGATCGCTTCCAGAAAGAGGCGAGCAGCTGACAATTGATTGAACCACAAAGGAATGCAAGTGTGAATCCAGCCAACAGAAACTCAGTTCTGCTCTCTGCTGGAGGATTGCAGTTACAACCAGAGAGGGATGACCTTATCTTGGTGGGCAGTTACATCAGAACTGGATACAATTTTACATCTTCTTGGTTAACCTTCTAATACACGATATATGCTATAAAAACATAATTAAAATCACTGAGCATTGATTACATTACTATATTTTATCAAATACAAGGCAACCTTAAATTCTCCTAGAAATGACAGCCTTGTAATCCAATCCACTTTATGTAATGTGAATTCTGATTGTACTTATATTCCCTATTTTGTTGATGCAGAAACAAATAATGGAGACCTCAAATCACCTTTCATGATTTGCTCCAGCTCCATCTGAAGGGTCTGGATAGCACGGCCCTGGTAGTCCCCGACTCTGCGTTTGATCCTGTGGATGGACAGCCTTCCTTCGCTCACAGCGGCCACGTCGTCATCCTCGAGGAAGATGACCCGATTGGTGTGCTCTATAACAGCACTGCAGGCACAAAATCAGCACTGATTCCTGTTCTGATAAAACTGTGGCACGATGCTACTTAAGAATCGGTCGGTAGCACATGCTTACCTTGCATCAGAGGCAAAGTAATACTCAACAGCTTTCTCATCCACAGGGAACAGGCAGGTGTCCTGGTCGACTCTAGGGAGGGAAGTGCAGTTGTTTTTCTCTTTTGCAGCTAAGAGATAAAAAGACAAGTTCAAAATCATAATCAAGTTATTCAACAAAAACATGGCATCCCACGGCACTTACTTGAGCGGTAAACCACAGGAATATGGTCTGTTGAGAGTTTATGGTCACTTCGCACACCAATCAGAAGAGGACTGCCCCTCCTACACAGCAATCAAATAGCAATTACTGGAGCATGAACATGAAGACAAGGTCAAATGCACTCTTATCATGTTTTCAAAGTAGCTTGAAGGGTGAAACAGCTACAATATGAATTTATGGACTACAAAATATCAATTAGCAGCCGTTTACCTTGTGACGACTGCCTCGTCGGGGAAGTGAACACTCTTAAAGACCAGCGCAAAAGCACCTTCCTAAGAACAGAGAATCACAATTCTGTCTGAAAATCTGTGATCATTGTACGTGCGTGTGTGTGTGTGTGTGTGTGTGTGTGTTCGTTACCAGTTGCTGTGTTACTCTTTCCACCAGAGTGGCAAAACTGATGTCATTACTCTCACGGTTGTCGTACATGTACTTCACCAACTTGGCAATGGACTCCGTGTCGGTCTCCGACTCAAATTCATAGCCTTTGAGTGTCTGCATTAAAGAGTACATTCTTGTGTAAGTTATTTTTTTAGTTCAATATCAATGACTAAAGAAGAATATGCGCTGCTCACCAAGAATTTCCTTAAATCTTTATAGTTGGTGATAATTCCATTGTGAATGACAATAAACTCTGCAGACCAAAAAGAAAAACAATAAATGCAGAGGCATCGTGACCTGACGACTCACCGCATTTTATCTTTCCAAAATCATTCAAGTAGGCATGCATTTTATGGGAATAACAATAAATGAGAACAAATGGCAGAATCATATAATGGAGCAATTTTGTTATATGCGGCTGTGTATGATGACAATAAATGCTTTTGATTTGATTTGACCATAATATACATGCAAATTTATTCACTCATTTTCCAAACCACTTATCCTCACATGGCTCGCGGGGATGCTGGAGCCCAGCCAATTATGGCCAACAGGCATGGGACACCCTGAATCGGTTTAAATTTAAATGTTTTCAGTAGATAAGAAGGCTTATTAGTAATCACAAATCTTTTTTATGAGCACTTTGCATGTGTCGAGATAAATAAAGAACTCTGGTCGTCATTTATTCAGACATTGACCATAGCACTGACCATTGGTCTTGTCTGATCTGTGCGGGTGGCTGTTAACTGGACTTGGTTCTCCGTGGGTGGCCCAGCGGGTGTGAGCGATCCCGAGGTGAACATCCAACTCCACTTCAAGATCCAGATCTTGCTGTTCTAAAAACAAAACACACCACTTGAACACCAGATCAAAACTGGATAAGGAGGGACAGTCATGTTTATTGTCAAATGATTTGACTACTTTCAGCTTACTGTAGATCTCCTCATCAAGAGCCTTCACTTTCCCACGCTGCTTAATCAATGTGATGCTCCTGGCAGCTGTCTCCCATTCCTTGGCATTCCCCCCATCAATGCCGACACCTGATTCAAATAAATGACATGTTTCTTATAAGCCACCTGATCTTTTTTTTCCCAGTGATTTTATATGCCCACAAAAATGGTAGGCCAATTAGCTTTCAATTGTGTGGTGTCTATGAATAGACATAATCAAGGTGAGTGTCCTCTGGTTCGACAACTTGGGAGTGAAACAAAGATAAACAATCCAGAGCGTGATGCTGATAACCATTTTCTCATGAGTCTCACCCGCAGAGTCATAGCCTCGATACTCCAGACGTCGCAGACCTTTTAGGAGGATTTCAAGGATCTCACGGCGAGTCCTTGGCACGTGGTAGTTGAGATAGGCAAAAATTCCTAATGGGACAGGCATAGTGTTAATATGAATTACCGGTACGTTGATCAGTGATGTTCAAGTTGCATTAAGAGGTATAACCACACTTATTTTTAGTAAGCCGTAGTTCCGGTAACCTCGCTAAAGAATATCCTCATTGTTGATCAGAAATTTAATTTCCTCAAACAGCTGATTAAAGTTGGAGGGGAATTCTACAATCGTAATGTCACCGTATTCTGCTATACAATACATTTGGCAATATTTGTAAAAAGCATGTCAGAGCCTGACATACTATCGGACAAAAGAAATAGTCTTGTGAGTGGTCCAAGGCTGCATAACCTGTTTTTGGACAAAAGAATGTGATGAGAAACTGAGTCTATGTGTGTGCTCTGCTTGAGGTGTACAAAGACAATGGAAAGAAAGTCTGACACTCAAAAAAAAAAAAAAAACGTCAAACATAAGCCCTTTCAAAATGCAGATTGACACCAGTTGTTTTAATATATTTGGTATTGCATTGTTAAAATGTTTCCATTAGAAAAGAAAGCATTCTTGCTTCGGATTTGCTAACATATCGCTTTATCGTAAATGAATTATTAATTTTGATCAAGCACTTCAGAAAAGGACATGCTTAGAACTAACACCGATGAAATCAGTGGCATTTTTTTTTCAATAAATGTTTTCAGTTTTTTTTTTTTATATGCTACGATTAAGACATTGGAATCCTATGTCGCTGCCTGCTTTTGGCTTTGTGCTACTTTGGGAAGTTGTATTTTAAAAGACAAATACAACTTTTTCAGAGCTTTAACTTCACTCAGCAAACCAACCTATCCATTGACAGTGAGCACAGTGTGCATTTGGTCAAACAGTTAACCATTGATGAAGCAGCCCATATTTACAAGCAGAGGGCGGCCTAGTTTAACAGAGCTCCCATTCAAAATAGCAGGTGATGCTGTAACGCATGAGAGTTTATAAAAGACCCTATTTTATTTCAAATCAATTAATCTCAGACAGCAATAAATATGAATACATGAAGCAGGTTTGATCCATCCAAGATGATCCCACAGTAATACATGTGTCATATATTCCAATTCAAGGCTCACTAGAGGTCAATAGTCAGGACTTTTTTGGTTTGAAGTATTTTCTCACGTGTTCAGAAAAGTAATAAATATATTTGGATTATATCTGTCAGTATTGATGTCGATTTAAATTAGGAGAAAATTGATTTCAGATATTTCTCAATTTTAGAGGGATAAATGTAACATTTTATTTTATACAGATTTCATCTAAACCTTAGTTTGCTTAATGATGTGCAAATAAGTGTAGATTCCAAGTTTAACTTCCAAAAATAACATCAATTAGACTGGTTAACTGTAGCAGGACATTGTAGTGACAGATATGAGAGGGAGACAGAACAGCTGATGACATCTACTGTCAAAAGCAAATCAATGTTACTTTTGACATCTATTTCCCAAAACTAACTGAAACGGTCGAATCCCCGATTCTACAGAGGTACATCTCTCATTATTACTAATTATTCAATGAATAAACAACGTCAACTCAAGACCATTAATGAGTAAAATCTCTAAATTACACTTGATTATTACAGCGTCAATTTGCCAGTCGGGGTTAGCTGTAGCCGAGCTGGATCACTGCAATTCGATCCGATCTGCTTCCATCAGATAAATGATTACATTTTGACACTCAGATCGAGTAAATAAAAAAAAGAAACATACTATTGGTCTTTTCATCTCTAAAGAACTAACAGCGTCATTCGCACCATTCGCATCTCACAGTACAATCAATTCGCTAACTTGGGTTAGCCATCTCAGGCTAATTTATTAAGGCTAAAAAAAAGATCTATGTTTATATTCCAAATAGATCCCGGAAAAAAATAAAGACTAAATGGGTTAAATATCTGAATTAATCTAGCACTCACCACACATGTCTTCTAATCGGATGCCAGTCACTCACTCAGGCAGCTGAGATGTGCGAGCCTGTCAGTCTGACAATGTCGCTCCGCCTTTTAATATTTTGGACAAATCAAAGCCAAGGGATAACTTCCGCCTTTTGTCTGATTGGCGATATCAATCTGTCACTCAGGTCCTACCTTTCAACGTCGTCTCTCCTGACGTGGCAGCCGGATCTTAGATGCTACATACACTTGGCTAGATGTATAAAGTCTGGGTCGCTGGCTTGTTTGAATATCGGCCACCTTGCGTCACCTACTCCCACTGGTGTTTATAGACTAAATAGTCTTAATTCGCAACATTATTGGCATATTTTCAAACAGTTTGGTTTATAACAAAAGGAATGAACGTGATTCTGATTCAAAATTGACATTGACATTTAATTAGATATACAGTAAAATGACTACATCCCTTGCGTTAATGAGCCTTTTAAATTCTGCGCAGTCTACAGCTATTTCAATGTTGATTAAAAAGCTATGTTGATTAAATATCTCCGCCGTAATATAGCGATAAGTGCGACAACCCGTCCTAATTGACTCACGGGGCGCGTCATAATTTATATGATATCGATGGACGTATGCAGACCCGTTTGGTGCCTATACACCAGCATCGCAAAACAAAGAAGCATTCAAGGACTCAAGGTCTCTTGTAAACTAAAATGCAGTAAAGGAAACACTACAACACAGATTGTTTGAGTACATTTTAATATATAAATATTGTGCGTTTAAACAAATCCATTAGGAGTAGCAGCTTCCAGATGTGTTCATGTTTGTGTGATTATACTGTAAATGAATTAGCTATTGAACCAAAAGGAATTTGCCCGGGGTTGTGATTGAAATAATGGTGGATGCCTACTCCCATGGTGTGGTACTGTATACTAGTCACATGGATGCTCCTTATTTCCTATTGGAGGGAGAAACAAACTCATGTCCTTGCTGAATTTCATTCACACTTGAGCAGCCGCCTCCTCTTCTTCCGTCACCTAGAGGGAGAAAACAATTGAAAAATGACAAGCCCTAATCATGCTTATTATTATACTATCTATATACACTATACAAATGGTCATAGGTTCACTTCCAAATCCTTAAAACTTGAGCTACAAAAGCTTGTCTTGAGTTATTAACCAAAAATCATTGACATGAAAAAAATGGATGTATTAAAGTAGAAATTGAAAACAAAACAGACCTGTTCAACAGATTCAACCTCAGGAACATAAAACTGCAGCATGTTTTGGATTCCACTCTTCAATGTGATGATGGAGCTGGGACAACTTGTGCAAGATCCCTGTAATTTTAACTTCACCACGCCATCCTGAAAGCCACGATAAACAACATCTCCCCCGTCTTCCTGCACTGTGGGCCTGAGGACAGCGTGGGGGGAAAAAAAATTGAAAAGTGCAATGTGGCTAATGATACCTTAACAGCACCTCTGCATGATAGCTACCTTATCCGAGTGTCCAACAGTTCCTTTATCATCGCAACCACCTCATCATCGTCATCTGACGGTGCTGCAAATAGAAAATAAGTCCTTAAAAAAATTCCCCCACGATGCATTATGTCAGGCCTATTTGTTTTAATTTTACCGGTGTCTTCACTGGGTTGAGCATCCTCATTCACGACTGGTAACCCAGAATTGAAAAAGTCCATAATTGCCGCAAAAACATCAGGTTTGATTACTCGCCATTCAATATTTTCATCAGCCTAAAAGAAGACAAAAAAAATAATTTAGAATTCATTTTGTTTGTTATTCAACCCAGTGGACATTACCCTGGTTATGGTAATAAAGTCAGGTCCCAGGAAGATACTCTTGACGCCATCAATTCTAAATAACTGTCTGCAAACAATAAAGAACAGAAGAATATTTCTTTTTTGTTAAAAAATAACACTTTGAGTGCCACCAATGTTATAGTTTTATCTCCTGTAAGGTCATTTCTATCTTAAAATGTTCCTGAAGAACCATATACCTGGCTAAGGGTGAGGTGTATGCGTCACGTGGACTGGAAAAATCCATAGTTCCTGATTCAAGAACAATACGCCCGGGCAGAAACTTGAGGCTGTTTGGATTTGGTGTGTCCTGTGTCTGCACAAACAAGCTCCTCCCTGTAATAAAACAATCCACAGATTGAAAAAGCATTTAAAAGAAAAAGCCATAAACGAAGGTCGGATACAGACCAGGAACAAGCCAGTGTTGAGGCAACCTGCTCTTGACCACTTTGCTTTGTGAAAGCCAGTGAAAACCAGAACTCTGGCATTGACTGCACCAAAGACAAATAGAGTGTTAGTCTGTCTCATTCCTATTTTATGATTGAATGACTGAAACTTGGTGCAATACAATAGATGATCATACTAATGTATAGTGTGTAGTAATTCTGTTCCTGTTAATCAGCAAATTCAGATTTTTGACAGCTATTTCAATGTTACCTTCCATAAATACTAACCTGTGAGTGGCACCATGGTGCCAAAGGGCATCCAGACTGCTGGGAAAAACAAAGAAAAACAACAAATAATATTATAAGAGGACATGAACGCTTCTGGGATAGCTTTTAACATATTTTGGCTTCATTGCAATTGCATATTCTTTTTTTGGGTAATTTGTGCAGAGAGAGATTGGTTGTCATGTGCCAAATTTAAAATGTGTATTTTTTGGGATATATTTTACCTTTGAGTCAAATATGGTTGCGTGTTTAAACAATAATTCCATGACAATCATTGCATTTGTCATCATGCATCAAAAGGGCACATTCGAGGGAATAAATAAGAAAAATAGAACATTAAAATGAAGCGAACAACATCACGTGTCCCATATGCGAAAACTTGACTCACTGTTCAAAAATATTATGTAAGTATTTACCATCGTTTAAATATTACTACTGAAGTAGTAAGTAATGGCAGGCATTATTGACAGCCTAAATTAAAGTGTCTCGCTGTAAATATAATCAAGTCAAAACACGTAACGAATATGTCACCTTTAAAAGAGCTAAATGTCTGCAAGCAAAAAAACAAAACAACTTTGAGACAGTTTCAGTATAAAAACATTGAATTATTTAGGAGCAGTTGTGGGAACTTACGGACGCAAAAATCTCGCAGCTATCGCCAGCATACTCCCGACCTGCCTGGAAGTCGCCATGTTTGTTTTGATAACGAAAAAGAAAACGGAAGTGATTAGTGAATTGTTTTGTGCGCATTTCAAAATTGTCCCCCTTCCACTTCCGCGAACACTTTCAGTACAAGCAGTCACGCTAGTGAGCGAAGGGACCTTCAACATTTTTATACATTAAAATGCCTTCTGGTAAGAATTTTAGAAGAAGAAGAAATTCTTCTGATGTTGAGGAAGACGAAACGACTCAAGAAGTGAGGTAAAATATTACATCGGTTTAAATGTTACGTGCCACATCTAACGCCTTGCTATCTATCTATCATCGCCTCCTAATACAGTAAATAACAAATGCAATTTACGTTATTCATCTTTTAACCCTGTCTTAATTTTGGACCTTTCAGATGTAAAGTAGAAGAGGCCAAAGAACTACAAAGCCTACGGCGACGACAGAACGGAGTCAGGTAATCTTCCATGTACAATCAGACTGAATGTAGCTTGTATGCAATTATATAGCTATATCTAACTTTACTAATAAGCCAACTATGATTGTTGTGATGTAGTGTGACTGCCTTACTCGTTGGAGAAAAATTGCCCCCTGATGCAGAGGTTGATGTAAGTACTCTCTTAAATGTACTAATTCAATATAAAATCTACATTTTGTCTACTGTATGTCTTATTTTTACTGTTCAGTGAATAATATCCACTCATTTTACAGAATGACCCTTTCAAGCTCAAAACTGGAGGGGTTGTTGACATGAAAAAAGTCAAGGATCGGAATCGAGACATGTAGGAACAACTCCAAAATATATATTGTGTTGTTTTTCATATTATACACTTATGATCTAATGTAGCTTGTTTTTGTCTTCATAGGACAGAAGATGATACAGACCTTAACCTTGGTACTTCATTTTCAGCTGAGACAAATAGAAGAGATGAAGATGCAGACATGTAAGTCTTTGTAATTTCTATTAAACACTTTTTAAAAATGCCAACATTTCATGTTAATCTAGACCTGTTAGCTTGTTCAAAAGATTTGTTATGCTATTTTCTCATTAGTCCTCCCACGCAGTTAATGTTGGGTGTATTTTTCAGTCAATTTCTACATGCTTATTATTTGACTTGATCAGGATGAAATACATTGAGACAGAACTGAGAAGAAAAAAGGGTCTCGTAGAAGCGGAAGAACAAAAAGTCAAGGTGAAAAATGCGGAGGACCACCTGTATGAGCTGCCAGAGAACATCCGCGTCAACTCTGCCAAGAAGACAGAGGAAATGTTGTCCAATCAGATGCTGAGTGGAATCCCAGAAGTTGACCTTGGAATTGAGTACGTCAAAGCACACTTATTGAATAAAATACTTTTAAAAACAAACAAAACAAATGATTACCTTTTATCTGTCTTCCAGTGCAAAGATAAAAAACATCATCCAGACAGAAGAAGCCAAAGCCAAGCTGCTCGCAGAACAAAGGAACAAGAAAAAAGACAATGGCACTTCATTTGTGCCTACTAACATTGCTGTCAACTATGTCCAGCATAACCGCTGTAGGTTTAACCCTTACATTAATGTACACATCAATCATGGAGAAATGTCTCCTCACCACGCTTTCGTCATCTTCTTCCCACAGTCTATCATGAGGACGCTAACAGCGCTCAGAGGCATCATAGACGAGAGAAAGAAGAACCTAAAGCTAGGCCACTGCGTGTAGGGGACACGGAAAAACCTGGACCAGAGAGTAAGTGCCCGTTGACCCACGTTGAAATTTATGTTTGTGTTTAAACACATCACCCATTCAATCCACAGCATCGGACCCTCCAAACTTCCGCAAACGGCCAAATAACGAAAAGGCAACAGATGACTACCATTACGAGAAGTTTAAGAAGATGAATCGGCGATATTAAGATGTTATATTGCAAAAAGTTGGTGACAATACAACTTCCATTCCCGCAGATGGCCTGATCGGAACTGTAGTTGGTTCCTACAAATTGACAGATAAAATACTTAAAAGACTACAATGTACCCACTGTACTGTGATTTTAGGGATGGGAAATTATGTGTACCTATATTGAACATACAGGGATGGAAACCAAACAAATAAGAGAAGAGCGACCTATATGCAACATAATCTGTCCAAAATTAAATTATTTGGGGAAAAAATTCAATTTAGGCTAATACGGCAATGTTTTTATTTGTGATACTCTAAGTGTCCTATTTAGCGAGTAAACCTGTTATGGTATTATATTTAGGATTATGTCTGGATCTTGTATAAAGGATTCTCTGAAACCTTCCTACAATTTCCAGCTGGTTGGTAAGAAGTTGTTTTGTAAATAGTATACATATTTCAAGTTGTGTTCAATTATTTTTGGTTGAATAAAAAACAACAAAGAAAAATGACTGGATAACTTTATTTGCATTGTGCTTTATGCTATAGGCTGTTACAGATTATTAGTATATTTTAAATGACCACCATGATCCACCCTCCAAATTTTCATGTTGTTTGGGAGTATGTGACCTACTATAATGCTGCAATGGTAAAGAACTCAAGTAACAAAAAACAACATGATGTTTCTGTGAAAACATTTTGATTACATTTATAGAAATGTATTTTACACCTTTTTTTTCATTCCAAGGAAGTTAACTTCCCTCTGCAAGTAAAAAATCCAAAGAATCTCACTGTTTCTCAATGGATGCGACGTTCGTGTGGCCGTTGAGGTGGTGTTGCGTGTTGACCTCCTGTTGTGGGGGTCCCTCTGTGTCTTCTTGCTCTCCCTGGCTGGAGTTGAAGCTGCTGCTGGGGGAGGCCCAACTGTCCCTCCGTCGGTACGCCTCGCACAAGGGCAGCTCGACACTGTCCCACTGATTGTAGCTTTCAAGTGTGGAAGGCCAGCAGGAGGCAAAGAATCAGCAGCACAGCAGAGGCACAGTGGAGCAGAAGAGGAGCAGACAAGAGCGGAGAGTGAGAAAAAGCACATTCCAAAGCTCACTGAGACAAGCGTAGAGATTAAGCAACAAGCGGCAGAAATTGGAATATTGATGAAAATGAAAGCTACTGAAGCACTTGAACTCAACGCCGTTCAACTGTCATCAAGATGATTAGTTGAATGGAGGGGAAAGCAGAGCAAATGCAGCAGATGATGCAGCCCCACCAGACCAAGTATGATGCCAAGAACATACCTACAACAGCAATCTCATTGTTTCCTTGTGTAAAAAGAAGACAAACTGGCCCAATTTTTCCTATTTTATTCTTCAATCATTGTTATTTTGGGTGCACAACTAGCACATATGTTCAACCATGTGAGATTGACACTTTGCTTATTATATATATTTTTTTTAACAGTTGGAGTCATGCAGGGCTTTGCCGATATTCTTAAGGGGAAAACAACATCTAGAAAACAAGGGATCATTTGTAGCTCTAATTGGAAAAGATGAGAAATTGGGGAAGTGTTGTTGAGTGTTTAATTTGCATTTGTCATCATTGACTGTTAATAAAAAAAAAAAAACTGCAGTGTTGTTTAAAAATCTGTACATAAATAAATCTATTAGAGGTATTTGTGAATTTGCATTCAGTGGGCTAAAGTCAAATTCTTCTCCAATCATTCCTAACCACATTTGGAAAAGCGTCAACATTCTTTGTTGGCAAATTAAGGCAGACCAGAATGAGACATTCATGCTTTGTTCCCGCGTGTTGAGAGCTTGTTACCCTCTTTGCTTGAGTTTTATTAAATATATTCTTAAAGCGCAGCCAGCCATTCTTATTTTATACCACAGTAAATTGTAAGGCACTAGATGAATGATACAGGATGCATATCCAACCACTCACACATTTGTACTGCATGATGATGGTGATGATGATGGCTTCTTGGGCTTAGTGACAAAAAGGTGAGGAGTGGACGACAGTGACGAACGAGTATGCGTCTTATTTGTACCTGGAGGAGTAATATTCTTCCTCAAGTTCGTACAGGTCGATGGCGATCTCATCACGTAGGGAAGTCAGTTTCTTGTCGCACTCCTCCTGCAGGGAACGCAGCTGTTGGTTCTGCAGGCTGATGGCGTCGTTTACAGAAGGGAAGTCGTTCAGGATCAGGAATTGCTTCAGATCCGACACCAGTTTCATCAACGACTCGCCCGCTCGAACCTGTTGGCCACAAACGTGAATTAACATTGGTTAACACATCCGACTCGTAGTTTCTGAGTTTTGGATTAGAACATTTGTCGACCCAGGTCACAGAGTATGTGCCGTGGTAGTTAGCAAAATAAGAAATCCCATTTAGACTGGGAAGAGTTAATTTTTAGGGTTGGTGATGACATTTGACATTTCCTCAAAGAGACTTGGAACCCATTCATTTTTGGTTTAACTTACAATATTAGCTGCTCGTACATGCATCTCATAATGGTCTTGCTCAGCTTGAGTTGCTCTAGAAACCTGCGTCTCGTCTTCTATCTGAGGAAGGAAAAACATAACAACATAAACATTGACCCGATTGTATATTTTCTCCATGCACATCTTTGAATATACAATCGGGGTTGGAACTCGCTTAAAACTGCACTGCAAACAAAAAAAGCGATACCTTGGCAGTTTTGATGATCTCGGTGAAGTTGTCCAGAATCGATCTAATGTCATCTTTCAGCCTCTTGTTGTAGTTCTGCAGCAGAGTTTCTTTGCTTTGTGGAAGCGCTCTCTGTGTCGCCATTGTGTTCAACTAAGGCTAATTTTCCTTTTAACTACATATGGTAAACGTATTCTTCCGCTGATCTGGGAAAAATGTTCCAAATGCGATCATTCTATGAAATAAAAGTCCCCTTTAGGAGTCAAAATCGTGGTTCTGTTAGGGTACAGAGTGAAGCTAAGTATATAGCATGTAACGCCACTGTCGCACGACAGTGTATTTACGCCTGCAGTGTATTAACATGCCTCTAGGTGGCATTGTTTTGCAGAAAAAAAGGATTAACCAGGAAACAATGTTCAGATTGAATGGGATTTAATTGGGACGGGTATAACAAGTGTTGGATTTTTTTTCCTACCTATGTCACACTACAACCTGACAAGGATTGAAAGTGCAAATTGTCATTCCAACCACAAAATAATGGCATCTAATGTTATGAAAATATCAAAAGTTTAAAAGGTATCTTTAAAAAAGACTGGATTTTTGTATTAAATCTATGGTCCAGTTTCTGGAATTTACTATACTGTATCGTGTCAGAATTGACCTTAATCTCAAAATCCAGAGTCTGGAAATGAATGAAGAAAGAGTGATTTACATTCATTTAATATTTTTCAGGACAACAAAGGCAAGCTGTGATCATTTCAAGCACTTTCTGCCCGACATTAGTAAGTCAGCTGATGAATGTTGTGTTTCAAACATGTCAAAACAACCATTCCACTTGTGATACATTCAAAGCAAATTGTAAACAAAACATTTTCCATCACAGATTAACAATGCCATTCCATTTTGGGTTCAACCAGTTTGAATGTTAAACATAAAAGTGCCATGATGAATACAAAAAAAGAGAGAAAAACATTTCATGACCAGAGCATCCCTACAATAAAATGTTTAAATGCTCTCCTTGAATGATTTTAATAGGCTACAGATCTTTACTACAAATTGGCCAATCCCTGATCAGTAAGTGCTCCACATTTCAACAACAAAAGACATGCACCCATTGGAAGAATTACTTATCTATGTACAGCACAGTGGATTTTTGACCATTGCAGTACTGTTTTGAGATGAATGTAATTTTTTTTTTTTTGCATAATTTTTTTTTTGCAGATCTCCATAGATGATGTGGCGTGATTATTTGGATTTAATTTACACATATGGAATTATGTTTGAGGATGTTTTGTTCATAATATGCTTCATATAATGGAGTGTTTAGGCTACATGGAATGGATACACAGCATTTTTCATTTTCAACGGTGCCACGCTAATGACTGGAAAAAGCGAATGCCTCATGTGATCATTTTTGGGGTAACAAGACAAATGTGAGGTAGGCAAGAGAACAAACGCTTGAACCACCCGCTGTCGACGGAAAACCTTCAGAACCTGAAAAGGAATGATGCTCCAAACTAAGTTGAGACGGTCACAACAACAACAACCCTGCTGATATGTGCATTAATGACAGAATAAACAGTGGTACGAGGGAGGGAAATGAAATAATAGATGGTACAAAAAAAAAGGTTTTGGTTTCCCAAAAAGCAGCAGTGTGTACAGTACTTGCTTTTACTGTGCCAGCTTACATTCTCCCCCCCAAAAAAAAGCATTACTTATTTGTCAGTGCAGTTAAGGTCCGCTCAAGTTTAGGCACAAAATCATTTTGGTGGATTCCAGGCCAATATTGTGGTTTGAATGCCTCACATGCATATTAATTTGAAGCAGTAGTTTCCGTGTCAAATACAGTTGCATATTGTTGAAAGAGTCCAATGCAGTCCAGCTGCAGAGTGCATGTCATCACGGCTTTTCTTGTGGGGCTTTGAGGTGAAATGGTGCGCTGATGAAGGGGTCAATGGCGTGCACTCCAGTTTGGTTGCTTACATTCAACGGGTTCTCGTTCTGCTGGGTCTCATTTGCCTCAAAGTGACGGGAGTATTTGGCTAAAGATTGTGGGCGGAATGTGTTTGCGGCCATCTGTTCCAATGCACTTTGTTCAGGCACCCCGGCTGTCGCGTGGGCATACGGGGAAGCTGAAGCTTCTTTCTTTTTTGCAAACGGAGCTTGGGAGAAGACGTCCAAATGCTGCGGGGTCCCGAACGGTCCACTCGGAAATGGCGCATTGGCAAACACGTCGCCTGCTTCTTGCTGCACTAGTCTAAAAGGCGCTTTTGAGAAGACATCTGCGCTAGTTGGCTCGGGATTAAACTGGGAATGATTGTGGGAGATGGCCACGGGTGCAGCTGGTGTCGAGAGGATGCTACGCTGTGCTCCGTGTTCTTCGTCCTCCTCCGAGTCGACCAGCAATGGATCGTGAGCTGATGTGTGACCTTTGGGGGCATCTGAAAAATTCTGATGCTCCTCTTGACAGGCGTCCTTTTCCTGGTCTTCATCGCTGGAGTGAACAGATTGGTCGGTCGCAGGAAAATCACCCGAGATTTCAGGATCGTGACCCTCTTGGCCTAACACTGAGTAGCCGTTTCTTTCAAGTTGCACATCTGGGGGGAAAAAAAGCAGAAACAAATGTTTATCTATTATTCATTGCTTTTATCGGAGCCTTTTTGTGTGACACGCACATTTAAGCACCTCCAAGTGAGGAAGCACCACAAGATTTACGACACTAGGCACAATCTACTACATTCATTTGACAAAGTCGAAGCGGTCTTGTTTCCACAACTTGCTCTCGTTGGGAGAAGAGGGAGTCAGTTGAAACAAGGAGAAGGATGGCGTTGGCAGCAAAGGGTGGCGCAGTTAGACAAGACAAGCACAGAAAAGCGCGCAGGTCAGTCTTACCTCAGCAGCGTCGACAGCGGATGTTAACAGGGCGACTCTCACCAAAGACTTAAAGGAAAGGCTACTATTTTGTTATCTTCACCCTGACTGAAACCATAAGATTGCACAAGTGCTGTTTTGAAATTGTGAGGATTAACATTGACCCACATGGCCAAATGCAACAGAGAACAATGTTGCTGTTCAACCTCCTTGTAATTTAGACAATGCAAATTTCTCACTCTTTCTACCTCAAATATTAGCGCTCATCCCAAAAGCCTGGGATTGAAATATGGACACAAAAGTGACAAAAATACAAGAGGGGGAAAAACTAATTCCCAACATAGCATATACACACAGACAGCTCTATATTTGGACCTTTACATATAACCATTTGCTCTAAAACACTAAAGTCTTGACAGAAATTGATGAATTTTTATATTACACTTAATATTTTGTGACAAAAAAAGGTAAATCTACACTCTGATTGTTTTTGATGCTGTATTTGTTGAGTGACTTCCCAGTTTCAGAAAGCATTTAATTTAATTCAAGTGAACATCTTCAGTGTTTTTCCTTTCAGCTTAGTTGGCATTTTCAAACAAATGCATACATACATAATCATGACAGTGCATCGCTTGACTATTTTAGAACTTTGGCTGTCCTGTTTTAAAACGCTTGAATGAGTTTGGTGTTGGGAAATAAAGATACAAGCTCAAAAAGGTTCTGGATGAATGACCATCCTCCAAAAAGAAGAGAGCAAGACTATCCTGTAAGTAGTGGGTGCAAACATCCCAATAATACTGTCTAGTTTATATACAATTGAGAAATTTTAAGCACTTTCAGAACCTACTGGCTATTAATTAAATTTGTCTTATCACCTTATTAAACAAGATTCTTTCCACTGAAATGCATATGATTGAAGTCTTGTCTAACACAACAACCCACAACCGATTGAAAACCCTGCCAGGAAAGATATTTTGCCATCAAACCTTTAACACAAAACTTTTACTGGGTGAACTCTGGGAGATATTTTTTCCGGTTTGACATCTTCCCCCTGTACTGTTCAAGTTTTGTTCGTGAAAAGTGCACTAAACTTTGTCACTCGTGAGGTCAAAAGTGTTCAAATAAAGCTTTAATCCTCCACAAACACACAAAAAAGGGGGAGCAAAGCAGCCGTCATTGAGAATTGAACATGAAATGAAAGTAGACCACCATGGCAGCATATTAAATGAGCGATTATGGGGTAAAGCATGAGGAAGGTCATGGTGTAGCCATGTTAGTGACAGAAGATGCTAAAGCATGGATGGAAATGTTAGCAAAGCTTACTGAAGACAGCCTATCAGGAGTGGAATCAGGAGTGAACGTGAAAGTCTATGCAGAGTCCTCTCTTACACGTATTAAATGCTACATTTTCCACACGTCTAAGCCTCCTGCCCTATCTCAAAGTTAGGGTTCCACACTGCCTCCCACCCCCTCTAGAGGTCGATGAGTTGATCCACCAGTAGGAGGGAGCGGGCCAAGTTGGGAAGGCTGGACTCTGAACTGCCACTGTTGTTGTGCGAGTGATCACCTGAAACATGCCAGAGAAAGAAAAAGAGAGACCAGACACAGAAATGTACATGGGAGAGCCCAGGGAGATGGCGAGCCAAAGAATAAGTCATGTCAAATGACATAGTATGAAGAAAAGAAATAAGAGGGAGGAGTGAATGAGGATGCAGGGGGTGGGGGTGGTGGGTGGCCAGAGCAGAGGGATGCGATGGAGGGGTAGGAAAAGAGAAAGAAGCAGAGAGTGAGCTGGGATCATCTTAACATGGCTGCATTGTTATAGGGGGGATTAAGAGGGCGCCAATCTAACAACGACAGAAGCCAAACCCGCACGGGGTGCTAGATTCCCTATTACAATGCAAGAGTTTGACTGGCAAGACTTCCTAGTATCAGAGGTCACGAATGAAATGCTCTATGTTTAGGCTGTGGGGCTCTGAATAGGTTCTATTGACAGCATATCAGGCCGGGTGCTCATCTGGTGATTCTGTCCTTCTTACCTTGGTTTGAGGTTTTGGGGAAGAGCACAGGAATGGGGTCAAACTCTTGATTATTTCCTTGCTGTCCTTGCGACATGGGGAAAGAAGAGTCTGTAGCAAAAGGGGAGGGGATGTGAAGGAAAAGCAGAGCGGAAAGCTATTCATTCAGCCATTAGCACAAGGCAAAGGAAGTGCAGAAAGATTAAGAATAGGCCTGCATATAAATGTGGTCTTGCAGGACCATTTGTAACACAATGGCATTAATCTGCTAATGACTTTTTTCCCTATCAATTAAATGGCAGCCTCCCCGAAAGAAAGAAAGGATTTTTTTGAATGAAAGAACCCATGATCGATAAACGCACTCTCATTTGATGTTATCTTCATGCATCAGCTCTATTGAGTTACACAGTCATCACAATGTGTCAAATAGGAATTGGGAATTAGTTTTCAACGGCGTAAAGCTGGCGAAGGAAAGTCAAAGGGGCTTACCAGCAGCTGCCTGAGAAGGCTGCTGCTCCTCTGGGCACAATGCAGAGCAGGAGCCAAGAGGAGCAGAGGAGCGATAGGAGGAAGTTGGAACAGAAGTTGGGTTTCCATGAGAAGGAGTAAGAGAGAGAAGATGATAGTCCAGCAGTGAATCCTTCCCAGTTAAAGATTCTGAGTCACAGTGAGAAAACAAACTCATAATAAGGAGAAAATTGGCAAGAAACACAGTCCAGCAATAACTTAACAATGTTTTAAATGTAAGTTACAACAAAAAGGTTTTGGAAGGAATTGCAATACAATCCTTTTTTTGTGTGGATTCTCCTGTTCTGAGCCTCACAATGCTAACCTGACACGCCTGCAGAGGTGAGCTCCAATTGAGCTGAGTAGTGCTGGGCTGGAGGGGCTTCCAACCCAGGAATCAGTGAATCCACACATTCCTCTTTCTTTACTAAACACACACACATAATGGGAGAAGGCAAGATAGATAAAATCTCCTACTCTAAAAGACATCTTCCTGAGTTGTCTAACTACGGGAAAGAAAGTGAGGGAAGTCGACAGAATGCATGCAAGGGTAAAACTATTCTACAGGACGGTAGGGATCCAAAAAGAAAGATGGTTACCAGCATTTGTGTTCAGAGGTTCAGCTAGGGTTAAAAGGTCAGGGTGAAGAAGGGAAGTTCCTTGAGACTTCTGACCATGATCAATCAAGTTGTCTGAGTGGTGGAGAATTCATTAAGGGACATAAAGTATTATGGCAGGGGATAGAAAAGGTAAAATTTTCCTGCCAAAAGTTGAAAATATACACAATCAATGTTAAGGTTTCACCTGTTCCATCTTTTCACAAAAACCTACAGAGCATGCGTATAAATTAGTGGTATTTTACTGTAACATATGCCTTGTGAATGAACATAAGACCTCAATATTCTGAGGTAATGAGTTAGGTACGGAATTTCTAGGGAGCACATACCAAATGCAACATTTGTTAACAATATAAGACTAACCAGACAAAGACAACCTTGGGAAATATTCAGCAAGTATTCAGCTGAACAAACAACATCGAGTAGCCATGCCTCCTCACCTAACTACGTGTTCCAGTCAACTCGGGTAGACAGCTGACCTCCACTCACAATTAAACTGACTTGCTGCAAGTTGAAGTATATGGCCCATGCATCAAGCAAGTCTCTCACAGCATATTCATACTTACAGGAAACCACAATGGTGAAAAATTGGGGAGCAGGGGATTCTTACTTAAGGAATGTGTTGGCTCAGAAAATGGCGCAGCAGATGTGACCTTTTACACTTTTCTCTATAGGAAAGAGTTTTGATTAAAAGTCTATCCTAAAATAACATAAGAAGGTGAAAGTACAATTGTCTGCGTAAATAGCAAAGCATTCCTTTTTGAATGAAGTTATCAATTTCAGCTTTCTAATAAGTGTGAGCATTTTTGCTATGTAATTATCAAACCCCAAAAAGCTTCAAAATAAACATTACATGATTAGAGATTTTGAAAATGGAATGTGTTCGTGTATGCAGAGTGGTGATTTTAAAAAAAATAGTATTGAGGAATCTGTTCCCATTAGAATCTCAGGCAAAAATTAAAACCACTGAGGGAGCGACGAAATGACTGCCTGGGTTCATTGGTGTGGAAGCACAGTCCTTCAGCAGTAAGGAAATCCAATCAACAAAGAAATGATTGTCCTCTTCGTACCGAGTGACATTAAACGCACAGATCTGCAAATGAGATGCAATCTAGCTGTGGACCAGAGACTCCATTCACAGAAACTGACAAGGAGTCACTGTGCGGCTAACAACTTGTGTCAACAAAGATAACCTTCTGAAACCTGTAGTTAGAATTTTGACATAGGCAAACCTCCCTTAATAAGGTGTAATGAACTGTCTACTCATTGGATATTACAAAGACATTTTACCTCCATATTACACAAGGTATAAAGATGCATACGAATGGAAAAAGAAAAAAAAAACCTCACCTGCAATTGAATTAAGACCGTGAATGAGATTGTCACCCCTGGACTTCTCCTCTTCTGCAGTGGCTGTTTGCAAAAAAAAAACACAGTTTTCAGATTCAGCATCTGATCTCGCTCATACATTAATATTGCACTTACGCTCAGCTAGCTTTGCAAAGTCTTTGTTAAGCAGCTCTTCAGCGGTTAGCTTGGAGAAGTTATCGTCGCCAAAGGGATTCCAGCTGGGTTGAGCGTTGGGTTTAACACGAGCAGAGTGTTGGGCGTCGGTGTCAGCCGGGTGATATACAGTCTGCTGCGAGGAGTAAGGGGAGCTAGAAGGAGTCGTGCTGGCTGATCTACAAATTGGAAAGACGGCGGTTACATTTTGCATGCCTCTTATTTCTGTGGTTTTGGTTTAATCGTGTAAGCAAGCAAAGTGTGAACACGGCGATTCTTCTTTAGGGATTTTGTGGGATGTCAAAGGTTTGCTTTGACTCCATGGCGGTCATGTCGGCTGAAAGGACTTTCTATCGCCACGCCATGAAAGGACAGTCGCTCCTCACATTACTGAGGGGGAAGCTCATTCTGCTTACTTGGACTTGTTGAGGCTGGCCTCAGCTGCGGCAGCCTGCAGGAGCTGTGTGGACTTGCTGATCGGGACCCCAAAGATGGCACTGTGGGTGACGTCACTCAGAATGCGTCTATGGCCACTCTTAGGCGCCATCTTTGGAGACGAGGGTGGTGTTAAGGAGCCGACTCTGTGATGCCCTGACCCAGCGGTCTGTGGGGGGGATTTAGAAACAAAAGACAATTACTCAAAATCCTCGGAGCTACTTTCCGGCAATGACTCACCACTCAACAAAAAAATAAAACAAAGAATGCTTAGAAGAACCTATGAAAAAGTTGACAAAGAGGAACATTCAACTTGGAGATCAATCAGAGTAAGTGAAGGGGCTGATTTCAGACAAAGAGCACAATAAGGGAAAGGGAACTAACAAAAATGATGTGCCCAGTAATTCCTGCACTCCCAAAGCCCAAGGCAAGAAAGGTTTGTTAAAGCTAACAATTAGCTCAGTAGCAGACAGCACGATTAGCAGGATGTTACCACATCTGGATCAGCAGCTGGCTCAGTGACGGAACACTCGGGGATGGGATTCAGACGGAGAGCTGGGCATTCGTGGGCCTTATGTTGCTGCTGGTGCAGGAACATCAGGCTTAGTTTTACCTTGAACAGCTAGGGCTATCGCCATACTTGGTGCATAGTAATGCTCCTTCCCACATCACTTTCCCCAAAAATAATTCCATCATATTTTCCCTTTCAAAAAAAAAGCAATCCTAAAAACCAATGGGATTTGGTGTGACTGTTTGAGAGAAGTGGAAACACAAACCCTTTTAAAGGCAAAAGAATAGCTGTTTCACTTTTATGGACTCAACTTCAAAGCTTTTGAGTCCTACAATGAGGCCTCACTGAATTTCCTTTCGCATTACCTTGTTTGGGTGCCTACCTGCTGGTTATTCTGTGGATGGAGGAAAGTGGAAGGAAGCTGCTGTTTCATGAGGAGCTGCTGTGGCTGTGGTGCGACCTGAGGCTGAACATTGGTGGTCTGCATTGGCCGTAAAGACGCCTGAGCAGCAGTGGGAGCCTGTTGAGCAGCCTGGATGGCACCTGGAGCTGAAGATTGTAAATGTATGACAAGAAGAACAAATGCAACTTTAAAAAAAAAAATTGACTATAGAGAAGTCTGATTAGCCCAATGTGAATTTGAATAATTTCCCATAAAACTCCAGTTGGTTTTATAACTGTAAATCAAAGATGGATCAAATATCTATTACCTATGCCCTGGGCTCCAACAGCCACATTTGGCCTTTTGCGGGGGGTCAGAGCTGCTGCTTGTATGGGAAGAATGCCTGAAATAGGCTGTGGTTGAGTTTGGCCAGCCTTAGGCCTTTGTCGGGGTGCAATGGAGGTCTCAGTGGTTGGAATGGGGTCTGTGATTCTAATGGGAAAAAAAAATGTTATATTATAAATTAATTGACTGGAAAACATCCAAATTTTGTCTCTCACCTGGTTTTGTTTTGACTCTTTTTGACCACAACATCACTGGCTTTAATAGGCTCTGGAAGTTTTGCAGGAATGGATGAATTCTGTGTGAAATTAAATTGGAACAAATAGAAAAGTTATTCAATACTGCAGACGAGAGAAAACACAACAGTCAACAGTTTTTGTTGGCAAAGGAACTCGAATGCGCTGACATACTGTATAGGAAGCTGTGGTCTGAAGCAGGATATGACTTATTGCTGTGACTATGGACTTACATGTATATTTGGAACTGGACACTCTCGTCGAATGAGTTTAAAGGCAAAGTAAGACACTTGATAGATGTCTGGCCTTTTATCTGGATCCAGTTCCAGCATATACCCTGAAAAATACACAATTTTCCCATCAGGCAAAAAAAAGACAGTTTTCTATTCAATCTGATTATCTAACACTTCAATTCAAGAAGCAAGACTAATGTGACTTACTGATGAGACAATGCAGATCGTTGGAGTAGCGTGAATTGTCGGGAATGGTGAAACTGCCATCACAGATAGCAACTTGGCTCTCCCCAAAAGGAAGTGTGAAGTAACATAGTTTATACAGTAGACATCCCATCGCCTGAACACACAGTTAGAAAAAGGCAAGTTAATAATATAGCATGGCCTAATCATGTGACGCAAACACCTCACCCATATATCTGCCTTTGTAGTGATGATTTTACCACCATAGAGGTTGACCATCTCTGGAGCGCGGTACGATAAAGTGGTGTACCTAATATAAAGGGCATATTATTTGCTGAATGCTTCAATACAAATCACACCAATAGAAAGTGTCAATGGCAGAGGAACACCTACTTTTTGATTTCCTCCTCAATGATGGCTACACCCTCTGTCTGTGGATTTTGGAAGGAGTTTGTAGCACTTCCAAAGTCACAAAGTACATAATGACCTTGGTCATGCAGAAGAATATTTTCCACCTGCAGAAAAAGAACAAAATCAATAAAATGGGAAGCTCTTACACAAAAGCAAAAAATACATTAATTTTATAAGGGTAATCTGCCTTGAGGTCCCTATGAATGATTGGATTCTTGCACTGGTGGAGACAAGCAACCGCTTCACACGTGTCGCAAAAGATCTGCAACACCTCTGCCTCTGTGAAGCCGGTCTGCAAGTTCTGGTTCATCAGGTTGACCACTTGTCCCCCTACAAAACAAGTATGACCAATGCTAAAACATCAATGACAGTTAAGGTAACACTCAACTGATTGTTACATACTTGATTTTGTTTTTTCTTTAATTTGTTTGAGCAATGCCCGAAACCAGAATTGATACAATAACTCTATTTCTTTGAATGGCTTATCAAAGACTTGTTTAAAGTATGTTGGCCTGATCCATCCAAAATTCTGGTAAAATGTTTTAACATGATAAAATTCACCTCGACAGAAGTCCATTAAGATTAGGACCTCCCACACATCACCGGCTCCAACTCTGGCTATGCTGGAATCCAGGAAGCCAACAATGTTTTTGTGGCCAACAAGGTCCCGCTAGTCAAAAACCAAAAAAAAAGTATAAGAAAAACAGGTTCAGTTACAATATCAAGACTTTAATGTTTGAATAGCCCCTGTATGAAATGCAAAAAAAAGACAAGAAAAGTTGCAAAAAGCTGCCTAAAGTTACTATGAAGGTCATTTAATTGAGTACATCCCATACTGAATGAAAGAGCCTATATTTTGACTAAAGAAAAACCCACACTCTTCATTTTCATCACTCACCATGATCTGTATCTCCAGCTTGCAAATTTGTAGATCATGCTCATTGTTGACATACATCCGCTTTAGAGCACACCGTTGACCCTGATTGATTCGCACCAAAAAAACAATGGCGAAACCCCCTGCAATGAGATTGAATGATGGGAAATTAGTACTCATTGAAAATGTGGATGTAACATGACGCGTTTTCATTGTAGACTAACACATTTCCATGAAAAGGGCTTATACAGTATCTACACTATCTACATTATTCAATCATATTCTATACCACTAATCCTCACTAGGGTCACAGGGTGCTGCAGCTGTTGCAGTAAACTGTGGGTAGTAGATGGGAAATACTCGAGACCTGTTTTCTCCTGATCTTTTTGCTCAATTATTTGGTATAAAGGGGAGAAAATTAATGATTTAGAGAAAACCTCTCCTAATAACTCCAAATTCCTCTTCTTAAAACAATTAATCCACATTTTATGTTCGTGTGCTCCCTAAAACTTGAGACATCTTCAAACCCGCTGTCTAATCTGAGATGGCTGTAAGAAATTAGAAGGATTAACAGACGTCTTGAGCACCATTTCACTCTGTTCTACTGTATCGGCGAAGACGGCCCAAGGAATAACTTTAAGTACAGCTACAAATAGCCACTGTCAAGTGACGCAACTGACTGTCAGGATTATTCCTTGCTGGTTTACGCATATACACAAACAACAAAACTCAGGGAAATGAGACCATTTTGGCATAGCCATAAAAATCGGCAACTACTTTAGTGCAAGGTTACATAGCAATGGTGAAAAAAAGAAGCAAAACCAACCAAAGACAGGTGGTCGTTGGGCCTACAATGTTTTCTCTAAAGACTTGAGTAAATAACTTTACTTCACAGGAAAGGGAGTAAATCATTGGTGCCTTCAGAAATGAGTAACAAGTTGTTAAAATAACTTGCCAAAAAAATCATTGTATTTGTATTAGTTTCTGTGGTCAGATAACAAAACCATTCATAAAGTAGCCGGACAGATGGAGACCAGCCAAAAATACTGATAAATTAATCAGTCCTTTAAAATCTATTATTCAGTAACAAGACCTCTTGGCTAACATGAGGAAGCTGGATCTCATTGGGATAATGGGAAAACATCAGCCCTGTTTAAAAGTATAGATTTGACTTTCTCATACACAATACAAATTGGCAGCAATATTATTGTAACAGTTTGAAACTGTGCAGCAAAACCACACTCAAGATTGAGCATGCATGACAGCGAGCCCAATGGTTATGCTGACTACTATAGAAGGCAATACCGATGACTCAGCAGGTCATTACTTTATAATAAGTTTGTACCAAGTTACTCCCAGCCTTCAGGGAAATGCGCAACCAGGAAATTCTCATATTCCACGCAAAAAGCGCGATCAAAACATTGGAAAACAATGGTTAAACATTTATAATCAGGAAAAAATAGACTCGCATGGTAAAAGAAACCAAACAAAGTCCTATTTATCAGGGATGGATTGTAACAACTACTTAAACCATTAAAAATCACGAATTAATTATTCCATCATCATCATCATCATCACAAATTGCTGGGGGACGCAAGGGATTAGAACATTAATCCTTCTTTACTGCAGTTTGGTGATTGAATTAAATACCTCGAGGTGGTTAACGATTTCAACGTGAGGCAAATAAACGTAGATGAACACAAGAGTTGGCATTTTCATTGACCTTCAGCCACGATTTCTTCGATGGTCCCTTGATACCGTCCAACGTTGAAGACCCGGCCGATGAAGCTGCCTCCGCCGCCGGATCCACCACCTCCCCCGCCGGCTCCCGGACCAGGCCCGGAGACCCCCAGCTCCCGGCGCGAATCAAAAAATTTCTTCATCTCCACTAGTTGTTATCCAAAGCGACAACCCCGGTATCCAAGCGTATGAAAAAAAAATCTCCAAAGAAAGTATGTCGTGTTTGTATTTATGATCAGCGGTGGCGTAAAGATGATACAATTGGCTTTGACTGAATGACAGCGGCTAGCCGAATGCTAGCCGATGATCCGGACTTCAAAGTATGCAAAAAAATAAAAAAAAGACTGCACAGAGTTTCCTGGCCCAGACGTCGTCCCCAGTGTTTGAAAGCAATAGGATGAAACAAAAGCATTCACTGCAATCGGAGACTGCTGGATGACTTTACTGCCAATGTTTTGGCCCCGACGTAGGGTCTTTATCCCACCTATGGCTAAGCTAAGAGCTAAGGTGCGATGACAGCTGCATAGACAGCCAGCCAGGCAGGCAGGTAGCTCGGTCCTACCCAAAGCGGCTTATCACACATGCCCACAATAAGCGTCTAACCCAAAATATCACATCACGCTAAAACAAATCACTTCTGGCCTTTCTATATCACTACTAAATAACATTCTTGTGATGTCAAAGCTTTACAAACCCGCCAAGATTTATCAAAGAACTAATTAACAGAGCTAACCCATAACCCAGCTAAAAACACCGACCGGAAGAGTCGGCATAAATCGTGGGTCTGTGATTGGTCAATCTGTGTTTTGATTTATTTATTTTTTTGGAGCCAAGAAACGCCCACAAGCGGACCTGCAACAAGAGCATAACTTTCAAAATAAACTCGTTGACTGGCCAGATTTGCTTTACCAAATGTATAATTAAAAAAAATGCAAATGATGAAATTAAACTAGTGCTTTTTGGATTTATATAGTAAGTTGCATTGTTGTTGTTTTTTTAATAATGATGATACAGTGCTACATTGAAGATGGATTCTTTTTTGGTACTATGTGTAATGTGTAAATGATCCCTCTAGAAGTCACTGTTTACCCTTTAAAATTTAAATTAAAAATGTAGTACCTGCATGATTTTTTCCCTTTATTTATAGTGATGTAACACATTTCTGGATCCCTTTAAATGTTTGGTCAAAGTGACTAACTGTTTAATATAAATCTTTTTATTTTACATTTGGAGCCATAACTATAAGACATTAAAAGAGTGATATCATTTTAAGTCTTTCTATTTGGGAACATATTTTATTGTCACTGACAGAGTTAATACATTTACACACATGAACAGACTTTGATTTAAACATATGGTGACACTATTGCTCTAGTAAATATGCAATTAAACTACAATATTGTTAGTGCAACAGTGATAAATGACAATATACATTGGTGAAACATATACTGTATTCTGCCTGTTGAAACATTAACAAAAGGTAAACAAAATCTGGTTCTTATTTTTTGCCATTACCTGAGAATAAAATTAGGCAATCTTTCATGTTCTGCTTAGGATGTGCAACGTCTGAGTGAAGAAAGTGTCTTTTAATGGTTCAGTAATGAGGAAACTTCAATCCCGAGCTCACTCACTCTTTGATAATGAACATTATTTCTGAGTTTGTATGGTGTTCCATTCTCTTAAATCAAGCACCCACAGACACTTCTCAAACCCCTCCTATGGGAAAATACATTTGTCTTTTTTCTTGTTTGCTCACACAAACATAAAATTGTCAAGATTTGACTAAGTGCTTTACTTTATACATGCCATGTGGTCTGATATCTTCTTGCTTTGTAAATAATTATGTCAATGTTTGATGTTCATCTAAATAGAACTGACCATTAAGAGTGACACAACTTTTGTGTTATGTTTTTAGTTTGCCAGTTTCACTGAGACAAAATGAAGACAAGTGGCCAAATATTTCCCCATACTTAATGGCCATGATATTGTTCGCCACATTCACCACACTTTTAATACATTCCTTATTTGGTAAAACACTATCGTCTATAAACACCTTCTCCAAGATGTTTTACAGACCCCTTATGCCCATGTGAGCTTTGCAATGTCATTATTAAACTGTTTAGATGCTTCTCTATAATGCAGCTAGAACGTCACAGGTTTTGAAAATGTGGGTCGTTTATACACTTCCCTGACCTCTTGTTTAAAAAACATCAAATGGCGAAAATATGAAAATATATTTGATTTTAACAACATGTTTATGTTATGGTCTTGGGAACATGATTTTTGAAACAACCAGAAACGTTCTCAGAACCTTTTACTTAGTCGTTTCCAAGGAAACCTTTAACCAAAATTACAATCAGTTTGGTTTCCACCAATTTGATGGGAAGACGATGTCAAAACACTTAGCTAGCTTATGATTTTGGTGTGCATAAAAGCCTTTAATTTCCTTTGTCCTAAGCAATTGTCTTTTTGTTATTTCTCTCCTTGCTGCACACAACAGTGCATGAAATTGAGACCAGATTTTCCTTTTGGATCTGAAGTTTGGCCGTGATAGGTTTAGGCTTCTTTCTCTTCATTGCTTGCCAACATAATTTAGTCCTGTCTTCATTTCACTATTGATGTCTTTCTACAATATACCGGATAATCATTGTTTAATTTCAACAAAAAGACGTTCAGAATTATGAGATGCATATTTGATCGCTTTATATCTTGTATGCGTGGCAATGACATAGAGAGAAAAAAAATGCTTTTTGGTAGCACATTGACAACGTGCCAGTATGTCATTGCTGTTAGCAACTTTACGGTGAGATCAGATCCATTAATGTGACGTAAGCTCCAATCATTTCTCCTAGACATTCTCAAGAGATTTGCTCAAACCTTGTTTTATGGTTATTAGGTTAAAAGTTCACCACTGCAACTCATGAATTACATCAACATGTTATGCACACCTTAAACTTTTTTTTTAAACTTTGGAGATTTGATTAACTTTTCAGAAGAAATGTTCCAGTGTTAAAATGATAGCATCATTCCACAAAAATGTGTGTTGTGGTTTAAGAGACAAAATGTATCTAAAGAAAATAAAGCAAGGGAGACCGTTCTAGACATCCGTACACAGTTCCAGTTTCATAATCCTGTTATGAATTGTTGTCATAAAATATTTCCAGCCATTGCCCTGACTTGGGAAAATACTATGGATACACATTAGCGTACGTATAGTGGTTTCATTCCTCGTTATTCATGTCATTCATCAATATAACTAAACATTAGATTTACACTTTTTCCAAAACAAACCTACTGACCCATTTTCCATTAAATTAGACTTAATATATTAGATTATTTAATGTGCCCTTTTTTTATTGGTCATCATAATTGAATTTTGATTTACAAAAAAATAACTGGGTTTTTCCACTTGTTGTTTTACCACGAAACACAACAAGACATTTGAAAAATGAAATATTACAATGCATGAGTCTGTAGCTTAATACAAAGGGAAGTGGGGATGATTGCCACATAATGAAGGAATGTATCAAATGTGGTAAAAAAAAGCTGTGCTAATACATTTGGACCAAGTAATGTATACATGATTTGGTTGAGCTAAAATGTATTGTATCCTGTCTTGCACGAGTCCCAGCGGAAGGCCAATGTGAGGGCCTGAGAATAAGGCTGGAATGTCAGTGTCTCACTTTATAACCAAATGTAAACTGACCCAACCCCCCCAAAAAACACATATAAAAATAAATCGGCAGGGAATTCTAAATAGAAAATATACTTTAGGTTTACATTGGAAGCCTAAGACTGTACTGTATACCTTTTGTCTCAAGGGAAAGAAACTTTGTTGATTATAATTGTACTCATTGTTCTTGTTGCTCTGAACTATACATAAACTCCTGTTTTCTTTCATTTTGTGTGTATGGGCTAAGTGTGTTTGAGTGCAGTTGTGTGCACTTGACAGAAATTACTCAAATATGTAAAACAGCATCTTCAAATTAACAATTCACTCAAATGCTCTCATTAGCTCACGAAATTTGCTTTAATTGCTAATAATTATTTTTCATTTGGCACTAAATGCAAAATAAACCCTTCTCTTTCCAACTTTCATTACAGTGATTGTTAGAGGGACTAACAACAGTACTGTTGCCTGTTCCACAATTGTGATGAGGTGACTCCCTCCCCAAGGGCATGCTTGTTAATAACAATAAAATTATGGCTTTCTCATGATGTGGCATAATTTGGGCTGATAAGCATGTAGCCTGCAGTAAAATGTGACGTCCAATCGAGCAGATAGATTTAATAATGCAGAAGAGTCCTGATACATGGAAAACTTGCAAATGAGGTTAAAAGGTGAAAGGCGAAACCGAGTTCTATCTGATGAGGAATGAGACCAATCGGATCATCTGATGTATAATGTGTCTAGATTTACACATGATGCCTGGGTGAGGCTGCGCAAATACTGATGGTGCAAGTCACTCGGAAGACAAATAATATAGATCTGGCAGAAAATAGCCTTGTCCTCAGACCACACACTAACAACGGCATCTTTTTAAAGGTTTTTAAAGGCACACAGTCAGATGATCAAAGACTTGCTTATACCTTTTTTAAAACAATCTTAATGGCTTTAGACTACAGTCCAAAGAATGTCTTTGCTGTGCTCACCTTTGTCAAATTGCATTATGGATTAAAACGGAGATAATTGTCTGGAAATTCACATTGGATGGGGGAAATTAGTTTGTTGTAAACCAAGCTTTTCAAGTACTTTGGAGAAAGAAGGCAAGATCAATATTGGCCAATACACTGTCTGCATCCCCAGATTTGAAAACTGGTGCAATTTGTGCTATTTTCAACATTTGTGCTACTACTCAAGAGAGTACAAATAGTAAGTTGCTCGAAATAGAAGCAGTAATTGTGTTACAGATGGCTTCTTACATTTTAGGCCAGTACAGAGCGTCTTGTGAGCACTGATTGAAAATCGTGTTTATACTCTTTACACTTAATAGCCCAGTGTTATGACAAAAAGAAAATGACAAGATGGAATGTTATTTGAAGTATCATCTTGTGCACATGAACAACCAGTGACAAAACGTGCTTAATGTTTTAGCTGTCACATGCATCTCATGATTGACTTTACTTTGAAATCAAAGCGTTGATCACGATGATGATGTTATGTCATGCATTACTCAACATTAGATCCATGACAAAACTACACAGTGTCACATGGATCATATTGCTACCAGCTTGCTGCGTGCAGGCTAGGAATTAGGACAATTATTGTATCAATAACATGTAACTCTATTAGCCATCTGTCCCACGTGAATTGGGTGCAATCTGACCCGTGCACCACTGGCTCAAATATTCGCAATGACCTTGCCGGCATTATTAGCTCAACATTTTTTTCCACCCCCAAAATGATCCAGATCAAACATCTTTAATAAATGAGGTTTCTGCGTAGGCCAGCAGCACCTGACTACAATCAACTGATTCCACTTGCAAGATACCGAATAAGTGAAATGTGTTGTTTTGTTTGGTGGGAATGAAATCCTGCACTGCAACCCTCACTATAATGTGGCTTGTGAAACATTGGGCACATCGTTGTTCATTTTCAGTGTAAAAAAAAGAAAAACAAATCTTGCCAATGACACATTTTATGCCCATTCCTATCATTAGCAATGTGAGCAAAGTCTCGTGGCTGAAGGAAGTCAGCAGAAGAGATGCTATCTCAGAATATGTGGTCTCTTGTGTTTTCATACCATTTCTGTCTTTCCTCCACCACTCAAACTTCAGACCTATCTATCCTCCTATGCTTGAGATTATCCTCGTCCACCCGCACATTCTGACATTTGCAAAATCTGTCCTCGGTCTCCCTATTACAACTCAACCATAAAGTGGCCCGTCAAGATTCCTGCCAACAGACAGGTAAACAGGTCATCGCAATGCAAGCACAGGAAGTGTCTCTTGGTCTCAGTCTGCAGTTGAAGCTGTCAAGGGACTTGCGTGCAGAGTAGGAATGTAGGACAAAGGAAGGCAGATGTCCCAATTGCCCCACCCCAATGGCCTCATGAGCCTTTTATCTCGACGGCCTCTCGAGATTGACTTTCGGGGCGGGAGAGAGAGAGATCGGCACATTTTTTCATTTCGCCAGATTCCTGTTGCAATTCAGAATAAATTTGTCGCAGATTATGCAATGCTTTCTGTTCTCTAGAACTTCTTTTTCATCTTGATGTTTCATCGGCATGCTAAGTCTCGTTGCAGTGGATTCAGGTTGGCCCCAGGGGCCGAAAACTACAGCAGCAAATTAGTGTGATGTCAAACTGTATGCGCCTCATTAATGTTCGGTGCCAGTGGCATATTAAGTCTCGTCAACAACACCATTTTAGTCCAAACGCAACACAAATAGGGCCAAATAAGCAGCTCCCTCCGGGTTGGGAATCACATAGATAGCAGGGAAATAAGCACTGTGTCAAATTGTTGTCATAAAAAAATACAAGACCTCACAATGTTTTTCGTCAGATCGATGACCAGCTAACATAATGGTTAACAGCCTCTATCCACCCCTCCTTCGCTAATATGTTTTTGATGTGCTTTTATCACAGGTGGAGTCATACTAAGGTCAAATCATGTGATGTCTGGAAAAGATGTGTGTGCGCTAATGGGTGGAGTTTGCTCAGTTTGTTATGTGGGTGTGTGGTTGTTACTTGTAGTTTATCCCGTGGATCGCCATGCACTAATTGTGGTGGTACATGCACTAGTTGCAAATGATCTGTCCCATCACTTGATCACAAGAACGGAATGAAAAAGAGCTTTCACTCGACTCCTGCATCGAAATAAATGGCTTAAATAAATGATTTGATGGGTTGCAATGAGTCCGTTCACTGTGGATTGTGGGAACTCTCTCGTACAAAGACCCGCCTTGACACAGACTCAGTATTGCATACGCATGATAGATAGGTGGATTTCATTTCTCCTTTCTGACCCCTGAAGCAGAGGTCGCCTCAAAAGAGGCACTGTGAGCCTTTCCAGGTCCATACTCCAAAACACAGTTTGCATCTTATTGAATGAGGGCCTTTTTTATCCACCCATTTTGAACACTGCTTACCCTTGTCAAGGTTGCTGGATCCTATCCCATCTGACTTTGGGCTAAAGGTGGATTAGATCCTAATCTGGTCGCCAGTCAGTTGTATAGCAAATGCAGACAGATAACCATTCACATTACAAAACCACTGAGTTGGAATCGATCCCAGGATCCTTGTGGCAAAGTCAGGCGCATTGACCACTATTGGATCAGTGATAACAGCTAGTTTTTTACAACATCATAATCATCAGTTATTTGTTATACAAAGCACTTGAAAAGTAATCTAATCCAAGTATTGGAAATATACCAATAAAATGGTTAAAACAAATTAATTTGGTGTGTATATGTTTCAAGCTGCAGCTTGTATGGAAGAGAAGTGTGGCCAAGTGATTGATTAATTGATTGATTGATTGGAGTTGAGTCTTACTATGGTTTCAATTGGAATGTTTATACACATGCACCTGTTGTGCTTCAGTCTAGGTTAGGGAGGTTGAAGAATTAAAGTTCAGTGTATACATTAATTGTTGTGCATTAAAACAGGGAAACAGCAAGGAAAAACAGATTTAAGTTGTTTTGTCGATAATATTACTTCATATTGTTTATATCCAAAATATTTTTTAAATGTCAAATAGCACAAAAACGTGATCACACGCAAACCTTTTCTTTGGGCTTCCTCCATCATTTCTGTGTTTGTCATCATTTATTATTTTAGTTATTAACAGTTCCTGTTCATGTCTTATTTCAAACACTAACATCCTTCAACAAGTTTTCTGGTTAGGGCATTCACATACAGTTTGACTAGCCCCATGTGACAGAACTAAGCCAATATAACCATTTACGAATCTTGTCGGCTGGCAAGCAGCAAGACCATATGTCAAAGGAAAAAAGTTCAGTGCAAACAAACAGGAATAAATGAAAAAAATGAAAATAAGACTATGCCCCCCCCCCCCCCAATTACGCACATTTTATAAGTTATTAAAAAGTTATTTTTAAAATTCATACAAGCATAGGTTTTATTAGGCCTTACAGACCAGTGTAAAAATCCACAATAAATGTCTAAGTGAGCAAAGCTATGATATTGTTTTAAACTACATTTTGTACCCATTTTGGTGAATTTGACCTCTTCAATTACAGAGCACTTGTTAAATTTTGGACCCTAGTTACAGAAATGTAATATAATGTTTAAGAAAAGAATATAATTAATTAAATGCAAAATAAACAGAGGGTTTTTTTAAAACTAAAGAAACAACCACCCGACAGTTTACTTTCTAATCAGTAATTCAAATAAACAACAATTGCACATTCTAATCATTCAGCACACCTGCAACCATGGTGAGGGAACATGGCACTCAAAGTTGATGGGTATTGCGTTGGTGTTGAATTTTGTGCAATTTTACATAATGATTTAGCACGAGAAGATATTATGTACTGGTGGCAACACAATATGACAGAATCTGCAGTGCTAATCAGCTCATAATTTCCATTTAAGGAAGTCCTTCCTGTTGTGTACTATTCCTGAACATGTATACTAGTAGCATTGACCGTTTTCTGCTCACATTAACTCCCTGCTATGTTGCCTTCCCTTTATCCGTTGTTCTGCCAAGACTGTTGCAATTACTCCGGGGACTTCCAGGTAAACAAGACTTTTTCAGAGGATTTCTCTCAATACTGGACTGGCACGGCACTGCAGTCAATCAATGAGATCACAAGTACTAATAATGAGTAATACCAGCAATTAACATCACTGTAACCCAACGACATGCTGCTGGCATTTGCTTTAGTTATCGATTGAGACCTTCTCTTTCTCTGTGAGTGTCTGTGACATTGGCGCCATATAACCAGCAACCTACTGCCCCCTCTTCTTTAGCCTTGATTCTTCCCTTAGTCGTGGCCAGATCCACAACATGTATCACATGACCATCACAAACTGAACTGAAGACTAGCCAGGTCATCTAAGTTTTTTCAGGAGGAGTGCCAAGACAAAACGAAAATGAAAGACTTTAAACGATTGCTGAAATATTGGGTGGAAAAGTGGTTTGCACGTCGGCCTGACAGTTCTGAGATCCAGGCTTGGATCCCTTCACGTGGATTTTCTTCAGGTACTCCAGCTCCCTCCCACATTTCAAACACATGAAGGGTAGGCTGGTTGAACACCCTAAATTACCTTGCATGTCAATTAATCACAGTTTATTTGATTTTTAGGTTAATTTCGTAGTGGTTTTACAGAGAAAAAAATTAAGTAGATACTATATAGGCTGGAAAATTTTAAGAGATGAATGCTTTCAGTTTGTGTGTTGTGCAGTAACATGCCTGATAGCCCATAGATCTCCTGGACGAGATGTTGGGGAACCTGACTTTTGTGGTCCCAACTGTGGAGCGGGGAAGACCACAGAATGGTGTTCTCAGGAATCCCTGCAAAGCAAAAGGCAAGGCAATATCAGTTTTAGTAAATAGGAACACAAGAGGCACTTTAATCATTTTCGTCTTCACTTCTTTAAGAAAAATAGCTTGCGACTTAGAAGGCCTGTGGGTTTTCAGAATGAAATACGTATATTGAACAGGCCCCAGAATAGCCTGAGATGGTTCTCCTGAGAGTGTGTGGTGGGACATTCATTGGTGATTTAAGTGTTTTCTGCTAAATCCTCAGAAAAGAGCCCAGGAAAGACAGCATAAGTTTCCATTCATGTAAATTATATGGGAGTGAAAAGTAGATGAGTTTAAAGATTTTTCAAAATGTGCGTCTATGCTCAAATTTTTCAAATTTCATATTAATTCTCTTATCACTTGACCTATTCCACTTTCCCATGTCTTGCTGAGACAAGAAAAAAAATACAACCGTAAATCTCGTTATATGGTCAGGGGATAAATAAAAGGATTGTGTTATTGGAATGATTTGCAATGAGAATTAATCACTTTAAAACTTGAAACCGTGGCTTCCCTCTGCATCCATCCTTGACCAACTTTCACTCTTTAATGGACCATTTCCTGTCTTCCGATATATCCACCACACACTCACAGGGGGGATTTGTAAACATATAATATAAAGATAGAAGACTGTGTTCTGGAAAATCATAACCAAGTGGTCAATTTAAAATAATTATCCAATTGACCAACCACTGCCAAGCCCGTCCTTTCGTTGTCTTACACATTTGTGCTCGTCATTTACTAGGTCAGCGCAATTTTAAAACAAGGTAGCGTGTTGGAAAAGAAAAAGATCAGAAGCAACCAAAGGGCAACATTTACTCCCTTAGAATGTCGTTGTTTTCAAGGTAGGGTGAGACCCTTTTCCAAACATGGGCTCCTTGGGCAAAGAATAGTTAAATTGTACTGTTTTTTTGCAAAGGAAGCTTGTAAAATCCGGATGGGTGACTAGTCTGGTGTTTTATTGCATCACACAAGATAAATTCAGTAACCAAAACTAATTTTAAAAAGCAGATGATTAAAACACACCTCCTCAGTGTTCATTGAGGAAAACATTCCCAAGGCTAGATGCATGAATGAAAGAGTTAGATGAGCCTTTTTTTTTTTTTTTAAGATTTTTAAGGACAGATAAAATAGAGCATATCTCATAGCACTGTTAAAAAAGTCTATATAAATCATTGTCCCACTTGATAAACATTTTATTTCAGATTATAAAGCTAATTAAGGCCATTTAATTAACTGAGTTGAATTAACTTGTATGATAACGTATGTGGGTCATACGCCATGAAAAGCTGTGTGAAAGGTTCTTTAACCTCAATCCCATAACTTCAAATGTGCCCTGACAAAAAACATGGCAGCTCAATTGCTATTTTAGAGGGAGCATATCTGTTACCAAAAAAATAAATAAAGCAAAGCCTGGTGTAGAATTGATTTTCTGTTGAATTTCCGAAGCCACTTCATCTCAATAACAGTTGACAAAGATGTTTTACAATATTTCTAGGAAATCATAGCATTAGATCACTGATGAGCTATTTTTTATAATTTGCCCATTTGCTACACATAGTGGTTGTGGGGAAGCATTGATGATGACACCTGAGCGACAATGTTATCATTTCTCTGAATTCATAACATTTAGACATTGTATCAGATTCACAGAATCAGTTTAAATGAATTCCAAGACCATGGGCATGAAATATTTTTCCCAGAAGAATAAGAAATTTGTAACACCTTGAACAGAACTTTCCAAAATGTGTATTTATGTAAGAAATTAAGGTTTGTTTATGTTGTGTCCGCCATCAATGATGCATTCTTTGTGCCTGATCATACGAGTTATCAATTAAAGTTTGTCTCCCCTGCTCTCCTTAAAGGGAATCCTTACTCATCTTTTTTGATTTTTTTGACAGTTAAGAGTATGAACAGAAGGCTTGCATGGAAAAACCTGCCACACTGTTTACACTGTCATGTGACAGATACACTTAATAGGTTAACAAGTATAGAGCGGAGACTACATTAACTCACATTACCAACTTTGTAAACACGCCTCATCAGCGAGTTGTACGTTAGGTGTGAAAGAGGTACAGTGTACTCCTTTTAAAGAAATTAATCTTAGGAGTTGCATATAGCATAGACATATATATTGATTTTTTTCATGCATTATGGCTCTTTCAAAATTTGGGTTTCCCGACCCCTGTCTTGGGCAGACGTTTGCACCCTACAGTGCTCAGCTGTTTCTTTTAAATTGCTGTGAATCTGCATTCTTATGCAGCTACAGGCAGTTTGGGATGCCATCAGGAATGATAACAGTCATCTACATACTTCATGTTTGAGTTGCCTTATATAAAAGATCTGAAATGGAATTAAAAACATTACTATATTTTATTGGTTCAGCTACATAAAACAGCATTGTATTTCTACTCCAAAAAAGAGATGTTCAATATGGTGAAAAGAATTATAGAGTCGATTATCCCGCATTAACAGTGGAATCCGACTATAAAATTATTAGGTCAAAAGAGTGAATATTTTTTTTATGAGTCACAGAATGCACTACTAAAAGGGAAGCAGAGCAAACTGCAAAGTGTGTATTCGTATATGCACATGTGGTGTATACATTTAAGTAAATTATACAGATAGATTAGATGTCAATATAGTGTAACACATAAACATCAGCATGCATTCTGTAATATAATTTACATTCTGTAATAGAATTTACATCCTGGAAAGCCAACCTTACAGAAAGGGTTCATTTCCTCTCATTGAGTTTCACCAATCCACTGAAAACCAGCAACATTTGGACCTTTCTTCATCCTTAATATTTTCAAGGTTTTTTTTTTTGGTACTGTCATCATAATATAGATTAGCAAGGCCTTATTTTACTAAGAGCACAGTGACCTCAAACTGAAAATGTATGGACAAAAATAACTTTCTTGTGGATTATTGCAAACAACTCGATTCAACTGGAGCATTCAGTAGTACTAATTTCTATTTAGAGTTAAATACTGATGACAACTTGTTTTTTTTTCATAATGATTTATTATTTTTCAAGTCATGAAAATCCTTTTATGTGAAAATGCGATAACAACTCATAATATTATCAAGATCAAGTTAATAAGCAATAAAATAATTTTAAATAAAACAATAAGCAAAACACAGGTAATCCTAATGCTTTGGTGTTGTTACTTTAAACAACTAGGAACAATACCTTCATGATTGAGTGAAGCTACTAGTACTTGTTTGCTTTTCCGCACACTGGACAGCGCTCACACCCTTCAACTCCTCCCCTTGGCCAACACAGTCATAGCCAGCTGAGAGGAAAAAGAGTGAGGGAGAGCGAGAAAGAGGGCAGATGAAAAAAGGTGGGCTCTCTCTCACGCTGATGCATTTGTGCACTTTTTACTACAGCGCAGATGTTCAGTATTCGTTATCAAAGTGTCGCAGTAGGAGGGGATCGTGCAGCTGTCTGTGCTGATTGCTTTGAGCTCCTCATAGACAAGGCTGACATTTTTCTTTAAATCAATGTTTGGCCTTCTACCAACTCGGTGAACTTTTATTGTTTCGGCACGGAAGGAAATGTACATTTTAAGGAGAACATGTTGACTCCATTAAGACGTCTTGATTTGTGGAAGCATGGGAAGCCCGGGCTGAAGTTTGAGCGTGGCTAAACAATTCTCCTGAGGCGAGAAATGTAAGAACATTTGCCTTTTTTTCTGCTACAGCTTATGTCATATTCATGACTTTGGGAATAAAATGTTCCAAACTTTTAGTGACTGAGGTGAGGCCTTGAACAATGGACGGCAACTTGAGCACTTTAGCGTCGGTTTTGAAGAACGAAACGCTCCCCTACCACCCCGCAACCGGATCCTGGATCCTCCTCATACTGGTGGCTATCATCGTCATCATTGTGGTGGGAAACCTGCTGGTGATCATCGCCATTGCTTCGACTTCCCAGCTCCAGACCACCACCAACATCTTCATCATGTCTCTGGCTTGTGCCGACCTAATTATGGGGGTCCTGGTAGTGCCCCTGGGGGCCACCATCGTGCTGACGGGCAACTGGCCACTAGACGAAACATCTTGCGATTTCTGGACTTCAGTGGATGTCTTGTGTGTGACGGCGAGCATAGAGACGCTATGTGTTATTGCAGTGGACCGTTACATAGCGATTACCAGGCCGCTCCGACATCAAGTTTTACTGTGTAAGTGGCGTGCCAGAGCCATCGTTTGTTTGGTGTGGATCGTTTCGGCTTTAATCTCGTTTGTGCCCATCATGAAAGGCTATTGGCGCGCCGACAATGAATACGAAGCCAGGATGTGCTACGATGACCCCGCTTGCTGTGACTTTGTCACCAACTGGGCTTATGCCATTGTATCGTCCATTGTTTCGTTTTACATTCCTCTCTTTATTATGATCTTTGTCTACGCAAAGGTCTTCCTAATAGCGAGAATGCAGGTGAAGCTCATCGATAAAAGCAGAATGCGTTTCAAGCACGAGTGTCTGACACTGGGAACGCAAGATGGTTGCGATGTGAACGATGGGGCCCTTCAGTCGGTGTGCAATAACCAGGGCAACAGTGGACCCGGGCGGAAGGGCGTCAAGCGGAGGCCGTCACGTTTGTTACTTGTTAAGGAACACAAGGCACTAAAAACTTTAGGTATCATCATGGGAACGTTTACAGTGTGCTGGCTGCCCTTCTTTGTGGCCAACATCATCAATGCTTTTGACCGAAGAGTCCCGTCGGAGAGGATCTTCAGACTCTTAAACTGGTTGGGTTATGTCAACTCTGGCCTCAATCCCATCATCTATTGCCGGAGCCCGGAGTTTCGCAATGCCTTCAAGAACCTTCTTGGCTGTCCGTGGCTGTCCACCCCACGTCTCAACACCGTCTATATAGAAGTGCGGACTCGCTGCTCCTGTTTTCACTGGCCGGCTGAATCAGGCCTTGCTGGCTCTTTCCAAAAAACTCCAGTCAGAAACCAGAGTGGCGAGGCTTTGCCAGTTCAACTTCAGTCCAATGCCAGGATGCAATTCAATGACTTATCGCTGCCAGAAGCCAGATTGTAAGTTCATTCCTTTTAAGATTGATCGTCACAACATTTGTCCTGAGTCTTTACACATGAGGCATCTGTCTGAGTTAATTTCAATTTTAACATTGGTACATTTTTCTTGGGAGAGAATATCTATCTAAAGCATCTACATGTAGTTACACAAAATTAAGATAAGAATGTCAAAAGGCATCCCCTTATTTCAAGCGCTATAGAATATTGTGTTCTATGACTAAGTATACGACCCTATAAAAGTTTAGACATCCATCTTGCATCATAAAAAAAAAAGTTTGTTTCCAATCTTCTTTGTTTATGAGTCATGAAAAGTTTGACATCATAAACCAACATTGTTTATGCATAGCATTCAGTAGTGAATGAGATGTGGATGTCCTCACTTAAACCTTGTCCTGCTCAAGGGAGTTGAGTCTAGCTTTAGGAAACGGCCATGTGACCGTATCGGAAAGGAAGTATAAACTCCGTGATGAATAAAACTAATCAGAGAAATTGAACACATTGAGACATACTGTTGCATGCATACCACTAAAACTAGTGTATCATGGACAAAATAGGGTCTGTATTTGCAAAAAAATCGACTGCTTCTTTTTGAAGCAACAAAATTATGAAATGGAAATGCATTAATCATATTCTTCATAAATAATATTATACAATGGTAGTGTAAATTTCTGCACAATTACAGGAAAAAGCACAGAAGTAATACATAACGTAAAAGGATTGATGCAAAACTAACCCAAAAGGAAAGTTGAAGATGAAAAGCAATAAAGAGATATTTAGATTATACTAATATGAAGTTTTGCATCAGGAAAAAGTATATTAATCGCAATTGTGGTGGTGCAACATTCATCGAAATGCTCAGAAGATTTAGTAGTTCAGTTAATTCTGTGTATGCAATGCATTGATACATTTTAAGTATAGTAGTTCCATTAGATATATATATATATATATATATATATATATATATATATAAATAACGACATGAAGCTTCTATTAACGTGTCCTGTCCATAACGTATGATTAGTTATCGTCTTCAGGTTCACGTTTCTATAAATGGATCACATTTAATCCTGCGGAGCATTCCATATTAGGCTTTCTTTAGTCCTATCAACACAGCAGTTAAGAAAAATAAATCATTGAAGTCATTTGCTCTTTCAGTAATAAACTCAAATTTCATACTGTACTTTGATGCCAATCCATTGACGTATATTTCTCTTGAATTGATGCACAACTATGATATTGTTTACGGAGTGGGTTTTGTTGTTTATTATCGGGCCTATGAACAGCTCACACAACGAGATTTGTTGCACATTTGATCAAATATTAGGGCGGCTCTTTGGCAGGCGTGGGGGGGCCCTCCGTGGACCAAACCCAACACTCAGCACAGCAGATAAATCTTTATCTCTTATGCACAGCCCACTATTTCTAATTAACCGTATTGGCTGTTCCACACACTTTCACATAAATTGGAACCGCATAACATTTGACTCAGGCGGCCCGGCAGTAAGAGTGGTTAGTGCGTAAGCCTCACAGTTCTAGGGTCGAGAGTTCGATAAATGTGTGGGTTTTCTCCAAGTACTCTGGTGTCATTCCAAATCCCAAAAACATACACGCTAGGTTAGCTGGTTGAAGACTTTAAATTGCCACTAGGTATAAATGTGAGCATGAATGGTTGCCTGTAATCTACCTACTTTTTTCAGAGAAATGCAGATAAAGCAGATATGATTGCCAATGTTTGCCAGATTCCTAAATAATAATAATCATAGTTTAATGAAGAAAAAAAAACATTGTCTGAAATTTAAAATTGTCATTTAAAATTACAGAATGGAGAAAATCAATTGAAAATTTCAGGAGATTCCACTGATTTGATTCAAAACAAAGACAAATAATAAAGTCTAATTTAACTAAAATTTCATTGAGCAACTGCAATTTAGGGCTTTACTAAGTCAAACATTGTTCCAAAAATATCTAAGAGAAAATTATTTTAGATTATGCAAATGGTAAAAATTATATTAATACTTGCCAGGCCACAGAAACATTCATATATGTGCTTCACAAATTTTCAATATTTGAAAGGAAAAAAAAGACCAAAATGAAATAAAAACAACACTTCAAAAATAATTTAAAATCATGCCTTTTTTCCTGTTATCGAACATTATTTGTAGTCTTTCGCAATTTAAATTTCAGTAGTACATAGTATTTGTACCCAAATCACAATTTCTTTGTGCACGTGGTGGTCATACTTCACAAAAAAAAAATTAACAAAACATGTTGCAGAATCAGTCCCTCAAGAAAAATGTTCTATTGGTGTCAAAATGAAGTGAAGAACAAACCATGGACAATCAGACACGTTTCCCATGACCCAATGCATCTAGGACAACGTTTCTAGCACAGAGGAGGCACTGTTCTTGCACTACACAGCATAGATACAGGTTGCTGCTTTTTAGGGCAGATTAATACTGCACTTGCTGATGTTTAAATATGGCTGCGGATGAAGTTCTCCTTGACCCAAACTGTTTTATGCAAGTCCTCTGCAAAGAGTTATTTTCATCCAAATTTCTCCTATCAGTGTGGATGAGTTTGAGTCTTCCTGTACAGACATGCACAGTGACAGTGATAACATCAGCATCCATGTTTTGTTAGGAAAAAAGTAATGACCGTAGACAAAAGAATGTAGTATACTTGTTTTTTTTTTTTTTTTTTGGGAGCTGCAATGGTCTAAAATAAAAGTACTGGTGCAATAAAAATGGTAGCATGCTGATACTAACATTGTTTTCTACCAGAGAAAGATAAAATGCTTTAAATGTTTAAACGGTCGGTGTACAATATTATCTGATTGCAAGTGACATTCCATACAAGGCATGGCCAGCTCAGGCAAACAAGTTGCACAGTTACAATGAACACAGACTATTTTTAAACCCACAACAAAAGAGTTAGACTACTCACCAGGAAAGAAAACTAAACAAAAAAATGAAATAAGCCCCATCATAGGTCACGTCATACTTGTTTGGCATCTTTTTAATAGGCTGAATTTAAAAAAAAAAATGACCTATGTGTTTTTTAAAACTTATTTATGTGGAACCTTTTGTGTTACTTGCTTTTTGTGGCTCACACTCAATGCCATGGGATGGTGTTTTTTTTCTGCAAAATGTCTATGTAAAGGCTTGCAAACAAAGAATGATGGCTCATCTGTGTCATTACTGTATTTTGATTCAGAGTAAAGGCAGCACTTAGTCATTTCAGGGGGGATAACACATTTATTTTCAAGCCCTTCAATCTGTGAGGGTAATTTTAAAAGATTATTTAAATGTTTTGAATCATTGTTCGTGCTAAGACGATACCATGAATTACAAATGAAACAATTAGATAATTTCATTCATTTCTTCTCTGAACCGCTTATTAACTGCCAAAGGGTCCTGAGGGCGCTGGAGCCTATCCCAGTCATAGGGGCGATTTAGTGAGTGGGTGTGTATCTTTAGGCTGCAGCCATTGTGGGATTTGAATGTCATCTCTTAGTGCGTGGGTTTTTTTCTGGGCATAAGCTTGTTTGTGTATGTGTGCCAGCGTTCACTTCCGGGTGTACTCGCTGACCCAAAGTCAACTCCTTTCTTTTTATTACTTCACTAAAAATATTAACAATTATTCCCAAAGGATACACACTTTTAAACAAAAACAAAACAAAAGAAAAATGACCAATGAGCCCACTGAAATTGGTTTCCTTGGGTGACCTCCCAGCCATGTCCAACATGAAAAATTTGTCAGGAATAGCAAATAAAGAAAACTAGCATGACAGCTTTTGAGGCATTTAGATTGTAATCCGTTTTTTTTTTTTTTTTTACAGCTTCACACTACAGGAAAAGGAAGGATGATGACTGTAAAGTGTCCCACTACTGAAGTCATTACTGTGAATTACAGCTAGATTGGGCAGCGAGGTCCAGCACTGAAATGGCAGCAACGATTTAAAGAGAATGGTGATGAAGGTTATTCTGATACAGCATCTGCCTCCACTTAGTGTCACCTGGGTGCGCTGTCATCAATGTGAAAAATCACTGACTGAATTCACATATTTACAAATAAGAATTGACATGCAAATGAATGAACACCTGCTTGTGCTTTCAAACTGTAAAAAAAAATATTTGCACTGTGTTATATGATAAGTTATCTATTTATGATAAACAATCTCCAGCCAACTTGCCATCAGTTATGGAATTCCAAGTGCACAAATATTAAAGGGCTCTCCTGTGAATTCAAACCTGGGTGTCTGCTTTAAAGCTACATCTTTGGATTGAGATTGTGAGATCGTCTGCCAGCCAGGCCATAAAGTTAATTATTTCTGTCAATTAGCAATTTGACAAACTGCAAGTAAAATATCACCAGCAACCCTTTGACTCCATCCCAATTCACAAGCAACACCAACAACAGTCTTTCAGCCTATTTTAAGACAGCCTGCCTGCTCACTTGCATGCTAGTCTAGTTGAGTTCTACACAATTCATCCAACTCATTAATTGCATCCGGCGTTCCCTTGACTTTTGGGTGTGTGTTTTGTTTGATGTTGAAATAAAATAGATTACACAAATGATGTGTTGCATGTTTGCCCATGTAGACCAATGACATCAACTGTCCATCACTAAAAAAAAATAAGTCATACCCAAAAGCAAAGTTGGCAATTTTAGATTAATGCAATAGTGCAAGCACTAAATTACCTTTCACAGACAAAGAATATAATTTTTCCATAATTTACAGCAATGTAATGTCAACGGAAAACTAATTTAGGGTGCCCTGGCAGGACGCTGTACATGCAGCACATGTTGCCGCGGTGATCGTTTCTGTTGCTTGGCAACTGGGCCAAAAACAGAGGACCAACAGGTAGGGCATTCATTTTGGCTAGTGGTATCCACAGGGTAAAAAGACTCAACAGGTTGCCCTTTGATTTCAAGCATCTCTCAAACCAACAGTCCACTTGGCGGCGGATACTTTCAAGAAGGACAAAATGAATGACCAAAAGTTGTAAGGTCATTTAACAGATTCTTAAAGACATGCAAATACACTGGGGTCTTTCCTCTGTCTGATCACCTGTGCAAATAGTGAGTCAATGTGTTTGAGCAATGTGTTTACTTACTTAACTAGCTTGACTGCATTATCTTAAAAAGCACTTTGAAAATTGACCATTGGTTTCATGTTTTCACCGTATTCCTTTTATGATACATTTTTGTTTGAGATTTTTTTTTTGTATATGCTCATTTTTTTCTTTCATTTTCCAATAATATAAATCAGCACTTGATACACTCGACTGGAATATTTCACCATGTTTTTAATCCATTTCAGCCTACCAACTACAATAATTGCAATATATATATATATATATAGTAATTAGTTCTTATAATTGATGACTTGAAGGGGCTACAGATATATCATAGTTTGCATGTTTAGATGTATGGGGGAAAATTGGGTTGAAATATTGTGAAGGTATTCATTAGGAACAATTAAGATTTCATATGTACTGCTCTTTATAGGTTGAATTCTGTATCTCAAATTGCTACATCCTGTAATGTATCTCCAAAGGCGATGCAACACAGCACTGCCATCACCTGGAGAATACAGGCATATGATTTTTAAAAAGCAGACATACAGTGAGGACTGAGGCTTGAGTGATTTCAGGTGTTTCTTGTATGTGAGGTGTTGCATAGCATGTGTGCGTGATAGTGCAGTAAAAGTAGAGCACTAGAGGAGTGAATGATGGCTCTAAAGAAAATAATTTATTCTAAGCAACAAAAGGAAAAATACTAATTAAATTTAAAAAAGACAGACCCCCCCCCCCCCTGAAATGAACGTTAAAAAAAGAAAGTTCTCATGACTACAGAGAACCATGACATGATGACAACCCACACAGACAGATGGAGACCAGGGAACTAATTGATGATGCAACAAGGCACACATTGACAAAATATGAAAGGAGCTTTTAAAATGACCCACAGAACAGGGTTAATGAATCTTGGTGAAAACAAACACTTAATGTGCAGAGCGTGCATGAAAAATAGACAGGAAAACATTGTATAAACAAAAAAAAAAGATAAAAGAAAATCTCAAATCTCTAAAAATATTTCAAATAAAAGAAGAAAAAGAATAACAAACTGAGATCATGAGAACAATGTGTTCTCATAGTTTACGGGTGCTTGTGAATTCAAACAATGTTATATTGAAGCACTTAAAAACTCATTTTTTCCTTTTAATCCTAGCAACAGTTCTCAAAAATATAATGAAAAAGCTAAAAAACTCTTTCAAAGCTCCCAATTTTATTTCCCAAAAATATAAACGTAGACTTCTTGCCCTGATTCACTATAATTTTGGTATTCTGATCCATCACACGACAAAGTCTACTACTACTGTTTTTCCAATGAGTCAAATGCTCTGAAAAAATCATCGGTTTCAACTATGCAGAGAAAAACCATTAAAAAGTTATTTTCAAATAATTTTTCAGTCTTCATAATTCATTTGTGAGTACTCTTTGTACGATTATTTTCTCAAATAGCGTCTAAAAACAATAATAAAAATAGTGGGGCTTTAAATGAGAAGAATAGAGCTGTTTAACTGCAAAATATTTTCTACTTTGTATAAACTTTTCTTATACTAGATGAAAGAGTTTCAAGCAGTTTTGTCACAAGTCCTTTGCTGGCAGCAGAGTTCGGAGATATCGTTTTTATTACTAAAATGGTAGACAACAGGGTTTTTCGTCTGTCTGGAACTAAATGTCATCATTTTAACAGCTTGTGAGCATATTTGCAATAAAGCAGAACAATTTCCCAATCAATGACTTTGGATTATAGGATCACGCAAACATTACACCCAAATTACCCCTTGTCAACTAAGTGGCGATCATTACTGGTCCCTATTCTTGCACTGTTTGGACAAACAAGTGGGCTGTTGCCTTTTCCGCCAGTACACCTCCTTTGTTTTGGAGATACACTCCCTTGTAATAGGCAAGGCCAAATTACGAAATGTTCGTCAATTTATGCACGGGATCACCCAGCATGCCTTACAAATCAAACAGATGTATAACTGCACACTGCAGCTTGAGTAAGGGACAATGTTATTTTTTCCGCTATGTGACAAATCCAAGAATAAATTGGGGAAAAACGTATAAAAGTATAAAAGAAATTGGTACAAGTCACTCCCTTCTCTCCAATTTGAGGTGAGAGAAGTACCTCAATCATCCACTGGCTTTTATTTCCTATATTTACCTAAAACCAGGTTTGTTTTTAACAGATAATATGATGTGTAAGGAACAAACTTGCTTCAAATTTACTACGAAAGCACAAAAGAAGACAATAAAAGATGTAGAGATGCTCACAAGTGCGCCAAGACTTTACCGCAACTAGAATCCTTGAGCATGTGAATGCTCGGAGATTGGCATACATGTTATTTCCGTGAAAATAACAAAATTTCTTTCTCAGACATTATTATAAACTACAATATCTTCTAGTCATGCTCATGATGGAATATACTACGATTTTGTTTAAATCTTAGGGCAGATCATGAACTTTCTACCAAACTGAAGCCTGTTAGCAGCAGTAACGTGGACCACCTCATGTGCGCGAGTGACCACTTTTCTTTTCTTTTTTTTTTCGGTTCCCAGCAAGACGCCACTGATTGGGTCGTTTCAATGATGCTATTTTAGAGCATTCCATGTGGTCGATACTGTGGTGCTAACCGAAGGAGTGCAAATTTTGATTCATGATCATGTGTACCGGTAGATACTTCCAAAAGGACTTTGGGCACTTTATACAATAAGAATACTACTGTCATTATGAAGTTTAAATTAATTTATTTCAAGGCAGTTACAAACAAATCCTTATTTGCCAGTCAGACGTGGTTGCAAACAACTAAGAAAAATAAAAAAATAATTTGGACAATTTGATCTGGCACCATCTAATGTGGAATGCATGATGATTTAGATGAATTGTATTTATTATATATAAATGTAAGAGTTTTTCTTTGTTCAGGAGGTGATGTATTTTATATACAGTACTAGCATTTCATATCCTCAATATGTAGTCAAGATATACATACATTCATTCTTACCCGCATATCATTATGTACAAATATATTATTATTGGCGAGGAAAAGCAGGTGTTGATTTTGAGTCACAAAAGCGCTTTTATCAACTCAAGGCTTTACAAACCAGGGCTTTTTTCCCTCTCCATTTAATACTTGAATAACGATAAAGATGTTGTCTAAAAGTTGTGCTACGTGTATAAATAAGTCGCTCTAATGTATAAGATGCACTACCATGTCTAAATTGTGAAAAAAGATGCAACATATTACTAAAAATATTGCATTTGCATTTTATAGTCTGTACCTGAAAACCAAAACTATAATATTCAGTTCTACTTTAGCCAGATCATTTTTATTGCCGTTCTTTTTTTTTATTTTAATCTGGACTACACTTAAGTTTAGACTGTACATTTTTCCCCAACACTTCTTTCCATGAAATCAAATAAACAGCAAACTTGTTGAATTGCATCCAAGCGGTTTTCATGAATGCAGGAGCGCCAGGCAAATTAACTTGAAATGAAAAGCACTACAATGCGGACACGTGGCGGACACATCTCTTGCCGAGTGGAAAATATTAGAATTCTCCAGACTCCAGTCCGATTGATTGTCGGTAAGCCTTCCGTGGTCAGCGGTTAAGTGAAACTGTAAGGTTCACAGTTGCATTCTGTGTTTTTAATTTGAGTGAAGACTACATATTAGGAGGTGCTTGCACTTTGTTTTCCATGTGTGTGCGCGTGTGTGTCGCCTATCACGTTGGAATTAATGAAGGATTCAACATCAGCAAAGGGACAGTCTGCTCTGGGCAGACTAAGCTTCAGTTTGTTCAATTGAAACATTTGCAGCTCACAAAACATTCAGACATCACTTCCTGTCAACATCTTATCACACAAACCTCAGTTCCTTGTGCAAACATGTTTGTGCATCATCAGTGAATACAATTCAAACAGAGGAGCAATGCTGTATTCATTCAAGATGGAGGTTGACCTTCTGTTCCTAGGTATATATTGTTACCTTTACTTTTTGTATGAAATCTCAGTAGAGGATCACCAAGTTTATTTTTTTACTCTTACATTTCCGTCCATGAAAATAATTTATAAGTATGTATGGATGTATGTATACATGTATATATGTATGTGTGTACGTGTGTATGTATGTATATATATATATATATATATATATATATATATATATATATATATATATATATATATATATATATATATATATATATATATATATATATATATATATATATATATATATATATATATATATATATATATATATATATATATATATATATATATATATTTATATAGTATAGTATAGTATATGTATACACAGATCCCAAATGTCAAAATACTATAATTGCAATAGAATAATAAAAGACTTTCAGTTGGGGAAAAAAAAGTATAACTTGGCCAGGTACATGCAACACGTTCTTTTCTTTAAAATGAATTCCAACTCTTGGAACAACGGGAACATGACGTCATGGGGGATGATCATCGTTCGCAAGGAAATCAAGAGTGGCATGTGAGAATTGCAAAGGGACAGAGTGTGTCACAGCTCAGTGAACAAGACAATGGCTGGATCGTTGTGAGAAGTCTGTGAAAGGCGCGCACACGCTCCACGCAGGACCATCATCTGCATCGACACCTCCTCCGCCTGCCTACAACCCTGCGGACCTTAATGCTCTCGGTCTTTTCATCAACACAAGGTAGGAAACGACGTCCTTATCAAGGATTTTGGTTTCATGTGCGTCTCAGGATGTACTGCATGTCTTGCTCAAAAGAGATGAGAAAGAACTTTCCCATTATTCCTTTTAAACCCTATCCATTTTGTGCATACAGACTAATAATCATGAATTATATGTGTATACAAAAAAATGCATTACTTTTCTGAGCCACTTATCCTCACATGGGTCAAAGAGGGGCTGGAGCTTAGCCCAGACAAAATGGGCAGTTGGAAAGGTTCAACCTGATTCAGTCAGCATCCAATTGCAGGGCAAAAGGAGACCAACAACCATTACGCATACACTCAAACCTAGGAAAGATTTGGGAATGTTCAATCAGCCCATTGTGTATGTTTTTTGTAAATGTTGGAGGAAACCATAGTGCCTGGGGAAAAAACAACCAGGGATGGGGAGAACATGCAAACTCCAAACCCTGCCGTATATGTGTACAAATGTATGTATATGTGTGTGTGTATTTTACGCACTATAAGCCGCACCTCAAAGCCTCCAATTTTTTCAAAGGCTGACGGCGGCCATCATTTAAGGTGGATTTACAAAAGAACTCCTCCCGCTAGATGTTGGCATCAATACAGAATTCAAAACTAGACTGTTAATTATATATATACACATACATATATATTATATATGGATCAATATTGAGCAACAACAGCTCTCGCAACTACGGCGAGCAGCCCCCCGACTCCATTATGATTGAACATCAAACTAAAAATAAGTTGTTCCTCTTCAAAATGATAACATCAAGTGCCCACTGAAAATGAAAGACATTATTAAATCGATCAATGCTGCTTAATGGGTTTTTCAGAGATTTCTTTGAGTTCAATTTGGAAATACTGAGCAACAAAAAGAATGTTGATCATGATGAACTCTTTGCCTGCCAGTGACAATAGATAAACAATAAATAATAGACGTCTAATTCACTACTAACTCAGCAGAACTAGCTGTAAATGCTCATGTAATATACCCTAGACTAAATCCAAAAAAGGTATTTTAATTTGTTTTGTTGACTAACTTTAAACTTACTAAACAACTATCTAGTTTTAGATGAAATTATTCCATGCAACTACTTAAAGTTTATTCAACAAATAGTAAGAAAATAAATGTCATTTGCAATTCATTCCCTCCCATCTTTTGAAACCCGTCTTTCTTTCTAAAGAAATCAAATCACCAAAGATCCAGCAACCCCCGCAGTAAAGTATAAAAGCGAATAGATTGATATAATACCATATATGTGCACACAAGGACAGCATCACTATAATAGCTCCAACGTGTTACTGACAAAGGTGACACACAATGTACCTTAGAAGATCAGAGAGTACTGAGCATCCAATCAGACCGCTATCGCACTCACAACCCAAGGGGCCAAAATTGCACACCAACTACAAAAATGGCTTTCAAGTAGACTTCATCACATAACTCATTACATATCTCTCCTCCTCATTTTAATTAAAAATGCCTGCATGGTCAACAAACTCACAAGAATTCTGTATGCATGTAGAGCCATCTACAGAAAAATCTGCCTATTGGGATGGAGGTACCAACTGGTGTCTGCGTCCCAGACCTCCCATCTCCATCCCCTGTGACCCACCAGTCCAACGACACCATCTTTGAGGTGGCATTGCGGAACGCCTCCTCGGATCGCAAGCCTACATTTGAAGGTGTGGAGCTGCTGCAGTCCTTCAAGCTGCTTATAATTCCCTGTTACACCCTAGTGGCCCTGGTGGGCGTGGTCGGCAACTACCTGCTGCTCTACGTCATCTGCCGCACCCGCAAGATGCACAACGTCACCAACTTTTTCATCGGGAACCTGGCGTTCTCCGACATGCTCATGTGCGCCACCTGCGTGCCGTTCACGCTGGCCTATGCACTCAACCCACATGGCTGGGTGTTTGGCCGCTTTATGTGCTACCTCATCTATCTCATCCAACCGGTGACTGTCTACGTGTCGGTTTTCACGCTTACTGCCATTGGAGTGGATAGGTGAGCAAATTCCGGCGGCGCAGAGGAGATAGGGCTTTGGAATTTAATCATCTAGTTTTTGACAAGTAAATAATGAGAGACCTTGGTGTGGAATTTCATACAAAATGAAATTACATAAGAGAGGTAATTAAGGCTCAAAATACAGAGGCACATTTTAGCAAGCGAGGAAAATGATTTTAGAGCTATAAAATGAGAAACAAACATGTATTTATATGCAGGAAAAAAATAAATCACCAAGGTAACGATTATAGAATATATATATATTGTTCTCATAGCAATAGCCAACATGAGCTAATATTTATTTCAATTGAATTTGAGGGTCTTTTATCGATTTTATGTAAATTCGTAACCCATTCAGATTTCACCGGTAGCAATAAAAATACAAAGTAGATTTGTTTTTGACCATTTTGTTGGCAAAACATTTAAAAGACTTTACTTTAAACTACTATTCCCTTGAAAAAAGCAGAAAATCTAAAATATGCGTTATTGGTGTGTGTGTTTCAGTCAATTTCATTGAATAGCTGCTTAGCCAATCAATGTATCAGTCCAAATTGAGCAGTATTCTGTATCATTATACCTCTGGAAACATAAAATGTTTGCCCTCTATCTTTGGAATTATTTGAGTCCTTTTAAATCAAAATTGTCCCTGTTTTTTGGTAATCTGTACACTATTATGACAACTCGTGTAATGGATAAAGACTTAATGTTATCCATTATACGTACAAGATGTCCCAAATATTTAACCAGCATTATATAGTTTATTATTCAGTGTTTTTGTGAATACCTTACTGCTGTAAATCATGAGATTACTCGACTGACCTGTGGGCAGAAAGTATGGTTTATCTGTCACTGTATGAGTGAGTCATTGGTGGCTTGTCTAGCATGCAGCCAGCTACTGTGAGCCCCAGCATCCCATGAGCCTAAAGGGGATAAGCAGAAAAGGCAGTGGAAAATAGACGGATTACTTTGGTTGTTGTACTGCATTTTAATGATAGCCATTAAAAACAGGCTTAAATCACTGTTGGCTACCTCTACATGGGATGGACGCCCACTCACCTGTAATGCTGAAGGGAATAAGCAGCAGAAGAATGAAGCATGTGGCAGTGAGATACATCTATGGAAAAAAATAAAATCAAATAAGTAAATATATCCCCATGACAACAAGTGATTCAGAAAATATACATAGTATATGTTATATGATGGTAGGAGAATGGCATAGGGAAATTTTCAAGCAAAAAAATAAATAAATAAACGCAACAACATGATTTTCCACTGTCATCCATCGGGCCTTAAGGCTGTTTTTTTTGTTTTTGTTGTTGTGTTTTTCAAATAACAAATTAAGTAAAGTTTTGAAAACCAGCAATTAAAAAGAAATATTTACAAACAACACTTTTAAAGGACGTTACTAAGGGAGGGTCTAAGGTTGTGTTCTTTTTATTATTTTACAAATGATATGAGAAAAAAAAACAATGCAATTAGTGACCACAAACAGGCAGACGATGACTCTTCTTTTCTTCTTATTTGATAATGCGTTGAGTCAAGCAAGCTAATTTCATTCTCTCCTCGACAGGTACTATGCCACCGTGCATCCTTTGAAGAAGCGCATCTCAGTTTTGGCATGCACATACTTGCTATCTGCTTTCTGGCTGCTCTCCTGTGCTCTGGTGGCTCCAGCTGTAGCGCACACCTACCATGTGGAGTTCCGAAACGAGGGCTTCACCATCTGCGAGGAATTTTGGATGGATCAAGAGGGTGCGCGTCTGGCCTACGGGTACAGCACTCTCTTCATCACCTATGTGTTGCCTCTCTCTGCCCTCTGCATCTCATATTTGTGCATCTCGGTCAAACTGAGGAACTGTGTGGTTCCGGGCCACCACACGCAAAGCCAGGCCCAGGCTCAGCGCGTGCGGAAACGTAAGACCTTCCGCCTGGTGAGCCTGGTGGTGGCGGCTTTTGGCATTTGCTGGATGCCCATCAGTGTGTTCAATGTTCTGCGTGACATCGACATCGACTTGATTGACAAGCGCTACTTTCTGCTCATTCAGTTGCTGTGTCACCTGTGCGCCATGAGTTCATCCTGCTGTAATCCTTTTCTCTACGCTTGGCTTCACGATCGCTTTCGGGCCGAGCTGCGCAAAATTATGGTGTGCCACCGGCGCATCGGCATTGCTGCCAATAACGGCGCCACTGCCAGTGCCATGCTTTAAGACTTCAAAAATTATTGGAATTTGGGAATACAAACCAACATAGCAAAAGGGTTGTCCAAACATTGTGGACTGTTTCAGCCCATTAATGATACTATGCCGTACTAAATCTTAAATTTCTTCTCATGGGTAGGTAGAGGGTTAAAATGGTAGGATTCTCACACAAATCAGGGCATGATTAAATTAACAATAAGTAATATTGTTTAATTGCCACTGAAACTCCATTTTAGAAAACAAAAAGCCCCAATGATAGAGTAGACCGGCACAAATTGACAAGTCGTTCACTGGTTGAGAATTCAGGGATGTTACCTGAAAATGTTGCTACTGTATATTTATAGTTGTCAGGTTATGTGCTGTGGTAGTTAGCAGAAGTGTTTATGTGTGATCCATGTGAGTAAGCCATTGACTTCTAAAGATTAATTGTCAATGTGCAGTTCTTAGAAAAAGTGAAAAGGATTCAACAGCGGTTGCACCTGTTTGCAGGTTCGAATGCAGTAGTCTAGCAGCTTGTCTGAGGCCTGCAGGGCGAGATGTAATTCAGGTTAACCTAACCACACCCGTCTTGCATGGAGCAGATGTTGTATAAAACTGGAGTGTCTTCCGGTTTTGACGAGATCTGATCCCAGTGGCCTATGAAATGGTTAAAAAACGCCATCTGCTGTTTCGAAAGGAGATTTTCACGTGTCATATGACGTGAGGCAGTCTTGTTCTTTGCTCAGATCGGCAAGAAAAAGTAGTCCCATCTGCAAGAAAAAACGCTTCACTCTGCAAGAGAGAAAGAGCCATGTTTTTTCACCTTTTTTGAAGGACACATTTCTTTTGAAAGGCATCTTATATATATGCATTCATCAAATAAAATCAGTTTGCATTTGGATACGTCTTTATTTGCAAAAACACAATTACATTTGTCATTTATGTTAACAGAACCATTGATCAAGCCATAATCTATAAGGGACACATAATGTATCTTGTCAGTGCTCAACCCATGAACAATGAGTTTCACACAAAATAAGGCTTAGGAAGACATGCTGGAATTTCTGCAAAGGCATTCATGAAGAGGGTAAAAAAAAAGATAATAAAGGCAAATATCCTGTGTTCATTTATAAGGGCCTCTAACTCTGACAGGACAAGTGGAGGCCAATTGAGTCTCTCATTGGCATCTCTGATTATCAAAGACTTTCAGGGGGAAAAAACATCATTTCATGTTTGCAAAAAATCACTGCAGTCTCACCCATACCCATCAAGAGATGGAGTCAGGTGGTAGAAAATATGTGGCTACAACGCTAGAGAAGGCAAAGCAGCTGATTAAAAAAAAGATACCCCAGCAGAGGGAACAATCAGGTGTCATGAGGTACTAAAATAAATAAAATTTGATAAAAAAAAACATTCACAAAGCATTTATATTGTAAGAAATTTGAATGATTGTTTTCTTATACTATATTGTTCATTTACATGAAGGTAGAGTGAAATACAGCACACCCCTTGCCTTCTTCAAGCCATTTAAAATGTGTTTAAAGCATGGGACTAAGCTTAAAAAAAACAGCAAATGAATTAATATTTAGCAGTATTTGCTCATGTATTAACCAGAGATTATCTCAAGGATCTTTAAATAAATTTGAATATTCCACAAAGTGTATAGGCATTAAGACTTCCATAAGGACGCATCTTGGTACACAATGAGAATAGTGTACACACAAATTCTAGGAAAAATGTGACAGGGCTATTATGTACACTTGGCTCTTCTTCCGGTAGCTGTTAGCTCACGTGGGCTTGGCGTTCATGGATTGCAGGATGGCGGGCTTCTCTTCAATGACACGCACCAGCAGGTTGTCTATGTACTCTTCGAGCTCACCGATTTTGCCGTCTTTCTTGGAGAGATCTGCTTGCTGCCTGACCACCAATGTGATCAACTCTTCATGGGTGAGCTGAGTGAATGGTCCGCTGTTAGCCATGCCAGCAACCTGTGTCAATCATAAAAGTATAATAATGTCCTGAAGGAATTCAAATTCATTCTTGAGCAAATTTGATAACATAACAAAACAGTCTTTGTTATATATACAAAAAAGAAAACCAAAAATCAGTATTGGCGCAAATAGAGACTCACTATGAGCTGCCACAGTTATTTTTGTTTTTGTTTGTGTTCGTATTATATATTCTTAGCCTTGTTTCTTACCATTCCGGCTGTTCCTTTTGGAAGATACAGGTTTTTCTGTTGAGAAGTGCTCATGGGCTGCACTGGATGAGGCCTGTAAGAAAATGTATATTCTTAATTCTGTTAGGCTATATACTGTTACACAAACCAAAATCATAAATTCGAAATGTTTAAACCCCATATACTGCCATTGATTTTCAAAGAATAATTGGACATGTGTTATTACAGTCAGGTTATCCAACAGAGTTTTTAGTAAGGCCTAAAATGTGTACAAATCATGATCAAAATCCAAGCCAGAGTTATCCAAGAAAACCAACAATCCCAAACAAGCTGAAGCAAAAGACCAAAGATTCCATCCACACCATAGCAGCAATGATCAAGAAGAGATGTGAATCAACTCTCTAAACTCACCACCATATTAACTCTCACCTGGATAACACTGAGGTAGGCTCATCTTCATTGCTAATCTGTTGACTGACAAGCTGAGATACAGAGGGTGGTAACAATGCTTTCTTGGGTTTCTTCCTCGCAGACAACACGTCTGGTTTTGAGGATGTTTCCGTGGTTAGGGCAGGAACCGGCACTGAAGATGACAAAGTGGACGATACCGCAAAAGGATCACTACCAAATGGATGTTCCCCATCGAAAACTTGGGCCTGTGCCTTCCCATCAGCCGGATGCCTATGTGTGAAGGAATCAATGGCAATATTCTTGGTGGTCAGTTCTTGTTGACTTTTGGTGTTTTTTTGTGCATCTGCAGCTTCTTGAGGTTGAGACTTTAAAGATTTTTGTGAGTCACTTCTCAAAGGAGGCTTTGAGATTCGTTTCGATGAATTTTGTCTTTTGAACACCGGGCTGATTGGCCTGAAAGCGTCCTCTCTTGAGTTCGTATCGTAACCGTTCAAACTTGACAAAGAATTAGATGATTTGTCCTCAGTGAAAATTCTGTCCAAATCATCCGTTGTCATTCCAAGGTTTTCAGGATTTTGTTCCCTCTGTGCTACCCGGGTGAAAAGGGCATCTGATGCTCTGGCCGGCTTTTGTGGTAACCCCGTGTATTTAGAAAGTGTACCTGTCCTGGTATGTGGGTGGTACTCAGAACTACTCTCATTCTCTTGAGTGCCATTTTTGTCTACTTCGCTCATATCAAAACCGGTGTTTTTTTGGGTGATGCCGATATCAGGAAAAGTAGATGTGGCTGTAGAATGTTTTTGCTCTGTTGACACGTTCATGGATTGCCTTTGCCTTGGTCTAGCAGTGGGAACGTCAGTGCTCTCTGAAGGTTTCGTCTGTCCAGCAAACGTTCCCGAGTCTCCATCTCTTTCGCTTGATGAGCTGGAGTCACGAGCCGATAGAAAAGATGGTCGCAAAGCATTCTCCGATTCATCTAATGATATATTTGAGAAACTGTCTCTTTTAGATTTGTCATTGTTTACTATCTCGGTTGTTCCAGAGGGAAGAGACCTAGTAAGCGACTCTTCGCGCCATCCGTTGTTCTGGCTTTCTCTTTGACTGGAATCTATAATTGATCTACTCTGCATCGTTAAAACTTGCTTCGGGGGAGGAGGAGCTGCTGTTTTTTTGGTTGAACGATGTCTGCTTTCCTGCTGATGTGTTTGGAAATGCCCAACAGCAGAGCTCTCTTCTGAAAATGAAACTTTATCTTCCACTGGGACCCCTGGGCCATCCACACTCATCTCTGGACCTGTAAGCTCTGGTGCACTGTCAATGCGCCTTTGATTGACCTCAGCAATGATATGATCCCATCGTGTGTGCCCCTGTACCCCATGCCTCTTCTGGGGGAATAAAGTTTCATAATCAGGAAGTGGAAGGGATAGTTTTTTGTCTTTCGGAGATCCATCTTTCTGTCTGATGTTCAGTAACTCTCTCGCTGGGCTCAGAGTTCTGTCACCCTGGGACTCATATATGGGATACAAGGGTGGTAAGGGGGCTCTTCCACTATTATCAGCCATCGTTGGTGAAGATGACACGTTGTCCACACTATAAGATGGGGAACCTGGTGGACTTTCAGCTGGCGATCGAGGCCAACTTTCAGCTGGGGAGCCAGGTGGACTTTTAAGAGAAGTTTCTCGGGGAGAACCAGGTGGACTTTCACGAAGGGAAGGAGTTAGACTTTTAGATGTGGAACCGGTTGGACTTTCCCGTAATGTCAGAGGAGTCAAAGATGAATGAAGGTTGGAAAAAGTATAAGAAGAGTCATACGGTAAACTAGAAAGGGGAGATTCAGGAGCACTTGGGGAAGAGCACTGCTGATCCACTGGAACATGAAGGGTTTGAGGATCAGTGTATTCCAATTGGTGGTGCTCAGAGAATTCACTTTCCAGAGAATGAGTCAATCTGCCAAGAAGTGAAAAAAGGCCTACAAATCAGTGAAACTATCAAATAAGCCAGAGTTAGGTCCACCTATATACACCAGCCCATCCCCTACCAGACTGTAGCAACTATAACAACAAACGTTCCTGACCAAAGTGGTTGTTGGAGAAAACTCAATTCAAGAGATTTCTTTAAACTGATAAGGATACAAGTAAACTGTAAACATTGTTACACAATGTTTAGCCTAGAAATATATATCCTGTTCAATGGAAATGCTGCAAAGACCGTGGATGTTTCAATTTTGAATTGTGAATCTTTAGGCATAAGGCTTTATTAGTCCTTCGCCCTATTTAAATGCATTAAAATTATATAAATTTCCAAACTAAGACAGACGAATACAAAAAATAAAACCGAATCCCCCCTTCAAAGCCACCATCTATCATGTAATAATCAAAATTCCAACATAATTCACAAAAGCAAGTACAGTTTGCTCACCATGATGACCCCAAGCCAACAAAAAAAGGCCACCAACTTCCAAATGTTAAGGAAAAACGGAGGAAGAAAAAGAAAGGACACACACACACACCCAAGACCTAAACATTATAAGTCACACTGCAACGACAGTACTCCTTCCACAACCTGTTTCACAACATCTTTACAAAAACGGACACGCCCTCTTTCCCATTAGACAGCAGAGCCTTCAGGCCAGACAGGTTCGTCAACTGTTGGGAGGAATACTAATGCTCATCCAAGAGTCAACAATGTGAACATAATCTCAACAAACTAAATGTGTCTCATTCATTGTTCAAAAATAAATGAGGAAAGAATGTGACGCCAGTGCATTTGCATGTTAAACTGTTATGTGCACTTCACGGAAAGATTGCCAAAATATAGACGTACTCTATTCAGCCAGCCATCTGTTAAAATCCACATAACAGCAAAGCTAATGGAAATCCAAAGTTAAAATAAGAATGTACCCACAAGCCCAGTAAAAACAAATACTAGTATGCATTTTTTACTAAATCAAAGGCCTACCTTGGTTTAACTGGAGACACTATTGCAGTACGATTCAGGAAGTGCAGGTTTGAGGTTTGTCCGCTAAGGCTTGATTTCGGCTCATCAAATGGACTTTCATCGCTATTAAATTGATTGCTAGAAGTGAGTGAAAAATTCTCAAACGAGCTTCTGGCGTTGAAGTCTTGCTGATCTTGTGTATGATCGTGCTGAGCTTGTGTGGTCACTTCCTCAGCAGGGTAAAGTGCCTCTTCCTTTCTTTCCTCCTTCTTTCTGATCATTCCAAACAGAGATGAGAGCCTTTCACTCATGGAAGCCTCCTCCTGACGTTTTTGTGCTTCGCTCTTTTGGGTCATGGCCTCATTCTCCATTATTTCCAGCCTCCTCTGTTCTTCTTCCTCTTCTTCTCTCTCCTTCTCTCTTCTGTCTTCATCTTCAAGAAAGCGCCCGTTCCTTTCATATTCCTCGCTCTGTTTACGATTTTCTTCCTCCAGTTGTCTCTGCTCTTCCTCGTGCAATCTCATGGCTTCAAACCGGCTTTGTTCCTCTTCCTCTTGACGTCGCTGGTCTTCCCTCCTAAGCCTATCTCGAGTATCAGACCTGAACAAAACCACCGGTCTACTCTTGTGTTCAAAGTCACTAGTGGTCTGTTGAGGTACAGTCTCCATAGAACCATGGACGGAGCTGTTCACACTAATTGTGGAGCTACTCCTATCCTCTGGGTCTTCTGGATTCACCTGAGCGCTATTAACACTAGGGTTGGTTAGGTCATTGTTGCTGCGCTTGGAGCGACTTAGAAAGGATAAGGCACCCAAAGACACTTTGCTATCAGAGCTACCACTTCGCTTATGCCCAAGGAACTTGAATTTCTTCTTGGCTATGGAAGAACAGAAAAAAATGTGGGGTCATTTCCCAAATGAAGTGTATGATTCCACAGTAAGTTACTTAGTACTTAGAATGACCCACTAATGACAAGTCGGCTGATTGGCATCATTGTATATTATTGTGTACTCTTTCTAGTAATTAGAAAGTAGGCTGTAGCTCATCCTTCCAGAAAATACATTCATCAAAGTAGTGGTGCATTGTAAAAATCTATATTTTTATGGTTATCAAATTACCTTCAGGAGTTTCTACATTGATGCCAGATGAGCGGCTACCACTCAGAGACGAGTTCTTGCTTGGAAGAGTCCCGAGAGTGGACATGGACTGGGAGGAGTTCCGCTGTAAGTTGGATTTGGGTGCAAAGAGGTTCTTGAGCTTTGATTTCTTTTTTTCCGCTCGTGTTTGATTGGAGGAGATTGAATCGCCGTCCCCCTCGCTGTCTGTCAGGACATGGCTCATAGCTGAGCCAGAGTCAGAAAAGCTGTCCTTTTTCTTCAAACGCATCTTATCTTTCAACTTGGACATGCGGGAGCGAGGCTTGTCCTGCATAGAAAGGTCCACCATGCTAGCTGACATGTTGTTCCTCAGGAAAGTGATCCCTAGCAGTACATCGCCTCGCACTTTGTCCTCCTTTCCAGTCTTGTTCACCAAAGGGAACCAACTGATGATGACAGAGAAGATTAATCAGAACATAAAAGTACTAGGTACAGGTTATAAGTGTATTGCCATCTATTGGAGGAAAACATGATAAGTCAACGGAAACTAATGGAAATTAATTGTAGGTCTATAACCGTCAATGGCAGTGAGTTAAGTGTAGGAAGTAAAATAGTATTAGTGATTTTTTTTAAATTAATAGAGCATAAAAATGAGCCTACGGAACAAATGAGCGAAAGTTTGCTTTTACCGAGGTACAGCCTGTTTCTATAATTGGTGGGAGCATTGATTGTGATAAACTACCTGTTCCCCTTTACAGAGATCATTGGCCAAAAATATTTCTGCTGACGGCTTTATGGCTTCGCAGTTCATGAGAAGTCCACTGCTAAATTTGTCAATTTTCTGTCAAAGAGATCTGTAGTGGTGTTTTTAAAAGATAAACGCCAAGCTTGGGAACAAATTAACATTCCTTTGACGAGGTCATGAAGGATAGTCTAATTTCAGTGCAGTTCAAACAAGGCTTTCCAATTTGTTTCACAATTACAAACATAGTTTGCATGAACTCATTGGCACTACATTTAAATAAGATTGAAAATATCAATTAAAATGGCTACTTTGATTTATCAGATTGAAAAATAATAATGCCGTTAAATGTCACTCCACCCAAACTGAAATCTAATTCAGTCTCTATCTTTTCAAGGTCACTAGATTAAAGATAACATTTATGAAAAAAATGGTCAACCAAGAACCATGTCCTTTGCCCAACTTCATATATAGGCAGCTTTTGCCTATCTTGTTTTGAACTGGCACTCTGTTACATCCTAGCATCTTGTCTGCGTCATCATTACGTGTCCTCAAATGGTTTAAAGACACAATGAATTGATACATCAGTAGAACGACAGGCTGTTCATTAACACACTGTTCTTACTTAGCCTTGCCCCACAAGCATTCGCTTGTTGTTCCTGCAAGTCAGGTTCCACCTGGTAACCATTGGAGATATTATTGTTTGGAGCCAGACAATGAATCAAATTCATATCGGTTCATCAAAGAAAGTTTTTGTCTAGATGGATGAGGTAATCACTTCTTTTCTAAAACCAACATAATAGCTCAACAGAAAAATAATAATCCAATAATGTAAAACTCTCATTTCTCATGATCATATAATAAAAAATGGTAGATTATAGCAGGCACATTAAAGGCTATTTTAACTAAACTAGCCATTAATCACATTTTGACCCTGAATTTGCAAGTCATGGAAGGTGAAAAGATCAGGTAACACAGCCCACATGAGTGGCATTCAAGAGGAAGATACATTCAGCTATGTTTGGGGAGGGACTGAACTTTTTCAACAAAGCGTGAAAAGCTCCCATGCAAACACAAACATAAAAAAAAAAAGAAAAAAGCCATGAGTGCAGTGACCGAAACGATAAACTTGCTTATTTCAAAATTAAGATCACACAAAATGCTTTTCTCTCCACAGGCCTTTACATTCATTTATATCTTGACTGAGACGCAAGCATTTAAATGTTATACCCAAGCTTCAAACAACATTAAGTTAATGGCTCTGAGGAATGTGTGAACTTCACACAAGCAATGTGAAACATTAGTTTTAGGGTGGGTCTGTGACACATCATATAACCTTATCCTTATCACAAAACTCACCTATCCAGCACTTCCAAATTTTTTAGACAGATACAAGAATGAGCAAAAATGAGAAATCAGTACAACAGGGTAGTGAATGGCAGTCAATCATTAAAAAGTAGTGGGTGTCCTTCATATGAAGGCATTGCTGGCTGTGGAATCCTATACAAATACAAATGAAAATGTTTAAATACAACATTTGTTTGTATATTTTCTCATTAAACACACAGGTGAGCTTGAACCTAAACATCTTGCTTTGGAATGTATACAGGTTACACCTTGTATTGTACCGGCCGCCAGCCAATCAAATGGAAACAATCATTCCCTGTTCCCAAGAAACTGTGGCCAATATGACTTTCTAATGTAATGTTATCTTTGTTTTGGGCAAACTAACTTGGAGTTATGACAGCCAGGCTGGTCACACATGAAATGATCTGGGTCAGGGGTATGAAATCTATGGCTCGCAAGCCATATGTGGCTCTTCTTTTGAGGGGTGGATTGGCCTCTCTACTAACCGGTAAGATAAAATATCCCTCTAGCACCTTTGTAATCATATTTTCCCCATTATACTCTCTGAAATTAATTGATTAGTAACATCGTAACAATGTTGTTAAAAGAATTCTAAGACTTTTTTTTATACTTTTAGCATTGAAATAACAAAAAAGCACACACTCGTGTATTTTGACTTTTAAATTCGGAGTATGCCTCTCAAGGAATAACATATAAAGTGTGGTTCTTGCTCTATTAAAAGGGTTATGGGCCCCTGATCAAGGTTTTCATGTTGAATGACACTTACAAGGACACTTGGGGGACATCTTCATCATTTCAAAGTCCCCCCAAGCACATACATCTCAATGTTATGATAAGTTAGTTAGTCAATCAAGAGTTCTTACTCGGGCTTTTGTCGAGACTTGTTTTGATGCAGATCCACTAAATTGATGACGGCTTGGCCCAGGAACTTGTCAAGACCGGCCTGGACCCGGTGCATGACGATGATGTATAAAGTGCAGCGATCGACGTTCCCAGAGTGGAAGAGAGGCAAACCGAAGGAAGCCTCCTCTTTCCATACCGGGGTCGAGCTTTTCTCATCAACCGAGGTAGAAAACTTATCTTTGGCCACCTGGATGATGGCATAGGCGTCGTTGGTGCCATTCTTCCCCTTGGAACGAAGGTTCCGAGCCTGGTGCACCGTTACCTGCACGCTGGTGGGGAACGACTGCTGGCTTTGCTCGACCAGGGACATTGGGCCGGAGTCCACGGAAACAGAAGCAAACGCTTCCCCGGGTACTTTAGGAAGGGAGGATCGAGGTGGGGTTGCGTTTCACCTGCAACCTTCTCTGATAGCAGGAGGTATCTAGTGTATAGAGTTACTGAGTTCGGCTTGGGTTCAGGAAGCGCAGCCTGGTGTCGTAGTACGTCCCCTTCTTCCTCGTTACGCTACATTACAGCCTCTGGATCCGCATCAGACAGTGAAATCAAAAATAAGTGAACGATCATGTGATCTAACCCTTTAAAGTAAGTAGTTGGCATAAAATACCACAGGCAACTAAGTCAATATGCCTTATAAAAAGTTAAAAACACCAATACAGGTTTGTGATTCCTAATATTAATGTGAACTCACATCTCATTGGCCCGAGGTTACTGTCAATTTATTATATGATCATCCGATTGGTCCTTTCCATGAAGAGGCGTGGCCGAGGAGAGGAACTAGGCCACTGATCGGGGACCAGTTTCCTGTATTGAAGCGAGTGAGCAAAGGAAGCGCACGTCACTGCAAGACCAAAAAGTCTAATGACTAATAAAGTGTTTTGTATTGTCTCTTGCCGTAATAGTTGTTGATTTCTCAAATAAGACGTCAGAGAAGAAATCGGATTAAACGATCTTCTTTGCCTCGTCAAATACTGGCCCTTTTTTAATTTGAAGTGAAATTTATTTCCATTCTTTGACCCCTTATAGGCTGTTTTTGCTTTTTCATAAATATTTTCTTAAAATAACCTGGAAAAGGCCCCTGCAGCTCTGTCAAGGATAAGTTATGTTGTGTATAAATAAAGTAAAATTACATATGAATAACAAAACTAATAAAAATGAATGAATACAGAAAACAAATTCTGGTTCTGACCCCTATAAAACACTAAAGTACATATTTTGACTGTCAAAATGCCAAAAATAGGAGCCAACGAGTTCAATGAGTGTTCTATAGAGGACATTTTTAAGTACCTCTTTCTGAAATGTGAAAAATAGTTTTCAATCATTTATTTTAAACAAAGGATTTCTTTTCACATCAGTATTAAAATGTCATTACTTGAGGTGTGTCCACAAAGGGATCTTGTTATATGGTAAGTAATTCTCTCGAGTTCACTGAAAGAATTGTTTAGTCAATGACAAAAGAGGGCAGCAAAAGTACAGATTGCAGAAGCACAAGTTCCTGTTAAGACAGCTTCCTTAAAACCTGAAAATATATACGTATTCGCTATTTTTTTAGTAGCTGTCTTTCGATATCACAAATGCACATCTTCCACAATTATATTTTATTACATGGAGTGCTGAGGGCAATCCATAAAGATTAAAAAACAAACAAACAAACAAAACATCCATTCAATATTTCAAAATGTCACATTTTTTCTTTTTTAAATGGCAAAGGATTATGTACAACCAACCACTCATACATACTTGCACACACATGCAAAATAAAAATTAGGTAAATCAAACGTGATCATGAATGGAATTGCATAAAGCTGAATGCTATAAAAATGAACAATCTTCTGAAATGCATAGAAAAATCAAAACAAAACAATAAATCTCATTAAACTTAAATCCAATATGTGCACAATCTTACAATATCATTATTAAAATAAAGCACATGCTTTTTACTGTATTCATTTTTTCCATATTTTACATCAAATTATTTGCTACTGGAAAGTAGCCGTTTTGGCTCCCGCATCCCTTTTTTTCCATCTTAAATTATACATCAATAATCGGGAGCCATTTTAAAACAGTCTCTTAAAATGTTTTAAAAGTAACACTGAGGTTCATCTCCAGATTACTACACAGTGGTTTCGCTCTTCCACAAACTGCTCTTCACACCCACAGAGTTTTGGGATTGATCTGTGCCGCTCAAGTCGTGGTCCAGCTCTAGAAGTGAATTCTTCAGGTTGCCATTCGGAGCCGCAGCTCCCGGCACGGTCGCCGTAATACTGTTTAAAGGGTAAGAGCAGCGCTTAGCGTCCCGCTCCGCAGCAGCCGCCGCCAGTTTCAAATTGTCCCTGCTGATGCATCGTCTGTGCGCGCCGTTCATGGCCGCTCTGCTGGCCACAGAGGGGAGGAGAGGGTAAGGTTTGCGGCTGCCGCTACTACCCCCGTCACTACCCTCCGAAGGACTGGTGGCCAACGACTGACCGACGCGCTTTCCGTTTGTCAACGCTCCTGCGTGGCTCTCTGGGAGGCTGTGATGGATGCTCCCATTCTCTTGGACCATGTGTGCTGAGCTGAGGTTCTCCAAACCAGAGGGACCCAAAGCCCCAAGGCTTCCCCCACCTCCTGCTGTCCTTAAAGCTTTGAGACGGTAGTGACCTCTACCATCCCCCCGGTGGTGATACTGGCTATTGCCTTGTTTAGTCCTGCTATTCACTTTCCTTCGCTGAGGATGCACGGGAACGGAAGAAATCACGCTGGGGAAAACATAGTTTGATGGCTTGGTGACATTGTCAGTGCTGGTGCCGGTGTTGATACCGGCAACAGCTCGCGAGGTGTTGCTCGCAGTGTCTTGCGCCACCTGCAGCAGGTTTGTGAGTTTGCAGGGCCCGGGTCCTACGCTACTGATGCCGCTCGGAGTAGACGATGACCGAGGGGATGAAGAGTTGTGCGAGTCGCCCGGTTGGTGGCCATTGATGAAAAGTTGGGATCCCTGCTCAGAGGTTTGCGCGCCACTTCCCGTCGTGCAGGTGTAGGTGGACACCGGAAGGGCGCCGCTGTGAAGTGGACAGCACGGCAGCCACGAGGCCTGCACATCCGCCCGCCGGAAGCAGTGGTGCGCCACTAGGGACACCCCCAGAGCTATGGCCACCATCCCATAGAGAGAGCTAAACAGCAAGCTGACGTGCCCCGTCAGAAACACTGCCATGGCTCCACAACACCAAAGTGTCATGAACAGCAAATGAGTGGCAACCAAAGTTAAAAACTGTGTCTTTAGCGAGTACTGGTCCTCCACAGCCACGGTGGAGTTTGAAGGGCCTGCAGCGGAGTCTATGGACAGGAGGCTGATGCTTCCTGCTAGTGCAGGTTGGCTCTCAGTCACAGGAGAAGATGGGGTGGTTCCTATGCATTCTTTGGCAGTACGGCGTCTCAGGCAGAACACAGTGCACAGGAAGTAGATCCAGGTCACCAACACCACTAGGCCGGCTGGGACAAAGAAAGCCCCCAGGCTGGGTCGCCACACAAGCCAGCAGCTGCAAGAGGAAGGAAAGAATCCATAAATGGTCAAAGCAGAACAAGAACTTCATTGTGAAACTGACCAATCACAGCGAATTATTCACTTTGGTATTAAACATAACACAAAGTCAAGGGGTCGGCATGACGATGAAACTCACTAAGGGCTGTTGTCTCCGTAGTTGCTGACATTGACAGCTGCAGTGATCCCACAAATGATGAGAGGAACTCCACCAGCTATCAAATAGAACCTTGAATAAGAGTAAAAAAACACGTGTTTGACCTCGAGTGAGTCAGTGTCATATATGTCCCCTGTTGTGACATGAATAGAGCTGTGTGAGCTTTTATTTTCTGTGCGGAGAGAGAGGTCAGTAAGGTTGTCATTTATTGCGGAAATAGTGCCATATATCCGAGTGGGCAACAAAGAGGGTTTGGAGTAGCAGCATCGAGTATGATCCCGGCTATGGGATCACAGGGGCAAAACGAGGGGAAAGAAAAGGGGTTATTTGGGAAGACAGTGCGCTCCCTGAATCTCCATCCAGATTTACAGCGACCCCTTCTCTGCCCTGTTATGCTGGATTCATACATTCATCTCGCCTCCTTCTTACTGCCTTATTGCTTTTTGTGTCTTACAGAACGCCTTCGAGGTTTCATGAAAACAGAGGGACTTTAGTTGTTGGTAACAATGGCGCCTTTAATGGTGCTCAGTATGGGTGGTCGGGCATGAGAACATCTGCGCCCATCTAAAAACATAAGCCAAATCGACTCCTAATGGAAAAAGAAGAGGGGAGTTGGTGTTCTGACCTGAGCATGGGCCGTTGAGTTGGTGGAAGCGGAGAATCTCCTTCGGGTGACAGTGGCACTCTCCACATAGCTTCTTTGTAGATGACTCTGGCACTAACACCGATCCACAGCAGGGTTGACAGTGAAGAGTAGTGCAGCGTGATGCCAACCTGTTGGGTAATACTTGAGTTAAACTTTTATTTTCAAGGCTTGAGAATAAATCCTTAAACCCACGTACAGCTTGACAAACAATTGGATAACTGGTCAGGGTTATGCCTCCAGCATAGATGGCTGTTGTCATGGCGATGTGGAAGCAAGTATTCAGTAATGTATGCCAGCTTTTTCTTGAAATGTGAATGGAACTGTTAAAGGGAAAAAACAAATAACAATAGTGTTCATTTCTTCCCAATCATTAACATTTTATTTCACTATATTATTTGCTTTTAAAAATAAAATGAAAGGTAGCATTTGGGTATAATGCAAAATGAAGTACCTGTGGTATAGTATGTGAGTTATGATGATGGTGAAAAGGCAAAGAAGGAGCAGTGCAGTACAGGCATACACCACAGGATGGAGAACCCTTATGGATGCGGGTGAAGAATTGGGGAAGTCTGGCACCTCCTTGATCACAAATGAGAAAAAAGTGAAATGATGGGCCTATAAGGACGTGCAAGTTAGAAATAGATTATTAACCTACCTGCAACACAGCGTAATTGCCGAGCACAGAGCAGCGCATTGTGGAGGTGCTGCCGTCACTGTGGACTAGCTGACATCCCTCGGAATTCCAGCCTCCCTGTTTGTTCAGTGTCTTTGGACTCCACTGGGCCCCCACAGCATCACTTCCCTGGGATAAGTGGCGTAGTGACACCCAGACAGGCTCTGAGTGATTCCACATATTGCAGCCATCTGTAGCATAAAGAAGAAAAAAAAAGCCTGACTCATTAATTATTATTATTTTTATACATATATTATGCAGAAATAAGTGTACTGGTAAGTATTTTTAATACCTTGAACATTTATCTTTATAATAAAATATTACTTGTTAAATCAAGATATCTGTACTTTCTCTTATTTATTTCAAAATGGAGATGAACGCGATTTCTTTTGTAAGGCCCAATTTAAAATTGTTGCGAAAGTGATTTTTTTCCTTTTTGTCATGTTTGTACATTCTGTAATTTCTAGATTTTTACATAACTAAATCAATACCTTTACCACTATTTATTTAAACAAAATTATCTTTACTTCTGCTTAAGGATATTGTGAGTTATTTTTCCTCTTTTGGTTGATCACCACTGCACGTAATATGTATTTCAACACTGATTCATCGCTAACAGAGCTCAAACTGGAAGAGAAAACTCTTATCTATGACATGATAGAATTAAGGGAAGAAGCTGAAGTTTAGTCTTCCTCACCAAGTCCCACAAAGATAACGGGAGTGTTGACATTACGCCTTTGGGAGTGCCCCGCATTCTTGCTTGAATTCCCAGTCAGAGGGAAAAAGCTTCCAGTTCGGAAGACAACAAATTGCAGTTTACAGTCTGCAGGTGCATCAGAAGGAAACAGAGTAGCAGGGAGGGTCACAGAGGCAACAGCCACTGAATTCTAAAGAAAGGAAAACAAGTGTAAAATGTTGACATTCACAACGACTGCATATCAAAATGGAATGAATGGTCAAAGCTCACCTTGAGAGGAAAATTGTTCAAAGATGTGTTATGAGACCCTGTGCTGCAGCGAAAACGAAGTTGTTGTTCATGTGTTAACTCTGAAGTATCCATTCCTAAAGTGGCTGTTGGGAATTCACGGCGCTCATAGGCAGTGCAGGTCATACCAGTGAAGTGGGCTGGTCGAATTAAGTGGGCTTCCATTACAATGTTCCTTGACACCTGCAAAAATCATGCTTAGCTATATAAATTCTTATCTGATCACTGAATTAAAATAACATTTTAAAACAAAAATAAAAAAGCTAAAAAGACATAAAAACAGTACAAATGAGAGTTCCCACCATAGAAAAGTCCTGAGCATGGCTGTGCAGCTGAGGCCAGGCCAGAGACTCCAAAGAGCCCACTATGGAACTGCAGGCTCGCTTCTCTCTCTGGGCCAGAGTAAGGATTTGGTCATCCACCTGCATAAGGTTGCTGCCCATCTCTACCAACACCTCTGGCAACTGGAACCAGAACAATAACACTGATAAATTGTTGTACTCTCACCTGCAATAACAATTCTAGCCCCACTACAGTACGTCTTTGTAACATAATAAAAATCCCAACCTCTTGCAGCTGTCTGACATATTCCATAAACTTCTCCATCATCTGGGCTACATAGAGCACATCCACTGAGTCAGTGAAGCCTGCCGCCTCTAAGGTGTATTTGCGTACTTGATGGGCCAAACTGACAGCATTTGATGTGTTAATGGGACTCTGCAATGAAAGTGTTTGGCAAACACATTAGCGATGACCCTTTTTAATAGTCAGGAAATATTCATCACTTCCCGTGACGGCAGCACTGACCAGGATGAAGGTGTGCAAGACACGGGTGATGCCATTGGTGTAATGACAGTTTGTGTAGTTGCCCTCCTGCCACTTTCCGAAGCGGTCACAGAGGCGAGAAGCCTTTTTCTGTTCCACGTCACCTTCTACGGGCAGGGAAGGATAACGCAGCTGTAGGCAGTACTGATGAGAGGTGATGCCAGCCAGGGTTCTTGGCCACCTGAAGTTTCCCACCAAATCAGAGTGTGAACGATACACATTTGAACATTCGGCTTGGATATTTGCAGCGGTTATTTACCTGAATTCGCCCCGGTTGTTAACAACTTTATCCTCTGGACAGAAGGAGGCGCTGTTTTCTAGCACTACTATTTCAACAGCACGAGAGGTGTTTCCCCTCCCTGTTGTAACTACACACTCCCACTCTCCACTGGCCTCCACGTGTACGTTGAATAGAATAAGTTCACTGAATATGAAACACAAATACGACACAAATTAGTGCCCTTTTTTGATTCAAGACTTTTAAACACAGCACCAAAAGCACATTTCGTGACGATGATTAGTTTACCTGGTGATAAATGTGCAGTCGTGTAACACATTGCTCTCCAACTGGACTCCTTTCTCTGGGTCCGAGGTCACCAGCTGACCATTATGATGCCAGTGTAAAGCAGTGACTTTGTCCACCAGGGCGGCTGTGCAATGGAACGGCAATCGATCCCCTTTGAAGACCACCTGACGCTGAGAGGGCAGCAGGGTCAAGGTGTGCAGGTCCAATGGGCCTTCTGGGACAATGGAGAAGGCAACATGACTGAGAGGGGCCTACTTTATATTGATAGGATGGGTTTTGATTTGAGTGAAAAGATTCTCACCACAACTCAACTGGCTTTCCCGAAGTCCTCGTAGGGGTTTTCCCTTGAGGCTTCTGGGATAAGCACACAGGGTTTCATCTCCCAGTCGTGCTGAGCTGCTGCGGAAGAAGCCTGGGATCCAGTGCAGCCCGCAGTCACATGACAGGTATTCAGAGTTGAAATTCCTGTCGAAAAATAACAACAAACCTATGACTTGTGTTGCCAAGATGGAACACTTCAGATTCATTCCTACAACATGAATTTTTTTGGAATTTAAGACTTCAGTTTAGGTTGAAAGCGGATAATATAATAATACCCTATGACGTTTTGACCAAAGGAACTCTTCAATTTAATTCTTTGGAATTTTGGTTTGCGGTCCGCATTTATTTGCATTCTCACACAGTTTACCGAGAGAAAAATGTAATTCACGATTGTGTGTTTACAATATGGGCCTAGGAAATACAGTGGCTGTTGGATGTTGATGAAAAGTACTCACACAAGCTTAAGGGATGGTAGCTCCTGAAACACGCCGGCATTCAAAGTTGATATGATATTTCCAGACAAGTTCCTAACCGAGCAAAAATGGAATGAATGGGCTATCTGGTAGTTTTACCAGACACAGAAAATCAAGACACAGTAAGTCCAAGTATACTGTACATCATTTTATGTACTTACAATTTGGTGAGATTCGTCAGTCCTTGGAACATGTTTGAAGTCAGGCAGCCAATGCGGTTGTTGGATAGGTCACTGAAAGACGAGAAAAGACCAAGACTTTAATTTGGACACTTTTGATCCATGAGATATGTCGCAAAAACTGATGATATCATGGCTCTTTCACATGATACTTCTTTGACTTTAGACACTGAATCAAAGCATATCTTCAATTTGAACACTCTTTCGATCATTAGGACATTACTTCCCGTCCAAATAAACCACTTCACCACCTATAAAACCCGATACAAAAAAAGAGAGTCTGAAGATTTCCCTACTTAAAGCTTCCATGGAATACCAGTCAGTGTTTATCACTCATAACGAGTCCCTTTGGCCTAAGTGTGATGTATTGCCACAGCCAGAGATGTGCTCTGGTGCTTGTCTGACACTACCCAGCAGAGTCCAAAGCATGTGTTTATCTCCCCCTGTTTGTTTTGAGAAGCTCCAGAACTTGCAGGGAAAACATAAGCATGGGAAGAGTGAAGGCAAGTCATGCAGGGAAGTACACATGACAGCAGCTCTGACCAACACCTCAACTGACCAGTCAACTACCTTGTGATACGTCAAGATGAGTGGTATTGTTGTGATGGTCAATAAATGTGTCATTTTATGGTTAATAAAAAGTTGATCAAATACATTTGGAGTTCACTTGTTGATTCATGAAATATAATAATATCAAGTGAGTGTTAGAGCTGCAATATTATACACAATGTTCAGTTCACACAAAATACGAGTTCGATAACATTAGTACTATAGATGTGTACTGGTATAACAATCGCCCTCTGTGTGCTGCCAGGTCAATCTAATCTGCCCTGGCCTCCCATTCTAATTGGATTGCAGCCAATCTGTTCGCACTTTAAAATATAAATACTTTTTAAAAGATCAATCTTTTCAACTAATTTGGATCCTCTCGAAATTACGCGATTGAGAACAATTTCTTATCACCTGATTACGAACTGAAAGTGGAAGGATTTCAAGATTGTATTTTTCCATTAAAGTTTAGAGATCCTTGATATAATGCAACAACCATTGGCACTTTATTGTACTTAAAAAAAAAAAGATTATTCCAATCCTGTAACCTGTCTTTACCAATGATACAACTCTTTCTATTGCTTTTTCTGCTCTGAATTGGAAGTTGGATCTCATCTACTTACAGTTTCCGGAGCTCAGACAGGCCTTGGAAGGCCCCAGGCATGATGGTGCTGATTAAGTTGTGCTTGAGATCCCTGTGGAGATAGAAAATATCAAATGATATAACGCGCACAGGGGTAATGTTGACACATCTTCACATAGACGCTTCACAGGAACGCTTTATGAAAAACAAGGGAGCCGCAAGAAAGTAATTCTCATGGCCTAACCTGGACCCTCTAGCAGAACCCAGCAGGATTCCACACAGAAATAAGAAATCTTATCCCAGCAGCCACCTGGCCTTGATGTGAGTAACATACTTCTAAAATGACGAGGGAGAGTTGTGTGACAGTTTTATCTTCTTCTGAAACTGTTCCTACTGTAATCTGCACAGTTAAGAAATTATTATTCATTTTTTTCAGGTCCCTTTGAGGATTTAATTTAATCCTACTCAAGGCATATTTCTCCACCCGCTTCCCATTCCACATCCACACCCATGTGGTAAAGAAGTTAGCAACCCCCCGCCATATCAACTTTGAGTTTACATCCAAGTTTTTTTTTTTTTTTTTTACTGGTCTTGTGGGAATGTTGAGGGCCAAGCAGGTCAGGAGACTGATAGTTATCTGCAGGACATGGTCCATTCAAGTTGGAATGTCCAAGTTCCTCCACCATGAAAAGTGCCAATTTTCACTGCACGGATTTCCGTGCACGGGCTCATGAGTATTAATCCAAGCCTATACAGGATGTGGCTTTTACCTATTCCATTTTTATAAAGGATGCTACTTCAGTAGGCATGTCATTAAGGGATTCTTTATCTAAACATCTGTCTTTCCTCCCAATTCTCAGCAGTCCTGCCTTACGCCATGATAAAGCTATTTTGATCAGACAGGGGGAGGACAGTGGTTTTTGGGCACAGATTGCACAAAAAATAAAAGTATGGCACATCTGGGAATGGGCTTTTGCTAGATTATAGATACCGGCGATGGTTAACGGTACGTGCTGCAGATGTTATAATAATATACCTGGCTATATAAATGACATACTACATTCAGTGCTCTTTTTAACGCCTTGGATTATTTTTGTTCCCTTTTCTTCTTTTAGATTATAATAATATGCTTGTATTTACAATCATAAATGTAATATTATGTAATCTGCCATTACTACAAACATTCATTCATTTTCTGTATTGCTTATCCTTACAAAGCTCGTGGGGGTACTGGAGCCTATCCTAGCTGACTTCAGGCACCAGGTGGGGGGCGGCCTGAATCTGTGGCCAGCCAATCGCAAGGCACCATGAGACAGGCAATCATTCCCTTTTGAATTCCTACCTAGGGGAAATTTAGAGTGCTCAACCAGCCCGCTATACTTGTTTTTTAATGATCCCCGATTATCTCTGAGCCCCTGATTTCAGAACTTTAGCTATTATATGAACAAAATAAAAAAACTGTATTGTACAGGTACAGCAAAGTACTGCAGCAGTCAATTAGAAAGCTTACAAAAACTTGTTAGTTGTGACGTGTTCTTGCTCTACACATTGACGAACTGTCGCTAGATTAAAGTGGATACTTGGTTTGAGTAGCCCCACACAAGAACGTTACCATCTCAGCACCCTTGATTTGTGATGTCTGACAACAGCTGTCACCAAGTAAGGATTATACCAGACCAAAAACACTTCAAAGATTCATGCATGCTGAGCATGAAAATCAAAAAGGACTGCGTTTGCGGTTCTGACAGTCTTTCTTTCTTTTCCATGACCAATAAGGACTCTTGTCCCAAGTTGTACTGTACTGCACTGACCAAAGACCGAAGCAAGCGTTGGAGTTGTTGCGGTTTGGAGCAAGAAATCCTTGTAGCCCCCTCGCCACCCTACCCGTGCACTTTGCAAAAATTTGGTTTGTCACACATAAAAACACAGTAATAAAGTAAATGTGTAAGACTATGTAAGAAGGAAAGTTGGCAGTCTGCATTCATAAAAGATTTTAAAAGAAAAACATTTGTTCACATAATATATAACATCAAATAAAATTATACACTTTTTTTTTTTTACAATACAAGCGGTGTCCATTGACAGCATCAAGTGGAGGTTGTTACGGTTTACTATTGCGGTGTCATTTAAAATGGCCATTTTTTTTGTCGTTTCTGTGGAGTACATTTTGGTAGACCTCATGAACCCTTTTATTGCTCGGTGTTGCAAAGAAATTGCCTGGCTAGAAAATGAATTTCTCCTTGAGTTCAATATAAAGCGTTGCAAAGAGTTGTTCTACTGTGTCTGAAAAGCATGTTCGGAGCGTGGCGAGACAATGGAGATGCATAAAGCGTTCCAGAGTTGAAGAAATTCACTAAAAGGAGCACAACACTGGGGACGTGAGCTCTCCACTGACATTGTTTGAGGCACGGCCCCAGAGGGAGCTGGAAAAATGACTGAAGCCAGGGAATGGCTGCTCATTATCGCTAGACTGGAATCAGGAATTTCCTGTTCCTGTAATTTTTTATGGAAAGCCATCACAATCTTGGGGCCAATTTCTTCCCTGAAATTCAATTTATCCCGCCCGCATTGTAAACGTATTTGTTGCTTCGATGTGCTTGCTGTATGTAAAATCAGAAAAAGAAAGAAAGTAAGATCTTACTGGTTCCTTATTTCCCGACAAAAGGTCAGAGGAACCATTTTTGTTCCGCGTGTCATTTCCTGTCTGGTTGCCGTCTTAGCAGAGGCCTTCACTCGTTTATTTTTACAGTTTCCTTTTTCTCCTTTTTTTTCACAAGATAGCTTTCCCCTTCTGGGAGGGGCAGGTGGTTTGGGGGATTGAACACTGAACAAAATTGTCCCTGTGCTGAGTTCAGACCCCACCTCTTTACTTCTTAACACACTTATTCACAATGGGGTCTCTGTACCGCGCCCCCAAACACACTCCTGCCTTTCCCCCAAAACAGGAAACCAGGATCTGCAGAGCTCTTGTTTTCCTACTAATTTCCTGCTTTGCTGCCCATTGCTCTGATTATTTTCTTTATTTGCTCTGCTCCCTTAAGATTGCATACCTAATCAACCTTTGTCTGGGCTTATCTGGAAACCGATTGCTTTGTAAAAAGTCTAGCCAAAACCAGGTATACTATGATCATATTTCAAATGGGACAGCTCATTTTATAATCTTATCTTCTTATTCAGTAACATGCTTGAAAACATTCAGAGCCTTCATTTAGATATGGAGGAGTAGAACAGGAGTGACACTTTTATTTTCTGCAACACTTGCTAAGTTGATTGGCATGTTTTATAGTCTGCAGCAACAGGGGTGCGGTTGTATTTTGCCATGAAAAAAATTATTACCTTCCAGTCATTGTTGACCTCATTTTGGGAATTTGGAAGAACCAAAGAAACAGACGATTAATGCTATTGCTTGTGTGTCAAATAACAGGCACGTTGTTGGCCATTAATCATGTTATGCCTGTGAAAAAAACATTTCATGCACTAAGAACACTGTCTATTAGAACAGTTTAACAGTTCAGACTGAGGCAATGACAAGAACATCTCAAATTCCCAAATTCCCTAAAGTCAAGTGTAATTTAAAAATGGACCCTGGAATATTTCCTGGGAAAAGTCAAGTGATCAAAAGACTTACTGATGACCACAGAAGCAAACTGAAACTTATTGCTATTGACTTAATGCTTGGACTACAGCAACAAAAGTGGTACTAGAACTAGTGAAACTGTGAGTTGGGGGTGCTGGTAAAAATACTTTCCAAATGGAAAAACCTATTTATGTCTTATCAACTTTTCCCTGGAAGTTTTCAGAATAGTTTTAGTGATATACTACTGTATATATTATATTGAATTTGGTAATTGGCTTAACTAGCAGCTATGAGTTTCAATAAAGCCCCGGAGCCATGACGGAGCTGGGCTTGTAATACAAACACCCCGCTCCTCCAGTTTATCTGGAAGGCACATCTGGAGTCTATCAAGTCCAGCAGCACCCCCCTTTCTGTTTCCTCTCGCCGGCACGCTTAACCCTTTCCTCACCCGCTCCACCCCTGTGCGATAAGCGTGAGGTTACCCAAGCAGGATGGCGCAGGGAAATGAACATTGTCAATGCATGGCACCCACAATCCTTTTAAGTAGTAGTGGGGCAAGTGCAAACACAGATGAGGCCAGACAAAAGGGCCCTGCTCTGCGATTGTATGTGTGGCCCACCTCTTCTTTGTTCTAACTCATCAACGTCATACACTTTGCTTTTTTGGAAATCTCTCGCTAAGCAAAACAAGCTCACGTTTATTTAAGACAAATTGCAGGGGCAAGTGTTCCCTCACTCTCTCCGGCCACCATGCCATCTATAGCCATCATGACTACCCCTCCCAAGAGTCGGCTTGCCTGTTTAAATTGGACTGCTTCCTAACCACTAAACGCTCAAGAGTCGCCTGTCTCCTATTTAGCAAAAAAAAAAAAACACACACACACACAAAGTACGCTCATTTTAATCAATAATAAACATAATGTGATAATGCTGCCTTAAGTATATATACCATGGATGCAGCCCAAACCTTTGCAAAAGGCCAGCTAAATGTTGCATGATGTTCTCTCCCGCCCGCAAGGGTCATTTTAGACTCTCTTGAGTTGAGGAGTTTACATAACGCCGCCAAACCGTTCCGTTCTGTCCACGGCAGCGTCCTGCTGCTCCCTCATCCATCATCATTGCTGCCCTCTGCTCCCTTTCTCCTCCCCCCCCCGTAAGGGTGAACAGACCTGGTAATGAGGGCCTCTTGTGCCTCGCCTGCCTGTCCTACGTGTCCCATGGCGCATAGGGGGCTAAGCTGGACAACAGCCAGGAAGCCTCAGCCCGCTTTTGCTCATTATTCTCATTACCTCGTCTCAAATCAACACTGGACAGGGCGCTGGGATCTGTTCACAACTCATAAAGGTCCCGGCTTGTTAGTGGGCCTGCGTGCATCAGCTCAGGGGTGGGGACACTTGTGGAGGCCTGTTAACTTTAAGTGTATCTTCCTGCAAACTTTAGATCAATATACTCAACTTTAATGCCATAATATTTGGGATTCTAACTGGGTAGAAAGTGTAATTTAATGTGTCATATTAAAAAGGGAAAGTTAATATAGCATAATGACCTTTATGTGAGAGGAGGCTGCTCAAAGTATTTAGTATGCACATTGTAAATGTCTTAAACCGCTCATAATAGAAAAAAGAATGTTTAAATACAAAAAATTAAAGCGCTGAGAGTGTAACTACTTTATGAGCTGAGTTAGAACTGTGTTGAATGAAATAAAAAGGAGTAAAACTATGACTAAAAGCCAGTGCAGCGAAAGCAAACAAGCTATGAAATATTTTCTCTCCTCTCCCATTGAACTCAAAGTGGAACACCTCCTCCTGGGCCGGAATGGAAAAAAAATACATATAATGTCATCCACCAAACCAGAAAGTGGTCAGCCAACTAACTAGCACAAAGACAAACAAACACCTATACCAGGCTCCATGACTTGATGAATGTAGTTTTGCTGTGTTTCCATTTGTCTCCATGGAACTTTCATCTCTTGCATGTTATTGTGCGTTAATTATGCATGAACCAAGAAACAATCTGCCAACACACAGATGACCAAAAGAAACACAAATATAGTGCTTGACCATGATTTTCACTTTTACAAACAGTTTATCCATCTATGCATGCAAAAAGGTGCAACTTAACTATGTCAATATATCACACTCTTCCACATTAGCCAGGTGTGATCCAATTCCAAAAGTGGAAAAGAAATGAGGTATTCCCAGTTCCAAATGTAGTTGTTGGAAGCCACGACTATTTTAAAGACTAGAAAAACACAGCTACAAGGCAAAAACAAACAAGACTAAATTGCTCCACTGCACTTGGGTGGTTTGGCCAGTTATGAAGGCGATCGTGGCTTTGAGGAGGTTTGTCCAAAAGAAAGGGCTAACTGTGTAGATTTCTGCAAAGTCGAAGCGAGGGCGGCTAAGCTATTCATTTGTTCGGCCCGCTCCCAAGAACAGATAAGATTGCATTGACAAAGAATATTTCTAGTGTCAGTGTTGTCTTTTCAAACGCCTTGACAACTAATGAAGATGTCCATAATAGGAAGCGTGCACATGGCATTTCTGCAAGGGCTAGCAGTGGCTCATCTGTGATATAATGGCTAGCCTTGCTCTCTGAAAAGGAGTCAAACCTCCACCATTATCGTAGCCGTTGAGCGTCCTGACTGCTGAGATACTGAAGACAAGTTTGTGTAAATGCGCCGCCTGTAAAATTAAAGACAATTTTACTCGCTGAGAACTTAAAAGACAGTGACGGCAGCCCAAGTTACACTAGTCTTTTAGCTCAGTAGTCAGCATGGTCAACTGCTAAAGTGATTTTATGGGTTTAAAACCCTGGCCAGAGAGAGGAGCAATAGAAAATGGCACTCAACTAACTACCACCAAGTGTACACATACATTCTTTTTAGACATCTTTGCTGTAAACATCAGTTAAAATGTAGTTTGTTATACTTTTCTTCCAAGGGACAATTCTGGCAACCACAACTGCCAGTATTTTTACCTCAAATTGAAGCAATTTTTGAGAAAACATTTTAAATGGTGCTCATCATCCAGTGCAACCGAGTGTGCACCGCAAAGAAAACAAATAATACAACAGAGTGTATTTGAATTTCCACTTAAGGGATTATAATCCGTCAAATAAATGTGTTTTCAAACTAAATTAAGTGTGTGCAAGCTAGTGAGTGTTTATCTACTATGCATAGGGGAAGAGATGCTGAGCTTTTCCCTGATGTGTGTTTATTCAACCCTCGTGGGTTTGCCTTTTGATTGACCACATAATATGACTAACTGTTCACTGCGGCTCCAAATGACAAGCATATGGAAATGACATACTGGAATCAATGAGACGACCAAAACAGAAATGGCAGGTTTATTTGGCCAAATAAAAATGGAAGCTACAGGAAGGAAAACGTATAATGGCTCCATTTCCCCACAAGACATTGCAACAGAGAATTTGAATGTTGCATTTTTTACATCAAACATCAATTTTCCCATTTGCTGGAATGCAATGATCAGCGGTGCGGCTCAATTAAAAGGCTGAATAAGCGGACCTCCACTGTAGAATTTCAGAGAGCCTGCAGGGAAGTGAAATGAAGCCTACATGATTTACGTTCTATGTGTTCTCCCTACAATGGACACCCAAATCTCTCGATGTGAAACCTCGGTCCGGCCGCTTAATTTACTTTGTCAGCCTTTTCGGTTTTTGGGAAAAGCTTCACCCGGTTGTCTCCTGCTAGTTCTACCACTGCTGCACATACAATGGCCAGCGAGAGGCCAAGCTCGAGTTACTCTAGCCAGCAACCCTTCAGCAGCATGGGGAACATTGTCCAGAAGTGAATAAAAAAACAAGCACTTTCATCTCACTTTACATTGAAAATGTTTCTTGGACTCGTTCTCATCCGTTCACCCATTCTTCATCAGCATATTTTCTAATGTAGCACGAGATTGGGTGACCTCGCTGCAGAGTTGCAGACAAGTGTAGAGGTAAATACACACATGATAATTACAGCAGCAAATTGAAGTCTATTTATAACAATTGTGAGATGTTTGCAAATGTTTATGGGTGACGCATCCGGCTGACATGTGGTACTAATACGCCTTTATCGTGTGTTTGTGAAGCTACAGCATCCTGACCCAGAGGACGAGTGTGTTGATCGCTACCAGAATGTGGCAAAGCTTTCTTCAGTTATTATAAAGCAACAAAACTGTAGAGAGGCAATCGTGCGACGATGTTATTGGTAAACACACCAGACCAATGCAACCGCTGCACAAAGATAATAACAGACAGACACCAATGTCATAGGTTTAGCACTTCACCATTTCAGTAAGTGATGAGTGCACAATTTCTGCCTCCATAAAAGAGAAAGTAAAACCGACAAAGATGATAAAAACGATTTACAATTCAATGATAGACCAGATTTTTTGGGATAAAATATGCCTCTCGACTTGTCTTATCAAATAACATAAGACGTCGGGGTACCTCAGGAAATCTCAGTCCAAAGGGACTGCATTTAAATTCATTGTTTTCCTTTGAGTTTGGCTCTACTGCCAAAAAAGGAAGGTTTTCAACAAGGGATATTAAGAGGAGACAAAAGTAAGCAGAGAAGAAGAATATACAGCCATTTATGGAAGCTAGTCTGAGAAGGAACATTCAACACATTGCGCACATTTCCTACTATATTAGGATTAGTACCTGGAGAAAGGATTTTATTTCAAAATAATGATAATGTAAGGTTCACATTTGTATCATTGGAAAAGGAAACTTCTTTTATCCCCCTAATTTGGGCAAATTATTTTTTAAAAAAGGACAGATGAACTACACAATTGTACCATCCCTTGACTGACTTGAAATGAGTAGCTGAGTTCAGTCATAGAGCAGAAAAGCCATTAGAGTCTTTGTAATGTTTATTTCACTTGTCTGTCATCCGTCTAACAGCTCATTGAAAGAGATAACACCACTAACAATATCTAAAGGAGGGAAGCCGACAGCCTCCCATGACGAGGGATTTGTCGGACTGAGAATGACTGAGGTGTAACCTTAACAACCTGTCAGTAGAACTAATGCATAACGAGCCTGAACAGAGGATCATCCTCCTTGTTGGCCTTAAGCCTGCAGAATGGAGCACATGAGAGGCGCTCAGTTCCCATCATATCCTGCCTGATTCGCTCCCCAAAGGCCCCAAAGCGAAAAAGCAGTTCACACATATGGCAAACTACACACACACACACACACACACACACACACACACACACACACACACACACACACACACACACACACGATACACATGCCAGGCTGATTATTGATAAAGATTGATGAGCTACTCACAACTTCTCCAGGGCATTAAGTCCAAAGAAGGAGCCATTGTTCAGGACTTGAATTTTGTTGTGGCTCAGTATTCTGCAAAGAAAAAGAAAATCTTAACTCGAGAAGATGTTAAAATACATTTGATCATACTGACGTTTATTTTAGTGAAAGAGTAAGAACACTGTGCTCATGCCAAACAGGAGACTAAATGGTTCCAAATAAAGTTGAAATGGGAAAAAAAAACATCTGGATTATGAGCGTATTGGTAATCTTGATCATCATTTTCCATGCTTTTGTACATCAAAAGGGAAAATTTTACACATAAGGCATAAGCTTTACACACGAGGTCTATAGCGTCTGGACACCGTAGTCTTATCACCGCACAGACACAATGGAAGTGAGACTGAGATACTAAGTAGCAAGGGATCATGGGAAATGGACACTCCGAGTCAACAAGGCTCTTTGGTTGTCACAATTTGAGAGTGAAGCACAAGTGGCAGGCGCTGTGATGTGGCACTCTTTTAGTAGTGAACAGAGGAAGTGTGGTTGCACTCCATAAACGGGATGTTGGCTTTGCTTTTATATAGGAAGAAAAGACCTAATTGGCGAGATTGAAAATATTTTCCCCCACCTTCTACAAGGTAATTGCAGCATGTGTCAAAATTAAAAAGATGTATTAGTTTGGATTTAAATATCAAAGTTCTTTTGTGTTATTGTGATTTCACTATTCCCCAAAATAAATTTTAGTATGAAAGACAAACTGTTGTTATACTTTTTTTTTAAACATTTTTAGTCATGCTGCAACTCTTCCTGCCCTCTCGGAATCTAAAATCGGGCAGTCACATCCATTCATAACATCCTCACTTTAATAGGAAGTGACCTGCTAAAATACAGAGTAAAACAAACAGGCACAAACAGCACTCCTTTATTATAATCCCACCCTTCTTTTGTTAACAATGTGATCTTGGCTGGTCTGTGTGCAACTATAGGACAGATACAAACAAACAAAATAAAAACCTTGTTCCTTTAAAAAGTCGCAGAGGAATGTCTTTTCTCATTTTGTAGTTCAAGTCACATTCAAAGTGTTCCTCACTGCATATTAGAAAAATGTCCTGTTTAAAAAACACCTTGCATTGTGTATTATTGAATTCTAAGTGACTCTCACTCATGTTGTAATAATATATATGATTAATCAAAATTAATTCATCAATAATTCAATTTGATAAAGCAGCAAAACCTAGAATTATGTCATCAAATGAATGAATAATGAACAGAAATGAATTATTTAGATTTTCAAAATGGAAAATAATTAAAAATAGAATAAAAAAATAATGGCAGCAATGATACAGAATATTTGTTCACCTCGCAACCTGTCTGAAAAGAAGAACCCAAAAGGCCGTTTTCTGGATCATACATTAAATTACATACATGTATTTTTATTCACGACCTTGGCAGACATACTCTAGTTTTCATAGCTGCTCACAAGCTTGTCGACAGTTTTCAAGTTTACAGCCCAGGACATTGCCTAGTGGTGTCTCACCACGGGACACCAACACGAGCGCCATCATTAACACACATTTGGGGTTTTAAGATATTTTCCTTCGTACCACGTGGTGATTAATAGGGTGTTTGTGACATTAAATGTGCCTTAATCGAGACAGTGGAGCCATGAGTGCACCTTTAAAAGCAAGACTGGCTGTGAACAGTCAGTGAACCCCTCCCCAGCCCCACTTGTTTCCTACCACATCAATAAAAACACTGCCTTCAGCTCCACGCCTTCCAAGTATAAGTTAATGATCTGATTAAATCATCTAGCCTGAGTTTACTGGAACAAACTGGCCAACATTCACTTCTTCCCTTCAGCAAATACCCTCTCGAAAAGAAAGGCAACTTGTTAGCGAAATCATTTTTGTTTTCCTGCAATTAACATAATTGCAAAGGTTGTTGGAGAAAGGAGTGCTGATAATAAGAACCTATTCGTGCTGTGGCGTGGCTCGCTTTCTAAATACTTTCAGTAATGTATTATGTTGCTTTAAGACAAGAAAAAGTAAACAACTTTGATTATGTTTGGCAGCACTGTTTATAACCTGCACTTTGGGGGTTGAGACCGAGTGTGAACATGTGCCGTTGTGCATCAGTCCAGACAGTGTACTGTATGTGCAACTCACACATACACTTCATTTGGAGAAGAAAAAAAATGGAGGTCCGGCTGGTGAACACGCCAAAATGAACCCCCAATAAGCTTGAATAGGCCAAAACAAAACTCAAGACTAAAAGAATGATTAAAATGAATAAATAAAAACTAATTTCAGGTAATACGTTTCAAATGGAAGTTCCCTATACTGATCCTATTGATATGATGACTAAATATAATGCCTTCATCTATTTGTTTCATCATATTTCATATGTCCATGCAAATATTAAGTAGGGAGGTGCTTTAAAAAAGAAAATCTTCAACTGCTTAACCTGGACCATCTGCACCCCATGAATGGTCTCATGGGTATATAGACACTTTCTAAAAGACATTTTTATATGCATGATGGTGCCTGAATCTGAAGCTCTGCTTCTCACCACATGAGGTCTCTCACTTGACTTTGAGCAAAGCTTCATCATTATAACAGAAAGCATCCCTGAGATGAAAGCTACAGACATCCGGAACTGGCAGAGTAATTCAAAACAGATAGAAGAGGAGAAAGTCCCATCTGGTGAAGGAACACGACATTTAATTCAATACAGACTGGTAAAATACAGAATACTTTTCTGTGACTCAGCTTTTGTGTAAAAAACAAAACAAAAAAACCCCAATCAGGCAGGCCCTATGTTTGTCTGAATCTGCAAACATAGGGCCTGCCTGATTGGTGTAACTTTTGCTACCATCAAAATGTGCAGCTTTACTTTCGTTGGATTAATATACTCAATGTTTGTCTATAGAATTGTGTTCAATATTAGTGATCCTAATTTTCGTGTTACGTGAACGTGTAGAACTGACACTTATCATTAGAGTTTAAATGGATAATTCGACCGGTTTCATAGTTGACATTCCCAAATAATCGCAAACCAAAATAGTTATATTTAAAATTTTCCACACACAACTCCAATCAAGTATTTCCAGCAATATTAAGCATTTCCAGACTTTGCACAATTATGTGTGTGTGTGTGTGTGACATGTCGCTACATTAAGGACATTGTTCTCTTATAAACAATAAAGAGAGAGTTACTCTGAGAACCAGGGCGGCCGACCTCTGTAAACAGACCGAAATAGTCTGCGTTCCCATTCGGCTAAACAGGAAACCCAGCCAATTAGCTGTTTATTCAGAAGCCCACTTCCATGGTGAGGCCAAGAAGAGCGAGAACTTCCCGGCCGGACGGGCCTAGCAGACGGCGCAGAGCAGAGTTTGCTGGCAGGTGGCCGCTGACAAACACGAGGCCAAACAAGGTAACCATCCCAAGTAAGACAAATGTCATCAAAAGAAAGCTTTGCGACAGATTTGTAAACAAAGTCGATGAATAGAATTAGCTATACAACACATGGCATGCACTAACTTGGTCCAGACCATCTCAGTGCTGCATTTAGAATCTTTCATTCGCTTAAAAATTGAGGCCCCATGCACTAATTGAGTCATCTATGTTAAGCATGCATGTCCAACTCCAGTCGCCTTCAAAGACTTCTTGTAATCCATTTACATGTAATGCACATGAGATCAAAACATTGGTTGACTAGAGCCACAGAGATCAGTTCATGTCACGGTTAAATTAGTGAACAGCGTTGGTCACACAAATAAGCATCCATTCATTCATTTATAGTGTGTGAGCCATTCCTGTGAAAACAGATGCCTCTTGCAGAGTGTGAAAAGGATCAAATGATCAACGTGATAACCTTTAAGGCCTATGTGTGTATTTTACCCAAACATCTTTGTGTTATCTATTGTAACTGATAGCCTCTCACCTTAGGAACTTTCACTTTGAGGTTTCACATTTTATAGCTGTTTTTAGCGTAATTTTGTAAATTAACTTTGCATTAGTTGGAATGTAGCTCAAAAGTTGCTGAAAAGTTGAGTTGCTTTTACCTCTGTTAGGTTAAATGCTATACCAAAGCGGCCAGAAAGTGAACCAGAGTTCAGGAAGGAAAAATGTGCAGAAAGTAATCAATTGTAGCAACAAAATAAATCAGATTTCTTCCTAAAATTGTAAAAGGGTCAACTTGTCAATATGTATATGTTTGTACTGTAATGAAGAAACTGAAATACAGTAAAATGCTTCAGGAAAAAGAAAAAAAAGCAACAGAGAAATGACAAAAAAAGAAAGATAGAATTTCACTGGCTTTGGTGGAGGTCTTTGCCTTACTGACTATAACATTCCATCCTTGGCTTTATATGTCTTAGTTGCATTTCTAAAACAGCAAGACCTTTGCGCATTATTGTTTTTCTAAGTGTTGGATGTTCTCTAGATCCCTGAATAAGATGGTCTCCAATGTTGGACCTTGGAGACAGAGCCACACTATTGCAAGGATCAATTCCGCCTGTGGTCAACACCACATGTGTACCTGTCAGAAGAGTAAACTGCAGCTGCTCGTCAAAATTTTTTCCACAGCTGCTTTTGGTTGTGGGTCAATGTGTGTGTGTGTTAGAGTTGGGAGTGTGGTGCACAGCAGCAGCAGCAGCCCTCCTGTTCGCAACCTGGTGCAGAAGCGTGTCCCGTCCAAACCGCAACCAGAAGGTCGAAATGCCAGACAAAAAAAAAAAAAAAGAAAACTGCTGGCTTATTTTAGAGTTTTTTGTTTTTCATAACTGGGAAGCTACAATAAACATCTAATTGTGTCCCCCCAAAAAACAAAGTACTTGACAATACCGCTGATTATGCGTCTTTATCATCTCCATACATAGCGTGCGTAACATACAATTTTCATTCATCTTCCACACCGCTTAGCCTCACAAGGTTCACGGGGGGTGCTCAGGCGGGGGAGGCCCGGAATTGGTTGACAGCCAATCGCGGGGCACAATGAAACAGACAACCAGACACGCTCACAATCACACCGAATTGAAATCAAACCCGAGCGTCAGGCGCAATAACCACTGCACCATCGGTTGACCACATGAAATATTTTCATACTAAAATAAAGATTTGGAATCAAATGCATTGCTCGATCACTGTTTTTGATATACATTACTAAAACACTGTACAATGTCCTCCACTGAAAAAGAATATGCTGCTATGAAAAAGTGTGGAAAGAAAGCTTTAATTCAAACTTAGTTTGCTACCCTCAGATGTATTTACATGCACAGTATTTCCACCAGTTCCGGCTTTCACGTCTTTGTTTGGCCAATTTTTCAAAAGAAGTGTAAATTAGACCGAGAATAGTGTAAATATAGTTATTAATGATCACAGTTGAAGAAAAGGCATGTTTTGTGTTTAAACTAACATGGAAAATACACAATGAAAGCTTTCAGGGACTCGTAATATGAACACCGCATGCACGAGAGTATACACTGGTGAGCCAGCTCTAATACACATTTGATTAGATCTCATGGGTAAAATATAAAGTAAATATACTGTGGTCCTGAGTTCCACAAGTATGATTTAGAAATGTATAATACAAGTAGGAAATGCCACATCCTGGTTTGTTCAAGGCATGAATGAGATCCATTAGTGTCTAAAGTGCATACTTAAATAAACTTGTGTGGCCCTTAAATATTTAGACGTTACAAGGTGCACTGCAGCTGCAAGGAAAATAATGAGAATTTTGTCCGCATGATAATCCACATGAGAAATAATAATTGCTTGGCAACAGTAGATATTTGCCGTGCTCTCTGTTGGGGTATGTTCTAGCTCAGGGGAACTTTGATGGTAAATTGAGCGATGGTGATAAAGTGTCGAGATTAAACACTTCACTTTGAGACTTGTCTCCATATAGACAAAGCGGTACAGCTTTCGTCTAATAAAGAGTTGCAATACAAGGCAGTAGGCCACTATTTAAGCTGCAGATTTGGTCTTTACACCAGAAGTGAGGTGAAAGAGCAAAACTCCTAAAACAACCGTAGGAGCAATTGTCAGTCAGAGCCAGATAACGCGTGTGATTTTCCATGAGCGTCTCTTGGCTGAATTAAAGCTGTTTTAATTAGCCTACTATGCAGTGCGTGTGTCTCGGTAGTGCTGACTTTCTTGTAAATATAAGAAAAGTTTCCTAAGAGGTGATTCAGGTCTGCTGAAAGCGATAGAGGCAAGCATTGCGTGACTACTTTGATTTGTGTACGTTACGGCTAGAACGTTTGACAAAAGTCTGTCCATGCTTTTACTGCTTTTCTTTTCCTGCCTTAGTTCAAGTGCTGTGTAGATCAAAAAGATACTTCATCTTATAAATAGATATACATCACATACTTTGCACCCAGAGTAATGAGGAGAGTCATAGTGGAGCAACAATGTACGACTGCCAAACCAAAGATGGAATCAAATGTTGAATGTTTGTTGGATATGAAAGGAAAAATCATTACCGAAATACTTTCAGTTGGCGTAAGACACAGCAGGATCTATTATGAAGTAGAGGCAGACCTTTAAGGGTAAACAATATCAATGTCTTCATTCTTTGGCCAAACGGCCAAAATTTAACCTTTATAAATGTTAAGGAAATATTCAAAGTATTTAATATACTGTCATTAGTGTATGTCTCTCTGCGAGTAACAAAAAAGCGATCTGCAGTTGAATTTAGATGGAAGATAACATGTTTAATTTTGCCTCTGATGTCTGAGGTTTGGCCAGACATTGCGTGGGTTTTTCACAATTATAGTTTTGGCCTCGTAAATTGTCATTTAGAGAAACCGTGTGTGAATAAGAGTAGAAAAGAAACGGTATATAAATACTAAAATGTTAGTGCCAAGACAGCACAACACTGCTCAGTTTTCTGGCAGTAGATACACATTACGTGACGCTTATCTTAAAATCTGTGACATTTTTATCATTCCAGGAGACAAAAAATGATATTTTGCAGGCCTACAAAAACAGTGTGGGGTGAATCCCACTCTCTCTAATTTACTTAGAGTGGACCGAGGAAGAACACAAGCTGGGATCTCTCTCTTAGATCATCTTTTTTACACTAAGTACTTTTTAAGAGGCCTCGAGACTGTGCCGTGCTATTCAGCGCCTGGGTACATTCAAATTGCTTAACCCTTTCGTTTTACAAATAAAACCCGAACCCATGGTGCTGTGAGGCCACTTGAACCCGGACTCATCCTCTGAGAGTTGCTGTATTCAATACAGACGAGAGACTAAATGCCCTTGAGCACAACAGGCACTTTAGCAGCGAATGCACGTCAAGATTTGAATGGCATCATTGTCTCCGAGCCACTGGCAGCCTTGTAGCAATCACCAAAGAACATTGCCTGACTTCTAGGCTTTTTCGTACTTGCCATGGAGCATCCGTGTAATTGCACGCAAAATGTTTTTTGTGTTGGTTAACTGTGATTGAGTGAGTCAGTCTACTGGGAGACCACATTGAGGAGTGGAAGAGATTATGGACTTGCCTCCTGAAGTGGAAAATACGACTAACTAACGACTAAGAGCAAAAATAAACTCAAGGTTGAATTGTTTACTTCTTAAGTCTTACTTTACTTTGTTGTTTACCAGGATTGCACAATTGAGATTCTGAAGAACAACATTCTGCTTTTCTTGATGTGGACAAAAGTCTTTAGCATTTTCCTTTTTTGCTGCTTAAAAAGGTAAACAATCAATAACAAAATTCTTTCAGAATTGGGACAATGCATCCTACACTACAAATTTCAAAATAATCCACCTACAAAATACTAAAACAAAGTTTCTGAGAATATGTACTTGTGCTGAGACCAAATCTTTAAAAAACTAAGACAAAACAATATGTAAAAAATAATTCCTGACCTTGGTAGGAGATACTGCACTGTCTAAACAAAGCATACCGATATTAAACAAAAGCGGTTTGAAAATGGATCCTTGAGGTACTCCACATGAAAATTTGGTTCATTCAAATTGATGGTTTCATATTGTCTGAAAAATAAACCCTATCTTACAGATAAGATTGAAGTACTGAACCAAAAAATTAGCCAACACTTGGCGGAGGTAACTCCAATCCAAACATTATTTGTATAAAACAATCCAGAATGACTTGACTAACTCCGTATTTTGGATCGCTATATTAAGCACACGCCTGCATTTGATACTGCTTATTATAGAGCGTTCTGCATTGTGCTCCAGTGAGCAGACGGAGGAGCTATAGGCAGCAAGGCGTTGTGGTTTGTGGTCTGCAGATTTAGATTCATCTGTGACCTATCAGATGGATAAATAAGGAAAGTGTGCAATTTCAACTGGGTGAGTGTGTATGTGTGTGTGCGAGTGGCCCAAATGCTACCGGTCTAAAATTAAAATCAGGGTTTTAGAACCGTCTCTAATTAAGGTGGGAAGGACCCAACGACTATTTTGAGAGCTGTGGCCATGCACGCCCTTTCCACATGTGTGTGTGTGTGTGTGTTTTTGACACAACACACACAAAACAGAAGCCTTCGACTTTGAATGACTCCGATTAGACGGCGTATTTCTTTCTGGAGGTCTCCTACTCTGAATTTCTCCGATTAGCCAGTGTTTCTCTTTCTGAGCACAAGTTAGCAAAGACTGTGTGCTTGAGGGTGCATACAAATAGCTGAATATGAGAAATTGAATTCCTGCCGTGTGGTAAAAAGTAACAGACAAACCAAAGTGGAATGTTTATGGCTGACTCGCACGAACACAGTAGTCATCTTAGCCACACTATAAAATGTTTTTACACCTCTAATGAGGCAATTTGGTGAATTTGGCCTCTCGAATACTTGATTGGAATGCGCTGGATGCCGACTCGCACATTGTCTCATTGTTTGGTCTCATAACCAGCCTCTGTTTTCTGCTCCTGACCAAAAGCTGCCGGTGGGAAATTTAGTAAGTACAAAAGACTGGAACAATCTTTCCCACTTTCTCTATGAACTATTTGTGGCCATACTGTGCCTTTTGTATTGTTTGGACCATCAAAGCATGATCTTTACAATTAAAATGGATGGACATCTTTTTATTCATATCTAAATCACACAAGACCTAAAAATTTCAATTTGCAACCTTATTTACTTTGCATTTAAATATATATTTTTGTAATCATCGCAAAATATTGAAATTGCTGAGTCTGATTCTCCTTCCAACCCATGAAAAATGAGCCTTCATTTTTTTGCTTCTTCTCATCAATAAAAGACAAACTATCAGCATCTTGATAACCTCAGTTTACAGAATAAAATGATTTAAATAAATAGAAATGATGCATCACAAGGTTGCAAATCTTCTAAGAAAATAAACTTTTAATCTAGCAATTCCTGCTTATCAAAAAGGGCAAACAAGTCATATCCAGGAAAAAATTAAATTGAAATTTCATCTGAACCATTTGTACATATTTCCAAACATTCTTTTCCTGTAGTTCTAGTTTTAATTCTCTAATTGTAGAATGACCCATAAACAATTGGCGTCATCTTAGGTTAAGTTTCCTGTAAAAGCCTCAAGCCACTTTTAACATTTCGCTCGTGTTTTTGGTCAGTGGGAGGAAGTCAATAAGAAGGATATACATGCTTGGGAACATTCAAAAGAGTACAATGCAAACCTTTTGGCTACAATGCATCTCAAGACATAATGGTGAGAAGTATTCACTTCTAGAAGCTTCGAAATGATGAATAGTAGTATATGAAGATTGCAGATTGCGATGTTGATTTTAATGTAATCAAATCCTCCCAAGACACAGATGTGCTATTTATGATTAAGGACATGCTTAAACAATGTATGTTTTTCTTTATCTCGTGTCATTCTTTTAATTGAATGATCTACGGTGAGATATTGAGTTCGTTTAGTCCCGGCGAAACTCTGCATTTGTAATTAACGAGACCGTTGGCTCGCTCACAGTTTCACAATGTGCAAAAAAGTAGACACGCTTGCTGAAAGAAATATGATGATCTCACTGCACATTACGTTCCCCTACAATAGCTCTTTGTTACTTTCCAAAAATAAATCATTCCTACAGTCGCCATCTTTTTTTCCAAAAGTTGTCAGGTTACTCAAAAAAATGGCATAAATGCAGTTAAGTGCTAACCACACCTGCAATTGTGTATTATGAATTAATTGGCTGTTATTAATAACAATAATCCATTTTGAGTGGAAGGGACTGGGATAAGAATAAGAAACAACAAGTGAAATGGTCACTTCACCATAAATAACATTAAAGCCATTACAACTGCCTAAATATTATTGTCTTGTTTTCTTTGTTTTATTGTAGTATTACGGCAAAGTCACTGTTTTCAAAGTAAACAGTTCATTTTCATACGTCGTTTATCATCATCTAATCTGCTTTGTTAATAGACCTGATATTTATGTGAATGAACATGATTGTGTAGAAACAAATTGTGAAAAAGGAAGTGTGTAGACGTATGTTATTGTAACACAGGGGATGAATGGACCATTGTCACACTCACACACATGAAAACACCCAATATAGCCACAGGCATTCCCAATAGTGACAACCATTATATCCATGCATCAGTATGTGCCGGAGACCCAAAACGGGAAATTCGGGGGCCACTGCGGTGAAACGGAGGGTTAGGGAAGTTAGCACTGGCAAGGAAACGTCAAAGTCAGGCATATTTGGAGTAAGATAAGAAGAGACTGGAGCGAAAGGAAAAACTAAAACAACACTGGGCCACTTGAGACGACTATAACACATCTTTGTGTCCTCGCCAAGGTTTAGAGACATTGCAGTGTTTTACCCGACGCCTACGGCGAGCTGTTAAGTGAATTCCTCATCGAGATACGGCACCGCGCAATAGACGTGCGTCTATACGGGGTCATATGACCTTGACCTATCGGGGCAAGATAAAATCCCGCCCTTGTGTGGCATTGGCAGGTGCTCTAATGGGTTGTAAACTCAGAGTATCCGATGTCAGACCTTTGTTTGCTTTTTTGATTTATAGCTGACCGCTTGCCCCAGCTCACATGTGCGGAGGGGCGCCCCCCTCCTCTCAACACCTTTTCCCCCCCACATAAATAAACTGCAGTGCTGCAGGAATGCCTGGGGCCGCCACTCCTCCTGCTTTTGGGATCCTCCCCGCTGATAAGACGATTTCTCTGGACGTCTCATGGACGTGCACGTTCTCATGTCTGGACACACGCTCGCGCACTCAGACACATCTGCAAGGGCTTTGTAGGCCATCTATCCGCGTTGGGCAGGTTCAGCAAAAGGATTCAGTGCGCGGAATGACGGCTGAAAGACTCAGATTGAAAAGTAACGTAAGGCTAGCCAACTGAATTTTCTGTCGGAGTAAGTTGACTTTGAGTGAACAGAAGCCAACAGATGTTAGCAATATGATGCGGCTTCTGCTTTGATGCATGGCACCAAAGTTAAACATCTGACGGATTGTATAGGTGAAAAATCGAATAAAAGGGAATAAAACAACAACATCACGTCTTAATTCGAAATATCACAATGTCTCATCTGTGTTTTTGACCTTTTCCTTTAATTCTTACTGTCATCCAAAAATAATAGAAGAACAGAATGTACATCAGAATGCCAGCTGCATTCAGGATTGATGTGCAGGATTCACTTTTCCATTAAATAATCCTTCTTTATAGTTCCATATAGGTTACTAGGTTTGACAACATATTTTTTCGTTTTTAACGCTGGACAGTGTTTTAATCTAACTTACATTTTATGACAGTCAGGAATGCTAAAATACTTAAATGCTCAGTTAGAGCATTATTTCAAATCATGTCATTTGTAGACTAACTTTGGAAAGCAGATATCCGTACCAACAGAGTGAATCTATTTAACTTAATGGTTCTATAACATGATTTCATTTTTTCAACATTGAGTTAGGGTTCATGTTTAAACCGTTTTCAAACAATCCTTAAAATAAGATGAAAATACACTCCTTCGATTTAAAGGAAAACATCAGCTATTAACACCTATGACAAATTGCTTTAAAAAACATTTCTCCTAATTCACTATCTTTCAAATATTTGTGCCATATCAGTATTGTCGATTAAAGGCAGAAAGAACCAATATTAAAGTGTCAAACAAGCACAATTATACACTCCAACTACAGCACATGTTCAGCAGGCATCTGACTGAAAACAATTTTGAGATCAGACTAATAAGCCAATAATAGTATGGCATTCTTAAGTGCAAGCTTTACCCCGGCTGTCCCGGTTGATGGAGCATCCAAAAAAAGACAAGCACAATGACCTCACAGGATGTGTGTCGTCTAATTTGGGTCGTCACCCAACAGTCGTAACAATGACGACGGAAGGACGACAAGCACGGGTAACAAGTCACAAGGTGACTTCAGTACTTTCTACCACAAACACTGTGGGATTTCCATGCCTTCACATTTCTGCATCTTAACTCACTTTTCATGTGTAGGTGTGTCATAGAACACAATATCCTGTGGGACTTGGAAAGATAAATATATCAGTTGTTTTGCATTTCTTCTTTTTGTATGTACTGTATCTATCCTTTAAAAAGCTGATATCAGTTTGAGAAGCAAAAAGTGGATCGTCTCACTGTACTTTTCCATTACCAATAGAACTATGTTTCTGATGCTTTTATGCGCACCAGAAAATGAATTGAAAATCCAAATAAATCAAACGTTCAGACGTTTTTTGAACTTACAAGACTGTAAAATAAACTCATGCAATTGTGATTCCTTTCACAATGCACGGTGTATCCATCCTCAAGTTCTCTTTCACCCCTCCTTCACGCATAACGGCTAATAACAACAAAGTATTGGAGAAAAGCTCCGCTACACTGAGGGGCACATCCCTCTGAGCTCCTAGCCAAACTTCTCTCCTTCCTCTTTGTTTCTCTCCACCTCACATTGCACTTTCTCCCCTTTTTTTTCTGGCGAGAGCGCCGTCCATCATTCGTCGTCAGTCCCTCCCGAACAAATGCACTTTTCACTCCGCTTATCTGCCTCCCTTCTCTTCCTCCCCCATAGAAGCAGCTCCTCTGCAGCAGTGCATAATTAGACCTAAACACAAGGCTGCACAGGCTCACATCTGGAAGGAGTTTGGACATGGCAGTTTCCTACCAAGACGCCTAAATATTTAGGTTAAGAGTTACTGCGTGTGGACGAGCCTGTGATAAAGGGGTGGGAAAGGGACAGAATTGGGGAGCTGAAGATTTAACAAAAAAAAAAAAAACGAAAACAGGGAAAGTGCCATAAGATGACTGTAGTTCATTGCTGTCACTTTTATAATGCATCATTAAAGCTATGATAAGATTTAAAGACAAGAAAGGAGGGTGTTTTTAACATGATGCTGAATTTAGTGCTGGAGATAAAACATTAGGGCTAAAGGAGGAGTTTAGAACATGGTGGCACCCGGTTGCTTCTTCTGGGCTGGCAAGGAAAACAAACAGTTTTAATAAACAAATCCACATTGGGATTTCCTAAGAGGGTGAGGGGCCTCAGCTGGAATGTTCACGGGGGCCAGCTGTTCTGCGTTATACGTAGAAACAGGCCCCGGAAGCCTTCGACCTGCTCGGCTAGGAGATCCCCAGGAGAGAAGGCCGAAGCGGGGAGGGAATCGAAGCGAGGCTCACCCGAAGCACCTGGAATACTCGGCGCCATGCTCTCAGCGGATTGAGGAATGTTCGAAATAACACGAATACGTACACAGGCCGCATCTTGCATTCCACATCTGGACAAAATGTCACAAAGCTTAATTGGAGGACGGCCACCAGAAATACTTGCTGCATGTGTGACATATTGCGGGAGACAATGTACAGGATTGACAAGTTGATATGAAATATGGCAACATGCTGTCATACATACTACTGAAACACATAAATTACTCCTAAGTACGGGAACATAGTAATTCATTATAATGTGTGAAAGGATTTCAATTGTGAAACTGAGAGACCATTTCAGTAGTGTGTATGAAAGTTAATACCCAATAATGTTCTTTCTGGCTCTCAGAGTTGTCACTGTTTGTACAGGATTGCCATCCAATATTGCAATGGATTTTTGTCCACGGCTCCAATGCGGCATGTTAAGTATTTGTACCAAAACAAGTCAACCATAATGAGTAGGTGTGGCCATGGAAATGATCTTCAATCACCTCAACCACTGCTATTTTCCCTCTCCTGTTTGCAGCAATGTGTTTAGCAGATGTATAATCCTGACTTTATTAAGAGCGAAACATACGGCTCAATAAATGGACCACTGGCTGATTTTAGCTCTCCCAGGGCACAAATCTACTTACTTTACCTCATGTGTTCACTCCAGTCCAACCCTTTTTTTATATAGTGCAGCGACACTACACACACTGCAGGAACAAATAATATTTGAGAGCAACAGTGAAGAAAGCATTACAGCTAATTCTCGTGAGTGTACACTAACACCGCCCAAATATGTGTCACCATTAGATTATGGGCCCATTCTTCAGGCAAGATTGTATGTTTTGGCACGGCCAGCCGTTCTTTCAACTTAAATCCAAATAGACCACACAAACGAGTGCATCCCAGTACGAACATATCCGCCTAAATGGTGCTAAATTATCATGATGTCACGCTGCTCTCACAGGCTACACGTTTCTTTCCTCGGCGTAAGGTAATTGGGGGTAATATTTAATGGAAACAGTCAGCCAGTGAAATGTGTTTGCGTTTATTCTCATGCGAGGGGAGGAACATTTAAAGCGACAGGCTCGTGTCGAACAGGCGGAGCTACATAATGTCGATGAAGATGCTTTGTGCACAACCAGGCCAAATTAGGGACAAAGTACTTCAAGATGACCACTTTGGATCATCATAATTGTTGTGACTCCTCAACACCAACTTATTTTATAAGGTCACAATTGCATGTGAGGCCCTCAATCAAAATATTAAGTATGCATGCACCAATAAGATTCAATATTCTTTAACAACTGTATCAATAATGTCTTTGGAAAGATAACAGTGCACATTTTTCCATTAGCATATTTTTCATTGCAATCTGATGACACCACTTTAAGCATTGTATAACGCAGTATCGTAAATACTGATTCGCTGAACGTATATAAATAAACTCCATTGACACTTATGACTATTTGAGAGCAAACAATAAATATACAATATCATTATATATATGGTCACCATAACATCCAAGTACTCTATTTTCCAAATCTTTAAAGTGCAGAGCTGGATATTATAGTATCGAAACGTTTCCAATATGAGTAGAAAGATTAGTGCAGCTACGCATCACTGTAAATAACAGCAACAATAAATTAACGATTTGAGATTCATTGATCAGACATTCAATTTATTACACTGCTAAATAAACTATATACCCAAGCATACCTACATAAATACTACATCTGTGTACTCAGTACTTTGTGTGTAGTTTTCTTTGACCCCTGAAGATGGCCCATCAATATTGACACCAATGCATATTGGATTATGAAGGGTTGTCAAAGATGTTGTGGTTTAAATAGTACTTTTATAATTAAACAATAGTCTAAAGAAAGTATAGTGACTGAGAAAAGGGCAACTATAAGAAAACAATTGACAGTATATATGAAAAAAATGGTTTAAGAGAAAAGTACTTATTAACTGTGATTAATTTGAAGCTGTACAATCTCACCAGTTGAAATGTTACATTTGTTCAGTTGTTCAGCATCACAGCACAAATTCTGCAGATTGCTACAAGACAAAATGCAATAAACAAAACAAAACAAAAAGATTCTACTCACAAAGTGACAGTTCTGTTGGGCAGCAGGCTGACATCGGGGGGCTCGGACAGCTCCTCCTTACCGCAGCTGACCCTCCGCCCCAGGGGTTGAGCTCCGTGCGTCTTGGAGCGCTCCTCCGTGCAGCTGCAGCCGAGAAGCCCTCGGCACGCCCGGGACGGCCGCGGTCCGGAGGCGGTCAGCAGGAACAGCAGCATCAGTACCAGCCGAGCCGGCAGCGTAGGGATGCCAAAGCCGGGCGCGCTCATTGTCCTGGGGCTGGATCTCAGCTCCATCTGGGGTCAACCCATGGCATGAAGCCTCCAGAGTGGGGACACACTCGCAGCCAATCGGATCCAAAACTGACGAACCTGGACTACTTTTGTCCTCCAGCACAACAGCCCCGTCCCGTTCAAAAATAAATAAATAAATACAGCAATAACAGTCAAACGTCGCTCAACTCAAAAGTCTTCTTATGTCATGTCGCTCATTCGATCCTTTTCCCCTTTTTTGAGTCTGTTTTGATTTCAAATCCAATGTCAAACCCAAACGATTTCTACTCACTGCGACTCCCCTATTAAAACTCTTGGGAGTGTCCACATGAGTGAAGTCCTTTCATAATCCAGCGGCGGATGAGAGTCCAAACTCGGCATTCAAAGTCACACTCACATCTGTATGAGGCAATGAATCGAAGGCAAGAGTGAGGAAAAAAAGTTTCCAAACTTTTTCCAAGTTGTCTTCTGCGCGTCTTTTCTTTCCTTTACTGTGTTTAAGAAGGAGAAGAAGAGGTAAACCAGTTGATGGCTGCTGCAATGTCAACTCCTAATCTAGCGGCTTTTTCCTGACCGCTTTCCATACTCGCCTGGTGCGCAAAAAAAGAAAAGAAAAAAAATGGTCTCCCAGGTCCTAGCGCTTCCCCTTCACATCTGTAGTACAATCCTTCACACTTTTCAGTATAGTAGGTCCCGTCCCAGACGAAAAGTGCATCACCCCAACTTAAAATGAGCACATATATATGTTAAAGTAGCAGAACACACACTTAAAATCAGCCAAAGTTTAAAACGTGCTACAGAACAAAACATGTGCAGGGGTGGGCAAACCATTTTTCTTTGGAAACAAGAAGCACCTGACTGCAATCCACTGATTGCACTGGTAAAACACCAGTTCAATCCAATGATTGCACTGGTAAAACACCAGATTGGTGAATAGGTTTCCTCTTTATGGGTTGGAATGAAAATCCACACTCACCCACCTTTGTGGAATAGTTTGCTCACCCCTGACCTGGCCTTAATTTCATTTTTTTCATGCATTTTCAGGACTGCTTATTCTCACAGGTATGTATGTAAAAGATTGCAAAAACAACTGTTGTAATAATACAAAACAATGAACGTGTATTTTGGAAATAGCCGTCAAAATCCGCATTAACTAAAAAAGCTGGCAATGATTGAGTATTATTAGTTTAAACTAATGGTCATGATGATGGCAATGAAAATACTTACAATGTCCTGTACTTCATTAGAAAGAAATTAATGGCTCCATTTTCTACCCAGCCGTGCCACCATTGTTTTCATCGGAAGGAGATGTCAATGTTTGATAGCATCGCTCATGCAATAAGAGCTGAGCTGCCTGCTGGTGAATAAATATGGAGGGTCTCACTCTACAATGCATTGTAAGTTTGAATTTACATCATGGCTAGAAAGCACAGACTTAAATTTTAGTGACACTTTTGATGTTATTTTAGACTCTTGATATCATATCATGAACGTGTGACCTATGCCATTAGAAGCCAGTTTTAAGCATGCAACATTTGATATTTCTGGCCATATTGACAACAATATACTGGAGTCAGTACGTGAAATGATAAAATAGTAGTGGCAGTGTTTGAAAAAGATTTTTAGGAGACGTGGCCATGAGATTGAGGGGTACATTGACTTCCATATTCAAAGTAAAGACATCACAGTCATGCAAGCTCTAGCTCAGTATAATGGTAGACTGTTCTGACCCTCACAGGTTTGTTATTTCTGTACACGATACTGTACGTGGAGGAGGAGAAGGGCGCATGCTTGCTAATGAAACAGAGGACTGTTTATCCAAGCTGTTAAAAAAAAGGTTTCAAGTGCAAGTTCTACTCCACCTCCACTAGTCCACAAGGCCTAAAATTCTCTCATCTGCAGAAGGCAGTTTCCATTGAAAATGTCACGTCCCGAACTACACATTACATCAAATTGTACTTAATGGCATCCAGACAAACTTTTATGTCGTTCCAGCATTTTATCAATGTACCCCAAAGACTCCCCCCTTTTTTATGGCCAAGCAAGCAGGCAAGCAAGCAAGCAGTTGTTCTCTCTTCCAGTTCCACATCTGGACTTGATTCCAGGTGCTGTGTTGAGAAAGTAGAGCACATCGGGTAGAAGAGGTGGAACTGAAGCTGAGATCATGTCGGGAGATGGGGTGGAAGTTACGCCACATTTTGGAAATGGAAGAGACGATATAAGCGAGGACAGATGATACACGAGACAACAGATGACATGGATCAATGCATCGGGGGTGCAATTCTCATATTGTGGTGTCTTTACTTGGAATATGGAAGTCTTTCAGACAAAAATAGCAACAATATACCCCCTGCCCCAGTGATGTGCTTTTAATTACATTAACAAAACATTGACTAAGACGACAAATCAAGAGGTAACGTGTTGATATTGCGTGTTGGAAAAACAAAGTCTGGCATTTTGACTGTAGACCATGGACTCATTAATTATTTGACTTCATAAGGTCACAGCAAACTGGGGAACAACCTTAACTGATTGCTATTTAATCGCAAGGTACGTAAAAACAAAGAGTTTATCCAATTAGTCAAAGACACAAGGCCGATTCTCCCATCATGGGCCTAAGTATTATTTTATGTAACACATCTTCTTGATCTTCAGAATTTTTTGAATGCTACATGTAATTGTGCAAACATCTTAATTTAGTTAAGTATAGTTAAATACATCTTTCAATATCTGACAATAATTCTAAGAGATGGCCACACACCAGATTCAGTAAAAGGTTATATTGTATTATATGTGGACAAGAAGCTTCACAACATCAAATTCTCCCACAGGGGTAATGCTGCTCTCTTGTGGCTGGGCTTGGTGTGACGGTTCTCCCTAGTTTTTTGAAATATTTTCTTTATGGCAGTCCTACAATTCAACTAGCTTACCCACGTTTTCATTTATGCTATCAAGAAGCCAATTTTACACACAATTATAATATTCCATGCACAGAAATCACACAGAGCTTCAAGTTGTGCAATTTATTAAGTGCCACATGCAGCCAACTGCTGTAAGTGACCAAATACAGTATCATTTTCACACTCAATGTCCTGTGCATACATTATGCATTGTATATGGTAAATATATATTATGGAATACAGCTCAATCAAACAAACATTCAAAAACCTGGTATATTGAAATAATAATCCCTCATAAGCAACACAACAGCAAAAAAAAAGTCAGCAAATACATATTTTTGTCTCCTTTTAAATTCTTTCCACAATGAAATATAGAAAATGTTGCTGTTCTAGCATGAAAAATAACTTGAGTCTGCAAAAGTAATTGTAGCACTATTTTTTCTTCACCTTCTCATTCACACCCGCACACACTTACACACACAAACACACACACACAACATGCAAGAATGCACACACACACATGGCATGGAAAGCAGTGTAGTTCAGATTTGGTCCCTTTGTACAAAACAAACTATTGTTTTATGAATGATTATCCAGATTTTGAAGAGTTGTGTATAATTGTTTGACTTTTTGTACGTTTGAAAATGTGGCCAAAGTGAGCTACTCCTCAAATCCATGGATTCATCGATGTATTTGAAGCATTTGTGACTGTGGGTCACATAGAAAAACATTCTCAAGTTGCCACAAGAGAAAGTTAAGTGAAGGCTAATAATATGGCCAAACACTGTTAAATGTAAAGAGAATCCTGCCTTGTTGATCCCTTCCCACATTCCCATTGTCTGTACACGGGTCCGATGAGGTGGTTTTTGGGAAAAACTCAGTTGCGAGGAGACAGGCTGGATCGCGGCGAGCCAGTGGGACCTTGGTACCGCTGCTTGGCGTGCTTCTCGCAGTACATGGTGTCCCCCGCCCAGAAGTGGCCTCTCATTCGAAGGTTGAGGCCACAGTCTGAGCACGTGTAGCACTCGGGGTGGCGGAAACGGTCGTCCACGATGCGTACGGCTTGTGTTCTGCGCATGAGGACGGCACATTTTTGGTGTTTTTAAATATTCTACTAGATGTCACAATATTTGAATTTCACTGGTCCATATAGTCATGGTATGTGAGTTTTCCTCATGTTTTTGTGATAAAGACATGAACTTTTACTTGTAGACAGTGTTTACATTAGTAGGTTACTTTTTATTTGAGAGTCAAGAACCTTTTTCGTTTTAATAAAATGGTAGTTAAAATTGAAGAAATAGTTTTTGTTCCCAAATTTTGAAAATATATTCCCAAATAAGTGCATCAGTGGGTTTGACATGGTTACCTTCACATTCAGGTCAACATTTATTTCAGTTGAAGTTTTGGCCAAAAGAATACATTCTTCCAATAAAGTATCAATGTGAACTTACACAATGCTTGTGCCGCACTTCTCACAGGTGTGGTATTTGCTGACTCCTCCCACAGGTGAGCTTTGTTTCTGAACATTGGGCGACAACTTTCCCGGGAACTTCAATGCTGCTTCTAGATTCACACACAAAGCCAGGTGTTGAAAGCTTGTTAGGTTTGTGCTTTTAGTTATCATCAGACGCCTTAGCACCTTGGTCATTCACATGAAAGAATCTTATTCGTCTGTAAAATGATTGCCTCTCACATGCATTCCATTCAGCTTTTCACAACATGAAATGCACTCAGGGGTAGGAATTTGGCTTGCGAACATGCAGTTTGAATTGTTTATCATGTATACAGTAACCACTAAATGAAGTTTGCATTGAGGGCTGTGTGAACTTGCACCCATAAAACCAAAAACATAAGCTTTATCAATCTGTGTGTTTCCAACCTTTCTCGTCGGCCTCCAGAACTTCTTGCAGCATTTTAAAGGTGTTGGACTGACGAGGTGCTACACGAGACTCCTTATTCTCTTGGATCATTTTGTATACCTCGGAGTCCTTGTCAAACTTCTGCATGACTGGTTCAGAGCCTGAACTACTGTAAAAGAAATAAGCATTGTTTTGAAGTTGAGATTTTTTGAATACAAAAATAGATTAAAAAAATAGTCACACATATAGTAAGCGGAGGAAATGAAGTAAGGGCAGCAGCTGGTTTTGGAACTTTGCCCTCTTTGTGTCTCGATTAACCAGCCACCAAAGGCTAGAGACAATATTGCATTTGATTGCTGTAACTCACAAAAATGCACCAACAACCTCACAAAGTGGGAGGCCAAATATACACAATATTAAACGTTATTAAAACACCTCCGAGTGGTTACTTGAAGCCTGTCAGTGCACAGCAGGAGAGAGAGTAAGCATTCACCAGGAGGTCGAAGAACACGGCTGCTAATTAATATAGCCAAGGGAACAGTAGCAGTGTTTACAAGCACATTCTTTGTTACCAATGTGAGGAAAACATTTACTTAGGCTTGCACACAAGATTGGGGGGGGGGGGGGGGACTTCAGCACTTTCTAAAACAACATCAATTGAAATTTTAAGTGAAAGACAAGCATGCGATGGCGGCAACTACAACTGTCATAAGAAACTGGGTACACTGGTTGAGCCAGGTGTGCCAAGATGATAATGACAAAGGAAAGCACTCATTGCCCAAGTGAAGTTAGCCTGATGACTTTGATCAGAAATAGAATGGTAACGCAACCCCTGTTTGTAAAAAAGCCGTGACTCCTTTTGTGTCCAGAGTACAAAAGATAGAGTCGAAAGAAAAATACAACAGTCACCGTTTTATTTATCTAGTCGACAAAGCGTGTCGGTGAGTCGTGGGGTGATATCTACTTGAAATCATAATGGAAATAGATATACAATGTAAATCTCTCCGGTCTTTCCCTACTCTGACATGTCAAAACCTAATTCTTGAAAAAAGGATGGTCCAAGGTAAAAATCACTTCTCTCAAGGTCATACATCACACGCCGTTTTTACAAAAGGGGTGTGGCTGAAACTAGAAGCCAAACAGACATGACAACAAAAATACAGGCAAAGCAAAATCTCAAGAGGCTTTCCTGTCTATCTGTGAACATGGCTCGAATTAAAAACAGACCACGAATGCCCCAAAGCCCAAATCCTCCACACGCTCGGCTCCACCCTCCGTAAACTCCATTTCCTTTCTTTATGGCAGCCACCATCTCTTCTGTCATGCAATTTCAAAAATTAGTGGAAAGTTGGGGTTAACCAGGAGGAAACAAAAAAAAAAAAACAGCAGATCAATGCCAAAAGGCAAGTATAAACAAAATATATATATTTGAAGAGTGAAAATGTGGGCAATATTTTTATAAGTTTCATGTTCTCATGCAATGACAACATCATAAACAGTGCTGCTTAAAATACAATATATAAAAAGATAACATCCTTATATACTACAATGAAGTAAACATCTTGCATTTAAAAATGTGGAAAAAAAATAGACTTACCTCAGACAGTAAAAGTGAACCAAAACTACAAAAGCAACACTTTATCCTGCTTACTTAAGACGCATTAAAAAAGCACACATTCAACCAGATGCACAGCAGACACCTACAGTATGTAGTGCAAGCAAGTCTGAGGAACAAAATTTGACTGAAAGGTGTGTCCCTGGTCTTCAACCCATTGGCCGAGCTGTACAAATGGGTGGGTAAACGGCCGTCACAGTGCTTGCGATTGGCCGAGCAGAGGAGGAGAGGGGCTTGGTGTGCATGATAAGGGGGCTCCCAACTCGAGGCCAATTAGGGGAAGAAGGGAAATCCGATTTTTGGTGAACTTGGGTGATTGCGTCTGAGTGCGTTTGCTGACACATCAGCTATGGTTACTCAACTCAGGGCCAAAGTCCAAAAAAAAAGGTCACTGAGCTGAGTCAAATCAAGCTCATCAGAACTAGTGAGGCAAACTGTGCCATGTAGGTGGCACCCTGATGTCTTTTCCAGGAATTAACAAAGCGCTTCAAAACACGCACACACACACGCAGAGAGAGTGAGCTGCATGACTTGTACACTAAATGGACACATTAGTCTGACAGGCCACTTGCAGTTTTATCACAGGCCTTTAAAACAAGGGAATAAGTATGCTACGACGACACAAAAGGAATGCCTGTGGCTCTTGTTACAACCCAGAGGAATTTTGGATATGGGAAACATTTGAAAATCTACTGTGAGGTTGCAGTAATTCAGTCCGAGTATGACTGCTTTGGAACCAGCTGTGGACTGAACAATGGCGGAACAATAAGGACTACCGCAGTTCCGCTAATGTAACTTTGAAGAAGGCATAAAAGCCCTCATTCACTCACTGTGTAGGAAACTTAACCTTGTCCAGTTAAGCCATTTTAAATGATCGAATACATGAAATATGTATAAGTGCTTTGAACGTACAAAGACAGATCATCGAATGACGTTGATAAAAACCGGACTTTCTGGACCGCCACCCCACTATAAAAACTAAACCATGTCAGTGACTATTCAGCACAATTGTGAAATATTTGGATAGATGGGAGGGACAGTGGTACATCAAACAGACTGAGCTATAGATATGCTGGCTCATGGTTGAAAGTTTATTTTTTTAAGTACAGTGGTATAGTGCTTACCTGCGATGAGGGGACATGGACACATCCTGATCAATATGGTTGTGAGGCGAGTAGCGTCCCGGTGGAGTCGGGGTTCTGCTGGACAAAGAACTATTTCTGTAGTCTAGAGGAGACAAGTCCTGTAAAAGAAAGGCCATTCAAAAGAGTGTGACAGCAGCAGGAACATCCAAATTAAGTAATACGTGAACAGGCAAATTACATGTTAGTTATTATCATGTATTCTGTAAATATTTCTTTAGCACAGATCAAACTGGGTAAATAACTGTAAGAGCCCACAAGACAAGGCCAGTGACCTTTAGCTCACACCATGAATTCTTTACTACCCAGTTAAACATTCATAGTAACCTAGACGTCAGCATTTGTTTTATTTTGCTTAAACTAGATATTACAGTAGTGACTCAGTATCACGGTGATACTAATGATCGTGTGGCAACAGATTATCAGCATCAACTTAATTTATCTTAATAGAAAGGTTATTTGTAGATGGATTTCAAGTACAATTAATCATGAGTTTCAAAAAGTAGACTAAGTCAGTGGAATACAGCAGATAAAGTTTTTTCTGTATAGTGTAGTTGGACAGAAGAGGGCGCCTCATACCCAATAGAGACAAAAGAGCCTCGTACTATACCACAATGGGTGGAGGTGCGAATTACTACTGTTTTTTATGGCAGCTGTTCCACGCAGAAACCAATGACGCTGGGTGACAGCATGAGCAAAGGTCGGTTGCCTAAGCCATAATTATGTAATAACAGTTTGAGTAAATTGCCTGGCAGCACACCTGAACCAAGTTTGCGCAGAACAAGTTTCACTTTTACAGGTATCCACCAATAACTTGTCAGTGTCATCCACAAATAGACTTGACCCCACTTGTCGAAAAAACAACAACAACAAAAAACGACTCACAGTATCACTAAATGAGTATTTCATTGCCTACTTTCAAAACTGGCCATCTAAAAAAAAGTCCAAGGTTCAATCTCCACACCTCATTTCCAGTAAGGAACAAGTTCCATTTCCTGGCACAGATCTTTAGGTTGTTTGTGGCAAGGCCATCAGCTGCTTTCAATCTTTGAACAATCTTTTTCTCTCAATTGAGAGTAATTGTCCTTTGTGAAAGAGCACAACAGTAGCAAGTGCCATGAAAAGCACTTACCAAAAACAAGCATAGGTTCATCTCCCAAGGATAATCCACCCCTAAAAAAACAACTGCAGGCTCACAAAAATCCCTTATTCCATATGATCGGAGTACAAAAATGTAGAGGCACCCTTTTTCCTCTCCTGCTGTGAACGGGGTATATGCCTGACATTCGTCTGAAAGACGCAATAAGGCCACACCGTGGTGCGGATGAATCCTCACTAATGCAAACCAATCGCACATTATGTAACCGTCTGGCTACTCAATATGAATCTTCGAGCTCTCCAACAGCGGCAATTTTTCCTCCCTTAGTAAGAAATCCGGACAGTGATCTATGAGACTCAAGAGGAATGTAGCCCAGTAAAGAAAAACAAAAAGGAGGAAGAAAAACAAACCAAAATGCCTCTGTAGACTTTAATTGCAGTAAACACAGTACATCTGCTAAGTACTTTAGATTTGACCTTAGCATAACACATTGAACATCAACTCTTCGGTCCACCATGTATATCAATAATCTCAGAACTACTACCCACTACAAGAATACCAGTTATCACAACAAAAACCCCACAAATACATTAAGTATATAGATGAAAATCATGACCCAAGTGTACATTTGACAGTAGTAGTCTATAAAACCAACACCAGTGGCAACTCTAATGGGACCATTAAACACAGACCATGTATATATAACATCTCTGCGGTCTAAAACTGGTACAAATATAGAAACATTATATATAGTATCTACTAGAGTGTTAAGGAAGACAAGATTGGTGTCAACAATTTTTATTAAAATGTTTTATGTTGGTTTTAGTTCTGCCCAATATGTTTTAAAAGAAAACCTGTCATAACCCTTAATGCCCAGGAAGCCTTTTCCATAAACAGTAATCCCAGTCAACATATTACACTGATTTTAGTCAACCATGTTCAGGACAAAATAAAGATGAATCAAATAACCCTAACTAAGTACTATTACATGTGTGAACAGAGGCATTTGATACAATTGGGATGGACAATATTAGCTGTACTGTTCCAAGAAAAAATACTGTTTCAGTGTGTACTGTTCCAACTCTTTCACCCAAACTCACAATTCTGCAAATCAAATTTAGATAAAAAATATGGCAATGGATGGCCGATAACGCTTATTAGTATATTCCAATAAACCTAATACATTGTGGTCTATCATTGAATTGAAGCCTTGTGTGACTGTTTTTTGTTCAAAAGCAAAACAAGTCTCTGATTATTGACCAGATCAAGCGACAAAAAGAGGAAACAGCAAACTCAAATGAGAGCAGCTGTTTCAGATCAAGGCCAAGAAAGATGCTGGGGATAATGCCAGTGGGGGGGCCTTAGGTCTGGCTCCAAGCAAGCCACTCGGCATCATCATTACCACCCCAAAGATTCAATTACAGGGCAAAGGCAAGCACATCACAGCACAGATGCTGGAAAAGTTTTCTATTTGGGATAGCTGGCATTGCCGTTAACCAAATCTGTTCATCCACTGTCTCGCCAACCAAAGTGACGGATTAACCTCGATGAAAAACAGCTACTAACCAGTCCAGATACTACACCAATACTTGTATTGATGATTATGTTTCTACAGGGTCTTCAATAGAAAGCTTTTCTTTGTTGGATGACTCGAACAAAAGGCCCAAGACTGGAATCAATCGACTGTCACTGATTGACCCCACCTTGTAATTATGTCTTTCCGTGCCCACATTCTAAAACTGAGGACTCAAAATACCCTAAAAGTATTGGGTTATGTTACAAATGAATCTATGGCATAATTCACGCCAGGTTTTTTATTTTTCAAGATTTATACTAATGATACTAAAATGATTTGATTAGTTTTGTAATAAAATTAGAATAGTATTGGACAATTACATACTGGATGGAAAAACTGGTTTGTACCCATAAATGCTGTGTGTACAAGTTTTCAAATGCACACTATTACACATTTGAGGGTAATTTCCAAATACTAATGTAAACAGGATTTACATAAAAGGCTTATAATGATGAAACACGGTGGCAAAACATGGGATTCTTATGCGATAACTAAACTGGTAATGTTGAACTAGAATTTTATAAGCAAATTCAATGAAAATATCTGCTCAACAATTCCAGGAGCACCAAGAATAAAAAAAAAAAAAGATTTTGCCCTAAAGTGTAAAGTAATAAAGTAAAGTCACTTCAAGGTAAATCTTTCATAATCTATTCTAAATATATATCTTTGGATCAAGCAGACACACTATAAGACATTCATTAACAAGGAAGAAAGTGATCTCAATATACATAATTTGTTGACCACACACATTGAGGCTACCCCTGACGTAATTGTGTACCATGTGTAAAAGATTACGGACCATGTGAACAGTAGAGACAAAAGGAGGATGGCCGATATGTCATAAATTCATAATAGAAGGCTGGAAGGAATGTATCAAAAAGGATTGTTCAAAAATAGACGTTGCACTGGAATTACTAGTATGACAAATGCAGTAAATACTTGCCGACTACTGATAAAAACAAAGTACTTTGATGTTTTAGGTAGGGCCGGCTATTGTTCAAAAATACAAATTACTTTGATGTTTTAGGAAGGGCCGGCTATTGTTCAATCGAGCATACAAGCAGAATAGATTTAACTAGCAGACTTTTATCGTATATGATGCTCAGAAAAAGAAATTTGATTAAAGTTCATGTTCAATGGAAAAACACAAAGCTGAAAAATGGTGAAATACTGTAAGCTGGAAGACATAAGACTTGCCTTACATCAGGAGTAAAACAGCTTTTCAAATGTAGTAGCCAACAAGAACAATGTGGTAGGTCTGTGGCTTTTCAAAGCGCCATAACGACGTGTGACATCACAGGCAACCATTTCAAGGGAACTTATGTGAAAGCAAATCACAAAGACTGGCACAAATTAAAATTAAACTATGTCTTGTTGGATCAGGCCGAAAAAACAATTATGATAAAATATACTGTAATCACAGTCATGGTGGCATTTAACAACACAGGCTAAGTCACAAACCGCTGGCACAGAAACACTGAAGTTATACATTTAATTCTTGCACCAACTTTTGGAATGTTGACACATTGCTTAACCACCTTCATAAACAGCAGCAGCTTGTAAAAGCTCATCTCTACTAGCCAACACACGCATATAAAACTCTAACCCCCCCACCCCCCCCACCCCCTCCTCTTATCAAAAGTGGCCAAATTCACTTTCCTATTCTAAAAGGTAGAGAAAAAGAGACAGTGATCAAACGCTGCTTGCAAAATGCCACAATGGCTCTTTCTCTTAGAATATTAGAAAAGGGCTTACACAACCTAGTCACAGAGAAAACATCCAATGACACTGGCTCAAATAGTCCCATAGTTAACAAAGTGCCAACACAGCATCCTCATTATAATAAAACTATAACTCGGGTTGCTTCCGTACATGTGGCAATCCGGGTAATGCGACAAAATATAACTACCTCATAGTGGAGTCTAACCATAATGAATGCTTCAAAGAAAAAAATATTAAAGTAATAAATGAGTAGTATGGCTCCCAACAGACGATTGATCACGACTCATCAATAGCGGAGACATGTAGAGGTAAATACGGGATTCCTAAAGGAAAAGGAAATACATTAATGCGCATGTTAGTACAAGTAAGCGCCAACACTTTTTTTGATACAAAGAGCACTTCTTCACTTCAACAGCATCTTGACTTAGTAATTTGGAGCTATGCGTCAAATACAGTTTACTTCCCTAGTTTCCACATCATCCCGCAAGCAACCCCCGCTTCAAAAACTGGCCACACAAGGAAAAGCCTTGTAATACACAGCGAAACCAGCACCAGTTGTGCACCGCCTTGGACCATCACAGCCTCTATTGTACACAGCATTTTCTCAGGATACCCTACACTCTGGAAAATGGGGGATCCTATTGCGCACATCCCGCTTTGCTTACCAAGGGATCCAAAAGAAGTGTGGAAAAGCCTTTTAAACACTTTTCAGAAAGGTGGATAACCTGATATAGTCGTTCCCTTCACCTCGAGGTCAGGACAGAGGTCCTTGTCATGGAGCCTCCACAGCTCACATTGACTGAGGTGCAGTGTTCCTGCCAGCCCAAGCAGCATAATGTAGACGGCAACCAAGGCAGGCCTCTTCCCAGCCAGTTCCCCATGGGGCTCTTTGAAAGAATTCAACTCACTAATCACAGTGGTGCAGTAGGACGCGAATCATTTTAAAACCCCAGTTGACAACCTTTATGGACTAGGGTCAGCCAAAACTCATAACTCATCCACCAGGCTAACTGATAGTACACACTGAAGCTGTCAAGTGTAGATGGCAGTCAGAAATTACATTTCATATCATCTTACACGGCAGGAAAGAGAATCAAGGGGGGAAAAAGGCATTGTAGTGCGCAAGGCAAAAATCTTAAGTTGCAGTTCAGTTAAAAAAAAAAGATCAGAAGCAGAAGCCTGTAAAATTCTGACCCTTAAAAAGTTGGTTAAATGGTTGGTTCTTTTTTTTCAGTGGATAAATAATGCTAGACTTATATTGAATCTTTGAAGATTAATTTCTGGCACCTGGGAAATTATTGCTCGCATCAAACAGGCTTTCCATAGATTGACAAATGTGTTGGTAAGCCTCTTTTAATGAAATAAAATCCATAATGGTCGCTAAAACAACACGAAATCTGATAAACACATCCTGAAAATTAAACAGTCATAATCAGCTATTGCTTTTGAATTAATTATGGGGTCTTCTGTTCGGAAAAATTGTGTAAGAATTCCCAAACTGAGAGGCAAAAGTTAAACAAATTGCAATGACATCTTTATATTACTAATGCAAGTACGTTCCCCGACTCAAACCGCGCATAATTCTGAACACATTATCGGCTTTAACCACTGAACTTTCTGATAAAATAATCTCCTCAAAACGAGCATTAAAAACACATTAACTATGACTTAAAAAGCCTACAGGCATTTATATTATCATGTTAAAATTCCTGGCAGCAAAGCATCATTCTCGTCCACTACTTTTAACCCCAGGTAGTTCCATCGTCTCCCTTTCAAATCCAACCCTCAGGCACCCAAGTGAAAATCATTTATCTCGCCCGTGTCAGCATTGAACGGCCTTGAACGGATACAAGACGCCTTGTCAAGTCTTTCTGCCCTAAATCCACTTGGAAAATATAAAACAAGCCTCAAGATTTTCAGATATCAGGAAGGTTTGTACATTCGCTGAAGTCTGCTACAGTATGTAATTACTTTTGGACTGGACACTGCTGTAAATATAGGGATCATGTCTTCATGTTTTGAAAGGAATTGTCACCATCATGCAAACGTGGCGACAAACCTCAATTTGTTAAGTCCTCTATCTACTCCACACTTTTGTACTTATGTGCATTGTAAAAGCTGCGAGTGAACAAGAATTTTTCAGCAATAGTTTCCAAAAAAACAAACACATTTGGGAGATGAAGCATCAAACTGGAATTTTCTTGGGGTTAGACTCAAATGTTTTGAAGTTCAAACCTCTGCACATTTTTTAGAGCATCATTAAATGTCCACAAGAGTTATAAAAAGGTTTGAAATTCCTTCTGCCATTACCAGGGGTCTTGTATGTTTTTCCTGTTCTGTCGTCTAACAAGTTCAGTCTTTAGTAAGTCCAAGCCAGCACGCATAGCTGAAATAACTTCCAATGAACTTTCCCACAACATTTTCTCTCTAAAGCTCAGTAAAGGCCGTGCAGATGTCTGATTCTCCAACTTTTTGGTTTTGTTGCTGGAACTGTTAAAAAAGCCCAATCATGTTTACAAATTGTAACTATGGTTCTATAAATCCCATATGACTCTGGCGGTCAGCAGGGATAAAATAAAACAAAATCCATCCATCTGTTAGTCACTGGTGAACTGAACTGGCTGACATTGGGCAAAGCGGGTTGGTTCCTAAATTTTTCTGTAGTCAATCACTGTGCATACATTTATAGACATCTTTGGAAAGTTTGACAAAGTTAGAATACCATTAATCAGCAATCACAAGAATTCCTCATTCAGGAAGGGCTACTGCTATACAAAGATTCAAACTCAAAAACGTTGTGCATTCTCTTTAAAAAAAAAATAATAAACCAAATGTATAATGTTCAAAAACCTACCTGTGAAAGTGGCCTGGACATTCTATAAGTCTTCTCCTCTGGTGACCATGAGCGCAGCTGGACACTATCACATAAAGAAAGCAAGTAGTACTGTAAGAGTTGCTCGTATATTTGGCCTGTGGACAATACAGTCTATTAAAATACGACCATTGGGGTATACGTGCATATTTTTACAGTTGAATAAAATTTTGAAATCAAAGCATAGGTCTTTTATGAGCAAAGAGACCAACATCATTACTTTCCCAACAAATGCATATGCAAAATAAGAAATCCATGCATTAAAACATAAAAAAAAAAAAATGGGCAGACTTTTTTTTTCAGGCCAAACAATCATCTGTTGCCTTGTTAAGTTGTTGTAGAGAGTCAACAAATGGCAGGCAAACAAAAAGTGTAGCGAATGTTCCACATTCTGCTTTTGTTAAAATGCATGCACATGGTGGAATGTGATATCCTATGCATATCCTTTGTTACTAGCGTAAAAGCTTGTTGGTCCACTTTGTTATTCTCATAGCTACTGACACTGGATGCTGCAGCGTCAAGCGAGCACTTTGTCCAATTTTAATCCTATTCAATTTGTCAAACAGAACACTTTTCACAAAGATACAACGACCCTTGGATGGAAGCGGCTAATTGAGCTTTGAATACATAGATCCAAGAACTACATTCTACCAGACTACGATCCTTTGATTTTAATTTAGCGCCAGCTCATGCCCATTAAAAAAAAATTAAGATTAGGGGATGGACTACCTTTTGTTGATGTTGGTCTTTCCATCAGGACTGGCAGGTGGTAAAGGTGAATATGGCACAGGTGATAGAGATGCAGGGCTGGATATACTGTACTCTCTGTAGTTTTGGTTTTCATCTCGACTCCCTATAACTGCTTCCTACAAAGCAGCCAAATGGAAGAAATTATTTCAGTGCATCAAGGTTTTACATGGGTGAAATGAGTTATTAAGTCACTCAATTAGCTCACTTTAAGCCTATTTTATGATTTAGAAATTAAATCAAGAGAGGTTTCGTGGCATATTTTTCAGCAAAAAAAAAAAATCTCAGATAGAAAGATGACAAAAGTAGCGAAAAAAATAAATGTAAAAAAAGTTTTACCTGAAAGCGTCCAGTAAGTTGTTCCGGGGTACTGATGCCATTTGTTTGCTGAGGGCTGGAAATTTCAATCCTTGAGAGACAGAAACCCACAGGATTAACATCGATTACATGGGGAAAAACAATCAGGGGAAAAACAAGAACAAGTGGTTTTATATTTGACAGCTGTTTTACGGACATTTTTCATGTTAGCTTTTTGCCAATGTAGTTAATGTAATTGTAAAAAATATATAAAAAATAACATATGTTAGGCATTGTATAGTTTTACTGACTTGGATACCGTTTAAAAGTCAACTTTTTCTCATTGCTTTGTATAATGTTCATGCAAAGTTCCTGGCATGTGACAATGTCTCTTTCAAAAATATTCCTCTGATGGCTCTTTTCTTTCCAACTATTGCAGTCCCTTTTGCTTAACTTGAATCAAAACACATTCTGCAAGCAATTTGATGATTAAATTTGAGGGGGAAAAAGAAAAAAAAATGGGCAATTTGGTGGCCAATTCAAACACGCAGTGCCCCCATAGCCGCAGGGCCAGAGTATGACTGGCTCTTGGTCAAGCCTGAGGTACTGTAATGAGGCACACAGGAAGGCCTGGATGCCTGTGGTAAATCACGCAGAAACACACCCCCTCTCGTCGCCTAGGCTTGCAATACGTCGTGTGTAGGAAAGAGATGACAAGAAAAGGAAGAAGCACAGAAGTTGAAAACTATTTCTCCAGAGGCCATTGGAAAAAATGTTGCTGCTTTGAAATGGGAACTGCGTGACGGAGATTTTTCTCCTTGGCTTTCGGCTTTGGCGTGAAGTGACAAGCGAGGGTCAAGAGACAATCATATGCATTTCAGGTTCTAGATTACATCAGTGTTGAGTCTCTGAGCACTGACCTCTCCATTATAAACACAAAAATGCCTTTGACAAAAAAAAAATGCTGACCATGACTTTCCAATATTGATGTTATCTACAAAAATCAACCAGGACTCGACTTGCTAAGATAAAGTCTTCAAAGCGGATTTCAAGGAAGCGGCCTAAGGCAGATTCCTTAGAAGTGTACTTGCAAGATTACCTCCCCCTCTCGGAAATAATTGTTCATCATTAAAATGATAATGACACCATTCCCCACCAAGCATATATTCCACTATCATCATATTCGTAACCTTACACTGAAATAGCAACAGATTAGAAAAGTTCATAGTTATTTCAACAGAACCAGAATAACGAGAATTCCGTTTAAATATCGAAAATGTCCATGAGAAAATATGATCATTAAAAAAAATGAATCCCAAAAGTACTACCGTTATTCATACTGGATTTAAACAAACTTCGAAATAAGCAAAGCACGTGCCTGACAGCTTTTGAGCGTCTAATTGCAACCAATTGGAAGGCAAACTGATTTTGCAGTTGTGTGGGAAGACTGTGACAAGAAATGGAATTTAAGGGAAGACCTTTGGTTAAATTTCCAGCCAAAAGCAGGCCTTACTAAAAAGGAAATTTCTTTAGGTTTCAAAACAGACTTGATGTAAAAGTAGAGAAAACAACAACAATGTGGCTCCAATTCAAACTGGTATTTCCCCCTGATTGCAATCGCTTGTTATGCTTTTGCAGTGTTTACATAAGAAAAACACAAAACAATTTTGAAGAAGACAAGAAGCGGCACTAAACTGTCGTATAGGAATGAAATGTTTATGTACTGAAATAACTGAGTATGCATTATCCATGTACTTTAAGAGCTAAATTCAACCACAGGAATGCAGAGATCATAATCCTTTGATTCACGTTGCATACCTCTCCACCATCAGCTGCAGCTGGTTCTTGGAGTTCTTGATTTTGTTCTGGGCCTCTGCATTTAGCATGTCAGCAGTATTTTCCCCATTGATGGCCAAGATGACATCACCTGGTTGGAGAGTTGCCTTGTCTGCTTTGCTGCCTCCGTTGACCTGTTGAAAATATGAAAAATTAAGATGAGCCCATCTACCACTCAAATTTGATTAATGGGTTGTTTTAAAGATGACTTGGTAAATTTAGCTTCAGCCAATGAATATCAGATAGATCTTCGTAATGTCTCTTTCTCTCTTCATCCATCTTTTGACAAGGTTTCTATTTTTTGGACAATAAAGTGCACCAGATTAAAAAGGTGTACCACGAATGAGCTGCTTTATTTTAATAATAATAGTTTCCAGAACTATCTACTAATCTACTTGACAAATGACAATGAATTTCCCATAAGGCCCACCCACCCATGAAGTTTGTGTCGAAAATCGTAAATGCAAAAACTGGCAGCGAGAGAGAGAAATCGATTTTCTGAGACAAATCATACTCCATAGATAAAATCCACGTGCCTCATCCAACAGTCTGTTATACTAACTGTAGAAAAGGCATCAACAGTAATAGCGTACATTAAAAAGGAAAATGTTGGTTAACAGTGCATTTCATGATAGACATAATTTTGGAAATGTTCCTAGTGCTGCAGACTTTATGGTTTGACCTTTGCAACAAAAAAGACAGTATGCCAAAGCCAATGCCAAGGCACCACATCAGTGAAAATTCTACTTTGAAGGCAACAAACTCTGGATTCAGTTTTCAAGACACCCAAACCACATTTACCCACACAAACGAACACACACACACTTTAATACAAAAGCAAAAATCACAGGCTTAATTACCCAAGCTTTAAAACTGGTGGACTGCCATTTGCAACGAAATGTGCTTATTATGAGACCAATCCTCAAGCTCACAATTATGAATAAAGGGAGGAAGGAAAACAAAGAATGCAGCACACTATTACTGTGTGAGCTTTCAGTTTCCAGAGAAAAACGCCTGTACGCAGAGAGAATGCCAGTCACTTAAGCCAAGTGAGATGAGAGGGCAAAGGAGCCATGCCTATGGCTCTTCAAAAGGCAATTAAGTGTTGCTGGGGTGACTCACAAAAGGAGCCTGTCTTTACTGATCAGGACAAGCCTGGATTAACATAAACTAAGTGCAACTTGGATGAGCTTTTTGCAAGTCTTTGCCTAAGCGGAACAACAACAACAAAAATCACTATGATGTAGGCATACATGAATAAAAATGAGTGTGTCCGCGACAGTGTCAAGTGACAGCAGATTAACAGCCTGAGCCTGATAGCTTCTCAAATGCAGATTGGGTGGTGTAGGGCTATTAGTCAGATGGGACATTACCAATAACTACAAGGCTCTGTTGCTCTCTCACTGCAGTTTCTGTGCAAAACATCAGAGTAGATGTTTGATATTTCAGACAAGACAAAACACTGGTTTTGTTGACTGGCCAGTGGGAAGATAATTTGATCCAGAGCACAATATTTATGTACAGCTACAAACAACTTTCCAGGAGGCCAAACAAATGTTTTTAGAGTCAAGGTCAGTGGGAAGGAAATTTGGAGTCTTGCAAGCATCACCTCTGCCACAATTTTCTACCAAAATTATCATTTATTTTAGGGCTCACCTGATCAAATGACTCTTTATCCACCCAATTTGAAGAAAGTTATGGGAACATTATAGGCATATAAATAGGTAATTTAAAAAGAATGCTTTATACAGTTGTGCAGCAACAAAATAAGGTAGCAAATTAATTGTTTAAATAAGGTATTTTACATAAACTTGGTCACCCAATGCAATACATTTAGATATATTTTAGTTGTAATTTGTTTACTTCTAGGTTTCTTTCAACAGTGTCAAAATAGTCTGGATTACCAAAAAGATCAGCCCAATTTGCAATGAATTTCGATACAGTTTCTGATCGGCTGCATCCATACTTTAGTTGCTAAAAAAAAACTACTGCGGTTTGTGGGCGTAGGATGCACATATGGGCTTCCAAGTCTGAAGACTGTGGAGCAAATATGGAAAACTAAGTTTGTGCAAGAACTACTGTTATGTGGTACGTGCATGTTATTGAGGAAAACAAAGCCTATCCGTCTTTAAACCCATTCAACTGTACTCTCCAGAGCAGGAACACCTCAACTTCCACTGTAACTGTAATCAGCGATTTCCTTCTAATGTAATCTACTTCCATTCTATTCTAATGACTTTGGTATGCGAGGAAATAGGTACGAAGCAGCCCGTGGATGCAAACAAAGACAAGAAAAGGACGTAGCGAGGAGGAAATTGACTTTGCATGGCATGCCATTACAGTCTGTGTTTTGACAAAAACAGAGGATACGATTTGATAACGCAAGAAGAGGTTCAAGAGCAGGGTGGGTCTGGACAAATACCTTAGATACTGTTATGGCCTTTTTGAAGTCCCTTCCTCCAACTATTCTGAAGCCCCATGGCGATGGACCGATCAGGTTTACAGTCAGTGCCATTGATCAGGTTGGCACACACTCTTGAGGACCTGCGATTAAAATAGAGACTATTTAACAAAAAAAATGGAAAACTTAAATGTGGACATGAAGGTTTGAACAATGGCTATCAGATGACATCACTTGATATTTAAAACAAAGCGAAGATACCGAACTTTGAAAAATGCTTTCATCCCTACCACTTTCAGTTTCACTAGACTTAAATCCCTTTGACATGAACTGCATAACCACATCAAACAGGAATGGGAGGAATCTGGAAATGAACTGGGAACACATGACTAACATTATTTAAGCACCTGCAAAGGCAAGTTGTTTCTATAAATCTGAATGGACATTTGAGACAAGGAAAATAACTGCATGTTGTCAAGGGGCTGGACTGGAGTGTGTTAAATTTAATATACAGTAGCCATGTACATTTTATTGACCTGTGGTTACATTTTTTTGTGGTTGGCTGATATACACCGTACAAATACATACAATATTTTAAAAAAGAGGCAATTAAAACGTTATATTTTAAAGAACTTTCTATTTTTTACGAGTACTGCTCACTGTATTTTATTTATGGTTTTTTCCAATTTAAGTGCGTCTCAGCTTGTCAAACAATAAAACATCAAGGGTATTCCCCCAGTAATGTACACCTCACACACGTGTTTTATAAATTATTTAACTCTACACTTCCGGGAACTCAAAGTGAGGCAATGATTACAGTGATTACTACACGAATCCCATTATCGCTTTGGAGAATATGAATAAAAAAGCTTACCATTAAAGTTTGGAAGAAAATGAGGAGCAAATTACTGTTAAGTTACTTAAGTGATGCAGAAACCATTTCTCAAATTTTCCCCACATTACAGAAGCACGTTTAATTGTTCACATATTACAATACTTATCCAAGACGCAGTTCAGGGAACAAAGAATAGATTCACTAGACTTGCCATAACAAGACTATTTATTTGGGGCTGTTCAGACTAAATCAAGGAAAAGGGAGCTCAAAATTAATTTAACAAAAAGCACACAGACAAGCTTTGAGCATAAATAAACTATTTTTAACCTTGAACTGTGTAAAAATATGCATGTGCAATGTATATAGGAAAGTAGCCTTTTGTCCCAGTAAGTAAAAAGCAGGCACCTATAGCTGAATGTGGCTTTAAATTACACTTGCATATGGAAAAGTGATGAGGTGTTTGAGGAAACAATCTTCTGACCAAGCACCAAAGCCCTCAGTTAGATAAAAAGCAAAACCATAAAAAGGGGACTTGTGTTCTAGTGACATCTGGCTATAACTGTCCCAAAACTCTGGCCAGAACTCAACACATTCAAACAATAGGAAGAATTCTTGTCATGAAATCATCATTTGGCGCACTGTCAGCATCAGCTGGGCCACACTGTGAAAGACTCAAATAGCTAAATAAAATGTTCTGAAGAACTCCAAGGAAAACGGAATTGTATTTGGCCTTGAATATGAGAAATCATTTCGATTTCCCATCATATGTAAAGATCAAAGTGTATGTTGATCATCAGTTTGCTCTCTTTGTCTACTGAGAAACTCAGTTGCCATGTGTAAAGTAATTTATTTATAAAGAACAGAACAGCAAAGCTATGAGAAATGTTAACAAATTGTTGCTTCAACATGCAGAGAGCACCTCGGGGCTTGTACAAATAAGACTTTTTTTCAGACTGATATTGATGCAACTTGATTTGAAAACAGGCCGTCTCTGTGCATCAGAACATTTTCTATAGTCATACAGTGTTTAGAGCCAATCATTGCACAGTAACTTGAGCAAATGAAGTATTTATACGAGAGCATATCCTTGGGAGTCAGCTTGGCTGATGTCCAACAAAAATACAACAGAAACCACAGCTAAATCCTATTTGTTGGGACCTGTAATAGGTGCTGAATGAGACTAACTTGCTAGGACAAGTCAGTGGATGAATGTGTCATTAGCAAGAGTTCTAGGATGATAATGCATGCATGCATTCTTCAAGATCGTCAACATTGATTGGCATAAATCATACAAACTAAAAAGTAAGATGCTGTTTGAATACTGAATGTACTGTAACTATTGTAAATAGTCAATTAAAGGCATTTTTTAACTGTCAGTCTATTATTGGGGTAATCTTTCCCACTTCCCTAATCATCAAACTCTAAAGGCTTGTTTCTTCATGCCGAATGATTGGGCCCCAAGTGCCCAAGAAGTTTTGATGTCTTATTTGCTTCATTTCCCAGCCTGTCATCTCATATTTATCAGATTTATAGAGTGGAGGGGTCAGTGTGCGCAAATCCCCTTTAGTAGCAAACCTGCGCCATAAGGATGAATGTTAGTATTGTCTCTTAAATGCAATGTTTTTTGCTTGTAGGTTCATTTTAAGCCCACACCCCTTTGTGATTTAACACTGTGAAGGGAAAATTAAATTATAATCAGTACTGCAGTTACCTCGCAAGTTTTATTATTTTTAAATGAATGGTCATTATTGGGTTGTTATTTTTAGTTTGTTTTTTGTTTCACATTCACTCATTTCATATTTGATGCCTGCAACAAATTGCAAAAATCTGGGACAGGGACATATTTAGTATTCGTGTTATATCACCTTTCCTTGTGACAACACTCATTAAGAATTTGGGAACTGAGGAGTAATTGTTCAAGCTGTTTTGCTATAGTTATTTTGAAATTCTGTTCGTACAAGTTATGCTGCTCTACTCTTCAAGTCACTGTTGGCCTATTTTGCATTTTCAATTGGAAATACTGAAAGTGCGCTAGTACTTGCACTTTTCTTTTTTTACTACAAAGTCAAGCTGTTGCAATGTGCAAACTGTTAGAATGGTCTTGCTGAGAATGGGTTTTTGAAGTATTTGTAAGCTCATTTAGTAAAATGCTTCAGAGAAAGATGCTTTTTTGTAAGCAGTATGACATGAAGAATTGAAGGTCAATGGCATGAAATATTGGTTTACAGCCTTGATGTTTAACCGCAGACATTTTTTCAGAGTCTGAAAATCTTTTGATGAAATTAATGACCATAGAAGATGAAATCCCCTAATTCCTCTCAACAGAACAATGAGAAATGTTTCGAAACCATTGGAATTGTTTTATACCCCACAAATCTCCACAACCCCACATCCCACCTTTCTATTATCTTTTCAGGTATGCTACCTTTATACCCAATTATGAATCCCGTCTGATTTCAACTAACCTGCGGAATGTTCCTGGCAACTACTTTATGATCATTTATCCGCTTTCCAACAAATTCTAAATGGGAAATTCAAAGTGCATTTGAAAATAATTATTACAAATAGTGGCTTTGATGCGACGTAAAACCACGTTGTAGGCTGAGATAGGCAAAAGCAGACACATTGAAAAAATGAACCGCAGTGTCCTAGCAGACAATATTAGTACAATATACTTTACACATAAATGCAAGGCAGCAAAACGCAGACACCTTACATCAACACTTTCTCCCTTCTGACTAAATGAGGGCGTTGCTTTTTTTTGGACTAAAATCCATTGGATAAGAATAACACCACAAAAGTGTAGCTGACGATCATAACAGATGCTCCATTCTCAACAGGGAGATCTGTCTTGGCTTTGACAGTCGGTGTGCGGCGCCGCACTCCGACAGGTCGAAACCTACCTGCGACTAACACACCCACTGAATAAAACAAGAGGAATGCAAGCCTCTCCCTAGACTGCATGAAATAACATTCATTTTATTCACTTATCACACCCCCCTTAAGTCATATTTACTAGCAGCAGTTACTAGGGAGATAGAACTAGACCAAACAATAACAAATGAGTAAGTCTGAGGAGGACGTTGGCTGAGGTGTTTCTCACATTTTTACTCTGTCTTTAATCACTAATGGCACAAGTGTCATCTGGAAAAATCCTAATCATACCTGTGAAGTATAAGGGCAACGCCCTGGTATGACAGTAAAAGCATGCCATAGTGCAGGGGTAGGGAATCTATGGCTCGGGAGCCATATATGGGTCTTTTGATAGGTGTATATGGCTCTCCGCCTTTTTAAAATCATATCTTTTTCTTCATTAGACTCTTCTACATGTATTCTCTCATTGATAAGCAACAGTGAAATAATGTTCTCAACAGAATTCAGACTTTTTTTACTTTCAAAGTGGTGAAATGACGGATAAATACTCACATTTTCATGTATTTTTACTTTTAAATTATGAGTTTGGCTCTCAAAGAATAATGTTTGAAAATATGAATTGTTTATGGCTCTCTTCGTCAAAAGAATGCAAAAAAATCACAATCATTTGGTAATTTGGTTCTCCAGTCAGTCTCATTTTCCCTTGGATTACAGTTTAAGTGTTACTTTTATACTTTGTAACACCTCTTCACTTGGCATAGGCTCCACAAATTGCTCAGCAGTATGACTGGTTGACCACATCCTCTGCACACCCAACATTCGCCTCTCCTCATTTTGTTCAATACATGAGCTTTCGAAAAATCCAGCATCAGAGTGGACACTAGGCCCATTCAAATCATCATTGATGCTGGCTGAGCAAAAAGCTTTTTTTTTTTCAAGTGGTGGAAACATCATTGGCATTACGCGATCTGCCATTTCTGGAGGTTGAACAAAAACATGGGGCGGAAGCAAAACAAATCTCAGCTAGACTTGAGAAGAAAACTTTGATCGCTCAAATGTGTACTGATAAAAGTGACTTCCTCCTAACGTGCGAGTTTCAGTCCGAGGAAAGCCACAACATCTGACTGTTTTTGCACTTCTGAAGAATGAGTTTTTTTTCTCCTGCAGAGTTAAACAATTTATTTCCAAATATGAGCTGCAGAGGTGCAGTCATGTCTAGACACTTTTTTTTAAGGAAAGAAAAAGAGGATGGGTTGAGCCCACTTGAACCGCTTGCCAATTATAAGCTCTATAGATTCTATTCTTATAAAGTGAGAAGGTAACATTAAAAGTAATTTAAAGTGAGAGGAAAAATCATTTTAAATGGGATAGCGGCATTGAATGATCATTTTTTAGTGCCGTTGACGACAACAAGCGTCCAATTCATTTTAGCCTAGGGCGCTTGGCAGCGATCAATCGATCACCCAATGACAGCCAATGAGCTCATCAATGAAAAATGTTAAAGCTGGTCGAACAGTAGGAAGGTTGTTGATGCGTTTCCTCAGTTTCAGTGAATAACTGGCAATATGCCAACGATCCTGTGTGGTCAATTTAAAATGAGCTCTTTTTTTTTTTTTTAAAGAAACTGGTTGTCGCCATCCATGTCAACTCCGAAGCGGTGAACATGTTAAATACTGCCATTTAGACACCTTGCACCTGGTCCAAATTCCAGGGCCTACACAAATAATTTTGACGGCCTAATGGTTATACCAGGTTGTGTGCAGGGGGGGTCATTTCAACAACACAACAAAGGAGGACATTTTTGTCATGAAAGAAAATCTCTAAGTTGAATTCAAGCATATTCCCCACAAAAATGTAATACATATTTATTAATTCTCTATGTTGCCTATCCTCACAAAATTACCGTTCAAGTGAAACATAGACAAAAACTTGGAATACTACAAGTTAACATCAAACATGATTTTAGGATAAAAATAGAACTGTGCTTAACCCATTTGAACTCCTTTCTGAAATAAAAAAGGAGTTTTCCAATTTAATGTAAATGTTCTGAAATTGTGAGAAAAATCTTGGGTTAAAATAAATTCTATCAATACAGTGAGTATTCATCAACAGACTGCAGTGTTGCATTCAGCTCATAGTAAAAATAAGAAAAATAAGTGTACTAATTGAGCATGCTTTGGCATTTTAAATGCATGACTATGAGGCATTTTATTGCATGACATTTCTGCATCATGCATGACTTAAGGTCACCCAAGTTTATGAAGGCAAAAGGTATGTTTTATTAAAATTCAGATTTAAAACAATAATAGTTAGATGACCTATGACAAGGAATATTTAGCAGTCAGCACACTTTTTTGCCAATACAATCAGAATTTAAAGTCAATCTGGCATAAACACTTTAATGTTGTATATCACGGCGATTCAGCTGAAGAAACGTTTAATCAACAATATTTTGAATTTATTTTTGGGGTTGTTTACTCACCAAGATGAGCGTTATTTTCAGGGTTGTGGTTTCGCCGTGTCCACCTGTGGATTATTTGCGCAAACAAGCAATTTTTTTCTAAAGATCACTACTAAACGCCACCTGTGGCTCCTCGCCGACGTCCTCACACGGATGAGATCTCTCTGCCATGTGCTCCGACCAAAATAAAGGCTCCGTCAAAGGCAGAAACCAGGGGCGTGTCGCACCACGGGGGCGTGATGAGACGAGGGTGTCACCCACAGCCAAGAGAATCGACTCATTTCACCCACAAAAACGACGCGTCTACCTCTGCGTCCAGTGTTTTTGTCGCCGTCTGGTGGCCATATAAAAGAGCTACACGCGCAATAACCCAACTAATTTGGCTGATTGTGTTCACTTGACGCACAATCGTGGTATGTTTGGGAAAACAAATTCATTTGACTGACGTACATCCAGTATGATAATTATTAATAACCATGACACATACGGTTTGGTCATTGTTCCTGTGCTATTGGAAATATTTGGGAGTTTTCTTGTATGAGTTTCGAGTTTCGAAAGCATGTGTAGCAAATAATTGCCCTTTTTGGGCACCATTTGTTTAGTATTGTGTATTTGTGATGAATTTAAAGTGCAGCAACAATAGTTCCAAATCCTAGCAGTGTATGGATATGTGGCTGTAGAGGTTAACAGGTCACCGATTAGCTAATATTGCTTAATTGGTCAGAGATTTAGTTATCAAATTAAACACATTATCAGTTGTATTCGATGTCAGTTATGTATTGTAACAAGTATTAATATTCGTCATTTGTTACGATATGGGGTAAATGATTATTTTTGATCATTATAGAAAACAAAAACAAACTCAAACTTACTCAATAACAAATTGTCATTTTGGGTCATTTTGGCTAAAATATTAACATTTTATGTAGCTTATTTGTTTTTATACCTTCTCTGAATTTCCATTTCATAAATAAAGCATATGTAATAGCATTTTTTTAATTGGAAGATTGTGCACGATTCAAAATATACAAGAACATGTGTACAATTTTGCAACAGTTGGCATTTATTTTAACAGCTTACAAAAATACCATTCCATTTATAAGGAAAGCCAATAGTTCTATTAAGCAAATATATTACACTTTGGAATTTTTATAAAAGGTTACACTTTGTACAACCGTGATCTTCAGGCTAGTGACTGTGTCGAAAGTTTAATTGTCTAAGCAGGAAATAAATTTAGAATGAGCTAACATGCAAATTATGTGCACTGTGAGTTTTTACTGGAAAGTAGAAAACTTTAAAAGATTGAATAAATGAACATTTCCTCAATGGAGAAAACCTTTACGGTTGTTTTTAAAAATAAAAACAAAAGTGAACATCTAACAATCGATCGGGGTTTAAAACCGTGAACATGCTATATAATTGCGCTTCTCTGAATAAAATTGTGAATGAATTCACGCGTGATAATTTGTCTTTCTTTAAAGCGCTTTTCTAGATAACTCAGGTTGCTTCTTCCAACTTCTTCAAGGACCTGACAAAGAACCTGAGAGAAAGATTTTATAGGAACATTAGTCAGTGGTTCCACAAAATATTATAAATTCCAATAAAATGAATTCCATGGTGGCATGATTGTGCTTGTGGCTGAAAAAAAATCATTCATTCATTGCTTGCAAGTCGTGAGGAGTCTTCCTTTAGCCCGGTGTATTTTTAAGTATGAAGCCAGTGCGATACATTCATGCGTGATGTGAGGACTTTTTTTTTCTTGTATTCGACTTTGGTCATGGAAAAGGAGTGAACATGCATGTCCATCTTTAGGGAAGTGATGAGTAAAGCTGAGAAGCTCTTTTGAATCAATCCATGTGAAAGTGGTCTCAAATAAGAAGTCAAACTTGTGTCACATAATTTCCTGGGAAAGTCCCAAAAGCCTGAGTCCTTACTGACGTACCTGTAGGATACATAACATTTGAAACATGAATACTATTTTGGGAAATAATATATAACAATAACTGATCCTATTTATTTAAAGTTGTTTTTAAGAACCTAAAACATTGAATGGTACAATAAAGGATTAAAAAGACAGAGGTTAGATGACCTTCATGTGAAACAGTGTTGCTATTAGTATTTAAGAATGTCAATCGCTAATTTTTTTTAGACCACTAATAATTGTGAAAATATGTAAGAAGATAAAAAGGGCATCACTTAGGATCACAGGCATTTTGTGACGTCACTTTTACTCATGCACACAAACACTAGTAGACACAAAAACATTTTGCAAAATATTCTTTCTAATGGGATGCACATGAAGTTGCCTGCATTTTTCGAAAATATCCACTAGAGGGAAGAACTAATAATCTTTTGAATAAAACAACCAGCATCTCACCTACAAACCAGCCATCATCACATTTCTCAATGACTTGTACAATATCGCCTTCCCTGAGCTCCAACTCATCTGCATTTTGCGGTTTGTAGTTGTAGACCGCTTGATATCTGCAGCAAAAATAAAATCACACAGTACAGTTACCGCACTGCATCTTTGATTTCAACATATATTATCATTCTAAAATCAAACGGATGTACTGTATTACGGTTTATGTTGCACCACTGTGGACCCAGCGGCGTTTGACGCCTGTGCAGGTAGGAAAGAGTTGGCAACGGGTTTGGTGTAAGCACCCTGAAAGAAAAAATGAAATGTCTTAAATAAAATCAAAAGCATAACAGATGTGGACATGTAGTGACTTTCCAAAGGAGGCAATGTGGGCAGACCTGTGAGGAATCATTGTATCTGGGAGTGTTCGCTGTGGCCCCCCCTATGCTATGTGCAGATGTGGCTGACCAAGCAGAAGGTGATGCAGAGCTGAAAGTGTTGTGATTGGCTGGTGAAGCAGGTTTAGAGGAATTGTGGGGCCACCGATTGCCAGATTCTTTTGACAGATGCGAATGTGAGGAGTGTGCAGCTGCGCCATAAGTCAAAGGTGAAGACGGATGCTGGGGGGAGTGCTCTCGCTTGGGGCTAAGGCTTGCGGGGCTACGAGGGGACATTGGTGACTGCAGGCAAGGCGAGTGGAGGGGACGTCCTGGACTTTGTGGTCCGGGAGACAGGGAGATTGGCGAGTAGTCGTCCGAGGAGGATTTGGTGCGAGGCATCTTGTTGACCTGAACGTAGCTGGCGGGAAAGATGCCACTCCGGTTGGTCCCTGTGATTTTCCCCTCCAGCCATTTGTCATTGACACATCTGGTTATACTTATTACTTCCCCCTATGGACAAAAAATAGACCGTTTTTACTTAATGGTCATCAAATATAACATAACATTATCTCCTAGTTTATGCCAGTGGAGAGACAAAAATATATTTGAAGGGAAAACAAGAAAATAAGACGCTTTAAAACATTTTGAAAACTATAAAAAGGCCAAGTTTCAACTAGAGTCCTCCAATTATCTCACTAGATGTGATTGACAGTTATGAATGTCTATCCTCCATGGATAAACAGAGAAATTGAGAATCAAGTCTTGTTTGATTAAACCACGCTGCGGTTTGTCATCCAATAATGATTGCTGAAATGATATACCAAAATTATAGAACTCACTTTTCGAAAGGGAAGTTCAACTGGAAGGTCAGCATTGAAATTGTACAATGCAACTGCTTCGCCATATTCCAGCACTTGCACACTGGGAGGCTTGATAGGTGTTGGCTTTTCAGATGGAGACAGAATCTGTGACAAGAAAAAGTTCAATTCAAAGACGAGGAAAGGGCAGCATAAATTTTTATGTTGTGTTTTTTTACCTCCAAATAGGTGGTGGGAAAGATGCCTGCTCTACCGTGATGTTCTCCTTCAAACCAGTTGTTGTCTACCTGCTTGTGGATGTAAACAATGTCGCCTTTATGCAGCGTGAGCTCCCTGCGTGAGAAAAGAATGCAGCCAGAAACAAGAGCCCCAATAATTTACAACAACAATGCATCGAGAGCATCAAAAGTAGAAACCTATCATTGTTGTCATTGTGCTTTCTATCAGTTCTCTTGTATGTTGTTGTGCTTTCATACTTGTTTTCTATGTTTTTAGTCTAATACAATCTGGCAACTCACCTTGGCGACTGAGCCTGGAAGTTAAATTTGACTCGAGCTGCTTTCATCTGATGATGATAATAGCAAAATATTTCATTGAAATAAGATTACTACAGTGAAAAATAAACAATGTTACTAATTGTATGGAACCAACTTTTTTTTCTTCTTTCTTAGTCGAGCGCTCCATCGTGTCATTGGCAGTAGAAAGTCGATCTATTGAGCAAAATTAGTGAGATGAGACCTTGAAAAGTTCTCTTTTATCATGTTACAATAACAAAACAGGCAAGTAAGATCTACAAAACGGCTATAATATGCTAAACCAAAAAATATATATTAATATTGTCTCATATATATAACTGTAACTGGACAAAAATGGGACAAAGCTGCTGTCTTTTTTCCAAGATTTCATCCCTCCGCGTTATTTTTGTTTGTCTGTTTTGCCAAATCACCTTAGAACTCGAAAGTCTGGGGTGTTAACAAAAGATGCAATGGAATACAATCATGAGACCACATATATTAAATTACTGAGTCACAAGAGAGCTCGTTATGAGGTTCTTTTGTTGTGACACTGTTTTTATGAAGAGCAGACTTTAATGAAAACCTAGCAAATATTGTTGAAACAAACAGTTTATGAAATTTTGGCTTTTTTTATCTTATTGACATTAAAAGTATAACTTTGTTTACCAATGGCTGATGAGGGGCCAACAAAGTGATGGATCGGCTTCTTTGGCACAGACTTATTGCTGAAAAGAAGTGATAAACATCAGGAGTTATTTGTTGACATGTGCTGCTACTTAGTAAGTAAGGTATCTGTACTTTAACTGTAATTCCTCTGACCAAGAAATCCCCATCACAAAATAACCGGATTTGACAGAATTGTTGGATATGTTCAGTTAAAAGAATGATTTGTTGCAAATATGTTTTTTTCTCAGTGTAATCTGGAATATCTATTTGGTAGCAACTAACAAGGTCAATGTAACACGGAGGAGGAAAAAAAACCCTACACTTTGTCACCTCATCATGTAATTTCTCACATCCACAGCAACAGGCTTTTTAAATAACACCACTGAACTCTAGAAGCCTTTAAAAGGTCAATTCCTGAGAACTCACCTCAGCAAACAACAACGAGAATCTTCCAAGAATGCATTACACGCACGGCCAGAAATGTGGAATGCTGTCTGAAGTAATGAATGTACTGCACTTAAACTTGTTCAAGTTCTTTCAGGGACAAATAATCTATAGGTGTCATTACTTTGCTACAAGAGCCGGATTTTATTGTTAGGGTGGTTATTGACCAAAGTGCTTGCATTATACTTTGGAATTTGGATTTGTGTCCTTTGCCATAAGTAGGCTTAATGGGCGAGAGAATGCACAATTCTATTAATATTGGTTAAAAGTAGAATTTAATATTGCTTCTTTGGAACGCAGTCACAATTTGAGTATGAAAGAAATTGCAGTTTTAAACTATAATATGTATTTAAGTGGTCACATACCTGTAGTTTGTGTTTCCAGCCTTGGAGGCAATTATTGGATCCTTGTTCTTAGTATCCTGGAAATAAAGAGAAAATCGATCAAAGTTTGCTTCCTTCAGCCTCAACTCTCTCCCAGCTTGGAGGAATTCTTTTGACAACAAATGTAGGCGACACAGTGTTGCTGACCACTCCCAGGGGGAGTTTGAAATCATACGAGCCCTCCGCTCCTTTGCTCACAAACAAATTCCTCTACGATTTCAGAACATTCAGAAACAGGAGGAGGGAGAAATCAGCACACAGGCAGGATCCCGTCCAAAGCATCTGTGTAGAAGGACCGTGAACGCAGGCACGCTATGCAAGGCAACTGATTACAGCAGGCATATTTAATAGGAACTTTGCTGAGGTGGGTGCGTGAGGAGAAGGGTGAAGCTTGCAGGGTGGTGATTTGTGTTTAGCAACGTGCAAGACAGGGAGGTGATTCTTTAGCTGGTATCCAGCTCAGGAAACATTACAAACGAGGTCATGAGTAGCAAGCGGTTTACAAAACGTCCTCATCTGAGACAGTCGAGGTGGGTTTGGGGCAGAGGGGGGGGGGCTCAGTACCTCACCCCAGCCTTGCCGCTGCTGCTTCTGGGACAGTCGCTTCTCTAGGCCCCGGATATCCGAGTCCAACTCAGCCTCAAAGCGACTCAGCTCAGAGACTAGACTGGCCTGAGCCCAGGTAAGGGTGTCATATTTGGCACTGCTCATTTTGGAATGGTTATTCATAAAGGCAAATTGGGAAATTTCTCACCTCAACGGATGGAGACTTGAACTTCTCATTTTGTTTTTGCGGTGGCCGGTAGCTCTATAAACAGAAAAATGGAACATTGTTGGAATTTGTATTTAATTGAACGGACCATTTTCCAAAAATACATCACAGAGTTACATTATCAAACACATCTTCTGTTTTTTAATCAGGTTGGATAGTAATACATATGTAATTTGGAAATAATATAGGCATGGTTTATTATGTTGTGCGTTTCAATATTTCACAGCCACAAGCTAATGGCTGATGATTCCATTTGGGGAATAACATACATTTTTATAACTCCTACTCCCTATTCCATTTGATTATGATAAGTGCTGATGTATAATAAAACAGCATTACATTCATTTACACCCACATAGCACTCGTTTTCACCATTAAAAAAGATCAAAGTGGATTTTGGTGCTGAATCTGTTAAATGTTGTTTATGTGGTGATTATCGAAATCAGTAATAGTTTTTACAATGTGAAATGAACTGCTTTTGGTAGAAGTAAAATGAATCAACATATTTTAAGAAGCTACAAAATTCTGTTTAATGTTTTGAACGTAACAAGAAAGGCAAATTTTCATCTGTTCTCAATTCTTTTCAGTGCAACTATAAAAGCCTCAGCTGGCAGGAAACTTTCCCTCCTAAATGAACGCCAAGGCCTTCGTCTCAACTGGGCGCCATTCTCCCTCCATTCATAGGCCACAAAGTCACAGTGAAGCACCTGACATGGTCTGTGAACAGTTTGTCCCAGACACTCGAGGCTGTCAAAATGAAATGAACGGGCGCCGCACCCCCAAAGGTTAACATCATAATACGGATCACAAGACACCTCTTTTCGGCGCATTCTTCCTCTTCCTCATGATCGTAGCTTGTTGTTTTTTCAGAAATTCACTCTTTCTAAAGAATCACTAAATATACAGTCAACCCAAAATAAAATGTGAGAATCACCAATAGAATTGGCCAAGCTTTTTGAATAGAATCGACACGTAACCACATGTTACTCTTCAGCTTGTTGTGAGAAGAAAACAAAAACATGATGGGTACAGTGAAAAGGAGTATGGGACCTAAGACAGATTTGAAATGTGTGAGCTAAAATAGTACCTGGGGGATGCTTACTGGAGGAACATCATTTTCAGGCTCAAAGTCAAAAATGCTTTTGGGTTTAGGCTGCTGTTTCCCTGGATCTGAAAGTTCGCTAACATCCTGGCTCCTGAAATACAACACCCAAGTAGGTGCACAAGTGCACATACCATGGGCAGCAACTTAATCATTGCCTTATTGTAAGCGCTTCAACAACAAATCCCAACATGCAGCTCACCCAGTAAACCCCCCACCCCCCGTCTCGACACAAATGTTGGCTTTCTATTACACAAGGCGTTACCTGCCGTCACAGAAAGAGCATTCCACACATTGTTTGGCTGGATATTTTTTCTCTAGAAAAATATATATCGGCAACACTAGTTTGACATGCATATGACAAGTTCTGCTTTGTATATGATTGACTTTAAACTGGATTAAGGCCTTGTCTGCTTCATCGAGTTTAATAATATGGACACAGACTTGGTTATCGTACTATTATCATTATACTGTTTGTATGTTTTATATCATTTCCTTTGCTATTGAGCTGCACGAGACATTTTTTTGATGTCAGCTTACCAGTCGGGCAAAGCTCCATGTGGTGATAGCCTGAAGTATTTATCACTTTCTTCATCTGTGTTGTTTGCAGAGACCTGCAGGCCTGTTGGTTCGCATGCATGTAAGGAAAAAAAGGGGCAAAAAACACAAAAATAAAACATTTGACCAATTTTGGAGGGGCAAAATCCAAAAGTGACCTTTGTCGTTGTTTTTGCAGTTAGTAAATAAGAGTAAGAAATGAGGATAATTGATTGAAACAGGTTATTATGGATGAAGAAATGTAAACAGACGATTATCCCTGGAAAAAGAAAAGAACTTACATCTGGCTGACCACCTTTCAGAATCTTCCTGTTCAAAATCTAAAGAAAACAAAACAGAGCAAGGGAGAGGATATGCACTATTAATCCCCACCAAAAATTCTTTCCAAGACCAGTGGCTTGTGATATTGTAAGGGATTCTATTTTGTGGTATTAATTCAATTCAAAAATTGAAGGTGGAAGTAATGTGTAATAATACTATTAAAATAATAATTATGAGCAAAGGAAAATGTCATGTTTTGAAAGATGTGTTTCCATTTTACTGACAAGAAATCTGGCAGAAGTGAGTAAGAAAGAAAATGGAGGAGCAATCATACCATCTGGCTTCTTATGAATTTGTTTGAACATGCTCTTGTACCAGTCTCTGGGCTTGTTTACACTCTGGTGGGAAAAAAAGAAAGGAAGCAGGAACAGTAAACACACTCATAAAAGAAGATTTAAAAAAAAATCACATCCCACAAAGTCTACAAAACTGACACAACACAAAAATACTCATTTTAAAACAACTCTTACAGATCTAGACGCAATGGGCATCCCGGTTTCGTCCACTGGACCAATTCCTGAGAATTTAATGAGCCTTTCCTCCCTCGTGGGAGATGTTTGGACACCATTGGTGACACCACCTGGTTCACAATTGACACATTCATACTGTATTAAAAATTCCACTTTATGCTCATAATCCCTTTTTAGTTGAAAACGTTGTACTTTAATCTACTCACTCCAAAACTAAAGTCACACTTACCATGTGGAGGACCATAATATGTCCCAAAGCTGGGGGAGGTTGGGCCACCACCATTAACATCAGAACCCTTAAAACAAACCGAAAAAGTTTTATCAGTGTAAATACAATAAGTCATGATGTCAATGAGTAATTGAGTAATGACCCAGCCATGGAAAATGTACAAGCAGCTTGTGGTACAGACTGCGATGCTCCATTTGTCCACATAGAGGAGTACTTCTCCTGAGAGAACATACATACCTTGACCTCTGCAGAAGGGAGCCTTGCCAAGGCCCGGAAAGGACTGAGAGGAGGAGTTGGTAGTCCAGGGGAGATGACCACCTCTTGGGTCATATCTGGAGACGTTATTATGTGCCGACCAGATGGACCCCCGGGTTCCCGGGGGAAGCCATTTGGACAACCAGCCTCGTCAACAAGCTGCAATAGGAAAAGAATGAGAATTATATGTATTTCCTGGACTTTGGGTTGGGTTGAACATAAAAATATCTATTTTAAGCTCTTCAGGATGTGAATATGTTCGAAATGGAACTGTCATCCAGAGAATAATGTAAGGACAGGCCTGGGTGAGATGGTCCCTGATATATTTAAAGTAGTAGTAGTGGGAGGTGGAGGTCCACCCACTTCATCATCGGATTCTGCCAAAAGGGCAGAAAGAGGGGTAGGGCGGGGGCATGGAAACAGGAGAGGAGCATTATGAGCCCATTAACTCTCAATTCACCAACCCGCCCCTCGTCCTGCAGTCAAGGGGTGGAACTGGCCAAGCGGGGTTGAGAAGGGGTCACTGATGTCAATCTCAGTTTAACAAGAAAGCGTTGGTCGGCAGTTGCCATGGTGATTTTTTTTTTTACTACTGCCTAATGATAGTCAGTTTGATAGGAACTTTGGAATCAGGTGGTTTGCTGCGGTGTGTGTGGTTGCAAGGGGTCATGGGAATGCTCCATGGCTTAATAGTAGAACCATAACTCTGACTGGCTGGCCATAATATTAGGCACATTACTAAGGGATGCTTTACTTTTGTATTAGGGAAAATAATGTGTTGTTTTGAGTGAGATAATAAATCGGGTTAGAATTTGTTTTCTACTTACATTCTTTATCAGTTAAAGCCTAGTGTTTTTTTCAAGCTACTAAAGGATCTTTGTTCCTACTTTAAGATAGATATATAACCGGCTTTACAATTCAAAAACATTTTTACCTGCGATTGCATGTGCTCACTTGTCCCTTTTTGTATGGGAGATTATCTCCAGAAGCAACTGCAGAAAATAAAACAATGTCAATATATCTCACAGAGCATACTTTAACTTCGTAAAAATAAACAATATGATCAGATTTAAGATCATGTTTGTACAATACACACAAGCCAATGCTGAATGATGGACCTTGATCTCCTCAAAGTAGTGAACAGTACAGTAACTGTTTTAGCAACCTATTCATAGTTATTGCTCCCTCGCATATTTTTTTTCTTTCACCTGGGTCAGAATTGTCACTGGATATGTACAAGACATGTCTGGCAAGGTCCTCAACATGGAAACAATGTCCATAAAATGTTCTGTCTGTTCAGAAATGCTGAATTTTTGGTAGTAAACAAATAACTTTTTGACCATGCAGTCATCATAAATCAAATTCTGCACCCAGGCAGTCATGACAATGTTCCATTATCTGGTTCCCCAGTAATTCAGAAAAAAACGTTCGACTCAGCCACTTTTCTTGTTGCTCGGGAAATATCCACCCACGACGACGACTGACTCACATCTGTTCCCAGTCACAGAATAAGATGGACTGACAAAGCAGGTCAACTACTGAAAAAATAGACTAGCTTCTAATCAACTGAGCCTTTTGGGTGAAAGATACTTGTCTTCCTTCTATTGTCACATGGTGTGGGAATCTGGCAATGTGTGTTCCCTGAATAGTGACACTGCAATTCGAATGATTTCAACATTTACCGTCATATTTTTTGTCATACTTCCTTGCGACTGACATCAACAGTCTTTCTACAATTTAACAGCAATTCCTAATGCAACTGTTCTGTTAAAAACTATAATAAAGTCTGTGAGATGGACACAACAGGCTGACTGACAAAATTTCACTCATGACTTTTCCACATGGAATTTTAATCTTTAAGGATTGTGGGTAGTATGTTCAAACAGAAATGGACAGCAGAAAAAGCATGAATATAATGCGTTTTTTATTTTCTTCTAGACAACAATGTCACGGTATGGGACTCATCATCTGTTAATAAAGTGGGTTACGAAAACAGATGGTGTTTTATTGCCCGAAACAATCACAGCCAGCTCATTATCCTTTCAACAGAAAACAATGCACACAAAATGGATAGCTAATCCTTCTGTTACCAATGTGTGGGCTTCTCAGCAGAAGGCCCATGAGCAAGCACACAAATAATGTACTGGCATTCAAAGATAATAAGCTGACTTGGGACTTTTTTTTTTAAAGGTTACTTACTTACTATTAATACTAAATTCAGGAAAGGCAATTTATGTACGGTTTGTAGAAACCCCAAGTAGGATCATGGTGGATAAACTTATGTTGTAATATTCTCTGTGTGTCATTTCCCTTTTGGATCAGCATCGAGCACTGTATACGTTCCCCTCTGGAGTGTGAATCAATGCTTCCTAATAAGGCAAAAACCCCTGTTGATATCTTCAGAAACAGCCAAGTTTCTGGTTTAGCCTTTGAATGTGCAGTGAATTCTTACGTAATGACCGCGTATCAAGAGCAGATGCAAAGGCTGTAGCCTCTAATCCCCCACCATGTGAAATGCCTATTATCACCTCTGGATCCGTTTTCAGGATGGAAAAGAAAAGCGCCATAAAAGGTCCAGGTGCACCTCAGATGAAGATCAAATGAGCCTTTTGAGATAGTTCTTGCAAAGAACCAGACTTCCTGCTTCCTATTTGTAGCTCGGTCAAATAGCACCCGTGGCTTTTCTTGGCGTAACGCAGGGAATGCAAGATGAGATACTTGGAATATGATAATGTGCTTCTGTCTGCAGGAATGGGCCAGATGTTAGGAAACAGTACAAAGAGATTTGGAGATTATGAATTATCAAGCGCACCTTTCATGTATTCAAAATTGAACCTTTTTTTTTTTTTAACCACAGATCTACATTGTGACTCGTTGGCTCACCGTGAAATAGTTTTAAACCTCAATCAGACAAGAAACCAGACAATTAGCAGATGTTTCAGAACAGAAGATCAATGATGGAATGCTCAGAATCCCTGGCTTTGTAGTTTGTATTCAATTTGGCAGCGAAAACAAGCTAATAAAATCACTTGCTCCTCCTGTAAGATGTTATCATAGTCAATAAATAAATGACAGACCACATGCCATTGTCCTACTTGACCTCCTATGGCCAATGGATGGCAATGCGTACTTTTAAATGTGGGATTTCTTCAACTCTACGACTCACCAACGGCAACCTAATGATTTGTAGTTAGAGAAAGGATTTCATTATTAATAAATCAAGCACACGGCCAAGAGATGATGATACAATGATCCAAGACCTTTTATGGGACAAATAAAACTCTCCCTTAAGCATCCGTTGAACCTAACTAAGCCTTGAATTCTGAGCGCCGAGTTAATCATTGACTTCATCAGTTGGAACTACTACACACAATCTACAGGGCATAATTCTTGATCGTTGAACGATAGTGAACAAAACTAACAACTTGTATTGTTCACATTTAGAATTTCAACAAATCACTGTGTTACAAACCAACCCAGGAAAATGTTGCCAATACAGCTGACCTCACTTGGCTGTAAAACTGAAGCAAAGACACGGTTTCAACGGATGAGCTGTTCATAATGAGGCAATTTGGTGACCTCTACTTCCAATTGTGAGGTGAGCCAGGTTGCAGCTATGCAAGCACCATTCGATGTGCTGCTGGATTGATAAAAAAATAATAAAAAAAAATGTTGCTGTACTTCCCAACACTGACTGAGGCCATACAAGGATCTGCAGCACTAGTTTATGATATGTAGTTATTGGCGGATACACTGATTTATCAAGGGAGAAGTGCTTTACCTCCTTGTATGGTTCTTCTCCAAGGGTGAGCAACAGCAGCGCTCAAGTGTTTTTTTAGTCAACAGAGAGGAGCTGTGAGGCACTTAATCAAAAAGGTATAAAATTACGCTAAAAAAACATGAACATTTTAAAAATGAATACTTTAATTAATTGGAAATCCAAACATAGTGACTACATAACAGATAGACAAAAGATACTTTAGGAAATTCACACGAATGACCAAGGCTCCTCTGTGCTTTCAATCTATTGTGTCCATCATCTATTATTTTTTTTGTTTATCTTATCGTGTTCAGTCACAAACGACACCATCGTGGAATTCATGGCAGCAATTGAAACCACTGGACTGCCACTTTACTTTATCGTTTTCTGAGGTGAAACAACCTCCCCTCTGAGCAGGCTTTAGTGCCAGTCTTAAGTGTCATTTGACAGTGCTCCGGAAACTGCCGCATTAAAACCTCCAACCTCTCTTCTAAAATAGCCCCGCATAGAGAGGCTCTCTCTCTGGGATAGTTTGAGGAAGGCCCACATCCTCAAGCCCTTGAAGAAAACGTTACAAATCCTCACGGCTGTCATCTCGCATATCTAAAGCCGATGGCGCGTTTCACATATGTGGGCTGACAAGGGGACCCTCAGTCATAATACAAAGGGAATCAGGGGCAGCTGTGGAAATGGACCTGACAGTGAGGGGAGCCTCAGGAGTGTTGCTTGAAATCCTGCAATCTGTGAAAACATGTTTCCTTTGAGTTGAAATTTCAATATCTAACAAGCGGTCAAAAGCAAATGTAAGGAGTGCTGAGACTCTTTTAGAAGTGTACTACGGTGTTTACACACTGCTGAGTAGGTGTTCTAATTCTGCAAACTTTGAGCAGCCTGACAGGTTTCTCAACATTAATGCATGAAGTGTTTCTATCAGGGCCGGCCCTAGGTGATGAGGCACCGTGGGCAAAAGTAGGAAGGAGTCCCCCAGAAAAAGAAATTTTCTAAAATATTGTGTAAAAACATTGTATTCTTACCACTGTGCACACTCACTGTTCATAGTTCACCTGAAACGAGTGATTAAAGGTTCTGCCCGAAGCTAACAATATTTTCACGTTTAACGTTTTTTAAGACAATGGAGGACAACCACTAAAATTAGGGAACAACTCAAAAATTATGAAGATATATCTTATATGTAGGATATTGAGACCTAGGTATGTTTAAAAAATATGTTAGGACAGCGTAGCATTAGTATTTTCCCCCACCAAGAATTTGGCGCCCACTCCACGAGATGACGCCCTGGGCGACTGCCTAGCTCGCCCATGCTTAGGTCCGACATTAGTGTCTATGGCTCGATTTTCAGGACAAAGAATGTATACTCACCTTCTAAATGGACTATACAAAAGCTCCCTGATCTCACTATGACCTCTTGTCGGAATGACAAGACCGAAATGGCCTGACCACATTTTTCACTCTCTTTTTCTCTCTCCCTCCCATACTCTCACCCTGCATGCCTCTGCAAAAGACTTCCCAGATGACAAGCATCACCATAGCAACCCCTTCTGCTCTGCTCTTAGCTCGTCAGTTCGGGGCACCTGACCCTGTGAAGAAGCCCTATTGTTGTGATAAGGTGCTATTTTACAGCCAAAGGTTAACCAAAGGGGAAAGAAAATAGTTCATCACCTCCACCTCATTGCCCAGTGACTCTGTGACACCATTACTAAGTATCTTTATCGGTCCTGTAACTCTCTCTCTCTCTCTTTGTGTGTGCGTAAAGGCCAATGGCACCAAAGGAGGATGGAGTTCTTTCTGTTTAAGTGTCCCATTAGTTAACACCAAGTTATCCATTCTAGATAGTTTGTTCTTCCTATGGCAATTTTTTCCCACATTTACAGATGAATTGAATCTGAACGTGCTTGATAGTTTGCCCTAGTACACAATACTTATCCAATTAAAACTTGGCTTTCCAGTTCATCCAGAAATCTCCAAATTGTGCAATACCTGAAAATGAGCTCGCCAAGAACTTTGGACAGAACTGGTATTTCGCTCTGAAACTTCATGCCAAGCAATGTGGTTACCTATGATCATATGATTTCTGTATTTCTCGCTTGCGCTTTCATGAAACAATAAACTCCAGACATGATGGGAGATTTCTGTTTGTTGTAACATTCTTTGTCTATTATGTTTGGTGAACAACTCTCCTATGTGAATAATTTAGCGGTCTGGCTTGCTCATGCTACACAGGGTTGATATCCACTTACCGTTTTCCCGTGCCTACTCTTCCCACAGGCTTGTTTTGCCGAATAGTTGAATCTCAAGACTTGAGGGACGGACTCTAGTAGATGAATTGGGGGCAATAAGATATATCCCGCCATGAAAAGACTTTGCACCCACTGTGAGCAAATCTAACACCTTGTCGCTCTGCAGCAAATCATGCAAAGAGCGATTGACACTTTGCCCCCCAGATGTCACAACACATCCTTTTTTTATGACAAATCTTTTGTTATTCTTTCTTTTAAAGTTAACCAAGTAATCTGATTATTAAAAGCGCAGATTTACATTAAAACCTCAACTCATCGTAATTTTTCAACGAGTTAAAAGACTAAGTCACAAGAGCCTCTTATCTCAGTCACTTTAACTGTAAATAGATCATATCGTTATCAAAGTTAATGACGTTTAAGTGATGACTACTATAATTCCATGTAATTAAAGCATAAAATCATCTCTGTTTTGTTCCAACTGATCAGAATGATCCAGTCTGTTTACCAAAGACACTTCATGAATAAACAGAGGGTCCAATATATTCATGGACATGGATATACACTTCCACATATCTAAAAATAGTATACAAGCAAAAACAAAAAGGTACTATAAAGAAGGGAAATATAGAAAGAAATTTACTGTAAAACCATTTCTCTTATCATTACTTCTGAAAGTGATTCTCCTTTTCCATTCATTCTTCTATGCCTTCCCAAATAAGCAAATCCCCTTGAGATGTAATCACATGCTGAAGGAGAACAACCTGATTCACAATCAGACATATCCTTGAACCCTTAACAAATAGCTTCATTTCAACTGACACTGGCTGTCAGTCAACATGTGACTCTTATCCACCACAATAAATACACCTTATATAATCAGAGAAACTTATGACCACAACAGGTCAATAAAATCCCCAGTGATTGATTTTTGATCAAATTTAGGATGTCCTGTGAAAAATTCCCTAGGTAGACAGCCATCACAGAAACATGTCACACTCATTAGAAACTATCCCAGCAACTGCATTTGTGTCACATCTTGTTCTCCAAGGTAGCAGTGAAGGAATGTAAGCATGAGAACAAACATGTAAGCACCAGAGTGTATTTGTTTTAGCCGTAAACAACATTTTGCACCAGCATGTATGTCCCATAACGATCCTTGTATGGCTTGAGGGGAGCTTCAGTTGCTTAGGGGTGTGGGGATAATAAACAGATTCATACAAATGAATGAACAACTGGTTTAGCTCATGAAATGTCTGTAACTTTTACACAGAGAACTACTGATAAACATCAGGGAATTCCAATTCTACATTATACAAAACTGTTGTGAAACATCCTACACTGTATGAATCATGTAATGCTTGTCAAAGTGATAAAATACTGTTAAAACTCTCTTACGGAAACAGAGCAGAGATAAGAGGGGGCTCATCCTATGCTGTCTTATTCCCAATCATTTTTTTCTTTACCAAGATTTGAGCAGTACTTACAGATGAGAGCGAGTTGAGCAAGGTCTCCTGACAACAGTCCAGTGAAGGAAGAAAGCGAATGGATTCTTTTCTCTCTTTTTCTCTTGTTCTCCGGCTGCAACCAACAGCGCGCCTTTATCTTATGTTGAACCCTTCAGCTCGGCTGTGAAAGTAGGCGAGAGCGGGTGTGTGTGTGAGTGTGTGTGTATGTCTTATGCTTGCATGTGCGAGCCTGAGCACACACTTTGGATCTCATCAGGGAGACGGCGCTCACTAATAGTTTCCACCCACAGCTGGAAGTAATAGAGCTTCCAATTCAGGCCATTCAGGCTCTGTGGCACCGCCTTTTAATGCAAGACGCGATGAGGTCGTTTTTTTCTGAACTGAGGGACATGTCATGTAATTGCAAGGGCTTACTCATGTGTAGCATTTATGTCCAGCACGGAATAAAAAAACTGGAGAGAATCCAGAACAAAACGAGAGCGTTTTGACGTGGAAAGGCCATTTAGGTTCAAAAATTTTGTATACAGTAGCAGTGTACTTATAGTAGTGGTGGTATGAGTTCAGAAAAAGTTATTTCGGAATCGGTTTGTTCTGGTACTGATGGAATGGAAGCGCCTGTCAGAGGGCAATAGGTCAAAGAGGCGGGTGGGCAAAGTGGGTGTTGTCACTTGTGAAGGCCTCTGCTTTTTGGAGTCAGTGAGATGTTTCGATGTGTCATCATGAGCACTCATCTAGGACCCTCTTCAGTTTGGTCTCAGGGAAGCAGTAAAATCAAACTGTGATGGAGTAAGACATTGTCAAAATCCTCCCAATTAGAGGAAGAATTTAAAGTGTTTAAAAGTGGTTGTTTTTTTTAAGTAAAAAAAATAGTTGAGCAAAGTTAAAAACTGATGATAATGTAGAATTAGTAACTTAGTGACTTGTATTTAACTCTTTAATTACCCATATTTTCCATGAAAGTGGAAGTATTTCTGTTTTCTTTTGAAATTGATTTTCCAGAGAAAGGGACAACTCATAAATTTGGGGACAATTGATTTACTATGGATTATTATTTATTACTTGTCATTCATGGACAAGTAAATGTTTCTGATGTGAGAGTTTATTCAAAATTTATTTGCTGCCATTGACGCAGTGATTCTCAAATTTGGCGCTGTAGACAATTGGGAAATGTCACTTAATTTGTCAGAAATGCATTTTTCAGTAGAAATATCTGTCCAACTATCTATCTAACCAACTATATATACACTGTCCTCACCTGAAATGTTTGGGCATCTGTGTTCTTTTGTGGCCAACCTCTCTGTGCAAACAACACATGCACGCACATGTTAAAGCCCACACACAAGCACAACAGGGCCTCGGGGAGATGTCTGCATTTCCATGTGGTTTTTCAGGACTGCATTAGCAGCAAAGTCAAGCCTGGAGACCAGACAGCTTTCCTTTGCTTGCCTTGTAGCCTTATCAAAGCAAATCCTCTGTATTTCTTAAAGTACACAAAGATCCTGTTTGGGTAAAGTTCCCTGAATTCTACTCACATCTCCATCTTCTGTGCTAATCGTTTGTAAACTCACGACCAGTAGCCAAGTAACATTAACAGCTTTCCAATAAGGTCAAAAATCAAAGGTCAAACACACCTGTACGTAGTCACTCACTTACGTTCACTCTCTCAGGGTGGAGTATTCTCTGAAATCCAACAGATGTCACTAAATACCATAGATTTTTATGATCATATGGAGCTGCATTTATAGTTTTATAAACCTTGAATCTTTACTTTCCAGAAAAAGAACCTGAAATGTAACCGTTGTGTCACTGGTCATAATTATAGGTGCTTTTAGATCAAAATGCGTGAAAATATTCACAAAAAAATAGGCACATGACGAGAGAATGGTGGAAAGTAACAATTAGGCCTACAAGAAAAAACATCGGGATATAATAAGATGTTCATTGGAGCATACACATACAATTGTTGTCTTAAAATTATTGTAAGTATATATTGGAGTAATTGAGTGAACATTTTAAATTGCACTTAGAAGTGAATTTGTAATGATAGTCATTCATGTAAGTATACTAATCATCTTAACTTAATGGCTGATGACATTAACTTTGTCATAAGTCCAATTTAACATGCAGGCACAAGGAGGCGCTAGATGTACGTTGCCTTCTCCTTATTGTATAAACATGACTTTGAGGACAAAGCCACAAAAGTGAAATTGAAAAAAAAGACTTGGCTTGACTAGATGAATGCCTGCCCATAAAATATGGTTCCCTTAAAAAATGAAGTTTGTGATCTCATGTTTTGTTTGTCAGAAATATCAATATTTCTTATATATTTATTTGGCTTATCATTGCTGGATTAAATACATAACATTACAATTACACAATATACAAAGAACTGCAAGGTTGAGCATTTAATGTGCAAACAAAGCTGTCCTTTTTAAGCAGAATTAAAAGGACACCATTTTAAAAATTAAACAATTACGTACAAAATTCACATTCACATAGGGTTCCTGAGAAACAAAGCTTCTTTTTTTGAGTTTATCCCCATATATTATAATTGTTTTTTCAAGTAAAAAAAATACAATATTTACAGTATCACAGCTTAAAAATACTTCCATTTTGTTCTTGGGGAACATGTAGGCCTCCTGTACTCCTTCCTTTTACTTTGGGTTCCTTGGAGTGCCACAATTTATAATTTTCATAAGGAATTGGAGTGAAAATCTTCCCTAATGTGGTGTCTGCACAAGGGGCAAGTCCCAAAATTCTCCATGACACGGACAAAACACTTTTCACACAAACAACGGTGGGCACATGGCAGAGTCACAGTGGCTCCCCGGCTCATGCACACCACACAGCCAATCTTATCTTCTATCTTATCTGTCATGAAGGAAAAGGAAGCACCGTGAACAAAAATCCATCACAATTTTCGGTACACATTGACTGCTTCAATGACGGCGGGATTCTTACCTCTTGTCGCTTTGAGATGGGGGGAGACATTAGATATCGAGGCATGTGTGTCAAAAGACTGGTATTGGGAAGTATCACATGACCTTCTTGTTAAGCAACCGAAGCCCTTTGTGGAACCTGTAGAAAAGAGTGAGGGTGTTCTCATGAAAAAAATGTAGCGTATTGTAAAGAAAAAATGAGTTTAAATTTTATTTATTGAGGCTGTCGAGCAATTGTGAAACCTACCCAAAAGAATAATGGAGCATGTTTTTCCATAAATATCCATCATGGCCCACAGAGGCTTTGAGAGGTCCACTCCTTGTAGAATCTTTTTCTTCCAGCCACATTGGTTAGCGATATATATGCTCCCAGATCTCGACACCCAGAACTCCAGCTCAGACCCTGCCTTGCAAAGCCCCGCAGGCACGGGAACAGCCCAGTGTCCAGAGGTATTGATGAGGTCGGGTATAGCCAAATCTGGCAGGGGCAGCGAATGGGACTCAGGAGCAACGTTGGTGAAGCCCACTCGCATCGCTCCTTCCCATCTGGGGGTTTCGGCTTCGATCAGCAGTTGGATCCGTTCCTGAGTCTTCACGGGGCGATTGCTGAACACCAGGCCTTTGCTGAAGTTGTTAGTTGCCCTCTTTGCGTGGCAGTAGCCTTGACTAAGGTGGACCCCGTCACCAATGGCACTGGGATGGAATGTCAGAGGACCGAGGCACAGTACACCACATATTTTCGGCATGCCTGACCCAATATCTGCAAGGTCAAATTGTCCAAGATTAGAGGCATTGTGAAATAAAAACAGAAATGCAACATTAGTCCCTGACTTGAAGTTGCAGCCAAAAGTGCTGATTCTTTCATGTTAAGTCATTGAACAATGGCAAATCTCAATGATGAAAAGAATCATCAACAAATGGTGCGCAGTATGAAACTATGAACCAAGATCTTAACTGCATACTAGATATCACGATAGTTGCCTACAAATTGGCAGTGAAGGTTGAAAAACCTGATATTTCATTTCAAATTATGTGCAAAATAAAAACTCACCTGCATCGAATGTATCCTGTTGCTAAAGTTGAACAAGAAGTAAATGACTTGGATGAAAGTCAGGCATGCCAAGTCATGAAATGCTACCCGAATGCTCGGGATTTCTGATAAATGTAAAGTGGGAGGAACAGAGGGAGGTGGCCTCTGTTGGGAAATTTTTGGTTTCCTTTCTAACACCGCATGACACCAATAAAACACGTGAGTTTATTTACATTCATGTTGAAGCACACTGACATAGATCATTTATTAGGTTGGGTTTTTTTCCATCAGAGAATAGAAATTACAGCAAAGGGGTAATATGTTAGGTTAGTTATACAATATGAGAAATGACATTGCTTAGAAAGCATTCAATAGCTCCTGTCTAGTCTGTCACATGATAGTGGGCGGGAATGTTTGGAAAACGAAAGCGTGGAAAATTTGGGAACAAGCTCAGCTGCTTTGGGCCAACCTCTTCATGTTGAATGGCTGCTAGTTTAGACCATGTGACACAATAAGACACCATGAGTGAGGAGATATAATGATATCATCGGTGTTGACATGTTACACATTTACTGTGTGATTTACTTAACTGCCAAATGGCTGTTTCCAAGAAGCACTGATTCAGATTCTTGCAAAAAATATATCCCTTTATGTAAATACAAATGAAGAAAAAGGTTCTCTCTTTTAGTACATAAAAAGTGACACACTGGCAATGCTGGTCAGACAGAACTTAGTGCAAAGTGAAATGCAGTTCAAAATCATTCTATCATATAATTAATTTGCCATTAATAAAACTATCAATTAATTTACATTTCTTCTAAATCAAGCACATTAGTTTGTCCTATTTTTATTATTCCCCTCAATTCATTATGTCGCACAGTTGTAGTGACTGTACTTAAATTACATTTAGTAGGTAGTACTAACACTACTTCTATTTGGCAAAACAACAAAAGTCTGAAACATTTTTTAATAGAACGTTTTTTTTTCATCCATTCATTTTATTTAGATACTACCTCTTAACTAAGTCCTTAACTTGCACAACAAATAAAGAGTTGTGGGAGATTTTGACTTTCTTAGTCATATTTTATTGTAGATTTAATTATGGCCTGTTGCACATTTCACTACAACATGCACATGAATGTTGATAAAGGTTTATGGCACAGATATGGTGAGCTTTGTACTTCTGTTTTTATTAAAGGTTTGAATACAACAACAACTGATTAGTAGTTTAGTAGTAGTTTTAGTTTAGCTGGCAAAGTTAAAAATATAGTAACAGTACACCTATAGAAGCATACAAATATTGTCTCATACAAAGGCATTTGGATGCAAAACACACCTCAAAAGAAGCAAAAGTGGGCTCCAATATTTCTCCCCCGCCACCCTTGGCCAAACACATCAGGCCATCAAGAAAAATCAACTTGTTCCCACTCCACCTGTTCAAAACATCATCAATCTGCAGCCATCCAATTACCGCCTCGGCTCTTTCCAAGCCACCAATGGCGAGGCCCACGAGCGGTGACCAATCCCAGGCTGCATTCTAATGTGGCCTGTCTTTATCAATGTGCCGGTCCAGATGTCCAGATCCTGCCTAGGTATAATATCTAAAGGGGGTTGCATCGGTTGGACGTATTAGTGTGGCATTTGGACCCAAGGCCCGGCTTATTATGGCGACCAAAAGGTGAAGGGCAACAGTGGACAGTTGATCTCCTCTATTCACATTTGGACCTCATAAGAGAGCGTTATAGCAAAGCTTTCTTGATTGTTCGCTGGGACACCAAGGAGATCCTGACTGGATCTTCTGGAGTTTGCTTCACATGGATCCCAACATGCAAAGTACTTTCCTGTTCAACAACAGCCTTAACCATTTTACCACCGAACTCAAGGCGCCGGTTTGCCAGTATTCGGTTCCAAACGCCTTCTACAAGCTCAACGCGGGCCAGCTGCCGCCAGGAACGCCTCACGGCATCAGTGACATTCTCAGCCGATCCATGGTAGGGGTGGGCCCCGCGGGAGCCGGCAACACCTTACTCCCCGGCTACTCAACTGTGGGGGGCTTCGGTCCGCCCGTTTCCAGCACATCCGTCTATTACAACCGAGACTACGGTTTGAGCAAGAGTGGCGCCGAGTGCCCCGTGAAAGGTCGCCCCATGAGCTGCTGGGCCGAAAGCGGTTGCGACTGGAGAGGAAGCAAGCAGCAGTGTGCCAACAGTGAGTCTATACGACGCCTAGAGGACCAGGCCGGTCTTAAAAAGCATCAACTAAGATAATCAAAAGAATTTTCATTCAAGCAACATTTTTAGCCAATTTGAGAAGAAATGTCCTCGCCTAAAAAAGAGGCAAAAATTACTAAGCCGTAACTAAAAACGTCAAACTTTTCCCTACTCTTGCTCTGCTTATAGTTAGTGATTGAAAGCATTTTAACTTTTAACAATTGCATTTTAAGTCGTAACCAATTAGTATAATTTACCAGTATTACCGATGATGCTATGAAGGGAAGTTTTTTTTAATTTTTCTTTTACAGCAAAACACATAAAAATAGAATCACCTTGAAGGGGAAAAAAAGCACAACTTGGTTTGATTCGACAAATTTGAAGTTGACGTAATTTACTTCAGCAAATACTACTAATCCGGTCCGACTTGAAGCCTTGTCGCGACTTCTTTGTGCTTTACATTATTATTATCCCATTTGTTTCTTCATCTGACATTTACTCATATGATGAGACACAAGGATATACATTAGAATAAATGTTTCCAAAATAATTGGTTTGGATAAAAAAAATATTCTACTCAATGGCATTATACGATAAGCATGTCCTTATCATCAAAAGAGGTTGAAAAACTGTACTCATAACTGTATCGTTATAGTTTCTCCTGTTCAGTGTGCAGTATGTTGGAGTCTTTCCAATCTGATTTCAGGCAGGAGATGAACTGCAGACTAAACCAGTCAATAGTCAGTTGCGGGACACACAGAAACGGACAACCCTTTACATTGCTTACATAGCTTGCACAGAAGTTGCGTGGATTTTCAGGGAACACTGTCATGCATTTAGTTTCATTTAGGATTCTGTTATCTAAAAAGATAGCAGCACAAGCTGATAATAAAATATTGACCTTCCTGTAGCACGTGTCATATTTACGCCCAGAAACAAAAAGATTAATTGAAAACTTTCAATAGCCTTTAGGTGAAATTGGCTAAGCATCATGTTTACCCTTCCGTTTGCCCGAATTTACCTGAGAGATGCTCGAAGACAGGGGGTGAGCAATTAGTCCATAAAGAGCCGCTGTAGGTGCAGGTACAAAATGACCACTCCAAACCCGCAATCCAGTGTCTTACAAGTTGAATCAGATGATTGCAGTCAGGTGCTAGTTGCTTTAGTAGACACCTCATTGGTTAAACTGTCTGTGTTGCATCAGCTGGAACAAAAACTCACATAATCCACATCCATAACAGTATTGGTGATGTCACACAATATGAATAAATGGAAAATATTTCTAATTAAATTAGGCACTTAAACAATTAGACACATTGTATGCTGGTACTTTACTTTTGGATTGATTTCAGGTGGGCCCTTGGGTGAGATATCAGGCCGGAAGAAGCACACCAGGCCGACTTTTAGTGGGCATCAGATCTTTGCTTTGGAGAAGACGTTTGAACAGACCAAATATTTGGCCGGACCTGAACGAGCCAGACTGGCTTACTCTCTGGGCATGACAGAATCTCAAGTTAAGGTGAGCTCAATGCTCACATTATGTTCATTACATTAAAAAGGCTAGTCAGTACAAGGCCTTAAGCGACATCAATTCATTCAACGACACAACGATGTATTGATTTCCTTTCATTTGCTTAATGATATTAGCAGGATTTTCGTTCCCCGAGAACGAGAGGCTAGATTTTACGAATCCTGGATTTTCTCTAGGTTTGGTTTCAAAACCGTCGCACCAAGTGGAGGAAGAAAAGCGCCACGGAGCCCAGCTCCACTCAGGCCCAGGCCGGGCCTGCCGGGGAGGCCTCGGACAACGAGGTGGAGGATGAGGAGTACAACAAGCCCCTGGATCCGGATTCTGACGACGATAAGATCCGGTTACTACTACGCAAGCACCGCCGAGCTTTCTCGGTCCTGCGACTCGGACCTCACCATGTGTGAAGGTCACGCATGCACTCATACATTTGCGTGTACCTGCATGCCAACCAGTTATATGTGCTAGAATGAATAAGCATGCACAAGGAGGTCTTTTGAAGATGGATGTGCCCCTAAATACTGCAAAAAACAGTTTTGTACAGACTGGATATCATTCGCATTTTTTCCATATTATACAAAAATAGTTATCAGGATTAATCATGAAACATTAAAATGACTTTATTATGGTTGTTGTCCAAAACTTTTTTGCAAAATATCTGATATCCCAAACAAAAGTTGCTATTATTATTGAGGATGAGGATAATTAATGAATGAATGTTGTGAATATTTTCTTTACTTAGGTTTTTTTTTTCTTACTTAAAAGAAAAACCTTCCAATTTGAATGCAGTCCAGTTCTACAACACTCCAAATTTCTAATAATAGTTTCAATCAAAAGTAACATAATCATTCGCTTCGTAAAGGCATATTTTTGATACAATTCTTGTATTGCATCTATCTGTGAAGTTGGAAAAAATGTTGTGGCTAGTGATGTAGATGATAGATTATATAAAAGTAAAATGTTTGTAAATAAAGAAATGTACAGAAATAGCTGACATAGTAATGAGTGACTTTTTTTTAACTTTCGCCAAGTCCAAACAAAACTGCGTAATCCAGTGACACATTTTAAAGACTGAAAACTAGTTATGCTGTGTAAACAGCCGTGCAACTGACAGTTCAAATAAAAAGAACTTTTATTTTTTCCCCCTCATGTGAGTATATGGCCAAATTTAAAAGAAATCAATACAAGTTGAGAAACCCCTTGACCAAATAGATAACACATTTAAGCTGCAAATTCTTGAGCAATTTTAGATTCAAATACAAACCCATTTGGCTTTTACATAAATAACTGCTAATAATTTTGGATGCAGTATTTTCTTCCTCCCAGATGGTTTGTTTGCTCATGTATTCAGTGCACATTGAGTGAAATATTTCAAGATTTGTATTTCTAGCAATGATGTTTGAAATTATAATCAATCACATGTTCCAAAAAAAAGCAAAGTTCACTCGTTTAAAAATGGAAAAAAAATTAAAGATACATGCCTATTTTAGGAGGTGGTAGGAAACAGCTGGTAACGTGTATTCTTATGAATTATAATGTATGTAGCTGCCCGTTTTGGAAGGTGGTAGGAAACAGTTGGTAATTGTATTCATGAATTACAATTTATGTAGCTGTTGCATTGCAAACCACACCTTTATACTGCCACACCGGCATTACAGGTTGATCACCCTCATCTTAACCTAGTTTTTGTTACAGTTTTTAATAAGATGTAATTAACTGAACAGGTAAAAATATACCACCCAAAGCAGGTAATTAGTGTATATTCCTGTGTCAACACATCTTTCCAGCTGCCTTTTTATTTGTTCTCCTCTCAACAAATCCTCAATGACATACACATCAACTGTGTTCCAATTCATTCCAACATGACTATGTATTAACAAAAATATTCCTGTGTGAAAATTGCAGACGGAGGTCATATCACTCAGAGAACTCATTTGTATCACTAATGCAAATGAGGACCATTTTTAATGAATATATTGTAAATGATCAGAGTGATGTTCAGGACAGAATGTTTTTTTTGGCAACAAAAAAAAAAAAGAGAAATTTCCACACAAGCAAAATATTTGTGTGACATTCCCATTCAAGTAGTTGCACCCTACTACCACTACTACTACTACTACAACAATGACACTATTTGCAGCCCTTGTTTGAATATATTTTTCCAAGTTCCCACAGTTCATAAAACAAATAATCCAACTTGGGTACACAGTGCATTTCACTTTTTAACGACAGTACGACTGAAACATTTTAATCTTATTATGAGAAGTAAACATATGTGCTGTACAGCTACATGTATATGGCCTGAAATATGAAACCTCTTAAAAAGGACAGCTGTGAATAAATGTAAAAGAACAATTAACTACTACATTAAGTGAAAAAAACACTTGGTTTGCAGTCCCCCTCTTCCCCCACAAAATTCCATCATTTCTACTATTATGAGTAATTTTTAACAGGAAAATAAATGTTTTCAGAAATTAATGCATGGCTTTATCTTAATCACATTAGAAGTAATAATTGTATAAACTGAGTTTGGTGGTATAATGAGTTTAATCCTATGTGGATTATATTGAGTTTTCTCTAGTTTCCGCATATCGCATTCTGAACGCAATACCTTTATAATAATTGAGAGAAAATAAATGATTTAGTTCCACGTGTGTCAAACTTTTCAAACGTGAACTGCAAGTGTGCGCAAAACTGTACATTTGGAGACTAAATATCTGATACATGTTATTTAACTATCCAACATCTACCCAAACACCCCCACTCAAAACAACATACAGTACATATAAATTACAATATATTTGGTAGCATGTAAGCCACAATCACCAGAGTAAATAAAAAAAGGGTTAAGTTAATATTTAAAAAAGTAAAAAGCCAAATTAAAACATTGAAAACGAAATACATATACAGTTAAATATTCTATATCTGATTATATATGTTCTAAATACACAGTATCCAAGTTGTCGGACTATAATCATAATAAGGTTTAGATATTATTTGTTGACATATAACTGGGGTAGTTTGTAAATATTTACTTATGCTAAAAAAAATGTAACAAGGTCACAGGAAGGTCTTGAACTTGAAATAACTTTTCACTTGAGCTGGTATCAAGGTCAACTTTTGCTGCCTGGGTTCCACAAAAATATAACGTGGGTATTTTAAAGAGACACACCTACACATCCCAAAGAAAAGAAAAATATGAATTCATTGATTACATCTAAGTAATGCACACAAACAAGAAGCATGCTTTAAATACACCAATTAAATTTTCTCCCCTGTCACATTAATATGGCCGACTCAAAACCCAAACCATTCCATTCATAAACTAATCTGGGCAAATATAAATGATCCCAACTGCTAAATGCCTCATTCAAAAGTAGGTCATTCTCAATACAGATTATTTAAACAAAAGAAAACCAAATCATGACCATAAAAATGCCAATATTGTGTCTGCTTCAATTTATTTATCCCTAGCCGGCCATCCAGAAGGACGTGTAGGCCAACTAATAGTTTGCTTTGTCGTTGATCCCAATTGACGGTTGAGAGCATAGATAAGACAAAATCAGTGAAATGTGCTAATGGCACACGGACACAAAAGGAGAGCTGGTCTCCTGCTGGTACTTTATCTTACTTCATATGGCCACACTTGGAGCTTAGTTCAACTAATGTCTCTCTGGGGATCACAAAAAGATTGCTGCACTTACGCTAAAACCCCCCCACTCACCCCACACACACAAATTTGTCTCCTACACATGCCTCAAGTAGTTTAATATGGACACACTTACTAGTTTATCATCGGGAAGTTTGCCAGTCAATGTTCATTTGTCTTCAGTGCAAAGAATAAGAAAACAGGCTGTTGAAGATACACAAATAGGCCTTAGATTTTGTGAATTTTTGTCTCATGCCCTGCTATCGTGTGTGTTTTGTTTACCTTATGATCTCCCATGCAAACATCAGGGCCCACTGTATCATAAATTACACCCCTCTCACTATTGGCACCCTGGGAAGAAAATGTGTCATTAATAAGTCCACTGGCAACTTTAAATTAATGTTGCATTATTGATTTGGGGAAATACTGTAACTGTGTTGCACTTATTTATTCTTGATTGCGATTTAATGTGTCATTACAGTGGATATTGAAGGAAGCAGGCGGTGACTTACACCGTCGATGAATTGCTGTGCGCTGTGTGACATCAAAATCCGATCGCACCAGGCGGGACAACGAGTGTTCATGTACTGGGTGGGTTTAGTGTACTCTTCACTGTAAGGGTAGCTGGGAGGGGGCAGGCAACATCAGAAATGAAGGTTTATAGAAACAACAGGAGACATCCAGTTGTGAATTTGTGGTCAGATGAAAGTCTCACCTGGGTGGAAACTGGATTTCTTCTTCTCTAACAACATCATTAAAGGCTGTGACTTCCTTGTCATATTTTAGCAACTGCAAAGAAGAGAAGGTATTTTTTGGGGACATTTTTTTCTTTCAAAGATCCGATGGAGAAAAATCAAAATGTGTAAAAGCCAAAATGTTGTTTTTCAACTTCCGATTTTTTTTGCCAACTCAAATAATAATAATAGTAATAATAATAATAATAATAATAATAATAATAAAATAATGAGCTAACGGCTTTGCCATTGTCTTCTCTGAACGCAGCTTGATACAGGTAGGCGAACAGTTTATCCTCAATTAGCAGAAGAACCTGGAAGTGAGAAAACAACCTAAGTTGCATAGTAAAACTTGGTGTTAGTGAATGTTGTAGTCATGTAGAAACTACCTGGCGGTCAGTCTTCTCCTCACAAATGATTTTCTGCACTTCATTACTGCTGTCCTTTTTCACAGTTTGAACTTCAGCCGATGTAGATAGATGCTGCTCGATAGTTTGCATAAGAGTTTCAGTTAAATAGGATATATGAAATGTGCAGCTCATCAAATATGCCATAATTGTTTCTGCATACCTGAACTAGACTCAGCGTATCCAAACGAAAGTTAAAATCTCCAAACAGGAAGAAAGGCATTGGGGCGTGGCAGTTGTCTGATATTCTAAAAGAAAAAAATGAACACAGCTTGAAGGTCCAAATCTTTAGGCACAGTTTGGTGTAGAAATGGCAGGAAAGTCCCATAAAAGCATCTATAAAGTTAATGTTCATTTATCATTAGCATTCACATTGAAAGCAGTAACATTTCTGTATTACCGGCTGTCGACGTTAAAACTAAAGTTTGCTATGTGTGTGTGCACTTTTTTTAAGAGATTCCATTTTTTTTTTGTTGCTTTTCAGACCTGTTGATGATGTGTCGGAGAGCTTTTTTACGATTGGCAGAGTAGATAGAAGGACTAGTATTGCAGGCAATGAGGTTGGAGGCATCGTGAAACAGGTGGACATTGACCAGGTCGAGTCCACTGGGGAGTAAAAAAATAATAATCATACACAAACGATAAGCTTTTAACTCAAAACAAAACTGAAAGTGCTAAAGGCAGTAACCATTAATGTTGTGATAGGTGGATTTTATATTGAGAACAAATCCCTCTCAATCTCAGATTGGAATCTCAGCTCAGCTCAGATTCCAATCTAATGTTTAGACTACGACTGTCGGGAAGAGCGTACCGGTCGTGGATGATCCAACGTGTCCTCATGAAGCCCTTCCTGGACCACTTGAACTACAACACAGACAAATTAGCAAGAGTCATTAAACAGCAGCCAAATAGATCATCATCGATCCAGTCCCATAATTTGTCTCATCTCCCTGTCAGAGTAGACAGCCACTGCATCCCCAGTAGACTCATTTGTCCACACATCTCCCATTGGGCCCAACATTAATCCCACCCTAACAAATACACAGCAACACTCACATCAGGCCAGAAATTCTTTGGGAATTTTTCTTTTTCCACAGTGTTGACCCCATCCAGGGAGCCCACGTACTTGTCTAGTTCCGGCACTGCTTTAAAATCCTTGACTGTGAGGGGCAAAGACGAAAGAGGGAGCGAAAGGTAGGCGTCAGATAAAAAAAAAAGTGCGGAAACATGCAAACGGCAATCAATAAACTGGTGTTAACCTCATCAGTACGGCATACGTGATGAGGGGGATCTATAAAGCGGCCATTAGACTACGTTTGGTGAGCGACTATCAGTTTGGAGCAAACAGCAAGTGGCAGCTCCATCATGTTTATGGTTCTTCCATATGCTTTTTGGAGGAGCTTTTTCACACCTAACGTGACTGGACTACGAAGGGGGCAAAATGACAGCATTCGGGCACTTTGCAAATGCGAAAAGGTGGCGGCCTGAAGCGATTAAAGCCTCGTCACAACTTAAGCTTTGTTCTACATTTTGCTAAATGACAAGAAAGGTCGTTCTTACCACTAAAGTCATACTGGCGGATGTTCTTCAATGACTTGTGGATGAAGTACATGCTGCCCAATGCCTGAAAGATAAGTTGTAGATATTGTGCTATCGGGCATGAAGGTAATAAAAAGGCAGTAACAGATTCAAAACAGTTGATTAACTTGAAAGAAAGCGGCTGTCGAAAGCAACACAATTAGAGTCCTTTCTTTCAATTGTACATGTGTATATATTTACTTTATATGCAAAACTTTCCACAAAAGCAGGCTCCAATTTTATTAGTTTTGGGCTGAATTTGGCTACAACCACACCCTTGCTGCAAAAAATACGTATGCAATGTAATGTTTACTACAGTATATTGTGATAGTAAATTGCGGTCACAGTATCATCTTTTGCAGCTGCAAGAATCAATGAAACATAACAACTTTCCACATAGAAGTTGGAAAAAATGTTAGTATATGTCCAGAATTGGTCATAAGGCAATAAGAAACTTGGTGAACATATAATATTTACTGTTTCAATTCAGCACTGCTCAGCACTCAGTGTACCTTTTTCACAAACTGCAAAAGCATTGACCCACGAACAAAAGGCAAAAAGTCACTCGAACATGGTGACAAAAACATCAGAAATCATCTCAAGCTGACAGCCGAGCAGATGAACCGACATGTTTGTTTAGCCATTGTGTGAGACGGGCTAAAAGACTGATACTGAAAGATTGTATGTTTGTTTGTAACTCGACCACAGACAGCACACATAACACAAGAGACCACGATTAGACCCCCTTGCTCCCCAACTAGCTGTATGTGCACTCCAGCACCCAATCATCCCTAACATGGTCGGACAATTTTTAATGTACTAACTGCCTGCTCCACTGATCTGATTAATCACGTCCCGGGAGATCAATAAAAACAGAAGATTAAAACAATTGGAAAGGTATTAAGCAATGGGCCTGCCGCTGTCTGCCAACTCCGCTCGAAGGGACTGGCGGCCAAAAAGAAAAATCAGCCATTGCTCAGGGAGATCGGGGCGTGACAGACTACTGAGTAAGACCAACCACACCAAACACAGCCCCCTTCCAACCCCCCCTCGACACCAAACCGACCATGCCCTCAAACAACTGCCCTGAGCAAGAGAGATCTCTCCCAGAAGGCATCATTACTCATCTGAACTGAAGTTATCCTCATTTAACAAAACAGAAGTGTCTTTGGGATTTGCGTGAGTGAGCAGCATTTAGGGAGCAGCTTGTCCAAACTTGGGCCTAAAGTGTGGGCAGACTGACGGTTATTAATAAAAGCAATTTGCCAAAACATTGCACAAACAGGTCGAAATTTGTACTAGATGAGTGTTAATAGTGCAATAAAAAAACACACACTTTGCTGCACATACTCTAGCCAGCACCTATCTTCATCAATCAGGTGTGTGTGCAGTTTAATAAAAAAAATATTGACTCACAAGTGATTTTTTATCAAAACACCATTTGTACTGAAAATGCATGCAAGTCTACCCCATTTACTTTTGCAGCCCATCATAAAGCAGAACCGCACACATGGACTAAGACTCAAACTCTCTCTCTCTCGCTTTCAGCCATGTAACTGATGGTCTGAAGCCCGGGGGAAACAAATTGGAAATCAATACAGGTGGCACCGACCAAATGAGAATGAGGCAACACAGCGTGGACGAGCGGGTTGGGGGGGGTGCACGATTCCTCTCAGGGCCAAAAGGTGGAGGGTGCGAAGACTGAGGTGCAGGGGGGAAACTTAGTCCCAGCTGCCACCAACACATACTTTATTTATTGTAGACAAATAGGTTGGGATCAATAGTTTTAATCTAGACTTAAACGTATTGACTTGCGCTTGTCATCCGCACACCTGGCCATTGACTTTATCCGTTTGATGCGTGGCGCTTCAGCCAACAAGGATGACCGCTGAACCCTACTGTCAGATGACGAGGAAAGGGATCACCTGGGAGGAGTGTGGGTTAATAGTTTAAGAAAGACTAGCCAGTGAAGTGGGGACACTTGGTTATACAATATTTTGCAATCTGGTATATTTACCGTATTTTTCAGTCGATAAGTTGTACCTGAGTATAAGTCGCACCAGTCTAAAATAAGTGCAAGATGAGGGGATGGCGCAGGGTTACTAAAGTGGCACTGGACTGTAGGTGATATTCTAAGAGGGGAATCTTGTGTGATTAAATACCAAGGAAAAACATTATATGTCAATATGAATGTATGACTATATCAATAGAATGGAAAACAACAGGCTCAATAGGAATTTGTTAATGTAATGTACTTTCAATTAGCCTGAATAAAAACTTGTTAGACTACTGCAATCACACTTTCACTTTATTTTTGTTCATCTTGTACTTTCTGGTGAGAACAATCATTTATCAATTCCTCCTTTATGGGACGAATCAGAATAGAAATTTGCCATATGTATTCTTGGGCTCTATACACATCCATTTTTGGAGCTTATTTTCTTGGGTCTGAACAAACCCTAATATTTGCAGGCTAATTGTTTTTTGTAGTTTTCAGGTTTGCCAGTAGAAGGGATGCAAAATCCGTTTCTGGGCTAGTTATATTTTAAAGGAGGTGGACAATTATAATTCATTTGAACTCATTTTCTAAATTCATGATCTTACTCCAAATCATTGTGATTGAAAAAAAAAATGTTGATACCTATATGATATCTGTGCAGCATTTCTAGCAAGTGACCTCTCATTGAAGACTGAACCATGTCAATTATATTATATGTTTTATATTACCAATGCGATGTCGACTTTTGAAGGCATTACTGGTTAAATGATTCAACTGCAAGCGATGAATGGGCCCCAAAAGCTTGATAACCCCTCAATTGACCTATAATCACAGTCAATAATTTGAAAACATATGCACTAGTTTTTAAACGACTGTCATTTACACATTGAGTGCAATTTACCAAAGGAGTCAATTACTCTGCCTGTCACGACCAGACCTTGTTTCAGCAAATGTTCTTTTCTAAGCCTGGAAAAGGGCCCCCTCTAGAGAAGAATTCTGAGAACTACTGCAATGTTACAGTTGTTCCACCTTTCTGTCTGTCTCACCGTGAATCGCTCTTCCGCCTCAAACTTATTGTCCACATAGATGCAGCGCCTGTCAAAATCTTTCAGTTCTTCACTGCACTCAATGCTCCTGAAAATTGCAAAACAACTATTAGCAAAACTCTGATGCTCCCTTTTGGAGATCAAAACAAACATAAACAGAACAATTATTAATAGCGCACTTTTCCTACCGAAAAAATTCTTCTGCAAACCCCATGTTGACCAGATAGTCTTTCCCTCCCACCTCCTGAAAGTGGAGGGCGATGAACTGTGGCTGGTAGGAGTGGATGGTCTGTTACACAATAAGCAAAGACCTAAAGTTAATATTACACAAAATTGAGGGCTGAGGAAAATAATCACATGTGGATTTCACAAGAGGGTCTTTCCCATATTGTCAGTAGGGTGGAAATTTTTGGTCATGTAGTTGACACACTATGCCATGTGTTTATTTCTTATCTATAGTCAGCATAGTATCCGTTTTCCACAATATTATATGGAAAGTATAGGTTAGAAATGTGTGATCAATTATACAAGGTCAGGTTTGATTGATTTGTGCAGACAATATTATTATTTTTGTATTATACTCTTGAAAATGTCTGCTGGTCTTCCCTAAAAAAAGTTATATGGAAGAAGAACATTAAACAAATGGGAGTGTGAGGTACACTTACCTTGTATAACTCCTGTAGCCATTCATTTTGAATTTCACCCACCTAGAAAAATGAGATGCAATGCAGTTTTTAGTATTTAATGTCAACTTGGAGCTGTGTCTAAATCATAAAAATACAAATACTGGACATCACATTTTTGTCCACACTCTGTAAACAATGAGTATTATTACAATTCACCACTTCACAAAGATATTCATTCACTATCCATAACATGGGGGATGCAGGGGTGCTGAAGCCTACCTCAGTTGACGATGGGCATAAGACCCCCTGAAGTTGTTGCCAGGCAATCACAGTACTTACATCACTTTGTTTACTTTAGCCAACCGACATTTCGGAAGGGGTTCAAAAGAACTAAACAAGGATGTAAAATAAATTATTTAGACATTACTTTCAAATGAGTAAGTTCATTTTTATTTCTGTTTAGGCTTTATTGAACTCACAAAGAAAGAACTGCAATGAAATGAGGATATTTTGAAGGTTTAACAAAGTTAACAAACTGTGCCAAAATCCTGAAAACTGGGATATATTTTAAAGTATTTCCTTATCTGGAGGCAGGCGCTGTGCGACTAGAAAAGCTAAAATCTCTGGGTGGTGATAATCATCTGTTTACATATCTCCCACAATGGGATCTAACATGTTTCCACTGGAACTCCATCTAGCACCCGGAAACATGGACTTGAGCCAAATTTCCATGAGTGCAGCGAATTACTTGACCTCTTGTCAGTTCAGGCACAACTAAAAGCTGGAAATGTTTCTATGCAATGTAGAATGTTCTTCACCTTGGATACAGTGTCATATTCACAAAACCATCAATGAGAATATTCGTGATAACCAATATGAAAATGATTTTACTCCGAATTTTAGAGATTAACAATGACAAGCTTTCTGGACTCTGGAATTGAAAACAATGATGAGTGGCCTGCCTTACAGCGGGGAACCTGGGTTCAAATCCAGATCGGTCCACCTGTGTGGAGTTTGCAGGTTCTCCCTGTGTGGGTTTTCTCTGGGTACTCTGACTTCCCCCACATTCCAAAGACATGCATGGTAGGCTGATGGGACACTATAAATTGCCCCTAGGTATGAGTGTAAGCGTGAATAGTTGTTTGTCTCCTTGTGCCCTGCGATTGGCTGGACACCAATTTGGGGTGTCCCCTGCCTCTGGCCCGAAGTCAGCTGGGATGGGCCCCAACACCAGAAAAAAAAGGGGCTCCGAAAAAAAAAAGATGAAATGAGCTCTTATTTAAGCAAAGTCATAATAGAAACAATAGAGTTTGTAAATAAATGTGTCCAGATATGTGGTAAAAACTCAAGTTGCGATGTTGCAATTTGTGACATAAGCACGCACAAGTCATGACGTGCAAAGCTGTTCGTGAGACCCAAGATGTCCGGTAACCAGCTAGTTAATCGACTTTTTCGAGTTCTATGGACATCAATGTGCCTGCTCTCATCCTTCTCCTGAAAATTTAAATGACCATGACAGCTAGATGAAACTGGGAAGCTGCAAAGCTTCCTCCAAATGGCTTGGACGTCTAGCACTGTCAATGGCAGCCAGTGGCTTGAAAACGTTCTGCACCAAAAACACTCTCATAAAACCACTTTGAAACGTCTTGGATGAACTCATAAGTCAATCCACATAAGTCTACGCGTGACGACAAAGCGTGACGTAAAGGTGAAATGAAATGCGCCTATTCGAAGTGTATAGTAACAAGACAATTTGGCCTAAAGACATATTGATAACATACATGTATTCATATATTCGGGCTGATTTACGTGCATTTTGTTGCAGACAAGCAAGATCGGGGAAGGTTATATACTTACATTGTCGAAGAGTGAGCCGACATTTGCGGTGACAAGAAGCACCTCGGTGTGTCTCTCCATGGTCCGGTCACAAAACACACCCAGACTTGAAAATCTCCTACCCGATGAGGCCTATAAGCGACTTCCTCAGCAGATTAGAAAGGCTTATTGTGAGAACCGGAGTAGTTAGCGCTTAAAATAAACTGGCATTGCAGTAGAATGATCTTGTGCAGCTCTCTGGTCCAACTTGTTTGCACACAAGTCAAACGCAGCAGAGGCGCTCAATGCCATGATCGAGCACAGGAGGCACTCATTCAGAAGGTTTTTCTTATTTTGAGAATCTCCAAAGTAGTCCTGAAACAAACTGATTAAGCCAAAGCTACTGTAAGATAAATTATATAGATGATCACAGTGACCAACTAGTGTACACTGACAGCAAGAAAGACCAAGTCGTGTTGCGTTAAAAGAACATTGGCGCTCCGCCCATTTCTGAGCAGCGCACCTTTAAAGTCGTCTTGTAGTCACTAAATCAAACAAAAACATGCACAACGAGCTGCGTCAAGTTGTCAATTTGTTGACAGAACGTGCCAAGCCCATATAAGTCAAGTTAACGTGCTTTTCAACATATGCGGGGGAAAACATCTGTTCTGTTGGTTACAGAGACGCGTAGAAAATACAGGAGATTTTGAACGCTCCATTCGCGTAACCACAAACACACCCGTGATGAAATAAAACAGGAAGTAGTTTGTTTCTTCTATCAAAAATGTGAATGAAGCATCCTACGCTACTTTTTTTTTATATTAAGTTTAACTTAAAACTAATTAAGGTTTTTCATGTTTGTGCAAAAATTATAAATTAAAAAAATGTTAACAGGACAATTACAATGAAAATAAGAAATATATACTGTTTAATTGGTAAAAGAGCATATTTTTATATTAGTTGTTTTTTCATTTTTTTAATGAAAAATATAAACATTTAGAATGTATACAGGCATGTTTTAAATTGAGAATATTTACCATTTCTCCTTTGCTTTTTTAATGTAAAAAAAGAAATGAAGTTCACCATTTTCAAAATAAAGAATTTTTACTGTTAATTCATTCCCTCCCATTGACAACAATACATGTCCAACTCATTTAAATTAGGAGGACTAGTTCCCTGTCAATCCCACCTAATTAAAAGGGGTGACATGTTTTAGTCAGTGGCAGCCGATGATTTAAACAAAAGCCCTACAAAGGATTAATTGGAGTGTGGCCACAGTTTCCTACATTGCATATCAGTACGCCATCACTATGTGGAAGCCAAAAACATAACAGTGGTTGTACATAAAGGTTTAGTATTCAAACCAAATGGTGTTGGATTTAATAGTCATGAAACCCTTAGTGTAGTTTTGGCTTCCATCATGGTTACCATAGTGCTGTTAAGAGCTGTTCAACCACGACCATTTCTATCACCATTTTGTCCCAGCAGAGCACACTTTATTCTCTACCAGTGGTAACAAAATGAATTCAGGGTTGTAATAACATGTCTAAAAAAGGGGTGGAGGAAAGTGCATTGACAAATGTTTTGAGAAGTGTTCCAGATTTTCAAATGAGAATCTTGCAATGTTTTGTCACAAGTAAAATGTCTTATTTGAATAGAAACTTTGTGGTTTAAATAAATCCATTGTTAAACACAAATTCTTGCTGACATTCTTGAAGATTTTCTTATGAACGTTTCACACAATCTAAATGGTTCATTAATCTTGAATGAAGCCAAACTAAAGCTAGTAGTTTTTTCCTCCCGCTTCTGCCAACTGGGGCAGAGCTCACCAAAGCATGGGAAATTGCAAAAATAGCCTTTGTAGTTGAGTTAAAATAAACCACAGAAATGTGTTGTTAGTTTCAACCAATGAGTGGCCAAAAAAAAAGTCGGTTAGCAAATAACAGGAATATTAGCTGCTCTTTATTCCAAGTGTCTTGTAATTGTTTAAACTTGCAATTAACTGTTCACCTAGGGCAATGCTGATTGAGCTGTGGCCATCACAAGTATGATATGAATTGCCAAAAGCCATCTTTAGCAGCCATATTTCCACTTCACAATGTGAGCATTTATACACTCCATGGAAAAAAAAGAACCATCAGCAAGAGTTTAGCAACAACAATTACTGCTGTTGTAGTCAGGTGGATACAAAGCTCCATGTAAAACACAAAGCTTAAAGTACAAGATTTTGGAAAAAAGCTCATAAAAATAGTTATACATGTAACAAAAGCTGGCATCATGTCAGACACAAGCCAGCCATGCAAACTCTCAAAAGATGACCTCTTCTTTTTACTTAATAACTCTGTTATATACACCCTGTTAAAAGCAGGATTATCTTAACATGTAACCGAAATACAAACAAAAGTAAATTACAAAAGAGACAAAAACTGAACAGATAAATTACAAGTGTTTTCTTAACCACGAGCAAAAAATGGCTCCATCATAGATCATGCCAATATTTTTCCATTCTACTACAGGCGAGGCTTGTTTCGCCCAAACTCCCAATTGACCTGATAAAACGCTGCAAATTGCACACTTATTTGTGAGGCAGAGAAAAGTCCAGGAACCCCAACTCTGGAGGGTGCACAGCTGACTTCATTTGTAGTCATGGCCTCCCTGTGAAACTTTGGAGCCGATCCACCTCCTCGCAAATCTCTCAGGAGCGACTGCGATCTTCTTGTGTGCCGACCAGCATTTTACTATAGAGCTTTTGCTGTTCCTCCTTAAAAGTATCTTTTACCTTTCCTCTCTTCAAGCCTCCATCCCTAAAAAATAGTGTTTATTAGTCCCTCATCTTACCGAGAGAAAAATAAATCCAATAATATTGTCATACCACAAAAGATCCACTAATCCTCCTTGTCTCGCAATGGCTGCTTTTACCCGATTGGCAAACTGTACAGCGTCCTCTCCTTCCTTTGGAAAATATTGATACGTGTAAGAGTGCAAGGGCAACCAATCATATTTACATGATTTAATAGAACAAGTCAGAGCCATACCTCTAAGGACATGGGAGGGAGGTACCACACACTGCAGACAATAGCCCAGCTGCTCATCATACGTAACAGGTAGTTGACCATTCCAAATTTGCTGCTATTCCAGAAGGCATCTCCAAATCTGGGATCATACTGTACAGAAGGTATCAACACATTAGTTATATTAGACTACATTACGGTTAAAAAAAATTAAGAAGACATTTGTCATACCTTGATAGCGACAGGGTACACTGTCCCGCCAATTTCAAAACTGCCCTTTTTAAACATCATAACTGATGTGTTGTTAATGCATGTACCTGGTAGAAAAATATGTTAAGATACAACAAATCTGTGTTGACTTACAAGGTCTTTTAAGAGGGAAAAAATGAAAATAAACTCACCTTCTGGGAATATGAGAATAGGAAGCTTGGATTTATCTTGTGCATGGTCGCTCAGCCTAAGTTGCAGAGAGAAGAATACAAGTCCATTATTTTCAGTGAATTTTAGAATTTGGATTGAATTTGAAATGCAATATGGCAATAATGGTATTTTACCTGTTGGCCACTAGATGTCTGTCTTTGACCTCTGAGCGCTCAAACCAAATGTGTGGGCAGGCTCTTACCATGGATCGCTGAATGATTCCCATCAAGCCTCTATGAATTTGGCCCACCTGACAGATAAGGTAAACACACAATGTTAGACATGTAAAGGCCTCTAGGTATACAACTTTGGAAAATTTTCTAAATTGAACAGGTAATGAAAAAAAAAGTCAACAATTACCATTGCATAACAGCCATCACTGGCTAAAATGATGACATCGATGGGTGAAGTGTGGTTGGCGACGCATATTCCTCCGTTTTTGGGTTTATTCTCACTACAAAAGTAAAAAGCAACAGGATTCATCAATAACTCCAAGTGGTAGAAAGTCATGAGGGCACAGTTAACCGCAAGAATGTTGTGGTTAAAAAAAGTGGTTATACGGAGCAAATCATTTGACTTTTTCAACAGGCCTTATCAATCTTTGTTTCAGCAAATTGAGTTACAGAGAGAGTGAGAAAAATCAGATGAAAAAAAACTTGATAAATGTGGAAACAGTCAGTCTTAATATTCTATAATTTAACAAGGCAAATTGAACAGTCGGTCACAATGGCTGTGGTGATCCATATATTTGTAATTGACATGAAAGCTTGTTAACACTGCAAGCAAACATGTGTATGTGCCACAGCTTTTCATTGTTAAACTCATAAATCCGAATTAACTACAGATTACATTATGTTCAGAAAAGGACACAGGCTTGTTCGTTTGCTTAAGAACCATAAACAAATTTGACAGTCACGTGCAATCCTCAAAGCGCCCCGCCCTTAGATAAACACAGTGCAAAAAATGCTACCTGAAAGCCACACCTACTCTACTCCAGCTACTCTTACTTAAAGGTTCCCAATTCATCTATTCAGACACTTAAAAGACACGTACAAAAACATGGAAATTCAAACAGCCATTTACCACCCAACAAAGGAAGGATTTCTGTGTCCTAAAGATGAAAGTGCTTTTGCCCAAAATGCCCATAATGAGCCAAGAACGAAAGCCAAAGACCTTGTGAACAATGTATCATAAAAAAAGTACTTCACATAGGCAGAAAAAAAAACACTCTGCCAGGAAGAAACTATTATTCCAAAAGAAAGAGAAAAAATAAACTTGTAAAGGCACACAAGGGCAAGACCTAAACATTTGGAACCTTCAAACCCTGAAAACACCATCTCAACTGAGAAATGCAGGGCTGGAAGAATCATGTTAAATGACTCCTTCGTGACATACTGGTGCACAAATAAAAATACTGAAGTGACATTGCTTTTAAGGTGATTTGTCACTTGTGCATGAATACATTTTTGCCCATATGAAGCTCTGTTTTTATACTCCAACCCATGCCAATGATATTTATTCAACTCCCAGCATTTGTTTTTACCTGTCATGGTATGTTATGATAGCAGTCAGAGCTCTGACACATATTCTGTTGCACATGAGGTGAGCCTTTTCACTGAGGATGCTCTTTATCCTAGAAATACAACAGAAATTGAGTCCTGTTCAATCCTGTTTCTACAAAGCAGTACACATCCGTGAAAATATTTATTTGGTCACACCTACCTTCCATTGGGTAGGAAGCCTATAAGAGAAGTGAGAAATACCAAGAGGCCAACACCAGTGAAGGCCAAGGTTACCCTGAAAAAAAACAAGATGCATGTTATTGATGACATTTGAAATAATATCTTATTGGCTTTTATTTATGATTACCTGAGAGGTAAAAGGATGCCATAGCGGATGAGCAGGCCCAATCCCCACAGCACAGTCAGCCTCAGGCTGATATAGTGGAAGTTGTAGTTGCTGCGTGTCAGCAGGTTCCAAGACTCCAACTCTTCTGCCGAGAAGCGCTTGGTGACCTCGTCATCCATGATGCTCTCCACGCCTCTTCGTGCAAAATAGAAGATGTCCGACATCTCGAACTCAGGTGCTGAGTCCAAGTCTTTGTTACTGCCGCTACGCCTAATCTCCTTGATCTCTTCTTCCAAGGAAGTAGGATGTTTTGCAATGATAGCTAGACTCATCCAAAAGATGGAGATGTCAGAAATACTAACAAGAAGAAGTAAAACAATGATTACAAATAATATTTTAACTCACCGTTGGAGTAGGGTTTATACAAGGGATGATTATTTTCTTTGGCTCCTCTCTCCATCCTCAGTGTAGCCCACTAAAAAAAATGTAGATACCAGAGGAGAGAAGATTTAAAACATTGTTGGAATGTAGATTTGCCACATTTAGAATTCAACAGTATAAGTTATAATAAAATCATTTTTCTTCCATTTACACCTGCAAAAAAGACTGGGTTGAAAGTATGTATACAATGTATGCATTGTTCACTACTTTGACACAGAAAAGCCAGAAGGTTTGACCATTTTTTTGAGTCTCTGACCTTAATCTCACTTTGTTATGGTCAGAGTGACATTCAAGCAGAACTAAAGATACCACAAAGTCTACAAGTTTGAAAACAAGGAGTTACTTCAACTCAGGGGGAGAAAAAGTACACAATGTTCACTTTGGTTTGAGTCAAAAAAGTGCACACGGTAATGATTGTACAACATAATGTGTGATACATTTTAGTATGGCAATTGTAAGAAAGTTTTGTGACTGTAAGGAAGGGCAAGCAGTGAAAACCAAAAACACAGGAATTTTATGCCCTCTGGCAAAGTTGAAAAAAATGCTTTGACTATCATATATTAGATAGAAAAGCTTTCTATTTCAAAGCTTTTTTTCAACTAAACAAAAAGGCAATTCCCAACAAGCACTTTATGTAGATAATTAATATGGTCAAACCTTTAACAGTTAGTATAAGAAGAAGAATTGAATGTTGTAATCTTGTGCAAGCCATGAAACATTCACTCATCTTATTACAGCTTGTGACCTTTTGTCCCTTTGCACACTTGGAATTTTTTCTCTCCAGGAATTTTGACCTGAGGAAATCACCCCAAATTCCCCTGGGCTCACTCATTTGGCAATCTGCTATCAGTTTTCTCCATTAATATACCATTAGAATTTTAAACCAAAGCAACTGTATTAAAAAAATGATGGTTTACAGAGGAAGGCAACAGTTTGGTGTATTTAAAGCAGCTGAACCTTTGACAGACAGACTATAGTTAGTGACGCACTCCAACCCCGAAGGTTACATAACAGCTGGCTGTAATGTTAATCCATATCCACCACTGAAACCCATTACCAGTGGTTGCATGATTCCTATTGGTACAATAACAACCACCCCAAAGTTATATTTTCAAAATGTCCTATAATTCATACATGTTACCATTTCAGAAAGCTCTCTGCTTCCCGGGTACACAATTCAGATGAAAGTTCTTACCTCAAAGATCTTTAACAACGACTTCATGTAAAGACGTCTGATCCCAAAAGACACCCCAAAGATGGCCGGCACGAGTATGAAGACGAGGAGCAGTGTGAACCAGACAGTCAAGGAGATACCCAGGAGGATACACACCAAGCTGTCAAAAGGATTAAAAAACAGCTCCATGATGAAGGAGTTCTTCTTGATCCAAGTCAGACGAGTGGAGAACAAGCCTCGAGCTCCACTCTTTGGCCCAAAATGGCCCTTATCTGGTGTCAACACACGTTCTTCATAAGATGGGGCTTCATCTCACTGCGTAGAGAATCGGGGCTCATCTTAACACTGTCATGGCAGGCAATATTAAAGAAGAAACTCCCCCCATCCGTCCAAATGTGTCCAATTCCAGATGTCCTTGCTGCTATAGCAAATGTCCCATTGGGGAGGATGTAAAGAATAAAACAGCTGGACTTGGCTGATTTCTCTTCTGTGGTGAGGAACCAGTTGAGTTTCTTAGTGAGAAGTTGGCCTGGAAAGAATAAAAAAAATGATGATTATTCCAAAGTATTTGATTGAATTTAATTGAATGCCTTTATTGTCATTATACAATGAGTCTGAATGTCTGTTATACTCGCTTTAGTTTAGTTACTTAGTACTTAATGATGTTGGCAAACTTGCATTCTAGCGACTTACTAGGCTTTGAGTACTTGACGCATTCGCTGCCATTGACGACGATAGACGTCCAAATCGTTTGAGTTTAAACGTTGTGAAGAAGATAACAGTTTATCGGAGGCCCACTTCTCCTCTGCTGATGATTCAACGGGACGATTGACGACAAGATCCAGGCACAGCTAGCTTCTTCAACAACAGGCATACAGCTAACACTTGACACGCGATTTCGACATAGTACCAACGTAAATAAAGGTTCTCGAACACTGACATGTGTCGTTCAAGAGACGGGGGTGTCCGCTAAGCCATCAGAAGTAATTCCGGGAACTAAAGCGATAGCCATATGCTGCATTGGTTTAGATCCAAAGCGTGGTTTCATCGGGTTAGCTTTTGCTATCGGCCCCGATTGAGAATAAAGTGCTGAGCCAAGCTTTTGTTGGGAGCATGGATGGTGTGATTGTTTGTCAAGCCCTCAAACAGTAGCAGGAAGACAGGGGAAAAAAGGTTGAAATAATGACTAATAGACCCACCTGCGACACCAGTCCATCTCTTGTCTTTGTCCAGCACACTAAAGCCAAACTCCACCCGGCGGACAACGCGAATAGACAATGGGCCACTAGTGGGCGCTACGTGCGTAAAAACAGTCCCGGGCAAACCAAACTCTACAGCGACACTCCCTGGTTACCATGGCCAACTACAAGGCATTACACCATAGCTGGCTGAATATTATTGTGTGGCTATTTTGGAAGAGGTAATAATATTCACACTCATGTTACTACGGCTGCGATTGGCTAGCCACCAAATTAGGGTGTCGCCCGCCTCTGGCCCGAAATCAGCTGGGATAAATTGGGTTGGATTGGATAACTTGCAGCACACCCTGCGATTCCAGGGGGGATAAAGCCAGGAAGGGTGACCAGTATTTTGTAAAAATGGAAGTTCGTTTATTTGGGTTAAAAAAAAAAATGAAATAAAAAGAACTTATCTAGAGAAAGAAAACTTTTATTCACACATTTACATCCATGTACAGCTCATTTATCATACCCTAGATGTAGACTAATGTAACTGAATAAATAGCAAAGCACTAAATTATTGTCCTTTTGAGCAACAATGAACTTTTGGCTTTGTTCCAAGTCTTTTGTTAAGTGTTTAGGCAAACTTTCATATGGCACAGCAGGGCAAATCAAAACCTTGAAGGGCACCAGTCATCACCTACTCGCCAACAGTGATTCAAAGTCTGGCGAGCAAACCATTTTGTGTTTCACTTTCCCTAAAACAGTCATGTTGCCTCTTCGTCCCTCTGTGTCAACAGAAACCAGTTCCTGCAAAAAATCAAAAAGACAAACATGGGATGGCATTTCAACTCATGAGTTCTAGAATTAAACAACAGGGCAGTAGAAAATGCAGCAGAACACAGAACACACCATCTTCTGTCATACCTGAAGGAAAGCACATGAAGCACCCAGGGAGACGTCCAGTGTAACCTGTCCCATGATGAGCTGCACCCTACCGGACTTTCGTACAAGCATCTTTCCAACAAAACCCTCCCGCAGATCTTTTAAATAACAGCCGTCATCTTCACTTGTCTCCTCCTGTAAAAAAAAAATAATAATAATAATCAAATTAATCTTAGACAAAAACTCTGATAGTACTTCTATATAGGGATGACCTTTATGTACCTGAGACTCTGTTTTCAGAAGGACAGACTGACCATCCGCAGACTGCACCTCAGTTTTTATTGGCTTGAACTCTTGGGTAGGCGGCTGGCCAGGCAACGTGTCGGGCAGCTGAATGAAAAACAGCTCCTCACCTTTGCTCAGACTCCACCTGTGAAGAAGATCCGGCAGAACGTCCGGCTCAGGGAGGGGAGGCGGCTTGAAAGTACACTCAGGCTTCTTAACTTCTTCCTCCTCTTGTTTCACTAAAATAATAAAAAAACATAATTGGCTATTATGGAATCGCACAAACTTTACATACCATGTTATGTTATTAGAACATTTGATATTTTCTATATGCCATTCCCCATTTTATGGGGACATTTGCACCCTCTTGTGGAGACATTAAATCAGCTCTTCAAATATTGATTGATGAGTGTATTTACTTGCACATTTGTACCTTAAATGTGTTTTAACAGTGTGGATGAGGAGCTTTAAGACTACTTTTTAGGCCGTTTATGTAACCTAAATACTGTATGCGATCAAGTGTATAGTATAAATATGCAAAGTACTTTCTAATGCAGGTTCCATTGGTTCGTCGTCCTCCTCCATTTTCTCAATTTTTATTTTTGGAGCACTGAATTCCTCCTGGAAACCCCATCCCGACACAGCAAGAGGAAGTTGAACTGGGCAGCTTCTCTGTTCGCCCCTGAGAAATGGATCATCTATGAACTGAAAGAGCAATCATGTCAATGGAAAAGACCAACTGTGAACCTTTAAAAGAATCAATATAACTCTTAAATGATAATCACACTATCTTTTTCCAGCTTGAGAATTATTGCTTTAGTTTCTTCTTCAGTTTCTCTATACTCCTTTTTAATATTGATGATGGCGGATGGGCCTGTGCTTGGGGCATCACGTTCGCTTTCATAACCTATTGAACAAAGATAGTTAGTTCGGCATTCAAACTAACAAAGAAGCAGTTGCAAAAGATCTATGTTTGCTCACCTTTTTTTCGGATGGCCATCTCTGCCGGACCCTGCTCAAAAATGGAGTGGGACTGGATGGTCTCCGGGTGCCCCCTACCCCTGCCTCGGCCTCTTTCTCTTGGACCTCTGCCTCGGGGTGTATCCCTTCTTTCCCTCCTTTGCCCGCCATCATCTTTGGTACTTTAAAGCAAGATCAACAGTTAGATTCAGATCTGATGGTGAACTTCGACTACGGTGAACTTACTCTTCTTTAACTTTGCGCCCAATAATGTTTGGTGTAAATGTTTTCTAGGAGGAGGGATTAAAAACAGAAGTTTATAAAGAGATACAGAAAAGAGAAGCTTTATTCAGGTATTTTGAGACACGCACCTTTTTCACTCCCCCGAGGGTGAGATCTCGAGAACGCATTGAGGGAAGACGCCCTGCAGCGACGCTTGCAGGTGTTCGGCGACCCATCAGTTGGCTGCTCCCACCTCGTCCTGGGGGTGGAGTCCGATGACCACTGGGATCACCTGCGCCTGAATCAGCCATCCTTAACCCTAAACATAGTAAAATAAATCAAAACAAATAGATGAAATTGAGGTCATGCCATTTATGTTGAAGTCTCTGATTGAAGAAGTTAGCATTCAACTATAACATCAAAAACATTTTCTATATGATCTTACATTGAAGAACTATGAACCTAAATTATATACATGCAGTAATATATTCTTATATATTCATGGACAAATGCAAATTAGCTCAAAGGGGTGGAGAAACCTGTCTTTTTCCAAGAATCTAATTTACAGAAATCAAGCAGTGGGCAAATGGAAGGTGGGGGTAGTAAACATGTTTGATTTTTTTTTCAAAAATACTGATGTTGTGCAACTGGTAATTCAGAGCAATGTTTTGCTGATTATGAAAATAAATGGGCTGCATTTTAAAGTTTTTTTCTGAAGCAGAAAAATTAAAGCCAAAGCAAACTTAACATCCAAGTAATAAACAACCCAATGACAATGACTTTAAGTGTAATTAAGTGTTTAATGGCTCATCTGAAAGGCAAATATGGCAAAAGCAAGCCTTAGACTTCAGTGTCAAAACATGCAATCTTAAATCCTTAACAAAACAGCACATAAGCGTATATACACGTGGCCGACTTTTACCACTTTAACACTAGCGACATGCATTGTGCTACTCGTGATTTTGTGTTTTGGCAGACAAACGAGCTGCTACTTACGTTAATAAAGCGGAGATACTTCAATATGACAATAAGTCAACATTGGTGAGAAGAGTCGCAAAAACGTGTTGACTTCCAATGCCGCTTTGCTTACTCACATGCAGCCGTCAAATTACTTCCTGGTGTCGTCAGCCAAAGTTGAGGCGGATCACAGCTGCGCAAAAGATGGCGCATGCGCACCTATATTAACTTTATTGTTTAGTTTCTGCAATAAGGCTGTTTTCCCAAATGTTGTTCTTATTTTTTGTACTTCTAAAAACTTCCTGTACATGTTATAAATGTATATACTACTTACTTTAAAACCACAATTTTCAAGACGATCGGTTTATGAATGACAGATTAGGACTTTAAAATTAAACGAAGAACTAGTACTATTTTATTACTTGTTCTACTAGACTGGAGAAAAATTATTTTACTCATAAAAGATGTTTTTTATTACTAATAAATAAATTCCATCAATTTCCAATTCAATTTGTATTTGGAGTCTTGATTGATTGTAAACCAATAGTTAGATTGACAGCTCCCTCCCCACAACAGAATTTAGCTCTAATTGAGGAAAAGATAAGAACAATATCAACATTTTCAGTTCATCTGATTGGTTAAAAAAATAACAGTGTCGCATATAATACATACATGTATTGACAATTCACAACCTGAAATACATTTAACTGAATAGATTTAAAAAATATGTTTGTCTTTATATTGTGTGCCTAAGAAGATACACAAAACCTTTTGTCATTATACCTCTGCTATTGACATGTTTGTTTTTGAAAGCCCTTCCCATTATTTTAAAGAAGATTACATCCATTAATCGGAAAAGAGCGTCGTCTCTTGACATTAATTTTTAATCTCTGGTGAAATCCTAAACGTTGTCCCATAGAAACCAATGCAAAACATCCCCCATACCACTAATGCAAGGGCAAATCTGCTTACTCCAGGCTCATGTTGTGGCAAGGTTTGCCCGAGGGTGGGCTTGGAGGGGTAGAGGGTTATGCCCTGTGGAGCAAGTCCATATGGCTTTGCAGTTGGCACAAGTTCAATTTAGTTAACAGGACATCACAACCAGTATCTTTTAAATATTCTTCTCCATCAATGTCATTTATTTTTTTCATTTACGTTCACACAAGGTAAAATTTATTATTACATCAGAGTTCACTGTAATACATGTGATAATGCCTCAGGGTAACACTTTGGAAGAGGGATGCTGTGTTGTGTACCAACATGCTGATGAGCTTGCAGTGTTTGACAATTCTTTTTTTTTCTGCTCACCTCTTTCAGCTCTGAATGCATTTGTAGACTGTGCAGCTGCGTAAGAGTCAAATAAACATCATGCTCAAAGCCCAAAGCAAAAATGAGAGGTGGGGGGGGGGGGGGGTGATGGAGAGGCGGAGAGTGAGAGTGTTTGTGTGGTCCATACACACATACACACACACTAGGATGAAACAGACGGAGAGTACGAGCAAGAGAGAGAGGATCTAGTATATTCGTTGTACCTCCAAATTAGTTTCCCAAGGCAATCTATCAGACACTGCTGCATATAAAAAGACACAGAAGCAGGGAAACGGCGGGTAAAATCTTCAGTCCCGGCGGTATACAACATTGTACAAGTAAGGATTTATTTTTTACTATACATGCAAATTTGATATTGTAAAAATTGCTACTGATTCTCCTTCATATGTTTAAGTGTTAATCTGTTGTGCAATTTTTGTAATTATTCTTTGATGTGTGCTGTTTGCACCTGTTTGACAGCATTGGAGGACCATTTTTCTCTTTTTTAATGAGAATTTGAGTATATTCTGTTTGTCCCAGCTGGTGTAAGCCTAATATTGTTTTGATAATGTTTACTACAATGTGTATATTGATACTTTTACCATTATATTTACCAATCTAATCATTAAAAAACAAAGCAATATAGTTTCCATCCTTTGAGTTTTTCTTCCCAAATCAAACTTTGCTCTCATTTTAGAGCAACCCAGCAGGAATAATGAGTTTCAAACAAACAGTCTCCTCATGCGTACAATTGCGTGGGTTATAAATAAACAAAGCAAAAACACGGCAATATAACATGACAAACGTATTCGTATTGCTTTTGTTTCAATTCAAAATGGAACTAAGGATAATACTTCCATTTATAATGATGCTCGTGGCGACCATTAATAGGCAACTTGGGTGAAATGCATGAATAAGCTGGAGCAAGTCGTGCAAATGTAACCCAGCTGCAGAAAACAATCTCAGAAGGAGCAAAAGACAATGCTTTGATCTGGCATTGATGGAACTTAGAGTATTCTATGAATGCGGCATCTCTGCTCATGCTGCATCTGTATGTTTTCTGGTATTTATCTAAGGCTGGTTCACACACAAATAATTAAACTAATGAGTTGTTTTTCCGACACAGCCATCACACAGACCTAAATAGCCCGATTTGGAGCAACTGGCTATTACAGTTAATGCTGCAGCGGAGAAAATTGGCTCTTTTTTTCACAGACTGATGCACAAATGAGGGCAACTGGGATGTGTGAGTGATTTGGAAACCTGCATTTGAACTGATCTCACGTGTACTGGTTCTGCCAGTGGAATATTCGCAGACAGCAACCTTTGATGAGTGTTCTGTAAGAGTCTATTGTTGGCCCACTTTCTGTTCCTGAAAGAAACTTTAGCAATGAGAAATGAGCAAAAAACTGTTGTGGAAAAATGTGTGCAATGGTCTTTTTCCTCAGGCTCCAGTGTGGACTGGCTAAAGAGCGCGTTTCACAATTCATAGGCTTGAATGAACCACTACAGCCTGTCCGTGAGAGAAGGTCTGGAACACCTGAGCGGACTTCCATAATCCTGCAATGTATTTTTTTGTCTCCATCTCTGTTTTAAATTGATGTTTGATTTTTTTAAATAATTTCACCTCAAACTCCTGCAATGCATATTTTCTCTCTCTCTGTGTTTAATTCTTTTTTTAAGGAGCTCATGAAAGCATTTTTGTCCATGTTTAATGCAGCACAGTGAGCATGTTAGGCTTCCACCCTGAACGGCTACTGAGGTTATTTTAGGCACACATATGCATAACGCAGAGCGCTGGAGGGACGGAATGGCTGCATGGACTAAAAAAAATAAAAAAATAAAAAACAAGCTATGTGCTCGGCTGCAGAGAAGTAAGGCAGACATCAAATCAAACACCTATCAAAAAGTGGCTGAGTCTATTCTCCTACTCAAGGCTTTGTGCAGTAGTGTGGATCAAATGGCTGAAGTGTGACCAATAGTGATTCATCACCTTCCCCACGCTTAGATTTTCCTGAGGGTTGTGAGAGAAAATACACGAATCAATAGGTCCACTTTTGAATTTAATTGTTTGTGATAATCCCTGTATTAAAGTCGCATTAAAACAACACTAGGAACAAAACTGACCATTTTTAGAGCTGAACAAATTGATTCAAATTGATGATTTTGAATCTTATATTGCCAAATTATTTATAGATTATGTATTGCTAAAAAAATGACTTGGTCTGATGTAATAAGATTAAGAAGAAGATAAATGAATAAAATGTTTGGCCAAATTCATTAACAAGCAGTGAATTAATGACTCCTCAGATCATGATAAGAATCCAACTCGGGCTTGAAGTTCCCTATTGCGTAAGAAAATAGCATATTTATTTGCATCTACTCAATCTCTATATATAGAACTCACTTATTTGCACATTAAGATATTCACAAGGCTCAAAAGATTATGCTTGGCAAGTGCCTGTGATTTTAATGGAATAGTTTTCAAAAAGGATAGGCTGTCATGTGGCTTTCAAATCTCCTGTTTTATCATTTGACAGAAATGGACACCCCTCTCGCCACCCCATGTAACATCCAAATATGTGAGGTGACGTGTGATTCGTTCCGCATCGTGTGGGATATGACCCCCCAGGACACGTCCAGAGCCACACATTTCTTCATTGACCTGAGCCGCAAAGAATGCAGAGATCCCAACCGCTTTAAACACAGGGTGAGTCAGCCAAGGAACAGCCTGTAGCTCTGTCTATTAACTGTCTGCCTTCATTAAAACTTCTCAGAGATGATCGCAAAAGCCTTAAATAAGCAGTCTATTCAAAAGGGTCTGGTAAGGTTAACAGAAATTCTGCACTAATCTAAGCACAGCAAGCTCAGTTGTGCCCTTTCAGTCTGTTCCAATTGAAGCAAAAGGGAAAATAAGCATGTGACTCAACAGCTCTGGGGCTCTGACTCATGTGTTCTCTTATAATTATTATAATTATTATTTCAACTAACAACATCGACCGGTTATTGTGGTAATTACCGCTAATGCGTATTATTAACTCATTTTAGGAACAACTACATTATCTAATCACAAAGTCAGCAAGACACAGAAGTGTTTTTAATGTGAATTCTGACTAAAATATGTATTGGGTATGTATTATAATTTCTAAACAATTGACTATCAAAACACCGGGAACTAAAGCACATGTTTCCAATGTATAACGTTAACAATTGCTTTGATACGATTAAAATATTCTAACTATATTGCACGATAATATAATAATTTACTCATTTAGCAATCAGGCTCATGCACAACTTCTCCATTTCTTTTTTGAAGTGACAACGGATTAGGAATTTTTGTACAAGTGGGTAAAAGAGCAAAAAAGTTACATCATCATGTTACCATGGCTATGTGAGCCTATCGTGTATTTGGCGACGCTTCTTAGACACTTTGGCCAAAACAAAGATTAAGTGTCTCTTCGTTTACAGCTGCTCGAGTTTAAAAGCAATATCACTGCAATAATGCAAATCCTACAGAGGGAAAAGCCTGTTGTGCAAAGCCAGTAAAATGTCCTTTGAAATGCTAATTAATGAAATCGCGTCCTTCAGGATGTACCAACCAAGCTGGTGGCAAAGGCTGTGCCCCTGCCCATGGCTGTTCGTGGACACTGGTTCCTCAGCCCCTGCACGGAGTACTGCGTGGCGGTCCAGACTGCAGTTCGACAGCCTGATGGCGAATACCTCGTGTCGGAGTGGAGCCAAGTGGTGGAGTTCTGCACAGGAGGTGAGGCATCTGATGGTTCAAGTCATGCTAATGTAGATACAGCCTGAGAGGGTACATAAAAATAGTCATAAAAAGCTACTGTCTTGGGGTTCATTTGCATTTGAAAGCAGGGCAGAGTTTGGAAATGATGATTATGTTCTTTTTCAAATTGCAGACTATGCCATAGAACATCTTCAGCAGCTTCTGGACAAGGCCAAAGGCTCTACAGGAAGGCTTCTGAAATTTTCCGTGTTTTATCGGAATCAGCATCCAGATTACTTTGACTGCGTCAGGTAGTTCGGGCATGAAAATGAGAACGATTAAGGGGACAATATGGACTGAAATACGTATATGCTTTCTCCTCTGGTTGATTGTTTAGGAAGGAGTCCGCAGGTATGATGCATCCTGCCCTTAAAGACACGAGCGGGAGTCATGGTTCTCCGATAAATGGCAAACTGCAGGGGGTCTTCTTTAGCTGCAACACCGAGTTCGATACAGGACTCCCCCCAAAAGACTCTCCTTATGGTCCCCTGCGCTTCCAGATCCCGGCAGGACACCTGCTCAACCCCAACATCTCCCTGTACTTTGCAGACTTCTATTGTATGTACACAGCCTACCATTACGTGGTTCTGGTGCTGGCCCCCGTAGGCACAGAGAGGGACCACTTCTGCAGAAGCCGCCTCCCCATGCTAGACTTGGCCAATAACCCCTTCTTGACGTATACCGCGCCTCAGAGGCTCGGCGAGGAGCCGTTGTACTGCCACGCCAGCGACGTCATCCTCGAGGTGCTTTTCACAGAGCCGGTCAGTTTGGATCAGGGCACCGTGGAGCAAATCAGTGGACACCACCAGCTCATGAGTTTGACCACCGCCAATGCCAAGAAAGATCCGAGTTGCAAAGTGTGTAACATCAGTGTGGGCCGCTAAGGCGGATTACACACAGCTCATCGTGTCGGCCAAAAGTCGCAGAAAAACACTTGAAGGGAGTGTGCATGTTGCCTTTGCGTCTCCCTCCCAGGCTAGAATAGAAATCTTATCTCACAGATGTCCGTCATGGGCATCTTGAAAATGTATTTCTATTCAGAGCTGTGGAAAAGACTACATGTTATCCCTGGTTTTCTTGAAGGTAGTATTTTGTATTTTTTAGCAAGTGGCGTATTGTGATGGTAAAAATGGTGCAGACATTTCAGGTGCTTACTTCGAATTTCTATTCAAAATATAAACCAAATTCTACTGGTCTTAACGTTTGCCTCACAGATTTTCTTAACTTTCCTCTGTGGAATTTGCATGTTTTTTAAGTGTATAACACAGCTACCATTTCTGTACTCCAGAAATAGACATATTAGGTAAAATTGAAGACTCTACATTGACCAGAGGCATAAAAACAGATAAAAATTTGTTCATCTACAGCATTTTTTTAATTAGTTGGGATTGCCTCAAGCTCACTAAGGTCTCAAGAGAGATGTAGAACTAAATAATGTATAGTAATAGTGAAAATAGTAATTTTGAGTAGCAACAGGCACCTTGACAATGTTGGCTTCCCCATTTGACCTTTCCCTATCATTTCATTCTCATCTCATGTTGCTACCCCGAAGCCAGTTCTGTCATTGTAGCTCTCATAGTCCACACTCCATTTAATGACTTGATTCATATCATACGCCGCATCTTGTTTTGAAGCAAAGGGGCCCTCGAAAATCATGTTACGCTGGCAGCAATAGAAAAATATGAAGTGATAGATTGGGTCCAGCCTACACATACTGCTATTTTTGTGAATTACCCCAAAGTGCAGCCTGTCTTAGTCTAACTTTGTGAGTCCTTTCTTTGTCTGAATATCGTGTTTCAAGAGATCATACTAGACTAGATATTTACCAGTTACAAGTTACAGATGCAACATGGACAAAGGGTGTGCAAAACCTCCTGTTATCATCAGTCAGATAGTTTATCTCAACAGGCCTGAGCTAAGATTACCTTGCTTCCCGCATTGGGGCCTGGATTTGTCCCTGACGATAATCTGTGACCTATTTGTGAATCCCAGAGATGCCCAAAGTAAACAGAATCCCACACTCTGTTTTTCAATGGTCTTCCTAAAACTAAAAATAATATATAAAATGGTTTAGTGTAGACTCCCACAAATAAAAGACTGATATCCAGAGAAAACGAAGGATTATAAGAGTTTTTTTTATTACAAATCTACACTATACTATGAACATAATTATAAAATGACAGTAAAGAAATACAGAAGCACAACTAATTATGACAAAATAATCATTTCAGGCGTTTTTTGCTTTGCATAATATTGGCAGCAATTACATTTTCCAACCTTGCGGTTTAGCCGTGGCGACCCCTGAGAGGATAAACCAAAGGTCTGCCAGCTATCTGGGACAAAGATGTGAGTTCACACACACTTCGATTGCGTAGTTCCGCCCATCGTTGTTGTCCCAAAAAGTATTACACTGCCCTACTGCTGAATATTTTAAGCAGAATTCAATTTTCTTCTTTGCATCGAGTACTTTGGGGATGTCTATGTCAAACTCAAAGATGTCGGTTTGTGGCCCTCCAAAACGCTGCTCCAAGTACGTGCAGGGTTCATCACTGTAGCTCTGCCAAGAGTCAAAGGTGATACGCACACACACATCTTTTTGGAAGCTGATGTTTTGGACTCGGACGGTGCCTCTGAGGGCTTGCTCAGTGACCGTGCAGTTCTCCAGGGTGATTTTGTTCTCAGCAAGCTTGGCACGAAAGGCTTGGAAATTCGAAGAGGGCTGCGGAAAACCGAGCGTGAGCTGTGTTCCTGGGCAGCAGGTGCTGACCGTGCAGCTGTAACCGGCTTCGGTCGCACTGACGAGACCCTGCAGGGAAGGCAGGGGTTCCAGGTCGGAATGATCTTCTTCGTCGTGAAAGATTCGCACGTCTGCCAGGGAGTGTCCCTTGGAGTCCGCGAAAACCACTCGCTTGTTCTTGATTGGGGCCACAATATCTTCGTCATCGAAATCCAATTCTTTAAGGAAACCTACCAGTGTCTGGTTCAAGATGACAGCCGAGTCGTGTTTTGGAAGTGCAGAGCGGAGACAAGGTCGCAGTGGTTTCAGGATGGGCACCCAAACATGAGGACACAATTGTTTACGTTGGTTCAAACACAGCCTGACCGCAATCTCTACTAGTCCCGCTGACTGAGCCATTGAACCAAGGCCAAATAGAGGTAGGAAACTGAAGAGGGAGATTAAAAAAAAATGACATAAGGCTTTGATTTAGGTTTCCTTTACATGCAATCAGATGAAAGCACTCCAAATGACATGCATTCTCACTTCCACAAGTGCATGCATATCATCCAAATTAAGGCCTTACGCTGTGCCAGATGTCTCCATGTTGGAGGTGCAGTGTGAAGGATTCAAAGTACCCATTTGTGTGAACACGGCTAGAACAAGAGGAAAAACCTGAGTACGACTTTGGTAAACACAGAACTTAACCACATCCTATTTTACTTACAAAATGGTGGACAGCGTGTGATCCTGCGAGGTGCGTGTGCTCCCCTCAAGCACAGCAGTCCTATGTGACCTTCTATTTATACTTTCCCAGCTATCTTCCTGTACTCCGCCCCCTGTGTTCCACTGACCACTTTGTTGGAGGTGCTCTTCTTTCCCCTAACAATGTTGCACTAGCTGCCACTGAGGTGTTACATTCAAGTGAGAAATGTTTGGCCTGTGCCTGGGACTGAATTCTGCATTTGAGTGTCAGTTATAAATTTGTGTGCAGTGTCCTCATTTAGCACCACTAACACTTGCTAGGATCACTTTTTTCCATGACTAAAGAAAACGAACAAGTGCATTACTAGAACTATGGCAAAAACACTGCCTTTATTGCTGCTAGCCCCACCCAGTTTAAGATGGATGGAAAATCGATAGCATCAGTGGCATTGAAACATGATCATTCACTGCCAGAACTCAGTTAAAATGAATTGGACAAATGTTGCAGCCAATGAGTTAAGACTTAGATCAAATAAATATTGAGTGTACTAGTCTAGTTCATAGTTTAAGACAATCATTTCAGATTTTGTCTTACTAAGGAGGGGTGTTACTATATACATTGATCACAATTGGTACTTAAATTGGTTAAGCAACGATCCAATTAAATCAAGTTAAGCACAAAGCGACAATCAACATTGGCACATAATATTTACTTAAAATGAATGTTTTTTGAAATTCAAGTGTATTTAATGTTGTCAAAATGTCACAATTACTCAACATTTGTTACTGCTTATGTTAAATGTAATTGACTGTTAACATAATATCATATTAAATCAATTAAAAACCTTTAAATTAAATCGGGATAATTAATGCTATCAGCAAATTTTGTATCATTCAGACAATATTGCACTATCACAAAATTGATGATATTTACGTCTACTAATGAGTGCAGTGTTCTAGAACATTGACCTTAAGCAGGATATTCCAGATCCCATCATAAATTTTAATCCTGCCCCCCCACCCCCCCCCCCCCCCCCCCCATTATAAAGAGTTGCTGGGGATGTGGTAAAGGAGCCACCACGGTCATCTGTAAAATGCAGCACTCTGCCGGCTGGCTCATGTCCTTAAGGGATGGTTGTGTGAGACCATGTTGGCATGTGTGACGCAGGGTTACTAGCCTCTCACAGCATGTCTGTCATCTAATGTGTCAGCTTGCCATGACTGCAGTAAGTGGGTGAAAGTGTGTGGCAACCACCAACTAGCACGTGCTGAGATGTTTGGACTAAAATAAACATTTCCATGGCGGCTAATCTGAGCCTTTAGTTAATTGCAAGAGAAAGTTAAAAGACCATAAAATCTACAGCTAGTGAGCAGAATCTGAAAGAAATTGAATGGAAAAAAGCACAATCAATCTTCATGTTCAGTCAACATTTGGCATGATTAGGGCATTAATTTATTAGATCGGTAATTACTTTCCTTTTAGTTTAATAAGATCTACTGCCTTATCGCGCCTAATTATTTGGCAATTAGAGCGAGTGCGCCTGATGAAATTGCTCTTGCTGCAAATTACATAACTGAACTATTACAACAATTATGTTCCAGTAAAGACAAGACTTTACTGGGGGAAAAAAATGACTAAAACTCACAAACGTATTCCACGCACCGCTCTTCAAAAATATAGTTTTCAACTCAGTTGTTTGTCGGTGTGAAAAGATTTGATTAAAAAAAATGCATGATGAGGTTTGCATTTATTCAATCAATTTGATTGACTACAGAAATTGACATTACCACCAGACAAAAAAAGGCAAGTCACCTTTGTGATACAGACAATACATAACTTTAAAAAAAACATAAAACAATCAAACTGCATATGATGGGAATAATAACAGCATGAGACTATGCCATTTAAAACAGTCAAAACAAACATCTCTCTGTCACAAACGTGCTGTATTTGTACTTTGGACTAGTAAACACCATGGTAAGTTTACCTTGGAAGGCTTTAAATGCTGCACAGAAACTCTCCAATCCACTTCATCATTCGGCCGCAATAACTGGAATCAATATTAAGAGATTATGCTTCCCTCCATGTGTATGGACCATTAGTGGGTCACGAATCACGTGGTGAGCACGCGTTTTGAGTTGTGCCGAGACATGATATAGCGCCTGATGCTTTTTTAAGACCAAAAAATCCAGAGCAGAAACAAGAACCTGAAAGACACAAAGTACATTCTTTATTAGTACCATTCTATAACATGCAAGTCCACCTTAGAACATTTATCCATAGTCATTCCTCGTTAGGTTTGTGACTTTGCTGCATCCCATCCATGCTGAATTTTAGTCAAAATGTGTTGGAAATGTAGAAAACCACAACATGGGGGGCACCACAATGCAAACATTGAAGTTTGAACCTTGAACATCCAATCTGTGACACAAATATGAAAAACAAGAGCGTACTGCATTGCCCTAATTAGAGCACATTCTCAAAGTGTTGCCAAGAAACTATAACTGAATAAATCTCAGGGCTAAAAATAATCTAGATGACAGTACAAAGGAGTTGCTTACATAAGAAATGCAGGGAAAAAAGGCAAGCGTTTGCATGAGTTGGAGGGCCAGCGTGGACTTGAGGCTTATTTACCTTGACATTTAAATCAACTGCGCAGCTCCACTTGAAATAAGTGGTGCAATGGTTCGATAGCGCATGAGATGTTGAGAGCCCTCTTCAAGATCCACCACGTATTCTCTGGGACAAGAGATTATATCATCAGTAGTGATATTGATATCATGAAACAATCATTAATAATTAAGTTCTGGGAGGTTTGGAAATGTGAAGTACCTCTGATCGTCCGTTTCGGGCTCCACTAAAATGTTTTCTTGTCTTTCTTTCACCCTCAGGAACACAAAGGAGTCTAGGCAGGGCGCCGGAACTGAGTGTCAATCAGAATGAATAGAATCAGTATTCAAGCGAGTCAGGAACTTCAGTGTGGTAGAATGTGTTGAGAGGACTCCACCTGCTTTCAGCATGTCAAGTGTCTGGAGGATGGGGGGCATGTGACTCAGTGCCACATTCTTTAAGTGACTTTCTGTGTTTGCAGCATACCTGCAGGCAGACAGACATACCATGGAATTCAACCCAAACAGAATGCTTTATATATAATTTAAAACTATTCTTGTCATGTAAAAAGGATGTAGGAAACATCAATGTGTGAATGTCACAGGAACTAATATAAGTCACATTTTAACAGTATAGTAAGCCCATAGTAGTCAATGTTTTTATCCCATGTAGCAAATACTAAAATACTTTGAAGTCCAGGCCCAACTTTAGTTTTTCAAAAATGTAAAATGTTTAATGTATCTGTAACCCAACATAAAGCACCATGTAAAAATTAGCACTACACACCAAAAAAAACTCAATTATGTTTGAATAGTGTGAAAATAGTCTGCATATCTATATGTTTTTGCATTATAGATACTTATAGATCATTTTGTTGCCCTTTACTCATTCAAAACCTGATCTACCCATTTCCGGTCTTTTGAAAATGATTATTGCCCGTTAATAGGATACAATCTAGAAGATGGATGGATGTACTTTACACGTTCCACTGTAGTTGACTATACGTTGCTTACTCTTTGGCAAAGGCAAACTCCTCAGGTGAGAGCAGAGATGGTTCTCCATCACTGCGAGACTTTTCTTTCTCAAGCACATGAGGAAAGAACTTTTCAATCTAAAGCCAAACAAACAAACACAAGGCCATGCTGTCATACTTTATGAACCCACTCTGAAGTGCACTGACATTGATGAAATGCCTAACCTTCTGAAGACGCGAGCGTAGGTAGCTGCACAGCACAAAGCGGATCCGGTCGATCTCCATGCGGTGGATGCTGGCCTTGGCGTCGCCTTTCTTCACCCTCTGTAAGTTTGCTTCCTAGTGTAAGGAAGGAACAAAATAACGAACTGAACAATGTAAGATGTTAAAAGACTGTGGACATAAAAATGATCAAGATAATTTAAAAACTTGTTCCATTATTGTCACCTACAAGCTCCTCAAATGAATTGAAAAAAAAACAAATCAAAGCATAGAAAGCCAATATGTGTCAAAAAGTCTATCGCAGGCCTAAAGGACAAATTGTCCACTCTAAAGATTTCCTCTGATTAATGGCAAATTCAGTGATGTTTAGATCAGGATTTTTACAATTTTACATAATACTTTTAAATTACTTTTCAAACATGTTTTTTTTCTCCCCAAAATCTTTTGGGTACTGTATTTATCATCCTGTGTGTTATTGTTTTTAGGGTCTGTTTACACCTGAACCTCGAATGTGTAAATGAAGTTGATCGATTATCCTATGTTGCAATCTTCAACAAAGTCATTCTCGAGTGTATGTGCAAAATAAACACTGGTCACGTTGGATATAGATTTGGACTTTAAACTGGAGTGGACACGGTTACCATAGTTACAGCGCTGAGTCTTTTGACACAATGTAATCCGGAAACTGATGCAAAATCGACTAAAAGTTACATTTATAAGGATCGTCGCCGTGTTGTTGTTATTATGTTTATTATATGTACCATGTGTGCGAGTTGCTCCATGACACACTCCACCACTTCAGACTGGTTGGGCAACAACTCCGGTGAAAACTTTTCATTTAGCCAAGCCTGCAATAAACAGTCGTGTTATAAGTCAGCCACTTTTATTTATGATATGACAAAAAGTTATTTACTTCTTCCAGTTTGGCGATCAAATCGGCAGGGGTCATGTCATCCTCTTGACATTCTTCTCGGCTGGCATCGTTGTCAAACAGCGATTCCGACATTATATTTTTTCTAAGTCCACAAAAGAAAGCTATTCTAAAGGCAAAGCGTGTGTGATCGGCTTGAATAGGGAAGGCTTTGCTAGCTAATGTTAAAGCGATAGAAAGCCACTTGTTTCTTCGCGCCTCGGCGCCTGCTGTTCTCGCGAGATGTTGGGTTAGTTTTCACCCAAGGTCTACGATTCTTAAAACCAAAACAAAGTCTTCTTCTTTCTCATATTTTATTGCGCTTTGCACCTAATATTTAGGCGCATTACCGCCATCTACTGTACATTCATTAAAGTCTTTTACATTTGTAAAGTGTGTTGATAAATTGGTGTGTGGACTATATCTGCCTCTCACATTTCAAATCAAATATGATGTGCATAAGGCTGTGTGGAAGTGAGGAAAAATTGCTGTGAACTATAGATTGAATAATTTATTTCTGGTTCTAAATTGTGGCATTCACCGTTATACAGGCAATAATACACATTTTTCAGCAAAAAAATAATCATTGTCCACTGCCAAACAAAAACATCCCAGAAAGTATTTCCTTTATATAGAAACAATGACTTATGGCTTACTGCTGGAACATTCAAAATTGACGCACTGAAAGATTTCCTTTTTGTTCTTGTTCCTTTTGTTCACTTGACATCACTGCCATAAATGGATGAAGAAAGATTCATCATTTATTGTAATAGCACAAAGTCAAACGGTTTTGAAATCCATTAAAAAAAGTCATAAAAAACCATAAGCATAGTTTGCAAGCAGCAGGACAGAAACTTAAGAAATCACATTTATTCTTGAGTAGAAAACGAGGTCACGCTGGGGGTCGTGTAAGCATGACCCCATAAAGGGAAGGGGTACGGGTTAGGGTATACGAGAGCGGAGTGAACTGCGCTGACAGGAAAATGGCGATACGGGAGCTGGGATTGAGGTATTCTCATTCTGGGGAGGAGAACCGGCTGTTGCGAAGTGCTCCGTAGATTAGAGTCTCTACCAGAGATGTTATGAGACTGCTCGCGGCTTAACCTCTGCTGGGCGGGAAGAAACTTTGCTGGCATTGCCCTCAATGTTTCCCAAGGCCAGGAGTACGGATGGATGTCTTTAAAATATTTGCCATTATGCGTCAAATATTGGATCCTGTGGCTCGGCCGGATTGGAGCGGGTCGCAAAAGCTGTGCAGATTTTGTTGGAACTTTGCTGAAACTGGAGGAAGACGATGATGAGACCCTGTCAGGTTTCAATTTGGTAAGTGAACGAAAAGGATGCTCAAGGGCTTTGCGTGGATCTTTAAACTTGCTATCACGTGCTAAGGGGTTGACTTGATTTTTATTTTTTCTTTCTACAGCTTGATCTTTTGACAAATCTGTCATTGGTGTATTATTTTGGAGGTAATTGGGCTGCAAGTTGGAGTTCATTGCGGTATTATTATCATCCTCTGATGCGATGGAGGCTGGGGATCCACTCCTGGAGGACAAAGAGCTGGAAGAGAGTGGGCGTGGCGAGCTTTCCAAGGACTCGCACTCATAGCTGCCGGAAGCCGGAGATGAAGAGCGGCGGATAACAGAAGGCCTGTCTTTCCCCTCAACTTGCGGGCTCGCTCGAAGGCTCGCCTGAGCTACGCGCTTCTTCTTCTCCAGAGGAGAGATGACCTCTCCGACGACCGAGGAGATGTTCCCCGGCCAAGGCCTTGCTGCCGGGCCATGCAGCAGGTGGGGATATGCGTAAAGGTCAGGGGTGCTTGGCCCTTGTGGCTCCTGCCTGTCGGGGGTGGCAGACCAGAGAGCGCAACTGGGAAACTTGGCTGCTTTCATCTGTAGAGCAGCCTCCGAAAGCAGTCTCTGTAAAAGAACATAGTTTCAAATCGGAATAATCAACACAAGAAGCTGGTTTTATTCAGCGTGATGTCATACCTCGGAATCTTTCTCTGACTTGCTCCTTTTCCCTTTCCACTCAGCTTTGTTGGTCTTCTCCTCTGAAGGATGCTTATAAGGCTTCCTGGGCTTGTTGAGAGGCAGAGGTTGATCATCTTCCCCTTTTAGATGTCTTTCATAGGGCAATACCAGCCTGCAACATGAGGCAAATTGTAAGTCCAAGTATGGATTTATATGCGAAGAAATGAAGGAAGGGCTCTACCTCTCGTAGTGTCTGCGAGTACAAGTTGCAGCACTGGTGCTTCCGGGACTCCCTCCCAGTTCATCGTATACTTTCTTCCACAGGCGGCGCATTGTCACCTGTTGACAATGTCACATTGTAACACTACACATTTATCTGGGTAGTAAATGCAACATTGTTTTAGTTGTAAGAGTTAAAAAGATGTTCTGTGTCCCAACATTGTGCATTTTTATTGACCTTTTTTTTAGCATCTGTTCCATTTAACAAATATCAATCCCCTGCACTAGCAACAAATAATGAATAGTTACATGAAGGGTACTTACTTACCGAATTATATCCTCCCAATTTTTCAACTGTTTTGAAGATCATCCAAAGGTCAACTGGCAGGATAACAAAGGCACAAGTTAAGATTAAATGAAATGGATTACAACTCATTAAGTTTAAGCAGCAAAATACTCACTCTGCTTGAAGCCTAAATGTGGGATTCTTTCAATGGGGGAGCCCCGTTCCTTCATGAAGGAGTGAAGACTTGATACAAAGGACTTCTCGTCAATATGCAGCGAGCTGAGTCGCAACCCATCCTTGCAATTGTCGTGCAATTCAGTGACTGGTTGAGAAGCCTAGTCAAAAAACAAAATAAAATAAATACTGTATTAGGAAATCCATCCATCCATACCAGCACATCTTATTTACAAAGAAAGTGGTCGGAATGCAAGTCTGCTCTTGTTTCTTTTTAGCAAACAGAAATATTTAAAGTCCTCTAGAAAATGTGATAAACAATAGATAGCATTTCACAAACGGTTATTGCACCTTTAACACCTTTCCAATGTTTCAAAGTTGACAAAGTCACGATTAGCTGTTTGCAAGCATGCAGAAATGAAACAGTGAGTCTTTGCACAAAAGTGCCTAATTTAGAGAAGTTGAGCGGTGTGTTGAAGAAGAGAACCTGCTATTAAAAGTACTTCATGTTCACATGACATTGACTGTGAACTATTGTTACCGGTCAAATCTGGCTAGTCTAAACACTTTTCTACTTTGTAAAGGATGATGAGTCATAGCAAATATTCAAACATGACATCTCACTTTGAATAGATTGAAAGTATAATAAAAAAAAAAACACTCATTTGACTCAATACATTTAGATTTTTTTTTTCCCCTGAAAATAAAAAGAATGTAATGGCAGTCATTCTATAATAAACAGCTCAAGGTGGTTTCATGTTGAATCTAGTTCCTCTCTGTGGTTCCTGGTTCCGAGAAGTCGGCCAGCAAAGTGAGTAATAGTGAAGGTGCGGACCTCCAGGCGAGCCCCAACTGAGTCACCCTTTATCTGCCCGGCACCGCTCTTCCAGCTTTTCCGTTTATTTATGTGAACGTCTCAAATGTTTGAAATACAGCCCATGCGGTTTTTATTGAGGCGAAATGAAAGTTCTCACCAAATCAAAACTTGACTTAACTGCTGTACATGTCATAAGGACATCATTTTGTGTGTGTTTTTGTTCTCCAATTCTCAATGATGCTGTACAAAAGGGCTGCCAGTACAGACATGAATATTAACACACACACCATTAACACATATTTTTATCATTCAACTTTTTTGACACCTTTTGTTTTTGTAGAACTGAATAAAGGCGTGATGTTACACCCAAGCTAGACTAGATGATTATGTATATGAAACGTATATACATCATTTCTCTTTTTTTTTTCTCAATGGCCATGTATTGTTAAAAAATATATAATTAGAATAATCGTAAAATACAGTAGAGGTAATTGTCCTTAGCAGATAAGAACCCAATTCCATCTCTGATTCTTTTATATGTTCAGATTTAATTTAAAAACTAGCCTTAAGTAAGGTCATATATATATTTTTTATTTCAAAAGTGCCTTTCAATATTTTTAAATTTCTACTGGTCAATATAAAGAAAATATTACAAATACAATTGCTGTTTCAATCTTACGGTTTTGCTTGATGTGTTTATAATTGTTCCAAATTGGCAGTAACAGTGATACTCAATATCATAGATAGAATTTAGTTAATTTTAGAATTAATATAAAATGTAATGATGTTACAATTTACTGAGAATAGCAAAAACACCTGCGACCAGAGAAAGTTTGATGAACTATTTTGTATTTCTCACATCACTGCAAAACAAAATGTGCAGTTCCTTTCCAAAGGTCAAATATGCACCTTAAAAAAAATCATGCGATCCTTCTTACTCATTTCACAAGCTTATCTGAAAGACGTGCAATAGAGCGCTTCAAATTTGCACTCCTTATGAAATTCGACAAAAAGGGAAATGAGAGTGCGTCTTTGTGGAGTCATGTCTGCAGTCACACATTAACTGTAACAGATGAAAATAGCTCAGAGTGAAACCTGCGGGCCAATCGACGTTTTATCGGCGGTTCCTCTCACCTCGCCCGATGTCTCCATGTTTTCTTCACTCGCCAACGTCAAACTGTGGTCCTCATTAGCTGAACCACAAAGTTAACAATAATTCAGTTGGCATCATATTCTAACATATGATCATATGAACATATTGTCCCCGGATCCTAATGTGAAACCACAGGTAGCAAACCACTTCCCACTCACACCCTAACACTCACACTTGCACACCACTGGAGGATATTGTGATATGCACATGACACTGTACATTGTTTTAATCTGTAACCACAATATTAGTTACACCTGCACCCAGATCCCATGAGATCTCCCACATAAGCTAAATCAGTATTGGCTTTTATTGGCAAATCGTAGTGTTATCATTGTACTATAAGCACTAAACTACTAACTGAGTCTACACTACATTTGAAAAGTTAGGGGTCATTGAAATGTCTTTTGTTTTTTCATTGCCTACTGATGACTATGTTTCTTATTGTTATGAAAGAGATGTGAACATTAAACAATTACAAACATCTGTACTACATTGCCATGCATTTTTCTAGTGTCCATCAAAAAGTCAATGTTTTTCTGATTTCTAGTTTAAGAGTTTTGTATTACAATATTTAGACCAAATTAAAATATCCATTTAAAAAAACAGGCTTGTTTTAAAGAGGAAAAAATTAAAGAACTTACATTTCCAGATAAATGAGTCTGTTTAGTCTGAGGTGTCTGCTGTTCTCAGCCCGTCAACCAACCACTGTATCGTTTTGTGCGTAAAACCAACATACTCCTTTTGAGATGGCTTGCTTCCTGTGCTGCGGCTTCAAATTTGTATTCAGCTTTCAATATAACCTCTGACTTCTCTATTTCTTTGCTGAGAGTTGTATTCCAAGTTGTATCACTTCTACTTTACTGTTTATTTAAAGTATATTTGAACCAATCAACAAATTGAAAATGACCTTTTTTTGTTTGTCAAAAATATACTTTCATGGCCCATGAATGACTTTCATCGACCATCTCAATGTTGTGGTCAAAACTAAAATTCAACATTAAACTTTAGACAATTAATTGGATTCTTACCCATCTTTAGAGGACGACTTCCAACGAAATCCTTTTGTGACTGGAGTTTAACTTGTCCTAACACCAGGTGTCAAAAATACTGCACACATTCATTGGTTGACACATCACACACAATGTGACCCCCCTCTTCTTACTAATATCATTACTCTTGTGTCATTGCTTTAAGATAGATAACCAGAGTTCACAATGACACACGGTGTCTGTGCATTACTCATTATATTTCCACCCGTTTTCAGACAAAATGAGAATTTAGTGTTGTTTTCCAAATGGTCATTGTGTGTTTGTGCCATTGCATTCAACTGAGTTTGATTATTCATTCCAACATTTTTTCCATTCATTTCACTTATCCTCACAACATTGTGCTGGAGCCCATCCCAACCAATTTTGGGCAATAGATGGTGGACACTTAGAGTTGTTTTGATAACATTTGCAATATATTCAATCAAATTGTTTACATGATGTGGAGACATGACATGTCTCACAATGAATTATTCCAATGATAGTATATATTCTATTGATATTGTGCATATATAAACACACTAATTTCAGCTCTATTACACTTTGCCTATCTGTACACCCAGTGTCAGCTCCAAAAATAATTGTTGGTCCCAGACATTAACATTTCACCATGCCTCCATCAACTAAGCATGTAAGAGAGGTGGAAAAAAAAAGATTTTCTTCCAATGAAATGAAACTTACGCATGAATTGCATTAATTCCTCCACGGCATTTCAGCCCAGGAAAGTGATTGAAATGGTGTTGCCTTTACATCAAGTTCCTCTTTAACCTCAGAAAACCCCTGACAATTCTCTCATTGAAAAGTTTTTGAGCATGAAAAGAGCTGACCACAAAAGGGATTTATTCATTTTATTATAAAGGCTGGATTACAATAGACTCTGGCAAACTGCATAACGAGACAGGATGCGTCATTTTGGTCAACTGATGACGAACAATATTTTCAAAAACTAGAATGACGTTTCAAGATCAAACAACTATGGCATTCTGTAAAATGTCAAAGTTTCTTTTTCATTATATCCACTCTCAATTTCACGGTAATCTCACGATTAAAACTATCCACAGTGCACTGAGGAAAAAGTTGAATACTTTCAAATATAAGGACCAAGAAAGGGAAATTTACTCAATTCATAAAGGCAACCAACATGAAGAAACACAAAGCAAAAAAACCCAAAACCAAAATTCATATCCAATCAAATACACAAATTGAAATTCATACATGATCTGTTGAAAGTCACATGAAATGGGACATTTGGTCTTGCGAGAACAAAATGAACAAGAGGGGTAAATTCAACTAGTACCACATTTTTTTCCACCACCTGCAGACGATGCTACTGCAATTAATAATGAAATGATGTGACATACATGAGTCAATTTGTGAGGAATGTTGACTTAAGTACTGTGTATGCTCAGAAGATTTCAAGATTCAAACTAAGGCTCATCACATTTACAGGTAAAGTGGTAGAGGTGACTTAACGTGCTTACAACATGAACTTATTCATGGAGCTGGTTTGAAATGATCAATTGGTAATGTCCAGGCCTTTAAATTAAATGTACACTCATTGGTCCATGATCTGGAGCGGCTCAGTTAGCGGCAGACTATACGAGTTCGACGTAATTGGCCGGGAACATGCCAAAGTGGCCATTGGGCCCGTATCCTCGCCACCATCCCTCATCTATCATCTCGATCCCGGTGATGATTTCATCAGGGTCGAAGGAGATTTCTGTATCGTCGGCTAGGAGGCAAAGAGTCACTCATATTACTGAGAAATTCTAACATTGGCAACGTTTTCAAAGAACCTAGTACATTTTTAAGTTTTGGGACTGTGTTTGTAACCCTGGATTAAAATGACTATGCCATATAACCGTAATAAAAATGTATTTACCAGCCTCATAATCATATAAGGCCCGAGCACAGATTCCTCGATCTTGCGTCTCCTCAGCAGGCACCTCATAATTGTTCTCCTCAACCTGTCAGAAAGAGAGTGTCCTTCATTTGTGTCCCAGAAATATCATTTTTTACAACAAGGGGAAAAAAATCACCTGCGGGGGGTCCTCATTTTTCGGCTCCTGAACAGTAGGGCTTGCAACTGGCTCTTCTTCTGTTGAAAGAAAATAAAGAAGCCTAGTCATGTTTTTATCTTCCGATAGATGGCAGCAGGTGGCTGCTGTTGAGTAGATAGCCAGAATGGCCGGAAGGAATGAGCTATGATAGCAAATCATGTTTCAAATTAACCCAATGAGAGGGTAACTTGGTCCATGAAAGGCTTAAGGTGATGCCCCACCTTTCAATTGCTCCTCGGGGGCTTCCTTCTGCTCGTCATACTCACACCTAGAGTTTCCATCATCCACATCGGGCTCTTATCACGCAAAAACACAAGCACAGACATGCGTGTACACACAGGATGGAAACCACTATGAGTAGCAGGCATGATTAATTCAATGTGAACAAAAAGGATTAGATTGGAAGTGAAATGATGACATGAAATGACTCAATCCTGAAAAGCAAAATAGCTTCAAGGAAAAGTTCTGATTTCCTTTAAGCAATTATATATTAACATGGTTGAAAGACAAAGTTGTCCCTTGTTCATTGTGGATTTTATCACATTTCTAAGAAATAGCGCTTCCTCTAATTTGAAGTGGAGTGTTTTGGAAAGTTGAGCAAAAAAAAACAGCTGATCACCGAACTTTTAAATTAAAAAAAAAAGTTGTCTGAATTAATGGCTCAGCCATCACAATTCATTAATAAGGACAGTTGATGCATAGTTAGCAAAAAAAAAATTCAGATTTCACACACAACAAGCAAAATTGTTTTGTTTTGCAAGTGGAATTTTCCTAATGCAAAACAAAGTTTGGGAAACATCAATTTTGATCAGTCACGAGATATGTTGTGTGGTGTGTCTTTGAGTGTGTAGGCTCACACCTGCAACAGGGACAGGGACAGGTGAGGGGGGGCCTGTCGGCACCGGGGACACTTGACGCTGAGGGGGTTCAGCCTGCTCGTTCTCATTCTTAGACAGAAAAGGACTTTGCAGGCGCCCTGAGTAAAGCACCCCCACATGGAGTCCAAGGCATGCACGAATGGAGGAGAGGAGAAAAGAACGGTGGAGACACAATGGAGACAGACAAACAGGTTAAGTGTGATCATGGACAGATATAGCACTAAAGAGGGTGGAGTTTAGACAAATGTCGGATCGGCCAATATTTCCAGTGTTGGGGCTGGGTATTACCTGGTTGTGGGCTGGGAGGGGCAGCAGAGGGCACATTTGAATCACTTGTCATTCCTCTTTCTCTCTGCTTGAACATGTCTCTGGGGTTGGTGGTTCGTTGAGAGATTAGTGAAGCTGCCTCCTATCATAAAACACATCAGCTCATTAGACACTAACTGCTAAGAAAAACCTACATTGAAAACAATGTCTAATGGAACCTATAACATTATATTGTGGATATACATCATTAGTTAACAACTCAGCCTAAATTAAAAGGTTATTTTTTATCAAGTGTTCCAGTGCTTTTGGCGATGAAGGATATCCAGTTATGTCTAGTCCTATATAAATCCATATCCTAACACACAAAGTGGAATAAACGCAAAACATTTGGGTATTATCACGTAATAGCATTTCTTTGGACAAAAGGGGACTCACATTGGCCTTTTCCACAGATTCCCCTGGCCTGCCTGCTTTCTTCTGAGCTGACTCCATCTGATCCTGCTGCTCCTGATGGTGGTCACATTAAAATTTAGCTTTTGTATGTTTCCATATCATTTTTGCTTGGAAAAAAAACCCAACATGCTCACTTACCCAGCGTTGTTTCTCTTTCTCTTTGCTCTCAGCCTCCTGCTGCTGCTGGTACTTCCTATCAAACCAAGGCTCCAATCAGACCAGTAACATTTCAGTCAGTCATTCCAGACTGTCTTAGTTATCACCACCTACTTTTGTTCCTCAATTTGAACAGCCCTTTCCTTGTCCCGTTTGTCCCTCTGTACTGCCTCTTTGACTTCCCTATCTTTCCTCTCTTTCTCCAGATGCTGGCGCTCTTCATCTGCCCTGCGCCGTTCCTCCTGGCGACGTCTCTCCTCCTCTTTCTTGGCGACAAAAAATGACAGATGGCTATTAGTGTAATTGCAGTGACCATTAAAACTAAATCAGAATGATATACAGTGAAAACCCAAGCGTACCTCAGCCTGGGCCCAGAAATTGTCCTTGTTGGTCTTTCTGATTTCTGACATAGCATTGGTCTTCTGATACACAGAGCCCTGTAAAAAGAACAACTAACATCAGTTAGTAGGACGACACGATCGAAGAAAATGGATCCCGAACATTAGAGCACATTCAGAAAAACAACCATTCACATCAAATGCGTTGAGACAAGACCGAATTTTGAATTTTACGCAGATGGCCAAAGCGCGTAAACATTATTGCAAAGTGCTGACAGATAAACAAGGACATAAATCAAAATGAATGTCGATGTTTATCCCGTTAAAACCTAAAAAACTAAATTACTAACAGCAAAATCTGTTCCAACTCTAAGCCTTTGATGAAAAAAGACTTTAAATTTCAACTAATATTTGCATCATATTTAGATCAGTTGTTATCAGGGAAAAATATCACATTGCTCAAACCTCATATCAAAAATGAGATGTTTGGCTATATGGGCTTAAAAGAGAGAGCAAAATATAGTTTGAAATGGACTTGGTTTTCTTGTTTTTCACCTCATGACAATGGGTCGTGTTTCTTGCAACAATTTCAGTCCATTTTGCAAGTAACAAAACATTGCATGAGTGGAGAATAGGACGTACCACGGGACCCTGAGGGCCACTGTCTTGGTAGCGGCTGGAGGTTTCTTTGTGGAAGCTGTAGTTGGCCCCTGACGCCTTGGCCACTTTCTGCATGATCACCTCAGGTTCAACATCCTCCTCGGCTCGGGCATTTACTGTTACATGGGCCCCCTAAAACACATTCAAATGAAAGTTCCATTCATTGCCAAGTCTGCCATGCGGTTGCTCTTATGATATACGATGTATGACACAGAAACTGCTCCAACTGAGCCTTTTTCCACAGTTGCATGCATCTTTGATGAATGTTCTTTTTTTGGTGTCGTCCTCCAAAGATTAACAATGTACAATTCAGCAGATTTTAAACACAAACAGATGTTGGGAGAAAAGTCAAAGGCATATTGAAATCAGTGCTCGTTACCTTAAGAAAGTTTGCCATGGAGCTCACATGATTTGCACAAAGTCCTTTCCTGGCATCTTTGACTCCTTCCCCCGTCTGTGGCACAAACAATTAGTTCTTAATGACACAATTACTGGCAAGAGTCGAGCAAATACATTGAGGAGGAGCGTATTACTAACCCAGTTGATGAGGACGTATTTAGGAAGACCAGAGTTGGGATCTTCAACCCGGCAGAATGCATACATGATTTTTCCACTGTTTAACTCTTCCACCAGCTCCTCCAGTCCTCCATCTGATAGACAAACATTGTGGGAATAGTCAAAAGGCTGCTGTGGTTGCTTGTATAACAGAGAACATTTTTTTGCCTTAGCAAATGAAGGGTTGAGACAGCACAGGCAAGCGGTTGCTTTGTGCTGATCTTCCAGTGCTATGCTAGCATGCTGACAAGTGACATTCCGACACACATTTGAGGTTGTTGTGTTGAGATTCCAAAAGCTTGATAACGACATAACCAATTACTCACCTCCTTTTTCTGCCAGGCGGATGTCATTGCTGTTTCCTTCGTAAGTGAATAAGGCCCTGAGGAGGAGAGTTGGAAAAAATATTTGCAGTAATGTTGCTCCTCTTGATAGTTGCATTTCATGAAGGCTACAAATGCTCTATGCGTGAGTAAGCCAAATTCTTTCCATGTTTCTATGCGCTTAATTAAAATAATCATCTCCTTGATTTAAAATACTCCTGGGAGTGATAATTTTATTTTTGCACTCATCGTGCTCTCTTAACTGCAATTTCAAAAACAGTCACTTCACATAGTTGGAGCATTTCACATCTTATAAGCCGATTGCGCCTCATAGTAAATTACACGTCATAAGATTGCTAAAGAAATCCTACCACATCCTGCATCTATTATAAAACACTAAAATTATAAATCATCCATTAGATTTCTGAAACCTTGAGACATAGCTATTACAAAAGAATATTTTAAAGTCATTTGATAGAACCAAAATAGAATTTCAGGGAATTAATTGTTAAACTTAAAATACAATAAAATGAAAGTTTGTCAAAATTTCCACATCCTTACTTAACCAGGAAGTACCGTACGTACTAATTCAATACTTAAGAGGGGGAGGAGGTACAGAAACATATTATTTTACAAAAATGCCCGTGCATTTCAACAGCTGTTGCATGGCTTGATATTAAAATATGAACTATTGAAATAATGGATGATGGAATTTGAGGTAATGCAGCATCTGTGCAAAAACGGACAAAACTATTGGCAGCATATGTTAAGAAATACAAATGCACGGTGATGAAAAGATGAATACATGCTAAGATCAAAAAGGAGAGACATTAGATGAACGCAGCAGACAACTTAACGTGACTTCCCGACTGACCATCTCCCATGTTAGCCAATATCAAAGCGCATAAAAAAAACGATGTCTCCGCCTTACACCTCAAAGTTTTGGAGTGTGATTTGCAGATCCTTACCAGTTTGTATTGGATTTTTCATTAACGACTTCATTGTAGGCCGCTGATAACGCGGCCCCGTTTTTGCTAAGGTTTACTGCCATGGTTGTATTGAGAGAAGCTAGCCAGCTAGCTTTCCTGTCCTATCCGGGATGCGCCCTTCCTTGATAGAGGGAGGCGTGGCATAGGGGGCGCTGCTGCCTTTCAGGAAGTCAACGGGCAGCGTGAAGGGGCGGTGCTTGTCTCCATCGCAAGGGGACACAAAAAGCATGAATAAACTTATGCAAGTCTGCCCTCATTCTTAATATAGACATTTATCTTTATGTCACTGGCTTTTTTGTTTATTATGTTTCGATAACTAATTAAAAATCTCGCTTGGGTAAAAGAATGGAATGCACCACATGCATCTGCTTTGGATTCAAGTACTATATAGTAATGTAATTTTTTTAACCAGTCCCCTTTTAATTAAGTAATGGTAGCCTTTGACGGTGGCAGACGTCCAATCGATTTTGACTGGAAGAGTTGGCAGAGATCATTCTTTGGCATTCTGCCATTGCAAGTGGATTTGACGTTAATCGTTGTCAGTGGCAGATCATTTAAATGCAGTGCAATAAATAATTCATTTTAAAATAACTCTTGGCAATGCATTTCAAGTCCATTCAGAAAATAGAAAAGAATCAGAGTGAACTCATTAACTTTATTCATGTTGAATGACCATGTCAACAGTTGACTTGTGTAGATGAAGCAATGCAGATCAGTTAAGCACAGTGTTTAAGCTGCAAAGAGGCAGCCTTGAATTAAAGAAAAAAAATCATCAGGAAAGGAACAAGCCATGACATCTAATTTAGGCATTTGACACTGTAGATGTTTCTGTATTTACAAAATGATGGTTAAGGCTCGAAGTCTCTTCAGATGTGTTGGGCAGATGAATAATAATTAAATCCCTGATATCTGGCAAGTGGCTGAGAGCAGTTTCTCTATAGAGTGCAAAGCATGCCAAGCTGCCTACATTTTTTTTTAATTTTTTGCAGAAGAATAAATGGTAACTAACATCAGTCACGATGGATTGAGGCTGCATTCATTCTTTCGGTGTGAGCTTTTAAAAAATAGCAACATAGTACTGTACACAAAAGTCTAAACAAAAACATTGACTTAATTCAATGTAGCTTTTCAAAATGTTAGTGTACACATATGCAACAATGAATTTTAAAACATGGCGTGAAATCTAATATTAAAGCAGCTAATTCATGCTTTAGTGGGGATCCTTCCAGATTTGTTGGGTGGTAATTTATTCAACTTTATGCTAATAGTTTCCCTTTTTATTGGCAGCATCAGTACATGATAAAACACACACTAACTAGTCACAATGAATTAAATTCAAACGAACATTATAACATGACACGTTTCAGTCATGGTAACTTCAGATGACATGAATAGAAGGCTAAAACTAAATATCTTGAAGATACAATACAAATATGGCAAACAGTTAGCCGAAGTGATGTACCTCAAAATATACCTGTGTAATCATTTTTATGAGCACGTTGAACTGCAGCTTTAATAAAACAAACAAAAAAGTCATATTAACTTACCCCTGAAAAGCATTACGTACTTCAGGTCCACTTTAGCGCACCAACAATAGCTTCAGTAGCATATACATTGTGAAGTTGTTCACATCCAAGTTTTGTTCATAAAACAAATAAAGAATAAAAGGAGCCTACTCCCCCACAGAATATTTGTATAACACAAATATTAAGGGGAGAACAGTTTTCTTTCAGCACATTTGATGAGCGTATCAAAACCTACAATGAGGGCTTGAGGCATTTTTGCAACAATGATCACTGCTTATTAGAAAGGCTGATGATTGGGTTTGATACCTGAGTGAATGTACTGAGGAGGTAACACATAGCTTAGCTACATGCTGAAGAGTAGCCGTAATCATATCAGCATTGTCATGTAACAGTAACATTTGGCAAACCCAACAAAAACGGACTGTTGGACATTATACAGTATAGTGAGCGATAACACATTGGGAGAAAAATCCAGTAGTGTGTCAGGAGCCGCAGTTAGGGCAGATAAAGCTCCAGTGCCAATAACGCTACATGCTGCACTAAAAGCAAACAAAGATGATCAGTCCATTTTTTTTTTGTTCCAATTTCACATTGTTTTGGGGTAGTGTTAGTATGTGCCAAAGGATCAGCTGCTGGTAGTGGCACTGCATCGAAATTGTTGAACGGGAAACATTCTGTCTCAATTGCACGTTGACCGAAACATTAGAACACAGAAAGGCCACTAAATCCATGGAAATAAAATCAGAGAAGACATCCAGTGGAACATGGGCAGCATCCCCAAAAAAATCAAGTGATCCTTTCCAAAATCCAGGCGGTAAAACAACACAATGAACTGCAATGTATACCAAGCAAAAAAAAAAGATGGCTGCAAAAACACTAGCAAGAGTAACAGTTTCAAGTCTTGTGTGAGGCCTAGGAACTGTGAGTAGTATATTTTTTTAAATTTTTCCAGTAAGGGAGTACCTCCAGGGACATCTTCGGGCTCTGCTGAGCTCCCTGCACGCAATGATTTAGCTCAGCGCATGATAATATTGCCACCTTGTCCGAAAGGTTGTCCATTGTCTCGTTTATTGTTTATCCTATGCCTCGAGCAACAAACATGTCCTCCTTTTGGATTTCCATCTTACTTGGCAGCCTCACATTGCATACTTCTGGGTCCATTCCCTTGCTAATTTGTTGTACCTGCAAAACCAAAGATCTTTTTTTAGTCAACTTACCATCTAATAAATTGAAAATAAGGTGGCTAATCAATTACTTACTTTTCCCTGTCAGCCTTGTATGTATGAGCAATTTCTGGTACCAAAGGGTCATCAGGGTTTGGATCACAAAGAAGGGAGCAGATTGATAATAACACTGAGGAAATAGCAATACAAACTCAATCAAAATTCCAAGAGGTGGCATTTATCTTGAAAGACATTCAAAAAAATTTTACTCTCCCTGAAAGAGTGCAAAATAAAATGCATTTTCATTACAGCCTCACTTGGCCTCAACAACCCAAAGGAGTTAAATTGACTCAGTGTTTACGAGTTCATATTCTATTTTAAAATGCTACATGTGTCTATAAATATGGAACCATTAGAGTATATTGCAGTTGGACTGTGAGGTCTACATTAGCAGCAAAGGTATTCCAGGTCAAAATAACATGCTACTTTTATAACAGCAATAAAGGTCAAATGCTATAATGTAAACGTTATACAAAGTGAACGGACGACATCAAGTTTGTTTGTGCTTACCTTTCGATACTGTTAGTGCAGGTGACCACTGTGACCTTAGTATATCCAGACAAATACTTCCATTGCTGTTAATGTTAGGGTGATAAATTTTTGTTGTAAATGCAACCTGTAATATTAAAAAAAAAGTTAATTCCCAGCTCCAATTTGAATAGTCGCCAGTTAAATTTTAGTCAATGTATTGCATAAGACTAGGAAAAGATGGTTACTCACTTTGGGTGGTTTAAATGGATAATCTGTGGGGAAGTGGATGGTCAGGAAAAACACGCCATTCTGATAGGGACTGTCACTCTATTGACAAAAACAAAAACAGTTGTACCATATACTTGTGAAGCATACTTCAAACCAAGTTTATTTAATACTTACTGGACCCATTATTGTTGCTTGCCAATGAAACACTGGGGGGAAAAATACATTATCTGTCACAAAGTTTGGATAGCAACTTCTGATGTATAAAACTGTAAAGGGCAGTATTGTACGCATCGAATCTTTACAAAGTAATTGATTAGAGGAAACAATGAAGGGAAAACAACATAGTACAAACTAAAAGCTTACAATCATCTCCAACTGGTCCAGCTGAGCACTGAGCAGGGGGGTCCCGTTGCAGGTCGGACAGCTCCTAATGCCAAAAGCGTTAAACGTTAATAACATCAATGTGGTCATGGTCATTAATTAATTCTTCTTTAGTCTTTATAATTAATATTATTATTTTTTACAATGTCACCTTTATGCAAGGTGCTGTTCCTTTTTTGCGGTCAGACCTTAATTTTATAATTGCATTTGCTGGTAAAAGCCATTAAAAGAGACATTACTAATTAATCAATTAATTCATTGCTATAAATAAACACAAAAAAAGATTTTAAAAAAACAAACAGGAACAATACATAAATCAACGTTAAAACACACAGGAATATTAAATAAAAGATAAAAATAAGATTTAAAAAAATGGAATATTTTTATTTCATTACTTATCAATTAATCCATAAACATGGTGAGTGACATTGGCCTTTTAAGAACAAGTATAATGACAACCAATCACGGTTGAGCATTTACTTAAGGGAATACAAACAGAACACTGGACTCTTTTTCCTAAAGAGACTACCAAAAGGGAACAGGACACTTATAAATAAATCAATAAGTGCAACTTTTCATTTCAGGATCTCTTCGCATGAATGGGGGGACAGAGGTATAAAAATATACAGCCAGCTTGGGCAACCGCACTGTAACATTTGCCAGCCCATAAATGGAAAGAGCAACGCTGGTGTTCAATTTTGGCATCAGGCTAGCAGCTGTCATTCAAACACACCACTTTGCCTAGCCATAGCCAGTGAGATCTGCTGCAACAATATGAACATGCACATCATTCAAATCGTAATATTCACACGTTCAAACAAAGCACGGCGATGAAACCGCGTTCGACGAGTTCATCAACATCCGACAATGGAGCATTTATTACACTTAACTCCTAAAATCATATCCATTAATGAGTTTATTTGTTATTGTCGGTCAGGGGCTAACGAGACCATAACTGGTTAACTTTACATTCATTAGCTGTTCTTTGTTTGTATGCTGAAGAAGAATGTCGTTGAACACGTCAACAACAACAATGATAATTACACCTTAATTGGTCGTCTTATTACAGTGCAACATGATACAAACTACATCTGTAATGGCTTAATGATAGAATTGAAGACTCACCTTCTGAATTCTTTTCAACGCCATTGCCCCAATGGCTGTGCTATGTAGCCTGTCAGCTAACCCTCAGATATGAACATATACAATATATTTTCGGCGATGGTGTAATTTCCAAAATTACACTTTACAACGGGATTCGGGCAACCGTGTTCTGTCCTATAACGACGTCGCCGGTCTGGTTTCTGGAGCAACGTAAGCAACTAACATTGACAATTGGTGTTTTTCTTTCAGTGGCTAGTCGTGGAATTGACGAGGTGTTTGCTAGTACCTCTGCTGTCGTATTCTTGCCGTCTTGCAGGCAGGAGAAGACTTTCCCGAGAAACATCGCGAGACTTCAATCCAGTTGATCCTGTTAAACCTAGTTTGGACTGAAGGCCTAAATAAACAAGACGCAAGGCACTGCTAAATCCCCCCATGTCATAAATGTCTTACATTTTTGTTATTGTTGATATTGTCAGAATTATAACAAAAAAATGAGCACTGACATTTAATTATTGCAACGAGTGTGTCCTTGTGACCACGAGATGTCGCTGTTTGAAAAGAACAAACAAACAAGCAAACCAGCCCCCTAGGTAATGCCACTTATCATATTGGAATATTAGTAGGTTAAAAAGATCATGTATTAAATGTTACAATGGCACAATAATCTGCTATATTGCCACGTTTTCTTTTTTAAATTAAAAATAAACTCAATGCATTCATGAGGAAATGATGAGCTAGCAGTAGTAATTCTATTTTCAATTATCCTAAAGACATTTTGATCTGAGTCAGCTGTATGCTGTGATTTCTGCACAGCCCTGTTTTTGCAAGGAGCCATGAACTTTCCTTTATATGTGTTAAACAAGAGTGGAAAAAAGACCTCTCATTATTTTAGTGAGTGTGCATGAATGGACTCCAGTGTTCATTCTTCTTAAATGGCTGATTCAGTGTCAGGTTGAGGATCCAATCGTCAATGTGACACTGAGAAGGACCATTTTTCCTTTGGAAAACTGAAGATTCCTTTAGATAATATCTTATTGTTTGCTCATCTCTGCGCTCTCAATGACCAAGCCTGTCCTGGGGCCTTGCTGTAATCAGATTCAACAAGTAGCTGAGGTAGGCCTTGTGTTGGAACTCTTGCAGTGACTGTTTATCAGGCGTTCTTACGCACGTTGTTTATGCCAAGCCTTAGTTCACATTATCCAACATGTAGTCTCAATTGTGTCTATTGGAAAGTTTGAATATAGTTTTGCTTGCATTCACATGCAGTACAGATTTTCACCCACACAGAAGAAGTAAATGCTAATGAAGCACTTGAATGCAAAAGGTGATTGCAACCTTGCAAACCGTCGGGAATAAGTCAAATATGTATTTGTTACCAAAAGGTAAAATATCACCATCCCGTATGGGGAATTTCCCACCTACAGCCAGAAGTTGAGTGTTCAGTTACACGAGTGGTAGCCCAAGTTTGAAACTGATGTATGAGCCAAGGTGTGAATGTGTCAGGTCCAGGACGATTCGGGTGGGGGTTGGACCTCAGCCCATCCATCTCATGATGGGTTTAGCCTGTGGTGCTGTAATTTGATCCAACGGACTCAGCAGATCTCAGCGACGCATCGTTTTGGTCACATGAATCATACTAGTTCAATTGTATAACAGAGAACTTTTGCCGTTTTGTGCCCATAACGCTTCAATTCTGAGTGTATTCTTCTCTGAATGGTGCCTTTTCCCATGGTCGCCGTGACAAGGCACATATTCTGTCATTTTCCAAATTAACTTAGATTGCTCTTGTTAATGGCCAAATTATCCAATAAAAGCAGAGCCAATTAATTCTGAGCACAAGCCAAGCTCACAGTCTCCAGAGGTGTTCTACCTTGGGTCAGTGTATCAGCTTTCTGAGGGTTCTCCCACAGAACAAAGATTCATTGTTGTCACACACTAAGAGATGTTTGTTCACTCCTTGTATCAATGGTCTTGATTTGATTATACACTCAGACTATATGTGCAAATAGCACTCATGTTTACAGTGAAGTCAGCAGTCTGCACAATCAAATGATTATTGAGCTAAGCAAGGGGGAAAAAAGGTCATTATGTGTGAAGCAATCTGTGTTTCATGGTTCATTTCCTTAGCTGTGATTTGATTTTGCTTGTCAGTATTGAGATGACCCCGAAGATCCCAATATCAACATTTGCAATTTCATGTATATTTGGGAGGATTGAGCATGCTTGATGATTGTGATAAAAATCCTCAATAATGGTTCTGCTTTATTTTGGTTAGCGGTGGTGGTGTATTAAAATATGGCCTCACAACTTTTGTTTAAATTGATGAATTGCCTGGTATACTTACAATGCATACCATGATACCAAGATGTCATCTCTGGTAGTTCACAATAATACAGCACAACCCAAAAGACTAAATATAATGTAACATAATAACATTTAATGTTCTAAATCCATCCAGAACAATCTTTTTGGGATTTAAAATTTTAATATCAACGCATTGTAGCGGGTGTACAACATTTTTAGACACAAAAATAACCAGTCATCCAGTGTGCCATTCTCAATTTGTTATATATTTTGCACATTAAAGCACATGAGGTAACAATCAGCCAGAAACACTTTGTGGAGATGGAGTGTGCCTCTCATAATTTAATGCCGGAATCCTTGTGGTAATTTTAGCCGTTGGAGGAATGTAAAATGATTTACTTTTAAAATGCACTTCAGTTAAGGGGGAAACAGTCACTTAAAAAAAACTATTTAGGTTCAGTGTGAATTTTTTTGCCCACACTTTAATGAAAAATAAACAATAAAAAACAAATAAAAACACAAGTTACATTTTTTAATGTTAGCAATGTGAGTTCCAATGTTTCCACATTACACTGCAATTATTTTAAGGAACTTAAATGCTACATGATCTAGTCACATTGCCTTCAGTCCGCCCTTATCAGATGCACATCATGTGGAAACCAGACTAACCAAACATATCATAAGGAAGCAGTATTCCTTTTGCGGTGAAGGCGTTTCAGACCAATCCCAAGCCTTTCACTGCACATTGACTGATGGCTTTTTGAAATGTTTAACTGTGCAGTTCATCCAATGAGTAATCCCCAGAGTCTCGCCACCAGTGCTCTATATAGTGTTGACTAACACATTTAGTGGTTATCATCTAGGATCAAATATGTTCCAGCTGTTGGTTTTTCCGATGTCAATTTCAGGTTTTCCTAGTGGGCCATGTTTCCTCGGGAGACAAAGGAGGGATTTCCTTTGAAACAGACTGGCTTTAGCAGCACCAACAAATAGCCTGGCAGTGTTATTTAAACAGAAAGTGTATCTAAATATGAACTTATCATATGCAACTCAAGATATGAGCACAGAGTGGGTGGGACAATGAGAAATCTGAAATTGGCAGTTTGCCCAGGCTCAAGGAATTAGGCACATAAAATTGTGAATGTCTATGATTGGGATAAAAAGTGTGGTGGAATAAAATTACTAATAAATAAAAATCAAGAACTGTTCTCATGTCAAATGGCACTGGGTAGGGTTTTGTTTTTTCTTTAGCTTCATTTTGGCTTTTTTTTCGTGGCATTTATCTCATCTTTACACACAGCGTGTATACAATCTTATCACAAGAGGTAATCTGGCAAAAAGGTCTGTACATTGCCTGTACAATCAATAAAGATGACGATCAATTGAACTGATTTTTCCTACTGTTTCAAATTTGGATAAAAGTGATTAGAAGTGAAAACAAATTGGAAGTCATTTAATGTTACGAAACTAATAATATGGTTCACCTCAGATAATATACTGTTTCTTCTCGAGTTCAAGTTTCAGGTACTGGTTTAAAAATAAAATAAAAAATATCCTAATTGTTCCTTAATGTATAGCACTTTTGATTTGATCAGACAAAGAAAATAAACAGTATAGTAATTTGACTTTTGTTGTTCAGGTGTGGGAGAATTGCTTATTATGGATATTACATCATAATGAAAACTTTGCAAAATGTAAGAATCCAAGATTGTGTGTGCAAGTGTGCGTGTGTGAATGTGTAAGTAAGTGACTAGGACATAGGGTGTGGGGGGTCGGCTGCCCATCCTGCTGCACAATAAACAGTTTGTTTCCCATGAGCACCCCTCATGTTCCTGTTGTTGGCTCCATCGCTGCTCACTGGGAAACGTCCTGGCCGCTATTGTCAGCGAGGTCAGAGGTCACAGGATGCTCCTAAAGGCCCAAAAGGGGAGGTAAGGGGTTGGATGGAGGACTGATAATAAGTCCCCCTTCCCCTCGCACCCACACGTAACTCTTGATAAACAAAACATTAAAATGACATCATTCTTTTCCCTTGTGCCACAATAAATGTCTGGGTCTATCAAGAATTTACAAAAGAAAAAAACAAGAGAATACTGACACAAACTATGTAGTCTTAAAAATCCCAATAGTCTTCAATGCTGTTTGTAACCAAGGAAAAATGTAGTCTAAAACAATCCAAATAGGGGAAACTAAATTCAACAGAGCAAAACCGAGGTAAGCATATCATTAAAAGAATAAGAAAGGCCAAGAAAGGAGCGATTGTATTGTACAGTTACTTACAACACAAAACCACAGACGGAGCTCAAACACAGACTGACGCTAGCAATGACCCTTTCACAGGATAGCTTTGAGGCGAAATATATTGTGAGTGCTGTTTGGTAGCGTGAACAAATATATGACAGCAGACGTTTTATAAAAGTTAAACAGAGACATTATGATTCCGCAATGAACTTTCGTGCCTCTAAAATTGACTACACTAACTTGCATTGTGTGCCACTTTACATTTTGTGTTGGCATTAGATTTGGTTGTCAAAGACCGTCATGTGGTTTGGTCCGACAGCCTGTCTTAGGCTTGCAGGTGTGGAGAAGTTGGATGAGAAGAGATTTCCTTCAGAAATTCATAAACAGACATTTATCTTTTTACAGAGCCAAGTGTGAGCATTGAATGATATTCCAGATGTTTGCTGTTTCACACAAGGATAATCCAATTAGCTTCAATATAATTATACATAAGTAAATGCGCAGTTATAATGAAATACAATTTGCATTCACATAAAGTTTGTTCTTTTTACAATACTCAAAATTATTCAAGAGACACAGTTGAACACCCCTTTGGAATTATTACTTGGATTCCTTTATTAATTATTCCTGTTATTTCAACAAAGTCACAAGACTAGACAAAAAGTATTTTAACTGATACCACACAAACAATTATTTTTATGCCCCACAACATTTAAACGTTCACAGTGCAAGTAGTCAAATGATTTCTCACAGGACTAATAAGGGGCTGTCAACCTAGTGTCTCAGTAATGTGAGGGGAATGGTAGTCTGAGTTCAAATCTGCACACACCAGTTTTAAGTTTTTTGTATCACCCATTGTGAACAATACCTTTCTTTCACAAAGGATCTCACAAAAGACATGCAATTAAGAAGTCTTAACGTGAATGAAGATGCAAAGGGTGAGAAAAGTTTTTTTTAAAAGCCTTAGTATTCATTGGTTCAAAATAAGTGATGTGCCTTTCCAAAGATTGTCACGTTGAGTATTAAAAAAAATCCAGAGTACAACAATTCATTCATTTTCAACACCGTTTATCCTTGTCAGGGTCGTGCCGTGCTGGAGCACAGCTTCACCTCACTTTAGGTGAAAGTCACTCATAAGGAACACAGAGACAAACAACTATTCGGACTCACAATCAAAGCGCCAATTGGGAATCAATCCCACACTGCTCGCCCTGAAGTCAGGCAAAGGAACCACTGCATCGTCGGGTGGCAAGTACAACAATCCCAACTGTAATTAGTAGCATATTTGCAGTACATCTGTAAATGTAAATAGCAGCAGCATACTCAGTTATTATTCATTCAGACAATATTTGATTATGATGATGAGTACATTTTATCAGCCGGATATGCCCAAAGTAAAAAAAAAATGGAGGGGAAAAGGGCTGTTATATTAGCTTGATGAAGGTAGGTGAAAGTAGAACTTAAATAATATAAAAAAAAGAAAAAAAGGAACAAAAGTTTGAAACAAAGTCAAATTTCTATGACCGCAAGTACAGCACTTGAGCAATGCAAACAGTTACACTACACGACAACATTGTTGTGGATTTCCATTGTTGCAAGCTTCGTATTTGTTAGGACTTATGTCCAATGTAAAATGAGATGATAGCGAGAGTAACATGATAAACAATAGACGTAGTGCACAGCGGTCTTCACTTTTCAACCACAGGCAATTATGATCATAATGCTTATAGTTTGAGTTACATGTCATGAATCATCCTCTAGGCCTGACCCTCACCTTGTGTTGCCCTGTCATATCAAGTTAGGATACATGGCCTGAGGGACGTGACAGCTGGAATTGCTTCAAGCTTCTCTGGAACATTTCAATGCAGCATAGACACGTGTTGCCATAAAAGTGTTTCTGTGAATGATATCAGCCCAGTGAAGCACAATAGATTGGTTGTGGGACTTGGATGTGAACTGCACATTTCCAACAGTCATGTGCCATCATTGGACTGACGAGTCATCTCTTTGCTTTGTGCAAAACTTCATCTCTAGGAATGTTTCGAAGTCAGCAAGAATGACTTTTGGCATAAAATGCATTACGCTCTCACTCCGTCTTGTATGACGGAGTTGGTTTCCGTTCTTTATGAGCGAATAAATCTGACGTGCCAAAGGGGGGGAAAAAAATTGATTAAAATTCCCCATTCGCTGTCTTAAGCAGCCCAGCTGCACTATGCTGTTTGTTTTCCACCGTGCAGCTGCACAGTTGTGTATCACAGATAGGTGGGCCTGAATAAAACCCTTGGCATGCCATTTTCTTATGGCCATCTGTCCTTCGAATCATTGAGTCCTCTAGCTAGATTTCCACATTGGGAAATTTCTTTTCATTTCCCTCTTCCTCTCATCTTCTTGTCATGGTTTAATTCTGCGCACTGAACTCACGGCACGTGCTTGTGTGATGCTGGAGCACAAATACTTGAGTCAAATAGCAAACACAGCAAAACAAATACAAATAATGACTGTTGCAATGCCCCAAGCCAAAGAATGATCTTGACGTAAGCAAAGGTGTTGGCAGCTCAAGCAGGAAGCTTAAGCCGCGGTGACAATATGGAGGTTTTTATTCAAATGTGTTACTGCAGCTATTTTCTGAACTGCTCATCATTCCATTCACTGAAGACGTTAACAATAGCGGGTGCAATGTACCTTAAGATAACCCAAAGAAATGTGGTTCAGCAGGTAAGACGTGCCTTAGAGAAATACTATCTGGGCCAGAGCGTCTTAAAGTCATGCTTCAATGCGTTTTGTCTGAAAGTATAGTTGCAAAATTTCTCTGTGTTCCACTTAATGTGCCAGGTAAGTAATAGCATTCAGCATTCACTAAATTGCCAAAAGAGCAATTGTTAATCATGCAAATAATGTTTTTTCACCCTTTTTCTTTGTTTGGTTAATATTTGTTTGCCTGATTCACATAAACAAATGTTTGCGTATTGCATTTGCATTGCTAAATAACTGGCAACATGATCATTAAAGTATGGTCAAAAATCAAAAGGGAAAAAGGCAATTTTCCATAGAAATCTGACAATTTCCAATGACTGACTCCACCAACATGGCAGACATACTGTGTAAAAAATAAATGAATAACTGTATAAAAACTTAGGTGGTTGGTGCAGCAGTTCTGTTGTAGAGTTTTTGCAAGACTTCATAGAAAAATGGCTTCCTTGCAATGTATACCGAACATTTATTCCGAGAGTCTGTAAAGTTCTGAAAGGTTGAAGAAGGGACACCTAATAATATGTAATTCGTGTGAAAAGCAAAAGTCTCACTGAACTTAGAATAACTGTGGCTTCACGGAGTAAAGCAGAATGCAATCTAAAAATATGCTAAAGACTTGCGGTACAAAGTTTCCCAAGGCCAGAGAAAGGAAATAGACAGACAGTTTCTCCCTGACCCTGTTGCTCCTCCTCCTGTAACCCCCTCTTAACAACCCCCATGGGGGATCCTGTCTCTATGTGTAAAACAGACAGCCAAAAAGCATCCTGGAAACTTGAGAGGCGGAAAACAAGCGGACGCTAGGAAGTCCAATAAGCTTGAATGTAGACAGCTCAGTCAGTGGATAATCCTGCGGCCACACAGACCAGGTGCCAAAGCCAAAAGCCTCAATGCTGCATGGTCATTGTTGTCTTGGAAGCCAGTGGTGTGAAAGCCACCACGCTAGTTGGGTGTCAATCCAGATCCTTCTGCTGACATACCGTGCAGGTGCAGGCGCCCACCGAGACTGCCTCCACTTTAAACGCACACACACACACAAACCCATCAGGCATGGTTATATGCACGAGGACATATCTACAATCTCTATTAATATGGGCACCAATCAGCAAGGCAGAGTTAACACAGGGCCCACAGAGCTGCAAACAATGTCTGGATTCTTCTAGCTTGAAGAAGACTATGGGAAATGGCAGGGATGGCAGCGCTGATAAGTGACCGAGGGGGCCTCAAGTTACTTCCAGCTGTCTGCAGCCGTGCATGCCTCTGTGGAACGTATAGCTCACACGTAATGCAAACCATTTCATTTGCACAATGCTTATAAAAATCTGGCAGGGCTGCTCAATGAAGTCAACAGGCTCTCACTTCAGTTTAGTTTACATCACGGGAAAGAATTTCCAGTCTTCCGAGGATGCAAAACCATGCATCCTCAGCTGAGAAAACACAGACAGTTAAAAACTGTGACCTTGAAAAAGAATAACTGAATTCAAAAAAACCTGCATGGCAAAAAAAAATAAAACAGCGTCTGGAGAGAGTCTTACCAACACTGTGCGGCCAATTATGATGCTTTAATAGTCGTACATGTGTCCACAGAGAACTGTTTATATTGTTGGCTGAAATCTTTTTCCACTCAAACTGCAAAAAAAGGTTTCTAAATAGAGAGCAGAAAATTATTCACAAATTATTTTCTTGTATTCAAAACTAGGGGGGGGGGGGGGGGATAATGTATGAAGCAAGACTATATACAAAGATAAACACTCTTGTATACAGGCAACAATCTAATGAGGGCCCTTCTCTCCCATCTTGAAAATGTACTTACATTTTCAAGCCAGCTCACCTAAAGGAGAGTGCTCTTAGTCAGCTTTGAAGTTGTCAGAAAATAATACTCCTTTAAAGCATCCTTTACAATAGAGTGAAAAACGTGAATATGTATTCCAGACAAGAGTCGCACTGAACCCTATCTGGAAACTACTACTACTACTACTGTTACCCTTAAAATGTTATAATCTTGAAAAAAAATACAAAGTAGCTTCTGCATATGTAGGATCACAACTATATTTTATTCAGGAAATAATGCATACTCTGCCATAGCCTTTAGAAACATGTTAGCTCAAATTCAATAAAACTGTGGTCATTCATAAATTTCGGACTTACATCTAGTATCAAATTGTTAGGAACTCCAACTGATTCATATCTTAAGTTTTCCACTGACCAACGAACAGAGGGAAAAAGCTCCCTTGTCATTAAATCAGAACCCATCTGGAAAAGGTATCCTGTGAATGCAATACAACACCAGAAAGAAGGAGAAAAGCATGAGTGTGACTTTGCAACTAAGTATTTTACCCCCCACTCCCAATCTTTACTGTTTAGCGATTCTGTTACACCCTACAGGCTGTAAAAACTGTCATCTAATCATATACTCACACAATCTTAAATATTATTTACTCCCATACCAGTGTCCTATAGACGGGTTAGAAAAATATATACTATTATGTATATATTTTCTTCAAAATCCATGATGGGATATGCCACTCCCAGATAGATGTAGTGCGATGACTAAAGAAGTAAGCAACTATGCAGCATCTATGTATGGCACATATCGATGCAATGGAATTTCAATAGAAAATTCAACTTTTGTGCTGGGTAAAAAGTTATATATTTCTTAGTAAAAGGCATAATAATTGCATGAATGGTCATTTTCAATGCTGTTGACAAAGTTGAGGAAGAAAGGCGTTCTCGTCTTGCATACCGGGGCACAGGAGCTGCTGACTCTCCTCAATAGTAAGGGCAATTATAAAAAGTTGTGTTACACCCACATCACTAAACTTGCCTTGTCAGTATTAACTGGATCAGTACCAATGGAATTCTAAACTTGAAGGGCAAAATGACTTCAAAATGAAAAGTATACCAGTTATCAAACAAGCTCGAGGTTATAACACACAGTGTCCAGACTACATTTCACACACAATTCTAGCATCATTAATGCATTTGCACACCTAAATGATATAACAAGGGCCAATGCGAACATTTCATTTTAATATCTGTAAAACATCAGAATGTTTTTTTATGATGATCTTGTTCTTTTTCATTGGAAACAAAATTACATGCAGTACCCCATCCATCATTTTCTAGTATATTATACTTATCTTGCTGAGGCTTGTGACGAGAAAAAGCAGATCTTCCTTGGCTTCAGGCTCAAGACAGAAGTGCAGTTGAGTTGAGTGCAACAATTTATTGTCAGTGCAAATAGAATTTAGTTACAATAATTATGTCAACAAACATATGGGTATCTTTTTAAATAGCAGGAAATGTAATAATTTAACTATGGGAAAACCCTTCAGAAAATACATGTCAGACATCCGAATGCGTACACTTTCAATGTTAAAATAACTATTTTCCTTTAGTCCTTTTGTTAAACCAGAGGTTAAAATTCCATACTTTAACCAATTAAATATTTCCATCGGTGATTTGCTGAGAGATAATACTACTCCCTGTTGTTCCAGAAAACCATTTTAAAGCATCATTATGTTCCTTCTAAACATAAATTAGCTCCAGTGGTATTTATTTAGTTATGGAAGTCAAACTTGACTAAAGCACCATGAAAAGAAAATGAAGCGAAAACTATTTCACATAAAGCAATATATTTGGTTCATACAGTTGTATTCTACAACGTGTGCTCCACATACAATAAATTGGCATCATTAGAGTGCATTCCCCACTGGCTTTGACCTGGTAAGACATGGATGCAGATCAGAAAAAAAAATCCTTTGGAAAGTCGGAGGTGAAAACATGATGAGATGGAAATTACTGCTGAATTAAAGCACCACTTTGATTGGAACGTGACTGGCCAATGATTGGCAAAACATGAAGGATGACCTTGAATTCTCAGAGGAAGTGAGGATTGGCTCGCATCATCTAGACCCCCTCTTTTCATCTGCTCGATGTGCTGATTTTTTCCCCCCGCCAACATGACAGTACGCGCACAGCACCACAAATACCTAGTGGAACACACATCAGTATTTGCGGCCTTTTCACACTGGTTAAAGTTTGAAGGAAGAATGAACTAGTCATGTATGACTAGCCAGAGCAGAGGGAGCAACTTCAAAGGGTGGCAGCTGTAAAGACAACATCCTGTGAATACATTTTCTGGCCACCAGTTGGTCTGCCCTCGAGCGAAGATTGCGCTTGTTCAAATGTCTCCTGACCCTTCTTCATCTCTACGTTAAAATCAATTTCAGTCCAGAATCAGGTGGAACAGAAGAAAGTTATGTTAATCCTTTTTATTGCATATTATTTTCAGATCATTTTGTACTGGAGGCTGCATAAATACGACCAATAATTGTTAAATTTGATTTTTGAGGGGTTTATCTTCTATTTTTGGTTTGCTTTTTCCCTTTGTGTAACTTATCATCATATTTGTCCATTGTTTTCACCTGTTGTGTCCTTCCCAATGTGTCTCTACCAACCCGCTGCCTCATGTGTCACCCACCTGTTCCTTCTAGCTTTTGGTTTACTTTTGTAATTTTGGATCCCCACCCTTTGTTTAAACTTTGTTTTTTTTGCTCTCGTTAATTAAAATGTTTGCGTTACCACCACCACCCTGCCTGTCCTCCCTGTTTCGCTGCAATTGGGTCCATCCTCATTCTCACGCTTGCTCGCCCGCAGTCCGTAACAATTATAATAATTCATTGTCAACTAAGTGTTAACATACAGGCTTACAAAAATTGGCGACTCAACACATAGAGACAGCACAGCCCCTGCACACAGGAGCCATAAGCAAGTAAGTACAGACAGAATACAGAGAGGCAATAGCTCACAGGCATATTTTCTTCATATTCTGAAAACCAGTTGTATTACTGTAGTTCAATTAAACTTATTTCTTTAGTCCTACCTCACATATATGCAATTATGTGCATGTATATTACCGCAAAAGGCCAATATATTCACAGGAGGATAATGTGTGTGAGAAAGAGTGAAAGTACAGCAGATTAACAGTAGAGTTTGTGTCATTTGTCCGCCATTGGTAAAAATGTACATACTAAATATTATTAATATGCATACCCAACCTTTACTTGACGAATGTATCTTGTAAAGCAACATGTCAAATTCTCACCAACTACCTCTCCTTCTGAAATCATCTGAGGACATTCCATTTAGAATGAGGTGTGTCAAAGAGCTCCCAATTGAACAGATTTCAAATGATTGTGTTTTCATGTTACAAAATGATGTAGCCATGTTATGAACACCTAAACTGACTTGTTGTAACACATTTCTTTTCTTCTGTCTGTCAAAACTTTAATGCGCTTTAGTTTCTATTTTCATTCCAACAACCGCATTCTACTGCAATAAAACATCTCAGGCAAGATTTGTGTATTTGTCACAAGTGTGCTAGGTTTCACAGTGCTGCTACATTGTACTGTGAACAACAGGATTCTGCCTTCATGTCTACCTTACCTGAAATATAGCACGCAACTGACTGTGATACTGTATGTCTATGCATGCTTTAATAATTCATATGCATCTAATTGTTTTTTTTTAATATTTGATTTACATTATGAATTTTTTATAAGATGTGAAAAATTACAATTTCACCTGCTGGGGTATGCTTGTCCATATATAACCTTTATCTTCTCTTGAATATTTCTCTTTGGGCTTCTTTGAGGGGAAAACAATTTAGTTTGTTAAATACATCATGTTGGCCTAAAATATAATCTGGGAAAATAACCACTGTGTGTTATTAAATAGAATATATTTTCTCATTCATAGCAAATAGATGATAAAAAAAACAATGATACTGTATTCTGGCCTGGGGGCAAATTGTCACAGATGAAGTGGTGAATGCAAGTGCAAACATGTTTTTATGCAAACAAGCAAACTATGACCCTCAATGCAATTTTTAGTGATGCAGTCAACTATAGGTTTCTTTTCACCGATAACAGTTATACACGTACACACCCAGGGGCAGTGGGAATCTAATGAGGCCCGTGGAGGCATTGAATTGTCAGTCAGTCTTCAGCATACACACAGGCCACAACATGAAGGTCTTGTTTTCAATAAGTGGAAGCCTGTCGAATTGTATCAGAACTTTTCAGTTCCCTAGATTTATAGTGGATAAAATACATTACAGGATCATCTTCATTATCATTGCACCAACTGTATCAATGCTCTCTCTTTGTGAACCCCACATTTGAAAACATTTGCATGCCCCGATTCTGATTTATGAGCAGGTTACAGAAAGAAATCTAACCACTTCCCTTCTTCCATGACTGCTTGCAACATGGGCCCTTCAATTCTGTTCCTCAAATGAACAATGCGGTTCGTGTATTTAAGTCTTGTAGGAGAGAAAACAGAAGGAAGATTCTCAGAGGAGGCCCTGGATGGTCACAAACTTGCCCCACTTGCCTTAAATTGCGCCACCAACATTCTGATCCCAGGTGCTCATTCTTGTATCTCCGCCAGATTATTGCGCTACAGCACATGCAATTATGGCAGCATGTAATTATAACACCCTTACTACTTATAACGTGTCAATCACGTGGGTGGAGTCCACTAGGCTTTGTTGAGTCAAGATTGATAACATGGAGATTGCTTTCACAAGTAAGGCGCAAATAAAACATAAAAAAAACAAAGCACATTAAAATATTGTCAAAAATACAACAAAAATATGATGCTTTAACTAACCATAAAGTTAGGTGCACTTTCATTAACCTCAATAAAACACACTAACATCGCAAAATGTCTTACTTTGCTCAAATATAAATTTAGTGTATACACTATTGACTCGGTGACTGAGTGGTGAACACATCAGCCTCACAGTCCCAGAGTTGAGAGTTCGATCCTGGGTCAATCCTCACTGTGTGGAGTTTGCATGTTTTCTCGAGGCTTGTGTGGTTTTTCTCTGGGTCCTCACATACCAAAAAACATGGTGTGAACACTTGTATGTCTCCTTGCGCCCTGGGATTGGCTGGCTGCCTATTCTGGTGGCTATAGTTAGCTGGGATAGACTCCAGCACCCCCCGCAACCCTTGTGAAAATAAGCATTTAAAAAACTGAATAAATCACATATATATGTATATATTAATGATTATATGCATATAAATAATTACATATATGATTATATAAATTTTAATTATATATATTTACATAAATGTATATATGTATACAAATAATTTATGTTTTTAATTCATAAATTGTGTTGAATATGTATACATATATTTTTCTTAGTTTTTGCAATCAACTCATTAGACTGTTGGTATGCCTGTATGTGTGGGCTCTGAGTGAAGATATGAACAATATAGTAGGACAATTGCAAAAACTGAAAGTCTTGACTGTGTTGGTGCCTCGAGGGTTAAGAATAGCAGTTTTGCTGAACGATGAAGTGTCGGTTTTCAGTTAGTAACTCCTCCTCTGTACGCACGCTGGGGCTGCACTCTTTCACTTGAGCAGCCAACTTGTTATCAGGGCACATTCTCGGGCTACGATGTGGAGGGAAGGGGGGACCGAATCCAGATAAAAAACATACTACTTATTGTCGTTATTGAACCAACAACAACAACAACATACTTGACGTATTTTTTTAAGAAGCGAAACAGCAACACGTTGGCTCAAACTTCGGGAGGCAAGTTCAGCCGCACTTTGTCGCCGTTTTTTTTTTACTTGCGCTGTAGCCATTGTTTCCTCACACATGGATCTTTAGTGCGTCGAGGAAACTCTTGCTGGCTTTGGGACTGCTTCAGTTTTTGTACCCCCCTGGGCTCTACATGAGGACATCCCACAGTGGGGACGGACGCACGCGCTTCCAAGGAGACACACTTTGACAAGTTGCTGCACGTACTGTGGATTATTATTGGCATGGACGTCCTGAGATCGTCCAGAAGATGAAAATTGGACATGATCTTGTAGTTAGTTGTGCTCCTTCACTGAGCCGTTTGGACGATCTGATTACAAGTGGTTCGATCTAACCGCTTGCAAACCACGTTTTTTTATTATTTTATTTTATACTGCCAATCTTGTTGATCCACTTCTGTGCAAAAATGCCTCAGCTCAATGGAGGCGGTGGGGATGATTTAGGGGCTAATGATGAAATGATACCCTTTAAAGATGAGGGGGAGCAGGAGGAAAAGATTTCCGAAAATGTCTCGGCGGAAAGAGACTTGGACGACGTCAAATCTTCCCTAGTAAACGAGTCGGAAAACAACAGCAGCTCGTCAGACTCCGAGGTAAGAAAAAAAACTGAGTTTTTATTTTTTTCCCCTACCATTTATCCGAATGTGTTTTTTTAATTCGATTTTGTTGAAAAGTTGAACTGTTTTTGAATGTGCGCGTGCCCCCTTGTCAGCAAGCAGAGAGGCGTCCCCAAACCAGAGCTGACCAGGAAAGTTACGAGAAAACAAGAGACTATTTTGCTGAAGGTGAGCCCCCCCTCAAAAAAAAAAAAACATCCAGTGTGCACCCCAAATCGTGCATGTTTTGACTTACTTATCTGTCTCTTTGCAGCACTGAGAAGACAACACGATGGAGGTCTCTTTAAGAGTCCCCATTATCCTGGCTACCCCTTTCTCATGATCCCAGATCTCACTAATCCATACTTGTCCAACGGCTCTCTTTCACCCAGTGCGAGAACAGTAAGTTTCCATGAACTGTGCTAATCTCTAACACACTTTCCTGTAGTCTTTCACACTCCTAAAAGTTTCTTGTGCACTGCCAAACCGCCATATTCCCCCAGAGTGGCCTCCTGGGGAACTACTTCTTTGTCCTCTTGGGGTGATCTAAATACATTCTGTCTTTTCCTCAGAAAATAAGAGAATCACTCAAAATCTAATCTTTGTTTTAATCACTAGCTGTAAAATCTAATGAGGCACTGGAACGGGAACATTTGGCAGGGAATGGATTTGCAATGTGCAGAAACTTTTAGTCTTTAATATGGTTTTATATACAATTGCCTTTAATAGTTGAGGTGGTTTTGTTGAACGCTGCCACCCATCAGATCCACATGTTGACACTGTGTGGATCTTATAAAACAATTGCCAAAGTCACACCCAATAGTCACAGCTATGTAATACCTTTCTTTGACACGCACACATTCACACAGTCCAAATCTATCACACGGGAGTGCTTGTGACAGTTGTTGTCGTCCACATCCATTTTTCTAAGTTTTGGTGCGACCAATTTAAAGTGTTGATGGAGAGCTTGCGGGAACTTGTTCCGTATGTTTGCTGTGTACTGTTTCAGGGCTAAAAATACTATGCTTTTGTTGTTATTGTTACTATTATGTTCAGAACAACATTCAAGACATGGTGATATTTTAGGTCATTTAAAGATACCTGCAAAGATAAATAGAATTCTACAGGTTTATGTGATTTAACGTGATTATATTGACTACTCATTGTACAAAATACTTTCTTATGAAAAAGCTGGTAAATTGTAGTTTCTCAGATTTATCCATCCCCCAACTCTTGTCACCCCCGCCCCCCCAAAACAAGTACTTTCGTTAGGGCCCGCAGCCATCGGGCTGAAAAGACCCCCCTCCCATCTTCTTTTTTTTTTGCCGTCTTTTCATTCGTGTAGGCCCTCTCCCTTCACCTCCCTGTACCTTCCATTCAATTAGAAAGGCGTTAGTTGACCATTGTTATTCTGAACAGTCTTGATGGCTTCATTGGAGGTCTCCTTTGGGGCTCATTAACTAAATGGCCACTCCGGTATCACTGGACCTTACACAGCAACTTGTAGCCTATATATATTGTTTATTTTGGCCACCAATGCCAAACTATATATGCACACTATTTATGTGATATAGCTCTTGCAGGTTATATTTGCCCATTCATATACTCTTGATAGCTGATTGATTGATTCAATTTACCTTTGATTATTAAAGCTACTTCCTAAAGATCAATTATTTAAAAAAAGCGTGTGAAAAGCCTAGACCCTTGTCATGTGCTAATAAAAAGAATGAGGTCAATGGGGCAGAGAAACCTGACTGCATCTATCATCGCCACAGCAGAAAAAATGTGTAGACAAAAGGTGGCATACTTAAAAGCCATCTTGGGGTCTCCTTATTGCATTGTCCTTTAAGATGAAGTGTGGTATTGATGACGAGCTTGTTTTTTTCACCTACCTTGAAACCAAGTGTTCGGTTTGTTTAGAAATTCAAAAAAAATGCCATGACAACAACAGCCTTCTTTGACATTTGGGTGAGAGTTTATCTTACGGACTTTACAGTTACATTCATCACACATTGTAGAAAACACAGAATGTCTTGTGAGATAAGATTTGCCCCAAGGGTACCCTGAAATGTGCTGTCATCCCTCGAGCCTAAAGAAACAAACAATCCAGTGGGCATGGTTTATTTTTTAAGCTGCGTTGCTTTGAGTTTGACAAGTTTGTTTTATGTGCTGTTATTTGTTTATTTGTACCAACATGAGATATGCTCTAATGTTCTGCTTTTGTTTGCATGCCAAGAGCTGGCATCTAACAGATACAATAGGTCATCAAACGGTTTTGTGTTTACATGTCCGACAATGTGTTTAGGCTTACTTTTGTTTTTATGTAGCTTGATCTGTTTGTATCGTTTTAAAGATTTAGACTAATCACATTTAAACATATCGGTGCCTCTAGTTTACGAAATATAAACTGGAGATGGTAGATTTTGTGAACTATGGTAGAGAGTAAGTAATAAGGTATTGATTTCCCTGGGTGTGGAGCCCTTAAATTTGGCCGTGGTGTATCATGAGCAATGAGAGACGGGCTACATGGGATCAGCTCAGACTTCCCCTGAGGGCCAAGCATAACTGATTTAAAGCCCATTCTGAGTTGACATTCCGCTGTAATCCAGCGAGGGCTGAGGAGGAGATTTTATGTTTGCAGAGATGTTCCACCAGATGCCTGCCTGTTCAGGGGCGGAGGTTTGTCCCACAGAGTCTAAATCCAGCTTGTTGTTTGTCAATCCACTGACATGATCGTCACCTCATTGTCCCAGTAGTGACAGAGCGGTGCCAGATTTAATGGCTGAATCTGCTCCACAGTCACGTCTGACAGCCTCATCAGCACTTTGCAACAATTCCGCAAGTATCATCATCATTGCCACTAAAGAGCGAAATACCTCTTGTGTGTGAGAAGTTGCAAGTAAGCAACAGCGAGGTTAGCCTCTCCAATATATCTACATCAAACATACAAACCCATGTGCATGATTGTTGAATAGAATTTTGTGGGAGATTGAGACATGAATGGAGAGCTTGTGTAAGTCTGAACTTGTCAGAGGCTACAATTGCATGCCTCTCCGACTTCTCGCCACCCCCCCATCCCCCATTTCTGTTGCGTTTACTGCTTAAAACAGACAAAGAAAAGTCAACACAGACATTGTCCTGATGAATAAAAGGGCCTCTCCCTACAAAAGCAAATGCTATTTGTGTCGAGGCGTCTTTTCATCAGGTTGCGCACTCTATTCACCTTGGTACGTGCATGTGTACGCGTGCACTCATGCGTAGAGCACGTTTGTGTGTGTAAAGTCTGCCAGGGTTAGGGGAGGTGCTGACGCCGTGTTCAGGTGAAGCCCTGTGGATACTTTGCAACAGAGGCAACAGTGTCCAGCGCTCATATTATAACAACCCCCAGTGTTGTATTCCTCCGCTGCAAGTAATCTGAATGTTAGAGTGCAAATATTTTTTCAGCCAAGCACTGTGTCAACAGAGACACCATTTTGACTGACTTTTTAGTTTTTAAAATATTTTTCCATTAAAGTTAAACATCTGCATCAGTTTAATGGCACCGATTAATTAGAGAGCAATTGGCAGCAGCCACAAAAATGTAATTGCTGGTTTAAATATTTGCTAATAATCTATTCAATCCATTCAGTTTCGATCTTGCTTGTCCTCATCAGGGTCAAAGGGCATATATTGAATAATAACTTAATAAATAATTACTCGACATGCATGTTTATGTAATGTCATGCATACCTTAGAAATACAAGTGTGCGAATCAGTTATAGAAAAAATATGTAGATATTATACAGTTTACTAGATGCAAGACTTTAAGCCATGTGAACATTGAATTGAAATTGAGAAAAAAAAATAAAGCCAAATATTAGCATTTGACATCTCGTCAATTGCACTCTTCTAATGTCAGATCAACAAATCCCATGTCAAGTGACACTTAAATAATGCGTTACATCCGTGTCTTTATGCATAACCTGTCTTTCTGGGTTTCATGGGAGCGCACATTGATTTACTGGTTCCCTTCTTTTACTCAATGCTTGGTTGAAACTGTTGGAAAATTGTGTCAGTCCTGGTCTGGATCTCCCTTTTGTATGTCTCTGTGAAAAGCAAGACATAGCATCAATGACTGCTTCAACCGTAGTTAGTTCACTACCTACCCAGCCGCCCGCCTGGCATTACAAATTCTGTTTAAAGTGCACTCTGGCTCCTCCATCAGGAGCATCTCAGCACCCTTTGAGAAAAGGATCACCAGCATTTCCCCTCTCAAGCCGCACACTCCCCATGTTCAGTGACATCAATGAATCCCTTTGATGTAAAAGCATGAATGTGTGTGCAAATGTGTTTTTATCGATTGATGTGTTTTTCATCTTCACGTTTGGCTAATGCAACTACACAGTCTGGGGTTTTAGCTACACAGTTTTACCATGTGAACATTATGGGCAACTTTGGTGTTGAACGAAAGTGAACTTGAGACACCTGAGATTGCACTGCCATCTCTTTTATGTTTTCCATTCATAGCTTTTAGAGTATAATGTATACTGTATGCAAAATTTGGATCAGAAAACCTCCAATCTATTATTATAAAAGTTATTTCATCATACTCAAATTAAGATCAAAAGTATCATTTTAGTAAAAGGAGAGCACCTATAATGCAAATTTATTCACACATTTTTACTGTCAGATGTTTACATTAGCTCAGAATAACCCATTCATGGACACATTCACATACCATTTGTGTTGCCAACCCACCAGGGGCAAATTAAGGTTCAGTGCCATGTCCAAGGGCTCTTTGACAGTGGGCAGTCATAGCTGGGGATCCAACTGCTCTCCCTTTGGATGAAAGCCAACTTGTGTTACCCATTGCGTCATGGTTGCCCAAATGAGATCTTGGTGCCCGGACCAATATTTTTAGGTTTACTGTGTCACTCAGACATTAATTATGCAAAAAGAAAACTGTGTCTATCTATTATTACAGTTCAACTGTGAAATATGATGTTTAGGGAAATCTCAAAAGTCTAATATAGTGTTGTAATGAAATCACAGTTATAGGACCTCATCAAAATTCTCATTAAATTTAGTACACATAGCTGAATTGAAGCCAGTCATATGCCAAGTGGACCATCATAAGAAAAGTTACAGTCAACAGCGCTTCAGAGCATTTGAGCCATACCCATCCAACAACACACTGCAACAGAAACTATCCTATCCTGTATCATGTATAGGAATGAAATAGGTCCAACAATTTTGTTGTTTTAGGAAGCATTGATCATTATGCCTTTTTTTCTTAAAAGGCGAAAGTATGTTTTCACTATGCAAAAAGATAATGCAACTGCTAAAAATAGAACTGTTTTATTAAGACTCAGTTTGGTATTCAGACGGCTTGGGGTGGCAAACCTCTTAGGCTCTAGTTTAGTTCATGTAAAATTGATTTGCCTCCATAATTGTAATTTAAACTCCTCAATTCATGCTAATAAAATGTGAATGTACAGCAGGAACAAAATGCTCTAAACAGGGTTTCATCGGTCTGGTATTCTGAGCAGCTGTTTTCAGTTTAAGCTCTACAGGCAGCAGCAGAAGAGGGAGAGAGAGAGCAGGCAAGACAAGGGAGATTGTTGACGATATGTTGGTGGAGGGATCAGAAACTCGGGCTGATATGGGTCCTGCTATTCCTTGCCTGTTATCCTGTAGTGGGCCCACTTCCAGACCTTGAGGCACTCACTTATCGAGGGATTCTTGTCTCCCACAGAGCGCCATGGCTTGCCATTGCTTTTCACAGTCTAATCAGTAAACAGCAGGAAGCTATCAAATCACATACATGTCCCATCAGTACTGCTAAGATTTATATCGAGCTTACTTGCATCTCATACACTCCTGCCATGGAGGGATGGCTAAAGGCCATGTCATACAGTATGTGTTTCATATCAGTGAGGTTGTAGTCGTCATACTAAATTAAGAAGTGGATGGATATCAGTCGAGGAAGAATAGTTGACAGCAAGCAAAGCTTTGATTTACTTTACCTGATTTTGATCTGAACTTTATAGCATCCATTGTTGATAATGTCAGGTACAATTAATACAGTATTTATACATTTAAAAACTCAAGGAACCATCCATTAAAATGTTGACTTGTTTACATATTTTGTGAGATTTAAAACACTACCATGTTCTCATGGACTATACTTTGAAGCTGTGAAACCATTTACACCTTTATAGTAATTTACAGGAGGACATTTGACACCAAGAGATTCAATAATTTATGATTGATTACTAAATATCAATAATTATTTGTGCTGCCACTCATGCGAATTCCATGTGGGGTATTTAGAGGCATTCATAAGTAGTTACCACTGTACTCTATACTCAAAATAATAACATAAGACGACAGATTTTCTGAAACTGTAATAGCAGTCGTGAAATGTTTTACGATTGTGGGAAAACTTTGTCCTCCAGTGAATATTGCCGCTAGTGATTATACCAATAATGGTTTCATTCTTTTCATACAAGTGTCCCATGAAATTGAACCTTTGCATTGGTAATAATGCAACCTCTAGATGGCCCCTACTCGCCTCAGTTACTCTCATAAACCAATTGTACTTGTTAAGGAGTCACAATGTTCTGGCAAGCATCAAATTAGATTAAAGCCAAGCAAAAGCACAAGTCATCTGAAATGTGTAGCAGTCTTATCTCAAGACCAATTTGTGGGTCCTGTTGGAATAAACTGCAGAAAGGTCTGATGAACTGCTAGCATCACAGCTGCCTCACTCACAGGATCACTCTTTCCCGACGTTATTTGCTTAATTCAAAATGTTGAGGTAATGTTCTTGATTAGTTCGGAGAAATGACTGTGGTTGAGAAATCTTGTGTTCCTTCGACATAACACTCTAGTGATATTCCCTTTTGCCTGACTCAGATGATCAGGATGATTAGGTTTCTTTGTTTGGAACCTTAATCATGAGACTTGTTCAGGTTGAACTGTCTGTTCAAGCATGAAGTGAATCTTAGTGACGGAATGCTGGGGTGGCACATTGTAGATACCAAATCCTTGAGAGTGTTGCTGGCTTCCGCCTAATATTCGGAGTATCGACATCAGGGGAAAAAAGATCTCGTCAGCCTTACATGACATGGAATGGGCCACGGAAACCTTTTGTCTGATTTTGTACATAGGATGGAGGGGCTGGCTATTGGAGATCCCTGAAACAGGCTTTAGGGGCAGGTCTGATTCTCGTGTGAAATGGGCAGGCTCTATAGCTTTCGGCTGACTTAACTGGGGCTGTATGGGTGTGTTGGCAGGGGGAGCGCCGGCCATGAATAGATTCTTTGACTACCTCAGACTTGCCCTGAAAGGCAGGACAAAAACCCTAGGGCAACGGCTTAGAGCCTCACAGCTGAGCTCCAGAATGCTTGGCCCAGTCTTCCTCCCTCCTTGGCCGATTTAAATACTACAGTGGCTTTCAAGCATACTGGAGACGGAGGCTTGCATTCACATGGCTGCACATACGCCACCAACTATTCTCTCTGTTTTTGTTTACAGTATTCTTATGCCAGAACTCTAAGAACTAGTCCAAAGATTCCCTCCCGAGCCAAAGGAAAAAATGCATCAGTGAGTTCGTTAAAAAGTGAAGATTAAATACATGATGCTTTAATTAGGAGTTAGGAATTAGAATAGAATTTATTTTGATACTCCCTAATTGTAGGCATGTGTGTATCACTCACTGTCACTATGCTGCTTCGAGTCATTAAATATGGAGAATTTTACTCATCTCTACAAAAGATGGATAGGAATACAAGAAAACAAGAATGAATACAGTTGTCCACTTCTAACAGCTTAATTGTTCAGCTCTATAAAAATAATAATAATAAACATGTAAAATGCAACACATCTTTTCCTGCAGAGTTAATGGGGTTATTGGAGTTCTGAGCAGACACACTCTCTCCAAAAGTGTCTAGTTTCAGATGTCACTCAGAGCTTTGTTTGCCCCCCAGGGTGAAGGGTTAGAGGCCAAGGTTCAGGGCCAGTTGGCTGAGTGGCCACAAAAGCCCAGGCTAGCCTCAGTACATCCGATCCCTTCTTACACGCCAGCCTTCTCCCACAATGAAGGGATCAGCTTGCAACATTTGCCTTTTCTTATTATAATTCAGAATTCATTTTGCTTATATTACAATGTAATAAAGGTAGTGTTTCACAATAGCGTCAGAAATCTGGTTTTCATTTTGGTCTTGCTACTTAAAGGTGTAAACCTGTGCTGCACTTCCTTTTCATGTTAAGAATTCTCAAAAGTTTTCCCCATCAAAATATTGTAATGCTCCAATATTAATTTTGAAAACAAGTGAGTCTTGAGATTTTAGGCAACAGCACTTGGGAAAACGTTCATAGCAGGTAATGAAAAAAGCGCTCAGATTTCCTTTGTTTAAAACACCTCTGGAAGTTTGGGAGCACATAACCTCACCCTCGTGAGCCCCCACCCACGATCTCAACTTTTCTCTGCCCCGCCACCACCCAAACATGTCCTCCAGCCAGGTTTATTATGCCGTTTCACGCAGACCAAAATTGCAGCTGCATGGAGAACAATCTGGAGCACATTAGCACAGGCACTGTGATTTATAAATTGTTTCTCAGGCCATAAATCCCTGCTGTAATTGTGCACAAGTACCCCTCTCCGCCTCCAGTCACTCCCCCTTCACTCTCGCTAACTTTTTCTCAGTGTCCTGCTCAGAACAACGTACAGTTCTTGAATTTACTCTAATTGTTTGCAGGAGTATGGAGTTTGTACTGAAAAGTTGTTCATTTGTAGCACATATTTGTGAATTCAGAATTCAGCTCTTCAAGAAAGATCAACTTTCTTTCATGGGTTCTGTTCTTGAACATTTTGTGTGAGAATTACTGTATGCTTAGTAAAACATAACAACATTTGTATGTATAGTATTCATAGTAATTGGATTATCATGTTAATAATGCTTTGCATTCCTAAATTCTTTGCAATTGTAAGGGGACTCTCCTAAACAAAGTCTGCGGAAATCTGATCTTTACAGCATTATCACCTTGAGGTTCTAATTAGATCATACTAAAAGTGAAAGATAGCAACAGCTGTACTCAGACTTGAGTGCTAAAACACTAAAACATTGAAAAGATTTAAATTTATCTGGAACATCTGCTATTATATATATGAAGAGAATTACTCTAAACAGATACCTTATTAATAAATAGCTAAAAATTAATGGGTTTATACATTCTGATTAAAAAAAATTAAAGTAGAAAATTCTTGTATTACAAAATACCCAGCCAAACATATAGAGTTACACTATATATCACTCGGCCATAATTCCTTCCTGAATAGCATATGAACAGTATCATGGAAATCAAGCGAAGACTTTTACCAAAATGTTTTGAGATTTTAAAATCCTTGGCTGCTTTCCAGCTCTCACTGCATTCTGCTGACAATACGCATAGCTAACCCTGGGGAATGTCACGGTAGTAAGTTGGGTTCTGCGTATTGTGGAAGGATGAATCTGGTCTGTGAAACATTTCTTGTTCAGAGTGCCCTAACATTGTATATCAAGCAACATCAGGCCCATATGTTTTCTTGGGCTATTTGTATTATCAACTTGCTTACAGCACCTTTGACAAGTTTCTACTACATATTTTTCTATCATACGTGTCAAAGTAATACAAAACACACAACCCCCACAAGGTAAGTGTCAGAGCATACTTCTGGCATGCCAATATGTGTGTGTCTGTTTGAGTGGGACAGAACTGGCGTACAGGTGGTGGGCAGTCAGACAGGAGAGTCAGAGTGGGTTTAACAGTGTGGTGTTAGGGATGTCAGGTAGTAAAATGTGAGATGAGGCAGGGCCCAGAAGTTTGTGGGCCCAGAGATTTGTGCTCGTGTTCGCAGAGCAAACACAGGAGGTATCTGCAGGCAGCTGTGGAGAGGGGGGAGGGAGCAGGCTCCTGCTCGGGACAGGGGGTGGGGTGGCTTGGGGAAGCTGGGTGGTGTTAGGTGGTGGTGCGGAGTGGAGGGGAAGGGGGTATGGGGGTGGACCAGCAGAGTGAACACAATCAGCCCTCTGTTTTCATAAGACTTGTGGTATGTGCGAGCAGAAACAAATGTGTTTAATTTAGTCACTTAAAAAAAGAGAAGTCTTTTGCTTTCCCTAGACACACTTTTGCCCACCTTAGTCCTTCAAACTTTCTCAGAACTTAGACTGTGGTTCAGCAACTCTAGCAACTAAGGAAATTTATTTAAAAGAGGGTCCGAAAAAAATCCCTGACTGTACCCCATGTGAGAAAAGCAAGATGCCGGTGGGGTCTTACGGAGTGGTCATTGTTGTGAGGGGACTTATCAATTCATCCTAAGCGATGGCAGGAAATTCTGCATTCGATCAGTCTGGGTTGGATTATAAATGAAAAGGTTATCGCCTTTGAGTGCAACTTGGTGGAGCATGCTCAAAGCATATTGTAACTCCAGCTTTGCTATAAACCTCCAGCAGAGTGCTGCTAACCACCTTGTGTTCTGGAGTTAATTATATAGACGTTTACGGCTGTGAATTTCAATGAAATAAGCCTACTCCCTGAACAATAAAAAGTTGTGTTCCTGTGCAACTGGACAAACAATGCTACAGGATACAAAATGTGACAGCACCCCTCAAACAGGAGTTGGATCCCGCCATGACATGGGAGTATGTTGACACAGAGCAGAGGTGCCAGTGACAATTGAAAACAGATCTCAGAGGTATAAGAAACCACATAACTAACTGTTTGTAATTGACTTAAACAGCTTTACACCCTCCTCTCTGTCTTTATGAGATGGCCTCTCTCCTACCAGATGCATAATTATGTTCTGCAGCGTTTAATTGAACAGTGGGCTCCACATGAACCCCTAGCACACAATACCTCACTTATTCGTCACTTTAAACATAGGTGAAGAACTTAACTGCAATTATATGTGGTTAAATTACGTGAAAGTCAGCTAGTTAGAGTAGCTATGTGGTATAGACACACATGTGAGCGTTGAGTTAAAGCTCTAAAGCTGTGGATACAGGAAGCAATAACTCAGGATCGTGTCATGCAATAGGAAGAAAAAAAAGTCCTGCTAAAGTTGCTTGACTTGCAAAAACTCAAACTCACTGGGTTAGAATGTTAAAGGAGCTCTTTTGGGGGTGGGTTTATCTTGGCCTTGTATTTTGTTCATGCTGGTTTATTACTGAAACTGCAGTAAATCCACTCTCAGGACTTTTCAAATAAACCCAGCTTGCGGGCCAGTTTGACGACGTACAGAATACGCATTAGTCAGTCTCACATTTTTTGGAGGGTTTGTAAGGGGCAAAATGTGGACTATTACACTGCTCTTTCCTGTTACAAAAAACTGCAGGAATTTCCAAATATTTTGGATTAAAAAAGGTGTGACTCATGTGACAATGGTGTAGACGGCTCAATCATAAACGTTTCAGAAATGTTGGATGAAAATATTGAAACCCTGTTGCTATGACCTCACTTGCTTTGCCTCCACTCCTCACTTGCCTCTCTCCCTCTTTGCACTAATAGTTCTTTTGTGTACAAGAGCATGTTAAGAGGCCAATGAGCCTGGCCTTAATAGGGCATGTTACCATAGGAACCATAGCACTCTGGATGTCTGACCTTTGACCCATTTTTCTACTGGCTATGAATAAGAGTGCGGGATGACCAAGCAGGTCACAATAGAACCCCGGTAAACTGAGGGAGTGTCCCTGACATAGTCACTTAACTTCATTCCTCAGTAGGCTAATGGGCACTCCAAATGTGGTTGCCATTAACGGGATGCTATCTCCAACATAGAATCACTCGCTTTTGCGACAAGACTCTTCTTACAAGACTTTATGCTCTCACGAGAAAAATAAGTGGTGAAAGTCATTCGTATGTTTATATGGTATGAGAGTGTAGCATAGAGAGTAGCAAAAATGCACCGAATACTCAATAAATGAAATAGACTTAAGACCAAATCACCATCTAAATATGTTTGTTTCTCCCCTTTTCTACACTCTTTGTAGATAGCCTTAATAAATGGCTTCCTCCTTCACTAATCTACTTACTTCTTCATGATGGGATAAGAAGGTCTGGTGGCCCTTCCAAAATTTTGCTTTGGCCCAATAGGGCTTTGCGGGTCTGACCAGCTGAGCCGCTTGTCGTTTCCCCATCAATTACACACTAATTAGCACAATGACTACCGAGGTTTGCTTAAGAATTGTCAATGTAATTGCCTCTAATGTTGGCAAACAATGGGTTTAATGCAAACCTGGAGACAAGGCAGGGACTACTTATCACAGATTCTTTGTCCTGAAAGCTTTAATTGTGTTTCATGCATAGATCAGGTTGAAGTGTCAATAGGCCCGCATAAGCAGGTGATATCAGCGGAGAGCAAACCAGGGAGGGACTGTTGTGTCGGGACCTGACAGGCTTATTGTCTGGAGCTGCTGTTCATATGGGCAGGGGATGGTAATTAACACCTCAGTCAAAAGAGCAAGCTGTGTGGCCCATTTGTTTGCTGTTGGGGGCTAAAGGAAAACAATGGGGAGGGGTTCGCCACACAGTAGGTGATTGACATTATCTGCTGCAGCAATCCGTGGAGGCATTCCTGCTACTATGCTATTCACTACAAGTTAGGTGAAGCCATTTCACAAGCGTTGAGGCCTCGTCTGAGCGCACATTTACTCTTTTATTTGAACTTTGGCTTTGTCTAATTGAATTTGAGCTACACAAAGCAAAAACGACTGTAGTTCGGGATAGAATTTTAAAAATTGAAATATTAGGATGAAGCCATGAGTCTTGCTGTGCTTATGAAGTATGAAGTTTGAAGTTAGTTACTTGTATAGTTCCACATTCTCTCTTTTGGCAGAGAATGTGACTTAGTTTTGACAGCAAATGTCCAGACATCTGTCTCTCCCACACTGTGACGTTGGCCTCCAGTACAGAACCACACACTTCAGAGATGACAAAGAATCTTGGCTGTGTTTTCCACCACTCTTTGAGAGCAGTGTAACAATTAGAACCCCACTCTGGCAGGCCGCATGCCCCAGAGCATATGTCATATTCACTCTTCAAAAAGGTTTCAGTTCCAGTTTGGAATAAATCTGTGGCATCATTGCCACCTTTGTGGCCACTGGGCTCTCTCTGTATAAGTAGCACATTGAGTGTTGTTTATTCTGAGTGTTGGAGGATTCAAGCGAGGTTGGAAGACAATTAAAGGAGTGTGAAACTGGATCAGCTAAAAAGCACTAGTCCTCATCTATTTAACAGTGGTTGAAATTCTCCTGCAAGACCTGTCTGTAAACAAGGACCCCAGCCATAAGTCTGTTCCAGTTGCTCGTTCATTAATTATCCAAGCCGCTTATTCTCAGAAGGGTCCCAGCCAACAACGGGCAGTAGGCAGGTTACACCCTGAATTGGTGGCCAGCCAAACACAAGGCACATGCAGACTAACAAGCACAAACACACTCATACTTACAGGGAATTTTGAGTGTTTAATCCGCCTAGCATGCAAAGTTTTGGGATGTTGGAGGAAACCGGAGTACCTATAAAAATATCCACACTGGCATGGGAGAAAATCCATACTCTAGGCGGGAAGACCAGGACAGAACCTATCAGGGATTGAACCATTGATCTCAGAACTGTGAGGCGGATATGCCAACCCCACTTTTTACCGTGCCCCCTTCTGTTCGAGTTGTATCAAAGTATGATAAAGCGAGCTAGGTTGGAATTTAATTTAAATATACACTATATTTATATTTCTTAATTTGTAATAATTTATTTGCAACAGGTTTTCGGAAGGAATACAGCTCACAACTCCTGGCCATTTTTGTCTTGACATAACTCACACCCTTGTGAATGCCCCTCATGCCCCCTCTCATTTGTCTGTGAGTGGCTGTAGATTGGATGGTAGGCTTGGCAGCTAATGTGACAGTGAGCGCCTAGGAAATGTGTAAACAGTTGCTCCAGTGGGCAGTGGCGATTAAACGAACGGTAGGTGCTCCGAAAATGAGGGCCTCAGGGCACGTTCCTCATTCTTGGCAGAAACTGTCAAAAATGGTTGGATAGGGTAGTCGAGTCACGGTGGGCAGGACAGAGCTGAACCAAAAGCCCACAATAGCACTTGTTTCGCTTGTGGAAGGCCTCATGATTGACATAGATTAGATGTAGAAAACTGCATTGTTTTGAATTTTATCCCCACAGTGCAGCATTCATTAGGCACCATGCACACAGCGGCAGAAAGTTTCTATAGTGAGCTAGTAGTCCATAAAAGCAACTGCCTCCTGACAGTTGTATGGACTTGCGCCCATTAGTTGGAAGACACAATTCAGCCTTGTGCGAAAATAGTGAAAATAAAGAGGGCTGATGTCAAGAAATTCCCTTCTTTTTTTTTTTTTCGTAGAGAAAAAGGGTCCCCTTCCCCCTGGTCCGGTACTCAGTTGGACCGCAGCTGTCAGGAAACAATACCATTCGCCTGCTCGACGAACTCATTCCTGAAAATGTTTTTTTCCCTTCTTGTCCCTCTCCCCCCTCTGCTATAATGTATTTTCCATTTTTAACCCACATCCATCCAAGCTTCCTTCCTTCTTACAAACCAGAGTGATGAATGGTGTTTTAAAAAATCCAAATGTGAAAGCATGACTTTTTCCAGCAAGCTTGTTTGTCATTACTTATCGTGAACCATTTTTTTTGGTAAATGGGACAAAGGTTTTAAAGATGTTATTTTTCTACAAGGATATTACCAATCTAAATGTATAATCCATCCTTCAGATTTTTTTGTATCAGTGGCGATCACACCGTTACATAGAGCAATTTGACAAAATTAAATGAATTTTGGATCTAAAAAATCTACAAGCATGAGTAGCTGTTCTATGGGACATTTTGAGTGATTCATAAACCAAATGGTTGAGACATTGCTTTGCTAAATCTGACTTCATGTTAACTCGATTGCTGGAGGACAAAAAAATATTCAGCTTTTGGCATTTTACCAAATATCAGGATGAAAAAAAATTTGGGTAAACATTTCTGTTTTCTGTGGCTACTTGTGCACTGCTAAAGGGGCACAATACACACAAAACATTGTGATAACTGTGAAAAATGTATGAAAAATAGTGAAACAGAAGGTGGGACTAAAGGCCAAATCAATTCAGACAGAGTTTGCGTCAGCTCTGCAGCCCAACCTTTCGTTGCACTCTTGTTGGGGCTTCCTTCCAGCTGTCTCTTCCCGCCCGCACTAGGATGGGCATCCACAGCTGGCCACTTGTTTTTCCTTAACTAATTTCATATCCATCCACAAGCCGGGTGTTAACACGGTTCACTTTTACTTTAGCCAAAGGTGTGGCTAACACAGTCTACAATGTTTTGATGCAACAAATATTATATCTATATATGCCTGTTTTCCAATATCCTTTGTGTTGTTGATTGATGATGTCAATATTTCCTTTCCATGCAGTACCTGCAGATGAAATGGCCTCTTTTGGACGTCCCCGGCCCCACAGGACTCAAAGACTCCCGTTCTCCAACACCAGGCCATTTAGTGAGTGCACACAAACACCAAGACATCACCAGTAAAGTAAACACTTTAATTGAAATATTGAATTGGACTGAGGATCTAATTTTGAGTCAGTGTAGTCTGATTTACAGAGAATACAATTTTCACTGGTGGGCCATTTGTGTTGATGTGTTTTCCCGAGAGAAAGTAAGATCTCATTTAAAGTGCAAGAGAAACTGAATGGTGTTCATTAAAACACAAACACACACAAAACAGCATGTCTATACATTCATTCTCCATAATAATGAGACATTTCCTCTCGTCTAAAACTCCTAATATCCTTCATTAGATCTTCAATCCCATCATACAAGTTTAAAGGTGGAATCTGTTTATCGTTAGGAAAATAAATTATTTCATCAAACAATCACCATAATATGGTTAATCCCAATAATAAAGTTAAAGTCTAGATTTAGATTTTCTGGTTCACATCCCTCCAAATGCAGTTCTAAACAGCTGCATCACCCAGGGGCAGATAGCTGACTTCTTTGTCAGTCGTTATTTCAATAACTCAGTTTCTTCCATGTAATTCTCAAGATTGACTCTATGCCTGTCTCTAACCTTCCCACACAGGTGCAAACATGTAGACCACTTTCTGTCTCAATGCATTTAGATTATGTGCATGTGGTGTCATCAGACCCTCTTGGTTTATGTGTGAGCTGTGACCGAAAACATTACCGTTTTTTAGTGGCTTAACTTTGTGTGAAATTCTTGGAATTCATCAACATCCTCACCTGTTTGAATGCATTGATAGACAGATAATGCCAAGCAGAGCATGGAACAAGAGTTACTCTTGACCAAAAGAGCGGTTGTGACTCAGCAGTTTGTCCTCGGTTACCCTTTCTAGACATGCTTTGTTGAGTATGTGGTCAATTTGTTGCGTCCCATAATCGCAATGATGCACATGAAAAAGTCTTCAAGAGAATTCAATTCATTTGGATTACATGGTCTTGACCCACGGGAATCTGACGCAGACCACTTTCAATGAAAATCGAAAACAATTATTTCAAAAGTTCTGATGATTTTTCAAGTTTTTTCTCTTGATTTTTAACTTACTACAAAAAAGTACACCATATTTTACGATACTTGATCATTTATTATTGTTAAATCATATTAGCCTTTTTAAGAAAAGTGTTTGTTTTGAAAATTGAGAACTAGTCCTTCATTTGTTTTAGGAAGCCATCACAAATGCAGATGGGAATAGAATTAGTCACGTTGAAAATAAATTAAAATCAACACAGGACCTAGTAAATAAACTTTATGCCATTGAATTCAATTTTGTTTTCATAAGTCGTTTATTTGATCTGAACTGTTTTTACTGACATGAGTCGCCCAAAATAATTTTATCAGAAGTCATGAAATCGTAATCATAAATAATTGATCCAATTCATAATTGTTACAGAAGAAAAAGGAATTGAAAGTTCACTAAATTTGCTGACGTTTTCCCTGTGAGAAATAAAAGAAGAGGAATTTACTGTGCTTGAGCTGTGATCACCGAACAATTTGATGTATGGTACTAATCATGCTAATTTTGGGTACCTTGCGTACAGTGGATTGAAAGTACCCTTACACCTCACATTGGGCCCGGAGCCCAAATTTATTTCCCTCTGCTGTGTGGTTGCTGAAAGGGAGCAAGGCTGATTATGTGCTCATTATGGCCATGTGATGGGTGTGGGAGGGTATTGGAAGGCAGACTCCCCAGGACTAAGGGTTCCCTATTGCCTCCAACCTTGGACTAATGAGAGCAAAGGGACCACATGCGCACCCACGGGGTTCCAAGGATTAGTGCCTAGGGTGAACAGGGAGCTGAGAAAGACTGAAGGAGAGGGCGAGGATAAACCAGTAGGAGCTGCTTGAAGAGACCTTTACTTGTTTTTTAATATTGCATTTATTATAATTTTGTTCTCATGATACACAAGAAAAGACCTAATCGGGAGCTCCTGTTATTATTGTATGTTAAGTATTGTAGCCATCGCATCACAGTGTACAAGCCATATCTTTAAGTACATTGAAAAACAATATCATCAGTTAATCATCTGTGTTAAGTATAATATTAAGTGGACTTTTATTACTGGGATAATTCAGGTGGTGTAGAACAAGGGAGAATACTGTAAAATGGAGATCACTGAATTTGGCATAAGAATGTCAGGCAAAAACTATTCCTGTCACTATGCAGATTTGGTCCATAGGGCCTCTATGCTAATCAAAGGCTCCTTTGGCCTGAGATCCTCAATTATTCAATAGAAAGGATTGTTTAGCATTCAGCAAGTATTGCATTTGGTATTAATGATGGTAGTGGGAAGACTGGGATAAACGGGCCAACTGTTTCTAGTATGAAGGTAGCGGACATTGGCAAACAACACGCAAACCCCAAAAGCCCTCAGATGTGTTTGTGTTCAACTGGCTACTTTTTTATTCATCAAATGTGCTACAGGGCCTGGTGATGCCCTTGTCATCCATCTTATGAGTGCTGGCTAAGAGGGACCTGGGAGTGGAGGTACCACTGTATGAATTATAAGTGCATCACTTTCTAACGCAGTCATTCACAGACATTAACACTGATCTGATAAAGGCTATGCATGCCAGTCACTGAGTTCATTCCAGGACGGACAGTAAATTGTACACAGCCCTGTCTTTTATTGTAGAACCCTCTGCTGTTACACTTGATTTGAGCAAGCTGTGACTCCTTAATCGGGCCAAAGTGACCATGGTCTGACCCCTAGAAGATTATCAGATCACAGCTCAAATATGGGTAAATCTTCCCTTGACATGAATCTTAAGAATTGATCTCTTTGTTAGTATGTGGTCTGACTGCAAATTGCCAATTAGGTCCTTTCAACATGTCATGAGTCACCAAATTTTCTGTAATTGAAGTGAAATGGTCAAAAAGAGTGTTGTATAAATCTGCCTATGTGTGTCCTAGTTACTTCAACAGTCTAGTTTTTAATTTTTAATGGTTCAATGTTATAAGGATCAATTTCCATACCGTAACCAAAGATGCAACCCTAGCAAGTTTTTATCCGGCTTGTGGTTAGCTCTTGCTGGCTGGATTTTCAAGATTGCTAGCTTTCTCGACTTTCATCCTGATGATACAGACAGATGACTCTCAACTATACTGTGGTTAACCTGCCCTGTTTTTTTAATTCTTTTCCCTCTGCCATGTGATGGTTAATCCCGCTCTACATTCTCCCAATAAGGGCCAGCAACCTCCGTCTTTATGTTGGGATCATTGTTCCTAACTGATTACCATGTCAACTCCACAGTCCTGAGTTTGTAGGTTCAAATCTAGGATCTCTTACATTTCTGTATGGAGTTGGCCTTTATCCCTGTGGGTTTTCTCTCGGTACTTCAGCTTTCTAGTTAGGATAACAAATTCTGCGAATAATTGAATGGTATCGTAATGTTGCTGTACATGCTCAAGGTGAGATGATTTCTATGGAAAATCTCTCATTTTGCACTTGATAGGATGCATCATGAAATCAAAGAATTTGGAAGAAAAAATATGAATACTGATCTAGGATCTACCTCATCCTACTTTACACGGGAAGAAACTAGTTTTTGTATACCGGTAAGAATAGATTCAGAAGATCTAGGTCTTTGCCCCTCCAAGGCTCTGATGATTTAATTTGCCCCTGAATTTAACGACTATTGGAAATATTCATAGTTACGTAATGCCACTGTGCTATTTATTACTCTAACTCTGGAATATTACCGTGATTGATTATTTCGGCAAAACCAGTTGGAAAGCACTAGGTGTCATTAAAAGAATGGCAGTTTTGGAGTGGTTGACGTTAAAACCATAGAACACGGTCAGTCTCCAGCTCACGTCCGCTTCCTGTTGCCGTTGACAAACAAGGCTTGGATTTCTCAACATGCCAGGCATTCTTTTCACCCTGTCTTTCCTGCAGTTTGGAAAGGCCTCTGCGCCTCCCACCCAGAAACGCCAAGCATGAAGACACACAAAGCTGCAGGGTTATTCAGTTTGTTCTAAGCTCTCTTCCCCATCGGCTGTTTGCCTAGTAATTCAATTCAGATGTGCAGGATCCAAAAACATGTTTGCTTGAATGAAATCCACCCCTCCACCCACATTGACTAAGGACTGTGCTTTTCTTAGCGCCATTCCAAGTTGGACAGCCAAGTGAGGTACTGCCACATTGGCCTTTTTAGTTAGTTTTAGAACCTCTTCGGTTGAGTCTGATACAGTATATTTTCTCTGCAGGGTCTTTTTCTGATAAAACTTCCTGTTACTACATCCTATCACTGCAGCACCAGTGTTTGCTGTTTTTTTTCTTCTTAAAAAAAGACAGCTTTAGAGATGTGCCATTACAGATTTCCTTGTAGAAAGTCATTCTGTGTAAAAAGCCTGGTTTTTAGCTCCCTGTGTTAATCCCATCTGGTTCCAAGTTGCTTGTTATATGTGCGACCACGTAGATGTTGTTTATATTTAAAACACGGCTCATGTTACATGTGGTTTCCTTAGTACACTTTGCATGTGGGTCATGAATACTAGTATATGAATCATTGGCTTGAATAATATTACCAATACAAATAAAAGTCAATTGAGCCATTGACACATTGCCAATTGTTTCCACCACAATTTTAGTTGTTAATTATATAACACTTGAATAATTACAATTATATATTTTGTATAAAATCTTATTTCAGTCTTTGAGTGCCGCAATATAATACTTTTCACCTTAAACTGCAGAAAACAGGTCATAATAGTTTTGCAATTTTGTCAGGCTGACTCCAAAAGCAATTTGGAGTTGAAATTTGTGTCTTCAAACTCCAAGATATGTTTAGAGCACACTATATTGGCATATTCCAGGCAATAAATTATTAAAAGGCATCATCTCAAATTCTCACTGAACTGCTTCCCAAAATGTGTTGGCACCCAGGTCTAGAGGTCTCAAACAGCTTTCACAATATAGGGAAAATTCCATCATATTATCCACAAATAGAACAACAAAGCACAACTCAAATATACATGACAGGCGGGACCTGGGATTCCAGACAAAGGTTTGAAACCTTATTAAAGCCTCCTTTTCATTTGAGTCTGTATAGATTGCCCTTAAATGCTCTGGATCTCATAAATCCCTAGGCAAAGTGATCTTAATATAGTCATGTTTAACACCAGTAAATATTTTCCTCTCTCCATCTGGCATCACCGGAATCAAAGTATGCTTTAGACATTGCAGAAACCAATTTGTTTAAGATTTAAAAGGAGGAAAAGGCTGAGCCCACCTTTAAAAAAAATGTCAGGAAAAAAAATAGCATACCGAAGATTTGGAACAATTCTGAGCAGAGTGAAGCAAGAGCGTGTAGAAATGACTCAATGCAAACCTTGTTCCCTAACAGGCCAAGTTAGAGAGACGAGAGGTTGGGAAGGGGGTGGGGAAGGATATTGAAGAAAGGTTAGTCTGGATGAACAAGACTCTTTTTTTCGCCCCCTCCCATGTGACAAGTTGAGCCAACAAGTGCTCTATTCAGCAGGCAGCCAGAGGGAAATGACTGCTAGGCTTAGCATTGCTTAATGAAAGTGGATGCTAGTTGTTGTTATTAGCTTTATCCTCATTGGGGTGGTAATGCTGGTCAGATATAGTCAAGGATCCCTGTTTTTTATAGTGATGCAATGTTTGTGTTGGAAAAAACAGGAACATTGTACTAGGGCTGCAAAAAAATGCTTATTTTTCATGGGGCGATGTGTTCTCTGCAAGAAACTTGAAATTATTTTGTGAGACTGGGGTCGAACATACCTCAGTGTGGCAGTGTAATCCTCCAATTCCACTCTATTTCCCACATATCCTTCAATTTTCAGATTGAGTAAAAGATTATGTCTCCTGTTGTTTACTGGCATTAAGTTTACCTTAGCCTGATTGTTTGCGGGCAACTAGTGTGACATTTGGGCATAGCGGTGCTGTTGTTTTTCTTGTTGGACTGAACAAACAGTTTTTTCCTCTGCTAAATGGTCGTAATGGTCTTGGCATGTGTCTGCAAGGCTTTTAAAGTGTTCTTTGGTTCGGATCCAGATTGCATCAGAGAACGGTCAGACATGCTGGGCATGAAAGCCTTTCACAAATGAAGACCTATGTTCCATTATAGAACAATACACAACTGATGGAAAATGTTGCCACTGTGCTTGCTATGATTTATTATTGTTGTCCAAGCAATTACTCACCTCCTAAGTTGATCCTTTTCTTCTTGCATCCACAGTCAAATAAGGTTCCTGTGGTGCAGCATGCCCACCATGTTCATCCACTGACACCCCTTATTACCTATAGCAATGAACACTTCTCCCCTGGCACGCCACCGTCACACCTTTCTCCCGAAATACTTGACCCAAAGACAGGTAAGCTAACATGGATGAAAATTATTAAATTGATGCAATTTTTCCTTAAAATTTCTCCGTTTAAGCATAATAGTGCAATAGGGATTTTAATGTATGTTTAAAGGCTTTGACTGTGTCTTTTGTAGGTATTCCTCGTACCCCTCATCCATCTGAACTGTCACCGTATTACCCCTTGTCTCCTGGTGCAGTTGGTTCTATTGCCCACCCATTAGGCTGGCTAATGCCACAGTAAGTTCCTTACCACATAGACACACACAAAAGCATAATATTAGATGCAATAAGCTATGTAAAGTAAAAAAAAATGCTTTTCATTTGAAAACAAAACAAATATGTTCAGTTAAAGGGGAATTGCAACCTTTGTGATTTATTCTGCGAGTCATGGAAACATTTGCTACAGTGCTTTTCAACAAGTAGGGGCGATGAGTTGATGAGTAGGGGATTAGTTCTGCTGGGTTTGCTGTCAGCTGTGTGTGATACACCTCACGTTCTCTTTCTATCTTCCAGGCAGGGCCAGCACATGTACTCCATCCCTCCTGGGGGATTCCGTCACCCCTATCCAGCACTAGCTATGAATGCATCCATGTCCAGGTAAGTGGAGCAAGTTCACACAAGACACATCTCATCAAGTTGTACCTTTGTTTTTAAATGTTATGGATGAACAAACTATACAGAAATGAACTTGGGTCATGTATTAATTTTGCTTATAAACCAACGTGAACATCAACGGTACCGTTGTTTTCACTCTAATTTATCCCTCAGTATCCCCCCCTAAAGAAACTGTAAGGTTCTATATAATGCTAAAAGGATATCTAATTGTATTGCTGTTGGAAAGGAAAAAAACAGCACCAGTCTGCTAGTACAGGCTGAAAGCTATGACAGAGGGTGCACCTGCCCTCTACTGTACAATGCCTAACCTACACTCAAATATAACTTCTCAATGAATTAATCAATCAGACATTATTCTATTTTTTTAAATGGGCCCCTAGGATTGATGCATTTAGATCTGTACATTACACTGACCCAACTTCATTGTAGTCTGTCCACAAATTATGAAGTAGAATTTTTTTTTTATAGTGTACACAACCCCTATAAGAACATGAGGAGCGACATCGCACCGTAAAAAAAAGAAAAAAAGAAAATAACATAGCTTCAGAATGGTGTATGTGAATCTTACTATGCTGTTGGGTCTGGCGCAATATGCCTGCTGTACTCGTTTAAAAGCAGTGCTGATAAATAATGCATCTAATATGTAATATCTACTAGGATCTAATTTGCGCTAGTGCCTTTCTCAAAATCTAAAGATGCGTAATATACGTCCTTAAAGACAAAGACTTAAACCTCAAGTAAACTGAAAACGTAACCACTGGTGGATGACCTGGGGCAAAGTCAGGAGCCTTTTCCTCCGTTGGGAAAAAAAATCGTAACTCTCTTATTTAAACAAAAGAAAAACATTTATCTATTGGGTTTTATACCAACACTATAGCATATTATAAATTCACTGGTCATGAGTATATAATCTTGAAATAGTGATTTTGAGCAAATCACTTCAAAACCACTGAAACAACCTTCATACTGTTTTAGTCAGAAGCTGACTGCACACATTCTGAAGTAAAGTTGCAGACTCTGCATTTGAATAGGAAAAGTAACAAAGTTATATTATATAGTGTCTGCAATTATACATAAAACCTCACTGAAAGACATAAAAATAAGCAGTTGTCTTTTCTAAAAGGATCTTGTGATCATTGGGTTATAGTGCCTAATTTCTCCCACAAAGCTTCACTGTATAACACTGGGAAAAATTGAAAGACACTTTTAAAAGGTGTTCTATGCGGAAGGCTCCCTAATCTGAAACATGGCAAGGAAAGTGGTTTCAGGTGTCATGGCCAAGTTGTCACCATGGTAACGAAACACATTTTCTACCCATTGCGCTTTAGAAAAAGTCTATTTGAACAAAAAAAAAAAGAAAAAACAAGCATGTGACTCATGCTATTCATGTATTAATTTAGTCTCAACTCATGCTTAGTATTTTTCTCTCAAAGTTGAGAAGGAGCGATTATCTGTCCTGTTCAATGACCCATAATAGTTGAGTTCACGTCCCCCCCACCCCCCCTTTTTGTCCCTAGCTTGGTGTCCAGTCGTTTCTCCCCTCACATGGTGACTCCTCCACCGCACAGCCTCCATCAAACTGGCATTCCCCATCCTGCCATTGTGTCGCCAACAATCAAGCAAGAGCCCCACAGTGACAACTCTACCCCTTCAATGCATGCGTAGGATTATCTTCCTTTCTGATTCCATTTTATACCAATCATTTGCTCAAATATTCACTTTATTTACATCATCTTTCCAATGGTCACATGCATAGGAAATCTCCCATGCCTCCCAAGAAAGAAGAGGACAAGAAGCCTCATATCAAAAAGCCCCTGAATGCTTTCATGTTGTATATGAAGGAGATGAGAGCCAAAGTAGTGGCGGAGTGCACTCTGAAGGAAAGTGCTGCCATAAACCAGATCCTTGGAAGACGGGTAAGTGGCCTAGGCAGAACATAGTGTATTTTATCTTTTGTCCGATAGGATGTTGACACAAAACAATTGATATACGTTGTGGGTATTTTCCCCCTATAGTGGCATTCCCTGTCAAGAGAGGAACAAGCCAAATACTATGAGCTGGCTAGAAAAGAGAGGCAACTCCACTCTCAGCTCTACCCTGGATGGTCAGCACGAGATAACTATGTGAGTAGGATATTATCATGAACCATCACTGTTTTCAGTCAAAGCTCATCTGTGCACACCATTTCTACTATGCAGGGAAAACGAAAAAAGAGGAAGAGGGACAACAAACCTGACTCAAAACCAGAAGGTAATGAGTTACTTATATCTACACCTGTTCTAAAGGAAATACTACATTGATGTTGTATTTTCACTTTCCTTTACTAACACTCCTCTCTACACTTTAACAAGCAGCTTATGAGGTTCAGTGCCAATAGTGGCAGGTATGTCTGCAGTTGTGTAAAAAAAAAATCATAAAATAAGGCCACAATCTTGCATTTGAGTTGTCAGTGGATCATGTCTTTTAACCATCCATGTTGTACTGGTTGAATCTTGCACATGTTTCACTGCTGAGCATTTCAGTGCTACCATCTCCACTGTTTTAATAATCACTCGTTGACTTCTGTCACTGGCGCCGCTGAGGGACGTGTACCAGTTTTTAAGCCAGCACCAGATCCATTATTCAAGGACTTCCACCTCTCTTTTGTGTTTGTCAGACTTCTCGATAAGAAGCAAGAAACAGTGCGTTCAGTACCTGCCCTCGGAGAAGATGTGTGACAGCCCAGCGTCATCCCACGGAAGCATGCTGGATTCACCAGCCACCCCTTCAGCAGCACTGGCCTCACCAGCTGCTCCTGCGGCTACTCACTCTGAGCAGGCCCAGCCGCTGTCGCTCACCACCAAACCAGAGGGCCGCATGCACCACCACTTCTCTGTCCTCGGGAAAGGTTCAGGAGGCACATCTTCCTCGTCTTCCTCGTCGTCATCTGCATCCGGGCCGACAATTTCTGTCCCTCTGTCTTCTATTGGTACTTCAGGTGGACATTCGACTACACCCATCCTGACCCGGCCGATCCCCTTCACATCTCTGCACCCTTCCATGCTCTCACCCCCCTCACCTTTTCATCAGGCAGCTCTTCACTCTCACCATGCCCTGTTTCAATCACAGCCTTTGTCCTTAGTTACCAAACCAACCGAATGAATGGGCAACAAAACATTTTTTTCTATCATTTATAAAGCTGTATATTGCTTTTCTTTAAGCTAGGTAGTAGATCAACCTTTTTTTACAAGTCGAGAAAAGGAAATGAATATTATTAGTCAATATTTGACTGTCTCCTTTTCTACATCTCTCAATGAAACAAAATGTATTTTTTGTAAAGTTTACTGCAGAACCAGTTTTGTTTTGATGCATTTATCAATTGAACCTCTTGTATAATAAAACAATGTAAATACAGTTTCTTTATAAAAACAAAAACTGAACAAAAACACATGCTTTGTAGCCAAAATCTGATTAATGTTAGTATTGTTTTTTTTTTTTTTTTTTTTTTTGTCCTCGAGCTGGCCAATAATTTTGCAGCCGTTTTCAATTCACGAGTGTGTGACCCGCCTTTGACATGTTAAATAAACATTTGAAATGGTTTCTTACAGCTAATGTTTCCTGTTTCTCATGTTAATTTAAACGATATGATTTGATTAGGATTTTTCCTAGTGTGGTTTTGTATCATTATGATGAGTATTCTCGTGATCAAAACAAAAGCTCTATTGAAGAGTGCTGTTTTGCGAATCTCACCATGGCCTGGAACATCATTGTGTTACACTCAAAACTAGAAACTGCTACATATAAATCTTGCTGAAAGCAGTTTAATGTTTAACAAACCCCAATTAGACAAACCACATGATAACCTGAAGCAGGTGAACAAAAAAAAGAAATCAAGCTCAAAGTAAACAAATAAATGAATAATGAACATCTGTTCCTTTTCGTCATATAGTGTCCCATATCAGTGACAAAAAAGGAGGTCAACACTGTCCCAGCACAGTGAAACCTGCACAAGATCCCTGTTCCTCTTGCACTTTTACCGCATCTTTATTCACCATTTGGCAAGCGTCTTAGGCTTTAATTAATTCAGAAGCAATAGGCTGGAGCCCTAGGGACCTCATTAGGCATTTCAATTAGAGAAAAACACACAAGATAGGTTACAGTTTTGATGCCTTAGAAAATGAGGAGTAAAGTCATAGATGGGCCAATTATGTCAGAGTAAGGGGACTGACCTGAGCTGTTGTCCCCAACATCTTTAATTGTATGCTTCTGTAACATTTAGTGTAATTTTGTAAATTAGGACTGGTAGATAAGCCCATAAATGGTTTTCATTGAAGGTACAAAAGAAATTATCAAGGCTGAAACAATAAATGACGTACACTACATAAATAGTAATGTATACATCTGAATACTATGCAATATCATTTGAGACAATAAAAGCTTTATCGACAGATAAATTGATATTTTTATTTAATGTCGGAGAAGTTCTTACATTGCCGGTTTAGTCAGGTGTGTTGTATAGAGTAGTATAAAGATTTTCTCATATCAAAACGCGGGCTAATCTTGTTCCTGTGGAAAAAAAATCAGGACCAAAACTACCATCTGTCTGTAATAAACCTATTTCATTCCATCTTTCCTTTTAAGAGGTGATGCCATTGATGCTGACCCAAATCCTATTGTCACTTAAACCTCACAATCTGTCACTTAAATCATAAGTAACGAGTTGTCAAACAGGGAAAAAAATGGCTGACCCACATAAAGCTCAGACTACAACTAATGAAAGAAAGATGCCTAATGCACATAAATATCCTTTATCAGAAAAAAAGCCTTGCATTGACTTAATTCTCTTATGAAAATAAAAAGATGCCTGTTTTTTGTCTAATATGGCTTTCCAGGTTGAAATTGATTGATTGTTTTTCTAACAATCTCTGATCTTAGTAAAACTCAGCTGCTGCCTTTGTGGAGCTATGTAAGGAAGGCTGTGAGCTCAAGAACCCTGTTAATGTTTTATTCATACATATTTAACCCTAAAGATGGAAATGCTAATGTTTGCCAAGAATGAGGGGGATTATTAGACTTTTCAAATGTCAACTAGCACAATAAAGACATATTCATTACAAAAAAACAAGGTCCCCGACACCCTGCTAAGATGTAAAACACCCTCAATTAACATTCAAAGACTTACCCTATCTCCTCTTTTATTAACTCAACTTTATAGAGTAGTATATAGAACATCATTTGACATTAGTGAGGTTAAACAAACTAACTAGTGTTTGATTAACAAAATACATATTCCATCCTATTGTTCATTTTTTTTCCTCATTTAATAATCTTGTTGTTATAGGTGAAGATTATTTCAAGAATTACCAGGCCAGCTTTTAAATGGCACATGATGGTTAGTGGTTAGTGAGTAGTTGAGTTAAACATTACCACCATTTGTGGTGTTATTAACAAGATTTATTCATCACAGCACATGTTGCAGCTTCAGTCATGATTATTAAACTGAGTTGAACAGAGTTTGATTTGTTTAAAAAAAAGGGACAACACATATTAATGATATACATGTAAATATGCAAGATTATAGCCAAGGTCTAATTTCCATCTTTAGTCCCTTGGGTAGGTTGATAAAAACAAGATAAAATTAATAAGGCAAAAGTAGGGAGAAAAGTAAATAAGTAAAAACAGGGAAAAGTGGTCGGTAAAATGGAGAATGGAAACTTGGTAGTTACCTTGGAAATATATACCAGAATACTTTAACTTTACTGTTAGTATTCAGCAAAGGCAAATTGAATTGAATTAGAAGTTTTCTTTCTCAGGGGTGCAGTGACCTCTTGTGGAAGTTTTAAAACTACACTAGCTGGCTTCTACCTCCATGCTGTAGATATCAGTAAAGAGCTTTTTTTCTTCAGTACGGAACACAGAATAAGAGGATAGTGCGTACACGGAAGAAGGAGTGACGCTAAAGTCTGACGCCATCGATGCTCTGTTGGCCAGTCATATTCGTCAACGCGGAATTTAATATCCGCATAAATCCCAAACCTCTGTGATCTTAAGTGTTTTGCGTTTTTTTTCTTTCTGGCAGCATCATGAGGATTGCTTTCCTGGCATGTGTTACAGTGGTGTGTTTCTCCATTGTGACAGGTGAGTGGAGGTACACATCCAAACATTGTCCTGATTCTATCGTCAATTTAACTCATTGATGTCTCGGATTAGGAATTATTTAATAACAGTTACATTTATTTGGAGAGGGATTGGAGCTATGATAACGCGCAAGGATGTTGACGTTAGGCGGATATTTTATTTAAATTGACGTAATAATTGCAATATCTGCACTGCACTGATCTTTTATGTTCTAGGGTGAAATTTTAAAAACGTAAATTGATTTATTTGCAAAAAAAAATTGAATGTGAATGACAAACTTCGGATGAAATCTCAATATAACACAAATAAACATCCTATATCACAAATAGATCTGTTCACTGAGGTCTAATTCGTTTTGATTGAATCATCAAATCATATCATTTCATCATAAATCAGGATTTACCAATGCCATCCCTGCACTTATTACATACCATTTAAAACATTAGCACAATATCAATGACAATATCTGTAAATATATGCTTATGCAGTTAAGTATTTCAGTGCTTGATGGTGCTTTGCAGGTAAAGTGTCCACCCAGTTCCAGTCTGACTAGAATCTGCACCTTGAGTCAGCACTTCTTGTTTTACAGCATAGTCAAGGACTAGATCATCATTTCAATTGTAGATAAACAGACTATTTATAGGAAATTCACTTTGACTGTAGTTTCCATAATAAAAACAAGGCAAATCAATAGTTAAAAAAGTTGAAAATATTTTCAGTATCTATGATAATGTTTTCAATTTGTGTATTTTACTATGTTTAAAAAAATAAAACAGAAAAGAAAATGGTATAACTCCTGCACCTTTTTCTTGTTAAGGTTAATGCACCTATTGAGTTTTATCGGTTGGGAAAATCATGTTTCTTTTGTTTTTGAAGGCGCTGCAATACTTCCTCATGCGAGTGAAGACAACTCTGGTCCATCCATTAATGGCAAGCCTAATCAGAACAAGTTACCTCCTCAAGATAAGGAAGGCCAGAATGCAGTTGACACCAGTGTTAACCAATCAGTTGAGAAACATGGAGATGATAAGGATGATGCTCCAGAAACAACAAGCAGAGAGCCTAAAAGAGCTCAGAAGGATCCAGACACAAAAAAAGCTATCCCTAATGACACAAAGTTAAGTGATGGTTCCAATGAGGATAACTCAGAAGAACAACAAAAAGACACACACTCTGAAAGTGATCCTGCAAAAAAATTGAACTCCAATGAAGGCAATGAGGCTGGGGCAGAAACTAATGTCAAGCCTCCACAGGTGACAAACCCTGAAAAATATCCAGGTACTGATAAAACACCTGAAAGCAAGGAGAAACCTGATGAAAATTCTGCGCAGGTAGAAAAACCCACAAATCCTTCAGAGAACAAAGAAGGAAAGCCTATAAATGAGGGCAACTCAGGAGGAGAACTTGCAAAGAATGAAAATTCAATGCCAGAGAACGAGGAGAAAACAGTCAAGCCATCAAAGGAAGACCCAAACAATCATGCAAATTCTGGAGGAGATGAAGGCACAAATACCAAAACAGGAGACAACCATCTATATGTGCAACCTGGTGGAAGTGATGAGGTTGAAAGCAGTCATTTCTTTACATACCTTGTCTGCACAGCGGTATTGGTTGCAGTGCTTTACATCGCTTACCACAACAAGCGCAAGGTAGGTGTCCTAATAAAACCTTTTTCCATTATAATGATCACATCCATATCAATTATTGTGATAGAAAAGGCTATTGTGTGTTTTCAAAAATGTTCTTGTGACAACAGTTGGTCTATAATAATATCAAAGAAAACATTTAAATGCATGCCTTGCAAAAGTCTGGGTCTTAGGAGGTTAAATATACGTATGTATTTTCCTAACCTAAATCTTTGCTTAGTTTACAGAGGGAAAATACTTGATATTTTGTTGTTGTCAGCAACCTCCTGCATTGAACCTGATTAGTATCTTTACCTATGTTTCCCCATTAGATAATAGCCTTTGTTCTGGAAGGAAAACGATCAAAATCTCGTCGTTCAAAATCCACAGAATACCAAAAGTTGGAACAACATGTAAGTTTTTCTTTTGTTATCTTTATTAACCTTCTTTGAATTGAAAGTGATGAGATATTTTCTTTCAGTTGTAGTTGGATGCTGTATCCTTGAGACACTGAATGCACTATGGGATGGCGTCAGATGGAGCGAATAACTGACATGCATTTTGGACCCTTGGACATTTTGTAAATCGATGTTTATTGCATGACTATGCAGATGACACTATTGCCTTATTGATAGATTGGGTAAAACACTGAGTTAAGTATGCATGCTACTTTTGATCCAATGTCTTGATTCCACTTGCAACTAGAAAAGTCCACTACTCAGGATACTTCAATCACAGGTGAGAGCTCTACCCCCCCCCCCCCCCCGTTCTCTTTTGTTTATTTAACTTTTTTTGTTGCTTTGTTTGCACAGTTGTGATTATTGCACTGTGAGCAAAAAACAAACCTTTATGACTCCTGTAAATAAACAGAAGGGCCAAAGAAGACAAACAAACATTGATCTAAACTCTCACTTAAAAGGCAGAATTCCTACTCGAATTGTTACTTTATTCTGAGAATTCTGACATTAAATCAGAACTCTCTCCAAAGACAGAAATTCTGACTTTAAAGTGACAATTCTGTCCATTTTCTTTTTCTTCACTGGTTCTGAATCTATCATATGAAAATGTATTTTATGTTAAAATGAAAGTCTGTAATATTTGATTCCTAAGAATGACATAATATATTATTTTCAAAAAGGTCCAAATAAAGTTGTATACATGTTGAGAATGAGTTAGAAAAATGCTTTGATGTTTTATCATTGCAGAAATTTATATTAAATTTGTGCTGTCCATTGTGAAAATTTGGTTCAGCTATTTATTGTCCTCAAAGGTTTGAATGGGTTCTGTTTATAGAAGAAACTTGACCACTATCCTTTTGTTTGCTCCACATGTAAATGACACTGCATTGCTGCAGACAATACACAGTGATACAAATATATTTCACATTACATTGCAAGGATATGAAACATTATATATCAGTTTTAAGCAACTGTAGTCCACTTGTTGCTTACAAATATTTTTTTTTTAAAGAATATGGTGGGCGAATAATGGATGTGCTAATCATCTATTTCTTGTGTGTGCCAAATAGAGAAAATACTTTACTGTATTCAGTTTGAGGTTATTGCATTGAATTACAAGGAACACCATTTTCAAATAGTAGCCAGCAATTATGAAGTTTTTTTTCTGGTTTTGATCTGGTTACAATGTCAATCTTAAAATCCTGCTGTTTGTGTGATTAAAGCCTTTTATGAACTTTATCGTTGTCATTAAGTATATCCCATTTAGGCCTATACTTCAAAGAAATGACTTTGAATTCCCCCCCCCCCCCCCCCCTACCCACAAACAGCTCAAATGAAAGTAGATTTGAAAGTAGGTTATGGTTATTTTATTTCCCCTTATTTTGATCAAATCTTGCCCTTTTCAGTCATGAATACATAAAAAATGAAAGCACTGCATTTTCCTCTCCCAAATGCCTCAACAATATGAATACGATCTTAAAATTAGGACACATTAAATAACAAAAACACTTGACTACACAGCACAACCTGCTTTACAAGTCTACCAAACACTCAATTGTCCAAAAAAAAAACATTACCCAAACAGTGCATTATATTAAAACCTCTTTATTTTCTCCCATAAACACATTTGAATGCAACACTGATTTTTTTTAAACAACATTACCACAAAAAATGTGCAAGTTTGCATAGCAAAGCAGGAGTAACACTGTATTGTAACAAATACACAGTTAACACAGATGCCTGTCAAAGTGGGATCATATTTCGAGCCTCTTCTTCATACATATGTGGTATTTCCCCCATGGATGAGGACACCATCCGCACAGATGTAGATCCACGAAGATCTGCTTCATATTGGATGAGTTGTTTCCAGAATCCATTGTTTGGTCTGGCCATAGGTCGACAGATCTTGACCTTAGCGTGGGCCTCTACCAAGCTGGCACCGTGGTGCTTAATTAGGAAAGCCATGCAGAGCGCAGCTGAGCGGCTGACGCCCGCATGGCAGTGCACAAGCGTGCGACCACCTTTCTGCGCTTCTTGCAGTATTTTGTCCGCCACGTCGTCAAAGTGGTCGCCGATGGGGCTGGATGGCGAGTCAGAAAGTGGAATTTGAATGTATTCCACACCGCAAAGATCAGGAATGTTCTTTTTGCTTTGAGTGGCGTTGATGATGCAGGTTATGTTATTCGCACTCACAAGAGAGGCGCACTTGGCAGCTCGGCTGTTGCTCACAAAAAGATATTCGGTGACCCGACACAAGCCGGACAAACCTGGAATGATCGGCGGATTCGACATGACAGCACCAGGTAAGAGATGCGTACAAGTGAAACGCGTGTGTAAACTCATGAAAACATGCAAGACTACACGCCATGCAACGCGATATATCCGGGTCTGAGATCGCTAAGTATGTGCAGAATTGCACGCCGTCGCCACCGTCTGGCTGAGATGTCATACACGTGTTTATTTTGTATTCATTTTGACTTTTATTCATTCATTTTCTGAACCGCTGATCCTTACAAGAGTTGCGAAGGGTGCTGGAGCCTATCTCATATAATTTCGCGCACTAGGGTGAGGAGAACCTGAATTGGTGGTCAGCCAATCACAGAGCACAACGAGATGGTAAAGAAATCATAGTTAGGGGCAATTTAGAGCCCTCAAACCTGCGTTACTTTGGGATGTATGAGGAAACAGGAGGATTAAACAAAATGTTTAATCTGGCTATGGATTATGAGTTTCTTGCTATTTTATGTGTTGTGTGATAGTCATTGAAGCTCCCTGGTTGTTTTTCAATGTCCAAAAAGTAACAAGGTGATTTCCCAAAGATGTTTCTTTTTCAACCCCAGGTTCAGGTTTTGCATTTTGCTTTTGATTCGTGGAGCCACTCGCATCCATCATCTCTTATTTTTTTGTTTCTGCTCTATCTTAAATATATTTGTATGCACGTTGTTTCTGGGTTATGGACAAATCAGCATGAATTAAAATATAACCAGAAACATAAATATACGCAACTCAAGACCAATCTAAAAAAATCCACTGTATAATCCTCATTATAAAAGGGTATTTTATTTTCTTTCCTTTTGAATACTTGGGCTTTCAAGGTGACCTTGCATAATCATTATTATAAACTTTTGACCTCATTCTCAACTTTTACAGAATTATTTGCCATGAAAATTCTCAGAATGTGGTTTTTCAAGCTTTTTATGTAATATGTTGCCTTTTTTTATGTAAACGGCCATTTAAAATTGGTTTCTTGGGTACAATTTTAATATTCATTTCAATTTAAACTTTTCACTCTGATTTGTCATTGGACAAGGTATATCATTTGTGAGTGTTTATATTACGAAGACATTTTGTGGTGGGCAACTGTTTGAATTTTCTATCAACAAAGCAAAACACCTCACATTTTTGAAGGTTTGGGGCACAGTGTTACTACCATTGGAAAGAAGATTCAACAAAGTCCAAAGGAGAAGAAATCAATCAAAGGAGAATTTTACTTTGTCACAATTTGCCCGTTTATACTCCTGTCCATATGAAGAAAATAAGTGTTTCTTGGTTGAGATAGTTGTTGGGTATTTTGATACCCGCAAGCAGTCTTTGGTTGCCTAGGAAACAGATGGCGGATGAAGGGCACACATACAGAAGAGCACAAACCTGTAGCAGCAGCTGGGGAGCGCCTCCACTGACTTATTCATGTCGACGCAGCCCCTTAAAGCCGACACCGTCCTTTGTTCCGGCGCTTGATCAACATTTTGCCGTCCTCCAAACTGGATTGTGCGCAGATGCTCTCAACACTCCCACTCGGTGCTTGCAGCAGCTCTGCAGCTAAACGAGATATAGGAGCGACCATTTCTCTCCTTTTACAGCCGGGAACAGCACATTCCACGTTTGGCACACTGGAAGCTCTGGTGATTGGACTAATACAATCACCGCAACGTTGTGCAACGTTCAACTTCCAGATTTATGGTGAGGAAAGATTCATTTTATATAGTGACATTTATTTGGATTGTGTGTGTGTGTAGGATAGACAGTCTTTAATTAAAATTCAGCAATGTTCAATGTGAATGTGTACAGAGGCACTGCTAGTATTAAATTGTTGAGTAAAAAAATTATATATATTAGATTTGAATGAACTTTATTTATCCTGTACTCAGGAAATTATACATTAATTTTTAGTATATATTTCAACATCATTGTGCTAAAGTAGCCTACTGTAAATAAATATGGAGGGTCTATTGTTGCCAAATTTGCTTATGGTTCCTATAATATGGTAAATGGGAAATAAAAATATTGTTTTATGTTTATACAGTTGTATGATTGTTTTTATTTTATTTTATAGCATGATGCTGGGATTTACAGAATTCACCTTCAAGGAAAGTTGCCCTGATGTCAATTCAGGCTACTGGAATGAGCTAAACAAGCTGGAAGGAAGGTTATGTTCCCATTATATTTTAAGCTTTGACTGCCATTGACAGTGATAGGTGTCCAATCCATTTAAACTGACAGAGCAAGCTGCCATCTCTCAAAGTTCTAATGGGTTGGACATCCATTGCATTTAGCTGTAGCCGTTGAGTTAGTAATTATTATCTAATTTTAATGTCGTTTAATTTTAGCCTATTTAAATAATGTCAAACCAAAAAACGTGTAGATCAGTTTTAATGAATGCAAATGGTAGGTAGTTGCAGCAGGTTTATAAGAGTTAAGGATAAATTGTTCAAGTTTTTATCATATCTTAGTTGTAGCTTTTATTCAGCTGTGTTGTATGTCCCTGCCAGTTCCACCAATGGAGAGCAGTTTGGCTCACACTTTTGACTACATCGGTAGGATGGCTTTCCACGCGCTGCCTCTCATACGGTAAAGAGTGCTCATGTAGATTTGAATCCCCCACTTTCATAATTAAAATATATATTTATTATAACAGAGCATATGTTTTTCCATATAACAGTAAAACATATAATATAATACATAGTATATCCTAAATACATGTTAGTATTGAATTCCTAAATTTGCAATCTTAGCTATTTGCTCTTGCTTTTATTCATTCAATGGAACTTTGACTGTGTCGTTGCTTTTTCTCCCGCAGGGAAACACTGCAACTATGGCTTCCCTTCTAAAATGTACCGTCAAAGGATGATCAAGCTCTCATTCTTTTGTGTGTCAGTGAAATAAACATGTTAGAAATCAGCTTCCTACTGTTCTATCTAATAGAAAGACATATCCAATTTTCAGCAGGGAAGAGGTGTCTGTCATTTGACAAAATTGTGTCTATTGCAGCCATGCAAATCGTGGAGTATTTCTATCAACCACATTTTGTCTCATGGAAAATTTGCTGCAGTAGCAGAACATATTTTCTGCTATATGTGTGCCCTGGCCTACTCCTGTTTCCTTGGTTACCTCTCCCAATTCTCAGACTCTCGATACAATAAGAACACATCTTAAATTCATCAAAAGTAATGAATTATTGAGTAATACTACTGAGTAATATTACTGAGTGATAATGTTTACTGTTAGCTTTCTCTTTATGTTCTGCAGTATATACCAGTATTGTATTGTGTGGATTTCACTGTAGTAAGTGCACGCTTCTATGCATGTGCCATATTTCTGTGTCTTTGTGTGTCATTCTGCATGTGTATTGTAAAACTTCTACATGCTAAATATACCAGACCCTGGAGAAATATTAACAATTTATCATCTAGTATCTTGCTATACTTACTAAATATATAATAATAGTTGACAAGTGGCCCATATGGAAGATCCTTGTGAATCACAAGAATGCTCCTTAATTGTTGTTTGTTTTTACAAACGACAATTTTCTTGTTTGTACTTCATAAACAAAATATGATAATTCTGAACATGGGGTCTGGTTTATATTAACATTACTCCTTAACAATACTAATTTTTGCTAACAGTGTGATGACTACTAACCTTGCCGCTTAAGGCTATTTTTAGGCTTTTCTCTTATTCAATGACTAACCCTCGGTTCAATGGCAGAACCCATGTGAAGCCCCTCAGATGATCCTCTAACCCCTCTTATTTGGTTTATTCACCGGATCATTACAAAACTCCATGAACAATACACTACGGAGTGTATCACTTTTTATAGGAGCATTATGTAAGATAGGATGGCCTGGTGGAGTCAGTGGTTAGCGCGTGGGCCTCACAGCTCTTGGGTCCTGGGTTTAAATCCAGGTCCACCTGTGTAGAGGTTGCATGCCTAGGTGGGTTTCCTCCGGGTACTCCGGTTTCCTCTAACATTCCAAAAACATGCATGGTTGGCTGATTGTAAACACTGAATTGCCCTTAGGTATGGTTGTGAGACGTTTTGAATATGAACAAAGTTGAGCCAAAAGCAAAGACTGTCTTATCATCTTGGCTTGACTACAAAGTCCACAAAAATCTTTTGATTGATGCTGAACAATTTTTTTTATACATGATAAGAAGGTGTCATGTTTTTGGCCAAAGTTAGAAAACTATGTTGATTTTGTTTCCACTGTGTGGTCAAGCTTTGCAGATGAGTGCTTTGTTGTCACTAGAAGCAACGTTACTAACTCGATACTAACAATGGCACGGCTGCCAAATACTAACATCTTGATGTGCACAATTCTCAATTAGTTACACATTTTTAAATCAACGTATCACCACACTGAAGCATGGCCTGGGTACAAATTATTTTTAAAATTGTACTAGGGAATTATGTGTGGCAAACTAGACAATTTTAGTCTTTCGTTAACATTCTTGAAAACACTGACAAATACTAACCCAAAAGCTCTTGGTAACTAACAAACTAACAAACTAAATGAACTAACAAAGACACAGTGTCCAACTTTTAGCTTAGCTACTGAATGAGTCATTATGATATCATTTAATGCCATGCCATACTTGCATCACATATTGAGTGTGCTAACAAGGTTGAATGAAGTTATGTGGAATATGTGCCCAAACAAGTATGTGGGTGGGTGGGCATAAACGGAGGACGGAATTTGTTTATCTTTTGGATTTGTCATCCAAAAGAATATTTTGAGTGCAATAATTAAAAACAAGAATAACACATGATTATACAATAATTCTTCATTTATTCATTCAGTTGGTAATCAAAATGCTTCTGTAATGCAAACATTTCATCTAATAATTATGTCAGAAATGTCAAAAATATTTTTCTCCACTGTCTTAATTGATTAGTTTTTGGCTTTATGCAATATAGTTTTATTGTCACTATTCAAGTATTTCTGTGTGCATTTTTTTAACCTAGACTAACATTTGGTGCAATTAACCATCATTAAGCCTCTCAGACACTTTACATGTGCAAACTAATATTACCAAACATTCATGTGTTTTGATAGTGAATTCTGTGTGGTTGACTTAATTATTTGACTATGAAGCAGACTTTCTTCCACTTCATAATAAAAAGATTTTTATATATTAAGACAGTGTTATGGCTATAGGTTTATATTGCAATTGTTTTGGGTCACAGGTAAATGAAGCAACATTGGTAAAACCCAAACTTGTTGACAACCTCGAAGGTGGCCGGTGGAAAACAGTATTTTTTTAGAAAAGCATCCACAATTTTCTATGTAATTAAAAAAAAAATTGGCACAGATTATATAAAGAAATTCTGCCAAATGCAAAGACAAGCAAAATACTAGTATAATGACATTTTAGAACCCTTGATTCACACTTTTTTTCGATTTAACTTTAAAACTATGCTAGTTTTTTGTTTGTCTTTTCATTGAACTGAACTGATGTGAATATTTCCCCCCCAATCCTCGTTTCCAATTCCTAATTCCTAATTCCACCCTTGTTCCACAAGGGAGCACTACTCCCCCATTCCTTAAATGTGAGTCCGATGTGAAACAGATGACAGCAGTTTCCACAGGTATGGGTCGCGGGGCCCCGGGGTCTTCATGGGTCATCCATAATTCACGGCAGCATTAAAAGCACAGTCCTAACACACACAATACCCTCACGGAATACCCAGGCTCCACTTAAAGTCTTAAATATCACACACGCGCTACAGTTCAAAAGAAAGTAGTCTGGCATGAAAATCATTAATCGACTTAATGACGTTTTCTGTTAAATGGTTTAACATTTGCCAGTCTTTGAAAACATACCATGTTGTGCACGGTCTAAGCAAAGTAAGAAATCGTATTTGATGTCTCAAAGTATGACAATGTTTACATATTTGTAATAAAAGGTAAGTGTGTAGTAGTAGTAGTAAAAGTTGTAAGAATACAATATGTTATAAAGTCATACTGCATGACACCAGTTGGTAGAGCTTTATGTCTGTGTACAAGCTTTGTATTTTTGTAATTGCACATAGTTGTACTGTATGCATTCCAAAGTGAGCCCCAGATCTCAGAGATTCTGGCTTGTACTCGTTATTTGGGGCCCCAAACTCAGTCTAAAAGACCACGATTTGAAGTTGAGAGCGAAAAGAGAGTTAGGGTGAGGGGTTGAAATATACAATAGAGTCTTTAACAGAGGGGCAGGGGGAGTTTGAGAAAATGGTTTGCAGACTTTTAAAACATTTGAAGAGGAAGAAAATGGCTATGAAAAAAGGCAATGAAAAGGTCCATCTGTGGCCTCAAGCTACAGCAGGTTCACAAGAGTAACAAATCTAGAAGATAACAACCTTCATTTGCAGTAAAAGCCAAACCCAATATTTGCAAAACTCACACTTTTGTATGTTAATTCAAAATAGCAAGATTTGTAAATCTTAACTTTTAAAAGATAAACGTTTTAATGCCATCTTTACACTAAAATACTCTGGAAATGCTGGTAGTATTTGTATCACAACAGCCTTGTTCTGAGTGTCCTTCTACCACTTCTGCCCGATAAGCGAACAATTGAAGAAAGCCAATCTGTCCTAAGGACTGCTGAATGATGGACAGTAATTAAAAGTTAACTAATAACCTCTTCACACCTGACATTTCAACAGAGAGGTCCTGGATGCTATTATCTACGTATAGATTAAACAGGGTAATTGGCAGGAAGATAGGGTTAGGAGAATGGCGAAAAGAAAAGGGAAAAAAAACGAAGCCCGGACCATTGCTAAAAACCATCAAGCCAAATATCGAAGTGACACTCTGATTTTGGCCCACTTGCTAATGTGACAGGAGTTTAGCTGAACTGAAATGCTAAGTGAAGTCTATCTTGATGTGGTTAATACCGGAGCAAACATCAGCCATAAAAAATAGCTTTAATTTCATAATAATTGCTTGATAGACGTGATTCGTTAGAGACGGCATTGGGGTGATAAAAGATGGCGGACAGTTCAGGATGAAAGTAGAAACGGGTTTGTATTTGTTCTGCTAGTGGAGAAGGCGGCGATAGAGTTGATTTAAAAAGAAAATCTTGAACATGAGGTAACTTGCAAGATTGCTGATTCTTTTGGAATTTTGTCATTGTTAATGCCTAGGGTCATTGCTAAATGAAATATTGTTTAAAGATAGATGTTAAAGCATTCTCAAAAGGTGTGTTTGTTAAAAAAGTGGCAAAACATCTGAACATTCCTCATCTCGATAGGTAATTCTTGTTCTGCAAGTCACTTTTGTTCTATCTTACAACTTTTCTATAGTAAAGCATCCGTCATTTATTGACAAGACAGAATATGGGGAGTGGGGAGCCACACATTACGTCATGTCGACCAAATGTTTTGGTCGTGTGTTTCACATAAAGAAAAAATGGCATGCAGCTGCAATATATAAAACAACACGTTCAAAGCATACTATATTCACTTTCATCTGCTAGATTAATTTCATTTTTTCTCATGACATTAGTGTAACATACGACAATAATTCCCCACAGCTGACTTTGTGACATCTGACGTACAAGCAAACAACATTTTAGACATTTTTCCAGCAGCGTTCCTAGAAGATTATACCGGCTTCCCATAGAAACCAGTAGATGTCCCTCTTGTGTTGTTGAGAATTTGAGCTACACAGTAGTATGTGACTATAACTACTTGACTCCCAAAACCTTTAAATATACATCCATCATGGCAAGAAGTACTACTTTGGAGACCAAATATTTTTCTTCTCCTTTTCTGCATCTCTTTCTTTCTTCTTTAACGTTTTTTCTTTCTTCTTCATTTCTTCATTATTTCTCTGTATGTGAGACTATAACAAGATATAATTTTACTGTTTGTACAAGGGTTTTTGGTGTTTGTAACACGTGTAGGGGTAAGAGATCCGTACCTCGAGGAGAGGGTCACATCCCTCCTTTTTCAGGCCTCGTAGTCACGCCAGCCATCGTCCTCTGATGGATTGCACCACCATTCATCTACATTATGTCACTGGCAATGAGCTATCACTTCAATCTGGCCTACAACATCCACTGGCTTTGTTTCTGTTGACACTCCTTAAGCACTCACTTCTCCTCCTGATTACTGTCTTAGGCCGTGCGAGTGGCAAGGCCAAGTCTTGATGTCTGGAAACCTGTTTTTTGTTGCTCTAGCTGTTGAGAAGGCTTTACTTTTGAATTAAGAAAAGCTCAACCCAATATGCTCAGGTCATTTAGAGGCCATTTAGATGCACCAATGACCATGCCTTGTGAGGGTGATGTTGAATCCGGCTTGGCATGCTCAGTTCTCGGCCATCGGCACTCTGTCCTGGCATGTGCTCCCTCAATCCCTATCTCCCCAGAGTTCCCCTTTCTTCTTTGCTCCCTTTGCACTTCCCCACCTCTGTGCCCACACAGAATTCCCATGAATCACTTTTAAAATGTCTACTTTTGAAAGAATGGAGAATAGTCACAGTTGGGACAATGTCGAAAGACTGACCATGGTTGTACTATGTATCCAAAAGACTAGTGCATATTTTGCCAGTGTAAAGCGACCATGTATTTTTCCTTTACTCTAATGGAGCACTTATTTTGATTATTGCTCATGATAACTGCTGTATATTTTTGGGATGAATTAGTGAGGTTATCTGTTCCCCTTCTACAAATGATTTTCTTAAAAACAACACTCCGAAATCGGATAAACATAACAAGTACAAAATGAGGAGAGAGAGTACTGATTTGTGATTTTCTGTTTAATGAGCCCATTTAATTTATTTTCTAGCTTGTTATTTCACAGAAACAACCGAATTAAGGTTTATATTTGTAATATTGAAGTTGTTAAGTATACCCAGGGAAATATGGGAATGGATCTTTAAAAACTACTGTTTATGCCTCCCAGGCATTTTTTGAGTTGCTTACTCAAAAATACTAGAAGTGATGATCCAAGAAATGATTGAAATGATGTGTCTTACCTATTGTGGAATTCCAAGTTTTTTGAATTGCACAATACACATGCCCGTCAGCAGGTTCAATTGGATTATAAAAGAAAGTCATTTCACAACAATTGCATCATTCTTTTTTAAGTCTAGACATAAGACATAAGACACAAGTCCTGCCAGCCTCTATCTCACGGGCTAGTGTGTCATCTCCTAAGAGAATGCCATTGACGGAAGTCACCGTGTAGCCAGTACAAAGCATTCACATTGGTCCATATTCATGAAGGTGTAGCTATTACTGACATATTTTCTTATGGGAACAAATCACCACCAGTAGGGACTAAAGCAGATCGTCTCAGGAGCTTTGTTGGATTCAGCTGATGTGAGATCAGTGTTGTTTATGCTGTCATCTGTGGAAGTTCCCATAGACTGGACACATTTCAGCCTTTCAGCTTTGATGAAAGTCACTGCTGATCATTAAACGGAAGAGCGCAGACAGTAACCGTATTATTATTTTTAAAATTTATCCTGAATAAGAACATGTCAAGGTTCGAGTAACAATTGAAAATGTATATTTGGACATGTTTTTTTCCCTGTTAGCTGACACAAAACAGACATTGGCTTTACCGTGGTAAAGTGTTAACATTCGCAAAATATTTAAAACAATTCTCAGGTGTCTCCAGCACCCCCTGTGACCCTAATGGGGATAAAGTGGTTCTGAAAATGAATGAATTTTATGAGTCTATGATGCACTGCATTATAAAAGAAAAGGCTTAAACTGCTATGTTTGATTTAACTTTGTCTCATGAAAGTGAGCCTTTATTTTTTAGATTTTCACATTTTTACATGTTTTAATGCTTGCTGTTACTTAAGCAGTGACATTTTAAATGATTTCAATTTACCTCTGTACTTGATAACCATAAAGTAATGCCAAATGTTCCTTTTGAAGACACCTGACAAAAACATCAGGTAAGAGGTGCTTGGAGAGTTGCCCTGTCAGTTAGTGACGCTTTATAGATACTGCTGGAATACGTGTAAATCTGTCAGCACTCAGTAGGCAACACAAGAACAACATGTCGGCTTTGCATTTGCTTTGTCACTACGTACTGTCTAAATGATTTTAAGTTTAACAATGCATCTGCTTGACATTTATTATATAATTAGTCAGCTAACCGAGCCTTAGCAGTGCAATAAAATGCAGGTCAGTAATACAAAATCAAATTCTACTCTGCTGAAAAATCATTAGCTCACATCTTGAATCAAAAGTACATTAATTATTCAATTCAAGCTTTGTTTGTTTTTCGAAGCACTCACTGCCAGTCAACAAAATTGTGCACCCTTGGGTCTTTCCACTGTAATTGTTGTGTTGAGTTTGACATCCAGTCATTAACGGTATTTGTTTGCAGGTAAAACAGGATGAATGCATTTTCTTTTAATTCACATTACTGTCACGTATTTTTTCAGAAAACTCTAAAAGCTTGGTTTAGGTTTTCTTAATTCACATTCTTGTGGGGAAAATTCAATGAGGGGGGGGGGGCATTGAAATGTTTTTGATCAGTTTGAGCAATTAAAACTAATTGCCACTGATGTACAATGACGTTAACAGTGATGATTGTTTACACTGACAATTTTGTCTTTATTAGCCTTAGGATCACGGCATTCTTACAAATACTCCCTCTGCTGAACAATGTCATTGGATTTGTGCCAGGTTGCAAACACATAGAAGGGAAGGTTAGCAACAAGTCAATCACTGCAAACAAAGCAAAACAGTGAAGGTTATAAAAGTGCTGTTCGAATGCAGATGATGATACGCACGTGTTGTCGACGTACTTTAATGTGATTTCCCATTCAAGTATTTTGTAGTCTTGTGTACAAGGTGCAGGTATTCATTAGTGCTGATTTAAACCACAGCTAGATGAAGAATACCAGGGTGTCTCCCTTACTCTCCTCCACCATTCACATACTCATATAGTATACTGCCCTGCACTCCCTCCTATTTCTACCCTTCCTTTTTTTTCTTCTTTTTTTTCTTCTGTCTCCTTATTTGCCTGCCGCGCACAGACAATGGGGCCCTAGAGAATACCAGCTTGTGCTGAATTATTCAAATCAGCAGTGGCAGCAAGCTGGAGAGCAAAGGAGAGCGGCTAGGAGGTAGAGGAGACTGAGGGTGCAGCAAAGTGAAAGAACCCGGTATGATGGCAAGGGGACGTCGAAGGAAGAGAAGAACAGTCAGAGATCGAGTGAACGCCAGAAAGAGAGACAGATAAGGAAGTGAGGCCTTGGGAAAAAGTGGAGAATCTCTTCGTCTCTGCATGCAAATCGCCTTTTGCTCCGCATCCCCTCCCTCACTCACCATCTCTATGAGTCACCCCCTGCCCTTCACTGCTTCATTAATACACATCTGTACCCATCCCCGCTGCCTCACCTCTCTCCAAGAGGGAAGAAAAAAAAGGGGTGGGGGTGGCGCTAGCACAGAGGGTGTGAAGTGGATAGGTGTTCGACAGAAGCGGCGTACACTTGGCAGGAGGAGAATGCTCCGGTAATTAGCTTGCACCGGTACAGATAAAAAAAAGAGAGAGGGAAAAAAAACGGCAAGATGAGGAGAAAAGGGAAGGGAAGAAGTGTGGAAAGCTCTGAAAACAAGACTCCTGCCAGGCTCAACTCCCTGGAGGAGAGACCTGGACATGGCAGTGTGCAGTGGGGAACAAAGGGAAGGAGAGGATAGGAAAGTAGTTTAAAAAAAAAAGTGGGTATCATTTTGATGTGATGGCATGTGCCGGTTATTGGAAGATGTTAAATTCAGATAGTTTTCTAGTGAGACTGCAAACTATTCTGTTTACTTTTAAAGTGAATATTTTTGAAAACAGAACAATCCCAGATATTTTTGCAATTTAAAAGTCATGACATCCCAAGCCATATCATTCCACTTCAGTCATTAAAAAGTGGGTGTGCTGAAACAGTCATTAGGAGTTTATAGTAATAGATAAAAAGTATGATCTGTAGAAAATGTAAAAGCCGTCCGTCTCAGTTCTGACCTGAGACCAGAACAGCACCAATTGTAGACCCACTTTTGTATTAAAACTGCTTAAATTGTGGAAAAAACCAAATATTTCACATACACCTAACTTAAATTTGTTTAAGTCATACACCATAACATTTACCATCATCAAATCATTGAACAGGCTACTAACTAGCATATATAACTTATTTTTATTGCACTATTATACCAAAAAGCAAGTAGGGTTACTTAAGGTCAAGAAGATGTGATTTTCAACAATAATAAAATATAAAAGAGGCTCTCAATTGCGCAGTGGGAGCAAAGGGCAATGAACTTAAGTGTGTCTATCTTAACAAATTAACAATGAACCACTCAATTTAACACTTGTATTTTTTTCATGCAGAGCTTCAAAACTGCATTTAAGTGGAGACAAAGTCTGCGTGTATCTGTGTGTGTGTATGTGTGTGTGTGTGTGTGTGTGTGTGTCTGGGTGAGCGAGACAACTTGACCCTTGAGTTCTTTGCTGGCCTCATTAGCAAGAGGACTTGGTTCATTAAATGATGTGAGCAAGCAGTGTAGTCAGAACACAGATCTCACACTAATAGGCTGCTTGCACTTCTGTTTATTCTTTCTAATGTTGTTTGACTGTTTCGTCTGTCTGACGGATGTGTAATATTTTAGTGGAGTTCTCAAATTTTAAAATTCTGTAAATGTCTTGGGGTGAAAGCATGTATAGTACACATCTATGGCCCTTAATTGATCGCAAGATCACTATGGTATTCCAGAAATCACTTTGGTATTCCAGAAATGAATGCAAAATTATTGCATTCATTCTAAAATATGAAGTCAAGGCTTCTTTAATTAAGCTCTGTTTTTGTGTGATAGATTATGATTAAGTGACAATGTAGTGTTACTCTGCCTGTCATTGTGTTAGCTGCAGAATGCATTTTAAGTCAAATTGGTTGGATGTTGATGAAAGACATCATCAAGATCACAATGTACTTCAAAGCTTTTGATTTTAAATATTGATCCGTTACCTGTTTTCAGTTAAATGGTAAATAAGCCAATTGCCATTGACAAACAAGATCAAGTTCTCCTCTTTCCATGTTGACAGCATTGGTATTGCATATGTGAACTCATTCTTGATTTTGATTGGTTGTGAAAAGTGACATTGAAAAATGACAAGGGTGAGCTGTTTTCAGATTAGTGGACGATGAGCACACTACTAAAAAAGTTGCACCCTAGCTTTGTTGACTGAATTCAGTTATGAACTTGCAACATTAAGGGCATTTGACACCTTGGCACTATTGCATTTTCTCATCGTAAAAAGGTTTTAACTGCCTTTTGTACATGCAGTAAAAGTAAAATCCTAAGGCTCATCATGGAGAAAATGCATCACCCACAAAAGCAACATAGTAATCACGTCTCTCTAAAATCAAACTCAAAATCCACCCCTGTAATAGTAGTCTTGAACTTCCAATCACCTTTCATTGAGTTTCCAAATTTTTTTGGACAGTAATATATTATGAAACACTCATGATTATATTGACATATTTTACCCATTTCTAGAGAATGTTCCTTTTTATTCCTTGCGCTGGGCAAACATCCAAAAGCCTCATGGCAAGCAAGCCTACTTCTGATACCATATGTATCAAAGCAGCACCCACGGGATACTAAACCAGCAGACGGACTGCACAGTATGGCAGTCAGCAGAAGTACACAAGTAGAGGACGTGTAATTCTGCATAAAATGCAACGTTAACTTTTCAAAGAACAACCTCTTTATAGCCATGAACACATTTTAAATGTAGTGCAAAGAATGTGACCTCTGCAACTACCCATTAGAGTAGTTGAGTTAGCAAGCATTTTTGCAGTGGGCAGCCTTCCAGCCCCCTTGGTCGTCGAGTGCTATGGAGGTCGTGGGAATTAACCTTGAGGCCACATTGTCAAACAACTACAACGGAATGCGTATACCAGCTGGAATAGCTCTTTATTTCAACTTCAAACTTATTTATCAACAAGAAAAATGACATATAGGTTAAATTTAACTGAACAAGAATCCAGAACGTTGTAGGATTGCAAACTAGCAGAACAGCTGTTTTTCTGTGCTATGTAAAAGAAATAAAAAGCTAACTACTGAGCTTAGAAAATACTTTCTTTGGCACTTCTAAGTGGATCCATTATCCCCCCCGTCACACCAGTGAATCATGCATGTGAGCATTAACTGGGACTGGCGATGGTTTTACATGCTCCGCACTTCTTTCCAGAGGTAGGAAGCAGCCAGTTGTCTAGGTCATCCCCTATTCCCACACTGCGTTTAAAGTGTCAGCTCAGAGAACTCTACTGGGAACTTATTTTGGCAATGTCGGCATCCAGGCTCAGGTGGACCACTGATGGGGCCGTCTGCCCAGAAGTCCCCATGAGGGCAGGTAGCATGGGTGAAAAGAGACAGGTGTGTTTTTGATAGCTCTCAACAGACCCCTGGACAGATGCCCCTACACCAAGGATAAGAGAATACAAAAACATGCGATAGTAGAGAAAGGAAAAAAAAATCTCTGTAAATTCAATAAATCCCATGTTCAAACTGCGTTTGCAAGCATAACCTTGGAAACCAATTTACAATACTGCAGCCATGCATTTATGTGATATTAACACACACATTATGGCTTCGATCACATTGATGTGATTCGTGGTTGGTTTGACACAAAATCTCGTCATTGATAAACACTTATTTGGAGTCATTCCTTTAGAGAAGACTACACCTCAAACTAGTAACATCCATGCCAACACGCCTACGCTTAACTCTTGACTGCGCCAGAGTTGCGACACGCTCGAAAATGAAGCCATTTAATTTCATGGCAAATTTCATTTTTGGTGTCTGGATATGAAAATCAGCACAAGATGAAGACATTGGAACAGCTTGATATAGGCAGCTTTTGTTCTGTCTCATTACCCCGGTAAATGTAATTTGAAGAGTTTCAGGAGACACAACCGTGGGAGTGCATACACTCCCTGGGGTGGATTGTGCTCTCTAATGTCCGACCAAGCTGGACTCCAGAATCACCCAATCAGTCACCACTGCGAGTATAGTAGGGACAGTAGTTACTAAATACCGTAGGACTGAAGATCATGGTTTGCTGATGGTAAAGCAATGGTAACAAATCCCATGGAGTTTACTTTTTGTTCCTTAAATGTTGCTGATGAAAAGTCATAGAGATTTTTGAGCTTTTCCCAAGTGCAAACAACAGTTTGGACAAATCTTCTCATTCATTGTTGTGAGGAATAGAGTGAACACTTATGGCCCATTTTGCCATTGCAATCTTGTATAGCAATTTAGTATTATGCACAAGTTGAATACGTTGCTCCCTCTTTTGCAATATGATCCATTTTATCCATGTGAAGTGTCTATGTGCCGTAGATCATAAAGCAAATTGTCGTTATAAAAGGCATAAATACATTTTGCAAGCAGCATATAAACGGTGGCAAGACAGAGAGTTTAAAAAGGAGATGCTATTGCTATGCGGGCAGAGCTTCTTCTGTTCTTCTTCCTCTTTTACGGTTTGACCTTTCTCTTAATTGGCTGCTGTGTCTTTACACTGAGATTCTGTTGGTCTCGAAGCCAAGTCATTTCATTTCTTCCTGCTAAATGGTCTTCCTCTGACCCATAAATATGAAGTGCTTTAACCTTTTTGAGTGCTCCCTTTATAGCACTCTTTTTATTCTTTTACTATGCAGATGAGATGGGTTTTCAAAATCCACAAAGTCTGGTGGCTGTCATGGCTGCCATTTGTGAAATCCCCTTCCTCACATTTGTTTTTCAAACCAACCTTTGTTGTATGTTAATTGTAATCGAATCATAATTTAATTCCAAAGACCAAAAATGTTCCATTTCCAAAGAATCTAGTATCACCAGAGTTGAAAACCATGTGACATAAATCCAGCACCTTATTTTCGCCAGTTACCTTTAAAAGACATTAGACGTACATTAATCACGCATCTGTACAGCTAAACAATGTTCATAATATATTTGTTGAAGTGTAGGTGTGTGCTTGGGGTGTAATGGACTTGATGTATTGATATGTTTATTTCAATTTATTTCAGGACCTCATCCTGTGACTCTGACCCCCCAAAATCAATACCTTCATTTATGGTCCAGCACCTTCAATCAATTTTGCGCCGTCTCCTTTCTGCGATGAACTGCCTCTGACTGGACACATGTAAGTAGAGCTCCACAGTTCTTTCCATTTCTACTGCTGTTTCTTTTTTTCTCCCCTGACTCCTTATCTACCACCTTGCACCATCATCACCTCATGAATGGATGCTATATAGGCAGTATAGAGACAAGCTGAACAATGTGTATAGCCATTGGCAAAAGGAGAAAAGCCCATCTTGGACTAATGTAAATTGACTCCAGTTCTGTCATAAGTGCCCCATCTATGCTGTGAATGTACATCGCTTTGTCAGTTATGGGAAAGTGTGACGGAGTGTGCTTCCTCCGTGCTCCATGTGTGATTTTGTACCTTTTTGCTTTGGAATCCGAATCTGTGCTCAGGCTTGAAACCTATTGACTAAGTAACTTTATTTTAGTTGATATTTTCGGTTTCTTTAGCTTTTAGTGAATTTAAGAATAGAAGAAAGGTAGACAAAAATACAGGCACGTGTTTTCTGTGAAACCATGAAAAGAGTATTCAGTCAAGGCTTACCTTTACTTTAATTACACTACACATATTAGGTAGACTGACATAATGACTTAATGGATTATTCCAAAAACATATTTCATATTTCACACTTACTAAAGATTATTTTTCCAGGCCTTTTTTACTTGTGTAAATATTTCAAAAGAAATAATAGTATTAGCACCGTCACTTGCAAAATATGCCAGTAAGTCATCGAATGTGTTAAATACATTAGTGGAGTTTAAAAAGGTTAAAAAGGAGAAAAAAAATATTATTTTTTGGGGTGTAATTAATGTTCTAAGAGCATTTTATCCTATGATACAAAAGACCTACCTAGTTTGTGAAGCAGAGCTGTACAGTTAAATTCATTGTATTCCGTAGTCTCATTGTAGCCATAATGACATTGATGGTTTTTGAAGATGTCACATTGGCCAATGTTTGGGCAGCCATTGCTTGTTCAATGTCACAAGTCAAGTCTTCTCAATTGATAAATAACCTTTTCCAGCTATAGCTGTAACCGATTAGACATATCTGGTGTTCTCCTAGTTTGATGTCTCTCTCTTGACATAAACTGACACCGGCATTGCAACAAAACAAGACTTTAGTTATTGAGCGACAAAGTAGGTGCTTGGAAGAAAAGCATCTGGGGAAAGAAAGCCACAAAGGCTTGTGCTTCTTAAAAAGCATGCATGAACTGGCAATATCACTCAAACAGGCTTTTTTTTCTCTCTCTCCTCTGGATTTATTAACCAATTTCCACTACCATTGTCTTTCACTTCAATCTAAAAAGTGGAGGTGCAGAATATAGGGCCTGCAATCACCCAAGTGTGTGGTGACAAAACCTCCTGCGCTTGCACCTGGAACTCAATAGATATTCATGAACATTCCCGTATTTAGAGAAGGAAATAACTTAATACCGACAGTGTCGATGGAATAATAGCCATTTCCTGCCTGACTTGCAGCCCTTCTGAAATGAGATTGCACCGGACGTCATTTTTCTTGTCTGCTGGGTGTTTCCACACCGAGGTCTACGGCTGCGGCTATGCGCCCTGCATTAGCAATGAGCCTCAGATATAGATAGGTGCGAGAGCGAAGGGTGGGGTTGGTGGAGTGAGACAGAGAATGACTTAGTGAGACAGGTGGACTTCAAGGACCAGAGATTGAGGAAAGACAAAAGTGTCTTTTGGGTGATTTACCTTGAATAAAAAATAAACTATAGTCTATTGCAAAATATGAAGAGCAACTTCCACCAAAGAACAGGGTGGAATTGATACATTAGAAGTGATACCAGTTATTGTCCCTAAACTGATAACCAATTCAAGGGTGTATCTGCCTCTTGTCCACAGTCAGCATGGAAGAAAAATCCTACTATTGCTATCAGGCTTTGACTAGTATATCGTTCTTCATTTACAGAAAGGTATTATCACAAATAGAATTCATTTCACGGAACTGTAAGCAGAATTGCCGCTGCAGGATAAACAACAGCCCATTCAGTCATGGATAAAACTGTGTGTGAACTCAATGTTTTTCTTATTTTTATTTTTTTCTCTCCATAGTAGTGTCTAACAAGATTGTCAATTTTAAGTCTACTTAAAGGGCTGCTTTCTGCTATAACTGAGCTAAAAATATGATTAAGCAACTAGTTTTCGACTCTAGTAATGAACTGCAGCAATGTTGTTTGGATATTAAGGGATATCAGTGTCATGTGATCAATTTTTAGATTCCCATTCTGTATGCACGACCACAATTTTCTTGGAAATCTAATTGGGCTGAGGGTCCATGCAGTGCTACTCACCTCTTGCTACCTGCTGTTTTTACACCTGTTCAAATGAACTTTATGATGGAAGAAAACAAACCGCACTCAAGGGTGTCAGTGTGTACTCACCCTTAGTCTCATGAAAAACCTCAAACGCTGTCATAGGAACAGCGCGAAACATTCTGTGCAACTCTACAAAACCAGGAAAGCAAATCCTTTGGGGAGTTGAGAAATGTTTTGCCGTTAATTGTTTTCCCCATTTGAAAATACGGAGAGGATATACTTGATTTGTTGACTTTAAGACGGATTCCTGTATGATTGAGTATTACAATAACAATACCTTGACACTTTGTCACAAACCAAAAACAAAATAGGATGCTTTGCTTCAATTTATTCAATCGTTGATACCTCAGAGACATGGTCCGTGTGAGCTTGTCACACACCAGGACAGAAAGCCGAGCAGATTGCACCACTACTTTGTATTCCAAATTAATTGGCCTCCAAAGATCGCCCTCTGCCCCTTACTTCATGCACATTTTCTTCGCCTCAATTAAAGACAGAAACCTACATAGTGTCTAACCCAGTGCTCTCGTTTATACTGACCTCCAGGTCTAAGTCCAAAAGCAAACTGGGCCTTGACATCTGAATCAAGCAAGTATTTATGTATGAGGAATTAGTGAGAGACTGCATGAAGAGGTCAACTTAAAAATATGACTGATCCTACTCATTATGTCTTTGTAGCTAAGTCGTTTGTCTGGAATGAACCATTCTGGGTTAAGGTGTGCCTAATGATTGGAAAAAGTCTTCACCTTTATACTGTATGTTAACATGAAGCTGGCAACATTTTGATCGGCAAATCTATGTGGCTTTGTTTGACATTTTAGAGTTTTAATAGAATATATTTACATCACTTTAGTTTCATGTGTTAGTTTTGTTGTAGTGTTCAAACTGGAGTGAGAAAATTCACAACAGTAGAGAACCGAAGTGATTCTTTTTGTTTTTGTTCTTGTTTCTTACACCTCTACGTTACACGATAAATTGAGAAGATAAAACAAGATGCAAAGGAAGGTTTTTCATCAAGCACTATTTGGGTAAAATAGTAATTGAACTTATCGTTAATGAATTTTCACAATATTTCGCCCAAGTTGTCTAATTAAAAGAACACTATATGCTGTTGAAATGTGCTATCAGTTTAGAAAGGCAAAGGTGAGCTTCCGTTGTTATTAACACCAACAAAAGGCCATCCCTTGTGTGTCTACTTGTGTGCGCGTCATCCCTTGCTTTGTTTTCAACGACTTATTCAACTGTTCCAGCTGTCCCATTCACACATTCTGGAGGCTACTATTTCCATTTTCATAATTTACCATTAGAACCGCAATTAGTCTTCTTTGAGGATGTACTATAAAGACTCTTGGCAGTTGTTCAGCATTAATGTTTGAAACATGATATGCGGATGGTCAATATGTCACAGAGGAATTGCCCACTTGCTCTTGTGTATCAAAGTTACTATCTAAAGCTTCAATTCCACAAACAAGAACTTCCACTTCCATTCTCTTGCTAACAATATTGTCTTCACCCTTTGTGTCAAACAACATCTGCCTGTGGTTTCTTGAGCAGTTAATGAATTCCAAACAAAGTGAGAAGAAAAAAAAGCAGGGCATATCTCCTTGCTCTCCTCCATTCTCTCTCGAACACAAACAACACCATTTCCATTTACAATTTCAATTGTTAATTTGCATGAGAAAAATTAGTTGGGTGACATGCGTGGTGTTTTCCCCCCCTCGCTTTTATTTTCTGCTTAATTTTCCCACTAATTATAAGCAGCAATGGTGCATTATTTACATAAATAATTGTTGTTCCGTCTGTTCCGTCATATTTTCCTCTATTCTTTGTGTGTCAGAGTTGTTTTGGCATTTGTCGTCCGCAGGGGTAATTCTCCTTGGAGAACATTTTCAGATCTCTCATGACTGAAATATCTTGGATCGGGAGTATTTCTTTTTTTCTTTTTTTTTTTGCCTGGTGTTTGTTATGGTGTTTTGCTGTCCTTTGTTCAATAAATAGATTCATCCTACACTTTACTTCCCCTCAAAACTTCTAACTCTCAGAAATATGTCAACTGACAACACCCTTTTACTATTTTTACTTCAGGACTGAACACATTTTCCAGTTTACGGGGAAGCTAAAGTATCAAAAGTAGACCTTGGAAGTCAGCCGCATAAGTCAAAATGTTCTGTTTTTTGTCTCCTTTTTGTTACATATTAGTTTTCTTTCTATGGGTGTATAGGATGCAGGATAGGATGGTCTTGTATTTATCATAGGATGAACTGAAAATTGACCTAATGTAGACAAAAAGGCTTACAGATAAATGATGGGATTGTCAAATAGGTCAGGTGTTTCATTTTTCATTTCACTTTCTCTGAGTTGAACAATAAGCCAAATAAGCTGAAATTTTTCCGCAGTAATGTGACTAGGCTATTTGATAAATATTAATATGTCTACTATTATGTTGCTTGTAGTTGGGAATAGTTAAAGGTTGTAATTACCAGTCAACCAAAACCCCAACAGAACTGTCGATATTGAGTTTATTATCTTTGGGAAGGGAATGATTGACTATTTCTTGTGTTGGGTTTCATTGATTTTAAGCATATGTGCCAAGATATGATCCTTATTATTAGTAAAGAGTTGAAAGAGCATTCTGGACAGTTAAAACTGTATAGAAAACAACATTTTCTGTCCAATTTTTGTTCAACTCGGCAAGAGATGTTCAATTTGTTTTAACTGGCAATGTTGGTGATAGATATCCATTTGATGTTGACTTGAAATTATCACTGCAAGTGTCAAAAATGTTTGGAAGTTTATTTCCATCATTGGCAACCAATGAGTTGAAAATGAGATGACTTACAATGGCTGCTATTTAAAAAAAAGGTCGGTTTGACGTGGAGTTCCACGATTAACGATTAGACGTTATTTTGCCTCACTCCTTTTATACCATATATATTATACTATTTATTTTTTTCATTTTCAAAATTATCTATTTTTTCAAGTGTGCATTACTAAAGGGCTTTTTGTACTTCATGTCCTTGGAATATCACACCACCTATACTATTTATACAATATCACACAAACTAATATGTATCGTTTTTTTTTTTAATAAACAAGACAGCGTTGACCTTTTCAACATCACCTTTTGCACTTGTACGATCAGATGTGCTGAGGGGTTGACACGTTTATCAGACACAAGCTCAGTGAGCGTTGGCGCTTGCTATGAAGGGAGTGTCAATAAAAGTGTGATAAGTGTGAAAGTGTGACTACACGTGTCTCCTATCTACTTGTCACTCCTCTTCCTCACTTACGCACACAGGCGGCAACCTTTTTCTGCCTCCTCTCTGTCACCAGCAAGTGTTTTTAAAAGGAGGAGGATCAAACAAAGTTAGAAAATGCCTGTCTGGCGTTCATCTGACAGCCCTGCATCCTGAACCCTTTTAAAAGAATGTTCTGAGGGAGAGAATGGAGGGAAAATAGGACATGTTTCACACAATTTATGCAGCGTTAATTTCCCAGCCCCCGCACTGACTGTTTACAGAGTCCTGCACATCTCAAACCTCCCTTTCTTGTTCTCAAACTACAATCTCTCCTTTACTTTTTACTCCCACCCCCTGCACTTTTTCTTGGCTTATGTTATTCGGATTTTTTTTCCCCCCGGTCTTTTTTTGTGTCACTGGTGAGGATGCTCTCCCTTGGGGTGGCTAAATTTACATCTCTCCATATGACAAACACAAACAAAGAAGCAAATAAATCAAATGTGAAAGAAGCGGTGGGGGTAGTAGACGCAAGCAGGGAATGTTTGTCAGTTTCAGAACATATACTGTACAGAAAATAAATGTATAAAAAAAAATCTCCCACTCACCAGTCTCCTTAGGACATATATTTTCCTTAATCCAATCCACCAGAATTCTGGGGCTTTTTAAGTATAATCCAAAACAAGCCTGTGCTTTAAACAAAATTGTCAATACATTATTTTTTTTAATGATGCTGAATCTAAAATGTTCAAGACAATTTAAAAATGGTAGTGCCAGGGTATGCATAATTGAACAGATCAAGTCAGGTCAAGCCTTTTATCTATATAAGTAAAAGTGCCACAGAGGACCACTTATTTGTAAAACATGTTGATTTAACATTTATAGTAGTGCCTACATATTGACTCAAGATATCAATTAATTAGAGAGATGACAATAGAATTACTAAATACAATTTTGTTTTTACACAATGTACAAACGAGTGTATTAATAAGCATGATATGATACCTCTCTAATGGGTTTTAATGCTTTCGGAATATGTAAATAGTGTGACTCTAAACCCTAGCAGTCAAATGATGAACGTGTTGTTAAATGAATTACCTTTTTGACAGGGTTGATTAATTTTTTTTTGCACACCCATAACTCTAGTGAGGACAAGAGCAAAAATAATGAATTCATGCAATTTTTTTCCCCTCAATTCAGTAAAGTCATATTGCATTGTAAGGCTATACCTAATGTTGTGGTCAGTTTGTGTATCAACCTACACATTGTGTGTGACTTAGTGTAGTATATGTGTACAGATTCCAGGGTGTACCAAAATGTGGTTTTGCATATTCCAAGTCCAGAATATTAGACTTTGGGTACAAGCTTTCTTTTGATGTGTATTGGTGAGTGGCTTCCTAATTGTGTGTGGAAATCCCTACGTGTGTGTGGTATGGTGTGCATTTGTCAGTGATTGTGACATGCACAGGAGCCCTGCTGTGCTTCAATGCGTCCGCTCTGATACATTATTAATTAGGCGGCGTTTAGAGTAACGAGCGGAGCGTTTCAGCCCCCCTTTTACGCCACCCCGGTGACACGCTCGCTGGGAATCTGCCGTGTGACTGCAGATCAGGGGGAGGCTGTAATGTGACTCTGGACATGCAGTTTCCGATAATTCCGGCCAGCCGGAGTCCCAGTGATTGTTGTTGGCTCAATCTTCACTGTGGAGATTGTGTTATCATATGGAATACAAGTGCAGATGGGTGAGAAATTAGCCTTTGTTCAATGTTATCTTATAGGTTGAGGTTGGTTGATCTTCTCTGTTGATGTTAATGCTCTAGATTGCATCTTTTACAATGTGCAGAAAGCTGGTAGTAATGGCACCTAAAAAATCACTTGCTTAAACAACACTAAACAGTGTTTACCTGCTTTGGTCCATCTGCATTTTTAAAAAAATGGAATATTGCAACATACAGGCAAGAAGTCTAAAATGAATTTGAATATATTAGATTTGTTAATGCCTTTTTAAAAATGATAATGGTAATTATTATTTTCTTTTAATAACACACTCCTCACTCTGATGAATGATGCAAATACAAACCTTTACCTTTCAATTGCATCCCACCATTGTTTGGGGCGTAGTTATTTTAGGTAATGCCCACTACTTGCGATCTCCCTCCCCCAATTGCGTGTCCATATTATACTCCTCACTTTCTGCTATTACTGTCTGACTAATTCAATAAGTCCCCCCCCCCCCCCCCTCCTCCCTTTGTCATCCTTTCAGCTCTCCTCCTTCCTTTCCCTTTTCCGTCTGCCCTTCAAATCTTCTGGGTCTGCCTGAGTCTCCGTTGTCTGCCTCATTACCGCCGAATTTGATTTTCAGAAACTGCAGCTGTGCAGCCACACTGAGCCCTTCTCATCCTTATTATTCTGCCCGCATAGACACACACACACATGCACAAACACAGGTAGGCACAAATGCACACTTCTTTTCATTGATTTATTTATTTTTTATTATTTTATTATAACATATGCAGCAATAGCATTTTCTTTCAAGTGTTCGTGCACTGGACATTGTTGTAGTGCACCAAAGCCACATAGTGACAGCCAAGATTTAGCTTTTATTTTTCCAGGGGCACTCAGCAGAAAGTAAAAAGTGTCTCTGTATAAAAGTGTATCTTAGAGCGACTGCCTGTGATTTCCCGCCTCAGCTAGTGATGACACTTCCATCCTTCTTGGTGACAGATGCACTGTAGCCTCCACAAAACTTTATGCCCTCATCTGCTTTGCAATTTTGGTGCTATTGCCAAATACAAATACTTGGGCGTGCCCTTTTTCCACTTGTTTTGGTCCCAGGAAGACCAAATGATTGTGTCGGCAACAGCTCACTACATTATTGTAGTCCTGGTTTTGGCAGCTTTGTTAATGATATGCTGTGTTTCATCAATAAGGAAATGCGCTTGGGGACAAATGTCATGGATTACGAATCCTAATTTTTCTGCTTAAAGTAGTATTTCACTAGACAATTAATATCACCTAAATCTCTACTATTGATCTTGCCAATGCCTTTTAGACAATGCTGTGCTTTATGCCCGTGTGCAAAGCAATGTTGGCCTTGATTGCTTTGTTTTTGTGAAGCATTTTATTTGAAAGTAATTTAAATAGTAGCCAGAGAATTTACTGCTGAATTACTAAGTTGCAGGCTGGAAATGTATCAGACATTTTTGTTTTTCCTTTATTTCTAGTTGAAATGGCACACAAAATATGGAAATGAATAATTAAACACTATGAGGTATTTCTATCCTACCCTGTGATAGAACTTTTCTATGCTTTCTAGAGTTCTTTGGTAATTCTGTTGTATTTTGTAATGTTATAATTTTAATGATCACACTTGTTTACCGTGCTGTATATCCAGCCTTTCCACACAGGCATCCATACTTTGAAATAGTGAGTTTCCGGTGCAAGTACGTGCCTGCATTCAGGCTATTCATTATATTTCCCCCTAGAGCGGTCTAGAGGGGCAAAGTGTGTCACCGCTCCTGCTATCCAAACATGCTTGCAGGCTGCAAACTGGATCCAAATAGGCAAAGAACCTGTCGTAGGTGTCAACAGACTCCCTTTGGCCGTGAGTGTCGTGCTTCCATTGGAAAAGAGGGATGATGTGGGGAGCTAAGAAGAGAGCCATCTCATTACTTTCTCCCTGGGGCTGCAATTAAGCATGGGATGCAGAGACTGAGGGCCAAGTCACCTCTGCGGAGGGCCCCCGTGAACTTGAACTGTGGTTAATTGAAACCTGATATATCTGAGCTTGATACCATGCTAACAGCAGGCTGTGCTTTATATTATTAGAGACCACGTTTCTTTTTTTCTTCTTAAGTTATATCTTCCACATCTTTCCATGCTGTCTCTAGTCAAGCGGTCCACACAGATATTGATTTGTTTGTGTTGTGAACATCAGTGATGGTGCTTGAGGATGGTAAGAGCTGATCATACAGCACAGTTTGAATCAAGCTCAGTGTACTGACCTTGGAGGAAGTACACAATGCGGTGATACTGAAATCCCCGCCTTTGTGAGTTGTGGATGCAAGTGCAGTGAGGACGCTGGCGCACAAAGAGCTGTTTAACTACCCACAGGGCCCCTGGTACTTCACCTTTCACTTCATCCTTTTAATATTTCATGGCCTGGCTTTGGACAAACGCCTTGGCCCAGCTTGCTGGAATATGGATGAGAGTACACATTTAGCCATTTACCTGGATGTCAGTTGGAAGCGGCTCTAAACAAAACACCACTTCCCCGCTGCAGCCTCACCCCGTTGGACCCAGAGCAGGCTTGTTAGCGAGATGGGTAAAGATCGAAGGCAAGAAGAAACAAAGCAAAAAAAATCCTGCAAACAGGAGTCCTGGGTTACCCAACACACGTGCTAAGGATATGTTTGAATTATGGATCAGAATAGGGACACACTCGAACACAAAACCCAACCCAGGGTTTGCAGGATTCTCTGTATTTAATGTGAGGACCAAAACAATGTAGTAGATAGCATTATATATTGATCAACAACTTAGGCATCCATGCTTAGAAATGGTAGTGTTGTCAGAGAAAGCTGAATTTTGTTGTTGCATGCTCCATTTATGTTGCCAATGACTTCGCCATGTATTGTTCGGTACAATCAGCTCCCGTGTGATGGTCGGACCATGCATTGGATCTCACTGTGAGCAACTCCTCCATCACTTGAGAATTCTTTAGACTACATCACGCACTAAGTGGTGCATCTGCTAACATCACAGACAGTCTGAATAGAAATATTAGGCTCGCTTGTTAGGTTGGAAATGTAATTTGATCTGTTTAAGATGCACTTTTTTGTGACCTTGCCTTCTTTGCTGCGTTTGCAATCATCTGACCGACCACGTCGATAGATTTCAATATCACATCCCTCTTTTTGACCGCTTTCATTCAAATATCTTGTCCCCCCAGTATATGGGTTTTAAGATCGGTCACCTGGTCCTTTCTCTTATCTCCTTGTTACTCTGTGACATGTCGTGGTGGCCCTGTTCTCAACAGTTATAATAACAAATATCCATCTCTCACTTTTTCTGAAATTGTCTATGCTGGTCACAGAGATTTGTACATTTATCTTTACTCCTGGCTCTGGTGTGTCCAGGTTTGGGTGACAGGATATATTTTCTTTCTACTTGGCGTTTTGAACAAGATGTTCACTTTGGCCATTTATTTTGGGAAATGTCACCAAACACCAACAAAAACTGTGATGAGCCTCAGCTGTGGTAGCCCTCCATAAAGCAACGTAGGTCCTTGCATTTTAGCTGGGAAGGTGTCTGTCTGCCAGTTTCTCTATTAGTGCACTTTTTTAGATTTTGTTTGTGTATAGCTGTATTTGTGTCACTCAGTAGCAACTTTCTGGCCAACAAAAAAATGGTTTTGAAATTGTGTTTTACAAAAATGGACTACAGGGTGTGGCTCAGTGAAGTCCATACAATCAAATTCAGTAAACTACCCCTTTGGGTAAGATTTTGAGGGCGGTAAATAGATCCAATTGGACTGGAGGGACTGTCAATGCCAGTGAATGATCATATTTCAGGGCCATTGGCAGCGATCTGTGTCAATGGAAGGGATTAAGTTTATAAGATGAACGTCAGGCCTGCCTTCAGCAATAGAGATGGCAGACAGGTCCCTTTGAGCAAACAGGGAGAAAAAAGGTCTGTCACAACCTTGTTCATGACAGACTTGGAAGGCAGAACCTAGGGGCTGTTGGAGTGGAGGCTATCCACCAACCACAGAGGAAGATGTTCTTGATACATGGCATAAAGTTACCCTCAGATGTTCACCTGGATGTGGGTCCTAGAAGAAAGGTCTAACAATTCTGTATATATAGTTACACCAATCAAAATTCAACCCAAATAGACTTCTGTCTAGGAAAAATATACATTCTTCTCAAATGGAAGGGAAAGTTATATACAGCCAATTGAGTAGTTACTAACTTTGTTCTCTCAACATTTCCATGCATCTTTGTGGACTAATTGCAAGGAGAAGCTTGGGCAGCTACCACACACAGCTTCACATAATGCAATTAGGCAGCAGTTTAATTATGCTTTAATATGTGTGGATGAAGCCAATGTGTTACATAAAGTAATTATTGCTAATGACTGTGCAGTGGCAAGGAGAAGCGCAAACTGAGGTTTTGTGCTGTAAGAAACCAGTGAATTCTTTTTTTTGTCTAATAGACCTTTTGTTGAATTGCTTCCCTCAGCATGTGATAAGGGTGTTAAAATTAATGATTTATAACTATTGTGCGAGCATTTTAAGTACTAGGTAGTAATTTATGATAACTTTGTCTTTTCTCACAGCGGAGCAGTTAATAATTGCTAATTAGCTGTTAATGGTGTCTTTTGAACATACAGTATACCCTATTGGCCAATTCCAAAGGCAGACAGCCTTTTCAGCAGGATTCAAACACTACGATGTTATTTAAATACAAGCTATAGGATGGAATATTGAAGTAATAGAAATGAAACCTCAACATTTTTATACCATCTGTATAATTTCTTTTATTGGCAGCAGATTTCTTCACTTTATCAGGCTGGCTTTGTACGTCTGCCAAGTGCATTCATCTATCATTCCAAGCTGGCCTAGCTAAAAAAAAAACCAAAAATAAAAGAAATGTAAATGTGGACAAATGAAGGAAAATGCAAAGAAATTAGAGGAATAATACCCCTTTTGCTATTTGTTAACAATTTAAAGCAACCAAATAGACCATACTGTCCAAAGATGTTGGGTTTAAAACAGAGACCTCAACCTAGGTTGACTTTAAGTCTTTGCAGACTGCTATTGTGGAGCTTGAACATTTTGATGTTCATTAAAAAAATAAAATGAAAATAGCACGTCACTTGTTATACATGCATACTGATAAAAGTCCATTTTACACCCATTACAGTTCTGCAAAAAAAGAGTGCAAATGAATAATAATGATAGAGACACCGCAATGAGTTAAGTTAGCGAGGTTAAAGGTTGAATGACTCCAGGAGGCTTGCAGCTTTGTATTTTTGGTGGACGGCTCGACAGATGACAGAGCTGTCAAAAGTCTTTTGCAACGGCTGGATGAAAAGAAGCGAGGTGAAGTCAAGCTCACCCCTTTTAAACCCTGTTAGAGATTTGAACTGTTCATTCATTCCATCAGTATATTCAAGCCTTCAAAGGGCTGTGTCACAAAGGAAGATAAGCGTGTTCAAAAGGTTTCAGCAATTGGGAAAGTCTGTGGCTGAGAAATACATTTTGGCTCTTTTCACTATCCTCTTTTCAGTAGATATACTAATCTATGATATATCTTATATATTATGTGGGTATTAAAGGTTTGCCTCATATTTTGAATGTCCCTTTTTTAATTATAATCTTCTAATCAATCAATTTAGAACTCTTTACGGTGATTTGGTATGAATTATATCAGTTTGTTGTAATTTTTGTCTTCTTGGTGCACTGATTTTGTAATGTGGAAGTTAGAGATATCTCAATACTGATTTATTTATTTTTGCTCTTCCAATCTGATTCCATTTTATTCAAAATATGCTTCAAAATGCAAGTTATACTGAAGAGAAACTACTGGTAATGGAAAAAGGAAGTCAACTTAATGTCCTAAAATTCTCACACATACTTTTTCCCCTCTTGCCACCACAAAACCGTTTTTTTTTTTTGGGTCATCATTGCTTATGTGTAAGATCACACTTCACACACATAGGTTTTCCCATCCACCCGTTAACAGTGGCCTTTTGTGCAATTGTGGTTTTCTCCAAGCCGATGATCGAGTCAGGTCAGTGGGAAAGTCCCAACTTAGCGAGACAGTACGGCCCAGGATCATTTAATTGTTTTCTCCTTGAGAAGTAATTTCCCTGAAATTTTCTTGTTTATTTATGTGTGGCCAACTTAAGAGATGGCCAACAATTATGTCCAATTTAGGAATGACTCTGCTTGTTGATTCTAATTCTGCTCCGCATGGACACACCCACACAACCAGATACATTTTAATTATTTTTATGTTTTACTCCTTTTCCCAAGGAGAAAAAACATAGACTCGGTGACCTCTTGTTCTCCGAAACAGACTTTGAGGCCTGCGGTCAAAAGCCTTCTACTTGCCTTGGTATATTGGATGGCGTTGTAATTACGAGTTATGTGTTGTCATGTCCATCACTGACTATTCCCAACCAAAATAAGGATGATGTACAATGTTCTCGCCCCTTTGTTTAAAGCCATTCATACCTTGAGCATCCTATAACGTAAGGCAGTTGGTGATTAAATGAAAATATAAGATATAATCACACAATTCAATAGACTAGTTTGTTCTTTTTTTCCCAAGCCCCTAAGGGTTTTTCTTTATTTAGAGGCAGTTAGTGTTTCCTATTCCAGGAGCCGTAATCCCCGCAGCAACTATTTGGAGAGAATGATCACAGCGCCCTGGAGGTATTTAGCCTCACCCTACACTGGAGCGTACCCATGCTGTTTACTCCCCAAGCATCGCTCTGCAGTTTGCCATATATTCAGTGCTTATTGCTTCTCCAAACCTGTCACCTTGTGGAATTTATTTTTAGATCCGCTAAATATGCTTGGCTTAAACTCATCACAGAGTAAGAGAGGTAGATGTTGCGACAAGATCTTAAAACGATACTTGCAAAATACGCTATTTCATCATCTACCCTCATTACTGTATGTGGGCTTAGAGATGGTATAATTGAATTCCTCATTGTTATTACATTGCATTAACAATGTATACCACGGGCTTAACTCAGGTCACCAGATGGCACTATTTAGCTTCCACACGTCAGATGAGAAAAGCTCCAACAAAAGCAAGTTAACGGTGGTTTCCCTATTATGCACAACTTCACCAGCTGCTTCATGCATGAAGTCAGCAGTCATGCTTGACCTCTACCTGCAGAGGATCATATTCCTCTCTGCTCTCTTTCACTGCAAGAGGCTTCAAGAAAGGGGAACACTGCCGAGGAGTCGGCTTTCACCACCAGCTCCATCCACATCTGTGTCACACTCTCAAACATGGAAAAAAAAAATGTCATCGCCTGATCTGAGGTCTGTTACCACTTTCTCAGATATTTACCACATGAAATGAACTGTAAAGTCAACAAACATGTTTGTGGGATGGGAGAGGAAAAAGCACAGGTAAAAACAGATTGTTCCACATCAGGTATCAGGTCTGTCACTGTGTTTTCCCTTTGGCATTGGGAGCACTTAGCACTGGCATTTGCAGCAAAGTGTGTGCTGGCGTCTAATGGGTTTTTAAGAGCTTCGTAAGGGGACTATTTGTGTACCATCAGCGGAAGCCTGTGATCGTTATGTGACAACAGTATTTTAAGCGAGCTCCACGGCAGCGTGGGATGACTACCCTGAGCTGTGGAACTTTCCCCAGGGGAGCCTATGCTACTGAGATCTAAGACCTCAACTTCTCTGCCACTTTCCAACTCAGGTGTCTGTTTGCAACAAGACAACTGAAGAGTCTTGATTCCTCCATTTCACCTGAAAAACACATGTTTGTGAAGAAATAGAACACAACTAAACAGGGCGTTTTCAACACCTTCGCCGTGCCAGACAGGCGCATTTTTGATATCTTCAAGGAGATGTTTGGGTCTCCCAAGAGATTCAGGAGTCACGTTTATTTTATTATTTTTGATTGATTTGCGTGTCGTCTAAAATATTCTGTTTTCTCCCCCCTGTTGGGACATGTACCTCAGAGACTTAACTTGGCACCAGTTTCCTTCCACATAGTGCATTTAGTGTAAACTTTAGGGAGTAGACCTGCTCTTACCAAAATGAGAGGGGTCCGTTTTTTGAAGTGTGTTTGGTTATGATTTTATTTTGCGACAATTACTCATTGTTATAATAGAGCTAACTACCTTTGAACCATTATTTTTTTTTATAACACAACTCTGGTCTCCAAGCTGAATTTCACTTAATGCATGAACATGACAAACTCTGAGCCAAAATGATCAATGCTCATATTCATTATTAACGTATTATAATATGCACCATTTGAAACCATCTGCTTGGCCTATTTGTCAAATTTTAACTCCACAGCGCATGGAAATGAATATACTCCACATTCATTGATAATTTAATTTTTGCTTCAAACAATATTGAAAGTTTTCTTGAATATAATTTATGTAAATTTCAAGAAAAAATATCCTAAGCAAGAAAAAACATGTTAATCTTTTTGTGATGACCTTAGAATACTCCTTTTTCCATTCCCATTTGAAACATCTGCTTTTAAACGTCTTACAATATTATTTCAAGGGAACAGGAATAATACAATGTGGGGATTATGTTGCGTTTTCTTAATGTAATGTCATTTTATGATAACTTTTCTCTAGCAATGGGGTGGCAGCCTCAGGGTAGAAGCCTGAGGATAGAACAGGCAGATTAGGAATGTTGAGAGTGGGATATTATCATCGCAGCTGTGAATAAGACAATATAATTATGATATGGAAAGGATGTTAAGTGGACTATAGTGCCAATGGGATTTTTGCTTAGCTAGTGTTGATGTAAATTATTGAACATGATAATCTTCACAACTAGTTACAATTTGTATTTACTATTTGCACTTCATTGTGTCTTTAAAATGAATTTTGCATTACAAAACAGGTGAATTTAGTTTCAATGGCTCACTTTAATGATAGACTGTAATCTTGTGTATAACTAAAAGTCAACACTGTGAAATAACAGCGTACTTAGCCGATAGTTTGAGCAGTTTTCTCTAGCGTTTACACATAATCAACTATCTCTTGAACAAATTCTCTCTTTTCACCAGTCCATTCTACACATGCATTCAACCACGAAGCCAAAACTACACACACACATTCACAAGCACACAAACACAAAATGAATCTGCCATTTAATAATTATGAGGCATAAAATCCTTGCCGACGGCGAGCATACTGAAGGATGTAATTATGACCTCTTTCAGAAAGCCCACGCTCGGTGGCAATGCCTACATTTCCACCCAGAGAGAGAAAAACACTCCCAAGAAATGATGGGGAAAATGTGTCCTTCATTGCAATTAAGGACAATAATTCTCTGCAAGAAAATTGTTTCAATTGCTTTTCAGCCCCAGAGCAAAATGGCATTGATGGAGGTGATGCTTTGAAATGAGGGTGACAGTAGGATGAGGAATGACATTTCTGATAGGGGAAGTGTTGGCTTTGTGATCGCTAACAATTGAACTTTATAACAGGTTGCGCCGCAATTAGGAAAGCGCCAGCAGATTTTTGCCAAATAACTACTCCTATTTTTGGTATTTCAGGTGGTATAGTAGAGGTCCATGAGACACACATAGGGGAGTGTTTAGAAGGTCTGTCTCACAGTTTTGAGATCGAGAGTTCAATCCCCAGTGGGTTCCAACCTTCCTGTGTGGAGTTTGCATGTCCTTCCCCTGCCTGTGTGGGTTTTTCTTTGAGAAGTTCTATTACTTTGGCCTAACAGGCATAGTATCTTAAAAAAAAAGTACTGTTATATATTTATTTTGTATAAATTGTTTCTCATACTTAATATTTCCTTGAATCTGCATATCCAATTTGTTTTGGTAAACCACGATAGACATTTATCCCTTTCTTGAGCAACAGCCAGCTTTATTTTTTGATGGTTTATTTTACAGGACATATTTCATTACCAGGCTACCTGAAATACATGACTGCAATATAATTAAAACATGGATTACTACTGAGCATTAAACCAATCTGATTATCGCATCTCATCAGTTGCTCCATTTATTTATTTTTTAAGGCTAAAGTGACTTTGTGAAGGCCGTGTAAATCATTATTGCTACAGCAGACTGAGTAGAGGGAAAAAAAATCAACCCAACTTCATACTCCACTTCTATCCAATTCTTAAGTGAGACCATATGCAATTTTGTTTTTGCTCTTTTCAACAGTGTGATTTCCAATTGAGCATAAAGCAAGGCTACATTCTTTCCAAGGCTATGATAGGGACAGCTGCAGGAAAGGGGCATGCAGATGTTGTGTTTGTGTAAAACTCTTGTGGTTAAAGATTGCATCCGTGGTAGCGGATGGAGCAAAGGTCCGAATGGGGGGAATTGGTCATTGGGGGGGAATGGGAAGCAGCTTTTGGAGAAGTGGAGGCATGCTCACGCGTGTGCTGACTGTTTACACTGGGCGTGATGCTTCACGGCAATGCATTCCAGTGCTCACGGTGGCCTCGCCAGATCCGGATCTAAGTTTTCCCGCTTGGCTTTTCATCGCTAAAGGCATACCTAGTATGAACAGCGTATCATTCTTTCAGTCATTAGCTCAAAGATAAATTAAAATAATCTAATGTTTTCTCACTGATTGTAGACAAGAAGGAGGGGCTCCGGAGAGGCCATACAATTTCTCCATATCCCTCTTCTGTCTCTAAACCGTTAACACAGCCTGGTCTGCCCCTCAGCTTGTAGACTTTATAGTAGAGCGTTTGCTGTCATTAAAGCAATCAGGATTTGTGAGAAAATGGAACGCTTTATATGCAAAACAAACAATGCGGGAAAAATAAAACACTCAGGCAAGCTGTCAGGTCCTTTCAAGAATCAATACAAGGACTTTCATCTCCATCCAACCTCTTCCTGGTAATTATCCTACATATTTTCCCCATGCTCACACACAAATGCATATTGTTGCATACATAATAACACACACGAGCACTTACAGCACTGCCATGAATAGATTTCATTTAAAGAGAATAATGAAACACACAAACAAACATAGCAGCCAAAATATTAGGTACAGCAGAACTAAATGTGACTGTTTACATTTTTCGAAGAAATAATGTCTACAATTCGGCTGCTATTATGAAAAGGCACTATCGCAAACTTTCATTAGTTTAGCACATATTGTATTTTTTTATTCAAATGGCATAATTAATTTCTTATAATTATGAAGGCAAATCAAATTTTGATATTGCATTTATCTATAACCATTAATTAAGTATTGATTTGATCTCACAGCATTATTCCACTAAGTTCTGACATAGGGGAAACATGAATTCCGCACAGGAAAGTTGTAAGCCACTGGTTTTGAACCCTCGGTCTCAAAACTGTGAGGCGGATTTGCTAACCACAAGTTCCGCAAGTATAATCATCCTCATTATTTCCAAATTGGTTCTTTTTGTGTCAGTTGCTTATACCTAACTCCTCCTGCTAGTGGTATGGACTGACCATTACTTGTTTGTATCATCACAGTGTAAACTTGACCTTGTGGCATGTAGTTTTTCAGTAAGAAAGAGATATGAAAGACAACAAGCGGTCAGCAGTCAAATGTCTTGTTCAGGTTAAAGCGTTATCACTGCCAGAATGATGTGTCCTTGAATGGAATCACCCAAAGTGTTTGGTCATCACTTTCATGCTTCCCATTACCAGGACCAAGGTGGGGTTGCGGCTGTGGCTGCAGGAGGGGGGCGTCTGGGATGACACATCTCTCTGTGTCTTAGTGACTTGAGGTCATTGCGAAGCAACACAAAATTGCAAAAAAAACCCAAGTTCAGGCGATTGAATTCAGTAAACAAAAAGTCCACAAATGACATTGTGAATAAATGACCTTAAATTTTCCGTACCCCAAAAATAATAATGAAAAATAAATGCGAAAAGTTTCAGTAAAATAAATACTACAACGATATATTTAGTTGGCTTGTTTTTGTGAGAAATTGAAGTCGTTTTGGTGATCGGAAAAAAAATCATAAATCAGGAAGGGAGAATCCCTTTTCATGACATTGTATATATAGTGTATAAGTAGCTTTCAAATTCACGCATCTTATAAAACCATCTACTTCTCATCACCACCTGACAAAACATGTAAAATACTGAAAGAAATGTTCTTGGCTAGTTTTCATGACCACCGAGAGACGTCCAATGTGGAAAGTGTGTGTGTCTGTGTGTGCTCGTGAGCGCAGGCCTGTGAGTGTGTGATGGAAGAACTCTAATGAGGCATAGCAGAGAATGAAATATTAAAGTTTCTAATTAAATAGAGAGACCTCTTGCAGTCTCGTCAAGGTTGTTTGGACCATTATCTCCATGGCCATGTGATCAGTAGTGACCCAATGCTTTTCGGAGTTCCCTTGTCTCGTTGTACACACACACACAAATGCATTAGCGCGCACACTAAACATTTTCACACACCTTCAGATGAAATGTCCATCAGCCACCTTCTGTAATTCAATGTTTCAGAGGTTGCTTATAGTTGTGTCTTTGGCAGCAGTGTGTGTAGTGAGACCCTTGGTTTTACACTTCTGATTCTGATTTATTGATGAAAACGCATGTTATCTCCTTCACTGTTAGACTTACAAAAGGGGGAAAAAAAACAAACATGCTACATTAATGTGTGAGCAGCTTATTTTCTCGGACCTGGTGAAAATTTTAAAAGAATCATTGCCCCAACACACACACACACACACACACACATGCACCATGACTTAGGAGACCCAGAGGTCTTTTACTTGTATATATTAAGCAGAAAGCGATTGTGTGTGAAATAAGTAGTATATTGTTTTATTGAGCTTAGTGGGCCTTCTTCCTTGACATGATGCTAATGATTAGGCTTGCATGCTGTCTGATTCTACTACATTCTCTGCAGGCTAATCCATCGCATGCGCACACATAACTACCTCTCCTACAAAATATATCGGATGTACCCCTTTATTGATTTGCATTCCTAAGGCATCCTAGTAAATGTATGGATTTTTAAATAAAGTAGAAGATTAAGGTTGGCTTGTGTGTTATTGGGAAAGGTGAAAGCTTACTTGCCGGGATTAAAATGAAACACTATCTTGTTTATGTGATTAAATTGTAAATTTGTGTTTATTAGGCTCCGTATTTGCTCCTTTATTTCACCATGTATTCTGTTCCCTTGTTGCCCATTTTACCAAATATGCTGCACAGCTGCAGGCAAGTGCTTTGAGTGCCTCTACCATATCTGGGAAAACAAACACAATGCGGTAATTACTAGTTCATTGAACATCTACAATTTTAACGCTCTATTTATTACCTTCATTGATATTGTGCTGTAGAGTAACTATAAAAAAACAACCCTAATATGGTTTAAAAGCAAAGACTTTCCAATTTTACACCAAAAGTAACAGGGTGAAAACTTGGGTAGGGCAAGTCATGTTTTTCTACTGGAATAAACTGACAGAAACTATGTGTATATGAAAAAAAAACTTTTATATAGTATGTGTGTGTACATGTGAGTAAATAACAGATATACGAACCTTGGTGGACAACTGGGTTTTCCCCTGATCTCAATGTTTTAGTTTTTAAAACCTCTTTCCAGTTACCTTGTGATTATGTTGAAAAACACTTTGGCACTTGAACAGTGCATTTGTCTAACCTTGCACTCATCCATAAATTGTGAGGTCCATACTCCCCTATTTACTGAATTCCCCCTTGCACGCTGAAGTGCACACAGGCGGGCACACGAGCTATACTAAGCCTATCAGTATACTGTAGTATAGTACATAGAAACAGACACCGTTTACATGAACTTTACACTCCTGTTGCTGCCTGAATTCCGAATCCGTATACCACTTGCCCTGTTTCCCCCTGGAGACTTTGGTGTGATTGGATTCTGAAAGTGAGCTCAAACATAGAGGTTAAAGAGAGCCTCGAGGATGGTCCTCATCTCTCTATGTAGTGTAGTATACAGAATTTTCCTGTGTGTATGTGTGCTTTTTTAAATGGACTTGTTTGCATTTGTCTATGTGTGTGCTCCATTTACTTGTACAAGTGACCAGAACAGGAATAGGTGTACAAGTGGAATGATCTAGAATTTCCATTGTGTCATCCATTTGATGAACAACACATCTCACTGGAATTGATACAGGGATGTGTTGACATACTGCTACAGTGTCAGCAGCATAATGAGCTCCGATTATATGCACGCATACTTGCATGCATTATTAACCTTTCTTTTACAATGTATCATTGAGGTGCTTTATCACTATGTGATCACCTTATTAATCATAGGACATTTTTCCCCCTTTTTTTTGCTGAGCCGTGTTGGATCATGTCCTCTAGTTTTGCAGCTATAGAAAAACATACAGTACTAACCCAGGCTCTCACCCAGGATTCAATCCAAGCTCAGCCATATAAGCGCCATGAAGTCAATTAATTTCTGGCTGCTTAATGACTTGGAACCGCAGTGATGCTCCCCTCACCCCCATGTCTCTGGATTGATTGAGTGGATTTCTTGGACATGGTGTTGCATCCACATACAGAATGCCCGTGATCAATTTTCATTTGACTAAAACACTGAAAAGATATTGTAGATGGATTTCATATCAAACAAAAGTGTAAATAGGAAACAAACAAAAAAAAATCTATATATTGAACTCAACATCAGGAAAGTCAATTTAAAACATCTGTCTTTGGACTTTGGTGAGCCTTACTGCATATGACAGAACTATCTTTGTGCCATAAGCAATAAACTATAATGCACATGATGTGCTGGTATAATGTGAAGGTCGTAGTGTACTCTGTACATGTGACGTGGGCAGGCTGGACTTCTGATATCATCATTCTAACTGCACGCCGCAAGGAGGCGAATAATCACGTCACTCAAAAAGCCATCAGTCCTCCATGCTTGGGCCATTTTCTTGTCCTTTTTGACCCCCACCCCAACAACGAGCACAATTCCGGTCTGGCTCTTTCTTCACTCGCCTTTTCTATATCCTTGAGTGTGTACAAGTGTACCCTTGCTTGTTGTTTTTCTGTGTCAACAGGGTGCCACAAAAATGTGCTGTTTGCTATCCTTGTGAGTGAAGGAGAAAGAAAGAGTGAGGGAGAAAAGAGAGGGAGATAGGTGTGTAGGGCAACTCTTCCATCATTGGCAAAACTGTTGTGCATACAACTTCCGCCAAGGCCTCAGTGACAAAGGACCCCCTCACGACAGAGCTCCCCCCTCCCCTGTTTTTCCCTAGGTCTGTTGCACACAGGCAGAAAGATCGTATTTATCACCTGTCAGCATTTGGCAGCCCCGAATTACGCGACGCAGGACAGCATAAAATTATCATACACAGGCATGAAATTACAAAACTGCCTGGGGACCCCACAACAAAATTATTTCATAACCCCCTCCGACCCCCCACCACCCCCAAAAAAGTATAGAGGGTGTCTGCTTGTGACGTGACGAGGTGACAGGTGAGCAGTGGAAGTGACAGATGGGATAGAGGGGGGCATCGTGATGTGGGGAAAACCATGCAGGAGCGATAACCTGAAGAGGATATTTTGGGAAACTGTCCTTCACACTTAATGTGGGATAAACAAGAATGTGGCTCAGGCTAACTAGGAATGCAAAAACAAACTTGTTGGATGGATCCTACTGCCCACTTTGGGGTACAATAACATTTTCCCTGCCAAATCTGTGCATCCTATTTCAGATTTGGAAAAAAAAAGTCATATACACGGTGTGTTGCAGAAAATGGAACTTGTGTGCCATGAAAAAAAGTGTTTTGAAGTCCAAAAATGAACTGTCTGCCATAAGGAAACGTTAAAATTAAAAATAGCACTGAATAGTTTCTTGGACTCAATTGGTTTGAAATATTTATATATTAATATATATATTCATGCTGGAAGTTAGGAGAAAAATTAAGATTCTCTGTTGCCAGAGCCACATAGTGGGTTGAGCTTGTGTGTGTGTATATGTGTCTAGTGTAAAGGTATTGCCATAATTCCAGTGTGTCGGCATGGCTGTTAGGAGCTCAGGTGGTTGAGCGCTTGCCCCAGCCAGGCCTCATCAACGTGAAGGGCGATCTCATCCTTTCTGCATCTCTACTCTCTTCCACTTGATTAATTGGGTTCCAAATACGCGAGTGGAATACATAATGGCAACCCCACCTCACAGCAGCGCTCCTACACCCACCTGGCCGCCCCCACCCTTGCCTCCCAACCTCATTGCTCTACCGCACCCCTTCCCTCTTGCTACCCCCCCCCCCCCCATTCCATCTCCCTTCCACTCTTCATCCCTCATCCTCATTCCTATTTCCATGTCTCCAAAACACATTAGCATACGCTTGGCATTCTTTGCAGACAAGCACGACATGGAAAGAAAAAAAAAAGAATAAATATGAAAAACAATTTAACAATAATAACGAGGATGATGATAAAATTAATGTTGCCAAGGGATGGTGAGATGAGCCAGGGGAGGGGGTGGGGGTGAGAGAGAGAAGGCGGCTTTGGCGACAGTTGCTCACTTAATTTGAGTCTCAGACGTGGGCAGATATCAGGTGCCATTTGACAAGCAGATACATTCAAGAGTGTTTGAGTGTGTGTATGTGTGTGTATGTTACAAGCTCATACAACGGTAAACTGTAGATTGTGCTTTCACCTAGGTGTACGTTCAGCCAGTGTTTATGACGTTTGGTGTGTGTGTCTGTAATATTGGGCCAGCAGGCAAGCCCACCCACCTCTCTGCGTGCTTGAGTGGGCCGTGTAAAAGAAAAAACACACTGCAAACCACATGTATAGCCCACGCTGGCTCACAACTCTGCAAACATGATGCATGATGTGAGCCATATCGCCTCCGTCTACCAAATGTAGATTTTCCACAGCATGTTTTTATTTCTTAAGTCTTCTGAAACACGCAGCCTCTCCCCAGGGACTGTGATTGACACATCCAGGCTTTGGGGATTGGAGCCAAGCATGAGTGGCTCTCTTGGTAAAGGAAAGGAGGGGTGGGCTTGGCATTTTTGCGTATTTTTCTCCATCACTACATGCTGTATTGAAGCATTTTGTAGCAGAGCTGCCTGTCTCGTTCTTGTAACTCATCTCATTAGGATAAACGGTGAGATCATCTCGGGTGGGGTCTTTTTTCGGGCTCCCTGGATCTCATCCTGTCATCATCTGCGTGCCACCCTGTGTTTCTTGGCGTGCTTTACATAAAGGCTTTTCACTTTGAGTTTTAACCAATTTCATCCAAAAAGGGCTACAGTGCCAAGTGATAATCATTTCACCGTGAACATTTTTTAAGGTTTAGCATCTCTCGGGGATCTTTTCATCTGACGTTGCAAGTGAAGGCGGATGATAGCTGGAGAAGAGAGAGCACGGAAGAAAGAGAGAGAGAGCGAGAGAGGAATGGGGGGTTCTTCATAAAAGTGAAAGGGGGCAGAGAGTGGTGGGTGCATTGATTTAATTTGTGGAGGTTTGCGCGACGGTGAGGCATCCCTTTTAACGATCACTAAATTGTTTTGTGACAGAACCCCACCAAGCAATTTCTCCCCCACGACATTTGATTTACATATGATCTTTAAACACCGCACAGGCAGCACCAGCTATTTGGTTATCATTCAGATCACTCTCCAACGTGTCACACTCTAGGATAGGTCACTCTTCCTATGCCTGAGACGGACTGTCAGGTATTGGAGAGGGCCGAGAGGGAAGAAAAGTGGAATGTATAACTAATGAAATAAATTGATTAAAGGGCTAAATCAATTGGTTTGTGGACTGAAATCACGATCTTGTGCTTAATTTAGCATGGAAGCAGCAAGGCTGAGATCAATCACAGCAGAAATAAAGTTGAAATACTAATTGGTGCTACAGTGTGCAGTAATAGGCGCCTCGACACTAAGAGGGTTTCCCATCTTCTCACATTTTTTGAGCTCCAATCACCACATTCTTTGAATGAGCTCAAAGCACACTTCAACTTTGATTCTCCCTAATGCATTTAATAAGCCTGCTTTATTGGAGTGAAGGTAAAAGACAGCGCCAGAATACATTTGCATATCTTTGAAGAATACAAGCAGCGTACAACCTGAGGAGAGAAAATTTAGCTCACCGATGCCTCGGAAGGATTATTTTTGGGCTTGTTTTGCCGTATATTTTAACAAAGGAGCATACAGTCAGTCTGAACGTGCAACTTTTTTTTTATACGTACATTTCTTGTTACACTTTTACATGGAATGGCTTTTAAGGGATGGGGTTTCGTAGTGTAGTTTAAAATGCACAGAGCAAAAGATCAATGTATGATGTTTTGACTACTGCTGGCAGAAAGGTTAAGCCTATTAGAATCCCGTTAAGGAAGACAGTGTCCTGCTGCACACTAAGCTAAGTGAAGCTGATCCTCAAGACGAGACAAACTTCTCGTCAAAGTGTACTTGCTTGGAAGCACACTGACAAAATGGCATTAAAACGTCTGCTCGTTATACACCCTGGCTAATGTAAAGTGAGCTTCTGACATTAAGACGAGTCATTTGGAATGTGAGACAGCAGGTTCTACGGTAGCTTAATTCATGCTGACTTTTAGCATTTATTCAAAATGTTAGTCAGAGAGGAAATAAAAAGAAGACAATGAGAAAACGAATAAGGCGAGTAGGATATTTTTTTCTATTTTTCCAGACTGAAAAGTCCACGTGGGCCTCAATCGAAAAGCCGGTACATTTGTGACCGAGATTTGTTGTGATGAGGGGTGCAAGTTCAATAAAATTCATAGGCAATAGAGAAATGGTCATTGATTTTCACCCCTCTTTTCTCTGTCTTTTATGGATGTGTTCCACCCATTTCTTATACACTCCCAGGACTCCTTTTTATAAGACAGGTTTTAGTGACTTGCCATAAAAGCAATAAGGAGCTACTTAAGTGCACAACAGGGACAGACCCCCGTAAAGATCAACAGCCTTCCAGAGCTTTCGTTTCTTTTAGAGGGGGAGATCATATAGGCATGTCACAGACGGTTTTATTAAAAATTCCGCTCAAATGTTTCAAATTTAAAGAGAAAAAAAGTGTAAGTAAGCCATTCTTCTCAATCTTTATGTTTAACAGTTGAATGAATAACATCTCTCTACACATCCACCCCATTCTTGAGCATTGCAACTTTTTCTGTGTATTTACAGTATGTTGGGATGTCCCACTACTCATAAAAAAGTAATTTAGTTTCTAATGTTGCCTGAAATTGACTGTGTTGGGACAGGACTGTGTGAAAGAATATATTTCTAGATATATTATATTTTGGAATTGCATTTCAATCAAGTGACTGCTGCTAATTCACTTTGATTAACTCTGCACAAATTGCTAAAAACTGTCATTAGCCTGAGTAATAATGGTTTGACCCTGGACCACAGGTTTGAGACACTGATATAGTTCATTCTAAATGAATATAAATAAAAGCAGTGTTTCCATTTGTCACAAATGTACTGCAATGAAACATTTCCAGAGAAAAATTTCAGAATCCTGCAGTCATTGTCCGTCATTGATTTTCACCTCTGTATTAAAATGATGGGTATAGTTTCACCGTAATTAGAACGCGACCACTCAATGGCTTATCTTGGCTCTAGCCCAAAGTCAGCTGGGAGAGACTCCAATTTAAATGCAGCCTAATTAATGTGAGCAGTATAGAAAAAGAATACATGGTTGGATTATACTTGGAATTACAGCATGTACCAGAAAATGACAGTTTAATAACGCCTGTAATTCTTGAATGTTAAATACCATAGTTTAGTCTGTAATTCTATGCCCAAGTCAGCATTTCAATTACATATAGGCTGTGTTTTCTTAAATTCCTGGTGGATGTATTCCACAGTAAAATCATGGCATGTGACCCAAGTCAATGAATTCTAATTTTGGAGCTTTGGTTTTGCTTCATTTTCGTGCTAAATATCTATCTTAATCAGTGTTGACTCTGTGAAGGTAATTTAATGTAAGATGAGGTAGGATACACATTGTACTTTTTTTGTAGGTGATTGTAAGGGCCTTTCAAAATACATATGTAGGTAATATAGGTAAAGAATAATAAATGATGCAAATGAAAACCTCAAGCAGAGGGAAAAGGGAAAATTAGACGGATGCTAGTGAAAGTGGTTCAGGAGTAGAGGGGCTATCAAAGTGGCTCTATGCATGTGAATGAGTCTATTGATCTCTGACCAGATCGATGCTGTATTTATAAGACGGGGAAGGCTGAATCAATGCATACTTAATGTGTAAAGAGGCGGGATGCAGGGGTGCAGAAAGAGGGCACGAGGTGGGAGAAGTGGGAGTAGGAGAAGTGGAGGCTTGCTAAATAACCAGCGTTTATGTTTTTGTGTTTACTCAGCATTTGCTGGTTTGTGTGTTGGCATGTTTTAGTGTGTAATGTTTTCGTACACGGACAGTGTGTATACCTCACATCTCAGCCTGTTATTGTATTTGCCATTTGAAGGAGCACACAGGAACCTTATTTAACCTCAGACTTGCAAATTTTTCCTAAATAAATCAAATCTTGATTTCTCATCTTTTCACTGCATGACACAATGATACATATCAACGTATTCAGGATTCAAAATTGGCCAGCACGTTGGAGGAAGAATAAAGGGAGCCTTTAGGGCTTGCCTTTCCATCCACATGTACCATTAAAAGCACCCCCAAACAATTAGCATTTTAATTGTTTTGTGTCTGTTGCCATTTGTTTCTATTTTCTTGGCTGTTTGCCTGCGAGGCTGCATAATTGTAACAACATATTTCCTTTAAATGATTCCGTCATCATTTTAAATCAATATGAATAGTAATTTTGAACGAGCAAAATTGTCATGTCAAAGATGAAATGTCAGGAAAGACCGATACATGAGAATTTGAGAGCAGATTTGTGATTTTTTGCCAATTTACACATTGACAAATGGCCTGGAATGGCTTTTTTTCTTTATTTTTTTTTAGAACCGGAAGAGTTTACGTATTTTACTTGATTTAGGGATTATGTAAAGACAAGGAGGAGACAAGATTGTCTGTTCAAAAGATACCGAACTGTGCACACATGCTGTCCATACAGCCGCACACTTTACCTTTGTCTAAAATGTTCCTCACAATAGAATGAAGCACCCAGTATGTGAGTCTGTTTAGTTTCTTGGCATGGCCATGGCCTGAGGTGAGAAAGTCATTAAACTAGTCACGCTTTGTGCTTAATTGAAGGTTAAGTCAATACAACTAAAGGGCCTTGAAAAGAGAAAAGCTGCAACAAAGAGCTGAAGGCTTTTATAAAAGGGTTAAGGCAGCACACATGAGCAGCATAAACATCTGTACATGAAGCACATTTGATGATATTGCTCACCATAAAACAACATGACTCCAACCTTGACCAGTGCCACTGCAAACCATCAAAACCAAGCAGGGCCGTTGAGTAAAGCATTACAATTGCTTGTCTCCAATTCGGCATCTCAGAGATGATGCTGAGGGGGGACAGTTGCACCATTTAGCAGGTGCTGGGAAGGCAAAGTGTTTTTTCCAGGATTCTTGGTAACCCATTGGAGTGTTACTACACTCTGAAAGTTAATTTGTTTGCATTTTTATACTTCTATCGGGAAGGCCATCATTTAGGAATTTGGGAAACCAAAAAGAAAGACCATAATTGAGTTTCATCCAGTCCATGGTGTAATTTTTCTTGCATATGCCGGAAGTCAAGTCGAAAGTAACTTTATTCTCTGGTCTTGTCTCCAAGATTTAGTTATGGACATGTGCTCTTCATAGCTCTTTCACATTTGCTGGTCCCATCTAAAAAGTAAACATATCTCTTGCTGCTCATGGACACCGTGGCGGCCTCCAAGTCTCCCGCGTCTGTTGGCATTGCTCCAAGCTCAGCATCTGCTTTCTGCATCCTGAGCCGTCTCCAGCAGTAGGAATCCCTCCTCTGGATGGAATGTTTCCTTTCACGGGAAAATTCAATCTTTACACACACTACACTTACACTCCCACGTTAAGAGACATACAGCGTAAGGGATTTCACAAACATGGAGCTTTCTGCACTTTCAGCTGTACGTGAACTGGCAAGCCAGATAGGGCATTAGTGCAGTCTTTTGGAGAAAAAGACAGAAAATAACTTGTGTCTCAATCATATCTCAGTGAGGTGACAATGTTCAACAAATTAAAAAAAATACAGCAATTCCCGTATTTTTTTATTACAGCGCCAAGATAAGACAAAAGAATCTTGAACCTTCACATATAATTTCTACCCATGCACACAATGGTGAATGGAAGCGGATGCTTGACAGGCAGCATAGCCGCACCTCTATAACTCAATTCAGCACGTGATGTTAATGAATACACATTGTGAAAAATGAGCAAGCAGTTGCAGATGAAATATACACGCTCACTGGTACATATATTTGTCTGCATGCTCAATTACTTAATCTAACTGCTTGAAAACCAAGTACATATATTCTCCAAAAATATTACTCTTCACTTTCTTGAATGTTTTTAACCTATCTTTTATGTTCAGGCAGTGAAAATATTCTAAAGGGGCAGGGCTCACATAATAGGAAAATGTATGTAACCCAACAGCAACAGATTTATATATATTATTATATGTATATATTATATATATGTATACCCTAGGCCAAAAAAACAGCAATAGCAATGCTATTTCAAGTGCTAGTCTTTTCTGTTATGTGGTTTAAGAACGTAGGGGGAACTGGATATCCAAAAATATCTTAGGTGTTGTTGGTTTTTGGCAGGCAATTTGCCCCATGAGTCATTGAAGAAAGCGCTTGTTTAATTGAAAATTGTCAATCTACGGAGGAGAAAGAGTCAGCGGACAAATGAGGAAGGAGTGTAATTAAAGTGGAAATGATGGATGCGAAGGAAAGGAAGAACACAATCTTCAACTCAGACGTCAACAACAGCTAGACAGGAAAAATAAGATAAAACATAGAAATGTGAATGAGAGTCGTCAGGCGGAACAAATGTGCTCATGAAAAGCTTTACAGCGTTATAAGCTCCAAAACTGTGAAACTTATCGCAAAGCTTAGGTAGTGGTCCGATTAGAGATTTAATATCATTTAATTGACTTTTTTTTTAAGCGTAGGTGGTCTTGTAGGATTCAGCTTGATACACTTTTTAGATGAAAGCAGTAGTGACGCATATGAATTATTTTAAGTTATTGACTGTTTTCCCTAACGTCTTTACATTGAACTTTTTGATAAAAAATAAACTATTTTGCAGGGTCATAAAACAACTCTGCTTTAACTTTAACTTTTTAAAGATATATATTTTCACATTCACTGTTTGTGGTTAATTAATATATCTTGGATGTGTTAAAAATTGGTGAGAATCCTTGTGTATGTTAGGGCAAATCCATTTTTGTTGCAGTTGTTTGTCCCAAAAGATTTGATTTAAATTGATGATATTTTGCCTGGCATCATCTGGATGCCATTGATTGCAATCAGAAAAAGTGTTGATGTGGGGATGCTTTTGCTTGCACAAACTTCATGGGGTTCATTCAGTCAGCAGGAGGTTTAAACATTCAAGTGTTTTATCCAGAAATCAGACACACTTTGAACAAAACAACACATGCCAGGATAGATGTACTTGTTTATCATTTACGACAAGAAATCATTCATTATTTACAAAACAAAAAATAATTTCTAGTGATTTGTTAAAGCTATTTTTAATTAGTCCGTCTTTCATAATATATGATACATGAAAACACCAGGTAATAATGTAAACATAAAAAAAATAGGAAATTATAAAGAATGTAATAGTATCTCAGATAAAGCGCTTTTAGTCGGGATATCAATATGTCAACTTTATTGAGTGCATCTTTAAAGACTAAGACGGTGGTATAGCAGCAGGATGTAGATGCTATATGTTACTGCATATTGAGGTAGGTGGGTGGATGAGTAAGAGGGGGGGGGGGGGTCTTTGCTGTAGACATTCACCTTGTCAGCGTGGGTGTACCACTGTCGCCTCTTTTCGTTCTTGGCAGTGACAGCCAAGCACCAGATGGTGATGGAGGAGGTGTGTGCGGTAGCAGGATAAAATTCCTCAACTAAAAAAAGAAGTAACGGCACATCATCTGTTTTAACATTTTTTACAAAGAGGATCAATGTGCTTATGGACGATAATTGCTGGGCAAAAGAGTTTTTCTACTCACTGTCCCAAATGTAATTGGTCTTTTGTGGCTAGTATGGTTGAGGAGATGGGGCTAAGACTAAGGACATGTTCACCATGTTTTTTGGTTACTACATTTTGGAAGAAAAATCCACGTGACACAGGGCCGTGTCCTTTTCTTTTTCAAGAGCAAGTTGGTGTAGTTTCATTTTGAGACTTTCAAGTTGAATCAGCAATGCATTGTTTCTGTTGGACATTTATCTTGTCCTGTCACACACAACATCAACAATTCAATTTTCTCCAATTTTCTTTCTCCTCAGCAATTTTATGTTATTTGAATAAGGCAAGTGTGTGTACACACTAAGTTTTCAGTTTTCTGTCCTCCTTCCTTTCTCTTTAGCTATCTTTTTTGGCTCTATTTTGTGAAAATGTTAAGATATCTGATTTGTGCACTTGTGCGAGTTTGCACAATATCTTTACTGAATTGAAATAGGGAATTTTTAATGCATCTAAGTCAGATACGATGAAGTGGGTGGTTACTATGACAACATAATTCCATATCTTTTGTTGTGGTACACTGTGCATAACTATAATTAGCAAAATAAAGTGAACGGCAGACACATCAAACTGGGATTAACTTGAAACAGATCAGTCGAAAAGATAACAGTGCAATATGTTCCAATTTTATCCTTATTCTTCCACCCGTTTACACGTTATTGGTCTTGGCCTCCGTCTAATGTGTGGTGCCTCTACTGCCACAATTCCTCTTCGCTCTGGTCTTTGTATGTATCGATTGCTTGCTGCGGTGTATTACTCTGAGGGAAGGTGTTTGGCCAGGCAAAAGGTGAAAGACAAAGAGTGGGTCAGGTGATGCAAATGCTGAGCCAGTTGCAAAGGATTTACTGACCATTAAACGCCAGAACTTTTGCTAACAACTTTGAGCTTTGTGTTACCTTCAAACTATACTTTTTTGAACATGGCCATACTGTCACCTGATATTTTATGCTGAGGTCGATGAGGACAAAATTATTGTACTCATGATTCACATTTTTCTGGTTATAAAAAATAACTATTGTATTGAATTGTCTAAGAAAGAATTCTGAATACAAAAAAAGCTAACTGCTACTGCACTCTTGCAACCCCAGTAAGGATTAGTGCATGGGAGATGAAGAATTTTTACAATTAATCATAACTATTACAATTTTATACAACTCAAAAATAGCACACACTTGACTTTTCTTTAAATGTACTACCTTGTAAATCAACATGTTTCTTCTCTTAAAAAAACAACAACAAAACATAACATCAAAATAGGCAATTTGTCCATGTTGACGTCAATAATCTATATTTTTCTTCTATCATGGAACAACACAACCAGACATACAAGCTGATATTTACTTTTAAATGGCAAAGACTATCAAGAGATAAGGTCGTTTCAAACTGAAATTGCAGGTGTAGCTAAATGCTTTGATGCATAAAAGGCATTATTTTTCATTATATATTTAAGTTATTTCTGTGCCACCATTGTGGGGTTCTCTTTTATTAAAAAAGAGGATATTAACACATGCTTCACTTATCTTCCTCGGATGTCATTCTCCACCATGGAAATTTAAAACTTCCCCACAGTGTTTGCCAAAGTTTATTAAATATGATTCTATCTGATTTAATATGTCCAATAGAGGTTATGATATGCATGCCCAAAGAGAACATTTCCCCTTTTCACGACTTTGATCAAATTCTCTCACGGCAGTCTTCATGACAGCATCAAAACATCACTGCAATCAAGTGTGTAGAGTAGCTCGCTTGCTATGAGTATCACTATGCAGCCCATAGCAGACAGAGGAGTGTGATTCATAGTAAGCCGCCCTGCGCTTCATCATTTTAATAAATGGCCCAAGGGGCCGCGTCCATTTTTGCCTGCTTCAGAGGTAGTGATCAGAATAGGGACATTTAGACTCTCTGTCTCTGCCATTCCTTTTACCTTGCTCACTTCTTTTTGTCTCTTCTCTCTCTTACACTCTTTCTTGCTCCCGCTCTTCATGAGCCATGTTGGTCTGTCTGAGTGTCTGGCTTAAAGAGGATGGATTCCATCCGTTCTTTAAAGGATGGACACATCCCAGGGCCAGCTGGCCTCACTCCTTCATCAGCGACACTGACCTTCTGCTTGTCACCGCTTAAGCGGCCGTCACATCCACTCCACGGGCTCATCGGCCACTGCCACAGGGGTGGAGGGGGAAGCTAAAGAGCCACCTTAATTTAATACAGCGTCTGAGAGCGACGTAAACAGCCAGTGCTTTATGTGCTGGGTTGGACACACCAGCGAGCAAGAGGGTACGCTTCAACGAACAAATGGATTTTTGGCTGTAAACTATCATATTAAAGCATAGAAATGTGAGCCTCTGAAACGGCGTATTTCCTCACCACACAAATTAGGTTTTTGTTTGACTGATCGGGAAAGGAGTTGCAAAACTACCAAACAAACCAAGGAAGCAACCATTGGTGCCAAGGAATTATTTTAGAATAAATGTGTCCAGATTTCATCTGTTGGTCTGCCAATCTGTTTTAATGGCACACTAAGTTCTATTCTGGGTCTAAAAGCAAACAATTATCGTACTATAAAGCCATTTGTCACCTGTCCCCCAAGTATAAAGTTGCTCAACTTCAAAGCCTTATAACAAGTAACAATGGATTCAAAAAACCTTCACCATGGATAATGAAATCACATAGAAAAAAAGTGGGGTGGAAAAAGATAGTGGCTCTTCAACGACTCCTTCCTTCACTTACAGTGCCGTGGAGCGACCCTAACTCCCTTACGCTTACTGACCCAAAGATGCAGTGACACAAAAAGCTCAAAGATAATTAAATATTGATTTTTGTTTTCTAATCCTATATAAAAAATTGCCCTGAGACTCCCAGTGGTAGTTTTCACCCTCAGTAAAAGAGGGGAAAAAGTCTGGATTGGCGGTTAACCTCTATTTCATGTAGAGGGTGTCTGCATCGAGTGATGGGATTGGTGGGGGCTGCGATGCCGATACATTCTTAGCTCCAGCCTTGAACCTGGCCTACACCATTACTCTCCTGCTGCTGATGACACTGATCCCTTCTTTAATCTTTCTCCCGACGCAGACCATGGCAGGCTGCCTCCACGCTGCATGTCCGATTGATATTCTCACCCACCCTCCCCATTGTTGAATTTACACCCTTCATCCCTCTCGATTCACTGCCCCCCCACCCCTTTTTACCCCCTTTTTTCACTGGCTGTCCATGATGTCCTGGTCCTTCTCCTGCAGTGCAGAAAAGAATAACTTTGAGGTGACAAGAAGCTCACTCAACACAACTCTTGAAACATGTTTGAAGTCCTTAAACTCAGTCGCCGGTCATTTGTTTTAAGGCACAGATTGCAGAATTAAACATCATAATGATCCTAGATAATCAAATTCTGCTTAAACTTAAACATGTGCAACGTGCACACACTCAGGCAGATCTTCAAGCCCTGCAGGGGGCAGCAGCGACCATCTCAGTCTCTTATTCCACAGTGTATGCATTAACTTTTTATCCCCTCCATCAAGCATGCAGACAAACAAACACCCCCCGGGCTTGTGGGCCAATAAAAAATGATCTTATTAGCCCCCCAGGGTCAGTACACCATCCCCTCTCCTTCCTATCATACAACTCAAGCCACTGCCAACACATCCCACCAACAAACAAGTGCTGGTGCTGAAATACCCACCCAGGTGTGTTCCACTGATCTCGTAGTTCATTAACTAACACTCAAGCACTGCCAACATGGCCTTCACTTGCTAAGTGCTCACCCATCGGCCCTCTTAACTCCCCCTCCCCCGTACATAACGCAAAAGTGAGAGAAGAGCACACCCAGACCGGATTAAGGGTCCAGCTTCATGTAGTCAGCAGGTGCTACAAGGGAACAAATGAGGCTGCGTAACTAATTAATATCTTGACTGCATTGGAGCTTCATAAGTCTTTCAGCTTGTTGAGGCAGAACATCTTTATTTTCTGTGACATTTGGAAAACTCAAGGAGATGTTTATTCAAAGCGGAACCCTCATGTTTTATTCAGACTGAATGAATAGTTGCAATTAACTTATTTGAAAAAGCACCAAGGAGACTAGGGACAAGTAGGTTTCTTCCAAATTACAAAAGACATTCTTGTTTTGTCGCACTGTCTCACTAAGGGTTGCGGTAATATATGTTTTACACTCTGTGCAGCATACTTAACATAATAGGATCTTTATTACAATATCCATTTATTGGGTTGTTATGGTAGCTTACTAACTATTGCAGAACTTGAGAAAGAGGAATTCATTACAAAGTAATGTAGGGAAAAATGTAACACTGTCAGCCATTTCTTGTATTGCACACCTTTCATCAGCAATGTGTCCTTGTTTCTCCCTTTTAGATTACCAATACTTATTTCTACCTATTAATGTCAAGGTGCCGTGGGCAAGATGTTGACTCTGACTGAGTAGAAGTAGAAAAAAAAGACCAGAAAGGTAGAAAGAACTGATGAAAGCAAGTGTTGCAAAGAATAAGGCACATACGTTTTACTCCTTCTGCATTTTATTTACATTTCAATACACATGAGCGTGACCACCTGGATAGAAGAAAGTGTGGAACATGATTAAGGTGATGCAAATCCTGTACAGTAACACTATGTCGCAAAAAATAGTGTATTTGTTGCTTGCTGCTTTAAACTATCAGTGATTCTTCCAAGCCAAATCAAACTACTACTATGTATTTTTTTGAAACAACGTGATTTATCTTTGACAGAAAAAATAAAAAAGATATGCAGGATTGGATCATGAACTAGCTGCAATTACCGTCTTATCCAAAGAATGAAGAACAACTGAGCTAATAGTGACTTATTTTTTTGGATTCATCATTCTTTTTCATTTACCCGTGAATCACCTTCACGTGGCTCCAATAAAACCTATGCCAAAACCCAGGAGGTTCACTGCTTCATTGAGGCTGACCCAAAGGCCAGTACCTCCCTAGATGAATCAACTGTGGGGGAAGTCAAAGAGGCACATCCATAACATAGATCATATGTAACATATGCAATGAATACTTACACAACCATTGTGGTATGAAAGCTAATAGGCTACTTGAAAACACATGCCACTGTAGGTGCGGTTATCCAACTTTTTTTTCTTTTTGTAATCTTATCTAGAAGCTGGAGAGTGATTCATTTACCAAAACAAATATGCCCTTATGATTGCAACATATTAGGCTGCTATATATCAAATATATTTCATGCTGTTTCAGTAATCCTATTCAAAACTTGGATGAAAAAAGGCCTCCTGAACCACATAATGAGTTATTTTAGTGTATTTTAAATGTGTCACTTGTAAATAGAAAGTTTAATTCGTGTAATAACCGTAACTATATTATCATCCATGTACAGAGGAATATATAATAGCTGGTACTTCACTATGTATGATACACAAATTTTAAAATAAACCAAAACAAAAACTTTACATTTGAATCAAAGGGAAGCCATCAGACAATCCTCACAGAAATATTCCAATATAAAACACCCTGTTTTTGTCAGACTTTATAAATATAACACATTAACATCATGAGATTCACTTGTAAAACTACTACAAATGTGACTAGTTGTGTTTTAGGGGATTGACGTGATCGGCCTGGAACATTAGTCATGTGTGGAGGATGTCAGTGGTGCAGAAGAGGATCTGTCTGCTACTCTGACTGTGTGTGACCTCAAAGACCTTGAGTGTATGTGAGCGTGTACACAGAGTGTACAAAAGTCTGGCATGATCCAAAATGATTTTGTACATGGTGGCTCTGTCAGACAACCATGCACCTCCTCCTCCAGGCAGACAGGTAGACAGCACGCAACATGGCAGAATGAATGTGGAGGGGGTAGATTGAAGATATTGATTCAATGTCTACTGTACTTGAAGTGGGAGTGGGAGGGGTCCAATGGCACTTTTAATATTAATATTATTATTATCTTTTTAATACAGGGCTAACACTGGACCCATCCTATCTCCTATTCTCTCCGGGGACTTGATTTTTTACCTTCTCTTACCTTTTACTTTCCCTCCCACTGCTTTTGTTCTCTCTTTCATTTTTATTCTGTTAAAGGGAAGAAAAAAAACAAGGTCGACAAAGGTTGTCCTCCCAGAAGCCAAAAGAGGAAGGGGGTGGGGGTACAGATAGCTCTTTAGAAGACAGGCCTGAGAGCTGAGATATCCCACAATGCAGCTGATAAGAAAGTGGGCCATATAACCTTTGGTAGTCACGTGACGGGAATGCAGACGGTGAATGGTGATGTGAGCTGGATGAAGAGGGAAGATGCTGCTGCGGAGGCTGCTGCACTTGAAAGATGAAGTCAAAGTCAGGGAGGGAGGATGAAGGAGGAAAAAGGTGATAAGCTGAAGAAGATGTTCCGTGTCAAACAGAGGGGGAGGAATGCTAGGCGAATTGAAGAAAGTGATGGGAATGCATGGTTTATCATATCTCGCCGATACCAAAATATCAGAACATCACCTTAAACTAAACGGAACCGGATATCATGCGTTCTCGATTCGTCGGACGGCATTCTGTGGTATAGATACTTATGGGACTCAAAATGCCACGTGTGTTCATTCCAAAATTGCCACTGTTGTCAGCTGACATATTCACCAGAGGGGAACCAGGAAGAGGTGACACAAACCTGTTGGAAACATGCATCTTTGTTCCATGAGATAAATGTCATTAGCACAGCAGCCATTGTTATTTGTCAGGCCATCGCCTTCCTTGTCTTCCAAAAGACAGAAACACGGTATTCCTTTTCTTCTTCTTCCTCCTCCTACCTCTTATTTTCTTCGCTTTCCTATTCTCTTTTTACATGTCTTCTTCATCCTAATTTCAAGTGCTGTTGAGGATTTGGATTGAAATGGTTGGATGTTAAGTTTACCCCAAAATTGATTTGTTTCTTACCTAACAGTTATGGTTGCGGAAGTGGTCAATAGAATGGGCCCCATAGAAATATCGTACATGGGGAGGTTTCCGTGTACGAACATATTTAAAGATGATTCTAACCCCCTGTTTAATTTCTGAGTAAACATCACATGATTTTTGTTAATAACATTCCAAAATATGGAGGATGTGGATATCTGTGAAGGTGTAATCCAGCGTTTGCTTAGCTTTGGCAGAAGCCAACATGACAGCAGAGTGCCATTGTTGTTTCCTGGCAGGATTACGCACAAAAATCACAAAATGTTGTGCTGGGGTGGTGTGATGACTAGGAAAGAATGTGTTACATTTTTGTACAGCACCAGTTTTAGTGGAAGTAGGCATGTTTTTTTTCTTTTATATCTATTGTTCCTTCAAATGCATTGGCGCTAAAGACAAATTCCTAAAAAGAAAACCTTGAAGAGTGGAGGTCTAGGCCATTCCATTTTATTTTCAACTTTTTGCTTGTTCATACAATGTGAATTTTTTGAACACATTTGATTCTCCGTTTCATAATTATGCAAACAAGACTATATCCACACTTTAATTGTGTGCTTTCATCACTGGGGATCAGTTTGTGGTGTTTCTACATTCCGCAACTCCATTCCCAGCTGCAAGCTAAACACATATCAGCATGATTTGCTCCAATGTGGGAATAATTGACCCAGAACAATTATTACAATGACTGCTCTCATTTTTCTCCTCCTCAATTTGCAGAGTATTCTCTCAGTCTCCGAACAGAGCACTTGCTTGTGCGACAGTGTAGCACTGCACGTTGAACAAAGCCCGCAAATAAAGTTCTCCTCTCCATCTCTGGAGACTCCATCCCCATTTGTTTTCATTATTTTGACAACCCGTTTTAAGGAGGCACCCCTCTTGAGCCTCACTTCGCCTGTCTGTTTCAATGCTCTTCCTGTGCCCTCATTCTCCCCATGTACTTGGAGCTCATCCCGAGTGAGGTGCAGTGAGGTGTTTCAGTCACAGTTCTCTGCCCATAAGACACACGGAGTGTAGAGTCGTGCTTGGCAAGACATTTTCCCACCAAGTCAAGTACATTCTTTCAGTACCAGATTTAAGTTTTTTTTTTTTGTTAAGGTTCTGAATCAGTCAAGATCTGGTCAAGCCTCAATGGGGCAACTGTTATTGCTCATATCTTAAAGGTGATGGTCTCAGTTAGAATTTCCACATGGGACTCAATGTTGTATGTAATATGTATTATTCTATTTTATTTGTGGCTTATGCTTGAGCCAGTCTAATCAAGGGATGTAAACAAGTCTTAATCTGCCCAATGAAGAAAAATGCTCCAAACAAGATGATGGCTAGATTAGCCCTAATGCCTTTGTAGTGATTCTAGCGCATTAAAATATTGTTTTTAGTTTCCAATTAAGAACAAAGACTTCATTACCCATTTAGCCATTCATAATTGTTTTTGTTGATTAAAATAAAATCCCCTCCATGTGAGTGTTCAATACATCAATACCAGAGTTGGTACAACAATTAAATGTTTCTTAGATATTAACGTAAAAAGTGGTAACATTAATGCAGTAGTTCTATCCATTGTGGGCATTTTACACATTAACATTTAATCTAATCTTTAAACTAGGTGCCCCTGTAATGGAAATATTCTTTATTCTGGTAAGATGTTAAAGAGAATGAGAACATGAGTTGTATTGGCATATTTGCAAGGGGCCGGATTCTTCTGGCCAATTTAGAATTGAAAAACTTTATTGAATAACTTAAAATAAGATGGAAAACTAACACCTTGGAAATGTCCTAGTGCTTATTTGAGTCATACGTTTAGTTCTCTAACTTAAATATGCATACTGTTTATCAATAACAATGAGTGGTACCTCAGCGAGTCTGATAAAGAGGACGATGGAGAGAGAGAGGGAGAGAGAAAGAGAGCGTCAGAATTCCTTTGCTCTGCCATGATAGCCAGTGGAGCAGAAAAGTGAATTACCCATCTCCTTCAGCACTTCCTAATTTAATATCTCCGATGAGCAGGTTCAGCTCAGAATTGAGGCAAGGTGTGCACATTCACGCTGTGCCACAAAACATTAGATGCTGTTGCTGCTGTTCATTTCTGTATGGTAATTCTGGCACAAGCCTTTTAGTGAGTGCATCGAGGGACATGTTTTCCTGGTTTTACTAATTTGGGTACTTTATTTGCGGAATTATCACTGCTGATGTATGTTTAGCCCCTTTTTTTCCTGTGGAACCACAGCATATGAATGTATGTATTACAGCCACTGGACTGTCTTGGACTATCTTTGTTGGGTGAATGAAGCACATCCATTTGCTTGTATTTGTGAATGTTAAAACAGTCAACAAGTCAATTAGTTTTGAGTGTAGGTAAAAGGACAAGTGCCACAGTACTGCTTTTGTTGTATAGAGCTACATAAAGGGATAAAATATTCAACACTTTTTATTGGATACCGCTCTAGGTTTTGCACAGGCCTGTCTTATAAAATGAATTAGAAATTACCATTTTAGTTGTAAATGATTGTGTCGAAGAATGAGAATCTGGTCCATGCCCATGTCCACGTGTCGTTAATCCGTATATTTTTGCTGACTGACTGAAACCAATCTAAAAAGTTCCAAATTATGGTAAAATACTTTGTACATTGATTTTGAGGTGATATTGTATTTAGAAGATGGTTTATTTCCCTTTGCTCTGCCCAATTTACATTTCTGTACCAACCCTTCATTGACTGAAACTCAGACATTTTAGATGGCATAAAAATACTTTGGTGTAATTCCTCCTGTGGGACATTGATATGCAACGTAAGCAATGTCATATTTACCATTTGCCATGAGAAAACAAAGTTGCAAGATTTGTGGTGAAATAGAGAATATTGTTTGTTGTGACTGGTGACTTCTTAGAAGCTGATGACCAAATGGTGCTTTATGTACAAAAGGATGACAAGAGTCCCCTCAAGCCTTTGCCACATAGAAATTGGCAGTCAAACATCTGCTTGGTCTGAGTAGGCTGCATATCAATAGCTCTAATTAATTGGATTAATGGAGTGGATTCTGGGATTTGAGGAGAGGCTGGAGGAAGCATTTCAGCGGAAACAGAAATGCCGTCCCTGAGGGCAGGGGGTTGGATAGGAGCTAGGATGGGGCACACAGCTGAATATGTATGAGGAAAAATTGAGTTAAAACAGAGGAGACTGCGGCATTCATTAGACCGCCCTCCCTGTGAAGTAGCTGTTTAATATGCACGCTATTACTATGCAAATTAGCAATAATGAAACGCAAAGGATTTTTTTTAATCAGAGGAAGAACAAGCAGATGTTAGGAAGGCCTGGAAAGTTGTGCTGTGATTGTTTGTGTATTTGTGTATATGTCACTGTCTGTGTAAGCATTTTAGAGCTGGAGGGTCTTGAAAGTCCCTCTGTAAAATAGTAATCGTAAAAAAAAGTGTGCGTGTCTGGGGGGCACTCCCTAAGTGAGTCCGTACTACAAACTTGTCTATTTCACAAACTCTTCAAAAAACATGATCTAGGCTCCTCACTCAAACTATTTATCTTCTCTGCAGGAGTTGTATTAAGAAGTCAAAATTAAGAACAGGTTATTTATTGAAAGATTTGTGTTGGTACCTCTGGGAGAGATAAAGCTTGATCGACTTCTACCCGACCAATCTTAGCACTGCCTATGGTGATACAGTAAATCCCCGGCGGTCTGTCCAACTGCAAAGTCAATATTAGGATACACTAGCTGTGCAGAGTGGAACAGTGTCTTCGTGTATGGCGGTGCGATGCAAGTTGCAATGATGTTACGTGGTTGTGTCATCACATGCAGGCAATTGGGCTCATTGCTTCATCAAGGTGTATTTCTGTAGGTATTTTTGAAGTATTGTAATGGTATATTGCACATTGTTCGAACCATGTCAGACATTATTAAGTCAGGACAAGATATTGTTTAAACCTCAGACTGGGTTTACTTTGCAGGACTAAATATGTATTCAATTGAGGCAATCCTTTGATTTCTCTTTTGTGTAGAGGTATGCACAGTGCCATTTTTTTCAAGTTTGGTGTGATTGTATTTATTGGTAAGTTGAACAGTCACGCAAAGAGAAGACTAAAGGTGATCTTGCTTGCCACTCAGCTGTGATGTCAAATATGAAAAGGATGAGGATGGTGCTCCTGCACATAAAAGAACAGAAATCAAGCAATGTTGCTGCTATAAGAAACATGTTCCCTTTTTTGAGCCAGTTAATTTCCCAACAGCTTGGACATGTGGTAGAGATTGGTGCAGTCAGCGACCAAAAAAATAAGCTCATACACCGTGTATGGGCACATTTAAAAGTTTTCAAGTAAACTAGCGTGACGGTTTTGGAATGTGGGAGGAAACCTGGAGAAACCCACACAATCACAGGGAATAATATACAAATTTGATTCAAAAATCTGTGAGGCAGATGATATTAATCTAAACATGCTGCCTTTCTCAGTGAAGAATAAACTAAAAATGTGTATACTACATCATATGAACACCCAGCAGTATTTTCTCCACCAGTATTTAAAACTGTGATTGATTTTGTCTAATTGTAATCAAAACCATTTGACGTAGGGAATATACGGTGTAATATGACACAAATATAATATTCATTCTTTGATTTTCTGTACCACTTATCCTCACATGTGTATTGGGGGGTGCTTGAGCCTATCCCAGCCAACTATGAGCAGCAGGAGGGACACCTTGAATTGTTTTCCAGCCAATCGCAAGGCACAAGGACAAAAAACAAAATCCAAGGTGGAAAAAAAGACTGAACTAATTTTCAGCCCTTTGCCAAAATAGATTGTTGCCATTAGGTAGAGAATGTCAAGTGAGTCCTTCCGAGTCAGTCATTTTGTTGCCATTCTCCTAGATTCCCCATGGCACGGTGATAACAACAATATAATGACAAACAATGCATCAGGTGTACAGAAATCCCACTCTCCCGAAGCCATGCTGGAATTTGATCTCGGCCTTAATAATGACAGTGCTAATGATGATAATGTGGCTGAGTGATGATGGTACAGTCCCTTGTCAGTGTGTTTCAGTTCTAATTAGAAAGCAAAGCTATAAAGGGGTATCCTACGTGAAGCACAGACAGCAGAAGTTGTTCCTGCCCATGAAAATGGCAGAAAAGTTTACTTTGGGGCAAAGCACATGCGCTCTTTGTCTGCAGAAATAAAAGTGATGCACATCAAGAAGAGACCACTGTGCCCCCTTGTGAATTATGGAAACGCACAATTATGTTTTGAAGCTGATTTGCTGCAACTGCCAGAGAGTGAATTAAATCAGTGCATGGTCCAAAGAAATTTCAAGGCTACCAAAGTATTCTAGAAAGAAATAAAGTAGAAGAATAATGACCTAAACCTCACAGCTGAAAACACACAAGCATGGCAAGGAGCTAAATATTGGACTATTATGAAGTGGCTCTTTCTATGAGCCCTGAAGTAAATCCTATTTAACATCTCTGTAAGGAGCTGAAAAATGCTGTTTGAAGAAAGTCTATCGACCTGAACAACTGGGGTTATTTGCTCATTGAGAGTAGCAGGTGAAAATAACTTTTGAGGGGTGCAGAAGTGCCTCTGAAACCTGAAAAATTTGGATTGCAGGGTTTGGATGGAATATGTAAGGAAATATTCACTGGAGGTCGAGGATACAGCCACTGACCATCTTTCTTCATGAGTTAAAAAAAGAAGTACGAAACAATTCTTATTCATTGGTATATGTGCTTCAATGTAAAATCCAGAAAAAAATCTCATTCAGACCTTTGAAACCTCACTGTTTGCTTCCTCTACTTTGCTTTATTGTTACTTTTAATTGGACCTAAACATATATGGCGCTGCACAAGTTGTCTAATGTATGTTTATTGCTAATTTGCATTTTTGCATTGCGCACTGATTTTCCTGTCACTTGCAGATGTACAGTACATAGGTGATGTGAGGCTAACTTTAGAACCATGTGTTGAATGCTTGTATATACCACATGTTGGATATAGCCGAGATGTGACACATCTGAATTAGAAATAGTGGAGATGTGATACATCTGAATTAGAAATAGTTGAGACACAGTGGTGTGCCTTTTCTAAAAATTGAGTGAACATTGACTCTGCTTTACCAGGAGGACCAACATTTTTTTTAAATTGTACCCATCCACTTTCCTGTTGTATAAATGTTTGTAGGGTATTGTCATGTACTTTTAAATGTGTTTGGATGTTTGTCTGTTTGTGTGTGTCCCTGTTGCTTTTAGTATATGCATCTAGCCTTGGCATAAAAGGCTGGGAGGTTTTGGTCAGAGAGGCTTTGGCTGATGTCAACTGGCTAATGGCCTTGCAGCCCAGTCGCATCACATTGCGATCACTATGCAGTTTTCGCTTTTCTTCTCTGATGTACTCACGCACACTTTGCCTTACAACACCTTATATGTAATACTTTTAGGTTGGTGCAACAACGATATAATTTGGATTAAATTAAGACATGTAATTGTTATTATGTGTTTAATACAACCAACGAACAACAATTTGGTTGCAAAATTAAAAATGTGTGTTTGAGTGCTGGTTGTCCAACACACCAGTAGCTATTTGACCAAGTATTAATAATACAATAAAACAAATTTCTTTTCAGGTTTTGGGAAATCATTTCCAAGTCTATATGTATTTGTTTTATACATTCAAGTCCATTTTAATGCACCTCCCCAAAAAATCTTTAGTAGTTGACTGAAATTAAAGTTTAGTTGACTGGATTTTGTTGCGGACATGTTCTTTTTGTTGTAGTTGTTGAGTATTCTTACACAAAGGCGAGGTGGTGAAGTGACTATTTAAAGCCATGGTACTGCTTTTTTGGCATTGAGCTCCACATCTGTGCCGGAGGTCCTCATTTTGATTGTAAATCGCTCTGACACCAAAACAAACAGACTCCTCTCACGACACCAAACAGGCTTGAAATATTATGGGCATGGCTAATTTGTGGTCAACCAATCTGGCCTCCCTTTCAGTGACCACAGACAGTGTTAATATAAGATGTTGAGGAGAGCAGAGCGTGTCTTTGTGGAGTCTCTGAAAGGAGCTCCCTATCACTGTTGTAGGAAGGTCAGAGCACTCCACAATGATTAGATGTGCTCATCACGTACAATTAAAATTAGCACTCTGTGAGGTGGCATCTGTTGCTAATTGCAGTTGAACAGTTATCAAGTACACCATGGGGAGAAAAAAACAAGTCTAAGTGGAAATAAATAGACTTGGCTTGTGTGAAATTGGACCTGTGAAACACCTGCACATCACATAGGATGATGCTCACGATCAGATTCTGTAAAAATAAATGAATTACTTCAACAATAATTGATCAGGTTTATTTTTCATAGCATCATATTTCATAAAATCATCTGAAATGAAGGCATTTAGACAGAATTAGAAGGATAGATTCATGTACTGTATAAAAGGTTTACAAAAACATTGGCTTACTGTGGCAAGAGAAAAAAACTGATTGAGTTTGGAAAGTGAGTACAAACGGAAGTAGAATTTTTTTTCCACACAAAAGAAATTACATTAAAAAAATAGATGTGCAGCAGTTTTTTGTGTATGTGTAATATACATTACTCTGTGTGCCTCTAAAAGGTGCAAGTTAGCAAGCGGCCAAACATGCATAAATCACATTAATTAGCTATGCAGCTGTGGTCCTTGTGATGCCTCAATGGCTCTAGGACGATTAAAAAAAATCTGTGCCATAATATAAACATAAACAACAAACCTAGATTGCACAACAAAGACCAATTAGTGTTTAGGGTTTGCTAATTTAGGTTTATATTTAGATTAATTATTCTCTTGATGATCTGAGAATTGCCGGTTGATTTAATTTTATCCAAATCAAAGACTCAATTACTAGAGCAAATGCCTCATCCTATACTCTACCTTTTGTCTGGTAGTTTTTTTAATTAACAATTAAAATTCCAGAATCCGATCCTGCATGCCGTTTCTGATTGAAAAGATTTTTCATATTTGACTATTTTGTTAAGAGTATTTTGGCTCCCCAGCCAAGCAACACTTGCTGTATTAAAAAAAATCTGTAAAAATTAAGTTGGCACTCCACTCCTGCTAAACACCAAGAAAAAGAAAGCTGTGGTGGCCCTAGAGACGTGGCTATTTATTGTATTATTATTGGCATAATTCGAAATAAAGTAATATTAGTAACTCAAATCACTAAGCATTTTGCAGTTGGCATCATGCAAGTAACTGCTACTTCCTAAATGCCAGTAAGAAAAGCACATTTTAATAATGTGACAAATTTAACTCAGGAATGTATATCAGGGTAGCTTTGGATTTTATAGTCATATACTGTATGTTTGTGCGGTTGTGTGCATTTGTGTGCTATGGTTATGGTTTTCTTGGTTCCACAGATTAGTGTTCAATAACAGTGTTGCTTTCCAAATGCAGCACATATTTGATCTGTGCTGGTGATGCGTTCTCGCTCCACAAAAATGCTTTCATTGTTCTGGACGGTTGCTTATTTTCGACACTCTAGCCTCTGCTTCCGCTAACAGCTGGATGCCACAAACGTGGGCCACTGAACAAAATGGATGACAAGACAGCTGAGTGGTGACAAGAATGTACTGTTAAGATCCACTCCATTGGTTGACAAGCTAACAAATAGTGATACCAGTTGCTTTGGTGTGTACAGTACTTGACAAACCATGTAAGACAACTAACCTTTCTAAACCTTTGAGCAGAAGCTGATTCAATACCATTGTAGTCTATGGTATACGTACGAGGATGTCAGAGTATCCGTCATTGTGTCTCCTCAACCCTGTAGTTAAATACCTCATTGACCAATGCTGGTTAGGCTCTAAACCAACATTGCCAGTAAACCTAACTGTTTTCTTGGAGCTTTTCTTTTCTTTTCTTTTTTTTACTGCGCTATGCACAAACGCTTACATTTGTTTAGAAAACATGAAATTACTGTAAATGAAAGAGTGAGAGCGAAAAGTAGTTGTTTAAAGTTACAGTCCACCGCATGAAAAACCAGCTGTATATTCAGTTTAAGAAAATGGTAGACCGTCTGGTATAAACACAAAATCATTTTTTAGTTTTTTTATTCAACTCTCACAGTCAGCTGTCATATTTAGAACATACATTGGTTTCACACATCGTGTAACTATTCCACATGGGGGATAAACATGTTTATTTTGAAATTTAATGAAACATGGTGCATCAACTTTTCAACACACACAAGACATTGGGTATTCTTTAAAAGGTCGAGGTCTTTTTTCCTGGAAAGTCAAGATGTGGACTGGAAAAGCTGTAATGGGTGTCAGTTCAAATAAAGTTAAGAGAGCCTTATGCAACAATTACAATTCAATTATTCATTTAATAGTCAGAATATGTCACCTTATTACTATTTTATGATGCCCATACCTTTTTATTTGCTGATATCAATACTTCAAGAGAATTAAAAAATATAGAGAATAATAACATAGTATTTCCTAACACTATGGCACAGACTGTTGTTAAACAGAACACGTAAATTATAGTTATACTGTTTGTTTTTTATTTTTTCTAGAACTGAAAAGGGTGTGATTCATAATTTTGCAAAACCATAGACCTAAATTCAAACAAACAGTATAAATGTCATCAAATCTTGTGCCAAATAAAGCTCATAATATTCTTGCAACCTACGTACCTCTCGAGTTACGCCAACTGCGGTGTCTGTGCTCTAAAAATGTCAGTCACATTGAAGAGGTTAACCCGAGCCCAATAAGAAAGCAGTTGGAATCTCACACAAATAGATGGACTGTATCCGATCCGGGCTCAGCATGTTGTAAGACCATCCCGTTCCAATCTTGCTTCCCTCTGTCACCTCATTAAAAATACAAAGCGTCGAGCAAAGGGCCAGTCCTAAGCAATCTCGTTTAAAGCCGCCAGTGAATGCAGCAGCGTTAATGTCTTTTAATGCCGTTTCATCTGAAAAGCCACATTACAGTCAGATTTAGTAATCTGGTTTTGCCTGTGCTCATCTCTATGATGTCATTATGCAAAACTGACCTTTAAAGCCAGATTAGGGTGGGTTGTGGGAATAGAGAGAGAGAGTTTGGAAAGAAAATTAAGACAAAATGGGAAAAATGCTCCATGGTTGAAGAATCTATCGGCCTTTTTAACGTGCCATCTTCTATGAATCTGGTTGAGATGACAAAATTACTCTTTGGAGTATGATCGGTTCATACCAATATTTCCTTGGTCAATTATCACCAGGCTTATTCTGGAGAGAGGGGAACTTTTTTTCTCCATCTGCATAAATGGCATTCCTTTACCCATTGAAAATAGGTAATTTAACATTTTCAGCAATTGACGGCAAAACTCCTCTGCTCAGTAAATGCATGTTTTTATTTTGGCTGGGATTTGGAAATCGTAATTTTCAAATAAGCTATTTCAATGTCATTTTTATCTTTTTATCAGGCCTAATAGGGTTATAGGAAATTGCAATAGTATGAGTCACCAATGTTTACACAGTTGTAATTTTGCAAATGTTTGAATTTGCCATATTCAAAGAAGTATGTCTCAACTGTTAAGTGCATCTAGGTAACTTCAATTTACCTTTCAAACGCATGTAGTAAATAGACCGTAAAAACATAGAAATTATCATAGATCATGCAGATATTAAATAAAGCTACTCGAATTCCTTCCTTTTTTATGCAGACAAGGTCACAAAAAGTACACAACCTCACATCAGACTGAGTTCAACTTTTTCTGACATGATCACTATAGTATTTTAGCTTGGACAAATTCATCTTACACTTCCTTATCCTGTCATTATCACAAAGTTACAGCATTATCATAATCATTATCTTGTTGACTTCTTCCCGGGAGAGTGCCATAGATGGGTCAGTTCAATGTATCTCTCAGTGGCTTCCCCTTCTTAGTGTGGTATGACTGGGGCTGAGAATGCCAATCCAGGTCCAAAGCTGGTAAGCATGCCAACTTGCTTTGTGTAAAATGGCAAAGTAGAGCAGACAAATGTAAAATTAAGGCAGCTACACTGTTATTTTTTCTGTCAGAGCTTTAGCTATTGAAATTGCCAGGCTTATTATAAATATGCAAATAAAAATTGACTCTCCATAGTCTGTTCCCCATACATTCCTGGGCCATTTGGGAAAGGAAACTGTGTTTAATGAGACATGGTGTGTAAAAACCCAAAGTTGTCAACTAATACAGTGACATTACATTTTTACTCTCACTTCTATCAAACACCCTGTCAGTTTCCCACTGTGAGACGGTGGATGGAGTGACAGCTTGTAGAACAGGAAAACTTCCATGCTCACGGCTTCTGCACCATTCCATCACTAGCCAATGAAGCCCTCATAAAAGTGAGTTATGTGTCGCAAGCGGGGAGGTTCCATATGGCACAAGTGATCCAGAAAGGTAACATGTCGCAAAGGACCCCTAGAGCCCAACAAGTCAGTTTTTACAGGCCACCCCCCTTTCCCATCATTAATTGATTTTAATAGCCAGCTGCAAGGAGGCAGAAAGCTTCCATTCAGTGGTCTGATGGGGATCTCTTCCCAGCCCCCCAGTGAACACTGCCGCACTTAGAGCTGTTTGTTTGCTCTGCCTCCAGTGTGTGTGGCTGCCAGACCGGCTGGGTTACTCTGTTAGACACACACTCAATGTCCCAGCTATTCACTCACTCGATCACTCAAACATTTGTTCATTTACCAGCTCAATAATTTCTTCTCTCAATCATTGGCTCAGTCATTTACACGGTCATTTATTCAGTGCTCACTGCTCACTCAACAAGGGCCATCATACTTAAGAAGAAGGTTCAAAGGAGCAGCTTGGTTTCATATAGCACCTGGCACGTTTGTTGTATTTTGTTGCGGGATTTTAAGAAGAAAACAATACCCAAACAAAGATTAGACTTGCTTCCTAAATCTAGGCAAGGACGTAACCCTTCTATTTTTCAGGTAGCGGGGGTTGATTCTTTGATACAGTCTTTGTCTCGCTCATGCTGCAGACTCAAAGTGAAAAAATACCTCATTTTGCATATTTTTACTTTTACTTTGATTGTTCAGCAATCTGACTGCTGGGGGCGGGGAGGTGGGCTTGCGTGGCGGATGATGAGGAGGGGATAGAGAGGGAGCTGGGCCTGTCATAACTGCATAATACACCCATTACTCCAGTGCAGCAGAATTACCATGGATGGAAATGGGATTTTGAAGATATATGGAATGTAATTATTGTCTACATATATGCATTGCCTTTTTACCCTCAAAAGAATCTTTGTGGTGATACATCCAGGTCCTTGTGATTTGGACATGTGCATTTCCATTTCTTTTTCATAGTCATATTTCCTTGAACCTTAATATGTTTTGTTTTCACTTTTTTTTCCTCCAGAAAAAGAGTGCACGGTCTACTTCCCTTTCAAAGTGATGGTTCCATGCTTCAGCACCTCCAAAGCATATTCTCGCAGGTATGAACTATGTGTGCCAGACATCATCTTTACTATTGGAAGGATACAGGAGTCAATTTGAATAGTGGTTCATCAATTACATCACAACATAAACAAATAAATGTGCAGGATGTAGTGCAACTTCCCATTTATCAATAATATTGCTAGCAGCTTGAAACAAAGACACATACACAAAAAAAAAATTGCGTGATACCAATGTGAACAGTTACTTATTTTTAGCAAAAGGGGTTGAAAAATATTGTCCAAGTCTGTGTTTTAGCGACAACATTTGGATTGTGGAGTTGCCTCGCCTTCTCACGGCAATGATAAAAATAGAAAGAAAAACGCAAACTTTGAATTCCGGGAACACATCGTTTGGAGGGCCCGATCTACAACCGTGTGAATGGAAATAGCAAAAGTCTCTATTTTGCAGCCTTGGGAATTTAGTTTTTATGCTCTTTCCCATTTTGCCGTTTTATCATTTCTATGATGTTTCTATAATTGTGTTGGTGTGCCATGCTTCGTGTTTTCCTTATCTTCATTTTCACTGGTATCTTTGATACTTCTAATTTGATTTTAGCTCGCAATTAGTTTTTTGCCCGTTGCCATATGTGTTTATCATTTTAAGGGGAATTTTTTTAAAGTTTACATCTGCTGTCCTACCCCGCCCCACTTCCCTGCAGTTGCATCTGGACTCCTGCTTCACACTCCACCCATGCAATCATATCTCTATAATGGCCATTTCTTGAACTGTGAAAGCCTCTAGCAAGACCCAAAAACCCCTGAAGGAGCTATTGTGCACTCTCTTGACCAAATCACATATTCAGATTGATCAAATTCAGTCACAGTGCTAAGGTAGCATTTTGAACATATAGTACTTGTTATAACAAACATGGACAGTAATTCACAGGAGTGCTAGAATTTCAATGTTTTATACAGAATACAATGGTACTATGTTCTTTTCGTAGTCTGTGTGTTATTATAACAAGCGTGCAGCTGAAGCATGCAAGAGGACATGAGGAACCTGAAGCAGTATGTATGGTTTTCAGTGTGGTGCACCTTAGGCGAGGGGCCTCTGCAGCCGGTTTTCTTTGGAAAGCACCTGGGTGTGAAAAGAGGGCCTCCCAGTCTGGCCTGAGAGCTTGAGTAAACAGAGGTCCAGCCTACACTGGACTGGACCTTTCCAAACAGAAACCATGAGTCAGCCCTGGGAACCAATCCACCTTCCTCATTTGGGGAGGATCAGCCAAATGCAAGCTGAAAATGAACACACGATAGTGTCTGTGGAGGAAACATGATCTTACAAGAGCAAGTTGCTATTCTTAGGATTGTGTGCTGATTTTAGATCCCATTGCAGAAAACAACTCGTTTGTTTAACATGCTATTTTTGTTTTGAAGAAAAGGTCCCGTAAACAAAGACGGCTGTGACAATTCTATTCTGCGTGGCTCTTTTCCTCAATTTTCTATCAAACAAACGATGCCAACTGAACTAAAAGGCTATGTAAATGATAAAAGAGAATGTTTTTTTGCAGCCGTCTTTATGTCATTGCCTGGTTGAGTAGAAGTCTTTATTGTGACATTCAGGCAACTGGGCTCTGCAGAGAGGGAGGCCTTCCCCTCATTTTTGGTTTGTGTGAGTGGAGAGGAAAAGGCCTCACACTCCAATGAGGAATATTTATCTTTCCAGCTGGTTAGATGTATTAAATGACCATCCAGCAGAGAAGACATTAGGGAGGGAGGAAAATGAGAGTGGCTGGAGAGGGAGGAGAAAGTTTTGTGGAGAAAATGCGCCACAGGGAAAGAGAGAGGGCTGGGACTGGAAAGATGCTTAACATTTCCCACTTAGAGGGAAATAAAACAGCAAGAATGACATTACCTCCCACTGTGGCAAATTTCATTGTGCCTTTGTCTTGCATCAGCACACAAACACGCAGGCAGCAAAACATGGAGAACTAATTAACTTCCTGACATTTACACAAATGTATTTTCAAAGTCAAAGCATATGTTAAATGCAAATCGGCAAACTGTTAAATGCTGAAATGCCTAAAGTTTTTCTCGTCACATTACCACATATACTAGGCGGCATAGTGGGGTATTGGTCAGCACGTCTGTCTCACAGTTCTGAGATCAACGGTACAATCCCCAGTGGGTTACGATACTTCTTGTGTGGCATCTGCATGTTTTCTGGTTTCCTCCCACATCCCAAAAACACGCATTGTAGTCTGGTAGAATAATTTTCTGTAGGTATGAGTGTGAGCATGCATGGTTGTTGTCTCCATTTGCCCTGCAATTAATTGGCTGGCCACCAAGTCAGGGTGTCCCTCAACTGCTAGGATAGGCTCCAGCACCTTTGTGAGAATAATAATAAAATAAATAATTATATGGTCCGTTAGTGCATCAATGGACGGAATTTGTTCTGTATCATTTACTATTTGTTATGTTTATCATTTATTTGATTCTTTAGAACAGGGGTCACCAACTCTTATACTCGAGGGCACCCATGTTGGTTCTGGTTTCTATCCCATCCCGTGATCTTCTGTATAATCAATATGTTGTACTATATTTTCTGAAAGGTTTCAGATTTTGTATCATTTTTCATTGTAGGCAGTTATTAATTGGCTCATTATCATTCCCTTTCATTCAGCAATTGTCCAATTTCTTTCAAAGGGATATACATGGGAATAGCCCTACTAAGCATGTAAACCACATGCAAAGGGGTGTAATGACATCAAAGACCAGCCTCGTGAAATGTGATCCCTGAGTATTCAAAAAGGAATGTTGAATGTGTGGCAGCAATATATATATGCGATTGTGGTTGTGCAAAGTGCAATAAGAGGGGGAGCTGAAGTCATGGAAATTTCCCTCTATAAATGTGAAGCATGACAATGGATTTAAAGCATCAGGGCCGCAGGATTATGGGGATCACATAAATCCCCCATTTTGCCATAATTTTAGCAAACCGCATCAAACTCGGTGTTAGGGGTTAATAATCTAGTTCATCACCTCTTCCCCCTTGTTTTGAACCCAAAGTCAAATCCTTCGCATTAACATCCATAAGTATAAAACCAGTTGCCTACACACACATACGCACTGCTGTGCAAATCCCGTGTCTGTGCACCTGATATCATGGTGCTGTTATAAGCCTTGGCAAGGTGTCATGGCGCAAACATCTACCGCCTCCCTGTAAATACCCAAACATTAACTACCTTAGACCGCGCCTTCCCACAGCCCCAACCCCTGCCAGAACTGCCGCATGTGGGGGAAGTTCTTTTCAGGGGAGCCAAAAATGGATTGACACACTACAACAGACTCAGTGGCCTCCTATAATTCATTCCCTCTTCACCTTATGAGTTCATGTGTACACACTGGCTTCTCAACTCCTGGTCCTTGGCCTGCCTTCATTTTAATGTTTGTTGAATCAACAATCAACACTTTATTCATGGTGCACTTTATTTTCCTAATGTGGAAAGAGCGTTGTGTCACAAGAAGCTCTGCACCCCTCGCTTCTATTAGACGATTCGCGGAGAGAAGGCGGGGATAACGTATAAGTCGACAGGATTTGGAGGCAACAAAGCGTCAGCTAGAAGAAATCCCTCCCAGCCTTGGTGCCCCACCTCAGACCTTCACTGCTCTTTTGCTTCTAGGAGTTAAGTGAGCTAAATTGCCACCCAAGTGATGCGATGTTCATATCCCTTGCTGCTCTACACTTTCCTTGTATCCATTCTATTAGCATCATCAATCATTTTCACTTCATCTACTATTATAATGATTAATGAAGACTATACGTGCTGCAACCAAGGGGTCAAATCGTGTAAAGACAACCTTATTTTCATTTTGACAGTCAAGATTATAGCATTATAGGTCCTGAATCTGCGGAAATCACTTGAATCTGACATTCTAAATTCAACCGTGCACAGTAAGTGTGTCCTGTCCATAATTTGCATTTCAAAGGCAATATCACGGTCATGAGTTTGATGGCTGGTCTTATACAGTAGCCTATAGGATGTTGGGCAGCAAGTAAATCCATGCGATTAATCAGGTATGAAGCTTAAACATAATAATAACCCCTTTTATATTAATGTGCAGCTCATAGCTGGAACAGCTCAAGGAAAGGCCATTTGTCACAGCTCCCCACCTAGTGACAATTAAGCAGTTGCCAATTACCGTAGCCGACACCCCCAACCTCCATTCTCCTGGATAGCAAGTGTAATCACAGTCCTGTCTCCTCTTCTCTTCGTCTTCTGTCTGCTTCTAGGTGATCATGTCTCGAGGCAGTGACTTTCATTTTGGAACTTGAGTGGTATGTTACAAGCAGTCACATGATTTGCAAGCACGTCCAGAAATGACATGTTTGCTTGCCACTTTTAATTTCATAATCATCCCCATGAAGGATTTCAAGGTTCAGATTCCAGAGTTGTTGTTTTGAAATATTTTTGAGGTGAACTTTTCGACTCTTTCATGAAAATAATAGCAAACTGACAGATTGAGTAATTGCAATAGATACCTTATTTGAATTCAGCAGCTTTCAGATTTTTTTTCTTTCCACGAGGGATACTTTAAAAAGCTGTCACGCATGCCATCCACAACCAATGCCCCCTCCTTCGTTTCCCTTTCATTTCTTGTTCTCCTCTTTGTGATATCCTCTAATTTTGCTAGGGCCCAGTTGAATTTGTCGCAGCGCGTGGGCCCGTTTGATTTCATAAAAGCGAATATTTAAGCATAAAAAATTGTTTAATCGTTTCATGTCATTAGGAGATGGATTTCGTTTTTGCATACATCTGCATTTTTGCCTCACAGATGAAACTTAGAAATTATGCAAATGTGGAGGCCCAGGTTATGGCAGAGGTGTTTCTTGTCATCACTTTCGCGGAGCTGGGTGCCAGCAACATCTGGATGTCTTGAGGATGCAGGGAGGAATGAGTTGATGTGTCCTCACTTTTTACATAAAAAAAAATACACCACAACGCCAAACTATACCACTGAATCTACTTGCTTCATGTCCCACCAAATAGCCGTAATGAAAAACCGTCACCACAATTACTGGATTCTGTAATTACCAAGCTCTTCCCCTGTGGATTGGGGGATCCTGTGCTGATAAGTATTGTATAGTGAGTGAATGAAGATATAAAAGGCAACACTGTTCTTTCAACTGTAGCTTCTGCATGTGTTTTTATCAGCTGTTCCTCTACTGTTGCCCACATGAATAAGCACGGCCGCTAATGAGGCAGTAATTAGCAATAGCTCAACGCTTCTTCGCCATTGCTTCTTGCATTTATCGCTCTGCACTGTCATTTTCTCATGCTGCAATTTCAAGCATCAGAGCGAAATTAGTTCCGGCACATTTAAAGTGGGCTTGCAAGGAGGAATACAAATGTGATTTGTGTTTAGTGAAGGTCTCATTCTTTAAATATTTTTGATTGTTCTGCATAATTTTTGTGAAACTAAATAACCTTTGTTGAATGAAGGAGCCGAGGATGCCCATCACACTAACGAATGTGTGGATAGAAATAAATTGGCTCTGGTAGTGTGAAATCCTCAAATTTTGCTACAAAAATGCTCCTTCACACTGAAAATTGTATTGTATTGGTATTCAAAAAATCTGATTTAGGTAACACATCCTGTGGTGTGAACACAGTTTTTTTTTCTCGGACTCAATTCTCTCTTGATCTTGAGTTGATCTCAGTCTTGATTTTGACCATCAATAGTATTGATTTCTGCTTACAGGAAAGTATTGCCTCTTTTTTAGTCGCGGTCTTGGACGCAAAGTTAAATCTGCCAAGGGAATAAGTTAAGCAGAAATGTGGTAAGGTGAAAATCCAGGGACGAGTAATACTTTCTCACTTGGCATAGTTTTCTGATTCTGTGGGAATGCCAAAGGGCATTTGCTGCTAGAGTCTGTCATCTACATTTGACGGACCATGACCGCATAAATATTGATAGAGATGTCAACATTTTTTTTTTGGTTTGCTGTATGCATATAAGGATGGTGAGAAGCATAATTATGATACAAAACTGTGTTGAATGAAAAAGTGAGTGGATTGATGGAACATTACACTCACTGTATTTCTTTATGTATTGAATTATTTTCTACGAGTATGTGAAAGAAATCAGTGCAGAAAGGGACTGGGAATTATATTTGTGTGTGGTTCACCAGTGGCCTTGTTACTGTTCCCTACAATCATGGAAAAGTGACTTTGAATGATTGTGACAAACCATGAGCTTCATACTATATGGTAGTGGCTGAGCAGCATTAGTCTGTTGTAACAAATTAGACAGCAACAGTGCCAAAAGGGCCTGGGCTAAAAATGAGGGTCCTGTAGTGACTTTGCAGAGTGGCACAGCCCTGATGACACTTGGGCCCTGTGGCGGTGAAAGGGGTAATAAATCACGGGCAGTGGCAGTCAGATAAACGGTGTGCTGGAGCTTATTGGGCGGAGGAACTATTGTGACGAGTCCGTGATGGCGACCTGTGTGAATAAGGGTCAGCACTCCATAGAGGCGAACCATAACAGCTCTCTGCGTCTTAATTTACCCTGAAAAGTCATTACAGCAACTCAGCAGGCTTCTTCCTGACCCTGTCCTCCCTTGCCTTGCTCTCCTTCACTCAGAGAGAAAGAGTCGTTCTTCAGGACCTTGATGGCCTTATAGCCAAACTCTGGAATGAGCTCTCCAACAATAATAGTGGGTTCAGTTTGAGAGTCTTTGATGATGGTATCTTGGAACGGAACACCTGTGCTGGTTGTTATATACTTTTGGTCACAGTTTATTTGTTGAAACTGTACTATTTCGTTCACATTTTTTATTTACCATAGTTATGTGTATTGTTGTATTTAACTTACTGAATGCATTTACCAATCTCTTCTTTCTTGAACAGTCTATATTGCGTTAGCTATATTGTCAGTTGTTTAATAAATATTGTATTTTTCGGACTATAGGTCACAACTGAGTATAAGTCACAATAGCCAAAACATGCACAATAAAAGGGAAAAATATTGTTAGAATTCAGTTTTTTGTGTGAATATTTTCAAAAGTTTAAACACTATTTACTGTAACGGTCCATCACATGTACTGGTTAGTAGCCAAATCCAGTTGAACTGAGTAGACAGTTCTCAATATGATATGGCAGTCAATCCTTGTGTGCAAAACTGTACATATGACCCTCACATGCCACTTGAATGACACCTGTCCAATGACAATATAAGATGCCATCTTACCATGAACACCCTACGCAGTTCCACCTCCAATGTCTCCCTCATGCTTCTCTTCTTGCTCCTTTTCTTTTCCAAAGTGGTCCATGTCAGGGCCTCTTCCTTTTCCCATCGTTTCATTTCAAACCTCTCCTCTACCCTCATCTCAACACCTTCCTTCACAGGCGAGCATTTCCTTCCTATAACCTGACTTGTGATTCAATAGCACTGCTGTTTGTGCACTACCTCCCACTGGACAATCACACTGTGTGGCTGAGCGGGTGGGGGATGTAAGGGTTCCATTTTCTATTAGAACAAAACATGCCTGTGGGGCCAGCAGGCGTCAACTGGAAATGCAATCTGGGCCTTTGAGCTGACACCCCAGGTGGGGTAGAGGTGTGGCAGAGGGAGTTGGGGCAACTGTTGTGTGGTGCGACTAGAATGAATGTTATCATCCTCTAGAGAGCTCATGCTGTCTCCCCAGGCCCCTTTCCTCCTTCTAACATGGAAGTTTTGGAGATAAGCAGCCCCAATGACTGGCCTTTCCTAGTGGCCACTGCTGCGCCCCCCAAAATACAATTGAATGCTAATCAAGGAACCAAACCTTTAATATGTACAGTATATTGTACATGTGGTAACATACTACAAGTATATCATTCTATCAACGTCAACAGGAGAAAAAATAAATAAAAAAAAGAGAAAAGACCGAAACATTTACTGTTGGTCTCTGCAGGGACGGTGTGAATGCAGATTGGGAGTTCCTGGACATGCATAATTCACCACACGGGAAATGGAGGATGAGGGTGGAAAGTGAGGGGATAGATGGGATAGAGAGAGGTGGAAGGAGGAAGGGAAGGATGGATGGATGGATGAATGAATGGATGGAGGAAGAGGAAAATGAGCAGTGTGTCTCAGGCAGCGTCAGCGTCTACAGTGAGGAGGTAATTAGGGAGCTGTCACTTGTTCCTGTCAGGCACCACTCCCACTGAAACATCGGATGTGGGTGTGTGTTGGGTTGTTCTTGTGGGGGAGGGTCAAATAGCTTTAAGTGTGCCTGTCTGTCTGTGTGTTTGCGTCAGTGAGAGAGAGAGCGAAAGAGAGAGAGAGAGAGAGAGACAGAGAGAGTGAGACAGAGAGAGAAAGTGTGTGTGTGGATGAAGGAGAGCGAGCATGTTGAATTCAAATGCTTTGGGGAGATAAAGCAAGCAAAGTAACAGGCGTACTGCAATGCAAATGTCATAATAGTTGATGATTATGACTCTGAAGTACATTGCTCAAAGTATTAGAGGAGCTAGAAAGAGGAAAACCTCACCGTCAGGTGTTTGGACAGGTTGTTGTCACAAGGTAATGAATGATATTTGAGGGAAAATACTTACTATAGCATAGGGAGTAGTGGTTAGTGTGACTGTCTTATCATTGAGAGGTTCTCATATTGTCCTCATCCCTTCTCAACTTTGGCTTTTAAAGTGAGCTTTTTAAAAAATTAAATCTCATTAAGTATTATACCCATTTTTAATGTCCATTAATGCGTGTCAAATCAGGATACAACATTACAGCATTCCCATGTGATATTTGGTGTAAAACATAATACATGTGAGCACTATTGACACTAGGCTTCCACAAATATTCTCAGCAGTCAGTGCGTCACTCTCAACTCTGAGCATGCTGATTTACCTCTCCTGCCAAAATAACAATATCCTAATGCTTAAGCAATCTAACTGTCAAATCGGTGTGGACAACGGGAATATATTTGGTAGACTCTTAGGACATAGGATGTAGCAGCGCACTTAGTGCAGGTACGACACACACGCACACCTACACTCACACCCCGGCAATGCATGGGTATTTAAAGCGGTGAATGCCTTTATTATCTACAACCCTCAGGAGACAGTGGCACACCATACGAGTGAATCAGTGTGGGCCCGTCTGTGGAGTTTTCATTGTGACAGCAGCACTCATACCACTCACTGGGTGTTCCAATTAAAACCCACCCCTGCCAGCAGAGCCTCGGCACTCCAACAATACCGGGCTCTCCCACACATACACTCAAGGAGCACGCATGTGCACGCATACACATGTTGCTGACAGACCACAAACACAGTTGGGCTGGCGATGATGGATGATGTGCGTAGCAAGGCTGCTGGTACAGACTTTGGCTAAACAGCTCAGGTCTTCACTAGAGGTTTCTCCACAGGCAGGCGTTGGACTTCTTACTGTCAGGTCCTCCAAACAATTACCTAACTTAGTTCACAGTGGAAAAATATCTCAAGGAACATTGGTACACTGGTAAATATACATCCACGCATGTTCAACAATGTATTTTTGGGTGGCCGTGCAAAACAATGTCTACTGCTGCTGTCATTTTGAGTGTAGTGAAAGGGTGGTTGTAGGTTTTTGCTCCAACCGAGCCAGCCCAGACCTTTAAACCAATTTGGTTTCGGCTGAAACAACCGGCACCTGACTACAAGGTGTTCCCCAGCCATGAAACCTTGCGCCCCTTGCAGTCTTTTGCGGAATAGTTTGGACACCCCTGGTTTGGCGTTAATGCTGTAACACTGCATTATCAGTGGCAGTGATCAATATGTAGTTGACTTTTAGACAACATGAAGTTGTAAATTGACCATGAAATTCCATTCAAACAGAATGGAAACAAATACAAGCCCTTTCCATTAATATGAGCATGATAACAATTTGTTCCATCCTTTATACATTAGTTTAGAAGCTGCCAGCTCTCTGTAAACAAGGCAATGACAGAGTGAGATGTGCCATTTCCCCTGAGTTGGCCCAGAAAAGACTCATTAGGGTACTTCAGAAGTACTTGCACTGCAAGGCACTGGCATCAAACACATCACAAGATCTAATAAATATATTATTTAAGAGCTATGCTCCAATTACTAATTGATTAGAGTCGAGCACCTCATCAATAACACAGAAACGGCTCCCTTCAAGTCAAAATATGCATGATTTATACATGAAAAGGTTTTTAAAGTGATAATTTATCTGCTAATATTGTATAAATTTTTCAAATAATGAAGTATTTAGTCCCAATTTTATAAGTGAATATCTGTGTGTATGTGGGAAGTAGTTCAGGCCAGAGAAATACACACTCTCTCTGGAAATCAATATCAAGGAGGCAGCAACACTTCAGTCAAAGTCAACACATCCAAGCTTGTTTGTTTTTTATTTGCATCCTCACAACTTTATGGGCTACTACATTTATTTTCCTTTGGAAAACATCAGCCAGTTCATCTAGCGTTATAAAAACCATCTGATTTAATTTCACATAATGAGATACCTGTCATTATATTGAATGATTATTTTAAACAAAATCACATACCTGAAAACACGGAGTGAGATTTTTTTCTCAGCTCCAAAGAAAACCCATTATTATCACAATCTCACAATTAAAATCTAAATGTGCAACCATGCATTGATTCCATTAGTCCAGTACGAGGGTGGCAGGTGTGGTAAGAAATAATCGTTCCACCATGTCCAAACTGTATTTTGTCTCCATGACTCAACTGAATAAGCGTATGATTTGAACAAAGTAGTCATTTGGAATGAACACAAGGGGAAGTAATTGTCGTGTGAAAATTATTCTAGTTGTCGGATGCTGTGAATGAAACATTAAAACCTGAAGTTAACTGTGATATTTCAGATGAGGGAGGGACATTAAAAGTAGGAATGTGTCTATGATGCCTATTCTTAGAGTTGCCAGAGCTGAGCTTCACATGCCACGGGGGGTTGTCACTTTCCAATGAAGAGACAGGCCATGCATATGATAAAATCCCCCAGCAGCTACTGCAGTGCCCCACGGATGCTAATGCTAATCACTGCCACTGGTATTGCCTCCCTCCCATCCCCTCAGCCCCCTTGCTCGTAGACTGTCAGCTCACTGAGCAGGCTCCAGACACACACTCGCACCGCAGCAGAATACGCTCTGTCAGTGAGCGCCACCCCGGGAGGGGTGGATAGTGGATCATTTCTGTCCAGCTTAGAACACACACTGCCTGGGATGCCAGCCAGTGTGTGTGTCCTTCTTTCTTGCTTTGTTTATGGGGGGGACTAAGGTTAGGTGTGGACCCAACTTTTGCCTCTTGCGTATGCATCTCTGTTGGCAGATAAATGTAAACCCACATTTTATAATGACACAAATGTGCGATGCTTCTTTAAATATAGGCATATCGTTCATCTGCTAATGAGCAGAGGGAGATGAGCCTGTTGAATATGATAATTTGCTGCTGTATTAACCTTCACAAGATCACTTAGAATGTTGGACTGTTTGTGTGTTTTCAGCACATGCATATTTACTTGTTTCTTTTCAGATTTAATGCCTTGCCTTTCAGTCCCTTGTAAGAGTTTATTTTAGAAAACAACACACAGTTTGAATTTAATTCCACAGAAAGCACAAATAGCCCCTCCTTTTTTTAAATTTCTTATTATAAATACGTTATCTAGAGGTTGAACTCTGAAGAGTGAATTTTGTGGATGACACAGATGCTCCAGTGGTTTGGCGTCCTTGTCTGCAACATGTAGTCAATGTTGGGTGGTTCATATAGATGAGGAGTGACAAGGTCAAGAAGTGAGGAGGTGTCTGTCATAGAAGGCTATGCCTTTGACCTCATGTTCTCATAATAAGGGGTAAGGACTCTGTTCTGTCACTCTTAGGTCAGGTGACAACACGGCAGACATATATTGGCACAATGAGACAACAGAAAAAAGGCACCCATAGTATAATAACGTAAAGAACATGAAATGGTATAAATGGCTCATGCGCTGTTGTACACGAACATTTAGGACTTTGAAGGACTGAATTTGCCAAGTTGCTTTCCTCTAATCTTAAAATTCAAGAGCCCGTAGCCTTATTTAGCACCGTCTTCTGTCCTTTGCAATAACTACGTCCATTTAATATTCGTATTGGCACACATTAAAGTAGTGGCTGAAAAATGGAGGCATGCCATGTGCCCAAAAGTAGCATTAGTCATCAGAGTCATGCTTCACTGCGCAAAATACAATCGCTCATATATTATATTAACTGCCACCCAATGACAATTACAATTGAGATGGAAAGGAATAGATGGGAGCGATTTAATTTAACATCCAATTATTACAAGTTAGCAGCCCTTGATCAATGTGATAAAATTCACAATCAACGTTGCATGTGACACAAGAGGTGGGGGGCTTACATCCATTTAGACGGGAGGGGGAACTTGGGGTACCGAGTTTTAGGAGGGGATTAATACATGTCTCAAATCTTCTGGTATGAGTCGCTTGACACGCTCACATTTTAGGGCGGTGGAAAGAATGTGTAATACAAAATAACAACAGCCTTTATTAGTTAGTGCATTCCCTTTTGTATTTCAACCTGCATCAGCGTGTGGCTACATCATCCTCTAAAGGTTAAACAGACTACAAGTTCATGATATGCAGCCTGTCATTTTGAAGGCGGGAGTATCTTTTACATCCACGGTAGATCAATTCACAACAGGCCTGCCACAGCATCCCAGCATCCATGCTATTGATTATCAGTGCCACAACAATAAACCAATATGACATGTAGCCAAGTTTGTTGCACCACAGGAAAATTAGTCATAAAACCGATGCCAGGGCCGATTAATTGCGCTGTTTACAAGGTGGGGGATCGGAAGATTATTTCCGCTGCTAAAAGGGTTTGGCACGGCCTTGTATATAGCTGCATTGCTTAAGACTGGGGCATATTCTAGGAGGATCATCGTTATACTAGCTAATGAGGCAAATTACGGCGATAAAGTCGATGATCCTGGCTGCAATTATCATGAAGATGAGGAGGAAGTGTGGAATCGGATTCTATTGTTCAGAAGGAAAAAGTGGGAAAGCTGCCAAACTCCACCAAAGTTTATTCTCTTGCATTAACTGGAGGATGGGACTTATATTGATAAGCTTCTGTGAATATAAACTAAAGACAAAGTGCTCAGCTCGTGCATCAAAGCATAGTAGAATCCAGTTAGTAATTAGGTAAATCTGCATATCGCCATTTGCCACTATAAGTATAGTGTAGCAATGTTCAAGACAAAATTCCATTCAGGGTTTGCAGTCATCGTGAAATAATCAAAACAAGGCCGTAAAGTGGTTAAATCCTAATTCAAATATATATGCTAATTTGCCTGGATTAAAATGATTAATCTATGTAAATTATGCATCTCCTTTTAGTGTTGCTCCTGTTGTTGTTGTTTTTCGTTTTTTTGCTTGGTCGATCACGGGGATCAACCAGATAGTGAACGTCCGTATTTCTGTGAGCAGAACCATCATGTCTTATTTATATTTTTCTTTTTTAAATAATCTTCCTAATCATTCTTTTTTTCTATTCCCTTGACTACAGTTTTATTTCCCAACCCTGTATTTTGAGCTTCATGGCTATTTGCTTTTCAATCAGGCCCTAAAAATAACCATCTTTTCCTTTTCTTTCCCCACCCCATCTCCCTCATTTATTCGCATTGGCGTTTCTGGTATACTGGCAGACTTCAGGTCAGTCTATTATCTCATACACAAGAACATTTCCCTTTCTGTTTTCCACCATCACACAAGCCTTACCTTCATTATCCTTGGATCTTCAACGATATTTGGTAGGAACATCATTTTGGAGGAGCTAAATACTCTATAAAAATATGAATGCATTTATACCGTTTTATTATCACCTTTATGGCGTTGGTCATAACTTTTCATATTTCCTCCCCTCTTTAAAGTTATTTGCTCTGTGATGGGTAGAGTGCACATAATTTACTGTATGTTGCAAATTCACTGATCCATTCACACTTATTAGGAAGATAAATCGATCTCCTGTGTGGACATACGTTAGTTTATAGCCACATCCCATTGGTTTCATGCTTTTATTTCCATATGGCTGTGTCACTTAATTCCCTATTGGCAATAATGTGATTCTTCCTCAGAAAAAATGAAAGATCAATATCCTCTCAGGCCTTTGAGTTGAGGAGAAAAAGAGGGGGAAAAGGCCATCCACTTCAACCCTGTTGATATATGTCACTGTAAGATGGTCTCGGTGATAATGAAATAGTTGAGAACGTATATTTTATGAGTCGATGAGTTAGTTTCTATTAGGTTTCCACCATATTCCCTACAGGCCATTGTCAAAGCTAAACTATTAGTGCCTTCTGTAGGTAACATTAACCTTTCTACACAGACTTACCAATCTTTCATCACCATCTTTAGTGTTGCTGACCCGCACATCCAACGTATTGCTTCTCCTCAAAGGCCTTTTAAACATATACATACGTTATAAAAATGATCGGGCACAATGTCCATCACTGGTTGCATTTGTGCCAAACTGGCAATCTCATTAATTGCAACCATAACCTGTCTACAGGGAACTGAATGTGTTCGGTTGCTTTCTGCTCCTGTAAGCATGCATTTGATCCATTCTACCGTAGAAAGAATGTCGACACTGACACTGGGTTAGATGCCTGGAAGATGAGCTGAATGCTCAATGGGACGTGCAGGTGATCAAATGACAGATTTTTCAAAGTGATTCTCATCAGGTGGTGCCCCTAAATCCTATATGCCATTTGAAGTGGGAAAAAAGCAATTCCCAGAAATTGGAGAAAATAGGAATGGTCATTAGGAGGGCTAGACATTCCTTGAACTGAATATGCATATTTTAAACACATAAAAAGGCACACTACGTTAACTCGTTGGCTGTCGTTGACAGTGATTGATGAACGAGATCAGGTCTGAGAATTAACTGACCACACAGTAACTTTGGCATATTACACATAAAACACAGGTAACATTAGCAATCTTCTTATGACTGCAACAAGTTTAATAACATTTAAATAATTAACTACTTAGCTGGTGTTTACTGTACTGTGGTGGCTATACATGATTATTCAGGGAAGCAATCCCAATTTACACGGATTGACATCTATTGTTGGCATTTGCATTGAATGAGTTGTAGAATAGAAAGTTGTTGATTAAAAAATAAGAATAAAAAACTAAATGCTGGACTACGTGCTCTAAAACATAACAAAAAAGGCTAAGAGTGTATTGACATTCATGTTAAGTATTGAAATTAGTTCCAGAATTGGCAATGTTGTGATTCTTATTCATAGAAGTTATTTATTTGACTATTTTTTACTCATTTATATAAGTTCTTGATGTTTCAACATTTTCCTATGAGAGAGTAGGTTACGTACAAGCAGAGGCTTTGTGTACTATGTCTTGAGGTTGATTGTTGTGGTGGAACTCATGGCTGCTGGCCTCCCTAATGAAGGTGTGCGTAATAAAATCAGTGCGGCGGTGTCCTCGTCTGCGTCCCGCCTCTCTCAAACTCCATCTGATTGAAAATGGAACAGCTGTGATGATTTAATTTACATGTTAATAACCAACGGGCCTCCAGAAAATCGTCCAATAAATGCCTTTTTATTACCGGCTCTATCTCCTGCGACGCAGGGGAATGAGTGTGAGAGGGTGTTGGTGTGAGGTGTGAAGAAGAGGTGTGAAGGGGTGGGGGGGTAATTAATTGTTTTAAGTGATTCTATTAAAACAAAAATGATGTGATGGTGTGTGCGCTGTGGACTAGTTGGCATAGAGTAGTGAGTGTTTCTGAGATTGCAGTCATTTGGTGGTGGTGTGTGGAGGGGGTTCTTTTCTTTCTCCACCACGAATTTCATATTAACATCGTCTTATACTCGCCTGGCTTTTCTAGATATCCTGCTTTTGCTTTGGCGGAGGTGTGTAGTGATTAGATGCAGCTATATGAACATGCTGGTTCTATTAAACAAGTGTATTTGATCTTTCACAGTGGGAGGCGTTTTTCTTCCGACACGTTGCCTGATGACACAATAATTTGGGAATGGACTTGTTTTATTGCATGTTATTAGCACCTCCAACCTCATATTTTATTATGATCATCATCATTATGGCTGTCTTTGCAACTCTCTTCATTTGGGACCTCAGAGTTCAATCATTCAGTGGCTTCCATATTGTTTTTTACGCACCAACAATATTTGGTAAGGGAAATGACTACTATGCTGTAACTGGAATGCTGTTGTACTGGATATCAGTTTCCAACATTCCAAAGACATCAGATACTCATACCTTTCAATCAGGACAGAAATGGCAATATATACATGTATTTTTTTGCTTTCTGAGGTACTGCCTATAAAAGTCTATACATCCGTAAAATATACAGGCCTGACCAAAATTCAGTCTAATCCGCCCATGAATAATGGAGGAGTAGCAATTTTAATTCTGCAATTAATGTAATCAATGAACCCTGAGGGGGAAAGCAGCCTCGAGGATCAATGCATACACATGCCTTAAACATACCATATAAATGTAATCTAGACAGTCAAATGAACTGGTAACTCACAAACAGAAGATATCTGATACTGTAATTGACATTTGCTTACAGTGCATCACATTGCCTAGACTTTAACATTTATGGAGAATTGTAATATTTGATCCTCTTAGGTGTCTGTTGTCCTCTGTAATTTAAAAGTCATCTACCCTCCCCTCTCTTCATCCTACCTACCATTTCAAAACCACCCAGGGTAGGATTCCTCCCGGAGCATGGAGAATAGGGGGAGAAAGGAGGGCTGAACTCAAGCTCCCTGTGCTCATCTTTTCCCAGCCCTTTTCATTCTCTGCATCCATTCTCCTCCTCCTCCTTCACATCCCCTCGCTCCTCCCCCCCACGTATCCTCGTCCTCAGAGAGGTGGCCCTGCCACCACGGCTATTCATGTCATTGTCAGCGAAGCCACATGGTCGCGTCTCCTTACTTCTCTTGGGACATGGGAGGGGGGCACAGAGACAGGGCCCGCACTGGGTGGGAAGAGCAATTAAAGAATAGAGGCAAACATATAAAGGAAAAGAACAAAAGGTAAATGAACAAAAGGAATAACAGATTAGGGAGGCGAGAGAAAGTTTAGCGTCCATGGAACTCAAGAGAGAATATTCCCAAGGAATGTACTCAGCAAGCTCAGTGCTGAAATCTTTTAATGATCCAAATACCTCCGAGCTGTTCTACTACCAATCACGTAGAATGCTGCAGGGGAAGAGATATGCGCAAAGCATTTTCATCCTTTTGCTGCGCTCTTTTGCGGAGTAAGTTGGAATTTCATCCAGCATCCTTGTCAGCGCTTTGATCACCAGGTGTTCATTTTATTGACTCGGCTTACTGCTGGTGTGTGACATTAGACAACACAAGTTGACTGGGGTCCTTGCCGCCCTGAGAGATTTGACACAGTCAGAAGCGCAATGCATTTCAGTGCCCTAAGGCCTTGTCACGCCATGAAGGCAAGTCAACCTACAAACAACACCTAAAGCTGTTTACCTTTCAGTTTTAAAGGCAAAGAGATCTGACTGTGACATTGCAGAAAGACTGAGCTACATAACCAAATTTATGCAAATACAATATTGTTTTGTGGGTTGTAAAATGAAAAAAAAATATAAATAAAAAGGAAGAATAAATAAAACAAAACAAAAAAAATTCCCAACTATGTCATGTTCGCAGCTGGGACTGCCAGGGGGAGTAGAGATGCCAACAGATACACTAAAGAAGAAAAAAAACAGACATGGTGGAGAGGGAAGGCAGGTAAACAGAGAGACATGGTGCCTACGTGTCACACATTCCAATACAGGACCCACAAAAGTTCTGGGCTAGTTCCAGGGAAGCGCCAACTTTGGAGGGGGGAAAAGGCCAATGTAACTGGACAATGACGTGAGCTCAGCGTCTGTTGATGGGGAGGGGCCAGGGCCATTGTGGGAAGGGCACCGAGTGGCTCTTAATGCCAGTCATAGTTGTGTTGTATTTGCACGGGCTGCCAATCACCCCAGAAAGGAATGCGGTCGGGTTAGAAAGGTCAAGCAGGCGGAGTTGGGCCTGAGAGTGAACACAGCAAGTCCTGACGCATCAGGGATGATAGGCTGGTGTATGTGGGCGCTGTGTCATTTACTTACTGCTCAGGGGGGGACTCTGCAGAACACAGTCAAGGGGCAATTGTTTATTGTCCAGAAAATTAGTTAAATTGGACAGGCGAAAAGAGATCAAGTGCTGACAAATTTTCTATTTTAATAGCTTAGGAATTTGAATAGATTTGAATTTAAATAGCTTTTCGCAAAGTAGAACTTTTAATTAAGATTGACAGGCTGATGAAATTGAAAAAAATCGCAAACCACTTCCTGAGTCATGGAGAATAATGTCATGTAATTTCCCCTCCTTCGGGTGCATTTTATTTTGAGTATGCAACACAAAAATCGCCATTCAAAAGCTGATTCTCTACTTGCATAAAATCCATTAATTTGCTGCTACCAACACTCAAAACTTTAGTGTCATTCACATAGTAATTTGATGAGATATAGTTTCTTGGGTTCAGAATTGTTTGGGTTTTTTTTGTTCTTTTTTGCCCAAAGACAAGTTCTGTTACCTCACCTGCAGTTCAGATATCAAGAAACAAGACTTGGACTTTTGGGAGTCGAGACTGGGACAAGACCAAGTCCCTTTAAAATGTATCGTGCTTGGTCTTGGGATTGGGTTACAACACTATCACATTATTTGAAAAATTAAACAAAATAAATAAAGTAGAGGCTCAAGGATAGCATGGAAACTTTTGTCCAAGGCAATTCTCTCACTCTAGTGGCTTGAAAGAAATGAACAAACAAACGAGCGTAAAGGGTGCAGTCTAGTCCGGCAGTTTGCGCCACGGACAGAACTGTGCTTGGTGCCCTTCGGCTATCTGATGAAAGCCGCTCATGTGTTGGCAGGCCACTGCAATTCACCACGGCAAAGACAGTGTCTGCTCATGTGTGAAGAACTCAAGCTGAACAGCAGGTGGAGGTATGGCCTATTTCCCCTCTTAATAGTGCTGTTGCTTCGAGGTAGATTTTTGTTTAAAATCCATGTGACATCAACAGAGTTGATACCTTAGGCGAAAACAGAACGTGTGGCAAAATACTGAATAAGCGATATGATTCCTGTGAGGCTGATGTGTCCCTATTGAAAAGAATATCAACAAACACTGCAATTACTTAAGTAATACTCGTATTCAATCAAACATCTCAATGTCCTCTTTTTTTTAGCATTTGGCAACATAAGTGCCCCCTGTTTGGGTTTTTATTGACATAAATTGAACCCTCTCTCCCAAGAACCTATGCTGCTACTGCACCGCTTTTTGGCCAACCACAAAGTGGAAATGTTGGCTCCCCCCTTCTTCAAAATGTCATCCTTTTTAAATTAAAGCTACAAAACAACCCTGAACCCTGGCGCTTGAAAAATATACAGACATGTTATCCTTTACATTGAAAAATACACACCCTATCAGCGAATGTTTGGAAAGAGAGGTGAGGGAAGGAGGGGAAAAAAAAGAAAGGGAGCAGACTGTCTCTTATTGACTCAGCGGGCTCTGCGCCACGCAATTAGTCCCAACTACGAGCAGAGGGAGAGGTGGGGGTATAGTGAGATAACCCAAAAAATAAAAAGCTGTCTGTGGAAAATTTGGAGCACTTCCCAAAATACACAAACTTTCCCGACGAGCACATTTCTTAGGTATGTTGTAATCTCATATGGCTGTCCTTTCTGGAGCCCCTCCGCGAGACTTCTCTCCGCTCAGCTTTCCAATCTCCCCAGACCTCACTAGTGTCTACTTGAGTTTGGCCTAGTCTCAGACCCCCAGCCCTTGCCTCCACAAAATCCCCTTCCAAAACCCACTGTCCACACATGGCAGTCATTAGCCAACACTCATACAGAGCAACATTATACCACCAATTGCAGCCTTGCATGAAATTTCGATCACTTAAAACCATCTTAGAGAGGCAGCATCCACTTTTCTACTCAAAAACCCTTTTCTCGCTCATTGGAATGGGAATTAACTTATCTCTTCTACACCTGCACTGCTTCATTGTACTGGAATAACAAAAATAAATGGGGATCAGCACTCTTAATGAGCAGTCTTGAAATAAAGCACGCAGTGGAAAAACACAATGCAACATGCTTGATTGAGAATGTGTCTAGGCAATTTGATGGTTAGTTAAACAGTTAAGTATTCGGTGTCATATTTGTAGAACTGCAAAACAAGCATCAAGGTGCTTGCATGTGGTGTATAACTAACTCAAAGATTAAACAGAGGACGGAGTTTAAATCTCTGAATCTGGGCCAATGAAGATGGAAAAAGCAGAAAAAAATGCGTAAAAAAAGACCAATTGGTCTCACTCATAAAATGTGATTAAGGCAACACAAGTGGTGGCATGTCTACTATTTTTTTTTTGCCATTCACCTCACTCTACCGGCTAATTAGAGAAGCTTTTACTTTTACGGCTGAGTTGAAAGTCATAAAATTAACACATTTTGCAAAACAGCAGAACCAAACTCAAAATGTGGTGAGAGTTTAACAAGCGTCTCCTGGGAGAGGCGTTTGTTTCACATCGAGGAAAGTCTCAACAGGCTGCTGATTGCCGTTTGCAGGACAGGGGGAGTATGAGGGGGGGAAGAGGATATGCCTGGATATGAGGGAAGACAAAAAGTGTGGCAAAGGAAAGGAATGATTAGTGTTCCACGTGGAGCTGTTTATCCTAAGGAGCGCGGGGAGAGGAGATAAAACTCTCAAGGGCCCCACGCGGCCCCTCGTACAGACCCCGTGCCAAGGGAACTGCTTTCCCTGCCTTGTGCCCAGCAGATGAATAGGATTTAAGCAAAGTAGAAGATTTTCTTGCACCCTTTCATTCACATTCATTCTCTATCAAAAGTAACTATTTCACTATAAACCAACATAATAAGATGAGCTTGAGGAAAATAGTATGTTTGAAAGTATGTTCAATAGAAAAGACGGTCTATAGTTCTGACATGAGCAATGTGGATATAATTATCTTTTCTCTTTTAATGTTACTGTCGTGAAATCAAAATTCATCCAAATCTAATTACTCTGCTAAATTGGCCTGGGGATTTTGCAAATAAACATTGTAACTTTTTGGTAGGTCTTTATGGCTCAGTACACATGGGAATCACAAGAAGGGGAATTTAAAATGATAAATAAGTACAGTGACATTTAATCATCGCATATTTACATTAGAATTAACAACCAGCTTATCTGCCTTTAACCTGCTTGCACATGATTGGACCAACGCCCTCAGTATTGCATCCAATATTCAGCCGTTGTTTGGACCATTCAATCCCCCCCCTCCCCTTTCCCCTCATTTTATTTTCCTTGTGCAGCTGCATATTAAAAGGCACGACGTCGTTTTGGAATGCTGGTTTCTATTTTTGAAATGTTCTGAAACGATGTTTGCATACATTTGCATAGCCAAGTGCAAATTGAGCCATGAATATGCAAATGCAAAGATGATGTCTGTGGCAGCCTCCGCTCTGCCAGGTTTAAAGAAGAACTCACACACACACACACACACACACATCTATAAAGTCTCACCCCTTCCATCTATATTATGCTTGAAGCTGTTTATTCTTTTAAAACAGGGTTTTAGAAATCATTTGTTTTGTTGTATTGCCCCATTAAGTGTTTGTTTTCCTTCTGGTGTCTTCCCATGCCTTCCATTGCCTCATTAAGGTGTGAGATAGGGCCACACTGTCGCATAAAAGGTCGTCCAACTGACACCGAGCCCAGACGTCATCTCATGCTCTGTGCAGCTGACCCCTCAAAATAAAGTCTGACTTAATTTGTTTACTATATCGTGGGCACTCAGTGTGGCTCCCACTCCCTTTTCCCTTCCATCCCTCGCTCTCCTTCGTTTAACCTCCAAGCCATTAAAAGCATTTGACATGTGAGTTTTAAATAGAATTGTTGGGAGCATTAAGTCAGTTTCATGCACTTGGGTTGGTGCTGGCAGTAATAAAGGAGAAAGGATAATGCTTCATACTGTAAGTCATATTGGCCCTGCAGGTCCAATAGAGTTGTTGATCTTGAGCCACTTTATTTGCTGCCAAAAGTGTTTACAGTTATTGCTTTTTACAACGCAGAGGCAATCATTCATCTTCAAGCTGGCAGGTCATATTTAATCATGCATTACTGCAGTAAGCAATACGTTCAATATGTTTAACATCATCAGTGATTAGACTAACTCATTTGTGCATTTAGAACCTTTTGCTGAAAAATTATCCACTTGTGCATAAGTTTAATGAACGACTTCCTCTACATCGCTAGATTCGCACTAGTGGACCTCTGATTAAATTAGACATTTCTAATCCCGTATACTTCGTTTAATGGCTTAAAACGTTTCAGTTTGTAGCTCATTGTGGTTAAGTCTACAACCATTATCGGATAACCTCGGAAACAACGGCTAAATTAGCCGGAGAAAGAAAGCGCTATTAAGGACAGACAAATGAACAATAGTAGCTGTGTTGTTGGTAACATTTATCTTTACTGGTTAGCTTAGGCTAGTGTGACACCTTTGAGGTTTTTCTTATAATTCTACGCTCCGTTTCAAATCGCAGTGGGGATCCCAAATAAAGCCGACTCAGTCTGTCCATGTACTCTAGAGAAATTATGCAAATCAAGGGAAAACAAAAAAAAAGAGCCTTATCATAACGTGCCATTCCCTTGAGCTCCAGATTAAAAACTCAGTCATTTGTTAAATATTTGACACATCTATACTTCAGATTTTCGCCTCAGGATTTTATACCAATTTGTGTGGGAGAAATGCCCCTCACCACCCTCTATTGATGTTGGCACAGTCAACTTGGAACACTTACACAAAGCCAGACAAAATGCAGAAAAATTCAACAATAGTAGTCTGCAATGGAGTGTAAGAGTGGGCATGATGTTAATGTCATTTTTTAAAACAAATTGGCATAAAACAATTCCCATAGCAGTGTCAAGTTTCACTACATGCAACAAAAACAGGCGATTGTGTGGTGTGTGAAACATGAGGCAATGTTAGTATTCTTGGTTTTTATCTAAAATAATGTATCGCCACCAGAAATTTTCCAAAATCGATAGTCACATAAATGAATCAGATTACCATTAAGCAAAACAGTGCTGGAATTGTTGCGATTCTCCATTAAAAAAAGATACTTTGACTACTAATTTGTGGTTGATTCACTAAACTTTAATAGTTTTGATCATTATCAAAGGTACTCTATATAAAAAAGGAGTGACTGACCAAGCCACACATAAACAAACTAAATCCAAAAGTATAACCACCACCCTTAAATCCCCTTCCAAATACCTTGTTTGTACAGTCGATATTATATGCTGATACAAGCCACTGCTATTTGAAAAAAAAACTGGAACAGATTCAGAAAGGATGTGAGGAAACACATGAGAAGTAATGCAGCAGGGCGCAAAGCCATGATGTGGACTGAAAATAATTCACATGGGACAAAGCAGCTTTACGGCTTCATTCCTGGATAAGAATAAAAGAAGGGGTTAGCTTTGTGAGGGAAATTATTGAAGAAGAGGGAGCAACATAATTAGATGATCACAAACTGTACCCGCAGCTCAGTTTTCACTCCGTGGTCCAAATTATAAACCGTCATATTTTTAAAGTCACGCTGACATTCTTTCGTTCCCGGCAGCTGCCAAAAACAACCAAGGCCAGGCTTGTCTTGGCATGGGATCAAAAAGAAGGACTTTGCTGTAGTCACACAGCAACTGAAAACATTTACACAGCTGGGACCCTCCAACCATGAGGCTGCCCTACCCTGCCGCAACGAACAACGATGAGACAGAGCTAGACACTGGGAGGGTTTAGGGGTGCAGGTGGTCTAAGGGGTTAATGATGGAGCATAGGATAATATAATCTGCTGACCTCCTCATCCCTAACCCTGTGATTGCGTTCAATTGGACTGAAACACGATATTCACACAAATTTGAACATAAATATACTCTTCGGAAAGTTTAACTTCAGAAATAATGCTCATATCCCGCTTTGAATGTTTTTTTTCTTTATTTTTGCATAAATCTTACTGCTCTGGTGTTCCCATTATCTGTTTGCGCTTCTGCGTTGTTTTTCTTTCCCTGGTCTTTTAAGCATGGGAGTAGTAAGGGAAAGACCCTACTAGACTATGGCTTTATAGTCACTAATGCCTCAGCCAGGATTTTAATTATCCTTTACTAGTGTTACTCGTCACTATGGCGGCTTTCTTTGTTCTGCCCATTGTTCCCTTCATTCTATCTGCAGTGGATAAAAATATAGATTCAACACTTTAGTTTTAGCTCCAGTTATTTATTCATTTATGCTGAACTCAAAGACCCAAGACTTTTAAAGTACACAAGATTTATTTCTCTCAAAATATTGTCAATTCTGTATTAATCCTTCCACAGTGTCATATCAGAATGTCAATATACCTAGAGACAAAAAGATTATTGAAGAGATAAGCTTTAGCCTGCGCACACTACAGGGCCATTCTAACAAGGGCCGTTTTATATTATTGGCGACAGAATCCATTATTTTTCTGAGCATTATTGTCAGCCTCTGGTGGGATAAATTGTTCAAGTACAGCAGTCCTAAGAAAGTGAACTTGCATCTTGCCTTTTAGTAGACAGCATTCATTTACTCACCTTCCATTCTGCTTATCCTCACAAGAGTTGCGGGGGTGGTGTGGCCTATCCCAGCCAACCACTGGCGGTGGATGGGGGACACCCCAAATTGGCAAGGCACAATGAAATGAGCGATTACTCACGCTCTTGATCACACTGCCACCTAAGTGGGAACCCAAAGTCAGGCGGAAGAACAACCGCAAGATTGGGTGGCCCAAATAGCAGAACTTAACAGAATATAAAGTCAAATTATTTTGGGCGTCACTGTTGTACCCTGAAAAGCTGAAAACAGTGCAATTTTGCTGAACATTTTTCAACTATGTCACAAGTTTTATGTGAGATTCAGCCACATTTGACGTAGCCATCAAATATCCCCATAACATTTAGTATGTGAGCTTAATTGAAACCACACTTTTTAGCAACTCCTAGTTGGGTGTATGTAAAAGAAGGTGATTATGGATAATTCATCGCTAGGTTGCGTGGCTACATTAACAACAGGACCTAAAAAACAAACATGTGACTCAACATGGTCTCGGCCGTGTCAAAAATGATATCACAACAAAATGGTATGGGGTAGAGCGCATTTCCACAGCATATAAACAGCAGCAGTGCTCCATTGCGACCATGACTCACAAAGCTTTATGATGGCATTTGCAATCGGGATCGTAACGACTTTTTTTTTTCCTGCGGTCTTAAAGTCCAAGAGTCAGAAGTGATTTATACGATCCATTAATTGAGCCACGTATTTAGTTGTGGGGACCTGATGACGTCAGTGTCACTTATACGTCGATGGAGGACGATTTCAGCACCCAAAATGGTGACTGTATTCTTCCATTCAATTCAAGAGGACTTTTTAAACTTGATAATGGCACCATAGTACAATATTTTCAATAATTGTCCTCAAAATATTTTGCTCTCAAAGTTGTGGTTTAACCTCATAAAAGAATCGTGAAAAGTCATGTTTGTTAACAAAGTGTACATACCAGATGAGCCCCTCTCAGAATTCATATCATCATAAAGATTCCAGGTGTTGGTGTTAACTTCATTTATAGAATGATTCAAACCCCTCACTTTCTTGTTTTGCTACATATTTGGAAACCATTAGAAGGAAATCCAATATTGTTTTACTCTGGCTCTCTTCCCCGGTCAACAGTTTAACAACATAGGCGGTAGACATGCGTACGTACACCTGTTAAGATCAGTGCTCAATGTTATGGAGCTCCAGACCAAAAGTTTCAGCAAATCAAGAATATACAAGTTGGGTTTATGGATATTCTGCACATTTGATTACTTCAACACATGGTGGTTATTCTCTAAGGTCATGCAAGGGGATATAGGATATACATACATATAGGTGGATTAGAACCATGCCTTGAAGCACTCTTGCTATTTGCTCCCATCTATGAGACCTAACAAGAAGTGCTATGTAGAATGACTTGGTTTCCAAGTTCTGAATCCCTTCCAGGTGTAGTTGAGAAGGTGAGGGTGGGCTTTTGCATGAGAAACCAAGAATTCCAATGTTTTATCTGTTGTTGGATGGTGAAAGAAAGAGAAGAGCAGGGCTACAAACTTGCGTTTATATTTTATATTCTTTTCCCTTGGTAATTTTAAGAGCGCAGAGGAACATTGATCACTCTCCCATTCCAAGAGAGCAAGCAATGGACATCACATCACAGAGAACACACTCACACACACAAAACTATTAAACGCCATTTCCAAAGTGGGTATGTGTGTATAACCATTTACAGCTATGGAAACTAGAGAAGAAGTGGGTGGGTTCTTCTTCTAAGTAGAACCAGATTTGATTTTTAAGCACACCCTTTCATTTATGCCCAATGTTCCCCTGAAAGCTGCTCCTGTAAAAACCATTCCTCAGTGAAAGGTAGACATGCGTACTGACACGGCGGTGACCTATTTCTTCAAACACCTTATAATTTCCCCCAATCCTCCTTTGCCACTGTTGATATTACTAAATGTGAACTTTGTCACGCAAAGACAATGATAACATCTCCACACTGTTGACCACCAGACAGCATGAAGTGATGTCTACATTTTTTTGTATTTTTAATGTGGCTGTAACCTTTATTTGTTTGATTATTGTTTTATTTTAATGAAACCACTTCATAAACAGGTATGCTTTGGTCATTAAAACATGTTTAAGCATAATATAATTGTTACGATCGCCGCCGCGTAGTGCGAGGCGATCGGAGGGGAAGTTGAACCCAGATGCAGAGTCGCCGAAGGAATGGAAAGGTGAGGCAGGTCTGTAGCTCTTGTAGGTTGATTTATTGAACGGGGTAACATAACTTCAACAACTTAGCTTGACCACTCATTACAAACGAAAACAACATGCGGCGGGGCGTCACGGAATCAGCAATGACTACGAGGATTACAGGAAACGAAACCAGAACTAAACCAGTACTACACCAAGACGAAACCAGACGATCCAACGGCGTCCACAGAAAATCACAATGCTTAAATACCAAAAATAATCCAATCACGTAATTAGCCACGGCTGATAACTACCGTGACGTCATGTCAGGAGAGGCGATCCAGCGACTCCTGGCAATAATAGGCATTAAGAATGGATGTTTTAAGTATTTTCCATGTAGATTTTGCCAACAGGTTTATTGATGGTGCGATTAAAATTCTTCTAAAGATTCTTGAAATGTCGCTTTAACATATTTTTTTTGTTTCCAGTTAAAACTGATGTTATTATATATAAAACAACCAAACTGCATTTTAACACCCTTTTCTGTACATCACCAGGTTCACCTTTGGCGGAGACAATACGGAATGATAATGAAGATAGTTGAAAAGGCCATCACTGTAATTGTGGTAAGTATCTGATTGTTACAATGGTTACAAGTTATGTGGTGGGTAATAAAGCCAGAGTGCATTTAGCTCCAAATCACGGAGAAGAGACATGCTGAGCCGTCTGACACTGGCAGAAAGGACTGCTCAATTAGGAACAGATTTAAGATGAGAGTGTTGATTCCCCAGCCCAATTAATTAGAACTAGAAGAGAGCTGCGGCAGCCAGAGAGCAAAGGAGAGATTTGGCTAGAAAGAGCCCATCAGGGACTCAATCTTCCACTCTGTTCTATTTTCCCTCTTCTCCATTCAATGCACTGCATCCCTGGTTGTTTGACACATTGTTTTTTCAACTCCCTGTTTCCCTTACTCCCCTTATACCCATTTCTCTAAGTAATGTATTATTTATTTGCTAAACATGCAAACCATGCACTCAATAATGAAAATAAATATTTGGCATACTACAAAAACTACAAAATAGTCAGATGCATAGCACACACACGGAAAAAGTCCCAGAGAGCATAATGTTTTTTTGTCCTAATTTAAAAGGGCTTTTAGATGAATATGTCAAGCTATTTCAAGGATCAGGAATTACAGGCCACTTTTCACCTCATTTTTAAGACCCGAGCACCCCATAGAACGCCACCACCCCCCAGAACGCCACCACCGTTAGAAATCAATCAGCGCCACAGGGTCCCGCGGCACACGGCACCAGGAGATGGACGTCCCCATCTTCTCTCAGTAAACCCCTTTACCTCTAGCCTGATTTTCTGATTGAGTTTTGCTGGCATCTGTTTTTGAAATCAATAAGATAATTTGAAGAGACTTCTTTCTTTAAAAAAAGTTATCAAAGAGTGGCGTTTCAAGTTATTTTGATGAAATATTCTATATTTACCATACCTGCAGTATTTGATTCCTCTGAGTGCCTTGATTGTACTACATCAGTAATCAAGTATTTTTTTCCATAATCCGTCTTCTCAGGATGTTTTTAGAAGTGTTTTGGGAGATCTTTTATCGTCAGCATTTTCCAACAAACGAGCTTACATCTGTCAGTAAAAATATGATGCACATTTTTAAGAAATTGTATTTTGTGACAGTGCAGTTTTTGACTTTAACTTTTGAAGGAAAGCTGGCCATGGTATGTGTTTGGATTGCGTTAATATTTACATCACCACTACTTTGTTCCTTATGTTTCCTCATTTGCAGTTCTTGTCTTTTTTGTCGATTATTTTCTTCTTCACCCGTCTTCAGATTCTCTCAGATAAAATCGTACTAAACCAAAAACTCACTCAATTAACAAGGACACCCCATTAAGCATCCTTAAAGCATTCATCTGCTGGATGTCTCAAGATGATATAATACATGACTGAAAAATTACAGGTATATTTACATATATTGGACTGACAATGCTATACCTATTATATTGTAAAATTCAGGGTTTCAGAAATTGTGGCTATAATAAGTTACATTGTATCTCTGAGAAGTCTTGACGTATCTGAGCTCATCAGTAGGATGCAACCCAATTTATATTTGCAGACTTAAATGAGGTATATCTCCAGTGGTTTGTAAATACGATAGGGGTGTGAATATATAGTGTCTGAGTCCCTGACCCTGTCGACTTTAATGTGATACAACGCCATTACTGCGGCATCACACAAGCCATCTATAAAGGCGGCAAAAGTTCAGTATCGCATGCTCGAGCCAAAGCTCATCAAATTACTTTGGTTGGAGGGAGGAAACCAAAATCCAATCAATAGATGGGAGGGCCATCCCTCACTGGGTCGTATGAATTTTTGATGCCCGTGCTTTAGCTCAAGACTATCAATTATGAGATAAACAGGGTCTAGGTGATTGTTGTCATGGTGTGCAGCGCTTCTATCCAATTAGATCTCACACCGACTAATGTGTTAATATCTTACATAATTGGAGTTGGGGGCTATTTTTTCCCACTCTCAAATGTCAGGCAGAGTACACCATTAGCACAATCTTATCTAGACAGACAAACGAATACACAGTAAATATATGGGTATTTTGGAGATTGCATAATTAAAAAATCCATATAGGTGGTGTAGAGGACTATTTTCTGCTTGTTTCTCTCATTATAAATGGCAAATAGGACATGAAATCATTCACATGAATGTTACACGTATATGCTGTTGTATATCAATCTTCCTTATAGCTTATAAACACTGTGATTATGTCGAGAGGCAAAAAAGAAAATTAAAGTTGAAAACCAAGAAATCCAAATTTTAAAACATAAGAAAAAATAAGTGGGGTCAATGATAAAAATTAAAGAATTTATGGAAAATACTGACATAAAGAAACATGTAATTATAACTGAAAACTAAGTTAATATTGAATTTTTCATCACCAACATATTGGGTGGGTTGTAGCTCAACCAACTATTGGCAACAAGCGGGGGACACCCTGAATTGGTTGTCAGCTGATATTCAATTGTGTTTTGTAATATTAGTATGTTATTGAAGTATGTTAACAGCCTATATCTGTTTCAGTGTCAATAGATTATTTGGATTACGTAACTTTTTATTTTTAACAATGCCATCATTTAATTTCAACGCACAAAAATTGGCATCAGTGTTTTGAATTCCTGGAATATTTACTAGAATACACAAAGCAAAGCCTAAAAGTAACAAATAGAACAATGGCTCAAAAAAAATGGCTTAGAAGAAAACAGGAAGACGGCGAGAACAGCAAGGGATGAGACGGCTGCCTGGAAAGACGATTAGTATTCATGTGGTGTGGTGCTCCAGAGAGGATTAATGGACTCTGATGCCTAATATCCTGGAGAACAATTAATTTGCCCACAGTTTTGTCATGGTTGAAAGTCAAATGCTGGAACAGATCGATGCGAACAGCCGCCAGTGAAATCGCGGCAGCCCCTTCTGCTGGGCGCAGAATTTTAATTTCATCATCATCATTTTAGCCGGCTGCCACCCTCCACGAAGCTGTCCCTGACATGGCTGAGAGGTTCGCCTCATCTCGACAAGCGTGGCGCAGACGCACAAAAACACACGCACGCACACACACACACACACACACACACACACACACACACACACACACACACACACACACACACGTCACTGCATTGAGGCTTACAGATAGAATGCATTAAGTAAGTCTAAACTAAATATATCTTCTTTAAAGTTATGTTTTAAAATGAAATTCATATTGTGCGTTTAGGAAATTTTATAGTACAGGTTCCGATACTACAGCAGTTTAAAAAATGGCTATAAAAATGAAATTTTAGTGTTAGAATGACAGGTAACCTCATTACCTAATATTTTGTTCATCATATAGTTTGCTAAATCAGAGGATTAGAAATAGTGGAAACATCTCTCAGTATTATGCTTTGGTGCTTTATAGAATTTTTAAATAAAGCCAAAGAAATTGAATGAACTATAAATTGTACATGATTCTCTTTATAGAGGCATATGTAGCTTTTCAATTTTACTTTATGGTACTATAGTCAGTCATGAAAATTCAATGTGGATGTTTATCAGATTTGGAAATTCTCCATCGTTTGGATGCTCTATTCATTGCTATGGACGGTATACTCATTTTATCTAAAAGAAAATTTTACCACTATCCGACAGCTGTTTTGCATTCATGTTATATTTTTTGGGGTAAAAAACATTTGCATCTCTTCCAACTCAACATCACTTTCCACCTTGATACAGCATACTCAAACAATTTATGTAATTTCCCCCTAAAGTTGTGTGATTAAAATTCTCACCAATATCAATAAGATGTAGAGAACAGGTAAATTCCAAATCATCTTGACTAAAATAACCATGTTAAAATATTGGGCCCAAGTCACTGCTCCTTTTGTAGGATCAACCCTCAGTTTTACTGCCAATAGCTGTGAACAAAAACAATGTAACCATCTCCAATTCATCTGAGGACCTGCCTGGGTAATAATAGTAACCAGCGGTCTATGCTAATAACATCAGGAACACAATCACATGCCAACATAACCATCAGCAACACAGCGGTGATTGCCACGCATCACTACACCGTCATCAGTGGCGGTAAATATTTCATTAGGGATGCAGATGTGTCAATTAAAGATACGTAGAAGCATAGATGGGTCCCTCATCTGCGTTCCTGCTTTATTTGACACTTATTTTCTCTTCCCTAGCTCCAGGATATTCTTATTAGCACATTAATACAACGCAATTGCCAGAGACACGACACACCCGAGTGGAAGCCGAATGGGAAAAGATGTGTTTTTGACAGACTTGTGTCCCCCCTTCATGCGGGTGAGTAGATATAAAGTCCTTTCATTAGTTTATAAATATCAGGGTAAGGTCAAATAACAGCTTTTATATTCAAATCTTTCAAATGACTACAATGAAGCTGACTGTCCACTTATTTAGGAACATGCAAGCAATATGCTCATTCTCATCGTATGAGTCCTGGTATTAAACTCATGCCTTTTGTCGGGGTGAGCCTCAGCAGGGGAGGGAAAAAAAATAGACATCATTCTATGAATTATTAAAGACACTGGCACTAATTTATTTAATGAATTAGAAAGAGTCCAGTGGGGGGTATTTCAATAATGGCACACTGTTAGTAGTGTTTTAATAAGGATGGCACACACTGATTGGGTAATTACATCTCAGCTCTTCCCATGCTGCCTCACTCTGAGACCGCAAAAGGCGGAAGCACTATGACATTAGTTTGCTTGCACCGTAATTTTATCATCAAATACAGACTTGGCATGACATGAACTCTTTCTCATTGCCCTTTCATCACATGCAGAATTGGGTTTTATTGCAGAACAAATTTATCTTTGCAAAAGTATAATTGATTATGAACTAGTCTGTTAGTAAGCACTCTTTTCATATATAATGTCTGAAAGGGAGTATATCATTGCATTGTAATTTCAGGAATTGCACATTATATTGCTTACTAGTGGTCCTAAGAACCCCAAAAGCCATTTAATGTAGGGAGGCTTCAATGTGTAATCTCACATGGAACATGCAAACTAATCAACAGAGTCCATACTAGAGAGAAAAGGGCAAATAAATAGACCATAAAGACAAGGTATCAAGGAAAATTGTCAACAGCAAAATGCCTCACTCTGGTCTGAGTTGTTTTGGGGTTTTTAAATCCGCAATAAAGCCCACAGTCATTGTTCAGTTGTTGTCATACATTTAATATCTCCAAAGGCTTCATCAAGAAACACAGAATAAAAAGGGTAAACGAAAAAAAATGAGACTGTGAGCAAAAGAGAGAGAGTGCGAGAGAAGCGTTTTGGCCTGTAATGGGACTGGATCCCAATCAATAGAGACGCTCCTCGGGCCATTCGTAGGCGTAATGACTTTAGGTTTCTCAATAATTAAGATATTGTCACTGTGCTGACTGCAGGGTCAGCCAATCATTAACCCCATGTTAAATATGCCTTTGTTTTAATTGCTTTGCTTTGGCTCCTCCAGATATGCAGGGATGAAAATTAAAGAGGCAGCAACCTTTTTTTCCGTCGGATGCATGTATGAGTCAGAGAGAGAGAGAGATAGCAGAGAGCAATAGACGCACACGCCAATGCTTACTTGTATGGACTCACTGTTGAATCCCCTGCATTCAAAATCCAACCCACCAGTTAATTGCTCTTTTAGCCATGCTGAATGGCTTTTTTTCAAACAAACATGAGAGAATGCCCACTTTAAAGTTTGTAATATTGAACATGGAAGCTAGCCAGGTGGAACAGTGCAGAGTTAAATGTGCATTAGTTTTTATCAGTTATTAGCCCAAGAAGGTAAAAAATGGGTGCTTTTCATTTCTCACCCTATTCAGACTAGATTTTTAGCTTAAAACCCCATACTGGTCATGTACCCCAATCGTCATATCGGCTCGAGCTGAGTGATGAGAAACAATGTATCTCCAACGTGCCACCATTTTTTTGCCTCTACTATTAAGACTTGTATGCCTTCCTTACTACCCTCAGCAGCTTTTCCATTGGCTGCTAGTAAATGGACTAAAGCGCCACTCAATAGGCCAATGCACTCCGTCAAGGCGAGGGGGCTTGACCTTTCCTGGCGCAGGGAAACGCAATTCATATCGGCCCCAGACCAGCTGCCCGCTAAACGAACATCTCATCCAATTTCCAGGCGCTTGCAACACAAAAAACAGAAGTGTGTGTGTGTGTGTGTGTGTGTGTGTCGGGGGAGGTTGCGTGTGTTGTGAAGGGGTGGTTTAGGCAGTGTTGGGGGAGAGCGGCTTGTGGGCAGGGAAGTCCTGATGGATTTTAGATTGGTTTCTCAATTTCTCTTCACTCTGGAGAGGCGGGGGAGATGAGACAAAGAGGAAAAACAAACATCAAATGTTGAACGAATACACACATGGTCCAAACCTACACGTACAGAGTCTGAAAGGCTTGTTTAAGCTAACCTCATCATTTGCCTTTTTTATTTTTTATTTTTTTTATTTGACTTTTTAATGTGTGCTTTATGTGATTTATTGGCTTTTACATGATACATCTGATTGATGTCTTTTTTTCCAAATAGCTTAATTCACAAATAGCAGACAGAGTATTAGTTACTACCCTACCTAAAGAGATGGTTACTGTGGAGACCACATTCCCACAAGACATACTTATGGGAAATGCCCAAACAAGACAACACATAGTAAACTGATCACACTCAATGTCCCAAAAGTACAACTTTCTGCACAAATTGAGGGAGTGCAAAGTGCTTCAGTCAATTGCATTGAATACATAATTGTTAATTAAATGAAAGATCTGTTAAAAATGAATAATTAAAAAAAAGGAATGTCATGTACACATGATAAGTCAATAGCAGTTATGGCTTTGAATACAAAAAAATGGGTCATTACAAAATTAGAGGGCATTATGGCTTCAAAATCATTAATAACTCAACCTTCACTTTTGTTCTTTTTCTTCTTCTTTATATGAATCAATTATAGTTAATAATTACCAAAGGCTTGCTCACCCATTCCTTGTAAAACTGATGTCAAGTTCAGCGTATCAGATCATTTACTCTATATACTTTTCTTCTGTTATGACACAAAGATTATTTTAAGAAATATATGATGTAAATTATATATAATGTGAAACACATGAAACAGATTTAATTTGGGTTGAAATTCTAACAAGGTAGTACAAGATATATGTTATATATATTACATTTGTCAATGTTTGATGCATTCGCTCATAACCCCAGGGAGGAAAAGTGATACTGAATATGAATGTAGTATGTATGTTCATATAGGTTAGCTCCATTTTGCATGAGGCTACAGGGAAGCAACACAGACCTCTGCCGCTGAGTGGTAAAGGGCTGATACAAAGATACCTACAGTGAGGCGTGCAGACGTGTGCATGCTAATGAATAAAAAAAAGACATAAACAAAACTCGCACAGGCGCACGGAGGTAAACAAGTCCCACTTTGAGTGGGTGAGTTATGCCTCGGGCAACAAACTAATCATAGCTGTGCTGTATGGGCATGTTTTAGATAAACAACTGGCTTCGGTAATTTGGCAGCGCTCCCATGGACAAAGCCGTGTGTAAGCAGTACCAAATGAGCAGCGCAGCAGCACCAAGATGTAGGAAGAGTGTGTGGTTGACGTCTCTGGGGTGTTCAGCATTTCCCCGTAGCCCCCCGTCTGTCTTGGCAAAGGCTGCTATGGTGTTGTCAGGCCTTGCCCAATTAAACCTATTTAGAGAGACTTCAACCTTTGCCTCGCTGGGGACTCGCCTTGTCATCTCTCCATGTTCGGCCTTGCCTTCCTCCTGCTGGAGAAAAGAACCAAAAAAGAAGAGAAAAAGAAAACCGATAAAGAAAAGAAAAACACCCATATCGTACGATGATGTAACCGGACAATCCAGTCGGCGAAACACATTTTGTGTTTAGTATTCGTTTAGTTAAGGTGTCAGTGATTGCTCTTTAGGGCCACTGTTTCTTTACACTCTTCATTCTCGGTGGTTATGACTGATGGGATGTGGGATGTGGGCTGGCTACATGGACGGAGATCCGATTTCGTGCACCCCACAAAAGCAAACATAGCTAGTTGAAGTGTGTGCCGTGCATCCCCGGAGTCCAACTGCTGCTCTGAAACCAATTTAGCAACCCGGGCTGGAAAGAGTAAACCTCTACTCCCTCTGTTTTCCTCTACCACCTCCCCCCAATTCCTCTCATTACTTCCCCTCCTGCCTTAGCTAGGTTCTCTCCCTAAGCATTATTCTTTGGAAGACACAGCTAGACCAGTGGGAGGGAATTTGGGCATGAGAAAGTGGAAAAGAGGGGAAAGGGATCTCTTCTTTCTGAAATCATGCTCTGGAGAGTCCTACTAGTGTTTGGTTTGGCATGGCGGTTGGCAGACGCCAGGGGGAGGAGGAGCTGGAGGAGATTTATAAATAAACATTTCAACAGTGCTGGGAGAGGTGTCAGCAGGCCTCGACCTGCAGACCTTCCATGGGCTCGTTGGCGTCCCTCCAGGTCATATTACACGAGTAAAGTGACGCACTGTGTGTGCGTGCGTGTGTTGGGAAGGTGGAATGTGTGAGTCAATGAAGGCCTTACTGTGCCATCCGCACTGAACTGAGACAATTAGCATAGTATTACATAAGGACAGAATGTTCCATTCACACTTTGTCTGCTGAAGACGTGCCGTCGGTCCCGGGGTCCCATTTCTTATCGATTCACATCCATTAAATATTAACACCTTAGGAAATGATTCACGCAGGTACCCAGCAGAATGAATAAAACACTAAAGTTCTCGTTAATCTACACTACCTTTCTTACACAAACTTGTTCGTCTGGTGAGTTTTTTTGGTCCCAAAGGTTTTCGAAAATGCTGTAGGCGTCACTTTGGGTAAAGATTTTTGATAAAAGACTCAAAACTCGTGTGTGATTTTTAACACGTTCTATGGATAAATGGATCATATTTGATACAGAAATTTTGAGCGATGACATATTTTGTTTTAATTTCTAATTTATTTCCAATACACCAGTAGTAGAAATATAATCCATTGCTTATGTACACAAAATGACTTTTCTCTTATAGGTTCTGAAATTTAATATTTGTATGCATATATATGAAATACAGAAGCAGGCAAATTTCAGGCCAAGTTTAAGCAGAATGTACCAACAAGTACATTTATTTTACAATGAAATGTACAATTTCTAAGTAAATTACTTTTGATAGATAGTCCATATGTAAATGAAAAAAGAAAAATCTGCAAATCGCTCTTGCATTGGATTTGTAAAGAAAAGGCAGATGTTTGAGAGCTTGCCCGAGCGAGCCCACCCTGTCAGAGACCCCCATTTCCTCTAACCCACAGTGCTCTCCATCACAACCTCCAACGCTGCCAGCAGGCTGCTCCCCTGGCCAGCACGACTCTGAGGCCTTAAGAAAACAAACTGGTTCTGATTGTGAAAATACTGCCGTAAGGCGCACCTGGTGCCTGTCGCTTATCTCAGACAAGGCGAGCTTTGTGCAGTACGGGGGCTCCTTACTGGCCCTCTATCACCCCATCAGGTGGAGACTTTCAGGGCAGAGTTTTCTCTTCCATCTGGCCCCTGTGTCTATCACTTTCCCTAACTTCCCCTATACAGGCCGAGCCGCTTCCACTGAGGTCTCTGTGTATATTTGGAGAGGGGAGCATCAGGAAACAAATCACCATAAAGACCCCACACAGATCTGTGGGCCAGAACAATTGGAAATGGTGAGACCATTTTCTCCCACAATTGACATTCCAAACTTTTATTTTCTGCCACATTTGACAGTAGCATTGTAAAACAGTAACTAAATGAATGAAATAGGAAATGTATCAAAAATTTGCTGGATGAAAATCTTCAGCTGACATGTGACTAAATGGGGCTCATCCTGGAAGTTGTTTTTATTTTAATATATTATATATCTAAAATATTTTGATTTTTTGAAATGTTTGTTTGTTTTTTGATCGCATATCTTGTACTTTGTCAGAATTTCAACCCAAATTAGGTCAGTTTCATGCGTCAAATTAGAGCAGTAAGAACATTTTATAAACAAAGAAAATCAAAAAAACAAAGCTCCACTGTACAGTAGTTTTTGCATTTTTTTATTTTCATCAGTACAAAATCAATTTGGTTTCTCTCTTCATAACGAGCCACTTTGACTAATCTCACCTTGATATTGTTCTGGATTTATCATTCAAGATCCTTCTTTTCAATAAGTCGCCTACTTTGCTCTTATACTGTTCCACTTCCCTGGGTCTACCTTGGATATACACAGATGATTCATAAAGCATGCCTTACATATAAATTTATTTTAATCTAATACAACACTAAAACAGGACAATATTGCATGTCTATAATTTACTCTTCCACCATTTGCATATTATTTACAGCCCCAAGATGATAAATCCTTTTAACCATGGGGAGACTTTGTCAGTTCATAAAAATGAGTTTCCATGACATTCCAGCAAATATTCCTGAGGTTGTAGTCTAATAAGTATGATATCCTATAGTGCTAGCTGGTCATTTTAAATTTCATAAATCTTAACATCTACATGATGAAATGGTACGGACATTTTTGCTTCCTAGTTGGTACACTGTGCAGTATTAATTTCACCTCGTAAATAAGCAGCGAATATTTTACCCAGACAAAGCAATAAACAAATGAGGACATTTGGCAAATAGGCAATACATTCACGAGCTACAGAATGGTCAATGTTTCCAATACTGGATCAGTACTTTTTCATAAGCCTAGATTGTGTAACATTTGATTGCAAAATCAGAGCATTTTACTTAAAGGGAGGATGGGCCACATAGAAGCTACCCATTTTTATTAACTGTAAAAATACTAGTTTACCTTTTACTAACAAAATTATTCAAGAGAAGCCGAGAATTTGAAAGGAATTGGGGCAATGCTGTCTTTTACCTCGAAAATAAAATGCAATTACATTAACATCTAACATATGGGATATGAAAGCATTGAGCTTGAAAGTTGTTTGTGAGGAAAAAGCTTTTACACCAACCATTATTCTGTTGGAATTTAATAGGACATTTGCGCTTCTTATGGAACCCATAAGAAATGTGTAATGAGGCTACTTTTTCCCAAGGTCCTTGGTAAGTGTCACGGTTCTGTGTAGTGAAGTAGTGTCTGGATGGGTCTGACTTTGGATCATGACCCTGCATCTGGGCCACATGTGCCGCCAAAGACAAAAACAAAATTAGGACAATCAGCTATTTTAAACCTATTGGTAGGTTTCTTCTTTGTCTGCTATTTGACTTTCTTTTATCTAAGATATGCATTCCCCTCTGTAGCAATACGAGCTATGATCATGGTTGTGAACATAAAATGACAAACATGTTTGATGGGACAAAGCTGTTGACAGTAACAAAAAATCAGCGGTTTCATGCCTGAGCAGGTTTGATGCGGTCCCTTTATAGCCGCATGGCATTGCTCTGACCAGCCCTCCATTAGCAGCATCAGGAGGCCCTGGGCGACCGACAGGAGTGTGACCAGAGATTATTGTCCAGTCTGCTTGTTTGGGTTAAAGCTTTAGATGGGGAAATGGGATTAGGGTAGGCCCGGCTGGAAAGACATACACTAATGGGAAGCAGAGGAGCACTTGCCTGATCCTTCTCCACTCACAGAGAGCAACCCTGTTATCCCACTAGATTGGATTAGCCCCCTGTTAAATGTGCTATGATAAGGGAGGACCACTGCTGAGAAGCTCCTCAGTGCTGCTGGGGAGGGAACACACAGATACAGCACGTGGATCAAATAGATTCCTGCACACTGGTTTAAAAGGATTTCTTGTTAACAGATTGGAGCGTAATGTCACATGTGCACTATCAGAAACAGGTACTACCAGAGAAAACTTCAGCTTCGTTGCTTCACACGGCTTCAGTTTATACTAATGAACTCAGGATAGTATTAATATGTAAGAATCAGATTTTTTTAAAACCAAGGCGAAAATAATAAATTATTTAATTGGGTCTGAGAAAAGTGTGTTATTCACAACCTCTTAGCCCCTAAAACAAAAACCTTTACCACCTGATGCAGTAATTCTTTTGTCTGACTTCAGATTAGGCTGCGTGGATTTGATTTGTAGGGGTGTGATTCTAAGTGCAAATGGTTGTTTGGCTCTATGCGTGCCCTAAGACTGACTGGTGACCAGTTCAGGTTGTAGTCTCTGTTTCACTCAAAGTCAGCTAGGATTGGATTCAGGATAAGTGCTGTTGGAAATGATTTACTTAAAGAAAGGGTGCTGCAATTGAAATACTTCTAACAGACAATTTACCAACCAGAGTAATTACTGGTAGTCTGCTTGCTATTTTATTCCAAAAGCCGAGCCCGTAAATTTGCACCATACCTTGAATTGCTGGAAAATAGAATTCTGTTGCAAAACCTGAGGACTGCATCAACCAAGGTGCACAAGTGAATTCATATGATCCTAGGTTAGCCATACCATAAATGCTGCCTGGCACTTTTAGGAAAATTTAGTGTGGGGTATATTGAATTCAGCGTATAGGAAATTCTGTCTTCACACATTGTGGGCGTACAGAAATAAAGGCAATATTGCCACACATTCTCCAATTTACCTGCAGTTTGGGGTCGAAGGGACTCCCCTGTGACCTACCTGCCAACATTGTCGTCTCTGGTGTGATTGATTAACATTTCATTAATGTTTCCTTTTTCCACCGGTCCAGTTGAAGCAGCATGACACACATTGCCTACATTGGGTGAGGATTGGATTTCAAAGGTTACTGATCCCATAATTGCTTTTTAAATTACACTCTGTGTGAATGTGTTTCATTAATGCATTGATTATCCATCGCGCCAATGTTGTCTCAGTGAATCTTTGGCTATCTACTTTCGATAAGGTGACGTGTCACAAATACATTAAATAGGCATTACCCGGTCGTACAAAAAAAATGGAAAAAAGAAAACACCTTGAATGAGAAACCAGGAACCGTGCATTACAAAGCAGAAAAAAGGCTGCTGTCACTTGTCTGATCAATGTCATTTCACCCACGTGCACATATTTTTTTCTATCAGAGACAGCCTTAGTAATTTAGAAATAATAAATGAGATCAAACCCACAATAAGTCCAGTCGACAACCACTTAAGGAATTCATCCTTGGTTAACAAATCACTGTTGGCTAATTAACCAAATTGTGTGTAAATGTGCGCTGTACAAAGGTTAGTACTTTTAATGGGTGATCGGAGTCGGTTTGCAAGAAGCGTTAAAAGCCTGTCTAATAAATGTGTGGTAATGAAAAGAATGGGTTCATAAAGCTGTATTTTATTGGCAATTGGATGTTTGTTAAAAATCTTGTTGTTTATTCGAATTTCTTGCCAAGGCTTTTGAGGATTTCTTCTCAATAAATCATTGACACCAGTCGGTATATCTTGGTAAATTATTTCACGCAGTTGTGCACATAGTGATCATATGTAAAGTTTTGTTGGGCTTGTTTTCATTGTTTTGTGTCTGATATTATACACAGTATTTGGGTTTTTATTGAGAAAAATCAAATCTGGTGTTTGATTTTGATAAAAATGTTTTATGGCGGGATATCCAATCCCAATCTGGTCACTATGCATCTGTGGATGATTAATATTAATATTTCTTCTTCACTTGTTGTATGTGCCCTCACATTGGATGCTTGTGTAATATGTGCATTTACCTGTATGTGAGTGTGTAGATGTCCTTGTTATAGAATTGCTGTTGCGTGTTTGTGGACATGACTGTGGGTCTTTCTCATCTAGGGTTGAGAAACTTAATGGCTTGCACATGTGGAAGATTTTCAAGTGTTTAGAAGAAAGTTAGTTTCCAGAAGAGTCAAAAAAAAATGTAAAAGGGGGGAAAGGGGAGTAATGGGGGAATCGGGGGCCAGAGCAGTCTCAAGCTCAAGACAAGCCAGGCTGAGCCCCTCCCTCTGCTGAAACCAATGCCTTTTCTCTACTCATAGAGCTAAAGGTCAAGGGTCACCGAGAAGAGTCCTTTGATTGGATACCAAAAGGGGAGGATGCATTAAACCTGCAGTGTGTAATGTGACACTCCCTTAAATCTGATCAGAAGGATAAAATAAATGAAAACACCACAGTCGACGATATACCTCAGAGTGGAGTGAATGAAGTACAAAGCAAACGAGGCAAAAAGAAAAGTCTGGCATAACACCAGACTTCGTCGTACCCCTCCTTTCTGCCCTCACTCCTTCTTAGAGGGAGATAAAGTGTTCCAGGGACGGAGAACCAAGCACAATTTCAAAGATGTATCGGTAAAGATGGAAAAGTGCTTTTAATCTTGTGTAACCCTATAGGGCTCTAAATTGGAGGGACTTCAGAGAAAGAATCCTTTAAAGAGGACATATAATCCTAATTAAAACACAGAACAGAGCTACCACTTGATCTGAGGGGGCCTCTTTTTAAGCTCAGCCATCATCCAGTTCAGGATTTCTTATTATTGTTCAAGCCACCCAATTAAATAACATTTTCAGTTGGATGAAGCAAAGCCAGAGATTACGAAGGCTATCCGATGCCGTGTTAAGATATTCCTAAATTATTCTCAAATTTTTACAATGTGCAGCATTTAAAGAAAGTGTATTTAAGACCTACTCCATGTTAATTTCCATAATCGGTGTGGGGCCAAAAGGCTGGAGTTTGACATTAGGGGCTGAATAAGGCTGTTCTCGTCTAACATTCTATCCAAATACCCTGCTTACTTTAGCCTCACCCCGCACCGCTAACCCCCTCCTTTCAATTGATCAGGGTAATTGAGAACAGCCATGTCTCCCCATTTCCCTGCCGTGCTCTCACGCCGCCCCTTCCAGTCTCTTGAAAGCTTAGACATCTGGTCCACATACACCCCATGTCTTCATCCCCCCCTCCGTCACCTCCAAGCCCCTGTCTTTCCAAACGGATTCCCCAGATATTTGGAAGGCTGAACAGCTCAAAGATGTAGATGAAGAAAAACTAAATGGTCAAGAAGACATGAAGAAAACAGTCAAATGTATACACTCCAAATGCCTTATGTGAATGATATTTTACATTGTCTGAGTCCCCTACTACCTGCCTGAATAGAGACTAAACAAATAATTCTTCTTATCAATGGTATGAAAGTTTCATTTAAAAAATCAGGTGCAATTGGCTCACTAAAGAACTTTCTGTCATGTCACATGGGTAAAGAAAGTAAGCCTAAAATACCAAAAATGCGTGCAAATAGAACCTATGAGTTCATATGAAATAATAAGTTCAACATCAGTAATCCTCTTTTGCCAGTTGAATCACATGCAAAATAAAAAATTCTTTGTTTTCAGATGTTGTAACCAGCTGGAAAATGAAGCAATTAAGCAATCAAAATTGCTTCACCATGTGGCTCCAAAGACATTGGCACTCAAAGAAGACTTTGGACTTATTGAAAGAAGAGGAAGAAGAAAAGCCAAAGAATACATTTGTTTTCAACTCTGACTTCTTCATTTTCCACCAATCACAAGGTCAGTAATATAATTTCTCCTCATAACACCCCAAAGGAATTAAGATAATTTTGTTCCAACAGCAAAAGCAATAACAACAGATATACAAGAAATACAAATTCAATTTAACACAAACTTTGGCTTAGAATAAATCCTTTTGGCCTCAATTGTGTGTTAAAAAAATATATCTGCAGTTAAGAGGTCAGTCTTTAAGATTAGGACAAGAAAACACAATGCTGTCTCCAAGGTCTCGGAGGTCCCACCATAGCACTGATCACTGATCATTAACCATTATCCGTGGACAAAAGAAAGTGAAAGCAATTGATATTATATGGTGTAAGATGTTAAGATTAGAGCTGCCAATGTCAGCCACGTGGAAAAGTATTCTACCTACCTGGGTTGCCTGCCCTCGAGGAAATGTTTCCTTTCCTGTCTGCAATAGCTGATCAGATGATAGAAAGAGAAAACCAGGCTATGAAGATTTGTGTGTAGGTGTGTGTAAGTGTGTGTATGTGTGCGCATTCAGCAAAAGAACCAGTGGCGGTGTAGGTTACGTGTTATAGATAGAGATCAGGAAGGGACAGATTTAATTAACAGATATCTCTGCTTAATGTAGATTCTTTTGGCTGCCTCTGATACATCCCCCCCTGTGCTTATCCAGCCAGAAATAACTTATTTTGGCTCTGCACCAGTTGTAATGTATTTCTCTCATCATTTAAGGGAAAGGGGCTTTCAGCAGAAAACCATGTTTACACACAGTAAACAGCAGCTAAAGAAACATTCAATATCTGCAATCCATTATCATACGGGTACATTTTGTGCAAAATGGACACACTGCTTCTTTGTGTCGGCATGTTGTAATTAGGATTTGGTGTTTTTATGTCACTATTGCAGAATAGCACTAACAAGCACCTTTTAATCTTAGTTCTCCATCTTACCAATAAAGTTTGGATACATTTTTCTGGACATTTTGATGTAGGCCATTTTATTTTCCAGGATTACGCCATAAAAGCATTGTGGGATGATTTCCGTCTGGAGGTTTGTGGCTAGGTCTCCCATTAATCTAGTCTCTCTTGTCTCAAAGTGTTAGGATTACTCTTGTTATTCCATTACTTTACACATTAGTTTGGAGTCTGGGGAAAGGCAACCGAAAAAACAAAAACTAGTGGAATTTAAACATTACGCTACTGGATAGGGTTGAAGTATTTCAAAATAGAAAGCAGGGGGGCCGGCTTGTGTAATATCAGCAAAACAGTTTGCCCTACATCAGGCTAATGAGTTTGGCTCGATAAAGTAGATAATGAAATAAAGTTTAATGCTTATGGATTATATGAAATGCACAGTAAGTACAGTGCTACAGTTGCCTTGGCTCATTGATCCAAAAGGAGTCAATGGGATGGAAGAGGATAAATTAAAGTCATTTCATAAATGAAAGTTAGTGCAGCTTTGTTTCCCTGCAGTACTTGAAGTCATCTTTGATGGCGAGATGCTCAAGTTGAAAGGTGTCAAATATTCCAATAAGCACAACATGAGAAACAATTTGCCGCGTGAAATACAGCATCATGTGTGCATGACTGATTTAATGCTATTAAAGGTCGTCCATATATTTCATTTCCACACACATTGGTGTGTGATTGCGCATACATGCTTTACCGGTATTCAGTTTTTATGTGTGTGAATCCATGTCACCCTCGACTTCCATGAGTTATTGTCCATCCCTTGATAACAGTTTTGCAGTTAGAACAATATTAAAAGAGTCTTTTTACAGATACATCATTTGTGCTCGCAAGCCTTGGCTTATGTGAATTTATAGTCATCATGGAAAAATGGTGTGAGTAATAACATTTTGAATTAGCTGCTGAGCCGATCTGAATGTTCCATTAACAATAATACAGCTGTTGCTGCCTCTGTGACAGGCTAAGTGGCGTAAAATTCTTTGTACACCTTTCTGTCTCTTCGCCATTTTACAACCCAACAAGGCACAGCATCACTATTATTGTTGTGGCTTGTGTGAAAGGTATTTTCAACTCCAAACAATTATACTTTAACTTTTGCAATTCATCTCACTTTGCTGCCAATAGTTTTTGCTTTTAATTTTTTTTTTAGATTCATAAATCATATGGGTGATTGTATGTCAAGACTGAGGGACATATAGCTAAACAAATACAAAACGCAATTATAATTACTGACATTTTTCAGAATAATACAAACACTGGAAAGTATTTAATATACTAATCTAGGTTAACTTGGTGGCTGCCAAGGTACAATATATTCTTTGGAACTCAATTCACCACCATTCTTCCTAAATATACAGTATACAATATGTGAATGTATGCAAAGAATCCATGTAAATGGATCCTTTTTGTAGAGTTGTCAGTAGCGAATGTGGGCACTTTTGCTTATGAACCGGTGTCCTCACGCCCAGTTGTGCCTTTTCGGGTTGAGTCTTTCTCAAACGACAGCTGAACCAACAGGGTCTTTAATTTTACAGGGCACTGAGCATGTGTGGTCTAAAAACACTTTTCTCAAAGTAGAGAAAGGATTCTAGCACAATAGAGGCCCTAAAATGTTTTTGAAAACTTAAGCCAGCTCAGATTTGTGTACTATTCTGAAAGGCATCATAAGGCATGACTATAGAGATTGTATTCATCTATTTTATTTGACTGAGGCAGGTACATCGATACGAAACAACACAAACACTCTATCTCACTTGACTTGTTTTTGTAAAGTATCATATTTGTTTTCCTTAATGCAAACAAATATAATCAAGACAACTTGAGAATCCCCTAACTTTGGGTCCATCTTAAATGTGGTGATTTAAGGCAATGTGATCGGTCTGCTGTGCCATCTAAACCTATCTTCCACACATGCATGTGTGCTTCTCCTCCCCTGCAATTATTTTAGGATTATTGTTTATATAAAATGACTCATTTTTACAAGTGGAATTCAGGTTGTGTAAAAAGAAAACCAAAGTACTGTGGACCAAAAAAAAAAAAAACCCTGAACATCGCACTGAACCTGTGTGACGCTTTCAAAGCTAAGTGCCTGTTTTCAATTAGATCCTGAGTTAAAATGGCATTAAACTGTTACATGGTTTCATTGAGTCAAAATTACAACTCAATTAATACCCCATAAAATGGTCACAGAGTTAACGATTGTGCAAGGAGAAGGAGCTATAATGTTAACCGTAACATTAAAATCAGAAGTCAGGGTTGCAGAGCCTCACTGCACATGGACACGTGTGGTCGACTAAGTGCCAGTGGGTAAACACTATAATAAGTTCCATAAAGCCATTCATGTGGCACTGTGGGCTAGGCCTATAGGGACCATTAAAAATGTAGCCACGTTGGGCACCCTTTGCAACATCTGGAGAGAAATGTACTGTAGTTTGCATGACACAGGAGGGTAGAAGTACAATGAGATGATACGAATCAGGAGGACAATTATATTTTCATGTTCAGACTTTTGACACAATCGCTGCACATGACCAGGTAATTAGTGGATAAACTCCAAAGATATGATTCACTTACTTGTGTAAAATGCTGGGGTCAAACACATTAGGCATAGAATTTTGATGAGACTTGTAAAAGTAATTAAAATACATGACAAAAAATAAAATGTTACATTTTAAAATCAGTGTCTCTGTTGTCACCCAATCAGGCTTGCACATCTCCTCTTTACTTAAACTTTAAAGGAGAGTACGTAATTCGGAAAAAGTTCTTTAAAGTGTCCTGAGCAGTAATAAATGGGATGTGACAGCCATTATTGATCATGTTCATATAGGGAACTCTAATGTAGACCGTTTTTTTTCATATATGCAAATACAGTGGTCTCCGGCTATGGGTTGTGTATAGAAACTCCAACCACACCGCAACTAGTCAAGTCTCATAAATAATCGACGCCCCCCTCCTTCCTCCTAAAGTGACATAATTTGTGGTAAAATTATAATAGCCACTATTATAAAAAATGGTAATGGTGAGTCACAGGCATGAGAAAGAGACACTTTAGCCGTTCTATCTTAAAACAGTTAACAAAATCATACACCAGGTGACAAAACAGTCCCTGGCCGGGGGGCAGGCAGTAAACTAGTTCATAACAGATAGGGTTAAACAAACGCGTAGCTAGTTACTTAAACAAAGAAATAAAAATAAAATAATAATAATCATCAATGTACCATTTTGAGGAATTTGGGGTTCATAATAGCTGGATCCTTTCGTCTTCTCGTGCTTCAGCACAAATCAGTGTCTTTTTGCAGCTATATAATATATATCTGTTCAGTCTTTCTTTGTATACTTGATACCTTTCTGGAAATCATTGTATGATGTAACTGAATCCAAACTTCAAGTCCAATTTGAGTCTCACCTTCATGGGGCACTGGATTTACTACTGCCTCTGGAGCGTGTAAGAAGAAAAGTACCCAAATCCATGAGAGAATGAGTGTAAAGAATGCCTGAGTTAATTCTTCCAGTGTGTATCTAATGTTTAAATGACTGGCCTATGCGTTGTTTATCTAAAAAAGTTTTTACTATAATCATTTTGAACCTGTAGTCAGTGTTTGCTCCTTTAACGTAGTAACTCACAAGGGTTGCGGTGGGTGCTGGAGCCTATCCCAGATAACTATGGCCACTAAGCGGGGGACACCCTAGATTGTTGGCAACCCAAAAACAAGAGAAAACAGCTGGCTGCATTTACCAATTCGCTGCTAGAAATGTTGAAATACAATTGCAGTTGTATGGACAGACTACCTGAACTGAGGAAAATGTGTGTTTAGCAGTTTAGGCGCTTTAAAGTTGCACTGCCACCAACTGCATGGCATGAGTGCTACATTGTTTTCGTGAGGTATTGCGACATCGTTCGAATGGAATGCATTGTCGTGTGAACGAAAAGCTTTAATGGGTGGTTTTCTATTGATTGGGTTGGCAAGTCACCCCGTAAACAGGCTTTCAGTCACGTCTTCCAGACGTCTGCTGTATTTTCAGTGCCTATCCTTCATTGGCAGCTACTTTTCAAATGGTAATCATTGGAGTTTTGCCATTAAGTAGCAAGCTTCCTTTTCTGACCCTATTGGAGACCTTTCATGTATTTGTAGGTAAGGCTGGTAAAGTGGGGGATGACACTGCTTCTGTTAAAGAACCCTATTATCAGAAAACCACATCCACAATCACTCTTTATATTGGCTTCTGTTTACCATCTTCTCCTTTTCTCTACCCCGGCTTTCTCCGTGCCAATGTTCCAACCTGCTGTCTTGCCAACTCCAAGTTCTTATTTTGAGTTTGAGCATGAAATCCAAACTAATTTTTTGGGCCATTTCTTCATGTGAGTACGCTCTCATATTTGGTATTTTTTTTCTCGCACTGTGTTTTCTCAACCAAACATGCATACCCATAGGTTTTTTATCCTTTTAGTGTGTAATTAAAGAGCAATCTCCTCTGCTGATCCCCTCTCAATCCCACATGTGGTTGAGTGGTGAAGCTGTTTAGAGAGAGAAGTGTTAACCTTCCTTCCAAACCGCAGGGAGAAGGGCCGCATTCCTCTCCGAGTACTCAACGTGCTGTTTATCTGCATCCATGCACTCTGTAACCACGGCAACACTAACCAAATACATTGGACGGTTCAACTCTGTGTAATTTTTTCCTCCCTTTTTTATATTTCATCATAAGGCTCCCATGCTCACTCTCACTAAGATAAACAGAGATGGAACCCATGCTCCGCCAAGCCTGCGCAAGTTTATTTTGAGTCTCCGCCCGGCTCGGTCCATGACGCTGTTTCGCCACTTCTCACAGCTTGGAAATTGGAAAATGTTCCTCCGTGTTTGCAAGACAGACAAGACCGATGCTTTGGTTTTAGTTGGTTTAGCTCATCCGAGACTTAGCGCCCCAAATAGCTTGAATGCACTGTGTCTCATTGTATGGATTATGACATGTCATTTTCAGAGATGAGCCTTGCCCAAACCATTGTGGACTTCGCAGTTTAGTAGAGATTAAAATATACATGTAAATTGAATGCCATCACCATCACGTTGCAAACTAAACGTATTTTTCATCCGTTCACACAAACAAATCCCATCCAAACAAGTCGTGTTTCAAAAATCTGAAAATGCCAGCGACTTTACACTCGCCTGGAAATTGACACTTGATTCTCTTAATTAGCACTCCTCCTCCATTCAGTTGGTGTTCCAATGGTTGACTATTCCTTTATTAGGCAAAATTCCATCCTCATCTTTCCAATAGGCACTTAACTCCTGCCTAATAGAGGATTTTCCCACACTTCCCTGACAAGCCATTCAAGTGAGAAGAGTTAATTTGTTTCTAATGCTTGGCTAATGGAGGATTTTGATGCCGGGGATCGAGTGCCGGATTTTGGGGGATTGACTTTCTCACCACATCCGCTTCTGAAAAATTATATACACAATAGAACTTTTTTTTCTTCTGTAACGTCACGGTGAGAATCATTTTGCCTACTTTTCAATATGGAATAAAATAATGAAAAATGGAAAAGTTAAGTTTGAGTCACACCCACTTCAAATGAAGAGTTGTATCAGGTGTTGAACGTAATCAGAGAAAAACAGTTTGGCACCTAAAAAGGGACTTTTGCGTATATTGTTGCATCTTATTATATGCTTATTTTTCTCTCTCTTTTTCCGTGGATGGCAGGCAGACACTCTTTGGGACTATCTCAGGCCTGCAGTGGCCAGTCAGTTAGCATGTGAGTGACAGCCTGTGGCACTATCAGCTGTCCCGTTCCACAGCAGGAGTGCCAGCTGGGGGTGAGGGCGACCATGAAAGGGGAGCAATGCCAGGGGAAGGGGATGAGGCTCACCAAGGGCTATCTGGAAATAGCACTGTGGCCCAAATATGGCTCTTCTCAGCCATCTAATTTTGTCTGCGCGCTCTTGCCTTCTCTTTCAGACGTTTCACCGCATCCAGATAACCTTATCTTAACCTGCCACATCCTTTACAATTAGCAGTCTCTTTATAGACACAAAATAGCACACAACACTGTGGGCAAACACAGAGATGCAAACTTTTATGTTAGGGGAAAAAAAGCCACAATTCTACAGTTTTTACCGTTGACTGTTTCATTTCCCTTGAACAGGTTGGCACTTGAACTGCGGGAATGTTTTACCGGGAAATGAATTATTGTTATTCTTCGAGAGGAATGTTTGGCCTTTTCTGAATAGGAACGTTCATGTAATTTTGTTCTTTAAATGCCTTTTGGAGACATTTACGATAAACTCAGTGCTTAAGCCCTTATTAAACCAGTTTCTTGCATCTAGTTTTTTAGGCTTCTTACTCCTCCCAGTACTATAACTGCTGCAATTTAACGTATGCCTATTGTAATAGAGGATATTTACAAAAATATTTTGATTGATTAAAAAAAATATATATATTAACCAAATTAATACCAGCAAACCAAGTTGGCACAACATGCAGTGGCTAGTCACCCGGGGGAGCCAGACATCACAAGTGAGTTCTTTCAGGCAGTCTGCAAACTTAAAATAACTTAACTTTCAAATCCGGTCACTAAATTTATGAAGAATAAATGAACAAAAATCGACTTAACCTTGACTTCTAAATTGCCAAAGTTTTCTTAAAAATCCCTGTGTATTTGATGACCTCCGCAATAATGTCTTTGAGCATTAGTTCTAGCATAGCAGCTTTATTTTTGCAGGCTGTGGCTTTGCATACTCGGTATTTGTTGTGTAGTCAGTCAGTTTTCATACAACACTGTACAAAATATTGTGTTTTGAGAGCTGTGAATTTATTTTCCTATTTACCAAAGCAAACCAGGCAACAATCAAAATTGTGGATTGGAATTAGTTGCATTAACAAACCTTTGTAGAAATTATTATGCAAGGGTACTAAACCTTACATTGCATAGAGTTTACTATAGGCGGGATTGGCAAAACATGTATATAACTTGCGATTTGGAGGTATAAAATTGGAGATTATGCATGCAGCTATGTATAAAAATCTGCATGAAATCCCCTCCAAACTCTAAAACAAACATTAATGAGCTGATGCTCACAACATTGGTTTGAAATAACACACGTCTGTGGAATTGGAAGTGCTTGAAGGTTCTGTTGTGTCATCAAGCGTTTTATATAGTGTAGGTAGAGCTTGGAGTTTGTAGAAGACACTCTAATGAGATAACAATCAACACAACACCAGACAATTGATTGCACAGGGGATCTTCCAATCCCAAATGGACATGGGGCCGCAACTGAAGATCCTGTTGGAAACATGAGACGATCAAAGAAATGCTGCAGGAATGAATATGTTTATCTGTCATCATTAGCATATGAAGGAGGGTTCAGATATACGGAGTAAAATAATCAGGTGTCACAGCACCTACTCCTCCTTTGTTTCCTCGTACGTATACAGCAGCCAGTGTTATGTTCTAAATTTTACAGTACAGCAATATCTCTTCCATTCTCTTGAAGGTTTTAAGACTTAACGCATGTTTTTCACGTCTTTAGTACACACATGCAAACTGACTATTTATAAACAGCCTCACAATTTCTGCACAACATAAAGCACCAGATCAGTATGTCATAAAAATTCTAATTGAACAGGATTTCAAGAAATAAGTAAACCCTCATTAGGCTAACATACATTGTTTTGCTACATTTCTGACTATAAATATTTTTCTGACTATTTTCTTGTGTGACAAAATTCCTTTACTACTTTTCAGTAGAACTAGAAACACAAGTTATTTTACTTTGTATCTACTCCACACCCTACTCCTTAAACCTAAATATCTATACAATGTTACTAATTTAAAAAAAACATAATTGCTATTACTTTTGTTGTTTATTTGTTCTTTTCCGAACAAGCTCTTGTTGCATCAATTATTATAATTTAGGTATGTGTAATAAGTTAAAGGAAGTGTCATATTATTCTGAGAATGCATATTTCAAAGGAGATTGGCCCTTGTTTAACATCACACACACACACACACACACACACACACACACACACACACACACACACACGTACACACCGCACACACACACAAAGATTTAAATAATTGATCAATTTACTCTGGGGCCAAATTGATCGATGCGATACATTATTAAAAGAAGGTTATTGATCAGGATGGAGGCAAGCCGAGTAAAATGTTTACCACAGCAGAGAGGCAAAGATCAATTGTGTGGTCAATGCAGTTGAATAGAGCCCCGTATGGATCAATGTGTGATGGAGCAACAGGGCTTATAGATCTGTCTACTGCCCACTGTCCCTTTGTAAAATACAGAGAATAAAAGACTGTTACGTGGGGGAACTACAAGGAATAGAAGGCTACTGTATGTATATTCTTTGGCATTTTTTTGTCACCTTTCCACTTGTTGTTATGGCATTGGGTTTGAGGTCCAAGCACTCATGTTCTTTCATATTCAACTCAACTATGAGGGTTTTTTTTTTTACCTTTTACTTTACCTTTATGGACCTTGCTTTGTGCACACTCAAATAGGAACAGAAAACGGCCTTCCATATTTGTTGCCGGAATATTAGATGTAGAAAAAGAGGCTCACGCTTTTGCATATGGCAGTATACACTTACACGTGAACAAACAGGATATCATAATTCGGAATGACATCACAAGAACATAAACCCATATATTACATTGTACTATTATAGACATTTGTGCATGTAAAATTAAGTGATGATGGTGAACTGGCACATTGCTTCTTAGTAATAGAAACATCAGCCAGGACACATGTTGTGATCCATTAATTCAATCCATATAAAAGAAACCTTTGTGGAGAGAAAGGACATAAACAAGAAACAAATCTAAAGATGACCTAGTAACAAAAAAAACTGTCTTCTCTTGCCTCTCTTCCAGGCTGGCATCTTTCTTTGTAGCTTATGTTGAAGGACAGAATGATTGAGGGGTGCAATCGGCATAGAATGTGGGAAGGAGGGTTACTGAATAGACTAACATTTTTACAGCGTTCCTCTTTCCCAACATGGTGGACATCTGACCTTTGAGGGAGGATTGTGAGCGAGAGAAACGCAAGAGATAAAAATGGAGGTGTCGTTGGGAGAGAGAGAAGCTTTCAAAAGGAAAAGTAAAAGAGAGAGATGTCGAAGGGCCAGTAATGAGATTGTCTGAGTAGTAGGTTGCTGTGGCAACCACATCAGTAGTGCAATATACTATATACTTTTGTGTCTGCCAATTGCTGTCACAGACACAAGGTAAAAACGAAGAACTATTACCAAAAAAGAGTATGAAATCAAGTGTTATTAGAGGAATAGTCTACCACTTAAAGTGGAAAATGTTCATAGGACATTGTTGCCCTGTTATCGACTTTTGAATGCTCGTGTGTTAACCAGGGAACATCTCAAAGCTCTTAAGAGAGAGTAAATTGTGTATAATTTTAATTGTAATTAGCCTGTCAATTAGATGCCCTCTCCAATGGCCCTACAGTGCTAGACTCACCTAGCTCCTCTTTGAGTCTCCTTACAAAATCCACTTCGATCACCTTCTTCCACTTGACATGGGAGACTCTGATAAACTATCATCAGTGCACATTGAGATAAATGATCTTCCTGGTAGGAGCACCACTCAACTGCTGTGCATGTGTTGGTGTGCATGACGGAGCGAGAGAATGTGCAGGGAGATGGATTGGAGCGCTATCAAGAGGTGAGGTTGCCTGCCATTGTGGATTACTTTTTACTTGGCGCTGTGAAGCTGCTTCATTTGGATCCCTTGGTGCGAGTTCAGTGACATTCAGGCAGAGTGGGCACAATTCTCAAAGTTGCTCTCTTTTCGGTCTCTACAGGGTTGTCGTGTGACACTGGCCTGAGGGTAATGAACGTTTCCTTCCTTGAAGGAAGTACTGGTTCGTGTGAGCCCCGGAGACAGGAGGCGGTGTGGGTCAGCGATAATCATGTTGAATGGACAATGCAGCAGATAGGTGTGGGCGAACTCATATGCGCGCGTCTGAGCGGGAAGGTCTGCAGGAACTGAATACAAACGCATGCTATGAGGTCAACAACAAAACAAAGCAGGCAGATAACAAGCTCTGATATTCAACTCATATTTATCATTTTGGGTACCAAAGGGATAAAAAAATACCATTCAGAATTCCCAAGTTACAACGAGGATTACCTCATTCATACCAACACTATTATTTCTATCATATTAACAAAGTTGTGTATTGTAATAGGTTGTAAAAGAAGATTCATTTTAAATATATATATATATATATATTTTATCTTGATTTTTCCCTTTACCATTCTATTTATCAGGATTTGTTATTAGTTTATTTTTCCTTTCAGTGAAGTAGTACCAAAGACCATTGCTAAATTTCAGAGTGGAGCTGAAGATTTAACTGTATGCTGGTGTTGGTTTAAGAAGCATGGAAAAGGTAGTAAATGGCAAAGAATTTACTTCATGGAGGCCAAGCAATTTAAGGACATAATAGGAAAAGTCTAAAAGCACATCAATTACTGATTTTTAAATGTCTTACTGCTCAGTCTGAAGGAAATTCTCACTAATATCATATATTGCTGATTCAGCCCCATTCAAAAGTAACCCTGAATTCAAATAATTGTCTTTCCAGCCGTCTTCTAAAACACGTGTCCTAGTTTTGGTGATGTGTCAGCTAGAGCCGATTTGAGCATCTATAAGCAAGATGCAGCAGTCATCTGAAAAGACCAGTCAGTTGTAGTTGTATTCGATAAGAGTGAAATTGTCTGCTTTGCCAAAAAAAAATTGATTGAGCTGAAGAACGGTTGTTACTTTTCCTTTTTTTAAAAGTGAAAATTGTCACACGTTGGAGTTGTTATTTGTTGTCAGAGTTGGACACCTGTCAGCATGGAAACAGCAGTGTGAAGGATGAAGAATTTTGTAAGCAAAAAATAAGGGAAACTTTAGAAATAGGAAGGCAGAAACCTGATAGACTTTATTTGTCCAAAATAAGTTGATGAAACCAAATCTGTTTTCCATCCCATGCACGGACTTGCTCACAAGTCCAAGAAACAAACAAGACAGACCTGTAGACATTTTGGCCCCTGGATATAATACTGAAAGTAATGCTGTAATGAAATCGGTATCCAAGGCAACATCAGGATGTTTTTTTCCCAAAAGTCAAAAATGCCATTTCTATCTATGCTCTTATCAGGCCTGGACCGGAGGACTCAGGCTGCCCTTCCCTACAACTGCACACTCTTTTAGGAATCTGGGGCCACTGCTTACCATTGTGCTGTCCTACAGGAAGTATGGTTCACTGCTCACTCCCAGCATTCACTGGGTTTCCTGTGTCAGGCTACCATGTCCTGTGTTTATTTTCTTAGCTTTTTGTCTGTATCCACCCAATAGCGTTTTTCTCACATCCAGTAAACCACACAAAGAGGATGGCACTATCATTGGAATGAGTGCTTAACAGTGACAAATAAAGCTTTATCTCTTGGCGGGCAAACTCTTCTTCCCCTATCAAGGGTGAGCTGTCACTTAAATTTCCTTAAAAGGGTTTTCCCCAATGCTAACCAAAGGGGTAAGCCTAAATCAATTTCAAATTAAACGGTTCTTTCAATGAACATTGTCTTTGACGAATAAGGCTGTTATACCCCAAGAAAAGGCTAGAGGAAAGACTATAAAACAATCTCTTCTAAGTAATTATTGCTCTGCTTGGAGTTTTTCTGGTCCTCTAAAGCAAACTGCTTTGGAAAACTTTGGAAGGTGTGATTGATAGAGATCATGAATGATGTATAAAGTCTATTTTACCCAAATCAATACTGAATTTCATTAAGACACACCTTGCTTGCGTACACACATACAAAGTCTTTTCTGAGCAAGCTTTTTACCCCCCACCCCTAAATGCTGGGTGAAAAATCAGGACAAGTATGCACCTGTTATCATTCCGTATCAGCGCCTCTAAACAAGGTGCCCCATTTGATGCTGACTCTTACACTTCTCTGCAAGTCGTCTTGATATGGTTGTGTTCCACAAATAGGCGATCCCTTGCATACTAAACAATGACCTCCCAGACAAAGCAAAGCAACCCCTCTCCATTTATCCCGATGATATCCCCAGAGGGATAGCTCACCTCTCCTGTCCTTTGCCCCTCTCTTCTGCATGTCTGCAGTGATGACCATCCTGCTTCTGTAGTCAAATCCAGACTCCAACCTGCCACCTTAGCACGGTAATAGTTGTGAAACTTTTTGTAAAAAATCATTTCCCCATACGTGGTGGGTATACGTAGCGTGCTCCGGTCGAGTGTGATGTTAAAGAGTTTCTACAAGCTTACTAGGCAAACAATAAGCAGAACTAGAAAGAAATATTCTATTTTATGTTTTTTAATACTGTTTCTGAGTAGAGCCTCCTGATGCTATAGTGGTTCACTCGCCGGAAATCGGAGCGAGCAGGGCTTGATTGATGACTGCATCAGTGGGAGTGTGTGTGCGAATGGTTTTCTGTCTCGGTGTGCCCTACAACTGACTGGTGACCAGTCTTGGGTGTAGTCAGCATTTGATAGGCTCCAGCAATCCGGGACTCTAACCAGGGTAGACGGTTTAGCGTGATTAAAAATAGAACCATTAGATCAATTGATATTTTTGATAACCTGTAAAGTTATTTGTACCGGAAAACACAAGCAGGTCTGAAAGCGGCAACAGGTCTAGCAAGGGAGAGCACACAAATGCCACTTTTCCACTATTTGGTGCGACTTGGCACAGGTTTGCTTTTCCTGTTTGGGTTGTCACGTTTCCACTTCCAAATATTACTGCAGGAAAGCACAAAAAAAAAACTTTTGCATTGAAAAAAATCACAATGGAAGGGACAAGATGTTTCTTATATTTTACTTCTTGTTCTGGATGAATGCCACGATGACAGCAATATTGAGAGCATGTGTTTTAAACTGGGGTATCAACACCCATCAGGTAGCAGATGAAGGGAATGCTTGTATTTGTACTGATGTTTACCATTGCTAGCATTTGTCCTCAAATGAGCCTTCAGTGGTAGTTTGCATTACATTTCTGAGATTAGATTTACTAGTGCTGTGATGTTGTATACAGTATATGGTTATAATCAGTTTTGCCAAAGTATGAGCTTTTCTACCAAGGGTCTGGATTGGCCTGTATGCCATTTTTGTTTTTATTTTACCTTGTTCAGTGTTCAGTGTGCTTCATATGCTGCATTTCATAAGCGAAATCTGTCATTGTAACCCACTGAATAGACCTGACAGGCAGTGGAGTAGGATGCACATGGATACAGTTGTTTGGTATACTTAAGATTCCATCACCACAATTCCATGAGGATTGTAAATAGAAGTTTTTTTTTCAAGTAATCGGTGTCCTCTGCACTAGTAGGACCTTTGACTTTTCTTACTCAGGTACAAAATATATTTTTAGCTCTTACTATAAACACATACCAACAATAAAGATAAGGATGGAGAACACAGGCAGATTCATGTTCTATTCTTAGCTTCCAATCTGTCAGGTTCAATATTTCAGTCTCTAATCTGAATAAAATACAAATCCCCAAGGTTCTGTTACCAATCACCATAATGCTCTCTAGGTTTCAATTCGGTTTCAAATTAGGTCTATATTAGTCTGGGGAGAAGTCAGAAGGGGCAGTTAAATGGTTTGATGCATGACATGTACTAAGGCATTATCTATTTATTTTTTTAGGGTTAGGGTTATATCCCAAGATAGAGCATATTCATGATGCATAGAGCTATAACCATAATCCCAACCAAAGAATAGCCACAAAGGTTGTGGTTTATCTCATGCACATTCTGGATCTTGAATGCCTCTCAAACTTTTAATAATCCCCAAACCTTCATTTTCCGGGAGTTACATTCAACGTGTAAAATATGCAGTCCAAATGCTTGTGGCCCCCAAGAAATAGAAGAGTTATCATGGCAACCTTAAATAACAGCAATGCACAACAATGTTGTCATGGACAGCACACTGGGGGAGACCAAAGTGTAATTTTTTTTCTAAAATAAAGTAGCTTTAAAAAAAACAAGGTATATTGTCAGCCGTGTAGAGGCCAGCGCAACATAATTTGACTAAACCATTGCCTTCCAAAACCAATTATGTTAGCTGATTATTAAAATGTTATTGTCAGTAACGTCCACTTTTATGACTTTGACTTTCAAATTTGTAGTTTTTTATAACAAATTCATAAAAAAATACATAGTTGTTACCTTTGTTTGTTTGGGAAAGATTCAAAATTAATTTATTGTTATATAATTATTGTCTTTTTTTTAATTATATATAGCCCAAAATGTGTTTCTTCCTAAGAATTGGGAAATTAATTTTTTAAAAAAGAGCAAAGTGCATGACAACATTGCTTTATTCAAAAAGATTATCTGTATTCCCTTGCACAGAGAATTTTAACTTCTAAATTAAGTCATCTTTGGCAAACTGTGAAGTGAAAACCAGTTTTGGAAGGCCTAGGCACATATGAATCAAACTTATGTACATGGAGGGACTGCCAGGATCTAATGTGTTGCACATTGCTGGAGCATGCACACTCGTACAGCATCCTCGCCCACACACGCGCATCGAGACACATTGTGTGTTCAAACTGCTACACATATTTTTCTCTGAAATAGCCAGTGTTGCTACAACAGGAGGACACAACTACTAAACAACCAAGAATATCATTTTACAAAAGATCAGCTTTATGTTTCGATGGCCCAGGAAAGTGGAAAATATTAGCCATTTATTTTCTCTTAGAGAATTCCAATTTTCAATGGATCGTCTCAAGTTTCCCCCCTGAAAGAATAAATTGAACACTTCAAGGTGGAGTTTGCGATTGTCAAATCCAGCAAATATCTTCTCATCAGATCTTTTGGATCTGTGACTTGGCAGTGGTGCATTCACTGGGGACAAAGGAACATGATCTATATGCTTTTCAGACTTTTCTACTCTACAGGGAAAAAAAATTGAAATCTTTGCATTTCTGGAGATTGCGAGACTTATAGATGTATTTGCCCATTCAAATATCATTAAGAACCAAATACAACTATGCTTTGTTACAGTTGGAATTTACTGGTGGTTGAGGACAGCTTTTGGGGTAAACCAACATAAAAAGCAACCAATCATGAATCAATAATGACTAATAATGGCTTAAAAAGTGACGTGTGAATAAAACACGGCAATGAAATGAGGTCTGTGCTTTTCGACAGATATCAGTGAAACATGGTGCACTCAGCATATGACCCCCATTATTGTATTCACTGCACCACTCCATGAAGTGAATTGAACCATGCTATTGTAATTTCAGTCGTAAATGGTGCTACAGAAGCATACTATGTGTTGTACACTTTGGATGTCACCTTGCCCAACCTGTCCAGTTAAAGCAGTGTTCTCTCACGATCCAGTAGTGAGGAGACAGCAGAGGACAAGTAGGTAATGGGATTGCCGCACCCTGTTTGGCTCGATAGCCAGGAGAGCTCTCCGCTGTGGGACAGCACATTGAGATGTGTCTGGAGAACATCACCTGGGTGCTGCGACTATTCAACCCGCACAAACTCATTGTTATACACGTATTCAATCCCAGAAAGCATGATGTGGAAGCGAGCTCTATGTCCCAAATTATAGACCTACTGTTATCATATTTTTTATAAATGCCAAAAATGAGACAGGACGAAAGAAAGAAAGTAAAAGAAAATTAGTGTCATCATATTTAAAATTAGTCACCTGATGGTTCAGTGGATCTCCGGCCTGTCTTTGATGCGGGCATCATGGGTTCGATTCCAACTCGGTGGCGGTGCGATTGAGAGCATGAGTGGTTGTCCGTTTCATTGTGGCTAGCAATTGGCTGGCAACCAATTGTGGCTGTCCCCAACCCACTGCCCCTGGTAGCGTAGGATAGGCTCTAGAACCCTTGTGAGGATTACCAGTGCAGAAGGTGGATGAATGAATATTTAAAAATAACCAAATGAGAAGAATGGCAATATTTTGGGGGCTGATTTTGAAAAACATATCCAAGTTGTACGATTAGATTTCAGGACTTGCCTTGCAGCCGTATAAACAGAAGCCCCAGCTTACTCTTTTGCTGTAATGACATCACCACAGGGCACACTTAATTTTGGCCATTTGCAGTGGCCACGGCCCCCTCCTTTTGTGCAGCCTGCAACATTTGCTCATGTTGTTTTGTATTTTATAACATACATGTCGTTATGTCGTTAGTGTAGAAGAACTGAGGAATTCTTTTTTTTTTAAGTACTACAACCTTTTAGACAGAAACACACTATTGATGTTGTCATTTTGTACGTCTAACAGCGTGCTTTGACAATCCAACATGCGTGCTGTGAAACTTGCATCAATAAGGAGATAGAAATCAAGCTCTGGTTGTGTGGGGGCAAATCTGGGTTTTCTGTTAATTCAGTCAAATCATCACCGTGTAAATGAGCCCTCACTGTGCAAGTCTATCTTGTCATCGAATGATGACCATAGGTTTTAGAAATCATGTTTTTTTATCCCTGTCATCACATTTTTAAAGGTGTTAAATCTACCAGCTCCTTCATGTAAACTTTAAATAGGGGGAGCCAAGCAGGAAATCAATTTCCCAAATCCCTTCATCCAAGGCCTATAGGTTATCTCTCTGTATGAGACATAATCCCACACCCTACATCTGACAAAAACAGACAGCGAGAAAGGAGTGGTAAATGTGGAAAAAGAAAAAAAACAAAAAAAAAAACAGAGAGGCACACAGGTTGAACTAGGACGGTCAGACAGACAGGGAGAGAGTGAGAAAGAAGTAGCTCAGGGAGGAAGCAATGCTGTTAAGTCAATGCAGTAACAAGAAAACGTAAACACGTTCCCTCATCCAACGGTCTTTAGAGGGGAGGGCGCAGACCTGTCAACGATTGTTAACACATGTGTCCAGGCTTCCTCTATGTCGTTTACTTGGAGTCTGAAGGAGGCTCAGCACCAAAGATTTATAGCTCCCGGGGAAGAGGTGGAAGTGTGTTATTGATAAGTTGCTGAGAGAAGGCAAGGGGCACCCACTGCACTAATTAGAGGATGAACTTGCAGCCCATTGATTGAACGGAGTCTTGGGCAGACACAGGCCCTTCTCACAGAGTACCATGGTCGAAGTTTGACCTTCTTCCGGAAAAGAAACCGACAATGAGTGTTACAGGCTCAGGTGTGATATATCGCCTTGATGTGTTAAGTATGAGTTACCGTCGTTCTACAGCCAATGGGTTTGTGCGTGTATATTAGTGTGTATGTGAGCAGGGTGTCGCTGTACACAAGAGGGAGGAGGAAGAAAATGTGCTACTTGTGAAGTATTCAGCATTCACCAGTGTTTCCAGTGACCGCAGCTTTGGAGACCAGCCCAGTCCTCCTAGACTATCCTTAGCAATGGGACCCACCATTGTATGATTTGGCTGCACATTCCTGTGTTTTCATTATTGCCTATAAGAGGTGAAAAATGTGAAGCATTTTGGACTGGAAAAAGGGCCTTCCTTCTCTTCCAAACCAATATTCCTAGAAATTGTATATATGTAAAATACAGGTACATTGAGACAGAAAGGCTGTCCTTTCATATTCATTCCCGCTTATCCTCACAAGGGTTGTGGAGGGGATGTTATCCTAAACCAACCAACTTTGAGCAGTAAGAACACGTCAGGGTTTGAACCCTCAATCGCAGAACTGTGAGGAAAACGTGCAAACCACTTGGTCGACGTGCTGGAACCTATCCCAGCGAATGATTAACAGTAGGCAGGACAAGCATTCTTTTTTTGTTTTGATAGAATTGAGTCCCAAATCCTGCAGCAGTTTGTCCCATGGGCATCATATACACAGGTGTAAAATACAAGCCCACATGAATCTTAGTTAACATTTAAACATCGCATAAGCCCAATATATAGCCAAAAGCAATCTAACATTTTCCATCTCATTATTAGTGAATGGCTTGCATCCAGGTTCGGAGAATCCATTATAATCCTCTAGTGGGTTTTTATTATTTGAATATATTCCAACCAACAAGGCACTATCTCTGGGTTGGTGATATACAGTACATAAATTCGTGAACAGTTTTACCCTATCGGCTACAAGCAAACTTTTGTCTTATCACCCCGACTCCACACTTAACCTGTTTCTGTACAGATGTCTTCACAAGGGCAAAACCTGGAAAAATCTGATAGATTTCATTAACAGCAGTAAGGCGAACATACTCCCAACATTCTCCATGCTCCCCAACACCCTCCCGCATCTGTTTCTTCCTTCTCCTGTGCCCAGGTGAGTGTTGACGGCATTGCAGCAGCAATGGAATTACACAGGCAAGGCGAAGAAAGCGGACAATTATCTTCAATATCTGTCAGACACATGACAGCAACACTCCCCACCGCCTCCCCACCCAACACACCCGTACACACCCCTTCTCGCACACAAACAAACCAAGGAAAAAGTACAAAGAATGAGGGAGTGTTGCTCTTTTGATTGTTCAGAGGCTTAGAAATCGTGTCTCACCCTCTCCCCCCTCTTTCTCAATGCCTTTTTCTGCTCATTAAGCACTACATTTGCATGCAGGCTGCCAAAGAGCAGGCAGCAATGAGGAGGGAAATAAAATAAAAGGGTTAGAACAATGGTTAGCTGGCGTATGCGTGCAAGTGTGTCTTTGGGAACACACACACACACACACACAGATGTGCTTACTGTACATGGTTGTGGTGATTGAAAATGAAGTACATTCATTAATCTCCTGAAGATTCATAGGAAGATCAAGACGAAAAATATTCATGGAAACATGATTATTTTGTCACAACAACCCTTTATTTAAAGCAATATTTTTTCACCTCATTAGACCGTCATTTGTTGTTTACGAAGACGATTTTGTATGAAAACTGTTTGATTTGAAGAGAAGAGCAAAAAGTTAGTCTCTGCACTTTCCAGTAAGGTATCTTTGACCTTGGGAGTTCTGCCTTCCACGAATGACAGCAAGTGCCCTCTAGTTTCATGTCCATAACCATATCCAGACAGGGCCTAATGGAGCTAAACCATATCAGGAGGCTGGAGGGATTCTGAAGATGGGCCATATCACAGGACCAGGACAGACCATAGGAAAGACTCTTTCCAAAGAGGGAAGGTCGATGAAAGACCCCCATGGGCCATGGAATGGATTATGTCTTCTCCGCACTCAGCGCACTGATAACCACATCAGCTTCAAGGACCCCCTCAGGGCCATTACAGGTGAGGGTAGCTATCTCTCTCACTTATAGTCATGAATCCTTGATGCATTAAATGTGCCTCCAATGCTTGAGTGTAGACAAAGTCCATACTTAAATGAACAGATGGGAATAAGGCAAGGAATGCATAGGAAGCGGAAACAAGCAAAGACCCATAAGGAGATGCACAGAAAATCAGGGGAATGCTAACCTTTGAGAAACTACCAGTTAGAAAGAGGAGGGTGAGAGGGGATTTGTGATAATAGCATCCACTTGATCATGCCATTACCTCGAATTAGGGTTAATTAGCCTTGGTAAACTGGGCTCGAGACACGCCTATGATGTGGAGCCCAGAAGGCATGCTGCGGTACCTTTTATAGCCCCGTGGTTGATTTTGGGCTCACACAACCGCAGCACACAACACGGCAAGGAGGCGATAGGGAGAGCTGGCCCGGCTGGCTGGTAGCAAACTGGGAGTAATTATCAAAGAGAGCTTATAATCAAACATCCGAATCGCAAACACTGACTTTAAAACCCCTTTGGCTCCTATCCAGGAGTCGTTTTATCCAATTAGGTAAATGGCTGTAATGGTGAGGATTGAATGGGGGTTGTGGGTTGTGTAGGACCTAAGGTAACAGATGAATAGAGCTCTACTATCATAAATTGCAGGCCATGTTTGTCAGTATATATTTTTATTTTATTTTTACTGCTAATGACCCAATGTATTCTATTGACAATGTAGTGACCGCAACCAAGGAATGCAAACCTGTTTGGTAAATTCTTGCCATTCCAATCCACTTAGACAGAAATATCAGCTTTTGACAGTGTGTGTCTCTTCCAATTAGTGACTCAATTTAATCACCTAATGTGTTCAAGGTTGGACAACTTGGTTTATTTTGTAGGCACTGCGCAAAATTTGAGTGTGTCTCATCAAGGCTTCTGGTTATTGGATGAGCCTTAGAATCGGCTGCCAAATGGCCTCTAATTAAATGCTGGCTAAATGTACACCCTCTACCATGAAAAGTGGACTATGACTGGGAGATAAACCAGTGACTTCAACTCTCATTATTCACAAGTCCTGGTGGTTTTGATGTTGCATGACCCTTTGCCATTCCCTTTAAAAATCTGTATTTAAGCAGTGATTGCGACAGCTCTCACTTTAAAGAGCCCTTGCCTCACTTAGTTCTCTCTCAACGAGTTAATTGGAAGCAGAATTGTTCAGTGGTGATGAAATCCAGATACAATCCAGGGTGTGTTTGTTCCGCTGACTACCTCTGCTACAATCCGCAGAAATGTACCAGACGTGGTAAGAAAGAAGCAATTCTAAACCTGTAGCCTTCACTGCTCTTTAAACCTGAAAGTCAAATTCCACATTGTCCTGACACTTCAGTGGGCCACGAAACAATCTGCCGTTCCTTTTTTTTATGATTGGCAGGCGATGTGACTGTGGGCTATTGCCATGCACTTGTTAAACCAGGTAGTCTTCCCATCTGCCATTCAAGGAGTGTCTGACACCACACTGAGACTATGTTGAGAGCAATACAAATAGCAATGTTACACGCCACAAGCAATAGTGGGCTATTTAGGAAGAAACTTTGATGTCTCCCGGAAAATTATGTTCAGATGCATGACATCATTACAACTAAATGGCTGTTACAAGTGTGCTAGGGTGTTTATGGACTGTCTGAATATAACTGACTTGATGTCATATTCTGTTTCCATCCATCCATATTCTATAATGTTGCTTCTCATTAAGGTCATGGGTGTGCTGGACGCTCTCCCAGCTATAATTATGTACAGGAAATGGCATTTTTAAGGCTTATATGTTTCATACATACTGAAGTTTTATACTTCCCAGTATTTACTGTTGCATTTGCACCAGAATACAATTTATTTATTTTTTTTAAAAATCCTCCATTGGTCAGTGTTTTAAGAGAGCAGCCTGACTCATTCACTTATGAAGTCAACTACTTGTTGAACCCTCTTAGCACCAAATGAGTGACTTTCAAACAATTTCCGGATTGATTTAAAGGCAGCAGCCGGGAACTTAGCCAGTATATGGCCCACCAACAAATTCAGTCATGCATGAGACAGTGGCTGCTGGCTGCGCGTGCACGTACAGGGCATGTCGTACATGAGCAGACACATACCTCGGTCCTCCGGTGGCCTCTTTCCCTATGGGGCCCCAACAGACAATGTAATAGCTACAACTGTGATATTTTATGCAAATATATATTTATTCTTGTCACACTGGGGACATTACACAGTAAAATTAAGTTAGGTTTGCTATAGGTAATTTACACATTTTGTGTGAAACTATATAATATTCCTTAAGCTGATTAGGGCTAAGAATCACTTCCTCTTTCAACACGGGTGGAAATCATGTGAGAGTAGAACTGGCTAAAACTCCTAAAGCCGATTTTGGATACTAATGATGCATAGTAATTGTGTTTACTCTTATATTTGGGAAGTAAGTGGTGCAGTCACATTAAATTAGTACTCTACACTTTTTATTGCCTGCTTTGGACGAGTATTTAAGAATGCAAACTGTGTATGAGCTCAGATTCCCCTGGCACCCATAAAAGAAAATGGGAGGGGAATGCATGAGTGAAGGAGGCCCTCTCAGATGCCCCAGAGTGAAGCACTAAATTCCCTTGACTCGAGGGGCACTCAAAGCAGCCTGATGCTTGTGTGTTACGCATTCTGCTTAGTCTAAGTGAGAATTTCAGATACCAATTCATGCATAAAATTTGAGAAAATTTTGTTTTAATGAATTGAGTGTTAATGTTGGGTGTCATTACAAATTTCAAATGGACATACTATAAAAGAAGCATTTTCCGTTAATGATATTAATTTAGAGTGCACGGAGATTATGATTTCAGTTTATATTTGCCTTGTAAACTGTTTAAATCGACATTGTGTCGGTGAAACACCATTGAGATTCATTGATATGCACAGAACTCCTCTTAATAAAGCAGGTAGATACCACCACATCACGTGCATAAGTTGCATTATGCATCTGGCTGTCCATTCACATACTGCACGCTCACTGTATATTTTAAATTTCTGACTGACATAGGAAAATGTGTAATTACAGAGCTACAGACCTGAGCGACCTGAAGGCTAAACCACGGGTATGCAAGGGATAAAGTGGCAAATTCAATCTGTGAAAGGTCAACTACACATTGCGTGTATTGTTTATTTCACGCACGTGTTTCAATATACACAATTTCACAGTTTAACATGCATGCTTATGACTTTACTGGATGTGCGTGCATTTAGGAATTGATGTCGGTGATCTTCAAATCAACCAACTCCTCCCTTGGGCAGGTCGGCAAGCATGCTTCTGGCTCTGCCTCAGTCAGGTTGTGATTCAACCTTCACTCCCTCAGAAGTGTCAGCTATCAATTGTTGGTGGCTGTGAGACAATCAGCTGAGTTGCCACTCCCACACATCGACACTAAAAATGGATTTAAAGTTGTTGGGATTGGTGCTAAAGCTGAGACTGCTCCAAATGATTTATGTTAAATACCCATAATGGGAATGGAACTCATTTTTGTCTTATATTTTATCTTGTATCAAGGCTTACAGTCACATGAGAGCTAACAGCATCCTCCCTACACATTCTACTGGAAAGATGAGCCAAATTAACTTGTTTTGAAACAAACTTCAGAAAAGTTCGCAGAATCGGCATGAATGGCTTGCTATGGCCGTAATTGTGACAAGTGATCTATAGCAGGAAAGATTCAATAGAAGGCTGATCTATTGAGAGGAGTATTAGTGTAAATGCAGCCATGAATGCCAGTCAATAGTGCCTTCCTCTTTGTCTACAATGATTTCATGCTGTCTTCTTTTCTCCCTGTTTTGAGTTAGGGCTTACATTTAGGTGGAGCTATCATAAAGAGCTGCGAGCTAGACATAAGAGGACAAAAAATAGTTGGCATATCAGTCACTTTTGTAGAGAGAGGACTACCATGTGGACATGAAAAAGCCCAAATCCATAATGCTAGATCAAGTGTCAAAGAGAGACTACAGATGGACATCCTTAACTAAATGCTTTCTGCAGGGCATTCTTCAATCATATATTGGATTAACATGAGCGCTGCTTCGTAAAATAAATTAGTTGCACGTAACAGTGTTTTCTCTCATGGACTGTAACACCAACCCAAGGCTTCAATTATTTCCTTCATGTTGTGAATTTTAAGAAGTCCCCCCGCCTCCCTTTCTTTGCTTTTGCCTGAGGCCTGTGTCTAACACAGGCTCATTCCTTGTAAGCTATTCACGTTTTTTATACTTGGCCTTTCAACGTTGGTTCATGTCGCAACAATACTCCATGGGGCAAACCCTATTATTATTGTTATCTAAAAAAGGTGATTTGCAGGTTTTGTGGGACACTTAAAAACTGTAACAAATCTGTCACTCATTTGATGTACACCTATCCTGTCCATTAAATTCAATGCCAAGTTTCCATGATAGCCAAACATGATATTTTATCAGTAGGTCACTGTTACAGGTTATGAGATACCATGATTGGGTCATAGTTGTTAATGAACTTTGGAAAATGACATACTGAAAACATAACTAGGCCCACGAGAGAGTTATTTTTCGCTTATTGGAAAAAAACAGGTCACCTGCTCCAGTCATCAGTGGTGTTAGTGTTGTGGATCCTTGGGAGTGTTGAAAATCTCCAACCTTAGTCAACCCCGCTGATCACTTTAAACCGATGACCCGGTGAATCACTACTAATATGTTGCGACACATTGTTCAGCAATCATATGTCAACTTGTTTCCAAAACAAGTAACATTTAGGCGCTCAATTGAAGCAAAATTGGAAGTCAGCCAAGCATTTTCTATACTGCTTGTCATCCTTGAGGTCAAGTAGAACATAGGCGAACGCCAGCTATCTTGTTGTGCCTCCTTGAAGGCCAAAGTGTACGTAGACAGAAACAAACAACTCACAAATGTCCTTCAAGGGTAAATGTATGTTTTGAAACAAAATGGCTCAAGATATTGATTTGAACCTGCACCAGATGTGCTAACCGTTGGCCCTCAACTGTTAACATAAATAAATGAAGGAAACATGAGGTCAAAACCATACAACAATGTGCCGTTAAATCCCTGTGCAGTTTACAGGGGTCTGATGTAGAAGACAGGTCATAGGTTAGTTGCTGGGCAGACAACGGCGTCTGTCTGACCTGAGCACACATGGCCTCTCAACTCATCCGCGCCACACTAACACGAACGACACACACGCTTGCTGAAACATTTAGTGGCTATGTGAAAACTATTTCTGAGAATGAGGAGGAGCATCTATTATTGGCATGGTGGTTTGACCTTGCACCTGTTTGCTGGGCCATTCGTGGATGTGTATGAGCGAGTGGAGATGATGGACTTGCATGTTAGTACTCTACTGTACACCTTTGATTCTGACATTTATATTATCATGTTTATCACACCACTGCCTATTTACGCACTAATTATACAATAAGTGCACCCGTGTGATCTATATATTTTCCTATGCATGTGTAAGACATCAATGTCTACTTATGCGCTTTGTCAACAAAGTGTGTTTGTGAGCGTCGACTGTATGTGTGTGGCATTCTTCTTTTGGTACGCCACCCGCTCCCTCCCCAACAGGGACCATGCAATCAGACGTAACCACAGGAACCTGATATAATGATCACTGCAGAGTATGTTAATTAACACTGAAGAGAGCTCATAAGCGTGGTCCCTTCACTAAAAAAAATCAACCAACAGAAGAAAACAGAGGCAGTTGCCAGTGAACCGCATGCAAGAACTGCCCAAAAATCCAGTTTATTTCAAGGACACACATATTTGCAACACATTGACAAGACCTGCTCCTTTATTATGGGTGTAAACAGCATGACAAAGCACAAGACTTTGAGGGAACCGTGTCCTTATGCAAGAGCCCTCTGGCTGTTTTCATTCCCCGCTGCAGTAAACAGTGTCATTATTTATATCGCCATTGCCTATGAGGGTGTGAGTGTACATGGAGAATACACAACAAGCGCAATATTCCACACACGAATTCCAGACACACAGTCATTCAGACACGAATGGCGATCTCATCGAGATGTCGGTGATCAACTCACGGTTTTGTGGAGCCATTTTTTAGAAAGACTCAGATTCTTTAATAAAGGGGGGCTTTGTTGTTGTAAACAGCATGCATTTTTGATCCAGTCAAAGATTCTAAGTTGCTAATGGATGTGTCTTGCCAGTCTGCCTCTCTTGGGGAAGAATGCCTGTTGATAATTTTCGGCAATGCCTGAGTTCTGGACGAATCTGCCAATTTCAAACCAATCTGGCACAGGCATAACGTTAGTGTGAGCTTAGTGCAATTGTACTGTATACAAATATAGGTTTTAGGCAAAGAGAAACTATAGAAAATGGGGACTGACACCTAACGTAATTGGTATTACCAGTGCACTAATCATACAGAATGTAATCCACCCTTTACTCCCCAAAATATATAAAAAAAAACATCTGAAATTTTTCAGGTGACTGCACCATTTTTAACATACTCCTTTTCTTATATTTTTCAGTCTATGACTTTTGTCATACTGATTGGAAGAGTGCTTTTATAGGTTCTCTTTCTCAATCTTTTCTCCTCAGAGAATCCATATATTTGATTCTTCAGCCAGAGATTGTCACTCATTGCATTCGTCTAAAGCTGGCTCATTCAATAGTGTCAATTCTAAGACTCGTACATTGAACTAAAGCACAGATTCTCAGCACATGAATGTTTCTCATTGAGTAATTTTTACAGAGTGTAAAACTTGTATGATCTAGAGACTGAAAATAGATCTCCCACGGGAGAATTTTGTCCTATCGAAGAACAAAACAATAAAATGGCCAAATGGTTACCTATATTTCAAATTGTTAAATCAAAGTGTAGATGTTTTTCCAGTTTAAAAAAAATGCTGCAGAGTTCTCTCTCCCCTATTTTTATGTCATCCTCCCCAGGAGCGATTAAATTGCTGATTGATTTTGTATCTCAGCTCAATTCCTTGCACCTCACTCCCCATCTCTTGCCATTGATCCTCACAAGGCTGCTGACTTTAAAGTCAGCAGGCCCATCCTCTCTGGCCTCCGGAAATGAACTTGTTAGATGGGTTGTGCGATTTATTGCTCATGCAGCTGAGGTGTGTGTATGGAAGTGCGTGCATGCTGTGTGTAACGCTGCTTCCACTGGGTTGGAAATTTACTACACGTCCGCATCTCACTGTAAATGTAGGCATGTGCAAGCTATGTAAAAGAACAAAGTCTTTAATTTACAAATGGCTGCATGTGTATTAATGCAGGCATATTATCAACTGCATATTATACTATTTGAATATACAACAATGCTTTTTTATTGGTCAGGGTTACAAAAAAACGTTGTGGATTATTATTTTTTGGTCATTGAGAAACTAGTGCAGCCTCTAGTTTTGTACTACTTTTTGATAGTTTTTTGTTGCTCCCTGCGTCCAATTAGCACAGCCAAGGTTTTTTATTTCTGACAAAGACGACCTTGAAAGTTCTTACCATTACAAACTGAACTTGTTGAAGAATATTGAAAGTAGACCATCAATAGAAAATTTATATGAAGACTGAGCAGATAAATAGGCAATAAGTAATCCCAGTTATATTCTTTGACGCAATCTTTTTTTCAACCACCAGTGTCACCTCCTTCAGGCCATCAGAAAGAAAATGAGATTTCCTTTCAGACCGTTTTTTAAAAATCTCTTGGCTCCCATTTATAGTATCAATGATTATGCAAAATAGACTATAAATCATAATCCAAAGGACGTGAAAAGTCTGCATTTGTCGTTTAACTGCCAGCATATCATTCACACCAAAGTGTTTTTGCTGAGGAAATGAGAGTTCCTCCTTGTATATGCCAGTGAGTCTCTCACTGATCTGCTCATGTGAGGCGTCAGACACAGCCTTGTCCTCTACTGCAGTTCGCCTGACATATTGATTGGGTTCCATTTAAAAGCCCTGTTCTCTCACCGTTATTTACTCCAATAGTAAATCTTTACAATGTTGTAAAAGACTGTTTTACACACTCAGGTTATACAATCTTCCTACTGCAGCAGTCAGACAGGCATGTGTCAGAAAACAGAAGGAGAGGAGACCTTAAACAATTTATACATATTTGGGAATCAGAAAGTAGAGTAGGAGTGGATTGTAGGACAAAAAGACATTGAGTTTCTTCGGCTACACGTTTCACAAATTAATCTGGCCGTTTGAAATCAAATCAAATTGTATTTTGATGCATTTATGGAAATGTGAATCTGCTCTGATAAGCAATAAAAAGGCAAAATTGGGTGCAGCAAAGATTTATTTTCAAACTGAGTTTTACCTCAGCTCATCCAGATCATCATCATCAATATTTTTTCAAAATTATTTGTGAGAAGCTTATTTGTGAAAATCTGCATTATAGGAGTACATTCATTTAAGAGGTTTTATTTAAAAATATTTATAATCAACTTCATTCTTGTTTGCAAACCCGTCCATTGTTTTTTTTTTAATGTGACACAGATGCACACTGTCTGCTTCCACAAACCCATTTTTTTTATAAATTAGTAATGCAACTGTTTGAAGAAAAAATACTGACACCCACCTTTAAAGCATTGCATTTTTAGTCCACAAAACACTGAATCATTAAAGAAACTGCTAAAAACAACAGTTTTGTTTTTGCTGTCACATGTTTTAGCCTAGGTCACCTGCCACCCTAATGAGGATACGCAGAATAGAAAATGGATGTATGAATCCACGAGATACGAACCCTTTGAGGTTAACGCAGCATCAGAGTAAATCATTCATCTTAGACATGCTCAAGGTCTTTATACTTCATTAGAGGACATATGCTGCACTTGTTCCCATTACCTTTGCTCTTTGCTGACCTCAGGTTTGCAGCCTTACCCAGCCCCAAAGTTGCTACAGTGCACATGACCAAGTCACACCAGGGGTAATAATTACTTAATTTAAGAGCAGTGAGGCAGACCACGCTTTGGCTTTTATTGGTGTTGACGCGAGATGACTTCAAAAAGCTGCAAGGCCCATAATTTATCTCCCTCCCTGGACCTGCTGTGTTTTTTAAAACTGAGTGAGCAAGGCAGAGTGTGAGAGCGGAAGAGAGCGTGTGTGTATGTCGTTCAGTTGATGTTTAATACTGCTTGGCTGTTGACTTTGGTGTACTTATTCTTTGATGTCAGGAACATGATCATCAAGTATTTCCCCCAACCCCTTACAGTACATTTTGCGCTGAAGCTCTACACATTCCCGCTCATAAAATCACCCGTGTTGCCTGTGAAAAATCATATGCTACTGGATTTATTCACAAGGGATGCCCAACTAAAAATGTATACTCAAATGAAAGATAATTTGGAATAAACAATGAATAATTAATCCATGTGGTCAAATAACTAAAACCGTGATAGCTATTACTTTGGTTGCCCTATCGCCATGCTTTATTTATTAATGTCCATAATAGACACAGTATCTTGTCAGAATGAGCAACATCTAAAAAACTCCTCAGAGGCTCACATGAAGAGGATCCTTTTGGGGAATAGAGGTTCCGCTTTATCTATCTCATGTGCTGTTGTGTCTGCCTCTGTGAGGTAGAGGGACACAGAGTTCAGTCTAGACATTTTATTTGGACGGGTAGGGGGTGGTGGGCCAGAGGGTCAAGGAGTGACATGAAGCAGCTGTGGAATCCCGATCATAAAGACTCCCCCACCTTAACTGAGCAGAACAATATTCCCATCCTTGGGTCTCCGGTAATGGTCATCTGAATCCTCTCCTGATGTCATCTGCTCGAGGATATGCAGCCTTCCGCTCTGAGAGATAGAATGTCCTCAGTAAGCATGACCACAAATTAAGTGGAAGGCGTCTGTAAAATATCCTCACCTTAAGTCTTTACTAAATAAAAGCACCAGATTATGAGTGAACATGCTAACATCAGTCACAATTAAGGGCTCAATGGCAATAAACAGCTCTACAGGGCATTTTAAGCCACACAGCTTTGACACACCAATTTGGGATAAGAACCCTGGGAATGATCCAGCTCACTCTGTAGTATTGCTGAACAGATGCCCAGAAATCACATCTCTGTGGGTGCATCCATGTTGCCTTTGCTGCACCAGCATTTTTAATCCCGGGCAAAGTACCTTCATGTACACATTACATTCTTTTGGGTTATTTTGAACTCCTGCAAGGACAAATTGACTTACTGAAATTGATTTAAAAATGGTTTTCTTTTGCTGCAAATGTAGCTGGCTTCTATATGAAATAAACAAATGAAGTTGTAGGGTGCTTTTGTCCGTGAACTGTGGTGGATGGTCAAATGACTCTTCTTTCAATTTGTGAATTCTTAAGGCACACTGATAAATGTGTACTTCAGAGGCCAGTCAACAACTTTTTTCACGCAATATATTGCCTCACTGTATTTTTTTAATGTCCTTTTTGCCACAGAGAATCCAAGCAGCAAGGATGCTGAGTATGGAGCAGAGTGATGGGTCGATAGCATTTCATCTACTACTCTAAGTGGATGAGGACAGAAGCCTTCATTCAAACATGAGGTGTGTGTTCTATATCACAGGACAATGTTTGACACTGGTCTTAAATGCTTAATATCATACAATTGAATCTGATGAAGTTTATAAAACCACACGGAAGCAGTCATTGAAAAGAATAAGTTGATGAAACAGACAGTCATAGTCTTGTACTCTCGCAACTCCCAAAAGTTTTTGTCTTGACTTTATCTGGCATTGGCCGATATAACATAACATGTTTTTTTAAACTAATGGAAAATATTTTGTATTAATTAAAGTCTTCTCCTAATTGTTGCAGATTCTGGCAGGCAACCCCTCTGTCCTTTGGTTGCAGGGAGGAGAGAATATCTCTCAACTCTCATTTCCCTGGTTCACAGGAGGCCCATCTCCACACAACCACTGACCCATCTGTCCCAAACGGCTAACTGGGCTCCTGTGTATTAATCACAGCAGAAAAATACTGTGGGGGAAGGAGGGCCAAGGAGGGTCCACAACATCTGGGAACCATCAGACCAAGAGAGCCTTAGATCCTGAGATTCCAGTCTCCGACCTTTCTACTCTCCTCACCTCCCCCATTGCCTCAACTCAACCTCTCCATACCACCTTTCTTCCCCATCTGTCTCTCCTGCTCTATTCTATTTCTCCCCCACCAAGTCCTTTCCTCCCTTCGTCCTGGCTGCCCATCATTTCCATGTGTCTTCAGCAATAGGCCTAATCCAAACAGCTTGTAACTGTTTCAAAAACATACTCCCCTTCTCAGCCCCCTCCCCGTCCCGTTCCAGTCCCGTGTTCTTTGCAGGGAACAGATCATCTCTTTCATAGTGGAGGAGGTACCGGGTTCTACCACGAATGAGTTAACAGGTAAGCGCCACACATGACCATTTCAGAAATAATGAGCAGGTCAAGCCACAAAGTAATCGGGCAGATCCCTGTTCAATACTTCGACGTGACGCAAAATAGACCATGCAGCCTTTTCCTCTTAGTACATTTCCTTGAGTTTCATAATGGAATGGTTGCAGCTGTCACATACTCTGCAGTTAAGATTCCATTGTCCCATCTATATTGTCCGGCTACTCGAAGAAGAGCTCTGTTACGGAGAGGTTTTGGTTGAAGCAGCCCAATAGGGGGTGTGGAAGCTGCAAGGTATCCCAGGAGATCTCCAGGACTCCCACTGGGAACCCTGCTTGCATCAGAAGGCCCCCCATTACTACCTGGCGAAGGCATACATTCTGTGTTTTGTTTAGGTGGAAGCATTGTCCTTATTTACCATAATTGCATTAACAGGATTAGCATGGCATTGATGTGCCTGTAGGAAGACAGAGTATTGGATGTTTTCTAGGAATAAGGAATGTAAATGATAGGATATACTGAGACAAAAATCATGGTATGTGTTGGGTTGCAATGGGTTGTAAATCAGCAGGTTTACAGTTCTAACATGAAAGCAGGGTTGTATATGTAGTTTTGGGGCCAAATAAATGTAATGATTGTGTATTACAATTGCTTAACATGGACATCATCTGTGTTGATTTGAGTTGTGCTCTCATTTGGGTTTAGATTACGGGTCACACAGCGATTGCCCACAGATCAGAGGCTGGATTAATTGTTGACACTCTCCCAGTTCAAACAGAACCCTGTTCACGCCCCACCCCAGTATTTAGGTCCTGACAGACACTTTGATTTATGTCTAGCCACCGTCAAAAAAAGGGACCAAAATCAATTGCCTATTACCGCACTTAGCACTGAGCTGTCACCACCTGGGAGTAGGGTGTTGAAAATAAAAGACAGAGTCTATACAATACTTCCATACCACTCCATATACCCGATCCCACTAGGGAAAAACAGACCAGTGCTCAATCTCCATATCCACAGCTAGTCTCTGAACTCTGTGGCTGTAACACTTGTAGTTAGTGGAGGTGACAGTCACTCAGAGGTCATAGAAGCTGGCTTGTGAGTGAAGAGTCAATGAGTAGAATAGCCACAATGCCTGAAAACTGTGGGTGGAGGAGGCGCCAGTCACTCCTTGAGTAGGTATCAACAACAATCTAATTTTTATGGCATCCCAATCAAACTTAACTGTTTTCACAACAACCACAAAACGCTTTAAAAAATATATGGAAAAACAATAAATAGTGACAGTCATATTGCAGTGGACTGCTAAACAAGTTGCAACCATGAAGCAACATTCAATGAATTGCCACCATCCAAAATTCCCTAGAAGTGCATGTAATACCATTATTTTTACACATTTTGTTAAGATATCAGCTATATCAATGTGATATTGAAGGTGGTACTTAACTCTGAGCATTAGAAACTATTTATGATTTGTCTGCTTCCATCTTTGCCCGTTTTCTGTGTCATGCATTCATCTTTACTTAATTCAATGGTCCATATTTCAGTAGCACTGTACACTGGAACAAATGGATTTACACCAGCAACTCATGTAGTCCAAAAGCATGTGTTTATTGAAGATTTTAAATTGACCAAGGGTGTGAATGTGAGCGTGACCAAGCATGTATGCACCTTGCCAAGACTCCCCCACATTGTAGAAACACACAGAGTTGGGTTCAGCTTAAATAGTACAAGATCAAACTGAACTGAATTTTACACTCTGTTAAGAATGAGTCTTGTATCCCAATGTATATCAACTGAAGTGATTGTTTGAATTTCCTCTGGTAAAAAAAAATAATCTCACATTACAATCCCATTTCTCATCTCCATATAGGGTTGTGCCAAATGAAGCACAGTTGTCCTGTGGTAAAATGTAGTGCATCAACCCATCTTATCTAGCCCTCTACCCCACCCCTGAATATCGTCGTGTCCCTTGCCATACGGAAACATGTCTGATCCAACAACTGTTTGTCTGCCAGCTGGAATGCAAGCTAGGGTCAGTGGTGGGGCCCTCATGGCCTCCTAGGGACTATTCTGAGAGCAGAGGCTCATCTCTTTTCTAACCTTATACTGGCGTCTTGTGACTGCGGTTAAAAATGGCCCAATGTGCTCATGCCTCTAAAACACAATCACTCCCACATATGCACACACACACACACACACACACACACACACACACACACACACACACACACACACACACACACACACACTATTAAATGATATCTAAGCTCAAGATAGAAGCAATTTTCTCAAAGGTGATTCTTATTTAGCAATTGCGCAATTTTTTTCGCATTCCATTCTGGGCTACAGGCAATGAGCCATGTTCTAATTATTCAATACATACTTCTTTGTAAAAAAAATATGCCTGCATTGGAAACGTGTGGTTAACCCAGCAATGCATAAGATACATGTGGATACACCCACACGTGCCAGGGCAGAAGCACATATTGCTAAAAAGAAATGCTCATTATGTCGTACACTTAAGGACAAACTACAGCAAATCATCTCTGTGCTATTCCAAGTTCCAACCTACTGACCATACACTGTAATCACTGTGTATTTAGCGTTATCTTTAGAGAGCTGGTCTGCGTGAGTCTACTTTATGACACTGTAAACTTTTACTGCCTGTGTCTTAGTGTTCAAACTCCGGTCCAGCCACCTGAGGGAACCAGGGAGCTTACAGGGAGAGCTTATGGGATTGAATAGAAGACAAGCACAGTTGTCTATCTCAGCAAAAGCAACAAAACACCCAACAGACAGTTGTTGGGAAATTCCGATGAACTTGCTAACCTTCTTTAATCAATGATAGTCAATACCCTGAGCTAGATTCAATATGTGTACATTGTATTTGTTTTGCCAACATGGGATCAGCCAATACAGTGCCAATGCTAAGACAGCCAATTAAATATCACAGCTCTGTGTTGTTCTAAACAATAGACAATTATTGTAAGAAAATAGAGGCAGACCTGTATTTAAATTTGTTTTTGATAAACAGTGTTTCAATGCACACCGTTAAAAAACACCTGTTGTGACACTCTACCACTGACCCGAGATATTCGGCAATGCGTGGGTGCTTGCTCGCTCATGTGAGCTCTTGTGAGCCAAGACAGCGGAACAATCCTGCTGAAATGCAAACAGGACTTTTATAGGCATGTTAACAAGCACGCCAATGCATTTCCCCATTTTGGCATGGGTGGCGCTTAGTGAACCAGTGTCAGGCCGGCCGTGTGATTGGGACGAGGATTAACCGTTAGACCGGACACACGATGAAACCTAGGTGTCTGGGTCACCTAACATGGCCTTTGCCCATTGTTGCATTCAACTAAGACTGTTGTTTTCTGTGTGATCCACAACAGGAAGACATCAACAAGCACATGGCTTCTCTGTGATCATTACAGGTCAGCGCACACTTGGACTTGCTTGATGCTCATCATAAATGCTACAGTATGCATTAAATGGTGAATAGAAATACTTTAATTGTATAGATTTTTTTAAGTGAGTGTGAAGATAACTTTTAATCACAAATATTGAAACCCAAAGACTGCTTTAGTTTCTAAACTCATTGTTTTTTGTCTCTCTCCACAGCTATGATAAAGGCTAGATGACCCTATGGGCCGAAGAATCATTATGGACTCATAAAGGGCCCTGAGCCAAGCCTCCACTCAATAAGGCTGGATCTACATGAAGCCAATGCACCTGATTAATTAGTCAAGCAATCAATGGGCTGTGCCTTCCATCTACTGATTTCCTTTAGTATTTTACCCAGGTACTGTGGCAATTACGGCAGACATACACACAAACAGACACAAAAATATGCTTGGTTCCACCCCTTTTCCATTGGTTTTAATTAAGATACAAAATAAAAGGACAGCAATTTCATTTGGCAATGAGGAGAAAAGCTGTGGGAATAAGTACAAAAGTTCACACCTAGAAAAGAGTGAGAGCAGACTGGCTGTCAGTCAGTAGAGAGAGGTGCCATTTGAAGGATCAGTCATCCTTGACAGTGCTGTCATGGAGAGCCTTAATTAGCCAGGATTACTTCCTCACTTAATGAAGCATGCGCTTCTTCGTCTCGGCCCGTATACCTCTCTCCCCATTCCCTATTTTCTCTCCCTCAGGTTTTTTTCTTCCTCAATCCATCTCATGTATTCTCGGTGGCCCTCTTCCTCTTGTTTATATGCTTCTCTCCAGACAGGCTGTTCAAATCGCACTTGATATTGGAGAGTTTTCACATATCCCTTATCAAAGATCTTCTGTCACTTTCATTATCCAAAAGGGAGTGCATTCTCCAACAATCTTTAGTTTGTTTCTCATGTACCCTCAGCAACTTTTGGGCTGCAGCCAGTTTGCAGAAATAAGATACAAGAATTGTCATTTAATAAGGTTTTTTTCTTGTGTGGTTTCATGATAAGACTTGATATAATTTGTGGTCCCTTTCCATCACTCCAGTCATTGATTACAGTCATAAATATGACTGTTTCAATGTATTTTCTCACTTGGTATGTTCTGTATTTCATCTCTTTCAATTGTCAAAAAGAAATACAATCTTTTAAAATCATACAAGCCAAGTACTTTTAAGAAGAAGATCAGAAAATAGCTTTACGGGAGAAAACTGTGGTGAAGTGATGGGAGAAGATGGGGGTGGAGGGGTAATGATAAAGAGAAGTGACTAATAAAGTGGTAAGAATATAGGCAGTAGTATGACTAGAGGAGAAGGAGGAGAAGTGAAGGAGAGGTATAGGCTCGCAGAGGCAAGAAGAGCAATTTACCGCCACAGCGCACACAATGTCCCCTCCATGCCTGTGGGCCATGTGAAGACTGCTCCTTCAATTACACTTCACACAGGACACAGAAAAGAGGAGACAGACAGTGGCTGTGGAGATGCTGGGAAAGGACAGACAGAAATATAGCAGCACATAGGTCATATTCATGTAAATACAAAATAGTTTGCACAGAAAACTTTAAACAGGTTGACACCGTTTTGTATTTTACAGGCTAGTTAGAGGATAGCCGTGTTGAGGTTTAAAAATATGGGTCATTTGATTATATTTTTTCGTGTTGGAGGACGGGGCTGTAAACTAAAATGTTACAAAGTGCGGAGCTTTGAAATACTTTTGCAACATGTTGAGTCAGTTGGAAAAAGTCTTGTTTTTTTCAAGTAATAGAATTCAAGCCACTCATAATACAGGATGCCTTTACATCCTACTGACAAAAAGTAAAAAGGATGTGAGTAAACCCACAATGAACCAGACAGACCTCCAGCTGACTGCTGGCAGCAGGCCAGATGAAGAGATAGAGAATTCATAGTCCTAAATAACCAACACAGCTATCTCATATGAAGCCAACACAGTGGCTGAGTGAGGGTGACAGGAGGGCATGCTCAAATACAGGCCACAGTCAAGATGGAGGACGGCTCCCCATTCCCACCCCTCCTTAATACGTCTCCTCTCAAACATGCCCACCAGGCATGGGCCAGCTGCTGGAGCTGGGGGACAGAGGGAGGGGGGCGGCATGAGCGTGTCGGGATGGAGGCGTGGGGTGTCTGTATCAATCCATCAATGGGCTGACAGCTGACTCCTGTGCCCGCCGTGGCCATCGGCTACTGACCAGAACCAGGCCAGAGCTGACCAGCAGTATTCGTACATTTGTGCATGTGTGAGAGTGCGTGCGGATAATCCCTGCAACAATACGCATATATACAGGACATGCATGTGAGGGATCTTCCCTATCCCATTCACCATATTCTTCTCCATTGCTTTGTCTTTCTCCTTCTTCTCGCTTCCCCCCCGCCTGTCCGTGACATCTTGCAAGTCAATCAATCAGTTTCAGCTTGCTGGCATTGGAGCACCACATTTATCCAGAGCACAACCTGCCTGTCATACTTGCTGAAGTATTTTTATTTAAACTGACCTTCAAACCAATACTTTTTTTTTCATCTCTCTGTAGCGCCTCGGGTAAATGCAACAACTGAGAGAAGCTTCAGAGAAAATGCAGTGGCAAAGAGGAGGCTGAGAGCAACATCTGGTGTCTTTCAGTTCCACCCTCAGTAGCTTTTGCGTGGCCTTCTGCTATTTGAAAGCCTCCCTTGTATGCCTAGAGAAAACAAATGCATTGTTTCATCGGAATCCATTTGTATGTGTTGTAGCTCCTCCTGTGTCTAGGGATCACTTGGATGCAGTCGAAATTATAGAATGCAATTAGAGACAAATTGCTCACGCAAGATTATGTAATAATTCTTTCTCATTATGCAACAAGCATTTCGTTATCCATCAACTTTTCTAATGCCATGAAATGGTTCACCTAACTCCCACTTCTGAGACTTTTGCCCCAAAAGTTTCAGTTGAGTGAAGCTACAATTCACAAGAAGCTTTCATTGGTCAACTTTATTTGTTCATTTTGCCTTGGCCCATCCTTATCTCCATTCGTGAGCAAATCTTATCCCCCAAACCTCCCCTTATCGTGCCCTCCATAAACCTTCCCCTTCTCCACCACTACCCCCCTCGGGCTCCTGACAGTACCTCAGCAGGAGAGCGCAGCACTGATGGATGCCACAGATGGGCTTTCCCTTAGAGCTCCGAGCTTCAACGCAGTGTGTGATCAGCGGGGTCAGAAGCCAGGCCTCCCCATGAAATGCATGTTGTAACAGGAAACAAAAGATGGGCCCCCAATTCTACTAAAACCCACTGCACCCTCTTTAGTCTGCATTCTGATCTTCAAAATAGGGGCGATGTCTTAGAGCCGACCTGGGAGAGTGAGCAACACTGTGGTGTGCTTCATGCTTTAAAGTAACTGTAATGCCAGTGTGCATGTGTGTAAGGGGTGGGATGTGCAGGGGGTCAGAAAATAAGGAGTACCTTTTGTGTTTTGGGGGGGCTTTTTGTTCCACATAAATGTGTCCCAGCCTCTGTGTGGGTGCATAGCATTCAGACCGACGCTCATGGTTGCGTCTTTATAATTGCAGCTCATGTGTACATGACTGTTGTTTGTTCGAGTGTTGTTTGTTTCAGTGGCTTATGTTTGCTGGTTGGTTTATTATCCACCCACACTCTTTCCTCAGATTCCCAAAAGCGTGGCATGATGCTGATAAAACCATATGACAGGCATGGAATAGTGGAGAGGAAATTAACTTGTTAAGAAATCTGACATATATTTTAAATATGAATGACGCCCAGTTTTATGACCAAAATGCATTTTGGGAAATATCTCAATATGCGATTCAGTTTATTTCAAATTAAGAAAAAACATCTATTATTATTTCAAGTTCAGGATTTCCACATCTTACTTGCAAAATTAGCAACATCTGTGCCATTGTGCTGTATGATAAGCCTTTACTGTGAGCAGCTTCAGGGATGCAATAATCATGCTTTCTATTCAGCATTATCTTAGCATATGAGATGTGCTCACTAACAAAGATTTAGACTGGATTGTGTATATTTGCTAGGAATAGTTTTGTATTTCTCTCATGAAGGCCACTCAGTAGACATGGTCATACTTTAGTGCAAAATGTTTGCAATGTGAGACTATTTTTATGATACACTATTGTGCGCTACAAGTGTTGCCTGCACCAGTGTTAATGTACCTGCTATGCCTCGGGCCAGCTCCAACTAATAGATAGCTACAAGGTGATAAATTGTTTATTCCTGTTGTTACAAAAAGAAATAGGGCTTGATTTACTAAAAGAAGCTGATCTGCCAACTAGATACATTCATTGCACTTTATGAATGTATTCAATTGCACGAAAAGTTTATGCAATTACTGTTAGTTTAGTATGTAAAGAGGTTATTCATTTTAGACTTACTATTTGTGATAGGTATTTTTCTTTTCTTGCATTTTTTTTTCATTCATTTTCTGACCCGCTTTATCCCCATAAGGGTCGCGGGAGGTGCTGGAGCCTATCCCAGCTGCCAGAGTTGGGGGACACCCTGAACCGGTGGCCAGACGATTCTTGCAATATTTGTGCTGTGTAATTTTTTTCTTCTTCTAATATTACTCTGGCTTCTTGTCTTCTAATTTTAATCCCATATGCATTCGTATTGCACAGCCGCAAATCATTTAATCTTATTTTCCTTCTGTTCTGTTATTCGGTATTGTTCGCGAAGTCAAAGTTCATTACCACCAGCTAGAAAAAAAACTCCCCATCAGAATCCTCTGGCACGACTGCAGTATGTGTCTCACTGCGTGAATGCATATCTGTGTGTGTGTGTGTGTGTGTGTGTGTGTGTGTGTGTGTGTGTGTGTGTGAGTGTGTGTGGCTGCATTAAGTTTAGCTTAGCTGATCCTAGTTAGATTCCAGTCTGTTGGAGCTGAGAGTCACACTAGGCAGCATTGGCCGCCTCTGGCTATCCACTAAATTAAAGGCCTAATGCACAATCCTTCGTGCAGGCTGACAAACTAATGAAATGGAGAAGTGGGGGCCCTCGGGAGAATGGGGCGGCAGATGAAGATGCCTCCAATGAGGGTTTCAACTGAAGGGATAACCTCCCTGTTCTGGTTTTCCTAGCTATTTCTTGCTATCTATTCATCTGAGCCTTTTCTCTGGGATATTTCGGGAAGTAAGGTCCCAAAAAATGGGATATAATAATAGAAAAATAATGTTTACAAAATATATTTGTCTTTTTTATTTTTATTTCCAAGACAATAAAATACCCGAGAGAGATAAACAGTCTTTAGCCAATTTCCGGTGTGATACACATAACTTACACCATAGACTTTTAGTCAGGGTGGGACGCACCTGTGCCTGGTAGAACCTAATAAATTAGGAGGGAATCACTGATCGGAGTGAGGAAAAAGGAATTACAGCAGTCAATATGCTGTTTTGAACTATAGTTGACTATAGGTGAACAAGACCCTTTACAAATAAATTAACAACTAATGTCATTACTAAATAAAGGGCACAAAGGTGGGTCCAAAGCAGGTGCCGCAATGCTCATGTTAGTCATTGCTTAATTGAAATCAAGATGGGGCTCCCATCCAAACACATTTTCTTTCTTTAATTGTTCATGACCTCTTATGTCTCTCTGACCAAAAATGGTAGTCTGTGGGAAACGCTGCAATACCTTCCTAAATCTCTCCCACAAAAGTGAGCATGTGCCATAATAATGTATGTGTACATGTGGTTTTATGACTCCAGAGGGATTGGAAGGTAGGGCTGCATTTTGGCAGCATTCTGTTTGTCACCACTAAACATGACGGCTCCCACAGAAGACTAAGCAGACTTAACCCACTAACCTTGAAAGAGGTATGTTTCTATAAATAACTCCCACCAATTAACGCTGTTTTTCTATGTCTTCTCCACTGAGCCAGGAATCTTAAATCCCTGACGACTCATCCCCTGAACTCCACAGCACACTAGCCACCACCCTGCTAATTAGAGTTGCTATCGTTCACCTGCCCCGTCTCGCTGCTTGGCCCTAAAAACATCCGCACAACACATACACAAGCATTGGCCGTATAAATACATGGGACTGAGTTAATTGTCATAAATGGAGACAAAGACTTTAGCCCGCAATAAGGAGAGAGATGGCTGGCCATTTACGTACTGTTACAAAGGTACAGGTTCTGATAATGGCTTCGCCAAGGTGCTTAATAAGCAAGACAGGATAGCATTAGAAATTGGGTGGATTTGTCCAAATCAGACTTTAATTGTCATTGTTGTAATTAAAAGGCCAGGACATCTGATGTAATGTACATGTTACACCCATTTTCTCCCTCTGGTTTTCCCTTAGATGAATCTTTTTTGCTAGCTGATTTGGCTTTAACCATTTCCCCAACATCAAACATATGTAGTTGTTAAAATTATATCGCTACCACAAACAATGAAACGGACTAAAGGACAACATTGGTGGTGGGCTGGTAGGATGCTTGCCTCACATTTCTGAATATGAGGAATAAGCGGATCGAAAAATGAATGTGAGCAAAGGCTTTAGATTGACAGTTTTCAGAATATGCCAATGATACCAATGATTAGATTCTGCAGTATATTTTTGGCTGTGCATTCTGGTTCATTTTCCAGCTGGAAACTCATGACCTGAAGTTGAGTCCAAACTTTTTGGGCAGCACATTTTGCTCAAGGATACCTTGTTCATCTTGAGATTTCATTGTTCACTACTCAGATCCAAGATACTCTGAGCCAGATGCAACAAAGGAGCCCCCAGAACTAAATTTCAATTTTTGCCAGTTTGTAAAGAGTGCTTTTCCTTATAAAGTAGATTTCAGTTTTGCTTCTGTTAAGATATGACTTCTGCAGTTTTGTCCCATCTGCCAAGTTGACATTCTCATAGTAGCATTAATACATTTTGGCATATTCCTTTCATATTCTCGGTATTCAGGTGATTGGTGTGAGTCGGTATTACCAATGCAATGATTTATTTATCTATCAGTGTATCAGTTTATTGGTTTATTTTTTTATCAACATAAAGAAATAATCACACGGTAAGTTAAATGCATTTTACCTCTCCCATTCGCTTAGTGTTTTCTATTGTCCTGGGTGTGAAATTGTTCAGTCAGATGTTGATGATGAAGTGGTTGAACTGTAATGAATTCTATCTGGACTGTAAGTGGTTGACCCGGGGTTGATCAGAGGTTAACGCCACTTCACCCCAAAGACGGTTCCCATTAGAAATTATATTGTGCATCAAAAGTCACAGTGTGGGAGTTTCTGGTTCTGTTTGTGCATTTCCTTTAATGTTGTTGTTGTTGTTGTTGTTGTTGTTGTTGTTGTTGTTGTTGTTGTTGTTGTTAGTGAGAATGTTATCACCACATTCCTTTCCACAAGTAAGAAACTGGTTTCATGACTGAGCCCACGCGTGAAGTATTGCTTGTGTTTCTTTGGCACTCACCACCAGGCCACAGCCAGAGCCTGTCACTCAAACTTTAATCTGTCGCTCAGCATCTACTAAGCAGCCTGCAGTGGGATGTGTTGTGCTAAATGACATTTTTACACATTAATGCATTTGATTGCACTAAGGGATGAAAGTGGGAGGATGTGTCAGTGCCACATGATACCCTGAAACTTAACGCACTACCCCACTGACCACACCAAATCAGCTGTACACCGACAATCCTAGCATTGACATTCAATGTAACATTATTATATATGGCTTATTTAGAATAAATAAGCCCCAGGCAGTAGGCTTTTTTTCCCAGGTAGGGTGGGGGTTGCTCCAGGCTGTAGGGGTCAGGTAGAGTGGGGGTCGGGTATGCACGATGAGGCGGAAAGATGCCGGGCGTCAATGCCTCCGGGTTTGACATTCACAGTGGATCAGACAACACCGATGGATGCTAGGCAGCATTCCATCTTTGTGCACATGACAGAGCACTCCGTTACATCTAAACGCATCCTCACTTGTGACCTTTTAAGAAAACCGAGGTTAACTTTAAAGGCTTCTTTTGCTCTGTTGCCACAGCGCTGACTCCAAGCGTAAAACTGCAATTTCATTTATTGTTGATTCATGGAGTCTTTCTCTTTCACCCCAAGAAAGACAAGCTGTCTTGTGTATTATTCAAACTATGCACCTCTCCAAAATCTGCAAGTGATGTGGACAATTGTGCATCTATATAAACAGGCTTTCTGTGGTTGATTGTACGCAATTGTTTGTGTGTGTGTGCACAAAAGCAGGGGTGTACGTGCGTCGTGTGTGTGCACGAACAGGATAGATGAGGCTCAAAGGGTCAAAAGATGCTGCAGGGCTCTGCTGACGGCTGCAGGAAACCAATCAACCTTGTCTGTGTATTCCCCGACCTGTCGTTTTCTTAATGACCTGCCCTGACAGGCCCACTACAGCCCCAGCCAAAGCTCGCTGTACTGCTCAATGGATGACCGACCCCCATCAGCAACATGCTAATGACCCAAGGAGAGAGAAAAAGGGAGCGCTGGAAAGAGGAGAGTGGTCTACCGCTAACTACTGTACTATGTCCAAAAGAAGAGAACAAAATAACTGTTGGTGTAAGCAATACAAAGGACTATGCGTCGATTGCCTTAAAGTATCTAGTTGTGTCACAATGTCCAACAGCCCCTGTGAAATTCGTCACGGGTATATATATATTCACCAAGCTGTCACAGTATAAGGTTATGCTGACAATACATTTGCCATTGATGCAATTTGGAAAATGTTTAAAACGATATATTGCATGATTGAAAATCGTCTGTCACAAACAAGTCAGAATGCAGAAGCATGAAGGAGAATGAACACATCGTGCATGGTTCTGCCCTGTTCAGTCCTGTACCTGTCCTACATTCATGTCCAGTGTGTTTTCCATTTAAGGTTTGGTCCATTTTTCTTAGTTGTTAGTCACTTGCCCCAGTTTTCGTATTTACGGCTTTGTTGCTTTTGTGACTAAATCTTAGTTATTAGAGTTGTGCCCCCTCACTCCCTGTGTCCGCCTACTCCCCTGCATTTGGGTCCCACCACGCTCTCCACATACCCCTGCTAATGAAAAGTTGATAATGACTGATTTTGAGAAATTCAAATGCTAAGTAATTGTATTAATACACAATTTGTAAGCATTTGAAGCTACAATGATTAGAAAATGTAATTTGGTGCTCACAATCCATGTTCCTCTTTGCCTGAGGTTAGGAATGTCTAATTATTGAACTTGCAGTTGCATTACTAATTATGATCATATCATGTATAGTTGGGAAAATCTATTAGCCTCGATGTAAATTGACATTTTAGGATGTGCCTTTATTCAATCTGATGAACAAAAAAAATATTTAACAGCAGTAGCATCCCCTCAATTATTTTTACTAATAATTCACTACCAGTGCTTCCTAGAAAATTTAGATCATCCATCCTGAGCTAAATTTCTCCCATAAATACGAATCCCTGTGACTGAATGTTTTTAATGCTGCTGCTCACTTTTTGTCTGCGGAAATGTTAAAGATGAATGTAATTTTTAGAAAAATATATTACTCAGTACTTTGCTACTCAGCCATTCACAAATCCGCCTTTATTCTTACCTAGAATAAATCACTTATGTACGAGTTGATATTCAGCAGGCAGACAATGGAAAAGTAAAGCGACTGACAAGTATGTAATTGAGAGCAATATACAAGATCCCCAATAAATCACTTCTTTCCCAGACTTTCAGGTTGTTGTTGCACAATTAACCAATGTGTCAGCAGAATGACATGAGGTCGTGTCTCCAATACTAATGGTGCCACTAGCAACATAGTGATCTTTGATTCTAACCATTTGTACAATCTGAATAAGAATTAACCACATTTTCTCAATTTTCTTGCAGGCAAACTCTTGTCAAAGTGTCCTATGAGATGATCAACTTGTGTATTTGAACTCCTGACACCCACTCAAACAACTCAGAGTGTTTTGGTGAAACCTACCTTCAGCAGACTGCTACTGTCCATCCATCAATATGTCCTTCCATCTGTCTGTCATCCCATCCAGGCATTCGTGCACCCAGCCAACGAACAAAGCAGGTTGGTGTTCATTTCTCTTGCATGTTCTTCCTTGCTATGTGCCGCTGTCTGGTCATTGGGGTCATTGACCTGAAATGTGATAGCAGCCAGTGATCTTACCAAATGAGCCACCTAATATCTGAATCTCGCTGCAAGCACAAACACTCTCAATAAATCATTTTCCGTTAACAGAATCAACACACAAAATAGGAGAAAGGCTGCATTGAGAAGGGAATGCATACTACATGCCGTGAAAGAAAATAAAAAAATCATAAAATCTGTCTGTCAACACTGAGATTTTCATCCATTTCTAGGGGATGCCTCTTGTGTGCAAGTCATATTTTATTTAGAAGATAACCAGAGACCCATTAGGCCAAGTATGATCAAATACAGTATGCCCCTTGAATACCAACCATCTTTCCAGTCCTTGAATCTTCTGGCAGATGGATGGAGGTTTAGAGCTTTTCAGGCGTATGTTGCATCTCGCATATTAACCCCAATTTTATACCTGTGCTTTGCGGTAATCATGCTTTCAAGCTGTTTGTGTTTTCTTCACTCATTAAATCTGCGCACCGGTAATCCCTGGAAACTAATTAAGATTTTTATAATCACCTTTTTCTCCTGTTTTGTTTCGTCAATTCTGGTTTGCATGAATGTAACGGTAAAGGGGGGTGAACCTGAATGCAGGTAGGATTTCTTTGTGTATGCAAGTGTCATGTCGTTTTGGGGTGCATTGGAGGATTACCTTCTCAACCTTCTACAACAAACGTACACACACTCCCCTGTCAGACCCTGGAAATACCTTACATTCCTTCCACTTCAGTGACTGCTTTATAGCCAAGAGGAGATAACAAAGGAATGGGCAGACATTGAATACCAGCCTTCAGTGCAGATTCTGAAACTATTTTCTTTCTTTGTGAAACAGCTAGAGACGGCATTATGAAATTTTGGGGAAGGTGTCCCGATAATTTGTGTAGGCTAAAATGAGCTGTTGGTGGGACTCAACTATTCATTCCATTGAAGTGAAACCTCATCTAGCAGGCTACTGTCTTTCACCTGAGTCTGAGTCGTTGTCCACCTCGGCTGGCCCTTCCACTCTCCCCTGGGATGAGGTTTTCTCTTTCTCTCGGGTTCAAGTTGCAGGCTCACGTATCTGGATTCTACTAACGTTTCACTTCCTGTAACGTGCCTGCTTTTCTTTTTTTCTTACTCTGCCCATGAATACCATTGTCTACTTGAGTCTTCATCAAGAGGACAAGGATTGATTACAAAACACATGTGTCATCTCTGATTCAATTGTGTGTTTTGGTCAAGTGATAAACACTCAAAATGGAATGATACTGCTTGAATAGTAGCAAGGAGATTGATTTCCAGCGACTGTTCATTACAGTGTAAGGTGAGAGCTTCACAGTCAGGTGATGTTCCACTTGAAGTCTCTCGAAAACCTCTGCTGGATGCTGGCAGAAAAGACACAACTGACAGCCTCTCAACGAGACTGGCAGGTAGATACAGTCTATACTCTGACTTCACCCTCACAACTCCCCTCAACCTGTCTCTCATTCACACTTCATGCTCCCACTCCTTTCTATTCCAACTGGTCATGAATCTATGCATTGATATAATTTGGGATAAATCAGTTTCTTGGCCATAAAGTATGGAACAATGACTAATGTGTGTTTTAACTGAACGCTTCAAAAAGGCAAAACAATATTTTGTACTAATCATTTAAAGCGTTCTGAACTTCTGGTTTTGAGTTTCTCAGCTGGCCTTCCAATGTGGAGCTTTGCATTTTTTCTTCACACTTGCTTTGAGAGTGGATAAATGAATAGACAAAACAGTTCATAGGTGTGAATGTGAATGGTTATTTACATGTGCCGTGTGACTGCATTGCTCAAGGGCACCTCAACACCAGTCAGGTCATATAGTACTAACATTGCCACAAATACTGCATGACATTTTTAACTACCTCACAAACAGCGACCCTTGTTTACCCAAGGCAAAGTACTTAGAGTAGTTGATTTTATATCTAATATTTTTACTTAAATTGCTAATAATTATCATTCTAAGTAAAAAAAAATAGGTGGGTCCTTGAACACAGTTGCATGGAATAATAAGTATGACTGACATCAGAAGAAGGATTAAGCAATCTGGAATGTTCCCATTGTATTTATTATAACTGTTGTTATTGTTATTATTATTATTTGTACCATTTCGATTTCAAAAGAAAAAAATCATTTGAATTTCAGAAGCATTTCTGTGCTAAATAATCCCATATTTTTCAAAATAACTGAATACAAAAAGCATTTTCTTTGTGTTTGTGAAACTGTCAATTCCCTAAAGTGTTTCATAGCGTTTGATAATACGAGGTGACGGACAGAGAGCAGGAGTCATTCCGATTTGGGTGAATTTTGAGAGGGGTGTGAACCAAATGGGAAGGGGGGTTGTGGATCATGTTTTGGGGTACGGGGAACTGATGTGTGAACTCGGCAGGAGGGTTGAGTGTCCCTGAGGACAGGTCTCATATCATGGCACCACCCAGGGGCAAGACTAATACAACAAGCCACACTAACCTAACGTGATGTTAACAGTGGTCGGCATCAGCATTGCCTTTTCTCATTGCCGTGCCCTTGTCCAAATGCCACATTTTTGGTCATGTTGGAACTCTTTTTTTTTTATTTGTTTGCTTTGTCCACGCTGGACCAAATGGATGCGTTGGGTAATCCGCTGTAATTCAGCATGGCACGGACAGACAAAAGCCCCAGGTGTTTTTTCGTTTTTTCTGGGTTTTTTTAGGGGAGCAGTGGCAGCTCTGTGTCATGGCTTGCCAGTGCTGATGTGTCAGCTGGGTGTTTCCCCAAATAAGCCCCATCCTACACCAAAGCAGCCTTCAACCACAGTGCATTGCTCAAGATGACATATGCTGAGGGCACCGACAGTCTCCCTCTATATTTGTGTGTGTGTAATTTATGTCTCTACTCAAAAACACACAGCTATACACACCCATATGACTTTTCTCCCTCATGCACATTATATGGTTTTGTATTCACAGAGATCTGCCGAGTCTTCCTTGTCAATGCATGTTTGAATACTCACACGTATGAAATAATCTGGTTGTATGATGTTAATACAGTTCAGGCACCTTAATTTAAAGCTTGTGTGAGAAAGGCAGCCTTTTAAAGACTTTTTTTCTCACACACATCTGTTGTTTGGATTAGCATGAGATAGATAGTAAATGTGACCTTTGACTGCAATTTGATCACAACTGATTAGAGCTGTAACCACTCGAAAAGTTAAAAGAAAGGGATGCAAAATACTTTTCAATAATATTGGATTGTGGAATGTATATATAGTATATAGGATCGCTATCCAGAGCATATTTAGATGTTGATATTTCGATTTTGGACCAATCGTTTTGCCATTTTAGGAAAACTGTAAAGGTTCTTGAGCATTATGTTGAACACGGCAGATACCCTATTCGGAATCATTGGATGTTTGATTCCAAAAAGCAGCGTTCAGTATCCTCTCTCAGCTGTGGTGCTCCTCTTTTGAAAGAACTACTGCTGATCACACTACCTCAGGCCTGTTGTGGCTGGATGCTGCTGTCCAAGCCCGCATGTCAGTGCAAGACAGGCTCCCTGACCTCTCTGGTGCTGGGAGAATGAGGGGGGGCAGCCCCAAGAAGGGCCTCCCGTTCCATCACATCCCTTCCAATTACTGACATCCTGCCGCCTTTGAACACACAGGAATCATAGTGAAGAATAGCAGAGGTCAAACTGCAGATGGAAAAGGGTGGAAATAGCAGAGTAGAAGTAAGGAGGAAAAAAAGAAAACGGGGGGGAAGTGAAAAGCTATTCGTGTCATTGATGCTTCCATGGCCCCGCTGCTGCCCGCCATCCTTTTTTTTTCCAAGGCTTCTTACCGAACTCTAATCAGGAGCAACTGTTCAAACAACAGAGACACAGAAGGAATTTAGAATGGTAGGAATGGTAGAAGTGATTTGCTAAAATGGAGCGACTACAAAAGCAGTAGTATTCCTTTTCTCTCCTTAAAAGGTAAAATATATCCCTTGTTTGATAGACCGTAATTTTCTCCACTGTAAGATGTTCTTTTTTACTGTCACTCCATGCTTCAGTTTTAGTAATGTACAAAGTCGCTAAATTATGAATTTTCATGGGGAAGTTAGCATCATGCTTGTTGAAAGGAAAATGATTTATTCAATTTGCTTTACAGTCCAGAAGATGTTGTCACTTTAGGTACGTTCAGAGCCTTTACCTACTTGTGCGAGTGTTTCATCCTTCACCCAACAACACTCTGAGCTTTCGAAAATAGCAGCTTACACTCGGAAAGCATTGTCCAACCCAAATTTAGCTTAGAGTTATTTACAGGTACTGGTCAACTTGTTGTCAGGAGAACATCCTGTGTGCCTGTACAGAAGAACCATTTAGCGTTAACCAAACAAAATATTTTATTAAGGTGTGATAATAATTGAATTGTTGAAATATTTAAGGATGATGATGATTTTTTTTCACTCTAAGACATTTATTTTGATTTAATACAGAACCTGGCTGGAACAAATGGACATTTGCAAGGCATCTGAGGAAATAAAGCATTCAACATAGCTGTAAATAGTTTGATAGGCATGTTCCATCGCAATGGATGCAGTGTCTAAGAAGGGGATGGCAGTGAGGGCCAGTTTCATATTAGTGCATGTTTTGATGTAGATGGTGGCATATGAGACGTGTTGGTGTGCCTGGCAAGGGCCCAGTGCCCTTAAACCCAAATTAGCATTTCGCAACCCATATCCCCCCTGGCCTGTTGAAAAACACAACACACGCATGCAAGCCCACACACTTATGAAGACGCACAGGCACATAAACACTCCTATATAATCAAGAAACACACTCCAATGACCTCACTTTTCCAAACTGGGCTGAATACCGCCCTGCCAGAAATCCCTCTAAGGCCTCCCTTTCAGACTGTGAGGACTGTGTTGCTGAGTAGTCATATGAAAGGTTATTAAAGGGTCACAGTGGTTTGCTATTAGACTTCAGCAAATTTCTGCAATTTAAGCAAAGAAAATGTACATCACATTTGTCGGAACAGGATTATGCCAAATCTTCAGTGTTGATCACTCATTGGTTGAAGCATGCATGGATCTTCAGTTGAATAATTGTGTTTGTCAAGTTTAGCTTTAAGAGTCCATTTTCAAATCTAAAATATGTTTGCGTTCGCTTGTTTGTGTGAACATGGGTGTGTGTCATCAATTTCTAAAGCCTGTTGAAAACTGTTAGCCTCCTGCACATAATCAATGAGCCTGCAATGACTGATGAATTATTGAAGTGGCTTTTTGGTGAGAATGAAGTGTTGAAAATGTCCATTGTCACGGAGCACTAGAATGTTTCTGTTGTCATCGCGTAGAATGGTTAGGTTGGACTTGCTACCGTTCTTTCACCTCTCTTGGAGCCCTCAGTGAATTTCAGATCAGCTGGTAGTTTTGTACCATGTTATTATACAAACCAGTATTTTTCTTTTTATCCCCCGAACAATTTCAGATCTCACTTATGTTTCTTTGCCTTCATTTTTTTATTCAGTCTCGAGGTCATCCATGGACCACCTCAAAAAATACTCTCATTTGAACAGCACATGCACTGATCAGTTTCTGTGATCCCACCCTTTCAAGTTCTTCTTGTTTCAAAGAGCCACTGCATTTGGGGTGAGGGTAAATAGGAATCTGAACCGATGCTTTTCGACAGCTAGGCCTCAGCTGCACGTAACATCCCTGCAGCACCAGTAGACGAGGGTGGGGGCAAAAAGAGGAGGAGGAGCGGGAGGGTGAGGGTGAGAAAGGGGGTGCTCTCAAATACACACCACACATGAATGTAACCTCACTCCAACTGGGAGAAATCACGGGTCCAGACAGAAAGGTAACAGCCGGCCGCAGGCACAGGGGGGGTTGCTAGGAGACAAGGGAGCAGTGTACAGGAGATTGGGTAGGCGCTAGGTTGGTGTATTCGCTCAGATGGAGCTTACTGACATGCACGGACACCGTGACAACATGGCAATGCTAAATATAAAGGCAGTTAAATGGAGTGTTTGGACTTTTCAAAAGCGTCTTTAAAATATTTATACAAACACAATTTTGTTTGTAAAGAAGTTAATTCATTCAAACGTTTTGGTTATCAAAGAAATCATATTTTAAGACTTTATGGGAACCATTCCATTGAAACGCCATACTTGGTTTTGGGCTGTCTTTATTTGAAATAGGATTAGAATTTGTGTAGCAATCACTTGTTCTGTTTCTGGAGAAAAAAAAAGGCCAAAGTAGACGAGACCGTTGAGTGATGAGTTTATAATGAGTCTGTTTCCAGATGCTTACCCAAAAGGTTGTGTGATGAAAGTGTCTGAGGTGAAAGTTTATTCTATATCTCTTCTTCTCCTTCTTCTTCTTCTTCTTCTTCTTCTGACACTTCTGAGAAATATCTGGATTCAAAGAGGTGGGTGAGGTACTGCATTTATTGCTTTTGCACTGCTACGTGGCCAATTCTTTGCATGCACAGCCCTGACCTAATACACTATATGCACGGATGCACACCAGCAGTTCGTCTCCTTTCCTTCAGGAAGTGTTTTATGAACATGGATGATAAAATGGCTGCTGGCCTCTCTCCTTGACCCACTGTTGAACCTGCCATAGTTGACACAACTGCACAAAAAAAGTTGGAAAGTGGAGAACCAAGTGAGAACCTGACAATGCTTAGCCAGCAAGAGAGCATCTTACTTCTTCTTATCAATCTGTCCCAGAATTCTTCACTCTCCAATCGTAAGAGTACACATCCTGGGGATTAGGTATGACGTGAAGCGTTTCTAATGATTTAGTACCATTACTATGTGGTGAGGGACGCATTATGATATGACCCCGCCTGCCCCACAGATAGGCGTTTGGACGGAATAAGGGGGGAGTCCAACTTAGCTTATCTAAAGTATTTGTAGGGGAGGACATATGCCCTCCCTTCCATTATCTCATTATATAAACACAAGGCTTTGGCACAGGTTGAAATGGTGTAATTCATAAATCGACAGTGAACAAGCTTGTCTTGATCATGGCGTTGTTACATTATTGAGAGAAATCAATCTGTTTAATTGGAACACTTTTGTCAAATATATTAGATCAAGCCCTGTGTTAAACCATTGCATGGGGGACTATAAGTGAATGTGCTTTCAGCTGCTGTTGTTAATTTACATGGGGCTGTTTTATTTATTGTTCAGACTAAATTTATTTTCACAGTAATATAGAAGCAGAAAATCAGGGGTAGCGAATAATGTAGACCCCCAGGTTAATGGACTTAGAGATAGTCTGCTGATGTCGGGAGATGCATTTTCATTTGCGTACACAAAAAGATAGTAATAATTATCCAAGGGCATAAGGATAACAAAATCTTAAATGGGATAAGGATTAGAATGTATAATCTTAGACATGCATCGATTTTGCCATGTCATTTTCCGCTTTTATTCACTCCGTCTAAACTAAAGTCACCATCAAAACAGTCACTCAAATGGCAGAATATAAAGCTTTTGCAGTTATTGATTTTTTTTTCCCATTCCTACTCTCAGACAAAAAAAACAATGATGTAACTGTTGTGGAACTGTGGCCATTATGTCTGCCTCATATTTACTAGAGCCAGTTTTATCCTGTGCCATACTATTGTGCATATGTATAAACATATAGTCCACCTGTGTTTGACCAAATACTAAACTGTATTTGTCACATTTTGTTTCCTCTCAAAGATAACTACATTTATCTACTGCCAACTCATTTCCATCCTCAACAAGACACGATAACAAGTGGTCTATTCAAATTCAATCATTAATGGCGTTGTCCATATTGCAGACAGGCCATGTACTTTTATTTATTCAAAGAATAAAGGCAGGTTGTTTCCACTCACAATTATTTCTTTCATTAAGGAATGAATGTGCATGTCGGGGCTCCTTTTAGTCTTTTTCTTTCCATTTGAAGTGCCCCCACCTCACCTTCCCCGTCCATGCTGCCCTCGCCATCACTGAGCGACAGTAGAGGTCGTTAGTGGAAGAGGGATGATGCCAAACTTGACTGGAGTCAAGCCTTATCTCTATTCTTTACACTCTCGCTTTTGTTTGAAGGGCTTTGTTTACACACGCCACATTAATCACCTTCTGCCTCCACACAATCCCACAGCATTTAAAGTGGGTGCTCAGCCTGGGTACAATGTGCAGCACAGTGTAAATCTCTTTCTTACACGATTAAGGAAGGAAATGAAAACATTTCCAGAATTCTGGTTAAACTTTCTTCACACGTCTGACTTTATCATTTCTTCTTTCTCCGCCCTTGGCCTTGATCATAAAAACTTATCCTCAAGGGTTGTGTGGATCAAACATTCAAATACTGCTTGAATTAGCCTTTAAACACAAAACAGACACTGTCAAACCTCTTAAAAGCAGAGAGTGAAAATATGCAGACCGGATGTGTTAAGGCAAACATTAATCACACCACAGGAAGTCATCGACAGAGAGATAGATGGAGGAGTTGGGCAAAACCACCTGCCAATGGCTCCAAGGACCACAAGGTCACCTCTCTCGCCTTTACTGTCAACCAAAAACAAACATTTACCTTTTGTATTGAGGGAAGCTGCTTTTACATGTAAATGTTCTTATCCTTTTACAGAACTGGTTGCTTTGTTTAAAAAAAAAAAAAAAAAAAATCATGTGCCTTTGTTCTCTTGCATTGTATGCAAAAAAAATGCCAGAACACTCAAAGAGGACATACTGTCAAGGTCACTTTTCTTCCCCCCAAATAACTTACCCTTAGTGTTCAGCTTTTCATGAGATTGCCCTACTCTACTAATTGTGATCCAGTAGCAAATGTATTCAAGTTTGCACTTAGAACAGGGATGCGGATAGCCTAATGTAGGTAAAAACAAACAATTGTATATCACCATGTGGCTCTGAAGGAACATTGGTCTTGTATGCAGTAGGTGAAGTGGCTGTTTGGGAGTTCACTTGGAGTGGTTTAATGTATCCCCCTGCTTAATTGTATCGTCAATACATTCATCATTCAGAATGCAGAGCCTGGCTCAAATGAATTGAATTATCTGATGGGGAGAACAAAGAGATGTACAAAGAGTTTGTGTGTAATTTATTGTTACAGAGTGAAGAGAGCGAGAGAGGCTGAAAGAATTGGAGACGGCTTGATAGCGAGTTAGAAAAGGACAGAAAAGGGAAAGAAAGAGGGTTGGTGGAAGAATGAATAAGGCAGACACAAAGACGAGAGGAGAAGATAGAAAGGTCTGGTAGAGGAGTAAAAGCAAGCAGGGAATGAGAGGATAGGAGAAATGAATAAAGGACAGAAAAGATAGGGAGGCCAAAAGGAAACACGGAGGATGCTGAGGAGAATGAGAAGAGATAAAAGTGAAGGATGTAGGATGAAAAACAGTAGTTACAGCGAATTTGATGGAAGTCAGTGAGTAAAACTGCAGATAGGCCAGCGGCAGAAATACTGTAACACCTTTCTACGAATTCCTAAGGGAATCAGACTTGAGAAATGTGTGCATGCATTTTCCACAACTTCACCTTTACACAAGTATGGAATTTTAGAAACAGTGTGAAATGTCTTGCGTTGTTAAAGATGTATGTATATATGTGCTATGGGCAACACCTTGAGGTGTACACAAGCACTTAAAATTAACTTCACACTCTGCACATACACATGGATTTACATTTTCTCTGCCTCTATCCCCCTCGGATGCCTGTAAAGTAATGTGTGAGTATTGAAGAGAAAGCTTGCAGAGGAAGGAGGGATAGGTGGGGGGTGTCTTCGGAAAATCTATTTCCCAATACTATCTAACTGCAGATTTCCTCCAATGGACTAGCATTCCTGGTAGTGGATGTTTGGCATTGATTCCTTCTCAACATCATCTGAAAATCTATGAGCATAAAGGGTAGCTTCGCAAAGTATAACATGCATAAGTGCACACGATGTTCTATATGGCTATTATAGGAGAAAATTCTTACTTTCACTTTCTCTAACTCCCTCCATCCATATTGTCCTTGGTATATCCTTGCATTAGTTCCATTCCAGGCCTTAAATGATGGGTGATGGGAAGGAAAGATGCAGTCAGAAAAAGGGGATGAAATGTAAATGAGGGGAGGGACACTGGCTGGGATATCTCCTGACAGAGCGCTTTTGCTGCATGAAGTGCAGTGCAATGCAGGTCATCTGTAAAAAGTCAAGCTCCAGCATTGCACAGAATAATTCTATTGTATTTTCATTATGTCTAAAGAAAACCTTGTTTTTTTTTTAAAAGTAAACGAAGGGTTTTGTCCCTGTCTTACCCAGAAATAAACACAAAAAGTAACTAAGAGTATGTCTGATTGTGGCACTGAAACAGGATTCCTTGAAATAATCCATTCCGTCCCACAGACATTAAAATGGAGTCCGTGACAAACAGCTCAATGACTTCTTCCTACAACAAATGCTTGCCAGGGATTTACATTTTGACTGTGAAAATAGACACTTTAGCACTGTACGTTTGAGAGCAATGGCTTAGCATGTGTTTAACAACAGCTTTTTGAGGGAAATTTTTAATACAGAGAAGGAGAGAGCGTGGGGGCGGGTGTTACAGAGCACGCTTGAAATTTTTGGAACATTGGCAGTCCTGAGAAAGTGTTTCATGGAGCTTAAAAAACATTGGTCTGTCAATCAATTGGCAGCTATTGATTGCCACCCAATAATGCTTCTTTCTTTTATATTTTTACTGTAAGCTTCCTCTGCAGCAAAAAAAAACAAGGAATAAATACATAGTGCTGAGATACTCGCAAGGCATTCAGTTCTGGGATGTGTCAAGTCAGGTCAACATAATTTAGTTTCACCACGAGTCAAGGTTGTCCATCAAAATGTGGTCTATTCTTAGATGCACTAAATGGACAAACAAAACTGGGACACTGGCATCTCTAGAATATTAAGGAAATCTAATCACCATCTAAATGGCTGAAGTGAACAATGATACCAAACGCTAAGTACTAGATTTAAAAATGTTGAAAATACAGACCACTATAATTCTGGAAAGGCCTTCTCCAAACTGATCTAAAACCCAATATAGATTCACTGCCCTATGGCAACAATTCAAATGATTTTTCTCTAACATTCTTAGATGGTTTGGTTTTTATTTTTTTATTTATTGCTAGTTTGGAATGAAAGTTGTTTTTTATTTAGCACGTCTGTTTTACAACATGGGCCAAATAAACCTGGCGCATTCGTACAAACCATGTAAACACCCTTAGAAAGTTCCAAATTCTACAACAGTAGAAATCCAACCTTACAGCCAGAAACAGAATGACTTCCACTAACCGACCAACAGTTCATTTGATCAACAGCAAGATTAGGATGCATGAGAGATGAACACCACACCTCAGGCTGACAGAGCAGAGTTCATCAGTAACACGGGTGTCAATGAGTCGATGCGGGCAGCATTCGGTCGGGTCGCGTTCCCCTCGGACCACAGAAAGCTTCATTGCTTCACCTGCCTTAGGCATTTCCTAACCCCACTTTAACACATCTCACGGTCACAGCATATGATATGATACCTATGTTATGTAGGGGCACTTTATTTTTTAGATTTATCTTGTTTGTACTGCACGTCACCAGTCTGACTAGTCCAACCTTTCATCTGAGAGGCACTCCCTACAGACGGGTGACTAAATGACTCTGCATGTCTTTGCACCTTGTCTATGCCACCTCAAATGTCGCCATTATGTACTGCAATTTTAAATGGTAAAACTGTGACATAATATGACAGGACACACCCAACATGCCTGTAAAAAAAAACTTTTATGCCTGCTGGAGACCTTTGTTGTTCTACTTTAGGAAAGGGACTTAAGCAAACAGTGCGTGACACCAAAATATTTGCCCGTGGTGAGCAAGCGGGCATGAAGCCACAGCTGCGTCCCTTGCTGACATGTCCACTGAAGGCCTGAAAGTCAAAATTCCACGTGGGGGGGATGGAGGGGAGGGGGTTGTATTGTACAGTATGGTTGGATGAGGTCAATGAGGGACATAACCAGTATCCCTGTGATGTAAATTTAGGCAGACGTCAAAGATCACGCAGGATGTTCAGCTTTAGATTTGCCTATCTTGGAGAGACACAATTCTAATTGTACCATGGGGGAAACCATGAAAAGAAGGGAAAAGAGCCATGGGACAGTTTTGGTTGCTGAGGGAGGATGAGCACTTTCTAAGAAGATGTGTGTGCATATGTTGGTGGGGTTGCCAGAGCTGCCTCCAAAAAGAGGATCCTGTTTGCTGTCCCTTGATACAGTATACACACTAAGTAGTCTTTATAAAGGATTTCAGAGACCGGCCCTTGTCTTTGTTCTACTAATAGGCAGACCACTCTAAGTGGGTTGTTTTTCAACCCTCTGACACAAAGACACTTTTTCATGAGTACCTCAGTGCCATCGTTTTCTTGCTCCCCTTCTTCAGATATTTGGAACAGAGAGGTCTGTGTTTTAACGTGTAAATCCCACAATACAGAAGTTCTGAAAAAAAAGTCCATCCTAAACTTTGGCCAAACTCACATTGGCCCTACAATGCATCCTTCCTATAAGTCAACCACTTGTCCACCGTGGTATGCAATTTAGCATATGTAATTTGGATGCAAGCACGGTTTACATTTACCAATGGTATTGTCTCCAACTGTAAGACAGACTCTAATACTATCAAATTGTGTCTTGTAACAAGCATAAATTTGTCTGACTCTTAACAATACTCCTTTTAAAATAGCGGATACCCTTTCCTTGCTATACATTACTAGTTAAACAGTTTGTTTGTTTTTGCAGTATATTTCTGCCTACCTAACAAGCATGTTGCATATCACTGTCCATATTTTGAAATAGAAATTGTTGACGTCCATATGATTTTTTTTTCTTATGACTTTGGCATCAAATGTCACACAGGTTGTTTGTAGTTTTGATGGATCAATCTTTCTCCCACCAGCCATCCCTGAGGCTTTCATGTGCTTATCTCTGACCACTGTCTGTCTGTCTGACCGCCTCACTGCTCATTCACACTTGGAGGCATCACACAGCCCTGTAGCTAGCCCCCCTACCCTTTTCCAAAGCCTCTTCACATACCAAACTCAGTGACCAGAACCATTAATGGAGCCAGGTTTCCAATTCAAAAGTCCACTATGCTTCCTCTTGAGTCTTTCAGTGGGAGCCATATTTGCTCTTAGGATGTAATTATAAGTTAAGTTCTCAGAGCTCTCAAGGTCATTTTCGTTCTCAACAACTCCTGCAGATGTACAGCTGTTATTTTTTTGGATAGCTTCAAGGTAATAGAAGCAATTGTTTGACTGGAATCGCGGTGAATTTCATTTATAGTCCAGATTTCTTGCACAATGTTTGCCTAACACTCATCTGTGTCTTCGTTCTTTCAAACTTTTTGTCCACATTTTCACTTGGGGGTATTTGCATAGGCTACAGAAGCATATTTTTAAAGTGACTGCTGGGGGCTTTCTTCCCTTCTCCAGTGGGTCTTTTCAGCCTCAGGGCTGCAGCCGTGATGGGATTAAGAAAGGCCCGGAGCGTGTCCACATTTGGTGCCGAGCAGGACCATGCTGTGACGACCTACCAACCCCGGTGCCATTGTCCTGCTTCTCGGCGACCCACTCCAGGTGCCAGGCAATGGAGAAGATGCTCCAAACTTTCCCAGGAATGAGGACGACTGCTTAAAATAGTTCCCTTTAACGCCTCAACCTCCGCCACTCATCAAACTACAGGCCGAAGGGTTGTCTTTTTTGCTCTTTCTCTTCTCTTGTGCCCTCACTCTTTTAAATCTAAATTCCCTCTTTTTTGGAAGCGTCTGGGGCCCAGTGGGAGGACAGTTGTTTTGTCCCCTCCTTTGGCTGATTTACATCTCCACAGCTTCCCTATCAAAGTGGCCATTGTCAGTTCTGACCTATGAAAATTACAGAGGACACTGGGGGCCTTTCTCCTTTGACAGGCTAGCTACCACACAGACGAGCGTGCACACACAAAAATATACATAAACAGTACAAACACACACCCACAGGATACACCCTCCGCTTTTATTTATTCGGATTTTACGCAGATTCCGAGCCAATAGCCCCCTTCTCCAATGTGCTCTTCTTTCCAAATGTCCCAGAGACCCTGGAAGGAGGGAACGAGGGGGAGGAGCGAGTCAACCAGGAATAAGGAGAGGCGTCCATTTGCACACCAATTGTTTTTCCTTCTCTCTGGGCCAGGAGAAAGAGAAAGACTACCTCTCTCCCTCTGAGACCGCCATCCCTCCTTCACCTCCTGCTCCTCCTCCTCCCTCCTGACCCCCCTCCTCTGTGAAAGCAGCATGAATGGAGAGCCACATTCATCGGGTATGAATGGGATGGGGTGGAAATGGGTAGGGGGTCACTCTGACCACCGTGGCCCTCCCATGCCTGAGCCACATGTGCAGCATATTAACATATGAAGCCTTGTCACTGCTGTGTCCTCCCTTCCAACTGACCTTTTTTTGCACACACACTGAGGCTTTGAGTCAGGTGCAATGACATTTTATCACCAGAATTCTCGCAACATTTCAAGGATGGAGCCTTAACATTTAGGTGAACTTGTGGAAAACAAGGACAGTTAAGGGGCAGAAGGTGAGTGGGCCAATGAGACTCGTGCCAAAAACGTTGGACATTTAAAAAAAAAAAAGAGGACAAACATAATAGGAAGGAAAAAAATGAAGCTTCCAGCACAGGAATTGAAAGCTGGAACATTGAGAAAAGTGCAAATTCAAAAACCATTGAGCTGTAGTTAAGAAAACTGGAAAAACGTACAAAATATGTGAAATGAGGGCCAAAGAAAACGTACCTTGGGCCCTTGCTGCACAGGGACCTTTTTTAGACTGCCTTTCCTGTTAGACTTTCCCTAATCGAGACAGTGCGTCACACTCAGCGACTCTCCAAATTCAACATGTTAACCCCTTGCAATATAAACAGCAGCACTCTACAGAGCCTGCACAATATATAGACCAAACCACCAAGCACTCCACTGTACTCCCCGCAGGCTCTAATCTGTTTCACAGCACACAGCATTTAATCATATCACAGCTTTTACCTCTCAGAGATGCCTGCCTACTGTTTGAAACAAAAACAGGCTTGTCTTCCTGCAACTGGCTTTTTTTTTTTGGAGTCCTTTACCTAGGAAATGTGCAAAAAGCGCATCATTTCAGAGTGGAACTTCCACCACTCTGTGAGTGAGTGTGCATGCACTATTAATCACTGCCTGAAAGCTGACATCAGGATGCCAGTAACGTTAATTAGGACCACCCAATGGCCAGGCCAGTGTCATTAGCTAATTGAGTTTGTTTATGTGTTTGTGTGTGTGCAGGGCTAGAATAAAATAAATAGGAGTGCATGTGAAGAGAGGAGAAAGAGAATGCAGTTTTGAGGCTGAGTGGGGAGGAAAAGAGATGCAGGCTTGTCTTATCCAGTGTCCTGTTGTGGTGACATGTCCTTCAGCTCATTCCACAGGGAGAAAGGAAAACATGGGGTAATGGAGCAGTGGCGCAGTCACACAAGCACATACACCGTAAACTCTCTCCACAAGCAAAGCATGGAAAGAAAGATATAAAATTCAACCACATGTATTGGGTTCCACCATCCACCCAACACCCACGGAACCACTTGGGGATTACTTCATTACATACATAGTGGGCTATACACAGTGTTGCAGTGAACACGTAAAGGAGTGAAAGCAAATGAGTGGCTTCGTGTTTGTATTCAGAGTGAAACTTGATGTTTAAAACTAATGTGATCGTACTATATAAGTAATTCGGCCCAGGTTTTTTTTATGAATTCTGCTCCACCAATCAGGTATTTCAGTCCAGCACTGTGGACTGACTCCTCATAACATACAGTTCCTACAGTAAAATATAATTTTTAAGACTACTCGTAACATATTTTAACGCGGATTTCATTGCCAACCTCGCAAAAAAAATCAGTGAGTCCTAGAATATTTGAAAATTTCTCAGGCGTGCTATGATGCATTGTGGAACATTTTTTCTTAAATGCCAAAAATTTAAGACCTACCATACTTGAAGGTTTAAACGTGTACGGAACAAGAAATCAGAGTGTTTCCAAGTACACAAAGTAGCCATGACAATGTGTCTTCTATGTTGTTCTGTTTTCCGTTTGTGGTTTCGACCATATTTTTGTAGTGAAAATGCACATGCCAAACCGTGGGGTGACATGCTGCCGTCCTAAGTACATGTCCATATTTGGCAGCTGGGAAATGTCTGCATGCAAGCACACTCTATGTAAAGCTAAATGCACATACATGTGTTCAAGTGCACAGATCAGTCTTTCCTTGGTTTGTGTTTTACCTCACCAGCCTCCCTGAGGTGTTTTGAGGCAGGCAGTGTGTTGAAATGGTCTCCGCGCATGGTCTCAGATGGCCTGGTGTGGCTGGCTGTGGTTACGCCTGTTGAGTCTGCCTGACCACCACATGATGAATCACATCCCCATTCCATCCAAAATCACACACACATACATAGTCCGAGTCGACATTTTTTCGCACATCTCAGATCGGCCAAAACAAAACAAAACAAAAACACAAAACTGTCATCTTCCCTCCTTTTGCATGGAGATTAATGTTAACAAGTGCAGTCAGAGCTTTCAACAGAAGTTCAGGGTGCAAGAAAGGCAGAAAAGCTACCAAGGAGCAAAAAAGGGAAGGGAAGGGAAGAGGCAAAAAATGTGAACCTCAGACCTCTGCTGTCAGGGTTTCTATTCTCTGATTTTTGCCCATGGCCAGGTCCAATTCATGTCCCATAGATAACGCCGCTTATGCCCCAGTAGGCATATTTGAGCAGTTGAATGAATGCCGAGGCTTTGGCCTAAAAGCCAGAAGAGAGCAAATCCGGATGGACAGACAAAAACTTGCATGTTGCCCAGTTTGTTTTGGAACTTTTTGCTGGTCCTCTCAAAAGGCAACATGCACAGCAGCCATCGGGGGCATTGTTTCATGCTAACAAAACCCTTGCGGTTTCACATCCGAAGATTAGCGATAACATAAGGGAAGTCTATTAAAGGAAAGCATAAATTTGTTCTTGCTGCACAGTTTTCAGTGGAATGACCTTCCTGTGCAAGTTAATATCAAAGAAAAAACAATAAAATAGTCTAAAAATATATATTTGCACCACTCATTAATATTACCGGAACATGAATGGGAATTCCAGGTCAAATTATTTGCAGTGAAGTAGAAAAATAACCAAATCATTAGTTTGCATTGAATTAGTGACATAGCATTTGTACATGGGTTGTTCAGCCTTTCTAAGAGACGCTGCCTCAAACTAGAATAAATTATCTGTGTAACTTAGCATCTATCTGCTAAATGTCCACCTGGGACTGTTCAGTGTGGAGAACAACTCCCATCGACTGAATAAGAAAAAAAGATAAAACGGCAAAGATAGTTCTAAATGAAAGTCATCCTTCAGAGAGACCCAAGTTAGCACAGTACCTGCGTACCCTCTTCCTTCTCATCTCTTGCATTGCATCTTTTGCAGGCCCTAGAGGGTTGTTGGACCAGTATGGGGGGGATGCAGCAAGCAGAGATGTTTCACAGAAAGCCCACATTTTTGAGTCAGGAAGGACGCACTAAGATTAGCCCCAGGGTGTTCCAAGGTTGTACGAGCAAGTGTGAATGAGTTCTTAAAGGAGATTGTCGAGATGAAGGTGGTGACGGCAAATTAACACGTATTTCATCAATGTTAAAGCTCACACTCAGCAAGTTTGTCCACTAATCTGTATTCATTAAAAGCGCCATACAAGTAGCGAGCAGACATATGAATCTCTCATTGACTATGGAGCTTAAGGACCTCGAACGGACTTGTGTCAGGGGGCATGTGTGGCCCCATTCCCCCACGTAGTCCCTATGCCAAAGAGCCCAGCCTGCAATTCAGTGCGAGAGAGCAGAAGGCAGATGGCTTGAGTCCGATTATAGAGTCGTCTGTCCTCGGTAACAAGCGGCTCACTATGCTATGTGCGCCGGGCCAGCAGAGAAAGAGTGTTTGTTGTTGGTATTAGGAGCTAAACGGCTTAACGGTTAGCAGAGGGTCGTGATCGTAGTTCTGACTAGCTGCCAGATTTAGAGACCCAAGGCAATTCAGGGACAGTTCATTAGTAGCACAAGGGTAGTAAGATGGACACACGTGTTGCAGGTGTTAGTCAAAGGATTTATCTGTAAAACAAAGCAAAGGTCATTAATTTTTTACATTATTTTTTTTCAGCATACAAAGTATGCTTGGATAAACGTTTTCTTTACAGTTCCGGAGCAGTTTTGTAACGAGTACATTTGGTTATACGAAACAGTAAATGTGTTTGACAAAGTCTTTGCTCACACATTTAATATCCTGATACTCTTTGCAATGAACACAACCTTTTTAGTCCAGTTGATCACTGTGGTCATGCATGAAAACTGTTTAAACACAGGTGTCAGGTTGCATTCTCAATGTTTGGGCTTCTGTCAAAACTACCGATGTCCTTGTGACTTCTGTAGCTGCTCTTCACTTGCAACCCACGTTTCATGTCCTCTTAAAGACTACCGAGGGCAAATAGGGCATAATCTAGGATCCCAACAAAAAATAACAAGAATATATTCTTCTTAGGCCTCATGATTGTATTTATCCACTCACTTGAGTGTTTTATTTGTACACGAAGATTGCCCGAAGATAGAGACGGAGCCGACAAATTGTGTTATTCTTGGGGATTTTGCTACAGTTAAGTACCATGGCTAACATATGTACACAAATTAAAAAAGCAAACTGCACTTAGATTAAGTTGAAGTACTGCTGACAGACTGTGTCAACTGTGTGCGCAATGCTAGATGAAAAGGGCTACAGTAATCCCCTCTCGGCTGTCGATTTCCCTAATCTCCTGCTTTTGTTGCTGCCGGAGCCCAGCGGAGGGTGTGACAGGGTCAGGGGTGAAATTTAAGAGCCTTCAAGGATGGCAGTGGGACAGATGAGGTTTCATGCTCTCATCGGGCCTCATCCATTCTACACTTTTATTTTAAAGGTGTCTCTTACTCTGACTAAAAATAGTCATCTCCACCAGATTAAAATTTGAATAGACATTTTTAGATCAAACCAGGACTGGTGTTAAACTAAAATCATACATGCACTCTATAGAAATTTCATTATGTGCACTTTGTGTAAATGTGTGTGTTGATTTGTGATTTTTGTCCATTAAATTGAGAACCTCAAAGTATAATTGCAGTACTGTACAACTGTACAACCATAGAGTATTTGTAGGATTTAAATGGTCAAATATTATCAAGTCTTCATGATTAAGAGGACATCAAAATGCTCAATTTCGGAAATAACAGTACAAATTGTAAATTCCCATGAAAAGTAATCCTTATCTAAATTTTGTTGAAGAAATTTGTCCATCAATTCTTTGATGGCCCCACTATCTGTGGATAATGCACAGGTAACCTGAAACACAAACACGTGTATTCCCTGACTATGAGCATTCACTTCCTGCGAATTTAAGATAAGTGACAGGAGGAGGCCCCTGTTGAAAACACAAACAAGACATGCAAAGTTTAAGGGTCACCGCGCGAACCTCCAGCTCTGAACACATCTCCATTACACATCTCACCAAGCATGTAACCCTCAAACCTATCACAATCCTCACTTAAAAAGTTCCAGTTAAAGAAAACTAGATCCGAACTATTTTAGAAACATCTCCTGAATGCAGAGCAACAAGTTTCAACAGCAAAAAAAAAAAAAAAACGTGACTAAAAGAATGACATCATTTTGGCTTACAAACCCTGAAGCTCACTTGCACAGTTTTTGCTATTTTGACAGAGGTGTGAAGGTCCCTGCCTGCAGCAAAATACCTGTGGGATTATTACGACACAGCCCAAAGCAGTGGTGGCCACAGGACCTGCCCACCATCTGGTTAAAAACAACATCCGAGTCATAGCAATGGAGAAATCCCCAGCCTTTATGTGTGAGAGGCGACTGGAGGAGATGAGGTTGCACCAGCATGTCTTCTCCTCTGTAACCCCAGGGGGTGATGGGATAGAACAGTGGCTGGCATTGTTTGGCCGCACGAACCCTCTCTTCCTCCCCCACCCTGCCCCCTCTTCACCCTTGCACCCCGCCCATCTGAAGATCGAGTTAACTCTTGCCTGCAGTCAATCCACCTCACAGGAACTCAATCCCCTCTCTCTTTCTCTCTGGGGTCAGCCAACAAGAAGTTAAAGCTTTTATCATGCATTGCCACCAGCATTGGTCTGTGAAGAATAGGGGTCAATAATGCATGACGGGGGCAGATTCTGGTCAGCTAATGCTCTTTTTTTTATGAAGATGCTTTCAGTAAAATCAAGTTAATTGTTTTATATGTACATTTTGACCCGTGCATTCAATTTATCGCAGCACAGATACAAAAAGCACAGTTAGTTGAAAGATAGTTTGGTAGTTTTTTTCTGCAAATTCATTAGCACTTGGTTGGTAGAGAGCTATCCCAAAGAGCCGAGTGTTCAAAATGAATATAGCTTGGCTTTTTTTACCTTATTAGTAAACATTATCAGTTTGGTTCCTCTGACTTTTTACCATTCGTGGGACTAAAAAGCCTCGTCTTCGATTTAATGTCTCTTGTTATCATTGTTTAGTTGCATTGACAATACTCCGGTCATTAAACATTTGCTGCATCCTTCTCTCCACAGAGATGTCCCCATGACGTCACATTTAAAGGGAATGACAGGAACCGCTTTGATTTGCGGCAGTCAACACAACTCAGTACCACATGACGCAAGCCCATGGGCCATTACAACTCTAATTACAGAAGCTGTTTCCATAGAAAACACTAAAGATGGTAAGTTATTACTCAAACAATGTACAATAAGATAAAAAAAACTAATTTCAGGTGTGAAAAGTTTCTGTGTGGGGAGTTTAGTTTGAAAGGAAGCAATACCTTTGTCTTGTTCCTGGTGTAAGGGCCAGAGCAAGGGTGCAGGGCTCATAAATCACAGCTGAGGACAGGGAGTAACAGCTCAAATTAAGATAAACCCTCCTTAATTATCAGCTAAACAGTGTTCTGTCCCCTCTCTCCCTGGTCTATCTGTCACCCAAGCAAGCAAGCCCACTAAGCATGGGATGGCCTCTAATGTTCCCGCAAAACATGGTGCTTTTTTCTTTTTTTCTTCTTTAAACACATTCTTTGCATCACCTTGGTTCTTTGAAATAAAAAATATTGATGAAAAACATCCAAGAATTTAACCTAAACATTTCTGACCCCCCCATTTGCGTAGTTTCTCCACTTTCATGTTTAACATCATCCGTTAAAATGTAAAGATCAGACTAAGAGAATCTAAATTAATGTGGAAATACAATCCATCCACTCCCACTTGTAAAGTCATAAATTAAATTAAAAAAATAAATTACTTTTTAAAAAAGTGTACGTTAGCTTTAAAGAATTAAAAGTTACAGCACCAATTTTATGAATTATATATGTCATATTTCTCCAATTTCTTTGGATGAGCCAAAACTTTTCAAATGGGAAAACAATGACAAAAAACAGACGTATTTGAGAAAGTATCTGATACTTTTTCCCGACAACTTTTGACATCTTGCTGTCAATCAAATTACCTTGTAACGTATCACCTCTTTGCATCTGTTAAATAGTCCCCTCCCGCACACCGCCTCCCTTTATTGTCACTCAGTGCTTATTCACTACGCCAATTATCATTAGCCTAATGTATTCTCAATAGCCCTTAGTCCTCTCCTTCTTCAAAGGCTAGCTCTTAGCTCAACCCAGCAGCCCCCTCAATTTGTGTCCCAATCAGATGTGCTGACATCTGTGCATAGTTGTAGGGACACACTGTGAAGAAGACCAAGGACTACTATGAAGTTGGAGAGACTATTTGAATTGTGTGTTGCCTTTGCCTTTGTGTGTGTGTGTGTGTGTGTGTGGTTTGCAGTCAAAGGATTTAAAAATGAAAAGACCAAAACGCTTACTTTTGCCATTACCAATATTGGAACCATCTTTCCCTCCCACCAAGACTGAAGTTTTTTCCTTACTCACTTCTCTTCGAGGCAGTGTATTGATTTTATATTAGGCATGAGCTGCCATCTGGCTGCTTTTTTTCCCTTTGTTATTCTAAAGCACAGAGAGAGTGAGGAGAGAAAGCTCGTGAGTGTGTATGTGAGAAGAGAGTAGCCCCCCAAAAATCATTATGCATTAAATAAAGACAGTGTGAGAGTGGTCAGCATACTGAGCAATGCGTGTGCGCTATATGTCCGTATATAGTAGGCGCGAGTGTGTGTTTGTGCGCTGATGGGAGGCATCAAGTGAAAGCATAAAAATAGCCAGGCTCTACAGTATGTATTTCTTTCGTAAACATGTGCACATACAGTGGAGATAAAAGCAAACAAGGGGATGTCAATCTCATTTGATGCATCCCCGCTTCTAAGTCTTCTCATTATTTTTCTTACCGACCCCGTCTACAAAACAGACAAACAGCACCCAGGAGAGAAAGTGGCCTCCCCCCCTATGAGCCACAAATCGGAATCTTTCTCTTGGTGTCTTTCTCATTCCTTCGTTTCCCCCAAGGAAGTTGATACACAAACGCGGCGTCCTGTCTCATTCTGGCATAGCATTCATTGATTTGTTTCGCCGACGTGTGATCGTCGGATGACAAATATTTAACATCTTTCCACAGTATTGATCCAGCCACTCTGAGTGGAACGGTAAATGAGGGAGAGTTTACCCACAGGAGGTCAGGTTCATATTTGTCCTCTTTTACGGTGCATTTGCAGAAATGGGACAGCAGAGGCACATCTTTTAGCCTTGAGTGTCACAGGGTCACAGGTTCCAGTTCTGCTAGAGACAAATGTACAAATAAATGGCAACTCCTGATGTGTTTGCTCGCTTGCTACCTTTCAAAGTGCTCTTAGGCAAGGCACTATCTCACCCTTTGAATAGGTGCACTTTCCCTCTGAGAATAATAATATGTTCAATGAATGAAAGAAAAATGTGGTGAAAACCAACTCCGCACTAAGATTAGAATTTAATAAGCCCAACCTGGAACACATTACTTGTTTTTGCCAATTTAATACAAAAATGCAATATGACGCAACAGTCTGCATGAAATGTGCAATGATGAAATTGAACACATTTTGTTACATTTCTATGAATGGATGACATCATATTCATCCGTGACACAGATAAAAACAGACACTCGATATTTATATATGGCTCACATTTCACTCTCAATTATGGACGTCATTGTGTTTGCTTGTCTCATTAAGATCAATACAGTGAAAAAGAAAATTCTATTGTAATCTTAAAATAATAAGAATAATTGCTTGATTTCTTTATTTAATTTTTTTAAAATGTTGTGTATTGAATATTTTAAAATATAATATATTTGTACAAACTAATAAATGCGTACTAATGCAAGGTTTATCCATATACTAAATGAGAGCAAAATAGTCCTAAATCTAACAATTTCACATTCAGTATTTGAAGCAAAAGAGAATTTTTTGTCCATTGATAACTAACAATTAATTATAGTTTTCAGTATTTGAAGCAAAAGAAAAATGTGTGTCCATTGACAAGTGCCATTGTAATTACTTTTTGTAGAATTCAGTACCCAGTGTTGTGGCAGGTGGATGAAATGTGTCAAGGAAAAGGTCACGGAGGAAGCACAGGAATAAACACACATAATCACACTGGAAGTGTGTGTAACGTTATGTCGCATGCGCAACAAGTTATCAATCAGCAGAGCTACAGGCTACCATAGGTCTCGACTGAGATCCACGACTGTTTGTGATTAATGATAGGGGACGCGCCCCACTAATTGTTGCGCCTGACACAGGCACACGTCCCCACACAAAGCAGGACAGGGTCGGGGTAGGGTACCATGCTCAATCACCTTCTCACAGAAAGCCCCCCATGTGAATGTTGAGCGTGATGGTTTTAGTGAAAAGAGAGGTCGCAAGATAGCAAGAGATGGCAACAGAGTCAGACGCAAACAAGTAGACCAATACCATTGGGCTGGGGATTTACTTGAGGAAAATACATGAGAACCAAGCTCCAAAAACTATACGAGACTGTTGTGACATTGAGAGTGGGAGATTTACTAGGCCTTAGTTATCCTCAAAGGATTATCCTCATTGAATTTGAATGTAAGTCTGCTTCTGCTCTGTGTAACTACTTGCACCTGTTGCTGCATTAATGTATATTTGTGACGATATATACATATATATATATATATATATATATATATATATATATATATATATATATATATATATATATATATATATATATATATCTATATATATATATATATATATATATATATATATATATATATATATATATATATATATATATATATATATATATATATATATATATATATATATATATATTTATATATTTATATATTTATATATTTATATATTTATATATATATATGTTTACATATGTTAACATAACTATATAAGCAATACGTATATATGTATATACACACACTGAAATGTCTGCCAAAGCAATACAACCGCCATATAAACTAAAAGCTAAACAGAGCAGTAACTTTAATAATATCCTAGGATGTTGAAACTACAAAAAAAGAAGGAACCTGGTGACAGACCACCATGAACTGTATAAATATAAATGGGCCAAACATGCAAATGAATTGGGCTTCCTTTCCACCTGCTTGCTTCCCCGCCAGAAAGAAAGCGAGAGAGGACAGATGGAAGTCATGAATTGCCTTCAGCGAGGCACTCCAGCCATTCAACACTATCAGGAAATCCCTTTCTAGAGGGCTGGAGCCCGGCTGTTTTCATATTGTTTCTATTAACTGAAAGGGCCCAACAATGGAGTAATCATCTTGGAGACAAGTCTACACAACCCTTGCAGTCTCAATTGGCCTTTAACTTTAGAAACTTAATTAATCGCACTGAAATAGCGCCCAGCACTTTTGTACTTATCAACTCGGAAGCTCTTGTCCGTGTGGAATCACGCACGGCTCATAGGCGCTCGATCCTGAACGATACCTTTTCCGAAACCCCGTTGTCCAAGCTCCGAGTCATTCAGAGAGAGGCCCCTTCTGTCCCACCACGAGCCTGCCGGCCCCAGTGAGCTCCTCACAAAAAGTCCACAATGGTATTCAAACAATAAGCCAAGGGACAAAGAGCACATTTACACAAGTGAGCTTTCTTTGAAAGCAAAAAGGCAATGTTTGGAAGATTTCCAAAGTTCCCTCTTCCCCCTCAAAAAATGGGAGCCCATTTTGCCCCTTCCTCACGACACCCCGCCTAGTTCATAAAAAAAGTTCACCATTCCGATGGTGGAGACGTGGGAGACAAATATACTGCACCCGTCAATCCGCAAGCACCCCCAATTTAGCCAAGCCCTTCTTTTTCAGGACAAAAGCCCTTTAGAGGCCGAGTGTATGTGAGGGCTCTGGTGGATACCATAGTGGCTTAAAGACCGTGGAGGCCCCCAAAAGACACTTCTTTTACTCCCAATCTCCTTCCATTTCTCTGTGCTTCTCCGTCCTCGCCGTTCTCATCTCAAAAGTTCAACAGCGGCGAGAAAGTGGGTGGAGGCAGGGCAGTAGGGGTGTGCGCAGGGTGCTCCCGTGTCAACATTGTGGTATTTTCCCAAAGATGCATATCGCCACTATACAAATATGAGATGTATTTATAGGAGTACACAGAAAGCTGCATGAGAGGAAAGTGTTTGGCCCAGCTTTTTGGACACGACCCCCACGGCTCCATGGATGGTCTTCATGGCGGGTGAAATTGTTATTCTTTGGATGTGCGTTGGCTGGGAAACACACAAGTTCTCAAGCAACCACAAAGTTCCCTCCCCTTTCGGCATGGCTGCCACGCAGAGGAGCCCATTGAAGGAAAAGGTCCGTCACCATACATCTTGACCAGAGCCAATACCCCAAGGACTCTTTGTCAGCGTGTCCTGTACATCTGAGGGTGACCACCAGGCATGTTCGCAAAAAACAGGGTACCACTTTTCCCAGCCAGTGTTATAACTCACCAAAACCAGACACGTCTCGAGGCAAAACAACATCTTTTAATCTCGGGATGAGTCAAGGTATTACGTTTGCAAGAGGATGCGCAAAAAACTAAATAGCAACCGGCACTTCACCAAGTATGTAGCTAAAAACCTGTGAGCACTTGCCCATCCTTCCAGGAAGGAGGTTGGTCAAACCTGACAGACAGGTAGTGTGTCATGATACTCCTGGCTTAAACAGTGAGTTGTTTGTTAAAAAGAAATTGGAATTTTTCTTGTGTAAAAGGTTTCTCCTACAAAACAGACTATATAATTAGTTTATGTAATTTCTTGATAATGAGACACACCTACAAAATTTGACACGAAAGGTTATGTTCATATACTACAATGTGCTAGATTGGTGACCACATTGCATTATGGGATGAACCCCAAGACCTTTGTAGAACAAATGAGTCCTACCTGAAAGCAATTTTTTCCTCATTTTTTCACCGCAAACTCCTGATCTTAATGTTAGGCCTCAGAGTATTTAATAACATAAACATCCTAATCCTGCAGCCTTTGAAATGTAAAGTTGCATTTTTACAAATAGTTCATTTACATTGCATGCATTCATTTTCCTTACCGCGGGAGGTGCTGGAAACTATCCAAATCGGGAGACAGGCGGAGGACTGGCAGCCAATCGCAATGAAATGGGCAACCACTTGCGTTCACAATCACGAGGCCACCGAGGGGGAATCGTTATGGACTAAAACAAAACATTTTATTTCAGATGGTAATTTTTATATAGAATGTTGAATTTGTTTTAACTAATACTAGCAGGACTGCCATTAAATATGTAAGGCGGAAATGAGATGAGACGTAAACAGGCGTACACAGAGTTAATCATCTTAGAGTCTTAATCCATTAAGAAGATACACATTCCACACCATCTCTTATTTACATTTTTTTTTTTTTTTGCAGGAACCTGCCGGCTGTCACTTGGTGTGCTTCAGTTCAAAACTTTCTTGTCATACCTGTCACTTTAAATATACTGGAGACATTTCGCTTTGGATCATGATACTCAAGGTAAACAGTATTAATACACTGTGTATATTTGTAAAAATACACTCATCTAACTGTATTATTATTTTTGTGAAAAAAAATAGACCAGTAGCAACGTTGCACCTTTAACGTCATATTTATTGTTATTTAGTTACTCAATAAAACATATACAGATATATACAATATGCAGGAAAACAGACGACTGCACTTTACTTATCTTTTAAAAAGTAAACAAAAAATCAATTCATAAATTGCTGTCACAGTCCTCCATCTATTGTTTCAGAAATTCAAATTCAACAGAAGCTTTATTTAAAGATTACAAGATTGCCCAACACACAGCAATTTTTTTAAATCTTATTATACATGTGCAATACCAATAGCCATTTTTTAAATTCCCTTATTAAAACAACGCAAATGTTGCCACTTCAGTTCCCATTGGCTGAATTGTATACAAGGTTGCGCTCATGAATATGAGAGAAGAGAAGTTTCTTACAACATAAATGAACAGCAGCAATGGTACAGGTAAAAAAAAAGTTGCTTGGACACAGAGGCAAATATAATTGTATTTGCACAAAAACAAAGAAAAATAACAAACATACATTCATGCTTATTCATCCGTCTTCTGTTATGTTTCTGTATTCCTTCCACTTCAAAAGAAGTAGTGTGCTCATTTTAAATGGAAAAAAAATGATTAAAAGACAACAAAAACAGATGATAGTTTTTGGGGCAACACTTGCTTACAATGGATTCATATATATTTACATTAGAGCACAATGTGTAAGTGAGGTGAGCAGAAAGGCCATATTTAATAATAGCATTTAAAGAAAAACAAAAAAACAACAACATCAGCCTGCCAAATACATTGCGCATGTCAACACTGCTACACAATTACAGCCAGTGGCAACTGAGTATATTTGCTTTTGCCATCTCATAATCATCGTTTGACAAGTTTATACTTTTCTTCAAAAAACAAAACAAAAAGCAAAGAAAAAAAATATACATGTTGATTTGAGGTCTTCCAGCTTGGGCATTGGCGAGTCGAGCCCCCGCCTTATTGTCCAGCAGTGGCTGAGTGAGTGACTGCATGTGTTTGACAATAACATGATATTAGTATGTGTTTGTGTCTGTGTGTGTGTGTGTGTGTGTGTGTGTGTGTGTGTGCATTTGCATTTTGTGAATGTTATTCTTGCCCTGAACAGGCAAGAGGTGCCTGCACTTTCCATATTTTTTTTTCATCATTCCTTGTCATTTGTGACTGATCTACTCAGTTTGTCCTCGGATTTTGCAGTCGGACTGCTTTTCGTTCAAGTCAGTGCTGCCACAAATGTCCCAAAGCGGTTGGATATATCAGAGTGGAGGGAGCGCCAAGAGGAGACGGGCCCTCCCCTGGCCTTACTGTCCCCCAGCTCATCTGTGCAGTGGACGGACAGGCACTGAAGGTGGTTCCCCCCTCCTCCACCACCACCACCACCGCCGCCTCCACCACCACCTCCACCGCTTCCACTGCTCCCACCTCCTCCTCCACTGGCCCCAGGAGCCACAACTCCAGCCTTACTCTGGGCCATCTCAGATTCTGCACACAGACACATAAATGAAAGGGTTAATTACCAGTGTACAAAACATCGAGCAACAAGCAGATACAATTTGAATTAAACCAGTGTCATTTACACATCCCACTCTAATTCTGCACTGTGGTGTTCATGTACACTTAAACTGGTAAAATGTTTTTTTCCGAGCACTCCTGCAATCCTACCGTAAAACTGTAACGCACCTAGATTTTCTCCCACGTGCAAATCTACACTGACCCCTGATCAGGAGGTTAAAGGGCACTGACAAAACTGTCCTTTAACCCCGCTTGACCCAATTTATTGGTATAATGACTGCGTCGGCATATCGACCTCATGTCACACAGACGTGGCGGCTCATATTAAACGGCTGCTCCCAGCTTCCCGAAAAATCTATACACAGGTTGATTATACATCATATTAAAAAATCTGCAGTGCCAGAGAGTTAATGCTGACACCTGAGGTGCGCACTGCACATATGGAGAAAAATCACTTGGAGTCCTGTAATGAAAAACTTAGTCAAGGAGAAGATTGACGAGGACAGGAAGTGCTTTGAAAACTATATATCATCTGCCAATATGTTGTGGACTGCGGGACGGAGAAAGGAAAGCTTGGAGAGATACATTGCAATTTTTGGTATAAGGAATGGGGAGGACTATGTGCTTTGGATTATTCCCTATTAGCCAAAAGCACAGAAGAAATGCATGCGGACGTTAAGTCTGATTACTCTCCCATGTTTTTTGCGTAAACATACATGCGAAGGCACTGACTTATGCTTTGGGACCATGTGGGTGGTTGAAAGAGATCAGTGTTGTGCACAAAGACAACACTCCAAGGCGGAGAGGGACGAGAGGATCCAAGAGCTGAGAAGACCGCCCTGACAAGCTGAGTTACATGTGTCACAGCGGCTGAGATAGACGACACACGCTGCAACATGTTCCCATGTCTCGACGGCTGAAGTCAGCTCACCCAGCGCAGTTTTGAAGAGTAGTGTATGAAATGGCTTCGTTTGGAATGTAGGATATTTAGACATAATGGTTGATCAAAGTACAGCGTGTTCCAAAATGTTTGACCCGATTTTGTCGGCCAATAATTTTGACATTTTTTGTTGGAATGACCTCAAATTTTCACAGCTTGTGTAGAAATGTTTCAAGTTTTTTTTTTGTGTAAGGTTTGGTATTTCTATCTCTTAAGAAATGCCATTCACTTAAAAAAAAAAGGCATTTCGCGTGTTTGAGTATGCTGAGGCGCCGAAGATTTCGCAAAGAAGGCACCAACCACAAAACAAATTAGGGCTTGGCACCAAAAAATGTCAAGAAAAGGGCTTGAATGTGGATTTCCACACTAACACTCTTCCGAGGACTATGGAGGAGTACTAATTTGTATCGTAGTTGGTGCCTTCTTTGCAAAATTTGTGAAGCATTATGCACTGGGTGGCCCAGCGGATAAGCGATTGACTGGCCATTAATTCAGGGTGTCTCCCCGCCTCTGGCCTGAAGTCAGCTGGGATAGGCCCCAGCACCCCCCAGGACCCTAGTGAGGATAAAGCAGTTCAGAAAATGAGATGAGATGAAGCACACTGACTGAGTCCGAGCATGCTCTAACATGCAAAATGCCTTTTCTTTTGAAGTGAAGGGCATTTCTTAACCCGAATAGATGGAAATGCCAAACGTCAAACACAAAAACCTGACACGTTTCTACGCAAGCTGTGAAAATTTGAGGTCATCCCAACGACAATTGTCAAAATTATTGGCCTACGAAACGGGGTCAAACATTTTAGAACACCCCGTATATTACGATCGCAATGTGACTCAGACACATTAAACTGAAAAGGATGCTGCACACAAAACGGAGGGCACACCCATTTTTAACTTTTTAATACAAAATGTTGACTTGGGTGTAAAAAAAACAACTCTCAAAGGATAGACCTACTATCATTTCAAGTCTTGATGGAAGAAAATAACCCAAGTGTACCAATCTGTACAGTACAGTATTCATGGTGGGCAGGGGCTTTTGTTTACTATTGTCATCCCCCACATCCTTCCCAAATCCTAGCCTGGCCATGCAGCAAGGATAACCAAGGGAGGCAGACATACAAGCTTGCCCTCCAGCCTGTCTGGACTGTGACCACTGGAATGGAAAAATGGAGGATTTGGTAAAAGGTCAGGCAGCCAAGCCTCCCGTTGTTCCGTTTGACTCTGCAAGGATTTTGCAAAATTTGCTCTCCCAAGGTAGTAAGAGAGGGCGAAATAGGATTTAGAGTGTCGTCATAGGGGTTCCTGATGACACCTAACATTTGCCAGAGGGTCCAGTTATAGACCTCAGCATGGTCCCCACCGCCCGGCGCATTTTGCCTCCCTCCCTCTCTCCCTCCCGCACGCCTTCGTCTCAGCGCCCCGCAGCAGCCGCCGCCAGCTCATGCTAGCTGGGCACAGCGGGGTCCACACCGGCCTGAATAGGCAGCCAAGCGTTCCCCTGGCTCACTGCTGACACACAGCAAACTGACAAGACGTTCGGCCAAAGACACACAACACGCCAACCGCTGCCGCTGCCGTGCCTGCATCTGCCTTCAGCCATTGCTCCACTTTTACACGCATATATCTAAATGCATGTGCGTAGACGCAACCGATCAAAGCAAGACCCAAGAATAGAATTGCTCACCTTATAAACAGGATGACTACAATAAATTCTCATTCTACATTCTCTGATTATGACGTAAAGGGAAAAATATCTTTTTTTTTTAAATCCTAGCAAGCAAGCATCACAGCATATAAAATTGATTTCCAAATGGAGTGAATGGGGGGAAAAAAATATGACTTGCTTGAATGGCGAAAAAAATGGCGTGACATTTATTGGTGGAAGAAAATAACAGCGCACTTCAGTGTACTTGTTCAAAACTGGAAACGAAGGTGTGAAATTTTATATCACACAAGTCCAAATCACCGTGACATTTTACACATAAGGATATCTTACATCCCATTGAAATCAATTTTGTTATGCTTTCCGGCAAACTAATACAGATTTAATTTTCATAGTAACATCTATAGTATATTAAAAGCTTTGTAGCGGAGAATTTTAAGCCTGAAGCGACATAGACACCTACTAAATGCCTTTTAAATACGCAATCAAGATTACCCCAGCAAGGTGCTAAATAAATACCAAATTCAATGATTCATTTGTATCGCTTTCACTTCATGTGTGACACTGTTATTTTGTGGCTAATGAGAGTGCTTTCTCCCTCTCTCTCTCTCACTCCCTCTCTCTCTTTCTCTCACAAATACACACACAAACTATAGATGAAATTGTGCATGACATCAGTGTGGCTGGGACCCACCGACCTGACGTAGCTTTTCATGTCAAGACACAATCAGCGAAGGACAAGGGAGATAATAATTCCACCATTATTTTTGTCCCGAATGTTTGCTTAAAATCCAAAATAACCGCTGCAGTCTTTGAAGTTCATATTTTAAGTAATTCTATGTCATGATTTTTAGCTTTGAAATAACAAAATACTGGCAGGAGGAGACAAACTGTGCGCAAGAGAGTTGAATATTACAAGACTCCTATTTTTTGGGCGCTAGTTCCTCACGGCCGTCAAGTTGATTTCCCAGGCTCCAGAATCTCAAGCGACATGGCTCTGCCCTTTCTATCCCAAGCTCTACTTCCATGACGACACTTCACCTTTAACCTCTTGCTCTCGGGAGCGCGACCCTATCTTCTCTGGACGCCACAAGCTCCAATCAGATTGCTTCGCTCGCTGACAAAAACACCCAAAGGCCTCTACTCCTATGACACTGTGTGACATCAGGTCAGATTCCTTTAGCATAACAACTAGAACCACGGATGGCCTGGTGTGAGAATTCTGTCTTTGTCAGCACAAAGAATCCGTCATCATCTATAGAAGACGGAAAAAAAAAATCAAGACTCCAAAAAAATTCTGAAGAAATGCGCCATTCTATTGAAATGTCCTTACTTTAAACTCCTACTTTACACATCAAGCCAACCCTAACCCAAAAGCAAGAGCAAAATGTACCAGATGAACCCCACAAAATGTACCTCAAGTTTTGGGGCTATCAAGGGAAGGCATGTGAGGCTCTTTTGCAACCCCTAAAACTCTACCCGACTCCTAAACTTTGACCTCTGCCTCAGAAAAGGGAGGATCGGCTGCAAAGACGTGGAAAAAAGTTGGTGTGTGTGAACGGGGTAGGGTGGAGGGGCACGTTTCTCCAATAAGGGGAGAGAGGTTATTTTGGTTTAAATTTCCTTTCTGTTCTCTGGCCTCCGACATTAAGAGGAAAAAAAAGAAACGAAAAAGGAGAAGCTTGTACAGGCAGGCATTGCCCTCAGCGTTTGTTACATTCCCTCATGCACAAATACACAAATGCACACAGACACACACAGACACACACATCCACACGCTCACCTCTGAGGTCGGCCACAAGAAGCGCTTAGAAAGGCAGACACAAAGCAGAACATGGGAAGTGATTTAGTGGGCCCTTCATAACTCACAAGCATGTCTATGACCTGTCCAGTGTGTCATCCAAGCCGGTGACATATTGATCTACTCCCCCTGTCTTTATTTTGTCTCAGAACATTGCAAGAACTCACTTTTTAATTAAAAAAACAACAACTGCTATTTTGAAACAGGACTAATTATCTAAAAATTAATGTAATGCAATGTATACAAAACAATGTTCCGAGTAATTTAGTTCTATAGTGTCCTTTTGTTCAAAATAATATACATTAAACTTGTATCTCACTTTCACCCACTCCTTATCTGCAGCTATCGCTACCACTCGTTTGGCATTGTCTAAATAAGCTTCCACTTTTTTTCTCCAAGGAGAAAAACCTCAGGTGTCATAAATCATTTGTCAATCCCTCAATACAAATTAAAGACGCCTGACAACAAGCGGCATGGCAAATAACATAACCACTGCTGACAGTGTGACAACACTGACACCTCAAGAGACCCGAGAACACATAGTATACACACCTTCTTACAAGCAAAGACGTATAAAACCAACACCTTTCAGTCTTTCAGTGGTTCTTTGTAGAAAACTGATTCTTTTTTTTTTACTGGCACATTCGTACATATAGCAGTCAACAAGTCACACATTTAGATGAGTGTCACAAACGTCAGCAATCATCGATGTTTAACTTTTCGGTTTTTGCATGAATGCATCTCTAGACATTTTTGTTTTTATCCACAACTATTTTTTTAAACTTAAATGCGTTTTTTTGTAATATGACAAGGGCTCATAATTATGGATGAAAGATTAAAGTTTTCAAAACACTAAATGTAGTTAAAGCGCCATACCCTAATTCACGCACTACCATTTAAATCACATCCAAACTTTATTGTTTCATCAAATTAGAATAGTGTTAACACATTCCACCAGGTCAAAGAAGACAGGCGGTCGAGGGTCCGTGGGTCAACGGGGTGGCGTTGCAAGTCTGACACAGTCTAAATAAATCAAACTTTATGTCTGCAGCTGACACATCTACACTATCAAGTTGCATTGTCTACAAACTCGTAATCACCCACACACACGACCATGCAGAAACAAACACACACACACACTCCATTAAAATTGCTAGAATTGTAAAATAAGATTTTTTTCACAACGGGAATCCTATTGCTTAAATTCAAAGCAGACAAACCACTAATCCTATTCCTATTGAACCTGTCAAAAACTTCCAAATTGCGGGAGTTGCCTGTGGATGAATTATGTCTTTTAAACAATATTAACAAAGCTAATTGCTGTCATTATCATAGCGATTATCACTACTTCTGGATAGGGAAGCGTGTGTGAGCCTTTGTTAAAATAAAAAAAAATAGTCTTGTTGAAAAAGTCAATATGAAAGACTGTGTAATGACAGGTAAAGCACATAGCACTGCCCCAAGCTGTTTTTTCCCCACATGCAAGCAAGTGCCAATCACTTTTATTATTATTTTTTTTCTGGTTTCAAAACAGGAAATATAAATTACTGGCCCAGTTTGTTGATGTGTTGTTATACGGAAATGTCAGACTCAGAAAGTCTCATAGGATTGTTCTCGATGCTGATATATCAATACAACTTTCTTCTTGTGTGTGGATTAAAGCAGATACTGCTGGTATTATAACATGCAAGTTTTTTTCTCTGTCAAATCTGTCAAAGTCAGAGCGACAACGATTTGATCATAAGCTCAGCTCTTTAAAGACTCTGAGTGAAGAGCAGAGCTATTCAATAAGGTCAGCTGTGAAGTATTTACATTTTTTGAACTGAAAAAAAAATTGCATGGTGAAACAAGAGAGAAGGGAAAAACAAAAATAGATCATTTATTTGCACCATCCCATTTTTGGTTGCTTGTTATCAAAACTAACCACGTTGCAAAAAAAAGAGATAACGAATGAAAGTCGAGTTATTATCTATAAAGGCAGAGGAAAATATAAGCTAAAAATGATTGTAAGATTATAAAAGTAAACACAAAAAGCAACTTCCTTAAAAAATTTCAAACAGTCAGAAAGGTGCACTTTTTTTTAAAAGCAAAACACTTTAAACATATATATATATATATAATATGCAATAAATATATTATTTTAAATAATGCCCAGTATTGGTTTATAATTGTGATCTGTGCTCCCAATTAACGTTAACTAAAAATTTGCAGTGAGCTATTTTAAAGTCAATTAGACCGAACCTGGTCGCTTTGACTCTAATTTAAATTAAACTACTCCTGAACATCATTCATAAATAAATGCAATTTGCATATTCAAAGTGTTGATTCCCTACATCGTATTTTAATTTCACTAAATGCTGTAGAGAGAACAATTAAAAATATTCGCAAGAATTCACACACTAATAAATATATATTATTTAACCTAAAATATAACAATCCCAGAAAAATAAAAAACAATCCACGGACGACAATAGAAAATAATCCATTTTAAAGAATGTTCTGGCCAAGTTTCATCCTGTCAGTTGTTAATACTTGTACACGAGATGAGCAACTTTAAACCCGACAAACTGGTTGAGGTGGATAGTTTTTTTTTGTAGTGACAAAAAGCCAGTGAGATGTTGCCTCTGAAGGAATTGCAATGTGCGCACAGACTTATCTTAAATTATTATGTTAGATTGCTCCCTCCAATGTAAACCTCGGCTTCAGATTCAATCTCCAACTGGCCCATCCCCTCCCAAAAGTACCTTGACCATTTTTTCCATCTTTGCTGTCTGAAGCACTCAAATGAAAAACTGTCAGGGGCTGTGATTTGTGCTAACTAGCTATCGATCGTTCCCGAGCTGTATGCCTCTTGTCCATACAGGGGAGGGTAGCGGGAGGAAGCAAGGTGGAGAGGCAGGCAAAAAGGCTATTCTTTTCCGACTGATTTGTGTGTGTGAATGCAACAGGGTGAAGAAGCCTGCTTTAAAAAAATAGTGCTGGGTCTCTCTGTTAAAAGCCAAAGCCATTTAATAAACGAAAAATCCAATCTACTGTATTTAACATATACAATATTAGTATACCCTCTTCCTTAGAACAGTTGTTTTCACTGAGGTTTGCATAAATTAACAGAGCTTGTGCACCTCTCAAGACCACATCAATAAATCAGGGGAATTAAAAGGCTAGAGTCGCTATTCATTAAGTTGAGTGGAAGACATCTAGTTGCATGCAAAACAAATAACACAAAGGACTTGTATTAAAATTGAAGCTAATATTATTATCCAGTTGATTTGAAGTGATATTAGAGCTGTGGTTACAAGATATTGCGTTACCAGCCGCCACCCAATCCCACGTAAACATTGTACTATCTACTCATAACCCAGACACAGCTCACTACGCGCCCCCACCTCTTCTCTGCCTGCAGTGAACAGAACAAAGAGGCGCCGGAGACACGGCGGATCGTGGCTAATACAATTATATGCATAAATACAAATTTCCATTATTATCATTAGTATTAAAATTAATAATATTGTATTTTTTTCTCATGTGATTGCATAGTTATTTATTTCTGCCTAACATTTAGATTGCTTTATTTGGGTGGGGAGAGCAATAACAATAATAAAATACCAATGTATAATTGTAATGAAATGACATCAGTAGAAACAATTTTAGCACATTTCTGCAGCATATAAAATACTGAAATGAATTCATTTAATTGCATGAATTATATTCAATTATTATTAGTCAATTGTACACACGCATTTAAATATGTTATAATGTCATCAAGGGCTAAAAGAAAGTAGAGAAGATATAATAAACTACAGCTTGACGGTGTAATTAAAGAATTTTATTTTGCCATTAAGAGCTAAAATTATTAATTTCCTAATATTGTTACAATTGTGAGGACATTTTAGTGTTTACATGTATTTCCATTTCTACTTTTACGCAAATAGATGCAAAGCTATTAAAATCCACAATACAATACAATCTCTTATTATGGTAAGATTATGCATTGTGTTATTAAATATGTGAGTTATTGTTTTCTTTTACAGCCTAATACCAAACTCCTAAATCATTTATAATGTCTTTCTTAGGGGAAATATATTTAACCATATATAACTAATTGAAACATTATTATTGAAAAGCCTGTCTATCCAATTCAGCACCAATTTCATTTGAGCAGATCTGTATTGTCCCATGGTAATAACATAAACAAACACATAACAAGGCAAGGGAAACCCCTCTGTGGAGACGCATATCCTCTAAAAGCTATTAATCTTCTCATTGCAGTTGTTCACCCAGAAAACTGAGATAAAGAACCACGGGAAATGTTTACTTTTCTTGAGGTGTTAGTTTCAAGTGCCACTACAATGAGGAAACCGAAATTTTATAAAAATACACCAGAGGGAGAGAAAGGGGGGCTTTTTTTTGTAGACAGCGCTGAAATGTTATGATCATTTTGGCAATTATTTGATACTTCAAGAGGACACACAAATGTGTTTTTCTCAGATGGAGTAAAATTTCTTAAATTGCTTCGAGAAGAAAAAAAAACTGCAGCGGTTTTAAGACTAAGAAAATATGCATTTTGTCATTTTCAGATGATAGAAATTCTTCATGAAAACACTGTCAAGAACTCAGAAACATGATTAAATGTGGAATGCAAGACAAAAGTAAGTTTTTCTTACCTTCTTTGTTATTGGTTTGGCTCTTGTTTTTTTCCCAGAGTCCTATGGACTTGTCATCTTCAGAGCCATCCATCATGGCCTTGTCACTGGGCACATACCAGGTGGCGTGCTGCTCTGCCATAAGTGTGTCAAGGTCAATAGTGCCCATTGAACCCTTCGCAGTATCAGGGCTGCAGCTTGCCAGCTCGTTCTCGCCGTTCTGAGAGGGACAATCGCCATTGTTTTTGCCATTTTTCATGGCCAAAGGCTGGTCTTCGGAGATGCTGAACTGCTGCCTTTGCAGCTGGATCTGGGCCTGTAGAATCTCCAGAGGGTGGATTTCGTCCTGGCCGGAGGTGCTGGATGGGGTGCGTACCTGCTCCATACCTGGAGTACCAGGATGGCTCACCCCACTGCCGCCCGTTGCTCCGCCGGAACTCAGTCCATAGTTGTCCGGTGTCGAGGTAGTATGATTGTTAATGCCTACGCTTAGGGGCTTCTGCCCATTTATCGGCATTTTCGGTGATCCATTGATCATCGGGCTGCGGTTACACTTATTTGCTGAGGAGCCTCCCGCATCTGAGCTGGAGGACACCTCGTCCTCATTGCCAAAGTGGACGCCGACATCATCGGGAAAGTCCACCCGGGGCGAACTGCTGTCAGACTTGGCCACACTTTGAATGCCACTGTCCAAAGAAGACATCAGGTCAGCCTGGTCCCCCAACATCAGGTCGCCTCCTTTGCCCCAAGAGGGTGATTGCAGGTGCTTCTCGTGGGGTGTGCCACCCCCACCCCTCTCCCCAACACCAGCTGACGGGGTTTGCTGGCCTGGACTGACAACAGGGTTTCCATTTTCAGAGGAAAAAAAAATTCCAGGGCTCACATGTCCACTGTCTCTTTTTCTCCTCCCTCTCCCTCTCCCACTCCCTGTTGTTGCCTTCCCCTCACTGCACGGGGTAGCGTCCATGTTGTAATTTGGGGAGAGGGCACTGGCTTCCCCCTGCACCGTCTGGTTTTGACTTGCAGGCTTAGAGTTGCTATTCCCAGTGCCAGGCAGCTGGTTGTTCTGAGAAGTGCTGCCCTGAAAATATTCAGGCCCCGGCCCCGCACTGCCAGTCCCGTTAGATGTGCTGCTATTAATGTCCTGCTCTGTCTGACTCAGTTTTCGCTTGCCCTCGTTTTGGTTTTTCTTATTGAACGTTACGTTGAGGTTGGGAGCCCCAAGGCTTGCGATCATGTTCTGGCACGCCGTCGAAAGGGCCGCCAGGCAACTCTGGCCAAACACACTGTCTTTAGCGCTGCTTTTGTTAAAATTCCCAAGAGACAGGGCACCAAGCTTGCTAACAGAGGACCGCTGGCCCGAGGGGAACTCAGACGGAGGAGGGTAGCTCCCCGGTGAAGTGTTCACCCCCTGGGGTACATTGTGAGGTGGCCCCTGACGGTTTGGCCCTCCATAGGGAAATGGTGGTTGTGCTCCCATCGGAGGTGCGGGGAATTCAGGGGGTCGCCTCTCTGGTGGCGCATTTGGATGTCCTGCACCTCCTCCTGCTCCTGGAGACTGCATTTGTGAGAGGTTGCCCATGTTGCCGCTGAACTGCGAGTGCAAGCCTGGAGAATGGAGAGCCTGGACATGTCCGTCTCCGGGTATTCTTATGGCTTCCTGCATGCCCATACCTGGCCTGAACATCATTCCGGGCCCGTTCTGCTGGAGACCCATGTCATGGGCCCCCGAGTCAGTGCCTGCTCCTCCCATGCGCCGTGACATCATCTCCCCGGGAGGGTGCGAGCCTTGAAACCAGGAATTCTCCTGGTTTACGTGTGGATTTTGTCCATCGACATTGACCATTCGACTTCCGTTTTCCCTGTCAAAGTTGGGCTGGGGCATGCCTGCCACTGGGCCTCCATGACCCAGTGGACCTGGAGGCACATCGCCGTGGTGGCCGAGCTGCTGCAGACTGGGCTGCCTCATTCTCTGCTGCTGGTTGCGAGAGGCCATCTGCTTTATCATCATAGCTGCATTCTGTCGCTGCTGTAACGACTGCTGCTCGGGCCCCGTGTGCTGAAGTGGACCCGGTGGGAAAGCTTCATTCACAGGGGGGGTGAACTCACCAGGCAGCCCTGGGTAGGAAGAAGGAGAAAGGTGATTTTCCATGCCGCCACACCAGCCTTCACCTCCATGTGCGTTGGGAAAGTCAAATCTAGGCCTTTTGGCCATGTTTACGTAAGGAGCGTCAAAGTGTTGTAGTCTCTGATTTGGAGGCTGTTGAGAGGGAAGGGGCGCTGGCTGTTGCATATTAAACATGGGGTCCCCATAGGGATGCAGACCTCTATTTTCCAGTCTGTGAATGGGATATTCAAACTGATTGTGTTGGCCACTCATCATGACCCCTCCATCCAAAATGTTGGGGTTACTGGATCCAGACTCGGCCTGAGGGGGTCGGGGGAGACCAGGGGGGCACGAGTTCTGTCTAGCTATTAAGCCGGCCTGTTGTTGCGGTTGCATGAGGGGATGTCTCGCATTGACACCCGGGTCCATCGCCACCGGCACCTTGCGGCCATTTCCAAATCTCTCAAAAAACATTCCATGTTGAGGCTGTTGGGGCTGTGGAGGTTGGTGTCCCTTGGATATGCCCTGCATGCCCGGCGTCCGAGGCATGCCAGGGGTTCCTTGAAAGGTTCCACTGGGAACTGGCCTTCCTGGGCCAAAATGGGGTAACTGAGATTCGGAATCAGAGGGAGAAAACACAGGTACATCGAAATGTCCAGATGGGGGTTCACTGGGGAAGTTATAATCTATTCCCTCCACGGCTCCCTGGTTGGGCATCCGTCTATTCTCCAGGCTATGGGAATCAGACGAGGATGAGGAGGACGAAGGCAGACCGTGAAAAGAAGCTGCCCTGTTGGGTGACTGGTCTAGGGGGAGGCAGGGGGCAGGAACTGCGTGGTTGCCACTGGGAGGGCCGTGATGTTGGAAGTCAGGCATGTTACCAGGCCGCTGTTGCTGCTGTGGGAAGCCATCCCCCGCCTGTCCCTCAGCGAGAGGATCAAATCCCTCTCCGAAGCCCTGCTGTGGTCCCATGGCATTGTTATTGTAGCCCATTAGCCTGGCACCATGCAGACATGATGACCCTGGCTCTGGGCCTCCAAAATTCCCACTGAAGTGAGGGTGATGTTGGTGGGGGTGAGGTTGATGGCCATGAGGATGTCCTTGGTGAGGTTGCTGGTTGTTAAAAAATCCATGTATGGGTCCTTGCTGCTGCTGCTGCTGCTGAAGTCCGCCGCTTGCGTGCATGTCAGAGTGACCCCGGGAGTGAAAACCTCCATACTGTTCTCCGTTCATGTTCATGTTGAGTCCGAGCATCTGTGGGTCACTCATAGGACCCATGCTGGGCTCCACAGCTCCCGGTGGACCTCCAGTGTGAAAACTGGGACTTTTATAATGGGAGCCCATGTTCAGTCTCGGTTGGTTTTTCTGTCTGTCGGACTGGCCGGGGTTTCTGCTATTAATCTGAGAACCAAACTTTTCCACCCCAAACATACTACTCTACTATTAATCCCACATGATGGTAAAATTGCCAGTTATTGGGCAGACTGTTACGCAGTTTGCTCTAAAAAGCAAATCAAACTATACAATTAGCTTTCAAAGTCTGAACAAATATAGAAAGTTCCTTTTTTTCCACCTATTATTTTAAACTTCTTTAACAAACTGCATCTAAATCTGCAAAATATACACCCCCCTTTATTTATTTATTTTGCTTTCACTATAGTGACCTTTAAGCAAGCAATGATATTTAAAATAATCTTATTTACCTTGCTGCCGGGCTGCCTAAAGATACACTAAAGTTGCGTGTGCGCATTTCTACGGGGTAGTAATGACACAAAGACATGTCTCTAACATACTGAGGGGAGCGTACACGAGAAATAAAACGACTAAATTACACAAATCAGAAATTCCGCCCTGTCAATAATAAACCCAAACACGTGTTAAAATGCCCACTTCTTGCTTTCTAAATCGAGTCCCATAATGACATTTTAAAAAGTCCAACCGAGAATGCGTTGTTCAAATGATCTTTGCCGATGAAAAAAAGGAGAAAAGTATTGTCCATAAAATATTAATAATTGCGGAGTAGTCGCAAAAAAAGTCGTCCGGTTGGATGTAAAGTCCACCATGAAGTGATCTCCAGCCAAAATACCGGCGCGACGCGTTCCCGGTTCCGTTGCTGGTCCCGGGGTGGCGATGCGCGCACTAGCCGCACTCCACAAGCACGGAGCGGCGTGACAGCATCCTCCAGGTCGCTGTTGAAGGTTGGTCCTGCGATCAAGCGTTGCACCTTTTGGCCGTCCGAAACGAGTGCGACCCTCTGAAATGCACTTGCGTGCTGAAGTGTGCGCACACTGAGAGCACGTTGACTGGAACGCACACACTCGCTTTAGCCGCTTTTGGCTGTGTGCGAGATCAGCGCGTCCGCAGCAGCCAGCAACAAGTTTTGCATTTCCAGCATCACTTCCACGGATGAAGCGTCAGCCAATCAGATGGCTGGGCGACAGCGTGGAAGGGGCGGGACAATCACTTTTAAGGTGATCTTCCACAGCGAATGACATTTGTAAACCTTCACGTGTAAAGCAGTCTTAGCAATGACTTTTGCTATTTGTTTTTGTTGGAGCTTATTAAATTTGATATTTTAAAAGATGTATAAAACTGTTAAAAGTGGGGGTCAATTGGGAGGAATTGGAGGTGAAAGTGCTTGATACAGTTCTGCAGAAATCAAGATTGCATCTATTTCTTCAAAGCTTTAAATACAACAAGCATATTTAGTTATAATTTTACTCTTCTCTGTAATTTTAGATACTATTTTCAGTCTTGTTATTTGGAGAAAACCCCTAATGCCTCATTATAAAAATATTGCAATGTTATTTGTTTTTCATCACACGAGGATTGCAATGCGATTAAGCCTCATTATCATGATAGCCCAGAAATAATAATAAAAAAACGTAGGTTTAAACGAGGCATTAAAATAAAGTATAGCCCATCCCCATGAGACCAATCAAAATAACACTTGCCATTGACCCGAAAGAGAACAAATCATCTCAAAAGATGTCTTTCTGTCTGTCTGAGTGTTTTATAAATTCAATGTATCCCTCAAACAAGTATTAGGAAATGTACATAAGTATGTAAAATAAAGCGCTCATAAGCAAGAATGGGCGTCTAGATAGGTCATTATTTATTATTATGATCCGATTTGTTTTAATTGTTGGCTTTCAGTGCGCCTGCTTGCTTGTTTTTTTTTTTAACTCCATAGTCTTGTTAGGGATGTCGTAAAAATATGTTTTGAGGAAAGAGTCGACTTTAAAACAACTTTTTTTTCAGAATGAACGAATGACAGAGATGACAAAAATATTTTCCCATTTTTTCCACAAACGATTTGTCAGACTGATCCAGGATTATTTTGGGTTTATTTTTGCTGTTTGCTCCAGACTATGTGAAACAAATGCAACTTCATCTTTCAGACAAAAAAAAAGTATGCTTTCACTATCCAACGTCCGTAGTGAATTTTACTAAATAAAACCCCATTATTTAAGTTGGTCATTTACACTATTGTGGACATTGACATTTGGGATTTATTAGTGCCAAACTGCTTTGTTTCCGTTTGGAGTAAAGTTATTTTACGAAACAGACACAGTGCCACCTAGTGGCTGTTTTTAGAATGCATGTGTTATACTCTACATCTGCAGAAGCACAAGCGCCAGTAAATGGCAATCAACTACGTACGTATATATGTATAGAGGATATTGATCAGTGAAGGGTCTAGGTATGAGTGTGAATGTTTTTGTCTCCTTGTGCCCTGCAAATGCCTGGCCACCAGGATAAAGTGGTTCAGAAAATGCATGAATGAATGAACTCTACTAAAATTTATTTATTCAAAGAATGGTGCTATAGCTACTGTAGCATCCCTCTCTGAGTTGAAAGATGCATTAGAGTTTCATTGTAATATACACATACTGTTTTCATAGCACCAAGACCACAACAATCACAACGTTGAGTTGGGAGGACAAACTACCCCATTGAGCAAGGTAAGCAAACCATCATTTTTTCCACATTCAATATGGCGGGAATATTTGGGCGTGGTTACGTATGTTGATGACGCGGCTTCCGTAAACTCTGCACATGCGCAGTGTTCATTCGAACAGCGTTTTCAATGCAGGCGGACGGCTAGCACGACGAGGTAAGGCGATTTACTGCCCTAAGTGCATTTTTATCACGCTACCGAGAGATTTTTAGTAATAATTTGAGCCCAAAACGTCAACAAATCTGTTCGTTTAATGCTAGGTTGAACACACCGTCGACAGTTTAAGTCTGGGCTTATTTTCCCCTATGTGGGCCGCATCTGACTGCTAGTTATCTTAGCATTAGCATCGCGACGATGCTTTGGTTTAAAAAGTATGTTTTCTCTCCATTATTGAATCCTGTAGTCGTGTGCCTTTTTAATATAATCAAACAGAGCCGAAACATTAACGCATGGTTTGCTGAGTACAGTAAAAAAAAACATTTTTTCAAAAATCGTTAAACCAACTTTCTCCAAGCTGTTAATGTCACTCTATGTTTAATCGCCTTGTCTGGAAAAGAGAAAATAGCACAGAACACTGAAACTTATTTTCAATATTTATCTTGATTGTTTATTAAATGTCTTGTAATATTTCTCTTTCCTGTAATAATGGTTTGACAACTCCCAAATAGCTTTGTTGAATCAAGTTTTCTCTGTTTAGCATCAAGATCTGGAGTGTATCTTGTACACTCCTGTACACTCAACCTTGAGTTTACAGGAGAGGAGACTGGGCCAAATTAAGGTAAAACAATTGCCAGCAACAAAAAATGAAATCACCTACTGTATTTTGCCGTTTAATATACCCGTGTATATTAAATGATTTTTCCTTTTTTGAACATTTTGTCTGTGTGCCGTTTAATATACTCCTGCCATTTAATGTACTTGGTTATATTAAACAGCAAAATACAGTAAGCCTTTCTGTTGAACCTCAAGTCTCTCTCGATATATATGATAACTTTTGCTTTTATTTATTTATTTTCTCTTTTTAGGATCACCACACAGCTCTTCATCTGTGGCCAGAACACTCTGAGGTTTTAAAAAAAAAACTTTTTTTTTTTTAATCTCCAGTCTATATATGATAACTTTTGCACACATCAGGCCTGCATCTATACTGTCTCCATACGGTTAGGGCGGGGGTGTCAAACATATGGCCCGCGGGCCGGATCCGGCCCGTTTGGTGGTTTGGTACGGCCCGAGGAAGAAAGCTGCATTGTATAAAAAAATATGAATTTTCTTTAAAATTTGTAGATCGTGGATTATCCGCTAAGGGGCGCAGTGTTTTAGTACGTGCAGACAACATGAATTGACATTTATTTATTTTCTTATGTTATTCTCTTGTTCATAATATATTGTTCATAATGTAAAAGGAAATTTCTTTTAATAAACATTTTGATAATTTACTCATTCTTTGCACTAATTATTAGTATTAGTGACTAATACAAAGGAAAAAAGTGGGCTTATTGTTAGTTCTATGTAACTTTGCAATGAGTTTACTGGTCCGGCCCGCTTGATCTCAAATTAAGCTGAATTCGGCCCGCAGACTAAAGGGAGTTTGACACCCCTAGGTTAGGGTGTCTCCAAGTGATCTTCGTCGCAGGTTGTCTACTTGAAGATGTGGCGTCTCTAAATTCTGGACTTAAGAGACAGCAGGTAGGTTGATGTATTTGTTTATTGTAGGATATCCAAGTATTCAGCCTAATTAAATAATGATGTGTATCCTGAAAAAAAGACGAACGACGGAAGAGTGATACATACTGAGCTATCTTGACATGAAATCTTGTTGATAACATTTTCAAACGCCGATTTAAACAGCAGGTGAATTTCACAAAGCATAACGGCGGTCCGTGAGAACCGAACAAGCGCCACCTAACTTGATAGCCTGATTAAATGAAACCAACTTTGATGGTCCATTCATTCTCTGAACCGCTTTGTCTCCACAAGGGTCGCTGAGGGTGCCTGAGCCTATACCAGCTGACTTCGGGACACCCTGAACCGGTGGCGGAGGAGGAGACGGACAACCATTCACGTTCACATCTAGTGTGCAACCAGCTTGCAGCCTTTGAAATGGGGGAGAAAACAGGAGTACCTGGAAAAAAAAACCATGCAGGCCTGGGAAGAACTCCACACTGGTGGAATGACCTGGATTCGAACCTTCCATGTAAAGTAAGGCTTTTTTATTTTTTTTAAAATGACCATGCATAGTATGGCTTTTTTTCTTCTTCAAATGACCATGTATGGTAAGGCTTTAAAAAAAAGGCTTCATATTGGCTCGGTACGTGATGTCTCCCCTTGTTGCAGCGATCATAGTGCGTGTGCATAGCCACATCCCCTTACAAAAAAGTTATTAGAATTAAAAAAAAAAAAAAAAAATCTTATAAATAAAAGTCATGGTCACATAATAGAACAAGACATACTCTGCTGTCAACTTTAATTTTTATTTTTTCAGATTAGTGACAAATTAAAAACTGGATGACTTGTGGGATGGACAGTCTTCCAAAGCAGGTTTCCCAAAGCGTGGAGAACGAGGACACCTGAAGACAAAAAAGTAAGTTTAAAAGAGACTTTATTGTTGCTGTGCAGAAAATATTTGTTTTCTTTTGCTTTTCCTTAGACTCACCTGCGGATGAAAAGAGACAAAACAACAAATACTACTGGCTAATCTTGTGGAGTGGTGGCCCAGTGGATAAGTCATCAGTTTCCCACTTCTGTGGTCATGGGTTCAAATCCCAGTGCTTCCAAAGATTTTCCAAATATTATTCAGGTAAATGAATGAGATAAAAGTATAAGTATTACTACCATCTCTTACAGGGTGATGGCCCAGTGGCTAAGTCATCAGTCTGCCACCGCTGTGGTCCTGGGTTCAAATCCCAGTGCCTGCAAAGATTTTACAAATATTATTCAGTTAAAAGAATAAGTTCTAATGGCTAAGTGTCTAACTGAATAAGTCTTCAGTGGTGGATGAAGCATTTTGTCAAAAAATGACTAAGTGTTTCACCCCATTTCCAAGGATAAAACGTTTCAACACCTATGTATAAGTGGGGCACGAGTTGGTGTAGTGGGTTGCACACTCGCCTTTGCACGGAGAGAACGTGAGTTCGCTTCCCGGTGTCGGCGGTTCACTGACCAAGCAAGCGGTCGAGGGTCGGCCGAAGGCCGACCCGAGAACGCCTTGTGCACAGACAGGTTCCTCCAACTGTCTTCCGAACTGCCGAAGGCAGTTCGGAATATAACCTTTTACTAAAAAGTATGACTAAGTGTTTCATATAAATTAAAAAAGTTTTTCCTTTTTTTTTTTCTTCTTGTTCCATTTTCCAGACCACATGGTGTCCTGATCAGCCAAAGGACGACAGCGGGAATCGAACCTGGGTCTCCCAGACGGGAGTCCTGTGAACTAACCTCTGCGCCAACCAAGTGACTACACTTTCCTTGGTAATCATTTGAGTGTCTTTCCAAGAAGTACACAGAAACAACTAAGTGAAAATGTGTGCCGACAGCGGGAATCGAACCTAGGTCTCCCAGACGGGAATCCTATGAACTAACCTCTGCACCAACCAAGTGAATACACTTTTCTTTGTAATCATTTGAGTGTCTTTCCAAGAAGTACACAGAAACAATTAAGTGAAAATGTGTGCCGACAGAAGGAATCGAACCCAGGTCTCCCAGACAGGGGTCCAGTGAACTAACCTCTGCGCCAACCAAATGACTACACTTTCCTTAGTAGTCATTTGAGTGTCATAACAAGAAGTACACAGAAACAACTAAGTGAAAATGTGTGCCGACAACAGGAATCGAACCCAGGTCTCCCAGAGGGGAGTCCTGTGAACTAACCTCTGCACCAACCAAGTGACTACACTTTCCCTTGTCATCATTATATCAATATAACCTTTTACTGAAAAATATTACTAAGTGTTTAATATAAATTAAAAAGATTTTTTTTTCTTCTTGTTCCATTTTCCAGACTACATGGTGTAGTGATCAGCCAAACGACGACAGCGAGAATCGAACCCAGGTCCCGCAGACGGGAATCCTGGTGAACTAACCTCTGCGGCAACCAAGTGACTACACTTTTCTTTGTAATCATTTGAGTGTCTTTCCAAGAAGTACACAGAAACAACTAAGTGAAAATATGTGCCGACAGCGAGAATCGAACCCAAGTCTCCCAGACGGGAGTCCAGTGAACTAACCTCTGTGCCATCAACAAGGGGAGACATCACCTACCGAGCCAATATGAAGCCTTTCTTTAAAGCCTTACCATACATGGTCATTTGAAGAAAAAAAAAGGCATACTATACATGGTCGTTTTAAAAAATAAAAAACAGCCTAACTTTACTACTTACTTTACTGTCGTTTTTTCCAGAGAATAAGCCTTACTATACTATGTCGTTTTTACCAAAAAAGCCTTACAATACTATGCCGTTTTTTAACGAAAAAAGCCTTACTATACTATGTCGTTTTTTGACAAAAAAAGCCTTACTATACTATGTCGTTTTTTGACAAAAAAAGCCTTACTATACTATGTCGTTTTTTGACAAAAAAAGCCTTACTATACTATGTCGTTTTTTGACAAAAAAAGCCTTACTATACTATGTCGTTTTTTGACAAAAAAAGCCTTACTATACTATGTCGTTTTTTGACGTAAAATGCCTTACTATACTATGTCGTTTTTTGACAAAAAAAGCCTTACTATAGTATGTCGTTTTTACCAAAAAAAAGGCCTTACTATACTATGTCGTTTTTACCAAAAAAAAGGCCTTACTATACTATGTCGTTTTTTAACAAAAAAAGGCCTTACTATACTATGTCGTTTTTTAACGAAAAAAGCCTTACTATACTATGTCGTTTTTTAACGAAAAAAGCCTTACTATACTATGTCGTTTTTTAACAAAAAAAGGTCTTACTATACTATGTCGTTTTTTTAACAAAAAAGGCCTTACTATACTATGTCGTTTTTTAACAAAAAAAGCCTTACTATACTATGTCGTTTTATGACAAAAAAAGCCTTACTATACTATGTCGTTTTTTGACCCGAAAAAAGCCTTACTATACTATGTCGTTTTTTGACAAAAAAGCCTTACTATACTATGTCGTTTTTTTGACAAAAAAGCCTTACTATACTATGTCGTTTTTTAACAAAAAAAGCCTTACTATACTATGTCGTTTTTTGACCCAAAAAGCCTCACTATACTATGTCGTTTTTTGACCCAAAAAAGCCTTACTATACTATGTCGTTTTTTGACAAAAAAACCTTACTATACTATGTCGTTTTTTAACGAAAAAAGCCTTACTATACTATGTCGTTTTTTAACGAAAAAAGCCTTACTATACTATGTCGTTTTTTGACGAAAAAAGCCTTACTATACTATGTCGTTTTTTAACGAAAAAAGCCTTACTATACTATGTCGTTTTTTGACGAAAAAAGCCTTACTATACTATGTCGTTTTTTGACGAAAAAAGCCTTACTATACTATGTCGTTTTTTGACAAAAAAAGCCTTACTATACTATGTCGTTTTTTTTGACAAAAAAGCCTTACTATACTATGTCGTTTTTTAACAAAAAAAGCCTTACTATACTATGTCGGTTTTAAAGAAAAAAGCCTTACTATACTATGTCGTTTTTTAACGAAAAAAGCCTTACTATACTATGTCGTTTTTTAACGAAAAAAGCCTTACTATACTATGTCGTTTTTTAACGAAAAAAGCCTTACTATACTATGTCGTTTTTTAACGAAAAAAGCCTTACTATACTATGTCGTTTTTTAACGAAAAAAGCCTTACCATACTATGTCGTTTTTTAACGAAAAAAGCCTTACTATACTATGTCGTTTTTTAACGAAAAAAGCCTTACTATACTATGTCGTTTTTTAACGAAAAAAGCCTTACTATACTATGTCGTTTTTTAACGAAAAAAGCCTTACTATACTATGTCGTTTTTTAACGAAAAAAGCCTTACTATACTATGTCGTTTTTTGACCCAAAAAAGCCTTACTATACTATGTCGTTTTTTAACGAAAATAGCCTTACTATACTATGTCGTTTTTAACAAAAAAAGGCCTTACTATACTATGTCGTTTTTTGACGAAAAAAGCCTTACTATACTATGTCGTTTTTTAACGAAAAAAGCCTTACTATACTATGTCGTTTTTTAACGAAAAAAAGCCTTACTATACTATGTCGTTTTTTGACAAAAAAAGCCTTACTATACTATGTCGTTTTTTTGACAAAAAAGCCTTACTATACTATGTCGTTTTTTTGACAAAAAAGCCTTACTATACTACGTCATTTTTTAACAAAAAAGCCTTACTATACTATGTCGTTTTTTAACGAAAAAAGCCTTACTATACTATGTCGTTTTTTAACGAAAAAAGCCTTACTATACTATGTCGTTTTTTAACGAAAAAAGCCTTACTATACTATGTCGTTTTTTAACAAAAAAAGCCTTACTATACTATTGTCGTTTTTTGACAAAAAAGCCTTACTATACTATGTCGTTTTTTGACAAAAAAAGCCTTACTATACTGTCGTTTTTTTGACAAAAAAGCCTTACTATACTATGTCGTTTTTTAACAAAAAAAGCCTTACTATACTATGTCGTTTTTTGGCAAAAAAAAGCCTTACTATACTATGTCGTTTTTTGACAAAAAAGGCCTTACTATACTATGTCGTTTTTTGACAAAAAAAGCCTTACTATACTATGTCGTTTTTTAACAAAAAAAAGCCTTACTATACTATGTCTTTTTTAACAAAAAAAGCCTTACTATACTATGTCGTTTTTTGACAAAAAAAGTCTTACTATACTATGTCGTTTTTTGACGAAAAAAGCCTTACTATACTATGTCGTTTTTTGACGAAAAAAGCCTTACTATACTGTGTCGTTTTTTAACAAAAAAGCCTTACTATACTATGTCGTTTTTTAACGAAAAAAGCCTGACTATACTATGTCGTTTTTTAACAAAAAAAGCCTTACTATACTATGTCGTTTTTTGACCCGAAAAAAGCCTTACTATACTATGTCGTTTTTTTGACAAAAAAGCCTTACTATACTATGTCGTTTTTTGACCCGAAAAAAGCCTTACTATACTATGTCGTTTTTTTGACAAAAAAAGCCTTACTATACTATGTCGTTTTTTGACCCAAAAAGCCTCACTATACTATGTCGTTTTTTGACCCAAAAAAGCCTTACTATACTATGTCGTTTTTTGACAAAAAAGCCTTACTATACTATGTCGTTTTTTAACGAAAAAAGCCTTACTATACTATGTCGTTTTTTGACGAAAAAAGCCTTACTATACTATGTCGTTTTTTGACGAAAAAAGCCTTACTATACTATGTCGTTTTTTGACGAAAAAAGCCTTACTATACTATGTCGTTTTTTGACGAAAAAAGCCTTACTATACTATGTCGTTTTTTTGACAAAAAAAGCCTTACTATACTATGTCGTTTTTTAACAAAAAAAGCCTTACTATACTATGTCGTTTTTTGACCCAAAAAGCCTCACTATACTATGTCGTTTTTTGACCCAAAAAAGCCTTACTATACTATGTCGTTTTTTGACAAAAAAGCCTTACTATACTATGTCGTTTTTTAACGAAAAAAGCCTTACTATACTATGTCGTTTTTTGACGAAAAAAGCCTTACTATACTATGTCGTTTTTTGACGAAAAAAGCCTTACTATACTATGTCGTTTTTTGACGAAAAAAGCCTTACTATACTATGTCGTTTTTTGACAAAAAAAGCCTTACTATACTATGTCGTTTTTTTGACAAAAAAGCCTTACTATACTATGTCGTTTTTTAACGAAAAAAGCCTTACTATACTATGTCGTTTTTTGAGGAAAAAAGCCTTACTATACTATGTCGTTTTTTAACGAAAAAAGCCTTACCATACTATGTCGTTTTTTAACGAAAAAAGCCTTACTATACTATGTCGTTTTTTGACAAAAAAAGCCTTACTATACTATATCGTTTTTTGACGAAAAAAGCCTTACTATACTATGTCGTTTTTTGACAAAAAAAGCCTTACTATACTATGTCGTTTTTTAACGAAAAAAGCCTTACTATACTATGTCGTTTTTTAACGAAAAAAGCCTTACTATACTATGTCGTTTTTTGACAAAAAAAAGCCTTACTATACTATATCGTTTTTTGACGAAAAAAGCCTTACTATACTATGTCGTTTTTTGACAAAAAAAGCCTTACTATACTATGTCGTTTTTTGACAAAAAAAGCCTTACTATAGTATGTCGTTTTTACCAAAAAAAGGCCTTACTATACTATGTCGTTTTTTTAACAAAAAAAGGCCTTACTATACTATGTCGTTTTTTAACAAAAAAGCCTTACTATACTATGTCGTTTTTTGACGAAAAAAGCCTTACTATACTGTATCGTTTTTTGACGAAAAAAGCCTTACTATACTATGTCGTTTTTTGACGAAAAAAGCCTTACTATACTATGTCGTTTTTTAACGAAAAAAGCCTTACTATACTATGTAGTTTTTTAACAAAAAAAGCCTTACTATACTATGTCGTTTTTTGACCCAAAAAAGCCTTACTATACTATGTCGTTTTTTCAGAGAAAATGCCTTACTATACTATGTCGTTTTTTCAGAGAAAAAGCCTTAAGTTAAAAATGACAAACTGGAAGCATGCCCTCTTCCCCCCTCCAGTTGTCAATGATGACAAATGAAGCTCAGGGCTGCCACTGAGACAGTCTCCAGGATTGGAGACCGGGACGGTGACATGAAGACTCCACTCAACTCTGATTTAGCCCTCAATTTTTCTCAATATTTTACTCAACAGGACAAGATATACTAGTACTAGTGTGTGTCCTTTGCTGGTCCCAATTACTGGTAGTGATACCGGACTGGATAAAAGAGATATGTATTATCAAAGGGGCAGGTGGAGGGGGTTTCCCTGAAAAAGACAGTTCCTTTTGTCGTTGGTGGACAGTGTGTAGTCCACGTGTGGTGTGGCCCCTGTGTGCGCTCTTTACGCCTGTCATTCAGCTGCAAGATCACAGCTCCGCAGGTCAGCGCAGGTTAAGCAGCATCTGTCATCAGAGTGCCACTATACCATTGTACGAGGAGAGACATGCGACAGTGAACTTTTCCTAACCAACAACCTCCTTATCATCTATGGGCTCCACATCTCTCAAAACAACAGGAAAAGCTTGTGAGAACCACTGAGGTTGAACTTGACCCAAGTTGAGGAAGTTCTTTTGACATTGCAAGTCAATATGCGGTAAACCAAAAATAAATTTCCTTGCCAAGGAAAACTTGCAACCCACTGGCAAAAGTGGCCCCCAGAGGACACGTATACAAAAACATGGCAAAACTGTGAATGGAATCTTCACTGTGACACTTCCTCAACAATCATGTACCAGGATATGAAGGCACGTGTTACAACAAACAATATTTCAACTGCGCAACTTGCTATTTCAGCTACCAAGAATCCCTCTTGATTGGCCTTTTCATTTGTTTAAGTCAGCCAGGCATAGCTGCCATGTGTCATATATACCAGCATGTTGATCAAAAGGGAGATGTGCATACAGGAGAATATTATGAGTTTGTGTGTAGCAGGTGGTGCGTAGGCAAGTCTGGCCATCTCCAATTTTAGAAACACTATTATCTTGTTTTAGGTCAGCAATAACTGGTTTCCTTCCACAAGAACAAGAAAACTCTTCCAAACAATGACAAAAGGCAATGTCACAGCTGCCAGAGAAGCAGCACTTCCTGCTCTCTTAAAAAACACATTTAAGGTCAACATCTCCCCTCTGTGGAAGTTAATTTAGCTCTTTTAGTGCATATTTGAAAAACAAAAAGGGAGATCAATTAAAAAAAGGTAAGAAATAAGATCCTGAATTTGCCTTAGGACAAACATCATAGCATAAGTGCATAATAAAAACTGACTAATGGTTGAATGACAAAAAAAAAAGTATTTTCTCTCAAAATTCATTTCATATTTAATCACATATATATTTAATGTAACACTTAAGGAATTAAAGGCAGAAATGGCACAACATTCAATCCTATGCTTACCAATTTTCAAAATTGGCTCAAAAACATCTGAAAACAAAATGTGATTTTTATGGGTAGAAATTTAATCATTTAGGACAAGACAGTATGGCTGTATAGCACAATAACACTTCCGGCCTGTCTCAGTGTTATGACTGTTATTTTTTTTTTTAAAAATTGAAATGTTTAATTTTAGCCAGCGAGTCTTGTCAGACTGCAGCAGGAATTAGAACAAAGACAAAAATGTGTAAACTATGTGTATTGGTGACAAAAACATTTATTGGCCATTTGGGTGACACAAACAAATGATCATCATTTGTCTGTACAATGGCCAAATTAACACTTGGTACAAACCTGTAATTAAAGCTAAGTAAGTAGCTAACGGAATATTAAAATAATTTGTTAAATCGCCAGAATGTTTATCAAATTATCTTTTTTTTTTGTCCTAATCATCCGTTCATAATTTAAATTCTTTGGCTATAAAATGATACGAATGAATGAAATTTCAGAAGGGGGAGATGAATGGGTAATACAATCGAAATGTCTACGGATTCTTATGATTACAAAAGCAAAAAGAAAAAAAAACTCCAATAAGAATCAAATGTGACGTGTACATTACACTAGTATCGATTCAAAATGATAGCCCTTAACTCACCACATGATTTTAAAGGCTATACTGAAAGTGCACTGTGGAGTTGAAACTCAGGACTAATATGGCATGTCCAACAAACAGTGAAAATTTAGAGAACACAAACAAAAACAAGACAAATTAATTCTAATTACATTTGACTAGCAAGAGATGTCACAAAGCCCTGCAATCGCTTGACTCCAAACAGTCCTGTAGCTGCTACAGCAATAGTAAGCATTAACCTTCAGGTCTTTGAAATGGTCAACCAGTAAAGAGAGAGGTAGCTAAAGCAAGCGGCTGGATGCAGAGGTACAGTAGGTGGAATAGGTCCAAAAAGGTTCATAGGTTAAGGCAAGCTGTGGACATCGCTGGTTTGAGATAGCCAGTGGTAAAGCACTCATGTAAACACTGAGAAAAATGACAAAGCAAAAAGCTGGCTGAACACAGTCGGCTTTACCAGCAAAAAAAAGACAGGCGAGCTTCTGTAGTGGACAGGGTAAGGTGGGCCAAGCAGCACCATGCTTGAGAGGACTAGCACCATCAGTGGCTTTTTTTTCCAAGTGCATTTTGGGGATGGGAATACAATTTACTCAAGAATGCCTTGTGAACGGGGGCGGGCTTGTGTTGGACATGGGAAGAGGAAAAGCACATCCGCTGAAATTAACATCACCTGGCCAATCACGGTTGCATGAATACACCCAAAATGATCAGTCACTGCAAAGGCATTTGCACCTGTGAGTATGTGCTCAATGGAGCAGTCGTTTGCAGAATTGCACCAGCGTGATTGTCAGTGTAGGTGCAAAGGGTGATAGTAATCTCTTAATGGTAGTTGTGCAGGAGTCGGGGAAAATAAAGTATGAATCATGCATGCACTCATGCTAAGGAATGCAAACTGTTTAGCTATTGTGTACAGCTAAAACTGTAAAGGGGAACTGGGTATCATCTCGGGAGGAATGTTTTGGGGCTAAAAACTAATCAGAAGGTAACATTTGGTCCAATACATGCAATGTAGGTTTGGGGCTAATTTTGCTCTTATTAAACATATTTAATAAAATGTTTCATAGCTACTCAGAAGACCACAACACCAAAATGAAAATCAGTGAAGATCGTTTCGGTTTCTACAAATCAATTCTTTAGTGAATAGAAAGCTTATGAATGGGTGCAAGCTATGAAACTGCTGTATTGATTGTATGAGACCACCCTACATCTTGTCCACAACCTGAATATTTAAAAGGTAGGGGGAAAAAAAGTGCCACATAACGAGCCCTGCTAGCGGCCACCATTGCTGCTGTTATAGTGGCTGTTTGAAATCTTCCGCTGCTTTATTCATCTGCAGCACTGGTCCCTCTGACGTCACCTTTTTTGCGGAGCTGTGGAAGATAAGAGACCTTGTTAATAAAGTATTTCTGTTAAAAATGCGGGGATAAGCACTTCAAGTAAATTGATGAACTGAACTTTTTTTCAATTAGATTGAAAAATTATTATAACATCACAAAACATGACACAAAAACAACAACAAACAAACTATTCTTATCTTGTTTATGTTGTAGGTAGATTAAAAAAAAACCTTTCATTTCAGATATTTCCACCCTGAGGCTGATGGCTTTGGAAAGCCAATTAGTGTTTGAATCTGATAGCTGAGGACATTAATAGAAGCGTTTGAACTAACTGTGGCACTAAACAGAGGAGCGGGACAGATGTGATGAAACGGCATCAGGATTACCTTGCTGCTTCCGCCACCATCCAACATCTAACTCTCGGCCCCATCCTCTTTCACTCAATCACCACGGAGGCTGCTTCTCAAAGGCAAAATTCCATTTGTATGTTAATGAAGCAATAGGAGCCATCTTGAAGGTAATCGGTCCTTTGGCCCTTTTCCTTTTAGACCGTCTTCTCCCTCTACTCTGACAGAACCATTTCTGGTGCACACAGTATGGACTGCTTTGTTCAGAGGACGCATACATTCATTTCTGAAGTTGTCCTTCACCCCATTCAGCCAAGACATTGTATGTCGCAGTGTCTATGGGCTAGCATTGCACATAAGTATCATCCTGTCCAGCGGCCATAACCTTATCCTAGGCACATTCTTCTTTGATGGTAACCAATGTTTACTTACTCAAAGGGAAAATGGAAAACATATGCTAGTGTAATTCTGGTAGAAAGTAGGGAATGTCTGAGTGTTTCCCACTTAGGCAAGATCAGTACAGTCCAGCCTGTATTCATCCATTTTCTCCTCGTATGGCCAAAAGCTCAAATATATTTAGGAGTTCCAAGAGAAAATCAGTGGGTAAGGTTTCACTGAGAATGTGAATTACTGAGATAAAAAGACTGATTTACTTCTCTGACTTGTACTTTTTTGTTGTTGCAGATAATGGGTGCTAAAATCCAGTCGTCGGTTTGTAACTTGGGCTGGGTTGTTTTGCAATGTGCATGCGAGATTGTGAAATAGAGTTGCACACATTCACATGACGTATACACAAACACCATCAGAGTGAACAAAAAGCCATTTGACAACACCAAAAAAAGAGTGAACACAAAAAAATCTGCAGCAATAGAGAACCCAGAGATAAATACGGGGAGACTGGGCTCTACCTGGCCTGGCTACTCCTCTGCAGCCTTTGTGCCACATACGGCACCCTGTTTACGTATCTAGACAGGAATGAAAAGTACAGTACATTGGACAAACCAGCAAGGCAGTCCGGATATGTTGAGCTTGTCAAGTGTGAAACAATTAATACCAACTACATCAATTACTGTAAAACAAGGTCAATGCCTTAAATCAGTTGTCCACTATCTTTTTTTTACACCACGAAGTGAAACCTTGTTGTTAGGGTTATTATTATTATTATTACTGGAATGCCTTGTCCATTGCCACAGACTGTGATTGCTTTTACTGGATCACTGTATAAACACACATTTCCATAAATGATGAAATAAAGCAGTTTGTGTTATCTTTCTTGCCACGATTTAGAAGCTCGGAAACGTGATAGTTTAGAATGGTCGCTGACTGGTCGGAAAAAGTCGCTAATTATGGCAACAATGCTGTGCTGTCCTCTGTGCTGACAACCATTAGTGGGCCCATTAGAAGGAACATGCTCTGTCTGACCTACCCAAGCTTCTTTAAAAAAAAAAAAAAAGCCCTGACAATGAATCTTTGTGCACTTACCTCATCCAGTTCCTTCTGAGTCTCTGCCTCCATTCGCCGTATATCATCCATTGTTAGCTCCACCCACTTGTCAATCCAACAGAAAAGCTGACGGTGGAAGTTGGTGAATATCCTCTTTTCTTGCTGAAACAGTTTCAGGGCCAAGGTTAGTAGAAGTAGATTGAAAAATGAAAGAAATTAAAAATGTCCATAAGACGTTAAATTTTTGCGAATGTAGATTGTTTTACACATTCAATACATTTTAAAAACTACATTTTATAGGACAAAAAGTAGTTAGAAAATCTATATAAAAAAAATCAAATTGAGACCAAGGAGCGTCAATCAAAATATTAATTTTGTCAAAATAAATGGTTGAGAGTGTGCACAAAACTAACCTCATGAATTAAATTCTCCACTTTAGTTTGAAGGCCGAACCATTTAAACTTGACTGTAACCAGTTTGTAGGCACACATTCTAGGACAGTCGTTCTTGGCACTGAGCTCTTTCTGGTGAGAAGAAAAAGCAAAATAATATCAAATAAAATGAATTCAATGAATTCAAACCATCTAACTTGAGGGCCCCAAAAAGCTACATAAGAAAACCATGAGTTATGAATGAGTCATACAGACAGTTGAAAGACTATTGAAGACCCATCTTGGCAGCATTTAAAGCTTTAAAAAATTAATTAATACATAAAGCCGTGTATGGAAAAAATTATCAATATATTCTGCTTTGCACAGATAAAAGTGCCCTTATCTTTAACACTTTGGAAAACCATTCTACACTTCTTGCTGTCCTCTGAAGAGAATAGAAGAGTGGGGTGGAGGAAAGGGAGGGGAGGCAGTGGCGGAGCAAAGTGGGTAAACTCCAGATGAAGGGACCAGTTCTCTGCCTCAGCCCCGACAGTGACACCGTTCCCGAAAGACATGCCTTTGTGGCCAGGGAAGGCAGATAAAACGGAAGCGGAGATGCGATAAGGTCGGCGCAAAGCTGGTTACATTATTAACACCTACGACTCGCTCGCCCCCAGAACACTCGCAGAGAAGCCTCAGAGAACACCTGTTTAATTAATCACTTCATTCTGGCTCAGTATTCCAGGAGAAAAATGCCACAGACCTGCCTCAGTCACCCCCATGTCACTGCTGTTTGATGCTGCCATCATGGAGAAAAGCGAGAGCAGGGAAATGAGAAACATTTCTAAATTTGCAGTGGGTTTAGAAAAGTTGTCGTGGCAAAAGGAGAACTTCACATGAAACGCATTCTACATCAAAACACTTACGGTGACATTTCTTCTCCCCCTCTCTGTGCCCCACTCAAAGGAGCAGAAGTTTTGCAAAATACAAAGGAAAGAGATATGCAAGCATGTGTGTATGCAGAGATAGACAAGAGTTTCTTTGCCTCATGAAGTTGCCAGTAAACTGTCCCTCTGTTGTGAAACCTTTTTTTCCCACTCGAGACTATTTCAGTGTCCAGTGAGGATGGGGGAAAACTAATTAAAAACAAATATGAAGTTCAACTTCTGTATTCATAGTAATAAAAACATTTGGCTGCCCTTGCTCTGCAAAAATAAATTCTAATGAACAGTATTAATCTACTCATCAATAAGTTGTGGAGTTGTGGACAAAACTCATCTGCCATTTGAATCATATGCTGCATTTACACTAAAGTAAAACCATCACGCAAAAACAGATCATACAATGCCACCATTTTTGGTTCATATACTTCATAAGCGCTGTAAATACTCTAATCTCATAATATTACAATGTATGTCCCGTAGCATTGACCAAAAGACAGTTTTGTTTCGAATCTGATCTAAGCTCAAGAGAAATAAGTACCTTCCAGAATGGTCCAAGTGGTCCTCTTCCCGTCTTCACTGACTTGAACTTGGAGGGGTCTTCATCTTGCTTATAGTCCTATTGTGACCAAAATTGAAATAATCGTTACAAAACAACAAGACTTGTTCAATGGACACTAACTTAAGGTTAAAAATACTCATCGTTTCTTATGGTTACATACTGTATCATACAGAAAGAAAATAATAACTGTAAGGTATTCTAAATGGAAATGTACCATAAACATTCTGCAACTTTGTACCACTTCCATGAATATAATTTAATGTCATCATTACAACTAAAATAACTTGTTTTAACTATTTTCAAATTGGAAGAAATACTAAACATACAGAAAACATTGGCTGAATGTACCAACTACGTATCAAATCATCAATTGCTCGAGGGCTCAGCAATTAAAAAAAAAAAATCATGATTAGCCCAGCAGCTTAAAGCTATTTTTCAGGGTGATCGGTCAACAAGAGGGTGAAAACTGTGGAGAGACCGCACAAGCACAGTAATTTGACTGTTTTAATGCTGAAAGCTCGATCACTATAACAATGCAGTGTGCTGCACTAATGAGGTCTGTGAATCAATGTGCCGTGGCAGACAAAAGGGAGAAACTCCACCAGTAAACTAGAGTACATAAGAGCCCTGGGTGCATCCTGTACGTTTGTCGAGAGCTGCCATACGAAGAACTGTGAGCTGTAATTACGCTAACAAACTCATCGGTGCAGGCGGTGCGTCCCGGGGCCTGCGGCCATGCCCGAGGCTGAGAGCTGATAGGGCCCTTAGACACAACACACTCCTCCAGAAAGGCAAACATGTCCGCCTCGTTAACTTCCCAGGGCAAAAAAAAAAAACACATTGCGCTAGCGAGTACTACGAAATGAGGCAATGTGATGTTAATAAGAGCAGTAACGACTAACTACCTAAAATCTGGATTTTTCTCCACCATCAAGTGTGAAAAATTGTCAGGTAAGGTCCTCCATAATTAACCTGGAGACCTTTAAACCGTAAAGGTGAAGCAGTGTATTAACGCTTGTGATGCCTTTAAGTTAAAGAATTATTTCAATTAAGAGGCAAATTCAATTTTCAATATTTTGAACAGTTTTAATGGCTAAGAGATGCCAAAATGGCAGTGCCCCCAGCTTTAAGAGTGTAGATCATGAAGATAATGCCGAATTTAAATTTATATATGCACATGTATTGTGGTTTAGTGGAGTATAGTTAACAAACAGTCAGTTCCTGTCTTTGTTTTGGGTACAACTTACAAAGACCATGCTTGATAGCTATTTTGGGCAAGTCCTGAAAACACGGTGTGGAACAATATGTTTACAAAAGCGGAAAAGACCAAATTGTATTTCAGTAACTCGGGAGATTATGTGCTAAGAATCCATAAGCACGGGATAATTAGGCCTGAAAACCAATCGATTGCGAACAGTGTAATAAAGATATTTTTCCACCTGGAGGCGCCACACAGTTCAAATGTTTACTTACAGAGGAGCAGACGTGACTTCCGTCTGCAATGTCAATAGGTACAACAGCAACTTGCTGCCAGGAGGAACGATCAAGCTTGTGGACCTAAAAAGCCAAATCATTCATATAAAAGTACAATTAAAAACACATTCTGGCATACAAAGACACAGTATATGGAGTTGTGTATTGTGATTTTACTAACATTTTCTTGTGTTCCAAGATCAGGTTTATGCCACGTCTCAATCTTGATCAGGAAATTGTCTTTCATGTATTCATTCTACAAAAAAAGTGTCATCGTTAATGACGCACAGTGCTTTGATCAATAAAAACACCAAACATCCAACCAACAAAGACTACCTACCGTCACTTCTGATCAAGGATAGGCGGCAGGAGGAAAAAAAAGAAACATGACATTAACCAGATAAGAATACAACGGGAAGAGCCAAGAACAACGGGAAAAGGGCTCACCAGTTCTGCAGTAGGGATAGGCATTCCAGGCTTTTTCATGAAATACAAAGGCGCTTTCTGGTGCCAATAGTTGAATAAATGTTGGAACACGACTGCGGAATGGCGGGATCGGGAAGCAAAGAGATGACTTTGGTGAAAAAGCAAAAATGTACCTACCATAGTGGCTGACTTGTGATTAGCAACAGTAAACATATAGAAACTACGGGTCAAAAGTATGTACAGTTTCTTATTTAATAACACCAGTGTGTGTCCAAAGTTGACGTGTGGGTGAAAACAAAACAGGATTGTGGCAGGAACCAAAAGTTGTGTGATACTGCCACCATCTGATTGTACACCGCAATTACAGTGCAATAGTCAATATTTAATGTGCAACTAACCTTTTGAGGCGGTAGATTTTGTGTGTATACTGTCCTTTTTCTCCCTCCTTTTCATAGGGCTCATTTCTTAATACCTCGATCCCTTCACCACCTCCTGTTTCATTTTTACTTGCTTCAGCCACAGAAAACAACTGTCCAACTTGATACTGTAAAACAAACAATTTTCAGAATAGAATCAAATGTGAGCCACAAGCAATTGGAAGAACACGGCAAAACAAAATAATGGACTCCAGGGATGACTTGACACTTATTTTTCACATTTGTGTTATATATTTAAATGTGCTATTGTCGGTTATGATTGGGAGAATATACAATTTAATTCCCAATTCATGTATGAAATGCTAATGTGCATTTTGATTCAAATGCTTGTTAGAACTCAAAATTGAACTCTACTCATCTTTAATTCTTTTCATTTGGAAGAAAGAGATACACTCACCTCCTCAACACTACAAGGTAACACCACACGGCTAGAAAAGGAAAAGAAAGAGATGATTAAAATGTGAGCGCTATAGTACTGCATTTAGTACATCAATTTAAATACATGTCAATACTTTTAATCACCACCCCTGACATCAACCCAATAGAGGCAGATCAGATGTAATTTTGTACTAGACATGCTGATAATCAGTGCCTTCATTCAGTCTGGATTATTTGTATTTTGGGGCAAAAATTTGTTTCAACTTGGAATTTCTAATGGTCCCTTGGAACAAAAGGACTCAAAAAGGTATCATTTGTAACACACTGATACGTCAGATTTTAATGGTATAAAAAAAACTATCACATTGCTCAAATTTCATGGTTCAAATACAATACAATCGACCACATAGGATTAATTCTTTACTTTGGATAGTCTAATAAATGACATTTTTGCATAGAGTACAAATGAAAGTTTGTGATTCCTTATTTTGAAAGGTTCAACCATCGTCAACAGGAAGTTATCGTGTGTTGTGCTGATTATCAGAAAATTTTCTAGTACAAAATTACTTCTTATCTCCCCTAACCTAGATGAAATGTAGGTAGTTTGACTGTGCTGTTTTGAACAACGAAAGGCAACAGAAGCAAATCTGATAATCAGGAAAAAAAGCATTTGGTATCCCCCAATCGCGTGTGTTTAGCAGCGGAAGCCCTGCCTCCAAGACGACTATTCAACCAAATAAAACAGAACACTGAACATTTTCAAAACCGGAAAAGAACACTTTGGCAGATCTTTTCGAGGGTAAAAGCGACTGCAATCACAATTCGATGTGAAATAAATGATTTCAGACTATCACGGTAGTTGGATACCATCTCGGTACTTTAGAGGCATTGTTTGCTTGAAGACTAGTAGCCATCTGCTAACCAGCACAACGTTAACACTCGTGTACCTGGAGGTACACAACTATCGAACACACACAACCAGACTATTTTTTTTAGCACACTGGGATGCCTGTAGTGTGTGAAAATCTATCTGAAATAGTAATCGGGAACGATCGCGACATTAAGCCATACTTAAATCTGCATCAGCAGGGACCCTTCCCACCTCATTTATGATCAACATTGGCTAAGTGCTAGCTAACATAGCGTGCACGTCAAATGAAGTTCAACTTTGCGGAAGAGAAGTCACACTCACGTTGCAACAACCGTACGGCAGTACGTTAATGATTAAGTTACTTTATATGGATTAAAGAGGGAAACTGAGATAACATTAGCTATTGATGCCGGTAGGCCACAAAGTAGTTCTTGGGCAACGCCACCACCCTTCCTCGTGTTACCATGTCAGTCCGTCAGTCAGTGATGAAAAGTTTCCGAGTAGCGAGTATCCGATCCCTGAACCCCGCCACACCCAAGCTAAACCCATATTAAATCTACATTAACAATGATGTTGTAAACAATAATTTGTATTAATATCTCACTTACTACTCCTTGATGAGGACCATTGTCTTGTATACTTGCTCCGACTCGACCTGTACGTCGTACCGCTAGACGAGTGCGACCGCTGATTGCAGCTGACGTCATCAGCTGTAAAGAACAATATTTCGCCCCGCCCCAGCTTGTCGCTGATTGGCTCGACGCTACCTCTCATCATGTATATTAGCCAGTAAAATCTATTTCACGTGGCTGAAAAAGCCAGTCATTTTACAGTATATGTTGGATTTCATCACTGGGGCAAAAACAGAGATGGCATGAGCATTCATATACACACTCTTCTTAGTTCAAATATTTGCACAAGAAAAAAAAAGTTCATTTGAAAAGCAGAACTACTGATACAATCCCTAAATGCTGAATCTCAAATATCAGAAAAGAAAACCCTGCAACTCAGACTCCTGAAAAGAATACTAAAGTTTATTTGTGTATGTGTATATAGTAGTAGAGTAGAAGTATATTATTATGGGGAAATCTAGTGTCCAATAAGCCTATTCATGTCTTTGGAATGTGTGGGTAAACCAAAGTGCCCAGAGAAAATCCACACAGGCCCGGAGAGTTCATGCAAACTCCACACAGGTAGACTTACCTGGATTTGAACCCAGGTTCCCCACTGTGAGGCCGATGTGCAAACCACTGGCTCCGCTGGTCCACATTGCACCTTATAATGATGGAATAAAAATATGGGCAAACAATGTGTGAATCATGACCTGTTCTTGAATAAGGGAATAGAAATTATAAGGAAAAAATATCAAACTCAAAGCAAAAGACAGATTAAGATCAACTAAGAAAACTTTACGTATAGTTGGTTGTAGAGCATAGCAGAAAAGGTGTTTGTTTTTTCTTTTATTGAAACAGTTTACTGATAATGACAGGTGGTCGTCACAAAACCGTGATGTTGAATAAAAAAAAATCATTGGCTAAAAATTCATATGCCATACTTAACATTGAATAGCAATAGAATCCATGCTTCAGAGCAGACACTCAACTCACAAAGAAATCAGGCAAAATGCCTTCTGACTTCGATAAAAAATATTAAATCTTTTCTCCCACTCTATCCATCTTTACACGGTACATTTTTGTTCATTTTTTTTAATAATATAAAAACGCTTAATACTGATTGTGAAACACTGGAATTAATTTACAAACATAACAATAATAATTATAATATTAATAACAATAACAAACAATAATAACATTACAATTCTTTGAAACAAAAGATAAAATGGAAGAAGTCAGTCATAGTTGTTGCATTTTGGCCCGTGCGAACAATGTTTGGTGGGAGAAGTCCGAATGGCATTTACAATTACCTGACACAAAGTTACACACAAACACAGTATCAGGTCGTTGAGCCTTCCTCATCGCCTTTTGCAAAATTTTGGGCACATAAACAAAACTGCAGGCATGTGCCAAAAACACCAACCCATCCGACCAATCAATAATTGTCCTGACCATTTGTAAAGCTTGACTGGCCAATCACGGCTCTCAAAGAGTGACCAACTTCTTATCACACACACACATCTGATGTTTCAGCATTTAGAAGAAGGGAAAAATCTTCCAGGTGATAAGAACTTGTATCCATTCCCAGAGGGTAGTCGAATTGAACGAGCACCAGGACTACTGCTTGTAGAAATGGTGGGCGATGGAGCCCCTTTCTTGGGACTGGAGCAGTGATGTCCATTGGAGTTCTTACCACCCCTCTCCATTGACTGCAGCCCCAGCTCTCGCAGCTCCAGGCTGTCTTGAGTATCATTGGGGGAGCAATGTCGTGGAGACAGGTTAAGAAGGCTCAGTACATCCCTACTGGCAGATGCCAGAGGACCAGGGGCACTGTGAACAGCTCTGACGGGGCCGAGATGTTGATGACCTGTAGCGTTTGCCCAGAAGGTTTTTAGATTGTGAATAGCCTGGACTTTTTCATCAATGACCCCTCTTCTTAATCGGTCAAGATCTGGCGCATCGGCCGAGGTGGCGGAGCCTGTAGAGGAATAGGATAGGGCAGGCGATGGTGCACTCCCAACTGGTGATTGGTGACCAGAGCTAGGAGACACATTACTGGGGGATCGTGATATGTGGCCACTGTATGGGGAACTTGGGTACTTCAATTTGAATTGTGCATGGCTGTCTGAATTTGGTGAAGGATGGCTGCCGTCTTTTTGTGAACACTCTGAGACAGCCGGACTGTTGTAGCCGGAGCTTATTTTTTGCAAAGAAGATGAGCGAGAGGGGGGTTTGGGTTTTGGGGAAGACTGAGGTCTGTCGCTAGTACTACTGTTAGGACGACTGAAAGCACTAGTTTCCGAGGAACGGAAGGCGCTGCTGCTCTGTGGTGAATTTCCTCTCGAATTTCCGCCATCCACTCTGGCTCGCTGAAGACTACCAACTGCTCGTAGGTGGCTGTGGGTCTCCTCTAAAATCTTCTGCGCCAGTTCCTGAGGATCGAGAGGGGGGCCTTTTTCCTCCTGAGACTTTACAGTACTGTCAGTCTCCGTACTGGATTGATCCGATTCACCTGTGTCTGAGGTGCTCACTTTGCCAACTTTCTGGAACGGTGAGTTTGGACTGGGAACCAGGCATGTCTTGACAGGAGAAGTGGGGGTGCTGACACTGCCTCTCGACGACACTGACACAGAGTAACCTCTGCCTGCTCCACTACTTGACCGAGAAACCACACCTCTTCCTCCTCTGAGGTGGCGCTGGCCGTGGCCTGGTGGCAGAGGCAAAGAGTCACAATGGCCCCCGAGCGGCTCGCTACTGATAATAGAGAAGCCCTCATATTCCTCCTCTTCTCCACGGGATCCTGACATTGCAGTCGTTGCTCCGTGAGGAGACGATCGACTCCGGGGCACGTGAGGGTGTTTGTGTGCCGCAAAGTGAGCCGAGACCCCACTGCGGTGCCGATGGCTGAGGAAGTCACAATCGGATTTGGAAGCAAAGCTCATGGAAGAGGCCACAGAGCTCAGGCTATAGACAGAGATGGCGTCTGATGCCTGATTGTCCAGGCAATGAGGAGTGAAGGGAAGGCTTGAATAGCTTGGAAGAGGGTTGGAAACGGACTGCGCTGAGGCCAAAGACTCAAGGGAAGATGAGCTGTCTAGACTTAAACGCTTTGGCAGTTCTGTGGAGTCTGAAAGAAATGATTGGTAAAAAAAATAAGACTGAAAAGATCAGAAAAGCAAACCAAACATGAATGAAAACCAAAACAATTGTATACATACCAAATAATGCCAGGAGGGACTGAAGAGCAAAGTGCAATGTGCGGCGATTGGCTAGTTTGCCTGTCTTCAGGACCACTTCTTCTTGGCCTACCTCACAAAGGTCAAAACCTGCATATACATTCAAAGACAATTAAATGTTGTCTTTTAGTTAGTGGATATGATGTGGGAAGCTACATGGAGGAACAAGGCGACTCACCAAGTGCTGCCAAAAACTCATGGCATCCTGGTAGCCTCCAAAGTTGCACACTAATGGACACCTGGATAGGCAGGAGTGAAAAATCCTGTTCTTTCTCACCAGTCTGGAGCTGGACTAGCACCTGGTGGAGCTGGAGAAAACAAGAAAAACATTATTAACAATGCTAATAATGTTAGTCTAATCCTATTGGTATTAGACACTGTTTTCTAGGATATGATTTTAGTACATTTATTGATATTTGAGCCACAAGCCATGGCAGAAAATGTGGATGAATACATCTAGTTTCATTTTAAATGTACTTAATTGTATGAATAAAATGCACACAATTATTAAAACTAATGTATTTGCAGGCACGTGTTCATCGATTTGTAGCAGGTATGAATAGGCTTTAAAGGTGAAAGACGGAAATGGTGGTACACGTGCGTTCTGGGCGGTTTTGTTTGGAGATTACAGCTGAAAACAGGGACACCTTTGTTAACCTGACGTAACTATTTAGGGAGTATGGTCACATGCCGTTGTCGTCACGCCACTTTTACATCCTACATCTTTATTGCATTTATAAAGAATGGGTATGATAGCATTAAGAATGTTGTTGACATTAGATTTCATACTTGCAGATTAACATGGTATAAATCATGCAGTTACAATGGTGGTGTTACAAATAGGTTTAGTAGATGCAGGGAGGGCTGGAATGGTTTGCAGTTAGGTGAAGGCACACTCACCATTGCCACCATATTTTTAACAGCCTTCAGATTGCACAATAGGGACAGGGGAGAGAGAATAGTATTTTCATTGCATGCACACAGGCCACCTCACAAGGGTTCAGATCAATAAAAAGGTACACAATGAACAAGCATCTGCAGTGCATCAACTAATATCCAGGAAAAATACTTTGGCACTCAATACCCTGATAGAGAATGTTACATTACTATAACTGTCCTGTTAAAATACAAATGCACGAGATAAAGATCTCTTAATTTACATTTATTCTGTTATTGAGGAGTTTGTTGTTTGTCCGCTTATTGCATCAAGTGGGTAGTCATTCACCGCATGGGAACATGTGCTCACGTCACGTTACGCAAAACATGCGGATAAAGATTATTTGCTGGCTTCACATGATTGGGTGTAACAAGAAGTCTTTAGATAAAACCAAGGCTTGAAGTAATTAGGCTTTCCCACCGCATTTCAAAAGAGATTAAAATGAAGCTTAAGGTGCCAGGGCAACAGATTGTATTCCGTTCTGACATCATATGGTTATACAAGGACAATATATCGTCTTAGAACTGCGTGATGTGCCCAGAAAAAATAATGTTTAATGTGGCCTTTGCATTAGATAGGTCCATACCCGATTGATGAGCTGCTCTCCTGCCTCTGAAGCTATGATGAGCTTGCACAAAGCCTGGAGGGCTTGCGGTGGCAGACCTGAGGGACGGAAGAAGTAGGTATTGTTAACATAGCAGATTCTTCAATTGGGAATAGTCAATAGTTTACCATTTTTGCATTTGCTGCTGATCTGAACTACACTACGAACAATAAAATCACTGTGTCTGTGTCCATGTCAGATGAAATTTTTGATACCATTGGTTTTGAACAGGAACTGAGGTACGGCCGAACATTTGTGTTAAAATTGTGTCCATAATAAGTATACATTTCAGTAATTTACAACAACAAAACACTTTGTTTTTCATCTTATTGTAGTCTGATACCAACTTTGTCTTTGGTACTCACCTAGAAGTGATTGTAAAGTGGTACTGCATTGTTGAAGCCTGTCTCCTGGGTCAGCAGTGGGAAAGAAAACTGCTGCAGGGATGCCAGTGCCCGCAGAGTCAAGGCGGAAGCCCACGGCAGTTAACAAGGACTGCCACCCAGGGACTCCCCCAACTTTATTCTCCACACTTTGTTGGGACGTGTACATCGAGTTACGTTGACCGTTTTGGATTCTTTGAAGGGACTTCTCCACCTGCAAACAGTGTAACAGAAGTATCAATAACATGCCTTTCCTTATGAATTCCATAACTACGTAAATCCATCTCTAACCAGGTGGAGTAAGACTCTCAGAGCATCGCGAGCGCGTTCCGGACACTGAAGAATCTCTGCTAAAGCTTGCCCAATCAAAGAAGAGGGGCTGTTCAGTTTCACATCAGTGCCAATCAACATGTATCCTGGACAGAAAATATAAGAGTAATAAGAGCACATTTGTCATTGAGATATTTAAATTATTTTTTTTATCCTTTTTATTGCCAGCACTAACCTGCCCAGTTGGAAGGATGTGAGAACTGCTTGCTGCTTTGTACAGTTTTCATAGCATCTGCCAGTGCAGCACTTGCCTTAGTTCCATTCAGGAGGGCAGTGTAGAAAGCATGGACAAAAACCTTAGAAGCTGCCATAGGGACCGGCCACAAAGACACAAGGACACACTGTGCCCCCGCAGCCAGGAAGGAACGTGTCAAGCCCACCACACCGTCGGCTGTCACCTTGCTGCTGGACTCCAGGTAGGAGCTAATCAAACAGAATCAGAAAGCAAGCTAGATTGAAAAACACCATTCTCATTGAACACAATGTACAATTTCCAGTAACTATGTTGCTTAACTGTTCAATTTTTTCAAATAAAAACAATATTGTGATCATTATCCCTACTGTACTGTATGTGAAACACCTACCCAAGCACCACCAGCTTAATAGGCAGCCTAAGGTCCAGGATATCGGCAGCTGTCAAGAGAAATTCTTGTAATGGTGGACTATCGCACATACTGTCCATATCACTGCCGTCATCTTGCATGTGGTGAGATTCTGGGTTGGTGTAGCCGCTCCCAACTGAACCCTTCCTGCCTCGACTGCTGTTTCCTCTTCTTCGACCTGTACCTCTACCTATTGTTCCCCCACCTACGTTAGTGGTTGCTGCACCAGGCATACTTTCTGGGTTAGGACTAAGCACCAGTGCGGCCAATTTCCATGAAATGTGAGTAGCAAAATGAGCACATTCTGCTTGTGTCAGGGCACTCATCACCCTCTCTTTTGTCGCTGCTGTCCCAGATAGTGGTTGGCATCCCAATAGCTCCGCTACCATCAGAGCCTCTTCTTCGGCAGAGGGCATTGGTCCCCAAAGCCAGCGGTCCATCACCGGTGAAGGCAGTTTAGGATTTCCCACCACTGCTGCCATTGACACCCCACCACAGGGAACTGGTCCAGGCCGCCGGGGATGGAACTAAAGATTTGACAATACAAAAATGAATTAATTAAATACATTTAAGACAATGACCTGATTAGTCATCAATGATGACACAATGGCTTTTCAATGAGGAGCATTTGAATAAAAAATCCAACCTTTGCACAGGATCCAAGGCCTTGGATGGATGGAACAGCAATGAGGCTAAAACGCTCGTATAGATACTCATTGGATGAACTTCCTTTCAGTAGAGCAAACGGTATTAGATAAAGTTCTCCTTCCAGAACTATGACGAGTTGTCTGTGTCTGCCCACTGGACCACTGGAGTGCATCAAGCCCTGTAGGACAAAAAATAAGTGTGTACATGCACGGTTAGAGGAAAAAAAATACAACTTATGTGTGTTGCTTGATCTTTCACGCAGAATTCTAGGAAGAGGGTAGTAACACTTACCCCCTCCATAGGTGCAATGAGCAAATCATAAAGTGCTCTGAGAGGAGGCTTCCCGAGATTGCTGGTGCGATGAGGCAAGGAAGAACAACCGTCTTTGGCAGGAGACATGGTATTACTGAACAGGCTGGTCATGCTCTGGCAGCTTCTACAAGTGTAACATATCACATTGTAAATTACACATTCCTGCTGTGTATTCAATTACGTTAAGGAACTTTATTATGTTCATATATCAACCTAGGTCAAATGTTTTTTTCATACACCTAGTAATTTTCACTATTTGAAGACATATTATTCCCTAAAGCACCAACAATGTCTTTAATGTGCACCAAATATTCAGTTTTTCAAGGAAAAAAGAACAATAAAGTCCAATATTTTACCATTGCTATTCTCATATAATACCAATTGACACAAGCTTTGTCATGAATGCCATGTAGAAATGTTACTACTACATTTTCTGGTGATTACAATGTTTTGATTGAATGTGAAGTGATGACGAGAATGATTTACAAGAATATTCAAACTCCACAAGGTGGCAGGATAGAGCTGTAATAGTCAGCAACTCTGCTCTTGTTACATTCCAATAGTGGAGCTTTGTTGGGGAAACATTAAGAGGAAAAACTCAACTGTGCTCACATATGTTCATGTAAAATATCATCCAAAGCCACAACAGCATTGGTCAACCAAAAGATTTGTTTACTTTGCCTCCCTGTGTCATCAAAAAGACGTAACACGTTGAGAACTTGCTAATGATGGCCAGAGTATAAAGCCTTTGCCACAGAAAGAGTAGAGGGCCAAGTTTTATTGCCACACTGGTCACAAGCATCCATCTGCTCTTTCTTTTAGGTCCAGCCAAAAAGCATCTCCCTAATGGGAGCCCACTAGTTTCCCCTCAACTAAAGCGCTTCAAATCATTCACTGCCTCAGTATAGTACTTTTTAAAAAGAAGCAAAATGTCCCTTTCTGTCTGTCTCTTTCTTAGAACTTGGCAAGCGCCTCAATGGAAAGCAAACAATCATTTGTTAGTCTGACAGGATGGAGGAATTCGAAGGGAGGAAATGGATAATCTGAGACAAGATGTGTGTCAAGTGTAGAGGGGAAACATTGAAGAGAAAAGACAGAGCATGCTGAAGAAGGATTTTTTTTAACTTGTGTGGGTGCCTAATTTGAGCAAAAAATGTTTAACAAACCTTTTGAATGTTTTAGTCTAAGGTTTATGTTGAAGGTCTTAAATAAACAACACTTATTTATAGCATTCCTTAACTGTTTTGTTTCAGTGGTTATTATTTTTGCAATTAATTTCACATTTTACATTTGTGGAAATGTTGAAAATAGCCATTGATGCTTGATAGTCTTATTTTTAAGTGGTTCAATAAGTGTCAACAAAGTGTACATATTTAAACTTGAACTGGATTTGGCACAAGGACACTTTCCCCTTCCTCTTGTATAAATAATAGTGTTGATCGTGAGGGTTAAACATAATAATTTCAAGGGCTTTACTGAAATACATTAATATTTCTCTTAATTATGGGTTGATTTTATCACTCCTTAATACCATTTTAACAATAAATGCAGTGCACATGCAGTTTATCATAATGACCGGAAGTTTTCTTTGTCTTCTCCAGCTGTAATATTGTGATCCACATTAGTCTCCACAGCCTCGGGAATTTTATATTTCCTGGCTTTTTTTTTGAAGCCCACAAGAATGAGTGGATTATTACCGGGAGCCCATTAAAGGGGCTTAATGAGCACCAAGACTCAATTAAAGATGGAATTATCCTCTCATCAAAGAGAGGCTCAATAGAGGTCGTGTAAAGGGAAATATGACCCAGTCTCACACACATTTATTCAGGTCCATAATGTATTGGATGGAGTACATATCTAGTCAGTGCCATAGTGATGAAATGACTGTTTTTTTGCAGCAAGTTCAATATATATGCACACATAGGCCCATCCCATCAAAACACACAGATGATAGAGGATTTAGGGGCTTGGCTCCAAGTCTATTTGATAAAAAGCATTCACATGCTGCTTCTACACAGATTGGACAATAGAAAAGAACTCCTTTCCCAGATGAACTAGAGAATTGCTAGCTAAAAAGGAGCTTTTCTATTTCTCTAGTCAATTGAACTCAATTTTATCTTCTCTTTATATGCACACAGGTGTTTGGATCATTTACAAGCATTCTCCTACCTGTTGAAAAGGTTGTTTCTGGACACCATGCGCAAGAAGCCTGTAGGATCAGTGACAGAGTTAAGCTTGTTGTTTAACTCCTCGAATTGTTGATCCAACAAATCTCCAGCCTCACTCTCGGTTTCGCTGTTAGAACACCCTCTAAAAAAAGGACAAAGAGACATTAGACAGACTCTGTTATTGCAGGATTGGCAACTCCAGCTAAGTAGATGGTATAAAGACTTGCATTGTTCCCCCTTTGGAAAAATAAAGTCAAACTAGTCTTATATACCCAAAATACACACAATTCAACCCACACATAGATGGCCTAATTTCACTTGGCTCGATCAAAAAAAAAATCCTGGCAGAGTGTAATCCTTTCATTACAATGCTGATGATGTTGATCCAGCCATTGAGTCAACCACCCCCACCTGCTGTCTGTCTCTTTATTAAGTCTTTATCCGAGGGTATTCTGCAATATCACTGACTCCTACTGCAGTTGTTAAATAAATTAGCATGAAACATGACATGAACAACCTTCTTTTTACTGCAAAAGATGTGACAACATAATTTTCAAGGGCATATAATCTGAAGAGAAGTTAATGGTATAACATTTATGGTATTTATATACAAGCATTGACCATGAGGGCGGAAGTCTAGCAGATTTGAATGTCTTTTCTGGCCATGTATGGGCATTTTGTGTTTATGTCCATGGATAACAAAGGAAAGTACACATTCAATTGGCTTGAACTCATTGGGCATCCCTCTGGTTCTATCCTCGGTTATCCATTTGCCGAATAACCGCTTCAAAGCCTTTACTGCTGTACCATCTTCTCATTTGGGGAATTATTTTCCATTTTAAATGTGTCAGCTTAACAGCTGTGTGGAACTGTTAAGAGGCTGGCCAAAGAAAAGCCATTATTTTATCTCATTGGAAAGATAGTTTCCTTCCAAAAGTAGGAGTAGAGACTTGTAATCACAGTGAGCAATTGGGTGGAATAACACATTTTTTTTACACTTGAACGAACTAGGTGGAGAAAATTCTCTTTTGGATTTTGTAGGGTTTTTTTCCATCATTCCATTTTTATGTGACAAAATCTGTCAACTACTTTACAATAAGCTCACCTGCTGTAATAGGATTCAACCCCGAGGGCCTCCCGTGCACTGGCGATGTGCTGCTCCAATGACGAGGTACTGACCACCGCGCCTCCACTGAGACTTCCACCTTCCTGGAAGTCTGATCCTACTTCTGATATTCCTTCACCCAAATACACCTCATGGAACTTTAGAATGCCTATAAAGACAAAAAAACAAGCACATTGACAACAACAACAAAAATCAACGCGTTTAAACTATTTGGATATGAAATTTGAACAGAGAATTGTAGCTTTTTTTATTGAATGCACATTAGACAACCACATACATGCTTGTGTGCCAGCTGGTTACCAAGGAACGCCAGATAGCGACAGACATGTAATTAACAAGCAAGGCTCTATGCTTGGGGCAATATTAAATGACTTAATGATCACTATTGTCCCTGAAGTGTTGCCTTCATTCATATCAATAATGCTGAGGGTGTCAAGTTCATTGTGTTGCCTTTGAGCTGCATTTGATTAAATGATAGAACTTGGTAGGATGGAACATGGGTCATGCCTTTTATTTCCCCTTTTTTACACAAAGGATCACTAGCTATGAGATCAGTATGGCAATTGTGTGACATGTTCTAATTAAGCTCAAGGAAAATTGAGTTCTCTTAAGACATTGAAATTTCACGACTCATAAAAAGATCAGACATCTTAGTTCCACTCAATACCAGACTTGGTGTGACCCAGAAAGAGATAAGAATGCAAAGCACAAAAGTGTTCATAAAATCAAGGAAAATAAGAAAAATCAGCAAGAGGATAGAAAAACAAAGAGTTATTAAGAACAGTTTCCATGTGTGACAGAGATGTTTTCAATGTGTTGAAGTTTTGTGAGGTGGGAAGATATTGCCAGAGTTGTTGGCTCTGTCGTTAACAATTAGTATGGTTCACAGGCAAAAGCCTTGTGGGTTGCTGAGGCAAATCCCATCAGCAAAGTGGCAGGTGGTGTAGCAGCATGGTGTGAAAACTGGACTTCATGACCCCATGGGGCAAAATAACACTTAGAAGTTGGAAAGTGCAAGCAAACAACTTTGTTTCCAACTTCTTTTTTTTTTTACTGGGGATTAAGTGCTACTAAAATAGGGTGTTGAGTTGGAAAAGTGTCATTACAGAAATAAACCACGTATAAGTCACTTCTTACCTGCTCCTGGGGCAAGTAGCCAGCTATACAGGTAACCAGCAGCCATGGAAAAGTAAAGTACCAAGGATCTCTGGCTGTTAACTGTGTCCAAAATGTGCTCCACTGTTACTGGAGTGTAAGGGTCTGAGTCATGTTGGCCTGTCTGCCTTTCAACTAAAAGGTCAGCGAAAGCTCGGGTACGTCCCCGCTCTGCCACTGCCAGTGCCTCATCATGATGTCCTGTGGAGTTCAAACATTGTTGCAAAAAACCCATAACAGTCTTGAAGTAATAGACAACACATTGATAGTGTGCATCCCAATGTTGTTTAATATATAATAAATAGCCACTATTTCTTACCTAGGCTCACAAGCACCCGTTGGAGAGCCTGGTAGCAGGAAGTTTGCAGGTCAAACAGGGAAAGTTTGTAGTCTGTGCTGTGCTGCGCTTCATGTCTGATGGCTTCGAATAGTGTAGATGCTCTGTAAAGCTGCAACAATGAAAGCAGTTTAGTTAATTTAAATACTGTTCAGATATCAGTTTTGTAATTACTTAAGCTATCACATCACAATGGCTTTGAATAATAACCTGAATGTAATATTCACACTGAGGAATTTATACAAGTTTCAACCGAGTTGCACACCTTAGACTTCATTGTCATTTGATATATGATATAACAAGCATATAAAATGATGGTCAATCATTTATAATTATATCGTATAACTGCATAAGAATGGTTTTGAATCGTTTAGAGTTAATTTCGCTTAATCTTCTAATTAGGCAAGGCATTTTGGGTATTGCAATGCTGCCAAAGTAATCATTGGATTGCCAATCCCTGATGAGATTCAGTTTCCACATTTACCTGGATCTGTATTGAGGAAAAAAAGGATTTCTACCGCTAGGTGGGAGCATCACACCTACACGACCCAACATGTTCTCCAGCTGTCTAAATAGGAGGGCCACTTGAATTTGTTAATGATTTAGAATGCAATTCAAGTAAATGTTTCTTGAGTTTTATTTAAATTGATATAATAAAGGGCAAAATATCTGTCTGCTTTATAGTGCTGATTTGATTACATTATTTATTGTCATATGTTATATTTAGAAAAGGAGTTGGCAGGTATAGCAGTGGGTAATGTTGCACTTTGCCGAAGAGAGCTGGTGTTTAGGTGTTTGGATTCATTGAAGCCTTTATTGATTTCCTATTCCAACACGAATGGTCGTGCTGTAGGAGGAGTGAAAGTGCTACTGAGCCACTGACCAGTCGTTCCGGCCAACACAAAGGCTGAAGCACTCTGTTCACACTGCTTGATCACCGTCACACACAGTAAACAACAGCAGTAAATAAATGGTTACAGCTCAAGGTGAAATGATTTGTTCGAACACAGTGTTTTTGATTTGAGGGGAGAGAGAGTAAGTCAGGCAGGTTCTCATTGGTACACACGCATCGATGGTACCTCATTGGGAATATCCCAAGGTCACGCACCAAAGTCTTTCAGAGTCAGTGTGTACAGATCAGTAGAGATTCTGTTAGCTTTGCTGCATTAGTGCAAGGAGAAGTTGTGAGTCTCTGCTGATAGGGTTGTGGGTTGATTACTTTAGTGTTAGAGTTCAATTTTCTATATGTTTTGGCAGACCACCTTCGAAGAAAAAGAAACCTAAAGCATCTTGGCTGAGTAACAGGTTCACATATGTTGTGTCTTTGGTGACCTGTTGGGCTGCGGTTCAGACAACAGGGACACAAATTCAAAATGTCACCAACTCGAAGGTGGCTTTTATCTGACATGTTAAGTAAATGTCACTGTCATACGGAATCAGTGAAGCGAGTTGGGTGAACACACTCTACTAGTCATTTCTGTAAAGTTACTCCTCTTCTTGGGAAGTGATGTTCTCTGACAATTTACATCAACAGTAAACAAAATGTCTAAACTGCAGAAAAGCACTCAAATTTAAGTAGGCGTTGATCTATTGACAGTAGTAGTGTTGTACCAATTAAATATAATACAGGATAACCTCTGTTTTATCATGAACAACAGGTTCATATTAATTATTGCAGTGTATTAAAAATGTAAGGCCAAATGCTTTCATTTGCCAGGTGCGCTTTGTGAATATTAATTGTAAGAGGGTCATGGAATTTACTAAGGGTTGCAAATTTCAAGAATGTACATTGAATGTTGATTTGAGAACAATTAACATGTAAATTTGATTTTAAAAAAAGAAGATCAATGCTGATGTATATACTGTACGCACATAAAGCAGAATTAATTCTTTATAATGATTTCAATCAGCATTAGGCTCTTACAGATCTTTTTCTTTGCAAAAAGATGGAACTGGTTTTAATGTGAGGTAACCTAAAAAAACAGGTTAACCACACCTCATGGATATATATGGGACAAAAAAGAAATTGGTGTGTGGACAGACTGCAGCAAGAAATGTTAAGGGGATATTACATGGCTGGCAGGTGAGCAGTGGGTAGAACAGGGAAGTGTTTTTGATGTGTGATCTGGAGGTTTGGGACTGCAACAATACACACAGACAAAAAAGAAAAAACAACAACTAATCTTCAGACAGCTTTTGCCGAGATGACGAGATTTACCCACTCAACGCCCTCAACAGTACATTACCAGTAAACACGTTCTATCTGTAAAGCAGCCGATGTTTGTTCTAAACTTTGGATTCTCTACCCAGAACGGGGGCAGAACTGAGAACGTCAAATGTACTATTTCAATATGTTTGACTTTGTCACATTTGGTGTGGTTGATAAATACCATGCTCCAGAAAGTTTGCAATTCACATTGAGGGTAAATGAAAGAAAATAGTGTACTCGTTAATTTTATTCACCTGATGTTGGGCTTCTTCCAGATTCCCACTGGCCCACAGAGACAGCCCCAGACGATGGCGGATCTTTGCTTCCTCTTCACGCCGAGCCAACTGTTCTGCGAGCCTCAAGCCTGCCAGAAAGAGGAAGAAGCGTGAGAGGATGAGCGACAGAGGAGGTAGAGTACAAAATTATTCAGAACAGGCGGACTCGTTCGGAGGAACAGATGTAAGTGTGGCGTGGCGCTGATGTTATGCCCGTGATCAGGTTTAAATATTTAGCCTCAGTTCTAAGATGCATCTCACACTGGGACTCCCATTTCCAAAGACACACAGTCAACGGCTGGCAGGCTGTTGTGGCCAATCAATGCTGTCTGTCAACTGACTGAGCAAACACACACCTAATGCTTGCACAACAAGGCACATCATTTCAAGATCAAGTCTACACATGCTTTACCAATAATCAATCTCTAATAATAGACCTTGAACAAAATATTATCTACTTTAAAAAAGTGTAAAAGGGGTTTAGAAGAAAAAAAATCTTTTCCCCAGTCCAAATGACGAATTACGTATATTTCCGACAAATGATCTAATTTGACCAATCTCCAAGACCCATTTTGTACTCTGACAATGGACTCAAGTAGATAGTCAGTTTCATGACACCTCTGAAGCTCTCCACTCTTTTACCTGACTAACTGAAGTCAAGATATGCCTGTGAATTGGACAGCTAAAGGTTGTCAAAACGGTACCGTTTCATCAATGAAAGAACCAAGCCGGAATGTCTTACTTGCAAGAATACTTTTGCTGAAATGTTTCAGAAATTTAAATGGAAATCAATCATTGGAACAAAATGGCATACATGAAAGATGACAGTGATCATCAAGGCTTTGAATTATATTTGATTTGTTTGAATCGTTCAATCAGTCCATTCATCTATCCAAAAGTATAGCGTATTGTTAACTTTAAATAAATTACCGTGATCACATCAGCTAGAAGTTTATAATAAAACCACTCTTTACAAAAACAAGCAGAAATTACTTCAAAAAGAACATAAAAGCCATTTTAAGTACAGATTGTCTCGGCCATGTGATAAAACTGCATGAAAATAATGACATAATAATAGTTCATCCTCTTGTAAATCCTGGAGAAATATTAAACTTACTAATAACCACGAATTACCCTCTATTGGGAAGTGGCACTGTTAATATTATATTGATATTTTCTGAACCTGTATAACGCCAATGGCTGTCAGTGTACTTGTAAAATTAAGTGCGTGCACAGTGTGCAAGGTGATATACAATAACTAGCTAAGGCAGAGTACCTGCAAAGCTGCATTTTGCCTTTCAATTCCATTCCCTCAAGCAGTGATGTGTAAGTCACATCCTTGCATGTGTCCTTAGCCCGCCTGCCGGGTACTTGGTTCAGCCCAATTACTGACAAGAAAATGCTCTACAACTGAGAAGAGCGACAAGAGGGGGGAAGGAGCATTTAACAAATAAAAAGACCAGCCACTAGAGCACACATCACCCACAAGATTTCAAACTCACTGGAAAAAGTCAACATAGTCCAATGAACTTGTCCTTATTTACTACTTTATCATTTACATGTGCATTCTCTATAGTACTTGCTTACGAGAGGCTCAGAGTCTAGACTTTCGGTCAGAGCCAGTAGAAAATGGGCCAAACTAAGCTCGTTTTGCTATATTTTCCCGGCAATACTGGAAAACGGTCTGTGGCCGAAGAAGATAAGCCAAGAACAGAGAGCATGACCTGAGCTATCCCACAAACCTCACTAACAGACCACGGAGACTTCATGGCTCCTCTACGGCCATCCAAGCCAGGCTTTGAAGAATGACACAGTCCATCAACAATCCCCCCCCCCCCCCACCCATGTATCTTTCCACACACCCTCCCTCTGTCGCATGCACGCCCACCCTCTCTCCCCTGTGCATCAACTGTGCTCATCTTTCCATCTAGCGCCACTGCTTGTTTTTCATCTCTGTACCTCCCCTCTACCTGTTTCATCTCGAGTGTGGCGGCAGTGCTCACAGGGCCTCGGCACTGTTAGGGCTCATTAGGCGCTGGAACAAGAGAAAGGAAACAGATCTAAATTATCCTCTTCATTCTCTGACAACCTCACCCCTCATTCATCCCAACTGTAGAGCTGAGCCTTTCATCTGCCTAGAAACACACACACACATGTACACACAAAACTGTTCCCTCTCGGAGCTTTTGCCTTTTAGTTTTTTTTCATGATCAAGCCGGAATGTCAACCAACTCTGTTTTCTTTTTTCTCCATTTGACAGTGAAATAATACATGCGAATTATGACTCATGACCACCTCTCTGCCTGTCCGACATGGAGTGTCTTTTCTTTTACTCCTACTCTTTCTACAACTTCCCAAAGCTCGTGTTCCTTCAGTTCTCGTTCTCTGTATCACTCAGTGTGTATCACTGTCACCAAGCGTGCCTTCGGTGCACCCCGCAGGCACAGTCACGGAGCAATGGCTGACACCAAGATGTGGCTGGCTACCCCCATAGAGAAACCCACTGAAAATGTTAACGGTACTTTGACAGACAGATGGGAGAATCAGTGAAGCCCCAAATCAAATATCTCTGCTTTTACGCACAGCTTTAATGTGCAGGCTGATATTGCCTACACATTTATCCTGAAAAAGGCTTCGTATCTCACATTTAACAAATCGGTATGAAGTCACAATCAAAAGGATTCAATATTCCACTCTGGCGGCCTGGAGTGGTTAATACGTCGGCCTCACAGTTCTGGGATCGAGGGTTCGACTCCACATCAGTACTCACTGTGTGGAGTTTGCATGTTCTCACCGGGATTGCGTGGGTTTTCTCCAGGTACTCCGGTTTCCTCCCACACCCCTAAAAATTGCATTGTAGGCAGGGGTTGAACACTAAATGGTTGGTATGAGTGCGAGAGTGTATGGTTGTCTAATTATGCTCTAAATGTTATTAAAAAGGGCCATACTATAGTTCATATATTCTTAAAAACAAAGAACCAGGTTTTCAAAGTAGTTGGACAATTCTTCAATACTAAGGAAAGTGTTATAAAGTTTCAGGCTCAAAATTACATGTTCCTCTTTTGCCGGGTTGAAATCATTTGTCACTGTCGAAATCACACCAGATGCTGGCAATGACACTGTTATGCATCTTATGCTGTGTCACGGAATGAATTTTTTTTGGATGGATTCCACGAAAAAAAGCAAAGGCACCCTAAAGCGAAATCTTCTGTTCTTTCTAATGCCAACTGTTTTGTGATATGTCTGTGCCGAGAGATTTGGAAAGACCTGAGGGCGAATTTTAACTGATTAATTAATGGCTTTATAGTTACCGCATGCCTCAAATCTGCTATTTAAGGCATATAATATCAGATGATGGTTTGTAACAATGAATCAATATAAAAACACTCAAGTAAGAGTATACAAAGAAGAGGACAGCAGAAGCAGAGAATGGAGACAGAATGGGTGTCTTTGTTTTCAATAATGTTCAATAAGAACAGTCTGCAGCGGGACTATGGTGTTCCTAAGACCTAGATAATAAAAACAATTGCTTAAGGATGGCAGATAGAAGAGATGGATTCTGGTCTCCCTGCATTCACTTCCTGCAGGGTGAGCTATGACTCAGTCCACATAGGAGGTGCAATTTTCTAGGATTCAAACAGGGTTTAGGCCATAAAACAGTCGGTGTGCTAGAGCAAGACGTCGGTTAATGGTCATCTGCAAACCTAGTGGAGTGGATATTTAACACACATAAATGGGGGACTACAACCTATCACATCTGCACTCACTGAGATAATCAATTTCTGAGAGGCCAAGCTGTTTTTTCCCCCATTATAATCTGACACCTGAGATGTGTCACTGTGTGAAAAGATGTTTTTGGGGGGAAAAAACCTGCGGAAGTAGATACAGAGGCGGTAGAACAGTAGTTGGCAAATAGGGAAAAGGCTTTGGTATCCTCATAGGTTTGCACTGACATAAATACCGAAATACCTATACAACAAGAGAGAGGCAGATACATAAAACAGCCTGAATCCCCAGTGCACTCATAAGCACAAAGGCACAAACACACACACACACACATACAGAAACTCCAAATGTGCATATCCTAATAAAAATGTAGCAAAGGCTTAGCAACAAATAGGCTGTGAATTTCATATTCATAAATTCGCAAACACTAAGCCTATCAGCTCAGGCAACAAAGGCAATGCTCAATGCAGTTCTGGCTGTCTCACTCACCTTCCTGCAGGTACATGACAGCTTGTGAATAGTTCTGCAATGCGTGGTGTGTTCTCCCCAAGCTGCCATAGGCTAGTGTCTTAGCAGCCAAGTCATTCGTCTGAGCCGCCACACTTAGGTGCTGCTCTTGAAACACAACTGCTCTCTCGTAGTTTCCCAACGACTCATAGGTAAGGCCCAGGTTCCCATAAGCGCGAGCCTGGCGTGTAGGGTTTCTGGTTTCCTCTGCGATTTCCAGATCACTCTGGTGGCATCGCAGAGCTGTCTCATATTCTCCCATGGCTTGGTATACAGCACCGAGACCACAGCTGGCGTCACCCTCCAGTATCCGATCGTGGGTATCACGGGCAATGACCAGTTGACGTTCCAAACATGAAATGGCTTGCTCATAATTGCCCAACTGGCTGTGGAGTGCGCCCAGTTCACCATAGGCCTGAGCTTTGAATCCACATTCTCCCAGCTCATGAGCCACCACAAGCCGCTTCTCAAAGCAAACCAGTGACTGTTGGAGGTTTCCCATCGCCCTACAGAGAGAAAAACAGACAAATACTATAATAAACCAATACAAAAACAAATAAAGATGAGTTTTTTCAGGATGGTTGCATCACAACAACTTATAGTGAAAAATGGCTTTTTTAAATTCAGATTTCAATGGTTTCCTAACTTCAAAGATTAAATGGATTACTCTAAAATATGTTAAGGAGTCGATCCTATGCTAGATAGTTAAGTGTGTGCTGACAAAGGTGCGTATACTGTATCCTATTATAAACCTTTGAATTGGCTTGATAGCTTTTAAACGTTTTGCTCCTGCAGTCTCTGGTATATCATCAAAGGGTGAATGCCAGTTCAAAGGGTATGGGAAAGGTATGAGAATAAAACTCCTCGCAGGAATTAATGTTGTGTGATAACATAAGTACTTTGTTGAAAACTGTCAGAAGATGAGAGGGCTTTGTGAGTAAGAACTTTTAATTCCTTCTGATGTCTAATACACCCACGCGTGAATACTATGATGCTGACAACGCAGAAAATAATTTGCCTATTGAGGACTTTAGAGCAAGCAGTTTTGCAAATATTTTCTTTCATTGTAGATTCTTTGTTTGCTATCAATCCTTTCAGACAAAGTTTAAGAAAAAAAGGGCCCAAAAGCTCCTTGAAATGGCTCAGCTTTGTTCTGGAGCCAAAAATTTAACTTGCAGATAATTGTGGCATGGTTTTATGTTCATTGCTGTACCTTTTTCCAAATAAAGTAGACTTACCTGTGTCCATTCCCTAAACCTCGGTAGGCCTTTTCCTGATCCTGCATACAGTTGAGACTCTGAGCTACTGACAAATACTGGTCATAGTACTTGATGGCTTCTTCAAAGTCTCCAAGAGCCTCGTAACAGTCCCCAAGGTTTCCGTAGGCCCTGCCCCTGTCCATCACAGACTCATTACCACTTAGTTGCTGTAAAGTAGCAAGCTGTTGCTCCAGGTATCCAATAGCTTCTTCCATCACCCCGACATTCATCTTTGTTATGCCCATATTTCCATAAACCTGTGCTTCGACAACAGGATCTTTTAACCTCTGCCCTATTTCTAACTGCTCTTCGTAGCTCTTGAAGGCCATGGCGTACTTCCCTAAGGCCATGTATACAGCTGCCAAGTGTCCGTGAGCTTTGCATTCTCCAGACAAGTCCCCAAGCTCTTGGTAAACCTCCAGCTCTTGGGTGTGATAACCTAGTGCTTTGTCATACTTATGGACAAGTCTGTAAGTAGCCCCAAGGGCAGCATAGGCGCAGGCCTCCAACCGACGTTCCTTCACCTGAAATCAGACAAAAATAATACATGATCACTACTGGAATTACACTTATATAACATTATTTGAGAAAGTACCAATTGTTCAGTACCTGATGAGCTAAGGCCAGCTGCTGCTCATAAAACTGAATGGCTCCAGCCACGTCTTTTTTACAGACAAATACGTCTCCGAGGTTGCCTAGAGCTCTGAAGCGAGCCTGTGAATTGTTGAGGGATTGGGCCAGTGACAAAAGATATTTCTGACACTCTTCTGCCTTTGCAAAGTCACCCAAAGCCTTGAAAGCCAAACCCAGGTTACAGTATGCCTTGGCTTGACTTAGTTTATCGTGGAGGTCCTTGGCCAAAGCGAGGTCCTGCTCATAGTATTTGACAGCATCCTGGTAGTTACCCAAGCAGTAGTGGGCATAGCCTAAATTGTGACAAACTTTTCCTTCACTTTCCATGTCTTGGAGGTCAGGGGACAAGCGTAGGTACTGCTCATAATAGGGCACGGCCTGAGGAAATTCCCCACGTGAGCAGTGAAAGTTGCCAAGGTTACCCAGAGCTCGCGCCTCGCTCTGGACATCTCTAAGCTCACGGGCGATGTTGAGATGGTTCTGGTAATGCTGCAAAGCCCGGTCATGTGCACCCAAGGATTGGTAAGCCACGGCCAAATTGCCATGTGTGGATGCTTGTGAGGCCCGGTCATTGACCTCCATGGAGATCTGCAGCTCCTGGCGGTGGTAACGGACAGCCTGGTCAAAGGCTCCAAGGGCATTGTAAGCGTTGCCCATGTTTCCAAAAGCCCGCCCCTGTGCGGCATAGTCATTGAGCTCCTGTGCAATGGCCAGGTGCGTTTTGTGGAGTTTGAGTGCAGTTTCATAGTCTCCTTTCATCTGGTGAATAATTCCTGTAAACAGAGTATATTACGATTAAATTTAAATGGGTAACATTGTAACAGAAAAAAAATGCTGTGTTTCAGCAAAGCCATTTGGTTGCAAAATAGCTTTAGGTGCCATCTGTTCTCCGCTTACACAACACAATTATAGCCATTATAAATGGAGTGATATCAAAAGATACATTTGCTGTATTTTTAGGCTATATTTTTCTTTTAAAATGACAGCTTTTTAGAGTTTGAGATGATGTAGATGGGGAATCATGTAAGAGCGTGTGAAGTTGATGTGGAATGCTCAGCAAAAAACTTTAGCTTCAGATAAGTATATTGAAACAATAAATAATCCAGAAGCCGGTGGCGGATGTATTGTCGCTGATAAAATATGATCTCATCAAAAATAACAACCATCTGCCGCAACACATAACCAAACACATGCAGATTCCCCCCGAGATCCACCAGGCAATACGAAACAACAATCTCAAAGCACAGTAAAAAAGATATTGAAACATATTTGATGAATTTGGGCTCCTCTGCACTGAGACTAGCTTTTTCGGGATCATTGTCAAACTGCTTTTAGTGATATAACATCCCCACTGTTTGTCAGTTTTTCCAGTACACCGCAAAAACGCACTGGCATACGCTCATGTGTTTTACCATTCAGAACATCATGGACATGAACACAAAGTGTCCAATAACACTGGTTGACATCTTAAAATTTGCAATTCAGAAATCATGTAAATATAAATGCACATTAGACAAATTGTAACAGGTATGTCAGTAATAAAAGCCAAGAAAAAAATGTCATCCATTCAGGAGACTTTGAAAAATGAGTCAAAATGTGTTTTTGTTCAATTTTAAGTGATGCAACTGGACCTGGTCTTGAGACAAAGCCAAATGTAAGACAAAAGGTTGGGTGGCTTCAATCCAATCATTGCTTTTAGAAGTTTGCACTAAATACATATTCTATTAAAGTGCATTTTAGCAACAATATTCCTTTTAGTTATCATACATTTAATAATGCCCTCGTTTTTGCTTGTTAAGCATGTTAAGATTCACTATGCAGGCAGCTTGAAGGAGCACTGGCAGCTATCAAAGTCACGCTCAAGGTTAGGGTGTCCTCAACAGTAAGAGAACGAACTGAGAATGTAATGCCTTCTGGTGCATTACCAGCAAAAATGCTCCATGCAGCTGGTCGCAAACGAATCAGTAACACAGCCATGGAGACTGGTTGAAGAGACTGTCAGCACAGACGCAGGGGGTGCAGCCCCCCAACATGGTAAGGGGATTACAGAAAATAAAACCATACCTCTACCAGGCACTGCCCGCACAGTATGCTGTCAAAATCAATATGATGCCTTTACAATGTCTTTGTGTTAAATTAATCTTCAACTATTGTGGTAAACCATAACATAATCGGCTCTACTACAAAATGTATGAAGTTTAGTTCTTTCAAAATGTGTCAGTTAGATTAAAAACAGGGTAAGTAAAAATGATATTGATGATTTTGTCCGCCATTCAATCCACGTAAAGCTAATACGGTCTTACTAGGACTTGTGTTGTCACTTTTTATTACAAAGTTGGCTTTATATTGACAGGAATGATTGATGACTTTGAGAGATGGTGACCTGTTTTCTGAGTAAATTACTGTGGCTTTTGTTCAGGTGCTATTGAGATCAGTATTACTGCAGATAACTGTGTATTAGTATTTTAAATAATGGATCTGCCACTTGGTAAGCATTTTGGGGGTAGGGGTGTCAAATTAGATTATTATGTTGTGTTGCGCCACTATTTTCCAAAGGGGTGGATTTAGACAGAGACTTTGGAAAGGTCTTGTATCCACGGGTATTAAGTATTCAGCAGAAACATTTAATCATTTATTTACTTTTGGAAGCAGGATGTAAGAAGTATTCCAGGGTTGTCGATTTTATTGACAGGCACAGAGAGAAGTATAATATCCAGGGGAGTTCAAGAATGAATAAATAAGAAAGGAGCATACATTTTTAACTATAATTAATACGTATCAGGAGGTCTATACTTCTTAAAGGATTGAGTAGGATTTAAAATCTTACTGTGTGAAAACAGCACACACAGAGCGAAATGTCGCAATCTGTGGGGGGAGACAGAGAGCAGAGGAAGAGACCAGAATCTGCGGATATGTCCAAAAGATATGGCGCTATGGGGCTGTGTTGTGGTGTTAAACTACCAAATAATTAATCATAAGCAGAATTAATCCTTACGTCTGTTTAATATAAAGAGCACGGTTGTAAATTGTTAGATTAAGCTCATTTACTTTTTCCAGAGATGATTGTGAAACAACATAAAATGTAGAATTGTCTAGTAGTGTTATATTTGTAGACATAAAAATGTGTGGTGACGGGTAATTTGTCCTGAAATCAAAAGTCAAGGAGTAGCAATGCGAGAAACAGTACATGTTAGCACAATTTTTGTGCCATTTTACAGGACAGTGATTTCTTTTATGATTGCTCCTCAATGGATGCCACCAAAGCTTTTGTGCAACGGTGGTCTAAGTGCAAACATCTGTCAAATCCGTCATGAAAGCCGAATAACAACAGTGCTTCTCAATTATATTGTCACAACCCCCATAGGAAAAGGAAAATATTTCACCCACTCGCCAATTCTCTGCGCCATGACAATAAATTATAAATTGTTGGTTAATAAAAATATATTATGAGTGCACTTAGATTTCTGGAATTATTTTTTCTCCCTCGCAAAAAAAATAAATTCAAGACGCTTATGAGCATGATTGGGGTGTAATGTCTAAGTGACACTAACATTTATATGGCATCATTCCACTCCACTATTCCAGATGAATTATATCAACATGCATTTACTTTGGCACCAAGCAAACAAAAAGTGCTGAGAGCCTTGAATTGAACATTAACAAATCCATTCCCTTTTTATTTTAAACAGCGTTCATCTTAAAACAAAAAAGTAGTTGGACCACCATAGTTCTTAGGGGCTTAATTTGCAATGTTGAAAAAGTATCATTTTCTTTGTTAGACCTCAAACTATCATGCGGTTAGTGGATCTGGTCCAAGGGCCTTGAGATTGACAACGTTGGATTAGATAGACATGCTGAGTGAGAAAACTGCACATATAAGAGCATTACACCCAACTCTATCTTCACCACCCATTGAGCTTTTCCATCTCGGCACCCGCTCAAAAACCCACTGCTTTTTAACTCTCTTATTCATCACCAGACTGTCCACGAACATGAAATGTGTCTTGGAATAATTCACATATAGATATTCCAAACCTAATTCGTATACAGTTTTGCCATTGCAACGTGCTAAACTTCACCAAGTGCTAATAAAAGGATGAACCTGCCTTCAATTTATTCTCAGAACAAGAACTAATGTATTATTTCAGGTCTTCGGCTCAGAGAATATGTATGAAAGTATAACACAATATTAACTGGAAGAATCTTGAGCGTGCCTGAGACCCTGAATATGATTAATATCATAGTAAATTGATAGATAGGTCTTTGCGGGGAACATAGAATCCCCATCAAAGAGAAGGACAGGTTGCTAATATTGACACAAATCCCAATAAAAAGCTAAAGATATCATCAATCCTAGATAAATGCATTTGTGTGTGTATTTGGTTAGCTCCTTCTTGCCTTCAATTTATCCTGTCTGAGCCAATAGGCTGGACAAATTCCTTTTCGAATTATTCTCTTTCTTTCTCCTTTTGCTATAGTCCAACTAATAATGTATCTATTTCCAAAGGCTTAGTCTCCAAAATGAGTAATCTCTGCGTCTCAAAGCTCTAGGCAAGTCTAGTTTATAGTGTGTTTGGCCCCAATTTTGGATTAAATAATGCTGTTTTAAGTAGAGAATAATACTCAAAGTATACTTACGTTTTAGCGAGGAATAAAATATTCTCCACGCATTTAGAAAATAATAATTTGCTTCAACTTCATGGTCAATAGAAATTGACTGCCGACAAATAAATTTCAAAATCGCTACGCTTTTACGGGTATGAGTTTGTCTTGTATAATTGGGTCGTGACATGAAAAGTCTGAAGATAATACGGCACAGATTTTACCCGTTTGTTTATTCAAGATGTTTACATGTCAACTGACTACTTCAGTAGTGAGTAGTCGTACTACTTCAGTCCCTTCGCCGATATGCAATAGTGCTGACTCTTTGGTAAACTGGCCAATTATTGAATAATATATGAGACTGGAATGCAAAACATTCATATCCTTTATAGGTCAGAGTTTGCTGAGCCAGGTCCACCAGTGCCTCTGGGCATTGAGGTTGGATATTAAAGGATAGTAATCTCTATACAAGTATGCCTCAGGGGCAAATCAGCCATGGCCCGACCAAGCCGCAACCAACTTCAACAACAAGCTGCAAGGGCTTATAAAACTGTCCACTTTGCCATTTTCCCCAAATGTCTTATTGCCTTTCCCAAAAACTTTTCTCTTTTGAGCTTGTTAATTGTTTGGATCATTCCCATCTCCTTTGTGTAAAGGAAAAGAAAAATGTTTTCAAGACTTCCAATCCAGCTTGTGGGCATCCGTGATGGAATAACAACAACAATGTGCCGCGGAAAAAACAACAACAGAACAATTACAGACAGAAGCTCCACAACCTCCACTTCATTCCCTGTTATCTTCATTATTCAGCTCCACTTGAATCAGCTATTAAAGGTAATTAAGCGATTCATCAAGTCAGTTTCAATTACTAGTGGCCTGACAGTTTCAGATTACAATCAGCAGGGGTGAGGTAGGGGACCCAGAGAATGAAAGGCAGAGGCATCAAAAAGTGAAATGAGGACGGAACAGAGCAAGAAAAAAATGGCAGACAGACAGATTGGCTACATTGACACGGGGTTTCCTCGGTGTCAGGAGGTGTAATTCGAGAACGATGGTCATCTTGCCGGAATTTGTCCCCGTAGAGCAACAAGTTTCATTGCTACCCACGACTCACTCATTTAGTCATGTCACCAGATGGAGATCTTTAACACTGCACTCATCATTACAACATTAGAATGACTCACTTTTGCTACCAATCATAAAGACCCTGGCCTGGTGGTATATTGTCATGGGATTCCTATAAGACACTAGAATATATCTGCCACCTGCCACCTCACATCATAAAACTCTGATGTAGGTAGCATCATAAAATGTACTCTTGAGAGGTGCTTCAATTTACGATCATCTTGTCTCAAAGATCAGCTGTATTTTGCTGCCAAGGGGATGTGCACCATTTAGGTTGGTCAAATCACAGCTTCAATTTATGTTTGGTTAATTAACCTCAATTCTCCACTTGAACACATTATTCAGAGGTTAAAGACTAAATCATCCGGAAGAACTATTAAACCTTTGCGTTGTCCGTTAGAATCAAGGTTAGTGCTGCTTTGATGGCTATCATAATTCAGGCAGTGTAGGTTGTAATTGCTGCACTAAATACAGAAAAATGGGCTCACCATTGATCTCATGGAGTTTTTGATAGCTAAAGGAGCAATGTTTTATTGCTTTTTTACTATTGTATTACTAGGTTATGCATTTAATCATCTTCTAGAGCAAAGATTTTCTAATTTGCTACTAAAGGTTGCTTTTGCTCAAGACTAAATTCTATCATTTGAAATTAATGGGATTTGTCCTTTGATTCTAGTTTTCACAGCAGCAGATCCTTTTTTCTCATTTTAAAAGGCGAAAAATTCACACGGCGTTATAATAAAACTTCTTCATATACACCTTTGGGTATTGTATAATCATATGGACCTTGAATTATGTATGTAAAACTACATTAGGGAAACAGTCAAGTCTGTAAATGGAGCAACATTCATATGGGGGTAAAGGAAACCACACTGGAAAACGCCCACCATATTTTCTACATTGGTTATTAAATATTCTTTACAGAAGGCACTCCAGATATTACAAGAGCAAAACTGGATCCTTTTTATATAGAGGTGCAAACTACTTTGGTGATACCCAATCACCAAGAACATTCTTCACGTAACGTTGCATTTATGTGAAATAAAATCTTCAATCAAGATATCACTATTCATTTTGTGTTTTGCAAACCTACCCAGATTCGAGGAAGCTCTTCCTTCGGCGGCTCTGTCTTTCAAACCTTCGGCAATTGAGAGCTGTTGTTCATGATACTGCTTGGCCCTCTCCAGGTCTTGCATGCAACGAGCTGCATGCCCCAGGCCTGCATACGCACGCATCTCAATGGACTTTTCTTCCAGTTCTTGGGCAAGCTCCAAAACGTGAGTGTGATAAGACATGGCCTTGTCAAAGTTTCGGTGATAGTGGTACGCGCTGCCCAAGTTGCTGTAGGCCCGAGCTTCTTCACGCTTATTTTCGAGGGTCTTGGCGATATCCAAATGCTGCTCGTGGCATTGGACGGCATTGTCAAAGTCTCCCATAGCAATGTAGACAGCACCCATGTTTCCCAGCTCCCGTGCCTCGGAGAGCTGATCTTTAGACTGCTTAGCCAGCAGAACACACTGCTTGTGGCTGGCTAGTGCATTTGGGTAGTCTCCAATGGCTGTGTATACATGTCCCAAGCTACTCAGGGCCATCGAGGCAGCCTAAAGAAAGAAACAGAGAAAGAGTAGATATTAGACTCGAAAAGAACCAAAAAAATGAATAGACATTTACAATATTTGGAATATTCAAATGAACCACAACCACATTTAATTATGAATATGAATTGAATAGTTTTTGTACTGAAAATTTTTAACACTACAGGCAGGAAAAAGAAAACTTAACAAATTCCCCAACGAGGGCTTACTGCTCGGACACCAACTGAGCAAGTAAACCTCATTTGATTCTGAGGTTGCAAAGCAAGGAAGGGGGTAAAGAGTGATGCATATCAGCACAGCAGTAGGTTTGTTTCAAAGCCGCCAGTTTGCCAACTGCAATCATACTTCATGGCGTGCCACCGACCATGGAACAAAGACAGTGCTAATCAGGTGGGTGAGCAGAGTGCTTTCAGCCTCAAATTCGACCTGTGCTTAGGGGGGAGTGCAGTGTGTGTTTGTGTCATTACTGCCTCGCTCCTGGCAGGAATGCTCAGGCTATAGATACCAATAAATGAATTCTGAGATTTCAATTCATTTCCACAAGCAGAGTCGACCAGTTAAAAAAAGACTCCATGAATCACAAATTCCAGTTTGAAAAGAAGTTTTACAACAAAACATTCCCACATACATACAAGCTACCAGAATTTGCATGTAAATGAGTTTGTAAACACCCACCTTTGCTTTTCTCCTTTGTACAATGTCATCTGTCATAGTGGGTATCTCCCTCTTATCTTGTTGTCTTGGTCAACAAAGTATTACGGTAGTATTATTTTCATTCACAAAACAATCAATATAGTTTTTATGACTTCTTACTAGCTTCTAATTTACAAAAATACCTTTGCAGTTATGAACTCAAACTCAATAATTTTGCCCTGCTTTGCATTTAAAAGCTTGCCTAATGTCATTGGATTTCTTTCACATTGACAAATTCCTTTGTCAATCTGAATATATCCAAGGTAGCATATCATGAGCTCCCTTATTATATATTTATAAAGAGGGTAAACAGCTGTGACTGGGGTCAGTTGTCTCTGCCTGAACAGATGTTCAATTAATCTCACACGACCAGCTAATAAAGCAACTCCTTCCACAGGTCCCACCCAGCCCATACCGGCCAGGAAAACGTTTGGAATGTGGCCACCGGGGAGGACGTTCGTTCTGACAGGGAAGGTCAATGTCATTCCTGAAACTAGTTACATAGACTGGGTCATGATGAAAGTCAAAAACACATAATACTACGTTTGAACTATTCAAACTTTTCTTTAAATATAATTTGCATATGGAGCATTCATATGCAATGTACTTTGATGATAAATCCAATAATCTTAGCCATCGGGACATAGCAAAAAGGACATATGGCTGCAGGGCAACATCATGAATTTCTGAGGCTTTGACTAAATGAAAACTAAAGCACCTCTTTCAGAGATCAAATAAAAGAATCAATACAATAAAAGACTCCCTTACAAGGACAAACACCTTCATTCCATTGCTTAGTTTGCTCACATGAAATGCACAAACGGTATACAAACCTAGCAAGCATTATTTCTTTTATTTCAAGTTGCTGCTGATGTATGCAACCAATTACCTGCTGACAAAAGGAGGTTCAGCACTTTGCTCAAGTTTAGAAACGCAACAAGGCATTACACAGGCCCAGGGATGCAATTACCCTTCGTCACAAACTGTTGCTGTTTCATGTTCCAAGATATCTTATCTGAGGCTGCTCAATTACATGTACCTTTTGAAGGCTTGCTTCCTTCCTCTCTCAAACTCAAACCTCTACTTTTGTGAGCAGAAAACAGAGGAATCCTCATCTGCCAGACTTCATAGTGCAGCTGGATAGGTAGAAAAAAATAAGGCCGCACTTTTTCTCCAGCACAGACGAGTCCCTCTGATGTGGGTCGCTCTAAAATGAGACTGCAACGCTGCATTATCTTTGCAGATCAAGGCCAAGATAATGAGGAGTTTTCCTTAAAAGTCAAAGAGCATGCACATTGTACCACTACTAGGACTTTCTTAAAATGACGTTGCTCTCCAACCAGAACACAAAAGCCACAGGAGGGTGCAAGTCACTCCATACATTCAAGTGTTAAAGTTACCCAAAGACTTCTAAGTTATTTTTTGTCTCATCTTTTAAGACTGGGTGCTCCACAGAAATGCAAGTGCGTAGAAAGCAAACGCAAATCATTTTTTGCACAGGGTGTCTCCTCCTCAAAGGTAAACTGGTTATCCTGGAAGCAGAGCAAAGGACCAAGATGGCAGAGAAGCGATGCTGCCGTGCCAATCACAAATAGTTGTTTCCAAAAATACTCTATTTCTTACCTGTGACAAGGAGATCGGGTTAAAATCTGTTGCACATTCTCCTCTATTAGACTCTTCTACTAAATGTATTTATATTCAGTGGAGCATCAGACTAATGGTTGCTTTCATAGCATGTGAAAGAGGTAATGAATCGTACTTAGAATAATTACTCTCTTATGTCATGCTACAAAGTTACTATTGATAGTATGAGTTCTGGAGCTCTGAGTCACCAGTTTGACTTATTTCTCACATTGGCAAGCACTTCACTGCTAACTCAAGCTAGAGTGGGTTATGATGCTTCTATTTGCAGAGTATGCCAATGCCTTCAGGGAAAAAAGAATCCTATATTTCCACAAGTCAGCGTTGAGCTACTTCAAAGGGGATAATTACAGATAAGTGAAATTTACAGGAAACTACAGTTGTCATGGCAATAGACAGTCAATGGATACTTTTGGGAAAAGACAAGCCTTCTTTTACAATTACATTTTGATGAATACAAAACAGGCTGAATGGACATTTTGAGCAGTAAATTAAGTGGAAACTACAATTGAGCTAAAGATACAATGATTGTGAAAAAAGCCACCATATACCCACCACATATTGATTACTACTATGCTACTGGACTCAGTTTATATTTAATAAAAGTGCCCATAATAGGAGCAAAATTCAAACAATGTTGATGGAATATTTAATGACAATGAATACTTAATCAATACTCTATTATATAAAACAATATGTACAGTGAGTACAAACATGCCATGTGTGGCTATTAGAATTTTGGTGCAAACAGGAGATCTACTATTTCCCACAAATTCTAGTACACACACACTTCAGTGTTTCCATTAAAATAGAGGACATGACTGACATTAATTTCCCTGGAGCCTAACCACAACTCAACAACCTTATCGAAGGATTTATGGGTGGTGAGGCCCCACAATCTGAATTTGCAGATTTATGTACATGTAATACAAGCACATGCACACACACACACACACACACACACACACACAGACACACACACACACACACACACACACACACACACACACACAGAAATGCAGCTGGCTAATTAAAAGGCACTGCAAGAGGTATGGTAAGGAGAACCATGCACCATCGTTTCCATTAACGAGCCAGGCTCAAGCAACAAGAGCAGCTAGGTGGCGGTGAAAACTAACGGGTATTAGGTATGTGTGTGTGTGTTGGTGGGTGGGTGGGTGGTTGGGTTATTGGAGGGGAGAAGAGGGACAGATAAAAGGGATGCAAGAGATTGCGTTTGAAGAATGAGAAGAGAGAATGCTACAGACATCCCCAGGCTGAGGCCGTCCTCCCATCTTGATTCCCTGATACAAATGCATTTTGACAGTCGAAGGAAACATGTCTCAATAAATGTAATGAATACAGAATGGAGCAGAAAACCTTTCCAAAAGAAGAATGAATGAAATTTCTCTATATGTACACAGAGCAATTGTAATTGCTTGGGCAAAAAGGGGCGTAATGTGAAGGTGAATATTGGTAGTGTCAATGTTGGGGGCGGGGAAAGGGAGGGTAAAATATTCATCTGGGTTTATAGGTTTATACTTCAGTCTCTCTCCCGGTCTGTTGTTTGCACATGAATATGCGTCCCATAGGAACCACAATTTAATTGTCCAAATGACAGTCACTCGCCCATATCAAAACCTTCTGCTTTTGAAGCGGGGGATGTAGTGCTTTGCCAGGCGAGGCAGCTACAGCTGTGGCTGAGTGCTCTTGTAAAAACACCAAGACATATATATCACACCTACTATAACTAGCGACACAGATAAAATAAAAATATACAGCAAAGAAAACAAACATCTTCCAGTTATCTTCTTTTGGGGGTTTCTTAATGTTCCATTGTTTTTCACGTTATCTTACCAATTCCTCAACTTAATAATCAAGACTAATCTTATTCACTGGGAGTGATGACATACTGATACCACAAAAGCCGCTTGTTCATTTTTGACCTGCGAAAATTCCAGCTCATAGATAAGTGACGCCAGAGGCCTTGAAGCTTGATAATTCCTTTAGCCTTCACAGGACACATGCACAAAAGGACGGGTTGTCATTGGAGGTCAATCCACGGGTAAAGCCACTCGTGACAGTTGCGACGCAGTCTGATGCAAGGACCGTCACCCGCTGCATCCACTGTACAAGCGCCAGGAAGAGATAGACGGGCAAGTAGAAATAGAGAAATGCGGGGGGTTAACTAATGATACACACAAGATGGAGTGTAGCTTTGGCTTGTGAAAACTGAGCTGTGGCTAGTCTGCACAGTGGTGCCAGGCTAAAAGGGAGATCATGTGCGGTTAGTCTAAAAAACCTAGTATACATTCCCTTAAATGTCCTTATTCTGAGAGTATCCAACAAAACATGAGGGTGTTACGCCTGTATGTGTGTATGTGGCTGCATGTATTTGTTTTTTTCCCCTCATTTTTCACGCAACGTTACAGCCATTGGTGGACGGTTGAGGAAGAAATCAGAGGAGCCAAAAAGTCAAACTCAATCCAAAAACCTCCACTGAAGCTGAAGGGAAATTTGAGTGCTCAATTCAAGTGGGAAAAGGGGGGTGTTCTCAGAAAATACACCAGGCAAAACAGTGCTTTTAGAAATGGTCAAATGTTAGGTGAGGAAAATGAAGAGAGGGCAGCATGGTAACTGAACTGACTGCACGCCCCCTCCATACAACCCACTCTCCCAACCAACACTGCTGTCACAACACTGGTCCCCTGAAACGGGATGTCACCATTGTTCTGGCACAGAAGCAGACCTCCTGCCCTCTGATATATAAACACATGAATATAAACTCGAAATGAGGAGAAAATTGAAGTGGTTGCGCACCGGGGGAAAGGGGACTATGAATGGATCTTAATGTACTCTAAACCAGAGCAAAGTCTCAAAGGGTTGCTGCTTATTTCTGTGCTCAAGTCAAATCTCCACAGGCATAGCGGTGTGATGTCTACAGGAGAAGGGAATCAATTCTTTAGAGACCTTGTGGTGACAGGAAAGGAAATAACAGTGGTGTTTGAAAGTAATTTGGGACGAGTTTGAGGTAAACATCCAGGCGTACCACTTTATAGAGCCGCTAAGCTTGTTGCAAGAGGGTATAATGCTTGTTTAGTGCTTAGTTCTTTTCACTAATAGCTTTCAGAAGAGGTTAAATTGACTCAGAATGAACAGAATCTCCCTCTCTGTTTGCGTCAAGAAGTAGTATTTGATTCAGAGTGGTAGGGTGCAATTTCTTAAGGGTCCGTTTGGCAAGTTGTAAAGGGCTACTAAAGATTTGATCGTTTTACCACCCGTTCTTCGTCAAACCAAACTGATGAAAATCTAATGAGGATATGGAGTGCTGTTCTTTGATTGGATAACAGGCACCAACAGTTATAATGGCTGAATTACTCGGAGGAAAAAAATATGCTACTCCATGTGGAATGTCACCTGTTATGACATTTTTAATAAATATAATTGCCATTCCAAGTCATAGAACTGCACTCTGAACTGAACAAAAATATATTGTAGAATAAGTTTAAACTGTTATTATGACTTTTCAATAGTTCTGACAGAATGCCAAATAAAGCACAGCTCGCAGGACCCCAGCTGCAGATGACAGAATTTAGCAGGAAGCCAGGAAGTCAATCCAAGGACATAGCACTGCTGGGTAATTCAAGGATCTTTTGGAGGCCTATGGATGGGTGGCGATGTCCATGACAAACAGTTGGACAACTCAGGTCATCCATGTTGCAGTACTTTGTTCGACCCTTTTCAATGACAGGGGGATTTCTTTAGGTTCCGTAAGGAGAGGAAAAGAAAGCCAAGGAGAGGGAGAAAAAAGATAAGGTTACACAGGTTTAGGTTTGGGAGACCCAGATCTTATTGATCTCGAACAGAGCTGTGGCTTAGAGCGTGCTGACACAATAAAAAAATGAAGCGTGTCAGCACCTCACAGTTCTCATGGAGACACTTTTGCACTTTGTCCCTAATCCATTCAGCAACAGTACAGCATAACGCACAAACCAGATGAGACTGACCTGACTTCTTTATTGTTTAAGCAAATGTGATCTGAAAAAGGTCACCATATTTCTGAGTAGGATTGACAAACACCCTATAACAAAAATATGAGTGAAATATCCCAACAATGTGAGGCAAAAACAAAAAAATCCTATGTTTTATTGTTGTGATACATGAGATGTGTCTTTCTGTGTCCAATCTTTAAACTCGGGAGTGTTTGTTCTTTTAATCACGCAGTACAAACAGGTTGGAGCACCATTCCTAATTTTAATAGTGCTATAATTAGATGAGATTTCAGTGCTCATTTCTACCCTATTGGTTCGGAGGCCAACAAAAACTATGTCCATTCCAATTGTCGTCATCAGACATTATATATGTAGTGTCATTCGAATAAATTCGCAATGACATGCCATGTAACGAAAGAAGCAGAGTCAACCCCTCCAAAAAAATCACTGCACAAATCCCATCTCCCTTTGCTTTTATTCCCCAAATGTAATTACAAACTTGGCACAAGCATTGAGGGTGGTGACTGTGACTGGGGCAACTTGCAGCAGTTGCTACACAACTGCACTGTGTGGGAGCATCTCCAATGTGCCTTCACACCTCATTGCTTTATGCGCTATGGGCAGCTCCAAGCTGTGGAGAAAGAACCCCATCGTTCAACATGGCCAAGCCCTTCACTTCATCGCCATGGAGAGAGAACTGCTCTGGCTGATAAACACTAAAAAGACGATGCCAAAGCTGGGTTTTTATCATCACTTAAGTAAAAACATTATTCATATATGCACACACACTGTATAGCGCTACTGCAAGCACAAAGGGGTCTATCACCGGTTCTCGGTGTGAAACAGTGTTAAGACCATGAAGTAAATTTCACCTTGAATGATAGAAAGTAAATCCCTGTGACATTCATTTATAAGTCTCACACAAGAGATACTATGTGCCTATTTGGAGGTGTAGGATGGGCTCTGTCCCCATTTTAAATATAGTGTGGGGATGTTTGTGCAAAGGAATAAAATATGATGTGTTTTGAAGCCAGACACATGGAGCAGAACGGCTGATGCTTTGCTTTTGCTAGTAATAAGGTTCGGAGATAACCACGCTGGGAAAAAAATAAGAGGAAAACAATTGTTTTAAGTGAAGTTGTAGAGAAGGGTTTGGTGTAGATAAAAAGGAGGTGGCGATGAGGAAATAATGGCTTGCTTATAAGACATGTTTTCCGGGTGATACCACACCACCTGCCAGCACCGCCTCCGGCTGTGAGCACACGCCACCGGACTCTGATTGACAGGGAGGCTAAATAGTTGCTGGCAGGGTCTCTGATTGTATCTCTTGTCCTTGGCATAATATAAGACACTGTGAAAGAGTGATAGTTACAGCCCCTCAACCATAAATTATGTTGGCATATCGTTCGTGAGATGCACGTGTGTTTAGAGTATTTTCTTTTCTAACAAATGTCCAGAAAACCCAAACATACATTTGTCTCCACTACTTTAACTGAATTCTTTTGAAGAAAGAGAAGGCAGCAAATGAGGAATGAGGAAGACACAGAAAGTGTTTGTTCTTAGGTGCATAGAGCCACAGAGAATGGAAAAAATGTTTATCAACCTCTCATGCAGGGATGTTAGAATTTGAAGGCTTGATTTTCCAAGATTGCCGGTTGTCTCTAGGTCAAGGAAAATAAGCTTTGGGATTTACCAGCGTAGGAGGAACAGTTGGCTCTCATTGACTCTCTCCGTTAGCGAGTGGCTCGGGGAAAATTTGTATGCTTTGTAAGAGGTGGAAAAAAGGCAGCTGACTCATAGGAGCAATGCAAGAAACCAAATTCATTCGACTTGGAGATCAATCAATATGGAGAACGATGAAGAAAACACCAGTTTGGCTTCCAGTCTGTTTCATTGGCATTGCCACATTGGACCAATGCAGCAATCAAGGGTCACGTTTGTTCGCCCTACCATTACAAGATGTGGGCTACACTGCCTTTCTATATGCTTAACCCATCAGATTTGGAGGGACCAATGAAAAGGAGTATAAGCAAAGAAAGGAAAGCAAAAGGAAATGAAATAGAGTCAATCAACAATTATCATGTGATTCATTCTACAGCTGCTTGCTCAAACCACATGGTCTAATTTATTGGGAAATTTAAATGTCTAAAATGTCACCTGGATTTAATGCAATGGGCACACAATTTGCCAGATGTAGAACTGGGTGGCTTATAAAACCATTCCCTAATATTATAATTATTTCATTCAAACATCGTAAGGCCCATAGTTAAGCCCAACGTAATGAGTTGGCCTAGATAACATCAACATCAACCCCAAAAAAACCACTACTTTTCCTATAGTGATAGTATAATTCTTCTTGAACCACACAATCATTTTTCATGCGTTCCTTTTTTCAATCAGGTAATACCACAGAAAGAAAACCTAGTACCATTCCCATGATCTCAACATAGAATCTTATTTGTGCACACAACTTTGTTTAATGTTTCCAGGAAAGGCATTGCAGTGTATATATGGCTGGTAATAAACAAGTGGAGTACACGCTAGAGACAAGCCTCTACAAAACTCATCATCTCTGTGAAAGTGCGATTGTGACACAGTCCATATAACAGCCATAAAGGCTTTTTTTTTTGCATCTCTTCAGCGCTGGGGGCATATACACACTTGCACAAATAGTAAGACAACACTGGAAAGGTCCCTTTTGTCGGCTCAGCACTGATGAAATGCTACCCATGGCGAACTTCAATCACACTGGAAAATGAGTTGAAGATACACCGTAACCCCGACAGTGTCATTAAGCCTGTCACACGAACCCCCGGCGTGCAGGGATGGGAGAGACGCCACTGGCCTCCATAGAACATCATGTAGTCCTGAACTGAAGCAAAAGGAACAGCCCCCTTGTGCTTGAGCAATCTGTCAGTTTGAAACTAGCATAATGAAGCTGTATAATTATGTCTTCTGCTCTGTTTGTCTATAAACCCTCAAACGTCAAGCACTCAGACAATAGAATCATATTTACGCTTTATGGTACTCACAACCAACTCTAAAAAAATGCTTTAATGGCAAAAAACATAGTCATGTATGTTTCCACATATATAAAACCAATGCAGTACATAAACAGGCATGCATTAAGGAAGACATACACAATATATGGATAAAGATAAGCCCCAAATGCTATAGGAAAGGGGTTGTGATTGCCCTCTGTGAAGCAACCGCTTCTCATCATTAACTCTTCAGAGGATCACGCTGCTCTAATCACGCTAAGCCTCTACGAATGACGATGAAGTCAAACACGTGCATATGCACATATTTGCCACAGAAATCATTAGATGGACAACATACTGCACATTAACTTCCTCATCAAGAGAAAAGCAGCAAGTAAATGTTGTCTCTAAAGAAGACATATATTATTTTAATTTGCAGTAGAATATCCCCCACAATATATTACAAACTGGGTTTTGATTTTCTGCTAAACACTCAAATATAATATTGGTTTCTTTATTAGAATAAGGGGACAGTTTAATTCAAGTTTCATTTCAAAATAACAGTACACCTATAGTGGTCATTGCTTAAAAACAGTTTTTTTTCTTACAGTTTACAACAAGCTATTTGTTGATTTTGCAAATAGAACTGACAACAACTGGATATGTGCATTTGTGTGTATAAATCTGGGGTGTAGCCTGTGCTTGGGTGAGTGTACCAAGATGTGGCACCACAAGGGAACCATGTCCTTGCCACAAGTTGCAATTAAATCTGATAACAGCACCAGCAATAGCAACAAAATTTTCTTAAGTGAACTGTGCCACAATAAAATACCCAGGAAGCATTTGCCTTTGCTCTCGTGACTGAATTTTTAACTATCGCTGTGCCACATGGCTTCATTCAAAGACGCCGTCCTGAGTCCAGCAACAGCCTGTCACAAGTTTTATTTTGAGACCATTCTGAGTGTAGTGGATGGTATACACACTGTATAGGTAGAACCCTTAGGGCTGTGTCCTCTGAAGACATAGTGCTTTCATTTCTCTCATTTGGGGCCTCGTATTTTCAATCCATTTTATTACTTTCTCAAAGCTCATTCCACAAAGACACATTAAACCCCCTCATAAAGTAAGAAGGCTCCCATCCAAGAGAGATTGGAGAAGGACTCAATATGGTGCCACAGGGACAAGAATGCTGACACTGCCTTAACAGGGAACAATAGCTAAACTGAGTGTTGAATGAAAGAATATCTTAGTGCATATGTATTTTTTGGAGGCTTGGACTGAGCCAGACTAAGTAGCTATTATAATCCTGGTCCTTGGCGCAATGACAGGAGCCTTGAAGAAGACCATTTCCTCAAAATGCCTAAATGTTACGTCTCTGACATCCCACTGTATGCGGACACCCGGGAGAAGAAGGAAACAGTCCAACCAAAAAAAAAATCTGAATTCTTTGATCGCAAGTCTGTTTCAACAAAAGCGAGAGCAGTGAGAAGTACTCCAGTAGCTCCGAAACTAAATAATTAAACGAAAAACTCAATAGCTGAGAAAGTCAAGGAACTACTTTCTCCAACTGATTTCAAGGAAGGAAGAAAAGTGCTTGGCTGCTTGTGTTTTTTGTTTTATATGTACAATTGCCTACAAAAGCAGAACAGAAATGATGCATAGACGAGCTTTTCTAAAGTCATGGTGACTAATCAGGGTTAGAAATTGCTCCAGTGAGCTAAAACAGGGTCCAGCCAGAGCAGTACCCAAAGGACATTGATGTCTACACCACCGACTGGTCCAATAACCTTTGCCATCATCTCCTAATTAACAAGCAGGTTTCCTTCCAATAACATATACATTTGATTTTCCAGTAAATTACTAAAACGACCAAATAGAGCAAGAAGCCATGTTTACATCTCTTAAACGTAAATATGCCTGGACCAACAGTGCAAATGCTTCAGTTCTGGAAGGCGGTTCTTTGGATTACATGCAATAACAACAATGTGAGAAGGTAAATTGTGAGGAAAAGAAACAAGTGTTATAGAAAAACTGGGACAAAAATGAGTTAAAAATATCTTTGACATTGATGTCTACACCACCGACTGGTCCAATAACCTTTGCCATCATCTCCTAATTAACAAGCAGGTTTCCTTCCAATAACATATACATTTGATTTTCCAGTAAATTACTAAAACGACCAAATAGAGCAAGAAGCCATGTTTACATCTCTTAAACGTAAATATGCCTGGACCAACAGTGCAAATGCTTCAGTTCTGGAAGGCGGTTCTTTGGATTACATGCAATAACAACAATGTGAGAAGGTAAATTGTGAGGAAAAGAAACAAGTGTTATAGAAAAACTGGGACAAAAATGAGTTAAAAATATCTTTCAGACCCAAAACAACACATTTTTATCCCAAAGTGTTGCCCACTTTAATGAAGGTTTTTGCCTAGGTTTGTAATACATGTCATTCAATATTATCGAACCACAATAACTAGATCCTGCTGCTGCTAAACTAACTCAATACACTACTTACAATTATTCATCAGTCACTGGAGAGACTATTATACAGCGAGCTCATAATGCTACATATTCAATACATGCATAAACATATTAGTTATTGTCCTTGATTTTTTTCCCTTCACCCTTTGCTTCATTTTATGCATAAATACCAGCTGTGACTCTTCCCCTCCATCCTAGTACATCTCTTTCCCTTCCTCCCTCTCTTTTTCCCCTCATTAAAATGGACTTCCTAAAACCCCCATTCATCTTGCTGACAGCTTTTCTATCGATTGGTACGGAGCGAGGGATGTGGCTTTAAATGGCTCTCTGGCCATTCTGGATGAGGACCGGACTGGACAGAGGACAAAGGGGAGTAGAAGGAGACAGTATTGGGTTTAGCCGCTACGTTCGAAGTGGAAAGATACAAATCTATTTCAGTTGTTGGTTAATAACATTTAAAACACCCTGAGGCTAGGGATGAGAATACACATAAAAATGACTCACCAGCTCAGTATATAGGATTAGGCTCATGAGATCAGATAACAAATTAATCTCACACTTTAGTCTCCTTCCTGCATCACTTTCAGGCTGTCCTAAAATTCTCCCAAACATGAGCTTTGTGAGGTCACTCCAAACATTTGTTTCTCTTGGCTACAGACGAGTGAGTCATTTAAATCAAAACCATGTGAAGTAACGCTCTGCCGGAATTTGTTTAATCCATCCGTACCTTAGCATCAGACATTTATAAAAGAAACTAGTGATCAAATTCTGTTTTTTTCCGTCTCAATCTACCTGCCGGGATAAAAGAGAAAGATTGTAATGATCAACATTTTTCTGATGTTCTCATTGCCATGTCTTATTGTAAATTTGCTAGAGGCATTCTATCCCTGTAGTCCAATCATGAGCAATAGCTTTGGGTCTATTGGCTCTCATCTATAGTCATAAAATAAGGTGCACCACAGCAGAAAGTGAGTGGTGTGCTGTGACTGTGTCACTCTTTATTTGTCATCTAATCTGTCCCTCAGCATTGCCATTGATTGCAGCAGTAAGTGAAAAAAAAACAGACGCTGCGATATTATAGAATCAATTACTTAACTTATCAACAGTGAAAGCCTGAGTTTTCACCATGCGCAGTAGTGCTTGGATGTGAATACTATTTTGTTAAAACTAAATCCTGAACACAATATACTCTATATAACCAAAACTGCAAGAAAATGGCTAGTTTTTCCATTTTCTGTGAACAAACAAGCACACAAGCACACCAATCCTTTTTTCCCAGTTGTTTTCATGGGCCATTGGTTGACACTGGCCGTCCATCCTTCATTTTTCGTGGCTAAGCGACCTGCTGTATAGGTGTTCTAAACCACTGGTCTGAACAAGTGGTGCTTCATTAATAAGGCACAGTGAGTTTATGTACTCTTTGTAGACTTTAAAATCTCCCTGTGGCATGTATTTCATACCTATTTATTCATAAGTACTTGCTTTCTTACTGGTTTTACAGTCCGTAGGAGAATTCGTAAAACTGTTAATTCCTTTACTCAATGTAATGGAACTATACAAAAGTATAGACAGACAAGTAGGATGTCATCATTCATTATACTAGAAGGTAATCTCATCTTCTCATATCCAAGAGTAGAATTTCAGTAGAAATCTCTTTTAATCAGCAATGTATGGGCTAAAAAATAAAAAGAGACAGTGATGCCCGTTTCCTTCTGTGCCATCCTTCATTAGTGTCAGCCCCTTGTAAAGAATGAAAAGCCAAATGTCCGTGTCCTAATGACTCTTTAATGATCTCCTCCTCTACGTGCAAACTGACACACACTGACGAACTCTGACCCTGTCAAAAAGAACTCCCACTTTAAAGTGTGTTGTTTACTCCTTTTTTTTAGTTTGCACATTCTCATTGTACAAGCTAATGTTTAACAAAATCAATTTAGTTTCAATCTAGCCAAAGGATAAACAACACTGTGTCAATTAGTTAGAAGCAAAGTTTATGCATGTTAATCACAGCAAATGGTGCGAGAGAAGAATAGATAAACAATTGCAGAGCTACAAAAGCAACTGCTGGTAAGAAATGGAGTGAATGGATTGGCAAAGTTTCTGTCTCTTGGACTTTTTCCTGATTGTGATTTTCACTTCATTCAATTTGGGGGTCGGGGGAGTCAGCTGTTGAGTCTTTTGAACATCACACGAGACATAATTAGAGACTGCACTGCCGTCAACCCGACTCAGTATCTCCAAAATTAAGGGTTCACCTCCCTCTTGTGAAGCCTACTATTTAAGATGAGAACACCACAGTAATACAGACACTGGAATTTTTTTTATAGGGAAGCTTTGTTTGAAATTCACTTTCATTAAGGATGTCAGCATCTTCAGAATAAAATTTAAAAAAACTCAACTCATACCCCAGAAGCGACATTATATATGTAGTACATACAGTATGTTACTGTACTACAAATGGAGAGTAATGTGTGCCACTGGTTTCAGACACTTTGTTCTCCTCTGAATGGTAGACATGTCCAGGAAATCCAGTCAGAAACAACATCCCACCTCCGGCCTCTAGGAAGTGACCTCAGCTTCGAAAAGGGCAGATAAAAAGTCCACCCCAGAAACAAAAACACCAACCCAGACGTAATGAGCAATCCACCAGGACACAGTGCGTAAAGAGCAAGGCCAGGTGGTGTGACACACATATGACTCTGATTAAGAGAGCTTTCAGGCAGAAAAGAGAAGGATGGAAGGCTTGTAATGGGGCCAATGAGGACGTTACATTATTTAACTGTTACTGTTATTCAAAATCACCTTCTTGACAAAATCTGAAGGGGGTGCAGTGTACAGATTGTTCTTCCCTAAGAGGCAACGTACATATCTGGCTTAATGATGGATTGATACGACACACTTGTGTGCAGATGAAGTAAATTTGGGAATGTATTTCAAACTAAAGACTTTGCATAAATTACTAGATCACCCAGACCCCAAATCTGAACTCGAGAAGCCATAAATGTTTCTTTTCGCTATTAATATCCCGAAACTGCGGAATGACAAGGAGACTCCTGATCTAATTTTTGAAATGTTTTGTTCTACTGCTTTGTTCAGACTTTGACTGGACTGTTTAAATGCCTTGTGATATCAACAAGCACAAACAAGCAAACTCCAAGGCCTGGTCGGAAGGATAAGGAATGAAGGGGAAACGGAGACCATTCTTCTCCTTGCTTGATGGCAATTGTGTGGGAATACAAGCACCTGTCAGCCCACAACAATGACCATAGGGGCCAAAGGACAGGATAGAGGACGTCACAGGACAGTTTTTCTTTTTTCTTCAATGCCCAATAAACTCCATTTGGCCAAATGACATCCTCAAATACACCTTAATTTAATACTTTAGGAAATGAATAGTTTTGTAAGATGGAAAGATCATTTACAAATAATCCCCTTGTTCTTGAAATTCAATTTGACCTTCATTCCAACTCAATACCTCTTTCTCATATTGACAAACAGCATCAGCATTTGTATGTCCTTTGAGTCGCTTCGAAAATGCTACAGCAGACAGAAGGCCACCCACACAAATATCTGACATTCTGGAAAGAAATATGCTGGCACCTCTAGTTATTATCTTGTAAAAGTTGCTTGCTTTGTCCATTTAAAAAAAATCCTAATGTGTTCCTGCCCCTTACCTCTCGGTCTTTCAGCTTCATGGCGAGAACCAGCTGGTTTCGATGGTTGGTCAGCGCTTCTCGATAGTTTCCCTTGGAAAAGAATGCCGAGCCTAAATTCCCATGAGCACGGCATTCCCCTGTTTGGTCACCTGGAGATGAATTGGATTCATTATCCTCAGGGAAGCAAGTGATTAGAAAGCAGACTGTGTTTCCCAACATTTCTAGCCATTAGAGTTCAACCACAGGGAAACCCCTTGAAAGGGAAAATTGATGTTGTATGTGTTCTGCACAGTAGATTGGTTCCGCTGATGGCTAGGTGTGTTAAAATCACCTCTCCTTAATCTGGGACATACTTATTTGATTTACAAACAAGGCTTCTAGACGTGTCCCAAGTAAAGTTCAAGTGCGCATGATCAATCTGGAAAAACCCAGTTTCACTGCAGTCTTTGCTCCATCATGTAAAGTTATTCTTTTTGTTTTCTACAGTAAAGTATTTGAACAATAAACACTGTGTGGATATAAAAAGCATATCATGAGCTATTAATGAATGTTCTGCCCTGATTGATTCTAATTCAACTACCTACTTAAAAAAAGTAACTTTTAATGACTTCACTGAAGAGACATAAGTTACTTATCTGATTACTGTCTTGAGAGTGTAACTAAATTTTAAAAATTCTTAGTGCTTTATTTACTTATGTTGCATTACACGTCAACAGCATCAGACGTTAGTTCCTTTGCATAAAGAGGAAAACTTGATTGAAAGTTAATGAAAATGTACAATATAATTTAGCCCTTTACCCTAACGTGGTTTCGAGAATTATTGGCAATCTGATTGGAAACAACAACCAGTCTCACAATTTGTTATTACAGAATGTCATTTAATCAGTTGTTGTCATTAAAAAAATACTCAGTTTTTGGTGAGCTATTTTGTTGTTGGATTTGGATTTAAGGGCATTTGATTTTAGACTAGGGTAGAGTTTATTGTGTTTACATAGACATTGTAGGCTTTTGCCTTTCACCTTGTTCATGGTTTCTGTTCCATAGAAGCAATTTAAAACTGGGTGTGATGTTAGTAATTCTGCATTTAACAGAAGTGCGACCAGACGGTAAAAAACCTACGGCTACAGAGAATGACTTTGTGAGGCATCTTACCTAAGGTCTTGGCCACTTCCAAGTCCTGCTGCATGTAGCCAGTGCTCTTCTCTGTGTTGCCTAGAGACCAGTGGGCGCTGCTGAGAGCTGAGAAGACAGAACCACGCAGCTTGAGGCTGCAAGTCCCGATCTTCAAAGCTGCTTCTAGAACTACAACAGAAGCTGTGTGGTGGCCAGCTGTCAGCAGCTCCTGGCCGATCACAGACACCACCACAAAAGGACTCTTGTCCAGCTTCATCTTTTGCAGCTGTTGATAAGTTGGCTCTAGAGACTCTGCAGGAGGAACATGAGTGAGACCAGGATTAGAAATGGGGTAAAAAAAAAATACCAAACTATCAACTGACATGCTGATTGACAACAATATCTGGCTTTGATACTACTTTGGAAACTTTGTTTGGTGCCTCAAAAAGTGCTACCTGAAGTCAAACGTTGTATTCTTCAAGTAATGGCTTCATAGTGTCCGTCTGATAGCATATTTTGTATTTTTACTGAATACCAACTTTGGCACGTCACCCAAAGATAAAATAGCATCCATCGCAAGGCACAAGGTAGGCGGTCATTGAATGAATATGTGACAATGAGATTAAAAAACAAAATAAAATAAAGTTGACGAGTAGACTAATGCATCTTGTACACAAATGGTAGATGCATGGCAATAGAAAGCAGAGACAAGGTGACCTTTGAAGAGGTTGAAAATGCACACAATGACATAAATCAATGTTGGGCCGCATGGGATAGGAAATTCACAGCCCCTTCAGATTGCATGCCCTCTGGCAGACATCGGCATCAGACTGTTTTTGTTGATGAAATCGACATTTTGAAGTATAAAGGGTGTAACTGCATTGATCTGTAATGGTAGAAATTCTGAAATAAATCTTAGAAAAATCTGTTATTACAGCATGACTACTTATAATGAAGTATTTCATATAACAATGGATTTTACTTTGGGATAGATATGATTATTTAATCTCCTTTTATAAGCATTTGTGCTACTTGTCTTTATATGGAATTTTGTATTTGATGGCTCTTATAGTAAATAAAATATGCTTGGTGAGAGTCAAAATTATAATTAGCATCTGCAATCTTAAGAACATCAATGCTGCTTGTGTACTTGACATTATGTCATGCTTAGAGATAGAGGTTCCCTATAAACCCATTCATGGATTCTAATTGCCTATTGAAGTGACAGTGAGCTGTGACATGAATTAAACATTGGGAGATTCCAGTACCGGGGAAAGTATTCATGACTATCATATTCATGAACAGATAGTTATGACAATCCCGAGTGGATGGTATCACATAAAGACAGGTAATAAAATATTACACACACAAACACAAATCTCTAAATTCAAAGGCTTTCTAACCTCCATAAGGAAAATTTGTAACAGACTATCATTATATATACTGCGTAAAGTGAAGCAGCCTATGTTACTGTATGCGTCGCATTTTAAGGTCATGGTTAGCAAAATATTGAAATTGCGGTCAAAAGAATGAATAAAGTAGGAAACATTTTCCAGCACTTTAACTTGATTGCTCAGTTAGATTCATTTTGATGACTGTAACCACCACATTTGTGGTATTGCACAGGCTCATTTATGAGAATTAGGTTATCTCTGAGATATGACTGTTATCGCAAGCTGATTGTTTTAACCAAATGAAAGTCAGTGCAGTGAGACAAAAGGATCATTTTAACACCACAAAGCTAAGATAGTGTCCATTTCTCATGAGGCCAATTAACAAAGTATGGGAACAGTGTCAAAACTATGTTACACCGAGTATGATTATACTGCAAAGAAAATGTTGCAGGGATCATTTTCATTTCCTCAGGGTCTGAAATGAGATATGTTGGCGAAAATGAAAATTTCCCATTCGGCGCCTTCCCACTCCAACTGCTTTGCTCTCAAAAGAAAGTTCACTCGATGAATGAATGGAAAATGATTAAGTATTGATGTTTTCATTCAAAGCTGAGATGAAGGACAGCATCTCTATTCCATGAGAACAACTTTGTAATTGCACTCTAACTTCATTTAACTAATGATAGATTCACTAATAATTCTGTGCAATGAAAGCATAAGGATGTTATCCTTTGGTACAAAGGTTGCTTTAAAAATGTGGCATGACACATAATTTTACAATTTCTAAACTAGTTGACAGTATAAATACATGTATTTAATTGGTCCATTTTTGTACTGATTTTTCCCCTTCCTGACTGAGGACAACTAATGCTATGCCATCGCATGTCAAAGATTATTTATGTCCGAAGTTTGTCCCACTTCCAATAATAGCATCCGATACAGGTCAGGGTCCCAATCTTGCAAATGAACACGTCTAATATTTACGACTAAAAACCCTAACGTGAATGGGGGAAGTCCACATACACGGAGACAAAACATTGTGAGATGGAACACAATGTGTGGATGGAACACAACGACTGACAATTTACAATGCAGCCATAAATAAAAATAATCCTGTCTTATCTGTGGTCAATCTTTTTTTTTTCTGACAACATGTCCATTCTCCTACCTCTCGTTGTTTTCAAGACACTTGTCCAAGCTTAGGTTATATCTAAAGGTTTACTCGACACACAATAAGAGAAACCTGTTAAATGTGAGATATACTGCTTAAATGTGCGATTTTTTTAGTCTTTTAATGAAAGGGGGGATAAAAAAGCTAGTTGGATTAAACAATATATATGTGTGTATACTAGGCCATAGGTTGATGCCCATTAGAGCTGGTCAATGTCAGTTCTAATGCCGCTTTTGTAGTTAAGATTTGATTCGAGGGTCCTGGACTATAATGAACACTGGCTACAGCATCCATTTAAAAGACATTCACTTAAATGGCAAATTATCCAGGCTGAGTCAATAGTTGCCATGGTGCGAAACCATTCTTGCAATGGTTTATCTGGGGGGGCTGCTATGTGGAATGGACATTTTAGTACAAATTGAAGGCGAAATTTTATTTATCGGTCAAGTCAATGGGCCTTTTGCACCATTTCTGGCCCTTAGGTATCAAGATAGATTGGATGGTCCACACAGTTGTAGAACTACTCTAAAATGTCAGACGCTTGTAACGGCCAACATCTCATTCTCCCGTCTATGAGCAAACAACATTGGGGTGGAAAAAAATGTCACAACGATCAGAAAGAGTTGGAGGTGCGATTGCTCTACTTTCCACTTGTGTGAGAGTTCTTTGTTGTGTGAAATACAGAAGGAGTCACATGATAGCATAACAGCTGCTTGCATCTGGTGTAATGAGCAGAAACCTTGATCTACACAAAGTGTGCATGTCAAAGATTGCTTTGAATTATACATTATGTGACACAGTAAAAATTGATGGCAAATTCACATGAAGTTAAGCGTGATATCATTTTGATCAAGTCACCCCATATGGTGTCCTTGAAGAGAAATGCCTTGATAATTGGCACTGACACATGTTGTGAAGGCTTTTTTAAAAATGTTTTTGGGAAGCCTCCAACAACATCCTGCTGACAGCAACAGAACAACAAAAGAATGAGCAGTAAAAAAAAGAAATACTTCCAGGAAAGAAAAGAAAAAGCTCTTTCCGGACCAGATACCAAGAACTACAGATAAAATACAGTGGAAAATATAACTGTGTTTATAATAACTACAGCTATGAACCATCAAATGTTCAATTCATGTTCAATTACAACTTACTTGCAAGTCAAAGGAATAAACTCTGACTAATGCATTTCTGATCAATCATTGAAGTCTGCAAAAGGCAGATTTTGCACATTTAGTTTTAGATATTTAATTAATATAACAAAAGTAAACCTTTTTTCACGTAAGAATTGCAGAAGATTTAACTGTTTGTTATTCCAGTTGATAAGTAATAGCCTGGGATTACTGAGGCAGACTTGGTGCCGCTCACAGCGGTCTAGCTTTCACATATCAGTAGATGTTGGCCAACTAACGCTGGTTATCCTCCCTGTTTACAGGCCTAACATTGATTGCTGTCCCAGTGTGTCGACAGCTTCTCTCTGAGAGGATCACTGCTCTTAATCCTCCATCCTTGCACACATTTCTAAAACACACCTTGGATGAAGTCCTTAACTGGCTGTGGGGAGAATACGGTAAACAATTAAAAGATTAAAAGGCCCTAGAGGGGGGAACTCATTCGTGTCTATGATGCTTCAATCTGCACTTGCAATCAAGCTATTTTCATGTTTTGCTTCCAGTTATAACCATCCTATAAGTGGTCATTGTATTTTTTTATTCGCTTTATTGTATACCTTCCTTCTGGGAATAAAAAAAAATCAAAATCAATCAATGCCACTAATCCCTTGGTTGGATTTTGAATGGTTAAACAAGGGCACAGTAGCTGTTTACAGTAGAATTGAAAACAAGGGATGCTGATCTGTAGGCATATTCGATTCTACTGCAGTGGTCATCTGAAGCGAAATCATTGCCAGGTTTGTTGAGAGCCTCATTAGACCGCCTCGCGCTGATTACTCATGCACAGTTAGGTCAGTGCAGTCGGATGATAATGATGCATAAACAGAAAGCACACATTTTAGTCTCAATCTTAATTTGAGCATACTATTTATAAATCCACTCAGCTCTAGGGAAACTGCTTTGTCAGGGCCAAGTACACACAATGGCATTAGTGTTGGATGCTCATTAAGATAACAGGCTATCTGCAAGATGGGATCCGACTGACAATAAGATACGCTGAAGTTGCATGAGGCATCAGGCAGGAGAATGAGGGCGAGGGCGGGGGGGTACATGACACCACCAGTCAGTCGTAAGCCGGCCTTACCGCAAAATGAGTAAATCGTGACAGGTAAAGTCGGCCAAACATTCTTATTGACTGACACAGCAGGAGGATAATCTTGAGATATTTAGGCACGTGTGGGACAAAATCTATGGCGATGGCGAGACAGAACGACAGGTTCCTTCAACACACGGTGGTATCGACTGACGTACGCTCGTCTATGTATAAACGGCATTCTAATGAGTTTCTTACCCCGTAGAGGAGATTTCATGGCGGCTTCCACCATTCCCACCAGAAGCTGAAGGCTCTTGGGGTCTTGGGCCAGCCCGGAGGCAAACGCGGCCAGTGCGTCGGCATGGCGGCCAAGGTACTGAAGGGCAACACCCTGTCGGAAGTATGCCTGTTGAAACACAAAAAAGAAAAAAAATAAACTTTTCAGTCTTATAAACATGTATTTTAACCGACACAATTAATTTTTTAAATATCCAACACTGTATTTGCTGTTAATGAGTTAAAATTCAACATAAATGTAAGAGTTCCGCCCAGGTTACCTGCCTTTTTCCACCTAGTAGACTGGCACACACCTGTAAAGGTTCTATAATAAATAATATGTATATAAGAGAAAAAGGAGAATGCCACAGGCCTCATAAATATTGCTTTGTTTTGAAAATTGGGATGAAGTGATAATATTTGTTTTTTGGGGTTGTTTTTTTTTTCTTTTTACTGCAGTGGTGTGTCAGTCAATATATGCGGATATTTGATTTGGTTCTTGAATCAGACAGAAATTGCATTTCTCATTTATTCACTGTTGACAGAATAATAATTCAGGAGCACATAAAATTCTTGGCGGTGTACATTTTTCTTGTGATAGTCAAAGTCTAGCTCATGATGGAAAAACTTCCCTTTGTTTCCATGACAATTGTATCGGTTAGATCAAAAAAATGAATGTCGTGTAATTAGTTTACTTTATGATCTTGTTCATCAAAATAATAAGCCCGACTCCCACCTTTGCTTTGAAATATATCACAGTTTTATGAGAAAAGCGAGGCGTGACATTTTCACGGCATATTGCAACTGGATTTGCTGTTCATTTTGTGGAAAATTGTCCATCTTGAACATAAAGTATTGCTGACTTTTGAAGGATCGTGTTGCTTCATTAACTTAACAGAAGAAAGTAAAAAATGCCCTTGGCCAAGTCAGTGGTTCGTTATTCGAGGTTCTGATCGAGCTTAACAACAGTAGCACACAGAAACTGATCTCCATCCAGCTCTATGTTTTCAAGCCAAACCACAAAATCCCACCAAAAGCCAGCACACTCTTGCTGTAAAAAATGCTGTAAGTAAATAGTTACAACAGGCAAGCATGAAGAAGCTGAGGGATGGGCTGTCTACCTCGATCTAACAAGCTAACAATTCATCACATTGCGAGCTCCAAACTGTCCTGTTCTGGGTGATTTTAAGATATCAGAGTCTGCATTTGCCGACATTGGACTGGTCAACCATGTGGGCGTACTAATGAATGAATCCACTACAAAAGTGACACATGGGCTAATTTGCTATTAGAATCGGGAGCATTTTCCATTCATCTTTACAAGCCACTATGTTAAGAAGTTAGAAAAACAGAGAGTGAAAGGGGCCAAAGGATTAACACAAATGAGACATGACATTGAATTTATAGAGAGCAGTAATTATTTAATTTTCAAGCCGTTCACCTCCCTCATCTCCCGCTGCCCACTGACAACCAGTTTCTTCATGACTCTTGCCCTCCTCCACTTGCATTACAACTCCATTTAAAATGGCAAGACAATAACAACATGATTCAGAGCATTAATCTTTGTCCAAACACAATTATTATATGGTGGAAGCACCAGACAGAGTATTCGTTCAATAATAATTGAATCTGGTTGCAGTGGAGTTTGGCCAGGACACACTAGTGAGAGTAGAAAGGCCAACAAATATTCCGCCCAGGGGAACAAAAGACATTTAAATGCACTTCCCTCTTTGATTAGATTTAGCCAACAATATGCGCTCTAAAAGGTATTTGCCTTTATTCTCTCAAGCAGCGTTTCTTGACTGGGAGGGGGAAAAAAAGGATATATAAAATGAGATTTGCTTCCCTCCAAAAAAAAAAAATGGCATCTTTTTCATTTACTGTGTATATTCCATTACAGACAGTTAAAAAGGATTCAGAAAGACAAGAGTATATTAATATATTGCAAACACAAGTATAAGAACGAATGCATAAGTGAAACAGAGCCGCAAATATGACAGAATCAATGTGCCGTGTAAAATTTGCTTTTTCTTTCATTAATCTCCCACTGCTTTCGCAGCATATCATGCAGTTGCACTCCCACGCGGGCACTCATGCGCACACACACAATACACAGTAACTTCAACTTCTGTATAATCCAACAAGTTAATTCAAGCAGCGTTTCCCATTAAACACAGATTGCTTTGAATTCCTTTTCATTATATACATGAATACTAATCTAAGGATACTGAAGAAAAGGGCAAAGTGAAAGCGTCACACACAAATGAAAGACAAGAAAAAGGTAATTTTCTACTGCAGAGGTCTTTCCTGGGGCTCCAAACCAAAAATGATTTAATGAGAGACACTATTTGTACTTAAAATGGTCCAAAAAAAACATCTGAAGCCGATGAAACGTTGTTGAAAAAATGTTGAATACATTTGCAATTAAAAAAACACCAAAAAAAACAACAATGCAAGGAACTAAGACTTGGATGTTGAAGTTTGTTATGCTTCACCTCGTACCCTTTGCTGCTTCCTCCACATTGTCCCCGTTCTGGCACACTTTGAATTTACCTCACAAGTGGCCTTCCAGTAAATGTTACAGCCATCTGGCAACTACTCTAGCTTCCTTTAGGGGGAGAAAAATCACCTAAATAGTAGAAAATCTGCAAAAAAATACCAGCCTCAGATTGGTCATGTTTTTGCAATCAGGGATATAAAAGAAAATGGGGGAAATCCATATATTAGCCTTGCACAACCTTCTTTTAAATTCATGCTTAACAGGATCTTTTCTATAAACACAGCAGCTTGAAGGTGTTTGTACGGCGATTATCGTAGCGAGCTCTTGGCCAGACGCAAAAGCGGCGGCATAGCTAGAAAAAAAAGCTTTGCCCTTTGAACAGTGCGATTCAGGTCCTCCAGTCAAAAACAATCTCCCCAAAGTGGATGCAAATTTAGCCAACGCTTCTCTGAGGACTCAATCCCCATGGATTATATGGGCCCCCTTAAAATGTCAAGCATATGTTGTGCATTTTGTTCAGTTTAACATCCACAATATAAACCTCTTGATAATGCAGGAAATCTACATGCTGAAAGGTAAACTGTCCTTCCTAGATGTCTTGCCATGATTGCCATGACGTATGGATCTAAGTTTGTCATGTCACCTATGGGTAAAATTCATGAATACTAATGCTCATGTGTTCATAAGTGAGAAGAGAGAGAGAGGATAAAGGCTTTTCTTACTTCCCAAGTCTTTTAATATTTTATGAATGCTTGTTTGATGTACTTTTAAATATTCATGTCTTTATGCTTAGGAGGAAGAGAAAAATGATGCAAAAAGAAAAGTAATTCACTCTGCTACACATTGTGGGGTGGGTACCCATCATAATTTGTGCATATCTACTCGGGGTTAAAAAAATATTGCAGTCACATATGCTATCATTCCATTTTACGACGCACAATTAAGCACGGATAAGGTTTTTTTTTTTGTGACAGAACTGTTGTTCACAATAAAAGCCACAGTTAGAGAAGCTAAAGAAAAAGATTAAGTTTTAGGAGCTTTGTGCTAGACAAGCTGTTAGAGTAGTGGTTCTTAAACTTGGGTTGGATCGGACCCTAGGGGTTCGGTGAGTGGGTCTCAGGGGTTCAGTGGAGCCTCTGCAGCATAGGTCAAGACACATCGACTCATCATCTCTATTTGCCATTCAATGCCCTGCTTGACCATCACTGGCTGCAAATGATCATGTGATATTGCTTGGCCAATCAGTACTGTGAGGAATCTTGAATTTGAAAAAAAATCACATTTCATTTCACACTAAAGTAGCGTTCGTTATATACACATGTACACACACATACTACATTAATGTCTAGCGCTTGAGGGCTCAATTACAACACAGAGTGAGCAAGAAAAGTCCACAATGATTTTACTGATGTACCTTAGCTGCCCAACACACATCAATCCAATACACATTTAAGGTAAACCATTGAATTAATGCGGTAAACAAAATGTCAACTGCTTCATTTAATAACAATTAAAAACATGACAAATTAGCTCGGAGTTAACTGTGATTCCTGCTTTGAGCCTCCTGCTATTCAACTTGACCGAATGAAAGCCACAATTGAGCCAGCTAGGTCACACTTAAATCCAGTTCTGCAGCCAAATGGGAGCCTTTGTATTCATTCGCCTTCCTGCAAGTACTGATCTCTTTCCCAAAAGAGTATAGGTCTGTGGTCAGACTTAGGAAGCCCCTTTTTTTCCGAGCCAAAACTGAAACTTTCATCGCTGTGCTCTAATGGTGCATATGCGAGCCAACATATAAATCCCCAGGCACCATGCAGATATACTTTCGAAAGAATGTGACCAGCATAAGGATTTTTATGGGCGCACGTTAAATGGACGGTTAAGGGAATCTGGGTCAATATTTTGGCTCAGATTTTCAGTTACCTGGGCCAATTTTTCCAGAATCAGATAAGTGTTTGGAATAAAAAATAATGACAAACTGTGGGGGGAATTAAAAAAAAAAAAACTGTCATATACACTGTCATCTGGGGATGTATGTCTGAGACAAAATGGATTTTATGTTCCAACATTAAGGTGCATGTAAAACACTTATGCACATCAAATTGAGGCACCTTACAATCTGTAGGTAGACACCATAAAATATTTATGATCCACTGATGTATTCTTCCTCCCAGAGGGAGTTGTCCAGGCTGTTGATTGCAGTTCCATTCATGGCCCTTAATGAGCCCATTAGATTCGACGGCTTTAATGGGGGCAAATTAAACCGATCATTCTTTGTGGAGCTGGCAATTAAAGGGTAAATGTTTCATTATCCAGTGAAGAGGTGACAAAAAGAGTCAGGAAGAAGCCAAGATTCCTACAAGAGATTTGAGTCCCAGAGACATATACGTGAATTCTCAAGGCGGCCAGGCATCGATTATCGAGCTGACATCAAACTGGCAGTTGGTGCAGGACTTCAGATTGGAAAAGGTCACAGTTACACATGTGAAGTCTAGGCTCATCATTGTGTATTCACTGTGCCTCTACCAGGTGGCTCCCGGGACAGTTCTCCAAAAACAATTACCAAATACCAAACATTTGCAGAAGGTCAAGGATGGGATTGCTAAGGTGTCACTTAGTGCAAGTGCATTTAGACAAGTCAATGTGGAAAAAGAAGGTAAAAAAAATGAAATGACTCTTTAATCACAGATGAAAAGTCCCAATAGTAACATGGTGTACGGCCATTCAGTGAAACTAGGTCACAATCTATAGTTTGGTAGAACATTTTCAATTATATTTTCGCCACTATAACAGAGGATTAAGCACAAGAAATACACAAAAAAAGATGAAGGACAGAACAATAGTTCTAACATTAATTTCAAAGTCAAAAACCAAAAAACAGCAGATTTATAGCGTGATTGGTCAGACAAATGCCAATAGTGTACTTGCATTCTTATTAACATCTTAAGAGTTTGGGGTCTGAGACTTGGGGGTCAAAGAGCTAAACAGATTTCCCCGGCCCTTTAAAATTGTTCTGTGGTTACGCTCAGCTTGAGCTCTATCCACCAACCCCACTGCTACACGGGCTGGTTATCAGCTAGAGTGGGCATTATTTAAGCAAAAGAGCTTTAATCAGTCAGGGCCAGCTGGTGACCCTGAAAAAGAATAAACTTTAGGCTGAAGCAGAGCTTTCAATCTCAATGAGATTAAAGCGAGAGTTGAAATATTTCATAGAAATTCACAAACCAGGAGTAAAATAAGAAAAAATAAAAAAATAAAAAGATTTACAGCCATCCAAAATCCACCCTTGGCCATAAGCGTAACGATTTCATTTATCTTCAATGTGACGACAGAAAATGCTGCTTGGGCCTCGCACAGTACTCTCCTGGCTTCAGGCAACACATCTTCCATCTTCATTAGCACTGCCTTAATTAGCCTTCCTGGTCAAGTTGAGCATGTCTAAAAAATACCCTCTTCTACGTAAACACTCAATGGAAACACATGATCTCAACATGCAAACTCTTGAACCATTAGGCATTGAGATTGATAGTCATGCCTTACTGACCCCCTTCCCTACATTCTCTAAAAGCAGGACACTAAATAACCATCAGAAAATTATGAAAGATTATAAATGTCTGCATTCCAATATACAGTATACTATTAATATCAGTGATTCAATGTTTCCATTTTGACTGATATTTCTAGCTAAATTAGAAGAATACGGTTTAAAATGCTGCATAAGTATTTTAGAAATAGATACACACAATGGGTCAAATTGAAAGAATGAGATCTGAAGGAAGAAGGAAAAGATGAATCTAACACCAAAGCACAGCTCATGATAGTGACACGCCTATTTTTATTGGATCCTCATTGAGGACTGTACTTGTATTCTGCCATCAAGATTATTTGACTTATTTATCAATACACAAATCTCATTCTTATCTGCCAGTACCAGCAGCCATCCTTTTATACTGAGGTTGGAGCACCACACCTTGTATAAGCTTGTGAATACTGACACCTCCCAAGACAGGGCAGGATAAATGCCCTTTAATACACAACAAACGCAATGGGGGTTAATATTTCGCAAATTCCCTCACCAACTGACTGCTATATGAAGTCAATGCTGCACCAGTTTAAGTGCGCAATGAATCCAACGCAGACAGGCGCTTCTACTTATCATATATATGACACGCTCCGGTACTTTGGCCCGCAAGGGAAATATCTCAACCAGAAGCAAAAAGTACAATAATTGCGGAGTAGTGTTGAATTTCCTTATTAATGATACCAGTGCTGAAAGCCTCTAGAACCCAGGCGAGAATTATTGGTCACTTGGGTCTTTTGCTGGGCTCTACAGGAGTGCATGCTTTACCATTTTAACCGTTGCATACTTTAATGATCAGCGGCCATGTAAGATTCAGCAACAGGTAGCATTTTTGATTGTAATCATGATCATCAAGTCAAGTAAGAAAGTTAATTGGTAGAGATCTACAGTGGGGAGTTGCTGGCCACTGATAATACTGACTGCTTGTTTAGCACATCTGTACAGGCTCGGTGTTAGCTCATTAAAGAGCGAGTTCCCTCAGCGTTCTTTGGCCATCGCCGTGCTTCATTAATTGTATCCGCCTTCTAATGAAGTTGGCTGTAATATTTTGGCTTTGATATTGAGCTGCACACTTGTGGCTCGAGTCAATGACCTGTCGAGTCATAACAGGGAGTTAATGTCCACTTACCGTCCAGTGAATGTTAATTTGTAAAACAATAGCAATCATGATACATAAAACAGCAATGCATTATACATTTGTTGTCAGTAATCAAGGAGTTGGTGTATTTTTACATCTGACATCACTTTTTTTCTCTCTTTTCTTGAGACAGAACATTACGACTGTCTCGACTAGATGTCATAAGAAGAAGCAGGACAGAAGGAAGAATAACATCTCAACAGAAAACCCAGGGGGCCAGGGGCACAAGTGTAGAAAATTGAGACTCTTGCTAGGTTAAGACAAGAGAGAAGTGAAAGCGACTCTCTTTTAATACTACACAAAATCTGACAATTGCTGGTGATGGGTTTATTCTTAGATGCGGGCAAGGATGATCCAGATAAGCAAGACTGTTTGCTTTGTTAAAAGTAATTAATCACAGGGGCCACAGAGGAACGATGCCGTTGAGAGACACAAAGCTAAACTGTACAGTTTGTGTGGATAAGCATGTGAATGAAAGTACTGACATAAGACAGCATTCTGCACTCATCTTGACTGACATACACATTTTATGTTCACACATATTGACAAAAGGGGGAAAGAACACTGTAGACATGTCCTGAAAATGAATGTGTCATAACCATTCATGGCAGGTGTCATGTCATGATTATGACAATTTTAGGACAGTGCTCAGATAAGCATTCTGATAGTGTAACCAATTCTTGTTGCCCCATTTCTGAAAATGTCTCTGAAAGTGCGACATTCTGTATTTCGCAGAATTGACATGTCCCATCGGTGGGAACATACAGTACATACATATTTACGGAATGCCGCCTGCCCGTTTTCCCACCATGGCTTGGGAGCTATTTTCCTTCATTATCATTTCATCATGGTTCATGGAGGAAGATAAGCACATCTTTCCTTGTAATAACCACCACAAGTTAAATGTCTTGTTGACCCCATGTAGGTGGTTATAGCTGATGTGTCCAAATGAAAATACATTAGAAGTTCATCTGAAATCATTAAAAACTGCAAAATGAAACCAAAAATGAATGGATGAATTATAGTTTTGAGTCAAATTTTAATTTACTGGCCGATCCGATAAATTCATTAGTGTCGTCCAAGATTGTGTGACCTAAAATCAACTTTTTAACTTAATGAAGCGAATGGATATGATAACTAGCACAGTGATAACAGTCCAAGCACACAGCTGATTAATAACAGTGAACACACAAGGACACACATTTAAGGGGACTCTAGAGTTCCCATAGAAGCTGGGGTCTTAAGAGAATATACTGCATTGAGTTATGGGCAAATTGGATGTGAAACTATGAGCAAGGTTAAAATAGAAAAAAAATGTAAAAAAGCCAAAGACAAGGGTGGGGAATAAGAATAGTATGGATACTCTGAGGTGTCGAATTTCTCTCCCTAAGCAAGAGAGTTAGCAAGGCGGCAGCTGCAGTAGAAAGATGGTCCTGCTTAGAGAAAGCTTTCATTGAAGTGGCGACTGAGCAGCCGCAGGCACTGACACTAATAGCAACAGAAGCTGAGGACCTCTCCATGTCAGGGAATGCACCAAAAAGAATACTAAACCCTTATTTGGTGCTAATGGTTACTCTGGGCAAGGAGAGGGAAAATATTTTGCAAATGGTCATGGACAAAATGTGTCTATGGTCCTTACAAAGAAACTATTCTTCACGTTGAGTTGTAAACAGCATGTTGTCATTTTTTTTGTCCTTATCTTGTTATCAAATGGCATATACATTTTAGTGAAATTATTGCCTATACGCAAAAAGATGACCCAGAATGTTATCCTAATTGAATTATCAGGTCATTATCATCTTTCTTCATTTTGGGGGAGCAGAAAAAAAATAACGTCAATTTGATCAACTAAAAATAGGTGGATGAAATGTCGAAAGAAGAAAATAACTCGTTTTCTTTGTTGTAGGAGGCGACTTTTATGCTTTTAACTTGTCAAATGATGAAACATACATACACCGGGTGTACTTTTGTACATTCAGGCATCCTAGCAGTTTCCTTCAAGTGCTCAGATTTGAAGTTAACAGAATAATGCACGAAGGGAAAATGTCACTTTTTCAGCATATAACTGAGAATAAAAAAGTACTTACTTGAGGGTTGGATTAATGCGCACAAAAAGAAAGAAATTTTACCCTATAGCGAATGCTGAATTTAGAAACTATGTCAAACAGAGATCAACTATAACCATGACAGTCTGTAAAATGAGACTCAATGGCTGTCTATATAAACGCTATATAGTTTACAGAAATTTAAAAACACAAAAATAAGGTAAGAACAAATCAGTAGATCCACATAGTGTTAAAAAGAAATACTACTAACTACACAAGAGGTTTATGTATTGAAGGCTTGTGAAAATACCATATTGCAGGGCTCTCCTTTGAGGCTGTCCAAGGAGTGATGACCCCCATCAATATAGACAACCCCACCAGCATCATTCACTGAGCCAATTGCCCTGAGGTGCCCACGCAAACCCCCCCACACACAGGCAAGCGTAGGGCGGTTCACTCTCATACCTTATCATTACTGAGAATCTATTACACAACAACACTACAGCCGATGGAGAACATTAAATCATGCTTACTATGATAATTACAAAATATGAGCATAAGATGGCTAGATCTCATGTAACATTTGTCTACCTGAAGCCTCAAGTGCATCTTGATCTTCGTCTCCAACTAAGTTCAAGGATGTATATTTTTCATCATATTCATCATTCCTCTCTGCTCAAGTAGCTCTATATGCTGAATATATCCCAACTAGTCCCCCAATAGTATTCTGCCTGCATCATTTATCATATTGCGGCACTATGATAGCATCCTGCACTCAGCCTAAACTTCCCGAACTGATTTAATATACAAACTTTCTCATAGCAACCAGTGATGCTTATTACGCTAGCCTCTTTTCCAAGTGTTTTCCTCTCTTGGGTACGAGGGGGGGAAAAACCCTTCAAAAGGTATGACTCTTCATTCAATGCTACTGGATTAAGTATCCTATTTTAAAATAGCTTCAGTTGTTCTTCCCTACTGAGTCTGCAGTTGAAGAAAGCATTGGAGAATACAGAGAGGATTTCATTCAACCTGGAGTGCCTCATGTATCCCAAAGGGAGTTTATTTGCCTCTGTCAGGGTCCTGAAAGCTAAACAAGCCCAAAGGTAAAGGCCAAAGAGCCACTCATCTACTGTGCAAACATGGTTAATGGCACCCCATTGTAGAGGTTTTTTATGAAGATAGCAAGACTGAGTCAAGCCCTCTCTGACAGTGTTTTGTTGGAGGGAAAAAACAAGGTTGTGGTAAAATGACTCCCTAATGCTGCAAACTTTGGTACTTATCCTAGATTTTTTTTACTTGAAAGCAAAGTCTGCAGGGTAGCCCTTTAAAATACAATCATCACTTAAATAAAGAATCTCTTACCCAACACTTAATGCATGTCAAGAGGCAAAAAAATAGTCTTTAAGTATGTGTGATTCTTTGATTAGGGCGGCATACGTAAGGTGTCATCCTCTCGTCTTATTAAGGGCGGTTTCCTGGGGAGACTACAGTCATTACCCAGCCAGCACATCAAAACACCTTTTGGACTTTAGGCCCCATTCAATGGGCTGTTCCAAATGTCATCCATCCACCTTAAATGGCAATTAAAAACTCATTCTTCTTTAGTTGATGATTTAATAGGCTTCCTATTCTAAAACTAAAACATGCCAGGTACTGTCACAATCCACTTATAATGTTATATTCCCATAAAGAATAATTGATTAGATATCTGCAGGTATTATATTATAAACTAATAATGTGAGTGCCAATGCGTTAATAATCAAATTGAAATCATATCAAATATAGCATTATTTAAAAAGTCCAAGAAAACAAGGGATCCATCCAACTTTGCACCCATGCAACAATTGATGGCACAAAACAAAATTTTCAAGTTACAAAAGCCAAAACCAATGACGACAAGGCTAACATCACTTTAATGTCAAGGTCGAAATGTATTAAACAAAACCAGGGCAAATTCTCCACTGTCTGTCGACTATTCACCTTTGCAAAGCCCAATTAATAAACCACTATCTATGTATTCATGTCACAATGGCAGCTGCCATGTCCTCTGAAACCAGGCCCCCCGCACCCCCCTGCCCTTCTCCGTCTACCGAGAGATGACTACAACGGGTGCTCAGTGTTTATGTCACCTCTTAATTGCATTTCCTTCCCACATGGTCGAGGTATGCCTTTGTAAAGACACCTCAAGGAAGAAAAAGAAGGTCAGGCTGCCAATTTGGAGCTGGCAGTTTAGAGTCGTTTCGCTTGAGAAGAGAACGAAGACCCGTTTCTCATCTATGGAACCAACTGAAAACAAAAGAGATAAGTGAAAGGAGAAGACAATGAGGAAGACAAATCTCCCTCCCCTCTATCTGTCTTGAGACAACATAAATGGAGAGAATTTAGAAGGATAATTATATGTACCACCAATTTTTCCTCATTTAATGCCCATTTAAAATGGTGCCGTTGACTTTCTATAATGAATTATACTTGTTTCATTTGAAAAACACAAAGTTAGTCTTGAAAATATACCAAGCCATATGTCACTATGCAATTACATCTATTGTAGTCTGCATAATTTAAATAAAATGCTCAAGGACGGAAAAAAACTGAGTGGTTATAAAAATAAGGCTGGCTAAATTGATATGGACTTCTTTCCAATTCAATTCTTGAGAAAAAGTGTTGAAGAGGAGAAAACAGTTGATCGAACAGGCATCAAAGAAGATACCCTGATGCCTGCTTCAGATTCCATGAACAAATATGCAATCAAATTTAAGACTAAACTGAAATAAATGTAGAAGAACAGGTAAAGCAGGAATGATAGACCAAAAAAAGTACCACGGGTACGCTTATACAGTCTTATGACAGTTAGTTTTTAAACAAATTCAAGATATATGCACCCTAGTTGTTCCCATTTTGTCTGGTTGACCTGAACAGATAGAAAAGAGCCCATGAACTCAAGACTTTTCATCCTTTTCCACTTGTGAATAATTTCCATTAGGCCATGTTGGAGTGTGGGGAGATGAGGCAGAGGGGAGGCCAGAAACAGAATGAAGGGATAAGGAGGCAAAGGGAGGGTAGAGGCAGCTGGCTCGGGAATGCACACATGAAGGAGGCATGAGATCAGGCCAATCTTTCACCGGTGCACTCGGTTTGAGCCTTGCTTTGAATATGCCATGCATCATAAAATTAAACAAAAAAGAAAACTTCCTTGAGAAAAATTTGGGTCCAAAAACTGCATACAAAGGAAAAAATAACCTCATTTCTGACCTCTCAAGGGGGCATGACTTGGACAAGGACCAGGGCTATTTTAAAAAGCAGGCAGTATAATCTTTGTCGATCCCCTTATTTACATTCCAGTGTGTCTGGGTCAAAGTCAGTCTCTCTCTCTGTCTCTATGGCTGCCTGTCGGTCAAAATTCAGAGTGTCACAACACTCAGTCGGGACGACATGGCAGGATCGGTCAAGAGTTCTTCACGGGTCAACAGCTGGGTCGCTCCCAAGGAGACGTGACGCTGCTGTTTATGGAAAATAATATGGCGCCAGTCAACCATGAAGGTCTGGCTGTACTAATGAATTATATTTATCACAGTATGTATAGCTGCATTAAACAAGGTGGAGCTGGCAAGTTAATTGCAAATTGATACGATCTTGTTTTGCGAGGCAGAGAATAAGTGGCGGTCAGACGAAGGGGGTAGAAAGGTTTCGCACCCATCAATCCAGTGGTCTCACACACACAGGCGTACACAGGCACATATGTTTCATGCAGTTTCTGTCATAGCCTTCACCCTCCAATCTTGACCTTACATCCATTTAATCTACAAACTCAAATGTTAGTGGTTTCCAGCATCTTTGGCAATTATAGCTATACATTAATCACAGTTTAGAGAAAATCCTACTTTGGGTGATGCTGGAATATTCAATCTGTTGGAAGCAGATGTGAGTAAGGCTTTTCTAAGCGTGTTGTTCTAAAAGAGCTGAACGTAGAAAAAATAAACACCCTCGCATAAACCGACACACTTCAAAAGAAACCTGAGTCTTGGCCATCCAGGCGGAAGTGGCCAGATAGTCTCTAGGTAGGCCCTGAGGGACTCCGAAGCTAAGCCGCAACGCCTCATGTTTTCCATTTGTCCCCAATTGGAAAAACATGAAAATAAAAATTAATTTTGAGGAAATAAAATGGTTCACTGAGAGGGAAAAGTACACAGCAGTAAAACGGCAAGAGATCATTAAGCCTCAAATGACCTAGTACAGACTTTCGACAAATCTGAAAATTAGTAGCATCAAACGAATGAACATCTTCCCTTACTTTGCTGCCTTATGGACTCATTCCTCCCATGCAGGGTTTCCATCCTTCTTGAAGAGAAGCAAGCTTTCAAAACCGATTCATTTTGATGATGCTGACTGTCTCCAAGGAGCAATTAGAACTGCCCTGTCAAACACCGCATGACTCCAAAGTACCAGTTCACTGCCTGAGAGGCCCACATGTACCCCCATGAAAGCCTTATTTCCACCCGGGAGAATCTTCCAACAGCAACATTTGAACTCCAATGTACAATACCAAAACACACACACAAGGTCACTCATGAAAATTGCAGAGTCAAAAGTAGGCTCTACCTCGATCCCTGTTCATTTTCACCTCAGGTTCCGACCTCACAACAATTCCAGACACTCATTTTACAGACAACCTCTGGTCTACTTCCCCAGTCGGACACCCATATTGGAAAAAGATGAATGGTGGCTCGGTTCCCTATGGCCACAATGCTTTTTTGGAAGCTCTTCACACCATCACCTCTGTGAGTGTTTGGTGGTGTGCTCATAACATAGCCTTCAACATTAATTAATAAGCCCTGAGGTAAGAATAGAGCACATGGCTTGCTCACAGCCCCCGCTCTCTGTAGGTGATTGGTGATAAATGCCAAGCAGCACATCCTACACGCTTATCACCGGGTGGCAAACACTGAGACCTCTAACAACATTCAATTACACACACACACTGGACTCAAATGTTATCATTAGCTGAGTATGATTGAATACCATCTGAATCAAATTGACTCGGTTTGGGCATGGATCATGACCTAAACGGTTAGAAGGCTACATTTATAGTTTATTTAATTTCATTTTGCTGCATCAATGAGTGTAGTTGATGATGAAGACAGGTCCTGCCGAATCTGAATATTTTCTGAATAGTAGACAACGGCAAATGAATGGACTGTGAGCACTTTAGATGAAAAGTTACGACCTGAGACAATTGCTCAGTATTTTATTGTAGCTAAAAAAGGTTTACTAGGGTATGTACTCCATGTAATATTTGTATTGTATATGCATAAAATCAACAATAAACTATGATTGAAGCTCTATTGGCTGATGTACAGTGAAAGGAAGGTAATATCTTTACTCTTTGAGTTATTGGCTCCTCTAAACCATTTTAATACTAATAAATGTGACACCATTTTGACAGAGCATTTATGCAAACCGACCCTCAAATCTTCCTTGGTGTTTTTTATACCCATCAAACGCTTTGAAATTGTTGATTTGATGGGAGTTTAATTGAATGAGTCACAGAAAAACGGTGAAGCCTGAGCCAAGCAGTATGCTGCCAAAAACACGGAGCATCTTTTACCACCATGAAGTGTGCATGTGTCTGCTTTGGGGGATTATCAGTAAATACGCAGGGCAGTTGAAGATTTATAACGAGTACTTGAGGGTGCAAATATAGCCCCTGAGTGGTGGATTTCAATCAGATGGAGCAGTTTGCAAGCACAGCACATTCTTCAACTCCTGCTCTGCATAGCGCTGTCTAGGCTATGTCCTCCTGCTGTATTAGCGTGATGTATGACCCAAACACAACGTTACGCCACAGCACACACCCACCGATAACCACACTTCTCTGTATACCCTCTGCAGCTTTTTCATTCCACCTGTCACACAGTTATTCATCTCTCCTGCTCTGAGCTCCTCCCCCCTCACACTTGTTTTATCTCCTCAGCCACCCCTGCCTTATTGTATCCATCGCCTCACTTTGTCTTAACCGGTATTACTGTGTGTTTTCCTCACACCGGCAAGCCAAAGATATTCTTTTGTTTCTACTATATGTCAACCAGGATTTTAACCAGCACAATAAAATTGTGGAGAATAGAAAATTCTGTCTAAATACAAGCAGTCAAGCATGTGATTTTGATGTATATAGTTTAGGCCTGCTGAGAAAAGAGCCAAAGGTTAAATGCAATGTAAAAAAAAAATGGGGGTAGGGTTGTATAATAGTCATTTTGTGTGAGCATGCTCCTGTTATTTTGACATAATTTCATCTTATTACTATTTATAAAAGACCAAGAGGTCTTGCTGCTGTTGCAACTGGATGTAAAAGAGGGAAATAAAAGGGTTTCATTCAAATTCCCACTGGCGCTAGCTTCCTTAATTATCTATGAAAGGTGCCTACAGAAATGCTTAATTGGGTAGCTGCATGTGTGATATTGCCCTCCCTTACTCTTGTCTTGGTGTTATGTTTATTTTCAAAGATGAGGTCATGAATGTTTTTATATTTATGTTGTTTGGGGGGAAAACAGACATTTAGACTTGCACTTAATGGTGTATATGTGTGATCTTGGACTTGTTGTGAATGATTTATGCTCATATTTAGAAATTCTCTCTCATGAGAATGTTTACTGGAGGGATCGCTTCTTAAAATCTCATTTGGAGAAAACAGGTTTTCCTCAGAGTCTTTGATTTTTTGTCAGTGCAAACCCAAATGTGTCTCCCGTACGTCCTTACACTTGTCACATCCCAAACACCTTTTTTTTTGTTCTTATTAACATATCTCAGCTATCAGTGTCACACTTTTAACCACATTGAAGAAGTGATTTAATCAGATGACCTGTGGGCAAATATAATATGAACGCATCACAGCCTTATTAACAGAGTGTGGCGGTTGAGCCACACCTGAGTGCACTGAAAATGGGCCAAACTGAGTTTAATGTTGTGAGGAGTTGAAAGAGTGGGAAAGGGAAGGTGGAGTGCAGCATTTAGACGCGGTAACTAAATTTCATTAATCTATAAACTGATTTAGTGCATCTGATAATATGCTGGCAACACAGCTACAAAGACACTGCTGTTATTATACCAGTCATGGTTCATTGCTATCAGGTTCAACATGGGGCTCACAGAAGAAGAAAGGTACAGCGCTGCACTAGAGAAATGTTAGGATTTGCAAAATGGTATGAGGAAAATTCAAAATTCATAAATGGATTATGAACTGCACACATTGAGTGTATTAAAGTGTTTCTCTTTGTTAGGCTTTAAATAAAACTGTTGAGCCCCAAATATTCAAGTTGTAAACAAATGAATACAGCAAACAACCCAAAAACAACACCATGTGTATGGTTTAGTTTTCAGATTGAGAAGAAAATATTATTTCTTCTGTGAGAACTAAACATAAGTGCCAGAAAAGGGTTGAACACAAACCACCATCTGATCTGAAAAGAAGAGAAGAGGAAACAGCTTCTTGGCTTGTTGACCACGGATGGATCACCAGGTTGGTATTTCTCGAATGTTCAAGCAGAGAATTGGGAAACTCAATGGATTTGAAAATTACGCACTCAAAGCATATGGCTGTGCATGTCTCTGAAGTGCTAGAACAAGAGCACAATTTATGCCTCTGTTTACAAACACAAGCACTTTGTTTTATCTCCCACAGAGGTCAGTTCGAATTGCACGTTAGGCTAAAAACACCAGGAGGAGAAGCACTTTCCTACACTTATCAAAGAGAATTTTACAGTTTCTATTTATGCACTTGCATAATATTCACGGTTCAGTGTACATTGAAAAGTGATGGCGGAGAACATCACAAGACAGAACAATGCCTCACAAAATGGTTAAATGCCTCAAGAGATAATTATTGACACACCAACAAGTTTAAAATCTAACTATAGATTCATGCTAACAAAAAAAGTCATATTTAGACAAATTAACATGGGAATACAGCTAGTTATATGATAAAGATAGACCATTCAAACGCCAGTTCCAACTTTTAAAACGTACTTAACCAGACAAAACTTGAAGGCAAATCATTCGCTAAACTTGCTATTAAGCTCGATCAATATATCAGCTAACTTTCCTACTTATTGCTTCTCATTTTATATGAGACAGCACCAAAAAAACTACTAAGAAACCCTTGAGTGTCAAATGATACTGTGAATCGTCTAAAGTATTGGATGAAATACTCCGACACATTAAAGTATGGATCCAATCTAATTCTAGCCATTTAGATTCAGCAGAAATGTTTACATATAAAATATGTAAGATGTTACAAGTAGATATGCTGTTACATACTCCAGTTTGATCACCATAAATATATGAGTCAAATTATGGTGCTGATCTGCTATGACCGAAGTAGCCAAATCGACAATATGTTGTAACCTTGCACAGTAATGTCATAAAGTTGTGGCAATCCCATCTGCGCAAGACAAATGATACAGCACACGGCTGACATATGGAGACAGGAAAGCACTATACCTGAATGCTTACACCTACAAGCAATTTAGAACCTACATTTCCACTAACCGTCTTTTTTCTGGACCTTGGAGAGATGTCATAACGAAAAGAAAAAAAACAAAGGGCGAACAAAGAAACAAACTCTCGTCACACCAATAAATCATCACATTTGTTATCAAAAAAAATCACCACTTGGCAACAATTTCCGATGACATGAGTGATGGTTTTCTGCTGGCACATAAAAAGACAGGCCACAATATTAAGTCCATTTGAACAATCAAGCAGTATGAAAATCATAATTAGGGTGGAATGTGGTTTTAATTTGTTCCAAATCCCTGTTAGCATACTAGAATGTTTGGCAGGCTTAACAAGATTTATGACAAACTGAAATGAAATAAAATTAATAAATTCAAGCACCAAAAAGCATGATGCCAAGAGATGAATGGAGTATGGGGGAGGCGGGCTTCCTCAGGACAACTCCTCATGCACAACATGGTTTGACTACTCTGAAAAATGAACCAAAGTTTGTGAAACTAAAGCAACATTTGACTATAAAAATCAAGAAATCAAGTTTAACTCTATGTTGACTTCACCTTCAGCAAAATATCAATGACATTGAAATGGTGCAAAGGAATGTCATTGCTTTTCTTTTAGAATAAATTGGCGGTTTATCTATATCGGGAGAATACAGATGAAGACGATGATGCTGCATTTTGAGGAAATTAGGAAGTCAGTGGCCATGCTTTGCAAAGTGTGTGCAAGAATGATAAGCTCAGACCAGGGGAATCCTGAGAAGGCTACCAGGCATTTTGCGAGCAATCTAACCCAGAGGGCAGGCTTAGGCCGCGCCATGTAGTAAAGGACAATAAGCCTCAGCGGAGGAGGATCTCATACACAGCTGCTTCTCTCTAAATAACTTTAGACACGCTTCAGTCCGCTAAAACAGATTATTGCTGTTCATCCTCTATCCACTCTGAATTTTTACACGTGCGAATTCGAGTCTATGGCCTGATAATGAGTTTGCCACACCTCCTCCTTAGCTATCGGGAACCCAGACGCTCCAATGTCTGCCTTTATCCAAAAAAAAAAATCAATTTCCAAAGCTCTGAGATGAGAGTGTAATACTGAATATATTTTGTATTTTGTCCTCTAATCTTGTCCCTCAACATGTCAAATTGTGCTGCCTTAGCCAAATTGTTCGCATGAGTGCTCAAACACGTACACAATCATTGTAGGAAACAGAGACACACAAATGATACAATTTGAAAATAAGGTGAGTGGTTATCACATCTGTAATCGAATGAATAAATGAAAATAAAGTGTTATTTCCACAAGGCTGTTCTTCAAATCCTAAAGAAAACAATCTATACCCCGTCCATTTTGTGGGTCTTTTGTTATTGCTCCCTAAACCTATTCATTATGACCTGGATTACTTTTGTTTTTGATAGAGTAATAACTGCACCGAAGAGAAGAACTATTCTTAGCCCCTCGTTGTCTTGAGTCTGGTCTGCTACTTGCAATCATTTTTTCCATCAAGTTCCTTATCTCCCCTTTTAAACACATCTAGTTGCCCTTTTCAGCACTCCTGTGAAATGTTCCCTTCCTGTAATATGTGCAAGGTTTCATCTAACCTTGTCTCATGACCACCTGTCACAGCATTGGTGGCGGGCTGACGCTAATGCAATTACCAGGTGAGGGGGGTTCAGTCAAACTCTTAACACATCTTAGGAAGTAACATTGGAAGATGAATAAGGGTCAAGGGTTTCTCACAAGTGCTTAGTCAAAGAATGGAGTGAAAACTGCATTTGAAAATGTGTGAAGTATGTCAATTCTAGTGATTTTGTCTTTCTAATAATAACCATTAAGGTGATTCTTTTGCTAGAAAAAATAACAGTCAGGATTTCTGGCTCTTTGGTTAAGAATCCAGTGACCAAGGGACATAATAAAAAAATGGAAAAAAAGAAAGGAAAAACAGTGGTCAGGGAGAAAGAGAAAAACAGACCAGACCGAGTGGAAGAGCATATCAGTGTTAGTGGAAAGAGAATTAGAAGATATAGAAGAGAGCGTGAAGTGGAAAGTGTGAGGGGGAGGAGTGAAATCTACGCTCAGCAGACTTTCTCAGGCTCAATTTCCAGGACAAGATTAGTTTGGAGTGATGGCTTGTAATGGCTACAATAAAAAAAATAAAATAAAAAAAAGGAATCCATTTTGCCAATGGTCCCACCCAAATGTTTTTCTTCTTTGAAAGAATCTTTTCTTGAAACAACAAACATTTTGTTGAAATGGCCACCAAAAGTTATAGACCGCTACAAAAGCACTAAAAAAGCTGTCCCTTAACTGCAAAGCACCCTCAGTAGTTTTAGCGGAGTTGCAATCCTTCCTTATTTCACTCTGCACAGCCTTGCGGTTGCTTTTGCAGCAGATCAGCAAAAATCAAATACCTTTGGTTTGCAGTTTACTACAAGACTTGGTTTATATTGATTTATATGAATCCTAATGAGAAATAATGATCAAAGCAATCCAGAATGTCTGACCTTACCAAGACTAATCAGTTTGATAAAACAATAACACAACATTAGAAAAAGCAGGCATTTTATGCAGCATTCATATGTAAATAACTTCATAGTGTGTTCAAGAAAGTAGAAGATTAAACTAGAAAACCAACAGTGGGTGTTTCTATAATTAAAAAACAGTTACCAACATGTTAGAGCATGTGTGTATGGCATATGAATCAATAAGAAAAATGATTTAGACAAGGAAAACCACTACTAACAGTCTGGATTTCTAATGTTTAAGATGCAGCCTACACTAGAGCCCTACATGCATTTAAAAATGATTAAACATCTACCTAAGGATTTGGTCCAAACTCTTGGTCTAAAAAAAGGACTAAAGCAGTGATAAGGCCAGTGTTGTTTTTGTCTGAGCTGCAGCATTCCCTCACACAATGAACTTCAACTCCACATGAGGAAGTGGGCTCAAGGCAATTTCCTTTTTTGTCCAGAAAAGACTGTTTTGATTGGCAGGAGGCTCTATGATCTTTCCCCGTTGACCTCTGTCTAAGTAGAGTGTGCACAACTGTCCAGATCTTGCTGTTACCAACAACTTCTTCAAGGTATTGTTAACTTTTTGCTGTGTATTAATCAATATTTGTCCAAAAAATGCTGTATGGAATTACAAAAAATTTGTAAATGTTTGACCAATTCGGTCAGGATTGTCAATAGATTGGAAAACATCCATTTGAATGCCTATTCATGTCAGAATGAAAAACATGGAGTAAAAAATAAATAAATAAAACCCTCTCACAGAGGAAAGAAAATATTTTTGGTGGGCAATGTGATGGTTGGCAGCAGTGCAAGCCTTGTCTAGCAAAACACTGCAACAACCCCCTGTGGAGAGCTTGAAACTGTGATCCCAGGGCCATTGTGAAGGGGGAAGGGGCTAGGAAAAAGAATATTCAGAAAAAAACAACTTTTTAATCGAGCATATTTAAGGTGGGCGGTTTCCTTAATACGATACCTAATAAATACGCCCTCGTTATTCATGTACTACACTACTCTTATAGTTTCGCAGAACTCCCTTTTCTCGAACTGGTTTATTTAGGGCCTGTTCAATGTTTGAAAGAACAGCAGACTTGTGCAAAAATGATTGAAATTACAAAATGACATAAAAACTAAAATTCATTAAAAATCAATCAATCTTATTTTCCACCAGCGTGCAGACTTGTGTTGTTGGAAACACCCCTGATAGCCATTAAATCCACTGTTACCTCTAACACACTGAAGATTTTAATCACCTTAGACAGGCTGGACTCTGGACCTGTCCTTACACCCCCATTAATTTCCAGACCGGCTGTCCCGGCTTGGCTCTTCCCTAGTGAGAAGCAACCTGGTGGCAGCTCTGCACACCAGAATGGTTCCGTCTGTGTTAGCACCCTGATGGCTAATGCAAATACACTCCATCTGCTGATTCTAATCCATTCACCTACATATGGTGTATAAACACACAAGCCCAGTACACGCACGAGCGACCAGACACACCTACACATGCCCGTTTGTGATTCAATCCAATAGAAAATACAGGAGACAGTTATGATTTATTGATAACATCAATATTGTTCAAGCATGTGCATTGTCTCATCTGATGATCAAGAATGATAACATTCATGCAGGCTTCTGCAGAATCTCTCCCCATATTATTTTCCCACAGGGTAAAACATACACATCATGCTTTGCGATAACTGTAAACCCAGGAAATGAACTGATCACATCACACACAGTCACCCACACAGACAGATTTGCATGGAATGCGGACAATCTCAATGCACATCCAGTTTTTTCGTCGCCTGGAGGAACATGGAATAAGACGGGGTTAAGTGTAAATATGGAAATGGGAGATCTTGAGAATTTGCCCCTTTTTAAGGAGATTATCTCTGGTTAAACAGAGCAGATACATGGACTTAGTGTTCTTCCGAGTTGTTAAAATAATCATAGACATCCTGAGGATTAGTCCATATTGTAGTACTTGGGTTGGGAAATACATTTGAATAAAGGCAATAGAATGGATAGGTAAAATAGAAAAGAATGTACAGTCAACTCTAGCGATAAATATAATAGATATGAATATTTGAGTGTAGAAGAGATGAAAAAGGTGAGGGAACACTTTTGCAGTCGACCCCTATGTGCATTTGCATAGGTTCAAATCCGTTTTTTTGTGTTGTGGTGATTAAGCGTATGCAAAAAGGTTTAAACCTTATGAATGCATGAGCAGGTGTGTGCGTGTGTGTGTGTGTCAGTGTGTCACCAAGCTCCTGACTTTGCACATCACTCGCTGGATGAGCGCTTTCCCTATAATCTTATTTAAAGCCCCTTCACACACCATAATTCAATTCTCTCTTCTAGACAATGACCATGTCATCTTAATCTGGCAGGTAGATTATACAGCATCCCACACAAGACCGCTAATGCTATGGGGGAACTGCTCGGGGTATTGTATGTGTTGCTATAGATTGCTTGAGGAATGCTTTTGCCTCTCATTTATCCCAACTTTGGATTCCTGCCTTTAATTTAAAAAAAAAACATCCATCTTTTTACCACTTCTGAATACGACTTGCATTATAATTGACAAAACTTCTACAAATCCAATGACATGGTGCTCTAAATGATTCACTAATGTGTTTCTTTACAGGGAGATTCACTTCTCAATATATATCTGCTCTGTCCAATCAGAGGTGTCAATGTGAGGGGACTCCCAGGACAACAGCTTGTTCTCACTAGACAATTTTACACAATCGCGCCTACCAAAAACCCGGCGTTTTCACACATGGTGTGTGGGCAAAATCTGTCTAACTGGCAGGCTAGATGCAAAGTGAATGGAAGCTTAACCAAAACAAAAAAAATAGAAATCTAATCATCTCCACAAATTATGCCTGATAGAGAATCAGATATATCATTATATTTTTTTAATTGCAGTCAGCAACCAGCTCAAAGACGCCTACAAAATGGAGTGACAGGAGCGAGTACACTGGTTGTCTGCCAATTCAAACTTGATTGCAACCGCCCCTCCAAATCCATCTCACCAAGTGTACACAATCGGATTATGGCTAAAAACCGCAAAGCCATGAAAGCACATATAAGGCTTCCTTCACACCTAAATTTCTTATCCTGCATTGATCCACTCGGCAAGGTGCCCCAAACTTTGGGAAAACAAAAGAAAGAAATATCTGGAAGGCATATATGTTCACATGGACAAAAAAAACTGTGTTGGAAATGGTAACACTATGAGTTATAGTCCTGCCACTGACATTTAATAGCACACACATTTTGACCCAAAACCAGTGAGGAAAGACATTTGATTAACTTGGACAATATATGTTTTTATATCCACCATAATTTTACACCCCTAAGGAAAAATGTAACCCCTACCTGAGCAATACATGATCCCTCCCACCCTAAGCCAAGGAGTGCAGTACTATTTGCCTTCCCATCCCATTGGCATCACTCCTTGCAAGCCTGCATCAGTGAGGTCTGATTCTGTGTGTGGTGCGAAAAATGCAAGTATACATCAGAGAGGGAAGTGAATTTTCTCTTGCGGGGCCACGAAGGAGTATAATAAATTCTTAAAATGTAGCCACGCTTCAAAAGCACCCAATGCAAAAACAGAGAAAGTTCGTTTTCTTTTTAGTTTCTCTTCTCTCATAACTTGGGTGCTGACAAGGGAATGTTGAAGAATCTGGTTTAAATGGAACATATACTTGTTCAATTGGAGTTAACTCTTTTCACAGTGTTCATAGAGCTGGCTGCAATTGTATTTTGGACAAGCTTCCTGGTTTGCCGCAAAGCCACAGTCAATGGCAAACATTCATGTAATTACTTTTAGGATGTACAGAATTCCTGAATATCAATCTATTGTATCAAAAATCACGTTCCAACATTAAATGTCTATAAATTAATAATAATAAATTGGAAAATAATTCTTTCAAATGTCCTCTCCCAGCACGTTTGAGCGAAAGGGATGGCCAACCTCAGATTTAAATGACAATCAACACATCCCCGAACCCAAAGTTTTTTGGTTCTGAATCCACCCGTGCCTGCCAAAAAAATAGACTCAGCAATTTCAGCACTGTCTATAATCTCGAACATCCTTTTTCAAATAGAGTGCTAGGTTCTTGGTGTGGTGGGACTAATGAAAAGCAGCGAGTGAACACTATGCTGGGGCATAGTGAAAGCACCGCACAATGAAAATAGCATAACAGTGCAACCACAAACCTCAAGGAGTTTGTAAAGAATCCACAGTCGTGAAAGTATTTGTGTGGGGCCAGTAGTCCAAATTTGAATTATTAGTATCATCTTTCATAGCTCTACAGGTTTCCTTTTGAATATACCCAAGCAAAGTTGTACCCAAGCTCCTTCTGTTGTACATCGAAAAGAATACAGCTACCATGAGTGATGAAACATCTCCTTAGATCATGTGGCATGACTTGAGACGAATCACAGATCACACCAATGGACTCTACTTTTATCCTCTAAGCTTTTCTGCAGCAGACTAGACAGATAGATGTAAAGTTTCTGCAGCTTGAAGCTTCCTCTACATCCATTTGTGGACCAGCCAAGCTGAAAACAGACAGTCTTGGACAGATACGCTACTTTTGTCTTCCTGACTTGACCTGAGGGCATGCTTCCCACCTGGACTACTTCTCTTCTCTTTATCTCTTCAGTCGAAGAGTGCAGTTGTTTTGGGGATGTCACAGTTGAACAGTCTTCCCATTGTAGAAGGGTTTAGATGTGTGAGCAGGTGAAGTTACGTAGGTTTTACATCAATCATAACCTCAGTGAAATGCACTGTGACCTTTAGCTGTAAAATGAGTCAGTTTCATGCACCCATTAGTGTCTGGACTCTCCTCACGTATTTCAGAGTTGACCTTTTTAGCAACTTGGGTTTTTGCATATGTGTTGCTGGTTAGTATAAACTAAGCAAGGCTGCTGTCATAGTGACTTATTAACCAGGGCTGAAGTCTTAGTGGGGACATACGGTAACAGAAAAATATTTAACTCTTTTATGTGCAAAGTCACCGAACTGAAATTGGTCGTATTAAAACACTCTTTTTTATCCTAGTCTACAACAGAGCTGTCTAAATATGCAATGTTGCCAATGCTATAAGTAGCATTAGATCTTTGTAATCCACATGGAAAAAACATGAAAGCAATTGATGTACTGGGGAGTCAGCGCGCTGAAAATAGATATATTTTCCACATTAATTAACTCATATTCTGAACAGTTAGAGAACGTTATAGGATACCTCAAAGCAACACAGCTAATATATAGTCATCTCTTTAAACTGGAGACAGGGTGACAGTTAAATGGAGAGGGACCTACATAGTTATTTGATTGCCACTTTGATTTTCAAATATGAGTACGTGCCAGCGTTTGAGGTGATGCCCTGCTAGATTTTCCAGATGGAACTTGTACAACCTTCAGTATCTTTCCTTTGAAGAACAATAACTCTAGCTGGAAAAACACATTTTGGGCAAAAGTATAGTCCATTTAGCAGTGTTCTGCAATTGGCATCAGTTGCTTTCCCCCCAACGAGTCAAACTACAAAATACAAGTCGCCGAGTTGTCTACACACATGTGATTTAGGTCCGTTTTAGTAGTGTCTGCTGTCCACCATTATAAAAAGACAAGATAGGTCCTTGAAGGCTGGCCTGTACCATAAAGCAATAAAATAGGGTACTTTTGCAAGAACTAAATATAACCTCCTCTCTTACCTACAAGTCATTCTCCCACACGGTCTTCCTTCTCCCAGTGGTGCAAGAGTACCCAGCAAATAAGACCCCTGGAAAGTCAGTTATGTCCCCCCCTGCTTCACATTGGGAGCAGTGTCCGTACACATCCGTCAGACGCCACTAAATAATTAATCAGGACAAGTATACGGAAATCGTCGACATCCAGCAACATTAAACATTCAATACACGAGTCGTGATAGCTATTCAGCTGAGAATTAGTCTAGAGATGGTGATGACACAGATTTGGAGACAGTCATCCTTTACTGACGAAATGACACAAGGAAAATCCCTGAGCAAGAGAAAATATATAGGAAGGAAAGAAGACAATTGAAAACAACATAAAACAGTCAACACAGCATCAAATTCGGCTGAGTGCAAAATTCTCATTTTCACAAATCATCAGTGCGAGGTTTTTGGCAGCCAAGTTGCCAAATCAGTCATGGCTATTGCAACAGTCGAGGATAGACAAGAGAGGACCAGAGACCAAACAAGGTTTGTGAAGCTAAAAGCGAATAGGATGATGTTTAAAGACATTAAAGAGCATAAGCCAGCAATGAGTGGATAATGGGCTGCACTATTCCACCTCTATATGTAGAACTCATTTTAGTTGACCCTGTAAATTATTCAAACATGAAGGAAAGCATTTAGAACAGAAATATTTCTGCTTAAGTTTTGGCTTTTTCCATTCACAACCCAAGGTTTAGATTCATTGTATGACAAAATGCAGGAATAAAATAGACACATTATCATTTCCCTTTCATGTCACAACTCATATATTGGAAATACAGCCTAAATCCAACATCTCTTCCAGTATCTAGTTCTATTCTCTCTTGAAATACAAGAAAGCAAAGTAATTTTATTTATTTTAAAAGGAAACCTAGGGAAATAGTGCAGGCACTGATTTACATTTCCTCCCTGCGATTTTTAATTTTCAAGTGATTACAACCAAGCACATCATGTGGGGTTAATGGAGCAGGTGTCCACTTCGGAGTACTCCCGGCACCCTCTTGGCTCCGGAGGCAAGATTCTGTGCTCATTTGAATAAGCAGAATCTGTAAACATTTGCTAAAACATTCAGTGCTAATAGTCTGCCTGCTGCTTTATGACACAGTGCCATTCCGCATTTTCTCAAGACTTAACACAAATCTACCATACTTTGAGTTTCATGTGGTGGCATGATAGATGGCAAAGAGGACAAGGTGATTGAGCAAAATTAATCTTTTGAATTTCAGAAAATGTTCTGGGGTTTCAATACAAATAATGTCAGCAGACATGTTGTTATCAGTAGTGATCAGATAAAGTATAACTGTCTATCATATACACGTGCTCATATCTTCCATTTTTTTTCAGAAAAATTGAGAAGCAAATACTTGCAGAATTGGAATATTAATAAATTTGAGCGAGTAATCATAGAGTCCAAAAAAACATGTTCCCATAATGGTAGACTGCTTTCCATTATGATTGAAAACATTTCCACTTGATTTCTCCATCTCATTTAAGCGCCATCCAAAAAGATAAAAATCTTTCTTTTCCTGTTCTGAAGGCATGATGAGGGTTGCATAAAATTAGCTTCTTGATGGGGGAACATGTCCAGAGGCAAGACGGAGGACTCCATTTCCAAAGAGTCTCGACACATTCTGCTCAACTATCCTCAAGTAACAATAAAAGATAAGACATTGAAAGGAGAAAAAAATAGCACCCCAAAGACTAAGATCTTTAGAAGCAGTAAAAAGTACTGAATTCATAATCAGATTTGCACAAATGTGGTTAAATCGCCATCTAGTCCAAATTGGGGATTAGGTGTATGTTCTGTAAATGTCATTTATTAGCTGGAAAAGGAGTTATAAATGCTAAAATGGTGACCTCATATCTTCCAGGCAGGAAAACCATACAAGCCAGAACCCTTAAGGCTTCCTCCACTTTCTGGTTTTCGAGTGAATTTGCAATTATACCACTCCAGCCTTTTCTTTGCACACTCTTGTGGCCTGTCAGATTCTGATATGAAGGACGTCGTGATATTGAAGGTCGGCCAGTCCGTCTACTTAACCTCATTTCCCAGCACTCGGCTCTCCTAGATAGCTTCTTGACTGGTGTCCATTTAAAAAATGGGCTTCTGGTTTGTCAAGAAGTCCAAAGGTAAAATGGGATCAGAGCTCCTCCTGACTGTAACCAGTCGTATTAGCTTTCAATTAACCAAATGGAGGAAATGATTGCTAATCCAGCCCTGCTCTGGAAAGGCAGTCTCGTAATCATTATTATAGTACACAAACGAATAAGAACCAAGATTAGCCTAGATATTTTTGAGGGTTAGGTAACATGTCAACAAGGCATTTAAGGACAAAGAGTGGAGGACAAAAGTAAGAAATGGTGGGTGGTAAAGTTAAAACAGAAATAAAGGAGATGTGAAATAAAATGAGATGAAAATTGAGAGGTCAGTGGGACCTTGAATAAAAGAGAAAAGGGATCATGAGATAAAGAGGAAAGGGAAGCCAGGAGGAGGTGAGACAGCTCAAGGGAGATTAAAGATCATCTGCATTTTCCCTTTTCATCTGGGTTGCCATAATGACTCCTCTCTAAGGGCAGGCACCAGCTCCCACTAAAAACGACACCCATCTCAATGAGTAGGGAAAAAAACAAATTGGGCTGAGGAGAGGGCTGCAGACTGCAAGGAGACTATGATAAAACTGCAATTGGATGCTGCATTTCTACTCCCACTAATCGCTGACCACGAAATAGTGGTGAGAGAAAAAAAAGTGTCAGAAAAATGACTGGAACAGCAAAATCCACAGCGACCACCATTTTTTTTGGTTGAAAAATGGCTTAAAATGTAACCAGTGTGCAACACAACAATATGCTGAATACATAATAGGTCCCATGACTGCAAAAAAAGAAGAACTCTGATTGCATGGCTGGAATCAAGTTTGACAAGAAAGGGCAATTTCACATTGAATGTCAAACAAGAAGCTAATAGTTTGGTTTGAAAATGTCATTTGACCTTATATAGAGGTCTTAGAATTAATTTTCTGCTTCATAGATATGAATTTTCTGCTTTTATAGACATTTGCAACAACAACAAAAAGAGGCCTGCTGGAAAATGTTCGATGTTAACTGCCTGTTTCACTTTCCTTTCACCACCATAATTATAAGGTAGTTTTGTATACAAATGTGGAAGGGCTTGAAATGCAATAGATCAAAATAACATTTCTGTAGGAGGTAAAGTGTCATTCTCTTACATCAAGCAGCTAATGAATTCTGTTCTCCTAAAAGTGCTCGGCTAGCAAGTTCTGTCAAACATATTTCTTTACCTGCTGTAACTTTTGAAAACAAAACTGAGAAGTGGGACGATTTACAGCTAAGGGCTATTTTTTCCGACAATATGTGGAGGTAGATCAGGAAAGATGATGTGCTTGAATTTAGACAGTAGGAAAGAAAAAAAAGACAGAATACATGAGAACAGATAGCAAGATGTTGATACTAAAACTGCTGTCATCTTTGAGAAGAAAAAAAGTGCTTAAATTGCATTTTTTTCTTGCCCAAAAGCACTCTTTAAGCGGTTGGAGTTGAAGAGTAGGTATTGATCTTTACAATCAGTTTGCTATGTGAAAGTTGCTCAGATGTTCAGAGGGAAGAAAAAAAGGATGTCAGCCCAGAAAAGTTTTCAGCACTTGGAAAACTTTGAAAGAAAGACAAAAGGAGTTGGCGGAAGCAGACAGACCAGAAGCGGTGGGAGGAAGGACGACAGAAACTAATAAAAGAGGTCCATTTCCATCTGGTCATAATTAAGTCTTGAGTTCCACATGCAGCTGAAATACTTTCTCAGTCCATTGCCAGAGATCTGCAACAATATTTCACGACAGAAATCTCATACATTCCTCTTTTTAACAAAAGCGTGAGCGATTCATTTTCCATTTGGCTGACAAAAACACTTCAAACAAAATCAAGTTACTTGGAAATAGCTGTTTCCGGGAAACATGTACCTTGATCTTTGTACTAACGTAGTAAATTTTAGATGATGAATAGTGACATGCATACCAGTTGAATGCTCTTCACCTGTTGCTATTCTTATTCCAAGGATTTTTGCATCTATATTAACTTTGTATTCAATTCAATAACCTAAAGATTTCACAGTAAATAGGTCAATATTTGAGACATTGATACAGAATAATCAATAGTCCAATATTCCCACTATTAACATTGCTTGTTGGCAAAAGATTTCTCATATAAAAATGTATCTTTTCTGGAAAAACTTAACGGAAAAACTCTGTTTTATAGTTCATGACATCTATTTGGTATCGCTTCAGCACATTTGGACCTCACTCTCCCCAGGTAGTGGAAAAAAAGGACCTTGTCCTGGCTCAATTCATCAAAGGAAAATAGTCGATTGTGAGTAGAGCCCAGTTGAGCTCTGCGCAACTGTGCAATTGAAAGGCAGCTTTGGTGGACACATGGCTAAAAGTAATGTGTTTGTACTTTTTTGTATTTGACTTTTGACACCTTGGAAAAAAAACATCCAAGAAGATCAAATAAGCTTCTCATTAGCGCTCCGAACATGCATGAATGGACTGCGTCTTCTTGCATCTGTTTCAGACACTGCCGAATGTTGTGGACAAAGCTTTTGATTGGCCAGACATCTGTAAACTGGTGATCACTACTTTGAAAAGATGAGAACACTGGGTGCAGAACGGGGTGGGTGGGCCGCTTGGAGGAGTATCACATCACCAGACAACCCCCCCATTCCTCTCAAGGGACCATTTATATTTTGCTTTGATAGGAGACAGCAAAATCGCCATCGGTGATTGGATTACACATAAATAGATGGATTGAAGGGGAAGAAAAGGGGGTCTTCATTAAGCCAAACCATATGTTAATTAGGTTTCATAATTCCTCCCCCTCTTAACAGTGAACGAATCAGAATATTCTTAATAACCCTCTGGGACTACCTATCATTCAGCCAAGAGGAGATTGGTACTTAAACAAGATCCTGTGACGTTAATTTCCCAAAGTGAAAAGCACTTAAATAGCACGTTGGTTTAGATAATAAAACATTTGTATCAATAAGTACTGCCAAAAATGGACATCACTGTCAAGATCTAAAAGGTAGAACAGTTTCTCAATGATGTTTAATATATATTTCCTTACAAGACAACTGACTGCCACTTCTGCAGTAAAGGCAGAGAGAGAAATAAATGAGTCTTTCTGTATGAAAATGGGGGATAGACAATGTGGTCCACAGTCTCATTTTCATTAGCTGTCAAGCTACCAGTCAATGCAGCACTCCCAAGCGTGACAAATCTGTATCAAATGTATAACATACGAGAGCCATATCTAAGGAAGGTTTTACATTCATTCTTTAGATAATTATCTGGAAAATAGGCCAAGGCATCGCACCATCACAACTAATTAGAAATAGTCAATTCTGTATCCCAATTGTATTCATTCATTCACAACATGGCCTACACATATCAGCGTCATGTGGTGCTGGACCCTAAACTGGTCTCCAGTCAGTCAAAAGGCACACACAGAGACAGACAACCATTAGCACTCTCAATCCCAGCGCCACTGAGCGGGAATTGAACCCTCGCTGCTTGCAACAAAGTCAGGTAAAAGAACCACTCCACCATCAGGTCCATTCCAGAACTAAATATTGTTCAAAGCAAGATCTTGACATTGGAAGATTTGGGCAAAATAACTATTTACATATTGATGTGATTTTAATGAGCGTAAAATACAAAACTAAGCCATACACAAAGTTATTGTACGTTAGTATCATTTGCATAACTAATTTCCCATAGAGGTATGAGACGTGTGTCCTTGCAACAACCCTTCACGTGTCCTTAGTAGCCAGTATTTTGGTCTGTCTGGACACGCAGCAATTAATTTTCCATAGCAAAGGACAGAGTCGGAGTATTTTCATCAATCCTCTTCTGCCGTTTTACAGTGCGTGTTATGGCAGCCAATTCAACTCCCGTGGATGATCCCATGCATATGTGCATCAGAAGAGCCGCCATCAAGGCTGCCTCCACCTGCACAGCCTGGGGCCCTGCTTTAGTAACATGGGTAATGCAGCAGCACAGCATTAGAATGAAGCTGAATTTGTGGGATAAAATGGTCAATAGAAAACTGAGGGAAATCTAAAATAAGCAAGATGTAATGAATGTGAATTCAGAGGATTTTTTTAGCACATGTGCAAGATCAGCGTGTTCATTACCAAGCTTCGCCTATAATAACTGGACAAGAAAATCAAAACTTGCATGAAATTGGAGATGTAGGTTCATGTATTATTTGTTAGGCCTTTATTTTTTCATCTACTACTATTAGTGGTATACCAGTGGCTCTTTTTGATCCTCTCTTTTTTACTTTTTCTCAACTCAGACTTCCCAGTATGTCATACCAAAAATTTATTCACTTGCAATGTTGGCAAAACTGAAATGTTTTTGCATTACAATATAGTCCTTTATTGTCTCTTCCACAAAAGATTTAGTGGAAAGCGGTTAAGTGGCCTTGGTATGATCTTGCACACAAATAGAAAAAAAAGATAATAACAAATTTCTTGATGGCAGTAACAATGACTTTTATCACAAAAGAGAATAGAATGTTAATGAAATATTTGAAAACATTCATCGGTGTTCCTCTATGTAAATTGGGAGGGTAATTTCACACCTGAAGCATTTATTCACCTGGTGTGCGCCAAATTAGGGTGTTTTGTTCCACAGTGTGACTGTGTATCCTATTTTATTATAAACCTCATTGATGCAGCCAGAACTGGGTGCAAAGCGCTTATACCTGCAGGAGCTAGACCACCAGTGAATATCTTCTGTTCAGCACAGCTTTGTCAGAAACTCCGAGGCAGGTGGCAAAGGCAACAAACATTACACGCCTATAAATGCAGACATTACTCCTATTAATGTAGCGTCGCCACTAAACCTGCTGTAGGATAGTCAAACACTTAAGCTGGGGATGCTCTAGATTTCCCAGCGGTAATTTGAGCATTTCCCACTCATGGGCTCAGATATATATATATATAGTTTATATATTCTCTGACCCCAAGTCACAGGAATAAAGATCAAGGAAGAAGAAACATTAGACGATAAAATAGAAGATAAAGTATTTCAGCTTTTCAAATAGATAACCTTGCATTTGCCATCGATCTCAGACTATCTGACACTGGGATATTGCTCACTTATCAAGTCAACAGTTTACTAAGATGTAATGAGACAAACAAATAGGACATTGTAGATTTAGAAAAAAAACGATATTAAAAATCATTGTTAAAATGTCCAAAATAGAAGAGTAATGGAAATCAATGCTGGATAGTATGTTTCAGGTGATTACAGAGAGTAAGTTCGGCCTATAAAAATGGAGGGAACAATTCTAACCTATGGTTAAACATCAAAGTTTGGAATATAATAATTTGAAATATAAGCAGGTGGGAGGACCATAGTTTAGCTTGTTGTTCCATTCATATCACTCAATCTGTTCCAACCTGCTTGTCAGTCATAGCCTGTCTGCCCCCCTTGTTAGGAGAAGTGGAATCATGAATATCTCATAAGTGACAAACCCACTGAGAATAAGGAAAGGCTTCTCTGCAACAGAGCACCACAGCCATAAACACTGGTCTCATATTAAGTACATGCTTCAAAAGTTTAACCCAAACTTGCTAGAACAACTTCTGGAGAAAGAAAGAACTGAGAAACGCAGACAACAAAGATTCATCTGAGACATTTCTTTCACTGGGATTTTATAGCAAGTAGTTAAAAGGAGAAAAAAACACAACAAGAACAACTAGGGATTTTGGTATGAAAATGAAGGCAAGGCGGCTCCAGATCAGTCAGGGAGCGTACCGGACTGGGAACTAAAATATAATGTTCTCCCAGCTTAGTTTTTTTTTCTAAAACCCATGAAGACATACTCTGTAAGACTGTGTGTGCCTTATTGTCTGCCAAAAAATGCTCCCTAAAAACTGCCCACTAAGGAAATCAAAGATCAGTAATACACACGTCAGTAATACACACTATTACGGTGAAAACTGACTCTGTTTTTGCATGTTCAATATTTCTAATCCAATCAAAAACTAGTTGTTGACCACACAGATGCCTTCCCAGAAAATAAATGAAAGCAGTATAAAATCTCACGGTTATGTGCACACATAGCTTTTGCAGGGTCATACTTGGACAAAACTAAGCCTTCAAAAAGGGGATTTAAGAATGTTTTCCCTGACAAAAGAAGTGATGGAATTAGTGGGTGTCAGTTGGTGGCAGGGTGGTATAAGCAGTGATTTTCAAGTCTCAATCCAAACTGGATCATAGACTGTTTAGGAATACTTCAGCAGTCAGTCACAACATCCAACACAACATCAACTTGGAGACAGCTGCAAGGCCCCAGGACTGAGTCGATGCTGTGCTCCGCCAACTGGATCAAGTCCAGTAGGAGTTATAAAAGAATGTAGGACTGTGGTTTTGGCAGCTCTGGGCTGATAAATGCTGCAAAACAGGGAAAACGATGTGTGTTTTCAGGACGCACGACCAAGGGATACGTCTCAAGTGCCATTGACCGGCCTTTTTCTGAAGAAAATTCGATCCAACTTATGTACAAAGCTCTGGCTCTCGACAGTCTATGCAAGGCTGAGTTCACACCACAGGAACTTAACCGGTGAAAAGAATCAAGTACAAGTCAGTTCCACCTCAGAGACCAAGGAAATGTTTTCCTATTGATGTGCTCCATCAAGTCAGGTTTGATTTTTTTTCTTTAAATTCCCTACAGAGGCTTCCAGAGGCACGCACCTCCTGAACAGCTGACCACACCCGTGGAACAATGACCTCGATAAACTTAAACATTTGCTCTAACAGGGGCACTGGAGGGTAAAAGAACATTACTCTAACACTGTGGCGAATCACAAATGGGTGCTCTCGGGTTTGGAGGAGTGCATGGAAATAGGCTGTTCCACATATAAAATCCATTTGCACATCCAAAAATCCATCTGTACACATATTGTGTAAGATAGAGTTCCAAAGAATGAGGATTAATGAGACCAGGATGGCCTAGTCACAATTGCATCTATTGTATTTGCTGCTGTATTTTGACATTGGCCTCTCAAGAGTACGTAACCTGACAAAAACCTGTGTTTTGTGTCTAGTGCAAACAAATGTACATTGGCCTGGTATTCCAAGCAGATCTTCCTGCCGTCTTCCATCACTGTCCAGTTTCCCCAATGGGAGAAATGGACTCAGGATTAACAGCACTACGAGTTGAGCACAAACATTTTAGATGGATTGCTGAGTCGCAGTTCCTTCCTGCTTCCCTGGCTCGGTCTCCCCATCACACTACGACATTTCTATACCCCACGAGGCCAGTGTAATGGGGGACAGCCATATAGCTGCATCATCCAATCCATTTTGGCATGCACAGCCATAAATAGAGTTCACTGTAGGAACAGGAGCTCCCAATCATTAATTATATACCTGTTGCATTACTCCCACTCCCTTTACTCCAAATCATGTGCACCATTGTTTCCACACACTCCCACCCTTCCCAACCATTCTGCCACTTCTGGGATTGGATGTCAACAACTTTGCAGCAATTAAATATCTTTATCTTCATTCTTTGCCTGTCAGGTGTGTCCCAATGGCAGTGGGGACATCACCGAGATTGATAAAACACTACAGGGATGAGCCATCCTTTTACATTGGCTACGAGCTCATACATAATTAACATATGTTGATGAGTTTGCAGAACGTCGAAACCTGAGCATGGCATGCCGTTACACTCACGTGATAAGGTATCATTTCACTAGCGTGGAAACCATATGACATTCTGTATCTGTTACAACTACAACTACAACAACTGTCCATTACAAATACAGATTAGTGGAAAATTGAAGCACATGCAATGCCCCCAATATACACTCCTAATTCCCCCTCATAAAAATGCCGAGAATTCCGCTCGTGCAAAATATTTACAGACATTGGCGCAAAACAAATACAAACACACAGCAATGGGTAGACACCAGGAGGACACAATTATTCGGCAAGAGCAGACAGAGAGTGTAAATCACTCTCGTCAGTCCACTTTCCCTAGTGTGATTAAATCAAGTTACGTTGCCTTTGTAAACTGCATCTCCCACACTTTTAGTCGAAATGTGACCTGGTGAGATCCTATCAGCTGGATTCATTGATTTGAGGGGACTTTTAGCCCCGCCATTTCTCCCTGCCTTGTTGAGTTACCCTTTTTTTCTTTCTTTAATACGCAACCAGATCAGTATAACGTGGTCATTACAACAACATGGAGGCATCCTTCCCAAAAATTACCAAGATATACGCTTTTTAAGGGAAAGGACTGCCTTCACTTTGTATATTTTGAATTTGGTTGATAACCCAATCAAAAATCTGTTGATTAATCAATGGGGGGGAACGGAAGATTCCTAATATTGCAGCATTTGTTCACAATCTTCAATCCTCAATACAAAAGTGATTCATCCACAGTGTTTAATCAGCCAACTTGCATGAAGAAAATTGATAACAGATTGAGCAATTATCTTTTCAGAATATGTTAGGGTAGTCATGTCTCCAGCAAAATAGAATTTCTGATCCACCCATGAAATAGACTGGACACTTTGAATGTCACCATGGAAATAATTTGTGTTTAGCTTTTCTTTTAGAATCCAATGGTTTATTCCAACATCCTATTTTCAATTTCACAGATTTTCCTGGAAAATAAGCAAGCAAACAAACCACATGCAGTGCAGTATACGAGTTTTGTTGGTTTGAGAATAGACAAGACTGCTATTGTGTTTACAGGGGTGGTTAACCCAATTTAGGAAGATGATGGTATGACTCATTCCGTGTGAATCTGTTATATATAGTTTGAATTTAGCACCACAAACATGACATGACAAGACGAGACATACATTTCTGTGGTGTGATGGACAGACAGATGCTGTCTATTTTTGTTATCGGTCAAGGGACAGTTTGTTCTTGGCTTTGAGGTAATGCTGTGTGGCTCTTTGCATGTTCTTGCAAAAAAGATTTATAGGCAATCTAAAAAATTACAGACTTTGATCATTCTCAAGGCATCTTGTGTGTTCCTTAACGAGTGGTAAAAATATGCTTTATATTTAAATGACGACAATTCCAAAATCACTCGGTTTTTGTTTTTTTTTCTCTAACAATTCAACAATTAACTGTAGGGACATCTTAAAGTTGGGTTATGAAAATACTTGAAATATTACAATATTTTTGGTGGGTAATGATCCCAACATCTCAAACCTCATCTTATGCAACAGTTTTTTTTTTCTTAACTTGTCTCGCCGCACCACATTTAACTGCTCTATGGAAATTGTACAATTATATGCCAATTTTAGACATTGTATGAATAGGACAACAAAATCTCAGCCTTTGTGAATGTCCTTAAACTCTCAATTTAATTTATCATAAAAAATATAGATGCAAATGTGGCAGTCTCTCCTTCTCACATGACTTTGTCCTTTTCTACCAACTGGAATATGCAGTAAGCATGTGTCTCACCCAATCAACAGATTAATTAATCATGATTACACAAGAGTGGAGTAACAATGATCTTTTCTAATCACTGTACACTTGTTTCGAAAATAATCTGGTGAAGGACATCTTCACTAGTAGAATAAATAAATACAATGTTTACATCACACTTCAAAAAAAGTTCCCATTAGTGTTACGTTAATTAGCATATTCTCATGCTGAAATGACTGTAGGGTTTATACAGCTAATTTTTCCACCAAAAACTGCATTTGTGGTGATTTTTCAGGGTGAGATCACTCACATTAGACTGCGTAAAACTAGCAAACCAGCTGAATTAGTTTGAAGGGCATGGGATACTAACTTGAAACACATTGAGTTAAAAATCATCACCTTTAACGCATCACAGTTGTAAACTTAGACTACGCATCTGGCACGAGTCACCAGTGCTCAAAAGAACATCAGCTGCAGTATGTCTTAGCTGTCTGGGTTTTTAACAAAATGTACAAGAAACATTGGGAGAAAGTTTGCAATGTTTTATAATACTTTAATTACTACCTCAGTTACCACTTTATGTTTATTTTCTTGCTGTTGCTTTATTTTCCTAAAAAGCATCTTAGTATTTTATGTTTAAAGCCCATTTTGGCCTCTGCTTGTCAGACAAGCGCCCCCTTCTGGAAGAAATCTGCAAAAGTCCTTTCAGTGCCTCCACATTTTTATACTTTCCAGATGATTTGAGATAATTTCCATGCTAGGTGACAGAGTGTGAGCTATGAAAAAATGCTGCAATAACATTTTCGTTTTTTCTTTAAAGGATTTTTTTTACATTTTTCCCCCAAATAGTGTTGAACGAAAACGAGCAATTCATCATTTTATCCTTCAAATTAAAACATAACATGTTCTATTTGGATACAAGATCAATCAAATACCTTTTCAAGATGTGGAATAATTGCATAAAGTCCTTTTTAAATGTAGTATAGTGGAAAAAAATGAATAGTGGACTAACTGGCTGCACATCTGTCCACTGGCAAATATTTTTTCCATTAAGTTTCTTCTATAAAATCCGAACAAGTCATCATATAAAACGAATGGATCATCAAAAAAACAATTTTATGGTGAAAGTTAACCTCTCTTTATTGTTTAAGAATCAGTAAATGTCCACTTTCCAACTTTGGGATTACAGATGTCCATAATTGGCTCGACAATGTAGTGAGGGGAAATAAAGGGGAGCAAAAAACAAAAAACAAAAAACTCACCTTCTTCCGGGGCTGCCATTTCATCATATTTGTAAACCAAAATGGGCCAGCATTAAGATATTACAGGAGAATGGAATGTCGATTTGGGGGAATCCGAGACGCAAGTCATGCTGGTGACACTTCACATGTTCTCCAAAGGTTGAAGCGACGCGTCTTGATGGGTGTCAGGCTCGATTTGCGACAATTTGGACGGCGTTTAACGCCACTCATACACAGTTTAAATCCACACTTGTTTTCAGCGATGGTGTCGCCTTGTCAGGGTGCGCGTTCGATCGCGACGGTTGTTGCGCTGCGCGTAAAAATCCAAGACAGCAGCAATCCGCTAAATCTCGATACAACCGCGTCTCATCCAGTCCTCCAAATACGTTTCTAACTTTCTCAAAACGCTTCCCTAACTCCCATACACCGTCAGTCTGGATCCAGATGGTCCTCTTAACCCCGAAAAAATAACCGGAGTATAGTATCTCAAAATGTAGGAGTGTAGATCACAATGTTCAAATAAAATCCCTTTTTTTTCCAGGAGCGTAGACGCACTTTTTTCCCGGATGTCCTCGCAGAGAAACAGTTAGAAAAATGAGTCCGAGCAACACAAGGAGGAGGAGGAGGGATTATTTCAAGGGGAAAGGGGGGGCAAGGACAAAAAAAATCCTTGGAATTTGTGAGGAGCTGGAAGGATAAACTGATTCGTGCAAGAGCAACAAACTGGACTGGAGCTTTCTGATGACTTCCTTCCTTCCCTTCGCTCTTTACTCACTCGAGGTGGCAAGAACCGCGGGGTCATAGTGCCGCCTTTTGCATCCCTAGTTTATGGGAAAATAGCGGCTCAAAATGCCAATGATGATCCTCACAAGGATCGCTGGGGGTGCTGGAGCCTAGCCCTGTCAACAATAGGCAGTAGGTACGGAACACCCTAAGTTGGTGTGGCCAGCCAATCGCAGGGCTGCAGGAGACGGACAACCATTCACACTCTTCGGTGGGCAATTTAGAGCAGTGGTCCCCAACCTTTCTCTCGTTCCTATTTTCTCGCGGACTGGCGTATGGAGGACGACGACAACTTATTATTTGTTATTATTATAACAATTGATTGAAGAAAAAATTAAAAACGTTAATATTTATTTCTCTGATGGACCGGCACCAGATGGTTTTGGGTAGTGGGACCAAACCGGAGTACCCAGAGAAAACCCACTCAAGCCCCTGAAGAAAATTGCACACCCAAGAACTGTGAAACCGACGGTCCAATTACCACTAGCCTTCCAAAGATATATTTATAAACAAAAAAAACACATATACAAGACTTTTAAATCTAATGGACCTTTACATCATCTCCAGTGTTACTTGGTCTACACAAAAGTGTTGCTTCTACCTTAAAAACTCATTTTGGGGATTCATCAGTCATAATATATAACTAGGAATGTCTCCGATCTAAAATCGAAATCTATCAAAAATTGGGTCCAATCACGTCATTTTCAGAGGACCATGTTTTCCCCTGCTAAGAACAGCAGTCATAAACAGTACATAATATTTTACCTGCAGCCTTCCAGTATATACTATTGGCAAGAATTATAGTCATGTTTGACTTGTGGAGAATAAGGAAAAACAACTAAAACTATTTCCAAATGAACAGCCTCTATAATTGTTGAACTAAATAATATTTCTCTCTGAACAACACTAACTCGATGCAGTCGGTTGCCACAGTCCCAAAACACAGCAATCACCAAGCAATTATTGATGTGGAACCATGTTTACAAGAGCACATGAACGTCATTGCTGCACAAGCGACAAAATTAACACTGTAACGGGATTAGGCTTCATTTATAAGGTGTTATCTCAATGTAGCAGAAAGGCCAATGAAAGAAGTGGTCGATACAGAACGCTAGTGTGGGGACTTTTAAACAATAATCTTGTGATTTAAATTGGTTTTGGTAATGGACACTATGGAGCTGCGAGCATGGTCAATATGATGGGTCAAAGGGGTACGGGGTGCATACTTGGGTCAGCGGGATAACAAAAGAGCAGCCGGAGGAGGGGCTTGATCTGACATATGGCCACACGGGTGAAGTCCTGCTGTGCACAGGGTGTCCACTTGTAATCCACAAGGCTGAACATGAACAAAAGTTGGACATTACCTCCCGCAGATGGCACCCATTGCAACTAACTCTCCTCCACCTTCTTTAGATGCTCAATAAATAATGATACGGCACCTTTTGACGGGTGCCTGCTGGCGCTGCCCAAAGTTAACATTTATATGTTCTCTTTCAAGCAGAGAAATGTTGTAAAATAGGTATGAGGGGTTTTGATAAAAGGCATATGTTTGATTATCAATCAAAGGCGACTTCTGTGTGCACCCAGAATGGAGCCTGTCATCTGGCATCTCCATCCAGAAGTGGCTCCCTCCGCGTGCCTCTGCTTTTCCAATCAGAGCCGCACAGGAAATCAGAGTTCGAGCTTCAGAGGGAAACAAAAAACTCCTCTTTCACTGTGCGGAGCTCGGAGCTGTTTGGGAAAAATGTGCGTGTGCTTCCCATTCTTGTTCTTGCCAAAAACACCCTCAAAAAATGTTTCCACTATGTGCTATTACTGAGGGTGGATACATTAAAATAAGACACACTGCCATATTAAGAGCTGTCTTTCTGCCGTCCTGTTGCAAACATTCCAAGCAACGCATCCGAGCGGATGAATTGAGCATCATTTTGGCAGCTTCACTTATGATTACGACTCATCAGATTCCAAACGATATCCTAGCATTACATATTCATGATTCAGAAGCATCCAATCAAATGAATTTTAATAAACAAAAGGAATTTTCCATGATACTCTATTTACTGTAGATACACTCACTTGTATGCTACTAATTGATTTTCCCACCTCCCTTGTCAATACCTACTACGTCTCAAGATCTGTGCTATCTAGGCTTAGGATTCTAAACAGTAATATTGGCATCAAAGACAGAGACAACAATCATATTATCTCTAATTCAGAGCTTAACATCATAACATGCTTTATCTCATGCCAGCCTCTAAACCTCTCTGTATCTTTTCTCTTTCCCTAACTCTCTACCTCACTCAGTCAACCCAACAAGTTGAAGCAGATGGCCCCTTACTGAATTGTCCCCTCGGTTCCGTCCAAGGTTTTGCCTGCATAAAGGGAATTTGTCCTTGTCTCAAGCACAAGAGCGCTACCTCATTTCGGGGTCCCACGAGGTATCTTTAATGCATAAGGAGTATGTCTCTATATGAAAAGTGCCTTGAGAAAGCATTTATGCCCTCATGAGTAAATCTCAATTATATTGGTATGACTTGAGAATTTTTGCAACTATGAACATGGACTTTGACTGCACAGCATTCGTATTAAGTTTGAATTTAAATATCATGGCCTTTAACATAGAGTGACTGAATGTATGTAAACATAGCAAACTGAAAGTGGGCTATTGGAGTCACGTAATAACTTGGCTCAAGGATTTCTTATTCCTAATTGGCCATCAGCACAATGACGTGCATCAGCACACAGTCAACAATTAGACAGTGAGTTTGCCTACAGATTTTTTGGCGTTCAAACCATCCCAACAGTCCTCAACTGTTTATGCAGTAGCTCATTTGCTAGCATGCATCGTGCATCTGCATCTGCTTGCATACTAATCGTCAACAAGATGTAAAACATGCAACGTTCAGACGGTGCTGAGGGGGGTAAAAATGTTATTCATACAGGGGAAAAAAAACTCTGGAATGAGATGAAAAGCACTCCAAAAAGCTCTCCTGATTGTTTGAGGGAAATTGATTTTCACACGGACTCTTAAGGACCAACACTGAAATTTTGCTTCATGCTATCTGGCCATCCCCATCTGCCCTATTTTATTCTATTGTAAAAACCAGCCTTTAACAAGAATTCCCATCCGTAAGACAACTGTTTTTTTAACATATATTCACTGGGTGTAAAAAAATAACTACGAGTCCTAGAGTTAATTATGTCAGAAAATACTGTACGACAACACAATCCACCCCAAAAGCATAACAATGTGACGAAATGTACTGTAACATTTTTTAACATGAATAACAATTGTGGGCAGAACCCAAATTGAGAAAATAAACTCCCAAAACCACCGTGTGTTAAGGACAACGTTCCTAAAAACAAATGTGTTAGAAACCCTAGCATGTAAATTCATCTCCAATGTTTGACAAATTGCTTCCACTCTGAAGTGTCAGCCGAATGAATTCATTTGCAATCGCTTTACAACGTTAAAATAATAAGTGCTCAACGGCAATGACAGTCACATGCTTTGTTGTGTCATATATCACTGAAACAAACAAATACCAATAACATCTACATCCATTGAACCCTTTTACCGCTCCTTGATTTTAGTGATGCCATGTCAGAATGGACATGGCGGGATGGGGGACATGCACATGTGAGTCTTCGTCTTACCCTGGTGCTGATTAAGTGTCTGAACCCTAAGGGGGATAATGAGAGCCTCTAATTAATGAGCCTGTGCATATCTCCTAGTCCCAGGATCCTACAGTATATCTGCAGTGCTACACGCAGACATAGATGCGTTCGTACACACACAATCACACAAACACGCCTTTGTGCATGGTAAGGATATCTCCCTGCACAGTTCTTTCTTCAAGCTAGGTGTGTGTCACTGCAGTCGCCCTCACAGATCCATGTCCCCTAATAACGATGGATGGGGTGAGATGTTAGAGAGCCCTGCTTTGGGAAGGTCACATGTTGAGACCACCTAACATGCCCCGAGCGAAGGCTGATGCTTGGGGACCTGAAAAGCATTTTCAATCGTATTTGTTGTGTGCCCAGAGGGGACACGGGGATTCATTTTGGAAGCAGTCTTAGGGCGCAGGAGACTGAAGGCAAAACAAGTCATCACTCAGATTTTCAAGTATGTGACAAGTATCAGTTGAAGTATTTTTACACTAAAATGTAAGTCACATTTATTTTCTTTCTTATCTAAAGCTACATTGACTTATCAGACAACCTGTTAATCAATTTGTTTGTTTGCCAGTGCAGGAAATGCCAAAATGTGTGGCTTTTTTTTCATTGGATACAGTGATTCACATTCATATACAGAAAACAAGGTTGCAAAACAACTGAATACAAAATCTCCATATCATGCCAGAGCAACTCAATTGTGTATTTCCTACTTGTCTTATGTCTCTGAAAGTGGATTTGAAGGTCACATAAACCTTGCAGAGATTCTGCCTCATTGCTGGGTGGAATTAGGCTGTGACATCTCCAGGAATTAGTCTGTGACATCTCTAAGATTTCCCCAAGTTATCAAACAAATGTAACCACTAGAATTGACTTCAACTCCCTAGTAACCCAGCTAGTCAAGACCAGTTATCCACAACCAATGACCATCAGGTTGCCTACTGGTTTCCAGGTCACCAAGATAGTCCCTTAATTGCATGACCAGGAATTTTTGAAAAAAGGTACAAAACTGTTCTTAAAAATCATGTTTGTGAGACAATCTAATCTTCAAGACAAGACATAAAAGCTTTAAAACTCCATTCTAAACTTAAAAAACGAATCAAACAGTTCCTCAAAATACTATACCAGCATAATTTTAGGTAATTCTTTTTGGATGGGCTTTCAAGCAAAAGGGTGTTACATGAGGTGATCAAAATGTGATTTTTTTTATCCCACTTGGTCTGAATTTCCAATTAGAGTGGTGAAGGAGGGCTCTAGTTACTCCATTAGAGATTTGTGAGACATTGTGCAAAGAAATGGACTGTTGTTTTCATGGTGTGTTTAATAATTCAGTGGTCTTGGACGTGGATGAAAAAGCTCTGGCATATTGTTTGAATCAAACCGGCAGTTAAATCGGCGCTGATGGTCGACGTCTGCGGCGGTGGCGGCGGTGACGCTGCCGCAAACTAGAATACATGATCTCTACGTTCTGTGTGGTCCTCCCCTAGACTGCGCGCTAAATAAAGGGGATGCGACAGGATATTGTATTTAAATATGTTTGTGTCAATGCACTTCAATGAAAACAAATATAAGCATCCACTCGCACTTTAAAAAAACACTCCAAAACATTCTGTGGTTAAATCCACCCATTTGCAGTCATTCATTTAGAAAAACCCCAAACCAGAACTCCTGCTGTTTTTTCCCCCCAATGACCATTCTTCCCACCACCTTTGCTGTATTCATCCAATCAAAGTTTTCCTTGCATTTGACTAGTTTTTTTCTTCTTCCTTTCAAGTCATGTGTTAGCATTACACACCCACACACACTTGCATATTCTCATTCAAGTCACACACACACACAGACTGGTTATCATAACAAGCACATTACCGGCCTAAACGTATGACTGATGATGACTCCAGAAAGATAATAACTGCGCAAATATTTAACTATAATAAACCTTCTGCGGCTCATCCTTTTGTTACGATAATTATTTAACCACAAATGTAATCTAAGGTCTGACCTAGTGCATTAGATTTCAATTCAACGGAACATTCCTACGTGATGATCAGCTTATAATACGTTAATGCTTCAGGCTTATTATGCCAGTGAGAGCTTTCACTACTCTTACTGATCTAGCCTGTGTGAGGGTATCAAATGTAAATTAACCCTTTTATGTGAGGGAGAGAGGAGTGATGCATAGAAAGACTCTGTAATGACTCCATCCTTTCGCGCCACAAGAAAGTGAAAAGTTGGCATAATGAGAACTCTGCACAATGTAGCGCCGTGCCTGCTGTTCCATTAGGTAGCCGTGGTTTCTAGTCACTGTGGTGAAGGGATTAGTCCAGTCCACTTCTTAAATCACTCAGACTGGAGATCAAAGGGGTTAAAGTGGGATTTGGTTAAATCTTCCTTGATAAAACAGGTGTTAATCACCTAAATTAGCCTTAAACCACAAAAAAAGGTCTCTCTTTCAACTCCAAAATCTGATTTACGCAATGGAAAATTGCACGACTCGGTAAAAGAAAGGCAGTACACACTAAAATTAGTTGTCCTCCCTCACGGCGTGAGCTCCAATAGAGAGTCTGGTGCTCATGTATCAGCAGGATGACTTCATTTAGATGCAGCTAGTGTTGGGAGAGGGCTGAGTAAAACATCTGTGCTCCCTGCCTCCCTTAGAAAAAAAAAGAGGTTGTGTAAAGCGCCCTTTATGATTAGCCATCCTTCATTAAGCGGAGACTTGCGGGATATCCTCAGGCTACTGCTACATAAAATGTAGCTGATGAGGCAAAGAGGAGGTAGAGGTCTTAAGATGGACAGCCTTGCTAAGGATAGGGACACTTCATTCGCTTCTCATCAGACCTCTGCAGCCTTTTCTCTGCCCCCGCAGACTTGCGTTCTCGCTGTCAAGTCTCCCCGTCTTTGGTGGTTTGACTTTTCCGCTTGCATCATCTTCATTCCATACTGGCTCAGCCTCCTGTCAGCGTCCACCGCAAACTTTTCATGAGCACTGGGACACAAGCTACACTACTTGGAGCATGACTTCATATCTGAAAGCAACTGCTTCACTTTTGAAGATAGCTAATTAGTATCGCTGAACAAGTGTTTTTTTTTTAACGTGGCTGCAGGGAGACTTCCTGTAGAGCTGCTGTCTGCCATCCCCGACTTCCAGTTTGGCCAGTGAACTGTTCGATCCTAGGTTATCCCTTGCCATCTGGCTTCGCCCAGTAACAGCCCATCTCACTGTTGGACTCCTGAAGACAGGAAGACAACCCGAGGAAGTTCGGGCACCACCAGGATGAACAGGATGAATGGCGAGTCAAGCGAAGAGAGATGAGAAGTGACAGACATGCTAATGGATTAGAGAGAAAGTCCATGTGAGACAGCGACGGCGCCTCTTCCTTTCGGGCTGCTGCAACCAGCGTGACTCGATGACTGATGGATCCTTCTGCCACCGCCTCCAATCTTTAAATGTGTGTGCACAAAAAAGGGCTACTGTAAGCGAGCAGTGTGAGTGCAGGCATGAATACAAGCTTCTCTCAAAGTGATGGTGACAGCTCGCAGCCTGAATGGAAGCTTCATTTACCCACAAGTCAGCAGTCATTTGCAAACCCACAGCACTACTTCCATTCTAAATGACCATTTGGAAGGTCAAGTAAAAAAGATATTTCTTTATCAGGCCAGAATGTGTGCGTTGTGAAAGCTTTGACAGTCGCTGACAATGAAGTGAAACGCCAAGGCCATCTTTGGTACAAATTGTCATTCCGACATAAACTGTGTAAATGCTGAGATATGCGTCCCCCCCTAAAAGAAAAGGTTAACAGAAGACCATATGCGAGAAAATACATTTATATAGATTCTATACATTTCTATAATAGAAATGACCCAACTATGAGATTGAGGGCTCAGAATCTCAAGGTCGCTTTTGTACCAAGACACGGTGCTTTCTATTTAACTTCAACAACAACAAAAAAAATGTTTTTTGACAGTAATTTCATGCAGCATACTGGAATGCTGTAATTATATGTAAAGAAAGAATTGTACTCACTACTTTTCAATGCATGTCCACATCTTTCTCAACCAATAAACTAAAGCAAAGGCGCCAATATCTCAGCTATTTGGTAACAAACATGGTGCTCACTAGTACAAACCAATAGACAAAAGGATGCTCCTCTACTACATATTCTTGCTTTCTACTAGCGATCACCTCGAGGAAACGAAGAGAAATATGTCAGCCAGGAGATAACGCAGCAACACTAATGGTATATGTTTCAGATGAAAATAAATTAGAGTCAAATGTGATCAAAAGCGTAACATTTTGATGGTGAGAGGGTGGCCTCAAGTTCGAGTTTCGTCTCTCGATGTAAATTATGTCAGTTGATTATTGTCAGATCCAATTTAACTAAGAAGAGACGAAAAAACCAAATGAGGAGAAACACAAGCGGCGTCTTCATGAGTAGCAAAAAGATTTATAGAAACTGAAGAGTGACGAACACAGAGCTAAATTCACTTGGATTTATTAGCAAATTGGAGGCGTGACATTTACCAACAGTTACGCAATATACAGGCTAACAAATTGACCTTGATGCAGTGCACAATTTTATTTTTAACTGCCATTATCATTCTCTCATAATAAACAGTACTCTATTTTCACTTGAATAAAAAAAGACCTTCATTTCAGGTGCAAAAGAATAATTATACTTGATAAACTTGTGTGATATTGTCTGACTCAATAGAAATTCCAAGTTTGAAGCCAGAGGGCAGCTAAGAGCAGCAAACATCAGCAATTTTGAGAGTAGGTTAGTCTCATTGTGACCCCCATTCTTCCTAGACTATCAGTCTCTCCATCTCTGTCTCACAGTCACCTTCCTCCTCCCCATACTAGCCACGACTGTCCTTTATCCTCATTCTATTTCATGCCTCGTCCTTCTCTCGCTCGTTCCTCATCCATCACTACCCACAGCCTGCAAGGAGCATCCCCCCCCTTCCTCAACTATCCATCCCGGTCAGATAAAAATATAGGCTTCTTTTGGGGCTACTGACACACACACACTCCTCTGTGACTCATCACTTCATCGGCCTATGTTTGGCATTCATCACAGCACAGCGTCACACCATCAGCATTCAAGCGAGGAACATCAGAGGAACGGTGACTTCAATCAACTGTATTTTTTCCCCTCCTAACTGTGTCATGCCCCCTGTCACTTGGTTAAATGGAAAAATTGTGTCAACTCTTAACTAAAACGCCACGTAATATTATGATGTATGCCGTGCTCCTTAAAGTGACAAGAGCTTATTTTCTGCCTTTGCTTTTGATGGATTTATTGGACTCATGTGAGAAGGCTAAACAAGATCAAGTGCTGAATGAAGTTCCTTTGAATTATAAAAGAAAAAAAAAACACCGTGCCAACAAGGGTTCAACTAAATAGCCGCTTTAAACTTGTCATTATAAAACATACAAGAAAGATTGTATTACAAAAGAATGCTCTGTTCAGAGAGAAAAGATGTTCAGGTAAGTTTGTAGAGTAGTTGCCAAAGAGAGGGAGTGATTCTACACTGATGTATTTAAATAAATTCAAGCAAGGCATCAATGGCTTTTGAAACCGGAAAGCAAAACAACGACATATATTTTATCTTCTGCTTCAATTTTGTTTTGTATGCATGAGTAAGCAACATTGAGTGCCAACACAAAAGTTCATTGAAGCATTTTGAAAGTTCTTTTTGCTTCTTTCTTCACTGAGACGACTGCTGTATGAGCCGCAATGCGCCCAAAAAATGTAATAAGTTGACACAGAGGAGAAAAAATCTATCATAAGAGGAAAAATCATACACCTAAAAAGAGTAACACAACAAAGGCCAAACAAATCCGATCTAGGCTCATTCGCATGTGGATATATAAATTGTCTGTCTATCCGATGCCTCTTGAGTATGATCACAAAGCCGGCGATACGTATTTAACAAGACAAAAACGTCAAAAAATAATTTAAAAAAAACAGACAAGTCACAAATGAGCAATGACTAATGATATACAAAATGTTTTTTTCCTCTTTTTGATACCTGAACTTGACACTCTCCAGTTAAAAATATGTCGTCTGTTAGCATAAACATAACGTTGCCATCAAAGCGTGACAGAGGAGAAAAGCGTATTTATTTTTAATAAAAACTATCAATTGACAACTTGTGAATCATCTTGCAGTGTTCTTGTCAGACTGTTTAGAACATATTAATCACAAGAACTATTATAGGACAATCTACCAAAATATTGGGAACAGTAGAAATCTATAGATCTGTTTTCAAGTGTAGTATTGTGGTGTGCAGCTGAACCAGACTTGGACAGAACCATCGCCAAAAAAAGAGAGAGAGAGAAAAAAGGACAGTTGACACCTCCCACCCACGCTTTGTGCTATTTGATATATGGACTCCTTCTAAAGGCTTTTGAAACTGGAAAAAAATACAGTACATGGTACTTTCTGACTTTTATTAAACTAAAAAAAGAGATTGCATTTGTCTGTGGGACAAGTGGCTTCTGTTGTGGTAAGTTAAGCCTTTACAAAGTGTTTGTTGTGTCGCTCTTAGCAACTAAGTATGGTGTTTTTAAAGTTCTGTTTTTCCATACTGTAATTGTTGTGTATACAATTGTAAACATGCCAATAACTGACATTGTGTCATCAAGCTCAGTGCCATATGTAAATTATTTGAGTGTTATTAAAAGTGTAAAAATTCTCCTAGTATGCATCCATTTCTTAAGCTTGGCAAATTGAATGTATAGAAAGTATAGCGTAGAAAAGATGATGAACGCTGTGTTGCACTAGAACACTTGTTCCTATGCTTGCAGGTTTCTTATGCAAGATTTCATGTGAAGTTGCCATCAGTCTGAACATCTCAAAACAACATTGAAAACAATGTTCCCTCTAATTTTTTGTTGGTCTGGGCAAAGAGACAACCTTCCTGAGCACACCATCATTGCTCGCAATGGGCAGACCAGTATCACACCTGCCATAAGCAGGTGCATGTCAATGTTCCCTCTATTTTTTCATGTAAAACATGCTGTAAAACACAAAAAAAAAACATAAGAATGGACAGAGCTACTGCCACTGGCTGCCGCATAAATGGTGCCATCATGGGGAAAGGGGTATAAAAAAAATTTGGATTTTATTTACTGCGCGCCATATGATTGCTGCTGTGCAGAGAAGACGAGAGAAGTGCGCAATTGCGGGAACATTGGTTGAAAACAGTCAACATCTGCGTGACAGTTGCGTGTTGAACTTTAATTACCTCATCTGTTTTAGGTGAATTACAGAGCTCGAAGGTGGCGGGGAAAAAATGACGGCAGGAAAAATGTTTTACATCACTGCGGACAAGTGGCTATTCATCCTTCTCTTTCTTCTAAACATGTCTCGGATAAAACGATAAAAATGATGAGGTAATATTAGGCGAAAGGCAATCTTGGAAGATAGTGAGATCCCAGAAAGTGTCCTCATTGCACCGCTGGCTCTCCAGAACCTCTTGGAGGGAACAGGCATCCGTCAAAATTATCCCGGAGGAGTGCAACAGATGTGAAAATGATTTGTGGGAATCAATCATCCATTGTCTTTTAACCAGGCTTTGCGTGTTGTGTACGTGTGGTTTGGTGTCAGGTTCTACGTGGCGATAAGAAAGATGACACCATGCAGAACTGAATGCTATAATGATATACTTTGTAAGTGATACATTTATCATCCATCACATTTGGTGGATGTCTACTTTATAATGAGTTCCAATACAAGAAGTGTATCAGAAATGGTGTTCTCGTGATGACACATGGCGCCACTAAAACGAAAAAAAAATCAATGCTTAAACAGTTAAATGTATAGCAATCAAACAATGTCACTCCAACCAAAATGAGATATTGGATCAGTGCAGATCCATCAGATGTTTGTCTGTCTACAGTATTTTTCTGACTTTAAGGCACCTGAATGAAGGGAAATCAATGTACTGCATTTTTTCTTTTAACATTGTAACCATTTTATTTTTTAAATTGATTTAATATTTATTTTATTCATGGGTTTGATGACTATTGAGCATAAATCTTTAACTCTTTATTGGAACAACTTAGAGCTCCAACAAAATACATTTGAGGTCAGAACCGGAATTTTATACATAAATTTAACTGGATTAAAAAATGTGCAGTATTTTTGGGGGAATCACAGATTTAATTGTGTCTGAAAACTACAGTGCACTGCGTATTGTACCTAATAGGAAAACAAACTTGTGTGAAATGAGTGTGACGCTTCAATGCCACAATGGATGACACTTAAGTGGATGCATTAGTAGAGGATTATGCCCTCATTAAGATCCCAAATGAATTTCATAACACTTATGAAGCAAACCAAATGTACAAGATAAGTGCTGCCTCAGCCTGAATTGAAAGGTGTGACATTCATTTACACGCAGCACTTAGCAAAAGTGCTTCACAACCAACCACGTAGCTTCAGGCAAATCCACTATAGTAAAACGACATCTCAAGGAGAAGTCGATTTAAGGATGAAAAGGGGGATTTTCTCATCAGCTGTATTCAGGTATTTCTGCTCAGTGGCTTAAGCACAAAACCCTGAAACGGAAAGAAACATGACTTGCCTCAAGGTAGAAAAAAAAACAAGTGCGTTCAAGCTAAGCATGAATGCGTTGTGAAGATTCAAAACTGCTGTGGGAGCTTTCAATGTTGAGTCCTTGCCAGTTTACAACCATCATCTGGCAAAATTGGGACTATACGTGTGAGAAATGGACACCAATTTGTCCACCAGAAATCAAATGAAGCTTTGACACAGTCAAAGAAGATATTTATTTCTCTTTGCAGGATTTTTTTGGGGGGCTTTTGCCTGAAAATAGACAAATTATGCCTGCTTAAGTGTAATATCGTAACATTGCGGCTGAGCTGGAATCTTTCCCAACAAAAGACATGGGTCGCCAAGCTGTTTGCTTGTCAAATGCAGGGCACATATGTAAAGACAAATAACTATTCACACTATTCAGTTCTGTTTCCGGAGTGTGGAAGAAAGCTTGAGTAGGCGTAGGAAATCCATGTAAGCGTAGGGAGAACATGCAAAGTGTGAGTCATATGGTTTGTGCTAATCCCTGGTATAAGACTTGAGACCTGACTCAGGACCACATGTTCTATGGCTCCGTCTCGTCTTTGACTTGACTCCCAAAAGTTGAGCTTTTGTTGATGTCATAGTCTGGCCATAAAAAAAGTTTTTTTAATTTTTTTTTATATGTTTTAGCTTTGGCTTATGCCCCAATACTAAATAAATTGTGTTTTATTTCACAGTTGTTCTTTGAAATCCAATAATTTTAGGTGGACTAGAGAAATGAGTTGAAAATAAATATTTGATTTGAGATTTTCTGAATGTTTTGCTTTGAATGCATTTAGCTGTCAGATGTACCATATTTAAAATTAATTTCCAACAAAAGAGGAAATACTGTCATTATTGCTTTTCAAAATGGATTATCTTTCTTCCTTTGGTCTTGATGATCTCATTGTTTTGGACTTGGTAGCTTTTGGCATGACTAACAATGACACCAAGGAATAAAGTTGAGATAAAAAAATATATATATTGGTATTACATTACATACTTTACAGCTGTACCTAATGAAGTGTCTGGCATTTATATACAACACTATCAAGAAACAACAAATGTGATTGGCCCTCTTCTGGTTAACCCCAGCTACAGTGGACACATGCCAAAAAGGTGGCGAAGCACTTGAGGCTTCTTACTATGCAGATCCACCGCTTCCTAAAGAGGATAACTGGCTAGGTGGCACTATCAGCCCATCCAGATGGCATACGGAGAAGCCATGACAGTCCAGAACAAGCTCCCCAGCTGCAGTGTCACCCTGCAAATCTCCATGACCTACATCTGCTTCGCCTAACCAAAGAGGAGAGTTGAAGAAGGAAGGGAACACCTTCACGTTTCACTCTGAAGTGCGATCTGATTTCGCTTTGCTTGGATCAAAACTGCTTAAATTTGTGTTTGCGGTCATTCTTCTTGGTTTGGCGGCACTATTATCATCTCTAGATAAGTATAACAATGTTGTCAATCGCTTTGTTGTCAGTCTAGGGGTGTAAAATGCAACATGCATAGATATAGATATAATTAAAACACTAGAAATGAAAAAAACGAGGATGTACGGAGAGAAATTTGACAAGCCTTGAATGCATTTGCACATGTGACAACAAGATGCCTGGCATGGAGCCTGAGGCAAGAGGAAAGTCAGCAGCTGCTACCCAATAGATGTTAGCATGGCGGGGGTGCGTTTAGAATAAGTGTTATTTGCCACTCTTTGCACAACTACTTTGCACGCAAAGTCTCACTATATTTCACACTTTGGGCTATATCCAAACAACAAGGCAGTGAGGCTTTGACAGAATTTACACGAGATACTGTCTGAACCACTGTGGCACTGGCTTCCACGCCCATGGAGCCAACAGAAGGTTTCTCAGAGCATTATTAAGTGCGCACACAAGAGAACTTCAAAGCTATAATTTCAGCACAGTTTGGCGGGAGGAGAAATTGGAAAGCCAACCGTATGGTGTTCAACTGAGTTGAAAAGGTAAAATAATTTGGGGCGTACAGAGGTTGTTGAATGGTTTGTTTTCGAACTTCAAGGGAAATAGGGAGAATCCAGATATTGTAAGGATTGAATATAGCATCATGCCACAAGAATATAGTTGGTTACCACCAATATCACTTTTAAGAATTGTATCCATTCAATCAAAATATCACTTTAGTTGTTATAGCTCAAAATCGCTGTTGTGAAATGCCTCTCGAATGCTATGGAAACATTTTATAGAACACGTGACTGCAGAAATGGCAAGAATAAGCCTACTTACTAGCAGATCTAACATGTATTATTCATTAATTGGGGGTATTTTAAATGCATAGATATGTGCTGACAGCCACATTTCTACTTATTCCTATTTAAGAGGGTGTTTATAGTCACCAAAATATCAGTTTGATTTTAACGTGCCCCATCTTTAAGGTTACCTTTTTCCAATTGGATTGTGCAGCTTATAGGCCAAATTTAAAAGGAGAAAAGGTTTCAGCAATAATTCACATTGGATGGGTTATTTCACACCTACAAAACACTAGCATTTCAATATGTGTGAGGATTTCATATTTAATGTATATTGCATGTGCAATTAGAGCCGCTGCAGTCGGTTCAATAGACAGATTTACAGAGTCAAACGTTGTGTGTGGAAGTCATTTGCAAAGACAGTCCGGATGAAGCACGCAGCCTTTTCAAAAAGCCCAGTGGGCCGATATGAGGCAGTTAATACACAGAAGGGGGATTTAAAAGAAGAAAAAAAATGCTGTTGGAGAAACTCTATTGATGTGTTTGACAGTGGCATCTGTGCTGATATTGATTGCGTATTGATTGCTACCTCCTTTCTGCCGCTTTTCCCCCCCACAGGCATTCAAAGCACTGAAGGAGAAAAATACAGGGCGTACTTACTGACAATTCTAAAGGACGTGCTCTCAAACACGCCATTACAGATATTGATCGGCAAGCTTTATCTACAAAAGTGTCTAAGGAGGAAAATGAAATGCGGTTGACTACAAAGCAGCACAGTCATCATCAACTTGCACATCTCCCAAACTATCTAAACAGATGGAGCCAAAAAATTAAAAAAAAGTGATTTCTACGTGAGAGGCTTGAAAGCCCATACACACACATGCAATCACACACACACACACAAAATAGTGCCTCCTGCTGGGTAGCAGCTGCAAACCCTCCTGGGGGTGTGCCAGGCGGAGGTTCTGACGAAAGAGAGTGAGAGGAAGTGCAGTGCAAAGAGATCGGGGAGGTGGTGCAGGTCTTTCGCATTCGTTTACCAACTCGGTTAATGCAGTGTGGCGGTAACAGGTGCACATCTCTCGCCCTTGCTCAAGTGCAAGCTGGCATTTTTACACGGCTAGCCACTCAGAGTAGCACCCCCCCCACCCTAACAAAAGGCAACAGGAGCTCACCAAATGGCGTGTGAAATCAAATAGCGACACACGCCCAGATGAAATATAATAAGACATCACGTTACATAGATGAGATACGATATCATTACCATGGCAACTGTGAGGCAAACTGCCAAGGGGGCTGGCACAGCATCAAGAAATGGAAAGGCGCAATGAGAAGAGACACTAAAGCCACATTTCCACCCGGCGTCACAGTGCTGTATGCTATGAAATAAGAAACAACTGATCTGGTTTGTGGTTTTTGTACTTAGAACCATAGTCGCCCATGCACTTTCCGGCCGTTTATTCCGATGCCTGGAGAACGGTAAAACACACTCAGAAGCTGCTGCTGCTGCTGCTGCTGTTGGCACAGCTCTCACCCAGATGCACACACACAAAGCCTTGAAAATATTATGGGACGCACACAAACGCAATAATTTGTACATTTGGTATCGTTTTTCATGCTTCCAAGTAAATGTATCTTTATATACGTGTACAGCGTTTATAAAATGAGAGTTGCATTATCTTTAAGTCACCTATTTCCATTTACTAGTGGTGGATCTGAAAGCAATTTTTTGACCAGAAGTCTGCTTTTTTTCCAGTATGTACAGTTTAAAAACATGTGGCGAAACAATAAGATTGGGGTGCAAGTTTACACATGCAGTGGAAACAAAACTCTCAAATGTGTTGAAGGTCAGAAATGTGGAAAAGAAAATTAGGCCTTCAAATTTTAGGACATTATATTGTCATAATGTTTGACGTCAACTTACAGTGAGTGCACATGACCGCAGCGTACCTCAGTGCTTCTCAGTTCATTCTACATCAAAGAATTGGAACAGTTTTTTTGGGGTGGCTGGGGGTTTTTGGAGGGGTTCTCCAATGGTTTTCTTAAGAAAAGGGGGGGTGTCAAGAATATGAAAGGAATATAAAGATTAACATCTTTTCAATGTAATCTGTAAATGGAATAAATGCCTTTATGATTCATTCATTCAGCAAAAATGACAAGCAATTCTACAATTGTTCAGCCTGGTTCACCAGTGTTTTGCCTCATGAATTAAACCTGATTGTACCAATTTGTATGTCAATCATACACCCAGGAAACATCACCAGACATTTTTACAAAAAGCACTATAGTATATTTAAAGTCCTTGAGGTTTTAGGGTGATACCCAATTGCACATAGCAACTTTAGAGGAGTCTTCTCAGATGAAAGCGTAAAAAATGCAATATAAGTAGTGAGCAAGTCTCCTCAATGGATCAGAAAATCATGCACCAGTTCACCATTTATCCTTGGGTCTGTCAATGCAGACTTAATTAGTGCAAAGCATTATTCCACTGCACAAACCACTGCCATTTCCAAGAAAGCTCCTGATGAGTGGCAGAAGTAATTGGTGTGCTAAGCGCAGATGACCCCCTTGACGGAACTCTCTGAGGACCACGAAATGGGACTTGAGCAAATGGCAAAGGAAGACAGAAAATTGACAGATCCTTTTACAATCTTATCAGTGTTTTAATAATCGTCCCTGTTCAAATCCCCAATCTGTACTCTCAATGCTCGCTTCATTACTTATCTTATTCAAATGTGTCAAGAATAATCTGAGCAGGGAGCGCTGAGCAGGATTTGCTAAAACTGCAAAGTGGGGTCATTTTTCTGCACATCCCCCGTAAAGAAACGCAGCGTGAGCGTCTATGAATCCCCAGCCTGGAAGCAGCAGCAGCTGCAAGGCAACTCGGGGAAGGAAAATGAAGGAGCTCAATGTACACAGATGGAAGTTTTGAGGAACGGGAGTATGGCCACATCGCCCCCAACTCACCTGAGTGCTGAAATGACAGCGTCACAAAAGGAATAAATGTATACGTATGACAGTTAAATCATTCACAGGCTAAAGAATGGAAAAAAAGTGAGGTAAAATGTATATATTTGCTATTTACACCAAGAAAGAATTAGAATGAATACAAAATGCACGCACATAACCTGCACCTGAAGTACGGAATGAAGTTTGAATAATTGATAACTGAAAATTGATGTAATTTTGCTAACCAAGATGGTGTAGTTTTAATATGGGCCATCGCATTGCATTTCAAGCTAATCAAAATGATGATAATGCCTCAAAATGCTTCTATTATTGAAATGTTTTTGAATCATTAAGTAGACAATCTGACACTACATGGCTCAAGGGCGGCAGAACAATGCAAGGGCAGCAGCGCATGACACCGAAGCCTCAATGAAAGGAATGCCAAGAGTCGACGTTTACATCTATTAACTTGATAGACGGCTGAATAACGGCGGCAACGCGGGGCATTCTGCCTAGCGTATGTGCACTGCATAACCACATATCAAGATGCTCTCAGTAGAAGATGAATACGAGACATGTAAATGAAGCAGAAAAGACCTGAGGTAGGCTGCGAACCATTTGGTCCTGATTTTAATATGTATGCTAAAAAAAATGTTTACGGTGCCAATGATGAATTTCAAATGAGTTCCAAATGGGACGCAGGGAAAGTGAATTTTCAATCCCACCAATGCAAAGAGAGGAAAATCTTATTTTCTTACATAGAGAAGGGTTTCCACTTTCTAACCAATGAGCCGTGGAAAAGTATGTTTTTTTTTAACGACCAGGCTGCAGCAAAAAATAAAAAATAACTCATTAAAGTTCAGACATAAGACCATTATTTAGTTTTATATGAAAAAAAATGTTGAGTAGCATCTTATAGTCCAAAAAAAGACAGCGTATTAAATAATATATGGCATTTTCCGGACTATTTTTCCGCACTGATATTTCATAATTTGGCTGCGACTAATACGCAAGTGCTATTTATATGTGTATTTTTTTTCTCTGTTGTTTTTTTTAGGCTACAGTTATCTGAAAACTGTTACTTTAACAGATGCCTATTTAGCCTGTTGTTCTCCATTTTACTATTTTTACTTTAAAACATATTTGAGCTTGAATGCCGCAGAGAGTCATGTTTGTTGCGGAAAACAATTGTTATGTTGCATCATCAACTGAAAGAAGATCAACAACTGTGCCCAAGTCTTTGAGAGGAACAAAAGTACACTCATTGTCTGCATCAGTGTCTCTCTTGCAATATGCTGTAAATTTTTGCTTCCAGCATGAAAAGACCGTTTATAACATTTAACAGCCATCTCTTATAACAGCTCTAAGAATTCCAGCTCTTATAAATGTGATGCATCTTCACACTGAATTACGTGAAAGGTACACAAAAAAAAAATAGGACACACACTGCTGCAGTGATTTCAAACTAACATTAGTGAGGTGTGATCAACCATAAAGCGACATGAATAATTAAAGTGTATTATTTAAAGATACATTTTAATTATGTACGAGTAGTTACCCATTGTTTTTGTGTTTTTTACAGAATGATTTAAAAGAATCTCTGTCTTGGGTCAAATTAATCAAGGTAAGCATAAATGAATATAAATTGAAGACGTCTCTGAACATATTTTTAAAAAATAAAGACGTGTACATTTTGGCAGAGGAAAGGTAAATGGACTTAAACCAGTGTTCCCACCAAATCCCATATGAGAGGAGTTAAAGATCGTAAATGAGACTGGTGCTGCAAGACCACATGTTTTGGATTAGCTACAGCAGATATTTGACCTTTAAAAAAAGGCAAAGTGGTGCTGTGATCATCTGTCAGTGTAGAACATATTTCTCCTTCTTAAAACATTCAAAGCCATTATTTAGTCAGTGTGAAAACGGCATTATTTACACGTGTACCGTCACGCATGAATTATCGGGTCCATCGGAAGATTGCTCGCCATGATATCTGTCATCAACTGTAGCCAAGCCAAAAACAACGTGATACTTTACTCAAATTTTAGGATTAACATTTACAGTGCACACTACTCTGAGCGCTAGACTTATTAAGAGCATTCTAAATGAGATGCAATCAGCTTCTGGGAGTCCGTACTCGCCTCCAAAAAAACATGAAATTGGTATACATATTGCATCATGCACTTACACACAGGCCATGGCCTTATTTATTAAATCGGGCATAGGAATATAACTTAAAGTGCATATGCACAAAATGTTCAAAAGACAAGTAACACCCTGCCTAGAAACTGCATATTTTGCATTCATTTAAACAAAATTAGAAGGGGAAAGCACCACATGAATGAAAATGCTGTTCAATGAGCATGTTGATCAATGGCTGAAAAAAAAACACATTGCCATTTGAGTTGCTAGGGCGTGCTTTCGAAACGGGCATGTTTTTTTTAGATTTGGCTCCAAATGTTGGTAAAAACAAGCCTTTGGTCCTCTGCTTCTCTGTGAAATATTCAACTATACTGAGTAATAAAATATCAAAAGCAGGATTAACTCATCTGACACATTTAGTCTGTTGATTTTACAATATTTGACTCATTCCAATTGAATGAGTCGCAGGTAAGAAGTTTTGAACTCTGTAACAGTGTCAACTTTTTACCAAGCTTAATGACAACTAGCTCTTTAGCTAACTGCAACCTGCAGCTCCAAAGCTGACTGGTGTAAAAAAGTGGCGTACAAAACTTCCGGGCCAGTTTTGTGCATACATAACTATAGTGAATGAGGCCCAAGGGCAGGAAAATTGTGCTGTAAGGAAAACCAAGACGAGTCTTGTGGGCCATCAATAATTCATAAGCTTCATTATTTATTTTTCCTACGCTGTAGTTCAAATGGCATCGGTAAGGCAAGGCGGCAAAGAGGGAAGGATTTAAGAGCAAGATGGTACAGAATGAGATGAATCAAAATAAGCCACAGAACCGTTCTGGACAAAATATTATGTTAAAGCCACAAGAGGACAGCGAGCTGCATGGAGGATCCGACCCCGAGGCTCAGCCACACTTAGCAGAGGCGTCCCATTTTCTGATATATGTTCTGTAAAATGATAAGGTCCATAAAGCTTGATGGCGCACAAGACATATTACATGTTCCGCTTGGCAGTGAAGAGCGGGCCAAGCCGCTCTTACACGTGCAGAGGCATCGATGGCGTGCCGGGGAGGCAGGTGGACCAACCCCCCGAGTGCCGATGGCTCTCCGGCAGAAGGAGAAGAGGTAGGAAAAGGCTAGGTTATTTTTAAGGCACTTGACAAAAGATGTGCTGTGCCATGTTTAAAGGTCATCTCCGACAGACCTCTCCATTTCACACCGCCTGTCATTCTGACATGCTGTGATTCAGCCTGTGAACAGCAAGGAGGCTTGTGAGTCCACTGGGTCAATGGGATGCTCTTTTGCCTGAGCTGAGAAGCAGAGGTCTAAAAAATGGCCAGAGAGAATATTGATCCATTCGTTCATTTTGCCTACGACGTGCCTCATGATACCGTACGTTTGTGGGATACAATAAATCTGCAAAACATTGTATTATTGTGGTTTTTAACAATCAAAGGCTACATTTACCTAGTAAAAATAAGAATAATGCTTTTTTTTCCTCCATCTGTGAGTGATATCTAAGAGAAATAGTAACCATCAACTAACTAAATTTGTAGGTTTAAAGCACGTACTGCTCTACACGCTTTGTGCCAAAATATAAGCAAAAACTGAAATGCAAGACGGTCTAAAATTAATCAGAAGCAAGTCACATCAGTCTTCAGGTTTGTCATTTTCTGCAAATGCTGCAGAGATTCCAAGTCTATACTCCTTGAAATTAACAAGCGAATAAACCTATATGTTGTCCAAGGACTCCTTAGCTCTCCTAACATAAAATAAAATAATGTGACAAAACAACTGGAGCAACACTAAGGACTTTATGTGAGACCGTATGAATTGGATTTGTTTGACCAAATATACAAAATATGCACAGGCAAGACCATATTTTATTGTATTACTATAACACATTTTTAAATTAGGCTGGGAACTTTAATGAGTCTCTTTTGTAGTCTATTCCAATAGACTCATGGCAATGAATACATACATACTGTACATAAGGAACATATAAGGTTAATAATGTCTGACACGGTTCAATTTTCGCTTATTACTGCATAATATTCTCTCACATTGCCTCACATTGAAAGAGTGAAAAGGAATGATATTCACAGTCAAGCAGTGGCCACAACCTGGTTTGCCTAAACTACCATTTCTCTACTATGAGGAACTTCATTATGACTGGAAACAATTAGCGAGAGCAATGTATGCAATGGGTTCTCATTTTGGAGCAGCCAAGTCGATGGCTGGGAAATGAACACTGGACTCCAATCACTAATGAGAAAATTGTGGAAGCGAAAGAGGGAGCCCCTCGGGACGGTGGATAAGACAGAAGAAGAAGAAAAAACACAGACACTGACACAGTGATAAAGGTAGTGCAACGTTTCGCTGACATAAGAACTAAAGCTCCCTTTCGTCATTACGGCGCCTAAGCTAATCATAAACTGATTCATTCTTTAACAAATATGTAATTAATCTCACGGCCATCTCTTGTGAATAGACCATAGCTTCTGTGTAATTGACCCCAGTGTGGGCAAGGCTGCGACTGAATCCACACCGGCAATTGAAGCAATAATGGATTAAGCCCATAGCCATAACAGGGAGAGATGCTCTTTGCGGGGAAAATGAGCTGGCAAACATTCACCAGGGAACAAACACACCTTTTCGCCAACTCAGCACCTCTCTATTGGAGGCTACCAAAAGGAACCTTGCCCATTTTTCTGTGTCTCTCTTTTAATGATAGCCTCAACCCTATTTCCCTCAGACAGAAATCAATGTGAGGAAAACCCTCAGGTTTCTAAAAAGCAATAGCAATTTCTGCCTGTACGGTAACATTCCAAGGTAGTGTTTTTTTTTTTCGATGGTAAAGCCTTGGCACTACGGGCTATGATTGGAAATTTAATAAGCAGACCCTGTAGATAGCCCTGTGGTCTTTTAAGGCTCCACAGAGTTTTCCCTTGCTCTCACAAAGACAAAGACCTCCATTCGCCACTAAATGAAATTGTGTTTGTGTGACGCGCGTTGAAAATAAACCAGCGTGGGAGATTCTGTATTATTCAGAAGGCATCTTAGGGGATAAATACATTTCAAACAGACATACACACACAAAAGATCCTTTCAAATAAGCAACCTGACTTTGTTCATTCTCACAGCGCTTGGAGAAATGTTTCCCCTCCTCTCTTATACCTTTGCGTCCTGTTTCCCTGGCAATACTGAATTATTAATGTCCCCCCCCACCCCGTCATCACCAGCAACGCCAACCTACAAGTCCCCGAACCACAAGACCCGAGCAAGTATCTCCGAGCTCCATAGCGCCTCCGAGGGCCATTCGCCGAAGCACCCCAATAAAGCAGAGCAAAGGGGGAAGGGGCGGGATTCAGCGTGACATTTAAATCAATTGCTTTCCTACAACACTATGATTTTTAATCCATCTTTATTATGGTCTTCACGGCAACGCTCACGGCAACATATTGGCTTCCTGAAGAGAAGACAGACACGGCGTCAGCTACAGTAGATCTAAATCCGTCCTATTATTCTGGCCCGGAATGCTAATGTGGTGTGTGAGTGACGATACAGCTGATTGTGTTAATGCTCCTTGTGTTGGAATTCAAACAGGGAGATCGAGCTTGTGGTGTCGCTTATTTGTTATTGTTTTATCCCGAGATTTCTATCTGCAAACACTGTGTGCAAGAGAAAAGGCACAGATGTGAGTCAATTCCCAAGGTCTCTGAATGCATGTTTTCTCGGTGCCTACTGTGTGTGTGTGTGTGTGTGTGTCTGAGTGTGTGTGTGTGTGTGTGTGTGTGTGTGTGTGTACATGTGTGTGTACTGAGGGTTCAGTCACACCAAGTAAAAACAACAGTATATGCTTCTCTTTGTTTTGAACAGGTCTCACTGTGGACTTTACATTGTTTGTAAAAGTCACAGCTCGCCATTTTGAAAAAAATATAAAGTGTGTCACCTGCTTAATCATAATGAAATATCCAAATGGCAATTTACAAGTGCATGGAGAAAATAAAGACGGGAAACAGTTCACTCTCTGAATTCAAGCAGTTGAGAAAGAACACAAAATGTCACAATAATAAAAAGGTTCATTTTACAAATGTATATTATTTACTATATATTTTGGGCTTTGCTTTTTTTGCCTTTGCACCCATTGAGTAAATATATGTAATAGATTGAATCAGCCCAAGTTAAAAAGTTTAAAAAATGTCATAATCAGACAATATACTATTATAAGATGTACATCGATAAGCAACTGAACCCAAATGATAAGCCAAATTGAAATGTTTGAAGAAAGCAAAGAAGTTCCATGCAATTGTGATTGTCAACTTGTGCCTCTTGTGATGTGCTTAGATTAGAAACTATTTTTGCCTTTCACCCCCCCCCCCCCCCCCAAAAAAAAAGAATAGAAACAACCAAATTAACTACAAAAAGGTAGCCATAGTAGTGCACAAATAACACAGTTGCTATAAGAGTAGAACTGGAATAATACATGCACACATTTGAAGCTCATTCTTAATTGTCAAAGCAATGGAAAAGAGAGTCAAAAAACTCATTTTACCGAATTCCAGCCAAGATATTTAACTGTTTGCATTTCAGTTGTGTTTCAGCAACAAATACAGCCGAAGGCCACGTTGCACCGAACATGTAAACACTCACCACTGAGCAATGGGGAGTCTATTGCCTAACGCTGTAATCATATATTATTCATGCTTCTTCTCCCTTCATACTATTCATTGTGGCAACGAGCAAAGCATGCTTGGCATGTACACTGAAATAAATCAAGTCTGCTCTTTAATAATTGAAGAGGATGAGACAAATGATACCGCATATAGGTTAAAAACCAACACACAACAGTTAGACGCTTGTTTTAAAACATGGCTGGGGGTTTAAAGGGTGGCTTTTATGGAAGTTGGAGGTATATTAGGACAAGCTTGAGACCAACACACCAGGCCACCAATTCCCAGTTGGGCCATACTAACCACCAAGGCAAGGGACTTAAAACAAATTGGTTAAGTAAATGTCCAACACTAAATATTGATCACTCATACAAGGCACAAGCTTAGTGAGGAACATAACATCGACTAAGTAATACACACTCTCCAATACTGAACATTCTACTTCCTATTGTGACTAAATTGGACAAACATAAGATCACTTTTTTATTCAGGGCCAAAATAACTAACTCAAGTCAAATGTAAATCCAGCATGAGGATTTAGTGTTGCAGCAACAGCCCATGAAAGTGAAACAAAGCCAGGGAGGATAAGTTGGGAGGGAGAACACTAAAATGTCTGCAGCGCATTAATTGTTCATGAGCAGGAGCATACAGGCAAACAAAGCTGTGATGAATGGTCTCATTTGTGCAATAAAAAAGGCCCCGCCCCCTTAGCCCCCTATCCCACCAGAGTCCCTTCAGTCCTCTAGTTTTTCACTAACTCAACATCGCTTAGCCATATTCACAAATAACTGTTAACAAGTGACCCGCACTGATAAATCGCTTACGAGAAATGATTCCAAGCCACTCAGAAGGAAGACTTTGTCACGCCGACATTTTGGACTTGGATGTTCACCAACAAGAACTAAGCGCATTTTTTTTAATGATATACGCGTACAATGAGGCTTATCCCCCTTTTTTTTTAAACTATTGCAGGACAAATGAAATGGTCATGTGGCTCATGACTTATGTAAGAGACAAGAACTGGTCCTGTGAGACTGCTGGTGACAGACAGAGAATTTAATGAAGTGGACTTAGTACTGAAAAAAAATGCACACACAAAATGACGTAAAAATAGAGCAATTAAAACATCTGTGGTTAGGATGCTCTTTTTTTGCTTAAATGTGACATATGTATCAATGGAATATATACTTTGTTGCAGTATTTAATCTAATTATATCAAGAAAAAAACAATTTTTCACACCTTTAATAGTAACTACTACAATAATCTGTTTTCAAACTCCTACCATTTTTACTGACGGTGTTGTTTTCTACTTGGGGGGTGTATTTTTTTATTTGAATAATTCATGGCTATCTAAAACATTTTTATGTTTTTTTTCCTAATACCACAAAAGCTACACAAAGGTCCTAATTAGTCCAACCCCCCTATAGCCGCATAACATCAACCAAGCGAGTGCATGTGCATACACACTAGAGAGCTATAGAATATGTATAAGCACCCCCTCAAGGAGTGACTACAATCTATGGTGCAAGAAATGTCATATAGCCATGGAGCTAATAAGCTGCATGTGGTGAAAAACGGACAGCATATTAAGAAAAGAGGTCTACAAATGCACAAGAGGTTCATAAGTGTTAAAAAAAATATGTCTAGCTGCCCAATTCTGCTCCAACAGATTAATCCAACCTTGTTATCTTCGAGAAAATTACCCCTGTTGTCAATGTAAGACATTTCACTGGAATAACACTTTTTTTTTTATTCTACTGGACTGAATTTATTCACTCGGCATTACAGCAGTTGGATATTCAGTATCAATAAATCTGATGAGCAAATGGCATGAGCACAGTGCGGTGTCAGGAACACAAAAGCAAAGAGTGAGTATCTGGAGAATATTTTATCTGGCAATGTGGGAGTCGAAAACTCCGACTCAGCAACCAATCTGATAAGTATTGCTTCTCTTGACAGGGTGTACGACTCATGGATCAAATGTGAATAATTAACTTCAATGTGTACATTACCAACTTGAGTTCAGAGCAGGAAAATAGTCAAGTCTAAGAGTGATGTCTTTTGGAATAATGTGATCATCTTTTAAATAAAGAAGGGACTTTCTTTAGTGATAAGAGTGAATTCGACTTTCAATCTCACCTCTGATCTTTCGTATGCGTCTTAGCGACTTGTTTTAAAGGAATGTTTGTCAGTGAGTGACAGGAGCACTGCCTCAAGAAATTGTAATCCAATCTAGTTCTCCCCTAGAAACCCAGGAGTGTACCTAGAATATGATCCAGGGTTTTAAAGACATAAACCAACTTGCACACAATAAGGTTCACTCCTCATCTGTACCCACTTATGACCCCTCACCTGAACTCCAAATCGAGTCTGTTTATTTGACTGACATCTAATAAAACCTGCCTGATGTAGGTGAATAAAAACCATTAGAGGTTCCTGCTAGAAGGTTCAGCGCACCCGTAAATCATCACATTACATTATTCAGACGTACGGAAGATAGGTGGAAGTCAACGGAAAATAAATCCTGGATGGTCAAGGCTTGTGTGGAAGAGATCCAAGCATGGTTTCTGGAAATACAGGTCTGCGCTGCAGACAGGCCAATGTGTAGGTGTTCAAGTTTCTTGTAGTCTTGTGCAAAGGTAAGAGAAACTAACAGGAGATAGACTGGCAGATCAGTGCATTGGTTTCTCGTGATCAAGTAGTTGACACCAAAAGGCCGGAATCTCAATTTTCAAGGTTGATCTTTTTTCACACCGCATCGATGCTCACAGGTTTGGTGTGGTGACCTCAAGAATAAGATCTTTTAGGAGGTGGGAACAAGTTTCTTCCACAAGGCAACTGGCCAGAGAACGGCTAACGAAGCTTTGTCGTCTGGTTGGGATTCAAATTTGAGCCTTTGCTCCTCAACTTTGAATGGAGAGACCTCTTGTACTATTCTAAACACACAAGGAAAACTGTGTCTCCTACTTGGCCCAGAAGAGCAGAACAAAGTAGCTAGGAATGAAAAAAAATGTAAATGGGCTCTGTGTAACTAATTCTGCCATGACCGAGCATTACATAAGATCACATAATGGTACCAACAATTAGCACAAGAGCCAAAATAAAGACTGGGCATTCATTCATTCAGTCATTCATTCATTTTCCGTACCGCTTATCCTGTTACAGGAATTGTTGCATGTATTTTGGGAAAACTATATCCTGGCAAAGAGTTGGCAACAAAGAATAAATGTATCCATTTACAGTAACGTGATTAGTACTGGCACTCCAACCAAAGAACTTGGGAGTGAAATAGCCCTGTCAAAAATATGTGCACCTTTGGTAAACCCTAAATAGTATTATTTTATATTTCAACATACAGTCAGACTATGTTACATACACACTTGGCTGTATTTGTACAACCAGAACATTCCAATGGCAGTCTTGCAAAAAAATAAATGGAAAATTCTAGGAAATAATTTAGAATAAGGAACAATTAAGTCATATTTGAGGTTGTGCCTCTTTACCGGAATTTTTAAAGCCTGAATGATACGTTAGATCCAATACACAGAATTAGAAGAAAATATAAATATTTGTAACCAAGTGTTGAAATACTACTACTCTTTAAATCTTTAAATCATTGTAAAACCACACTACTCAATATCTTCCAACATCGCAATTCTTAATATAAATGTGCTATATTCAAAAGAATTGTCAACCACGATAACAAACACACACACACACACACGCATGCATGCATGCATGCACAGCCCAACAGAGATTACATTTCTCCTGTCATAATGGAAGCGACTCTGTGAAATGGCTCCAAATGGTCCACGTTATAGAACAGCCCAGATAAGAGACGAGAAAGGGCAGCTCAATCAAACATCGAGTTATGATTCATCAAAGCAAAACAACAATCATTCCCATAAAAGCCGTCTCCCCAACAGAGCCTATAATGTCACAACCTGAAGAGACATGCCAAGCTTTCACATTCAATAATGTCCATGTCACAATTCGAAAATACCACTCCCACATTGGTCTGATAACCATACCTTTTCCTAATAATACTAAATTAAAAGATAGTACAGAGATCTTTAAACTTCAAATCATCATAATATTGCTCATGTATGTAAAGAGAGACCTGCAAACTTCTTTCCACTAACAAAAAAACACGTTTAGTGCCCTAACCTCATGTATATCCTTGGTAGTTAAGCTCTTTCTGGCTGGTTTTATGAAGGAATTAGGCCACACAACTCCTTTGGAAAATTTACAAAGGATGCAAAAATGCATGACTAACTTGAGTGTAAGCCGTTTATTACAGTTCCTTCTGATCATTTCATTGCAGAATGACTTATTCTGGACAGGATGTAATGAGGGAACAATGTAGCAACAATAACCAGATGCACAGTGTAAGGAACTCTCAAAAAGAAAACATTTGCTATCATTCGAATATGGCAGTGCAACATAAAAAAAAAGTTTACCAAGATGTAGAGACATGATTATGATTAGACGGCAGTTTGTCTAAGAAGGAAATTGGGGTGGGGTACACAAAGATTCGTCAATCAGATATTAGCCTCGATCTTGCAGTGGCTACTTCCACCACTTAATGTCAAAAATATGATAAAACCAATGCTATTTCAGTATCTTTTTAGCCATTGACTCTCACTATAAATATGGATAAGGAGAACCAACATGGTTATAATTGAGTTTTGTTGTTTCGTATTCAGTCTAAAAATTTAGGGTATCAAATATTGTAGTTTGCATATGTGGGAAATGGTTTGTATTTTGGGGAACCTTTTACAGGTTTTATTGTTATGTGATAAATTGTTCCAGGCTTGGCCTTTGGGTTGAAGATTAAAAAGAATTGTCTTTACCCCACCGATTTTAGGGTTTTCAGCTTTTTTTTTTTACCCTTTAGGCTATAAAAACTAACAGTAATTTAGTCACCTGAGAAGAAGAATTATTCCTTATTGGAGTTTACCTTAACGAACAGAAATGATTGTGTTTTTGTGTACGAAATTGCAGCCATTCCAGCAGTGACCTCTGCAGCATGTCCTCTATCCTGTCCTATTTTTTTAAAGCCCCTTATTTATTCAGTCAAACGGGTTACGCAAAAGAGTTTTCAAACCTCTTGAGAGTTTTCATAAGTCTCTTCTTTAATCATGCCTGGGCATACTGCTAAGTGTGCCAAGGACCAAATGAGGAATTACAGTCTTTTCTTAGAACTGCACCAGCAACACCGAGAGAATGAGAGAGCAAACAATTAGCTTTCAGTTTTTTTCCAAGAAATTTGAACAGTTCTCCATAACGTATGGATGAAATAAAGTCCTCTATGCCACGACGGAGAAAAGAGCTGTGCCAGAAGTACAGAAATGCCCCAGGGAATGGAGAGCCACACGGCAGTAGATGCGAAATAAGCCCGCATCATAAATAAACAGACCAATGCGGAGGGAAAATCTGTAATTTATTCATTTTATGGCTCGCTGAAAAGAGTGTAAGTAATTAGAAACATTCTGATCCGCGTATTTCATTCTGATGGACAGCGCATGTGTAGTAGTAAACAGAGTTTTCCAAGCCGAAGATATAGAATAAGATAATATGAGATAAACAGTTTGAAACCTTACTGTACTCATTAGTTATTGACTCTCCCATCAAAACAAGTTAGGCCTAGGCGAGGAACATAAAAAAGGGCAAACTACAGTGATTTTGTTTTAGAAGTACTATGTTTGGATGACATCACCAGAATGGCAAAACCATAAACTGCATTAAGACAATCTTTTTAGCAGGAGATTCCAAAAATTATGCTCATAAAAATCATATGACCAATGTAAATGACTAGCGAAATCTTGATGTAATAGCAGAGTCCCGTGACCCTACCAGGTAAAAGGTCACTTCCGAGCTTTGTTGACAAACTTCCCAAATACTTTCCGGTTCCTCGGCACATTGTTAGATTACAATTTCCCAGGGTTCCATTTCCAACAAGGGTCACTGCCTGAATGTGACATTTTCTACTTCACACATGCAGGGTGATACAACAGGAAACGTAGGTTATTGTGCTTATGAGAAAAGCTCATATCAAAACTTAAAAACAAGAATATTCTGTCATCTTGACATGCGGTAAAAACGGTGAAAAGATCTTAATTCTGATCAGGACTTTTGTTTTCATACATTTGGGATTTGTTGTGCCAAATGACAAATGGATTTGTGCGATCATTTGATGAGTGGAGTGGCACAGCTGCAGTTACAATGAAAGTTATTGATTAGAAACAAAGTGCTTCCAACTGGTGCGAGCTTGAAGCCAAATTCGGCGAGGGTGTCGATCAGAGCTTTTTCTCTTTGAAATCCTTGTAACGGTGTCTCGTCCCAGTTTTGAACGGCCTTTACAACTCAGAAAGTCCACGTGACGTCTGCTCCAATTAGATTGTGGTTGAATCGAGCAACTACGAATAACCGGGTCGGCTATTCTTCTTGGTCGAGTCTCGTCTCTCGCCCTTTCACACAATTTCCCTACAAAAGTATGTCGCAGGCACTAACATAGAAGCATTAATCAAAGATAAGCCAAACCCCCAGCTATAGGCAATGCAACACCTCCTACGCCTAATTACTCACAGAATTCCTGCACTTTGGGGAAAGATGTCAGTCACTAACACCTAAAACATCGAAGAATCATGTAATGCCCTCCAACAAATGAGGCAATTTCCTTGTCAAAACCCTAAAATACACATAGACGAATGACATAAAACTGAGTTTAATACAAAACTTGGCCAAGATTGAACTGGTGATTACTTTAATCAGGAGTGAACGCACCGACAAGAGAGAGGCAGGAGATTAAAATGAATTTATTATGACAAGAAAAGACTAATCTCTGTCTCGCTAATGGCCAGTTATCCACTTAAGACCAGCTCACACTGAAAAATGCAGTCAAACTGTGGTTGAACCGTTGTGCGGTATAACGGACTTAACATATCCACACACACACACACACACACACACACACACACACACACACAGACATACAATATACATGCAGAGAGATTTTAAAACAACAGCATGTGTTGTAGTTGTCGTTTCACTTACTCTTGACCTAATTTACAAGTTCGCCAAAGGTCAATCAATATATTGGCGCCAGCATATGGACCAGGTGTGCTAATTTGATTTGTTGAGCGCACTTTGTTTGGGATTGTTCACTCAGCGTACAGCGTCTCTAAATATTTTATTAAAACGGCAAAGGTCAAGATGCAATCAATAACACAAATCCAAATGTCTGAGAGAAAAATGGACAAGACAGCCGTTTGATCATAACTCTCAACTTGTAAATCCAATTAAAATCTGTTTCTCATCCTTTAGTCTATCTTAAATTTATCCTCAATTCAGTTTGGGTAGAAGCCAAAGTACATTTGGTCAAGCATAAAGAATAATCATTCAATTGGCTTCTGTTTTTAACATCCTTGTACTTTTCTACAGCAGCTAATTAAAACAAAGAAAGTGTGACTTGTGAAATTATGGAGATAGCTCAATTTCATTAGTACCTGCAGTTCATAAAGAGTAGCAAAGGACAAAACAGGAGCAGGAAAATGAATTTGAGTCGGTCATGTGTTCTATTTCTATTTAAAATATTTAGCACAGATTGAACTTTCAACAAGCGAAATGACTAAAGGTTGACAATTGCCAAAAACCAATAAATCGACAGCAAAATGCCTGCAAACATAACACAGCCCACAAGACGACAAATTCACTCATGGCCACTTCAATTGGCATAAAATACATTTAAACTTAAAAGTTATAAGTTAAAGTTTCTTTTTACTTGAGAAAATCGACTATTATTCCTCATCTTTACATACTAATGTTTCTCAGTTCCTTGGAAGCAAAATTCCCTCTATTCAGTTCACGTTGGTACCTCTCCCCACAGAATTTCTTCTTTCTTAAAAAGAATCAGGGAAATGAAATGAAGTGTAAGGAGGAAAAAATGCTTCGAAAAACTGAGACGTTCTTTCCACTGTTGTCAGTGGTATCCATTTCCAGAAAAGATGGTATTTGACCTAAGAAAGACGAGCGAAGGAAGCAGTTGAGCAGATTCATTTAACCTAGAAACCATCATCCATCATTCACCAAGCTCAATTTGAATATTAAACTGTCCTGCTTCCCATATCTGGCCAGAATTTGTAACTATCAAAGAAACGAGCAAATATATATTGCACAATGGATCATTGTTCCACTTTGCCTCCGAAAGATCCATAATTTATTACCAGATCATTTATCATTAATCGTATTCGACACGCTGGCTAATTCAGTAATTATACAAACATTGTGGCCAGGCAGCACACACTTAAGAGATAAAATTAGGTCTTGCTTACACCAAAGCCTGATTGCACTCCATGTTCTTGTTCTGGTTCCACATGAGCAACGCTGACAAATAAGACACATTTTTCTTCTTGTATCAATTGATTGCGTCTGACTGAAACAATGATGGATTTTAGTGGCCAAATAAATAAATGTGTTTCATTAATGTGCACTGGCATTTTGCATTGCTACATTTTGCTAATGGCACTATAACTTGATTTCTTTGTTAATGAAGAGGAAATAATGTATTGCCGCTACTATGAATTTGCACTGCTAATGTGTAAGACTGTATTCATAAAGAGCACGGCTAAAGAAGAAAGAATTGTTTTATAAAATGGACATTACCAATCTAGACTAGGTTACATTCCATGGGTGACTTTATGAGACCCCCCCATTCATTCCATCCCTTTTCCAGTCAAGTAAATATCGAGCAAGTCTGTCCAAAACAAATGATCGAGAATAGCAAGTTCCAATCTTAAGTTCTTTCCACTAACCCCAATCAGCCATCTGAAAAGCCACTCAATAATACATGACTCATTTGTAGGAACGTTCTTTACATCATGGATAGGTGACGTTTGAAACACACCACAACCCAGTCATAGACCTCCAAACAAGAAAGATATAATGATACATCTGTGATCCACCGGAGTCGGCTTTCTTTTGGCTCCCGCACAAAGAAAAACGAGAATGTGAGAGCCATCAATAGATCAGAGGTGAGTACAACACAATCTGAAAGCAGGTACTTCTTATTCATTGGTATGCCTATTCTAAACCTTGCGGGTTAGGCTTTAGACCAGTTCCCCAAAGAGTTCTTCTTCACCGTGGCCTTCACTAATTCTGGAAGGTCTTGAGCCTGAATTGTACCAAGCTCCCAAGTGGGTGGGGTCAACAGACTATTAAGCATCGGAGAAAAAGGAAAGCATCTGTACAACTCCAGGGATTGGTTGCTACGAGCAGGGTGCAATTGTTTGGCTCATTTCCTAAGGCTTTAGAAGTACTACGAGCGGCAAGCTGTTATGCCTTGAGCATCGCAATGAGATCTGCTTCTCTCAGCCCTTTGACATTCCTCGCCATGGAACAGCAGGCAAAAAGCTATTAAGCCGATACTCATTTGATGTATCCACTGGGGAAAAAAAGCATTCGAAGGTTGCAGACATCCTTTAACGAATGAACGGCTCTCATGTGAGGCGATTGCAAAATCTTTTGGATGCCATTACGATTGGGATTAAGAGATGTCAGCGTTTAATTGTTGTCGTTATTATCTGCAAATCGCTAGACTCTTTTAAAGGATCAAATCTAAGATTTAACAAAGGTTAGGGAGAGGATTTGACAATTTGTAAGATGAGAACTAATTACTAGATTTTTAAAAAATATTTTAATAAAACGGATTCAATATTTTGCTGTTTTTCGTAAGATTGACCATTTAAGTATACGATGTTATCAGGTAAATCACTTGAAATTGATGGTGCAATGTACACTGGGCTGTTGATAAATAAAATGTTCCTATAAATGCCGCCATTTTGGGGCCAGCACTACAAGATACATTTCTCAAACAGAGAATGTGGTCTTGCAAGTATATGAGGTTGTTTCCATTCATCAGTGGCAACTGCTGCAATTGTTGCTTGATAAAACTTCCCCAGTAAACTACACTGTGACCATGTGGAATGATTCAAATAGATTTTTGGATAAGACCTACTACAGGCACTTGAAACAATGACGTTTTTCTGGATTTTTTCTTGGATTTCTTTTCCATTTGTTTTTAATCAATTGTCCAGCACCATGGTCCTGACAATGTCAATTTAAAATGTCAAATTTGGAATTTAGCAAGGATGTTTTCACTTGAACCTTCTAGTATTATTTGCGAAATGTTTATCATTTTTATCAAGGCATTTGCTGGCTGGCCAGCAGCTGTTGATGGGCTCTGACAGACTGACATCAGGGTGACATCACCCCATACATGACGCCATTCTAGCTCTGAGTCATAAGCATCTCCTGGACAGTCTAAAGAGGTGAAAGGGAGGTTAGCACGCATCCAATAAACAGACTCACGTCATCCAACTGGGAAAGTCTCAACCTTTTTTTCCCCAACTATCACGCAGATGCAAAAACATAAAAACCAGGGGAAACCTAGCCTATTTTCAGTTTTCTTTAGGAGTTTTTCTGGTCTTTCATGTGAAGGAATTCCATTTTATGAGACTCCACAATTTGGGTTGTAGAAAGGAAAGCCACTTGGCTACCGCCAGTGTAAGAAAGTCTTCCTTAGAAGTGGAATGGAGACTAGTACATAACTCATGCAGCTAAAAAAGTAATTTTGGTCAATGTTTTGGTCATCTTTTGCATGTTGGGCCTAAAAACAATCCACAGCAACCGTCCATTTGGGAAAATGTCAATGACAGAAAGAAATTCCATGGTGATAATACATGTAGATTGAAATGAAGGGCAAATGGCTTCATTATGGTTATACAAATGCCTTTGGAGAAACAAGGGGAGGAGTGGAATGGTTCTCCTGCAGAGCTCCTAATTTCCAGCACTCCCACAAAATGTAAAATAAAGGCCGTCTTTACCAAATATGACAAGTCAGCGTTTGTTTTTTCTTCTTCTCATGTACGTTTGAACGCAAACAGCTGCCAGAGACGAGTGTTCGAATCAAAACAACAGACTTATGTGTGGTCAATTTCTCTCCAAGCGTGCATGTTGAACGCCGCCGCCCGGCCACAAGGCCTTCCAAAAAGGAAAAAGCAGAAATTGTACTGCTCCCGGCTTATTTCACAATTTTCCAGACAAATAATTTGGGGTTTGTGCCCGCTAGCGCCAACCTTCTGTCCGTCCCGCTCTCTCCAGCCTGTAATTAAATGGCATTCATTTAATTTGTTCATTAGTTCAAGCTCCGCCTGGGTGGAAGCAAAATGGAACCCTCTTATTAGTGGTTCATGACTCGAGTCTCTCCATGGTGAGCTACAGTGGAAAACAGCATTGCAGCAGGAGAAGGGAAAGGGAAGCCAAGACCTTCCAATGACCTAGCAGCAGGGGATGCATATTGTCTTAATTAGGAGGCGCTTTGTGCAAAATTGGGATATTTCAAAACGTGTGTGCTGCAGCCCAATAGCAAACGAATCCATGTCAATTCAAAGATTCCGCTGCAAATTGCTGTCGTCGTTAAAAACTATTTTCTTGCCCGCCATTTGAAAATGTCATCATACTATGTAATCAATGGAGGTAATATCATAATCGAGGTGATATTTCCTCTCCAGAAATTTGCATGCAAATATTTTGTGAAATAGGCCAGTTTAGAGTTAAGAAATGAAAACATTGGTGATCTTCACTTAAAAGCCAAATTAAGTTTTAAGATATGCTGTATTTTTCTCTTTTATATATAATTTGAAAGCTTAAATCTATTGTTTTGGTGCAATATATTTTATTGTGGTTATTAAAAATAAGCAATAAGGATAATGCACAGTCCATGAAAGAGGGAACAATTTAAACAGCAGACGCGAATAAATAAAAAGTAGTCCTTGCAATTGAAGCTTAAATTTTAAGGGTGATAACTTATCTTTGCCACACAGGAGTAGTTGAATTTTTTAAAATGTATTTGATAACAAGGCACAGAGGACCACTGATGTCCATTGAGTTAGCTCTTTATAGACTAAAAAAATCCAGTCTTCTAGGTAATTATTGCCCTGAAATAATCAGAAGGATACGACACACACTTTTTACGGAGGAGATAATATGTAAATCAGACGTTTTAATTGCTTGTGGACAAGTAGTTTCGTCTTTGCAGGCCCTGCAAACCCATCGAGTGTGAAATTAAACAACCAAGTGAATCTTTTGTTTTCTTCCTATTTTTAGGACGTGTTTAAGATCGGAAGTTGTTCTCAAGTTGGCACTTAAAAACAGCTTGAAATGAATTTCCCACCACTTTTGAGAAAAATGCAAAACTTCCATGTCTAAAACTCAAGAGTATATCAAAGCCTTCTTTGGAACGGCAGAATAGCAGCAACAACAAAACACTACTTTCATCACTGGCTAGCTTGGTCAATGCATTTTTCAACAGCTGACAACATATTTGTGCTTGATGATGGTCTGCACCCTCATTTGTGACTGATATTCGACATATAGAGAGAGATGCTGTGAATGTACAGTGAGTGGAATTGCGAAAAATTCAAATAATGAGGCCCTTTTTGTTCCTTGTCAGTACATGCACAGCAAAATCCAGAGTTTGCTCCCAGCATTTGCAGAAACAAAACCAAAAACTCTCATCAGCATTTCAGTATTCTCACACAATTGCTGGATATGCTGCAGCTGTAATTGCATCCCTTCTCTGCACCGTGAAGGCATTCACCGTAACCTTTTACTATCTGCATTGTCTTGGTGAAACCAAGCGCTCTTGCTTAAAACAGCCATTATATTTCTTTGCTCGCCCCAAAAAAATGCATAATAAATACATTGGCCGGACATTTGGTCGCCCGGATGTTTGGTCGCCCGGATGTTTGGTCGCCGGGCGTTTGGTCGCCGGATGTTTGGATGTCCGAGTACCATTAATACTGTATAAACTACAAGTGTCATCATTTGTTGTTGAGGTTTGCAGGACTTGAGCGAGGTGCTTCTGTCGGGGGAGAGAATAACCCCAGCAGACACCACTATAGGCTATAATCACAAGATATTCAAATAGCCAGCCTCTCTTTGCTCCAGTGCCACTTGTTTTTTTTTTTTTTGGGCTCCTGAGGACTCTTATGTCAGCTCTCGGGCTGGAGCACAGGAATGGTCGCAGAGAGCCCCGTCTATTTAACATGCCACTGAAACAGCAGCAGTGAAGAGGAGGAGGGACCAGATTGAGCAGGGTAACAAGCGAGGCATCAATCGAGAGAAAGTGATTGTCTTCCCAGCCACTGCCTTGAAAAGGGGAACACTTCAGGTGCGATGGGCCAAAGAATCCCAGAAGAAGTATAAAACACAACAAAAGAGCACAAGGCATCTGTGAAAAAGTAAAGGCTAAAAGTGTGATGCGGACTTTGCATCTTTGACTTCAAACCAGTCTGGAATTTAGTAGAGTGCAGTCCTCCAAGACTGAACCATCTGAAATTCAATTGGCAGAAAATACAAACTAGTTACAGGGGGAAGAATTTAAAAATGGATTTGACATACTATTTGAGATCAAAGTCATCAAAGACCTGTTTCTAAGATCCCGGTAAAAGATTGTCACGTTTGATCCTGTGGTGGGGAATAGGTGGTGCCTTGAGGAAAATCAAGGACCAAAAATAGTATCGGTAGAAACACAAATGGGTTTTTTGTGCGTGTTACATGTGAGCTTCAATTTTTAAATCGGTTATAATGTCAAAAATCAACAGCAATATTTTTTGGGTATGACTTTGTCATCATCATTGTCTCGACAAAAGCCTAATTGTCATCATACCCAGCTGCGTGCGTACATTTTGTAATGCTTTAGTAAATGGTAAATTGCCTCCATTCTTGACCACCAGAGCAGGGGATCAAACCCGCAGTCTCCGGGTGGTAGAACAACTCCTCTACCACTGAGTCACGTCACCCCCAGTCGGTGGCGGTGGTCTTTTCTGAATAAACAACATTGACCGCAGCAATGTTTTGGGCTTTGATGTTGTTTTTGTGTCCAAAGATGTACGCAATTAATACTGCTGACTTGTTCTGTACTACTTGGGGTATTACAAATAACAAAAAAAATAGGTCATTCAAAGGATAAAAGTACTGGCCTGGTATGCGAATTGCAGAACGGTATTTTCAGTCATCAGCACATTCTTTCAAGCCAGGATCATATTGGCTTGCCTAATGAAAACTATTCTTATTTTTCTAAATGATTGTTGAGCCTATGTAACCCAAAATGGGCATCTCCTCATCTTCTAGCTCACCCAACAAGGCTTCAAGGAAACCATAATCTATTTGGTGGAGATAATAAATTGAACATGGGTAAGGAAGCCCTGGTAAAAATGCATTTCACCCATCCAGCCAGCCACCCACGTGAGACAAAATGCAAACAGACGTGCCCCTCTTCTGTGAAATGACACACCATTTTGCTCTCATTTAAGCATTTTATATTCCGAAGCAGGGTGAGGTACAAAAAGGCCTAAAGCTGTCTCGGGCCATTAAACTGCACATTCTCTTTCTTCTTTTAGAATGTGTTTGTTGGCACTCGGAGTCAAGAGAACTGACACATTGGACAAGGAGGCGGGGGTTCCTTAACGCCTCTCGGCCTTCTTCGGGAGGGTGGGCTGCCCACTGGTGCCTGGTGCCGGGTGCCTGGGGCGGCAAAACTGGGCCTGTCAACATCTGACAGGCCAATCCACAAGCTCAGTCATAAAACGGTATGATTGATGATATTATGTACTCATACAGGATCTGGACGGCGGTACGCTTTAATCCCAAATTTCAACATCCAAAGACTCTCCCAATCAGGTGAACCCAATTGCTCCAATGCATTCCTCCACTCTCACAAGGGTGAATTGTGATCCTTTTATATCACGCTTACATATTTCTAGTGCGGCAAGATAGCATTTGATTCCGATGTTTTATTTTAAATGAAAGAAAATGTGGAACCAATGAGCTAAAGGAAAAATGAGAGCATCCAGCACACTCATTTCAGATTCCATGTTGAAGACTGATTGTGATTTTTATTGCTTTGAAAACACACACAAACACGCAGACTGTAAAAACTAAATTGCTTTGTATGCCTATTAACTCTGAAAACCAAACCTTTCACAAGTCAACTTTCTACTTGGCAACACTGACCCCTACAGGTGCTTTGAGGAACATTAACTTCAATTTCTTGTTTTTAACATCACTGGATCTTAAATCTGATGGTTTTATGCAGAACGTAAAAACATATGTTGTCAATAAGAACACCTAACCAAAACAACAACAACAAAAACTAAGAAAGTGGAGTATAAAGCAGTCTAGATCAATGCACCCCCCTCCTATTCATACCACAAAGACGGCTTTATACTTGGACAGCGCACAACCAAGAGCAAAGCGCCTGTCTGTCGCTGCAACACTGGATTTCACTTTAGCGTGACGGGATTGAATAAGCAGTAAAAGATCACCCCCGTGAATAAAGCGTCCTTCGAGCAGAGTGACAACACGTCAGTGAATGATGATACGACGAGCCCCAAAACATTGGATCAAATACAAAGTGACAGTCTTGTACAGCAGCACCATTAGAAGAAAACCTACCTGTGCATCTGAAGATGGGTGACCCCTGACCAAAGATGAGACGTGATGCATCACAGCGTTGACAAATGAGAGTCAATATCACTCTACCATGTTATCATCAGTCTCTCCGGGGAAAGACAAAAGCCTGATTTCCCCGCTAAATTATGTAATCAATGAAATCTTTCGCACTGTAAGGAATAGGGCCACGACTGATGTGAAATCCATGGCGGGTTAATAGTGCACGGGGATCGGACATAATCAGTGGGAACTCCGAAAAGTTTCAATTGATGGGGCTTTGTCGCTGAGCAGCAAAGATTGTAAATGACAACAATTCAATTATTTTTTGTTGTTCTAAATCTTATAAATATACTGTTAACAAGAATAAAGAGTACAAGGTATAGTTCATTTGTTGACACCTCATCACATGCTTGTTGACTAAAATATTTTTTTTTATAATTTTGGCCTCGATATACAGAGATAGCTTTGGGTATTCTTTGAGCAAAGTTTACGGGAGAGGAGGGACGGAAGTGTGGTGTCGTTTGCTATGTTTTCATACATGAACAACATTATCGACAAAATCATAACCTTTCTTACCTTTATGTTCACTGAGAATGGCATAAAATATTTAAATAACCAATAAATAATAATTCATCATTACAATGTGGCACTTTACACAACAACTTAATTACAGAGCTTGTGCTACTCTTAAATCAAATTGATCATAATGTATTTCTTGATTTTATAGTCTTAGTAATTTAATTAAGAGATGTTTGGATAAGTCAACTATTTTTACATGCCTCCTCGTTATCTTCATAAATAACTTTTACAGCCCTCTCACATTGTCTTGAATTTGCTATATTAAATTAATGCAAGACTTTAGTTTTAGTTAACTATAAGGTCAATCAATACGAAAATGTTCCTACCTTAGGCCATTTAGGATTGAGGGTGCAGGCTTTCTCGGCGTCCTCCAGAGCGGCCTGGTGCTGCCCCAGTTTAAGCAGTGCGGCAGACCGGTTGCTGTACAGAATACAATTCTGCGGGTCGGCTTGCAAAGCTTGGCCGTACAGCTCCACGGCCTCCCGAAAGTTCCCCTGCTGACAAGCCTCGTTGCTCCTTTGCACTTTCTCCACAAAGTCCGCTTTGCTGAGGACACACCTGGTCTCGCTGTCCCCTGAAGCGCGGCGCACGGGACGAGCCCTGGCCCGAGAGCCGCAGGTTGCAAACTAAAGACAAGCATTAGGGAAGACAGATAGTGAGATGTTGCAGCAGAATGTCAAAAGTGCTTTTAGAGCACGGGTGTCAAAGTGGCCACGGTTCTAAAAAGTGAAAGAATAATGCAATGGATGTATTACTACTTATTTTTTAATACTTTTACTCTGAAGTGTGTGTTTGAGAAGCCCTTCAGAACTTTGCTGAGGTTTAGGGGTACCTACTGCACAGTTTATAAATACTACATGAGAGTAGACTTCTTGTTCGATGAAATTGCACTGGAACATAATTTGGTGTTTTGCATCTCCATATGGTGACCAAAATAGACACACCTCTCAAGATAATGTAATGCACATGTACGCTACCACAAACTTCAGTAGATACACCACAACTTTCATTCCCTTGGATGTATTACTAAATGAATAAACTGTGAAACTTGACAAACTAGCATCTTTGTAAAAACTGCATTTTTCAGTAGTTTTTGTCATTTTTCAGGAGATTGTTCATGCAAAAAAAAATCATTGATTCACTAGGTTCTTCACTTCAACGTCAACATTAACTGAGTTCAAACAAAAATGGCAAATTGACAAAACAGTCAAAAAAAGAAACAGCGTAAAGGCTACTGTCAACTTTGTATTGTGAAACATAAGAGTAACCAAATAAACCACATATTTTGTTTATACTATTTACATGCTATTCCAAGGAGTTGAATCCAATATAAAGAAAAATAAGATCCCATCTGTCTCCACTCCTTATTGTGTTGCCATAGTAACGGTAGTAATGACCGACAATTTAACAAATTGGGTACCAAATACTATCCAAAAAGTTTATCCATTTTGCAGGGATGGTTTGCAAGGAATTACCCATAAATCTGGCATACGGTTCCGGTTGGTTGCCTATCCCAGATTTTGGGCAAAAGGCAGATTACACCCTAGACTGGTCGCCAGTCAATCATAACACCAACAGCGGGAATCGAGCCCATGCCACCCCCATTGAAGTCAGGCGAGTGAACCACTACATTGTAGCCAGACATTACTAGTGACTTGGAAGTCATCTCTTGTTTCATGTTATTGGAGCAGCCTCCTTCCTCCTCCTTCCTCCTCCTTCTCACCACACCTCCTCCTCCTCAAAGTGAATTCTGGGATACAGGAAGGCTTGGTAATTACTTCCAGAGGCAGAAAGAATAGAACACAAGCAGACATACAGACTTTTGGCTGCGGAGGAAATGTAAAGCAATCAAGTGGCACTTTTCCTTGCATTTTGGGACCATTGTTTTACATTTTCTTGCCAGAGGATAAATTATGACTTTTTCTTTACCATTTTAAATTGACCAGAACAAATAACATAAAGTTCAACAACAAAAACAAATAAACAAAGTGGACAATAGATGTCCAGTTAATTTGAACTCAATGGAATCCGATGAGTTAAAGACTTGCACATATTAGAATGATACCTTAAATTAATAATACTATTACAAATAAACACATTGAGACAGCACAGAGTGGAATTAAAAATGACAAGGATGCAATAACTTGTTGTCTTGGCTTATAAACGTCCAAAATAAACTATAAATAATACAAAAGTGACATCTGTGAATCGGTGTTTGCTCTCCAAACAATTACAAACTTGAATGAGTCAAGATTTAACAAACAAATTGAAGATTACAAAAACACATTCGGTCTCAAACTGTGTTTTTGTGTGTCCCCTCACACACACACACACACACACACACACACACACACACACACACACACACACACACACACACACGCGCGCGCACACGCTCGTACACACGCACACGCACACACACACACGCGCACACGCTCGCACACACGCACATAAACACTAACACAAACAAAAATACACAAACACACACTTCGTGTGCGACCCTACATCATGCATGCATGGAAAATCAATAAACAAACTTTGACGGGAGTTTGTGCACAAATGGTCATTTCCGATGAAAGGATCAAGTTAAAAAAGTGTCCTTGATTAGGACAATGATGTGAAGACAGCCAACATGACAGCCAGTTGTTTTATGCGCGTCGATTCGAATTATTTTCAATGGAATGTACCTTTTCTTTCACACTCGCTTGTTTCTGCATCCTGGCGTCGCTCCTTTGCTATCATCCCATCACAACGCTCCTTGGCTTTTAGTTCCAAAAATCACTTTCCGTGCGATCAAAAATCGGACTTTTGAAAAGCGACAAGCGCTCACTTAGTCGTCGGGAGAGTCGAAAGCAACGGAAAGTGGAGCAAAGCAGTGGCTTTTGGGTAGAAAGTTTTCTCAGGGATTGTGCGCCATGTTGTCAAATGTTTTCCTTTTTTCTCCTCCTTTTCCTGCTGTTGCCATAGAGGACGACTTCCGAACGCTGTGAGGTGGCAGCCTCGGTCACCAAAAACTGGGAGAACGCCTTAATACATGCTTTTCTTTTCCAACTGGGACTCGTTTAGTACCCATTTAACCCTTTCTGGGATAAAAGGTCATTACATTATACAGATGCGCACAAGTTAAGACCTTTTAACCTTTGAAAGAGCAAGTGACTATTTTGGAGAAAAAAAAATATTAAAGCCTCTTTAAATGGAAATTGGTAATTTTTGGGGTAATTTAATAATACTTGATTTTAATATATATATTTTTAATTATATATAATTGAGGTATTCCAGTGGATGAGTGGTTAGTGTTTCGGCACCGCAGTTCTGAGATGGAACGTTCGATACCAGGTTTGGATCTTCCTGTGTGGAGTTTGCTATGTTTTCCCTGGGCTTGTGTGGGTTTTTTCCAGGTACTCAGGTTTCCTCCCACATCCCAAATACATGCATGATAGGCTGGATAAGTACTGGAATATGTTCCATGGGCAGGGGTGTCAAACTCCGGTCCTCGAGGGCTATGATCCAGTCTTTTGTTTTCATATCTCCAGCCTCTACCACAGCTGAATTAAATGATCAACTCATCATCAAGTTGTGCAGGAGCTTGAAAAAAATCCTGATTATGTACAATTGGATTCAGGAGTGTTGGGGGAGGGAGACATGGAAGATAGACTGAATAGGGAATCTCAAGTATACCAGAACTGGGCATCTCTTTATAAATAATACAATGTGGATTTTAAAAAAAAATGCATTAGTATAATTAAATTGAATAAAAACAATGTCAAATGTGAACTGTCTTTAATTGACAGCAGTAGATGGGTTTTTGTTTAGATTGAGTGTTTGAAATGGCTATATTGACGAACAATTTGTTGATTAGTAAGCCCTGCATGCAAAAATGGATTGGAAAGCAACAGAAAGATAGCAGAAAATTGGCATAGTTGAGCTCCTTTTGCGTGCAGTTGCAGCCTTTCACCAGTAAGAGGCGCGGTAGTATAATAAGGGTGAAATGTCAAGTCAAAAGCAGGCATGCATCAATTGAGTCTGCCTATTTTTTATTAGTAGTCAAAATGTTAAGTTCTACATAATTCTCTATTATATAAAATATTTATAATTGCAATTTTAATAAAATCTAAATGAAATTACAATGAATAAAAACAGAAATGAACAGTCAGTCAATGAGTTTAATGTGCACACTATAAGAGTTATTTAAAAATGGGGGGGTGTAAAATTATTAAATGCTAAGTTGGCAAGACTATGCCTTTGTAAACAAACTTATATTTGTCTACTTTTTGTTAGTAGAAGTCATGCATCTCAAACAATAACAAGTCACGAATATTTAATTTGTACTATTCAAAAATCACATGAAATTTTTGTTCCTTTCAAAAGTCACTGCTTACAAAAATAAAAATTGAACGATATGATACTTATCATTAGAAACACATGCATTTTCAATTACATGAGTTATTTTACTAAAAATGCACTATATTTTATAACTTGCATTTTGTGTGCTTTTATGCATGTGAATATTTTATCTATTGCCAAAAACTACCTTGCTTATTAGTGAGAGTTCACATATTTGCATTGCAACATGATCCAATAATTATAAAAGGTTAAAGATTGAGTTGGTTGTTTGGTCACATTGTATAAATTATCAGTCCTGGTGGTCTTTTAATAGACGCCATGGAGCAGGCTACCACAAGCCCACTGTATGGTTGAGGTTTGAGGCCACTCTCCTACGCTCCTGCGCTCCTTTTGGTAGTCGTGAATCCAAGCTAAAATAGTGTCGACTCTTTTGGTAATGGCGCGGCACGGCGACTGGGTGCGCCTCCTTTAAAGGGTGACCCCTCACGACGAGGCCAGAGTGTGACACTGTCATGGGATGGTTTCAAGGACCTTGTCCGGACCAATTATGTAAGGCTCATTTGGATTGAGTCAGCTTTTTAGACAAATAAATAAGAATACAGTATAAACAGCAACTACCTGGGTTGTCTTGTTTTTCCTGTTTTACAATTAACAACACAGTGCACACCTTCATTTGAATGCCAATATTAAAGGCTTCCGGCGGGTCATGGGGGTGGGGGGGGGGGTCCATGCTTTTGGGAGGAGAATGCCTAATACTGATTGGTTCACAAGTGGGCCTCCGTTGCCGAGCCCACAACACTTGCAGGTATATATGAACTGTCGCTAACCAGGAGCAGATTAGATCATAAATATCAATATTGAACTTGGCGTTTCGTTGTCAAACTGCTTGTGGTAAGTTGAAGAATTATTTTTAATTTGTTTTAGTGGGGTGGAGTTAACCTGGATGTGCTCTACAGAGACATGAAGACCCAACAGCCTCTTCACGTGGCCACCCCGGTCAGAGAGAGCCTGGCCTTGACAAAAGTGGCCCAAACGTCCGTCTACCTCAAATTGGATTCATCCCAGCCTACGGGATCCTTTAAGATCAGGGGAATTGGACACCTATGCAAAACAGTAAGTACATTTCTATTTTTGTGGGCAAACTCAAGTGTATAAAAGCTGAAAAGACTTATTTTGAATCTGCAGTGGGCTGAGCGAGGATGCCAGAGATTTGTCTGCTGTTCAGGTGAGCGCCATTCCAATCAGGGTTGGTTCATATTCCTATGAAATCAAGTTGATTTTTTTTTCCCTCCTGACTTATTCTAATAGGAGGAAATGCAGGCATGGCTGCAGCCTATTCAGCCCGCCAACTGGGCATACCCGCAACCATCGTGGTGCCCAGCGTCACCCCAAACCCAACGGTGGACCGTCTAAGGGAGGAAGGGGCCAGCGTGGTCATCCATGGCAAGGTTAGATAATCATGGGAACTTTTGACCATCGGAAGAATGGAAAATAAGATGAGACTCACCCTTATATAGGCACTTAACGAAAGCATCGAGTATGGACAGCAACTTGTGGCGAATAACCCAGGATGGATATTCATTTCTCCTTTTGACGACCCCCTCATCTGGTGAGTCGAAGAAACTATTTTAATAAGTCATAAAATATATTTTTCCTCTTCTGACTAAAAGGAAAATAGTTCTAAAGTATGTGTGATCATATTCTATGCTGTCTATCATAAGGAAAGAATATTAATATTTCAGAATTCTTTCAAAAGCTGGATTTATTAAAATAATTCTGAGCAGCAATTTCAAACTGAATGGACCTTTTTTTAGAGAAAAGGCCAGAACATTTCAGAAGTCATAATCCAATTTTCTATTTAATCTAATTTTTGTATATGTATACACTATGACTACTCTAAAGTGACTGTAAGGTTTAAAAAAAAAATGCAATTTCACGGAAAATAAATAAATTTCAGAGTAAATTGAGAAAAAAATGGCTCAATTAAAGGTAGATTAACTAAGCAAAGGACAAGATATTTAGGTATGTTTGACGAATGCAACGTTAATGTTCACATAGTGTCTACTGTGGGGGTGACGTGTAGGTTGTGTTTTGTTGCAGGGAAGGCCACACATCTCTGGTACAAGAACTGGAGCAAGACATGAAGGAGAAACCTGGGGCTATCGTGCTATCGGTGGGAGGTGGCGGCCTTCTGAACGGAGTGGTAGAGGGTCTGCGGCGAGCCGGCTGGGATGACGTGCCCATTGTTGCCATGGAAACCATAGGGGCTCACAGCCTCAATGCAACTATTAAAGCAGGGCAGCTAGTCACTTTGCCTGCTATCACCAGGTACGCTATTAACATATACTTACCCATTTTAATGCATGACTTGGCGTTTCTGATCAAAGTCAAACGTCTTTTCTTTCCATCCACAGCGTGGCCACCACATTAGGCCTCACCAGGGTTTCCGCACAGACTTTTAAACTGGTGCATGAGCACACTGTCTTCTCAGAAGTCGTCACTGACCAGGAGGCTGTAAAGGCAGTGGAACGCTTTTTAGGTGAGTACCAACCGCTGGGACAAAAAAACAGACTGCAAATACGTACCGTATCATCTGATGTGGGGTTCTCCTATGTGTAGATGATGAGAAGGTTCTGGTGGAACCAGCCTGTGGTGCTGCACTCGCTGCTGTGTACAGTGATGTCATCAAAAGGTTGAGGGATGAGGGCCAACTGGAGAAGCAGATGGGGCCGGTGGTCATTGTTGTATGTGGGGGGAACAATATTAGTATGCAGGAGCTCCACAGGTTGAAAAAACAACTTGGTATTCTCTAGCTTGCTTTTGAAAAATGGATTGTTTAATTCTTCCTGTTTATGTTAGTGATCTGCTCTAATAACTTGTTCCATTTTCCATGTGCTCCTTCAACTAAATCATTCCAGACTGTGATATACTGAGTAGAGGGATTAAATGATGTAGCACTACATAGCAGGAAGATGTTGTATTTAAATTGATATTCTTGAAGAAAAAAAAGTTTAGATTATTTCTTCTATTTTGTACTTTGATGTTTTTGAGTGAATAAATTGTACTTTTGAATGTTTCAGCCTTGATTTTTATAAATGAAATTGAAAAGGAATTTTTTTAAATAGACTCACATGCAACGAAAAGAAATAAGTGCTAATCTAACATTTATAAAAAAGAACCTTAACTTTAGAAATTATCACTCAAAAACTATATGATTAAAATACATTAGGTAATTTTGTCTCTAATAAAACATTTTTAAGAGGTTAACCTAAAAAAATAGTATTCATTCTTGACAGAAAATATCAAATAGAAAGTGTTTAAAATATTAAATTTTTTACCCCCTTAAAAAAAGCTATTTTTAGCAGCTATTGAGTGAGAATACTTCTAACAAATCATACACAATCTAATATATATGGGACAGTTACCACAAGAAGAAGTGGTACATGTTGTACCAATGTACAGAACACGCGTTACATATTAAAATCTCACGACAGAGCTGATAAATACTGCAGTGCCATTCATAGGTATGTGCATTGCGTACCATTTGTGGGTCAGTAGCATGAGGCATGACACATCACAATTTAACACTTGAAATAAATTCCAAGTCTTGTGAGTAGGCTAATGCTTTGGGGAAGTGGCCCATTTTCCAACTTTTTATTGGCCAGGAACTAAAGCTACTTCTTTTATGTATTGGTTCAATCAACATGTCAAAATACTTCCATAACATGATGAATTTCAACCTCTCCAGGAATGACTTTGCTGTGGAATGGAAAGAGAAGCAAAGAAATGTTATACGATTGAGTAAAGGAAGTCATAGAATTGCTGGGCGCGTGAATGCCATCTAGCTTAAACTGGTTTGGCCCAGCTCTGGCCTTCGCTAAGGTGTCTGGTTCACAAGTTTTAGTGATGTAACAGTAGTCAGTCAAGGGGTCTTACATAAAAAGCATAGCACATGGGGGGAGGGGGTTCCTATTCACGCAACATGTCGAATATATAAAGCCATTGTTAAGGGGGACAAAAATCAAAATGCAGAAAAATCAGTGTTTGTACATGATGTCTTTATTGTGACACAGAAACTCAAATGCCATCATCCGATTCTTTACATTTGTGTATAATGTATAATCCATTTTACGTTGTTGAGTTTTCCAATGTGCAGAGGTAAGACAATAAAAGTTAAGTTAATGCAAACATAAATAATTGTAATAAATATCAAGTAAAATGTACAGCAGATATTTACCGCATTGCCTCATTCTTAAGAAGAAGTCCTTTGTGTCACCCATCTAATGACCCCCCACACCAGGGAGGAAATAGAAAGCAAGGGCAATCCTCAACAGCAGCGTTAAATTAAGCTCTCAAAAAGAACAGAATTAAATGTAAAGTCTCGGCAATGTGTCACATTTCAATTCGGTTGTGTTATTTGCTTGGATCAGGTCAAAAATGGTTTTACTCACACAAGAAAACATGTTGCACCATGAGTAGTAGAAAATGAATCCGTCTGAGCATGTCACAAAGTGATTGACCCCCTCAAAACCATAAAATAAAGACCACAACAAACTGGATATCTAACAGACATCACACAGTTTGGCCTTTTTTTGTTTTTTTTTGGAAGAATAGTGCAAAGCAAAACTTAAGGTGAAATAGCAATCATTAAAAACTAGACTCAAACATAATATATTTACATTTGTTCTCCAATATTTTTACACAAACATTTAGTTATGAGTATCTTTAAAAAAAAAAAGTAAAATAAGATATTGTTCTTCCATTAAAGAAAACAATTACAAGGCTGAACCGAAGAGAACTTACTGCCCCTTCTCCTAATCAGCGCCCCACAAATGAGTGTAGATTGTGTATGTTGGGGACAGGGAGTGGGATTTGTTTTTTGTTTTTTTTGTTCACATTCAGTAGCGAAAGCACACATATGGGAGGGACAACTCATGACAACATGGTCTCCCTCCACACTCACAACTTTACATCACCATAGCAACTTGCAGGCCTCACTAATAGCAGCGTCTACAGGACCACTACGATACCAAATCAATGAGAAAATGATTCTAGGATTCCGATCGCATCTTCAGAATCTTACAACGACCGGTTCAGGTTGTATAGACATACTTTTGTTCCGTTATTTTTAGTAGCCAGTAAACTACGTAATAGTCTATGCTCGAGACTTCAAGGAAGTTGTCATATAACACACCAGCTACAATAAATGTGTGTTGATGCAGCTTCATTCTGGGGGGCTTTCATTTTAGTGGAAAGGCATTTTTTTCACATCTTATCATTGGGGGAACGCAATAGTCAGCTGTTGTAGTTTGGAAGCGTTTGCACTTTTTCACATTTTTTTTAGCACTCCACAAAAAACAATTAGGGGGAGCAATCAATCAATAACCAGTGCAACAGTTGTGCCATTACTCAGTGCAACCAGAACAGACACTCACATATGTGTAGGAGTCACTTGTGATGAGAGACTGTGATATCCTCACCAGCAGAGTCAAAAGTGAGCAAGTCAAGAATCAACATGCAAAGCGTTGGGAAAACTACTAAAATAAACAAAACAAAAAAAGTGACGATCGGAGTAAAATCTCTGAGGCAGGAGGGATGAAGGGGGTCAGGTAGCTTAGAGTGTAAAAAAAAAATGGAGAAGAAAAGGTCTACTAGCCACTAAGAGGGTCCTCGCGGTAATGGATGGCGTAACGTAGTTTCTCCAGCATCACATCCAAAGAGGTGTACTGTGGCAGTTTAACCATGAACATACAGGTCTCCACACGGATGTAACGAGCGTCTGGCTGACCTGTCACAACGGGAAAAAAGATATTATGCTATTAGTGCAAAATTGTTATATATGAAATAAATCAGGGCTTCAATATATATCATCAGGTGTGCCACCGAAAAGCATACAATTGATTTGCTTATTAAATAAATGCATATCTATAACAAATAATAGCACATGTGTGAGATTCGTGACTATCCACAGTTTCACATCAAATAAATCAAAACCACGACTTAAATAAGTTTCTTGATGGGTGCATGCTTTTTGCTATACAGCATAAATAAGAAGATCAAGATGATAACACTTACCTGCCGCTCCATCGGGGGGTGCAATCTTCATAGGGTATGGAGGAACATGGGCGGTGTCATGTCCTCCATCCTTGCAGGGACAAGTGAAGGGGATGCGTTCTTGGTTGCAGGCAAACTTGATGAACTTACATAGCTCCTCCTGAGTGAACATTTCTAGAGCGCTCCAGAAGAACTCAATATGTTGATCCGTTTCCATTAGGCCAACTTGATACATTGTATGAGCCTAACAAGGAGGGGCGAAAAAGGGGAGATTTGTTAAAGAATCCCCAAATATATTTGAACCATATGGATTAAAAAGGGTGGTAAACCTTGAGGAACTCTAGGTTAATGTAGGGCAAACCGCAGGTCCGAAGTTCCATCTCCAGTGGGCTGAGCATGGTGAGTAGCTGGAGAGGAATTATTGAGGCCAGCCCTGCACGCACTGCCGTCATGCACTCCGGATTCTGCAGTTCCCTCAAACGAAGGCTCTGTACGGCCCGTGCGTACACGTCCTTGTTCTCCCAACTAAAAATGCAAGCATAAAAGTAGTACTGTGTGTTAAAAAAGTGTTGAGTCACCGCGGGAAAAACGTCTGCCGTCGACAGTCACCCGACAGTGAGGTTCCGTCCTCCCCGACAAAGCTCCGCCTCCTCCCCCGTCATGGTGATGTAGGTAAAAGAACAGCAGGTCCTGCCGGGGGAATCGGGGCTCTCACCTGAATGGTGTTGGGAGGAAATCTCAGCACACAGTGCCTCCAGTTCTGCTTCGTCATTAACCTACAAAAACAGTTAAGGGGAGTGTGAAGTGTGGCCAGGCGTTAAATTGGGGAGAGAGGATATTTTGGGGGAAAAATAGAGAGTACTGATAGATTACAGTTTCAAATTTCTTGACGTAGTTGTAGGTAAGCATATCTGCTTCCTGGAGGTCTTGCTCTGGGTCAAGGGCTTCTCCGACCAGGCCTTTCCAAAATGAGCTCAGCAGGTCCAAAGGAAGCGGAACATCTGCACGTATGGCGATTCCAAGTAGCTGACCAAAGAAGTGCAACAACTGCTCCTCCGCATAGCTGATAGGGGATGGTGTCAATATGAACTTCCCCTGAGCATGCAAAAGAAAACATATCTTAATATTAATAATGAGTATCATAAATGACTCAAATAGTCCCATTTACAGAATACAAAGCACCACACACACAAGATAGGAAATAAAATGTCTTTATTTTGAACTAATTTAATGCCATTAACAAGGCCTCCCATTCCAAATTGAACTCTATCACCAACGATGGTAGCCAAAGAGTTGAAGAAAACACACAGGGCTTACCTTGTTACGGTTGGCTGCAGCACTAGGACAAGGAAGCAGCAGAGAAAGGGCTGAACTTTGCAATTCTTTGCACACTTGCCAAAGGAAGTGCCTGAAGGAACCGCCTGGTGAGAAACAAAGCTAAGTGCTGCAAACTGGAAGCATGGAAACAATGTTCAGGGCAGATAAAAAAAGTAGAATATCTAACTTGTGCCGTGAACTTCTTCCCCTGTGAAGCGGATGTTGAAAGCATAGGTTGGGTCCCCTCCGCTGGCTAATTTCACACAAAGCTGTGAAGAGGGCATGCATGCCAGCTGTCGTGCAGCCTGGCAGAAGTATGTGTTCTCTGAAGATCTAATCTCACCTGCAGTACATTAAGAGGATGTATTTTAAAAGGTAGAAGCAGTTCAACAAAAGGACAGATGCATACAATTGGGATTTGTTCAAAAACATGAAATGATTTCTACCTCCAACAATCTCAAGAGGATCCAATGTAATCTCTGGAGCTGCGTGGTCTGCAGTTCGTTGCACTGTGGCATTCAGTATTCTATTCATTACGGTGACCTTAGTGTCATAGTAAATCAGCCCTGTGAGGATTAAAAAGTGGGAGGTTTGTGTGGGGAAAAAAGGAATTTCAACTGCTCGTACAGACCCTAAACTTCAGGAGAAAAAAAAAACCCAACAAGGTCCCAACGTACCTTTGGCCTCGCACAATAAGGCTGCAATACTGTTCTGATAAGTGCATGTCTGCCTTAACTCCACTAGTGGCAGGAAGAAACTCTCCAGAGTATTATTGAGGGACTGAAGCAGAGCAAAACGCAACCGCAAGCTCTCGACAGACACATCTTTAAAAGACACAAAACTTTGTTAGACTGGCTTATTGACTGGCATCAGCTACAGATGAAATACCTGGGGGAAAGAAACAGATGTTGAAGTGTGTTACTAACTAAGCAGGCTGGCCACACGTGGATCGACACAATCCCTGGAATCCAAGTACACTTCGTGGGGATGAAGTCTCGCCGGCGTGATGGCGAGGTGACGACACAGCCGGTTGATGTATTGGACCAATGCCACGTCCATTTCCAAAGTCCACTTCCTGCAAGTCTTCTGAGCATGGCGCGTGTCGATACAGGTACACCTGACAAAAATCAAGATTATTGACTAAAAAGGATTGTCACGTTCTACAAAAATCAGCTTTAAAAGAAGATTTTTTTTGCATTACAGTAATACAGGCATATAGAAAAATACAGTATGTGTAGAAATATATTTATAGTAGAGCATGCATAGTGGGTTCTCGGATACCAGGATTACATCAGACTGGAAGGTGTTAGAAGGGTCTTGCATTCCATGTCTCACCTTTCAAAGTGAAGGTCGTAGCCACATGCTAGAATTGCCCTCCAGACACTGCGGATGTCCTGCTTGGCTCGGTCAATTGCAAACCTATGGAAGCCTTCCAGTGTCAGGAACTTCTCTTCTGAGACTAAAGAAACAAACATGGCAAATAAACCCATGTACATACATAGCACGGCTTTTTAAATATACCAGTATTTGCAAATATTAATAATAATTGAGAGAATTGGCTGGAACTTTTATGGCTTTTTCAATTAGGGACAAACCTTCAAGCTTTTTAGCAGGAGACTTGTCCACATCTTTCTCATCATGTCTAGACTTTTCTGGAGATTTAGGTTTAAGGACCGTCTTTTTCTCACTGAGTGCAGTCCTTGCAGAGATGGATGAAAATAAAAGTCTTGTCAAATCTTTAAAAAGTATGAAAACACCCAAATGTACTAAAGAAAATGAATTGTATGTACTTCTTACCTTACACTATTGAGAACAGACTTTTCCTTAGTGGGAGGTTTGGTGATTGCCCTCTTGGTGCTTACGACCTTACCTTGGTGTTGTTCTTTCCCTGCCTTGCTGTATTTGTTCTTATTAGGTTTAGGGATGCCATATTTTCTTAGAATCTGCATTTAAAAAAACAATCTGTTAACTATAATGAACAATGTAGGTGTCATAGCATAGTTTTTGAAGATTGTCCTGTGATTTACCTGAGTAAGTTGATCTTCAAGCACTTTCTTAGGAGGCCGTACATTAGTAAAGAAAGTATGTAGCAGGTTTCCAGGGGTCTGAGAGTTGATCTGCTCTTTGCTGAGGTAAATATCAGACACTTTGACTGGCTTGGCAGGTGTGAGGCTGAGCATTTGTTCCGAGTGCACACAACTCTTAAAAATGTCAATGAGAACGTCTCGTGCTCCAGGAACAAGCTTGTCACCTTGGGAAATATTTCATTTAATGTAAATATTAGGACAAAGTAATGTGTCAGAACAAAAAGGATTGCTAGTCATAAACCAACCTCTGATTGACTTGTCCAGAAAATAGTCCTCAAGAGCAGAACTACCCTGAGTATCAAAGAGACTTTGATTGACACTGGACGCTGTGAGAATCTCCTCATTGGTCAACTCCATTAGCTCGTCTTCACCTTCCAGGCTGGACAAGCCAATTAGGTCACTGCTGTTAAAAAGACTAGCACGAATTTTCTCCACTTTGGCTCGAGAACGCACCTGTTAAAAGACATCAAATGTCTTTCAATTTTGAAATGGGCTGTGTAAACTCCAAAGATATTTATTGAATGCCTTTATTGTCATTAAAATCCAATACCACAGCACAATGAAATCTAAAGTTTCATCAAGTAGGCATCAAAAAATGTGTTAAAAAATATATACAATAGAAATAAAATGAGGTAAGACTCACCTCGATGACAGCGTAACCTTTGATGGGCCTTGCCATGACCACATTGCTTTCCTGCGAGGTAACTGTGTGCATTGAGCCTGCGTCTGACACTGACGCCGTCTCTGCAGTGTCCACGGGCTCCCCAAAGCTACCGAGACTCCCCAAGCTTCCTGTGCTACAGAGAGAAGTATCTAGGCTCTCTTGACTAGAAACGGTTTGAGGTTCATGGGAGCCCTGCTGGGGGTAGTTTCCGGCAGCCGCCGCAGAGGCAGGGTGGACAGCCGGGACAGGTAATTGTTCCTGATCGACGGAAAGTTCACTAGCGGTGCGAGCGACGCCCTGTGAGGAGCTGCAGATGGAAGTTTGGCTAGTGGAAGCGGACGCGCTCACGCTCATTGCTGGAGTCACGCTACTGGAGCTGTCGGGACTCTCAGGACCGCCGCTGTGCGGGAAGGGGCGTTCAGATTCGGTGTTTACTTTATCCCCCTGAGGGCTTGGTACCATGGCCCCCAATTTGCTTTTCTTCGGGTCCTCTTCCTGGAGGGGGATGTAGACTTCGTCTTTGAAAAGCCCTCCATGTGCGTTGCAAGCCTTGCGGATGGCATTTCGGACCACGGCCTCTTCGAGATGTGTGGGGATACCCGAAAGCACCAATAGGCGGCTGTGGGCTGTGGGACCCACCAGAGCCTGGCAAGCGTCTGTTACCGCATCACTTGTCACACTCAAACCCTGGGGGTCTTTATTGGCCAGATGTCGAAGAATCATCAAAAGAGTTAAGCAGCGGTGGAACCACAACATGTCTTCGGGTTTACTACTCGCCATGTTCAAGAGAGCGCTATCACTCTCGGAAAGACGGCCGCCGCTTCCCCTTTTACCGAAAACCACGGCGGCCACTGCGGCCGCTGCTCTCTCACGCTTCATCTTCACCTTCTTACGTTTTGATAGCAGGCTGGGGCTCTGTGGTGTCTGGCCAGGGGAAGATGATGAGGATGAGGAAGAATCGCTGAGGTTGGGAGCACTGGTGGAAGTCAGGGTCCCAACTGTGGAACCTCCAACATTCAGAGGGAGAGTCACCTCTGTCACGGCTAGACAGACCTCCATTAGGGCATGAAAGTAGGTGGAGAAGCGACTTTGCTCCGCTGCTAGTGCCAAAGCAACACACCCGGATGATGATTCCCCGGCCCCGGCTCCACCTGCAGTCCATCTCTGGGTTTCTCGATCGTAAAGCTTCCGGAGTTCTGTCTGCAGAGCCATGAGTACGGCGAGGCAGGGGTTGAGTAACAGTGCGATGGAGCTGGACAAGCCAGAGGGACCTTTATGCCTCTCCAAGTGGTGAATCTTCCGCAGGAGTTCAGCTAGCAAGTGAAAGCTGAGTTCTTTGATGGAGGGAGCCAAATCAGTGGTCCAGAGTAAACCGCCTATTATGAGCAAAAACAAGTCAGCACTGACAATATTTAAATATCTAAATATATAAGCCAATAAAATGTACAAGTGTAGAATCCCATTCTATGTTCAAATGTTGCACCTACCAAGCAGTTCAACCACTTGCAGCAGCACAGAAGACGGCACTGTGTCCAGCTCATCTTCAGATCGGTCGCTACTCTCTCCCAGCTTCCAAGTCAAAAGCTGCTCGGCAAAGGCCATGGCCAGAGGAAACTCCAGAGGCAGGGAATGTAGCACCAATACAGCTCCAGGAGGAGGCGACACACCTGGAATCCATAAAAAAAATTATTCATAAATCCCCACTTCAAGGCATAATTAAATGAATACATACCCAGTTTAATGTGTACTTTGTCAGTTGGAATAATGACAGAGGGGTATTGGTTAGTGGTGGGAGGAGGAGTAAGGCCTGTGTTGGCAGGTGAGGCATCCAAAGGATAGCAAACAGCCTCCATCAAATTAAGCTGTCCATTTCGACGCACTTTGTGACCAAGACCATAAAGCATTACTCTTGCCCATGGAGCCTTGTACAGGCTAGAGCTAAAAGGAAAGTTTCACATTTGAGCAGAGCATAATGAAGTGACATGGGAGAAGAAGAAAAAAATAATAAAATGGTCCGTTTTCTTACTCTTTGCGGCAGCCAAGTTGGCTCTCTTTACATGATACAATCACAAATGCAGCTCCTGGAAAGCTGACGTCCATGCTCACTTTTGACTCCGTTACAGGGAACTCTTCTGATGTAAACTGTTCTGGTGCTTGCTAAAAAAAAAAAAAAAATCAAAACACACATCTTATTTCACCTTAGCCTGCATTTACAGAGGTTCAATGAATCAATGACGGGCAAAGCTAACCTGTAGAAAACAGCAGATCTGTTTAGTTAGCTCAAGTAAACTTTCCTCTCCTTGATGCAAGGCACGAGTGATGGCCACAGTCAGCCATTCCCGGATGGGTTGAGCATTTCCCTGATAGAATAAATCTGTCGGAGAACAGCTTTGATCTTGGAGGTTGTGAAGCACTGATTGGGCCAAGAGGATGGAACCAGAACTAATAGTGCCATCTAGAAGAAAATAGGCAAATGTACATAGACTGGATCACTCAGAAAAAGGTGTATTTCTACAATATTTGATCACTTACCGGGAAGAGGGGGAGCTAACAGCTGGTTAGACAGAAGTTGCAGGTGTTCCAAAGTGATGTCTCGGATTGCAGGTATGTGGAAGAGACGCGTGAAAGTGTGGGGATTTTTGGGGGCGTAGATGTTCAATAAAGCCATTCGGCAGTATAATCGAGCAAGGGCACTCTCACAGCGAAGTAGCTCTCTAAGGTAACAATTGGAAAATAGATCATTGATTAGAAGGTAGAATGCAAGCAGGAACATGCAAGATCAGGGTTAGAAGATACCTGTGAATCTGAATGTTGCTACTGTCGAGTGAGACTAAACCATTGGATGCAGTACGTCGAGATCCAGCAGGCGGGCGTTCCAAAATTTCAATAGGGTACCAGTACCTCACGAGCACGCCCTCACTGCGAAGGTATGTTTCCACCTGTACCAGTTCATTCAACTGGGGAAAAAACATAAAAAAATTGAATTTGGCCCAGAATGTACACAAAAAAGCGAAATGTTGGGAATTGCCCTTACAGAGTCGACGTCCAACACGACTCCATGCAAACCAAAAGTTTTCAACATGCCCCGAATGGCAAACTTGGGCAGTGCTGTTCCACCTGTTGTGCTGTTGGTATTATTGCTATCTGGACAGCGGATAACTACAGTTAAGCCTGTATAAAGAAAGAGAAAATACATGAGAATGACACAAAGTATTAATCATGAGTTTGGACTGAATGAATGCTTCATGTACGATTAAACAAGTACCTTTGCGAACTTTATCAATAGTGAATTTGTTGGCCTCATCTTTGATATCTTCTATGGTGGGGAGGTAGAGGTCTCGAGGAATGCCGCCATTCTCCTCATACAAGAACTCCACTGTCTGTCTTGCAATATCAACCATGCCTGTTGTTATTTGAACACAGATGTGTCTTGATGAAAGGGAATTCAGGGAATTTCTCTACGTTTTTGACTTCATATATGTTTTCTTTTTACCAAGCTGCAAGGCTCCTTTAATTTGGTCCAGACCAGATTTCCTCTCCGCTTCATTACGGAACCTCCTTCGAATGGTGGGGAACACTTTGGTTTCCCAGGCCTTTACCAGCAAGGCATAGTGGTCCTCCTGAGATTGAAATGGAACCATGAAATATGGAGAAGAAAATGGTGATACGATCACAAAATGAGGAGCCCACTCACCCTGGGAACATCGTCATCATCCTCATCGTCACTCTCGTCATCTGCAATTGGCGGAGGGTGGGTATCTGGTCCAGAAGTAACCAGGTTCTCATAGCTCAGCTCCACTTTGTAATGGCAGGACAAGTCACTATTGTATTCTGAAAAAGACCCAAAAAATATTTTCATGTTGCCAGTCAGATGCCAGAGACTCAGATGGAGTAATTGTGAAACATATTAATATATATACGTTGCTGAGGGACCGCCACTGCAGCAATCCGGCAGGGGGGTCCATGGGAGCCTGAGTCAGATGTAACGCTTGCACCTGCATCGTTATCACTGTCTGAGGCCATAGCAAAGGGCAGCGCTTCAAAATTTGCACTTATTTCTTCTGCGAGATCTATGCACAAGTCAGCAGCATTCCTGTGTGCTTGGCCTTCAGCATATGCAAAAGGACGGTTCCCGAAGTTGGCCCGAATCTTGGAATTCTACAACAGAGGTCATTTTTCTTTTTTTTCTGAATACAAAAGGAAAATTGTGCCATTAGATGTGATTAGCATACCTTTTTTTGAATGTGAACCAAGGGCCACATTCCACCCGCCACCTCTTCAAGGACAGGGTTAAGCCTTTGGCCACAATAGGTGAAGTAGACACGTCCTTTTGGGGCCTGGCCAGGGGGTGGAGGCGTACCTTCTGAACGCTCCCAACCAATTCCAGCCACATCACCTGTGTTGGTTGGAAAATGCAAAATGTGCGGAAATCAAACATTCGCATTCTCCAGCAGTAGAGATTCCGCTACGTTGAGGAATTTCTTTTGCTGAATATAAATGCAAAACAAAAAAAGCTAACCCACCAGGAATTAGAGACATGTCGAGCCTAACGCTCTTCCACTGTAGTAGACTGGAGCCATTATAATGCACTGCCCTTCCATTACTGCAAAAGACAAAAAGCAACAAAAATTGATATAACTCTTTACACTCACCTAAAAACAGTGTAAAAAAAGAACAACTCAGACAATAGTGCACCATTGCTGATGTGTATAAAATATCAATTTACTTGTGAAACAGACATGTCCCAACAGGGTTGGTCCATGCTCCATCTCTCTTTTCGGCTTCAGTGGCAAAACCAAAGGACACAATGGGGCCACTGTCCTCCTCAGAGTCTCCATAGGAGACAACTTCTACCTCCCAATAAAAAGAGGGTGCCTATGAGGGGAGAGAATCAGAAATTTAAAAAAAAAGTCACGAGGAGGCCCCAAAAAATTGTGATGAAGATCTTAGCCACTTCTGTTCAACCTGAATTGGTACAGGAGAGGTGGCGTAAATGAAGGTGCCTCTGGGAAGCCCTCCTCCAGCACTGGGGTCAGCCAAGAACGTAACTGAGGTAAGACGGGAAGAGAACATGCAGGCCCGGACAGGAGGGAACACTCGAGACGGACTCCAAGTTATTTCTTTGGGCTGAGGAGACAATAGAAGAAAATACTGTCAGACATTGTTTTAAGGTTTTACATAATAATTCAATTTTAAACCCAGGTAACTCCACCTGGCGTCTGTCTGTCTGAAGTGGTGGCGGCGGAGGCCGAGCACAGTCTCGGTAAAGCATTCTCACTCTTTCGCACTGAGCCTCAACAATACCAAGACGTTCTCCTGAGGGAAAAGGGGGAAAAAAGACACTGAAACTGAGCATTACTGACTTGTTTAAAGTTTTCTTACCAGGACTACATTCTTGAGCAACCAGGTTGAGAACCTCCACAGCTGCAGGACACTGCTGTATGAACTCTTCACAAAAGGAACTATCCTCCAAGAGCTGCGCCATAACCAGGCATGCCCTGAAAACAGATCATTTAATCAATTCAAACCTATGAGAAATGTTTTTTTTCATGAAATGACATTACAATAACAAAAACCACTGGAAGGACCAACTATTTTGTGACAAACCTAGTTCTGATCTCAGCAAGCAAGCGAACTGCGGCCATTACTGGACTAGCTCCATCTCCAGTAGCTGGCAGAGAAGTATGAATGGACAGACTGCCTTCCTGTGGCAGAAGCATGGATTGCACTGCTTGCACGACCTTCTCAGTAATTGACAACTTGTATAAGGGTAATGCCTGCAGATTGGGCAGAAAAGATCAGACCAGTATCAGAATATTGCTCTCCGTTAAGCAATTAAGTTGATTAAGATACAGGGAGGAAATCTTACCTCAGATCTTGGTGTACATAGTCGGGATATTGGTACAGTCAGCACATCTGAGGCTTTGCAAGCTCTCCTGTAGTCGCAAGAGGGGAATTTGACAGTTGCAATGCCCTCCTGTTCATTGATGGCCATCACAATTCCCACACTTCCCAGGACTCCTTTACCTATCACCTGGATATATGAGGTGCATACTGAATCATGTTCATAAACGTCATAATTCCCAAAAGCTATTAAGAATGTGCATCCTTTACCTGAACCTCAGAGCCAATTTTAATTGTTTCTTTAAAGCCTCCCAAAGCACAGAGTGCAGCAACTGCTTGCCTGCCGATGGCCTGAAGTTTAGCTAGTTTTCTGCCACTGCTGCTTCCAGTCTCCAAAATGCTCTCAGCATACTTGCCCAACTGAGGAATGAACATCAGTGCCCTGGAAAGCACCTAATAGACCAAGAATAGATTCATCATTGATTTTAAATAACATCCCAAATACTGGCTGCTAATTGTCCATTCACTCTGACAGACAACCTCACACTTTGTTTATTAAATGTCAAATTGTTTTGCCCTGAAAAAATCTCAATCGAAAAAAGCATCAAACTTACTTTTTCAGCAGTGCTTGTCCAAATCTGAGCTGTGTTTGACTCTGGTGCAGTAAGCAGACTGTGCAACAAAGCAATAACTTCAGAAGCCATACTGTTGGCAACATGCCCACTGATGAATGGCCTAACAGGGTCCGACCTGTAGAGGAACACAATTTCAATGAAAGCTTTTGACATGATTCAATTTGTCTCAAAGATTAGCGACACACAAGATATTGTGCCAACACTCATGTTCATAGTACCTGGCCAACTCAGTGTTTCTGTCCCTACACGCAGATGTTTGAGCACTTTTCTTCTTATCGCCACTTGTAATGCCCCCGGCGCTTTCTAGGGTCAGCGTCTCTATAGGCGGACTGACACTCACTATGAGACCAGATTGAGCCCATTTAGTGGCCTTTCTCAGAGCAGCCGCTGCTTCCTCCGTGATCACCTCACAGTTTCCACTCTGGAAAAAGCCACAGACCATCATAACCAGGCAAAACAACCTCCCCCCCCCCCAAAGAAAAATCATATTGCAGGTCTTACTTTGGTCATATCTCTGTCCATTTTAACGACCTTTTCCATGTTTGCACCAGTGCCGAGTCGGAAGGGCCGTCCCTCTGAACTACTACATTTTAGATAGAGGGAAAAAAAGACCACTTGTCTAGAAAGTTGTTGTGTGAAACTGGAAAAATGTTTGGTAACCTTACTGAGGTTCACACTTAATTTTTAGCATTTTCAAGAGTGATTTTACCTAAGAAGTGGTTGAAGAACCTCATGAGATGACTGATCTTCTCTCTTATGAATGAAGATAGATAGTTTACCATCAACAGCCTCAACTTCCTCCCCAACATCTTCACTCTTCAGAGCTCCTTTGGAACTGGCGCGAGACAGACCAGTATCCGGCTCCGAAGAGCTGGGAGAGAGCAAGGTCTGGCAACCTGGCAAGGAGTTGACCACATTAGTATAAGAACCCAAACTATATGTAGTTATTCAAGGACAAAGAGACACCAACCTGGTACCACATAATCTGCCAGCTTGGCTAGCAGCAAGGCAGCAATACGTGAAGCGGGGTCATTAGCATCTTGTTGCTCTGCATCGAGTGTGTTTATAGAAAAGCTCCATGTGGGTAGGGCCACATTACCGCAGTCCTCAACGCTCATAAGGGGCAAGGCAGCTCGACAAAGCTGCAGGATGATGAGAACCAACTTTGGGGAAGGTCTCTGGTCAAGCAACAATGACAAAAGCTTGGAAACACAGGCTGGTTGGCTCAGGATAGCTTTTCCTATGTTGCTCCTGAAGCGAAATACAAAAGACATTTGCTGTTTATAAACACAATTTGGAAAAAAAAGCACACAACTACATGACAAAATCTACCTAGAAAGGTCATTGAGAAGACTGAGGACATCTTGTAAGGCATCATTGCCAGCCGCTTGATTCCCACAGCACTCTGTAGCTCTGGCCAAATGATTAGTCAGCAGACTGGATACCTGCCGAGCCAAACCGGAGTGCACTCCATCTGTCGAGCCACCTTTAACAAAAGAAACAACTGCTAAAAAAAAGTACTATATTTTTTTTTTTACCATAATCTCTCAATATATAATGAACTGTGGGGGAAAAAGGCAGATTTACAAGAAAATACAATGTTATATTAACCATACCTTCCACTTTCTCCCATTCAATACAGCGGTTAGCGAGCACCTGGAAGGCAGCCCAGGCCATAGATGCCACCTTTTGCTTTTTGGTTTGCTTTTCACTTGAGCTGCATTCCCTCTGACCACTCAAGCTACATAAGCTGTCCATGAGCTGAACCAGCCCACTTCGAACGAGGCACTGTTCCTCACTCCTAAATGAAAGGTGAAATCAATAAATATGGAAAAGGTTCCCTGACAAGAGATACATAAGAGAGCAAATATATTTCTTGCCTTGTGTAGGGTATTGTGCAAAGCAAGCCGATACTGTTGGCACAAGCAATAGGGTAGCGAGCACAAAGGGACACGACAGACGTCATGGTCTCCCCAAAGGCTTCTTGCACTTGCTTGACCATTCCGCCACAGGTCAGCTCCTCGATTCTGTGTAAATTAATCAAAAACGGGTTTTAAAAAAAGGAGAGTAAGAAGGTATGTGTTGATTTGACATTCTTTTCTTACCTTGGGCCTCCTTGCAACACCATGGTAACAGGCCCAACCAGGTGGGTGACCCCACCTACTCTGACAGCAGCTGTGAGTAGCTCTCTCATATGAACAAGTGCCTGCTTTCGTGTGCTTCCACGGCGCCAACGTGTCTGTGCAGCAGACAGGAAACTGCTGCTTGACACCTGCAAGGAACAATCAATATTAGCCATATTCACTGGTGGGAAGTAACAAAGTATAAAGGATTTTGCTTCTATACTCAGGTACAAGTTTTTTTCAGAAGTAGTGCCATTGCTTATTCTTGACAAATGGGTTGTGTCAGTCTAATCAATATACCTCGGTAAAAAATTTAGAATAAAAAAACACGCACAGTGAAAGAGGTTTTTCTGTCATTTTTAAATTTCGAAGACTGGTCTGTATTTCATTTTTGTCTATGGTAAAGAAATGATCTTTACATCAAGTACTTTCCCCACCTTTTGGCCAAAGGTCACGGACATTCAGTGCACAAATTGACAAATTTTGGGAAATTGGATAAAATAACTAAGCAACAAGACTTACAGCTTGATCAGGTGCAGTGCCGATAAATGCAAAGAGCTGACCCAGTAGAACACTGTATGTAGGTTTGTCTCTGCTGTCCTCAACAGCCACAGACTGCAGCAATGTAAATGAGCTACTGCGATGACTAGTTGGGTGGTGTCGCCGCCTTCAGGAAAAAGACAGAAATCCTTCAACTTTGAAAATTTCTAAGTTTTATCTTTAAAGAAAGAAATGCATACCTTTGAGTGGCATGTGTAAATTCCAGATCTTGATTAGCAATCATCTCTAAATCAGAGGGTGCAGACATGCTGCGTAGGAAGACAGGCTGCTTCACAATGGAGATGACAGTTTTGGCATCTGACACTGACTGGGAAGCTTTAATAGACATACAAGAATCAAATGTGCTGCCCAACCAATACTTCAAATACAGTCTTGTCTTTATTAAGAGTTAAAAAGTGCTTTCTACCTTGGCCTGGTGTTCCAGTAGGTGTCGTGGTTAGGCTTCGGCAATGTGGCGCAATGGTAACGTGAAGCAGTAGCGCAGTACGATTCATAAGACTCTTCACCAGTGCTCTTGTTTTAGTGAGTGGGGTGCTACTTTTAAGGTGCCTGGTGTTTACCTCATGAAAGAACTTCTCCCTGGAAGTGCCAACATTAAACGTGGTTATAACACATTCACAACCAAAGAGACAACATGAGTGTATTTTAAGCAACTTGCCTCAATCCCAGAACAACATTTTCCAAGTCATTAAAATCAAGGGAGACTTCTTTCAGGGAACATAGTAGTTCAAGCTCTTTAATCTTATTCTGGATTAAAAAAAACATAAATAAATGTTATTTTTCAGTTATAATGCAATGTTTTGAATACGATGTTGAACACTTTACCTCAAAGAAATGATAGTCGTGAAAGAAAGGGGTGTTGTTCTCCAATTTGCCGTGTTGGGCCTCTTCTACCTCATTCTGCCATTTCTGCTCCAATTCTGCGACACTCTGCAGCCAACATAGAAGAAAATCATATGAAGTTTCTTTTCGAGAAGTTAATGCTTTGATATTAGAGCTGGTAATCGTGGAAAATCTTGCAGTGAAAATAATTTTTGTTGATTTTAAATCTAATGAAAGCAAAAATCTTACCTGCAGTTGACGTTCCATAGCATTTATCTTCTTAAAAGTCTCTGCCATGATCTTGCAAACCAGGTCAAACTCTTCTGCATGCTCTTCACGGTACTGGTAGTTGAATAATGACTGCAAGCCGTCCACCAAGCTGAGATGCTTTATGACACATGACACTATAACCTCCTCCATGACATCTGGTCGGATCACCTCTCTTTAAGAAATGACATAGTCAAGGACATAAGCATGTAATATTCCACTATGTGTAATATATTTTTTAAAACAAGCCCTATAAATAATAGAAGCAACATATAACTACATTAAATCTGGGCAATATAGCAATAAATATTGACAGTAGTCATAAATTCCTTCTATTGTCACAAAAATTGCGGAAATATGTCAGCAGGGGGTGAATAAATGCTGCAAAATGGATTGCACTGAAATATGAAGATTGACATGCAGCCTATCTTTTTGGGAGAGTCCTTACTTAATGCTGGGCCGAAACTGTGGGCGAGCTCTTCCAGAAATCTCTCGCAACTTTCCCATGATGCCAGGTGGGAGGCGTATGCGCGGCAAGTCGAAGTAGGTGCCGGATGTAAATCCTGGAGGCGGAATGAGTACATCAACAGGGTAGGTGAATTCTTGGTCCTCTTCGATGGTTAGTGGCAGAGGAGAAGGGCTTGGGGTAAGGGCAGGAGAGAGGGCACCATTTGCTTCCACCTGCCACTGACATCTGAAGAAAGAAAAATTAACATTCTCCATTATACTAAATGTAACACATTTTCCAAGCTCTGGTAGACAATATTTGTGTACTCCGGCAGATACAACCCATATGATAGATCCTCATATAAGACAAAAATTTAAATATTGCATGTTGATTTAGTGCATCACCTTTGTAAAAGCTTTGAGCAAAGCAAATCGTGGCAAGCATCCTCCTCTCTCGTCACTTCTGGCCCATTATATAGAATGCGCAGCATTGAGCATGCTAGCACAGAGAGGCCGAGTGCCAAGTCTGCCAGGAAAGGGAGGCCTCCAGAGACATCCTCGGATGATTCCTGAAAAGATGACGTCAGAAAAATATATTGGAGTCATTGGGTTGAAGGGGCTTGTCGGTAATGACTTGGCTTTTTGATCCTGATTCAAGTCCTGCAACTTTTGTATGCATTTTGAGTTATAGGTACTCTTGGTATCTATAAAGTAATTATATCACTGGGTATTCTAATTGTGAGAAGGATATAAAATGACCTTTAAGCTCATTTTTAGCAACAAATATGGATCTTTCCCTCTCCCCCAGGCTATGGTATTATAATAAACATTTTCAAATAGAAATTTTATATAAGTAGGACTACTAAATGTAGGGATAGTAATAACTCTCAGTATTACTGCATTTTACCTGTGCTCTAACCGTGCAAGAGAACCCCCACATTGCTTTATCAGGGGTGTTGTGCTCTCGTCCACTTCTCATTTCAAATGAGAAAGTCACTGTGTCACCTTCAACCTAAAAAAAAAGATCAACCATTCAAGACAAAAATGAAGGATCACCATTTATTGATTCCATTACCTTGACAAGATCCTTTGGCCATCCCGTCCCCAAAACACTGCGACTGCCATAGCCAAGAGTATTTCCTCCATATTCTGTTACTTTACGACTATTAGTGTTGGGACCGGCGTAAATAACCAACTAAAAAAAAAAAAAAGATGACAATGTAACCATAACAATAGCCAGCTAAGCGAAAACTAACTCCACTTTGTTTAGTAATTACCTTATCATAATCATATTGAGAAGAACAGCGAGAATCAAAGCGAAGGTACAAGCAGCGAGCCCCTGGAATGTGCACAGTCTCCTTGAATTTATAGTTGTCCCTCACAGGATGAACAGTTTCCACTGTCTTCCCAGCAGCCCAAGGGGCGGGGATCTTCAGTCCTGTCAAGAATCCAGGCTCCTCACGTTCATCAAGAATTCTATTGAAAAAAGAATAGGGATCTTCTGAAAGACTTTTTAGCTAACACATTGACATACTCTATTGTCCAGGCAGTACTATTTTTTTCTTGGCATTAAATATAACATACTTGTCATCAGCAGCAGAGGTCTTCATCCCCTGGCCAACACCTCCCCCCAAAAGTGGCTCCTCTGAGAAAAGCGGACACTGAGTCTTCAGTAAAAGAGCAGTCTGTTCAGAAAATGAAAGGAGAATATCTATTACCCTTTTTCAGGATTTATTGACTTTTTCTTTTTAAAAAGGGACAAACTGGAACACACCTGACTGGTGTATAAAACCAATTGCACTAACTGAGGCATGAGGGCATCAGCTAATGTGAGGGTTTGCAGGTTTGGGTGCATCAGAGAGGTCAGCAGCACGGGGAGGAGGTGTCCTAGCATGGTGGCCTTAGTTACCTGCTCCAGACCTTTTAGCCTTTGGGTAACAAAAGAAAATGATGATTCTGCACACTAGCCATTGATTAGCTAGCTACTAGGGGGGGAAAACAGACCTTGTTTCTTTGTCAGGAATTTCACTGTTAATAAGAGCTGTTGTCACCCACTGCAGCGTCTCCAGTGCCTCATCACATCCCACCAGGATTTTGGTTGCTAAGGAGAGAATACTGCCTTGAAGCTCCTGAGGACATCACAGAGAAAAGGCCCACACTTCGGTAACACTGCAAACACTCCAAAATTTGGATCAACTCTATTGCTTGCATGCTATATTTTATTGTGATCCTTACAGCTCAAACACATACATAAAACTATAGTGTTTACATTTCTGTCATTAGGGATAATATGCATGAATATGCTCCTTCACCGACTGCATTGAGGGTAATAAAAGAACGTCTCATCAGGAAAGGAAGGGGAATTTAAAGGGGATGTTTACCTGTACCTTCATTGTTTCCCCTTGTAGGGAGCTGTCACTGTCATCGCTATCATCGGGACGAATAAGAACAGTGTTACTGAGAAGGTGGTTCTGAACAGCCATAAGATAGCGTAGACAAGGAGATACCACCTGCAGGGAAGAAGGCACATTTGAGCAAAGATACAAAGCTTGATCAAATTGTAAAAGAGTGAGCATAAGCATACAGGCACTGTGGAGAGCATCTTCTGGAAGTCATCTCGCGCCACAGTCTGACATTTTGTAATGAGGAGGCAGGAGTCTCGAACTACAGTCTTAAGGATGCACTGCAGAAGATCATCACTGAGCCTGTATTTAACAAAAAAAGAACATTTATTATTAAATATTTTTGTGGTGATGAGATCTATTATGTAGGAATTGGGATACTAAAGACAAAAAAGTAGACAGTAAATGTTCAATTACCGGTAGTGGTCATCTTCTTCACTTCCAAACCTATTTTTCTGCAGTTGGTCAGCCATATTGGTGAGAATGACATCCCGAAGTTGGGACAGACCACTGTTTCTTTCGCCTGTGGATTAAATGAACAAATGTTGCTTATAAAAGGACACTAACATTGGTTTCCTAAATTTTCAAAAATATCTTCATTGGATTACCTTCACTTAGAACAAGTTTCAGTAGTTTGTTGAGTTCAGCTTCACCCTGATACAAAGTATTCAGGCCTGAACTGTAGAAAAATGTCAGAAATGGATATTTTCCAATGTGCATTCAATCTGTATAGAGAAAAATATATGATATCGGCAATCATATTTACCTAATGGCCAGGCACACCTCTCTCTGAATCTCCATCCCTATTTGATCTGCTGGAGCCATAAGTAACTGCCACAAGAGTAGGCCTGCCCTATGTACATTTTCTTTGTTTTGCTCTGATTGAGGATTAAAGAACCTAAACACAACCTGCAGAAAACAAACAAAGTACACACGATACCTTGAAAACTATAATTAAATGAAGAAACTTACTGAATACATCACAGTCAATGTCGAAGAATACCAACCTGGAATACAACCAATATACAGCGAATAATGCTGGTATCTCCATTGACCATGGCCTTCTCCATTATATCACAGATGCTGCTAAAGTGACTGGCTTCAATAGGATGTTGTTTACCCAGTAGGACACCCAAGGGCAGGCTATTACTGCTGGCTGCTATCAGGTTAAGTTGGTGGACACACATTGCACCAACATGATGAAGTAGCTGGTTGATCACCTCACTTGTGTCTACCATTTCTTCTGTGAAATAGTCAAAACATTGGGAAACAATGGAGAATGGTGAATTATCAAAACATTAAATAAAACATGGCTACTTCAAGCACTACTTTCCAACCTTTGGGTTCTTTTATGACATGGCTTACACCCAGCCTATGGCACACATGATGAAAAGCTTGGTTCCCAGGATTACACCATTGATCTATGTAATCACTAGAGCAAGTCCAGATCAAGTTGTTCAGTGCATCGTAACATGCTCCTGGAAAACCACACAGCAAAACATAATTTAGTTAGTTGAACTTAATTACCCACAGAGCTATCTTGACAAATGTGTGCTCACCAAGTCCTGCCACTTGAGCTCCTCTGCCTAGGGAGCTCCCAGGAGCGTCAATGAGATCAGCACGACTACTGAACTGGCCATCAGCAAGGTTGAAGACTAAACTGGAGGCTAATACTGGAATGACAGTAAGACCTTTTAATGGACAACACCAAATGCTGAATTTACGGTGCTTTAAGAAAAATCTTTGTGGCAATGTGCTCTTACTTTTCAAAGAGGACAAGCTGCTGGTGCCGCCAAACAAAGAACGAGTCGCAGAGCTCCCAGATACACCAGGAGGTGGGACCAGCATCACTAAGTATGTTCCACACACATACATTGGGGTCTTCCTCAGAGTCTTCAGTGGGAGTCCACAGCTAGTGTTGACAGCTATAGAAATGACAAACTATGTTACTCGATTTTTCAATCAACTCGATTTTTAGTAGAGTGATTACCAGATTGCTCCTCTTTCACAGGGTTGGAGATGGTAGAGCCTGTGAGAGCAGCCAATGTGGCAGAATGTGAGGCCCGAAAGCGAGACATTCGACTCAAAAGAAGCTCATTCAAGCACTTGGAAGACTCGCCTTCTTTGCGAGTCAGAATAACTCGCTCCTGCAAGATGTCTGCAACACACAGTCCTGTCTGTATCTGCAGCACAGACCAAAGCAGAGAACTCATTAAACACTGACATTAAAGTCTACTAGTAATCTGTTTATTTCTGGATAGCACAAGGAAAAAGACTCACAGAAAGATGAAAAACATCCATAAAAACAGAGTGGCCTTTCTGGGTCTTCTCGTTGAGGCTGGCCGGGGACCAAACCCAATATAGGTAAGTTCCATCGGAGCAGAGATGTAGCGTGGTCATGCTGCTGCCCACAGAAAAGTGATGGGCTGGCATGGGTACAATCTGGCAAACCTAAAAATGTCAACGCGAAGGAGATTGGTCATGCTATTCTTTCATTAAATTCCCAACTCTCATATAGTGGAGTTTGAAAGCACATTACCTGTAAAGTGAAGGGGTCGATGACCTGGCACAACTGATGAGGCTTGGCGTCAAAGGCAGAAGGGCGGTGGAGAAGACGACCACCGCTGTATACCACCCAACCCGGCTCCAGCTCTTCATTGCGACAGTAAACAAAGCCCCTGCAGACAAACGCAGAGTTTTTGTTTTTACATTTTGTACAATTGAAAAAACATTGTGATAAAACAGTCTTTATTTACTTGCCACAATGTCTAAAAAGTGGAACTATTGAGCTAATCAAGTACGTGATAGGGTTGAGGTCGCTATCGTTTATAGTCTAGTCCAAGTCCAAATGGTTAGTTTATGAATTGCTTAAGATGTTTTTAAACATGGAATAAGCCAGTTTAAGCTAGGCAATGAAAATATCCATATAAATTGGATTCAGGCACATCTTGCAATAATCAATAGAAACCGTTCAATCAGGACCTGACTCCAACCAGACAGAAATTCAGTTAGGAAAATAAAGGAAATAACGCAGATAGATGAATGAGATGACAGATATTTTTAGCATCTTACTTTTTTTTTTTTTAGAATGCTGTCAAATAAAGACAAGTGTTATGTTACCTCAGTGTTCCATGTAAGCCAGAGCCAAGCTTACTGAGTCCTCTCCCAGAGGAGTTTGTGGTGTACAGATAGAGTCCATCTGTACCCAGACAGCGCCCAAGGTCGGTGTCTGTAAAATATAGGACAAAAAGATTTACATGGTTAAAAAGGGTGATTTCTTCAACAAGGGAATTAAGAGGTCATCTGCCGGTTGTGTTGGGGAAAACAAAGAACGACAAAAACAGATCAAGTAAGCTAGATAGGACAAAAAGAATTACATGGCTAAGAAGGCTGATTTCTGCAACAAGGGAATTAAGATGTCATCTGCAGGTTGCATTGGAGAAAACAAAGGACGACAAAAACAGATCAAATAAACTCGAAATGATTTTGTGTTAGCTTCTCAAGCAATTGCAAAATTCTTACTACCACTGATCACTTTCTTTTACTCTATGAAGCCATTTTACTGATCGGTGAGTCATCACTGCATTGTCAGCTTTTTACCGTGATGACAGTTACACTCTTGGCTTATATCGTAACGCTGAATGGCTTCCCTTACACATTCATTTGTTGTGCTTTTGATTAAACATCTTTAAGCATGAAAAAAATAATTTAAGGGGGAAAAAATACTTTAATAATAATTTTTAATTTAATTGGTTCTTCACCTTTATTCTCAGCTCCTGCAGCCGAGTTATCAGGTGTGGGTAACATATCCTCAAAACCCCAGGACACACTGTGTTTCCCCCCAAGCAAGCAGGACGAAGAGCCTGGCCCTCCTTCCAAGAGTAAAAGCCTGAAGCAGAAATGAGGGTTATTTCAATGGCACGAGAGCCGAGTCATACAGTCATATTTATGGGAAAACGAGAATAAAGTGTCGTCACCTGTACAGGACATCTGACACTGGGAGCTGGCCCAGATCCGATTGTTTCTGAAGTAGGTGCACTGTGTGGATGAAGGTCTTCAGAGACCCTCTGAGGGGGAAAAAAGAACCAAAATTCAGACCTGGAAATGTATGATGAGCCTCTGCTACATAACACAATGTCAACACATTATATTATATCATATTTTTTTCTGTATCTGGAGCTATGTCAAATCTCAGATATGTTAAAGTGAAGCACATTATTTACAAACATCATGAGTTAAAATGTCATAATAGCTGATGTAAATTATTTGTCCAATATAATCACATGACATGCAAGCATTATGGTTCCTATAGATATTCTCAATGTTGTTAAATAACCTCAAAATGATATAAATATATATGATAGGGCAACAAGGAGTTAAAATCCCCATCAGCTGAACAGAAAATAGAGCTCTGGTTTTGACAACTCAAGATCAGTTGTCGCCAGCAGAAGCACACACAAATCCATCTTATGTAAAGTAAGGTGTCACTCACATGACATGCTGCTGTGATATAAAGAATCTTGTACTGAACTGATACGTTTTAAAAAATAAACATACCGGAACAAAATATAAAAGGTAGGAAGGTTGTGAAATGTGAACCTGCTGCAATTCTACCAATGCGAAAATCCTCCCCAAAGACCGTTATTCAATGGTATCAGCCACATAACTTCTTTGATGATATGACAGACAATTGAAAAGTATAATCGAAATGTATTGGGTGAATGAATTTCTCTGGCTTTTGCCTCACCTGGCACAGGCAAGCGCAACCAATGCAGCAGCAGCATTTTCCCGATGTCTGGGGGTGTGGAGAATCTGCATCTGTGTCGCTCTTTGTGTTTTGCCGGGCTCTTGATCACCATCTTCCAGCCAGGAGCAGAGTAGCCCTTCCAGGCCATTCAGGCAGTCGGCAGGCTCCTTGATGAGGCTGAGTGGCTGGCAGTCCCGGAGACAGGCCAGAAGAACCTCCGCCGTGACACCACAGAGAGCCGGGTCGCTGCGGCTCTGTGACTGAAGCAGGGGGAAGACCAACAGCAGGCCGACACGGGAGGTAAAGGGAGCCTGCTCGGGCTGCTGGAGCAGACCTTGTCTTTTGAGCAAGGCCAAGGTCTCCTCATCAGCACCCCCAGTTCCTTCTCGCTCCTGTTGCTCCTCCAGGGCCAGCTGCCGCTGCGCCCCCCACAGCCCACGTAGAGCATTTAGTCTGTATTCCAATAGGCGGGCGTAAGCGTTACTTTGATTCCCACAGACTGCACGTAGACGCTCGGCCAGCTCGGCTGGGTTCTTTGTTTCAAAGGTCAGAATCTGTCATGCAGGACATGATGGGAGAGGAGAGAAATTTAAAAAGTTTATTTACTTGACAAAAAAACATTACAGTGGAATAAAACAATGGAATAAATTGGATAGTTCATATAACTGTGTTTTTTAATTTTCCCAAAAATATGTATGAAATCTATACCTATAAAAAGGTAAGGCTTTCTCATGACTACAGTCTTTTGCGCAAGGAAATAATGGACAAGCACAACAAAGTAAAACCATATGTGCACTTAAGCAGCATTTCGGATATTGATTAGCGTGAATGGCCTATGGACGATGGACAAAGGGGAAAAAACTATTATGGCATTTAGCAGGCACAATTTGTATTGATTACATTACACTAACTCTACTAATGTTACAGTAAAACTTAACTGGAGGTTTATTCTTTTGTGTCTTGTTCTGAGAAATAGTGCTTCTGATTGACAAAAGGCAGTCAGCACCACTGCTCCAAAAAAATTGTAATGAATGATCATTGGCAAAGTTGAGGAAACAAGTTTGCATGGTTGCCCTGGGATCGGCTGACCAGAGCAGCTGGGATAGGCTCCAGCACCCCCGCGACCCTAATGAGGATAAAGGAAATAAATGAATGAACTGAGCTACAATATAATAAATAAATGTAAGATGAAAATGGTTTCACTGCAACCTGAAAATGGCCCACATATTAAGAGGCGCCTTGTAAAATAACGATGGTTTTCCCTTACTTTTATTCTGAACGAATGGAACGGAAACGCACACGCAGTGACGGCCACCTTGACACAGGGTCGATAAAAAGCAGGGCAGGGAATGGAAAAGTTGCAAACGTTAGCGCTATCTTTATCGTCAAGGGTGTGTTGCCGCAGACAGTCCCAAATACATTCAACATCATGAACAAAAACAAGCAAAGCCCATCGCTGTCATACGTCCTTGTCATGCGTTCCTTTCATAAACACTTGCATACGATCCGTCATGGGCGTGTGATTCGACTCACCTCCTGCTCAGTGTCCCCCTGCTCTGATACTCCAATTTCACTGGGTAATTCGGCCAAATCAGTCACCCGAATAAGTCCATCGTGGAGAAAAATGGTTTCCTCCTTCACTGAGAGCCACTGGGAGGAGTCCACAGCACCGGAGCCCATCGCTCTCTCCTCCGACGGTGATGCCAATGGGATCGAACATTAAAAATTCAGAGCCCGAATGACAGAAAACGCCCTGGCTACGGCTTCTATACAAGACCGATTGACTGCTGGCCCAGCCCGTCTCCTTTGACGACGGTCTTTTGACGAATCGCACCGTGCTAGGCTACGAGCTAGCGGACCGCGGCCGGACGGTGAAAAGCGAGCGATGGCAGGTCGCGTTCACATCGCATCTCGGCACCTTCCTTTTCCCGTCCGCCGAGCCGAGCCGAGCTAGCAGTGGCCGATGCTGCTAGCTGTCTGCCTCACCAGGCTTACCGTGCGGCGTCGACTCGTTACTGTTCCCGAGCAGAGTGGGCGTGACACTCGCACTAAAGCTGTTATCGTGCCACGCCTTTACAAAGTCAGTCGGTTCGGGGCGGATATCGTGTCTGTCATCGCTGATCTTAGTTCCCCCACACACAAAATGACGGCGACCCCCCAAAAGACGCTCCGTACGTGTGCCCCAGCCACTGTTAAAGTGGCCGAAGACGATAATGAGAATCCGAGCTGTCAGTGAGACGCCATGTTTTCAAGGCCAACCCGTTTCTCCCAGCATGCACTGCAGTTTGTAGGGTCAAGTGTTGATAGTATGTATATACTACTACACAGTACATAGCGGAATGGTACTTCACATTTGGGTTGATTACACTGTCCTAAAATAACATGGTTAATGTAAAATCAATGTGGTAAAGTTTAAGCACTCCTGGCAAATTCCATTTAGAAATCCTTGGATGTAAATTCAATATTCCTTCATTTTCATTACTGCTCATCCTTCTAAGGGCCGCGGGGGGTGCTGGGGGCTATCCAGGCCTACTGCCAGGTGGAGGACACCCTAAATTGGTTATCCACCAATCGCACCAACACCCCAAAAAAGGCTGACCAAAAGTGCATGGAGTTTTTTTAATCTGTTTATTATGAGTTTTACTACTTTGACAGAGATTGATGATGGATGGACAAAATCATGATACAGAATTGTATTTCTATACCTTGAAAGACATTTGTCGTTCCTTTGGCTATGAAAAAATGCATGAAATGTAAACCCTATTAAGTTCATTGTTGCCGTTGCATGTTTAGTTAATATAATGCAAGGCTTTTATATCGGTGTCTTTCCAGCCTTGAGCAAATCGCATATAAAAGCAACTAGAAATTCTTTTTTTACTCATTGCCTGAATTTTGCACTTCAGTGATGTCTTTCTTCTGAGAGCTTCAAGTAGGTCAGAGGCTTTGTTGTCGAACAGCTGGAAAAGAGAAATAATGCTACAGCATAACTAAAGTATCTGTAATAAAAGCTGAAGTTGTACCAATGGTTGTTTGAGTTTAACATTTAAAGGAGTCTTTTATTTTTTACTCTTGTTTCTGTCATTCTCTGTTCCTATATCTTCTAACTTATTTTCCTTTTTTATGTACTTTGGACTCCCATAGGATATTCTGAATGTGCTATAGAAATAAAATTCATTGATTAAAACCTTTCTCTTATTTGGCAGTATAACACTGAAAGTATACTTTTTATTTTTACCTATGTGAGGGAATAAAAGTCAAGATGTCAAACTCGACTTAAGCACACTTTAAACCCACATATTCAACAACAATTCACCACACATTGACTTAGATTCATTTTATTTGACCTGTATTAATTCTGCAAAACCTTTACATGCAACATTGTGCGTAAACATCCATGTTCCCAAGGCATGCACTATTTACAACAGTGATAAAGATTGGCACAATGCATTGAGGGATGCTCATTTTAAAGCAAACAATCAATCGTGTTGATCTCATGTAACGGCCACTACGGCCAAAGCAGCACAAAATAGAATACAAGATGCTACTGGCAGGTGCTTTACGCACTACCACAAAGGGCACAGATGTTGTGCGGCGACAACAAGACGATGACAAAGGACCCGACTCTCTTAAATCTACCACTGCTACCTTATAAGAGCCAAGTAATTATACACTTACAAACCACCTCAGCGGGTTCTTCAAATGATGCCATAGTCATGCAGAATATGCCCTCTTACATAACAGTAATAGGAAAGAGATGTAAACATGAATAGACTCACTGAATTGTTATTCTCACCAAGTATAGATCATGAATAACTATAGACTTATATACAGATACCATATACATATCTCTCTATAAAGATTTGTATACTCTAGATATTTTGTACCACAATAAACGCCATGCATAGAATTTCTTGTTTTTGTACTTGTAATCATTTGCAAACAGCTGTAGAAGTTGAGGTCATTCCCATTTTGGAAGGTGTGCTTTGCTGTCATTTAGTAAACACACGCCAAAGCCATGAATTGTGAGGGATAGGCAGACAAACCCTGCATTGTGCAAATGGTGTATTGGGGGGTAAGAGTGGGCCACTACTGCCGCAGGCACATGAGTCACAAGCACAATGCATGCAGGTAAGGCTGCACACACTCATGACAAAAGCATTTGCAACTTTGCTTCCTGACTAATTTCCTAAAGGAGTGAACCAACGCTCACAGTGTGCATTCAGTGTAAAACTCGACATAGAAAACCAGTATGAGTGTTAATTCCCACAAACTCAAGTGTCACAGATTAAATCACCACAGATAACCACATATACATTGAATATTTACCTTGGTGTGCTCTAATCAAACCACAAATTAACATTAATTGGTGAAAGATCCAAATACTCGCCTCATCTAAATTGGATATCATATATTTCTAACCTAACCTGAGCAATGTGTCAGTATGTAAACATTTTTTTTCATGGTTGCCGTTAGTATATATATTTTATATATACACATTATGTTCATGGTTGTTTTACACGTCAGCGGTTTGGCATGCTCGTATATTCAAGTGTTAAACTCTGGTGTGACGTCACGCCAGTTGGAAAAATACGCTAGACAAAGTGGTGAATGTTTAGGCGTGAGTTCTCTGCTTTTTAGGAGCCTCAGTATTGATTGTGACCTCCGATGCTACGACATATTGCTTTTCTTGTTCAAAGTTTCAGGCTCAACATACAATTGTGCAACTGTTTGTTTACATTTCATGAATACTATAAGAATGAATGTAAACTCTGAAACTATTTCAGTAAGTCATCAAAGCTGAATGTTTTAGTACTTCAATTTTGCTGCCATTTTCTTCATTTTAAAGCCATGCTTTTGTATGGTATAAGGGTATGTTGTTTGGATTTATAACAAGAACCATTCATGTGTCATGCACTGCCAGCAAATGCATTTGTTGATCAAGGAAAGATTTCTCTTTTATCCTGGAGTTTGTTTTCAATGAATAAATACATTATATTAAGCCATGGCCCATTAATATAGGAGTGGGCTGCAATGTACTTGCACTGATAGAAAATATAATTGCTTTACTTTGAACATCGACCTTGAGATTTTATGTCCACTCCCCTCTAAAAAATATCAGATCACTACTACTGTAAATGTTTTCTCTCTTCTTAAAAGTGTTTGGAGGGGTTAAAGTTGCAATTCTGTCTCGGTTAGACCACATAATATGTCCCCGACAATGTAGAATAGTACGTATAGACTTGATATTGTGCACTTGGGCAAAACCATTCTGCATAAAATGGCCTTTCCCAAGTTGATGATACAAATTTGGATGTGAAAGAATGATATTAAAAGTTTGTATAATATGAAAAATGTGATTATCTTTGACTTAATTCATTAAGAAATATACCTATATGCTTATTTCTGTTGCTCAGAGGCTGATTAAGTCAACGCAGGGAGGAGAGAAAAGAACGACAAGTCGGAAGCGTGAGAGCAGTGCCTGCGCGCTATGTAGTGAAATAATGATCAAATCAGGCAATATATAAAAGGTGCCAAAGGAAAGAAATGTAGATTGGGGTTGTTCTAGCGCATGCTGTGTTTGTCACAGGTAGTTAATCACTGGCGGTGTGATTCTCATTCAACAAGGTGTGCCAGCGCTCGATCTTCTTGTCTTTGTTCTTCAAACACTCATACCAGTGTTTTAGCCTCTCTCCTTTGGCGGTGATGCCAAGCTGGCAGCCCCCTGGAGAGTTGGAATTCAGATGTGAGAACTTGCTAGTAATGGCTGCTCAATTTTTGAGTTTGCATTTGATTTTATGGAGAAAAAAAAAAAGCTTTACCAATATAGTCATTAGACTTCCCAATATCATAGTCCCACACCGAAACATCTAAAGTCTTCTTAGCCAGTTCACCGTGTTTAATATCAAAGCTGAATTCCTAAAAATGGAAGTAAAACACAATTTACTAATATTTGTTGTATGCAAGATTTGGGGAGCTGACTTTTAAGGAATAAATCACATTTACATTTCAGTAAATAATTTCTGACAACCTCATTAAATTCTGGGTTTAGTGTCCTCTTCTTGATCTGAGTTTTGCACTTTCCCTTCTTCCCCATGTCAGGTTTCAGAATTCTGTGAATTATAGAAAGCAGGTTTGTAAGACTTTTTCTGATGTCAAATTCAAGCACTTTCAAGAGCAACATCTCATCTTTTCAGAATGCTACAAGTGCAGCAAATAGCACAAATATACACACACACAAAAAACACGGTTTAGTATATGGTGTACCCAGAAAAATAAAATAAACGGAGACAATGTCTAATCTACAAGTATCACCCCATTTTATATAATTTCCCCTTCAAACATTTCCAGTTATGTAAAATATATCTTTATGCACATTTAAGTACTTCATTCAATAATAGCAATAAGAATGTAAGCAATTCAGGACCCAAAATGACATTCAATGCAAAGTTTAGTACTTACATTTTGACATACGGGTCAGAATATCCATTGGCATCCATAGCAGCTAAATGAACACAACGTACCACACCTACAAGGAGGCGGTTCAGCTGCGTGCTGTACATGAGGGAGATAAGAATACGACCACGTTCCTCTGCTTCACCGCCATCTTTTGCTGACTAGACACAAGAGCAAGAAAAAGACACATTTATGATAGACTGCATTACAAACGATGGCGGAATCTGTTGCGTTTAGTTATTCTCTTGAAAAATAAGGACACCTCATCTTCATAGAGAGCAATTCCCCGAGCTCCACCAGCTGTTGCTGTTCTCTTGGTCTGTGAAAAAATACATTATATCAGATTGGGATTCAGAAGAGGAGAGAAAGAAGGCAAATTGCTGTTACTCACCGGAACAACTCTCTCTAGACAGACGTTAAAATTTTTCTTCTGGTTCAATTTCAGCTTCTTCAGTGCCACTCGAGTCTCTCCAATGAACTCGTTGTGCCCAAACTTGTCCTCATCACAAACAGACAGCCTGTGGCACAAAGAATTGACTGACTGTAAAGTCTATGTCAAGTTAGACAGAGTGTGACTACAGTATCCACCTGAGGGTCTTCCGTTGCATGTCATCATCTGTCAGACCGTGATAGGTGAGAGTCTCGTTCCATGCTGGGTTGCGGGTGTTTCTCAAGGTCTTTGTGCGCAACTTTGTTGACTGATAAAACCAAAAAAAGACAATAAGACTCATAAAGGCTTCTGAGCTCATATTTTTGCGTCATTTTTTTAATTAAGTGCCAACATGACAACTTGATCCGACATGTTAGTCATGATTTAATTTATTCTTTTTAAATTATTTTCATTCTTCAAAACCAGCAGATGTCAGGCTTGAGCTTGTAAAACAAACCCTATGCCATGTTCCCTTATTATTTTTTCTCTTAATTAAAAATACATAATTATTTATATTTAAAGTAGTATAGAAAACTTATTTTCTAACCTTGCTAGCCCCTGGAAGCAGATGAAGCTTCACATACGGATCTGCCAATCCATTAGAATCCATTGGTTTCAAGCCCTAGTGATAAAAAGGAGAAATCATGTCCAATGCCAACAATGTTATTTAAGAGCTTTAGCAGCTATGTTCCACTAGAACTAATTAAGTTAAAAAAATACTATTATTAAAGTATTCAAAATAACAAAGAGGCACATAAAACACCAAATCAAGTATTTTATGTGAACACACTGAAAGATGCTTTGCTTAATTACTAATAAAATGGCTTTAAATATGAATGCATACATTGAATCAGATGTACCTTTGCTTTCAGAATGCTACAATGAAGGCTGTTGCTTTCCTGGTCATACATCAAACTGAATTCTAGAGAGCCCAGAGTGGCTGAAAAACACCAAGAAAATTCACTTAGAATTACAACATATACACTGCATGCTATTATATAATCATGGTCTTACTATTGAACCAATAGCACCTTTGTAGTGAGATAGAACAATGATTAATAAAATTGCTATTATGGCGGATGTGTGGTTAGTGTGTTGGCCTCACAGTGGGGGACCTGGGTTCAAATCTAAGTCGGTACACCCGTGTGGAGTTTGCATGTTCTACCAGGGCCAGCGTGGGTTTTCTCCGGGTACTCCGGTTTCCTCCCACATTCCAAAGACATGCATGTTAGGCTGATTGGACACTCTAAATTGCCCCTAGGTATGAGTGTATTTATCTGAAATGGTTGATCAAAGCACTTTCTAAAAGAACATCAGGTCTCAACTCACTCGCTTCATCAGAGTCATAGTCATTGGCCTCCTCCTCTTCCGCTGCAGGGGGAGCTTGATGTCGGGCAGGAGGAGCACTGTAAACAGCGGGCTGCCTTCTGTCCTCTTGTATAGCAGGAGGTGCTCTCGGCTCTGGAGGGACTGCGCCAGAAGAGTAAGCAGCTCCTTCGCGTCCCGGCTGACCTAAAAACACACATAGGCACACACACACGCAAGCATATAGCTTTGCTCCAAATTGAAGACCATCCATTAGCAGCCAGCCCAGCTGGCCCTCACCCTGCGGAGTCATGGAGGGCGCCACAACGGGCTGCGGTCTGGAGCTTTGAACAGGCACCATTCTCTTCATTACCATTGGGCTTCCCTGGTCCCCCTCATCGAGGCTAGCGTGGCCCGTGGCCGCACGAGGAACTGATGGTTTAGGGGCCACAGGTGGGTAACCAGCGCGGCCCTTCAGTTCTGCTCCTGAAAACAAGCATAATTCAGTAAAGCCATAAACACACACTATTCACGAGGGGAACGTGCATATTCGCATTTCAAGCCCTCACTGCAGCAGAATCTTTAATAACTCCCCAGTCTCTTTAGATACTTTTGATGTTGCAGCTTTTTGTTCAAAGGCATTGACCTACATTCAACACAAAAAGCTGCAGCAGTGTACTGCCACAGTGAAGTTCATAGCCTTTCCATCATGTCAAAAAAAGGTATTTCATGCATTGGCACCAAGAACCCCTTGGGGGGAAAACAGGTGAAAATGAATGGAGGTAAAACATGTCAAACTTTAGCCAGTATACCCATACCAGCAATCCTAAATAGGAGTTTTTGATGTTAAATTAATCCCAAAATGTTTTTGTCTTCAACAATTATTTTAAGAAATTTCTGGTTTTACACATGAAACCAGTGAAATGACTACTTGCCTGAAACCTGGTTGGTCGGTGGAGGATTCTGACTTTGACCTGGAAAAGAGGGAAAAAAATGTACACTTGAAATATGGGCTGCAGCATCAATAAATATCACCAGGTGAAAACCTATGAAAGGTATACAGATTAGAGGCACTGCACTGCTGCACCTACCGGGTTTTTGTTGCAGAGTTGTCTGCTCCCGGGGTTTAGAGGACTCTTGGTCTTTCGTTTTGGATAATGTCATGGGTGCAGGAAGGAATTGTTTGGGGAATCCTTTAAAGAACCAGGCACCGGACCTCTTCCATACCTGAGAAAATACATGTTATTTGATATATTTGGTTTCCTAGCGTGATGTACTCACCTCACGTTGTTCTCTACAGATCTTGCAAAGCCACACGGCACGGGGCTTGCTGCCGCACTGAGTACCACATTTGGTACACATGTTCTAGGCACCAAGAAAATAGAAATATCATTACGCAAGGGTGACAAAGTGCCAAGTAACACGTTTGGCATCACAAATTCCCATTGACCTCTAGAGGGTCAAGACTCTCTGGGAATTCCTAAAATGTATTATGCATCATATTGAATAAGTCAAGTTTGCTACTGCGGTGAGGTTGAGTCGGTGCCTATGAACAGTTTAATTCTGAAAAACTCTGTTCATATCATAAGGGTCAAGACTATCTATGGGCTATGAATCAAATTGAGTAATTCAGCTACAACAGCCAGCATTCAAACATGACCAATGTCTAGTGAAATTGTCATTTTGAGTTCTTTAAGCACCTACCTTTTTGCAGTCCTCACACACCACTGAGCTGACCCCAGGTGTTCCCAGCTGTTCCCCACAAAGGACGCAGCGAGACAGCCCATCCCCACACACCGTCTTCTTCATGTCATCCAAGCGGTTTATCAAGCGCCTGCAGAAGCACACCTGGTGTCACTAAGGACTTCCTCACAAGTGGTTCACAAAGAAATTGCTACAACGTATTGAACAGATGCGCTGATGTCCTTTCCATACGGCGGATAATTGAAGTGTCTCACCCAATCCTTTCTTGCTCCATGGCCTCCATTTTCTCCGCTCGTGCAATCACGCCATTTATGATTTCTTTTTCTTCATCAGTCAGTTCTGGAGCAGATCCAGGGGCGGGGCCTGGCTGCATGGTCCAGTTGCCCCTGTCAGCCAAATAGTAAATCATGTCGTAATTTAAACAAAACAAAGGCATATAAAAACATTGTGAGGGAGCGCCCATTAAAAATGAAGATGTCATTACCAAAAAAAAAACAATACTACACATAAAGATTACTATACTCCCTTATTTCCAAATTATAACCCATAACCTAACCCATTCCCTTAAATGTTTCTGTACAAATTCAGAAAAAAAACAGAAAATCTAGATTATTTAAAAATAAGAAGGGTTTATAATGCCCCACTAAAGATGAGCGTGATATTGGAGGTGTTGTATCTACTTACTGGTCTTTAACACTGTCAGAGATGGCACAATAGAAGGATATAGTTTGAAACAAAGGATTAGTCTTTGGAGGTTATAAAGCTAAATGACAACATTTGCTAATAATCCTGCTCACCTGGCTTGCATGGTTCTCTGCCCGTCTTTGGGAATCTAGCGATCCGAGCTACTGTTCATCACCGTGTCAGTCATGGCAACACTAACACATTCTAAAAGACAGAACAAAAAGCAAGGTAAAAATCCAACAAGATTGAAACTGCCATAAATCGTGAAGATTGTTGTGCCTAATTAGTGGAAACTAATAGCTTGCGAAGGAAGGCGTACAGGGAAAAGTACAATGGAGAGTCATTAAAAGAATGGTTAGTTTTAGATTGAAATCCTCTAGTACGCACATTTAGCTTTTCCATTGTTTTTGTCTCATCTTAAGCAGCGCTAACTTAAGTGCCACTACAGGTTGCCCAATGGATTGAAACAGCGAAAAGCTCTAATTGGCAAACCACCAGATTGATTTCATTGCAGTAGACTGATGAAAGGAATGAATCAAAAGGATGTCAAATTACTGATTCAGATCATAATCACACTGCCATTCAGATGCACACTTCAAACGATTTCAGAGGCCTGAAACTGATCAAATATTTGCTACAACACCAACTGCAAGATAAGCACATTTCCCGGATTCATATTTACAGCCAACTATTTCCTTCTCTGTTTTAATCACTCATACAGATGTGCTTAAACTCCAAGATATATTTTCAGCACACAATTCATATTTTAGCAGCCTGTATTAAATGTTTCATTTTAGACACATAAAAAACTGGACAGTTTTGGAAGAACTCAGGAAAACAAAATGGAAAAATAAACTGAATCAATCAAGTGAGGTGAAAAAAAAATAAGATAAGGCAATGAAGTCAAATGAGAAAAAAATGTTTTAAAATGCACGAGAGTGTAAAGACGATCAAAGACTATGTTGCTTTGAAATTCACCCTTGAATGCCCTAACTTTGCATCTCAAAGGTAAACAGGTTATTTTGCAGTGAGCATTCATTCCATTTTTTGTAGAAGTACAAACTAAACTCCAATCTCATACTTTGCAGTCTATTTTTTGTGAGTGGAGATTTCTCCTAAAACTCTTAGTGAGAATTTAGACATCTTTCTGTGTCAGGTGCGCAGTCAATGTCCTGAAGGCAAGTAGCACCAAACTGTGAAGCGCTGCAGGCTGCACCAAACAAAAAGCTCCTGGAGCTGATGTCAGGAATAGTGATGGTGCATACGGCAATCGTGTTCCCACTGTATGGCATTAAAGGGATGAACAGTGAGAATGTGGAAAAAAAATAAAATCAATAGCATTCTCCTGTCAACAGTTCAGTAGAGCTTTAAAGATTGCGCTCCCTCACTTGCCTGATCATTTTGAATGCAGTGAATGGTGCATCAGAGCCACACATTGTGACCCATTATCTTTCATTTCAGCGCCCTGCCGGTGAGATGGAAGAAATAGCAGCAAACTTGCTGGACTCCTCGTAAAACTGCAATACTGGGTGAGGGCTTTCCTTTTGTGATGCCACTGCAGCAATGTGCAACACACTTTTTCTGGGATGATCAATGGAAAAGTGTTGAAAAGTGCAACAAGAAAAGAATAATATAGTGCTGGATAAAGCATACTGTACATTTTTTAACAATAATAACGTCCGCCAGACATGTTTTTTTAATCTACAAGGGGAAAAAAAGAAATTGCATGAGTATTATTACCCATGTAGTATGTTGCACTCTCATACTGTGCTTTCTAAATAAATTATTTTCTGTTTTCTCATTTTTTTTGCGCTTTTGGTGCTTTCGCCTATTCAAAAATGTCAAAAAAATAATATTATTATTATTAGTAATAATATTACAATTCATTCATTTGAAAAATGTTTGATAGTCCAGACCAAAATGGCATCGGGGTCCAGACTTGGACTGGGGTCCGCCAGTTTGAGACCGTTGAATTAGCACATAATGTAAATAAATCATAAAGATCAAGCCATTCATGCAGCCACATCCTGTATGGAATTTCATATGTAGGAAGAAGAAGGGAGCAGTTTCGCGAGGCGTTTAAAGGCCGAGGAAGATAGTCAATAGAAATCTACGTCTGTACTCCCTAAGCACACTTTACGCACAAAGCATCTGTCAGCCATTTTTAGAAACATGGTCATGCACTCTCCTTGTTTAGTTGGGGTGAATGTAAGAGTTAGCAGCACAAATTGATGTGACTTTGAATAGCAGGTGTATGACTCATGACTGCAGGCTTACTGAAAGTAAAAGCGTTTGGAAAGCATCTTCCATAAAAGAGATAGTAGGCATATAATCGTGACAACAAGGAGGGCAGGACAATGCTGGTTTCATCCAGTATCGGGGATACTGGGATTATTAGTGATGTCATGGCAGCATATAACATGGTGTGGGAAGACAAACAGCTCCAGGCTCAACAGGATAGTTTTTTTTTACAAATAAAAATACAATAAAAAGAACTAACAAAGACTTTTATTTGTTCAAGTGACAGTTATTGCTGTTGGATTTTTGTAAGATGATGTTATTTGTCTTAAATGGTCTTGTTTTGAATTTCAAAAATACTAGTACATGATGTTTCACATTTAGAAGACATAATTGAGTTGACTGGTTCTGGTTGGGAAACCAAATGATGTGTCAAGAGGATTTGATTCACTGTCAGTAGTGACAAACTCTGATGCTTCTTTGTAAAAGTTGCCGATGTTGCTGGAAGAAAGGATTGAAGCATATCCATTACTTTTACAGAGAGCTTCGATTTTCCATAAAACACATCAACTGCCCTTGACAGGTCTCTTCACTGTTCAAACCGTATATCACCAAAGCCTTTTTTTGTTATTCTTAAAGGAATAGTTTGCTTAAAATAATCTTTAAGGAAATAATTGCCTCTATTTATTCCATAGCATACTTTTGATTCTAAAAATAGAACAAGTATGTCAGCCATCAAAGTTTCTTGTAGTACACCCTAATATGGCTCCCATTTGTAAGATATTGACTATAATGGCACGATTAAAAATTCAGGGCAAGAATTCCCAGGTGAGGCTTGAAAAAGGACATTTCTAAAGCAGGTTAATGAGAATTGGAGATCAACATTTAAATGCACAACTTTGGCTCCATTTGTTAAGGTTTAACTTTCTTACAGTCCCTGCAGTCCAATCTTAAATACTATTATTCGGATGATTTGAATATATTTCAATATAAAAAGCGATGATATCAAGCTGACTTTTTGTATTGTAACAAGTCCATTAAATTACCAGTGTAGAACAGTTTGTGCAATTTGAAAAGCTTTTACAAATGCATATTAAAAAGTGAATTACTAATACAATGCTATAATGTTAGGGAATTTTATTCATAGGGCTGCCAAGTTCAGCATCTTTTTTAGACTGACTGGCATCTTATGAAGCCCTGCAATAGATGCATTTTTGTATACAGAAAAACAAGAACCAAATCAAACCTCGCGGCCATTTCAGATATGCTAAATGCAGATGAAAGTTGTTAGGGATGGAACGTAATTAGCTTCATTTATTCAGAGCCAACCCATAAATAAAAAGTCAAAAAATGAAAAGGAATTCTAATTATAGTATAGCAGTGTTGTCCAATATTAATCAAAGTGAAAAGAATCTTTGAAGAAATTCAGAACACTAATGTGCTGGGAAATTTGCTATTTTTCCTTTATTTTACCACATTATGGATCAACAGTAAATAACAACAATAGTATGCTGTCCTACAGACAATGAGAGATCATATACTAGATTTCTACTCTCCAGAAATGCAACAGAAAAGACAAAACATTTCCGAACACCATAAAGAAAAGTGGACTTGCACAAGAGTGCATTGCACCATGCAGCCCTTCATTGCTGGAGGAAAACATCACTCAGCATTTCTTAATTATTTACAACTTCAAACCCCAGTGCTCTTCACTTTGTGTACATCCTCTTTCAATGCATTTGTGCAACTTTTCTGATTTTCAGATCATCAAACATCCACAGTGGGTAGGTATTAAGCGGGTACTAATACTCTGCGTGGGAAACAGTAAAGTTGTCTGTCTTTAAAGAGGTGCTGAAGCAACTAAATATGTTTAGCTCAGACAGTCACGTTGGTGGGCACCATCTGCGAAAACCATCTGTGAGGGCTCCTCACCTCTCAAAAGGACAAGTGTTGCACTGATCCAACCAAATTGTCTGTGTGGGCATGCATCCAAGTCCCGCATTGTTGGAGCACAAACAGGAAAGACCATCCAGTGTCCAACAAGCTAACCTGCTGCTAATTCGGCTGTGGCCTTCGCCCCCTCCGAGAGACTTGCCGAGTCATTCGTGCTGCCTTATTTTCATTCTTAAATCAGTGGAACGTATAATGAATTAGAATGGCGCAAGAGCAAAGGGCTCTGGCAAGGGCGAATAAATCTTACTCTGCATTTTCACCAATGTAGATGGGTAAAAATCAATCACTGCAATCTCTCGTGAATTTCCAAGGAAAAATATACATCTAAGCAAAGGAACTCTTTATAGGGTCTTGAACTTTTAACATTCATCCAATTGTCCTATGTATTATTCAAATGCATTTGGATCATTTAGGCATGAATGCCCAACAGATCCAGTGGCTTAGTGCAGCAAAACACCAAAAGAACAGTTTAGCCTACATAAATTCCCAAAGTGGAAGAGAATAAATATGTAAACATGGAAGGTAAAATTCATTCAAAGACATCACACTTTTAGTTGGGATTACAAAATCTGAGGCTGAAGCTGCAACACCGCCAATCAAGACAGTTTCGAAAAGAAATATCTCAAAAATTGGACAAAGGAAGAGGAAAAAAAGTAAGAAAATACATTTGACTTGCATTGTGATTCTGATGACTTATACATTTCTTTCAGTCTTTACGCACTTCAAAACAGTATCCAATCCTATATTTTTAGAACTGTGCAAGGATACGAAGAGCATATTTAGAGCCTTCAATTACCAGCACTCAAGCTGGTGTCTGCTTGTGGGATGGTTATCCCAATAAACACAACTGGAAGCTGATGCACAAGCCATTTATTTCCATTTATCTTGCATCACGACTGTCGAACACAGCATTAAATCAGCACTTACAAGTCTGCGGTCCAAAAAAAAAAAAAAAAAAGCTATATGCAAGCCTTTCGCATAGCAAATTTTAGTGGGAGATATGTTGTCTCATAAATTATTGCCGAAATGTGATAATGTGGAAAAAATATATAACACTGTACATTGAACATGTCCATTTATTGAAGAGAAAACTAATCCAAAATCCAAACAGAGGTGAGGTCAATTGGAATGAATTCTGATGCACCGTCAATGTTCCAGCAATAATTAACTTGACAGTCGTCTAGGGAAACCAAATGTCAATTTTGGACTTTTCTTATACTCTTTGCTCTCATGGTCTCAGAGGAGGACTTGCTCCAAAGGCATTATTAATTAGTTCAGTCTCTTCCAATACCCCTGAGGGTCTTAGGAGATCTAATCACGACTTTGAAAAAGGCATTGATTCTCACCCACTGCATTGATGAGACTTTCAAGATAAAGACACTCCCGTTTTCAGACCAACAGCAAATAGCAAAATAATGTTGTTCAGATTTAAACAAAAGAAGAAATCTTTTTACAAAAAAGACAGCTCCTGATATTGGACTCTGTATCAATACAATAGATGGTGAGTAGCACACATACACCTTTCACCAACTGTGTCCATGGTAACAGCAGGATAGGAGGAACCAAAATGGCTTAGCACAATTGGAGTGCATGTGTGACCATCAATGTGTGTGATCATGGCGGTCGCTATACCTGTCCAGTACTACTGTAAATGGGTCTCAGTTTTACAAATCATGTCAGAGTATCTAATAGAAGAGATCTAACTGTGAAAAGTCAGAGTTAAAGTTCAGTAGAAAAACACACTAGGGACTTTTTCTATCTGGCAACACTCGCCATCAATTCCTCTGTTTTAAATAATGCATTGTTTCTAGCTATCTCGTAAGAACACCCTCGCACACATTTTCACTCCATCTTTACTGAAAACATAGTAAAAGACCAATCATACACATCTTTGCCCAATCAATACTTGTAGGTTCTTTTGTAAGATGAGGTAACTGCAGATATTTCTCATACAGAATAGTATTCAGGATTTTCTCCCCCTCCCCCATTTAATTCTGTCTTCAGGGTCATAGGAGTTAGTGGAACCAGTTCCTTCATCAACCCTATGAGTATCCGTTGACAAAAGGTGGCAACTGGTAGATGCACGGGTAAATCAAAAGGAAATAAGGAGGTGACACAAGCACCTGTTCAGTGACCCTCCTGGAATCCACATGCGCCCGCCCTGTACACATCTGAGCTAGAAAGGCTTCATTGAGGTTTTTCCATCGAGCGTCTAAAATCCTGCAGCAACGCCCTGGGAACCAACCACGCAGTGTCCTACATGGCTTACCAGTTTCTGTTGTCTATTTCAGATCTGACTACTACCAGGAAGCAAGCACTGCATGAGGGCGGCGAGCCTGCCACGTTCAAGATACATTTTAAGAGGGTGTAAAAATAGCACCTTATCATACCATCTGAAGCACGGTATCTTGAAGTGAATTCACCATCAGCACCATTGTGTGTTAGATCATGAATGATGATTGTGGTTTGCAGGAAAATGTGTTTTCTAAAATAAAATCAATCAAATAAAAATGCTCATTATTGATGCTTCCAGGTTAATTAACAGGAGCGTCATTCTGCGCAGTGATCCGCACAAATTGCCATTTTTTTCTCATTCAGATGACTCAGTGTATAATTGGCCCCTATCTGTCCCATCAAATTAATAAGTAGACAATGATAAACGCTTCTCGTAAATCAACACCGATCATCCTCTCTTGTGAATGAAAGGTTGACACCATTCAAGTCAGTGGGCGAAAGTATAAGCCTCACAAAAGGTTTTCAATTCATTTCAATATTTTGACATCCTTTAAGCGATACAAAGACGCACCTGAGAATCCAGAGCAGGTTCTTCTTCCCAGTGACTTGTGGAGAAAATGTGATGAAAATGACTAGGATCAGTCAATGCGCATGGTGCATGTCACCACACCGGAACCCGAGCGTTAATGTGCAGCCTGGAAGGGTCGTCCGTGGCTAAAGACACGGTGTGCATGGGAACTCGCCTTTTTTTCCTGCGCTGAGGATGGAAAGCCCTTGATTCGCTGGGAAGGAAACCCCTGGATGAGAAGTGATAACGGTAATGCATAAATGGACAGTCACCTGATCGAATTGTGTCTGGAATAGTAAACCCGGACACTATTTCAATATTTGGAACGTTTGTTCTTTCTTCTTTTTATTTAACATACACGTTGGAAAAAACGTTGCTCTCTGAATAGTTTCATTTGAGCTCTACCATGTGTTTCAAATTGTTGTGATGGAATGCAATGTAAATTTGTCATTGTACTCGTTTTGGAAACATTAAAATATTTCATTTTTAAAAATAGATCTGATGATATTCTGGAACGAGGTAAAGGCAAAAAGGTCTTGAAATGAGATTCGAAAATTCATCGTTTTTCCGCTTTTATTGAGTCGAGTGAATAGAAAGTTGAGTGGTTACGCCACCTAAAGGATAGCTTGTTTGTTGCACTAAATTGCCGAATCGCTTTTGTTTTGTTTCACAAAGAGAGAACATATACGCAAGAAAATCTATCACATTCACTTTATGCAATGCAAATACTAGTCTCAGCAGTACTAACCAGATATTTTACTGTTATTTTATATAAATCACAATCAAATGCAATAAAAAAAAACAGCTTCCACGTGAGGATAATTATCCAATGTGCATGCCCAGTCGTGAGTTAAATTGCTACTCAAAATACATCATTTACCTCGAGTCATTTTGTGGATTATTTATTTTCCAAAATCTGTTGCTGAAGAATTTCTTGTCTTCGGTCAGTTTTATGTCGTAATGCACAAGGTAACGCTGGTCACATGACACAGTGGGTCACCTGATTCGCACTGCAAAATGGCTGCTCACTTATCATACGGCAGAGTCAATTTAAACATTTTAAGAGAAGCAGCACGAAAGGAGCTAAGGGAGTTTTTGGACAAATGTGCAGGAAGCAAGGTAAATATATAGTACGTATGGAAGGGAAAATGACTTGCCTTGCTCTGTTTTTACAAGGTAAATAAGTCAGACACAGATATGGCGTGATGCAGCTGTCAACATAGTTTGCTAAAGTGTAGTAGTTTCATCTCTACTGTTGAGTAATTTAGAAATTTAAGGAAAAAAAACCTTGAGAAATATTTGCATTGACTACAAACTATCAAAGCTGCTTTTCAAAATTATTTTAAGTCTTTCATTGTGTCTTGTTTGTGTTCTTGCTTTTTAGGCTATAGTGTGGGATGAATATTTGACTGGACCTTTTGGACTCATAGCACAATATTCCCTACTTAAGGTAAGTGTTTTAACTCCTCGTGTATATTTGTATAGCTAAACCAGCGTGCTGTATTTGTTGTTGTTAAAACTATCAATCTTCTTCTTGTTGTATTACTGCACTTTTGATTTTTCGTGTTGTTGTATTGGTTTAACGTTGTGGCAGCATCATTCTATTGAGTCTTTTGTTCAGGAACATGAGGTGGAGAAGATGTTCACTCTCAAAAGTGGTCGGCTCCCCTCTGCCGATGTCAAAAACATTATCTTCTTTGTACGACCCAGGCTAGAGCTTATGGATATCATTGCTGAGAATGTATTCAGGTGGTTATAATGAACTTAAATGGACCTCTGTCATTGTCATCCGAACAGACACCTATCACTGCCCATTGTGTTGTTTTTTTTCCTTTTTTTCAGTGAAGATAAGATGCACGTAGCACGTGAATTCCACATTTTGTTTGTGCCCCGCCAGAGTATGCTTTGTGAACAACGACTCAAGGAGCTCGGCGTGCTGGGCTCCTTCATCAACATTGAGGAGTATATCTTGGACCTCATTCCGTATGATGGCGACCTGCTTTCAATGGAATATGAAAGTGCCTTCAGGGTGTGTTCATGTTTTCATATATAGAAAAAAAATCTCTTAAATGTAGCATGTGCTCCTAAAAATCTCAAAATACGTACTATGAGTCTCCTCTATTATATATAAGTAATACATTGTGAATAAGGATGTGAAAATGTAGTCAATTGCATTTAATACATGTTCGATTTAACGACATCAAGTGGTCACGTTAGAGATTGCAGTCAGTGGCTTAAACTGCCATGACTATTTAATCATCAATTGGCAGGCATTTGTTTCAAAATGAGTTCTGTAACATGCCAACCAATTCAAAGCTTTATGTGTTGTGCTGAATCTAACATCAGTTTCTTTTGAACCCCCTGAAAGGAGTGCTACTTGGAAAATGACCAAACAAGCCTTTACCACACAGCCAAGGGTCTTATGACTTTACAGGCACTCTATGGGACTATTCCACAAATTTATGGAAAAGGGGAGTGTGCACGGGTGAGTAAATTGAAAACCGACCTAACTAAATAACAAAGCAATGGATTTGGTGTTGAATTGTATATATTGGTTGTCATTTTTCGGGCATCTGTTAGCATGTTGCCAACATGATGCTGAGGATGAAGAGGGAGTTTGCAGGTATTCAGAATCAGATCTTGCCAGTGTTTGACACGTTACTGCTCTTGGACCGGAATGTAGACCTGCTAACACCTCTGGCCACACAGCTCACATATGAAGGTCTCATTGATGAGCTCTATGGAATCAATAATGGTCAGGATGACATTTTCAATATATGGACTCAAACGTTCTTACTCCTTTTGTCACTGAGTTAATTTATTATTTTTGCTTTGATAGGTTATGTGAAGTTGCCACCCGAAAAGTTTGCCCAGAAAAAACAAGGCGAAGCAAGCAAAGATTTGCCGACGGAAGCCAAGAAGTTGCAACTCAACTCGGCAGAGGAACTTTATGCGGAAATCCGTGACAAAAACTTTAATGCTGTTGGAGCGGCGCTCAGTAAAAAGGCCAAAATTATTTCTGCTGCCTTTGAGGTTGGTCCTTCTTTTTGCCCTTAAGCCACTTTGACATGGTTACACACACTGATGTTCTGTACAAAGATAAGCACTTAAGTGACAAAAATCTACTTAGACAATTTGTGGCATCTGAAATTGAATTAAAATCATGTGATTGTAATTTGCCATGTTATCACAAAGGTCTTGAGGAAAAATCCATACAATTGAAGAGTTGATAGCTATGTTCAAAAGATAAGATAAAGTACTATTTCCATTAGAAAGCGTAGACATGTCTCTAGTTTTGTTTTTATCCTATTAGAAGTCCAGCAGCTAAAATATCGACACTTTGTCACATTGGTCTTATTTTACAGGAGCGCCACAATGCTAAAACTGTTGGCGAAATTAAGCAGTTTGTATCGCAGTTGCCTCACATGCAAGCAGCACGGAGCTCCCTGGCCAACCACACATCCGTTGCAGAACTCATAAAGGACATCACAAGTGCGTAAATAATTATTTTCTGAGCTTCCTTTCACACATCTGATTCAGTACCAACATTTCACGGGTTTGTCCATTTCAGCATCGGAGGCCTTCTTTGACAATTTAACTGTGGAACAGGAATTCATGACTGGAGTTGACACCGACAAGGTACATACTAGTACTTGAACCTATTTTTCAGCCAAACTATTGTAAAGTAGTAATCACTGGTATTGAGAAAAAGAGAGATTTAAGTGCAACTGTGGAGAATGCTATTTTGCACATAACCTTTGAGGCATTTTCAAATCCAGGTGAACACGTACATTGAAGATCGCATCGCCCAAAAAGATCCCCTCAACAAGATTCTGCGCCTTGTGTGTATGCAGTCAGTCTGTAACAATGGCCTTAAACAGAAGGTCCTTGACTACTATAAGCGAGAGATTCTACAGGTAATGTCCAATAAAAATATCTAAATGGACTATAAATCTGTTAAAATTGTATTACATCAAGTACACTGTACAGTAATCCCTCAAATATCGCTGTTCTTGTAGACTAGACATGGCCGCGATAATTGAGGGAACACCACACTGCTAATTTTATTAAAGGAATTGGAATTAAATGTAATTACAAGGTTGCCTGAACAATTGAAAAAAATCATACCATTTTCCAAAAAATAATGAAGATTTAGGATAAAATGTTATTAAGTTATTGTGCAGTTCATGCTTGTATTATTATTATTATTATTATTGTTGTTGTGTAAGGTATGACTTTATTCCCTGTTGAATTTGTGTCTATCTGTGTCTTATCTCTCTCAAGACTTATGGCTATGAGCACATCCTAACACTAAACAACCTGGAAAAGGGGGGTCTCCTAAAACAACAGACTAGCTCAAGGAATAATTACCCTACCATTAGAAAGACCCTTAAGCTATGGATGGAGGATGCAAATGAGCAGGTATGACCAAAGGGGAGATTTCATGCTTCACTGACATGGATATATTTTATACTGGATTTGATCTTTTTTTTCCTCCCAGAACCCCAATGACATCTCATACGTATATAGCGGCTATGCTCCGTTAAGCATCCGACTCACTCAAGTCTTGGCCAGGCCAGGCTGGCGGAGCATCGAGGAGGTGCTAAAGATGCTCCCGGGTCCGCACTTTGAGGAGCGCCAACAGCTGCCTGCTGGTCTCCACAAAAAACGTAAGCTGCAGTGTAAACATGATTTTCCAACAGGGTCTTTGCCTGCATGATGTAGATAAGAGTCAAGCTTTGTTCATGTGATGGGTAGAGGCTGAATGAGCTAATGGATTGCACTTGGCTACCATTGTCACCATGGCTCTGTCCATTTGCACTAGTCTTTGTGTAGATGTGTTAAAAAAAGGGTAGAATTTTTCCATTGCCAGTACTTCCAAATAGCAGATGGATGTGTTACCACTGATGGGAATGACACTTTGCAATATGTTAATTAAAGCCGTGAAATTAGATTTAGTGGCTTGTTTCTGCTTGCCCGCACAAAAGCAGACTTGATGTGATAATAGGAGAATCTTGGCAAAGCTGATGAATACATTGGTGCTTATAAATGGAAATATTTTTGTAGTAGGGACCTTTTGTAGTTGTATAGTACTTTATATCTGAAAAATTGTTCAACAAATTAGATGCGCTAATGTTGTATAGACAGTTCCAATGAGGAAACTGAATGCATGTGTTATTTCTACTAACTTGCAGGCCAGCAGGGGGAAAATAAAACAACACTAGTGTTTTTCCTGGGAGGAGTCACATATGCTGAAATAGCAGCTCTCCGTTTCCTTTCCCAAATGGAAGACAGCGGGATGGAATATGTTATAGCTACAACCAAACTGATTAACGGTACATCTTGGATCAAATCCCTCATGGACCGACCCGAAGCCCAGATGCACTGAGTCAACTGTGACGCACATAGACACAGCTAACGACCCTTTGACTGACCAGTCTTCGTGTCAAAATAAGAATGCCACAGGTGTCACTGAATGGAACAGATGGAGCCGTTTCTGTTACTGGCTTGCACTGGTGCAGTAGTAAAAGAAGCATAATGGAACTGTTACTGTAAGAAAGTACTTTATAATTTAAATCATGGATTCATAATGTGTCTAAAATGTAATGTCGATTTTTTTTTTTTTTTTAAATTTTCATGATTGTAACTTGTTTTGTATGTTTTCCGCCTACCAAATGAAACATAACTACTAAACCATGAGGTTTAACTAGTCCCTCTTATTCAATATCTGCAGAATTATTGTTGCAACTGACATGCATGCATCTTTTTTTGCACAGTGGCTTTTGATGAGGAAGGCGAAAGTATTAGCTGTAAGCATCGGTCCAACCCTCGGAAGGAGCAATTAGCGCATAGCAGGCCTCCCTCTATCAGCCGATAATGCTCTGGGGCCGTCTGGAGTGCTCAGGCCTCAGCATCCTATCATTTGACAGCATAGAACAATGATTGAATTAAGGGGCCATTTGCTCAATGTTCCGGCAGAGAATAACTGTGTGGCAGCGGGGTTTTTAGATCTTCAGTCAATAGCAACTCCTTGTCTTTACAGTATAAACAGGGCTACCTGCTGACAGGACGTACTCGGTGTACACTTAATGGATAAATCCATGTTTATTTGTTATTTCTAATGAGATTTATGAGTAAGATTTGCTTGACGAGTTTCATATAAAATGCTAGGGCGTGACTGTTGGAGGAGCAGGTGCACAGGAGACATAAGCACCATTAGGATCAATCCCAGTGGAGGAAGATCCTAGTGATCAGTTCTTGTCTTTGGCTCCTCCTTGACTGGGAGTTGAAAGGCTTGAGGCGGCACCCGTTAACTTCACAGCTAGAAGTGTTCCAGTCCACCCTCTGAACGGTGCAGTCCTGCTGTAGCAACATCAAGGTAGGACTTGTTTAAAAGCTTTTATTTCTTAAAATATCTGATAACTGCTGTTTTGTTTTGGATTATATTAAATGATCTGTGGGTTTAACTGAATTATTTCTAATAGATATAACACAAATAAACAATACATTGTTTTGATGGAGTGTCCTATTCTAGCATACAATTAGTGATGGGATTTTTTATTATAAGATTACTCGAAAACTGGACTTTGCGTCAACTTCAAGTACTTTTCCCTTGTTCCCTTTCCTTTTTAACGTTAATTCCCTGTTCATACTTTTGAGAGTAGATTTATGAGGGCTAAACATACAGAATGGGCTGTTTTTTGTGAATAAAGATCAATACTGAAACCTTTTAGTGCAATATGCAGATAAATTATTTACCAACTGTCAACATAAGTGTGTCCTCTAATAGGGTAGCTTTTATTTCTATAAATTATTTAGTTTGTCATTGTTTTTAAAATGTGCAAGTGTGTGTTTGCAGAATGGGACAAGACGGGAACCTGGGACACCTGACTTTTGCTGCCCCAAGGCAGAAAACACAACAGGTGCATCTGGATTGTGAACCTTTGTTTATCCGCTTCTTGCGGACATTCAGAGAAGTCATCAAATTTGTCCTCTTCAGTTACACTGTGCTTTTTGGTGCCTTGCTTCTTGCCCGATGGACCACTTACTACATGGTGGGAAAGTAAAAAGCTATGACTTGGACTAGATGTGGATCTCTTTATTCAGATAGAAACCTGTCCATTGTGGATTATAAATGCTCATTTTGGTAACACCTGAAGTGGTAATGTTCTTGTTAAACGCTTCAGCTAGTTGTGACTAATGTAATGTATTTAAATTCCCTTTATTTAAACAGAACAACAGTGGAGGGAATATTTGAATAGCAACAAACTTTGCTGCTTGTGTGTTGCCGTGTGTATTCTTCAACCTGTACAATGCATTGCAAAGTGCTTGTTTTTCAATATCTAATACAAAATATGTTATATTGGATACACTGTTACTTTTTTTTTAAATGAGTTCATTTTTGTATGCAAGAATACTGGACTACTTCATTTGCTGATACCACAATGATGGCTTGAATATTAAAATGTATTAGATTTAGTCAATGTAAATTAAATATGAAAACTTGTATTTAAAAGAGCTGGTAAATTATGTAAAACTGACTTTGTTCAAATGAGTAAAATGTATTAAAGGTTCCTATATAAAACCCAATTTATTACGCGTCCGTGCATTGATACGTTTGATTTATTCACGGTATGATTTCACACGGGCGGGGTTAAGTGTTTTGTGCTATACAAAAGATAAGTTATTGCCATTTTCAAGTGAGGTAAAAGTTAAAAATTCAAATAAAAATGTGTCAAGTTTCTGAAATATATTGATTGTCACGTACAAATGGAGTTTAGGACGACGAAACGATTGTTTTGCATGCTCATTGTCACCGCTCGCCCGGTGTGACTCGTACAATAAGTGTCAACGCCACCCACGCTGCGCCATTTTGAAAATGTACTTTGTGGGGAGAGGCAGGGACGAGGGAATTTCTTAAAGTAGAGTGCAAAGTCTAAACACCTGCGCTGTTAACAATTTTAACTAAACACTAGTACTCACTAGTACTTGGCCACTGGCGTGTAAGAATCTTGGGGAAAAATATTAACAAACATTGGCAGCACTCTCAGTTTCATTCCTTCACATCTCACCATCCAGAAGCAACCAGTCCGCAGCAGTGCTTCAAAGACGCCTCAAAGACCCCCACTCTCCCCGAGTGGCTCACCATGGCAGGTAAAACTTGAGACAAACGGCATGTCTGTGGCAAATGTACCGTTAGTCAGTGAGGAAACGCAAGTTTGCTGTATTATTGTGTTAAACCTGCAGGGTTAGCTAGCATGCTAAGCAGATTCTAATATAGTCAACGTTCCTGCTTGATTTTCAAAGTTGCTCTTCGTGAGGTGTCTTGAAAAGGGGGTTCTTTCTCCTGCAGGGGTCGGTGATGAGAGCGATGAGGTGCAATGGTGCTTCTCCCAAGTCAAAGGGGCGATAGATGACGATGTCGCAGAAGGTAAGACCAGATGATTTTCTTATCATTGGCCCCAAGTGCGTGTTTTGAAAGCTTTCCTTCCATATCCATTTTAACATTGTTATACTAGTACACTCGTAGACTATTGATAAATGTGCAAAATCATTTCCTCTTGATCATTATGTTGTTTCTATTTAAAAAAAATAATCAATTTAGATGAAAGGATGTCAATAAGTGATTGTTTTCTGCCATTCACGGTGATAAACGTCAAATCCACTTTGATTTGGGGTTACAGCTTCCAGTTGTAAAGGATTGGACGTCCATCGCTGTCCATTGGCGATCAAAAAGTGAATACCAAAATATTAAATTAAAATTTTAAAAACCCAGTCTTTCCTATTCTCTGAATGTGACATTATGTACCAAAACTTTGTCAATTTTTAAGGTGCTCAGATTTATTTATTCATCACTTTTTTGAGGGGAATTGCATGCAGAATTGTAATATGTGAATATCTCAAATTGGACTTTTTTTTCTGTTGCATGAGCTGGTCACATTTATTGCAATATTGCCCACATCTCTTGCAGAATCTTGACATGATAATCCTGCAGCTAAAAATAATTGTAATACTATTTACTGGATGCCAGCATGGCGTTAAATGGACGTGAGTTGGCTGACAGCTGTGGACTCTCAGAGCCTTCTCTTGTGATTCTCTTGCGCCTTTGGGACTGTCAGACCTCGTCTGCCATTTTGTTCCCATAATAGACAACTCCAGCTGTGCGAATTATTGGGAAAGGAGCAAAGAGCTGCATCCTGTCCTGAATCCAACTTGCATTTAGTCTCTCGTGTATTGTTTTCATTGCGCTTTTGGAGTCGGATTGTTTGTTTGACTAATGCTTTGAATAGTGGAGTTTCAATTCTTGAACTTGAGCTTACAGTAAATACTCATCAAATTTGTTGTTTAAAGCTAACAGAACATTGATCTTAAAGTCAAGATTGAACGAATATTATAGTTCTACATCATTATTTTTATAATGACTTTTATATGCAAAGTTGACTGTTTTGCTATTCCTTCTAAGCGTTGACAGATTCATGGAAAATAATGACAACTTTAACTAGACCACAATAACAATTGTTTTCTAATAATTAATTGTCTCTTGTGTTTAAATGAGCTGGTCCAAAAAAGGCCTGTAGGAGGCACTTTATGTTTTCCACTCTCTTTGCCTTTGTTAAGAATAGTGTTGATAATAGTGCCAGGCTGTTAACAAGGATTGCTTGTTAGACTGTATTGTACGGTTAGATGGGGAAAGCTTGTTTGTGAGATCCACTTGCTTGCTTAATTTCACTTCAACTTTTCACCAGACCCGTTTACCCTGTGAATACATCCAGGTTTGCGTCACTGACCTTTAGTCTTTTGTTGTTTTTTTACCCTTATTGATATTGGTGTCACAGCTCATTGATGACCAAAACATGCACAGTTTAACTCTTGATATTGTGGTTGCATATTACTTTGGACAGAGATACAACGTTAAAAGAAGTGAGATAGGAAATACTGATATTACTCTGTTGACAGCTGATATCATTTCCACTGTTGAATTCAACCACTGTGGGGAGTTGCTAGCTACTGGAGACAAAGGAGGTCGTGTAGTCATCTTTCAACAGGAGCCAGAGGTAATTACATTTCAATTTATAGAAATTGGATCGTTAAAATCTACACGTGTCACATTATTTTTAGTGTTGTTGTCACTGATGTTTGCTCTTTGCTTTTTTTGTTTTAGAGTAAGAATCAGCCTCAGTGTCGTGGAGAATACAATGTTTACAGCACTTTTCAGAGCCATGAGCCTGAGTTTGACTATCTGAAGAGCCTTGAAATTGAGGAGAAGATCAACAAGATTCGGTGGTTGCCCCAGAAAAATGCTGCTCACTTTCTTTTATCCACAAATGGCAAGTTGACAAGTGTATGCACTAGAGGTTTTACTTGCGTTCCACAACTATTTCTAGCTAAAAAGGGCAACTTCCCAACATGGAGTAATCTCGCTACTTTGCGGATTACATTCTGCGGATTGAGTCCATCATTAGGATTTTCAAAAGTATTCATTAACAACTTGTGCGCACATGCACACAAATGCATGAATACCACTAAGATGCAAAAAGCAAGGGATCTCTGCATTTTGAATTGCTCATACATATAGTAATCATAATTTTCAAACGGAGACAGAATAAATCAAACTTCTAGAATTAATGACTTGAGCAAATCTGGTCCATTAAAATTCATATAATAATATATTTACTGGCTGAAAATGCAATATTAATTTCTAGTTCTCTTTTTTTCCCCCCTTCATAGATAAAACCATAAAGCTGTGGAAAATAAGTGAGCGAGACAAGAGACCTGAAGGTTACAATTTGAAAGAAGATGATGGCCGATACAGAGATCCAAATACTGTTACAACACTACGGGTGGATATTTTTATTTATTTTTTTCTTTATTAATTGTTTTTTTTTTTTTTTTTTTGGAATGACATTATGATAAAATATCAACTATAAAAATAAAGTCTTGTGTGAATTTACTGTCTAGGTGCCAATATTTCAACCCATGGATCTGATGGTGGAGGCCAGTCCGCGGAGAGTTTTTGCCAACGCTCACACCTACCACATCAATTCCATCTCAGTCAACAGCGATTGTGAAACCTACCTATCCTCCGATGACCTTCGCGTCAACCTTTGGCACTTGGAGATCACCGATCGCAGCTTCAGTATCCTTCCCCTTTTCACCCCTCGCAGACAATCTCATTAGTGGATACGGCTTACTAGGAGATAATTGATCCCCTCCTTTCTATCGTGTGGGAGGGCTGTTGTCAGAGAAACTGTAAGGATGATTGAAGTCTGGGTGGAACGATATGAATCAACCATCCTTGATCTTATGATGGAAAAACATTTCTCTTGTGTCCCTTCCTGCTGTTGGCCTGAATGATTCCTACACAGATATTGTTGACATTAAGCCAGCTAACATGGAGGAATTGACTGAGGTCATCACAGCCTCGGAGTTTCATCCTAACCAATGCAATACGTTTGTGTACAGTAGCAGTAAAGGAGCCATCCGCTTGTGCGACATGAGGGCGTCTGCGCTATGTGACAACCATGCCAAATGTAAATAAATTGAGGTCATTAGTGGACAGAACCCAACGAAATTGTGTAATAACTTGAGCAAATTGTTCCTCCAACAGTTTTTGAAGAGTCAGAGGATCCCAACAATCGCTCCTTCTTCTCAGAAATAACCTCATCCATCTCTGATGTGAAGTTTAGCCACAGTGGACGTTACATGATGACCCGTGACTACCTGACCATCAAAATATGGGACCTCAACATGGAGACTCGTCCAATAGAGACTTATCAGGTATGGTATCGTCATTAAGATGGTATTCTATATTAAGTTTTAATTGGGGATGCCTTTATAAGAGTAGCCACTAGAAATTATGCCTTTTCCATTGCTTGGTACCAATTATAAAAATCCTGTATTTTGTTACATTTCTGTGACTTGCTCATTTCCCTACTTTTCTTAAAAGTAGCTCATAATGATTTTTCCTCTGTTTAGGTGCATGAATATCTCAGGAGCAAGTTGTGTTCACTCTATGAGAACGATTGCATCTTTGACAAGTTTGAGTGCTGTTGGAATGGGAACGACAGGTAAGCTCACAGTTTCAGTCTAATGTTATTTTTTTTCTTTAGTCTTACCTAAAATGTTATTTCCTCAATTTTAAAGGTCGCTAAAGCTCTGTTTTGGATTGACCATTGTCTTTAATTTTGACAAAGCTGATTGCATTAGTGTCTGTTCCAGTCCCCATCCTAATGACGTCTCTGTCTCCCCCTATTACTGCAGCGTGGTCATGACAGGTTCCTACAATAACTTCTTCAGGATGTTCGAGCGTGGATACAGGCAGGATGTGACATTTGAGGCATCAAGGGAGAACAGCAAGCCACAGTCTGTCCTGAGACCCCGCAAAGTAAGCTCAGGTGGGAAGCGCAAAAAGGATGAGATTAGTGTAGACAATTTGGACTTTAACAAGAAGATCCTCCACACTGCCTGGCATCCGCTGGACAACGTTATTGCTGTGGCCACTACCAATAATCTGTACATATTCCAGGACAAAATAAACTAGCATTTGATGATCTATTACACTAACACAACACTTGTCGGGCTCATAAAGAATGACTGAATGTCACAAGTACATATTTTCATGCGTCATACAAAATGAACCTACTTCATTGGGCTAATTATGTTCCAGATTTTGAGAATCAGGGTTTTATTTTCCATCCAGTAGAAACATTTTTTTTCAAGCTACTAGTTACAACTTCACTTCATCCCAATTCAAAAAGAACACATTTTTCATTTTTGTGTTCATGCCATTACTTCTTGATCATACGTTCTCTGTTGCGATAACATTTTATACTCATTTTTAGCAAGAAAATGTCAAATTATAAACTCATTTGCACTGTTAAAAAAACCCTGCTGACACAAATGGTTGACACTCCTTTATTTACTTCTATATATATATATATATATATATCAGTTGTTAAATTGCCAAATGCACCGGTTCTTCCTGAAAACTTGTTTATCATACCGAGCATAAGTGGGAGAAAATAGATGGGTGGTATTGTTTGAGTCATGTTTCAAAATCCCCTTTTCAGGTTATCTCAGGTGCCTACATAGTCTTCATTTCCAGATACTACGTATTTAAATAGTGTCTACATATGAAGCTTAGAAATAAGGAAACACTGAGCAATTCTATTGTTGGATGAAAATCATTATAATGTTTGGCTTTAGACATGGACAGAAAACATGCAGACATAAGGCAGGTATTGATGGAGGAAAGGAATCATACCAAAGTATAACGTGCTTACTCTTGTAATGTATAATTCTTCTTAATGCTCTGCTCAATGTTTGCAAATGACAAAACAAAAGGCGGATCATCGGCCATTGTGTTTTACAGAAAGCATAAAAGTTTACTTTATCCCCAGATTGTTTTTTTTATATACATATATAAACTGTACCTCTGAAAGAAACAGTTACTATAGATGATTTATTTTTTTAAGAGTTGAGTCAATACTTAGTCTGATCACTGCTATTTAAAATGTTGCTTTCTTTCTGATGGCTGGTTGATTGTAGCAGGAAGGCTGCATGACAGTCTGTGATAATTGGTTTACCTGAGAAGGTAATTGTTGGAAAGTTTATATAATGTCAAAAAAGGGCATGCCATTGAAATACTTTCACTCGTTAGCTGATTGTGACACCCCCAAAATCATTTAAAACATGACCAGTATCATGCCTAAAAGGGAGAAAGACGTCTTTAACTTACTCCTTCAAAAGCCAGTCAAGTAACTTGCCTTATTTTCTTGAAAGGGTGTCTGTTGTATATGCTTTTCAAAATAATGTATATTATTGTTCAAGGGGGAATTTGTAAAGCACTTGGTCAGTTCATGAATGTTTTATGCACATTCTGTAAGTACATGTACATTAAGGAGGTACCTAAACTCATTTCTGCTGTTGCTATACTGTCTGTCCTTCTGTCATTATTTTCAAAACAGCTTGAGGACTTCTTTTGTGCCATATTTTGGTAGTTTTTAACATATCAAACCCAAATAAGTGCAATGTCATCAAAAAAAGAGTTGCAGTCACTTCCTCAGGGATGAGGGATATCTTTCAGTAGCGGGACATTAACAAAACAATTGCCTATGAAATAGTCCGAAAAATGTATGGAATCTCTTGGCCAGTTTGACAAATCTTGTTTTGATACTCAACAGTTTGTTCTCCAGTTCTTTATAAAAAAAAAGTGTTGTAATGCCTTTTGCTCTGTCATTACTGCTGCTCTTAATACAAGTGGTTAAAGGTTCAGTACCAATAGAGAACTTTGATTTATGTAACGCATGCAGATTTGTGTAAAAAGATGAATGCTCATTTCTAGCAGTTTTTGTTATCATCCTTGTTTAAAAAAAATTTACAGCCTTTTCTCCCATTGCATACAGGATATTTGCTAAATCACAAATCCTTTATTTGCAGGGGAGGGAGGCGGGTTCCCTCCCCTGCTTTTGTAAGATTATGATAACCTGACAAATTCACTTTCAACATTTTTGATGGAAAACACTCAGGGGAGCAAGCCTCTGTTCCATGTTCCAAACATCAAAAAAACAGCTTTTCAGTACTAAATAAATAAAGAATGCCTTACTAAAACGCCTATTAAATGTTATTGTGTGAGTTATTATGAACACGAGCTTTCATTGGGGGGATGTGTTTCTAACAGTAGCATCTTATACTCTTAAAGTTCCTTAGTCTATGACAGATGCACCTACATTTTTCCTTTTTACATCCTAGTCCTACACAATTATGGGATGAGTGATCACATAAAGCCATGCGTCTTTGTCTGATTTTTGTGTAGGCGTTATACATCACCATTACGTATTTTGACATGAAAAGGTAAGACGCCAATTAGGCGTTAAACGCAATCTTTGTTATTTTGTCTCATCGTCTGGACTATGGACTGACTCTGCGCATGCGTACCTCCGGTAATGTTGACGAATGCTAAAACTGAGAAGTCAACATGTCCACCGCTGCTGCTCAGCAAAACAATAACGAAGAACCAGGACTTCATGGTACGTTACATCGTGCGCGTTTATATTTCACACATAATTTAAAGCGCGATAAAGTTTCTCTTATCCGTAATGCTGCTTGAGCAATTTTGGTTAAAGTTGCATTGACTAAAAAACGTTTCCTCATCTTGGCAAGTCGTTGGTTGACGTACAATGACGTTCCTGAAAGCGAGCCAGTAGGATATCGCCATCTTTTCATTGATGGAATTTATAGCCAATCAAATCGTCAATTTCATGTGAGGCGGACTCTTAACCAAAATGAAAACAACTTTGAGACAAAAAAGGACAACCTTCGTTTTTAGTCGCAACTTTTTCTTCTTTGTCAATGCTAACTAAAAGATTAAATAATTTGACCCACAACAGATCCAAGGTTGTTTTAGTTTTGATAAAATATTTTTAATGGTATGAGCATCACACGGAATGTAAAAGTTTTACATTCCGTGTGATGCTCATACCATTAAAAATATTTTATCAAAACTAAAACAACCTTGGATCTGTTGTGGGTCAAATTATTTAATCAGGGGCGTAACAGCCCCTGACGTGTCGCCGTTTTAAAAACGGCGACACGTCAGGGGCTGTTACGCAACAGAAGCCTGCATTGTTGACATGATTATAAAAATAGAATCAGACATGCCCAGGCACATCGAATTAATAATTGTTCTTTTTTATTGGTGGTGTGTTATGTTTTTCATAATTCAAATATGAATTAACGAAAGTGCGTTATTGATTTTTTTTTTCGCATTGTGTTAGCAGTGAAGCTGGCTGTCATAGATTGCATAACGCCCTCCTGGTTTAAAAAAATAAATAAATAAAGATCGCTCTTAGTAGGGCAGTGGCACAAATATGAACGCTATCACTGACGGGAGTTTAAAAAATCAGAATCCAACGTGCCATGTATCAGATTTTATGTTAGCAAAAATGGATTAAATAATCTTGAACCTTTTTGTGTGATCCAAGGCTCTTGGGTGGAGTTGGAGTTAAATGGAAACACAGGAGCCCAGGGTGCACACACCCATTCGCAAGAATCAGTTGCTGCAGACCAAATAAATGCAAATGCTGGCATGAGTCAAACCTTGGAAGTGGTGTCTGAGATGGATGAAACCCTGATCGGAGGACTAGAACATGTGCCGTCATCCTCATCCATTCACAAACGAGACATGGAGAAGATCCTCCTGGATGCACAGCACGAGTCTAGCCCGAGTAATTCTTCGTGTGACAGGTGGGGCTAAAGCTAGTTAACAATCGTGTATATTTCCCAATAGTGTAGAAGTACATGTATTAATCACAAAGTATCTACTTAGTCCTCACAGGCCACAAAGTCCCAACCAAGATGAGGGTCAGATCACTTTTGACGTGGACATGTCCAGTCCAAGAGATTGTGAGGTAGCCATCAACACAATATTTAAGAATGAATACAATTGCTTTGTATTTTAGTTACAGGTTTTATTTGTATATCCTTTCCTAACTTGTCCTCACTGCTATATAGTCAGAAGACGAAGGCACAGACAAAGACAGAGTTGATGATATCCTCATGAACAAAGAAGTAGACTGGGTTGCCGATTGGTCCAGCAGACCAGAAAATATTCCACCCAAGTGAGAAGCCACTCAAGCTTGTTATTCAGAATATTGACGGGGGCTTTTTCTTGATGTTCCAATCTTATCATTCCAGGGAATTTCACTTCAGGCACCCCCGGCGTGCAGTCTCCCTCAGTATGAGGAAGAGTGGAGTCATGAAGAAAGGCGGCGTATTCTCTGCTGAGTTCCTCAAAATTTTCATCCCGTCGCTTTTCATTTCGCACATTCTTGCTCTTGGAATCGGGTAAGAAGTCGAATGTTTTATGGCCATTGACATCCTTATTTATGCTATGAAATATTTTGAGACACTAGCATTAATACAATACACAACCCCAGCATGCTACATGAAGTAGTTGTCTTTATGTGACACATTCATACATTATTTGATGGATTCATTTACTTTTCATGTCATTAATTTCTTAATTTTTTGTTTTTGAAGAGTGTACATTGGTAAAAGACTGGTCACAGCCTCCACCAGCTCTTACTGAGTAGAAAACAGTGCCTGGATGTCCTCCTGTCTTTCAAGCAAGCTGTTATCACGTCTTTCTCTGCAGTCATCGTGCACCCACATTTGCCCTGCCAATCCATGTTGATCGTGTCACATTGTAAGTGTATATACACATGTTGTAATGTGATTATTCCTTCTCAAAATGACACAAAGCACCCCAATTAACTGGTTTTCATTCAATAACAAACCCTGTTTAAGTGGATCAAATTCAGTTGTGTTGAAATACAAATGTTGGAAATGTTGGCATCAGGTTATGGTCAGGGTGGGGTTTTGGTTGGGAATGACTTTTGTGAAATTTCACTCCTTATTTTTGTTGTTTTGTCACCAGACTGTCTATCTAGTCTTCTAGCTGATTCATTCTACTACTCTTTTGCTCGCCAGTGTCTATGAACCAAAAATGTGCGCCATATCTTAATTATGAGAAGTACAGGTGACCGAAGGAACTTGTAACGCCTTAACGTTTTAAGCAGAACTTTAGAAGTGCAGTTGTCGAAGGAAGCTAATAATGCTGGACAAGTCTTTTAAAAATAGAAGCTTGATCATTTTTACCATCAGTGTTGTTGTTGTTTTTTTTCTTTGTTATTTTTAGTTTAAAAACATACACTTCGATTCTAACATGTTTCTAGCAGTTTTTGCTTTTTGTAGTATTTAACTATGTTATGATAGTGGAACTTGGGCTGAGCGGCAATTTAATAGACAATATGCTGCTTTTTATTTTATTTTTTTTTTGCCTTTATATATTGCTTTTTAATGCATATTGAGACAATGAGTGTCAAACTACTGCAATTGCACATTTTCATTGTGTTTTTGCAAGTTCCCTAATATGTTTTGCTAAAAGCAGTTGTGAAGATACTTAGAACTGTGATCCTCAAAAATTCATTGTTTTACGAACAATAATACATCATATTAATGCACAATATACACAGTACCTGTGTATATAATGTCAATGTATTTTTTTGCTGACATCAGCTGTCAACCTTTGATGCAAACCTCACCATTGAAAATGTTTTTCAGAATTAATTTCATCTAGTTGTCACTTTCTATTATCATTGCCATTTTGATTAAACAGGCCTAAAATGTGAGTGGGGAAAAAACTAAGTAGACAAGCATTTACTAGTTTAAGTGCATGTATTTTCTGTATATTGTTGTTTATAATGATACTTAAGAATAATGACTGGAGTAATGTCAGTATTTTCAAAATTGATGACACTGTGGTGTAATGTAGAAACCCAAACCTTTTACTGTATTCTGGCTGCTGTGGTAAATTACATTTTAAAACACTCAGTGTGGGTACCAATGCATCACAAAACATAATAACTCCATTTACAATATTCCTATGGGTTTCTGTACAGTGACTAGCAATATAACATAAGGTTCCATAATGGAATTGTAATCTTAAACATGCCTATTATCATTGACAGTTTTCTGCACAGCTAGTAAACAAGTACTTGAGGACAATGGAAGCTCTGAACAGACCTCGTTCTGAATAAAGAAAACAAACTGGTTACCAGGGAGTTTGTCCTTATTTATTAATAGTACATATACTTGCATAAAATGTATACATCTTCACACCCTTATTAAAAATGCAGGCTTTTGTAATATTAAAAAATAAATTTACCAAGATAAAATCCCATTATGCCAAGGGATCTTTGACGCAATCAGTCAGATTGCAATATATAGCATTAACGATTTAATACATGTTAGTATAGTATAGTAATAAGAACACAACATGGAGCAGGGCTGACAAGGGTGGGGTACTGCGCATGCGTGTTGCGATTTAACCCCTTTCTTGAGACTTGTCTTCTCGGATCTTCCTGTAAATCCGAAAATCTGAATGATATTATCACATTGGAGCAAACGTTTTGAATTGGAGCATTGAATAGCAAATTATTAGCGTCATTCTCCATCGTTACAAGTAGTTAGACAGGTGCAAATTGCCCTGGGCGTCGACTATCCATTGAGCATCCATTCATTCTTTCACCGGCTGCTGAGCTAGCGTTAGCCGAGAGGGGACCACTCCAAGGAGAAATACTCAAAATGTCAGGTTATCAAGGGAAAAAGAACATTCCACGAATCACCGTGAGTATATTCTTCAACCAAACGTTTCAAATCTGCTATATTATCGTTTTTATCCTTTACAATAGCTTAGCAAACGCAAGCCGTCCTAACCATCCAATTACCACGGACAGCAGCATCCGTTTGCTTAGTTCCGTTAGTTTCCATGAATTATACCTTTATATGTTTGCAGCAAGTGTTTAATGTGTTATTCTTTCGTGCATTTTTGAGCCGCATGGCGTACTAAATATCGTGACAAAGAATAAAGTCGATGTAAAGTAGGTCACTGGACACCACCCATCCAAAAAAGCCATAATCTTGCAGCTGTTAGAGCCACATTGATTGGCGCAATATCGACATAAAATAATGGTGTTTATAGTTTTCAGTTAGCATGTTTTAACACTGCAACACTAACATGCTTTAACTGTGCACTGAAAGCTGCAATGCGTCTACGATCTTGACAACAGGTAGCTGTCAAATATAGACACTTCCATTATCTTATCTGACACGCATACTGCATACTCCAGAATGTATAACGATAATCTAAGATAAGCATTTCAGCAATGAGTTAAATATTATTCAAATGGGCTCACAAATGGATACAACATTAATATGGAAAAAAAATCTAATTTAGGTGAAGACTGGACTTTGTGTTATGGTTTTTGCTCAATCTGAGGGAATATACTTTTTATCATCCAAAACACTATTTACAAATGTACATGCAATGAATATTTTACAATCATGGTAATGTTTCAATGCGTTAGTGTTCTAGAACTGTATTGTTAGCGCACCATGTAAATTGTCTCGTCTAAACAGCTTATCATTGAGGCCATTATATCGTTATTCAGTGAAGTCAATGCAATTTGGCACATTTCACTTAGTCAAACAACAGCCCTTTTATTGTTATTGTTGGTACAATGTGAATGTGACAGTAGTCAGATTGATATGCACTGATTGGTATGGGACAGTTGTCGCTAGTGTGCACCGTATTAAAAGGGACTCGGGCCTAACCAATCAGTGCCATTATTTGCATTACTCTTGCCTCACTGTCTCACACCACCACAAGCTAACTGTCTGTACCTTACAGAGTGATCGTCTCCTCATAAAAGGAGCTAAGATCGTGAATGATGACCAGTCCTTCATGGCTGATATTTACATGGAGGATGGAGTCATCAAGTAAGTTTCAGTTTTGATGTTTCTTCCTTTCCCCGCATGAATAAATTCTCATCATTTTGTTAATCTCCAATGAACAGGAATCTGTGTTGACATATCTCTTTTTTTGACATATATGTCTTTCTAGTTTTTGCCAAGTATGTATTTGTATTGCTCAGTTCTTTTCCTGTTCTCACAGGCAAATCGGTGACAACCTCATTGTTCCTGGAGGAGTTAAGATCATAGAGGCTCACGGGAGAATGGTGATCCCTGGTGGCATTGATGTACACACTCGATTCCAGATGGTTGACCGAGGCATGGTGGCAGCAGATGACTTCTACCAGGGCACCCGAGCAGCCCTAGCAGGAGGCACCACCATGATCAGTAAGTTTTCATTGAAGGATCCATTTTCTGGGTGTGTTTTCAAAGGAAGTCCAAAATCCCCTTCATAGAGATTATAACATGACGCGTCATGTGTACATATTATTTGGGGTTCAAACCTGTTTTGGGGTGTGTCCTAGTCGACCACGTGGTGCCAGAACCTGGTATGGGCTTGGTTGAAGCTTTCAAGCAGTGGAGAGAATTCGCCGACAGCAAATCCTGCTGTGACTACTCTTTCCATGTGGATCTCACCGACTGGAAGAAAGGCACACAGGAGGAGATGGAGACCTTGGTGAAAGAACATGGTCAGCAATCAGCATTCAGAGTGCAACCGTTCTATTATTATCCGCAGCCATAAAAGAACCCCATCAATCATTTGTGTCACAAAAATCTCACTTTTCCCCCCGTTCACTCCCTGCATGGTGTTAAAAGATGTTTTGTCCAGATTCTCCCAAGTCTCCTTTGTAATGGTTACTTTGTTGTTTTACTCTTCCTTCTTTGGATTCTCCCTCCTTTGCTCTCTTTTTTTTCTACTTTTCGCTCTCATAAGTTTTCTATCTTCAGGTGTCAACTCTTTCCTGGTCTATTTGGCCTATAAGGATATTTTTCAACTTTCTGATTCTCAGGTATGCTAAGATCTTGGATGACATTGGCGAAGTCTTCTTCCACCAAATTTTTATGTTTAATATCTGTGTGTGGCTCATGCTAATGTGCCGACTAGCATTTTTATTATTATGTTGTTTTAGATTTACGAGGTATTCAGCGTTATCCGAGACTTGGGTGCCATCGCTCAAGTGCATGCTGAGAATGGGGACATCATTGCTGAGGTAAAGATATTTACTGTACATATACTATACTTTTGGATTATATCATCTGACTGTAAGCCACAGCCAAATTTTGTGACAACACATCTACTCTTTCTGTACAACTGACGAAAAAAGATGTCCAATCATATACATATTTGCTTTTGGATTTAACAGGAGCAGAGACGTATTCTCGAGCTGGGTATCACTGGGCCTGAAGGTCATGTGCTTAGCCGCCCAGAGGAGGTGAGGTGGCTTCAATTTGAAATGGTGCATGCCAAAAAAGAGCCTAAGAGAAATATAGTACATTCTTTTGTTGTGTATTCGCGGCAGGTCGAAGCAGAAGCTGTCAATCGCTCTATCACCATAGCCAATCAAACAAATTGTCCTGTCTACATCACCAAGGTTATGAGCAAGAGTGCTGCAGATGTCATCGCTCTAGCCAGGAAAAAGGGTATGTAGTGAAAATTTGCCCTATTTCTTTTCTGTTACGCTATAGCAATCGCAAGGACTCCTCCTTTTCATTTTCATAGGCTCTGTGGTTTTCGGAGAGCCCATCTCAGCAAGCTTGGGCACAGACGGGACCCATTATTGGAGCAAGAACTGGGCCAAGGCTGCGACCTACGTCACATCACCACCCCTCAGTCCTGATCCCACCACCCCTGATTACCTCAGCTCTCTGTTGTCGTGGTTGGTGCTTATAATGAAAGACTGCACGAGATATACCTGATCTGTGTGCTTGATTGTAAAACAAATGTTCAGGGTTAACTTCACTTTTAGTGCTCTCACGTGTTTCTTGTGATGTGATTTTATTTTTCTCCTTTTGTGCTTGCTAAAACTTGTATTAACAGCTGAAATAAGAGTTTTGCATTATGTCCTATTCAGCGGGGATCTGCAGGTGACGGCTAGTGCCCACTGCGCTTTCCAAACATCGCAACGCGCGGTAGGCAAAGATAACTTCACCCTCATTCCAGAGGGCACCACTGGAACTGAAGAGAGGATGTCTATCATCTGGGACAAATGTGTGGTGAGGGACAATATCCACTCTGCAAACAATCCTCCTCTATTGGTGTGTAGTCAGGCATTCCTGTGATATGTGCCACCAGGTCACCGGAAAGATGGATGAGAATCAGTTTGTGGCAGTGACAAGCACGAATGCAGCCAAGATCTTCAATCTTTTTCCACGCAAGGGCCGCATTGCTGTGGGCTCTGATGCTGACCTCGTCTTGTGGGACCCAGATGTCACCAAGATAATCTCGGCCAAGAACCACAACTCGGTATTTGTTTAGTTGTTTTATAAATTGGTAGTTTCCTCCCATTTCTTTCTCCAATACATGAAGGAATGTTGTCCAATTCAAGGCTCTCAATGGCCTCTAAAAATGTGTATAAAACTTTGTTTGTCTACACATCTTTCTCTTCTCTCTCGCTAGGCTATAGAGTACAACATTTTTGAGGGCATGGAGGTGCGTGGAGGTCCTCTGGTGGTGATCAGCCAAGGTAAAGTTGTGCTGGAAGAAGACAGCCTGCACACAACAGAGGGCTGTGGGCGCTACATAAGCCGTAAGGGCTTTCCGGACAACGTGTACAAGAAGATAAAGGCTCGTAGCAGGGTAAGTCCACATGGGGAATGAATGACCTTCCTCAGTGTCTGCTGAGCGGTCAGTGAACTCACACTGACGAATTGATGTGATCCTTCAGCTGACAGAGTTGCGCGGAGTCCCCCGGGGTCAGTACGATGGGCCGGTGTGTGAGGTGATTCTTACACCCAAAGTTTTGTCCGTGGTGCCCACTGCAAAGACTTCGCCGACCAAGCAGCAACAACAGCAACCATTCATTCAGCAGCCCATGCGTAACCTCCATCAGTCCGGCTTCAGTCTGTCAGGTACAAGTCAACTTTGGTCAGCAATTTTACGTGCATTTTTTGTGAATACGTCTTGTAATGATTTCCTTGTTAGGTGCCCAAATTGATGACAACGTTCCACGCCGCAACACCCAGCGCATTGTGGCTCCCCCTGGAGGAAAAACCAACATCACCAACCTCGGTTAAGCTGTTTGGCAAATGCACGAAGGTAGCGGGAAGTAAGGGAATGGTGGTCTGTCGCTCCTTATCTTGCCCTGCTATACACTTTTTCATTGTCACTCACTGTTATGTTGTATTGAACATTAACAAAAACACTTACTAATTTAATCTAGTAGGGACCATTTAAGGTAATTGAAGCTTGCTTGCCAATTTAACTTTTCCTAACTTCATGGGCCATTTTCCATTTTAGGACCATCAGTTTTTTCTTCCTTTCTTGAGTGTGCGAAAAGGTCAGTTCTCAATTGTTGTTACTGTATCCTCTTTATTTTCTCGGAGAAAAGTTCAAGACTGCAGATTTTGTTTTCTCCTTACTGTTTGATCTCGCTTTTTCATTTTGTTCTTCCTCGTGTTGAATTCATTTTAAGGTCGATTAATTGTTAATTCATTTAATTCTCATCCGATATTTTGGAGGCACATAACGTTCGAGATACTTTTTCTTATCTCACCTAAGCTCTTTTTTAATTGTTTGCCATTTCAACCTTGATAAGTAAATGATGTGTTTGCTGAACAGAAAAGGGAAATTTTGATGTGAGGTTTGCAGATATTTCTGCATCAGGTGCTATATGAGCAAGGCCAAGTATGTAAATGTGAAACTGTTAACTGTTCCTGCACCCATACACCATTGTCTTTCCTCTCGAGTTGCACCCGTTGATCAATTTAGCCACCTCGTGACACAAACTCATTATGCACCTGGATCAATCCAATCCAAATAATACACCCGTATGTAAGCTTGCAATTTGTTTAGTGGAGTGTCTATGTTTTTAGGTTTAACTGAAATAGCCCCTTGCCTGTTCGCTAAGATGTCAATAGCACCCTGTATCTATGAAGGCTCTTGAAAAAAAGTGATCCTTGAGACCTGACGGAACATTGCAACCTCAGATTCTTGTCTATTTAGAACTTTCGCTGTGTGCTGATCTTGTGTCCACTTCTCTCGTTGTTTGTGTCGTGAAACAAGTACCACCAATCCAGTCCTACTTTGTCTTACCTTTACTTATTTATATTACCAGTTGTTTGAAGCAGAGTAACAGTTAGAGTACGTCCCCCCAATGCTTGTGAAGTGCTGGACTAAATGTGAAGAGGATTCAATTATTTTGGCAGCGTTCTTGATAGTGTTTATTGAGCTGTATTATGCACTGCAGGTGTTGTCCCACTAAATGTGATATTAAGTCACATATATCTTGTAGAATACCAAGTTTGACTGTATACAAATCACTGGTCCTTTCTGCATCCAATCTGACCTGTGTTGACTTAGGTGGAGTAAAATATTATAAATAAAACTTTTGGTACTGACTTTTTTTGGAGACTTCATTGTTGTTGGGAATATTAGCAAGTATATAGGAAAGATTTTAACAGTGAATAATGCATTGAAATTGAGGTCATTAAATACCCTACTTTCTTTTTAGGTGTGCTAAAAAATCCAGAGGTAGTGCAAGTGACTTGGTAAGTAATTGTAGTTACTAATCCAGCACTAATTTGGCAAGTCAACTTGATTTCAGATCTTATCTTTGAACACAGTTCATGTATTTAGACACAAATCATGAAAATGGCATGACAATTTTTTACTGTAAATGACAGATGTTTACTCATCAGGCGTATGATGTCTTTTTTGTTTTGTATCATCCTCAAAATAGTCAACAAGGAGCTCATTGCAGAACTGAAAAGGTTTTCCATGCAGTGCAGGCTTGAGTAGAAGACATTCCACAGAGATACAGTGTCCAGACACTGGGTGGAAGCAAAGAGGAGAGAATACACTCCATATTATTTCACTGTCTTGTTTCAGGTATACAACTTGTTCCCCCGAAGGAAAAAAAATGTTAACGCATTAAAACATTCATTCAGCCATTCCATAAATATACTACCTGACTTCCCCTTTTATAGAGAGCCACTGGCTGTTAGACAAGTACCCCGTCTAGACATGAAACGATAAGCACTTTAATTATACAATGGAAAGGGCTTCCTAACGTCAGCATCTCCACCCACACATGCTTTGGCGAGAAATTGTCTCAGAAAGACGTCACAAAACTCATCCCTTTTGAAGAACTTCACAAACATGAGTCATCGGCAGAACGTCTTATTTAGACTATAGAATCAGAATAATAATTAAATTCTTAACCCCAGTATCTTTCTTATTCCCAAGATATAGTATTCTTCTCACATCCCTGGCTATGGAAAAGCATTCGGGCCCTATCTGTTCCAACATGACTAGAACCAAAAAGCACAAAGCAAAAATGCACTTGGTGTTAAAGTACTTGAACCCGACAATTCAGCCGATTTGGCACATTTGTACAACGTCTGGCAATTGTGAACCCTTTATTTGCTTACTTTAGGTGCTTAAGCAAGTGTCCAGCACATTTGTCAATACAGTTTATTAAGAATCTTGCACTAATTTCCCGTTCTCAACCCCTGATCGCATTAGACACCCTCAATAATTGGCCAATTAGTCCACATATGACTTCTATTTAGCCCACATCTTACTCACATCCCCAAATGACACAGGTATTTGTCGTAGGGGCTGATGGACATAATCCCGACACAGAGGACAATAGAGAGAGGTGAGAATTAGGTCAACGGGAACATCTCTGCTTTTATTGCTGATCTAGTGCCACCATCACTAATGGCATCTGTGCCGGGACGGCTTGATTTAAAGGTTAACAGTCGTGCCAGCCAATGACAAGCTCGCTGGCAGCCCCCTAGTGTGAGACAGCTAAAAGCTTCACTTGTACCAGCAAACTTAACACGTCGAAGGTTGAGAGAGATGTGGCGTAGGAAGTCTGTCGACCGCGTTGGCAGAAATCCCTTTTGCCCTTTGCACTTGTGAATGTTGTCACTAGTAAATATCACCATACATGGCTCAGCTGACAAAGGCAACAAATTGTGTATGTATATATGGTAGAATGTATGGGTGAGAAAATCCCAGGACAGGAATGTCTGAGATGACATGAGTTATGTTGACATACAAATCTGCGTTTTTTTTTTTTTTTTTAAAGAGGCTTGGAGGCTGGTCAGGATTGAGGTCAGCAACCACAAGGTCATCAAAAATTCCAAAAGTATATTAAGACTTCCATCTGGCACAGGAACCAAAAGAGGTGCATCAATTTGTGGGAATATGCAGAGAGAGAAGAATTAATGGGTAATATTTTTAATTTGACAAGGCTTACCTTCAGACTTGCACAGCGACATATAATTTAATTGGGTTTTTTTTTTGTGAAGGGACGCATGCGAAGATAATTTAAGACTGTTTAAAGCACAAACGACCCGCGTTATTTATCATGCAACAGAACAAAACATTTTCCCAGGATTTTAACCTTAGTCGTGCTATTTTAAGATGATATTTTTGCACCAAACTAAGATTTTTTTTTTATCAACATTTCTTGTCCAAGGGTGGCAAACAAACAGCTGTACATACAACTGGTTTCAATGTTTTGAATCCAAAATAGTGGAACTTGGCTCAACTCAGTAAATTTGGTCTCATGTGAAAATGCAGCGGTTATACAGGCTCCCCTTTATCCGACAAGGACAACTGATGGATTTTAATGGTGGGAAGATTTCCGACCGGAGGGGGCCGGCTGCAGTGGCCCCCCCGCCGAGGACCCCCACCGCTGGGGACGCAGCAGCAGGCCCGCCGGAAGTTTCTTCTGCACAGTTTGGCTACTTTTCTGCTTCTGTTGGCGGCTCCGATTCCCCCAGCGGAGCCGTCTGGGAAAACCTTCCACTCCCCGCTGCCCCGGGAGGACGGAGTCCCGGACAGGTCGACGGGGGACGAGGAGCTGAGCCGACAGGATGCCCCCCTGCCGGAAAGGTTCAGAGTCAGGGGCTGGTTAGGGACGTGCACTTGACTCTGGCTCACGGCCAGATGATCATGTCGATGTGGTCTGGGACTGCCTCGTAGACAGTGAGCTCCCAGTAAACTCTGGAAGGCTTTTTTAAATTCCTGGTTCGAGCACGGGTAGATGATGGGGTTGATGCAGCTGTTGAAGTAGCCTAGCCAGAAGGTGATCTTGAAGACAACGTCAGGTGGTCTGTGAGAAGGAAATATCGAGCCTGTGGGAATTAGAATAGATTAGATTAGAATGTTATTATATATTTGGGAAATGTCATTGGTTGGAGTAGCAAGACAGACACACAAGGCCTAGTTAAAAAAATGACTGTGTTAACAAATAGACTTACGGAATGTTCCATTTTGCCTGTCAAAGTAATTAAATACAAGACTAGAAGGTTAGCGGGAGTGATGCTATTTTCAGTTTGTTTGTCTATCATTTACTGTCCAGGACATGGGGGGGGGGGGGGGGGGGCTGATGTGTGAGAGGCTTTATTGGACGCTCCCTGCAGATGACAAACACTGGCTTTGAAAAATGAGATGGGGATGCACTGATAAACGGAAAGGAGGGAAGACGAGTGCTTGGGAGAAAATCATTTTGGGCCACATAGTCAAGGGCTATCATTTTATCCCCAGCTGGGCAAAATGCTCTGTTATTGCCTGCACCCCTCACTATGTAGTTTCATTTTTTGGGGTGACAAGACTTGTGAGGCATCACGACCCTGTCAAAAAGCATGCAACCTATTGCAATGTCTTAGATCAGGTTGTCATGTCATGGATACTACCCTTAAATATGAGATTGTATCTAGTGTTTAGAAAGACTGTTAGTTTTACCCATTCACAAATCCATTCTATGGATTTAAGATCATTGCCCTACAGAAGGGACATTTTAATTACAGTCGTTCGAGTATTTGTTTGTGCTTAAATTGCTGCGTAAATGCAGAATGTAGTTTTCATAAAGCAGACTAACCTTTGATCATCTACTTAAATGTAAATGGTTCTGTTTTTAATTATGATTCTATCTCCACTAAACAAATGGCGTTTTGGGAAGCTAATTTATACGCATTTGTATTCAAATCAAACTACAATTTGATGTGCACAGGAAATTGCTGTAGGACTGATGAGCAGTAGCATAGTCTCCATTATTAGTGTTAGATTTTAGGGGACATCTGATATTGCGACCAGTGAGAAAAAACACACACAAAACAGGTTGAAAAGAGTGTCATTATTAGGAATAATTAGTTGATACTCACTGATTGGGAGGACCAGGAAAAAAGGCAGCCAACACAGTATAAAGCAGCCCACCACAATGCCCAACGTCTTGGCCGCCTTCTTCTCTCGAGAGAACTTGAGCAATCGCAGTGCGAAATGGGTGCGTCTTCGAAGCGCCTCGTCGTCACTCACGCTGGCGTTGCCCCGGTGAATCCTCAACGTGACGAATTCCGAATCCGACTTCTCCCGTTTCTGACCTTCCCTCAGGCTGCGGCTCTCTCTGCGAGCCACCACGTACACCCTGCAGTACATGACCAGTACCACGGTCAAGGGAAGGTAGAAGGAGCCCACGGCGGAGAAGATGGCGTAGGCCGGCTCCTCCGTAATCTTGCAGACGGATTCGTCCTCCGGGGCCGGCTCTTTCCAGCCGAACAGGGGGCCGATGGATATGACCACGGACAGAACCCACAGAAACGCCACGGCCAGCAGAGCCCTTCGCTTGGTCATTATCGCCGGGTAACGAAGCGGGTAGCTGACTCCGATGTAGCGATCCACGGAGATCACACACAGGCTCATGATGGAGGCCGTGCAGCACAGCACGTCAACAGCCGCCCAAACATTGCAAAATACTCGCCCGAAAACCCAACGTTCCAGGATTTCGAATACGGCGGAGAAAGGCAGCACCGTGGAGCTCAGCAACAGATCGGCCACTGCCAGATTGACGATGAAATAATGGGTCACCGTGCGCAAGTGTCGGTGGCAAACTACCGAGAGGATGACTAGAATGTTCCCAACCACTCCGAACACGATGAAGACGCCAAGCACCAAGCCTACCACGACGGGCTTGATGGCGCTCAGGTCTAGGGTCAACAACTGGCTGCAGTTGGAGCAGTTTTGAGTCAGCGGAACCGGTGTCATGTTGGGTAAGGCGGACACCATCGGTCAGTTAGCAGCCCAAAACTGTCCTTTAAGTCTTTAGGCAGTCTTAAAAAGTCTATGGAAGTCAGATACTACAGCTCAATCTTGCTTGTGTGCTCTGAAAGTCAAAGTTTCATAACAAACAACGTCAGAAGTGGGTTGGCCCAGTTTGAACAAGTGACTGTGACTTTGGGGGTGCTTGTAGGACACATCTGGCTAGCTTAACAGTTGGCATGTCCATTGTACAGTTTCAGCCTGGCAAAAGTGGCCACAAATGCACTTGAGAGACCCATTCTTCAAATTTCGCTCTGTTTTCTTGCACTTGGAATGTTCAGTTGTCTAATTAGTAAGACAACTATCTAACTCAATTGAGGTCCTTTTTTCAATCCAAAAAGTGTGTTTGGAATCCAAATTCCGAGTATTAATCCCCAAAAACATCATTCAAGTCCGTGACGCCATTACTGGTGGTCGCAGCGCAGTCATGTTCCAGATTGACGTTCTTGATTGCTGGTGTAATTGCTGCGTGAATACAACAGGCGTGGAACAGATGCAGCATCCCCAGCCTTTGAAAGAAGAACGGAAATTAAAACTGCCATTAGAAAAAACAAAAGCAATCAAAACCATTTTGTCTCTTTTACATTGTCTGTCCTGCTCTCTTCCCCGGAGTCGGCCGACTCAAGATCAATGTGACTATCGCTTCATTATATCCACTTTGGCCCAAAAAGTACTTACATGTAAAGCCTACCCGAGCCGAATCAATCTGGGAAAATGACGAGAGAGTTCAAATAGGCTTGACACTATATTCCTTCAATATTGCCAGCCAGACCTGTTGAATTTATTCATTTCAAACAACCCACAGATGGTGAAAGGTGAAAGCATCACGTGGTCCCCATCATGTCTCTCCCCCCTTCTCTACAGCGCACCGCGCTATTAACCATTGACATTTGCCGCAAATTTCTGCTCGCTATTGCAGACTGAGTTCTTTGGAGTGGCTGATGGACTCCATGCTGCTGATAAGTTCTGCTGCGGGATGAAATAACGGTGTCGCTGGCATGCAGTGGTCAATGGGAAGCATTTGGAAAAGTGTATACTTGTATTTTTGTATGTAGTAATAATAGAGGTGAGCCTACTTTGCTGGTTTTTGATGACACGTCTGGTTTACATTATCCATGAAAAACGAGAGATTCGTTATTGAGTCTGCAAAGGTGGCTACAGCCTTAGGGAACTTAAAAATAAAAATGTATATCCACGGGGGGATATCTACCTGGAATAAATCCCCTTTGACATAATATGCATGCAACTGTGATGGATTTTCTTGCATATTAGCATTCCATTTAAATGAATGGACTAATATCTCAAGTGTTTAGATGGAAAATGTCTTGTTTTGTTGGGGTTTGGTGACTGGGTGTTTTTTCCTTGCATGATTGTATGAGTTTCACCTGGTGTGTTGTTTCTGGCTCCCCTTCCCTCGTGTGACCCAGGTGTTCGTTATTGTCATCAATCCCTGTCTGTGTATTTAAACCCCGTGTTTGTGTGTGTTGGCATGGAAGTGTTTTCTGTCCTCGTTATGTTTGCGGTGTCGTCGGTGTGCGTCTCTCCTGTTTTCGTCCTCCAAGTTAAGTCGTATTTTTATTAATTACATCCTAGAATGCATGTGTGGGGTCGGAAGTGACCCCATAAACTGTTATTATTAATGCAGGTCTTGGCTTTTGGTGTATTTTAGCGTTAGGCTCTTTTTGTTTATAAGCTCACAATATAATGGCAAAAAGGGAATTGGCACATGCACTAACTCATGATGTCGTTAATAAGGGGGGACTGAGATTCGCAATCATGTCAAGGACATTTTGGGACATGGGGTGACTCCACGGCTGCGGTTATTTTTAAGTGGAAGCGTAAACATCCACTCTGGCTCAGTTGCAATCTCCACCTCCTTACGCAGGATAAGCAGCGGCCACTGTGACACTCGCTGTTCCTTCTTCTTTAAGAATGACGGCGCAAGGGACTCATTCCCAAAATTAGCCTTTGCCGGCCGGGCACTGGGCCATAAACTACATTTTTAGGATTAAAAATTATTTCTATTGAAAACGAATTTCACATCATGATGTCTTAAATGCAAATGAGAGGATGCTGTTGATACTTTAGGAGTTATTAATGCAACAAGATCCATGCAAGAGGGTGAATGACCTTTTTACAGACTTCCAGTGGAGACATTTTTACTAGTTTATGTACACTTGTTGGAGAATTCATGCATATGAAGCCCCAAAAATTGCCTTGACAGAAAAATATCACAATTTCAGTCTCTCAATGAGTTGAATTTTGTAACCAAAATATTAGCCACAACTCAAAGAAGGCTAAAAAAGCACATTGTATATGTTTTTTATTTCCTTTTTAGTTTTACAGCTCCAGTACAAAATTGCACGACAACTAACCAATGCAGTCGACGTACGATCTCTGTTGTTTTTGGCACTGCAGGTGTACCTAATGTTGTGGTCAGTGCATTTTACTCTCTGAAATCCTAAAAGTAATTTAAAAAAATATTTCCCTCAACAGGAGAATGCTTTACCAAAGTCCCACAAGTTCACAATGTCCTAATATATATAATCCTATTTCTAATTTATGCAAATATTTCATTTGATTCCTCTCATATCCAATTGGCAACTATTTCCAAATGCTTCTCATGACATCCTTAATATATCAACTGAAATATAGGATTCAATTCTAGGCAAATTTCCAAATGATATCAAACACTTCTTTCTTTCTCTCCTCTCTAATTTTCGTAAATCTTTAAATCAAAACGGACTCACCCGTGCCTGGTGGCGTATCCAACATCTCTCGCAATGTCTTGGTCACGGCATCTCTGCCTGCGCGAGAACAACCGGCGAGGAGGAGAAGAAAGCATCACGAACGAGCCAGTCGATTCACGTGCTCCAGTCCAATGACGGCGAGTACTTAATGACCCTCCCTCCTCCTCCTCTTAGCCCTCCGTCTACTTGGACAGTGCGTCTCCCATCAGCACCCGGTGGAGCATCCTTATTTTTGCCCTCTTCCCCGGCCACCCACATAAGGTTCCTCACTCCTACGTCATCCAGAAAAATCCCTTTGCGTCTCTCTGCGACTTTCCATCGACGCTCGGACAACTTTGAAGACTTTTAGGAGGCGTGTTTCAACTGAGTGAACTTGATGAGTTCCCCCGTTGGCTGCGCTTAAAGGAATTGCTCAGCAAATTCAATTATGAGTGTGCAGGCGGGCGATTGTTTGAGTCTCATCTTCATCATCGAGGGAGAGACTGGTCGTTAATGTGGGAGCATACGTCTTGAATAATAGAATGGTCTTCTTGAATTGGCACCTTGCAGATGAATCGTATTTGCCTGTTGCGCCTCAAGCAATTTCAAAGGCGCATTGACTGAAAGGTTTGAATTATTTAAAAACATATCAGGGAAATGGGAACAAGGTTAAACTATAGATATTTATGTTCATTCTGAGTTTTAGACCTGTATAAGACGAGTGCCTTATTTCGTGAAGAAAAACTAAATGAGTACAATTAAAATGAATGGAAACAGAAAAAAAAAATTATAATGTCATGCCATTGACGACCAAAGACATCAGATTAATAAAAGGAAAAGACAGTACCATTTTTGGCTACGGTTTTTACATATAGTACACTGGTACCTTGACATATGGGCAGCTCTATCTACGAGATGCTCGAGATACGAGTAAAATTTCGATCAAATAATTCGCCCCAGATGCGAGAAAAAATTTGAGATGTGAGAAAGCCAGGTGGCCATGACATGAGAGGCTGTTTATCTTTTTTTTTGCCGCATCTCTTTCGTGTATAACAGATATCTACGAGCACTGAATTAATTATTCAAACCAGTTTCCGCTACACATGGACCAGATATATGCTTCTTCACAATTACACTCCTGGCTCCCCAAAGAATACGCAGACTAGGTTAATTAAATACTTAATAAACTCACAAATTAGTAGTACACAGCAAAGAGGGAGGGGCAGTTGTACGGGAATTTCAGTATGCAAGACATGAACAGAGGCCAAACATACATTTATTTGTCAAAAGACTATTTATGTAAGCAAATCCTGCGCCTTCACAATGGCAATAAATCAAAACAAGGGGTGAAGAAATGAGAATCAAGATGCAGTCCGATATAATATGGAAATAAATCAAAACAAAAAGTTAACATAACAAAACGGCCTTATGAATCACAGAAATAAAACCATGACGGTGAAATAATGTGGTTAGAACAATAGAGCTCTTTGCACAAAACAAAAATCTCAGATTCTACATTAACCAGCAGGGATTTTAGTGACATGAATATGAAATGTAACATTTATGCAAATGACTTTCCATTGTATTCATGCATAACTGCCTTGCAAGCACACACCCAAAATCTCCAATTTTGTGTTGTACTGGAGCACATCAATTGCTGAGAAACAACAAATGAATAAATATTTCACCTGAAAAATGCATAAATGAAAAGTGAATAACCTAAGTATTGAAAAAGAACCTCTTGAATTCAATTCTCATCCCATATGTGTGCCCGTCTTTGCATTTTAATTCAAGTTGAAGATGGCGGCGCGCACGGGTGCAGCGGCTCACTGCTCTCCAGTTCGTTCTTATCATCAAATTCGCCGATGACACCACTGTGATCGGACTCATCTCTGGCGGGGATGAGTCAGCTTACAGAGACGAGGTCGACAAACTGTCTTCTTGGTGCTCGGCGAACAATCTTACACTGAATACCGCAAAGACTAAAGAAATAATCTTGGACTTTCGCAAGCGCAGCACAGACCTGGCCCCACTCCTCATTAACGGAGTATGTGTAGACAGGGTCCAATCGTTCAAATTCCTGGGAGTCCACGTCACGGATAGGCTCTCCTGGTCCACAAACACCACAGTGTTAGTGAAGAAGGCCCAGAAACGACTCCACTTCCTCAGGGTACTGAGAAGGGACAAGTTGGACACCAAGCTTCTGGCAACCTTCTACAGAGCCACTGTGGAGAGCATCCTGACTTACGGCATCACAGTGTGGTATACCGGAAGCACGACAGCAGACAAAAAAGCCATACAGAGAGTGATAAACACTGCCCAGAAGATCGTCGGCTGCTCTCTGCCATCGCTAGAAGACATTGCCAACCCCCGATACCTCAGAAGAGCCGGGTCCATTGTTGGAGACCCATACCACCCTGGACACGGCCTGTTTCAGTTGCTTCCATCTGGCAGACGCTACAGGTCCTACAAAGCACGGACAAACAGGCTCAAGGACAGCTTCTTCCCAACTGCCATCAGGTCTCTGAACCTGCAGCAACACGTGACGTGACGACTACACATATCCCTACTATGAAATTAAGTCAAGTCGAATTGAAGAAACAGGAAGGTTGTTTGGTGCAGATCTACCTTCCACAGGATGACTGAGGGAGGGTAAGTATAAAGACAGAGGTAAGTGATCCATCTTATTCTTGTTGGCATCGGTGAGGCAACTTGTAGTCGCCGGAAAATGGCGCTCAAGGCGGAGAGCTAACAAGTATGAATATGTCATAAATAAATGTCATAAATGTGTCTGGCCTGGGAAGACGAACTTGTGGAGAAGCACTATACAATTTCGTCATACGCTGCTGAGGGTATGATGACTACTAGGCTTTTTGTCAAGTCAATGATGACGACAATGCCTATGTCTGATTTTCATTTTTTCATTTTTTTTCATTTAAGGATACATGATGCTATCTCAGACCTGTTGGAAAAGCAATTACCTGTTTGTAAGTCTCGGATGACGACTTTTTGAAAGGTACCCAAATCAATATCAGCACATTGACGGATATGCTCCCCACCATGGAGACAACCTCAGCTAAGACTAGTGTGAATGCCTGGTGCTAATGTTGGCATTTGCAGTGACATTCGCCTAATTGCTTTAATTAATCACCTCTCCCATCTTAATGATGGATGAATGTGTTCAGATTTTCATCTCTGGACAGTTTTTGGCACGTGCAGGACTAAAAAAAGAAAGGAAAAAATGCTGTCCTGCGTCACCTTTGTTGCGATGATATTCTGGAAGCCACTGCTCCTCAGGGTGAGACATTTTTTTTTTTAGAGAGTGCTCTGAAAGGTGCTGGGCTGCGTCATTGGGTTTATGAAGTGCCTGATATGGTGACAGCTGTCCACCTCCACTCACCTGATTCCATTGAGACAGCAATATCACTTCATATATAGATAGAATGGATTTAAAAGAAATGACAACCAAAACTAGCTGCAACCAAACAGAATCAACATAAACAAAGTAAATTTTCTTATGCATTGAATACAACAACGGCATTAGTCAAGTACCAGCAATGTTTCTAAATTGCTTTAAGTACATTTGGAAAACAGAGAAATGTCTCTCCTTTTCCTTTTCACATTGAGTCTGCATAGATATGAGTCGTAATGTTCAATAAAGCAGCACATCTGTCTGCCAAAATGATTTATCCTCAGCGTCTGCCGCGCCGCCCGACACAGAACAACGACATTATCGCTATATTTGCATGTCTATTTTCAAATCTAAAAGCACCTGGATCTGTAGAAACCACAGGTCGCTTTTTAAATATTTTTTCCAATCTTCAAGTGCAGGTAATGGTTCAGCTTTTGGGTTTTTTGGGGGCTTTGTCCAATCACTGGGGAGCTCATTATCTTAGCAGACAGAACAAGTCTCTAATTAGAGCTTAAATGCTATTCTTTTACTGCAAGGTGTCACTTGGAGTGTCAGAGATGTGCTAACATGACAGCATACGCCACTACATTGTTCCCCTCCGACCAGGAATGACTTTTCTATCACCTAATTAATTAATCACAACTCCAGATGGCACCTCAGCAGTGTTGTTATGCCACATGTGCAGCATCGATGATTCCCAACGAAGCAAACATGAGAATGGTTACATTTGAAGAGGATGGCGCAGTTCATATTGGAATTATGTGATCAGGTAAATAAGATCATTCGATCATTTTCCGTTATGCTTATCCTCACGAAGGTCGGGGGGCGCTGGAGTTTATTCCAGCCATATATTGGCAGTAGGCCCTGAGCCAATCGCAGGCCAGAAGGAGATGAGCAACCATTTATAATGACACCTAGGAACAATTCAAAAGCTTTAAACAGCCGACCATGCATGTTTTTAAGATGTGGGAGGAAACCAAAGTACCTGGAGAAAACCTACGCAAGCACAAAGAGGGGATGCAAACTTCACACAGGAAGGTTGGAACCCACCAAGGGATTGAACCCTCCAACTGTGAGATGGATTGGTAGGATAATTTTGGTATTTTTCACACAACTGTACTTTACCTGAGTTCTTTCATTCATTTAAAGCAACCGCTTAATCTAATTTCTTGGCTGTTTATACTGAAAAAAAATCAATTGATCGTAAAATGTCTCAAGAGAAAACATCTCCCCCTTTGAAGTAGCATGAATATTTAATGAGATTCTTAAAGATCTTGTATATGTTTTGTATTTGTATATATGTTCAACATAACATAGATTAATTTTGTGTGTCTGCAAACTATAAGAAAGAAACTCTAAATTACAACCACCACAAAAATGGACACTTATTTGTATGACAGTCGCATAAAAAATTGGCTTTTTGAAAAACAGACTTTTTACCAAGACTTCTATATTGACTTGAACTCGATACTTTGAGCGGTCGTAATGTTGCAACCAGGCATTTTGAATGGAAGCACATTTGTCTGCAGAACATCAGATAAACGAAAGGCAGTGCTTCAGTGGGCTGGATGGCATAAATGATGATGGATTTGGACAAATGAAGAGCCAGGATTAATAAACTTGGATTTGGCACACAAACGAAGCTGTGCCGTCCAGCAGTATTACTATTTGGAGTCTATTTACGTATATTTGCATTATGTAGATACACTTAATACTCCCAACCTTTAAAACTGTGCAAATACTGTACTGTAATAGGATATAAAGTTGAGATTTTGTTTCATTATTATATAGAAACATAATTCTGTATACTTAGTGCTGCCTGGTGCACATATGAGTTATACAAAATGTACTACTATATGAAACATAAATGGATGATTTTGTGTTTCATCGTCCCCGTGAGAGTGCAGTCTGAAAATATCCCATGTCTTTTTTTATAACATCATTTACAGCCTTGTTTACAGTTGTGTGAGGAACTTCCTCCCCTGATATGTTTTGTCATCCATTTTTTCTGATTTTCAGAGACCAGGTTTGTTCTAAGCAACATTGCTCAGAATACAATAGCAGACAGTCTTTCATCTTCCAACATATCGGAGTATCGTTTAGGATCGGCGTTTGTCTGAAGCCATTTGAGTTCGCAACAAAGACAAGTATACACAAAAGGCCACCAAGGTTATCCTTGATCACCCTCTTGCTCAATCAAGACCCCCATGTGGGGACTGCAGTGCTTTCAGAGTTGGTTTTTTTTCATGCTGCAAGCACTTCTACTATCAATATGCATTTGGCACATTATCACTTGGGAGATAATAATGGGGGTCTCTTTCAAACGTTGGACATTTGTCATTGATTGTCGACATGCCAGAGAGCCTTTTTTCCCCATAATGATTGCCCCTCAAGGTCCACACTGCAAACGGAATCCGGCCTACAAGAGAGTCCGTATTTGTCAATCTGACAGCCCAATTTTCCAATGCACAAGCAGGATAAAGTTGGACGGGGGCGGCGAGGGTCAGTGTTTCATTGACCTCGGCAGCATTAATTATTCTTTGGGGAAGAATTGTGGGCAAGGGTTGTTTTCATAGAGAGTTATACTACAGGCTGTTTTTGGCATGTTGACAATGGTATTTTTAAAAAGTAAATAGGATCACATTTATTAAAAGGCCGATCTTGTGGGCGATTCTCTCTCCAATAACCGTTTTGCAATTGCCATATTTAAAAAAATATTAATAAATTGATCATTATTTTGAGGATTTATTGAAAATTAATAGAATGGTTATGTTGTTGCTGGAAGCAACAAAATGATAAGGAAATTGAATATGAATTTATCATTAGAATTAGAATTAAGGATGGATTATCATTAGACCTGTCATATTCACTTGTTTTCAGACATATACGTTGGAAAATGATCATCTATCATATCTGTATGGGCAAAATGGTCGACTGGACTTGAACGACAGCTTGTGAGACGCACCCCATTGCGATAGGAAAGATGAAATAAAAGCGCACGTACGCTCGATAAATCAAATCTTGTGAATTCTGCAGCGCAATGTGGCCTGCTGTTGAAACCCAACAACGCCCTCTCGTGGTTTAGCTAAAACACTAATCACTTCGGAGAATGGGAATATCAAACGTTTCGTGTAAATTAATTATTTTAGAAGCCTGCTAAGGAAAAATATTTTTTTTTCATTTCAATGACTTTTAAGATATGTCCTACATATTTAAACAATGATGAAACCTATTCCATTTTGCGCATGCGTTCTGTAAACCAGGAAGTGCCGCGCAGAAACTCGATTAATCTCATCCGTTCATGTTTATGTTTTTCTTGGCTGCCTATTTTGTGTTTAATACGCGTCTGTACACCAAGTAAAGGTCCTTTTTGTGTATATATTCTTGTATCAAGTGGCAGACTCTCTTAAGAAAGCTGTCATTAGCGAACCAAAGATGCCAGCTCGTAGTTTTGTGTCCAACGGCGCTCCTGCCAGTAAAGTCAAGTATTCCAGGTTGGCCACTAATGACGACGGCTACATTGACTTACAGGTAATAACGACCCAAAAATATATATACATGTACTTTTGATTGCAAACTATATGGTCTAGTTTTTGGATCAAATGAGCTGTAAGAGTTAGTATTAGAAATGGGGGAACTGTAGGAAAAGAATAACACAGAATATATATATTTTTTGTTACACACCTCCAGGCTGTATGTGCATTATATTTAAAAAAAAAATACATTAATGTGATTAAGAAGTGTCATTAATGCAACATTCTCGTGTTCCAGTTCAAAAGGAGTCCACCCAAAGTCCCATACAAAGCCATCGCACTCGCCACAGTCCTTTTCTTGATTGGCACTCTGTTAATTATCATCGGTTCTCTTCTCCTGGCTGGTTATTTTGGAGTCACTGTGAGTAGAAAAACAAAGTTTCAAAACACACACAATGATATTAGCAGGCCACTTCTATACATTGAAATACTTTTCTAACTCTTTCAGCATTCTGATCGCACCGTTCCCGTCCTAGTGATAGGAATTCTTGTTTTTCTTCCTGGAATTTACCACTTGCGGATAGCTTATTACGCATCTAAAGGATACCCGGGATACTCCTATGATGACATCCCAGACTTTGATGATTAAATTCTTTCTTTCTTGTAACAAAATGAAGTCTTCAAATTTCAGACATTCAAGCCTCCATGATGGAAAATTAATTTTTGGAAACCTTAGACCTCAAATGTACTCGCTTTGCTTGTGAGTAAATTAAAACCCGTATGATTTAGGACATTCATGCCATTGTCATACCAGTGATTATGTTATGATTTTACTGTGGCATTAGCATGAGTATGTATATTCTGATGTACAAATTAGCTATTGTGGGCAATATAAATACTTTGTGACTGCGCTACCGTTGACTTTGTATAAATTTTCAGTATTGATTTCTTTCTTGACCGCTAGTTTTACTTTTCCTCCCTATTTTTTCCAAAGTTATCTAGAATAATTTGATGACCTAAAGGCTTATATTGTTCTTCTTCTCATTCTCAGCTCGAGCATAAACGGGGAACTTAATGCCTATTGGTGGTTGTTTCTGTTAGCCTTTTAACATCTTGACCTGGGTGAGCTTTTATTTTCTATATCTGCAATAAAATAATTTCCGAATTCAATGTATTCCCAGTTTTATTTGATTTTAATCGATATGCATTCTGAATGCATTTTTCTAATCACTTTTCTGAAATGTAAACACGTTACTGACCCCAGCAGGGATTTGCCCCAGCACCCCCACCACCTTAATGAGGGTCTCAAATGAGATGAGAGCCTTTACTGACCCATATTAATTTATTTTATTATTGCATGTATAAGTGTTAAAATGAGATAGTATTTTTGCAATATATGCGCGTGTTTGTGTGTTTATTCTCAGTTTTCACCAAAATGATTTAAATTTCTTCATTTTTAACCATACAACAAGTGCTATTATCAAGATATAGTCATATTTAACGGCAGGTGTGTGTTTTTTGAAATAGCAAGAGAAAATTGCATAAAGTTGTTTTATTGGGGGGCCTTTGGGGGTCTGTTGGTAAGCGCGTCCTTTTAGCGTTTGTCTTTTGTTACGTTCGAACTCTTTCCAATGAAAAAGCGCTTTTGTGTGCGGCGCTCAAATGAGCGTTGCATAAAGTTAACAGTAACTACCCAGTACCTACCGGAACGAGTTAATGTCCCAACAACATAAAATACGCTTTTAATGTGACCAAAATCGACAATGTATTCGCTTAAGATACAACTAACACCTTCAGAATATCCATGGTATGTATTTATGTTAATAGTCATTTAAATCCTTTATTCTAGTTTGATATATATTTCCTCCATGATAATGTATAACATAATTTTGAAAGCTAAAACAGGAAGTACTAGGAAATACGGGTGTGATTACAGTAATGGGTGAGGGGGAGGGAGCTTCCTAATGGGAGGAGAGATTCCCAAGTATCAACATTGGGATTTGGCCGAAACGTGCTGGTGCTTTTTTTCACCCCCTACGGCGGCCATACGAAGGGAAGGTGCACCGTGTGGTCATTTTCCGGCAAACAAATCGCATTTATTAGGCTCGTTTCTTACTTGTAGTTTTAACTTATTATCAGTCATCTTAGATGAACAAGTTGAAATCGACTTTAAACTGCCTGAAACTGGACCTCATCGTTGCTTTTTGAATTTCTAGCCCCAAATCTCATCAACCCGAAGGATTCGCAAAGGTTATTATTTTTTCGACTGAAAATGTGATTTTTTTTCCAACTGGTTGAAAATCTAAGAGTTTATTTCAGCATATGGTGAACGCCATGAGGTGAATCTACTAGAACATCAATGGATTGAAAAAAAAGAAACTTCCAAGTGCTAAAGTGCCTCAAGCAAGGTAAGCAAATGTGCGCTTTTCATCCTCTGCATGCACTTCATGGGTAACTTCAAAAACAGAAAAGAAAAGAAAAAAAAGCATGAATAAATCACATATAAATTGTTTGGATTTAATATTAACTGCAGCTGTGCACCACTGATTCTCATTCTGCCACCAGTATGCTACTACAATTCCATATTTTTTGTTAGTCTTCTATTTTATTTATAAACATTCAGATAAGTTATTTTTTTTCCATTCCTAAAATACCACACTGGGTCACAATACCTTTTATTCCTGTTGTTCCCACGTGATCCACTTGTAATATCAAATAAGTAGTTGTATTTTGTAATACAACTGTAGAATCTGAGTGTTTTACCGAGAAAAATGATCCTTCAATTGAAAAAATGACAAATCAAGTGAAAGAAATATTGGGTTTTATTGCTCCATTTTTTTTCAGTAAGCTGCACCAGACAAAAGATGCGCTTGTTATGATTTACGGGAGCTCTTTCTGGGTGGTGGCAGGCAATAAGCGCTGCACAATGGAATGTAGTATTGCAGATCTATAGGGTTTGTTTGCTTATTGGCATTTTCACATGAGCTGTATTTATCTGAATGCTGCAATACGGGATGCTGTGATTGCTATTTGCAGTCTGGCTTTTTATTTAAAACTAAAAACACTCACAAATCATTTTTTTAGGCCTTTTGTCTATGGGGAATGTGCTACAAAGAGGCTCACATCATTCCCAATGCCTGTAATCCTTTGTGTTGTACAACAGGATTTTAGGGGGGATGCTCTCTGTCTGATATTTGGAACATATTTCCTTGAGTCTCTTACTATCTGTAATACGGTGAGCTCCAAAACATGGGGTAAAGTACCTGCTTTAAATAAAAAAAAAACGCTATATGGGCGGTAAGGTGGCAAGGATAATAGTCTCACTTGTCTAATGTTTGGAGTTTGAATGTCGATTCTGTTTTTTCCTCTGATGTGTTTTTGTTTTCCTGCACTTGCATGGATTGTCTTGGGTGCTGTGGTTCCCTCCTACATTCCAATAACACACGCTAGGTTCATTGAAGACTTTTAATTGCCATTTAAAATGCTCAAACGTAAGATTTGTCCATAGTTCGGCAATGTGCTGTGTATTTTGCAGTTTTTTGATCCCAGATTCTCCTCATCGTGTCTGTAAAGTAGCTTAATGGGACTGAGCCGACTCCTGGGGTGAAGGAGCAGGTGGGACGGGCAGGGAGGTACAACTTGTGGAATTCTTTACTCTCAATAAAATAAGATGGTAATACACAAACCATATTTATAGTAATGTAACGTATGTTAGTGAATCTAATATTAAAAACTTGCAATCATTTCAGCCAGTATTGATACACCCTGTGGCGTCACGTTGAAATCATTACGTTAATCCATAATCAGCAGGCTTCCCCGCTCACGAGACCAGCGGTCCACGCATGTGCCCACCGCGTACCAAGTTCATTTCCTTTTGCGCTAGAAAAATTTCAATACAGTCCCAAAGTAGGTTGCTGTGCCAGGGACTCATAAATCAATGGTTGTTTACTGTTCCAAGTACTAATGGCTGGAGTGGTTGTTTACAGTTGAATAGAAAAAAGAATTTAGTTGGGAGCATTTAAAAAGTGGACTCCAGTTTTGATTTTTTTTTTTTTAAATGAACTCCATTTTGAGTTTTTGATTGTGTAGAACAAGCTTGGGAAAATGTGTCAGCCAAAAACCTGCTCACAGGTTTCAGACAGTCAAGGTGCAACCTTAAGAGGTTTTTGCGTCTGTCACCTTCTCAATCAAAGTCTAAAAATGTGATTACCGCAGTGCTGCTGGATAATTCATCCTCTGTTAAAGTGGAAAAAAGATACGTCTTGGGAGCATTGGGTCCTCATCTCTTTTGGTTTAAATGTTGAACTTAATATTACCAAGTCATAACTCCTTATCACTTGGAGGTGATAAGGCTGCATTCGGTACTGCTGGGAAGTTCACAATTTCTACTTGGAGCTTACAAGGTTGACCTCAAAATATTTCAGATAAACGCATTAACTGCAATATGGTTGAGTGGTTGGCGCGTCGGCCTCACAGTTTGGGGGTTGAGGGTTCGATCTCAGGTTGGTCTTCACTGTGTGGAGTTTGCATGTTTTCCCCAGTCTGTGTGGGTTTTCTGTGGGTGCTCCGGTTTCCACCAACACCCCGTAAACATGCACGGTAAGCTGGTTGGACATGCTAAATTGTCCCTAGATATTAGTGTGAGCGTGAATGGTTGTCTCATCGCTTCCTGTGATTGGCTAAGTAAACAATTCAGTCCTGTCCCTGGGATTGAATTTGACTTTTTAAAATAAGAAAAGCACAATAAAACAGGCTTGTAAAACTTCATTCGCATTCACAATTGCATGGCATAAAATCTGAAGAATGTTTGGCAATTTTTGTCATTGATGGACTTTGTGTGGCATCTTTTTCGTGCACCTGCGAAAGTGTTTACTGAAACGGCACTTGCTTTTCCCGACAGGCCGGTTTACTAAAACCACAGTCTCTGTCAAGGATTAACAAGGATTAACAACAGTGTATTGCTCCTTCTTATCATGCCCGAATCTGTCATTAACATCAATCATGGTGCTGTCTGACACATGAAGTGACCCCATCCTCACACAAACAACAAACACACACAGACAAACACAGAGACAAACAAGCACAATAAAAACGTACAGACAAAGGAATTTGTCACTTATTAGTTTTACAAAGCGGTTATTAAATACTTGACTATGATGATAACAGTTCTACCTTCTTGTATGGGCCACTAAATCTCTGCATTATTAATTTCTTGAATTTACTCAAGCATAGATGCATAAGCACGCCATCTGTTGTGACTTCGACAATCACTGTCATATACTAGTACACCACTTCATTGAAGTAATTGTTAGGCATACATTTTTTATAATACTCTGGAGCTCCAATTCCCACCCAAGTTGTCGTGAGGTATAAAGAGCAGAAAATTATTCATTAATTACATATATATGGTTTTCATACATCTATGCCAGGGAAGTATAGTAATGAGGGGGGTGGGGGGGGGCTTTCCTCCCTTAAATGCCAGAAGGTAGAATAAAGCTTCTGGGACAACAGAATAAGTCATGGTATCCTGCGAGGATACAGTATCGGCTTTAGGCTCGATTAAGTAGTCCAGGCTTTTACTCTGAATAAATCCCTTTTCAGTAAATTCTTCTCATTTAAATGATTGATGTACCTCGTCACCATAACGTTTAGAGAGCAAGGGTTAAAGGCAATAAGACTGGAAAAATTAGGCATCTGCAGAAGGCAAACGTCCAGAATATAAACATTGAGCGTCAGTCATGGAATGTAAGCCGAAACAGAGCACTTTTTAACTGAATTCAATGTCCTCGATTGGTTTCACTATTTTGCAACTAATTTGATTAGACCATTAACACCCAGAGCAGCAGGTTAGGATTACTCGAGGTGCCACAAATGTACCATCCAGAAGGCTAAGTCATGACTAGATCCAAAGCAATTTGTGTCAGTGAAATCCACAACCAGCACACTTGGCACGTGCTGCAAGTGTATTAGCTGTTTGGTTTATGTTACATTTTTGAGGTTGTTTGTGGCACCCAGAATGCCTAGAACTGCCTTTTCAGTTTTAAACACTAATATACAGCTCCCTACTTTTATTATGATGTCTGAGGAAATAGCATGGTTTGCCCTACTCTGGTAGAAAAGGTGGTTAAAAATTTCTTGACCTGAAAATGTTTGTTGTCCTAACTCTTGTCAACTTTTAGAATGGAAGTGTTAGTGCTAGTATTTCAAATTTTTGGTCTTGTCTTTCAGGTTGGGAAATGTGTGAAGCAGCGTGACGGACGGCCATGGGACCGGAGAGACAGTGGCTTCAGGCGGTCACTGCTCTAGCCATATTTTTGCTAAGTAAGTATGCTAATCAGATGTGGCTTTTACCCCGAGGATGCAAATAGTTGCACATATTTAGCAGTTTTTATTTAGCTGGGTCAATGATTTACAACACAGGTCAATAATTCAAACAGCTGGAAATGCCAACTGCTAAAAAATATGACCACTTCATGCAACACTACTAGTACTAAAGCGTGCTATAATCTAGTACTACGTTGTAAGCCGAGAACTAAGCCTATTACATTACTTTTTTTTCAATAAATCACATGAAATATTTTTTAAGCACACATGAAAATCAAGAGAGCATCATTTATTTTCATGTTTTAACAAGCCGCCCGATGGTGCAGTGGTTCTTTTGCCTTACTTCGGCTCAGACATCGTGGGATCGATTCCCACTCGGTGGTGGTGTGGTCGTGAGTGCGAATGGTTGCCTGTCTCTATGCGACCAATCTAGGGTGGAGTCCGCCATTTGGCCAAAGTCATCTAAGAGAGGCTCCAGCACCCTGGGAGCCTTTTTTTTTTTTTAGCTAGGTCTACAATGTCTTGTGTGTCTTGTGTCTGTCTTGCTACTGCAACCAAGAAATTTCCTGAATATGGGATGAAATAAAGTTCTAATCTAATAAGCGGTGTTAAAAATGATTGAATGACTCTTTTAACAATTTGATGACCCTAACAGAAGCAGAGTCTTCTTTGGAATTTTCCATATTTTCCATTAGTTTAATGCACCACTAGGTACCTCGACGGTGGATCGGTGGTCTGAGCGCCCCATTGCCGCTCAGGTGGTCATGTTTCAATTCCTTCTTGCGTGGGTTGTGTAAGGAAGCGCATCCGCTGTGAATAAAATCTATCATGCGGATCGACTGTTTGACTGTCTGTGGCGACCCCCGAGGTCCCAACAGGCAGTCAGTCAGCCAGGCCGTATTGCACTACATTTTCTTGTTGTCGTTGGGTCCTTTGCCAAATTGACCGCCATGTCAAAGCATCGTTTAGCAGTTGGCACATGTTGCTGTTTAACTATCCCCGCGCACTCTGGCACGGCTCCCTCTGTAAAGAGGAAGGGTTATCGCGCCACAGCTCGCTTAAATGAGTGAGAATTGGGGCCAAAATGCAACTTAAATAACATCTCTGGGTGTGGAATTAGATCAATCTGGGATTTATGCAGCTCTCAAACGCAGGCACGCTTCTTTTAGTGCATGTGTGTGTGTGTGCTTGCGTGAGTAAGGAGGGGTCGGGGGATTGATTGTGCTGGTCTTCTAACCATGTGTGTACCCCCAGTGGGTGGTGGGAGGTCGGCGAGAGAGAGCACACAGAGGCCTGCTGCCCTCTATCAGAGTGTCCCCCCCGCAACCCTACCCCCCTGTGGGATTAAAGTAATGACCAGGCCAGATGAGCAGTAGAGCAAACACTGGCACCCAGTAGCGCTCACACCCACGTGAGCACATGGCAGCAAGGGACCGAACGTAGGCCGCGATCGGGAGGAGCGCCTTCTCCAGGTGTCACTAATGGGATTGCGCTGTGTTTGCAGGCTTTGCCACCACAAGATCTTGTCACCAAATGGCACATTGTTTTTTTTATTTTACATCCCCTCACTACATGCCCCCCCTGGCTGTTCAGCACTGCTTTTATGAAAAATCTGTTTATACGTACCTTCTTTTGGTTCAGTTTCTTTTCTCTCACTACAAAGCACATTTTGGGACTATTAATACAGTTCAGTAGCAAGAACTCCACCTCAAGGTCTGGCAGCCATTTCTCTTTTTAAAGGCCTCATGGCTGTTCAGAATGTTTCACTCATTCAATCTCTATCCCTTTACAGATTGTTTATTTAATTATTGCCAATCTATCACTGGATTATTTTTCTGTTCTTAGCCCATAACTGAATTACTGCCATTCCCAGTTCTAGACTCCAAATCCATTGATTGATAATTTTTCACTGCTATTGACGACAATAGACGTCCAATCCTTTTTGAAAGAGGGCGGCAAGCGATCCCCCCGCTCACAATTGATTTTTTTACCAACCAATTCCAAAGCGATGAAGCCCAATTTCTGATCCATACAATATATCATAATTTGGGAGTAAGTCTGAAAACAGCCCTATAGTCTTCTTGAAGCAATCACAGATTATAAGTGTGTTGTGTATTGGAGTTATCTGTCCAGAATGCACGCACCCATGTACTTTATCTTGGTCATTAATTTGACGTGTGTTTCGCAGGTGTGTCTCAAGGTTTGTCATCAGTGGTTCGTGGCAGAGAAGGGGCTTTTGCAGAGCTGGGCTGCAACCTCGCACCAAAATCCAATGACGCCACCAGCCCAAACCTCTTTCCATTACATGTGGTTGAATGGGTGCGGCTCGGTTACAACGTTCCCATCCTCATCAAATTTGGAGTGTACGCTCCCCGAGTTCATCCCAACTACAAGGGTAAGTAAGACACGCCCAAATACATAGCGCTAAATGTTTTTCAGCAAAATAAAGACTTTCACTTTCCTAAATTTTGGTTCTCCGTGGAAGCCTTGAAACTTTTGACGTTGGCCGCGACTTTTTTGAATTTTATTTGTAAAATGTGAATCATAGCAGGTGTTCAGTCTGTGGATTTAATGTCTGCTTTGATGGTACAAGCACTGAGAAAGGGGTCGAGAACGCCTATGTTCAGATGGAGGCTGTAAAGGGGGTGGGGCAGCTTTGCAAAGACCAAGGGGGAGGGTACGAGAAGCAATGCGCATGCTAGGATTAAGTGTGCAGGTGGGGGCCGCTGGTCCGATGACAGTGGCTTTTTTATTAGTATGCACAGGGGTGACCCACTAAGAGATTGAGAGTGGAGAAGGAAGGATGGAGCACGGCAGATAATGGGAGGTTTCTTGCTGGAGCCCTATAATCCCATCATTGTCTACCCCTAAACAAAAGACAAAGAGGGGTATCACAACCTCCCTTTGCCTTACAAAAATACCACACGACCACTAGATTGACCAAAAACCCATTGCCCCAACCCCTGCCAACGCCCTAAAGAAAATGATTGTAGCTACATGTGTATTGCATTCATCCAGAAAAAAACTGCTTCAATCTGGAATGAAATCCCCTAAAGTACTGTAAAATGCACCTTAGTGGGTTTTAATAACACTGTATTGATTGTGTGCAAAGACAGCCCTAAACAGGCCAATTTCACTGAGCAATTGGGCTACATGTGGATGAATGTTGGTCCATTAACTGAGCTATTGTTTCTGAGCAGTCATCTGAAGATTTTGCAGCCCGAACGGAGTAAATAACCTTCTCCGGCACCGTTTGGGATATTTTCCAGTGCTGTATTTTGTACTAGCCACCTCATGTGTCTTATCTGCTTTGAGCTTTACTCTTGTCTGCTTCACATCCTCATGCCTCCCCTCCCATTGGAGGCAGATGGCAGCATGTGGAGCGTGTCAGCGTGGCCGCTCTAATGTATCTTAGCCTCAAATTACAGTGTTGGGGGTTTTATGATGACTGCTGACTTGGTTACAGTTCCCAGAACGCTGCCCTGTCTTGTCTAAGATCGGCGATTTCAAACGGGGTGTTAATGATAGTTTCAAGTGGAAAATCCTTGAATTGCTTGCTTGTTTAGAGGTGCAATTGTGGAAGTGCTGAATTGTCAATTTAATGCCTTGCTAAGGCTCCACATTAAACTTGATGGATTGTGCAGATCACCGTTGGTAATTTCAGTGAAGGTAAATGAAGATGTGTTTAAGCAAGTTGTTTTGTTTGGTATTGTTATCAGTATAGTGTTTAAAGAGCCGGTAATACCGAATATAACTATTTTTGTACATCAGCCATTTGAGGAGACTACAGAATCTTTTGACACTTTTAAGACTCCAGTCTTGGTTGTCTGCTCCAAATGAATCGGACAGGTATAAGTGTCCCTCAGTCCTATCACGTTTCACACCCAGCATGCCCTGCGGGGCAGAACATCGTTTAACACATAACAAGAGGAAGCAGCCAGATCAACTCTGACTAACATTCTATTGTAATCTGCATGAGATGAATTTGTTGGAGGAAAAAGAAATACGGGGGTTTATGTGGGTGTCAGACAGGTTTACTGTTGCAGGGCGAGATCAAATGGCTTCCTTCCGTGTGCTGAAGAAAATCTTGGGAGACGGTGAGCGGGAGAGTTCGACCCGAGGCCACTACAACAATGGGATAACCCCCCAGGTTTCTGTGGGCCATCATTATACTCTCTGTGGGTCCTTTGAGCCTGGAAGAGGTTTCAGCTATTTCGCACGCACACACACAGCGTGGACATCCGAAACGTATTATTATTCGAAACGCACAAAAGCAGACCACATCAATTTTAGTGGAGATAATGCCGAGTAAGAGGGTCAGCTTATTGAAGAAGAACTGGCCACTTCCAGTTACAATACTGGTTTTAAATTTGCACTGAAGAGACCAGGAAGGAAAAATCTGTTAATTCAATTCAAGGCCATCCGAATCAATGTTAAGTGCAAATAGTCTTTTTGAATTGTAACCCCAGTACTTTTTCGTTAAGGCATGTTTTTTCAGTAGAAAACTTGCAGTGTCGGCACCAAAAAAAGTGGCATAAAAAGTTTGAATACCAAAACAGTCAAGATATGTGTTTGTAAGAATCTGGGCACGTTTCATTGAATAGGTGGATGAGCATTGACGTACTTGTTCTGCGTGGTTTTGTAAGCGTAAATACAGTAAATGTTAATGTACAGTATTTGTAATTAACAATCATTCTTGTACAAAAATACAATAGAATGAGGTTATTTGCAGGGTAAAGGGGATGAAAGTGTGATGAAAGACCACACATTTTGTTTTACTCCTGATTAAAAGTTCTCTAGTGTTGTGGTGCTACTCAGCTAAGTAGTTTAGCTCTGAGTTTTATAGATGTTGAAAACCAATAATCCAAGTCCCGTGAAATGAATTCAGCGGAATATTCGCTAACTAATACTAAAGTGGAAAAACTCCATCGAACAACTGAAGCTCTCCAAAAGGTTCAATCAAGCTTCTGTACGTACCACATTGACCAGAACTATGCCATTTAGTACTCGGCTACAAAATAGAACACACTTTATTTTACTGTGGTACATGTTTGTACATATGTTGTTCTGTGGCCTACTGCAGTGGGCCACAGACCCACTGCAAAAAAAATGCTCTTTTAATAAAGTGAAGGCAATGGTAGAGATGACGAGCATGGAAGTTAAAGTGGAGAAGAAATATTGAGAGTGTCATTGGCTGTGGTGAAAGTTGGCACGTGAGGCGGGTGTGCCTAATGGCGCAGGGGTTAACAGAGCTGGACAGAGTGAGAGGGGCAGAGTTAACTGTAATCTATATCACGACAAAGAGCTATTCATAAGAGGCTTAAACTGATTAGGGGGACAGGAGGATTGAACAGGGAAATTTGGGGGAACGTGAGGGGCGGGGGAGCTGTCAGAAGCATGGGGGCCAGGAACCCAGACTTATGATTGTATTCAAATCAAAACACATCCCACAATGCAACTCTGGCCTCATACACACATGCGTGGGCAAAGAAAAGCAGTGCTGATGCTATTTCTAACTAAATAAACTTTCTTCCTCTGTTACTGTCTCGGGGAATTATATCTCACAAATTGGTTTGGATCGTAAAAACAGAGACGGATGAACACTGTGATTCATTTCATTTTAGAGTTGGGGTCTAACTTCTCCATAAGTGCTTACACTGCACCAGTGAACAGGCTTTTGCGATATTTCCACTTGGACGGGCCGACTTGTCGGAAGGTGCCGGGAAAAAAAACAATCCCGAGGTAGGGGAGCAAGAGATGAGGTTTGGCTCGGGGGGAGACGCAACTATTCTGTTTGCCGTTCTCTCTGTTGCCCACCGTATAGTTTAATGATGTTTGTCCCTTGAAGCAGAGGGAGTGATGAATGTGTCTGTGGGGGAGTGAGGTCAAAAGGGTCCACGCCTTATTGGTTGTCAGTGGATTATTGATGCACACAATTTAAGTAACCTCTCCATAACCTCGCCTTCTCTTCCTTGCTTGTTGTTCTCTTCATATGATGGATGATTGTTAGTGCTTGGGTTGAAAGTATTTCCTTTAAATGTGCCCATCAAGCCTTAAGTAATGCAATTCCAAGAGCACCTGCCCATTGGAGTTCAAGTTCAGAGACTAAGCCGTGAAATGGGGAAAAAAACATTTGTCACTCAGTGTCAGTCTTTTGTTTGTTCATAGGCTCAATTGGAAAAAGAATTCCTCAATCTTTTCCGCTCACTTCCCATCAGCTTCCAAGTGATGCTGTGTAACCCCTTGGGGTTTTTCCTCGGGTTCCAAATTTAAACACGTGTTTTTTCCCATGTAATTCTCACAATTTTCCCCCTTTGCGGGCAAGAATCCCCTATCCGCCACCACGCTCCTCTAGTAAATGAATTCAAATTTAAATCTACTGTCCCGGGTTTCCTCGGTCTGGTCTCTATGGTAACCAGCGAGAATGCGGTGCGGGGGGCTGTTGTCGCTTTGTAGCAAAGCAACGGGAAAGAGTTAAATATCCAAGAGAGGAACTGCGCTTTCTAAAGGCCTCGTATACGCGGGAACTCATTTTTGAAAATCAACACGCCACCACGTGACGCTAAACCCGTGAGAGCGACACGGTTTTTAGCCGTAGGAAGATTAGCGGTGCTTTGTTTGTGTTTTTTTTACGTTCCCCCTCTCAGGGTGCTTTTAATTCCTCAACCAATGAGAAGGGGGAGCCTGGCAAATGAACGGTTGTAGGGAGGATCTTTCTTTCAGAAATAAGAGCAGAATGCCTGAGGTTATCCACTCACCTTCTCATTTGTTTGGTCAGTACTTATCCACGATTCAAGGTATTTGTTTGAAGGAACGTCTCAGAGAAGCATTGGCCGCCCGTCCAAGACTCAACGGAGTAAAGTCAATCATTTATATGTGACCATTAAGCACAGCGACAGGGCCGTTCTGGAATGCGGGGTTAATTATAAGCCATTGTTGCCCGTCTATAGTCTCAGCGTGTGCTTCACCCTGTGTGGAGTCCGTGTCTAAAGTTAAATGAATTTCATAGCTTTCAAGCTCTTTTCCAGACTGTGCTGTCTGGGAAGAGAAACAGCTTTTTTATTCTATTAGGTCTTCTGAGTCTTTCTGCCCCTCCTCTTTTTTTCAATCAAAAATAAGATAAAATGCCTTTTCTGGGAAATTCCCAATATTGTGTTTGTTTACTTTCAAACTGCCCCAACCAACCACAGCCTGGTATGAACGAGGTGTGTCCCCCCCCCCCCCACCCCTCCTGTCGTTAAAAAGGCTGAGATTGAAGGGGGTAAAAAAGAGTTCATTGAGAGACGGAATAAAAGGAGAAAATGTGAGGAGGGGGGGGTCACTTCAGGCCGCAGTCACCAGGCAACCGATAGATCAGGTTTCAAAGCCTAAAAGTGACGTTAAAAAAACCCACAAAACCTACCAAGAAGGGTTAGTAGAGTGGGTTGTGGGCATGATGACAGACAGGGATGAAATGTATGTCCGGGTGTGTAGGCACGCACACTTGCAACCGCAAGTTCAAAACTGCCCATAATAATTTCAACAGTGGACTTGTATATCTATTTAACTTGCATGCTCTGATTTGTCAACGCTTGTTTTGATTTTGCTACCGTCATGACGGGCCCAGGCCTTTGTGCAATGATCCCATGTCATCGAGACTATACGCCGCGTTCCAGCGTGTGCCGACTGGCTCTCTGATTCCTCACCCCGCCTCCCCCACAGGGCGTGTCTCCCTGACCCGTGGCGCCTCCCTGCTGGTGGAGCGGCTGACCCTGGAGGACGAGGGCTGGTTCGAATGCCGCATCCTGGTCCTGGACAGCAAAACCGATGACTTCCAAAACGGCACGTGGACATTCCTCTCCATCACAGGTGCGCACAGCGGGGCTTGGGAAGATCAAGAGCTGCTCATTTGCTGGCTCATCACCGGCGCTTTGGTGGCGTGTGGTTAAAAGGCATTGGCAAACTAAATTTGCACTCACACCACATGACAATCTGTGTACACAAGCAACAGCCTGTTTTTGCTGTTCCCTTGAAGACATTCTGGCAAGAGAACATTCGCTTTAACTTGTACTAATTACACACAATTGGGCCACAGAGGGTTTTTTTTCATCTGAGAAGCACATTTACTTCTCCTTCAGTGAATGAAAAGGTTGAAAATACCATTGGGCGCTATTCATTTTCTTGATAATTGTGGTGCATTAGTGCGCATATTCTATTGCATGCCACAAAACAACTGGAGAGGTAATCCCAATATGGAATGTAAATTGTCTTTAAATGATGTTATTAATATTTTGGATGAGTTAAGGGAGTGTAAAGGCCAGCGAGGCACAATTAGGTAATGGAGTCCGTTTGGTTAATTTTCCCATACAAAGCAGTTTATCTGTAAGGGATGCAACAATAACAACTATCTCTGAAAAAATATGAGCAACGAAATCAACACTACACTTTTGAATCTGATTCTTTTCACTTTTTGCGGTACACTGTGAAAATCGGGGGACTACTGCAAAGTACATTTCACAGTATTCCCTCGTTGTTCACGTTTTTTCGGTACACCGCTAAAAACGCAGTACTTGGTGAATCTTTTTCGCAGTATTCCTCCCTTTTTCATCAAAAATGACTGAGAAAGTAGATCAACAACATATTGCTTGAGGTTGTGTTATCTCATTTTGAAAAGCTCACATTTGTCAGATGTTCCACTGAGACCAGATGCTCCTCACACTGTCAAAATGAGATATGCTGCCCTCTAGAGCTACTGTGTTGCATTTTGCAATTTCAGTAGAACGGCTCACTCGTCAAAGGAAAAACTCTTTCTACTGCACTCTTCACATTTCAGCTCCACCGGCATTTATCAAGACACCACCAAGTTTTGTGGAGGTTCTGCTCGGAGACACGCTGACGCTCAGCTGCGGCGCTCACGGCAACCCCCGCCCGACCATCGTGTGGCACAAAGATGAAACCCCTATTGAGAAGCATGAAAAAATCAAAGTGAGAGAGTTTTATTTCTGACATCCATACTAGAAATGAGCCAAAATGAACACTCCAGGATCTTCTGCTCTCTTAACACTTATCTCTTTTGCATTGGCTACTTCCAGGTGCTCAACGGCACCTTGTCTTTGACCTCAGCCACGAGAAGCGTTTCAGGAGTATACAAATGTCACGTTTCCAATTCAGAAGGCAACCTCACACACGTGACACAACTGCAGGTGAAAGGTGAGAGTCAAATATGTTCTTGCTTGTTAATCACAACCTGAGATGTGCCTGTAACATTGTACTTTAACTCGTAACTCTAGGAATCAATCTCTGTACTCTTCTGCACAGTTTTACAACAACAATGGTTATCAATCTGTACAAGAGTGCACTGTATACTCTGTAGTGACATTTATGTCTGGTGTTCTTGAAGGTCCTCCACTCATTATCATCTCACCAGAGGACACCACACTCAATATGTCCCAGGATGCAGTTCTGCAGTGCCAGGCCGACGCTTACCCGTCCAACCTAACGTATGAGTGGATGAAACAAGGACAGAATGTTTACTATATTGAGTAAGTATTGTCTGTCAAAATAGCATGATTCATCAATTTTCTGACAAAATGCCCTCATCTGCTATGATAGAAATTTTAAAGATACAGTACCTTATTTTCTTTCGGGTTTCTACAGATCTCTCAAATCCAGAGTGAAGGTTTTAGTGGACGGAACCCTTTTGATTCCTAATCTAATCCCTGAAGATGCTGGAAACTACACTTGTGTCCCAACCAATGGGATCTTGACTCCACCCTCTGCCTCAGCTCACCTTCAAGTGAAACGTAAGAATTGCCCGGATCCTCGTTCACTGCCTGAAATCCATTATTTTTATCGCTAATTCTCAATTCCCAGATCCTGCTCGAGTCGTACGCATGCCCAGGCAAACATACTTGCCCTCTGGCATGGAGGGGGTCATCATGTGTCCCGTCCAAGCGGATCCCCCGGTTCTGTACGTGAACTGGACCAAAGATGGAAACTATTTAAATCTGGACCACGTAGGTTGCACTCCTCTCTCTCCCCCGGAAGTGGCGCTACCGTAAATGATTGAAATCTCCTTCCTATCCAGTTCCCCGGTTGGATGGTGAATTCCGAAGGCTCGGTTTTCATAGCGACTGCAAACGACAATGCTGTGGGCATGTACAGCTGCACCGCGTATAACAGCTACGGCACCATGGGTCAATCTGAGCCCACCCAGGTCATCCTGCAGGTATCCGATGCTGCTCTGAACTTTTACCCATTTTTTGCCATGAGGTGACAAAGGCCATCTCTTACTGATTTTCTAGGATCCACCCACATTCCTCGTGCCTCCCCGGTCTGAGTATCTTCAGGAAGTGGGCCGAGAGTTGGTCATCCCTTGCGAAGCTGCTGGTGATCCCCCGCCAAACATAACATGGAGCAAGGTGCTCATAACATTGAGATTGTACCATCAAAATGTTTTTGTCCCACGTTTTGTGTTTTAACGGATGTTATTCTCCACCAGATCGGCTCTATTCCTCGTTCCCAATACTTTGTGTTGGCCAATGGCTCCCTCCTTCTGCAGCCTCTCAGTAAAGACCATCACGGGGGCTGGGAATGCTTAGCCTCTAATCTGGTAGCAACTGTCAGTGCGGGAACTACGGTAAAGGTGCTCGGTGAGTGGGTCTTCGTCAAAAGAAGTACAGTACCGTATGTTCCGAACTGTTAATCGCATTTTTTTTTACATAGTTTGGCTGTGCCTGCCAATTGCATGTTGATTTCTTTTTCATTGGGCATTTTTGGAGATGCAACTTATAGTCCAGAAAATAGACTCATTTGCAAGTATTTCTGTTACATCAACTGTTTCTCTGTGCTACCCAGGTACAAGTCCTCATGCCGTCTTTGCGGTATCTGTAAACACAGACATAAACCAAGCTAATGTCTCATGGGTTCCTGGATTTGATGGTGGATACACCCAGAAGTTCACTGTGTGGTAAATAACGTGGATGGTGTGCTTGTTGTCATTATTTAATGACTGCAAACACAGTGGTCGGTCAATTTTCCTCTTTTATTTTTTTTTATCAGGTTCAAACAAGCCTCCAGAGGTAAACATGAATGGGCATCTTTACCAGTTCCCACATCAAAGAACTACCTGTTGGTCACCAGTCTTCTGGTGGCGACAAGTTACCAGTTCAGCATCCTACCGCAGAATAAACTTGGCTCCGGACCTTTCAGTGAAATTGTTACTGCAAGAACGCAAGGTTTGTCAATGTTTGAGGTGTCTTGACATTTTTTGTCACCTTTGTATGGGCTTGTACTTTAACCTGATTTGTCATTCTAGCTATTCCAACAGAAGCCCCAACCGTCAGCACCACTTTAGTAACACTGGAGCCCCCCTTCATCCTGTGTGCCAACCGGACCACCCTGGGTGTTCTGCTCCAGTGGTCACCTCCAGAGGCGCCATCCTCCCCTCTGACAAATTATGTGCTGCAGGCTCGTCGAAATCAGGGCCAGTGGGTCATCCTGAGCAGCGACATCAGTGCCAATGAGAGCGAAGTCCTCGTTCAGGGTCTGCTTCGTGTAAGGCATTTTCTAGTGTTTCTTTCCTCTTGAACTCAAACGGTCTTTCGTCTCTTTCTTAAAAATGCAGCAGGGTTTAAAAGAATTGTTTTCCAAAGGTCATAAAATCTTCTGTCCCTCAGGACTCCAGTTATGATCTGAGATTGATGTCGCGGAGTAATCAAGTGCTCAGTGAACCAAGTGATTTTGTCAGTATATCCACCACAGGTAAATGACAGGAATTGAAATTGACTTGAGTGTGTAGGAATTGAAGATATACCAGTTGACCAATTGAATTCTGATTTGCCGGGTTTCAAGGGATGCTGATTTACCCTCTGAGCCCTGGTTTTCTGGAGCTTCTCCCTGCGCCTCTCCTGGCCGGCGTGATCGGCGGAGTGTGTTTCCTTTTCATGGCCATCGTGCTCTCATTTGTAACGGCTTGCTATATGAGAAATTGGAGAGCGCGTCGGCGCAGGAAGAGACAACTAGGTAAATAAAGCGTGATTGACACATGTAATACAAATGCTTTGACAACAATTATTATTGTTCTTTTGCAGATGTCCCATCCGCTTTCCACAAGGGTCCATCTTCAGGGTAAGTGTCCCGATTTAATGTCTCATTTGAAAATATTATCAATTGACTGAAAAAAAATTCCAGGAGTAGAAAGTAACATTGGAATTGCTGACTGCCTTGTTTGATTATATTCCATTTGTAAATTGATTTGTCTTTTTTCCCCCTCAGAGGTCGCTCGCCTCCCCCCAGTCCAGATAGCGTCTTGAAGCTAAAGCTGTGTCCACCCATTCCTTTCTTCCCGACGTCCACCTCACAGTACGATCGGTCTTCCTTCGATAAAGGCAGTCGAGGGGAATACCAAGATCAGCGCAAGCAACTTTTGGCTAACTCGTCTCCACCGCCGCATTACACACTCTTTGAGAGCCACTTGGGTTCTCAGGCTCCCTCTCCGACATCTTTGGAGTCCATTCACAGAGGCCCAGATGGACGTTTCATAATCCGACCTCTGATCGAGACTTCCAGTCCCTCCAATAATAAAAATCTCACAGACGTCTTGCTTAGCAATGGCGGCGCGAGCGGCTCAGGAAGCAATCGCACGTCATTTCGGGACTCCCCAAAGTCGAGTATCTTGAGTTCCGACAAGGATGGGAGAAAAGATTCCCCATTTGCAGTGGATGTGCTGGAACTTAACAAACCTCCTCCATCGCCCGGAAGAGTCCGAAGCCTTGCTCGGAACTTCTCGCGTCACGGCTGCTTTTATTCAGACGATGAACATGGCTCAGAGAACCTCCTGGAAAGAGCCAGCTTCTATTCTGACAACAGTGAGATCAAATACAGCGAATCTTTGAAGCAGAATCGCATGCCTGTTCGAACCGAAGACCTTTTCCCTATTCTGTCAAGGAGAACCTATTTCTTGGATAGAGAGGTAGACAGACCCCAGTCCTCGGCCTATCAACCAATGGCCAGTCACCTTACAGACGATAGCACGCTAATCACACAACTCGAGAGCGACCCGGAAAACGACGGCATCAAAAAATGCATCCAGCTAGCCAAAGAGAGGGAGCAAATGGAACGAGAGCTAGAACACTATAGGACAGATCGCAGAAACCAAGACGATGGGAAAGAGAGCCCTCGGCGTAGCATATCCCAGTCCAATGAAGAACCCGTGTGGAAGCTCCAAGATGTTACCCTTCGTCAAAAACCCAAGCCCTCAAGCTACACCAGTCGGGTTGCGGACTATCGAAGGGCATGCTACTTTGGTAGCACCAGTAGCCCTACAGATGGAGTTTCTTCATCCAACATCCAATGGGACATCAGCCCCGTTACAGGCGTAACAAACGTCGTTCCGGTCAAGAGCCACTGGGATGGCACATCTGGAGCATTACAGCAGCTTTCTCATCCATCTGCAGAAACTACAAACTCGTTTGCTGCGGATTCATCGCATACTCAGGTGACTCTGAACACCTCTCTCCCAATGACATCGATCGATGGGACATTCGAAAACCCCAATGTTTCATCTTTGGTGACATCGCCCAGAGCCAAGTCACTGAGTTCGCACAGAGATTCAGAGCTGTGTAGTAAGACCTTAACAGAAGGCCATGGGGGAAATAGGGTCGTTGGTGGCGCTCCATCTCGGTCCAGAAATTCATACGCTTATGGCACTCGAAATTGGGATTCTCCTTCTCGAACTCCTTTAGTCTTCAGTAAGCGGTCTGAAAGTCCTACTCTTACTGCCACAAGGGAGCCGGGAGCCTCAGGTACTGCAAGAAATGGACATGAAGTCAAATCAAATTGCAAAAACGGCAAATATCAAGGTGGCGATGAACGTCTCGGGTCTGGATCCGAAAGAGAGGGTGTTAGAGCACGCTCCAGAAGTGAAAAAGGTCTTTTCTCCAATAGCCCTAGCCCTGTGTCGCCACTAACCCTCGTAGAAGAGTCTGAAAGTGACCGGTCACAATTTTCTATCCTCAGAACGTCTGGGTCTTTCAAGACCAAACCACAAGCGTCGCCTTCTAAAATAACAATGCAGACCAGTGCAATTCTGGAATATCTGAGTCTTCCGGGTTTTATTGAGATGAGTGTAGATGAACCCGTGGAAGAAGCTGAAGTTACGGACAGCACCGGACAATGTTATGACCAAAAGCCGATTCAATCCATTGTAGCTAAGCCTGATGTGGTACCTAAGAACTGGGAAGTTCACGTACAGGAAATTGCGGAAACTGAAAAAAGTAGAGTTAAAGTTTGCTTTGAAAAATATGGATCTCCAGGCCAGGTTGAAGCAAAGGAAGCTCAACACCGAGTAAGGTTTCCGGACCACATTGGCCCAATGTCACCCGCCCCAGAAAAAACTAGTAAACAACTATACAATGAAAAAACACAGATACGAGCGGAAACAAAGAGCACTGAGTCCAGACTAAGTTCCAGACCGGCTCATACCCTTCTCAGTGCCGCTAAAGGCATGGTCGATATCATGTCGAAACATTCGCCGAGTTTTGCGGACAGTAGCGAGTCTTTATCTGAGCAACCCCAAAGGCAAAGTTCGCCCGGCAACAGAACCAATAAGATTGCCTCACGAATAAATCAAGCCCCAGTCCCGTTTCTGAGGAAATCCTTCAGTGTGGGCCCGTGTAGAACTCTATCAGGTATGGTACCCCCTCGACCTTTCCTCAAGAAATCCATCAGTTTCGGCTCCCCCAGGTGGGAGCACTTTGAGAGCCCCAGGCCGTACGTCACTGAGAAATGTTACTGGGATGAGTTCCCGAACCCAGACGATAGGATGAAGTCTTACAGTTTAGGTCGCGGCCCAGCTTCCTTTGTCAGACCTGGGCCTTCCTGGAGAGAGTACATCCCAGTCAGGCGCCCCCCCATGGGGAGCTTGGAACGGCCCCAATATCCACAAAGACCTGCTCCCTCTTACTTCACTCCTTCCATGTACCCACCCAGAGAAAGCTCGGGGTCCCCGATATCGGAACACTGTGATCCACGGCGCCACGCCGCCGTATTCTCCGATTCCTCCAGGTGGTCCCCTTCTTACCCAGAGACACTCAGATCCACTCAGTACAGGTACTTCCCCGTGCCCACGTCCATGCCTTTCCCCGGTCATCCCCCCTGGCCGAGACCCCGGCCAGAGAGCGTGAGGCCCGTGGACCCCGGGATGGGACCCCCGAGGTCTTACCTTCCCAGAGGCGTCAGCTGGCCTTCACCCTACGGCATGCCGGTCCCTCAGAGGGAGGGTGACGGTCACAGACGGGCAGAAAGGACGACGAGGAGGCCGTTGGAGGCGGAGAGTCGGGAGGTCCGAGAAGGAGGGAGGGCCAGCTATGCCAGTCAGAGCAGCGGCAGAGGCAGCGCCGGGTTGTTCCGCCAGTCGCTTTCCATCACCCCCACACTGCTCAGCTCCCCCGAGACCACCGAGGAGAGCGAGAGGCACAGAGGCGAGTGGGATCCAAGTCTGAGGCCATCCAAAAGGTGAAACATTACCTCAGCGGGGGAAAAATGGACGGCAAAGCGGACTTTTCTCACGGCGGAGGGAGGGTCTATTCTGGTTGCCAAAGTAACACTGTTTTTGTCTCATTCTCTTGGCTTTCATTCTGACTTTTTTTTTTGCTTTTGTGTATTCCAGTAGAAGGAACACATCCGTAGATGAGAGTTATGAGTGGGATTCGGCAGATGCGGAAGTCCTGGAGGCCTGGCGATTGGATCGCTCGCAAGCGGATTTTCCCACAGGCGGGGGGAGGAGGCTTGCGTGCGATCAACCCGCGGGCCTCCAGGACTTGAGAAACAAAGGTGATGTCACTTCTTTTATTTTGTTTTTTCAGACATATTGCATGCGCCATTTGTAAGTGCCAGCGAACGTGACGATGACGCCGCATGAGCTTGGCCCCCCTCATCCGCGCTGTGGTTGTCATAAGCTTTTCCCGTCATGTCCACCCATGCATTTCCTGTCCCCCGTGCCGTCTCCCAGGCCCGCCGTCTCCCTCGGCCCACCCACCCGGCGGGGCCCGCTACCGCCAACCTCTTAGCGAGGTGCGTTTCGACGCTCTCCGGGAGGAGTACCAAGAGTTCAGGCGGGGTCAGGTGTCCACCCGTTGCCGGCAACCCTACCTCGACCCCGGACCCGATTCGGACTCGGACACCGGCTCGGCATTGCTCTAAAAGTGGTCCGTCGCTTTGTGAATGTCGTCTCTTTCCTTGATTTCCCTTCGTTCCTCGCCTGCCTGTCACTCACTTCTTTTTAGTTTAGTCAAATTCCTGCTGCATGTTAATGGAATAGAAGAAAAAGTACATTTGGTTGTGATATTCATTGCCGCAATGCTTTGTTTCCACAGGTGCACCCGAAAAAGACAACAAGTAGCAGAAGGCGGTCTCCATTGAGGAGGAAAAAAATCTTTTTGAGCAGACTAAAAGAATCCAAAACTGAATTGGCGTCAAGTGGTTAGTACGCATTTGTCATCTAATGGCATTATCTTGTCTTTGTTTCACTGGACGAGGGAATATTTCATGTTAAAAAACTGTGTTTAGATTTTTTTTTTGACAATCAAACACAGATCAAATTGGATAGAAACATCACTATGAAGGGGTACTTTTTGGGCATTTTTTTTCTTAAAGAAAAACTAAGCTTATGACAATTATTTTGTTCCCAAAATGGCATTGTGTACTTTCCCAGCCTTTTCCTTACTGCTGACATTTTTATTCTCAAATCTAATATAATTAATATTTTTACCCTTTAGTTTTAAACACCTCAGGGCACCTGGTGATGTAAAAAAAATGTTTTTTCCCCCTTTTTTATTAGCCTAAATAAATCCCTTGATCACAGAATGTTTACCTGTTGAGGTATGCAAGTGTTGACTTGCGTTGAAGCAAAAACAAAACAAATTAAAAAAGATTTATAGTCAGACGAATGACATTTTGTAAGACAGGAAAATGTTGCAAGCCTTTTTCTGCTTTGGACTTTTGCTCACCTTTTATTGAAGTGAGTTCTAATATGCAAACATGTTTACAATTCACGTTATGTGAAGACAGCACTGTGAATGATTCAGGCTTTTATAAATTGCTCATTTTTATTCTCAACTGAGAAACAAAAAACGGATGATTAGAGTTATTATTTGAGTACTTGGAGAACTATTTCTACGAAAATAGCCCCAAATGAGAAGTTACATCTCGAGTCATGAATTTAGAAGGTTTTTGTACAAACTGAAAAGTTTTATATATTGTTTTGTTTTCATATGTTTGTAATGAATAAATTGCTTTATTAAAAAAAAAAAGTTCCTTTAACCCAGTCAGTCCCAGTGCCATTTTCACCCAAAACAACCTTTAAAGGTAAATTGATTACAGATAAAGACACTTTTATCCATCAATACTTATTAAATAATTGCAAATTGTTTTGTTAGCTTCCTTTCATTGCTTTCCCCCTGGTTGCACTCCTTCCAGATGTGTTTTCTTATTGAAGCATTTAACAAATTTCCATTTCAGCCAATCGGATCGTCTGAATCAAACCGGCAAATTGGACTGGCAAAGTTGTGTAGGATCACATTTGGTGGACATTCAACAAATCGCACAGAAACAAGTATTGTAGTTTTGTATTTGGACTTTTTTAATATATGAACAATATTTACAGCGTGATGTACGTATACAAGATTGAAATCAACGAATAAAAGTAGAAATGCGTGAAACGGAAAAGCGGACGAGCAACTAGAATCAACACACAAATCACAGTTCAAATCTTTTCCACGCAGGTGGCGACCAAGTTTTAAGATGGGCACAAAAAGTATCTCACATGGACAAGCAGACTATACTGGATTACTTACACCGTACAAATCAAGTTGGATTGAAACAAATGTCATGCATAGAGCGTGCCGGCTGGCGCTGACTCCAGCCACTGCAGCTTTCTGTTGAATGTCAATTTTCGAGCCCAACAAATTTCTTCACCTCCATCTTTAAATGGCCGACCTGTTTTCTTCCAACCCAATATAAAAATAGTTTCTCTCCAGCTGTCAACTCAAGCACAAAATATGACCGCAGACATCTAACAAACCAATAAATAAGGGCTTTTTTGTTTTTTGGTTTAAAAAAAAAAAAAGTTAACAACATTTTTCTCTGCACTTTTGCCACTTCAGCAATTCAAGCACACACATTTTGTCAAGACAATACGATAAAACACCGGCCGGAGCCAATCGACACGCAGTCGGTAAGAAGAATGGGCATCGCTAGGGCCGCTCCATTGGCGACGTCGTCTGCCGCGTTGACCCCTCGGCTTTAGGTGAAGAAGCAAGTCCTACAAGCCATTTACATGCAAATCAACATCATCTGGGAAAGTAAGAACCAATTCGCAGTTCTTATGCGCCAAAGCACTCGTCGGCCTTGGAGCGCTCACGAGCGTCTGACGCCTTCAACTATTGGGAGCATCGGCCCGTAGGCGGGCGACCGTCAAGGCGTGTACGCGGGCGGCGGCTGGAACTGGTTGCCTACGTCGTACTCGATGGGGAAGCTCTCGCTGCTGTCCTCCATCTCCGAGAGCAGCTCTAAAGCCTGCTCCTCTTCCTCCGTGGGGTAGTGGCGCAGTAGGTTGGCGGCCGTGGCCAAGATGGACGCCCCGCCGGCACCCGCCACTAAGTAGAAGCTAATGGCGAAGGTCACGTAGACTAGGGAGCCGTGGTACTTCTTGTGCTGTTGCTGGAGCGACAAGATGAGCTCCGAAGCCCAGTAGCAGAAGCCGATGACGGTGGCACACTGGAGAACTGTGAAGGAGCCGAAAGCATGAGGAAAAATCTGCCAAACTTTGCCATAGCACGGAGAGAAGCGTAATCTGACCTGTGAGGATGTGCGCAAAGGCGTATCTCCGCGTGATTTTAAGAGCGGGGTACTTGGGTCCAAATACGTCCAGGAGGAATGCAGTCAGGCTGCAGAAGATGCCCAAAAAGCAGAAGGCGGCGATCACTCGCAGCAGCAAAATCGTCTGTGAGTTCACACAGAAATCTGAAAGACAAAAGGCACGATATGATGAGTGGCTTCCCTCTGGATGTCCATGACATTTTGGTCCTCACCGTGCAAAAGTTTGGGGTCAACGTAGCCGAGGACGTCCGCTACTCCCAGCTCTTGTCTGGGGCAGGTGCCCCCGTGAACACGGAGCCAAGCCGGCTCGGCTAGGGCCGTGCACAGGGCGGTGATGGAAAGGGCGCCGGGAAGAGCCGAGACGAGGCTCCGCTCCGGCTGTTTGGGCAACGCCGTGCCTCCTCTCCTCCTCCGGCCTCCGGGAATGCTCGAGCCCGGTGGGGCATACATGCTCGTCCGGTAACTTCTAATCGCGATCTTTTCTCTTAACTTAAATTGGCGTCGTCGCGTCAAGAAGTCTTAGCGATCGCATATACACTTTCGACAAAAACAGAGTCAAATCGAGTGCGAATATTCCAGTTTTAGGAAAGAAAACATCGCCGACGAACAAGGAACAGATGGTCCTCAGGCCTTAACTTGGCGTATACGGATAGCTCAAAAGCTAACGTTAAATATCGTCGACAATTTGGCAAAATCAAAGTAAAACAATGGAAGAAAAAAGTACGGGTTTTTTGTTGGCGATCCAGTGAATGTCTTCGGGAAATGTTGCTTAATTCAATGAGGGGAAATGAAAGCAAAAAACAAACAAAACAAAGGGAGACAACGACGGCTTCCTGTAGGTTTAATGACTTCCTTGTTCACGACATTCTTCTTCGCCACGCTTTGAAGCACGTAGCGCTCACGCTGACCTCTATTGGCGAACGGTAAAAATTATGTTTCATTAAAATCTATCCATTGTGTCTCCCACAATGCATTGCGGCGATGCTTCCGTATGTGTAGGGTGTGCAACCGTCATTTGCGTTATAAAACACAACTTTTAAACATTTTGAGCATCAAAAGTCTCACAAGAGACTTTTCCGAATTTGTCATTCGTTAGGCAGGGGTGCCGTTTTAGTTTGAACAATGAAGGAGAATTTGACTTTGGTTCAGAGAGTGGAGGCGCATCCGGACTCTCGTTGTTGGTTCGTCGGTTGGAATCCAAACGGGTCTCTTCTGGCGTCGTGTGGAGGCGACAAGACCATCAGGATCTGGGGCCAGGAAGGTCAGTGTTTATCTTTTGCATCAGTATCGTCAGCCAGTTTCCTTTCTTGTGTGTGTCCTTCAATGAACACGTTCGGGTGTTGTGGGGTGCTTTGAGCAGGTGACACGTGGGTGTGCAAGAGCGTCCTGGAGGACGGTCACCAACGCACTGTCAGGAAGCTGGCCTGGTCTCCATGTGGAAATTATCTTGCCTCTGCCAGCTTTGATGCCACGACCAGCATCTGGAGGAAGAAAAATCAAGAATTTGAGGTCGGTGTTGATCTTTGCCATTGAAATGTTGGGTGTTTTCTCTCTTTATTTTGGACTAGAGAAATGATTATTGTTCTTTTAGAGCTTGACCGTGTTGGAGGGTCATGAGAACGAGGTGAAATGCGTGGCTTGGGCACCTTCGGGCAACCTGCTCGCGACCTGCAGCCGCGATAAGAGCGTTTGGATTTGGGAAGGTACGTCTTCTTTTTTTTTTTTTTTTTTAACCCGTTCTATTATGATGCTTGGAAATGCAGATCCCGGAAAAGTTTAGGTTCCAACTACTTGATTGAATGTACAGGGTGAGGGTGAGGGTTATCTCGCTACGAGTATTACAGTGATACCTTGATATACGATATACCATGTCGTTTTTTGACTAAAAAAAGCCTTACTATACTATGTCGTTTTTTGACAAAAAAAAGCCTTACTATATACTATGTCGTTTTTTGACAAAAAAAAAGCCTATGTCGTTTTTTGACAAAAAAGCCTTACTATACTATGTCGTTTTTTTAGCAAAAAAAGCCTTACTATACTATGTCGTTTTTTGACCAAAAAAAGCCTTACTATACTATGTCGTTTTTTCAGAGAAAAAGCCTTACTATACTATGTCGTTTTTTTAACAAAAAAGCCTTACTATACTATGTCGTTTTTTTTTTAGCAAAAAAAGTCTTACTATACTATGTCGTTTTTTGACCAAAAAAAGCCTTACTATACTATGTCGTTTTTTGACCAAAAAAGCCTTACTATACTATGTCGTTTTTTTTAGCAAAAAAAAGCCTTACTATACTATGTCGTTTTTGGCAAAAAAAAGCCTTACTATACTATGTCGTTTTTTGACAAAAAAAAAGCCTTACTATACTATGTCGTTTTTTGACAAAAAAAGTCTTACTATACTATGTCGTTTTTTGACCAAAAAAAAGCCTTACTATACTATGTCGTTTTTTGACCAAAAAAGCCTTACTATACTATGTCGTTTTTTTTTAGCAAAAAAAGCCTTACTATACTATGTCGTTTTTGGCAAAAAAAGCCTTACTATACTATGTCGTTTTTTGACAAAAAAAGCCTTAGTATACTATGTCGTTTTTTGACAAAAAAAGCCTTACTATACTATGTCGTTTTTTTAGCAAAAAAGCCTTACTATACTATGTCGTTTTTTGACCAAAAAAAGCCTTACTATACTATGTCGTTTTTTTTAACAAAAAAGCCTTACTATACTATGTCGTTTTTTTTAGCAAAAAAAGCCTTACTATACTATGTCGTTTTTTGACCCAAAAAAAGCCTTACTATACTATGTCGTTTTTTGACAAAAAAAGCCTTACTATACTATGTCGTTTTTTTTCGCAAAAAAAGCCTTACTATACTATGTCGTTTTTGGCAAAAAAAAAGCCTTACTATACTATGTCGTTTTTTGACAAAAAAAAGCCTTACTATATACTATGTCGTTTTTTGACAAAAAAAAGCCTATGTCGTTTTTTGACAAAAAAGCCTTACTATACTGTCGTTTTTTTAGCAAAAAAAGCCTTACTATACTATGTCGTTTTTTGACCAAAAAAAGCCTTACTATACTATGTCGTTTTTTCAGAGAAAAAGCCTTACTATACTATGTCGTTTTTTTAACAAAAAAGCCTTACTATACTATGTCGTTTTTTTTTTAGCAAAAAAAGTCTTACTATACTATGTCGTTTTTTGACCAAAAAAAGCCTTACTATACTATGTCGTTTTTTGACCAAAAAAGCCTTACTATACTATGTCGTTTTTTTTAGCAAAAAAAGCCTTACTATACTATGTCGTTTTTGGCAAAAAAAAAGCCTTACTATACTATGTCGTTTTTTGACAAAAAAAAGCCTTACTATACTATGTCGTTTTTTGACAAAAAAAGTCTTACTATACTATGTCGTTTTTTGACCAAAAAAAGCCTTACTATACTATGTCGTTTTTTTTAACAAAAAAGCCTTACTATACTATGTCGTTTTTTTTAGCAAAAAAAGCCTTACTATACTATGTCGTTTTTTGACCCAAAAAAAGCCTTACTATACTATGTCGTTTTTTGACAAAAAAAGCCTTACTATACTATGTCGTTTTTTTTCGCAAAAAAACCTTACTATACTATGTCGTTTTTGGCAAAAAAAAAGCCTTACTATACTATGTCGTTTTTTGACAAAAAAAAGCCTTACTATACTATGTCGTTTTTTGACAAAAAAAGCCTTACTATACTATGTCGTTTTTTAACAAAAAAAGCCTTACTATACTATGTCGTTTTTTGACAAAAAAAGCCTTACTATACTATGTCGTTTTTTTAACAAAAAAAGCCTTACTATACTATGTCGTTTTTTGACAAAAAAAAGCCTTACTATACAATGTCGTTTTTTGACAAAAAAAAGCCTCACTATACTATGTCGTTTTTTGACAAAAAAAGCCTTACTATACTGTGTCGTTTTTTAACAAAAAAAAGCCTTACTATACTATGTCGTTTTTTAACATAAAAAGCCTTACTATACTATGTCGTTTTTTTACCAAAAAAAGCCTTACTATACTATGTTGTTTTTGGCAAAAAAAAGCCTTACTATACTATGTCGTTTTTTTGACAAAAAAAGCCCTACTATACTATGTCGTTTTTTGACAAAAAAAAGCCTTACTATACTATGTCGTTTTTTGACAAAAAAAAAGCCTTACTATACTATGTCGTTTTTTTTAGCAAAAAAGCCTTACTATACTATGTCGTTTTTTGACCAAAAAAAGCCTTACTATACTATGTCGTTTTTTTGGCAAAAAAAGCCTTAGTATACTATGTCGTTTTTTTTAACAAAAAGCCTTACTATACTATGTCGTTTTTTAACAAAAAAAAGCCTTACTATACTATGTCGTTTTTTTAGCAAAAAAAGCCTTACTATACTATGTCGTTTTTTGACCAAAAAAAGCCTTACTATACTATGTCGTCTTTTTGGCAAAAAAAGCCTTACTATACTATGTCGTTTTTGACAAAAAAAGCCTTACTATACTATGTCGTTTTTGGCAAAAAAAAGCCTTACTATACTATGTCGTTTTTTGACAAAAAAAGCCTTACTATACTATGTCGTTTTTTGACAAAAAAAGCCTTACTATACTATGTCGTTTTTTAACAAAAAAAGCCTTACTATACTATGTCGTTTTTTAACAAAAAAAAGCCTTACTATACTATGTCGTTTTTTTACCAAAAAAAGCCTTACTATACTATGTCGTTTTTTGACAAAAAAAGCCTTACTATACTATGTCGTTTTTTGACAAAAAAAAGCCTTACTATACTATGTCGTTATTTGACAAAAAAAGCCTTACTATACTGTGTCATTTTTTAACAAAAAAAAGCCTTACTATACTATGTCGTTTTTTAACAAAAAAAAGCCTTACTATACTATGTCGTTTTTTAACAAAAAAAGCCTTACTATACTATGTCGTTTTTTTTAACCAAAAAGCCTTACTATACTATGTCGTTTTTTGACAAAAAAAAGCCTTACTATACTATGTCGTTTTTTGACAAAAAAAGCCTTACTATACTATGTCGTTTTTGGCAAAAAAAAGCCTTACTATACTATGTCGTTTTTTGACAAAAAAAAGCCTTACTATACTATGTCGTTTTTTGACAAAAAAAGCCTTACTATACTATGTCGTTTTTTAACAAAAAAGCCTTACTATACTATGTCGTTTTTTGACAAAAAAAAGCCTTACTATACTATGTCGTTTTTTGACAAAAAAAGCCTTACTATACTGTGTCGTTTTTTAACAAAAAAAAGCCTTACTATACTATGTCGTTTTTTAACATAAAAAGCCTTACTATACTATGTCGTTTTTTGACCAAAAAAAGCCTTACTATACTATGTTGTTTTTGGCAAAAAAAAAGCCTTACTATACTATGTCGTTTTTTTGACAAAAAAAGCCCTACTATACTATGTCGTTTTTTGACAAAAAAAAGCCTTACTATACTATGTCGTTTTTTGACAAAAAAAAGCCTTACTATACTATGTCTTTTTTTTTAGCAAAAAAGCCTTACTATACTATGTCGTTTTTTGACCAAAAAAAGCCTTACTATACTATGTCGTTTTTTTGGCAAAAAAAGCCTTACTATACTATGTCGTTTTTTTTAACAAAAAGCCTTACTATACTATGTCGTTTTTTAACAAAAAAAGCCTTACTATACTATGTCGTTTTTTTAGCAAAAAAAGCCTTACTATACTATGTCGTTTTTTGACCAAAAAAAGCCTTACCATACTATGTCGTCTTTTTGGCAAAAAAAGCCTTACTATACTATGTCGTTTTTGACAAAAAAAGCCTTACTATACTATGTCGTTTTTTTAGCAAAAAAAAGCCTTACTATACTATGTCGTTTTTGGCAAAAAAAAGCCTTACTATACTATGTCGTTTTTTGACAAAAAAAGCCTTACTATACTATGTCGTTTTTTGACAAAAAAAGCCTTACTATACTATGTCGTTTTTTAACAAAAAAAGCCTTACTATACTATGTCGTTTTTTAACAAAAAAAAGCCTTACTATACTATGTCGTTTTTTTACCAAAAAAAGCCTTACTATACTATGTCGTTTTTTGACAAAAAAAGCCTTACTATACTATGTCGTTTTTTGACAAAAAAAAGCCTTACTATACTATGTCGTTATTTGACAATAAAAGCCTTACTATACTGTGTCATTTTTTAACAAAAAAAAGCCTTACTATACTATGTCGTTTTTTAACAAAAAAAGCCTTACTATACTATGTCGTTTTTTAACAAAAAAAAGCCTTACTATACTATGTCGTTTTTTAACAAAAAAAGCCTTACTATACTATGTCGTTTTTTTTAACCAAAAAGCCTCACTATACTATGTCGTTTTTTGCAGAAAAAAGCCTTACTATACTATGTCGTTTTTTGACAAAAAAAGCCTTACTATACTATGTCGTTTTTTAGCAAAAAAAAGCCTTACTATACTATGTCGTTTTTTTAGCAAAAAAAGCCTTACTATACTATGTCGTTTTTGGCAAAAAAAAAGCCTTACTATACTATGTCGTTTTTTGACAAAAATAAGCCTTACTATACTTTGTCGTTTTTTGACAAAAAAAGCCTTACTATACTATGTCGTTTTTTAACAAAAAAAGCCTTACTATACTATGTCGTTTTTTAACAAAAAAAGCCTTACTATACTATGTCGTTTTTTTTACCAAAAAAAGCCTTACTATACTATGTCGTTTTTTGACAAAAAAAGCCTTACTATACTATGTCGTTTTTTGACAAAAAAAAGCCTTACTATACTATGTCGTTTTTTGACAAAAAAGCCTTACTATACTGTGTCGTTTTTTAACAAAAAAAAGCCTCACTATACTATGTCGTTTTTTAACAAAAAAAGCCTTACTATACTATGTCGTTTTTTGACCAAAAAAAAGCCTTACTATACTATGTCGTTTTTTGACAAAAAAAAGCCTTACTATACTATGTCATTTTTTAACAAAAAAAGCCTTACTATACTATGTCGTTTTTTAACAAAAAAAAGCCTTACTATACTATGTCGTTTTTTGACAAAAATAAGCCTTACTATACTTTGTCGTTTTTTGACAAAAAAAGCCTTACTATACTATGTCGTTTTTTAACAAAAAAAGCCTTACTATACTATGTCGTTTTTTAACAAAAAAAGCCTTACTATACTATGTCGTTTTTTTTACCAAAAAAAGCCTTACTATACTATGTCGTTTTTTGACAAAAAAAGCCTTACTATACTATGTCGTTTTTTGACAAAAAAAAGCCTTACTATACTATGTCGTTTTTTGACAAAAAAGCCTTACTATACTGTGTCGTTTTTTAACAAAAAAAAGCCTCACTATACTATGTCGTTTTTTAACAAAAAAAGCCTTACTATACTATGTCGTTTTTTAACAAAAAAAGCCTTACTATACTATGTCGTTTTTTTGACAAAAAAAGCCTTACTATACTATGTCATTTTTTAACAAAAAAAGCCTCACTATACTATGTCGTTTTTTAACAAAAAAAAGCCTTACTATACTATGTCGTTTTTTTTAGCAAAAAAAGCCTTACTATACTATGTCGTTTTTTGACAAAAAAAGCCTTACTATACTATGTCGTTTTTTGACAAAAAAAAAGCCTTACTATACTATGTCGTTTTTTTTAGCAAAAAAAGCCTTACTATACTATGTCGTTTTTTGACCAAAAAAAGCCTTACTATACTATGTCGTTTTTTTGGCAAAAAAAGCCTTTCTATACTATGTCGTTTTTTGACAAAAAAAGCCTTACTATACTATGTCGTTTTTTTTAGCAAAAAAAGCCTTACTATACTATGTCGTTTTTTGACCAAAAAAAGCCTTACTATACTATGTCGTTTTTTTGGCAAAAAAAGCCTTACTATACTATGTCGTTTTTTGACAAAAAAAGCCTTACTATACTATGTCGTTTTTTTGGCAAAAAAAGCCTTACTATACTATGTCGTTTTTTGACAAAAAAAAGCCTTACTATACTATGTCGTTTTTTTTTAGCAAAAAAAGCCTTACTATACTATGTCGTTTTTTGACCAAAAAAAGCCTTACTATACTATGTCGTTTTTTTGGCAAAAAAAGCCTTACTATACTATGTCGTTTTTTGACAAAAAAAGCCTTTCTATACTATGTCGTTTTTTGACAAAAAAAGCCTTACTATACTATGTCGTTTTTTTAACAAAAAAGCCTTACTATACTATGTCGTTTTTTGACAAAAAAAAAGCCTTACTATACTATGTCGTTTTTTAACAAAAGAAGCCTTACTATACTATGTCGTTTTTTTAACAAAAAAAGCCTTACTATACTATGTCGTTTTTTACAAAAAAAAGCCTTACTATACTATGTCGTTTTTTAACAAAAAAAGCCTTACTATACTATGTCGTTTTTTGACCAAAAAAAGCCTTACTATACTGTCGTTTATGGCAAAAAAAAAGCCTTACTATACTATGTCGTTTTTTGACAAAAAAAAGCCTTACTATACTATGTCGTTTTTTGACAAAAAAGCATTACTCTACTATGTCGTTTTTTGACAAAAAAAGCCTTACTATACTATGTCGTTTTTTTAACAAAAAAAGCCTTACTATACTATGTCGTTTTTTTTAACAAAAAGCCTTACTATACTATGTCGTTTTTTGACAAAAAAAGCCTTACTATACTATGTCGTTTTTTTTAGCAAAAAAAGCCTTACTATACTATGTCGTTTTTTGACCAAAAAAAGCCTTACTATACTATGTCGTTTTTTTGGCAAAAAAAGCCTTACTATACTATGTCGTTTTTTTAACAAAAAGCCTTACTATACTATGTCGTTTTTTAACAAAAAAAGCCTTACTATACTATGTCGTTTTTTTAGCAAAAAAAGCCTTACTATACTATGTCGTTTTTTGACCAAAAAAAGCCTTACTATACTATGTCGTCTTTTTGGCAAAAAAAGCCTTACTATACTATGTCGTTTTTGACAAAAAAAGCCTTACTATACTATGTCGTTTTTTTAGCAAAAAAAAGCCTTACTATACTATGTCGTTTTTGGCAAAAAAAAGCCTTACTATACTATGTCGTTTTTTGACAAAAAAAGCCTTACTATACTATGTCGTTTTTTAACAAAAAAAGCCTTACTATACTATGTCGTTTTTTGACAAAAAAAGCCTTACTATACTATGTCGTTTTTTTAACAAAAAAAGCCTTACTATACTATGTCGTTTTTTGACAAAAAAAGCCTTACTATACTATGTCGTTTTTTGACAAAAAAAGCCTTACTATACTATGTCGTTTTTTGACAAAAAAAGCCTTACTATACTGTGTCGTTTTTTAACAAAAAAAAGCCTTACTATACTATGTCGTTTTTTAACATAAAAAGCCTTACTATACTATGTCGTTTTTTGACCAAAAAAAGCCTTACTATACTATGTTGTTTTTGGCAAAAAAAAGCCTTACTATACTATGTCGTTTTTTTGACAAAAAAAAGCCCTACTATACTATGTCGTTTTTTGGCAAAAAAAAGCCTTACTATACTATGTCGTTTTTTGACAAAAAAAGCCTTACTATACTATGTCGTTTTTTTGGCAAAAAAAGCCTTACTATACTATGTCGTTTTTTTAACAAAAAAGCCTTACTATACTATGTCGTTTTTTGACAAAAAAAAGCCTTACTATACTATGTCGTTTTTTAACAAAAGAAGCCTTACTATACTATGTCGTTTTTTTTAACAAAAAAAGCCTTACTATACTATGTCGTTTTTTGACAAAAAAAAAGCCTTACTATACTATGTCGTTTTTTAACAAAAAAAGCCTTACTATACTATGTCGTTTTTTGACCAAAAAAAGCCTTACTATACTATGTCGTTTATGGCAAAAAAAAAGCCTTACTATACTATGTCGTTTTTTGACAAAAAAGCATTACTCTACTATGTCGTTTTTTGACAAAAAAAGCCTTACTATACTATGTCGTTTTTTTAACAAAAAAAGCCTTACTATACTGTCGTTTTTTGACAAAAAAAGCCTTACTATACTATGTCGTTTTTTGACAAAAAAAAGCCTTACTATACTATGTCGTTTTTTTAACAAAAAAGCCTTACTATACTATGTCGTTTTTTGACAAAAAAAAGCCTTACTATACTATGTCGTTTTTTAACAAAAGAAGCCTTACTATACTATGTCGTTTTTTTTTAACAAAAAAAGCCTTACTATACTATGTCGTTTTTTGACAAAAAAAAAGCCTTACTATACTATGTCGTTTTTTAACAAAAAAAGCCTTACTATACTATGTCGTTTTTTGACCAAAAAAAGCCTTACTATACTATGTCGTTTATGGCAAAAAAAAGCCTTACTATACTATGTCGTTTTTTGACAAAAAAAAAGCCTTACTATACTATGTCGTTTTTTGACAAAAAAGCATTACTCTACTATGTCGTTTTTTGACAAAAAAAGCCTTACTATACTATGTCGTTTTTTTAACAAAAAAAGCCTTACTATACTATGTCGTTTTTTTAACAAAAAAGCCTTACTATACTATGTCATTTTTTAACAAAAAAAGCCTTACTATACTATGTCGTTTTTTGACAAAAAAAGCCTTACTATACTATGTCGTTTTTTAACAAAAAAAGCCTTACTATACTATGTCGTTTTTTGACAAAAAAAGCCTTACTATACTATGTCGTTTTTTTAACAAAAAAAGCCTTACTATACTATGTCGTTTTTTGACAAAAAAAGCCTTACTATACTATGTCGTTTTTTGACAAAAAAAGCCTTACTATACTATGTCGTTTTTTGACAAAAAAAGCCTTACTATACTGTGTCGTTTTTTAACAAAAAAAAGCCTTACTATACTATGTCGTTTTTTAACATAAAAAGCCTTACTATACTATGTCGTTTTTTGACCAAAAAAAGCCTTACTATACTATGTTGTTTTTGGCAAAAAAAAGCCTTACTATACTATGTCGTTTTTTTGACAAAAAAAAGCCCTACTATACTATGTCGTTTTTTGGCAAAAAAAAGCCTTACTATACTATGTCGTTTTTTGACAAAAAAAGCCTTACTATACTATGTCGTTTTTTTGGCAAAAAAAGCCTTACTATACTATGTCGTTTTTTTAACAAAAAAGCCTTACTATACTATGTCGTTTTTTGACAAAAAAAAGCCTTACTATACTATGTCGTTTTTTAACAAAAGAAGCCTTACTATACTATGTCGTTTTTTTTAACAAAAAAAGCCTTACTATACTATGTCGTTTTTTGACAAAAAAAAAGCCTTACTATACTATGTCGTTTTTTAACAAAAAAAGCCTTACTATACTATGTCGTTTTTTGACCAAAAAAAGCCTTACTATACTATGTCGTTTATGGCAAAAAAAAAGCCTTACTATACTATGTCGTTTTTTGACAAAAAAGCATTACTCTACTATGTCGTTTTTTGACAAAAAAAGCCTTACTATACTATGTCGTTTTTTTAACAAAAAAAGCCTTACTATACTGTCGTTTTTTGACAAAAAAAGCCTTACTATACTATGTCGTTTTTTGACAAAAAAAAGCCTTACTATACTATGTCGTTTTTTTAACAAAAAAGCCTTACTATACTATGTCGTTTTTTGACAAAAAAAAGCCTTACTATACTATGTCGTTTTTTAACAAAAGAAGCCTTACTATACTATGTCGTTTTTTTTTAACAAAAAAAGCCTTACTATACTATGTCGTTTTTTGACAAAAAAAAAGCCTTACTATACTATGTCGTTTTTTAACAAAAAAAGCCTTACTATACTATGTCGTTTTTTGACCAAAAAAAGCCTTACTATACTATGTCGTTTATGGCAAAAAAAAGCCTTACTATACTATGTCGTTTTTTGACAAAAAAAAAGCCTTACTATACTATGTCGTTTTTTGACAAAAAAGCATTACTCTACTATGTCGTTTTTTGACAAAAAAAGCCTTACTATACTATGTCGTTTTTTTAACAAAAAAAGCCTTACTATACTATGTCGTTTTTTTAACAAAAAAGCCTTACTATACTATGTCATTTTTTAACAAAAAAAGCCTTACTATACTATGTCGTTTTTTAACAAAAAAAAGCCTTACTATACTATGTCGTTTTTTAACAAAAAAAAGCCTTACTATACTATGTCGTTTTTTTAACAAAAAAAGCCTTACTATACTATGTCGTTTTGTCATTTGTATAATATATGCTTGTCACATGCTAATGTGTCAAAATGATTGGTCTCCAAAACCCTAACCCTCAAACTTTTTGGAACACCATGTAATCTTATCATTTGTGCTTCACAGTTGATGAAGAGGACGATTACGAGTGCGTTACGGTATTGAACTCCCACACGCAGGATGTCAAACATGTTGCGTGGCATCCAACGCAAGAAGTGAGTCTCGGCATGTCAAAGATTTGATTCATTTTTTTGATTTTCTAACATTTTTATTTTTGAATGAAGCTTTTGGCTTCGGCGAGCTACGACAACAACATCTGCATTTACAAAGAAGTGGACGACGACTGGGAGTGTCAGGCCACGTTGAAGGGCCACGCGTCCACCGTGTGGAATCTGTCCTTCAGCGCCACTGGCGAGAGGCTGGCTTCATGTAGCGATGATCGTGCCGTTAAGATTTGGAAGGAGTACCCTGCCGAAAGCGGTCAAGGTGAGTTCACTTTGGCAAAAAAATACAAGTTCCTCTGTTCTGGGTAATGAGTGCGCCATTGTGTTGTGAGCAGGCGACAAGTCGTGGAAATGCGTGTGTACGCTGTCTGGCTATCACGATCGCACAATATACGACATTGACTGGTAAGATTTAAATACTTTGGATTTCACTTTTTTTGTCATTTTCATGCCACATACATCTTAAATAACTGTACACGTCTCTCGGTCTCCAGGTGTCGTCTGACCGGCGCTCTGGCGTCCGCCAGCGGGGACAACGCCGTCCGAGTGTTTAGGGAGGATGCGTCGTCCGACCCTGACCAACCGTCGTTCTCCTTGGCGGCGCACGTGCCCAACGCTCACGGCCAGGATGTCAACTGCGTGACGTGGAATCCAAAAGAAACCGGACTGCTAGCTTCTTGTAGCGATGACGGCGACATCGCCATTTGGAAGTTTCACGAGCAAGACTGAATGTGAGTGATGTTTTTGCACCGACTACTTGTACTTTATCTAATGAAGTCAATGTTAATGACAACACAATTACAAGGCTTTTCCTTATTGCAAAAACTCAGAATTTTTTATTAAAATGTTCACTGCTCAACAATAACAACTTTAACGTGCAGTGGCAAAAATAGACAATTGACTGCTTGACTAAAAGTGCCCACAGGAATTACAAATGACTGTGGCTGTTGCTAAACAAAAAATATTCAATGATGTTCTGGAGCTGACCTTAAACAATGAAAGAACAAGTACTTCAAAGTAAATGGGAAGAAAATGTTGGGATAAATATTTACAGAAATCGACTTCTCAAATTAATCCGAGTCGCTATCCGCATCGCTGTCGGCCTCTTTGACGTCGGTGCTGAACTTGTACTCCTGGTCGCAACCCATGTAGGCATCGCTCATGAAGTACAGCGTGTAGTTGTGAACGCCCATCGCCGGTGCCACAAAATCCAGTTTGACCTGTGGGAGATGGAACATGAATTGCACTTAAGTTTTTCAGACAACCACCAAAAGGCAGAGTGCGCAGACCACCCACCTTTGCTTTCTGTTGAAGCGTCAGTCGCTTGATGGAGATGAGGCTGTTAGATTTGGGGTCTCCAATCACAACCCACCAGCCCTCTTCACGATTCTGAGAAGCATTAGATGAAAATACTTAGATGTTAATCTACTCAGATTTAACACGCTCTGTCGGAAAGCTATCATCACCTATGTGTTATTTTTAAAATGTTATCCTCCTTACAGGACATTTTCCTTTCTTTCATAAAAGAACATTGAAGAAACAATACCTGAGGGAACATGGGAGCAATGACAGGCCCAGTGACTTCCTCCTCTCGTTCCAGTTGGACCTGAACAAGAACTGGATTGCCACTGAGGGGAAAAAAATTAAAAAATAAAAATCTTGAAGCTAATGCACAACATGGTGTCATCGCTCACGCAAGTGAACAAGGTCACCCACCTCTTGATGTTGTCCTTATCAGCCACTTCGTAGGAAAGCTCGATGTTGGGATAACGATTGCAGAAGCGAGCCACATCGGCTATCTGAGCGTCGGACAGCTGCAGCAAAGCGCTTCTTTCCTCGTCCTCCATCTCCATGATGTCGAAGATGCTCTCCACGCCCTGATTCAAAAGTGGCGGCTCGTTACTCGACGGTCAGGACATTGGACGGCGGCGTGAGGAAACGGGCGATTTACCTTGTCCGTGCAGCGCTTGATGTGCTCGGAGGTGAAGAACGGGAGCTGTTTGAGGTAGGAATCCTTGGACCACATGGCCTGCGTGACCATCTGGGCCAACTCCATGGCTGCCAGAGCGGGGCTCAGCCAACCATTACTGGACAGCACGTCCACACAGGCCTGGATCAAACGCACCGCCTGACAAGAACAGCGAGGCGGTCACTCTCCGGCTTGGACGGACGGACAAACGCACGCCACGTGTCAGGACTCACTTTGCTCAGGATCTCCTCAGTGTCCGACTGCAGCTCGGCGCTCAGCTGCATCCTGGAGAGGTGGGCCTGGAGCAGCAAGTTGGTCTTCACGTGGGGGTCATTGAACTTGGGGTTGTTCAGTTTGTGAGGCACCTTTTGTGCTAGCTGCAGGAGAAACACAATAAAATCAGACATACTTCCAGAGACCTTCGAACGTGCTATATTTCCCTGTTTAACACAACTTACCTGTCGAAGGAGCGCTTCCTCGTGATGTCTGATGGGAATGTTTTTATACTCTGCAGCGTTCGAGATGATCTCAATCAGGCCGCGGATCTTTGTCTTGGCGTTGAGGGACATACTGAACAGCTCTGCACAGCGGAAAGAAAACACTTAGTAGTGGTCAGCCAACAAAATAGAAGCAACAAATATCCAATGTGGACATTTATAAAATCGCCAACATTTTCACTATGAAACATTCTTCCTCCATCTTCACCACAATCCAATAAAAAAAAAAAGTACAAACCGATAGTGGTGTAGTTGATGTAATAGTAGGCAGCAATCATGCCCAAGTTGAGCGGCGCCACATCCATCTCGTCCTCGATGCTAATGCACTTGGACTGCTCCAGGTCGTGCAACGTGTTCTCCACCAGCTCAGACAGGTGATCGGACAAGTGGCGATGTGACATGCCTGGCGCAGGGACATGTCGGCGTTGGACATTTTATGTTGTCAAATTTTCTAGTCTGCTTGAGCTCAAGCTCAATTCAATAATGCCACCTTTAATTAGCCTTGAAAAGTGTATTCACCTTGAAGATTGTAGTAGTTGGGGTTCTGGGTCATGCGACGGTACAAGAATGTCCAAGTCAGATAGTCCACGGCGTCCTGCTTGTTTTCTACCGTTTTGGTGACAATCTCAGCGTTGAAGTGGTCGTGGAGACAATGGTCCAAGTGGGACTCCACGGGCAGAGGCTCGTACAAGAACTTTTTGAAGAAGTCCTATCGCCACAGGAAGAAATCACGTTGATTTGTCATCATTTACGACACTTAATGTTAAAGAAGAAAAAAACAAACCTTCTTGGAACCCTGACACATGATCACACAGCGTCCTTCGTCGTCAAGAATGGGCCTGTTGGCTTTGCCGACCATCTGGAGGACGTCGTAGATGGGATAGTCCACATAGCTGTGCCCAGGGTGAACAACACAATGACATAAACCGACAAATATTTTACAGCGTCGTTGTGTCCCATACGTCCGTGATTTTTCTCCATCTTTACTTACGCGTGTATGATGCCATTGTAGTACTGCGTGTCCATGACAATGACCAGATGCGCCGAGATGTCGACCCCCCAGCAGAGGGAGCGAGACGCCACCACCACCTGGACGGCACCTGGGGAAAAAAAGATCGGGGACCAGTCAGAAACCGTTCACTCTCATCTCCGTGTCTTGGCTCGTACCAGAATTGAAGAGACGCTCCACGATTTTCCGCTCGCCGGCAGACAGGCCCTCGTGGAGGTAGCCCACACCGTTGGCCAGGGTCTCTTTCAGGGTGGCGTCGTTTATCTTATCCAGGAAGGGAGCCAGATCTTTTTCCGTGCAATGGAGGAACCTAAAGAAGACAGTTGAGTGAGGTCTCCCGACCGATTGGTAGTGGCAAAAACGGGACGGAAACCCACCTCTGAGGGACCACGTCGGCGGCACAGAAAGTGAGGATGTCGATGGCCGTGAGGCGGGTCTGCCTGCGGGACGGCACGAACACCACGGCCGGCTTGGAGGGCGAGTGCTTCATGATGGCGTGGTACACGGGCTTGGCCATGGAGAGCAGGCGAGTCTGAGTGTGGCTCACGTTGAAGCCCTGAAAAGGCAAGGGGTGGAGGTCAGACCACGTCGCGACGCAAGGCCGCACTTTCCCATACCTGGATGTGCAGCTCCAGGGGCACGGGTCGAACGTTGGGGTGGAAGTTGAAGGTGGCCGTGGTGCTGCAACCCAGCCAGTGGGCCACGTCTTTGGCGTTGGACAGCGACGAGCTGAGCGCCACGATGCGGATGGGCCGCTCGATCTGAGACGAGATGTATCGCATCCTCGAGCAGATGACCTCCAGCACCGGCTGGGGGAGGGAGCAGACGTTATGACGCGTTACCGCGGAGACGTTTCTCTCTATACGTGACCCGATGACTTACCCCATTTTCTCCTCCAATGAGGTGTGTTTCATCCACGATGAAAAGACTGACGTTTTGGACATTCTTCCTCTGCTTCCAGCGGCGGGACAAGATGTCCCATTTATCAGGGGTGCTGACAATAATGTCTCCCTTTCCCAGCAGTTTCAAATCAGTGCTGGTTTCTCCTGTGAGCAGCACCACCTTCTTGTTTAGGTAGTCTTGGAACTTTTGGTGCCAGTCCACAAACACCTAACGGTATGAGATAACATGAGATAAGATGAGAATGCCCATTTTGTCATTGATGATCTGACCGCAAAGGGAAATCCCACCTGTTCAGCCAGCGCTTCTATGGGGGTGATGTAGACACAGCGACCTTCCGCGTTGTGCAGTAGCATCCTCAGGATGGCAAACTCGGCACAGATGGTTTTCCCGCTGCCCGTGGGCGCTCCGACAAACACGTTGTCGTCGCTGTTGTACAAGGCATTGAAAACTGGACGGATGCAGAAGAAACCATTACATTTACCACTGGTCTAAACCCCCCCAAAAATGTGTTGGTCGTCCCTTATTCTTTTACCTTGAGTTTGAATCGGGTTAAAGAAGGGAAACTTATTTTGGTAGAGGGCCTCAAAGGCAGAGTTCCTGAGAGCGGTGACGGGGAGGGGCTGCAGGTCCAGCAACTCGGTGGGCGGGGGGTACTTCTCGGGGAGGATCAGGTGCCGGAACGACACTGGAAGCTGAGTTTCGCAGGCTGGGGCGATAATACGAAAAAAAGAATGAAACATTTGAAATTAAAAAAGGGGGGGGGGGCGAGTCTTTCGTTCGACGTACACAGCCAGCGGTCGGAAACCACGCGGATGAAGTACTGAGGAGGGAGGGGCTCAAACACCGGCACAAAGAAAGTCACCAGGTGCTCGTCTTGGGCGTACTTGGCTTTGAGCAGGAAGTACTCGTGGTGGAGGATGACCTCGCTGTCCACGTCCTCCACCAGGATCCAGAAAGCTTCGGATGAACCGTGGATCTGAAACGAGGCGCGCGGAGGTTATGGGAGAAGTGCACGTGTGCAGTCCCAAACGTTATTGATGCCGTGCAAAGTATCACCTTATCGTCCCACTGGAAATCTGGGGTGATGGTGAGCTCCACTTTGAGGGTAGAGCGGGTAATGGGCTGAAGGTGAACGGCCAGGTCCAATTTGGGGAACTGGTGGACATACTTGTGGATGGTCTTGCCCATTTTGGGCATTCGGATCAGCTCGCCTAGAAAGAAAAAGCCACTTTACTGCCAGTCCGCGGGCGGGATTTCAACAACGGGGAACTCACCGATCTCATTGTGGTTGAGGTCATAGAGTCGCTCAAAAGGGAAGTTTTTCTTCTCAATCTTCTTGATCACTTCTTCTGGCAACTTCTTAAACTGGCGCAGTGGGGACATTGACTGCCACCTGAAAAGAAAATTAGCATACAGTTCAAGATCTGGCTTTTTTGTAAAGCAATTCGAAAACGACAACAAAAAACAGCCCGTCCAAATTTCATGGCAGACTTACATTCTCTTGTCAATCATCTTGCACAGATTCATGGTTTTGTCTGATAGCTGAGCCCAGCCTCTGCTCAAAACAATCTCAAAAATGGCTCGCATTAGCCTTCCAGCACTCTGCAAAGGAAATTCAACATTTAAAAATGCAGGGTTGCATTGTGTGTTGTGAACAATTTGTATGGAGATAAATGTACAATTCATTTTGACTGGGAGAGCCAGGCCAAGCAAAATGGAGACATTCATCACCCTAAATGTCAGCTAATGAGTTCAATAAATATGTGATAACACATACCTGGGTTACATAAACCATATCTGCCATGAGGGCAAAGCCTTCCAGTTTGAGCTGAGAGATGAATGCCTGGAGCAGCACGTTGATCTGTGGGGGAACAAAGGGGGGCAATCATTCAATTGAATGGCACAGAAAATGAACATTCAGGGCTAGCTAACTAGCTAGCTGAAAGTTACCTTGGCACTGGGCTCCTCGATGCTTTCTTTCACTGGAATGGGAACCCTCTCCAGCAGTTTCTGGAGTTCCAACTTCTCTTCCTAAAACAAATGGCCAAATTTGTAAGGATTATTCGGTTAAGAGCAGACAACACTTCAGGGTCCGCCCTACCTCTCTCACGGTGATGTTCCTGAACTCAGAAGAAAGGGAAAAGACGCGGAAGAGCTCAATCTCACTCAGGGTCGGTTTGAGCAGCTGGTTGTACGTTTGAACCGAGTCGTGTGTAATGTAGAAATGACTGGCGATGCGGCCTAAGTCGGTCACCTTTGGAGAGACCGCCAGCTAAGTTGAACTGCTGCCATTTGGAAAAATGCTTTGTGGAAACAAAATGCATACCTGGAAACTGCCCGACCTCTTGTCATATTTGACAAGGCTGTTCTTATCCAGTACGTTGGCGGCCGTGTGCACCAGATCCGTCCGCCGACAGTCCAGCAGCGGGTCTGATGAACGGTCATCGTGGGAGACCCCATACAGCGTTGGGTTGCGAAGCATGCGCACGTACAGGTAGGTGTAACCCAGCCAGTTTACAGCATCCTGAAATCAAGTCAAAACCCAGAAAAACGTCACCGATTGTTTTCACGCTTAAAGCAGAAAGGCCGCCACCGTTTGTGAATTGACCTTCACGTTCTGGACATTTCCCAGGACAATCTCGGCGTTGAGCATGTCGGGAAGCTTGCCGACCATTTGGCTCTCGATGGGCAACTGCTGGTTGAGCAGGGACAGGTAATACTGCAACTCTCCGTGGGACGTGATCAGGATTCCTTCTCCCTTGGTGTCGTACTGCGGACGACCGGCTCGACCCAGCATCTGTAATATTCACCTCGTATTGGCAAACGTCCTCATGGCAATCGAACCGTCCATTCCGTGTGGTCTCGACACTCACCTGCAAGATGTCCAGGGCACCCAACTCGGTCCACCTGCCTTTCTCTGGGCTGTACACCTGCGTACCTTTGATGATGACCGTGTGTGCCGGCAAGTTGACGCCCCAAGCCAGAGTGGCCGTGGACACCAGGACCTGAATGTGGCGATCGGCAAACAGATCTTCCACCAGCGTACGGTCCACTCTGGTCATTCCGGCGTGATGGATGGCAAAGCCGTAAGGGAGCAAGTCCTTCAGCTCCAGGTTCTGTGAAAGGTGAAAATCAGATGTCAAAATTTTTCCACAAAAAAAAAGTTATTTTCTTTTTCTACTTTACCTTGCATTGTTCTGCCTCAGTGCGCAAAACTTCGGTGGAGGCGGAGCCCTCTCGAAGGAAAAGACCGAGAGTGTCCTTCTCCAAACACATGTCTCTGATGGCCCTGGCTGTCTTTCCTGTTTCTTTCCTGGAGTGAACAAATACGAGTACCTGCCAGAAACAAATACAAATTAGTAGCCTGTACAAACCCCAATAGGCGATGTATGCCAGATACATCGCCATGCTTTGTATTCCAATAGGTACCTCGATAGCCCGTTAATGTATAAAACAATAAACTCCAACCTGGTTCTTCCCAGCATGCTCCATTATCTTCTCATAGACAATTTCATTCATGATCTGGAATCGTTTAATAGCTTTCTTCTCCGTGATGCCAACATAAGTCTGTTCCAAAGGAACTGGTCGGAAACTGTAGAGGTACCGAAACGCGTCATTATTCAGTCTTTTTGAGCAACCCAACTAATCTCTAGGGTTCACGGGGTATACCTGTTATCAAAGTAGAAGAGCCCCTTGGCGGCATCGACGCGCAAGCAGGTGGCCACGTCCTCGTAGTTGGGTAGCGTGGCGCTGAGTCCCAGCAGACGCACGTCTTCCTGAGTCAGCTCCACGTTGCGGATGGTTCGAGCCACCAGGGACTCCAACACGGGCCCACGGTCGTCGTGCAGCAAGTGGATTTCATCCTGTGCAAGCGTTCACATTTCTTATTTGAAACTATGCTCACCTTCTATAACAACAGTCTTTTTTTTTTTAAGTATGGCTGGCACCTACAATGATAATGAGGCGCACTAGTTGAGTATAAGTCCGCTCTCCGCCTTTACGAGTGATGATGTCCCATTTTTCAGGGGTGCAGACAATAATTTGAGTGGCATTAATCTCCTCTTTGCATAGTTGATGATCTCCTGTCAACTCCGACACCGTGATTCCATAGCTTGCCAATCGCTAGAAGGAAAAAAAGGGAAAATATAAAGTTTTATTCTTTTAATGAAGTTAATTTCAAAGGATCTCTTTCTGCATCAATGGCAACCAAAGAGTAAAATGCTTTTGAGACAAACTTACCTTACTAAAGCTTCCCACCATCTCCTGTACCAAAGAACGCATGGGTGCAATGTAGATGATTTTGAAGTCATCCACATTAATGGTTCCGTCCAAGTTGATGTGTTTTCCGATTTCTCGGAGCATCGCCATCAGAGCCACGTTTGTTTTACCGGCTCCCTGCACAAACACGCCATATGAAATGTTTAGAGAAATAATATAATAGCTGCAGAGGCAACTCCAATGTCAACCTACCGTTGGCGCGCACACAAGCAGGTTCTCATCAGTCTCGATGGCGGTTTTAAACAATTTGCTCTGGATACGGTTCAAGGTTTTATAGCCTTCAAATCCAGCTTGTGCATACTTGGGCAGCTTATCAATGGTAACAAGAACCTAGCAGTGCAATAATGAGAAAAAGCAATGATGACACAAATCCTACTGGCATGCATTTCTAACTACAGATCTGCTTCCAAAATACTAACCTCATCATCACCAAACGGCTTGGGTTTGAGTGCGGGAACGTGCACTTCTTCATAACCTTTTCTTTGCTTGCGAAAGGATCCATCTGGCAGCTGACAGCGCTTGTTGGCCATAAAATGGCTTCCCTGTGTGAAGGTTAGGTCTTCCAGATCCAAAAGTTGGCGCGGGGTAACAGTCTCTCCATGGCCTGTGTCCATTGCTTCCATGTCATCCACCCGCGATTTTCGGACTCTCTCCCTGCGAGACCGCTCCTCCTAAAAAAACAAAAATGCGTCCAGATGCGATGCAAAAATATAAAAAAGATACACGTGAAGATGCGCGCCTTACTTACCCGAATTATGTCCTCTTTCTCTGTCTCTTGGAGCTTGTAGAGAATCTTTGAAAGTTCCTGGTCAGACTCCATCTTTGTGATGATTCGTTCCTTTTCTGCCTCGCTTTGAGCGCTTGCCAACATTGTACAATATTGGACTGTGGGAGAATTAAATTTGGACTCAAAATGCCATCTAATGAGCACCTTAAAAAACCCTCTTTACTACATTTGAGAACGACAACAAAAGCCGGATTCACTTACTCATTCGACGATGTTGGCGAAGGATTTTAATGAAGTCAAAGGTGTTAAAGCCCAGCAGCAACACCAGCTGATTTTCACACTCCCTGTCATCACTGGCAGTCTGGAAGAAATGGACAAAAACTCAGTTCAGGTAAATGAGAAAAAAAAATAAACACTAAAGATGAAGTGATGAGCTGACCTTGAGAATTTCTAAAACTTCATCAGCTTTTTTCTGGGAAACAATTGCATCATCATAAAAACGACTGAGCTGACGCTGGAGCCAAAAGGCGTCAATGTCTCGTGGGTGGAGATCTTTCTTCTTCACTGTCATCACGTCGCCAGTGACACCAAGCTGAATGGGTCACGGAGGAGGGGGTGGCAGAAAAAGGATCAATAAACATTTCAAGCTTCACCTCCACTATTCATGCAAATGGATGGGCCGCTCACATTGGCCGAAAGAGCAGAGCCCACGCCGGCTTCCTCTCCTTCACTGTCTTCATCTGAGTGTTCATCCCGCACTTCTCCATACTTGTCTTCATCGCCCTCCTAAAAAGAAAGTATTCGTTTATAAAGCAGAAATCCCTTAAAATTCAAACATCTAAGAAATATACCTCCTCATCAGATCCAAACTGGACATTGACACCATAAGTCTCATCAATGTTGTCATCTAGAAAAAGAGAGAATTGGTGAGGAAATTAATAGTATTGGTTATTCAGCGCACAGTGGTTTCATTAAAAATATACCCATATTTTGCAAATCCTTATCGCCCCCATAGTCGGTGATCTTCTTTCCCAGGTTGACCAGCACATGGTAGCGGGTGTCATCCGCCGGGCCCAGAAGCTGCTCCACCTCACGTCGTCGCTCCTTGTCCCTCATTTTATCATTCTTTAGCACAGCCAGCACTTCATCAGCTGCGCCGCAGAGGATATCGCGTGGCTGTAAGGAGAAAAGACTGGAGTCAGTGGACAGTCATCGAACAAATGTTCATATGGTAAAAAGTGGCCTTCACAAACCTGATCTCCTAAAGCTGCATGGATGAAACTGAGCAAAACTTCGTAGGTTTCTCTTGTTTCTTTGGTTTTGGGTTTGTATACAATTCCCACCATTTCATCGATGCCCTCCGACAGGAGAGTAAAGCCCTTCATTTTGTTGATATCATGTCTGTCTTCGTCTCTCTTTCGTCTCCTGTTTAGACAGAAAAATAAAGTTATATCACATGAGGATATATAAAATTGGGTAATAGATTTTCTTTTAGAATTTATCAATGTGATTGATTTTATTTTAAAATTAAACACTTATATTACAACCAGGATTTATTTGCTGATGTTATTAACACATGGTAATCAAGGATCAGCAACATTAAATAGAAATGGCAAAATTATATATTGGACTTCAAGATAAATATATTATTTCGAACTGCAAGTGGTAGATATGGGCAAAAAAAAAAAAACAATACTACTGCATTTAGTCCAAAAATGTGAATCGATTGTCAAAACGTCAACAGAAACTTGTACTGACTTGTCTCGTCTCTCTTCCAGTTTTTGGGGTTTGGTTCTCTGGGCTTTGTCTCCCATTTTGGTTCCCTCCAGCTTCCCCACCAGGGACAGCACCTCTCCAGTAGGTTCATCTCGCCGAGTTCGGTCGATCAGGGAGCGATCGGCTTGCAGCACCAAGTTCGAATTCTACGTTTCAAAACACATTGAGTAAATCCCGTGTAGCCACAGAAGCTAATAGCTAATTCTCATACGGCAACAAACTAATCCAAACGCTGATAAATACATCCGATGAACAGATAAACATGATAAGAAGTAAGTAAACAATCATATAGAACCTGATATGTTTAAATGCACTACGTATTATGCAAGATCCTACTTACCGCTTTGTACTCATACTGCAAGCTACGAGCGGTAACATCCGCCATGGTGCTACCTTGTGTAAGCTAAGAGCACACTTTCTTTAAAAAACGGATACGGACTCAAATCGACCACAAGAATCGTGACGTGCTCTTCTCGGAAAAAGATGTATAAATCATCGGCGCATGGCTTAAGCGTGTATCGCTCAAATTTCGATCAAATATTCCCGTTGGAGTCCAACTCACGCTACCACTACGTTCCAATAGCACCGCTAACACGAGCGGTGAATGAAATGACTTCCGCTTCTGGTCTCAGAGGTCACTGTACTGTGAACTGAGAACTGTAGCGCCCTCCGGTGGCTAAACATCTGCACATGCTTTACTCAATGGATCATTAAAATCAAATCTAGGTGTGCAACTCAAATATTTGTACATGACGCAAAATTGAAGGCATGTTTTTTTGTAATTTAGATATTTTGTTTTTTGTTTTAAGGACAGGTCACCCTTGTTTAAAAATACAGTGATGTTTAACACACAGAAGGTAAACTTGCTTGCTGTGCAACACAAAATAGAAGCTTTAACAGTCATGCAAATTGCAATAAACAATATTATGACAAAGAGAAAATTTCTGCATTTCTAGCATAGTTTTAAACCTTTTTCATCACATTAATTTCCCTCGTAAGAATGAAAAACAGAATGTTTAGTGATTAAAAATAAGTTAATTTATTAATCCCTTGAATACTGAATCCTGAAATTAGTTTTCGCACATATATGGAAAATAAAAACTCAGCTGCTTCAAATGGTTATGTATTTTCACATTACAAACTATGCACAATACAGTACAACTTATGTCCTTATAAAAATGGTAAAGATTGCAAAAATAGACAGACTGCAAATGAAATAATTGCACCCAAGCCAATTTGCAAAGTTGCAACTGTGATGCCTGTTGAGCTACCAAATGTTAACATCTCTCTGTTATCGTCCTTTGTTCTTGTCTTATCCTGTTCCGTCACACCTACAATGGCAGACGCCAACATGGAGGGTGACATCACCCCACCTCAAGCGCTAGTGGAAATGACAAAATAGCACTTGTTCACAGAGGCAGATCAGCATGGAGCAAGTGCTTCTCTCCATTCATTTTCTCTTATTCACAGGAGGTCAGCATTTGTTGAATGTCACGACTCCCAAGGAATGTGCTGAATCTTCTTCTCTACTAGCACAGGGGTCAAAAAACATGGTGCCCATGAGGACTGGCTTCATTCCCCAGAGACCAACAAATAGCCTGCAGGTCTCATCTAAAAATAGCCCGGTCACGGGCCATTATTTCCTGGAGGAGCTGTTGAAGTGACTGTAAACAGTTGTAAGGATTTTCCGAACAACACAACATATAAAACGTCATTTGAGAACATTAGGTGGCTCCAACTTAAAAAGGCCTTCACATTACTCAAAATCCAAGGTTTTGATTGGAAAAAATGACCGATTCCTGCTTTACTACCCTAAATCCACCTTGTTTTTTTGCCCAAATCCTGTTTTGTCCCCGGCTTGCGTCCAAACAATGTGATTCTTGTCATAGGAAGCGCACATGAGCACAGCTCAGCTGTCAGAGCAGCTGCTGCCGTGACGCCATCTGCGCGTCCCAAAAGGAGTGTGAAAGAACTTATTGTTTATTTTGAAGTGCACGCGCAAGCCAGGTTGGTCCGATCCGTACAGTACGACCCGTGTGACCGAAACAATGACGCACTTTGGCGTCGATCACAGTCCTGCCAAGGTTAAAATAATAACAACAACAACCTTATTACACAAAATCCACAAGTTCAAGCAACCGGTTTAGCTGGGATGATGCCTTCTTTACTAAATTCAATTGTTCTCCCTGCACCACTTTGCTGAGTCACCTATTATGATGTCATCGTATTCCTGACAGCAGTTTTCTGGCCTGACGAGAAAATCTGAATTTGCAGCCTTTTCTTTGTTTTAAAAATACTAAAACAATTCGAAATACAACACACACAAAAATAGTGACCATACACAGTACAGCGTGGTAATGTCTCTCTGTACAGTTTTATTTACAAGATACTATTCTGTGGTAATGCTGGATAGCAGGACTATATGCAATACATAAATATCAAGGTTTTTTGTCTTTTTTGTACAAATTTGCATATAACTAAGAATCAAAAACGAAGGTGGGGGGAAAATCAAACAGATATAGTTGTCTTAAATGGAAAAACACACTGGAAGATGAACACAAAAAAATCACATACGTACAATGTGTCAGGCACCCATGAAAACACACCTTGCGTACAACACACACACACACGCTACATATAATTATGATAGTCTAGAATATTTTTTTTCCATTTAAATCTAGGTCTTGCATGCTCCTGTAGTTTTCTGTAAACATGTGCTGATAAACCTTGTTTCTCAACAATCACACACAAACTTTGCTCACATGTACGTTGTGTTAGCGCACTTAAATCATTAAAAAAACAACAACAAAGTATGGCGCACGTATGCATTGAATAGATGCGCCGACAGCCAAACCAGATTGATATGAAGGGGACTGATATAATAATAATAATAATTGTCTGAGCAATTAAAAATGCCTGCAACTCAAGTAGACCGAGGGTGTGTTTTCGGAAGTGACTTTTCCGAATGCATAAATCCAATTGGTTCAACGATGGAAAAACTGCCAGTCTTCCATCATTGCGTCCGCCGGCCTGTCACGTTTTCACCCTTAATGCCCACCACTAGGAGTTTTAGTTCAGTGAAAATCAATGTCGTCCCTGTCCTGCACGATACCCCGATAATGAAAACAAGAATGAGCCTCGTCACAATCAAACCAATCAGTCAACATGACAATGTTGATCAGAGGGGTCACTGAGGCAGAATAGAGGTGACCTGTTGCTCTGCTGGGGTCACAACAGATGAGCACAAAAAGACAAAGGATTGGGCCTGGGGGGAGGGCGGGGTGGGGGTGATGGTGTTAGTGGTCTGGACGAGGCAAATGGAACGACTTTGAGGTAGGTAAAGCCAGGGGAGACGAAGACAAAGTAACAGAACCCCTTGTGCGACATTTTGGGGGACAGTCTCAAGTCTAGAATGGGCTTGGTGACGCATGACGGGGGGGGGGGGGGGGGGGTCTTGAGCAAGCATGGATGGCGGTCTGCACTTTGGCACAACATGCCTGGTTAAGGTGAAAAGAGCGCAGCTTATGTCGGACATGGAGGCTGGGCTCCTCGTTATAAGACAATATGTATTCTTGGGGAGAAAAAGTCACACCACAGAAAATAAGATCAAACTAACAAAAAGGATTCATTTCATCAAAAAGGGGAGGAGCCAAGTGATCATTCATGCATCCCCCTCCCTCCCTCAGACAGGATTTTTTTTCGTCTTCTTGAGGTTTTCATTTTGTAAATCAAGTTCTTTTCGTCCTCACTGAGCCTGAAATGCCAGTGCTCAATTCCAAAGGTGAAATACTCCAGTCTTTTTCCAAAAAAACAACAAAAAGAGTCTCATCTTTATCACCGCCACTTGCATCATTTGCCTAGCAAGATTTATATTCTCTGGATCTTGTCGGCCACCACCACGGGGTTCTCTTTACGGATCTTGGCGGCCGCTTCGGCCTTGTAATCGTACGGGCAGTTGTGCTTGTCGGAGTACCGGTGGATTCCGCAGAAGAGATTCCCGCAGCGACAGTCGAATCCTGAAAAGCAAAAAAATGATAAGAACAAAATGCACAAAAGGCCTTTTCTTTTTTTCTACTCTCCACCGCATACCTGTGAGGCCCACTCGCTTGCGGCACATGAAGCATCTATTCTTCTTGGGCTTGGACGAGTCATCTTTGCTATCGTCACCACTGGAAGAAGCTATGGGATTTGGGCTCGAGGCAGCTGGCTGGTTTACAACTATCACGTGAAGAAAAAAAACAATATTTAAGGATACATGATTATGTGAAAATATGTACAGCAGGCATGGATAAAACTTGAAGATAGATGCACGTGATGGCGAGTATTTATGAAATAAAAAGGAACGGTGAGTAATCTGCAACGCTGGCAGTGAATGAGTCGAAATGGATTGAACGTCCATTAATTGCATTAGCATCAAATGCAAGACATTTACCGTATTTTTCGGATGATAAGTCGCAGTTTTTATTCACAGTTTGGCCAGGGGTGGGACTTGTGGTAAACATGTTAGCATATTTATGCAAGAGTTATTTGAATAACTCTTAATATGGTACATCGTTAATGACATTACCAGGCATGTCAGTCATGTAACGTTAGTATACCGTACACTTAATCAGCCTGTTGTTCTCTATTTTATTTTAATTTCAACTTGGCTTTCAAGATGACATGCATGTTTTTAGTGTCAGATTTTATGAAATAAAATTACCTCAAAAGTGCGCCTTATACTCCAGTGCGACCTATATGTTTTTTTTTTCTTCTTAACTATGCATTTTTTGGCTGATGCGACTTATAGTCCAGAAAATACGGTACTATGGAGGAACTAACACGCTTTTTTAAAGTTCTCCAACCCAGTAAAAACAAATGCCTTTACTTAGCAAGCACTCCATAGTTGCTCAGACTGTAATTAGCATAGGCTCCATCTTAAAATGACCCCTTTCTTTCCCATTGAGTGGGCTTCTATTAGCCAGAAGCGACTCCGCAAATGTCTGCTGATGTGGAGTTATTTTTAACCGTCTCTATTTTTAGCCGTCTTTCTTCGACGCAGTAAGAAAAACCCTGTAGCCGAGATGAAGGAATAGAAGACGGCCTCAAAGGAGACTGCGCGTGAGCTGTCAGCTGCAAGTGCATCAAATATCTGCTCGGGTACACGTGCGTATTTACCGGCTTCTAGAGATTCGGGCTTGTCCTCTCTCGAAATGCTCATCTCGGTCATTTGTTGAGTCACGGGAAGCGAACCTTGAAGAGTTCTGTAGATGCCAAAATGGAAGAAACGTGAGGCAAAAGCGGGAGCCAAAAAAGGCAAAAAGGGTTTGCATTCAAAACTTACCGAGACATGTTTGGCGAGGAGGCGGGGGAAGCGTCAACTTTAGCTAGACTAGCTTCTAGTCTCTGGATGGCCGATGCCTCTGAGGTAGGACTAGAAGTTGAGCCTAATTGAGGAGATTTAACTTCATTAGACAAGACCCAGTACAAAATGACCAACACTGAAGCCAATGTTGATTATTATTTTTTTTTTTTTGTGCGACGCCTCTTTGACACTGAGAATTAAATCAAATACTGTGACCGTGACTCCCACGGTTAACATTAAGAGTGGCTGTAACCTTGATTATTGCCACCAAGGAAAACAGCAGTCTATCATTACATGGCAGAAAAACGTCACTCACGTATTCATTTGAAAACAATACAATCTTACATTATACTTAGCAAAGGTTGTGTTGTTTGGAAAAAGTCAGACGAGAGCCATTCTGTTGAGATTTTGTCGTGGCTTGACGTACCCATAGGGTTTAGGGGGCTCATCCGGTCGCTGCTCTGCTGCCGCGTCAGGTGGTCCTTGTAGCATACAGAGCACATACCGTTGGTTCGGGGGTTGCCATAGAAACCACAGCCTGTGGCACATAGCATGGGCACCGGACTCTGGTTTGTCTCTTGGGCCATGGCTGAAAAATGGGACAAAGAAAGAAACAAGAGGAGTGAGAAAATGTTTAAAAAAAAAAATGCTTCCTGTGTGGAAATCAATCCGTGACGAAAAAAAGGATCCTTTTACAACTTTAAACCGCCTTCCCCTGAAGCGATTGCCGGCATGGCTGACACACAATTCGTCATTTAGGAAAACTGGGCTTGATGACGTATCGCAGTGATGACGTGTCCCGCTTAAAAGAATACTGCCACTCAATTCCGTCTTACTACAACAGCATAATCATTTCTGACTCATCAACATTTGACAATTGACCTCATGACGCCACTTTAATTAACAAACCACATTGGCACTACTATAAAAACTAAAGACAACAGAATGAAAGAATCATTATAAGGGAAATTCCATTCAACAGCCAGATGACCAAATAAGGGCTTTCAGAACTTGCCCCCTCCCTTACGCAAACAGTCAGTATACATCCATTTCTCCAGGCCAAACTCATCGCCCCATGATAAAATGATGAAAGAAAAACGGCGGTTGTGTAATGTGGGACTTCACAATTGAAACAGGCATGGCAATTTAATGAACGTGGAAACGTAGGAGGGTTAACGTTCGAGGTCGTTCTGTTCCTGTACTTTAACCAAAGAGCTTATTAACTCCTTTTCAAAAGTCCCCCTCGCCATGACGTGACTAATATGAAAAGGAAGCAGCTGACAATACAAGAAGAATTGCATTTTCTTTCTCAGTAACCTTTGACACCATTCCGTAACATAGCAGCTGCTTACTTGGCAATATTTTGCCCACAAACAGGCTCGTACACTTTTATGTTGCAAGGAGACCGAGCGGCAGTTGTTTTTCAATGTCTTCACGCCACAAAAATAGGAATTTGGCCCTCACCGACACGTGTTTTAAATCGTAAAGCACCTCCCCTCCTCCTCCCAGTTCCCTTGTGCATACACGTCAACAAAGGGTTTCCAGGGAAAAGCCCACAGTGACCTTCTCTGCCTTCCTGTCACATGTTCATCTGCTGACTGGTGTAGCTTCTTCACATTGGTTTTTAAATCCATGCTTACACTGGATTTAATCATGACTTTTTTTAATCAATGAGAATCATCACAACTCAAGACTTTTGAAAGTAGACCATTACATTTCTCTTAAAACTACGTCAACATGACTCCACTTGCACAACAAAACATTGCAACCTCAATTTTGCAATCTCACCAAGACGTCAAACAACAGATGTTGAGACAAGGTGAAATAAACAAAACCTGGATTCTTTATTCTGACAAAACAAGGTGGTTTCCATGGTTAACATTTGATTGATAGCACATCAACACATAGAATTGTAACCCGATCCAAGTCCCATTTCTGTAAATGAATGTCAGTTTGAAAATACTAGCGTTGGAGATCCTCTTTGGTTGCCTCCAGATTATCAGCAGGAAGCTGAGCTCCTATTTCAGGCCCCGCTATACTGAAAACTACTGAGTCACAGTGGACACAAGAGAGAGACTCCACCGTTGTTTTTCTTATCCTTCTATTTATAAAAAGAAAAATAAATATAGCATAGAATTGAAGAGAAAACACAAATGAGGACCAATGATGTTTCGTCAAAGCGTCCAGACGCTGTGCTCTCGGTCGCTCGCCTTTGTTTCTTCCTTTGTCTACATTTGCCTTGTTTCCTGTTTCGACACTACATGAACAGCTACATTTTCCCCCTGATATTGCACTCATTTCTCACACCCACTGTGTTCCAACCTCCAATATGTAACAAAACGTCAAAACTGCAACAATTTTGCATAATAACCCTAAAACAACAGGGGATCAACCCCCAGAATACCCACAAGAAACTGACTTCAGCACTTAATCAAGCCGTCCTTGGCCCTTTTTGACGGCGATTTTCACTGATTTAGCCTCTTGATCTCGCTTTTTTGTCAATTGAGTGTGTAAATGTTCAACTTTTCGACCAGAATGATCTGGTTTTGGTACCCCAACCCCCTGCATGGGCGAAGCACAGGGGGGTAACAAGCACCAAATATCTCTCTCTCCCCCCAAGCCAGACAGAGTCACGTTGGTGGGCTGCTGACACGAACACCAAGTGGTCTCAAAGCCGTTGACAAACACACGAAAGACAAATAAACAGCTTTTTTTCCTCTCTCCGACCCAACAGACGAACACACCACGTGACCTTTCAATCAGCCGTTAAAGGTCGCGTTGGTTGACATCACCTTCCCACAAAACGCCGTTTTTCATCTTTTACCTCGACAAAAACACGTTAAGAACATAAATAATCGATGAATCCAAGAAAATCACCTGATGAAATTCGACGTCTTTTGCCAAGCGACGGAGGAAATTGATGTTAGTGGGGTTTAAAAATAAAAAACAGCAACAACGTGGCGTACGTCCTTTCGTCCTTATCCGTTTCAAGCCTTGTTCGGATGGGTTAAATTGTCCGTTCTTCGCCCTCCCGTTCTTCCGTCCTTCCGTTCTTTGGTTCTTTCTCTCTCTCTGGTGATCTCCAGATCTTTCTGGGTGGATGTTTGTTTCCTTCTTTAGTAAGAGGAGTGGCAGCGGATAGTGTCACGGGTGAAACAACGTGTCCCGATTGGCTGCCCGCGGAGCCCCCCGGATTAGCGTTTCCCTTTGCGCATGCGCACCAACCGTCTAGCCTTTATTACACATGGATTCGTCATCCACCTACAAGGACAACAACCTTTTTTATCCTACTTTTTATTGAGTAATCATCCGAAACGGTCCACGGCGTAAAATCTTGCTGCGGCACTGACACCGAAGATATGTAAAAGATACATGGTTGGATGATAATGTAAGATAAATAGGACAGTATGTCCTTTCTTGCTTGTTTTTTTGCCCACACAAGTACATTGACTTTAAGATTGATAAAGTGATAAGTCGCTAAGTCACGTTATAGTAATATTAGTATTGATTCCTTTTTAAAAAATGAATAACTCCATACATAAAGTATTAAATGACTAAAGTCAGTGGCCTGGCTGCCTCACAGTTCTGGGGTCGAGGGACCGATTCCCAATTAGTTCTCCCTGGTCTTGCGTGGGTTTAATGCGGGTACACCTGTCTCATCCCACATCACCCAAAACTAGGCTAGTTGAACACTTTAAATTGCCCCTATGTGAATGGTGGTCCGTCTCCTTATGCATCTGAAACTAAAGGAAGCATGTGACGACAGTAAAAATCTAATATGATTTATTTTATTAAGCAAAGACTAGAAGCAATTACAGTAAGGTTACACATTCTGGTAACAGCTACTGGTCAGAATCACTTTTTTAAAACATAAACAAGTTGTGAGGAGTTTTTTCATTAAACAAAAGATTCTATAGTCTATCTTTGGCTATGTGTCAACTTATTCAAAGTGAATAAAGTTGGCAAAAAAACATTAAATCGAAAACCTTTTTGTTTGTTAATAGTAAAGTCAAATCACAAAATGACCTGTAAACAAGAACTAATCACGTTACACAGTAAAGCACAAACCATGTTTACTCAGTTCTTATACAGTAGTTTCGCTTCAACATTGTTCTTTGAAGAGCCCCCTCCCCATCTTTCCACGACTTGCCGTGTTGGGGGAAACAAAAACAAGTTCCTTCCATTTATTTTCAGTGTGTCAGTTGGCCCTGCAGGTCTGCCAAGTCTCAACGTCTTCTTCTTCTCAGCCCATGTGTCAATCACACGTAAAGGCCTCCTTAAGCCCAGCCCAGTAGAAAACAAACATGCCTTGGACAGAATGTATGTCACTGCATGTTTGTGCTTCAAGCGGAACGTGTCGTCTATCAGCAAATTCGTGGAACTCACATTCTGTGAGCCATTCATTCTGACTGACGGGACAAATGGGAAAAGACGTGGGATCCAGTCATTGGTCTTAGGCTTTCAGAAAGCCAAGGCCAGAACGTTTCTCAAACTGAAACATAATATTAAGGGTGATTATCAGCTCTAGAGGCTGTAACAGAACCTTCCACTCTCTGAGTAGCAACTCATTTAAAGAATTGACTGAGTTGGCATAACTTCTTTAGCATAACTTCTGTCAAAATCCACGCGTTGTGGTGGCTTTTGGCCAAAGATGATATGTTTCTTGATAAACAAAGTAGCAAGTTTGGATGGGTTCTCTCTTACTGCCACGTTGTGTAACCTCATCGTAGCTCAACACACACACGTTTGCTAGAAAAACAGATTTCGTAATAGCGTCGTCTGTGTAAACAACTGATTTACCAAAGCTGTTGATGCAAACCTCTTCAGCAATGTGCTTTGAGCAGGACATTTATGTGTAGTAGTATTATGAGTATATTTATGAGCACTCATAGGAGATACTGTTCTGAGAAGAAGTCAAAGCTCCATAAAATGAGCTTGTTTTTTATCATGTGCACACCCATCGATACGTTTTTTTTTTTTTACAGTTTGGTTTGGACAGTGTGACACATTTCATGGAGCTCAGGTTTGATGATGCAATGCTCCCTGATTCTAGAGACAAGAGCTTTTCATATGTCAGTGAAGCAAGCAGCAAGAATGATGGGGGGAGGGTCAAGCCACTCGTTCTCTACACTGACGTCTTTGTAGAGCTGTGTTGTGTTAACGGCAGTTTGTACAAAGAAGAAAAGACGGACCATGTGTATGTGAAATGTATGCGTCTGTTTAGTATGTAAAGGTTCACTAGTTTCACCGAGAGGAGGGGGCGACTGAGGAGAAAGTGGGAGGTGTCGAGGAACGTTACCCATCCCCCTCGTGTGTATGCTGTCATCACTCTTCTTCTCTGTTTGTCTTGTAGAGCTTTCTGTACCAGGGTGTGCTGAAGGTGGGTGTCTCTTTGGCTAAGGGATACATTGAAGGGGGGTTTTCCTTTCACCTGCCATGAATGATACACGTGAGGAGTGGGTAAAGATAGGTCGCCGTGTTAACGGAAACATCTCGGCCATTTTGGAGTTTCCTTCTGTGGATGGTGGGGATTACCTTTGGGAATCTGGAACGCCATGTATCGAGTTACTAGGGAGATATTGGCCCTCCACACACAAGCACACACGCAAGGGTTGGACTTTTTGTGTTGCCAAAACTGTTGATAAAGGGTTTCGCAGCTTATCCATTTACATAAGCCGCGTGTAAGGCACGATAAACTGCAGAGGGGTTGACCAAAAAAAAAAGCATTGATTCTAAAGTTGATCCCCACCCTGCTCGGCTGACTCTGAACATTCAACGTTAGTTTGAAACCCCCCAGATGAGGGGGTGCCGGCTAGCATTTCATGAACAGAGCATTTTTGTCTGCATCATTTCAAGGGGGATCAGGAGCTTCTTTGTTGTATGACATTCAATTTGAGAGCACAGGCTTTCTTTGTAAAAGGCAACAAGTGCACCCCAATTTGCTTTCAAGTCAAACGGAAAAATGTTTGAAAGCGAAATAATGGCAATCAAGCGTGGATCATCATCTGATTCAGCAACAACTCCTTTTCCGACTGGATCGCACATTTTTTACATCATGAATGTTCTTTTTGTGCCTCTCCAAAGGGAGGAGTCCCCCACAACTTTCCCCCTGTCTAAATTCTTACTTTCACCCCCACTATTCCCACAAAACCTCTCCCTTGCATGGCTTCCTCGCTGATTGCTGTAAAAACAAGAATGTGTGCTACAGTGTGGTCCCTTTGGAAACTTTGGGTGTGTGTGTGCATCTATTAATGTGTGTGTGAGAACCCAAAGGTGAAAGAAATGTGCTGCATTTGCTTCTAACTACGTGTTCACGTGGTTGGAGACTAACAATTTGTCTGCTTTTGCGGCTGTTTGTACTCCATATAAACCCACGGGCGTGTGTGTGGCTAACGTGAACGTGAGCGTGCGCGTGCACGCGTGTCTGCAGCAGATGTCCCGTGTACTGTTTGACTGGCTGCTCTTTGTTGCTGCGCCCTCGTGCAGACTGGCCGAGCCACGTGTTTGGCTGTCTGCTAGGTTAAGCCACGCCCACTCGGCTGTAATCTGTCAATTGAAGCCACCAAACCCCGCCCCCAGACAAGTTCAACCCCGCCCCCTTGCTCGATGACGCGACTTTACTCACGCATACTTACCATGCTTTCTTTCTTTCCTCCCTCTCCTTCGAACACTGGCTGTGACTGACTGGATCCCACACAAGAACATATTGAGCAACACTGGCTCCCTCACCAGCCCTCCATATGTTTCAGATGAGGCCTGTTCCTGAAAAGAGCTTCCTGCTTTTCCATACAAGGCTGAAGGTTAGCTTCCCGTGGAGAAAGCAGAAAACAAGACAAAATTATTGGACAGAAAACCCAATTTTATTCCAGTATTTATGACCGGCCTAGCAACTAGAATTTACAGTGTCGAAAACCAAATGGGTTTTAGACCTTCCTCCAACTAGATTACCCTCACAGATGAATCTATCATATTTTCTCTCATATAAGCCGTATTTGTAACTAAAAAAAAATGATGACTGAATCGAGAGTATGATCTTGACCCTAATGTGCTTTTGATTCATAAGGAATCTCAGAAATACCATGTGCGATGATTTTTCTTGAGATTTTCCCTTCAAAGTAAGACATTTGTCCTATTAAAACATGAATATGGAGGTGAAAATTGTGAATCAGGGGGCGGCTTATACGTGAGAAATTTTAAGGCAATTTCAAGGGTACGGCTTATGCATGGGGTGGCTTATATGCGAGAAAATGCGATTAATGTAGGAAGAGCGACTAAATATAAAAACAAACCCATTGCATGGAAATCCAAACGGATCCACTGTTGCCCGCAACAATTTTTCCTCTAACATAAATTGACAATATAAGGTTCAACAGCGACACCTGTTGGTCAACTGGTATTGGCTTAATCCAGAATTTACATTTCAAGAAAATGTCCATCGGATGCCAGAGAAAATAAACTGGATTGAGGCTTCCGGTGGGCTAACAAAAGGGGGTTTCTCCTATGAGCAAGTTTCCAAACTTTCTTTTTGAATGTTTTGTGGCAAAGTGCAAAAATACTAGTGCTCTTCTGTATAAGACCTACTGCAAACTGAGCAACTATACATTTTAATCACCTGTGTGTGTTCTCATGTGTTTCACCAAAGTTCCTCTCCGCGTAAATGTTTTGGGGCAATGAGAGCAACTAAAAGGTTTTTCTCCTGTGTGTGTCACTTTGTGGTTTGCCAAAGTGCTTTTACGGGAGAATGTTTTACTGCAAACTGAGCAACGGAAGGGTCTTTCTCCTGTGTGTGTTATCCTATGGGTCACCAGAGAGCTCCCACGAGAGAATTTTTTACCACAAACTGAGCAACTGAAAGGTTTTTCCCCAGTGTGTATCTTCAAATGTCGTGTCACTATGCACTTGTCTGAGAACCGTTTACTGCAAACTGGGCAACTAAAGGGTTTTTCACCCGTGTGTTTTCTCATGTGTGTCACAAAATGAACTCTTTTGGACCAAACCTTACCACAATCTAAGCAGGTAAATCTTTTCTTGGTCCTTTTAGTAGTCATGATGCTAAGAGTGCTTTCTTTTTGAGACCACTTGAACCGTTTGGCATCACCGTGGCTGTCTGCTTCCTTCCCCAATGGTTCTTCCACATCCTCACTGTCTCCCAGTGGAGCTGCAGGTGGATCTCCGTGGAGGTATCCAGTTGGACTGTAATGATGAGGTGGTTGACCCACATCGTCTCGACTCTCCATGGAGACACCAGGTAGTGACAACTCACTGACTCCAGTCTCTTCCAGTGGAGCTGCAGGTGGATCTCGGTGGAGGTATCCAGTTGGACTGTAATGATGAGGTGGTTGACCCACATTGTCTCGACTCTCCATGGAGACACCAGGTAGTGACAACTCAATGACTCCAGTCTCCTCATTTTCATATTTTATGTGAAGGAGCTCTAGACCATCACATTCCTCTTTAACAGTGTGGGGCGGTGGATGCTTCGGCTCTAAACTCGAGCTACTCAACAGTTGCCGAGTGGGAAGTTTCTCCTCACGACCAATCATCTTCTGCACATCTGCAAGACAAGTAAAACAAATCAAGTCAGATTACAGTTTTTCAGATCAATCTGCTAGATATAAAACAGTCAGAACTACAATAACCAATTATGAATGGACATGGTTATTGAAGTCCCACGAAAAGCTTCCATGATGATGGTTTTTTTTAAATACACTTTCCTCTATGTGCAGTTGTCCGACAGCATAATCGATGTACGTACCAGAAACTGTGCAACAATGACAATGGTTCCGCCTTGGTTAGCTTAGATTGAAACAGGTTTTCGCCATTATTCAAGTACATACAAATGGTCTCTCTTTAAACAATTTCCCCAAGTTAAGAGGGGAGGTCTGTTACGCACACGTCTGAAATGTCTTTGTCTGACGTTTTAATATTCAGAGCTGTTAAAAGAAATAACAGCGTTCTATCAATTGAATCGTGTGTAAAAACTCAGTGCAATAATGGTGGTCTGGTGTAAAATAGTGATGAGATATTGCTATATTGCTAATAAAGGAAGGAGGCAGACCTTCTAGGCGTACGACAATTTGGGCCTTGCAGAGAGCTTCGAGTTGTTGTCGGCGTTGCTCGCTTTCCTCCTTCACGCGAAAAAGTTGCTCCTCGTAAGACTTGATTGCGCTCTCAAACAGTCCGAATATTTCTTCTGCGGCCGCATCAAGCCGCTCGCGAATCATCGTTTTAAACATGATGTTCTGCACTATTTCGGCGACTACAGACCCGGAACTATTTGCGGATTGAAGCGTTGGCATTTGCAGATCGGAGCAATGAACAAGAGAGCCTCGAATCACGTGACACCCGAACAATCCTTCCTCCAAAACAGCAGTCGGCGCTCTTAAAACCATTCAAAGACACCCACTCCATGCAAAACGGGGGCGTAGTCATATAAAAACGCCATACGTCATGCACATAAGTTATCTATGCCTAATAACATCGATTTGTGGGCAGGCCTAGCCCTGCTTCAATATGATTGGCTAATACCTGACAGGTAGGAGAGGCAACAAAATGATCAATCACAATAGTATTAGTACTAGTTTCAGAAAAATAAAGTTTGTTGGTTAGACCTAGAACTAATGTTACTCTGAATTGCCCAATGAATAATAATTAGTTGTTTATGATTCCATTATATTTCTACAATTACTTTACATGTAAAACTATTGTATTATCCTGTTGTCTGACAGCTTTCTTCTCCTTCCATGCCATGTTTAAAGTGAATGTTTGCTCATAAATTATCAAGGGTTTTGACAGGATACATTTTTGTAATTGTTTTCAGGAATAGCAAAGAAACCTTCAGATAATTTAATCTGAAGACACATTGGGTGTACCTGTTTATTTTATATATCTCAAATAATTTTGATAATAGTCCTCTATAAGCAAAAATAAGAATATAACATTTTTACCTGCACTGTCATGTGTCAAGGTCACTCTAATAGAATTTTAAAAAAATCTGAATCAGACCAAACCAATAATTGTGTCAGATCAATGTAAATGAAACAAAATTATCCTTGAATCGAATGATCATCCATGTTCGAAATTGTTAGTTATATAAAAATTTCAAGTTGATGACTCAGGTGGCATCCATCATATTCTCCCATGGTTGCGAGAACGGAGCAGGTGTGCCCAAAAATATTTATGGAACAGCCTCCGTTATCAAACTGATATGAAGCTTGCTGACATTTAAAAACATTCAAGTTGGGCCAATATTGAGACACAAAACACCAAGACCACAGGTAACGTTAGGCACGCACCGCCTCTTAATTTCCTTCCATTTCTCATTGAATTTTCCTTCTTTGTACTTAATACAGTACTTCTACTCTCTCTCTCACAGCCATGGCCTCAAGTCTGCCATGTTTCCTACTGGTTCTGTGTGTCCTGGCTGTGGCTCAAGCCCAGATCAAGGTGTTCAACTTGCGTGCCAGTGATCTCCCTGCCAACATTTTAGGGATCACCGACGGCTACGTCAAGGTGTTTTGCGGCTCCGCAAATCTGGGCAAAACGGAGGTCCGCAACAACAACGCCAACCCTTGGTGGGAGAAGGAGTTCTCCCACTTTAAGGCTCAGGAGCGTGACATTTTGAGGCTGGAGGTTTACGACCGCGATTTAATCTTCGACGACCTGCTGGGAGTGTGTCAGAGGCAAATCCGACCTGGAAGCCACGAGCACGACTGTTTCCTGAAGAAAGGTGGCACCCTCCATTATGCCTATAGCCTCAACCAAGGCGACCAAGAAGCATTAAATGCAACTGGTAGTTTCCCTTTTCCCTTATAAAATAAATTCCAAGCTTTTCCTCCGATTGCTGACGTAGTGTTACGCAAAGACGCTTTTTTTTCGGACTCTAGCCATTCCATAATTTTGTGGTATGAACAACAACTATTCTTGGCTTCTTCACTGTTTCCACATTTGTTGAAAGGATATAAAATGCTTCAACAATCCAACGTCTGATTCATTTGTGGATAAATTAAAGTCCTCCAGATGAATTTTCTGTCAAAACTTGTTATCTACAATTGAGTGTAGTTATCTTCTTAACTAGAGAAGAAAAATAAATAATGGGAAATCAATCCAAATGGAAAAAAATGTAAGGAAATTATCTATTTTTTCTACAAAGACATGCAATTATGACTTACCTTGCAGTTTTTTTTTATTGTAATGTACATTTAGAACAAACATACACTTTATATGTCGTGTCAAAATAGCATTGAGACACATTGGAAAAGGTTATAATGAACAAACTTTTTTGTTGATTAGTTTGGGCCTTTTAAGTGTGAAGAACTTTCACATTTTGATAGCATGAATGCTAAATAATGTAGTTAAATAATGATACTGCATAGCTTGTGTAATCTTTAGATTCACTCACAGTGGTATTTGAGAAATTAACTTGCATAAACTTAAATTTTATGTACATTTTGCATTTAACACTACATTCGTTGGCCTTGCCTATTTTGCTTGTGGCTTAACAGAAAACACGTTTGTGTTGCTGGTGAATTGGAGTTATGACTTTGGTCCAAAAGTATAGATTAAATAGTGCCAAAACAGATAAAATAAATCCTCAGTAGTAAATTTTAAGAACATATTGGCACATCATTTTCAAAGAAGTGTACACAAATGTTAGGTTCAAATCTATACAATTATTACTATCTAATTAAAATAGACAGTAAAACACAAAGTACCTCTTACAAAATAGGAAAAACATCTATACACTCAAATTAACATCTAAGCATCTTTTATCTACAATTGTTATTTTTTTGCCAAGTTAGTAAAACAAAAGGGAATAAATGCGTCTATATAATGTTTGTTATGTCTTTTAGTAAAATATCCACTCCCACATAAAAAAATAAAATAAAGTAAAATAAACAAAGGACAATTATAAACAAGGATAAGCGAATCTGCTATAGCTTTTTTTTAAATATATATTTTTAGATATTCTCCTCACCAACAAAAATGTCAAAATATTTGTTTATATTTTATTGTGACGTACCATAGAGTTATTTTATGACTTGTTCTTTTGCATATATGGCTTTTGTTTTCCAAAAAAGTTTGAATCATACCTGTCAGGAGTTCTACCAAGTTGTACCTTCTTCTTGATCGCTAAACACTGCGTTAATTGGGTCAGAACAAAGTTCCCCAAAGGTTCTAAGGTCCCTTAATGTCGTCATCTCCCTGCTTTCCTCATCCAAAATGTCAAAAAGGGTCTCTTTGGCTTCAAGATTTTCTCACTTTTGTGCAAAAACAGTTGTTTTTTTTTAAATTTTATTATCAGGTGCTGTACCATCAATACGTTTCGAGGATGTTTCTGTTCTTTCGAATGCTGCTTTTCATTTTAGTGACTCTCCTCCTTAGCACCAACAAAGCTATTCCTTTCTGTTTTCATTTCATGTTTTGGTTTTCTTCTGAGGCTGGTCCCCAATGTCCAATGATTTGGACCTGCTACTCCATCAGTTTTCTTTTGTTTTGCCCTTGATTAATGACAAGTTTCACTTCTGAGATTTGAGTCTCTTTTTGTCCTTCATTTTGGTTTCCTTTTTTTTCCTACCTCAGCTTCCCCTTTTAAAAGTAGCTCTTGTCTTTGCTCCACCTCTATTTCCTCATCTTGTTCTTCCTCACCTTCTGACTGATGCCACCCGCAGTCTCTTTTGGATTGACGTCATCCGACTGCTGCGATCCACGTGCCCTTTTGGACTTCCCATATCCAGTGGTGGCAGGAGCCGACCACTTCCTTCCTTTTCTCAGAAACCTTTCTTCTCCCAGATTCCCAAGATCTGCCCTCTTCACTTGGGGATTCTGATCAACCGTAGTGGCAAATTCCTGCAGTTGTATCTCCTGCGCAATGTCTCCTGATGGAACGCTGGCCAAGACAGATGGAGTCTCTTCATACTTTTCGACCGAAGCTTGCGTTTTCATGGACTCTTGTGTAGGATCTTTCAACGTGCTCCCCTCGTCAGGAATACTGGCAACGACTTCTCGTTCAGTTGCTGGATCTTCCTCCATTTGAAGGACTTCGACGATTGTGCTCTCTTTCTCGCTGTTTGTTTTTAGCTCAATACTATGTGTTGGTAGGTCGACATCCATCTCCTCAAGGCTGCTTTCTATATCGCACGTCTGCTCTTCATCCTGAATGAGTTCATGTTGTTTTTCACCTTCAGCTTCCCTTGTATACTTTTTCTGCTCGATCTTTGATTCGAAAACATATTTTTCTGCTGTGTTTTCCTCGCCAGTTGTTATCTCGAGGTCCCCTCCATTTTCAGGCAACACATTTTCTGGACTTTCGTCCTCCAGTATAATCACTGGGATAGTTTTCAGCTCCGGTATCTTTGAAGCAATTTCTTCACTCTGTTCTTGTGCTCCAGTAGGTTCTGTTTCCTGGCCTAGTGAGAGGACAGGTTTCTTGGCTTGTAATTCATCATTCGTTTCCATTGTTGTCACCATTTCAATGTCCTTCTTTAAATTTACAGAACCCTCTAAAGTTGCAAGTTGTTTCTCCTCTTCTGTGTCTTTAGCAATTACAGCCTCTTCCTCAATCGTAATGGAATCTGCTTCCTTTAAATCATTGATAGGAAGACATCTGGCTCCTGCCTGTTTCTCAGTTTTGTCTGTAGACCTACAACTTGGTCCTACCTTGCGCCTCCCTCTCCTGAGAACTCGCATTTCTTCAACTGGCACCCCTTCCATCTCATCCACAATTTCCTTTTCTGAGTTGTCATCTTTTATTTTGTCAGTCTCTGTTCCTGTTGTCATAAAAATCATACCAGTGGTATCTTCGACGCAAATGGCCATGTTCTTTTCCACCTTTGCTTCCAGTTCCGTTTCCTCAACGAGTATTTGGGCAAATGCCTCGGTAGTCGCCATTTGTTCCGCTTCTTTCTCAGAGATTGCATGGTTTGCTGTTTTCAAGTCCACTAAGATGATTCTAGCGTCCTGAAGCCTGGGAAGATCAGAGTCTTCTTCCTGTGACGCTTGGGTTCCTGCTGGCAGAATTGGGTATGCGTCCGTCTTTTCGCTTTCCAGCTCCATTACTTTTGCCTTTTCATCTTCCAGGCTTCCCTCAATCAAAAGTCTCACTTCATCTTCTCCTGTACTTGGCGCTCCATCTCCCTCTACTGATCTCAGTTCCTCGGCAGTGCTTTTTCCTCCTTCGTCGTGAACCACCTCGGCAGGTTTTACGTCATCGTGACTTTTGTCAATCAAAGGCAAAAGTGTAGACCCAACTTGGCCATTGTCAGATACCTCTGAAGGAAAACCTGTTTTCTCCTCAAGGTTTTCATCAATAGTTAAATCCAATTCTTCAATAGATTTGGCTTCTTCTGGGGGCACCTGCTCAATTCCTTCCATTTCTGACGCTTCTTCACTACCAATGTGAGAATCACCGCAAGAATGTGTCAGAATCTGTGTGGCTTGACGCACCTCTGCACCGAGTGTTGTTCCATCTTCAGCTTGTGGGATTACAAAAGTTTCTTTCTCTGTCAAATCTGCAACTTCATTCTTTCCCTTCTCCTCTGCAAGCATGTCAATTGTTCCCTGCAACATAAAAACACAATTATTGGTAATCAAATGAAAATTTCTGTACACATGTTTATAGATCTCCACACACCTTAGTCACCACCAACTCAGAACAAGACGTTGCCTTCTCTTCCTCCAAGATATTTTCCTTTGGCTTCTGTGCTTTAATATCCTTCAGTCTAACAGACATGAGAGTATACTTTGATATTTATTAAATGATTTCTGATCGCTAATTGAACAAATGATAAAGTGTGGACTGATGGAGAAAGAAAAGCAGGCTAAAATAGTTTTTTTTAAATGTGTTGTTTAAAGCACTATGACACAAAACGCCATAGCATATATTTTTCCAAAAGGCGCCACATCAAAAAGAGATAGGAAAATGTGTGGTTACCTGCTAACTTTTTTCGATTGACTTCCCACAATGTCATCAGCTTTCTTTCCTTGCTTTCGAGCGCTGCTTCTACTCCGAGTCGTAACGGCCATTTCCCCAGTATCTGTTCAGATTTTAACGTCAATCTAATTTGACGCTCCCTGTCGAAAATGTTCTTACCTCCAGCAGCTCCGCCCATTAACACTTCATCCTGCAAATTCAAAATCAATAAGCATTTTAGTTTTAGTAGCTCTCGTTTGTGTTGTAACTAAAAACTAATGCAATCAATACAAAAACATACCACAAATTCAACAGTGTGCACCAAAGACTCCGCTGCTTTTATCTGCCCGACGATTGTCCCTTCTTCCTCTGGCTGTTCACTGAGCTCCACTGGTGTCTCTGTAAATAAACACCTGCTAATATGGACAGTTGATGTTGCTTGGAAATGACTGTGTAATGGATTTGGTCTGGGATATGCTCTTACCCTTCAATTTCATGGCCTGAATCTTCCTGGCAATGTTAAACCTCTGATTCAGTTCACCTTCTCCCTCCACCTCCCAAAGTAAATCTGCATCCCCCGGGTACTGATGCAGGTACTTCTCACACACTGCAGACAAAAGGCAATATTATTGACATGATTGTTACAATCTCTCTAATGTAAAGTAAACATCACAGATGCATTCATTTGGTTTGAAATACAAAAAGAAGCAGTAGGGCATTAGTAGACCGTCAAATATTTTACAAAATTCAACCCAAGCAAGACACACGTTATATGTTTGTTTTTAACCTACATCAAGTCACAGGATAGTACATACTTTTGTACATGGCTGTGGTAAGAGGATATCTCAATCCCAGACAGTCATCTTGAAAACTCAGCACAAAGTCCTTCAGCATGTGAAGGCCAAATCCATTACGCCGATGACATTTCCTCACAAATATAGAGTCCATCACAGGAAGCTGATATCTTCTTGAAGAATAGCTATATAAAGTGCCTACAAGAGGAAAAAAAGCACAAAACCAGGGGAAAAAAATCATTCAATCATCTTCCATGCTGATTTTCAGTGGATGGTGGTTCCACATCCGTTGTGAAGGTCACCTGAGTGTTTGACTGAGTAGAAGCCAACTGCTTCCCCATTACGCCAGCAAATCTTTGAATAATCCGTCCCCCCATGGCAGAGGAAGGGTAGCTCGTCTTGGGGGTTTATCTCCCTTACTCTGTAGATCAACCGATTCAGAACATATAAGACTATTCTCTCGCCAACGCTCTCCACCTGGGGGGAAAAAAAAGACACTATCAAATACTAGCATCTACATCAGTTCATGTCCAAAACTTGACTGTAAGTTGAATATCCAACATATATGTGAGTCACAGATCACAGTGACCGAACGTTAACGATGTGACATTTTACAATAGTCCTTTTACCTTCAGAGTGCCGTTTCGAGTGACATCAGAGGTTTTGAGAATATCGTCTGCAGTCCACCACTTTTCCAAAAGGTAAAGAGCAAAGGCATTGAATGGGTTGGAGGGAGAAAAGAGGGCCAGTGTCCTATCTTTGTCACTGGAAACATATAAAGGAACATAGCCCACACTGGAAAGGCCTACACTGACCTGGAAGAGCACAAAAAAGTATGTTGAAGCTACATAATGAAGTTTACCACATATTTTCAGGATCCTGCCATGACTAATTTCCTAGATGATGTCCCATATCCGACCATCTGATCGGATCACGTCATTATCAGTATCAGGTAAAAAAAAAAAAAAAAGATTTTTCTGAGTGATATGTTGTTTAACCTTGGTATGGTCAGAGAGGGTTATTTCTTCAAGGCCATCTGTGTTGTTGTAAAGAAGATGGTTCATGTACTTGTGAGCTGATGCTTCTAGCTGAGCTTGGCTGACATCAGCCAGGATATCAACAGGAAACTCCATAACTAGAATACACAAACAGATCAGGTTTAACATAATAAAGGGTCAAATTAATTATATGTACTCAATAGAATGGAAACCTGCAATTAGTGTACTAGACATGGCTTTCTTTGGTTCTCAAGTCATGTATACTTTCTGTTATGCAAAGAGAGAAAATGTCTGAGTGCAGTGGCACACGTATGACCAGTGAACAAACCCCCGAGGCTGTGAATACCGCTCATCTGTAATGTAACTTGCCACGAAAGGAATGTTCTTTACAGTGCATGGGTTTGTGTGGGCTTCATAACTTTAAAGCACTGATGCCTAAATTTACATAAAAAAAAAAGAATAAAATAACACTACTCAACTTAATAAAGCACTTTAAAACACCAGGTCCAAAGTGGAATATTAAAACAGCATAAGATTTGAAATGGAATAAACCTAAACAATTAGCATTTAAAGAGCTAAGTCTCAAGCAGTCTTAAAAGTCAAGGACTAAAAATGAGTTTTGAGGCCAGTTTTAAAAGGAACGGTGAGGGGACTTTTCTAAGGCTAAATGCTAATACTTCAAACCATAGAATTGTGTGTTATGTATTATGTATTAGTAGGCACCAACAAGTTCCCCGAAAGGGGGATGGGCTGCACACGCGCGTGAGTAAAATTGTGGGCGTGGTGTACTCTACAGCAAGTGATGAATTAATCAAGGCCCCAGGGCCCCTTAACACGGAACACATGAACAAACACATCCAGAACCGGCAAGTTAACAACGATTACTTGCAGGTGTCCAATTTTCATTTGTCAACAAGGAAAACTCTCAAAATGCCAAATTTTCCAATAAATAGTTGTCAATGCTAGACAATAACAAGTCCCATGTTGGTTAACCCCTCTTTCTATTACAAAAATAATAAACAGTACAGAAGGGTGCTCTGTTTAGTGCCTGCTTTTAGAACAATTTGTACCCTATCATCAATCATTGAAATGTTTGTTGTTGTTGTGGTTGTTTACGGCGTCCAAATAGAACAGCACAGCAAAAAAGAAAACGGTACCATGCAGAGTCTAATGAATTCGTTCGACATTCCCAGCGAGCTCATCCCATCCCAGTCGCTGTCCCGTACAGTAAACACACGCACATACGCGTTCAACAGTACACAAACATAAACTTACCGCCGATGGCTCAAAAATCGCACACAATCGTAATAACTATTTATACTATACGAGCAGGTTTGTGAGATGGGAGGCTACTGCCGCCTGAGCCCGTTGATGCTGGAGCAATGTGCGCATGCCCCGCGATGGGAAACCAATCCTTCGGTACTCTTATGTAACTCAACTTTAAGCTCCTCTAACTCTTTTAATACGACGGAGTATTAGGGCCAAATAAAGAAAAGAGAAAATTTGGCCCACGATAAGAGTCAGATTAACCCTTTCCGGGACAGAACATATTCAATTATTATTATTATTATTTTATAAAATAGTTTTTTTTAATAAATACAATTATTATTTAATACAGTCATTTGCCACAAGTGAGTTAGATGTGGGCTTTGTAATAAATATTAAAGCAACAACAACTCATAGTTTTCCAATAATTTGGATCTATTTTACTTGTTGCAAAACAATTTAAGTTTTAAGAATAATAATGAATGAATATGGTGTTTGGCATCACGACATTCTTTTTTTTTTTAGTATTCGTGCAGAATTTGCTAGTTTGATTTTTTTCCAACAGAGGGCACTATTTCTAATTTCTAATTCGGTTGGATTAAAATGAGTGAAAGACACCCACTGGATTGTCCACACTATAGAAAAAAAGACTGATTTTTTCGGACTGTAGAATAGTAATGGTAAATCTGATATTAGACCTATTTAGGATAGCTGAAGCTTCTTCAAATGTTTGGACTTCCTTACTGACTATCCTGCCATGCATTGCACCTTTTGTATGAAAAATACACCTGATTTGTAGGGAAGTACACAATCAAATGCACCATGATTCAGTTGAATGTGTCACTTGTGTGCAAGTACAGTGCAAGCAGAGGAGGAGTTTGTGAAGTTATGGTGGACAGTACTCTGTTATTCAGTCACTTAGCTCATCAGTGAGGTGTTGGTTGGAACCAGGGCCTGTCTGCACACACAAGGTCGCTATTGTGCTCTGACAGATCTGGTACACTCGCACTTTCTACTTTGGTGTTTACTTAGAAAGCATTCCCACTCAGGTTCATACCTTTGGCTATTTAAGGGGTATCAATTAAAAAAAATGTTTTGGAATGTGGAAGGAAACCTTAATATGCCATATAATACATGACAAACATGTCTGACAAAACGGGGGTGGTCTTTTATGCTTATTTTATAAAACATTTGTAAACAAAAACTTGATCTAAAGTATATTTTTAGTCCGTGTCATACTTTGTGAAATGTGAAAATGTTCTCATTCCACCAAGTTTATGAAACTAGAACCTAAGAAGAGATAAAATGACTTATTTAGCCAACTTTGGAGGACTTCATCAAGCTGTGAGAGGTAAAGAAAGCTGGGAACTTTATCAAAATACCATACCGCCGAGAATGAATGATGGGTATTGTTCATTTAATACGGGCAGAAAATAAGAGGTGGGGGGCAGGTGGAAGGCGTTCAGATTTCACCTACCTCCCGAAACCCCCTCCTACAACCATGAATTGAGTTTTTGTAAGAAGCGAGCAAAAATAGAAAGGATATCTGCAAAGCTCCTCGTGTCTACTCAAGAATCATTCATTCATAGCTGAACATACTTGTGAAGTTGCGTAAAACAGGAGTCACAATAACATGTACATTTCAAAGGACATACTAAAATGCGTTGCATTGCTCTATGAAAAATTTGCAGCCGAACAGTGGCAGCTAGTGACACCTATGATGGTGGTGACATCGATGATTGTGATATGGATGGAAAGGTCCCTATGACATTTAACCGTGACACGGATTGAAAGATTATGTGCAAGGTTTGGTGACATACAAATTCTCTATGCCAAAGAACATCCTGTCAATAATCTTAATCCATGTCTACGTCTCAGTGACTGTTGTACCTTTTTCATGACATCAATGCTGAAACTTAATAAAAGCGGGACTTGTGACTTGGGAAGGGAGAGAGTTCCGTGTGTCAACTTCTCACGTCTCCCAAGCTTTCCCAACCGCGGTTGTATTAAAACACAGCACAGTCTCTTGCCTCGTTCTTCCTTTGTGTACGGTTAAGACATATATTGGGTTCTGTAACTTCAGACCCAACAATACTGCATGGCCCAGTGATGCGAGTCGTGTGACCTTTGACCTTACCTTTGAATGAACATATCCCAGAAGAGCCGTGGACTTGAAATTTGACGGCGTAGGAGCTCCGACTCAACTCCGAAACGGTGACGCCCATCTTCCCTATTGCAGCTTTCTTGGCTGTCGTAGAGTTGGTAGCAGCAACATTGAATTTGGCAGCTGATAAAAAAACACAGGCTTAACATTCAAGTAATATGAGGAGCGATACATTCAAAGTATCAAAATGTAGCAAGTTGTGAGTATATCAAATGTAAACATGTACAATGAATGGAAAGAAAGTGTACAGAACATAATGGTTTGGACAATAGCGCTGATCGAATTTCCCTCCTCTGCTTTTGTCCCGTAGGCGTCTTCCTGCTCAAAAGCGACTACACTTTTGTGTGATAAAGCCCAAAGCCAAATAGAAAAACTATCTGATGAATTATTGTTAAAGTAATCCATCAAAATGGCAGTATACAGGAGCAACCAGAAGAAACAATTCGTACTGTACTATTCCATACTTTTGCGCAATTGAAAAGCAATTGGCTTTAAATGATGGGATTCTGAAGTTTGGTCTCAGATTCACTTTTTAATGTCAAACCTAAATATCTCTGTTTGCTGCCAACCCTCCCAGTTAAACCTGATTAAATGTCTATCGGGATCATGAAAACATGTCCAGCACACAACACTTAGAGTAGATCACACTGAACGGAATCCACATGTAGCACTGAGGTTCAAATCAAGAGGTTAGTCGGTCATTCTTGTTCAATGCTAACGTACTGTATTGATGGGCTAATGCATGACTTTAGTTTCCATGACAACTGATGTCTTAGAAAGCAACAACGTGAGGTCAACGACTAGCCCCATCTAAAAATATGGTGAGTGTTCCAAATAATTCAATTATATTTTCACAAATAGCTATTTATTACCATGCATTCAAACCCGAATATTTCAACATTCCATATTGACAACTTACTATCTGCTAGTTAATTACTAGTATGCTTCTTTTCTTACCGTTTGGCTTTGACTCGATAGCGCTTTGTAGTCCATGGGCAGGATTCTGAATCAAGTTTTTTTCAGGGAGGACATGTAAAAAACAAAAGTAATATTAAATAATAATTAATGTAATATTAAAATCCATATTTTGACATAATGGCCAGGTTTTTTTTTATCTCAAAATGTGTTCTGGGTAGTCAGGTAAAAGATAATGAACACTTACAGAATTTCTGGAGGTGGCGTTTCTTCTGTAGGTAGTGAAGCAGCAAGATGTCAATCTAGGAGTGCGGTTAACATCTCGTATTTCTCTTTTCCTTGGGACCGGCTTTCACTTGTCCTTTGTTGCCGTTCTTTCGGGTGCTTGGTGGGTAGCGATGGTTCGGACTAAGGCGTTATTTGGATCCAAACACAGCAGTAAATGTGACATGAATTCAAGTTGATGATTACTCTTGAATCAAATTGGTATGAGGACAAATGTGTCCACGTTTCCTTCAACTCAAGCTCCTCTTGATTCAAAAGTGCACCCTAAGCCGCACAGTGAGGCATTATGGGAAGAATATGGTTTTGCACTTCTGCTCAACAGCAAGTAAAAGCAACCAACCTTCACCATTGCTTCAGAAAACACAGCAGCTCACTAAGAACATGGCAGTCACAATGTATTGTTTGTGCTCTGTTGATAATAACCAATTTCATGACTAGAATACCTGTTTTTAAAATTCTAACACCATTTATTCATAGTAGAGGCCAATGGTACTTAATCTATTTTTTTATTACAGTTGTAATTTCCTTTAAGGCAAGTTTCCATCAAATTTATGTGAAGTACAATCTTTATGCGTGGTGGTACTGCAGTTCCGTCAACTTACTTTCCAAACATTGTATTAAGATGGGGTTAACTTTGAGGTCAAATTTGTTAGCAAACCAATGACCATCATTGAGGAGCCAACGAAGTTCTGCAGCGCCAAAAATGCAAACACTTCTAACGTGCGTACCAGTACAGGGTGGATAAAAACGTCCTTCCAAGTACTGCCATTTAACAAGTCTGGTCTTACTCTTTAAGTCGGTAACATCTGGTTCAGACCTAGAAATATGTCCTGGCACACCAGGCATCCTGATAAGGGAGGCCCAAAAATGTTCATCTGGTGAGTAAGTGTCTGCTGACCATGCCAGGAAGTCCTCCACCACTTTGTTGTCGTTTATGTAATTGACAAATTCCCACGACAAGACAAAATACGCACTACCCACGAACACCATCATACCATGCGGGGGGAAATCTTTAGCCAACTCTCTTTTGACAGGAATACGTTTGTACTCATACGGGACATTCTTTAGTTCGTGATGAAAGCCGAAGCGTTGTTTCTTCAATTCACTTGGGCGGGAAGACTCGAGCATGTTTCTCCCATTCAGCTCCCTCAGCTCCATGACAAGTTGATAGTTGGACTTGAGAGGGAAATCCTGGCCGCAGAGATTGATAGCATACTTCCACTGGACCTCGGACCTCAGTAGGTCAGAGAGGCAGTTGAGATCAGCATTAAGTCTGCTGATATGGGCATATTCAACTGACTCCAGTTTCGAAGCAACAAACACATTGGGCAAACACCGGGCAATGTTGTCCATGGCCTTAATAAATGTCGGAGGGGACTTTTGGTCAAAGTGAATGCAGTAGAGGTTGTGAGGTGCATAGATGGCACGGAGAATACGCTCCACCATGGGAGCGTTTTTATGAACCACCAAGGAATAAGCCAATGGGAAGTTGCGCTCGACCTCTGATACTAGGACACTAGCGTAACGTCTGGTTTTCATAAATACGGAACAGTCCGAGGTCAGACTCACAGTGCTCTGGTCATCCACTGGGATGGTTTTTCGTTTCATCTGGAGGGCTTTGCCTATTTCCACTGGGTCAAGCTCATAGATAGCGGAACAGTTGACGTCATATGTGAGGCTGTGAACCGCTGATTGCCTGTCATAGGTTCCAGAGGGGTCAAAGTAGATGCTCTCCCTTACGTTGACTTTGATGTAGACCAGCTTGAGCAAACACACTGCCACCAGAGACAGAAGAAACAGGAAGCACCTGTGTCTCAATTTATGTCTGTAGCAGCCACATCTTATTTTCATTCTAGAAAAAGGTTGAAAGACAGATGCAAAAAGAAGCCTTTTAATGGATAGGGATGTCTATGTGACAGTCATTAGCATACAACACGTATACAGGTGTATATTTTATGTGCAAATAACATTGGCTGGTTGGGTTAGGAGGTCTGCTTCAATGAGCTCACCTACACAGTCCTGCAATTGTGAGGCAATTTTCATGATTGTGGAGCCCTATGTCATCTAAGTTTATGACATTAATTAAGCCGTGTCGTTAAAAGTTCTCTTCTCTTTGGCGTTAAAAATTTACAAGATATTTTTGTCATTTTACATGCTATTAAACATTTTAAAATGAGAAAAAGCATGAATATAGTTTGTATATATACAATGACAGAACACTTTTGACGGCCCTGTGCAGATTAGATCAACATGGTAACACAAGAATCAAAAAATTGAAATTTGAAAGCAACCAATTGTCCACACAACTAGTGCTAAAATTACACTTGGTGCGTTATTAAAATGAAAATAATATTTTTCCAAGTTTTTCGGACAGTATTTAGTAAATGGTCAAGGACTTGAAAGCACTAACTGTTTTACCTTGAGCACATAAAAATGTGCAAATATGTACATATATAGGTTATAACACCGCATGAACCAAATAATTAGAAAAAAAGACAACAATAAAAAGGTGTAGGTTAACCTTGCTCTCTAAAGATGTCCTGGAGTGTTATCCAAATTTCTTCAACAAGTGTGGCTGTAATGATGTAAACCTTGAATGACAAAGAAAATGTAATAAATCTGCCTAAAACTTAAAGTATTTCAAAATGGAAATGCACTTCTCCAATTCAATGGATGACAGAAAGGTCAACCAATAAGTCTCAACATATTTGTAAAATACTGCACAACAAAGTTGAGTCTTGTACTATTACCTTGAAAGATGTCTACCAGTTGGACAGCACATTGCGAGGCGAACAAGCAGAACAACTTCCCCATGCGTAAGGACAGTTTAGGCAGAACAGGTCAACTGTTTGTCCCGTCTGCTATGTGTGCAGCTCCATCGTGGACTGGAAGCTGTTTAGGGTGGAGTGACGGTGGCTAGGAGCGGAAGGGAGGGTGGTAGATGGGGAAGGAGTCTCGGCAACAGTCCGCCCACCGGCCCTCACAACCACATAACTGTGTCCAACACTATTACTTCACATTCACCATGCTCTTTCTATGTCTCTTCTGTGAGGAACTTGCGTCAAACTGGCCCCTCCGCTGCATGGAAAACTCTTGCAAACTTGCAAAATGATCTCAGTCCTTTGTGTTGGTTTATAAACTCTTTTTTGTCTCTTTTTGTGGTGGGATATAGTTATTTAAGATTATTTCATGGGTCAGTCCAAGTGCAACTTTACACCAGTGTATAATGATTAACCCAGCTAAACTAAGCCTTCCATTAACTTCATTGCAGACATCTATTATTTATAGAAGTTATTCAAGTGACCATTACAGATACTACTGTAGCCTTGGATACACCTGAGTAGGGAAAGCAATGAAAGGCCATTAAATCAATTGGGTCAAGATTTTATTTTTTATTTTTCCTAGTGACTGTTATTAACGCGTATCATTCTGTTTCTAACCGTTTGACTACATTGTTAATATGCATGAGAAGAGACAAGTGAAAAAAACATGTATAAGTATATCGTAAAGACATTTTGAAATCTTATCTATGTTGACTACTAATTATTTATAAAATGTCAATCCTGAAATCAAACAGTGACATAGATTTATGCTCAGAGATGAGGAATCCAATGAAAATTCATGTGTGTTCTTTGAGACACCTCAAATAAAATTTTGGAACTACTGAAGTGGTTACCATCCCAATTGTTGGTCACCCCGGATAAGCATCCCCCAGTAATTGTCGAGTAAAGCATTTGGAATCAGCTCTTCATCAGCCACCAGATAAATTGTCTTGATTTCCATTATATGCTTCCACTTGCTTGACACTGGAAGATACAAGAAATATCCATTGCTACTATCTCAAAGAAAAGGGCAACGGTTCATCTGTTCATCAAATCTTTTCAGAGGCAGACATGATAAGGAGAGAGGAAATTATGAAATCTCCCCTTCCAATAGCTGCTGCACATTGCAATTATTTTGAGTTGTTCAGAAGGAAGTGGAGAAGACAGGAAGTGTGTTGAACTCTCAGAATGAAACTTGTCAGCGGATAGTAGTGACAACTGACCTGTTATACCCGTTTCCACAGTAGAACTAGTGCTGCCATGTTTTACAGTCGTTTCAGAGGATTTTGATTCAGGCCTTTTACTGCGAGGATGGGACAAACATTTTTCATGGAAAATCACCTGGAAAAGGACAGAGAAATGGTTAGCTTAAAGAAAAAGGAACTAATTTGCACACACAGCCGTTGTAACCGGGAAAGAAACCCAGAGCTGATGAAATAGTACCCTTCAACAATAATGTCGCATTCATAAAGTCCTCTTCTCAGTTTTCCTAAGTACATCAATTTGCTGGCGTGTGTACAAACTAATGTTTACGTGAAATTGTTAGGAATGGGACAGCAGTAGAGATGCTTAACTATTTAACAAGTTGGCTAACCTTTTCCTGGACACACTGACTGGGACTAATTGGGATGTTGTTAACAGTGGCAGAGTGCAGTTGAAACTCGGGAGAAAGGCTGTTCTTTACAAATCCATCCCCTTGCAAACAGCCTCCCTTAGTGGACAAAAAGAGTAGCGTAAGTACATGCTGACCACATTTCGTATGAGTCATAGCAGAAATCACAGCAAGATTTAGAAATGTTCAAAGGAGTTGAATAAGGTCAACCAACAGCTCTCACCTTGAAGAAAAACTTTACAACATTTTGGCTTGAAATTTTCACTTTTTGTATAAGTGGGCCTGGCAAGTCTTGCACTGCTTGACTGATATGACTGGTTGGGTGACTGATGAACTTTGTAGTATTGTCGTGCAATTGTATCATATCACGTTGCTTCTCAAGGATGGCTACTATGTTTCGTTGTCTTGTAGCAAGGGAGATAAGTTGAATTCTTACCACACTTTGACTTTTGGGTGAAGTCATACTTCTGTGTTGAAAAAAAAAACAACAACACATTTTTTTTTACAAAAATGATAATGTCATTGAAGCTCTGCCATGTCAAAAATACTTAGAAAAAGTTCTTGACTGGTGTAGCAGGGAAGGATTTATAGAAGAAACCTGACTTGTATTTGTTGGTGAGCTGATGCTTCTCCAGATGTTGCCTGGCAAGGACTTTGGTTAGTGCAGTAAGAATCTCTGTAAATGCTTTGTAATATCGGACTGTAAAAAAGTAAAACAAAAAATTACACATTATTTCTTGCTTACATTAAACATTGTAATATTTTGTAACATTGTTAAAGCATCAGCAGTAATATCTGTGATTGAAGTTGTTGTTAGAAAAAAGTACAGATGAACACTATTATTGTTTTCAGCTGCAGTTCTACCTCCATCTTCACGTCCTGTCATGGGCCAGGTTGACATTTCCATTTGCTTCTTTGCCACATCCTTTAAAATCTTTTTTATGGCCAGTGATTGTTTCCACTAGGAGGAAAAAAAGGGGGAATGCCAATAAGTCAGTGAAGATCCCTGAACACCAAACAATACAACAACTTATCACTATCAATATAGCAACTCTATCTTGGCTCAGTGGTTAGTTAGTTTTAACTCAAGCTCACATAATCAGTTGTTGTGCCATTCTCTCTCAATGGAACTTCCGCAAATTGTATGGCTCCGTCTCCATCTGCTGATTGTCTGACAGGTGTAATTGCTGTTGTGTCACTTTCAGTGGAACAGATGCTTAAAAGGTCGAGTGGTTGCTCAAGGCAGGGAGCCTCAGTGGGAATTTCACCTTGAGGTAAAAAGACAATTGTTGGATTCTCAATCAGGTTAGAAGGCATTGATTTTGATTGGTAAAATGATTAATGAGATTTTCACCACGCTGGACTGGAATTGAGGATGATGCCAACAGCAGCTCTTTTATATCTTTTCGCTCAGCCATGTCAATTGCACAGACGCCAAGTTCATTCCTGTCACGAGGCTGTGAGCCATGCCAGAGGAGAATCTCAACTACCTGAATATCACATATAGAACATACACATTTCTTGGGAAACATTCAAATATACACTCCATGAGCCGTTTATCTGTCCTATTCACCCGATAATGTCCACACGCCACAGCATCATGTAAAGAGCTGTTGCCATCATGGTTTGTAGCATTGACATTAGCTCCAGCATTCAACAGCTCCTGGACCACCTCCAAATGACCCTCTTTGGAGGCCTCATGGAGAGCTGTGCCCCCTGAAAAAAGGGTTGAAAACAGATGGTAATGAAATGACAAAGAAAAAACAAAATAGTCAAGGGGAATATTAATTCTAAACCAACCGGCATAATCTTCCATGTTTACTTCGATCCCGTTTTGAAGGAGGGCTTTGACACAAGCCACATCTCCTCTTCTGCATGCTTTGTGAAGAACCACTTTTCTATTGCATTCTCTCCTCTGAAGTTGTCTTCTGCGAATCATATTCCAATTTTCTGGGACGTTTTCTGAAAAGGATGAAACGTTGAGTAATAGTACGTAATGTAATATAAACACGTATGCATCTCAGATGTGGGTGTTTGGTTATCACTTACCGCCGCTTGCAACACACTCCGTCAAGTTTCCCCATTCCGTCCCTGAAGGGGTCTTCACAAGACTTATTGACGACTTATTTTTCTGCACCTTTGCTATGGTTTGGAGGGATGAATGATGTATTTCAGATTCTGCATGTGTTCCTCTTCCTCGGATGGGTTCCAAGTCATGTAACAGACTTATAGAGTCATCACTGGATGTCTCATGTTCCAGATTGTAGCTGTCAATCCTTTCCCTTCAACAGAAAAATGTCAAATGTTGGCCACCTAAAAATTGAGGTTGAAGGCAATGATGCTACCAGTAATACTCACCCATTTGTGAAACCATTACTGATGACTGGGTCAGACATGTCACAATCTTCCTGGTATTCTTTTAGTCCTGGAAAAGAAACATTTACAACAACTTCAGCAAAATAGATATCAGGAAAATAAACCACGATAAATTGTCACATGCATCTCAAATTTTGCTGCTACAACATTTGAATCACAGAAGAGGAAAAAACACCTACAATATATTTCTTACTTGGAGTCAAGTAAAATATTTCAACATTTAAGATATTGTAAATCATGACAAGGACAACATAATTACTGTGGGAAATGCTTTATTGAACAACCTTCAATATGTTCTCATCAAGGAAAAATGAACATTGATACAATGAGTGAGAATCAAATTACCCAAACTAATGGGAAACATTTAGCTATGAGGAGATAATACTTTCTGGAAGCTGAAAAATCAGCCATATAAACAATGCTTCAGGGTTAGCAGAAATTTTGTGTGGCATAAATATTCCAACTTTCTGACTCGGAACTCTCTCCCAAATAATTAATAGTGTGGTCACTGTCTGTCTCTTCTCCTGAAAGATCTTGAGTCAGGCTGTTATTGTCCTTTGTTGAAAGTAGCTGGCTTGCTGGAGGCAGAGGAACAATTGCAGGAACACATTTAAGCTTGTTAGCACAAGAATCAAAAACAACACGAACTGGAATATACTTGTGCATATAAATACCACTCGTCAAGGTCTTCGGATTTCCTTTGGGCACTCCAGTTTGGTTTTGTTTGGATGAATCCGATTCTTTATTCTGAACATCTTCCTGTCACAGAAGAAGAAAAAGTTGACATTTGACATATGCAACGATCCGGGATTTTATTTAAAATGACAGCTATGTGGATTTGTTTATTCTGAGGAAAAACCTTCCCAGATTACAAATCCCCATTAAGTGTTTCCGTTAACCAACTCAATTTATAATTTCATATTATAAAAAGAAGTTAATAGATCACTAGGAGACACATTGTAGAGGGACAATTGCCACATTTTATCAAAGACAATGAATTATGAATGTTGGATCATTATTAAACATCAAAATACGTGTTTTTCACTAGAAATTACTCTTGTCAACTTTGACAATATTTGCAATATGTCCATTCTGGGTACTCTTAGGTTGTTTTTAGGCACCTGTACTTGACAAGAAGGTCTTACGTTAATTCCAAATGTAGTTTGTTCCTCTTTGGCTTTGGACTGTTGCTGTTTATGTTTTTGAAGCAACTCAACTATCTGTAGTCAGATAAAAATATAGAGTATCGAACAAATGCGGACAAAAACATTCCTTTATATTAGTATTTTTAAGTACCCTTTTATTGCCAAATTTGATTGCTTCATGCAACGGTGTAGCTTTGTTTCGTGATTCAATGTTGACCGAAGCTCCAGCATTAATCAAACAACAACAAGCCTCATACTGATTCCGGACAGCGGCTTCGTGTAGGGCTGTTCGTCCTGTAGGCAAGAAAACTGAAAGCTTCAAACAAAACAAAAATGCTTTAAACAGTTTGAGTTTACACTGCATTTTACCTGTATTGTCAGTTCTATTGACATTTGCTCCAAGCTTCAGTGTGTCTTTCAAAAGCTGAATATCGGCCTTCAATACAGCTTCATGGAGCAAAGTCTCGCCAAAGCGATTTCTACGATTCATACGTTTGATTGCTTTGCCTGTGCATGTAAAAAAAAAAAAACAAAGCCAAACAAAAACATTTCAAAAGGTAATCATACATTTCAGTAACCTTCTCCATTCTAAATGGAAGTCAGAAAAATGAAATATCATATGAAATACTAATGCTTTAAGAAACTAGTTATTGTCAAACCTTTCTGTGTTGGTATTGTTTTGTTACGAGCAGGTGCAGTTGTCTTTATTTTCTTTTGAACATTTCTGTAACAGACAGATGATTTAACTGGTAAATATAATAGTCATGAATGTGCCACATTGTAGTATTACATTTTTCAATCCATTACATTGTTTAATTTGAAAAAGAAAAAAAAGAGCACTTTACCTTTTATTCCTTGCCATGCTCCTTTAAAAATGTGTGTGTGTGAATGAATTCCTGTGAGATGATGGACGTGTCACTAAATTGGAGCCACTTTTGTGGAAATAAAACAGTGTGAAATCGAAACACCTAACATGAGATTATTTCAGGGTATGGAAGAACTCAAAATTGGTCAAATAGGGGGTATATTAAATGGAGGGTACATTAATTGGGGGGTATATTAATTCATTTAATATACCCCCCATTCAACATACCCCCATTTAATATACCCCCCCACCCCATTTAATATACCCCTATTTAATATAACCCCATTTAATATACGCCCCAACAAATATACCTCCAATTAATATACTCATTTTAACATTAGGTGAAACCCCTATTCAATCAATGTTAAATAATAATCACTAATTGGGTGAACAGGAAAAAAAAATAACTGTCAGTCTGATCTTTATAAAACTTGGTGGGAAGTTTACCACTTATAAAATAGATAATAACTGCCAAATATTGTGAGTATTTGTAAAGAATTATTGAAATTATTGCCAAATTACAATTCCCAAAATGGATTAACTTTGCCTATAGTTGTTTCTACTCACACTGTACTAACACTTATAGATGTTGGTAGGTTGAAGGTGTTCATGACTATTATTCAGGCAGTGGCTTCGTAGCCGTAGTTTCTGACTATTTACCCCACACATAATACTTACCGGCTAAATGGCCATATGGGGCCATATAGGCTATTTGACCGGTTACCGGCTAAGGAGCCACTGCCGCCAGGGCAACCATTTAAAAAACGAATGAATGTTACCATATTAAACACATTTATGGAGACTATGAAATTACCATAGTAATAATTTACGATAACATCATGACAACAAGTATTATTCATGTCAGCTAGCTTCCTAGCTTAAAGAAAATGGGCAGTCTGAACTTATTTGCTGTAACGTTTTCTCTCATTAAAAAACAAACAAACAAACATATATATAACATGGGATATATTGGTAAGACCATGAGCTTTAATTACCTGTAAAATCTCCGCTGTCCTGCTTATAGTAGAATTAAAGTCAATTGTTTTTGTCGAAAACTGTCAAAACATGCATATGCAGAACATCCACTTTTCTGGTACCGTGACGTCATTCAAGTAGCGCAAAAGTACTATTTAAAGTACTAGCTGCCTACTATGCACAAGAAGAAAATAATCTTCCTGCTAAACAGCAAGTGATTAGCGTAATATTTGTATTGTTTTAATTAATTGATCGACGTCTGTAGGTAACTAAACAAAAGTCAACATGAAATGTGGTTCCACTGCGAGATAATTAGGGGCACTTAGAATAGCAATAAAGATCCCTTGAGAATAAACAATGGAGATTTGTTTTGTTTTGCACTGAATTTTAAATGTAGCAAAACCGGGTCTTCCATCAGATGAATCGTATACTGAGCTGGTCTGACGCAGATATCTGAGCGCAGTGGTTCGATGAGGCGTCCTCGCGCGGGCTCCGCCCACTTCAGCGTTACCTAGGAAACGGGGCGTGGAATACGCGTCACCGAAAAAGGTGAGCGTTGTGATTGGCTCAGCCCTCGTATGATGCAGTAGCGTGCCATGGTTCCATGTGGCCTCGCTTAATTGCAGAATCGGCTCAAGTTGACGATGGGAGCGATTTTGCGAGAGGCAAGTCCGGCCCACCCGCTCGCCCCTTGACTCGGGCAACCTTGATCGTTAGATCCTCGTCACATTCCACCCTCACTTCCTCTTCACCCTTCTGCACTGTCACAGGTAAGACCCAATGTTAGATCTTGAATGAATTTAGACAAGGGGACGTCTTCTACTGCTTGTATTTTTTTGTCAAACTGTAACATACTTTGAAATTGTATTGTTGTTGTTGTTGGGATGAATCAAAGATTCACAAATACTTAGAAGGAATACTTCATGATAAATACTGTACTGCATATATTTATAGCATAAACAGTTATAGATATGTGCAAGTTAAGTTAAAGCCTGGACTGCTTTAAAGTAGAAGAAAACTATTAATATAAATAAATACATATAATAAGGGGAATTATTGTTGTGATTGTAATGTATTCATTTCACATTTAGTTCTAATTCTGTCAAATGAGTGAACTAGTTGATTTTTTGCAATTTTGCACCTAAACAAGTAGTAGATTCAGGCTATCATGTTTATATTTATAGGTTTAATATGGCTGTGGTAAACAAAATTATTACTCTATTTCCATACTTTTGGTAATTGTGATGCAATATTTGTATTATGATTACAATCCATCGATCCGGATCGACACATCGATTAGATAAGCAATGATGCAATCAAATTGACATGCAAAACATTGGTCAACGTTGTCATCTTTTCAATAATCGCTTTTGATTAAAGAATGTCTGATGGATTTTACTCTTAAAATTTGGTGTTTTCCTATTGTGGTTTGGAACAGCCCTCCGCCATGCTGACCCATCTGTTCCGCCTTCACGGCCATGTGGTGGCCTCCCATCCTTGGGAGGTCATTGTGAGCACCGTCACCCTCACCGTTTGCATGATGTCTATGAATATGTTCACTGGAAATGACCAGATCTGTGGCTGGAACTTTGACTGCCCCAAAACAGATGAGGTAAGTGAATGAATGCAATGAGTCATTCTACCTTAAAATTGTTTGCAAAAAGACACCCGCTTCTATTTGGGAGTCCTTAACCTTATTGTTTGCCTATATTTGTGCAAACTTTTTTTTAAAACTGCTTTAAAATGCTTTTTACAGCAAATTCTGAGCAGCGACATCATCATCCTGACCATTACAAGATGCATTGCTATTATCTACATTTACTTCCAGTTCCAAAGTTTAAGACAATTGGGATCCAAATATATTTTAGGTATGACAATTGTTGCTAATACACAGAGTGATACCTTAAATTAGTACTGTATGTGATTTTGGACTCCTCCATTCTTTTTAGGTATTGCAGGCCTATTCACAATTTTTTCCAGCTTTGTATTCAGCACAGTGGTTATTCACTTCCTTGATAAAGAACTAACCGGCCTCAAGTAAGATTTTTTTAAACTGCTATATATATTTTTTTTTTAAATTAGAGAAACTTCAACAATTTTACAGTGTTTTTCCATATCTTCCAGTGAAGCGCTACCTTTCTTTCTACTTCTGATTGACCTATCCAAAGCTTGTGCTCTGGCCAAGTTTGCCCTCAGCTCCAGTTCCCAGGTACAAAAACATGTGCAGTGTAACCCATGTAAAACGAATATTTGCTATTATTTTAACGTGTTTTTTTTGTCTTCAGGAGGAAGTCCGTGAGAATATTGCTCGAGGTATGGCAGTACTGGGACCGGCATTTACCTTAGATGCCCTGGTGGAGTGCTTGGTGATCGGAGTGGGAACCATGTCAGGTACGATATCGCCGTCGGGCAAGAATTCCATTGGTTATCCTCATGTGTGATGCATTCCGTGAATGATTGGGTCTATCAGTAGAAAGAAAACAAAATGAAAACCAGAAACATGTGTACTCATTGAGTCTGCTTTCCCAGAAATGTTCAACTATTGTGTAATTGTGTATTACAGGTGTTCGACAGTTGGAAATTATGTGCTGCTTTGGGTGTATGTCTATTTTGGCCAACTATTTTGTCTTCATGACATTCTTCCCTGCATGTGTGTCTCTGGTGCTCGAGGTAAGTTTCGTTTATCCAAGTGGGCTCTATTGTATTCCAAAATCTTTCCATTTGATTTCAATAATTTATCTATATCATTTCCTTTAGGTGTCTCGTGAGAGTCAGGAAGGCCATCCCATTTGGCAACTGAGCCACTTCTCTCGGGTGCTGGAAGAAGAACAGGATAACAAACCAAATCCCGTCACCCAGAGAGTCAAAATAATAATGGTAATTGCTCTCTTACAGCATTTTTTTGGTTCGGTTTGATTCTTTCATTATTGTTTTTTCTTCATTCCGAGAATGTGCGTGATGTGTTTTGCATTTCTTTTGTCTGCAGTCTCTGGGCCTGGTCATGGTTCATGCCCACAGTAGGTGGATCGCTGAGCCCTTGCTGTTCAATGCTACAGGTGGAATTCCACTGGGTGGCATGGATGAATCGCACCTCTCACCAAGAAGAATCGAACCAGAAATACCCCTGTGGCATTTTTACCTCACGAGGTACTGAAAGTGGACGTGAATTGCCAGAAATGGCGGTGTTACATTTTTTAGCCATGGAGAAAAACTGTGATTTTTAATGTTTTTCTTTGCTTTCTTAATGTTTTCCCTCAGAATGATCACCATGGATGTTGAGCAGGTGATCTGTCTGGCCTTGGCTCTGCTGTTGACCATTAAATACATCTTTTTCGAGCAAGAGGAGACGGAGTCTTCCCTATCAATAAAGAATCCGATCACAATGTCCAGCCAGTCCGTGGCTCCGCGACAGGCCACAGAAACATGCTACAGGAAGGATCCTGCTCTTCTCCAATGCCCACCAACCTCTTCCAATTTGCCTTCTACTACTACTACACCCAACAAGGAAGATATAGGTATGCTGCTGCTCAATTATAATCAGAGAGAATTCTTCAGTAAACATTTTACTCTTGTGGCACAACAACTCACTTCTTTCAATCGTTTCTCCAGATGAAGTCATCCGGCCCCTGCTTGCTTCTGTCAATGATTCTGGGTCTACTAACATCTCCAATCTTGGTGAAGAAGAAGAGAAAAAATCTGAAATCACCGAGGCGCAGCTTCCGCCTCCATTAACGCCTCGTAGCCTTGATGAATGCACGGCTATTCTCAACAATCCAGAGGTAAGAGACCTCCACTTGACCTCGTACAGTCCAAGTCAAAAGTTTTGAGAGACTTTCTCCTCCTACTGAATGGTAAAATGGCTCATTTGACCTGAAGTAGATCCCATACACAAATGGCTTGTTTTCCAGAAAGGGGCTCGTTTTCTGAATGACGATGAGGTGATCATGTTAGTCAATTCAAAACACATTCCGTCTTACAAACTGGAGGCCGTCATGGAAACACCTGAGAGAGGTGTGGCCATACGTCGACAGATGATCTCCGCAAAGCTCCCTTCGCCCACTGCACTCTCGACGTTGCCGTTTACCGATTACGACTATTCCAAGGTGAGATCAATCGGCTGCATTCAACAAAAGTCTGCTGTATTTTCTATTTGACATCTCTGTGAATTTGTCCTCCAGGTTATGGGCACCTGTTGCGAGAACGTAATTGGATATATGCCTGTACCGGTGGGCGTGGCGGGGCCGCTACATCTGGATGGAAAGCACTTCCAAGTTCCCATGGCGACAACAGAGGGATGCCTGGTAGCCAGCACCAATCGGGGATGTCGAGCAATTGCGGTAAATTTTGTACTCTTTGTTTAAAGCGTAATTAAGTGGTATGAGTTGAGAGTTCAGCTGAACTGAATAATTTCGATCTCTGTCTTTGTAGCTTGGAGGTGGAGCCAGAAGTTGCATCCTGGCTGACAGTATGACCCGAGGACCCGTGGTAAGACTTCCTTCTGCCTGCCAGGCTGCTGAGGTCAAAGCTTGGCTAGAGAGCAAAGATGGTTTCCAAGAGATCAAAGAAACCTTTGACAGCACCAGCAGGTAAAACCCGAGCTTGCTTGTTGGCATTTACGTACGTTGCGTTGGCAAAAACGAATCACACGTGTGGTTGATTTGTGGCAGGTTTGCTCGTCTACAGAAGCTACTGGTTGGTCTGGCTGGGAGAAATCTGTACATTCGTTTTCATTCCAAGACAGGGGATGCAATGGGAATGAATATGATCTCAAAGGTGAGAGATTCATGAAGTCAGTGATCATTTCCCTTCAAAACATAGTGTATGGCTCATTCTAAAAGAGTATCAATTCCTGTTGCAGGGTACTGAGCAGGCTTTGAGCAAGCTTCGGCAACACTTTCCAGAGCTGCAGGTTTTGGCTGTCAGTGGGAACTATTGTACTGATAAGAAACCAGCTGCGATCAACTGGATCGAAGGAAGAGGAAAATCGGCAGTTTCCGAGGCTACCATCCCGGCCAAAGTGGTCAAAGAGGTACGTTGAGCAACTTTGAACCTGCACACTTTGGGGGAATTCTTTCATTACATATTTATTTTAATACTTCTATTACTAATCATTTCAGATTTTGAAGACCTCGACGGCAGCTTTGGTGGAGGTGAATATCAACAAAAACCTGGTGGGTTCCGCTATGGCTGGCAGTATTGGTGGATTTAACGCGCATGCAGCCAACCTGGTAGCTGCCATATACATTGCCTGTGGACAGGTAGTAAAATTCTCCTTGTGCTTAGTATTTTTTAATGGCTTTCTTAGTTTCACATTAAAATGTGTACTTCAGGATCCTGCACAGTCGGTGAGCAGCAGTAACTGCATCACCCTGATGGAGGCATCGGGTCCTACAGGTGAAGACCTTTACATCAGCTGCACCATGCCCTCTATAGAGCTCGGCACTGTAGGAGGAGGAACCAACCTTCTTCCCCAGCAAGCTTGCCTTCAGGTAGGCTTGCATGATATGACTCTATATATCATTTCAGGCAGTGCAATACACCATATTAACATTTAAGATTATTTTGATCCATTTTTTTCCCTTGTTCAAAAAGTTATGGTGCTTTAGTTTGTACTTACGCGTGATTCAGATGGTGGAGTAGTTCAAAATCTTTGAGTCAGGCATTTTGTTTGGACGTGTGCCCAGATGTTGGGCGTACAGGGGGCCAGTGAGACTTGTCCGGGGGAGAATGCCAGGCAGCTCGCCAAGGTGGTTTGTGCCACTGTGCTGGCTGGGGAACTGTCACTCATGTCCGCGCTGGCTGCTGGCCACCTGGTCAAGAGTCACATGACACATAACAGGTAAGCGTTTATGTTCAATTTAGTTGAACCAGAGGAAGTTATTCTACTCAGTGGTTGTTTAGAAAAAAGAAAATGAAATTGTAGGAAGGCAATGCTTAATCCATTCAATTCTGTCTTTAGATCCAAGGCCAATCTCCAGGAGACTGTGGGAACTTGCACCAAGCAAGCCTCATGAGCAGAAAGGCAGATACTTGAACAGTATACGTGAAAACGGGAGTGAAATAACTGCAAAGTGATTACAACAGCAGTATTTGGTCTGGTTTTGCCAATTTCTGTTTCTTCTCAACAGTCAAGTAACTTTTGTTTTCATGTGAATGGAGGTCTTCTAAACCCGTCTCACAATAAATGCACAAAGAAAGTAGTAGCATCCAAAGGTTAACTGTGTGAATGTTGAGCGTGGGTGGGTTACACATAATGTACATATGATTGTATCATAAATGTAAGAAATCATTTGCTATTGTACCATGCAATATGGACACAATTGGATGCAACCTTGAAGGAGCTGTATTGTTTAAAAGTGGTCAGTACATTTTTCTTGGATCATTATGTGGAAGAAGACCCTCGGACTAGACAAATGTTCCATTTCACATGCTAAACTGCTTATGCCAAGTGGTTCTTGTGAATGGGAACAAAGACTTTTGGATTGACTTGGATGCTGCAAACGATTGATTACATTTCTTGATGCCTTAAAACAAACCAAAGACTGATTTGCCCGGGGTCTACAAGACCACTGAATAGCACCATGTTCCTCTTTAGGAACAATAAACGTTTTTTAAAGACATTTTGTTCAGTGGCATTATTTAAATACATAACTGAACACTTAAAGGAGTCCTTTTAAACATACTCAAATCATTTTGAAATGAACAAATGCTTAAAATATGTTAACATGAGACTTTTCAATCTGATGTTGCCACAAGAGGGAGCTTGCATCTCGGAAAATAAAAGGTACGCATTGCTGGGTTGTCTGCCAGAATTCACCCAGTTACAATGTAGTAAACCAAATCATGATGACTTTACTAGATTGGATTAAAGGTTATGTCATGATCAAACAGATGACAGTGTTAAAGCACATTTAAAATGAAACAGGATTTTGAAAGATACTAGGCAAAATCCAATCTTAATAGTTTTCTCAATACTACTGATTCTAACTCTGCACTGTATTATTCAAATTCTGGCCATTTGTATATCCGTGTGTATTGACATACCCTGCAATATTTGTACTATGAGGCACATCTGACTACAAGCAACACCTACTCAATTTCACAAGAAAACTATATTTGTTCATACGTAAGCTGCACTGGACTGTAAACCACTAGCGTCCACATTGTGCTACGAAATATACCAAAAGACATACATCTTATTGGCCAGTAAAAACTGTCGACTGTTTGTAATAACATGGCCTAGTCAAAATGACCATCATACGAAAGACAGTGGCTCAAAGCATGCAAACGTTGAATTTTTGAGACTTCTAATTGTGAAGAAAACAGTTTAAACACAGAAAAAAATCAAACCGCTTGCAAATGTGCCCATTTTGGGACATCATTTATATGCACGCACATAAAAGCTGATAAACTCAAGCCCAGGGTGCCTGTTTCATGGGTATTAATGACATGTCGGGTGGACTGCGGTGAAAATTAGGGGGCCCAGAATTGATTTCGTGAACTTGTACCTTACATGAGAAAAATGGAAAAAAATGTGTTTTTTCCAATGAATCCAATTACGTAGTTACTTTACATTGGAATGAGCCTGATAAAGACAGTCACCCTTCACCAAGTCATCCATTGTTTTTTATTTTTTGGAATGAGCCTCAGCCTATCGTTATGCATACTTTGACGAATACTTGACTTGGTTGGAAGGGTCATATAAGTGTAGGTCGTACAAATATACTCACTACTAGGCTGCAGTTTGACCCTGCCTTGTAGCTTTAAGAAGGAGGTGGGGAGCGTCCCAATGACGCACAACGGAACCCAAGAAGATGCTTCAAAACTCCAGGCAGGCCCACAGTCAGCTTGCTTGGTGACCACCGACTGCTTGAGACCATCCGAGCTGGCAAACAGTTTTAGAAGACCATTTCAGAACCACATTTAAGGAGATTCCACTGAAAATAAAACATGCATTTTTGAAGATTTTTTTTCTTCCTCCAATAGATTCAATGATAAATAAACTATAGTTTCAGGGAGGAAGGCACTGCCAAGTGGAGCCTTTGGTGGGGGGCTGGGGTGGGGGGTTCCACACACACACACACATAGGCACACACACTCACACAGTTGAGTCTCTCGCCTAATTTTTTTGGGGGGGGGGGGTGATTTTAACAGGTCAGGTCATGTCACTCGTGAGTTCGCTCCGTGCTGTGTTGCTCTTTTTAATCTCGTATAAACGAGTGGCGACACAAAACACGGGCGATGAGATACGAGTGATGGCATTTTTGCCCCAAAATGACAGCTACCTTTTTTCCTACGCGAGGGTCGCTCCGGCGATCCGTTACGCGCAGCTCAAGATGCTGTCAAGCGGAGCCCCTCACTCCGACCTTCGCTTCAACGTCCACTTCGAGAAGTCCGATTGCGTCAACGAGGCCGTCTTCAGTTTGGTGGACAAGTCGTGCGAGAAGAAGCCCGATCTGATTCTGGGTCCGGTGTGCGAGTACGAGGCGGCGCCTGTGGTGAGGCTGGCTTCCCACTGGAATATTCCGGTCATCTCGGCAGGTGCCCTGGCCGCCGGCTTTAGCGACAAGAAGAGCGAATACTCCCACCTCACCCGCATCGCGCCGTCCTACGGGAAAATGGCCGAGACTTTCAGTGCGATCTTCGGCCACTTCACCTGGAAGACAGCGGTGCTCATCTACGAGGACGACAAAGAGGAGCAGAACTGTTACTTCACGGTGGAGGGGATTTACCATCTCATGACGGACCTGACAATTAAAGCCTATGCTTTATCCCTCCAAGAGCCGCTGGACACTGACGACATCATCCAAAGCATGTATGACACTCAAGGTAATGCAGCAGAAATAAATGGGAGAAATGGATCTTATTAGTTTTCTAAAAATAAAGTCGCATCAAAAGTTTTCTTACAAAACTAGATCCCAATCGCTAAAGGTTTACGCTGCAATAAATATTACCCATCTCATCCCATTTTCTGATCCACTTCATCGTCACTAGGGTCACGGGGGGTGCTGGAGCCTATCCCAGCTGACCCTGACTTGGTGGCCAGCCAATCGCAGGGCACACGGAGATAAACAACCATTCACGCTCAAACTCATACCTAGGGGCAATTTACAGTGTGCAATTAGTCTACCATGCATGTTTTTGGAATGTGGGAGAAAACCGGAGTACCCGGAGAAAACCCACGCAGGCCCGGGCAGAAAATGCAAACTCCCCTTGTATTCAAATGCATGATAGTTCAAAATAAATTTCAATGGTAGAAAAATATAACATTTGTTTTATCTCAAGATGTATATTTTCTAAAGCTTAGTTTGCCAGTCAGAGCCTGACACAACTCTTCCCACTGGAAAATAGAAGTACCTTATCTCTCCATTCCAGGTCAGATAACCATAAAGTGAATGCAAAAGAGCATGCGCAGTCCCCCCCAAAAAAAGATAGTGAAATTGAATGAGTCAATGTGTATTTGTAGCAGGGAAACTAGAGGGTGCTCTTTGCTCCCTTCCCTAATTTAGTTGGATGCTATGCACTTGACAAGAAATGTGCGAAGTCGTATCTCTTGTCTCCAAAACCAAATCCTAACTGCCACAGCCAAACTTGAAACTTATTAGCTAACTATTTGATCATTTTGGAGAAGTTATCTTTGACAGTTCTGGGCTCCGTGTGAGAAAAGTTAGGTTTCATAGGCAAAATGACTTCTAAAAATATATGATTCAAATCCATTTTCCTCTGCACTGTCCCAAAACTTCTCTGCGACTCTCATGCAATCCTGGAAGGATTCTTTGGGGATTCCACTTGGCTCATTCATCCACATGGCAATATCACACTCACATAGAAACCATTTTTTGATGGGGTACAATTGTCGCTATAATGTATAAACAAACAGATTTTTCCTATTGGGAAGTACAACTACTGAAAGTAATATGTAAAAGTAGTGAATGATAAGAGCCAGTTTGATTGGCAGCGAATGGAGTCGCTTATCATACTTGGTAGATGCATTTTCATTTCAGCACGATGACTTATGTTATTTTCCATTTCTTTCAAGTCACTTTACTATGTTCAAATGTGAAAATGTTCAATGCCAATATGGAGTCTGTATGGTCTCTTTTGAGAGAACCGCCCCTTGGCTCCTGCAACGTTAAAACCAATGACTTATACTTTTACGATAAACCTCAAACATCATCTTGCGCTACCTAGACGTGCAAAGACAGCAATATTATTCTGCACGTATGCTAACGATAAACAGGAAATGCATCGGTCAACTTATCCAGCAGTCATACGGTCAACACTAACGTAGGCGGAATAATTTAAAAGCTTTGCGCCGCTTAAATGTCATATCTGTACCCTGTCCGGGAGGAATTCAGCAACACACAGCACATCCTTGTCTTAGGACCAACGATATAGCAAATTAGGACAACTGTCCTTTATATCCAATCAATTTCCCGTTCGGATTTCAAGTCGTTAGCAAACAAGGCAGTTGCCATCGAGCATTGACAGTTACAGTCTGCCGGCCCGCCACGCCGCGGGCAGCCTTCAGCGAATTTCTAACAGCTATTGGAACTGTCGTAAAAGGAATATCTGAAGGTTTGGAAATATCGCCGCTAGCTCGCATTGGCTCACGGAATAGCTAAGACAGGGCGAGTAGTGTGTGGAGAACTCGGTGTAATTAAAGGTGCTGAAGTGCTGGCAAGACTGAGGTGAAGTTTGTCCCACTCACTCGGGGCATATTTCAGGAGGTGTGTTTAAGTGACGGAGTCGTGAGGAATGTTCCAGCCAGAGTCTGTCTGACTCTTCCTTATTAATGCCCAGGGGGCAGGGGAGGTCAAATGCCAAAGCTTCTTTCTGTCTATTCGCAATTTATTCAGGAATATATTGACTCGTTTAATTGCTTTGCGAAAGATTTGTTTGATGACTGGTATGCCAAATAATTACTTATATACTTAAATGGGACTAGTCATTTGGAGAGCTTGCACTTGAGGCAAATGGCAAAACTGGAGTAGATTTATTAGATTGGATTAGATTACTTTATTTATCCCATATTCGGGAAATTTCACTGTCACAGTAGCAAGAGGGTGAGAATACAGACACAGCAAAAGACAATTTAGACATAAATAAATAGGTAATAAATAAGTTAACATAAACATACAAACAATGTACACTAGGAGTGTGACGATAATTTGGAAATGGTGATATATTGCGATACTTTGTATGCATCCCAAAAGTTTATTCATATGCTACTGCCAAAAAACTATTCAAGTATACTTACACTTAGACCACCAATTGGCTGCCAGCAAATGTATCCACCAAAATTGGTTTTATGTTATTTCATTGGTTGCCATTGACGGTGTTAGACGTCCAGAGCTGATAAACATGAGCTTCTTCCTGTTTGTCTAAAGGGCATTTTCAGGTCATTCCTGGTTTATTTTGGCTTCACATGAGGGCATTTACAGGTCACTTCCTGTTCAGTAACACAAAATCACCCAGAAACAGCCCGAAAATGCCCCAAAATCGACAGGAAAGCACCGAAAACCAATAAGAATCATTGACCAACGTATCAAAAATAGTGTGTGTGGCCAAATTGGGAGATAATTGTTATAGTGATCTTTGTTTTGCATCGTTAGGTACCACTAGTAAATGCACACAACTGAAGGTATCCGTCTCCATAAATCATTCTCAATTCACACTCATGCGCTGTCTTGTTACAGGTCGACTCACTGCATATCATGTGAATTGCAAACATATTTCACAGTGACTCCTGCCTGACCTCACCTGTCAATCTTTTAGTCACCTTAGCAAAATAAAGCGCCGACCTTCAATGCATGCATTCCTTTGACATTTTTTGCATTTGCCACTTACGCAAATGCCCTGCAGCTCCAATCTTTCCATGAATTTACTTCACTATCTAACATTAAATCAGACAAATCCTCTCACGTAAAAAGCCATTACATTTCTCTTCTGCTGTCTATATGGGGAAGGAAGTCCTGGCGATTTCCCGTCTTCCATTTATGGATAGTGAAGTGCACTGTGGATCATCAGACCTTCTAAGGTGCACAAACTATTCTGTACCTTTCCTTAGATCTTCGCTTCAGGGCAATAATCTTGTCTCAGAGGTCTGCAGAGTATTGTTGAGACCTCAGGCTTGGTTTGCACTCTGACATACACTCAACTGTGTGACCATATATGGGCACGCATGTGTGCGTCTTTAAAAATCACCTCAAGTTCATTTCACGCTGGGGGGTTTAAATTCAGATGTAGAGACACCACCTGGCTGCATCTTCAGCTTTACGCCTCTGCAAACATCTGAAGATTGATTTAATTAAATCTAGTCCAATAACTTGCCTGCATTTTTTGGAGTGTTAAAAACGAGTTAACAGATTAGTGTGTAAGATTGTGCCACTTAGTGTAAGTGAATACTACTTTTTGAACATTTATATACATCTAAAAGTTGGTCATTTTCCCACCCAAATGAAGAAAATAAATGTTTTTGAAATATTTATCCCCTACAATAAAATGTATTTTTTCTCACAGTGGTGATCTTGTGCATGGACGCCAACAAAATTCGAGAAATTATGCTGGCCGCACACCGACGCCGATTGACCAGTGGAACGCACATGTTCTTTAATATTGAACTCTTCAACGCTTCCTCTTACGGTAAAGCTTATAAAAGCAATGTTGTGTTTGAATGATGCGCACTTTAGAGAGCGCTGTTTCTGGATATTCACATTTAAAAATACATTTCAAGTTGATCCAATTGTACTTTATTTTATGGATGTGGTGAAACTGCACTTTAGGCAACGGTTCGTGGTGGAGAGGAGACAAGTTTGATGATGAAGCGAGGCAAGCCTACGTGTATCTGAACACCGTCACCCTGCTCCGCACGGTCAAACCAGAGTTTGAGAACTTCTCGATGGAAATTAAAGCAGCCAGGGAAAGCATGGGACTGCACAACTGCAAAGACTGCGAAAGTGTAAGTATATGTGAATAGTTCTCATATTTGTCATGTAAATAGGGGCTGACAGTAAGTCAAAGTTCACATTTCACATTATGTGCCAACAAGTAGAAAGACCTTTGACCTCTCCAAAACACAAAAATGCACCTCAACAACTACACGTCTAATTGTGAAAACCAAATAATAGAAATATTTAATGGTTTTACTGGACTGAATTTCAATTCATTGATTTATAGGAAGGCATCAGGTTAAAATAATGTAATTCCACCTCAAGCACAGACTATCTTAGAAAGTCTTAAAAAGAAAATTTCTTTTTTTTGTTCCTAAAATAGCTGAACCCATTTGTACTTCAAATTTGGAGATATGTAACTGCCTTACAATTGTGAAAACGACGCTGTGGAGTTTGCATGACCTACCCATGCCTTTGTGGGTTTTCTCCGGGTGCTTTAGTTTCCTCCCACATCCAACAGACTGGATAGACCTGTGAGCACATTACAAGACAGATTCTTCATCTCAAACAATCAGAGAAAAAAGCGAAAAGTAAGCGGCATTACCTTGAGACCAAAAAAAATGGTTGCAAATACCTTAATACGTTAACAATGTGGCCTCTGATATATATTTTTTAATTTCCACTAGTCTGCAGTTGTGCAACAGCAGCATTCTGTTGCCAGCTGGAGGGTCTTTCGAGCCATGTCAGGGTACCCTTTTAATCTGATAAACTGAGTCTTTATTTTTTTCAAAATATTCGATGTTAGAGACCTTGGCAGGGTAGAAAGAAGTGAAGTTGGTCCCTGGAAACTTGGCAGGATATCCGATTGCTCGGTTGGGAAAAATTAAGACCTAATCTCTGCAATAACATTTACACAACTTCCTATAATTAAAGGAATCATCTTGTCCTCATGGGGCCCACTGAAAAACCAAACAATCAATTAGCAATGCTAAATCTAATCCTCCATCATAATTGACATTTTGCCCACATTTGACCACATTTGCCCACATTTGCCCTTGCAGGTCAACATGTTTGTAGAGGGATTCCATGACGCGCTGCTGCTTTATGCCATTGCTTTAAAGGAGGCCATGAAAAGTGGATACAATAAGAAAAATGGATTGGAAATCACGTCACGCATGTGGAACAGAACCTTTGAAGGTAAATTGAACCTTGAGGAATGTGGCCCTGTGTATATGACATTCAGGTAAGGTAAGGTAAGGTATCATCACTTCTAGATGTCGATCTAATTAACATTTCATTTGGTGAAATTCAGGCTAGTAGATCTAAAAATGTTGGTCGGGTGATCCATTGTAATCCAACACATTTAAACTGCTGTCCAATATTGTTTTAACGCCTTCATCATTACTCGAAAGTTCAGATCTCATACAAAAGAGGTGTATTGTTGCCCTCCGGTGGTCATAAATAGTTACTACAGTTTATCCTGAACGCGTTAGGAGGCCAAAACATTCCCCCAGCCATCCCCATAAAAATGTGCAGTTTAAAGGATGTGGCATCACTTGACATTTGTCTTCTATCTGAAATAAATCAATCAAATCAAATCAAAAGCCTTTATTTTCATTTTTGTGGTGCACAGGAATCGCCGGCCAGGTTTCCATCGACGGCAACGGTGACAGAAACGGAGATTTCTCTTTGATGGCAATGACCGACGTTAACGCGGGAACGTATGAGGTACGACAACCGATTCAAGCTCAAAGGTTTGACATTTAAATCTGATTGGTACCCATCCAAATATTCACATCATGTCATTTCAGGTTGTGGCCAACTATTTTGGTTTGAACCGGAGCTTTGAGCTGATGCCAGCCTTGAACTATCACCATTTCACTCTGCAAGGAATACAAATAACGCAGGCTGAGAATTCAGATTCATCATGTAAAATAATATCCCCCTAAAGTATTTGGGGTCAACTTGTATGGATGTTAACTGCTGTGGTATTTTATGTCCTCTGTCAACCAGGTGGTCTTGGAATGTCGGCTTTGACTGGAGTCATAGTGGGATCCCTACTGGGAATTGCAATGCTTACAGCATTCTATTTTTTCAGGTAATTATTACAAGTGTAAATCCCCTTTTCTATCTGTGACGTTACGATTTTGAGTCGGGTTATTTCTCTTTTGTAGGAAAAATTACCGTATTACCATTGAACGTCGAGCCGACAGCGAGGCGTGTGCCAGCAGGAAGCACCGCCACCTGCGAGAAGACTCCATCAGATCCAATTTATCGGCTGCTTAGCCAGCCACACGACAACAAAAGCAAAAACTGTTGCCGCAAATTTACATCTCTGTGGCTGGAGATAATCATGGCTGTTAATAGGGAAATACTCTTTAGAAACTAGCTGGTTTTTATGTGTTGAAGTATTTGACTTTAAAACGTATTTTAACTCAGGACAACTGTAACTGTCTCAAAACACCACTTGGAGTTTTTTTGTTTTGTTTTTCTTACTTTTACAGTTTTTTGTGAGGGGCCATTTGATCATAGAAAGACATTTTTGTAATTTTACACTGTATACGACTCGTATACCTGGCTGTATATAATTACATGCAGTAGATATATATTATGCTATAATGTGCACTACTTAAATTTGGTTGAATTGTGCTGTCAATTTTTTCATGAGGTCGCTTTGTGGTTGTATTTGGCCAAAAAAAATGGTAAAGTAATTTGACAAAATTAAAAAAATAGATCTGAACTCACCAAAAGATCCATGCGGTATAAGGAGATGACAAGAATGGGTTTCTGAGAATAATCTGAAAGGAAACAAGCATAACATTCACCCAAAATGAGCACAGTTTTTGCGCTATTGCATAATTATATCAGTTTTCTATTGATGGTCGAATTCCGAAAATGTTCTGGCTTTCGGAGCCACTTTATTTACATCCAAACCAAAGCCAACAATCTTGTATCAACTTCCTAAATTCCACTTGTAAGGTTGGAATGAAATGTTTTTGATAGTCTTCCCCTGACCGCACATGCCAGAGATGTACAAGATAACTTGCTACACTTGTTTGCCCAATTAAAGATGTGCATGTATACATCCAGTTATCAGATTGTGTGAGAAGGGAGACCTAAAATCCTTTCCCCAGGGATAAAACATGTCCACATGGGGGGGTCTGAGTTAGTCAACATATCAAACGGAAGTGTAGATAAGAACATCGGTTTGTAAATGTTGTCACAACGGGGCCCGCAATTTCCTTTGCTTACTGAGTCGCAACACTGTAATTGACATTAAAAACAATAATGTACCCGTCTGCATAATCTTTTGGAGACAGCCGACTATCGTGCTTTTGCAGGCTTTGCTTGGAATTAGAGGCACAATTCTCCAACTAAGCCCTTACTGGATTGACAATAGTCATTCAAATTAGGTTTGGGACATTGAAAATTATTTCACATAGAAAAAGCTCATTGTTTTAGAAAGATTTCGCATTCAATTAAAATGTTATGATTGAGACTTTTTAAAAGAGCTGGTGGCAGAGCTCATCTTTTAAAAACATTTAATAAACATTTGAATCTAATGGTATACCTTTACTGTTATTATAGATTTGGGGACAGAGGATATGAATCATTTGTTATTATATTATTATTTCCTATTTTGTACAGGATTAGTTGTTCAACAGTCATTTTTAACAAGACACAGACCAGTTTTTCCTATCTACGCTTTTTAAATATTTTTATTACGAAGCCATACTTTTGGAATACATGCAGAATGTAGTTTGGTCTTGTCTTTCTCAGATAAGTTCAAAAATCTAAAATCAATCAAAAAAATCTAATCAAAATCCAATAGTTATGACCCAGAAAACTGAATTAGGACGTTTGCTTTGCTACTTACCTGCAGTGTTTTCTCCAGATTCTTTAAACTTTTTGATTTTATGGACTGTACATGATGAAATTCCTTAAAATTGGATGCAGGGGAACATAATCTTTATCCAGTTTGACTGTTTTCCTGACACAACTTCATACAAAGACATGAATTTCACCCAATCTTTGCTTGTGAATGACTGAACAATTCTGACAAACTGTTTTTTTTTCACCCAATCACGGCACCCAGCTGCCCCCAATCAGGAGGCATCATTAGTTCACCTGTGGTTTGTTTCAAAAAGATGGCTGATGAACATTCTTTAACTCTTTCTTTTATCCTCATATATTTATCAAATATCTCTTGTAAATTGAAGATGATTTGAAAATAATTTCATTCTGTTTTAATTGGTGTCAAACCCAACTTTATTTGTGGAAAGGACATTACTAACTCCAAAATGAGAATATTAAATAATATAAATGTAAAATGTATGTGTACATATGAGGAGATTTGAATGTGACAAACCGCTGCAAGCAACAGATTGTGCCGCAGTAAAGTGAACACAAACTAATGAGAGGAAGTATAAAGTAAAGAAGGAAGGAAGCTATTTCTTCCATCGCTGAAAGGGAATGCATTCCAGTGGTTTCAGATTGGCAGCTTGGCAATGAAGAGTGTGAGCATTCTATCTGATAAAATACTTTTGACGTCATTCCGATAAACACACGACGGCCAGATGGAGACTTTCCAAATCGCCATTCGACAAACAACTTTCCAATGGCTTCTTGGGGTAACGGACGATATCAATTGTTGTGGGGTGTCGTGGTGCACTAGGCCAGATGAAAGCCTCTAAAAATGTGTGTGAAGACACACACAAAATATTCTGAAAAAATACAATTCATAGGCCACTGTGTGTACAGACTGCAAGTCCCTTATAATAACAGATTGACTAACCATTGACCAATTTAATGAGAATACGATACAGTCTAATACGATAGCAATTTTTTGGAATATGGTACGAAATTGTCCAATATCACAAAGTCCGCCACAATTACATTCAATGGCCTTGAAGCAATTTAATGCAGTTTTTACATCTAGCACAACAATTTTCATTACACTTAGGGCAATTAAAATTGGACATCAATGTTGTTGTTCTTGACAATTTCAAAGATTTCATACCTTTGAAAGAGGATGACCATACAATCCGTTTGAACATCATTTCTAGTCAAGAGTCGCAGTCACACCAACAGTTACCATGGGGAGACACAGTTGGAAACCTTCACGTGGTGTCTCCTGAGAGGCCGCTCGCCGCGGCCTGCGAATTCCAACAAATACCACTCAGAGCTGCCAACAAGGAACGTGGCACCCTACGTTTTTCATCCAGCCGGAGACATTTGACTGCCCCTCACCTCCGACTACCCCCCGGATGAAATAACCCGCGTTCCAGTGGCAACTCTAGCGCTATCTGAGGGCAATCCTCAGGCGCTTGTAGTGCAACAACAACAACAACAACAGTTACCATGGAAACAGCACGATTTACTCAGTATGTTCGCTGTTTCCTATTGACTTGTTACTTTGACAACCGGAATGTCATTTGGCCAGGCTCTCAAAGGGAACTTTTTACAGCCTTTAGAGGAATGATTGGAGCCACTTTAACTAAAATCAATAACGTTCGCTATATAAATCAACATGCTTTCTCATTAACATTATCAAGTGGTGTCATTTACAACCCCGCCAAGCAACTGGACACAGTCCACAGCAGGACACCATTCACACTACGAGACCATTTATTTATTTCAAACTCATTTGCAACAATACGAATCATTCTGGGCCATAAAAACAAAACTCTCACAAATTAATTCTTCATGTCTTCTAAATTGAAATCCAAAATGTCTGCAAAAAAAACGGTCGCTCTCATATTTGTTGTTCCTGAACCAATGTTTTTAGACCACAACAAAAAGAAACAAGTCTTGAGCCTTCCCACTAATTAGCGTTAAAACATGCACACGCACATCCTCATCCTGTTTAACTGTTTAACTTGGCAGTCACAACACCTGCTTAATTGGACGTCCTTTCTTTTGATTTAAGCTATTATGCTATAGCACACTCACTTTTTTGCAGCCATATCATTGATCCTGCAATTTTGACTGATATAACTGTTACACTAGCCTTCCATACAAATAAGCAATTCAAGATTTGACCCGCCTTCGCTTTGCATTTGTGGTTTCTCGCTCGTAGCCGCGTCGGTCGGTCAGGTGGCGGGCAGGCTTAATAAATAGAGCAGAGCGTTAAAGACATGTGGTTTTCAGTCTGACATTGTTGTGTGAGTGCCTGTTGGAAAGTGCACACAACAGCAAGCGCCTGGGAAATGTCAACAATGTCGCCTCGTACTTTCTTGACAGGACCAGTAAATAGTCAATTCTATTCAAACAGTTACCAGCACGCTTTTCTTCGCAGCAGGCATCAAGATGATGTGAACTTTACTCAGAGGCATTCTGTTTTCCCAGAATGCTCTATATAACACTTTCTGGGAAATGTGGCAGAATGTCTGTATATTGGACGTTGATTCTTTCTTTTTTTTATTCCTTTATTTGTTTTTCCTAGGGATTTAAATGCAAAAAGTGTCAGGTTGATTCTCTCGGTGAATTACTAGACTCACTACAGCACAAAAAAATCACCGTCACGTCAGTTTGCACGGCAGAATTTGTGTATAATAATGGAAATTGTTCTTTTTTTGCACGTTGGATAGAGCACTAACAGTAGGCTGAGAATTTCTCTTTTGCAAACTTCTCTTGCATCCCAGGAAAGATCTAAACCAGGCAAATCTGTCATCACCAAGCAAACTTAAAGGAAGAACTTGTCAGCACATCATCAACGCCACAGTGGCATCCATCGCCAGTTGTCAAACACCAAATTAATCTCTGCTTCTGTCGTCTTCATGTTGCTTCCCTTGCTTCGTTTGTTCACCCTGTTTGCACAACGCTTCAAAATTCTTGCACCCCCGCACGTTTGTGCACGGATGGTTAAGAGAATAAGTCAAGAGAAAATAACAGGCCTCTTCTCGGGTGAAGACTATGTCACTGTTTTAATAATAATGACCATTTTTGTTCTAGATATTGAAGTATGTGTGTGAGAAAATAAATGCATTTTTGAAAAGATATTCCCGGTTGTAAAGGCTGGCATGAGCGACTTGGCATGTCACTTTTATGGCAGAAAAAGAGCTTGAACTTATGTGTGAGGTTGAGAGGTTCCATCTCAAAAACACGGGGCTGGCCTCGCTGGATGACCCGGGTTCCGGAACCAGATCTCTTTGAGAGGCGTTGGATTTGTAAGCGAAGCTTTGGTTTCCAAAATTGGTCTGCTTTTGGTAGCAACTTAAAGCTCTGACGTTTTCATCTTAAAAGTCATAGAATTTCATCCTGACAGCTACAGACGTGAAAGTTTCATTAATCAATAGCAGAAGGAGGAGTCATTTTTGACAAACGTGTATAATTGTGTCAATTAAAAACTATTTTTTACTCAGTGTGAAAGCAAAATTGATTGGTCATTTCTAAAAACAAAAAAAAACCCTAACATTTGGAATCAAATGAATTGATTTGAAGAGAGGACTGACAAAAAAAAGCATCCAGGATAAGAATGACTCAACAGCGACCTCTGAAGATTTAAAGGTGACATGTCACTAAAACCAAATAACCCTACTGCATCCCCAAAATGTTTCCTCGCTTATACTTTCCTTTTTAGTGTGTGTCACTAATCTCCATTTTGTTTGTTAAGAAGTCATTCACTTTCTTCTTCTGTTTACACAAACTGGTCAAAACGTTCATTTTTCAGAGACCTGATATTGGCAAAAGCAATTGGATAACCAAATAAAAATATTTTTCAAAACTTTTAATAACAATTCACTCTTTGTTTTACTACTAAATATGCCACAACATGAAAGGTCATCCTCATTAGCTCTCACTTTACTACACTGCTCAAAAAAGGTACACAGTTCAATACACTTGACATGAAAAAGAAATTAAAAAGAAGACCAGCAACAGTACTAAACCGTGACAACTTAAACATAACATTAAAGTTAGTTACAAAAGAATCAGAGGCTTTTTACAAAAACCAAAGCCAAAGTTTTCAACAAGAATGGCTTATATTCTCTTTATGGCTTCGTCAATTTCTGAAATGTGGTCCTTCAGTTGGTTCCATTGTTCTGGATTCAGAGCGATACCTGCAACAATTAAAAACAGCATTTTAAAGGTTATTTTGAACTATTAAATTTAGGTAAATTAACAAGCATTTCTTTTTTTGTCAGGGTCCTTACGGTGTTTTGCATAAAGCTAAAAAAAGTGTCATACTTTGAGTAGATAAGTGAGTTAAATGAGTTTATACCTTTCTTCCCAGGCTTCATTTCGCCATCTGTATTAGTCCAGTACTCTCTGATGTCGACCAGAACTTTACCTTTGAACTCCCGGACAGAGACATACCTCATCCTTCCGATCTGTAAAAAAAAAAAAAAAAAAACATGCACAATGTCCCAAATATATTCAATGTTATCACAATCCACCAAAGCAGTATGTCTACACTAGCTTCAAAAACAAGTCCTGGAAAATGAATCAATATCCAAAAAAGGGGGTGGGAGGCAAAAATCTGACAAAACACCGATGTCGAAAGTGCAGTTTAATCCATTAATACTCACGGTTGAAGTTTTCAAAATGAAGAAAAGTCAAATTGAATTTATTATCTATGTATGCAACTTGTGAATGCACTCACTTGGAACATGTTGTCTTCAGTGTTACTGTCGCCTTTGGAAGACCCGCCAGCCTTGCCACTCTCCGTCTTTGGTTTCTTAGCCGGTTTCTCTGCTGGAGCGGCCTTCTTTCTCTTAGCCTAGAACCATCAAATATATTTATTTTCCAGTGCCAACAATCATTTGGACACGTTTGTATTATTGTACATTGTGCAGTGTGCTGGGATTTATAATTGAAAAAAAGAAATAATGAGCAACAAAATATTCCAATTGAAAAACAAACCTTGGTTTCCACATCACTATTAGAGTCACTCCCAGATGAGGAGCTAAGCACTTCCTTTGATTTAGGCATTCTGCAGAAAAAAAGCAATCAATATGTGAACTTTTATACATTTGCACCTACAGTATGTACAAGTGTGAACACAACTATTACTATGATACTAATACCGATATTATATTGGCATTTTCTATATTACTGACAACTGAACTAGATCAATTGTTTCGTATGTTATACTTAATAATTGTGATTTTTATTTTGCATTTACACCATTTTATATCCCCCTATCTTACAATGGAGGACTCAGTGACTTAAATTTGGACAAAATATAAGACCAGTGAAAATTGCTGCTACCTTAACTGACGCACGATTGATAAATGTCGTTCGTGTGGGTGCAATAACATATTTAAAAAAAAACATGTAACTGTGTGAAAGCACAGAGAATTTTCATCATTGGGAGGCGAAGACGACATTAGGACAGCATTGACGTAAAACATTTAAATGAACATTTTAGCTTGGTAGGCCAACATTTGACCAAACATGCACTCCAACAAAGCATGTGAAGGCCTCGCTCCAAACGTAACTAGGATAATTACCACCTCCACAATACAATAAAATGCTAAAGCAAACCACCTTGGAATATAAAATTGAAAACCTATGAAAGAAAACCAAGGAACCATTCAAAGCTAAAATCCTTACATTATTTTGTAGATAATTTGTTGGCTGTATCGTATCGTGCAGCAATGTATTACTCTTCAAATGCTTCTTCTTCTGTTTTCTTCATCTTCGTCGTGTACTTTGTAAATCAACTCCACCGCTCTCTGCCGCCCCTGGTGGAGCTAAAGTACCTTGTAACGCAGGGTTCAGGTAATAACTGGTCAATATTTTGTCGTCAACGTTTTATTTAATGTCCTTTTATTCAATATATTTACACCCACCATTTTCGGTTTTAAAGCACATCTTAACTGCACAAGGATTAGATGTACTGCCAACCTTGACAGTTCGCATGAATTAGATTTCTATTGCCATCACATGTGGACACCAGTTATGAGTTTGTTTTTAAAGAAGATATCACTTTTCTTTAAACTAAAAAGGTAAAGAATCTGAATAGCAAGTGAACACACACCTTTGGGTGTAGAATTCTGATGTAATGGTGGAATATACCACATTCAGCATTGGTATCACAATCAAGCATCCATTTTCTTGAATGCATAACTGTTACTCTAGATGTCAAATAAATCTGCAACTAGTCAGAAAATTGTTTGTCTATCTAGTGGAACGTCCGATCCCTCTGGCAATGTTCTCATCGGTTTCTGCGGCCTCCTTGAGTGTCTGCATTATAAGAATATTTCGTTTTCTTGTCTCTTCCATTCTCACAGGATTTGACTCTGGCAAATTCTGAGGACAAAAAAAAACACCTTTTCAAACAGTGATTAACATTTTTTTACATTGATGCACTCTCCCAATATCAGGAAATATCTGATTTGTGATCATGGTAGAATTATTTTAGATAAACAACCTGGTGCATTATTGGAGTGCTGAACTATTAACCTTTCATAGGGCACTTATTGCCATTGACGGTTGCAGACGTCAAAGTAAATTTAACTGGATTGGAAACCTGAAAAACTTACTAACTATTAATATTGTGAGCTATGTGACACAAATTTAATGTCCACCTTATGTCAACACGAGGTCACTGTAGTACCCAAAAAGACAAATATGACATCGTGGATATGAATCACCTTGATTATTTCCTTTCGCCTTTCTTCTCCGGGAACAATAATCGACCACATCCCATAGCCGATCCCAACAATTGCAACCAGACCGGTCGAGGTCAAGATGGTTCGCATGCCACTCATTGTGGACACACAGAGATCCACCGCAGTTGAAATCGGTGTATAAAAATGAAAATTAGACCAACTTTTACATACGAACGTTGAGCCCAAGTTGACAGCGACGTTTGGTGATATGGGACGTCATTTGACTTTTACCCATAAAGCACCGCGGCAGAAAATTAGCGCAAGATGCGGAGTCAGGGTCAGCAACCTTATCAGGCAGCCATTTTAAAGCACTGAAATTATGTCCTTTTTGCAAATCTTTACGGGGTTTCAAAAAGTTTGTATTTAAAAATGAGGGATGAGGAAAAATAAATACTTGAGTGTTCAGTTTATTTACTGCATCTATGACGTTTATGAAAACCCGGATGTAGAGACTCCTTTACCGGGTTAGCCCGTTGCGGCGGTACGTCAGCGCCTTCGCCATTTTGGTATAGGCAGGTTTCATATTTAATTGGAAAATTTACCAATTGTCAAGACTAAAACATGAAAAGGGTTTTGTCTAAGATCTTTATTGTGTACGTTCATATAATCATAGCAAAATTATGTAAAAGTATTCTCTAGATTGTTCCCCATGGTACAAGTGTAAACTTCATGTTATTGTTTTGAAATGTACGACAACAGGAATAGATCAGAAAAAGACATTGTGCAGCACAACAACATACCAGAAATACATTGACGTTTTCACACCACCTCAAAAACCAAGATTTTGTTTTGATTTCATGAGAACATAATTTAAAAACTTTCCCCAATATTCTGCCATACAACCTGTTTGAATCAATTGTTTAAAATATCATTACAAGGGAGAGTACAAATAAAGTGGCTCTTTTCAAAATAATTTAAACTCATTCTTACTCATTCAATCAGATTTATATGGTGGTGGTGGGTTGTGGGGGTCCACGGTTATAGAAAGTTAAAATAAAAGTCTAACTTTGGTTTCATTAGAAAACCTTGTGTGTAATCTCATTTGATTATTTTTTACTTCCACAATTGAAGACATGAGTTGTAAAGGTTATAGGGAAAATAGTGGAAAATGTTTAAAATGTAACATATATAAGACAATAAGCGAGTATTGGAACAGGGGTTGGAAGCTTTTCAAATCTTTTGAACATATTTCCCTCAAGAAAAAAATGTAGTTATACAAAATAGTTGTCATTTATCATTAAGCTAACCCAAATCTTAATATTTATATGTACTTTTCCAGTGTCCTTGGGCTGTCACAGTCTAGATTTCATCATTTTAGAAGTCACATTGACATAATTTGTAGAGGCAGACGTAGTCTCTAATGTGCTGAACTTTAGTATTCAATGTATTTCAACTCCGCCAAACAGGATCATCATCTTCACTATTGTTGTTGTTGTCCAACAATGGATCTGGTGGTGGACGCCCCTTCAGGCTCTGAAAAAAAAAAAAAAATCTCGTTTTGAAAATAAAAACAGATTTACCTATTTGACACATGAATACAAAAAAAGTCCAATTGGAAATATACTAAGGACAAACTTGATTAACGATTTATATAGCTCCCTTTCTCACCAACTCATCTTCCTCTTCTTCTTCTTGCAAAAGAGGAGCTACCTGAGAAATGGACTCCCCGTTTTCTGTGGGCAATTCTCCAGTCAGACTAAGACAAGAAGAAAAAAAAACTGTTGGGTTATGAACTTCCAAATGATAAATTGATAATCCATCGCAAGAAATACATGTAAAAATGCCCCTAAATGAAAAGGAGCAACTCCTAAGGGAGCACCTACCGTTTATTTTCACCCTTGCTAAACTGAAGTTCATTTGGTGGTGGGGGTGGTTTGACTGGGGGTCCAACACATTCCTGAGAGTCTGGATCAATGTCTCCTGATTTTGTTAAAAAAACAGAACTCTGCTCCTCTTCACCCTCAATTAAAACACTTTGATGAGGTCCAGCCTTGGCATTTGCTGTCCCGCTTGTGTCATTTACTGCCTGCTCCTGCTTTTCATGACATTCTAATCCCGTCATTGGTGCAAATTTTGGCGCATCCGAAGCAAATTGTTCCTTCGAATCAGGTAACTGCTCGCGCATTTCAGCTTCATCTTGATGAATTGGGTCTTGACTTCTGTGATGGTCGCCGTCCTCCATGCGTTTGCTGACTGCATTTTCTTCACTGACGAGGACCGTGTTGTTTACCTTCTCCTCTTTTTGTTCCAAATCTTCTTTTTGTTCTTCTTCCTCTTCTTGATCGGACAACTCTTCTTTCTCAAGTGTTGTAAGAGAGTCTTTTCCATGTAGATGATTTAAAGTTTCATTCTGGAGACACAATGAGTCAAAATTCATGGAAAGATCAAATAAAGGGTTTTTTATTTTAGAATTCCAGTATAAAGTTGGACAATCCAAGTTAGCAAATGACACAGTTGCACCATTATTACTTAGAATGACATTAAGACCAGAAAATGTGTTGTATAGAATTTTCTAATCTACCCAAAATGAATCAACAAATCCTACAATTGAACTGCATTTGTTTTGCAAATAAACAAATAAACACCTGTACTTACCTTAATCGTATTCATAAGTATACGGAGCACAGTTTGGCCAGTGTAATTTTCATTGAGATCAAACTCTCCCCGTAGAGAATGAAAAACAGCATTCATGACACGCTTCACCTACAGTCAAGTCAAAAAGGTCTTTTTAGGTTGTTTGTGTCAACATTAATTCTTAATGAACGGACAAATACAACAGGAATGTCAATGAGCGCAAATAATAAGTTGAATGAAAAAAAAAAAAGACTACTATTTACCTCTGTTGCTGTATATGCTGAACTTTCCTGCTCATTCAGTTTCTTCTGAAGACCAGCCACCCGTCTCTCCAAAGACGCTATCACAGTGGAGCTCTGTGAATCCTTCCATGTACAGGCCATGAAGGAAAAATGTGCATCAGTAAAATCAATTCAATCCAAGATTAACATGGGGCACAACGTGATGGGTCACAAACAGATTTGGCAAAGGATTTTTTCATCGTTGGTTCTATACAGAGCTTGAATGAGTCGCTCCTTAAGAGCATACATATTGGTATATGAGCCTTAAGTAGAGTTGTTCCAATGTTAACTGTTTAAAAAAAAAACGAAGTAAAAAGTACTTGCTCTTGTGTGTTACACTGTAACAAACTTGCCTTTTCCCGTTGCTCCTTTAACAGATTATTTCTCTCCTTTTTAAACTCGGCCATCTCCCTCAAATGTTTTTCTCTAATTGACTCTAAAGCCTGCTTGTACTTGACCTTCCAACTTTCCTCTACCTCTACATGGTGTTGACACCTCTGGAAAAAAATTAGCAAAGGTAACAAGTACAAAGTTACTTATGATTAAAAAATAATATCCATACCTCTTCTGCTGTCACATGCTATGATGTATTAGGACTCATTTTCTCCTACTATGTATTACCTTCCCTAGTGTATATATTTTCATGATAGTGTATCAAAAGTTACTTCGAGTCTCACCCAAAGTGTACACACTAACAGTAGGCACCGAGTAAATAAACAAAGCTTACTTGTTTTAGATTATCTTGAATCGTCTTCAGGTCATTGACTTCCTCCGTCATATTTTCCAGCTTTAATTCCATCTCCTTGCATTTTAGCTGCTCTGCACCATATTGAGCCTGGACTCTTTCTGATATTTTCTTAAACTCTAACACAAACAAGCACATGTTGACAGTAATGTTAAATCAGTGATTTTGTCGTCTGTTTGCTATAGCCTTCCCAATACCTTATTCCTGTCGTATTAATAGGCCTACTAGGCTTAACCAACCTTCAAGCTGTGATTCCAGCTCAGAGATGTGTTGAGAGTGGCGTTCACAGTCGAGCTGCCTGGCGCTCAGTTCAGTCTGCAGCTCCAGAAACTTCTGTTGATGAGCCAAAAACTCTAGTTTGACTTCAGATAACTGGGCTGTGGTGGATGCCAGTGCTTCATTCAACTGCATCTAGTAGAAACGCAATAGGTACAATGAGAAATGATTTTTTTAATATGCTAATTCTACATCTAAGGTTTTGAGGCATTTTCACCACACACGTTTGACAATGTAAAAGTACCTCCACACTGTAAAACCAAAGAACAAACAGCAATACCAACCTTGTCTTTTTCAGCCTGGAGTAGTCTGGCCTGACTCTGTACATTTGAGAACTTTGAGTCGTTACTCTTTTCCAACAATGTGTCTCTCTGTTCCAAATACCTACAAGAGATATTTAAATCAGCTTCATCCAAGTGCTTATAAATGGAAGCATTCAAAACTATGACAACTTACCCATGGTTTTGGTTTAAGAGTTCATTGATTTTAAAGTTTTGCTCCTCAATACGAGAGCTTTTCTCAAACATTTCCTTCTTTAAGCATTCATTTTCCTAATAATAAAAAGGAAAATCACAATGTCAGCTGCGAGAAAGGCACTTCAGGTGTGATATTTGTCTCAATATTTTTGATAGTTCTGTACAATTTTTATGATCATACAAGGTGGGCTATACCTGGATGATTCTTAGAAGGTTTTGCATGACCATGGAGGACTCCATTGATATACCAGACAGACTCAGGGGGGCCGTTCCCTGCCTTTGAAGATCATCTACCTAATAAAAAAAAAACACCACAAGTAGGTAACATTTGTGTTAAAGCCAGATGGCCCATATCCTTGGATTTTATACCTTAGATGCAAGTTGATCGACTCTGTCAGCTACTTTTCCGACTGCTAAGCGGATTTCCGTGTTTTGCTGTCTGGCCTCGATCATCAATAAGGAAGTCACGTCATTGGTGCCTGGACGAAGGAGGTTTTCTCCACTTAGAATACCCAAATAAACATAGTGACTTTAAATGATTTTTCTGCATTCACTGAGTTTTCATGTGGTACCAATGAAAGGAACACGTGCGGGATGAACCTGGCCAACGGACTGGAGCTGAGTCGGAACAGAGGTCTGCGTATAGGAGTAAGGCTTTCAAACAACAAAATGAAGAATGAACAGAATACAAAATCTCTTATTTACTCGGAGTAAAAATGTACTGATGACAAAATGCGAAAATCTCACCTGAAAAGGATGCATGTTGCCTAGCAAACTAGGCTGTGTGGCAAAATTGGTAATGCTGGGAAGCACGTTGGACGGAAAAGCGGGGCATGGGTGTGGAAGCACTACGAGAAACAACACAAACCAAATAAAATGCCAATTAACACAAATATCCAATGTTGCAAGAAAACCACACATTCACTATTTAATGTGAAACAAAAAGACACCAAATGGTTGCCATATAACTTGTCATTCTGCTCATATTTTCACATGGAAATCGAATTGGATTATTTAAGATGCTGGAAGACGGGATGGAAAAACTTGTACTGTAAATAAAATTTCACCATGTCCTTGAACGGGGGCAGCCGAAGTGATCTGCACAGGAGATGGCGCAGCAGACGTATCCTTGCCTCGACTCGTGTTGGAATCCTGCTGGAAAAAGGTAAACAATATACAATATATATTATTGGAAATTTACTGCATTATTAATTTTTGGATTTTTTTTTTCTTGCCACAATGATGGAAAATGAGCAATTTAGAGCTAGATGCAGTCACCTCAAACTCCGAGTCACTAGAGTCAGGCTGGCTTGTTAGGAAAGGTAACAAGGGCTGGCCCATCTTTGCCATACGAGAAATCAGCTTGGCTTTTGTAACATCTGCAGTCTAAATTTGGAGAAAATTTTTTTTTAGAAATGTTTTAACAAAATGTGTTGATGTGCTCATGTTGCATTCGCCCATTTTCACCCACGGTCCTCATTTGAGGACAGGCTGTAATTGGTATAAAAGGTTTCCCCATTTTGGCAAATGTCTGAAAAGTGTCTTGGAAAAAAATCTATTAAAAATGATAACTTTGGTTAAAATGGGTTCATTAGAAAACAACCATCAAGATGACTTGCTGTTACCTGTTCATTGATTGAATTTGATTTTGCACGTTGAGTTGTCTCCCTTAGAGGAAAAAACAAGACAAAAAAAACAATGACATTTTTCCACAAATACTCCTATTACTTATTTAAGACTCACCCTGTTTGCACTACTGGCTCTTGTGTCAAATTCTCAAGACTAGGAGCAGAGGAAAGCGTACCACCAGAATCTCTGGAACTGGTCTGATCAGAGCCAGACTCTTTGGAGAATTTCACCTAAAGCACAGAAACAACTGAAATTTTTTTCTTAGACAAGATAAACTTGACTTATCCAGGTGACATCTTTGTTCAAACTTAAATTAATAATTATATGTCAGAAAAGATCATTAAAAAAAGGTTGACAAAGTAACTTATTATGTGGCAAATTGATTGATTTCAATATTTCAAGACACTCACTCGTTTTAGCGCTGCTGAAAAAATAAGGGTGCTGTTAGCTGGAATGCATTCGGGGACACCTTTAGATCCATAGGCAAGGTTTGGGGGGACAACAATGAGTCGACAGCCAAATTTCTTCATCCCCAGCATGCCTTTCTCCCAACCCTGCTCACAGAACGACAGCATTTAAAACAGGAATAAATATTGTAGAAATATACACACACAAAATTCTCACTTGAATGACTTTTCCGGCTCCAATTTTTACACGTAACAACTTGTCTTTTTTTTGGTTGGAGTCAAACATCTGAAATGAAAAATTTGAACATGGATTGCCACCAATAAAGCAAATAGATTTCTGTTTATTAGTATTTCTATGTTACCTCTCCAATAGTGTGGTTCTGCAAGAGCCAGCCTTTATACGCCACCTCCAAAGAGTCGCCATGTTGGACAGCTTGGCCTTCTCCCAGACTTAGATCTTGAGTTAGCACTACATCTAACCCATTGCAGGTGTTTGCCTTTGCCAAACACACCTAACGCAAAGAATATATACACACTGATAGGAAAATACTTAAAACACCCAAGTACTACTATAGTATTTTTCTTTAAATATTTGTACACTATGACTATCATAGCGGAAATGATAAGGTAGACCTCACATCATTTGACCATGCAAGAAATAATTTGAATACAGAATGAGCTTTTTTACTCACTTCTTTACAGAAATCAGATGCTGATTTCTCGGATTCAAACATAAGAGACCAATTCTGCCTTTGGTCATCGTAAAATGTACAATAATTGTTTGGTTGCACCTGCAAAAAAAAGTAAGCAGCTGTGAATCTAATTTTATGGGCTTCATTACACTGTAAAAGTCTAGAAGAAAAATTATTTGCTTCAGAAAGTGAAGAAAAACACATTTGTAATCGTTTTCGAAACTCACCGTGAATATGAAATCAATGTGAATCTTGGCAGAAGTCACTGGTTTCTGCTGGCTCAAGTACAAAAGCAGCTTGTACTACACAGAAAAAGAGCGTGATTGAGAAAAAATGTCACAAGAGAACAACTCTCTTATTCCATATGCACAAATATTGTAATGTATACTGTAGCCAAAAATCATCAAGTCCACAGTCCCTACCTCTTTACTTGTGTGGTTTCCCAATATGGCTGCCCCCAGCTTTCCCTGCTTCACATACTGTCCATTTATACTGTATAAAAGGCATGCAATCGTTTTAAGACATTCCCTTAAGATAATAAAGTGAATCTCTTTGAGCATTCAAACAAAGTGTATATGGCAAAACGAATCCACAAGTCATAATTCAAACAAACTGCAATTCATCGTTAGACATTTAAAATCAAAATATTACTATCGAAAGGCTTGGACTGCCGTGGCAATCAACACTTCAAAGGTTCCAGGTGATGGTGCTGTTGTCTGGATGACTGAAACTGAAAAATACGATGAGATAAAAATTGAAGTAGGCCAGTCACATTACGTATATGATATCTGCTTTTCCCTTGAAAAGGACTGACCTGGGTTTGAGTTCTTTCTTGGCTGTTTTGGTGCTATATAATGAAAGGATTCATTCCCTTGACTGTTGTTTTCGTCAATCCCAAACAAGGATGCCAACTTGGCCCTATGAGCAGATGAAATGTTAAGACAAAATAGGAAGCAGATTTCTAAAAAGCTCCACAAATTTTTATCTAATAAAAATGTCAACACAATGAGGTGGACAGTCCAAAGTCGAATAATTTTATTCAAAATATACGTAGTATTTCAACACATTGCAACACTGGATTGACCCCTGCTGGAGTGATTGCCATTTTGGGTCACGTAACTACCCTAAAGCAATGCATTTGGGTTGATCTATGAACTTGATGAATGCTCCTTACGCATCAGTGTTGCCAAACCCATCATCACTACCTTTTACCTATAGACAACATTTGGCGCATCATAAAGAGGAAGGTGCGGCGGCTGAACAGTTAAAGGCCTATATTAGACAAGATTTGGGCAAATCTATACTTTATTCCAAATAAAACATGATTGCAATATAAATTCATATTTTTTTTCACAGACCTGTTAGAATTTATTTAATTGGATTATTGAGTTATTAATATCTATGTGCACGTTGACACCACACTTTACAATAATTAAGGTCTAAATGTGTTTCGAAAATTCCATGGAAATAAATACATAGTACTACATATTCATGGTTCCTTTCCCTGTTTTTAAGCATAAGATCACAACAATAAAAAATATGTATAACACTGCATGTCGTAAAAAATAAAATACACTAGTACCATGAAAGAAAAATCACGTAGTAATCAAAATCCATTAAATGGGGATGGACATTATAGATTATTAAAATGAAATTGACAGTTGAATAATGTTACAACTTTTGAATGCTTCTTTCATCAACCATCAAATGGAAGCAAGTAAATAACCTCCTAAACTGGGAAGTATTAAAAGTAAGTAATAATCTATATGTTTGGCAAACTGACCACAAAAATGATGTACATACCTATCCATCACTGACAATGGCAAGGGAGTATTATGCTAGGTAGATGACTCCTATGCTAACACATACTTCGTCGTCGAGAAAAGAAACCCCACTTACCCGCCTGCGGGTGACAAGAAATCTCTATCTTCGTCGTCTCCACCAAACATTTTATCACTTAAAAGGCAATACGTGGCAAATAAAACATGTGATCTAACAAATATACGTTTTTTTGCATGGCAACTAAGTGGAACTTGTAATCTCTTCCTGGTTGAGGCGATTGGATACCAGCTGACTTTCCACGTGATACATGTCTGTGGCTTGCATTTGTAGACCGCAGCCAAACTGAAAGAGACTTCGAATGCGGCCTGCAAATACCTGTGATGTGCTAAAGCGGAGGCCATGTTGGAGGGGGCAATACCCCCATTTTAGCCTATGCAATCAAATTTAAATAAAATAATTACGTGCTGATTTCTCAACAGGTTTATAAACGTGTGTGTCATGTCAACATTTATTTAGATTATTTTCAACAGCATCATTATTGTTTGCACATAAGTATTGCATATTATTGTTATGTTTGGGTTCATTTACTACCAATTGGATTATTCTTTCCTATTTCAGAAAAATACACATGCACAAGCAGCCATGTATGATGTATGCACTCACATTTTAAAGGTAAAATCCCAATTTATTTCCTCTTGTAAAATGTTACAAATAAATACATGAAAAATTGAAGATGTCTGTTTCCCAGACATTTTTAATGCACACAAAGACCATTGGACATACATGACCAAGTCTTACTACTTCATTTTCCCTTACACGTAATCGTGCATATTGTGTCCCTTAGAAAAACAGTGCAGCATTATTACAGTAATAAGAACACTGAATATAGAATACTTAAATTGGTTTAATCCCTTTCAGTAAAATATTTACAAAAGAGCATTTATTATTATAAGACATGGTGACCATATTTTACATTTGATAATATACAAAAACAGAAGAGTGATGTTTTCCAAAGTGAAGGCTGTAGTCAGTTCCCTTTTTTTCTCGCTGCCAACTTTCGTGACGTCTTATTCCTTTTGGCGCGACGTGTAGCTGGAAATCGAATGAAATCGAAATGTTTGCTTTGGTCAGCATTGGGAAAGGGAGGTGAACCAGTGTGGAGCCTTTTGATAAAATGGACTTCTCTCTGATTCTCTCTTGTTTTAGATGCCTTGATGGGTCTCCCTTTTCTTGTGAAAGCAACATACCAGCGTTTGTACTTGGCATTCTGGAAAGCTGTGTAATTGTTCTCCAGTACAATCTCTGTGAAGATACAGTCTCTGCTAAAACCCCTGCGCTGTATATGGATGGGGGAGAGAGAGAGAGAGAGAGGTTTTTTTTTAATGTTAGAAGATTCTTTAAAATATATTTTTCACAGTAAATTATTAGTGGATAGCAACAGCAAGTGATTCATTTGTGATACCAAAGCATGTTTTTCCCAAATTACAGTTGGATGAAATGTTCTACTCTCTACAGGTCCATTTCAGAAGTCCAAATGTTATTTTTTGATGCACCAATGTGTTTGCCTAATGTATATTGTAAAATTTTTAGTTTGATATCTACTTTGATTTTAAATGCTGATTTGTTTAGCTTACAATATGAGCAACATGGTCCACTGTTTTATTGATAAGTGGATAGATTTTCGATATGAACTACTAAATGTCGTACGGTTATTTAAACTACTACCTTTCCAACAAGTTTTCCCTTCCGGTTCATACAGAGGTAGCGTCCACTTTCTGCACCTTTTATCCTGACCCGACTGCCAAACGTATCTGTTTCAACAAAGAGACGAGCTGCAAACAAAATAAAAAAATACATATTACACCAATCACAAAGCCGGTAAATACAACATACAGTTCAAAGAAAATTGATGATTTTTTTTTTAAATATAAAGTGATCAAACCATTGATAACAGTGGATCTAAACAAAATCAAACAAAGCACAATCAATTAAGTCACTTGTGCTTGTAGCAATCCCATAAACGAAATAAATTGCCTTTCCTCTTAGGCTAGGCTACTTGATTAAGAAAATGTCGTCAGTGAAAGGGGGCTCTTGTAGAATATACATTCGCAATTCGCAATTTAACTTACTGCAAATTGTGGCAGGTGGTAATAACAACAAGCTTGTGTATTGGGCCCATCGTAACAAATGACTTTGCCAATCAGCCTCTAATTTGCCAGACGATGACTTCATGGATTCTGCTGATACACTAGCTTGCATTAACATGCCACGGGGGTTGGGTTTTTTTCGTGCTGGCTGGAGGTGAACCCTAGCTGTGGCTAAGGACAAAGGCTGCCCGGCAGGAGCCTTGTGACTAGAAACCCAATGGATCATAATTTGTATTTGATAAAAAGGTTAGATATCCAAAACAGGTATTTGTTTATATGAGCTATTGAGCAAAAATAAAAAATCTATTAAAACGGTTCTTTAGAGTGAAATTGGAAGTGTTTGCTTTGAGTTAAACAGTATATTAAAAAAAAACTTAAGAATGTGAGTATAGATAGTTTCATGCAGGTGTATGGATCAGAATGACTTTTGGGAAATGACTTTTACCGTAGACATTTCCATCCTCGGCTGTGGCGGTGACTCTTTTGCCCTGAATCTGGACGTGTTTTGCACTGGTTCGGCTGTAGAGCTGGTAAATCCTGACCTGTCTGCGGCTGACCTGGTCCGTCACTGCACCCTGTGTCCTCACGTACTGGTTAAAATTAGGAGACGGGTGATTCTCCCCCTTTTTTGTAAAGTGAAAAATACAATCTGTAATGCTTTCTTTCTAATCTGGGATTTAGCCAATTTCTCAGGTTATTCAAACATGGGTAAAATAACTTTTGAATGGAAAAATCAAACTAGTCAAAACAGCTGTTCTTTGGTCATTTTAGTGAAAGATGAAATCTAAAAAAGAACTGAAAGGATTTTTTTTTCATATTCTTACCTTAGCATGGCTCCAGAGCATGAAAAACTGAAATGATCTGCAGAAAGATTTTTTTTTAACAGCAGTGATTAAAATCAAATATTTTTTGACGGAGGGCAGCCATGGCGATGGCCAAAATATTACAATCACAAGTACATTAGACTTACAGGTAAATACAATGTTGGTTTATTCCATACATTTTCTTTTTCTGATGAAACTGGTCAAGAAGTGGGTTTTTGAGGAAAGATATCCCAAATGGGTGCAGGAAATTTAGCACAATAAAGCAGCCCATCCACCATACCAGTCTTTGGAATCAACACTGAGTTTTGGCTTCACGGGTATCAAAAATCTCATCCCGTTGACGAGTGTTGAAATCCTCTTGGAAAAATCCATGGAAATCCTCAAAGATCCACTTGGCCACATCCATTGTAGTCCAAATTAAATCACGTATCCAGCAGTATCAAAATAGGATTGATCTCTATGTGCAAAATCTTGGCTTTGAAAGGTTTCGGCGTTAGTCTGAATCTGCTTTTTTCCTCTTTTCTTCTTGTTTAAATGTTGACAGGGAAGGCCTAAAAACTATTGCAGATTGTCAGAACAATCACTTTCCCCCCCAAGATGGAAAATTGCAATGAATTTTTTCCAAAAATGTTACCTTAATTACACATGATTTGCCTCAATTAGAAGAGCAAATGGACCCTCCTACCTAGCTTTCGGGATCATTTCCGCGGCATTGTATTTAAAAGTGTGTAGACATGGGTGTGGCAAGGAAACTCCTCCCACTACTACCGCTGCACTTCCCTTTCATCTTATGTTAACCGGTCACACTTCTGGTTCACATTAAGACAAATCATGTCGACAAAAGGCCTGATTCAACCTTGCATAATTTGCAATCCACATCCCAGGATTAGTTTAATTTACAGTAGTCTTTCTTTTGCGGAGATAAATGCGAGGAGATGAGAAACAAATGGTTGCTATGACAAAAATCAACCTAACCCTGACCTAGCTCAATATAGAAAATTGGTATAATCTATTATATCTACCTATTCTCTATAGCTATTGGCACAAAGAGGATCTGCAAAGATGTGTCGGATTTTAAAATTAGCAAAAGCACTACTATACAAAAAAGTAACTGACTACATCATCAATGACTAATAGGAAATATACCTATATATAATATAAATATAGATATTCTTGCTGTTTCTGTCCCACCTTTTTTAAAGAGAGTGAGCTTGAGCCTATCTCAGCTGACTTTGGGCAAGGGGACTAGTCACCAGCCAATCACAACGCACATGTAAACAAACAGCAATCTACTCTCACATTGACCCTTACGAGCATTTAATTAACCCGGTGTGCGAGGAAATTGAATAATCCTGTTGAAAAAAAAAAACGCAGGGAACTTCACACTTCAGGAATGCCAGAATCCACAAAAGATTGGTTCCTGCAAAATATTTTCAATCTCACAAAAAATACATTTATATTCCTAAATGTTAAATGTTTTTGGGCAATGGGAGCAAACTAGTAAAATCAATGTTAGAACAAGCTAACTCCAAACAGAAAATCCCATTTAGGGAAGGGGACTCCTCCAACTGCAGTAACAAGTGTTGCTCCATAACCAGCTCTGACCTGGTCGTAAAGAACTCCACCATAAAGAGCAACTGGCCTCCCTTTTCTGACCCTGCAAAAATAGAGGCAAAGATTCAGCACTGGGTGGTCCACTTTATGAATGATCAAACCAAAAGTGAAAAACTTGAGGACTCATTTATCAGCTACTTATTAAGCCATCTGAACCCTCAAGTCAAGACTTACGGTCTCAATACTGAACATATAGCACAACAGCCTATGAATTAAGATACATTACACATTTACCATTTGTTTATAGAGTAATTGTATTATTGTATGATAAACAGTGCAGTGTAGTATCACTTTTTACTATAATTTTTATGGTAGTTTTTTGGGGATTCTATTTTAAAGCCATCACATTGTCCTATTGTTTTTAGATTATGTCTGAAAAGAAGCAGATTTTGTGATTATCCTGAAATTTGACAGGTTTCATTCCAATGACTGTACAAAATGAAACATTCGGTTATAAACTTGGTTTGTGATTTTACTGTGTCCTTGTAAAACAGCAAGACCACTTAACGCGTTTCTATTCCCACTGACCACAGTGGAAAAATGCATTTCTTCCACACCTAATTTGAGAAGGAAGGTCACTTCAAAGCTGAGACCAACAAGTCGTTGGAGCAATCGATGCTTGGGACTAACAAATGCACCCGTTGTAAAACTTAACAAGGTGTGAATGCCCTCTGTGTGCCCTCGGACTTTCAGTTTGCAAACTCAGCCGATCTGTGTGTAGTTTTACACAACATTTGGTTTTTGGGACGGGGGGTGGGGGGGTGTATTTGCTAGCACAATGTCAGAAGAACACGACCATAAAAGTATCATCATACAGTAAGTAGAATTGCTAATGGGAAGTATTAACTTGAGGGAACCTGCTTTAGATTGGAAACCAAGGTTGAGTGAGAGATGTTTAAAGAAGTAATGTCAATAATACAACACATTGTTGGAATCTACCACTGATTACAGTTAGGAAAATAATAACCAAAAAATTCAAGTTCACGGCACATTAGAATGCCTTTTGTCAATGGAAGGGTGAATTACTGAAAAGAAATGTGAATCCAAAGAAATTGGACTCAAAAATACAAGAAAGTAGACAAACCTGAAAAATAGATAATCCATTTTTGAATGGTAGTTTTTGCAGTTTCTGACTCATTGGAAGAGTGATCAATGTTGTTTGGAGAAGAAACATTGTGTGGCTGGTTGGACTGCTGGGTATGGACACTTTTGATTTATTTGTGTATTTCAGAAATATGTTGGCGACCTCTTAACCTCTCGGCCATTTGTGTCACCCTACCACCCACCACCCAACTCCACAGACCAGTCACCCCCAAGTTCTGTTTGTGTAATCACACACACACACACACATACACACACTTGCTCACCCACGGGAATGGTTGCTCTAACATTCAATGAATGAATGCACAAATTATTGGCATTGGTTTTAATGACGTGTTTCTGTGGGGGGAAAAAATCTAAAAACTGGCCAGTCCAAAAACTAGATTGAAAAAAAAAAAAATTATACAAATGTAAATAATTAACCTAACATCTGGTTAGTTTTTAAATTGGATTCAATAGTTGGCCTCCCTATTCTTTGTCTGAGGTCACCCACACTCGGCAATTACACTTTGGGGGTTCAATTTGATTCTTAATTGACTCTTATTTTATTTTCAAGAAATTCAAATTTCTAGATTTTTTAAACGTGATGGAGATTGTTTTTGTTTTCCATGAAAATTTGAAAACAATGACACACATACATATGGCGGAACCATCATTTCCTATTAGTTTCTGACGAACTGTTAAAGAAGTAACCACGAACGACCTGATAGGCGGAAACCTTTGGTTCTCAAAAACTGTGATACAGGGTTCTTCTCATTTAGAATTCTAAAATCGATGTATAAATGGAAACAAAAATGTTTGGGGGTTTACCTGAGCTCGGGATTTCGAACGGCGAGGATCTGAAAGAAACTCTCACCAACTGCACCGAGCCACTGAAAGCCATTGATCAATTTCAGGTAACGAGTCTTTCACAGGGAGTCAATAACATTTATTTTAGATTATAAAAAGAAGTGAAGCTAATCGTGTTAATAAATGTATGCCAGTTTCGAATTATATATCGCCCAGTGTATAGTAAGATAAACTGACCGACTTGCTCGCTGTTTGGTTTGTTGTAATATGCCTTGGAAAAAAGGATATGTGCACACAGCAAACAATTGGAATTTAATTATGAATTAAGCCTATTTATTCCATAATTATTCAATACACAAAGTACTGGGGTGTGCTCATTTTTAAGACTATGTAACAACAATCATATTTACACTATCTGCTGCGCGGACCTCGTTATGATGAGTCTCACTGATGTTCTAGGCAAGACACGCCCCATTGTAAATTATGCTTCTATAAATAGAGTAATTGTTAGATTTATCTAAAAAAATAACTTCAATAACTCAAATAAATGCTCTTATGACTGTAGATGGAAAATGGCATCTTGTTGCCAACTCTCCAGTCTGCCCTTCCCTTCCTGGATCTACACGGAACACCCCGATTGGAGTTTCATCAATCCGTCTTTGATGAACTTCGTGAAAAGTTACTGGAGCGAGTGGCTACTATTGCTGAAGGCAAAGAAGAGGACAGGTAGGAGGAATTTGGGGAGCTTAGATGAAATTATGAACATATCTGCCATGATGTGTTTATTTTTCATATATCTGCAGATATGGGAAGCTTGAAGAGTTACTGGAGAAAAGCTTTCCACTAGTCAAAATGCCATCCATTCAACCAGTGGTGATGCAAGTGCTAAAACATTTACCCAAGGTCTGTGTTTGCACCATGTTGAGTATTAATAGCATGGAAATGTGTGATCAATAAAAAATAGGCAAGATGATCTCCATTCATTTTAACTGGGAAGATGACCACTAATAGTCTACACAGTTAAAATCAATTAAAAAGATAGTATTATGTACATTACTACCATAACCCCGATGCTTGAAAAAAAAGCATCATCTCACTAACTGTGAACACCTCCAGGTACCTGAAAAGAAACTGAAGATGGTCATGGCAGACAAGGAGCTTTACAAAGTGTGTGCTGTGGAGGTGAAAAGGCAAATCTGGCAGGACAACCAGGCCCTATTTGGGGATGAGGTTTCACCTCTCCTGAAGCAGTATATTGTGGAAAAAGAAGCAGCTCTATTCAGCAGCGATCTCTCTATTCTACATAATTTCTTCAGCCCATCTCCAAAATTGCGACGTCAAGGCGAGGTATGTAAATTGTCACATTACATGAAATCAATATCCAACACAGCTGTTTTATTGTTTTCTTTTCATGTGTGCATTGTAGGTGGTCCTGAAGCTAACCCAGATGATTGGGAAGAATGTAAAGCTTTATGATATGGTTTTGCAGTTTTTGCGAACACTGTTCCTACGGACTCGAAATGTCCACTACTGTACTCTTAGAGCAGAACTGCTAATGTCTCTTCATGACTTGGACATCAGTGAAATCTGTTCCGTTGACCCCTGCCACAAGGTACAAAGAGATTTCTCTCTTAACAAGAGGACAGGGAGATGCTGCAACTTAGGTCAAAGTATATTTCTTTTAATTGTTTAACTTTTTTATTTGCCACAGTTCACATGGTGTTTAGATGCCTGCATTCGGGAGAAGTTTGTGGATGGAAAACGTGCAAGAGAGTTGCAAGGGTTCTTAGATGGGGTCAAGAAGGGTCAAGAAGAAGTACTTGGGTAAAAAAAAAATAGCGGACATGGCTAAGCACCTTTTTTCTTTCTTTTGGATATAAATTGATAGCGACCTATACTTTTAGGGACCTATCTATGATCCTCTGTGACCCATTTGCATCCAACACTCTGGTGCTGACAATCATGAGGAACCTGCAAGAGCTTCTTAGTCAGGATGCTCTACCGAGGGTGAGCCAGCTGTTCTTCAATTAGCCAAATTTCACCCGCTATGAATAATGAGCTTGAGTTGAGGGATTAAGCATTTCATTCTTTTGCCAACCTTCATTAAAATCAGAGCAGTTTTAAATGAAAGAAATGTCTGTTTTGAAAGAAATGATAAATATGGAACTTGTGATGAACTTGATTTCAATTAGTATAACTTAAGGATGTCATTTTGTCATCAGGATAGCTCTGATCTGATGTTGCTTCTGAGGATGCTCTCTCTTGGTCAAGGAGCGTGGGATATGATTGACAGTCAAGTGTTCAAAGAACCTCGTTTGGTATTTGCAATTGTTGTCTCACATGTTGCACAATTCTTGCCTTTAAAAAAAAATCTGATAGTTTTTTTTTTTTGTACTGTTAACTCAGGATTTGGAGCTCATGACCCGCTTTCTCCCTGCCATGATGTCTGTAGTTGTGGATGACCATACTTTCACTGTTGACCAGAAACTTCCCAGTGAAGAGAAGACCTCACTTTCCTATCCTACCACTTTACCAGATGCCTTTACTAGGTAAAATTTTAGAGGTGAAGAGAAATTTGATTCACCTACAAAATACAATTATTCAGTAAGTTAATGAAAAATACTCAGTTGCTCATGAACGTATTTAGAGTTATACACTAATTTTTTGTGTTTTCCACCGGCAATTGATTTTGATTTTTTTTAAAAGGGTAAACAACTACAAAAGTGCACTTTCTGTAGTAGATCAGATACTTATTTGTACCTGTACTTAGCTTGAAAAATGATGAATCAATTATGCAATCATTCTCTGGTGATTCTGCCTTAGATACCTGCAAGAGAATAGAGTGGCCTGTGAAATGGGCCTCTATTACATCCTTCACATCGCCAAGCTGAGAAACAAGAATGCCTTACAAAGGTTACTGCCTGCCCTCGGTGAGAATCCACCATGTTTTCTTAAAAACAGTGAAAGAGGGTGCATAACATTTTGAATTGATTTTGTACTTACTTGAAGGTATTAAGATCAGTTAAAAACTATAAGCTATAAAACCATTTGTCTTTAATTCAATTAAATTGTACAGGGTATTATAAAATTATCTGTCTGTTTTTTCTTTAGTGGAGACCTACAACGATATGGCTTTTGGTGACATTTTCCTGCATTTGCTGACGGGACACCTCACGCTGCTCTCGGACGAGTTTGGAGGAGAAGAATTTTGTTCAGTCGTTTTTGATGCCTTCCTATTGACTACTTTTTCCAGGTTTGCCCTTTTTAACCCTAGACTTTACCAGAGCTTTCCCCCATTAAACACTAGCAATAATCATTTGTTACCTGATCCTATAGCACTAAAATTAGCAGAAGTTTCTCGACCTTTGACCCTGTATTACTGTATTTTTATTTTTTTATGCTTATATTTCTACAGTAAAGAAAACGTCCACAGACACATTCTACGTATGCTACTGCATCTCCATCACAAGGTTTTGCCATCACATATGGAAACTTTGGTCAAAACTTTGGAACCACCTAAACAGGTTTGGCTTACATTTTCAGTCAATTTCTGGTAGACATTGTAGCCCAAGTTTGACTTGTATAACAGGCAGTTTGAGCTTGGCTTAATCATTGGTTTTGTTATGGAAAAAAATACAGAGCAGTGATCCTGTGAAGGAACTACACAGCCAACTCCTAGAGAAAATAGAAGCCCAGAAGAAGAGTCCTCCAGTGCCTGAGGAAACTCCATCCATGGATCTCAGCCTGCACCCTGTAAATGTTCCCACCACAGCCTCCACCCCAACTACACCTATCTGAGATCCAATGGATGCATTTGAATTGAGGCTGACTGTAAATATAGCTACATGTAGTCCTTACAAACATGAGCCTGGTTGTTTATTTGTATAAACATTTCTATAGAGATTTCTTCCTATGAATGTTTCTGTTGGTTTTCCAGCTTTTGACGTCATTCTTTTCATTGTCAATATTTTTGTACTCAAGTGTGAAACCAGAACGATGTATTTTTGTGTTTCAGTAGTCATCAGTGCAAAAAAATAAAAAATCATGAATAAATTAAAAGAAATTTTGAGTATTTTTTCTTTAGAGGGTGATCACTGCACTAAACTCATTACATAAGTATCAATCATGTATTTATGTGACATTGGGATTCAACTTTGGAAGAAATAACTTAAGGCAATGCTAAACACTGGGTACCCTTGTATTCTGGCAGTTTCAATGAAAACCATCTTTTGATGTTTTTGTGTGAGGACGACATCTGCAATTCACCTATTGTGTAAATTACAGATATCTGCATTTGAATTGTGGATACCTGTCACTCCAGTTTCCCAGGTCTCCAATTTGTGTTTCTTCATGCTGTTTAGTCTTAACTGCAGTTCAAAATGTTTTCAAGATAAGACCATTTCTATGCAGCTTCATAGGTTCTCATTGTTTCCATAACACTATAGACTGTGACAATTATGGACACATTTAATTTTAATTGCTGCCACCCTCCCAGTCAAAATGAATGGACAACTATTGCACTGAAAGTTGAGCATTAGCACAATGTATTTTGTTGTCAATACTGATTTAAATACTATAAAATTTAAAAAAAAATCACTTTAGTGTGATATTGGCATACCCAGTGTATTTGTTTTTACTCATTACCTCTATATAAAATATGTCAACAGTGATTCATATTTACATGAATTATATTCATTACTAATGACATATTTATCACTAATATTAATACTTATATAATTGAGGCTAAATGTTTACATCTGGAAATCTCATTTTGGGTCATAAAGGCAGAAACTATCTGGCAAATGCTTATATTGTGTCTTTTATGACTCAACAGGTGATGTCCACGACAGTGTATGAAATGTGCTATTTTTAAAAAAATATATTATTTTCCTAAAAATAGACCCTGGCCTTATAAAGAGTTATACCTATAATTATTTAGTTCTTTACGCCACAAATAAAGCCCAAACACGAGTGACAAGTGGTGTCACTGACCACAAAAGAAAGGACAACGCCATTCTCTTTCATTTCTACGTGTCACAATCAAACCTACGTACGAACAATAGCAACAACAAAAAAGTTCCAAGTCACCTTTTCAAAAATGAAAAAGAAAATGCTCGAAAGGACTATTAATAATCTAGTAGCTATTTTAGTTCGAATAAAACTTGGCTTTTAAATGTTAATGTCGCCCTCTAGCGACAAGAAAAAGAACCAAGACGGGCAAGTAACAATTATTCCCCACTCAACGACCGCCCGATAAATAAAACTTCTTGCTGGTTTGTTAAATTTTCAACTCCCTTGTATGGTGAGCAAACAGTGGAAAAAAAATTGTATTTTATGTATTGGGGCAGGGTGGAAAAAGTGAAGTATTTTGGTGGTGACAGCCATGAGCCACCACCTTGAGAATGTGGTTATGTGTGCTAAGGGGCGTGTTTGGAAGTGGTTGGATCACACAGGTGACGCTCGCAGTTTAGTTCGAGCCGTTTTCGCCACAAATATGGGCAAAATTGACTCTTTTGAGCTCAAATTCGACAGCACTAAGGAGTTTTATAGCCCCGGCGAGTCCATTTCGGGAACTGTGGCTATCAAGGTGGGGCAAAAGCTACAATGTAAAGGTAAGAGTCAGGTAAAAGATCATATGTATGTACTTGGTTTCATCTTGCTCTTATCTACAACAAGGGGGGAAAAATGGAGTCGCCAAACAAGGAAGTGAAACCAACATTTGTTGGAATTGATTTGGTTGTTTATTTTGAATCGTTAGTGAACATATTAGTATATTTAGAAAACGACGTATTAATCTTTAGTATTTGAAGGTGTTCGAGTTCTGCTTCAGGGATAAAGAGATTAGTTATAATTAATAAATAGCATTATTGAGTGTAATGAGTTTTTTTTTAATATTCTGTTCTTCAGGAGAATATTCAATAACGTAATTGATATACTTTTATACCTAATGGTGTTTTGAATTATGATACCAGTGAATGAGTATGTAGATGGGTTACCTTATTTTGGAGAAGGAATTGCCATTATTGTATGCAAATTAATTTTCTATTTCATGATTATATGCATGATAGAAAATGGATGGAAAACCATTAACACCAACAACCATCATTATATGCATGTTTAAAAGTGTGCGTGATCAATAATTAAAGGTTTGTGTTGGAATTAATAGCAACGTGGGAGGAGTTCGTTTAGTCAGCAACTTCATTCTGTAAATAAATGAATAAAACTAAATAAACATGCTCAGTTTTACTTCAATAGATACAATACTGCAGGGCATTGTGTTCAAAAATAATCTCCACAGTCATTATTTGTAAATTTTGAATAACGCACACAGACATGTTCACAAAACTCAGTTATGAGAAGTTGTGTGCTATTGTTCCCTTTTAAAGACATAATCATGTCATTCATAAATTGGGGTTCCAAGCCTTTGCCAATAAATAAAATGTATTTAAAGTCGAAGGAATGTAAACATTTTCCTGAAACATTTATCTAAAGGGTGGCTATAGAGGACACTGTGATTCAGATATAATCCCTAACTTATTTATTTCCGTATATCCTGTAAACACACAAAGATGTTTATTGCCATTTACAGCTATCAGAGTGAACTGCAATGGTTTCTGTGGCATCACCAATAAACTCAATGAAACAGCATGGACGCTGGAGGAACAATACTTCAACAACACAGTTTCTGTTGCAGATATAGGTACAAAGTTTATGTTGACATTGCTATTAGTGGATTTTTCAGTCCAAACATCTTGGACAAAAGACATTACTGCATTTATAACTTTGAGTTTCTGTCATTTGGGATGCCTTTGTCTCCTTCACCTCTTTGTTTCCCTCCTCAGGTACTCTGAAACCAGGAAGTCACACATTTCCCTTCAAGTTTCTTATACCTGGTACGTTCTATGGAAATTTAATTGGCCATTTTAATTTTTTTGTTGTACTCGGTTGAAGTTACTGCTGATATGAATACAATTATCTGTAAGCACAATACCCATTTAAACATGTTTTTCTTCCAGGCTCGACTCCAACATCATTTAGGGGCAACTATGGTAGCATAGTATACAGAATAAGAGCTTTCATTGACACACCACGCTTCTGCAAAGACTACAGTACAGAGAAAGCCTTCTTCTTGTTGGATGCCCTGAACTTAAACAAAATTCCAGAAATATGGGTGAGCCATGAACTGTATTTGCCTAAAACGGACCAATGTATAGGTCGGTCCACCTTGGCTCTCATTCCTATCACTGCTGACTGAAATTGTCTATCTGTACCCAGGGTCCATGTTCATCCTCAGTGGTCCAGGAGTTCACCTACATGTTATTAAAAACGGGCATCGTGATGCTGAAAGCTCAGACTGACAAGAAGGGTTACATACCAGGCCAGATTATTCAACTTTCGGCGATTGTCCACAATAAATCTGAAAAGAGTACAGGCAACATTAGTGCTGCCTTGGTACAGGTAAAGATTCTTTTACATTTGTTGGAGGTAATGAACTTCGTGAGTCAGAAAACGACACATTCTAAAAGCCCCTGAAACAAAAAAAAAAGGCTAACGATTAGATTTCCAACTAATAATCTGAAAGTTTTTAAGGAGAGAAAATGAAATTACAACAGACCAACAATCTTGCAGGAAAAGGATGTCACAAGACCGATGAAATGTTGTTGCTGAAACAGTTGGAACAAAATTAAAGACTTATTCAGGTTGCTGAGTCAAGAACTAGAATGTCTTAGGAACATAATGTTCTGTCAGTTGGACTACCAAATCAAAAGAAACATGTGTATTGTTCATTGCAATGAGTTGTGGCTATAAATCAATGTGTTCTTCTGTTTCAGAGAGTAACATATCATACAAAAAAACCCATCCATGACTTGAGGGCTATTGCAGAATTGGAAGGTGGTCGAGTTAAAGCTGGCAAAGAGCTTGCGTGGAAGGAGCAGATCATTGTTCCTCCTCTGCCACAGTCCAATCTTGCTGGTTGCGACCTCATCAAGGTCGAATACTACGTAAAAGTAAGAAAACTTGTCTCCCACGTGATTCAAATGGTCACTGACTCAATCCATATATATGATTGGGAACAGTAGCAATATGTCAAAAAATGGGTTGATTCTTTTGAATGACCCATGTCACAGTTTACATTCCCATGCTTGCCTTAAATATAATTTAGCTACTAGTAAGTACATTGGGGAGAATTGGGATATTGATCAATACATTTAAATGTCTAATCCCTTCATCTCTCGATGCCCAGGTCAGCCTAAAGTCTCCACAAGTCGTTTTGACATTACCACTCCACATTGGGAATATCTCTTTGGACAGGAGGTTTCAACCATCGCAAAACGAAGCTTCTCTATCTTCTGCAAATGTTGAAAACACGCCACCCGTGATAGCTTCTGCCCCCGCATCGTCTCCACCTCTCACCGCCCCGAAACCGACTCCGCGCGCCGCTCCTCGCGCCAGACTTTCACACTCTGACAATCCAAACGTTACATTGGCTGGATGCCAACCAGCAGCCGAGGGTGGGAGACGGGCGGATGGGAGCTTCACCAACAAGCGGCACTCCCAATTGTCACCAACCGGATTTAGTTATGCTCCTGGCCACTCCTTCCCCAACCGCCATCAGAACCGCTCAGGCGCGAACCCAGAAGGAACTCCGCATAGTGCTTCCACGAGGACTCCAACTTCTTATTCCAATGTGAACACTGCTTTCCCAGCGTTAACTCCACTTTCCTTGCCTCCGGACTACAGGAGCACAGAATTCCCACAAGGTGAGTTGGCGGGATTTCTTTCAGGCTGAGCGCACAGATCATACATTTTGGTACTCATTTTGGTATTCAAAGGTCACAATTAAGGTTACGGAATAATTGTTTTGATTGTTTTCATTCCTTCTCTAGGTTTGTGAAACATGATTATTAAATGGTTGTTACAATTAGGTCAAAGGTATCGAATAATGGGATAAACCATAATGAGTTTTACTAATTGGCTGATTATGATTGTTTTTCAGAGGCTCCACCTTCCTATGACGAGAGCTGCAACACATGAATAAGTGTACAAGGATGATGACATCATGGTGGAATATATGCTTACAATTAAGTGGATTAGTTTTCTTAAAAATTAGCTCCTATTCCAAGTCTACTTAGTAGTTTTTTTCATCTGCGTACATTTATTTTAAATTAGAATAGCTCAGGATTCCTTTAATATATTTTTCAATAGTAATACTAAAGGTGAGTTGGTTTGTTTTTGTTGGGAAGAGCTTGACTTGTTAAATATATCTGTTGTTGAACAGATTTCTAATTACTTTATTAGAATTTAGCAGAAGAATGTTTTCCTAATCTACTGTATTTTTATTTTTAAATTTTGAAACAGTCCACTCTGTAGATTTAATAGTGTTGAAAAGTTTAATGATCATTTTAAATAACGAATGTTTTGACTTAGAATTTTACTAACCCAATAAAAAAAATCCTACAAAAAGCCTCACATTTTTAATTCATTTACAGTATTTATATTATCCTCTCAAATGTACTACTACTTATAAACCCCAAAACAACATACCTTATCAAGGTTCTAGCTGAAACTAGTATATATTCTAGGGAGACCATCTGACTCTAAAAGAAAACGTAATTTTAGATGCCTCTCATGCTCTGATGATATTAAAATGAAACTTTTTGGCCATATGAAGTATCATTACTACGTTGTAGTTTTTGGTTAGGTTCTGTTGCGTTCATTTGTAACCAGCAGCAGGCAGCAATGTGCACAATGTGTGCAATCCCCCGGAAATCCAAACGAAGAAGTGCAAGTCTAACAACTGCACTTGTAATTTAACAACACCATCCTCGCATCCTCCTAAACTTCACATTTCGAGGCGAAGAGCGTGATGGCATGCTTTCCCCCCTTTTTAACAGCTCTTAAAAGTTTGATTCTCTAAGATATGCCACTGCTTATGGTGGTTTCGCTTGAATTTGAGTGACTCGGTCAACTTTTCCAAACCTGCAGGAACAAAGCCCGATCGAATGTCAACAATAGTTTTCAGTGCGCCGGATACACTGCTTTAAAATCTAGTACAATATACTTGATTTTAAGTGACCAGTATTTCATCAGGAGACTCATGGACCACAAGGGAGCTAAAGAGGGTCCAGGATCAGAAGTGGGACTCTTAAATACTTTAGGGACAAGCGTGAGAAGTCGACTGAAGCAGAATGACAGTTCAAGAGTGAAAGCGACTCCTTTTCACATAGTAAATGACGTGGGATTGAGATGGAACCGTAGCCCCCGACCTTCTGGCCCTCCACCCAAAAGCTCCGGATCACCTGACCCATCAGATCTATTGAATGCTCAACTTGGACAGAAGGAAGGAGTTGTTGCGGCATCATCCATCTCCATCGGAGAAACAGACGACCCAACACACGATTTAAAAAATAAGCAGTCCACATCGATTGAAAAAGCATGTGCACATGAATGCGAGGTAAGAAAATACTCATTTGCGGGGTGCTGGAGACTATCTCAGCTGACTTCGGGCCAGTGGTGGGGGGCCACCCTAAATTGGTGGCCAGCCAATCAGAGACTGACAATCATGCACACCCACATACCCATACCTAGGGGCAATTTAGTGTGTCCAATTAGCCTGTTGTGCATTTTTGGGGATCTGGGAGGAAACTGGAGTACCCAGAGAAAAGCCATGCAAGGCCAGGGAGAACCTTCAAATTCTACACAGGCAGCTCCGACGTGGGATTGAACACTTGATCTCAGAACTGTGGGGCCGATGCGCTAACCACTCGACCACCAATCTACATTTGCTGTTGTTTTTCTCTGTCAAGCCCACTAAGAGTAAAGCAAAATTGGAACTAGAAGAAATGGACACTTCTGGTTGTGTAGATGATGATGAAAAGAGCGTATCCTTCACCTCGACTAAAACTCACTCAGGTATTCCTTCATAATTTGGTGATTTGTGTGAAACCGTATTTTATATTTGACAAAATTCACAGTCGTCATTTACATTTGTGATACATGCATTATTACCTTGTATTATTGTATTTGTATTGTATCAAAACATGTTTTATAGGTAATTTTTTAAATCTACCATTTCTACCCCATTTTAGACCATATCATCTACAATCCTGGTAGCTAATATGTTAACAGTATTTTTACTCTGTAACAATTGATATATATATATATGATTTCTTTTTATAGCTGTGAAAAGGAAGAAAAGGAAGATGGGACTGTACAACTTTGTCCCAAAAAAGAAGACCAAGCCACTGAAACAACTGGAAAAAGTAAGCATGAGGATAAATATTATAAAATGTAAAGTAGGTTATTATCAAATGTAGAAACTGCACTGCAGTGTTCAGTCAATGAAGTGTGATCCATCAAATGACTCATCTTATTCATTGAACTTATTTTACCATTTTTGCTTTGTGGAAATTGTATTTGCATTTCAATTTTTGCAGGTGACAAATATCGGCGTGGATGGGATTATTCCTGCTACTACAAAATGTGAAGAAACTTCAGTTATGAGAAGTGAATTTTTCAAAGATGAACAATCTGGAGAACCAAGCCATGTTGAATACACAGAGCTGAATTTAGACTGTATTGACCTAAAAGTTCAGGATGACCTACTTTTACCACAATCAACGGGTAAATGGGACATTGCACAGACTCCCCATATTCATCTTGCAATGTATCACTGTAAAGCTTTTGTACACATATGCAGATGTCATCCATTGTCTTGTATTTTGACCAGCACTCTCTGAAGTGACTGAATCGGACTTGGACGAGGAGTTACCGTTGTGTTGTTGTCGTATGGAGACACCATCCTGTGGAGACAGATTTTCCGAAAACGACCAGACCTGTATGGCCATGGAGAGCACTGATGGAATGGTAAAAAGGCACAAATGAGAGATTCTGACACAAATTTAGTTTATTTACGAACAAATAATTTTCCCGTAAAATTCGCTGGGTGTGTTTTATAGTCAGGTGCGGCTAACATTAACAAAAATCCAGTAATTAAACCTTTGAAACATTTGACTTCATTTTTAATCATGTAGGAGAATTTATACTTATTTTTATGTATGACATACACTCATTGGCGTCACCTTGTTTTGTCTTTTCAGTTGAATCGTTGCCAAAATCATGTGATTAAGTATGAAAGGATGAGACCTTCTAATGTAGTCCATATGCAGGTTCTGTGTGAGAAACACAGGGCCAGCATGGTTAAACATCAATGCTGCCCAGGCTGCGGAATCTTCTGTTCTGCGGTGAGTAGAATCCTAAAAATCACACATAATACTTCTGCCTCCCTTCTTCAATAACAACTATGGCAAGATCCTTCAAGAACAAAAACAATATGTCATATGAAAATCACATTTGCAGAGCATCGTTAGTTGGCCTGAAATAATGCTCTGAAATCATTTGACATCGTTTCTAAAGTTGCTTTTCTGGATTTCCCCTCAGGGTACCTTCATGGAGTGTCAGCCTTATAGCAACATTTCCCACCGCTTTCACAAGGGCTGTGCCTCCATTTTGAAAGATCGCAGGTTTTGCCCACACTGCGGAGAAGATGCCAGTGGGGTCAAAGAAGTCACAGTGCCCTCACCCCCGCCCTCTTCGCCATCACTTCCTACTTCCCAGCCAAAACCCACCACACAGATACTCCGGGCTAAAAAGACAAGTGAACCCCAAAGGAGCAGAGAGTAAATGACATTGTGCATGCTCACGTTTTAATCATCTCATACACAATTAGAAAGTACAATAGGCATTATAACAATGTGTGGATTTCTTCAATTGCTACAGCAGTACTGCAGCCAGAAGTCCTAATGAATCATTAGACAATATACTGACGGGACTAGATGATGAAAAGTAAGTTTACACTTGTAGGATTTCATCGTTTTGGAAACACTGACGTGTCATTTATTCCGTCTCACATTTTTTGTAGTTTGAAACCAACAAAAGTCAATTTCACCACTAAACAACTGTACATTTCTGCAAAGGAAGGAGAGCTCCAGAGGGTCATTCGCCTCTTGGGTACGTCCAATGTTTATTTGTTCTTTATTTTATGAGCAGATTTGATTTAACAGTGTTTTAGTAGCATATGGTTATTTCCGAATTTTGTCTACTGCAGTTGATGGAAAGGACCCCAACTTTCTCATGGATGTCCAAAACAAACGAACGCCGCTACACGCGGCTGCTGCGGAAGGGCACGAGGAAATTTGCCATATGCTTATCCAGGTGAGGCAAAGTTTCTATGCTTTCCAAGTTTGTAAAAGCCAAACTACTATAAGCCATTTAAGCTCTTGGTATTTTAGTGCCCTAGCTGTCTCGATGCAAAGAACTAGGACTGCATATGATTGATTCAATCTTCTATCTTGAAAGGAACCAAATAAAAATGTCCTTACCCTTTGAGCTGTGTACTTTGCTACTCATGTGATGCTATCTATCCAAACAAAAAAAAAAGCAAGAATAACTTGTAGAAGTGGCATTTTTTTCTTTCAGGCAATCTACAAACTACTGATTTACAGTTTAAAATGTGCATAATTCAACCATTTTTTTTTTTCATACAGCCCGTCAGCCTATATATGTTCATTTTACGACTTGTGTGTTTACAGGCTGGAGCCAATTTGGAGATGTTGGATGAAGAGCAGAGAACACCTCTACTGGCAGCTTGTGAAAATAATCATTTAGGGACTGTAAAATACCTGATAATGGCTGGGGCTGCTGTTAACCACAAGGTATGCTCTTAGACGTACATATTAACACATTATGGCCGTTAAGATCATTTTTATCTCAAGCCACGTTAATATTTTGTGGCCTGTTGCAAGAGTAAGACGACGACGACAAAAAAATGGTATTAATACATTCAATAAACAAAAATACTGATACACATACAACTACAGTTGGATTGACTTGCTGGCATTTTCTATGAATTGGTCCAATTCTTCAAATATCTTTTGTTGTCCAATGTTTGTTTGATGGATATTGTATCTCCACATAAGGATTCAATGGGCTTTACCTGTTTGCATTTGGCGTCTAAACTTGGACATTGTGACATTGTTCAACATCTGCTCTCCAAGTCATCCAAGTACATCAACTGTCAGGTACTACATTCAATGGGGACCTACTGTAAATACCTTAAATATTCAGCTGTTTCTACCCTTGGCCACACTGCCTATGTCTTATTAGTGTAACATAAGAAGTGTAACTTGTGCTTGAGCAGGATGTTGGTGGATGGACTCCCATTACTTGGGCAATCGAGTACAAACGCAGGGACGTGTTCTACCTGTTGCTGACCAAAGGGACGGATGTCAACATCAGAGACAAGGTCATTTCAGACATATGTGAAACATCATTCGAATTTGGGAGTTAAAACGTTAAATCATAGAAATTTTGCAATGTGAAGTGTGTCAAAACTTTGAAAAATTTGGAATTTGTGTTTGAATTTTGTTGTTGTGACTTCAGGCCTCAATTTGTATTATTATCTTTAGTCCTATAGATGTGAGAGATGTGATTAAAATCTATCCCACTTTACAGGAACAGAATGTATGCCTGCATTGGGCAGCTTTATCGGGGTGTGCTGACATCACCCAGGCTCTGTTGGATGCCAAGTGTGACCAAAATTCTGTCAATGTTCATGGGGACCTGCCAATTCATGTGGCTGCCAGAGAAAACCACCTAGAGTGTGTCAAGTGAGTATACCTTTATCGCTTTATTTGAATATGCATCAAAAACCCAAGAGAGATTTTCAGTTTTACCAGAAAATTAGTACTTTGGGGTTTGAGATTCATCCATATGTGGAGTTCTTAGATTACAATTTAAATTGCAGGTTGTTTTTGTCCAACGGAGTTAATATGAATCAGAAGAACAGGGACGGACAAACCGCTTTGGACTGTTGCGTCAATGGCTCAAAGGTATGGATGACCCTTAACTCGAGCACAAAGCTGAAAGATACCAAGGGGGATGCTGAGGAGCAGTTGCTCGTAAGGTAGGCAATTGTGTTTAAATGTTGGATTATATAATAAGTCTACAAAAAACAAGTAAACGATTAATTATGTACAACATTTAAATAGGGCTTATGCAATGTAATTTCCAATGTAATGCAAGTGATATGTGATTGCCATCCTATATTTTTACATTGTAACCTTTTCTCTTATAGGGACATTTCTCGAGGTTATGAGGTCGTTCCCATAAGCTGTGTTAATGGTGTTGACGACAAGGCATATCCCGGAAACTTTAAATACATACCAGATAACTGTGTCACTTCCCCTGTTAACATTGATAGCGACATAACTCACCTGCAGGTAAAATTTCACCCGTTTAAAAAGAAAAAGAAACAATAGAAAACAGCCCTGAATTTGGATGTGGCTCATATACATATCTGCAGTTTGAGCAGATATACAATTTAATTATTTGTATATCCTGATTTTTCCTCCCCAATTAGCATTGTAGTTGCACAGATGACTGTTCATCCAGTACTTGCACATGTGGTCAGCTTAGTCTACAATGTTGGTATGATAGTGTAAGTATAACATAAGAAAAAGTTACAGTGTCTACACGTGCAACATTCTCCACTGATTATAGCATCCATAGCAATTTAAACAACAACTTCTACATATACTGTATGCAGGAGGGGTGCCTGCTGTCGGATTTCTGTCAGCAGAATCCCCCAGTGCTCTTTGAGTGTAACCATGCCTGCCTATGCTGGAGAACCTGCAAGAATCGCGTTGTTCAAAATGGATTGAGGTAAGGCAATCGGAAACACTAGTCTATTTTATTTATTTCCCATATTTTGCATGTGAAGTCACCCAGATAATATCAAAATAAAAGTGGTCTGAGAACTTTTTTTCTGTACCGTTTTGTTACTAGAGTGCAACTCCAGCTTTTCAGAACAATGAAAATGGGCTGGGGAGTGAGAGTCATGCAAGATGTCCCCAAAGGAACATTTATTTGCGAGTGAGGAAAATGAATAGATAGTATACTTTACAACATGTACAGTATTTAAAGGCATTTTCCTTTCCATTTTATCAAGGTATATTGGAGAGATCATCACTGACACTGAAGCTAACAATAGAGAGAATGACTCTTTCCTCTTTACTCTTAACGATAAGGTTGGTTGACCCTTGTTCCCCTTTTCATCTCCACAATTCCTTTCCTTATGACCATTTGAAGTATTTTAAGAGTTCTTTGATGCATGCATAGACTGTCCAGCACAGCCCTTAGTTTCACCAGAAACTCATCCGCAAAGCACTGCATATGCAGTAAATATATCTTTGAAATTTCCATCCATTCATCCAATATTTGTTATTATGTTCTTCCTATGCAGGTAGATGACGTACATTGCATTGACGCGAGGCTTTTTGGCAACATTGGCCGCTTCATTAACCATCTTTGTGAGCCCAACCTGTTAGCCGTGAAGGTATTCACCATGCACCAGGATATGCGCTTCCCAAGGATTGCTTTTTTCTCCAACAAAACTATTAAAGCTGGCAATCAGATCGGGTAAGTGCTATTTCAGTCTATTTAACTCAGGACTGGATTTATTTAGGTAGAATAATGCGTGTTTGCAATTTAGAGTTTTTTTTTTTCATATAAGCATAATTGAAATCAACAAATCATGACATCTCTTCATCAGGTTTGACTACGGTGATCACTACTGGATGGTGAAGAGCAAATACATGAGCTGCGAATGTGGTTCACCCATGTGTCGCTACTCTGAAAGATAAAATTTAATAACACGTTGTGGTATAGTGACACTGACTCACTTATCTTTGTAAATAACATTTATCTGTTACGTTTAAGCTTTTAGACACATTTTGGTTTACACATTCTGGTATGTATTTGATCAGTATATGCTGTATTAGATGTGATTGGTCCCGGCAACATATGCATAGAGATTAATCGACAATGGGATAAATGCTTGTATACTTAAATCTGTTTTAAAAGTATTCACAAAATCTGATGGTTATATATCCAAATGGGTTTATTTCTATTTGTATGTGCACCAGGTCCATGACTTCTGACATGAATTAAAAAGTCACTGTTATTTGTCACTGTCTCCATCAATAATGTCACCACTTCCATAAAATAAAAGCATGCCATCAATATTTATCTATAAGTCTTAGCTGCAGCATTTTAAACTTTAATGGTAAAGTTATGTCCTTTGCAAACAATCTTATGTTGTTTCTTGATAAATTATATTTGCACAAAAGGATTTTCTAGATATTTGTATTTATTACTTTTTAATGACCTTGTTACAACCATATTTATTTCATTTTAAATTGGAAGGTACTGTGTATAATAATTACGTCTTTAAAAAGTAACCACAAATGTCTACTTGTCAAATGTACAAAAGTTTAAATAACTAAATAACTAAATAGAAGGAGGAACACTCATCTCATTTCTGGAGACTTTAGACCCACCCATCTTCTGTCAGAAGCCAATCAGAATGCAGAGAGGCGTCTTCACTTGCGACGAAATGTTAATCAAACACATGCGGACGCAGTCTTTCTATTTTCCTGAATGCTGGATCATCCGTAGCAAACATGAAGTTAGCTTTAATAGCACTAATGATGAATTTACACGCCCTGTCACATTGTCAGGTCAAGGTAATACATGTTGAACGTTTGTTTTTGTCCTAAATTGATTTGTTTTTCCTTGCAAAGTTAGATCCGTGATAGGGACGCTGCAGCAAGCTCAGCTAGCGAATGTGCATTCGTGGTGGCCATATTGGCAGGGGCGACTTTCCAATTTAAAAAAACAATTCGTTCTTTTAAGAAATTAGACAAATCCTACCAACATTGGTACAAATAGTAACAAATAAAAAACACGTTTGCAGAACACTTCATAGATTAAAAAAAGATAACTTGATTTTAGTTTTTTAAAATTATTTACTTTCTAAAATGTCTTATCAGTTTTGGAACGCCCACTTTTTGACACTGAATGCAGAAATAATATAAATGAAATAAGTTTTTTTTTTTAAATTCATTATCAGCCATGCTTATTCTAATCTTATACAGTTTGTCCCAAAAAGGTAATGGTACCTTTACATTGTTTTTGCCAGACCATCATTGTAAAAAAAAACCATCTGATTAAGACTATTGTTATTATTGTGAATTTATTATTATTATTATTATTTTGTAGACAGGAGCACATAAATTAAAGACACAACCCAGTTTCAAAGAAAAGTATTTCATCCAGACCCTGGACCATTTCAATTTCAATTCCATGGGGAATGGAACATTCCTTCAGCGTTACCTAATCACAGGTGATCATTTGACCAATATTCTGTTATATATATTTCAATAAGCCAAGAATTATTAGTTGTTGATATATGTCTTGATTTCCCCTATACAGATGAATACTGGAAAATTGGGTACGGTCCAATTTTCTTCTACACTGGCAACGAAGGGGACATCTGGGAATTTGCCCTTAACTCTGGATTTTTGATGGAATTGGCCGCTCAGCAGCACGCCTTAGTCATATTTGCTGAACATGTAAGCAAATGTTACATTGTTTTCTTTGTTGCGAAAGCGGAACAAAGCCAACATATCTTACTGGAATTTTCCATTGAGACCATACAGAGAATCAGACAAATCAAAAGTATAAAGTCATTTTTTTGACTAGATGTTTTTTTGATTGGCTTACATTTGTTTTTCTTCTTACAGAGGTACTATGGCAAGTCTACTCCTTTTGGCAATGACTCCTTCAACATACCACAGATTGGACTGTTGACAGTGGAACAGGCAATTGCCGATTACGCCATCATCATCAGTGTGTTGAAACATGAGATGGCAGCCACAGATTGCCCTGTCATTGTTTTTGGTGGGAGGTAAGATTAGCCTAACATCGTCATTGATCTTCAGAACAATTTTTTATTTACCTTGAGTTTTTCAGATCCCTTGTAATCTCAAAATTTAACCTGCATTTGTCTCATGATTCTCTTCAGTTATGGCGGAATGCTGTCAGTTTATATGAGAATAAAATATCCAAATCTGGTGGCTGGTGCTCTTGCTGCTAGTGCTCCCATCTTTTCAACTGCCGGGCTTGGTGACCCTAGACAGTTTTTTAGGGATGTCACTACTGTAAGTTGAATAGGTTTTATTGAGAATTGTGTGTAGAATTATTAAGAATAACCTAGTATTCTTTGCACGTTCTTATATTAAGTTTACTTCCAAAATTATTGTATCCCATTTTCAGGGCAGTATTATTGGGTGGATAATTTTCTTTCCGTATTCATTTAGGATTCATAATAATCCAAGAAAATATGAATCCAGTGATCATTTTAGGTTTGTACAGTAAATGTCGAGATTTAAAAGCCTTTTTGCTTTATTTGACCCCAATAGGATTTTGAGAATATTTCCCCAGAATGCAGTTCTGCTGTAAAAGGAGCATTTTATCAGCTGAAAGAGTTAGGTGAAATGCAAGGTAAAATGTGCAATTTTGTCCCTTGCCCATTCAAATAAAAATAGTTCACTTTCATTTTTCTATCATGTAATCTTACTAATGTAATAATAAACATGCAATTTCTCTGAAACTTTTCAGATTACAGTACAATTCAGTCCGTCCTCAAACTGTGTAAGCCTCCGTCATCTGCGCAGGACATCCATCAGCTAAATGGTTTGCTGAGGAACGCCTTCACAATGATGGCCATGTTAGATTATCCATACAGCACTCATTTCATGGGCAGCCTGCCTGCCAATCCTGTCAAGGTAGGGTTGGACATTGTTTCATATTGTCTTAGGGTTTAATGCTATTGTATGACAAATTCATTAATTTGCCTATCCTGGGAGGGAAAAAATGCAAAACCTCTGAAATGTGCAATTTCTAATGGAATATCAGAAAAAAAGCCTACTAGATCCACCTGAACTTCATTTGGCCTGACTTATAATAACTGTGAATGGTTGCAGGTGTTTGTTTTGTGACGTCCATATAAGGAGTTTGAATGTGATTGCTTAATTTAGAGCCAAATTAAAACAAGAGTTGTACACTTGCACAATCAATTAACCTTGATCTAAAAAATAGGGGTAATTTTATATCCTATTACCTTTACAGATAAATGTCACAAAAAGGAAAATTAAATTAGTATACAACATGGTCTGAATTTTTATATTTTATGTTATTTTATTCATCATTTATTTATTTTTTCATTTGTTTTTTTGTTTTTAAATATAAACTTTATATTTATTATTATTATTTTTTTTGATATATTATAGTATTCCAAAAAACATGGCATTTAAAGAAGAATAAGAAGATTTTTTCCACTGACATTTACATTTATATAATGCAGTGAATGTGTTTTATATATATGTATTCTTAATTTGTCAGGTTGGTTGTGAAATAATGCTACGTGGATCAGATCTGCTTGCTAATCTCAGAGATACTGCAGGTACGTCCACCAATGCTTCTTTGTGTAACATCATGGAAAATAAATCAAATGAGATAACAGCGGAACAATTGGTCATTTCCTCAAGTTTGAATCATTATTTGTTGCAATTGGCAGATGACGTAGTTCTTTTCAAACAAGCTTGTTGTGCGAGCTTGAAAAGTGTGTCTTTTTAATGAATCAATGTCAAAATCTGGTTTCAACTGAGGTTGTTCAGACCTTTGTTTTACTTTACAGCAATTTTTTACAACTCAACTGGTTTACTGACTTGTTTTGACGCATACACTTTGTATGTGGAGTGTGCTGATCCCACTGGTTGTGGACTAGGCTTTAACAGCATGGCCTGGGACTATCAGGTATTATACAATCACTCTATTTACAACATTTTCATTAGGATAACAATTAGATGAGCTGTCCACGTCATTAAAAATATCATTTTGTTAAGATGACACAGTAGTTCTCCACATCCATCTGTGTTTCAGGCATGTACGGAAATAAATCTCTGCTTTGAGAGTAACAATGTCACAGACATGTTTCCTTCAATGACTTTTACTGAGAAAGCACGCCTGGAGTACTGCTCCAAACGCTGGGGTGTGATTCCCCGACCAGACTGGCTAAAAATTCAGTTCTGGGGAGATGGTGAGTGTCTTCAAAATATGCATTCATCTTATTTAGCATTCAGTGGTATGACACCTAAATAACCTCTTGAATTTCATTCACCGAACAGTACTCAGATACACTCTATTTGTACAATATGCCTATAAACATTTAATACAGCTTTTTCTTCAGCCCTTTCTAGAGCCAGCAACATTATTTTCTCCAATGGTGATCTTGACCCATGGGCAAATGGAGGGGTAAGTGGTTTAAATGTGGGTTGTAAAGACAATGCTTTAAATCTGTTTGTTTTCTTGAAGGTACGGAAGTCTTTGAGTTCATCATTGATAGCCATCAATATTGCTGGGGGAGCCCATCATCTTGACTTAAGGTATTGGAAGCTGCCTGTTTTGATGCCATATTGAAATATTCATATCGTCATTTTTGAAAATGATTTTCCAGAGGATCCAATGATGCTGATCCAGCATCAGTAATCAAAGCTAGGATCACTGAAGCAAACCTCATCAAACAATGGGTGGAGGAGGAGAGAACCAAAATAGGACAGTTGTCTTAATGTTCTCAAGGTTTTGCTGGTTTGGAGACATTTCTTACGTCCACTGACATTTTCTGTTGATTGATGTTCAGTTTTTTTTTTAATTTGCATATTCATAAAATCACTGCTGGCTACTTAAGAATGAAAAAATCAAGGTGGAGTCAAACCCTAGTATTTTCATCGACTAGATATGGTGTATTATACATACACCAGTAACCATAGAACCAATGGGTCGTGTTCTCAAAACATGTTGGGCTGAATGATTTATATTGACTGAATTATCTCCGGCAAATGACTGATTAATCCAAAGTGACTGTGTTCTTTTTCTTCTCTTTGATGATGCAATGTTTGTGGCTCAATGAGTTATTTATATCATGAAAGTGATTTTTTTTTGGAGATTAGAGCAGATTTTTAGACTGAAAAGTGATTCTTTGGGAGATAAGATTTTAGGCTGAAAAGTGATTCTTTGGGAGATAAGATTTTAGGCTGAAAAGTGATTGTTTGGGAGCCCACTTGATGTGATTGTCATTTATTTCATTATTCATTTTTATCTTCCAACCTAATTATGTTCATCTTAGAACCTCAACAAGTTCAGTACACTAAGAATGATTTTTAAAATTTGTTTCATGTCATTAAATGACTCAGGCTAGTTTATTCTTTGATTTCAATATATTTGGACTTTACATTACAATTACCAAACGCAAAACTAGTTACTTGCAGCAGAGTAACTAATAGAATTAGAGTAACAGAGTAACACAGAATTTATTAATTGTTATTAAATAAATCTCTGCTCTAAAATGACGTTGATATGTAGACAATCCCAGCTGATTTAGTAGATAAAGTTTCCTTCCTTGTTCCTTCCCAAATGTCATTCTTTTGTCCCAATTCTATATAGTGGCGACGCAACGTTAAAAGATCGTAACCATGGCAGCGGCAACAAAACATCACGATTAAAATGCAGATGGTCGAGATGAACGGGTTTCATTCACTCTATTCGTTACTTGTGTAATGTGGACAGGTGAAGCACAAAATTTATTTTCCTCTGCAGGTGCTTACAGAGGAATGTGGTTAAATCACTTCCTTGTGGGCGGAGACTCGCAGGTGTGTAAACCTATTTCAGTAAGTCTCACTTCCCTGATTTTCCTTCACAAAGCAGTACAAACCATTTATTTGCAAGTCAACTCTTCACGTCAGAAGGTAAAAGTCTATCTGTTAAATGAAATTATTTTTGATTATTGATTTTCTGTTGACACACAATTGATTTTCACCAACTTTTTTTCTTTTTCAGGCAGAAAAATGCCTTATAAAGACTTTCTGCACTGGTGGAATGAATCTGTCAATGCAATGGATAAAAAGGACTGGCAAGGAGCTCTGGAAAAGATGGAGAAAATCACTGAACCTACTTCCGGTACTCACTTCAATGCTGCATCAGCACACCTGTGTCTGGGACAGCTGGACGATGCCCTTCAGGTGACCCCAACAAACCCCTTTGCAGTCGCAAGGGGCAAACGGGAAATGCAATTTTGGGTTGTATGCATTGATATTTTTTGGGATAGATGAGTAAATCTCATCTTTCAGGCTTTGGATCTCACAATTGTCAAGGATCAGCGTCTCTCAGTTGCCTTCTTCCAGAGAGCGGCAGTAAAGATGCAACTTGACAGGTGATTGAAAGATTCCATTTCCTATTCATTTTGTTAATAGGGATTAAATGAAAAGTAAGTGTGTTTTTTTCCCTTTAATTTGAATGGATCATTATTACTAAAATGACCGATTATTTCTAATTGTATTAATTCGCTGTTGCTTTATTTTGTCTTTAATGTTTTTTTTTATCCTGCAGATTGGAGGAGGCTCTGTCTGACTGTGTCTGGGCCCAGAAACACTTACGAGGAAATGCTGTCATTGACTATCGGCAACTTGGGCTCCGTTATAAGCTCTACAGCTGGCAGGTCTGAAACTGGCTGTTTTCTTTTTCATGAAAAATTTGCAATTTAAGCCTTTAGAAAGTTAGCCTCAAATTTAGGAAGCCAATCTTTTCAAATTTCCCCTAGCTGTTACACAATGCTGCTGCTGTGTACTGCCGAATGAACCAGTGGGAACAAGCCAGGGATGTTCTCATGTCAGAAAATCCTGGGGGGAATTTGGAGATGGCCTTGGACAGTGTCCTGGTGAGTGACAGTCATTTTCACTTCAAATTGTAGATGACAATATTTTTGGGGAGTATAAATCACACTTTGAATTTTCACAATTTGGTGGGTGTTGACAAATAATATCCTGCCATTAACTACTAACAAAATAAATGGAACACTAACTGAAGAAATTATTAGCAAACAACATAAACATTGAAAATTATTTCCATACCTTGTGCATCTTGGGGGGTATAAAGTGACTGTTTGTTGGTCTGTTGTTGGGTAATTTGTTATGGAACGGTTACTATAAGTGCAGCCTGTTAAACGGGTAAAGGCGTCCAAATTTGCCTTGTTTACTAACCTAAAAAGGGCAATATTCCATTTCTGTGAGTAAAGCTTGTTTTCCTCTGAACACGCAGAGAAAAGAAATGATTGCGCCTCTCTTGGTACCTGAAGGTGTGGTGTTTCGTCCCAGGAAAAAAGAGGTGGAACAGCTCAAGCAGAGAGACTTCTTGGGAAAAGCAAAGGTGTGCAGAAATGCAGGGGGGGAGGGGGGTATCTTGTTGTAGAGCAAAAACATTTGAGTTTGACTTTTTAACAAAATGTTAAAATTCTATTTTGCCTTCTACCTGAAGGTGATTTCCTCCATTATTCCAAATGACGATCATGGGGGATTTGAGCCGCTCAGGTTACAGGTGAGATTGGACTTATTCATTTCATTTCTTTGTTGCTTTTGTTAGAAATGTCGCCCACTCTCATCCATGACTGTAATCATGCCCTTTGTAGAAACCTGGTTACTATCAGCCCAAAGTGGAAGGCGCCGAGTGAGTACTCTGATTTTTGAAATAAAATTCCATTTTACCGTATGAAGCCAAGCTTTGGGGGGGATTCACTATGAGCTATTGGCTATGAGCCCTTACAAGCACTTATTGTCCAGTATATTATGTAATTCAAACTTTCTATGAGTGTTGCCAGCTATTCAAAAGTTGACTTTTCCTCAATGAATGTCATGAAAACCCTCATTTATGGGCAAGTGACAGTTTTTTGGTCATTGAAAAAAACTACTGAAATATGATAAATTAGTATTGTGTATTTTTGGAATGAGTTTTGCCAGCACTTTTTTATATGTCGTGCATTGAAGTGAAATATTAATTTTAATACCATCAAATGTCGTGACTGCATAACAGGATGTCTCGCTACATGTGTATGACGGTCCCTTACATGGCTCGAGGCCCGGGCCACCTGACAGTGCCCGGAGGTGCAAAGGTGTTTTTATTTGAAGATCAGGACAAGGATGGGATGGCAACAGTCATATATGATGGACAGGTAAGAGGGAGAAATGGACAATAGGAAAGTGTCAGTTGCTGATTTGATTTTTTTTTGTTTTCAGAGAGGACTTGTTCCAATGTCTCTGTTAAAGCAGCTGGATAACAAGATGACCAAAAGCAAAGATGGCAATGTAAGTCATTTAGATACTAAAAATACACAATGTTTTTTGTGGCAGGTCTATGCTAATTCATTTAATGCCAGTCCTACAAAGAAATAATCTCTTCTGGATTCTGAATCCGGGTAAAGAACAACACTGAAATTTATACTACTTAAATGGTAACCTATTCTTCTGAAAAGATATAACGGAACATAATCACACAAAAGTTAAGATGAAGGCGTACAAAAAGTTTAGTTCAAAGGGTAAGAAAAAAAGGATAAAACCTACAAGGCCATGAGAAAAAGTAAAAAGTAAAAATCTAGCTTGATTGAAGGAAATATAGTGAGAGCAATTTTCTTGTTGGTTGAAAAAACGTTAGTACTTCACCTGTTTGTTTTTTACAGAAACTTCCATCTGGGATTCCACTCCCTCCAGGACTCAAACCACCCACTCGGCCACATAATAAGCCTAGTGTGGCTCCGCCTACTTATGGTAAAATTAGAATGAAGATGTTTTCTGCTCGTGCTTGCTTAGCTTTCTATTCACTTGATAGTATTAGAAGGAACGTTAAAGCAGTTTAAACATCTTAATGATCAACACACTAAAATTCAACTCTAATATTTATACATTTTTTAAAAATAGAATGGAATGAATACATTCATATGTATCCGATGTTCAGAAGTTAAAAATGCTTCACAGTTTGTAAAGTGCTTCAAAAGGTGTACCATCTAATACAGTCTTTTAGCATAACTATCAACTCTAATTAGCTTTCACTTAATGACTGTTGTAATAGTAAGCATTTTCACTACAGCCATGAATTTATGCAGGGGCAAAATTGCCTTCCGAGACACCACCTCCATCCTACTCAAGTGCCACCCACACTCAAGTGCCAAGCCCAGTGCCCCAAACGTACGCGGCTCCTCCATCAGCCAGAAATGAGGTAAACTGTCCCTCAATGACAACATTTTTCTGCCAGGAAAATAGTGACGTTTATGGCGTACTTTAATGGAATTGCCGCCTCCTTCCATTTTTTTTTCTTCAGCATTTTGACCCTGTCGAAGAAGAAGAAGAGGAAACAGACTATGTGACCGTAAAAGTTCACTACACGTACAGTATGGCCATGTCAGTACCTTCAAATACATCATACAATGAACTGAAGGAAGAAATTGCTCAACAGTTGGACCAGCCGGCATCTTCTTTATGCCTCAGGTCAGGCTATTCTATCTAGACAATCATTTTTTCCCCCACATGTTCACCTCTCTCACACAATATTTGGGATCCTTAAAGATGTACTCTTTCTCTTATCAGACATAAGAAGCAGGGTTCTCGAGCCCTGGTGCCACTTGAATGGGAATTAGATGTAGGAGGGACCATACAAGAGATCTCAGAGGCTGGCAAAACCACTCTGTGGTGCCGGGTGAGGATTCTAACACAATTACATGTTTAGTTTTATTTCGACTATACAGAGTCCGCTTCCAAACTTTTAAAATACAGAAAGTAGTATATAGTGATATGGACTTGGGGTGTGTATTGCCTCATTCGTATCACCATTCGCTGGTCACGTTTTAATAGCTTGGATATGTAAATGACATGGGCCAGTAGGTGGTTCAAAATCATACACAAGTCAAACAATTAACATATTTGTATTTGTATTTCAGATGGAAGATTCCCTGAGAAACCATTCTATACTCTACCAAATGGTGGCACTATATGACTATTCAGCTCAGGGTCCAGAGGATTTGGAGTTCAGCGAAGGGGACACCATTGACATCCTGAGTGAAGGTAGCATAACATAGTTTTTTTCTATCTTTTTATGATATAGAGCTTCTAGACAGGACAGATCCTATTTGCCATTTTTAGGAACACAGTAGTTGTTACAAAGATTTAGATAATGGCAAATAAATCCATCAGATGCAGCAGGACCAGCACCATGCTTTAATCTGTGTTGACAAACAGGACAGTACAGAAAACATTAGGCGGGCGCTAGTTAAGTTCTTTCCCACAAAACTCAACTACGTATATGTACCTAAAGGCAGTTGACATACCTGATTGGTTAGTTCAAATGACATCACAAGATCTTAGATCGCTTTATAATTTTTCATTGTTATGTTTCTCTTTCTTTTTTCTTAATAGTGAACGAGGAATGGCTGGAGGGACACTGTGCGGGGAATATAGGCATTTTTCCCAGCAGCTTTGCCACGAGGGAAACTGAAAACATATTGCAGACATCTCAGTTTTGAATTTTACATTACACTTATCGAAGTATCCATTCTTCATTTCATATTTGTGAAATATGGTATACTCATTTTGTTGGGACCTAGATGATTAACATTTGTTAAAGCTGTTGAAAATATTGGCTGATGCCATGTGGCAGAAAATTGATATACCTATAATTTGTGTGATGATAACATACTGCTAAATAATGAAAATTAGAAGTTGTACTTTAGCCTAATTAAATTAGTTGTGTTAGCTGGATTTTTATTTTTATATATCCCCGCTGCCATCATGTCTCGGTAGTTTAAACAAAAAAAAAGTTTAAAACATTTAATTTGCACATCAAATGAGTCATTTAATATAATGAAAGCTTTAACTGTGGTCTAAAGTTTTATTTTTAATCCTTTTTATACTCCAACACAAACACCATAAGAGCTAGAAGGAAAAAAAAACAATGACACTATGCAGTCCACACACTCAATTTCCTACATGCATGCATGCATATAAATAAAGCAATTTGTTGACACTTTTAACAGTGCTAAGAATATTCCAAGGAATGGTCAAACACAGAAAAACATAGGAAACAACGTATATCACTTCACAAAAGCAAAGCCCTACATAAGCCTGTTCCAATAAATAAATAAATAAACATCAGATGAGCATCTAAGTATCAAAATACATTGCCATACAAAGAAATATGAATTTCTAAATCAACATAACATTTAACTAGCTTCCATTTCAGTCTTACAACTATTTTCTCAACATCTCGTAATCTCATAAAACATCTAGTAGATAAACCCTTAAAATAATTCCCTATTATTTGACTCTCTTAATATCTACATCTAAACTATTTCACATATAGAAATCACCATGTACACAATCAAGACAATTTTACAAATAAGTTACAACCCTGCGCCATAAACATTAACCAAACAAAATTGACCATAGTCAATGACAGAAAAAAGTGAGCGAGTGCTTTATATGAAATAAGAGTATAAATTCTGTGAGTAGAATGGATTTTAAAGGTCATTACAGTGGTTGCAGGAAATTGGTGTTTACTTAAAGAAAAAAACCCAAATCCTCAATTCAAGATGCATTTAGACGCATCCACATACAGTCCACAAATGAAAGAGCAATTAACTTTTGCCTATCACTGTGCTGACTCCTGCTCGGTGATTTCAGGTTCTGCATTGGGGTCCAGGAAATCGGGGTGTTGTAGCTCCTTCAGATATTTGGGAGGCGTAAGAATGTGAGTAGACCCTGCACAAGAACCCAAAATTAATTCACACAATTTCTGCTCCATTATTTAATGCCTCTGTAGGCCTATATAAAAAAGAACTTACCAATTAGGGCCTCCCATTTGCCATTGGCTTGTGTGACCTCATAGACACAACGCATCTCACTGTAGGCCATGCCTCCAATAATGAAGACAATAACTCTTGGTCCAGTCTTCACCTCTGTGGGTCCCCGGTTTTTGTGCCAGTTACCATAGCGGGCGCTACTGTATTCACAAAAACAAAAAGGGAAATGCCGATGAACAAACTTCTGCTGGACATAGTAATCAATAGAGGTCATTGTGGTGTAACAGGAAACAATGATTCATGCTATGCAAGAATTAGAAATAAAGAGTGCTGTGATATGCTCACCTTGTCGGAGCGCTGGCTTTGGCTGATACTTGTCTTTGAGAAATGTATGGGTATTGCTTCACGTCCAGTTTATCCTCAATGGCATCCTGTTGGAATGCATATTGGATTAAGCATCTTGATTTGTGTGGGTGGCATTCAAGGACGTTGACATTAAGAAATTGAGAATGTGAAATGGCATTGCAAAATGATTCAGCGCTAATGTTGTCATGATACAAACAATGGGATTTCAACTGGATTTAAAACTAAACATTTTTAGATTGGGTTTATGTTCATATAAACATTTGAAGAAAAAAAAACATTTGCCCGTCAACGAACCTCAATGAGGTCTTTGACAAGTGGTGTCCATCTTGATAGTTGGTAAGTGTGCTCACTGATTCGCTCTTTCCGGTCTGGCTTTTTGGTTTTCTTGGCAGTCCCCTGCAATGGAATTGTTATGTCACAATGAGCAATTTGTTCATCCAATGACTGAGCGTAGAATTCCATTTTCAGCCTTACCTCGGAGACGATCGGCACTCCCATGTGCGCCATGTTGGAAATGATATCACTGTCCTCTGGTGGAATGCTGGCATGCTGCAGCAACTTGCACAAGTTTTCTTCGGTTACACCTGACACACATGCACACACACTCCACAATTTAGAGTATGTAATATGGTTTGGAAAGGATATCCAAGTGAAAAATAAGTGCACTGACCATTCTTGAGGAAAATATAAAGCAGTATGATGCGGATCTTATCGGCAACACTGACGTTGGTATCCAGTAAAATGGGTACAATAAGCCTCATGGGATCTTTGATTTTCTCGCCCTCTGCATCGGTGCCCATCGCTAGGTCCTGCATTCAAAGATCTTTTCACCTCTTTGCGTCTATGCATTTCATTAAAAGAGCCTGTTACCTGCTCCACGCGGCAGAGTTTGTCAACGGTGCCTTGGTAGCGGTTCATACAATCCTCAGCCAGGTGAAGATGAGTTGAATACTGACAAGATGAGGGTATTTTTGTGGATGAGTTTGTCAGTTTATCGTAGTAACAGCTATGGGGGGGGGGGGTGAATCATTTCACTAAGAAGATGTGTGCTCGTCTTACTTTGCTTAGTTCTTTTTGATACTGAGGCATTTTCTTCAGCATTTGAGACAGTTCCTTCATTGTGGTCTGAAAGACAGAAGAGTGATTCATGATTTGAATTGACATTTAACGTCCTTGTTGGGCGTAAAAGTCGATTGGATGTTTTGCTCATTACCTTTTCTCCCGTGTTCATCTTTTTGCTGGCAGAAAATTCTTTGAGGGAACGAGTCACAGCCCTAAATTGAGTCAGAGTATTGAGGATAGTTTTATTTGATGAAGTTTGAGTTTTGGGAGGTATAAATAGGGTAGTATACATTGTAGCGACTTACGTTGAAACTTCAGCAATGTGTTTGTGCCTCAGACTCAACCACAAGTCATCGTCCTCATCCAATATGACGTCTTTTATTCTGGTTTCCCCCATTCCACTGGTCTCAAACCTGAAAGGGAAAAGTTTACCCTAGCAGCAATGATCGCTCCATTGGAATTCTTCCATTTTGATATGTACATCATACATGTTAGTGAATATTGTATGGTGGCGATATACAGTACTTGTAGACGTCATTTTCAATGCCGAGCAGGTCGTAGGCCATTGCCTGAAGAGTGAGCTCATGTAAAAGAGGTGACACAGGATCGAACCCTCTGTCCAGGATGATTAGTTGACTACGGCTCTTGTCTGGTCCCTGGAGAAAATCAGGACAGATGGGAAAAATACTTTAAACATTATGCGTAGACTTTGCTTCCTTATGTGTGTAAATTCATATTAAATCTGTGTAATTAGTCGGTCTTTGAAAAGTCTGTAGGTATCTTAAATATCCTAATATTTTGATTCCCACGTAGGAAGACATTGGCGATCCCATAGCATTCTTTTTGTTTTGAAGTAGTGTTCTAAGGATTAGGGTTAACGACAGATTAGTCTGTAAGAACCTTATATCGGCCTGGTCTTTTTCAAGCATCATGTGGATGTACAGAGAGACACATTACCGCTTGTTTTGGCCAAATTGTATCATATATTGCCCTGACATTTTTTAAATTTAAATGACTATGAATCTGGAAGGTAGAATACATGTCATTTATTGAAGTCAAATTGGGTTGTATATTTATTTTTCTTTGATTAATATTTCTCACCTCCCCCATGGTGGGGTCGTCAGCTTTGTAGCCATCTAGCTTGTCTTGCAGCATTTGGGCCAGAACTGCGCAGTCTTTATACTCTCTGAATAACACAAAAAATAATACATGTACAGTCTGTGATAGCAGGGTTTTTTTTTTAAACATTTTAAAAATGGTCTCACCCTCTGTATCGGATTCCAGGATATTCTTTTAGCGTAGCACATAAGGTGGCGATCTGTTCAGCACAAGCTTCAAGCATGTTGTTTTTCACATCTGCTTTGAAGGGACTGTAGAAGTCCTGAAAGGCATCTACTCTGTCCAGGGAGAAGACCTGTAACCAAGACAAACCAATTGTATTGGAATGGTTTCTTATGGAGGACACCAGTTGAATAACTGTTGTTGTTGTTGTTGTTGTTAGATGCAAAGACAAAATGATTTCTTTAGCCATTTATAGAAATATTGACTTACTTGAGATTCGTAGGGCAGAAAGGCGACATGAATCTCCGTCAAGGCCTTCATGGCTTTGGAGGCGCGAGAGTTGGTCAACAGACCAAACATGGAATCTGGAATTGCTGTTAGAAAAAAAAAACGCATTTAAATTCCATTTTTTTAAATGATTGTATTTTGTTTTGTGTTACTCACTATCGGTGAAGAACACATGGGCCGCTCGGTACCTTGGAGAACTCGGGTCTCGGAAGTCGTCAATCAGACCTTCAACAGACTGTCGACAGAGAACAACACTCGTGTAAAATTGGCATTTCCAATATGATAAAGATATATATAGCAGCAATTTCTCCTCACTTCATCTGAGGGGGTTATCAGATAAATGGCTTCCATGCTAGGCAGAGGTTCCCTTCGCTTGGCAATGTCCTCGACAACTGTGAAAAGAAAGATACTTTTCAGCCTTCTATCAGTCGTGAATTGACATTAGAGGAGATCTGATCACGATGACTCGCCACATTTGGCTGCGAATGACCACTGAAGGATGAGCATCCACCGCCAGGTTACGTGAATTTGCACCTCTATGGTTGTCATTTTAGGGTACTGTAAATTTAAGATCCTTTATTATTATTCCTATTATTTTTGCCCATTTTTCAGGTTACTTCCTCTTGGTTTTGGGGCATTTTAAAGTTCCTTGTTAACTCGTTGGCTGCCGCTGACGGCACTGTTTGGACTGAAAGAACGAATATGACTGTGGATAAGAAATTGAGTACTCAACACTGAACTCACAAAATTTTAGTGTGGAAAAAAAGCATTTCATTCTGTATGTACTGTATGAATAAGCATAAATAAGAAGTATTTGTTGTGTTTCAGATGGATTTTCAGCCGTAAATACAGTGCTACTTACTGGTGATTCCCTCTGACATGATGTCTGTCATTTTACAACAGGAAGAAATCATCCTCATGCTCAGTTTGTCGACCACCAGAACCTACAAATGACGGAGACCCAAGTCTTCATACCGTGAAAGGTAAGGCTTTAACAAGCAGAATTAAGAAGGAAACTTTCTTTACTTACTTTCCATTTTGCTTTTTCTCTTGCTTTCTTGATCACACCATTCATTATCTCTGTGAAGTGAGAAAGACTATTAGTTGAAAAAAAAAGAAGTAATGATCCATTTCTAGTTTTGACAGACTACTTTGGCCCATTTTTCTACCTGGAAAATTGTTGGATACGCATAAAAAAAAACAATTGATGGATTTGGGTGTTACCTAAATTTATTAGGGGGTTGAATTGAACTATTTTAAGAAATGACATTTAATTTGACGTGTTATATGCTTGTAAGTATTCCCTAAAATACATTCTGTGCTAGTGGTGCCAAAATTCCAAATAAGGTCACAACGTTGACTCAAAAAGTGGATTTAAACATTCATTGGGCAGTAAAGAAATTGAACCAAACAATAATAATGATAAAATCAAATCACGCTGAGGTGGGTGGATGGGCAAGACTGATATGGCGTGTCCCAGTTTCCATCACTGGGATTTAGCAATCCAGTCTGTCCTCCGTGGAGGGTAAACGCAATCCCTGCCTCTAATCTGCTTCAAATCCGCTTAGTCCGTGCAACTCTTCTCATCGTAATTTCAGGGCAGTTCTATATCATCTCACACAACATCACAGGAAAACATCAATCCTCATTGAGACATAAATGCACACTTATAACTCACTAATGTACTAATTGCAGACTTCCTTATGCGTGTGTGTGTGTGTGTGTGTGTGTGTGTGTGTGTGTGTGTGTGTGTGTGTGTGTGTGTGTGTGTGTGTGTGTGTGTGTGTGTGTGTGTGTGAGAGAGGCTTTTTAAATGATGACTGTCATTAACAAATCAAGTTTTATTACATGTTTTAGCCTAATGAAATTCACAATATATAACCAAACGTATTTTGATAAAACATTATTTAGAGGGGAACTATATTAAAATATTTATTATTGGAAACATTTTGATCATTTTTTTTAGCATTTTAAACAGGCAAATATGCAAAATAAAAAGAAAATTTAAATATTATTGAAGACTATTACCATGATTTATTGTGTTTTTATACTTTAGCTTCTGATGATATGTAATAGAAAGCATTTGCACATTGAAAATTGAACAAATGAGTAAGAAAGATCAATAATATTGAAATATTTCTTACTTTCGCTAACAAGTGCCTTTAGTCCAAAAGGTGCCATGTTTGAGTCCTGGTGCGCTTTCTTTCCTCTTTCTGCTTGACGGCGCTTTTCCAAAATAAATAAATAAATAAAAACACTGGGCACTTCTCCGAGTGACGTAAGACAGACTGACGTCACATTCTGCGCTGATTCGTACGTTATCGTCGCCGCCTTCATGGATGTGGCAGCACTTAGAGTATGAATAGAACATTATTTGCTGTTTAGTTGAAAATGCAATTAATAAAAAACAGACAATGCTGAAACAATAAATGTTTTTTTAACAGGAGCCCCAACTTCTTAAATTTTCTGGTGTGATGTGAGCTGTCACCGCTAGAGGGCGACAAAGGGCTGAAAACAGAAGGGTGATGGGATCTCTTCATCCATCCTCTTCTCCTTATGCTCAAGATGTTGCGGGGGTGATGGAGCCTACCCCAGGCAAGCAATTGCACGGTATATACTGTTTCATATGATTATGGAAACTGTCACATGTTTAATCACAGTAATGTTTTTTGATTTGTTTTTTGTGAAGTCCAAGTCAACTCTAAAATTGAGTATGCTACCCGTGGCCCTGACAAGTTTCAATCTTGACCATCTGACAAGAACCTGAGGTCAGTTCAAATCTAGGACTCGTCTAAACTTCAGCATTTTTACTTTTTCTTGTGGGTCAGAAATCCTGAAACATAAGACAGACACCTTACATAAATTTCCCCAATTTAAAATGAACACAAATGTGATTTCATCAGGTCTATTTAATTGAAGCAAATGTAGAAATAAAACCAGCATATCCAAAAAGGTCATCCAGTCCACTAAACAAAGTAAGCAGCTAACTCAGCCATTTTGTCTTTAGGCCTTTTGGGAGGTCCGCGACGTCCCCTTCCTCGCCCTCGTCCTCGTCTGGCGCCTCCACCTCTGTGCATGGGGTGCCTCATGGCAGCATGTTTGAGTTCCACCAGATCCTGGAAGAGCGGATCGCAGAAAACGCAGCCCGTGTGTTGCGTTTCACCGTCCGGCAACGGGGTGCGAGCTTTATTGAAATCTACTGTGACCAGGGACGCGTCACACGCATCACAATTCTCTTGGGCAACCTGAACAAGTAAGAAACACACAACAATGAATTATGGATTCGCCAATGAACCGTCACTCTGCATTTAATTAACCAAGAGTTTTACCTGCACTCTATGTGCATGTTCAAAGAAATGAACAACCACGTTGCATTTGTTGCAAGACATTTTCCATTTTGGCCCCGAAGTTGGATCCAGCACCAAAACGCCACTGTCACACTCCACGCATTGTCCAATACCTAAAGAGTTGAGTGAGTGCTGACAGGAAGGATGGGTGCATTCATTGCAGCCAACATCTAGAATAAGAATGCAAGACATTCGAAAAAACAGGATTTAAATATACACATTAAATACAATGAGTCAAAACCATTTGATAAAATCTCAATTATACTCCTATTTTTTCTACAAAGCCTTTTTGTCATTTTGCAAGATTCTAAATGCATCTTACTCTTTTTTGTGTCCCTGAAAGGTGGGTTGCTGTAGCAGTACGGACACAGTGGGTAACTTTTCCCTCGGGTGCCTGAGGTCCACAGTACAAGTTCAAAGTCATCCAATGGACAGCGAAGTTCCTTGTACAGTTTGATGGCTCCATTTTGGGGCAAACTATAGGTCTCATCGCAGTGGGAGCAGTGAAGCCGGCTTGGTTTGGCCTGCACGTTAAGGTAGGAATGTCAAAGGTTTACGCACAAACATAAAACACGTTACTATAATTATACCCCTGGAGAATAAAATGTTCTTTTTTTTGTATTGGACAGAATTGATTCATCTGATCAATGGCCTTTAAATATTGGAAATGTGACTCACTTTTATTTTTTTTTTCTTGTCTGGCAAAAGGCTTTTAAGTACTTGACAATGAACAGAAAATAACTAATTCATAACGGACAAATCCCAGCCAGTCGATGACGACGGAAGCTACTTTATATGCAGTTTTTTTCTTCAACCAGTGCAGGGACACCTAGTAATTTTGCTTTTCTGATTCATTGTATTTCAAATGGAGGATTTAGTTTGAGTAAAGTTTGGACTTTTCATTTGTCAACTTTAAGAGAAATCTAATGCATAGTGTAAAAAAAAGGGAAAATAATCATTCCAGAAAACTTAGCTAATTGCATATTGAATTTTTTCAGTTTTTATTTTGCTTTCTGCAACTCCAAATGAAAACCTTTTTTTTCTCCAAACCTCATCCTTTTACTCACTAATCCAATCATATTCAAATAATTAAATAGCCTCCCTTTGCTTACCAGAATGAATTTCATGAAACGACGACACTTTCCACAACGCGACATTGGCTTTCCTGAATCGGCGATTGGCGAAAAAGACACTTCCATCAAATCATCCATTCCTGTGAATCCAGAGCACCATCTTATCCATTCAGAAAAGGGGGTTGTCTTCAAGGCATGGCTGGAAGTCAACTCACCACAGATGGAATCCACAAAATAATGAAACTTCTTCTTGAAGATTTCCAATGCATGTTGGAGTACGTCCTGGAAGTGGGCCTTCCCAAGTGCAATTAAGGTCAGTTGCTTTTCCACCGCACTGCGAATGCTAGGTAGGACCAGCTCTGCATCTGTCATAGACACAATAGCATATGGCTGTCTATAGAGTCGCTTTGACAAAATATTAAACAAGGCATGGAGAAAGTTTGACATAATCTGAGACCTATCTTGTAGTAGCCGTGGACCAGGACAATGCCCAGGTTTGTAGGCTTCAATTTGCGTCCATTCTCAACGGTCACGTAGTTCCTTTGACAGACGTTGTTGATGTGGACTGGAATGCTAGCATCTGTACCTGTGGGAGAAACACAAAAAATGTGGATGTTACCATATTTTGGGGGGGAACCCAGACACAAATATTATCAATATACTAATATTTATAGTAGACACTGAGTGCTGAAAAGTACCAATGCCGTGTTTCTCCATAAGAGTGATGAGTTCAGCTTCGGTCAAGTAGTCTGGAGGACCCGTCTGCTTTTCCAGCAGCTTGATATCTTCTACCATGAAAACGTCACCACTTTCACAGTCGGGCAAGGCTTCTTCCAGAGGGATGCCCTGCCATGGCATAAAAGTTGTGAAACCTAGGAAAAAAACAATAGGTGAGCCTGACAATATCGAGGAAGCAGAGAAGAGTTGAGCTGGTGGCAGTAAAAAGTTGTTTTTACTGAAAGATTTACCAGGGGAGATGAGTGTTTTCCCACTACACGTGAATACTTCGGTGCCAATGTTGAAGACAATAGTTGTCTGGAGGTACTTGCAGTCCGGGCTGACAGTAGCTATGAAATGTTGTGTTATGTATTCATAAAGGCGCCAGCCATCGCTTCCTGTGGTGAGCAGAGGGAAACCGCTCAAAGTTGAAAATGTCCTGAACTGTGCCAAAAACGGATTGGATTTTGTTTGGAACCAAATAAGTGTGTTCAGTCACTTAACATTTTTTTAAGAATTGACTGTCAATCTAGCAAGTAGTATACATTATTGAATCGATACTGAGGGACTCTGAATGGTCATTGAAGGGTGAATATTTACAGGAATTTGACATAAACATATATGGGAATATTTTCCATATCAAATCTTAGCTCTGAGACGGACCCAATTCTACTTCTGAAGCAGCACGCATGGGAGTTATAGGTGGATGATCCCCAGCATCAACTCCTTTCTTGGGTTGGTTTATTCCAGCCGAGAGGAGATTTTTAACCTGGTGATGAAACACACATGTTTGGGGTGCGTTATTAGGATCACAATGCAGAAATTGGGAATCAGATGGGACTTTAATAACTGATAACTTGTGCTCTCACCTCCTCTCCCCACCAACGATTGTTGATTTGTTGTTTCAGAGTTCCCTTCAGGTCAAAGTTTTCAGGATAGTGTGTTGTTTCTGTGCGAGGATAGCTAATGTAGCCCTGAGTGTACAAACGCTCAGCAATTTGCATGGTATGCTGAGGACCCATACCTGGGACACAAAAAAAAAGAAATCAGATCAAAATACTTCACTGCTAACATTCCTTTTTTTCTATTTATTGTACATTTTTATAGGCTGGTGTGAGACAGAACTATATCATGTAGATGCTGGCTTTTTTGTTCTCAAGTAGCAGAGTTACTAAATATAGACATTTAACACAAGGAATATCTAAAAATACATTATTTTAAAAAAATATCATACCTAGGGAAGAGCTTGCCACTCTCAACATTTCTACAGTGTTTAAAGCCTGTGGTCTCTGCTTGGCCTTCTCCTTCTTTGTCACGGACTCCACCTGGATTAGTACAAATGATAGGATTTTCATATTTTCTGACATCATAACAAGTCGAGCTTGGTTCTCTAGTGACAACACTGGCAAACCGAAGACAGCAACTCATTGACAGGGATATTATACATATACAGACTACTACTTTATACTTGCCAGAGCTTCCTTGGATGTCTTGACCAGGTTGACAAACATTTGTCCCACCTCCTTGTCAAAGACCTTAACCCGATTCCAATCAAGAGTCAGTGGATTGTCCTTTCCTTTAAACACCTAAGCAAAAATGAAACATTTGAGTACACCGCTAAAACACTTGTTGGTATGAAAGGTGTCTGTGTTATTCACTTTTGCTTGTATAACCCAGTAGTTCTCCGGTTTAAAGGACTGGATTTTGTCATGACGTTCCACGCAGAAGCCAAGAGTTGGGGTCTGGCAGGGTCCAAATGATATCAGAGTTGAGTCCAGATTTCCATACTTTCCTTGGAAATATTTGGTTTGGAAGCTGAGAGTGGGGTGACATGCAGATTGAAGAAATAGGAGTCACATTGCTGTGATATGGTGAGATGGAGGGACAGAAAATGAGTTGGGACGGAAGACAATGTACCGAGTGAAGGCGCAGCCAATGCGTAAATCCAGTTCTTGGCGCGCATCCACCGAAAGGGCTTCGTTGCGGTTGGGTTTTCCCAGGGTATTCATTGCCTTCCAGATATCGGTATCAGTTATGGAGCTAAATTTGGCACGATAAACTGTTTGCTCCTGAAGCGCCGACTTCATCACTGGTTGGACAGCATCGAGGACCTTGGTGTAAAAAAAAACCCAAACAAAACATTCTCATAAGGTTAATTAGTTAGTGATCGACAAATGTTTACTAATGGAAGGAGTTCTCTACTTTGCGACCATTAGCACCATTGACATAAGAATACAAAAATGTTTAGATGTTAGTCTGACCTCAAAACAGATGTTCTCGCCTTCTTTATCACAGTCCAACCATAAAACCAAGTAGTCACAGCCTCTGGCCTCCATCTGACAAAATGAGAATAGGCAAAGGGTCAAAGATACAAATCTAGAGAAGTACTACTCATCCAGAAAAAAATATATTTGACATACTTGTAGGAATTTCACCATGTTGAGTTTGGGGTTGACTTCTTTTTTTTCAGTTGGAGCTTGGCTAAAAAGTTCGGCGGGGTCCACCTTATCCCAGTTGTTGTACTTTGCTTGAAGAAAAAAAAAGGTATTATTTTCAGTGGATTTTATCATTAAAAAATTGAGAAGTCATTCTTGTGAATTACATGCTTGATAAAAAATTATTATTTTTCCCTTTACAACTTTAAAATGTTATTGAAAGCTATAATGAACACGTTTTTATTGCATCGTGCATGGGCCATTACAAAAACACGATGCAGAATAATACTATGATACAACTTTATTTGAAACCATTAGTAATAAAACCAAAACCAGGCATTACTTTGAAGAAGAATTCAATGGGTTATCAAGTCACATTTTCAAATAATACCCACCAATAAAATCCAAACTCATCACATGTCCACAAACAGAAGTCATTTTGTATCGGACTGTTTGGTCCTGGAAGCTGCCGGTGAATTCGTGCACGGAACATGATGCGTTCAGACCCTTGCGACTTGTGCAACTTCCTAAAAACAGAAAAGGGAGTCTTAAAGACAAACGTATGGCACTTTAAACAAAAAAAAATCATAAAAAAATGACATAAATATGAATAAAAGAATAGAATACATTTAATCAATTAAATGATCCAATTCGATTGTGTATACAAAAAAATGGATCTTAATTGAGGGAGTATATGGCTACTAAGTAATTCTAAAAAATATAAATACGAGTAAAATTTGTTGGCCAAATCTTAAGAGTTTATAAATACACGAATGCATAAATACGCAGAAAATGACGACATCATCTTCATTATAATGAATCGAGGCTCTTTTATAATTATTGAAAATACATTTCTCTTTCCAGGAATAAAAAGTGCTTTCATTTGCCACATTGCGACATCCACTGTGAATAAAATTCTTCCCTCAAGGTTGAATATTAATTGATAAGGGACGTGAATGTAAAATCATGAGCAATCCACGTCCCCTCATCAACATTTCGTACCGACTGATGACGATTGAGAAATGCATTTTAAAATTCATCTGACCTACGAGCATGTACAAACACACGGGGATAAAAAGGGCCACATCAAGAATGGTCGCCAAAAGTCTTGCCAAAGGATGCAGTGAAGACCAAAGACGAAAAACAACATCAAGAACTAAATTGCACAATTTTAATCGAAACTCTCGTTCTACCCCTGAAAAATCTAATGGCAAGGATTCAGGTAAGTGGCATTTACAATTTATCGTGTTGAGGACTAACAGTGTTAGTAGTATCTGTATATGACAAACTATAAATACAAAATCCTGTGTTATTTTTTTTGTCTTTAGCTGCTGCGTGTATTTTTGCTGAGCTTTCTAGCTGTCCATCAGTGCCTGACTATGACACTACAGAGCCAATGTCTGGATGATTCCATCTGTACGTACAATTTTGAGGATTACTACAGCCAGATGGGTAACTTGCCCAACCGCATCAATGAGCGCAGTATCGCCCCCTGGGAATATATGTGAGTAGTATTTCTTTGCATGAAATAAGTAGATATATATGGGCTGCATGACTGAAATACTTGATGATGATATGATGAATGATCACATCCATTTTGCCGAGGTAATCACGTTGATTTTAAAGTACTGGTCCTTTTTTACTCTCTCCCTTAATCAATAGAGGGCAATTGTTGTTATTTAGGCAGGTTAATTAGACCTAAATCTTTGGCTTGCCCATGGATGGTAAGTAATATTGAGAAAAGAGGCTGGATACAGCATATTCTACATTTTAAATGTAAATATTGCTATCATTCATTATCACATGGTCCCCCAAAAAATAATCGTACAGCCCTAGTGTGTGTATATATACACACAACTGTGTACAGTATGTATATGTGCATGCTCACTACTTTTTCTGGTCATACTCTGCTCCTTAGAAAAAACATAGACTTGAACCGGATACCTCAGGTGATAAGTGAAGCCAGTTGCCACACCAGCCACTCCTGCAGGGGTCTCGACAATACTTTTGGTCTGGAGACCATCCCCGTAGCCCTGAGAATGCCCGTCCTTAAGAAGAACCCCAGCTGTTTTCCGACGGCAAGCTACTCCTTGGAGTTTGAACTCATCAACATTGCTTGTATATGCGCTATTGCCAGACACAGCTGAACATGGCGGTGGATGACATTGTCATCTCCTGCTAATGTTAACTGATGAAAGGACTCGGGAGGGGATTACAAAGATGGAATTCATATTCTGACAGTCTAACTGTGTGCATTGCCTAGTGTCAGAAATAAAAGAGTCAAATAAACTACAGGTGGGGTTATTTATTGACGGTATTAAATCGCAATGGATTCTGATTCTGTGATGGCAAATTTTCAATTATATTATCATTTTGATGCAATCATAGTTTGATTGAATAAGCAAATGCTGCTTCTTTGTCCCAAAAGAATAGATACTAGACATATCTAGAATCTATTATTTTGGGAAAAGGAAGATCTAACTTAACAGTGATTAGTTTTACTTCTGCACTATTACTTGTCCATCAAGTTTTTATTCCTGGTCCAACACCCAATAATTTATGAATGAAAATGACACATAAAGAGATTTTCTCAACTAAAGCAAGAATGCATTTGAACATAAATCCTTCTGGTTCCTTTGGTAAATAATACATTTGCAAATGCATGCGTGAATATAATCGATTGTTCAAATTAGCGCCTTTGATTGTGCAAAACATTGAAATCTGATGGTATGTTTACAACTTGAAAGTACACGGATAGGAACATAAATGTGGATTGAATGACTATCTGTAGAGATTAAATGATGTATCGGTACAGACCTTTAGAGAGAATTTTGGCTATGGACTGAGCCAGAGAAGGCTTTTCCGCCACCATCAAAACGGTCCTCATTTTGCATTAATTGGAAAAAATAATACAAAAAGTAGTTGCTCTTATCTTCCTCGTCACTGTTCAGCCTCTTCTTCTGTTTAAACTAGTATTTAACAATTTTTCAAAAATGCAATACTCCCATCTACTGGACTGGCTAGTGTGAACCCGAACAATCGCGATTTTGTGTACAGTTTATGTGTTTCATGGGCATTTTTATTCATGTTGTTTTGAACAAAACACCATATGGTTTATAACTACTATAAACTAGCAATAATAATGTCCCTTCCATAGTTACCCCATGATTGTTTACAAACAGCAGTCTAACGTCAAATCGATAAGGATCTTTATAAAAAAAAAACAACGCAGCAATATTTATTTTTATGTTCTCAAAAAACTCGGGTGCTTTTATATAAAACATTTTCTATGTATATTCATAAAGAGGAGCACTGTATATATTGTACGTTAGGATGAGTGTTTTAGATATCGTAAATATTGGACTAGATGTGTAAGAGTCGTGAAGTAACTCTGGCATTTTGCATCTTCTCTAATTTGCCCTACTGCTAAGTAGAATATTTGATTTTTGCCACTAAAATACTATTAGCTTGCTGAAGTCAAGTTTAAAAATGATATTTTTTGTGAGAAATATATTTAGTAGGAAAAGATTTAGATTAGTTGTTGAATGTTTAAATTGCAGTAAATCGACTGCAGCCAAACCATTTGATGCAAAATGGCTTACTGTTAACGACGGTACCCAGTCAGATGACAGGGCGTATCATGCATCTACATTCGTAGCCATGATATTCGCCATGCGTGACGCCTTTTTTGCGTATTGTTGCATGTAACGCTGTGATTGGCCAAAATTATGGATGAGGTTCCACACTGAGGGTCGCTCACGCTTCCTGGCATACAAGCGACACAGCAATACAACTGAATCATGATGGAAATGAGATGCTCATATCTCGTCAAATCGTTGGTATTTCTTCTGTTTTGGTTAAAATGCGAGGGGAAGGAGTCGGAGTTTCAAGATGTCACCTGCGGTTCACTGATAAAACTCTTGAACACCAGGCATAGCGTTCGTCTACATTCCCACGATGTCAAATATGGCTCAGGTAGGCTAAATGTTTCTGTTAATTGAGGTGAATTTAAAAAAAAAAATCATATATAACTGTATTAATATCTAAGTCATTTTTTTTTATCATGGTATATGCTATCCGGCAATTAAGGATAACGATGTGCAGTAGTAGGGTGACAGCAGGTGATTTTATTTTGTATGTATTAAATAAATAACTACGTCCACAATCTAGGAATGTTTTGATCTATCTTGTCTCACGACTCAGGGTTATGATTCAAAGGTAGTTGGAGGGCTAGGAACACTGGAAAAATTAAGATAACCCCGACTCTGCAAAAATATGATGCCTGTTTTATAATTCCCATCAGCATGTTTCATTCGCTTCTGAATTTCAAAATAAAATACATTCATTATATGGCTGTATTTGTCAGGGAGTGGACAGCAATCTGTGACAGGAGTGGAGAGCGCCGATGATGCTAACAGTTACTGGCAGATACGAGGAAAGCCCGACTATCCCTGTCGGCGTGGAACAGCAATTAAGTGTGGTCAGGCTATACGATTCACACACCAGAAGACCGGTCGCAACCTTCACACACACCACTTCAACTCCCCGTTGTCTAATCATCAGGTAAGAAATGTTCATTTAATAGGCTTAGGAGTTTTGCTTGTATTTTTTTTACAGTGCGAAAATTCCCCAGGGACCTAAAGATGCACCATAATGAGATCCCTGGGTAATTCATAAAATGTGCCAAGTGAGAAACTGTCTTGCAAACCAGACAAAAGGATAATATAGATGAATCAAAAACAGTTGTTCCAATGGAAAAATTCCCCCAAAATGCTGTACAATTGACCAGATTGTTCTATTACAGGAGGTCAGTGCATTTGGAGAAAATGGCGAGGGTGACGACTTGGACGTTTGGACAGTGCAATGTGATGGTACTCACTGGGAGCGTAATGACGAAGTCCGATTCAAACATGTAGGTACCAATGTTTTTCTGAGCGTGACGGGCGAGCAGTACGGCCCCCCCATCCGTGGTCAAATGGAAGTGCACGGCATGCCCACTCCAAACCAGCATAACTGGTGGCAGGTTATGGAAGGTGTATTCATCCAGCCCAGCCAGGATCCCTTCCATCACTCTGCCCATCACACTGAACTCTGAAACAAAATCCACTCATCACAAAACTTGTCCATGGCTGTGCTTTGCTAAATTATTTCATCCGGGTTATGATTTGGTCCCTTTTTCCCCGTGTTTGCATTTTTATAAGTTCGGAGTGATGTGTGGTGGAAACATTTTGATATTAAATCCTATTTCAAATATTTTCAAAATAGTGGGGCATTATGTTTATTTTAGTTATGCCTGTTTGGCACATCCAGGTTTGTACCGCAATGACTGGGGTTTGGGTGTGTTCAAAAAACTAACTTTGGGTACTTTCTTTTTCCATCTTTGGTGATCCAAATAATGCTAACTTGCAATTCTATTAACATTAGTCAGGATAACTCCAAAAACAGTTGTCAAAGAAGGGATAACTGCTGTACTGTAATTAGTATTGCACCTTGGTCAATATTGACTAATGTATACAAATTTAATTCAGAAACCTGAGAACTAAAAAGAATACATTGCGTGAATAACTGGTGATAAACTATTGTTTCTTATTGAAAAACTGTACTTGTTTGTACATTTCAAATAAAACCTAAAACTGGTTTCTCCCAGTCTTTTTTTTTTCCCTCCCCCAAAATGCTTATTCCATATTGGATAAAGCAGTATTCAATCAAAAAATATTTATATTGGTAGATAAAATTCAGTGTGGTTCAGCATGGTTAAAAATGCTAAAATCATGACAAACATCACAAATTTACTGTCACATTTTATTTCAGTGTTGCTAAAAATATATACAGTTATTACAGGCAAAAACATGAACAATATAGCCAGTCAATGGTTTAGAAAGAAATCAATGATTGACTTATCACAATAAAATGTTTAAAAATGTTTTCACTGTTACTTGACATGCTGTTTATTTACAATAAAAAAAATCATAAGATACACCTCATTCATCTGTATCGTGCTTCAGGAATTTAAAAAAAGTGAGCCCATTAAAGCCACACATATCCCGGCTACCGCAAGTCTAAAAATGAATGACTTTTGTAAAAGCTTGTGGTGAGTCTTAAAAAGGGTCTTAAAAATTGGTTGTGCATAAAATCTTGATATAAAAATTATTCAAAATTTAAGGTCGATGGTCATAGTTGCTGATCATCCTTTTGATGTGGGATAGCTTGGCCCGGAGAAATTTGCATTTCTTCTTCATGTGCTGATAATCATCGGACTGCAATGAAAAGAAATATCCACCAAAAAAAGTTTAAAAATAGGTCATTTCAGTCAAAAAAAAAAAAAAACGTGGCAGACATTTTACATGACTTACTTGCTTAATTTTCTTCAGTTTTGTGTACTCATCCATGGCATCCTGGAAAAAACAAATGCAAGAAAACAAAATAAATACATTTTAGAGCCTTTGAACATATTCCTCAACGAGAAGAATGTTAGTCCATTTAAATGGGGATCGTCGAATTTTGATTTATCTTTTCAAGGCAAACAAGATGCAATTCTGAAAGCGTACAAGTCTATTGACTTAGTCAAACTTGAGTATGATCTATTCAATTATGCCAAGATCCTGAGCCAAATTTAATAGGATGGCAGGAAAATAATCGATTATAGTACCACCAAAATGTATGAGAAAATGTGATTGTGCACATGAAATTAGCACAATGCCACTTACCAGATATTGTGGACTGCCCTCTCTATGCTTGTCCAGTTCTTGATCCACATCAGCAAGGGTCTGGTTGATGTTGTCCAGCTCCCCTTGAATTCTCTTGTACTCATTGTAATCTCGCTCAAACTCTTGTTTGTAGGCCAGACGTTCTTCTTCATCAATAATGGAAGGAAACAATCTATAGAAGTGAAGAAAATGTGAACAAAAAAATGACCAGGCAAATCAAAATATCGTGTTTTACTTACTTGCTGAAATTCTCCTCAAAGCTGTCCCCTAAATCTGCACCAGTATCGTAATCATTCAAAGCCCGAAGGCCATCCACTGAGCCGGAAATATCAGAATTTCTGCAAACAAGATTCAGATATTTGGTATTATTTTTGGGTCCAAGTCGGAATAAAGATTAAGGAAATAATTCATTCAATAAGTCATCGATTTAGTTGGTAAATGTGTAAAAGATTTTAGGATTCACCTTTAATGACTTGTAAAAATACTACACGGAAAATTAGAATATCCTGAAGGGCTTGTTTTAACAAGGTGAAAATCTTAATGAGATATTTAAATTTGCGTGTAGTGGCTCAATAAAGAGTTGTTTTCAACTTTTATGTAAAAAAAAAAAATAATCAACTTTTTCTTGCTAGTCTCATTTTTCAGATAGCAATATATATTACTTTGTTTTTAACTTGCCAATTAGGCTGCATTGCTTACCCTGGCAAGTAAAGAGGCTTGTCGTGCTCCATTTGATCAATATAGTCTGGAGGTGCACCAACTTGATCGTTATAGTCATTCATCAGCGTTTTTGGTCCACCTGACACATTTTTGACCTGTAAAAAGAGATCATGTAACACTACTTGTTTATAGTCGAGCATTTTTTTTTTCCTCCGAGGGTGAAAGAGCAGTTTGACGAGTCAAACTTGTTCCGGTACTCTTTGTATGCCGGAATACGACTACGTAAACAGGAATCTAATGATGGCCTTTACAGAAACGCAAATGTCAGTTCTGTCAGCTCTTTTGTTTTTGCTTTGGAAGGGAAATGAAGCGAGTAGAATAACCAAGTGTGAACCTGACTTAAGTCAATAACAATATGCAGTGTGAATTTTGGATTTACAACCTATTTCTACTTTATACTCAGTGTTAAAATCTCTTAAGTTGACCACACCCAGGAACTATTGTTGAAATTCTTCACGTGTCACACATAGCGACGTGAGTGGACCTCCAAATATTTCATAAATACAAAATGGAAACAAAAAGAAATGTCCGGTTTATTCTTATGTAGCATTTTTGTAGCCAAATCTAACAACCTTATCTACTATTCTGTGCATTTTGCCCCAAAATTGAATCTCATAGGTACTCACCCACTCTCCAATGCTGTGGTTGTCGTTGACAATTTTCACCTCCTCCCATAGAATTCGGTCCCTGCCCCAGCGCCTAATGCTGGCGCGGGTCTTAACAGCAAACACCAGTAGAATGATGAGGGCTACAAACACCAGGAAGCCCAAGACAATTGCGATGGCCTGCAGAAACCCAAAGATCAATTATCACTCTTCAACCAATTTCTTCCCAATGACCAAAAATTTGCATCTTAGAAGACATTCATTCTTTGTATATTTCAGACTGTTGCCCTTTATTTTCTCAGAAAATGTTCCCAAATCTTAAACAGTAGTGCTGCCTTGCGTATTAACGATTTAGACTTATACTTTTGGCAGAAATAACAAAAAACTATACAATGACCTACCAAAAGGTTTGATGTTTTTAAATTTATTCCATTATTTTCGGACTACCAATCCCATTTTAAACCCTGTGGCTCATATATGAACCAATGGTTTTCCTATTAATTCGGAATTAAATTCCAGTTAGTGCTGGCAAAAGTTAATCTCACAGAAAAAGGAATATAGATAGCCCCAATGTTTCTAATCAACTCACCTCTTGGGGCTCCACCACGCAGTAATGGTACAGGTATTGGTTGAGAAAGATCCCCTGGGCCTCGTTTTGATTTTGATACTGGGCACACAGCTGGCGAATCTGATTGTAGTAAATGGAACCCGTGGACTGGGCGGTGGGGTTTACAGCCACCAGGTACACAATGGTGGCAATGAGCATCAAAAATGCCAAGATGGCGCAGATGATGATGGTTGCAAGGTAGAACTTTGACGAATGCGCCGCCTTTTGTCTTGAAATAACCAATATAAAAATGACTAGCACGGCTATGAAGGTGATGGCGGCAATGGCGATGAGGAAGGCCTTTCCAGCCTTAGGATTCATTTGCGTGGTTCCTCCGTAGCCACTGTAGCCACCTCCAGACCCTCCTCCAAAACCTCCACCGATGCCCCCGTACGAGCCGCCGCCGTAGGAGCCGCCACCACCAAAGCCGCCGCCCCCGAAGCCGCCGCCGTACGATCCGCCAAACGAACCGCCGCCGCCCGGAAGCAAGGCACTCCCGCCGATGGCGTTCATGTCGTAGTCCCAGGCGAGCGTTGATGCCACACAGGCAAACACGGCCACGCACATGATGATGATGATTATACTAAGTATCTTCATCACACCTGGTGGTGAAGTCCAGCGATAGAAGTGGAGCATTTTGTCTCCAGAGCGGTAGGAATATGCCGGATTGGACATGAATTCACTATGTCTGTGTCTGCTGCTATGGCTGCAAGATAAAAAAAAAAATGGAAACTTTAATTCCAATTTGGTTTGAATTGCAATGCACATCTGATTTCATGTTCTGAGAGAATAATATTTACACATTTCACTGATGCGTAAAGCAATATCCTTAGCTCAAGCCATTTTTTCCACTAGCATCTTCCAGAAGAGCGATCAAAAATCTCCCAAGTTATTGACATAAAATAGAAATGTAAATCACAATTTTCTGCTCCTAATGGGCCAACAAAGACAGCATTTCCAAAATGCTCACACAAACTGTTTAGATAACCATTTTAAAGTGTTCCAATGAATGAATTGTCAACTTTTATAGAAAAAAATGTTTCAAAGTATAATGGAACTTGTTCCTTTTGATAGCATACTCACTGTTTGCTGCCATTCGGCTGGTATGGTGGGTTGCTGCTTTTGCCTGGCATGGTGAAGTCCACTTGGAATGTATTATACTACAAAATAAGGTGATCACTTAAAAAAGAAAATGAAGCATGGTCAATTCATTTTATGTCCATTTTTGGCACTTTAATTCACATTTATTTTCCGCTTTTAAATTACGGGATGAATTCACTCATTGTTGCTTAGCCTTTGACAATTACAGTCATTTTTCATAAATTGGCAGTTTCACTCATCTTAAAATATTTTAATTGGAAAAAAATCCCAGCAATATTTCTCCTTAGTTTGTTGGTTCAATCAAAATATTTTCAGCATAAGACAATCTGGTCCGCTGTACTTTGGGCACACTTTGTCTTTGTTTAAACATAGTACTATATTTTCTATTCAAGAAACCATCATTAATCAGCACTTTTTTGAACTATTTTTTTTCTATCAATGATCCCCCAATCTTATTCTAAACAAGGATGAACTGCTTTTTAAATCCAAAATGGCCATTTTTTAACAGATGTGAAATATAGCTGTACCATTTCAAATTTGCCAGACATTAAAATTCATCATGTGTCTCTCAAATCCCATCAGATTGAAACAATGATAAATAACATTACAAAATCTCAACTCCCCACAATTTTGTCATAAATGATCATCTGGTTATTTTCAAGTGCATAATTTTCTTTTGTCTGAGAAGACAAAACAGGAAGCAAACACGCAGGCATAGCAACTCAATAAAAAACATTTGGGAAGAAGCCACCAAATCACAAGTTTCAATGTTGTGCAAACGAATTAAGCAATTGAATGTTTTGAATATTCAACAATAATATGTTAACAATGTGCATCTGACACGATCATTATTATTATTATCATTATAATTTTGGCAACGTGAATCTTTCTTAGGGCGTTAAATTTAAAAATGATGAAAAACATCATGCGGGAACTTACCTTTCTTTGCAAGCTCTAGAAATGATTGATCACAATGACGTTGGGAAAGATGATTCTTGTAGTGCACCTGAGAGAAAATCGGGTTTCAAGGTGTGCTCATCACAGAAGCCCCGCCTTAATGCTACCTGACAAACCTGTTACGCTACTATATGCCCAATCGGCACATCCGTAAGATGCTTTCGGTTGTGACGTGAAACAAAAACATTTTTTTGAAGGAAAAATTCCTATTGTGTTTTGCTTTCGACCGACTGTGTTATATACCAACAAATACCGATACAAGTTTTGACAAGTTTGCCAATGAATATGTAGTACCCCTGAATTTGCATTACCCTGTCACAAATACATTTATGAATGAATGTATAAATGATTAATATAAAAAGATCAACGTTGATTTTAAATAGGAGCATTTTTTGTTGCATAATTGACATGTTTTTGGTTGTTGTTGTAAAGGTGTGAAAAGAGGTAAACATGAAAAAAAAACTCAAAATTTGGGACGCAGGATCCTCTAGTGGTGCACAAATGAATTATCCAAGTATACATTCCTTTTAATACAGGGGTGTCCAAACTTTTTGCAAAGAGGGCCAGATTTGGTAAGGTGAAAATGTGTGCGGGCCGACTTTTAGCCTGACATTCTTTGAACCATTAACATTAAATGCAAATTAACTTTTTGGGATTTTTTTTAATTACAAATGGCATACTTTTACTTTTACATTTAGGTTTTTACCGAAATCACAAACCACAAAAAATTAAGAAAACTATCAAGGATATCTAAGTTCATGTGAAACATCACATATTATTCACTATTATATGCTCACTGTAGGAACAGTGCTGAAAACAAAACAATGATCACTGCATATTCAAACTGTGATTTTGACCATCACAAAAAAAATAATGAACTGAGATTTAAGAATTTATTCAACTCAGAGGACTTAACAAATATCTTGCCTGCACTAATGTGAAGGGTGATACTGGGATCTTGACTGCAGTATGTAGTCCAGGTCTTCATCGCACGCTAACGAGAAAAAGTCAAACTCAGTTCCTTTTGCCTCTAACTGTCTCTTAATATCTAATGAAACGTCTTCAATTCTCCGTGCCACAGTATTACGAGCCAGGCAAATATTGGCAAACTCTTGCTTCTTCGCGGGACAAATTTTCTCAACCATTTTCATTACACAGTCTTTAATAAATTCACCGTCACTGAAAGGTTTGCAGTGCTTTGCAATTAGCGTTGCCACTTCGTAGCTTGCCTTTGTGGCATTTTCATTTGACTCACGGGCTCTTGTGAAAAAGCTTTGCTGTGCCGTTAAAACAGCTTGCTTCACTTTTTCATCGCGTTCGTTCCCAGTTAGCTTGTCGTAGCTAGCATGTTTCGTCTGGTAGTGCCTCTTAATGTTGAATTCCTTGAAAACAGCCACAGTCTATGGCAAATTAGGCAGACACAGTTGTTTCGTATTTCAGTGAAAAAATACTCAAATTTCCACTTCTCCTGGATGCGGCGGCCCTCCCGGTCAACTTTCCTTTTTTTGTTTACATGTTAGAAATGGGCTGGGCTGAAACAATGACGCAAGGGTCACGGCGGCCAGAGTGCGGCCACAGGGCTACTGCCATCTTCTGGTGAAGTGAAAAATAGCTTTTTGTACACATTTATTTTATACTGTGGTCAACAGTGCTGGCGGGCCGTGTATTATTGATTTCATGATAGAGGCCGTGGGCCGGTAAAAATTTGTCCACGGGCCTTATTTGGCCCGCGGGCCGGACTTTGGACATGCCTGTTTTAATATAAATGTCCCTTGTTTTAGTTTGCTTTCCAGGTTGGACTTTCATACATAAAACTGGACCTTTTTCTTTTGTCTGTACTGTTTTAACCTACTGCTCAATATTTCTTTCCTCTTTTTTTCACTTATGGCAGGCCTATTTTTTAATTCTTCCTAATTTTAATTTTACACCAAATTACAAGAGGAAACCAAGTATTTGAATTTATTCATATAAAATCTGTGAGTTTGAGAAATCATTTACTAAAATACCAATTAAGTATGGCGACGCAAGATGGCCGTCAGTCTCTTACACTGCGCTCCACATTTAGATATCTACCTTGACTATTATATGATATCTATGATAGCCTAGTTAGCCCTACTGCACTCATGTATCGGTCATTACAGTGGTAGTTGGATAAAACAATATTTTTTTGGGATGTACTTTGGTGTGCAAAACCACTGGAATTCCATTTAAATCCTTTTTGAGCAGATAACTCCACATGGAGGTGCCCCGAAATGTTTCCTTTTAGTCAGAATTATGTTTTGCAGATAACGTTTTGACACGGAATATAAAAGAGACGCTCGTTGTTCAATAAATCCTCCAACAAATAGCTTGACAGGTAAATTCTTGCAGATTTTATGCTGTTATTGGTTTTCTGGTAAGTTCATTTCATACTAATTATATTTGTTCAATGAACCAGTATTGAAAATAGATTTTCATTTTTTTGTGTAGTTTTTGGAATGACCAAAAATGTATACAATAGCCAAGGATAAGATATTAGATCTCTTGGTGTATAATTATTCGCTATTAAGGATGTTACTGGTTTCTTATTGCCAACTATTTGTTTTTGTTTTTAGAAATATCAGTCATCATGGATGAAGAACCAGAGAGAACTAAACGTTGGGAAGGTGGCTATGAAAGGACATGGTAAGGTTTACAGTAGAAGACAAGTCTTGAATTGTAGCAAATTTGGAGGGTCATTTTTGTTTTGTTTTTCATTTTCAGGGAAATTTTAAAGGAAGATGAATCAGGATCACTCAAAGCCAGTGTGGAAGAAATTCTGTTCCAGTCCAAAAGGGACAGGTGTGCTTCTGACTTGAGGAACATATTATGGTCATTGACAAAGTTCCATATCAACTCTATAAACTATTCACATGTCATTTCTCCATTTCCAGGATAGTGAAAAGCTCTGGCCAAATTAGACTTGGAATGGTGAGTTGATGGATTTCCTTAGTCTATTTGTGTTTTTATGAATGGAAATATTTTATTGGTCCGCCGACTAGATCATGATAAATAATTTTTAAAGATTTTTACTCTCCCCATTTTCACTGCTTAATCACGGGTGATTATTATTGTGGTGGCTAAATTCATTTTAAGATTAAAATACCTATCTTTTTTTGTACAAAGTAGATGCGGCATCTTTTTGTGGTGATTGACTCTTCTAGAAGTATGGAGGATCAAGACTTAAAACCAAACCGACTGACTGCAACTCTTAAGGTTTGCACATTATAAAAGTTATGTTTTCTCAATACATGTATCCACTATTACTTAATTAAATGAGTGGCTTTTTTGTTGCTTCAGCTTATGGAGGCTTTTATTGACGAATATTTTGACCAGAATCCTATTAGCCAGGTGAGTGGTAAAAAATACTGCCCCACTAAAGGGTATACTTTTGCGTATAGTATTTAAGATGCAACCGTTTTCCGTCAAAAGGCATCCATTTTTTTTCTGGAAAACGCAAAAACCGTGTGTTGTCTCATTTCCAGGTTGGAATAATTATGACAAAAAATAAAAGAGCAGAGAAGCTCACTGACTTATCAGGTAATGCACGTGTACATCAGAACATGAGTGTCATTTCTTTTTTCAATGATCTTTTTTTTCAGTTAAAATCCATTTCTTTGAATTGTCAACTTCATTTTATTTAACAGGTAACCCCAAAAAGCACATGACCGCTTTAAGGAAAGCAGTAGACACCGTTTGTCTGGGAGAACCATCCTTATACAATTCCCTGAACTTGGCATTACAGACACTGAAGTAGGTTGTGTTTGTTTTTCTGGCTTTCTGTCACCGATTTGATATGCTTTCCTGTAATCTAATGAGAATTTTGCACTTTAAAAAAAAAATACATGATTGCATGAAGACACATGCCTGGACACACAAGCCGGGAGATTTTGATTATCCTAAGCAGCCTTACCACATGTGACCCAGCCAACATCTATGAGATGATCCAGGTGATGATATCATAATTCACACTTTTAACTCTGTATCAAAAGGCCCTCGTTTAACTTTACACTTTTATCTAGCAATGAACCTATAAATCCATGCCTGACAGGTTATAACTTATTTATTCATTGCCATTGTCAGACCATGAAGTCATTGAAGGTGCGGGTGTCAGTGATTGGCCTGTCAGCGGAAGTTCGGGTGTGCACCATGTTGACCCGGGAAACTGGCGGCACGTACCACGTCATTCTGGATGAGAGCCATTTCAAAGAGCTACTCCTGACGCTGCACGTGAGACCTCCCCCAGCTAACGCCTCATCCGAATGCTCATTAATACGAATGGGTAAGCAGCACGCTGATGTTTACGTTTATCAGTCTTGTATCCTACATCCTAATCACAAATTGTTAATATTTCAGGGTTTCCCCAGCATACCTTTGCCTCCCTGACAGACCAAAATGCCAAACCCGCTTTCAGCATGGCGTAAGTAACATTTTTATCTCCATTAACTCCTTTATTTGGAAAATTGGGACTGGAATCATGACATCATGGTAAAGAGTAAACTGGTAGAACTGATGATCTTAAGTCTGTTGTTTGTGTTGAAGTTTATTAGATGGCAGTACTGATGCAGGTCTTTCTCTGGGAGGATACTTTTGTCCGCAGTGCCATGGTAACTACACAGAGCTTCCAGTGGAATGTAAAGTCTGTGGTAAGTATGGCTGGAGCACTTTTAGCCCAATTAATTGTGTTTTCACAATGCTTCAAATATGTTCTAGCTTTAAAATGTCCAATATTCTCATGTCATGTTATTTTGTCACCAAGGTTTAACTCTTGTGTCGGCACCACATCTGGCCAGATCCTTTCACCACCTCTTCCCCTTACACGACTTCACTGAAACGCCAGTAGGAGACCGCCCAGATAAAAGGTAAGTAACTATAGGTTAGCTCTAAAATGATCATACCATGTTGAATAGATGGAGATAATAATTATTTCAGACAAAATTATGCCATTGGAAATTTGTTCTGCGTTGTATAAATGAGCAAATCCTGACTTGAAGCTCTTTCCGTCAGCATTTTTGGATGAATTTTCCAATGCCCTCCACTCTATGTAAACTTCTGTAAACATACAATGATGTTCCAAATAATTTAACTTTTTGCTCTTATCAATTTCAGGTTCTGTGATTCTTGTCAAGGAGAATTAAAAGATAAAACAGTAAGTGTGGCTGATATATTTTAATGTTGAGCTTGATATTCCTACAGTTGTAATAAACCTTTCCGGTGAGAATGGCATAATTCAAATTTCATTTTACTTGTTCAGTCACAAATTCTCCCTATGTAGTTCTGTCTGGAAAATGTAGTAAATGACCCTTTAGATGCGTAATTCAATGACTTGTATACATGTTTCTTACTATCAACTAGTCTTTTCAAATGACTTTACCTTTGTATATTTCTCTCTTTCTAGATGTTCACCTGCTCATCCTGTAAAAGTGTTTTTTGTGTGGAGTGTGATCACTTCATTCACGACTCTCTCCACTGCTGCCCTGGTTGTGTTCACAGTCAACACACCCCTTAAATTCTCACATCACCATTTTTTTTACAAACTAATTAAATGAATCAATCTTGTCAAAAGGTATTGAGTGGGTCATTGAGTAACACAGATCTATAACTATTAAAGTTGTGTAACAAAAACATTTTATGGTGTGACGAGTGGAAATATGAAATTGCAAGTGGGACAGAGAAGGAAAACCAAGTTCTGAAGAACAAGATTAAGCAAAGTTCCTCAAGAATTCAATACATTTATATATAGCAGAGAAATCCCCCGTACCAAGATGGCCTCCCTTCCCTTACGCTGACATCTCCCCCATTAAGACATCTAGCATTTTCTGTAACAAGAAAACCGGAAAAGCGAACTGGAAGTCCGACCTGTCGTCCAAAGGGGTAAAAGTATGGCGCGCATCTTGAACGGTATCGTTGCAATGTGTCCCAATTTGGGAATAGGCAAGGACGGAAATCTACCATGGCACCCCACAAGACTCAAGTAAGTTGCAGTACTTTCTCATTTTGTTCAATTAAAATGATTTGCTGTAAACTGTAGGTAGTAAAAAAAACGTGGATCCTGCGATTTGCATCGCTTTTTAATACTGCACAGTGTATAATACACATCAATATTAGATATAGTGTAGGCTATATATTTATATTGCAATTTATAAAATTACTCCTGTGGTAATGGTGTGATCAGTGCAGCATTGCCTGATTTACTGCGATAAACATCAAAATAATTTGAACTTGAATGGCTAGGATGCAATGATCATGTCTCTGTGCCATTGACGACAATAGACGTCCAATCCATTTTATTGGGATGTCCTGGCAGCGATCGAAAATAACCATTTAAATTTCAGAGCAACTTTGGTTTGTTTTCCCCTTCTTCTAGTGAAGAATTCAAATACTTCCGGAAAATGACGGCCACGGCATCTGTGGAAGGTAATATTTAAGTTTCATTGGAGATGGAGAAAAAGTTGCATCAAAACTGCCATATGTCTGAAGTATTTTATAGGTTATATCATGCCATAATTTTCAATCCATTCCTGAATGGCACCCATTGCTATCTTGAAGATTTGTTGTCATGATGCGATTCGCTGTCTTCTGCAGGTAAGCAGAATGTGGTGATCATGGGCAGGAAGACATGGTTTTCCATCCCAGAAAAAAACAGACCTTTAAATAACAGGATCAATATCGTACTTAGTCGACAACTCAAGTAAGGTCATCCCTTCACTCTTCTCAAATATTCACCCAGCATTATGATGTTTTTATTTCTCCGTTTTAACAATAATCTTGCTTGGCCTACAGAGATCCTCCTCATGGAGCTCATCACTTGGCTCCTGATTTTTGCTCAGCTCTCAGGTTAATTAACACGGAGCTTTCGGAGCGGGCCGATCAGGTCTGGGTTATAGGAGGCAGCTCACTCTACAAGGTAAAACTTCATTTTTGTTGTTGTTATTAAATTTAAAAAAATAAGAAAAATATCTTAAACACTCCGCTGCACTAGTGCTGGTTACTAGAAATGCCACTTTTAAATGTTGTTCATGTTGGTAAATGTTGTCGTGTTGCCTTTTGTTCACACTGGCTTGATGTTAATATTTGTAGGAGTTGATGGAGAGCCAAGGCATCAGAAGGTTATTTGTCACACAAGTTCTAAAACAGTTCCCATGTGATACATTCTTCCCTGAACTCAGCACGGATGACTACAATCTGCTGCCTAGGTGAGTTTATCTTTGTTCTTGTAAAAGCAGTGGTGGCAATACTTCAGTTGTTATGGAGAAAAATCCTCCTGTTTTTGGTTTAAAAATGGCACAGTCCAAAGGTTTACAGTTCTATAATTTTTCTGGACTTTGACATCCATGTTTTGTTCAGTCAAAAACGTGTAAGTGTAAGTTGCTTTCCGCATTGGTTTAAAAATACTGCTAGTTCAATAAAAAGAAGATAACATTTAACATAGTTTAACTGAAGTTAGGTTTTGCTTATATGCAAGTCTTATTTCATTCTAAATGCCCATTTGGAATGAATTAAATTAATTCAGTGAAATTTTATATCTTCTAGCTTTCCTGGTGTACCTCAAGGTCTACAAGAGGAAAATGGTATCCAATACAAATTTGAAGTTTATGAGAGCATTGTCCATTGATGTCAATACATTCAGGAAACATCCCAAATTAAATTTTCTGTACTTTATTTTGCCATAAACAATATATTTTAAATGACATCCTGTCTGCAATTGTTCTATTTGCAAGTAGTGTTGTCTTGATATCTTACATTTGAGGGCTAAATGCACTGTTAAAAAAAAACTCAAGCTTTTTAAAATCAACATTTTATTGGCAAATCACATTTCTTAGATATATTACAGGCTGTAAACACGCTGCTCTCACCAACATTGGTGGTGAGATGACAGTATCTTGTAAAATCACGCAATAATACTGAGTTGTTAAAAAATGACTTGGATCCACGCCATTATCTTTACTACTTTGTTTTTTTGCACTTTGATTTCTGTCTTAAAAGTGGTTTGAAATCAGTTTTTCCTTCAAAGAATTAGAGCCGGTCTCCAAGTTTGCGAATGACAAGGTGATTGGGCCCTTCATTAGTTTCTTTAAGGATTTTCCAGGCATCATGATGCATGAGACCTTCCAGTGAGAATCCATTTATTGACAAGACCTCATCACCAACTTCTAGTACCCCAGATAGATCAGCAGCGCCTCCTGTTGTAGAGGGACATAGCAATTTAATGCAAAACTGTATTCCTTAATTACATTTTTTTAATTAAAAAAAAAAAGGAAAAGGCATTTTACCTTTAAAAATGCGTTTTACAGTAAGGGGCTTGTCTCCAGTACTTGAGGATTTCCCCCCATCCAGACTGAACCCAAGTCCAGCCCCTGTCTTGTGAAGCTCAACTTTTAAAGCCCCATTTGGACCTAAATTTTTAAATCAGACATTTGTATTTAAAGGGTTAATGCCACATCACCTGAATTAATCCTGATACAAAATTTCAACATTTTAGCTGTTTGGCTATGTTATGTCACAATGTCCAAACATGTTACCATTGTTTAATTTTTATCAACATTTTTATTTACCTGTACTTTTCTGCAAAGACATCTTGGTGGCAGATAACCTCATTTGTGGTTGGCCAGTTGAATCAAGCTTTTCAAGTGGATTCTTTTCACTGACCATGTGTCTGCAAATAACTACCGATGCTTGCATGGATAGTTTAGCTTGATGGAGGCAGGATACGGCCTCTCCGTGGGTTTTACCATCCAGGCGTGTGCCATTTATAGAAATAATTCTATCACCTCTCAGAATTGTGCCCTCTAAGCTGGCTGCTCCTTTACTAAAGACCCGATGAACCTGGTAATGCAGAAATATTGATATTAACACCCTTAGTCAAACTATTTTTTTCAGAAAAATGACTGACAAATGTTCCAAATAATTGTTGAAAGTAAAAAGGAAAACCACTTACGGTGATTGTCTTCTGCTCCAGGTCACTTCCACCAGCAATACTAAAACCAAGTCCTGAACCTTCCTCTTTGTGAAGGACCACAAGCTGAGCCTGTCCGTTAGCCTGTAGAAATAAGTCGGACAAAAACTCAATGGAGTATTGTAACCGTGCAATTAATGTTAGGAATCATAGGCCTTTATGTGATACCTCTATGTAATTGTTTGTTTCCACGAGTAGAGTAGGAGTGTTTGTTGTAGCCATGTGAAGTGCTTGCAACTTTGACTGACTCGAAGAAGGAGCGTTTAGATCTTTTAACCTGAACACAAGATACAGTGGATTGATTATTATTGTTTTTATTAATTGCATTTATTCTCATTAAGTTAATTCCTTGCCTGATACTCCAAGATGGCTCCGACTGTTGACATTGTTTAAGGATGGTTTTCTCAGTTGTTTCTTCAGTAGATCCAATGTTTCTTTGCTTTCTTTTTGTCATTTCCACTTTTGTTTGGAGTGGAGGCGATGAAGAAGAGCACATAGTTTCTGGGGCAGCTGAAGCGACGTTGTCCTCAGGTTCATCAATTGAATCATCTCTTTTGCTCAGCAAATCACACGTGAATAGTTTCCCCAATTCAGGCATGCTGAGAGCTCTGGCTTGCCGCAACTGGTTTCGGAAAAGTCTGGCGTTTTTTCGACGCACCACTGGCGGCGTCTCGGGGGCAACATCGGGAATGTTTTGTACTTCAGAGACAAGGTTGTGCTTAGCACATACTGGAGGGTCAAGATTTTTCAATGTGACACTTGACTGCGATCTCGGTGACGAGTAGGATGTGGTAGACAATAAGGTGTCTTCAAAGGAGCTAAAACGGTGGTGTTGTACCCTCTCGTCAGGACATTTGATCAAGCCCATGTAGCCCGCAATCCTTTGGTTCAGGGAGGCCCTGTATGCTGAAGCGTAGGAGTGAATGTCACTACCTTTAGACAAAGGCTTGTCGAGGAGAGCCAGATTTTCAAAGGACTTAATCTTGTGTTGGACAGAGAAGGGATTGTAGTCAACCGAAAAGGGAGGGTCTGGGACAAAGCTTCGCCTTAGTATTGTCTTCTTGTACAGTTTGGGTGTACCGGATTTTGGGTTTTCAATGGGTTGGGTGTCAGTCTTTGGGTCTTTACATGGTCTTTTATCAGTTTGATTTGTTGGGCCTACAATGGAGTTACAAGTTGGTGGTACGGGTGTTGATTTGGATTCTGTGTGTTTTTGAGTTGCTGCAGGATTTTGTACTTCGACGGTCAACTTTTTTGCCCGCACGGGTGACGCGCAAGATGAAGAAGACAACTGAACTTCGATAAATGTTCTCTGAGTGGCGGGCGAGTGAGACAATGTCTTTGGGTCTGATGTTGTTTTGGTCTCTAAATTGATGTCTTTTTTGTTGGGAACAACCGTTCCAAATATGTCATCTGATAAATCATGCATAGTCTTTCTTACGCTGAGTGTGGATAAAGTGACACTGTTTTTGTTGAGTGTGTTTTTGATTTTCAAAATGGGAGTCAATGTTTTTCCTGCCATGAGGTTTGTAGACTGGTTACGGAAGTCATTTTTATTGCCTGATGAAACAACTGAAGTGTCAGATTTGGTATGATTTTGCAATGTTCCAACTTTAGCGCTTTCCCTCTTTATTCTTTGAACCTTTTCTTTAAACCCATTGTCAGGTGTGATCTGAGTTTCAACTTGAAATTCATCATCATTTGGATCTTCATGCTGATGTTTTGACTGTGTGTTGTTGCTGGGGTTTATATTTTGGATTCGGTTTGGTCTACACTCCGGGGTTTTTTCTTTGTTCATCATAGTTTTTGACTGTACTGTAGATGAAATATAAGTGGTAGGAATGTTTGTTTTTTCTGAGTTGAGCAAGGCACCATCAGACAACATTGTAGGGCTATTCCGGATGATACTGCAATCCGGTGGGGAAAGGCTTCTAGATTTGTTTGCCTCCGAATCTTGACGTTGGACGGATTCTGGCTCAATGGCGGAATTCTGATACTCAACAGGTGACAATGAAGGAGATGACAGGCTTGGCTTCTTGGTGGCTGAGACAGCTGTTGATTGGGAAAGCAATAAGGATTCGTGCTTGATCAAGTCTATAGAACTGAGAAACATATCGGTAGTCTTATCCAGGTTTTTGTTTTGGCTGGCGTGCTGCGACGACAAAACTCTATTAGGTGAGGTTTTGAGGTATATATTGTCAACAGGATTCTGGTTCTTACTGGAATCAGGCTCAAATGTGTTCCCTTTTGAGGATGGCACCTGAAAATGTTGACCGACACTGGCCAATTTGCCAAGCTTGACATTGTTACATGTCAAGTTGTCACTGGAGTTGCTGTCTTGGGGTATATCGGAGACTTTCTCTTGATGCACAGCATTAAGCGTTTCAGGGTGTAATTCGTTTGCAATGCAAGTGTTATTTTGATGAAGTGGGTTCACATGTGCAGGGCTCCCCTTTACGTTTCCTCCATCCACTAAAAAAGAATCTTGTGAATTTGAAGGTTTCTCAAGCATATTTTCTTGGGGGGTGGTGCTGCAAGTGGAATGGAGGATCATTTCAGACAGAATATCATCAATGTTGGTGACTGGAGTTGGACTTTCATTGTTTATGTGGGGGTTGTTTTCAGATTCAACTATCTTGGCATGTAATGGTTGCGGATTGTCTGGGTTGAATCCGGTGTCTTTGTCACTGCTCCCGGAGAACTCGGTTATTGTGGAGAGCCCATCTACAGCTTCAAGACAAATGATAGTTTTGTCAATGTAAAGAAAAATTTAGTGTTTTATACATGTTTATCATGGATGAGTTTGCTGCCAGTAGAACCTACTCTATTATAAATTAAGAAGTTAACTACACTAGTTAAAAAAAACAATGCAAGAAGTTTGAAAATGTGTTTACAAGATAAATTTCCCATAATTATGTTTCTGTCAATCATTTTGCAATTGGATGACTTTTTCTCCCTAATGGGTTTGCCCTATTATTAAAAAAACATTTTTTGAGAGATAAATAGTGTTCACAGCCAGAACAAAGTTTATCTGTTTGTCCTTTATGTATTTGACACCAATTGGGGCCAATTTTTATTAATTACTCGAAAATGGAGCAAAACTAAAGAGGGAAATAAACAGCATTGAGCAAACACATTTTCAACAGTTTTTTTTGTTGTTAACATGCAGGGAGTTAAGCTACAGGAAAAAAAGCTAGCATTGATTACTAATCGCAAACAATACAACGTAGCATAGTCACCATGGATAGATAGCCAGATGCATGAAGCCTGTTTTTGGGAGGTGAGCGAGTGTGACTTAAACCTAAATCTTAGGTCAACATGTAGGGAAGACATGGGTACAGGGTTTACTGAAAAAGCCTTATCAAAAAATGCATTTTGAAAAGCACAAGCGGTAGTTAGATTTTGTTTTAAAACTGGTGGAACAAAAAACATTGCATTAAAAATGGTAATGAGAAAGGAAACAAAATATACTATTATTTTTTTGTTTGGTTTTCGTCTACATAAAAATTTATTAAAATCAATGGTAATTAAATTAAAGGGTGATTTTTTTTTTTTTTAAATTGTATTACGTTAGTGCTTGAAAATGATTATGGGATGCAGTTTAGGGATGTTGGCGTACTCTGGCCTTACCTGAAAGAGGCTTCTTAACTTCCAAAGACATTGTTGTTGGAAGGTTATGCATGAGTTCACATAATTCCTGGTAGCTACAGGAGCTCACCCGTTTATCAGCAATAGTTACAATCTCATCACCCGGACCCAATACTCCATTTGATTCCTGTAAGCAGAACATCACTAGTCACAACAACACCAAACCTTTCTTAGATCAACAGCATCATTGTCAGCCTATGTTTTTTTTTAAAATTGGACTTACAATTCAATCAGAACTTACTCTTTCTGCTGCACCCCCAGGCTTTAACCCATTGATGACAACTTTCAGAGGGGATGATATAATCTCCAAGTCCAGCCCAAAAGATTCATCTTTCTTTCTTGTCAGAGTCACAGTGTGAACCTTGCAAACACCAAACCCCTCAATATCAGTTCCCTTGGGATAGTGGTGATCATCCAGCAGGACACTTGACGTCATTGATTTTTTTGCACTTGGTGAAGGCCCACGAGCGCTGTTGTTTTGCTGCTCTGTGAAATCTGCAGCTTCAGGACATGATACGCTTTTAACTAGCGTCGATGCTTTCTCTCCTGTCTCGGGGGGATGCTGAAAAGCAATGCGGTCATCTATTTCTGCTAATTTCTGCTTGGAGGGGCAACGGATTGGCATAAAGGGAGACTCGGGTAGCTTATAGGTATCTGTATAGCCTTCTTTGCTACCGCTGTATAGCAGTGTTGTCTGCCTCTCGCCCCAGAAGTGAGCGTTGTCGTCGCCATCCAGGGATAACGCTGCAACACCTGTTGTTGAGTCCTCCTCTTTTCCCATCTTATCCTCTTGAATGACTCCTCGCTGATGGAGAAGTGGGCTTCGTGCCGAGTTGCGATCAGACACAACAATGGACAAGTTGACTGCGTTCTTCGACTGACTGGATAGAGGACTGCTCTTGTCTTTCGATGCATTGTACATGGTGTCACATTCTACATCAGCTCCTGAAAATAAGAAACGGCACCATGTTAAAACAGATCTTAGGAAAATGTGAGGTTACATTGTTAATAGGGATGTTAGTACCTTGATGGTGGGCTTCATCTGCAGTCGAGCCCACTGATTTGGCCGAGCACGATTGGCTGGAAATATCCGATGAGAAGTACTGCGATAACTCTTTCTCTGAGCTGAGTGAGCCCTGCTAATTAGGAAATAAAAGAATTAACAATTCTCAACAATAATGCAGCAATAAATTACTTAATATTAGTAATCATAGTAGTAAAATAATTGTGCATCATTGTGAATAAAATAGTTTACAATGCAGTGTGCATCCCTTTATGTAGAAATTCTAGTTTCCCACTTAAACTTGTATTGCTACATACCCTACTTGCGGGCTCCAGAAATCTCTTCATGGTCCAGCTTAGAGCAGGTGATCCATCGCCTTTACAGGAAATGCCTGGTGGAAAAAAAGTCAATTTAGACAAGAATATTGCCAAAATATTTTGTTGACACGAGTGAATAACAGAACTAAGAAAGAAAAAAATCAGACCTTGAGAATGAGATGAATGTCTCTTGTTCATTTTGCCTTTGTGTGTGGATTGAGCTATGAAATGATCCATCTCTTGCTCTGATATCTGAGTAAAGATAGTTGTTTTGAAACATTTTATCTTTTTTGTTTCACTGTCAGTGAGCATTACAAACACGACTAGAGTATACAGAAAGGAGACTTACTTTAGGATTAGGGTGCCGACTGATGATGAGACTGACGGGTCCAGGGCCGCATTCACTGAGAATGGCGTAGGCTTCACTGAGGGCAGCGAAACGAAGACTGACGGAATCCACCTCCAAGATCTGATCCCCCCGGCTTAAAGGTGAGAAAACATGTGACCTTCAAGTAAGTAACCAGATTTCCCTCTTGATTACTTTGTAAAAGTACACAAATGCCTTTACCTCAGCCGGCCATCCATTTTGGCAACAGATCCCAGGGCTAAACTATGGATGTAGATGCCAGGAGCAGAGTTTTCTGGGGTAAGAAAACAAACTCCGATCCCCAGGCCAACACCAGGCTCTGAAGGGGAAAGAAAGAAAAAAAATTATATATATATATATTTATAGGTCTCAAAAAGGTACATCCATACTACTTCTAGTTTTAGTTAAGTCGGTACCTGGTACTTAACCTATTTGTTTCCATCTAATGTTTACAATATATGAGAAACCCAATGGAGAAATCACAAAAATTCTTCCGACGACTAAACAAAGTCTAAATTTGCCCTTTGTAGTTTTCATACATATCTTTAGTGACATAAATCTGTCGATAAAAGAAAATAAAATATGGTAGAACCTTTATCAAGTGTGACCTCCATAATGATGCAGTCTTTTGGACCAGGACCAGAACTCCTCTGGCTATCAGTCTCATCAGCTCCAAAGGGAACTGGTGTTCCCTCACTGGTGTTAGAATTGGGGGAGCTGGATCGGCTACGCACACTTGGGGTTGCACAGGGTGTAAGACTGGGGCTTCGAAGGCGAGTTCGAATTGTTAGAGTCACAACGCCTTTTTTCAGTTGCTGCAGAAGGAACAGAAAACATAAATATGACAATATCCATTTGAGTGGATTCTGCATAATATATCAGTTTTACATTATGATTTAATGCGATGAGTGATCGAACCTTGAAAGCCTGGATGGCTTGTTGATGTGTCAGTCCTTGGAGAGACTCTCCATTTACCTCTAAAATCTCATCTCCTGTGCAGAAAAAGTTGTGGTCAAATTGCATTTCTCTATAGTATTCAGTTTCTGTTATGAGAGAGAGAGGAAAAAAAAAGAAGTTACCCTCTTTTAGGCGACCGTCAGCAGCTGCAGCGCCATGAGAGAAAATAGTCTTGACAAAAATTCCCATTTGACCACGAGCTGAATCCTGACCACCAACAATACTGAATCCAAGGCCCTGAGGAGATTTTGATGATGAATGAAGGGCAATAGAAAAGAGCAAATGAAAATCAAATGTTTAGCAAAACTTTGAAGCAGTGAACAAAAATGTCACGCACATTTCCGTGTATATATTTTACAGGCTTTATTCAAGCTGGCATGACGAGTGCACCCACCTTCCCTTGGCCTTTCATTAGTACTATGCTGGAGATAATTGATGGTTGTGCCAGTCGCCATGGTGATTCCACTTGAACGGTGCTTAACGAACGTGCTGATTTCTTAATGATCTGATAATCCTGAAAGGTAAAAGTGATGTGACAATCTAATGAAAAAATAAATACAGCCATAATAACCTTTTCAGCTCACATTACAAATAATTTCCAACAAACATGCCATTATTTTCTGTACTTTTTAAATCCTAAACCCCATTTTATATTCAAAAAGTCATTTACAAAATGTGGATTCCCATGAATTAATGATGAGGGCTTGTTGTTTCTTCCTATTTGCTTATTTCTTTTTTTTCATCTCATTAACACAATCTAGCCACGAGAGTCCTCACCTCTGCGTCATAGGCTGAGAAGTATAATATGGTTTGAATTGACACTTTAAATGGGTTTTAGTTCATGTTGAATCCTAATAGGAATACTGTCATTTGGTAATAATGATAATTGGATTCATACAGGACACTGAGACACTTCACATTGCAATTTTTTAAACCCTGGATCCTTCAACTTAAAGTGAGTGTACACAACACCTCTTCAGGATATGAGAATTAAGCTTTGCTATTTTCAAATGCATTGTTGGAGCAAACTTTTACTCTACGTTAAAAGGATTTGTGACTTTTAGTTAGTAAATAATATCGCGAGTCATAATACCTGTCTATCTACAGCGGTATCCAGCTGTTGCGGTAAGGAGTGTTTACGTCTGCCTGGCTTTGAGGCCTTGGGTGTGACATCGCAACGGCTCACACTGTTCTCCAGAAAGAGCTCATCATCTTCACCAACCGACTCCAAACGACAGCTGCCACCTACGACCGCAACAAATAGTAAGATGCAAATTTCATGTTAGAAATGTGTTCATAAATGTTCTAGCATATAAGCAGAATGGTGACTTTTAGGGATGTTACTATCTGAAGGCAATCCTACACATTTCACGTGGGTTTGCAATATTACTCACTCTGGGATTGACTGCAAAGCTTTGTGGGTGCAAGACTGCAACTCGATCCTCTGACGGCCTCTTTTTGGCATGTGTCTTCTAGTTTCTCCAGGTTAGTCAACTGTTAGCAAACAATAATAGAAATGGTTGCTCTTTGTTTTCAAAGTGTTCTTGTTGTTGTGGCCCAAATTCCAGAAGCACTTGCTGAACACTAGCAATTTACTTGGCCATGACATTCCATTGTTTTATTTTAGCTGCTTACAACCACGTTTTGAAATATGTACTGTAAATATAAATATACTATATAAGAGCACAGAGTTAATTTTTGCAGAGGATATTGGTCATTTGGGGAACACTGCTTTTCTAAAGCAAAGCTATTTTATAGGGGTTCATATTGACCTAAATATTGGGTCAAAAAGAGACTGAATACAACTTGGGTAAACCCCAACTGGGTTTTGACCCAAATTCCAAAGCTAAATGAATACCCCAACTATAGTATTATACAACCATTTCACAACAAATAAGCAGCCAATCTTTTGAGGTTGAATGAGTAACCCAAATTTAGTTAGTTAAAACCAACCACTACACACAGCAAGTGGTAAATACAATAGAATGTTGACTTTTATTTACACTAATCTAAGATTACTGCAAAAAAAGACCATTATATCATTTAGAAATTCTAACACTTAACAAAATATCTGAATCATATTTTTCGTAACATATAGAGACAAATCTAACGAGGTGGTCAAAATGAGTTGGAAATGCTAACCAGATCGGGCAAACTCGTGGATGGATGCTGTTGGAAACCTACATCAGATTCTTCCTGCGCGGGTAAGAAGAATATTTACTACTTTTCATTAAAAAAGCCACATGTATATACATACACATACATATATATACATATACGCACCTACAGTAATCCCTCGAATATCGCGGCTTCACTACATTGCAATTTTTTTTCTGGGGATTTTTTTTAAATTCAATTTTTGATGTAAATTCATAAAAATGTGAAAATCCACGCTGAAACTCGCAAGCCGAAGCCACTCCCCTGACCTTCGCTTGCTACTGGGACTCAGCACTAAAGTAAAAACATACCAAAAATTATTTATTTTTTTCTAATAGGGCTGACCATACTTTGTGTTTTTTTTTGTTTATCGCAGCCGTATCGGGTCTACATTAACTGCGATAATCGAGGGATTACTGCATATACTATATAGTTACATCATAACCAATAATGCTATTGATTGAGTGTGTTACCCGGCTGGCAACGACGAGCTGGACAAGACCAGTGGAAGCGCGGAGGATACAAACGGCCTCTTGATGAGTAAGACCCACTAGTGACTGACCATTAATCATAAGCAACTCATCCCCAGCTTGAAGACGACCATCCCTATAAAACACGTTCAAATTCATGTAAATTTACATGTTACAAGAAACACAAAAGAAACAAATGATTACAGGACTACATAATAATTTAGTTGAAAAACCACTGAAATTCTCAGTAACTGTAGATTATTTATCTCGGAAAATATACATTGACAGGAATATAAAAAGATGTGCATGAATCTGAAATTGCCTAACAATTTTGCTTCAACTAAAACAATATGAATATGAAATACATCTTTGTGGGGTAAAATAGAAACGCATTAGAACTGAGGAAGCGCTCTTTAATTACCTTTCTTTGTTAAGACTCTTGAAACAACACAAAAGGCTCCCCAAGCAACGGTTTGATTGGAAAAATAGGCAGAAGACAGCTGAATGCAATAGCTCTGTTTTTTTGTGTTTAGTCAGAAAGTATGTGTTTGTTTTAATTCTCCTTGGTAAACTGTGCTATTTCGTATAATCTTTGTGCCCAGCCAAAAGAAGAAGAAAAAAAAAACCTTGTGACCAGGCAATGAAAAAGCAAACCTGTGAATGGTTCCTCCCTCCTCAATATGAGTGATGTTAATCCCATGGGGGGAGCGTTTGGATCCGCGCCCCCCAGTTATCTGTATGCCTAAACCCTCTTGACCTTTAACCAGGTGCATTTTCCAGATGTGGCAGCCCTCCTTTGGCTTTAGGAAAGGAGAAAAACAAAATAAATAAACAGAAGATCAAAGCACAGGAAAAAAGACAATAATAAGAATTACAAAAAAAAACTGTATTTGTTTGATAATTGTCGTCCTGAGATAAGTTATTGTAAGCTTTGTTTGTACGTTTTACAAAGTATCATCGGTAGTTACCCAGAGGTTCTCACATCAACTGTAGATAGAAGTAGAAAAACTAGCAATAATTTGTTTTGTGTAATATTTACTTTTGAGCAGTATATAGGAATCTTTGAAAACTATAGGATAATGGATTTAGCATTGGATTTACTTCAAGGTAGAGATGCATTACATCACACTTAACAGATGGCACAAATCCTTCTAATTCCGTAATAGCCATAATCCATGACCAATCCTCGTGTCCTAGCCAATCACAACATAGTGTACTGCAGGGCTGCACCGTCAGGGCCTTCTCTGCTGGCCTAAGAAATATCTAAATCATGTATTATATTTTGTCCATCAATACTTATGAAATAAATCCAAATGGTCAGTTAGCTTCCTTTTATTGCTTTCCCACTGGTTGCACTGCTACCAGCTGTGTATTTTCATATTGAAGCATTTAACCAATTACATTTCAGCCATTATTTGTTGCCAGGGTCAGAAATATGCCCCAAGTGTGGGTAGACAGCGTTCAAATCCCAGTTGGTAATCATTCTCCCTTAAATAAAAACAACCGTGTGTAGTCCAGATTTTCCAATAATGACATAAGCAAGTGTAGCCAATTCGTGGCTTGAAGGTTAAGTCACCTGACTCCCATGTGGGAGGCTGGGGTTCGAATCCCGGTCGGGAAAGATTTTCCCTTAATTGTTTCTATGTATTAGTAGTCAACACCTTCCAATAATGACAAAAGAAATTGTAGCCAATTCGTGGCTTAGAGGTTAAGTCACCTGACTCCCATGTGGGAGGCTGGGGTTCGAATCCCGGTCGGGAAACATTTTCCCTTAATTGTTTCTATGTATTTGCAGTCAAGACCCTCAAATGATGACAAAGGAAAGTGTAGCTACTTGGTGGCATAGTGGTTAACTCACGTGTCTCTCGTCCGGGAGACCTGGGTTCAAGTCCCGGTTGGGACACATTTTCACTTAGTTGTTTCTGTGGACTTCTTGTCAAGACACTCAAATGATTACTAAGGAAAGTGTAGCCACTTGGTGGCACAGAGGTTAGATCACTGGACTCCCGTCTGGGAGACCTGGGTTCGATTCTCGCTGTCGTTTGGCTGATCACTACACCATGTGGTTCAGTAAATGGAATAAGAAGAAAAAAAAAGAAAAATCTTTTTAATTTATTTTAAACACTTAGTCATATTTTTCAGCAAAAGGTTATATTCCGAACTGCCTTCGGCAGTTCGGAAGAATGTTGGAGGGACCTGTCTGTGCACAAGGCGTTCTCGGGTCGGCCTTCGGCCGACCCTCGACCGCTTGCTTGGTCAGTCAACCGCCGACACCGGGAAGCGAACTCACGTTCTCTCCGTGCAAAGGCGAGTGTGCAACCCACTACACCAACTCGTGCCCCACTTATACATAGGTGTTGAAACGTTTTATCCAAGGAAACTGGGTGAAACACTTAGTCATTTTTTTCACAAAATGCTTCATCCACCACTGAAGACTTATTCAGTTAGACACTTAGACATAAATACGTATTCTTTTACCTGAACAATTGTGGGAAAATCTTTGCATGCACTGGGAATTGAACCAAGGACCAAAGAGTTGGCAGACTGATGACTTAGCCACTGGGCCACCACCCTCACACATATACATGGTTGTTGAAACGTTTTATCCAAGGAAATGGGTGAAACACTTAGTCATTTTTTTCACAAAATGCTTCCTCCACCACTGAATACTTATTCAGTTAAACACTTAGCCATTAGAACTTATTCTTTTAACTGAATAATATTTGGAAAATCTTTGCTGGTACTTGGATTTGAACCCAGGACCACAGAGGTGGGAGACTGATGACTTAGCCACTGGGCCACCAACCTGTGAGAGTGGCCAGTAGCACTTGTACTCTTATCTCTTTCAAATACCTGAATAATAGTGGGAAAATCTTTGCATGCACTAGGATTTGATCCCAGGACCGCAGATTCGGGAGACTGGTGACTTATCCACTGAGCCACCACTCTACTGGGACTAGGTTGTTGAAACGTTTTATCCAAGGAAATGGGTGAAACACTTAGTCATTTTTTTGACAAAATGCTTCATCCACCACTGAACACTTATTCAGTTGCACTCTGCTTGCTTATACATGGTCATTGGAAGCTTTTATTCAAGGAAAGGGGTGAATGACTCCGTCTTTTTTAATGGCAAAATTATTCAACATCCACCGAGATTGACTTGCAACACCGGGACGTGGAACCTCACCTACTGCATGGGAGGCATTTTTTTTTCAATGTACAAAGCTTGTTGTACTATCGACAAGGCTCTTCATCAGCCTACAGATTCATAAATATTTGACAACTTTCCATCAAAAGCACATGTGACATGGATTTACATTTAAAATCCTTGTAATATGGGTTAGTACACCAGCTGTCTGTCTCTGACCCACATTTTCAACCACTATTTGTCAGTCTATAATCTTTTTACATCCGCAGCTAACAAAATACATACCAACAAAACAAGCAACAAAAGGCTTCTTTTCTATTGTATTCTATTCCACCAATTGTATTTTCATAATTTTTTATTTTTAATTGACTAAAACACTTTGAGTATCCTTATATTTTACTTATAAATTTTGACTTTTGTAGCATTCATAAAATGTTGCTAGATAAAGGACGTCAGCAATACAAGCAAACATTATGTTTAGTTTGATTTTGGAAGAATGAACATGGATATTAATTTCCACATATGAATTATAAAATGGACTCGCTCATTTTAAAATTTGTGAATCAAAATTAGAAATATTTCACGTATAAAATGAATTTTCCACGCTTGTGCAACTAACCCTAAATAATAGAAAGCAAAGATGTTATCTTCAATCTGTGTCCAACTAGAACACATTCACAATCAATATGTTGTTAGTAAAAAAAATACAAAATAGAATTGAAAATGATACACATACTATAACATCATACTACAATGATAAAAATGTGCAACTTACTTGATTGGGAAGCGTGCTGCAGAAAGAATCCTTTTTGCTTTCCAACACTTGACTGTGACTCCTTATAGGCAGCGTGGCGGTTCCTCCATTGCGGCGATGGTGGTGCGTAAATTTGGCATGAGGTAAGGTGCCGTGGCCTTCCTCTGCAGACATCCGCGTGGAGAACATATCCTCCGTTTTCTCCTTGGAGGGGCAGATTCCATCGGCAAAGCCAGAGCTAATGTCGCTACAATAACTCTGAAATTCAGAGTCCGTATCGCTGTTGGCATCTCTTTTGCCGGGCGACCGTGAAATGACACCAAGTTTGCGTGTACGTTTGCACGTCACGGGACTGTCAAAAGAGTCGGCGGGTGGAAAACACGGCGACTGGTCGCCGAGGCCGTCGTAACCGATGGGCGAACTCGGACAGCCGTGGGGAGGGAGAGGAGCTTTTCGCTTCACTCTCCGCAACAGGACAAGGTAAATATAGCCTCCATTCCAGCACTGATCCGCCAAATAACTGTAAATACATTGTAAGCAGGAGTTATTCTTGGGAACTCAGAATTTTTAAGCACTGAAGAAGACAACCTAAAATGTTCACATTAAACTTTGTTGACTTTGAATGCTATTTTGAATGGTCTTACCTGGCTCCACTAACATCCACGCCCACCATGAGCTGTCCATTCAGGGATAAGAGTTCATCTCTTAATTTGATTTTGCCACAGCAGGTTGCCGGGCTTCCCTTTCTTACTTCGGTCACCCAGATGCATCCCACATGCATGATTGGACTCTGGTCTCGCCTCCTCCTCGGTCCACCTTTCTTTTTTCCATCGGGATCTCCAAAAATTGGAATGTTTCCAAAGCTGAGACCAAATTCGGATGGGTCACCTTCATTTTTCTGGATTGAAATAGCGTGAACTTCAACATCTGACCCTTCGTTGTCGGAGGATAGGTCGCTAGATGAAGCGGAGTAATCCTCTATGAAGTTGAACTTTATGTATTCGACTAGTTTCTGAATGGCAGGCAGACAAAGGGACAAGTTCTCCACGTCTTCATTCTTCATGTAAATATTATTGCAACCTTGTTCTGTTTCTCCATTCTGGTCACAGGGCTGCCCAAAAAAAAAAAATGTGATTAAAATAAATCAACTCTGCAAATTTCACAGTTTTATCCATTTTATCAGATTGACATGTGACTTTAAAGTTAACATTTGTGAGGGGAAAAAAATCATTTTCAATGTCTTCTGTATTTGTTGGAAGTGTCTGTTTTTTTTTTGGGGGGGGGGGGGGGGGGGGGGATAAATCTAACCCCAGACATGTTTTGTTTCGAGATACAGAGAACACTGATAAGCGATTTTATGGTGTGAAAACCTGGAAAACAAGGACAGCATATGTCACAGGATTTGTTTTATAAATGATTTTTTTTGAAATGATAAAAGCAGGAGATTATGGGATCAAAGGCAAATGACAGGAACGTGTTTTGGCTGACTATGTGGCTGAGTCTTGGCAGCCTATCCTCCAGTTATTAGTGAGTCCATTCTTTTTTTGTGGCTGGGCCATAATTCATTTTTTATGTGTTGCCAGAATTGTGTGTGCTGCTGTAGCACATTCACACACTATAATCGTGACAGTATTTTTATTTTTTTAGCTTAATATTCCCAGGACTTTTTGGAGGAAAAACTGGGCACTATGAGGACAACATAATTGCTGGCTGATTTGTTCCAATCTGGATATTAAATGTACTATATCTCTATGTAATGTCACTCAGTTACATTGTGTATTCATTTGGAAGTTTCCCTTGAAAGTTAATGTTAATATTCTCAGGAACTAGTTTTTTTTCTACATTTTTTTTAAATGTTCCTTCCAATAAGAAGCCTATTGGGTGTCATACTTTATAACAGAAGGAAGTAAAGTACCTTGCCGACGCAACTTTCCAGATGGGAGACATCATTGCGGTGCGATTTCTCGGCATGAGTTCCAAGCCATTCCTTGAGAAGTGAAAGGATGCTGAGGGCATTGTCCTGGGATATGGGCATTCTGGCATTTTAGGCCTGCTCAGACTTCATCACCAACAGCAAAGTTGATACTGGTAAATTTCCATGCAGCCATCAATCAATCACTCAATAAACATATTCCATGGGCTTGATATCAATTTCTTCAATACCATGATAGAGGTAACATTGTATTTGTCAGTATATATAAAATAAACCCAATCTTGGATTCAGTGTAATTGATTGTAGAGAATACTTGTAAAGATTTTCTGGGGACTTTGTAGTAGCGTCCCATGAATACCTAAAAAAAAAAAAAAAAGAAAATGCATTTGTTAGTTTAATATTAGGCAGATTTATGCTTAAAAATATGATGGTATATTTTAATTATCTTAATTAGATTTGTAGTCATTGGAACCTGCTATTATGGTTTTTTTAATCTAGACAAATTAGGATATCATGTCTCAATCATACTTTTAAAGTGCTCTTTACTTACTGGCGCACTAGAGGTTTACATCTGGCATTACAATTATCAACAAACAACCTTCTTCCTGTTTATGTTCTTGTGACCGACCAATAAGCGAAGAGAGCCATGTTGTGGTATGTTGCATACACACATTAAAAGAATCTTGGTTAGTCATGTTTGAAAATTAACTTACTTATTGTTTTTCTTATGTATATTTTCTGAAAATACAAACAGCTATTTATTATGGTAACTATACTAATGGTATATAGATTTATATACATTAATAGAATTGTCAAAAGAGACACATCTACAATTTACTTTGTAGAATATTCCAAAAACATTGTTTTAAAACCCATTGCTACTAGTAGACAGTAATTTGAGGAAAACAAGCTCCTAACTTTATCACCAAATTATATAGTCCTTTCCAGTGGAGGCCCTTGCAGTAAAGGAATGGTCCGAGCCAACACAAAAAAAAAGCTTAAAGACATCATAAAAAAAAAACACACACATTGCGAGAGGACGTAACCATGTCACTGACCACAACGACGTATTGAACAATGTCCAGGGTTGCGGTATACATACTCTATTTATGTACAAGTTTACGTAGTTTGTTATTAATAGTCTGCAACATGGTTATTAAATCCTCTGGTGAATGAAAATGAACAGTCCCGATAAGAACTGGGGAATATGGGCTGACCAGTTGCTGTAAACTTAACTACAAAGACAAAGTCGCGCACAGCCACATCTTTGGCAATTAGAGATAAAAAGCCAGGCTACCACCAGACCGCACTATAATTACGATATAAAGACTGGCCTTCAAATAAAGCGTTGCATTTTGTGGTACAGTCTGTCTATAGTATTCAAGTATTTTGCATGAAGGCAGGCAAGTCCTGCTTAGTTTTAAAATTGCACCTTGGACTTATCGTAGTTTTTTACCATTCTCTGCAATGTTCGTACAAAACTTTACATCAACAAGTGTACAGTAGATTGATACATCAGCAACCCCAAAAGCCTATTAAAACGTTATGACTCCAGATAAAGCTAGCAAATCCCTAGTTCAACAGTGTCACATCTCTTTGCAGGAGCTCTTTGTTACAGCGCTCAGGAAAACAATGGCGCTGAGGGTGTGTTCAGAAAATTCAGCTGAGATATCAACTTTGTGCATCACCACAGACAAGTGGTAAGCTGTTCTCTTTCATTCGTATAAAACACATCTGAGGAGGGCATGGTCCCAGTTGGCAAAACATATGACAGGCTAGTTAGTGTATTGACAACTAAGCATCCCATATAGGAAGCATCCAAAAATCAATCCTTGACTTGATATGATATATGAAAATGTGTTCTTCCGTTAGGACAAGCAATAACATATTTAAAATGATCATTATATATATTAAAATCATTTAAAATATTTTTTGGCTAGGTCTATGTTGTCTTCTGTGTCTCATGTCTGTTTTGCTACTGCAACCCAGAAATTTCCCAAATAAGGGATGAAATAAGGTTCTAACCTAACCTAAAATCTGTTCTGAAACCCCTGTCCCAGCGTGACTCACAATTAATCGCAATGTTGCACATGGGAAGAGGCTAATGTACTCTTTTAATGCCACGTTTGTTTCGGTCACGCAATTTTTATCTGGACACTTTGAAAATATTTCCCCACTGGTATTTTCTTTTCAAGTGAATGATTCTGTCATGATCGAAAAGGGTTTTTATTATTTTAAAATTGGGATACATGAACCATTCTTTGTTTCAGACTGACCTATATTTCTTACTTATCCAATCCTATCCTCCCCTCCCCCTATTGTGAACATATGGCCTAAGATTAGGGAAAAAGCCCTTTTTGTATGTTACAAATGTAACGTCTTGACAAATCAAAGTTCGCTAACATAAAGGTGATAACATGATTTGACTCATCAATCCACCAAAACCTTCAGTATTAGTAATATAACTTAGGATATTTATTGTTTTATTAAGATGTTTAGATGGTACGGTAGGATAGTTTGAGTTATATACTTTGTGTCACCTTATCTCAGTTGGCAGGATTTTTTTTAGGGGGGGGTCTCCCGATGTCTTTTAAAACTGCATTTCTGCCTAATTTCAGGGGAAAACAAATATCGAATGACAAGCAAACACAGAACTAGTACTTTGTTGCACCACCATTACATTTTTTAACAGCTCACAGTGTATGTTTCTTAATACAAAGAATGACAAGTTCATACTTGTGAGTCTAGACTTGAGGCTACACAAGTACAGGATTACACTAACTGTTTCTTAATATCAAGTCCGGCAAGTTTGAACCTGGAACAACAATGCACTCAGTGACATCTTCAATTTAGATTGAAAATTGACATTTGTTTCCCTGCATATTCAATTCAGAGTAGCTGTTAGGATGCAGGTTTCTCCGAGACTACACGAATCCTGATTCAGACAGTTGGACTGCGGATGGAAAACTATGAGAAGATTGCAGAACTCTCTCCAGAATACAATTGTGAATTTAGCACTCATTGGGACCACTTTGAGGGGCCATGGAGGCTGAAAACATTTTGGAGGACTACTACTGATGTCACCTTGGCAGAGGGCAGTTTAAGTCAGGACATGAAGTGAGATATCTCAACTAAAACAGTTAACAATTGGATTGTTGTGTTGCCATCAGCTAGTGGCAGTCCCATGACAAGTTCCACGACGATGTGGGACCGGAGGCAAGAATGCAGGAGACCATTGGGGCTCTTGGGGGAAGCTTGTTTTGGTTGCAAACGGACCAAACATTTACAAACTCCCTAGCATCCTCTTGCAGGGTGGCCTAGATCTGCTGGAGCAGGACATCATGAGTTTTTTTGTGTCCCAGGGTGGCAGGTGATTTTTGAGTTATGTGCCCACTCAAGGACATCTGAACTTAGTGCAAGCTAGTGGAACATACCAATGGTCAAGAGGACATTGACTAGGACCACCCTGCATGCCTTTAACCTTTCCAAATAGTTTGTACTTGGTCGATATTTTTGACATGGCTGACAGTGAACAGCTAACGTTTTTTTACCACATCAAATGGGGATTTAATTTCTTTAAAAAGTTGGATAACACTCTCCATGGTTTCACTTGACATTTTGGAGCCATGTATCAACACTCGTTTTTAATTGCAGACTAACAAGACGTCTAGTCAAATGTAGTTGTTAGTTCGGGAATTTAATTTTACAATATATTTTATATTAAATGTCTTCTAGTGTTTCTTGTCCAGTTGTCCTTTGAAATTAATTTAAATCAATGAGCTTCTTGTACACAGTTAATTTAATATGTGATGATCTCTCATGGGTAACAACAACAAACTAATCCCACATTTCATTTGCTGCAAAGTGAGGTGAAACTGACATTAAAAAAATAAAAATAGATGTGTTATCCTTGAAATACAACAAAACATAATCTTATATTTTTGTAAATAGATCATATGAAAAAAATCACAATATTTGCCAAACTTGATTGTGTTCATCTGTGTTCAATTCCTAGCATTGTTGAGGTTGTAAGGATTGTTTCAATTTGGCTGGCTACCAAATAGTTGTATGCATTGAAGAAAAATGCTATAATTCATTTTATTTTCCAAATACAACAATAGATTAAAGGTTGTTTTGTAGTGTTGCAGTACACAACTCAAATCCTCTTTGCAGAATTCTTTTGTGAGGACGCATGTTAGGACAGAGTTAACACGCCTTAGGCTGTGTGTTAATCTAAAAACCCATTTTGATAGTTTTGATCGTTTCTCAAGGCGCATCCTGAAACTGTCACAACTCAGACTCGACTGAATGACTTTTTTTTGGGGGCGGGGGGCCTGCAGACAGCATCAAATTAAAAAAAAGGGAAAAAAACATAGTTAACGCTTTACCTTGTGTTGCATGGCGATGTATTTCAAAGCAGCGTGACCATTCTTGTTTCCAACGCCGTATGATGTTCATGATGATGTTTTAAAAAAGAAAAGACATGGACTTTTCCAGTCAAACTCAACTCCATAAACCCCGATTTCACTCGCGGCGTTGCAAAAAGAAATTGCATGGCTCACTCAAAATCTTGGTGAAGATGAAAAGAGCCCGATTACAAATAGGCCTTCTTAAAAACGAGCATAAACGTGTAAGATTGGTTTGTTGCTTTCCCATCTGTGTCGCTTTAGCCAAAAGTATGATTAAAATACTTTGGGGAATCAAGCGGCATTGGCAGCGTCTGTGTCAGCCCGCAGTAGGCGGGGCCAAAACATAGACTGCTACGTTGTTATTACCATTAACTCCGCCCCCTTCCCAAACGCTTTTCTCTCGCGTCGCACGAGAAAACGGATTTACAGTCAAATAAATAGTACACATACACAACTAAACATAATTATGGTTACCATATTGTGGTTTGCATAGCTTCTTTCAAGCCAGACAATGCTTATTTTCTCCAATGTGTAGAATGTATGGATCACATGTTTGAGTGGAGATTGTTTGTGGTTTTTATTTTCCAAGGAGGGAAAAAACGCTTAGTAGTGGGGGGAGTTATTTGTCACAACGCAGATTTGGCCCAAGCCCTCCCTGATGGTAACTTAAATTCATTTTGGTCCCACTTCTGCTCATCTTCTTTAAAAAACACCTGATATTAGTTCGTAAGTGCACCTCCTTTTTTATTTTTTCATTTTCTAAAGTACAAAGAACTGGAATTATATTAAATACCTTTTCTGATTTTGAAGATGTGTGCGTTTAAAAAATATTTAATCATTCAAAAAACAATTTATTCCTATCAAGAAGGTAGGGGCCACAAATGAATGAAAGAAAACACAATGAAACAGATCCAGTTGTACTCATATTTTCTTTACTGCAGTTTGACGAGAGACAAATAACAAACGTGACGAATTAATTCAGCTGTAGATGGCAGCCGCACGCATAATTGCGTACAAAGAAAAGAAAAGAAGAGGAAATCAAAGAAGAAGACGAAAAAGAAGAAGGGAGATGTCGCCATCTGTTGGATACGTTTGGCAATACGTTCACCAAGAGGCCATGTTTCTTGCAACGGCGACGCTGAGACCCAAAAAATAATCTAAATCCGTCGCTCTTATGCTTCTCTAATTGATTATCTCGGTGAAGGGAGTCCGAGGTGTTGTTGTTTAGTCACTGTAAAGTTAACTTGCTGACATGACTTCGTTGACTCAGCGGAGTTCGGGCCTTGTGCAGAGGCGAACCGAAGCCTCTCGCAGTGCCGCTGACAAAGAGCACTCTCCCGGGAAAGAAGACCAAGATTTGAGGCCAGGAGAAGATCAAGGCGATGTCGATGGCCGAGACTCTAAAGAAACACGCTTGACTTTAATGGAAGAGGTGCTCTTGTTGGGACTTAAAGACCGAGAGGTAAAAGATCAACACAACGGAACTCGCACAGGCAGGATAGCCAAGATAAAGTTAGCCGTGTTTGTTTGTTTTTTTCGCTGACCTGGCGATGTGATCGGACGCAGTTGTCAAACAAAGTTTACATTTATTAGCCGTTTTTGCTGTTGGAGATTAACAGGGCTGCACTAATTCTAATAACGGCCATTTCGGATTGCAGACATTATATTATCTTGATACTGTTTACATTTCATAATAGACCACGTGATTAGGGATGCCCGATACTTACTTTTTCACTTACGATATTTCTCAAGATGTTTTGCTGATACCGATTTGAAAATGAATCAGTGAACATAATGCACTTCATGTTCTATATGTGATATTAGTTTTTAATTAGTGTTTGCTTGAGTAACATTTTTTCCCCCCAAGAGGTTCATCAATTTTTTTGTCTTCTCTTTTCTAGGGATATACTTCCTTCTGGAATGACTGCATTTCATCAGGTTTACGGGGGTGCATGCTGATTGAGCTCGCTCTACGCGGGCGTCTTGAGTTGGAAGCTTCTGGTATGCGGAGGAAAGGTCTGCTTGCCAGAAAGGTAGACAATCATTAATAAAATGTCCCTATCAGCTACTTTTTTCAAAGTTAAATGCATGCACACCTTGACATTTTCAATTTTGCTTGCAGGTCATATGCAAGTCAGATGCTCCTACAGGTGATGTCCTACTGGACGAAGCATTAAAACACATTAAAGACACTCAACCACCAGAGACTGTGCAGAGTTGGGTTGAATTACTCAGTGGTGAGTTTTTTTCTTCCCCAAATGTCACTTAAAAATGTGTATATCCCTGATTTTTATTGTATTTTTTTTCAATTTCTGTGGGTTTTCCCTCACTTATGCATGCATGCTTATGACTGTACTTATATTTTTTTCAGGAGAAACATGGAATCCCCTGAAGCTCCATTATCAACTGAGAAACGTCCGTGAAAGACTGGCCAAAAATTTGGTGGAGAAAGGTGTCCTAACCACTGAAAAGCAGAACTTCCTGCTTTTTGATATGACCACGCACCCTCTTACTAACAACAATCTTAAGCAGCGCCTGATTAAGAAAGTCCAAGAGGCTGTATTGGACAGGTGGGTGAATGACCCCCAGCGAATGGACAGACGACTTTTGGCACTCATCTTCTTAGCCCATTCCTCCGATGTCCTGGAAAACGCTTTTGCGCCATTGTTGGATGAACAATACGACCTGGCAATGAAAAGAGTACGACAGCTTCTTGAATTGGAGCCTGAAAGTGAAAGCACAAAGGCTAACGCTAATGAGCTCTTATGGGCTGTCATCGCCGCCTTTACCAAATGATGCCACCCTCGTGAAAGCAAACACAAGGTAACACAATTTGGCGGCCTTTCGGCGACCATTCGGGAATGCTGCCTTGACCAAGGTGACTTGACAAACGGTATCCCTTATCTGGATTTTTGGATTGATTTCCTACCGCAAACTTTCCCTGCCACGGTCACATTTGTCCCATCTGTGCATAGGAGGGGAGCATACTTATATTTTATTAACCTAATTACTCACATTTACATTTGAATATCAATTTGAGAAATATTTAAATATGTTCGTGCTGGTTTGTGTGTAAATACCAAATGATATTTTTTATGGACATTCATATTGCTCTATTGCTACTTATTAACGTGTGTGCGCAACGGCAGTCCCGAGTATTCAAAGTCCAACTGTGATTGGTCAATCGATAGGGTTGGAAGTCGGAGAAAGAGCGGTTGGTTAGCCTGAGGAAGAAAAAAAGAAAGAAAAACAACTGCCTTCTGCCAAATGAGCCTCACTTATACCGACATGAGATAAACCTTCATTGTGTTCCGTTTACAGCGCTAATTAAATTAATGTCGTGGAACCTTAAATAAAAGATATTCATTCCAATTACTTGATGGTTTAACTCATTGGTGGCCATTGATAGACATCAACTTCATATTAATGTGGATTAAATGTTTATTGCTGCTAGTGGCATTCGAATATTAAAATCTAGCCGCTACTGTGTTCATGTATAAAAACGGAATATTGCACAATTATTTTCTGATGATAGAACTATTCTCATAACATTCTTTTCCCTCTGGTCATTCAGTGCACACTTTTTTCTAAAATGATTGGACCAGTCCCAGCACTTCTAGTCGATTTTGACTGACCTTCCAAAGAACAGAAAATGTTTATCATTTATTGGTATCTGTATAACAAATAAAAAGTATTTTCTTTTGATTTTCGTTCAATTTAATTTGTGTATGGTGCTATTCATTTGAAATAGGCACGGATTAAATGAGAGAAACAATCATTTGCCATGTTGCATTTAAGACTTTTGTTTTAGTTTGAATGAGGATGTCGTCATCTATTATTTAGTTATTTTTGGCATTCATTCAACACTGACAATGGTCAGACTCATACTTGGGACAAATTTACTTGGGATCAAACCCCTGACCTCAGGCCTGCGAGGCCGTTTTGCTAACCACTTAACATTTGTTTGTTTTGAAAGAATACTAAGAAGTCCACGTTGGTAAGCTCAATGGGGATCATGATCCAAATTGCAGTGTTACTCTTCTTCCACTCGGGGTCAGTAAAATCCTAAATATTGTTTTCTTTGGGGATCTTTTTCAAAATAGATTTTTTTTTCTAATTAGAATTTCTGCTGCAGTTTTATCGTTGTATATGCAATGCATTTAATTCCTATTTATAATCAAGAACAGGGCCATTCTCAGTCTGTAAATAGAAAATTCAGCAGCAATGAATTCAGCCATTCATTATTATTTTGATTTCACTTCTTCCTCCCCAACAGTGCATTTATCCATTGATTTTTTTTAATTTACAGACTTAACCCTAAAGTTTAAATTTATATGACTCTCCTAAATAGAAACTAAGAGGCAGAAATGTATTGTTTTAGACAACTGCAGAAAGGAGACCAACAACAAGGACAAACTCAATTGCTCCACTTTGTGTACATCAGTCAACCATAACAACCAAATATATGTATAAATGATGCAGAGGCCTTAAAAAGTTCAACTGATATCGAGTAATAAATAGTATATTAAAATTACCATAATGCAAGAATATCAAAAGTGCCACTTGCGTGAAGAATTGTTTTTAAATTATACCTAATCAGTAAGCAAAAAGTTTGGCTATAGTAATAACTATCATGAACCGAGTTCCATTTTTTTTTGGTCTCTAGATGGCAACAATGCTCTTTTACCGAGGTGAAGTCCCCCTCCATCCATCCATAGGGGGCTCATAAAAAATACAAAAAAACATAAAATTAAAATAAAAACTAGCTAAAATACTATCGGCAATTAAAAATGTCTAACAATGGCTATTTTGCATGCTCAGGTCAAATAATGATATTATTATTTTTCTACCTTATTAGGTATAAAAAAATGAAATTCTTCTGAATTGTTTAAACAATATTTTGGACACTGGGATGCAGATGATCAAGGTCTTGTCCATCCGGTTAAAGGATCTCAACAGTGCTTATGTACCATGCGGCGAAAAGGAAGGCCCTCCTGAGGGTCACCATGACAGAGGTGGAGATGATCAACTCCCCTCTGTCCCCCTGTTGAGCACATTGTTGGATCCTGTTGCTTTGAGAAGCAGAAGACCCTGAAAGGTGTACTTAACTTGCCAACTATCAGGTAAGCATTTTCATTCCTTGCTCAGCATGACTAAACTCCCGAAGAAAAGACAAGTATATTCTGCTGCATGTCTGTCACGATACTTCGAGTTTGGCAATTGTACTTCATGCATCTTCCATAATACTGTTTAGACGGCTGCCAATGTTCCTGCTAAGAAGGAGCAATTGATGGGTGGGGATGCTCATGCCTTTTTCAATCTGCAGACCTGTCTGTACTCTACACCACTGGTTGTAAGGGGGTGGTTGTCATTATCCACCTCCTTGGGTTTTCTCACATTCAGGAGTAGAATTGTTGTCCCTTGTGCTGCTTGGTGAGCCGGATGAGGCCCACCGTGGATCTGTTGTATGTGAACTTGTTGGTGGATAGTTGTGGGTCACAAGGTGAACAGGAGGGGGCCGAGTGGACATTGTTGGAGGGCATCTATGCTGACAATGATGGTGCTTGAGTTGCTCGCTGTGTCCAGGTTTTAATCTCAACTGGTTTGTCGATGGCTTGTTGTGGAACCGAGGCTGTGTATGATGAGGATTTCATCACATGTATAGTTGAATTTTCAAATGCCCAGGGTCAAATTGAAATATGGTAAAAAAAAAAAAAACGGACTCATCGGAAATTTAAATTCGATTGTATTCCAGAAGATGAAATGGCTCAGGTCAAATTGAACTCAAATATATTATTCTTATCGCATTTTTTTTGTCAAAAAAAACGGCACTGAATTGAAGCTTTTCAAAATCAAAGGAAAGACTTAATAAGCAGCTGTGACAGGTCGTTTTTATTAGCCGAAGCTATATCACCACAATTAGATCCTGATGAGACCCTAATGATTGTTAAATGAGTCAGATATGAAGGATATGAAGTTTCAGAAGAAAACTAACAGACCGGCAATCGACAGGTTGATCGCGATTGACATAATGAGCACCCCTGCCCTAGATATCATTGCTCATCACATGCTTTCAGGAATTGTGTCAGGCTACAAAAGATGACAAATCTTTGGATTGACTCCCTCTTTGCTAGCCGCCTGATGCAAAAGTATTCCTTTCCACTAACTAATAGACCACACTGGGGCGGCTGCTTTTACCGAGGAGATAGTTACCATGGTTACAGCCATAAATTAAAGCTCTTAAATTAGTAGGGAGGTTGGGGGATTCGGGGGGGGATGTCTTATTTGTGCACTACTTGTTTCCCCCTCTAAAAGGTTTGATAATTTATGATGGTCTGACAAAGGAAGTAACTTTTCAAGCAGCATTTGACGTTTTGTGCATGGAGAGTGTTTAAAGATGCCAGGGATGACAAATTGAGACAGCATTCAATGCAGACCTTGAGAGAAGACCTCAAATGTGCCACAACATTCCACTATTTTTCATCTCAACAAAACCTGAGTCAAGAGCCCTTAAAATACAACAATTGGGAAAAGAACCCATCCGTGTAAATTATTCTTATTATAATTTCTGCACTCTACTAAAAGGGCAAACAGCTTTTATTTTTTTTTATCTGAGGGAAGAAATTATTTACACGATACTTGACACTGATGTCAAATTCATGCATGTATTTGAAAACTTATTCCAAGTAAAGAATAGATCTTGATTCATTTGCTCATTGAAATGAATGGCGAAAATAAGTATCCACTTATCAAAGCAAAGTGAGCAACTATTTCTTCTGTTCAAAGCCCAATAAAATGAGGGAATCTTTTTTTCTTTGATAACAATTTTGGATTCCCTTCCACTATGTTTCAAGATGTGATACAAGATGCATTTACATTCTTTCTAATCAATTACTTGTGCGATGAAATGAACCGATAATAGGGCCTTTGTTTAATTTATTGCCTGCCATTGGCGAGGCTAGATGTCTAATCCCTGCTGGTTTTAGGGAGTGGGATCCTCAATTGATTTCCAGTCAATTGCAGGGTACATGAGTGTGTGGGAGGAAATGGAAGTACCCTCACAGAACCCACACAGACACAACGAGTAGATGCAAACGACACACAATTTAAAAAAGTAAATTATCAAAAAATAATTCGTGAATACATTAAATTGCCTTCAGTGGTTTGATTAATATCAGGGTTAAACATTAGGGTCATTTATCCATATTACCTTTTTGTGAGAAGTAATTTTGTGAAATTTACGGCCTCACAATATTCATAATATTGAAAATCAGGATTTTTTTAAATTTAATTCTGGAAAAAGGGTGAATTTTTAATGAATTGTAATGAAAAAAACAACAACACCAACCTCAAACGCTCTGTGAAATCCCTGTTTTTATTGGGTATGCTTTGTAAGGGTGATGCTCCGATGTAATTTGAGGCTCTGAAAGAACCCTACAGAGTTTTGATTTATATTGATCTAAGATGGGGGGGAGATTTGTCTTAGGTCAAAGGTCAGGGTGTTTGGGACAGATTCCTTGTCCGTGATTATGCTGCCAGTGTTATGCTGGATTTCTGTTCTCTTAGGGGAGGCTCACTTTTCAACCATCTGGGTGTGGAACATTTTGCAGACAAAAAAAAAAGTAATAATAAAAAAAAAATAGCCTTGCTCTGATGTGCTCAGCCTTTCATGTGGATATGCTGCTCTGATCTTTGACTGGACCAGCAGAGCAATAGATCCATTCAACAAGAAGCTATGCTTTTGATTTTGGGTTATGGGATCATTTTTTAGCGGTGGACTTGCATCAATACTGCACAGGTTGTCATCTATGACTTAAAAAGCACTGATAGGGGGCTACAGGGTCTTGGCTTAAAAGTAAACTCTAGCAAAAAGGGTCTATTTTGCTGCCAGCCAACACCTGGCTGGTTCCAATATTTTACTTTTATTCAAAAAGCCATTAGCAACCCCACGACACATATACAAAAGATTTAGATTTATTGCGGTGAAAACTGCAGATAAAAAATAGCACTTGAAAGATTTAAAAAAGCAAGTTTGACTTGACATTCCATCATGTTTCCATGGATGTCGTTATAGTTATCACCTTTTTACTGAGATTTAAGGGACCTATTATACAGTAAATGATTTAGCATAATTTCCCCCAAAATAGCTTCATCCATAAAACCTATTTGTCAGAAGTAAACAAGAATGTTATCTATTTGTGAATATACGTGTATATGACATTTTTGGAAGCTTGTCAATGGCTTTTAAAGTGTGTCTAGTTCTGAAGTATACCAGTATAGTATCTTTTTGTTGTTGGATTTGAATATGGAAATGTCACAATGATAAATATTTTTGCAGTGGATAAGCACTTGTATTTTAATAAGGCTTTTTCATTTTTGTTTTATTTAGAATAGAGGAAAGGAAAAAATGAATGTGTAAAAGAGAAATATATAAAACATACACATAATATTGAACTTAATTGTCATTGTGTCGTGGTGTGTGACATCTTTTTTAACAGGATCCGGAAGATGTTAACGTATGTTGCTCTAAATCCCAATGGGGTTAATCCAACACTTGTTTGTGGCGCAGCAGCACCTTGAGACGAGCAATGTGATGTCTAACACGCACTTGCCTATGGCTGCTCTCCAGTTTGGCCTCTGTTGGGGATCGCCAGCCATGTAAAACAGGCACGTGCAGCCTGAAACTTTAATGGTGACATGAAGGCTCCTGCTGATCCCCCCCTTACAGATGTGCTTTGGGACTTTCTCGCTCTCATCTTTATGAGAGCGTACAAGGTGACATGGAAGGCAGCCCCTGGTCTACTACCAGCAAGTCCTCATCCAAAGGACACAGTCAAGAACGCCAGGGCGTGAATATCAGATGTCATAACAAGTAAGTGGCCGCACAAGAGAAGAATGTATTGAATGTTACTGCCTCTCTTAACCCAAATACACGAACAACACACTCATGCTGTTCATGCAGCCTGCTCTCTCTCTCTCTTTTTCTCTCTCTTTCTCTCAGCTTCTGCCTGACTTCCTCCACCACACTGCCTCGCTCTGTGAGTAGCAAGCAGTTAATTATTTAGCACCTGAAGAGCAGTACAGCTCCCAGCCTGCTGCTGTCTGGTCTGCTTGAAATAATGCTCCAGTCTTTGTTTATCCAGCGCAAATGCTAATGTACACAAACCGTGTAGTTGTCATGTACAAAAGCAATCATTAATCAGCATCTAAATGCACCCGGACATCCTTACTCATTTCTAACTCAAGCTCAGAAAATAGTAGAACGATCGGGACAATATAGTGGAGTTTATCAACAATAACTGTATTTGTTAAGATCAGGTAAGACTCTTTTGTGATTGAAGGTTCAACTCCATTCGACTTGCCGTGCAGCCTTAATATGAGAAAATAATGGTGAGATATTTTAATTGAAATAGATGGACTCAGTTCACTGAAGCACACTTCCAAAAGCCTTTAACCCCAAGGCATACGCGCTTGACACCAAAGGGAAAAATAAAGGAAGCTTGTGCAGCTGAGATGTGAATCAATTTACCACGTGTATGCAGCCGTAATTGTCATTTTTACTTGGGTCATAAATATTGTGATAATAGTATTCTCGGGCCCACCGAGTCACATGATGAAGGTGTCTGTGCTTTGTGTGAATGGGGGGGTTCACATGTTCTCTGAGGCTAAATGGGCTGCCCCAGTCATACATGACAATCGCTCCAACCTGTTTTTAACCCAAATGATTTACAATTAGGCCTTAGCAGTGGTAATAAGCTTTATTTTGGCAGTATTCCCCCATTGTTTGCCATGTTTGCATTTTTTACAAAAACATCATAACTGCGAAAAAATGAAAAAATGTGGAAATACTGTAAAAAAAATTATGCCTTATATCTACACTGAATATTTCATTTAATAGCTGCTTTACATACTGTATAAAAAAATATCTTCCTGAATTATGCTATGACATTGAAAACAGAAAAAAAATAGAAAATATCCTACTTTTTGAATGAAATATTGAATTTTGTACATAATTATTCAATTAAATACAACTAGTTTGTAATATTAATCAGTGTTAAAGTGTAAAGTCAGACCTTATCTCTTATTTATATATTTGTGATGTTGTATTCATTGAAGTCACTGATTTGCCCCTAGGTGTGAATCTGTGTGAATCGGGCGGGTTATATGTGCCCTGTGATTGACTGCCATTCAGTCCGGGGTGCCCCTCTTGCCCGAGAGAGAAAGAGGCAGCAAAAGAAGGGGGGATTTTTGATGTTGCATTTAGAGTAAATCAGCCAGGCAAGCAGACAGCCTCTCTCTCCCAAGTGACCTAAATAGGAAGTCACAAGAGAATACTCATATGAGCTTCTCTCCACTAAATGCACTCTCTTATTAATATTTTAAAACCAGCCATAGTGCTGTGGAAAAGACGAGAGATCCAGGAAGAGGAGGAGGAGGAGGAGGCATACATCAATTTATCCAAGGTCCTCCCTCACTCACTCCAGGAACTTGAAATGGAAGGATATGTATTACGATTAAACCAAACCGTTCATTGTCCCCTTTCCTTCACTCTCTCGCTTTCTCGGTTGTCGTCTCTATTTTAGGCTGGAGAAGAAAAAGTAAAAAAAAATAGAATTAACAATAAAAAAAATATATTTTCCATCTCTGTCAAAGTATTACAACCCTGAGAAGAGGCGAATGTGGCTTCTAAGAGATTGCTAATTCATTGCAGTGGAATTGGTTCAAACAGTGCAAATGTCCTCTACAAAACTTACCTCTGTCCATACCCTTAAATCTTTATAAAACTTCCAAATTTGGTCATAGATGTAATTGCAAAACAACAGAGAAAGAGGAGGGCTCACAATTAGGATCAATTTATAAAAACTTGACATGGATCATATAATTGGGCAACAGTGACAATATGCAATAAAAAAAGAAAGGACATTTCTGTCCATGTGATATCTTGCGAAAGTTTTATTTAGGTTAGGTTAGAACTTTATTTTTAAAAAGAAGCTTGGCTTTTGCTGTGCTCCGTCTCCTTTCCCGTGTTTATACTTTATCCGATTATGTGTGAAATTCATTAGCATATCATTTACTGTGAGCATAATTGTTTAATGAGTCGTTAATAACAAATACAGTAATTAGGATCAGTGGTATAATTATGTGTAGTGGGCGAAGCATTTTATTTTGGCATAATTATCGCAATGCAGCCTTTCCCACAAACAAACGAACCCTGAGTGGTAACAGAGGCGGGCGGCTGTTGAATGCAAACGGCGTACACACACACACACACACACACACACACAAGCCTGCATACACACAAACAAAAAGATTAATCTCAAAACATGTAAACAAACAAATGAAAACGTTTCATAAAAACGCTGTGGCTGACAGCAGTTTTCGAGTTAACCTGTTGCCCCCTGATATTCTCAAATCTTGGTTAAACATATCAATTTCTGACCAATTTTTGGACTATACAATAAAACAAATACACAGTAATGCCTAGGAAATATATTTTTTCAACTTGTATATAAAACCAATACAAAACTGTGATATAATGACTAACCAAATGATCAATAAGAATAATAATGTTAAGGATTACATTTTCTAAGCAGTCATATTTTGGCAATCCAAAGACAATGCAAACCTCATCACATCCTTTTGAATAAATAAACTTCACTAAAATCCATCATTTTTTTTTGGTTTTGTTTCTGGAAACCCTCTCTCTATTCTGCAACACAAATATGCTTCCCTTGGCACAACACATAGTCATTTTATCCTTCTTGTAACCAGATGGTTTCATAGAGAATAGATGCAGCGCCACTGTTTGTTTGTCTTCTACTTAGAGCTGGGGCCATAATGGAGTCACTAATGATTATAAAACACCTGCTCTAAAAATAAAACAAACAGAAACGCCAGGCCATTAGGCAGAGCTAAATGCCTATGTGATCAGGTTGAAATGGTGCGAGGGTTGCGTTCACTTCTCTTGTCAAACAAGCTCATAGCAAAGCCTCACCAACAAAACATGAAAAGATCAAATCACACTAGTAACTTATGGCCTTTGGAGGAGATCAAGTGAATTCACCTTCATCCTAAAATATGTGAGATGTGCTTGCTAATAACAATATTTTAAATATGTTGTGAGGATTGATGTGTTAAATGACATTGAACTTTTTAAACCTGTGATCAAAAACATTATCAAACATAACCTTTTGGATTCAAATGTCGAAATGAAAATTTCTGAATTTATAATTCATTTTGAATATGTACTACTACATCTGTGTTTTGGGTTTTTTTTCTGTAGCCACTAGATAATTCATTTTATATATGTACTACCCACCCTATTTGGGGTTTTCCCTAAGATGAGAAGAAACATAGGGTTAATAGAAAATATCCTCCTGGATGTTTGCAACCACAATATAGACAGATTAAGAGGATGCAGATCTACATATGGGTGCGGGCGGGTGGGGGTTGGGGAGCCTTCCAGCCTGGCCTCCCCTTTGGTTTTCAACATCTCAATCATGTCTCCAGGGCTCCGCCCCTTTGTATTAGCCCCCATGTGATGGACATCCTTTCACTGCCTGCCTGACCTCTGGTAATCCTGTTTCACAGACCAGCTCCCTGCTGAAGGTACACAATGGCAGGCGTTCAGTCTCCTCCCAGTCGATATTCTGACAGACTTGATCGAGCAAATTAGTATCCTTTGGTTAGGGCATGACCAAAGACCTTTTCAGCACCCATGCAGAATCAATGGAGGCTGGTGAACAGCGTGTTTCTTTTCTTTTATTTCTCCTTTTACATCCTTTCCGTAACACCTTGTGTAAAATCTATCCGTGTTTGGAGCTCCGTGTGTATCTTTACAACTGACTCGAGGAGCTAAGGTTGTTTTTTTTTTTATTTCACAACTGACAGTTTTGAGTTTACATTCATATGTTAGATTCAATAGAATTAACAATGGACCACTAGATTGTTTTGTAAGTCAATTGTACATAATTACCTTTCGAAATTCACAGTGGACGGAAAACACACGGGCTCGCGTAAACAAAGTATTCCAATAGAAAGCAGGATGAAATCATGGTACTAATTACGTACTTTGGTTGACTGGTCACATTTATGACCCAAAACTCCTCCTATCCCGCTGCTGTTCTTGTCACTTGAGGAATGCCTTTCATTGGTCAATATGCGTTAATCACGATGAGGATTCCCAGATGGTGCTCTAATATAGTAGTATATCATCTGTTAAACTCTCAGAACTGCAACACAACCTGGCCACATTGTCAATTTTAAAAAATCTGCCTCATTATTGTCATTTTTAAATCTATTTTTACTCATTACAACGCTGTATATTCTATTAAGCCATTCAAAATTGGTGGTGACAACAGTATTTTTTATAATTATAAAAGCATGTGTAAATTTAGACATTTTAATTCATTGTATGCCCAAAGGAGGACTTTAAAATGGACAATCACCTATAGATACACACCCATGTAAGACTTGCATCCAAATATATATATATCCATCTTTTCTTTTTGTTAATTTTTTTCTATTGTTACATTGCTAAAATCATAAATCAGCCCAGAAAGCGTTAAAATAGTGCGAGTATGTTCGAGATAATATAGTCACAGAAGCAATCTTGAACCGAGATTGTAAGATTAGAACAATTCCCTGAAATAAATGAGTTGTTGTGGCTCAAACAAAAGGTTGGATATACAGGTTACAAAAGTTATTCTAGCAGTCAGCGATATAATACATGCACACATTGTATTTCAAGGTCAGCTGCTGTACATTTGTGAGGAGAGCAGCGGGAGATTGACCGTGTTAAGGGACTGCACTTAGTCGCCAAACAGAGCACTGACACCTTTCTGAGCAGGCAATCTCTGTGAACTCTTCTGCACTGACAAAGAATCTATGTAAGGTTGCCAGTGCTTACAGGGGAGCGATCCCTGTCTATTTGCCATACTGTTACCATCATCTACCTAATCATCCATCATCTACCGCTGGCTTAGCTGCAGTAGGTGAAGCATAAAAAGCACCACCGAGAGCTATTTCCCTCTAACCTAGGACATTTGCAGAACAGGAAGAATATGTGTCATTTTTTTTTCAACACTCTTAGAGCCTGGCCAAGTGTATTAATCGATGATTTTTCATGGTCTGATACACAGTCGCATCATTTGCACAATGAGCAGATTACCGTAAATTCCGTACTATCGAGTGCACTTGACCATAAAATGCACCGCACACATTTTATGAAATTTAAAACCTAATAAAATCCTATATGAGTTCACATCTGAATATGTGATTTTTATACAGAAAGATTTGATTGATCAAAAATGTATGCCAAACTGTTTTACAACCATTCTATAATCTAAAAAGCAGTCAATTCTAAAATCTATGTCTCTATAATTATGAAGAGGAATAATGAAATACAGTATTTTACAGTATTTTGTCATGTGTTGGCATATATAACATAGCATTTGGTATCATTCAAAACTAATACAAAATGTAAATACCATAAAATAAAATGTGCCTCATTTCACTTGTTTAAGAAAAATGCCAAAAATGCCCTTAATGTGATGTGCTTTTATTTTAATAGCTTCAAGACTCTCAACAAGAAACTTTTGCATTCTTTTCTTCAAGTACTTGTGTTGGCTTTAACTAAAGGCTCATTCAGATGATGTTTGTTTTGGAGGGGGCTACACCCCCTTTCACTCTTTTCTAGTAGGAAACGTGGATCCGCTTTATCGGGGGTCACCCACAAGGTGCCCATACTTATAATGGCTTTGATTTTAAAATGAATCAGCAGAGATCAGCATTCACTATCCTTCTCTTTACACTGTCCACTATTTATATTGTAACTGTAAATATTAAAATTACATATATTTTCTTTTTTTTTTACTGGATCAAGGATATTGGACGCATATTTTCATGGGAATAATTTTTCAGATCCATGTTTCCCACTAACCTCTTGCTGCGCCCTTGAATAGTGACAATGGATGAGCCTTGGTCCAACAGATTAATTATTCCCATCCTCAGCACTGTTAAGGCCAACCTGCTCTATATGTTCATTCATGAATAATGTTGAAAGCTGATGAGAGCAAAAGGGGGCAAAGGTTAAGGACCTGTTGTTACTGACATTCAGGCGAGAATGCAGACAGGAGGGGCAACAGAATGCAGTTTACAACCTTAAGAATTTTAGAAAACATTTCAATTAATATTTTAGCTCCAGTTGAATACATTATTCCTTTCAAATGAAATCCATTTCCTTTTTGGAAAGTGAATTTTACCATAATCTCAGTGAACAAACCTTGTTATACCTTGTAGGTATTGACTTCATGACCATTAACCAATAGAAATATATGGAAATCAATGGCATAATATCATGTGATGAAATCAATTTGTTTTCATGTCAATTCAGGGTATTCTCCAGCAAAAAAAGGAAGACCCGCCACTGTTAGACCCTCGGGAATTTTATCACAAGCATTATTTGGACTTGTCTTCTTCCTTAAGAGGGTCAAGAGTGGCAAGCAGACACTTTCCTTTCTGAAGAGGGCAGCAGCTGAGAGAGAGAGAGAGAGATCTCTCCAGGGATCTTACAGCCTGCCTTCAAGTGATACAGCCATTTATTTTTACACCCTTGATTATCAAGGTAAGCTTTTTGGAACACTGTTTTTGCTCATGATATTGCTTTGTGACAAGCTTCACTTCACGCCTGTTGGATTTTTTTTATTTCGCTGTTTAAAAAGAAACAAAAACGACAACAACAACAACAAAAAAAGAAAAACAGTTATGTGGTAGGATGAAAAAAAAAATCAGGTGGTGACCTTGGGGCCATTTTCTACAAGATAGCACGCAGTGCCTTTGAATGGCTGGACTCAGCAGGACTTGCAGGCACCTGGTCGGAGGGCTCGGGCGCTCCACAATGCTGTCTGGGGGGTAATTACCACAAAGTATTCTTTAAAAAGACCAGATGGGGATGAAAACCCACCCCACCCTGTCATTTACAACAGAACCCCATTCAATGACATACTTAATCCACCCACCGGTTAGCTCTTTCAGAATCCGCTGTTGTTGTGCTTGTTCCTTTATGTTATCTCCCCCCCACCTCCTCCGCAGATAGAGTAAGAGAGCACGGGGGACAGCCAGGAAGACATAAGTGCCTCATGGGACTCAAAAAGCATCACTCATTTTCAAATTGTTTCCGCCACGGCAAGTAACAGTAACATTTGTGCCTTCCCTTCTCGCTTTTCTGCCTTTCGCCGAGCCCTAAAGTGTCATCGGCGGTTCTGAAAAAGAGAGAGAGGCCGACTGCCTGAGCACAAGGGAGAATTAAGGGGGAGGGGATGGAGTGTGGCACACAGTACGCAGGCAGGGCTGGGGGCGTAGATGAGGTCAAGTCAGAGTTCAAGGTTCATGGTGCCACCAGCCTTGTGGGAGGAGGGATGTGGGTCGGGCCTTGATTGGAAGGGGTTACCAGAGAGGCGGGGGTACCCCGTTATTTACTGGGCACATATCAATTTCCATTCCGGCTGGATCTGAGGCCCTCCGTCCTTTAAGTCTTGCCTAATTGACTTAACCAGGGCTTTCACTTGCACCAGGAGAGTAGTAACTATATTTTTTTAACAGGTCTAACATGCACGGTTGAATAGTCATCCCATATTTGTACACTTTAAGCCAAGGGTGGCCATGTCTGGTTCTCAAGAGTCCCTATTCAGTCTGTTTTTCATATCGCCCTCCTCTACCACAGCTGAATCAAATGATCAACTCATCAGCAAGCTGTCCAGGACTTTTATACATATCCAGATTATTTGATTCAGGTGTGTTGGTGGAGGGAGACATGGAAAACAGGCTGGATAGGGGCTCTTGAGGACTGGATTTGGCCACCCCTGCTTTAAGCTGTTTAGTAAGTGCCCCTTATCTTTTTGGGGAGTTGAAGCCCTATTTCAAAATTGTAAAAAGTTCGACTTCAATTTGCACATTTAAAAAAAAATGTTAACGCTTGACAAAAGTGAAATGGCGAGATGCTTGGAATCCAAAGAATACCAAAATGGACATTTTAGATTGCTTTATTATTAAAAAGGGCATGGTGCATAGTTTTGGGGAATGCATTTTTGTATACTAACTCACATTTATATTCCTTCCAGTACATGAGATCCTCACGTTTCAAAAATCAAGGAAGAACATACCAACTCCTCACAGTGAGGACCCACCTGGTATCAAACCCTCTACCCAAGAACTGTGAGTCCAACGCACTATCCACTTGTCCACCACGTCAGTTGACAATGTTCACACAAAAATATGTATTAATTTTCCTGTGTTGCTTTTGAAATAAAAAAAATATATATAAAAGGATCCAACATGGCTGAAAATTTGTGAATGTGAATGGCAACCCACCAAAGATTTCGTAAAAATGAGCACACAGTAACTGCATTACTTTCTGTGTAAAGACAAATGGCACTTACTTATTTATTTCTCAAACTACATCATGATACTTGGGTTTATTAGCAGAATGTATAATAACATGAGCGGCAGGCCAGGGCACACTACTTGAAACAATGAACAATGAATTTTATTTTGCCAATTGTTGTTGTAAATTCAAGCATTACAATTATATCCATAGTCAGAAATACTCATGACAAGCATTGAATTGTGTGCCAAGTCACTGAGTGCTTTTATCAAAAAAAAAGAAAGACTTTTATATGAAAATTAGGAACCTGGGATGAAAGGCACAAAATGTAACACTATCCTGCATATTTTGTCTTTTGTTTGACAGGGATTACTCCATTAGGGAAATTTATGATAATCGAACTGATTTCACTTTGTTCAACTTTCATTTATATTGCAATATCATTTCAAAGCAAATGAATGTTGACATGGAATTCAAATATTATTTTAGTCGTTAGCGAACAGCATTTATGGTTGGTTTATGCTGTAAAAAAAAATCAAAAATAACAAATACAGACAAAATCGGACAAAACTATTGTGATCAAAACTAAAGACACATTTAAATAAATAACATACCTGAAAATGCTGTCAATGAAAATGCGACAAAAATGATCCCAGCCTTAACTTAATATTTATATGCACAACCTTTTGAGGTATGAAATTTTTCATTGCTTATTATTCTCTAAATGTCAGTCCACTCCTCAGGAGAAAAATGCTACACTGGTTGATGAGTGCCTACTCTAAGTCAATTTATATCTTTAAATTACCAAAAAATTCCAAACATCTTCACAGACCAACTGTTGGTATATATTTTTATATTTTTAAAGAATGAGTAAATAACAGTCGTTTAGTAGAAATTAGAAATTTTATATGAACGTATGAACATATGCATACACCATTTCCCTGGAGGTAGACAGGAACTTACTTTATTTATGTTCAAATTAGGGGATGCATGTTATATTTGCATCCCGACCCACATGGAGTTTATCGCCATAATCATGGCATATTTTCTAATCTAACCTCAAAGAATTACATATACATACTTTCCATAGAAGGCAATGGAGAAGCTTTTCCCTCCACTAAACAATCTCCACCTCCAAGAAAAGCCCTTCCCCTCAAGTCCAACCTCCCACCATGCATGGATATCCTTCCACCTTCTTCATCAGTAAATAAATAATGGCAAACATAAAATGCAGAGTGAAACAGGAGCTGAGATTGAATAACAGTCGGGAAGGCGTGGCAAAGTCTGAAATATTAATGACCCTGATTACTTTCTTCAGTAGTAACACATGCCTACTCAATTGTTTCATGACATGGATGCACTGGATTAAACTAATCAAAATCCCCACCTTTTAAGGATGAGAAAACATAGATTTTAAAAAAGTTGTGACAACATGTTGCAAACTGCACATGTATATCCTCATTTTTGAATATATATACATATATATTAGCAACTGATGACACTTGTCAATCAGCAGCTGGAATAGACTCCAGATCATAAGCATCACTTCATATCAGTTGGCTAATTTGAAGGAGGACCTTCACGTCATGGTGCGTACAAGTCGTTTTATCCTAGATAGAATTTATCCAGGGGCCCGCCAGAGTCTCCAGATGCCTACTCAATGAATAAACACAATATAGATAAGCCCCCTGACAGAACTAGGCCCCTCTGAATTATCACCCACTCCTCCTGGCTAATTAAAATTTGCTTGTAACTTATGTCAGTCATTTGAAGGCTGACAATTCCCTAACCTCCCCCTCATTTTAATTTGTGGCACGTGCACATTTATTGTTGGGAGAGGGAGTAGTGCCCCCAATGGGATCTCCATGTGGCTTATTTAGACGACCAACAGGGTTGTACTGCCTGTGGAGAAGAGCACTGGAGAACTGGGAGTGAAACATGTTGAGTTACTGCCTGTGGGCAACATGAAAGAAACTCTAGTAGTCTAAGAGAGAGAGAGTGAGAAGCTGGTAATAGAGAGATGGTAAGAAATTGTGTATGTAGAAGCAGCGGTGTGATGCTTTTCCAGGGTTTGCTATGTGGCTCAGCTGGAAGGGCTTTTAAGCCGTTTCATGGCAGCCTCTAGGACAGATGCACTGCCCCGAGCCACAATCCGTGTCTCCCTTCCAATGACAAATGGCACGACAAAAAATATTGCATTATAAATTTAGTGCTAACAGTCTGTAAGATACTGCTGCCTGTGGCTCACCAGGCGGCCTGTTTTTAAGAGTCAACTAGACCATAATCACCTCTTTTGTTGCTGGGATGACCATTGCAGGGAGATATATAAATGAAGATGCTTGTTTGGAATAGTAATGTTTATTTATTCATGTTTTTGAGCCAGATTTACACTGATCGAATAATTATTCTTATTGAAATGAAGTAGAATGGTAATAGAAGGCAGTAGATAGTACTTATTTGTTTCCCAGGCTACAGTCAAGGGACCCAGGAGCAAGGCAGCATCCCTCCCACTTCCAGTTAAAACGGTCCGAGGGTACAATATCAATATGTTAAAAGTTGGCAGGCACCCAAATAAAACTTATTTTTTTACAAAGCATATAAAGATTTGATCACAAGCTAAACAAATGACTCAACACAAGTATTCCATATGTGATACCATCATGCCCTTAGCATGACCCTTCGGTGACTTGCATCATGACCTACATCACAAGGTTTGTTACATACAATTACCTTTGTTCTCACCTTTGCTTTAAAGGGTATAGGCTGGTTTTGTGTGGATGGACAAGTGTAGGCTTTCTCAAAGAGGTCCCAATAGGTGAAAGAAGTGGGCAAAAATGTCTGGAAAACATCTGCCCTTCTTGCAGGTCTTGTCTGGTCACATGCACAAAAAAGATCTCACAGGAACTGTTAAAATCTCCAGGGATAGTCTTTCAGAAAAGCTGAATATCTGCAAAAAAATGTGCATCAGTCAGTCGGGTGAGTGACGTATTTTACAAATGATAAAATTTGACAAGGTTGTGTAAATGAGTTTAATTATCTTTAATGGAGGGAAATGTTATTGTCGTCTGTTGTTGCTCTTTTTACATGCCGTGATCACAATACAACACTTGTATATTATATTAAGTTGCAGCTCCTTCAAAAATGACTTAAAACATGTGTACTTGTAGTTTATTTATGCAGAATATCATTCAAAAGGACTAAGAATGACATCCATTTTCTTCAAAATCAAGCCAAAAGAGCATAAAACAGAACCTCCAAGTTCCCCCATGCAAAAATTGACCACACCACCTTTTATTTTCCCAAATATTTTTACAAAAGTAAAGTTGTGCAGTTAAAAATGTAATTTTCCCATTGTGCTGTTGGATAAGAGACAGACTGAGAATTTGGCACATTTTTTCTTCTTCTAATTGGACAGACAGTGTAGTCTCCAGCTCCACCCGGTCTAATTTGCTGTCAGTCTGAGCCAAGCTGCAATTATCACACTGACTGGTGCCTACAGACCATAATTGCTTTGTTGTTCAATTATTTCATGGGACTGTGGTAATTTACTTTATTCTATTAAAATATGCCAATTAGACATTTAATTACAGTTTTCACAGTATCGCTTTTCACTGTCACTGGAAAGATGTGATGCTGTTATTAGCAGAGAGGACAAGGATGGTTTAATAATTTCCTGGCATTTCCACCGTGGTTTGAATTAATATCTGGTGGGAAAGCAAAATATTAGCTCACCGCAAAGAAAAATGTTCAATTCAATTATCATGGAAATTTACACCCTAAGACATTTTAGATGGCAAGATCTCATTTTTTAGTAATATTGAAAAAGTCTAACAAAACAATGTAGCTTTGAGGAATGAGAATATTTTACATTTATGAAAAATAATGCATGAAATTAGGATGAATTGTTTAATGGTGAAAATTTTGACCCACATAACCTCCATAGATATGAATTGAAACAATTCCCTTAAAAAAATCATTAAAAACTTCACAATTCCCGAATAATAAACACAGGTTTAGTACACCGATAAGCATGTTTTTTTTTTAAAGAAACATGACAAACTAAAAATTTGAGGGCAAAATAGTTTGCACTTAAGTGATGATCAAAATAGATTAGATGACAAAAAGTATTCGTTTTTGAATCAAGAAGAATAGCAGTGATTTTACTTCTGTTTGCCACATATGTAATCATGAAAGCTGACAGTCTATGACTGCTTGTTGCTGTAATTAAATATTGATTCACATATCAAGCAAAATGTCAAGACATGCAAACATCAGAATGAACATTGACAGTTAGAGGTTATTCTTCATAAGATGATGCATTATTTAATATCTTTACTTTTTCTAATCTAGGGTGAAAACTGAATAAGAACTTGTTCCAGAAAAGAAGATTTTTTTTTAAGGTAAGAGCCAAATTAATCCAACAATTATTTGCATTGTAGGTTTTGTGGTTAAAAATGTTCCTAACACAATTTTTCCCAAAAATAGTTGTAGTAATTGAATTGTATTTCAACTCAAAGGGGTGACGGTGTCAAGCAAATTTCAGCTCACCACCAGAAAAAGCTATCAAAAGATCACTCAAAAACTAATAAATAGAAGAGGTGGTCAAACTACAGTCAGAGTTAAAATAATTTTACATAGATTAGGGCTGCAAGGTGTCCAATTACAGCAACCAGTCCAGGGTGTAGACTGCATTGGGCCGGAAAAATCTCAATAGGGTTCAAGTCAGTTGTTTGTCTGGCCATGTTCATCGAGTAGAATAAGATCTCCGTGAGAAATGGAGCCACATGGCTCCCTGCCTTTAGTAAGCTTGTTCTTTTGCTCTCTTGTAAAGGTGCTGAATGGTATCTGAAAAGACCTTCTCTGTCTATTCAGGTTTGATTTGGTCACTTTAGTGAACAGCAATTGGCAGGCTGGTGGTTTCAGGCTGTCTTGTCCGATGGCAAGGGAGGAGCGCTCCCCTTTGCCTCCCCTGGGTGCCCCTCGTGTCCACCATATGGCCCGGCCTGGCCCTTCCAAGATGGGTGAGTTGGTCTATGGACCACCTGAGGCAGCAGGAGCTTTCATAATCACTGGAGACAAGGGCCACTTGACACCAGCCTGACAGATGGTACTCCAGCACTGCAGCCCTGGACTGCTGTTGCTGCTGCTGCTCTGTGTACGTGTGGTCAGATTGGGAAGCACAATAAGGGTGATGATGTGTCAGAGGTAGTTAAACATGATGGTGGCAGCCAGTCTTCTTTAGTCTCAAGGGCAAACATAGCCTCGGGCCATGACTGCGGGAAAATGTCATCACATGGGAGTAGAGGAGTCCAAACAAAAGTAAAGTACAGCGCCCCGGCATCTTTATATTGTCTTGGATGCATATTATGATGAGCGGTATAGAAGTTTTCAGTAAACTCAAAATGAGAGATATTTCCGCACATTCTTTATGTAAGTCATGTACCAATTTTACTTTACTTTTCACTGTTAGTTTGTATGGCCTGAGCTCAGATGTTATCCCTAAACACAGAACTTTTTGGACAACATGGAGTAATCTGAAATAAATAGCACTGGTTCTAGTAATGATCCCTGGAGAGTCCCACATGACAATCGTCTTTTTGGCCCATGCATCACCCCTCCAATTCTGGATCTATACTTTTCGTTTTTACACGTCGTGGTCAAGAGTATTTCTATCACATTTGTTATATCAACAAATCAATAAGTGTGCGTGTGTGCATATTTGTTCTGTTAAGTCTTTTGATATTTTGTGAGAAAAAAAATCTCAACTCAAAAATATTTTATTGAGCATAGTTGTTATTTTCTAATAGGCCTAATAGTCTTTGAAAGTTTGCAATCCAACATATTTGTAAGAGAAACTTCATGTTCTAGCATGGGTGTAAACTCCGGTTCGCTGACCAATTTTTATTGCCCTGCAGCGATTAGGAAAATATCATTGAAAATGGCCATACACTCAGAGATTCAGAACTCACTTGTTTTCAGCATTTATATTCAATTATGTATCATGTATTTGGAAGAAAATCATCAAAATGATCGTACATAACTTTTAAATATTTGTTAGACATGGAGGACCTGAAGTCAATATATTCATTTCCAATTAAAATTGTGTTTTGGTTTAGACTGTTTTCTAAAAAACATATTAAAGGAAGAGGGGGGGCATCCCAGTCCCCTTTTTGTGTTGATTAAAAACAAATACCGGAACAATCAGTCGCTTTTCTGAATTTTAGGTGAGTAAATAAAAGTGAAAAGAGCAAAGAGTGACCGAATGGCTCTCCTGCTGAGATGTTATTGGTTTTAGTAGGTGACCGACACAAGAGGGCGTGTTTGTTTTTCTGTAATGGCACGCACGCGCGAGTGCGTGCGTGCGTGCGTGCGTCTGTCTGTGCGTGCTTGTCACAGGCCTGTCACTTGCCAAAGTCCACTGCGTGATCGCCCATCACAATATATTGGAGCCTATCATCTTCCCTTCAAAATACAAAATAAAGGACTAAAAACGACCAATTCCTCTTGCATATAAACCTCGGCCCATTTGTGTAGGCTACACACCAAATAAGAAAATCTGACAAACACATTATTTAGACCAATAAGTGTGCCACTGTGGTGGGGGGTGTGGGGGTATTGGAGAAGTGTGTGTGTTTGGGGGAGGCAGAATGGGTGGGGGGGTACGTTTTGCAGGGCCAATCAGCTGGGCATGCAGATGACGTGCTGTCGTCCTACGTCAGTCCCACCAGCATGAGGGTTTCACACAGACACACACTCACACGCACACACGCACACACACACACCACACACCCTCTCGGAGCCCCCCCTTGCCCCGACAGCAGAAGACACATCAAGGCGTGCAGGCGTTGCAGCCAGCTTGACAGTGGACCTTCCATCGCCTTACTTTATCACCATGGGAGACATGGGGGATCCACCGAAAAGTAAGTTGCTTCAGCTCTGTTATTTCTTAATTATGCTGATTTGACAGTTTCTAAGTTCATATTGCAGTTTTTTAAAAATATATATGTATTGGTGAGTTTGGATAATAACCATTTCTTATACTAAGGCTGAATAATTTATCATAATCATCATGGTCTTCTAGAAAAACGGCTGGTGTCTCTGTGTGTGGGCTGTGGAAACCAGATCCACGACCAGTACATCCTGCGGGTCTCCCCGGATCTGGAGTGGCATGCCGCCTGTCTCAAATGCGCCGAGTGCAGTCAATACTTGGACGAATCGTGCACGTGTTTCGTCCGGGATGGAAAAACGTACTGTAAACGGGATTATATCAGGTATGTGCAATAATTCATAATGGTAACTTATTCATTTTCTGCAAAAATGAGGAACAAAATTGTGCAACGAAACTTATTCTAATCATCTTAAATTAGAATGCTTATGCAAAAAAAATAATGAATAATAATAATAAAGTTGATTTGATTTATCTCGCAGGTTATATGGGATTAAATGCGCAAAGTGCAACATCGGTTTCAGCAAGAACGATTTTGTGATGAGGGCCCGATCCAAAGTGTACCACATCGAATGTTTCCGCTGCGTGGCCTGCAGCCGGCAGCTCATACCGGGAGATGAGTTCGCCTTGCGCGAGGACGGCCTTTTCTGCCGGGCCGACCACGACGTGGTGGAGCGGGCCACGCTGGCACACGGAGACCCGCTCAGTCCGCTGCACCCTGCCAGGCCGCTGCAAATGGCAGGTAACATTTGCACCCACATCAACTACATTCTATCATTTTATTTCACATTTAGAAAAAATATATATTTGGGAAGGAAGGAAAAAACAAAGCTATTGTTCATCCATTCAACAATCAAAATAATCTCAATTACACTAGAAGGTTAAGGTGATTAAAATACATATTTGAAAATATGTAAAAAAAAATGTTTTTAGAGTAAAATCTGCAAATAGATGACTTTGCTCTATCTCACCCAAAATGCATTTTTTGATAAGTTGTAGGACACTCTAAAGCTTAATTGGGATCTGTGGATTGCTGGTATTGAATTATTTATCTTATATACATTATTACATGGTAGGTTGCACCTAAATTAGGCCAGATGCCAAAAAATGTTTTCAATAAAAAAGATAAACAATTTCCACATGAATAAAAAAATGACAGTGTATGACTGACAACTCTGTAGTCAGGAGTTGAAATGTTTAAGCCTTCAACTAAAATGACATTTTGAACTCTAAAAGCATCAGTGATTATTTTGAACCACTTTATTAAGATAACCTGATGAAAATCATAAAAAAAACAAATGGCTTTATTTTGAACCCAACTTGAAATTTCATCATGATCAATGTGTCACTGATGTTGCATTTTAGTTGCAAGGCTAAATTGAGTGAGTGAAATAACAGTTTAAAAGCCCAAAATGTGTTTGCATGAACCCTAGTGTGATCAGTATCAATAAAAAAATATGTTTTCCCTTAAACCAACTCTTCAATGAAAAAAGTACATTTTATTGGCTTTAATAATCTCTTTGGGGGCATCAATTCCCCCAAGTAGCAAACACTTCCTTTAAAGTTTAAAGTCAGCAATTGTGTTAAATGGAAAGCATTTGAACTGATGGGTTCTTCCGTGTCTTCCTGGAACAGAACCCATCTCCGCCCGGCAGTCTGCCCTTCGACCCCACATCCACAAACAGCCCGAGAAGACCACCCGGGTGCGGACGGTTCTAAACGAGAAGCAGCTCCACACTTTGCGAACTTGCTACAACGCCAACCCGAGGCCCGACGCCCTGATGAAGGAGCAGCTGGTGGAGATGACTGGCCTGAGCCCGCGCGTCATCCGGGTGTGGTTCCAGAACAAGCGCTGCAAAGACAAGAAGAGGAGCATCCTCATGAAGCAGCTTCAGCAACAGCAGCCCAATGACAAAACGGTAAGATGCTCCCCATCCACCCACGCTGACTCCATTTGTTTGTGTGTTTATTGATTGTTTTGACTGACGGGTGATGAATTTCCCACACCCCTCGTACACACACACACACACACATACAATTGGATGAGCCTTTTACCACACCCTGTGGAACTCCTCCCGCTGAGCTTGGCTAATTGTTGCAGAACATTCAAGGGATGACGGGCACCCCGATGGTGGCGGCTAGTCCCGAGCGGCACGACGGGGGCATCCAGGCCAACCCGGTGGAGGTGCAGAGCTACCAGCCGCCCTGGAAGGTCCTCAGCGATTTTGCTCTGCAGAGCGACATCGACCAGCCCGCTTTTCAGCAACTGGTGCGTGGCTTGACGTTTCTTTATGGAGCCTTTTTGACATTTTTTTTTCATAATTAATTTTTCCCTAATTTTGGAGTTAGTGGCAGAATTTTAACATGTTGAAATAAAGGCCTCTAAAATTAGAGGTTATTCAAAGTAATTTTTCATCTATAAATTCTATATAGGTTATATTGGTTCTTGTTTTAATGACGCCCCCATAAAATAAAACAATTGAAGACAATTACACCATTGGTTCAGCTCAGGGTTTTATTCTGTTATTTCTTTTAATTATCATCTGTTCTCTACACCTCGAGCAAAATAAATTGATAAACCCTTAAATCAATAATAACCTTAAAAGTGTCCACTAGTGAAAAAGTTAACTTTTCTTAGATCAAACTTTAGATCCAGAAATATCAAAATATGACAAGTTCTCTAAATGAAAATCATATGAACAGTTTATCCAAAATATGTCTAATCAACATTTCCATGAATGACATTTTTCCTAAAGTTATTGCCACAATTTTAACAATGGTTTCCATATCCAAACCTTTTCCTTCCTCAGTAATCACCATTTCATCTCAAATATTTCTAATCAACATTATTGCCATAATTTCAGCAATGGTTGCCAAATCCAACCACTGTCCTTCCTCAGTGATCACCATTTTCTCCAAAATATTTCTAATCAACATTAACATTCATTCCATTTCCCCCTAACTATTGCTACAATTTCATCAGTAGTCTTCATATCCTAACTTTTTCCTTCTTCAATGACCAGCCTTTTATCCCAAATATTTCTAATCAACCTTATTGCCATAATTTCAGCATTGGTTGCCAGATCCAAACTTTTCCCTTCCTCATTACTACCCATTTTAAGACGCTGGCAGCCTTGTAATTAAAAAAAAAGTATGGCAATTTTAAAAAATTGATGATTATTCATATATAACTGAACGCTGACCGTCGCTTATTTCTTTTGCAGGTTAGTTTTTCGGAGGGAGGTCCAGGCTCCAACTCCACCGGCAGCGAGGTAGCGTCCATGTCATCTCAGCTTCCAGACACACCGAACAGCATGGTTTCCAGCCCGATCGAGGCCTGAGACTTCTTCTTTTTTTTCTTCTTCTTTGGACGGACTGACGCTCCTCACGTTCATCTCTTCACCTCCGGACTGCACCGTTTTTTTTTTCATTTTTGACACTGTGAAGACAATCATGGGATTTTACCATCATCACCTACTTCTTAAATCCACGCAAAAGAACGACGTTTTGCAGCACTCCAGTGGATGCTGCTTGTTTTTCTTGTTTATTTATTTATTTTTTTGCCAAAAGTCAAGACTCCAAACGGGCTTCGTTCAGATTTTGGACCAGTGAACAAGGGACGAACTCCATCTGAATTGCATTTTTTTTCCCGATTGCATTTTTTTTCTTAAAATCGTTAAATTGCCAGTCCCCTCACAAGGAAAATCGGCCAGGGTTTTTCTTCAATTAATTCGACGATTTGACTCTTGAAGTACAAAAGCATTTTCAACAAGGTATACCTCTTTTTTTTTTGCTTTTCTTTTCCGAATATGTGTATGTATGCATATACATTAGCTCTTTGTTTCCGTGGAAAAAAATAATTTATTATTTATTGTCGACAATATGGCCACATTTTTTGTCATATTCTTCATTGAAGTAAAAGGACGTTTGGTGTCTTTTTTTATTTTAATTAATTATTATTAATATATGTATTGTCCAAAATATGCAGAATGCATCATCTCGCCATAATCGGAATTGAAACTTTTCTTGTTTTTGACAAAGAGGCCACGGATTAGAATGTTTATTTATGAATTTGAAATATACATGTTTTATTTATTTCGGTTATGCTAATTGTATTTATTGATTGGGAAATGTGGAGTTTTGACCAAATCCACTCATGCAAATGCCACACATTTTTGGGGGTGTCGTTATTTAACAGTACTATAGGGAAAAACTACTTTTGAAGACAAAAGTGTTATTGTTATTTTGATTTTGTGAGGGGGTGCTGTTAAAATAAACGGATGAATTTGGGCACTGATCTCTTTGCCTTAAACTTAAAACGACACGTCTGTTTTTCATCATGACTCACTTATTTTGGACACTTCATTATCTGTGTTTTGTCAATGCTTCTACCCTCATCCCTCCCTCCATGTTATTTATATTGATTGAATGGACGCAAAGACAATAATGCCAATTGTAAATTCCTTGTCACTTTGTTCATTGTTTTTCAAAGAAACATTTTCAGACATGCGTTAACTTGAATTAAATTATATAAGGAAAAATCACAGACTAATTGACTGGTGGTATGAATGACTTCATTATTTTTATCATTATCATTTCCAAACATAGAGGATATCTAATAACGGTCACTGCGTTGTCCACTTCATTAAAATGTATGTTTTCTCATGGGTTGTATCACAAAATTCTTCATTCAAAAAAAAAAAAAATTACTGACAATGTTAAAGTCCATCAGGTCCTATAACTTACAAAAAAAATCTTGATGTTACATTTAAAAAGCTTTTTAATTAGTAGGCCATTACAAATCAACTTGTAAAGTTGACCCTAAAGCTTTGAACGATAAGGCTTTAAAAAGTATATTGTTAATAGAAAAACAAAACTATGCAAGTGACTTGACAAAATGCTTTATTAGTAACACTGATAAAAAAACAATTGAATAAAATTAATCACCAAAAATGAACAGCATACAATGTAAAGTATAGTGTATGTGTGTGTGTGTGTATGTGTGTGTGTGTGTGTGTGTGTGTGTGTGTGTTTCAATATAACCCCCATACACACACTGCCTAAGAGGTTAATAATTCAAATTTAGGTCCTCAGTGAGCAGCTTGCAAGTTTTTCCTGACATTGACCAGATTTGATAACCATGCATAAAGCCTGCATTTTAAAGCATGTGTGGGTGCGTGTGTGTTTTTTTTTTTTTTTTTGGTCATTGTTAGAGGTATTTTCTCCCGGGGGGAATAAATTATTTGCCACAGGTTTAATCATTGTAGACACATTGTTGACCCATTTTCACAGTATAATGACTTTGATGTAAAATTTGAGTGAATTGTAGAACCAGAATGTTTGTCTCTGCTATCGGCTGGCCACCAATTCAGGGTGTCTCCCGCTTCGGGCCTGGAGTCAGCTGGGATAGGCTCCAGCACCCCCCATGACCCTATGGAGGATAAAGCGGGTCAGAAAATGAGATGAGATGAGGATGCTTGTCTGTCTCGCTAGCAGTTAACTAATCGGATCTTTACTAAATACATTTTTTTAAATTATATTGGTGATTGGACATCAATAACAATTGGCTTCATGTAATGCAACTAATTATGGGGAAATCAATGCAAAAACCTTATAGGAGTCGTTCTTAACCTGGCACTCGTCATGTCTATTCACGATAACATATCCAACTTGACCATCAGTGGTGGCAAACGTTCACGAGACATTGCTTTGGCAATCCGTGATGCGCGGAATGTATACATCTTGATTTTGGAAGAAAGAAATCACATTTTATTTTACACTGAAGTAAGATTCAGGGAATGCACATATGTAACTGGTGGAGATCAGTAGCTCCTACACGTAGAGTAAGACTTTTTCATCCAAATCATGAACATGTACGGTAAGCCCTGTACTTTATGAAAAAAGTGACCATGTATAGGAAGGCTTTTTGAGGTGATGAAAAGGATAAATTTAACTTCCAATCTTCTCAACTCAGTAGTCACTGTGGTCAAATGGCAAAGACATATGGTCAGAACTTAGGATGCTCAAGTTCAAATCAGGAGTCAGTTCAATTCCAGTATTTGAAATTTTCAAATTGTTTATTGAGATGATGAAAAGGATAAATATAACTTCCACTCATTTGAATCTAGAAGTCACTCTGGTTCAGTGGCATGAACATTGGTACAGATACTGATGTGGGAACAAGTTCTAATCAGGACTGAGTTCAATTCCACTCTTTGTTTAAATTAAAATGAAGATTATTGTTTTATATTATATTCCCCCGATTTTCTCCCTTTTAAATCAATAATTATAATTTTCAATGATTAAACGCTTTGCTGTGCACCACAAAATCAGCAAAAACGCAAAAACCATGAAAGATGAAAAACAAGTTGAATCGGGAAAGAGCTCTTGCAATCAAAGAAACAAAGTCATAACAGGGAAGTCATCTTTTAGAAAATACAGACTTGTGAAAAAAGTCAAAGCATAAAATGACAGGAGGATGGCAACCAAAGACTTTTGATAGGCTTTTTGTAAAAGACAATTTGACATTGTATACCACATTGTGAGCAATAATGCTCAATGGAAGACCTCATTTGATGATTGTAGGGATGAGGCCAAAGCTCTTGAAGAGCCACTTTTCTCCAGCTGTTGAGTTGGATGCAAGCTTCTCCTCTCAAATAATGAATGGGCTCCTTAACTAGCAAATCTGTCATGAGGCATTCGCAGCCATGACAACTTGAGGTACAAAGGTTGGAGGTGGAAGAGCGAGGCCTGAGTGCGGCACGATTCAGTCTTCATTTTTTGTGTGTTTGAAACATGCCAATTAATGTCTTATTTACCAAAAATTGAGTTACCGGATGAGTGGTTAGCACGTCAGCCTCACAGTGGGGAGACTCGGGTTCAAATCCAGGTCTGTCCATGTTTGTATGTTCTGGCCCACATAAAATCGAGTTGGCATGAATATGACCGGCGGACCAAACTAAGTTTGAAACCCCTGATGTAAACTATTCCACAGTTGCTTTTCTATTTTAGCTGTGTGTACTTATGTGTAATGGAAAAGAATACCGTTGTATTCTCCTCTTCGGGATGTGAAGAAAAGGTGTGTATTTTTCTCTTGGATGCGGGACCTCTCCTTGTGACTGCAGGGTGGCGGGAGGTGGTTGCCTGTTTGTCAAAGGCCCGCTAGCCTTGTCCATTTTGACATTCACATGGGAGCAGTAATGATCCTAAAAGCTGCAATTAAGCTGACTGTCACGTTCCAGGGAAGCGCCTAGTGCCGGCACTGTGCTGCACCTATTATTCTCAGTGGGAATATTCCCCAAAGAACAGTATTTTCTCTTCACCCCGATCCTACACTGTCAAGTAGTGTAACTTTCATTTCAATTTTAAAACACATTTGCACATACAACTGTGGATTGGAATCAGAAACTATTATCGAGTTGTCAAATAATAGCAACAATCGTCTTCAATATCAATATTGTTTTATTTTCCCAAAATGTATTGCTGCAAAATGATTAGTCTAATATATCATATTATTAAATTGATGCCTTTAACCAGGGTTCTTACATTAAAAAAATATTGTCTACCAACATTCCATTATTGTACATTTGTGTGTTACTCTTTTTTTTTTTTTTGACATAAATGATGTTGGCTTTGGGCTACATAAGGAATTGTTATATTCGAAGACAAAGTCATTATTTGAAAACTGTCCTAATGTGACCTTAGAAATATTAAAATGAGTCTTACTTTGTGTATGAAATACTTTTTTCTAGGAAGGTGGGTGGCCACCAGCATTGGCCGCAATTAGAATATGTATGAATAGAATACCCAAGTATGTAAGGTGTGGATTATGTTCTACTGATGCCAATGAAATGCTTAACTACAGAAGTTGGACATCCTACCAAATACAAGTCAGCGTAGTTGATCCATTATGTATAATTTAGCTAAATAATTAATATGAAGACATTGATTCCCTATTTAAAAGATTACTGATTAAGCTTAAGTAAACCATTTTGAGCTACCTGCATGAGATGGAAGTAAACATGAAAATGGAAGCAAAATAAATCAAATGGTAAGAAAACAAATAAGAAAATAAATAAAATGTTAAAAACATCATTTTAGTCTCACACATTCAGCACTCCTGATGTATTGGAGACTGCTTGCCTGGATAAAAACAAGTGTGATGCTTCAAGAAGGGCTTCCAACATAAAATAAAATAAAAAAAACCCTGCCAAACAAATCACTTGAGTGACTCATAGTCAAGAACCTGACAGGCAAAAAGCTGAAAGTAGAGTTTTTTCCATTTTTCCTTTTTTTTTTTTTAATCTAGCTCATTCCTTTTGCACACTGGCATGGGGGAAAATCTTTTCAATTAGTTGAGTGAATGTGAAATGCTGAATGCAATTGAAGCCAGACTCACTGTTCTACCCATTAAAATTGGTTTTATATTCCACCATCGAGGAGAAGGAAAAAAAAATCCCAGCCGAACGAACGGCTCGGGGCACAGTCAATCATGTTAAAAGCCACGGGTGCTTAATTTGATTTACCAATATAAAATGCAAATGAGGTGATCAAGTGGAGGGGGAGCCAGGAATAGGAGGCTCTTTTGAGCCATCAAGTTAAATGGGAACAGATCGAGGCCTAGCCATGTAAAGAATGTTTTTGCATTTTGCTTTGATTAGTGCTAGAAAATATTCATTTGTCCGGCTCATTTTTGACAAATTGCTGTCGATACAAAAGCCTGGCAATATGTTAAAACACACCGAGCACTCGGAATCCATCCGCCTTCTACCCAACACATATGTTGCATTTGCAGCTGTAACTGGGCTTTTGTAAGTGAAAAGCCTAATTAAATAAATGGAAGATAGCACAACAGCCCCTTACAATACTGAATGAGATAATGCCTGTAATTGGGCTGCCGCGAGTCTGGCCATATGCTTCTGTACAGCACTTAGGCACCACTGGTCTGGAGTAAATACAATAACTATGTGAAGCCAAAGCTCGTGGGACTTGGCCCCTCTTATGCTAACCTGGCTAACAAGAAAGACAGTTATTGCAGTATTGGATTTGATGCACCATTATGTGAAGGGAAGAAGAAGAAAAAAAAGTGACTACAGAGAAGAACGTATAATGGAACATTATTGGAGGCTCGTCGATGTAGTCGCGCACACCCGTTTCTCTGTTAAAGTGTCTTTGCAGACAACTGGAAACAAATGTGAAAACGAGTCAGGAGTCATGAGTTAGACGCTGACATATATACTTTTATAATACTTCTTTATCCATTTTCTCACTTGTTCTGTAAGAAAACAGTTTCCATAATTACGTACACAACTTTTCTTACAAATATAATGCAATTATACGCAAGTTTTTGCATAAGGAACCGTACAGTAAGAATACTGTCTTTGCATGGAGTATCATAGCATACTTAAAGAACTGTGTCCAAAGCAGATAGCATCCACTTCATATCCTCTTAGGACCACCCTTGAAGTTGTTGTTTTCCACTTTTAGGAGCCTGTTTCAGAACCCAGATAGAACATAGGCAGATTGTAGCATGGTCTCTTATCCTCTGCTTGTCAGTGGTTGAGCCATACGAGCTGTTAACTTTCTATTTTGGGCTTCTCACTTTAATGTTCACCTTTAAAAACACACCAGAAATTTGTAGCAATTTTTTAAATTTCTTTTTTCATGAGAAAGCTGAGCTCAGCTTTGGCAGGCCTATATTTGATTCCAGAGACTCAATTGTGAAATCTACAGCTTCCCTCTCCGTTCGTGGATCGGCGGTATTGCGTTACTTGGGAAGAGTCCGTAGTCGTAAAGAATGTAATAGTAAATCATTGCTGCAATACTAATTCAACGTTTTAGAGAATTTAACGCAACCTTTGTATTCATGTCCAATGGGTGCCAGCCTGCAAAGAGAAAGAATATGTTTGGAGAAACCTCACTCCCTGTAACCTTCACAGAGACCTTGAGTTTCCAGCCCGGGCTTTTAGCTCAGTGGCCAGCGAAGGTCGACCGCTCACTGGCGACATGGTGGCGATGCGGGTTCATGCTCCGTCTGGGGTGAAACATGTCTGCCACCCCCCGCTTAGATGAGGAGCCAACAAATAAAATGTTGATGCCAGCAAAGTGATTCATTGTGGCAGCCATAACATGTTTTTGTGAGGGTAAAGCGGTTCAGAAAATAAAGAGATTCTCCTTATGCCTGTGTAAGTTTTCTCCAGGTAGTCTGGTTTCCTCCCACATTCCAGAAAAATTTGTGAGAAGGCTGATTGAACACTCCAAATTGCCTGTAGGTATGGGTCTCATTGTGCCCTGCGATTGGCTGTAAACCAATTCAGCCTGGTACCCATAGACCCTCGTGAGGATAAGCAGCTCGGAAAATGAATGAATATGCGTCAGGTTGAGTAAAGTATTTCAAGGCTTACCTTGATTTAATAATATTGACGTTTTAAAAAAAAGGTGAATAAAAGCCTTTTAATTAAATTCTTAAAAGAACACACGGGATAACCAAATCTTCACAGTGGGATAATAACTGACATGCTGGGAAGCAAACTTGCAATCAAATGAGAAAATGCGCGTGTTGTTAATAATATACTTTGTTTACAGCAGCTGATTATTTAATAAAATGTTTATCACAATGTTGTTGGAGAACATTAAAATGTGGTAGTACTATACGCTGCAGCTGTATTAGACCCAACAATTGCCGACACAAAATAACCAATTACCGAATGTCTACGTAGGAATAAAATGGTTTTTTTTCTTTTTCAGTTGGGAAAAATATGCTATTTTTATGTGGAAAAGCTTGATCGATAAAGAAAGTGGGGAAAAAAATTCCACCCTAGAAAGGACTTGAATGTCAGTTGAGCATTTATTCACTGCATGCAGGTTAATAACATAATATGCCCATTGTCTGCAATTTGACTTTTGATGGATATGGGTATCCACAGGCATTTGAAAATGGTATTCCAGACTGGAAATGACAAGTAAATTCAGAAAAGTCACAGAAAATGGCATGTAGCACTTTTCACCTGTACTTGAAATGTATTTGAGGGAATCACTTGTATTTTCTGCTATTTATATGTAGATAAGCATGTCCAATGTGTAACTCAGTTGGGATCATTTGAATACCATTCTTTGTTCTCCTGAAATGAAAGATTAAATTCCATGGACTGAACTGAAATGGTCGAGTGTATAATTTGAGTCAAGCGATACAACTGATAACACTGATTCACTGAATTCACAAATAATAAAATGCAGGGAGCATTGCGACTTATAATTGGTTCCCTCCTTTGTAGTTGCGTCATTTCATGACAGAAATTACTCCTAACATGATAAAATTCCAAATTTCACCAGGAAAAACATGCATTATTGAAATATTTTGCGTGATAGTATTAATAACGACATAAGGGTCTTCTAGAATAATTTCAAATAAAACATACGATTTTCTTAAGTACTGTTGCCAGGGTAGAACAATGGAACAAGGCTATTGATCCATATAGTGTTGCCATATCTCTTTCAGCAGTGATCATTTTAGCCCCCCCTCCACCCTCACATGCACAAATCACCTCCTGCCATCAATTCCCTCAAGCGAGGCGGCCCTCGAGGAACATGAAATGACCAACTGGTACTTCAGTTTTTATTCAATTTGTGCTTTCGAGGTAGCCTCTGATTTTCTCTTCAGTCTCCTCAACTTGCCTGTTAGATCCAAACCTTACTAATTTATTTCAAGGACATGTTTTTGATCAAGTGCATCATAGCAGAAAGGGTCTTGTATAAGAATGTTAGAGGAAAAAAACTAAACAAAAACAACAACAACCATGACCACTGAATTTATATTTTGTGCTATGCAATAATGGTGAAAAACACCAACAAAAGACAAGTTGGGAAAATTGCCGTAAACAACCATTTTTAAATGCCAGATGTTTCAGATAGTGTGCCCTTGCTCACGTCAAATTTCTTAGGCTATAGCAATGAGGATGTTGTTTGGTCCTCACTTGGAAATGTCAATCTGTAGTTTCTCAAGACATTTTGGTTTGAAAATGCATACAAAGTCCTTCTTATGAAGAGGCTGAGAGGTCCAAATTTCAATTTAAAGATAAAGCACACTTTTTAACAAAAAAAAAACATTCATAGCACCTTGAAAATGTTGTTATTGTATTCTGTTTGTGAATACTTTGACTGGCAGTCCTGGGTAATGTCCAGTGCAGCCGATTGTCCGTCACTCATCGGTATTATCAGTCTGATTGTGTTTGCGACATAGGAGACAGGATCACTGCTCGGGAAAGACTATTGGCAGATGAACAATGTTCTTGACATATTTAATATTTTACACCAAAAAAATCAAACAAACAAAAACAGTTCCTATAAGAAATTTACGTAATGTTGCCCTGCATGTTGTCTGAATGAACTGATCAAATTACCACCTATAAACTGACAAAAAACATGAGTTCATCAAAATCAAAATTATAAAATTAATTTTCAACTATTTTGATCAATGGATAATCAAAACCTTGTTTAACTTTACATCCGATGGTCCAAATTTCCACTTCTTAATAAAACAATTCTCAGGCTTCAATATTTTCTATCAAACCAATCTCTTTAAAGCCTTAAACACTTGATTAAAAAATATCATCAAATCTTCTCACTAGCCACTTTTTTAGTTCAATTTGATTTTTTTCTAGCATTTGAAGTGTTACTTGGTGCTATAGTGGTTGAGTGGAAGCGCAAACCTACCCGAAAATAAGCAGGTGACTTTGTCCGTATTGTGAAAGAATCATTCATAAGCACTTTTGGGACAATTGTACCACCAGCACGATGTTTTCCCACTTCCAATTCACCCTGCATTTTTACCAGCAACTGTCTCCGGACAAAGCCAGCCGTGCACCTCTAACGTGTCCTCGAGTGGAAAAAGGCTTTGCCTCTTTAAATACAACAGGAAGACCCTTACCCCTCCCTAAGAAAAGAATGGGAGCCAGCTTGGTTTTTACCTCTGTCGGGAAAAACCTGTGCGGGACAACAAAAAGTGGCCTTTGAATATAGTTGTGAAAGAGGGCAGCTGTAGTCTGAATACCAGCATTTTCTTTTGTGTTTTAAATGAGCATTGTTTGTCACAAAGTGCAGGCCACCTTTTGCTGGGGGGGGGGGGGGGGGGGTTGGTATTTTACAATGACATTTTTCAATCGCACCCTACACTGTTGCTTGTACATTTGCGAAAAGATGCAAGTTGTAATTGATTGGTGTGAATAGCCACAAAAAACGTATTGTTGCAAGTCCGCTGCATGCTCTCAGAATTCAAATATCGAAATATAGACTAGAATATAAACTGTGAATGCTATTGGAGACAATGAATGAATATAACAGAAGGATGACTCAAGTTTGACGTGACAGACCAAATGTCTTGTTGTTCTTGTCTTTTTGGCTACAGTTAAAAAAAAGTCCTCTCGAGGTGAAAAGAAGTGTGGAATACGATTTTCTTTGCCATCCTGTCTTCACATTGTCCTTCTTTGTGTCCCTGAAAACATAATGAGGTTTTCAAGTGTAGTGCCACCTGGTATATTCATGTTCTTTTCTGTGCTTCAACCCCTCTTCATAACAGTGTTGACTGCTAAAGTATGGGTAAAAGGAGTGGTTTGTCTGTGCCTGTTTAAAACTGCACTTGGGAACCTTTTAGAACAATCCCAAGCCCCCATAAAAAATAAAAAAAAGATAGATGAGAGGAACAAAGACAGCTGATGCACCACTAATTGGAATGCTACAAACTCACAGAGAAATAATGGTAGATTTACTAAACAATTTAATCAATACACACTTTTTTTGTCCCATGAATTGCTTTGGTGCACACAACTTTTAGAACAGCTTATTCATTTTCTCTCAATTTTGCTGGTATCCATAATGAAACAAAAATGACACACCTTGAGACGTTAAGCCATGTTTTAAGATGTCTGTCTGCAAAATATACAAACTGTATATATGACCAACACAATTTTTTTTCTGTACACTTGGTAGACATATGGGCAGTGGCAATTATTGAAGGATTACGATTTAACAATCCAATCTAAGTCCAGAAAATGCTTATCCGTGCGAGAACTCTATGAAATGCCCACCAAGATGTCTGGTAAGATCAAATAGCGTCTTTTTTAGTCTTCTCCTTTGAACGTCCCAAAAGCTCCCTGTTGTAATTCATTGAACAAAGTTGTTTAGCCCGCAGAATCGGCCGGCACCCTTCCTCCATTGCTCTTTTTAATCAAGCTAATGGAGGCAACAGATATCATATTGATTTTCTTTTACCTTGTGATGGTTTTCACAATGACAAGCCTCCCAAACATAGCACTTTCCCTGTTTTTTTTTCTTTCTCCTTTGAGTTTTGCTTCCTGGCCGTCTGTCTAACTTGTGATGTATGAATAAGCAAGGCGGGGGGTAAAGGCAAACATTTATCATAGTTGCATTTTTCTGCTCAGCTGTCCCCCCTCCGTCACGGCTGATGCATGACCCCCAGAAGCTGAGCTCTTGACCTATGAAGAGAAGGCTTTCACTCTTTCCCTTCTATTCTGGAGAGTTGGACACAAGTCGGTGGAAAAGGTGGCAGGCCAATTCAAAATTGTTGTAACAAATCGTAAGGCACCCAGCCATGTGTCACAAGAAACAGACGGGTAATGACAATTCACTTACCCCCTACGTAAGAATCAATTTTCCCACAATGCACCTGTCACGGAGCTCTTGGTGAGCCAAACCCTTATCTTCCTGCTGTCTGACACCATAATTGCATGTTAACATTTTTCTGGATGCCAGAAAATTGTGCTAAAATCACGCGGCTTTTTTCCCTTCTTCTCTCCCTTCCAAATCTACTGACAAGATAAGAAGATAAAAGGTCATCCCTATTTGAATAATGCCGCAGATAGGAACGACGTTTTATTAAACGGAATGAAACCAAGCCAAATAAACCTTACTATGTACTCCAGCTCCTGGAAATCGGTTGTGTTTTTCGACAGATAATGTTATACCTTTTGGAAAAATGAAGAAATGATTTGAAGTTTGGAATTTTCAATGTTTTTGGAACCTATTTTGGACGGCAAGAAAAATGTGTGTGCACTTGTAAAGCATCTCCACAATTAAAACATGCAATTTATTTAGTTTATACATATATATTATATAGAGATGCCCTGAAATTAAAAAAAAAAACTGAATTAAGTCTGTCTGGCATTCTGTTATAACATTTCCCAATCAAAAGCCACAATTTTTCCAATATGCAATTGCGTCAGTTATTACCAACTAAGTCACCGGTTCTGTCCATTTCGATAAAAACGTCAACGATTCAATATCGGCTCCACGCTCTGCTTTGTAGACACAGGCAGCTTTAATTATGGACATGATCCAGTAGGTCTAAGTTACTACTCTCTCGGTGTTCCTTTCCCGAAAGAGCGATTCTTGGCCTCTATTATCATTTAACTGAGATCAAAGTGCAGGATTAGTACCATTTTTCCCCTTTAAGTGACATAAATGTTGACCTGGGAGAATCCTCGGCAACATTGCCAGAAATCATCATGCTAGTAATGTTCAATTAGGTGCACGATTTGTTCTCCTCCGCAAGACCAAATGACGGTGGGAGGTTAAGGCGAGACAGAGGGCATTACCATCACTTTGGTATCACCAGCCTAAAATGGAATGACCTGGCCATCAGATTATTGCAAAGAAACGCGTTTGGAGTCATAACTCATCCCAGTATGCCATGTTTCATCCCGGAAGAGCTTTTATCCTTTCCGATAGCCCTTCCCAAAGATTGGGACATTACCATAATATGAATACAGTGTCTGATGGGGGGAAAAAAAGACCTTTTCCAAATTAACATAATTGACTGACGTGCAATAAAACTCTTGCGTAATGGTTAATGGAAGGTTAATGTTCAAGTCAGGAGATAAGGTGTGGGGCTTAAAACACATTTATTGATTCTGTATCACAGCAGTTAATTTTCCACGTGATTAGCCATAAATGCTTTTCCGCACATTTCAGACTGTATTTCATCTTAGCGCTCAGTGTGCCGCCGTGTTTTTTGCCCTCTTTCGTCCACCATTGGGATCGTTACCAAAGCGATCGAGACAAAGAAAATCAAGTTGTCAGAAATCCCATTACATCACCATTGCGGCGCTGGGTTTGTTTGTAAAAAGAATTGAATTGAATTATGCAGTATATTCCATTTCATTCTAAGCCAATTGTTATAATAAGGGGGCAAATCTGTACAACTGGTAGATTCTTCTTTTAAAAATATGTCAATATTGAATTGAAATAAAGCACGTGGAATAACTTTTTCCATTTGTATTGGTTTTGCCAGACAGTTTCATCTTACTTTTTCAATTGTAGGCTGTTTTAATATTGACATAAAGAAGAAGGATAAAGAAAATCCAGTAAAAGCTTTAAAAAGAAAGAAAACATCAATTTTCAAAACATTATTCCTGGTTTTTGGAGAACTTGTTGAATATGTGAGGCGCAAAAAATAGTGAGTAAGTGGTAGCAACACATTGAGTTAAAATCAAATAACTGGAATGATTTCAGGGAAAAGTGATCTTTTGTGAATGAAAACATTATCTCAATTTGAAAGAGAATCCTTCATGAAATCTTGAAACCTATTCTCGCAAGAATGCAAACAATTTTAGAAATCTTTTAGGATGCTCATTTCTACTTGAGAAATGGTGGAGATGCGCACCATTCATTAACGATAAAGAGTCCGCGTCATGGAGAAGTCTTTTTTTTTTTGGAAACTAGCGCAAACATGGACAAAAAGCAGTGCCATCCTTTCAGGAAGATTAAAAGAAAGATAGATGCCTTATTATTGAGTGCTCCAATTTGCAATACGAAAAAAAGGTAGGTAGGTAAGTGTCTGCAAGAAGAGGTCTGGCTGGAGTCTCCAAATAACCTCTTGCCCTAACACAAAGCAGTGCTTTCAACCTCTTTCAGGAGTAACCTACAGTATACATACAGATGGCTTTTTTTCTGCATGCTAATTTGGTGGATGCACAAATCAAAGCGCTAAGACTTAAATGTCACATCTCCCTCACTGTTCTTTTCCCCAGAAGCAGAAAGAGTGACACCAGTGCTTATTAGAAAAAGAAGAGAGAAAATTATTGAGTAGAAAACACAAAGGTGGATTCTTTGCATTTTTTTTCTTACTAATGCATAAACGTCAAAAGGACAAATTCTACAAGATGCTGTCGGGCAGTCATTCTTTTTCTAAATGCCAAGAAAATGGCACATAAAGATGTTCAGTGGGATTTTGAGAGGCTGGATGTACATGCTATGGTTAAAAAGATGCGTTGCTATCAAGTGGCAGAGTTATTATTATTATTATTTTGTGTCACAATTACGACTCTAGTGAATTAATGCATTATGTTTAATACAAAATATACATATTTATACATGAGCCTGGATGGAGAAATAAATAAGACTATATAAAGCCACTTTCCATTCTGCTCATCCTCAAAGATCACAGGGGTGCTGGAGCCTATGTTCAATGTGTACGTATATATAAAAAGTGCAGTTTTTTTATGATTGATTGATTTGTCTTTGAACCTGAGCTCTGACCTCTCTCCACTGAACAATACAGTCAATCACATTTTGTGATGAGCTGTCTCCTGAAATCACTCCCATTGAAGCAAGTCTAGTCGAACTGGATATCACAGATTAGAAGTCAACAATCTGTCTGGGATGTGATGTGATGGCCAACTCAAATCAAAAATGCCAGACACTCACTCGCATGCATGCATGAGAACAGCTTCAGGTCAAAACATTGACGTTTGTCGCTCATGCACTGAATTAAAATCAAGTCCGGCTTATCCGTAAAATACTTGGATATGTCTTGGCGAAAATGGTAGTGATTCCAAATACAAAACACGCGTGAAGGCCCGTGATTCCCAGTTATGTTATTACAAGGCAATCCTCAGGAAGCATCTTCGGAGGACACATTTCACTGTAGTGCAACTACTGCAGTTACTATTACACATTACTTGCACGAGTGAATGAGATGAAATAATTGCAGCCTCCACATGACATTCATCACTTATTAGGAAGCCCAAGATGTCATGTTTGTCTCCAAATTATATATTTGAGCATTTCTGACTGGGGTAATTTATGTATTACTGTATACACTGAAATCTGATGAGGAGTCCTAAAAGCATTGCATATCTCTCTGTCTGCTCTCCCCTCCCCTTTAATTTGAATTCTTCTCCTTCGCAGTTTCCTGCATTTTCTGCTCAACGCCGCCATCAATTTTCTCCAAATTACAGTAATGGTTGGACGGAATTGGTCACATCATTGACAGACGGCTTTTAACTCTGAATCCAACAGCAAAAGGAAAAATGTCTGCAGTATTTTAATTCATACTTTACTAGTAGACCGTTTTCTGCACTCTTATGGGCAATTTGGGTGTATCTAGAAAATATTTGTTAACGCTCGGTGCTTTCCCGAACCGCACCAGATTTGACAGCTGATTTTAACAAAAATCCCACAGCTGGCACAGCTACTTTTTCATCAGTCATTCTGTATCGGTACTTCTACAACTGAGCTTTGTCTACTGAGTTGAATTGCATGGACTGAAGTACTGAAAATTTGACATTTAATGACCTTGATGCCAGACAATTGTATTGACCATGAAAATGCTATGTTTGACGGTTAGTTTACAAACAGATAAATAATTGTAAAAAGTTGATGGGCAAAGAAGGAGAGGTGCAAGCAGAGGAAAACTGGCTTGAACGCGACACACTACAAAAATTAATCTACAAAAACAAATTAAAACACGTAACATGTGATTCCGTATGTATATATGTGAGTAATTGCATGTTTGGACATGTTGGAGTCGGTCTGCAGCTGCATCTCTTGCAACCAATTAGCACTTAAGCCGGTTTTGGAGTCCGCCGCTCTGTCCCGATCGTCAATGCTTATCATTGAGCTTGCTGCATCAAGCCATTTAGATAATTAGACTTTATTTTGGCTAATATTTACCCAGGCCACATCCTGTATTTAATTGTTACCCTGCTTGTTCCTTGTGCACCTGCCTCAAACCTTTTTGTTTTGGAAACATCCTGAACCTAAATTCCTATTGTCAGAGTTGAAATATGGAAGATATTTGACCATAAATTTCATGGGAAAAAAATGGAGTGAGGCATTTTATGGCCTTTGCAAAGACAAGGCACCTTTGCAAGTTTTTCTTATGTCATAAGATGAGTCTTTTTTTATGCATTTTTCTCTTTTTCACACTATTTTCGAAATCTGTCTTTGGTCACACTCATTTTGCCTTTTGCATTGGTTTTTTCCAATTGGTTAATAACATTTTCAAATGATGACCATTTGAGTTAGTGAAACCACATAATTCAACAACAAATATCGCAATAAAACAATTAATTTTGAAATATTCTCTTTAAGACCGAATACTTAAAAGGTAGTATTTGTTCTAATCCTTAAGAAAAGAAACTCTCAGGGTGTACAATACATGCAAATGATTTGGTTATTATGGCATTTTTGTCTCCTGAATTTTGCTCCAATGATTTGAGAAAAAAAAGAACAAAAGAATAACCCCAATTTAATAGTCTACACTGTTTACAGTTTGGTCAAAACACTTGCCTCATGCTCTCATGTTTTATACTAGCCAAATAATTATTTCAGTAATTCCCAGATGAGGCAATGTTGTTGTCATTATCATCAATGTTTGTACCAGCATATTTCCAAAGGGCGACATGTAAAATCTGCTGATAATGACTGGTTCAAGCAATCTGGGATGCTTTTATGTAAATGCCTATCCCTAAAATGCGACCTGGAAACAAAGGCAACTTTGTGGTGGGTGCACAGTTAAATGCATTAGTGGATCAATTAAACACTAGCCTGCCTTAATAAACAGCCTCAGCTTGAGTTGCTATAGTAACTGGCTTGCAAATGCTCTGGAAATTTTCAAAAAACGGAATGCAAATTACATCTCTAGTTGGAGGCGCTTTGAATGAATTGTCACTAAAACCGTAGAAGTCATTTTAAAAAAAATGGACTGACAACAACTTTAGCCAGAAAATAAAACAACTAATCAGAGATATTATTTTACTCAATTTACATTAGTTCATGAGAATCAGCGTTAATTTATGATGATTGATTGTTGGACCATGTCTATGAGTTGCCTTTAAAAGTTTAAATGTATGAAAATGGTTACCCAAAATATTTAAGCATGCAAATGGAAATTTCTTAGATGCCTGATAATGAAGAAAATAATCTTAAAAAATATATATATATATATATATATATTTGCACCTAAAGTTCTGGAGTCTTCATTAGTAGGTCACCAAAACTCTGCATTTTACTCACTGGCTCACACTATTCTGGATCAATTACACAATGATACTGCTCAATCACAAATGACTGAATGGACATGCACCTCCCTACCTATAAAAACTCATCACGCCACAATCCTGCACCCGTGCAGTGTTGCAGGACTTGAACAAAGCAACGTAGTGTTCAAACCGGCTGACTGGAAGAGAGCGAGAGAGATAGAAAGAGAGCCCTATCGGGGCGGCTTATTTGGCTTGCCTACTCCAAATGTGCCGAAGGGCATAAGTATGCTAATTGTAATGATAAGTTCCCTGTAATTTTGTCCCTGAGGATGAGATAATTTTCTCAAACACTGCACCCTTCAGATAATTCTGCGGCTAGAGTGTCTCATCTCAGCCTAAGGACAAGGGTCGTTAAGTGTCGTAGTAGGAATCCGCCTGTACAGATACACCTAAGCCCTCCATCCCTTCTTCTCCCCCACCCCCCACGCCCCACCCCCCTCCAACCACTCTCCACCATTACTTCTCCCACGTAATTTACGCCATTTTATTTTTGGGGCCTTTATCAAGAAGAGATTCAACAGCGAAGCCTGTCCAAGTACAGCATATGACAACAACTTTTCCATCAACTTTTCAAGATACGATGCCATTGCCACTAAAAGGCCTTCACAACAAAGAGGAAGAAAAAAAATAGAGCAGATACTGTTGCTGCCGTGAGTGCAATCAATTCATAAAGAAAATCAATGGAGTTTTTTTTTTCCAGCGGGCAGGGAGTATTTATTGCTCACCTCAAGGCGGAGGAGTGGATTGCTGAGCATAGTGCTAGAGGCCCAAATGGATTTTCAACGACAACCCTAAAACCTTTTAAACCTCTGTTCTGCTGAACAGCAGTTAGAGGTTGCCATGCCAACTCCATCTAGAGGGACATTTCAGCTGCATCAGAGAAAAAGCATGCACAGATGACTCCAACCATTTGTCTGAAAAGATTCACCAAGCGCCCAGGCTTGTTAGAAAGCTGCAATCAGAAGAGGGAGATATGCTACCATGCAGCCTTCATTGTGTATCTCTCCGCGGTTCCGTGCACTCGTAAAAAGGAGAAGGTATAGTCACACAAATGCGACCCTTCCTTTCATATATGTTCTTCTGCCCCTTAAATCACACACACCTTTTTTGTTGGGTGTCTTGGGGGAGCAAAAAGCATCTGAGAATGTGAGAAGTTGCTTAAAAGTAGTTTGACTCGGTCTCACTTTGAGCTATGTAAAGTTTAAAAACACTCAAAGACATGCTATTTTTCAAAATGGTCAATAGCTTTCCCTTTTCTACATGACATGAGAATTTCATCTACTCAGGCCCTACTTGGCCCTGGGCGACTCTAATCTTGGTAGCCAGCCTATTCAAATCCACTTCCTCCTTTCAACGTTTTCTTCCAGTGTTGACGTTGGACATTTTTTCTAATCAAGCCTTTGTTCAAACTTTGGTCAGTTTTGAAATTGTCATCTGTGAGTTCCATAGATTTGCTTCACGTGTTTTTCAGCACATCATTAAGGGCCACTTGACAGCTAATAGACGTTCATTTGTCAACCTGATTAGATGCTATATTTGCATTGTGTAACAGCTTTAGATTCCTGAAGTATTTTTGGTTTCTTGGCTGGAATTTACAAGATCACTTCCTGGAATGGTGACACAGGAAGAGAAACTAGAACACAATTTGCGTGGAAACTGGCATGTTTTTAATTGTTGACATTTGAATTTGACCTGTCTTTGCAAGCCGCTTGGGATTAGTTTGGAGTTAGATTTGTCTTTTCTGGCATTGAAATTGGAAGGTAATTATTAGCAGGTGAGAGCAGGGGTGGAGCTTCGAGGGGCTCTGGCAGATCTTTGGGCTGCCCGATGCGAAGGCGTAAAAGGGGAGTGGTTGGGCGAAGACAGTCCAAAATAAACACTAGATGAGGCGCGGAGCTTTAATGGAGTATTTACGTGTTCAAAAAATGATGGAACACCGGTTGTCATAATTAGTTTGAAAAGGATTATACTTTGCATTGGTCATTTGACTAGAGAGTTCATTCAATTAGATGCTCACACTCACTGTAAGGCACCTTTCCTCGTGGAAAGAAAACTTTTTTGAGCGCCACTGTTATGGGCTTGCAATCTTGCAAGGGAGCTCATTAGCAACAGAAAGGAGAGAAACTTGAGTTCCAAGTTCCGGCATAGAAAATAAAAGCCAACTTTGGGTAAAAGAGGAAATTTGAGTCCCTAATCTGTTGGACTTTTTGTTGGCGATCAGGGATATGCCTCTGCTGGCACTTTAGCTCGGGCAGAATACAGTAAACACACACCGAGAGCGAGGCTAGGCCATTGAGTCTCCCTCATCCTTGGGCTTAACACGACACTTAAGTGCTACTACAACGGGAGAAAGAAAAGGCAAGACTGCACACATTACAAACTGCCTCTATTCTCTGTTCCCGGCTGAAATGTCAGCGCCATTCTTTCTGTGCAGAGGCAAGGGGTAGGGTGAAGGTGAGCCAGACAAAAGAACACCCAGTCAATGATTTCTTGCTTTCATTCTAAGCACTTTTATTCGGCTGGAGAAGTAATCATGGATCTAAACATTTATAGAATTGTAAAATTCTAGAAGCTGCGAGTTTTGTTTTTTTGCAACATAACCACAAGACAAGGTGCGTACGATAATAAAGAAGTCGATCCCGACAAACGAAACTAAAACGGTGAAGACAGCATGAGCAAAATTGATGTTCTAAATCAGATAAATGTGCATAATACACAAATAACAACAATAATATAATGGTTCAGCCATCACCTGTCTTACTTATCCATCATATTAGTCTGTGTGCAATTACGGTAATTGTCGATCGATAACCTGATAAGCCGCTCCGAGCAAAATGTTCTACCAAACTGTATTTGTTTGTGAATAGGCTCAATGGACTAGATCTAGAACTTACAAGTGTCCATGTTGTCCGCACGGATGTGTTACTTTCTGCAGGCTTCTCATACAACAATGGAGTATAAAAGGAGAGAGAACTTGTGAAAAGGGACTGCAGCCAGTCAATTCCAGACAATAGGCTCACAATGTCAAGACGGTGGAGCTTTTTTTCTGGCAACCCCTTAGGATGCTTGCACAAAAAAGTGAAACAAATCCTGTGGAGGCAACAAAGCTCCAATCTTTCTCAAGCAATCCAGCTTGAGCCCCTTCCGCTCTTCGATTGCAGCGCCACACTTTGTAATGGCTTATATTAATAACTATGTATACCAGGTTTGCCATTAGTAGCCAATCAGCTCATTGATTTATTCATAGTGCTGAGGAAAAGCTGCGGAACAGAATATTGTCTCTAACACTCAAAAATTGAACTTGGCATTACAAAGATTAACTTTAAATGTCATTTCCACATTGACTAATGCCACATCATATAAAATAAACGGACAACCCCCAAATAAATGCAAACAAACATGCTATATAATTGGAAAATGACATATTTGATATTTCATCACATGCAGGAATTAATGAATTTAAAAAGCTTTTGTGAAGCATTAAGCATAAAGACCAGATATACTTTTTATTGTGATTGCTTTTTGAACACTGTGCCGATGAGCAACAACAACATAAAAAAAATGATTAATAATAATAAATACAATAGCCGGGAGCCCACATATATTCAGAATTGTCAGGCACTCTCCTGATTGGGGCCGAGCTTTGTTTAATTAATTTCAGGCTTGATGGAATGACTGGGGCTTACGCCTGTGTCACCGGGCTGTCACATCCGCCCTTTAAGCCTCAAACTCATTGCCATAATGTGCTCGCAGGAAGACCCTGTCGAGAGTCTAAACAAGTGGGCCTTCGATCTTATCACGGCCACCACCTTCCAGATTTAGACCGAGGTAACAAGACACCAGCGCTGTGGAGACGAGTCGGGGGGAATATCTTTCTATTGTTATTGATTCATATGAAAAGCGGCGATTGAACTGCAAGTGCTCACAAACAAACAAAACAATTTAGCTGCAACTCATCTCTCAATTGTATCAACAAGAGTTATATTTCGATTCATTCATTATATGTTCCCATACAACCTATTCTCACAAGCCTCGTGGGGGTGCTGGAGCTTATCCCAGGCAGACAAACGACCATTCTTGTAACTGTTTGACAAAATCAAAACAAAAATGCCAGGTAAAAATGAAATGAAATCCATTCCAATATTCCATGGATTTCTATAAAGCAAAAAGTAAAAATAAATGAATAAATAAAAAAAAGTTTATTGGTAATGCAAAGACACTTCAACTGTAGGGTTAAAAAAATGAGTCTTACATGGAAGTTTTCAGGATCGTGAACTGAACCTGGTTAATAGTAAGTATTATAAGGCTTTTCCCTCCCACAATGACTCAGGTTCCTAGTTTAACCAGTTAAAAAATGTAGGTGGTTAATATGTAGAAAGAAAAGGCTAAAAATAGGCATTCCATTACATTTGGGAGCATTCAATTGAGGGCAAATAATTTCCGAGAGGGGCTAAAATAATGGTCTTAATGGACTTGTGTACACTTAAAATCTCAGACTAGAAAAGCTAAGACTAATGGATTGCTTCATATGATGCACATTGGGAAAGGGATTGAGAGAACATAAGCCCCTGAAGTACCTTGCAGACTCCCAAATAAATACATAATGTTCACTTCTCAATCTTACGAGATAAATCAGATTTTTGTCCTCCCTTCTGGGCAGCATTATTCAATCTATAGTTCATTACTGAGGTGGCAATGCCATTTTAACGTACTTGCAGAATTTGGATTTATTTCTCTGGTACTCCATGAGTGAAATACAATGTGCAGATTTACCTGATCGGTGAATGGACCATGGTATTTTTTCATTACTACTCTACATATTTAAAACTTTCATAGGATTTTAAGAAAACTGGATAAAACTTGGAAAATATTTTATTAATGTGTAACTCTTTCTTTCACAATTCAAAATTAGGGAGTACAAATTTGTTTTCAGTAAAAAAAAATCCCTTTTTACAACTACAATTTTCTTTTTTTGGCACATTTTGATGGATAGATATATCCACAGGTGAACATTCTGTCCAGGCTCCACCCCATCTCTCACCCAAAATAAAGCGGGATAGAGTGCCGCATCCGTATGACCCCAGGGACTATAAAACCAAATGGATGCATAAAACTAATTTAACATATCCTCCGTGATTGAAGCAAAAGAAAACTGATTAAAATTCTAATGGGAGTGGCGTAACACTAAAAGTCCAACCAATGGTCTTCATGCGGCAATTCCAGAAAGTACGTGGCATACTTACACAGACATTAATAACCGCTCCACTGAACACTGATAAAAATATCACGGAATCAGCAGGGCAGCTTTATTTTCTTGACTACAAAGACGTGACTATAATTGCCCTCCCACAGTTGTCAAGGATAATGTTATTATATGTGAATCGATATTGCGCTGTGGCTCAGCGGCAACAGAGAAGCACAAGAAAGCATTATCATAAGGAAAGCCCCTGGACAAATCTGATTAGCAGCCATTTGAGAGGGCTGTTCCCAGAAGGACCTGCTGTCACACTCACCCTGCTTAACCCCTTGACTTTTTGGGTTCAAGTCCAATTAACCTTCAGGATGAAGCGAGAGTGTCACCAGCAGTGCAGTCAATAGAAGCCCAATAGTAATCATTTCATTTTCTGGTTCATTAAACACATCCAAGACCCACCTCACTAATCTCAATCAAAGACGGCCATTTGTCATTGGAGACAACCGAGACAACAATCTAACCAGAGAGGCCTCGTCCCAGAGTCCCATCTGTGCCGTGGTCGCTCATCTGGCATCAAATCGTCACTGACAACAAGACTGCTAAATGCGCTGGTTTGGTTCAAACAAACGTACGCAACCTACGCCAATTATTGACCCGCGGGAACGTAACGTTTGTATCGGCTCAGCGGCGCGTATGTCACAAGGATTGAGCAGAATATAAATGTGTTAGGTTGGGGCGATTGAAAAAAAAATGGAATTATGTTGGCATCATTGTGGCACATTATTATCCTGTCGTATGTCAAATATTTTCATACTTCTCGCATTCTTATGTACTTGTTCTATTTTAACACATATAATTTAGCCCTGAGAATAAAATGTACATGATTTTCTGGTGGTTCACGCGTCATATCATTTTTCAATGAGAAGGAACTCCGCTGTTAATGATGTGGCTCTCAAATATTGGGAAAATATGGAGTTAAAATTGCAGTGCAGATCGATCCCAATAGAATAACACCTTTCATACCAGCACTAAAAATCAATTTCCCCCCCAAAATATAGATATCTCTGAACTGAAGCATTTCATTAACATGCATTTTGAGTTGAAAGTGAACTTTTAGTCTTAACTACAGTAAATCAACGATGTTTGGGCTATTGTTAAGTCCGCCTATGTCAGTGCGTAATGCATTAGCACACCAGCACACACTTCAGGAAGTCAATCACTTATTAATCAATGCCAAAACATAAATGGAGTTATGTGGGAAGTTGCACAAACAGCCAGGAAGTGCTTTGTGGCGTTTGTAAAGCCTCAAGGTGAAAATAAGCCATTAATGACGGTCCTACTGAGGCTAGACAGGAATCTTTGATGGAGTTTTTATGTTTCGCTGTATTTCCATCTGGAGTTATTCAATGAGTGTCTTTTGAAATTAACATAAAACAAATATGCAAATGCTACTTATTCTATGAATGGTGACAAATGGTTTACAGGGGTTTACTAATAGCAAAGACAAAAAAAAAGTCTGTCTGTCGTTAGACGCTGCTGGTAAGAGCTAAAGTACATATTTATACATTTAGTAAAATATAAATATATTACATTACATTGCACTCTGCTAATGTTAATTAAAATGGCATCAGAACTTTGCTCCAATGTGCAAACAAAAGCTACCAGTGCACATTTCTAAGTCCTCCCTCCACTGATATTGTCGCACTAAAGTGCGGACACAAGATTCCGTGTTTGGAAAATGGCAGGTGTGTCAAAAGTGAAGATAAGCGCCTCATATTTTATATGTGACTTGTCACAAAGAATCGTTGGGCACTTCTCAGCAACTCTCGAATATTAAAGTGTTATTTTTCACCAAAGGACATGTTAACCAAGCCCTATGTATTAAAAACAATAATAATGGAGACCCTTGGGTTAACAATAAGACAGTGAAAATAATGGTTTTTTGTAGTTTATGCAATAAGACTTTTACTGCAGCTACATCCATAAGTAATGGACAGATCAACAGTCTCACAGAGCGTTATGCAAATAGGGCGGCACGACCACCATCAGACTGCAAGGTCACAAAGTCAATAGAGAGGCTTCCTGGGTGTTAACAATGTTGTGCCGAGAAAGTGAGAGGAAGATGAAGCGGCTTTGTTGTGCCACATGGCTGCTAGGCTGAATATGGGCCATGAGAGAGTCGTTCACCCTGTTGTTCCAATGACATGCGCCCGCCTCCATTTGTGTACGCTTAGCAGCAACCCCCACTTGCTACTGACAGATGTATCTTTATTCAAGGATTTGTTCCACTTTTTCTGTTTGAACAGGATTAGGATTATTTAGACAGGATTAATGTTATTTTTTTATGGATAATGTCAAAGGGGGCGTGGGTGCAATGACGGCCTGTGTGAATTTTTCTTTGAGCTGTTTGTTTGACATTTTGTCTGCCAGCAGTGGCCATGTTTCTCTCTTGTTATGCATCTGGAGGAAATGAAGTTTTACACGCTTGTTTGCTCAAGTGGAGGATTTTTTTCGGGCGTGCGTTGAATTGGAAAAAGACACTTGTTGTGAATAAGACAAAAATCCCCTAGTTAAAATTATATTCTGACAATTTGTGTGTATGTATTCATCGCATAGTCTTATGTTCTACGCTATTTTACTAAATTGCCGGTTTGTGTTCAAAAGAAATAGGCTACTTCCCTGTGACATGCCTGAGCATTAAAAACCAGAACAGTAAGTGATCACCATTTGTTGGACTAACAATAGCTGCATTATTGACAGGTTGCATGTAAAACACTTACTTAAACAAGAAATGACTGACAATCCCTGCTAATGAAGCGCCACCAGTAATTTGGGCTCAAGACCTTCGTGTGTGTTCTACACGCGTACCATCAAACAGACGTTTCAGGCCATCCAAACATTCATCAATAATCAACAGCAGTCAGTTACCCCGCCGTGACTAAAAGCAAACGTATCTTTTTGTGACTGCTCATGTCGTAAAACGACAGTTGGGTTAAGAAAGGCCTTTGCAAGTTGCAAATAATTGCCCACAATTTTCATTTCCATCTGAATGGTGACATAAATTGAAAAAAAAACAAGCACTTTGTCTTGTAAAGTAAGCACATTGAGAAGAAGTAAATGAAAGGCAACAACCCAGCTGCTTTTAAAAAATATATATGTTTCAATATGGAATTGTATAATACTTTTTGAGACACTCTTTCCTTAGTTTAATGCAAAACTTTTTCAGACGAGCTCAAAGGAAAATGTAAAACCAAAATGCCAAAAATGTGTTGTGGCTTATGTTTTATGTCCTAAATGTACTTAGGCTGTAGCAAGTTGTTTTTGGTCTACTAGTGTATTGCGTTGCTAATAAAGATGATTCCAACAAAAATAAATGTGCCCTTTAAGTTTGTGAGTTTTAGCTTCACTGTCGCACATCTACTTATATTCGTCTAATTCTTTATATTTACTTAGAATTTTGTTGTGGCATTTTTCTTTCAATCTAAACACAAACATTGGTCATATATCGACATTGAAGGAACTACCCAAAAGAGTGTGTGTGGTGTCAGCTTTCCTTTGCTCACCAAGACGGCAGGGTATCTGTTTTAACAGGCCTTCAGTCGGCAAAGGGACAGCTCTTGTCCCCAAACTTCCTCTGCTCAGGGCTCCTTCCTTTTCCGTCATCACAGCTGTGGGGACTTGTGGTAGGGGGGTGAGGCCCGTTCCATTCTGTCTGGGAATATATAAACAGCTTTATCAGGTGCACAACCTGTGCTTGACAAGTGAACTATTGGCTGCTGAGAGACATTTACTCATAACGACTAAAATAGTAAGACTAGTAACACTGATACAGAAAAGAAAGTACTTCAAAAAGCCTGTTAAATTTGGGAAATAATTTATTCTTCTATTCCTGAGATGTCTAGAGTGGGAACCTAGTGTATTATTAGTTGAATTCCACCAATATGCAGCAGTGTATAAAAGTGAAGGTGAATAAATAGTTCCATCATCCACATTTTTTATGATAAGGCAGGTATAGTTCTTTGTTCAGTGTTGTCTTAGGAGCCCAAAGCTTGTTTATGCATTCATTGTGGAGGATAAATTATTTGCCAACAAAAAAAAACCCAAGTAAAAAAGAAAATCTGTGAAAATGTACTGGATGCTTCACTATATAGAAAACGGATTTGCACTGTGTCCAACTTGTGACCATTTTTGTAGGCAATCAGGATGCCATGCCTGCAAGGTATACTGCATCAATACAGGCAATTTATTTGGTTTCTTGAAACGTGCATTAGCAGTGGCTGAATGTGAGAGAGAACACACTTCACATAACCCCAAATTTAAAGAGTACAGACTTTGGTACCCATTTGTATTCTCAAATATGAACTTTTACGTGAAAGCTGACATAAAAGCCATTCATTTGTCAGTCGAAACATCACTCCCATGTGGTGGTCAGACAGTAAAAGCATTGTGTTGTAGTGATCCGTAATACCGTGAGTGGCCGGCGTTGACTTACGCAAGTTCAAGGACTTTATTGATAGGGTGGTCTTAATCAAAGTCTGTCGTCCCCAGCACTTCAGGTGATTAAATAAGTTGGACTGAGCTGACATCAATCTTTACCTTTTCAATTCCTGTTCAATCACACCACACCTAAACCAACTAAATACCTGCATTTCCATCCATCCATCGACTGTACTGCTTAGCCGACTAGGGACACAAAAGTGATGGAGATGGCACAAACTCTGTATCGCAAGGCCGCCACTGCCTCTATTTGAAGCCATGAATTCTGAACAGCCAATGGATGTGCTAACCACGAGCAGGCCATGCTGCCCCCAAAACATTCCTTTTGCTTCAAAAGGCGCTTTAACCACACCAATAACAATGATTTTTCAAATCTGTTATGCACCATCACCAGACCAAATATAATCAGCAATGTTGAAAAGGGAAAAAAAAGTATCAGAAGTGTTACAGATTATTTGGGAGCAGATGGCGGCCCAATGTGTAGACAAAGCATGTTTGGATCTGATCGAACACCAAAAGGTGAATACATCAGAAGCTTTTTTTTCTTCCCACAACAAGAGCATCAAACCTGCTTTGAAAGATGAGCAGAGATCAGCGATGACGAGATGAGATACACATGACATGAGTCATTGTTGGCTTTTCAACATAAAGCAACAACTTTAAGATTTGATTCGCTCTGAGATAGAATGGAGCACACGATCAAGGAGATAAAAGTTGCATGTGATGGCCTGCTTTGCAGTCACATGAAGGTTGCAAACCACCTGCAAAAGTTCAAGCGAAAGCTGCTAACTTTTTTTTCTACTGCCATACAGCTGAAATACACTAATGATTCTTCCTGTCTGTACCTCTATAAATGGTAACAAATGGTTACATATTTAACAGAATTCCAATATATATAAATAGATTTATTCCATCATGCAGAGAAAAACCTCAAACGATTTAAAATTAGATTAGAACGTAGATAGATCCATAGATTTTCATGATGTCGTTAATGGTTTCAGTGCCTGATAAAAATGCAGTGAATTAAAAAGCTAAAACAAAGAGTTGGTGTAAAATGAGATTCAGACAAAGACCTTCTCAGTTCACTTAATGGCATTATATGTTACACAGTGTAAACCACAAAAAGAGCAGATTGCTGACTTTCTGCTCTATTAATTGATTACTGTTCCAAAGCCAAAAATCCTCTTAATAGCTTTTATGAAGGCACAAAAGAATAGTTGGGTGGTAAAACTGGTTATATAGTTTCAATATTGATCTGCCTGGGTATTCTAAAATTACCTTTAAAGCTTGGAGGTTATATGTGGAAAACTAGATTGTCACACAATGTCATTATAGTTGCTATCCATACATACTGTGTGTGCATTTACTCTAAATAGCCACGATTGCATTTTCAGAAATTCCAATACCAGTCTTACACTGATCCCATTTTCTGGCTCTTGATATCAATTACAAGAGACGTCTGTGTGGTATCAAACTATTAATGGTAGTCTGGACCAATACTTTTTTCTTTCATTAGGGGGCTATTTTTTATTTTAAAACTAAATGACTGCATTGTCATACATCTGAAGTAATTGCCATCTAAGCTTGGTCAGATCCTGAGTTACCCATTTGACAGCATGCACCACTCACCAAAAGAAAAATAACTTAACTTGGAGGTTGTGCAATTTCCTACAACTTCTCCAACGAGGATGACACACTGCCACAAAGAAAGGAACATGATGGGTTTATAAGCACAAGAGTTAATGATTCACAGGTGTGGACACTCAGGTGATTGGATAGAGGCGCGGTTGACAAAGTGTACACCGAAAAACAGAGGAAGCCATCAAAATAAAACAGGATGTGAGCCAACATAAAACAGTGTCACACAATAGTCTCTATCTGTCTCATGATGGACTGGTGACAAAATCAAGGAGAAGTCAAAGTAGAAGAAAGTAATCTTACATATTTACATATATATGTTCATTAATATGCGCTCTATCTTATCAAATAAATGAACCAATCAATCAAGTCTGCCTTTGATAGACCAAAAATTGCATTAGATGGTCAGTTTACTGTAACTAGGACTATTTGATCACTCGAAATACAAAAAGTGGGAAATAAAAGGCAAGAAAATACAGAGAGAGACTTAAAGATATTTTTCCTTTCATCTGATAAGTGCAATAAAGTAAGTAAAGTATTTGCTTGTTTATTTGCAAAAAGGTGTTTCATTCAAATGAATCAACAAAATTTGCATTCATCAAGTGCCCAAAGCAAAGTAAAAATGGTGCTGGGGGTGCTGGAGCTTATCCCAGCCAAGTATGGGCATCTCTCATTGACCACCTGAATTGGTGGCCAGCCAATCACAGAGATATTAAATGTATAAGTAATGAAAACTGTGGGTTTTTTTTCAAGCTGACTTTTGCCACGTGTTTTTCTGCAGAAACTCAATTAACTCAAAGTGAGACATTTAGTTAATTGGCACCTTCTTGCATATTTTCCCATTACCGTTGAGAAATGGATGGAAAGTCACTGCACAGCATGTGCTTTTCATATAAAATATATGCCCACTCCACAGGTGTCTCATCTGTCCTTCCCTCAAGCATTATTATATCAAACATATACAAAGAGTGACACTCTTGTGCATATATTTGAAGTCCTACACTCTTGAGACTTTCAGTATTTTGCCATAAGAAGGATATTTTTACAGTATGTCATTAAAAAAAAGTTTTAGGTAGAAAACAAGATGAAAACAGCATCACAACACAAACAATGAAGCCCACATGCGGACAACTGTATGTGGCATATGCAAATGGTGAGAAAATTTCAATTCCGAATTTATGCCTAATAAAATCTGAATTCATTGACTTTTCCATTACGTTCGTCGTCATTCTGTAATATGTGAAAAATATTCAACTGTACATTAGCTTCCAGTGCAGAATTGTGTGTGTGAGAATCCTATCTGATGAGACATCAAAGAGTCTTTATGAGTTGCATTCAATGATTCTTTCTATCCATATTTCAATGCACTTTTGAGTGAATGTCTCCCTTTCTGCTTGATCCACAGCAGGTACTGTCACTGAAATAGCGAGCTACCAGCATCAAAATATCCACAAGCTGAGGCACAATGGCTAGTATGGCGCTTGAATACTTAAGAGGAGGGAGCAGAGATGGAGGTGGGAGGGTGGGGCGTACTTGAATATCTATTCAAAGCCATTTCTGACATATTCCATGGCCTTGAAGTCTGTACAGCACACGCAATGCTCTCTGGGCTTTGTTTACGGATCACGGCTTGTTTACTATGAAGCCCGGCACCAACCCTGAAGAGATGTGGGCCTAAGATGTTTTATCTCTTGTCAAGGCCTGCTTCAATTAAATTAATGGAATCCATTCAGCTCCCCTCTTTCCCGTTCCCTTTCAGGCCTGGCCGCTGAGGATAATACATTAAAAGATCTTAGAATCTTAAGATGGCACATCATGGTTTTAGCCTCAGTCAGCCTTTTTTCTTTCACATATTTGGTTATAGCAGAGTTTCTTCTTTAAAACAAACAGCTCGAGTTGTATTGCAACATTCTGGGGGTTAACATGTATATACTAAATATATTAAAAAACAAGAAAAAATAAATATATACATTTACATATATACATATATATATACATTTTTATATATTATATATACATACATATATGTACATATATACATTTATATATCACAAATGTGTCCTTGATCAATATCTATCTAAACTAATCATACATGAAGACATCAATTTGAATATATAATGAATAACTTTAGTCTCAAACCTTTACCATAATGAGAAAAAAAGGAAATCCATCCACATCATTAAAAAAATTATGACAACAAAAAGGTCATAATGCACCACATTTCTGATTTGTGAGTGTTTGTCAATACATGCAAAACATTTATTCTTAACACAAACGTAGGAGCGGAAGAGCAGTGAGGAAAAACGGGACAAAAGGCTAAAATTACTAATTGGTTTACTGATCAGTGGTACTTTGTTGGATTGATTTGCAATTAATTCTGGTTTGTGGTGTATAAAAGACAGAAGCTGGCGCCAACCTTGAAGCATGTGATACCTTATACCCACTTAGTGGGTGAAGGGGGAGAACATCAATAAGTTGTTGTGAGTCTAGCACAGGACTTGCACTGATACTGTCTTAATTTGTTGTTGCGGCATGGCAGATTGTCTGAAATCATACATTTTCCGTCCACCTGGAAGTGCAGGTGGGTCGTATTTAATTGATCCGCCTATTTCATTAGCGGGAGCTTCATATGCACAGAGGAATATATTATACTCCACTGGGATTTATAGTGCAGAGAGCAGGATTCCGGAAAAAAATATAACTATGTGTTCATCGATCATGTAGAAAAGTGGTAGTATATGTATATACATATATACATATATATGGAGGGGTTGGAGGGATATAGGCACATCGTAACAGGGTGTCAGATGCGAGTTGGATAAACGTGGCTGAAAAAAGAAATGTGTCGACCTCCAAGGACCAATTCACATGATGTAACAGCTGATTAGCGACACACTTCAAGATTGGGTTTGGAGGCTAATTATTAAGATCAGCGACTGGGGGACTTCTCAAGAAAACTCAAATACAGCTGGATTGAGATCATGTAAGAAAAAAACAAAACGTCAAGAACCATCACAATTATTCTTGGAAAGTCGGACATTAATTGAGCAAGATGTCAAAATGTCGGGAAGAGAAAATATGAAGAGTAAAAAGATGCACTTAGGTTTTAAAGAACACCAAAACAACAAGAATGAAAATGCATTGTTGCGGTATTGCACTAGACTCATGCTAGAAAACTAAGGAGAATCGAAGGCTTGTCAATACTACCATCAATGTTATATTTTCATCAAACTGTAAATGAAAGTTGAAAGCCTGCACTCCACTCAATTTCACTGTCCAAATAATTCTAGACATTTTATACGTGAAAGAAAATAGATAATCAGGAAGTGAGAGAAGAGGAGAGAAAGTGTTGACCACAGACGCTTCCTGAGTCCAGACTGTAGAGCCTTTTAGCACTACTTGTGTAGTGATCTTGTTACCAAACATGCCACCACAACGTCGCGGGAAACACTGCAGCCTCCCCAGAGATGGCGAGCGAGCAGCTACTCTGACTCCAGCATGGCTGGGAAAAAGATCCGTCTCGGACATCCCCGACCCGTGTCTGATCAACATCGCAGCATAGACTAGGTACTCTTCTAAAATGATTGGCATATTTTAATTTGGCTGTAAACAGATATGATTAGAACATGAAAATCAATGTGATATTGTCTCTGTTCATCATTTGCATGGGCAATTTCTATTATACATTTCATTACCCAATATATGTTGCTTATTGACTGACAATATTTTGCTCTTAATTGGCCATAAAACTATAGATTGTACACAAAAATGCAAATTTTTGATGCAATGTTAGTGTTTAGTCACTGTTGATAAAATCCAAAAAAATCCTCCTGTTGTTTTTTGGGTAAAAGTTGTCCTTTTAAGCATTAAATTTTCCACCGACATAGTTTTTTTTTTACAAAGAACCTCAATTTTCTGTTATTGGCCGCAATACACGTTGTTTCATACATAACTGTTAAGTCAAAGCAGTGACATTTAAACTCCATGGCTGACATGTCAATAGGTCAGAAGCTTGCTATCATTAGGATTATGGGCACATTTAATGTGCCTAACAATCACATCTGCAATTTAATGACCAGGCGCTTTCCTTTTACCACCTGACTTCACAGAACACCAAGGCTCATTGAAATGTGACATGTAGTGTAATTATTGTTTGCCCCTGAATTTTTACCCCAATCTTTTAACCAGCACTATACAAGGTATTTAAGTCTTGGTTAGCTGTTTGTGAAATGTAATGCTGTGTTTGATTTTATAAATATGTGCATCTCTTAGAGGCTAAGATGTATATGGAATCTAGTGCTGCCCCTAAATGTAATTTTAATGTAGATTTAGTTATTTTATTGTGTTTATTGATCTTTTTAGAATGTTGCCTTCATTTTATTCTATTTTATTTTCAGCGTGGCAGATGAAAATATGTTTGGATTTACCGACACTGGATGAATTAAGATTATATTTAAAAAAAAGTAAAATAAAAAGATGTGCAGTATTTTCTGGAATGATTTTACATCAGTCTGCATCCAACCCTGACAAACCTCTGTTGGCTGGTTGCTAGGAGCACAAAAGCCCTCATCATCATTTGGAGCACTATAGAATTGTGCCTTCTCCTATGATGACATATAATTACACTATAATTGGGAACTGTTAAAATGGATCTATGTATGTGTGTATCTGTGACATTACATGATATTTTGACATTTCACTCCAAAAAAAAATCCATTTTTTCAGATGATAAGATGATATGTTCATCAAAGCTAGAATGAAACAGCTTTATTTCAAGAAAAATACAAATAAAAAAAAGGACAGAGACATCCAATAGCACGCGCATGCTGGCATCAATACGTCTGATCCAAGGCTATTATTTTCTATTCTAGGCATCTGTTGGGAAAATTACATCATTTTGTGTCATTGCACCTTGTCCAATGGCATCTTGGATTGCTTTGAAGGAACGGGGGCTTTAGATGCAGGTAAATGAAAAAATTGCAATACTTTGAGGCAAATTAGATGAAGGGCTGTCTGCTGTGCTTGCAAAACAATGATCTGGATTCATTGCAAAGAGCAGATGGACCTCTTCACAAGATCAAAAACTTGTTTTGTAGTCTGTTATTGGGACATAATGTATCAATATTTCATCAGCAATTTTCAGCCACTAACTTGGAACACTGTTACTTAGTGGGACTTCTGTCATAAAATCAGCGCCTATTTTTGCGCAACATTCGCTCCTTGTGAGCTGTCATTTATTATGAATGGCTTTTCGCTAGTTAAAAGCCATTCATAATAAATGACAGCTCACAAGGAGCGAATGTTGCGCAAAAATAGGCGCTGATTTTATGACAGAAGTCCCACTAAGTAACATGCATAGAAAAAGAAAAACGCTATTGTAAATTATTATATTTTTGTTTGTGGACTTGGTTGAACTGAGAGTTTGTCTGTGTGAGACAGTGCACACACAATGTTCATTGTTGATAATGACTGGCCTGTGCTGTTAGTACTGTAGGAGTCAATTTATGTCATTACTATGCTGGTGTGTGACATTTACAATAAATCTGTGTGATGTGGCTCTTTGCGGTAACACAGTAAAAAATGTGGCTCCTTGCGGTAACACGGTAAAAAATGTGGCTCTTGGTCTCTGACTGGTTGGCCACCCCTGTACTAGACAATGGAGTTTGATTATGAGTATTTTTAACAAGGCTGAAATCACTAGATTACAAAAAAATCTTGGGTAACACGCTGTCCACTATAAATAGTGCTGAAGTATTTTCATGTATTAGACTGAATACGCATCCCAATACGCCTTTTTCATCTTCATACCCGCTGGCTATGAGTACACATCCTGTTCTCGAGAAATCATCTGCTTCTATTAACTACCCATCTAGTGGAAACCTGTATTCAGCCTGTCTGACTTCTCTTCTCTGCAGCTGTTCAATTGCTCTGTACTGCATCACCAGCAATTCTTTCAAATTTGGAGAATATATTAACTTTAGGAATCAGTGTGGTTGAGCAGCAACAGCCTTTTGATTATTGTTCACAATAAAGAGCACAGCGTGGGTTCCAAGCACAAGCCATGCGGAAGATCAATAATCATATTCATTCACTGGACAATTCACTCAGACAGTTTGACCTTGACGGCCATGTCATTCATTCATCTTTCACTCAAAATTTTCAATGAAAAATGACCTAAAAATACAAATCATATGCTTATTAATTTAAGGCTAAGTACCCAGTACAATAATTTCTACCAACAATAATTATAAACACAGGAAGAGAATGCCAAATTTGCCACCTTTTTGGCAATGGAACAGCCTTCTCAAAACACCTTCATTTCAACTAGTGGTGACTTAATGCAAAACAATACGGATATTTGACGCCTATTTTGGTTTGTTTTGCAATAAGCGTGAAACACTCAGTAGTTTGTAATTTATTAAACTGATTCTTGCATTCGACAGCCAAAACAATTAAATATTGTTTTTATAGAGGCGATGTATAAATCAGGATAGATTTCCAGTGTAGAACACACATTGTGAAGTACTGAAGGCCCTTTCAACTAAGTACTAGTAGCACTATAGTTGCATTATCTGAATGCAGGATGCAATGGCTTTTTTTTCATGTTCTTTTATCATCAGACTTTCCGCTTCAGCGAGCCACCTGCTCGCTGAAGTGTGGTCAGTCTTTTTAGAACAAGCTGGACTCACTTGTCGTAACAGTCTTTTAAATATATCGCTGGACACCTCTATCATGACCTCCTGGACTACTGACATCTGTATACAATAGCTAGTTTGTCCAATGAGATGTATTTTTGAGCAGGTGGTTTACAGATCTACTGGTACTTGTTGAATTATAAATAATCCTTTTTTTTCATTCAATTGTATGGTCTCTGTTGAAGGAGGACAGCTAAAAAATATCATTTAGTGTTTTCGTTATACAATCTGATAGGAAGGCCTCTCAATATTGGTCAAATGAGACACCCTAACTTAGACTAAATAAATAAATAAACCTCTGATTAGACAGAGTGGATTAAAAAACAACCCATAAAAAGATGCTACAGTCGATTGAGAAAGAGAAATCTTTCGAATAATGTAAAACAAATTTATTGGGATTACACATTATTTATTTTATTTATTTGTTGTTTATTTATTCATTAATTTATGCTGATAAATGTTCTGTACAAAGTACAATATGTTACTGTGCTGCATAGAATTTGCTGTAACATGACAGCCTAATTAGGAGCGCTGTGTATATACAGATTAGGAACTAACTAACATGCAAAAAGGCTAGTGTGCTACCGCCTCCTTCTGGCCTCTAGTCATGTTATATTTTTTTCCTCAATTGCTCTGTTATTCTATAAAAATATTATTAATATTTAGCTCACCAGAATTCATTTTCACTGTAATGATATGTCAACAAAATAGTGGTTGCAGTGATAATATTAGAAACAGTAAGAAGCATAACGTTGACTCCAAAGCAGCCTCAGAGGCACAAATTTCAGCATTGATGGAAAGCAGTGAAAGTAGCAGTACAAATTCTCTCTTGTTTAGCTTGACTAAGTCTCTCCTGAATGGTTTGATTTACTGAACTTTTCCCTAGCCTTTATTGATTTATTAATCACTCCATCAATGAACTAACAAACACTGACCTTTCTTTGGTCCCTCAGCAGCCGCTGCCCTAAACAGAGTGAATCGATCATTTAATGGAACATCAAGGCCTCCCAGATTATTTGTCAGCTTTTTGTCATGCATGCATGCATGCATATCCACTTAAATCAATATATTGACTTCACAGCCAAAGTGTGTAAACTAGTAGACAGTAGACCGCATTTCCTGATTAACATCTATCATCGCATTTACAAGCTATTTAGGCTTAAGGTATATAAAAGCAGATTTTCTAGGGAAGATCCGTGATCTGTCACTTTGTTGAATATTTTTACAAAAGTTACAATGCTGGGGATGTTCACTGAAAGTTCTTTTTTGTTGCATTATTTTGTTCCAGTGTTTTTCTCAAAGGTTGGCTGACACACACACGTACACATATATACAGTGACCATTAAAAAAGGAAACATTTAATTATGCCTTGGCAATGTAAAATTTAATGTTCGTTTGTTAAGACCTCAGCAATAATGATTCCAGTTATTGAATCCTGGTTACAGACCTTGTTCACTTGTCAATTTTTGGTATTTTATACAAAATGATATTAAAATTGCTCTGCCTTTTATCAATCATTTTATCGATTTTTTTCCAAGTTTGATCATAACTTCAGTCATTTTAATTTCATTCCATTCCTTAATATTGAGGGGATTTTGTTCTAAACATGTTGGAAACAGACCAGCTGGATCATAATAAGAACCATGATGGTTGCTGCAAGGGCTCAAAAGCTCCAGCATTGTCCACCCATCATTGCACATGTGAATAGAACTGAAAGCACAAGAAAAATAAGATGTATAAGCGCCACTGTGGAAAAAAATAAAACAGAACTCAGACACCCCCCCCCCCCCCGTTCTTAGCCTGTCACGCAGGCGTTATGGGCTGCCCTGTGTCATAGAATGCTGCTTTATTCAATAGATGTCAGTCACTGCTCCACTAATCGAGGAAGACATGGAACATAATGCACCAACTAGATTTCAGGCCGGCAGTAGTAATGGCTCGTAAATTCAAGAGCCCTGGAGCAAGAATCTGTCAAAACTCAGCAGTGTATTGTGGCTTCCAGTTTTTTCATCCACCCCCTCAACACGCGAGTGATGTTTGCGTATTTGTGTACTTGTCCCTCCCCTCCTGTGCCGCTGCCACTGCCACTCTCCACATCAGAGCTAAAAGCAGCCAGCCGTACTAAAAACTATTTTCTTTTTAATTAATCACGCCAGTCCTGTCAATACGATGGAGCGGCTTTGATCAGAGCTCGGCCATGCAGCTAAAGCGCCAATCGATAGGCACGGGGGTCCGAGGGAGCGCCAATATGTTCCATCGTGCACATAAGAATCCTAAAAGCTCTGGCTGTCCCAAATAAAATGCCTGTAGGGCACAGGCGGCCCAAAAAACAGGGGCCTTTTCCATGCTATGATGCTCCTTTGTTCGTGTTAGCTGGCTCTTGAGGGGTTGCGGGTGAGTGACCCGATGAGCCGGGCAGCGGTGTATCAAGCAAAAAAGGATGACCTCGCTTCAACCCCCCAAAAATACAGCACAACAATAGATAGGCAGAGATTTGTCTTTTGTGTGTGTGTGTGTGTTTGACATCAAGCGTGATAGTGAGATACTCCATTAGGGAACTTCTCATATCTCAACATGTTATTTTATGTCGTTGATATGGAACAATATTGGTTATCTCTCAGGACTTCTAATGGCTGCCAACTGCACATAAGAGGCCCACGCAGCGGATTTCTGACACTAAATAATCAAGTGTCTAAAGCACTACAATTGTAGGGTTTTGTCATTTATACGGGACAAGGTCAATCCCTTTTCTGAGCCCCCTTCAGCTTGTAGCCTTTGGCAATTGTGTGGCTTGTCTGACCTTTTTTAGGCCTCTCTGAAGCCAGGTCAGGCTTATACTGTGGCATGGCAATTATTTTGCTGTCACTGAACATTTTATTTTGTCACAATAAATGTCGTAATAAAATATCATCATTTTAATAAGGAGAGAAAGTTACCCTGTGCATCATCATATCATAATTTGTAATGAAGTAAAATGAAATGTCAATATATTCAATATTTATTCATCACAGGTTCAGAGTGCTTAATACTGTACATCTGAAGTTGTTTTTCATTAATCACATTTACTTAAACAAAAAAGTCATAATACGTGGCAGCTTTAAATGCAACACAGATGAGCTTTCTGTGATAATCAATTGATATTTCATGGTGTTATGGTTTTTATTTTTTTCGGTTAAATATCTCCTGACATGTTTTCAATCCAACTCCCACAACGTCAATCTTAAATGCTTTGTTGGTTAGGCCATGGGATGTCCTATTTGTGAAAAATGCTGCCATTAGTTAAAGCTAATGGAGCAGATAGATGTAGAATGGAAGAAAATGGATGGATGACTGGACATTTGTAATTCAAAAACCGAAATAGAACATAGATTGCCGCCCTTGACTCGTAGCAACTTTGGGGCAGAATTTCAATGAATACAACTATTTAAATGGCTTCTGTAGTACCATCAGGAATACAAGAACTGATCTCTAATTACCATTTACAAGTTCCTAGAATGTAGACTAAAGTAAACAGTGTGATAAAGGAGGATACACACATTTCAAATATAACAGATACTTCAAATACATGAAATGATATGTATTACTCTGTAATGGTTTGTGGTCTGTAACTCAATGAAGACATAAAATTATATTTGGAGTTGGCCATAATGCATTTTCTGTGAGGCGTGTTGACTTTAAGGTTGTGGATTTGAATGCATTAAATCCGGGATCAAACTGAGGAATCAACACGTTTGTTTGGTGTAGGGATTAGAAATTGGAATGCTTATAATAAGCAATTTAGTATTTAATAAATAATCAAATTCAAACAATCTATTGTCTCAGGAACATTGGAAAAGGGAACATCAAGGTGTTTACAAAGCAATGAAAAATAGCTTGTGTTGTATTATAGTATTAATAATTGTATGACTGTTTTGATAAAAATGAAAATAAAATGTTTTTCATTTTCATTGCAAATTGTCGTCGTTCTAAACGTTGACTTTCAGTCTTGGAAAATTTCTATGGTACTGCACTGCCCCCTGCTTTCGACTTTCTTTGGAATAGTATTAATGGAGTGTCAACTACGCCCATTCACTCAAATGGCCTATTCCACATCCCAAAAAGTGTTCACTTTTCAGATATATTGTTTTACCTGAGGTTGGCATCTGACATCACTTTTAGATGTCAACTCAGATGATGGACAGTGGAGGAGGTTGGAAGAGGGATTCTGTAGAAGCATTAGTTTGCTGATGTGGCTTCTGGTTCCACGTTGTGAGCTGTGGTTTCTTTAAAGATGTGACAGGTTCTGGTGATTGGCGTTGGGAATGCAACTTTTTTTGCATCTCCTCGGCTTTGTGAGCTAACATGATGCTCACTTTCCTTTGGTGGGCAAGAGCCTCATCCTTGTCATTGAGCTACACCAAGAAACATTGTTTTAATTTCAAATGAATAAGTGACCTGGTCAGAAAAAAAAGTATTTTTTCCTGAAGAAACACTAAATTATACATACAGTTAACTTTCCTCCTTAATAAAAACTACATTGGGCAAAGTTACATTCCTGATAAAGAAGTGGATATATGATTTAATATTATAGGAAATAGTAAAAAGGATGTTTCTCTGGTTATAAGCTGAAGCATAGATGATGTTGTCCTTTTTTGGCTTACAAACAAATTAGAATTGAAACCCTTAACTCTTTGCAATTTTTTTCCCCAAATCTGATGAATTTCAGCATAAAAAAAACACTAATAACACAATTTGAAATTGATACTAACCAGGTCAAGCAATTTATAAAGTGCATCGAGGAGATCATCAGGCATCTTGACTTCTATGTTTGAATGAAGTAATCCTCTTAACTTCTGGTTTATACTGATTAAATGACACCGATTAGAACCTGCAAGGAAAAGCACTTTGAGAACATCTGATGAATCATTTGATGACACATGCTTCTGAATTGTTTTTTGGTAGTTATTTTTTTCCAAGTATGACAAATGCTTTGACAGGACTACACAAACACCACCCGGAAATTACAAGAAAGTGTGTATGAATATATATAGTTCACAGTAGTTCCAATGCACTTGCCTTCAGGTTTGCAATGATTTGATTTTGGTACGTTGGCTTCTGCCAAAAGCATAAAGTGTTCACTGCGTTTTCTTAGCTGCTGCTCAAAGGCAACGCGAAAAGCATCTGCAACCATCAAAGCCTCTTTTCTTTTTGAGCGCTGAAACTCCAACTGTGACATTCAAACACACACATCACTTCATGATTGTGATACGTATTTCCAGGATTTTTCTCTTTTGCAATTTAAACTTTTTCTTGTACTTTTCAAGTTTATTCGATGAACACTAAAACGTAATGTCAGCAAAACTGATGTGTCAAAAGGTGTAATTTACCTCCTCTTGCAGATGCATAACTTCATTTTTGATAGCAGCAGCCATCTGGTTACATGCACATGCTTCTTGAAAACCATTACACTTGCAAGTATTAAAAGCTATACACTGCAAAAAATATGATATGAATAACACATTAAGTAGTATTCATATATTTCTGTACATGTGTTTGCGTGTTGTTTCCTTACCTCTGGGACACTTGTATCTCTCTCCGGACTTTGTTGAGAATCCTTTTTTTCATGAATCCTCTCCACACATTGTTGGTTTAACACTAAACACACACCATTGCATACAATCACACACTATTAAACCTAATTATTTTTGGAAACTGCTTAAAAGTATGTCCTAAAAGAATGACCTGAATTTCCTATAGGGAGGTACTGTGGTTCTTTTCGTCTGTCTTTTAGTCTCTGTGCATGAGTCTTCTTTTCAGTAATGACTCTAACTCGAACCACAATGACAGTTAAATCAGGAGATTGTACAGTAATTACTGTATAGCATGGAGAGGCATTAATCTGACCTGTTGTATTTCTGCTCCCATAACTGTTCAGATGTCTTCATCTTGAGTTGGTTGAAACTGAGCTCCCACTGCAAGCTATTCACTTCCTTGGGAAGAAATTGCATATATATATATCCATTAAAACGTATGTGCCTCACTTAAATGAAAGCAATAAAAGTTATCTCAAGGTCTACAAGACAAATAAAGCCAACCCTTGTTTGAGTTGCATTATAGAAAAGAGAAAGAACCTTCTCCAAAGCTTTGGCCTTCTCTTCACTTTTCTGCAGGAGGCTTTTCGTGTGACTCGTAGCTTTTTCGAGGATGGCCTGAATAGAAAAACAAAGTGTCTTTGGTATAAAGTTTAGTGGTGTCAAGAGTCTTCACATTTGCCTAACCTGCAGTTTAAAGTTGAAAAAGACAAAGATTATCAATTTGTGAGGTGTAGTACCTTTCCCTGTAGGATCTTTAAAGCTTCGAATTTGCCTTCTAAGTAACGATGGGCAACTTCCAACTCACATCTTAACATATCAATGACCTGTTAAATACATGGGGTCACTAATCACAAAATATATGTGAATTTCTCAGTGATGTTTGTTTCTCACCTCAACAGATTCCAGTATTTTGTCTCTTAAATCCTCTTTGGACATGTCAGCAAAGGAGCCAGCTAGATGATTAAAAAGTACTATCTTGTATTAAAAATTTTGCATCATGCCATTCTCTCACATAAAGCAACAAAATCAACACATATATACATGAATATCTAGAGAGAAATAGATGTATCAAAATACAACAACTATGGAAAATATTCACTCCTATTATATGTTCCTTCTGGGTTTTTTAAATCCTCATATATTAAAGTGGTGTAAATTGTAGCTATAATTACGATTACCCATGAGTGATGTCTTCCAACTGGAACTTCTTTCCCAGCCTTCAGTCATCATTCTTGGTATGCAAGCTGCTTCCCTTGTTTGACTTTGTCTGTACAAATCTGTATCGGGTAAAATGAGCCCTTGAGGTCCAGAAGAGCTTTGCCTCTTTTTCCTAATAGAATTGGATGTTGTTCTGACTATCATGCCATCACCCAAGTCTCCAGCTGCCAGGTCATCATCAAGGCTGTTGGCCTTGTGGACCTCTTGCATCAGCATCAGGTCAGAATCTGAATTACGGGCAAAATAAATTAAAATGTAAACTCTGGTTGATTACATCACAAAGTTTTTTTTTTTAAATCAATCTAACTAATCCTCTGCCTTCCCGATGATACAAAAACGTACATGCAGACCTTCCCAAACTATTAGTTCAGGTAGCCCTTGACAACATGTTAAGATTCAATACATTTTATGATATAAATTTAACTTACCTGTAATGTTGAATAAAAAAAAATGTATAAAAGACTCCACTGCGTATTATTGAGCCTCAATATCAAAAGATAACAATTCCTGTTGTCAAAAAAAAGTAGAGTTGGAGGCCCCCCACTTCAACGGACACAAAGTCTCACCACAAGCATCGCTTCCCCACTCGACAACTTCACTTTCAACATGGCCGTGACAACTCTGGGCAAATAGTGAACTACAGTATCTACGGCAAATGTTTGACTAAAAGTTTAGATCATTGTTGGGCAGAGGGAATATTTGAATGTTTATTTAAAAGTTCCAGCTTGATGAGCAAATATTGAAATAAGGGGTGTGTGTGGTGTGTTACGAGGAGATAGAGAGACAAAGAAAGAAGAAAAAACGGGTACATTACAGCAGAGATCACTCTCACACTTGTCAAAACCTTGTTTTCACATATGTTTTTATTCCAATATACATATAACTTAAGCAAAAATGCTTGTTCAACAGCTTACGACACGCTAAATGAAAGCCGTCGCTACAGTAGTATTATGATGAAACATGAAAAACATGACTTTACCTGAACTTGTAACATACTGAGAACATTTCAACTGGCTGTATGAAAAAAGGCAAGTCTCTTTAATACTCTAATGTGCAAATGGGGAATCCTTGTAACTGAGTCCAATTATGAAATAACATGAACTGCAATCAGGTGTGTCGGAATAATAGCCTTCAATTCTTTGAACAGTTGAAAAAAAAATTCACATTACGACCAGTGTGGATTTGTATTATTTGCGTTAGCCACTATCGTATTCTTCAATCAAGATGTCCTCCTCCAATTCCTCAACACCAGTTGTTGGCTGGTTTGTTTGACTGGATGTTTGACTTTCCTCTTCTAGTACATTCTTTATATCAACCTCACAATCAATTTTCAGCTGGGCTTCTTGGTCTGTCAAGGGCTCCAGTTTTAACCTAAAATTACACGATAAAGTGATTTTTTTTTTAAAGTAACAAAATGCATTTTACATTCTTTCGGATCCTTTTTTTGATCATTATTAATTTTATTTTATTTTTGTTTACTATGTGGGCCAACTCAGCTGCAAGAAGAAAATTGGCAATCCCTCAAAAAGCATAATGAATACATGAAAGTGATTATTTGGATACAACAGGACTACCAGAATGGAAACTGTACCTTACAGGGATCCTCTTCAATGACATGTGACCCACATCTTGGATGAATGTTATCTCAGCTGAAGAAAAAAAAAAAAGAAAAAAGGTAAATGACTCGATATGTCGCTTGCACATTGAAAAGTAAGCAAAAATGTAAGAACAATTATAGACAATCCCTCAAAGAAACAGTCAAGATTAGTTAACTCAATTCTTGACTTTATTGTGATAAACATACAATCCATTTTAAAAGTTCAAAAGGGTTGAACATCTATATATACTATTTCCTGTGTGAGTATTGATTTGCAACATGGCAGAAAAATTCTGGAGTCTGAAGCACAGGAAATAAAACAACAAAAATAGTTTTTTTCCAGTGCTATACATCAAAATAGATCATTTCTAGATGTAAAATAAGTAACTGCTTTTGTTACCTTGGTTCCTAAAGGGGTTGGCCAGTTTGGCAAGATACGGCAGCAACTCAGTCTGAAGGCTGAATCCATTCAAGCAGAAGCGGCGAAAGAGGCACCGAGCAGCCAGGCAGTTTTCCCGATGCTAACAAGAATAGCGAGAGTCTAATTAGGATGGATTGTTAGAGGAAAGTGTATTTTGACAAGCAGCCATGGGAGGGAAAAAGGCCACTTGTAATGAAATGATCAATAAATTTGCCATGTAACATTTTCATAATGGAAAAAAAAGCATATGATCACAAATATCCCACCTTCTTGCTGACCATAAACCAGTTAGGTTTGTGAAGTGGTCTGAAACCAACAGCTACTTGTTGAGTGTTGGCATAAAGAAGCCCTCTGGTGGCCACAGAGGATGCATATTGGCCCATGGTTTTGCTACTCTGAAGACAAATCAAAAGCAACAATAAAGCTTAGAAGAGTTTACTTCATTCTTTTCATTACATGTGTAAACTGGCTGTTTAAGATTGTTTTTTTAAAATTTAATTTGTATTAAACTTTAAATTTATTATTGTCATTTTTTTTAAATCTATGCACAGACTAACCACCCAGTTAGAAGTGAAGATATCAGCGTCAGACATATACTCGCTGGCTTTATCGATATCATCCATCTCTGAGAAGAAATCCAGGTAATTCTGGTGAAGGAACAGATTGAAGAACTCTCCAGACACGTACGAATGTTCGATAACCCACTGTGGCACATGAGAAAGAAGAGATGACTTCAGTGTTCATAAAGAGCTTCCTTATGGCATATTCCTGTATATTTCAAACAGTGTGTACCTCAGGGTCCACCTGTAAGGCTTCTCTGTGATGTTGAGAAAGGTGTGATGGTAGCCCAGGTCCACTTTCACCTGTTTTAATATCTTCAGGACTGCCTCCTAAATTTAAACAACATGAATGATTTCCCAATTACAGATGTTAAATCCAATGGACATTGTGCTAAACATAAGTAAAATGAGAAAACAGGGATTTCAAAATATTTAATCTTCATTAGCAATGATACTACTTTATTTGTATTACCATTAACTGTGTCTTGCAACATAGAGAATTTCTTATTTGTGTTGGGCATAATGTCATAACGAAGGCTGAAATAGAATCAGTAAGACTCACTTTTACAATGGAGTATTTTTCCCAATGCTCTGAACAGGAACAGACAAGTATCCTTCATTCCCATGGTTTGCTCTTCTTCTTTGCCCTTTGTTGACTTTGATTTTTTCCGTGATGTTGCTTTGCAAGCAGCCTTAACCTGTAATTTCAAACTATCATTCCCTCTCAACCTTTCCCTTTCCTTTGAATCGTCTGAAAAAAAAAAATCAAACAGTGCTATGACGTGAATCAGTAAGAATGAAACATTGGCTTTACCGGTTACAGTATTTGTATTTATCAATAACAGACCTGGAACAGAGGCAAATTGCAGATTATTGACAGCACTGCGAATGTCTCCTGCACTTCCAGAACACACCATCTCCAATATAGTAGGATTTGGGACAATGGCCCTTCCAGCACTCTGCGTAAAGTTAAACAGTTGTCAGAAAATATATGAAAACAAAGTAGATTCAAATCAGCACCAGTGGTGGGTCACCTTTTCATTTTCATGGGTTAGAATACGAGTCAGAACCTTCATCATAGTAGTTGGAGCCACTGGATTAAAACTGGAAACAGAATGGCAAGAATAAAAAATATTCAATACTTCATTCCTGATAGTCTTCAAGATGTATTTAAACTTACCTGATGGTAGTGATATCCAGTTCCTCCAGGATTTCCTTGGGAAAAAGCAATCTTGAGCTGCTGTCTCCATTTACGCTATTGGACACAATGAACACTAGTGGGCAGCGACTGGTCTTCCCAAAAATCCTGAAACAAACGTCAAAACATGATGATGACCCAAACATATACTACGTATATTTAGCACACAGAAAAAATCTTACTTGAATCAGTTATCTCAATTAAATCTAAATTGGGCGATCAATGTTTCCAATGACAATGTGGTCCTCGAACCAGTGATCTTGTTTGTTATTTTTCTAAATGGAAATTTAAGTTTCTGACTCACCTAAGAATATCATGCAGCTCACTAGGCTTCCGGTAAAACTGGTTTGGGAATTCCTGATGAAAAATACAAATCAACGCTGATCCATGGCACTGCTAGTAGTTATACAGTATGTATTGTACAATTGGTGAGAGATGGTTTAACAATATAAGTCATCAAGGGCAAAATTATAAAACAGGAAAATCAGGATCATTTCTGCACCCACCTCAACCAATATTAGCTTCATTCCTGTCTGTGTTTTATCACCCACCATCTTTAGGCAGTTGTACTTGTTGGCTCTCAGAAGAAATTCCTGAAATTGGACTGATTGTGAGGTAGTATTTTCACCAGTTGTTCTCCTGTCTAACACAAAACACACACAGAGAAGCAAATAAGGAAGGGTATTGATTGATAAGCTTTTATCAGAATTTATTTGACACAAAAAAAACAAAGCTCATCTTAAATACAAAATAAGACAAATATGAGAATACTTTTGCCAGTATATTTTGGCTAAATCTCAGACAAGCAATTGTAAAATAACGACCTCACGTCTAATATACTCACCATAATCAGTGTTGGTGTACGTGTATAGGTAAGGTGGGTTGGTCCACTCCTGAATTCTAAGACCCAGCTCCCGGGATAAAACCTGTACTGTAGCAGTCTTTCCGCACCCAGAAGGGCCTGTTAACAGAAGTAGTCCTCCCTATGAAGAACAGAAGAATACAAGTACATAAAATAGAGACATCCTTTACAGCATCCCTTAGGTAGTCATTCAAAATATGAAAAACTTTTAACTTAAAGATTCATGTCATGACGATGCTTAGGAACTGAAACAACATGAAAAAAAATAATAATAATAATACAAATTTAAAAAGTTAATTCTCATTTATTGGCTTGTGAATGTACTCCTAATACATGTTTATATAATTAGGCTCATGTAATAAAGGATGGTACCTCACTCGGAACTTGAGAATGAAAATTTCCAGCCATACCTGTGATGCATCTGTATGAAGTCTCAGCCAATTCTCTACTTCTTCTATCTTCTTCTTGTGAACCGCTAAATCAACCTGCACAAAAAACTCAAGATTAAACTTGAACTCATTGGCTGCCATTGACAGTAAAAGATGCCCATTACATCTGGGAGGAATGGCAGTGAATTATCCTGTTTCAGTGCTTTCAATGGAAACAGACATTAGCAGGGAACATTTGAAAATGCGGAGAAAAGGTAAAGACCATAAGAAAATGTTAGATTAGGAGGAAAAAAATGAGAGGTGAAGAATATGCAAGGTCGGCTGAAAACACTGACCTTTGCACATGGCATGTGTCTGTCCACCCAAGGTTCATCCTGTTCCCCGAGGCTGAAGTGCTTTTGTGGGTAGTTGGCACAAGGGTCGACACTGCCAGTTTGCCCTTTCTTCTTCCGTTGTCTCACCGATTCATTTTGAGACCCCGAAATTTTACTCCTTTTCTTTCTAGAGGCATTTAAGTGCTCTCTCTTAAAATCGCTGAAAGATGGATCTACCCAACATTTCGTCTGCGGAAAAGATCACATTGCAATTCACTTTTTATTGCAACACTTGAAAAGGTTTGACACGTTCAGAAGATGTATTGGTAACAAAAGCAACACACATTAGCTACATAAACTACCAGGAATTGATGACTTTTTCAACTCACACTGCTTGAAGCAACGTTATCTTCCAGGGACGTCTTTTTCATATTCAGTTTATAACACTCCACATTGAGTCTACCGAGTCCTGCATAACAGAAAAAAAGTATATGATGGTTGAGCATGGACATTTAAAAAATACTAATTCATGTATTTACCTAGGCTCTTTTATACACAGCAAGGTAGTGAAGTGGAATGGACTACTAACTTGACATCGGGACGCTGTGAGCTAATAACCTATTTCTCTGGTTAAACATAAATACAAAATAAACGTGCCAAATTGAACTACTTTTGATCACATCGCATGCATTTGCAAAATAAACAGTCACAAAGAAAATTAAGCATATTAACTTATCGTGCCTTCGTTTAATGCGGCGGACGCAGAATGTCGTAAATTGCATGATGTTTAACGTAAAGTGTGTTGATACGACACTTTACGGCAGTGTGTCTATGTGCGAATCGTAGAGGTAAATAAATCCGAGACAAAACCATAATAATGCTACTTATTTGTGACTTCTCTTTAGTTGATTTTTCTTTTTAATAGTCAACATAAATATTTAAGAAAATAACCAAATGACGGTAGCATGTATTATGTTCTATTTTTCAGATTGCTGTAAAAAAATACACGTGTTGGGTCGTCGTAAGCCATGAAATCGAGAAGACAACCAAACATCCTCTTAACAGGTATTGAAAGACTTTCCTTAGTGTGATTTAGTTTGTATCGGATTTAAGAATATTTAAAGAGAAATACTGCAACAGTAGTTACGTAATCACCCACGTGCAAATGTGTGGTTATTTTGTCAGTTGGTGGGATTTATTATACTTAAAACACCAATTTAGCCGGCAAATTTATGTTGAAAAAAAAATAACAACACATAACCTCACAGTTTGATTTTATTCCTCTTTCATGTTTGCAAGCATTACTGCATCCTGTCAATAGTTTAACTATACTAAAACTTGTTCCAAGAAAACTTAGTAGAATCCAATGTAAAACATCCCAGAAAATGGGGAATTTTGTCTTTCTCTAAAATTGTTTGGGCCTTTTAAAAATACTATCCTTTCTGTACAACAGGAACTCCTGGTGTTGGAAAAACAACTCTTGGGAAGGAGTTGGCTCAGCGGACTGGGCTCACCTACGTTAACATAGGAGATCTAGCACAGGAAGGTAAAAAAGATTCCACGGATAGGCCATATCAGTGAATTATGCCTCCATTGACAAGATGCATTACTTCTCCCCAGGAGATCTTTACGACGGGTATGATGAAGTGTACCAGTGCCCCATTTTGGATGAAGACAGAGTATGTTATCCTTCAATTATTTTCCAACTTACACCAGCTCAACAAAACATTTTTTAATGAATGATACATACCCTCCACTCTTATGAGATTTAGATTGAGATCATCCTCGAATATCTTGACATATATCTTGGTATCAGCAGTATGTCTAAAATAATTTTTTAAATGTTCCAATTATGTGGGCCTACAGGTTATAGATGAGTTAGAAGAGAAGATGTCACAGGGAGGTGTTATTGTTGACTACCATGGCTGTGACCTCTTCCCTGAACGATGGTTTCAAATTGTCTTTGTTCTCCGAACAGACAATACACAGCTCTACGCGCGACTAGAAAACAGGTACTCTTTACTTGTCTCTCTTGGAAGATTCACTGTCACATCTAACTGTCTGATCATTGAATTACTTGACAGGGGCTATACAGGAAAGAAGCTGCAGGACAATCTGCAATGTGAAATATTTCAGACCATCTATGAGGAGGCAATGGAGGCCTACAAGGAGGAGCTTGTTCACCAGCTGCCAAGCAACAGTCCCGAGGACATGGAGAACAACTTGGAACAGATAGCACAGTGGACTGAGAAGTGGATTAAAGACCACAATTAGACTGGCGACTGGCTAGCAGATAAAATATTGTATGTTTGAGGGAGGGGGGTCATTTGTCCCCATTTCATAAATACTATAATCATGAATGTTGTTCATTATGTATTTAAAAAAATATACATATTCATCATTTGTGGGGCAAAAACATTGGAAAACAGCAGACAGAGCTCAGCAGCGAAACAACAACAAAACAAAACAAATGATGGAGAAATCATGGCCACAATTGCAAAAGGCCAAAGGGCACATTTTTATTCCAATAAATAAGCTTCTTTAAGTGAAGCACACAATTATTGAGCTAGCTAGACAGGTATGGTTTTGGATTTGTGATCCAACCACTTGAAAGGAAATTTTTAACATTAAACTGTTTTGTACAGATAAAAATCCTGTGTTGTTGTTTTTAGGTTTCACAATTTTCTGTTAAAACCACCACTGTTTAATTTTAAGGCCGATTTTATGATCAAGAAAAAAACCTTAGATTCATCTGCTCTAAAATGCAAAGAATATGTCATTCAAATTGCCAATCCAAAAATAACCTGTTACTAATTTATGGCACTCGAAAGCATCCATCAAGACATCAAGAAGAAGAATGTGAACATGAAGTGTCGTCGGTCGAGACCTTCCCCATCTATCAACAGTTGACGGAGGATTAGCAGGTGACTTTGAAGGTGTGGCTTAAACCTGCGCACCCGGATGCTATGGATTTAAAAACTCCATGGATAAATAAATTTTTCTATAGCGAGGCTCCACGTTTAAGGACGAAATGACAGGCTAATAAATGCTTCAAGTGTGGTTTCTGAAAGTTCTATAAATATATTAGTTCTAATTAAAGTGATTTCATAAATTAGGACACCTATTTAAAAACTTTCCAACGCCCCTAAATAACCCTTTTTGGCAATTTCACTCCTCAGTTCTTACCACACATGTACTGTAAATATAGAGAACGTAAGTACGATTATTTGATTGCTTTTAAGACATAAACGAATTGATTTTGATGGGCATGTGCCCTTACCAAGATGGCCGCCGCGCAGGCACGTCCCTTATCCGCGAATACAGGACATTGACGATGTTCGTGTGGCAACCTATGGCTTCGCACTTCATACACATGAGACGTTCTCCTAGTTACAAGCTACATGCTCTCGCCGTTTGAGTTACATGGACCACCGAATTCAATACAATGGCTAAATGTAAGTTTTTGAAATTATCCATATAATTATTCATAGCGCGACGTAACGTGTGAGTCGTGTCTTTCACACTGAACGGGGTGTACTAGTATAGCATTTATTTACAGCGACATTGAACGGGAGGCATACATTGAAAGACTGAAATGTAGCAAGCTAATTAAAGTAATTAAGGGATGTTAAATGAAATTTGAGTAATTCTCGATGAAAACGGTAATTGTGTTTTGTTGTGTGAATTGATTTTGCCACGATTTTCTTGGCACCGTCTGTTTCCCCATGACGTCACGTATCCCGGACACAGCCAAGGGCCTCCTTACTGGAGTTCTCATTTATTTGTTCAGGTGCTTTTGCGTACATACATGTACATACATACATGTACACATATGTAAACATTGATTTATGTAGTAGTTTGAGTAACAGTGTTTCCAAACCCAACTTGAAAACTTCTGTAAACTTTGTCCATCATTGTGTCTTCCACAGTAACACGTAACAATGCCTCAGCCCAGAATTATGCTGGTGGTGACCGGGGATGATTTTGGTTACTGTCCCAAAAGGAATCAAGGAATTGTTGACTGCTTTAAAGCTGGAGGTATTTCCTCAGTGTCACTGCTAGTTAATGCATCTGCTGCCAAGGATGCAGCAGATTTGGCTAAAAGGTAATGTGGCAGATCTTGAGAATTTTGACTCACTTGACTTTAATGATATACAGAAATGTTACAATTACTATTCAACAGTTGATGCACGTAATTGGCCCTAAGACTTTGGAACAATACACTTGTCTTATCAGGCACAGCATTCCAATTGGGCTCCATGCCAACCTGTCAGAAGGCATGCCCGTATCTCAGAATCTCCAACAAACCTCTACACTTGTAAATGAGCATGGCTTCTTTCATGGAAAGATGGGCTTCCGTCAGGCACTAGGACGACAGCAGCTAAGCATGGAAGAGGTACTATGATGAGTATCACCTATATGTATTCCCTTATTCGGTTAGTCATTATTTTTTCATGTCAAATTAAATATCTTTAAAAAAAAAAAAAAATTAGGTGGATCTCGAGCTAAGAAACCAGATCAGGCGGTTTAGAGATTTGACTGGTCACCTACCTCATCACATGGATGGCCATCAACATGTTCATATACTCCCAGGTAAGTCAAATTGAGTCAAATTCTCAACTATACTTGCATATTTATGATACTGTATATACCACATATGAATGATCTTCTGTTGTAGAGGTTCGTGAGGTGTTTGCACAAGTCCTTTCAGATCACAGAATTCCATATACTCGCGTTCCAGTCGAACCAGGTTTACACAGCTGTCCATGGCTTCCAGTACATCTCCAAAGATTCTACACACAGGTGGAGAAAGATGCCCAAGACTCCATTCCTGTCTTCAGGCGTTATGGAATAAGGTTTGTGTGTGCATGTGTGTGTGAATAATGAGGATTTAATTTAGATGGTGAATGACTATACTGAATGCAAACACCTATTCCTGACTGTATCAGTTTGCAAGTTGTATTGTCAATGAAAAACAAATTCAACATTTCCATATCCACAGGTGGCCCGATGTCTACTTGGGATTAACCACAGTCGGCCAGAACATGTCTGTCCCCAACCTGAAGAGGGCCTTCAGCCATGCCTTGAGTATGTCCAACCGAGACAATTCGAGTTCTGAAGAGTCTGTGGTCACAGCAGAACTCATGGTGCACCCAGGTTACCCTAGTCACCCACAAATAGGTGGTTGTGGAGAAGGACCGGATGACTTTTCCCAGTCAGAAGACCGACAACACGAGCTAAATGTACTCACTGACTTGTCTCTGCTTGCCTTGTACCACCAGGAGCGAGTACAGCTATGTGCTTTTAAAGACCTATGAATATTAATATGTGAATAAGAGAGTTACATAACAACATGAATTGTATGTTTTAACTGTTGGATTCAGAATGGCATTTTAATTTTCTTTACAGTTTATTAAAAATATTAAATTTGAAACTAAAAGATTATTTGTTGTTGGCAATTACTAAACTGTATTTGCTTATTTTAAAAATGAACATATATATTTTTTGATGAGGTGAACATTTTCGTTCTTGTTTCGTAATGATTTTGAAGAGCTTTTTGCAATTACCAATTAGAATAAGGAGACATGCAGACGATATACGTACTCATTTTTCAAGTTTTGGTCAGCAGGGGGTACTGTGATCACATAGAGGAATTAACATTTATTTGGGAACCAAATTGTTTCCAAACGATTCACACTTAGTAAAAGCTCCAAAAACACAATGTACCACCACAAACAAACAATATTGAATTTATAGTTGCACAGTAGGCCCAAGTGTTCACCTCTAACATTGCTAAAATCCAAAGTAAATATACACTTGTGGTCTTTAGATGACAAAAAACACTAATTGAACCCAATTAATTAAGATCCAATGCAATGTGTTGTACTACTTAAACATGTCATTTATGCAGGTTACCAATATATTATAATCTATTAGACGTTTGATTTGATTCGTTGATTAGGATGTAAGAATAGAAATTGCAATTTACATCAGGTGGCCCAGACATATGTATCATAAACAATCTGAATGGTTTGTTGACAGATGCAGTTCGATATTTGCCACAACACGCAATGTTACGTTATAGCACAAATAGTGACGTCATACTTGAAGCATCGTTCCATATCGCGGGGGGGTATTCTAACGCGACCCCTCTGTTTCAAGGGTCGACACTCGAATACGAAAGAGGGATGCGTGGAGAATCACTGAGGCTCGGCTTTAGACTAATGTTTCCAATTTCAAAATTAACAGTTTAAGTAACTGTCACGTACGCAATTCAATAGGGCTGTATGACTATTGTTAATGTGGAGAGACCAGCTATACAATGAAGTCATCCTCTTCCCGGAAGTGCAAAAACAATAATAGAAAGTACAGTAAGTAATGCATCACAAGCGATAATATCGATTTCTCTAAATCTGCTATGCTATTAATGCTATACCATTAATTGTTGTCACTTGTTAATATATCGTTGTTATTTTTTTATTTACCACGTGAATGAGCTTTCTAGTTCTAATGTTTTGCTGTTTTATTTTAAAATTTGTAATGTATGTTTTTCCTGCACGCGTAGGCGAGTTTTGAGGTCTAGCATTCAAATCAACCCCCAAATCCCCTCCCCTTCCCCACCCCCACCCCCAAGACCCATATTCTCTTCGCTGTGCATTCTGGGAACTCATACAGAAGTTTCAAGATGGCGGCGAGCAGGAGGCTGGCCAAGGTAAATCATCCGATTTCGTTGTAGTCCCTGCACCTGAATTACGTTTCGATGCCCGGGTGGTTGAGCCATACGTGAATATTCGACCCGGCCGGACCATAGTCTGCCTTGTATTTGAAGACATCTGCTCTAAGAAGCCCATTTTTATTAACGAGGTCACTACCTTGTCGATCTGATATTTGAAAGCGAAGCAACCGGCAAATAAGGCCAGTAACTATGTCCAGGGAAAATAGATCAACTAAGAATAGTCTTGCTTGGCGACGTGAAAAGATTTGACCGTGGTCGGATTTGCGTGCACAATCGAGGCGTCGGTGTTCGATGACGCTCGCGTGATACGGTGAATTTCCAAGGCACAATGCGTCGCCTAGGCTAATCAGCTAACTTGCTATCCTCGGATCCGAGCTGCTGGTTAAGCTAGCTTGTCGGCGAACGTTGACGTAAATGAGTGTGGTTATGTTATCAGGATTAGGTTCAAGTCCCAACTTGTAACTTCTGTTGATGTAATTTTAATTATTGATGTGTATAATTTGAGGGTTGCAGTTTCGAGTTAGCACTTGGATCTGTGTCTTCCTGTTTCGTTTTTTTGTCTCATCATACGATTCCTGTCACGGTTATTGTTTAATACCCTGAGTTCGTTACTCTAACTCTTATCGATATAATGTTTGTATTTTCTCTCCTTAAAATACATTGATTAAATGCACTATTCAATTGTGAATGTTTTTGCATAAATTCAATAGTTCTAGTTGTAATGTTAAAAAACAACGTGTTTTGTATAGCTGAACAACTACTGTCACCTGACATTACAATTAAATTTATTATGAATTTAGCATACAACAATGCTAAATTTTATACAAATAATTTGACGCACGTTTCCCCACGTCTGGACCATCAAAAATGCAAAAAAAAGTCTCTTTAGTAAAAGCAGATGTTACTGCACTGCGGTAAATTTGATAGATTTGTTGACAAACTTAGAGGTGAAAAGTTGACATTCTGGAAAAGGTGCCTATTAAACCTATCGTTCACTGGTGTGTGTGAAGACCTTTCAAAAGGGCACACCCCATGATAATCCAGATCATGTGTTCATTTGTCAATCATTGATCCAAAGTGAGTGTCCCCAAAACATTTTATGCCAGTGAACATTGGATGGAATTTTTTATTTCAGCATGTTTGAAAATAGTTCCTTGAAATCATTTATAACGTTTCTTTCCCGACTATAATGAACTTTATTTCTTTATGCTCAAAATATATACATTTAGTGTATAGTACAAGTGAAAAATAACTATTAATGGTCGCAGTCCAGTGATGAAAGTGCAAATTCATTTTAATATCACTGCCATAGGTTTATAGAAAAACACTTTGGCTCCTCAATACTCACTGCAAATGAAAGCATCAAGATGCGATCGCATGCATTAATATCTGCTATTACACTGTAATATGTTTCACAATCTCACCCCTCTGCACTATTGATTTAATAAATGATTTAATCATACCCAATTTTGGGGGAGGTACAGCATGATCATGCAGGCTGGCGACTACTTGGCTCGAAGCCCTATTTCACAGGCAGAGGCATTGCAGTAACTGCTAAGGCTGACCAGTTGCTTCAACTCCAGCAAGGGTGACCAAACTATTATTTGTACTCGCACCAGAGTGATCTATTTGAATCGGCCCACACAAGGCGACCACCATTTCACCTTGGATGTAGAACCTTCCACTCCACACATTATTTACTTGCACGGCCAAATAGCCAGCCAATAGTGGCTTTGTTATTCTGTTTACTGCAAAATATTTAGCTACCCATTTACACGTGCACATCAGCTCATAAATACTGCTGTCACATCACCATGGTAACCCTTTTTGCGTTCCTTTGCTAACTTTGGGGAGAGCAGTCAAAATGAGCTTTGAGGTGAACTGAGAATGATCAAAAGTGTTTTAAAAACAAAAGTGACTCAAGCACCATGCTTTCTGGGAGTATTAAATACATGCACTCACACAACAAGTGTGACCGGATAACATTTTTACTCACACCCTTGAAAATTTTGAATACAATAGTTCCTTGTTCATTTCCCATTGGTGGAATTCACTGGTTACTACAACACATACCAAAATAAACAAATTTAAATAACAGTATATAAACCATAGGAAACAATAGAATACAGTATTTAAAGTAATAGACAGAATACCTACATTTGGGAACTATACAGTGCAATTGTTTTCAGAAGAAGCACAGAGTGTTATAAATACATTTATCTTAGCATCGCCCAGTAATGCTGGTGTCCACACGTGACTAATTTACGGGCATTTTCAAGCCTTGTGAGCAGGTGAATTGTAGACAATTGTAGCCCAATGGATTTTGCTTAAATGTCTTTTTCTTCTTTACCCTTAACCCCCACCCTCCCACAGGAACTTGATGAGATTCGCAGATCCGGAATGAAAAATTTCAGAAACATTCAAGTTGAGGAATCAAACCTATTGTCATGGCAAGGGCTCATTGTACCTGTAAGTAACTCCTATTCAACTGCACTGACACTTTTTCGACTTTCTATTCTATTGCTATTATGTTCTCTGTTTCTTCCTAGGACAACCCTCCCTATGACAAAGGCGCATTCAGGATCGAGATCATTTTTCCCACCGAGTACCCTTTCAAGCCCCCCAAGATCACGTTCAAAACAAAGATCTATCATCCCAATATTGATGAGAAGGGCCAAGTGTGTTTGCCGGTTATCAGTGCAGAGAACTGGAAGCCAGCCACCAAAACTGACCAAGGTGGGTGTATTATTCTGGCCACTATTAAACAATTCATTTCTACTAGCTCAAACAATTTTGACACTTCTATAGAGAAGAGAAATCAAAATATGATCTACATACAACAATTTGTAAAGTTTGTATGTAATGTTACGAGCTTGGTAGAGGATTTAATAAGTGGTTTTAAACATGTAATTACAAATACAGTACAATCCACAAAATGCCACCTGAATGGAAGCGCTTCGACCTGTTTTTCCATGTGGAAATCAGTTGCAGAGACCTATTGTTATGCTAACATAGTCACTACCACCAATCTACTCAATGCTAAGAATTCCCACAAGAGTAAAGAAAGAGCAAAAAAATCTATTCCAGTTTGACATAAAAAAAAATCCTAGGATGGAGATGGCAACAGTGTTCTAACTATCAAAAAAAATTACAGCTCACAACTGCCTTCAACCACACGCATATGAAATTCAACATAAACTTGCAGATCAGGTTATCTGACATCACCTTAACCTGGCAGACCAGATTGATTGTATCTTATACCCACTGCAAATATAATTTGGAAATTTGCAATTAATTAACATAATCTGTACTCCAAGGATCGATGGTAAACAAAAATGTACCAAATTTCATTCTGATAATCATCCATAAATAAATAAGGGACTAAAGTAGGTAAAACCTTAAATGGCATAATTGAATAGTTAGACATTCCAAAGATAACAGGAAATCCTTTTGTTTGACACGGGTATTATGTACATCTAATTGCGTTGTGTACTCGCAACAAATTGCCTGTTATAATATCCTCGAGCAAAAGAGTGGAACTCCTTGTTCTTGATACAATGTTTTATTTTGAAATGTATGACCACATGTTTTCTCTTGCAGTAATTCAGTCTCTCATTGCACTGGTGAATGACCCTCAGCCAGAACATCCCTTGAGGGCAGACCTAGCAGAAGAATACTCAAAGGACCGTAAAAAATTCTTGAAGAACGCCGAAGAGTTTACAAAGAAACATGGCGAAAAGCGGCCAATGGACTGATCACTTGCTGTGCGTTTAGCCCTCTCTTTCTCCCCCTTACCTCGTATCTGCCCAACCAAATCTTTCTTCCCACCTGCCCTTTCTAAATCGCCATCTTTTACCCTCCTTTACCATTCACGTTCCCCTCCGTTTTGCGCCCCACACTGCTCCCTCCATCTTGCACCCCGGGAGCGGCCCAGCTGAAGCAGGCAGTGGTAGCCTCAGCCTCCCTTCCCATCTGCTCTGTGGATCAGACCGCTTCCTATCCCTCCTCCCAGCCATAGATTTCCATACCTTCACTAACTTTCTACTCTTAAATAAGTCAAAATGAAAAAAAAAAAAATAGGCTAAGACATGGAGAGTTGAATAGGAATACTCAAGAGTAATGTGTTTTACTGTTTGCTTTTCTTCAAATATAAAAGATTGTTAAATAGATCTCACATAGATTTTTTTTTCTCCAGAGATTTAAAAAGGGTGGATGACTCATTCTATTAGCCACATTAGCAGTAACACATGAAGGGAAAGAGAAAATCGTAGAAGTATCATTTGTTTTGGCAGACCGCAGTTCCCTAACTGACTTCCACTGCTTCTAGACTTGCACTGTATTCTGTGGAATAATCCTACATTTTCCCTTGCCCAGATTGTAACCCTCTGAGCAGAGGCAAACTATTGCTGTCCCTCATGTGAATTGAATTCTTATAGAAGTTCTGTATTTGTCACCAAAAAAAAAAAAAAAAAAAACCCAATTATTCTCAGCAAGCTCCTTTTAGAGAACACGTTACACGTATTTTTATGGGTTTGATTAGTTGTACAAAAACACTTGTTCCCTGTGTGAAGGTTTTTTTGTTCCCTTACAAATGCCTTGTAATGTTCTTTTAATTACCAAAATAATTTGGATTGGCACTTTGATATATAAAATTGTCAAAGTAGGAAATTTGTACTGTCCATGTCTTTTCCCACTAAAAGCCATTGCAGTGTCACCATCTTCATTTAAGACATGCTGGCAACCACTTTCTGGCAGTAGATCAACTGCCAGCTTCCAGTGCTGAAACTGACTTAAATGGTCTACAAGGGGCGAGTTCTCCGAACCAGGAGGCTGAGTCGCTCGCCCGGAGCGCAGTTGAGCTCAGACAGCACCGTGAAGCGAGCTGGGAGAAGGGCTAGCGGTTAAGGGGTATGTCAGTTGCACAGAAAGGTGACTGAGTGGCCAAAAAGCAATGCATAACAGCTGTTTGATCCAGTCTCAGTTCTTGTTTCGTAATAAAGATGGCTAACCATTTTGCCTCACTGTTTGTATACTAGTTAAGCTACACGAGCCCAAATAATGGACAGTGAGCAGTAGACTTATTCTGGTGTTGTACAATAGTCAACAACCAATTTAAGTCCATGCACTCAAATATTAATTTGTGTATTTCAAACACTTCAGTACAAATTTCAAAATTATGCTTCAATTTTTTTAATCGTCTTTAATGTTTCTAAAAAATGTATATAAATTGGTCAAATTAGGACTGATGAAATTAACAAACTTAATTGCTATAAAATACCAACGTTGTTTCAGTTTTAGAATTATAAAATTAGGACCACTGAGTAAATTGTGGGCAATATTCTCAGGATTTTGGCCACCTTTTTTGTACGTTTCCATACTCTTGCAGGCAGGGGTTGAAAACCATAGGATGTTAGAAGCGTTACAGAAAACCGTCAATCCAGGGTGTCCCTTGCCTGGTGTCTAAAGTTGGCTGGGCTTGGCTCCAGCACCCCTAGCGAATAAATGTTACAGAAAATAAGGTTTTGAAACCTCTTCATCTCTATGATACATGAACTATAGAGACTTTTAAGAAGCAAGTAGAATTTGGGAGTAACATCACTTCATGGGCAATGATATGGATTTAAAACGGTAGTAATGTAAATTTAAGGAGAAAAGTTGGCACACAAAAATCACAGTGACAGAATCAGAACACTTTACTTTAAAAATAAATACAACGAAGGCAAATAAAAGACGTCACTCATTTCAAAATCGCGCTGGTTAATGGTTTGCTTTATTAAAGTTGAATTAGAAAAATCTGAGCTCCACAGTAGTAATTGTCACGACAGTAATTTAGTCATGTCACCTTTAATTGCCGTCGCCATTGAATGGCGTCATTAATGTGCACTCGCCCCATTTCTCAAACATACACTACTTCTCTACATGGGCCACTTTTGCTCTCCATGTCACTTTAACCGATCTGATGGAAGGCGCGAGCATGACATGATTTAAAAGTGAGTTTAGGAAATAAGATTGTTGAAGTGGAATTGCTGTCCAGCTGTCGCCAAAACGCTAACCTGGAAGTAATCACAGAAGGGATGAACGAGAACAAGATGGCGTTGTTTGAGGAGCATCCGGTAGGCGAAAACAAAAATGTTAATACTACTGACTCCATTATGTTAACATTCCATTTGCTTCTAACATCTAGTTAATTTCCTGGAGATGATTATTCGATTATAATTGTAGAAACCGTTCGAGAAGAAAGTTTAGATTTCACACAAAATATGAAAACATACTGTTGTACCTCACTGCTTGCAGTCTATGATTAGCAAGCGGTCTATTGGCTCATTAACATACAGTTTCACATTCTACTGGTTTATTGTACTGAAAGTGTACATTTTGACGTTATTAGCTTGGCCATGGGGGTAAATTATGCCCGAAAAAAAAGGCATCCAGTGGCACAAAGCGACTCGGTGAAACACCTGGGGGCGCCGTCTTTTGTAAACAAAACCTATCTATATACCATCTAGCTGTCTCCGTGTGTGGTTGTAGTAGTGCATACCTCAATTTTATAATTATTTAGGCATCGGAATCGTTCACTAAACACGTTACAGTGCTCTAGAATTGTTCTTGTCACCAAACTGACGTCTCTTTTTAAATGAACAAAAAAATGAGACCAATGATCTACTTTTGTTGTTTTATGTACAAACTTTGCATATTCCTGTAATTTCAGGGCCGTATGAACACATAAATCTCTGCGGGAGTCATTGCTGAAACAGACCTTAACTGCCGACTGCTGAAGCAAGCTTTTAAAAAAAATACCATGAGTCTTCAGCACCCGGAGCCCCCAATCCCACCCGTTCACCCGGATGTGGAGATGAAATCACTGCCCTTCTATGATGTGCTTGATATCCTCATGAAGCCCTCTAGTTTAGGTCTGTACTCATTTTTTTCCATTTTATTATTAACTTTTGAATCATGTCTACTAATCTTGGTGACACAATAAACACATTTTAATTTTACATTGGTCATGTTTTCAGGCGTAAGTACTACACAAAGATACCATCAAGAAAAGTATTTTGTCTTTGCCTTGACGCCACAGCAAGTTCGGGAAGTATGCATATCCAGGTGAGTCTTTGTCAAGAATTCTTTTCAGAAACACATTTCTAATCCAAGTCTCATACTTAACTTTGTTTCTTTACAGGGATTTTCTTCCAGGTGGCAGAAGAGATTATATGGTACAAATTCAATTAAGGTGGGGCTCTTTGGATTCTCAAGTGAGGCATGATATTGCAAAAAAAGTGCACACAAATATTACATTTAGCCTATTTGGGGGTCTGAAAACCAAATTGGGGTCCTAAAATCAACCTGAACCATGAAATAGGGACATTAAGATACAGTACAAGGTTCTAATGTACCGTGTACCTGTACTGTGTTAATAAATAGACCATTATCCTCCTTTTGTTACAATCAACTCTTTGTTTGACTTTAATGACAATAATAATTTATCTTGTCCTCTTTTGTCAGGTTTTGCTTGTCAGAGACAAGTTGTCAACAAGAAGACAATTACCCAAACAGTCTTTGTATAAAGGTCAATGGAAAACTGTTTCCTTTACCAGTAAGTATTTGTGTAGCTCTGAAATATTGTAGGTCATAGTATAACGTAATAACATAATGTTTGACTAATTCAGCATGGACCTACATTTGTATTAGGGTTTTGCACCACCCCCCAAAAATGGTGTCGAGCAAAAGAGACCAGGAAAACCTCTCAACATTACTTCATTGGTCCGACTAAGCTCTGCAGTACCCAATCAGATTTCAGCAACTTGGGCACCTGAAATTGGGAAGGTGATGTACTTACTCAATTCATCTTTCTTCTTCTTATTGTCAACTGTACCTTATGTTGGGACACACCTTCTGATGTTTGCAGACCTACTCTGTATCTGTGTACCTGGTGAGGCAGCTAACATCCCCACTGCTCCTTCAGAGGCTGAGGATGAAGGGGATCAGAAACCCAGACCACTCCAGAGCGCAAAGTAATGGCACTGCTAAATTAGATCTGTTCATTCATTCATGTATTTATCCTCTCATATCAAAAAGCATGCTACATGTATATATAGTTTTTTCTAAACCCAGTATATTGTTCTAGTTGACCAGGCTATATCAATGTGAAGATTGGTTCATTATGATTTGCATGGTGTTTAAAAGATACATTTTGTTCTCTTTCTCTGTCTTATGCCATCTCAAGTTAAAGAGAAGCTGACTGCAGACCCAGAGAGTGAAGTTGCTACGACAAGTCTCCGAGTCTCCCTCCTGTGTCCGGTAAATATGTCTTTGTATTATAATTATGTCATTTTTAAGGAGCCAAAATAACGCCAAACTAATCATTTAACAAAGCGCTAGATGATGAACACTTGAGGCCACTAGGTGTCACTAATGCTTAAAATATTGGATCTACAGTACTTCAATCCAGAGAGTATATTATATATAACCATGGACTCATTAAATCAGTCTTCATTTTGATTGGGTTTCTTCAATAATTATCTACAGGAAAAAAAAAACAATTTCAGAAAAACATAGTGAACATTAGAGTCGTTTTTAAAATAGTGTTTTTGCAATTAAAGTTGAACTAACAAGTTTTCATTTTTCCACCAGTTGGGTAAGATGCGACTTACGGTTCCTTGCCGAGCAGTGACTTGCTGTCACCTTCAATGCTTCGATGCTGCCCTCTACTTGCAAATGAATGAAAAGAAACCTTCCTGGGTTTGTCCTGTCTGTGACAAAAAGGCTGCATATGAAAGCCTCATCATTGATGGGTTGGTTCCGTTATTTATGTATTTTTATCAATACAAATTTGGACATAAACCGAACTATGCATTGTGGGACACTAATATAAAGTCAAAATGACCGTAAAAATGTGTATACAAATCAGTATGGGTATTACCACTGCACTCTAATGAATGGTAAATGTTATTGAAAATGGATACAGGGCTAAATATTGGTCATTAAAATATGCCAATACTCATGATTTAGATTATTCTTGGAGATCTTGAATGACTGTTCGGACGTGGATGAAATCAAGTTCCAGGAGGATGGTACCTGGTGTCCAATGAGACCGAAGAAAGAGTCTGTCACGGTCTCATCTCGGTTGATCACAAAAATTGAGTGTGAGTATGTCCTGGAAAAACATTCTTTCAATTGGAGTTGTGAAGATGTACATTAGTAAGAAATATTTTTCCCTACGTCTTGATGTTTTCAGCTGTGGCTCCTTTGCGACAACCTTTGGTGATTCCACAAGCTACTGAGCCCCTCCCCGCAAAGAAGGTTGATATCATCGATTTGACTGTGGAAAGCTCATCCTCCGATGACGAGGAGGACAGCCCAGACCCCCCTCTTAAGAAACGCTGTGTTTACATTTCCAAAACTGAAGACATGCATACAAAGGGGTAAGAATGCACAAATTCTACCTTCATAATCATTGAATAAATGATTCTTAATATTCGATTCAACAAACAAAAAAATCAATCGTAGACAATTTTCCTCACTGGTGTCGGAACCAAAGCTAAATTTCGGACTCTTTCTTCTCAGGGTATTGTCTTATCAGCCTTCCAGTCTACGCATGCCAACTGTCCAGGCCTTGGACACGTCCTATCTGACCTCTTCACTGGGCGATTTTGGAGTCCCATTTCATCCATCCACCTTGGCTAGCATCCCCACAGACATGCAGAGTAAGTCTATCAACACCCAGCTGTTATTATTAAAAATGCATTTAAACTGAATATTCTCATGATTTGTCTCTTTTTAGGCCTGGACTTGTTCTCTTTAATTCAAGCGGACTCTCAGGTATGTAAATATATTGTGGCCTTTCACTGCCAGAATCAGAAATTCAATTTAATCAGTGTATTTAAGAGAAAAAAAAAACTTTTTATTAAACTTTATATTATACTGCATACACATGTTCATAGAAAAATGGTCCCTTTATTGCCGACTAAGCACTTTTCGATGCACACAATAACACTACCCACCCAAAATGAAATATCATCATATTTGTATATTAACAATTCAGGCAGTATTTGGAAGTGTAATCACAATTTCTTCTATTGCTTTCTTGGAAAGACCTTTTATTTTGAAATGGTTTCTTTTTTTCCAGCATTACAGGCCTCCTCCCATGTTTCTGGAAAACCTGGCAAATTCCATGCAGAGTGTCACTTCTGCTAGCACTAGCGCAGCCCTAATTTCCGGCGGCCGCTACGGAACAAACTCCCACACAGTTGTATCTGTCCACGACAGTCGAGGCATCCAAGGCGGAGAAAGAAGTGCTGGGGTAGGAACTGACAACACTATATCGGATATAATTTCTTTAGACTGAGCCACCTTTTCCTGGACTTTTGATTCCACGTCTATTTTCTAAGACTTTTTTTTTTTATATTCTAAACTGTATGAAAAAAACTGTTCAACTTTATTGGTTCTGTAAATCTTTTTCTATATGTTTCTCTGCCTTAACAAAATATGTTAATCCAATTTTCTGCCATGAGGTTAATTATTGATGAACATCAACTGAGAACATGCAAATTTTTTACCACTGTGATTTATTGTTTTTTTGAAAAAGTCATTTTAGACAGGACTTATTTCTTTACCAAAAAATAAATGAAAATGTTGGTAGTTTTCATACCTGTCAACTGGTACGTTCTCGCCGTAATTGGTACAACTGAAAGCCCATTTTTATATTGGTACGCTGTACACATGAAAATGGTACGCTAAACGGTGATTTTGAGAAAAAAAAATAAATTAAGGCACTTTCTAGCCATTTTTCACCATCCGCCATTGTTTCTTCCCGGAAACGCATGTCTGCCAAGTGATATATGTACCGGCGCCTCTGATTGGCTAAAAAAAAAAGATCATGATAAACATTTCGTTTTGTAACACTTTCACCATGTGATTTCCGTTTCCTGTTCCCTTGTTTATGTTTACTTTCATTTTCTACTTGTTGTTCGTGATTTTTTACAAAAAAGTAAAGTGGTAAGATTTTCCATGTATTTATACATATATGTAAGGGCGAAAACAAAATTTGGTAAGATCACAAATGGTTCGAGGTTGACAGGTATGAGTTTTGCCTGACTTTGAATTGAAAATAATTGAAGTGGCTCCTAAAAGCTTTAATTGAAGATCTTTTTAAATCCTTTTGGACTTGCTCAAAGGAAATGGGTTCTAACTGAAAATGATATTTAAGGACATCTGGGGTTTAAAGGTCTGCCCTTGGCCGGTCACCAATTTAGTTTCTTCTTTGAACAGGGTCCAATTCAGTGATACCTAAACTACATAGACGGACACTATTAATAATTATGAAACAATTACCATGACATTCCAGTAAAAGCATTCAATCCCAGACATTTATTCCAATTTCTTTACAACTGACTGAAAGAGTGAAAACCCGTATTAGCAAATGCAATCACAAATAAACATTGCTTAATTGACTGCGAATCCTGTTGCAATTAGAAGTGGCAAAGATTATTGCGCTAGACCTATTTGTCACTAATTGTCTTATCATTGGAACCAATACTTACTTATACTTCTGAATAAACAAAAACAAATTAGCAACAGTCATCCAATAATGGGTTATCTTGTCAAGGGCCAAAAGAAATCCATGCCTCTATAACACAGTGTTAATTTTATGCACCACTGACAAGCTCAGTGCTAATCAATATCACTACAATAAAATACGACCACACATCAATCCGCTGTGTAGGTGGAGGAATTAACTATTAGCAGGGAGTAAGAAAAATGTCAACGGTAGTTTTGAAAGAAATGTACTACAGTTGCCAGATCCACAATGACGCGTGCTCACAGCTTGTTCCTGACGCAGCAGGAAGTTAAGTGTGGCTGCTTCTTGCTTTCTTTTTACACTTCTTAAATTTAAATAAAGGAGGTGAGCCTGTCAGGCAATTGGAAGAGATAATCGGGCATTTATTCGATGAGTTAGTTATATTAAATACTAAGTAACCTTTGTGCGAGTGGCCCTTTTTTAATCATTTGACCCTTGAATGAAACTAACTTTTAATTGGATAATTAAACAACAGCCCTGACTTATTAATGCTGTGCGTGCAAAATCTTGGCCTTTAAAATGTTCAATCAAGTCAAATATATTTGGGGACCATTTTTTTGTTTGTACATTTAACCTCTGAGCACAAAAATGCAGCTTTCCAATAATACACTGGAATTATCCAGGATGAGCAAAAGGGAAATTAAAGGATACTTACCGTAAAGCCTCAAACCTCACACAGGCAATAAATGAGTGTCTAAAATCTACTAGCAAAGCAACACTTAACTAAACTATACAAAGTCAACATAATTGTATCAAATGTACTTTACACAGGTCAAATATTTTCTCTTTCTTTCTGGAGACACATGTTGCAAAGTTTTTTATTGAGATCTTTTATCATTTCAAAGTCATTTGAATGGTTGCAAAATGATCAAATATTTAGAAATACAGTAGATTGTTGTTCCAGCTGACGAGTGTTTATTTTGATAGTGTTTCACTCAAGCATAATTGTATGTGTTTTGATATAGGGAGCCATTTGAGTATTTTGCCTTAACGATTCTAGTATTTGTACAATGCAAATAACGACAAACTCACGTAATATACATTCAAATGAATTTTAAAACCATTAATTACACTGTTACAAACTATCATAACTAAACAATTAGAGACCGTTTCCGAATTAATGCAATACATGAGATAACTACATATGAAATTAAGTATGTAGACTTTATGCTATTGCAATTCAACAACATTTTTGAGACCACACACAACCTGAATGTGTGCCTCTATTCAAATGCCTCACTTGTTAAAAACATTACATTTTTATTCACGATGATAATTACCAATATTTGCCAAATGGCAAGTCTGCTCCCGTTTCAGTGCCATTGATGATTTTGCCGTCACATTTTTATTTTAATGCCTGGAACATTGGGATGAGAACAAAACTAGTATTACAAAATCTTGTCCTTATATTTATTCAATTGGACATGTATGTAAAAAATGTTTGCAAATCATTGAGTAATATTTTTGATGAGAATTTTACACAATCTACCAACTTCATTGGGTCAGGGTTTCAACCAAACTTGACTATTTAAATTGACTCTTCACATAAATACATGAAACACCAATTGAAGTTGTGTACATATATAATGGGCACAATATGTACCGAATGAGGTAGATGTAAAAAAAATCCCCTTTTTCCCATAATCAAACATAATTAGATTAAAATAAATACTGTAATCCATCACATAAATACACAAAACTATTTAAATAAACAACATTTTCAACTCATAAATTACATACATGTTGTATTCAAACTTTACTAATGTTTAACAGAGATAAATTGGATAGATAATAAGAAATAAAATGCTCGTTTAAAAATTAAAAACATTACGAGTTAGTCATAAATCAACACCAACTATACAAATCTTCTTTTTTCCTTTTTCTCTTCCCAATAGAAGAAAATGGAGATTGTCAATGGCAGCCAGAGAGTTAAGCCGTGTCTGACCAACCCATGATAGTAATTACTTTACAGTCTATTATCATGCAGCAATTTAGTGTAATCATTATTTCTAACCGAAAAAATTAAACTAGTATTGGTACAATATCGCCATGATAATTGTCCAAATCATTATTGGCAACCACAAAAAATTGCATCGGTGCAACATTAGTTTTATCTACTGTGTATATAAAGGTACTACGTTCTGTTTCTCGTTGATGGGAGAGGAATTTAGGCCTTGTTAGATTGAAAGTGGGTGGCTCTTTTGTCGTCTAAACAGTCACAGAGCACAGAAATCAGATTTCTGCGAGTCAGTTCGAAACCACGCGTACACGAGTATTTTTTTCTTTATACTTAAGGTTTATATTAACATCACACTGATGCCTACCTTAGCAACTGATGCAGAAAAGCCTTTAAATGAGTGCTGATTGTCGACGCAACTATATTCAGATTACTTGCAAATGACTCCTAGATAGCAAATTTCAAGATTTGCCCGCAGTTCAAATAAATGTAACCACCACAAATAACGGTTTGAACCGATTTTGTTAATTCTTCCACACTGTTATTGTTGCGCTTTAATATCAGCTCCTTGATGACTTGGAGAAATAGAGGCGGAGCAACTTGATGCTCAGGGGGAGGACATGGAGTTCCTATGCCCATGAGTTGAGGAAGAAGATGATGAAGATGAGGAAGAGCACGACGGCTGGAATTGCGTGGGACTGGGCTTTCCCAGAGTTGCACATTGGCTCCCACGATGTCCCATCATCCCCGCTAATGACTGGCGAGCAAATAGGACCCCTGCAGAGCAAAAATGAACTTTGAATCAGCATTAGACCCTTTAGACTTGACTTGATCCATTCCTCTCCAAAGATTTACTATAAATTTCATCATCTCATACAAAATATGGGGATTAAATAACACCTTGAGGCTTGACGGCAGTCTACTGCATATACTCATATACAACTTTTTTTCAGTTTTCTCTTCTGTGTTTGCTGAAGAGTGTTTCCAAGAGTGAGTTTGGATTTGATTTGACAGCCATCACATCTTTGTCAAATCCAGGAGGCGGTAATTACGCCAAAGTGCAAGTTGCCAAAGTTAGACACACACGCACACACACACATACACACACACACATACACACACATACACACACATACACACACACAATGACAATAAGCCCAATCGACCCTGAATCCACAGGCCCGGTTCTGAGATATTTAACCTTTTTAATTCTGTTGGACAGCCACTTCATTACAATGGATTTTATAGCAAAGACATCAAATTGTGCAGAGGACTAAGCACCAGGGTGCTGCTATAACTTATTGAATTTCCTGCCTGCAATTACATCAGCAAACGGCCCCTCTATTTACCTGTGTAGACAACTCCATTTATTTCTATTGACATGTTGATGCTGCTAATGCCGTTGGTAGACAGGTTCAATGCGGTCTCTTGTCTATCATCTGTCAAGAGAGGAGGCAGAGGAAAACTCAATATGAGCATTTAGAAGTGGAACAGAAGAAGCCAGAGGAGCGCTGTCGAGTATTGGTGATAATGTGGAGAGTGACAGTAAGCGGAGAGCTTTATTAATGACTTCTGAGGAGAAAAAGCTCTCGTAGGATATTACAAAGTACATCATAACAAGGTTTTTTGGGGGAAAAGAGGGAAGGCAAAACGCATTGTTTTATTTGGTGTTAAATTTAGATTTTAAGAAATGTTGTTTCTATTTGTATCTGTCTGATGGAGATAATCTAACCGAATCCAATCATGACACACTGTTGGGAGATCTTGAATCGATGTATTGATCTGAGAGATGTCTCTGATAATGCTACAATAATGATATACTCTATTGAGTGAAAAAAAGATTATAGACTTGTTGTGTGTTTGTGAGCTTGACAGGCGAACCCCTGTGAACATACATGTGTTGTGATTTGTTGTGTGGACTCCTTCTGGGCACAAGTTCTTTTCACTTCACGGAAAACTACTACTTCGGAACAAGACATTTTGCAGAAACGTGACAAGTTCAGAAGTAAAGATGACCAGAGGATCTTTTCCTATAGGCTGAGCTCTGTAATACAGAACAACACTTCCGATTGAAATAATGTTCCGGCCCCTGCTGTTTTTTTGATTGTCAACCAGAGTGAGACTTCATCTGCATGTAATGATCCGTGGGGGTGTGCAAGTGTATGTGTGTGTGTAGGGGGGTTCACTACTATGCTTCACCAATGGTTATTGGCTAACTGTATTACCCGGGTCATTTATTTCTCTGTGCATTGAATACAAACGACAGTACTGTTCAGAATGTCTTTGAAGACTTAGTTAGGACAGCGCTTGACTGAATTTGGGTGTGGAAATTGGTGAAGTTGAGTCGTGAATGTCTTTTGGATTGTCGTTTGGTTGCTCACTTATCTGTTGTGTTGGAGCTTGTCTAAAAATATTCTAAAAACGGTCACCTCTGTTGTTGAGTTTGATGCTTAGCGGTATCTGGGTAGCCATGGCCAGCATATTATGTTGCAGTGCTTGTTGCATGGCCCTCTGTTGCTCCTCTGCTACCATCATCTTCCTCTTCTCTTGGGGCTCGCTGCTTTCTAGCTTATCCCGAAGCTGCTCCAAAGCAGCAGCCTGGATGGCGGCGGCGGCTTGAGTCGCCGCCACCGCGTGAGCCGCAGCCGCCGCCTGGCTCGTCACAGTCGCAATGTGATGGCGGCTGGGAGACAGAGGCAGGACAACTCGACTGGACAGGCAGCTGGCCACCACCGAATCCTCTGGAAAAGGGAATGCGTTTTATTGTTGACTCGTTCACCGCCATGGACGAGTACGATACTCGCCCATTGTATATTTCCAGCAGGGATGTTGGTGATGGTTGTCGTGTAAAGTTGGAGAACTGCTGTTCTCAAAGGTTCTATTACCTTTCTCAAAAATAGGTATCTGGGAATTGGCGGGCATTTGTAAGTGGGCAAGTTGTATCCTTGGTGAAGACAGCATTGCGGGCGTGCCGACGGGAGAGTAGTCAAAGATGGGAGAAGCGTAGCTCTGCCGGCGACCTTCCCGCCGATTGCTGTCGATAGCTGCTTGGAGCTCACTGGGGGAGCTCAGTCCCCGCTTTTCACATTCATATGGGTAGAGGTACTTCATGTACCTGTGAGCAAAGAACACATTCTATTATTTAAAAATTTCACAATATAAGCATCATCGAATCTCCTGCAATTCTTAGCCACATTCGCCATGCAATTGATGGAAAAAAGTCCAACGGTTTTAAGTGAATATCTGCTATCCAGATTTGTGTGCTAGAATAACAATATGTAAAACTGTAACTGTGGTCGTCAGAGCTAGAACAGAGTCTTTCGTGATTGTTCCCTGACTAGAGTGCGGGTTATTAAGCATCTCAAGTGCCTTCATGTCTCATACTCACTGTGTTCGGAGAGTAAAAGCTGCACTGGTAATGGAGGTAGGAAGGTTAAGGCCTTTGGTGATCTCACGCCATATTTTCTTATTGATGACTTCCACTAAGCCGCCTTTTTCGGTGACGAGCTTGTAGAGCATGTAGAGATCCAACACCTGCTTTGCCATGATAGGAATCCGATTCACTGGGGTCCCTGCAGAAAGCAAACACAATATCCACAATCAATTCCATTAACTCTGGTTCCTCCATCAATAGGCGTCTCCATCTACTTATAAACACAATTTATCTCAAGCCAATCAAATGTCTGACAGTTTTGGGCACAGAAAGAAATGAAACATTCGGAAAGTTTCTTCTTTTCTTATCTTTCAATTGACTTGGCAACAGTTTTTGTTTAAAACTATAAATGTAGCAATTCTGTTCCTTAAAAAACGACATTCAAATTGTATCTTCCAGGAATGAATGAAAACAAAAGAACATCCAGTTTAGCAAAATGTTTCCAAAACATTATGATTATAATCCATTGTAAATTGGAAGAAATGTGATACTTAACGACTTTTTTTAGCAAACTAAAAACACTGATAATAATTTGTAGTATTTGCAATTAAGTGTCAGACAGAATGCACACTCTTTGTTTTAAGATTCAACAGTGGTTGACCCCAAGATAATTAACCTGCATTTTGCTGATAGAGTTCCATTGTGCCCATTGGATTTACCATAATAGAGATCAATAGCTGCAGAAATATAGTGCAAGTGGCAACGAGGCCTATACAGTGAGGGGGTGGAGAGCTTGAAGTATCGTCTGAGGTGGTAAAACCACATCAATTAAGGCCAGTAATTATGGGTTCATTTTGTGGTGCTGGCATGGGAACATACGAGAGAGACTCTATTAAAACACAAGATTGATGTCCACTTCTCCTCTAAAGACAATATCATCAATACATCAAGGCTGCACAACTTGCAACCAGCAGAAAGTGCCCAAGTGGCCGGATTTCCACCAAAAATTGCATCGGCAGGTAATGAACTTTCACGGATAGCTGAATTGTTCTAATTAACTCATTGGCTGCCATTCACAGTGATACTCGTCCAATTCTTTGAACCAAGACAAATGGCGTAGAATCATATTGTTTCAGTGCCATGACCGACAAAAGATTTCCAATCTTTTTTAAGCGGTAGGAACTGGCTGTGATCAATGAGCACATTATTAGCAAAGTAAAAATGTACACCCTTCAGAGACAGGGTGGACCGGTATTTAAAGATTTAACACCGATAACCCTTTACAGAGAAAGTGAATACTTTAGTTAATTAAGAGAAATAATAATGTTTGCAATTTTTTCATGATCATAATAGTATTTTCATATTAATACATGTATACATTGTTAGTAAAACCTCATTGACTGTGAACATTGTTTATTGCTATACTATATACTATCATTATTTCTCAAGTAACACTCTTATTTCATAATAAGTGACCATCCAATTCCTTAAAACCAAGAAGATTGACAACGGTCTACGGCCCATTCTTTTTGACTGAGAGAAGCGAAAGATCCAATTACTTAAATGAGTGCCTAGTAAGAGTTAAAAAAAAATAGTGGTCTCGCATGAGAGGGTTAAATTAGCACACTGGCCAGTACACAAATATGCCAAGGGAGGTACTGGAACGATTGGGATACAAGGTCATGAAGTTCTTCAAGGAAACTAGGCTCTTTCAATACTGACGTTGATGTATTTGTCCCATTGATGCAGTGAAAGAGATATCAAGTATAAAAGAGTGAAGATCGGGGCCTGTTGTCGTCACAAATTATCTCCTGAGGTCGTATATCACGCTGACAATTAACGATGGTGATGCAGACTAAAGAAGTACTGATTAGACTCTTTAACAGTGTCCAACAGTTGCCTTCAATGGATGCTCTCCAAGTCAAGTGAAATTATAATTGGAGAAAAGTCAAGCATGGGGACCTACGGGCTGCTAAATTCAAGCTGATGCTTGCTTTCATTGCTGATGGCTTTGCTTTTCCAAGTTTGCACTTCCACGTCGATAAGAGGATGAAAAATTCTCCTTCTCATTGATTTTGCTCTTTTACCTTGTGAAATGAACAATAGCGCGTACAAGCACATAGGAGGAGATAGGACCCCACTGCCATAGCTCCTCCATTAATTGATTAAAAGTCAAATATTGACACACAAGTCTTTTGTCCCCACCGTGTATAAAAAAGATGGAAAAAACTAGACGAGAAAACAAAACATAAAGTGAAAGTGAAGGAAGCTTAGAAGCTAAAACAGGAGACCTATTGCAAAGTACCAAACGGCTTAATTTAGTGCCAGTTCAATCGATGGCGCGCCTATTTATTCAAAGTAACACTAAAGGAGCCTTTTCTTCTACAACAAAGTATTTAAAGCAATAAGACAGAGAACAAAAGTTGACAGAGTTAAGAAAAAGTGCTGACGCCAGTCTTCAGAGATCATTTGGAACTGCAACCTCGGAGAAACGCTAAATCGCAAAAAAGTATTTATCAAGACACAAAAAAAAAAAGATCCCAATCTATTGTCGTTTTTTTTTTTTACTTTGGTGGAATCTCTCATTTAACCTCCCATGTCTTACTTTTAACAGCCAAGTGATTATTGGGATTTGCAACACAATCAGGAGCCACGACTTTGAATCTTTTAGGAAGTTTCACCAGATGTATGCTTTCTTCATTGATTTAAAAAAAAAAATAACCAACCATAGAGGCCCTTTACATTTGAGTGCAACAAAATGATGCACATAGAACTATATTTAAACAAGGAAAATGATTGTATTATCATTAAAGTGTAGATATTTGGAGGGGACATCTCACTTTTGACAAAAGATCAACAAAAACATACCGCGTTTCTGCATGAAACTGAAGAGGTCATCCAGAAATTCTTTACGCTTTCCGTCCTCATCCAGTTCATACAACTAGACAAAAAAAGGAAGGAAGACCAGTAATTACAAAAAATGATAATAAAAATGTTTTGTCTCCTCGCGATGAAAGATACTACTATATATTCTATATGAGTAAGCTCGACTTTTAAAGTACAGTATCTTAAAACAGCCATTCCAAAATTTAGAAACTGTAAAAATACATTTTTAGAATGGCAAATTTGGATTAAAAATGTGAAAACGTTATATTCATAAATGCACTTTATTTCATCCACGTGTATCTTTTGACAGAATGTTTTTTGCAGACCAGTAAACACGTTGTGCTTTACTGTTATCTAGGCGCTCTGATTTTTGTTCCCTTTACCTTAACCTTTCAGTATTTCTTTACTGTGGACCACCTGTATGTAGGTCATCACTGACAAAGGACTGGTAAATTCTCTTCCTCTGTCACAGACACACACACACACACACACACACACACACACACACACACACACACACACACACACACACACACACACACACACACACACACACACACACACACACACACACAGCTGTTGAGAAGTTGGTAATTCAAAAGAATGCCAATGTTTCAAATTCTGTCAAGCCGTGTACGTGCATATGAGTGAGTACATGTCATGCAAATATGTAGGAAAATGTGAGTTAAATCTTCCATTGAGGTAGTACAATAGATATTGTACAGATTCATTTTCACATGAATTTTCTGTATTACTTGTTGTTTTCTGTCTGTGCAAGCCTGCAGACATATTTCCCTTCAATTATTCACGCTATTTTGTTTTAATTGTTAATGCATTTACCCTAAATTATGAAATGTTCCGGCCACAAATGTTGTTTATTTACAGTGTGTGTAGTTTCAAACGTTTTCAGAGCATCTGAAAGTATTATGATGGGGTTGTTTTATTACTTTTTGCAGCTACCATGAACAAAAACAAACTTATTACTGATTAACAATCATTCAAGTGTACTGTGTTTAGCTATGCATCATATTATTCAGGGAGCAAATTTGATCTCTCACCTGCTTAAACTGCTCCTCATACGTCCACTCGTGGTGCTGAGGCTGCAGGGGTCGCGGTTGACACTCGGGGCGACGTCCCGGGAACGACCCCCCGGGGACTCGGCTCATCGGATGCACCGGCTCGCTCTTCTCGGACAAGCAAGTTTCCTCGTAATGATTAGAAGGCTCTCGCTCGTCCTCGAGTGCCTCTTGCTCATCCATGTCCTGCGAGTCATCCATCTCGCCGTTCTCCAGGCTGTTTCGGGGGGAGCTTCTGTCCTCGCAGGCTCCGCACACCTGCGTGGCGCTGCTGCACGTGAACCCGGGAGGGGAACCGGGAGGAGAACCGGCGGCCAAAGCACCGTGCATGGCAGTCTGGTAATGACGGAAGGCTAGGGCTTGCTGGTGTATCCGGCTCTCCACCATCGACATCGGGCAGAGGTCTCGCTCCTTCCCCGATGGACGCAGTTTGTCGTCCAGGGCAAGTCGCTCCGCCTGTTGCCGCTGGAGGTTCTCCATGACCGCCTTGAGCTTCATGCCGTGTCGCTGAGCCTGCACGCCGGCGAAGGGGGTGTGCGAAGAGGCGGGGGGTGCTCGGAGGAAAATCTTACCGGTGGGCGAGAAGCAGCCTTCCTGCGTGGAGACAATTAGCACTTCTTTACAGTTTTTTTTCCTTCCTAAAAGTAACTATACAACCCAAAGAGGATTTAGAACCCACCCTGAAAAAATCCCAAAAGTGAGCAAAGTTAAGTTGATGGCAATGAAATCAGCTGTAATAAAATGCAAGGGCTTACCAGAGAAGATTTAGTACCTAAACTTCTGTTATCAACCATGCTTCTTTTTTTCTGGGGTGCAAAAATATAGTTTTTGTTTTAATCACCAGTGATGGACAGCATGAATCCTGTCAAGTTGAGGTTGTTGGTTAAATAGATGACTTGAGCGATACTGGGATTGAATATAGTGGAGCTGAGGAGTTTATGGCAACAAGTGGATGGTGAGAATGACCCCAGAAGTCACAGATCAGTCCCCCTGCTCATCTGCTGACATCATATCAATACTGCCACAAGGAGGAGGAACGTCACACTCCTGTGGTTGGCTCATTTGTCCACTTTGGCAACATTTGCCAATTGCTTTTCATTTGTTTCAATCAAGCCCTTCGAATGACAGCTTAGGTGTTCATGGTATGTATTTATCTGTTGCAGAAATAAGGAAATGATCAAATATAGAGATTCTTTTTTTTAAAGATAAATGCCTGCGTAGAAGTGTATAATATGGAATTTATTTGTGATGTAACAAATGCAGACAATTAATCACCTTCAGATTCATGGCAGAAAAAATACCGTGTTTTTACAGTGTTACATTGCATTTTCTAATATCTCAGAAGGAAAACATCTGATTTTGTGAAATTGAGTTATACAAATTTCATGTGCAGCCAAACAAACCCCTGATTGAATGCAATTATTGTTTGGCTGGGGGAATAATAACATACCAGTGTCCAAAATGTCATAAGCTGTTTTCTTATAGAATTTGGATTTGGTAATCAATAGCAACAATATCAAATCTATAATATCAACCTTGAAATTATGTATTGACATCTGCAAGGGTGCCAAGAGGTTGAAAGACATCAAGTTAATTGACATACATAGTTGTTATCTTTATTCCTATCATATATGTATGTCACTATTCCAGATCTAGTATTTATATATCAAAGGATAATCAGAAATAACTCTTATATTACACTGCCATCTACTGCCCATTCTCTCATCACCAGGAAAAACATAGATTATGTCAACGGCAGTGTAAATATAGTGTTATTCCTATATCCCGATACTTTTTAGTGATCTAAAGTTAGGGTTAGTAGTAATATATTGCCATTTGTTTTGTTGACGCTTGCCGTTAAAACCGGGTTTAGGTGACGTAAGATGACATCATTAAATTGTTGACCCGGAAAGATTTGTCCAAAGAACGTCATTTGATGACCCAAAATGGCGGATTCGCAGTCTGAGGTGGATGTCTGGGTCCAAAGAGTAGTAAAAGACATTACAAATGCATTTAAGAGGAACCCTAACATGTAAGTGTTATATCTGTGATGTTTCCTGACCAAAGTTGTGCCTGTTTCGTTAAATGACCCCATGTTCGCTGTTGTGTGGGCTTCGACTATAACCTGGAATGTCAGATCGTATACTAAAGCAAAGTTTAGTATTTTTCTTTGGCTGCTTCTGGCTTCATTGTACGCCATTACCCGAGTTGCAGACAGAGTGCCCCTTAGGAGGTTAAGGTTTGGAAAAAGTACGAAAAGTACTTGGGCAAACTAACCATTGTCTGCAGAAATCCTGCTCCAAAAGACTGAAGTTGTTTGTTCTTCATGCAAAATACCTTCCTAACTCTGTGGTTAAATTATATACACATTACAGATGAAGTAAAATGTTTTAAATTGCAATGTAATTCTTTTACACCATTGCATTGCAATGTAAACTGCGCAAATCTAATGCTATGTATAATTGACATTCATCTCAAATGTCAAATGGAACATAACAGTAATAAAACTCGAATTTTAGTTGCATGACCCCATCTAACACCAAGAAATGCCAAGATTTCATAGAAACATGCAGTCAGTGATGTTTCGGATATTGAATATCGGCGACGATATATTATAGCACAAGGATGGGTGTGTATTACACACAGAAACATCCATACAAACCACGAGGACCATAGAACTTTCATTTAGAAAAGGTTTCTGCTTTAATTTGTCCTCAAAAGTACTTTATAGTCTCTTGAAACCACATCCAGAAGAAAACTTTTGGCATAAAAAGATCATTTCTTATGTTGTTATTTTTATAAATAAAACGAGCAGACTCCTAAATCTATGGTCTTCTTCCTAGTGATGAGATTGGTGTGATTCCATGTCCAGTGGGACGATACAATCGGAGTCCTATCGTGATGGTGGAGAACAAGTTGGGTGTTGAAAGTTGGTGTGTCAAATTTCTACTGCCATATGTACAGAACAAGCTATTATTTTACCGCCAGAGGAAACACAGGCTGGATAAAGAAGGTAAACGATCCCAATTAATGTTTAGTCAACATAGCGTTTGTCTTGAACAGATTAAAAGAAGAAATTTGAACTGGTGCTGTATTTAAAACAATCTGACTTGACAAATATTAAGCACGGCTACATTTTGATGGTTTATTTGGAATAAATTGGAATTTGAGCTGATTTAAAAAAAAATCATTTCGTTTTGCGAACAATGAAATGTAAAACTTAATAAAGGAAAAATTTAATTCAGTTTTTCCCCTCAGCTCTAGTGGATATTACGTCGACCCTGCTGCTGCTTAATCCTGACTTTACCACTGCATGGAATGTCAGGTATAGCCATAAATGCAAAAATCATTGAATAAGAGGATGCACATAATGTAGGAAAATGGCCGCAATTCATTTGTGACATCTGATTTACAGAAAGGAGTTGATTCAGGGTGGAGTCCTTCATGCGGAAAGGGATCTATATCTTGGCAAATTGGCTCTCACCAAATTCCCCAAGAGTCCAGAGACATGGATACACCGGTAAGGCACTTAATGACCAAATGGAAGTTCAATGATAAATGTACATGCTAATCAGTAACTGATGCCTCCTTACAGGCGGTGGGTACTGCAGCAAATCCTGACGCTTCTCTCGGCTGCAGATTGTGGTGGAAAGCAGTCGCGGGGTGGAGCCGAGCAGGCAGATGTTGAAAGGAGCCAGCAGTCCAGTTACCAACTTGCTCAAATGCTCCAGGAAGAGCTAAATGTCTGCTCGCATGCCGCGTGTAGTTATCCTAGCAATTATAACGCCTGGTCCCATCGGATTTGGGTGCTGCAACACATGGCCAAAGGCAACGTCAAGGTGGGTAGGAGCCACTTGTCACTTTTCTAATTTACCAAAGTATCATCAATATTAAACAAAATTATAAATGACAATTACACGGTTTTCTTAAACTAATGTTTTTTTCTTTACTCCCAGCAAAACGTTCCAATCTAAAAATAGTTAAGTTTTTCATAAGGCCTTGTTTTGTTTTTGTTTTTTCATTTCCTTCAAAGGTTTTCCATGATGAGCTTGCCACCACGTGTCAGTGGGTGTCAATGCATGTATCGGACCACAGCGGCTTTCACTACCGCCAATTCTTGCTTAAAGAGCTCATCGAAGAGTTTTCTCCGACGCCAGCGTCCAGCAGAAAATGTTCACCTCAGCATCAGTCCAGGACAGCGCCCAACAATCTCCTCTTGAGCTCCATCAATGTCTTGGCCAACGGGGAACAGTTGGGAAAAGAGACCACGGATGAGGATAAGGAGCTTGAATTAGCAAAACTCTTTGAGCTCTTCCACCGGGAGATGGAACTGTGCTCAGACCTGATCCGGTCTTTCCCAGGACACGAGACCTTGTGGAGTCACAGGTGAGAAACCCAAGTCACCTTTCCAGTTTTGCTGACCATAATACTAATCAGTCTTTGGCACATGGGCAAAACTTGGGTAAATCTCCGTGTGTGAAATAGCCCATCATTTATTAAACCAATTTTGATCAAAATATATATATATATTTATTTATATACTTCTGTACTCCAGGCGGCATGTCTTCTATTTGTGGCACCAATGGAGGTGGGAACACCAGCTGTACAACTTGAACAGCAATGGAGACAACCTCCTCCATAATAATGGCGACACAGCTCAACTGAAGCCAGATGCTCAAAGCTGTGAAGATTGGGGAGGAGGCACTATGGAGGTAGATGGTATAGCTTTGCCTCGTGACAGCAAGCGCCAGAAGAGGGGTCTCCGTTTGTCCAGCCTTCCCAGCCTGTCCTCAGAGTGCACCTTTCTTAGCGATATCCTAGACAGCCAATGTAACCCAGAACAGAGACACTTTGGCCTGGCGTACAAAAAGTGGTTAAACTCTGTAATTGGGAAGGAACTTTGAGAAAGATGTGGAGGAACCCATTCTTTTAAATAGTAACCTTAGAGACCCTGTAAAGTGAAAATGTCTCTCGTACATTTGACACAACGCAGAAAAAAAGTGTTTATTGCCCACATTTAAAATCATTTTTTTAAACATTTCTAAGTCGTCCCTCTACTTATGAAATAAATTTGTTCCAGAAGTGGTTTCGTAACTTGGATTTTTCATAAGTAGAGACGCATTTTACATGACGGTCCTCAATAGACGTGGATGTGAAAAATGAGGCCAGCTTTTAAAACTGTCTGGGGGAGAGTACTGAAAACTGGGAATGGAATTCAAATTATTGAGTTTCTAAAGTGTGCTCAAAACTACATATTCCCTTGATGAATATAATATTCTGATGGAAAAAAAAAACCTCCCTCACGGCGATAAGCCACCGATGGAAGTATTTTAAGGATAGGCTGCTTAAAAGGTTTTTTAAAAAAACAGCTAAAGGTATATATTTTGGTGGAAAAAATCACTGAAATGACATTACAGGGTCTTTTAATTTGCCCTTTACTAATATTCTCATGCAGTGCTGCCAGTAGGAATCAAGTTTAGGAATGCATAGTTTGTCAGATATCTGGTTTATTTTTCCATTTCCAATCACAAAAGAGAATTGGGTTCTTTTTTGTACCATCATTCCATTGCTTATTCATTCATAGCGTCCACTTTGTCGCTTTAGTGGGTCGAAATCTTTCAAGATGGGAAATTTCACATTAGATGCATGCTTTGTTAACCTACATTTCTTATACATTCATTTTCCAACTGTTTATGCATCATATAAAAAGTACACATGACTAAATGTGGAGTAACATCTAGTCATGACATTTCTGCTTCATTCTCACATGACATTGTGAAGTTTCTCTATCTGTTTTATTCCAGAAGGGACTCCATCCATTTAAAGTTTGACGGGGTTCTCAATTTTATGTTTTGGACTGCTGTGAGACTAATTATGGAGTCTTTGGCGGCTCCGTTGTGCAATCTTTCCTTTAACAGAGTACGGCATGAACAATCATTTTTAGTTTTTGCTTTAAAGCATCACGGCTATTGAGCACAGCATCCAACGTCAACACGAGTGAGTAGGAGCCTCGATCAAGGATATTATAGCATAGCAATGAAGTGGGAAGCTTGTAAGCTATTGTTACAGTCCTTGTTTTAGCTGTGTTGTGTGCCACACTGAATTGATCACTTTAACAATTCCTGAATTGTCATTGTTTTGGTTGTACAACATTTTGGGCTGCATTTTTTGTTTGTTTGAGTTGCAATTTTAAGGATGTTTTTTTTAAATTCTCTAACTGTTTGCTTACTAGGTCATCTTAATGAAATGTTCTACATTTACTCAGAATGAAAGCTACATATATTTGATTCTATAAGATTGTTACATTATATTTAGGATACATGTCTGAATTGTCATTTCATGTTTTCACCCATTTTATCATAATCTATGGTAGATCAATATTGTTTAATTATGCATCATATTTGGGTACAGATTGTTAGAAATGTACATAGTTGCACAATGTTGCTATTGGTTTTAAACACACTACCATATTGTTTATTGCATAAAAGATGACATTATATCATGTGTTAATTCTAAAAAAAATGCATTTGTCTATACAAGACATTTTTTGTGTTAGGAACCAATGTAATATTTATATAATGTTATTTGTTAACATCACAATGGGTTATTGCGGAATCTAAGAATGTGAGTTGCTGAAGGAATCTATTGTAATAGTGAGTTTTAATCTTATTTAATTTAAGACCACATCACTATGTGCAGATTTTGAGATCCATGAGAAATATGCACTTAGAACTCAGGTAAACGGCTAGGAAAGTAACATCCCTCCTCAAATACCAGATTTTTGGGATTTCAAAAGAGAGAAAAAGATAACCATTGTACTTTCAATCAAAAAAAATATGATTGACCAATAACATCCAGAAAAAGGGCTTCTCCACTCATTCATGCTCAGCTGGCCTCCTGGCACTCGCCTAACAAGCATTACAAACCCTCTGGTGTGTTCAACTCTTGAGTTATGGTGTTGGTTGGAGACATTATTTCTCTGCTTTTTTTCCCCAAAAACCTTGTATTTGAACATGAGTGAAAGTGAAAGATACATTTGTTGAGTGATGTTTTTCATTGAAAATGTGCTTCCAAGTAACATTAACATCACTTTTTGTGTACGCCTATAAAAAAGAAAACAGGGTTAGCGCTCTTATACCATTCTGAGTATTTTGCTGTATGTTTTTGCTTGTTTCTAACAAACCAATGTAGCCATATCACTACTTAAACATCTTACAGACATGCTTTTCCACTCAAGATTATCTCAATGTTTCTAATGGTTCAATAAGCTTTTTAAAAAATAATGTAGCTCTTTCTTTTTTTTCTGGAATAATTTATTGTATAAACGACCAGTGGAGTGGGTACTTAATAATCTCACTGTTAGTTTTCTATTTATATAGAATTAAAGATTTTTTGTCTTCACTTTTGGTGTGCTTTCTTTTATTTTACCCTTGTAATTTTTCAGTTTTCAGTTGCGTCCTCCAATAACTCCTTTATGATTGACTTCTACATAAAATATGCAAACCTACTTTAAAAAATGTTGTGACACTACTATATATATAAATATATAAAAATATATATAATGTGTATTATTTTTTATTTGGAATGTAATTTCTAGTTTCATGAGGGCTAAATAATAATCAAATCCAATTTTATGTTGTTTGGATGCGAAAATTAAATTATTGGGCGGAGGGAGGGGTTGAAAATCTCGTCAACACTGTTCCATGGGTGATGAAGATGATGAGGGCGATGACGATGAGGATGATGGACTGTGATGAGGTAGGCGGCGGCTGGAGACTTCTTCTAGCCGCAAAATCATCGTAGCTGAAAGCAGGTGAGCTAAACCGAGCGGTTCTTTCCATTCCAATTCAATGAAAATCAAGCCAGGCGGTCGCTTTTCGATGCCAAGGGAATCTTTGTCACGACCGTACTTAGCATCTGCTTCTTCCTCTGTCTGCATTTGTGGCCAGCTGTGCCGTGGACCGCCGCGTGCATACAAACGTAGATGCAGGCTAAACCTTACGCTCGGAGGAAAGAAGAGATCGCACTCCGTGTGAGGGTCGACGACCCCCCACTGCGCCCGACGAGTCAAACGGCCGGCCATTTAGGCCATTATTTTTCTTCCCAGGCCCGGTAAACGGATCGGACCGTTCGCGTTTGATTTTCCTACTTGACGAAATGCCCAGATTAGATTTGCGATGCTTGCCTGGCTCGTGTGTTGATGCTTTTCATCATTGACTGCATGCAATGTATATATAGACTGTCTGCAGCATCCAGCAGGAGGCTATAGAGTAGCCATGAAAAGCATCCAGAGAGCACCTGAATGCGTAAACGTGTTGGGGGGGGGGGGGGGGGGGGGGGGTCTTGAATTTGAATCATGACATTTCATCTTTTCCCATCCACGAACCGTCTGCCAAGTTAAAGCTGTGACTACCCTGTATGAAAGAAAGTGGATTCTTGCCATCACCTTAAAAGACTAAATGAGCCTTCTTGTTTGTCAAACCGCAGATTTGTCACAACGGAAATTTCCGCTTGGGCTGTAACCTGTTCCATACCAGGTAGGATTTAACCTACATTTTTTTTCTTGTTGTTGTTCCAATTCAATGGCATCTAAATGAAATTTGAATATATATCCCGTTTCATTGCTTCTTGCATGATTCTGGCAAGCTGTCTCTAATGGTTTTAGCCAGTTAGTCAATCATTTCATTGATCCAAACACATTTTTGGGCATGATCAAAATGATGCAAATTGGATTTCTGCAGGCAAAAAAAAAACATTGACTCTGGATTGATTTCACAGTTCATGACCTCTACCAATTTGTTTGCAAACAAACAGTACATTTTCATATCAAGTCCTCCTTTATTCGTTTACTACTTAGAAAAAAAGTTCTTACACCTTTCGTTTTCTGTTTCAACAGCACATATACTAGCATTTGAATGTTAAAACCCCTCTTTGGAATTTCTGGACCAACAAGCAGATTTTGAACATCTGCTTGAGATACAATCTGACCATCACCACCAAAGCAGTTCTCACCATCGCCCCAACCAAGACAGACACTCAACTGAATGAAGAATATCCGGCGGACCGTGGCAACACAAAGCACGACGACAAGACATGGAGATGCAACATGGAGCTAAGCATCTGCCACCGCGACAGCTCCAACAACCCATTCCCCGACCTGCCGTGACACGTTACCGCAGACAGGACGACAATGAGGCCAGGATCAGAGCCCAACAGCAGCGGCGCAAACAGAGGCAAGAGAGAGAGGCGGAGATAGCGCAACTACAGCATCAGGAGAAGCAACACCGAGATCTGATCCGAGAAGATGACCGGGAGAGGGACGATTCCGTGCTGGCCCGATCTGCCAGCACAGAGAGCGGCTTTCACACCCACACGGATCGGGCCGAGGGGGACGACAGCCTGGTCGTGATGTCGTCGGAGCCCGGGGTGGAGGAGCAGACGGGTAACTATGGAGTTCAGCTACATCCTGAGGCTGAGGGTTACATTGAGAGTGCAGAGTCTGAACGACAACTTCTCAATCTGCATTCCTACTATCCTGTGCAGATCCCAATGTTACCGTGCGGGCAACAGTCCGATCCTCAAAGAGAAGAGGGATCCTTGCCAATTTTGACCTCTGATGATTACTCAAATTGCGTCCACGGCGCATCTCCCGGCTTCCCCGCGGTAAGGACTGATTTGACAGCGAGTGCCATCTTGGAGCCTCCAGATGGAGGAATTGCAGAAGAAACGTACTCCGAGCCCTATGACATTTACTCGCTCTCCGAGCATGTTTATGAGGAAATCCGAGATGCCCCTTCATTGGTTTACTGTGCAGATGACGGATCGGAGGAAAGGGAATCTCTCCAGAGAAGGAAGGAGAACCTTAGTTTGTTGGAGGGTCAGACCGGAGGGGAAGACTACCACCAGCAAGAGGCTGTGGGTTTCCGTCTGAGGCACTACGATGAGCGCTCGGATGGGGAGTCGGACAGTCCAGAGAAGGAGGCTGAATTTGCCCCTTACCCACGCGCTGACAGCTGTGAGCAGGAAGAGGACATTGATAGTCTTGGGACTGAGGTGAGAGAAGGCCCTAGACCTACAATTCTCCAATGTATTGCCGAGGACATGATTGCGGCTGATAATGAACTGGAGCCAGGCCAAGAACTTGGTACGCATTCTAGTAAAAACGTGAAAATTGCCAACTCGGGTAAAGCAGTCCAAACGCAGACTCTAAGACCATCTGAGCAAATGGCAAGTGGGAGAAACAGTCAGACCGATATATCTCTAGCCATTAAGGACATTAGGGAGGCCATAGAGGAGGTGAAGACCAGAACAGTCAGATCTCCTTACACTCCCGATGAACCCAAGGAACCTATTTGGGTAATGAGGCAAGACCTCGGCCACGCCTCTGAGTGCGATCAGCAAACATCTTTTGGTAGCGAGGTGAGTACAAACTTTACTGTCCTTAAAATCATGTTGTCTATGAAAAAATAGGCCACATACTATGTTGCAGTTAAGCAATATTAGAATTGACAGAAGGTACACTTGAAAAAAATGAACCACCAGAGTAATTGTTCAATAGTTTATTTCTTTAAGCAAAATTGTTTTCATTCACGTGGCTAAAACAGTGTCTATTCCAGACTCGGAAAAAGAGAGGGAGAGAGGTGCAAAGATATATGAATTCAATTATTCATGCCAAAGGGCTCTAATAACAGCAGGACTGAGACCATTCCCAATCACAAGACGGTAAACAACCGAATTTAGATAAAACATTTGTTCAGTTTGAGTTTCTCGTCACATTTCATGTCAAAAAGTATTTTCAGACCTGAGAGGGAAATCGAAATCAACACCATAACAAAGTCATTTGGGTCAAGACACATAGTGCAAACAATCGTTTCCATGACGAAAGTGATACCCGATTGTCACCTGAGTAGCACAATCAGACCGTTGACGCTGCGGTCAAATGCAGCCGTTCGTTCAGCTGGGACACCCACTGGAGTTTGCTGCGACTTGGACACTTATTATCAGTCATGGAAAACTTTTGGATGCACCAAGTTGAGAAGCTTGAAGAGGACCAAGGCATGCAGCAGCAAACTCTGCCATACGATGAAAATGAGGTTGGGACAATTTCTAATTCTGTATAACTGCTTATTGGACGTCTTCTACTAATTAAGTGTATAGTCTTCCCTCGTAATTTTGCTGTTCAACTTTCATGGCTTCACTACATCGCAGGGTTTTAATTTTTACTTTTTTTTTACGTTCATAAAAATTAAAAAATCCACGCTGAAACTCGCAAGTCTTTCTCTTGCAACTTGGACTCAGCACTGAAGAAAAATTTAGCTGAGTATAAACGAGTCAATAATTCCTCCAAATGTTTGAGTGCGTTTCAAAGCCAGTTCACAGAGATTCCAAAATTGAACGCTCAATGCTTTCTTTCTCTGTATTTTTCATGCTGCAAGTGTCCTGATTCCGGTTCTCCCGCTCTTCTTGGCGCAGAATCAGCGACCAGACTTCTTGCACAGGAGGACAACTTTGAATCATCCCCCTCCAGCAAAGAAGTATCCTCGCTTTTTTATGTTCTTGTATAATATATCATTTTATATTTCAATAACATGACACACGCAACTTTCTCTCATATTTCAACTAATAGGCCAGAAGAAGTCTTGCATCTTTTCCTACATATGTTGAAGGTCAGTATCGTTCTTCTGATATTTTGAAATGACAAAATTGTGCACCCACACCCACTGCCAGTCAGTCATGTGAGTTAAGCTCCCATTATTTATTCAAACCCTCCTTTTCCTATTGTCCAGTTCCAGGCCCTTGTGACCCAGAGGATCTTATTGATGGGATCATATTTGCAGCCAACTACTTGGGCTCGACTCAGCTGCTGTCAGTCAAGACACCAACCAAGAACATCCGCATGATGCAAGCTCAAGAAGCTGTCGCTCGCATTAAGGTGGACCTTTAAATTCTCCTTTTAGCGTCACCTTTATGTAAATAAAGTCCTGTGACTAACTAACTCTGTCAATCTGTTGCATTTCATGCCTGCCAGACGGCCCAGAAATTAGCCCAGAACAAAAAAAAGGTGTGTCCTTTCACACAGATCTGCATGTACATGTATTTTTTCCCCCGTAATGTTCTGTACATCTGCAATTGGCTGGCCACCGATTCAAGGTGTCCCTATAGGGATAGGGTCTGGCACCACCCGCGGCCCTTGTGAGCATAAGCGAGTCGGAAAATGAATGAATGTTCTGTCATTGTGCACTATTGCGTAGACCCCAGAGGATGATGCCCAACCCATGACGGAGGTTGATCTTTTCATCTCCACTCAGAGAATCAAAGTGCTCAATGCAGATTCACAGGTACTAAAAAAGATTCCTTGTTGAGGAACAGTGCATTCATACTTCATTGTTCATTTTAAACACACACTACTGTGGCTTTTTGACACACAGGATACAATGATGGACCACCCTCTGCGCACCATCTCCTACATTGCCGACATAGGCAGCATTGTAGTTCTGATGGCCAGGCGCCGAATGCCTCCACCCGAGTCTCAAGAAAACGTGGACGCCTCGGACCCGGAAGCGGACAGCAAGTGCCAGTACAAGATGATATGTCACGTTTTTGAATCTGACGATGTGAGTCAATAGCGGGTTGATATTGTTGAAAAAGGAGGCCAATACTTTTTTATGCCAGAGTTCTTCCTGGTCTTGACCAAATCTGTGGCTTCATTTTGTGAGTAGAGTGTAAAATGAGGGGACTTTTCCGGTTTTAGGCCCAGCTTATTGCGCAGTCCATCGGGCAGGCCTTCAGTGTGGCGTACCAGGAATTCTTGAGAGCCAATGGCATTAACCCAGAGGACCTGAGTCAAAAGGAATTCAGCGACCTGCTTGACACTCAGGACATGTACAACGATGACCTCATCCACTTTTCCAAGTCGGAAAACTGCAAAGAAGTAAGCCTACATTTCAAAAGCCATTGTATTTTGAACTCGGTTGACTACACATTGGGTGATTTTTCGGCATTTCAGGTGTTGGTAGAGAAAGCCAAAGGAGAAATGCTTGGCGTGGTCATCGTGGAGAGTGGCTGGGGATCCATCCTGCCCACAGTTATCATTGCCAACATGATGCATGCTGGGCCGGCAGAGAGGTCTGGTAGACTGAACATAGGGGATCAGATTATGTCTATTAGTGGTACCAGTCTGGTGGGATTGCCACTGTCCACCTGTCAGAGTATCATCAAGGTACGCCAACAGTAATATCATTCTTAATAATACAAAGTATGTGGCTTGAATGTCTCCAACACAATAAAAACTTGACTGGAAATACCACCACTTTCCTTGCCAGGGTCTCAAAAACTTGTCCCGCATAAAGATGAACATAGTGCGATGTCCCCCAGTCACCACCGTACTGATCAGACGTCCGGATTTCCGCTACCAACTTGGATTCAGTGTCCAGAACGGCATCGTGGGTATTCTTTCTTAACGTTGCGAGCCAATGTTTGTCGAAAGACCTTTTCTCTCTTCATTAGATATGTAGCCTCATGCGCGGTGGAATTGCTGAAAGGGGAGGAGTCAGAGTTGGCCATCGCATCATTGAGATCAACAGCCAGAGTGTGGTCGCCATACCCCACGAAAAAATTGTCCAACTCCTTTCCAATGCTGTGGGAGAGGTGAGAGATCAACATATTTCTAAGCATTGTATAATTAGTATAGTTTATGAATTAATATATGCTAAAGAAAAAAAGTAATGACATTCAAATAAATTAAGACAGAAAGTCAAACTGGTTACAGACTTAAGTAACACACTATTTTTATTATTTATTTTTTCAAAAGTATTTTCACTGGGAGGTTCATCCGCCCCTCCTAGTCAAATTGGATAGGACGTTTAGCGCCTATCAATATGTTTTTTTCAGGTAACTATAGCTTTGAAAACATTACAACAGGCTGTCAGTTTCCAAGGGAAAAAAAATGTGAGTGGCACTGGTGTGATAGTAGCAGGCCCAGCCAAACGTCAATATGAAAATAATAGGTATCGTTTGTGTCTCAGATCCACATGAAGACGATGCCTGCAGCCATGTACCGTCTGCTGACGGCTCAGGAGCAGCCAGTTTACATTTAAATGATATACTCAAGTCTGACCTCACGCCCTTTGAATTTCCGCCGTCTCTTCTCAATCTGCCTCACCACTCCGACCAGCACACGTCCGAGAACATGCCGTATATCCACGGGTGACGTACCAAAGTGAGTTGAAGTGTTTTCTGTTCAATTGAAAAACTTTAATCTGCCATCGGTGCAAAAATTGTATTTGACTGGATCAGTAGTCAGCACTTTATTTCTTTTCCCCCCTGGATCGCTCTTTTTGAAATTTCTCTTTTCCAAAACCATCTCGACAGTTTATGTTGAATGTCATTCTTCTTTGAATTTGGCAACCCGTACTTTTGGTTCTATCGCTGCTGCTTTTTCACTCTCTGTCCGTAGTCACTACTTTTTCTGTGCATTTTGCATGAAAGCTCTACTTAGGGCCACCAATGTTGTTTTCGATGTGTCCGTATGCTACGAAAACGCACCAAAACAAGCATCGTCCACCTTATTGGCTCGGACGTTGCGGGTTCTTTGCACGACACAATGAGAATGTGAGCACTGCACACATTCCACACGCTAGCTGTTCAAAACTCACCGATGTACTTTGTCGACGCACATAAGCTTACTTGTTTTGCAAATGTACGTATGTAGAGCACGTTTTAAAGCTTTGGCTCACGCCGCATGGAATGTTGACTCAAATCTTGTGCCTAGTTGCTCACCAAGAACTCTAAATATGGAAATCCAGCTCATACTAGGGGGACAATATTTTCTGTCAAAAAATACAAGAGCTACGAAAAAGTCATAGCACATACGTACATGACGGGAATCTCACTTTTAGCTTCAATCAGAACGGCAGAACAGGATGAGGGGTTCTTTTTTATACAAGTGACTCATCAAATGTAATCATATCAAATGTATGGGGTGGTAATCATTGCAGGGGGGAAACTCGTCATTCAAAAGTTAGAACGGACATGTAGCGTAAAATAAAGATGTCTCATTTTGCTCCATGTAGGGCCAGTTAAAAATATTTCAGATGTAGATATGTGAGTAAACAAGGATCTTTAGAATTAGACATTTGGTTTGAGTTGCACGTTCCTATTTGCAATGAGCTTTTTTTTAATACAATTCCATACAAACACTTACTGTGAATGTTTATTTTCTTTAAAGTGAAAAAAATACTGACAAAACACAAATGTTATCGTTTGAAATGCACTTGCTATTCGTTATTTTTTTTAAAATTATTTTTCCCCTCAACTTTAGCTTTTAAACTGAACTTTAGGACCTAAACATCATGTGGCAGTAGGCATAATGGGAACTATTGTCACATTTTTTGGTGATTACCTCAACTTATAAGCAAATAGTATTGACTGAAATTGAATATGTATTTATAAATGATTATAAATTTACGTCTATCTTCCAAAAAAAATAAAATACCTACAAGTTACAATTCCTTATATAGAGTGAATATATTAGTGCTGTGTCTTAGTATTTTTTCCAAAAAGTACAAAATGGGTTTGGTGTGAACCATGTAGGTCAATTATGCTTTAATACATAAGGTAACATTTCATTCAAACCTAATACTTGCATTAAAAAAATAAAATTAATTTTAATATTTATCTGTGGGTCACTAAAATACAGTACATATCACAAATAATGTATTAAAAAAAAAAGGCCGTTTTACATGAATTATTGACGCGTTGCACATGGATGCCAAGCTACAAATTTTCCAATTTTCCTTCACATTGATTGAACGCTTTTGGCCTTACAGTTACCGCAAATTAATATTCACGTTAAAAACCTGCAGTCGTTTTTCTGACACTGGGCTGATTTTGTCCTTGTGAATTATGCTGTAATGCCTGCTTTTATTGTGTGTGTGCGTGCGTGTGTGTGTGGTGTGCAAGTAGAAACAAAGGAAAACAACACGCAAGTAGAAAATATTGTAAATATATATACAGGTATTTACACATTTATCAAGTGCTCTGTCAGGGGTTGTAGGCTTGTGTGACAGTGACGCAAACTTCTATTTCCAAGTGCACCCATTTTGAATGTAACTGAACTGTTCAATATAAAAGTGTCTTAAGAGAGTGGAAATAAAAATTATCAATACAGCTTTTTTTTTTTTAATGTGCAAGCTTTTTTTGTGATTGAAGCTCGCCAGAATATTTGTAACCATATTTACAACAATAAATAACTTGGGAGAAGGACTTCTGGTTCTGTTTATTGAAATGTATCTTCAGAACATGCCAACTATACAGAGATTTTACATTTATTATGTGCCATGATCACCTTAAAACAGCAGATACAGTTGAGTGTAAATACAAATGCTCAAGCATTACAAGACAAGAAAAACCTCAAATTATCAGGAATTGGGCAAATAAAAGATGTCCATGTTCTTTTTGAAGATGGCAGAAAACTCTCTAGATAGGAGTTGATGCAGACTCATGCCATCATGTTTATAAACCCAGGCACTCCCTGTCCAATCGTAGCGTTTTGGACCACTGGAAAATAAAAATAAAAATATAGTCAAAGTATAGTATCAATATCTGTATAAGTAACCCTGTTTAATTATGCACTCATGTTAAATATGTCATATGTTGCTTGAGTTGTGGGTGTCAAAATATCAGAAACTGCCATCTGCGTAACATTGTACAGTTCTACAACAATACTAATTACGAACAATATTAAATAGCACTACTCCGATGTTTAATTTGGGTCTTTTATTAGATTGACATTCATATTGTCAGATTGTTTTAATGGGTCTCACCTTGTTGGGGATGCCAACCAAAGCTGTTTGTTTGGTGTTTGTTTGTTGATCACATAGGTTCCATGGTCACCACCCACCTTTATAGTCAACACACCACTCTGGCAAAAAGAAAGATCACGACAGTAAGCAGATCCCCTGAACCTTGATCTTAACCCTTGCTGTTCAATTAAAAAGAAGACAATCAAAGTGGTGGCCTAACTTACAGAGAGCACAACATCATAGTCCGGTCCAGTGAAAGGCTCATCCATTAAGTCTTCAAAGTAATCAGCCAGGGTGTCCAGCGTCTCGTCAGCCAGCTTCTCATAGGCTGTCTCGGATAGCTCACTGGGGGAAAAAAAATGACAACATCTTTCAACAATAACTTTGATGACCACTGTCAGGGATTATAGGGTTATATATTGACTTGGGGTTACTTTCTGTCATCCCTGGGGTTCTCTTCCAGCCTTGAAGCTGACCGATGGATAATTCTCCTACACTTTACATTGTCGACAGTTAACTCAAACCACTGGAAAACAAAGGAAGGAATCCAGTTGATAACACCAATACACCACAGTTTTTTAGAAAAGCATCACAAAAGGTATCAAATTCATCAAATTTCTCCAAAATAGGTTTTAGTGAAATTTAATATATGTAAGTTTCCTAGGCAACAAAATACACATCATGGGTATGTTACCACGTGCAGCCCAGTGGTACAGTGGATAGTGTATTGGCCCCACACCAGGGGACATGGGTTCAAATCCTTGTCAGTCCACCTGTGTGGAGTTTACAGGTTCTTCCTGGGTTTCCCGGAGGAGACCCACACAAGTGGACGTGACTTAGATTTGAACCCAGGACTCCAGAGCTATGAGCCTGACGCACTAAACACTCGGTTCACCCGAGCCCCCTGTCCATGACATTGCAAAAAATAGCATTTCCACATGTTCTTAGTCATAACAATTTTTGATTAGTCACTGTTGTTTTCTAACGAAACTCCCGAAGTAAAATGTACCTTATTTCTTCCTCGATTGGTGCTAGAATACTGCGTTTGTTTGGGTAATGAGTGAACACACGCAACACCAAAGGCACGGAGCTGCAGACAAATATAGACGACAATAACTTGAGCATTGTGTCATTTATTCATGTTGTTAAATGAAAAGTTTTATCATTTACCTGCTTGGAAAAATTGGTGACCCTCAGGAAAGTCGCCATATTCTGGTGTGTTTTGAATTTGACATTTATGAGAAATGTTTTACTTTCGGTTACTGTTCTTGCATTTATATCACATCTATTGTGCGGTAGATGCTGAGTTTGTGTTCTTAGCAACCTGGCAGCCGTTATCATTTGTCAGACATTTTGTGTCAGTGTCATTGGCTAAACAGCAATATTTATTAATGTTCCGTACAGGGGTGCTGGAGCTTATCCCAGGCAACTGTGTGCAATAATCATCTTTCTTCAAAATAAATTCCGTTTTTTCCTATCACAATGATATCAAAATAGTTCATTTAAACCCAAAAAGATGAACAAAATATGTCAAGCTTTTGCATAGCTAAGAGTACATTCAAATGGATAAAATAACTTGATCATCATCATGATCATCAACACAACTAAAAGAAGACTACTGCTCCTATGAAAGATGGCCACCATTTAGTAACTCCGCCGATTTTGGGTGATTGCATCTAGCTCTCCGAATAGGTGGGTTTATATATCCATGCCTTCTTCGAAGGTCCTCAACTTTCATACACTAAAAAATAGAGGTTTGTACTGGCATCTGCTGCTTTCTAATTTGTCCGATTTAAAAATGCTATTTCGAGGCACCAATTTTCTATCCGTCGCTAGATGGCGATGAGCGCGTTCTCGACTGCTTTACCGCCTTCAGTCACAATTGAAGAAGTAAAAGGAAGGCGGAAGTCATCTCCTAAAACTAGAACTTATTTCGGCGTCTGTGCACATTGAGCCGTCCACTTGATCACGATGCTGAAAGAGTTGGTAAGGGAGCGACTCCTTGCGGCAGCTGACGAAATCTTCCAACTGTTTGAAGGAACAATAGCGACGTACAAGGAGCAAGTTTGTAGAGCGAGAGAGGAGAGCGAGCGACACCGAAGAAAACTGCAAGCTGTTTGCAAGACTCAAATTGACAGGCGCGTCGACGGTATGCTCATTTCTCTTCTTAATTTTTACCCAAAATACCCAATATACAGTTGGGTTAATAAAACTGTAATACATTTCTTCATGGCACAACCAAGTTTGGGTAATACATTCAAATTGGGGAGGAGGTGTTGGATGTTAGGTTTCCCTGGACATCCATAAGGACCCCAAATGTTGCCCAGGGAAATCAAATTAATTATAACTTCCTATAATTAACCTCCACGTATTCAATAGTGACAGTGATAGAAAAGTCGAAGAAAAATGCTTTAGACTCTTTGACTATTGGAACAAAATTGACTTGTGCTCTGCAGATGTCCAGCAGCTGAAGAGTCAACAGGACAAATCTCCTCCACACCAGCAGGGGGACTATGCTAGCTCGAAGCCACACCGAGTTGCAAAAGAAGACAACGATACACAAAAATCCCACATTCAAGATGATGCTGAAGATCCACGGCACTCATATTTTACAGAAGATGATGCTCAGCCCCTCATCATTAAAGAGGAAGAAGGAGAAAAGTTTCCACTGCTTAGTGTTTGTGTGAAGAGTGAAAACAATGCAAACGAACCTTCCGAGTGGTTGCAACTTCTTCAAAACAGTCCAGGTGAAGACCACTGTGGCAGAGCACCACCTGATGACCTTGTGCCACCAATATCAGACAGCTATGACACAGACACTGGTCATGATGAGACAACTCCACCTTTTCAAATGGTTAATAGATGTCACCCACACAAAAAAGGTTTCAGTTGCTCCATTTGCGGTAAAATATTGGCTTACAAGGGAAATTTGATTGGCCACATGAGAACACACAATGAGGAAAAACCTTTCAGTTGCTCAATTTGTGGTCAAACCTTTTCTCAAAGAAAAAGTGTCAAGTTACATATGAGAAGACATACGGGAGAGAAACCTTTCACTTGCTCCACTTGTGGTAAAACGTTCTCCCGAAAGGAAAGCCTGAAGGCCCACATGAGAACGCACACTGGAGAGAAACCCTTTAGTTGCTCAATTTGCGGTCATACATTCTCCCAAAAGGAAAATATGCTTAAACATGTGAGAAAACACACGGGAGAAAAACCCTTTAGTTGCTTAAATTGTGGTAAAACCTTCTCCCGAAAGGAAACCCTGAAGTTGCACATGAGGACACACACAGGAGAGAACCCCTTTAATTGCTCCATTTGCGGGAAAACATTCTCCCGAAAGGACCATGTAAAGTCCCACATGAGAACACACACACAGGAAAAATCATTTTGTTGCTTCATTTGCGGTGTGGAATTTTCTCAAAATCACAATTTGATTACACACATGAGGACACACACGGGAGAATAGCTTTGAGTTAGCCAAAATGACGACCCAGGCCAGCGGTGTCAAACTTACGGTCATTTTCTGAAGGGTCACGGGGGTGCTGGACCCTCTCCCACCTAATCATGACCACTACAAGGATAGCGTGTTGACTTTATATTTATATATATAGGACAGTGATGCCCCCAGGAAGTGAAGGTGGGTTTAAGTGTCCATCATGTAGCATATATATCGCTTTGTGATTCATTTTGTTGTTGTTGTTAGTCTAAAAGTAAAGTCGTGCTTGTACACAACACTGTGTCTGCTTTATTTGATCCTAAAATATATACATGTAGAGAAAATAAGTGTTTGATCAAGATTTTGGCAGTTTAGGCTGATGAAAATAACTCGAAGAAGAAGGAGATCCGCCTGGCGCGAGAAACAGAGGTGATACCCAACTTGTAATCCTGGACACCTGTCTTCCACCTGCATGTTGAACTGGACAAAACACTACAATGTTGAAAGAGTTTGGTGAGTATGCAGCTACTGTGGGCGCTAAACTAATTTTAGGAATGCACCCCAGACATGTGCCATAAAGAGAATATTTTCATCAATTTTCTCAAGACTAGCATTTATTGTTACCCAAACAAGCAGGGATTGACTCCAGCACCCCGCTATCCTGACCAGGTTAAGTACTGTTGAAAATAAATGAATAAAACACTATGTATGACCTGAAGTAATACTTTATATAAAAAATGTATTCGTAGTTTAACTAATAGTTTAATGTAACTGCAAAATGTTCAAAACATCTGTAAGGGAAAATGACATGACCACCATTTTATTTTGCATGTGAAGAAGAGCTGCAAAGTTTACACCTCTCTATCATTCTAATGTGGAAGAACACAGAGCAGGTAAGCATTTATTGGCTCTCATTGATGTGGCTTTTCATGTGTTCAGTCAAACTGGCCCTGTGGCCGTAGGTTTCGCCACACACCGGGCAACTAAAGGGTATCCCTTCCGCGTGCGTCCTCATGTGCGTCGTCACGTGTTCCTTCCGGGAGAATGTTTTACCGCAGTCTGAGCAGCAAAAGGGTTTTTCTCCCGTGTGTTTTCTCATGTGGGTGACCATGTTTTCTTTTTGGGAGAATGTTTTGCCACACGTAGAGCAGCCAAATGGTTTTTCCCCCGTGTGTGTTCTCATGTGCAATTCTATGCTGCCTTTTTGGGAAAAGTTTTTTCTGCAAACTGAGCAACTAAAAGGTTTTTCTCCAGTGTGCACTCTCATGTGCCTGAGCATGGGTCCCTTTTGAGAAAATTCTTTCCCACAAAAGGTGCAACCAAACGGTTTTTCTCCTGTGTGAGTTCTCGTGTGTGTTATTAAAGTTTGTTTAGTAGCAAAAGTTTTGCCACAAACTGAGCAAGTGACACGTTTTGGACGCTTTTGTGACATTTTTTTATGGAGAGTTGGCTCCTTTTCAGATATTTTGGACTGTTTCTCGACCCGTTTGTTGTTTGCTTCATCATTGTCTGACAGTGGAGCTGAGAGATTGTCAGGGGGTGTTCTTTCATGATGGTCTGCACTTAGACGGGGATGATGTAGATGGGACCAGTCGGGTGGGTCGTCGTCCTGTTTTTTCACGGGGACAATAGTAACTGGCAACTCGCTCACGTCAGTCTCCTCTTCTTCTTCCTTAACACGGGGAGTTTGGCAATCCGTCTCTTCTTCTTTGACGTGGGGGTGCTGTGGAGTGGAGCTCCTCCACTGTGGCTCAGAGGGATTTTCTCCCCGACCACCATTCAGCTGCTTGAAGTCTGCAAGAAACTCACAATAAGTATAAATATGCAATAATGTGAATCCAAGAAAACATTATTCAATTTAGTTGAGTTTGAATAGTTAAACAAGTATAAATGAATATATTGCATTTGTTTACCTTCACAGTGTACATTGCTCCACGAACGGTCTTCCATGGTGTCAGTGATGGCAATGATGAAGCTGCGATCTTCAACACAAACCGATACACCAATGCAGGGACATCTGATTGACAGGTAAGATCTTCCTGGTGACCAATCTGGGTGTCTGAAGGCCAGTCACGGGCCCATTTTATTTCTGTCTCCTGTGATAGCCATAAACATGTTTGTTAGCTGCACTTACAAACTGCATTCTAAAAAAAATGATTAATTGGCCATGTTGTATTTTGAAGAAAAATCTAATTTGGGCACTTCTACATGATTGGATTGAGTTTTCACTCAATTTGTGGAGAAAAAATCACTTTGAGAATTCGCTTTAGAATGCAGTTGACCGTTTTAGACGTCAAATTTCTAATGTTTTTGAAATTGTGAAATCACATTTTGGAAATCGTCACTTTGGTCGCATTGCCTTGCAAACGTTGTTATGATGGGTGACAATATGGCGTCCTCCCATGTCACTGTCCAGACTGCTATGCTTTTGCATCGGCCCAATGCAAACAAACAATCGCCACTTTTAGTCAGAAAACAAATAGCAAACGTCAAAAATAACACAACACGGCGTTCCAATTTATCATTAGAAATGTGCTCTTAATTGACTGGTCAATGGAAAATGTTTACACCGACGTTATTGGCGAATAACTAGCCTTGTCCGGCATAAGAAACAGATTTTACAGGTTTGAAACTCACCAAGACAATTGTAGTCAAGAATAAATCTTTAAAAACAACGACGTGGCAATTACCTGGTGGCCTCTGTTTTAATGTGAAGGAAATACATGTTTATTTTCTGCTCGTCTCAATCTGCTGCGATTCGTTGGCAGTGTCAGGAACCCGCATTCTTCTTAAAGGGACAGCAATGTTTTTGTCAACCGCCCACACACACGCGCACACGTGTATATATACAACATTTTTGTAATCAGCATTCAACCACTGTTTTGTTTTTTAATCCAAAAACACATGAAGCAGGACAGTGACTTGGATGGTGCCATTTTTGCCTTTGTTACACCTGAAGCAGTAGAACAGTGGCTTCATTTTTAAAAGCTAATGGACTAACAAACTAGCCAAGGTGCAATCTTTCATTAGACAAATCCGAAGCTTCGTGTTTAGCCGACATTCATAACATTACAAACAGAAGGGCTGCTTTACTACTGCCACATAACCAATTTCATAATTAAATAAATCATATTTACACTACTATGGAGGGCAACAGGCAGTTTCAAACAGAAATCATGTAAAAAAAAAAATCAGATGCAGACATGACATTGCACAGCTCCTCAAAGTTTACCACCTGCGTTGGATGCCATGTGCATCGCGAGAAAATATTATTCTGACTTTTTATGTATCTGCATGTGTCTAACCATATTGGACCTCTGAGCAAAGTTTCCCCCGCAAACTGCACAGCTGAATGGTTTCTCTCCTGTGTGGACTCGCATGTGTTTGGCAAGACTTTCTTTCCTAGAAAAGGCTGCTCGGCAAAAAGAGCAACCAAAAGGTTTTTCTCCTGTGTGAGTCCTCATGTGCTTCTTCAAACTTTGTTTGACTGAGAAAGTTGTGCCGCAAACCATGCAACAAAAAGGCTTTTCTCCCGTGTGTGTTCTCATGTGTAATTCCACATGTTCCTTTCGAGAGAATGTTTTTCCGCAAACTGAGCAACAAAAGGATTTTTCTCCTGTGTGTGTTCTGATGTGTCTCATCCAGTGAGACTTACAAGTAAAGCCTTTCCCGCAAACTGAGCAGCGAAAATGTTCTTTAAGCGTGGGACCGTTCTTGTGTTTTTGAGACGTTTTCTTTTTGAGGGCCCCTTTTGTCGGCCCGTCTTTTGTCCATTTGTCCTCACCATCACAGTCCCCATCACTCATGTAAGGTTCTTCGGTGTTGTCGCCATCGGATAGCGGCGCTAAGAAGTTGTCTCGTCGTGCATCTCCCCTCGGACTGCCGTGATCCACCCGCGACCAATTGATCACTTTGTCTTGGTTGTACTTGCTCTTCACTGAGACGCCTGACTGTGGACACATACCGACATTTGTCTCCTCTTGTGTTTCAAAGATAGGGTGCTTCAGATCTTCCAGCTCAAAATCAGACCCGCCCCACAGCTGCTGAGAGGAAATTTGTTCGGGATGAGCGATGAGCTTCTGCAATACTGGGAGAAACACAAACAGTTTAAATCACGCAAGTCAAGCATGATATCAAGTCAGTGTTGTTCATTCAACTGTTTGTCATTACCTTCACAGTCTGTGTCACTCCTCAAAGGTTCTTCTGTGCCTTCACTGTGTGGCAGCTTTGGCAAGAGGTTATCTGGTGGTGGTCCAAAGACGTCTCCGTTTGGACTCTGCCGATTAGGCCGTGACGACTCTGGAGGTTCGTGTTGCTTAACTTTACTCTGCGTGGAGAAACCATTCAGCTGCAAGTCGCAGACCCCAGCCTCCTGGGCTTCCTCTTTAACATGCAGGGTTTTGGAATGCTCCGGCTTCAAAGATGGGCTACTCCACTTTGGCGGAGGGGAAAGATCTTCCTGGCGACCAATCATCTGCTCAACGTCTGGAGTTAGAAAACAGAGTTTAGTTCACGTGCAGAAAACCAGATGGTGAGTCACATGTACTTATATTCATTCATTTAATGAAACAAATTTTGCACAACAAAGAAAAAATATCTATAGAAAATATATTCCCCAAATTTTCATTATGATTACAAAATAGCCTCCACGTGACAACAGAGCGGCATTCCTATTGGCTGATGGGAACAGTCAATAATGGCTGCTGTCTGTTTGTTATCATCTCCAGTGCTCATGAACTATGAAATAAATATCGAAAATAAAGAATTGTGCAGTCACACATCCAAGCATTAGGCATGCGTCGATGTAAATCCCCTTTCGTGACCTGAATGAAATCCATTAATCATAAAAGGATACCCTACTTGTTCGGAAATGCCTTTTTTTAAATGAAGAGACCATTTGTGTAAAGTCGAAGCTGTTTTACGATAACTCCTTTGTGGCAATTGTTTAGCAAAGCTACCTTCGACACGAATGGCAACTTCAGTCTTGCAAACAGCTTCGAGTTGCCGTCTTTGTCGCTCGCTCTCCTCTCTCGCACGAGAAAGTTGCTCTTCATACGACGCTATCGTTCCAGCAAATAGTCCAAAAATTTCATCTGCAGCCGCAACGAGTCGTTCCCTTACCAACTCTTTTAACATTTTGTCTTCGTGAGCAGTTAAAAAAAAGCACACAAGAGAGCAAATTGACAGCCCTGTGTCCAAAAATGTAATGTACCGCTACGCTACGGTAACTGCGGTCGTTGTTGCATCGCTTTCTTGAGGAGCATTGTTGCCATCTACTGTGCTGGAGTGTGGGTCGCTTCATTTGAGGCACTAAGGAATTATTTTCGCCTATACGTTAATTTCGCAAGGGGAAAAATGACATGCCTTTTGTCCTCTTTTGAAGGTAAGACATGTTTCTTTTGCATGACAGACCTTTCTTTTAGGAAAACAACTTCTCTCAATAGTTTTAGCACGAATTGAGCAATCTTTAGCTATTTCATACAGGAGAAAAACCTTTCACTTGCTCACTTTCCAAGAAGGCAGTCACTGTTAAGGAATCTTTGGATAAAAACGGGGAAAAAACACAGTTGCAGTAGTTCTTAAACTCACAAAATAAGTTTGGTAAAACACGTGAGATCACAGTATTTGCCACAAAACATTCAAAAAGCAATTTCGGTAAAATTCCTTTGTCATCCATCCCCACATGTTCCAAAATCTAGATCAATCCAATATACAGGCTCCATTGATTTTATTGCTGCGTGTCTCTTATTGGCCACGACGTAAGATGGCCGATAAATTACTACGGCTCATAGCACGCACTACGTAATCTCGATGTATATATATGATGTCTATCAAATTCGGGGCCATGATCCCCTCAGGGTGGATACAGTCGCCTTTCTGATATATACGTTTAAATTTTAAAAAATGTGTGAGCAAATGGTAACGTATTTTCAGGATCTTTTACCAAAGAAAGACGCCGCCGAGGTGAGATGGTCACATGCAGTTAACAGCTCGATCAAACTGACGGATGCTCTTCAAGGTTGGACAACTGTTTGTTTACTAGTTGGGGAATAGTCATGAATGTAACCCTTTCATGGAAGATGGACATTCAAAAGTTGTCACTTAACACCTTTAAAACTTTAAAGAGCAAGTGACTAGTTTTTCTCATCTAATTTTTTTTTGAGCAATTAAGTTTAAAGTGCAACTGACTAGTTTTTCCTCATCTAAAAATTATTAGCAATTAACTTTAAAGTGCAAGTAACTAGTTTTTCTCATCTATTTTTTTAGCATTTAAGTTTAAAGTGCAACTGACTAGTTTTTCTCATCTAAAAATTATTAGCAATTAACTTTAAAGTGCAAGTGACTAGTTTTTCTCATCTAAAAATATAATTGCAATTATTATTATTTATTTCATCATTTTGGAAGTGGATAATGGATGTACGTATCCTAACACATTTCTTATTCATTAAGGGCCTACACATATGATTGAGGCTGACATCATCGTAAGAGGTCGTAACCCCAAGGAGCCAATCATGTGCCACCCACCTGACAACACCAGTGACATCACACTGAAGGAGTGGCTTGAAGCTGTCAAGTTGCATGACAAAGGCATCAAACTCGACTTCAAGAGGTGAGATGGAATCGGTTGATTATTATCTTTTTTTTAAGTGGTGAGAGTTGATTATTTTCCTAACAAACCCATTTCGATGCTCCATTGGAGCATGGAGGCGGTGTCTCTTTCTTTGTCCTTGCTGCAGAAAGGCCTGGCTCAGATGAGGTCTCCGGTGTGGATCAACGCTGATATCCTTCCAGGACCTGGAAATCAAGGAACACCGCTGGATCCACAGGCTTTCCTGTCTGTCGTCAGGAATCTTCCCAATAACGTTGTTCTTTCCCTCGGTTGGACCACACAGTGGACAGCGGGGACTGATAACCCAGGTGGGGACAAATGGATTATTGCTATTGTCTGACATCATAGATAGAATGCACATCTTCACAAATGTTCTTCTTTTTGGCTTTGTACTGATACCGTGTTTTTTAAATGACTATACCAAGCATATTTACATTAGTAAAAATATCAAATACGCAATGGGCAAGAAATTCCAGCATTTAAATGTGACAACTTATTTTCCAGGTTACAGTTGGGAAATGGTACATAAGATGGAGGACTTATGTCGAGGACTGGAACATCTTATCACCTTCCCAGTACGGGCGGCCCTTTTGGCCCAGTCTGTCTCTGAGCTCACGTGGCTGCTGCAACAGTCAGACAGGTAAATGTTTGACACACACCGTCTCAGTTATGCTTTTTGCAATAGTTATTGGATTGGTACATAGCCTCAGATTTTGAGTATGTATTTTACTGTGTATTTTCATATTTCTAGATAGCTTAGTGAGCTAACCAATTAGGAAAAAACAACAACTTTTTTTACATAACTTTTGTAATGCATCTGTACAAAATGACACAAACTTATTCAGTACTGAACTAAATTAAGCAAAGGCCATTTTGACCACATGTAGCCTTGACAAATGTATCTAGTGAACATGGGGGAAAAACAAGGCAACATGTTCTTAGGCCCACTGACTGTGTGTGGGCGATTTAAACTGTACCTGCCATTGTGTTTGAGGTGAGTGCTGCAGCATAAAGTAGGAAAGGTGAATGCAGATAAGAGGGTGCGATGATTCATTCAATCAGTCACAGTGCAGAAAGAGCTTAGTTTCACCCAATGAAGCGTAATAGGAATTCACCTCTGAACATGAATATGAATGTATGTATGTACAGTCCCTTTATATACATTACATTTAGCTCTGTTGCTACCCATAATTATGTTGAATGCCAACACTATTATACAAAACTTCTGGCTATGACTAAAGCAACGGGGGCTTTACTGCGGACATTTTTTCGCAGTAAAACCCTGTTTTTCATCTTTAGTTGGCCCGACAAGAACACTATTTTTCAGGGAAAATACCGTTTTGTGTGTCTTTAAAAATCCATTCTTTGGTGTGCATGCAGGTATTCTTTAACAGTGTGGACCAACAATAATGACAAATTCCAAGTAGAGGACTTGCTGCCTTACAGAACATGCTTTGATATCACCAGGATCTGCTATGACTTACCAGAAGCACTAAGGTCAGAGCTTACAAATATTTCAAAAGATGATAAATCTAAAGTCCTTATTCCGGCAAAAATGGGAAACCTCAAATAAATGGTCAAATGTGGCATGATATTTATTTTTAAGACACTTTCTTGTATCGCAAGGTAATTTTATGCATGTGTAAATTTGACATCATTTTAGTTGGACATCTGAAATAAAATTGTCTATTCCAGTCTGGTGTTATATAGTATATATATACTTGAAGCTTTCACTTTAAAAAACCTTTGATGCAACTTGGCCATTTATAGGATTTCATCCTTGAAGCAAGAACTGGATGCACAAAAGAAAATCAGGTTGCCAGTAGCAACCCTTCCACTTAATTTCCAACATTCACTTCTTAACTGTGCAGTATTACATCACACTTTCATTTACACACTAGGCAATTTACACAATGCATTTTATTGTGAATTGAGCTGGAAAATGTACATTCTGTGAATGAAACTTGGATACACTCATATGTACCACCATGTTTTCTTACTGCCCAAATCCATCAAGTCATGCTTGCATTGCCTAGGACTGAATTAACACATTCTTAAATGAAGACCGAAGTTTTTTTTAATTTTTTTCCATCATTATTCTCAAATGAGCAATTGGTGTGTAATTAGTCTCATGTTACAATTACAATTACAACATGGTAGCATTTGATGGCAAATAGTTACAGTTTAAACACAATAAACATGAGCTTTAATCATTAAAAAGTATACAATAGTATATATTTGACATACATTACCCTCAGTTTGAGATTTCTTCTTGCTTTTGCAACTTTTAAGACTATCATAAAATGAGTAAGTCATAAGCCAAAAAAGGAAAAATCAATCAAAAGTCAATTTTTCTTCAAAGTCAGACAACTGCTTAATCTGTTCAATTTGCATGGAATGACGCCTCCACAGCATTTTACTAGTACTATCTCTTGGAAAAAGACAGGGCAGACTGGGCAGAATAGGTTTAGAGCCTTTAAAAAGAATATTGGGTGTTTTTCCACTGCACAGAGGAACAGAGTTGGCCCCAATGTCTGGAATGGGAGCATGCGGGTTGAGGGAGGGGAGATATCCAGGTCGAGTAGAGGAGATGTGATCCTGGAGGAGGGGTCCTGACCCTCTTCGATCTAATCCGACAACACCTCGTCTCTGGGAAAGACTACCCATGGACTCTCTGGAGCCTGAAGCGTTAGAGGACTTGCTGTTGGTCAGCTTGGGCCTGTCCACTCCTTTTTTCAGACAGTTTGAGTCTTTACCACCAAATTGTGGTAATTGAGAGTCTGAACTGTAATGTTCAACGCCAATGCTGCGCCGATGGATGACATTTTTCAGACTGGAAACGTTTAACTGTCCGTCTGATGCATCGCTATTGGGAGGGCCGCTTTCATGGGCCAATGGGAGATTGTTATGTTGATGCAAGTTGGGGTGAGAAGTAGAATGCTGGGCACTTGCAACATTGTCATATGACATCTTTCGGGAAATGACTCTTCCACTTTGGCCCCCAACTACGTTGTCCAATTCTTTTGGGAGCCCGTCTTTTGTGTCCATGCAATGGTGGCACAACGAGGCCAGATCTGAAGGTGGTGGGACATTTAGGTACTGCTTTGTTGTCTGCTGGCCACATGGCAGCTTGTTGGTGGTGATGATAATAACCTCCTTTCCATTGGCTTTACAAGCATCCAGGAGGATACTCAGAATGCCCCTTTTCCCTGAATTAATGGCGTAAACAAGCGCTGAAGAGCCAGAGTGGTCCTCCAGTGTTGGGTCGGCACCATTCGTGAGCAAGAGGGACAGAATTTCAGTTCCGTCCTGTCCGAGGCACGCATGCATCAAGGCAGTTTTTCCGCTCTTGTCTTGAATGTTTGGGTCAGCACCGTTTTCGAGGAGATATCTGTTATTTACACAAAAAACAAAATAATGACAGCTAGAAAGTTCATACACAAATGTGTGCATTTACAATTGGATTTCTAGTAGTCAATTATACTTACTGCACCATTTTGTGTTTGGCCACACTTTGTGTATCAATGTGACGGCTTTTGCAAGCCACCATCAACGGCGTCTCGCCGTGTTCATTGCTCTCATTTACGTAGGCCCCGCCCTCCAAAAGCAGCCGAGTCAGACGCAGACGACTCAAATAGACAGCCTTCAGCAGAGAATTGCCATCGGATCGTACCTCTCTTGCTTCATCCATTATTTTGGCGCCTGAGATTAATATCCATCATCCTGCAAACACGGCTCTACCTCACTTATAAGGGCACGTAGCCTACAAAGGACCAAAAGAGTTGGAAGTCATTTCATTTTGGGTTTTGTGAAGATATTTGTTGTAACGATGAAATGAATTTTAACACAACGTCATCTTTTTAGCTTTTTGTTTATAGATCGAAGCCAGCGGGATCGCTCGGATAGACTGTAGAGTCTGCTTTTAAGTCAGCTTTTTTTCTGTCCAGGGTGACATTCAAACCCTATGCTTTAATCAGGGGTCATTCATCCCTTCATCCACCCCTCACACAGACAGCATATCTAGTGATGGAGTGAGGCAGCAGTGAAATGTCATTCCGTAACTTTTTCCATATTTTTTTAATTATGGCTCTTTTGAAAAAATGTGAATGTATACCCTGAGATTTAACTAAATCGAGATTAAAGAAGGAAAAATGATGTGCTTTCCTTCCGTGTGAGTACAGCAGGAAAAAGTGCACACAGTTGTACGAGGCGGCGACACATTAACGACGGGCAATTTTAGCAGAAAAAAAATGTAACACACAATGCCGATGATACTCTCTCACTCAGACTTACCCTATGAAATGCCATCGTTAAATGAAATAAGTGCAGGTCGTTTCCACTATTGAAACTCAGGAGAATCCAGCAGGCACAGCGAAGATCTGAGGACAGGAGCGACTGGCGAAAGGAGGCGGCGGCCTGGACTAATATACCACAAGTGAGTGGCAGCGGGAGGAGTTGTCAGCCAATGACAGCACATCACATTGCGAGCTGACGCAGTGGTGGAAATGTATCTATAGTAAGGCATGTGCGCAGGTAAGACTCATTTCTTTTTACCTTCGGCTATTTACTGACAATTGTGGGAGACGGAACAAAAGCCACCAAACGTCACCACTCAAGTTCAAGGCTGCAGGATTGTACAATATGTCATTCAGGAATCGCTTTATGAAAAAGAAAGAGATGTTTCGCATAAATATAAAAATTAATACTTATGCAACTGTGGATATCATATCAAGAGCCGCAGAGGGGTGCGGGAGCCCATCCCAGCCAACTATGGGCACCAGGCGAGGGACACCCTTAATCGGTAGCCAGCCAATCACAGGGCACAGGGAGACAAAGGACAATAGGGGCAATTTGGGGTTTTTATACCAACATACATGCATGTTTATGTGGGAGGAAACCCATGTAACCCTGGGGAGAATATGCAAACTCCATACGATGAGGACCCACATGGGATCGGACCCTTGACCCCAGAACTGAGGCTTTCCTAAAAAAAAAATATATACAATAAGAATAAAATGAGGAGGGAAAGAAAAAATAAACGAATATGTGAATGGATCTTTTGCTCTGATCATTTTTTGATCATTTTGTTTGCTTGCTGCTGCAAAATTGTGAGCACCAATGAACAAGTGCAGCTCCCCCAATCCTGCCCACTGTACTCTTTGTTTTATGCGCAAGCGCAGACGCCATTTCCGGGTACGACATGTAATACAAATACGCTGACCTACTCGATCGACGATAGAACATACAAAACCAATGATTCCCATATGTCCTGTTGTATCCTTCACCTATGGTAGGTGTTACTATTGCATTAGATAAGAACATCTAGACACCTTATCGGAAAATCGGTCTTTGTTTTTGTCGGATTTCGCGTTTTAGCTTGATGCTAACAGTTAGCCTAGCGTAACCCTGTACGTATGTGTCCTCCGCAGTGCCCAGCCGGCTTGGTGAAGATGCCAAAATGGCTACCGGCAATTACTTTGGATTCACTCATGGCGCTGCCGCACAATACAGGTAAGGGGATCGCCTATCCACAAGCTCTGATCCGAGATCTGATTATCGCTCACTGCATGTGTTGACTTAATGGTGGAATCCTTTCCCCTGCGACCATTGTTCATCCGGGGGGAGGGGGGGAGGTACAGTAGCCCCCTTCTCCACTTGGATGAAAGTGAGCAGGCTTTCAGAGTAATTAAGAGCTTGTGGAGATGATGTCCTGAGTGTTTGTTTGCCCTGGAGCATCTCAGCAATAGTTCTGGATATTAATGTTAAGATACAGTGAGAAATCAGTAACCATAGCAACAGATTTCCCGAGCACATAGTGCATTCTGGGATGAGTCTATGATAAACATCAATTCATACACACTTTATACATTCACTGATTGGTGTTCTGTCATATTTTGCTTGCCATCAGAAATGATGAAAACATGTTTGAAGTGTTTTGAAGCTTGATAATATTTATTGTAAATATTAACATTCAATGGAAAAAATGACACTGATGATTCAACAGAAACGGTGCTTTGTTTTTCCTCATGATGTACACAACATTTTTATCCACTTGGATGCACTTGATCCAAAGCAAATTTTACTGATGCAACTAATAACTTGTATTGCATTTTCCCCCTATCAGTCAGCAGCCAGCTGCCGGGGTAGCCTACACCCATCCCACGACGGTGGCCAGTTATACCGTTCACCAAGCACCGGTGGCAGCTCACACTGTGGCCGCAGCCTACGCTCCAACAGCAGCCACAGTCGCTGTCGCCCGGCCTGCGCCTGTTGCAGTGGCTGCCGCTGCAACTGCCGCAGCGTACGGGGGATACCAACCGACCCATGCTGCAGCTGACTATGGCTACACTCAGCGGCAACCTGAAGTTCCTCCGCCTCCCCCACCGGTCACCTCCCAAACCTACCAGGTACGGGGCACCATAACACTCTTCTTTTTTTTCTGCCTGGTACGTGTACTAACATTGTTTTAATCGAAACATGGTTCAAAAACAATATTTTTTTATATCTGTCAGGCGGTCAATTTGATTCAAACTTTGGAATTGTTCTTTTTTTTTCAGGAATCCTACTCCTATGTCCGGTCCACAGCTTCTGCTGTGGGATATGACAGCAAACAGTACTACCAGCAGCCAACTGCCACCGCAGTGGTGGCGGCGGCTGCTCAACCACAGCAGACAGTTGCCGATTCCTACTATCAAACAGGTACTTTTGTAACCTTGCCAAACATTTGGATAAAGACTGTAATAATATGAAAGACCCATAACGACTTGCCTTTTATTTGCCAGCCCCCAAGCCCGGGTATAGTCAGGGGGTGTCATCATACAGCCAGTCTCAGCAGACACGTCAGGTGACTGTGATAAAACCAGCAGCGCCCAGTCCTGCGACATCGTCTTTTTCCATCTACCCCGTGACCTCCACTGTCCAGCCCGTGGCTGCCGCCCCATCGGTTGTCCCATCGTATTCCCAAAGTCCGACTTACAGTACAAATGCTGTCACCTACTCTGGTAAGTGTCTGTCACTGTTAAGTAGGCCGATTATTTACCTGCATTCCATATCGGTAAAAGCGTGTGTCTGTTATGCTGTAGTAGTAGCTGTAGTGTAGTAACCTGATGTCATTTCTGGGCGATTTTTAAATGTTTTTAATTTTTTTTGAAGGAACTTCCTATTCTGGATATGAAGCAGCAGTCTATTCTGCAGCCTCAAATTATTATCAGCAACAGCAGCAGCACCAAAAGCAGGCAGCGGCGGCTGCAGCTGCAAGTGCAGCCTGGACCGGGAGCACTTTCACCAAGAAACCTCCTTTTCAGAATAAGCAGCTCCGACCCAAGCAGCCACCAAAACCCCCTCAGATCCACTATTGTGATGTCTGTAAGATTAGCTGTGCTGGCCCTCAGGTGAGTTCAGATATGTTAAAATCTGAAGTTGATTTAAGGCTGGGCAGAGATTGATTTAAAAAAATAAATCTATATACATATATATATGGAATTCTATATCTGTGATCAGCCAACCAGCAAAATATCCACAATAACATGATCTTAATAGAAATTGCCCAATTTAAAATGCATCCAATGTTGATTTATTTTAAGCATGTGAGGTAAACTGTAATGCTACAGACACAGAATACAAATGTAGCGTTACAATTTGTTTTCACGCACTAAAACCCAAGAAACTTTCATTGACATAAAATATGACACCCGGGCTCTTAGACTTTGTACACAGCCAAATCAACATATAAGTTGTCTTATATAAATGTTGTTGTTTTTTTCTACCAATTTCCCAGACTTACAAGGAGCATCTGGAAGGGCAGAAGCACAAGAAGAAGGAGGCGGCTCTGAAGGTTTCTCAGAACAGCAGCACCACTAGCGGTAGCGGGAGTGGCTTATTGGCCCGAAGTTCTCAGAACCAACTCCGTTGTGAGCTTTGTGACGTTTCCTGCACGGGTGCTGATGCTTACGCCGCTCATATTCGAGGAGCCAAACATCAGAAGGTACAAGAAAAATCGGCTCCATCAATTACATTATCTAAATGAGTACTTCTCATTGTATACAAAACTTTTATTTATTTCTTTGCAGAAATCATAGGTAATAGTTTGGTTTAAAAAAAGTTATTCATGACTGTTTCTGGAGATCTTTAATACATAAGATGGAGCAGCGTTGAACAGGGTGATTTCGGATAATGCTGTTTCTAAATGGATCTCAATTTTTTTTTACAGGTTTTGAAGCTTCATACCAAACTTGGGAAACCCATTCCCTCGACTGAACCCAGCATGGTGACTCAGACGGCGTCCTCCAGCACCTCTGCCCCAAGCAAAACCATCACTTCTACCTTGAACAGCTTCTCCAGCGGCACCGTGGCTGCTTCTTCATCTAGTACTTCCTACTTAAAACCTGGAAGCGTCGTCAGCAGTAACGTAATTGGTGTTAAGAACCAATTAGTCAGCAATTTGTCTGCCGCCAACTCGGCTACGACCGGAAAGAAAATCAACACGGTCAACAAGATCAATTTTGTTGGTGAGTCAAACAAAATAAGTAAGAATCTCTTAAACAAGGTTGGATGGCAACCGATCACCGGATAAAAATGTGCTAATAAATTTCATGGCGGCAAAATCTTATAAACTAACTTTTTTTTTTTTGGTGTAGGTGGGACTAAATTACAAACCACAGGCAAACCGGAAGAGTGTAAAATTGATGCCCCCAAGACTGCAACATCCTCCTTTGGTGTTGTAGATGTCAAAGCCGAGACTTCCGAATCTCTGTCTGTGTCGGCCCTCGCTGCGCTGCAGAGCGATGTCCAGCCTGTTGGTCACGACTACGTCGAAGAGGTTTGTTTTGATGCAATTGCGGCCAGTTAAGCCCAAAAATTAAAGATGTCTTTGAAAAATCAAGTTGAACTCGCCTACCTGATTTCTAGGTCCGAAATGATGATGGGAAAGTCATCCGCTTTCATTGCAAGCTCTGCGAATGTAGTTTTAATGATCCAAATGCAAAGGAAATGCATCTCAAGGGACGTCGACATCGCCTGCAATACAAGGTTTGGTTCTCTTCTAGTCAGCAGTTTCAGAGATAGGCATCATCTGATATGACCTCTATCCGATAAAAGCTCAAGTTTTTATAGGTTGCAGTTAGTTAGGCCAATCAAACACTGCAATGAATCGCAAAAAATCATACTTTTTGTTTTCTTTGTTCAAAAATGCAGAAAAAGGTCAACCCAGATCTGCAGGTGGAAGTAAAGCCGAGCATCAGGGCAAGGAAGATTCAAGAAGAAAAGATGAGAAAGCAAATGCAGAAAGAGGAATACTGGAGAAGACGTGAGGAAGAGGAACGTTGGAGAATGGAAATGCGGTATGCAGATTATTTCTTTTTAATTGTAGTTCATAGTATATTCATAGCAGTTCTTGTAGTTTTTAAACATGTATGTAGATATTTTTTGTCACTTCACATAAGGACATTCTATGTTTCCAGAGTCATAACAAATGGCAAGCATGGCAAAGTGATGCTAGATCAATTTTGGATCATGTCTTAAGGGGGAAAAAAAACAAAGTTATGCTCCCTAATATTTCAGGCGATATGAAGAGGACATGTACTGGAGACGCATGGAGGAAGAACAGCAACACTGGGACGATCGCCGTCGCGGACCAGACGGAGGCTACCAACAAGGTCCCCCCGGTCCTCCAGGTCTTCTTGGAGTTCGGCCTGGTATCCCAGGTCTACAGCCCCATGGTCCTGTGGTAAGGCAAAGTTGGAAAAATAATTAGCTTTGGGGAAGAATAGTCTAGATTGAGATGAGTACCTTTGCATCCATCCTGCAGCCCCCACGCCGACCCGACTCTTCAGACGACCGCTACGTCATGACCAAACATGCTTCCATCTACCCTTCGGAGGATGAGCTGCAGTCCATTCAGAAAATCGTGTCCATCACAGAGCGGGCCCTCAAACTGGTCTCGGACATCATTACCGACGAGAATAATGTCAAGGAAGACGATGACAAAGAAAAGAAAGAAGCGTCAAAAGAGAAATGTGACCCTGACAGGTAATTCATGATACTAACGATTTTGATTGTGGACTGTGCAGTCCTTTTTCATGTTTCAACTTACATTTTTCTTTTTTTTTTACTGAAGTAGAGCCCTGAAGGGCGTTATGAGGGTGGGAGTCCTGGCCAAAGGATTGCTTCTCCGCGGGGACAAGAATGTCAACTTAGTCCTCCTCTGCTTAGAGAAACCCACCAAGAGTCTTCTTTCACAAATTGTGGAGCTGCTCCCCAAACAACTAGCAGTACTAATTTTACTATTCTCACTCAAATGGACCACTTTACTGATGTTTATATAGCCATTTCTAAAATGTTCCGGGCCTCTTAGCTCTCCGTCCACTTGTTGGCTTATACTTTTCTCTTTCTAGATAGTAGCACCGGAGAAATATGAGGTGAAGGGGTCTCTTCAGGAAGCGGCCATCATTCTTACCTCGTCTACAGAGCCAAAGATGCAAGTGACCATTACTCTGACCTCACCTGTCATCAGAGAGGAAAGCGGCCCGGAAGGAGGTTTGGAAAAAAGCAGAACGGCTTCTGTTATTTATACCTCCGTATATTGTCTCTGCTACTTCCCGATGAAATCATTTCCAGTATGTTGGTTCACACTGAGAGTTTTGTGCTGCTGGCACACCAACAAAAAAATAGGTTGAGCCTTAAAGAAGCATCCTGGCAATATGCTTTTTAGTGGCGTTTCTGAAAGTTTAAAAAAAAGGAGTCCTTTCTTTCAGGCTTGCAATTTTAAAAAGAACAAATGGTTAAAATTGATTTTTTTTTTGATAGGTACAAAGTAGGTCGGGAGCTCATTCGAGAGCGTTTTGCCCCTTTACCTTGTATTCTCTATTTGTTGGATAGAATGTCAACTAAAAGAGGGTGCCAGCAGTATTGCTCTTTAGTCCTTCCGCTATTTAACTCTTCTCAGATGCTATCCCTTTTTCAAGCAAAGCATGATCAGTGTTTGCATTGTGACAAGTCTAGTTATACCCTGGAGAAATTTTGTTTCCTGTGTCCTCAGGGATTCTGGCTGTATTTTAATGGCATCTCAAAAGTCTGCCTTTAAAAAAAAAAAAACTAGATAAGCAAAAAAACAACAACCCCAAAACTAACAAAAATGCTTATGGAAAATGTCTGAATACATTCAACTGATGAATAGATAGTTTTTTTTTTCTTTTAACTCGACACATACATTCATTTTGCTGTTTAAATACGTATATTTTAATACTGTCAGGGTTGTCTATTTTGGCAACCCCGGCTCCAATCGAAATCTAGCAGATCAGAATCCCCGCACAGTCAATGAGAAAGGAGGAAAAAAAAAGTTCATCCACAGGAAACAAATGTTATTCTTATGTTCTGGTGAACAGTTCACCATGCTGTCTCTTGATCCAAAGTGCTCCCCTGAGTAGATTTGACATCTTTTTGAATTCCAAATGCGGCTCAATACATGCAAGGATACATCCAGCCAACCACCGCCTTTACCAGCTCTCCTCTTTTCAAATGAGACCATTACATTGTTTTCTTAGGGGAGTATTATTGAGGCAAAGGTACAAAGGCTTTGGTAGACTGGTTGGTTAGACCTGAGTACAGCCTTTGACATACATTGTCTGTTAAGGTCTTATTCCAACCCACTGATGCCAGGTATGCATGCAGTGAATATCCTAACTTATTGATTGCTGGCATTTTTTTTGGTTTGTTTTTAATCTTTCCTTCAGCACTCGTCGCTACTTTGTGTTTTCTCCAATTTCGTCGTCGACACGCGCCCGACAAAACCAACAGTTTAATTCTTTTAACTGAGCAAAAACAATCAAATTGTCCATCACTTTTCCCTCAACCCCCATCAGAGTTTGAGTAGGGCCTAGCAGCTCCTCCCCGGAAGGATTTTTGACCAAGGTTTCCCTCCACCCCCCTTCCAAAAAAATGTTGCCACACCTACCATTGCAAAGCCGCTTTTAATCAAGTGGCTGTCCTACAGGAGGTTTACTTTCTCTTTTATGGTCATCCAGATTCATCATATTTCTCTGTGTTTCAGTGAAGGTCTACTACTATATTGCCCATGATAACTTGAGGAATGATATGTTGTCAACAAATATATTACCTGATAAAATGGAAATGGCTGCCTATAGTGGCAGCCTGAACTATTGTGGACTCGCTAGTTTATAATTAGAGATGCATCACTCACACTTTGGCAATTAATCACCAATTTTTATATTTGAAAAGTATGACCTGACGATCTCAATTTTTAGCCTTTCTGTTTTTAAAAAGTAGTTTTTTTACATAACGGTCCATTTAAAACTCTGATCAATCTTTTGTAAATAATGAAGATTACCTGTCAACCAAAACTTATTTTTTTAATTACAGATGCAGTAGTTCTCGAAAAACAAAACAATTGAAATATTTTTCTTAACCAAAATGTAGAATTTTTCAGTATTTTGCTTTACAAAAAGAAAACCCATTGCTTTTAAAAACAATGGAATTAATTATCTATAGAATATATCTAATACATAATAGTACATGAGGCCTTGAATACTTTTTAGGACCGTTTTTTTTTTAATTTTCTGCCTTTTTATAATGTTACAACAGTTGTAAAATAAGCTAAATGCGTCTCCTTACAATATTATAGCAAAGCAGACTTTAAGATCGTAACAAGTAAACAAGTTGGGGTCATAAAAATATGCAAATACCCAACAAGTGGAATTGAATGCTATAGTCCTGTCAATATATCGACCAATGAAATCGTCCGGTGCATCTTTAATTATACTAATACCATCCAAATAAATCAATTGGCAACATTGAGTCCGAAATCCAAATTAAATGACTTGACATACATTCTCAGGATGCAGCTATCCGTAAAGACTGATTTTGAATGATTATTTTTTGCATCATTGTTGAACAAATGGGAAAAAAATGTGGTTTGCTTTGTCAAGAAAACCTTGGTACGTGTGGCAATGTGTTCTTTGCCAGCCTCGCAGACCTGGTCAAACACCCGTTCCTCATCAACATTTTCACACTTGAAATCCATTTTTAGATGTAACTTCGGGTTTGGTGAAAGACCCAGCGGACGTCTTGGACAGGCAAAAATGCCTTGACGCTCTGGCTGCACTGCGCCACGCTAAGTGGTTCCAGGTTCGGAACATCATTTTACCTTATTATTGTAGCCTTATGAGATGCATTATTTGTTTCACCTATTTTCTTTGTACACATTGCAAAGTAATGCCAAAAAAATGGACACATTTGACTTCATTACGAAGGAAAATATGCACTATTACATTCTTATTTCATTTTAATGAACCAAAGGATGCCTGTGAAGAATTTGATTAGTCACCATTTTAATGAACTCAATACAGTTGCAAAGAATTCCATAAGGCTGCACGTTAACTGGCACCAAGTTGTGCCACCAGTATTTGTATCTTTTATTCTATTCATGGTCGAAATGGGGATTGAGAGACAAAGGGAAATCGGATTAGTTTCCCGTGTCCAATCACGGGTAAATGATTACGATTTCCCTCCGCTCTTTCAGTCTCCATTCTCAGGTGAACTCTTGTATTTTCAAATACATGTTCGTGGATTTCTCGGGTCAGGGTTTAGAAGATGGCAAGGAAGATCCCTTGTGCATCTTGCAAACTTTGAACTCTTACTTACTAACGGCGAGGTACAAGACTACTGGCAATGGCAGCTGATTGCACATTTTGACGGCACATTGATGCCTTAAAACCGACTCAAGCTTCCATTATGTACAGTAGTTGTTGGACCTCTAAGAATGGATTGTTTTCCCGCAACCCCCTCCCTCCTACCCCTTGAATTGGCACATGAATGTACTGTTTTGCATCACAAGGCTAGAGCAAATGGACTTCAGTCGTGCGTGATCATCATTCGGATACTTCGAGATCTCTGTCAACGGGCTCCAACGTGGTCGCTGTTCCCAGGATGGGTGAGTGTTCCGCCCCTTTTAAACGGTGTTGATAGCTCATCCACAACATGGACAAATTGGCTACTAAAAAACTGTAAGGGGAACATATTTTGTCAAGTATCTTACACGCTATGTTCTAAGTTCAGTCATGTGATTAGTCCCCCCACTCTTATTGTTTGAGTGGAGTATTTTCTTTTAAACTAATGGGCATAAATGAACAAGTTTAGTTAAGCACTGGATTGTCATTTCATTATGTTTTACCATTATTTTCTGGATTCTTTTATGTTCTACTTTACTGTTCTACTTTATGATTTTCCCCCCACGGAAATGTACTATTGTTATTTTTTGAATGAATTCTGTAATTCCGCCTTCTGCTCAGGCCATGGAGCTGCTCGTGGAAAAGGCCATCAGCAGCGCTTCGGCGCCCCTCAGCCCCGGCGATGCGCTCAGGCGCGTCTTTGAATGTATTTCTTCGGGAATATTACTCTCTTGTAAGATTTCTTCATTTTCAAGTGACAAATACTGTTGATTTTCCTTCATATTTTAATCCACGTAGCCGACAAATTCAAAGACATTTGCCATCTTTCTTTTACAACAGGTGGCCCCGGACTGACGGATCCCTGTGAAAAGAACGCTGTAGATACCCTGACATCTATTGGAGAGCAAGCGCGAGAGGACATAACCTTCAGTGCCCAAGTACGTACATGCTTGATTGTTCTGCAAAAAGTTTGACTTGATGACCAATTCAACTGCATCACTAACTGTGTCTCAATCTGTCCAGTTTGCACTGAGGCTGTTGGCCTTCCGTCACATTCATAAAATTTTGGGGATGGATCCACTGCCACAGAACAACCCCCGTTTCGGCGTCAATAGCAGTCGCAAGCGTCGCCACGAGAGCAGCGACGGGGCAGACAGCTTTGAGGGAGAAGGCAAAAAGGATAAAAAGGATTATGATATTTTGTAAAGGTCAGTGGGTTGACTCGTAAACTACAACAACAAAGAAATTAAGTACTTGCGTGTTTAAAATGGGGTCCACCATTTGTGTACTGACTGTCAAGCGGTCACCCCCCCCCCCCTTCCCTTTGGTTTTATTAAGCTATAGATGCGCCAGTGTAAAGGCAGCCTCGTGTGTAACAGAGAAACCAAGCTGTTTTGGTGTATTTGTTTTAGTTGTAGATATCTTCATTGTTGTGTTCCATCTGTACAAGTTACAGCCATTTTTAACCGAAAACAACTGACTCGTTGCTTACATTGGCTTCCTTAACAATCCACTGTTCACTTTTGCGCTTGCTTTGATGTGCTGGAAAAATACGGTTTGGTTCGGTTGTCGTGGCGAGGCCATTAAACATCAGAGTCAACGCCTTCTTTCATCCGTATAGTTGCATTCCAAGTTGGGTTGTGTTTTAATTTCTATTGTGACTTGTGATTCATCTGGCCAGTTAACTTCTACAAAGGGCGTTGAAGTAGAGAATTGCTTGTATAGTCTTGAACTCCCTGGGAAATGAAACAAAATGCCATTGATTTGACACACCGAGTGCTGAGAAGTTTTGTTAAGAAGTCTATCAAATTGGGTTGTAAGGTTTTTTTTTTAATTGGCGTTTTAAATTGTTCTCAGTCCTGGTCAGTTTTTAGCATTCTCTTCAAACATATTTGGTCTAAGCTATTTAAATAGATGACAAGGACTTTGATATGTGGAAAGCCTGGTTTGACTCCCAATGCTATGATGGAAATGTATTTTTTTTTTTGCTGTGGGAAACTGGTTTGCTGCCCTTTTTGTCTTGGCTAAGTGCTACATTTAATGCTGCTTCCTGCCATGCAATTCCACTAGAAAAATAAAGTCATTTCCAGATTCAAGAGCTGTGTGCTTTTTGGGATGAAAAATAGTCAAATTGTTCCTTCTTCTAACGCTTACCCCCCTAACCTGGCATATTACAGTGATAAGAATACATAAACGCATTGTGGTTATGGTCCTTGCTGAAATGAGAAACCGACTGACTTTAGTGGTGGAAAAAGTGGCCCTGAAAGTAGTGGGCTCGGGAAAATGTAATGTGTTTTCATTCAAAAAGAAATGAAAAAAATAATTCAGAATATGTAAGGGTTAAAACATTTATTGAGGAATCCCTTGAATACTGACATTCATTTATTGCAGAAAAATAGAAAATGAAATCTCAGTCCAGTCACTTATGACCCGTGTGTTGTTACAGTTTGAGAATGCAGCTTGGCATTCCCTGCCTAAAATGAGGAGGCATAATCTCGAAAAAGACACTTTGTTTGCAGCATATTGTAAAATGTGAAATGTCCCCAACCTTCACGGTAAAAGTTAGACTGTACCGTGAAGATCAACATCGACGCAATGGCTTTCTTCCGAAACACTGTGAAATGCATTTCATGAGTCAGAGGTATAAATATTAAAGTGTCCCCAAAAGCATTGCTACCTTTTATACTAAGTACCTATAGTCCCTTCACATTGTCATAATAGATGGGTGGCATTCAGGTTCACTGAACAATTTCAATTGTCATTGTTACTGGTATTGAAATGTTGGTTAATATTAGTTCCACAATTGAAACTGGAAGCTTTTTCAGTGGTTCAATTCAGTCAATAGATTTTTCTGCACTGTTTCTGTTCTGAAAGTTGAGTGAATTTCCACCAAATACTTTGCTGAACATCTACTGTAGACAATGTCTGATATTTCATGGATGTTCTTGGGAATAATTCAACCGACGTCGAATTTTGACTTGCATTTCTTCATCCTGTGGGAGGAAGTTAACAATTTAGAAGAAAAAAAATTGGTTCATGCAAAGATTTGGTTTGGAATATGTTAAGAAAACAAGGACATGGACAACCAGCTTTGGGGTACTGTCCATGGTACTACAAATTGGATGATCCCCTATAAGCTTTTTAATAATTTCTCTTTTAATCAGCCAGCGAGATGACTTCTTTGATACATACCGTTTCAGCAGTGTCAACTGTCTCTTCTCCTTCTGTTTGGTCGCCACCAGGCAGGAATGACTCGCTGTCAGACAGCGGGCTTTCCAAAGCTTCCTCATCATAGTCTGTCTGGTATTCTTCTGATAGTTCCTCTAAGGGGAAAAGCATTTGTTTTTACGATCTTTAACAAGACTATTATTGAGAGAGAACAAAAAAAATACCAACCTTCAACCAATGCTGTTTTAACAGGCTCAATGCGTGATACAATCTCTGCCAGATCAGTAAATGAGGCATTTGGACAAGTCACCACCTGATAGACAAAAACTTTAAGCAATGCTAACAATGCTATATGCGAGCATCCTATCCTAGTGAATTCCGTACCTATACGTTAGCATTAAAAAAAATCTTACATGACTACTTTTGGTCTTGTGGAACTCCTCCTGATGTCTGTCTTTAAGCATGCTGTCCACCACATTACTGCGCTGCCAAACACCAAACAGTGTCTTCCCATGCTGGTATCCCACCTCCTGGAGCGTGTTGGCAGATCAATATCTGATTTTTCCACCCATTCAGGAAAGAACAAGCCAGTTTACTTACAGCAATTTCATCGAATTTGCCAAATTCGAGTGTGCCATAGCGATCGATGGGTGGCCGGATGTACTCGCAGTAGTCGCAGCCTTTCACTAATTCCAGTTGACGGACACAACAGACGTATGCAAGCCGGGTTTGGATCTCTGCCATATTAAGTACCTGGTGTTGGGTTAGTTTTTTAATAACGTTATGTGCCCTTTACGCAGTCTGAATGGTAAAGAAAGTGCATCTTTAAGCATATTTGTGATGCACACACCTTGACTTTTTCAGCGAGAGGGTTGAATCGGTTCCAAAGAAGCCACCAACCATTCAGGGAGTCCCCGTAGTTGGTTAAGTCGGTTTGATCCCGACTCCCCACATCTATAGCAATCACCACTTTGGCTCCCATGGAGCGAGCCACATCAGCTGCAAACAAACAATTTTGCATTTTAATTCATGTTGGGACACAAAAAGCCAAACAGGAATGGTTAAAAAAAATGAAGTAAAGAAACTCATATTTATCTCTAAAATCTTTCTGGATATACAGTAGATTTTCAGTGTAACAATGTGATCTTAATAATAATTGGTCTTACCAGGCAGATTGTTGATGTAGCCCCCATCCATCAGTAGGTGTCCATCTTTTGGATCGCAGAGAGGGGGAAGGTAACCAGATAGTGACATGCTGGCTCTTACATAACGCCACAGGGAACCTGAGTGAAAATGTAGCTTTTTAACACAAATGTTTTAGAGCAACAAGGCAGAATTTTAGATTTACCGTCAGTGTGAACCCTCATGGAGGAAGCTGTGATATCTGTGGTAATGTTGAAGTATGGAAGCCACAAGTCCTGGCAGTGATAGAAAGAAGAAGCAGTTGTTGATGGTGGTGAAATGATTGTTTGTCCATAGGTGAAAAATGTTATCACTGATCTTTTGTAGAGTCAGAATATCCCAAATGACAATGAAGTGGGCAGACTTGAATATACCTTTATACCTCTATCTGTTTGCCTTTAAAAATGGATCGAATCCCAGAATTAAAGGTCGCTCCGGAAAACATGGAAGTGACTGGGTAGGTCAGATCCACAATCTTCTTGAAGAGAGATGTCATATCCTGAGAACATGTTGCAGGAAGGGAAATAGTGAGATTGCCTGGCAGAAATGTCGGTGAAAAACAAAAAAAAAGACAAATCTTCAGTTATTGTATTGAGGCATTTGATTCCTAACCTACCATGGCCCATTCACGAGCACGGACTCTCATCCGACTGTAGCTTTTCTCCTCAGCATACAGTGCTCCCATGAAGGAGCCGATGGAGGTACCGCCCACAATGTCCACGGGGATACCTGCCTCATTCAGTGCCCGAATAATGCCGACCTGGGAGCAACCCCTGAGGAAGGCATTACATGTAAAGCAAGAATACTTGCTCCCAGAGGGCAAAACCACCCCTAGAAATAGTTATGCTACTGTGCCATTTAAATAGTGAAAAAGCAAATTTTTCAAATTAATAGCAGCCAGTAAAAATGCAACATATTTATCTGAATAATTCTTCCAAATCCAACTAAGGAGGTGGGAAATTCATTTCAGAAACTGGGACCTAGTCAAGGGTTACAAATGTTAACCAGGAGTTTAGCCTTTGTAGTCTTTTGGTTGTAGACTAATAGTCTTGAATGAAAGCTAAGATTTATACCGTCCCTACCTTGTTAAAGCTTCAGGACAAGTGGAAGCAGTGAAGAAAAACAATAGATTAGTTACAGTAGAAACAACTGGATCTGCATGACCAAATTCTTGCACCAAACAAAAAGCTGTACGGTCGTACTCTACTCACGAAATTAATTGGTTCCAGAACTTTTTTTGTAACTTGAAAATTTTGTAAGTAGAGGTGTACTTGATATGTAAATTTAATTTCCATTTGCAAATTTGGAAATGAGAGCTAACGCCCAAACTCAACCTTTTAAGTTGGCGTCCACATTACCTGGCCCCACCTCCACCTAGTACAAGGGCGATGCTGTTTCCTGTCAGAATCCTGGCCAGGCGGGAGAAGTCGGAGTGACGATCCGGACACTTTTCAAACACACGCCCGTAGAGCTCTCTCTGTGGTGACAAACAACCCTCTTACAAAACATGCACAGTCACATGGGCAACGTGAAGTACAATGAGGAGTTGCTAATCCTTTGTGCAAATGCCAGTGTATGTAGAGTGAGCGTTCGGCTCTCGGCGTACCAGTTTAGGTAAACTCCTCTTTGAAAACACTCTGCGAGGACATGACAAGTGATGGTGCTTTGAGATCCAGCTCCGCATGTTCAACCACTCCACTGTCCCCTTGGGCGGTGGACCATCCTCCCTGTGCAGCAACACTAACTGCTTTTGGGCCCGAATGGCACTTCCCTCCAACATTTTCTCCAACTACAAATTAGTAATGGAATACCTTTACATTGGATCAAGATGTGAACAGTCTGAGACTATTGGATAGAATCAACAACAGACCTCTCCCACGGTGGGCTCCTGTTCACCCAGTCCCACAATGATGATGCAATCGGCCTGGCGGATGCAGCGCTGGGTCCAAGGAGTAAGGCCTGGGTCCGATTGATAGAGGACGATCCGGTGGATGTCTTCCTGCTGGCCGAGCCAACTGGACAGACGGTACTCGTGGACACTTTGAAGGAGAGGAAGAAAATGAACGTTTCCAACATCATCTGTAATGTAAAGGTTGGTATCGTCTTGAGTCATTGAGAGGGTGCTTGCACCTGTCCAAAGCAGCAGTGCCCAGGCGTTGTTTAATGATGTCGCTTGTCAGGAGTAGTGTCGGCCCTACAAAACACAAAGATAGGACATGCTTTTCTTATGGACAGCTCTTTTCAAGATTTTGGATATCGCATGTCTAAATCACGTATTATTTGCGGCAAATAAAGATCAGGATAAAATTACACTACTTTCACTACATGGAAACTGTTTTGTTAAACTGTCTATTTATGAGTGTATTCAAAGGATAAAAAAAGGATATGTAGATGATCCTACCGATACCACTGAGTGCATGTTGCAGCTCCAAGGTGAAAGCCGTGAGAGGAATCTCATCGGACACAGGAAGAATGGCGACAGTGGACAAGTTGGAGGCAGGATTCCCAGCATCCCACTTACTGTTGGAGTTGTGGAGGGGGAGACTTCGACCTACATGTCAAATGTATGTATTACAAATACTCTTTTTTACTTCACTTAATCTATGGTGCCCAAAACTACACTTTTTTGAGTAATGCACCAACTAATTTCCATAAGCTAATGAAGTGTTAACCTATTCCAAAACTTACCAGTCAGAGGGCCATTGACTTGCTGCATATTGCCCAAGATCTTCTGTCCCAGCAAATGAATTAGCCGAGTGACTACCTGCGGAAATCTCCTCTTAATGGAGTTGAGAGCTCCTTCAGGGAGCTTGGCCAGCTCAGAGTCCCTCACAGCGTGGACCGTGGTAGCTCGGTTCATGTGGGTCAGGGCTTCAACCTAGAGACCACTTATTGTCAGCTTTAGTCCTCAAACAATCCAGTGACGTAGCACTCACCACGCCAATTAGGTCCCCACGGCCATACTCTCCGGCTAGCTCCTTTTTGCCATTATCCATTGCAATGACTGAGCGTAAGCGGCCGCTGAGAACGATGAAGGTGCTGTCGGACTTGTCTCCCTGTCTACGTCCAATCAGAAAATAGAGCATTTATCGTAGTGCTGCCCACTTTTAACACCTAATTTTTTTTATTGGCACATAGCAACATAATGGAAATGCCCAATGCATTGTGTTCTCCATGCGTCAGTCATCCATTATCTGTACTGCTGATCCACCAAATAGACTTATTTATTTAAATACATATACTCAGAAATTCTAAAATGTTATCCCAGATGCCTTTGGTGAGCCAGTACTGTTTAGTCTCACAATACCATTTAAATATAATAAAATACCAATTCAATGGCTGAAGCTCAATATTTTACAACAGATAATCAGTGTCTTCAAAAATACCTGTAAACAGCCCGGCCAGCTTCCAAAGCCATCCAGTCCAAGGCGAAATCAATCTGCCTGACAAAAGGGGACACCCTCCTCACAACAGTGTGGGCTACATTCAATACCATTCTGGGCTCTTCACGCATTATCCTGCAAACAAAAGTTCAAAATTATTTTGATTCATTTACTTTTTTAAGGGGGTTGTTCACAACTTTAGGGTCTTACTCGTAAAAATGAGCCTTCGATATGGAGAGAAAAGTACAATCTTTATGAGCACGTGCGGTGAAGATGAGGGGTTCCCCCGTGAGTACTGCCAAGTGTCCCACCATCTCTCCCGGGTGGGTCACAAAAAGCAACGTCTCGTCTTCACGGTCAATCATGCGCTGGTAAACATGGAGTGACCCAGAAATGACAAATGCCACGCTCACATCCTGCAAGGTAAAAGAAACCAAGTAAAATAAAAAGATTCCATCCCTATCAGACACTTTTGGTGAGACTGCAAAAAAAAGACAACATGTTATTCTATAAAGAGCCTTTGTAATTTATTATAAAACAGTCTTGAGCTGCCAACCTGGTCTCCTTGATGGGCCACGACTGAATTGGCTTTAACCTGGCGAAAAGTCACCCTACCCTCCAGTAGACTGGGATCCTGTGGAAAAGACATTACAAAAAATAGTGTCCGATTAAATCTACAAAATGTTAAAGGTTTTGTAAGGTTATTTTGATTAGTTTTTTTTAAATACATAATCAGTTTGAAAAAAACATTGGCGCAAGCTGTATGTCATTATTATTTATTAACCTCCAACATTACTGAAACGTATGTAAATGTACCTTGAGCTGGATGGCCTGCAGTAAGTCCTTTTTGGCAGCTTGGAAAATTGCATTGACTTTGTCATAGCGGTCATTTCCTGCTCCAAGCTCACTGTAATGGTAAACTGCAGAAGGAGACTGCTGCATTGTCACCGTCTTCTTTAAAATAGACTGCAAATGACCCACATTTTGAATTAATTAAGTTAGCTTTTAATATCAGTTTATCTGATTACAGCATGCTCTTGTTGACTTTCCTGTATACTCAGAATCTCGGTGGACAATGAACCATTTTGCCATTAAAAAAGACGGAGTCATTCACCCCTTTCCTTGAATAAAAGCTTCCAATGACCATGTATAAGCAAGCAGAGTGCAACTGAATAAGTCTTCAGTGGTGGATGAAGCATTTTGTCAAAAAAATGACTAAGTGTTTCACCCCATTTCCTTGGATAAAACGTTTCAACAACCTAGTCCCAGTAGAGTGGTGGATCAGTGGATAAGTCACCAGTCTCCCTAATCTGTGGTCCTGGGTTCAAATCCTAGTGCATGCAAAGATTTTCCCACTATTATTCAGGTATATGAAAGAGATAAGAGTACAAGTGCTACTAGCTACTCTCACAGGTTGGTGGCACAGTGGCTAAGTCATCAGTCTCCCACCTCTGTGGTCCTGAGTTCAAATCCAAGTACCAGCAAAGATTTTCCAAATATTATTCAGTTAAAAGAATAAGTTCTAATGGCTATGTGTTTAACTGAATAAGTATTCAGTGGTGGAGGAAGCATTTTGTGAAAAAAATGACTAAGTGTTTCACCCATTTCCTTGGATAAAACGTTTCAACAACCATGTATATGTGTGGTGGTGGTGGCCCAGTGGCTAAGTCATCAGTCTGCCAACTCTTTGGTCCTTGGTTCAATTCCCAGTGCATGCAAAGATTTTCCCACAATTGTTCAGGTAAAAGAATAAGTATTTATGTCTAAGTGTCTAACTGAATAAGTCTTCAGTGGTGGATGAAGCATTTTGTGAAAAAAATGACTAAGTGTTTCACCCAGTTTCCTTGGATAAAACGTTTCAACACCTATGTATAAGTGGGGCACGAGTTGGTGTAGTGGGTTGCACACTCGCCTTTGCACGGAGAGAACGTGAGTTCGCTTCCCGGTGTCGGCGGTTGACTGACCAAGCAAGCGGTCGAGGGTCGGCCGGAGGCCGACCCGAGAACGCCTTTCGCACAGACAGGTCCTTCAACATTCTTCCGAACTGCCGAAGGCAGTTCGGAATATAACCTTTTGCTGAAAAGTATGACTAAGTGTTTAATATAAATTAAAAAGATTTTTTCTCTTCTTGTTCCATTGACCAATTCTTCCTTCCAGTTATTTTCGGCCAAACGACGGCAGCGGGAATCGAACCCAGGTCTCCCAGACGGGAGTCCAGTGATCTAACCTCTGCGCCAACCAAGTGACTACACTTCTCTTAGTAATCATTTGAGTGTCTTTCCAAGAAGTACACAGAAACAACTAAGTGAAAATGTGTACTGACCGGGACTTGAACCCAGGTCTCCCGGACGAGAGACATGTGAGCTAACCACTACGCCACCAAGTAGCTACACAAATACATAGAAACAATTAAGGTAAAATGTTTCTCAACCTGGATTTGAACCCCAGCCTCCCACATGGGAGTCAGGTGACTTAACCTCTAAGCCACGAATTGGCTACACTTTCCTATGTCATTATTGGAAAATCTGGACTACACACGGTTGTTTTTATTTAAGGGAAAAATGATTACCAACTGGGATTTGAACCCCAGCCTCCCACATGGGAGTCAGGTGACTTAACCTCTAAGCCACGAATTGGCTACACTTTCCTATGTCATTATTGGAAAATCTGGACTACACACGGTTGTTTTTATTTAAGGGAAAAATGATTACCAACTGGGATTTGAACCCTGTTTGCTCACACTTGGGACAGATTTCTGACCCTGGCAACAAATAATGGCTGAAATGTGATTGCTTAAATGCTTGAATATGAAAATACACAACTGGAAGCAGTGCAACCAGTGGGAAAGCAATGAAAGGAAGCTAATAGACAATTTGAAATTATTTCATAAGTATTGATGGACAAAATATAATATATGATTCAGATATTTCTTAGGCCAGCAGAGAAGACCTTGAAGCCCCTGACGGCACACCACTGCTCAAAATAAATAAACAGTACCTTTACCGGACCACTGGCCACAGGATCCTCAGTAGTAACTCTAGCCCGTTCAGAAACTCTCATAAGATCCACTGACATTTGACCTGTATGAAAAACATACAGCACCGTCATTTTCGGACTAAAAGTCGCACCAGCCAAGGTATATATATTACTATTGAGCAGGTACTTTCATAGAGAAAAATATTAATATTTCTCATGCAAAAATAATGGACAATTTTCTAGATTTATAATTGTTAGTTGATGCCTCCCAATTTATGGTGCCTGACACTGTTTCAACATTGTACAAGAATATATCCCACGGATATGTTTTGCCATACCTAAATTATTTCAACCAACCAAAAGCAGAACAGCCTTGTACTATAATAGAAAAGAATAAATGTGGTATTACCAGTAACGGCCATTGGGGTGGACTGCGAGCGAGGTTTCTTATATACTACTGAACTGGAATTTTCAGAAAAGATTGCCTTTTCTTTTGTTTAAAAAAAAGAAAAGAAAAGTATTAGATAATATTACATCGTGACATTAACAATAATATTTTCAAAAAAAAATAATCTATATTTTCTGACCTGGGTCTGGTTTTTCAGTCACTAATTCATCAGATTGTGAAGGCTGCCTGTGGAAACCTCGATGTGGATGAACCTCCCCTAAAACCTGAGCCACTGAAACCAAGGAGATGGCTTGGCTTTCCTAAAACAATAGAAAATTGTTAAAAGAGCCCTCTGTATACAATTTTCCATTTCCAATTTTTTACTGGATACAAGAAAACAAACTCCTATATATACATAAAAACCAACAACAAAAATGTCCTGCTCTGATAATTAAATACTCTAGAAATAGACTGGTATATTTGCAGCCTCTTCACAATCGACAAGACGTTGGATAAAGTAGTACCGTGTTGAAGAGCTCAGTAGTGAGGCCAAGATAGTTGTGTAAGGCAAGGAAGGTCACTCTCTGAAGACGGACCATAATTATCTACAAGTGGGAGAAGAGAGTTGTAACATTTGTTGTCAAGACCTGTCTATGTATTATTTGTAGATCCCCGAACGTGAATAAAGCTTGCTTTACCTGAATGACACGGACCAGAGTTTCAGGATATTTGTCAAAGACGGATTGAAATGCTGCCGCTGGAAGACGGAGGACAGTGGAGGGGACAGCAGCTCTTGCAGAGACTGTCTTGTATGGAGATGGGTAGCCCTTAAAGAACACAAGAGTTTGAATTTGTGTTTCCCAAATGACAATACAAAAGTGCAGTGTACTGTGTATTCTTGTCAAATGGTAAAAATAACATTGTACTATAACAACAGAACAAAAAAACTGAAATGTCTATAACTTGTATATCATATAAATCTAAGCTTTATCATCAAGGTGAAGACAGACTAATGCTTACAGTGATAACATCTAAAATACTGAGCAAACTGTGGACACTATCTCCTTGTAAAACCTCCTTCACCACAGCATCTGTACCATCCTGCTTGCAAAAACACACACAAAACAAACGGTCATGTCATAAACAATGTTATTGACAAAAACCAAATCAGCCCCTCTCCCGTGGTCTTACACTCTCGCGGGTGCACAGTTCTAGGCGTCCATCTTGAACAACATAAATGCTGTCATCAGTATCACCTGGGCGGAATAGCGCCTCCCCCTGATGCAGCTGGATCAGCACCATGTGGCGACATAGTTCAAGAAACAGAGGTTTCTCAAAGTGCCCCAGCACCCTATGGAAAACAAGCATTCACTGTAATCTTTGTCATTGTACGGACTGCATGTGTATTTTCAAATTTAAAATTCTTATGCTACTTACCTGACATTTTTAAGCATGTACAGCACTTCGGATGGGAGGTGAGAGTTTTGCACATCAAATTCTGTCAAGTCTGCCTCTAACAGACAAGGAGGTGGCTCTTTAGGCTGCAAGGAGGGGGGCTCTCCTCGGATACGGAGGATCCTAAATCAGGTTGCACACGGGTATCACTCTTGTTAGGTAGGAATTATTCCAGAAACTAATCTTATTCCCCTTTTGTGATGTCTCCCCAAAATAAAAATCTAAATGAGTTTATTTAATCTGTGGCAGAATTTCTTCCACATAGGGACACTGCACTTTTCCAACAAGAGCCGTATGTCAGGATTTTTTTTTACATACTTAAAAATGTTCTTATGTAATAACGTAGTGTGCATCTATGGTTAATATTCATGTGGTCTCTGTGATATGTAAAGAAATATATAACCCTAACCAACAAAATAAATAAAGCTAACGATGCAACGTGACTTACTTGCGAGCTATTGACAGGACTTTGGTCCTTTTGCGCACTCTCTGACGAGAAGTGGAGTTGGAGGGGGTGCTGGTGGGAGAGGACAATGTCTGGACCTTTATACAAGAAACAAAAGTATAGATATATGTAAGTATATAATATATACATGACATTTTTTGTCACAAAAATTACCATGTATAGTCAGGCTGAGACACTAACCACTCAACCACTCAGCTTGCAGATAAATATACTAACCTTTCTTATTATCTTTCGGCCGTAGAACATAACCTTGTCTCTTTTTCGAAAACGGTAATGTGTGATCCCAGCCTGCTCCTCTAAAACACACAGGCATTTTTTTTTTACGATTGTAACATTTTATGAGGTCTCCTCCCAATATTTGTGCTGTACTCCTGCACCACACGCCGAATATCCACACCAAAGTTATTTGGAATAGCAGCACACAACTTTTAACCCAATGAGTATTTCCTTTCCATGTATATAAACTCACGTCAACCGCTTAACTTTTGAAAATTTCAAGGGGACTTCCCCACCATTGAATATGTCAAATCCCACATACAAAGAATAATGTTATATTCCTGACAAAATTTAAATAAACACTGGAAAAGAGGCTAAGTATATGTACTGACTTGACAACCTGTATCTTCTGTAGAGAAGAAACACGACACCTCCCAGGAGGGACACAACTGTGACAGCTCCAATAAGAATAGCTGTCCACTGGAAGAAAACAAAGTGACAAATTGAACAACTTGTGTGTACCATCATAATATATACATAATTCTGCATCAAACTGAGTAAGGTGAAAGTTAATTTAGACAGCAATACAACTTCCAAAAAATACTATAACAATCTTTCTGTGTTTTTACCATGTTGGCTTCCATTCGTTCCTCTATAATCTGTTGCATCTTGGCCTTGATCTCACCTCCAAATGGGGGGAAGCTCTGAAAGAAAAAGACATGCTTGTTCACAGACGTTGTCAAAAATTAAACATGTAGTGACGGGTGTACCTGATAGAGTACGCAACTGTCGTGTTTCTCTTTTTCTGCCATGGCTGACTGAGGTTTAGATGGCAATCGAAGCAGCCAAGCCCTAGGTGTGGCATAATTGTGAAACATAAAGATTGGGAGTCATAATTAGACTGTATTTGAAAAGATGATTGCTGTGTGGGAAGATGGACCTTAATCGGGATCACGTGATTCATGTAAACAATCCTATGTAGGTCAAAGATCTCATGCCCTAAGCAAAAGTTTCACTCATTAGATCTTCCTTGAGTCAGTAAAGTGAGACGGCAGCCTACTCCACTCGATTTCCAGTAAACACTCCCAAAGGGGTCAAAGGGCAGGCAATATATTACGAACAAATATTGCTTACCCAGTCATCATCTCATCTAAATCCATTTCAAAACTTATGTTACATTCGTGGTGTCGTGTGTCCTCTGCAAATATGCAATTTTCAGGAGAAGCACGGCGACTTTGCAGTTTGGAGGCAATTTATTCTGTGGTGCTACTGCATTCAAAATGGAATACAAATATGATATCCAATTATATTCATTTAATTTTATAGATGATCATTACAGGAGTGCATTTGCACAATGCACAAATAACTTTAAAAACGGATGTGCGTTACTTTACTTAATTTTTACCTGTGCGCAAATAGGACATTAAGGAACTTGGAAATAAGTAAAATACTTTGCCTGGTGGTGCTAACGCTTCATGAAGTACGATCGGTGTCTCAAAATTACTCACTCACTCTTTGGATGCTGAACGAAATTTAAACCACTTTATGGATTAAGAGCGAGGTTCAAACAACCCACGTGCACGATCAATATACAAGACATGCAAAAATACCTTCCAATTAAAGTTAGACGAGTTATTTTCTCACCTACCAGTTTCCGCTTTATTCAATGCATGACTGCAATAACAACGTGAAGAGGGGTCGCTAGTAACAGCTTAAGTATCCTGTCATACCTTTCAAAATAAAAACAATATTACTATACACGTCTCGTTTGAAGTGACATTTTTGTTTCACAACCTCATTAACCATCTCTAAGTAGAGTATAGGTAATTGAAAGACATACATTTTAATTTTATTTGTGTATGCATGATAAAACTTTCAAATTGAGTTTCTTCTCTTACTCAAATAATACCCTTGGCCTTATTTTGAAAATTGAAATGGCGGAGGTAGCGGTTTATGGATTGTTCCGAATGTGGCACCAGTATCGCTGAATCCAATTGGAGAATACTTTTGCCTTTCTAGCCAATCGACGGAGGTTTTGATTGGTAGTCTTACATATTATTTTCCTTGCAACGCTTTGTCAAGGTGAGATGGGTCGATTGTTGTTGCTACTTTATCGCAAATGTTTACAGTATGAAGACAACAATGTTTATATATCCTTTTTTTCTGTGTACTGTAAATGACATTTACAATTAAAGACAATGATCAGTACACATCCAGTAGCTTTAGCGTACAAGCTAGCCTGCCAAAGACGACAGGTTACCCAAAAGAGAATTGTTTTGTACAGTAAGAACTGCTCAAGTTTAGTTATATAGTCAACACACCCTGCATTTGTGGTAAAATAATATAGCTAATCATATTCTTAGGACACATTTGTTTCATTGTGTGCCTTCCTAATTTTTCCCAAGTTAATGAATGCTCTATTGGAAATAAAATGTAAACTTGTATTGGTTGCCTTTGACAGAGATAAGACATACAATCCATTTCAATAGGCTTACAATATATGATGTCCAATCTATTAAAACTAAGAAGACTGGCAATAAACAATAACCGCCTATCACCGGCTTTGGCAGCCAATACAAACTTGGAAAACACTTGATCTACGGGCCCAAATGATTGATTTCTATTTCCTAGGTTTGCTGTGGAATATTCTGTTGTGACACAATGGGAGTATTGTCCACGCTTATAAGGGGCTTCAGAAGAGGAGCAGACAGAATGTCAGAATTCACCAGCAAGCGAGGTTCAAGAACTCACAATAAAGGCAGAGGTGCAAGACCAACTGGAATACAACTCTCTAGCCGAAAGTTTGTGTCAGTAAAGGCTATGATTCCAGAGTTTGTGGTACCTAATCTGGACGGTTTTCAACTAAAACCCTATGTATCATACCGCTGCCCAGAAGGAACGGAACCACCAGTGACCGCCGAGAGGCTGTTTGCCGAGGTGGTGGCTCCTCAGATCAAGAAGGACTTTGATGAAGGCATTTTTGATAAAGACAACCTGGAAAAATATGGATTTGAACCCACACAAGATGGAAAGTTGTTTAAATTGTATCCCAAAAACTTTGTGCGCTAAAATAAACTTTTTTGTTTATCTGAGAAGACTTGATGTAAGTGGATGCCTAACCAATCTTTTGCCATTATAGTCTGCTACAACTTGGATTCAAATCTTTTTATGGTCATGTTTTTCTTCAACAAAGTACAATAAAATGTGAAACACTGAAATGAAAGCAGCCCGCGAAGGTTTCTTTGTCGAGAAATGGAATGATGCGACGGTGGAAAAATTAGTGTGTGGTGATGTCAACAGATTCCAGTTTATTCAACGGAACATGAATTATAATTGTGATGCACTACCTCTGGTGAAAAAGTCAACGATATGTCACGTAATAGAGGAACTATACATTCTGCGCCATTTTTAAAAAACTGGTCAACATACATTGGTCTCTACCTGTGTCTCAGCTGGTGCCAAGTCCCACCGCCACAAGTGAAGCATATGATCATAAAATGAGCAAGTGGCAAGAAGAAATGACATTGAAGAGGCATCGTCATTCGGTGTGACTGTGTGGCATGCATTAGAGCTGGTAGATGGAGGAGTGATACCCTCTGGGATGTATTGCCCACAGTCATCCTCTAGGGAAGTGTCAAAACTGGCAGTGGGGGATTCGTACTGGATCCTTAAGTGTCCGTCGCCGTCTGTGAAATGTTCCTTTGGTTCGCTAGCAGGAGGTGAGAGAGGAGCGGGTTCCTCCAGTGACAATCGAGACCAGTCTGCCCCATATGCCAAAGAGTTGTGGAGAATGTATGAGGCTACAACTGGACAGGCTCCTTTGTTGGACTCTAGAATTAAAAAATAAAAAGAAAGAAAATGCCAACACAGAAATGCTTCCTTTACCCCTTTACTCACCCATAGTCTGTTGACAGTGAAGTATGTGGAAGTCATTGTGCATGCATGCTGCCAGAAGCAGGTGCTCTTGAGTCGGATGCCACTTGAGCCTCCACACCCCACCACCGAGCATACTCTCACTAAAAGGTTGCCGCATATTTCTTCCATCCCATAGCAGGACCGTCTCATCATAACTGCGCGAGGAAAGTACAAAATATCAAAGACACTGGTGCTATTTAAAAAAAAAAAAACTGCACGCAAAAGAATGTGTTCATTGTAACAATTACCTTCCTGTAGCTAGGATGTGTTCCCGATGTGGGTTGCTGTGAATGCTGCACACACCCATTGAATGCCTTTTGACAAACGACACGGAGATGTTGATTTGGTAGCTCGTCAAAAATGATACCGACATCAATTACCTTTTACAGACAAATGTAGGACTGGATGGGCTGATCCGGAGGTCCCAACCTTTGAGTTTACAATCATCTCCGCCTAACCACACACACATGCAGGGTTCATGACTTGATGTTTTGGTAGGTGGAGTGAGTCAAACACAAGTATTGGTTAAAGGGTTACTTGTCTCTGACATCCTCCAGTAGAGTAACACCAAATTAAGAGTTCTCCAATAGTGAGGTATACAATTTCTGAAAAGGATTTGCTAACCTGAGTAAACCAACTGCGTGTCCCAGTAGGAGAAGGCTGAGATCCAAGCCTCAAAATCGTGGGCCTTCCACTGTGACAGAGTTGTCAGAGCACCTTCATCCAAAGAGAGCACACTAACACGACCTGCAGAGTCGCTGCACACCACCCGCACATCACTGCTGCTGACGAGAACCGTAGTTTATGTGCCAAAGACATCATTGTACACGCTATTCGTTCTAGCTAAAGTGCAGCTGGAGGTGGAATCCATTCTCCTACCTGTCCAATCTTCCGGTTGACCAATCCAAGGACAAGGCCAACTGGTCTCCTCCAAGTTCCACACTGTTCAGGGCCTGCAGATTGCTGCTGCCTTCCTACTGAATACACAGCTATGAGTGTAGATCTCCACATTAATGAGTAAAAAGAAAGCCTAATGAATTGATAAAAGAAATTCATTCCAATTTCAAAATGATGTTAATTTTTTTTTTTTTATACATAATTTGAAAGATTTCACTACTGTGACACTGTCAATACAGAAATATTGTGTCACATTTTCTCACCTGGCTTTCTGACAGAGTATACAACTGCAATTCTCCAGTGGCGGCTGCCAGTCCCAACACGACCATTCCTGACACAGGTACATGACACCTGAATAAATAAGTGATAATTCAACAACTTAAAACAGACACTTAAATTGTCTGTTATTGTGTTGGAAAGCCTTTAAACGTCTTACCATTTTAAATCTAAAATGGCAGCTGTGTCTATACGTTGGAGCTCAGTGAGAGGGGGACTCGTCAAACCTTTGTGCCGATGTTCAAAAAGGTATAAACGGCCAGTCCGGCTTGGGGCACCACCGTCTTCCCCTTTCTATAACAGGAGAGTGAATACAAAAATGATTATCAATGCTTCACAAAATAAAAAAAGTTGTATAAGTTAGTTATGAGGAATGATTTAGCTTTACATACTGGAGAATAGTCTGTTACTACAACATCTATTTTAAGACTATTTTGTGTTATGATTGGTTACTTTTTAAAGCATTTTAATCACACATTGTGTTCTAAAGAAAACCTGACCTCAGATATGAGCAGTAAGTATTAACACAAACAGAGATGCACACTAGCTGCGACCCAAACTGGTAAAAATGTGTTTTCATAGCAATCCACTCATTGTATGCCATTGACGTTGAATGAATTCCAATTTAAACCGGTACGCCTGGCTGTGAATGCTTAGCTCTCAACGCCTTGATCGACCTATGAACAATTGATCATTCTCTCTCCCCAGTCAAAATGAATTGGACGTCAAGCGCCGTCAATGGCAGCCATTGAGTTGAATGACTGCTCATAGTTCACGCACTATGATTAAGGCAGGAATCTGAAGTATTTGTGCCAGCCTGACTTGTACACAACACGTCAAGTTAGCCGATTTCCGGAACCGATGAAGATTTAGCACATTGGAAGTAAAATATTGAGAAGAGAAAGCGAGGACACTTACGCCTTTTTGAAGCTGGTAAGTCCCGCAAACCAGGAATTTGTGTCGGGAAGAGATCGGGCACCATTCTACGGTGTCAGCACTCAACTCCGTGTCAAACACTTGCAGACTGCGGGTTCTTGACTTCCAAGCCATATCTGACTGCTATGCATTACGTTACGGCGATGATCCCCAAACTGGAAAGCAGATCAATATGAACTTCATCAAATGACATAAGTTTTAAAAAAGAAAGTCAGGAATAAATACAATATAAACGAACTCGGCTATCTAGTAATCTCCCAGAATCGGTAGCTAGCTTGACATGAGTTAGCTGACTGTTGTGTTCTACTACTGTAGCCAACAAAAAGATAGGACACTATATGAACAAGAGAGGGTTAGAAATAAGTTGACAACACATTTGTCTACAACATATACATGGATATATTTTATAAACTCACTTCGTTATCGATCTGCGACGCGCTTTCAGGACGCTGGCTGGTTGTTGTGTCATTACCGCCAACTTGCCTTCCGGTTGCTTCGGTCATCATACAAAAACAACAACAATAACAACAACAACAATTCTATTCTACTGGCGTCAATAACTTGATAAATAACTATTTTAAGCAGGTTTATTGTAAATACATTTTAATTGTAATTGTTAAAAAAAGAAAATAAAACACACTGACTGTTTTTAACATCAACCTGCACATGATACTGAAAATTGGCCTTCTGCTATGATCTTACATATTTACATGTACTTGTTCATTAATATGAATTCTCCCTTTATTAAATAAATCAAACTCAAATTGTCAAATGATTCAAAATATGTTTGAAATCGAAATCACTTTAAAATGTTGATCTGTTTCCTACCTTTTACACAAGATCATGGTTTTAAATGCCCAGTTTATTAAAACAAACTTGGACTATAGATGAATAGAAGTATGATTGTTGTCGTGACTCGTGACGTCTAACCGCCAGAGGTCTTCGATCTGCTCTTCTCTGGAGCCGTGACATCGCCCTCCCGGACTGGAGTGGAAGAGCCCCTCCATCGTTTATGTACGCGATGGACTTTAACGTGAAAAAGATCGCCACGGGTGCTGGTTTGCTGTTTACACGGGCCGTTCAGGTAAGAAATGTTCTCACTGCCGCACTGGCCTTGTGGACCCAATCTTTGCTTCTTCCATATGTTTTGAAACGAACCTTTTGTAGCGTCGCATACTGGCTAATGCAACCAACACAACCAAAACATCATTCGCCTAGGTTCGTGTTAGGATGACATTGCCTTAAAAGTTAGTATAATGCCCGTGAATACAGCAGCGATGCAAAATGTTGCGGACGGAAGCATGACGTAGTTCTTAAACTCACTGGCTGCCATTGACGGCAATAGACGTCCAATCCAGCCCTTACCGCGCCTACTGATTAAATACTTTGCACAACCCGAGTATACAAGTGTGTCTTACATGACACAAAATATGACCTTATTTTTTTATATAATGCATTGCATAATTACTATATAATTGCTTTTGTGTAATTTAGCATTTCTGAATTGGAGAATAATGCAGAAGATGTGCATCAACTGTGTTTGTGATTTACCTGGTGTAGTTTACAGAAGAGAAGCTTGGCCAGGCAGAGAAAACTGAGTTGGATGCTCACTATGAAAACCTAATGAGCCGTGCAGACTGCACAAAAAACTGGACCGAGAAGATCTACAGGCAAACAGAGGTTTTACTGCAGCCCAACCCAAGTAAGACATCAGTATCAAAAGAGAAAAAGAAGAATTTTAAAAATTATTTAATTGCTGCAAAATATAAATACCCAAACAAACAAAAATGGCATCTCCCTGCACCAGTAATATTAACTTCAGCATAATTTAATCAACAGTAGGCTACAGTTGGTAAATAAAGTCAAATCAAACAAACAAAAAAACCTCACCGTCATACGCCCAAGTATTGTAGCTTAACATTTGGTTTGTTTGATTCTTCATGCTACAGTCGATCACAGAGGTGAGTATTTTTTTTAAATTCTAGCCCAGTTGTGGGATCCCTCTGTTCACATTACTCAATTGTAGGTACATCGTAATTATATGAAGACTAGACTAGAGTGTGACTAGTAGTAGATTTAAGTACTGAATTATAATGAGGTACAAGTACTATAATGGTTGACTGATCAGCCTCTCTAAACATAAATAATTCCTTGTGACGCAATGTTTGTGGATAACTATGGCATTTTTAATTAGATTTATAACATTTTTGATTGCTATGAATTAACTTTTGAACTTTCTGCAGGTTCTAGAATTGAAGAGTTTGTGTATGAAAAGTTGGACTGGAAAGCACCATCCAGAGTGACCAACGGGGAACTTCTCGGTCATTTGATGGAGGATGCTGCCAACGACTTTGGTCTGGACACTCCTTATGGTAGGCGTGAAATGAGTCATTTTATATAATTTCTTGTTAAAATGGGTTTGCACAATTTGAAGTTAGACAACGATGACTCTCCAATCAAAATAATTGTCAACTAATTCCATGATGCATTAGTTGTCATTAATACATTTATTATGACAGCCTTCATTGTGAAATAAAAATTGCATAATCACCTTGTAATGCAGACAAATGCCATAATGGTCTCCTCAGCTCATTTCACTCTTCTACAGGAAGCACTCTAATCAAAGTGGGAGAATGTGAGCAAAAATTAGGAACATCTGAGAGGGAGTTTCTTCAAACATCAGCCATCAGTTTTCTGACACCCCTCCGCAACTTTCTGGAAGGAGATTGGAGGACGATTACAGTCAGTTTGCAACACTTTACTACTTTTGCCAATATTTACTTGAGTTCTCATCTTTTCTCAGTGTTCCTCTTCGAAACATTAAGAATGTAACCATGTTAAATTTGCCCAAGGCGTAGAAAATATTATTCATTGTCCAATTTGTTTTTATTTAGCACCTATAGACGACATAAATCCGGAGATACTAGTATAATTGTTTAGTTTAATAGTAGATTACTATTTCTTAACTCATGCATGTCTGCGGACGAGACACTAGAGGGAAGTCATGTTATTCGGACTAACATACACTCCTGCGGCATTGTATGTCATCAAATTATTAAACTCTCAACATGTCTCTGCAGAAAGAACGGCGCCTATTGGAGAATCTTCGCCTTGATCTGGATGTGGCCAAATCACGTTTAAAAAAAGCCAAAGCGGCGGAGGCAAAGGCTGCGGTGAGTTAACCGCACAGTATCATCGGAATGCATCATCACACTAAATTATTTATTACATCGTTATAGTATTATTCATGATTTCACTTCTTTTGTGTTTACAACCATGGAAGTGCGAGGGCGATGTGAGTATTGACCACGTTTTTAATAGTCGCCATTTTTCTATCTAAGTCGAAGACAAGTTTTGGGTGTTGAGGAATGACTACATATTCAAATGATTAGTGGACTGACTTTTGTTTGTGTTTTTAATTTCTTTATCATTTTTGGTAAATGTGTACATTATACACTCATTATTAATGGAAGAAAATGCTGCAGTTGGAAATTATTTCTAGTATTTTCTTAATCCAACATTTCGTGATTCGTTAGTCATCATTATGAATTTCCAAAAGATTCTCATCAGATTTTCTTCCATATTAATGTGAAACAGCTTCACGGCTGACTGTCATAATTTGGTGCAGTTTCTGTGCATTAAATGATGCGGTGGGCCAGTTTTGGCCCTCGGGCCGTCACTTTGACACGTGCTTTAAAGGTTACAAAAAATGTCTTATATTAAAGTCAACCTTTTCATTATTTTCAAAAGGTGGCGCCAGATTTTCAGGAGACCAGACCACGCAACTATGTCCTTTCTGCCAGTGCTTCTGCTGTAAGGAGATTCCGTTTTTAACAAAAAAACACTAACATAACATTAAGATGATTTATTCATCCAAATAAAGGCTGTATTTTCATATTATAACTCACAGGCTTCCGAGTAGAAACAGAGAAGCAACACTATATTTTTGTGTGCCATCCAATGCGTTTTATATGCATTCATTACAAAAAAATAATTTCTATTTGTATTGTTCTTTTGCTGTCTGTTTACATCTCATAGCTTTGGAGCGAGGAAGTTGAAAAAGTAAGTACTATGACATTTTTTTAAACAATGCTTGATTGACCTGATTAAAGACAAAATGAAAATAATTTTTACCAAAGGAATCACTGGTATTATTCTCCAACAAGAATCTAAATAGATATTTAACTTAATTATTTTAATTGGAATGTTACAAATGTTCTTATGATCATTTCAGGCTGAACATGAACTCAGGTCAGCCCAAACAGAGTTTGACCGCCAGGCAGAAGTTACACGGCTTCTTTTAGAGGGTATCAGCAGTACGCATGTAAGTCGCCTATAATACATTTCACTTCATGGTTGTTAATCTCACACACAAAATGTTCTATTTTTAGTGCATGTTTCAAATAACTTCATTGCGATCTTCTGACTGCATGACACTATTATAATTTCCCTCCAGGTGAATCACCTCCGCTGCCTACATGAATTTGTGGAGGCGCAAGCAATTTATTACAAGCAGTGTCACTTTCACATGCAAGAACTACAGAAACAACTTGGAAGGTGAGATCAAGATAATAGACCGTGTGGGTGGGTTTTGAATGTCTCAACAGAAACTTAAAAAAAGCCGAAGGAGGCTCGCGTCTGGCGTAACCTTTTGGTTACAGCAATGTACTCCTTTTCCTCTGCTTCCTACCAGACTACCAAATGCTTTTGCCCTGAATTCCACGGGCACCAAAGCTACTGCAGACTTGATATCTGAAAGTTTCAACAGCACTGGGGAGATGGACACTCTGAAGATTGAGGAAGTCCAAGCTCCTGCTGCTGGCACGCGCATGGCCAAAGTCCTATATGATTATGATCCTTCTGATTCCAGTGAGCTTTTCCTCCTAGCTGATGAGGTGAGATTAGACATTTGGCTCAAATTGGCTTTTTTTGGACACTTGCCAGTGGCGATCAGCGAATCAATCCAACCCCCAAAACTATTTTATGGCCATTAAAAAAAAAGGCTTTTTGTTACAGATCATTACAGTTTACACAGTCCCAGGAATGGACTCCGACTGGCTGGTTGGCGAAAAGGGAGACCAAAAAGGGAAAGTGCCTGTTACGTACTTGGAGCTTCTCAGCTAAACGACACCCTGACTCAGAAGTTCATGAATGACGACTACTGAAGCCTCAAGCCTACTCTTTTCACTGCTATTAAATTCATTAAGTCACACTAATTCTACTTTCACTAGCATGAAGAAATCCCCACTATGTCATGCCAATACAAGTTCCAATGAAAGGTGTTACAAGTTCAGCAGTACTGGCTTGACAACAATCCTCTTCAAAACCTGAGTCAGATTTCATGTTGGAACACTTTCCCATTGAATAATGTATGTCATCATTTCTTTCTGCCTCTCAATAGCCAAAGTTATTTTAAAAACGTTACTAACTGCATAGTACAATTTCAACTACAGCATTTTGACGACTATAAGGCGCACATAAAAGCCTTAAATTTTCTCCAAAATAGACAGGGCGTCTTATAAGCCAGTGTGCTTTTAATATGGACCAATACTAAAATTGTTATCACGATAAATTAAAATAAATCAGTCGATAGGACAACTACGTAAAGCAGCCCCCGACTCTACTATTTTCCCAAAGATAAAGTAGTGCAGTGATTGCTGGGATAGAGTTCTTAATACACCCAGTTCTTTTGTCAATACACCCAGTATGACGGCAAGCACACTAATTTAGGCCTCGACGTAATTTCGGCTGGATTTACAAAATAAATCCTGCCGCTAGATGTTGGCGTCAACAGAGCATTAAAAGCTAGATTGCAGTTTTCTTCTTTTCATCATAAATGCGGTAGCACTGTATGGCATCATTCAATTGATTTGCAACCTTTGTGCAACATTCAATATTTGGGTCCTGCTGCTCAATCTTTCTGTTTATAAATGGTACTGACTGTCGAACGATTCAAGTTGTATTCCTGTGCAACGCTCACCACTTTCTCACACGCATCAAGCTTCTTTATTATTGCCACTTTGGTTTCAAATGAAATGGCTTGCCTCTTCTTTGCACCTCTCTCACTAGAACATTTTTCGACATAAACGCAATTTGCAGAAATGTTCGTATGTACCGTTTGTTTGTAAATTGAAAATTCGTAAGTAGGGGAGCGTCTGTAATCCTTTGTACACACCTGTAGTTCCAAGAGAGTTTTTACCTTCGCTCACAGCAACTTCAAAATCATCAGTTCTTCCACTTTACAATTTTTTTTTATTTTCTACTTTCATTTCAGGAAGAAATTACAAAACATTACAAAACACACAAACAGTCACATTTCCAGAGTTTGCATAGCAAATAAAAATGACAATGGTTAAAAGCAAACAAATCCGTTTCTCAACCTGCAAGTGGAGCAACCCATAAATAGTGGTAATATAAGCATGGTTTTGTAAAAAAAGAGAATGAAATATAACAACAGACACATAGGCTGTCTTAGAATATTTCTCTTATGTTATCACTTGTCATCACAGTTACAAATCTTGAACTTCTGACACATGAAAAGTGCTCAATTGTGTTGAGATATACAACAATGCGCATATAAAAGCCACGTCCGATGATCTTAAACAAGATACTGAAGAATTTCCACTCCAAAGAACACCAAATATTCTTTGGAGGAAATGAGGTTGACATATTCCGACGTCACTCTCAGCGTGCTGTTTGCTTCCAATATAAACGTGCCACTCGTGTGTAGAGATTTGGTCCATTGGTTTGTGTTGGAGCTGATTGTGTCGACGGATGATAGAAGAGGCCTATCCTTAGGGTATGAATCGTGGAAAAGGAACACATTGTTGACCAGCATCACCACGCCGTCATAGTTATCTAGTTCTCCATTACTCTCGTAGGTAATCTGCAGAAAGACTCTGTAGACGCCTTTACTGGGAAGGACCAGGTTCCCGTTGGAGTAGAGGAAACCTCCGTGGCAATAGGCATTTCCCTTCTTACTTTCCCAGAGGAGATATTTGCCATTTGTCTTTTTATCAACAGGAGCTAGAATAGTGACCGTAAATTCATGAGTTACGATGTTGCACTCATTGAAGGCAGTTTGTTTCATATTTGGAAAAGGTCATGACAAAATCCCAAATAAGTCAAACTTTTTGGGGGGGCTGGTCCTTGAACTCTTTTCCAGGATGCATATTTTATATCTAATTATGATACATAACTACTGTTTTCACAATTTACCCATTCACTTATATTGCATAGGTGAATGAGTTAATTGTAAAAAAACAGTAGTTATGTATCATGATTAGATATAAAAAAAATGCAATTTATCCACTATGTTGTAGTTCCTGTCAACCTTTTTCTATAAAATGTTGCAGGCAAATTCTAAATGAGTATAATTGCAAAAATAACATTTGTTGAGACTTGATATTTAATGTCTTGGAAAAGACAAGAAAAAAAGTCGCATAAGCGGCCCTTTTGAAAATGCTTTTCTGTTCAGTTTTTCAATGTAAGGCTATGAAATTTGGTGTAGTGATACTTTGTTATTGTTTTTGTTACTTTTTACTGCACAAAAAGTGTTTTTTTTCAGTCATATCACAAATCCTATATTAAATCATCCATCTTTGATCGAAACTGAAAAAATAGGCCTGATTTTAGGCCTCAAAATTGAGCGAGGAGATTTAAACATAGTAAACGGATGTGTTTATGTTGTCAGGCCTGGGCTTGTCAAGGTGTTTAAGTCATTTTTGGCAACGTGTAAAAGAAGAAAAAAATGTCAACAAGTCTCAGTGCCAAGGTTCAATATTGCAAGCATCACAGTCTGAACATTTATGACTCTGTTGGAATATTTCCAATCAGGCTGAGTTCCCGCTGTTGGTGGCCATGAACTCTACTGTTTTACTAGTTAGAATGATTTCCCTTTTCTTAATGTTGCTCATTTGCTCAATCCAGTTTTTAAAAAGTTTAACACTTTCTCCAAGTTCAAATTCAATTATGCATACAGAGTTGTTTTATCTTAACTTTTATAAGTGAAATGTTACTATACTTATAGAATGATAATTATTTCAATATTTTTTTTCTTACCTGTTAGTAGAGCACTCTTTTGTTCATCCTCTTGTGAAAGTCTGAGGGCTGCAACGAGAAGCCATTCAATACCACACCGCGGCAGAAATTTTGCATGAAAATGAGACAATATTTACCTGATGGAGTACCATTTTCATTCTCCCCACACTGAAAAGCAAACAAATGTAATGTTAAAAAATATGTTTAGATATGAAAAGTAGGAAGGCAATATCTTCATCGATACTTGGAGTTACTTAGTCTGTTTTTTTTACATTCTCCTAACCTGGGTGTATTTCAGAAGAATTTGGCAGTGTTGTTAATATATAATGTATTTCTTCACTTGCTGTATGTGCATATATATTATTATTATTATTATTATTATTATTATTATTATTATTATTATTAATATACTTAAGACCGGGCGGCCTGGGTTCAAATCCATGTCGGTCCACCTGTGTGGAGTTTGCATGTTCTCTCTGGGCCTGTGTGGCTTTTCTCTGGGTACTCCAGTTTTCCCTCCCACATATTGGGTCACATGGGCAACACATGTATACCAAACGTTAAGTGTGCTCTTCATGTCTTACCTTGGAGTTGAGTGTACTTGATTGGAGAAATCGCTCCCGGAGAAGAATGCACACCAAGCCGAGCTGCGCAGCACACACCAAAAATAAGGCGAGATGCGTGAACTGTTGGACTGCCAGGCTTCCTAAACGAGAGCTTCTGCTCTTGCTAATTCGGCGTGGCAAGCCTTCTTCCATTATGCACGACACTAGCACGTGTGTATGACATCCCACTTTATGAAGGTGGATACGCCCCCGTAAGAGCGCCACGCCCACTTTTCTGTCACAACACCTGCATGAGTCATTTTTTCACCTATGACAGGTAGGGGGATTCTTTTAATAGTTTTGTCTGTCAAATTGTAAATATAGGATTGATTCAAAGCCAAACAATGATTTCATTGGGCGATATCGAAGATTTATTGCTCAATTGTTTATTAAATGGCTGTGATATTTCAAAAGCAGTCAAAGAAACTTTCGTTCATTTTAACAACTGCTGATACTCACAAGGATCGCGGGGGGTGCTGGAGCCTATCCAAGCTCACATTGGTCATCAGGCAGGGGACATCAGGGTGGCCAATTGCAGGGCGCAAGGACACAAAGGACAACCATTCACGCTCATCAATTTAGTGTTCAAACCGTCTACTGTACGTGTTTTAGGGATCTGTGGGGAAACCGGATTACCTCGAGAAAACCCACATAAGCACGAAGAGACCCTGCAGACCTGGGATCAAAACCTTGACCCTAGAACTGTGTGGTCGATGCTCTAACCACTCGTCCATCAGTCAGCGAATAGGAAACTTTGTCAGAAAAATGGTTCTCTAAAATTTCCCATTCTAAAAGGCAACTCTCAGCCTCGAAAAGTTTTGATTCCGTGTTCACAACGGATGTTGTTAAGGAATTACAAGATTATTATTATTTTTTTTACTTCATCCAGGTTGCTTATTATTACTTTTACTTTCATAGATCTTGATATAGCAAATTGATATTGCATCAATATCCTGTAGTTCTTCACAGGTCCTGACAAGAGCTCTTGTAATTGGATGAATCATATCAACATGAGCACGACTGCTGCAAGCTGGAGGCTCATGATAGTTTACTTACGTAGTAAGTGGTACCACTCACTGACAGTTTTTTTTATGGACGAACCTGGATTGAATACACTCTCCCACCAACCACGTCACCCAATGCACCTGATTTGGTTCAGCCCCCTGGCCTAAGGCCACAACCCCTACATCCAAGAATAACACACAAATCCTTCAAAGAAAGATGGTAGCACAGCTTGCATCATCTTGCTGTAAACAGAAATCAACGTAAACACCGTAAACATAACTCAAATGACTTTATTATTCCCACGTTGCACATTGGCACTTTAACATAGAAAATGGTCGGCAGGTTTTCATCCCAACCAATGAAAATGTTCCATTTTTTTTCCTGTCTTGAAACTGGAATCAGTTGACTGCCATTGCTGCTTGTTTCAGAAGTCTTCTAGGTTAAAACATTCCGTACTGGATCAGCTGGAACAAAAAGCTGAGACCCAAAGATGGAAGAAGAAAAAAAAATACACAAAGGCCATTAAATCCTTTTTTATTTACGAGTTGAGCTCTGACTTTTGGTGGCATTATTCACATTTGCTCATTCAATACCAGTTGGCGGTGCATTCGAGTCCTCCATCTGCATATATGACAGTGACGATAAGAAAGAGAAAATATATCAAAAAGCTGTGGGCTGACTTGCAACAACGTGCCCTGGTGAGTTAGAGTGCACACACACACACACAATATTCTACCTGTACAACTATTCACATTCGTTCACTGTACACATTTACATAGATCACATTAGGGAAAGCCAGTACCTGAGCAGTTAAATCTCACAATTAGCATTACTCATCGTCTGTAGTGGAACTGCCAGACAAAGAAATTCAGTGAGTCACGGAGCACGTTGACAATTTTGCGTGGCACCGATTTCACGCGGGAATGATTATCAAGACCCAACAGTTTCAGGAAGCTCAACAGCATGCTAGGCAGTTTCGCAGTCAAACATTTTTACATTTAAACAGCGTGTTTAACAAATCGCAATTACTCATCAAGCCCGACCTTCGCATTAAAGTGATCACATCCCCAAAACTCGCACATTGCCAACGAAGGATAGAACGGTCAAACATCCATTTAAACTGGGGAAACTGGCAATGAATGAGTTCAATGGTTGCTGCCAAGTTACCTCAGCAATAGATTGCCAAGTGCATGTTGGAGGGTTCAGTAAGCATTTTACACTGTATGCTAGTCACTGGCCTGCAGTCGCTGTGGATCATAGACAGTGTGTTTTCCTACGAAATGGTTATTGAGGCCTCTGAAACAATCGCTCCCGAGGATACATCAGGTGTACTGGCATCTTTTCAGAAAAAAAACAACAAAGAAAAAATGATAGCAAGCTATAAACAGCTGATGTATATGCCAGCAGCCTTCATTGTCCCTCTTTCTGAAATGACACACAAATTTTACATTAGAAACAAAAGCGGTCGCTTAAACCTACCGAACAAGATAAAACACCATGAGTCGACACGTCATACATGTGCAGCATTTCTCTCCCGAATGAAACGTTAACCAATAAATAATACATAAGAGAATTCAAATTAAATAACAATCAAGATGTCCGTTTAAGTTCACAAGAGTGATCAACTCAAACAGTCTAAAGTCCATTTTACAAAGATGTGAAAATGCTTGCTTGGGTCACTCACTATAAATCCTAACTGGCGTTAAGGTCATTACTTTAGCGTAGACACACTGATTACCAATCGACGCAGTACAATGTCTTCAGGAAAGACAACATCAATAAAACACTTCTCTTTGGACACTCATTCCTCATGAAAATCATGTAAAACAAAAAAAGGGGGGAAATGTATTCTCTCGCTTGTGGCTCGATTTCGCTATTGGTTCGCAGAGCTTTTATTTGACGAGCATGGCAGTTAACCATACGTGAGGGAGCTTTGGATTTGGTCATTTGCAGCAGCTTTGTGTGATCTGGGAAGAAAAAAAAACATGGAAGTCCAGTCCCAGTCCGGACGCAGTCGAAAGGGCACTATGCTTTGTAGCAGTTGCCCTGTGTAGTGAGCGCAAGCTGGCCGTTGGGCGCCACCTCGTTGGTCTCGTCCTCCAAGAGGCCCGACACGTCGGCGTTGGGGATGCTGTCGTGATAGCTGCTGAAGCTGATGTTGTCCTCTTTCAGTTCGATGGTCCAGAAGGGCGCGTTGAGTTTCCGGTTCTGGTATTCTCGGTAAGTGTACACGCCTCCGACAAAACCCAAGAGCACAACCACTACCAGGATGATGACGGCCAGGATGATGATGTTGAACTGCGTCCAGGAGACGTCGGTCAGAGCCGCCGTGGTGTTGTCGGTGGGGCCGCTCAGACTTGTCAGCAGGGCTTGAGTGGTGGTGGCCGTGCTCAGAGTTGTGCTCAGGTTACCGTCGGGCGCCGAGGCGGGAACGTTCCTCGCTCTGGTGATGGTCAAGCTGCTGCTGAAGGAAGACCATGCGGTAGAAGTGGAGTGCTCTGTCGTGGTACTGCTAGCTGGTGTGGGAACTTGCTGAGGTGCTGAGGAGAGAAAAGTCATTAAACCATGAAAAAAATAGACCTCATTCTAACAAGCAAACAAACATGCTACTACAAGTTTAATCACAATGTAGCAACATCATTGTTCAGGACATCAAAATGGAAATGTCTCATTGTTGTACAACCCCTAGTGGTCAAAATGTCTAGCCACAGTTAACCTACCACATTTTCAGCATGAATTTCAAAACAAGCAGGAAAATAAAATAATTATATAAAGCTGAGCCACTTGGTTTCATATTTTCAAAGAAAAACACAATTCAATTTTGCATGCTGAAAAATGTTTGGACACTTTTGCCTCAATAATTCATGCGCAAAATCCATACACACCACCAAACATTAAAAATACATCTAAATTAAAGTACATGGTGGAATTCTGAAAGAAGAATTTTGAAAAAGAATGCATGAAATATTTAGTTAATATTCCCTTTGAATATTTAAAGTTTTTCCAATGCCGTTGATATGGCTTATATTGATGAATTCATAATTGTTTTATGATTTAGCTACATCTCTAAAGGGCATAGAATAATTGAACAAAACAAAACGGTGGATATTTCACAATGAATTTTGAAGAAATGTTAAATGGGTGAACAATATCACTCATACATTCATTTTCTGAAATGCTTATCTTCCCATGGGCCGCAGGGGGTGCTGGAGCCTATCTCAGCTAACTATGGTAACCGGGCAGGTTACCCAAGTGAGATCGAACTCTTGACTCCAGAACTGTGACGCCAACATGCTAACCAACCGTCCGCCGGGGCGCCGTGGTCGATATCATTTTTCGTCAATTTAAAGTTATATACTTACTTAGACGGCTGCAGTTATGAGCCCGAGCATCCCCTGAAAATCCAGGAGCACAGAGCTGACACTGGGGCCCAGTGGTGTTGTTAATGCAGCTGAGGCAGTGGCCAGTGTCGGGGTGACAAAGCTGGGTGGGACCCTGAGGATCTGCATTCCCACTACAGTCACATGGCACGCAAGCCCCTTGTGCTTTGTGAAATCCAGCGCTGCACTGGTCGCACAGTGGGCCAGAATAAGGGTGAAGGCACTGGTCACACACTGGAGAGCCACTGGTATCTAATCAAGAACACACAACAATGCTTATCAGAATGGATTCACATACTCCCCAAAGTTCTAAAATTGTGTTTTTTTTTTCCTCAGGTGCATTCACAAGATCAGGCCAGATCTCAAATTCTTATGTTGACTACTGCCTACTTCACTGTAATCAGTTTAACAGGTTTACACTGGCTCTTCTTTTTCTCATGGCCAATGAAAACTGCAAGGCTCACGGGATGCTTGGCATGAGATTATAACAATAGACCACTAGGTGACAGTATATCTGTATTGTTAAACAAGTACAACTGGGGACTTGGGAAATGGTATTCCTGAATCACTTTAGTCTGTAAAAATAAAAAGGACGTACAGATTTTAAATAATAATAGTACAGTGAATTCTAACATATTATTTAGAGATACATGCTGTTGTTATATTGGCCACATAAACGAGATTAGATAATTGTAGTTTCCAGAGATTAATAAGGAAAATTTGCCAAAAAATACTGTAATTCACAAAATGTTTAAATTAGATGATGGCACAAATGCGATAGAGAAATCACTGGATGGCGATTTTGTATTTTGGTGCTTTGGATCCTACAAAATATTATTGTTATGGTATATAAAGTTAAATGTTATGATTGCAGGTATCCCATTTCGTTAACAAAACACATCCAGGAGCAAGGACCTTAGGTAAGGGCATTTCAAAACAGTGGTAGTTGTCTCTCAGCCTTGATACTTAAATTATTAATAGATGAATTAGAAGCTGCCTTATTGTTGCCAGGTTATCTCTTCATGAGGGGGAAGAGTAACAGTGACATTCATTTATATTAAACACCATAAGGTCTTTAAATTATGTTTTTGTACACACTGCAGTTACATAAAAGGTAAATGCAAAGTTTTCTAGGTAAAAAAAACAATTTCTTCTAATGATTGACTGAGAAGAAAACAAATTGGACAGAGGAAAAACTCGAAATATTCCTCAAATCCAAATTGTTGAAGCGATTGTCCTGTTATTTTCAGAAGCTGAGCATGATTTCAATGCCCGGCCCTCGACTGGATTCTCAACACCACGATTATGAAGCGATCCATGTGGTATGACTCAGGCACTGGCCTAGATGGTGTTTTCTATCTCAGATGATCACATGACTGGGTTGTATTGCAGCTGGGCACATGGTGCTCCTGATAAGCTTTTGAAGGTTCAAATGCAGCTGACCTGTGCTGTTATGTAATGTAAAGGAAACATGAGAAGCAACACACCGGGCTAAAAGACGTGATATACAACTACTTCAACCATCTTTCTACTGTATTTGCTATGTTAAGCAAGTAGCACAGCGGTAACTGGGCAGGGACCGTCTGGCACATCAGTTACAAAAACACAGGGAAGGAACATTAAAAATGAAGGACACTTTACAACAGTAGGTGCAGATATAATCATACATGAGTGATTTAATGTGTGACCCACATTCTGATCTAGAACAGTGTTCCACTTCACCTCTCGGCATATCATAATGGAGATCGTCATTTTCCATAATCTTATACCCACAAATCATTTACTGTACGACATTAATCTGGGGTACTGTAGAGTATGTTTGCTACTGTGCTTGGCTAGATGACCCATGTTTTGGGGGTCAGCTTTTGTGCTAGGCTTCAAATCATCCAGTACCACAACACTGTAAATGTGATAGCAAATGTCTTTTCACTTCTTCCTATAGCGATGCTGTCAAAAAAAACAGCCCATCCCCCCCACCACAGTCTGTTACTGCCTGAGTGGCGCTGCAATGGCCCAACTGTGCTCATGCTGTCCCAGCACAGCTCAGCCTGGTTCATGTCCCTTCCCCTCCCTTCTACATTGCAGCACCACTAGCGCGGTCCCCAACAGGCGGAATCCTAACATAACAACCAGAGCGTATATCTATACGTGGCTGTTTCCATGCAGGAGGAATCTTGTGGGACATGGGTGGCTGGGAAGGATTGGCTTAAGAAGGGGAAGGTTATTATATGGAGTCAAAGATAAAAAAAAAATACAAATAAAAAATAAAAGTGGGTGAGGGCAAAAGAAAAAAGACAGCATTTTTAATCTCATCAATCCAGATTGTTAAAAAAAAGTGCCATTCCCAAAAAACCTGGTGTTTGACATTAGAGGAGGATTGCTGTGTGCACAGGGGGTTTCTCACAAAGGTGCAAGAGGAGTGGGTTTTCCTAACAAATACTCACTAATTACACCAGAATAATTCTGCCTGGCATGCTGTGAATTATTTTCAAGATGCAGGAGACTGATAAGAAAGAGATTATTTGTTTGGCTGCAACCTATTTCAAACCCTGCAGTATTCTGGTTAACAAAATTATAGCTTTCATGACGACGACAGTCAATCAATCCAGAATGCTGCCGAGAAAAACATTTAGGTGGGGTGTTAAACTAGGGCAGACAAAGCCTCGAGCAGAAAGGTCACTCAATCCCAATTTAGGCAGTTTTGCTTGTTGACAAATTAAAGCATTATTTCATGTAGCACAAATCTGTAGAAATATTCTTAATTACAGACCAAAATGAAATGTGCACATACGGTTTAGCCAGCTAAAAGTAAGGCATTTAATCTTGGATTTCATTAACTGAAGTTTTACAATATTCCTAAAAAAATGATCTTCTTTTTCCTCTATCATCACCAGTTGGGGGCTTTAATGAAAAATAACATAAAAACCCTACAAAGTTAAAACTGGGTAAAATAAAAAAAGAAGGGAAATGCAGACTATGCCCTAGATTGGTCGCCAGTCCGCCACTGCGCAGGAATTGATCCCACGCAGTGACATTGCTTGGCTAATCGGTGCTGCCAGGAAATTATATATCTTGAATTTGAAAAAAAAATCATATTTTATGTATGGGCTTTAACAATATTAAAATTCATAATTTAGAGGCGTTGTGACTTGAATTTCTCCTGGCAACAGAGGGTAGTATTGGCCAAAACGGCGAGATGGATTAAAAAAAAAAAAAAGCGTTGCCTTGTAAATGTTACAGCAAGGATGCAAATATAACAGTAATTGTGCATTTACGTGTGGTCAGAGAATCACTCACCAGTGTGACAGGTGCCAGTGGAGGAAGCGTTGAAGCAGGGGCATAGGACGCAGGATTCAGTCAAGGCAGTGCTACGGCCGCGGTAATGATCTGGCTTACACTCCTCGCAATTGGACCCTTGGGTGTTGCCCTCACAGTTCAGACACACACCTGAGGAAAGCATGTTCATAAAATCTTGAATTTTTTTTCTTTTAAGGGGAAGGTGTATCACCCATAAAACCTGGGGCAAGAATGGAGCATGATATATAATAAAAACAACATCAACAACAAAAAAGGAAGAGAGTTGTAAGGAAGCAAGTAAACGAATGATGAACAACTCGCACCATCTTCTGAACAAAATGATGCGGTTTACTCTGATACAGCTGTAGAAAAATGTGAATTTGGGCTTAGTGTTCTTGTTTGAGTGCACTGTATTGTTTCCTAGGGGAGAGGCCAGGATCAGTCTTTATAGAGAACTATAAAACCTTCGTTAATCCACCAACTCTGTGAACACGGAGTCCAAGTGAGGCCTTAGAAGTCCATCTGCTCATGCATAATAGCAACAAGACATATGGCTGTTAAACTCCCCCCCCCCCCCCCCCCATCACATACATCATCATAGACCCCTTCACCTTTCGTCCTTTGAAGGACTAAAAGCTTGACTGGTAAAAGGTGCGCAGCGATCCTCCTGAAGAGGATCAACATGAAAAAAAACTCTCATTTCGGATGAAACAAATTGATGATTTCGTGACCTGAGATTTCCTTGACGAGAGTGCTCTCTGTCCAATCTAGTTGTCGCTTGCTGTGTACTACAGATGATTGTACTTTGGTACAGAGTACTTATCCCATTAGTCAGATTGAATGTAATGTACTGTATTGTTATGGAATTGTCAATTCGCAAAGGAATTGGCTACTGATCACCATTCAATATACAGCTCATCTCCTCAAAAGTACAATTCTCCCTTTTAGGATCTTTTTTTATCTCAACATGCAAAATAATGCCAACTCAAAACAAAGGGTGAAAATGTGAAACCACATAGCATTGTTGATGACGTGCTAAGGGCAGTTCTGCATTTTTGTTTTAAGTAAGATAATGGTAGAACAACTGAAGTGAGGGTGAAAAATGGTACAAAAAAGAAAAAAGGCAAGCTGCTAATACACTGATTGACCTCAAATACTTCAGCCGTCTTTTGTCTCATAATCCTCTTTCCCACTCAAAAGTTTAAAAAAAAGATCTTGAGATCGACACTGTACAATAGTATCTCTGTCTGGTGATTTGCATGTACAGTTCATTTTTGCTATTTACAGGATCATGGATCAGGACCTGCACTTGTCTCCCACAGTCTTGCAAAGTCCAAAACTCCTCCCAATCTATATAGGATAAATGTCCCAACATCCGTTATTATGAGGAGACTCACCTGATTGTGGATGGCAGTAGTTGGTATGATTGTGACACTGGCAATGCTGGCATCCCGTGCTGCTAAAGTGGAAGAAGCCTGGGTGGCACTCGTCACACTTGGGTCCATACACTCCTGCCTTGCATACACATATCCCTGAGCTGGAAAGGCATAAGAGAATAAAAACCTATTTTAACACACTACAAGCATAAATATTATGTTTACAAAATACACATATACATACTATATACACACACCTATAATCATGTCCAAAATGAATCAGACCCACCTCTTAATAAATATGATATACTAAATTGGGAAGTTTAAATAGATGTGTGCATGTTCATAGACCACAAACTATATAACTTGCATAATCCCACTTTGTTTTTAAAGCATTACATACAATAATAACTGTAGTTTATGGATTATAGAAAATACAGACGGCTCCATTTAAAACAAATTTTGAATGACACATGAGCGTAATCTCTCCCAATGCTACTTCTTTCAAAGTAATCTCCGACAAGAAAAAAAACACAATGCCAAGTCAAGCATGATCTATCCTCCAACCCAGACAATGTACTCCAAAACATTAATTACACACAATGACTTCAAAACAATGGAAGTATAAATCACAAGTGACTGGAAGCGATTTCTGTGAGCATGTGCATGGGTCCCCATACAAATGGGGCTTTGTTAAACAACTGCACTTAATGCAAATGATGAAGCCGGCGGTGATGCTTAGTGGGGCGTGGGCAATGCTGAAGACAAGGCTGGGAAGAACACACGCGTACAGCAGATGTCTCCAGATTATTCAGAAGAAAGTGGGGAATAGAAAGTAAACAGTGTTTCTGAAGGTCACATGCAAGGCAAATAGAAATGCGTCATTTGCTTTGCTGGCCAAGTTACAAACCTGTATGTAAACTAGCATTAGAAAAGTAAAAGGTAAGATAGGATAGCTGAGTTTTAAGGGTGGAGTAACTGTTAACACTTCCAATTACACTTCTTTATCTTAAATTACAGTATTATTGGGGGAAAAAACAATGTATCACTATGCAGCTTGCCACATAGTTTATACCGAGATAGAGTGTTGTGGATTACCAAACTGATAAGTCTGTGCATGACTAAGCATGCTGCCGACTACGTCACTTGGCATGGTTGCTAGTCAGTGTTGAATAAGAATGATCTGCTTGCAAACATTCCATCTCTATGGTGACAAAATATTGGGCTTAATTACCTGGTGAATACTCAACATGAACAGAAACTAATCAGTTGTAAATATAAACAAAAGACTATGGAGTTCACACCACAAACTCCATGAATGCAGGGCGATCATGTTTACTACAAACCATTTTCCAAAACAAGGACATGATGGAAGAAAAAATAAATAAATAAACATTTTCCAACCTCAGACAGTAGTATTGAAAAAGTCACACACATACATACACACAACTGTTAAGAACAAAGACTTACATTCAAAACTCACAAGAAATACAAAAATTAGAGTACTATATTTTTTTCTTCTAATGATAACATTATTTTCAGCATGATACTTCAACTCCGCAGTAAGATTCATGACTGCTGAAACCCACCCATCATTGGACTTCATTGTGGGTTGGGCACTTTTATCTCTATGAACAAATATGCACTGACTCATTTTCATTTGCAAAATCTTGAGGCCAAAAAAAATTCCACTGGATATAAGTATGCACTGTTTTTAAAGCACAATCACGAGACAAGATTATCAAATGAGTATCTCAGGTTGTCATGCCAAAACATTGACTATGCACTTGGCTACATAGGGGAAACCCAGAAAGTCATGTGTCTCACCAGACGCTGAAAATAGAAAGTCAGACATATTGTAGAGGTACATAAACTACACATAGTATATGCTGATACCTTGAAAATAAAAGTGTTTTGGAATGATGGTTTGATCCTGTTCTCCATTTAATAGAATGTTTTTTAATGGAGTGTTTCTAAGCACATTTTCTCCATCCACAACATGATATAATAAAGTAATACTAAAGTGGTGGATGCAGAAATAATCCCCAGCAATTTATCTTGTCCACGGGGGAAAGTGATACACGCATGCCCTGACTACAAGTAATATGTATAAACAATCTGACTAAATACAGAGGCACAAACATCTGCACCTACAATAAATATTTCATTCCAGACTGGCAGCTTTGGAGCAGTATTTTCAAAAAAATGCCCCTTAGACAATACCAACAAGAGCTGACCCAAATAAAGGTGTGATCCAAGTGTTATAGCAGATTCAAGTGGCTTGGTCTCATAAAGCATTATCTAAAAAGTGTGGCGAATGGTGCGTAAGTTCATTTTTGTCACATGAATAGCGGACTAGTGAGCAGAGCGAATGCCATATTATGACTTGACAAGAGGAGGAAATCTCATTAAGGGGCCTTTAAGTACACTGAACAAGGATCCAATTACAAATGTCACCTGACTTAGTAAAGCTTGTAATCCCACCAAGGATGAACTTACTTTGATGACAGACAACTGGTTTAGCAACATTTGTGTGCGCAACAAACAATGAAATATCTCAAATAGCCTTTGACTGCATCTTGATGTTAAACCAGGGATGGGCAAACCGGTCCTCGAGGACCGTTGTGGGTGCAAGTTTTTGTACCAACCGATCCAGCACAAACACTTTGACCAATGAACTTTCTGCAGAAAACAAGAAGCACCCGAGTGCAAACCACTGATTGGTGATAAGGTGTCCTCTTTATGGGTTGTAATGAAAACCCGCACTCATTGCGGCCCTTACTGGAATAGTTTGCCCGCCCCTGTGTTAGACAGAAAATAACCTGTTCATAAAAGAATTCCATCAGTGTACAAGTCCAATTCATAATAAAGTAGAAATGTACTAAATATAATTAAAAAAAAGAATCCAATGATTAACAAATTATGTTGAACCATGGGTCCATAAGGTCAGCTCACTAAGTCTGCTAAGTTTTCACTGCCACCATATTGTCCGAGTCCCTGAGTAGTGATCAAAATAAAAAGCCTCACATTACTTAATGAGAGAAATGCTGAAAGCAACAGCAGGCTAGGGGGGCGGAAAGATGGCTAATCTGCGTACTCACAGTGATTAGCTCCTATAGGGGTCCTCGCAAGGCCATTGGCCTTGGCAGTGGGCAGGCTCAGACAGTCTAAGACAAGACTATATTCAATGCTGAAATAACTTTCTATATACTTGACCTTTATGAGCTATGGTCCAAATTTAACTGTTTCAAAGTCAGTGCTGTTGTGTTTGTTTGTTCATTTTACAAAACTATGTCAAATGTGTCATGAATGGTTTGAGTAAAATTGCATAATACAGTACGTATATTGATTTCTCAATCTAGAACAGTAGTATTTGAAATCTGTGCTTAGTAGTTTACACAGGCATCCATTTAATATTTAGTATTTAAATCATTTATTTGGACTGTTCTTTTTCGTATATTAAATAAAGCGATGAAACGGTTTAGAACAGTACCTGTCACACAGGTGGCTCTCAGCACCAAATGAGTCACAGGCGCAGGGTAGGCAGCCGCTGGTGCCATTGGTGAAGTATCCCTCCTCACATTCGTCACACTGTAGACCAGTATAGCCATCCAGGCATGAGCACTGGCCAGTACTCTGGTTGCACTCGTCAGGATACAAAATCCCCTCACCTCCAGCGCTGCAGTTGCAGAAGCCATCTAGGTGGACAGATAGGCACGCCAATCGGTCAAAACAAATGGTGAAACTGCGTTTACATAACCGGAATAACTGGAAGTAATCTAATTATTTGGTGCTTGACAGTGAGGAGCGAAACTCATGAATAAAGAAAGCCTGAAAATATGTTTTTTTAAAAGCCCAACTGCAGCCATAAAAAACACTGTAAACACAACAAGCATAACTAACACTTATTGTTAATAAAAGAAATAAACATGTTTTCTTAAAAGACCCAAATAAAACGTGTGTCCTTACATTAGGTGATATTAGAGAAAACATAATGGCATGAATCACATCATGTTTGAAAACAATAAACTGATTTTAAGGAAGTTTGTAAAGGGTATACATTAGACAGTTTATAATGGTGTACTTGACAAATGTATCCAAGTTATGTTGACACAAAGATGACCTTGACAAGCACTCAGTGGCTATCTATTATTTATCAGATTCAGTGTAGCGTGTTGCGACTACAGAGCTCATTAAACATTACAATATCTCACACTTCAGTACAGTAATTTTAAAAAATGCAGTGTCGTGAAAAAAATACAATAACCACACACATTTCTAGTTAAATCAGGTCAAACAAATACTTAAATTTGAATTTATTCCTGCTCTGAAATACCATTCAGATGGTGTTGGACTTTATGTGTTGTTTGCACTTTTATATGTAACCAAAACAAAAAGGCCTATGGTTATGCAAGCCCTCATTCCAGGCTCTTTGCTACAGTAACAGTCGTAGAACTGTCTGTCCCGATTGTGTGAAATCCAGCTAATGAATATTCCACTATCCACGCTCACCATTTTTCATTCTTAAAAATTGGGCTTTTCACTGTGTCTGAGGTTTAACTATTCTAGTCACAAACACATCCTATGTCTGATTATTAAAATAGACTTTTGTGCAGGGCAAAAGGGCTGAGGGGGCTGGGCTCGCATCTCCCTTGTCTAGTATATCTGTTTGACTGTTGCGACGTGTTGTGACAGCATGGCTGTTATTCAAACAGTGCAGGCCGTTCTGAACAAGTCGCAAAATTCCTTTCCAGCCTCGCTTAGTACTTGCTTGTCTACTCCAACTGTGAAAACCAATTTTATTTCTTTTTTTTTCCCTGCGGGCATTAGACTGCAAAAATTTTGGAGGGCAAGAAAAGGCTTATTTAGTGCAGCTGCCTGTGAGGACCTGAGATGTGACGTCTTTGTTGATATTATCATGTATTATGAGTGTTTCCTTTTCAGAAGAACAATGACAGAAACTCAGGAATGCACCAAACTTGAGCTTCATTGTGATTTGAAATAAAAAATAAAATAAAACAAACATTTTGGTCATAGAGTTCAAAAAGGCTTTGATTAATGACCTCATAAAGTATACAGACAATGGAGATTTTTTTAAAATCTGAACCCTAATTTAGTAGTCCAAAGTCTTGGAAATTTGTCCTGCTATAATAATCTTTCAGGAAAGGTGCAATATTACCAAATTAAAATTGTTTAAAAATAGAGAGTAGAGGAACCAACACAAAACATAACAGCATTAAAAATAGGTCTGGGATGTTTTCCCTTTTGAATAGTGCCTTACACAAATTCAGTCAAATTGAGGGGAAAATCTCTCATTCGGCCAAACTACTGACAATTGAACATCTGGATATCTTTAACTATATTTTAACAACCTCGTATCTAACTGATGCTGCAATACTGTAGATGTTCAGAACCCCACTTAATCCACAAGTCTTAACAATAGCCGACCAATTCATTTTGTTTATCTTGCATCAAATTCTTTATATCTCTAACCCCAAAGCTACTTTTATCTCAATAAGTTTATTTAGGTAGGAATGAGTTAATGCAAATACAACCTGAAATTTTGTAACCGGGAGTCAAGATTAGTCAGAACACAATATGAAATACAACTCCAGAGTTTTTGTCCTCTTCATAAGGAAGTAACAAGAAGACCAATAGCGTTCTCCCCTGTGGACACCGAACATTTCATACAATATTTGACCAAAAAAAGAAAAACCTGATCACTGCTCATGTTTTGTTTAAACCACTTTGTGGAAATCAGCTTTCCATAAGTACTCTGGGCAAAAGGGGAAAAAATACAATCCCAAACATCTGCTTACCACAGCCATTAAAAGATAAATTGTGACAACTGCGCTTCTGACTGACTTAATCAAGCCTTACTTACCCATTGATGTGGAGGGGAGGGGGGTACCAGTGTCGTTGCTCATTCATGGCTTCGGCTGCCTAACCATTTTAGTCGCGTATGCTTGTTCTACATACTCCACATTCATTACAAGCGGCATACGCTGGGAGATCGGCATGTAATTTCACATCATAACAGAACATAAATCCTGCTTGGCCTAATACAAAACCATGATGGGCTTGTGTGGATGCTGTGTGGCCTGGCAGACCCTCATTGAACAACAACAGGATCAACCTTAGCCCCCCCTCTCTGCCTCCCTCCCTCTCTCTCTCTTCCTCCTCCTATACACTGTAATATATGTGCCACACATCTTTTATTAACAGGCCTCATGCAGGCCACTTTAATGTTCGGCGCAGAGGACAGTGTTGTTGATTTTATTTCTTTTTACTGGACCATATTACAATTCATGTTAGGGATCTTTGAAGGGGTGCAGCATCCATGAATTGATGGGGTCTGGCCATTGTTGCAATGTGCTTTATTTGGGCTCTCTGCGTCAAACGCTCAATGCAATCCTTTCTATTCCTACACATAGGTGAATAACAGTGAGTCGTTTTATGGTTATGAAGTAAGTGAAATCGAAACAATGAGGGACAAACGGTTTACTTTCACTATTATTGAATTCTAAGACACTCACCTTGGCTATTCTCCACTGAGGTAACAGATGTGTCGATCCGATCTGCCGACCACGCATCGTTGTCCGACCGCTGAGAGACCATGGACATCATTGTCTGGAGCGTTTTCTCCGGGGCAAAGAGTGCTGCGCGTGCATCGGTAGATCTTTTCAACCTGGAAGTCAGCACTGCGATTTTTTCCCTTGCGTCTGAAAGGATCCCGGAGTCGAAATCGGTCGTAGTCGGCTCAATCGGTGCGGGTGGGAAGGCGTTCGAGGGAATATGGCTAGCGACACCGGTAGCTGACGACCGTGTCAAAGCGAACCCGTTCTCGGATAAACGGAGAGGTGGATCCGTATGGAGGGTCTTCCAGGTGTCGGAGGCTGTGTCTGGCTTCTTGGAAATAGGCGACGCATCGTATAGACTGATGCGAGGTGCAGCTTCAGAAAAATCGATATATACATAGAAAATAAATACTAGAACCGACGATATGTACATCATTAAGGACGTGAACCTCATATTCAGTTTCAGCTCTCCATGTAAGCCCCAGTAACGGTCTCTGTCAGACCTTTCCCTGAAATGATGCGTACTCCACCATTGATGTCTCCTGGCGGCGTACGGTGCTGTTTGTTGCCTCATGAACCACAAGTCATTGCACTGCAACCTAACCGTGGCGCTGCTGAGGACGCCTCGTTACGGACAACCAATAGAAATCCGAGAAGACCAATAAAATAACACCTCCTTTAGCTGATTGGTTGGGCGTCATAACAATCATTTTGACAGGGAAAAAATCCCCAGAAAACATCTTCCCTATTTTTTTTATGACCAAGCCTGCTCAGACAGGATCTTTGTTAAAAATAATTCCAATTTTCCACGTTTCCTCTTTCCAATTTAACCCCAAACTGAAAACACACTAGTTTTTTTTTTACCAATTAACAAATGGAATTTGGAAAAGTTCAAAAAAGACAGTATCGTTTATTAAAATAACAAATGGATCAGATTTTTCAATGAAATCAAACAACACTTAAATGCCAATGTTATACAGCCCTTGTCTCACTAAAAGTATCATCTTTCACAGGAAAGGACGTGACAAATGGTTGTATTATCTTTCTTGGTTTGCAGGATCTATTGCACAAGCGTGTAGTTCACCCAGGCGGTCGAAATTTGCCACTACGTCAAAAATAAATAAATAAATAATGTGAATAATAATTTCATCAGAAACGTTACGGGACACGGACGGTAGATGGCAGTAGAGTAACCCCAAAACACAACTAGGCCAACCTCCGATGCTTTGCAGGAAGTTGCGCAAGTCAAGCAGGCACTTACAATGGCGCCTCTAGATTTGGATAAATATGCCGAGATCGCAAAACAGTGTAAATACCTTCCAGAAAATGATCTAAAGGTAAACCATAATTGCGATGTACACATATAGTTAGAATAATTTGCGCACTTGTTGTGCTTAACTTATATTGTGGATGAAATATTTAATTAACTTGGTGTAGCTAAAGCTAGCTCGCAGCGTTTAGCACACTGGTTTATTTAGTCTGTGCGGCCAGGAAGTGAGCGTCTTTACCAAGTATTAAACAATCGAACTAGTCAATTACTGTTTATCATGTATAACTAAAGATAGAATGGTCAAACATCTCTGTATAGAAGTAATTGGATGGGGGACTGCCATTTTGATGAGACGGCTAAACTTGCATTGCTAGAGATGCTGTGAACATTATGGATGATTTGTTTATTGTTTTTATTTCTAATCGTTATAACTTCATATCTACATATGCCAATATTTGAGTAACGTTAATGATATATTTTCCCGCATATATCCTGAAGGTCATGAAACATATCATTGATGTTTTATTCATATTTTCGCAATTTAGTAAAAAATAAAAAATAGTATAAGTATGCCTTATCAGATAAATACTGTTACATTTGATTCCTTTCTTAATTGTGTTTTTATTTTATTTTTCAAAGTTATCCACCTGAGTAGTATTTTATACATTTATTATTATTTTTTGTTTTGTTTTTACCAATACAGCGATTATGTGACTATGTGTGTGATCTTCTGCTGGAGGAGTCTAATGTTCAACCTGTTTCTACTCCGGTAACAGTATGTGGGGACATACACGGGCAGGTAAAAAGCTGGTGTAACCAAGTCCATTGTTTTCCACATTATGTGGAATGTATGATGTTTTTTTTTTTCTAACATTTTCCCTTTCTTTTGTACTAGTTTTATGATCTTTGTGAATTATTTCGAACTGGTGGCCAAGTTCCGGATACGAATTACATATTTATGGTTTGTATTTCTATTTATATGACTGTAACTTCAGATCAGATATTCCCAAAGATGTCATTTCATAATACTCCCCTATAATTTTAGGGAGACTTTGTTGATCGAGGATATTACAGTTTGGAGACTTTTACCTATTTGTTGGTGCTGAAAGCCAAATGGCCGGACCGCATAACGCTTCTACGTGGCAATCATGAGAGCCGACAGATTACACAGGTTTATGGTTTTTACGGTGAGTTGAGAGTCAAAGTCTGTTTTTACACCATTCTAATATACACAGTATTCATTTTTTTGCACCTTCTGAACAGTAATCATAGTTGTTTGAAATTTCTATTTCTGCCACAGATGAGTGCCAGACCAAATATGGAAACGCAAATGCCTGGCGTTATTGCACCAAAGTGTTTGATATGTTAACAGTGGCAGCTGTAAGTATTATATTCTTGTCATTTATTTGTTAGTTTTGACTTCTGTTTCATACTTGCTGGTGAATCATAGCACTGAATTGTAAAAAGATGGAAAGCAAACAAATTCTGAATAAAAATAATTTCAATATTTTATTCAGAATAGAATCTAGATGAAAGTTTGCCTGTAGATGAAATGTTTTGACACAATTCCTGTTTTCACCAGCTGATGGATGAACAGATCTTGTGTGTACACGGAGGCCTTTCCCCTGAAATAAAAACCCTCGATCAAATTCGGACCATTGAGCGGAACCAGGAAATTCCTCACAAAGGAGCCTTTTGTGATTTGGTGTGGTCTGACCCTGAAGACGTCGACACTTGGGCCATCAGTCCTAGAGGAGCAGGATGGCTTTTTGGGGCTAAAGTCACAAATGAGGTAAATTAATGTTAATATTTAGTCGTGACTGCATCTGTTATAGTAGTTCACTTCAATATTAAGTAAATTTGACTAATACTTCTTCATTTTTTGTCACTTACCAAAAACCTGCAGTTCGTCCACATCAACAACCTGAAGCTGATTTGCCGGGCACATCAACTGGTCCACGAGGGCTACAAATTTATGTTTGACGAGAAGCTGGTCACGGTGTGGTCGGCTCCCAACTACTGCTATCGCTGTGGCAACATAGCCTCCATTATGGTCTTCAAAGATGCTAACACAAGAGAGCCAAAGCTCTTTAGAGCAGTGCCTGATTCGGAAAGGGTCATCCCACCTCGAACAACGACACCTTATTTTCTTTAAGATGAGGAAGGAAATTCAAAATGGTCAATCGTTTTTTTGTTTTGTTTTTATTTTGTTATTTAGTGCAAAGACACCAGGAGAGTGGCGACAGCACTTGTGAGTCTGTATGAATTTTGTAGTGTAAAATTAAAGTATTTACAGTGCCAACTATTGTTTATTCCCCCTCTGTACATTTAAAGCCATGTATCAGCAACTTGAATCAGAAGCCCTTCACCTCAACCTGGAAGACTGCGAGAAGCTACATGTTGTCGGTATGGATTTGTTCTATACAGTAAACAATATTCAAGTGGTGTTTTGGAAATGGAGTTAGGTAATTTTCTTCATTTATGTTCAATTGCAGTCTTGCAATTCCATTGCTTGATCTTTATTTCCCCCATTTTCCAATGTAAAATTATTTTTGATGGCTCAGAAAGTAAAATAATGATAACACCAATACGTGATATACTGTACATTCAAAAATATGGTTGCTTAATTATTTTTTTCCTGCTGAAGTGGAGATTTACTCAACTGCCTCAGACTTGTAACTCCTCACAGACTTTCAGTTTTCTCTTGGGGCTTAAATCACGAAAAATATTTCACTGATAAGTAAGCTGGAATCTGTGTGCTGAGATCAACTGACTCCTGTTAAAATGTTCATATTTGCAGATCTCTGTTTTAAGTTACAATAAAGATTTACTTGCCGGAACTAATTCAATTTGCTTGTCTTCCTCGAATTAAGTATGACAACAATTCCTCAAAAAATACTTTTATGTCTCTTAAGTAAACTCAAATAGAATGCATCGGGCCACTGGATGAGTGGTTAACCTGTCAGTCCCACAGTTCTGTGATCGAGGGTCCAATTCCAGGTTTGGATTTCCTGTGTGGAGTTTGCATGTACTCCTTGGGCCTGTGTGGGTTTTCTTTGGGTACTCCAGTTTCCTACCACATCCCAAAACATGTATGGAGCCCAGGTTGAACACTTTAAATGAACCAATTCAGGGTGTCAAAGTTGGCTTGGGTAGGCTCCAACACCCCCGGAAGTGTCAGTTATTTTTAAGTGGATAATTATGCAATTAAATGGGGAATTAAAAAATAAAATGGGTGAAATATGAATGCTGCTCTTCCCTTTCTCACTGCTAGAGAGCGCAGCATCCTTGCTTGTCATTTCAGCGGCCCACCAATGGACAAAAGGCAGGCGTGACGTCATTTTCATCTGTTGGGCGATTACGTGTAGCTCACCAACTACGTTGGTTAGCTTGACAGATGTAAGAGAAATTACTATGCGACAATCGCAACGACACTTTTTCTAGAGCGGCCAAGACAAACTCATCCGGTACGACAAAAACATCGGTAGCAAAATTCCGGGTTGTTATGGTAAGAGAAAGTCTACACTATTGAGTAAACAAGCTAGCAAATGCTAACCGAAACCGGTGGTAATGGTAACTTTCATTGTTATGACAAGCTTATGACTGCATTAGTGCCTGATCACCTCTATTCGGTAAAGATTTAAACAAAACTTCCTACTTACATATACCCACACACATGGAAAATATTCGATGGATAAGACTTAGCGAAAAGATTTTAGACAACCAGCAAATGCTGTCATTTGACATTTCTCATCAATTTGATTAAAATCTGTCATTGTAAAATAAGCATGCTTAAACCCGATCATCAAATAAAGCTAAATTATGCCCTATATATGAATTAAGTCATTCCAAAAACATTTGCCTTGAAAAACTGTTCTATCACGATTTATCATCTGATTTATTAACATCAGTCAGAAAGTAGTGGTAGTAGTGGTAGTAGTGGTAGTAGTGGTAGTAGTAGTAGTAGTAGTAAATCAGTCGTATTTAACATCACACGTGATAAATTGCTGCAGCAAGCCTTTTCGGTAAAAGTGTTGTCCCCAACAATTTTGTTCTTGTCAGATTTGGTATTTACAATAAACATTTTTTTCCTTTATTCCTCTAGATTCAGCAGAATGGCACAGTGGAGCTGTCCCTCGTCTGAGGGAGACCACAGAAAAAGAGAACATATTTTTATTATGCGATAAAACAATGAATTGTAACCATTTTATGGTGTTCCATACTCCCTAAAATCTTCTGTGAAGGAGTTTGCTGCTCAAACAGACATGTTTGCTAAGCTGAAGAAAAAGATTGCAGAGGAGGCAGCCACGGCCCCGCGTAGCGGGGTCCGTTTACCTCGTACCTTCAGCAAAGAATCCATCACTTCAGTGGGGGCAGATTCTGGCGATGACTTTGTGAGTTCTCTTTAAGATTGTATTCTTTAATGATTTATATTTCTCTGAAACATATCCTTTAAGCCAGTGTGTTATTCCTGGTATTTTGTGGCTCTTCTATCAAAGAGACTTTTTAGAAATAAATAAGCATCAGAGCATGTAATTCACTATCACTTCTAAGATAATGTTAAAAACAATTGTCAAATACTCACCTGTCAGACAGCTGGTTGGGTGTAACGTTGCTAACCAACCATGATGACTTTAAGGGCTGGACTCTTTGAATCAATGATAACTCTACACCAGGATATTGTGTTACCTGAGTTCTGACATGTGACATGAAAGAGTAATTCAAAGATTAAAAAAAAAAAGAAACCTTTTTTTATTTGTAACATTTTATTTTGTTTCACGTGTTAGCTTCTTCAAATGTTCCTTTGAAATTGTTCTGGGTATTTACTGCCATGTTCATCCTAATAATTCTCGGGGGCTGCTTTTCTTAGAGTTATCATTTTTATTGGCATTCCCTGCAGTGGAAACCATAGCTCAGCTACACCCACATAAATTATTTAGTTGTTCAAACAGTGATGGCAATTGAGGATGCAACATCTATCGTACTATGCAAGCCTTTGTATTCTTTAATATTAAAAGTAATTTTTGAATATTGTAAAAATGAAACATACACGTGCATACATGCAACGTACACATTTGGAGTTGTTTAAATTCTAATATTCCCTCTCAAATTCAGGCATCTGATGGAAGCAGCTCCAGGGATGACCTGCCTGCCCAACTGCTCAGGAGGAATTATCAGATCCGCAAACTAGAGGCAAAGCTGTCAGGTGGGGTATTTAGTCTATCTTTGCATGAAAGGGCAGAACTTGAATAATACGTTTAAGACTTTAAATACGGAATTTCCCAAAATATTATATTGCGATGACTAGCCCAGATGTGTGGTGTGTGCATATCTTCTGGGGTTGCTCTGGTAATTATGCATGTTAGATTAATTTACAATTTTAATTGTCCGAAAGTGTGAACGTGAGTGTGACTCATTTGCCTTAATGTGCCATGTGGGGGATTTCTCACTCTAAATGAGCTGAGATTGGATTCACCCCATTGCAAATCTAATTTTGTGTAAGATCTTAAGAATATTGATGAATGAATGTTTTATACCCATTCATCTTCTGTGCTGATTATCTTCACGTGGGTCGTGGGGGTGCTGGAGCCTATCCCAGGTAACGATGGGCATGAAATGGTGCAAACTGAACTGGTTGCCAGCCATTTAAAAGAAATACTATGCATGGGGTTTATTTTTCTGACCTACAATATGTTTTGTTTTGGTTTATGGTGGGTGACTTAGTATTTAGGTGAGAAAAACGTTGTAGTTTATAATGTCAACAATTAAGACAAGTGGTACTGGTGTGGTATTACAAATGTATATTAATGATATAATAAATAACATGCTTGTCTTGTTTTCAGAAGGAGCGCCAAAAATAAATTAATTTAAGTCCAAATTTTCATCAATGATTACACCTGATTGTAATTGCATTCTTACATCACAATATTGATTAATAATTGAAGAATGTAGATACAGTCAGACAAAACACACGTAAATATAATGTTGTAGAAGGATTGAAGCTTGATACATGGGTGCCGCAATTTTTATTCCAGTAGTATTGCAACATTTGTAGTTTTTTTTCCTCACTGATATCTCATTTCATCACCCTGCATCCCAACATCAATAGACTATGCTGAGCAGCTGCGAGTAATGCAGAAGACCAAGGAGAAGCTTGAAATTGCATTAGAAAACCATCAGGATTGTACGTACCTCTCGTCTTGCTCCGCTCCTACCAGTGAGCTACTTTTCTCTTATTAACCCCCAATCAACAGTATTAACCAACTCACCGCTTCATCCTTCCCCTAAAATAGTATATTTACATTGCATGTGTACTTCAGATCCTGTGAAAATTATTTTTGTTAAAGTGAAGAATTGAAATTCGCAGACCTTTTCACGTCACAATACTTTTCCAATATGCTTACTGTTTTCTTTTTCTTTTGGCTTTTGCTGCTTTCACTTCCTACTTTCTTTCAGTCTTCAGTACTTTGTGTGTGCTTATTTTTAGTCTTGCTTTTTGTTTCTATCTCATCTTTTTTTGTCCAGCTTCCATAAAAAAACTTCAAGAGCAGAATGAATTTCACCAGTCTAACAGAGCCAAAATGGAAGAAGGGATGACACAAGCACTGGATAAAAAGGACCAGGTAAATATTTGTCTGATTCATGCTTATACTTACATATATAGTGCTGTTTCCAAAAAAATCTTCCTTTTTTTGCATATTTATTACTTGCATGTCACAGATCATCAAAAAATAATAATGTCAAAAGACATTCAAAACCCTTTTTTTGTCACTCTTGTTACGTACTTCTTTTTTAGTGATCTAATGCTTTACTGCTATCTATTATTTCCCCATAGGAGTGGATGAAGAGACTGGCTGTTGTGGAGAAAGTAAGCAGTGTGCCTTGTGATTACTGTCAATCTTTATTTGAACGATTTGATTGTTTTAACATTTTGCCACCAAACCATTATATCCATGGAGAGAAAACTCTATCTGCGTATACTTGTTTAGGAGAAGGCTGCCTTAACAGCAAGACTGGATGAAATGATGGAGCAAAGCTTGACATTATTTCAGAAGAGGGATGATGTGGATGAATTTGAAGGTTTCCAGAAGCAGGAACTTGCTAAAGTCAAACACATGGTATGCATTTTGTATGTGTTCTATAAGCAAGGAGGGTTTGGCATTCAAAAGAAAATCCTGTTTGTTGAATTCATATTTATCATTTGCTACTGTCAGGCCACGGTGGCAGTTTTAAGAAATATTACATGAAGTGTCTGCTTTGTCTGCCAGTTGCTGAGAAAGGAAGAACAGCTTGGTCGCCTTCAGCTGGAATTCCAGCAGAAAGAGACTGATCTTAATTTATCGAAACAAAGACTCTCTGAAGCAGAAGGAACACTTCAATCATTACAAAAGCAGCACGCGGAGAGTTCCAGATCCAACACGGAGCTGGAAATAGAACGGTAAAAAAAGGATATATCTCAGTTTATTGTTCATCCCTGCCTGATTAAATGTATATATGAAGCATCAATATGTTGAAACAAAACTTTATTTGCACAGAGAAGAACTACTGCTTATCAGAGAAGAGGCAGACAAGAAAATTGATGACCTGGAGGGACAAAACCAAAAGCTACAAATGGTCATCCAGGAGGTCTCAACAGATCTAAAAAAGGTAGTTTTATATGTCTGCTACTTTTATGTTATAGCTTTTTGATTTGTTTGTTTTTCCATGAGAAGCTCACTACAACATGATGTGTATTTCTTGCAGTCACAGAGTATGGTGTCTTCTTCTGAAAGCCTCTTCCAGGATCTTCAGACTGAACATAATGCCCTAAAGTTGAAACAACAAAAGGTTGAAGAACAAACACATTTGCTTGTCATACTACTACATTTCATGTCTGACAAAATGTATACATTATTTTACTTTGAATGCAATAGAATCCAATGAAACATGTTGAATTTTATATTTAACAACATCTAATATTTTATTTTAAAATGTTTTCTTGAATTGATCAGGCTGCTGTTACAGAAGAGGACAGAGAACGCTTACTGGGGGACCTTCAAACAAAAGTCAACTCCTTAGAGAGGCAGTTGCAAGGAAACCTGAGCCAGGACGACCATCTACTTGAGCTTGTCAAGGAGGTACATTTACAAAGCCAACTTCATTAACCACAATGTATTTGTAAGACCCACCCATCTGTCCGAGGGAGTCCGTTGTTTATTTGTATTTGTGCTTATGCAGAGATCCAGACTTGAGGAAAGACTGGAAGAGGCAAGAGCAGAACAAATAGAACTCCGGACAAACCACACTGAAACAGTCAGCTCCTTGGAGGCACAGGTAATCATGGGTTCCGTGGCCCACAGTTCCAGGTGGTGTTAACAATTGTATTTTACCAATATTTTGTCAATTAGTATTCAAATTTGAAGCTCCATGGAATCAAATTATTGATATATACTTAGAACTTTGTCGTTTAAGCTCATCTATGTGTCGACAATGTATAGTTTGGCCTGTCTGCCCTCAGATATCCAAAATGACATCCAGCATTGCAGAGCTGCAGACACTTCTCCGACATAAAGATGAATCTTCAAAGTCCTACCGAGAAAGAACAGATACACAAGTGAGCGAAGATTACCATCTTTATTTATATTGACCTGCTGAATATGTGTTCTAAAATCCATCATCCTCACCTGTTATTGCACTTTGTGTTTCAGATAGCAAGCCTGGAGGAACAAGTCCATAAAAGTTGTGTTCGACTGAAGAATGCAGAGGAGCAGCTTGAAAAGAAGGAACAAGAAATGGAAAAACTGGTAAATTCCCATTCTAAACCATTGAGATCTTATTTTTGTAAATCCATGGAAATAATAATGAATTAACAATAAGCTGTACTGCTATTATAATTTCTAAAATCTTAGTGATGCAGACTTTTTAAGCATTCAGGTGGCTAAACCTGTTGGATGGAAACAAACACTAATATTGAACAGAATGTGAATGGATATTTAAAAGCTACCCTGTCTTCCAATCCCTATCTTCAATTTACCTGAGCAACTATTTAGCAAGGGATCTTTTTGTTCTTCAGCAAGGGGAGTGGAGTGCAGAGAAGGGTCTTTTGGATCAGCAGTTGTCTTTGTCGACGCAGCAGTCTGTGGAGCAGATAAAAAGACTGGAGGACACTATTACTGCTTTACACACAGAAAAATGTACAATGCAAAACACAATGGTAGGCTCTTTATATTTCTCACCATCTGCATACTTTATTCATTTAAGGAATAATAAAAAATTAAATCTAAAAACAACATTTCTATTGAAAATGATTATATCCCACCCGTGAGCAATTTCAGAGTTTGTTTTCCTCATTTGTCACTGTGTATTGAATATGTGTCACAGTTTGGGCGGATTTTGGTTTGTGAGTAATAATTTTTTGACCAGCCATAATAATATCACATTGAGGTCAGTTGGATTAGATTATAAAACTGGGTTGTTATTGCGTCATCACTCTTAAATGGTGTGTGTGGTTGCCAGACGTAAACAGATGTTTTTGGAGCTGTTATCTCTTTAGGGCCATATGGGAAGCATCATGAGCAAGAAGCTAATTATTCTTAATTTTTTTTTGTTTAATCTAGGTTGACTTAGAAAGGCAAAAAGAAGAGACAAATGCATCACTGAGACAGCAAATGGAAGAGTTGCAACAATGCAAGGTCAGACCTGACAATGGTTGGAACACACATTGTCTTCTGGTCATTATTTTATTTGGAATTAAACATCTGCACTGTTTCAGTTGGAATTGGATGGCCAGCAGACAATAAGCACTGAAATTGCCAAAGCTCTGGAAGAAAGTAGGAGACAGAGGGAGGAACTACAAAAACAGGTCTGTTGGAAAGCACACTTGCGAAGTGGATTCTGCTGATAAAATTGATTAGGCCATCCGTGTATTTGTGATATGAAATGAGGAGCATTATTTTATTCTTGTATACAGGTTGAACTATTGACCACAGCACAAGAGAGATCACATCAGGAATTCTCTACGGTCAGTGAGAAGCTGATAATGAGGGAAAAAGACATCCAAAGTCTTCATGATGGTAAATTCATGCACTTTGAATCCATTAAAGACCATGACATTTAAAATCTATTAACTTTCCTTATATTTCTATATCAAACAAAAAGCCAACTGGTTCTACGAGGCATTTTGTTGAAAAATAAATACATTTTCTGAAACCCTAACACAGAAGTGCAAAGTCGCCTAGCTTTGCTGGACCAGTTACGTCAAGAATTAGAGCAGCTGCGTGTCCAAAAGGAGGAGAGTGAGCTGGACAAAGACTCCCAGCTAGCTCACTTAAGAGAAGAGCTACTCGACCAGACCCAACAACAAGACACTTGTCAGGCTCGGGTTAGTACCTACTTATTAGGTTCATGAAATGTGGTTCACATTTTTGCTCATCTAAAAATTGTCTGAGCACGCACGTACTAGAGTACTTACTATTCCACTGTCTGTGCCCTTGTGTCTATGCTGGTGCGTACCCAGATCTCCTATTTAGAAGTGGAGGTAGAGACCCTGACTGAGCAGCTTCACAGCCCTCCCGTGTGCAAGGAAGACCACAATGGCAGCGTGAATGTGGATGATCTCGATCACATTCAGAAGGTTAATAAAGACCTCGAGCAGCAGCTCAGTGACAAGAACAGGGTGTGTTTTTTTTTTAATTCTTATTGCTTCACATCAACTCTCACATTTTAAAAGGGAGCACATGCTGGTCTGTATTTGTATCTAAAGAACCCATCCCTGCAATTAAGCTTGTTTACCATCTTTAAAAAACAAAAGGCTTTTAAACTGTTTTTTTTTTAAATTAAAACAGGTATGGTGAAATATGTTAAGAGTTTGTTTTTGACTTTCAGACTATCAAACAACTGCAGCAACGAATGGCAGAATTAAAAAGGACATTGCAAAAAGAACTGGTACGACAACAAATGTTTTAAACATTTGTACATAGCATCACTTCACTCTTCCCTCCCTATAAAATTGTTTATCATTTTTTTTTGGCAAAAACATGCCATCTGTTAATATTTTAATACCAGTTTATTCTGACAACCACTTTACAGTTTTCTGTTTCGTTCCTTTATAGAAGTTGAGGCCTGAGCCAGAAGAAGAAACAAAGGAAAAGTTAACAGAAGGTTCAGTGATGAAAGCAGAAAGCGTATGTGCAGAACCACCAGCACCAGTGTCTAGTCCAAGCCTTTCTACTAGACGCACCAGAGTGACCAATACCTCAAACCTTAATGACACAAGAGAAATCAACTTTGAATACTTGAAACATGTTGTTCTTAAATTCATGTCATCCGGAGACGCAGAGGTAAGTCACAAGTAGGTAGTATTCCAAAAAAAAGGTTTTGCTAGATATTAACTGAAATATTGCTTCAGAAGTTCTGTTTATTTTTTGTTTTTAGGCATATCAGCTAATACGAGCTGTGTCAGTGTTGCTGGGCTTTACTCGTGAGGAGGAGGACATGCTAAAAGAAACTCTTCAGTATAAAGTCAGTATTTCTTCCTTTCTTACCTTTCAAAACAGGTTTTTTTTCAGTCTAGTAAAGATTTTTCATTCCAGATGCTATTTCCTCTGTGTATTCTGGTTCTTTTTATTTAAATCTCAATTTTTTTGTGCATTTTGTGTTGCAGATGTCCTGGTTTGGATCAAAACCTTCTCCAAAGGGAATTATCCGGCCCTCAGTTTCTGGCTCTTCTACCCACCGGAGGTGATAGACCACAAGGAAGATAATGATCAAGAGACAGAAATATGATGCCCAGCCTCATAAGGAAATCATCTTTTTGTGTGTATCTCCAAACATTTACTTGGAGGCTCACTCTAAAAATTTAAGCAGCATCCTGCTGATATCCTACAATATCTGTGGCTCTTAAGGACAAGGACAAGGACTGTTGTTTTAATATGTTTTCAGGGGAAGGGCTGCATGGATTTTTTTGTAATCAATTGTTGATTTTAAAAATGACACTACGGAGTTTAAAGCCAGTGGCATTGTAAAGATACATTTACACTTGATTTAAGTTGTGTATTTTTTATGCTGCAAAACATGGATTCTGTACTTGATTTGCATTGAGAGAAACAGCCATTTTTTTCCTCAGATAAAGTTGGCAGCCTCAGTCTCCAGATGAATCTTTTTTAAGCTCTTTGCAATAGACATATTTCTTTCAATTCTCCAACAAACTATTTAAATTTAATATATGTAGTTTTGGTTGACCAATCCTGAAGCTTTTCCGACAATGTTTGCCCTCGGTGGCTCACATGATATGAATAAGAGCATACACCCCCATAAAGAAAAAAAAACATTATTGTCACATTAAAATTATTTTCTTTCAACAGAGGCTTCAATTCCGTTCTTGATTAATTAGTATTTATATACCTCTAATTACAACTCCTATGAGTATTTTTTTAAATGTGTGTTTGTTATTCAGTTTGAAATGCATTGTATAAATCTAGTAATACCCAGGACTGTCGACCTAAGCTGTGGCGCTGTTGTTTGTACGATTGGAGGGACAAACATGACGAAGAAGAAATTCACCGGACGCTGCTTTCCGTGAACACGCGGTACGTCCGCCCTTTCCAACAGGCTCACAAGAGGAAACATGGTGGGTCTTCCTCGGGTCTTGACTAATTTCTATATTTTAGCGATCGTCACAGTTTGACACCATAACAGTTGGTAAATATAAGCGCGTAAGCGTTTTGACTCTCTATTTTGCTTGGCTAAGAGGAGTAAGCAACACCCGATGGTGCATATCGGCGCAGTTTCAAGTGGCGCTAGCACTCACGAGCGTAGCCCAGCTAAATTGCTAGGTGCTAATGTAATGACGACAATGTTAACGTTGACACAATTTTCGTCGCGCGATGGACAAACGAAATATGGCCCTCAAGAAGTTGATAAGCGTAGTTTGAATACCAAAGACCGCGATCTGTTGTAGAACATGTGCCAATTGTTGACTGAATTGCAAAGAAGGGACCAAGAATCCGTAGGCTTCAGTTGCCTCGTCCAAAATATTTGAGTCAAATATTTGTGCAACGTCTACAACTGCGCATCAAATCATGCTTTCTAAAGTACTTTGCCCATCCCTTTTACTATTCGTATTATGATGTATTGTATGTCAAGGTATTGGTCTGTATGGGCCTTCAACGATGGTGTTATCATAACCATATTTAATTAGCTGTAAATTGATTTCTTCTGCAGGCCAAGATTAAGGCAAGAGATCTTCGGGGTAAGAAAAAGGAGGAGCTGCTCAAGCAGCTTGATGACCTGAAAAATGAGCTGTCACAGCTCCGTGTGGCCAAAGTAACTGGTGGAGCTGCGTCTAAGCTGTCCAAGATGTAAGTACTGGATGAAATCATCAGGGATGGTGTGTAATATGCATTACATGACTACATATCTTGTCTATTTTGAATGGATTTAACTGGTGTATTTGATACTTGCCAATACATTTCCGAAACAAAACTTTGCATTGTTATGAGTTTGCATCACTTTGTCTTGCAGCCGCGTTGTCCGCAAATCTATCGCCAGAGTTCTGACAGTCATCAACCAGACTCAGAAAGAGAATCTGAGGAAATTCTACAAGGTAAGAGCATTTGCTGATGATTATAGATGTGTAATTTATTTATCAAAATAATGATTTATTTGTTCGACCCTAACCATATTCATACAACTCAGTCCACCTTAATATTCCGTTCTTGACGTTTTTGTTTTTTGCTTATAGGGCAAGAAATACAAGCCCTTGGATCTGAGACCCAAGAAGACCAGAGCTATGCGTCGCCGCCTCACCAAACATGAAGAGAGTCTGCGCACAAGGAAACAGCAGAGGAAAGATCTCCACTACTCTATGCGCAAATTTGCTGTCAAAGCCTAGTGTTTTCTATCTCCTCAATAAAACATGTTAAAGATGGACCCCTTGTCATCTGTTTACTGTTAAAATGTGGGGAAAAAACACCTGGCTACTTTGCATTGTGAAGTAATTGCCTAAGTGTTAAATAATTTGGATCAGAAAAGTTGTCATTTAAATTAAACGGCTTCCAGCTAAACGATTAATAGGTAGATGCTGCTGTTGTTGTGAGAAAAATGGAACCAAGGAATGTCTGGAATGAAAGCCACCGTTATTCTAATTGCTTTCCTAGTAACAACGTGCTGTCATCTGAATGTCACTTAAGCAACAACGTTTATCTTTTCACTGTCCAGCTCTGGTGCATACGACCAACATGAACTTTCTGGTTAGTCTGGCTCTCTTTTTCAGCATTTCCACCTCATTTGTGATGCCTAACCTGGTCTCCTCAACCAAGAATGGCTGCATCCGAGTCAACAACTGCAAATGTATCATGAAGGATGGCACGGGGGTGATAAATCTGCAAGCTATGGGGGACGACGATGGCTTCCTGGGACGGATGAAACCCCTCCATGCAGATGATGGGGCAATCGATGGCGAATACTTGCTGACCTTCAGTCCATGCCAGCCTTTCTCCTAGCCCGAAGACCTGACCGGTAGTGACTGTACCAATGTTGCTGCGTGCCTCATTGTCAGGTATGTCAATACAAGACATTTAAGAGAACTACCAACAAAACAAAAAAATACATGAGAGATCTCTGTGATGCCTTCAATGTTTTTCTTTCAGTTCTTTGAGATTTTTTTTTAAAGTGTAAACCTAACTATGATTGTGCAGTTTAGTTCCTGGACAAGTAATACATGTAGTAATCATTTCATTTTTCCTCAAGGTCTGGCATAAGTGACCACTAGGGGGCCTATTGTACACATATTAGCATATGCTTGAACTGTAAGCCTAGGGTTTGTTTGTAAAACCATACAGAAATCAAACATATAGCCAAGATTGTAACCTATATAAGAATTATGTTAAAAACAGTCCAAAATAACATTTTAAATAAGACAATGTTTTCATAGGACTGTACTCATCAGCTTTCTTATTGTAAATCCTGGAATAATTTCTCATGATTTCTTAACTTGTTCAAAGGTGTTGTTTTTTATGGACTTGTATTTTCAATCAATATCACAAATGAAGCATATCATATAGCATTAAATATGTAACAGTATCTTTTCCATTAACAGGTATCAAAGATTCAACAGATATATTCACCGCTATATCAGCTTTGGTGGACATAATGGTAATGTATTTCATTACAATGACACCCTGAGGACACTTTCTGTTTCCTACTTTGGTGAGTTTTAATTGCCTGCTTCATTTGAATGCCATTCACTTAATTGACACTACCTGTTCCAGGGCCCAACGAACTGCCGCTGACAATTGTGCATTATCACTGCAATCTAAATGTGTCTTCATCCTTTATTCGGGACCAGAAGTTGAAAGTAGAGGAGCCTCTACAGATCTGGGTGGAGAGCCCATGTGCATGTCCAAATGCCTGCGCTATTGGAGATCTGGGTCTTGGCTCGCTCTTCCTTATTTTCCTGTCTGTCAGCGCTGCTGCTTACTTCATACTTGGTAAATGTTTGCTGTTTAATGTACAATGCAGAGAAACCTTTTTCTTGCACTTATCTCAGTGTCTTCTATGTTTGCCAAAATTGACCTTGATCTTGTTTCATATCCTGCAAAAATCTCAATAGAATGTCACTTTTACTTATGCACTGTATTCTGCATACAGGGTCATGCGCTCTGAGACCATTTCGGAGCAGCAATGGTGTTCAAATCTCTCCAGAACACAGTGTATGGTGTATGATCTGCTACCTCTTCACTGAGAAAAGACCAGCGAGAAGACCATATACGGAGGTGACATGTTCTGAAGCAACGATGAAATATTCAATGGTGACTTAGGTGTAAGTATTTAAGGTGCATACATTATTTGGGGGTATTTTGTGTACATGTATTAATTGTGTTTCAACATTTTAAAGAGTTCCTCAAAACGTTAAAAAGAAGAAGACATTGGTCCATTTTCAGCTTTCTTCCTCTCTGTGTGAAAAGGGCAAATAGAGATGGAGCTCTGAATGAACTTCTGTAGTACTTGCTTGTTGTTTCTGATGTGAGTGCCCTGCAATGTGGACATTGGGAGCTTCTGAGGGATAAACATGGACATCATTTGATCAGTTAAAGCACATTGTTGCAATAGGAAACGAAGTATTGCTGGTATTGTTTCAATCCTGATTTTACAACCCAGGTATGTGTGTAAAAACCAGTTTGAAGTTCTACCATTGACCTTGCTGATTCTTTCACCTGCACTTTTGCTGGTTGACTCATTTCCTACTGTCCTCACGCCATCTACCTTCTCAAACCGTGTCACTGGTTCTTTCCCTCTTCTCAGGGGTCCATTGGCACTGGTTAGCTGTCTCATTTTCCCATTTCTTACTCGTCTGGCGTGTGCTGGCAGCAACCCATTGTTATCCCTTTGCTGAAGGGGGCAGCATAAGCCCTGAACTAAAACAGGAATAATAAGGAATTCTCTGATCAGATGAAAGAAAGATGGCACTTAGAATAATACAATTTGCACCAGGAAAGATATGTTAAGACATTGTTTTTCTAGGAATGACTGTTTGTTATCTGATCATTTAGTTGCAAAATTTACAGTAGTGTGCCAGGTCCACAAAGTGTAAGCGTTCCTACTACAACAATGAATAAAATGCTTTTTATTAGAGTAAGGCCATTCTATGGTGCACATTTCTAAACATTCAGGACTGGAATATGAATGTCAGATTAGCAGATGTTCTTATATAAGAGCCATTGTTGATTACGGTAGCGTGTAGAACCAGAGGCGTGCAAGCCAGGGAGTTGCTTGGGGCCCCTGCAAATAAAGGGCCCCCAAGGACTGCTAAAATGTACTGCACAAGAAGTCAAGAATTGGCCATTCAAAATGAGTAGAAAATCTCCCTATTTTGTAAAAAGTGAAACTTAAGTGTGTCATTTTAGGTGTGTAAGGTTATTTTATTATGTTTTCCTATTAAAGTGTCTACCAGCGTAATTGTTTTTTATAGAGTCCTTATAGAGTGTTTACTTATTTATAGTGCATTTATGACCGCCTAACCAAATATTTTTACAGTGTGCACAAGTGGGTGGGGGTCCAGGAATTTCTTGCTTGGAGTCTCGAGAGACTCGAGCAATGCAACACCATGGATCTGTGCTACATCATACTGTTGCTAATACTATTTTGACCCTCACGCGTATCTAATTGAGGTTGAAATCGCTCATCTTCCATTTGATGCACATGCTTCTCAAATAACAGTGGCAGCTGACAAGACAGCTGGCAAAATTCCTCCAAAACAATTGCGCAGGTCTGATTGTTCTCTGTACACTCTGAATCTTGACTCAGTCAATTAAACAAATGTAGACAAAAAGACATTTCTGGAAAGGACGTATACTCTAAGAAAAATTTGCCTTCACCTTGCAAGCCCACAAGCTCCACGCATGTGGTGGATAGTCCAATGTTTTTCTGATGGGACCCCGGACGGAATGAGGAGGATGCGGTCATATGGAATTCCCTGGGCTGACAACTCCCTTTCTGTTTAGTCCAGACATCCATGCGTTCATTGGAACCAAGGGTCCTCCCTTGACCCTTTCTTCCACACGCTCCTAGAAATTAGGCAGGAAAGAAGTAATAATGCAGGCAGGCTGTGTTTAGAACATTATTTGTGCTGTTTCAATTGCACATTGGGAAAGTTTATAAACACATGGTCATTTCTATTTATGAAACAGTACATTTGGATAAAGGGAGAGGAGATGTGCGTCTTTTGTTTGTATCTTTAAAGTGAGACCAGGATTCAAGATGTTAAGTAATACAGTATGTCAACCACATGGTCTAATCTGACTGTTCCATAACGTCCAAAGGAAATCTAGTCTTTTATTTTAAATGTATAATCCTTTTTTTCATCAAATGCCATTGCACCAAACCCCTTTAAAACACAAAAGGACATTTTTTTTACAAAGCCATATGTAAGATGTTTCTGTTCAAATCACATTTGATTAAAAAAACAAAAGTCCCTAAACAATATGAAGAAATAAGTTAACTGGGTTCATATGACTGTGGACTGTATCTAAAGAGGTTAAGAAATAGATTCATTTTCAAGTTAGTTTTACACTAGAAAGTCACTCTTACCTACTCCCATTGATGATCAATGCTCCCAATATACTCATGTAAAAAGTTCAATTCTGCTCATTTATGTGATGTTTTTCTGGATATAGATCCACCCAAATTGAATTGAACCTGCAGGACTGTTAGTGTAGATCCACTTGCCTGTTGCTAAGTGACCAAGAGCTCACACTTTTGTTTGTGGTTGGTATGACTTTAGTTGGGGGAAGGGTACATGAGTGTGAGTGACACAATATGATCAGGCTTCTTGTTGCTCTCTTGTTAGTGTAAACCAGCTGATCGAGAAAGTAAGCACGGCTCACTTAAGCTCTGCTCTTGTTTTCTCATTTCGATTATCTGGTGGAAACATGAGCATATGACAGCTGCAACTTCTCTGAAATTGCTACCTCTCAAGAGAGGGACGTTGCCTGTAACAAGTCGGGATGACATGCTGTGAGGTCTATGAGCATGAGAAAAATTCCTGGTACCATTCTAATAAAAAAACAAAACAAAAAAAAACACCACACCATTCAATTTTAACACCCAAACTAAAGCCTGCATATACTACATTACATATTAGTCGTTTAATTAACTGTATCAACCCATCAAAGTCACCACTTTATTTGAAAGTGCCCTTTGAGTCCCCAAAATATGGTAACTGCAGTAGTATGACAATACTATCCATAAAAAAAAACGTTCACTGATACCAAAGTGACCGTGGATGTATGAGGATATATCTTCATGTCCATGTGTTCTACATTGTACTGAGGACGGGAGATAGCTGGCTCATGAAGCCACATTTCATCTGTTCTGTGTTATAGTTGAGATTTGAACATCTAGATGAGAAATTGCAGCAATAAGATTAGATCAATTTGGAATAATCCTAAATGGATTTACTGTACCTACTCGGTGATGTCACTCCATAGTAACATTTAAACCTAAAAGGAAGACAGGTGCACATAGGTATTCATTTTACATTGCAGCACGTTAAAATATTTTTCTATATCTTAATCTGATTTCTCTGAAGCACTTTAATGTCAGCCAGCCACTCTTAGAGCATTCCATTTATCCCTCCTACAATTTTGGGGTGACCGGTTAGTGAAATTCAGTGTGATTGGCGCTTTAATGCAATCTAAGGAGAACCTAAAACTTCTTTTTGCACAGAATTTCTTCATAACTGGGCGGCTGATCAGTTTGAGTTTGCAAGAAAAACAAGCATTTGCAGCTGCATGGTTGGTAAGAAAAAGGGAAACATCTGTCCGACTTTGAGTCCTGAAGTGAAATTAATTTCACACGCCTTGTTTCTTGGGCACGCACGTTTAAAACTGGCTGCACGGCAATGTTTTGATATAGTACTTTAGCAAATCATAGCCTCATCCACATGCTTGTAATGGGAAGCATGTGTGTGTGTTTTCGTCTAAAGCCGATGGAGACAATGTTTCACATGACCTTTAGTTTCTGCTGTCAAAATCTGACGTCTCTGCGATGTTTCTTACCTGCTAGCGAATAGTTAAGACGTTTGCTGAAGAAAATGTTTAAAGAAAAGACAGCAACATAAATATAAAGTCAAGGGTTGAGATCAGACCTTTTTCAAGAATACATTTTGGAAGAATGACCCTTCATAGTCCCTGTGGGGGCATTACTTCAACAATAAACAATCAGAATTAGTCACTGCAACCATTTTCCCATTCCCTCAATATTCCAGAACCACCCACCCTTTATTATAGTTCCAGTTTTTCTTGTCAGCTACATGCTTTGCACTCAAAATACAAAACTGACAAAAACAATAGACAAAGCCAAACATGTTGAACAGCTTCCAGCTGGAGAACTTTAGATCGGCATTGCTTTTAATGGCAATAAAAGTACAGTGATATACAGTAATATAGTAATTGTGACCAAATGAGCAATCTTAGTTGAGACTGGCTAGTTACCAGTATATTAAATGAGGAAATTAATTTAAATTATGGACCTGGTTGAGTTAGAAATACATGATACATTGCATAGAGAAGGGAACTTCTCTATAATAGGAAACATTATAATAATTATTATTACTGTGTCAGTCATTATATGCAGTGAAGAGGGTCTGCCGGCCTTGACCACAAACCCTTGGCCTTTTGTTTGGGATAAAAGTCCCGGGTAGAAACTCCCACATTTAACATTGAACATTCATTCCCATGACTTCACTCATCATAAAATGAGCTGCTTGTGGTCACACTGTATCCTTAATAATCCTGCTTTTGCACCATAATGCCAACACATTATGGGCTGTGGATAAAATCATGTATTAAACCTGTTTAAATATTTGCTTGATTGATCGATGTTGCTCATAAACATTTATTTATTTATTTTTTGTAGTTGTTAAACGCTCAACTGTATTTGTTTTAGTGTGACTAACTGTTGAGCCTTTTATCCAGAAAATGACTCTCTTAGGTACTACCCCCCCCCCCCCCTCATCCCCTATCACAGCCAAAAAATGAGCACTGACATGTGTGAAAGTTGAACTATAACACCATGCTGCTGCTCTTATTGAAAGGATCTTTATGTCATTGTGGTTTTGGGGGTTTTCCTGGTTATACGTATGACATCATCATGGTTCTCCAAGTCTCAGCTGTGGGTGTTCAAATTGCTCTCTGTGGGTGGGAGGCATTGAAACACCTGCCCTTGTTCTCTTGTGTCTTGAGAGCATTTACAAGCGTTTACATTACACCTCAGGCAAGCCTTGTTGTGATTTCAACATAGAAAGATGTCACTATATGAATTGTCGCACTTGAAGCTGTTATATGTATAGCTTCCTAGTATAAAGAAGCAGAATACTACATAAAGGATTTTCATGTACTTTTCAGGAGTAGATGTACCAAACGGTCAACATGAAATGTGGCCTCTAATTCTAAAAAGAAAAATAACTATTACAAATATTTTTTAAAGCACCAAACACATCATTACCCAAGTTTTTATACAAAACGGTAAAAAAAATACTTTCACATTCCTAAAATATAAAACCTGTAATTATCCCACATAAAGAAACCAGCTGAGTGTTGCTTGTAACTCCTAGTAAACAGATGAGAATGGCTCCTTCTCATTCACTATGGTAACAAAAACCATAGGGATTGGCTCAATAGTTGATAATATAAGAAGATCGCAGGAGTAAAACAATTGTAATTTTCTGCATTTTAAAGAATGCATTAAGCAGATATAGTACAGCATCTAAAGAGTGCTTTAAATTGAGGGTGACTAAAAGCAAAAGTTGTTGGTGATTGTAGAAATGAACATAGCCCAAACATATATTGTAATAGAAAGCCTATGGATAGCATGCAAGCAGATTTCAGAAAAATGAAAAAAACCGAGAATCTTATGTGGTACTTGGAGAGCAGAATACATCTATTGAAGGCGGTGGGAACTTTTTTTATTTACTCCACAGTTCACATTCCAAATCCAGTTTCATCGACTCGATTTATTTCTCAGCCTGAGGTCAGTTCTGCAGGGAGCGCTGGGGTCATTTCTGCTGAGAAATGGTGATTGGGACAGAATGTTTGTGTTTGGCTTTGGAATAAAACACAATGTCTTCTCGAATTCAGGTAACAATGACTCCACACAGTCTCTGTTTCAAATAGCCAAGAAATGGACTTATCTATTGAGTGCTAGTAAATGGACTTATAAGAATATCTTTCCAATGGCAACATCTCTCCATTTATTTCAATCGAGTCACACATGAGTTCAATTTGACTTGGAAGGAGGCGTGGCTCACCCTTGAGAGGGTCTAAGAAGCTCAGAACACCTCGACTTAGCACTCAAAAGTCAAAATATGATTCAAGTAAAAACATTACCTCAATCTTATCTTTTAATTTGATTCAACATAATTTGCCATGATGAAGTCTTAGAGTGCGCTTGAGTGACAGGCCAATTTATCACAACTTTAGATATCTGACCAGCTCAATCTTACAATTTAGATTAGTTGGAAATCCTTTATGAAGACCATTCTAACACAACAAAGTATTCAAGATTTGGCTCAATAATCCTCATCAGCAATTTTTGTTTGACATTTTCTGTTATCAAGGCCTCCTCCATAATGTTTCCCTGCTGGCTCAGTCCAACCGAACTGGCAGCAAAATACTCCACTTGTGGTCCGACATTCTGTAATGAAGTTTACAGCAGCACTTTCACGGTTTTGAATGAACCGCACTGTATCAATTATGGAGGCACCCGTTCAGACTGTATACATCTGATACACATAGAAAAAAAATGAATACAATATATAGTATGCTATGGGAGGCATCAGGATTAAAGACTCGAGGTTCAATATATGGTTTCATAAACCAACGTATGTGATCATGGGATGTCAGTTCAAATACCATACGAATCTGATTAACTACATCTTGAGACCAGACGACACTCAACGTAAGCAGTATTTATTTTCAAACATGAAGCATGAAATATGCTTATGTGATAAATCCACTCGCTTATATCATATATTGAGCAAACATTAGTCACAGCAACTTTATAACTTACAGAACCTCCTCTTTCATTACAGCATCAGTTTCATGGAAGATTTTATTCGGGTTATGCTTAGTTAAGCTTTATGTATGAGAGAATTGGGTGTTGAATATTCGGACATATCGAGGCATTACTGTTCTGAACGCATGCCAACACACAAAGAAGTGAAAATGAGCCGTTGATGTTCGTGTGAACTGTAGAAGTATTTTATATATAGGAAGTATATAGGTAGGTATTTTCACAGGATATATGTGTCCTTTTAGTCATTTTTTTTTATCGTGTCAGAGATGATTAATTAACTGGGGTCTTATTGTTGTCCGTCTGTTAGGAATTAGCCGGTAGGGGGCATGTAAAGTATTAAGGGCACATTCTTCACCCTGTATGTAGCACAATAGTTCTTGTTTAACTATAAAGCTTGAGTTTAAATTAAATTACTCACTTTTGTGAATGCCGAGAAGTGAGTTTTGACCTAATTTAAATACAAATTATAAATATAAGTGCTCAAATCTATCTCATATCACAGTCATAAATTTGTGCTGACATAAATGTGTCAAATGTACTAATAAAATTTTCACAGTTTATAATAGGAAAGAAAAATCATTATAACATGGAGGATGCTGAGACAATGTAACTAATGCATATTCACATTTAAGAATCCATTAGGGGAATGTAATCTTAAAAGCATGAATAATATTAGACAGATTATATGTTGCAAGCTGCAGTTGAGTTGTCTTTCTTGTGTGTTCATTGTATACAGAAGTACACTTTATGAAGAAGGTATACAGTTTTAAGTTTGATGCATGTGGAACACATGCGTTGATATGCTGTGATATATGATAGTTTTACGGTCACCATTGAATTTTACTACTCAAGTGTTTGGATTTGGCGACAGCCCCTCGAAAGAAAAAAAAAAATCAAAGTACACTGTATGCATATGGAGCAAAAAAGATATTGCTGATGGGAGCGACCCTTTGATTGAACCTTTTAAGTTTCCTTTGCTTTTGACTCTTGAGAAAACGACACATGACTCCCATCACAGTTGAGATAATAGCTAAGCTGCTCTAAAATACACATGTGAGACTTGGCTCACTTTATTGTGTCGTTAGAACAAAGCGAGGTCAAAAGATACTGTGATGGACCACCAGGCGGTTGCCATGTGCAAACCCAAGTGTTCATGTTGATTCTTGAGTGCTGCTGTTGCAGCCACAAGTGGAGTGGAAACACATATCTGACCTTTTAGAAATGTTCATCATTTAAATGCATTTCAGACTATTGACAGAATTTCGCGTTAGTGCTCTTGGATAATTAAAGTCTGTGCAATTATAGATGACTACAGAGAAAATGTGTGTCAGCCTTTAGCCTCTCTAGACAACAGCTGTCTGTGGTACAAGGAGTGTTGGCATTTGAATGAAAGAGAAGATTTAACCCTCACTACAATGGTTTCATTCTTTATGTGCTGAGATTCAGGCTCCCTGTCAGTGAGCCAGCATTCCCCTCAGCTTTGCTAGAACCGGTTTTGTGTTGAATGTCAAGAACTGCACTATATACAATATTGCTTCACTTTACATTGTTGGACAAATGGCTACATTTTATACGTGCCTACCATGGCAGAAAACCTTTGGACTAAAATTCTCACGTGGCTAAATGGCTTTGTAGGCTGAGTGTATTTTAAATTATATGATACCCCCATTTCTCGAATTTCAACAGCTGTAATAAGGTGTTGCAATTCACCCTCTGTAGAATTGCTTTCTGGCATGAGCATAGAGGCTGTGATGGATGGGAGACTTTGGTGAGGTGTCGTAGTAAGTACCCCCCACTGCAGCTGTTCCAGCTGAGTTTCTTTGTCAGCTACTCTAAGCCAAGTCTCTCAGGAGCATCTCGTATATTGTTGTTGTTCCAAAACCAAAATCCAAGACACCTCCAAACCTTAAAACAACAAATAATATCGAGATTCCTGTCCAACATGAGACTTTCACACTCACTTAACTTGGGTTTTTTGTTGCTGTTTATCTTAGGTAAAATTCATGTTGGAGGCCTGTTGTATGGCCAGATAAATACTGATTGTTGTCATGGAATGTGTTTTTTCTCTTGCATCTTGTATCATTTCTTTTACTGCAACATTTTCAAGTTGGTAGCTACAAAAATGTTCTTTTCTATGCTCTTTGCTCAATGGCCTTAACCACAATAAGGCTTTTTTTCCTCTAATAAAAAAGACATCATTTTTGAACGTGAGCCAACTCTCTTTGACAAAGAGAGGTAAGGATATCAGACTAGAGTAAAACGGATAGTCTCTGTTTGTATTTTGCATGGAATTGCTTTAGGATAAGGAGATTAACGGAAGGTTAACCAACTGCAAAGTCCTTTTTAGCTTTCCAACAGTTTTGAACAGAATGGATCTACAGAAAGGATGTCCTTGTCTCCTCTGACAGCCTCTGAGGAAGTGGCTTGCTGTGTTTTTATCCGTGTGCCTTTCTATGTCATATGTTTTGTCCGCCACACTAATGGGAACTGGTTGTTTACATGCAAAGAATGGCTTTAGTTCTTGTCGCTCTGAGGTTATGATGGGTCATGTTGATGACCAAGAGGCCATGGTAAATGTGAGCAAGATCAAGTGGAGTCCTGTTAAGCAACAGTGGACCTTTTGTTTTTACATCAGGCGCTTAGGATGAAGTAGCAGGGGTCACGTGACTTGTCAGTGTTCATCAACATGACCAGTTTTGACTTCATTGTTCCATGACAGGGCGGCCCGGCCCAGTGGTTAGCGCGTCGGCCTCAAAGTTCTGGGGTCTTGGATTCGATCCCAGGTCCGTCCACAGTGTGTGGCACTCTAATTTCTTCCCACATCCCAAAAAACATGCAGGGTAGGCTGGTTGAACACTCAAATTTGCTCCTAGGTATGAGTGTGATGGTGAATGGTCGTCCGTGTCCTTGTGCCCTGCGATTGGCTAGCCACCGATTCAGGGTGTCCCCCACCTGGTTCTCGTAGTTGGCTGGGATGCGCTCCAGCACCCCCGCGGTTCAGTAAATGAATGAATGTTCCACGACACGTCAACTCTCCGTGACAGAGTCCTAATGGAACATCCCCTTCGTGTCTCATCCCAACTTTGAATTATTTTCTTAGCAATGAATGGATGATTTATTCCATTGTATCATGTTTTCTATAAATAGTAAATAGAATTGGGAGCACATGCCACCCCACCCCTGTTTTTCAGATATTTATTTATTCCAATGCTTCTCTTCTGAGTTGCATGAAATGGATTTGGGGATTTTCAACTCATCTGCCAAGAAATCCCGCAGCCATGCTCTTTGGATTTAAGATCAAGTGACGGCATCACATAGCAGCTCATATGCACTCAGTTATTTGGAAATCAGGAGATTTGAGTCAGAGTTCATTATCTCCTCAACAGGAGGTGCACAAGGTGGTCTGGTTGTCACTCAGCATTTATTGGTTCATTGTAGATTCATGTGTCGGATTACAGCACTTTATTTTTTTCCCCAGATATTTTTATTCCAAGAACACATTTATGTATTTACTAATAAAGACATCACCTGGCATAATGTGTAAAAATTCTGAAATCTTACTAAAATATAATGCAATACTCTTAAAAGGGAACTGATGGCCTTCAACGTCAATTTTTATAGGATTCGGGATGTTTCCTAGTGAAATATGTTAATTTATTGTTTTACACAACCCAACAACCGTTCTATAACTATTAATAATTCATTAAAAAGTCTATTAATAATTCATTAAAAAGTCATTTAATTTTGAAGAAGCAATAGTTGAAGTTAAATTGAAGTATAATTAATACATCTTTACAGCAGATAAAGACAAAAAAAGGACAGTGAAAAAACTCAGTAAGCTAATTTTTCCCCCTGATCCTGCAGGTTATAGTACACTGTGTAAAGGGTAATACATGGAGAAAAAAAACAAGTACTGCATGCTGTTAGTATATATAATTAATGTCCATCTTGCACATTGCTTTACAATGTGGACAAATAAAGAAATGTAATTATTTACCCATACCGTCAAATTGTCTGTTTAATACAACAATATAATGTAATCAACAAAGCTGAAACATCCACAGCCAACTACACTTTTTGACACAAAAATAAGGGGAAAAAAGCTTAAAGTAACAATCATATGAATTCTGGCACTAGAAAGAAAGAAAAAAGAAAAAAACCTTTCCTTGGAAATGTTTAGTTAATATAACACATGCACCATAGCACAGAAAAAGAAAGAAAGAAACATTGTGAGAAATACAATAAAAGGAGCAGAATTAGGAACAAAGTGCTTTGTGATCGGATGGACTTAAAGATACAAGTCAATTGTTACTTTTGGTACATGTCTCTCGGCTGGACAAGCAATCTGAAAGCAGAAATAATCTTATTGGTTGAGTTAAACAGCATGGGTAGAAAGAAGCAGCTTTCACTGAGGTTTTCCATTTAGATGACGCTTACAACAGCTTCAATTTCAAAGCATTGCTACGAGAATTACAATTGGCCATACAAAACAGCAGTCTCAAATTGAATTCCTCAAAATAGAAAATGACCCAAATGGACTGTAAAGTATTGGACTGATCCAGCTTTTTTAGTGAGCTGCTATGCATATTCGGCACAGCGCTTTTTAAAAAAATCATTTAGAACCACAATATTTTGCAGTGTTTTGGTATTAGAAATTATTTCATGAAAAATTCTTGCATCCTAATTGCACGTACTTGCTTTGTAACTGGCCATTTTTGGTTGCTTTTTAATGCCCGCGTAAAAACGTTTTACTTTATCCCTTTAGCTGTGGTTAGTCTTTACCTCAAGACTTCTCAACTCTCCAGTCTCATCTAAAAAAGCTCTGACGCAGTTGAAACTATGAAAATGCATGCCTTGAATTCCCTTTATGTGGTTCATGACAGAAATCCATTAAATACATTGGAAAAACCTTTGGTTAACAATTAATATAGGATGAAAAACCCACAATTGTGACTCAATTCATATGAAACTGAAGAAAATGTTCTTCCTAAAAGTGAAGCAAAACCGTATGTTTTTGACAAATAATGGTATAGTTGGTATTTCATGCACTGAACATCAAACCAAATGTGAAGGGATAATTTTTGGGTTTTATTTCGTTCAGGGTTAAAAAATAATACTTGATTTTCCCTATCTGTCTACAACAACTCAAATAGTTAGCCAGCCTGCTGACATTTCTTGGATGAACAAAATACGTATATTGTATCTACGTACATAAGCTCTGCCTATTGACCTTCAACTCAACCTGTAAGATTATGTCCATAGTCTTTGTCCAATCCATAGTGAGGTCAGCGGTTTATTAACATGCATTGTTACTGGGAGTGGTCTTCTTGGGACAAAGTAGCTATCATATTCTGATCACTTCTGGTCCATAACAGCAGGTATATGCTGTTGTCTTACGGTGGTATACTGTACTTATCGCTGCTCTCACTGGTCGACAAAGTGGAGTCGATATGTGAGCTGATGGCCATTGTCCCAGGCATACAAAACCTTCTCCTTGGGGTTATAATCAATTTGCGTTGTGAATGAGTACTCATTGGTAAAGACCAAACGTGGGGTGGCCTCTGTGTTGGTATGGGTGTCATAAGCATAACGGACCTCCCCTTCCTTCTGGTTGTACACATTGACAGCATACAAGACACCGCAGATGATGAAACAATTTCCGTAAGAGTTCCTCTTGAGACCTGTCCTCCAGGTTGTCTCTTTTTTCAAGGACAGATCTCCCGGGTCAAGTTTACTAAGGACGATGACTTCCTGTTGGTTGTAGTCGTAGTCCATGGCGGGATAGATCACCCACAGTCCACTTTCATCCACCGCAAAGTCAATATCAGAGTGACCTCTCCATTTCCATGGAGTGGTGTCCTCATAAACCACGTCATGCAAGAGCGTCCAGGCGGCCACGTATCGCATCTTCAGGTCATACTTGATAATGTTCTTTGTGAAGGCTCTATTGTAGTAGAAGGCGCCATTGTAGACCACGTGACCAGTGCCGATCCAATTGTAAGGAAGTTTGAAAAGATTGCTCCATCGTCCTATGGCAGGAAAATTGCACATTAGTTTCATATCCACTATTTGTCATGGAAACAAGACAATTAGGAAGAACAACTCTTGGATTCAAAGTCATAATATATCAGACAAACTGGTTTTGGGATGTTTTTGCATCTATCCTTGTTAGTTTTCTGGTCCAAATGAGTTGCTTTTCACCAAATCACAAACTGGTATTTATTATAACAAAACACTCAATACAGCATTTTTATCCACCTGTGGGAATTGCTACACTTGATCTAATCTCCTGAACAGGGCTGTGATCCAAATTATGTGGCTTAATAAAAGTTGGGAATTCAAAAGTCAAAATACCAGCTCATGTGACATCTAATTGGATACATTTGGGGCATGCACAAAAATGCATTTGTGGGAACTTCACTTTGTGTCCCTTTTGTTGGCACTGTAGATATAGTGCAGCATTTTGAGAGCTCAATGTAAAGTCAACTGAATCAGGAAGTGTAGGAAGTGTATGATCCTCCTATGTGTTGTGGTAATTAATATGTTTCCCTGTTGTGTGTATGATGATGTTATCTCTCCGGTGCTAATAACAATGTTTGTACAATACCAGACTGTGTACAGACACTGTGTCATGTGACACTGCCAACATTTGCTTAGTAATACACTTCTGAACCAACATATGGTCTACATCTGGTGTCATTTTTGAAATCACCTCCTACAAGCCCTCCTAACCTTTCAACCTCAAGAAGATTGATATAAATTTGATCATCTAAAAAGCTCAAGGACAAAAACAGTGCCATTGAACACCCCAACCACCCACATCACTAGAGCCAACCCACACCGCTAATCCCTTCCTACTGGGCCCCGCTCGAAGCGAAGGCCAGAGCACATGTCAGAGAGCAGCAGGCATCAGCGCCACTCACCAAGCCAGCTAGTCATCCGCACACAGCTGTGAGCTCACCTCACTGCAGGATGCTCTGAATGGAAGTGAATTTAGAAAGCCCATTGTCCAAACACATCTACATCAACAAGCCAAATCCTATGAAGGCGGATCATCTTAACTTTTTTAAAGAGTGTAATCCAATTCCTCGGTTGATGTGCATGGAGACGGAGTTGATTTTCCCACCCTCTGGAGCAATGAAACAACCAAGACATGAATTCCTCAGATCTAAGCAGTTTCACAGAGAGCTTGCACAGAACGGGCTTAATTCCATTAACCTTACATCCAATCAAGCTCCTATTGTTATGGTTTTAATGGGCAGCCAATGTTCTTGTTATACTTCAAAACAAGCACTCAGTCTTATTAGAGAATAGCAGTTCGTGCAGTAATTACCATCCATTATTTTTGTATTCTTGATCATTTACATGTATATATATGTATTTTTTAAACTTGACAAAAGAACGGATGCATTAAAACAAACAAGTTTTGTTTGCATTAAGCAAGTTAATTTACAGTGGTTGTCTAGAACCAATTATGATACACAACAACTGAATGTATGTACACAGATTTATACAGATATTACTTTCTGAACATAGCAAAACGCAAGTTTTATTTTTCCTTATTGATAATTGAGTAATTTGCTTGCATTGTACCTCCAGCTTCCCACACTGGGTGGCAAGGTATGAGAAGATTTTAAGTCAATTCTCATCGCTTCTTTTGCTTGTTTTTCACCCAATCACACATCACTTGTCAAGTCATAACAATAGGGTCAGTGTTTTATAGATAGTGCTTGTTTTGGTTCACAGTGTTTTGGTGTTATTGAGGGTTTGTCTCCTACAGGACTGCAAAGATGTTTTCTGCTTCAAATATTATTGTTTTCAGTCATCACACCATCATTCATGCTCAGAAGTTGTAAGAAAATTGCCAGACAGTCACACCTTGCTTGAAGTTCTCAAGGTTGCGAAACTCCACCAGATTGTTTCCATAGTAATAGTTTGTGACGTAAATCTTCGAATCTTTGGCCAATGGGTCCTTCATCCAGGCTCCTTCATTGCGGCCATAGCTGTGTTGCTTTTCTGGCTGTTCGATTGACGCTAGAGTGCCTTCACAGTGAAGGATTTTCCCTGTAAAAATATATTGGGGAAGAATGGTTTTTGCTTGGTTCCAACCAACAAAACAACCTGTGCAATTTGTTTTCGTACCTGCTCTGTGCAGAGTGGGTCGACTGTTGTTGTTGCTGTTGTCCAGCAGCAGTACAATAGTAGGAGCAGGCCTCTCTGTCGCTGCTGTACCTTGGCCGGCGGGGATTGTTGGGGTTGGTGCAATGGTAGTGGTTGGATTGATGGCAGCTGTCTTAGTGGTGGGAGGAGTTATGATGCTAGTAAATGGATTGGCAGCAGTAGCCTGTGGACGTGACGAGTCCATTGTTTCGAGAACCATTTCAGCTCCGCCGTCTTCAGATTGGGTTTCGGTGACATGATGCCGTGGGTATGTTTTGGCCAGGTTGTCTGAGAAGAAGCAGAGACATTGGTTGGTCAGATTTTGGGGACCTGACAACATGTGAACAAGTAGTAATTACAGATTATGGTCCTGCTGCAGATATCTGTCTTGTTGGTGTTTTGGGTTACTGTACTGTAGACTAGTACTTTACTTAGATGTTGGCAAGTTACAGTGATTCCTTTAAATATCTGGCTGTTATTATCATGGATAAGTTTTTTTTGTACTTTTTGTCTCGGTCTCCATTTTGGATGTAAAAGTAGTAAAAGTCCTTATTCTTCAGGCCTGTCATAACATTTGTCATAATTGTTGTTGTTTGGCATTTGACTAATTCCATTTAAACTAGTGATGTATTTGTGCTCACAACACAATTTACAATTTGACAAGAGTTCCATAATGATGATAGGGAAATGCAATAGAAATGAGTAAACAGTGTAGTATAATATGAACATTTTCTCCGCCCCTTTCTCTTTTTTAGAGATGGTGGGAGCAATTGGGAGCAGAGGTCCTGGAATAACTATCCCCAGCTGGATTTTGACCGATGTTGATCCCATTCGTGGGCAGTTATAATTTGTAGTGCTGATATATATATAGCACCACAAATTACAGCCTCCATTGCCACTAAAATAAATAAACACCTCTCTCCAACCCATTCAACACAAAGTGAACATTACGATCCACATGAAGGGCTTACTTATTGCTGTAAGGTTGTATAAATATACAATTACATAATACTGATTTAATCCATGTCTTACTTGCACAAGTGTTTTGTCAATCATTTTCCAAATATTATGAAGTATAATGTGTTTAACATTTCATTCATAGTTTTTTTTCAGACTTTCCATTCTCTTTTGATGGATAGATGTGTTGTTACTTTTATATCGCTCTTGAATAACTGTGCATTGATTGGATTGCTCAATTCCATGTCCTGAGAGAGTAAATTCCGAATGAATGTATGGGAATTTTTGCAGGCGTAATTTATACAGGATCTAAAACCTTGCTTCAACAACGCCCCAGAACAAATGTTGAATCCCAGCTGTTGTGGTGGCACTGTGGTCATCAACAGACAACTTTGGAAACACTTGGCAGCTTTCATCCAAAATGGGAGTAAGTGTTTGAAATATCCTCTACGACATTTAACGCTCTTTAACCTCCTGAGGATAAATAAAGGTATTCTTTTAAAGAGGGGTCCAGCTCTTTGTTAGCCACTTCAAATATGGAGCCAACGTTTTCAATGATTTGAAAGGGATGACTGAGCACTTTGAGGCTCACATTGATGGCAGAACACCCGCTCTGACAGCGTTATGTGCGTGTGCCCTGTGCAAACGCAGCATACCTATTCACTCAACTAGACTTAAAGAGGATTGGAAGGAGTCAGGAAATGTTTTCTCAGTGTTGGTGAGGGTCCCCGGACATTGTTGTGAAGAGCAGAGCCGAGGCATGTCATGGCCATGGCAGCGCTCCATTGACACAGCATTCCATTTGCGCCATGTATTTTGTCAATAAAAGATTTGGATTTCCTGCTCCCTGAACGCACAGCGGCATTCTAACCCGCGGTCTCCACCGCTTAGTTAAAAAAGAAAAAAAATCACGGATCTTGTGTTTTAGTTAAGTTTAGAATTTGGAGAACATGCTCATAAAATGTTTAAGCTGCTACTCTGAGTGACTGTCAAATAATGCTTAATTGCACGGCTGCTGGCTGATTCAACAAAGCTTCAAGTGGGGTCAAATGAAATTGCTGGAAAAACTCATTTGGATCAATTCCAACGCTCACGGCGAATCACGCACAGATGATTGCACAAGGACAGGAGGAAGAAGTAAACATAAACTCGACGATCAATGTTTGTTTTAGCTCTGAGAGGTTTGCGTTCAATGAAGTGCTGCACATATGTGGAAAATGAAACTTTCAAGATGAAAAGTCTCACCTCCTCTGACTTCGTCCTCATCAGACTTGGCAGCCTTGTAATAAGTAATGCCTCGGATCACACCTGGCTGGTGGCCAACCACCTTGGGTTTGGCCGTAGGATCAGGCTTCATTGCTTTCACGGGTTTGGTGACCTCCTTCTTGGGCTTTATGACTTTTTCTTTGGGTTTGGGAGGCGGTTTAGGTGCCGGGGGCTTTTTGTTAGGCGGCTTCACGGCCATCTTGGATTTTTCATCATGATTATGCTGGAAAAATCAAATTTAAGATCTTGTTAATACCATATACAATCAACTTAACACTGGAAACGATTGCAAAACAAGACTTGACAGAATTTTTCTCACCTGCGGTTTAGTGTCAGAAGAGTCTTTCTGAAGCAGCTGTAGACTGAGACCGGAGATTTCTTTCTTGATGCTCATCATGATGTTGGAGTAATTTTCATATCTTTTAAACTGGTTGGTGAGGCTCGTCATGCTGTCACGGACGAAATCATTCTCTCGCGTAAGGTTTGTCTTGATTGTCTGCAAAATGTAACATCCAACTTACTTGATTATTCACAGTTTTTAGGTATTTTGAATAGTGTGACAAAGGGATATTGTCTACCTCTTCCAGGGTGTTCATCTGCGACACCACCTTGTTAATATATGAATGGACTTTCATTAGATCCATGCTGTAAAGGGTTCCCTCCAGGAGGTCCACCATAGATTGGAGCTGGTGGTTGAGCCCATGAAAGCATAACAACTGTTAATCATTTTGCCTTGACAACTTAATGTAATCTGCACATCTGAGTTTGACACATATATCAGCTTAAGTGCACCGAAATACATTACTATGAGTAAATATGCTTTAATGACCATCTACTGACATAGATCTGCTTTATTTAATCATTTTCAATGTTGGGGGGCTTAACTTCATCAACTGACCTTTAATAACTCAGGGGCCTGTTTCTTTAGCTTCTCCATCTTCCACTCATTCTCGCAAGGGTTGAGGGAGGACGGTGGCGCAGTACAGGAACACTTACAGTCAGATCCCGAGCTGACTGTTTCCACTGTATAAAAATCCTCCACGCGTACACTGCCGCTGCGCAGTCGCATGCAGGCATCCCGGCTCAAAGGTCGCATGATGCATTTACAGCGACAGTCGGAGCCCTCGGACACCATGCGGACAGGCTCCGTCTCTCCAAATATCTGAAAGCATGAATAAATCATTTATTTTCTTTGTAAAGTGAAACTACTTAAATTCAGCATCATGGAATGCAACACAAATACCAAAGTATACAAACGATCCCGGAATCCTTCACAGCAGTGCATGACTAGTTCAATAATAACCTCTTATGTATATAGTACACTGTCCAAATACATCAAAATTAATTATGGTGATTGCAATTTCCAAGTATTAAGCCACTAACCTCTAGTCCATGCCAAAAGGAAAAATACAAAAACATAACAAAACAAAAAACTGATTATACTTGGATAACTTTACTATATCAGTGTTATTCCTTCTCCTATTGGCAAGTTGTACCACCCATAGACTGAATTGTATTGCTTCTGTATTAACTATTGTTATTTTTTAAACCGACAATATAAAGGCAAGGAGGGGAAAATTGTCCAAAGAATGATAGCTTGCTTAAAAAAAAAAACTAAAAACAAGTAATGTAAGTCTGCCCAAAGTGAACACACCCAATCAAATGAATAAAACCGATTTCTTCATTCTGTTTGAACAGTGACAACTGAGGCAAATTTGTAAGAACAAGAACAACAACTAAAGTTAATAGATCATTTAATGGATGATGTTGTCATAAACAGGCAGGCAGACCACACAGACTAGGCAATATTAGGATTTGATTTGCAGTCCTGATGACAAGCATGAATAATAACACAGCAGAACTAAATTTTTGTTGTCTTTGGTCCCAAAGCTGTTACGAACTAATTATTGGGTACTCATTTTTCCGTTCTTTCCGTTTTTCTCTGTCATGTCAAGTTTTGGACTCTAGTTTTCTTCATTTATGGTCATTTCTTATCTATTTTGTAATATTTTATTTTCGATTTGTAAGACAGAGAATTAAAGTATTAAAAAAAGCAACTAAATATGTAAAGAAATGTAGCAAAATTGTTGGATGCTTGGTCTTTGCACTGGCTTTGGCAGCAAACTTTGCGGAGAAAGTAGTGGAGGGGGCTGATGATTGGTGGTGTTGGGGGCTCATTAGTGAAGGAATGCAGGGTGAGTGATGGGGGAAGGTGTTTAGCGGGGGTGACTTGCCTTCCATCCATTACTGTACGGATAGCGAGGAGGAGGGGTACGTCTGAAGCAGAGCAGGACTCCTGTGTGCAAAAGCAGACCTAACCTGACCCATGTCAAGTGAAAACACAGCAGGTTGACAAATGCTACAACCACATGAAAACAAGAGTGGATTAGCAGTTTAAACTTCTTTGTTTCGTGCAGACTGCTTTTGCCTTTGTCACCCTGTTAGCCAGACGACTCACCCTCTAAATGGAAACATTATCAACCTCCTTCCTCAGCAGGTGGTTCAAATAGGTATTATTGTCGATTAAATGTAAAAAGCTTGGATTATACCCCTCTCTTTCCCCTACCAGCCAGACAAGACCAAGACTCTCGCGAGTTGAGACCACATTTGAAGGGTCTTGGTCTCAACTTAGACTCCTAAAGGTCTGCTTGCTTGTAGGTTCTCAAGAATTTCCGTCAATAACAGCACTTCAACTTCATTAATGCCCTTTCTAAAAAATAATAATAATGAAAAAATGTTAATTTTTGTTTCACTAACCTGCAGTAAAGTTGCAATATAATGGGTATTATGTTCAATTATGCAACTTGTTTTGAAAAATACCATTTACATTTTTTTTAAACTTCCAAAATAACAGGGCTAAAACCCAAAGTAACACGACACAATGGGTGGAAAGAAAAAAAAATGCATGCGAGCCACAGCAAGCTTTATTAGAACAATTTCTGGCAATGATGAAATCAACCTCCAATTGCACCCAGGGTTAAAAAAAACCCATAAGATGTGCTATACAATAGATGCTGCATTAAAAAGCTTTTGCAGGCTTTAGTGTTTCAGTTGTGTGGCCCTATTGTATGCATAACTGTGCTCATATAAACAAGCATGTCCAGCCTTTAGTGCTTTGCCAGCAAGTAATTAACTGCACAATGGTACGTTAAAGGCGAGCAGGCTGCGGCGTTGTCCTGTGTCAAACCTCAAATGCTCCTCCGTATGGTGCAGCTTTGTTTAAACACAAGTGTTTTCTTAGGACCACTTTACCCACAAAACTGGCTATGAAATAACATTTCACTAAGTTACTAGTACAGCAGTTCAACTTAAAAGAACATAACTTTAAAGTGCCACTTCCTAGACCTTGAACACTTGTTAAAGGAAAAAATCCATGCCAAATTTTCTTTCTGACATTTTTTTTTTAAAGCAGATCCTCAAGAAGAATAGCCAAGACAAAGCTATAAATCAAGTCATCGGCACTTGGATGCTAATTGGCGAAACACAAAGAATATCAAGCCCTTACTGCATTTGAGAGTACATATCTACATTCCTGCTGCTCTTTGAATGTCCAGATACTCTGAAGTCTTTACTCATCACAGTACATTGTTATGTCAAACAATACAGACACAAATAACTACGTCATAAAACACTGAACTGGTAATCTTAGTTAAAATTGAATTCCTAATAGGTATTTCTCCCTAAATAACCTAATATAGCAGGTAATTCAAAATATATGAAACATATAAGTAGTTCAAGGACTTTCTATATAATTTTAGTGTTGTACAATTGCTAATTTCAAACTAGAGTCAATATACGGTGCTGGATATGGTTTACCGATGTACATGTTTATAGATCATTTGGATTTATCCACTCTGTCTTTCCTAAAATGTATATTAATATGTATTAAATTGATTGGTGTGGTTGATTTTCAAGCCAAAAATGACAAAAAAGATCGAAATGATTGCTCTAATCGTCCATGTACAATGTAAGCGCTTGCAGAATATATCTAGAATCTATTCTAGATGCTCTAATGATGACCCAATCTTTCTCATTCACATACTCACTCCCATTTGCATTGTGCAAGCTGAGCCGAGTGGCTCGGTTCCAAGATCCACAAAGATGTCAAAAGGAGATGCCATGGGATTTTTCATGTGGAATAGAAGAACCAACTATGTGTTTTTCTTGCTCCTATAGGCTTTCTTTCCTCATTACATCCACAAAGACAGCACCGTAACTCAATGTAATCTAACGGTAGAGAGGGTTTGTTAGTTTGTTTATCTTCTCCAATCTCTGTGGCAAAACTATTTTGTCTGTTTTGCACAGGCCATCAGCCATTTGCACAGATTTTCCTTGGTTCACTGACTGACTAATAACCTGAGGTGGGATATAGGCCTTGAAGTCAGCCTGGGAATTTGGAGGCATGGAGACAGTAGTACAAGCAGAACCCCCAGCCGCATTTGGTATATCAGGATTAACACCAAGATTCACTGCTAACCCCCCCCCCCCCCCCCTTTGATAAATCTAAAGTAACAATTACTGTATCTTTAAAAGGGTAAACTGCAATTGTTGTGTGAACTCACAATGAGTGTACCTACAAGGGCAAATTGCAATTGTGTATTTTTAACACTGATCATACAGATCCACTAATTTACTGCGGATGTAGTGCGAAAAAAAAGCCATTGTCTTTTGGTCAAAGATAAATGACACTTTGTTAGTCCTCTTTTACAATACTTCAGAATGCTTACTCTAAATCAACAGGGGTTCAATCCCTTAGTGAAATGGTGGAATGCCCAAACAGCCATTCATGCAAATGTTGGCAGTGATTTGAAAAACAAGAGACTTGTAAAATTCATTTAGTCATGCCAAGTATTTGCCACTGTGCCAAGCACTGGACATAGTACACTGAGCAACTGCTCCTTTTTGTAGCCACTCACCCCTGACCTCGCACGGATTGTCTTTTGGTTTGTTTATGACCAAAACATGAAGCAGGTGCCCGTTGTGTTTCCCACGCCATTTGGTTGGTGCCCTCAATTTACCCCAGCCTCTTCTGAAAGGGCTTTGTTTTTGGTTTTTGTCTCTGGTACCAATTTGGCTTTAGAAGATGACTCTTCAAAAATACAGACATTGGAGGAAATATAGAATATGACATCCTATATAAAAGCATAACATACAAATGAACATACATACATCCATTTTTCCCTATTCTTTTGCAGCTGTCTTGATATCATGTGTCACTATGCTGCTTCTTACATGTCTCGACGTACGACATCCACCTGTTCGAAGTAGTTTACATTGGAGAAGCCATCAGGTTGTAGTTTAAAGCAGAATATTCCTCAGCAAGTTCAGTATTTTTACTTTATAGCTCCCAAACAGACAGCAAATATGTTCAGAATTGGATTTTTTTTATGGTGACTAAACGTGGACTTTGATAGAAAACTTGGTGCTGTTTATTTTTTGTCCTCCAGCTGTTCCCCTGTTTTCCTCTTTAATTAGGACTGATCCGTCAGCAACAACTCCTTACTTACTTTCTATAAGGCAGCTTTACTCTGCAACGATCTCCATACCCCCCCTTTGGTTGTATTTAGAGCAGACAGTCATGCACCATACTTGGGCATAGATGGGTGATTTTGTGATGTTGTACCTCATGTTTGGTAAACACTCCTCCCTCATGGTATGGTGTGAAGCCTGCACATGACCATTGTTACAAGTATTTTTGCTTCAATAAACTACTTCATAGTGGCAAACAAACTATTTTATGCTTAAAATGTATTATAAAAAAAAGCAAGCTCTTTGGAATCTGTTTTTATAGAGACTTGCATTTGAGTTTTCAATTAGGAATAACCCCTTAGATTATATACTGGAAATATGGATACAACTTAACAGTTATAAAATAGGATACAATTGTTGATTGATCTTTTCTCTTGTCCTAGGCTGTTAAGGTTGGCTAAATATTACTGTTTTACAAAGAAGGGCCATTCAATCAAGTGGTATAGTGTCTGCAGACTTCTTGTTTGATGTGCCCATTGTAAAGGAATTCCTCAAAATGAAGAACTATTCCAATCTAATTTGATACTTGTTTAAAAAGAATAACAAATAACTAGACTCATGAAACAACACCAACTTTTTGATAGAATAGCACACAGATTTTTAAGTATTATTTGTCATTTGTTTCATTCCATCTTCTCTTACCTTGCTCTGTGAGGTCACATCCTTACACAGGACCAGTAGACATACCAACAAATTGGTGGATCTCCACATCATCTCTCCAGTGAGTCCAGCCGTGAACCTTGAGACGCAATACAAACCGCCGGTCAGTGCATTCAGCCTTTAAGTGCCCGTAAAGTGAAGGGCCCCTAATTCAGCTCCATTTCACGCAGGAGGATCATACAGTGAATGACCGGGTGGATGGAGTAGAGGTTGTCTGTTCTCCGATTGGGAGGAGCTAGTTTGCCTTCAACTTGGGTCTACAGAAAAGTTTTAAACAAAGAGACATGTGCTGTCTCATTAATAAAAGCACACATACTATTTATACTATAATTCATATTTGTGGCAAAATTGAATATTGTAATGTAGTTAATGCAAATAATAGTGAGAAAATCCAAGTCATGATCATCATCATATTTGTCATGATGACCATTATTTTTGTCGTTTGCACACAAAATTAATGAAGGTATGCAAGAAAAATCTGTGTGAAATCATAATATCAAATTGAGGTAAAGCTCTGATTTGAGATGACGTTGCAGTCTAAATGTCATTTGCGCCATCATGTGGAAAGTAATTGATTTGCTTCTTTTGGCCCTTTCGAACAAAACACTGACTTTAAATTCAATTTGCATTTTGCAGCAGTTTATTGCTTGCACGAAATTTCAAATGCATGCAAGGGTAATATGTCAGTGGGGAACAGTGGTACTGAGTCATTAATTTCATGCCTTGCTTTCTGGCACATACACTATTTTCAGCAGTCAGACTAGTATCTTTCAAAAAAATCATATAACTCGCTGGCTGTAAATCCAACAATAGACAAATGAGTTAAAATATTGATTTTGTATGAACAAAGAACACAATTTGGATGAGTAATGGCAAGTTGGAAGTAGCATGGGAATGTTGACATCTGCTGGACAGTTCCAGGAGAAACACAAGACAATTTTGGGAATGTGACTTTATAGTAGCAGTGTATACATATATACATCATAAGGGGAGAGTTTTCCGGTCCAGTACACATTGGTTCATTGATCTTTCCACATCCCAGTTGTTAATAAACACACGCCAGACTGAATTTTAATTTGTGAAATATGTTTTCACTACATATGGATGTATTAAGTTTAATATTTATGGCAACCTAATGTGATGCATATTCTTTTTGAATATAGAAGCAACCTTGAGGACATTAGTTTTCCAATAAGTAACTATATATTTAAGTGTTTATCTTCTCTCCCTGAAACACTACAAATATGTAATCCTTTACATTTGCATATGAAGACTGTCAGTCATGATATTTAATCAAACATCGTATGTATGTATAGGGATCTGTTTTTTGTGTGTAGTGAGGAATGGGTTTAAGGAAAACAATCTTAATCTTAGTCGGAATCGTATAGATGGGTATGCACATTTAGATAGGTCAACGGTGGTAATGGTCATAAAAATCAGTCGGTGAGGCTAAAGTTCCCACGGGCAGCAAACGCACCACACCAGGGGGGTTGTGATTGTGTGTTTGGACTTCCCAGACTGGCTGGCACAAGCAGCAGTAAAGCATGGGACGCAGCATCGAGCGGTGAGGCGACCAGGCTGAGGACAGCTGGCCCTTAACCTGTACGTGTGCACCCACCACGTCGACCCTTCGCTTTTTGGCTCCACCTCGTCATCACCCGTTGACATTTATTCGGGTGTGGCGATCTAAGAAATAAAAAGATCGACGCGGGACTGATTTGGTATCAGTCCCCCGAGGATGGAGATAGAGCCGAGAACGAATGGGTTCGACTACCCGGAGAGAAGCAACCCCAAGCCGGTGAACGGTAGGCTAAAATCACTTTATTTTCCACTACCTGTCACTTAACTCGTGTATTGTAACTTGTGATCAACTTGATGGGCCAATCACGTCACCTATCCACACCTGTAACACAGATCTGTGTCCACTAATGAAAATGAAATAATATTTTTTTGTCCCCCAATATATTGTTTTTTTCATTTATTTGTACGTGCGCATGCTTTTATACTCTGATCTATTTCATTTATATGATTTTTTTTTATTGATTGTTAGTGAAGTGAAGGTGTTTTTTTCCGTGACTTGGCTTTCCTGCTTCTGGTTCTTGTGCGCGTGCGCGTGCGCGTTTTAGGAACAGAGGTCGGAATGTTTTTATTTGGTGGTGGTCAGTCAGGCGCGGTTTGATCGTAAAAGGTGAACTTTTGAACTTGGGGGGGAAAAAACACTGACGCCATTAGTCCCCAAATCCGGTGTTGCACGCGCCCCACTTAAATGGGAAAATGACTTCAATGAAGCTGATGAGAAGTAGAAGATGACAAATGTATATTAGCATCCCTTTGGATGTCGATCGTACCCTCTGCTGTGTTCTTGTGGCGAGGAGTTGGGCCCCGGGCCCACATTAATGGGCCTACTAACTAAATCACTCACTCACTCACCAACTAACTGACTAACTAACTGTGCCTTACAGCAATGTCTGCCAGGCGCCAGTTGCATATTGTACCACCCTGGGGTGATTGAAGATTTATTGACATTTTCCAGATTAAAATTCCTGCAACCCACATGATGTGCACGCTAATTGTGAGGTTTCTTTGATGTTGTGCCTTTTCATTCAATTGAAATAGATGACATGAATTATACAATACCTCCAATAAATATGATCAAAGGGTTTGAATTGTGTATTGGAACATTGAAAACGAAATGATTTGAATTATTTATGTCGTATAATCTTTAGATGAGGCAAAGTATTTTTTGTGTTTTTGCAAAAAAGATGGCGTTTGTCTAATAATTGCCAATTACTCTTAAATTGGTTCACAATTGTTGATCATTTGATAATACTTTTGTCACTTAACCAAGATCATTTTTTAAAATTTAACTGATCAATTTAAAAAAAATATTTCTCTCAGATGTAGAACACTTGATCAATTTCTAAATTGGTGTCTAATAATAATTTTTCCTTTACTGCTTCATAGGGTAAAGTCCAGCTGGTTAACCCGTCACTCAGTAGATGGAGAAGTGCACAAGTGTTGACTGTTTAAGCCTTTCTATTACCTCACATTGTATTTTGAACAAAGCAGCTTAACCCCCCTTCATCCACCTTCTGTTGCAGCTTGTCCACAAAACCACATTTGAGGAACAAATTTAATTTTCATTGATGTTTGAACCGAGAAGAAATTACAATCTACCATCCTGCTCAATCAAATGTTCCGGTTATAATGTCATTAAAGTCACTATAAGTAGAGGACAAAGCGAAAAGACAGGTTGCTTTGGAGAGACTTGCATATGTTTGGCCCTGGGGGGCCACAGGACGGCATGCTTTTGCAGATAGGTTGAAAGAAAGTGCTTTGTCAGCTCTTGCTTTGGCTGGGGTGGAAAGAAGTTGGCTGCGGGGATCTGTCCTGTCCCTTGGGGCATGGTGAAGGGGACGGCTGGCAATGGGTGGGGCGGTGACAGGATGCGACCCCCCTTCTCCTGCCGCCAAGATGCTTGAATGATGAGTTGGGAGGAGTACAGTAGGGTAGGGGTTCACGTTAGAACTCGGCGTAGGCGTCGGTAAAGAGCCCAGGCATGCAAAAATAATTAATTATTGAGAAGTTTGCTGTTTTTTTAAAATAGCCTTTTATTAATCACATCAATAGTTGCGAAATTGTTGCAATTAATCCCAACAGTCTGAAATTAACTGCATAAATCGTATTGATGAGTTGATTTTATATTGCTCTATCATGTTACAATTTCTGCTAGTGTGAAATGTAAGCCAAAAATATTATCACTGCAAATTGAAAAATCAAGTGGATTGAGTTTCATTACATAATTTGAATTCCCATACTTTTCAGATCATTCTTTGACCAGGTTATTTAGCATTTCAAACAGCGCCAAGTGATTCATCTCACAGCACACTCCGTAACAGATGGTTAAACCTATTTAAATACTCAGTTTTCATTAATGTGGTTAAATGGTTCTTTGTTGTGTTTATATACCTGTATATCAGGTTGTATTCATTTATTTTTAAGCAGATTTATTTATTATATGCCTCAGAATAAAATTTAATAAAGCATCCAAAAACAAAATCTGCTTATTTTAACGTTGGGTTCTCATGAACTATGTTTAATTGGCTAGATGTAGTATCATGTGCTCACCAAACCAAATTGATTGTGGCATTGATAATGCTGATATAAATCCATCATTAGTGCAGGGGACACTAAATGATGATGAAGGTCCCTATGTCCAAGAGGTGTTAAGGTGGAACATCCTTCATGCGGCTGTTTCCAGGCAACACACAATTGTATAGTTGCCATAGAAGTGTCCCATCAACACGACACTACACCATTTATTCCCCTTTCCATTTTTCCCTACAACAGAGACACAAATTCCCCAAACAATATTTAATGAAAATAAAATAAAACAGCCGGGTCAAAGTCAATTGAAAATGATCTCTTAAATTTTATTGATTGCCAATTATTTGCAGGGGAGACACACTTAAGAATGCTGGAAATGGCTTGGATTATATTACCTAGGCTAGATCACGTGTATTGCAGTCGGTCATCCACAGCCATCTTGCTTCATGTTTGTGTGGTTTGTTGTTGTGTGAGCGGTGATGGTCACGCGGGGGAGGTGGCAGCGAGCACTATGGGAACGGTGACCAGGGTCAGTGGGATGTTGCTCTTGAAGCATTAATGGCCTGCTCTGCTGACCTCCGAGTAACCCAGGAAAGTATTTACAGCCTCCACTTGATCCATGAGCTACAGGCTGCGTGGCAGTGAAGCTGCTTGCAGAGCTCTCCAATGGCTGAGTCCTGGCACGACCCAAATTGCCGCCGTGCGCATCGATTATACTTTGATGCATAGATGAGGTTGTCGAGGGAAATTGGCATAGTCATGCTAGTGAGGTGCCAGCTATGCTTTTATCAAGTTTGTGTGATATTCAACACACCGTAAAGATCTACAATTTGAGTTTGAATTTAGGAGGAAGGCGAATTCACAGGCAGCTGCAAAAGACTGAACTTGGTGTGCCGAGTAGAAATGGCTTCCTTCGGAAATTTCTGGAGTTGCCACTTGGTTGTAAAGAACAGTTGAAAATGTTCCTTAAGTAAATTCGACTTGTTGCGCTCTGATGTTGCATCCACATTCTGGAGATAAGAAACATATTTCTAGTGAATATTCTGTACTGGGCTAACTTTTCCCGTGATGAAGATGCTCCATGTACTGCAGCATCACATCCCCTCTGTGGTAACTCATTCACAGACACAGTCGAGGCTCCTCAATCATTTCACATCCAACAGAAAAGATACACAAAACAGCATACAGTGATTCTTTGCAGGAATCTGCTAAAACCTTTTAGTTCAAATTACTAACTCGCACAAACACACTTTTGGGAGCTAAATGGGGAGGACTTTTGGGTTTTGACAAGACTCCAAGGTATTTATGTCTATTTGGTGTGGCGTTCACGTTGCATGACTTTATGGCAGTAAAATTACTCTGTAAAAACAACAATATCCAATTGAAAATGTCTATTAGCTGTTGACAAAACGAAGCTGTTTCAACAATAGATTTAATATAAAAAGTGTATGCGTGGCTTTTAACCTTTTATTACCCTCCACCGCACATACATAGCACCCCCTGCAAAACACACATACAATGGTCAAAGAGAGTTAAGAGGTCAAGAATTGGTGCTTCTCTTGACAGGAAATCCTATTTTACTACAGTTGCATGAAAGAATATATTGTACTGATATTGATCGACTTTTTTCCAAATTTAATAGATATGTCCCCTCGTGTTTATAAGGCAATGATGATTATCAGATGGCTGCCCGTGGCTTGAGTTTGCACAGTGCAGTATGCTGGCTGACTCTGTGAGGTAGTAAAACTCTGACCCCTGGCATGATGAAAGGGAAGTTGCTCCTTTGAGCGTGTCAAGCCACGGTGAAGAAGCCCCCACCCCGATGACCACAACGTGACCCTCGCTCGGGACGCCCGCCGGGATTAGCGCAGATAAAGACATACATTCATTAGCTTAACATAACATACACCGATGACTGCAGAATGCTCAAGTCTGAGGGGCTATAAAACTGGCCTTCATCCTATTGTTTGATCTTGAAGAATTGTATTTGCTCTGTGGCCATCATTGAATAAAGCCACCCTAAACTGTAAGCGGGGTGGGGGCAAACCCTGTCACAAATTCCTCATCAATGATTTACGCAATTGCAATTTGCACCGCAAATCGCACCACAAAGTACTTGATATCAATCCCATGAATCCTAAATGTTTCCCAAATTTGAATTCCTATTTTATGTGAAGCATACATTTACTCAACATCTCCTCAAAGAAAAAAATGATTACTATTAGTTTTTAATAATGGCTTAGTTGGTAATGTTTTATTCTTTTCGTCTTTTTTCAGCAGTATTCTCTTGTTATTTGTTCTTTCATGGAGAAGTTTGGTGTACTAGATTCCAGCACAAGTTAATTACAGGTGTGCAGTCAATTGTGATTTGTTTAGAATCAGAAACTAATGCTCACTTGGTTGTAATATATTGTACAATTAACATGTGTACTTGCACAAATTAACACGTATTTTTCAAGTGGCAATGCCAATTTTGCACAATTTTTTAGTACAGCAAATCTCAACCTGGCATGAAATTAATATTTTGTATTGGGAGTTTAAAGACAAAATTGAAAGAAAGTAAATCCATCATCACCTTCAGGTGTTTTTAGCGACGGAGATGCTGTGAACTTGAGTGGCGCTGGGATGCAACACCACAGGCTCTGTGCGCTTTGTCAGCCAGAAGCAGCGGGGAGGACAGCGTAGACATTGTGCTGAATTGTGTTTCACACTTAGGTCAAGGGTCAGGTGTAGAGGTCAAAAGGATCACCACCGAGCAGGCTGTGAAACCAACCCTCAAGTTCCTTCACAATCTGTCATATGAAATTCATTGAGTATTGTTGCGTGTCCCTTTGCCCATTTTCAACGAACCAATATTGTCTTTGAATTGAAGCCACAACCACAAATAGTCAATAGTTGATATCGTTAATCGGTTCACCCTTAGGTTTACGTATTGCTGTAAGAACGGATACACTTTCATTTTTTCATACTGCCTCTGAACCTGTTTACTCACGAGGGTCGTGGGGGTACTGGAGCCTAAATCCCAGCTGACTGGGCAGGGTATAACCTAACCTGATTGCCAGCCAATTGTTGGATAGGATGTACTTGTTATGCTATAGATATTTATGTATGATTTGATGGTGAAATGGTGGCTGGTTGAGTTTTGTTTAATTAAGTTCAGATCTACCTGTTTTTAAGGGGTTTATTTTTCAAAAGCTATAGAAATCATTTGATTAACTGAATATATTTCAAACCACAACCAGGTCACAGGCTAATTGTGGTGTAGGTTTTGCTTGTAACTGTGGAAAAATACTGGATTCTGATCAGATTGGACAACTAATGTGCAACAATTTTCTTAGTGCCATCATGTCATCAACATAATTATCATCAAAACATACATGGGCAGTCTGCTTACGTGTTTCTCGGCTCTAATAATGTCGCGAATATTGTGTACGAAAGGTTGATGATTTTAATTTCTATTGACAGAAAAGTGTGATGATGCAACCTGGGGGAACATGATTTTATTTGATTGCACTAAAATGAGGTTTAATTGCAGCTCAGCTGGAGTAGATTGTAATGGCGCCCTCAATTTCAGAATGTCTCCTGGGAATATTAGCTTTCTGTGTAGGTTGTTTTATGCATTGATCATGTAATCATTCACATGGATGAAAAGAAAGCTGACGAGAGACTGATACAATGAGACAAAAGGAAAGTCTCACAGTTAGAAAATGAGACAAGGTGGACAAAGCAATTGGCTTCACTGTTACTATGGTGGGAAATGATGAAAGATTAGGGCATTACCTCAAAATTTTATCTGAAAATGGCATGAAAATCTATGTGTCACTTACTTAACCTACATTAGATAAGTTTAGTTTTAAAAAAAATGAAAAATGCACTGAATATTGCCAAAAACATGATATATTTCACTGATATATTCATTTAACATAATCTTAATAGTGAATTTGACTCGTGATTTTACACCTAAAATGTGTTACCTTGATCTAGAGAGGCACTACGGCAGGCAGGTGGCAGTAAAAGTGTGTAGACACATCTCACTTGGTTATGACCCCATCTGCTCGTTCAAAGCTTTTTGTTGTAAACTGAAACTCTTTAATGCCATGCTTCGGTGTCTTAGCTGCGGCGTGGTGAAGTGATGCCTCAGGGTTGAAAAGCTCATCTAAGCTTTGACCTCGCATTAGGACCAGGACCCATTCTGCCACAGTGGAGTGTTAAAACAATGGTCTATTTGTGTTTACTAGTTTCCTCCCATTCATCTTACAGTCAGGAGGTTAGATTGATGGATTGATTGATTTTGCCGAGTGCTGCATTCACTGAAACCTCAGCATTGAGTTTTGTGCAACCTCACAAACCATTTCCTCTATCAGCAAACCATGAAGGCAAGTCAAATGTCTAAACTCCAGACAATCGTTATTGTAAAAATCTTCTCTGAAGTCGTCTTACTCGGTGTTTAGCTAATTTTTGTAATTACAAAATGAATCAAATATAAAAAGGCTATATATTATTCAAACAAATACTAAGATGGTCAGCCTCACTTGAATGCAATTTGGGACATAAAGAGTCACACGCTGACTCCAAATATTAATTGTATTTTTTTTGGTATTACTATCCACTTAAAATATGCTTGAATCTGCATTCATATACAACTAATTTTAGAAGAAACAAATCAGCAATTTAGTAAATATTGGTGACTTCCATTAACTTCTCTCCATTTTATTTCATGTTTGCCATTTGTTGAAAGGGCCTTTTACATATTTATGTAATCAGAAGCAAAAGTTATTGGTTTGAGTAGAACAGAACTGACCCACATTGTGCCAAGCTCCTCAGATATCAAGCTGACGTTACTCAAGGGTGGTCATGCATAACCTCTGCCATCTGGGAGTGAGAATCAGGGACAGTGATGGACTGTTAGATGCGGTGCACATGTCGGAAGGAGATTCCAGACCCCGCTAATGCTTTGCTGGCCGGCTGAGGATTTCAAAGAGCCGTGTACTTAGTGTACATTTAATATCAGTTGCATTTAAATCATGCTTGACACTTTTTTTTCTTCTGCCCTCTTGGACACACTGCTTTCCATCTGGTGTTTTTCACTGAGTGAAATTGAAAGGTTTGTATTGATTCAGACTTTTTATATAGAGGATTTAGTTATAGACGCATTTTTTCTGCTTAACACAGGATAAAAGTCTTTCTTATCTCTCCAACTCTTAAAAATGACAAAAATGTCAACATGAGTTGCTTTAAAGTCATGCAAATAACCTTCTTATCATCGTTCAAGAACTGTCTGGGGGAAAAAAAGGACTGATACAGTACTGACCCACTGCAGTAAATTGCAGAGTAGACTTTCTGTTCCACATCCAAAGAGGGAGATGTAAGGGACGCAAGTCTGTAGTAAGTTATTTTGATGGGAGCTGATAGAGCTGGAGGTTGTCGAGGTTTTAAAGGTGAAAGGTTAAAGATGCAGCGTTCCTTTGTCAGCACACAATGGGGCACAGCAGACCAGGCTCCGGCTATATTGGCAGCTTCTTAAAGCTTTCTTAGCCTCTGGCTAGAATGGTCAATAAGATGTCACGAGGATTAGCAACAGAAGACCACACACTGGTCATTTTCAATGCACAAAGCTACTTAACGGTACAGTGCAAACCAAAAACAAGAAAAAAGATGAAACCTGATCATCTACATTTCCGCAAAAATAAACCAATTCCCTGATTTATGCCCTTCAACAACAGACATATTTCTATGTTAATGTTACTCTAACTCTGTTAAGGGTTTGCATCCTATTTCAGCTGACTCCGCTGCAATAGGTGGGGACAACTTAGATTGGTCGTTAGCCAACCGGACAATGTTTTTAGACTGGTCGCCGTTTAAACCGAGGGACAATTTAGACTACAGTCTTAATTGAACTGAACTTGCATTTTCTTCTGTGTTGTGTAAGGAAATCAAAATCCCCTGATTAAGTGTTGAGCATCATTTGTTTATTCCATTTATCTTATTTATTTCTACATGTCACCTGTTAGATTCAGAAGCATTATCGCAGAAGGTGGTCTCACGCATGCGTGTCCTCTGGCTGTTTGTGTGTCATATGTCAATATAAGTGTGTCCATTCAATGCGGGCAACTCAGGCACGTGTTTGTCAGAACATAGCTTGTGTTGGGTGGATGCTCTAGGGAAAACATATGCTCCTGTTGACTGTGGGCCAAGAGGTTGGGGGAGGTGCTGGTGGCGGTGGGGGGCAGGTGGCGTGTGTTGGGTCAAGGGTCTGCAGCTGTTGATAGTATGGTACACTGACATAGATAGGGGCATCTGGTGCTTTGAGAGCTCACATCAAGGAGCTTTCTTGTTGCGAGTGATGGTGTTAGAGGGCATTGTGAAAGAGAAGTCACTGCAAAAGTCCCTGGATGATGGACACATTTGATTGGCAAATAAGGGAAAAGTGGATATGCTGACAGCAAAGAAAAACACTCACTTATGTGGGGGGTGGACTGTACATCTGTCTACTTCATGTATTGCTAGATGTTATTTTCTATGTTTGATTGCTCCTTTTGTAAAGTGATGTGATTAATTTTGTAATACTTTAAATTCCAATGGGATGTTTTTTTATTGGTTGTGGGACTGATGGATGTGTCTATAACGGGTGTGCCCACACTTTTTGAGACATGCATTAAACTCGCTCCAAATGAAGCCTTTGCCATATAAAAGTCTGCTTTAAAAAAAGATTAACTGCTGTCAGATCAATTTAATTCCCATTTGCCATTTTCAATTTATTCCTTATGGGTTCTTTGTGACATAGTGATGAAAAGTCTGAAAATGTCCTAATATTACATCTACAACTATCATTGTGAATCGATAAATTTTACTCAATTCGGCCTCCACTCTCATATATGAGTAGATGTTACTTGCTGACTAGATGCTAGGATGCCGTTAGTGTTTCCTGAGCTAAAGTGTGACTATTCCTCAGTATTCAGTAACTGTGCCCATTGTAAATTTATTTTGGTTTAACTTATTTCGTCTTTTTTTTAGGCTTTTTTGGGGACCACTCTCTGGAACCAGAAAACAGTGACAGTGTGGGTAAGTCATTCATCTTCCAACCTACTTAACCCATCTATCATCAATCAATTAATAAGACTAGTAAAACGGCATTTAGGCAATTAGTTTTCAAATACTTTTCAAGATAAGGGATTAAAAAATGCAAAGACGGGACAATTATTGCGTGGGTCCCAATGCAGAGAGAGAGGTAAGTGTGCTTACATTATCAAGGAATTTCAGCCTGTGGCTCACATACATACACAGGTACATATTTTACTGACAGGTGATGGTTGTTAGCTAGAAGGTCTATTTTTCCCCCCCAATTTTCTTATTCATTCAAACTCGACTGACTTGTTAACATTCTTTGTCTTGTGTCAAATCCAGGCAACATTTCACTTTTTAACCTGTCTTTATTGAGGGAGAATCTAAACATATGCAGAGTTCAGGGCAGCAATGTTTAATCAATTCATTCTTTGGGGTATTTTCTGACGACTCCTCACTTCGAGATCATCAATTCTCATTTTAATGTCGCAGTAACACTTCCTTGTGAAATCCACAAGAGGGAAGTATAACCTAAAAATTTCCTTGTACAGGTAAATCTCAATTTTTTATCTCGATAGAACCGAAGACGATACCAAAGAAAGGATAAATAAATATATTAAAAAAAACAATAATGTACGAATGATGCGACACAAAGAATGACAATTCTGACATTCTGTGGATATTTAATGTGTGTTTGGGGAAAATAATGTTACTCATGTAACTTATTTCTACTACGTTTTTCATGAAATCAACACAAGTCCAATACAACCGTGTCGGATGCAAAGATTCCAGTGATGTGCCCATGTCAGAAAGATACTTCGAACAAAGAGGCAGGGGTGAGGTGATGGTCCAATGTTAAGGTCCAGGTTCAGGCGAAGTTCACCCAGGACACCCATTGCTGCCATTGCAGCGCCAGGTGGCACGTAGGAAGGGTCAGAGGTTGAACACAGTTCAGAAAACGCTGACCTCGACGTGACTCGCCGTCCCGATTGTCCGTGTCTCTGCTCCGGCCTTTCTCATCACTCCCTCTATAAATGTGTGAGAGGGGAATCGAAGGGGTAGGCCGTAGGGGGGTGAAAAAGTGGAAGGAAGTAAGAGAAGAACTATTCAACCTGCACACCAAGCGAATAGCCCGCATTGTTGTGTACAGCAGGAGGAGTCGTGGATTTATGAGGCCAAACCCGATAGGGTTGTAAACTTGACGAGTTAGGCTTCTGGCTGTGGCGACTGGCTGGCCTGCTATTGGCCCTATTCTACCCTTGTGATGCCTCAGTGCATGCATCGGCTAAAGGGTGATGCTGAGGTCAAGGGGGGCTGAGGTAGTAGGCCTTGTAAATGTTCTAACAGGGGTGGGAATTCAGAGACCCCCATTCACTGACCAGAAACCTAGGTCAGGGGCCAAATAGTTGGGTTAGCAACAGCTGTTTTCAGCACTATCTTGGAGATTAAATTCCAATCATCTAAAACATTCACCAGTTTAAAGTTAGATTTATTCGGATGATGATGAAGTCTGATGGCGAATTATTCAAAGTTTTATTTGGGTGCTCTGCTTCAATTTTTTTTTTTTTCATGAGGGAGAAGATGTCGGAAAATAAAGTCTATAGGGACCCCTAACCTCACCAACTCAAATGGAATTCATTCATCAATTAAGATGGTTAAATCCATACTTGACATGTCTGATTATTTTTAATGTACATACAGTATCTAATATTATCGGTGACTACTTGTGTTCTATGTTTAATCATCATCAGGTGCTTATTCCAACTCCATTAGACACTTTCCCACCCCTCTTTTTTTACATTAATTTTATAGATGTGTTATTTTATTTTTTTGCACTTCATACAGTTAGTGTGATTCTTAGGTAAAATGTATCACCTTTTGCTTCATAAAGTACCAAAAAAATGTCACTTCTTTATGGAAATTAGTTGGTTAGTCATACTGATCATTGAACTAAATGTAATTCATTTTAAAATGTAATTATTGTTACCAATGGGATTGGACCACTCTTATATCATGATTAGTCTGCAAATTCCAAGCAATATGTAGACTCCAGTTGCACAACACGTCTGAGGCCGACAGAGGGTGTTGATACATTGTCAATTTGCATGTTATATATGCACCCACGTGCCCCCTGGACCCAATGAACTCTGCACGCATATGGAAGCACTTGGCTGAAAGTCAGAACACGTTTTTTTTCTTCTTCTTTGTCTGCACATAACCGGCTCTTTATATGTGAGTTCAAAAGTCCTTCAAGATTTCAAATTTTGTTTTTTTGGGGAGTGAAACATTACAGTATTCAAAACACTTAAGGGAAAAAACACATTTCTTTCACATTGAGTTTGCATCTAATAGGATTAAATTTTGTTCAGTAATTTAAGTGCTTCAGGAGCTTTTTAAAATTTAAATGTATGAGACTGGTAATTCATTTTTGCCTCTCCCTTTTTCGCCATTGCAATATGGGACCATAAAATAATATTCTTGAAATATTGTTGTTAGTTTGGATGCTTTCTTCATCATATTAAATGTAAATTCTGTACAGTTTACACTTAAGATTTATACTGAATAAAATAATGTAAATAGAATATCATTTAGTTAGAAGTCCGATTTCTGTCTGCTTTCCCTTAAATGTAAGCAAAAGAAAAAAGAAAAATGGTGACTTTTGACATAAGATACTATAAGTGATTCTAGGTTGTCATTAACGTCCACTTTGTTTCTATTACTGAATTAATCATGGAAAAATATACACTACTTTGGCTCTGACACCACTGAGGGGGGATGTTTATCTAGCCTTTATGGGGCAATTAGGCAAAGATTATTTGCAGATGTCTCCATCTTCTATACAGTTACTACATGCAAATATTGACTTTACCCTCTGGACAGGTTCTTATAACATTTATTTTTATTACAGAACACAGTAAGTTTTATCTATGCGCAAAAATGGTATAAAATTCTGTTATGCCTCAGCAGCAGATCTTTAGTAGCCATGAAATTGTGATGTTCAGATATTAAATCTAGTGGAATGTTTGTAAATACAATAAAACATTTAGTCTCTTTTGTGCATTAGAGCAAAACTTGAATGCATGCACATCTATTGCAGGTCAACATGTTTTGTTGGACGTTGTATTTTTTGCTATTAAATTAGAGTATTTTTTTACTGTAACTTAACTGAGCATGTGGAAAGCAATTTAAATATTTTGTAGCTCTTGCTGTAAAGGCTATTTTGACACAAGTATATATTTCTTTAGATGGTTAGATGTTAACAGTATATCAATAAAGAAAAATTCATATATATACATATTTTCTTCATACAATCATTCATTCATTTTCACACTTCCACTGGGTGGGAATAAAGCCCCAAAGTCTGTTGAATGCACTATTTCATCAGTGACTTCTTTTAAAACTTCATTCTTTCAAATGAATGCTCAATAAGGCTTGTGGTTTTTATCATCTTTATTTTATTTTGAGACATTTAAAACGACATGTTCTAGGAATAATCTTTCTTCTGCAATACATGCTACACTTTTGTTTCATTTCAAATGACGATACAGAAATTCATTACAATAATCATGTGATGTTCAATTCCCCTAAACATAAAATAAATCTTTACAAAGCAGGAAAAACCTAATAGGCGGAACTACCAAAGTACTAATATTAATAATATCAGTGATATTTCAAAAGAGGCAGTGCAGTAGTGTCATTCTTACCTAATATTAGAATGCTTGTAGGATAAGTTCCTCAGTGGGCATCAGGCATCATTGAGGTAGTATTTTTACCGCAATTTGCATTCATTGATCAGTGAGTTATTCTCATGTAAACCCACCGACAGCAATGAATGTTTATTGCAGCATTTACAAGTGTTGCCAAAATGTCTACTTTCTCCAAATAAATTCTAAAACAGGCTTGCACAATGTATCAAGGAGAAGTCAAAGTCTCCTAAATGTGTCTTTTAAGAAGATAAAGGAGCACGCGCTGTGATGTCTCTCAGGGTACATTCAACGGTCGATGGTTTTGTCTGAGTTCAAACTCACCGACAGCGTTGAATGTTCACTGTGGACACCGATAAAGATCTTGCGGTTCACCGTTGCCATTTGATAAATGGCAGATGTTTGACTGGCCTTTTTTTCTGTAAATGCAACAGTCACAATCTTTGAGTGAAATCAAATAGTGCTACTGGGTTTATTTCCATTTGGTCCCTCAGATCTTGTTGAAACTCAACTTTGTCTCAGACAAGTGGAAAATCACACACTGGCTTGTTGGTTCCCACCCAGACGTTGTCATTTAACATGTCTGCAGATCCAGATTTAAAGGATGCAGCGTTTTTGAAATTGCCACGCTCAAAAGACTTTCTATGATTTCGGCTCACGTCACGTTTCATCAATCGCTTAAAAATTGAAGGCTTCAAAACTGAAGTGCTTTTTATCTTTGTGCGTGTGTGTTTCTTTTGGCCCGGGTGGGTAGGCCATATGCCAGAGTGTGTTACCGCCTATACTGGTGTTGAGGGTTTAAATGACGTCGATGGCAAACCAGAAGGAATGAGAAAGATGATGATGATGCAGTGGCTCGGTTTTTCCTTAAAATAGTTCTTCAGATATGGTGGTAAACCCGCTCCTCCTTTTATCTTCTTCGCCACCTTCAAATCTGTGAGCAGTACTTTCTTCTCTCCTCCGGCCTGCAGCAAAAGGGGGAGAACAAAAGAAGGGGGAAACATCAGAAATAGCGTGAATAAAAGGGCAGAACATGTTGTCAGTCTGGCTTGTGGAAGCAGTTGAATTAATGCTTCTAAGTGTGATCAGAGAATGTGGCTGTGCCCCACAGCTTAGTACATTGCAGTGTTGTGCGAGTTAAAGATTACTGTTCCTTTTACCCTACGCTGAACCTCCAGTTTCTGCTCTGGGAGTGTGCCTTCCTGTGTTCGCCTCTTTGAGGTTGGAAAATCATGCAGCCATGTTTTATTAATGCTCTCTATGGCTATCTGTACCTCCTCAACAATAGACTGTCCTCCTCTTCCTCCTCCTCCCTGTCTCGCCTGGTTCCTTTAATACAGATGAAAAAAATGTAGAACACTACTTTGTTTGTTCTCAGTCCTCTATTTTTTGGGATATATTTAGGATATTTGTGTAGTCTGAGTGTTTTGTAATCACGAGTGAAAGCGGGCAGTTTAAGGCAAGTGTTTGCTGGGATATTGTTTGCGATCTGTTTGATTGAGATCATGAAAAACTTCATTTGTCCAACATAGTGTGGATTTTTGATTTGTTAATTCAAATATATAAGACTAGTAATACAATTGTTTACATTTGTAGAAGCATCCACTGATTTCTCCTCTAAAAGAGCTACTCTAGGTCTTCTCCAATTAAAAGCAGTGTTTTATTTGCCCAAGACTAAAAATCTAGGTGAGAACTGAGAAGTAGAACACTGGGAACTGTGCCCAGATTTTTTTTTTTTACTTCAGCTTTATTGTAAAACCCAATCTCATGCCCCTGAACCATTTTGCCGTTTTAGTTCCTCGTTGCTCCAGCTGGACCACTACTTTCCTCAAGAATGTGTTTCCTAGCTCCGTGTGTTTCCATTCACAGACGAGTAGGTTTCCCTTCTTGGCACTTGGACTCATTGGCCGTGTGCCACCGATACACGAGACTCCCCCCACCCCATTCTCAAATAACTCATCCTCCCATATTACTTCCTCTATTTCCATTCTGACTGGTCTTTCAGGTTAATTTTCTTCCGTGTTATCATTAGGTACGATAATACGATAATAATACCCGTTGCTGGCTTAGACAGCATAGTGAATGACACTGGTGCCATCCTCAAACTTTAAATAACCGGAAAACTTTATAATTATAGCATTTAAAAATAGCTGGGCAAGCACAAGAGCCTATCCGGGCTCGAGTAAAGAGTGCAACAATGTGACTGAACTCGTGTGACCCCTACATCGTCAGCACATTCCGCTGCTTGGACAATGAGAAGCACAGAGTGTACTCTGTCGCGTTGCCGCCCGGTCTATGGCCAGACCTCCATGCCGTCATATTCAAAGGCAGTGCAAATTGAAGCCAATGTTAGTCAAGTCATTACTTCATCAGATATGCCTTATGTGCCAACAAGAAAGCATTGTTACTCAGTGACCGTGGCGATGAGATAGACCTAATATATCGTACTGTACAGATAGATCTGTCGACCGTACCGAATTCTTCATTACGTAATTGACTGGAATTTTTTTGTGCACCATGGCCTTTGCAGTTGGACTACAAAAGCTTGTGACCTGTGAATACATTCATAATCTATCATATAGGCTATAACTGTCAAAAGTTAACCTCATGAAAAGCAAAAAGCTAAGGATCATTAAAAAAAACATGATTAGAATAGAAGCAGATTGGCCCTACGTCTGATCACTAATTTTACCGGACTGCCTGCAGCAACTGTGCTTGCATGGTTGAAGCAGTTTTCCACATTTCTACGAAACTTCTCATTATGGAAGTACACAGAAAGATAAAATCTTAATCATAAAACTGTAAGTGTGGCCAACTCAACCAATTTCAACAATTATTCCTTAATTACTGTCACAGTCCCAACAGCCTTAAAGTCAGATTGGACATTTTGTCAGTCTTTTAGTAATTGTATGAGCAGCGCTCGTCTTATATTCTGTCGCACTGTCGGGACTAAATTACTTGAAGAAATAGACAGGAATCAGTGATAATTTTACAATTGGCACACTGCGAGTCCCAGGGATTCGCGTGTCTGAAAACTGTGCGTCCCAGGAAACTTGTCACGAGTCCCAACATACTACGGATGCAAATAAAACATAAGCAACGATATATAAACATTCAGATTTAATTTATTTATTATATGGTTTAGGGTTAGGGTTTATTTATCATTGTACTAGTCTTTCAGCTCATAGATCCTCCTCTCTTTGCAGCCAAAAGTCTTTTGAAATGTGCGTATTTTTCCTTGCTTCCCCCGTTTTGCTTCATGATCATCGATCGAATCTTCTGCAGTTCTTTTCTTACTAGTTGTATTTTTTAACTGCGAAATAACTATCCAGACTGTTTTGCTTTTTCTGAAACATTTTTTATCTTTCTTACACTATTACGAAACTCTTGCTATCGCTTTCTCTCCTTCGTCTGCTAGTGTCTGCTAGTCTCGTTCACGCGAGAATTATTTCGCAAAGATTATGTGGAATAAATTGGTTTGCTATCGGATATGTGTTTTGGTTTTTTTTTTTGATAAAAATTTCTTTGCGTCCGAAAAAAGCACATTACTTGAAATTGTGCGTCTGGAAGAAAAGCTGTGCGTATCAGACGCAGGACGCAGAGGTAACGAGAACACTGAGGAATTTACTCCATGTAAAAAACAGGCTTGAAATCATTTTGAATATTACAGTATTTGATTTTTTTTGAATTGGCATTGTACCCAGAAGCTCTCCAGATTTTTAAAAGACGTTGGCCGTAATGAAACTGCGTTTTTGGGGGGGGGGTGATGCATGTTGCTCTATTTAATCTTCGTAATGAAGAAAACAAGATTCAAAAATTCCCTTTTACTATTTTCCATTAAATTTCTAAAACTTAAAAAAAAAATAATGAAAAAAAACCCACTCCATTCTTCCCCATTAAATAAGAACATGAACAAACTCCAGTAACTATCTTTCCAAGATGTCTATCCACTTCTCTTCTTTGTGGGTGGTCAATTCTGATTTATTCGAGTCAATAACTGAAGATAAGGGCTCACTTAGGGACTAGTATCAGAGGCTAGCCCTGCTCCGGCTTAGGGACTCCTTCGGGCTGACTGCCAAGCCTTTGCGGAATCACTCGGTATCCACGTGCCACGGATCACTCTGCCAAGGTTGCAGGCATTCACACGCAACCTTGACGATAACCATCCCACCTCTTTTCTCCACAGCTACCTTGCTGTTCAGCATTAACCCGTGACTCTCAATGGTCACACTTTACTCCACCACAACATCTGCAGTGTTCCTGACTTAACTTTCCCTGCTTGTCTTTTCCATAGATCGTATTTTTAGCCGTCAGTATTTCTTGCCTTTTTCCTCTGCCTGCGTGTTCACTGTTTTTAGTCAAAATCTTTCGTGTAGCTTTTCTCTGCACCTTTTTGAACTCGGTACTGAAGCACTTGATTGTGTCAATCTGGCTCTCGTTGACTTATCCACTTGTGCAGCATGCCTGAGAGAAACTCATTGCATGTCTCACTCCCGGTTCCTCTACAAAGCTTTGTTGGTTCATTTTATGAATGCTGAAACCGATGAAAATATATCACATTTTTTTTCTTCCAAAAGTACTTTAGAAGATTTCTATAACCGTGTTATTAAAGAGTTTTTGGGTCAATGTCGTTGTAATTTAACCATGTTTTTTTTCTCTCTAGAGCCTGCAAACATTTTTCTTTGTAGTCTTTACTAGACTTGACGTGCAAAGACTCTTTTATTATGTTTTCTGTCCACACACTGTCTGTTGTATGTTAAAGCTTTGATGGAGCCTGTGGCTAAACCTCTTTCTCGGCAAAGTCACTAAGCGAAAATAGCCTTTATACGAAGGGAGTGGTTCAAGATAACATATTTTGTTCCAGAAATTTTTACATTTTTGTTGGGGCATCTTCCGCAATCTATTGGATAACGAGCACCATGCACTGATTAAACTACAGATGTTTTACTTACTTACCATTTTGGGTAGCAGCCCGAAAACCCTCCCCTATTTTGACACACTACTCTATGTATGATTCCCATTCCTTTTATGCTTGAAGCGAATACATACGCCGTGTAAATACGTTTCAGCATTAAACCAGCAGGGACACTCTGCCCTTTATCCTCTGCAGCGTGTTTTTGTGTTCTGGCGACCTTATCGACGCGGCTAAAACCAAGTTAAGATTGTCTTCTTGTCGCTCGATGTTACAACACACACACACGGCCTTAGATGTTATTTCAAAGTGATGGCTAAAAAGAAAAAGTAAACGAATATTGCGGTGTAAAAAGTCAGCTCGGTTGAGTTCAAACGTTGATCCTTCGCATAGAACTTTAGTGACTGTAGAGGCCGGTGCTTTTCTGAGCTGCTCAGAGACTTAACCCTCCTCCTTGGCACCTTCCTCTTCTCTTGCAGAGGGAAATCTCTGCTGAATTCGTGTCTTCTTTCAGATTTCTAAGAGGCGTTAAACCTTTCTGGATTAAAGGAGGTAATCTGACAGGCAGAAGATTGTATTAGCCAGAGTGTTGGCAGAGCTTTTAATTTCTCCTCTCTTTTCATTTCCCGGCTCACAGCCCGTCTCTCCTGCTGACCCGCTCGATGGTATTATTGTGTCTTTCTTTTGAATTACAGAAAAAACATCCACATCCTCACCACCATTCACTGCTCTCTCGCTCTCTCGCTCTCTCTCTCTCACTCGCTGTCCCACTCTTTCACTCCCTTCATCTGCTTTCCCCCTGCCTCTCGCTCTTCTCGCAGTGACAGCATACTTATGTGAACCCATGATTTATCATTTGCTAATCCGTGCTGATTATGGAGCTTTCCGCACAGTCCTTATCTGTTGCTGAGGCCGCTTTTCACTCCGGAGCTGCCAATTATCTTTCAGGCTGCCTGCAAACAGACTTGTCTCTGTCAGCCAGCTGCACAACCGCCACCAAACTGCTTACATTATATAGAAAGCACACGTGCAGCTCTCCAACAACTGGCTGGCTCCCCAGATGATTTAAATAAAGTATTAGAGTTTTAACTCACTGATTGGTATTTCAAATGGGATGCTATTCTGCATTATTTGCACACAATATGAGGAATAGTCAAATCCAAAGTCAGAAAAACTGACAAATGCCTTCTGGCCCGCGAAAAAAAGGCTTTCAGTGGTATTTCGTGTCAGTTACGTTGTTTGATTCTAATGCGCCAAAAGTCAAGGTGACGTTAACTTAAATGTATTCACCGGGACACGACTTTATGTTTAGATCGCTTAGCATCAAGGTCAAAATTTTGCTCGCGTGACTAACTCGCCACTGACACTTTTTTATACTGACAGCCGTAGTGGCGATGCCTCACTGTGACTCACGCCACACTTCTCGAAGCCAAGGTTAGTGACAACATGAGGTTATTGCAAGCAAGGCTAAGCCTGTGGGGAGGGTATGCAGATCGCGGTGCACTCAGCTGATGTGCCGTCCAATTGTCACAGTAATGGGAAGTGACGTGCACATCAGAGCAATGTGGGTCAGAGCGCCAGACGACTGGCCCGCGGTCTGTATCTGCTTTATTAGGCAGGCAATGTCTAATCTGCTGTAGCTCGACCAGACAAAATTCTCTAATCGACCCTGATATTCAGTGAACACACATTACCATCTTCTCTCATGCTTAGAAACACACAGCCCGGATGGGCTTTGTGTATTTGGCATGTAAAAAAAATGTTTAGAGCTAAATTCATTACTTAACAAACTGCATTATGAAGATGTGTTGTGTCTTGGTTCAAACATTTCCGAATGCTCATGGGACAATAATTCTGTTTTGCAATATAAAACAAGTGGTGTGGCTTATTTAAAAATATTTTAAAAAGGACACTTTTGATGCAGTTTTGAATTTGATTTTATTTGACTTGTTCTTTGTCTTTTTTTTTTCCAAAGAGAACTAGATATGCACAAATGTGTTGCGCTAGAGGATTTCCATGACATGGACCGAGATTAGTGACCGTAGGAGGGGAAAGAGATGGCAAGGCAAAGTTTGAAAAATATAAAAGGAATTTGCAGGGCTCCGCCAAAGTTTTGCCTGCTTTTCCTCAGTACTCGCACAAATCTATTTCAGCCAAAGGAAAGGGACATATGGGACCTTCAAGTAATTTGGCATTTTCTACTCCAACCGTTTTTTTTTTTATGGCAGGGGAAAGACGCAGAGAGGAGTTGAGTTCCCGCGAATCTGCCACAGCCTCATCAAAGGCAGTAATTTCCTGTTCATTTCTGGCCCCCATCCCCCAACTCTGAGCTCTTGTCTGCTAATCCCACCCCTGCACACAACCCCCACCCTCTCCCAATCCCCACCCTGGGCCCCCCTGCTGCTGTCCTGCCTGGCTGTGCTTCAGTTTGCAGCACTCCGGGTCTGAGGACTGCGGTGGGAGGCTATGTGCTTTGTGTCCGAGGGCTTGCAGTTCAGTTGAGCACTAACAAATCCTCATTGTCCTGTGCAAGAGTGGTGTCAGAGGAGATCGTCACTAGTGTGTATGTGTGTGTGTGCATTTTGAGGGAAGGGGGTTGTATTGCTGTCTGGTTTCTATTCAAATCCAGGTACACACAAGCCTGGGCGGGAACAAAGCGCCGTAGAGAGGCTTATAGAGCGTCAAGCATGGGACCAAAGTCCTTGGAGGACTCAGTTGAGTCCAGGCAGAACTGAGTTGAAGGGTCAGAGGAGCTGCTTACACAACTGCTGCCCTCCCTGAACTGAACACACTACACATTAGCTCTACAAGTGATGCCGGGAGGTCCCAACATCTAAGGGGATCACATCCAAGACACCGAGATGATGCAAACCCAAACAAAATTATTCACCTTCAGATGTTTGCACGTGACCGATTTTGTTATTTTAAAGGCCCGAGCTTTAGAAAGGATGGTTAATATATTATTTTAATACGTTTTTCAGTAAATAAATCCCCCATATTTTGGAAGAAATATCTTGTGTCGGAGACTTTGAAGTTTTGTAGGCCGCCATTTGAAAACGGGTTACATGTGGGATAAGATATGTATCGAGTTGACAAGACTCTACATGTGTAGGTATTTTACATTGCTTTCCGCTTTTAGAGGTTTGTACACACATAGAGCGGTCTTATAAGAAGACTTGGCTTTCCATGACCCGAAGGGACATGTTGTAGGATTATTGTTCTCGTGCTGGAATTAAGCCTATGTATGTTTGCGCCACCTCCGAGTACATCTGTGGTCTTTAGGGATGTTTTTGTTGTTGTGGTTACTCTCTTTTGCACTCAACCATTTGCTGTGGATTAAGAGCTTTGGACAAAAGCAGACCAGGGCAAAAAATATACAAAAAAAAGTTCACATAGGAATAGCCATCGTTTCCTGTCACTAAATACATTCCAGTCACTCCCCATGTGAGTTTGTGGGGGAAACCAAGGAAGAAGCTTTGCTTGTACGCATAAGGCATTCTCCCCTGTTCGTCGTCTATATTTAACCACTTCTAAATTTACACTTCCTTTTCTACATTTCCCTATTGTGCAAGGCGGATTTGAAAAGAGCGGAAAGCAATCAATTTTAGATTGAGTCTTCGCTGTTTCCAAATGCTTTAAACCGATTTTCCCAAGAAAATCGGGTTTATTTCCTTCGACTAGAATGGAAGTTGGAGAGGTGAAGACACCACTTTGAGAAACTGAAAATGAAGAGGTTCATCCTTAACCCTTGTTGATGACCAATGGCAGGGGTTCCCCACCCATCACGGCAGCAGCTGGCTACCCCTTCCTTCTGATTCAGTCCCTAATGGCTGACCTACCCTGTCTGGGCTGCCCCACTTGCTTTTGTCTTCTGTCTGGCTCAGTTCCTCTCAGTCAAACATAGCTACTGCCTGCTGCAGTCTACATTCCCACAGAGCAAACACTAAATCACACACGCACGCACATCCACACACACTCACACACATACACGTACACACACGTACAGTTTTCACACTCGGCACACTTTGTCCAACACGCACAATCTCTGTCTAGTTGGTCTTTCTCGCATACATTCTTTTCAAAGTCCTCCCACGTACAAAGCTTCTGTCTTTCACTCAAATCACACAAAAAAAACATAACACTTTTCACACACATTTAGTTTGCGCCACATGCCGCTGAGTTCGCTATGTGTAAAACAGTTAAAATTGAAACTTGACCCATTAGCTGATTAATAATTGTTTATCATTTTTGTTAAAAGATAGTACACTATTGTTAATCAAATTATGGACTCGTGGCAAAGTGCTGAAGAAATGCATTATTTTTCAGTTTTTTTAAAAGCAGAAACAGAAGGTCAATCAGTTCAAATACTTACCGGGAGCCGGAAGAAAAGTTGGGCAACTGCAATCTGGGTTGTCTGGATAGTAGAAATTGGAGAAGACTTCCATATTCAGGGATTAAAATATACACTATCTTGTCTATATGAAAGGCTTCTTCTCTGTTTCACCCAGACACATGCACAAATACACACTGAAGCCCAATCCTGACATGCAGTCTTTCAGTCCGATCTCCGTGCCGCCAATGGGACCTCAGCCAGGAGTTTGCAAATACAAGTGGCTCACAAATCTCTCTCTCTCTTTTTTTTCCTCCCTCACTTACTCCCTCCCTCCCTCGCTCCCTCCCTCTTTCCCTCTCGCGCCTTCTGCACAGCTACATAGATAAACAAGAAACCACATTCCCACATGCATCCACCCCCCACTCGGCACAAATGTACACACACACACGCACACATACACTCATGCGTGCACATACAGAAACACACACACAAAGGTGCACATAGCAATTCACACATACAAACACGTACGGAAAAGACGAGACAGAAGTTAGGAAACTGCTCCACATTTTTGTGCATGCACTATATATGAGGCAGTTGATGGACAGCAGCACATAGTCTCATGAGTGGAGAGAGGGTGTTCGGGATTGGCTGGAGGCTGGGGAACGGAGGGGGACCAGGGCTTGTTGTGATTGGTTTGAGCTCACACCATTAAAAGGAGAATGCTTCTCCATTGAATGGCAGCTGGCATGGGTGGAGTCTAGGTGACATGGCTCTGGGCATGGTAAAAGTGGTATGAAATATCCAGAGATACATGATTAAAGTATTGTTTGTTCATCCATCCATCCATCCTCCCACCCATTCATCCATCCATCCATCCCTCCATCCTTCATCCATTTATCCAAGGTCAGGTTAAGGGGCAACAGTTTCAGCAAGGAAACTGAGACTTCTCTTTCATCTCAATGAAAGTCTTGACCTGAACCCTGTCTATTTGGAATGGCATCTCCTCAAGAGAACCATTTAAAACTCACATCCAACATTCTCAAATTGTTTCCTTGTGACAGGTGGATTTTCGTTGATGTGTTTGACACCAATCTCAATAGAAATATTGACTTTGGAACCAGCTCAAGAAAGCATTGTCAAACTTGTACTTTGACAATGATTTATTTGGACAAACATGTATTTGAGATGATTAATAGTGAAGAAATATAGGGCTAATTATTATTTGCCTAGATTCAAATGAGGATACAAGAATTGTTTCAATATTTTATACTATGATGTGAATGACATTTTTTTTCTTATTATAATGCCTCATTTGATTGTACAGGTAATGTATTGTCTGGTAATGTATATATTGCTACATTTCACTCTAAAGCAGCAAATATTTGTTTTTGTAAATAATTTTAAAAACAGATTTGTGATTAAAAACAAAATGGAGTGATTTAAAAAAAAAAATGCACAAAATAATATCGTACAAATGTTCTTACAAAGTGAAAGGTATGCGTTTCTCTTGATGATGACGTAGATAGGCCCGGAGCGCTGCCAAAGTTCTTTCATGCACAGTTGATTATATCACCCTGACCTGAATAACGTAGTAGTCCATGCTCAGCAACACGCTGCCACACAGGCTTTTTACCAATCTTAACCCAATAGGGTCCCGCTCTTTAAGCACCATGCTGTGACATCATATCTGATGAGGATAATACTTTTTTTTTTTTTTTTACTCTATTCTGGTTTAGTCCGATATGACAGCTGAGTATTCATCGGTTTGAATGAACAGCAAAAGAATATAGTGTACGTTAAAAGAAATATCTTTTGGAAACTTTATGGGCTTTTGCAGAAAAAAATAGTAAAGCATAGTGAAAGAATACATGTTTTTTTCCCTCATTTATTTTTGGCTATTTTTAGCACTTTCTTTCCTGTTTGAGATGCACCTGATTACAAGTTCTCTTACACTTGGTCAGTTAAAATTCCTCTGGGAATACTGTGACTGTCTTGACATTTCATAATTAAAACCCATTCTGGACACGGTGTTGTAAGCACCAAAGCATCTCTAGAATACAAAGCTTTAAAATAGCCCTTTGTTGTGCTAATGTGCTGATATAATCTCTGTCCATATAATTCTTCATATGTAAAGATAGAATGGAGGGGGGGGTTGGAACATTGTCTCCCGGGTTAGGGTAGATTAGGTTGCGAGAGGAAGCTGCAGCGCGTCCTGCAGCTGTGTTTACGATGACAAGCCTGCTGTAGGCAGACTAAACACAACAGACAACGTTACCTGCAGGGCTTCCTATTTCCATTCCCATTGCCCGTTCGACTTGATTTGTGAGCCCAGTTGAATTTCAGTGTCTCTCCAAGTCGCCATGACACAGTATCACCAAGTTAGTTGCTTACTGATGTGCACTGACCTGATTGAATTCACTGAAGCAGGTTTTTATACCCTTGTAATGATGGTGCTTATTGTGCCGAATGGGGAAAAAAAGGTCACTAGGCTGTGCCATTATTATTGTCTTCTAATTGTGTGTATGCCTTCCAAATATACAGTATACGTCCGGTATGAGAAACGTTGAATCTTTATGCTTCCATAGTGAGAGTTATTGACTAGGGGAGATGCATAGAGGGAGAGAGCAAGATGAAATTCTCATCCTTGGTTCAGATCCTTAAGAACGCTTGGGATGGCAGGATCTTATTATCACAGCAAATTTGCAATGTGCAGAGTGGAGGAGATTAGATGAGTCCTTTCCTTTGAAGTGTATTTTTCAACCATTGTGCAATGGCAAATTCCATCAAGTGTTGGGGGAAGCTGGGGTAAGAGGCAGTGGCAATGAATGCTGCCACATTAAAAGCTGTCATTTGCAAAATTTGACGAAATAGTCGCTTACCAAATGAGAAATGCAGCCTATTCCAGCAATGTCATTTAAGTTGGACTATGGATGACAGAATGATAATATATGTACATCACATAGTTTTTCTGTATCTTTAAATCTGTGTATAAATAATGATTTAATAATGTATTTACTGTCTGGAAAATGCCAAAAAATAGCTCTCAATGAATCATAAAGCGCTTTAGGAAGGCTGTGCATATTCTTTTGCGAGGATGGTCAATTCGGTTGAAGTAAAGTTTAAGGTCGTTATTCGGCCTTATGTAACTTTTTTGACCTGCACTTAACTTTCCACTTCAGGGCTAACCAAACAACACTGTGTTTGTGTCGTAAGGATGAGAGTAGCTGCAGTGAAGTTATCGCTCCCATTTTGTAGTTCTGCAGGGCTAGTAAAGCCTTAGGCTAGGTTAGGAGTACTTCTCTGGGGATCGAGTTGAGGAGTGACATCCCCGGCCTGTGCCTCAGATCTGGTTACAACATTAGGCCAAATACAAACAGTAAAGTGCTGTTGGAAGTGTCTCGACATGCCAGGGACCATCTTGTTTCTGCAGTTGTTCCGTTTTGTCCTTTTCATCTTTTGAGTCAAATGACATAGCTTCAGAAAATACTGTTGTTGTCCCTAGTTGTGAGATTCAATCTAAGATACGTCGATAAAACCTTTGCAAAACAATACAACTGAATGATGAAATGAAGGCCCTTTCAGACAAAAATCCGGTGATGTAAAGGTGTTTAGTACAAAGATAATTTGCCAGCTCAGTGTAAACGGATATCAGGGAATTATTTGCAAAAGCCCATTGATTTTATGTAACATATTACAGATAACCTTGACCTTAAAGCTTTCCACAATAAAGGTAGTCAAAGTCTTATAGGATTGGCACATTCACAGGGATTGTTGATGGCATATCCAGCGAAGGATTAGATCGCCTCCAATAGTTTGCTCAAGGATACTTTGACAGGACCGGAGGCAAGTGGAGGATCAAACCTACATCATTCAGTTGAAAAACAACCACTCAATCTCTGGTGCCAAGCCTCCTTACTGATCGTGATAGCGACCCTTAATCTTCCCCCCCCCACCATAATCTAGTGGTTTGCACATTTATTGGGTGAATTAGTTTCTTCAATTTAGTATTTATGGCGATACTGTTGCTCTTCATTTAAGATTACAACTAATCTTATTAAAAATCTACTGCTGTGGGGATATACAGTATATCCCATTAAGACTGGAACCATTTCATCTGTATTTATTTTTCTACCAGTGTACCCCAAGCCAAAAACATATTATCTTGTCCCCCCACTCAAATGAACTATAATTGTCCATTTGACTTTAAAGGGATATAAGAGGTTTCCTTAAAATAAACAAGATTTTTGGCACACTTATCATTCTTGGGTTTAGCAAACAGAGGGAAACCCGGGAAGTACGATTGAGTGACCGTCCTCCACGTAAGATTTGGATTAAATGTCCTCATGAACAATGTCAACAATTATTCACTTACTAAGGAGGTGTATTGGGGGTGTCTATCTAAGATCAGGCCTTAGGGCACACCTAGGAGAAGGTATTGTGAATTTATCTGGCTTTTCCTCTTATTGCTGTTCTGTATAACACATCATGGCCAGGAATGGAGTATATTTGGTCCAATAATTATACCCATTTCCGAGGCAATAGTTAAAAGACGTCCACAGTGTGTGTTTATGTAAGGGAGTGCTGGGTGAAAAATGTATTTTGACATGAGCCGTGTTACCTCATTATAAGGATCCACCACAATGTAATACGTTTTTATTTTTATTTTTTTAAATAGATGTTATTATTTGTATTACCAATACCAAATTTTGCTGCAACCATGTGTGAAAATGGATTCTAGCAGTGAGCTTAGAAACACTCTGGTGTCTTGCCAGTAGAGCAAAAGGAGGTGGGCGTAGACTGGTCTGAGCGGTATCTTTCTTTAAAATTTTATGTGTTTGACGTTAAGATCCTTTCATCAGGGGTTAGCAAAAGTAAGTCGCGTTCATGACTTTTTCATGCCATATACTTTCTTTGTGCAATCATTTTTCTAGTCTTCTGATAGAAAGCTTCAGTGGAAGCATTGGCCGGAAATGGAATTTGCGGTCCCTATAAAAAAGCGGCAGCAGGATTGTAGCAATGCACCACCAGTATCTATTTTTAATAGATTATAATCTTAAATATACAGATTTTCAGATGATGTTCTATGGTTGTTTGCTGTGGTCAAATCCAACGTCTCATGGGTGTCATATGCAAGCATTCCTGTGTTCATTTATTGTAAATTATATGTCCAATAAATCCGCCCTCATGGGATAATTAATGTAATTCTTTGATAAGTGAAAATGGACCAAGGAAGGTATAATTCACATTTGTTGGGAAGCTTCACGGATTCTACGGTTTCTACCAAGTGCCCCAATAACTCCTTGAGTGTATGCCACTTCCAAGATGCTCCTGTCTTGTTGAAAAGGATCCATTCATTATTTAAATAGCTCCATAATTTATCTACCACGCACAATACAGCTAGTCTCCTGCACTCGCTTTTCCCTTTAGTGTAAATTAGCATTCTGTGTTGCTATTTGCATTGTTCACAGAGCATTAGTGGTACGGAAGTTTCAGAAGGAGAGAGCATCGGCTTAGTTCAGTGGTGGTTATTTCTTCAGCGATCCTTGATGATTTGATGTTGGCTGACATATTGAGTCTAATTTGTAGCCCAAAGAAGCAAACAGCTGTGGCCTATTTTATTTAGCTGTTATTCGGGTGATCTGCTTCATAAGGGGGGGCCTTGCTCTCGGCACTAAATGTGAAGATGTCAGGAGCATTTTTGTTAAGATTCTGATGAGGGGGACAGTGGTTTGCTAACCTTTAAATCTTTCAAAAATTCTGTGCACATCTTGGATTCCATATGAAAGCTCTGTGACTCATTTTTACGACCCTTTGAATCAATTTATTAAAAAAAAACTATTCTCATTATGGACTGGGTAAGACTATGTATTAATATGATGCTCCGGGCTGGACCAAAATTAAATGAGTCTTTTGTATTTTTTGTTTTTTTTTAATGAGAAAATACATTTTGTCAAAAAATTCCCCAAAAATACGCTTCACCATAAAACCACAGGGTACAAAAGAGTATAGAATAATTATCAGATTTGATTGAAATTATTGCCAGGCTCTATATTATTATTTTTGTTGGCCACATTCTTTTTTTTTATGAATACCACACTTTTATCAAGACATGTGAGCAATAGAAATGGAATGTTGACACCCTTTTGGGAAGCCTTCCCAACTTGTGTTGTGTCTGTGTGGGCATGCTGTGGCCTGAAAGTGGGCTTTAAGAATTGCAATGCACCATCAGCTTAGTGCAGTTTTTACCTTGAAATACTCAAAGGAATTTTTCCAAGGCCAAACGTGTACTGTACGTTTAACTTTTTTTTTTTATATTGAAGATAATATGAATACTCATTTTGTAGCTACGTACTTCATTGTAAAGCCTTCTTATTTATCTTCCAACATAAGACTTGAAGGGAGTCGCTGTGAAAGCAAGGAAGCTTCCACTTTTCCCCCAAAGTAGTCCTATTCTCATCTCTACCAATCTCGTTTCAGTGCCTTCATGATTAGAGGTCTCGTTGAGTCTGTTCTGTCAGGGCGTAATGACAGAATTGTGTTCCAGTCCGTTCCTTCAACTCCAATGGACTAATAGTCATGTTAGCCCACACAGTATGTCATTAGCTCTCCACCCGTATTCCAATGAGGGGCACGTCTGTCATTTCAAGGCCTAAATCACAGGGCAGGCAAGCCAGAGATCACAGTCACATGAGTGCTCTAAAGCTCCACTATTTCCACCCATCCTTCCTCACCCCACTTAATGTGTAACGCAATGCATTAACATGGAAGAATCATTGCGCCATGGACTTGTCAGAGGCAAATGGAAGTCAAAGAGAGCTACGGTGATGCTTTGCTGATACTGATAATCATTCTATCATAGCCATTAGTGGAACCACACTGCTCATTTATGACAATGATTGGATGATTCACGGTTATCATTTTGATGCTGTCGGCTTGTGTAGAATCTATCAAAGTTTGCGGCTAATCTGCTTTGATTATTATTACTCTCTAAGCCGCTCTTCATGCTGGGCTTGTCGAGGGCCGAGTGATGAGAAACTTCACTCTCCTCCTACGGTATTTTTCCGCATTTTTTTTTCAATGGCTAATCGTGTTTACACGAAGGTCAGGGTATTTTTTTGCACGGCATCTACTAATGTACATGAGAACCAACATGTTTTCTGTATGAGCAAGACTAGTAATACCACCACCTTGGGAGATTTTCCTGTGTCTTGGTAATGGTCTTGCAAGCTCAGAAAGATGAATAAATTTGGACAGTTTAGCAGTTTAAACACTAAAGGAGGGCATTAGAGCTTTTTATGTGCCTGACTTGCATTCCGTCGCAGGGCCGTAGTGTCTTTTCTCACAATGTTTCAGAGTAAACCAACTTTCAAATAACAGCAAATAAATTACCACACTCCATCCTTAAAAGCCACTCAACTGTCAGATAAGTTGACATAATCAGTTATGACACGATGAAAACGGCTCCAGATAAAAATGGCCTCTCATGGTGTGTTCTTTAGGTGTTGGCTTTTCTCAGCCAGAGGGGACCTGCTTGACTACTTATTTTTAAATCTTATTATACTTGTATAATGACCAAAAAGGCATTCAGTTTAATTCAATTCACTTATTAATTACTCTTCTCTATTGGGGTTATGTTTTTAGTGACATGTGGGAAATTATCTGCAGAGGTGCTAAACTCAATTCTTTTTGTTATATTTATTTGCATGTCTTCTTCATCTTACCCTGTCAACTTCATTCTGCATAGCACTTACTAAAAAAGAGAGTTAAATCATCACATCTACTTGCGTATAGCGGCTCTTGTTTTCATCTTTCACACGCAAATGTCAAGTCCATTGGTCGACGAGTCCTACTTTTCATAGCAAATTTAACTGTCAAAAACGTTCTGTCGATCAATTGGCCATTTTTATAGTGTACATAAATAATTGTTTAATATTTATCTAACCTAACCCTTCTACCATATTGATATTTATTTTTTTATTTGAAATCATTCACAGCTACAGTGCAATATGTATTTAAAAATAGATATGTTTATAGACCTTCCATTAAATTAAATCTCTTTTTAGGATTACATAACGATGTAGAAAAAATGTGTATACCAATTATTTCACTCTGTTTCTCGACAAAATAGCATCTTTTCTTAATCTTATTTGTCACAGTGATTTTTGAATAACTTGCCCTGCAGCCAAAACTTCATGGGAATAATCTGAGCATGTTATACAGCAGTTAGCTTGGCCAGCAGCTTCATAAGTACATAAGAAGTAGATCTGTTTTTGATCCGTCTGAAACAGATCTTTGGAAAGCTGTGGCGTGATCCCTCAATCAAGGCTGCTAACTTCTAATGGATTGCCTGAGTGACCGAGATATTGCACACAATCAATGGGGTTCTTTAGCCAGTGCCAGGACCTTCTCTGCTAAGATCCCCACCTATTTCTGCTTTTTAATTGTGCATTTTTTATTAAAAGGCACAGATGAATAAAATTGGTATTTGCGTAAGCGTCTGTACTGAGTACAGCGCTAACTGGAGCAGGAGAATGGCGCTTCTCGGCGTGGTTCATGGCTGTTATTCCTACAGGCTCTGAGTGTGAAAAGAGCTAATGCCATCTGACAGTTCTGGAGCAAGAAGAGGAGGGTTGTACAAAAAGGAGGAGAGAGAGAACGGGACGAGAGGGGGGGTTGCCGAACTAAAGAGATGAGTGGGGGGTGGATGAGAAGATGGGAGGGTGTGTTGGATGAGAGAGAAGAGGGGATGAGCTTGATATGGACAAAGAAAGGATGAAGAATATGGGAAGCGAAGTTCTCAAGAGGTAGTAGTACTGTTTGGACCTCGATTGTCGGCGGCAAAAATGAGATAATTGTTACTTTTTTAGGGGAGAACCAGGGAAACTCAAATTCAAAACAGTAGGGCTTAATTCTTTAGAAAGAAAAAAAACGTTCATAGCAGGGATCAAACGTATTGGCAAAAAAATTCATCAACCAGACGATGATTTTTTTAATATAAAGCACTCACTTGTGATTATAATTGAGAACAAATAGTCCATTACTGCACTCACAGTTTTTAGAAATCTATTCTGGGTATTTATTTTTATTGCAAGGTTTTACTTCTGCACCTTTTTTAGACATTTAATTCATATTTTATTCCTTTTTGGACATAGGCTCATTGCCTAGTTTGAAGAAACAGAACAAAGCTGTTATTTGTTGTGGCAATTTTTAAAAGCAGGTATTGTCTCTTATAATTTAAATAAAATATTTGTATAGAATATAGAAAGACCTCATACTTTTGTACATTTAAAATATTACAAATTAGTGTTACAATTGGTTATTTTTGTTAGTTTTTTTTTAAGATATACTTTCCCGGTTAGGGTGATGGTTAAAGCCAGATCAGTCTGGTATGGTCCTGCAGAGGAATGGGAGACTGAGAACACTGCTGTTAACCCATTGGTACAGAGTGAACATGTCATTATTTAGTTACAATAGACTACAATTAAACAATTTAATTTGTGATGTGCAAAAAAATTCAGCTAGCTGTTTATTGTAAACAAGCCATCAGTCATGCCCAAGTGGTCATGGACGGATTTCGAGTACAGTCCCGACAGTTTAGCTTTCCTTCTCCCAAACAAAATAATACAAACACAAATGTTTAACTATATTAACTGTTTTTACTATTTAGAAAAATAGATTTTATTATTAATTTTTTTTTTTTTTTTTTGTCATATGGTACCGGTTCCGACACTGATGATAACCGGACTGAACGAAAATGAAAATTTGGACGCTTATTTTTCCACCCGCTTGTTTCGTGACCGCAAAGGCGCTTCTCACGAGTGTCTCAGCAGGACACATGAGTATTAATTCCATGTGCCGTTAGCTGCTCTAACTTTCTGTTTAATATGAAACTCATATCAACTCGTGCATTTACTTTGTATTTAAATTGTTTTAATTTGAGATTAAGAAGGCTCTTTCTTTTTTTTTTAAATAGAAAGACAGGCAGTTACGTGATCTGCTACTATTGGCGCTCAGTGTCAGATATTTCCATGCTTAATGTTATTATATGTGAGTGGTGCAGCTCCAAGGTAAACATGAGCTGACACAGTTGTCTTTTAAGCAGAGAATTTTTTTCCTCTGGTTCTCGCGTGTGGCCAAGCTTGTTCCCTCCCCAGTGAAATGAAATGAAAGTGAGAAAACCGCAAAATATTATTAAAAAAAAAAGTGAAAGTAATGCAAAAGAAAGTGGGATGACTGTGAACCAATAGGGAGTCAGCAGCATTTTAATGCATGCAGCATGTTGATATTAATATATGTCAGCAAAATTATGGTGATGGGCCTTCAGCATTTTCTTCACCTTTGTTATTACTTACTCATCTACACCGTTGCATTCTTTTCCTTATAATATTGCTTTATTTCATATGATATCTATTTTACATGAATGGACTTATATTGTTGAACGATTCATTGCATGTTAACACAGCATTGTAATGTGAGCCTGGAAATTAAAGGGTATTCTTGCTTGAGTTACAGCGGGCTCTTTGAAAGGCTCTGTGGACACCTGCTATGCAGGTATTCTATGATTACAGAAATGACACAGACTGAGATTCTGTTTTCTGCTTGTTGTCACTCAGGAATCACCATAAGGTTTGACATTGTAATTTGGTTTTGTGCACAATGCATAAACTGAATGTAATGTACTAAGGGATTTTTTTAGGACACCTCACTATGATGTCTACAGCTTCTGAAAATAGTGTGGGCAAGGTTTAGGCAGTACAATAGGAACCTAAGCAGTAGTACTTCTGATAAGAGGGGGAATGGAAATTTTGCGATGGAAAATTTGATTGTACCGATTCATGGTTTGCCTCTGCAGTTATTAAGTGTGCTTTGACCAACGTGGCGTTCTAAAATCTTTGAAAGGATACAATTATGTTTTTCTTTTAGTTGACGGTGTCATCATTTTTGCTTTTTTTCCCCCTTTCTTTTTTTCATGAGTCATAACAACCTAACTGTAATTGAGTTTTTCTTTATCAAAGATTTGTGCTCAATTTATGATCTAACTGGCACTAAATTAACAGGGAGCGTTTATTGAAAAAGACCCGCATTTCTTCTTGATGGAAGAAAAAGAACTGGTAGGATTTCCTAACTGAGACACAGTTTGACATTGAACACTCTTGTGTAACACGATTATATGGGAAATATGGGAGTAGAAGAGGGGCTCGGTCATACTGAATAAGATCAGAAGTGAACCAATTTTCTAGGGTGACATTTAAATTGACCGAGCAAAACAAACAAATGTATTTGTCCTTCTGTACAAGTGTAGATGAACATCATTAAAATACTGTAAAGATATAAACCAGAGGCAGGATTTTGTTTTTATAATTCTTTCGCAACTTGATTGAGAATTTTGCCATGCAAATATTAAAATTTGGTTTATATCATTCCAAAAATTGGAAGAAGTGTTTTTTTTAAATTGCTGTTGACTTGGGAAATCTCTGTCATCAGTTACAACAAAAGTAATGTCTTATATGGGAAAAACATAAGGTAATTTTAAGAAGGCATAACTTAATTCTGATCTAGGTAGATTTTATAATTAAACTATCAGAGGAAGGAAGATTAAAACTGCTGAAAAGTCTTCATAAGTCTTACTGCTGGCAGTAATTTTTTTTCAGCTAATAATCGTTACTGGGCTGTCTCACCTCCTACTTGACTCTACTTTGATCTATCTTTGGAATGTGAGGAGACTGCTTTTAACTGCCAATTTATTGGTAGTTTATAATATTTGTACTAGACTGCCATCTTTTGGTGCAATTGGTACTGCTCGCCACTTGAAACTGGAATATTGTGGTGCTGCTACGTCATACAAAAAGGATGCTCGGGGATTTATGGAAAGCCACACTGACAAATCTTACTTACATCTTTTTAATTATACTTGACTATGCTAATAAAAATAGGCTACAATGTTTTTGTTTATCTATCTTTAATAAATAAATCACAATTCCTTTTCTAATTGTGTTGGAGGAGTGATCAATATTAGTTTTATATTAGTATTACATACGAATTGACTGACTGCAACATATAATAATTGAATGATCTTGGAGTGTGGAAAATTAATCTTAAAAATATGATTAATATTTGGTATTATAGACTACCGAACATTATAGGTTTAGTAGGATACTACTTTTTTGTTTATAGTAGTTGATTCTTAAAACAATACAGAAATAAAAAGACAAGTTTCTGAGCAGAAATTTAAATATTTGACCCAACAATTACTGTTCTGTACTGGTTTTGACTTGCCAATCTTGTCCAAAATTACAAATATTTCAACCACGGATGTAACTAGTGGCCAAATCTAGACACGTATATTTCACTTTGGGTAAGCGCCAGCTGGATTTCAAGCATGGAAGCTTCTGCTGTTGTTCAGTCAAACATGTTATTTGTTCTTGGACAAGATGCATTTGACAACCATTATAGTGAACAATCCACTAGCAAACAATGGCTATAATTGCAATTGATGTAGACTTTCTATTTACAGGAACTTCAATAAAGCTAAATTAAGGATTTCTATTCTCAATCTGTAAATATTGTCAACTCCATGCTATATATATGGTGTGTTTATAAACATTTGAGTATTTTTTAATTTACAATACCAGAGGTCCCTGACATAACACCAATATATCTAAAACTGCTGGATGTTTGGATGAGAACAGGTGCAGAGTGGTGTGTTCCTGTTTATCTTGAAGCTCTTTGTCTAAGAAGCAGAAAGGTTTGTCTTATGTGACGGTGTGTTTGGGGGAAGGGAGCTCTGACAAAAGAAATACCCTTTTGTTACTCCGATGTTTGGGAGAAATGCTTAAAAAAAACAATACAGTACAAGATTTAACTCTTACTATTTTTGAATCCAAAATAATATTGCGTGACAAAATGTGTTCGTTCTAAAGTATGTTTATTTGTCAGGAGCAGGAACATCCAGTTCAAAGATAAACAATTTGTTGACTGTCGCTGCCCTTTTTTTAAACAGATTGAGGATATTTACTTATAATATACTTTCCCCGCCTCATTATTGTGGCTTTTTAGTTGAATAAAAAAACATGGAGCCTCACACAATTTATTTTTCATGTGTTTTGTTTTTGATATTGACTATTTAGTCTCTTTTAATGAATTGGGATAAATCCTGCTATCAAATGTTTTGTGTTCATGAGACATTATTAAAGAAGCATTTTGAATAACAAATAGAAGGGATTTTATAGGATTTAACCACATTGTTTTTGTATGAAAGGGAGGCCAAGAACAATCAATCCTATCAATGGGGGGAGTGTTTATTCTGTTGAATTGGCTTTTTCCTCCTTAGCAACGGAAAATGTGAAACGTGCATAATATTATTTTTCAATGCAATGTCATTTTTTGCACAGCCTGTCATCACTTGCTTAGAGGGAATATACCCGTCATTTTATATGCCCCTTTAGGTTATAGGTTTTCCTCATATGAACCGATTTTGTTTCAGAACAAAACTGACACTTGCAGATGACCCGTAGCTGGCCTCATCTCTGCCTACTTCAAGGTTAAAGGCAACGTAGCTTATTATGCAGTTTATCTACAATGGCGGAAGGGTGCCCAAAGGTCAAGGGTAACACCGGGCTTTGATTTCCTGTTGGTATTAACAACTGAATATGGCTGCTTAGGTTTGGCTTCCTCTTAGTATGAACAACTAAGTTTACCATTCTTTTCCACAAACATCTTTCCCATAGCCTATTTTTGGTGAAACCGGGAGCCAGAAAGAAGTTGGTAGATTCTTAATTATTCTATATTCAGGTATAATGTTATGTGGATATTGGAGCCAAATTTCTTTTTGAACATGTTTGCAATTTATTAAATGTTACCCACTCAACATCCAATGTTGTCTGGTCATCCATCTTGGAGGAGGGATGACCCATCTGTGGCCCTTCCTGCTTTCTCCTGTTGGGATTTGGTCCTTTTGAAGCAGCTGCGATTAGGCTATACAAATACATGCGATGTTGAAATTGTTTATTTTCAAGTAAATTGTTGTTTGCTTTTGTGTTGAAACATTCCAACATTTACCAAAAAGAGTATTTTTTACAGATATATTAATTCATAGGAAAATGTTATTTTTTTTCCAAACCACTGAAGTATTCACTTCTTACAAATTGTAAATGATAAGGTTCAAATTCATGCCCAATGACAACGGCATGGCCAGGTCTTAACTTAAAGCCATGCTTGATGCAGTGACATATGGTAGTAAGCTTTATGGTATTGCAACATTAACGTGGAGGATAGACAGGCTTTGATCACTAAAGCGGCTCCACTGTCTCATTGTAATATTCTTTGTGCTCAGTAGTTCAGATTTTCTTGTTTCCTTAATATATGGAGCACAAGAAATACCTAATGTCTTTGGTCTTGCGTTTGAATGTGAAAGGCTTCTTATACAGTTTGTGATTTGTGTGGCCAAGTCATTAGCATTCACATTGGGGGTGGAAGGGGTTGCAGAGTTGCTGAGAGAGAGAGCATGTGGTATTAGTTGGGCGGAGCAGTTTGGAAAGGGTCAGGCGGTAGACGGGCCGGAGGATCCGGAATGGCTTGTCCACTACGGTGGGCGGTCCGTTCCAGCTCGAGGGGAGACTTCAGGGCATGTCAAGGTGGACTTGTACACTTTATTAGAGAGTGAAAAGCTGTGTGTTCTCATTATCCTCAACCAGAGGGAATGAAACAAACCTACTGGTTGGTAGGAAGATTATTCAGTGTTCACAATTTAAGGTCGGTTCACACCACACAGTAGTGGATTCCTGATTGACACAAAACAACAGGCACACTTTCCTACCTGGTGGATAAACCTCAAAACCATAGGTCAACCATTTAAGTTCGTTTGCTAAATCATGTTCATGCAAATGGTGTCAGGTGCCCAATTAGCCATTGAACAATTACGATTGATAAATGTGGGTGGGGAACCTATGGACAAGATAATAGATCCTCTCAATATTTTCAAGGTATTTTCTATCTGCCACATTAGTACATATTCCAGTGGGTAGAAATAACAATTGGTCTTTCAACCAATTAATGGACCACAGTGTGTGCATCATCAGTACCACTAATGTGAGTGGAAGGGTGCTAATAAATTATATGATTTTTTTTTTGTGTTAAATATTTTACTAAACTTTAAAGAGTTGAATGGTGAAGCAACGATTGCATTTGTCCCTGATGAAAATTGCCTTTTTCGTCAACCTGTAGGTAGGAAAACCAGTAGTCATGGACCTTTTCTGCTGGCACACAGAACACTTCAATTAGTTAATGTTGGTGTGTTTTGTCAGCTTGAACCTGTGTTTATGCTTGGACATGCACTTTGGTCCTCTGCACAACTGCTAAAGGCATGGATGAGGGGAGGGGGGGCAATTTTGGTGGGAGGGGTGGCGGGGGTGAAGGGATTGTATTGTAGGACGGCAGTGAAAATAGGACTATCAGTTCCACTCAGATAACCCCTGGCTGTCATTGGACCTCAAGCCAACCCGCGACCCCGGGGCTTGAACTCTGTGGTCATGTGACCAGGCAGTAAAGTGACCAGTGGCGTTACTTAGCTCTGGCTGTGGTCAGAGAGGAGCAGGCTGTCGAGGAAAGAGGTTGCCGGGGGAGAGAACAGAGGGGAAGGGGGAAAAAAGCTATGAAGCTATTCTTTGGCAGCCTCCATGTTTGAATGGGTTCCAGGCAACCTGGAAGAAGCATGAAATGGATACATGGGAAGGTAAGTGAGGCTATCAATGGAAACTCTTTTTTTTTTCTTGTAGTAGAGAAAGATTTAATAGTCTCTTTTTATGGGAATGAGTAATACTATGTATGTGGAAGTGGGGAATTTATTTTGTTTGTGGCAAGGGCAGCTTCATTGCTAACAAAGTTTTGGTGAAGTATTTTCTGTGGAAGACCAATGTAATGCTAGAGTAACAGAAAGCATATGGACTTCTAGTTTCCAATTCATTTTGATATTGATTGAGGTTTTTAGCCTATATGAAGAGGCGTAGGGAGATTCCAGCTTTTCAGCACTCTTATCTACAAAAGGTCCTCAAGTGATTCAGTGATTTAGTCAGTCAGTCTGTTCTTTTTGATGGGTGGCTGCAAGATTGCATAATTTGCATTTTTGATGGACATTACTGTACTTAACCGTTCACATTTGCAATTAAACTCAGGTTTCTTGGTTTTTTTTGCCAATTTTCAGAGTTTCAAAATCAAATCTTTTGTTTTCCACACTATTTCCCTTGACCCTATCGGCAATGTAATGTTTTAGCCATACATTGATTAATGAATTTGAAAAATATTGAATGGAAAAGAACAATGTTCTGCCATAGCTTCCTTTGCAACCCCATTGTTTTATATCAAATTATTTATATTTTAGATGACATGTTCCACCTTGTGAATTCATAAAAAAATATTGGGCTACTTTGCAACCATTTCAGATTGTCCCTTCTAAATAATTAATTAATTAAGGAATGTTTACCAGCTGAATTAAATATACATATTTCTGCAAAGAAATCCTGGACTTTGTTGTTAGATTTTCTTTCAAACTTCTTTCTTAGCATGTTGAGGAACCTTTCTACTGTATTTGTCCCCTCCCCCATGTTAATCCTTCAGCCAGCAACCATGCAGGTTCTGTTCCATCTAAGACAGGGTTATTTCTACACTTTAACTCTTTGCATTTAGCTTTATGTCTTCTTGTGCTATCGTTGGTGGAGAAATTCTTTATCCCTCATGTCTAAAAAGAAGAGTATACTAAAAGGAAAGATGTGATAGAAATGAATAATGGAAGGTTGTTTATGTGATGCAGATACAGGCGACAGGAGTAGTGAGAAGATCAATAGTAATGGTGGGGGAGGTCAGGGACTGTAATACTCAACTATAAATAGCAGATGACAGAAGCTGCTCATTCGTGCAACTTACTCATTTTCCTAATTTCACTGAAACTGATCCATCATTCAGGCCACTGTCTTGTCAAACCAAACCATCAAGTCAATCATGTTGCAGACCTTTGTCTTTCAAGGGTGTGTTATTTCAACTGGACTGAACCCTTCCCCCAGTGCACACACGCACACACACACGCACAGATGCACGCACACGCACAAACCCACTTCATTTTTCCACATATAAGCAAACAGTTTTGTGGTTAATAACTATTAGAACAACGTTGCCTTTTTTGCCAAATCATTTACGTCATTTTGATTCATATTGTTTAACTCCAAGCTTCATTTCAGTATGTGGTCGATGACTAAAGAAGACATTCTGAATTGTTGAATGATAATGTAAACTGGACTGTGAAGCATGAATTCAGTAAAAATTAATCTTGTGGTTACATGGATTGGAAGCTTTCATTGTTTAGATATTCACTAAACAAGCATTATTTAAAACTCATAAAAATGCGTACTAATAAGCCTAACTGTAAATAAGCAAAACAGAATCATATACCCATTCAAGTTTAGCATGTTTAGTTTGAGTTAAATTTATGTAGCTTTTTATTCTTGATTGTTGGTAAGTAGTAAATTACCAGGTGTAAAAGGCTGTTATAGATGGAAACATTTTGGGCAGATGTTCACTGTATAGAATATTAGTAATAGAGAAGTCTAAAAAAAAACTGACATAAATGAAAGACAAAAATGCAAAGAAGGATGGGCGGGGGATTCCCCACATTTAGACAAATGACTTTAAGTGTGGCCACATTTGCATATAATTAATATGAACCTCTGCTTGGTGTGATATTACTCAATGCTAATTGTTTAACCTTTAAGAAGTCTGCTTGTATATTATCAAGATGGGTATGTCAATAAGATGCAATTGTTTCTTTGGAAGTATCCAATCTACAACTGCATGCACATAACTTAGAAGATTAACATCACAGTGTGGCTTGCCAGGAATTTGGGATCTCGATCCCAGAGGGTCTTCAGATGCCTTTAACCTCTGTGAATGTGTTTGATGTGTGTGTGACCCTGTCATATACATACCAGTCGTGTAGTTTCAAAACTTTACAACAGTCGCAACGGTCTTTCTCCATAGTTTGTAAAGAGAATTAAAGTAGAAAAACAGACATGAAATGTGGAAAAATAGGAAACGGGTAGGCCTGCAAGGAGGGGGGTGTGGCTCGAGCGGAAAAGTACAGCAGATTCCTCCAACCCCCGCTCCGTGACTCAGCTGGGCACGATTGTGATGGAAAGCACGAAACAAAACCTGAAGAGAGAAGCCCCTTAGTAGCAGGCCTTGTTGCACTGCCAACTTCTCAAAAGGCTGCTTTACACTATGCAATGGCCTTTGTGTGCTCATGGTGTGCACAATAGAGAGATTTGGCCACCATACTTGTGCGTTCTCAGCATGATGAAGCTTCTTTGCAGAAATATCAGCAATCAGGGTTTTTTTTTCCGGAGAACAGCTCTATTCTCCATGACAAGTGATGGACATCTCACTGAGTTTTGGGCCTTACATTGAACACAAAATGAAACATTATTAAATGAAAAAAAGAACAAATATTGATGTTGATTTTTGACATCTCCTTAGCACGATCAACTTCCGTTTCCTGCTTTGTGTTTAAGCTTGGAATGAAACCCAGGCTGACCCCTGGGAAACAATGCAGCCTCTAATGGGTGTTGAGGGTGGTCTCTCTCTCTCTCTCTCTCTCTCTCTCTCTCGCTCAAAATCTTCTTTTTCAGAAACACACATGGTTCCTACTGTTTGCTATCAGACCTTTACCAATTGTTCACTATTATTTTTTATCTGTTTTTGCACTGCATTTGTTGTATTTTTACATACCTTTTTGGCTTGGTAGTTGAAACAAGTCATACAAGTCAACTAGCAAAACAGGATTCAAAGTGGGCCAAGGAGCAATTTTGTATCATTGACCCCTGTGTTTAAAAAAACACACAGCAGGTCTTACGTTAAGCAGTCTCATCCTACTTTTTTCCTTTATAATTAATGACCGTAATAATAATTTTATGATATTTCTCGTAATATTTAGAGCAGTATTCATTGGAAATGACAGACTACACTCAAGTTTTCTTTTTTTTGGTGTAAAATAGCAATGGAGAATTTTTAGTAATGAACCATGGGAATTTTGGAGGAAAATTTCTCCACTGACTACTTCATTACGTTCATTGTTTTCAACTTCTCTGACTGTCACAAGTTACCGTCGAAAGCAAAATGCAGGTGACAACAGTTGAAAAACCAATCGTATAAGTAATACTACATTGCTCAGAAACTTAAAAGAAGTAAAACCCTTCAATAAATGTCATGAATATTTAACTGTCATGTGCTGTGGAAGGAAAAGGAGGAGTCGTGGGACATGACACGCTGAGATCAAGTGTGTGAAGGTGTGAATCAGCCTGTTTATATGGTGGCCATGCACTTGAAAGACAGGGTGATAAATTTGGCAAATAAGCTTGAGTGACTGCCACTACAGTTGTTGTGTTTTTCCCCACTGAAGGAAATTAGGAATTTCACAATAGGAGGTCAGTGAAATATATGGTTTTAATGTGTTTTCCAAATGAGCACATGGGCTGACAAATGGCCGACTGCATACTGTAGGTGAGGATCCATCGCGTCACTTCTGTGATCTTTCTTTCGTCAGGTGGCATTTTTTTTTTTACACAAGAAGCTGTTGTGGTGAAATGGGTTAAGCGATAAATTACAATGGAGATGGTTATGTGGACAAAATATTCAGGTTACGTAAATTGTGAATTCTCCTTCTCATTTTACACACTCCATTGTAAAGTTTATGTAAACTAGTTACGGTTCTGCCTATTTCTATCGCAGGCACATTTCAGCTTGTTCAGTGCCTGGAGCTTATGCAGATAGAGTATCGTGTTTGTACTTGCTGCTGGTCCTGTAATATAACAGACCACAAATGATGTGTTACTGTAATAAGTACATTTTTCGCATATATGTACTTTATTCACAAAAAGGATTAAAAAATAGGCAACTTAAATTTTGCATTCTACTCCATATCATCAAAATTGTTCTAAATTTATTTGTTCACACATGCAAGAGGAACTTGGTTTACACTAATGTCTTGGTATAATAATCCGAATTTTAATCATTTGAGCATGGTTGGTATGAGGTTCAATTTCAACCAATTAGGTGTAAAAGTGTTCCTGTTGTGTTTTTTTTAAGGACTGGAATATTAAAATAAAAATCTTAAACTTGTTATTCCATTTGTGTATCTGGAATACTGAGCCAGGCAACTTAAACGTTTTCTCTATTTCATTACATACATTATATTACCACATTTAATGTCTCAAACGGTATCTTATTCTTACCTAATATTTTTTGAAGCACGTAACACGGAAAGGAAATTAGTTTGATTCTGGAGCTGCTTCTTCTGACACATATCTTAACCTTTACCGTGTTAATCACCAACATAGATGATTTCTAATCCTCGGATTGTCTTACTCTGTAATGCTCCATTGTCTCTTATATAGTGTGGCTCTCCCACTACTTCTATGCAGGCAACAAATTTAAACCTCACACCTTTTAAATGGTAATCTGTCAATGGGTGTTAGAAGTCCCCAAATCTTCATTCAAGAGACTTTATACCTTGTGCCCTTCTCCCGTATAGAAACACACACACACACAGATTCTTGCGAATTAGCTTTAATACATGAGATCCGCAGCTTTCTATTAAACCCCCACATGCTCCCCAGAAAGCTCTTAGCCTGCTACTTATTCACGTGCTGGTGCTATGTAACCTTTTAAAACTCCATGCAATCCTGCTCATTTGAGTACTCAAGATGATTGTTGATAATTGTTAGCGCAACAGTGCACTGTGCTATTTGACCAGTTGAACTATTGACTGGAGTCACAATCAGGTTCCCCCTAGTAGTAGCAAAAAAAATCTGTGCTTTTTTTAAAAAGACTTTTTAACAGATGGTGTGATTTGCAGCTTTTAAGATGATGGAATATGATGAGCCAGATGCAAACTTCCTATTTCTTAATGAATCGAACAGAACTGGCCGAGTCATAAGATCTATCAAAAGGTTTTGGCGCACAATGTCAGGCCGAGTGTCAGAAAATTAGGTCTTAGTCAGAGGTCATGTTTGTTTGGGCAGGACAGGTTGGCATACTGTACCTCAAATATCACCAAGAAATGGTCGGAAACAAAGTGTTGGCAAGTTCTGAAATGGCCTTTAATGAATCCAAAGCCCTCAAAATTGCTGTTGCAAAAAGGCACCTAACCAATCTGAGTAACCTATAACAGCTCGCAAAAATATCTATTTGGGAGGTGCCAAAAACTTTGTTGATAGTTATTAATCGTTGACAGAGTATCATATTCCTGTTAGCATTTGGTGTGGTTCTTTTTTTTCCATACAACATCTTAATGGAAAAACGGTTCTGCACAAAGAGACACTGCGGACACAGTTACTCCCATTGTCATTGGCTCCGTAATTACATGTAATCCTATTGGAGGGTATAGGTCCTTCCTCTGTGGAGAACAGTTTGTTTCATTGCACAAGAGTCTTGCATTAATCAGGGGTCCAGGTTAATCTGTCGACCTGGTGGGCAACATTAACCTGCCAGCCCGGCCCGTTATGTCTATCTCCTTGCCCCCATCCATTCGTTCAAAGTGGCAGCACCCGCATTCGCCTGAGGAACGCACACACTGACATCCTTACATCACCCATAGCAACGCAGATCTCCACAGGCAGTATTCAGGTTTAAAAAGATGACTTTTTAAAGACAACAGCAGTGAACACATACATTAACCAAATTAGTGTTACGCAATTACATTGTTGTTTGTTTTTCGTCTTTGAAAATTCAGTTTTATAGGGATAGGTAGCTATAATATAATGCTTTTTTTTAAATATTTGAGGTCTCATTGTAAAGAATACTAAACATCAGGATTTTTTTTTTGTATTATCCAATTAACACGTCCAAAGATTTAAGACTGCACAGATGGTCTTTAATCTGTCAAAGATTATTTATCTCTCTGAAAGCCACATTGATTTAGAATATATTCAATACAATAGCGCCAAGTTGGTCAAATCACAAAGGTCATGTCACCACATTAGCTTTTCACCTCAATTCTTCAATTTTAACTCATTTTATCACACATTACTCTTTATAGCTACAGATACTCTGTTTTTCCATTTAAATTAATATTTTGGTTTATGAAAACTGCAACAGTGAACACTCCATTTAGTCAAGTACCCTCTGCTAGAACCCTTCCCTTTTGATACCTCACTTTCATCTATGCAGTGGCTAACCATCACAATAATGATTGTTATTGCACAGTTATAGATTTTTTTGTCTTGATATTTGACTTTTGAATTCTCTTTGACAAGATTCTATAATTTAAATGTATAAATTCCTGACAGACGAACATTAAATCCTATTTTGCGGTAGACCATACTTTTTGTGTCAACGGCTCGAATAGTTCCGCTTTTGGTAAGAAGGGACAATGTTGAAAAGAAATATTCCTCTTACTCAGGCACCTTGTCAGGTTCCTCGTATATTAAGCCCACTTTCATCCTGATATCTCTCTACATGCTTGCATGTGTGTGAGTTGGTTGCATGTTCTGTGGAAAAAAAAGCAACACTTGAGCTGATTTCTACTTGAAGGATTATAAAAGGTAAAATACATTTAAAATTTTAGACTGTGTTATAGATCAACTGTAGGCAAAAAAGACAGTAGAGCTACATTTCAATCAACTCAACTGCTAGTCGGTGATAATGTGCAACATCATCCTTGTTAAAGCTGGTCCTCCTTTTTGAGTTGATTATATGCGTTATGTCGTATGAAGGTAGATGGGGCATGAGGGGTTAAAAGCTTTTTGACAGCTTTTCTACATCGCTGTCCTAACATTTTCCGAGCACCTACCGTGAGGAGCATATAAGTTTCTTGAGCGAGCTGCAGTCTAATGTGTTTCTTTTTAATCCACTCTTAATTCTTTGCTACACAGAATACTATATCAGCTTCAAAGACTTGTCCTCTCCTCGCTATCCTAATGGCGGAATGTTTCCACACTGTAGACATGTACCGTGAAATAATAAGAGGATGAATCATATTTACCTCATGCCACGCTACTTAATTTCTGACTGAGTACAAGGTTGTTTTCTGTTCATGTAATAATCACGGGTGTTTTTTTTTTAGAGACTGTAAACAAATCCTCATCAAAGCTCCTGAATAAAATATACATAAGAAGTATGTCTTTGCACTGATTACACCTCCACTTTCACAAAAATAAGAGTTGTAGCTTAAAATCCTGCTAGATGAGCCGTACTCAGCTAAGTATTAACAACCCCCGAAATTGCAATTACAAACTTATGCCTGGAAGGTGGTTTTGGCACCCACATTTTCCCCTTTCAGAGAAAAGATTTAGGGCAACAAAATCCTCCTAGTAACGAATGTACTTTTTTCTGTATTTTGGTTAAACTTGCAGATGATGCAGCTGAGCAACGTACTTGCCTTATCTGTGGAGATAGAGCCACAGGCCTGCACTATGGCATCATCTCCTGTGAAGGCTGTAAGGGCTTCTTCAAGCGCAGCATTTGCAACAAGCGCGTGTACCGCTGCAGCAGGGACAAGAACTGTGAAATGTCACGCAAGCAACGCAACCGCTGCCAGTACTGCCGCCTACTCAAGTGTCTACAAATGGGGATGAACCGCAAAGGTACCGTTACATGCTGCCAATTTGTGGCAGCGTTCAATGCTCAACATCACTTGCCTAATACAAATGCAGTACATACAGTCCCAAAATATTCACGGCCTGACCTAATTAAATGTCATGTGTAACATTTCATCACTGTCAACTCTATTATCACTTATTTGTGTAGTGACTAATGTAACGTGGGTGGCACGTTGGGTGAGTGGTTAGTACGTCGACCTCACCGTTCTGAGATTGAGGGCTCAATCCCAGTTTCGGAGCTTCGTGTATGGAGTTTGCACGTTTTTCCTGATTTACAGTCATGCATACACGCAACTGCACAAACACGCATTACTATCTTGATAACCTCAAAAAATGTGAGAATACATATGCTATATGCTTGAAATTAAGTTATTGTAACAATTATCATTGTTGAATTTCATATTAATGTTATTTACTTTATCTTTTTTACGCATTTTAAGGCAGTCACTTACTTCTCATTAACAGTCATTCTTCATCACTTTAAGTGAATAATTATGACTAGTTTTGCCCATAACTGGTGCTTGAAAATGTCAGCAATATTTCTCGCCCCAGTTCTTCAGTGCCCCCATATGGATAAATTGTGAATTGCGCTACCAGTAACTTGTCGAACCTGATAAAACCAGATAACAAGGATCAAGGATTCTGATTACTACATCACCTAAATGTGGACTTGAAAAAATGAATTGGTTTTCTACCGTCTAAAAGGTAAACTTTCCCAAGAAATTCAATTTTCAGATCTCTAAGGAAAACCTTGTCAATCCAAACGGGAAAGTCAATGTATATTTAGAATTAAAGAGAAATCTCACACGTCCATTAACATTCTTATTCTCCTTCTACAGAGTTTGGATTTTGCCACTAGATAGAGCTAAAGTATTCATAATTCCCATTGTCATGATATGAAATGTAATAATTGTCATTGTTTATCTCTTTTTACCATTCAGCAATCAGAGAAGATGGAATGCCAGGGGGGAGGAACAAAAGCATTGGACCAGTTCAGGTAGTTAATAATTAACCAATTATTAATAACTACTCAAGATGTTGTCTGTGGAATATTTATTGGTCTTTTTTTTTAAAATGTAAACACCTGATCTTTGCTTAATGATGCGAGTATAAACTCTTTACTTAAATGTCTGACTCCAATAGAGTTAGTCGGAGGATACTCATTATAAAGTATGTAATGATACTAAACCTTGATCTCGTTATGTCATCAGCATATTAGCACAATATCTTCTATTCATTTTGTATTTTGTTTTAAAGTTTAGGGAGAGTGAAAATGGTTGGGAAACTATAACGTGAAGCTACAAAACGCCAACGCACAATTGAGAAGAGAAGTGGAGATGTGCTCAATTCAAACCAGCTCAATATATTTGACAAAAGGGAGAGAAAAAAACTTCCATGTTGGCATGCGTTAAAAGGCAGAATCATTTATTCCATTGATGAGAAATGAATTACCGTTTCAGTTTATAAACTGAGTTGAAACTAAATTGACCCTGGCCTGACACATTCACGGCATTTTAATATCTTCAACATAGCATTTTGTCAGTTCACCCTCTGTGCGGCGTGTACGTTTTTTAAATTGGGAATCCACATCCAGAAACACACTAGTTATTCTTTTCTTTCTCTCGAGGTCCCTTTTCATTGTGGGACAACGTCCTTGCTTCTGTATATTTGAGTGTAAAGGACTGTGGTGGTAGTACACACTAATTAACAGAACTAAGCTACTTTGTGTGTATGGTCAAAAGGACACGCTGTACATTTCCCCCAATGCCAGACTCGTCATTGTGTGTGTGTGTGTGTTAGATCACAGAGGAGGAGATTGAGCGCATCATGTCAGGACAGGAATTCAAGGAAGAAGCCCCGTGGGGCAACAACGGCGACAGTGACCACAGCTACCTCAGCAACGGGGCTTCAGAGGGTAACCAGCCGTCACCTGCCTCCACGCTATCTTCCAAGTGAGTCGCTCCACTGATCCACTCGATTGCATAGCTCCACCACTCAGGCTGTCACTGAGATAATGAGTTGCCCCTGACAGTCTGCTACTTCATTTATTTCCACAAAACTTAAATGAAAGTATTCATTGGAAGAAGAATGCCTTTGTTTGTAGCTCTTCAGGCATGGGGATGACATCAAATGTAAAGAACTCACTCCACTATCAGCTCTGGAGACGTGAACACTGTCTATCTTTACTCAACAAGGACAAATAACATCGAGGCGCTTGCGTGGCAATATTTATTTTCACCTCCTTTTATATAAACGGCTTTATCTCCTCTCATTTGCAGCTGATAGCTAATCAGAGAAATTCTTGTCATTGACTTATCGAATACAATCTAAGATAAAATAGGAACCAGAATTACTAAATGCCATTGTAGAATATGCCATTCTATGCAGTTACAGTATCAGTCTAAATGTTAAGGTTAAATGCTATGAAGACCTAGTTAAATTATACATGGAACTTCCCAATATCGCCCTTCACTCATTTCCCAAATTTAACGTTTACCTTTTCCAGTCGCTCTGCCGAGATGAACGGCTATACAGCAGCCCTCAGAGATCAATACATCAACACCTCCATGTCAACACACTACCAGCTTCTTCCGCACCTCTTCAGTTATGCTGCCCAATCTGGCCTTCTGGCCCCCCAGCCACGCGGCCTTTACCCACAATCCCATCCATTAGTGCTACAGCTGGTGGCGGCTGAAGACCTGGCACCCCTGGCCACCCCGATGCTCATTGAAGATGGGTGAGTTCATGTGCAGCCCTCCATAAAAACTCCTCACCTGAAACAAATGTGATATTGTGTCAATAAGTCTCCTTTTGTCCTTCCTTTTTAACAGTAAGTATCGACCCAGTCTTCTTTTGGTGCTCTCCACAAGGCACTATGGAAATATGAAATGGGTTACCAAGTTATCCCAATCAGGAATAATTTGCTTTGGTTTTCAATCATTTCTAAGCTTACAACCTTATGTCTGTCCTCACAAATGGTCTTTTATATACACTGGTAAAAAAAGAAAAGACAACTCTTAGTTCATACTCGAGCAGTTTAAATGTACATAAAGTCAATACATGAAAATCTGGCAAAATGGCCAAACAAGATGTGATCTTAACCATGCAAGAGTCCTGAGAAACTGGGTTTTATTTCATTAAAAGCTGACACATAAGACACAACACATTATTGCATGATGTGAAGCTTTTTCACAATATTTCCTTAAAAACATGAAATGATAACATTGCATGTTGTAGAGGTAAATCATTTTATTTTGACACGATGTTGTAACCAACAAGTTTTTAGTGAACATGGTCATAAATGATCTTCTAGAAACCAATATTAGCAATTTATTTTAACCAGTCCTTGTTTTGTATTTCTCCTCCACAAAAGCTATAAGGTAACACAGGTGGAGCTGTTTGCCTTGCTGTGTCGCCTGGCAGACGAGCTACTCTTCCGCCAGATCTCCTGGATAAAGAAGTTGCCTTTCTTTTGTGTGCTCTCCATCGAGGACTACACCTGCCTGCTCAGCTCTACCTGGCAAGAGCTCATCCTGCTCTCCTGTCTCACAATCTACAGCGCCCAAATATTTGGCAACCTGGCTAATGTCACGGCCAAGTACACACCTTCTGATGACGAGCTGCAGGGGTGAGCGGCTGTGGAATTGACAGTGTAGCAATCTGGCTTCTAATTTTTCACATATGCATTTTTACCACACAATAGCTAATTTGTGCTCCAGTTTTCCTCAATGATGAGTTGACACATACTCTACACTCACAGCAAATTTACAAAATGTCCTTCCCGGCTGGTTAACTTTTTAATACCGGTTGACAAATGAAAGCATTTTCCGTTTTTTGACATACTTTTGTCATCATTCTAACAACAGCTTATTTCACTGCCTTCATTTGATATCCTATACTATCTACAGCCTGTTATTGCTTCCTCCTACTGGTATTTTTCAGGAGGGAGGTTGCTCTCTTTTTAATAATAGTAGATGTCAGATTTTAGGATCCTGTAATAGCCAACCGCTACGTTACCAAGAAATAGGAACGGTAGATATCACAGCAGCAACTTTTCATACCGACAGCCAGACGTTCTAGTCTGTTAGTGCTGTAGTATGTCCGAAATGGTTTATATTTCCTCAAATCACTTGAAGAAAAATAGAATTGGAATGGGGCCAGTGAACTGGTCCATGAACAGGAGGACTCCCTAACACACTGCTGTGGCTAGCACCATCTGTCTGGCATATGATGTTATGTCCGTCACTATAGGTAATAAAGGATGTGTGGGGGGGTTTAAGAGTGAGTGTAAATCAGGCCAAAATTATCTAACCTCATGACACGCTTTCTCTTAATATACAGCACAACTTCGAGTCCTCAGATAATAGTCCTGGTCTTTTAGGACTGAATATGTGATTTAAAGTGGCAACTCCTATTTTAGTGTTTTTCCTGATGAATCAGATAAGAACAATGTTTGAACATTTTTGGCTCATTTCCTGTAAGCATGTGTGACCAAGAATTATTATTCCACATGCACATTATACACAAGTAGCATTTTGTTTGAAATCTTTGAGAAGTAAAGCAACTGAAACCTGTTGTATCACAAACATCTTTTTACAGTTTTGGTGAGGATGGCATGGAGGTAATGGAGAGGCTGATATATCTCTTTCGCAAATTCCACCAGTTGAAGATCAGCAATGAAGAGTATGCCTGTATGAAAGCAATCAACTTCCTAAACCAAGGTACCGGAACAAAGGCTATGACTCCCTTTTTTCTTTCCGTCTTCTTTATTTTTAAATGCATTTTGTAATTCCTTGGGACTATCTGTTTCTTAACGTGCAGATATTAGAGGACTGTCAAACGTCTCTCAGCTTGAGCAGCTGAACAAGCGCTACTGGTATGTGTGTCAAGACTATACTGAGTATAAGTATCCGCACCAGCCCAAACGCTTCCCTGAGATCATGATGTGTTTGCCAGAGATCCGCTGTATAGCAGGTAAGACCATTGTGAGGAAAAAGAATTACTGTAATTTTTTTTTAGATGTTTGATTGAGCAAGGAAAATGAACGGACACCATGAACCATCTTTTGGTTTTGTCTGTCAAAGTTTCCTCTAAATTTGGAGATTGATTCAAAAATTTGAATTATCTGTAAAACCAAAATCAAATATTATTAATGTTTTCAAGCACCCTTTTGAAGATACCTCAAAGGGCCAAGACAATCAGTGGTAGAGAATTGTGAGCATGGGTGGATAACTCAATCCGTAGGGGAGAAAATAACTCATTCCATTGTTATGTAGCTAGCGAAGAATTGTCGCGCAATCTTTTTGTTAACGCATTGAGAGATTTTTCGCGAGGCATCGGGAAATGGCAACAATCCACCCGTGAGAGGCGCTGCAGTCTCAACACTCAGACTTGTATAACTGTAATAGAAGAGGGCTCTTCATATTGCTTCTACAGGTCTAATCTTTTTTTTCACGTTAATATAATTTCCATCAATTTCCCCCAGTCCGTTACAAGCTTTAATCGCATGAATTTGAATGAAGTGCAATGAATTGGTTTAATTTACAGCCTCAAATTATTATTTAAATAACCCTCTTGTTTATGATGCTGTAGAGAGCCTCAGTAAAAATAATGTTTTTTTTTTTTTTGGAGTGTTAAAAAAAAAAAAAGAAGAAAAGTTAAAGCAGTGGAATGTATTTTCAGGGAAACTGGTCAATGTTCCTCTGGAGCAGCTCCCTCTCTTGTTCAAAGCAGTCTTGCACTCCTGCAAATCCAGTGTGACCAGCTACAGGACGGCCCCGTCACCCTGCGTGACCGCCTCCTCTGGAAATTAGAGGCCTTCCTGACCCTGACATTATACCCCCCACCTCTAACCCCCCCCCTCTAACCTCATTCTCCTCAAGGCGAGGGACTGGTCTCACCTCTAATGAATGTGACAAGCAGCTAGTTTGTTTTTCTTAATGACTTTTTCTTTTTATATTTATTACACGACAGAGCTGAATGTATGCTGATTTACACTGTGCACATGCTTCTGTACAAAACAAATGCTCATAGATGCATTGGTCTTTGGAGTTTACAAGTGTGTATCCAGTTTGCTCAATGCGTCAGTGTTGCCATTGTTAGAACTAGACTTAAAAAAGAAAAAAAAGAGTTTATTTTATTCAGATGGGGGTAAGATAGACACACGTTGAGACTACCTCAGGAAGATGTTCTTGCTATTTTCGTGGTGTTCCTAAAAAGATGCCCAGTCTTATACAAAATTCCAGTGGATGCTTTGGCACCTCAATCAGAGTCTGGATGTTCAAAGGAGCTGTGCAAATCAAGCCAGAAGAAATGATGTCTTGTTACATGGGATATACATACTAGATATTGAAAAAAAGATGAGCTTACTTTTGCTGCGTGGAATCTTAGAAATGTTGCCTTCGGGAGGCATAACATTCCATGAGTGACGGTGACAACGGTGACGGCTATTTGGATCATTCGGATCTTCTTTGGAAAAGGAGTATACGGGTATATTTTACAATCATAGACTTGGGATGTAAGGCTTTATTGCAAGGGTAAGGGAGGATGGCTAGCTAGCTTTGCTGATTGTTTTAATGTTTTATTTTGATTTTTTTTTTGACCAAAGTATTATGCAATGCTTTTTATGAAATGCCCATCGATGGGTATGGAGCTGATAGCTCGACAAAAAAAAAAAAAAACATTTCTTGTCAATGAAGGATAAGTACAAGAAATGAATTGGATGGGAGACCCTCTGATGGACAGATGAGCACATTGCCAGATTTTCTCCTAAATTCTGCTACACCTGCACCCATATGTGTTCAGCAGATATGGTTTTCTGTCATTTAGGGAAGGGTGACTACTGATGAGCAGTCGTGATTCACTATTTCCATGAGCAGGTGGTCGAGAAGACACCTCTAACCCATCAGCCTAGCATTTTTTGCTACTAGATGTTTATCAGGTATTGTCGAGTCCAATCAGATTTTTGCACAGCCCCAAAACCGTAAGAAGATTAGATTAGACCTGATCCTGCCTCAGGTCCTGTCTTAGTGGTGCTTAGTGGGTTTGATTGGGACGGTTGACTCCACAGACTAGAAAATGAATGTTTATGCGCTGTTCCTGGTTCAGCCACCAAGATTGCAGATAATCAGTTTAGGATGTGGTGATGATCTTAGTGCGATTGATTCTGTTTAGGGCATTGCCTTGACTTTTGGCCTTTGCTCCCTGTGACGGATATATGCACATTATTGTAGAAAATGGTCTTTAATTTTGGAACTGCTCAAGTGTCTTCTGTGATTCCTCCAGTTTTCAGCAGTTCCATCCATGTGCAAAAACCATTTGAAACGCAGACAAAACTGCATTCATTGCAACAACTCTTTCTATTTTTTGGGTTATTTTGTTTTTCTTTTTTTGCACACATCGGTGACGTTCAGAGACCTTGACCTCGGCCACTGCCCACCCAGTGTGTTCCTCTCAGGTCCCCTATTGGCCTGGATCGAAACAGGGTAAAGTGAGTGTTATGTATTGCATTCATGAGTTACTCCAGTGACCATGCTGATGTGCTTGTTGTGTTAGTAGATGTAGTTTTTCGGGACATAGAAGGTCCTCTGTAGGAAATTGTTGCCGCTTGATATGCGTGGGGGTCATCCCGCCCGCTTCACGCTTGAAAAAGTCGATGTAATTTGAAAGTGAAACCCATAAGGTGTGGCCACTGAAAAGTCCGCTTGGCCCAATCTTGCCCTTTTTAGCCACATTTCCATGTGCATTTGCAGCTTTACAGGGCTGTGTTTCTCTTTCAAATGCTTCAGATCTCTTTTCATCTTTTCATTTTTAGACATTTTCATGTACAGTACCTATGTAGTTATTCGAATGTTTTGGGTTGTTGTTTTTTTTCTCATGTATTCATTCTTTTTTTTAATTGAGGGTGACTCCTCATTTTCTGTTTTTTTAACTTTTTGTGGACTTGATTTAAGACTCATTCCCTTGTGCACAGTAGTTCATGAAAGTGTTACTCAGCTGATGTGATGTCAGATACATTTTATGAGACATGTCTGACATCTTGGAACCGTTTATGGATTACTTGATATTCGAAATTAGGCTTTTTGGGATCACTTAGGATTCTGCTTTTTTTGTCATTTTCAACAATGGTGAAATTTTGCAAGTATTTGTTTCACAAGTCCAGTGGAAGCCATTGAGATACAGTCAGGAAAGGTTTTTTTTCTTTATAAGGCAATAGTTTGTACCTGCGATAAATATCGTAATTCTTCGAGTACAGTACATATAGAACACCCCACCAAGTTGCTAGTTTTTAGTCATGTTGACATGGCCATGAATATAAACGTATACTTCAATTTTAATCACTGTTTTTGCACATTAGTCCATAAGATTTCCCACTACAGTGAAAGCTTGGAAGTAAATGCTTTCAACCATAATAATTGGAAATGTTGTCTTTTTGAAATTTTCATAAAGATGCCAGGAATCAACACTCAGGTTTTCCACAATGGAAAGATGGATATTTTTTCTTTTAAATTGATCTTTAACCTTCCACCTTAATTCATAATATTTTTTGCAAAAAATGTGCACTACACGTACTCGAGAAATCACGTTATTTGATAATTTATTTTAATTTAATAGGAAAAATAATACTCCTGGCCGAGTGGTTAGCGCGTCGGCTTCACAGTTCTGGGTGTTGAGGGTTCGATCACAGGTGTGTCCTCACTGTGTGGTGTTTACATGTGGGCTTGTGTGGGTTTTCTTCGGGTACTGCAGTTTGCTTCCACACCCAAAAACATGCAGGGTAAGCTGGTTGAGCATTCAAAATTGCCCATAGGTATGCGAGTGAGCGTAAATGGTAGTCCGTCTCCTTGTGCCCTGCGATTGGCTGGCTACTGATTCAGGGTGTCCCCCGCCTGGTACCTGTAGTGAGCTGGGATAGGCTCCAGCACCCCACACGACCCTGGTGAGGATAAGTGGTTGAGAAATTGAATGAATGAATGGATGAAGGAATAATACTTAACCCAGTGAACCTTAAAGAAACACATTGCACATAGTTCACCTATAAGTAGTTGTGTCAAGTTCATGATCTTAGGTGAAGCACTCATGTTCAACTACTTGAGCTCAGGGACTTGGAAAGATGATTGATGGATGTGCCATGTTAAAAGCAAAATAGTCCACTTGGCTCCGCTAACCTGCACGAGCAGCCGCAGAGGCCTCTCAGCAGAGCAATAGTGATGCATTTGAAGGGGAAAAGTTCAGGGTGGCCAACAACAGAGCCGCTTGCAACTCTCTTTTCTCAAAGTAACTTCAGGAATGCATTGAACATCACACACATCTCAGATCTGACTAGGAAAAACATCAGAAGAAGGATTTTTCCTTTCATGTCATCTCCACTACCTTCCTGCCGTTTTCTCTTAATAATCTAATATACACGTGATGTTTTTTTTTTTAATTGCCTTTTTTTTGTTTTGTTTGTTTTTTACATAAGAAAAATGTCATTTGCAATTTCTGAAACTACCTCATTGTCATCATACACTACAAATACTGTAAGTGTTCTTTTTTTTGTCTTATTTATTGGATTCATTGCCTAACTTTTCTCACCCAGTGACCTCTATAGGACTTTTGAAAGTGCTTCTTCAAACACGATTATTGTAACTTTTTCGGCGGCATTTTTGCCTTATGTTACCTTACACTTGCTGCAGATAGTCTTCATCCGCCTCTCGTTTTTTTTAAGGCCTCTGATTTGAACAAATATTTTAATCTACACCTTTCAGGGATCCTCATTTATTCCAAACCTTTTTTCCCCTCCATTTTCAATTAGCGTCATCTGCTGTTTCACTTCTGCCTTGGTATCGTGAATCCAAAACCAAAGATGAAAGAATGTCAATGACAACGTCAGCGTACTGATTGTTATTCACTTGAAGCAGTGCTTTATTTTCCCCGTGTTGACCTTTTGATTTCAAACAGCCTGCTATCTTGTGAACGCTAGTTGATTTTGTGTGTACACGTTATTCAACGCGTCAGGATGTGTTTTTTGTTTTGTTTTGTTTATTTTTCCATTGAGCTGCATGATTGCTTTTCAGAATTCAAGGTAATGCAGTGTTCAGAGTGAGGCTGCTTATCATATCGGATGCTGCTTGTGATCAATTATCAATCAGGGAATGTATATCTGTGGTCACGTTGACATCTTGTGTTTACATGCTTCCACTCCGTCGGGTGACCCTGGCACTATGGCACGAGACTACTGTGGCTTTATCAATGGGTTTCGAATCATGCGGGCTATCATTGTAGGCTTTTACTTGCAGATTATAACGCATTGAAAGAATGAGTTTATTGGATGGAGAAGGGCCTTCCATTCAGGGATGATTATTAGCCTTTCTGACCTGCTCTGTTTATGAGCGTCCAGCTAACTTCACACTGTATTTCATGCCACAACTGCTCAATTAAAATGAATCATGTTTTCTATTTACAACGTGTGTATGCTTAATATGCAGTTTAATGTTTTTTTTGCCTGTCTCAGATTGTGTTTACCTGCATCCAAATGTATGACGAGTCCAAACCCCGTGAAGTAACATTTTCATTGCCTGTTTTATAGGAGCACAAGGTGAGGAAAGTCTTTGGCTCAAGTCAAAATAGTTTAAAAATTATGTATCTCAGGGAATTCATTGATGTACACACTGTTGCTTACTGTGAACAGACAATTGATACTGCTTCGTGTTTTTCTCTTTGGAAATCTTGTCTGCTCTTGTTACTTTAACTACCTGTGAAGAATGTGATCCATTGTGTTTAAAGCATGTTTAGAATGTGTTAGGAAATTTAAAAAAAAAACAAATAAATGTGAACGTTATGCAAGCATAAAAATGTCCTTGATTTTTCTTTTAAGTCATAAAAAAGGAATATTCACTGCTGTTTAGATGCCGGTTTGATTGACTGATTTGACATGGTTTGAGATACTTCAAGTGTTTTGCACAGTATGGTATGAGTACCACTGGTGGTACTCTGGGACCACCATTTTTCAAATTCGGCTTCAAATTTGAGTGCATATTTGTTTAACTGAAGACTTTCACCTGATTGGATGTTTGTGTATGTCAGTAATTTTTTGTTGTTGTTAAATGTACTACAAGTGGTAAGAAAATACATCTTTTCTATTTTACTGTTAATATTTTGAGTACTTATCTGTAAGCATTAATATATTAAGGAAATAATACAATAGTAAATCTGAGAAATACAATATATAAAAAATGACATCCCCTAGTCTGAAGGAAAATAAACAAGAATGGACCAAGGATCCATGCATTGATGGATGCCAATCTTTCCAAAGATTTAACCAACAGGGCATTCAGATTCTGTCAGAAGCAATGGGACAGTGCATTCATGAAGACACTGACGTGAAGTCCTTCCACGAAAACAAATGGACAGTGCCACCAAAAAAAAAAACCCTGAGGAAAACAACCCCCTCCCCTCCGCTGCTGCTCCAAGACCTTCAAAGCAGGTGATCTCACTCAAAGTCAGCTGAGATGAGCTTCAACTCGCCTCTCACCCATTGGCGACAAGCAGAATAGAAATGTATTTGCTAGAGATATAGAATAATAAATAACAGTTGCACATGGGTAAATAGTGAGATAGGTAAACACAACAACCCCAACATAGACAAAAAAGGGATTTAATATTGGGCAGCATTAGTATTTTGTTACCAGAAAGTCATCAGCAGACCTCCATCACGACTGCCATGCAGTTTGGCTGCAATGGCTTTATCTCCTCAAGGTTGACGGATTGGCTTTTGACATTCTCCCCTATTACCCCGCCCACCCCACCCAACGAGCTTGTAATCAGATTGAGGCCAGTCAAGGCTGTGGATCCCCCCGAGTACAAGAACACCCGTGATAGCCAGGGGGTGGGCTTTCTAATGATGGATTTTGGACATGAATATGTTTAAGAGTGCTGGGCTTGAGCACCACTATCAGCTGAGTGATAAGCATCTTACGGGAGAACGGATGTATTTATTATCTGTTTATTTGCTTGACGTTTTAATGTCTGTGGTCTCACCTTGGCCGATTGTAGCGTCAACTGCTATGTTTGTTTTAGCTGTACCGAACATTTTCCTTCATTTTCATTCTTAGTAATTGAATATGCATTTGGTTAAAAATGCAATGAATGACCCACCACTTTTTTCTAACTCTCTTTTTGTTTAGTGCCAAGAATCAGGAGCCGTTCATAGTATAATGATTCATCTTACTTGTTAGGGTTAGTTGGGTTTTTGGTTGGTTTTGTAATGGTTTATTCTGTTCTGTCTAAGTGATTGCCCATTGTGTTCCCCTGTTGTTTCTCCACCTCTGGCCTATCCCCTGCTTTCTCCCTCTTGTTACCCAGGTGTTCCTAATGGCAATCAACTCCTGTCTGTCTATTTAAAGCCCATGCGTTTGTGAATCATTGTCAGATCGTCTACCTTGCTTGCTTTACCCTCCTTTGTTTACTCCATGCCAAGTTATAATGCCATGCTCCTCTTTTCACCGTGTCTTCTGACAGGTATGTTTTTTATCTGATTTCTATGTACTTGTTCTTTTCTAAAGATTCCTGCCTGAATTAATTAAGTTTTTCAAAGCACTCCATGCACCTAATTGAGACAAACATCCTTTTAATATTATTTACATACAGCAGTAGATTGTATAGTTAACATTATATCCATCCACCTGTTTTCCTTATCCTCAGGAGGGTTGCATAATGATGGGCAGCAGGTGGCATACAGCCTGAACTGGTTGCCATACATAAAGGACTTTTAATCCTATTAGGAAAATGTGTTAAGGCAAATATTGCCAGTTTTTTTTCCCATTGCGGGACATCTGTAGATTAGTTGCTGGTATTTGAGCTTCTGAAGTCTAAATAGCAGCTCATTCCATTGAATTATTTACCATAGAAGGGAGACAGCCCTGTTTTGCAATTAATGATGTTTCTTCCACAACGTTTATCTGTTTGGCACAGTGGGAAAACTGTGTCAATATTGTTCTTTGACAAATGACCTCTAAAAAGTTTGAAGCAAATATGTTATCACGGGTGTGTAATGGAAGAGTTCTGACATCACCTAGTTACCAAGTTGACTAAGTCAAGACCTCGGTCAGTGGTTTGTTTAAAGAAGAATATGTACCACGGCAAAAAGAAACAGTATACAACTTGGTATGACATTGCATAATTCGCATCCTTTATTTTTTATTTTTTGTTCAACTTGACCTGAGCCAAATCCATTTACTCCACATTTAAACTAACACTCACTTTTACACTCATTGCCGGATTAAAACGACCCGGTGGCTGAGTGGTTAGCACATCGGGCTCACAGTTCTGGGTTTTCTCCTAGCTCGGTCCTCACTGTATGAAGTTTGCTTGTTTTCTCCAGACTTGTGTGGGTTTTTATTGGATATTCCAGTTTTCCCCGACTTCCCAATAACAACATGCAGGGTAGGATGTTTCAGCACTCTTAAGTTGCCCCTATGTATGATTGGTTGTCCATCTCCTTGTGCCCTGTGTTTGTCTGGCCACCGATTCAGGGTAACGCCTGCCTGAGGCACAAAGTTAGCTAGGATAGACTCCAGCACCCCGCGAGATTCTTGCGAGGATAAGCAGTTGGGAAAATGAATTAATGTATTAATGCTGGAATCAAATAATTCCCGTACACATAAGGTGAATGTGCATGTTTTTTTTAATTGTGCTAACTCTGATACATCTACTCTTATACATTTTAAACAAAAGTTTCTTGAATACATTTTCAACCCCTGTCTTGCCACACAGAGTTACATAAAGTCCTCTTGGGTTCGGTTTGGGCCTACTGTGGTGACGTCAATCGGGACATATGTCAAGGATGCAATTGGCCGTGTGCTTTGCCAAAGCCTTCCTCTTTGGCTCTTGCTTGCTCATGTTCGTGAGCAAGTGCACTGAGCACGCTCCACAAGCGTGCCTTCACCTGGTGTGGTCTTCCTCCCTCACCATACCCCCGCCTCTTCCACTCCTAGTCGCTCTCATCTCATTCCCCTTGACCCTGACACGACGCAACCTCGATGCAGATAACAGCCCACCATTCTTCACCCCTTGCCAACTGACACACTTCCAGAAGGGGGAAGACCTTGTTCCCTTTTCCTTCTCTGATGCCTGTTCTGCCCTTTTTTGGAGTGCTCTATATGCCCTTGACTCGTTCAGATCCACTTCAACTTATTTTTAATTGCCAATTTGTGTCATGTTGCAAAGGTTTGCAATTAATATTGACAGAGCTCAACTTCACCAATTGCAAATGCTGTTTTCTAATGGAAACAGTACATCTAGCAAAATGTACACCTTTTGCTGACCAATCAGAAAACAGGTATCAGCATTTAGCAAAAAAAAACCTAATTTTTGTAAATACCACAGTCATTTTAATACATGACTCTACATAGTCATTTCTAAGAAGTGGATAATTGTTATTTTGAACATATAGTAGTTTGTATAGGACATTTAAAAGCTAGTGATAGAAGCCAAAGTGCTGTACATAAATACTGGAAAATATACTAAAAGGCCTGCCAACTCAAGTAAAAAGAAAAGTTTCTAAGCAGATTGCAGTGTACAAGGGGAGTGGAAATGTGATAAAAGCCAGGGAAAAGTGATGTACTTTTAAATGTAATACAAAAAACAATGAGAAGGGGTTTGTCTATTGTTTAGTGGCAATTGATGCCAGAGTTAAGGTGCAGCAGCAACCTCAAAATGTCTGACTTTCCCCAGCCAAAATAGGTGAGAGATTTTGTATTTGGGGTAATGACTTGCCAGCATAGCTTGACTGAGAAGTAAATGAGGAGTCTATGAAAGTTTTTTGCTCTAACTCAATAGTATTTTTATCACTGAATCTGTGTGGATTTATGTTTTAACAATTATTTTCAAAAATATTTCATGTAATTAGAAACATATCAACCAAGTGAAACATTGATATGATTTAAAAAAAAAAAAAAAAAAAAAAAGCTTTGCAGTACCTCCTAAATGTTCCTTACTTGAATTTATTCATTCAAAAGCTCAAATCCTGGTACTATTGGCTGCCTTTTTGTGCTTGTGACACTTTTTTTCTCCATTATTCCTCATGCAAATATTATTTTCAATGCACCCGAATCTTCAAATTTAGAATCATAACTGGAAAATTAATCTTTATATTGGATTTAAATTGCTTTCAGTCAAATTAGCGCCAATAATTAGATGAAAGAGCCGCAGCGCTTCAGAAAGAACACGACAAGTATTGGACAAATGATTTTAGACCAATGCATTTACACAACGCATAGACTGAGACAACATGGTGCCCTGTAGTCATTTAGAAAAGCACTGACATGAATTGACACCACGTTAATTGCTTGACCAATCTGGCCTCGAAAAGGCAAAACGATCACGAAGGATTTCCTTTTATTTCACATTTTGTCATCCTCTTTCAAAAGTTAATGCTTTCAGCCTTTTCCCTCTCTCTGTTTTTCATTCTTTAGTGTGATGTTCATGGTTTTGTTCAGGGCTCCTTTTATAACACCTAATTATCTACTCGCCTCCTGTAGCCTTGAGAGTGAATAGGATTTTGGCATAAATCTATACTTGAACATCTGGTGTCTACGCAATAAAAACATTCTTAGCACCAGACCCACGCTGTAGCAAATTTGTATTAGGCATACAGTACATGGTGATAAGCCTGGCCATTACCTGGCCACAGACTTCTTCCTCCCAATTCCAGTTGTTATGAAATGTATGGAAACAAGTTTAAGATCTTGCTCCAGGTTTTTCCAGGGCTGTGCCAGTCAAGGACAGGTTCAGGGTTGGATATTTGCCACAGTTTTTTGTTATATTAATACAGTAAAATCTTAACAATATCACATTTTCTGTATGATATATATATACATGTATGTGTATGTGTTCAAATACTGAAATATGAGGAAAATGTCATAAGAACGCAGTCTCTAGGCAATTCTGTGTCCATTTTTTTACACAGTGGTGCACAATATGTGCATCAGTAACTGTATAACAATTTGTAAGACTATCTCTTTTTAAGTTTAGTGTTAAACTCTTAAATTGATTCTGATTTGGATCTGGGCTTGTTTAGCCTACTATATTTGTATGTTTGGCATTTACGGATGCAACATACATGTACTTAAATGTCTTGAAAGTAGCTTAACAATATATTTATTATTATTACTAGATGTACGATTGGACAGAGTGGATGATGAGGTGGTCCTAAAATTCATGTTTACAGTAAAATGGGACATGGCTGAAAAATTAAAAGTTTTGAAACTATTATACGAGTAAAACTTCACCAAGCTTCAGTGTTAAAATAAGTTTAGGTCACATAAGTATTGTTTATGCAAGAAAGAGAATATTATTTGACTTCTGATAAATGGGATGGACTTTGTTACACTATACTGAATATGATTACATTTCCTTAAAATGTTTAAAAAACATCCTTATAAATATTGAAGGTTAGAGTACAGAACATTCCAAACGTGTTTAGGTCAAACAACCATACACACAAAAACAATATTATTTAACATTATTTTGCATCATTCACGAGTAACAATACACCAGCAGGGGGCATGAGTAATCTGACAAACTGATTTATTACCCTGCCCCTATCACCTATATGTTTGATGCCTAATCATAAATATAGTTGTTTGATGAAGGGATTTTAGTAAATGATGGGTTAAGTGTTTTTGGATTTTGTCAAAAGAAAGCCCCTTTCTCGATTATATACTCCCTATTCTGGTGTAATGGAAGTTTACTTCTTTTTTTTTCCCCTATTGGTTTATCAATGTTGAGACACGGTTGGTCAAGGACAGACAAATGATGGCAGAGTGTTTACCAAATACATACACCTTTCTTCTACTTCAATGAAACAATTTATTAAAGTTTTTTTTACTGGTTCAAATCTTCTGATAATATTGACAAACCAATTAAATTAAAAAAAAGAAGTGGAGTAATTATTTACTCTAGAAGGATTATATGCTGTCGAAAAGAAATGAATACAATTTAATTTGTAAAAGTAGTAGATGGTTCTGATAGGCCTTGAGGGCTCTGGCAGGACACCAATACCTCATTTAACTGATAAATACCACATTACTGTATCTTATCTGTATTTATTTATTTATTCCAAGTTGCACTGTAGAAAATGTGTTGTAGCTAGCTTTAGGAGAGGTTCCAACTGCTTCCTTACTACTGTCTAAGTGCCCTTGAGCAAAACACTGTTCACACCCCCAACCGAAGAGCTACCTACTGTTAACTTACCACTTTCCCTCTAATATTTCTCTTTTGAATGCCTGCATGCACGTGATTGACTTTATTTCTGGTCTAGAAAGGGTAAAAAAAAAACACTGAACCAGATGGTAAAATTAGTATATAATAAATTGACAAAAACAAACATTCCCTTGATAAAGTGATTAAAATATAAAAACATGGAGATTGAATTCGCCTGACTTCGATGCGAGCAGAATGAGATAGATTCACACTCAGTGGCAATGTGATTTTCAGTGTGAATATTTGTCTGTCTCTGCGTGCCCTGCGACTGACTGGCGACCAGTCTAGGGTGTAGTCCGCCTTTCTCCAGATGTTAGCCGGGATAGGCTCCAGCACCCTGTGATTGGGATGAGCGGTGATATAAATGAGAGACTATAAAATGTGTGGTATGTAACGCCCGGTACATACACACTACTTGACAAATGTGAACCTGACAAAGTGAGAAAAACACCACAATCGGACTTAGAGTGGATTTGCCTTCACCTTGGCAAACCGTTTGAATTAAATGACTTTTCACAGAAAAGTTACGCTTTAAGTATTCGTTAAGTGTTCTCGTAAGCCCCTTCCGGGACAATATTAAAATATGGAGGGATTCAATTCTGCGCGATCAAAAGTTTTTGTGTTTTTTTTTTTTTTTTTTGCAATGCAAACGTTCGTAAATTTATTTTACCACCATTCATTTGACTTTCACCCACTGCCATACACAGTGTTATCTTTCACATACATACAGCAAACTTCTCCAAGAAAAGATGGCTATGAGTGGGTTAGGGTGGTTTGTCAGGGTGGGGGGAGGGGGCGGGGTAAATTGAACACAATACAAATGATGAAGTCAAAATATGAGCTTGGCCTTATCCCTTGCCTTTATTTATTGTACAAATATATCTTGGAGACAGAGACAGAGCTTGTCTGATGCTGGGGCTCTGCTGACCTAGCCACAGCACACTTGCAAAACAAAATCACGCTCGAGACAAACAACAGATAGGCCATCATTCTTGGTCCCAGTGACAGAGGGCTCGACTTAGCATGAGGCCCCCTCTCCTGGTGAGCCATACTTGTTTGCTGGCCTGTGATCCCTGTTCACTAGAGCCACGGATTCAGACAAATCGGGGACCTTGTTGTGACTCCGAGAGGTCAGGGGTGAGACAGATTGATTGCTATAACTTCTCTCCCTCGTTTTCCACTTTGCAACTTCTGCTGAGCAATCAGTTTGATAACTCACATGTGCAACTTTCACAATCAAGGCACGACAACCTATCTTCATACATATTACCGTATTTTCCTGACTATGCCTTGCACTTTTTTCATAGTTTTGTTGGGCCTGGGATTAATACTCAAGTGCTTTTTATAGTATTTTTTTCTCACTCTGACCACTGATAACCTATTATTTGTTTAATTTAGTTAGGCGATAGTTATCTGGAAAAAAGACCTGTTAAACAGAAGCCTTTTGAGCTCATTGCTCTGTTTTACGATAGTTGATGTATTGTATGTCCGTTGTTGGTTTCTGATAAAATAAAATAAAAAATAGATATCAAATCTATACACTGCATGACAAAGGATATGGTTTAACAGAATGGCTCAGGTAAAGTTTTTAGCCATCTATCCATTCATCCATCCTTCCATCCACCCCACCACACAAAAAGTGTTAGTTTGACGTTAATGTTAGTTTTGTAATGGGATGATTTCTTTTCATACACAGTCCAAAATCACTCATTCTTTAGAAAATATGAATGTAATGACTGACATCTGAATATTCCTTTCTTACAGAAGCTTTTGTATCTTTGATGCATTCAAAGGTCCAATACAAAGAAACTTTTTTTAGAGATGATAACTTTCCCTCCAGATTTCATACAATGGCTTAACAATAAAATGTAACTATTACTATATTCATGATTATACTGTTTAGAGAAAATGTAATTTGCTAGAGCCTATAGAACAAACTTATGCGTACAATTGTTGATAGCAATTTGTCATTTACAAATAGACCAAAGTTAAGCAACTTCCCCATCGTTATTTAAAAGATAAAAAAATTACACTACTATACATTTAGACTTTTTGAACTTGCTCAGATGAAAAGAACTTTCATTATCCTCACATGAGTTACACATAAACAGTGAAAATACAGATCAAGTATTTAAAAACAGAATTGTTTAAAATAACATTAGTATAGTGTCAGCTCTAAATAATGGATTAATTATCTTCTCCGTTTTTTAAAGGTAAAAATAATTTTAAAAAAATTGCAGTGAGGAATACATTTATTAAAATGCCATGTCAGGTGTACAATGCATCACTTGAGTATATATTTGACTTATGTCGAAACTATGAGAAATATGATTGTGAAATGATCATTATTATTTTAGGAAGATGAAAATAAGTAGTAATTTAGTAGTTTCATGTATATGTATTTATGTATGTGGCATCAATGTAAGTTAACTATGCAACATACTTTAATAGAATATGCACAAATGTATTCGTATATGCATACTAATTCTAGGAAAATGTGATTTGCATTTCACCAATGATGATGCTGTAATTGTAGAATATAAAGGTTAAGAATATTTGAGACTTTGATGGTGTGAGTCGCCTGTCCAGGCATTTTTCAGGAGGTAGCTAAGCGACCACGTGAGTCTCTGTCCACCAATAGCAGCAGCAGAGCAGCATAAATCTGCGATAAGGGAAAGACAGTAGAGCTAGGAGGCTGTGGGAGAGACCCAAACCAATCCCGATACAGCCCTTTTTTTTCTTTATTGGTCTCCTCCTGCCGTTGTCCTCAGCAGCATATGCAAGACTGTGCCGAAACGCCTCCGTGCACAATTTATTAATCAGACAATCATAGAGAGACTGGCTGCAGCCTGTTCTTCAGATGCTGGGAGACAAGTCTCACGGTAAGGCACTCTTTACTTTTACAGAAATTCTCTCACTGGCGATGAAATACAAGATTTATTTAGTCCAAAACGAATACAGATCTTTTATTGCCGAGTTTGTAGCATGGCAATTTGTAACGTCATCAATTGCATTCAATTGCATAAATAAATATCTAAATAAACTGTTTTATTTGTTGAACCAAATGGAAAAAAACGTGTACATTAATGTTACTGTCACTTTCTGACAACATCTGTCTTTTAAATTTGATTTGGTCATTTTCAGGACATCATGAAAATATCAATAATAATTCATAATGATTTATGATTGACATCTTCTGTCCTTGAAGGCATCACTCACGCTAAATAAAATCCACGTATTCTTGACCTGTAATATAAAATTGTCGTTTGGATGTCAGAAAGCTGTATAAAATGCAATCATAACTTTTTGGGAATTGGAATTGTTTAAAATGGATTTAATATCAAAATTTTAAAAATAATATATTGTATTTATTCGTTCGTTATCTATTACACTTGTTTCGATTGGTGTGCTAATTGTGTTTGGCCTACCACAACACTTTGTGAATTGAAAGCTTTAAACAAAATGATAGCCAACCTTTCTTATATTTTTTAAACAACAATCATCAATCATTTTGTGAAAAACGAGACTAAAATAATTTCTTAATTTTCAAAAATGCATTTATAACGAATACACACATTCCTAGTCTTTTTGTCAATCAGTCAATAATCTACACCAAAATATTATGAGGCTAATCAAATTAAATTAAGAATGAAATTATAATACACACTGATTCAATGAACTAACCGAGATAAAACAAATACATTTATTTGGCCAAAGTTAAGCATGAATTTCGATATTACACGACTAATTAAACTGTGATTTCTACTTGCAGCCTTGATATTATTCACTCGTGTTCTAAATGTCCTTGGTATTTGCGCGTGCATGTGTCTGTGTGCCTCTGTGTGTGTGTGCGCGCGTGCTTCTATGTGCATGTACAGGTGTGACATTGAAGGTTATGGAATACACTTATGATGACGATCTGGAAGAGTTGTGTCCTGTATGTGGAGACAAAGTGTCCGGCTATCACTACGGGCTGCTCACCTGTGAAAGCTGCAAGGTAAACACTCGCTCCATTGCTGCAAAAAATACAAATAAAAACAATATTATTTTAGTTCAAGTGGAAGCTATGTCAGATATTTACGTTTTTTTTTGCATAGATCAGTGTTAGTGCTACCTCAATATTCCAAGTTTTTATGCCTTGATGGACTAAATATTGTAATTCAGCGTATGTTGATGGTCGTACATTCATTGTGTTTTATCCTAAATGAATTGGAATATTTTGAACAGCTTGGAAATAGTAACAGGATGCAGGGGAGTATCCAATACATATAAGAAAAATATATACGTATTTATAATATAGGCCTTGTAGTGGGTAAGAATTAGAAACTGCAAATGTGATGTTATTTACTTCTTTGTTAAGATTAATGAAATGTGTGTTAATATTGTTGAAGGGCTTTTTCAAAAGGACCGTGCAAAACAACAAGAGATACACGTGTGCTGAAAATCAGGAGTGTAAAATTGACAAGACTCAGAGGAAGAGATGTCCTTTCTGCCGCTTTCAAAAATGTCTCAACGTTGGAATGCGACTAGAAGGTACGCTTGCATGTTTATTATCTTTGTATTGCTCATAAATGAAATTAAAACGACTCGGGGAAATTGAGAGTAAATTTAACCCCTTTTTGGGGCACACAATGAACTCATTTGACGTTCAATTAATTTTCATGCAGCCATAATTGTATTTGAAATTGATTTATTATATATACATTCAGTTAATTTATAATTTTATTACCGGACATCACCCATGGGTCGTATAATAGGGTAAAAAAAAAAACAATTAATTTTCATGTGTCCTTCCAAAATGACTTCATCATTGGCTTAAAAATAACACTTTATTATTTTACAATGCATTTTTGTAGAAAATGTGTAGCGTTTTATTACACACTATAATCCTAAAATTCCAACACAGACTAAAAATTGTTTTTTAAGGCCAGTGACTCTGTCATCACTTCCTATTTCCGTGAGATGGAATTAATTGCCAGACAGTCGTGCAAGAAAGCACCTGCTTCTTCCAAGCAAGCAAAAAAAGTTCACATTCTGGAGTTACTGATAAAAACTGTGGCGACTCCCGTGTTTTAAATCAAAGGCTCTATTTAGGCTATGCAAGGAGGAGTGCAGACTCTTGGGAATCTTCTCAGCCCTAAAAAGGGAAGCCAACGCGCGCACACGTGTGCGTGCGTGTGCTTACGTGCGCGTACGTGCGTGTGCGCGCCTGTCAGTTCATTCCACGCGTTTAACTCTTTCCAAGCACTCATTTAACTCATTACTTTCCATCACAAAACGGGTAGGCAATGAAATAAATACAGGAAAAAAACATATTAAATCAACAACATAGGATTACTCAGATCACAAACACTGTATTTCTGTGTTTATTTACCTTCATTTAATCTTTTTGTTCTTATAAATTTTAAAACTTTTATTATTTTTTTTATGTCTAACAATAATATTATCACTAATAAAAATGCATACTTTTAATTTTCAATTACTCAAAATACTTACTGACCCCTTTAGGGGTTTAATTTGAGCTTTATGTGAAATAAAAAAAGCAGGAAATTGAATAGGAAGCCATTATAAATTCCTGTTTAAACGTGCCTAATTTTTCGCCGGTCTCTCTCTTTGACAGCGGTGCGTGCGGACCGCATGCGTGGGGGGAGGAATAAATTCGGGCCCATGTACAAGCGGGACAGGGCCTTGAAGCAGCAGAAAAAGGCTTTGATACGATCCAACGGCTTCAAATTGGAGAGCGCAGTCCCTCCGTCCTCTTCTTCTCCGCTGCACGCCGACTACGGCTTCGGCGGCCCCCTGAGCGGCATGCCCGCCATTCCCAAAAACATGGTGTCATCCACACCCTGCTCCATCACCCCCACAGACTATGAGGCGAACCTTTACGCTCCCCCTCCCCTTGGGATGCAGTCGCAAGTGGCCCTGAGCGGCCAGTACCAATACGCGGCCTTCCCCAGCAGGGTGATCAAGGCAGAGTGCCCCGACTACACCAGCAGTTCCCCAGAATACCTGACGGGATACACCTACTCCGAGATCTACCCGTCGGCTTCCCCGCAGCCGCCCAGCCTGCCGCCGCTGGTGATGGAGATGCTGCGATGCGATCCGGACGAGCTGGTGGTGCAGAACAAAATCCTGGCTCACCTGCAGCAGGAGCAGAACAGCCGTGGTCGCCTGGAGAAGCCCAGCGCCCTCAGCCTCATGTGTCGCATGGCGGACCAGACCCTCTTCTCCATAGTGGAGTGGGCTCGAAGCTGCATCTTCTTCAAGGAGCTGCGGGTGAGTCACTATTTCTACGTTTATGGGATGCTAGTGCATTTGTGAAATCCATCACATATACTACCATTTGTTTTCAAATGAGAAAATACAACACATTGTACCAACTGACGACGGATTATTAATATTATTGTCATTATGATTAGCTGTGAGCGTGAATTGTTGTTTGTCTCATTGTCCCCTGTGATAGCCTGGCCACCAATTTAGAGTGTAGTTGACTGGGATTGGCTCTAGCACTCCCGTGACACTTGTTAGGATAAGCGGTGTGGATAATGAATACATTAATATCATTAGTGCCTAAGCTGACAACAAAGTCAATCCTGCGAGGACCCCATTATTGGAATTGTTTATTATTATTTGTGTTATTATTATTATCTTTACTGCAAATTGTTGCAGGTGATGAAATTGGGCAAGAAAAAAAAGAAAAAAAACATGAATACTTGCTAGGCTGGCTGCAATTTGTGTGGGTGTGCAACTGTGAAGTGTGGCTATAATGAAGATACCAATGATTAAAAATGGATGGATGGATGGAAGGAAGGATGCGTGGGTTGACACCAGACATCAATTGATAAATTCATTATCACAATTTCAAGAGGGTAGGTAGTTCTTGAATAAATATAAATTGTATGTACTTCCATTGGATCTGTGGGTTGGTTTTCTTTGGGACCACATTTGGTGCCAAGTGTTTTTAAGTCACTGTGTAGAGGCTCTTTGGCTTTGAGTAATTCCTGATTTAAGAATTCCATGAGTTCCTCCCTGTGTGGGTAGTTGCTTCCTCTTGCTTTTAGATTCTTGGGACATGTAGTTAGTGTGTCCAGTAGATTTCCAAAATGTGCTCAAGCTGCTTTATTATCCACTCTCGAAATGTGAAGCGTCTGATGTTGTTGCTTTGTTACTCTGCAGCTGGGGAACGCTTTACAGACATTTATTCTTGTGGCTTTTGGCCCCTAGCGAGATTTTGGAGTTTTGGCATGGAGTTTTGGCAGTCTGCATTGATTGGGCCTCATGTCACCAAAGTAGAGCTGCAGTAAAAAATATCACCTAAAAAAAATGCACTCTATCAAAAAATCACACTTAAAATACAGTTAAGGTAGAATGCATGATGAAGTGAAGTTTTTCCATGGTTGCTGTTAAAGTCTTTTATCATAAAATGTGAATGTACAAACAAAACTCCTCCCATTGTCATCTTGGACGCAGGTGCATATGAATATTTGTGATGAATTTCGGATAAGATTCAAACTGTTAGATGGCCATTCAGCAGCCAGTGTGCACAGTATGGACAAAGCTGCGAGGAAAGAGCTGTTTCTCGGCCCTAGATAATTACATTCCTTGCCAACGATAACGGGGGAATGTCAGCCTTCCATTGCGGTGCTGCACTCTAGTTGCCCACAATGTTATTATATTGTAAGCTATTGATTGCTGCACTATTTCAAAGGTGGCCTTTGTCATGTCTTTGGTTTGACCTTCCATTTACCTGTTGAATGGTCGATGTGGTTTGTGACGTATCCACAATGAGCACCTTTATGGTTTAGCGCAAAGAATTGGACAGGAAATTTGGAAGGAACATCTTTTTTTTTCAAATTGGTTTCCAAAATGAAGTATTTGAATGATAGATTATGTGAGGAAAAATGTCACAAATTTCACACATTTGTGGTAGAACTAAAAAAAATGCATTTAAGAAAGCTACTTTCTTTGAGGCATTTGCTGTTATGTTTTTTTTTGTCAAAAAGGATGCGCATGGACTGTAATTGTATGCCATTCACAATTGGATCAAAAATGATATTTTGAATGAGTTGAATATGAATATGTACTGATAACAAAGCCTAAAAAATATTTTGGACCAGTTGAATATAGTTATATTTCCCTCTCCAGACATGAAGCTTTTGTCCAAAACCCTTAAATCTATTTGCTCGCTGACAAGACACAAATACATGCAAAATCTTTCCAAATAAGATGAAAAATGCAACCATTTAGTGAAAGGATTTCTTTTCAGTGGATAACTGAACCAGTAATTCAAGTAGCTTGCAGCCATAGAGGTGCTGGATAACATTACTTGCATCCAATAAGTGAAAAATATTGAAAGTCTTGAACAATCATGCTAGGGCAAGTCAAGAAAAGTTTTAGTTCATTTTACCAAAGAAATTGAAGGTAGCACATAAGTAGTTTAACTAATGCGAAGCACTTCTCGCCACGTTTTGAAGATTTTTTATTTTCATTTTGTGAAGTCAAATGCAGAGTTTAGAAGCAAATAAAATGCTTTCAACATTGTCAAGAATCACTTTGACTTGACTCTTTTACTTCAGTCGGTTGATTGCTTCTTTAAAAAATATATTGAAAAATTTATTTCCATAATATAGCAAACAATAAAAGGTTCATAAAATTTTTTAAACACTAACCATAGGCACAAAATCATAAATATAAGTCTGAGATTGATTGTTAATCAGTGCAGGATGGTTAAATTGTCAATTCTTGTGATGAAACATATGTAACAAGAAAAGTTCTAATGAAAATCGCCTTTTTAACTTGCAGTACACAATTTTAGATTCAATATTGACTAGTTCTATTTGACGAGGGATTGAATTAAATAAAGGAAAATGCTAACGGAACATCCGCATTTCAAACAATGGGAATTCTATAAAAAAGTGCTTAACTGTAATCTCGATATAAAATAGTAGTGATGAAAAAGGTGCACATGAGCCTCCTCCCCCGGTCAGATGTTCTTTCCAGACAATCAGTGGCATGCAAGACAGGAAATACTATCATTTGGGTCTCAAAAATGACATCATTCTTATAGGAATTTAAAGTAACCCCAAATCCTCCTCAGGTAACGAAGGTGATAAAGTATGAAACACACTTGCATAAATACACGCGTTAATTTGTTAAATTGCTCACTGGTCAATTTGCATGCTGTATGAGAAGATTTTTCTCCACTTCAGCTGAGAGTCCACCCCCTCTCGTGGAGGAAGCTCAGAAGGTCGCCGAGACCTCTTACTTCCTTAACCCCTTCCTTTATCACTTCCAATTCCAGGGCCCCACTATAGCAGATGGGTGCGTGTGGCCCAGATTGGACCCTCTCCTCTGCCACTAATATAACATTTGATTTAGATGGACAGTAATTCTGTCAACTCCTCGTCAGATGAATGTATGTCAAAACCTATTGCGGGTCGTGGCTAAGGAATTACTGTCTGCTGTGTCCTTCACTTTACAATGACGCTCACACACACACACACACACACACACGTGCCGTGGCCTAGCCAACTGTGGCTAGGGCATTAGTAGTTTGAAGAGATACTACATGTCAGTATAGTATATCACTGGACACACTAATACAACCATTGCTGGTGAGTTGTTTTTGTGACAAGAGATGAGTGTGTTTAGCAATTTTTATATGATTTGCATGTAACCAATGTGTTCAAACTGGAAAAAAATGTACAATCTCTTATCAACTACGACAATATACTTTGAAACCATTCTTATACTATGCTCCAAACTAATGTTACATTGTTTTTCTCGTCTTTGTTCTGCATGTGTTTCCTGAAGGTGGAAGATCAAATGAAGCTGCTTCACAACTGCTGGTCTGACCTTTTGGTCTTGGATCACATTTTCAGACAAGTTCAACATGGAAAGGGAGACAGTATCCTGCTGGTGACTGGCCAGGAGGTAACAACTCCCCCATGCAGCTTTCCACTAGCACTGTTTAAAAAAAAAAACAAGAAGTATACCGACCCGGGATTTGAACACAGGACCTCAGATCTCAGTCACTGACACTCTAACCACTCAGCCACCAGAGCCAATATAGTTCAATTGTTAAAAAAAAAAAAAAAAAACTTGACATGACTTTAGAGCACGGGGAGACAGATTTCTCACACAAAAATCTAACTCCACACAGGTTGCCTAACCTGGAATTGAACCTAGGTCCCCCACTGTGAGGCTGATGCACTAACCCTTCAGCCACCAAACCATATATTTTATTCTCTAATTTTGCAAACAAGGCACAATCTACAAAACATATGAAGACTTGGCACTAGAACTTTCAAGAAAGTGCTGGAATGTGGGTTGCCACACTTGCTCTTCTAACACTTTTGAGGACTATGCAGGATTTGAGCTAATTTCCCATTCTCAACACAAGCGTTTACAGCCTGGTATTTCCAGTTCCGTTTCGGGCAATAATGATGTTTTTTTTTAAAATGTAGAATCTGAAATTCATACAGATGCTTACCTTAACTATTGATATTAGATTCTGATACAGGATCAGAAATGATGGCTTGATTAATTAAGAATTTCAATGTGTTTTGCAGATTGAGTTGTCTTCTGTTCTGTCTCAAGGCGAGGCAACTCTGTCGAGTTTGGTCCAAAGAGGGCAGGATCTAGCTGTGAGGTTGAGGGTCCTGCAAGTGGACCGAAGGGAGATTGCCTGTCTGAAATTCCTGCTACTATTCAATCCCAGTGAGTGACTATAATAAGGTCTATTATGATACTGTCGATAAAGTATGTGGGCTGATTTTCTTCCTGTAGAATTCAGTACCTATAAAAATGACACAAATTATGATAAATGACAAATTCTTTTAATTTTTTTGAATATGCTCAAATCCATGCTTATTTAACCTCATCGTTGACCCTTTGTTTTCACAAAATATTTTGCAGTTTATAAAAATTCTTAATATACATTAATATGTATCAGGGATTCTGCTAATAGCAAAGATTTAAAATGACAACAATTCAGTTCTATGAAATATTGAATCACATATATTGTGCTTCAATATTATATGAAATAGAATTTACCACTTCTGGCCTTTTCCCTGAAAGGAATCCACTCACCGTAATTAAAATCCTATTCTTGCAAAAAGCCAATTTTGACAAAGAAATCCTCATCTATTGTCTACTAATGGCATTCTTAAGAACCATGATGAGTTTATCATTGGGTGGAATAACCGACATTCATGCAATGGCTTTTGCACAGATGGATAGAGCATAGATGTGGTTTGCCCAGATTCCCAGAAGTGTTTGCTGTTTGGCGGAGGCAAGCTGCTAACAAAGAGCTTTTGAATTGAAAGAGCACTTGTTATTGGGAGAAAATATTTGCTGTCTTTACTGGCAGCTTTTTTTGTGCACACACTCCTTTTCCTCATCCTTAGAGTCAGGTTTGCCAGGGGTAATTTAATTGCCCCGTAGCTATTTGAAAGGATGATTCATAACATTGATTCAAAACATTTAATTACTGTCTCAATAGATTCTACAAGATGGGCTCAGCTGATGCTGAATGCCAGTTCACTTGAGGGCTTTCCTATTCTTTCTTGCTCATACATACCAAAGAATACACATCGACGTATACGGACATAGTACACACTCACATACTCACCATAAATACATAATGAATCATTCTTGCATTCACACTTACAGACAATTTAATCTTCAGTTAATCAACTGCATGTTTTCGGAATGTTGAAATAATTGAGTATCTAAAGGAAAGTCACTACAGTGCTACCGCGGACCCAGAGCTTCGCAGATTTTTTTCAGGATTTTTTTTGAAAGATATTGTGGACTTCTTCTCAAGACACTCAAATGATGACAAAAGAAAGTGTAGTCACTCGGTGGCGTAGTGGTTAACTCTCCTGTCTCTTGTCTGGGAGACCTGGGTTCAATTCCCAGTTGGGATACTTTTTCACTTAGTTCTTTCTGTGGACTTCTTCTCAAGACACTCAAATGATGAAAGTGTAGTCAATTGGTGGAATAGTGGTTAACTCACTTGTCTCTTGTCCGGGAGACCTGGGTTCAATTCCCGGTTGGGACACTTTTTTACTTAGTTGTTTCTGTGTACTTATTGTCAAGACACTCAAATGATTACCAAGGAAAGTGTAGTCAATTGGTTGGCGCAGAGGTTAGTTTACTGGACTCCCGTCCGGGGGACCTGGGTTCGATTCCCGGTCAGTACACATTTTCACTTAGTTGTTTCTGTGTATTTCTTGGAAAGACACTCAAATGATTACCAAGGAAAGTGTAGTCACTTGGTTGGCGCAGGGGTTGGTTCACTGGACTCCCGTCCGGGGGACCTGGGTTCGATTCCTGGTCAGTACACATTTTCACTTAGTTGTTTCTGTGTATTTCTTGGAAAGACACTCAAATGATTACCAAGGAAAGTGTAGTCACTTGGTTGGCGCAGAGGTTAGTTCACTGGACTCCCGTCCGGGGGACCTGGGTTCGATTCCCGGTCAGTACACATTTTCACTTAGTTGTTTCTGTGTATTTCTTGGAAAGACACTCAAATGATTACTAAGAGAAGTGTAGTCACTTGGTTGGCGCAGAGGTTAGATCACTGGACTCCCGTCTGGGAGACCTTGGTTCGATTCCCGCTGCCGTCGTTTGGCTGAAAATAACTGGAAAGAAGAATTGGTCAATGGAACAAGAAGAAAAAAAATCTTTTTAATTTATATTAAACACTTAGTCATACTTTTCAGCAAAAGGTTATATTCCGAACTGCCTTCGGCAGTTCGGAAGAATGTTGAAGGACCTGTCTGTGCGAAAGGCGTTCTCGGGTCGGCCTCCGGCCGACCCTCGACCGCTTGCTTGGTCAGTGAACCGCCGACACCGGGAAGCGAACTCACGTTCTCTCCGTGCAAAGGCGAGTGTGCAACCCACTACACCAACTCGTGCCCCACTTATACATGGGTGTTGAAACGTTTTATCCAAGGAAATGGGCATAAACACTTAGTCATTTTTTTGACTAAATGTTTCATCCACCACTGAATACTTATTTAGTTAGACACTTAGACATTTTAACTTATTATTTTAACTGAATATTTGGAAAATCTTTGCCGGCACTGGGAATTGAACCCAGGACCACATCGGTGGTAGACTGATGACTTAGCCACTGGGCCACCAACCTGTAAGAGAAAACAGTGGTACTTATAGTTTTATCCAAGGAAATGGGGTGAAACACTTAGTCATTTTTTTTCACAAAATGCTTCATCCACCACTGAAGACTTATTCAGTTAAACACATTAGAACTTAATCTTTTACCTGAACAATTGTGGGAAAATATTTGCATGCACTGGGAATTGAACCAAGGACCAAAGAGTTGGCAGACTGATGACTTAGCCACTGGGCCACCACCACCACACATATACATGGTTGTTGAAACGTTTTATCCAAGGAAACTGGGTGAAACACTTAGTCCTTTTTTTCACAAAATGCTTCATCCACCACTGAAGACTTATTCAGTTAAACACTTAGCCATTAGAACTTATTCTTTTAACTGAATAATATTGGGAAAGTTTTTGCTTGCACTTGGATTTGAACCGCGGACCACAGAGATGAGAGACTGATGACATATCCACTGGGCCACCACCCTGTGAGAGAAAGCAGTAGTACTTGTAAATTTATCTCATTCATTTAGCTGATTAATATTGGGAAAATCTTTGCAGGTGCTTGGATTTGAACCCAAGACTAAAGAAGCAGGAAACTGATGACTTATCCACTGGACCACCACTCTCCAATATTAGCCAGTAGTGTTTGTTGTTTTGTCTCTTTTCACACCCAGATCAAACTTAGTCCTTTATTTTACCTTCAAGTGGGAAAAGTTAGGTCAAATTGCAAAAATTAAGAGAAAAAAAAATACAAAAATAAAAAAAAAAAAAATATATATATATATATATATATATATATATATATATATATATATATATATATATATATATATATATATATATATATATATATATATATATATATATATATATATATATATATATATATATATATATATATATATATATATATATATATATTTAAATTAAATTCAAATTAAGCATTTTTGAAGGGGAATCCCTACTCCGCGGAAATTCACTTATCGCGGGTGGTCCCAGTCTCCATTAACCGCGATGACCGAGGGAACACTGTATACAAAAGGCCAGATTTTGTGGGACAAAGGGGTGATGGTTAGATGAGCAAATTTAAGATGTACATAGCAATAACTTAGTGTTTCATTGTTAAAATATCTCTTCCGATTGGGACTCTATTGTGCATTCACATTAATTTAGCCTTTTTTTCCCTCCCACGTGTAGATGTAAAGCCATTGGAGAACCAAGCATTTGTGGTGCGTGTCCAGGAGCAAGTGAATGAAGCTCTGCTGGAATATACCCTGTCCACTTACCCACAATTCCAGGATAAGTTCAGCCAGTTGGTGATGCGACTGCCGGAGCTTCGCTCCCTCAGTACGCAGGCTGAGGACTACTTGTGGTACATGCATTTGAGTGGAGAAGTGTCCTGCCACAACCTGCTGATCGAGATGTTGAATGCCAAGCGAGCGTGCGTGTGAAGATTGAAGACTACATGTTTCACCCTGTTGGTTCTCGGTGAGACCAGATTTGGGATCATAGATTAAATGATGAAAGTGGACTTGATGCTAGCTCATCTTTGGGAGCGTTTTTATAGCCAAGAAAGGATCTTGTGACTTTGACGGAATCCCATCTACTGTATGTTCCACCGTCTTTTGGGCAATCAGAGTGATATTTTGTAAATTTTTGTGACCTCTTTAAATTGGATTACAAAAAGATTTTGAATGATATCCGATTTAGTGCCAATGAACTCTACTATCCTTACCATCCGATTGCAAATTGCCAACAAAATATGCCCACTTAGCAATTTTGACCATATCCAAACACATACAATGACTAAGCTGTTGGATGTTGAAAGTATTACTACAGTATTCTATTGATGCTGACGACACGATGATGCAGATGCTTGACTGTCAAATAGGATGGGCTATAAGACTGGAACCGTAGAAAAGGTAGGGATTAACTGTGCACTTTTTATGACAGATTTTATAGCCTCTTTTTAAGAAATTGAATGTCAGCGTGGTCTTGTTTTCTAATTATCAAAATATTGCAGATTTGTGATTCTAGGATTCAAATAATTTTGATGATATTGTAGGTGCAAAATGCCCAGTCTTGTTTTGTCACATTTTATAGTCAAAATAGTTTGGTTCTAATCTATTTAGATGTTAATATATTGAAGTCACAACATAGATCTGTTCAGAAATACACAAAATGATAAACTAAAATTAATAAAGTAATACAAATAAAAACAGTGGATATGGGGTGAATGGAAACCAACGTTTGAATAGACATTTCAGTTGGTCAAACAGAGGCAGATTATGACATTTTGGTATTTAGATTTAAAAGGTATTTTGTGTAAAATATCAGACATGTGCCTAAAAATCAAACATTCTTAGAACACATACCTTGGGACTATGATAGTGGCCTTGTCAGTGTAGTAGTCACCTGAATAACAAACACAAAGACAAGTCAGCAATGTGACAGTACCTGACTTGATTTTACGTTAACCGTCAACTTCAAGGCATTTAACTCGAACAAAAGTCACAAATTCAATACAAAGCTAACAAATACACTTTAATTTCTCATTTACAGAGGTTCAAGCATTATAGTACAAGTGTTGATTTGTGGGTTTTTAGTCTTTTAATACAAATGCAAGCATTTGTTTCTATCTGAGATGATTTACTTACACAGAAGAGCCCATGCAAATTACTCACCTTTTAAAAATGCCATAAACAAAAGCACTCGTGTTTTTTGGTTTAAACCAAGCCAATGTCCCGTTGCCTAAATATTTATTGGCTTTCTTCATGTTTCTTTGTTCGAATACTTTTAAAGCTTGCATGGATCACTGGAAATCCCAATAACGCATTTAACAGAACAATATGTTCTTGGTAGTCATCAACGTTGTTGGTACCGGTGTCATTAACTGTAGTCAAAAAAAGCAATTTGAAAAGAAAGAAAGGTGACTTTTGTTATGGGAATTATCTCTGATGACTAACAATGTAAATGACATGAGCTCTCACAGAACCGAAGATTAAAAAATAAAAAAAATAGTGCAGCACAGTCTAAATTTGTAACTTTTCATCTGAATACATGATGTCAGAAATGTCAACATATCATAGACAATCATTAAGTCTGCCTTAATATGAAGGTCATCCAACAACACAAAGACCATCCACTCCTTGATTCCCTTTTTGAGGCAAGTGGGTGTTAACATGATGTACATGGTGTATTTTTATGTTGTAAAGTGACAAAGCAATGATTCATTTAAAATGCTAAAAAATTTGCAGCTTTTTATTTTTTTTGTGTGCTTTTTGTCCTTCAACTCCCCCCCCCCCCCCCCTTGTACTTTGAGAGTCCGTCTAATGTTCGTGTTTTTCATCCAAAAGACACAGTGACTGACCATATCATTTTGTTTCAATTTTATTGTAATTGTATCACACCAATAAAAGTCAATGAAATGAAGCTGCACTTGTGAGTTGGCTATTTTGCCGCGTTCAACAGTATCCATAATTCCAACGATAATACCAGTCGGTCTGGCTATTTTTAGCCTTGTCTAATGATTTACAATACACAGCGAATATCATCTCTTCATCTAAAACAGTAATGCTTAGCAAAATAGAAGATAGGAAATCCTTTTTTTTAACACTTAGGTCAATTCATTAGACACTTTCTAATATTTCACAACAAATACTGTGCGTCAAGATGAAAGTTTGTCACATTAACTAACACAAAGATCTGACTTTTATAAACATTGTGCATGATTGCCTAAAATATGTGCTAAATTAGGATGGATAACCAAGCTGTACTATTAATTCAACAATTTATAGAAAATCATTTTATCTGTGTTTACTTGTTAGTTTGAAAATTTGCTGTATTTTTTGGCCTCCAAGTCACAACAGCCAAACAATAAAAATGACAAAAATATACAAGTCACATTGGAGTATAAGTTATACAACATTTTAAAATGAAGTCATTTTCAAATATGGAACAACAGACCCAATAAGCACCTTTTAATCTAATATATTAACAGTTTTGTGTTGAGATAACTATAGCCTAAAAACACTATAGAACTGGCTGTTGGTGGTTAGAGGACAAAAAAAAAGACCGATGAATTGCACTTTAGTATAAAATGTAGGCCCAGCCAAACTAATAGTACGGAAAATAGTGTGGTTAATGGATGATGAAAAACTTTTTACATTTTGGGGGTTCTAAAGGCAGGAATGACTGACATGGCAAACAAAATTGGCCCCCAGTTTTTTTTACATTCAACCTTAATCATCTAAGATGTTATATTCATTATGTAAATGCACGGTATCTGGTGACAGAAGACATGTCGGAGTTTTGTACGTGAAAGTCTAATTTATACACACTTTTGTACAGGTGATGTGGTGCCAAAATCAATAATACACCCTGTAAAAAATTAAGTTTTGGTCATTTTTTTTTTTTCAATCAGGCACCATCATTATTAAAAACCCATACAAGTGGGGAGAAATTTATTAAAGCCATTCCAAAAGATTTCCTTTAACCACAATGCTGTTTAGATTTTTTAACAGTAAGTGACAGTTTATCAACATGGGGCATCAGGAATGTTCTCCGTGTAAAAAAGAAACTTTAAAAAGAAATGCCACATTGCAAATGAGCACACTTGAGATCACCCCAGAGAATTTCATTTGGATTTTGACTCAGCTATTTCAACCATTTCATTTTATGAAGCCAATTCTTGGCATGTTGGCGCTGTGTCATTGTTAAGTTAAAAGGTAAAATTCCTTTTCAGTCTTTACAAACTGCTCATAATTCCTTCTTTTAAGTCACAGTTCCAGTTCTAAGTGAAGAGCGACCCCTATTCTCTCTTTTCTTTTTGGTACACTCCATTGATTTACATTGGCTGTATTGTTTTCATGGTGATTTAAACATAACATTTTGTCATGTTGGGTTATTTTGTACCCATCGGTACAAGATGGTAAATGGACTTTCAACCCTCACGTCACCCAAAGTGTTTTGACTGATATAGTACTCATTTACCTACTGATGACACAATCTCAGGAGCAATGTGGGGTTCGGTATCTAGCTCAAGGATACTTGGACAAGGTCACCAGGGTGGGAATCGAAGCCACTCTACCTACCACTGAGCCACGCCACCCAAATACAAAGAGCAACAGCAAAGTTAAACCACACAGCTCAATCTGATAGGATTTGCTTTTTTTTTTTTTAATGGTTACTAAGCACAATTGCTAAAATCATGAGTCAAAACACCAATTATAACGCAGTGGGTCAATGTCACTGCCATTGATTGTACTTGGTCATGACTGTCTTCTAGGGAGACTTCATCATTGTGTAACTGATGAAGATTATATACTTCCTAACAAGGCTCCGACTCATAAATGTCAACAAGTTCATGCCTTTAATGCTCACCATTCGGAAAACGTACAACTTTCCATATTAGAAAGTAGTTTTATCATGAATATGAATTGGTCATATTCCTTATACAAACTCTACACGTTTGTCATATTGGATGTTTAAAACTTCATGAATACTTTTTTTTTCTTTCTTCACATCACATTTTACAAGATCATAGCATTTTTGCCACTTGAGACTAGACGTTATGCAACATGCTCACCGAGTTTGAAAATGAATGCAGACTTTGGAAGGTCAACTTCTTCAAATAGAAGTCCTAAAGGATAAATCTAGTGAGATTAAGAAATTTCCAGATACCATCCACTCATTGATTGGTCCGTTTTCATATTCTTCAAAAGAAGCTTCTCTAACTCCAATCAAAATAAAAAGGACATTTTTAAACTTTTGAAATCCTCAACAACAAATGAAATTGGTACTCTCAACCAGAAGCATAATGGCCAACAGGCTCACAGATCTCCCAATTAACATCCCATTTCTCTAGTGTTCTAGATATTTACAAAAAGCAAATGTAGTATCTTGGTACCAGAGCGGGGTTATTTGAAGATATGGGTTTAAGGATCGATCTGATCGGAGAAACAAACATCTGCAGGACACATTATCCTTAATTTTGAGTTTCATTTACATCGGAATGATGTGTGAATTTGTATAAAGTAGGTGTGCTATCTAATTGTGTGTCCAGGTCTATCCTCTTACTGTGATCCAAGGTTACAATTGTATTGATTTTCAGGACAGGACTCCATTTTCAGTTCAAGAACCTGTGGTGAAATACAGAGAAAGGCATTAGCTATGACTACATCAGTATATGATGCTTTGATATTGCGTGCAAGTGTGTTTGCATACAAAAGAGAAAGTAAGAAATGTGGCTTAGTGAAAAGCGAGGAGTGAGAGAGAGAGCAGGTGTTGGAGTGGTTAATGGCTAATACTGTGAATAGCCAGACACGGCCATTGCTGATTAAAGGAATGAACGTCTTCTTTGTCTCATTAATCAACAATGAAGACCCAGGAGCACTCCAGCACCCAGCAGGCGTTCTTCACAGACACTAAAACATTTAATGAATCAATTACAAACTTGGTTCTTGCCACTGATGGGCCGATCGGCGCAATTGAATGTGACTTAACCCTCGGCACCATCTGTTGCATGTGCCTTCTAATTCAAAATACAAAAAGTGCACATTGAGTTTTCACACAGGTCTAATGATGTGCACGGATCAGGTAAATATAGATCCAAAAGTGCATTTGGGCTTCTTCAGCCTTGCATATATGTAATATATATATTATATATTTTTTCCTTATAACATAAGCTTTTTAAAATCAGAGTATAAATTAATTCCGAAAAAATGTATTTAAAGGCCCCTTATCTAGTGTGTGGAGGTACTAATGCAATAGATTGGACTTCACTGAAAAATAACCTGCAGTGTATTTCTTTGTAAAATGAACCAAAATAAAGCACCAAAAAAGTTTTGATGTTGGCCATACCTGAAGGTTTGAATGCTGTAAGTTGCACCACCTGTTAATCGGAGAGAAGAGGAGGAAATAAGCAAACAAATGATTTCATTAAAAAGAAGAAATGTCACTTACTTGGCTTCCAGGTGCTTGTTTCATTGAGAAACTCACAACACTTTCTTTTCTGAAACTCTCTGAAAGACAAAAAAATCAACTGTCATTAAAAAAAATCTTATCTTGTTGTTGCTGTCATTAAAATTATTTTAAAAAAGCATTGAAATCCTCTGATAACTTCACACTGCTGAATATGTCAGTTTGATGCCACACATAGAGACGTGAGGGAGAAATGCAGTGTGCAGAATGTGCTAAACTCAGATGGGAAGGTGAAGCACGTTGCATTGCTCAAGGGACTACAAGCATTTCTCATCACGACAGTGTGAGTTATTGAGAACACACCATTCTTGATCACTAGAGAAGTGGAGCTAGAACTGGGAGCTCCAGAGGTCTCACTGGTCTCAGGACTGGAAGGAGTCAGCGGGCTGTGGCCCCAAGACCTTATGGGAACTCTCTGAGAAGGTATGAAGGTGGTTGGCTGGGAACAATTCTATTTGAACAGACATAAACCAAATTCGAAGTTGACAAAATTCATGGAAGACTCATAAATCATGCAAGTATAGCAATGATGGACACATGTAATGTACGTTTATAGAATGTAGACCGTTTATCACTATGTGCTCCATTGCAGACACTTACTGTGAAAGATAATGCTTTTCTCTTTTCCTTGATCCTCTTGATTGCATTCCTCACCTAAACGATAAATGCCGTTGAAATCACAAGTTGTCAACCCTTCATAAATCAAAACAATGCAATCCAATAAGCTGCGGCAGTGATGGTAAAGTGAATTGAATGCTAACATACCTCACTGTTGTAAACAGCATAAACTAAGAAAATGTACAGGCCCTGTGAAAAAGAAAATACACAATTTGGGAAACAACTCAAAAATAAAATCACATATGCATCGTCTAGTATTGATTTTTTAGCTTTCAGCAGTCCGCGAGATGTACAAATGATTTAATACGACTAGCAGATAACGATTCATAATTCTCAAAGACTAGCGATATACATTTTTCTTTGGTTCATTTTCATTGAATTTTGACCCAACTGTCACCACTGGCTTTCCTTTCATCAACACAGTTCTAATAGCATTTTAAAAACACACGTTTACACTGTTACCAAAAAAAAAAAGAATATTGTACAACTGTGGCAACCACTGCTGCCAGTATGTATACTCAATTCAACATTTTCCCAGTCAGCATAATAAGTATGTGTGCGATTTGCTGAATAATGTGGAATATTCTCCTTGAGAAAGTTGCCTTGAATAATCTTATCTAATGAACACATAATCAAACATGTCTGAGATTTATATCAGTCGGGAAAATAACCTTGGCAAGTAATTCCAATTGGTCCCAAAAAAAAAGAATCCTACATATTTACTGTGTAAGAAGTACAATTCTGACCACAGTTTAATGTTCAGACAATGCCATTCATTCCCTTAGCAAATCTGTAGTCAAAATCATCGTCATTAAATTAGTACTAGTAGCCTAATGGTACTTTTTTTCTCCTTAGTCTATAACTCTGAAACAATTTCTGTCCAAGGAAAATATATACTTGTTTGGTGTCCTCCTCCTACCAACATGAGGAAGAACTCCTACTGTCTTCTTACATGCCCTCAGCTGGACACATGCCGTAAATCTAAATTAACAAGCAAGTCTCTAGGGGTCACAGAGGGGCTAGCTCTTGATTAATTAAAGATCAGAGGAGGGCGGACGGCTGGTTGAGGTACAAAAAAACTAGCAAAGACAGAGAGAGTCTGTGGAAAATAAAAGCAAAACGGAGGTATTAACGAGGAAAAAAATAAAGCACCAGAAGAGAAAGGAAGCGACTGTTAAGCAATCAGGGGAGGAGAGTTATAAAGGTAGATATGGTATGAGCTGACTGGAGTCTCCCACATACTCACTCACGTCTATGCATTGTGCACACTTAGTACTTGCAGTGATATACTCAATTTTCAGTGCTATCATGTTTAGCTTTTCTTTCTCACTTTTATTGATTGGAGTCTTAAAAAGGGAGATGTTGTGCATGTTGCTGAAGTAAAAAAAAAAGAAAAAAAGACTGCTTTTGAGGAATCAATATTTGATCATCAGTCCGACCAGGAAATGTTAATATTCATGCATCATCATTGCGATTATATTTGATGTCTGGAAAGTACTAGAAAAAAAAAAATAAATTTCACTCACTTCTATGAAGCTGTTTTATACTGTTCAACTAAAATAAGAATCCACATTATATAATATTATTAATCTAAAGAAAATGTAGGGTTAAGTCAAACAATCCTAATTGCATTCTCAATGGTGTACTTATGTACAATAGACACTCATTTTTGACATATTTAAAAAAAATATATATATATATATTATTATATAACACCATGTCATAATGTTCTCTAGTGTAGGGAGCTATCAGGCAAAAAAAGGCTAGTTCATTTGGCTTCTAAGGTGATGAAGGTCAAGATTAGGCTAAAAATGGGTCTCTGTCACACAAAATGTTGGAATTGAAAAAATAATATAAATGTGTCACTTTTAGTAAATACTAGAGAATGTGGGTCAACAGTTCAATTACATTTGGAACACAAAATGTTCTTTTGAAAGTAAAAAAGCAGATTGATTTTAAGGATTCCTTACTTGGAAGGCATTGAGAGCACTGAAGATATAGGCAATGACGACAGAGAGGTGGACCAGCACTCCGCATAGCCAAGTTAGGCCCAGAACAGGCAGGAGGATGAGGACTGGTCGAGTTACAGCCCTGCAAACAATAGAAGATTGACACCAGGTGATCAACTAAAGCCTTGCAAAATGGCTGCAGAATCTCGTACTGATGATGATCGCATTTTTTAGCATTTTACACAAATCTCGGAAAACTAGAAGAAGGACTTAAAAATATTTCTGGGATTTTGGGAAGGTTTCTTGTTAGACAATAAATCCAACTCTTGTCTGAACAGTTAGTTCCCCGTGTTCATTCCTTTAGCATTTCTATTACAATCATTTTTTAAATAATTGTTGTACGTGTATTACATCATTGAACCATTTCAAGGAAGGAGGCAAAAAGTTTCTTTTGTTCGACCCACTATTCTTGTCACCTTGCTGCACCTGGGGATGCGATTGAGTTTTCAGATAGTGCCGTCTCTGCAAGGACAAAGCCAGAACTCACTTTATTCTCTTTTATGTTCAAAATTTGTTTCCATTCTCCGAGTGTGCACTCTTGTGCTGGCACAGATTTCTAGACTGTTTATGCAGGAATAAAGAGACACAATTATTTTAGGTATGGTGGAGTGCTATGTTTAAATGTTAACATGAAGGACATTTGGCTGAACAGAAATATAGTCTCATCAGAAGGTGTGTAGCACCAGATTCTAGTCTCCAACTGCATTCAAAATAAAATCACTGCCATATCTTTATTATTGGTTGTCAAAAGTGTCAGAATATGACAATAGAGCATATTCTATTTTTCAAATTCCGTGTTTCAGTCACTGTTTACTTCTTGTTTATAGCGATTTTAAACAATGACCATTTTTATTGCCTATTAAATACATTAATATCTCCAATATGTTTATGAGGGTGCTGGAGCCTATTTCCCCTGACACTGGATAAGAGGCAATGTCCACCTTAAGCTTGGTACCAACCAATTACAGAGGCAAAAATAGCATCAATTAATTTTATAGGGCCTTTCAATGCAAAAGATGTTGGCATAATCTTGACTAAGTGGCAATTTATTTTATTTGCCATCATAAAAGAATAATTTTCTGGTGTATGATAATTTCTGAGTACAAGATGAATACAGTTTAATCCAATCTAACTTTCATGAACTTTTGTTTAAATAGAACTGCACATAGTCACAGCAGAAGATATAAATGATAAACCTGCAATATTCCAATTTAAGTATAACAGAGTGAAAGAAGGTAGCAAGATGAATGCTACTTGCAAAATGTCTCTGATGGGGGAGTGTTAAAATAATTTCCAAAGTAGAAATTCTGTGCACTTGAAGCTATGAAATTATCATTAAATAACATTGGAATGTTCTGATTCAAAGATGTTGTTGTATGGCAATAACTTGACCTTTCCATTCCTCGTTTGCTTACAAAAACCCACACTTAAAGCACTTTTTTTGTGTATTTGCTTGGCCTTAATATTAAATGATACAGTTAACGTTAAGCGCTACAAACCAAGATTAAGTTATACTGGGACCAGGTGTTATACTGATAAGGCAGAGCTCCCACACAAGACTCCCGAACCACAGCTCATAATCGCTCCACTGTCTCTATTGACCATAGTTTGCTAGAACAACAAGAAAACATCATTTGTGTGTGTGTGTGTGTGTTCTTGACTGAAAAGAAGACACAAGTGGGCATTAAAAATATTAAATAAAAATGTCAGAAATGGGTAGAATTTCCACTTTATCTTACCATGTGAGATCAAAGGTGTGCATTTTTGATGCGGAGCTTGGACTGAGCATTTTAGCACGACGGCGAGCGCTCGAAACCGTCACCATGACGACTCGGCCCAACACAACTGAATTGACCTGCAAATGGAGGACAGCTTCAGCTTCATTGTCTTAAACCAATAAATTGTTCAGGCCTTCCTTGGCTAAGGAATGAAATGGAACCACATACCGCCAAAACAAAAATGACAGGTCCCACAAAAGACCAGATTGTACCAGTCTTCAGATTAAGCCAGCAGTGACCATCAGCCTTGTACTCGTTGACAGTAGTCGCTAGTGTTACAATGACTATTAGAACAGGCAAACCTGCCACAAAAAAAAAAGAAATAGTAAGCATAATTGTGGCTTTGAAGTAAAATACGCAGCATTTTTTAAAGACATATTTACAGAACAAGGACTGCTTGGGCATCTCGTGATTGGACTATTTAGTCTGTTCTTCATCACCAAGCCTATTTTGTCTAACACTCTGCACATCTGCATGGAGAGCTACAGAAAACATCTCAATATTGTTGTGCTTATTCACATTCTGTTCTCAGGCACTTATGCGATATAACATGGTGACACAATTTGGGACAAGAACAGCTGCAGGATGTTTTACAAATGTTAAGACTGGGTTAAAGTTGGACAAAAAACATTATGTCCCATTAAATTCAACAATGTATAGTGGCTTTTTTTGTTTTACATACTAATATGAAACACACTTTGTAGGCTTACGGCACATTTTCTGATTGATTTAATTCTCATGTGTTTGCGCTAAAACTTGGTCAATTTAAAATGGAAGAACATGTAGAAATGGTTTGGAGTATAAATATGACTTTCTAATAATCAAAACAATACAATTACTCATCAGTACAGAAAATGAATAAATTCATGCTTTATATAAAGACAATGAACCATTGATAAACCGTTTTTCACCCCCGCATGAAATTATTGCCAGTCCTTGGTGCTCCTATTTATTAATTGTTTCTGACTTAAATACCTGAAGTTAAAATGTGTTACTATTTAGCAATGTGTATGAGATTACCCCAGCCAATGACGTAGTACAATTTCATTCTGCGGTCTTCACTGATGTTGACAGAAACAACTTTGCTCCACAATAGCAAACCTTCCACCAGCATCCAGGAAAAGGAAGCCATAAAGAAGAGATGGAGCAATGCGGTGATCACAAAACATGCACCCTGCCGGAATCAAAGTGGAGAGAAATAATGAAACTGTTACAAAAGACGCCTTTATCCTAACCTGCCTTTTCAGCTATTCAATGCCTTCATCACATCACTCTATTGAAGTCTTTGGCTGACCTAATTTTGTTCTGTTAAAATTAATGATTGCCTCTGAGGTAAGTATCTGATGAATGATTTCTATACGTAGTCATGATGTTAAGCAAGTTTCAGATCAAGTCCCCACCTAAGAGGACCAAATGCAATTCATATCATAAGGCAGTTGTGACAGAAACAAGATGGATTCTCACCTCATTGGCAGATGCCCAGTCACTGCACATTAAAAGCAGCTCAGCAATGCTAAGAGCAACAATTAAGTTCTTGTGGACTGTTGTGCGATCCGATTTAGGAACGCTAGATCAGGGCAAACAAAGATGAACATCAGCGTGAACAAATACATTAAATATGTAGTCATTTTTTTATTTGTATTTTTTTAAAAGGAGTAGCTGCTTGTATACCGTTTTGAGAACACAAATTCCATATTATGATGTCATCAAAGATGTAACCAACATCAATTGTGAATATATACTGTAATTTGGGGAGAAAAAACATCTCACATATGCTTTGGAGAAAAAAAAACTATAAGTAAATATGTTTTTCCATGGGTTTCTGAATTGCTTTTCATTCTTAGCGCTCTAAATGTGTGCTCTTGGATGTGTGTGACTCACCCCACAGCAATGAAGAGGATGAAGGTGAAGAGGAGCCCACACAGAGACACTCCACAACCAATGAACGTCAGCACCTGCAAAGCTTTTTTGTTTTCTGGGCTGGGCTAAAAACACACATTCAGACATAGACATATACACACAAATATATATTTATATATAAAACACAACCATCACCCACCCCAGGCAGACAACCAGTATACAATGACACTTTGAGCTGTAAATAGCAACAACTGCAATAAATAACTATATAAATACTTATTGAATGTTACCTGGGCTTCGTAGACCTGCAGTAGCAATGCAAAATTGGTTGTGTGATTGCAGTAACATACAGTGTAGCCATATTGTTTGGATACAACCTCACACCCTTTGGTGTTCCACCAGCCACCAGTCTCTGGACTAGATAGACAAAGGAATGTGAAGGTTTTTGTTTTTTTAAATATCATCAACAATTTGTGGGTCATCGTCATTGTTTCTATTTCACAGTTGGAAAATATTTGTTGTTACAAAATGCTCTTACGTGAGATTATAATCCCAGAAGGCGCAGACTGGATCGTATACAGCACCTGCAGGATTCTAATGGATTTATGGAGAATTACAGTAAATGGAGTGAAATAATTAGTACGTATATGATGGGAATTAATTGTGTTTTCTTACCTGCACTTTGTGACGGAGTTGGAAGTGGACTGCGGTACTGATGGGTTGGTTGTCTCCCAGTACTGTGGTGGATATAACAGAGGAGCCCAGGATAGTACCCAAATACCTGAAGTAAACATAATTCATTTTACAAGAATCAAAAGAGGAATGAGGAAAATATTTATCCCGTGTTTGCCAAAGTATATGGAATAAAGCTGTCATGTAATTTGACCCAAAGAAAATTTAAAGAAAATTGCAATTCCAAGTTGTCATGTGTAGTGTACACACTTTCAGCTTTAAAATTCAGAGATTATCATATTAGCTCTCTATTTAGGTAGAACTGTGCCCTGCAATTTTCGGTCAACCAACATGGAACTTTACTCCTGCCTTAAGTGATCTGAAATATGCTCCAGCACCCCTGACACTTGTGAAGATCAGCAGTACAGTTAATGAAGGAATGGAGGTGCCTTAAAATTGCAATTACATCACCATTGCTGAGGGCTCAAAAAGCACATTTGCCAAGACAGGAAAAAAAACAACAACCTACCTTTGGCTACCATCTGTGACAGTAGGAACCATGCTAATGTTCCCTTCAGGATTGAACAGAGGTCGTAAAGAACCATACCACGTGTTGACCAAGGTGAGTTTATCAAATCCTGTACAATAAGCACAATAAGAGATGAAAAAGCATACAATTAAACAAAATAATGTTGTAAAAGAGTTCATTTAGGATCATTTATAATTCATGAATAGTAGTTGCAAAATCCAACAGTGTGCCTCCCTCTATATGACCTTGAAAAGGAAAAAAAAATTCTGAAAGCTCACAACACATTCTGAAATTTGTTCATATTTATGCTTTCACCCATATGGCTGAATGTGCCTGCTTTGTAAACGAAGTAATGTGACGGTGCTGTGACAAATACTAAAAGTGTGAATAAGCAATTGACATAAGAAGTAAATGGTGGGGTCGTGGAGTGTTTGGGTTACCTTTGTAAAGGAGATCTTGTATCTTTTGATGTGGGACTGTAATACAGTCAGAGTTGGAGTGTTTTTCATTCTCGGGTCCACAGAAACTTGTTCCCTTAGATGATTCCTGAAGTCTCTGTTGCTGCACTGACAACTCTATAGACAAGATTTCCAAATCAAATTATAGAAAGATAATAACAAGAAATATTATCTACTCCTCTCCGCCCTGATACCCCACTTGCTGTAGTGTTTGCAACTGTACACGTTCCCCCCACTTTCCAACAATTTTATAATTTTATCAGACCACTAGACGTGTCCAAAACGCAACATCTTTGCATCAGTGTTTTTTGGAAAAGTGTAATCTAACTTTTTTTTTTTAAATGTTACTCAAAGTGCAACGCATTCATTCTTGACAGGATTTGAGTATTATTGTTCAGTGCATGTAAACTTCAAAGAAATAGTAGCCTTATTTTTTTTTTAACTATGGACAAGAAGAATGTGTCCAATGCCAAATTCAATTCAAGACAAGCATGTCCCCAAATTGGCAACTAGTCAAATAATGTGATTTTGGCACTTGGACTGCTGTGGTGTGACACTCACTGATATTTGGACTGTGAAAGGTAAGATGATCGCTCTCAGACATCAACCCAGAGCTCAAGCTGGTCACCATCCGGTCAATACTCTTCACCACATCCATAGGTCCATTCACCACCTATATATATATTTATATATAAAACATACACTGGCACATTATCAACCATGTTTCCAGCTGTACTGAGCTAAGATAGAGATACACAAAATCATTCAGATACAATGATTACGGGGCAAAACAATGATCCTCGAAGAAAGGGCAATGTTTATTTTTTTAAGGAAGAACCATTTGTTTGAGCTGCCTATTTAATGTTGAATAAATGATTTCTCCAAATATTTTTAACCTAGTCCCCCATTTCACAGTGAAATGTTTACCTTTTCCTGAGCCTAAACACAGTTTGGCTGAAAAACACTCGAGTCCAATGGATAAGCCTGTAATGCAAGGGTAATCGTGCGTTTTGCCATTGTCAGTTGTTGAAACCTCTCATTCTAAACACAATGTTCCTGAGAGCTGAGCCTTGTATACGCGCAGCGGCAGTGTGGCAAGGAGGCGGTTAGAGAGGAAAAGCATGGCAACAGTTTGTCAAAGAGATGCTCATCCATTTAATCTGGGATGAGATGGCCTTGGATTGTTGAGAGGCTAGGGGGAGGGAAGCCAGCGCTTAATACAAACACAACACTTGCCATGAGTTGCCTCCATATGGATCCACGACTACAATCACTAGTTGAACAAGGGTTTAAAGATCCAATTCAGGCATGGTTGGACTTAACTATTAATAAAAATAACAATAAATCATGCTAATTATTGTTATCATTCCATATTATCAATCCACAGAATATTCTCTCATCCAGATAGTTGATGTCAGTTAAGATACAATATTGATTTCAATTATTTGTGACAACAATCAGGACAGGCAGTATAGAAAATGGTAGATGAAATTAATGAAAGTACACCATATATTTCACTACTTTGAAAAATGTATCGGTTGTTCTTTCTTCATTCCTCCTATTTTCTCTTGTGTGCTGCTTAAAATACTCTTAGTGTGTAGGTGTTATGTGAAGAAATGTCAAAGCTATAAATGTGGAATTAGTATTTGAATTGCGATACGTTTGTAACCAAAAGAAAGGAGCGTGATATCTCAATTGGTGGCTTTCACTCTTCTCTTTTAACCTCATAATGCATCAATTTATTATTATTTTTAAATCACCCACACACAAACACATTGCCCTCTAGCGGCGAGTGGTGAAAATCGAATCTCTTTACAGTTCATCTACTAAACGTATGAACGTCTAAATGCCTTCATATATTATTGACTTCTGTTATCATTGTGTTTTTCTTTGGTTGTGAGTATACTGGAGGATGTGCGTGTGAAAGACTGCATGTCTAAATGTCCCCTAAATTCCTAAAATGCCGTGCTATATAATGTGTAAATGTTGGTATGACAACATAAATCCTTGAACCATGATGATATCGAATTGGACTTGGCTTACAAAAAACATCAGTATTTTTTAAAGTTTATTCTACCATTGTAAGGATGTGTTGTGTTGCTCTTTCCCTACAAATGTATGAAATAAATCGACAAGAGCTGCCCGAAATGAATTACCACATTAAGAGACACAAAGCCTAAAGTACGGCAATGCAAAGAGGAGATAAGGTGCAAAGCGGTGTATGCTACCTCTTTGATGGCCTGCCACTTGAAGGCATTGTCCTGGCTGATGACGCTGTCTGCCACACTGATGAAGTACTGGCTTAGTTCCTGGACATTTTCCTTGGTGTGGTTGGTGGCATCGGAGTGCTGTGGGGAAACATCAGCAGCCAAAGACAGCAACTGGACCAGGGAAACCATGTCTGTTGGCTGCAGTCCTTCCTGCCGCGTGTCCTGCAGAGCTTGGACAGTCGCATCTAACAGGGCGGATGCTTCGGTCAGGCTACTCAGTCCGGATGAGTGTGGCCCAATTACTGTCTAAGAAAAGACACAGGCCTTGGACTGAATTATGGCAACCACAACAGGACATTTCATTTCATTTCAACAGTCTGGTGGGCAACTCTTTGGATCACTAAATATATGCCAAGTCATGGAATGAAAAGGTAAAAAGTGCCTACCTGGCTGTTATTGGAATGCTTCAACAGATGATTCATAAAGGCAGTCGGCTGAGATCTTTGGGAATCACTCATCTGTTTCATTTTCAAGTAACGTTCTAGGTTGAAAAACAAAAAAACTGAATTAGTATATTAGAAGTATTTAAATTCCAGGTTTGTTCCCAACACTGGAGCATTAACTATTTTAATGTCATTACAATGGCTGCCTCTTTTCTGCTTAGGTGAAAAACAACAACACTTGTTCAGATCATTGACACATTCACATCAACCATTTACCACTGGAATTGCAATAACATTTTAAATCATAACATACCTCTGCTACTCATGCAGATAAATGCCAGTGGCTCAGAACAGTCTAACAGACTTGTGAGTTGGGGTCGATCTGACTGGATCTGCAGGGTTCTGCAGCTTTGCAGCGCCATCTCTTGGTGTTTTGCTGTTACACAATGCCAGTTAGACATCAAATATTGAACCTAGTCAAGGTACATTTGGTAATTCAATGTCTGAACCACTAAGCCTCCCAAGAGTCGCAAGGGGTGCTGGAGCCAAGCCAAACTAACTATAGTGACTAGGCAGGGACACCCTGAATTGGTGGCCAGTCAATTGCAGGGCACAAGAATATGGACAACCATTCATGCTCACACTCCTACCTAGGGCCAATTTCCACAGGTTTATAAATACACATTTCTCTTTAGAAACTACAGCAAAAGTACAGGTTTGATATTGAGTGTTTCTCAATATGCATTTTTGTCTGTGTAAAATGTCACCGGGAGCTTCAAACAAATGATGCTCAAAATAAGCAATGTATTTTGGAGATTCAAATGTAACTTAATTCAAATGTAATTTATAAAAAAAAAAAAAAAAAAACGTTTGGAACTTTTTTGCAGTCTCAGTGGGTGGTGCGGAAGAGGGCACTTGTTGCTGTGTTGGCAGAATCTTAGTTCAGCCTCGTGGTCAGTGCACTCAGCTGCCCATCTGTGAAAAGCCACTTAAAATGTAGGGTTGGCTGTTAGCCCTGTTGCTGTGCGCTTAATTTTAACTCTGTGGGAATGTCTCGAAAGGATAAATTAAACTGTAGAATTTTTTTTATGGCTTTAACGTTATTTAATATTTCTTTATTTTCTTGAACCATTTATCCTCACAAGTGCTACGGGGGTACTGGAGATTCTCCCACCCAACTTCGGGCATCAGGATGGGGGCCCTGAATCGGTATATAAATGCTAATTCTTAGACGAGACCCAATAACACAAAAAAACTCAGGCTGAAAACTGAATACAATTAGTGTTATCCCATTTGCTATCTATGGTCAGGGCGTTATGATAAAAATAAGTATTTGTGACTGCAAAGACTAGAAATGTGGTCATACCATACCTGGACAAAACAAGAGGGCTTGGACCTCCTTGACGGCTGGGTGTTTGATCAGATGGTCAAGGTTCCAGCTGAAAAGCATTGCCTGATTCATTGCCGAACATCCATTCAAAGCACGAATGTGGCGGGTTTCCAGGGAGTTATTCCAAACATTTAAGTCAGTAATATTTCCAAAAAAGGGCTCTGTGAAATTCCCTCCAAATGAATCCTGGTCCTGACCCAAAATAAGGATCCCATCGGCATAGATATCTCTAGAAGTGTCTGATCCTGATCCCATGTCCTTCCTTTCCCCATCTACATAGATAGCCCAGAGACTTGTGCTCCACGTGACACAGATGTGATGCCATCCACCATCGTTTGGGAAATAAGCTTTGTATGGAAAGTGTTTCCCATGAACAATGAGAGCCAGAAGGATTCTGCCCTGCATGTCACCCTGACCCCGTAGAAGGAATTCATTGGTAAAGACACGAGCAGCGTAGGAGAAGATGGTCGACACTTCGTTCCATTCTGGGTCCCACTGAATGCGAACGCACACACTGACCGATGACAAAGCAGGAAAGGGCCTGTTGACACGTGCAAATCCTTCTCTGGATGTTTTAGGAAAGTTTAGAGCTGAGAAAGGCAAATCTAAACAAAAGGAACAAGAAAAGCAATAACATTTTACAGGTTTTCTTTTGACGTTCATTTTAGTGAGCCACAGGAATAACTTACACTGCTTGGACAGGGGCAAGGGCTTGGATTCCAGTTTAGAGGGGTTGTTGATCCAGACCTGTGACTGATATCCGATCTGACGCATCAACTCCAATGCCCCCTCGCGAACCTCCAATTGGTCCAAGGTGGCAAGGGAGCTAAACTGACTTCGGCAGAAGCTCTCTGCTCGGGAAAAGTCTAATGAGTCATTAACCAGCACTAAGGCCCAGTTTGAGGATAAATGGACCAATCTGGAATGCCCTGCAAAGTCAAATTTTTGGCTTACACACAAGTTTGTCATGATGATTTAGATGCTCTGCGATTGAAAGAAAGTAAAGGTGATAAAGAATGACTTACCATGCAACTCACCCACTTTGTCAGGCCCAACATGTGTTGGCTCACTCTCACACACAACCTACAGAGAAGAGTCAAGTTGACGTTACACTTTTATTTTACATTTAGTGATCACCAAGAGGTTATAATCCTTTTTCTTGTCACTCCTTCAAGGCCTATATGTGTGATTACATTGATAAATAAATCCACAGGAATGACCAATTTAACAGTAATATTGTATGCAATGTAAAATAGAATGAGAAGCCTATTTACCACAACAGAAAACAATATTAGTCCAGCATGCAAGGCTCCAGTCATCTCTATATCAGTCTAATGTTCAGTTAAAACAAAACCTTGTCCTTGGGTCCTGGTTCACGACTCTTGGTGGGAAAAAATAATCTTTTGCAAAAAGTCTATTTAAACTATTGAAGCACAACACAGAGCAACAGGTGGTGTGCAAAAAACAAAAACAAAAACAATTAGGTTATTGAAAAAATAAGCCTTGAATCCGTCCTTTTCAGCAAAGACAGCTGAATGTCACACCCTAAGTAATCTGGAAGCAAAATCCACACGTGTAGGACAACTGAAGGTAAATCCATCCAGACTCGTCATCAAGTACCTCTGCCTCTACTTCCAACATATCCAGCAGAGGTCTCAAGACTGGCAGACAATCAGCAATCCCAGCGTCTGTGTTCGCAGGGCATCTATTCTGCCTCTTCTCTTTTCCCTCCTTTCTCCTCCCTCCCTCCAGACATCATACCCCTCCTTCTCTAGCACCCCAAAGCGATCTAGCTTTGTCATGCAAATGAACTCTTCTTTTTTTTCTGTTCAAAGAACAGTACTTACGCAAGTAGTGTCAAGCATTTGGCAAAGAGAGTTCATCAAGAGCAGCAAAGGGAAGACATTTTTACCACATAGTTCTTATTTATTACTTGTGTAGGACTCCATAAGTTCATCGAAACATCTGGTTTGTTGTGACTCATCATGGTGCTAAATTAAATTGGAGGTTTGATTTTGAGGGACTCCCATTTCCATTGTTGACAGAGAACAAGGTGTTACTTTGACAATCTAGTATTAACACTCCAAATCTCCTTTTTTACAACATTATTTCACTGTTTGGTGAAAGGACGCTAAAAAGTACTGGTTTTGATACAGCATATTATGTCAATACTTGTTTTTAAACCACAACTTTCAAAGCCTGTAAAGAATATGAAAGAAAACAAGAAACAATGCACTTGAGCCTGATGGTCATTTGTTGCCAAAGTAAATCTTTCGGAAGTAAAATTGTCGTCACATGAATTGAGGGAAGGACCATTTGAAATATAACATTCTATTAGTATTCCATCTAGTGTCCACTTGAACTTTAAGAAAGTAGACAGGGCCCCAGTTTAGAAAACTCTTTTCTGGCTTATCCAAATGCTGGCACGGTCCTCTGCCTCATGCTCCTCACACTTGGAACTAAATACATTCTACTTGAGTGCCAAGAATTTCCCAAAGAACAGAAGCAAGCTTTACGCTATTGCTTTTTCCTAGGATCCAAAGCGAGGGCAACTTTTGAAAAGTTGATGCAATTTAACACTTGAATATGCAGAATTCATTAGCTTTATTTCAATGTATGAATGGAACGGAAGAGTGTATAGTACATTTCCCTAAATCACGAGCAAGGTAGAATCCAAGCCAGATTACCATGAAATATTCCAGTATTTTCTGCATCTGAAATAAAGTAAAAATATAACAATTCTCACATTGCCATACTAATAATGCTTGTTTGTTTTTAGCCAAGTACAGTTTAAGCTTCACTCCTTACTCCTTTTCCACATCTGACTTTTTTTGAAAGACACATCAGCAGTAGTTATGTTAAAACACCTGGTTTAGGGTTTGCAGGTATGTCAGTCATTCCACAGATATTGAGACAGAGGCGGCCATGAGTCATGCATGAATAAGGCCATTAAACAAGTAATGGAGAACAAGACATAGATTGCTCTGGGTAACCATGAGCAACCTGGACCACAACTGAATTTTGGGTACATTTTTTTCAAATAGCATCATGTAGCGTGGATTTCTTCAGTCACTAACATATGAAGTGTGATTGCACCTGCTTTACGTTTTCACACTTCTTTCAGGTCCTGAAGATCAACAGACTTGAGCAGCCTTGAGGGGGACTGTTCACAACACTTGCTAAAGTCACATAAATCTACCAACTTTAAACCTACGTGTTTTACCACATGCAAGACTTATAGTTTTTAACGAGGATCCTGTGGGTTTTTTCCCCGTCATTTGAGTAATCTGTCCAGCTTTTAGCCTGAAGTCAACAAACTTTGGTCAGAGCTCTTTTAATCAACAGACTTAGCTGCATTTAGCCAGAGCTGACAAAGGAAAGTAGACTAATTGACCTCCCTCCCTTTCCTCCACTCCTTCCTCCACTGTAACTCTGCTGCCACTGCCACCCAGTGTATTTCCATGGCAACCTGGTGATTCTAAGGATGGTATGGAAACGTCAAACACTTGGTGGGCTTGCATCGTTGCACACAAAAGAGCAGTGACCTACATGCGGAGGAAGGATGGAAGTTTTTCCCAGAATGGCCAAGCAGTGACCAGAAAGTCTATATATTCTCACCCTAACTTAGTATTTTAGTTACAGTATTGTTGTAAACAGCCCAGTAGAATTATGTTTCACTTTTCATTTTTGCAATCCACATGAATCGAATTATATCACGACTGTATGTGAATGGTCATTGTCGGTTTGTGTATAGTCATTCCATAGATGAATTATTACGATGCGTTTATGCGCGTTTGTGTATTATTTCTCCATTGTTAACCGGATATACGACTACAAGTCCGACTGTAGAAAATGGCGGAATGCTGCCTTGTAAAGCAACATTCTTTGCTGGTCAGCAATCAGGGGCCATGTTTGCTTGTTCTAATCTGGCAGCAGCAGATAGTCTTTATGGCTACCTCTGCACCATTAATCAGACCGGCTACTCAGGGCCCTGTCGACAACAGCAGGGGTCATGTCGTCGCCACAGAAACCGCATTTAAAAGCAGCCGTATAAATGATATAGGCTTTTGGCATGATACAAAGAAAAAGTGACAGAGGGAGATGGGATTGGGCTGGTCCTGTGTGAGCTGTCTTTAGACAGAATTAGTCCTTAGTTGGAATCAGACAATACTGACCTGACTCACCCCTTCTCACTGCAGAAAAATACAATCGGAAAAAATATTTTCTCCTAATGTACTTTAAATTTTAGATAAATGATTACCATTTTGGTTCTAGATCTGCACGTCATGACATATTTGCTGCATAGTCAATTGGCTGCTTTAACAAACTTGCCTTGAATACATATTCTATTACTCTTGAGATTCTTATTTGTTTCAGCTATTTCATTAGATTTACCATCAGGTAAAATACTTATTTTTGCATGCACTGCAGCAAAAAGTGGAAGACGGTGTAACTACTGTTATGGTAGTCAAGGAGTGTCGTGCAGGATATGATGTGTCATTTGCTAATGGTAGTAGTAATAACAAATTTCAGTGGGTGTTCTTCACTGTAGATGACAATGAGGATGGAGCCAACGTTGTCTATTCAGCGAGCCCTTGGCGGAAGTGTAATTGACCACCTACAGTGGACATGTGATGCATGACACGCTGCTGTCAGAGTTTACAACCGGCCGCTTGGCAGGCTGTGTTTTGTGTATTATTACAAAAAGCCCAAAATAGATAAAACACAGAGCCGGCAAAAGAAGTATTTAGGTGATGGGAGTTACAATTTACTTGCTTCTATCCCTGAAAGTAACCCACTGGGTTCTTGCTTCCTGCGTGGAACTGTGTGTATGTTTCTCTTTGCATTATTACAAAATATACATTATAAATAGTGTTCATTATTTCTATATTTCCAGCCTGGGTGTGCATTTTTTGGGGTTGGAAAGCTTGACTATACATGACAAAACCCACGTCAACTCTCAGTTTTACCACTGGATGGTGCACAAGTCTCACCAAGCAGACTATTTGTGTGTCTCACCGCTTTAAAGTTCTGAACATCTGCACCACTTGTGATCACTCCTCATGAGAGCAGACGGGTATGCCCGACTTGATTCACCTGCAGTCACCTGGGGTGGAGGAAATTACAGGGATTGAAGGCAATGTGGAACAGATGTGCAATTAAGGTAACATGGATTTGTTCTCAGTACAATCATTGCTGCTGCCTTTTACAATAACTGTCATTACACAGAGATAAGTGTTTAGGATTTCATCATAAGTTAATGTCTGCTACATATTCAGCCATTCATTTTTAAACAGTTTCTCTTATAATATTTACTTTTGCCCCAGAGGACTGCAATCATGTGTTTGAGTGCACAAATAACAATATAACGGAATGATTATTTGATTAAAAAAACAAACAAACAGTATCTTAATGAAAATAAATGAGAAGCGCAAAATGAAATACCCTGTTGATGAGGTCGATGTGTGCATGAATTTCCTGTGTCTCACTACACTCTAGAGGAGAGTCGCTGCTTACTCAGGAGTGAAAAGCCTCAAATTAAAGTGTTTGTGCTGACAAAGGACAAATGGGATTTTTCCGTTGCGCAAACGGTGCAGGATTAAGTTAGCTTGCACAAAGTGTCAGGGAAAAATGTCTCATGGTCAACACCTCTACTAAAACATGTGCTTGAAATTAATGTTTGTTAGTCATGTATGAAAACCTTGAAAGAAGAACAGGAGGGAGATGGAGAAATGCTTTGACACAATGCGAGAGATGGTGTTCTTATCTCTTGTGTATAGATATGTCTTACGTACCCTTGAAGTGGGCTAAATTGAATATTCATGAGTGAGTGTGAATAAGTGCTCTGTCAGCCAATAGTGTCATTGATAGATGAGGGGTGGACCAGTCCAATCCTCTATAGAGAACCACCACGGTAGCATGTGAGGGGCAATAGGCATAGGAAAGTCTAGCCCTGGAAAAACTGGGAATATAAAACTTGTCTTCAATGTAATATACTTTCCCGTTGGTGAGTCTGATTTCCAGATACTGATGGGTAAATCACATTGGTCATTAGAAGACTTGAGTGAGACGGAAAAAAAACATCCAGGAACCTGTTTCCTTCCAATTGCAAGTCCCTGCGCTTCCTTCTTTATCGGGAAAGAAATCCTTTGCAAATGTTAAAATGATGCAATTTCTTCCTGTTGCTTGTCTGCGAATGTACAAATGTTCCGTGTGGTATGTTCAGCAAAAGTGTTTGAAACAAGGCGACGACTCGTGTTCCAGTGCAAGTCAGACAAACTCTTGCTGCCAATGCAGCACGTCTAGCTCCACCAACACCAGGCCAGATGGCATCATACCCCAGGCAGAAAGAAATAGAACAGAAGAAAGTAATCTAAAGAGAGAGAGAGAGCGATTGTGTTGATGCTTTGCCTGTCCCTAAGGTCATAGGCCTAATCAAAGTTTTATCCAAATTGGGGTGAAAAGGTTTCCAGTTGATTGTGACCATAGCCTTCCTCGCAAGTTTCAAAACTATTTAGAGACTCTACCGATGCCGACACCCGACAGCTTTAGCCTGCATCGATGGCTGCGTCCACTTGGCTTGCCGGATACAGAATGCTCGGTCCTTGGCCACAGTGGTGCTCCATGCTCGCTAATTAAACAAGTCGGAGGAGGCAGTAAGGCACCATTTGGTCTGCCTACCACCGGAGAAGAAAGAGACAAAGAAGAAGGGGATTAAACCAATCAGAGGAAAGCAACGATGGTGAAAGTTCAACATGTCAAATTTCTAGCGGCGGGGTGAGGGAGGGAACAAATGGAGGGACCTTAAAGTGATTGACAGATGTGTAATTGCAGGTTTTGTGATTTAGAAAACCCTGAAAATTTGCAACCTCTCATAGGAGCAAACGGCAAACCTATTGGATCATTTTATTTGCATGCTTCGTTATAGGAATTCAGTTTTGCAATATAATGAATTAATATGCAAGTCAATGAAACACATCCAGCCAGTCTATCAATATCTATCTTGTAACATTGCTGTTTGGTTCATAATTATTCATTAAAAAAATCAGGAAGTTTCCCTACTTTGTGATGACTCGCCTGCTTACATTGTTTCCTTTGACCTGAATGTAATGAAAAATTACTGGAGAATGGGCAGATCCTTTCTTATTAGTATTGCAACGACAAACGTTTGTACAAATCGAGCAATAGAATAAGTTAACCATTGTGAAAGTTAGGCTGCATAGATATGACATCATATAGGGTAAAAAATTATAGCTATAGAAAATGCCTATTCTTTGAAGCTTGCAAAAAAGTGGAAAGAGTCCTTTAAGATGTTCAAATTGGCTGCCATTTTCCATCCGTAAATGACTATCCAAAGCCCGTCGCCCTTTCTAGACCCCCACAGTCTTTTGTTTTCATTTCTCTTTAGGCAATAATATATTGTCTACAGTGAGTGTAATGATGCCCGAGAGCAGTTGTGTACCACTAACAGGCACTTCTGTCACACACATCAGCATCACTATGCATTGATTTGTGTTTCCTTTAAATCGGCCCCTTTCCTCGGCGCTGGGTTCAGCTGTAATTGCATCTCGCTTAAATGATTCAAATAAGGCTGTGTGTTGCTTATACCTCTCCTCCAGTGTCATTGCCACCCCTAGTTATTTCATTACAGATTCTGTCAGCTTGATAAACAGCAGGGGAGCACCATTGCACAGCTCTTAGCCAGTCTGGCTGGGGACAAAGAAGCGGTCAAGCGGGGCAACAAATCACACCAAACGAAGCATTTGGTCTTTGTGCAAGCTAGTTATGGAAAACTGATAGCAGCACACAGTATACTTAATAGATATAATAAATGTTGAAGAAAAGGGTGACTCCTCTGCTAATTGGAAAGAGTAGGGGGTGACGGAGGAAAAAACCCCACCCATCCTTTGTGTTCGTAGGGCTTTCAGCACCGTTAAATAATCTATCAGATTGTATACACTTGCGGGTGTGCCACACCCACTGCTATTTCTCTGCTTTTTCGGGGCGCTGTTAACTGGTCAAGTGTGCTACCTGTTTTTCATATTTCCAAGCGACAGTTTGTTAAAAGATGTTTAGGTGCTCCCAGACCTTGCATACTTAAACACCAGTAAACAGAGTGATTTCTAAGAAAAGTACAGCAGTTACATAACTAAAAATCAACTTTTTCCAATGCAGGCAAGGAAGGAAAAGTGAAAATATTTAAGTTTACCAGTGGTTGATCGTGCATTTCATATCTTGGCCTTCAGTAGTGCGCTCTTTGATTCAATCCAACTCTCAATAACTATTTTATGGCGATAAAACATTTACGGTAGTGACAGCTGCGACGCATACAACAAAAAAAAAACATGAATATTAACCTCATACTTTGCAATATTATTTAGGAATATAGCCATATTTTAATAAAATGATTTCCTTCTGTTGCTTCCGACACAAAATCCATCCTTCTTTCTTTCCTCTAGACTAGAAGATTTCAACTACTCTGCCAACCAGATTATCCATTAGTTAGTCATTCCCCGGAATAAAAGTTCCTCATTGAAGCTACCAATTCACCAGATGAACACAAATTCTGCATTTAAGTTTAGGCCAAGGCAGACTTTCATAATAATTTGTCCATTAAAAACAACATCAACAAAAAATAACACTACCCACAACAATTTAGAGCAATTTTTGCTGAAGTAGCTTCAGCTTCCCTCATCTATGATTAAGGGATGAATAGATTTTTTTTTTTTGCCTTTTCACGAAGTCAACCAACTATAGTGCAAGGTCAGTTCATGCAAATTCATATGTATGTTAGCAAAGTGAGAGTATGGAAAGAGGAGAGAAAGTATGTTGTTTAAGCTAAACCCTCAAGAACATTATGATTTATTTAAGTGGGGGGAAATATGAATAATGTATTGGCTATACAGAGGATGAATCTTTTTTTCATATTAATTGTCAGGAAGGTTCGTAACAAGGGTGCGAGGGTGGAGGGGCTGTAGGACCCAGAGATCACAGGGGCGCTGCTCAAAGCCTCCAGTCCTAAAGCCACAGTTTGACTTGCAAATGAGCTCAAGGATGCTAATTAAAGGGAAGTGGGGGTCTGTATTGAAAGCCGTGGAAGTTGTGAAGAAAAAATGATCTGGGTTCCACATTTCACTTGTTACCCTATTCTTTTATAATTCCTGTTCCTTCTTATTGCTAGGTTGATGGGCAATCTCAGAAAGAGCGCAAATAAAAAGATCTATGTGTAAAAAGTATTGTGATCCCCCACTCTACACACTATTTTTAGCTCTTGTTATCATCATCAAAATATTATGTTGGAAATATGAGACATCAGTACCAATAAGTCAGCAAGTTATCTAAAAGGTAGTGTAAGTTTCTGACAGAGAACTATGTTCAGTCGGTTTTTGGGCAATTTACAGTCACAATCTACTACGGATTTTACTGGATCTGTAATACATATTTCACAAACCTGCCCTGTGTTGGACCAAAAAAAAAAAGTGTTTTTAGTGCTCGATCTAATGGTTTTCCAAAAGCAGATGGGAACAGGGTCTGTAGGTTGTGATGGTGCCTCTATTTTCTTCCCTTCCAATGGTTTACCTAGTATGGTGTATCTTTAGATCAGAAAGTCTGCCCTAAAGTTATCTTGTTTGAAGCTGTGCTACTCCTCTCAGACACCCCAACACCCCTTGGCACTGCCACCGTCTGCAGGGTCCTGCTATACAGAACCATGCTGCTCTTTGAAGATATGCAGAATAAGCCTATTTTTCACAGCGCTCTCTACATCCAGTGCAGTAGCTTCTTTTTTTCATACATGTCAACAGCCACTCATTCAATCTAAAACAGTTTCAGCTTTCTGTTTCTACACTTTCGTACATTGAAGGGCCCTGTCTATTTTTTTTAATAATCATTGAAACAAGATTGATAATGCTATATGAAAAAGTTTGAGTAAGGGAATATATATATATGTAGCTAACCTCAACCTTTAACTAATAGTACCAGTGATTTGATGTGTCAAGTGTCCATGTTGCATTGACATTGGCACTGGATGATGTCTTTCCATTATGGCCATTCATGAGCTTAGCTCAAGGTGACTGGAGGCTTTATTGAACTAATTCACACGGTCAGTACTGGACCTTAATGATCGTAGTTTTGAATTCCGAAAAAGTCAACTCACAAGACAGTTTTAGATTAAAAACAAATGTAACCATTGTCAACCTTCTTTGCCAACACCTTTTGTCCAAATGTCAGTAACTTGTATTTTAATAAATCACAAAATAATAAGCCTCATCCTCAAAAATCATTGTAATTTTCTTCTTCTACATTATTTAATGACAGATTTGATATTTTCTTCGTGGTAGTTGACAATATTTATTCCAAAGACATCGGTTTCAGGATCATAGGACAGATAGAGAACCTTGCCCTTTCAATGTATCTATAACCCTTCTTTCTCCCCAGGTATATGCGAACCCATTCTACACGCAGCCTCCCAAACCCTCGTTCCCCGTCTTCCCCATCAGGGGCAGAGATGGATGGAAACAAAGAGCACAGCCCCCCAGACGGGCTGATTTATGGCTCCTCCTTTCCATCTAAGCAGAACTTTGGCCCCTAGGTGTCAGGCCTAGCATGCACTAGGGACACACAGCGTCTGAAACCAATGGCCCCAGAATCCCAGCCCTCTGTGGTGCCAAGCACCAAACAGCAACTCTAGAATGGTATTCATTTGTCATATGGGCAGCCTGGGATCCGGCTTAAAAGAGTGGCAATATAGAGTGCCGGAACAATGAAAGCTGGTTGCTTTCTCCCTCGCCTCTTCCCACGTACATTGATCTACTGTAACGCTATATCACACTATACGATGTACCAGCACTTTTACTATTGTCAGGAGGAAGACTTAGTTTAATGGTCAACATTCAGGCAAAGTAGAAAATCCTATGATTTAATTTTAATAGTTGCACAGACTTCTTATAGCATGGAGAACAAACATTTTTTTTATGCCACTATATTCAAGATTCTGTAGCGGGAACTCTGTAATTTGCCATTAAATAAACTACTACCAATTCCATGACAAATTCAGCATACACACCAACAATCTGCACATTAATCACAGATAATTGAATTACAAACAAAAAATCTAAAAATATGAATGAACCATGACGAATAATTTAAAAAACACAATCGCCCAGGTAATAATAACAACTTTACACAACAAATATACAACTTAAGTCAGAAAGCATATAATTGGATTTGAATAACAAAAACTCTTAATGGAATTGAACCCTAGATTGGTTAGCATAGATTGGGAGCACCTCATGCATCATCAATAAAAATAAATCTAATCAATATACCCTAACCCTGAACAAAAAAATGGCTCAAGAGGTAACATAGGGAACTGATAAAAGAAGACAAATTAAAATGACTCACCATAGGTGTTCTGAAATTCAGATTTTCTGTTACAAATCCAATATTTCTTCATTATCTTCATGTGATCCCTGTCAAAACAATTTTTGTTGAATATCAGCAGCTAGGCTATTAAAGTGCATAAGCAAAAAACACAGAGCTGCTGTTTTATCTGGTTTTGAAAGTGTTATTTCAATTAAAAAGTGGATAAACTGCTGATTAATTCAGCACAGTTCCCAATTACAGATCAAACGGGTCTCCTGGGGCCTGCAAAGGCACAAAGATGGCAGATGCCATGAACACATTCGGGCATATTTTATATGACTATAAAATATTGAGTTGGTGTGCTGTGTTGTGATAGGCCTACTGCTGGGTGTCTGTGTTGCTTGCATGTAAATTTGGCTGTGACACCCAGTCTGCAGTGGGAGACTGATATCTGGGACATGTTAGGATAAGCTACCGGGGAAATGATGCAATGTGATGCTAAGATTCCGTAGACAAGTTGCAGTTTACTCGCCGCAAGAGTGCAATGTTTGTGTCGCTTGTGGGAGAAAAAAAAAGATCTGAATGCAAATATTGTTGGGAGATGCTCAAGTAGGATGATGAGAATTTCAGTTCTCTGAGAAGTTGCCTTGAAAGCCTTCATTTTGAGTAAATAAACAGATAAATCCAAAATAACATTGTGAGGAATGCCCTTTTATGTTGTAATAAAATGACATTATTAGCATATTATTATAAGTTTATCATTTGATGTTCAACTTGACATCAATTCTATTTACAATTAACTGGGTGGCATGAAAAGTTCTAAATGAAGGAATTCGAAAAAAAAACTACTTTTTCAAATGCAGTACATAAAAGTAAACATTGCTCATATTCTAAAGTTGTACAAAGTCAAACCTGACAGTATCACAATAAACAATAGTATTGTTTTGCTTTCCTGTCAGTATAACATTTCAAATAGATAAAACAATTGACACAGATACACACAAAGGTAAAAAAACGCAGAACTATTGATTTGAAAAGCCAGGCAGTACTTTAAATATTAAATACTATAGGTATCGTATGTGTAAGGCAGTACTGGGCCCAGTAGTCTTGAACTAGATCGATCCCAAAACATGCAGCATCGTACACAATTATTCTCCATGTTGCCTATAGCAGAGATCTAGTTTTATTACAATAGAAGAGAAAGAGAATGAGGCAGCTCCAACGAAATGTTGACACCATCTACTGACCCATGAAAAAAGAAATCGTGGCTATTTTATATGTATAACAGCAGATGATTCAACACAGCATTTGCCATGGCTTCAACACAGTTCCTAAGACTAAGTAAATTCATAACATAATCAGTTAAATGGACCCAAAGTTTAAACAATTACAACATCGACAAACTATCGTATCATAATGCACAGTTTTACACTAATCCAAATAGTGCATATAGCCTTTTCTATTCCGTCAAGAGTAGCAACTTCATTATTTTGTCATCTTTAACCTTCACTATTTTCTTATGATAGCTGCAAGTTTCACAGTATGTTGTCGTCAGCCTTCTTTCCCTCCATGTGTCCATAACTCATTTGAGTGTAAGTGCAAACAAACTGCTTTAACAGCTCTCTGGACAGGTATTTGCCTGGTCCAGTTATATGATGCAGCCCTCCTCACTCTGTGCTCCCTCCCAAATGAGTCAGTAGTAGTTTGTATCCACCACTATTTTGTCCCAAAAGACGGCAGACCAATAGATGCTGAAATCCACTGTGGCCATAACACATAAATCATCCTTTAAGTACTAAGAATAGCAGGTGTGGGCATAAACAGTGTCAACGCTGCTTCCTCATTGATGTAAATAATTTATCAAACCTACACACACAGCACTGTTTATTCCATTTCAGCCAGTGTATAATCCTCAGACACCATTTTAGTGGAGGGCCTGTCAAGAAACACACACACACATGCACGCACACACACTGAGATGCAGACTTGCACATACACACACACAGTCTGTGGTTTAGAGGCGGCCCTGTCTGTCGCTGTAATGAATCCCTCTGTGATCACCCTGGCAGTTGTGGTCATCACTCTCTGGCCGGTATACACGTACACACACACCTACACACCCCCACATAGAGAATCCTCATATATACATGCATACAGAGGTCCTGCTGACTGTCTACTCATTCATCATGCGACCCCTCATGGAGTTGCTGGTGGGAGCCTGGGGGATGCAATAGAGATGGAAGGTTTGCTGGTGGTAGGTATGTCTTTTGGTGGGTCTAAGGGTTTTACAGCATGGGAGACTGGCTTCGAGTAAGGCAGAGACTGAGAATGGTGTCTCGCATAAGAGCTTTAAACGTCATCGTTGTTCCTGGAGACGGACTAAGGTAACATCATGTCTCACAAAGAAAGCTTTTCAGCTGGCAAAGTGTAGGTTTTAATCAGGTGTGATTTTCCCAACAAAAATCATCATTGGAATGCCCATCCCTCACCTATCATCCTTTTGACGAGGGCTTCCCCTCACAGTGGCTGCCAGCAGCTAGACTTAAGCTACTCCAAGAGTGTTAAGTGCATATCTAAATAGTTGATGAGCACTAAGCTGTTGGCGGAAAGTGTCGCCGGCGGCGACTCATTGAACAGCGCTTCGGAGGCATCCTGCGGGACTGCTTGAAACAACTCGGCGTCCTGCTGCTTGGCAACCAAGAAAGACGCTCTCAGATTAACAAATATTTCACCTCACAAATGGTTAAGATAATTATCAAAGGAAGAGACTACGCAGGTTATAACAGGTAGAAAACGCTGATTGCATGGTTACAGTTACAGTTCTGAGGTTGAAGGTTCAATCTCTGGTGGGTAGCAAGTTCCCTCCATGGTTGTGTTTTTTCTGCTTCCTCACACATCTCAAAAACATGAATGGTGGGCTGATTGATCACTCAAAACTGTCCCTAGACGTGTCTATGCATGCATGGCTGTTTGTCTCCTAGTGCTCTGCCATTAGCTGGCAACCTATTCAGTGTACAGCGCCAACTTCCCATGGTTGGCTGGGATATGCTCCAGCACCCCAGCAACTCCCATGAGGATACATGGTTTTGAAAATGATGAATGAACTCTTTGGGGCTAGTTAAGAGGCCTTGCCTTTCCATGTGTGCTATATTTCAATGTTCTGGTGAGTCTTCACTCACTCCATCTGTTATCAGAATTAAAAATTATTACCGCACTGTAAAGTGTAGTTTAAGAAAACCACATAGGAGATGATGCAGAAATGGAAGAACATGGCTTGTCCAGAATTGATGTCTCTTGAAGGCGTTTTGTTGTTGCTCACTCTTGATCCCGTGGGACCATTAAGCTGAAAATAATTGGCTCTGAATCTCTCCCTCTCATCGATCCTTTAGAGTCAGTGCACTCAAGTATTCCAAGACAAGGAAAGAGACCTAGACTCTCACACAGAAGTACAGACACTAGTGTGCCTGTAAAGGGAGAGTGTGCATGAGAAATGGAAAGAGGGGGGCAAAGAAGAGCAGGCACAGAGGGGTTTTGTATACTAACATTGAGCAGCTCCATGTACACTGACACCCAGACCTTACAAAAGAGTACAAAATTTGACCATCCCCAAAAGTGAACTCTTTTGGCAGAAATGATTTGTGCCGCCAGTGCTGCCAACTATTTGCAACAATGTCAATTGTGAACATTTTTTTATCGGGATCATGACTTAAGCGATGGCCAACAGAGGGAGCTCAAGTTATTTCACAGTAGGAAGTCATACTTGTTATTGCAAAGCGGACAGACCTAACACTTTGTATATACAACTGGTGTCAAACCAATTCCATGAAGGGCCAAGAGGGCCCTGGATTTCATTCGAACCAATTAAGAGGACACCTTACCTTATCACCAATCTGATCCCCTACAAGTTTAATGAGGTTATGGCAACCGTATGCCGTTTGTTTTAGCAGAAATTTAATTGCTTACACTAGTTAAGCGGTAACAGTTGGAACAAAATCCAGGACTGTCTTGACCCATTATGGAATTAGTTTAACACCAGTGGTTTATGCAATACTGCTACTATTCCAAGCACAATTCTCACACTACCTGCTAGTAGTGTTTCCTCAGGCAACCAATAATGCAATTTTAGTTGGTTCAAAACATTATTCGTTTTAAAACAAAATACTTCTTACATAACTGGCGGAGCAATGATTCAAATAGCTGACTGAATGAGGAGCCATTGTGCATCCATCTTCAGTCAGCATCCTCAATCTTCATATTGTCATGTTTGGATTTAATTAAATCTACATCTCTCTGTCTTCATCATTTGTGTGCTTTGCTGCAAGAATCCACAACAGCCCGGTCATCAATATGGGTGGCTGAAGGTTGCTTTCCGTGAAGAATTGATGTTTACCGAGCACACAGCAGGGGGTATTCGTCTTCAGTATCGCTCATTTCCCTCTCTGGCCTTTACAAAGTCGTGTAGTTCATCACCATGAATATGAAATATATTTACATACCCTGTCCATCTATATCGTGACACCAAGATAATTAGATCTCTTCATATTCATACTTCAGAGATGACATGAATATTAATTCTGTGTCCCCACCATTGGAAATAGGTCATGGATAATTGAATTTGTTTATCGTATTTTCTCCCATTAAGAGTAATCAAGTAAGTAATAGGGTATGGCCCATGACAGTCATCCACTACTGATGAACCATCAGATTAATTGAAGTTAATGGTCAGATTTGAGAGTGACTGGATTAGTGAGAGCAAAAGGAGGGAGCTTGCACGGATGAATGCTTCAACTGAGAGGTTGAGGGATGGTTAAATTTATCCGTCTTGCTCCGTCAGCCCAGTACAGGACAGTAGCTCGATTTGTGATGGGGGCAAATTAAAAAAGGTATCTGCAACACAAGAAACATTTTCTCGTGTCCAACCAAGTGTTTCACAAATAGGCTAAAACAAGATCTGCAAAGTAAAATGCAAAGTAATGTTTTTGCTTCCCTCTTGTTTATTATTCTAATTTATATTTTTTGTAAAGGGCAGGCACCCATCAGACAGTTGCTTGTGGTGATTTAATTTTCCTTAGGACTTTGGGGAATGTATTTTAGGCAGTTAGGCAATATTAATGAAGGAATTCATATTATTTTTACAGTGTAAGTGTCTTTTTGTCGGAATGGCTGTAGGTTAAGAGAAACAATGCCCTTAACCTTAATATTTTCCATTCCATATTATTATCTTCTTTCTTTTCTATTCCCATCTGTCTGTGTTGGGGAATTGTCACCCAATTCTCTCTCCATTGCAATAACCAATCAATTGCTCTCATGAAAAATAAAGTAAAAAGGTATAAACAGCTGGTCATTGACAAGAATCTGTCCACTGTGAATTTAAAAGCATTTATTTTTATTTTAATAATTATTATTATTTCCTTTAAATCATATTAAGCATAATTATGAATCTTAACCTGGAGTTGAGGGTCTTTCCTGGTGAGTTTCCATGGGTACTATACACATTTGTTGTCTACAAGCCAAACTTTCTCCCTGAAACTAATTCATGACATTTTAATTTTTAGTCAGTTCGGTTGATCACAGTCCTGACACAAAATCCCCCGGGGGATGTGTATTGTTCACCCACTGCTCCATTGAGTGGGTTAATTGCAGATGGTGGTTAATGATGTGGTTTGTCATTTACCGATTAAATCCTATAAAGGCCTGATGTGAATATTAGGAAGCAGCAATAAATACATGACAACAATCAATAGTCCAACATCAGAAGAAGTGGGACTTTAATGCAAATCTTCCGAATGCTTGAAAATGTTAAGCTCCCGTCCTCCCTTTTTCCATGACTTCATTAAATGTGAAGATCATCATGCCAAGCCCTATGAAATGAGGCAAACCACTGACAGAATAAAATGAAGAGAGCGAGAGATCATCTTTACTCACAGCAGGCTGTGCAACACTTCCGGCGACTGTCACTTCACTTCAGGCTTCCAATGTTTTTATTGGCATGTGTGGCATTCCTTCTTACATACTCACTTCCTCCTTAGCCTTATTTTTATCATTCTCATTCATGCATTATTCATAAGGTCTCCTTTACTACGTGGAGGTCTTGATTCCACCATCATTATTTATTTCTGCAAAGGATGGTTAATATGAGAAAAAGCTACTGTGGAATGCTGGGACAAAAATCAACATGTTGCCCACCTTGATGCTCCACTCCCAATGAGATGTATGCCATGGTCTCAAACACACAGTTGTGCATTTACATTTAGCTCAAAAGAAATATTTTTTTTATGTACTCTCTGAAAACCTCCTGTGAGATGAGACCATGACCTTGTAAATGTAGTGATAAAGGCTTATCAGAAAATAGAATAAAGTGATATCAGGGGAAGACAAAGCCTTCCAATGGCCATTGACTGACATCAATCAATCAAACTGTGGTGAAATTGTTGACATCTAGGCTTGAATTTATCTTTAGATATCTGTTGTTGAATCAAATATTATCTTATGTATTAACAAGAGCTGGACAGTGCATGTATTTATTTAATCGTGTTCTGCTATGCACTATATAGTTTGTACAACGACCTCTCTGTAGCAAGAGAGGCAGGGGAAAGTTCTGCAGGTTACTGTCACTGACATGGAGGCCCTGCAGTCCCCCAGCAATTTTGGCTCGCCCCCATCACCCCAGGCTGACCTTTCCTAAGTAATTATCCCTGTCACTCTGTCACCCCACCATCCTCACCCAAACAACATCGTGTGAAGATGTATAGGTTGGTGTCACTAATCATTCGGTCCCCTTTGGACAAGTTGCCTCGGCGGTTCTCCTTCACTTCACCTCCCTTCGCTTTCAAGTCTCTATTTTTCTAGCCTCACGATAGAGCTTTTAGTTTAGATTTGCATATTTTTCTCCAGTTAATTGTACTGGAGGGTGATGCGTTGGATGGTCACGGGCATTGGAGGTGATTTTAATGGGAGAGACACCAGATAATGGCAGTGCCCTCTTGCCCTGGTTTGTGCTTCAGCCTCATTAGGGTGATCAGGTAGTGCCAGTCAGAAAAGGCTGCGACTCGGTTGGGGTGAGACATGACAAAATAGGGCGACAATTTATCCAAGGATCATCATCATGGGAATATTTCATTAACTGTCAGGCAAAAAAACCCAAAACAAAACATTTTGTGACTTTTTACACACCAGAAGCAATTTGCACAAAATACGTATATTTTTTGGACTTAGGTGGACAATGAAGAAAATTACATTACATTACGAATGTCACACTGCAGTACTTTGGGATGGGCATTTTTTTTGCAGAAACCAAGAAAAACCGTTAAAGTAACAATAGTAAAATGGACAACATGCGAACTAGGCATCTGTTACCATAAGAGTTTTCAGATAGCTGCAGCTTAAAATTTCTAACAGCCTTTCGGTTCTCAAGAGAGGAAAAAAAGGTTGCACTTGAGTATTAACTAGCTACTAAAATAAAGTGCCACTTGGTCGGGAATATACCATACTACATTGATCATGAATTCAGGTTTAGGGGCATGTTCTGGCTGGCAATAAAAAAAAATGGTAGATTGAATGGATAGATGGGGAGAGCAAGAGAGAGAGATAGTAGAAAACAAAGTTTTGGTGTGGAGTTACTAATCATGGAATTGCGTTATGGGCTTTGGGGGGGAAAAATTGTGTAAAATTCAAGAAAACCTGCTATACGTCTCTTTTAAAACACTGTTAGACTTCACCCAACTGAATATTCTACCTGACAAACCAGCCAGACACTTATTGATTTCTTATTTAGCTTGCAGCAGTTCTATGTCTTCCAATGCACTTAGAGCACATTGGATTTCCTCAACCTGTCAGCACATAAATCAGGTTTCATTGAGGGAAGCTTGCCGAGTGTGCAATGAGCAGTCTGTTAACATGCCAGCTTTTACTTGGGGAATGCGCAGAGCCGTGCAAAAGTATTAGCAGTAAATAATCCATCTTCATGTTACGTGATGGGCTGTATTTTTATCACCAGTGTATATTTGATACGAGTTGAGTTTGACTGAGGGTTGGTAATATAGTAAAGTAGACGCACTAACTGGTATAATTTGAAGAGTGCAAACACAGCTGGCCTCATTCCCTAACAATCAAAGCAGCTCTGAAATTTCTTTTCAATTAAGGTCCAACCTCTCATCTTTCCCAATGATGTCCCAGAAGTGTATATAAAAATATAAATAAACTGCAGTACCTGAAATTGCACACTGATTCAGGGTCCTTTATTACAGAAAGCAACAGTTTACATTTTAAAGTGCTCCATTGTTAAATCTTTAATCTCTCTAAAATAAAAGGTATGCAATTCAAATGTGTACCATGTCAACTGTTATGTAAACTCTCTTAAAACATGAAGTTGTTGAATTAAGTTATTTGGATAACAGGGGTGGCACAACTCACCCTACTTTCCCTACTGTATATAGTTTCTTCAGTTGGAAATGCATTGTGGAATCTTGTCTCTCCAGCTATCACTAACAGAAGAGCCTGTTACATCCAGAACGCACTTTGCCCTTCAGAGCAAGGGCACTATTTTGCATGTCAACCCGAGATTGGAACAAGAAGGACATTCTGGCAGAAGACGAGAAGGAGAAAAAGGACCAGCAGTTCATTTATATGCGGCTGTGATCCTAATATATACAGGTTACCAACCTCGCAGGTCAAAGTTCCAACCCGTTGCTGAGGCAACTAACCCGTCCTTCCCATCACTCGCTCGTTAAAAAAAAACCTGCAGAAATAGTTCCGCCAACTGTCCTTATCATGCTGTGGCCATGTCTGTAAGCGACCCTGCCAAGTAATGAGGACCTTACTAAGATGCCCACACACACACACAAACATCGAGAGCACACGGAGGCTTAAGAAACTATTGAAAACATTGAGACAAATGCTGAAAAGAACAGCAATGCAAAAATGAATAGCTAAAGACAAATTTAAGACCACAGTATGCAGTTTGCTCATTCAGTTTCTAAACCGCTTGTCCTCACAAGGGTCGGAGGAGAGTTGGAGCCTATCCCAGCTAACTACGGGCACCAGGCAGGGGAAACTCCGAATCGGTGTCCAGCCAATCGCAGGGCACAAGAAGACGGACCACCATTCACGATCACATTCATATCCAAGGGTATTTGAGATTTTTCAACTGGCCTACCCTGCATGTTTATGGGATGTGGGAGGAGCCAGAATACCCAGAGAAAACCCACACATGCTGAGGGAGAACATGCAAACTCCACACAGTGAGCACCGACCTGGGATCGAACCCTCAAACCCCCATTTACTCCCATTTAATATTCAGCCTGGCATCAAAAATTTGGAACATATCCTTAATGTCGTTAGTTTACAACAAAAGCAAAAAAGTATATTTATGAAAGTTGACCTTCCGTGCGTGAATGTTGCACCTCTCTGTAGCATCAATTAGCATGTTTTTTTGTGCAGCTGAGCATTTCTTCTTGTGGACTGAGGTAAATAAGGAAATGGAAATGAGGTCCAGTGCTCTAATCCAGCCAAGGTGCAGATTTTACAGTAATCCCCCCTAGAGCTGTTTGGCCTGGAGCAGGCAGAGGGGTAATCCAGTCCCCTGAGACTTCTACCAGCCTCTCTCCCCCTCCCTCTCTTTTTTGCTTTCTCTTTCTCACTCTCTCTTCCCCTCTCTCCTTCTTTCTCCCCAATGAATAGACATAGCAGTGAACATTTTGAGTCCCATACTTAGGGGAAACTTCCATGATTTAATTAGGATTTGGTTCTGATGTGGTTTGTTTTTAAAATAATGCAATGATGAGTTGATGCCATCATCTTGCCAAATGCTCTACTTCTTGACACAGGTGTGTGTGTGTGTGTGTGTGTGTGTGTGTGTGTGTGTGTTGTCTTTAAAAAAGTGATTAAGCGTTCCTTGATTGGCAATTTTATTTGGACATATTGCTACCAGTCTTAGATGTACTGTAATGTCCTTTCCTTTGGTTATATTGAATTGAATGTGATTAACATCTTCATTCACATATGATTTTTATTGTATTGTTTGGATTTTAATGAAGAGTCAAACACAAATTTGTTAAATAGGTATTCTGCACTGTATTCATCAAAATGTAATCAATTTAAAATGCATTTTGTTATAATGCACCAGTGCAGTGGTAACTTTATTTTTGCCTTTGAAGAAGTTAAAACATGCAAAGTTGCTATTTTATCAGTAACATTTCTGCATCACGGATAGAAAATATTACTTTGATATTTAATGTCTTTCTTTACACAAATTCTAAGACATTTGTTAGCATAGCTATACAGACTAATATCCTTCTGGGTCTATTGTAACAATAATTATAATAATAATAATGAACAATAATGAACATAACGGGGCAAATAATCCCACAGTAATGGTTGATCTAGCCCAAAGGTTATATACAGCAGCTCTATTAAGCTAAACTGCATCTGGGTCAGTATCAATTTTAACAGCTTGAATTAATGGGCAAGTGTGTTTGTGAACAGATTTGTCAGGCCACAGAGTGATTTGTGTAACTCTGTGTTGTGTGTGTATGTTTCATGTCCATAGAGAGGTGGTGTGACAGCAAAGACATGTGTCCTACAGTGTGACTTGCTTTCAGCCTGTCTCACACACCATTGGCCTGGCTCCCTTGAGCCTGATACATAATGCAACAGGCCGAAGACAACGCCCCGCATGATAATGTGCATGCACAACTGCTTTGTGTCTGTGTGTGGGTGTGTATTGTGTACAGCTAGTGCAAAAGATATAATATTACACAACATTTATTAACAATGTTTACACTACTTCAAGGCCACAACATTGTCAAGGCCAGACCACAACAATATCGGGGCACTTTGAATATCGCAATATTATCAATATTGTGACAACCCTATAATTTCAAAATGTAGGTATAGGGAAAGGGAAGGATAGTGGGTTGTGAATCAATACTTGAAAATATCCTCCCTAGTCTAATTCGTAATACATGCCCTTCACAAATAGTTCGGGTTCATTCGATTCTTAGTAAAACCACATGTTTAAGGTTACTCTACCCCAATCAACTCCATGTCTTGCGACAGTTAAAAAGACACACACCAATGTCATAAGTAGGCTGGGAAAAGTGCCCCTGGCATCAGGGCATCCAGATGGACATGGCTTGACCATGAACAACGCTCAGCCATTGTCCTACATCACCCTAAAGGACACAACAGAGCTACAACTTTCAAATGTTTTCAAGCAACTGAGACACCACCAAACTTGTTTCGTTCTTACATTTCATGATTGATTACGTAACTCCATTGATTTAATCTAGCATGAGAAAACTAACTTGTAACCAAAACAAAAAAAAAATCTCTAGATTGCAGCCAGAAACAGTCAAACAGTCGAAAACAAGAGCAGACTAGGGTTTCAATAGTATGGCAGTGTTTTATGAATGGAGGGAGGCAGAGATGATCAGAGCGATGAGTCCACTGAGGCCTCAGTCTGCTTGGGGCAATGCTTCTAGCAAACCCCTTTACCCCTGCTCTGACCTGGAGGATGCCCCTGCCACTGTGTGCTCCAGACACTTTGTGCAGAGAGGCCGCACTGAATACCAACCAGCTGCTCGCTTTTCTGGATTCCATGTACAACAGCAATGAAAAATAAGACCGCAGTGAACAGTCATAAATGTGTGATTTTTAGCCTAGAGAAAGTAAGACCCCAGGGCTTCAACAGAAAATGTCAACAAAAATGCCGTAGTGGTTAAACAGGTTATATCCTTGTCTTACCGTTATTAAACGAAAAGTCAACAATGGAGAGTGAACAAATAAAACCAACCAAAGTAATAATCAGACAATTGCACGAGTCTTCTGATGTGAGGCACAAGCGTGTTTCAAGTGATGTTGTCTAGGTCTCATAAAAAGTGTCAATTGTCAAAACAAAATGAGTCGAATTAAGTCATGAGGTGATGTTGAGTAAAGCCGAGTCGGGTAAAGTCACAACGTTGGCAATTCGACTTGAGCCAAGACCGCAGTGGCTGTCCTTAAATCCCTCATGTATGTTATTTCTTCATCACAAATTAATAATCTACTGACTAATGTTCTGCTCTTTCATTATGTAAAGTAATATAATGGATGAAAAATATATAGAATTTACATAAAGTGGTTTTGGAGATGCCAAGATTCTGTCTGATGTAATAATGGTTGGATTTTGAGTTACTATATAAAACTAGGATTGTCTTTTCCACAGTACTGCTCCATTATCACATCCAATACCTCGAGTAGTAATTTCACACCCACATTTCCCTGATCTTAACTCCTCCATGCAACCTAGCTTAGGAGGATCATCCATATGTCATCAAGTGCGGGCTACGTCTGTGAACTCCTCTGAACCATCTCCTTTCTCTCTGCAACTCCCACCATTCTCTGCATCCTTTCAGTTCCCACTTCGGCTTTGCCAACTGATTGCATTGATTTAATGTTTGGACTGCCCACATCGATTTTCACACAGGGTTATGGATCATACTGTTCTTTCCCCCCACCTAAGTTGTGTATAGTGGGAGGTGAATAAAATTGTCTTTGACAGTTGATGTACAGATAGACACCAGGAGCACCCCAAAGCTTCCCACTCACCATATTCTGATACTGTTAAAACCCTTGCACTACTTTCTCACCCTCAGTTCCACTCACATTACCTAAACACCTCCTAGAGTCACACCTTACATATATAAATGGAGTTTGAGTTGTAACAGCGCTAGACAACTGCAGTATATAATAAGGCTTACATTTGGAAACCCTACTCTTTCTGTACTTGTTCCACAACCCTTTTCTAGATTGCAGTACACGGTTTAAGTATCACATGTATATTTTATTTGGGGTACAGTGAGTGTATGGTTAGATCTTACACATCAGGCTCCCTGCCTGTGGGTGTTACCTTCAAGTACCCGGCTAACTTTGGACAAAAGGAAAACTACAGCCTGAAACTGTTGGATAATCATTTGAACTATGGGACACAGACAGACAACCATTCAAATCACAACCATACTACCATTGAGTTGATCCCAAGCAAAGATACAACTACACCACCAGCATGCTCACCCTGTGCAGAGTGCAACCAGTATGAAGGAGAAACAAACCTTGCAGAGACAGTTGAATAGCCTGTTTGATTGACATTGGCCTTTGTTCAGATGCCAGACATATTGCTGTTCTGACACTAGTCTGTTACAAACTAATGTGTGATCCAAAATAAAGGGCAACACGGGCTCTGATCATCACCAAACTCTCCCCATGAGACAGTATGGGATTTATGAAATGGAGAGAATAGCTTTATGGTCAGCATGAATGTTAAGAGTTCAAGTTATAAAATTAGACTTGTTACTGGCCAATCAGAGTTCAAATTGTACTTTTGTACTGAAGTTAGATCCCCACACCTTCAAGTCCTGTAACTACTACACAAAACGCTAGGGCACCAGACTAGGACCTTGGGCCAACACAAATATCATTTCAAGTATGGCTTTAAAAACGCTAAGTGAGGCTGATGGGAGGCTTGATATTGACACCAGTGGTGATTGCGCAAATCCCCTACAGCACACTATTGAGTGTGTTGATCGCCCCTTTCCACCCGCCGTGTTGGAGCTAATGTTGGGTGACACACAGACACCCTAGCTGACTTGTTTTGGCACTGCGAAGATCCCAGCTGTGCATTTACATATGCAATGACCCAGATTAGCATCCTTCCTCACACTCCATCAACACTGATTAGGCAAACCTCACTAAAAGTAACGGTTGTCCGGCATGTCGCTGTGTCCAGAACAAGCTCACTGGGTGTTTTTGTAACATCTCAATATGATTGCTCACTGACTTGACAATGTCACCAAAGTAGGTGAAAGATTAATTAAAAAAAACTCATTTTCAAAACCAATGACATGCATTTTTATTCTCAAGTTGATGTTCATGACATTAATTTTATGGTTCAGGCATTTGTCAGAGGGAAATATTGATTTTACAATTGCCTCCTTTTGAGAAAGAAATATATATATTTATATACGTATTGGGACAGCTAAAAATGATTGTTTTATTGGAGTCACTAGTGTATAATGTTGATCCTCAAAAGATATTAACTCAACTCAAATACATTTTACATTCTTTTAAAAACTTAACTTAAATAATTGAACGAAGAATCCTTTTTTTAGCATAATTATATGCAAAGAGGGTTCAGAATAAGTGTGTGCATAAGCAAAGTGCTATGAATACATGTACCTATTTTGGTTAAAGACTGAAGTTGCTAATTTTCCTTACCAGAGGTATTTTTGTTTGACTTAACATGTGGAAAATACAGATCTTCGCTCATTATTATATTGTTTATGTTTGCCAAAGCAACCCATTAAACCTGAGTGAGAGCCTCCTTTAACTAACGGCATGTTAGTAATGTGGTCTCCGTCATTGGAGGAGGCTCCTCATTACTTTTACCTGCTGAATAAACATTTCTCAAACTCACTATTTCCTCTGCTATTGTTTACAATGAATACAGCATTTTCTTACTGTTTGAACATGCCAAAAGATATGCTGTGCTTTGCATCGGCAAAACCACAAGTGTACAAAGGTGCAATTGGGGTTGAGAGCTGATTTATTATCGAAAAGAGAACTGCATAAACCTGCGTTACAGAGGAAAGATGTAAGGTAGATGTTGATTTGTGCTTGTTACTTATAATTTATGTGTGCACTTCATGTTGAAGCTTTAAATCATATTATAATGTACAATGACAATAAAGGCAATCAATTCAATCCTTCTGCTGGTGAATTAGCAAGAATTTTAAAGATGTTCATGTTTTACAAAAAAAAATCGGTTGTTTAAACACTTCTGTAATGACAAATTAAATTTACATATTTCTTAATGAATATCCTCTGACAACAATGTTTTTGCTATAATTTTGAATGTATTTATGGTCTCAAGAAACCTTTTGAACAATGATGGTGGTTTATTATACAAATCATACAGTATGAATTAGCTGACAGGCATCTTTACATTCTTTGTATGTTGTAAATATAAATATATATTTTTGTTCAAATGCCACACTTTCCTGAGACTGTTTCCATCATTTTGAGAGAGAAAATAATAACTCCCATAATGTGATTGCATCTCTTTATAATTTTACTGCGGCTGTTTTCATGACCAACTGGGCTCATCCATGACCACGTTCAAACAAGTCCCCATCGGTACTGATATAAATTTGCAAACAAAGTAAGTTAAATTCATATTCCAAACTTGCATAAAATCAAAAAGTTGTGAAATGCATCAAATATGCATGAAAAAGAGAGCACAGTTTATCTGATACAGGGTTATTCAGTATTTAGTATTCAAGCTGCTAGTTCAGTTAAAGGTAGAGGTTTGAAGAGGGACTCTGAATCCCTCCAGCAGACCCTGAGCAGCTTATGGGATAGCGAGTGAGGCCAGTCACTGGGCTTACACAAGCTCAATGTCGGGCTCATCTCATCAAACGGCTGCCAGAAAGACACCAGTCACCTGTCTCAGTGAAAGCAGTCATTCATCAAGTTTTTTATTTTATTTTTACTACATTGGTTCAATTAGACTTTTTGTTGTTGTACAACTGTATATTAAGAGTGGTTTGGGTGAAGCGTCAATCATTCCCAAATACAAATATCAGGAGACAGTAGTGCAAGCTTGGGGAATTGTTTTGAGGATGGATGGATGGATGGATGAAGAGCTAAAACGGCCTACCAGAAGTGTTATCTGACCGCAGGAGTTTCCTCACAGGCATGTGCATGCAGCTTGCTTGTGTCACTTTCAATTATGACTCCTACTCTTTTTATTTGACAGTAATTGAGTCATCCCCTCTAGTTAACAACACTGTCCAGCACAGATCACTGGCTACATTTAAAAGCCAGCAAATATTGGTGTAACAAATTTGTTGGGAATATACAAGCCTACTTTCTTGTGAGGTATAAATGATTGTCAGTCCTCAAAACAGAAGCCAGGAGGGATGTTTGATTGAAAAAGGCCACATTGCCTAACAACTATAATGACTCCTCCTCTACTGCTGCATCATTTAAGATGAAAAGCAGTGGTCCAAATCATTTTAACACAAGCTGTCTTATACACATTTAGGCTGATTTGAGTCCATAATCTCTCAGATCAGATCTTCTGTAGGTTTATTAATACATGAAAGAAAAGCCCTTAGTCTATAAATCTTGAGCATGAAATTTTAAACAGTCGTTCTAGCCTTGCATCAAGTTTAAAGAAACTAGCCTTTGCTGGTTAATAAAAACATGACTGCCTCTCTGCAGGAGGGAAATGAGTGACATCGATTTAGGACTAGCGTTCATGTTGATGAAATTTATAGCTTAGTACTAGTACTCTTTATATTACAATTCCAGAGGCTCAATTTAAACTAAAATGATTTGCTTTGTCGTTATCCTTTAAAAAGGTTATATTAAAAAAAATAGGTGTACTGAAGAGTCCCAAACATAAAAAAAATGCCTGTAAAATGTCAGAAATTAACGATTCAACCAGTAACGTTGAACTGCTGTCATCATACTTCCAAGTCTTTGGAAAGTTAAGTATTGTGAATCTGAAATCTTTAGAAAAAACTGACATTGCTACTAGTTTAGGTCTGGTAAGGACCAGCATTTCTCATTTTGTAGGCCCTGGGCAGAATTCATTGAGTTGGCAACATAACTATGCAAAGTCAAGCTTGGTGTAGATTGTATGGCTAGCAGCAAGAATCTTTGGTCCTTAATTGTGGTCTTGAGAAACTAATGGCTGAAGAGGATTTTGGAGATGATCAAAGAAGCATGTCTAATCCCCCCCAAAAAATAATTAATGGAGGATTTCTTCTGGAAATGTGAGGCAAGGATGAAAGATTTTTTTGAAACGTGCTGTGCAGGTTGAAGAGTGTACTAGAAATCACCTCCTTAGAGAGCATCTACGATGTCAACAAAATGACCAGGCAAATATTTCTTAAGGGAAGAGAAAGTAAGGCTCAGCCAATCAATGGTGAGAAGCAGACAAGGATTCGGGGAGGCCAGGTAGCTTGGAGTTAATAATGGTAACATATTAAATATTTGCACTTAAAATGTATGTTTAAATTCATGTTTAACATTTCATTTCGTTTTCATAATATTGTTATAGCTCTCTGATTAATTGTTAATTGTGAACCAACTTATTTTGCCATAAGGCATTCGGATTTGTCTGGTAACCTGGGGCAATGCATTGAGGCAATTCATTTATTATTTTACAGATCTTCCTCTCTCTAATCCCCTTATTGTCTACAGGGTAGAGTTAAGATTTAATTTTTCCACCTTGGTGTAGTGTTATGGCATCACTGAATTTGAATAAAACTGAACAAATCCAAGAGGCATTCTACAGATATTATTTTTTGAAAAAGTTGTAGATGAGGAAATGAGGTGGAACAGTGAAAAAGTAGTTAAGGCCTTTGCCTCACAGTTCTGAGATTGAGAGTTCAATCCCTGGTGAGTTGTGACCTTGTTGTGCAGCGTTTGCTCTTCCCAAGCTTGTGCGGGTTTTCTCCGGGAACTCCAGTTTCCTCCCACATCCCTGAAGCATGCACGGTAGGCTGGTTGAACACTCTAAATTGCTTCTAGGTACAAATGTGACCATGAATAGTTTTTCCTCTCCTTGTACCCTGCAATTGGCTGGCTACCGATTCAGGGTGTGCCCTACCACCTGCTAAAATTGTAGGAGGGATAAGTGGTACTGAAAATGAATGAAATTTGTGCCAGCAAAAATATCATTGTTTTCAATAGAATCACATTCTTTGGGTATTTTGCAAATCTTCACATTGGACAGTTTATGCTATATGATAATGAAAATAACTCAGACTGACATTCCTATGTGCATCCGTGCACTGTACAACAACCACACAACAGAAAAGTAACAGCTCGCAAAATGAATGTTATCACTTGACATAACTTGCCTTGAGGACATACTTGGCATGGTGGTCATTAATTGATGATGACAGAAATGAGTAGGAAAAGCATGCACTTTGAGCATAGTTTCTTTAAGACTGGTATCCAATGTTGAAAGCTATGTGCACAGGGTTAAAGGTGGACCAAGCATTCTAACTAAAACCAGAACTCTGCCAAATAATTGTTGCAGGTCAAGTATTCCATCCAGAGTGTGGGCTTAGTGCACAGAGTCAAGGTTTACTGTGAATCTTCTCATCATGGCCTGGGGCCTTGGCAGCCCTGATGGCGGCTAGTACTACTAACCCTTCCTAATCTTTGCAGCAGAGTAGAAGGACCTCTGCGATGTTGACTTTGCTCCTGTCTGTTAGTGTTCACAACGTGCCCATCATCAACCCATCTGCTGTTCTCCCTACAAACCTCCCATTGCATCTTTGTTAAAATAATGCTAATGCAGAGGTCAACAAACTACTGCAGTGTTTGGAGGCCAACGGCTCCTGAGGAAGAACGTTTGATTTTCAGCTTCATTGAGCTGCACTTATTCAATATTTACTCCCCAAGACCTCCGCATTAAATTTATACTGCTATACTCTAAGGGAATCCCAAAAAAAAAAGAAAAACAATGCACACAGATATCTTCCGCCGAGGCCTCTCTATCCACTCAAGAATGTCTCTTCCTCTGGCTCATTTCTATCCACTAGTGAGAAGACCAGTGGACAACCTATTGTTTCTAGGTCACCAACCTTGATTCAGAGCTGTTTTTTTTTTTAACTATATGGCAGTTGCATGAAGGAATAGGCCCATAGCCTGACAATGCAGACCTTTAGAGTAAAAGGGATCAACATTCAGAGATAGCATTCGGCAAAAAAAGACAAAATTCATAACCGATAGCTGTTTACTTTCTTACATGCATATTTGACAGGGTGGAAAGCAGAGTGAAATGGTCAGCAGAGGAAAGAAAGCATTCATGTAAAAAAAAATAGACTTACCCTTTACCAAAATGGTGGATGGATGGAAGAGTGGGTGTTCAGATTAGTTAGTAGGTAGATCCATGGCTTCTATTTTGTGTAGATCTCACTCATCAGATGCATTCTGTTCACAGGAAACCTCACATTGAGTTTTGTAAAGTTGAACTACAGATTTAAAAAAAAAATAAAGATTGGCCATTAAGTTCATATAGAACAATATTCTCCAACAATATTCTCCAACAATATTCTCAAAACAATGCCACAGAGGGTAACAGTGGGTGCAGGATTTCATTCCAGCTAAACAAAATGTTTTCACCCATCTCATTCTTGCAAGTGCAATCACTTGATTGCAGTCAGGTGGTGCTTGCTTGCAGAAACCTCATTGGTTAAAGTCTGTGCAAGACAATAAGTAGGATGGCTTGCATTGAAAACAGACAATATAATAGATGACAAATCAGAAAATGCACAGGGACGCTTTGTGCAGTGAAATATTGGAATGAACTTAGATAGACATGTTTGGAATAGACTAATTTTGCAGTCTTTGAAATTGACAGATATAGCAGTCTTTGGAACTGAACCTGGACCAAATGCAATGGCAAAAGATTTTTACAATCTAGCCTAACATTGAGCCTGAATAGCTGATAATCTACACATAAAGTGAATAAAGCACAACTGCATACTTAATATCTTTTGCATCCAGTTTTGAGAAAATCTTAAAAATCATGATCATCACCAACAACTTTGAGAACCTTCAACTCCCCCAGCAGGGGGGACACTGACTCAGTAAAAAAGCTTTGATCTTTCTAACTACCCTTTTAAATTAAAGAAAGGAAAACATTTTTTTCTTCTAAAGAGTGTGTGTCTCTGTGCTCTTATTCCCCAGAAAGAGTGTGTGTCTCTGTGCTCTTATTCCCCAGGATAACTGGTCGTCTATGAAAGTAGGTGTATTGTGAAGAAAAAAACATTCCCGTAGGGCAGAGACAGATAGACTGGTTTGGACACATGAAAAATAAATGTAATATGTCAAAAGTTTTAAGCAACATCCAGCATTTTATTGAGAGTTTTAAAACACAATAGATTTTATATCAATCAATAGCAATATGTGATTGGACTACATTAAAATGGATATATTCATGGTCTGCCATTGTGTTGTTTTGTTTTTTGATGATAGTGGGTGGGCGGAGCATCCTGCGTCATGCCTATTAAATATGAAAATGAAAAGTGTATGTATGAGATAGAGAGCAGGTCATCAACTAACTGAAGGGTCACAGGTCTGAATACTGCCTCTCCACTGTTGTTCTGTCCTTGGGTAAGAACATTCTGAATTATTCCCAGGTATGGGTCAGTTCTGAATGAGAACATAGGTGAAACTTGCTCAGGAATAGAAATATGGCGTTTATGCTCATTTCAATAGGAAAATATTTATAATGGTACAAAGGTTTGTGCTTTACAAACAAATTAATCTCATTTTTCAAGGCAGCAGTGTGTTCAGTAGGAGAAGCAACAATGTAGTTTTATATTTTCTGCGATATCACATATATATCTCACTATATACATTTAATTTTAAATCATATTATGGAGCTTTGTTATCATTCTTGCATTGAGAACATAAATGCCTATGCCAGGTATACTCATAATTTGACAATGGGCATATCAGCCTCTGTCTTCAGTGGGGGGAAAATGCTACTTTTTATGAGGGTAATTCATCACATTTTTACAAACATGTTCCTCCTTTGAGGCTGACTCTTTCCAAAAAGAAATATGCCCGAGAAATTATGAATGTATGGATGGCTGTGGAAGCTGGTCCGCGGGGAGTCATTTGTGTGTCGACTGTAACTGTGCAGTGGAGGTGGCACAATAAAAAACGGTTTTTTTTTAAGGGTTTCAAAGTGGCTTTTCTGCTCACAATACTGTCAGCCATAAATTGAGAATAAACACAGCTATATGGGGCGCCATAAAAGCCTTCATAATTCATAGCCTTTGGGAGGATCTCAGGTAGATTAAATTGTTTCTGTGATACCGTGTTTTCACGTGAATAATATACCCACACATCTCCTAGCCCGCCCGCCCGCCGGCTTATGTTGGGTTTGCGAAGTATTATGAAACAAACCCTGGACAATAAATAACGACATAACTTTCACCTTACATTAATTTATTCATCATTTCATCTTATTGCAGATCATTTGTCTCATGGGTAAAGTGATATTTTTGTTGTTGATTGATTATGTTTAGATTATGATAACAAAGCTCTATTCATTGCAGTATCTTTTGGAGATTCTTTTGTTCTTGAAAGTCATCTCAAAGAAAAAAAAGTTTAATTTGTTTGCATAATCTGCAACTTTGAGATAGCAGTATCAGACATCAGGGAAATCCGGAAAAAAGCAACAATACCCAAAAGACATGACACAAATCTGAAAACAAAGTACTGTTTGATATTTGTAAAATAAGTGTGTTTCAAAATGGCACTTTGTTTTATCGTGTTCAGAACTTGCCCCGCCAAAAAAATAAAATACAATAAATAAGACGATTCTTGGAAACAATATTTATTTACAAACAGAATATGTTTTACATTAACTGCACAGTACAGCAATCAAATCTACTTAATATACGTAATTATAGTATTAAAGGCCCTGGTTGTTAAGAAAAGTCTGGCAATGTTTGTTGTAAACATCTTCTCATTTTCCCTTTTTTGAATTTGCATTAAAGAACAAATAATCTTTATTATAATAGCAACAGAGACACCTTTTTTCACTGAACACGTTTCCAGTCATTGAATGAGAAGAATCATGGGGAGGCCAGAATTTAACGAGCCGACATGGTGCTTCAAAACTAGAACAAGTACCCTGTGTGGTGCTTCTACTCAATGGCTCCAGAGAGGATATTGCCCCCAACTACTGTGAGAAAGGCTCTCCTGAGTCAAGTGACTTTGATGGGCTGCCCCAAGATCCCAAAGCTTCTCTGGCATGGGAATGTCAGATAGAGGTCCTTGTCATTTAAGGAGAGGGATTTGGGTGCAGCCTTTTGTTCAAAATCTCTCTTCCGGCACGGTGAAGGCTCATAGAATCCCCAAATACTTGATAATAGGAAGAGACAATCATTTTTACTCCAGCATGTCATAGTCAAATCAAATTTAGTGCACTCTATCAACGCCTATATTGTCTCCCTGATATTTGGCACGCTCGGTAAATCAAAAGGTTTCATATTCTCACCCAAAAATGGGTGAGTACTGGTGTCCATCAATGATGTTTGACCTCTAGGTGATGCAAGGTAGTAAAATTACTGTATTCCCAAGGTGGCTATAGTTATTTGTAGTACTCATAAAAGAGAAATAATAGAACCTAAGCCTTTACAGAACTATAATGATTGTGTTCCTCTTTCAGAAAAAAATGAAATGATTGACGAATTGAAGCATCTGTTTGTTTGTACACTATATTCTTTCGTTGAGTGAAGCAAGAATGCGGCGCAAAGATCCCACTCAGTAAACATGTGAATCATTATCCATTCATCAGGATGTATTGTTTGTTTACTGTGGCCCCATTTCCAGAGAGGCAGAAACCATGCCTAGTGGAGAGGGAAGCCCTGAACAAAGGCTTTTCTTTCCCGCCCGCCTGGGCCTCAGTGACGCTCCCCACTCAGCCAGCAGCGAGCCTTTCACCAAGCTTTTGGCCGCACATGAGTGACAGCTGAATCACCGACAACTCTTCTCAAGTACAGGAATTGGTTGGTTACACTGTAAAATGTGTTTGCGGAATACATTTTTACATCGAAGTTCACGTTTTGTAAAGTGTCTTAATACTGAAAGTTTTTTTTTCAATTTATACATGTTTCGTTTTTTTTTCTGTTCATTACAAACACATCGTTTTGAGTGCAGTAACAACATTTTTTCTGTATCTACATCCCTATTCAACTTACGGGACGCCATCAAAACCTGTTAGCACTGTTTATCATGTTCATCTTAAAAACAAAGGTTACAAGGGTACGATGACGATACATTTTACAATGCATGAATGAACTTGGTGGTATGGAGAGCTGAGTCCAGCTGCTTTGCTGGGAGGTCTGCCTATTGTTGGAACCTCATAAAGGCAGGACAAGTTGGGAACAAGGCTTTTCAACTGAGCTTGCCTCGGCTGCTTTCAGAATGCCTCCACTCACTGACCAAACCATTGAAACATCAAGACAAGTAGCGCGATGCTCTTTGTGACACAAATCTATTAGAAGCACAGCAGAATCTCGGCACTGAAAAATTCACCGAATTCAACTTTTGCACAATAGTGTTCACATGTACATTACTTCCGAACGTAACGAGAAATAAATCCATTTTGCAGGGATTACAGTATGACAGACTCCTAGTGATTGTTTGTGTTAACCTCACACTAACTGATTCATTGCTTTTGTGTATTCAAAAACTCTTTAACAATAGATGTCTGGAGTATGTTATGCCTCAAAGAAGCCTCTGAAAAACATGTTCACCTTCTTCTGACCAGGTGGGAATAATGCTGATGGATAAAAGAATCCTAGGACTGTCAATCATTCTTTGTTCACTCTCACTGAAATGTGTAAGCTTTCCAAAACACTATCCTAATCGTTGGGACACGCTAAATAAAGCACAAAGAATAGAAAGCAATTAAGATATTGTTAAAATTATTTTGCTTTCAGAAAAGTAAGAGTGCGATAGCATTTGCACAACAGAATTTTAATCTTAAAAGAATGGCAATTCCAACAGAAGTTGCGTTTCATAAATTGATGAATAAATAAATTGTTCGCTTGTAAAGTTAAGCTTGGAAGGGGAAAAGACATCTTGAGATTTGTCCTATATGTATTTGGTATATGTCATATTATTGTCTCTGCACTCACAACTGCTTAGGTGATTCATGTGGCTTGTATCACATGGCCTGCTTTCTGACCTGAATGTACAAACACAATGGATCAGCGTAGCGCTAATAACGGGATCCTTTGCCTGTGGCCTTTACATTTTGCACAGAATAAAGTTCAGGTGTCAGTAGTTCAACTGATTTATAATGGTGAAGAGCCTGTGATTAAGCTCTGGTGTCATAGGATTCCTCACCACTCATTTGGGGAATCAAGTAGTTTGTATCCAAACAAGATAAATGGCCCACTGGCTGCTTGTAACCTTTCTTATGCGCACTTTCCCTCCAATCATGTGCCACTGCTCCCTGGCTCCATGACTAACTTTATTTATAATGAGACCCTTTCGACATATGTTGATGATTTTGTGCATGCTTTGCATCTGTGCCTTGGAAATGTGATTTCACAGTTTTTTTTCGTTCTTTTTTTGCATCTGTGCTGCAGAATCTGTGTTACACCCTATCCTGGAGACCCAAATAATGAAGAGGAAAAATAGTATTTTTGTTAGATGGACTGTCGATAGTCTTTAACGGTTGTGCGTGTGGTGCTCTTCTTTCGAATGGACTAAATACGTTTTGTAAAACCAGTTGAAGGTACAATATAATGAGGATTTTCGCAATGCATCCAAATATAATGTCAATCTGACATATTTTTTAATGTTGTCAAGTTATTGTATTCTCCTCCACATATAGATGTATGACAAGGAACTGCTACATTGACAAAACACTGATATGCTGTGTTTAAAAATAGAGCTTCTTCCATTGCAAATGTTAACATCTCCAATTTCACTCAACTAGCTTGCTTGTTAGTTGAAACACATGTCCAGAAGAGCTGAGCTCGTCCAAGAAAGCTATAACATTTGCTGACATTCATTAAACATTATCCTATTTTTAATAAATCAAAGTTTTGAAATTTTGTACGATATTTCACATGTATTTGAACCTCATGTGTACCAATAATGGTCATACAGTCATGAATCATCTTCATGTTTTTTTCTTTTTAAATGAACATTTAGTTACTTGTCAATGCAATACTTTAACACAACTTGTGGGTGGATGTGAGGAAAAAATGTTCGCTTACTGTTTTCTTTGCATGTGTCATAGTTGGTCACATGACCAGGTGGTTGCCCACATGCTAGAGGTCTTCAATTACACAGGTTATGTTACACTTCCTCACTAAGTGTCTCAGGCAAGTTTTCACATTACCAGGTGAATCAAAATGCCAGTGACACCTATCCTGGGCTCAGATGTCATGGTTGAGAAAACAGGGTGTCAGTCTGGCTGTTCTCCTGCTGCCTGCAGACAGCCTCTGTCAGTGTCAGACCAGGAAATGCCACCTCTCTGCTGACAGCTGTCTGTGCTGCATTCCCACTGACATCCAGGGGGAGAACCTGGCGAGTTCCCACATCCACTCTGTGAGCTGCCATGCAAAGTTCACATCCTCAAACTTGCTTCGCACAGCTGTGCAGCTCACATTCTGTCCTGACAGCACTACGTTTTGCCATAGACCAAGAGAAAAAGGCCTGGTCCTGGAAAACTTTTACATTCTGCTCCATTCAGAGAGGATTTGTCGCTTAGAGAGCAGGATAATAAAGCTGTGTTTCTTCTCGGGTTGCTCAAGGCGATCTTTCCAGCAGACATTGGGATAGCTGCATTGGATTAAATGAGCTCTCTTCCTTGTCTGTCAAGGTGAGAAAAGATGAGGATTGGGAAAATGTAAGTTTTGTGCTGGGGGTATTTTAAATGAGAGGACATGTAGGGTTAGAAAATCGATTGCTTCATTTTCTAATCCTTCATGTAGATTTTCTCCAGGAAAACAGATTTACCTTTTCATACCTTTTCCCTAAAATGGAAATTGTGGATGGTTGTTTGTCCCTTTGATTGACTGCCAATCAGTTGAGAGTCCAGCTCACCTTCTTTGCTCATTCACCCCCAAGAACTCCATGAAGATAGGACCTACAGCAAAAAAATAAATGCACAAACATTAACAAAGCACAATTTATACAGTTGTGTGTGTGTGAAGTAAATAAAAAATGTGATCAAATTTCTTATGTTGACATCTTTTCTGGCCAGGAAAACATTGCACACATTTTAACATAAACGCAAATTAATGGCGACCCTTTTCTTTACATCTATAACAAGCCAAGTGTCTTCCGATAAATGTTCCTGAATGAAGACACATCAACAAATCCGTCATGTATTTATGTATGTCTTTTCAATGCTAGTTACTCCCACTAATTGGTCTTAATTGTTGGTAATACCCCCACGTCAATCTCCTTTAGGTCACTCGGCATGCTGCTAAGGAGATGCCTTTTTTATTGATGTGACAGCGTTAAATTGAGAACCTTTGGCGGTATGTCAAAGCCTAATTAATCACTCTAATTTCATCTCTCCATGCTTCCTCGGCCATTGAGTGAATGTGATCAGAGAGAGAGGCATCACTGTGTTAGCTAAGCCTCCTCATGCTAATTAGTTTGTAGCCCAGAGATGAAGAGGCCCTACGGGTGAAAGGCGAGATGCTAAAGCTGGCCTAAATGGCCATATAATGACCAAGGGAACAGTAATCGGAAGCCAGCTCGTTTTCATTACATATTACATTCAAGTTCTTCACCCTTTTCACCCCCACCCGTCTCCATTAAATGGCACAAGTTTCTGAGATGATCCAAGGATAATTTGGTCGTCTGATCCGTCCCTCATCGGGCATACTATGTCTGAAGTTCCAGACATTTCCTTACTGAACCATCATGTTACTCCAACAATGGTCTTCATGAAGGAGGACTGGAATGGTGAACTCATAGAAGTTCTTCATATTAAATACTAATGTGAACATCTACTGTAGCCTCTTTGGAAATATTGAGGTGGCCTACATTTACATACAGTTTAAATGATTTGACGAAGAAAGTCAGATCCGAGTCGCCTTCAACAAAGAAGGATTCCGGAAGCAAATTTTGATGAACTCTTCTGCAAGATGGTGAATCAGAAAGATTGAAAAAAATCTTTCGATTGATTTCAAAATCAATGATGATCTATGATCTTTTGAAAACCAGCTCTCTCTAGGAAATGCATGCAATCTTACCTTAGTTCCTTAATTTGCTAAATTCCAACCTGTGCGATATTGTTAAATGAATTAAACAACAAGGATAATCATCAATCTTTGTCATTGCACCGGAATGTATTCCACAAATTAAAACATGGCGATATTATAAAATGTGAAGTCTGATAATTCTTCTATTTTTTTTACGTTTTACCATTTGGAAAATGTGCGAAATTCCTTTTTAATAAATTATGCAGAACCCCTTTTTTTTATAATGCCTATCCTTCCGGATCCTCTCTATTAAAACCTTCAGCAAACCCCTTTTTATGTGACTGTGGGTACATCCGGCTAATGTATTTGTCATTTAATGATTCTGTCTGAGATTGCAGGAGAGCTAACCGTTCTCTAAGTCAAGCTATGCCTGGTAGCAGAAACATGGCAGAACCAGCTGCTGATAGGAACTTGCAGGATAAAATTTGTGTTTTTTAATGGCAAATTGCTGCAATCACAGACGTACATAGTTTACTGTAAACTTGAGTCCCCATTTTAGTTGGTAAGTTAAACGTGCTCTGCATTTGATTTGAAGTCTGTTCACATTTTATTCAGTCATATACGTAATACAAACCAAAACAGGCTTTGGCCCACAGACTGTTTGAGGAAATCTGCATACAGTTGACCCCTTCAATGTGAAAACAAATCTTACAGATGCATGTTTTGTTTGTGTAGATATTATTTTTATACAGTACATAATTTTAACTTTCATGGACCGTAAAAGAGGATCAAAAATAAATTTTGGATTTGATATCATCAAAACTCCAATGCTTCAACCGCTAAATATTCCTTTTTTGGGTTTATTCTAACTCTGTCTCGTATTGGAAATGTCCATCACTCAAGACTGTTCGGATAGTGTTTGTATTCACAATTAATAGCATTTTATTTTATTGATGCTGAAATCTCTGAGATGGGTCCGTTGTCAATATTTGGTTGAAAACTAGTTTTGCTACATATATGCACATGAGGGCAACTTTGGGATTTAGTGAAAGCTCTAATGTCAGAAAAGTAGAAAGAATACTAGGTTAGTCAATTTTCCATGATGTGTATTTCTGTAACTAATAATGGAAAACAAGCACAGGTAAATGTTGGAAATGCGCCCAAGCACACATTACACATAAACCACAGAGGCCATTTTCTCTCCTGACACGAATCAGTCATGTGAGATTTTGTGCTTCCGTTAGAGAAAATAGACTATAGGCATATTGCAGTGAGAGGGTACTGTAACCTGTGTTTAATCTCAGATTTTCCCAAAGAAAACAAAAATTACAATCCATCTAACAATGACTCTTTTACAACAACATAAATACTGTGTTGGAAAAAATGTATTCCAAAAATTAAGCAGTTTTTACTCCCCTTCGTCACTTTCTGTAAACATTGAAAAATGCAAATCAAGTCTTTTCAGTTCTTAACAAGACAACAACATCTAAATAACAACAACAGTTCCATCTGTGAGGCTTGACTTCTTCATTATGCCAAGTATCCAATAGGCTCAGATAAAAAATGGAACCTTTTTCTTCTTTGTGTGTGTGTGTTTCTTTTTCTTTCATTTTTCTACTCTTAATGTTCAAAGGAGTCAAGTTTGTTTTAAGATTCAGCAGGGCGTAGCGGAGGGAGTGTGCTTGTGGTCAAACAACTGTCCATCAGAAAAGGCTAGTCAGTGTGGTCTGTGATGGGCTCCTACACTCATGGACATCCATGCCGCCCCCGACTGAGGTGAGCACAGAGGTGACTGTGGGCATTGTAGGGTTAGTTAAGTCTGTGAGGGTGGTGGGGGTGCTGGAAGGGCTCATGGAGGCATTTGATATTTCAGAGGCTGGCCCTGACGGCGTGCCACCCTGCAGTGTGGATCCGTCGGACGTCTTGTCTCCACCAGTGCTTTCTTGTCTCAAAAGATTCCTTCTGAATTTGGCCCGAGCATTTTGGAACCACACCTGCCAAGAAATAATATGATATTGTTCAATAAAATAAATTGATGAACAGCCCAATGTATAGGATGTATATGTTAACTGTTCTCACATAGATTGTTGTCAATATTCTCATAGAACTACTAATAATTTTTATATACTTTATTTTTCTGACTCTAGGTCTCACCAGCCAAGGAATAAACAATAAAGAGGAAAAATCATTATATAAGTCGCACTGGAGTATAAATCGCAATTTTGTTTTTCTGATCAGAAACGAAAACCAAACATACGCTAAAGTATCAACAGACTAAATAGGCATCTGTTAACATAACAGCTTTTCAAAAAACTATAGTCTAAAAAAAACAGCCTATCAGTGGTGAGTGAGGAAAAAATACATATATTTGTTTGCATGTTTTGATTTTGAATCTTTTTGTACAGCAAATATAATTAATGTTCAGCACAAGTGGAAACCAGGTTTGATGAATCAAAAAATAACCTTGATAACTGCAAGTAGTGAATAAAAAAATAGTGATTTAGCCTTTTTATCTGGTGTAGCTTTCTTTCAAACGAAGACAATTAAGATAAAAATACATTCATACTTTTGAAATGGGGAAACTAATGAATGAAGTCTCTATAATAAAGGTTGTAAAGCAAATGGGTTGTTTAATTAAGTATGAAAATGACATTCTTTTCAAAAATGCTAACCCATTATTGCATGTTCAAATTTTGATTACTCATCAACCTAGTCACTAAGCAAAATAATTCAAATCTCTTCAAAGAGAAAACAACATGTCATTGCACAAATTTTCCAGGTCATCCGATTGTCAGAAAAATAGTCTTTGTAACTGTTTCTCAAAAACAAATGTATACCCTTTAATAACAAAGAATGGATGGCTTAAAATCTCTTTAAGTATACACAGTGGAAATATGAAACTGTCAAATAAAGGTTTGTCTGCATCAAGCGGAAATCCGTTTTGAGACCTCTGGCGATTCTCTGTTGTGCAGTTCTTTGAAATTTTAATTCACTAACACGACTCTGTTGCCCATTTTGATACACTAAATAAAAAATTAAAAAATATATATGAAGAGTGTTGACTTGATTAAAGACAGCAATTATAACTTGTGATAAACAAGTGGATCTCAATGTCATTTAATCATACACAGCCACTATGGTCAGTTTAAATTTAAAACAACCAACATATTCACTAATTTTACTGAACAAATTTAACAAAAACTAGGTATATTGTTTATTATTTGACTGATTATTGTGTTCATAATCATTTGTTGGTGAAACTGTAATCAGGCCACCTTTATTATGGACATTGCCTTCTAAGCGAAATGATGCCGGTCTTTTCCATAAATAAAAGGAAGAGATCTTTCCTACATTTTATTCTTTTCCTGAAAGTAAATTCCGCCTGTTCCTATATTCCAAAGTCTACTTGGGGAGGCATCAGCCTGCGCGTCGCTGAGTGCATGTGATGGAATCATGTATGCAGCCGTGGGAAACGAGCAGGGGGAGCCACACATCAGCTGGAATAGCAGGCGTGAAAACTGGAAAGCATCAAAGCAAAACGACTGCTTTGTCTTCGCCAAGCGTTAATTAAAACAGTCGGTTGGATTGTCAAATTGTCTCGTCCCCATGATGATTTTCCTTCTCGTCTGTGGAATTCTGTTGTAATCTCTCTCTTCTGTTACATTAAACAGCTTTTGTTTTTCATCCCTCTTTTCTCATCATATCACTTATTCCCTTGATATATTTCATGATTTCCCTTTCAGATAAATTCTAATTTATACTGCAGTCTCACTTCATTTTAAGTTATTATTATTATTATTAAGAGGAGATGCAAAACATAAATATTTCAGAGTGCCGTTTCTCCCAAAAGATTATGAATACAAAGCACTTATTCCACCCACTTCTGTGTTATACAATTAAATCCAAAATTGTTTTAATTGATGCATGATTCTAATATTTCTTTTACATAATCCCACAATGGATTTAGATGAAATAGAACCATTAAGAAGTCATTGAAGTCAACACGTGTGGTTAAAATTTGAGAGTAATTACGAAGAACATGGAATTCATAGGTTTTAAATTATAAACAAAACTTAAAAAATACCTAATTTTAATATTCGACTAGAATGCATAGACATCAGCAATTTGTAAGATTCGACCTTTTGACACCATCTTATTTCTATTAATCTCTAGTCACTTTTGGTATTAATAAGTGAACAGCAAGAATTATTCATTGGAAGGAGATTTGACATCTGATGTTGTTATATAAAGCCAAGCAGATTGGTTTTCTATTTCTGTGAATTAATTGAGAATGTGTGTTTACCTGTAAAACCCGCTTGGTGAGGCCTGTCTTCTGAGCAAGCTGTTTGAGGTCCTTGGCGTCTGGGTTGTGGTTGATGGCAAAGTAGGACTTCATGGTTCTCAGCTGGTGGTGCTTGAAGGACGTCCTCATTCGCTTAGTCTTCTGACTGCTGCTATATTGGGAGTCCCTGTCCATGGACTCGCTGTCATTCTCATTGCAACTCAGTGCTACGGGCCAGCAGGGAACAAGAGGAAGATATGATTACACAGCGGCAACAGTCATCTGATCATTAATCATCATCATTTAGAGTTTATTTTTCGATTCCTTTCACATTACATTTTCGGTTTAATTGCAACTACAGCAACAACACTCTTATTTCCATCAATGAGTGTTTTGAGTATTTATTTATCAATTATCCTCTTGAGCTGGGCACATCAATCAATCTTCATGTAAATGTGAGCCGGAACAACCCTGTAATTTCCCCATTTCAAGGAATTGCCATTAAATGACTGTTATTTAAAGAATAAAAACAATCAGATCAAACTCGACAGTGACGATAACGTTTGTTATAGGCTCCCTTGTCAACCTTGCTGATATCTGTCTTTACCAGGAAGAGGTGCTTGCCAGGCTTTTTAGTACGTACACACACGTATGTGTGTGTACTTATCCTAGTCTGCAAATCTCTTGGCAATGGCAAAAGTGTTGCTGCGTTCATAACAGTTCGCGTTCAATATCACAACGCTGCAAATATTGAATATCAAGTGAGTGATAGGCATCAGAATAACACTTCTCTTAATTACTGCATACAAAGCACACAGAACAAATGCTGCTTTTGAGAAATAGCATATGCTGCAATATTTTTTTTGACCAAGACACAATCTGTGAATGTGCTGTCTTTGTCCTGCCACCGTGAGCCTCGTCTACAGTGAAGAATTTCATCCATACACATTGCTCTGTCCCAAAATATGCTCCACAGGTGAAGTTGGCTGCGATTTCTGGTTGAAAACAGAAGAGGGCGCGCTGCATCTTTACTGTCCTCCTATTGTATAGTAGTTTCTTTCCAGCATATGCTTGAGTTTTTCCCTACCTTTTGTGGGTCTGATTTAAATCTAAGTATTCAATCAGAATCTCAATTACAGTATGAGGAATCATGACTACTTATTCAGTAATGGTATACATGTTTACATAAATATATGTGTTATTTTAGGTTCTGTTTTAAACAAAAAAGGTAAAAACTTTAAAGCCCTAAGCAAAAAGAAAAAAAACGGTGAACTTGTTCTCTTGTCCAGTGAACACAACACACACACACACACACACACACACACACACACACACACACACACAATGATCTTTCTGGGAGTTTGGCCCCTTCCCAATGCACCAGGGTCTTCAGTAATGTGTGTGATGTGTGTGTGTGTGTGTGTGTGTGTGTGTGTGTGTGTGTGTGTGTGTGTGTGTGTGTGTGTGTCTGCCTGTGAGTGTGTGTGAGTGTGTGAGTGAGTGTGTGAGTGAGTGTGTGAGTGTGGGTGTATGTGTGTGTGTGTGGGGGGGGGGGGGGGGGGTGCATAAGGGAGGTAGGGGGTCTGCAGATGTCGATAGAGCCAGACAAGTGGAAAGGGTGAAAACTGGCGGAACATCAAAAAAAGTTCCATTTATAATACCAAAGACGACAGGTTAACGCTCTAACAACCTAAAGAAGATTTTCCATTGTGCAGAAGTGGATTTAGACTTTGCTTCACCATTAAAATTTCATGTTACTAAAGCTTGTATGTGTGTAAGTTTTTGTCACGTGAACTTTGGAGGACTGTTTTACACACGCTGACATTTATTCTGTAGACTGATTCTATTGGTGGTTATTCATTTCATTCTTATAGAAAAAAACTGCGAAAGAGGTCCATTATGACTCTTCTAAGAATGTATATTTTTTCGATCATTTTGAAGGCAGACGACTGTTCTATCCAGGGAACCATCAATAATACGTTTTTTAAAACACATTATACAATGAACAATACAAATTATACTAGAATAAGCGTAGTATTTCCTTTTTCCCTGCATCTGCACACGAATATAATTAAAACAATGAATTAACACTCGTTAAATAATAACAAAAATAATGATGATAACATAATAAAACAAAAATATGTTATTTAAAACATGGAATTAACGTGTTATCTCAAGGAATGTTATTTCATTTTATTGTATTTATTTATTTTACCTGCATTATAAGCTGCCAGCTCTGCTCCAGGTCCAGGGCTCTTCCTCTTCCTTGGCCGGCCTTTCTGCACTGTTCCTACCCCGTTAAAGTAGGATAGTCCGAGCGTGTTGGCCGGGCTCAGGCCTTTGTTCAGCACCACATCTGCGTGGTTAAAATGTGTCTGATAGTCCCCTTGGATGAGCGTCTCAAAGTGCAGCCGACAGTACACCAGATTGTCCTTCATGCCAAAGTGGTCCCCGGTGGTCAGCATCTTGCTGCAAGTAGTGCAGGTGAAGCAGTTGAGGTGGTAGACCAGGTCCCGGGCTCGCATCACCATCTCCGAGGCAGAAATACCGAGATGGCACCTTGCGCATCTCTGCACCGAAAATCTTCTGCGGGCAACACATAACCCCATCAGCGGCTGGACACACACTCACACACTCGAGGCATCCCCCTCACAGCTCTAAACACAACTCTATGCAACTATACAATCGACGCAGACCAAAGTTTCTTGCGCTATACGTTCTACTAAAAATCAACACTCAATTAAAAATACATATGTACAATACACAGGCACACTGGCTGTGTCCATAAATATGTCTGTTATGAGCAAATATTTTCCCCATTTCCTAAAAATAATAATTTTAGTCCCATTTATTGTGTACAAATTGGCTAATCACATTAGTATACACACACTCACACACTCATTATATATATATATATATATATATATATATATATATATATATATATATATATATATATATATATATATATATATATATATATATATATATATATATATATATATATATATATATATATATATATATATATATATATATATATATATATATATATATATATATATATATATATATATATATATATATATATATATATAAATAAAACATTTCACAATGTATTCTCTCTAACATAAGACTGAAGATGGTCCACAACAGTATGAATTTTCTTTCTTCAATCCAGATTAAGTGCATCTTTTGTGAGTGTATGGAGCTTCTGTGGGCCTCCTACCTGTAATAGTCCTCCTTGCAGTAGATGCTGCCATCTTTGCTGAAGCAGGTGAGTTCAGACTCCAGGTTGAGTTTGCACTCACAGCACTTGAGACAGCGCATATGCCACTGCTTGTCCACGGCCAGCAGGTAGTAGCGGTCGGCGATCTTTCTCCCGCAGCCTGCGCACAAGGCCACGCGCTCGGTTGTTATGCACGGCATGGCCTGCAGTCACACGGGGGAAAAGACACGAGGACACGGTCAGCATACAGTCAAGGGTTTGCAAAATCCACAAAAGGCAACCATGGTCATATTTTCGTTCGAGATTTCTTAAAAAATTCCAACTCTGATCTTAAATACTGTAAACATTAAAGCTGTCACTAGACTCACATACCTAGAGTTGATATGTACTACTTTTGTGATGAAAATAATCATTTTATTGTCGTGATCATTTAATATTGAAACAGTACACGTGTGGAAACAATAGAAAAAAAAGGTTATTTAGAATTTGGAGGCACAGTTAAATTCAATGATATTTATACTCATTATAAATAATTTGCATTTAAGTTGTGAATTGTCCATGTGTTCTGAAAGAAAAAAATATGTTTTTACGGTTGTTATTTAAACATATCACCGATTACAGTTTTTTATTGTTTTCTTTTTAAAATTGGAGCTTGAAAGACCTTTCAAGCATTTCAACCCTTTGCAAAATTCAAATATATGCACATTCTATTTTTCATAATTGATCTATTTTTATTACTATCATTCTAATTACTATTACTACTATATATATTGACAATTTGCATTACTTCGTTGGCCAAACCTAAGATTGAAGTGAATAAATTATACTTTTTGCCTTTCCTTTCCTGAATCTAAAGTTTGATGCTTTTAAAGCCAGCACTTCTCCACACAGCAACAATAATTTCATACTCCCCTTATGCACTGAAATCAAGTACGAATCCCGGGTACCACACATCCCCAGGCCGCTATACAGTGTTCCCTAACAAGCCAAATAGAATGAAATAGATGACCCTCACCGTCTCCGACTCGCCCATATCGATGGCTGAACTGATGGCCGCTGATTCGCTCTTTCCTCTGCGGTCCATTTCTTCCACCACGCCGTGCACGTCGCCTCCGGGGAGGCCGTGGAAAAGCATGGTTGCAGCCGATGGGAGAATATTATAACTATTCTCTTCAGATCTAAAAGCCAAGATGTCCATCAGAAGAAAAACTCGGCTCAAAAAAAAAAACACTCGCAGTTCAGGTCCTTTCTTTTCTTGTTTTTGTTTTTTCTTGTTTTTGTTTCCTCGTTTACGTGAGAAGTTAAAAAAAAATCCAGATCAGGATGGAAAAAAAATTGAGGGAGGAATTGGACACGTGTTCTCCTCAGTATATCATCTGCCAATGGTAACACTTTCCCGGATACCATTCATTCTCTGACAGATGAATAATTCGAAATGAGAAGTGAATATGGAGAATTTTGTCTTCGAGATGATATCTATATTTCTATGAGAAATGTCAAAAAATAATTCTGCCATGAAATAAACATACCACACAACAGGGTTATGTAGCTCTCTTGATCCCGATGTCCCTTCCAAGACAGTCTTTCAAAATTTCTCCCCTTCTCTCCAGGTTATAAAAAAACTGTATGCAGGTGAAAAATGAGAAGTGGAGACTCCCTGCATCTCCCTATTAAAAAAAAAACCCCAACAACAAATAATCAAAGAATAATTCAAAAAGAAAATAAACAATCCAAATGATATGACAACGTTCGTCCTTTTCTCTCCTTCAGCTTCAACAGTCCAGACTGTTATGTCAAACGACATATAGTTGACACATTGAAAAATGAAATATTTTGCATCATAGAGTCCCTTCTTCCCTTCACGGTTGTCTGTTTACGTCTCCTGCCAGTGAGGCCGCATACCATGTGCGCACGAGAGGAAGAAGAGGAGGAGGAGGTGTCTGTGCGCGTTCCTCAGCCCCCCCACCCCCAACTAACCGCCGAGCCTCCTTCTCACGTCCACTTTGGACTCCCTGCTCCTTATCAACGAGGCCCGGTTGCGTCACAACGCAGGGGTCGTGTTCATTGGCTGGGCTGCCGTCATCCAAGCGCTCCTAGTTTGAGGAATGAGCGCTCCGAGCCGTATGAGCCGCATGTCTCCAACCCCACACACACCGCCAACTGTAGCTCCAAATAAAAGTCTCAGCAAAGACTGTTGGGACCTTTTTGGAGTCGTGACGCACATCAGCCAGAGAAAGTTTCACCAAGCAACCTCACTATGGCAGCAATACTTGCTGGATGATTAATTCATCCTGCTTTTCTTTCATTAAAAACCCCACCCACTCCCTATTTCTTTTAAATTTCATTTCAGGATTTGTTTTATTTTAGTTTCTATGGCAAAAATTATACACTATTGAAGAGTTTAGCCTTTAAAAACAAATTAAAACTGACCCATTGTTTTATTTTTAATAAGAACTAAAAGAATATGAATAATAATCATCTTCATAATGATAATCATTATAATTACATCAATATAAAATTGAATGGTATGAAGAATGTTTTAATTCAATGTCACACAACCAACTTTAGTCACTAAAACACACATAAATATAGTGTGTATATATATATATTTATATATATATATATATATATATATATATATATATATATATATATATATATATATATATATATATATATATATATATATATATATATATATATATATATATATATATATATATATATATATATATATATATATATATATATATATATATATATATATATATATATATATATATATATATATATATATATATATATATATATATATATATATATATATATATATATATATATATATATATATATATATATCTATATATCTATATATCTATCTATATATATATATATATATATATATATATATATATATATATATATATATATATATATATATATATATATATATATATATATATATATATATATATATATATATATATATATATATATATATATATATATATATATATATATAATTGTCATCTGTTCATATGAAAGTAGACATTAAGCAATTGTTTTAGCAACAGGAACTTCAAAGTTCAAATTGGCAGACCCACTCCTTCTAATTAGCTCTCTGCTCTTAATTGGGCGGGGACAAGTGGACCTGGTCATCAGTACTGACACAGAGAGCTTTGAACAAGTACGCATAAATGATAGGTTATCGCATCACCGCTTGGCCTTTTGTTCTTCACAAGTAAAATCTGTAAGTAATCTTGTAATAGGTCATTTGAATTCAGCCAGTCAACTTTAATGATAGTGTGTGTTTGCTGCACATTTATGGGTTAAAACAGTGTAATAACTCACAGTTGTGTGTTTCAAATCCTTTTCTGCTCCTGGCCTTTTTTTTGAAAAATACTTGCTGTCACCCCCTCCTCACATAAAAGCTCGCATTTAGGCTATTGTGAGGTAGTACAAATATGATGTTAAGCTCCTAAATCCTTATGCAAACCACCAGGTCTAATACCCCTAATTGAATACATGCATATTTATCGTCTGAAATTTCTAGCTGCTATAGGGCTGGCTTTATACATTAAACATAGCGGGAGAGGGCATGTCTGCAGGCGTGTATGAAATATGATATTGAATGGCGCTTGAAGAATTTTAAGGATGAGGGCCATTTGCTCGTGTCATCAGTCAGGTTTTGAGAATACGTATATCTGAAGGTTGAGAGTTCATTTTGCGAGGAATTTTACTTGAAAATAGGAAACTTGTTTCTATGTGATATAAATCCAACTGAAAGTTAAACCAGGTTTTGTAATCTCTCTCTCTCTCACTCTCTCTCTCTCCCTTTCACTCTTTCTCTCTCACTCTCACTCTCTTTCTCTTTCACTCTCTCTCACTCTCTCTCTCTCTCTCTCTCTCTCTCTCTCTCTCTCTCTCTCTCTCTCTCTCTCTCTCTCTCTCTCTCCCTCTCTCTCACACTCCTCTCTCGCTCTACTCTGTGCAGATAAGGGAAAGGAAACAGCTCTTCTCTTTTTTTGCGTTCAATATCAATTAATCATAAACCTACATGTCTTATTTTAAAATATTATACATAAAATGTTGAATGGCTATGAAAATTAATCTGAAATCTAATCAGTGAAGCTGGTAAAAGTCTGAAAGATTCATTCATCATTTTACATATTATGTTTAGGATTCTAAAATGGATATTAGAACAGAATTTTAATCCTGTAACTTTCTTGAATGATACAATATAATGAATTAGTTAAGATGACAATTTCTGGAAAACTGTTGGAGTCTTTTGCACTGCAGAATTAGACAAAACTGGGAGAAAAAAGCGAATTTCTGATAAAGATCAGCTCTATTCATTTAGAGTCTCTAAATTTATATATTAGTTATATTGATAATAATACACAAGCAAAATTTTGCACGTGCTGACCCATGAAGGACAGCGCTTCATTCAATTATGAGCCGATTTCCTAAAAGTTTCAAAAAAGATGATCAGATATTGCTGGTGTTTAGTGGACTGCAACACTGTTTAATTGGCTAAATCTACAAACAACATGCCAGTGAAGACCAGCTCTAATGACCACTGTGAAACTAATAAACTAACAACGTGAACAACTATCTGAAAACACTTTGAGGAAAAGTGTGTCTGTGTGTGTGTTTGGGCTTGTCAACGACTAAAATGCTGATGCTGCTTATTAAGCCCTGTCCCATAATGATTTACAAACAAGGCAACCATCAATAGCACAAATCTGCATCTCTCAGAAAAGCATCACCCTCGTCAAGCTCCTGGCATCTTTTTGATCTCGCCCACATTTTTAATTGTATTTTGCATGAAGGTGGTAAGCTATCGGGTGTGTGGCCTTAATGGGATGCTGCTGTGGAAGTGGGGGAGAAGGTTACAAGCTCTCTGAGGAGAGCTCCGTCGTAATTAAGAAGGGGAACAAAGCAGACAAGACTAAAAACACATGAAAGGGAAGAAGTAGATCACCTAATCGGTGTACGTACACAATCCACCCAGCCTCATAAACTTTGAATACATGCATTAGAAGTAAGCTCTCACAAGGATACAAAAACAGAAGTTTAAACATCACACCTGCATCCCTTAGATATCAGCCTCCACTGTTTGAGAGCAGTAGTGCTTCTTATCAGAAGCCTGAAGTGGAAATGACTGAGAAATTCATTTTCAATGTCTTTTGTACAGATTTAGTGGCAGGTATCTAGACATAATGTTATTCCCTGTGTTCCTATTTGTGGGAAGTTTTATACCAACTCTTATCCATCATTTGGGGAAAACAAGCATTCAGGTTTATTAAATGGTCGCCTTATCTTTAGTTGTGATTTAGTGGCATAACAATTAATTACTGTTGTGGTCAAGATCAAAATATGCCCTAGACCAAACCTCACTTCAAACCATGACTTTTAGGAATCGAGTTTGAGTTAGAAAATAAATAAACAACACAATGTTTCAATCATGATGGAAGTACAAAAAGCTCCCACAAGAAACAAAAGAGGAAAGAATGTGCATATTTCAGTGGGAAGGTGATAGGCGAAATGGGTTGCCCAATTTTAACAAAAAACTAATTGGGATTTCACAACATTCTTGCATAAATTACTGTATGTTGACAATTTTGAGCACGCATGTTAGATCACGTGTGTTGCAGTGGCTACTGTGGCATGTGGTTCAATAATAGCTGTAAACTCTTGATGATTCAGAGCATCACAAACGTTGTATTAGAGGTGGATTACACGGGTGAATTCATAAGAACATGAATGGCTTAGGTTTCATTTCATATTTCCCACTTTAATTGATATTATTACAACACCTCATGTTAACAATCAACACACTTCCGTGGATACAGCTGCATCCCATAAAGAAATGGTAATAGATAAATAGCCCTAAACGTTTGGCATTGTCTATTTGTTGCTGTTAAGTAGTGCAGCACTGGGTTTTTTTGCCTATTTTGTTTTGGACGAAGCTCCCATGCTAGTCCCTGCAATCAGACCCAGACTGAGAGATTACAAAAGAAACTCATTCTGCCACAGGAGCCCCTCTTTGGAGAGTAATTCTAAAACTTACATGCCTCTTATTTGTTGGGTCAAAGGTTAAATTGCTGACCCTCCCCTCCATTCCTCCCTCTCACTCTCCTCACCACGACCAAGCTGTACCCTGAGTCTTATATTTACATGGATTAGAGTCCTTTCACACTGAAGAAAGGAGCTGGTTCACAGTCAAAGCCCGAGGAGCAGTCCATGCTGCCCGAGTGGCCACATTATTCACTGCTAGACAATGACCATATTGTAGTTATGTGAAAAAGGAGGGGGTAGGAGGAAAGAGAAATCCCCCACTTTGCCATGGCAAAGTCCTACACTTGTGCCACAGAGAGGGGGGCTGAGCCCCGGTGGCTTTTTCAAGCAGAACAAACAAAGGCTGCCCACTGTGAACAAGATGAAGATGTCAAAAGCTTTTAGGCTGGGGGGTGAGATGGGGTTTAGGGGATAAACCAACAAAACAAGTGAAAAGGTCTTTTCTCAAATAGATAATTCCAACTAAGTCTACATTTCCACATCAGATTTACACTCTCCTGAACGCCATTTCTCCTCCCATTCTCAATTGCCCCGGCCTGAGAAACTATATTGATCAGGTAGGAAGGCATTTGAGTTTTAAATGAGGATTTTTGCGTATATATGTCAATTGAAGAAGAAAAAAAAACTTCATGTCAGGTCTTTACATTTCCAAAACCCATCTCACAATTAGAAGTACAATGCAGGTAGATTGAAAAATGATATTGAAATGAAAATAATGTCTAAATGATACACTCAAGATGTGTAATGTTTGTACATGCTTAGTCTGTTTCATGTATTGGGTTTTCCCTCACATATATTTCTCCATAAACCAAACCCGGCACCTATGGCAGTATAACACCTAAGAGGACCTCGGCCTGAGGCATGGCAGACTGAATGACATAAAGAGACCTGGTATAGAGCCACAACCAATTCATATGCAAATGGTTTGCAGTGCACTGACTCTGATTAACTCCCAGTGAGTTCGTAGTTTCTCCGTTAACAAAGATTTAGCTCCTTTTGAGTGAAGTAGTATATTAAGGGGGAAGAGAAAGAGGGAAGGGAACTGCTGCAAACCTTACAGTAAAGCCCCCTCACGACATAATGCAACCTCCATCCCAACGTCCTAATCTGTTTTACAGATGCAGGATAGATTCAGACAGGGTACAAGGAAGGAAAGAAAGGAGACAAAAGAAGGCAGCAGTCTTATTCCTAATGCAATCCCAGCAGCAAAAGTCCTCCAAAACCCCATGACTGAATTGAATGAATGACTTGGGTTTGAGCCAGTCAAGAGCTGTGTGCCCAGTCGACCTTATGAATAAGAATGACTGAAGCTGCGAGAGAGAACTGCCTGGATATACTTTGCAGGATCATATAAAGTATACTGTATATACAGTATGAAACTCACCCGTTCTTATAGTCATCCGTGTGTGATCTTCACCATGCCTTATGATCACCTGTCCCGATTTCGCTTCCCACACCTGTCGTGTACTCTTCATGGCCGCGTGCTTAAACGTTGTAATGTCCTGTAAAGAAATTAATCCAATTTAATGCTGCATTGGAGAAGAACACTGCTGAAACAACAGTAAGTTCACTTGGAAAAATCATTATTTCATTTTTTTCTCTTTGCAAGTCCCAGTAATAACATGTCGTTTCAGCATTAACACTTAAATAGAGACAATTAGAAACAATATTTTGTATTAATTAAATGAAGAAAAATGATAATACATTTAAAAAATGGCAAATTCACAACTATATTGTACTTTATTAATACTATTATCTCTCATCTCATTTTCTGAACTGATTTATCCTCCTTGGGGTCGTGGTACAATAATTATGCCATTTATTAAAAGCATTTTTTTTGGTATGCAAACTTGTATGATCTTTAGGAATACTTAAATCTGTCTAAATGTTGTTGCACATTCATTGGGATATTTAAAAAAAATCGTCGTCAATTTTTGAATGATCTTCTTTAGAGGTTCCACCAATAATTCCAGATTCATGGAGCGGGCCAATGGCATGCGTGGATGTTGAGCCAAATTTATCTCAATATACCTCCTTTTTTATATTCCACCAAGTCGTAAAAATGACAGTCGCTTTCCTGAAAGATAACTTCATCGGCAGAACAAACGGAATAAACTATGCCAGAGATGCGAATAGGAGGGCCCCCAGAGGTTTATAAAACGAAATAGCTTTGAATGTGACTTTATGCCTTTTGTACAGCTTTGCTACAACAGGCTGGTCGCTAAGCCACCCTTAACACTAGCAGGAGCACCTTGCTTGCTAGTTCTCTACTGGTGTGAAACCAGGAGAATGGCCTTTGTTAAGGTGCAGTCGCTTCAATTCTCACTCATCTCCCCTGGTATTGGGGTGTTAAATTATATGCGCCAGAGGACTTCAATAATATATTTTTAGGCAAACGGATTCTGAACATCTCCCCTGCCATGACAGTTTTCACAGTCAGGGATTTCGACCTTTATTCCTATCCAAGTACCGCCTGCTCTCTCCTTTGCACCCTTTGCGACACACAGAGGCTCATGTCTACCCCCCATCATCTTTCACCAATTCCTGCTCTCTCGAGCTCATCGAAAGCCTCTAAGTCGATGGCTGGGTGTGATCACAGTATAGTTGCTGCGGGTGTAAGACACCAGGCATCACAGGGCTTTGACAGCACAGCCTTTGGCTCCCTCAACTCTCAGATGGCTTTCCTCTGGCCTCTGCTACCAATCTAAGGAACATTCATTCAATCGCCATACTGTCGGCGCCTTTTCTAACATTGCATATCAATCAATGCTGATCCTTGTACGTGTTGTCATTTTACCTTTCGACCTTAATTGTCAAGGTTGTTCTTTTTTTTTTTTGCAGTTGCCCTATTTGCATTGTCTTGAACTGCATGTGTTGACATTCATACATTTTCTAAACAGTTTATAATAATTGGGTCCAGGGGTAATAGTATGCTATACTTTGGGGAAGAACCAGAGTATATTCTATATTTCAAATATCATTTGAGTGTCACACTTTATGTATTTTACTGTCATGAGTGTTGACATATGTGTTGATTTAAAATAGTTATATCATGTTTATAAAAGGGGTTCATTTTTCACTGCTAAATGAGGTTATTTTTCATGTAGACAATGTGGGTTTGATCCGCAGACGGTGCCGTGATACCAAAGCTTGGCTGGCTGAGCCCCGGATAAAGAAGGTGTGGGTTGAGTCAGGAAGGGCATCTGGTGTAGAAAGCAAATATGTGCCAAAAGTTACAGGGTGGAAAAGGAACTTTAATTCGACTCTAGCAAGTAAATTTCTAAATAAAATACAGGATACTATAATTGTATATATGTTTCGGAGGATTTAGGCACCAAGTTTGTTGCAAATTTGAGGGTTTGCATTTCAAAACTTAAACTTTCCTTAATGGTGTAAACCTATATATTAATATATACATGCCCTTAAACACACACATTTTTTAGGTGAGTGAATTTTTTTAAATTTTGAGTACAGGAAGTACACATTCTGTCTTTCATGTGAGTACTCTATAGGGGGGATTTGTGTCCTTGACATCCAACTTTAAAGCATCAAAAATGCAGAAAAGTCAAACTAATTGATGGCACATCTGATTAAAACTAGCAGCTAATGAGAATCGAGCCGTGAATAATCGGAGAGGAACTCTCTTTAAAATAAACTTTTAACCTTTCTGTTGGAGGGCAAACCACTTTGATGTTCTGCAGTCTTTTCATCATGGAGCTTTTTTTTGGTTATGAAATTCCATTCTCAAAGCATGAAAACAAGGTTCACATTTGTAATTTGTCACCTCTTCAAGAACAAATGTATGTCTGAAACACAGTTTAGTTGGCAGAGGGCAACTTCCAATAAAACTGCGAAAAATAATTAATCACTGTTCAGCCTGACTTTGTACTTTATCTGCATGCTTTCATTAATATTAGACAGAGACTGGCAAATAATCAAGACTGTCCATATACTTTTTCATATTACCAGAAGTAATAACGTGCATGCATACATATACTTATTTTTTTGTCTTTCATTTACTATTCTTTACAGATTTCCACTTTATGCCACTATGACATATATATAACAAACAAACTCAAACTGCTAAATATCATTTTGCCATTTTAAACCATACAAGAAAATTAATCAAATGTTTTCTTGCAGTTCACATTGGGCTTGTCTGGGCATGGCAGATGTCAGAAACACTGCTCTGCTCTGAATTGAGGGCTTCATTTCAAAGGCCTGTTTACTTCGCAGCCTTAATAGGAAGTGATTGTAAAGTGTTCTTTTAAAGATTTTGGTTCCTAAAGATGTAATATTCTTTCGGGATGGTTGCTATGTCGAATAAAATCAACAACAAAACAACACAAATCCAATCGAAAATCAGTTTCTTATTTTTCTTCTTGGCTTCTTGGCCTTTTTCTTATTAATATTATCACTATTATTTATGGCACTTAATACAGGTTTACAAGTCAGAAGTTATTACACAGTAAAAATATATATGATACGTATATATAATGCCATTTTATCCCCTATTGGACTGTTTATGAGTGTGTCCACGTGCTGATGAATGTTTCTGAGAGCAAATACACAAGGACACAACAGCAGTATTTGATACAGGACTAGAGAGTGATGGATTGGTACCCACATGTCTCTTGTGTGTTCATTTTCAGCGTCCAGCCGGTGGCTCAGGTCATCTCAGGGATCAAAGGGTATGAGTCGATCACAACAGCATCCCTCCCTCTGGTCCATGGCTTTGCAGACTTCAGCTCTCTCTTGGAATGAAGACAAATAGAAATACATATAAAGCAATATATATAGTCTACTGTTTGGAAGCCTATTCATTGTGGAGTAACCATTACGTTTGGAGCCACCAAATTCTTATTAATAAAATTTACCAAATGACAAAACCGAGCATATTTCCTAAATGCTTTGGTGTTTCAAAAAATTCAAATATTCTATTTAAAGTACCAGGACATGCTCTCTTTATGATACAGTTCTGATCAGGTCTGATTTAGTAGCCTAAATTAAGTTCAGGGTTGTGCCCAAGGCCCTCAAACTATCAGAGCTATGCGCCTAAAGGTAGTACGGTTCGAAGCACTTTACAATATGCAATTTTGTTGAGAGATTAAACTCTATAGGAGTTCAACAATCGTTGGGAACTTTCCCATCAATACCCTTGTTTATTGCAATCTCTTTCTCCTTTTGCCAAGTAGGGTATGAGAGGGGATAGATACTGGGGATAAGCTCTGCAGGCTAAAACTCCATGAAATGGTGCAATGGGATTTAAAGTCTATGTATAAGTCCCAGACATTCCACTCTTAAAAGATTTGTCTTTAATCAATACCCGGCTTGATCTCTATGTGTTCTCTTGATATTTTCTTAAATGCACCAAATTATCAAATCAAACAAAATTTGACTCTCTCGTCTTTTTAATTTTATTTTCATTTTGCAAAATGAACACTTAAGTATTACACAGAAGGCTGCCTTTTTTTATTCATTTATATTTATGCAGTGGTAGTGTGGCAAGTTTGAGTATGCAAAGGCAGAGATTTGAGATTGCCTTAATATTAACTTTAACCCTGCAAAAAAAAAAATTAAATCCCCTTAAACCTGACCTTTTTTTAGAACAGTTCAATTACTTTTAAATTCAAGTATTGAAAACACCTGGTTAATATGAACCATTAAGATCATATTGGAGCATAAATTAAAGCAAAAGGCATGCCTATTCTCTGCTTCGCAACATAGTCCAGGTAAAGCACAAAGAAGTGAAAAGACAACATAAGCCAAGGTCAAAGCATTCAAGACAATCAAAGTCCAACGTTGTGCTGTTCTCATGAATCAATCTGAGGGGTATCATCCAATGAGAAGAATAAAAATGATAATTTTTTAATAAGACTGGGAAAATTTAGCAAAAACGGGTGAAAGTTGTAATTTGGATTTTAAATACTTATTTGTGAAACCATTCCTGGAACTTTCCTGAGCCATCTCACAGTTGACCCTTATGAAATACACACAAGTTCCAGACAGTCTTCTTCACAGCATGATACTGTTTAAGTCTCCAAGCTAGCAGCCCTATATCCTATCTTTAAATTGAAATATTGTGATTATTCCCTTGGTTCAGGGGTGGATAGCAGTAATCACCAGACAAATGATGCAGAAAACCAATAAAAGGCCACTCCCTGGAGACTCTTCTGGCCGAGTGACACGGGCTATGATAAATAATAGCAGGCGATTCGTCTATGGAGAGTGATCCAAGTCGGAGCAAAGCACTGCCTCACAGTCATAGATCTTTGCCGCTTAAATGGGATTTGACTAAACAAATGGCAGCATATGGTAGATGAGAGAGAGTGGCAAGTGAAGAGAGGATGAGGTAGCATTGTTGTCAAAGAGTAAAGAGAGAGAGAGAGGGGCGGGGTGCAGGGGGTCCAGGGTCCTGCCTCACCTCCCCTCTTCAATCTTTCATTATGTTGTCACACTCTAGCTGCGTGATTCCAGTAACACTTTAATTAGCCTCCACGAGTTTAATTGTGCATATATGTCTGCCAGCTTGTTGTGCTGCGTAAATCTGTCTTGTTTGTTTTTCATTTTTACCCGCTCAGTGTTCCACTGCTGCCGCTGAGGGGAAGATATTCAACTGTTAATTTTAGCCAGATTTATTGTATGTTTTTTTTATAACTGCTATTGTTTCATAGCTCCTCATAAAGAACTGTGCCTTTCACTTGTAGTATGTGTAACTCAAGAATGAAAGGTCATTAGGCCATAACAAGTGTTCCATTGTGATCGCTAACTGACCCCTATGTCAAAGTTTTACCGTTAACGGCTGTTTGACTTGAGCACATTTTCATTCGGGTTACCACAGTCGTAAAAATTGAAAATATAAATACTAAGTGTTTTGAAAGGTCCTGGTAATATCCTCTTTTCTTTTTGTGCATGTCTATGTATATCTATATATCTTCCAAAATGAAAGGTATACTCATTTAAGGATGTAAGCTTGCAGGTCCTCATAGTGCTGTGTAAATAAATAAATAAAAGCCAACCTCTCTCTATTATTATTACCAATGAGTTAGTTCATTTGAGGCACTTCCCTTAAAGCCATTGTCTGTCTTTTATCCTAGTAGGACTGTCTCATAAAAACACCATAATACCTTCAGCTGAGTGCAAGACTGTGCTTAAACATCGTAATGAAAGGGGGGCAAAAGCGATCAAAGGGACTCCGGAAGTCTTCTATTTTCCTCCTCTGTCCTTCTTTATTCTTTGTGGGAATATAAGGAGTTGGCAGTTTTCTAGCAATGAGTGCATTTAGCAGCCTGGAGACCACTGTTGTGTGTTAGGATTTGCTGTGTATGTGTGTAGAGCTACTGTTGTTATCGCTGGTGCTGCTACTACTTGCCTCTGTCTCCTCGCTTATCATGCCTAATCAACAAAACAGCCTCAGCTGCCCCTTCGGATCCCCTGCCAGGGTCCCTATCATCCTCTGATCAAATATTAATGTGTGATACTCAGCTTGCTCACTAATCCAAAGCCAATTAATATTATCTGTCAATTATTTACAGATCCTGAGGTGCAAAGCCAGATCCCTGAGGACTACATCGGCCAGGTTCAGAATACATAATTGACTTCCTTTTTCTGTACCAATCATCCCTTCACTGCACCCTCCCCTTATCTTCACCTCCCTTCATTCTTTCTTTTTTCTCACCATTTTGCTTTTTGTCACTCTCCTTGGTCTGGTTTCATGGCACCCTTTCTTCGTGTGTCTTAAACGGATATCTTTTTATCGGATGAGTACGAGAGGAACGGGGTGATGTCGATGTATCGGATGTTATGGTGTGTGTCGGTGGGATTCTGGCTCGTATACTGTGTATAATGACGTCACAGATGTGCAAAAATGGCAGTTCTAGTACTCTCATGGAGTAATTTGGATTGGCAGCAACAATCATTTGCATTATTATGCAATTTGATAGTCTGCTTTTGCTATATCACTGTTTTTTTTTAAATAATTTTTCATCATGTTTTCAAACAAAATCTGAAGAATTTAAAATTATAACCACAAAATAATGTAAATGTTTCTCACAAGTTTTTTTTTTCTACTTAGCAATGTTTTTTTTAAAATTAACATCCTTATTCAGCATGTGGGAGTATCATTCAGGTATCATTATGGTACACCTGTTACACAATGGACCTTGAGTTCAGGAAATTAAAGTGTTTGCAGTCTGTTAGTGTAATGCTGTGCGCAGGGGGTGATGGTGGAGGGGTGTGGTTGAGGGAAGGAGCGATGGTGGCGGGGTGGAGGCCAGACTGGCATCTGAGGAGAAATAATGACGGCCGCTCGAGTGAATCCCTTAAGCTACAAAGCTCGCTCCTCTCGCGCTACAGCAGAAAGAAGAAAGGCGATGGAAGAAAGGAACGATGAAAGAAGAGGGAGTCCGTCTCAGTGTGTTTGTACCGCTTCTAAACTCCCACCACCTCCCATAATGCACTTTGACCCAGGGACTCTAATTGGCTGGCTCAATAAGAGCTAGAACTATTTTATCTGTTTATCTGGTTTGCCATTTTGTCATCATATCATTGTTTTTTTTTTGTGTCAAAATCTAACATGAGATTTTGTGTCTCTATAGCTTTCCATCAAACTTGAGAAGGAAGCCTTTTTTTTAATAAGTATACCTTTACAAGTCAGAGTTCACTTTCAATTTTACCAGAGATGTAAATGTCGGGTTTGGTAAAAAGCAAATGTCTAACCAGAAAAGACTACTGAGTCTTTCTGTCTTACTTGCACATGTAACAACAAAGCTTGTTTTGGCTTCCTTTTTGTCTGCGCTCTTTCTTTCACAGTCTGACGTCCTTTCCTCATCTCACTATCTTTTTCCCTGCACCCTGTTTATATGATCTTCGATTGACGCCACCGCAGCTCAATCTTAACTTTTAAATGTTTTATCCTCTACATATTTGGTTGCTGCGGATTTTGTCACAGCTGCCACTCTAACATACTGTATGTTTGTAAAATTTGCGATAGGCTGTATGAAGCCACACTCTTTTGAAGTGGTGTATGTGAGACTGTTTTAACTGTTGGGTAAAAAGAAGACGAAAGACCGTTATGGTGTCGTATTCAAATAACTGACCTCTAGAATGAAAGACCCAAGGCACCTTGAATTGAATAAATGATATGCTTTGTCCAGGGTGTTGATATAAAACCAGCTATTTGGAAATTAGACTTGAGTAGTGAAAAGATGAACTGTTGGAGATGAATGAGTTCTTATTGCGACTAAAAGACAGTGAATGTTTGTTGTAAATATATTTGGCAAACACTAAACTCGAAGGATGAGATCAATGAGCTGGTTATCAAAGGGAAAAGCACTTAACAGTGATCCTTCTATTCTCCCATTAGACTATAGTGACAATATTGACTTGATATTATTTCATTACTACTCATTCATTATGCCATTTCTGTTTTTCCACACTGATTAAAATATAAATGTATTTGCATATGAAAATCCATTAATAGTTATTATAATGCTTGTTTTGAGTGGGGAACTACTTGCAGCAATAATTGCACAGCCACAGAAAAAAAAGTGTATCAGCTTATTGTGGGTCAGTACACAACAGATAAAATAATAGCTTACACAGCCATTTTTATGGGGTTGGGAAATGCTGTCGCACGCTGAAAATGCGAAAATTGGCGCATATATTTCAGCGTCGCCAAAGCTATACTTGTTGAGTAAGCATTTCAGAAGCTAACAAGAAAATATTCATTCAAAACACGTGCCATAGCACGTAGTATGGCTCAAAACCTTGATGACATCAAGCTGGCATTGACAGGTTATCTGCCCTTGTATACTGCACTTGCATAGGCAGATTAAGTGATGCATTTTGCGTATTTACCTATACACCTGTATGCAATCTGATACAAGGTCAGGGCACCAAAACTTTTGGCCCTGGAGAACTCGTGGGGAGGCTTGTGGTTGGCCTTCTACTAGGCCGAGCTTTATTACAGGAAGCCCACATTACATAAATATAATATGAAGGAGAGGAAAAAATCATCAAATTGACTGGACCAGCCCTATAATCAGGAACTAAGTATTTTTTTAGCAGAGGTAACAAAATCAACATATCTGAATTGGATCTACACATTTAAAATACAATACCAATATGCATTACACAAGATTAAAACAGATGAGCACATGACCCAAAAATTCTCGCTTCTTTGATATTGCACATTCAACTTCTGTGCACCGCTATGTTGACTTGATATTCTCCTAATTAATTTGTCTGCAATCGGGCTACCTTGATGAAAGATTGCATTCGGTGGGAGATAACACCTGGTAACATATGCTGCAGGGACTGATTGCAGGCAACTGAGCGCCAGCTGCAGCTAACAGCCAGTACGATTCAGCAGATTGTGGATATGTTTTGAAAAGAGGACACACGCACACACTTGGACATACACACCATCTAGGATCTTAGAAGTGTTTGGGCTTGACATCCTTCATATTTAGCAGCATTAGGTATTGAGTAAACTATCGGGGAAGTTGCGGCCAAAGATAATGACCACAACCGCTCGGCCTATGGTTCAATATTCTTTACTTGATGCTTGACGTCAATTAGCAGCAATATGTTTAAGATTCAAAGGTTGTTGACATTTAATCTAAAATACCAAATGTGGACTTTTGAAAAATAACTGGGTTCAAATATATATGTAAATGTATGAATCTATCATTCTTGTATTTGCTATTTTTCCTCTTATGTAAGAAGCCATTGTTATACAGAGTGCAATACGAAAGCAAGCCTTTCGTTCGTCATTCTCAAATCCATACATTATTGGACAAACTACTGTAATTCCGCACATATCAAAAGACAAGAGTATTGATTACACTTGAGTGGTGAACATTCACAGTTAGATTTGTGTCAGCACACTATTGAGCAATAAGATGGAGCTCGACTGGGGTCTGACGCCAAATCCCACTATGTGTTACAGATCCTGTGAGGAGTGCCCCAGCAGCTGCCTTCCTTCATGCCTGTTTGTCAGGAGTTGTCAATAAGTCCTGCACTCGCTCCACGATAAAAGGGAGGGGATGTAACGGCTGAAATAGGATGCTTCCTGCCCTTTAACATGCCAGAGGCTTCGTTAAGGGAACCTGCGAAATCAGTTTAATAGGCTGACATCACCCCTGGGCCTCAGTGACCTGGCTCTCTTGAGACCCCGTTCTCCTTTTCTTAGACTTTCTTTGCTCCTCAACCAACTTCTCTTCCTCATTTCACTCTGTTATTGATTGTCCCCCTCATTTCTTTCCCATTCTAATTGAGCTTCCCATTTTTTACTTCAGCATTTAAGTGTATCGTTGTTAGCCACTTCTAATCGTTATTATATATTTTTTACTTTCTTCTCAACTCCTTCCCTAAGATCTTCCTCATTAAACATTTTTGCATCCACAGTAACTGTGTTTTAGCCAGTCCAACTGTGAAGTAACTCATTTTTCATCGAGATGACCTGGATGAAATAGAAGATCAGGCTGGTTTCATGAACGACCCTGAAACGCCTGAACTCACCTGACATTAGTGAATAAAATATAGCATGGGCCTTCCGTTATGTATAGCGAGTGCAAGTGAGCTCACTCCACCTTTCATTTATTCTCTTTACCTACTTCTTCAGACACTAATACCGGAAATGTGACATTAATGTGCCTACTGGCTTTTTGAATAGTTGAGCACAGGTCAGCCACTTAAATAGAGCGGTTCATACCTCTCTCAAAGAGATTGCAGCCCGACGCCTCCATTAATGTAGAGTAGAATTGTAGCCATAAAACAGCACTTCCTCATGTAAGTCTGACCTGGAAGGTGTTGGGTCCATGGTTTGCTATCCTTTATCCTTCCAGAATTATTGCGACTCCAAAAAAAACCTTCCCAACTGTAGTATTTGTTGGTTTTGTCTTACTTTCTTCTTCTAGGCTTATTGTGACTATATATGTGTTGTGAATAGTTGATCCTATGGATACGGTATAAGGGGTGCATTTAAATGTCACACAAGCACTGGGGTCCCGACACTGCCTGGATGATCATGGTTGCCCATGACTGTGGGCGAGCCTTGGGGGTTTCAGACTCACTCCTGTTGGAGATAAAAGCAGGAGGCATCTGGCTGAAGCAGCGCTCCAAAAACCTAAAGTAGGCAAAGATCCCCCTCTCCTAGTTTAGCCAAACAAGCTGGACTAATCCCAACTATCAGGGGATGCACTGTCAAAACAAGCAGCAGGGCCCTAAGGCAGGCCCATCCACTGAGCAGTGAAGGGCCGGGCAGACAGGAAGGAAGCCCCCCCCTTATTAGCATAATGCCTCTCGGTAGTGAGTTGGTGTGCTGGCCTGACAGTCTGAGCACAGGGCACAGCATCTTACCGTGAGTTGGAGCTCAGAAACGGGGCAGAGGGGGCAGCAGTAGAGATGTGGGAACTCTCTGGTTGAAATCAGCAAGGGTCAAAACCCAGGCTGGCAGCGCCTCCTCTTTTTCTTTCACAGTTTCAGTGATTTCTGTTTATTTTTAGCAGCCTTCATCCTCCAAAAAACAGGTTGAGTCCTCTTCTGTCTGAATATGTAGTCTTATGCCCTGGGCTCACGTTCACTCATCCTATTCACCAGCTGGATCACCACTGTGCAAAGCTATTCTCATACTCCTTTCCCTGGCTTGTATACATTTTGGTGGATTTTTCCAAAATGGGTGGGATTTGATTAAAAAGTAATACATTCGATACTTCTAATTAATTGTTCTTGATTAATTGGATAGCAATACTTGATATAAACCATATTCTTGTGCCTTGACAAATTTGATTCAAAATTGTGGAAAATGCCCAGTATTCATGGAGTTATCTTGTAAAAAATGGCTGGGATTGAACGAGTTAATGACGTCACTGAAGTAAATTGTAGAATAATGAAGTGAGGCAACACTCTGTCTTCTTTTGTCACCATCCAGTGTCATTTAAATTTTAAATTCTTTATGTAGAACGGCCAAATGAAACAAATGAGGTTGCTGTTTATGTTATTGCCTCTAATGGGAACATAATGGGGTTGGCTAAGGTCACTTAATAATGACTATCAATATGAGCCGGTCTTTTTATTAAAGCATTGCATCATCTCTCTGACAATGGAGCTTGAAAGTGAGTTGAAGGCAGTGTGGGGTACACTGTAGTTCGATACTTTGCTGCTACACACTGGAGCAAGTATACTACATATTGTTTATGTTTACTGTTGGGCTACAATTCATTCTAATAACTTCCAATGGGGTGAATGTTTTCACCATTTTTTTGTTATTTTCTTTTCTTAAATCCGTGCAATGATCAGCCCTTTCAGTTGTTAATATTGATGACTCGTAGTTGTTGGCGACTCCGACACAAAAGTGCTATTAAAAGTAGGAAATCAGCATTGTCTGCCTGGTGTCCAGCTGGTCCTGCTGGGATTGTATTTGGACTATATCCAGTTGATTATCATTTTAACTCACTGTCACTCATAGTGAAGCTAGTTCCCGGGCCCAATTATCTTTGAAAACACAACCACACAGTCTGGATGTGATCAATGAGGCCGATGCCAGCGTCAATATGCTGCGAGTCAAGCTTATTGATTAGTGGATGTGTATAGACAGATGTTGTGAGCTGTATAATGTCAGAAGGCTGGTGGGAGTGAGGCTGAGGAGAGAAGTGGAGAGAAAGTGCGCTAAAAGGGGTGGAGTTGGAAGGCGCTTGACGGGGGTTGGGGGCTGGATGCAACGGGCGAGAGTGCCAGGAGTCTCAGGTGTGCGTCGTCAAGAGGAAGAGGTGACTGTTTGCTGGGGTGGCGTGCCCCTTGGGAGAGGATCAGGACCTGCCCTGACTCCCAGGCTCCCAGCTCACGACAGCAGGGTGACGAGGCGCCCCGGTGGCCCCTCCTCCAACTGATACTGCAATTAAAAGTCTGGCTCAGTTGCTGGCCAAAGCACAATAAAATACCGAGCACAACAACCTTCTCACCTTACGCTCTGGGACTGGGACACACACACACACACATAGACTTTGAAGCATGAGGTGCACACACACACACACACACGCACACACTTGATTCTGTGAATGACTCAGATTTGCTCTAAATCAACTTCTATTTTATCTCTTGAGTGGTTCTTTCAAACTGTATACAGAAAGCCAGCAGCTAAATACAGTATCTCCTTCTGTAGTCCGTAGTAAACCTTGAGAATGACATCAAAACTACGAATAAAACAACTTATTTTGATGACATACACATCGCATCAAAAATGGCTGCACAATTGTCTATCCAAAATGTATACCTACATAACAAAATATTAAATAACTGTACTGCCTAATTGTGAGCCTTTTTCTTTTTTTGTCCAAGATTATTTAAAAACTTTGGAATTCTATCCTTCGAGACTGCAGTTTTCTTGTTCTCAGGTGTCTGTTTTTAACACTATTAAAACATGCAAAGCCGCTTAATTGAAGACTTGAATATTAGAAAAATTTAAAATTGTTAGGATGAATGTTGAGTCTATCAAATTGAAGAGAACAATTTGTCTTTGGCTTGGGCTGATGTCTCACATTTATAATTTAGAAAGCACTAACTCTGACAATTGATTATTTGTTTCCCTCCTCTTTCGCTAAAATTCCTCACGAAATAGAGTAATGGATTATGGACTAGTTCAAAATAAAGGGCTGGTTATTCCAATTAAGTAACCTTTCTACAGATTCCTTTTAAGGTGAAATCACTGATGAGTTTTATACAAGCGACTGGAATTTCGATAGTTTCATAAAGATGATATAACGGTGGTCAACCTAATTCTGTAGAGCCAAAGTGAGATAAATGATGCCCCTTTAAGGGAGGCATTATGTATTTTTACACGAGCTCGTTCCCCTGTGTCTTGATTAAAGTTCTCGGACATTATTCCATCTAAAATAGAAGAGTTAAACCTTTTGATTAGCTATCAAAGCATACCCGCTAATTCCAGCATAATACTATATTCGTTTCACAATTTATTTTATGTGAAATGAACATAGAATTCAGCAACTTGTTCTTTTATTATAAATGTGTACATTTAATGTGATTCTGCTTTTCATTATTTTCATCAAAAAAAATCCTTTGCATCTAATTCCATCAGCCAATAGTTACTGCACACTGTTTAATATCAAATAAAATTCACAGCAACTTACACATGTTGTTTTTAAGAGGATGACAACAAGAAATAGTTGGGCTACCTGTGATTTTATAGGGAAATTCCACCTCGGAGCGTTGGCATGACGTCTATTGTCTCAGAGAAGATGGATGATTGAGGAAAAGGGAAAACCTAATTTTTACTTTTACTTTACTAGAAGAAGACAGGTGGTACTCACTTTTAGCCCCAGGAAAAGCAGCTTAATGTTAGCCAAGGCTGCTTTCACGGCCCCAGGCTAAAAAGAGGGACAGAGATGGAGCAAGCAGCAGGTATTTGCCTCCATGGGGAAGATTTAACGCTTGTGTTAAGTCTTCGATTTGGTTTACTCACACACACACACACACACACGCAAGCACAACCCAAACAAGGACCATAAGCTTTAATTTGATCAGAACAGACAACACAAGTAGAGTTTTAGAGATCATTAGATTAAGATGAAACTTCAGTTAGCAGGCTTGGCAGGTGGCCAGTGTAGGCAGCTAAAGATACCATTGTACTGAAGCTGCATATGTTACTTGCACAGTATGAAATGTTCTTGGTGGATGTGCCACGTAGTTGACTGGCAACCGATCTGGGTAACGCTGCCATAAAATCTGCAGCCGCACTTCCTTATTAAAGTGCTTTGTGTGTGTTAAATTTCTGCATTCTTCTACCTCACATTGAGAAACATTAGTGCACTTCTCTGTCACTGCTTTAAAAGGAATGAGGAGACAAGCAAAGATTGCCTGTGAATGGAATCAGTGTACAGTATATATCTAACAATCCCACAAATATTATGTTAATAAGATGAAGCAACCTTTGAATTGGAATGTCTGAAAAAGTAATGTGTCAGCTCCTGTGTATATTTTCTTTTGGTGTGCAGAATTGTACCTGTTTTTGGAAAAGTGTAGGCTTCATTCGCTATGCAATGTGGTCAATTTAACACGCAAGTGGAATGAGTTTGGCCTTGCCACTTTGCACTTACACTGTGTTGTCATGGATTCCGTGATGACTCTTTCCTTTCCGTTTTATTGGGCAAGTACATCAGTTGTGGATGATTATACGTGTGCGCATGTGATCGTTTTTACCTTTGTCATGACTGTTTTGTGAGTGGATTGCTTTTCGTTCTCATTTTCCTTAGTGTATTGTAAAAGTGTGTGTATGTGTTTGTGTGTGTGTGTGTGTTGTCTTTGTTGTGTGCGTCTAATCCCCAAGTCCCCAGGGCTCCAGAGGAACAGCTGAAGCAGGGGCAGTGGTGGCTTGTCAACGTGGAGCTCCCGCTGTTTCCCTCCCTTTCACTGCTCCCCATATGGTCCTGCAGCACCGGATCCCCAGGGGCCTGTTAACGCCGCACCACCCAGGCCCGAGCGCTGCCACCAGGTCTCTCGCACCTCCTGTCTCACCCCTGCCCCGGGGCTCATCGTCACCCCGATGTCCCCTCCACCCTATGCCCCTACGGCCTCCATCTTTTTTATTCCGTGGTGTTAACCATAATTTGCTCTCTATTTCTGTTGAGCCATGTTAAACGGGCATACCGCTACCTCTATATTTTTTCCTTTTCACCTTTGCATTGACATTTCTCATCCCCATAACCCATTTTCACAAGACTAGAATGTTTTACTCAATCAATTTCTTTCCACCATTTAAATTTTTTTCAACAAACTCACCATTCTACCTGAACAGCGGCTTGGCATGTTCTTGGGGTCTGACCACAGCATGGTCTGACTGCCAACCCAGTGGCTCCCAGTGACGCCAATTCTCGCTGTCTCTTTAAAGAGTGATTTAAACTCCATAGACCCTCGGCAGACCTTGCTGCTCGAAAGTACTTCAGTTTATCTTCACCATCGGAGCCCCAAGCGTCTCTAAATCAGCTGTCACTACCTCTCAGGGATTAGCGGGGATTTATAAGTGAACGGGGAATGCTGTTTCACACAAGTTATCAAACAGATCATAAACCACCATCGTTGGGATTTGACTATTTGGTTACACATGTTGGAGCTGTGCCTTATGGTAATGCTCGTAGGTTTGCTGAGTGTTTGCACTAGAGTGAATGTCTGATGTTTTCTCCTTTTTTTTTTGTCTTTTGCAATTGTGTCTATTAATGCATACTTAACAACATTCCGTTGACAGCTTGTTTAAGTAATACACAAAAAGAACAGTGCAGTTATTTTATGCATTCACACTATAAAACATCATTTTAAAACACAGTTGAATCATTATATAGGAGTTGCACAATTAAATGTGACATTCATTTTTGAATGGTGAATATTTAGTTTTAAAAATAGTATGTCAATTGGGGTTTTAACTAAGCCACATACTACATCTTAGCGCCCTCTATTGACAGTATATGGGAACATTTTCCACAATGCACGGTCAAATTTGAACGACTAGACACAGTTCATGTAGGCCACAATATTTGCAGTACAATAGGCTGAATGCATGGCCTACATGACCAAAAATGTGTTGTCCAAGGGCGTGTCTCAGATATAATTAAATATCTGTGAGAATACATATGGGAAAATATCATTGTTAATAAAAGAAAAACTCATAACTTTAAAAGGACATACTTTGGCTATCATTTTTAAAACAAGGAAAGAAAAAGATGCAGTGTACCTGTACATTCTCCAACGATAGATTATCTGATACCAAAAAAAATCATTTTTGATTAGGAATATCTATATTTACGTGTTTCAGAATTTTTGAGTCATGTGGGGGCGGGGGGATGCTGGAACTGTACACAAATAGAGTGAGGAAGGAAATTCTCCTGCAAGACTTTGAAACTCAATCCCTTCGATTTGCGTGTTGTGTCTCGGGGTGCAATATCCTCTGCTGCTCTCTTGCTGTCATCAGCTGCCTTTCTCTGCTGCTCCCATTCCGTGTTTCTACTTCCATCCACTTCAACAAAACCCCTCTACACCCCACCCCTTGGCCCCAACGTACAGGAGCCTAGTGGAGCCTGCAGCTGGCCAATGCCTCCCATCCTCCGGGTCACTGCCTCGGCAGGAGGTTGGGGATCTGGATCTATCTTAGAGTAAAGCAGAAAGATCAAGGACAAGACTATGATTCGCCATCTAAACACTTCTTGTTTAATTCTGTTTAATAGTGTACTTTGGCATTTCAATTATTTGTCATACCATAATCTGGACACAAAGACTGATGTTAGCCTTTTTATTAATCTATATCTGAGGATCTCATGCTCTGTTTTGCTTCCTGTGTCTGTTTTTTACCGATTGAAACTGATAAAGTTATCTTTTCCAACTGTTCTTGTCAGGCACATTCCTTCAGTCTTGCTCCGATTACTTTTCTGTCATTTTCCCCAATTCCTGTCCAGTTTTCTTCATGGTGAGTGTATTTAAATGTATATGACACTTACACCAAAGTGAGTGTTTCGGCATCTGACCTTGCAATTTGGCAGAGTGACTTCCTATTTAAAGCAACAGCTGGCTGACTACACTAAGGGAATATTAGGTGAAAGAAAGGTAATCAAAATTGTCAGAAATTAGCACTGGTTGACACCGTTATCAGCATTGAACACTAATTATCAACAAACCCTTAATTGTGTGGCAATGTTGAGGGCACTAGAGTTTGACAGTGTTATTCTGGTAAATTGTGATTAAGTGATGACTGCATTGTTAAAAACACGAACTGGGCTTCATACACTTTACCTGCCACATGCTGTCATGGTAACAGAAACTTTTCTCAGGATTAGCGATTCAATAAGGAGGCATGGTGGTTTTTCTGCATGAGAGAGAAGCAAGAAGAAAAATGCCATTTTATAGAGGGGCTGTTTATAATGAGGTCAATACTACTAACAACCATAAATCATCTTTAAATTCTGACATGTTATGCACTATTTTTATTTTCACTTCAGACCAATCCTTGAGTTAATGTACTTTAGCAAAACCACCACTTAAACTAAAATCAACATAAAGATTAAGATTTAAAAACAAATCTTGTGACTCGTCATGCGATACTTTTAGTATCCAAAGCGAACACATTCACCTTCACAAATCACAAATGTATCCATTTATTTTGGTATATTTGTAGTACTTTTTCTGTGTAATCAGGTGTATGTGCTGTACACGTGTGTGACTTTCCCTAGCGACGAATGTCTTTCTACTCCGCCCCTTTCACTCTCTAGCTTCCATACATTTTCCATTTTTTCACTCTGTTCCTCTTTGGGCCACATTCTCTTATGTTTCCTTCGCTCCTTTTCTTTATCTGTTTTATTTGCAAGGTGTGATATTGCTTTAATTGAGCAGAAACATGTGGAAAGATCAGACATATCTCGGGGGATTAGAGGAAAAGCTCAGAGTTTGTGCGACTGGCAGCCTGTGTTTGGAGCAAGGGGTCTGCTGGGAATGAATGTAGTTAGTGTGACCCTTGACCCTGCGAGCTGTTGACGTGGAAGCTGGCCAAGAGAGGTCCAACAGAACGCTTTTGTTAATCTCATTCAGGGTTCCCTGTGAACTATGGGCAGGGGGAAAGCTGGCAGCTCAGCCCTGTGGAATGTAGAGCTCTTTATTCCCATGCTTTGGAAACAGAGGTGGGCCCTGGAACTAGCAAGGCTCCTTCAGCAAGACCTCTTCCACTCAGCTCAATCGACACTGACAGTTTCCTGGGTTAGACTTGCCAACTGGCAGTGCAGCAGTGCAGGGGGGACAAATGCACCTCACTAGGGCTGCAGGACAGAACTTCCATCATGCTGCTTCAGCATAAGATACAATCAATGTCATTTCCTTAGCCAGATTAGACAGGAATACATCAAAATCCATCCGCTTGGAAGACAACAAAACAATGTGTGATACCAATGAATGTGATGGTAAGGTACCGCTAAATCAACCCAGATTGGAAAGACTATCAGGACACATAGTGCCCATCAACAGTATGATAAAACTGCAGTTATCCAGTCCAGCAAAGTACTTTATTTTCCCAATCCAGACACACTGCTCAGGTGATGTGAGAAACCAGATAACCTCATAGTACTGATGTCTTGCATGTTTAAATTTCAAGTGAAGAAAGGTTGTTCTTAAAGTTAATTGCACTGAAGATAAGAATGCTTTTCTCAACTAAATTTGCACAACATGAATATAAAACTTCTCGGGTAATTAATTCTATGATTATATGTCGCCTAATAAAATTTTTGCCCCCAGGAGAAGTATTTTGGTCCAGTAGTTGATTGCTGAATGGTGACATGTATCAACAGCATTTTCAGATTATGTCACAAATGTTTGGTCGGATGTAGTTTACTGTAGCTGGCTGGTGGATGAAAATGCCACTTTAAGATATCACAATTCTTTGTTTTGACAGATTCTTGAGTGTATTTAGATGTTTATTTTGGCTCATTATCTCATGGGGGGACCCATTAAGTGTGATTGGAAGCAAGCCTTTTGAGGCTGGGCAGCCAAGTTGTCTCTCTGCCTTTTAATGGTCCAAACATTTAATTGTCCCCTACACAGATTCAAGGCTGTGTCATACTGTATGTCAGATGCAGAAATGCCCAAGAACATACATAGATGTATTTTCTTCATTGAGTTAAATGTTATTTTGTTTTATTTTTTTAAACATAGCAAAACAACAAACATGTATTAAAAGGAAAGGCCACAATTACCACTGAATGAATGTATTGGATACAATGGAAAGTTGACAAAATTCATAATTACAAACTACAAACTTTCTTAAACTGGAAACACCTTACTGGGAATGTTGTGCCAGTTAATCAGTATATGCTGTCCATGCCTGCAACTAATCGTAATTTGCATAAGTGATTAATCAGCCTTTTTCTTCCACTTTCATGAAATTTCCTTCCATAAGCTCTAATGAAATGGGTCACTGAGATAAAAATACTACAACCAAAGTACACGGTGAAGCTGTCATCCTTAAGAAAAAATAAATAAGTGCAACGTCAATGATGCAACTGATATATCAAGACAGATTATTCTTATTTCCTGAGTTAGGAAAAAAAGATACTATGTATACTAATTATAATATAGTTATTCAAATGACTAAAGGCAAGCCACAGAGTTGTTGCAATGAGAAACAAAAGTTTTCCAGAAGACATAATGCTATACCTTCCTCTTTATATTGTTGACTGATAAACAGGAAGTAATGAGTCAGCTTGAACTGTTCTTTCTCCCACAGCATTTTCATTCAACTGAATCCACTGCTCAGTGGCTACGGGAAATACCTGCTGTTCTGCACAATGGTGCCGCTGGGATTACATGCCCCTACGCTGGTGAGCAGACTGGCACTGTGGGATGCTAAAAGAGGATGGAGGATTGTGCACGTTAGCTGAGCCTTTCTAGATATGGGACTCATTGTTTCTGTGGGAAATGTTTGATTCATTGCGAGTGTCATCACATTGAAGTGGACTTTCCAGAACATTACTGTGTCCCATGAAACAGAGCCGGCTACCAACACACTCAGGCAAAACTGGCCCCATCTTTTATGTTGCCTCCTTGCTGTTTGTCTCATACACACACAAGCCTTTTACGCGCCCCATATGGTGAGGAATGGGTCATAAAAAGCTTCTAAATGTGACAGCGGTTGTAACAGCAGCCTAGGCCTCCGTGCTGTTTATAGCACAGAGCCAAGCAGTGTTGCCTTCACGCTGTAGCAGCTACTCTACATCTGTTTGATCGAAAACTGCTGCAATTAAACAAAAATCTGATGTGAGACTGCAGAGGCCTTAGCTGGATTCATTTTGAATATCTCTCCATAACAAAAGGTAACATAAAGTAAGGTTTTATAAGTGGTATCAGACAGATGTATGAAAAAGTGAAGGTGGTGTTGCTCAACTCTAGTTTGCAGCCCTCGGTTCGTTAGTTTTATTTATTTTTTGTGGGGGGGGAAAGAAACTAGTGATGCCATTTCAACTAATTCAATACCAATGTTTATACCTTTCGGTTGTAAGTATTTGGCTACTCAGAGAAATTTTGCAAGAAAGAAAGTATGGATATAATATATTTACAGTAAAGTCCAATGTAGTGCTGAAATTGCCAGACATATTCTGCATGGTCCTAGTTGAAGGAAAAGGTCTGTCCACTTTTAAGTCCTTGCACTGATCAAACCCACCTGCCGGATATCACAACTAAACCTTTTATCCCATGTGCTCAAAGTTGGAAGCCACCGCGACACCCCCAGCACTGACCACGGAGCAAGCCAGCACTATGTTTCCTTTGTTTAACCCCTGACCTGAGAAAACACTCCAAGATTCGGACTTCTGAGAAGGCCAAGGGAAACAGGAAGTCTTTGGTTACAAATTAAATATATGTGTGTCTTGAGTCATAAATCGGAAAGCCTGACAACAGTGCTGCTACTGAAATAGCATGTGGTACCAAGACGCTCACCATAAACATTTAAAACCTGACTGCAGCCCTTGCTTTTCAAAGGCTAACTGGATGCCTGGACTAAAATGGAGATAGATGCCTTGCCCATGTGTCTGGCATAGAAGAAAAAAGGAAGGCATGCATGCAGTACAGTTTTAGGCACAACTGTATGTAATGACAGAAAATAAGGAGCTTCAAATCACAAATGTATCCGACAGCTTGATGAAGACAGGAAAATTATTCTAATTTAAATCATACATAAAGTATGCAGCATTTTTTATTTTGCAATAATGTAAAATTATGTTATAGTCAACTTAATCAATGGGAGTTGGTTAAAAAGAATTATCAAATTGATTAGAGCTTGTGATTAATCATATTCAATTACGCTTGAATCAATTAACAGCAGTTGACCCAAAAATCTACTTTTTCTGTTTGAAGACCAGAAGGCCAAACACAAAGAACTGGCAGATAGAACAAAACTTTCTTCTTTAAGAAACATAAATGCCTTTTTGAGAGGGAATTTTCAGAAGGTCTTGCCAAATAAATGAGTTCTTCATAGACCACTTTTATGAAGATATTTTTTTTGGTGTACAATAAATAATCTTAAAAAATGTATATAAACAACTTGACCAATAACTTATTATATCTTATGGGTAAATGGCATGTGGCTTTGTGTCACTTTGGAACAGACAGCTGTCAGCTCCTGAGTAATCCCACAGCTTTGGACCTGTTGACAACTGAACAACACAGCTTGTGTCATACAATGATGACTGATATCATTTCTGAAAACATGTTGCTGTTGGGACTCAATCTAATACTCTTTATCTCACCCTGATTGATGTGGGTTATAGTAGTGCATCACCATGAATAAATACTGTATCGCTGTACTGTTTTTTCAAAAAACATTTAATGTTTTGTCTTCAGCTGTTATTGTTTTTTTTTGCTGCTGATTAATGATGATGTTTCAATCTTTAGTGCAAACAAACCAATAAACCAGTAACAAATTGCTTCAAACAGTGCTAAAAACACTACCTTCTGGGTTATGTGTTGAGTGACACAGATCAGGTGTGTGTTGTCCAGTCTCTAATGTGTTTGTATGAGGCGGGAGGGGAAAGCAGGGGGTTCCTGGGGAAACAAGGTCATTCTTGTGTTGGTGCAGCAGTCACAATCTCCCCCTTGGGACGAGTAGTGATACACACGGGCTTGAATTACTCAGTAAAGAATTTTTGCAGGTATTCAAGAATTACTGTGTATTCTATACTTGTTTGATGCTTGTTGCACATGGTTAACCAATTACCAGAGGGTAAAAATATTTGTTTAAACATGTTACTGTAATCCTAAAATCATTTAGGATTATTACACAAGCAAACACATCCACAGCCTATTCTTTCAATTTTACAAATTGTCGGCTCACAGTTTTCTAGTAGTATAAAAACTTTTAATCCACCTCTTCAAGTTTTTTTATTTTTTTTTTCAGAGTGCCTCAATTTATTTTACCACGGAGCCTATCCTTTAAGAAGTGCATGCTTCACAGACTTGTCTTTGAATATGTGGAAAATGAAAGTGAAAACAGGATTATACACTAATCCTCTTGAATGTTTGTGACTCTGATTGAGTTCCGCTTTTAAGAAAGACAAGGAGCGAGAGAATTATAGAGACACGGAGAGTTCAGAGACTGATATGGTGATAGAAAGAAAGAGATTTTGCTTGTTGCTCTCCAGTAATGAGCTCCAGGAGAGGGATAGAAAAAAAAACATGGATTTATTCATGGACAATTGAAGCCAGCAATTAAGGACGAAAGAAGCTAGCTTCAGTTGCTCACTTTGGATCTTTTAAATCTACGGTAAATACGAACGTTTCTCGAAAAGTGAAGTGTGAGATATTCCAAATGAAATCCCTTCTCACTAATGAGGTTGTTGTGATATTTCTATAGCAAGTATCTCTGCGGTACCCAGTAGGCAGTTCTTTCTCTTGTTGAAATGTTTTAATCAGGTTGAAGGAACTGGGATTATGATATAACAGTGTTGGTGGAGACTCGTCTTCCTCTGTTTCCCACATCAAAATAGTAGTAGTGTTTGATCTGCTTAGGAATGTATACCACTGTGGCTGTCTTAATTAGCTAAGTGTGTGTAGACAATATATCATAGGTAGCAAATTGCTGCCGTTGAAATGTCAAGGGGTAATATCGGAGAATCGGCTCCAATTAGTAATGCACAAAACACGTCTAAAATACAATTAAACCTCATTGTTGTATTCAAAGATGATTTTGATAAAGCAAAGAAACTGGATAAAAAAAAACAACAACAAAATTTTTATAGTTCTGTTCATAAAATGTCCTCAAAATTGTAAATTGTTGCTTTGAATGATGCTTTTTTGAGGGAGAGCAGTGGAACTTTGTTTCATCCCATCTGATGAGGCTTGATCACTTTTTGGCCACACATACTCTTGTAGAAATAGGTCAGACAACAGTAAGTTTTGTGAGGCAGAAGCTCAATCCTTTCAATGCCCTGGACTAAACAACATTTTGACTCACAATATTGTTTTGGTGTTTGTTTAGGGGGAGTTACAGGGTGTTTTCTTGACACTGAACAATCTCCAATGAGCTGTTTAATATATGGGAATGCACCACGACTGGACATGAAACAAAGAGGTTGGTTTGAAGTTGCAGGGGATCCTTGTGGCTAAAACTCAGTGGTTTCATCCATTTGCACTGGATAGAGAATTTCTCTATGGCCTTAAGTGGAGGCAGTAATTAGCCATTATTTGTACTGCCACAGAAATGCATCCAATTATCGCCATTTAAGTGGCTATTTTTGACAAGTAATAGCTAAGTGGGTATTATTGTCCGTTGATCTATTGGGCAGGGCAACAGCACATGAATGCCGATTGGAGCCTTGAGTTATGTCGGATAGTGTATGGCGGTGTGTGTGTGTTGTGTGTGTGTGCACGTGTGTTCGTGTGAGTGTGTATGTGCAAAGGAGCACTTTTGTGATGTTCTTGGTGAATGGGTCAGTTCCTCCCTGTTTCGCAAAAGAAAGATCAAACCTTTTGAGTTTTGGTCTTGACGGTGTAATAATGGTAAGTGATATTATAAGTGTATTTGTTATTAAAATAAATAAATAAAACTCATAGTACTCTTAAGGATATAATACAAAAGGCATGATGCTATGCCGTCTTGAGAAATATTTCCTCCAGTGTCTCTACTCTCATCCCAACACATGATCTGGGATCTTATTACTTCTATGAATTTTTACGTATACAACATTTCATTTGAGCTCACCAGGCGGAAAATAAATCATTTCTAAGTGATCAAAAATAAGATCATGTCAACAAAAGACAGATATTGATCTTCCACTGCAACTTTATTGTACTTCTGGAATCCTTTGAAAACCACAATCCTCACCTGGCAGCTGGAAGTAAATTCCTTAATCTCTGTCTCTCTCATTTTCTCTCTGATCCAAGGTTTTGTTTTACTTCTAGAGTGATGCAAGATGAGCGTGTGTGAGTGAAACTGCCAGTTCTCTCAGAGGACCGTGCGGAAGCGGAGGCTGTGTTTGCGCTTGCTGCAGCTGGTGGCATTAGGTGTCAAGGTCGCTCCATAATGCAACCTGCTCCCGAGCCTCTTGAGAGTTACACTGCAGTGACTTCACTTAGAGACTGATGCCATAGACACTTTTTAGACTAGCGCTCATCATGCATTGCGTCTTAATAACCACTCAGAGCAGTTTGCCTTATATAGCATTTCCTTCAGTTCACTTCAGGTCATTTATTTCTCTTGAAAGATTGCCATCCATTGTGCCACTTTCCAATAGAACATTAAGTTGGGCTCTCAAAGGTGGCCATGTTAGAGAGCAACGGTCACATAGTACGTCCATCTTATCCTCGGACCTCACCACTCGCTAAGCTGATGCCGGCAGACAGGAAACAGTTGTCGGCCCCTGCCGGGTCAGCAGCGACTTCAGATGATGACCCATTCTATTAGGCTGAAAGTCTGAGGGGGCCGTCTGAGCATCACTAGTCCCTCCCCCAGCACCCTTTCCTCCCAAAAGTCAATGTGCCTCCTCTGGGCTTTTGTTGCATGATGGGATATGCTCAGCTGCTTCGTCCGGCTGGTCTGGAGGAATGCTGCGGGAGCCCCCCTTTCCATGGATTGGTCAGTGGAGCGGAGACGGATATCAAAGCTCAGTCAAGGAGGGGGCGGGATGTGGGCTGAAAGGGTCATGTCTCATTGGGCAGAGAAAGGGGGGTGCTGAGCCCGTCACATGCTTGATGGCTGATTTACCACTCCACTGGAGAGGTGAGGCCTCAGAAGCCACCTCTCCTTGCCCACTAAGGACGTGTGTACACTCTTCATTGACAGATAGTCTTTGCTGCTCTGGAGGTTTAAATTGTTTTAACAACCTTCAACATCTATTTGCTTTCTGTACAGGTCAGGGAAAACTAGACTTTGCAGTGTCATTTATATCTGATGTACAAGGAGAAAATGCATTACATGGAAAACAGCATTATTTAACTCTTCAGTGTAGGGCCTGTTTACTGCAAAATTGCTATCCATTATTCACACCATTCACTCTTAAAATTACACCGTCCCTGAGTAGGAACCCAAGGTCCATGCCAGAAAAATGTAACATTATGCCTTTGGTTATTCAATTTATATTACAATTATTTGAATATTCACATAAAACGGACAGTTATTGCAGGCCTTTCAGTATCTTTACAAAACTCAAAATATTTGTGAAAATAAATTTGTTCCAGAAATCCAAAATATTAGAATATACAGGAGACCCATTCATCAAACCTAAGATTTTGTTGTGCTCTATGAATTCGTAATAGTAATTTTCAAGAATTCAATGCATTTCCACAAGATCCATGATTCTGAAAACATAAAAGCTTAATTAATATATTATTGTTTTTTTCCTTGCTTTTTATTCTTGCAATCTACCTTCTACAGTTTAACAGTCATCTATTCACTACCATACCACATACGTTTTGAATTTGGCATGTGACTATGGGCTGTCGAAGAAAAAAAAATGGGGCCTTTTAGAGATAAAAGAATACTCCTCTTTCTCTCTGTCAACATGTAAGTCTTAAATGGAGCTGAATGCTAGCTGGGATTCCTGTCTGGTATCCTGTCTGACATGAAAGACTGCTCACTGGGACAGAAGAAGGAACTCACAGAGAAGTATTCCCGCTGGACCCTCCAGCAGATGGAACAAGAACACCTTGAAGGAAGGGAGTGTCGCTGAGCCCAAGTATTTTTTCTTTTTTTCATATTTTTTTTCTCCCACGCTGATGAAACGTAATCTGGGGCTGCCTCAAATCTCAGGATTTGTGTGTAAGTGAGTGACACAGAGAAAGCACCTGGATCTACAGTGGAGGCAAGTGACAGAATAGTTTACCAGATAGAATCATTGAAATGGAGCAATAATTCAATAACCAGATAAGTCCTCAACCAGAGAGAATTGTCTCGTGGCATCGTTTATGAATGACTAGATGTGTTTTTCAATATTTATCTGGTAAATAAATATTTGTGACACCCTTCTTAAAGATGAAATAAGAGCCAAGTCTGATTCATGACATGTTGGATTGAAAAGAAATTAACACAATGAGAGCATTTTTACGTTCAAAAGCAAATCATTGAACTGTTCTGCTTGTAGTCTTGTCTTTAGAGTATTCTTGCCAGTTCCTTGTAGACAAGTCAGATCACAGTGACAAACTAGACAGGGGAGTTTGCGGTAAATCTTTTGTATGCAGAGATGTGTCTTTTGTCTGTTTCCACTTAAAGGCCCTTGGAGGGGTTTTTTTTTCTGCTCAGCCACCTTCTCTGACCTGTCACTCACTCTTCTGACAGCTGCGAAGACACTCTCCTCCCTTTCCTCTATTTTGCTCCTTCAGCCTTTCGGTCCTCCGCGTCTAACCCCGATATTCCTGCATGTGAATTGTTGGTCTCATTTTCGTATGTCAGGAGCACCAGTCAGTGTGACAGCTCCCTGTCTGACTGTCTCATTAGAAACAGCCAGCTTGGTTTGTGAAGCAGCAGCAGGAGAAGTTCTCCTCTACCAAGCCATGAAAATGTGAGATCAGTACTGTTACCATTTGTCAACTGGCTCATGATTGGTCACAATGTCGGCTACACGTATCCACAAATTCATTAATTCAAATCTTGGTTTAGCCATGAGTATAACTACTTTAATTGTTGCAATGTCCTTGGTATAGATGGATCTGTAACTTCAGAACCCATATAACAACAGAGTTATGAAAAAATAAATCAACTACGGGTGTAGTAATGTTGCTTTTGTCAAGGGATGACTCTTGATCAATAGAAACAAAGGTGTTTACTTTTTAGACTTGCATATCAAATGGCCTTGAAGGGTAAATTTATGTTTGGAAAAAAAAACCTTATACATCAGAACTCCATAATTTCCACTGCTTTATTGTTTGTCCTTGAGTACTAATTGTCAACACATAGAGGCAACCATTAAGCAGGCTGGCGTTTGATGTTTTTGATGCGTAGATGTGAGATGGTGAATGGTTGAATTATAATTGCATGTGTGTCGTTATTTTTTTTGGGTATGCTTAGTGCTCCTGCCTTTTAATGAATGTAATGTGGCTATCTAGGAGAAGAAAGAGTAGATATTTTTTAGTTAATAATGAACTGTGAATGTACTTTGAATATGTATGAGGATGTAAGACCCAAGGCATAATGTACGCAAGCTCCCCTGATGGGCATGAAGTTGATCATATCATTTCCTTCCAGAGAAGTAAAACACGACTAATAGAGTATAAAACCTGGGATCATTGTAATGTTTCCTTCCTTTGAAAAATAAATTAAGTACAAAGAAGCATAGCAACATGATGAGAACAATTAGTTTTAATCTAGAGTCAACAATAAGCTTGTTTGAATATTACTTTGCATTTATTAAGATTTTATTTGTTTTACATTGACTATTCTGCCTATGAAAAAACTTTATCCCACCCGTAACAGTTGCTTCAACAAAAGAATAAATAGAATTACACGTTGATTTACAATATCAATCAGATCAATAGAACACTGCTCAACATCAGGACCACTTCATCACCCACAATTTAGCATGCAATGGTGTGGTGATCTTCCAATTCTCTAAGTGATGAACCTTCCACCTACAACATTTAAACCCTTGACATCTCCCTTGAGAATAACGTGTTCTTTAAGAATGCCCTCCAATTTAAAACCCATATGAAAAGGTAATCAGAGCTCTATCATCACCCTAGAGAAGAGAGCGTTTGATTGACCCAATGCAGCTCCTGTTTTTGACGGCTTCCTCTCTCTTGCCAGCAGGTGTCCTCTGCCAAACAGAATGGGCTTTACATGTGTAATTAACACATTGCCGCATTCACTGCCTCCAACCTGAACTCTCTGTAACATTTTACTTCATCTTTTCTTTCATCTTTTTTTCCAAGTATATTTTTTGACCAATTTTTCTCTCTTTTATTAAAAGTCGTCATGCTTCTAGACTGCTTTTTATGCTTAATATTGGCAATAGAAAACAACAATCGGAAAGTTGGAAATGTATAGATGAGCTGTTTTAAAAAAAATGGTTCTTTATGCGCACTGACATGGATGGAGTTAACAGCTTGCTGCGTAGGCCAGCTAATGCCTTAAACCCACCCCCACACCATGAAACCTGTAATTACCAGGGCTTTGTTAATTAAGAATGAAACAGAGGAGATGCAGCGGGCTAATTGGGGCCGACATGCTCTGTAATTAGAGTAAGTCACACATTGGGATTTTATGAATGAATGACTTGGATGTCAGTCTTTTTACAGCAGTTCATTACATTGGTCAGTCCTATAATACGACTTATTTATTTCAAATGTATACAAAGGAAACAATATGTTACAGTTGTTTTTATTTATTTATTTTCTTTAACAAACTATAGTTTTTCTCTTTGGGCGTGGGGCATTATTAATTGTGCCGGTGAACGATGGTTAGGGGGCTGGGGGGTAAGAAACATGGGGGTTGGGGAAGTCCAATTATTTTTCTCTTCTTCTCTTTTTCCGCCCCCAACCTTTTTTTCACCATGTGCTGCTAGCTGCTGGGGGATGGAGGTAGATTTCTGTCTCTCATTTGCAGAATGTGGCAGGAGTTAATCATTTGGTAAGTCGTAAACATAGACATGACCTATTTCTGTGATGCCGCTGGCAAAAGTAACAAGTAGTTTAAAGCTATGAACATTTTTTTCTATACTATTTCTTTTCATATACTTTACAACTGACAGGAAAAGCAACTTTGGGATTGAGAAGTTACCCGTTCATTAAGAAGGTGACTGATTGCCGATGTGGTGTTCAGTTCAAACATCTACACTGGAAACATCTTAGTAGTTTTCTGCCCAATTCACTTGCAGCAGTTTTGGAAAAGTGAGACAAATCTCTTGTTAATTTCATTCACACGTGTCACATTTATTTTTATCATGGGCCAAGGTCTGGGCTGTTGTGGACTTTTGTGCTTTGACTATCATTGTGTTTTTGATTCGGTTTTGTTTCATATCAATGGGAAGTTTGTGTTATCCTGTGTTCTGTATGTACCTTTCTTTTCTGCTCACTGGTCTTTATGATCACTTAAAGTATGGATAATGGATAGTTTTTTAAAAATGCATTTATAATATAGTTTAATTTCAACGTCTTTCCTTCAATCAAGACAGTAGCAGGATTAAAATCTGCACAACTAGGTGAGTATTTTCATGAAATGTTCTTCTCTTTTCTGTAACACATCTACTGACTAGAGTGAAGAGAGAATTTTGACACCTCACCACAGTTTGGATCCTTTCCTGTGAAGAGGGGAAAGGCCAGAATATTGATTAATGGAAGCCATCACAGGAACAGGTCTACTACCTGTGGCTGATGTATTTGCCTTTTTATTGCCTCATTACCTCATTTGTCTTGGTGTGACACTCTGAAACCTCATAAAACCAATCAAGAGATACTCAACACATCCTACAGTTTGTGTTTCCTTATGTGTGATATCTTCACTTGTGTGCATTGATCTCCAGCTTATTTAGAGATGTGAAAATATTCACCCTCTATGCTAATTCCTTATTGAATGTTGAAAAAACATAATAATAAAATAAATAATCTTACAACTCACAACTCTACACGACAGTCATACACATGTAACTTTGTAGCGTTGGTAAGAAAATCATGTAATTGTTCATTAGCAATGGCAAATGAATGAACATATCAAGTTATTGTCAATGAAATTATTTTTTCACCCAAAGAAATGGATTTGGATCATTTACGGCGACATACCTGATGATCTCTTATTGCACACGGATGCCATGGAAGAAGACAAGGCAGGCCGGCCTGGACCTTGGCTTCAGAGTACACCATGATTTGGTCGCAAACCCCCTCTATCATACATTTTTTGTTATTCCCTATGTGAATAGGCAGGCTGATGCCAGCTCACAAGTTAACACTGAATACCCGTGTGGCTTACACTAAAATGGAAATTTCCAATGCAGCTGCTCTAGAGCCACACTAACATCAGCAAATATGGCCTTGCTACAGAAAGAAACACAGCCTTTTCATTCATATCAGATTCAAAGAGAGACACTTGCTGAATATGGAAAATCATATGCAATGCAAGTAAAATGATCAAATATGTGGATTAATGCGTGATTTAATAAATATAGCAAAGTTGTTGGGAAACATATAAAATGTATTAGAAATCAGCACACAGCATGTACTGTCATAGGTGTGACTGCTATAAACATGTAAAACACTCCAGCAATCATTGTCCGCTGCAGGAGTCCTGTTAGAATTCATTCCCAGCATGGACTCTGATCTCAAATGTCAAATCATATTCTTTGCTGTCTTCAGCAGTTTTGATTTAATATGCTACCTCCTCTCTTATTAGGGTCAAGTTCAAAGACAGTATAGCAACATGTATTTTGTGTGGCCTGCAAAACAAACAAATTGATTCTTTTCACATTCATTTATTTCTAGGCAGCGTACAGATTCAATTCTGGGAAGGCTTCCTAAATATGTCCCACTCCCCCCCCCTTTTTTTTTGTTTGTCTGTGTTTTTCTGTTTCCATTCCATGCTTTCAGTGGTCAATATCCTCCTTAAGACTCTGACTATTATGACTTTCATCTTTGCTGTTTCATTTACTGGAGTGTTTTCAGCTATTTACACATCACTGGCTTGTGTTTTTCCTTAAATGGATGAGACGCACTCTTGTTTTCCCTCTTTTGTCTGTGTGATAACACAAGAGGAAACTGGCTTTGAATACACTTCACTGTGTAGTTTTGGGCCATGCTTATCAGTGCCACCTGTTCTTGGAGTAGCCTCTTAATAAGGTGATCAAAGCCTGTGAAAAGGTGCTAAGTGGTCCGAAGCTGCACTGGCACGCTACTAGCCTTTGATCCAACCAAAACCCCTCTGCCTGAATCAATTTGGATATGGTTAGAAACCTGTTTTGGACTTCAGCACTTTACCTTTCAAATAACATTTTCAGTTATTGCATTCTGTTTGATGTGAGCGACGGGTTATGTTTGACAAAAGGCAGCCGTTATTTACCTACAGACACACATGGTTTCATGCATAAGATAGGTCACTACAATCATTGAACATGTATCTAGAGTACGTTCTTCACCAAAAATGAACCAAGAGCAGTGAGTCTGGGTATGAAAAATGAATAGATTGTATTCCAAAATTAAAATTGAAAGTGCTCAATTCACCCATTGCTTCCAGTAATACAAAAATGCAACCAGCACATTGAAGAAAAACAAAGCACTAGGATCCCAGTCCTCTTCCTGACTTTAACTTTTGCAAGGTAAAAACTGTCCTCCTCTGTGCACAGCTCATCATCACAAACTTTTAACCTACCACAAAATCTTATAGGATTCAATGGTCACAGTGTAGGCCTGAAATTGTTATAATGTGGCTCCGGGGTTCCTTAGACCTGGTCAACGAGAAACAAATCTGCCACGAAATAGGTTTGGGACCGCTGTCTGAGAGTAAACACAAAACTTCATGCTTTGTAGGATGCAGACACCGTGCATTGTCTTCTGTATGAACGTGCTAAATCTGGTCTAGTCAGCCTTGTGAGTGCCAGAGCACCTCTGTCTTGTATTAAACCAGAGACTGTTTATGAGAGGACCACGCAGACTTAGCTAAAACAGTCAGAGTCTTGTGTCACCAGATGTTTTATAGGGTCGGCGGCATGGCAGAGGCACATATTAAACACGGAGGCAGAGGGGTGCCGGCGCTGACTGGGCCAGCCGTCAGGTGCTCTGCGTTCCCCTTTATGACCCGGTCCACTAATGAAAGTAAGGTTCGGGGACCACTGTGGAACATCAGAGGCCACTCTACACTGCCAGACCCGCACCTCCATCTATACAGGAATGTCATAAAGCTTTAAGAGAGCCCTCCTTTTCATTATTGACTTCCGTCTCCGTTTCCACTTAGCTTGCCTGTCTACTGATTGATTGGTTTTCATTTCTTGTCATGTTCTTAGGTGGCTGTTAAGGTGTTTCCTCGGCTTCATTGGCTTGACACAGGATGGAAGCAATAAGTTATGATGTAGAAAATGAAGTGTGAGAAAGCCCAGTCACAGTTGTTTGATAAGAGAGGTGAGCTGCACAACTCTTAACAGAGCTTGGCATATGGTCGTGTTGAGAGGCAGCAGACACATGTGGAACAAATAAGGAGAGGTTTTCTGTAGACAGATGAGCTCTTGACACTGAAGAAATGTTCTTTGTTACAAATCATGGAATGAATCTTTACTCCCCACCATGATCATCAGAAATGCTCACTTTATCCACCATCTTTAGTGTCTCTTTACCCCAAACACACGCACACACACAGACACACACACTTGCCCCAACACTGTTCTGTGTAAGTGTGCTCAGGGGCAGTGGGTGTTGAGACCGAGGGAGGGGAAGAAGGGATTGGCTCGGCATTGCTAGGTCGGTCATGCGAGAGCAGCTGGAGTGCTTGTGGTCATTATCAGAGCAAGTCTCTCTATGTTGCTGCACCAATTAGTTTTGACCCAGAAGGAACATTCTGTAGAGCAGAGTCAAGCAACGTTTCATCTTTACCACATCCGGATGGACATAAACATATGTACTATCCATACATGACAACGAAACGTCACTCGATACAAAGAATATGTGCATACTGAATACGTATCACCATTTGTAGTGACATTGTGTTCCTTCTTACAGATCTTGCCCTGCGCATATACATCACACAAAATGCATCTTACCTAATCCCTATGCTATATAAATTTACCACTATAAATGTGATCTATTATAAGTATAATGTATAGTTTACTCAATACAATATTCTGCAGACTAAACCATAGCCCCCAAAAATGAAACAACAGGAAATTGGAAAACAATTCTCAAAAGCAGAGTAAACTTGAGTTATGAAACACTTCCCTTGATAGTAGAAGTTCATTGCATCACTTTTGGCCAATGAGGTCTGATCCTTTCCCCCAAATACAGACTCCAAATGCCAAATCAGCCAACGAGCACGCGTGTAGTGTAGTTTCATAGGTGGCATTGCTTATCAACACAGTAATTCTCATCCTTACTCCTGATATCTCTCATGGCTGCTAGTTTGGCCCAGGAAAACTCCTCTCTGATTTGTTAAGGTAATGATCTAATCTGTGGTCATTAGGGAGCTCAGCCTTTAGTGTTTAATGTGTGGCCAGGTGGTCTTGCTGCCAAGCTCCACATATTAAAGGTCCCAGGCTCGGCAGTAATGAGTAATGAGTTGCATTTAAAGATGCCTTACCTGAACCTGCTTCAATATGGCCTGGTTAAAAGGAACAACTTGTCTACTTTTCCATTTCCCAAGATGTGAAAAGAGACAGCTTCCATAAATGAAACATAAAAACCAGATACAACAATGTACGTGAAAAGTAAATAATAGATGGTTGGAAATCTTCCGTTCTTTAATTTCAAAAGGATATAAAATAACTATTTAAAAAAAACTCTTACTTTTACTATCACCCGAGTGTAATCTCATCAACTGTAACGGTACTCTTCGTTGAGTAGATTATTTTTTAAGTGGTTACTCTTTCCGACCCTGCCACTAGAGGAGAATAGTTGAATTTTGTCAGTGTCTGTGCCCTTTCAGGACATGGTTTGAACTCTACAGCGATTTCAGGCATGTACAGTTGAGAGCTGTCATGAAGCAATGTGATATGAATATTCAGATGACTGTTTTAATTGAAGAGAACAAGCGTTCACACATGGCAGTACTGGCAATGTTGTTGAGTGCCTGAGGCCTTCTCCCCGAGTGGCCGAGACCCATCTGATCACAGCTCAATGGAGCCCACGAGCCCACCAACACTACGGCAAAACCCTGGCTCCTTTCAATACCCCCAGGCTTCTCGCACGTTCACATTGCCCTGCACTCACGCACACACCTGCACAGCGGAGGGAGGGAGGGTGTCAGATGAATGAAATTTGTGTAAAGATCATTTAATACAACAAATATATTATACATGCACAACATCTATCTAGCTGCCTGTCTGGGTGAATGTACTACGCTCCATTCGATGTAACAATTTATTAATACGGTAATTAAAAGCGATTGTTATTCTATGAACACTGCTCAATGGATGTCTAGGCTAGCAATTTTCCAGACTTTAATCAATTCCTGTTCCTTTAATTAAAACTTCCGCTGTCACCTTATGGGGTACTTTAACTTGAAGGATTGGACTTTACTGAGAGACAATAGTTAGTCCTTTTTTTAACTAAATAAATGGAAAAAAACGGGTTTCATCCCTATTTGAATCTTCTGCAGTTGGAAGAATTGTATAAAAGTGCTATAACATGAAAACTGCGGATATACATTTTCGTTCAACCAAGAGGTGAGAGCCTATTGGATTGGGCACATCAAGAAAGGGCACAGGACAAAGTAAGTATTCTATCAATCAATAAATTTTTGAACCACTAATCCTAATTCTGTCAAGGACATTGTGATACCAGTCTGGACTCACAATATATTTAAGAAACCGGGTGGCCGTAATTCCATTTTTTTTTCCAATTCAGCTGAAAACATGGCAGAGCTGAGACTGATATAAAAAAAAGCTATGTAAATAAATAAAATGGTGTATTTAAAGGGATGTGGGGGGGTTGTTATAAGGAAAGAACCAAATGATACTTCTTTCTTCCGACCTCATCACCCCCACTCCTCCGTGGGTGCTCAGGCACCTCTTGTCCGCTACGAATCACCCCTCCTCAACTGCATTAATTGGCTGTCAAAATGTGCTGAATTAACAAATTAATGAGCTTGGAGTTGAATCTTAAATTTGGCAAAAGCGGGACTGTATCCATGTTGTGGCACAGGCTATAGCCGTGCTTCCCTTTTTTCGTGTGCGTAGGCCTGTTACAGATATGCATCCAGGACATTTGAGCGGATTGCATTTCATTAGTTTGATTTGAGCGGACAGCACTAAGCTGCTGAGGGCTCTGCACTGACAGCTAATTACAGGAATCAGCCCTGTCCACTGATAGAGAACAATGGCTTGGGATGAGCTTGCCTAGCCAGGAGGACTGGCCCCGCATACAACAACAGTGTTTGCCTAATAAAGTCTGCACAATGGAGAACCATTACTCATTTTAAAAAGCAATGGAAACATTAATTGACTGTTTACCTGCCTCATCACCTTCAACTTTGGACGTGAAGCGGAAAGAAAAAATATCTTTTAAGTCCACCTGATGTAGTAGCCTGCTTCCCATTACTCACAGCAGTTTACATTCTTTTAACCCACGCCTGCACACAGAATGGTTATAGTATCTGTCTGCTATGAGGCTGTCCATATTAAAATCATCTACTTTAAAATAAGCAGCTCGCTCATGTGGACGCTTTCCCCTGAAAAGAAAATTAAGTGGATTAGGGGAAACGTCAGTAAATTTAGCAGTGCATTATCCAAGCAACATTTGACAAATGACAGATCACAGTACAAGATTATTTGAGGTTTTGCATCCTTCTCTGTGTGTTTACATATATTTATGATGATGCACTAAATTTCTTTTTTAATAATGTAAAAAATAAGTGCTTTTGGAACAACATTTTGTTTCACAGAATTAATTTATTTCAAAGTATATACTTTTGTATATATTATATATTTCTCTGTTGTTCAGCCATCTTTGCAAGTGTTTATGTTGTTTAATTTTTAATCTCCAATTTTTCTTCCACTGTGTTTCCCAAGTTACTTTTATGAGGACACAAAAAAAAAAAGATTTTTGACAGGATTGGTTTTGCTCTTGTTTGTCGCCGTTGATTTGGCCAGTGGCTAGTGGCCAGGTGCGCTGACATTTTTAGGAACTATAGCACCATCTCAAAGCTTTTTGTGCCATTTCCAGGTCAGACCTTCAGGTCATTTTCTACGACTAGTTTTTACCAGTCATTTTTTTTCTACCCGGCTGATGGAAGATAATGACTTTGGCTGTGTCTTCATGTGGCTGTGTCATCTCAACTCAATGACAGGAAATGTGGTGGTCGGCGTATGCCGCCAGGAAACAGGCAGCGGCCCAATACGTGGTGCGGGGGTCAATGTGAGGTGGCCTCTGCACTGACTGGCAGGATAACATGGTTTGTTAGGGAGATTTGTCCCTGCATCAGATCTCCTGTCTGCCTGGCTGTGGCACTCGTGTCAATTTGCACCCATGCACATCCCTAGTCCGGCTGACAGGTGAGCAATAGAATGGCGCTCTCTACCCCCCTAATTGTACCCCGCAGTCTAGCTTCTATAGTATACGAATACGGTGTTAGCGCCCTGCCGACCCTACCGGCCAGGCCCAGAGCAGCCTCATCAGCATGGGAGTAATGCAAGGTGAGGGTATGTCGCTCTGTCAGCTGCTTGTCTCCATAGAGTGGAGAATGATGGGCAACAGAAGCAGATATGTTTTCCAAGCTTTCTGTCTGCACGTGATGGTATGTACAGCTAACATACATAATATACATGTAAACAGAAACACCCACGCATAACACATGCAAACAATAAATCAAACTGCATTTCCATGAACTCTACAGAGAGGTACATAGATATACATATGCATTTATGCCACGAAAGCTCTATTCTTAAGGGAATTGGATGCTCCGCTTCAGCATGCGTGTGTGTTGGTGTGGGGGTAATTGTCAAATTGTCCATCACTGAATTCCCCATAGAATTGTTTATGTAAATATGGTCCACACAATTTTTAAACTGTATGCATGATGAATGGACAAATAGAAATGCCACGGAATACTGGAAATGACAAAATGTGGCAAAACCCTAATTCAACAAACAATTCCCCAAACAAAATAGCTACAATGTCTGTATCACGATCGATGTTGATGAACTTGTGTGTGCATGTGTGTGCATGTGTGTGCAAGTGTGTGTGCAAGTGTGTGTGCAAGTGTGTGTGCAAGAGTGTGTGCAAGAGTGTGTGCAAGTGTATGTGCAAGTGTGTGTGCAAGTGTGTGTGCAAGTGTGTGTGCAAGTGTGTGTGCAAGTGTGTGTGTGCAAGTGTGTGTGTGCAAGTGTGTGTGTGTGCAAGTGTGTGTGTGCAAGTGTGTGTGTGCAAGTGTGTGTGTGCAAGTGTGTGTGTGCAAGTGTGTGTGTGCAAGTGTGTGTGTGCAAGTGTGTGTGTGCAAGTGTGTGTGTGCAAGTGTGTGTGTGCAAGTGTGTGTGTGCAAGTGTGTGTGTGCAAGTGTGTGTGTGCAAGTGTGTGTGTGCAAGTGTGTGTTTGCAAGTGTGTGTGCAAGTGTGTGTGCGTGGGCATGTGTGTGTTTGTGGAGGGGGGGATTGAGGTGTGCCATTTCCTGGCTCATGGAGGCCTTGGTGCCAGATGCATGGGGCTGGTGCCGCTTCCTGCGGGCAGATGCCTGCAGTGTTGCCTCCATGATCCCAGCTCTGTTCCTGTACCAGCCCCTCAGTCTGCTTCATGCCTCTGGGGGGTATGGTGTCATGGGCAGAAGGATGAATAAAGGGAGGGGGTATCCAATAATATACTACTCATGAACACAGACCTATCCGATGTCTCATACACATAGCACATAGAATTACACGATCGAAAATTGTAATTATACACATTAATATAAACACATCTGAGGCTGTATTTTTTTTATATATACTCACAGTTTTCAGTCCAGGCTGTCAAGAATAGTTCATCCTTCACATGTATATTAGAATATTAAGGAGGATTAAGGAGATACAGTTAGGATCACCAAAAGAGAAGTAAAGTTGGCCATTTCGTTCTTAACATCAGCTCTTTCTCAATCCAGGCCTAACAGCTGCCATTCAACGTTCTCACTCGCACACATCTACCCTACCTGCCTATTTTCTAGCACCAGACTGGCACCCAGAGATCACTATGAGTACTGCACAAGAGCAGAGGCAAACTGGCAACCATATATCTACCAGTGCAGTCGTCTCATAGAGACAGACTAATTAACTACAGCAGAGCACATTCAGACTTCTTTGGAGAAGGAGAGTGTATCTTTTCCTCAAGTTGCACTTTACAAAACCTGGTGATAATTAGAGCTGTCTTCACTTCACATTAACCAAGTAGCAACCAATTACTGTTGAAATGAAGAGTTGGTGTCCACCTCAATTCTGTGTAAATTGAGGAGAATCTTTATTTATTTTATTTATTTTTTCTGGTTGCTTATTTTTCACTTCCAAATACAATGGGGGCCCAGTGGAAAGCATTGTTAACACTTCACAGTTCTGAAAATCAAGGGTTAAATCCCGGGTGGGTTCCAACCTTTTCTCTCCCTGTGCCAGCGTGGGTTTTCCATTGGTACTCTGGTTCCTTCCCATTATCCCAACAAAATGCATGGTAGACTGGTTGAACACTAAAAAATTGTAAAATAAATAAAAATAGAGGAAAATAAATAAAAACACCTGCTGCCACTACAAATAAACAAGGTACAATATTCAAATGATCATCTGTTAATTGAACCATTTTGTCCAGATATCAAACTTCATATTCTCTTTGATTAGTTTTTTAAAAATTAAATTAAAAAAACAAACAGTTGCTGAGTAATAAGAAATGAACAATTAAAATGAATTCCTTTATGTTAAGTGGTTACATGGTAAAATATTTGTCAGCAATGGGGCAGTTTGCTGAGGACTGTGGCGGCTGTCTGAACGCGTTTGCCCATGTGAGTTGAGATGCTCGTGATGAAGTGATTTCCAATAGGTCTTCACCTCCTCTGCTGTTGTTGGCCTGCGGCTCCTTCCGCTTTCTCCTTCTCGGAGTTCAATCAATTGACTAATGCTGCTGACCAGCTCCCACAGCACACTGCCAAGGGAGAGATGTTATTGGATTCGTGTGTATGTGTTAAAGTCCATAGATTATCTCCAATGGGGAAATCTCAACCATTAGACAGGAAAATATACAATGAATTTCAATTTTTATATCATCATATTATTCATTTACGACAAGAATAAAAACATTCACACCTATGGGAAATTATTTAAGTCTCACCAATTAACTTATCATTTGCATTTAGCTAGTATATGCAAGTGGAAATACTGCATAAACACAAAACCAATATGAAAACCCTTCTCATGAAGAGCTGAATAGGATTTGACTGGAAAGCCAAAGTGTGATTTCTCAGAGTTTTAGAGGAACTTTTTCTTTCTGACAAATATGCTATAATAAGTCACCTACACAGGACCCTGCAGAGACAATTACCCACCTGAAGGACGCTCTTGGTTTGAATATTTTTAGCAAATTTACAATGAGTGGGATTTGGCTGCTTTAGACAAGGACTGCATCTTTATTATTCAGTGTTGAATTGCACACTAAGGCTGTGTATCATTCAACAATTCAACTATGTCAAGGAGGTTGTGTGTGAGCGAGCGCATATGCGTGGGTGCGTGTGTATGTCAGTATCTTAAACCTCCCCTTTTGACAGTGCTCACAGTTGAACTTGGTCTCGCTCTCATTGATGTTTTCAAATGTGCACTCTCTGAGTGTTCTTGAAAAGAATATCCCTGTTTTCTTTTTGTGAAGGAGATTTGGAGATTTTTTTCTTTTTATTTATTTCTTTTTATTGTTTCTCTGCTGTCAGGTCCATTAGTGAGTTAGGGAAGCTGTTGATAGCAGGTGCGTGAAAGCAAATCCCGTCTTTGGAGAGCACAAGGTGCCTGCTGTCATGGCCACTAGTACAGGTGGGTGTTAATGTGTAGTCTCTACCCACGGGAGCCCATCAGATGGTGTTTGATACTGAAGATTACATATCTTAATCAGGTAGTCAGACTGCGGGCTTTGGATTCACCATACACATGCATTCACACACTTATTTTTGCCCGGTTACCTGGGCATCCACACTTGGGAAAATTATGAACGCATGATGAACAGGTGAAGTTTTGCAGGCCCATACATGCCATGAGCTCCCTACCTGACACTATTGTCAGGTCATAGGGGACTGTCATTGTAAGAAAAAAAAGTTTGTACAACAAAATGAAGCTCTTTGCACCAATGTCAAAACAAAGGTGTCACACCCTCTGGAGTCCATGTGTTTACTTTACTATATTTATTTTAAAAATAAATAAATAAGTTGTTAATATTTACTTAAAGAAGTATAAATAAACTCTTACCCCAGAGACCTTCCCTTCTAGGTTTACATCTTTTGCAATCAGACTTATAATTATAAGCATTACCACCTAACACGTTAAAATTTAACTATGAACATTTGTCTCCCTAAATGTCTTAAGAACACACCCAATAGGTGTGTATGTCCTCTACTGTCTAACTCCAACCTAGAGGCAACATTAAGTCCGCTAATAATTATTTAAGTTGCTGACAAAAGTTGAAGTCGGGCTACAGGAATCAAGTGGACAAATGCAATACTCTGGGCAGTAGTCTAATGGTGCCAATTGTCCTTAATTGAATGATTAACTTGAAATTGAATGCAGATGGCAACAGAAATGACAATATGTGTATCAGTTTGATAGCAATGAGTGTCAGATCCAAGTGTTTGCAATTTTATTTTGAATTTTTTTAAAGATTTGATCGCGTGTCATTACAGTTGTCAACGTTGAAGGTGAATGGTACTTAATCTCATCATTATCAAGTTTCAGTTTATTGTCTAAACTCAAGAATTGCCTTGCTTGTCATTTTGTTGAAGGCTTTCTTTCACGTTCACGTTTCATTTTTTAAAACTTCCTTTATCTTTGTTCCTACCATCTTCCTAGATGTAGGAAGTGTGAACATTTTATGTATGTGGAGGTCAGTACGACTGGCAGAAAAGACCATTTTCTTCTGGTCTTAATTGAAACATACTGTCAGAGTGACAAAAACATTTGCATACCTTGTGTTTTTCAGTATGCGCCTTAGTCGGATGTTCTACACTCTGTTAATAAGCTCCACAGCTCTCAAGCGAAACATTCACACACATATACACAAACCCTCAAAAATAACTGCATAATGAGCTGTTAAGATTTCTTGTCCGTCCAGACTATGACAGAAAAAAAATATAAAAGAGCCAAATGAAGGGAATGTATATGCAAGCATTGGCCTGATATATTAACTTTTGAAAACTATCTTTCAACATATAGTAGTCTCCAGCCTATATTGTCACAACAGTTCAGGGCTGTACCAGACCAATTTGCTACTATGGGCAACATAAATTGACACTGCAATAATCTAATTAACAATTGGATATCAGTTTGTGTTTCTCTTGAGACCTTGTAGCTATTGACATTTTGTTTTTAAAATCTAGGTTGTCCACAAGTGAGAGAAACAGTAGAGTTTTTATCAAGAAAGTGACGTGGAGGCTGAGAATGTCAGTAAATGTCAACCTAAATATCCATCATTCATTTTGTCGCTTCTGACCAGTGGTTAGTGAGTCGCCCTCACAGCTCTGGGGTCCTGGGTTCAAATCCACCTGTGTGGAGTTTGCATGTTCTCCTTGGGCCTGCGTGGCTTTTCTCCAGGTACTCCGGTTTCCTCCCACATTCCAAAAACATCCATGGTAGACTAATTGGACCTTCCGTCTCCTTGTGCCCAGCGATTGGCTGGCCACCAATTCAGGGTGTCTCTGGCCTGGAGACAGATGGGATTGGCTCCAGGACCCTGTGACCCTAATGAGGATAAAGCGGCTCAGAAAATGAGCTAAGAGATGAGATGGCTGTGGGGAAAAGGCTTATGGCTGACCTCTGGTGGTATTATTGAGAACTGTACCTTGTGATTGAAAAAGAAATTGTATATGATTTTTAACTGCAAATATTAATTGGTGGCCATCCACCAAACTGACCAAGGAAAACTGACAGTGCTGTATAACTGAATGTTATCCTCAGTATGGAGAACATTTGAATTGTTATCGTGTGAGATGAGATACAAGCATTTCCTAATTCAATCAACGTCAGGCCCAGTCGAGTGACTTTTGATGAAAGCCCAACTTGTTAAATGATGTTGTTGTCAGGGATTAGTCTGCTGTCTGATAGCACGTACTTCAGTGCAGACAAATCTCAAGAGCGCACCTCTAAATCCCTCCAACGATACCACCAAAATGACAACCTGCACAAATATTCAACTCTTGAGAGGCCTATTGCAAGAGCATTTTTTTCTCTGACATTATTTTACTTTCTTAAACCTCTTTCTCTCCCTCTCTCTGTGTCTCCTGATGTTCTACCCATCCCATCTTGATCTTGTCTCCTCAGAAGCCATGGCAGCCGGATCATCTCTGTCTCTTAGTGTCAATTAAAAGTGAAATATCTGCATTTGTCAACATATCATTTGTGCGTGTGTGGTTGTGGGGGTATCTGTGATGCACTGCTGATTTGTCGGCCAATCCCTGACACAGGGGAGTGAGTGCTTAGGCAGCCGTCTACCTCATTAGACCCGGATCTGGCACTATGATGGCTGACGCCACTGGGAGATTTTGCTCCTCCCTGACATGATACAAACTCGTGTACAGGCCTCATCTGTCAGTCCTCTCACTTGCCAGCCAGCCAGCCATCCAGTCAGGGGGAACGAGAGGTACATGGTTGGAGGAGGAGGTACAAGAAGGTCATTGGGGTGCTCTCAAAGCATGGAAGGTTGAGAATATAATTACGTTTAGTTCAACACACTGCCACTACATTTCACTGCATTTGATGGTGGGCAATTTTTTGTGATGACAGTTGAGCATACGATATGCCGCTTGCTTTCTGACACATGGTCACGAAATGGCAGTGGTTATTAGCACATGTGACTACACAGAAAGAAATAAGCCTGTTTTAATACAGTAAAGTTTGCTAAATTTGTTTGGTGTTCTAAAATTTACTATCACCATAAAATGGAAAAAAAAACAATTCTCCCCTTATCTCCCTTTTATTCAGGAGAGAATATTCCTACTGTTTCTCCTACTTCACACACACAATATTATGTGAATCACTATTTATTCATTTATCAATTTTTCAAAACTGTATTATAAAAATACATTTCATCTTGTTCACAAGGGGCAACAATTCCAAATATACATATGACATGTGTAACTATCTATTTTTGACCATTTCTGACAGCCCGTAATGACATTTTCTGAATTCTAAAAGCTTTCTTACCCAGTACACACTTTCACTTTTTGAAATGTTTAATCTGAAGGAAAGCAGAACTAGAAACAGATTAGTTTTCCCATCTACTTAATGTGAATCTGAAACTACAATTTGCAGTACAAATTTACAAGTCATACAAAATGAAATCATAATACTTTGGATTACCACTTCCAATTTTAACCTGTAATTTGGTGCAACAGTGACAAGACAACTCCAGTGGGACATCACTACCGTATTGTGCACATAAAACACAATTAGATTTTCTTGTATTGCCTAGAACAGTGTTTGACTGTTTGAAAACAATAACATTTAAAAATGCTATGTCTATAGGTTGAGTCTGTTGTACTTTGTTGAGTTGTAGAGGAATAAATACCCCTAACCCACCCCCAAAAAAGTCCTTATCACAGGAAGTTCCAAAACATCAAGGCACAACTTGCATCTCATCATAAACAAGAGATGTGCAGTCCTTTAGACATTTCACAAGGGCAATAAGCTGTATGAATACCTTCAAAGAGATACCTTCACAAAATCAATAGGAGTAAACATCAAATATAGGAAAAGCACCAGTATAATGGATCATTGCATAATGGGCAAAGGGATAGGTAAAGAAAGACAGAGTACCCAACACATACTGTCTGCACAATGATTGTTAAAAACATACTTTTGAATGCATATCTTTCGTATTCAATTGCACAAAGAAAAGTTTATGAAAATACTGTAAGTTGATCTTTCTAAACACAACTCTTTAGCCCATGAAGTTGTTCCCCTAAAAACCAAACTAATCTTTGTGCATTTAAAATTCTCCTTCATAAATTTCAAAAACTTCATTTTAATGACACATTAGAAAATAAAAATTAACAAATTCTGTTCTCAGGATCAGTTTGGAGGTTTAAATAAAGTACAGGTAAAACAATTTAGACAATATGTAAATTGTCTGTCATTTGGAGCAGTAGTTTGAAGAAAAACACCCTTTTTGTTGGATGGGGCCTTTTTTAACATGTAAATAAAAATGAATGGAAGGGAAACCTGCAATCTGCATCTGTATAAAAAATGTTATCAATGAGTATAATGGAAAACAAATAATGCCAGTTTGGCTGTGATGACCGCTAAAACTACTACAAATCCTTGCTCATTGTTGACAGAAATACAAAAATGTTATGTTAGTAAACACAAACCAACAGTCCAGTGTACCTTACGTTGTAATTTAAACAAATGCTCTGTTTAGACCTAGCATAGTAATTATGCGTCCTGAGTGATCCGATCTCAAATGAAATTTTCATATCAACTTGTGAATGGCTAAAAAAAAAATATGACATTGTTTCTTTGTAATGTCACAAACTAATGGTACTAATTTAAAACACAATCATTTCATAATGCATTTGTCATAGTGCATATATACAGAGTACTTCATATGTGCCTCATAGAAGCAATAATGTGTCCATTCAGTGCTTAGAGAAGAAATAAAAGGATCCATTGTTGGTTTAATACCAAAAATACATAATAGTGATTACTGTGAAGCAACAAAATGATTTTAAAGGTGCTTGAGATAAATCATCAAAGTTACCATTTAATACTTTGTGGTTAAATCTAACACAAAAATGCTGTCAGAAAAAAAGACAAAGTATTATAGAACTTGTATGATTTGCAAATAATCACAGTACAGTGTTTTGGCCCTAGATGGAAAAAATTATAGAACTTGTGAATGCTAACATAGTATATGCAATATATATATTTTTTTTTTATTCTAAAAACATTGTAACATCAGCATTTCCAACATTGTTTAATAAATAAAGATAGTTCTGTTCACTTGTGATCGGATTGGTCAGGACACATTTTTTTTCAACCAAATGTAAACATACAGTGATACTTGGAAGCAATTCATTCTCTCCGGCAACAGGACAGTGTTCCAAATTTCAGTCCAATTCTTTCAAACACTGAGATTGTCTTTGCGACTTTTTCCCATCTTACCAAATGAATCTTTGTCACTTCTTCTCGTCTGACCTATTTGAGTTTATTCAGCTCTGAAGCTTCAAACGTCAGTAGTTTTCCCAAAGTGGAGCATTGTTCATTTAAAGATTCATTTCTCTCTCCACCATATTGGGGCTTGGGGTCAAGTGGGGCACAGCCCTATACTTGGTTTTGCTCTTAACTTTTTTTCCAGACACCTTCTAAGGTGAAGCTGCAAGTCTCAGATTAACCTCTCCTCAGGGGGCACTTTGAGTACACTTCCCATTTCCATCCTGGCTCCAGCCACCTCCTGTGAGCTAGGACTGTAGGTGCCCTCTGATTGACGCTTCTTACGGGCCGTCATGATGAGGAAAAAGATAACTAGGATACCTATCAATACACATAATGTAATGAGGGGGATGGTCACCACCAGCCAAGGAACCCGCTCCTTTTGCTCCTTTTTCTGCAAGGGAATGTGAGAACAACTATTATTTCAAAACAAATAAATTTGAGAGGAACACATTAACATCATGTCAGTTTTTTTTTATCACATTAAGCTGTATTGTGATGCTCACCAATCACTTATATATAGCAATTATTTTGAATACATAGATACATACTATGTCAAGAGGAAAGTTTTCTATGTTTTTTTCAAATTAAGGAGATGGTGTAAAAGATTTTAGTATCACTTACATTGGTCTCACATAGTGTGCCACTATAGCCTGGAACACATACACACTGAAAGTGGTTGAGTCTGTCTAGACAGGTGGCCCCATTAAGACAAGGGCTAGAATCACATTCGTCTATTTCGGTCTCACACCTGAAAGACATCAGCAGGGCTTTAATAGAACACCAAGTGACACACACCTTCACCAACAGCGCTCATAAGCCAACACTTTCCTCTCCTGAGATAAAGCAAAAGCCTTTCTCAACAGAATGTTTGGAGAGGTGAGGTTTAGTAGTCAACTTAGATTTGGAAATAGTCAAGAATTTGATCTTTTAATGAAGTCGGAATTGAAACTATTAGAAGAAAGGCAAAATGCTACTAGAATCCCCATTTACTGTAGATATTTTTAAGGTGGTGTGATAGAAACTCACCTGCCACCGGTATATCCTGGCTTGCAGGTGCAATTCCCACCAGTTTCGCCTCCAATGCAAACTCCTCCATTAAGGCACTCTGTTCTGGTGTCACATGCCACAGGGGGGAATCGCCGCCTATTAGGAACAGAAATCAAATGCAAATGCAGTACATTCAAGGTTAGTGAAACTTTATCCCTGGAATGGAATTCAATATCCATAATTCTTTTCTGCAAAAAATATTTTACAGTAGTCAATGTCAAAAATAAAAAGTGAACATCTTACTGGCAGCGTTTTCCCACGTATCCAGGAAGACATATGCAGGTACGAGTTGTCTCTGTTTCCACACAGATTCCTTCATTCAAGCAGCCAAATTCCAAACAGTTGTCCACTTCTTCCTGACAGTTCCTTCCTATATATCCTGCCTCACAGTCACAATGGTAGTCTGCCAGAAGGTCTGTACATGTCCCATAGATACACGGTCCAGAAGAGCACTCATTTATCTGAGCCTCACATAGTTCTCCTTCCCATCCTGGGTTGCAGCTGCAGTTAAACTCATTAAAATGGTCCTGGCACACACCTCCGTTGGTACATGGCTGAGAGTCACAAACTGGAGCACCCTGGCAACCCAACTGTGGCTCATCCCCACTCAGTCTGGAGAAATAACTTGTCTGAGGAGCATCTGGCACACTGAAAATAGGTAGGTAGGTTCCACCGATTCGCACTTCCCCCAAACATCCAGCGAATTTCTCCGCTAACCAAATATTGGAATCATTAAGGAAGTTAAGGTTACCACCCACTCCAAGGCTAGAACCCGCTGTCTGACCATCTACAATGAGACGCCATCGGGACTCTGACTGCGCAGGGTCGATCATTGTCAAATAGATGCGATGCCACGCGCCGTCTGCGATGATCTTGTCGCTGGTAAAGGCTAGCAGTTCCGCACTTGTTCCGGTGTCCATTTTGACCAGAAGTGTGGAGTTCAGGAGGCCCAAACAGAATATCTCAGGTCGATTTTCGGCCCTCAACAAAATACCATTTTCCTCCCGAGTTCTAATGTCTATTGTAATGTTTGTTACTGGACTCAAAAGGGAGCTGTTGGCAAAATACTCTAGAGCATTGTCCTGAAACATGGCTTCAGTCAAACCTGTGAGAAATAAAGATATAGAGCTTTAGATGCCTGGAAATAAATGCATTTTTCTATGTGAGAAAATGTCATATTCCTCTTCTGCATATAATTGGTAAAGAGAGGGTTACTCACACTCATAACCATCCCAAAGGTCGACACATTTTCCTCCTTCGAAGCAAGGGTTTTCGACACACCACATACGTTTCTCACACAGTCGACCAGAGAAATTAATCGAGCAGTCGCACATGAAATCATTCCAGGTGATTTGACACTTGCCACCATTGGCACAAGGCTCATTCTGTGTACAGACAAACACAAGTGTGTGGATTAGACTCTCACTTGTAAAATCTCTAACCCAAGATGACTGTTGAGGTTCAGAAAAAGCTGCAGAGAAGATTAGGAGTCAACAAACAGGTCAATGCCAGTTAGGTTGAAGACCAACCGTTGGCATGCACGAAAACATTGTGGTGTAAATACAAATGCAACCCTACCTTGCATGTATTGTCACTTTGACATCCTGGGAGAATGTTCTTCTCTGCAGTCGCCGGGTAAATGTCCACATCTTCTTTGTAGTTCACAAAAGACAAATGCTTGTCATCCAGTCGGATGTCTTGTAGACAGCCCTTGAATTTCCCTCCCCAGTCATTTTCATTCTCACTTTCAGGGAGTCCTCCAACATACACAACATCTCCCGCCTCTATGCTTACATTCCCCAGGGCCCGATAGTTCCCCGCTATGGGGAAGAATACATGGCCGTATCTTACTTTGAGGGTCACTAAATTACTTTTACCATCTGATACAAACTTAGCCTCTGACAATAATGTTGTGTGGGGGCTGTAGACGGCGACAGAGGCTTCTTTCAGGTAGACTGTCAAGTAGGACTTTTCCTCTCGGCGAAACTGCAGAAGAAGACCACTTTTTTTAAGAGACCGCATTATGAAGGAGAGGGTGAAATTTTCTCCGTGGGTTTCTGTGATGTCAAAGGCAGCATAGCTTGTGGTGTTTTCATGACCAAAGGTCCAGGATGGGTATTCTGCAAAGACAATGAAGGACACATGCATACATTGTCTGATTGACTTGAATTCCTTCTAGATCTGGTGTTTCAATTCTATTCTTATAAATCTTACCTCTGTCACATCTTTCTCCAAAGTACGGTCGGTGGCATTGGCATTTGGCCACAACCCACATGTCTACACAAAAGCCAAATTGTTTACAAGGGTCGTCATGGCACAAATCCTCTTTGAGACATCCCAATTCCAAGCCTGTGTTCTCCTCTCTCAGAAGATCCTGAGGTAGTAGCAGTTTATGGTCAACTCTGAGGTCTTCCATGCAGCCAATGTAATTCTTCCCACTTAACGTCAATGTCAAATATTCCTTTGGAACTCCTCCCACGTACAGCTGCTGAAAGGAATTTGACCGGAAGAATATCAGATGGTTGTACACTTCATTTTTCACTCGACATCCTCCCTTACAGCCAGGTCCCTCAATAACCATGATCAGTCTTTCATCCATCGTCACAGTAACTCGGTACCATTCTCCGTCGTTGACCTGACCTGGATAGGTGACCTCAATCAATCTCCCGGATTTTAACTTTGCCTGGAGAGACCCTCCCACCAATTCCAGAGAGATAAAGTTTTCCAAGGTACCACGATGGTACAGCAACATGTCAGGCAAAGTGCTCCTGAATCTTAGCTGCATATGGAGTCCAAAGTTGTACTCATCAGTGCCTTGCCTTGCTCTGTTTTTAGAAATGGGCAACTGCATGTGGACATAACCCTCTGAGTTGAAGGAAAAAGTGGTCGAGGTGTTACAAAGTTCTCCCGTCCAGCCTGATCCACATTGACACGTGTAGCTGTGCTCGTCATACGCAGTCAGTAGAGGAATGCAGATGCCATCATGTTGACATTGGTGCTGCTGGCAGCCAATCAGGAGAACATCACAGTTGCGCCCACCCAGTGGCTCACTACCCAGTTCTGGTGCAGGACAGTGACATATATAAGAGTTGGCAGAATCGACACATGTGGCACCATTTTGGCAGGGATCACTATCGCACTCATTTATGTCCACTTCACAATGCACACCTGGAAAGAAACCATAATTTCATCAGCATTCATCATAAAGCACTGATCTGGCATCAGATTCTCTTATAATCCTCACATTGGACACTATAATACACATCCAATGTTGCATTACATTTTCACCATGATCTTGCCTTAATTATAGTGGAGTCAAACCGCTGTTTCTATTTATATTATTAATTTTCATAATATAATATTTGAATTTATTTCTCAATCCATCCACCCATTTTCCGCTTATCTGAGGTCAGGTCACGGACGCTGCAGCTTAAGCAGGGAAGCCATCCCTATCATTTATATATATATACATATAAAATATGTAATATATTCATTAGTACTTCGTTTTCACAAAGGTCACAAGGTGCTGGTGCCAAACCAGCCAATTACAGGGGACAAGGTGAGAAACAACCGTGCACGCACACACACTCATACCTATGGGCAGCTTTGAGTGGTTAATCAGCCTAACACGGATGTTTTTGGCGTGTGGGAGGACACCGGAGTAGGCGAAGAAAATCCCAGCAGGCACTTGGAGAACATGAAAACTCGACAAAGGAAGGTGGCAACCCACTATGGTTTTATTTTTTGATCACAGCACTGTGAATCAAAGGTGCTAACCACTCCTCCACTGGTTTTGGGAGTTACATTTTTCGAAATTGTATATAAGCATGAGCACGTTCATAATCAAACTTTTTCCCGTGTATTGGAAATGAACCCTGACTGATGAACCCTTCATAATTAGAGCCGGAAACAAGCTTTCCTGCATGCAGCCTTCCAAACAAATTTGATTAACGCAGTGTAATTGTTCATTTTCACATGAAGAAGCTTGGAAAGGAAAAAATAATCAGATAGGTCCAATGTAGAATATTGCTCAACCCATGAATTAGAAGGAAGGCCAATGATTTTGTTGGAAATAAAATTTGCAACACTTTCAACTCTACTAACAAGATAAATTAATGTTTTTCTCAAAATCCACTTAAAGCTATTCTAACTGTCGAATACCCTAAGGTTATGTCTTCTAATACAAGCACAGGTGATTCTTGCTATATTTCATGTGTTAAAAGCACTGTACCATGCTGTACCTGTCAGCCGCCATTGCCCGGAGCAGTAATACAGCAGTAGGAGCAGCAGTAACCTCCTTCCTCTCATGTTCCAACGAGTTAACAGGCAATACAATCTCTCTGACACAAGTGGCACAACTGTGTCTTCTCTTTCTTGTTACTCCTTAAACTTAAAAAAAAAATCACAAGTGTGTCTATTCCTTCACTATGGTCCATGCAGAGACCGGAGTGATTATCAGGCAGTCCTTCCCACCTTTTCTGTCTTCCCCTCCTCCATCCCTCTATCCCTAACCTCCCTCCCTCCCTCACTCACTCACACCCTGTGCTCCTAACTGGCTACAGCCCATCCTGAGCAGAGTAATAAGCCTCCAGCTGGCTTCTGTCAGTATTTGACAACAGGAATGCATTCCTGATCCCTGCACTGGCCTGTGGGTGCAATATACTAGTGGCAGGTGTTTCTGAAGTCGACCTGCAGGAGGCACTAAAGCCCAATGGCTTCATGTAACCATTCATTTGAGGCCCTCTCTAATTCAACAAACATCATTGATTGTACAGTGCTGCAATTAAAAACATGTCTTCTGGAAAAGAACACCCCCTCCAATATCTCATATTATTTAGTATTGATTATGGGCTTTTTTGAGGTATGGATTTGAAGATTTGGAACTCCTTTTTCTTTTACAGGTAAGCAAAAGTGTGGCTTTATCATTGCAAGAACAAAGGTGAACTTTACACTATACTTCATCTTGGCTCATTCATAATTGTAATCAATTTGAATTCCTTTCGGACGGAGCGTAAAATGAAACATTATATTGCTATTATGCATTGATGAACAGAGATATTGAATGTGTTGGTTATTGGAGACAAAATTATAAAGCACAGCTTATTTGGCATGGATGGATGGGTTGGAAGTATACCTCCTGCACATGCACCTCTTGCACTTGGGGGGGTCAACCAAACACACACGCATATGGAATGCAATAGGATTAAGTATAGTTCGATATGGAGTTTCCTATTAAATTTTATTAAAACTGAATGAATGAGCAATGTAGAGTTTTAAGGGTGTTATGTTGAAAAGAAAAGTTATATATATATAAACATTAGTATAAAGGCCAGATTTTATTTGCACATACACGGTGTTACCCTTTTGTTTTTCGTCAGATTTGAAATAGGCTTTTAAGCAGCTTTATCATAATCTCTTCTCCCTTCCAACAATTTGTAGACTTCGTTTAATACCCAAGATGAACATATGGGACCTTTTATTGGCTTTGTTCTTTTCTGCTACCCTTCTGTAAACCATATGTATCCCCTTCTGTTTGTTGTGGCCCATGTGTCCTGCTGAGGAGTAAGATTCTTATTTACATAGCACACTTGCTGTTGTCAAATTTTCTTCTTATGCTGTCGAATTATGAGCTTGGTGTGAAAATTTGACATTTCAATTTTGGTCCACGGAATCAAAGTTATTTTTTGGACACCCTCTGCCATATTTTTTAGATCTGGTACTCTATCACACACTGTGTAAAGTGTTTTTATATTTTATGTAGAGACCAATATTTGGTCAACACATTGCGGTGCAGGCAATGTACCGTTTGATGTAGACTGTGGGTGTGGGTTTAGGTAGTGGGTCAGTGGGGGTGGTCCTACCTGTGAAGCCATCCGCACACAAACATTGATACGAGTTGATTGAATCCTGGCAGCTTCCTCCATATTGGCACGGAGCAGACACACACTCATCCACATCGAGAGAGCAATTTTCTCCTGTAACAGCAACATTTGTGTCAATTTACTGATTAGTCAATGTTTTAAAAATAATAATAAATGGTTACCTGTGAATCCAGGTTGACAATGACAGATGAATCCAGCTGCTTCCTCGTAGGAAAAATTTGCTGTACTGAGTTCAGGGAGAACTCCATAGTTCTCAATATCTGAGCGCTGGAAACATTCACCGCCATTTTCACATGGGTATTGCTCACACTCGTCTTCATCCACTTGACAATTCTCGCCGTTGTAACCTAAAACCCAAAGCATTGTAACCTAAACTCTAGCCATGTAGCACCATTACAGAACATAATTCTTGCATATTATTTGAGTGTTATTGGGCAAATAGGATACAATTTTTCATTATGTTACTGTTTTTCAAGCTTCTGGTCTTGGATATTCCAAATTAAAGTTTCCATAGTTAGACCAAGCAGATCAAAACTTAAGCTATTTAATTTTAATTGCCTGTTTTCATAATTTTAACTAGCAAAAGAAGTGCTCTGTTATGATTTCCACACAATTACAGAGCCCGGCTATTATGACCTCATCTGAACCAAAAGTATAATTCTATTGTTGATTTTGATTTGGCCGTGGGAAATAGTAAATAGTCTGCAGAGGAATTAAGCCACATTAGCCAAGATCCTTTAATTCGCATGCCATATTGCACCTTATTAGAACAGATTGATGGTGACTTCTATAGTCCCAACCTAATATGTCATTAAAAATTAGAGATCTGCTATTTGTTTTATTTAAATTCAGTTATCTTTTGTGCCGCTCATCCTCATGATGGCCATGGGGGTGCTAGAGCCTATCCCAGGTAACTATGAGTAGTAAGTAGGATACACCCTGAATGATTGCCAGCCAATAACCAGGCAGAATAAGACAAACAATAATTCAAGCAAAACCACAGGAGCACAGGATTGTATCCTCGATCTCAGAACATACTAACGCAAACGACTTAACTACCATAACATGTTTTATTAACATGATCTAAGTAAATACCAGGGAAAGTTGTTTACCTGTCCAACAAAGGCATTTGTACTGGTTGATCCCTTCCAAGCAAGTGCCTCCATGTTGACATGGACCTGAATCACATTCTGGAATATCCTTCTCACAGTTGTCACCTTCAAATCCTGTCCCCTCACAGTCACACATATATCTAAGGAAAGACAGAGCCATGTGTTGATATTGTAGGTGGGATCTGGTACAACTCATACACTTTATACGTATGATGTTATGTACTCACACCGTTTAAATATTTCATTTGTGTTTGGTTGCAGTAGATAAAAACATAGTATGATATTGCATACATAGGAAAGGGGAAAGAAAAGTGTTTTAAATTCATTGATTAGTGTGGCCTCACTTGCACTTTGAATGACCCTCATCTTTCTCAGTCACCCATAGATCTCTGTTAGCTATTTCCAGCACCGCTTTTCATCCAATGACTCATTAAAATGGCGGGGAGAAAGTGGGTTAATTCTTATCCCTAATGAACTGTAGACAGTAGCCCGTGCAGAACCACAATGATATTTGAATGGCATGAAATGGGGAGCATGTGTCAAAATTTGAGCAACATGTAAAGGAGATTGCGCATTAAGATTGGCCATTGACTTGGTGAAGATAAAAATATATAGTTTGTTTTTCTAAGGTGTAAAACCCAGATGTCTATTTTATAGAAACACTCCGTAAAAAAGTTTAAAACCATCTGCCTGCCAAATGGAAGATTAACATAAGAAAATGGAAGCCTACCTGTTGACCCCATCAATGCAACGGCCATCATTTAGACATGGCATGCTGGCACATTCATCAATGTTGACCTCACAGTCTTCACCCCGGAAGCCATCCATACACTCACATGTGTACATGGCAACATAGTCTCTGCAGGTACCACCATTCTGGCAGGGTTGTACTTCGCACTCATCAATCTCTACTTCACAGTTAATCCCTACAGGGGTGACAGTAGGCCAAGATTTGAAATTGGTACACAGACATTAAATACAAACAAAACAGGAGCGGTTGAGATTGATACAACCACCTCAAGTGTGTTTACACAAAATAATTGCAGCAAAAAATTACATTAGAACCCAATATAGAAAAATAAAATTAACTGTATTTTCCAGACTTCAAATCACACTTTGATTTATCCATGGGTTTCTTTTTTCATTTGAGAAATGCTCCCTCGGCTTGCTTTCTACTTTTTAGGTTTTAGGAATTGTTCAACAATGATACTGAAGATGAATACTTATTGAAGAGTTATTGTAATTTTGATCCTACCTTTGAAGCCTTCAACACAATCACAACTGTAATTGTCCACTTCATCCAAACATGTACCATTGTTTTGACAGGGTTGGGAGGCACACTCATTTATGTCCAAGTCACAGTGGAAGCCTTGAAATCCAGGTACACAGAAACACTGGTAGCCATTGGTGCCATCTTTACAGATGGCACCGTTTTGACAGGGTGCAGATTCACATTCATTAATGTTTTCTTCGCAGTTGGCCCCTTGGAATCCAGCTTCACACTGACAATAGTGTCCTATGTCAGGAATGTCCATACAGGTCCCACTATTGTGGCATGTTTCTTCTGAGCAAGTGGTGACACTGGACTCACAGTTTTCATCTCCAAATCCATACGGGCAGTGGCATGAATAAGCCCCGATACTGTTGATACAGTTTGACTTGATACCTTTGCAGGGGTTGCTCTCACACTCATCTACATCTTGGGTACAGTTGGTGCCAGTGAATCCGTCCGGACAGTGGCACGTGAAGATGTCCGTTCCGGGATTGCTTGTGCAATTGGTGCAGGGTGCCAAGATACAAGCATCATACAGCTCATCACAGTTATTGCCCATGTACCAGACCGGTCCTTTGGGACAAAGGCACATGTAGTTGCCAAGGTGTTCCAAACATGTGGCACCATTGTTGCAGGGTGATGATAGACACTTGTCTGCCGCTGCTGTACACAGAAGACCTGAAAATGAAATTGCAAACATATTGAGTGTATCAATGGAATATTATGCAAAATACGGGATAATAGACAATAACTAACTTTTAATGAGCTTTTAATGAGTTCAAAAATTGAAGGTTTTGCCGTAAGTGAAGATCTTAGCTTTCAGTGTAGACATCTTTCACTCATAAGCTTCCTAGCTGTATTACTTTGTGGCTTATGGGGGGCTACCTGTAACTCTGACCTTTCAAAGTGCTTAGGAACCAATCTGATAATGAAAAGTAAAAAGCCAATCTTTCTTTCGGACTTAGGGTCAACACAGATGGTGTCAAACATATGAGATAACTACTTTAGGAACTGTCAGTTTCCTATGAAAGTTACACAAGCGAAATGTGTTAATTATCTTGTAGTTTAGGTATTAAGATAGCTTATGTTTCCCCTCTTATCTCAGTTTGAAGCTTAAGATGTGTTATTTCATTTGTCTTGCATCATCTCCTCACATCCTACTGAGCCTCCCATTGACCGGAGGAAGAAACGCATCTTTAAATCATTCTAAGGACCACCCTGCGTACTTGTACAACAGAAATCCCGTGGAGAAACATACTTCTAAATGCTCAACTTGTAATGTCATTCATCTTCAAGGGCTGAAAGCTGACAGCAGCTACAAGGATCTCATCAGTCTACACCCCTCTATCCAGACTCCGTCAAGCCCTCACACATTCCAAGGAGATGATAAGAGCACCTCCTAAACATAGCCCAACCCCCAGAATCACAGTGCATGCTGTAGATCATGGTTATGGTGACACAAGCTTGATCCTTGGCACTGACTGGTACGGCTACGTCAACACAGTGATAACACTCAGCAGAGTTGGTCAGTGCTTGCAGGTAGAAGTTGGCGGCAAGTGACGCTATCCAGACTTTTCCATGTCCTTGCTAGAGATTCACATTATGCACATATAACTTCTTACTCATGTGTACAATGGATCTGTTTATCAGATTCAGGTGTATTGGCAGGTTAAGCAAAAGTCTTGGTCCGTAATGATGAACCATATAGTCTAAATAAAAAAATGGCGTGTTGATACAAGAAGGCCAGAATGGTCCAGTTGGATGTCTCAAAATATCTTATTCTCTCTTTTAATTTTTTTTTTTAAATATAACCATTAAAGTGAATGTTTTGCCTTAAAAAAAGGTTGAATATCCCATTTTGGTGAGGAAGTGCTCAATTTCAGACATCTTTACAATTTTTTTCTACTGATAACTGAAGAATGGTAAGACATTTTCTTCTGGTGAGAGAAATTAGTATCCTTTTATTTAATAGTTTCTCTGCATATGCATGTTGCATATCATGATAGAACCGTATATAACAAATAAAAACTCACTACATTACATTAAAGAACAACAGCAACCTGTGTCTTGAAACAAGTAAATAACATATAGACTTACATATAAACCAATAAATAGATTAAAATTTCTGGTCAGTACCCAGTCACAGACTGTGACTCACAGCCAAAAAAATTGCGCTCCGAGCCATTTTGTAGACCATCAGACACTGGCAGGTCTTTTGGGTTCAGCTTTATGCCTCACAGCGGGTGGTTGCTTTGCTTTATACAAAAATGCACAAATCCTCTGAATCAGTCACAGTTACACATTGAGTCAGACAGTGGCATGCACGCTTTTGTCCCTTGTATAAACGGCATTGTCTGTGTAATTCCATATCTAGATTGTGGAAAAAGTTCAAAAGTCATGGCAAAACAGTTTTAGTTTCATGATTAAAGTTGAATATGCACTTCATATTTATTACTGTGGGCATATATTTTCACCTAAAACAATGTGTTGTGTATGCCAATTTTTTTCAGCAGACATTCTACTTGTATTAGTCAGAGTTTTACACAGAAAGATTTGATGCACCTGCTCTTGACTGAGTCATCTGCAGTGAGCAACTGCAAAAGGATTGAAAAGTTATCTAGTTTGTTAGAAAAGAAATGTTTTCTGTTAATGAAGTATTATTATTTTTTATATCTCAACTTTTTCTGTTATTTCCTTCACAGTGCAGTCTACAAGTGCATTAATCATGGGTCTTAATTCTCAACACCACCTCCATTTACACCGAGATTAAAAAAAAATGTGCAGCCGGACGCTCAACTCGTTACCATGGCGATCCTTAACAATGCCACCCAGCCTGCCCCTGCCTTCGATTCGCCAGCGTTTAAATGAGCTTCAGACGTTGCACACAAATAAGGGTCATGGGGAAAATGGGTCAGCGTAGTTTTCAAAAGGTGGAGGGGTCGCCCCACAAAGTCCCACCACCAACCCCCGCTCACACCATGGGACTCGTGGTGGTAGTCTAGAGGGAAATATTACTTTACTTAAGAGTTTTATTAGTAAACTAATTTAACACATCTGAGATAGTTTGTATTAATAATAAAAGACCGACAAGTGTATGTGTTGCAGTCACAAATGAAATAATTTACAGTGCTAATATAGTTGTGTGATGCTAAAAAGGATGAAGACTGTGCATCAATAGCATCCATGATGCCTAAATACACTTTATTTGTTTTTGTAATGCATCTGCAAGTACCAATGCTCTATTCATGTGTTTTAATTATGAAAAATCCTATATAGTTACTCATAAAATTTAATAAGCACGTGTTTTGAAAGTCTTAAATGCAGCCTTACCCAGTTTGAACATCATCATAGTCATCAGCAGTGTCCTCTGATGTCTGGACCAAACTTTTCCAAACTCCATGGCAATGCAGGATGCACAAGTTTCCAATCAGTGTCGCACTATGCTGTCATTCCTCAAGTTCTCCATCCAGCACAATGAAGAAATCCATCCAAGATGCTCAAAGTAGACTCAGAGGGTAAAACAGCCCTCCATGACCGACCACATTGGGCACTTTGTTGTGTTTGTTTGAGCAATTGGCATGTGCGCACGAGTAGTATCTCTGGGGAACAAACTGGGACAGAGTAAATCAGAATAATCACCCCAGCAGAGAGTGGCTAGAGGAAAACGTGAACTGGAGCTTAGGACTGAACTCCACCCACACCGGGTTCAATAAATACAACTTCCGTCACTATTTCTTGGGCAACTTTAGATTCAAAGCATTTCACTTTCAAACAATCCAAAAATATGATATAAATGTCATTCTCACCATTAAATTTCAAAGATATCCAACACAAATGTCTTTTGAAGAACACATAACATTTTACCAGCATCAAGCTGTTTCCCAAATAGTTATCGGTACGCACTTCGGGCAGGATTTTCAAGTGATGTGTGTTCACTGATGTCCACATGGTACATTTATTCTGGTGCGGCAGCTTCCAAAAGGACCTGGGCCTCCAGCCCACTTCAATATTTTCACTGTAGGAGTGTGAATCTTAGATCAATGGATCATTGCACCCTAGTCTACATCACCTCCGACACACAAACGCACACATCCCTTTAGAAGAGGGTGGAAGGGTTTATTTGGTGGAACCCACTCACACCTACCCCCAAGCCCAGATCTTAAGCCCAGCATTAGACTTAACTCCACCCTGCCGCGTTCCTGACAACAAAAAAGTTAATTAAACATTGAGCGAGAAGTGGGCGCTAGGCATCCCTACTTCAGTGCCTCCAACAAGCGACATGGCAGACAGTTGGGTCACAGCAGCTCCACATTCCTGAGGGAAAGGCTGCCGCGTTCTATAAAGCTGTTACACAATAGAGAAATAGGCCGGCGGACGTGTTGTCTCAGCCAGGTTGGCAGCAGGACTAAGAAGCTTGATTGGGACAATGCGCACACACACAAATGTGCTAGACACACATCATTCTTTTCATTTCAAATGCAATAGCATTTTTATTCGGATTCTTCAGTGTCATTCCTCATCAAATACATTCTGATTCAGAATAATCAATACAAAAAAATCTGTTTTATTCACTTCACATTCATTTTAATAATTACAACCACCACCAGCGAAATAGACTTTATTTATCAAATGATTGGTCTGTGCCCAAAATGTTCTTTGTATTCTAAAGAGCTACAAAAACTTCAGACTTTTATCAACAGCTTGTCTTCAATAGACACCCAGCCATAAACTTTCTTTAGATTTTTCTAGTTTTCTTTCTTAGGTTCAAATACTTTCTTTGTTGACACTTTTACACCAAATCGACATTCCGCGACCCACCAGTAGTAAAACGGGATGACGTCTTTGTGAATTAATGTCCCATTCTTCGAGGTGTGCTCTTTGTCATTAAGCCCGTACCCCAAAAGAGCAAGTTCTTTTTTTCTAAAACAACTGACGCAATCCCATAGTATGACTTAAACTGACTTGCCACTGGCAACAATGAAAGGATGTTGCTTTTATCTTGAGTGTGACAAAAAGATGGTCCTTCAAAAGAGAACTTTGAGTTTGCAGAGTCAGTTTCTATTTAAATATCATATTCTGGATGAACACGTCACTACAACTCCATTTGCATCCTAATTGTACATGGTATTTAAATATAAAAGGTATATAAAAAATCATTAATAGGCCAATAACAAACAACAAAAGTGCAATACTACAAATAATGTATTTTTTTCTTCAATCCAGCAGTCGCAGGATTATTTATTTTGACCACCAAATATTTTAAATGCTTGTCCTTTAGATGGCAGTGTGCAGAAAATGGATTTTTATGACATAGATTAGGACAAATTATTTGTAATGTAATATATTCAACTGGACTCAATAAAGGTTAAAGTAAACTGCATTATAGGGTACCAAAAATACATTTGAGCTGTTTTTTTTACAAGTCCATCCATGCAATAAACTCCATTGGAGGTCTTTTACTAGTTGTGTGAAGCGTAGTAACTGGCTGCTAATGGGCAGCTGACGTTAATCCATCTATTGAATGGTAATTGGGTTTATGGCAGTCAGTTATCGCCCACTGAATTGTGTCTGTTCACATGCTATCCTTACTGTCAAAGCCCTTTGAAAATTCAAAATACAGCATCTAATATAAAAATGACATTAAATAGCCTGAATTTAAGTGTTTGATTTGTTGCTGTGGCTGCTCCATCTCAACATTTTCTTTCTTTCACTTAATCTCTCCCCCGTGTTCCGACACACACACTCTTACCCTCCCTTCCACATCTTCACATTCATTCCTGTCTGGGCTTTCTACAACAATGACTTTACAAAAGAGCTCCAAATGCCTTGTGACCCCTAAACTTCACCACTCCTCCTCCTTTATGAAAAAGAGGGGGAAAAGAAAAAAGACCAGCAAGAAGTGCTTCCAGAGCTGAAATGTTGACATATAACTCTGGCTAACAATTTAGTAAAGTCATAATTATATTAGCTCATTGGCGATACATCCAATCTGAAGTGGCCCTTGAGCATTCATTAGTTTGCTGCCAAGTCTCCCAGTTCAAATTGACGGGGCATCCACTAGTGACACAGTCAATTAAAAATTCTCAGCAGAAAGAACAAAAGAGGCACATGGTTGGATGCCCATATTGTGAATAGCAGAGAAGGTGTTAATGGAACAGGAAGGCTATACCATAAATCAGGGATAGGGAACCTATGGCCTATTTTAGGCTGGTGTTCTCTATTTTATTATTGTTACATAAACACACAATTGTTCTTGGTTTCTGATCAAATAAAAAAAAATGATGGAGACGGAGAGCGTGTGCAAAACCATGTTAAAGCAATGACATGGCAGTTGAAGCCAAAATAAAATTGGATGTCTATTACTGGACTTTGCGTTATGATTGACTGGCAGGGTTGTCTGCCATTCGCCCCAAGTCAGGTGGAATAGGATCTAGCACCCCGCACATGGACAAGTGGTGTTAAAATTGAATGAATATTAATGTACAGTAGTAGTACCTCCATTGGGGAGATTAGTGTTGGTAGTAGGAGTTCCACTAAGAGGATTTTTCATCCTAAAGAGAATAGGAAGAAGATACATGATCCCTGAGGTTTCTCATTCACAATGACATTACCTTGCTGTTGCTCTCCTAAATAAATCTCTTTTGTGACTTGACTAATTGCCATGGCTGTCTCTAATACCTGATTAGCACAATAAAGTGATTTGGGTACCAACTGGAGCCTTTGTCACTAAATGTGTTCGTCTACATGGAAGTATTGTCTGTGAATCCATTGCTCGCTTGATGGTACAAAGTGAAAAACAACTTACATTGCTCTTGTTCGTGTTTACAAAAAGGCAGAGCATACACAACTAAGGCTCTACTGGAGACCGTCTGTACTTCTGCTAAGCATCTACCCTCTTATCCAGTCATTGTTTTTCTCTCTCTCTCTCTCCGTTTAAAGAGATTGTCAGACCTCAATCTGTCGGCCAATTCTGCAGCCTCCTGTTCGATGTAATCTTGATGAAGGGTTAATAAGCCAGGGAGACAGCAAGCCCCAGCAGTGCCCCCAAGAGGGCCCCAAGACCTTCAAAAACTCACTTAACCCTTCATTGCCTCTTCCAAAATGTTCCCAACCTGCCCTGAAGGATGGCCGCTCAAATACTCAAGTAATGAAATGGATTTGGGCAGAGCCTTAAGGGATCAAAGCAAACTTCCCCTAGTAATATTTGGAAAGTAAATCTAATAGTAAAACAATGCATCCCGTTGAGCCTTTCAGATTGGGTCTGTCTGTCAGCTAAGCTTTGACATTACTAAGAGAACTCACAGCAGGAGATACAAGACGTCCCAGACAGCAAAATGTTTTGACCTTTTTATGGTGGAACAACCCTACACACCCTTTGATTTCTTACTGCACCTTCCTCAAATATGCCCATGTATTTTACTTTGTATTTAAACTTGATCCTGCATATTCACGGCATATTCACGGGGGTTAGGTAACCAAGCACTCCATTTGGGAACATATGTGCTTTTGCAATATAATGGACTCTGAAGTCCGACTAGCCAACTTAGTTATTTCTGTTGTGTACACAAATGATCAAGCAATTGTATATAAAAACAGCCACGCACAAATGCATGCGGATGTTGCAGTTACCTACAAAATGCACAGGAAGGTGGTTGGTTGTATCCTTGAAACTGAATTGGTGCATGTTCAAGACAGGCTTGCAAAATCATGAACATTCTACAGACTTATACAGGCTCATTTCTGAGAGGTGTGGTTTTCAAAATGGTTCAATTGTTGGAGGCTGCAACATTTACAACACTGTATCGTTTTGCAAAAGGGTTCAAAAAATGTGCAAACTTTTGATCCACCAAGCAAATGTCTACTTTTCTTTTCATACTTACTTCTTCCACTGGAGGGCACCGTAGATTCCACATTGGGACCAATGCTGCAACATAAGTGTATCCAAGAGATGGTAGCATTCCCTGTTTTAAACATATTTGCAATGTTAATTTGACCACGCGTGCAGGAAAGGGGGATCTCCAAATTAAGTCTTTGCATTTTTACAGTAGATGCAAAATAAGAACACAAGCTTGCTTTCAGGGGTGTCAGTTCCCAAGTGTGTTTTATTTGCTAAATTATCATAGCTCATCAAACTCACTTGCTCAGATGTTCCAAGAAAGGTGTTGTTGTTCTCTCTTTTTTTTGCCAGTGAGTTACACTCCAACAATGGTCTAGACTAGTGCGTCGCCTATCGAGGAAACGAGAGTATTGCAGGGGAAAGGGAAATGAATTAGTTCATTGATATTTAGTACTATAATTTGGGCTAGATGGTGCCACTGAAAGTGGATAGGTTTAAAATTTAGAAAATAAACCAGCATTTTCACGTTGTTATACTTTTGTCAAATTACTGAGATACTTTAGAATCATGCCACATGTTCAAACCCACTGTTAAATACTTTGTTGACATGTACAGACAACTCAGTGCGCACAGGCTTCTGCCTGTGTTTATTGCTCTTTAATGTTTTCTCGGGGTATTTGCCCAAACACACTAACCCTAACCCCAGACACATTTTTGTAAAATCCTAATCTCCTTTGTTGTAAATGACTGTAGTAATTGTGGACTCCACTTATGTCATTTCTTGTTTTTATTAGAAAAATTCGAACCACTAATAGTAGACAATCAAGATCAAGCAATCCTAATTTTGCTTGATTATCAAACCCAAATCTTAGACCTTCTCAAATATTTTATTGAATGTAGGTTAATCTTTTGCAATGCTGGAAACTACTATATAAGACAAATGCCATAACCTATCCTTCCAATTAAATTAGGAGAGTTAAAGGTCATAATACAAATGCACCAGTGGATTTAAATCTTGAAGAAAATTATTCCTGAGTTCATGGCCATTTCAGGAAAGTTCTATTGTAGGTTGAAGTACTTAGGGAGTATTGTGAATTCAAGCATAAAGTACAGGGGTGCATGTTTTAAAATGATTTATTGAGGTCCAATTAACTTGGAATGTTCTGCATGCAAGTTAATAATCAGAACTTTGCATTTTATACCAAAAACTTAACAACTGCTCTGGGATTACAGGAAGTATTAACTTCCTTTTTTGTTGCAGGGCTTGTTGCAATGTCTCAATTACATAAATGCTCCAGTCAAAAAGCAAATGAAGCCGTTTAACTTGTCTTAATTACATGTAAAAGGTAGGCAAAGTAGTCTGGCTCATTCCATTCCTTTTCTATTTTCTGTTTTTAGATGAAAAATAGACAATCTACATAGAGATGTTCATGGGTTCGTTTCTGTAGTTGCAAGTGCAAAATAATTTGCTTGAGAGTACAGAAAGCGCAAAAAAAAAAAAAATATGTAAAAGAGGCAGCTGTATGATCCTGGTGAGGTAGTCACAAGCAAAGGCTGGCTGTCCGTCTCCGCCTCCCCATCTCAAACACATAAATATCATCAAGACAGACAAGTTCATTTGTACGTTGGCGGTTTGACAGGCTAACGTCTCAAACGCTGTTTTCTCGTTCCTTCTGCATTTTATTTTTGTCACGTTGCTGTGTCGTTTGGTTTTGAACTGTTTTGTTTTTCATCCTAACATCAGACACAATGGCAGGTGAGTGAGTGCATCCGTTTTTCCAGAATGATTTCTGCAGCCTCTGTAAAAGAGCTTTTTTAAACACAATGATAATTTATGATTTCATCTGCAGATGCCAGCTTTCAAAATGAGTTCTTGGATACTCACAACACCTACAGAGCACAGCACAATGCTCCACCTATGACACTTAGCAGTGAGCTGAATGTTAAGGCTCAGAAATGGGCAGATCACTTGCTGGCTTTGGGTGCTCTAAAGCACAGTGACAGCAAAGATGGCGAGAATATTTTTCACAAGTGGAGCTCGGCACCCGTTAAATTAACAGGTGTATTTCCAATTCCGAACATTCTATTGGGTTTTTATACAAGAACCAAGTATTGCTGTCTCATTTATGACCCTAATGCAAATTGTTGAATAATACAAGATCATGTGAAATATTTTATATGTCTCGCTGTCTTTTATGCGCACAATGTTTACAGTGAAATGTGTAATGAAAAAGTCTGTCTTGTTTTAGGAAAAGAAGCAGTAGATTCATGGTACAGTGAAGTCAAACAATACAACTGGAAAAGCCCAGGCTATCAAAGCAAAACAGGTAAACGCAAAGAAATTGGCAAAACAACTCAGATTCACATAAATGTACATAAAAGCTTACTAGTGCATACAAAATCCTGATTCAAATTTTGTCTAGTTATATATGTATGTACTGTACCCATGTTTTGTCTTGCAGGTCATTTTACTCAGGTGGTATGGAAAGAAAGCATGCAGCTTGGCGTCGGTTTGGCCACTGATGGCAATACAGTTGTTGTTGTTGGGCAATATCGTCCAGCAGGTAACATCAATGTGGAGCAGTACTTCATTGAAAATGTCCAACAAGGTAGTAACCTATGAGTGACCCACTTATTGTTTAGTTCAGAAACCTGCATATTGTGGTTTATTATTATTTTTTTTTTTTTACTAACAATAGTGACATTGTGGTCTGGGAAATAATCTAGCTCCAGGGTTTGGTGATAAAAAATTAATAAGTGTATTATTAAAACAATGTATCAGTCTATTTAGAAAATATATTCAGTCCTAACATGACATGGTTTAATTGTGACAATATGCTGCACTGTTAAAAAATGCATTAAAACTTCTTATGTTGTTGTATTTACTCAATATAGAGTTATATTGATTTACACAAGATGTATGGGATGTTGTTTATCTGTATGGTATACAAAATGTTGTATGAATAAATTCTTGCTTTAATTCCAAGCAGTCTATGATTGTGGTATGCTCTATTTTCAGATTTCTGAAATGGGGGTTGACTCATTTAGGTTTTGACGAGTCACCTAATTCTATGGAATATTACATTTTCGGATTTCTGAAATGGGGGTTGACTGATTTAGAATTTGACGAGTCACCTAATTCTTTGGAATATTACAATTGTTTGGAAATGCAATATTGATATGATTGACATTCATGATTGAAATATATTACTTCAGGTATACTTACATTACTCAATCTGTTATTACATGTCAAAAACACAGTAAACAGCATTCAGATTACTTATAAAATTCAAGAATTCTCTCAAAATTTGATTATTTTTGTCCTAATCTATTCAGTCTTGAGATGTCCTCTTCTGTGTTTAGTTCATCTGGTAACATTCAAGCAGAGGAAATCAAAGTTTAGAGAAATGCATCGAGAAGAACAATTCCTGAGCCAAAGCATACACCACATCAATCACTATTTATAAAGCTGTTCAGCATCGGACTAATACCAAAAACTTGAATAAAGAGAATGTCATATGCAATTAATTACTTTATTTGAAGAGGATCTGAACACAAACATTACGTTACAAAGTTATTTTCACAATAAAAGCAGTATCAACAGACACATACTGTGTAAGGAGACAAAAAAATGACCACAGTTAAACTGTGAAAATACTTCAGCAGGAGTGGTCAGCATATCCACAAAGTCTGCATATTTTGATTCGAATTGATCAACAGGACAGGGCGCCAATGTCTGCAGCTTTCAGCCTGCATTATTTTAGTCCAGCAGTACAAATACAGCATTTTTTCGCAGACCCACCATTTTCAAGCGGTTGATTTGTCCTTGGGGCCATGTGAGGCCCCAGTGCAATGCTTCCACTGCAGTTCACTGCTCAATGCCTCATTGTAATGCTAAATAGTGCCACCCTGTTTTCAAATGGATGTATCACAGCCAATGCCATTCATTTTGTGGGGTAATGTATACAGGGCAGTAACAATTGGGCCATATAGGAGTATTTTCCATCATTTGGTATCATACTTTTCAAGCACATTAATAAACACAAGGCGTAGGAGTAAGACGGTGACGTTGCCCCCTATCATGATTCAGTTATCACGCTGTGTAACTTGATATCCAGAGCTTCCTGCTCTGACAAGATGCATTGTGGACTTTCTTGGCATCGGGCTTATCATTTGTTACGTATTTTAGAATGGAGTTGTGTTTGTAGATTTCAAGATGGATGTCTAAATTACTTCCAAATATGTTGACTAGCTGACTCATTTTTTTGGGCTGAGATCATTTTGCTTATACACTTTGTTTGTAAAATTTTAACATTAGTAAGTAATCATAAAAATGGTTAATTTATTTTTAGGGAGTTAGGTAGACAGGAAGCCGTGGAAGTATATGTGTGTGGGGGCTGTACTCGCCTGTTGACGTGGTAACACAAAAATTGGTTCCAATTACTTCTACCAAAAAATTCACAAAACCATATGTATACTTAGGGCCTGTTATATAGGGCATCTGATTTGAATGCTATCTTGTTTCTTCTTACAGAGCATCAGTTTGTCAGATTTTACAATACACTAGGTTTGGGTGTAACCTCTTTTCAACAAAAAAGCATTCCCTGACATCCTGACACACTTTAATGGGATCTTTGCTTACTTGTGGGTGTGCGATTGTCCGCAACAGAATGTGGGCCTGGCTCAATGCTGCTGAATTATGGAAACTGTAATATGATCTGAGTGAATCACTGGTTCTCTCAGCTGGCATACTGTTCATAAGCCCAGCTGTTCCATTCCAAAAACCCGTCCTTCCTATAACTGGTCCCATACATTTGATTCCTTGCCTTGCAATGTTCACATTAAATAGAGATCACACAAATTAGTAAAGAAGTCTGTTGAGGCCAAATATTTAGTGATGTTAGACGACAGAAGGACCATATGTTTTTTTTTTTTTTTTTTGTTTTGCTATACATATTGTATTATTGGTGTAACAACATTAGCTCCGCTGTGCAGCATCAATTCAGGGTGTGTCCACGCCAGCCGGGCTGGCATCTGCTTCCTCTCCAATATTGATCTGACTGCCGGGGAATGACTACTGCAGTACTCTGAGAGATGCTGAGTCACAAAAAGAACCACCAGATCTATACGGCAGTGTTAAAGGAGCCTTATGTAAGATCGGAAGCAAAAATTGGTACTAAAATCTATGTCTACAAATATTGTGAAGAACCTTTGGGTTACCAGAAGAGCACTTCTCAATCTATTAGTTTCTGCAAGGACTTGTATGTTGTTGTAAACGTTTTGGCCATCTTACCCAGCTTTGGAATTGATTTTTTTGTTAATTGTGTTAATTGATGTTTGGTCTTATTTATTTTGAGCAAGACTACAGAATTTGAGAGGGTTATATGTACTGCTTCAGAATTTGACTAGCAATATGACAAAAGGAGTCTTTCAATGAAACATGTATATTTGGATTTGATCTTAATCCATTCTCTCTGTGATTGTCATCAAGAACACAGATATCTTTTGTGTCACCGCCTGGAGAAGGAAGAAAAGGGCGACCTATATAGCCTACCGTATAAAACAGGTGGTGTCTGCAGAGAAACGCCCCAACATAGACTGAGAGAACATTTTAATTATTTATTCGGTGTATACCGAGTCAGTCAGTGTTTAATAATTCGACTCACCACTTCACAAGAGATCAGCTGCTAGAAATGCATGTCATGCATGAATACTGTTGTTCCAAATCACTGTGAGATCCATACAAAGCTTGTATACTGCGTTTTTTTATGCATAGAATTCTTCCAGCCCCTTGTGAAGGGATTCATTGTCATAGCGACAACCTCAGAGAAATGTACTCCCATCCCCCCAGGTCCTTGCAAACAAGACCATAGAAACTGCAACATAAGTAAACGCCGCATATTTTGCATAAAATCACATGATCGATTTAAAACCCAATCTTAATGTGAACGTTTTACACTGCAAATGTTGTATTTTGGGTCGTGTGCTCCAGACTTTTGTTTAGTCATCGCCATATTTTAATGAGTTGTATCAGTGAATTAATACCAAGATGATATTAAGCACAAACTTAAATCATATATGTAGGTATCATTTGTCGTTTCTTTTTTTTCTTCAATTTCGCCATCTCATCATGGATGAGGTCTCCTGACTTTCCATGCCGGCCGGTCAAACGGTAAGAATGATTGGCAGAGATCTGACCAATAGTGTGAAGCCAATGTAAGATCTTATTGGTTGAGTTTCCTGTGCATCAAAATTGTGTTAGACTCGTCCAATGACCCGTCGAATATGGAGAGAAAAGGCGGGTCGTTGTCTAATAAATATGGTTGTCCCGCCATTGTGAGCGCACTTCCAGCAAACCAAAGAACCAGTAGGACTTGTGGTCGTTTTATCTGACAAAATGAGGGAAATCGTGCATCTTCAAGCCGGCCAGTGTGGAAACCAGATTGGTGCTAAGGTTAGTGAGCATTTCCTGTGGTCAAAAACTGAAGTTTTATTTCCTATTTGCCCTTAAAACCGAGCTTCTAACCAAGTAGTCTGCTTTGTGCCTGTTGGTGTCCTAGAAACCACACCCTAGGATTACCAACGTGTCCTACTTAAGACTATTTCGATATAACGGTACAATTACTTACCTTTAGGTGAAGCCTATCTTCATATTGTATATATATTGTCAAATAAAATCAATTTGGACAGTTTTTTTTCAAATAAGAAGGAGGGGTTTTTTTTAGGTCCTAAAATCAAATCAGGTCGATTTTTGGTTTTTAGTATGTACAATCAACGTAGACTGTTGTATTTTTCATTGGAACGTTTTAATTTTTTTTGTGAAATTTGACACAACTTGGTGTACAATAGATTTGAGGAATGGTGTCAGATTACATGAGCCACTGCGTTTTTGATCGGTAAATATTGTTGACTGACCTTTGCATTTAGTCCTTATGGGTTATAATTATATAAAAATAGCCTGATTTCCCTTCGAAACTCGATGAGGCCTACACCGCATTGCGTCTGTGACTGAGCCCGGCCTTTTTTTCCCGCGAGAGGGCCGCCCTGGCGGTTGATGACGTATGAGTACGTGTTCAAAATGGGGTCTCAGCCAATAAGGGCCCAGGGCGCGCGCGCCCGATTTGCCTGTTTGAATTTAAAACACGTTGAGTTATATATAAGGATTAAGTCATTTTGAGTAAAATCTCATATCTGCCCAGGCAATTTACTAAACTTACATTTCTTTTATAGTTCTGGGAGGTCATTAGTGACGAACATGGCATTGACCCAACTGGCACATACCATGGTGACAGTGACCTGCAGCTGGACAGGATCAATGTCTACTACAATGAAGCCTCTGGTAAGTTGTAATTTTATAATTTTATCAATTATTTAAATATGTAAAATGACTAAATGTGATCTCTTTCCATAGGTGGCAAATATGTCCCCAGGGCTGTTCTGGTCGACTTGGAACCAGGCACCATGGACTCTGTAAGGTCTGGACCTTTTGGCCAGGTCTTCAGGCCCGATAACTTTGTCTTTGGTGAGTTGATTTGAAATATTTTTTGTCGAAGATTACTGCATTTTGACAGGATGGCAGTTTTTTCCCCCCAGCCAAAATGAGTTGGATGCCATCATCGTCTGCCAATGCATAAGAATTAATGTTAAATCTTGATCTGTTTTACAGGCCAGAGTGGGGCTGGAAACAACTGGGCTAAGGGCCATTACACAGAGGGTGCAGAGTTGGTCGACTCTGTCTTGGATGTAGTGAGGAAGGAGGCAGAGAGCTGTGATTGCCTCCAGGGCTTCCAGCTCACACACTCTCTAGGTGGTGGTACCGGCTCTGGAATGGGCACCCTTCTCATTAGCAAAATCCGTGAAGAATACCCAGATCGCATCATGAACACCTTCAGCGTGGTGCCTTCACCCAAAGTCTCAGACACTGTTGTTGAGCCCTACAACGCCACACTATCGGTCCACCAGCTGGTCGAGAACACCGACGAGACCTACTGCATTGACAACGAAGCTCTGTACGATATCTGCTTCCGCACCCTGAAGCTCACCACTCCCTCATATGGTGACCTGAACCACCTGGTCTCTGCCACCATGAGCGGTGTCACCACCTGCCTCAGGTTCCCCGGACAGCTGAACGCAGATTTGCGTAAACTGGCTGTCAACATGGTGCCCTTCCCCCGTCTGCATTTCTTCATGCCCGGCTTCGCCCCCCTCACAAGCCGAGGCAGCCAGCAGTACAGGTCCCTCACTGTGCCCGAGCTCACTCAGCAGATGTTCGATGCCAAGAACATGATGGCTGCCTGCGACCCACGCCACGGGCGCTACCTGACCGTGGCTGCTATCTTCCGTGGCCGCATGTCCATGAAGGAGGTTGATGAGCAGATGCTCAATGTGCAGAACAAGAACAGCAGCTACTTTGTGGAATGGATCCCCAACAATGTCAAGACCGCCGTGTGTGACATTCCTCCTCGTGGTCTCAAGATGGCCGCCACCTTCATCGGCAACAGCACTGCCATCCAAGAGCTGTTCAAGCGCATCTCCGAGCAATTCACAGCCATGTTCAGGCGCAAAGCTTTCCTCCACTGGTACACTGGTGAGGGCATGGATGAGATGGAGTTCACTGAGGCAGAGAGCAACATGAATGACCTGGTGTCCGAGTACCAGCAGTACCAGGACGCCACGACCGAAGAGGAGGGTGAATTTGGGGAGGATGAAGAAGAGGAAGAGATGGCCTAATTGTTTTCACTCTGTCAGTCTTTACCTGAATTTCCAATTCCTACCGTTCTCAAGTCTCTTCCAGGTTTAAATGTTGTCTGCTGTTGTCAAATAAAAGTTCTTGTGCACAATTGCTGTCATTGGTGTCTTTGATTTAATTTAGCTTTAGTCATGAGTTCATAGTGATAAAATGACTTAGGAGTTTGAAACATTTAAAAGGCCAGCAGAATCCTATGCCTGAATTTTAATTTAAAATATACACATTCTACAAATAGTGTGGCATGTTTCCTCACTTGAATTTTGAGGGTGCCATATATTATAAAATGGCAGCAACCACAACTGCACTGCTTCCACTAGATGGCAGTTGTATGCTGGTAAAGTGCTTTTCATTCAATATTCACTTAAAATACATTCTTAATGGTATAGGAACACATTTTCTATGAATGTTATTTAGCTGTTTTGTTAAAACTTACCACTGATGTTTCCATCTTCGCCAATTAATGTTTCCCAAGAGGACCCTAGTTTCTCCCCTTAATACAAGTGACAAGCTAAGCTCTATGACATAATAAAAGAAAAAGGACGTCTGTCTGCAGGCATCATGTGGTGTAAATTTAACTAATACACTGTGATATGTTTACAGATTGAGAAATGGTTGTTTTTCCCTTCAATCAAAAGTTCACATCGATTAATAGACCTTTAAAAATATCTGTTGGGAGGGCACAATTTCACTGTCCGACTGCTCCATGGAAACAAGCTCTATTTTTGCACTTCAAGGCTTTAGAATAATGTAAAAATATATCAAATGTTTGATATGCCAAGAAAGCTGGACTAAAAATACAGTACCTTTTTACTTGAGGTTTAACAGAGTTCAGTTCTCTGCTGGTGATCTGACAGGAGTTGTCCTACTTTCATGAAAGCATTTTGAAGTGCCATCATAAAAGCTACTCATTTTTTTTTCTCCTAAAAAACGTCACACCACTGCAACCCTAGTGTGCGTCAGACAGTGACAGATCATAGGCAATAGTTAAAAGGAAAGGTTATTTTTTAAATATTAAAAAAAATAAAAAGAGGCCTTTAATTGCCAATACATTAAATGTGCCATTTTTATTACAGTGAAATATCTGATATTCAGTTTATTTTATGCAAATGTTTGGACTCATCTTTATCTTTATATTCATGGTATCTCAAAGAGCTTCAAAAAGCAGCATAACCAAAGATAAACCATTACTGTTAAACTATTTGATTAGTGTACATGGGTCTAAACAAGAACAAAATTGCCGATTTGAATTAAAACCATGGTGGGGAAAGAGAAGCAAAATTAAGTAAAAGTTTAATCACAGTAATAATGAAGATGAAAGAATGCAGACTACCTTTATTATAAGAATGCCTGCTCAAATAAACATTTTTTTCAAGATGTAAATGTATCACCACTTGGGGGCAGTCATGCGGCGATAACAGACAAACAACTACAGAGAGAAAAGCGAAGAAGAAAAAGACGCTCATTTGGAGAAAGGGGCGGTAGATTCGCTCACATTCAGACGGTGCACACTTACAAGCATCCACTCTTAGAATTCCTTCAACTTTTGCCGCACGTTTTTATTTGACAAGCCAGAAAATGAGAGAAATTGTGCATCTACAAGCTGGCCAGTGTGGAAACCAAATTGGTGCCAAGGTAGGTACCTTGTTGACTTTATCCTGGTTTTATGATGTTTTATTTGTTATTTGAGCACGGGTATCTTTAGTTAAAAGTACTTGGCATTATCTTTGGAAAAAAAACTGTTATGACTTTTCCTGTTTTGTAACAGGTGCCTTTTTTTTTACAATTTAATATCAGTTTATAGATGTAACAGAGCGTGTGTATCTAAAGACAAAAGGTTGCCCATTTCGTGATTATAATACAGACAATTGAATTCATATTAAAAAGGAAATATATAACAATAATTCGGTATATTGGTAATTTCTTTCATGGTTTTGTTCAGAATTTGAATTAAGTTTGAAGTTCAATTTTAAAGGCATCCTCGTCATCTACAAATTTCGTGCACGTCTTTTGTAGGGAAATTTGGAGGAACAGTTCAACATTTTATTTGGAAGTTTACACTAACTCATCACTTGAAACGGTTGGCCTTATTAAATGCTTTAATAGATAAACTGTAGACTTTTTTTTAAAACATAAAACCTGGTAGATTGTTCGATGTCTTTGAGGGTTTGCGAAACGTTGTGATGTTCTTTGCGAAAAGTTGTCATGTACTTTGCGAATGTTTACATGTTGCGTTCATGCGCACAATGTTTTGATATATAAAAGTTTCAAGGTTGTGTTATATGACGCCAACATTTGGGGCATTAAAAAAAAACATTACCTTCTCACTTTGAAGAAAAGTACATATCTATGTGATATCACTTATATTGGGTAATTTTCTCTAAAAGTTGGACCTTCCATTTTATGGAGAAAAAAAAAGCACATTGTAGAAAAATTGTGATGCAGATGTTGTTTTTCCATATTTTTTTCTTAATAGATCATTTGACATGTTTTACTTTTTATTTACACTTTGGTTTGTCTCAAGTTTTGGGAGGTGATTAGTGACGAGCATGCCATCGACCCAACTGGGACATACCATGGTGACAGTGATCTACAACTGGATAGGATCAATGTTTACTACAATGAAGCTTCAGGTAACATACAATAAATATATGAAAAGACTTGTGATTACATTATTACAATATCTACTGACACCCCATACTAGGTGGAAAATATGTTCCCCGTGCTGTATTAGTTGATCTGGAGCCAGGCACAATGGATTCTGTGCGTTCTGGACCTTTTGGTCAGGTCTTTAGACCAGACAACTTTGTTTTTGGTGAGCTATTTTTGTTGACTTTATTATCAGTATTATTGTTTTTATTCAAATACAGCAGCTAAATCCTCAACTTTTTGACAGGCCAAAGCGGTGCAGGTAATAACTGGGCTAAAGGTCATTACACTGAAGGTGCAGAGTTGGTGGACTCTGTCTTGGATGTAGTGAGGAAGGAGGCTGAGAGCTGTGACTGCCTCCAGGGGTTTCAGCTCACACAATCTCTGGGTGGTGGCACCGGCTCAGGAATGGGCACCCTTCTCATCAGCAAAATCCGAGAAGAGTACCCAGATCGCATCATGAACACCTTCAGCGTGGTGCCTTCCCCCAAAGTCTCCGACACTGTGGTCGAGCCCTACAATGCCACACTCTCGGTCCACCAGCTGGTCGAGAACACAGACGAGACCTACTGCATTGACAACGAAGCTCTGTACGATATCTGCTTCCGCACCCTGAAGCTCACCACTCCCTCATATGGCGACCTTAACCACCTGGTCTCAGTCACCATGAGCGGTGTCACCACCTGCCTCAGGTTCCCCGGGCAGCTGAACGCAGACCTGCGCAAACTGGCTGTCAACATGGTGCCTTTCCCCCGTCTGCACTTCTTCATGCCGGGCTTTGCCCCCCTCACAAGCAGAGGTAGCCAGCAGTACAGAGCCCTCACTGTGCCCGAGCTCACTCAGCAGATGTTTGATGCCAAGAACATGATGGCCGCCTGTGACCCACGTCAAGGCCGCTACCTGACCGTGGCCACCATCTTCCGTGGCCGCATGTCCATGAAGGAGGTGGATGAGCAGATGCTTAATGTGCAGAACAAGAATAGCAGCTACTTTGTGGAATGGATCCCCAACAATGTCAAGACGGCCGTGTGTGATATTCCTCCTCGCGGTCTCAAGATGTCTGCCACATTCATTGGCAATACTACAGCCATCCAAGAGCTGTTCAAGCGCATTTCTGAGCAATTCACAGCCATGTTCAGGCGCAAAGCTTTTCTTCACTGGTACACCGGTGAGGGAATGGATGAGATGGAGTTCACTGAGGCGGAAAGCAACATGAATGACCTGGTGTCAGAGTACCAACAATACCAAGATGCCACTGCTGAGGATGAGGGAGAATATGGTGAAGATGACGACGAAGATATGGCCTAAATCTCCTCCTCCAACACGTTCAAGAAATAAGTTCCAAGTCTTCCAAGTTTCAGTGCCTTCGGGTAAAATCCAAAGTTTTGTGCCAGTCCACATTTTCTGTCTCTTTAAAACCAAAGCTTAAAAAGTAGTGAGTCAAGTGTAGCTACTAAAATACAAAAAATTAAACATTCAGGTTTTTTTGCAACTGATTTGTAATTGTAATGGTGTTTTCCCGAATAAAACATCGATGAAATATTTTGTAAAGCGTGCTTCTTGGGTGATTGGCAGATAGTCATAGGCAATGATAAAAAATCTACTTGCATTATATACATTTAGTGGAGCAAATAAACTTGAAATATAGTGATAATTTAAGATAGTACATTGACAGCAAATACTTATACCTAAAAACGCTGGTTATGGTCACTAGATGGCAATGTTGGCAAAAACTTTTCTCCACAAGAAGTAAATGAGGACGCTTGAGGTAAAAGCCAGCAAAGTCCAGCAGCATACTTCTTTCACCTGAGCCTCCAGGGTCTTTTTTTCTCCAAAGCGTGATACAAAACCTTCCTGGCAAATGAATAACACAATTGTACCATTAAGACATTTACATTCGGATAATAATACATACCTCCTAATAAATCATAATAATGTGCCTTTTTAGATTTCACCTTTTAAAACACTTGAAATTTTAAAGGTCATGCAGACAAAAAGGTAAAAAAATAGCAATGTTGTTTGAGTCATTAAGGTTTTTTCCTGTTAAAGTGAGTGTGTTTAACATTAATATGATTAACATACTGGAATTCTCATCTATAACCAGTAATTTGGGTTGCGACAAATGTTTTTGCTAATGGGTTTGAAATGAAATATTCTATGGTTTGGGAATATAAGTGCATAAAATTTTATGTAAGGTGTATCAACATTTGGAAATTTCAAGCAGTATTGTGTAGTCTTGTTTATTTGAGGGCAGGCACATAAATTAAAGTAATCATAATGAATGGAAAAAGTCTGCTTAACATAAAATACCAGACAAACTATGTATGACATGCTTTGCTTCATCTGAGCTTGGCCACAAATCCAGGAATTTCCCAAATTCTAAAAAAAATGGTCCACATAGACTATTTTCCACATTGTAAATACATACCCATCCTCCATGATCTGTGATATCAGGGCAGATGACTCTCTCCACATAAGCACCCACGCACTCCTTCAGCTGAGGCATCACTGCCGACATCCCATTCTCGTGGCAATGCACGGCCATCTGGCCAGCAAGAATATAAACCGACAATACTGCGCTCCATGCCAGTTCCCGTCGTCGCCCCCTTGGGACGTTTGGAAAGAAATGATCATCCAGGATCCTCACAAGTGTTGGACAAGCTGTATTCTCCGTCACATCCTTGAAGACACGTGGCCAGCGCCTGAAGAAGATGGGGAACCTAGAAAGAAGAACTTCTCCAGCGTAACGGAGTGCCGCGGCACTGGCAGTCGGCGCTGGACCCATTTTGCCGTCAATCCCCCCAGCGATCACATAGTCTATGTAATCATGGGCCATCAGGAAGGCCTCTCTCACAAGAGGGTCAGAATTGCTCAAACCCGTTCTGGGCTCTGGTACCCCTGCCTGGCACATGCGGTAGTTTCCTTGGAATTTTGCTTTACTTGTCACACTGCGGATGTTCTTCAAGTACCTTTTGAAAAGTCATGCCTTCTTAAGGAAGACTTAAAACTCACCTTCTATGAGTGGGGTAGAGTACACACAAAAAAGATTCATCCAACAGGTGAAAATACAGTCCAGTGTCGAGTACGAATGTGTGTTTGTGTTGTAGTTAAGTCCAGTCATCCAGTGTCTCTGATTGCTAAATATAGAGCTCTTCCCGACATGCATCACAAATGTCATGTCCAAAATGTTTCACCTCTTTATTCTCACACTCAGACGTACTATGAGCAGACATTTTTCCCTCTATTTACTTACTTTAGGGCAGTCATTATTAAAAATTGGACAAAGTTTTGGGCAAAACTCAATGAATATTTGTTTTAAAATCTTGTCAATTGCCATTTTTACCATTTTTATATTAAAACAAACTTAAGTTTGGCTAAAGTACTGAATCTGGAACATTCAGACTTACATTTGTTTAGCCGTCATTCAAACTTAGTTTGTTAGTTCATGCCAGTCACCTTATTGTGTTAACAAAAACAACTTTTTGTTACCTCCAGGTTGGTTGCCCTTTATATTGGTGAACACATAATTAATTATGTTTCCACCATTTGCTATGGTGCAATAAAAACTTATAGATGCTAAAAATGAAAACATTTACCTCACAAATCAAAAATTCTTACGGACAGCTGCAATTTGATCTCTTTATAAACAAACAAGACGTACTTCCAAACATGAAAGCTGTCATAAATTGGGAATAATGCCTGTGAGATTTCCCTTCTTGGCCATCAATCAGGCACGCACGGATAAATCCACAAGGTCCTCTTGAGTGCTTCCTCTCTTTTGGTGAAATTGCATTATGTGTCACACGGGGATCAATCAAACTGTATGTATGACATGTGTTCATTGTTAATATACTGATTTATAGCACAACCCGGACATGATCAAGTGGTGCTATTAGCGGCTATGTGTTCTGCGGCCATCTGGTGCAGCATACATTGTGAGTGTGCATGAAGATAAGACTAACCATCCAGAAAGGAGCCCCTCCCCATCTCCTTTATGCCCACTTCCCCCCTACACAAACACACCCACAGTCTTGCATATATGTGACTTGGTAATTTTAATTTACATAGCTTTACCTGTACTTATTTTTTTTTCTTAAACACATATGATGTGTTTCTGAAATGAAGTACTTCATTTTGCATGTCATTTTGATATTATGATAAGAACAATTTCCACATAAAAGGATGGCAAAAGCTCATTTATTTCAGCCTATTCATATGTAGGAAATGCTTAGAATTTTGTGGAGACTCTGTTTTACTTGGATGTATAAGTCATAGAGCAGCATCGATTTTATGATTTAAGGCCCAATGCATTCCTGTTTAGGGATATTGATTCCTTAAATGACACTTGATGTAAATATAGAGGGTTTTGAAAAGTTTTGACTTTTGCATTGGAACTGAGCACGTGTCCCAATATCCGTCGCAAATGTGTACCACGTCCATGCTTGGGGAACAAAGGAAGTGAAATGGTTGATAGCGGCGCCTATCAGTCCGCTCATACGTTCATGTTGCAACATGTGCAAGATCGAGGTGACTTCCCTTTCGTCAGCAGAAAGGTTTCTGATGTGTAGATTGCTGCAGTGGAATGGAAGGTGCAAGTTTGAGGGGAAACAGATGATATCTCCTTGTTTGCTTCTCTTTGACGACAATTTGCAAAGAAAACACTTGACACACTTGCTTTAACTTTGCATACAGACTTAAATAATTCCTCAAATATTTACTGTACTCGCCAAATGCGTAAATCAATTCAATTTACACATGTATATCAATACACCTGATATGTACATTTCTTAGTACTTCAAATCACTAAGCATTCTGCACGTTTGTCCGACTTGTGTAACATCCCATCTCACACTCATGGAGTAGTTTGTTGAAATGGAGGTGCATTTTTGCAACCATTGAGAAAAAAAGTGGACTCCAAGCTGCAAGGTGACAGGGAAAGGTTGAACAAGGCAGATGGATGAAAAGTGACCCCCTCCCCGGCCCTCCCCAGTAAGCCACAGTCAAACAATCGCGATCTCCATGCCTCTTTGTTCAAGCCTCCCATCAGCCTCTCTGTTGGCGGTGTGGTCAGAAAGAGGAGGAAATTGCTTTGAATTTGCGGGTAATTGAAAACACCTATACCCCCCGTTTCTTCTTGCTGTAAAAACCTCCATAACCCATTCTCCTCCCAATCACCCACCGTGTATGCCAATGCACTCCTAATGGCACCCCTTCCCCATCGTGTCCTCTATCTCCCACTGGTCTCAATTGATGCAAACAATTGCGCACCCATTTAGTGTCTAGTGGAGAGCTGACCCACTTGTGTGATTGTGCTCGCCGTCCGTCTCTGCTGTTCCACCTTCTCCCAATTGCAGGTATTGATGCCTCGCCATTGTTTCCCTCTGCCTAGGGGGTGGAGTGGTTTGTTGGAAAATTGGGGGACCCCCCTAGGTGTTTGACGGTGTTTATCGATTCATGCCAGGCTCTTATAAACCCGCTGCTTCAAGCTTTTGAGATATCGAGCAATATCTGCGGATACTGAGGGATTGAAGATGAGTGCAATTGTTATAGCAATGTTTAATGCAATGGCGGAGAAGAGAAAGGAAACATTTGTATTTTTTTTCCATCTTTCTCAAATGCTTTTATCAACAAAATATGTCAGATCCCAGAAACTAATATTTTTTATTGAAAGTTTTTATTTTGGGATATTACTGCTGCTTTTTAAAAAGCTATTTGGATCAAAATTTAATACTGAATGCAGCTAAACATTCTGTCGTCATCTTAAGAATTTAGCTCGTTCTACTGTATTGTAAATATGCTACATACAGGATAATTTTCAAAAGATTCATCAAAAATTCCCAGAAATAAATTCAATTTAATGCAAAACGGGGTTATATTGACAAAAATATTTTTTGGGGTGTATGTTGTTGGTGCGCAAAAGCATAAAATCTGCAATAAATGGAAAATCCAGGATTCATTCAGGGTCACCTTAACATAAAGACAGACACTATAAAATCATCATTTGCACACATATTTCTTCCTACTTCAATAATTGTAAATATCCAGGTTTGTATTTTTTGCATAGGGTTACCAAGCACAATTATACAGTGAATGTGTGAAGAGGCTTTGTTTTGTGATATTCACTGAGGTTAAAAAAAAGAGTATAAGTAATGACATAGTACATTTTTGGTGACAATCAATAGTCGTTTTCAAACATAAGAAGTTACAGGGTTTGCCGCTGCACCAGACACACTCACAGCTGTGGCACTTAAAGAAATCAGACATGCTCACTGGTCTTTGGAATGTGCAAGAGAAAACTTGAGAAAGGTGTGCTTAGCAGCAAACAAACTGAAAATGGAAAATAAGGAGTTACAGATAATGCCTGTTATAAAACTGAACGGGTATGAAATTACTTTCTCTAAGCACTTTGCCACCTGTCACTCTCACAGAGACGGTGGGGGGGATCTTCTCTTCCACTCCATCTTATTTGTTTTGAAACTATATATATATGAAAGAATTGACTGAAAGAGAAATTGTGTACCGTTGTGATTAAGATGACATCTAATTAGAGGCATTGTAAACTGGTCTCATTTAATTATGCCTTTGTGTGAAATAACATCTTATCGGAAGTCCAATTCCAAGAAATACTATTCTCCAATGTTGATGGAGAGGCTGGGCCCACTCCACGGTTGGGATATTTTATTTTGCGTGTGGATAATGTATTGAATTGTATTGTATTGTATTGGTATCGGTGTTGGAAAGCAAGCTGTGCAAACAAAATGCGCTGCGATTGAACTGAGGCTAAAAGGTGGTGCCAACAGGTCTGGACCCCACAGTGTGGAACCAATCAAATGTACCTCTATTTGAATAAAAACTGAACAAATGTTATGAGTTTGTGACCTTAGGAATAAACTTTCCAATATAGTAGAAAGTTTGGGGAATAAAATTGCCCCTAACTGCAAATGTGCATTAACATCCACTCTGCACTGTAATTGATTTTTATAATAGCTCAAATTTTCTGCCTCACATGAATACATAATAGATAAATAATAGTAAAACATAATAACTATAATACAATAGAGCTTAAGAGCATTTTGCTTTTTATTGCATGCATCCTAATTCCTTCACTTTATACATAGTGTAGAAAGAATGTTAGTGTTTTTGTGTCAAGCAAGACACCCTGAACTTTCCTTATTATCACTTGCACTCTTAATAAACCATGTCTTTGATTAACAAAGTGTCATGTCACGTGGCTGGAGTTAAGATGCAATAATTGGCCTCTATTTCCTGTGTGCATACCTTTACTAATGTAATGGCTGGAAAAACAGCTGGAACGCTTGTTCTAGGCTGCTAAAAATCCCCCTAAAAGTTGCCGGTTGTGCGGTAACATTGTCAACTCCTTAAGTCCCCGGGGGCCCAAAGTTTTTTTCTTTCTTTTGTTCTTTTTTTTTTTAATAAGCCCCTAATAAAGGAAGACTTTGGAACACATTGCAGTGGAGGTGTAGTTTAGGTTTCATGTTATGAGTTCCTCTATGGTGGTCTTCGGCTTGGGGAGCTTACTTATTAGGGAAGTGTTACCCTGCTACCTCCCTGAACAGCAAATTCAACCATATGGGCTCGTTTATAGCCTATTAGCACTGTGCTCTGAAAAGAACACTACTGATTCACCTGGCACTAGGTTGCCCACAGATTTTATCCGGCTCAAGAGAAAGTACTGCTAAATTGGAGGTTTGGGGGAAGGGCGTTTGAACTTAAAATTGTCTGTTATTTAACATTAAAAAAGAGATTGGAGTATACTTAAAAATGTTTGCCATGAAAATTTAGATTTGACATCGCACAAGGATAACAAAAAAAGTCAAAAACGTATTTTCCCTCAGCCGACTAGTTGTTATTGTTCTGGAAAAATGAGTGTGCCATTCCTAAAAGTGGAATTGAATCTCAAGAATGCTGCCTTTGCCTCCTTTCCTACCCTTCCCTCTTTTTGCCCTCGTCTAATCGTTCCTTCCATCACTTATTTGGCCTTTATGTGAATTTCTGTGATGGTCCACTTCACTAAACTCATAAACAATACACTCAGTCCCACCTCCACACCTTCGTATTTATGTCTGCTTACGGGCAGAGTGCCTGGCTTACCTACGAGTCATATTAGACCATTTGAGAGTAATTAGTTGAGGGGCTGCAGCACAGCAGGCTATTTTCCTCATCCATGCCAATCATAGGTAGAGAGCTATGATTGAAGTACATATGCTAAATAATAATACACTCCAGTTTTTCATCACCTCATTTTCCTGTTAGCAGTCCACTAATATATGTACAATAACTAACACAGCATTTAAAATGTGCCAGATCGGTGGAGCCAATGTGAGGAGTTCATATTAACACGCCATGTTTTGTTGTGACATGCAGAACATATCGTCATTCTCATGTGTTGTTAAAGTTTAGGAAAGATTTAGATGGAGGCTGATGGTATTCTTAAAGGAACAAACAGGTTACAGTTATACGGAGCACCCACCCAACTGCAACGCGACTTCTACAATTTGTATTTATACTCGCAGTTTGGTGGAACGGTATGTCCCACAGGTCATTCACCAATGATGGCATAGCCTCTTGAAGAAACTCTTACTTCTAATTGTGTTTACAGTCCTTATCAACACTACCAATCCCAACTAGAGCGGAAATACAGAGCGATTTTCCCATTACAGCGGGAGTAGAAAATGAAGGAGAGACAGGGAGGTGAGGGAGCTCTGTTTCTCCAGAGAGAAGGGCAGATGGCTTCATCCGCGAGTTCAAAAACACAGGCAGGAGGGATGGGTGAGGGGCACAGCACACTCGCAAATACTAGATGATATTGTCCTTCCACAGTCGACAATTGCTGCACTTTGACAAAAGGCGGTCTATTAGCTTTAACTGCCTTTCTGGAGGATTTCAATGCCACGCTTACACAGAGCAGTGCCATGGAAGATTTATTTAAATATTTGATCTACTCCAAACTTAAGATGACACTCGGAAAACATTCACTTATCCCAATTATCTATCCCAATGTGAGGGTTTACATTAGAGCAGAGGTATCCAAAATCCGTCCCAGTTATAATTAAAAAATCAGGAAACTGTTATTTTTGAGGCCCGCACAAGAAACTCCAATCCAATCTACATTTTTTTGCACTTTAATGGAACAATTGCTGCCATCCCTCCTCGTCAACAGCAGTCAATGACCCGTCAAATTCAAATACATTTTAAAACCCCTGCATTAAAGGGCCATTGCACTGAACCACCCTTCACTTTGGCACTTATTTTATAGTAGTACTAGACTTAAATGCCCCCCACCCCACTGTGTTGCTTTGACTAACTAAACTGTGGGCCCTACAGGCCATTTAATGCCTGAGCTTAGAACCACGAGAATGCTGTGTCTGTGTGGTTCAGTGCTCGACAAATGCCGCTCTGATTAAAATCTCACAGATCAGAACTCAACTTAAGCTTTACCGGCATCCCAGGCAGACAGGATCAATTTGTCTGCTGCCTCTCTTGAATAAAGAAATGATAAAAAACTCATACAGTCCCAAAGATCCTCCAAAACGTAACACAATAAGGATACAGCGAGGGTTTCATTCTGTGAGTGAGGTTGATTATCCAAAACTCTCCCGTTATCACTGCAGACATCTTTTAAGTGTCTGCCGTCTGGCTCCAGTTGGCTTATCGGTTCGCAATGGTTTACGCAATTACAGAAAATACAAGTGCTTAAATATATCCTTGTGCTTTCATGATTTCTCATGCAAATAATGCAGAAAAAATGAACAATTTGCAGCCCTAATTCAGATTCACTTACCTCATAATTAAACGCTGTTCGAGAAGCGAACGGTAGTTGTTTGTCCTCAGTTTATTCTACGAAACTACTGTTTGTAGTCAAAAAAATAATAAAACTATGATTGAATTTCACCTACTCCTTCCAGCACACACTCAACTTGTGGTGGCAGTTGACCAGCCAATCACCTTTACTAACCTCCAAGTGGAATGGACAATTCCAATTCAGAACAAGATATAGTCAAAGTCTTGTCACCCCTTGAACTACGAAGTTGAATAAAATGTAGTCTTCACACCACTTCCTCCCTCCATGTCCTTGCATTTGTTTTCCACCAACCCAACGACCACCTCAGTAACACATCATCGCTCGTCTTTTGTGTTTCCTACGCAGGTGCATGGGTGCTGATAAGAAGCACATGCCCCCACGTGATTCATTGAGGTGAGCCCGGAATGGGCGCCATCTGCCCTCAGCCCCGCACTGGCATTTCCAAAAGGCCCAAGTTTTTTCCGAGGAGGGCAGAGGCGCCAGTGCTTATCAAACTGGGAAACCACAACCAGACACCTGGCAAAGCCACAGGGACCCCCGCCCCAACTCCCCCATCATCTCTGCTAATATCGTCTCATGGCAGGGTGCAGGGTGAGTCAGGAAAACCACAAGCTGCCACTGTTTGAAAGAGGCCGAAGAACCCTCGCTTTCTGCGAAGGTGCACTGTGCACCTCTCACCCTCTGCAATGATATCTCTGTCTGAAATGCCAAACCACACTCTCTCGGTTGCTCTCACACTCGTGCACACACAAGTAGACGCACACACACAAACGCGTGCACACACAAACCATCTGGCATTTCAGCTAGACGTCGACCAATGAGCACATTCCCGCTCATGCACTTGTCTCATGAAGGCCGTCTATGTTTGAGTGGGTTTTGTTTGCGTGAAGAGCAGAGTGGCTTTTGAATGAATGAATTAATAACAAAAGGAGAATATGACATAACCATTGTCGTCAGTCTGACTTTAATTGTAAAATATGGTTTTCAAGGAAATATTTTCAAGTTCTTTCAGATGAAAATCCGGTATAATAACCGACATTTTCAAACTGACTGTTTATCTTCTAGGCTTCATGATGTAACAATACTAAAACATCACCAATCCACAGAAATTTACATCAGTCACTTACAAAGCCCATAATAAAAAAGCTCATCCATAGACTGCCCTCTTCTGAGTGCATTTTTATGCAATGTCCCTGACTCGGGATTAAAAAACATCATACTTTTTGAGGCAAAGCTGTACATGCATTTGGATAACGTCATCTTTGGTCATCAGTAGTGATGGGGTCTATATATTTGGTACTTCATATAATCAGACAGATAAAAACTGTTGTACACAAAAGAGGATAAGATATAGTTCACTGTATAAATGCTGGGCTTTTTCGCTAGAACGAATGGCTAAATATTACACAAAACAAAATATTTCAAAATTAATTTAAGTCCCAGTCATATGAATTATAACACACGTAAATGTTAATAGCTGTACTGTATGTTTATAGGGCACAACGAGCATGTACTTTATTGTCAAAGCCAAGTAATTCAGATTGATAAAGCGTGAACTGGACCAAAAATTGCACCTTTTACTGATCCCTACAGCTTGCTTACATCTACTTCCTGCCAGACCAAAATAGTCTGACATAAGGGGAATGATATATGATCCTAGTCATTCATCTAAATTGGACAAATGAGGCCCACACATCTGAGCTGTGAACGACGCTGTCCCGATAGCGCAAAATGAATGGGCCACAATGTAGACGGTTGGGATTGTGCATGAATTTAGATACACATTTGCATTTCCACCATGAATTTCCTCATGGTTTTGGTTCAAATGTGTAGCATTTTCATAATGTATGTCGATCTGCCTAATTTTGGTATGTGTGGGTGCGTGTGTGTGTGTGGGAGCGCGTGAAAGACGGGGGTAACGTGAGAGGTGGCGTTGGTGCATCTGCTCCTCATTAAAGGGCGCTAATGAACGCACGTGTGTTCCACCTGGTTTGATGGAGTGGGGGGTTGACGGGGCCCTGGCCTTTAGCAGCTTTCACCAAAATTGTCCCAAGACAAACAGGGCAGCTCCATCCCCAGACGCTCATCTGACAACATTTTGTCGGTTGCTCCTCTAATGATGGAGGTGATGCTTGCCAACAGCCCCCACTGAGCCAGATACAAGCTCTCATGGAAGCGAGAGGAGGACAACCAAAATGCATTGGCAACGCAATCATGGGTTCAATAGATGAAACGAAAGAACATGGCTTTGATTTTAAAGCGTTGTGCAAGGATTACGGCATATTTCCCCGCCTCTTTTGTGACATATGGATACTCCCATCTCATGCAAATAAGCCACTGGTTACCACATGCGCTTCTACTGGAAGTGAAAAAGTCTTGCCAATTTTGAGACTTTGACCTGGTGTTCACATAGCGAGTACTCTGACCCCTCGAGGAATTCAGAGCAGGGGTTGAAGTTAAGGGAGTGAGGGAGGGGGCAGCTGCACCCGGGTGCCGGCCTCTAGGGGGCCTGGTTTTTGGGGGTAAAGAGACCGTATAAAAGCATATGTAAAATGATGTTCAGAGCAATACTTGTGTTTTTCAGTGGGAAAATATCCTCACAATGAGTGACTAGTGTTAATTAGTTGGAAAACAGGCATAATTGCATAGATAAATAGGAGCTCTCCATTTGCTAGAATTATAGTAACTATCTCTCTCCCTTATTTTTTTTCATTTTAGCTATTTTGTACATCTGTAGGTAGTCAATACTATTCAAAGATCAAATATTACATGACTCAATGACCAATCTCTTTTGTTAGACTCTAAATGCGATTAAATTCCCTTTTTTAAAACCATAAATACACATTGAGTACTATAATAGTTGGTGGTTGTGAAGTTGGTGTTTCCATTTGTTTTCCAATGCGTCAAATGGCTTAAATTGCTATCATTGAACCCAAAGGAAGAAACAGATATGGACAAAATGATAAAAGCAACAGAATATAAATCATAATCCAATAAAAATAAAGGGCAAATAGTGTGACAATCAGAGGGATGATAGCAATCAATCAAGCATAAATTTCAGGGGAGTCACTGGAGGTGGCATATTGTTTCTTTTTTACACAGATCTGAGATCTGCCTTGTGGATCTTTTGTTTTGACACACATTTGGTGGATTTCATCAACATTTATTGACTTTATTACTGCAGTGACAGAATGGAAGTCATTCAGTTATTGTATTACAATGTTGGATGTTGTTCCACCAAAGCTGCCTGTGGTGAGAAGGCTTCCCTCGGGCTTCTTCTGAACCCTGCCAGATTTGACATTCATACAACTCCCAAGCATAGACATCATGTGGGCATGCAACCTTTTCAGTGTCCCCGTGTAGCCTGACCTCTTGAAGAGACACAAAATGATCGTTTTTTTTTAAATTTTTATACGAATTAGCCTCTTCAAAATCATTTGGATGGCACACAAATTGTCGTTTTCTTTGCATGCTGTGATAGTCTACAAAAAGATTAACCATACAAGCCAAGGCAGTTGTATATTGTGCAATTGCTGGATTTAAGTTCACATTGTTTAGCTTCTAATTCAATGTTGACAAGCCTAATTTCCAAAATTGCTTGAATTGTAAATTTTCAAAGTGATCCTTGAATTGAGTATATGTGAATATAGTATTAATTTAAAATTTTCTATACATTTTTTTACTCTTAACCTATACTTCTTTATTCTACTGACAAACTATTGTGGAGATAAGAAACGTTATTCAGCAAGATGGATATGTATTTAATAATAATATCATTTTTGCATATGCATATTAGCCAAAATAATTTTGCTGTTACCATCACTTCTGTGCATCTCTGCATCTCAGTGTTTTTGACAATGAATGCCAGTTATAATGACAGTTGAATACTTGTTCACTCCTGATTTACAGTTTATTCAGAACTTATAAGAGCTTCTAAATTTAATATGCGAACAAATTAAATTATCACCTGTCAATCTAAAACTGTTTTAATAAACAAAAGGGGAGGCCACATCTGCTTCCACAAAGCGCTAAAGAAAGTTTGGCTGATGACAACATAAGAATTAAGTTTTAGAGAATTATCGCTGCAAAGACAAACACACGGATTAATTTGAACAAACCTGATTGGATTTGTACAGGCACAGTTGTGCTATTATCTCCCCGCAATCCCCAAAACTCTCAATGGATGACCTAAGCTCAACCTTTGCCCGTATGACCAGCATCGTCTGCTCGCAGTAAGGTGAGCTTGTTATTGGGAGTGGTGGGGGGTTGTATTCTAGGCAGTGTTAAGTGAAGCAGGAACCCTCAATGTTGCTAATTTATTTACAGATTTAATTAGATGGATAGAGCCCTCACAGATATAAGAAAGAGAGGAGATGTTGCCAGCGTTACAGCACTTTAATTATGGTAGCAGGCTCCTGATCCCTGCGCTCCACTGTCTAGGGAGCCAGTTAATTAAAATCCTCATTATTTTACTTTTAATTAGTTCCCCCCTCTTTTGTTTCCTTTCACCATATGGCCGTGTTCCGTGGTCAAATTAACGTAATTGAGCTAATTAAGCCGATCACTTTAATTATTCAAAGCGTTCCGATTGGCCGGGAGAACTTCCCTCGCTCTCCCATTACTGACATTCCTGCAAGACGCCGGGAGTTGTAGACTCTTTGTCATTACCCGCTTCTACTCCCATGCGGAAGCGGTGAGTTATGGCTCCAGCATGCTTGGCTTCCTCCATGTTCTAGCAAAGTCTCATGTTTCAACGGCGTACATTGCTGCAAAGGACAGCTCGGCCACTTCAAAGTCAGCTCTCTCACAAAATGTCTGCTCGTTTAACACTCCGACGTTATGACAAATTAGGTCCTGTTGATTGTTGTGGTGGAGCAGGATCTGAGTGGTAGAAGTCCTCTGGTGTTGCATACTTACTGTAGCTCTGCCAACCCAGGTGGCTTTGGCGAGGACATTGAAACAGAGTAGACTTTGCATTTCAGGCTTTAGAAAAAGAAGAAAGAAAAAAAATCATGAGAACCAGATGGCAGTTTTACTACAAACATACTTTTGTTGAGCCTCGACTGTGGACGTGATTTGTCACTCAGAAATGAGATTCACTGCTAACTGCACATAAATATTGGAACAGTTGGTAGCTTATCTCACCAGGTTTTCTTTATTACTAGTTGTATGAAGGGTTAGGGTTAAGGTTACATCTGGTAAAATATAGATGTTGGATCATTCAAATGGTAGGACACAAATTTCATATCACACTATAAGGCAAGGTATACACTTTTATACCATATGAGAGCAAAGACAAACTACACATTATAAGATGAATACATCTTTAGTACCAAATGATCCTCTGGCAACCTGTTGAAAAGGGGTTGATTTTTTAAAATTTATTTTTTCATCCAAAGATTTGGAATAAGCATGGGTTGATCGGAGAAAAACAGAAAAACCAAGAAAGGGAAGCACATTAAAAAAAAGGAATGGAAAAAACAGTTTTAAGAAATTACCAAGAGAAAGAAATTGATAGTGAAAAACAAGTCAGCTGCAATTATTTTTATTAAGCACATTGTCAAAGTAAAATACAAAAATTAATGAAGATTTTTCTTTTAACTGAAAGACTATTTCATAATATGCTACATGTCTTGTGGAAATCCAATTACATTTTGGTAAGATAGAAATAGATTTTTTTAACAATCACACATCTCCTAACCTAGTTGAATAATGCATCTCAAAATACAAATTTAAGGAATTGTAAGAATTTGGTATCATCAAGTCACAAATCCAAACTCTCTCTCTCTACCAATTGGTGGCCGACATCAGGGAGCTCAAATCGAGAGCGGCACGTGACCGATTCTTAATGCCTGTCCCCAAAGAACGACTTCCCAATTGATAGGGAATCATTTAAATGACATCTTGGCTTGGTGTCACAAGAATATCTGTGTGAGAGGACGACTTTTCATCATGTAAAAATATCCCAGGCATCATCTTGTGCCTTTACACAGTGTGCGGCAGTGGAGCTCAGGCAATTACTCTCATCTCCATGTGTTAATATGATTAATTAGCAGGAATAAACACTTTCCTATGACATAGGCTACATGGTGAGCCACACACCTGCAGAAGCTCTGATAAAAGACAACGCCTCGTGGCGTAGAGTCTTTTCTTGAGACCTGCTAATTGGCATCTGAAAACGTTCTGGCTAATTAGAAAGAAGCAGATGAGGCTTGATTAGTTCGAATGCAAAGTGTAACTTGTGGTGCAATGGGAGTGGAGAATGTGCCGAGGTTTTCGTTCTTTGCCATCACGATACCGAGATAATTGTAATTGTGATCATTTGCATACGTTAATGAATTTGCGTGACGCCCCTTGATCAGACGTGGAATAAATAATTGATGCCGCATCAGCACCTACCGTGACAAGTGGGACATTTTGGGAGAACTAAGCGCATTAAGGTGCAAGTTTGATGGCTGCCCTGCTCCCAGGCAAGGTGCAAAAGTAGAGCAGATGCTATCTTCTGCTAGTTGTTAAGATTATTCCCAACCCTCGCATGGAGTGCCACTTCGAATTTTTACATTAGCCTTCTCAAGAAGGGATCCAGACTTCAAGTTTGAGACATAACCTAATACTAAAAGTACTATGTATTTAACAGCATCTCCCAAAGAGCCAGATGCAGCGTGATAATCAGTAAATATGAAATACATATTTAAGTAAATATCTCAAATTCCTCAATCTAGAAGCTATCACACCTCTTTAATTAGACGGCTTTCATATTAGGCTTTATTAGCGGCAGGCAGCCAGCCAAGGAGCGGGCGAGCCACAGGATATGCCCCAAGTTCAGCCTCCCAAGAGCTCCGCCAGCACAGATACAGGGCTCATGTTTAATTGCTTCTGTAAATGGTCAAAGCTCAAGCCCCCTAATTCCATTCCCCGGGGTAATCAGCCATGTGTTAACCATACAGGGCTAACAAGAGTGAGAGAGAGAGGGAAAGAGTGCTTCAGAAGCTACCAGGAAGTACAGTGCAACATTTGTACTGTTTGGGGGCTCTCATAGTGACGCTAACTCATACAGAAAAATCAGTTTAATTGGATTTTTTTTTCTTCAATAAATTCATCATTTGCTTAAACACATTGACAAATACGGTACATTTCATTATGGAAATTACAGGCATTGACAGTGACAGATTTCTGTTTTTAATAATGTTTAACTCATTTTCTGCCGAACATTTTTGAGCATTTTTACTTATTTTTTATTCAATTAAATGAATAGATTTATTCATAACCCCCAACTGAACACTGTGTTCTATGACTAGGCATACAGTGGACTCCCACATATCACAATTTAGGACCCACAAACCTCTCAATATGTCACTCGAGTTAGTCACATTACGCATTGCCGCATTACATGACCGATTGTGCATCAGCAAAGTGGTATTTGAACTTCATATTTACTGTGTAGTTGGAGTAGAACCTACTTCACCATCAACCCAAATTATGAAAAGTATGATTTGTCAGTACTTTAAATGTTTGGCATTTTACTGACAAGTATATTTTACAATGACAGGAATAGGATAAAAAAAATGCATGAATTATAAATTCAGTTTTGGGAAGAATGAATAGATTTTACAACTGAAACATAGATGTTACTTCAAAGCCCATCTATAATTTCATGATTGAACCCCTGGAGTACAAGGTTTCACATGGACACAAAAGAGAGAAACATCTGAGGTCATTCAAAACGTTGACACTTAAGGAAAATATTGTCACTTGTCACAAGACATCGACAGTCGTTTTACAGCAGTCCATCAAACTCAATCACGCATCTTTTCAATCCTCCCATTGATGACGATTGTAGTTTTTAGGCTTTCTCAGAGGCCAGAAGAGTTTCTGTGAGTGTCATCAAGTAAGCATCTTCCACTTTCATACTAAACACCCTTATGGAGGAGAAATATGATGACATTTCTTAGGATCTTAAAAGACCCTTAGAAAATAGGACTTTTCATTTGTGGCAGTGTTCTGAGGGTCTTGAAGATTGCTTTTCCCCCCCCAGGCATTCCAAATACCTGGTAGCATCAGTGCTCAATACTACATAAATGTGATTTTTAGATGAAGGGTCATGTATTCTCTGCAAGTAAACTGCCCGTCGAGGGAGGCAAGTACGATGGTGACCGGAACTCAGAATGGCAACAGTAGCAAGAGAAAAGACTGAAAGCTTCAGCACACCTATAATGACAGGAAAAGAGACGTATAATTACCTTGAGCTCAATTATACTGTAATTACAAAAGTGCTCATCACACAAAGTGTTAGTTAGTGAGGACAATGTGGCCTTCATTACATTTACATTCAAGGATATCTCCTAAATGAGCTCAGTGAAATTAGAACTTTGAAATAACATAGTATAGGAAACCATTAGTAATTGCCTGATAAATGTGGGACTTTAAATAATTTAAATAAAATATTCTACTTTATAATGTTGACTTGTACGAGTATTATTGAATTCTGGGAATGTTGTGGGACCACATTCCAAATATATATAATTCTATGTACAAAGGTGGTTATGAGATCACCTTCATATTGCAAATAAATAATTAATTTTAACCCCATCACTTGTTTTCAGTTCCAATTATTTCACTGTCAAGAATTAAGATATTTTGATTGGAAAAAGGTGTGTTTGAGGTGTGTTGGAATGCAAACAAAATACTACTCATATATATTTCTCATTTTAGTTATGTCACTATAAGACTTCAGCACACATTGTAAATGCATCTTGTTTTTATGTTTAATCTATAACATCTCATTGTAGACTATTTGGCATTCTAGTGACTATTTATTTCTCATTTGAAGAAGGCAAAATAAAATTTCAATTTAAAAAAAAAAATCTCATTGGTGTGGTACACAGTCCAATCCATCTCTGGCGCAATCAAAATAACCATAAGCCTCCAGGAATAAATATCTCCTCTGCAGACTTGTGGCCAAGACAGAAATGAGTTGGACCAGCAGTTTTTCACCATCAGAGAATTAGCCTTGAAATAACTAAAGGTTTATGGCATGCATGTATTTAATATATTTTGATATTGACCATTAAAAAACCCAAACACGCAACGATTTACCTTCTGATCGGTCAGCACAGAGTTACTTTGAAGCTGTGGCAGGTGGCTGCTGAGCAGGGCGGCACCAGGTCTGTCATGCTCACAAAAGATAGCACCATTCAGATAATGGAAGCGATCTCCAGGCATGAGTCTATTCCTGCACGTGGCGCAGCTAAAACACTAGAAAAATTTAAAAAAATCAGGTCAATAAATAAATCATCAATATCAATATCACCCCGATATAAGCGATTGAATGGTGAACACATAAAAACGATGACCCGGAAGGCAACACTATGTAAATAGTATATACTTTAAATCAAATTTCAGTGTAAAGTGCATCACACCACGTTTTACAGCGCATATTACTAAAAGTGAGTATACTAATCTTTACAAGGCAGAGTTTTTGATTCAGCTTTAGGTTTTATAGAATTGGGCAAAAGATTACTCAAGTCTAAATTTGAGTATTGCGGAGAGAAGCAATGTCCCCAGATGTTCCTGTCAAACACGCAGCAGGAGGAGGAGGAGTACACTGAAGTGGGAGCTGGGGACTTACTTTGAGGTGGTAAACATTTCCCTGTGCCCTCATCACCATCTCATTGGCTGGGATTGACTGACCACAGGCGCTACATGCCCCGCTGTGCCCAAACAGCCTGCAAATTCAAAAAGAAATAATGAAATCCAGCCTCCATATGCTGAAATGGAACCACTTCCTCTTCCGTCTTGCTCGCCACACACGATCTCACCTAATGTAATCACTGCGACACAAAATCATGCCTCCTTTGCTGTAGCAGGTGGTACCAATGTCGCCCAGCTGGGCTTGGCAGCAGGAGCACTTGAGGCAGCGAGTGTGCCAGTAGCGCTCCATGGAGAAGAGCAGGAAACGGTCAGCGATCTTCCCCCCACATCCTGCACATGACCTCAGGGCCGGAGTTACGCCTGACGCTTGGCTGTTCACCATACTGATGTGGTTCCTTGCTGGACACAATACACGTAGGAACAATAAGTAGGAAAAGTGGAAATTGCTCACTACTGGAATAACACACCCTTTATGGCGGAATGTATTGTTTTGAATCATGACGTATGTACATGTACATTAGAGGTGCAATGATAATTGATAACTCAAATTAATCGACAGCTATTTTGCAAATTGAGTAATCGTTTGAAGAAGATTGAAATTGTCCAATTCCTCCAAAAATTCAATCTCCCATCAAGATAACTCAAATTTATGTTGTCCTTTGGTAAAGCAAACAGATTTTATCTTTTTTTCTTTCTTTTACAGATTCACTGATTAATCTGATCACACAATAACACATTTATGTTACTTTATATACACTATATATGCAGATATACAGGTACAGTATACTTATTTAGATATACTGAGGACATAGGTGGGTACTACAGATAAAAAATGCATAATTTCAAATCCATGAGGGATAAATGATGAACAGTTTAGCAACTTTTAATAAAACTTGACCATTCTGCCTAAGAAATGTGGTATCACTTATGATTTTTTTAGGTGGTGCTTTCAGGGAAAAAAAGGCAATCATTTTAAGCAGTGACAATCTGCTCACTGGTGAATTTTTTGAAGTTAGAAGGAAAGCAGAAAAGTCGCCAAATGGGATTTTTGGAAGTGTGCCAGCTTTCAAACGGAAAGTATTCATGTCAAAGCCTTTCTTTGTGAATCTGTTCTTAATTACGTATAAAACATATGGTCTCAGGGTGAACAAAGCGCTTCTAATGGAAACGCACAAGTTTCATGAAAGCATCGCTTGCGGAAAGGAAAGCAAAGAAAGGAAACAGGCGTCTTACCTTATCGAACCAAACGTTTCCCTCCTACGTTCAAGTCTAAACGAAGGAAATACTTCTCGCCAGAAAATGGATACGTTTACGCCTGCGAAACTGGACTTGATCGTGAGCATATTTGCAGATCCATAGCTTTATAGAGGTGCACGTCAAAAAGAAGAGTAAAATCCCAGGCCAGAATGGCGCGCGGACTGCAAATAGTTTGAGGAAAGTCTCCCACTTGGAGCTCTGATCATTAAAAAAAAATGGTGTGGAGGGGGGTGGACTACTACTGGAAGTCTCGAGGAGGAGACAAGTCGCTTTTTTCTTTATTTCCCACTCGCTCATCCAGCTGTCCTCCTGATTACACGCCTTCCACTGTTTCTGACGCTTATGACAGCGACGTTATTCATCAAATTGCGCAAGAGTCTATTTAAATTGCCGAGCGACGTAAAACAGGAGGCGACCAATAGGTGAGCAGTGGGCGTGGTCATAAGTCACATTGATTTATGAATTTCAACTCACTGATTATACAGGTTGATTTTTACACTTAGAATAAAGTGTAACCTAATAAAGACAGAGTATTGAGAATATATGAATATATACCCTGCAACCATTGTGAAGTGGTTCCGAAAATGAATAAATGAATGGATGTTTTGATACTTTCCCGAACGTTCAGCTCAGTTTTAGTTCCAAATGTAGCCGCTAGAGGGCAGTGCAAACACGTGCTTTGTTTGTGGCGCTGTCCATTCAACAGCAGTAACGCACTCATGCAGTATTGTACTCCTTCCTGTGTGACAAATCATTCTCCTGGTAATATCCACACATATAATACTTTATTTAACTTTGCAACTCATGCTTTTCCGTTTAGATTGACGCATTGTTACTTTCATACTGACTAATATATTCTAATATTGTCCTATGTTGCATTTTAGGTACCTCATTTAAGTCTTGTCTAAAGTCAGCTGGGATAGCTCCAATCCACCCACAAACCAAATGAGGATGATGAAGTCATGTATGTTCATTTTACTATATATACACACAAAAGTCTTCTGTTATAATGAGTGTTGCTGTTTTTTAATGCTACATTTATAATTAGGAAAATGCATTGTGTATAACCCTATTAGATAGCCATTGCAAGTGTTATGTTAAGAGTTGCCATTTTAATTTTAAGGGAACAAAAAAACGGTGATGAGGTACATGATCTCAGAGAAGCTGGTGTGGCAGCAAGACTACTTCTAACATCCTGAGAGGAGCTGTGTATACCTGACATATTTCCTCTTCCACTGTCAATGCCTTGCTGAAAGTCACAGTTCTCTGTGAGGCTGAACAACACCTGCAACTTCCAGTCTGCGATCCCCGCCAATACAAACTGTCTACAGAGCATCACAATGTAGTGGATTTCCAAATCCATCAGATCCATCAGACTCTGAGGTGAGGAGAGGTTATTTAGGGTCAGACCGCTTATCTTTCTTCATGACTGCAAGCACATGACATGACCGTCTTTGAGTTCTGACAACTGGAAATATTGTTTTTTTTTTAATCCAGAGAATGAAACATTTCTATTTAATGTACATTGCAAAGCAATTAGTATCTTAGTTTATGAGTATGTTGTCACAAAACTGCCTGAATATTTTTTGTCTCAGGGTGCTTGAAGTACCAGCAAGTGTTGGACAAACAAGTGAAAGGTCAGTTGTTGCCTGTGGACACCAGTTTTTGCGTACAAAAACTCAAATGACACGTTAAGTTGTTTGAATTGACACCAAACAAATAGTGCACAGACATTGCAATATGGTTAGGTATATTAGGCCACTGCAAACTGGGAATGACGTACACAAACGCACAATCCGTTTCCATGGTGCAATGGTTGCATTATGCTTTTTCATTTCTTTCATTTGATGGTGACCAGGGTTCTAAAATCTACTCATTTAAAGTCACTGGGAAGCTGGACTCATAAAAATTGGGGTCAAGCAGAAATTTAGAACATTTTCAAGGATTGGTGAAATGTGTTAAAGGTATTGAAGGTTTGTCATTAATTATACATTAGTATTCTCTATGGCCAGTTGTTAACATTTCGAGAGTCAAAATGCAATCGTTGGTAGAGGTGAACTTTCACGATTGCTTGAATGAAAGTCATCAAGTTAGAGAGTTCGTCCATTATCACAGCAGACGAGAGAAGGCGGGGATGAGGAATTTCGTGTTCCGACGTAATGTTTGAGCTTTTGAGCAAGCCGGCATGTCGTGCAAATCCATTTGAGGGGGAAAGCGCCATGACTTATTTACTGATATTTTTCGACTCATTGGGGCAGATGATCAGTGACAGATGCAACAAAAGAATTGTCCTCTTGTTTTTTGTTTTTTTTATAACGTGACTCATCTAAAATGTTTTTTTATTATCTTTTAGATTTATTCTTTCTGTCTACAATTAGAAGTACTGTTTGAATCTGGAATCCGGAATATTTCATCAATAGACAGATGAAAATGTTAATTTTAAAGCTAAACAAGTTATATGTCATCTTTTTGACTTTTTATTTGATATACAGGTAAGGACAGACCAAAAGTGTGTCTTAAAATTTGCATAATTCTTAATGAATAAAGTACATTGTGGTCTATCTCAACACAAAATATCACACCCCAAAAAACGAGGTCATACTGAAAAATTGCACTCCACAAATAAACAGTAAGTGAAGTCTAAATTAAGCCATGTCAGAATCAATGCTTTAGATTAGAAGGAATATGATGAAATTCACGGAATGACCTTACAGTCTGATGGAAAAACAAATGCTGCAATCTGTGAGAATGGCAATTATCTTAGCATCTGTGTAAATCGAGCAAAAATGTACAAATAAATAAGAAAACAAAGTCTCAGTATGAGCATTCTCCCAAGTGTACAAGAGCTACAAAACATTTTTCTTTTCTGAGCTGCTCTGGTGGTTGAGAGATTAAATACTTCTACTGAAAAGGCGGACAAACTGGTGTCATTGTATCAGGCGTCTTAAAGTGCAAGCAAGTATATTGGGGATTGTTAAGGTTATAGGGGGTTTGTGCAAAGTCTGATGGGCCACAGTTGCCGAGTGAGACTCAGCGCCTGAATGTGTGAATGTCATTGTGGAAACTAAGCAAAGGGCTTGAGTGTCTTCTATGTGGTGGGCATCTTTTACTGCAGCTGCAGCGTTGGATCCACATCATATTTCGGGAGAAGCTCTCGCCATCAGGGCACCGGAAACGCAGCTGGACAGTACGGCTGACAGAGGGCTGACAGCAGCGGCCGTCCGTGCAAGATCCGCAGGTGCGGGGGCGATAGTGCTGTTCGGTGAGGCAACCAGCAAAAGCGATCTGGACCGGTTCCTGCGGGCGAACTGTTTTTTGGCACTTCTTACCCTGGGGGAAAATGTATACTATTAGGTACTTTTTAAAATCAGCATTATGGTGAGTTGTTATATGATTTGATTCGTTTGCAATACCTTCTTGGCTAGAGGAAGTGCCAAGTCACATGTTCGTATCATGCAAAGCCTGGTTTCTCTAATCAGCTGACAGTCTGGTTTATTATTAGTGATTCGACTTGAAATTCCCATCCCGCATGAGGTGGAGCATTCTGTCCAGTCAGTGGTTTGGGGAAGACACCTGGATTCCAGTATCACATCAGACATTGGGATAGCTGTTTTTTTTTAGGTAAGAGATGAAGATCATTAAAATTTCCCACCGAGTCATTAAACGTATGACAAGCAAAAACTGAAAACAAAAGGATAGGGGTTTGCCCTTTGTTTTGTTCACCAATTACTAATTCATTCACAAATAAATCACTTCAGTGAACCACCGATGGATCATGTGCAATGATCCAAAGACATTTAAGACCAAAAAGAAAAAGGCAAGAGTCAGAAAACATTATGTATAAGTTTGCAAACCCTGGCTTTTAAATGTCAAAATATGCCCCCAATATTTTTTGCTCCTGACTGCATTGAAATGTTTTTTTTTACTAAGCCAAAATTCCCTGCATAGATCATGTCCATGCCCAAAAAAAGACATGAAAGAAGACTGTAAACTCTACCTCTGGACGATGTCCCACCAGTGGCAGCTGGTTGGCGAGACTGCGAATAAGATGGCAGCAAAGCACTGATGTGGTTTGGAAGAAGCTGACTCTTTGATAGAGTGGTGCGTGTCAGTTCTACAGGCTCTACTCTGATGTGGTTGTCTTCATCACAAACCCACTCCTCGCAACAGCCGTTTTCCAGCCGTACCAACCGCGGCTGTGAGCAGTGCGACTTGGGCAAGGATACTTGATGAGGACATAGGGGCATGCAGCCCACCACTCCATCAATACAGGTGCATTGATGCATGCAGCTGGGCTGAAAGTTTTCACCATGCTGGTACAACTGTCCATTGAATTCGCAGGGGAGCCCATGAACCTCAGCTGGCATCAAATAACACAAAATACGAAAAAGCATCAGCATAAGTTTAAATAACTGAATGACTACTGATACTACGACCTACGAGTACACACTCGAACCTCGGCATAATCCTCTTTCCGGGTCTCCTCTGACTCCTAGATGACAGCGAAGCCCCTTGATGTGATCGCAGGGCTGAGTAGTGCTGCAGTCTTCATTGAATTGCCTGGCGCATATCTTACAACAGCCACAGTGGTCGGTCACCCAGCTGACACCCGCTGGACACACCGGAGATGAGGCAGCACAAGAGGAGCACACGGGTGGGCATTCATCATCTGCCTAAGGAGCAGCGACAACAGTTAGCCCAAAATCTACACAAAACCCCAATAAATATGGATTGCAGAGCACAATAACTCACCATCACCACAGCACTCCAGACCACAAACAAGGTGGAAAAGATTTGGGTTGGAGTGACAACAAACTGAAGCATCCTTGCTGCAGAGTTGGTGCAAAATTGGAGAATAAAGAAAGCTGTGCCCAAGGTGGTTTCTTGTATTGTTTAGCAGCTTTGGATTTACACATCCACAGGATCCTTATAGTGAAGTACACACCTCAGCTCTTCCATGGGTCTGTCTCACTGTGAGCTCAGCTCTAGCTCATGAAGAGGTTTCCCTCAACAGGGCCTGTACTTATACACACACACACATGGCCACACCTCTTTCTGTGATGTCGCCGCGGCAACAGAGGTAGAGGGTTGGACTGAAAATAATGTGTTCAATCACTGCATACAGCTTCAAAACCACTTGGTTGAACTTAATTAATTAGATGTAAAAAAAAAAAAATCAAACTGTCAAATTAGTCTCTTAATTCAAGTAACCCTCATTTTCCCACAATAACTTTTGAGTGGACAGGTCTAGTCATATTTGACTGAAGTCATGAAGGTAAGAAAAACAACAGGTGTAGTAATGGAAACACTGAAATAGGAAAACATATTCCATCGTGTTGACGTCTCTTAATAGGGGATAGAGTGAATTGGAGAAAGTCCCAGTGAACAATATTGCACTGTGCTGTGGCACATTTCAGCTCAGGACATCCTGTATTTCCCTCCATCCGTCTTCCGAATAGGCCACATTCCAGGAAATCAATGCTTAATCTCAGGTTCTCAAGAGTGGCAGAAAAACAAATCAGCATTCCCTTTGTCATCCATTGTGCAAGTATTAGTTGGAAAGCAGAAAATTCATCACTTCAGGTAAAAGATCTATCTTTACCTACTTGGGGGTCCAGACACACGTCAAGTAAGATTACTTTGATTTCTGTGCAGGTTTTTGTTCTGACCGATCCAATGCAAACAGTTTAACCAATCAGGTTTCCGATGAAACAATAAGCACCTGACTGCAATCACTGATTGCACTTCTAAGATACCATTTTGGTGGAAAGGTTATTATAGGTTGGAACAAAAATTCGCACCCACAGTAGAACTTTCTGGAATAGTTTAACCACCCCTATCTTAGGGGGTCATCAGCAAATCACTTTTCCACAAAGAGGTAAGGTAGCTCTCCATTTGTGTGGCTCTGAAATCTATTTTTAACTCTTCATTTTTCAGTATGCTTTGTTGTCTAGTGCATTGTGGGATCCAAAAAATGTGCATAATAAAGTCATCATGTGATTGGTTCTTGCTAAATCGGCAAGTAGACTGATTTTTTTTCAGCAATCATGTTTCATGCACTTATTTTCAATCAGATATATTTAAAAGAAAATCATCAAAGTAAATTTACCACACTGTTGAAATGTTTTCTTTTGGACTTCGATGCAGTACTTGACTAATACAACTCCCTACTAAGGTCAGTTTTTGGCCATCGTGGACAAAACACCAAATGTACATTTGCACATGAAAAGATGCCAGAACTGTACATCCATTAAGGTACACATGTAGTTGAACCTGTGGTTAGAAAAAATGGAAACCATTACATACAATTCGCCTTCCAAGAGCAGGTGCTGTCACTCAAGTCTAAAGCAACGGTGTCATCATGTGGGCATGTGGGAAGACACAAGCCACAGAGCACAAACTTTGACACTCATGTTGGAGGTTATATGCCTAGGGGCAAAGGAGGTGAGGGCTGTTGGCCAGCACCTTGATGGGCGAGAGTAGAGAGAAAGGCAGCAGTCTAAATTCTACAAATTCCTGGCTCACAAAGGGAGGATGTGTGCGCAGGCCATGCTGCGTCACAGGGAGGAGGGGAGCTCTAAAGAAAATGAGGTCTGTCAATTTGGCAATGTGCCAACCATTGTTTATGAGCTAAAAAAACATGCTAAATACATGGAGGTCAGAGATAGTCTGTAATGTATACCATATATTACAGCAGAAGATCACAAAGTGATTTCAATTTTAATATCTAATGTGTTGTGATCCATGTGAGGCTTGTACACTGTCAGGATGTCAACGTCACGATTTACGTCTCAGGCAAATTCCTCATGCTAGTGTCCTTACAAAGCCTTGGTACAGTCCAGTCATCACTCATACCAACTGTAACCTGAAAGGACTCGGTTTTCCCTCTGTGCACGTACTGTTCAAACTGGGCAGCTGAGTCTGAGTTGATCACCAGTAGTGTATTAGATTTCATAGACGGGTGTGAGTATATTATTTCATGAGTTGTGCAGAACAATTTTTTTTTAGGAAAAGGAAAATGTAAGGGAAAAAGTGGGATAGACATCCTGTTGCTTGGAGGGGGCAAGCAGGTGTTGCAGTAGGCTGCTCTCCAAGAAACAGGCGTAGTTGCTAGTCGTTTGCTTGCACATTCCTTGACTGCATTTAATTGGAGTGATGACAGCAAAGAGAATAGAACACCAGTATGTTCCCACAACGACAGTTAAATGACCTACAATGGCAAATGCATGTCAAAGATGGGTCACGTTAGTGATGGGAACTGCTGCTCCCTTCAAATAACGCTTGGCTTTGTGCTTTAAAAAGTACACACAAAGCAAAATTATTCAAATTGATCACATGTGAAGTCCATTTAATTAAAAAAAATAATCATAAAAAAATGGAATAGGTAAAGCCAGCTATATTAATGCATCCTTTTCCTCCACTGAATCAGAGGTTTCCTGAATGGTAACCAGCATATTTAGTGCTGTCAAGTAAACAAACTGCAATTTCAAAGGGACTTTAGTGTGGGAGTTGCCAGTATTACTGAATGACACAGAGAGCGCCCTGTTTACGGCGGAGGAAAGGTGGCATAACTACACAGCCTTGCCTGTGATTCAGCGAGGAAAATGTTATCACGGTAAACGCGTAAACAGAAAATGTTCCTGGGCTATCCTTTGGGAAATAGGACACAAACACATAAAAGCTCACTGTACTTGAGGTGACTGGAAAGCGGGTCTTGGTATATAAAAACCAAGTCACATTGGGTTGCAGTACCAATTTTGGCCACCAGTTTTACGTGTTGCTCTTTTAAAGCCTACTGACATATTATGTTACGCATAATACACATGATACCAAGAGCGTGCACAACCTAGAACTGACGGCATGTAATGAGGTTAATCCGTTTTTCAAAAAGTTATAAAATTCATTAAAAACAGTTGAGTACTGTTAATCGTTTGAATTATTAATTTGAAGATTAACGGTTGTATTGTGTTTGACTTTTTTGGTGTCTTTTCTTTGTTCCCAATCCACATCACTGTCTTATGAATCAGCTCTTCATCTGATGTCATAGTGCAAAGAATGAAATAAGTATCCAAACTGTTACTGTGTGTAAAAACAAAAGCAAAACAAATATCTCCATTGTTATGCTTCTGTTTATGTTTATTGTGATGTAGCAGGGCCATTGTGCAACAAATTTGGACTTCGTGAAATACACAAAATGTGTTACTTCATTGAACTGCTGCTTTGTTGTCAAAGTTAAACAGTTGTGGCTTACCATGTGTCTTAGTTTGAGAGATCTGCTTCATACAGGAAGGATGTGGAGTAAAATGATGCTACACAAAACTAATACAAGCATAAGGGAGAGTATTGAACATAAGCAGAGTTGTTGGTGCAGAATGCCATCTGATTTTATGGAGTTCTTCTTTTGCCTGACTTTTGTGTGGAAAGCGATCAATCCCCACTCGATTGTGGTATGATTGTGGGTGTGAATAGTAGCCTGTGTCTACGTGTGCCCTAAGACTGACTGGCGACCAATCAAGGGTGTGATATAGTGACTGAACATTAGTGGTCCCTGGTTTGACCCCTGTGGAAGTCCACAGACATTTACCGATTTCAATAAAACACTCAAGATATGAGAACTTGAACCAGTTTAGAGCAGGAGTAAAGAATCGCAGCCAGTATTTTAAGCTCTGTAAGGAGATGCACCTGTGTTCAGGCAGAGCGCTGTCTACATATCATAGTGGGCTCTTCAGATGGCCAGACGATGCCTAAAAATAAAACTAGTCTGGTGTTATTTAGGTTTATTCCTTGCTGAACTTTCTCAGTCACATATTTTCCACCCAATATAAAGAGGAAGTAAGATTGAGCTGAACGCCCAGTTAAGTGCGACGCACTGTTCAGTGTGAAAAGAAAGGGAAGTGTAAGAAGAGCAGAGGTCGCCAAAAAGAAAAGAAAAGAACATTTTAATTTTAAATTGTCTTCAACTGGTAAGAACTTTAGCACTCTTAGTCTTTATTCTTGTAAAATAGATTCTATGGACCCCTGGATGCCAAGGTAAAAAAAAAAATAATAAAAGCTAATCTGTACCCACAGTTGATAGTTTACTAATCTGTCGGAGCAGATTATTTATTTAAAAATATCATCATATTATTTGTTAGAGGCTAATAAATTAGACCTCTTCACCCAATATACATTAAACTTGTATATTAAAGTGTGTTTGTTTTATGTAATGTACAGCCTGTATTGTTTCTAAAGTAAAATATGACTTGCATAGTAAAAGTTCACGCATTAGCCTGTAAAGATATTGTTCCAAAATAAGTGATGTAGTATCAGATGTGAACTGTTACCAGAATTTTCTTTGAACTCGAGCACTGGGTTCAACAGACCGGTATTTGTCAAAGATATAATACGGTATTTTAATTACAATATAATATAACATTGACATTGGATAAATTTTCAAGCAGATTTTCTGGTAGTTTTAAACACAGTCCAGTAAGTAAAATCTCATCTCATTTTCTGACCCGCTTTATACTCATTAGGGTGGCAAGGGGGTGCTGGAGCCTATCCCAGCTGACTCCGGGCGAGTCCGATGCGCTAAACACTTGCCCCTCAAAATGTCAAATCTATTTGAAAGATATTTTCTATTTGTAAATTTGAACGCAAAGACAGGAAACAAAGTGAGTCAGAATCACTTCCTCATGTGTAACTGTTGATTCGTCAAGAGGTCGGTGATTAACCACAATATGAATTTTAAAAAGCCCCTCAGTGTTTGGATTTCCTTTTCCATTATTATGTGACATGTCTTGACAGAGCCATCTCAAGATGACCCACGCGTGCCTCAAGTGTTTGAAGTACACCATGTGTGTCGCCAACTTCCTTTGTTTTGTATGTGTCACAATGGTCAGAACTGCACAGTACATGTGTACACTGCATTCTAAAGTCATTTTTCTTTGGTGTCAGTTATCTGGCGTGGCAGTGCTGGGCTTTGGCGCATATATGATGGTGAACTTCAAATGGGCCGCACTTACACCTTCCCTGGACAAGCTCAATTTAGCCACCATGTTGCTGATCAGTGGTATCATCATCTCGTTTATTTCCTTCCTGGGCTTCCTGGGAGCTCTGAATGAGAACCGCTGCCTTCTGCTGACGGTACAATACAGAATTTTTGATTCGCCTATGCATTTTCTTTTAACTTCCAACAGCAGAGGAGTGACATTAACATAAGACATATTTATATCTGGTGTCAGTTTTTCCTGTTGCTTTTCTTTTTGCTGCTGGTGGAATTGACTGCTGCATGCTTGTTTCTCCTCTACGAAAAACATGTAAGGCTACATTTACAGGTCTTATGATGCACCAACAGTTGTTACGGCAATAATCCACAGTGCTTCTCTCCCCAATAGATTTCTACTTGGGTGGAGAAGGATCTAAACAATGGTTTGGAGAATGCAAAAGGGAACAAATCAAAAGAGGTCTACAATGAATGGGATCTTGTACAGGAAACTGTGAGATTACAATGCAGGAAAAGTAATGATTTTCTGTTTTAATGTTCTGGTACCATTGAATTTGCAACTTTTTCTTTCAGTTTGATTGTTGTGGGGTGCGCAATGTGTCAGACTGGGGAAGTCAAGTGCCTAATTCTTGCATTGACCCACAGACCAAACAGAACAGATTAAAGGTACAGTCGGCCCGCCAAAGATTCATGATCAGAATAAGTCACTGTGTGTTCTTCCAGTTCAGTCCATTTGGTTCCATTCTTTTTGGTTTACAGGGTTGTTTAGACAAGCTGCAGGATTGGTTTGACAAACATTTTCTAACCACTGGGATCTCTGTTATTTTTCTCTGCATGATTGAGGTAAATATATTTATGTATATTGCCCTAATAAAGTAGGAAGGCACTGTCAGGCCTAAATCAAATGGCTACATGGATTTAAGATGCAACAAAGCACACATTTTATGTATTAATGAAGGCTGTCTGTTATCAAATTGAACACTTTTTAACTAGATTAACATTTTTTTTTTTTTTAACTTTTTTTGACAGGTCTTAGGGATGTGTTTTGCCATGACATTGTTCTGCTACATCAGCAGATCCGGACTGGGCTACAAGTTATAAAAGAGACAGTACCATGTTTTTTTTCATTTGTTCAGTTGTGTTCTTTAAAATTCTGATGACCTGGCTAAACAATATTTTTGCTCCATTTTATTTTTGGAAATCTGACATTTCTTTCCTTTAACTGTGTGGAACTTTCTTGAATCAATAGTTATGTTATTAAATTAACAGAGAATAAAAGAAACACACACACATTGTACATATATTTTATTTTAAGAATGAATCCTTGAAAAACCCTAAGATTTCTTATACACTTTACAATAATTTTGTTCTTTTTGAAACCATCACACAAAAATAAAAACAAGTAAAATTTTTGCAATTAAAAAATAAAACCAACAATGAAAACAAATGTCTCTGTACACAGCAGAACATACCACTTATTGCAAACTGAACACCCCGCTCGCCCAAAATTTTATTATTGCAATTCACCTACAGATATGGGGGGGAAACTAGTATTTTGATCCTACCCTCCTTTTCCCTTGCACTCTCGTGTTTTTCCTCATTAAGAGTCCCCTACTGTATACAAATAACTGTTAAATTTCATATAAAACATCGACTGACATTGCTATAGTAAAGCGTTACTCATCTTGCAAATGTTCCAATGCAGCCACTTGAACTCTTACCATTATTGACTAAGATGACACTTTAAAATGTATCTCAAAATTATGCTATTGATGATATCTAGTGAGAAGTCACAAACATGTCAGGTTTACTACATGCCCTACGATTTCAAATTGATAGTAGGGACCAACCGTACCAAGAATCTTCAAGAGTATTTTGTTTTTTTAGGTTGTTGAGTGATCAACATAGCAATAATCAAAGAAATATGTCAATAACTTAAGTTAAAACCGGGATTGTTTTTAACAGTTGAACCCTAAATTCACTGTAAAATGATCTAATATGTATAAGGGTATGTATGTGTTTTAACATGGATTCTGACCTTTAAAGTCTTTACTAACATTTGAAGTGGGCGATTTCTTACTTTACGTACAGGAGTACTAAGTATATATACATTTGTATTTAGTTTACCTAAAAAGCTGTACGCACAAAACAGCAATTTCCAAGTGATTAATAAATAAAATACAGTCCGTCCAAACCATGGTAAAAAAAAAAAATACCCATCTCAACATATTAAATATCATTTCTCAACCCCAACCACGACTCCCCCTATTTAAGTGGAATGAGTAAGAACATAGGGTACCCAGCCCCTAACTGCAATGTAAATATACTGTAGCTCCAGATGCTCAATTGCAATATGCTACCTCTCTTAAATGTACAAAAAAAATCTAAGCACATTGAGAGAAAGGTAAACCCCATGTCAAGTTTATGGTTCAATCAATGTCAAGTTCAACAATTAATTATAGCTATCTTGTTTTAACCCCATCTATGAAACCACTATTACTACTACCAAAACATCAGAATTGAAAGCTAAAGCAAAAAAAAAAAAAAAAAACACAGACCAATCACCATCTAAACACTGCTCTCCTCATACTATTTTCACATTTGCTTTGATAAACAGTATTGTCTCAAGAGAAATTGTTTTCTAAAATTGACACTTTTCCACTCACCCCAAATTATCAAGTGACACTGCACGAGATAATTAAAAAATGGACTACTCAATCACTTTAAAAAATTAACGACGTGATCTACCCAGTATTTTTACAATGTAGTTGTCTTCAATGTGCTACACTAAAGCCAAAATAGATTTTAGACCGAATACACTAAGACATTCTGAACTATAAGATGGTTTGGAGACAGGTGGTATGGATGGACGGACAAGGGGAGGGAAGGGGTGACAATGGGAAAGTTTTAAAGTATTTTTCTGTGTTCTCAACATTTCAATTACACCAGCACAACTTCTAGGCTAGATCATTCTGTCAAACTGTCAATTTAAAATGACTACTTTTGCTGGAGTTAACACGTACGACTAATGAGCACTAAATGGGAATGCCATAAACTCCCCCTTTCCTGAAGAATAATCATTCTAGTTTAATTTTCTTTTTACTTTAAAAACTAATTGCTGTTTAACGCTCATTAAAGAAATTGCTTGATTATTAATGAATGACTTTTATAATTAATTTCAAGCAATACATGTGCACAAAGGAAATTAGGTAAATCTATCATTGTTAGACATTTACAAGTACCAAGTGCTTTGGAAAAAAGTTGTACTGTAACTTTAGTATGATGATAGATGCGGTCTCATCACAAATTTATATATCGTACTTTCTCCATTGTAACGTCCTGTCATATTTTCAGTGTGACACGAGTAGTAATGTCCATGTTCAATTTTGGTGATGATTGTTTTCAGACATTTAGGCATTTTACAGTAACGTAGCATTTCTCAAAACATACGCACAAAGGGGGATTCAAAGTGCGGATTAAAAATTTGAAAAATTAGAGTAATAATGCTGTTCTTACAAGAAACATAAGAGGCAATCCGTATACTCAATTTATTGACAACAATACGCAGCTTGCAATGTTGCAAATAGTACCGGAGAATCACAAACAATACAAGCGCACACTCACACACTTTGCCGTTGTCACTTTTGAGTCGATTAGATATTAGGCATTTGTTATTGAGAAAAGCTTTGTGGCCTTAGGTCTGAAAACAATAATCACCAAACGTTGTGGACAAATGTGTCAAGCTCTCAAAAATGTAGAAAGACTCCTTTGTTATTTTTGATTTTGTGGAGGTATAAAAATATTCTGCTTTTTGATCATCTTTCCCACATGATTGAACAACGAGGGCTCATAAATAGCAGCACTTGGCATGAGAATATGATTAAAAACAAAACAAAACAATTTTTCGGGGCGGGGACAAAAATACGATCCAGATGTTAGCATACTTATTTCCTTTTTAGCAACAAATTGTAATAGAGAAAATATTAAATTATTATTTAGCAAAACGAGTTAAAATTTAAGTAACATGGATAATTGCCGACTCTTAAATATCAGCAACATTTCTCAATCTATTATTTTTCAAAAGGCGCTAATCACAATGTGTGTGGTAGAATCATAAAAGTGTGCATTGCGCTCGCATAGTCAATTTCTCGAGGCTTTGAATGGTTTTAAGTTGGGTCAAATCAATAAAATGCATGGACTGTGCTGTAAAATTAATGTTCTGTACTACTATGAGCAATTTGATACATACTTAAGGAGGTTTAGTGTAGAGTAAAAATGCTTATATGCAATTGTCAAAGCGCTACATTAATAGAATGGCCATTTTGATGTGATCTACTCACAAGAATCCTTTTAAAATCTAAGAATTTATAAGACAATGCAGCGTTTGAATTCCATAAAACAATGGACACTCAATAAGTATCTAATGCCCATTTGAAAGATACTCTCAAACAAACATGAACACGACTGACGATAAAAGTTGGTAAATCCGCTCCCTAAACGAGCTGTCATTTTAAGAAGGAAAAAAAATGAAACTAAAGAGCTAAAGATTATTCCTGCAGTGAGTTATTGAGCACTGGAGCTCGAAGGCTCTGAAAAGTTGGCGATGACGTTCTGCTACAATAGCAGATGAAGCCTTTCAGAGGCACAGGAATGCTCAGTCTTTTTTTTTTTATATGTATAAAAGGGATACATCCTTTTAACCTAGTGCAGTTGGAATCTTAGAGGGGTACCAGCCTAGTGGTGTTGAACAGGAGAGGGTTCAGGTCTTCAGCATGGACGGCCCGATGGAGAGAGGGCTCAGAGCGACTCCGCTCAATTTTGGGCAGCAGATCCTGGACCTGCTCAATGGCTACCAGGATCTGACAGGGGAAAGGAAAATGTAAAATAGTAGCATCAAAAGGGTCTTCTAGAAGTTAAATTTACAGCTAAATAGTAAGACTATAGATCATGTTAGGGCAATCAGATAGGTAATGGACTTTTGCATATAGAAGTTTCGTTTTGGATATTTCTTGAAGAAATTCTGTTCCTTGAGAGCTTTAATGTTCCCGAGTGAGAGCATGTCACAAAATAAACAGTCACTCCCTATTGTATCAGCATAAGATCCGATAAATGATTGCAACTGCTTCTTAAAGAAGATCTATGAGCACTACATAGTGGTAAGTAGTGGAATCACAGGGAGGAATGCAAACTACAACCATAGATTTTCATTTCACATTTTGGTCGCCGGTTGAGACAATATTACTTTTGTGGATGATATTTTTGTAATGGAAAACATAGATTATTACCTGCGGGAACAAAAGCCTCTCATCACGTTTGAATTTTAGGCAGTCGATGATTAGCCTTTTCATTGACTTGGGAGAGGTACTGTAGAGCTTACTGAGGTCTGGGGACAAGTAACCACGTCCCACCATGAATATGATCTGGAGAAGTAAAATAAAAACTGTAAAGAATTACTGAAATACCAAATGTTGTGCAAAAGAAACGAAGAAAAAAATACAGAAAATGCAACAAATGGACGACTTTTTCCCACTTGGCTCAAAATATTTTAAAGACCTCAAATAAAGTGTGGTTTAACCTGATCTCTGTTGTTAATGTTGGAGTAAGGTAGAGTCCCTGACATCAGCTCAAACAGCACTACTCCATAGCCATATACATCAGACTGGAAAGTATATGGGTTGCTGTCTTGCATTCTGATCACCTCTGGCGCCTTAAAAGAGATGAAAATGTCATGTTGTCTATTAATCATTTGTGCAATTAAAAGCAGTGAGATGCAATTGAATAAAATGATACCATCCAAAGGATCGATCCACTTGGCTGCTCCATTTGTTGAGAGCCACTCCACCTAGACTTCACTGTCGCAAGACCAAAGTCCCCTATCTTAACAGTCCACCCTTCGTGGAGAAAGATATCTAGAAATCAAACTCAGGAAATACTGTTGCCGATAACTAGGTCAAATTTGATTATATGTGCAAGGTGATGAGCAAAGCCGTTTTGTTTCGTAGTGATGTTCAGGAAATTGTGCAAAATGGACAAAGCGTGATTTAGGTTCATACTAGTTTAAATATAAGTCTATGGTCCAGCTATAAGACGAACAGCTGGAATCACAATTCAAACTTAATAGTTGCTGCTTGAGGACGGGACAGGAAAAGGATACTGTTTGATTTCAGGTCGCGATGAATAATATTCTTTGCATGAAGGTAACTGAAAGAGAAAAGTGCATTTAGTTTATTCCTTACTATTCTTGTATGGGTAAGTATATGAGGTACGTTTTATAATAATCAGATGTTGTACTCAAGGAGCACCATAAACTACTTAAGTAGTAAGTAAATGCTGAAAAAGATCTTACTCCATGCCCTGTGCTGTTTGTCTGGCCACATCAATCCGCCTCATAGTGTCAAATTTGGTTTCAGAGACATGCAGATGTCGGTACAAGCTACTGCCTTCACACCACTGCGTGATGATAGCGAAATTGGGCTTTGTCATGTAGCCCATGAACAACAAGATGTTGACATGGCGGGTTTTCCTGGGAAAAGGAAAATCATATTAAAAAAAAAAATCAAAAACAGCACATTAGATTTTGCCTGAATCATTTAACTAAAAACAATAATATAAAAAAAACATACCGTAAGACTTGCATTTCATTTTTAAAGGCTTGCAATTGTTCAGGCGTTGGCTCGGTGACTTTCAGGATCTTAATAGCGACATCCCCATGCCACTTGCCCTTGAACACTGTTCCAAAGGAGCCAGCTCCTATTCTCTTCTGGATTGTGACTTCTCGGGAGTGGACCTCCCAGTAGTAACTAGAGTCTCTGTAACCCCCTCGATGCTAAAACACATCCAAGTTGATAATTTAACCTTTTGTCTACGAAAAGCTCCAATGACACACAATACTGAAAAAAAAACATTACGTACTACTTTCTTTTTATCTTCTGAAGAGGAAAGCTTTCTTTCTTTGTGCTCTGAAGGGGACTTGGGCGGTCTTCTCCCAGGTGAGCCTAAAGAAGGTGGGCTGGTAGATGGCTTTGGCGATGGTTCAGGACCTGGAGATATACATTTTGGAATCTTACACATGCAAAATGAACACCAACTACCTTTATAAAAAAGCAACATACCTATCGTGTTGATAGATTTCACTGCTTCCTATAAAAGACAAGGGGTGCAAAAAAATAAAATAAATCCACCTTAAACTCCTCATGGATTTTCATGATAATGTATTTTAAATGAAACTTGCCTCGATAATGCTGGCAGCAGCTGGGTTCACTGAGGTGACCATATGAACATTAGGTGTCGAGGTGGAACGATGCCTTTGGAGAGACTGCCCATCTCCAGTGGGGATGGGGAAGTGAAAGGCTGATGTTGGAGACAGGAGATCCATCCTGAGAGGGCACAATTAAAGTCATCAAATCTATTGAAACAGTAGTTTCAGTTATATTGATAATGGACTGTTGGTATCCAAACTTACCTAGCAGGCTCTGGGGTTAAGGCAATATTACTCCGAGATGGTGAATTTTCTGGTAGAAGTATCTGAGGATACTCATCTGTGCAGGGACTTGGATAACACCCAGTCAAACATAATTTCAAATGTATGAGGAAAAACAAAGACAACAACGTTAAACCGTAACAAGTTTTAATTTATTTATGATTAATTTTGGCCAAACTGATAATTTGAAGGAACTACTTCATCCTTCATCCTATACTGTACATTCAACTCACCGTTGTTTGCTTACTGTGTCCATATCAACACAAACAGTAGGTACTTTGCTACTGCAGTGTTGATGAAATTTGTAGCAACATGTCTGACACCTGAAGCCATTAAATAAAAATTTGTGGCAAAAATCACAGTAGGCCAGCTTGAAAAAGGTTTTCCGTACCTGCATAGATTAAAATGAAACTGTTATTTCACCATTAATTGCGCATTTAAAAATGTAAAAAGAACCTTAAAGTGGCGCTGAAATGTAATTTTTTTTATTCCAATTATTTATTTTAAATAACCTTAGATACAATTTTACTAGGTTTGAACAACAACTTGAGTAGAAATCCACTCCTATTTGGACCTTGAGAAAATTACTTTAGTACCTCTTCAAGAAATAAAACCTGGTTTTGATCCTACTTACAAAGTTGTGCATGGTTAAAGGAATATCATCCAAAACCTCAACTAATAGCTCCTCTCCAACCAATGGGGTGATGTCCGTTTCCCAGTCTGTCAATCTCTTACGACTGTGGGAGAAATTAAAAGACAAAGACTTTTAATTAAAATGAAGCCAAAATATGGGTGTGGTGGAAAATAGTTCAGGTTCAAGAAATACTTCATAGAAAAAACATTTAGATGTTTGAATGAAGCCAATGCAGAGGTGTTCTGGGCTTGCATGTGACAACATTCTTGGGTCCTGGCCCACACTGAAAAACTGCTGACCCAACTTACAATCTGCTGTGTGTGCCAAGCTTTGTAGAGTACTCATTCTTGCAGTCATTAAATCTCATACTCGAGTCTAAAATTGTGTCTGTCTGAAAGATCACATTCTCTCATGACATAGAAGAACTTATAACCTTTTACAAACTCATCATCTCATTATTGTCAAAATGAAACAAATGTACTGTGCACATCCAATAAAATTGTAAGCTTACCCTTCCAGGAGGCGGAATACAGCACAGCAATCTTGACTTAAGCCTCTGACTTTCAGTGCTTTATCTAAACTTTCATAAACTGTCTGTCCTTGGCGAACATTCACCTGTAAAAAATAGAAAAATTGACAGGCAATGAATATACCAATGAAATGCTAGGATGAAAATTGCATTTTTTAAATGACTTTTGTAAGTGGGGTAAAATAAAATATCCATCAACATATACATTTACTCCACTACTATCCCCTTTACACAAAGAGGCAAAGGCATTCAGAATCACACACACACACACACACCACTTGTCAGTCTCCAATTAATCCAAGGTGGTAGAAAGCCAGGGTAGTGAAATCCGTGAAGAATGCAAGAATATGCAAACTCTACACAAGAGTGTAATCACCCAGATTCACGCTCACAACTTCTTAGCTACATGTGGAATATTTGTCACCAATAACCACCACAAAACCAAGCTGCTTTCTATTCCTTAATAAATGCAACAGGCTATGATGAATCTGACTTGAATTATAACACAGACGCAGGGAGGATGATGGAACGCTCCATCTGCCAACCCAAATGTTAATTTTCACACTTGGTGACAAAGTGAGAAAGAAGTCAAATCTGGCTTTAGAATGTACTGTCACAGAGAACCAGAACCCATAAATCTGCCACGTAAAAGATGATCACTTATTAGAGGGAGAATTTAGCCACTTTTCTCACCACAGTCCTCTGCTTGTTGGGGAGGTAGACACGGATGGTGCCCCCACCTCGGGGTACATCCTCTGGGCTAGTTTCTCCCGAGGAGGAGTAGGAGGAGGTGGAGGACATGATGAAAGGAAGCAGGAGAGGGACGCTATACTTGTCACCAAAGCCTCAGGAGATTCATTGGTGTTGGATCCTAATGTTTACTTACAACCTGCAACCAAATAAACCATTTTAATTCAGGGGTATATGCAAAGCAAATTAGATGGTGTCATTGGCATCTTTGGATTCCAGAACAGCAATTGCATTCATAAATATGGCATAAATGGTGTATATTAATTAGGCAAGACAAAAAAAGTGTGCAAATCAACAAAATTTTAATTTATACAAGGAAATCGAAGACCCCACCACAATGGAAAAAAAGAGGCAAAGTTAGAAGACAAGAGTTGAGTGATGCTAATGCTATTTAGCTTGGCGTGGGATTTATCTACTGTATTTGACATTTAGAATGGTTGGAAGCCATGTTACCCTTCGCTGTGCCACTTTTAGTGACTTCAATGTACCTGATTAACTAGTTTAAGAGGTAAGAGCAATCAAATGCTCAATGACATGTTAATTCCATTATAGACAAGTGATTCAAACTTAAACTCGATTGGAAAATGCAGTTGCTGCCGGGATCAGCTTTACTCGTAGTGGAAGAGATTATGTAGCAAGTCCGTGCTGACGTACTTTTCAGCTATTCGCAGGCAACTCAGTTGACAACGTTAGCGAACTTTCGGGGGTTTTACCAGCGCGTCGGATCTTGAACTATTGCTGGGCTTTTCTCCGCTTTATCAGCGTCGACTTGTTACTTTACTACCCAAATGGACGCACGGCGCAATGTTGCGTTCCGTTTATTTCTAGACCGATCCGATCGCTCTAACATCGCCATATAGGTTTATTGCCGTCTAAATATAAATTAAAACTCTTACCTGTGGCAGCCATCTTGAACTCCCTCAATCTAAAGTCGAATCTGTCAAGAAGTTCAGGGAAAGCGGAAAACCTCAGACATGCTATTTTTTCATTGGCCACTTCCCGTAACTGCCATTTCTCATTGGACGACGCAGAGATGGGCGTCGCCTCGCTTCTGTCATGTAAATGAACGTTTACAGTATGCCCTGGCTTGTTATCTGTCCCGATTTTAAAATGACAACCAAGTATATAAACTGCAAAACTATCACCAAAACTAGAAGTAAACATGTAAAATCCTCCATTCAGACTGCATGTGTTTTAACCGATTTAACATCTTGATGCTATCGTTGTTATTTGAGGGGAAAAAAAAGGTAGATACAAATCAGGCAAGGCATTTTATTAAAAAAAACAACAACAAAATGGCCATCAGAAAATACAACTGGTGTATGTCAACATCGATAACTTGAATAACAATACTGACATCTCCAATGGACACTTTGCCACTGTATTGTAGTATTGTATTATAAAGCTCATCAGGGAAACAAACTTATAACAATAAATTCATTCTTTGTGATACAACTGTCTTAAAAACTGTCCAAGCATTTGATTTTAGTAAATATTAATAAACTATTGAACACTGAGGAATCTTCTTTTCTTTGACGTGTTCGTATACACATGGTGTCGCCACTCGACATCTGCCGTCTTCTCGTTCTCCAGAGTACCCAGTTTGATCATGTATACTGGAAAGAGAAAATAAGATTTCATAAATGCAAGTTTGGAGATTATTTTACACCACCTATAAGTGACAAAAGACAAAAAAAAATATCAACACTTATAATACACAAGTTGTAAATTTCCATTGCTAAATTAGTCATTACCACGTGTTGGTGCATGCTTGCTTTTGTACTAATAACTGAGATTTGTACTGCATTTAAGTGGTGTTCAGATGAGTAGCCTCAGAACATGGAACTTAACTATGGTTCATTGGTTTGTCATCTACAATGGGTCTATTTTTTTGTCTGTTGAAAAAGGTTGTTGTGCCATTAATGAAAGAGCACTTATTTTTTCACAAATGTAGAACATATTTCATACACTCCTCAAAACACTAGTTAGAAAAATGTGCTCTATTAGTAAGGATTAGTTTCTTCGCAGAATTCTAAATTTGGCTCAATTCATACTTACACTTCATTTCAAATCTGGGCCCAACTTCTGTCAATTGTACATTCCTGTGGTCGGGTTTGCTGTAGTTGTGATGTCTAAAAACATTCAAATGACACATGAGTACAAAGAAAACATAGGAACACTATCTTTTTTTGTATCTCATCTGAAATATGTTGTGTTCCTTAAAAGGATAACATGGTACTGACCGAAAAGAAATGTAGTCTTCTTGGTTGGCAAAAGTTATAACTCGCTTACTGTCATCTTTTGGCACTGGAAAAAGATACTTGAGGATATTGGATACCTGTGCGGGCAGGATTAATTAGGTGAGCTAACAAACAAATGGTGAAAGACTGTCTCAACGGCATGCGAGAAGGGCACGGTTGAGTACTCACCCGCTTGCCAAGCCGTGAGGTGAAGTTGTGAAAGATGAGATGTGGGGAGGCTTCAGACATGGTGCCTATGTCCGGGACATCATGCCTCATTACCACATTATACAGCGTGAAATAAGCTGTGGGTCCAAATGGCAGGTGGCACACCACTAAGCCATCTGTAGAAATTGATGAATAAACAATTTTGGACCGTTCTTTTCATTCACACAATTTTGTTAATATCCTTATTCATTTTTACAAATTTGATTCTTTTAAACCATGTTTCTACCAAACGGTATGGTACAGGTCAGGTAGTATCTTAGTTGTGAAAGCTATATTATCGTGATACGATAGTTTATCCTATGCACCACTGGCCATAGTTGGAACTTTGGAAAGAAGATTGCATCACTGATTAAACTTAAGGGCAGTGATGCTGTCCCTTAAAATTCTGACACACTTTATTTTGTACAATTGATATACCAACCTGGCTGTCCTCTGGTTTCATGAATGATGACGAGGTCAGAAACGTTGTTAGCTTTGCATGCTTGCACCAGAGCAGGAATCTCATGGTTTCCCCTGTTCATGCGTTGAGCCCCGGGAAACAACAGCTTTACCTCCTGCGGAAGGCATTTTCCCCCCAATTGACATATGTCGCATAGTCTTTTTTTCATATTGAAGGATACAGATTTTTGTATTGATGATTGGAGTTTGAATGTTCTCCCTTTAGCCTAACCTTTGCAAACATTCTGAGTCTGGAACTTGGGTCTCTGGATGTGGTCACCATCAGTTTTGGATCTTCAACTCCAGCCCATTTGTATTCATCATCCATGTGTGAGCTGACGCCTGGAAGGGAGACACATTTGTGATTAAGGAGATCAATATTGAGCAAGCATGAGTATTTGATTATTAGAAATCCCATAACACTAACCTTCTCCACCCTCATCATCATATTCCAAGAGTCTCTGCAGCTCCAATGCATCTTTGCGTACCTCAGAAGGAAGCAAAACGTTTTCTATAGTGAAGAGGGAAAATAATAATGTTAATGTCAGACATCCAGATGTACTGTTTACATAAAGAGCGTGGCATACATACCTTCGAGTGCTCCCTTCAGCTTCTGTTTCTTGTCCTCAATCGTTCGGAGCCTATCTTCTTGTGACTTTCTGTACAAATACTCCCGTCTCAGTCTGACCTCCCGACGAAGCTAACAATAAAAAATCAAGGAAAAACAACAACATTTTAGCAGTACGTTCAAACATCCTGTTTAATATTTATTTGTTCACGATCTACATTTGATGACAGATTTACACTGGCCCATAACGCCATTTCACGAAATATTTTTTACTGAGAATTGGGAACTCGTTCTTATTCGACAATACAGTTTTTTTACCTACTAAATATAAGCGGATCAGAAAAGCTTACCATATTTATACGTTAGGTAGCAGCAGGCTAACAGCAGCTAGTTTCCACATGGAAATAAGTCTTGCGTCGAAGGGTGCTCTTGATTGGCCAATATGGTGGCCAATGGGAGCGCTTAATACTAACCCATTGGAAAAGGATTTCAAAATAAGAGCCAATAAATATCAGAAAAACGCATTCAAATTTGCATGCACACTCAAATAAAGCTCAATTTGTACAAGTTTAATTAATTTTGATTGACTGGGCACATCGATACAGCCAAATATAATACATTTGATAACAAACTTTGACTTTGTAGGTCTGTTACTTCTAAATGGTGGATGAGAGGCATAACATCTCATCTTTTCCAGGGGTAATAAGCCCTAGCTTTCACACATGAAACCAATATTACAAGAAAAAAAGAGAAAGGGAGTGTAATATTAAGAAATATGTTTGTATTTATTGGATAGATCAAACATCATCCAACACACAGTGTAAAGATGGGAAATGTCACAGAGTAGGGAGAAATGATGATATTAATTTCACACCGTTATAACGTATAACCATTTGGAAGAAACCTGATACCTGAAAATGATAAATTCAAAGTGCATGTCAATTCTACAACATACTACTTATGATGCCATGACAAATTATCTACCTAGCATCCTTCCAGTCATGGAAAATCCATTACTCTCACATTTTAAAATAATTTATATTCTTTCCTTGCTGTACATACATTTTCCAAGCTTTTTTATTATCAAATTAGATGGAAAGGAGTAGGGGGGTTTCTAGTAGGTCAATGATGTACAGTTTTGGGTTAGGGTTGCCTAAACCTACCCCAACCCTCAGCGTAACAGCCTTAGCAGATCAAGAGTGTATAAACTGGGAGTGTGGCATTTACTTAAAATATCGGTATGTTGAAAACAGTCTTATCATGATGATAGATTTAATTAAATTAATGGCCTGAAACATACAGTAAAGCATAACATTGTACAGTTTCTTAAAACAAGTGGAAAAAAACCATATAACAGGAGATAAATAATGCACTGTTAATGGCAATTTTGATGAGTTGCATTGCATTTTTAACAAAAATGTACACCAACACAACCATGCCATTCTGTAACACAACTGTAAAAACAAAAGCAAATCATTCAAAATATAAATGTTGTAACATGCAGTCAGATGAACACAAACACACAAAAAAGGGTTTCATTTGTTGTTATTGCAATCTTAAAATAGGGTTTGTGCATTTGAGTCTCAAAAGAAAAAACAGTATTCTGATTGGAAATCTAAGACTAAAGGGACAAATAAACACTTAAAGAGGTCCAAGATACCAGTACACCAGTATTGTTCTACTCTTAAGGCTTAAAAAAACATGTTCAGATATGGACAATACAAGGGAGAAAAGATGGAGTTGGACTTTTTGTTTGTTTTTCAATGACTCTGCAAGAGGCTTCAACACATCATAGAAGCACACAGAATCAAACAGCTGCACTTTTGCTACATCTGCAAATGAGCCAATCTTAAGATTTATGACCAGACATGATGTTGATCTACATTCCAGTCTAAATAAGAATATGCTGCAGAAAGGTCTAAATAGTGTCTGGTAAATCATCTATAAGATGAAAGACACAAGCTAAGTAACACAGATAAGTTGTAACAAAAACGTGTAAAGTCTGACTTTTAGCCCAAGCTGCTTTAAACCGACAGAATTGAAGTGATTAAAAATCTAAAGGAATGAACTATGACATTCAAAACCGACATAATTTTTTGGGGTCTATTAATCTCCATCAAAGATTGATAAAATAGATCATATTGTTGCTCCAACTAAAATGAATGTAAAGTGACAAGACAAACACGAGCTGGAATAGCATGAGGGAAAGTGCTTTTTTTTAAAGACAGAAGAAAAACTTCAATCCATTTAGTAGTCTCCTAATTGTTACTTATCTTATTCCAAAGGCAGGAAGAAAAAGATTGCTGGGCATTCGAATGTAAAATACAGTTTCACTCCAACAAACCTTGAGTTATTTACTCTAGGTTACCTATTAAGATGTAAACCTCGGTATAAATGTACCACCACATGATAAAGCAAAACTATATACAAAGACAGACAGATAACGGGAGGAGTTTGGGAATCTTTCGCATGCAAGCAAACATTATTCCAACTACACAAAGACTGAGACAGAATGGTACAGAGATTCTAATTATAGAAATTATTTGAAGGTGAATCTCTTGGAGAATGTCCAACGTTCACAAATGACCAATCACATAAAAGAAAAAGAAATGACAGCTACTTTGTTGTCTCTCAACAGGTTCTAATTGAAATTAATGACAGTCATCGTACAAGTAAACTTAAAAATAAATCGATTAGACCAGAAGAAACAAACTGGCCAACATCCAGAGTGTCTGGCTTTACCTGGTGGTTGTTGGTGGCCGAGTATATTGCGCTTTGTATGGCTTGGGATAGAACTTTGTGCACATACAAGTCAGGGAACCAGGTAGTGATCTCATTCCTTGCCACAGGTGTCCCCAGATTCAGTTTACAAAATAAAAGGAATATTTTATAGTTCTTCATAATCGCCATCATCTCTTTTGGTGGAACTTGATCCACCTAGAAAGTCTTCCAGCTCATCTACTTCTGTTTTCTTGGTCCTGGATTTTTTCTTCTTTTTTTCTTTATCTTCAACAGCTTCATCTTTTTCCTTTTTCTTTTGTTTACTTGTATTTTTCTTCCTTGTCTTTTCATCCTCCTTAAAAGAGAATAGTGTTAGGAGAGATGACTAGATGGTCTTAACTCAAACACAAACAATCTGAATTTTCATCAGTTTGAAAATGAAGCTAATTGTCTTTCTTGGTTAATCAAATACACTATGTTGAAAAAGATTTGCAAATCATTATATAAAAATGTGTCATGTATAATAATTCAGGAAAAAAATATTGAATAATACACCTCTTTGCTTTTCTTCTTTTTCTTCTTCTTCTCCTTGGAGTGTTTGCTTTCTTTTTCTGTTAATAAAGCAAACACATTATTATTTCTTTTTTGCATTCTTTGACAGATAATCCCTGAGTATAAACTAATGCATGTTTACTTTGTCAATTGTTAAAAGTTGCTAAGATCGCTGAAAAAGATCACATTGAAAAACTAACTATATGTTCTCAATAGCTTGCCTTCTTGCTCCTCGCTGCTCTCTTTGGTCGCTGAGTGTTCTTGTATGCCGAGGCCAAAAAGGTCCGAGACATCCTTTTGTTTAAAGGAGATCACAGTGGGTTTCACAGCTTTTGGTGTCTTGACTGACAGGATGTCATCGTCTGAGAGGTCAGATAGAAGTTCCTCCCTGGCCGGGAATGTACTCTGTGGACAAAAGAACAGAATTAGTCATATTAAATGGCAGATAGTCGTTTTAACTGATATTCTTCTTCTCCTGCACAGGAATAATACAATCTCTGGAGATGCATGCTGAACCTTTAAGTTTTGACCCTTTGAGTTTACCTTTGTTATTTTGGGTGTATCTGATGCTTCAGACTCAAAGTCAGGATCATCCATAACAAAAGAAAGCATCTGTTGGGCCACAGGGACCTCAGGATCAGTATCAGAGTCCCCATGAATGGCTGCGACACCTTTCTTTTTTCCTTGCTGCTGAATGGGCTGTTCTACAGTTGGAATTAAAGTGAGGAGGATGGGAGCTGCTGACTGCTCTCTGGGATCTGGTGCTTTGGATGCCACCTTTGGTTTCGTGATGTAGCTGAAACACAGACATTTGGGAAGATTGATATTAACGATCCCATCATCTTCAATATCTCCCTTATACAATAATTGCAAAAATAGGCGCTCCCACTAACAACTGTTGTAATGTAGTAATAGTGAACCAACAGTAATAATAAGGCAACCTACACAAGCAAGGACAACATGTACTCACAGACAGCCATTTAAACTTACTTTTTCAGTTCTGGTTCACTATCCACATCCTGGTTATTTTGCACCGAAGGTGCTACTAATGTTTGCTCCTCCTCATCACTGGTCAGAGAGAAATCTTTACTGGGAGGCAGCAATTTGGGCTGTGGAACAATGGGCGCCGTGTCATCAGGATCAAGCTCATCTTGGAAGCGAGACACCATGGGGTTTCCCCTGTCTTCAAAATCACTAGGATAGGGAAATAATAAAAAAATAAATCACTGCCACCATCATTCTCAAAATATGGAGAAAAAATATTATACAAAGGGCCCACCTGTCACTGTCCATTGCTGGTGCTGATTGAGACACCTTTGTTTTTGAAGGCAAACTGTCCTCTAGGAAACTCTTGTCCAGTCTATCATCTGGCACAAAGTCATCCAGACTTCTTACTTGAGCAGGACACACTTGTGCAGGCAATTCCTCTGAAGAAACAGAAGCTTCAGGGACAGGTGATGAGCCAAACCATCGTGACATGAAGCCACGTTTCTGGGGGGCTGATGCTTGTGTGGTGACGGAGGACTGAAGGTGCTCTGGTGATTGAGCTGAAAACTTCAATTCAGCTGAAGGCGAGGCTGCTCTGCCCACAGCTTCAGCGACAGCAGGAGCGTTGGGAGCCGATACAGAAGGTGACTGTGGGAGTGGCTGTGAAGGGATTGGCGGGTGAGGTGTGCTGGGGCTAGAGCTTCCTGTAGAAGCCCCACTGGGAGGAACAATGGGGGACTGGGAGCCTGAGGAGGGACTCTGACCGTTGGCTGGACCCGGTGAACCGTAGCCCTTAGTACGGGACTCTAGATTCTCCAGGAAACTAAAAAGTAGAATAAGTTATAAAGAGGATAATAATGGTGAGAAGAACATAAGATGAGTGTGGAAAAGGTACTGTACATTTCATAATTCTGATCTTCTGTCTCCTGCTGCACACAAAGCTCTTCTAGAGTGGCATCCATGTCCAGCTGGTTAGTCTCCAGTTGCCTCAGAAGGGTCTCTCTCTGCACAAACAAAGTTTTACAATGTTTAAAATCTGGAACTAAAAGAATGATCAAATGATTCAGACAAAAAACAGTCAGTAAGGAATGAAGATGACCTGTAGTTGTAAGAAGGGGATGTTGAAAAATCTGTGAAGGTATTTTAAACCAAAACCATTCTTCATGGATGATTCAGCATAGTGGATGTAAGATGATCCTGTTGGTCTGGAAAACACAAGAATTATGAGTTGTATTTTGAATTTTCAAATTCCTAAATGGACAACAAAATGCAGTACTGCATACTTTAGTCTATAATCCTTATAAAGTATGATTTATGTGTGTGTGTGGGTATGTTAAGATTCTCTCGCTATGTTTGTCCAAACCGTGCAATCTGTTTAAACTGTGTATTGATTTAATTTTAGCACTCCTGGTATCCCTTGATATTTACCTGTTTAATCCAGCGATTAGCTCTCTTATGTCATCAGGTAGAATGACCCGATGCTCTCCCATGTCTCTGTGATTTCCCAACACACAGACTGGTACATGAGTGGGCACTTTAGGAAGTTCCCTTAAGATGTAGTTAAACGTCCTGAAAATATATCCATGACAACTCTTAATATATTTAAACAATTTAAACAAAATTCATCAATCACACTAATTCAAAAAATCCCTGGGAATAAAACCTACAGAGCAAAATGAAAACTTCACAACAGTGAAACCTAATGAGTCCACCTCCATGCATAATGTAGCAATTGTGTGTGTTTATGCAACAGATGAATCTACACAGTGAAGAGTATTCTTACCACTGCTTAGTAATGTCAAACATCATGATAACGCCATTGCAATTCTTGTACACATCTAAAAATTCTGCATCAAGGGCCACCTCATCTGACTGCAACACAACATTGACAAAATTATAACAACACATCTATAAAATGCTTCTTTTTGAAACTGATAACAACACACTCAGTATCCCCCTCCCACATCAGTGACCCACATTCTTTGACTAAGCTATTTGTTCTTCACACATGAGAATCATGTGATTGATATTACCTCTTGTGGCTCATTCTCTAGTTTCAAATTGTCGCCACGCTTTTTTCCTTTGCCTGAAAGACCAAGAAATCAGAAGCATTAGTACACATGAAATAACAGGTATTCTTCTACTGTCGTCAGTCCGATGCCTTTTTTGTTAGTTCATGGAAGGGGCAAGCATTGTAGCACTTAGACTCACTATCCTCACGGATGCATTTCAACAAAGGCAACGCTTCAAGTAAATGAACATTGCTGTCAGTAAGCTTGTTCAGTGTGTAGATGATCAGGGTTACTCACTAAACACAGTAAAACAGCCAAACTTAAGTGTAGCCAAACAGCAAAACTTGAGAATTATCATTCTCAAACTAGCATAAAAGACGGTGTGGCATACAGCTGCACACAGTGGCATTACATTTCTACATACTACAGTGGCGCTCACCTACACCATCAGGAAGAGGATATTTTTGGCCTGAGATGAGTGCAAGGGGTTCAGAAAAGAAATAATGAGTAAGGACAAGAAACAAGAAAACAACCAAGCATGGAATCATGAGATTTAGCACATTGATCTGTGGTGATGAGATCAGATTTAACAGAAGCTTAATAGTATGACAGACTTCAGAAACACAATTCACCTTTGTCGACCACGTCCCAGACCTCGACCTTGACCACATCATCAGTAGCTGAAAGACAAAAACCCCAAAAGTGGTTTAATTAGGCAAGTGCTGCACTGCAGTTGAAATTTGTACTAACACACAGATTCTGATGATACTCTCACACAGATTCAGTTACTGTTGTATTATTTACTACGCTACAAGTAGAACAAGAGCTTGGCCAGGGACGAAAGGGCGAATATTCAACAGGTACCAGACTCAAGCTAAATCTAACTAGATTAGGTTACCTTGATATGGAGCCACTGGGATGAATAAAAAGGCAATGGTACAAGTACTGTAAATGTGTGTTGTGGAATAAATTAGAGACATTTTTGATTTCAAAAGACGACCTACTTTTGTAATTCCAATGGATACTTGTAGCTTGGATCTCCTGGGTGGGGATGTACTCCTCCAAAAACTTCTTGCCCTGCAGTCGATACCATAAAGTACTCTTTCCAGTGTTTCTATCACCACGTATGACGATTTTCACTTGAGTGTGGGGATTGAGGGGAAAGAACAAACCCATTAGAATTTACATTTATCTAAAGAATTACAACATTAACTAAATAGACATTTTTATTTTTAATAGGAATTACATGTCATCATTAAACTTTTAAAAGATGAGGAAATATATGGAAAAATGATACAATTCAGTACACATTAGTATATCCAAATCACATAGGAGGTTTATACGTTATAAAAGGTAATTTGTTTGAATACTTACTATTATATTGGACCCCTTTAGCAAAGCGCCTTTGCAAACTTTGATTCATGGACTGCAGGCCAGCAGGAATGTTCTTGTCCCTGAACTGGCCAGGCTCAGACCCAACCAACTTTTTCAATGCTGAAAACATGTTTATAATTTATGACTCAAACTGTCACTGAGGTGGACAGTGGGATCTTCCAGAATCAATTAATCACACAAGAAACTGAAGCCAATTTGCATCGGTGTCTGCTAAAAAGCAACTAAATTTAATTTCCCAGGCTCTAATTTGGTATGATCTGCAATACTATAGTCGAGTTGTTGTGTTTTCCATCCAGTTAGAAATAGAAGACGTCATCGTCATCATTTTTACAGTGTCATCTGTGAAGGAGAGGAAAAAAAACAACCAAAAAACATTAGCAGCAATGCTTTTCACTTGAAGGCTAAAATTATTTAAAGACAATAGTACAAATAAAAAGGAAGAGGTAGAGATGAGAGAGATAAAGATAGAAAGAGACAGACAAAGAGACTCACTTCTAAGATTTGAACGGATGATAAGCTTTTATTATTTTGTTAAAACACAAGATTCATTGAAAGGGCTCCAGTGGTGCATCAAGATATTAACTGTGACATCATCAGAGATGTCAATATGAATAATATGTGGGTGCCGTACACAGACGCGCATTGACAACATGACTACATTAAGAATGGGAAATTATGCTCCTTTATTTAAAAAGATCATGCTATTCTAAAAGTCCAGAAAGCTGCAGATGCCTATATCAACGTAAGCAGCTAACATTAGCTTTCCGGACTGTAATCTTGAACATGTCACGATCACAAAATGTCATGAATGTAAAGAAAATGCCAGGATTCTCAAAATCAAGACATTGACTGACCTGTTAGAAAAGATCTTGTTATTCGTAGTTTCCTTTTGCAACAAATATTAGCGACACAGTGCGCACTAGCTTAGCTTTGCCATATGCGGATATATTTATATAAATATATATGCACCCACCTTGGATGACGCCCCCTTTTTGACAATGGGAAAAATATACTCACGGTTGTCAAGAAAGTGTTTTTCCAACATCTTGATACGATCAGACAGCCATTACTAAAGCAATATTGCAGCTACATTCCTCTGCAAGGATAGTATATGTCGGGTTTGTACCAAAAACCGCGATTAAAATGTATTGTTGTTCCTTTTACTCTTTCACAATAAAACTAGATCTTGTGATGCTTAAGTAGCGTTTGTACCTTCCATTTCCAAAAAAAATACTTCCTTTCCAAACTAACTAGTAATTCAAATTCATTTTAGCATTTTCAAATTTAGTTTTTGATGGCACAAATCTCATAAAAAAAGAACGCTCTCAACTCCTCTTTTTGCGCTTAAGCGCGCCCTCTGCGGGTAGCAAAACAGAATGCATCAATGACCACAGCATCCACTGGCTTTTACTTTTACCACATGACAGGGCGGCCACATATTCTGTATAGTGACCGTTTTCCCTATTATTTTAGACTACACGCAAGTAGAAATGACATTTTACTGGTTTATCGCCAAATCGACTATTCGCTATGTTTGCTACCTTGCTTTCTTGAACATACCCAAGTGAGCGAGTACCCCGATATTGTTCAAGGGGAAAATAATGGCTGCTCAAGAGCCGTCTCCACCATCTTCCCTGGAAGGAAATAAACCAGGCTTCCCCAAGAAAATTTTGGCCAACAGCCTCGAGGACAAGCATTTGTGTAATTCTTGCCTGAAAATCCTTCGAAGGCCCCTACAGGCTCAGTGTGGTCACCGTTTTTGTTCGTTTTGTTTCAACAAAATAGTGAGGTGGGTACAGTGTACTAGTTGCTAACGAGCTAGCTATATTCATTTAGAGATGATATCAAAGCTCTCTTAAAACCTGATTGTAACGTTTTTGTGTGTATTGTCACAGTTTAGAAACTAGAGGTTTCATTAAAGCATTCACAGTGCAAAAAGACACGAAATTCAAATTGTACGGATTTGTTGTTGATCGAAAATCAAAGAAGATAAAACGACAATAACAAACGTTGCTGTGTTCATTTACTGAACATCTTGTTGGATCAGCAATCAAAACACAAAAAATGTTTTTTTCCCCTGATTGTCAAGATTTACACGTTCTTAGCTGAGTCAAAGATTGTGATTTTATCATAAGAAAATAAGATTAACACCCCTTTCTTATTTCCATATAATAAAAATTTACACTATAAAGCACTTTAAAGAGGTCCTTTAACAACTCCATATTATCACTTCAATAATTCGTTGTAACCTTATTACACTATGATATTTGTCAAATTAATGCATTTGTCACTATATGCATATGATGTATATGATTGATACAGATTTATTGCTTATATTATGCAACATTACACCATCGGCAAAACATATACAAAATATAGCACAAAATATTTATTTGTGCAATACTAATAATGTGTTGTCATTTAGTTCTGGACCTGAGAAATGTGATGCTTGCATCAAAGAAGATTTATTTGAGGAACCAACGTCGATTCTCAAACAAGGAGGTGTAAGTACATTTTTACTTCCAATTGATACTGTGGTATAGAAAAAAACATGCAATTAAATGATATGAATAAAATAGTCGTTCAGTTATACTGTGAATTTAAAGTCTGATTGGCCCCAAAAAACAATCTGGATTAGACAATGTTTCTCAAAACTCTTCTTAATGCAGCCCAAAACATACGTGTTTATTGAAAGGATTCATTGCTCTCCTTTCCAGGCTTTCCCAGACAATGCAGCTCGGAGAGAAGTGGAAGCCATGGCAGCTGTTTGCCCCAATGAAGGATGCACATGGACAGGGACTGTCAAAGATTTTGAGGTGTCTATTAATCCACAGAGTGCGACTAACTAATGCCTGTAGTTTGGTTGACATCAAAACACATTTTTTTTTGCTTATTCACTGCAGCTTAGCCATGAGGGCAACTGTGACTTTGCCATCATCTTATGCCCTTCCTGCAAAGAATTGATGAGAGCCAACGAACAAGAACGCCATGATGAGCGAGAATGTCCAGAGAGGACACTCAACTGCAAATACTGCAAAGAACCATTCCTTTTAAAGAACATCAAGGTAAGATGCTATCAAAAGTGTTCTAATATTTTAAGAGGAAGCTCCCAATCTGATCGTATAAGAGGTTTGTCAATAATTGAGGTTGAGTTGACTAGTCAAGGCATCCACTTTATGAATCATATCATTTTACCGATCATAGCCTAAAGACCAAAATTCACACTTTTTTTGTGTAATTTGTTTTTTTAGGCTCATGATGAAATATGCCCGAAGTATCCAATGATCTGTGAAGGTTGTGCAAAGAAAAAGATACCCAGAGAAAAGGTATCCCACATATGGTCCTTAAACCACTTTTTTAATATAAGAGAAACCTGTCATTTGCTCTCATTTAGCTGGGGTTCTAACACCATTAAATAAACTGTAGATCATTAGCTTCTTTAATTTGTTTGTTTTGCAGTATGTGGACCATATTAAGTTCTGCAGTAAATTTAAAGCACCATGCAGATTTCATGTTGTTGGCTGCGATACGTCTGTAAGTAGACATTTTCATCATAATTTGCTCTGTGTGAAACTAGTTAACTGCTCACTCAATTTTAACTTAAACCCATAAAATTAGTTTTTTATCATATGAACACACTAGTGGAAAGAATTTCATAAACGTCTTACATACATCCAAGATGGTTATTTTTTTTATCAGTATACGGTGTATATATTCTTTGTTAATTTATTAGTTTAACACTAATAATAGATAGTAATTTTACTACTTCCGAAGTTGTTAAAACGGCACTCAGAACCTTTGCTAAACTCTGTGAATAAACTCTGTGAACTCACAGCCAACCTTTTCTGTTTAACTGGATTTAAATACATGTTTTTGCAGATTTTTTTAGGGGTGGGGGTTGTTAAATTCTGGGCAGAATTTGTACTGCGTGGGAGGTTTTGTGCTTTTCACCTATTGGATGGGCCTTTTGAGCACAAGGTTTTTTTTTCTTTTACAGCAATACATACATTATAAATATATTTGAACATAAAATGATACAAATATGATGAATTCATGGTTTTGCATGTTGTATGCTTAAGGCTTCCATTATTTATTTGCTGTGTGTTTATTTTTTGGCTTACATTATGTGCATTATATTTTTGCTAGGCTCATGTATTCTAGTGGGCCACCAACATAAATGTAGGTTAATTGTGAGGGTACAATTTGATTTTCCATGAATATTTTTGATGTGATGATTTTAATAATGTGAACATTTGCTGAGATTTATAGAAATTAAGTCAGAGATCAAGACAGCCCATAGATGAGAGGAATTTTACCCTTAAAATTTCACACAGTGGTAGTAAGTTTTTCATCTACTTGTGCATATGCAACCAGTATATTAGCTAATATAAATAATAATTTGGCCAAACCTACAGTTTCATCCAACATCCAAAACATACTTGGTAAGTTATTTGAATACTCAAAATTGGCTGTAGCTATGAGTGTGTGTGTGCGTTTTTTTTTTTTTTTTTTTGTCTCCATGTCCCCTACTCACCTGATTGGCTGGTAGCCAACTCAGGATCTACCCTGTCTACAGTCTATTGTTGGCTGGGATATGCTACAGCGCTCCCTGCGAACCTTAATTCTCAATTTGTAGAACAGTGGGAATGTGACCTACAATGTTCCAATTTTTTTTTCACTTTTGAAAAGATTGGTGACCCCAGTTTTCTTTGAAAAGGCGGTACTACTTTATTTTAAAAACATTTGATTTTCTTCTTCAACAACCAGGTGGAGAAGGAGCAGATCTATGACCACGAGCGTCAATGTTCATACGAACACCTCAACCTACTTCTGCATTTCATCATGGGAATCAAGGTGAGCCTGGAGAGCCTGCAGCCTCAGAGCATGGATATCGCTGGACACAAGTTGCATGAACTCCACCAGTCCCTCAGAGACTTAGAACTCAAGATGAGTCAACTTGGTGGAGGTGGCACCGCAATGTCCATTCAGAGTGCATGTGCGCCAACGCTCACCACCTCGTTCACGCCGCTACCGAGCGCTCTGGGAGCCGCCCTGGAACTCCAACTCCAAAGTGAAAAAACCAAGGTGGTCGAGTTGAGTCGACGCTACCAAGAGCTGGACCTGAAAGTGAATACATTCGAGAACATTGTTTGTGTCCTCAATCGGGAGATGGAGCGCTCCTGTACCACGATGGAAGCCTACAATCGGCAACATCGACTGGACCAAGATAAAATTGAGATCCTCAATAACAAGGTGATTAACGTTCATTCATTCATTTTCCCCAATAATAAGATCCTTTCAACAATAATATATATTTTCCTTTGTTTTACAAATTATTATTTTTAAGGTTCGCCAGTTGGAGAGAACTGTAAGCCTACGGGACTTGTCCATTGTCGAAATGGAGGGAAAGATAAGGGAGATGTCAGCAGCTACTTATGATGGAACATTTGTGTGGAAGATCTCTGATTTTACAAAGAAGAGGCAAGATGCTGTCGCTGGCCGAGCACCTGCTATGTTCTCTCCTGGTAATTATATGATGATGAAACTTGAATTATAATGCTGACGATTATTTCTTGCTATACATTAATGCAAATCCTCATGTTTTCTAGCCTTTTATACGAGTAAATACGGCTACAAGATGTGCTTGCGTATCTACCTAAATGGAGATGGGACAGGAAGGGGAACTCATTTATCTCTCTTCTTTGTTGTGATGAGAGGACACAGCGACGCACTCCTTAAATGGCCTTTTAATCAAAAGGTAAGTGTCACTACAACACAATAAAAAATGAGGACTCACAAGGAGTTATATATTATAAACTTATAATTCATAGTTTCACTTACCAAAAGCACATTTCTACCTGAACCAACTATGGCTCTATTAAATACTTTCAATTTTATGGAAATCCATTTTATAGTCGCCCTCTTTTACAAAAGATTGCTACATTTATACCCAGGTCACCTTAATGCTGCTCGACCAGAACAACAGGGAGCACATAATTGATGCTTTCCGGCCTGATATCTCATCCTCATCCTTCCAGAGGCCTGTCAGTGATATGAACATTGCCAGTGGCTGCCCACTCTTCTGTCCACTCGCCAAACTAGACACTAAAAACTCTTACATTCGTGATGATACTATCTTCATCAAGGCCACTGTTGACCTCACAGGCCTCTAGACTTAAATTTGGCTTTTATTTTTTCACTACTAACTGCCATTTTATTTTAGGTCCTGTCACATGGCTTTGTCATTGGCAATATGCAATCGTTGGAACCTTTTTATCTAGTTTACTAATCAAAGACAATGTTTTTAAACATATGATCACAAATATTTATTTTCCATTTACACAAATGGCTGAGTATTCCAGTATTTATCTGGAATGGGTATTGTGCTTTTTATATATTTTTTATTTGTATTTTTTTGAGCGAACAATTGATTAACAAGGTAACTAGAAAAGAACAGTAACATTGTGCCTGCTTCTTGTATCAGCTGACACTTGTAATGTTAGTAAAATTTAAAATAAGATTCATCATAGGTCATATCAAAGCATTTTTTTGCCTTACATATCATGCACAATAATTTCGAATGGGAAGACAAAAACAATCAACTCATTGAATGCAGTTTATTTTATCCTCACTTTCAAAAGAATATATTTTATCAAAATTAACTTTGAGAACGATATAATAACACCGTTTAGCTTTTTGAACATTTAAATGCAGTGATCAGCAGTAAATATTACTTGAATTCCATGAATTCTAAATGCATTTCCTAAATCATGAAAATTGTATAGTTGTTCGTCTGTGTATCTGAATTGATGGGTATCTTATTTTCTTATTATGTAACAATAGTACACAACAGCAATTGTCAAATTTCACCAGATTACCAGAATTTTTAGACTATAAAAGGCAACTAACTATAAGCCGCACCCACCAAATCTGACAAGAGAACTGTGTTTGTCCATATTTAGCACACATTTTGACTATAAACCAAAAAGTTTCTAACTTGCATTATGGAATATTTACATGTTAAGCTTTCTGAAATTATCCAGGCTAATATTAACTATAATTAGTTCAGTTTAAAGATGTCTTCATGGCAAAGTAACTAATATACTAACTGCAAAACCATTAGAAAACTTTGAAGTGGGATGCTGTTTTTGTCTTTTATCAACACTAAAAAAATAGTGAAGGTCCAGACTGCGTAATATTATCACAAATATCATTATATATTGTTGGTATGTATATATTAACAGAAAATAACCAAATATTTGTAATATTTTTCTTTAACAATTTTTTTATGTGTTTTCTGTCCCTCAAAATTTAACCAATGGTTAAAACAATTTAACAAGTCAGCTTTGATAGTTTCTGAAACATTACCATTAACTGGTCAAAGATGGATTGTCACTGATATATATTCCTGATTTGGTTATTGTATTAAAATGTTAGATTGTAATGTGGATAATGTATCAAAAATGGCGAGCTGGCTAGATGAAGGTGCATACTACTAAATCTGATATGGTATATGTTGTAGTAATCACATCATTCTGAATGTGTACGTTTATGTTGAGGGTTCAAAATGAATGATGATAACGCACATATCCAGGTGTATTTTACCCATATCTATTGTGGTTGTATTTGTGTTGTGGCATGAACCAGACCTGTCTAATCTTGATACTTGTCATAATTGATCATACAGGGTCTATATTTACATGTTACTGGCACATCTGTAACATTACTTTGCAAGTAAGAGTTTTTATTTATTTATTTATTGACACTATTTATCACTCCCTTGCTTACATTTTCAAATGCATTTACTATTTCTTGCCTCTGCTTCATGCACAAACATGAAGGTATAAATTCTAGAAGAAATAGGAGTGATGATAGAGGTGATCAGAGAGAAAAAAAACATATGTTTATGGAGTATTTTTCTGTCTTTGTGACTTTAATGATCTACTATTTGCTTAAAAAGTGCCTGTATATTTTGTTTAATGTTCCATGAACTCACTGAATTGTGAATGTGCTTTTATAACAAATCAATTTTGAACTTGTTTTTGTGTATTTTCAATGATCATTGTTTACTCTTTTTTTTTTGCTGAAGTATCAGTAACAAGCATTTTATTTTTCCAATTTTCAATTCCAAACTTGAAACATGAATGTAATGGAATTAAAGTGAGTTATTTCCATATCAAAAACACTTTGAAATATTTAAAATATTTGTCCTCAAGAGTTAAAATATAACAACTTTTCACTTTTCATACCAACTAGTCAAAACAGACACGCCATTGAGTATTTGTTCCATGCATATTGAACTGTTAAAAATATTTGGTACATCATTTTGGTAAAAAAATTGTAGAAGCCAAATATTATTTATGCTTGTACTTCTAGGCGTTTGACAAAAAAAATAGTATTGCAGTACAAAGTGTGTCCACAGGAGGGCAATACAAGCTCAATGAAAAGAGGAAGTTGACGTCATCACTCAATTGATTTCCACATGCTTTGGGGACATGTGATGTGTTTGTCTGATCTTATTGAAAGCTGGTAAGTACAAAAACTCACTTTAAGACATGTAGTTTTAGAGAAAAAGGTCAAAGCATATATCAACACCAGATTGGAATTTTCAACGGTGCTGTGCCAAAGTATTTGGCCACATAAGTGTGAAAGATTGTGTTTAAATTCAGATCATCTTGCAAGCACAGAAAGGTCTTGCAGGTCACAAAACTTACTTACCCTTGGGTTCTTCAAGCTGATGTCTGTGATTAGAGCTTGTGCATTTTCCATCTACTATGGTCTGGGCTGCGTGTGCATTTTTATCCAGTAGTCATTAAAAATGGGCAATTTTGGCCATTGCTTTAAATTATATGTGCCAACCTAAAACCGACCTTTCCATGGCCTAAAGAAACAGAGTCCCACGCACAAATACATTTATTTTTTTTGTTCCTGATTTCCAGATTTCTATCATGATGGTGGCTTGTGCACCGTTTTTATTTATTTATCATGCTTTCCCTTCAAAGAAGGCGGTCACTTTTGCAGCTGCTCTTTTGCAGATTTTTTTGAAAACCATTTCATAAGATGGAAGGTTGGGCCTGGGTGAATTCGTAAGTGTTTTGGGTAATCAGCTCCAATTCAGATGATAGGCTTTTTGCACAGAATGAAGTGAGGTCATGTCAGATGCAGATTTTGCTCTTTAACAGGTTTTACTTTTCCTCCCCTTTTGATGCTCATCATTTTTGGGTTTTCAATTGATTTCGATGCTTCTTTATGAAGTTGTTTTGTTCCAAAAGCATCATTCTAGAGACCATAACTCATAACTCAAATAATTAACTTGATTGTGATTGAAAAAAAACTAAATTGAGGTCCAAATTTTAGTGTCTCACCTGCCATTTTCTAGTCTCGGAATAAAAATCAAAAAATTCTAAATCATATCTCAATGCTCTTGTCAATAATATCGCTAAGCCTTTAAGGGAGCTTTATTGATCTCTACATTCTTTAGAAGTTGTTTCTAATTCTATAATGAGTAAGATTTTTCTGTACTACAAAATAAATATACACCTTTTAAAACAAACAGTTTTATTGTAATACAGTTTACAGAGAAACACCTGTTGTTCATCCAGTTATAAACAAACAATTAAATCAATAAGAACAAAACAAATTTACACAGGCATTCTTATGATGGTCAGTGGTTTAGTATCCTGCCGTGGTGGGAAACATGGGCTGGAAAACATTTACTGGATTTCTAGTTGGCTCATCCGAAAAGGTTTGAAACAACAAATTGAGCTGACTATTTTTTTTTCTTTTCCCTTTTTTTTTTTTCATATTTCGAGCATTCAACTCTTTCATGTCACAATACATCAATCTTCTTTTCTGAACTAAATCTAGTTATTTGCATTTTTCCAAGTATGAAAAAAATATATATAATCAATAAAAGGTCCTGCCTTGGTTTCATCAAACACATAATGTGAAGGAGTATGTTAGTGTTTTTAAAGGGGAAATATGGGAAACTGCTTGTATGTATACAAGTATTTTGTAGTTAGGTCATTCAGTGACCATCGGGTATAATATTAATAAAAGCAAGTCATTAATTTTGCACTGCCCATTTATGAAAATTCATCTTTGAGGAAGCAGTTTTAAATTTTATCTTCCTGTGACCTAAACATAGGACTAAAACACATCTCCACGGGAATATTTGAAATATATAACTTTTATTTGTACATGTGTATTTGGACCAAGGGACCTTTTAATTTTTTTTATTTTATCAAGCCACAGTTTTAAATTCAGAAGAAAAAAAATCCAAAATATGTCTCCTTTAATGCACAACACTGGCTCGTGACTGTCAGAATGAGTGGAAAGCATTGCAACCAATGTTTTTTTTTTTCTTTTCTTTTTTCATACCTATCCTACCACTGATCAACTTGTGTAAAGGGACATGAGGAAACCAGGGAAGGATAAAGTGGCACTGAGACAACAAGTTTAGTCACACAAAGACCAACAAATGGCAATTTATACGGGAAGTGGGAAAGGGGGACCTTAGGGCCTGTTTTTTATTTGACTTGTGCTATCTCTTTTCCGACGTAATCATCGTTGTTCTTTGCCCGTCGTTAACCTAATTACCAACTGTGAAATCCTCAAGCTTAACATGTCTTGGCTTGTGAGAGGGGTCAATAATTACCGTACATACTGTAATTCCCAAGATGCACACATGCCTCATGACAAATGCCACAAACACAAGAGATTTGGATTATCATGTCTCATATTCTTCAGTTCTCTTTGGTGTGTTACTCAAAATCTGTCTGGGCTTCTCTTAAGTCCAGTTTGCAACATGCATATACATTTTGGCCCAGGCAGCAAGGGATATAGGCAGCCTGAAAGAGAACTTTTAGAGTGTGTTTATCTGCATGGAAGCAGCAAGGGTCTTGGCAGTGGCTTTGGTTGGTGCATGACGAGGGAAGAGGTTTAGGTCTGGGTCGAGATGTTTGTTGGGGAATCCGTGAAGAATAGTAGCAATGTTTTCCTTGCTGAAGGCGATGCATTTAAGAGCGTTTCCTCCGTCCTTCTAGGTTTCTGAAGTTGGATGGCCTGATTTTCATCTCTGCAAACTCAATGGAGTGCTCATGGCCCTTCCAGTGGAACCAATTGACGCCCTGAGGATGAAGAAATACAATCCAAAGTTGAGAAATAGGTAGGCATTCAACATTTTAGTGCGACACTGTAATTGTGTCTTTTCTTCAGCCTCCCACAAAACAAACAAACAGTAAATTAAGTCTACCTTGCTGTGACTGTTATCACCATATCTTCCCATGAGATTGACACGGTGACAGTTTTTATACCAGAAAGCGCCCTTGTATGAAAGAGCACAGTTGGTAACGGCGATGTCATTGTCATGGTCGAAAGTGGAGAATGGACGACCATGGTGATATGTCATTGAGTCACCTTCAAATATAGAAATTTTAAGTCAGTGGGGACTTTTTGAGTAGTGCTTTGTTACATTATGCTAGACTTTTCCGTTGATTTGTTCTTACCTGCCGTTCCACTGTATCCACCCACATGGACTTTGTAGCGCGTCCTGGGTTCAGAGACAGAAAACTTGTCGTAATGAGCATAGGCTGTTTCTCCTTTGTCTCTAAGGTCCACCCGCAGCTCATACTGACCCCCAGCTGTGAGTTTATGTAGGTTGGACAAACCTGAGAAACAAAAAAAAATCTTAATGTGAAAACTTCTCCATATTCAAAGTGATAGGAAAGTAGTCTTCCTAAAACAGAAACTTGTTTGCTTTATCATTATTAGCTCGTATGTACCCAGCCAGAATTCATCATTCATGTCCCCAAAGCCAGCTGTGTAATTCTTCCAGTTTCGGAAAAATTCTAGCCTTCCACTTTGGCGTTTAAGGAAAATCTGTCATAGAAAAATAAAGAAAGAATTAATTTAGCAGGACTTCTGTTATTTTAAAGCTTTTATAGCAACAATAAATCATTTCATATTTATAGAAAATGAAAATATGAATTCCTTCCTGTAAGGCAGTGCTGGTAATGAGATAAATCTGTCATAATTTCATTATAATGAAAGTGAGGTGTATTACTGTGTATAGTCATGATAGAAATAGTTATAAAAGGTCACTGATATAAGTTTTACTAAAAATTCTTTCACTTCAAAGAATGAATAGCAACATATTGTTTGGCAAGGATTATAGTACATACAATCCATCCGCCTCCATCAGTGGTCATGTCACAGTAAACCTGAATAGGTTGGCTCTCATCTCCAGCCAGATAGATGGTGTACAGACCAGATGTGGTATCACCATTTAGCAATGCCTGGGAGCAATCCCTGGGGTATTTGTAGAGTACACCAGCTAAAAAACATGGGTACAAAAACTTATCATGGTATCCGTATGGTTAACAATAAATCAAGTCATTCTAATAACATATCATTTGTAATACAGTTCAATACATTATCCTATTGAGACATTTTAAGCTTGTTTTAGCATTTTCCGAGGTCATTATTGAAAATAATGAATACAGATGTAGTATTCCCCCCCCCCCCCCCCCCCCCAACATTGCTGTGGTCATGAGCTCATCCACTTACTTGTGGTGAAGGCAGTGCTGATAACTCTGCTTCTCTTTGGCCCGGCTATGGCCTGCAGCCTAACTGAGTATTCTGTTGAAGCACTGAGCTGAACCATATTGTAGGAAACTGCATTGGGACTGAGAACCACTTCCTAATATTGGGAGAAAAATATGTTGTGTTAGTGAGTATATTCAATTTTGCAACAAAATGGCAGTGTGTCCTTAAAAAGAAAAACATTTGATGTGTCTATTTACCCGAATGACGCCATCAGTAGACTCAAAACTGAGAATGTACCCAGTAATATCAGCACGTGGTGGCTTCCAGGTTAGTAATCCTGACTCTGTCTGGATGTTGCTGGCTGCCAAGTCATGAGGTGCATCCACATCTAAAAATAGAGTTTTTAGCACTATGGGATTGCAACATTCTTGTCTAATGGATTACAATTTGTTATTTATTAATGTGTTGTAGAAAAAAAACAGATTCTTGTCGAGGAAAAAAACCCACCCGTGACAAATTCAGTTGTTGTTACTGCGCTTTTGGCCAAATCCCTAATGGCATAAACCTTTACAGTATATCGAGTTGCTGGCACCAGTGTGGTCATCACAAACTCTACCACATTTCCTGACACGCGCTCCATCACTGGAGCCACTGGGGAAACAAATGGCAAAAATAAACACCGTGCAGGATGAATATGGCTACGTGGAGTAGTAAATATATTGTATAAAATAGCACTAACTCGGCTAAATCGCAAAAATGCCGTGGTTGGTAGAAGACCAAGTGTGACCTTTCACGCAACGATTTCTTACCTGAGTCTGCACTGTACGTGATAACGTAGCCATCTACAGTAGCGATAGCGGGCTGCCAGAGAAGTAGAGCTTCACTGTCTGTAATATTCACTGCAGTCAGACCACGTGGTTTATCTAAAGCTGCAACATAAAAAGCATGGGTGTGAAAGTCTGGAGGATGTTGAATAAAGACTCAACAGGCCCTATTATGAATGACTTTGCTGTGTAATGGCATACAGTTTGCAGTATTAATGTTTTGGACCTGTATTTAATTCGAATGTACGTGTACCAACTTGCAATTGCTCAAAACTGCGTGTTTATTTTTTCTGCGTAATATATCTTACCAGTAGTAACGCTGTCAGAACCAGGCTCGCTCTCCCTCTGCGCCTTGAGTGCAATGACAGTAACCTCGTAGGTAACACCCGGTATCAAGTTGGGTAGTACAATCTGTGAGCTTGATCCATCCACAGTCAGAGACTTGGCATTTCCTGAGTGCCCAAACAATATGGTGTTACTTGAGAAATATTACTGATATTTCATATAAAGAGTTGACATGAACAATGGCCTTACACACACAAAACGTACCTAGAAGCAAGCACTCAATATCAAATTTATTACTTGGTATAGTTGGTAGAATACAGTAGTTAGAGTACGAGCTGGTAAAATGATTCAGATTTTTTTTTTTTTAATATAATTTCCGACTTTGTGTGTGTGTGTGTGTGATCTTAATGTTGATCGAAAATATATAACACTGACCTCCATGAGCAGGCACATATGTGACCCTGTAGTTGTCCACACGGGCTCTTGGCATAACCCAGTGGACAGTAGCAGATGAATCAGTGACATCAGAGAAACGTATGCCTTTGGGTGGACCCAGATCTGGCAGAAATTTCACATTGGACACACACAAAAAAAAAAACAACAGAAATCAACATAAGGTTGTGAGTCAATATGGTCTTTGCGTTCTCACACTGGTGAGTACTACAGAGCAGAAAGACAAAGTACGTGGGCAAATGGACAACTAATTACGCATGAGATGAAGCATTTTAGCATTAGAACACATTGTTAAAGCAGTAAAAGGATTGCAGCTTGAACACAGTCCTTCTCTAAAAGGCACAAAGTCAGAGGCAAAGAGAGAGTTTGTGAAGTGATGTAGACAGACAAAGGAGACCAGTGGAAGCCAGTGCTGCCACAAGGAACTTCCCAGTAGTGGCCAGTAGTAACAGTATCTTGCGTGACAGACCTGAGGAGATTAACTTGTCCCCATTTCATCCCGAGACAATACATCCGCCACGCAACCCAGGAGTAAAGCCTTAGCCCCAGGGAACAAAAAGGACACCACCATAGACACCAGTTCTATATGACAGAGACAGTAGCCCCACCTCCTTCCATTAAAAAAAGAAGCAAAGACATTTCTGGTAGGAAAACCAGACACAAGAAAGCTCAGTAAAAGACTTAAGTGGTAGCCAACTGACATGTCTAACTCTGAAATATTTAGGATCAAATTTTGGACAGACATTTCAATTCTTCCTTTTTCCAGTGACTACTGCAGTTGACTTAAACCACTGAGGATTATGACACACCAAGCCACAGACATAAGACAAAGCAAACACATCTGAAGTGGTTTCTAAATGAAAACGTATTTAGATTTCAGAGATATTGTTGCACCAAATGGCTTGCACGCGTACTGTTCAACGCCTGGTTAGTAAACAAATAATAAAACATTGACCTTCTTCCATGCTTTTGACGGCATAGGGGAAAAACATTGACCACGAGACAAATACAAATGAAAATCCATTCCCGGATTTTCATTTCTTGACACTACCCTTTCGAGCTGTACCTGTTCTCACCCCCTCGATTATAGACTTGGATCGTCTTCCCAAAATTAGTCCAAATATTTCAATTTGGTACTGTGTGTCTTCGTTGAGGTTTGACACTTGTGCGCTCCTGTCTTCGCCACCCAACACCAGCTCTTGTGGTTGGTCTGGACTCTCAGCCTGGCTCACCATTATGACAAAGGTGTCGAAGGCATCTTCTTCTGCTGTCCAGACCAATCTAAAGCTCTCAGGAGTGATGTCAGATAGTTGGAGAGCCTGCACCTGTGGTTCAGTCTCTGAGTGACAAGGGAAAGTAAGTTTTGCTCTTCTGTGAAACTCAAGAATGCTTTGACATTGAGCAACAAAAAAAGTCAGAAAATTAAGTTTAGCAATGCCAATTTTGAGAGTTTCAAGGGTTTGCCCCAAGCCATTTCTAATAAGCAAAAAAATATCTTGTGGGAGCGCTCACTCATTGTTGCTTTTATTTGGCCAGTGCAACAAAGGGAGGATCACATCTATCTTCATATAAGCACAAACTTGCTACTGATGTCATCTTCTCAACACTGCTACATCCACTTTGTTTCTGTCTTCACACTCCGGTCCATACCGAAGGGGAAGAAAAGCCCCATTCACAAAAGGGACCTTGTTATTGGATGAGGCTATGCACCAGCAACTGCTATAACAAGGGTTTTCAAAGAGAAACTGCTTGCAGTTCCATGTGTCAACTTAACTAGCAGCCTGTGATCATATACTGTAAATCGCTAGTGTTTCAAACTAATACGTCTTGCTGTCTGCAGCAGTTTATGGTTGCGATGGTCATTTGTTACATAAAACTATTCGGCTAATCAAAGATTCCCCGCATAATGTTTTTCATTTAGAAGACTTAATCTCCCTTGTAATGTCTTTCTCCACTTGACTAGTGTTGACTACTGTGCACGACATAATTAAGTTAGTCAGTGCCTGCATTCAGTACTTGGAATGTTAAATTCTCTTGGAAAAATAGATGGTTTGATCAACCATTACATGCAGACAATAGACTGTTGAGTGTATGCCATATTCTGCATGGCCTCGGAAGCCCCTGGCACCCAAGCATTAGAGACTAGAGGCAATGGCAGCCTGAGAATGAAGAGCGGCCCACTCTTCCGAGGACTCGAGATGCATACAGACGAGCAGTCTCATACAAATTGACAAAAGCCTTTGAGTTTTAATTTAATTCCTGTCAGTTCTGCTTGTTTTTCCCCCTGAACAATCATTATCTTTAAAATGTTAACGGATGATTAAAGGTGGATTGACACACTCAAAATTATGAAAATTTGTAAAGAAAAAGTATACGTTGATGTAATTTCCTTTACTGGATTTCCTGAAGAAATAAGTTCTCTCTAAAATCAGAAAGAAAATTATAAAACACTCAACTAACTCATTTGCAAAGTCCCCTGAGAAAATCCCTTGCATAGTCTGAGGCAGCAAGAGAGCTATTAAGGGAGGGAAAGAGTCAGGCCCCAGCATTGACTGTGTTTATTATTTATACCTGTGATGGTGTCTGCAAATACAGGATCTAAGAAGAGGCCCCCGTAGACCCCGTACAGATTGGCTCTGTACCAGGTAGCGGGAGTTAGGCCAGAGATGACAATACTGCGAGCATCGGCTGACACAGTTTGATTTTGCCACTCAGCACCCGTTTCTGCATCTGTAATCTCGATCAGAAACGCTTCAAAGGCCCCTTCCTCTGCAGACCAGGACAGGAGGAAGCTGTCCCATGACACATCGCTGACAGTGAAATTACCCACAATGGGTTTCTCCTCCGCTGGGTGATGAAACACATACCGAAATGGAGTTACAAGGATGGTGACACACAAACAATGAACTATTTAGACGAGTGGTCCGCAGAAACAAAGGCTGCAAATGTGTCATAGTGATGCACCCTACTAAGGGGTCCAATTCACACTTTGTGAAGCTCTGGTTTAAAGAAGTGACAATGTATTATTGAAAGAAGATATTATAGGTTTAACCTTTGCCATATAAACAAAGCATTCATATACTGCAGTGCACATCTTGAACATCCAAACAATGAGTGGAGTATGTGATCGGCATAAAATTGGTCTTGACACTAATTATACCACATTTGTATTTCAGCCAAATACTATTCCTCTAGTTTCACTACAAAAGATAAGGCTGAACAATGCGCCTCAATATTGATAGCTGACTAAAGCCATACTCTTTATTATCATATGAGATAGACGTCTCGTAGATTGAAAGCATAAGGCTTTATACGCAATGCAGCCTCTGCCCATTAATGAACAAGAATTGGCTATCAACATTTGAAGCTGCAGAGTAGCTCTGCCAGGAAGGTAGAAAAGTACCTGACCCATTTCAACCCCATGTGCAAGTATAGAAACACATTGTGTGGGAAAGCATTCCGAGAATTCAAATCAGACTAAAAACATCATCTCAACACCTCATAGTTAATGCACAGTAGATTTCATGAAAGACAAATGAGTGAGTATGAGTGATGGGTTAGATTATGACTGCTGAAGAATTGTTTTTTTTTACACCATTATTTACTTGAAGGGGACCTACTTTGCAAAATTGACTTTCTAATTGTTTGCATACACAAGGCTTATAATTGGCCATACATGACAACACAATTTCATTGTCTCCCCAATAATGTAATACTATTCAAGCATCTGTTACTAAAAACAGTGGCCGTGGAGTACAGGGTGATTTAAAAGTATTTCCCTGTTTTTAAGTACTAGTAATTTATGATTATTAATGAAATGCTAGTGTTGTTTAGTCTTTCTCATGGTGTGTTTCATTTGGCTAGACAGCTTTTTCTGACATATTCGGAAGGTTCTGGAGGCTTGATGATAGGGTTTGCCATCTCTTAACATCATACGATGCAAATACACAAGCCACCAATGGATTAAAAAAAGAATAGCAAAGTGACACATCAAACAAAGGTCAGGAGATCACATGCTGCAACAGAGGGTGGCAGCATTAAAGCTGTAGCAAATTAGAAGTAGTAAAAATGAACTAAACCAACTGGACTGTTCATTTATATTCATTCAGATCAATGCAGAATCAATATATGGTGTCCTCTAATTGGCAAGTCTGCAGTATGTAGAGCCCCGAAACATTGGTCTAACTCCCATCTCCCCACCTCCTTTCTCCAATTCCTCCTGTAAAATGAAACCAATCGATGTTCATGTCTAGAGATGATAAAGGCTGCACAGATCAGCACAGGCTGTGGATTAGATGGCTGCTGATTTTAGAGACAATGTTTTAACAGGAATCCCAGCATGTGGCCTTTTATCTGACAGAGCCAGAGTTCATCGTGGTCAAATCGCACAAAACCAGAGGGGACCAAGGCTCACGTCAACAATTACCACATGAATGAACATTGTTCAATGCTCCCCCTCACCACCATTGCCATGACCCTGCTCATTATACTTAAGGGTAGTCTCCCAAAATATATAATGAACCATTATTTGCAAGCTTTCTAAGGCAGAACTTTTTATATTTTCCCACAAATATTTTTATTGATGTCCACAAACAGCCCAGAGGCTATTTGAGCACTGAGATAAGTGTGAAAGAGCATCTTTATTGGTATTTAAACTACTATGAAAAAAAATTTAGGGAACTTTTTTTTTTTAGAGAATAAAAAGCTTTGTTCTGTAACAATCTTTTTGTCTAAAATGTCTGGAACACAGTTTTCCGTTCTATTAAACATAAACAGCAAAGTCTAAAACAGAAATGGCGAGTCAGAATATTAAATAGATAGAGATAGTCAAATAGGCGTATAACTAAATAGAATGGAGATGAAATCTTAGAATTTGCTGGTTGAATCCTTCATTGGTGTAAAAAAAATCACATTAAATGTGAAATGAAAAAAATCCTAAAATTAGGAAATAGATAATCCTCCAGATAAATAACCAAGGAATAAAAGTGAGGCTGAACCCCTCTTCATTCCTTTGTATTAGTCCTAAAACATTGCTGAGTTACTAACCTGTCGGTGCCGAGATGGTGGTTGCTGCACTTGTCCTGCGGCCCCTCTCGGCGGTGATGCTGATGGTATAGAGCATGCCTGCTGTCAGGCCTCTCAATGTGTAAGACTCAGAAACTCCAGGAACCACCTCCTCTGCTCTTTGACCATCAGCGGAAACATAGACAAGTCGGTAGGAGTCCAGCTTGGCCAGTGGGCGTCTCCACTCCATCATCATTGTTGTTTCTGTCACCTCAATAACAGTTAGGTCCTTTGGAGCATCCAGTGCTGAAATAGAGGGGAAGAGAGTTCATAAATTGGAATTCAATATTCTCTTCAGAGGACATAATGTGGAGGTGAATTATTCACAAAAGTGTAAGTAAAAGTAAAGGTTAGATTTGAAATGGCAAATTTGAATAATCAACATGACTTGATTTGAACCATTTTCAATAGTCTTTTCAATGCTATACACCCAGCAAATTGAATGCTAGAGCTGAACACCAATCGATGGCAATTTAAGTTTTGAGTAGGTGTAGAAAAGCGATCAGAATTCTAATCTCGCATGAGAATGTGTCTTGCATCCGAATATTGTTGTGGCTGTCAATGAATGCAAGTAATTCTTTTAAGAATTTTAATCATCTAAGTCATGGTTTTAAAAATGTATGAGGGGCATTTCATTGCAGTCCAAAATCATTTGCAACTGGCAACTGGAATATCGAATTGGGATATAAGGCACGAGTCTGTGCTTTGTGGCATGCCAAACCAAATGGACGTTAAACTGTTAACTAAAAATGTGAGAGCATTTGTGACAATTTTGGTGTAACCTGAAAAGATTTAAAGAGTTAAAAGTCACTCAAAAAATGAATATGAATACAATTATAGCACCGTCATATGAAGCACAAACTTTATTATAATTGTTAAATTAAAAATTACCACTGCAGTATAATTATGTACACAGACTGCTAATCTACCGGTTAATGTGCTATTGTACTGAAAGACAAGTGAGAGCTTCGTACCGGTCACAGCATTGGTGGTCGTGGGCAGACTCTCCCGTTCATCTTTTACTGCTGTCACTCCCATTCCATACTCTGTGCCTGGTCTCAGACCTAGACAGCCAAGTAAAATACTGCATTTTACACTCAAGAGTTTAAAAAAAATGTCATGAATTGTTTGCTCAAGTCCTGCATTTTTTCACCAGTTGAATAGTTAAGAGGCTGTATCGTCAAGTGGCCAGCTGTTTTCTGCTAATGGTTTTTGGTGGCTGTGGCAGACACAAAAACACTTTCGTGTGGCGTGATAGCACAATAGGTTGCAGCCAAATTGCATTTCATGGTAAGCTTGAGCTCATAGTAGAACACGGCTGGTGTATTTGCATTGATGGATCTATAGGGCCCTTGTCGTGCAGCCGAAACACTACACCCAATGATACAGCTGGCTGTGGAAAGCCTTTGGTTTTCACAATTAAGCCCTCTCTAGGCCCGATCGCCTTTAATTCCTTTATTAACTCCCACAGAGGTCATCACACACAGAGTTCTGCAGCATGAAATTACACCTAATACCCAGGAAACTCATTATCAATAAAATCACGAGCGTGAAGGCAATTACAGATAATAACTGTGTGAAAGCACTACTGAGGTGCGTTTGGAGAAGAGGGGGACGTCTGCTGAATGGACACAATGCTTTATTTCCATGAGATGGGCCTCCCAAGGACAAAGAACTGCGCCAGACAAAGACACTATTAGACAAAGTTTTTCCTCCTTCTTATTGTATTTAATCTAGAAACAAACAGGAAAAAAAAACAAGGCTCAAAGCGTTGCTTTATGATGTCAACAGCATTGATAGATGAAAACATGTCTACTCTTACTTGAGTAAGCGCTCAAAGAGAAGCTGCAGTGTGATTCAATTTAAAATGTGAATGCCAAATCCCCCTGGGTGGTTTTCTCATAAAATGGGACTATTGTAGTTGGGCAAACATTTCATGATACAAAACAAAGGCAAACCATTGTAGAAATGAGATTGTGGAAAATAACACTTCATTAGATCACATGACAAATACTTGTCCAACTAAATTTAAGGGTAGCCATTTTATAGTGTCAATGTTTATTTCTCACTACTCCCTATAACGTAAGGCTGATGTAGGTACCAAATAAAAAAAGAAATGGGAAAACTTTGCTTGCATGATCGGGGCCAATACCTATTTATTAGGTCTAAGATAAAACTGTGTAAGCTATTCTTGTGAAATATCATCATCTTCTGGATTTTCTTTTAGCAGTTTACATTATCAATGATCCTCCCTTATCTTATCATATATGAATTATATTTTCTTTCTCACATGCCTACTTGACTTATGAATTCAATCATATTCCTTATCCATTGATTTTTTTTTGCTTTTGAGCTTTCCATTATGCTTGTGGTCTTTGGGTTTTAGAGACTAACCATGAATAGCAATATTCAAGTAATTTCTTACTGAAAGGTTACAGAAATCTTACTTTGGCTTTGCAATGTGTAATTGATAAATTGTGATAGTGTGTGTACCAATGATCTTGGCGTGAGTTGTGTCTTTGGGTCCGGCTGGGAAGAGCAGTTCCCTGTGTTCACCTCCAGAGAGAGGTCCATACTTGATGCGGTAGTTTTCCACCTTCGCTTGACTATTTTTCCACTCAAGAGTGATGCTTTCATCAGTCAGCTCCAACTTCTCAAGTTCCCTGGGGGCATCCAAGTCTAACATATACAGAAGTTAATTTCATCTGTACACTTATCAATCAAAAAGTTGTTTCCATTAGGTCAAGTAACTAAAACTTCCTAACACAGAAAATATGTATTCATCTCCATTCTGAATTTATGGTATCTGATCCTTTAAAAAGCAACCATAATGAAACCCGCCTCAGTAGGAAACATCCCTCTCTCCCTACTGTAACTAGTACATAATAATACAACAGAGTCTAATCCCGATATTGTCTGGGAGGTTCTCACCTGTGAGGAATGATTCATAGACAGGGACACTAGACCGGTCTCCCCGCCGGGCTGTCAGAGACACTTCATACTGGGTGTCTGGCATGAGTCCTCCGAGGTGGTATTGAGTGTCTGTGGAGGAAAGCTCAACCATGCTGCGATCAGCAGGGCTGGAACTAGGCCCAAAAGAGATGCTGATCCCATCCACATTGGCCACAGGCTGGAACCACGTCACCAACGCTGTTGTGTCCGTCACGTCACGGATGTTCACTTGGAGTGGTGCGTCTATCCCTAAATTAGTAATAAACACAGAAGCAGATAATGTTGTTGTGCTTGTAAAAAATATATGGCTAGATGTAGCACGGGTCATTAACAACTCAATGCTCAACTTTTCCATCTCCTCAGGTTTTACAGTTTTAATGCTCAGCCACATCAGAGAAGGTTAATTGCCTCTGTATGTGTGCATAAAACCTTTGAGCTTTTCTAACTCATGCAACAACTTGCACTTCAATATTTCATTTACTAAACCCAATCCGATTATTTATTTTCTCAAATAATAATGATAATAATAATTAAGGTTAACATGCATTAGTATGAAAGAAATAAAGATCCTACTGTTTTCCATTCAAAGAAGACCCGTCACACATTTTCCTCTCACAATTTAAAACATTTCCCCGGTGTCATGATGACATATGTGACACTTTCAGAAATAAACAACAAAGATCAAGGTCTTATTTGAGGTTCAATGAACCCAGACAGTTTTCAGAAGTCTTTCCTGTGATGGGTCAAAAGGGTAAAACCCTCAAGCCAATGTGTTGGGTATAAATAACTCTCTATTGGCTCATTCCCTATTGGATAAACTGCTAGGTTACTTTTAAGCCCACAGTTTTGAGAGTGTGAATATGTACACTTACTTGTGACAACATTCTTGGAGGCAGGTGGTCCGCGCTTCTTATTTTTAACAACTTCCAGTTTCACTTCATATTCTTGGCCTGGGCCCAAGCCAGACTGTTCAAAGGTTGTGTCTGGACGGCCGAGGGAGCTCAAAATTTCGCCGTCTTCCTCTTTCTGGGAGAGTAGCAAAATAGCATAGAAAAACATTGGCATTAAGCCATTTAAGATTTTTGTTATGGTTGGCTTCTTAACAATTTGCATCATATGAAAAAAAATAGTCCTGTTCTAATACAATGGAACGTTCTGAAAGCGACTGCAGCCTGTAATGGAGGTTTGTCAAAAGACCCACAGTGTTTCTGAAGATGAGGTTCCAGCCATCAAAGGGGATATCCAGAGGGTCCCATTGTACTTCCACGGATGTCTCGCGCACTGCTTTGAATTTCAGTCCCTCAGGCTCAGGAAGGTCTGTAATGTTAGAAACTATTAACTTACACCATTTTAGATAGTGAGACTGTTGATGACACAGTTTTATGATCATTTATAAATTAGAATATTCATACGTGTTGCCACCCTCGCGGTAACAGGAATGCTTTTCTTGTTGTTGAGAATAGCATAAACGCTGATCAGATACTCAATGCCTGGTTCAAGCTCTCTAACTGTGGCTTTCTTCTGGTCCCCCGGAACCCGCACATCAAGCTCCAAACCTCCAGGGGAGGTAGGAACGTAGGTGATGAGGTATTCTGTCACACGCATCTCATTATTCCAAGACAAATCCACCGTCTCAGGTGTGACCTCTTCAACAGTTAGGTCCTTTGGTGGGGAAACTTGTCAAAAACCAAATAAGCCATGTTTAGGAAAGTCATTCTAATCCTACAGAGATCATAGTGTACAAATTATATTTATCCATTTTTGATTAAGTGTTTATCCCTAATCAGCTCTTAGTTAGAAAAGGTTTACAATTACAACAATATTTGAAAGAGGAAGTGAGGATTCCCCCATTGTCCTTACCTGCTGAGCAGTCCTCCCCAACGAAACCTTCATTGCAGATACAAACACCATTATCACATAGTCCCTGGTTCTGGCAGTCTCCAGGGCAGGTTATGATGGCACAATCAATCCCAGTGAAGCCTTCATAGCATACGCAGAGGCCATCATTGCAATATCCTCTGTCCAAACAGTTTTTAGGACATGTCTTCTCACTGCAGTCCTCACCAGTGAAACCCTTGTGACAAACACATTGGCCATTCACACAGTGGCCACGGCCCAGACAGTCATTGGGGCATGTTAGCTCACCGCAGCCTTTGCCAGTGAAACCAACGAAGCACACACACTTGCCATCCACACACTCCCCACGGCCCAAGCAGTCTTTAGGACAGGTCTTGATGCTGCAGTCCTCCCCAGTGAATCCTTTATCGCATATACACTGACCGTTAACACAACGCCCACGATCTAGGCAGTTGTTGGGGCAGGTAAGCTCGCTGCAGTCCTCTCCTTGGTATCCTTCATCACACATACACTCTCCATTTACACACTGGCCTTTGTTGCTGCAATTTTCAGGGCATGATAGAACAGAACAATCTTCACCCTCAAATCCTGGGTCACAGATGCATTTGCCGTTGAAGCAATGGCCTCGCTGATTGCAGTTTTGCGGACAAGTGAGCTTGGAGCAATCTTCGCCAATATAGCCGCTCTGACACACACACATTCCCTTCACACACATGCCACGGTTGTTACATTGTCCTGGACAAGTGACTTCACCGCAGTCTTCTCCAGTGAAACCCTCCTCACAGAAGCAAGTGCCGTTGACACAGCGTCCACGGTCATAGCAGTCGTTTGGACAGATAAGCTCGGAGCAGTCATAGCCCGTCCACGGCTCATCGCAGACGCAATCGTCATCGATGCAACGTCCACGACCCAGACAGTTGTTGAGGCAGTTTGTCTGGGAGCATTCCTCGCCAAAGAAGCCGTCCTCGCAGAGGCAAGTTCCTTCAACACAATGACCGTAATCACCACAGTCCGGGAGGCATAGCTCAATGCCACAGTCATGACCGGTGAAGCCTTCGAAGCATTCACATTTCCCATCCACACAGCGGCCCTGGTCTTGGCAGTCATTGGTACATTCGGGATCTGTGCAGTTGGAACCTTTCCACCCTGGCTCACATACACAGCTGCAGGTGTCAGCGCTCCAGTTTCCACGGCCATTACAATAGGGTTTGGTGGCGACTTCTCCTGATAAAATAAAATAAGCAATATTTTATTTTTATTCTGTGTACATATATGATCATTGTTGTGGATGTAGTTTACTACTGTATCTTATTATATACAGCATTGTCAAAAATTAATACAACTGCCAACCACAATGGAAAAAAAACAAAATCTTTTGTTAAATTAGATTAGATTAGAACTTTATTTCATACTAATGAGTAAATTTTGAATGAATTTGTTTCACACGGTACTTTTACTGGATTACTGTAAGTTAAATAGTACAATAGTAGCCAACGTAAAATGTACGGGTATATCCAAATACAATTTTTAAGAGAAGGAACTCTCAGTTTTCATTTCCATATTGTAAGTTGCAGACATGGTGTTGCTTCAAAGCACATGCTGTCACCATTTGTATGTGAAACAAAAAGATTGATCGTTTTTTTTTGCCGATGGACAAAAGTGACACACCGAGAAATAAAAGCGTGCCACTGAGCTTTTGATTTTCAATTTCTACAGTGAGAGTTGTTTGACGACTAACAATCATATAAGATTTTGAAATGATAGAATTGCTGGAACAGTTGTGATGGATTTGCTGTTCTTTCTTTTCCATGAATGCCTCTGGGGAATTCTTTTATAACAGACTCATTTACATTATATGAACCACACCAAAGCCATTACACAGTGTGTTATATGAACCTACCCGTAACTTGAGATCCACAGCAACCTGCCCCACTGCCACATTGCTCTCTCAGACTGGAAAGTTCCGTCTCCAACATCTCCAGTCTGTTTAGGATTTCTTTTAGATCAGGTGCCTGGTTGTTGCAGCCACACGCCTGCTTAGGGATATTTATCCGGTGGGTGAAGACGATCTGATTGTCACCATCCACCGTGTGCTCCATATGCTCAGTATTCCGCATATCCAATGCGCCATTGTTGTGATTGGGCACAGTGCCACCCGGTGAATCAAGGTCTACAGAACAGAGTGATGTGGAGGGAACATTGATGTTGTAGACATGGTTGAAGACAACTGGCTGGTCAGGGTTTGGCAGGGTGAGATTCTCTTGATTCTTTTTAGGAATTAAAGCCTCTCTGCGATGTCGTATAACTTTCTTTACCAGTCCACTGGCAGAGGGCTTGAGGACCATGGACAATAACACGCAGCACAAGATGAGGCCTTTCATCCCCATGTTGACCTTTCACTAGCACAGAGTGGAGTAGAAGTTGTCTATTTTTCCTCCAATTGTCCTTATGTGACCTTTCATCAAACACAATCAAAACAAAGGGAAGAAGAGTGTGATTTACTCATTTGTTGACTATCATGTCATATCAATATTAACATCATAAAGGCAGTAAATTTTACATACTCTATGTGGAGTAAAACCATTAAATTAGCATTAAAATCATTGTTTAAGTCAGAAATACCTACTGCCCCTAATTAGTAAATGCAATATTTTTTTCAACAAATCTTCACTATTTCCAATTTCCTGACCCTTTTCTGATATGTTTGACAAATTTGCTGTTTTCCATGATAGAATTTCTAGTATATGGACTCTCCGTGAACATGGAGGTCTGAAAAGGTCTTTTTTGACCATGTTAACTTATAAAGAGAATCTTTTTACAGCCCTACAACATCTGCATGGTGGAGAGCAGACTGTTATTGCCTCTGGGGATAAAAGCTGACATAGTATAGTTGTTAAACCATATGTGGGCTGTCTCTAAAACACACTCATCTGCTACCTAGAAAACAGCAGGTCAGCATTCCCAATCAGCTTTTCCGGCAACCATTAAGGCTTGTTTCAGCCGTGTAACATGATTCTTATCTTTCCTAAACCTCTCCATGACATGATTTGTTTAAAAGGTCTGATGAAAAATTTAGCTTTGCTTGTGTCTTCGAGGCCAACTTTAACTCTCTATGCTTAGTGATTCTGTGTTGGTTATTTATCATACACGTTCTAGATTATTAACGGTATTTTTGTGTTGACTCGTTACTTCGCAAAATCTATAGAGATTATTTAAATTCAAGAATTTACTGCAATACTCAGTGTAAGAGACTAATCGTAGCCATCACAAAGCAAGCCATTTTTGAAAAGACTACATATGTGACAGTGAAACAGGGTGGTCAGGGCATCACACTTTGCTACCTCAGAACCTAGACAGATTGCTATCATCATCATCTGAAAATTGGATTCACAAGTGTATCAAGCCATTTGACAGGACCACCTCTCAGCCAAGTGAAGTTTTAAAAGGATGGGTGTTGAAACAGTGCAAAACGGACAGAAGCCGACAAAATGGCTTTAACATAAGAACATGTCTTCTGGGAGGGCTCCAAGAAAGTGAACACCATGAGACGCCACACGAGGAATTCTCAATTTTATACAGCGGCTAATAAAAAAGAAATGACAGTTTAAAAAATAAAAAGTCAGATTTGAAAACATAGCACACTGGGATTGTCGTTATTGTTGCCATAGAAGGGCCAACCAGATGCTGAATCCCACAGCTTTTACACATGCATGAGAGAGACACCCACGTACATAAAAAAGAGAAACATATTGGATGCTGTGTGTGTCAGTATTTGCCTTTTGGGGAAGTAGCAAAAACATGAGGAATTTTCTCCAGTCTGTATGTGTTAAGACACAGCAGGTGCTGGTCCTGGGAGACATGTTCAGTCTTCTAGTCTCTCGGTGTGACGGGGCAACCTGACAGATGAGCTCTGTGCAAAAGGATCTCATGCCTTCACCCGCAAATCTCCTGATTAGGCCAATAGAGATGAGCGCCTTCATGTTTGGTAACTGTAAATGCGATAATGTAGCTTGCTGCTGGGAATGATGAAGATCCGGACCCAGGGGGGCACCGAAAACCTGTCAGCGTCTCCAAACGCTTGTGCTCATTGGTGCATGCACACCATCACAGTAACACAGACAAAACCAAGCAACTTAAAGTAGGGATAAAAATGGAGAAAAAAAAGAAAGAAAATTGCTTTGAGTTGCTGCTCAGGCCTTAGTTGTGGATGGATGGTTGGCTTTCTCACTTTAGATCCTGGCCACTTTCCACATGGAGCCTTAAACAAGGATAACTGGACAGACCAAAGTAGCTTTGTTGCAAATTTGGCTAGGGCAAGATACTGCTTTATTTAGAAATAGATTAAACGAACAAATTCTGAGCCCCATGTTTATTGTTATTCCACTCCTCACTGCTAGGTAATGAAAGGCATTCTGAATTAAAAACAAGCCTTTATTTAGATATTTGGGGCAGAGGAAAGGAAAGTGTGTTTTGAGACTGGATGGGAAAAGATTAAAAACTAAAAAGTGTATAAATGTGTACTGCGGAAATTAAATGGCAGCCAGAGAGGTTAATTGCTATAGTGGGCCACTCTTGCCACCTTAACTACATTCAAATCAATGATCTATTTTTTTTTTTTACATAAACTAATTCTAGCAAATGTCAATATATTTCTACTATGAGATGATGATAATTCCATTAAGGTGATGTGAATCTCAAACACATTTTCATTATCTGTGTATCCTTGATGAAACATCTATTTTTTATTGAATCATAATGACTACAGTAATATATTTTCTTGCGCTCACCTGAGATATTAATAAAATAGCACATATCAGTCAATGTAAATTCAGGATTAATTCAATTTCCTTTTTTTGCTACCTGAACCTAGTTTATTTTGGATTCCTTAACATTTTTGTGAACAAATTCCATCTCGTATCTGAACTCCTAAAGTCAACCAAAACAGGATGTTCACATTTTTAAAAATTATACTTTCAACAGCAAAAATTTGGAAAATGATGATACATTTGCAAACTATCTGCAGTCACCCAACACAGCACAGCATCTGCCTGATTTCTTGACAACAAACAAACTGAATAATAGAGTAACACAACCTACTTGGTGTGTCAGAGCGCTAAATATTTCGTGAATTCAACAGCAACCATTCTCCTGGGATGGATGGTTGAAAGATCTGATGCAATGCACAATTTCTTTTAATTTGTGAAGAATTTGTCAAGCATGTCTTGTTTTGTAGGTCACCCATGACAAAAACTCAACTGCCTTCAATTGTGCAGAATCCAAATCTGGGTCATAGTAAGGCCTGAAAGTGTAATTAATGTCTGGAAATCCTTTCACCTTGAGATCAGGGGTGGACAATGGACGCTTGAATCATCCAATGCATTTTCGCTTCTCATCATAACTTAGAGAACGTTGCCTTTCCACTCAAAATACAGATTTTCTGATCAATATAGCTTCCATGCCTGGAAGGTGAAAGAAATCTAGAGCAGGTGGGTATTGATTTGGATTCTGCATCTCCACCAAGGTCATAGCGGTAGAAGTAGTGAGTTGCTGAGGACAGCATTTCAACTGTGAGTTATAATAATCAAACACAGAAATTTATTTCCAGGAAGAGAACTATTGCTCGAGTCGACGGTTCCGTTGGGATTGATGACTGAGTTTTATGCCGCTTCTCAGAAAAGGTTTTTAACATTTTATCACCGCACGGTCTGGAGGGCACATGCCATTTTCTCTTTCTGCCTCTTATGATTGATGTGGATGTCCCTGTTGTGCTGAACTACCAGAATCGTTGACACCTGAACAAAAAGATATCTGGTGTGCTCGTGGACAAAGAAATGCATTGTTGGAAAATCTGACATTGTGCAGTTTCATTGAAAAGGAAATTAACAGGGAAGATAAGAAATAGCTGCTCACTGCTTGTCTTTCCAATAGTAGAGATAAAAAAAAACATGAAATCATTCACAGTGGTCATAGTTTCCTTGAGGGATGTTCTTCATCACCTTCAGAAACTGGAAATCTTTTCATCTTTAATATCTGTCTGGCCTAAATATATAATACACTTTTGCTATCATGTTTCCTCTCATGATACACATTATCAATCGTTTGACCTGCCAAATAGATGATGAGATGAAAGAGAATGGTCTTGGCGGATCCCATCGAACTGACACTACTCTCAGTTTTGACCCCATTGGGTGTGATGGCACAGATAACAAGGGAGTAGTGGGGGTTGGTGTGTTTTTAGCTGATAAGAACCCAACACAGAGGAATATCTTAGATACCGTGCAGGAGAAACACTATTATGGAAAGTCACTGCCAAGACTGAGCCCTAATCGGCCTAGCTGAGCTACTGGAGTGATGTAGAAATTCACTTAACTTGGCCGACTGATACATCCACCCCAAACTGTTTCTTCGGGCAAAACCAATTTTCGACTTCGACAATAAGATATGGAGAAAGAGTTTGTTGAGCGGATGGCAGTGCTCACCAGGTCAACTGTGCGGCAGTCAGAGCTCAAACCCCTTTGTATTGTTATGTTATTTGGAAGCATTCTCCCTGTGAGGTACATCATAAATATTCTTTATAGCTCATCCCCTGCAGTGCCTCTGTCTTCCGCTTCTGTTCTCCGTGGGTCCAGATGGAGCACTGCACGCAAGCCGTTGTTCATCAGCCCTTTAACAGTTGAGGATCCTGCTTCATTAGTCTATCCCGTGTGTGGTATGTGGACTTGGCAACTTTTGTGGAGCATTTACTCATCCACCTGCTGTTTGGGCCAAATACTGGCAAATCTTTGTTGTTCTATCCACTCCTTCTTCCACAGAAACTATAATTGTACTTGTCTGCGTATTGTATAGAACTAATAAGGTAAATTTAGTATGCTGTTTGCCTATCCTAATTGACCCTGGGGGTTTCGTCACACAGTAAATGGGCTACATTAATCTCCGAGAAGTTATTTGGCATATGTGACTTGGACTTTTACAAGCTTTTAATCACACACAAGTGTATTAAGGGCGTGAGAGGCCCAAACATACTAAAGATTTGTGCGAGAAGATACGGTGGTATTTCACAAATGAACCATTTTATCATCCTAACTGCTTTCCAAAAGAACAACGGCAAAAGGAAATGTCACTCCCTACGCCAATTAAATGATATGGATGATGAAAACACTGGGGAGATTTCAGAATTACATATTGAATGGCTATTCATTACTTCAATTCTAACTAGATAGCAGGAGTATTTTACCCCCTCTAGGAAGGCAATGAGTGAGTTGGCAGTGATACTAGGACATCTGTTAGTCCTTGTCGAGATGAAAGCCAGAAGCGTGTTGTGTCCCACTTGGGAGTGTCATGCATTCAGACACTTGTATGAGTCTAATGACCGTAGTGCCTCAGGTCGGCTACTCATTGGCTTTCATTGTTTTTTTTTTGTTTTTTGTCCAACAGTTTTTCCAATGGAAGTTACTATCTTCCCCTTTTCAAAAGGAAGAGTGCCATCCTTTTCCAAGACCCCTACAGTGTATATATATATTCTAATGTGTGAGGTCATTGATGGAAGCCCAGTATTACAGGCAACACATGTGTTGAACTGTTGGCTGCCTCCAATGGTGGGCTTACCAATACAAAAGCCATCTGAAGGCTTCAATGCCTCAAGACATCCACTTTTTTTTCTCTTCAAACATTAGCATTAGAGAAACATTGTAGGCCATCTGGGATAGTTTAAACACCGAGATACATTTTTGAATAGCGAAGGGCAATCTGTGAGATTTCGTCTGGAAATGTAGTTGCACTCCCTTTTTCTTCTCTCATTTTCTGAACCGCTTTATCCTCATTAGAATGCAGGGCTTTTTTCTTTTAAATCCTAAATCAAAAAATAATTAAATTTGGGGTAAAATTAACTGGGATTCATGAACCAATAATCTGTCAACTGTTCTGCCTCAAAGAACATAAATCTCATTATACTTGTATAATGAAAATAAAAGCATTCAATTAAATTCAATATTTGTGATAGCCTGGCCCATCTTTTTAAAAAATGTCTTTCGAGAGGTTGTAGCAATAATGTATTTTTACATGCACATTTTCCTTTGGAAGTGCTTGTGGTACAAGAATATAGAACAATAAAACAAACATAAGAAAACATAGTGGATATATTTCAGTGTTTCATAGTCTCATTCCAGTAAATTATTCCTAGCTATTTGAAATGCAGAATATATACATACTAAAGAAATAACTGACAGATTCTCCCCACTGTAAAATAGATATTATCTCATTGTATAGTATGACTGAAAGAAAAAATAATTTAGGCTGCACTATGAACATTTCATCTTAGCATTACAGTTGTTTTTGTCTTCTGGCATTCAATTTCTCTGATACCATCTGGCTTGCTAGTGATCCTATTTACAGCTACAGTATAGTCCAGGTGAAATTATCCAAATCGCCATAAATTGCCTCAAGTTAGATTGCATATTAAAGTATGCATCTCTGAATGTGTATGAAAATCCATGGATTTTCCCAATCAATTTGATTCAATCTCATCACTCCTGAGTCTTTCCAAAAATGTATGTCCATGAACATCGACAATTACTGTTTGTGCTCAATCACCAGTCAAGGAGCTAAGTGGGGTTAAAACTGCCCTCTCATCGAGCTTTGTAGGGCACGGGGCATAGGGAGCTAACAGCTGTCCAAACAATGGACCATTTCCCACTCGTCGTTACGCTGAGTATCACAGTCTGACAGTGGGTACTCATGTGTAGCTAAACAATCCTCAAAGACCACCTATGAATGGACAACGTAAGTTGTCCTAAAATTATGACGACATACGGAGACACCTCAGTCAGTATTACATAAAAAATGATATAGCAAAGTTCTGAAAGATATTTTTGGGGGTAGAACAGATTTATAAAAGCCTCATTGAACATCGTAGATGACGAACACTGAGATGCTCCTTTTCTTGGAGTTAGATCTTCTCGTCATACATGATTAGCATGCAGCAGACAATGCCCTGGTATCCTTTTGGGTCTCTTCCATCACTTCCCACTGCTTATTATTGTAAGCCTTCTCACAGTGGCTCACACTTTTTACAATCTTTCGTTTATTTTCTTATTTTCTTCAAACAACGTCAGTGCAGTGAAAGCTACACTCAAGAATGTGTATAATGCTTAGATAGAACTTGTCTAAAATGTCTAACTATTAAGGATATTGTCCACAGTAGATAAAAGTGCATTCATGCAAAATGTAATGGTTTATTTTGTCGTTCATGATCAGTAAACTTAACACATTGGCACCCTCATTAGCATTCAGCACCAGCTCAAGATTCTCTCAACCACAGCAGAACATTCTCTGCCAATTTATAGAAGTACAAAAGTGTACATGCATGTGAATTCTAAACATTTAAAATATAAAACACAAAAAAATACTGAAAGACAACCTGATGCACTCAACCAGAGAGAATATCTTCTGACAAATACCCATACTTTGCTAACCAATTCAAATATCATTTTTTGTCTAACTGATGATGCTGGTGCAGAAATTGATGATACAGAACCACACAGAAAAGGCAGTCAGTAATTGTGTCTGTGTGTATGTAAAGCTGCTGGTTTCCAGCCTGCAGTGTCTACGCTGGAGATCCGAGAGACGGCAGCATCTAATGTAAAGCAGCTGTCTGTTTCCTGGGTTACACAAGCTTACTGTCTGCTGCCATGTACCATAAAGTATACATCTGGACCTACTCTGGCTTGCAGAACACACAATTGGCCATGCACGCAAATCCCACACCTACAGTAGCACTCTGATGTTTCACCAAACCACAACCCATTTGCCTCATTTAAAGTATTGCAATAACATGACTTTGTTAATTCATGTTGGCATACATCAACTTTGAAAGCTTTTTTTGACAATGTAACATGAACAGGTTGATAAAAAAACAGTCCTCACTTACCTATAAAGTAAAATTAAAAATAAGGATCAGACCAAAGCATAGTTTTCCAAGCAATTCACTCCACATCCGATAGTTATGGTTACAAGATAGTCAAAGTGGCTAATTAACTTGTCATTGACAGAAAATATAATCATCCTCTAATTTAATACTACATCAATCCATGTGTGATTGTTAACGAGATCACCGCCAATGAGAAAGATTACACTCTTTGAAAGCAAGCAAGCAAATTGCCCAATCAGAGAATTCCAAAAAAAATGGCAAGATTTTTTCATATTAACCCAGACGAGATTGAAAACAGAAATATGTCAAAAGTTTCCAAATATATTTAAAATATCCTGATCAACCTATCCATCAATTTGCTACATTTTTTTTCATTTCATGGTTGCATCCAGGTAAGGAAGGTAACTTACCTCGGGCACAATGGCCACTCACTTCTCTCTGCTCTGTGAATCTTTACCCAAAAAAGATTGAACAGAAACTAAGCCTATTATCAGCAGTCTGCACGTCTCAGACCACTGACACCTTTGTCATCTTCTTGCTTCTCTCTCCTCTCTTTAAGTGTTTACTAGAGTCTACCTAGAGAGCTGGCTGATGTTGTGCAGGCAGTGAGAAAAGAGAGAGAGGGTGAGAGAGCTAGAGAATGTGGGTCTGAATGAGAAAGAGTGAGCAAGAGAGAGAAAGAGAGACCATATAAAAGACAGAATTCCCTTTCTCTTAAACAGTGGACCCTCTGCGGTCAGACTCCACTCCCACTTACTGCTTTCCTAACGCCCCCCACCCATTCACCCTCTTCACAGCATTGTGACTGAAAGCGAAAGAGCTGAAACGGGATGCCTCAAGGCTGGAGAGAGAGAGAGAGAGAAAGAGAGAGAGAGGGAGAGAGAGAGATTGAGAAAGGGTTTGTTGGGAGGAAAGGGGTGGAGATGGATGGGGTGGCTGGGTGTCAGTGGTCCATTAGCTGCTAATTGTAGCAGCGAGCCAATCGTAAGTGAGATGACAATGAATACGCACCCAACATTAACATAGGGTTTAAGAACAAGAGAGCATTGAGTGCAATGGAGCGGCCTCGGCGCAATTTAACAGGGTGTGTGTGTTAAAGGGCGGCTTTCCCTTGGTTGATGTAATGATCACAAATACACTAGCGAAGGAATAAAAAGTTAAATAAAGATTAGGCTTTTTAGTCTGGTTTCATCAGGAACTGACCCTGTAAAGCTGACTCTCAAATGACTACTAACTGAGGATGGGATAGCCCGTAGTTGATTCTTCTGATTTGTAGGACTGTTCAGGCACTTTGAATTGGTTTTATGTTTATCGTCATCTTGCCCTTTGCATTTGAAACTTGCCAATGCTTCATATCAATTTAAAGCTATCGCAATAATTGTTCTTCCAATCGGCTTTCGTAATTTCCAATGTCCATTGCAGCATGTTGATACATGCTGGTGCAACATGAGTGATGATCCGTGCTGAATGTCAGAATGCATGCATGTGTGTGTATTTATGTGTGTGTGTGTGTGTGTGTGTGAGATGACGATTCCATCCTGGTTGAGTAGAGCTTTTCTCAGCAGGGGAAATGATTGTTATCTAGTTGCTGAGAGCCGCTGCAGCCAGGCAGAAGGATCCTCTCTTATACTATATGGCACACGATCGTACATATGAAGCTTGGCATTTTGGTGATTAAAAAAGAGAAAATCAATGATTTAAAGGGGTGCTAAATTCCTTTTGACCCAAGCCCGCAAGGCAACAAAGATATATATATAACCAGTGGGGAATATAATTTTTAATGACTTTTGGTTATGATGATTATTTGAAATGATGGTTTGAAAGCTTGTCGATCACGCAAACCTGTTTGAAAAGAGTGTCGGAGTAGAGCCGTGCATCCCACCATCTGTTCCTCTTCTCACCTTCCTGATATGCTCTGTCTTTCCTTCACTGCGTTGCAAAGCCTAATGGGGAATTGCTGTTTGTCAAAGCGTACCTACAGATTTATTTTCAACTGAAGTGCGTGGGTTTGATTCCCCACATGACAGCTCCGAATACACACAAAGCCAGTCATCAGATTTCTTTAAAGGAACCCATTTTTATAATTCAAATAAGGCATGACAACGCTCAGTTTACAAGTGTCATTCAACGAACAGAGACTCAAGTGACAGAAATAATCTAGAATAAAATAAACATTTGCATCAGCGCCACACTGAAATTATTGATGTAACTTTTTGTTTTGCTTCAGGATTATGAAATATTCAAGATGGTACAATCTACAAATAAAACCCACCATTCTGGGGAAAAATCCTCATTAAAAACGGAATTGCAGAATTTCTGGATCTGTAAATGTAACCAATCACAAATTACAAATAAAAGTAAAGACTTATGTATAAATTTAATGACTAATAAAGAGACTGTGCATTCATAAACATCCCTCAGAATCCTTGGTGTTTTAGAAAACAAGCAACCGTATCCCAAGTATAAAAAAAAGAACTAAACAGTGGAATTGGATTCACAGTTTTTTACTTGAATTTAATCCGCAGTATAAATATAGGAAAACTTGTGTAGGTTGCCTGCAGCAGCAAGAAGGTTTTCTTGGCTCAGTATAATTGGTAGTGTCTATCCTGAAGCAGAGAGATTGTGAGAAGTGAGACAAGATCTTTCAGTGACAGTGCGACCCAATTATGCTATAGAGTCCCTGTAGCCATAGAGGATGTAGAGGATGCCATAGTGGGCAGTAATAAGGCAGTGGTGAAAACACACCACCCGACTGGGCTATGTGTGAGCTTGCAGGTGACCTGCAAAGACCTGTTTACCTCATTAAAAATGAATCACAAGGTAATAAGGGCCCGGCTCTTATACTCTTCCTTCCACTGCCTGTCCTTCATCCATTATGTAGCAGTGAGGAGGGACGGTGTGGGTTAAGTCCTCAGGGAGGGTCACTTGGACGACCACCCAGACTAAATTCTCCTCTCGGAGCTCCAGCCTTTCTGATGTTTTAATGAGACAATAGCAAAGGGATAGGATGTATAATAATGGTGATGAAAACTCAGGATAGAAGCACAGACATCAGCATATAAGCTATTCACACTCTTAAATTAGACATGGAAAAAGTCTATTGAGCTTTTAGAATTTATTTCAATGGGTTTATAACCCCCAGTAACTTTCAGATATAGGAAATTGAGAGAATTGAGTGATTTTCCCTTCCACATTTCTTCACAAGGGTTTTGGGGGGCGCTAGAGCTTATTCCAGACAGTCTTAACCAGTCTACCTCGCATGATTTTGGAAGGAAACTAGAGTAACCGGACATAACCCACAGAAGCATGCAGAGGGCATGCAAATTCCACACAGGATGGTCCAAGAGGGTATTGAACCCTCAATCTCATAACTGTGAGGCAGGCACGCAAAACCACTCAGCCAATTAATAATAATTAATTGGAGGTCTCATGGGTGAAGAAAACTGCCAGCTGATAATGCCCTTTCCATTCTTGATAAATGTCAATGGCGTTCATGGCACTGACAAAGAAGGATGTTATTTATTTGTTGCTGAATAGTCTCATTCTCAAAACAACACAAATGCCTAAGAGTAGACATCACATTTGTCAAATATCAGGTAAAATCCTTGTTACAATGTACAACCCTAATTTAAATTTGCCTACACGTCTCAATTATTTGAGGAGCACCTATCAGCACACTTTGTTAAAAAAATATTAATATGTCCCCATCGCCTCCGGAAACACTGTGCTTATCTTTTCTATTTTCAGCTTTGCTGAGCATCGCCTATATAGAACGTTATGGCAGATCCCACCCGTTGTCTCCTAGCTGAACCAGAGCTCACATTTAGCATCAAACAGGTGGAGACAGATACAACACTCTATATGTCAGGCTTTCTTGCCTTGTAGATTAAAATGTCAGCGAGTTCAGAACAAGCCTGTGAAGTCGGAGATACATTAACATAGCAGAAGTTTTAAATAGGATGTAATTTTTGCCCCAAAACATAACAGAAGTATAAGCTGAAGGAGTCACTTTTACTCATCAGAAGCAGGGTGCTCTCCCGCAGAGGGAAAATTAAAGTAGCGCATGAAGCAGCTTGTTGAGTGACAGCTGGTCTTAACCTTCGAATAAATGCAGAAATCAATTCACTGAACATATAATTGGTTTTATCATCTTCCCATTTTCTTCCCACTGGCTGCAAAGACTTGAAAAGATACTCAGACTGTCATTACAAAATAAATTAAAATATAATAAAAATGACATCCATCTTAACACGAGCAAATCAAAGCGTGTTGAGATGGATGTAATATAGTATTAGTTTATATAACTATTGATTACCCTGGCATTATTTCATTACCCTCGCAATTAAGGAAAGACAAGACAAAGAGGCTACAGTTTAAGGCTGTCAGGACTGCGTCACTATGCAGTTCCATTCAAGTCCAGCATCTCTTTATGGTCGTTTTACCACAGACTGTCTGGGCAAAGGGTTCAGGCTTGTGTCTTTTCCTCTTTTGTCTACTTTCGTAGAGGACATAAATGGAAGGTTGGGGCACAAACAAAAGGCAGATCATGGGTCTATTGACGGGGACAAATGAGCTTAGTTTGGGTAATGTCAGCCCAAAGGAAAGGGAGGTCTGAGGCTCACCTAGAACCGGAACGGGAGGGGAGAAGAGTTCTTTAGGGTGAACAGCTGAGATCCTCCTTCCACATGCTCTGTCACTATCTGACAATGACAGACTCATAGTGTTTATGGGTGGAGGAAGGGAGAACGCTGAAGGCTGTTGAAAGCGAGTAGAACACCAGCTGATTGGATGTTTCTCTATGGCAACCACAAGCTGTGATCAGGAGTTAAAATGGGTCAAAGGAGCTAGAACCGTAAGCTGCACGTAATGATAATTACCCCGAATCTTACTACACTGGCGTTGTTTCTTCTACACTTGGTTTGGGTTCAGTTCCTGGACAGCGCTTCAGATCTCAGAAATTGCAGTTGATAGATGGTGATTGTTATACGTTTACTAGTGGCTTGACCAATCCACAATTTTACGATCACAAATTTACTGATGCGTTCAATGCCTTTTTACAGAAATCAAAACAGTTCATGGATTAAAGGCCGATGTGCTGAACACTAAATTTTACCTGTAGTTTTCCCAACGGCCTCACCTGCCACATAGGAAATAAATGGCACACAATTTCCCAGCAGTCAGGAGTAATGTTTTTAAAAGAAGTGGAAAATATTTACTGATTCTAGTTTTCTTTTCCCCCCGCTTAATGCAATGTACTTTTCCTGAGTCTCGGCTTATGCCCTCAAGTTATTTTCTGCACCATACTGTAGACCTATGTTTCGAATAAATTGAAATAATGAATAAAATTACATATTTTGCTCATTTGCTTCATAAATGGTCATTAGAGGTTGTTTTATTTTTAGTTTCTCGAGGACAAACAACTTTCAAGAATAGTTTGGTGCACAATCAATAATAATCGGACACATTTTTATTGTATTATATTATTATCAAGATTGTTTTCTGGAATCAATGCCTTTTTTTGCCACATTCTTGGGGCTATGGGGAGAGATTTATTTATTTTTTCAGCACTTTTTGCCATGACTAAAGGCTCCTTCCCAGAACCGATGCAGTTTGCGCCATTAACATAATAATATGGCTGGCATCTACAGTGCAACAATTGCTTTTCAACACAAATGAGTGTGGACAAGTGTTTAACAATGTGGTTGTATCTGCCTGCATTGCGCTTCCCATGTTTTAAACTGTTAAACATTGTCTTTATGGATGACACATGCCACTTATGGTGTAGTGGTCATTTACCTGACTTCACTGTGGCCAATGTGGGGTCAATTCCCATTTGCTGGTGATGTAAATGTGAGTGCAAATAGTTGTTTGTCTCTGTGTGCCTTGCAACTAACTAGCTACCAGTTTAGGTTCACCGCTGTTCATGGTGAAAGAATAGATGACACATATTTCTGGAGTTCTTTGTTCTGTGATTGACTGTGATATGGTTATGTTCTGAGGTGTACCGTTTGTCTGTTGCTCCTAAATTTCATTGTTAGTCAAAATGTCTGTGCTGTGACAAACAGCTATTGTACATCAGGCCCTAGCCAAACACACACAAAACCAATCGGCATTACTCCCACCTTCGATCTGTAAGGGGAACCTCTTTTGGGATGATCAAAACACTCAATCCATCAACTGCTGAGGAAGTCATCTAAGTCTAGCACCTTACTCCAGTTGCAGCCTATTGATTTGAACAAACTGTGTGTCTCCATAATGTATAAAATCTTATCTTATCGTTGACCTTCCACGCCCGGCAATAAGAATCTATTTTATCATGAGGTTTAATATTTTTCTGTTAAACAATGAATAAACATGTACAGTTGCCAGAGACACTGATCCTGCTCATTCTGCTCAGCCTCATTGAGCTATTTTTGGATACTTTGAAATCGATCTTGTGTGCTACTCATGTCCGGTTTCAGATGTTATAACTTGAATTATCTGGCAGCTTATTCTTTCTGTTCTACTCTTAGCTCTAAATGATTCCAAGCACACTCCTCTCACTATTGTAAGATTTTAATTGCAATATCTGTGCGTGTGGTTTTAATTAATCGTTCAAATATATTGAATAAATGAAAATGGCAGTATGACAAGAGGAGAAGGATGAAATAGTTGATTTGGGAATGCACTTTCAGGCCCTTGCCTTGATTTGGTTGTAGAGTTTTTTGCTTGTGAATCATTCCTTCCAACTTCATCAATTCCTACTCAGTGAAGGTGTGATTGTGTGTACAAATAGTTGTCCTTATCCGTGTGTGCTCTACTACTGAGGCAGCCAGTTTAGGATGTAGCTCCCCCCTCAAATGTAATGGGCTTCAGCACCTCAGGACCCTGACAAGTGTATGCGGTGTTGAAAGGATGAATGATTTGCTATTGGATACTTGTGCCTTTGTGTTCTACATAAGAATGAGGTTTCAATTGTAAGGCTGTTTTCAAGGACAATTCGAAAAACATATGCTTGTCGCATAATAATGAGATTGCTACAGGTGCGATGCTGACTGTGATGTGACAGACTTAGAGGTGAGTCCAAGGAAATGTGGTGCTGAATAATGGAACTTTTTTGAGGATATCTGCTCTGAGAAGGCATAGCAGGCAGAGTAGTTCAAGCGCCCATGACTGATGGCCCGATAGATTGGTGATGGTGTTCTTGAATGGGAATGAAATGCCCCTCTTGTTTCAGTCATGTCACAATTTCACAGTCTGGCAATCTTTTCCCTTTCAAGTATAGACAAATACAATGACATTTTCAACAAATTAATTTTATCTCAGTGTTGGAGATTGCTCAGCATACCGTGTTTCGTCCATTTCGGACTGAGTCCAAGGAACAAAGTAATGATTTTATAACCATGCAATTAGGTTCGAGGCACAATACATTTATTCTAAATATTACTTCAATAGTGCATTGGCTTTCCAATATTATTTATCAATCGTCTTTGATATTAGGATTTAAAAGGAGCAATTTGTTGGTTTGAATCCAGCTCATTCCAAAGAAAAGAGCCTCTAAAAAAAACAAAAAAAATACAACAACAATCTACGATACACTGATGGCTGTTGTGATGAATAGAGGTTAAGGTTAAGAGTAGAGAGGTCAGTGGAGAGCAGAAGGTCCAATAGATAATAAAGTGAGGAATGCAACGTTAAGAGGTTGCATTGGTCAAATCACATTAAGCAGCCATGAAATAGTGCAAGTGATACTGCACTTACTTGCAATCCATTAGTTTTTTTTTGTCAGCTTCAAGGATGAACCATTAGCAAACACACGGTGTGTCAAGGTTGTACTAAATACTGAAAGAAATAGAATGATGACTTTGCTTTGGAGAAGGTATATTATTCATGGTTCACAGTAATGTTAGGCTGAGTATTGATGATATTTCTGGGGCAATTACAGTTTTTCTAAGATTAAATATATATCTATAGTGGACTAGCCCATAGACACAGAAAATGCCTCCATTGCTTTAAAAAAAAGTTCACTTTTCATCTACAAAGTATGTCTTCATTTAGTTGGCAGAGGGGAATCGTAATTGCAGTAAGCACTAAGTAATGATAAACAAGCAACTCCAAAGGTCCTCATGTCTTCTATATTTATTAACACAGCCTGGCATCTTTAAGGGAATATACTTCATATGCTTCATTATAAGATCTCAAAAAAGGCTTACAATTCACTCAATTTGGCCATGCAGATTATCTGATCAGAAAAAAACAAAGATTTGGTGGAACTGATCAAGAGTTTTGCTATAATGCAGGCTAACCTGGGCCTCAATGTCACAGTACTCCTGTTTAGCTAATCACATTCACCTCATACTGTGATTATAAATCAACACTTGATTGTGTGGCTATAACAGAAGCCAGCAGGACCTGATGACCTGAAATGACATTAATTGGTCCAGAGAAATGATGCAGACCTTTTGCAGGAAATAAAAAAACTGTGAAAACACTGATTGATGTTTTCTTACTAGTGGTCTTTGTCTTGCCCAGTGCCAACTCTGATAGTTTACAGCTCACCATAACTCAGTGCAGGCTAAGGCTAGCCTTCAAATGATAGGTGGAGCCACCGGCGGTGTTTGCCCATATGTTTTTCATTCATTTAGTCAATACTCACTCTATGAGAGAAGGACATTGTTGGAGCCAACAACAAAGGACCCTATTTTCATAGGCAGAGCAGGTGCACTCGGGCGTAAAAAAAACTGCATACATTGATTTTCTTGTCAACGCAAAGGTCTCGGAATGTGTTTTGAAAGTTGACAGATTTTTACACTGCAAGATATGTATGCTGGCACAGCAAGAGTGTGTTCTTAGAGTCACGCATGATGTATGTTACAATTTGATGGAGAAAAACCCCACTTGCATTATTATCGAAACAAATGGTCTACATTCCAAAGGTTTAAACCAAGTTTGTAAGCTTGCGATTGAGGTGCTGGTCAATCTCACAGGTCCTAAATTAGGGAGGTGCACAAAATGCTGCCATAATGAAGGCTACTAAGCGTTGACAATGTTAGAGTTCCTCACATATATCTGCTGCAAAAGCAATTGCTATGCATCACCTACTGTGTCAGTACAGCAATTTTTCACATTCTGCCTACTGGTAAAGAAAACATTAGCACTTTCTCTATCCCGCTTATCCTTTTCAGAGGTGCATGGTGCTGAATGTTCACCAGTCAGTTTTAAGGCAAATAATTGACAGACAACCTTACGGACTCACGTCCTCCTTGTCACTCAGTATGAACTAAATCCCTCTTTGGTGCAAGACAGTCAGGAACCATCAAGCCAATGAACTATCAGTGACTGATATTGTTTTGTCCCCACTATCTTTAACTCATCTTTGTTGAAAAATACAAATCGGCAGTCAAGTTTTACATTTGTATGCCACCTGCTCACCAGCCAGAAACTGCACAAAATGCTGCCTTAAAGGAAGAGAGGTTGCTTGAGGCTCTGCCTCTTCAGGAAAATAATTCTACACTGCAAAAATATACTTAGTAAAACAGTAGCACAGGAATGTAATTGTTTCCTTGGACTTTATGCTTTCATGTACAAAATTGGCCATATATAAAGACTCCTCAAACCATCAGCTTCCTCCTCACACCATCAGCAGCCAAGCTGTTACATCTGTGTTCTCTATGCATATATTCACACCTCCTAAACACAGTGTTTACTACTTACATGTATAGGTATGCTGTGTACGTGTGTTCTATAAATTCCTTAGCTGTGTGCATTGACGCATGGGCATCTAAGCATGCATGTTCATGTTGCTTACACAAGTCTGGTCCGCTGAGAGGACAAGCTATAGACCCTGTACCAGAAGCATATAATTACAGAGGCAGTTTTGAGAAGATAGCAGAGTGCCTGCTGGGTAATTGCTCCTAAGAGTGCAGAAGGAAGTATGGCTCTTTTATTTTCAGCACTTATTCAAGTCGATCAACTCAAGCAATCGAGTCAAAAAGAAAACTGTATGTGGTGAATATCACCACAGATCTTTTTTGTTGTTAGAAAAACATGGCACCTGTATATAGTGGATATGTAATAATAATCATCTCCTGTTCATGTTTTTAAATAGCACATTGATAGATGTTGACAAAATGGAGTTCAAATTCATACCAATCTTCTTTTTCCTAGTTTTAAAATTGAAAAAGCTTTAAAGGATAACTGCTATTTTCACACACAAACATCTTGTAGTCTGCAATATAGAATAGTCTGGCTACAGATGGGAAGGTAGAAAATTCACTGTAAAATACGTCATTAATAAATGTAGTCGGAAAATGTGATTTCCTTCACAACTTAGTACCCAGAAACTAGAAAAACGTCTGTATTTTTAATCAGACTTAAAAAAAATCAACAAATACAAATCTTGGGCTTCAATGATGATTCAATTTCATTAATATCGAGTATTTCTTTTTACACCAGTCAACTAGTAAGTTACTTTTTTCACTTTTCAGGCATCTGTCTGTTGATACACTTACTGTCAAGTTTAAAGACATTGCATCTCTTCTTTCTGTCTCTCTTCCTTTTTTCCCCGATCATGAATGATCCCTGCCATCCATCCCAGTCAAAATGGACATATAGAATGCCAAAGTAACACATATCAATCCACCTTTTCCCATCTGGTCTGGCCTCTTCAAAGCACCAAGTAATTATAGCCCAAAATCTTTAAGCTTTTGCACTAACACACATGCCTTAGCTAGTCAGAAAAATCTGAAAAATCCCTCAACATCTCCTCAGAAGAAAGTCTTGCCGTTGACACATCTAGGCAAAATTTTCTAGTATAAATTTTATGGATCAGGGTACCGATTCAAATATATTTAAATTCTATTTTCGTGCATGGGAACCTAGGAGTTAGTAGGTCTGCGGATTAGCTGGTTGAAATACTGTGGATTAATTTTGGAGGAAAATGTTTGGAAAAAATATTTGCTCTTCTCTAAATGAATGTTGTAAGAACTCGGACTGGAAAAAAAAGGACTAAAGCCTACTGGTGTCAGAGTGTCAATCAATATGTGTACAACTCATGCTGGGATTGTGAAGAGGGCTTGAGATCGGGAGAAGTACAACTAAATTGGATATAGCATGAACCCAGCAGGGGATTATTGAATATTTTCAAGAGTTCATGTTGGCAAACTCAGCCTGCAGTGGCTTTGGAGTCTTGCAGTGTGATCTCACCCCAGTGGGCTGAAGCAAAAATTTAAAAGTGTAAACTTGTGAAAACTTTGAACAAACAACACAGGATACAGAATACCTCAAAACAATCTTCTATCTGAACTAACCTGACGTATGCCTTGATCTGATCTGAGGTGTAGTTTTACATTCTTTAGCTTTGAATTTACAGTAATTTTGTTTGTGCTTTTCATCATTCCAAGCCCATAAGATTGATATAGTGCTGTGCTTCTTGGGTGATTGACAAGCCCTTTTGTTTTGACAATCTTACTGCATGGATGACTGGGTGAGTGTGTGGTATGAATAAAACCTTTACATGGGGTTATGGACAGAGTCCTTGGCTTGAATAGACCTGTGCTTTCCTCAAGGTGATTTCCACTTCTTTTTTCCCTAAGCTAGAGTATACACAATCAGGCAAGTGCTTGTCGAGTAGTGATACAAAGAGCTCAGTGTGTGAACGTATGGCTGAAGAAAAGAGTGACTGGAACTATATGTTTATCCACTAGTTCTATATCTAGCCAAACACAGACACTAAGACTCCTGGCTTAACAGATGGGGAAAAGACCTCTCAATATGTCATGTCGGCGCACTGGATTTCAAAGTTTTAGTCGGATTTAGAGAACGCAGACTTGGTTATTAGTTGCATTTGAGTTGTTGCATAACTCAAGCTTGGGGGAAGCTGAAAATCAGCATCTCAGTTTTACTGACAAACTATTGATGAATATACTGATGATTTGCTTGATGAACAAGAACAAAAAAAATAGAGTCCAACGAATCTTGATTCAAATCGAATTGTCACACTAACTTGAGTGCCTGATATTGTCAAAATTAATGTTTGATATGTGTTTCATAGTACAAAATGGTTAATATTCCCAAAGTCAAATCTCCAAATTAAAATGTGTTATATAAAATTGTACCGTATAATCACTAGTTCAATTTAAGCCTGGTTTTGAACACCGAGTTAATTTGAGCACCGCCTAATTCACTAGAGCCTTTGCTCTCCTCACAAATTCATGCGGATAGAAAAAAAATCATTTGATTAAAATGAAATGAGTGGACGCCAGTGCCAGCATTATATTGTTGTGAGCACTGAGCCATAGACTGATTGAGGTCTTCTACCCAGACGCTGTGATGACACGTCAACCAAAGCCTGGATTGATCACACGGTTGCTTCGCTGCAGCGTTCGCTCGCACCATCTGTTTAAAGCCCCTATCTCAAGCAATTTCCCTTCATTGGAAAATGACTTTTTAAGATTTGTGGTACAGTCTTGAAATATTGTCCTCTACATATTGTTACAATGTTCATTACATGCCTTCATACGGTATCTTCTTCTGCTCGTCATGAAAACGAGAAAGGTGATAAAAGTTTCACCTTACAATGACCTTACTTTGTCTGGAGATATGTATTTTTTTATCTTGACCAGATAAATTAGCAATTTTCTTTTGTTAGATGAAAAAGCAGTGTCAGCTGCTATTGAATTTTTATATCTTGAGCACAAAACAGACTGTAAGTCAACTAATAAATCTCTGGACTATTTCTTTAATGATAAGCTTTTGCCTCTCCGGTATCCTGATCTACCACTAGAGTCATGCTAAATTTAGAAATAAAACAGGGACATTGGCAACCAATGAAAACAAACCTTTTTGACCCACAGTCAACATTTGTGGAGTGCATGTTACATTATAACCTCTTTAGTATTCATCAGTGCTGGTGCTCTAAAATTTACGACCAGTTCACTTCAATAACTACCTTTGTAAGTGATACCTCTAGAAAGGGTGGAGGTGTATTACAAGAAAATGACCAGTAACAGATCTATTGTAAAAGCACCTGCAGTCTATAAACATACTGTCTTTAGTTGGGATTTTCCCTGAGGGGGTGCTGTAAATTATCTTTACAACTACCTGGAGTCAGAATGCAGATATTGGAGCTATTTTTTTTTTACTGTGGTGATATTACACATATTACATTACTTAAGGACTTAAAAAATGAATACATGTTTTGATCCAGAAATATAATGCGGATTGAATGTGGATTATTCATTTTATCTTTACACCGAATATGGTGTCACCTTTTACTCAGTTTATTAGCAGTTATGATGTGAGTTAATAACAAATGGACATATGTACAGGATTTGAAACACAATACAACATGACAAATACCACACACGATTTAAATGTTGGTAGAAAAGCCTCAGCAAGCATTTTGACATCAAGCAGGAGGCAGGTTGGTAGGTTGCATTGACATACTGGTTCACTGGCATAGAAACCTGCAGTATGACCTTCAACACATCATCATTTGGCCATTAACCAGGCTGGAGGGAAGGAGGGATGCATTTTAACTGCTACTTACTCAGGCTGTGTTTCAGAGCCAAGTCTGCTCACTCTCACCAAGACTCATTCTCTTTCTCATTCTTTGCTGCTTGAATGTGTATCATGATCACTTGATCACAAATCTATTTGTAAATGTCACCAATTCCACTGAGACCAGAGGCTTCTTGAACAATGTCAAAATGAGAAATGATACCTGGTAAAGTTTGGTTTTTATCAAGACAGTATTTTTTTTTTTCAAAATGTATGATTAAAATTTTCACTCGGAATCTTTCACTTGAAAATTTGCATTTTAAAGTTGTTTCTGAGTATGGTGTTTATAGCAGTGTAAAAAAAACCAAAAGATGCATATTCCCTGCTCATTGTAATACCGCAAGTGACAGGAGGATGGCCACTAGTGATTAAAAATAGTACCTAAACCCTCTTAGTATTTGGAGAAAACAGTAGCTGGACTCCCATTGCAACCAATATGATTCAGGTTTTATCTACAAGATGTACTACATAATCATGACTGCACATCAGTAAGTGTCATTGAAAACATCAACTCTGATAGAATAAAATAAATAAAAGTCATCTAAGATGAACACGTTGCTTATGAGCGCTTTGTAGTGTTTGCCAGAAAAGCGGTGCCCTGAAAAAGACTATTAAAAGGATATAGATCTAACTTGGGCAGTAAACATGTCGCTTCACAAGTCTGTCACTCAGCTGCTTGGAAGTGCCGTTTTCGAACGATGGCAGGCGAAATAATGCAGCCGTTTGTTCTTTGTGAATGAGAAGGAGCTGGCAAGGCTTTAGTTCTTCTGGCAGACTATCCTATGGCACGGTGCCACATTCTCTCTGGGGGATTGAAAAGGGTGGAAAAAAGTTATGTGAAACAGTCTTCTTTCTGGGAACAACTAGAGAAAGGGGGTTAAAAGAATTCATTCAGTCCATTTAGCTTACAATATTTGCTGACAGATAAAATCATCCGACAAGTTGTGTTTAAATTAAGAGCAGACCCAAGCTGTGGTGTGGTCAGCGCTTTCGATTAAAATCAGGTCTTTAGCGCTATAGTGCTTTTGGAAAAATAGTCCGACAGAAGAACGTCAAGGTGTTTTTTCTTTTTCTTCTTCTTCTTCTCATTTTCCACCTACTAGTACAAAAATCAATGCCAAAGGCAACTGGCTGCAATAAGTTAGAGTCACAGTTTTGCCCACCCAGCAGGAGCCGGTGGCCAAATGAGATATGCGTTTTGGCGGCTTTCACTGCCAAAATGCCAGAGACCAAGAACACGGATGCTGCACTTAGGTTGCCATTATAGATCAAACAAGGCTGACTTTAGCCCCGAAGAACTTTTTGACTTCCTTCAGAGGAAATCCCTTTTTAGAGCAAATCAAGGAAAACTTTGGATACTCCCAAGGCCAGTCAGTGTTGACGAAGATTGGAGTCTGCGGGTCTTCTAACTAGGTCACTAGATTAGGTCGAGCGAGAGTCAGGAAGCAAGAGATGACTCAATGCAGCACCAGAAACTCCTCACCCATGGCACGCTCAACCGTTAACACACATGCACGCAGACACGAACACACCTTAGGGGATCTTAAGGGGTGGCACAGAAAACTCAAAGGAAATCGTCAATCAAGCACCCCCGGCTAATTTAAAACATATGCAGTGGGTAATGTGCAATTCATTAGACACACTAGTCAACTTTGGGTAGTGAGACAGTCCTCGACATTGCTACACAAACAGTGTTAAAATGTTCTTTAACTAATTACAGAATTACATTTCTGTTTGGGTGCAGATAAAGTACTTTTTATAGGATTCTAAAGCCTTAAAAATATATTTAATTCTCAGGGTTCTATTTCTGTAGTGCAGCTGCTCATAAGCATAAAAAATGTTTATCTTAATTTTCATGTACATGCGTTAATCTGAAGGCTAAAAGTCATTATGATTTTATGCACCTATAAAGCCGGGTGGGCCATGGTTTGGCACAAGGTTTGAGTACCATGAGGATAAGCATTGTAAAAGATGAATGGTTTCTGAATATTGATGTATTGTGTGGTTTTCTGGTCATGTCGTCACTGTTGGAGTTCTTCATTGGTTTGCAAGGTGATTTAATGCTTTTCGTTATGGATTATTGGATCTCAAAGAGTCATAAGGGTCTTCAGTAACCTTAAAGTCTGCCAATAAAAACAATTGTCATAGCCATTTGCGGCAATGGAAGATTTTTGTCATATCCTGGAAAATACTTCCACCTCCACTAAGCGTATAACCAGAGACATTTGTATCTTGGAATAAGACTTTCCTTGAAAGTTCACCCCAAAACTCATTATTATTTTACTGTTGCAGCACATTGTCTGTGATAATACGGCCCTGTATGTTCATTACAAGGATCCATTATGTATTTTATATTATTATTTATATGTTCACGATGCAAAATTCCCCTTAATCAGTCTACAGATTCCTTTCAGCCTGACTAAGATCAAAGCAGGCTTGATGGAAAGCAGAGCTTAGAACTTATGCTGTATCCTCTAAAGACCCTCGCGGATGCTGCTGTCTACTGAGCCAATACCTTCAGCCCCTAGGCCACCTATCCTTAAGTGGAGCAGAGCCTGAAGGCGTGCAAAGGTAACGCGTGTATGGAAAGATGGTTGCCAATCAACTACCGTAGCTGCGAGGGCCTGGCACTTCTACATGGCCATGGTTTCCTCCACCCGAAGCTATTTCTCAAGCTTTGTTGTGCCCCTTATCTTTAGCTGCAGATAATCCTGTATTTGCTGCATAGATCACAGCTGCTTTGCCAGCAATCTACCACCAGCTCAGTATGCATGTTAAACTCATTACATATTCAAAAGGAAACTAAATCTCCTGCATATCTCGTCGCTGAAGGGGCGTGTGCATAAATGTTTGCCAGTGTGTGTGTGTATGTGTGTAAGAGTACTTTGGTCTACTTCATTTTCAAATTGGCTAAGCTACCATTTTCAACCCACATTTTTTTTCTGATATTCCGCTTACTTTTGATCACCACGGAAAAACAGATTGGCCCCCAAATTTGTTTTTCCAGTTGATTGTTGATTGAATAGCTGTAACATAGCAACACAAATTAGAATGGATACAGATGTTTCTCTTGACATAGCAAACATTGTACAGACACCAAGTATGAAGCAGATATGATTTTTTTAAAGTTTCTAAGACTTGGGTCACTCAAGATATATCCCAACTCAAAGCAGTTGTGAAGCAGCCACAAGTTGACTCATAGCAACACAGTAGCAAAATGTCTTAAAAACAATCATTTGTTCTCATAACAAAAATCAGATAGGAACATCCCGGGTAACTATCCCATCTTATTATACTAAAACAGTTTCTCTTAAACATTACATATTTATATTTTTGTGTGTGGATGACATGTATAGTCATATATAGCCTACATGTTGCCAGCATGAATAAATCATATTGTTTCTTTACTGAATATATAAAGCTCTAGATTTTTTTTTAATAATACAGTAGACCGTACTAAGTGATATGTAGCGTTAAGTGGTCCTCTTGATAATGCGCTTGTTTGCATGAATGGCTCAGGCAGTGTCTGTTGATCTAACAGCAAGTCCTCACCTCCACAGCCCCCTTAATCCTGTCCCCAGACAGACTGATGCCAGATCAGCTCGATTCAGGCTGGTAGGACCCCTGTCTTAACAAAAACTATAATACACCTCCCTAGTAGATCAACTATACCTTAAACTACAGCATTTTTTTTCTGCAAAGTCAAGAGAAATATGTTCAGGAATTCTGGCCTCTATCTTATTGCAGGTTCTAAATATTTGAATTGTATTCAATATGAATATTGTTGGAATTCACCCAACAACAAAAAATAATTTATCAATTCATTTTGGGTGAGTTTCCCATTGAGATTCGTCTTAAAATTGCAGTATTTATTAGTTCAACGAGAATGTACACCAGAAACACATAATAAATATTCACTTCTTACATAAATGACATAAACTGCACCATAGATGTTATTGAATTGAATGAATGAGGAATTTTACAGATTTTCAATTAGGATTTCTTAGGCTTCTGAATTATGTCTTCATAGTACATGAAAAAAGCACCGTTCCTTTTCAAAAAGTAAGGATCAAAATTTAAGTATTCTCCTTTGATCTGACACCAGCATATTTTAAATTGTCTCCATGCCCACAGCTTTTTCAGCAGGGCTACATTTCATTGATGTTTGAACAATTCAACTCCCTTCCATCAAAGCGCAAACACACAAAGCACTTTATAACATAGGACCAATTTCACCTTCTGACCTTTGTTATTTACAGGTGCTTAATGGAAACACAGAGAAGCCTAGATTCTGTGTGGGTTTAACAAAAAAGATTGCATGATCAGAATAAAATGATTTGCAGAACATTGCTTGAGAATAAGACATTATCCCAACACTTCATTTAGTTCTATTCACAGTGTTTTTCCAATTGCTATTTTTATGCTTGGCTGATATTTCAAGGTACTTGAAATCCAAATCATAAAGGTTGCCCATTTGCTCTTTTGGGGTTGACTAAATTTGACATGGAACACTTCCCGCTATTGTTTTTTCCGTGGAGTTTTGAAATAGGTCAGATCCAAAGTGATGGGATTCTCTGGCACTCCTGTGACTTGTGCAGAATCCCTATCAGGTACTCTTAGAATCTGGACCCTCCCCTTTTGTGCCCCATGTTACATATTAGAACAACTCCCTCAACACCCCTCCTGCCACCCTCACACATTTTTTTGTATCATTCATTGTCTTATTACAAACGGGTGTAGCTGTAAGGAGCTCTAGGGGTTTGATGTCTCAAAAAGCAAGACATTCTGATGTGAATGCCCATTAGAGTTACAAAAATAGTCTGGATCTGTTACAGTTGCTCAGTGCATGTCAGCATGAAGTGAGGGGGTCCACAAAGCCTTTGATTGCACTACAAAGTCTTTTCTAAATGCACTTGGGTCAATAGAAGGCAAACTTGGATCAATGGTACGCCTGAATCAACAGCCTTGAGGGTTTGTCAACTTGATTAGATTCGGAAGGAAAGTGGGTTGATGAGTAAACATGACAGCATCAATATTACATGAGGGCGAGCATCCAACGATTTCTTTCTTTAATGTCTCTAAGAGATCTGGGTCGAATCTTCTTAATACTCTGCACGAAAACCTCTTTTTTTCATGCCTTAATCTACATTGAGAATCACAAAATATAACAGGGAAAGTTTCAAGTTGAGAGACATATTATTTCAGAAAGAAAAAGCAATTTCTAGTTCACACCACCACCCGGTAACTCCATGAAACATTTTTATCAACCGATAAAACATCATGAAATGCATTCTTTTTCCCCATGGGAACCCCAAAACTGAAGCAAGAAGATGTCTACCTTGTTTATACAGTCAGGGAACTCCAGTTGCAAAGTCAGAGCTGTAGTTGCAGGGTTCTTGTGTTTCCACAAGCAGATGTCACCACAGACACCTGCTCTGGCTCAACCTCCTCCAACGTTGCCTCCACGGCCTGGGCGTCGGGGGTCGCTGCCCTGCCCCAAATTACACCCATCTTTCAGCCCCCTCGCATGCTATTGTCTTAAGCACTACAGCGGATTTATGCACTCATTAATACTTTTCCACACATTTGTCAGCTTTTACACGATCTGAACAGAATGCAGTCACGGGAATTACATCTGCTGACTTAATGCAAAGACATTCAGCATGTAGGTAGAAAAATAATTGCTATGGTAGCTTTGATAGAAGAAACTAAATTAGTGATAAGCACAAAAAAAAAATCTAAGAAGCTTACAGTCTCTTACCAAGTGAGTACACCCAGGCTGGAAGGGGGTGCACGCATGCGGGATAGTAGTGGCTGGCCATCTGTTTGTGATGTTTAACAACGGGCTCGCATCAACGCCTATATGATTGACTGACAGTTGGGGAATCCAATCTCTAATGTTAGAACCGGTAGAGAGTCAGGAACAGCAGCAATGGAGGAAACTGAATCTTGGAGTCTTAACTAGAGAAACAACACCAAATGTTGTATACGTAACTTGCTTGTGGCAGGTTCCTCCTTTAATCAGGCACGAGGAACGCCGACCTACATTCATCTGAATGACAGATGTCCCCAGTGTCTTTGCCACCGAGTAGTAGTATGTGCTGAGTCTTTAATGATTACTGTCGCACGCCATGTGGCTCAAGTATTCACAGCTTCCACAGCAGGAAAGAAAGTGAACGAGGCATTGATGTAATCTAAAATGATACTTTGCATGGAAACGAATGGACTGCGCACGATTTGGCCTCAATTTTTAGAAGAAATCCGGGTATCACATATTGATTTAAGCCATATCACTACCCAAAATATGACAAAGATTAGTCATTATTTTTTTTACAACAAAATTTCAATTAGTAGTGATTTAACAAAATATATCTTTTTACATATGTAGCTAGAGCACTGTTATAAGCTCAAAAAGTACCGGATGTACTTTTGTTGTCTTTCCCTAACCTCTGTTGATCTGACAGTGGATCATATTTAATCCCATAGTCTTTTTATTTGAACATGACAGATGATGAATGCACGTAATTCGTCTTTACACTTCAACAGTGATCTGGCTGTCAAACATCTGGCTGATATATCGGCGTCTGAGGGAAAGGGATACCATTGATCATGTTACACATGTGTAAAGCTGTTCTTTACAATAATGGCAAGGTCAGATTTCATTGTGCGGCGTGCACACACTAAATCAGTTAACAAAACCAGTCACCTAAGACTTGTTCGGTCTTGAACAATTGTTTTTTTTATGTTTGCCGTGTTTAATTTCAAACCATTCAGCACCATTCTCCTCACATGTAGCTGGCTTTGTAATGTAGCATGTACAAATACCAGTTTATACACTGCATATATATTTTCTTTTCTGAACAAATAAAATGTAAATGAATAAGCCATTAAACCATGATGGGCCCAGATGCTGGGGTCTTCTATGTTAAGGGGTTGTGTCAATGCCACTAGCAACAGTAGGTTGAACTTCATTTGTGGCCCAACTAAAGCCACAAAGGAAACACACACTGATATTGGAGCAGCATATGCTGCATTCATGCATATTTTAACGACCGAAAGCTCAACCATATTCTGACACATTTTAATGGAAAACATAAGGATTGAAAGACTTGCTTTCCTGACATTCTGATTCATGTCCATTGCAGAATGTGATAATGAAGCAGGCATTATTGCAAACCGCACCATTTGTCCCTCCCCAAGGAGAAATAGTATTAAATTACGTACACCTGCAAGTAAAACTATGTCCTTTGCTGTTTTTAATTACTATGAATGCAACAACTCGGTAACAAAAAAGACCTAAAAAACGGTACATTGCTAGACACTGTTTTATTATTAATGATACGGAAAATTATACGGAAAATTCACAAGATTTGCTAAATATTAACACTGTGATAACTGGTGTCTTCTAACAAAAACCCTAGAAAAAATAAAATAAAATATATGGCATACCGTAACACGCATCACCTAGACTGGGAATGCATGAAATGGCTTTGCTTCTGGGTTTATGAGCCTCTGGGGTATTTATAGAGGATGTTTGCTGCTGACAGGAAAATCTTGGTCCAAACATGTCACTCATCATATTGAAATAATAATAAAGGGTCAGTTGAAAGTCAGCTTTTTTTTATGCTGGATGAAGTTTTCAATTTTTGGACCAATTTTACTTTGATTTCCAAGGGGAAACTTAATGATGGATGTCCGGGCGGTAGCCTCAAATCCAGACACATCATCACTCTAAGCAATTGAGTTTTGTAGTTGATTTCCATCGTAGGAGTCTCACTTTCATAAACTGGATGGGTGACAAAGGGCAACCTTGGTAGAATTCATTTATTTTGAGGTGAAAAAGCAACATTGATTAGCGCAAAACCTCCCTTGCTATGCAAAGAATGCCTGAGGATATACAATATTTAGATTTTCTTTTGTGTTGAGTTAATTGTTTTTTTTTTAATAGAATCGTCGTTACTCGTGTTATCTTGCAACCCATTTGACACTCGGAATAGAAAGTAGGTTTTTGTAGTGGGGGTGGATCCATTCATTAATGCAAATGGATGTGAATACAGTCTAATTATAGTGTAATACTTTAAAAAGCAAATTTAGGTTACTAGGACACAGGATACTGTCTTGTCTTCATTGACGTCTCTTGGTGGTTGTCTGTTTAACATGAAAGTGATGGAATCTGGGGCTTTAGAAGAAAGAGCTTTTATCCGTTTTATTTTTTTTAAGGGACTCCAATTCTGAGCGTTCTGAAATAGATCATAGCGAAAGTAAACATGACTACAATGATGGCAAAAAGGTATAGTGAAAGTTCCATTAAAAAAAAAACATGTCAGTGTCGATAGATGTAAAGAATGCCCAAACAAAGTATTACTATGGGAACAGTACTGCACAGTATAATGTTATGTTACAAAACAATAAAGGAATGAAAGACAATTTTGGAAACAGGAAAGTGTGGGATTATTTTCCCTAATTTCATCTTTCAACCACTGAACTAGAGCTTGATGGATTTCCATCCGTAGTTCAATGTTTCCTGATGCGCTGTCTTGAACAGTTCTCCTGTAATTCTGCTTAGTGACGCTCTTGTACATCAAGATGACTGCACCATCTGACTCACAAAGAGTTCCAACCACAGACACGTCTTATGTTTCATAGTACATCGTAAATTTCCATTAAAGCGCATCCGTGCTGATACATCGTCCTTACAATTAAAGGTCAGACCTTTTAACGTGTGCTCTGCTTGTATCCTGCCATTATTGCATCTTTTATTTCGTATCCTTCTTCCTGTTAAACATAAATCACTATTTTTAATTCACATACTTTTGCCAGCAAGCACATTTTTTATATTACTATATATTATCTAGTAATGTAAATATTCCCTTTCTACACATGGGCTGTAAATGAGACTCATATATATGCTTTAGCAGAGACCATGAGATGTTTCAAACATTTCACAGCTCAGCACATCTTTTTCTACACATGTGTAAAATGGATGTATTGTTTTTCCACTGCATGATGTTAATCTGCTTTTCATACACCTTTGTTTGATTGAATATAAACCTAAGATTTTCATCAGAATGACACTGCCTGAAAAATAATATTACATAAAGAAAAACATGGTGTGGAAAAGCAATATATCTCTTGTCTGTTCAGTCAAATTTGCAAAGCTGACAAAAAGTCAACAGTATTAATAAATGAGAAAAACGGCATGCACAGTGAAAAATACAGTTGTTTTTCAGACACATTTCTTGTATTTATATTTAGAAATGTATGTTTTATTATTTATTCTTGCTCTGTCTGAAATCACGTTTTGCTCTACTGCATTTTTTTTTATTGTGAGGTAATAGCATGGTAGTGTGAGTGCATGTGGTCAGAATGCCAGAAGGTGGTTCTGGGTTCAAATTTTCACCCAGACAGCTCTGTGTGGTCTTTATGTTTTCTCCACGCGTGAGAAGGGTTTACTGTGGGTACTCCTGTTTTGTCCTATGCATTTTCGGTTCATTGAGCCTTCTTAATTGTCCATAGGTGTCAGTAGTTGGAGTCCATATGTGGCCTGGGACTGACTGGCGACCAGGCCAATGTGAATAGCACACGACCTGTGAAAAATACCTACAAATAGGATTGTGAGCAACATTCATCTCTTTTATTTTTTTTTAAAGGTTAAGAGTTGTGCTCATATCAGCACATCTGTCTTTTAGTCAGATGTTTTTATCATTAAATACAACTTCCTCCATGATATAATGGAAAACTCAAGAAAGGAGTACTGAGGCCTTAGGGAGCGCAACATTCTCAGGTTACCAGGTTGACCGTAACTCATTTTGGACAAAGCGAGGCTTAGGTCAGAGTAGGAAAGACAGAAAGAAACACTTAGTTAACCACTTAATGATTTAAGAAATATAACAATAGCACAATTTGAGCATCCTTTAGAGTACACTTCCATTATCTCCCATTATACATTCTTTACAACTTATTTGATATCCACATTTTTACATCCTGTATCCAAGCCTCAAAATGTCTAAGGCATGACACTTAATCCGTCATCTTTAAGATTTTAAAGCTTTTGTCTTTCAACTAAGCTTTTATTTAGCATTCTGATACACTGTTGAGGGATTAACATAAACCGATTACTTACTTGTCCTGGATCTCAGAGTGAGGTTTTTAATTTACACAATGCTAAGTTTGTAATTAATATGCCATGCCTTCACGAAGGTTTTTACGAAGTTATTGCCATCAAGGAAAGTAAAAAGTTAAAGCTCTACTGTGCAATACCAATACTCTTATCAAAGACAGTTTAAACCTTTTAACCAATAGAATCCAATTGTTTTTAGTGTGTTTTTGAATCACCCATGCCATGTTGAACAAATAATGGAAATCTATGAGGAAACTCCTTAAGATACACATCTTATAGATGCTACACTACACATATTTGTCTTGCTTAAGAAGTCTCCATAGTCAGTTCCCGAGAAGGGATCGTAATGCCGTTGCTATGGCAACGTCATCCTTTAGAGCAAACACGCTATACGATGTGTAAAGACTTGTATCATACTTTTATTTGTTTTGGCTGGAAAATGAATAATCACTTGAAATGTAATTGTACAGTAGAATTTCTTCAGGGTGTACATTTTGGTGACATTTTAGGAGCTGGCCCAGTTTTGGCTTTTCTTTTTTAATCATCTATTGAACTTGCCCTGGGGAACGACCTAATTCTCAATGACCATTGTGTCACTGTGTCACAGCACAAACTCTTGCTTGCCTAAACACATCCTTGCTAACCCCCCACTCCCCCAAAAGAAAAACATTCAAGTGAGAAAGACAAAGAAGCCTTAAAAGGTAGTAGTCACATAATCAAAGCAGGGGAGTGGACTCATTTGACCAATATATACAAGGATTACTGGGGTGCTGGAGCCTATTCCAACATAAACCAGGCAGAAGGAAGGGTATACTCTGAATTGGTTTTCAGGGAACATGAAGACTATCAACTGCATACTCTTACCTAAAGAATGTTTGGAATGTTCAATCCATTTTGAAATGTGGAACGAAACCGCAGTACACGGAGAAAACCCACGCAACCACGGGGAGAACATGCAAACTCCGCACGGGAATGCCAGAATGCTCTAATATAAGAAAGAAATGTAATAAAAAAGAATGTAATTCATACTGTGCGACTGGTATCCTGTTTTGGATTGTTTGAAGGCTTATCATCCCCTTGTCATACAGCAATATCAATGATGAATCACCTACACTATATACTCGTTGAACACTCAGTGAGTAATGATAAGATAAATTATTAAGGCTCCAGGCAACAGCCTACCTTTCCTATGACTTGTCATTGGGAATAATCCTCTGTCATCAGTGGACTAGCGTAATGGACTGAAATCCTCTGAAGCGTTACATGAAGCAATAGTCTCAGTGATGAGACCATCTTCAAAGAGGAACTCGACACCACAAATCCTCATCCTTTTTTTCACCATCAATCATACTATTCCTCTGACTGTAGTCTCGGTTCTTTTAGAGGAGTCTGGGGAGACAATATCAACTGCCGCTGACAAAGTGGGTGTCAAATTTGGTTGAAAATCTTTGCATAATGGTATACTCAAGGAGCTCACTCATGATAATCCTATGATAGCTGTAATCACATTAGCCATGGGTATGTCATTTGAAATAAAACAGGTGATGTTATTGCTGTGATCTGGCATACCTGACTGTTGACACTACTACAATCAAAAGTTAGATATACCGCTATTCACTATCCTAATAATCCGATGTAACACGATTTTATTTATTCAAATGTACACTAACTGCCAGTCAAGTGGTTATTTCACAATAGTGATTTTTTTCTTTTTTTTCTGTGTAAGGGAAGAGCATTATATTCATTAGTAGGTTTCTTCTTCCCGTACTTAGCTTTATTTTGAAATGTTCTGTCATCCTTTTCATGGTTTCCTTATCCCTTCCACCTCAATCTGTTATTTAGTTTGTCCTTGCATGGATATGGGCTTTACACCTTGGGATGTCGTTAAATTTGTGATCTGTGAGCCTGTGAGAACCACTGAGACACTTTGGTGATTAAGAGCTAATCAAATAAACTTGACTTGACACACCATATCGATCAAAAGTCTGCCAACCAGACCACCTTGTTGGCCAATTAGCTGTCTTGTTGCCCAGTTTTCTTCCTATTTTTCTTCTTCTTTTGAACATCTCTTGTTAGGCTCATGGAGAAAGATACTTTTGAGTGTCTTGAAAGGCTGAAACTCTTTTAATGTGCCACATGGAAACTTGGTGTATTCTCATTTTGGTTGTTTATAAAAAGTCACTTCCTAAATCAGATTTGGACTCGAATCCTGATTGCCTGTTTGTTTTTCCACTTAGTGTGCGAACATATTAATCATCAGTCTTTTCAATCTGATGCTTCCCAACCCCAAGCAAATCATCTTTTTACAACATTGTAATATTTCCAATTTACTTCATCTCATATGCTAAAAATACTGCTTGAACACCTAATTCACTTTTTCAGTTGCAACACACACAACTACTTAGCATTTTCAATCTAAAATTACTGCCTAAGGTAAACAAAATGTGTATAATATGCCTGAATGCCTGTTTTTGATTCTGGAGTCTCAATATAGCACAACTGCGCATGATGTCCTTGAAATTAGATGACTGATTTCCACTTTGCCATCTGTGCTGTGTGGCTTCTTGCCAAATCTTTATCAGCTTTAACAAAATTTGAGCTACCCATGTGGCATGTCCTGCAGAAGGTCCCTTGCATAACAGAGGTAACTCATTTGGTGGCTGTCCATCATTTTTATTTATTTAAGCTCAGATACATTGCAATGTCAAGCAATATATGCCCCTAACTCCCATCTGACACACAAAAAAACTTTGTTTATTAGTTTATTCTCGAAAAAAAAAAAACTTTTGAGTTTCTTTGTTCCCCCTGGCCATGAGAATGGAGAGTGAACACCCCCCACGAGACTGACTAGATGCCCCGTACAGTTTCTCTTAACAAAAATGTACGTGTCTGGCAAAGAAAGAATGGCAAATATTGTAGCAAAAATAAGCAGATATGACACTGGGAATAAGATATGTTTCCACCCACACTTTCTTTCTTTCTTTGTCAGCCATCCAGCACCACAGATGGTTTTGTTCCACAACCTTAAACTGCTGTAAACCCAGGGCTTCCCCATATCTAATGACATCATTACTTCATAAATAGTAAAAAAAGAGGACGAAAAGAATCGTCTATTCATGAACTATGAATGAATGGCAGAATACCATTGCGTTAGTTATTTCTGCTGGACATTGTCTTTAAAAAAACATTGAAATGGAAGCCAAACCTTAAAGAAACAACTGGAATAGGAACTTCTTCCGAAAATGAGCTACACACGCTTAACTCTCTACTCAACAGAGACCAGATCTATGTGTATTATTTTGACATTTGAAATAGCACGACCAATTCTTTTTCGCAGAAGCCAAACAATATTCAGGTGTGAGGTCAGAAAATGACCTCGACACAGCATTCCACTTTCGGTTTGCCAATAGAACGTCTCACTGACAGATATACAGTATTTTTGTGACGTCAATAATTACGCTGCATGACCATTTGTGGTTTTCTGCTTTATTCATTATGTAAAAAAAAGGGTTTTTTCAACTCTTAACTTCAGTTTTGATATATGAGTATGCTACTTTAAATGCCACCATATTTGTTGCACTACTCAAGTGAGACTTTTTTTTGTTTTTTAATAGTCATGGTATATATTTTCCAGTCATAAGTCAGTTGGATAACTGTTTAGCATACCTCCTATATGTCTGGAAACCACACCTGGGTTTTGTTGAGTAGTTATCCACCTGCTTCCTGGAGTAACTCGAAATGCTTCCTGGCCTTTTCAGATGTTTGAACTAAAGTTTTGCACGTCAGAGTTAAGGGGTGTTGTTGAGGCCTGTTGACAGACATTAAGCAGAGAAAGATGGAAGCTGGTATACTCAAGGTTAAAGGCAGTGCTCATAGAGATACCATCTAGAAGGCTTTTTACACAACAACAAAAATAACGTTCATACCCATTGGGAAAAGAGAGGAGTTCTGTTCATTTCAAGCTAATTCAACATGGGGAATGGGAGGGTTAAGTAATCAATAAATCCTATATGCCCTTCCACTGCAAGATACAGTGAGCAGTAATGATACATCTTGGGATTTCTACCAACGGTGGCAAGTTTCCTAACAGAACCAGGATTATTTTATTGTCATTGGGCAGGAGGAATAGTCTAGCCAGGTCCAATACAACCTACTGATATTATTATACAGTATACACTAAACTCCCAAGCAGCCGTATTGTGAAATTTCCTGGAAGTACCCACCAATGAGGAGTTTCAGACTCACGGCAAGACATCCAAGCGCCCATGCCTGTAGTTATTTCATATTATTTCTGGAGCTGGACAGCGGGAGAAAGGAAAAGGAAAGAAAAGTTCACTCCCTGCTGTCACATTTTTGCACATACTTGTGCGTCAGCATCTTCTGGTAAAATCATTGGGGGGCATTGGTGGTCAAGGAAAGCAAAACTAAAACATCAGTCGTTACAGGTGTGTGGAGACTCTCGGCAACACAGGGTGTAAAAGCCGGAGCAAGAGAGTATTATTGTTTTTCAATTCTGCTCCGTTATGCAAGGGATGAGATTTTATTCTGACTGATGCTGGCAATTAAAGGGATAAAAGAGTCGGACGCCCAATGAATCTTTCAGTCATTGGTCTCAAGGGGAGTGTGAAGCCTTGAAACTGGTCCCAATGTCTGGTGTCTCTAATTTGATAGCATAAATCTCTACAGAGGCTTAAATCAGGCTTTAGTCCTGTTAAATCTTGCAATCACTAATGGCCAATGCGGAATGCTGTCAAGCCCCTTCCCAATTAGTTCTTTTTAATGGGAATTCTAATCTGTAATAATTGCCATATGTTGTTTTGTCTTTTTTTGTCTCATTATTCGACTACTGCAAGTTACATTGCTGACACCATATATAGATGTTCAATTGTGACTGACAAAAAACAAGTGGTTGGAAATGGGAAAAAAAAAGCAAAGGAAGAACCTCCATAAAACCATAGAGAGAATTTACATCTCCCTTGGGGGCTCTTGATGGCTTGAAATATGTTTATAATACAGTGTCAGGACAAATGTGTCACCCATGACAGTAAAGAGGATATATACTTTATGGAATATGCTTGTGTATTTTATTTTACATTCATATTTTGTCTGTCATATCATGTCTCAATAGAGCGATCAATCAAACAGTAGTTACTTTGTCCCCAACTCAACCACAACCCTCAAAAGAATGATAGCAGAAATCGAATTAAGAAATGAATAGCGACATCATTATCAGCAATATCATCATAGTTGTTGAGTAAAAATAAACGTTCCAAGGCTGATTTTCTGGCCAGGGGGGGATTTGGTAGATTACAGTTCAGAATAATGCGTTTCTTAGGACAATTAATTATTTCTCCTGAAGTAGGTTATTTGGAATTGGATCAAGAGGTTGAAAGTGTATAATATCAAGACTTGAGAAACAGTGGAGCAGTGTTTGGCCCACTACATTTGCTCTAAAAGGATCCAATTCATAGAATACACAAAGAGTCTTCACACTGCAGACCTCAAAGCTCTGCGGCGTTCTTCTCAAAAATGTGTTCCCCCCTGAAATTCAGTGTACATATGTTTATGGAGCGCAATGTGCCATCAAACACTGAACCATAAATCTTTTCCATACGTAAGCTTGAGTTTGACCCTCAGCTATGCGCTACCTTGATTCCAAGGGAGAAAACTAAGATCAAGAGAGACAGAAAATATTATTTTTATCCTATTATTCTCCCCACTGTCCTTGGCTAAAACAAGTTACTTTTGAAATGTATCCTGAATTATTATCTGATACCGTGGCAAAGTAAACCAAATAGTTCCCTAACTCGTGCACATTTCTCTTAATGATTAGATTTATTTCTTTATGTATTTTTATTTCATCATATTCCCCTGCCATTGTACTTGCAGCGAGACCCCCTGACTTAGTACAATCTGTTCAATTTTTTTCATGCCTCCACCAAAACGACCCTTGACAGAGCAACTTATATTTTAAATTCTGATACTTCATCAAGGCTCAGCATTTCTATTGATATGTCAATCTAAACCCACAACTTCCTCACCTCCATTTTGGAATTACACGCTCAGCTCTTCTGTGGTTTAAATCTTATCTCTCAGCAAGGATGCACTGTTTAAATCGTGGCAATGTGACCTCTGATTATTATAATGTCACTTGCACAGTCACACACAGGGATCAGAACTTGGCCCTTACTGCAACACTCTGTCCATTTCACATAACTTTTTGTCACTTTCACAACATAATTGAAAGTTGTAAACCCAGTGGAGCTTCAGGTGAAAGTACATGTCATTCTTTGAAAATAAAAGATAAAAGCCTTTGTGGGAGGTAGTGAAATGCCACACTTTGTACTGCTGGATGTCCAAAAATAAGCAGTACTATTAGACCATATACATTGTAGAAGGCATACATAATATCTCTTCAATTTTTTTTTTTTGCTGAAAGGCCACAACTCAAGTGTGACTTTTAAAGTGGGTGTTTAATGGATAGGAAACATTTCCTTGAAATTCTTATCAGTCGTTTTGGCAAACTTAAACTTAGATTTTTCTGTTCAAGTATTTATAATGGTGAAAAACAGTGAACCACAAACCATGTGTTCTCACCTAATCAATTATGGTGAAAACCGCTGGATTTGCAAACTGTATTTAACTTGGCTGTTTTATTGTTTGGTCTGGTATTCCAAATGTTTTGAATGATGATTTCCTTTACTTTATGATCAAAGCATAGAAAACTCAAATGAAATGTGTAATGTCATGCAATGTTTATTTAAATAATACACAGATTAGTGCCATTTTTGTAGTTAAACATAACAAACATTTATTCTTATCCTGGGATAAATAGACTGAAAACAAATTTGGACAAAAAAGTCTGTTTTTTCCTTCAAGATTTGAGCTACTAAAGATTAACTAAGGCGAATTAAGAAAGCTTACCATTGTTACAACAACAACAACAACAAGGACTAATTCTAAAAACTTTTGTTAAAGTTTATTGCTGGATAATTCAGGAAAAAAGGAACAAACAGTTGACCAGTTTTGTTTTGGGTCATTTTCAACTGGATGCATGGACATGGTAGAGCAAAATGAGGCTAATGAAGTGAACTTCTGTTCCTGCAAACAATCCCTCAGTAAACCTTTGAGGATTAAACCTTTATGGGGATATTTGATTTTACTGCAAAACAAAACATTGTTAAAGCATAAAACAACACACTTATTCTCAAAGTAATATTAGCACTCTGCCTTTACAAGACTACCCATTTCCTCCAATGGCATAGTTTAGAAAAAAAAGAAAAGAAAAAGTGTAAAAAAATTAAAGTAAACAGGGAATAATTTGAGTGAAGAAACACTGTTCATGTAAATACTTCCACTACATATTTTTCAAAAATACTTCCAAATCTTCTCTCAAAAAAGAAAAATTATTGCGATCCGCATTGCAGAGGTGAAAACCCATAAATGAATATGAAAAGGAAGAGGGATCTCTTTTCAAGTTTTCACATTTCTGCAGGGGTGGCTCGGTGGAGCGAGTGATTAGCGTGTCGGCCTCACAGCTCTAGGGTCCTGTGTACAAATCCAGGTCTTGCCACCAGTGTGGAGTTTGCATGTTCTCCCAGGGGCTACGTGGGTTTCCACTGGGTACTCCGGTGTCTTCCGACATTCCAAAAACATGCATGATAGGCTGATTGGACACCTAAATTGCTCCTAGGTATAGGTGTGAGTGTGCATAGTGGTCTGTCCCCAGCCTCAGTGTCAGCTGGGTTATGCTCCAGCACCCCTGGCGATCCTAATGAGGATGAAGCTGTTCAAAAAAATGAGATGAGATGAGACATTTCTGCAGTGATGCGACAATTACCATTCACGAGGATTTGCTGCCACCTCCTGGTCTTTTTACACTCAATTCTTTAGACAATGAAGGAACAGAATATCAACCTGAACAAGATACATTAACGGCAATGAAATTAATTCTGTATCGATCCACTATATTGTGGAATTGATATCGCTCAAATGCACACGACATGCATTTATTTATCAACAGATTATACTTGGAAGTGATTGTGGCAAGTGTCAAGGTCATGTATGTGAGAATGATGACTCCAAGTGGAGGCACAATAATACTACAGGCCCAAAGTATCATTTTATACATTAATTTTGAGCAAAGGGATGTTTATTTTTATTTTCCCCTGATAAAACTGATGTACTTTATAAATATGATACACATTTATGATAAATTATAATTGATATTTAGCTGGATTTCTTTTCCTGAGGGACTATAAAGGCTCAGCATCTCAAAAAAATTCTAATGTATAATCAATTTTTGAGTGGTTTGGACTTTAAAGCGTTAAAATGGCAACAGCAGACTTTTCTTAATAAAAATGGTTGCCATTTCAACTAATGAAAAGAATAGAAAAAGAAGTTCTTCCGAACCAATTAAATAGTATTTATGGTGAACTAACATCATAGTTGGCTGGGCTCCAGCACCCCCTGCAATTCTTGTCAGGATAAGCGCTACGGAAAATTAAGTAATGCATCCTAAGCCAAATCTGAGTGATAGAAAGGAATGTCCAATGAAGCATGTGCATATCCGGTTCACATTCACATAACAAAAATTCCAAGAGTACCAACGAGCACCTCCACATCCATTGATGTCACACTACGTCACAGGAATATAAACAGCGAGAACATTTTCCTTTTGAGATAAGATAACACTATGAAATCAAACCTGACATTTAAAAGCAACTTTAATGATCATCTGGATCCATGTACAGTAAATCCATTTACAAAGTGTTCCCATTTCCTCACAAATCTCAAAACTGACATTTTTTTAACTACTTTTGCCCCAAAACCATGTTCTCCCTAGGCTTGCATGGGTTTTCTCTGGGGTTTTTTCCCTACATCCCCAAAACATGCATGCTCAGATAATTGAACACTGTTCAAACAAGCTGTTGTCAATTTGCAATTTGTTTTTTTTTTTTTAAAGGCATGCAAACAAATGCACCAGTTTATGCTGGTATAAAATACTCAAGCTGTAAACAATTCACTCAAACAACTCAGCATTTGCATGGTTTTTATGTGCTTTGTATTTGAGTCTATTAATTTCCCACACACTCTGAGTAGGAGTTAATGCTTTAGGCCAGAGCTCCTCATTGTTCTTCACAAATACAAACCTCCCCCACGAGTGTAATGTATTGTGTCTGGATACATTTCATCAACACGTATGTTCCTCGGTGAGTGCAATTCAGTTTAGATAGCTGTCGTAAAAATAGATCTTTGGCGGCATAAATAAAATCCCCATGGCCACGGCTTGTGAAAATGTGCATCCATCCAACCCTGAGCTTTTTTTAAAGCAAAAGTCCAGTCCATTTACTCTGCTTCTCCCCTTCAGCCTCCCTTCCCGTGGGTGGAGTTTCATCCACCGACGCACGGCTGGAAGAGCTGGTTCCTAAGACAACCCATGAAACATGCATCCCACTAGTGAGACTGCTTTCACAGCAGCTGCGGGAAACCAAATCTACCACTTAGAACCTGCAAGAGAGAGAGAGAGAGACAATCTAGCTTCACTTCCTGTTGTGAGAGCAAACATGAGAGGATATATGAGGCAGAAACCTGCCACATAAACCTGGCCTAAATTTTGCAGCTGAGAATCATTAAGGTAAGTTTTTATTTGTTTTCATACAAATAGTTTAATGGTGTGGACGTGTGCAGTGGTTCCGAATAATAAATCCAAGCATCAAAATGGCTGTCTTAAACTAATGAACTGCTTGGAGTTCCTCGTTTACAACTCTGGATAACTTTAGTATGGTAAGAGAAACTCCCTTATAGTTTTTTTTACTATTATGGTGGAAGTTGGTGATGCATTGAACCGCTAAAGGACTTTTTGGGACTACAAAGGGGAGATACAAAGCTGCAAAGTTGAGCAAAGACAATGAAAAAAGATCAATGTGCTGTGGTAATGAACCAACCATAGATGTGTCTGCATGTTCCTAATCATAATCATCAAACTAATTGGTGTTTAACCTTGAACCCTGTGAATTCATGTCTACCAATGTCTCAGTTGCCATTGTTTTTAATGTTGCTTGTAATGTTGAACCCTGTGAGTGTTTTGCTCATTTTTCTTGCATGTGTGTGGTTCCTCCTCAGTTTCTGCAGATTTCTGGGTTTGTTCCAGTTACCCCAAGATGCAAATGAATAGTTTACTCAATCAATTCAGTAAGTATGATGGGATGAATGTAGATGTTCAATTTTTAAAAGGAATTGCCTATTAAAATTTTACAGCTAGATATAATGGTCTTTGAGGGCCATCTGATGCCAGAAAACCCCATATTGATGACCTTTGCCATAATGAATTGGCCAGTGAAAAGAAAAATCTATACTAACTGACACAGTATACACAAACAAATTGATATTAGCCAGCAATTAAATGGATAGTTCACCTTAGAAATACATAAATATGTTTTTTAAAAATCTTAATACAACATATTTAGTGTCTTTATGTTTAGAAAACCTCTGTTTAGATGGCTTGCATAGCCCTACTTTTAGCCACTATGTACTATATAACCAGAAATTTAGCAATTTAATATATTTAATGAGTCAATTCAGGAGTGGCCAATAGCAATGTGTCCTAAACATCATATGAGCCTGCCAGTTTGATCTCATTATCAATGGCCAGCCATTAAGCCGGATAAATACCGACCTGGCGGAAGTCATAATTCGATTCGAAGTGTAATGACGGTCGCTTCCTCCCATTTCAAACAGATTGGATCTCTGTCACTGTCAATTGCAGCCATTGTGTTTTGAGTTTGTAGTTTAAAAAGGAAAAGGCTTCTTCCCATGTGGATGTATATTGGCTCGAAATTCTTGTTTTAAATTCAAAAAATTGTCAGAAACAAACAAGCATTGTCAATTAATGCATGAGAAATACCACGTTTAATCATTTCCCAAATACTTTGGCTTTTAATTCCGTTAAAAAAACGAAACCTGCACTCAATTAACTGAGCCCTTTTTTAAAGTCCATTTTTACTACATATTTTATGATTCATGTCGTCTTTGGCCTTGTTTTCATTGTACGTTTTGTTACCCAAATTACAGGGTTTCTTGCGGTGCTCACATAAAACCTGTAATTTTAGTTATAATGAGCAGGCAGTGATTGCATTATCCTTGAACATGTATCATACCTCTTTAATTATCTGGCATTAAGATATACCCTGACATAAAATATGTATGCTTGCATGTGACAATCTTCCACATTACTATCAATCTGGGTTTATTGCTCACCATGTGCATTTGCAGGTCAATATTTTTTTAGTCTGGATTGGATTTAAAGTCATTGATCTCTTTCGGAAGCGTCTATGGATGCTGACATAGTTATGGCATCAATGATAAAGCATGAGGATGCCAATTTTAGATACATTGACTCCACTTAGTGGTAGAGTTTCTTTCTCATTACGTCACTTTAGTAGTGTGGCTCATCATTTGACCTCTTCATTATGTCATGTCATTGATATCCAGAGTAGCTTGTTGAATGGTGCAACACACACATAAGAAAATGCATGATGTTGCAACTTTTTTTTATTAATATACAGGTTTACGGATAGTGGTATAGTATCTGTCTACATATTGCTGCACGTATTTAGATATGTTGCATGAACGGAAAACGGTTTCGCATTTTTTGCGGTACACCACAAAAAAACCTGTCACCGTTAAACACTGTAAAACGTTTAAGTTATATGCGGCAAACCATTGCCACATATTAAAATATTTTTCTTTAAGGATTAAAACATTCTCCCAGTTAAAAAACTTGGGACCTCAAACCTTATTTTACAGCTAAAATATTAAATTCTAAATGCACGTGGGAAAACGTGTTGAGGATTAATATTACGAAGATTGAATCTTTCGACAGTCATCCAAAAATTATGTTCAGCACTACATTGATCATCATCAAAAAAAAATGTTATTTGGGGTTCATTAGAGGCATATTTCAAAAGTTTTCTGTGTAGGGCAAATTGGGAAGCATCTTTTCAACATGGTCTTGAAATCCATCATCACTGACTCTGCTTGCAAAGCGTAATTGAGTCTCTTTGTTTTGGCTGTGATCAAGTACTCCTCATGCTTAAAAAAATGGTTTGCTGTACTTGAAACTTGGCCATTGCATATTTATGTCGTATTCAATGTAATAAGGCACCAAGAATTGCTTAAAAACAAACAAAAAAAGGTGCACACGCAGTAAAACCAGAGCTGAGAGGCACCAAATCACTGTGCTGTGGAAAAGGCACAGATGAATTAAGATGAATGAGATCTCTACTGATTAAATGTTCCGCTTTAATACATTGGTCAGTAAAAAATGCCATGACCATAAATCATTTTTGCGGTAGATAAACTATGTTATGGTTTAGTTCTCCCTTTTGACTACACTGTAAAACACTGTACCAAACCCAGACTTGGTTATGTCTTTTTGTGTGGGTCTAATGTGGTGTCAAAGGCATTAAGGTATTATCCTCCTGTTTGGGTTTGATATTTATATAAATGGTCCTAAAGTAAAATGTTGCTTATTCACGATGGAGAAAAACTAAAGTGTGGGAGTGAAAAATACTGCTTGTATGTGAACTAGGTTTTACTGCAAGCAACATTCCACATGGACAAGAAGTACGTCAGAATGGGGATCGTCAGTTATAATAGTGGCGTTGCAGGGCTGTCATAGGTTAAAATCACAGTTGCTTGTGATCCTCTTTTCTCCCGTTTGCATACGTTGTATTTCCGCTCTCATGTCTTTTCGACGTTCACAAGGTGTTAGGTTGTCAAAAAAAAGTGGAAACTGGGGCAAATATGGCCGTTTAATGGCGTGGTGATATTATTAAATTGCCTGTAATTCAAGAAGAGTGGTAAACCCAAAAACACTACCTTCAGAAAGTTGCACCATGATGTCACTAATGTGTTGTATGCATTTTTCCACAGTTTGTGGTCACTGTTTAGTGAGCTGGCTTAACCAAAACCCACAGTGGAGTGACATAAAAATGCTGCCAAAGACAGTAAGCAGAGTTAACACACACACACTCTGAAGTAAAGAATGGATGTTTTTGTGTAGAGTCTAAAACCATTTAGATATTGAAAGAGTTTAAATTCGTGTTTAAAACCAAATGTTGTATTTTAGTACAAAAAATATTTAAAGTTTCTTTTCAGGATTGATTGAATTCATGGAATTCCTTCTTTTTAAGACCAAGAAATAAAAGAAACAGTCCAATTGTGACAATACAGCGAGTGAGATGATAATGCTTCACTTGTAAGTGTCTCAACGTAGAGTGTGACAATTGTTTAAGGGCCGAATGAACAAAAGCAGCATGAAAAGTGGGTCTGAGTATACACAGTTTGGTGAGAAAAAGCTTTGCCAATTGTGTTAGCGTGTCAGTGTGTGCTTTCCACCGGCATCATCGTGAACACTCTTGTCAAACGAGTCCAACTTTCATGTTGTTACACCAACCTTTGCAGTGGAACCACTTTAGAATTTTATTCTAGCAGCTCTGGAGCGCTTAATATTTTTATTCTTAAAAATACTCTGACTTTTCTTTTTTCTTGAATATTGTTATCGTGTAGAGAATGTGAAGGATGTCATTCACATTCAAGCATATATCCATTTGGATTAAACCTGTATTTACCAATGAAACATTCATGTTGTCAGCATTGCTATTAGTGCATTGGATAATTTAATTAAGTAATTGAAGTCAAAATGCCATGCAAAAAACTCTCTGGGATTGCTACAAAGGTCATGTGATGTGTTGCACTACGTCAGCCAATGTACTGGCCTTCTAAAGCTTATCTATAAAAATGACAATTTATTTTCTGTTCTGCTTATCTTTGCAGGGGTTTTGTGCTTGAATTTTATTTCTTTTAAAAATATTTTTACAGCAAAGTGGCAAGAAAATACTCAATGAATCACATTTACTGTTACAAATACATTTAATGTATCCCCAGGATTAAATAAGATGACATGTTTTTTTTTTGTTGAATGACCGAATGTGTTATCCATTAGCAGAGCCTCTATTTTTGTCCTCGCATTATTCAATGTCTTTGTTTCAAGCTGAATTGCATAACGTTATTTCACCCATTTGAGTTCAGTGTGTGGAACTGTGGTCCCTTTTATGAGCCTCTCTTTAATTCAAGAGACGTCCTGATTATTCAAATGTGTAATTTGCCCTTTTCAATTCCATTTACTCGGTTGCTTGTAACCATTGACAACAAATGTCACTTGGGCTTATTTATCATTTTAACATTTAATATTAATACACCACACAGATAAATGTTTGCATAAGCTCCACTTCTAAATCTACACACACACAAAATAGACCAAACAATACAAAGGCTAAAAATGCACTGATCTCAATGTATAGTGGAATATTGAGATCTATGTTGATGGGAATTGTGGTGCTGAATTAGGACATGACTTGGGTTTTTCTGTCAATTTTTTTTTACCTTTTGTATTGACAATAGTGGGACTTTATGGATATAGTCAAGAATATGATCAAGTCTAATAGACCACGCTGTTCCCATCTAGAAAAACACATCTTGCCCAATAATAACATTATTCGTGTCTTCCTCAGCGAGCATCTCCAGTATGTGTGATGTGGATGTCTCCGAGCCCACCAGTCCCACCCTGTACGGAGAATCTTCAGACAAGTACTACAACGTGGACCGTTGGCAGAAGCTACGCACCGCTGTGCGCAAACTGGAGTTCTGGGAAAATTTTACAGCTGACTTAATCGGAAGTGGCTTCTTCTCCAAGGTTTATAAGGTATGCATTTGAATGTTCATCCCCATTTTTCTTTTTTGTCTGCCATGTACCAGCCTACATGTGAGCTGCCATCAAAGCATGCTTTGTTTCAGCCATTAATTGGGACATTTCTACCATTCCACGATTGGCCCACGAGCTTCAGAACATTGTGGAGGCACAATAACAGCCTCAAGTGAGATATTATGTAATGCTTATTGGGAAACCAGTGCAGCAACAGGGAAACCAAGATTTTCTGAGTTTGAAGGCAAGGAAAAGATCTGGATGATCTTCAAGGAATTGCAACATGCAAATCACACATTTCTTAGAATTATAGTAGGGAAACATCTTCATTTGTAGAACAGTGGAATAAAGATGAGAAAAATCATCACAGGCTATGTTAATTTACACTTTTTGGTGACATATACTTTCTCCTTTTTCCATCTTGGATGCAGACCAATGATGTTTCATATTTTGGGTTTGGCCAGTTGGAACTTTTATCCTTAAATGCAATATATTTGATCACAACTTGCTGTTTAAATTCTTAATTGAGAAGCCCAGAAATATATAACAGGGATATTAGAAAAATATGGCTGTGCATCTACTTATCATGAGGATCGCAGAGCTTTTTTTTAAAAAAATTTTTAGTCTTAGTTCAGCTAAAATGATCACTTTTGTCTTCAGGTGGTACATACTACTAGCCGCAAGGTCATGGTTGTGAAGATATACAAAAATGATGTGGACCAAGACAGCATTGTACGTGAAATCAGCCTTCTTCAAAAATTATCCCATCCCAATATTGTCAGGTAAAAGTCGTGGCTTTTCTCACTTCACTCATAGAAAGTAATCATAAAGATTTTTCCAGTTTATACACTGCCCAATAATGTGAACTTTGCACTATTACAGGTACTTTTTCCATTTATGGCATTTGAACTGACATGCATATTGTCTATTTTCTAGATATCTGGGAATATGTGTTAAAGAAGACAAGCTCTACCCAATTTTAGAGGTGGGTCCAAAAGAGTTTTGTGAAGTGTAAGAGGTCTTTGCTCAACTGACTGCCATGTGGAAAGGTGTTGTTTGAATCTCAGTTGGGAAACATTTCCCCTTAGTTGTTTCTATGTATTTGTTTTGACTCAAGTCATGTAAAACTTGCAAAGTAAATTGCTAAAGATACCTTTTCATTTTTGGCCCATGTTAGTACGTGAATGGTGGCTGTCTGGACGAGCTTCTGGCCAAAAAAGATGTTCCTCTTTGCTGGAGAGAGAAGGTGGACCTGGCCTGTGATATCAGCAGAGGGATGATCTACCTGCATTACAAGAATATTCACCACAGGGATCTCAACTCAAAAGTAAGAAAATTTCATTAAATCTTCATTACAGGTATGATATTGCATACAAAAAAACCCTCACTTTTCTACCAAAGAGATTACATTTTTTTAATAAATAAAAAAAAAACACTAATATTCACCGGCCATTGATTGTTTACATTTTCCAAATAAGGATCAAGTTTTTTGTATTTACATTTATCAGAAAAAAACAGTGCTCTAGAAATAATTTTCAACTCATTGGCTGACATTGATAGCAATGAATATTTAATCTATTTTGAATGGGATGGCCAGGCAGCTATCGATCGCCCTGTATGAGGAAAGCTTTAGTCTCATTTTTCTGAGGCTCTCCCACCTGGAGTTGAATTATTTAGAGGGCAGGAAACTGGCTGACACTACACAAACTTGGTGATCGATAAAATGAAAGACAAATCTATTTGAATGGCACAAAACAATGGATAACATATTCTAGGGAATACTGGACAGATGTAACGATAGTTCACTTAGTTGTTTCTGTGTACTCCTTGTCAAGACACTCAAATGATGACAATAGAAAGTGTAGTCACTTGGTGGCGCAGGGGTTTGTTCACTGGACTCCTGCCTGGGAGACCTGGGTTCAAGTTCTGGTTGGGACACTTTTTCACTTAGTTCTTTCTGTGGACTTCTTCTCAAGAGACTCAAATGATTACAATGGAAACTGTGGTCACTTGGTGGTGTAGTGGTTAGCTCACCTGCCTTCCGTCTGGGAGACCTGGGTTCAATTCCCAGTTGGGACACTTTTTCACTTTGTTGTTTCTGTGTACTTCTTGTCAAGACACTCAAATGATTACATAGAAAAGTGTAGCAAAATTGTGGCCTAGTGGCTAACTCACTTGTCTCTAGTCGGGGAGACCTGGGTTCGAATCCCGGTTCTGACATAGTTTTAATTAGTTCTATCTGTGTACTTCTTGGAAAGACACTCAAATGATTACCAAGGAAAGTGTAGTCACTTGGTTGGCGCAGAGGTTGGTTCACTGGACTCCCGTCTGGGGGACCTGGGTTCGATTCCCGGTCAGTACACATTTTCACGTAGTTGTTTCTGTGTACTTCTTGGAAAGACACTCAAATGATTACTAAGAGAAGTGTAGTCACTTGGTTGGCGCAGAGGTTAGATCACTGGACTCCCGTCTGGGAGACCTGGGTTCGATTCCCGCTGCCGTCGTTTGGCTGAAAATACTTGGAAAGAAGAATTGGTCAATGGAATAAGAAGAAGGGAAAAAAAAAAGAAAAAACTTTTTAATTTATATTAAACACTTAGTCATATTTTTCAGCAAAAGGTTATATTCCGAACTGCCTTCGGCAGTTCGGAAGAATGTTGAAGGACCTGTCTGTGCGAAAGGCGTTCTCGGGTCGGCCTCCGGCCGACCCTCGACCGCTTGCTTGGTCAGTGAACCGCCGACACCGGGGAGCGAACTCACGTTCTCTCCGTGCAAAGGCGAGTGTGCAAGAAAGGCGTTCTCGGGTCGGCCTCCGGCCGACCCTCGACCGCTTGCTTGGTCAGTGAACCGCCGACACCGGGAAGCGAACTCACGTTCTCTCCGTGCAAAGGCGAGTGTGCAACCCACTACACCAACTCGTGCCCCACTTATACATGGGTGTTGAAACGTTTTATCCAAGGTAATGGGGTGAAACACTTAGTCATTTTTTTGTTAAAATGCTTCATTCAACCACTGAATACTTATACTTATACACTTAAACACTTAGACATTTTAACTTATTCTTTTAACTGAATATTTAGAAAATATTTGCCGGCATTGGGAATTGAACCCAGGACCACACCGGTGGCAGACTGATGACTTAGCCACTGGGCTACCAACCTGTGGGAGAAAGAAGTAGCACTTATACTTTTATCCAAGGAAATGGGTTAAACACTCAGTCATTTTTTTGGCAAAATGCTTCATCCACCACTGAAGACTTATTCAGTTAGACACTTAGACATAAATACTTATTCTTTTACCTGAACAATTGTGGGAAAATCTTTGCATGCACTGGGAATTGAACCAAGGACCAAAGAGTTGGCAGACTGATGACTTAGCCACTGGGCCACCACCCTCACACATATACATGGTTGTTGAAACGTATTAACCAAGGAAACTGGGTGAAACACTTAGTTATTTTTTTTTCACAAAATGCTTCATCCACCACTGTATACTTATGCAGTTAAACACTTAGCCATTAGAACTTATTTTTTTACTGAATAATATTGGGAAAATTTGTGCTTGCACTCGTATTTGGATTTGAACCCAGGACCACAGCAATGAGAGACTGATGACTTATCCACTGGGCCACCACCCTGTGAGAGAAAGCAGTAGTACTTGTTTTATCTAAGGAAACTGGGTGAAACACTTAGTCCTTTTTTTCACAAAATGATTCATCCACCACTGAATATTTATTCAGTTAAACACTTAGCCATTAGAACTTATTCTTTTAACTGAATAATATTGGGAAAACTTTTACTTGCACTTGGATTTGAACCGAGGACCACAGAGATGAGAGACAGATGACTTATCCACTGGGCCACCACCCTGTGAGAGAAAGCAGTAGTACTTGTAAAGTTATCTCATTCATTTACCTGAGTAATATTGGGAATATCTTTGCATGTGCTTGCATTTGAACCCAAGACCAAAGAAGCAGGAAACTGATGACTTATCCACTGGACCACCACTCTCCAATATTAGACAGGAGTATTTGTTGTTAACCGCGATGACCGAGGGAACACTGTATACTGTACATGTTTGAATGCCTATCAGAGTCTGCCCTCTTCTGGCCGAATGTCATAACATTGTTTCTCGGCAGAATTGTCTGATCCGCATCACGTCTCGAGGTCGAGAGGCCTTGGTGACAGACTTTGGTCTGGCTAGAGAGGTGGTGGAACTTCCAGTCAAAGACCTGGGAAGAAAACTCTCATTGGTTGGCTCTGCTTTTTGGATGGCCCCGGAGATGTTGCGAGGGGAGCCATACGACCGCAAGGTATCAGATAAACTCTTAGATTCTAATTTAATCTTAATTATTAGATCTCAATAATATTGGGGGATAATTTTTCCTCTCTTAGGTAGATGTTTTCTCCTTTGGAATAGTGCTTTGTGAAATCTTGGCTAGGGTGCCTGCTGACCCTGAGATACTACCGAGAACTCAGGTAGGTTTCATTTATCAGGAATACGCATTGATTTTTGTTCAGACAAAAGGCAGAAAAACATACTGAAAGATTTTGTGAATGTTTTTTTATAGGATTTACAGGTGATGTTGATAGTATGTATAAAAATGTTAAAGTCAGACCCAATATTCTGTTAATTTTTCATTTAGTCTAGAAATGGCTTCTTGTTGTGATCACCACTCAATGATAAAAGTTGAATCTAGTCAAATTGCTCAATTTTCAGAATCTTGTCAAATGCATATTGATATTTTAGGACTACGGGTTGGATAAGACAGCATTCAAGGAGATGGTGACCGACTGTCCTCAGCATCTTTTGGAACTGGCAGCCAGCTGCTGTATGGTAAGTATCTAAGAATATGGTCATCTACCTACATCGCCAATAAAATACATGGGGTCTCTAATTCATGCTATCAAAAAAAGTTTCTCAGAAGTTACCCCAGATAACAGCTGTTTCTTTGTCCGTCAGGTGGAGTCCTTCAGACGTCCAGCATTCACAGAGCTCTTAGATGATTTAGGAGAATTTGCAGAGAGTTTGGAGCCACTGCCAAAAAACGAACTGGCCTTGACCTGACTTGTTGAGGGGAAGAAACAATGGAGGCACGGAAAACAACATCAAGCTGATTGAGACATATTTCACCCAAAACTGCTCAACTGAAGCGGCGCAAACGTACACATTTGCTATTTTCTATGGGAGGAAAAAATGTCTTGTCATGTACATTTTTTTAATGTACTTCATTTATAATATTTGGTGGCATTCAAAGGGGAATACTTTACCCAGATGCCCTTTTCATTTATTTGCTAATGACTAAGGGTTTGCCATGTAACCATATGGACAATCATGTCTGAAGATGCTGGTTCTTCCTTCAGCGATACTTTTTTTTTTTTAATTCAGGATACGTTTGACGACCGAGCGATTTGTTTTCTACTGAAATCAGAACAGCAAAGAGGACAGTTGTACAAATTTCCTTAAAAAAACATCTCTTGAATACAAATGCAACACAGCTTTTCAATCTGAAGATCGTACGTTTGACTTTGCAGACTTTTTGACTTGTCTAAGGAAATGCACTGATTAATTGCTCATCTCACCAGTATACATCATTCAGTGAAACATTCCCAAAAGTGTTCTTTTGACAAAGTCATGTGAAAAACACTTTTTTTCCAGAATAACCTCAAACAGACTACAACAAAACCTTTACTTCACACTAATGACAACAAAAACTTGGTAGAAATTAATGCATTTTATGACAAACAAGAATTTAAATAGTGATCTGGGGATTACATAATTGTTTTGGACTATTATGGGCGGAATAAAGTACAGGGTGTTCTAAAATGTTTGACCCCATTTCACAGTCCAATAATTTTGACAATTTTTGTTGGAATGACCTCAAATTGAGAAACGTTTCAAGTTTTTGTTTATAACGTTTATGGTTCACTTTTAGCTTCCCAAACAAGTGTTAAAATGAGAAATATACCTTGAATAGTTCCATAAAATAAAACTGTAATTGTTTTAAAATCTTTGGCACTTATATCATATCATGAAACTGTAAATATTGTCTATTCGTCATTTTTTAATCGTCTGTTTAGTAATATTTTTATAGTAATAGGTCTTTTGTTCAGATTGGTACAAATAAAAGCTTCTACTTAAACGACATGGCTCTGCAAATTCTTATTAACATAATCCATCGCTCCTCAAGGATCATTAAAAATAAATTAGGCACAAATAGGGCTCTTACTGTGGGGTAATCTATTTAAGAAATAATTTGTTAGATTAACACAGTAAGGTAATGGCATTGCAGGTGGACCAAAATTACAAAAACGCATTTCTACGACACATTTGGCTAAAAAGATGGGTGACATAAATTAAAGTTAAACGAGCATATAGCCCCAAAAGCCACCCAAAACCAAAGGTAACATGATAGTGTGCTAATTGTGTCCATCTTGTGACAAGGTGTGATCTGAGTGAGAATAAGAGTCTGAAATTGAGTTTTGCATGCCATGATTAGACACACTTAATGTAGTTTTGATGACTCTTTTGTTCCAGACTATTAACTTCACTCTAATCATGGAATGGAAGAGAGCTACTCTTTCCAAGTTTTGTTGTTTGCCAACAAAAGAGGATAAGACAAATTTCTGCAGGAATAACAACATGAAGTCAACAGTATTTAAAAAAAAGCACATTTAATGTACTTTAAGACATTCCAAACGCTACACAGTATTGTTTCTGAATGAATGTTTCATAGTATTTCTTTAGTGTATAAAAATAACCTGTCTTTACATGATTGATGTTATAAAAAATGATGGTGAAAAATCCATTGATGAAAGGTCAGGGGAAAAAAGAAAGCACTGTATTTAATTACTTTCAAGTAATCTCCTTTGCGTTGGATGTCTACAACTGAGCATAGCAAATCCATACACCGTGTGAAAGGTGACATTGTGTCTTTGACATTTGTTTTTGTTTTTTGTCTCTTTCACCCTCTTCTAAAACAATCAGGTTCATCCAATGTCAACCTCATGACCTCCAGAACATGGGCATTAGTTCGCCCTTAGGGGGACGAATCTGGCGTTCTCGCAGCACTTTCTGCGTGGACACAACAAAGTATCACATTTACTCTTTCTTCAATGGCAAACTTTATGGTCTGGCGACATATCAGAATGAGTTGTACGCAGTCACTTGCTGTTGCCAATTTTTTTTCCTCGTTTTGAATTATACTAAACAAATCTCTTTAGAGTCAGCCATAGAAGGGGAGATAAATTGGAGCATTGTGTCTCTTACCTCTATGAATACTCTGAGTCTGGAGACCGAGCCCATCTGATCACTGCTGGTCACCGCTTCAATTCTATAATGAAATTCACATGATATTTACAATGCAGCTGAAGATAAACTCAACTATCAACTTGTGTGAGTACCTGGGTAAGTATTGCTCTTTTAGAAGCAAAAAGATTTTCCAAAACTGGCCCTGGTAGCTTTTTAACAAAGCATGACCGCAAACCTGAAGAAATCAAGTGTGTGAATACAAGAAGTGGTAATAGTCCAAAGTACAGATCTCAGCTTTGCTTTTCATCATTGCACTCTTAATCGGTCGGACTCACCTCAAGAAAGTCCAACAGTAGCGTTGCAGTAATGTCTGCAATAGGCTCCATGTTAAGCATCTGAGCCAACCACCGCCAGCCATTACTCAGACCGTGAGCAGGCAACTGAAACATGAATATTAATGTTATGCTATGTCTGCATCCACCTAGATAAAATAGATGCAAGCAACTTTAAACAGAAACAAACTAAAATTAAAAAAACACCTGATATCAATGTAATTGTAGTCTATGTAGTGTTAGTACAAAGACATGTTTGACAAATTAACCAGTTCCTACCCCTTGTTTGGAGTCGAAAGGCCACCTCTGTTGGATGATGGCAGCGTAGAGGCGGATCATGCCGGACATCCTTTTCAGGAAACAGTCTTGGTCTTCAACCCCAGCGTCGGTTACACGGTAACCAAGAGTTCTGTTGAGTTAACACATGACTGCACTCACATTCTATCTCTTGCCCATGTCATCAAAATGAATGTTTTGTGGCAGACCTACCTCTGGTAATCCTCCACAGAAGTGCCATGCTTCATTTGAGGATAATGAGGGACCGCGTAAGGACAATTTTTGTGGAGGTGGCCCAGGAGGAGTTTCCCCAATCGGGGGTGAAGTTGCCAGATACCCGAGGCCGCCATGCCAATGGGGAAGGCCGACTCATGATGTGAAGATACCGCTTCGTCACCTTGTTTCTATAAGAAGACACATTTTAAAGTGTGATCTTCTCAATGTCACAGGCTTCCTAACAGACTAGTCTGCTGACTTGCCACTTACCACAAACCTCTCGGCCACTTTGTAAAAAACAAAATCCGAGCCTTGTGGATGATGGGAGGAGCAAATAGATCTCCCCCCCGACACTATCGCCCCTCCGGAGAGCAGCTTGTCGAGCTGTTCAAAAATTTCTCGAAGCTGAATTCCTGAATTGGTGGAGATTTGATTGATGGGTATGATGGCTGCTTTCTGGAGCTCCAGCCTCAGTCTCTTTGCCTACATAAACAGAAATGTCAATATCGATGATTTATCACATAGCTTTTTTAGACAGTGCCGCGGTCCTGAAATGAACTCCTCCAACTAACCTGGGCGTCTTTTGACGATTTGAGTTCTTCAACAGACTGAGCACACTGGGAGAGATGCTCCTGCAACTCCTTGTACCATTTTAACGTGGTCTCGTCTGCATTGTTCCGCAGACCTGTCAATGGACAAATACACGAGTGTTAAACATTCTGCTCATGGGTGATATTTCGGGTTGAGTTCATTTTAATATTTTTCCTTACACAGCTGTGTGGTGTTTTTTCTCACCTTGCTTTTTTGCTCGCTCTTTGGCAAGCTGCTCTGCCTTCTTTTGTGATTCCTGTTGCGTCTTCAACTCTGCTTGTTTTCTATTGGACTCTTCCAACTCTTTTTTCTTCTCCTCCTCCTGAGCTTTGGCTATCTCTTCTTGCATCAAGCGGATCAGATTCCTCATTTCATGTAGGGAGCGCTCTGCCACATTCATGTCTTCCGTGCTGGGATACTGTCCCTGTGCCAATAAATATTTCTTTAGCTTGTTAGAACACAGGAAAACAAAAGAGGAAGGCATAATACGCCTGTTTTTTTTTGGGTTAAAATCTGAAAAAGGACACTAACATCTGCTGTCTTTCGAACAACTTCTGACACCTGGGAACACAGTTGGTTCCCACGTGTACTGTAGCTGCCATTAGTTGCTGAAGGACCCTGGGTTGAGGGCTCCAGTAGCTGATTGAGCTGCAGGATCTCCTCCTGAATAGAGTTGAGGTTCCGTAGCCTTTCTTTGCCTTCAACCAGCCGCAATCGCTCCATCTCCGCTTCCTTGAGACGCTGTTGCTCCACCTCCCTCAGACGGAGATTCTGAATCTGAGGTGAGGACGACAAACCGTCAGGGAAGATTTATTCTCTAATTTAAATGACGAGTGGAGACGCTTTGCTTGGGTTAATCGTCAAACTGTGAGAATACCTTTAATCTGTGGCGCTGTTCTTCCTTCAGCTTTTCTTGACGTCCAATGCTCTCTTTGGTTCTACAGTTGAGGAATTTAAGGAAGATATTGAAAAAAGCACAACAGGCACACATGTTTGACCGTTTCTCAAGTACTCTTACTCTCTGTCCATCATATCCCGCATGCTTTGGTACTCTTGTCTTTGCTTCAGCTCCAGTAACTCCTCGAAGCGCTTTAGCTGCTCAGACTCGGTGCTCGCCACCACCATCACCAGCTTCTCTTGCCGCTCCTGACGATCTTCGAACGCCGTCTGTGTCACACACGAATAACACCCAAAATAAGGACTGCATCAGAATAAATATCTTGCAAATTAATTTTTGAGGGGGGAAAACATAGTCGGCTTCAGACCTTTGCCTTTTGACATGTCTCCTCTTCAAACATGATAATACGTCCTGCCTTCGCCATGGCTTCGGGGGAAAGCAGGGAAAATGTCGGCGAGGGCAGGGGACTGCAGATTTCATCATCAACATTTTCTGGGTCCTGGTCATTTACAATATTGGTAAAAATTATTTTGGAAGGAATAAATACACTTTGAAAAAATGTAATGCATTGTCAAAGAATATGATTCTATAATGACTTCATTTCCTAGCTCTTTTTTACTTGCCTGTTCCTGCTTCAGTTCCAATGATGGTGTTTCATTAGTTGTGTTGGTCCTAGCACAACTCAATCCAGTAGGGGAACTAGAAACAGTGAGACCAGGACTGGACTGACCCGATCCGAAACCCAAACCGACCACATTTGGTGTTATTTTGGAGTTGAGTTGTTCCAATATGACTCCGGACTGCGATGACAAGCTCAATGTCTCTTGATAACCTGCCAAAATGTCCTACGGAATACAAAATCTCTTAGAAAAGACACAAACCCAGAAACTATTAAACGGTACCAATATAAACCTGTAATCCCCGGATACAGATATGATCATCATTATACAGAGATAGGAAAAACAGTTGATCTAAAGACTAAACTAAGGTAAAAAATAAAGGGAAAAAAGACACTTACTTCACCTCTCTCAGACCAGTATGGATCGTATGTGATCCTTGCCTTTGGCGAGTTTTTTAGAAACTCTAATGTTTCCCAACGCAGATTGTCACTGGGCATTTTGAGAGAAAGCAATTCAAATAAAGTTAGAAAGATTGTAAACAGAGCAATGTTGATTTTAAGCCGTTAATCTTCTTCGAGGGTTTTGTAGGTCTTCTTCGTATGATTCATTAGCGTTTAAACTAGCGTTTAAATGATTTACCGTCACCTGCTGGAAAGGAGTATGTATAGGTAGAAAGGCAAAATAGCCTGTTGATGAGTTATTTGTTTAATTATTGTGTTTTGTCTAGTGCTTATTTAAATGTGTAATTTAAAAATAATTATTTTAAACCATTCCAAACGTTTTTATTCTCTCAAATATAAACCAAATTGGCACACATGCATTTTACCTCTAATTTCATGACTCGTGGAATCCCAAATACATTCCAACATATATCTTATTACTGTAAAGGTACATTCCCATATTTTACCCACAGGCTTTTCTAGATATTTGCTACATCAAAATTTACCAGGCAAAACAATTAATACTCTTGATGCTTTAACAAAGTACATGTCCTGTCCTGTTAGGGAAATAGAGCATGAAGGTCAGTTGTGGTTCAAGCCTTTTTTGGATCAATAATTATATGTAAAGTGATGGGCTGTCAGAAGATGACCTCATGGTCCCTAGCTAAGTGAACTGTCGGATGTTGGCTTGGATTGATTGCTTGTGTGTTGAGGGTGACACTATTTTTAACCAGGCACTTCAGTTGATTGGTCCTTCAATATTGATTGGTCATCTGAAAAACAATTCTTCTGTACTTCAAAGAAACATTTCTGGTTATTTCACTATTTCATGTGTCAATGACAAAACATTCATGGCCTTCTGGAGTAAGAGAATACCAATGTCATTGTGGATGTGCAGAGATGGATTGAGTGCAAAATATCATTTGGGAAAGCAGATGGAGAACGGGCACATTTAGGAGTGATTTGGGCCAATCATGAGGTCCCATTGTAAATTTTATATTCAACCCCAATCCCCTACAAGACCTACTTAACAATAGCGTCATCAGTATTCTATGAAAGCCTTCAGCCTGTATGTGAGCTCTTTTATGTAAATGAACAGCTTCTAGAATTTTGGCCAATGTAAAGTGTGGGAAGGTGTTGCAATCAAAGCAAATAAGGATTCGGGTCATACAGAAGAATATATTGTACATTTTAGTTTTTCCCATGTGATCCTTTTAGTTATGAAGATTTTATTTGTATATCAGCTATCACTTTGCAAAAGTTCTACTAAGGGAAGGTGTTTAAATTGAGTGGGTTAAATTAAACGACCCACATGATTTAAGCTTGTGAGCAAGCAAATAAAAATAAACTTTCGAATCAACTAAATATCGAATAATTAATCATTTTTACTGGAAAATGCAAGTTGAAATGGATTAACTCGTGGTTAGCAATGACCATTAGGTTAGTTGTGCACATCCTACATAGTTGGAGGATTTGTACAGATTGATTATTGCTGTAATGTGAAAGGTCATAGTCTATTTGCGATACTTAAAATCATGTGACATATCTCATTCTTATTATATGGCCAATAAGGGTTTGGCCAAAATGATTTCTGAAAGATAGATGATGATAATTGAGACATTGCCAGCATCTTAATCTGATTTATGACTACTAGCAAGAGAAATGCAATTTAAAAAAAGATTTGCCTGGAAGTAACATTGTTTATATTGATCGATACAGAAATATTGTTTTTCATATTGTGGTGATATTGTTACAAGATTTAATGTGAAAAGAATGAGCCAATATCAGTTATCTGTTCAATGTAGTGAAAGATATCTTAATTTTACATGGAATTTTATGATGTGAGATATAATCCTAAAATTACATTAATTGGAAATGATCAAGTACTTTTTTTGCTGCTATATTTTAAATACTAGTGTGTTGGCAGTAAACAGCTGATGATCATATAGAAGTCAAACAAAGGTCGATATTAATGATGAAGTGCGTTAATGATGCTGAGACGCCAGATGAAAGGAGGAGGATGAAGCTCGTCTAGAAAGTAATTATGACCTTGGTAAAACTGCTGTAGTCAGGAATATTTTGAGCGCTGTGTTGATCATTTGCTGCACAACAATATCAGATGACTAAGAAGAATAAGACCCAGGAGCGTTTTTTGGGTCGTTAGGCTTTAAATGTGTGTTCATCTACAAAAGAAAAACTATTCTATTTCCAGTTAAACATTGAGAGCCCTGACATCTGGCTAATATAACACAACATTAAATTTTCTAGCTAGGTATTTTATTTAAAGCATTAGTATTTAAATTCTCAAAGTGCATTGTAGCCGCTGAATATTGACATGCTAGACATAAGATGACGAATATAACAAATATATTTTTAGAACCCTATAATTAATTTCTCATTAATAGCACCTATTTTACCTAATGTAACATTGAAATAAGTAGCTGTCATTGGGACAGATTAAAAAAATTATACTGTTTGTTAAACCATTATCACTGCATAATCACAGAAAAGACATTTGCAACACTTCATGTTGCTCAAAAATGTGTGAAAACAGCATACCATAGCAAGATAAATTTTATTTTTTTCCACTTTTCTCTCTTTCTGCATTAATCTTATCACTTCATGGACAAGACAACACAACAAATGTTGTTGAATGTAAGTTTAATGACCAGAAGTTTAAAAACCAAACAATTATTTCTTTCACATGGAATCACCAGAAATACATTTCTCAATGCATTATTGCTTTGCTACTAGTTCAGATACAATATATAGACGACCTAATCAAAATAGGAATCTGAATATTAAATTGAACTACCAATATTCTGCAAACCAGTATCAATATTCAAACAATTCACAATACTGTGTCTACCTATACCTACCTATTGTGTCCCCACACCTTTTAATAAAAAGGGGTGCCTTAACCTACATATTTTTCAATATAACTAACAATCAATCTCCTATACCCTTAGTAATATCACGACCAAAGTATTTGTTTATTTTAATGTAAGCATAATATGATAAAGGTGTTTAAAGGTCAGTCTCTAGATTGCTCTATTGGAGTGAGGCCAAATTGATTTACATTTTCATCTACTACTGTGTCCTCAGTGTCACTTGACATTGAAATCTGCAGTATTGTGCATACGGTTTATGACACTTTGCTTGTCTATTGGAGAAAAGATGCCAGTATACATTACATTTTGTACACAAATCAGCTAAAATGTTCTTACGGACATTTTTGACTCAACAAAAAAAAAACCTGCAGTGACATTAAAGTACAGTTGTCACAAATGAGATTTTTTTGGGAAAACAAGTGAACAATAACAACTTGTGAGTTTTATCTTCAACATGTGTATCACTTGAAAAACACAACTGGCTATTTAAAGAATCAGTTGTGGACAGTATGGATGTTTTTTTGAAGAAAATACAATTACTGTTTGTGCTGTGGACACTTACACACTTTGTGGGAACTCAGTCCTATGTTTTGATTTATTTGCCATTGAACAAATATTAGAAGATGATGCAAAATACTATAAATGACCTCAGTTGACACAGCACCAAGTCTGATAATACCAGTTTTGCTACACATCAATGCACTTTTTTCCTTACTGTACTGTATTTTTCTAAATAAATAAATCAATTATATTTAATCCTGAAATAGCACTTGAACAACTATTTGAGCTGTACACAAGGCTTTGCCTGGTAAAACAGATTCAATTAAATATGTACAGTACACCGTAAATAAAACAAGTACGATCATAATTAGCTACAAGCCTAAGTGCAACCAGATGGTTTCTCCAAAAACAGTGCTACTTTGAGCTTGCCCAAATGAATAATCTTAATGAATTATGTCGGCTTGATAAATCATCAAATCTCTCCCATGTAAATTATGTAATATGAATGATGCATGACTATACTTATTTGCTTTAGAACTGTTAAATAAATGAACCTCCTCCCCTAATAGCACAAGCTGATGCCTCCCTTTAATAATGGGAATACAAATCACCGAGGTAATTTGACTTTGCTGACTTGATATAATTGCTCTCAATACATTGTAAATAAGAAGGAAGATAGTTTTCATTTTGAGAGTATCATAAATGTATAAATAATAATAACAATAAAACACTGAAAAACCTGTTCTACACCAGAACAGTTAAAAATATCAGTGTGATGTTCTACTAATATTAAGTTGCTTATGTACTGTGCTGCAGAGTAGTTCAACACACAATGACAATTCCAGTAAAACTGGGCTTGTGCTGTTGCAGCAGGTGAAATAGTACGAGATTTGTGTAATGCTACACAAAATACAGGGCTACAGCTGTCTGTGGTCCAAAAGTATTGCAAACACATTACCAAACCAGAGGAGTAAAATCCTGTCTTCAATCACAACCTAATGTTGCGATAAAAACAGTGAATTTACAGCAATTCTTAATATCAAACACTGGCTTTATCCTGAGTTAATACAACAGTCAGTTCTACTAAAAGACATACGCAAAGTTCTTCAAGTGAAAACTGTTAAATAGAACTCTAATTTGTTAATAAGACTACATGTTATTTTATTTAGAATTCTCGCCGAAAGATGCTCAAAGTCTATTCTTGAGAGCTTCAAAGAAAGAAACAAGTTTCCTCCTGAAAGGAGGAAGGTGAATCAATACGTTCACCTTCAAGAACTGAAGTTCTCCTTTTCGTACACTCAGAAAGCTAACTGCAGTTATCATTTAGAATAAAGATAAAAAGTCATTTTCCTCCATCCTTTTTCCTGTCTGCGCCGACCTAGTTTCTCTGAGTGATTAGCAGGAAGGTAACATTTCTAGAGGTGAGATGGTACACCGGTACATCCATATCTACTCAGCCACTTTCACTTCAGGAGAGAGAGAGAGCATTGTATACCAGGCGAGCTGGTGCCGCTTCCACGACTCACTCTACCTGCGTGCTACTCCGAGGGCTTTTTCATAGCCTCCCTCACAGCACATAGGCTAAGGTATGAGATAATTGGCCTTCAAGCCAGAAAATTGAACTTGAACGTCACAGCATGTCATCATAGTCCAGCATTTTGGAGTGCTGACGGCTTTTCCACAGACGAAATAAGCGGAAGTTAAAGTATGTCTCAATCATTTCTTTACCTGGAGAGACACAATAAAATAGAATGTAGAACTACATCACTACATCACTATTGAGGCTGTGCTTGCAAATTGGCATGCAAATATGAACTGATGACAGTCTCATGCAGCTGAATACAATCTGGTCAATGATCATTTCCTTAAACAGACCTGGCTTGAGAAAACACTAATGGGTTTATGGCTCTTTTGGGAAATAAATTAGAAGAGCATGAAGACCCGGGAGGAAAATGACGGATGAGGGATGCACACACAGCGCAGCACAATTCACAAGGATGTGAGCTCACTTTACTTGATGCGATTTATAGTGAAAAGGTTTGCTGACAGGGACGAATGTCATCGATTAACATACGCAGCTTGTGTATTTTAAATGTGTTTGCTATGGTGCTGTGGTATAGGAATGTTTTTTGTCATAAAGAGTGAATGATTGATGGTTGATCTCAAGATGGGGAAGAAAATATGACAAATGGATGCATGCATACAGTTTATAAACTAGTTGTTTGGGAGAGTAAAGTGATCTCACCCTGTGCAGACAGCTCTAGTGGGGATTTGAATTCAACAGAGGAAGGTCTCATCAGTCTCTTCAGAGTATGAATCAACTGTAAGAAAAGGGAGAGACAGAAAAATTACATTTTAGACATAAACAACATACACAAATGAAATTGAATGCATTTTCAAACATACCATCCAAACCATTTAAGGATGATGGATCTCAAAATGTTAATACGCCAAAGGATAAACATAATTTTTCCTTGTTTTCTATCACAGATGTATTAATTTACAAATTGAGATTGGTTTGTATGCAGAAAATACAGCTTTACACTTGCACTCATACTATGAAAATATTTGCACAACATCTGTAAGTGGAGAGGATGAAACAACATTTGATTGTGTGTGGGCACGTGCTTATGTGATGTGTGTGAGCATATTGTGAGTGTGCGTTTGACTGTGTGGGGGTGGAAGGGTTGTAGCACGGGCTCTGAACGAGGTAGGTCTCTAAGCAAATGTGGTAGCACGCAATAACAACAAAGGTCACTAAGTCCTTATGTGAAGTGAGTGGGCGTGAAGGAGTTTATTTTCCTGTCATGCCGTACTGTGTTGTATCTTTGTGTGAAAGAGTCTTCCTCTTTTTTTTTTTTGTTGTCCTCCCCTGTGTGTGCTGGGCGGCAGCCTAACAGCAGGATAAGAGCAGTTACCAGGAAGCCAAGGTGCTAAAAAGGTCACCATTTACATCAGTGCACTTACTCACTCAGTGTTTTTTCACTGATTTCAAAGATGCACAGGTACATTTTGACTACATTCGTCTAGTGCAAAGGTGTGAAAGTGTTGGCCTGGGGGCCAAATCTGGCCCGCCTCGTCATTTTGTGTGACCCGGGAAAGCAAATCATGAGTGGCGACTTTATTTTAGGAATAAATTAAAATGAAAGAGTATAGATGTATATTAAATTCCCGGATTTTCCCTCTTTAAAATCAATATTCTTAAATTTTTTAATCATTTTTTTCAATATTTTTATTCAAAAATCTTTTTGTAAAATCTAAAAATATATTTTTAAAAAGTTAAAACAAAGATTGGCTATAAAATATACTGTCTCTGCTTTAAGGAAATATCTATGGTTGATTATTCCATTTAGACCGCCTCTTAAAAAGCTGCCTGTCAACTGATATTCTTCACACTGCTGTTCACACCATAAGGCAGCATTTAACATGTTCATCATGTGTACATACTCACAGTTACACTGACTGACTAAGGATGCTATGTATGCAAGCACTCATGGCGGGATATTTTAGGTGTTGTGTTTTTCTTGAGAGGTAAACAAATTGCATGTAGGAGTTCAATGATTGCGAGTCCTGAAGACAACATTCCAAGGCTGACTACCTTTTCTCCATTTGCACTCCCGAGTACATAGCAGCCCATAATGTGGATAAGATTAGGTTCAGGGTTCAGTTTACTCATCAGTCTGCCCAGCTGCCGCCAGAACCTGAGCAGAGGAGAGATGTTATGAAATCAACAAAAATGGGGTTGAAAGTATATGAGGAAATTGTTGGGTATTGTCAAACTGTTCTTTGAGATTGTAAATGATTTCAATGGACAAAGGCACTTCCAAAAGGGAGGGTGTGTTTAAATGGGATGTTGTCACAAAATGATCATACAAGAGAAATTTAGCTTTACAGATTAAATTTATATTTTGATCTAGAAATGGTAAAAACATTGCAAAAAAACCTACTGGATCATATCTTCTTCCTTTTCCACTTTGGCAAAAGTGGCCACTTTATTCTTCAAAAGATACAGATGGCCTGGTCCTCCCTATGGAAAGATAAACTTCCATGTTTATGCCATAGAGACAGTTTAACATGATTATTTTTAATGCAACCCAAGAGAAGAATACAACAAATACTTTCTTTTGGAACCATTTACAACTTATTTTGACAAGGACAAAATATACTACAACCTTTTGGTAGTGAGCTGCTAAATATGTTATTTGATTTCATAGGCCTATCATAGCTATGGTGACTTAAGCGTATATGTTACAGGAAATATGTAACAACCAGAACAAACACAATATGGCTGAATTGCTGCCAATTAGAAACTCACCTGGCAGAAAATAAGCATGTTCCAAATTTTACAGCCTTTTCTGTAGGCGGTCAGCTTCTTCTTGATCTCCTCTGAGAGACAAAGTGTGGGGGAGAAAGAGAGAGAGAGAGGGGTGTCATTTTCACCACTTGAATGATGAAACACATACGTAGTCTGTCCCTTGACAGTATCATACAATGAATCATCACTGCGTCTCAAACACTGCAAATGTGCCACCTTATTTTTCTCAACTTTGTACATGTCATACTCACCAAGGATTTCGTCAAATGTAGCATGTTCATGGTCCTGAACAAAGGGGATCATATACAGTTTTTTAATACAAATGAACAGAAAATTGCAAATCATTAATTAATGTATTTCTTCTACTCACATAAAGGATCGGAATGATGGATGGGTCATCTCTACGAATTATGTTCGGGAGATATTCAGCTTTTGGCACCTTGGAGGATATAAGCTGTGGGAGGTAAAAAATAAATAGATAAATAAAATAAAATGCACAGACTAAGAGCAAGTGAGAAATCATTAGTTCCGTCTACATTTTACCAACAAAATGTCATATATTGTAGAATATTAATTTATTCATTCATTTTCTGAACTGCTTATCCTCACAAGGGTTGCCAACACAGACAATAACATGAACCCTATATTAAATGAAAAGTGATTTATGATCCTTACAATGATTTTAGGTGGGATGAAGTCATCTCCTTCGCAGGCTACTCTCTCCATCTCTTTTTCATCTCCCCAGTCAGCATCCTCGTCCAACCCTTCATTGAGGGTGCCTGACGAGGTCTGGATATCGCCACCTGGCTCACAGGCACAAACAAACATCTGTGTGAACAAAGGTTGAGATGAAAGGATAACACACACAGGATTAAAGAGTACGTGCATCATTTTCCAGTGCTGCTACACCTGAAATCAGATTCTGCGAAGAATAGGGTTTACAAAAACCTCACACAGATGTAAAGATCTGCAATTCAGATGAAACACGTGCAATAAATATTGACAAATTGAAACAAAATTGTATATTAGGGATGTAATAATGATAAATCACATCATTTGATAGCATCCCCGTAGCAACAATATTGTAGGAAAGCTCACAAAATCCGCATCAAGTTTTAAAGTAGAGAGGCACATGTCATGACAGTCAAGTTTAGTTCGTTGGGCAGCATTTTAAATAAACTATTAATTATGTAAAGCACATTAGACCCCTTGTGCATCTATGCTCCATTTAAATAAAACAGCCTTGCCCTTTTTTTTAGTGTTAGCTGGCTGTATCTTGCAGGATTTGTGTAAGCACATTTTCATCGTCCTTGTGAAATATTTAAATATATTCTCGTGGTGTGAGCATGTAGCAAACAATAACAGTGTTTTTTTGCCAGCCTATTGGGGGGTGTGATGGAGAGGGTGCTGACTCACCATCTCTGGAGTCATGCAGTGAGTCAGGCTTGACAGGGGTGGGGTCACTCCACGAACGGTTAAAACTCTTGGCCCGCCGCTCAGCATAGGCTGATAATGACAAGGAGAAGACAGTTATTCACACGTAATTTCACACTCATTTGAGAGCATTAGGAGCTCAGATCCTAAGTCTGTTTTTGGCTAACATTATATAGTAATCCATCCATTTTGTTGCGTATTGATGAAAGATTTACTTTTATGGAGTATGACATTGGTAAGTTAATGCAAAGAACATTACCGGTCAAAAAGGTAATATACTTTTGTCCTTTTGTCCCAGCAGTGATTTAATATGGAGTTCTAGTGCTGCCAAAATACTGTAAGATAAACCAGGGCACGGTCATTGCAGTGTTTGCACTGTGAATGCAGCAGCAGGTATTGTACCTTTGAAGAGCATTAACATATTTTTTTATTCTTCTTTTTTATCTAAATTTATAAAGAATTTTAACCCTGGCAGGAATAGTTCATTGTCAAATTTCTGCACCACTTAGCCATTCAAGCTCGTAATTACATTAATTACTTACTCTGAACTTTGATTTTCCGGCTGCCCACCATCCGAAGGTGTTTGCGAAAGTTTCTATCATGGAAACAGAAAACCAGGAAATACTGTATATTAGCAAGATGCAGCATGAACAATGACACAGATGTACTGTAAACACGTTTATAAAAAAATACAGTTGAATGCACAGGTAATGATCAGGCATTATGATGTAGCTGCTGATACGTCCACAAAAAAAAGAGGGTTACAATGACAATGACCTATTGTAGCTGTACTTTAATATGTGAATGTAGATCCTGATTGCAATGTCTGTGAACTTTTTTTTCACCAAAAGTAATCTTTCAAACAAGCAAAAAAAAAACTGGACCCAAGGGCCTGCCTTACGAGGTTTGTAAAATGAACAATGTAGAGCCTGAAAGTGCTTTATTATTCATCATGACCGCAAGTGTAAGTCCTAGTATTTGTTGATTCTTGGGCAGACAAGCTCTTTGACTAAATAGTCAAAGGCACTCTAGTGCTGGTTGCGGGAGTCTCGGCCTAAAATAGCGGGATGACTCAGAGAAGAGGAGGTTTGATCCGTCATCAGTCAGTTTATAACGGAGTGACAAGATTTTTTTTAAAATAAATCCACAACCACACACCAAATCAAACATAAGCCAAAGCACGTGCAACATATTGGCCCAAACCTTCACCCTGACCCTTGGAAATTAAGAAATAAAACTTGCATATTCACACTGACTGAGAAGCACCTTTCTATTAGAAGCAGAGTGTATTTTCAAGTCTCAACAGGTAGTCTTTTTCACGTCTCTGGTGTGAACCAATTTAAAGGCAACTCCTTGACATAGACACACTCACTCACAAACAGACAGCGACAACCAAGGTACTGAGTCCCTTTAAAACACATCCTTAGTTCAGCTTGTCAAGATACTACATCCTTATCCGTCTTTAAGTAATAGCGGCATATATATTGGACAGTTAGTTCCAAGTATGTAGCCAAGTCAATGGCCTGATCTCAACAAAAAAGAGGGTTTTATTGTTTGTTTTTCTGCCAGAAAGACAAACCGATTTATTGGAGACATTATACATTTTTCTAGAATATGTATATGAAAGCGCGAGCCTATCACGTTGACCGCGACCAATTCCAAAACCTGTTGTTTGACAGACAAATTCACATGCAAACGCAAATGCGATCAACTAAAACACTACTAGACAGATAACGATAACACACTTCAACCCAAAGACACCACCATTTCCACTGTACATATTCTATTGATAAAACAATTACAATTGGGGAAAACGATATTGTTTTCATCTTGGATGCTTCCATTGCTGTGCAATTTAACAGACGGTTTGGCACTACACAGGACACGACAGTTAAGCCAGGATATGGTACCTCTCAATCATGGTGGCTGCATCCTGCTCTCTTTTCCGTCTCTTTTTCTCGGCAATGCCCCGGAAAGCCCTGCCAGAATGTCAAAATGTTATGTCGGGGTTCAAAGTCTATTTCAACTGGCCCTGAACAGGTTTGATTGTCTGAACCCAATCGAAACCAAAGGTTAAAAAACGTCAAGACACTGAGCAGAGTAAGCCCTTTGACTCTAGTTGGATTTGGGCATAAATGAGGGGAAAAAGCCAGCTAGCTATGCTGAGGTAAAGTTTCAAAAGGGGTGTATTGGGTAGAGGTAGACTGGGATCGGGACAAGTTATTAAAAAAATACATATATGCATACTGTATATGCACACACACGCACACACACCAGGAACACAATACAAAACTGAAAAGAAAGTGATATATTGGTAACTAAAATGCTGAATTTTGACATTAGTATTCAAGAAAAAGAGCTTTTTTAAACTAGATTGACTATTTTTGATTGACTGACAAGAGTTATGGACAAATCATAATGAAAGTAAATCTTTTCATTGACTCGGCTAATAAATGCTGTCATTCTATCTTAAAGAAATGGCACTTATATGTCAGCCATAATAATACTCGTGATATAGTGTCTCAAATATAAATATATACCCTGCTCTTGCTTGATGACAGAGCACATAACTATTACTAATGGACTTGTGAAGGACAAGAAATACATGTCTATACAATAAATGTTATGATGGCACATTTGCTTTTTAATTGTCATACACAGACTGGTAAACAATGTGACTAATGAGAACACACTAGAGTGACTAACACAGAAGCACGTGAGGAAAAGATGGAGAGGAAAAAAAAAAAGATGTGTTGCTTGACTTGAAAAGAAACAAACTGGAAGCCAAATACACAGAGTGTAGGTGGTTACTCACGATATTCTAGAGTCGTGATTTGGAAATTCGCCACCGGGGGAGGAGTGGAAGAAAACAGAATAAAAGTCAAGTCACCAGCATGGTCAGACAAATACTGAATACTAGATGTTAGTTTAACTGCAATAATCAAGGTTACAGGTGCATTATCTAGTTTCTAGAAACGTACAAAATTATACAAGTGATGTCAATAACCATAACTTCCTAATCGACATACAAAATGTAATACAAAGAGAGTAAAATTGCGTTAAAGCCTTTTAGTCTGGCTTGCCCGAGGCACACCTGAACAATAAATGTGTTACACTAAGTGAGTTCAGTGTTGCATTTAAATTATATATAAATTATTGATATAGATATATCAATTATATATATAGGACTTTTGATGCGGTTATTGCTTTAGATATCTACACAGTAACAGAACAGTAGTAAGACAATAAAACAAAACAAGGATAAGGACTAACTTAATGATTATAATGTTTGGCTTTATCTTTCGACATTGCATATTGATAAGAACCAGATAAAGAATTACACATGTGGAGGAAAAAGAAATGGAGATTCTGTGCTGTACTTACGCCTGCATTGTGGTAGTTGCTGTCTGAAAGCTGAACATATTCTCTTTGGGGAACCAGCTGTTAGAATTGTCTTCTGTAATGGAGAAGAAATGGAGTTTTACACAAGTGCATGAGGCTCAACAATACACTAGGCATATTTTTTTCCCTAATAGTTTATCTTGAGTACCGTTTCTGATATCTACTACATATCATAATATATTGTCTTGAACATGTATATCTAATCATCCACACAGTCTTGGTTAACCACTTTCTGCATGTCGTGTGTGAGATGTGGATTATGTCAGTTCACATTGGGACAGTGGTGGAACATACATAAAATATAACCCCAGATGAAAAAAAAATGGTTATGCTGCTGCAACAACTAAAACAAAATGCAGGTGTTGGCTGTAAAGAATTATAGTATTTTCAAATTTTAAAATACACATTATGATAATCTAATATTTTTTTATACATAAACCGTAAGGATGTCTATCTACAATTCTGGCGACCTTTTATCATTTCTAATGCCTCACCTTTGTCATCGGTAGAAGTTTTATCCTCACTGTGCATCCTTTGCAATTTCTTACGCTGCTTGCCCCCATCCCTTGATGACATGTCCAGATCTAAAGAGCGTTGGCTTTGACAGGGAGCACGAATGCAAGCCACGCAGTCTCCAGTGCTGTCACCCCTTGAACTTCCTTTCCTCATGCCCCAGTCTCGGATGTTACTGGCACTGTCGGAACTTTGAAGTGACTGAGATGATGACAAAGGACCCCCACGCTTCTGGTGGGCATGGCAATGGTTACTACGGTGATGACTGCTACGGAACTGGCTACCACGGGTAGAGGCAGATGATTGCTGGTCCACGGTAGACGAGTTGTGGCAGAGTGGCTCAACCTTGCTTCCCTGCAGCACTTCCAGCTCTAGGCTTTCCTCACTGTCTTGGCCCAAAGTCATCCCTACCTCTCTTGTGATTGTATACACCCGAGCTGGTTTTGCTGACACACTCCCTTGCCAGTCTCTGGCACTTGGTGAATTTTCTGTGGAGAGCCTGCGCTCAGTAGAGAGCCTACGTTTAGATGGTGCCTGGGCTTTGAGAGAGTTAGCCCGAAGCTGGACTTGGATCTGACCACTAGGTTTGGACTGCCCAGTCTTGTGGGACTTTGTTATGGGAGAAGAGGGAGGCTGTGGTGGCAGATTTTGCTTGTGTTGACTGACGTCTTGGGAGTCACAGCCTTGGCCAGAGTATGTGTCAGACAACAGATGATCTACAGATAAGATTAAATGGAGAAAGGGCTAATTGTGATGACATTTTCCGAGTAAAATTTGAAGACAATGGAGTTTGTGGATATTTTTGTCAAAGTGCATTGTATTTGCAAACTAAAATGGTTTGAAAATAGCTCCAGGATTACATGCTTCATAGAGTTGCATGAATGTTTATTTCATACTTGTGCAATGTGAGACATGTCAAAATGAGGTAAATTCAAAATGACTTTACCTACCTGCTCTGTTGCGGTTCTCGGAATTTGTAGAGGACAAGTAATCTCCAAATGCTCTAGCTGCCCTGTTAGGACAAAATAAGCAGAAAACACGAACAAAATCAAAACATGAAAAAAATCATTTAACACAAAACAAAATTTCCTTACATTGAAAAATTACATATCAACAAGATGACAATCCACAACAAACAGTTGGAGAGTGCTTTCTAACTGAAAAATGTTTTTTTTACGTCTATTCAAGTAAAGGCTGTGTTTAAACATTGTTTTACCAGGACATAAAAATTAACATTCACTTTTATTGCCTCCCTACTGATGATGATAAAACCAATGTGCTGTGTCTCTGTTTCTGGCGCCAATCTTGAATTATTTAAATACTGGACATCAAATTCATTTGGACCTTCTATTGCATATTCTTTGGGTTTATTTTCTACTGTTTAGCAGGAATTTCCCAAATGTTAACAATGACTTTGGCCTTGATTGCAATGTCAGATTTTTTTAACAACCGTGTATACAAAGAAACACTTAAACCAAGTTCTATTCTGGCTTGAGTGGTACAGGTCCAGATTTTAACCAGAAAAAAACTGTTCTACCATAAGATCATCCGTATTTCATTTAAAATGTCCTCAATTTAAAGACTTGGCAACAATTTGTAAAGTTGTTAAATGGCACCAATTTTATATCGTGCACAAAAGGATTCCTCTTGCGAATATGAACAGCTGTTATAGCTTGTGGGGAAGTTTAGGATGTCAAGTTGTCCTTGAATACATCTCCGAGCTGTCCTAGGTTATGGAGGAATTATAAGAATGGGGAGAATTTGAAGTATTTCACTTGAGCTTGGAAAATTTGATGCTCAGCCTGCCATGAGTTCTAAATTCATGCTAAAATATTTATTACTGCATTGCTCAGCAAGCATGTCGCATTTCTGCATACTATGAAGCGTTTTTGTTACTTTATGCAAACAAAACAAACAGAAATTGAACTTCTTAAAGTGAAGAAGATGCGAGTTAATTTGCACCACTAAAATTTTGACAATGTGCTCACTCTAATGTTTTCTATTTGGAATTTGTTGGAGGTTCCCCCAGGGATTCAAAATTAATTCCCAATTTGTTTTTATCTTGCCTGTCTAGTTAACCTACATACCATGGATTCAGTCGAGGTCAATGGCTGCAAATGGGGAAAGAACCAGAGATGTACAAAATCATCTGACAACACAAGTGGGATATTTATAGGTCGATTTTTGCATAGTTGCATTGAAGGGCAGACATAAAAATAAATAGGTTACACTTCTACTGTACTAAAAGACTACAAAGATAAATCTCCTGGGGCTTGAGTCAAATGAAATAGCTGTGTTGATGCTGCCTATATGCCTTCTCACTATGACACTCTAAGTAATTAAATATGAGGCTGCACGTGCAGTGGCGGCATTTCCTGTGAAAGTCCCCTCCCATCTTGGATGAATTGAGGAGGAGATGGGGAAGAGGAAGGAAATGCAATCATCCCTAATCTATCTGCATGACTCAGTGCACTTCTTATAAAAAAATCTATACACTACATTCGAAGAGAGTGATGTCAACATGCTTACAGCCCAGGACATGTGATGTTTAGAGTTTTGACTTTGTCTTCTCGCTGTTCCACAGGACACTTTCAAATGTGAATACCAATGGAAATGATAGGATTATTCATTGTAGAGTAATTACTTTGGTTTCATCTCTTTATTGTATCTTGTAAAATGAGCCATGAAAAATACAGTAGTCAACTCTGTTTGAACTACAAGCTCATCTTTACTACTTATTCCGTAAAATTGAATCACATGGTTGTGAATTTGCCATCCTTTTTAGTCCATGGTGAAAGGCACACATAAAAATGAAAAAATACCATCGATATAATCGTGTGATGAAGCTGTCCGGTTGTGGCTGACTAGCTCATTGCAGCTGCACTATATCACCAGCTCTGCCATGTGCTTTTGGATTTTTTTTCTACTGCATGTTTTCAGCCATGTGACATAAAGGAGGGGGGGGAGGGAGCACAAGAAATACGACGACAAGCATCTATAAGACCAAAATAGAAAGTAAGCACAGAGTGGGAAGTAGGATGATGATGGGCAAAATAAGATAGGAATGTGTATTAAACAAGTATAGAGAGGGTATAGAAGAAGAAATGATCCAGAAAGGGGATTATATTATCTGCTTGGGAGAGGTTCAAAGAGGCACACACACATACACATACACATCATTACTTCCCCGCTGGAAAGGTTAGTAAATGTATATGCTGAATAGAGTCATGTATGGATGCCTCCTGGTGAAAAACATTAGGGAGCTATAGCAAAGAGATGAAGTGATGAGTAAAGTAGTAGTATGATAGGATAGGCATTTTTTGTTGCTTTTATGAAGAATACTACTTTGCATTTGTATTAGGGGAAGAGCTCTACTTTCATCCAATTAAACTGTACAGCATTCCTAAATTCACACAGTTTGTTATCCTTTTCTCCGCTCTGCTGTTAACTAAACTTAATGATGTCATGTAACAAACTTGGCAAATGGATTCAGGTCAGGTCAGATTTCTGGGCACGTATGCAACAAGTATCGTTTTTTTTTTCTATGCGATGTGGGCAGTCCAATACTTTTTTTCCCCCAAATCTGACCTGGTCTTCGTTTGTATGTGGATGTGAATCAGATAGCTATCCGATGCCTCAGGAGTATAAATGGCATCTGTCGGCATTTGATGTAAATGTGACGCGATAATGTGTGTATGCGCACCTGAAGTAGTAATGACCTCAATTTCCCAAAATAATGTGCTTTACAAACATACTTCACACAAGTTACATAAAAATCGGTCAATATTGCAATTTCTTTTTCATTCAACATTCGTTTTTTCTTCACCTTTTTCTTTCAGAGCTCCATAGTCTTTTATCATTAGTATTTGACCCTACCTTGATTTTAACAGAACATTTTACTAAAATTAGAACGTGCATAATTGACAGTGTAGCACTCCATGTACAGATTTATGTGGAAAAATGCTGATCTACTGCAAGTGGTATTGAACGTAATGAAGCAACGTGGACCATAAACCATTTAGAAAGATTAAATTGACAAATGGTTGGCATGTCATTTGCTATGGACTAAATGGTAAAATGTGTGCACTTACATAGATAGTATTTTATCTCCATCACCACAGTGCCCAAAGCACTTTACAGAGGTTAACATTCATCCTTTCACACGCACATGCATCAAAGGGCAGTTGCTTCCATGCACAGCTCTACCAGTCACACGAGGAGCACTTTAGGCTTCGGTGCCTTCCGCAAGGACACTTTGACAGTGGACAGTCAGCATCGGGATTTGAACCTCCAGCCTTTGAGTCAATGTGACAGCAGTTCTTTCTAAACAAGTCGACTTGTAAAAAAAAGTATAAGGAGAAAAAATGTGGGGAAAAATATTTAAAACGTGTTTGGCAGATTCTCCAGCATTTACATTATATATTAAGTGTTAAATCCTTGTGTTATTTTATAATAATCAAAAGTGCTGGGAAAATGCATGTACGGATTCCAAACTCAAACAAATGCCACTAGAACACATCATAGGCCCCCTGAGGTCGGTTGTGTGTCCACAAAATCAAAAAGAATTAGAAACAGCTTTGGAAGGGAGTATACACGGATGTGACACCATGACCTTTTGTTGCAGGCTACCTCACTTCAATGACAAATCTCATTTTTTTCTATCTCCTTTTCTGAACCGCTTTATCTTCACTAGGGTCGCACGGGGTGCTGGAGCCCTGAGAAAACATGCAAAATCCATACAGGTGGACCGATCTGGATTTGGACCCAGGTCCCCCACCGCGAGGCCGACGCGTTAACCACTCATCCAGCCGGGCCGCCCCCAATAAGAAATGTCATCTCAATTAGTTAATGTCGAGATCAATTGAAGGTCATTCTATTTGTCAGTAAAGTCCAAGTCGCACACTTCTATAATTTATATGAAACTTCAACAACAAAAATGTAACTTTAAATTGTATTTATAAAGGTAATTTGGTTCTTTCTGTCGCCTGGCTCCAATAATCCAGATACATAAAATTCCTGATATACAGTGTGTTGGGGTGCACTTCTTTATTAGTATATATAATAAAATAATAGGGTCCTTGTACTTTGTAAAATCTAAGACAAAAGTACATAACTATTATTATAATTATCATTATTAGTAGTAGTAAAGTTAAGGTCATATATTTCAAGCATCAATAAATAAATGAATACTACATCAAACTCAAGCCCTGCACATTATGTTAAACATAAAGAATAATATTATAAAGGACTCACCGAACTTTAGCGGTCACGGAAGATATAGCGTCACTCTTGTGATTCTTCCTTTTGGACGCCGCAGTTCCCATGCTGAAGTGGACCCGACCTTTGGAGAAAGCGCGGACCATTCCACAATGAGCAACGAAAGAAAAGAAACCGATCAAAGAATAACTGAAAAGGGGCAAAGAAAATCATGAGCCAGCCATGAGTTAAAAGTTGGACTTTTCTTCCTGGATCAACGAAGTGACGTCAAAAGTCCGCAGCTGCTAAGATGCGAACTGAGAGAGACGCGATGATCAGATGCGTCTTCATCCGACGGAAAGAAGGAAGCGAAGACCATATATGGTCGAGGAACCCGCCCACCTCGTACACACGTGCGCAGGTTTGGCGTGGGCACAGAAGCGCAAGTCAAGAGGATGCAAAACCAACGGCATGCCTTGATTTACGAGTTTTATTCCTTCGCTGACGGAACGAAAAAGTAACCGGTGCACTTTTCATTTTTATCTCAGATAACATGATTTCCATCACATATTATAGAGAATCTACAATTCGTGATTAAAATAATGTGTGCATAGCTGTCTCCCTGTGTCCATAGTTGACTGGGATAGGCTCCAGCACCCCCTGAAACCCAAGTGAGAATAAGTGGTAGTACAGAAAATGAATGGACAAACTTTCACATTTAAATTCCCCTTCTACATGGGCAATATTTGTGAAAAGTATTCCAAATATGAACTTTTTAGTCATGGATATATAGAACGCAACATTCAGTACACAACAGAATTCCAAGTGAAAAAGTAACTCAGTATATAAAGTTCCAAGAAGTTTCTTGCTGCTGCTGTTATTAAATAATTAATTTGGGTAAGGTTGCACATCCATAATGCTTTCATTAACATTTCAATGTATGGTAAAACGCCATCCCCAGATCCAGAAAGTAGACACTGAACCTATGCAGAATTAGGATTAATCTCAATAACTTCTAAAAGTGTGCACAAGAAAGAGTCTCATTCTAAACCCCTGCTATGATTTCATCTTTTCTCAATTCTTTTCCACTTCTCACTGCTGCTTTATTTTCACTCTTCCCCTCCAGCATGGGTGGCCAGTCAGCAAGCATAAAAACAAATCGACTGTATGAATATTTAAGCACCCATCTGTTTTCCTCTGTCTCAACGTGGCACTCATATCTTACTACTTACCAGTTGTTATTACCGAGCATGTACGCTCACACTCAAATATGTTTATTCTTACCGAAAATGCTGAGCCATTATAAGAAGTGGTAACTTACGCCCCACAAGATGGGGATGGATTTAACTGGTATGCACGCAGCTACAGTTAAAATACATACACAGCATGTTTGGCAGTGCCTGAGGCACAGATAAAACACGTGAGTCAATGAGAGTGCAGATCACATTGACAGTAAATTGACCTCTATAATGCGAAAGTTTAAATCTCTCATTGGCTGAGATGGCAATTAAATCGTTAGCGTTCCCATCTCATATACACAACAACAAATTCCGGGTTAAACTCTCAATTGCTGTCCATGGTACTGAAACCAAGCTAAAGTAGATTTTTTTTAAAACTTGTTGCAGTATTTTTTTTATATTTACAAGCATTCATTATGATTCATTTGAAGTGAACAAAGTCCTTTAAGCCCGCGACCCTTGTGAGGATAAGCTGTACAGAAAATGAATGAATGAATTTTTCTATAACCGCAAATACTAGATTTTTGTGCTAGGCTTAATATTGATAAGAATTTGAAGAAAATGACCTTCTAATTATTGATATTTTGGTCTCGGCCTGGTCTTGGCTGGATGTTAATTATGAGTTATGGTTTACAGTTTTGATTCAATCATTTAAAACACGTTATAGTGATACATAAAGGAAAAATCTTAAAGTGGTCAATGTTCATTTATTTGTGAGCTTGAAATTTGGGAGTGACCTTGTTTTGAGTGGATAAACCAAGACAGGATTAATAGCAGAGCAAATGAATTGATTGAAATGATGTAATTGCAATAAATTCAAAGTTATCATTCAGAGTACACAGGAACACTGGAACAAACGTAGACTCTTGACTTTCAAAATTTAGTAAAATGTTTCACTCTGTTCATCTGAGTCTGGGTCACTCTGACCATTTATCAGCGTAAAGCAGACACTTGTCGTACAATATCAAAGTGTGATGACACCTTCTTGATGAAATGTGTGTATTTAGCCAGCCAAAAAATACATTTTCTTCATGATTTATATGTAAACTCCCACCTCATAAAGTATCACATCAAGGTTTGCATACTGAAGTTTTGTTCCATCCCGAATATTGAGAAACTGATTTATTTATTAATATTTTTCTTTTAAAGCATTTGTTTAAAAGTCTCGGAGGCTAAATGCACCTCAGGCCAGAGGGAATTGATGGTTAGAAGTCAGTTTATTTAAATAAAAATGAAAAACATAATAATTTTGCTTAATTTTTGTATTCATTATTCTACTTTATGTTTAAATTATGATAACAATAGTGACCTCGGTCAAGGAGATGAGATCCAATCCAATCTCCATAAATCAATCATGTGTGGCCAATTAGAAACAAGTGCTAGAGCCTTTGTCTTCTCAAACATACCAAACTATTATATTCCGGACAATCATGATGATAGACTACATCATATGACAGATTGATGTTATAATTTGAACAAGGACAATGTTTAGGAGAACATAATATAATAAGATGGATATGTGTTGACATTTTGGACACCGCCCATGATAGGAGACACCCATGATTAGAAGCCCTTCAGTTTAAATATATGCAAAAGTGAGTGCAAATGAATGTATGGCCGTCCACAAACATGCAAATATCCTTTCCTAGGTTCTATCATCAGGTTAAGTCCCTGAAAATGTTAAACTTGTATCACAACATGATTCCTATTTTCAATGTTACTAGTTCAACTGCACTGCTTGCCTTATATTTGTCAAATAAATGAGGTACACCTCCAGTGAGTGTGTGCTGATCGTCCTAGGAAACGTGCAACGGATGATCTTGACCTAAATAACATGCTGTCGTGTTGCAGTTCGCCGGAGGAGAGTAGCTTGGGAAATGCTGAGGATTACTGGCAGAGAAGCATACGGGAAATGACACGATAGCATAATATTTCCATTTCATGGAAACATATGTGCAATCTCATTAGTGATTGTTCTTATCACTATAAAATGTCGCAAAGGGGCTGTCTTTTGGGGAAATTAGTATGTATATTTTTCTATTCTTACATACAACTCAAAAGCATCAATTCCAAAACACCTTGAAGGGGAGAAGATTTGAAGATTTTTTTTAAAACGGGTGACACTGAGGTCGTGCATTAATTCTTAAGAAGTTTAAGCCTACTGCTTGAAGGTGTAAATTTTCTACATTTGACATAGCAGTCAAGGTGTGATATTTGGCTGTCTGTGGAGCTGTCAGTGGTCATAAGGGCTTTTGGAGCTGTTTTTAGATGTCTGACGAAGAGGTGACGCACAATCACTTTGCACACCATCACTGTCCAAACACTTGAAAATCACTGCAAAAATAGCCACGCCATTACGTCTTTAAACCTTTTTCTGTATTTCTCAAAATAGTGGATAGAATGACACCATAGCTATACTTGCCCAATCCATTTAAAAAGTCAATGTTTTATTGCTTTGAGTTTAAATATGAAATTCGTAAAAATGACAGACAAATAATGTTTTTTTTCTTCCCCTGTTCTTTACACTGTTGGATTTCCTGTCATTTCTTGTTAGAATTTGTACTTTTTATTCTCGCCATTTCAAATTTTATGTAAGAATGTTCAGCAAGTGATTAGTGTACTTTTACGAGAAGAAAATCACTTTTTATATGTATTTTGATTCTTCAAATGGTCTGCCTTTTAGCAATCTAGAGTGGACCATCGATTTGAATTGTCCTCTGTGTGCGATATAGAGGCGTCTGCCGGTCGTCCAATTTGTGGATTTTTGCTCATTAACACTCTCAGGGGAGCCCATGGATTCAAGTAGGAAAGTCAGTTTAGCATCTCACATTCGTGCTAATCTGACAGACCAACTGATGTCACAGATGTCCATCACCAGTATGTTGAGCTTCATCCCAGTGAACAGAATTTAATTACATCGGACAAATGTCTGGAAGCAAAATGCCACCCACAAGTGCAAGGATTTAATTATTTGACTTGCGGATAATGGCTGAAATGCAAGCACATTGCCGTACAGTTCTGCGTTCAGGGGCTTTTCCAATTAAAACTGTTAGTGGATTGTTTCTGGGTGCGTATTTTCTCTAGATTTACTGAAGTGTCTTTAGGAATTTTTGCCTCAGGGAATCACAAACAATGGAAATGTGCTTTTTAAAAAAATGACTCAGAAGTGTAACATAATTGCTTCATGAGACAAATAGTTAGAATCACAATGACCTCTAGCATATTGCTATTATGTGATAATCTTGCTTTCTTAGCTACTGCCACAAACGATCTGTTTTTGCAGCAGCAGCAAAAGCCGCTTTTAACCGTTAGATTTACAGTGCATTCCCATTTTCACTTTCTCCTAGCCCTGTGAATTCCCATAAAGTCAAATATAAAAAATCCCAATGCAGTCATGAACTAACCACAATTTATCATTTCAATGCTTTCCTAATTTATTATGCATAGAGCTGGCACTCATTTGGGACTGTTTTTATCGAGTGTTTAGCAAAGAGTACATATTATTTTACATTCATTTTAAATGGTCTTTTGGCTATTTGGAATAAGAGCAAGTAGCTCAGCTGTACATTCATTATCGGGGAAAGTCTAAAAGATGATTGGAGCCCACTTATGATGCAGCCCTACTAATTACATGCAGCATATATCGAACGTTCTGCACTATATTGCACACAGTGGAATTCCTGACGTTAACATTTTGTCATGAGGAGAATTTATGTACTTGCTAGTGCAACACAGCTGCCAAATGCTTTACAATAATCAAAACAAAAGACAGACAAAAGAGGACATGAACTGAGTGCAAAAGATGGAATGATGGATATGGACAAATTATAGAACATAAAATTCGGGGCCACTTTGCGAGGGAGAACGAACAGGTCAGTTGGCCCTTTGATTGAGTCCCTGCAGAAAAACGTGCCTTGTCGCCACATGTTTGATTTCCTGGCAGTGGAGAATACGTGAGCATGTGGCGCAGCCAGAGGGAATCGAAACTTGTGCTGTGAAATGACCCACTTACCTGGTTGACCCGTTTTTATTATACATTGAAAATGGATGGCACAAAGGGCCAGAGACGCTCAGAGGACAGCTAAGATGTGCCAAGATAAGATGACAATAAAATATTACTTTGAAATACAATGAAGCAGACCTGTGACACAGACTGAATTTGAAATTTAGCCAAGGGCAAGTTGGATTAAAAGTTTTGTGAGCATTTGGACAATGATAGAGCTTCTATGAATTTGTGTTCATCAACTTTTTGTATTTACCTTTGTAAAGGCAACACACTTAAAGGTCTTTATTTTAAAGATGCACTAAAATCTTTGAATAGTATTTATCTTGATTACCTGCCCCGGATGTTTGTTCGGATGATTGCTGATTTTGAATATATCAACATAACACTGATGAGTAAGTGAAGGTTGTTTATGAGATCTCATATAGAAAAACATAGAAAACAGGTATTGCAATTAACATTTTAAACCTTTGGTAAAATATTTGCTTCATCATAACTGCTTATTATTTTTAAAGTTATTTAATTTTATATATTTTTAGCTTGGTGCTTATGGAAAACAATGCAAGGAACAGCAAAACATCTGAATGTCACCTCAAATATATACTTTAAAATATAATAGAATATATATGTACTACTGAAACAAATACAATTATTTATTTTTTATTGATTGAAAATCTATAATCAAATAATTTTGTTAAAGCATACAAACAGTTAAAGAGCTAAGTATGCTAAAGTAGAGATTACGGGGGAATGAATAAAAATATACATGTGAAAAAAACGAACCATACGATAAGATAAAATATACATTTAAATAAAGAAATAGATTTTTGATCGCTTCCTACCATAATAATGAAAAGTGTCTGAATGTAATATTTTGGGGAAAAAGAGACTAACTTGATAAGTAGCAGAGGGTCACTGTGACTTTAGTATCGTGTCCTTTCATAAGTAGCCCAGTCCATTTCGACAAAAGTGGCAAAACAGCGGGATGTTGAAGCATAGACAAGCAAACTGCAAAAAAAAAGAAACACAAGACCCTCAATTAATTAAACAAAAAACAAAATTACCCATTTTTTTAAAGCTATCAGTTCAATATAAACAGTACCCATAGCATTTTACATAAAAACGGTATATTTAAAAAAATCTGATTAATAAAATAAAAATACAACTACCTAGCTATTGTAATTCAATTAAGACAAATGTAATGTATTCATAATGAGAAAATGGATCTCTTTTTACCACTATTGTGTAAAACTTAACAGTTAATTCCCTTAACAACATACAGTAAAATGACACAGTTAAACTATATTGACATGAGCATCTTGGATATTTTGTTGTTACCAGCACACTAAATAAAATCAGGCCACTATTAAGATGCTGGACTTCATTGACTTTGAACAATGACAATGAGGTGAACTCTAATCTCCGCTGAGTCCTACACGTTCTCTTTTTCTTTGACAATAAGTGGAATTTCTAGCTGTAAATATAGATCTTAAGTCACTTGACCTGGATGATGAAGAGCGTGACAACGCCTGCCCCGGTGCTCCGATAATTCCGTGCAAACCAGTTTCTCAGTTTCAAGTGACAACCCTGAAATAAAAGGTGAGAGCAAAAGCAATGTTAATAAGGTGTAGTGCGGAATTAGCACAAACCACCTGTTAATAGTAGATGATCCTTTTTAAGCTTTGTGGTTGCTATTTCTGGCATGAATGGTTTTATCTACCATTATCCGGTTGTTAAGCATGTCTAATAAGAAGCAAACATCATGTTTTTTGTGAATTTTATGGGACTCTGGAATGTAGATGATTTAAATTATTTAAAAAATACGTCTTTGTGAGTGACTAACCTCTTGCCAGTTGCTGTGGTTGAGAGAGTTGCAGGGATCCTCGACACAACAGGAGATAGGAACTTTACCCAACCAGTCTTTCTCGCCATTTACTCCACAACACCTAAACTGAACAGTAGGGAGAAAAAAAAGTCAAAATTGATTGTGAAACAAGACAATTGATTTTGTCAATAGAAAATGTATCCATATAAAGTATTATATTTCAACATTCAGGTGTCTTCAGAACATGTTCCCAACTACTGTCTATTAAAATATCTCATTATATGAATATATTGAGTTTATCATTTACCAGGTTCTGGACGGCATCAAAATCATCTTTAATGATCTGGTTCTCTCCATGACCGGAAAATAGGTAGATCTGCAAGCTTTGACTCAGGTCTTTCTCAAAAAATGTGTCAATCTGCACAGCATACATAGAAATTTTGTTATTTGCTGTGCCACTTCGACATTGAATAGACTGACAGGCACCAGCATGAGAAAAAAATGCTACCTAACACAAGACAATAAATGATGTGTCTGATTTAGCTGTCCATGGTAACTAGTTATTAATTAATGAATTAGTTCATAAAGCTGTTGGTGTGATTGTTTTTAGAAGTGGGTATAAATTCTTTACTACCATTCCGCCATAAACCAGGAACACACAGGCCATTGCCAACTCTACCAACATCAGGATAAAGAGCAGGGTGAAAAACTGCAATGGGGGAAATAACATTTTAATACAGGTAGTGTGAGTATTATCGTGAATGGCAAATCTATGTAATCAGACTCACAGTAATAAGAAGGCAGCGATTCTCCTTCATTGCTCCGAGCACACCCAGATAACAGACGCAGGTAACAATTGTACCAGTGACCACCAAAGTGTTGGCAGGGTAGATGGGCCAGAAAGTTGGGACCAGAGACTCAAACTTTGAGTGTATGACCTGAAATACCCCAAAGCCAACGACGAACGCACCACATAACTGAAACAAAGATGGAAAACAAGGCATGCTATTATTATGACTTCCCTCATTTGCCATTTGCCATTTTAGTACTCACCCAGCATAGGATGTTAAGAAATACCATCAGGCTTTTCAAGCAATTTACACAGGAGCGATCCATTTTTTTGCTGTGGAATTGCAAACAACTTGTATTAACGTAGACCTATTGAGGTCTGTTTGACAAAATAAGAGTGCTCCTTTTGGTAAACTGTGTTTACACCACAAAGGTGTTTGATATGGTGACAGCAAGCCACAAGCACAATGAGCATGTGACCTATTTGGAATTTATTTCAACATTATGGGTGGTGTTTATGGGCTCAATTCCATGCAAGGCTATATTTAAAGCAGGTTCATTGTTCAAATAGACACTTATATGGACTGTAAACAAGGAATGAAACTAAATAGTTGAATTGAACTAAACAGTGTCTGCTTTCTTTATTATTGCTCAACATTTGACATGGCAGAGATTAGACAGTGTCATTTACAAGGAGGACATAAAATTGGCCGTGTAGTACTTACAAGAGGACTACAATATTGAATTGACAATAGAAATACTAATGAGATTTAAGACCTAAAAGGTGTTTAGTTCCCACAGAACACTAACAAAATCATTGATTCCTACTGACTCTAGAATCAAGCAGGTATTGCTTCTCATTAACCGTATAGATTGGGGTAATGGTGCAGAAATGGGTTGCAGTTTCCCAGGGGAACTTCATGAATGCAAATGATTGCACTTGTCCACATGTGTTGTAACTTGCGCACAACTTTAACATCAACCCTCGGTTCTTCCGTCTGATCCCATTAAAAAAATGTACAATTTCAACTAAGATAAGTACACAAAAGCACCAACAGTCGTTTAAAAAGAGGCAGATTCCGTCCATATTTGAAGTAGCCATTGAAAGACAATACATCTACAATTGCTTGTGATATATTTCTGGTGTGCAGTCAGAAGCAAATTGGCATTTCCCCAGTGCAACAATGGCTCATATTTAGCAGCCACACCAAAGCACAGCAGTCACAGTAACAAAATACATTCGAAAAGGGTGCCTCTGGTTTTTGATTAACGTTTCAAGATAATCAAAAAAGCCTGAGTCATCTATTTTTGTGTGTAAACATGTTTCGTTTTAAACAAACATTTAAGTTATGCCACCAAACTCTTCTTCCGTCACAATAAAAATGACATTATTTTATGATTCAACTCCAATTACATGTGATTTGAGCATGACTCAAGCTTTATATCAGTGCATTTTCACAAAAACCTTCTGAATGCACAAACACTAAGTGCATCAATTTTCTGACAATTAATTTCTTTGACGAAAACATCTAAAATTTTACAAAGATTTGATGACAGCGACATCCACTGGCTACTAGCGGTAAGGATCATTCCAAGGTGAATACTGTGCGAAATTTCACCTGTGGTGATTCTTCATTTTGCATATTTCTGAAGTTGGAAATGCCACCACACCCAATATCACAGTGTCCGTGCTATCAATGTTATTTCTTCAATTAAGTAGCTTTATGTCCTTGCAATTCACAATAATTCTTTTCACATAGGTTGCTCACTAGTTCACCTGTCTGTCACCTGTTAATAGCTACAGTGTTGAGTCATTTTTCATTAGATTGTAAACTTATGGCTGTTCTGTATTGTGGATTCTCTCCACCATTTGCACTTAAAAATTTCATCAATAGAAACGTTTGCGTTTGTTCTGCTTCCAACGTCCATACAAAACCAACCCAACCACTGCCAGCACAGCCAGGCCCAAGATGGCGACCAGAAGGCCGAAGAACATCTGGACCGCACTCATCTGCTCGGTTTCAATTTCCACTGCAGAGAAAATTAGATTACTTATCGGACTTATTGTAGCAGTGGCATTAAGTTGTTTTACAAAAAGCTAAATTTGGGACGGAGCAAAGCTTGAATTCTCTACCTTGGAATTGCCCCATATCATCAACCCTAGGGATGGATGGCTCCTCACGGGGTTCATCTTCATCCTCCCCAGTCAGCTCGTACAACTTCATTGAGATGATGTCATGGTTATCTGTAGCAATAGGCATGTCAACAGCTAGGACTGATTCTATAGGGGTTCAGTATATTCTCATTATTTCATTTTTTCTCTCCTTATATACCTGAGAGGTCTCCAGTGGCAGACGAGGCCCCCAGGTAATATCCTCGAGGCAAATGTAGACCTCGGATACTAGTGCAGTCTTTCCACGTCTGTTGGCCCTCATCAAACATAACCTATACGGGGAGAAAGGGAATCTTCTGTAGGAATCATGGACAAGTGATGATGAGGAAAGGATCAAGTTGGCTTCATTTTTAATTTTGACATGAAGGTACTTTGTCAATATGAATATTCATTATGCATATGAGAATATGTATATAAAACTGTTCTACAAAAGGATTTCCTACCATCAATGTGTTTTTGGAGTATCTGATGAGAAGAAATGTCTCATGTTTCGAATTACGAGCCAGTGCTGGGCAGCCTCCAAGCTCAGTGGGTATTCCATCAAGATTGTGGTCATAAGAAAGGGTCCCATTCCCTAACATCACTGATATATAAGGGAAGGCCCTCTGTAAGTAAGGAAGAGATGGGCTACGTCAAACTGAAACCGAGTCTTTAGATGAAAACATCTCAAGAAGTAACCTCATGTTATGCACGTTTGCCGTTTTGTCTGCACAAAGGCAATAAGGCCAGAAAACAAGTACATGAGTATAAATAAAGGAACTAAAAGTCTTAGATTCGGCTGAATTTATTCCTTGGACAGAAGCGAAAGTGATGTTGTGCATCACTCACCAATAAAGTTGAAGTATATTCTCATGTCCCTTTTAAATAAATGATCACTGACTCGTGAACAGTTCTTGAAAGGTTTAAATGCCGAGTCGACATCTGTGGATCTGCGAATGATCCCAAGCAGCCAGCCTAAGTGGTATTTCTGAACTGGAACTGCTGACTGACACGCATCATAATACTGCAATGATTATTTGTTTGTTTGTTTGTTTTTTCCGCATTTCTCAAGTTCTCTGGTTTAGGGGAAAATCAATATCAATTATTATTCAATTTTAAACTTTCATGTAGGGCTTGTTAGAGGAAAAACAAAACCTAATGAACATACTGGTGAGTACAACACATTATCTATTAAATATGTCAACATCATTAAAGAATATATCTTTGAGAATACTATGGAATACATTATTATGCATTTTTACTAAGGACTTTGGAACAAATGTGTACTAAATTTGCAACTACACAACTTTTTATTTTTATTTTTGTAAACAAAAAACAATGTTTTGTGATTTCCACGTTTATTGATATGATAAGGATGGAAAGAGAAGTACTCACATCTGCCTTCTTTTGAGAATTGAGATAAGTATCCACAAATATTCCCAGACCAATGAACTCGTTTTTGCTCCCGAAAACAGGACCTGAAAGCAAATAGGGACAGTTTATAATAAAAAAAAAATAATCTGCTGCATTATCCTCACTACTACTACTACACCAACTCTTGTATAGATGGGCAGCCCTACAGGGGAGTATATTGTTCATCTCTTACCATCCTGCATGCGATCTTTGGTTAACCAGATGGCAAGACCATCGCCACTCATGTAACTCCTTGCTTGCCCGTGGATTTTAAAGTGCACTTTGAGCTCCCATTGACTTAACACCAAAGGCTATTGAGACAACAACAAAAAGGACCAGGTTAGTCATGTTACTCACAAAAATTGAAGTCATTGATTACAATGTTGTTTGAAACAGGATACTATACTTGTCTTTTTGTTTGAAATCAAAGATAAGGCTGCCACTGTATGTTAATTAATTCAGAGTCGGTGAAGCACACTTACAATTCGACTCCAAACAGCTCCCTGTCTTGCAGGCTGGTCAGGCGTGAGCCTCAGATAATCATTTGTTAACATAGCGGTACCCATCAGATCCCATGTTGGAGAGTTTGAGAAGCCTAGACCTGCAAGGAAAAGGTAAAAAGTAGAGGATGAATAAAAACAGCTGACTCGCAAACAACTGTACCTACAAATAAGTTAGATGTGTCCGCAGTTTGTTTTGGCCTGGAAAAAGACCCTAAGTGTTGTCAAATCCCATCAAACATTATTGGAATTGAATTTTATGTTTGTTAATGCCATCGAATAAATGGCAAAATATTCATTTTGCATGAAAATAAGACTGAAACTTCTGTCTCCTTGTATTATATATTTAAATGATTAAATTAAAACAAACAAAAAATTAAGCCAATGTATTGGAGAAAAATATTTAAAACGCAAAGAAGGCTGCTTATAGTTGCCCTTTACGAGAGGAGGCGGTTGACTTGAAATATGTGACTTGTCCAGTAAAACAAGCGAACCAGTATAACAAGCAAACCAGAACATAAGTTTGGCCAAAATCAAAGACTTGCTTGACCCTGAGTTGACCTTTATACAAAGCAGTCACCCATCTAGCCAGTTTTTTTTTTTAATGTACAATCCAGTTAGTTATTCAATCACTTCTCATCGCAAAAGTCTTCATTACTAATTTCAGATGTTTTTCCCTAGTCAGTAGTAATAAACTGAATAAATCGCAACAGGTGATAGGTACACTGTACACCTGTTTGTTTGGTATAGTGTAGTAAACTCACCAGAATAAGGCTTGGCCAATGAATATTCCCGTTTGAAAAACTCCTCCACAAATTCGTTGTCTTCGGCCCTCGACAGGCTTGGAGTGCGAAGCAAAGTCAACAAACATATTAAGTGGCAAGTGTTTTTTAAAAGATACATCGAGTTAGTAGTTCATTCAACGTCAAAGAGATGATGTTTTGATTTGCGACGGAGGAAGCGATCTATGAATGTCCGTATGTAGTTGTAGTATGAGGACTTTCCAGTTCTTCTTTAGTGGAAGTAAAACGTTGGGGCGAATTATCGCCGTCTATTGGGCTGGAATGTTTCTGCTTCTTAAGACGTTTGGCACCCAAAATAGTGCTGGACTCAATTCAATAAATAACAACTTTGATTTTTAATTTTGAGTCAGATGGGATAGGCTCCAGCACCCCCGCGAACCTTGTGATCATAAGCAGTAAATGAATGAATGAACTTCCTAAATTGCACGTTGAAATGTGCACTCTGATACAGTTATTTCCATTGACACGCGTTTATTTTTACGTTTAATAATATATATAAATGATACAATTAATGATTCAATACTATATAATGAAATATAATACGTACTAATGTAACAGTATATTGTGTTTGTTGCAAAGACATTGTAACATTTTCTGAGAACTACAATTCCCGTCTTGCTCAAGGGCGGAACAGCAAAAATTACACGGCAACACTAAAACTGTCTAACTTGCTAAAGATGGTGTCTTTTGCCCTGTCTCAAATTGTGATCCGGGGTGATGTTTTGCTCTGACGACGATCATGATTTCCGTAAGCTACATCTTGCTCTGCGGACAGTTACTTTTGCTACTTACTGTCATTTTTTTACAATGTTTGGATGGGATCCATTCCCAAAACTCGTCGGCCACTGAAGCAGCTACTGCTGTACCTGGATCTGGTTCGACAGTCCTGCCATTCTCTGAGCAGACGCCCGAAACGGTCAAATATGATGTTCCAGATGAAAATATGAATTATACAGAAGTGTTTGAGTACAACGCTCTATCGCCGGTCGTCCTCTGCAGTTATTTGTAAGTAGATGGATTGTGCGAAATGCTAACAACACGGCTAACGATAGCAAAACAATGACACTATTTCTCTCTAATTAGTCTAATTCAGTCCTCACAATATAATTCCATGTTTTTTTTACTCACCAGGCCAGAGGCGTTCATCTACTGTCAGGATCCAGTAGATCATGCTGGGAATAACAGCGCCTTTTTGGAGATGGGCCACGGTTGTGTAGGGGTAAGTGTACCTTGCCATAACCCATATTGTATTGTTGTGATCACAGGTCTGTATATATTACTTCCCTCAAGAATCTCATATTTTTTTCTTGCCATTCTAGTTAGAAAATGACACCAGTCTATTTTGTGACGACTTTAAGATCTAATTTTCCAAATTTATAGAACATGCCTGCTCAATAACTATAGCGAATCAACAAACAGCCATAAATCTGCTTTGATTCAATAAGTTCCTGATTCAATGTTTTTGTGCATAGTGGGGAGGCCAGACTGACAAAGAAGTCAACCACACTCCAGTTGTCTGCACTGCACTCGATGACATTGAATGCGCTGGACCCAGAGAATTCCTGAGAGGGCGTGTACCCTGCATCAAGTAAGATGGTGAACTAACAAGTGCATACTCGTGTCTTAGATTAAATTGATAGATGGAGTTGAGAAAACCCCACCGATTTTCATAGATGAATGAAATCCACAAACATTAACTATAAATCTGACTATTCTGAGTAATTCTTGAGAAGAAAGGATGCTTCAGTGGCCATACATTGTCTTATTGTTCAGAAAAGGTCATGTAAAAAGTGCTTCCCAGACTGTCCTTTACATTTTCGTATTTTCACCACTAGAGGGCAATGTTGACAAAAGTATTTAGCACTTCACTTTGTTTTAGTTGAACTCAGTCGCACCACTTTAACATACTGACTAACATACTAAGATGCAATGCTTGACATTTTTTTTGGGCTGTGAAAGCATTTCTAAATGGCATTAATTGTTTCCACAGATATACAGGACACTATTTCATCACCACTCTACTGTACTCTTTCTTCCTTGGATGTTTCGGTGTTGATCGTTTCTGCCTGGGACACACGGGTACAGCAGTCGGAAAGTTGCTCACACTTGGAGGCCTGGGAATCTGGTGGTTCGTTGACTTGATCCTGCTTATTACTGGGGGCCTGATGCCCAGTGATTATAGTAACTGGTGCACATACTACTGACCAGAAGAGGAAGGAATGCCTTAACTCTGTAAAACCCAAACCACTAAATAATTGACTGAAAATTCCAATTCTTTGAACTTGAAGACTTTACTGGTCCTTCAGACAAACAAACAAAAACATAAATACAACTTCATACATTTGTATCGTTTTTTTGGTACATCAGGTCATTGTTCAGAGATATTTTTTTCTTGTTGAGTATTTGTGCAATAGTATCTGATTGTATAAAGTTTTTCGGGGGAACAGATAATACATTGCTCATTTGGAGGGCTAAAAAAACTCATGTAGCAAATGTAATACGTTTGGAGTTCTTGGTTCAGTTGGACATATATAATTTCTGTATGGTTTGTAGAACTTTAAAAAGGTAACTTTGGGCAAAAGTATTCAGCATTTATCTGGTTAAATCATTATAATATTGGATGTATGACATGGAATTTTCTTATAAAAAAAAACAATGTTAAAAAACAACACTTTGAATTTATCCTGAATTCAAATTATTTAATTTGTAAATTTGTCAATCATTTCTGGTAACACTGACTTAATACATTGTAAAGTTGTGCTTTTCAAGCATAGCATAGATCTCCATTTGATGTTGCAAGTTGTTAAATTTCCTCTAATTTCCAGTCAAATAAAAAAGACCTTCAACTGCACCAGTTTCTACAAGTAAATTGATTCTCATTGCTTCAAGAGCCTTCAAACCGTAGACGCCAGAAAAATGTTTGACATTGAAAATTCACATCTTTAAATGAAATGACATAATGTTTCTCAGATAGAGTAAAAAACACCTGGGTAAAATACTTCACGTAGCCAACTTTACAATTTAAATAGCTTGCCTGAAAATTGCCAACTTCTCTTATTGAATAGTTCAATTTCATCTTTTTTTTTTGTTTAAATCCTTGTACTTATTTTTGTTCCTGCCACACCTATCTTGAATGCTGAGTGCTTTTTCTTTTTGTTGGAATAGAAAACACTGTTACGAACTCTATGGAAACCCTTGGAAGATACTGTACAATTTTTCTCTTGTTGTACCTGACCGGTTTTATGAATGTTATTTTTTTGTAAAGATTGACTTGTTACACATTTGCATGTTGTTGTTGTGGTTGAATCAGCTATAATACTACTTTAAAATTTAACCATATGTCTCAAATACAGTTCTATCTGTTGTCTTATTTATCATGAGAAAATATATTGTTTGCAGAATGTATGTAAATATACTGAGTAAACTTGCTATCTGTTCATCAGTGGATGTTGACTCAAAGTTTCAAACTAAGATATATGTAGCTCTTTACAAATGTACATAAATTGACCTAAAATCATCTGAGTTTGTGTTCAATCAGAGTTAAAATACTTAAAAAGATGCATCACAGCGTCTTGCTTCACGTGCTATGATTTGTTGGTCCAAATTGCACTGGACTGGAAATCCATTTGAAACTACTAAAAAACAGACTCACTTTCCATATATCTAATAATTCTGTGTTCAGTTTACTGACAAAAAGCTAATCTTCTACTGAGAAATTGACTCTGACATTTAACTCTCCTATTTTGTCTTTTTCTGTTTGCATTCCCATGACCAAGTCAATAATTTTCTGTATTTACAATACCCTGGATACATCTCAAAGGGGACAACTTTATAAAATGAAATGAGCTGATTAAAACATATGATGGACCTATCCATTTAAAGAGGTAATAATCAAGAAGACATTAGCTTTAAAGTAATGATAATGGCATTACAAACTGCCATAAAGGGCTCAATTAAATAGTTTTATGTGTAAACTACCTTTCAATGCGAGTTCATTAAGAGAAGGATACCGATCCATAACAATTTTATGTTTATATTTTACCATGCAATTAGAGTACTTTTGTCCTGTGATAGATTTTTCGATGGAATGACGATGACATCAATCTGCAACCCATAACATTAACCCAATTCGTGAAAGGTGTTAACATGTTTTGCAGTAATGAGACACAAAGTAATTTGAACTGGACTGCACACCTCAGGCAATGTTTCTCCCTGAATAATAGCTACAGTGAAACCAAGTCATGGCAGACTTGGGAATTCCATTTCCGATAGTTTTGTTATGTCTGTAATTACACTAGTGATCATATAATGGATCACTTCAACCAAAGAACCCTTATATAAGAGGCAAAAGAAATGTTCATATTTAGTGGCTGTCATTTCATGTGCTCTCCGGCCTACAAATCCATTATTTCCCTGGGAAAACTCATAATTCATAATCTCATTAGAAAGGGTATGAATTAAAGAGGCTGTGCACATCCGCTGCAATTTCCTGATCAGTAGTGGCCTAGTTTTGAAAGTCAAGAACTGTCTCAAAAGCACTTTTAACTTTCACAAATAAACTCAGTGACTTCTTGAAAAAGAGTTTTTTTCCAAGACTTTTCAATGGATTCTTCCTCGCCACTCTTTCGGGGCTGTGTAGACCACCGTTCGCGAGGGTGCTGGAGACTTTTTGCCTTAATTGTTGAATCTGCTGGGTTTAGTAATTGGCCAACAGGGGGCAGAAGTATTCTCTTGATAATCTGGTTCCAGCAATCTAAATCCGGGCAGCACCAGGAGGAAAAAATACCCTGCTTCGTCTGTAGACCCAGATGCACACAGTGAATTCTGCTGCTCCCAAGGTCAGCTATCTGAGGACCAGTCCTGACCGCAGCTGCTCTCCTCTTTCAATGATGACCGCTCAACTAATTGCCTTTAGGTTGCCTCTGTGACGCCACAATTGAAAGTGAGACAAAATGACAAGCCCTGTAGACAGTCAAAGATCCAGCTTTTTAAAAGGTCCCATACCATATGACAATTGCCAGAGTTGTGGCTGTTTGAGGTCAACTCTCCATATCATGTTATATTAGCCTTGTTTCCTGTAATAGATGAGATGTAATGTGGTAGTGAAGTGGATATTGAAACCGCCTCATTTGTGGTTGCCATCACATTTCATTAAGGGGAAATAGGATTAGTTTTGAGGTCGCTTTTCTTTATGTTGTCACTGATGGAGCGTAATGTATGAAGAGGATTTAGACTTATGTTTGAAATTGAGGTCATGCATTAAAAGTACTAGAAGAAGAAAGCATTTTTCGCTGCTGTGCTGAGAATAAATCTGCTCTTACTCGATGTAGATATTAGTTTCTCTGGTTCGGGAAAAAACTGGTTTTGAGGTAGAATCAACTCGTCTGTGTGTATGTGTGTGTGTGCTGTACATATGACTTTTTATCACAAGTGGACTATTAAACTGAATGTGGCAATGTGGCAATGTATCTAAAGTTTTGCCTTCTATAGTGTAATAACACAAACCTTGAAATCCACTGGTCATTTTTTTTGGTTTGTTGATAGATTACATAAAATTAAACCTATAATCTTGTAAATGCATTACTGAGAATGAAATCCCATTTTGTACTCTAGAAAAAAAAGGATTCAGATCTTTTAATACGTTTCAGCAAATAATGTGTAGCCTGAGTTTCTAAACCTGGGCTTTTCAATTTCTTTTCTGCCTGATCCTTCAGATTGGATATATTGGAAGAACTTTAGGCTATTGAAATGTGAATTATTAAAAGACAAAATGAGTTATTGCAAACGATTTAGGCAACCTTTCGCGAACTTGGATGCTATGAAAGCCTTCATTTTGTTTATCATGTGCAATCATGATTGCATTTGTCACTATTTTTACATTCTAATCCATTATCACTTTATTAAATCTTTGATATTGAATCGTCCATTCAGACGTTGTCATATATTTTTCTAATTAACTTTTTCAATAACCCTGTGAACACATCTTCAGGATGATGATGTTTTACAATTTAATCACAGCAATACAATGAAATATACATGGTACTAAAAAAAATAATAATAAAACAGTTTCCCAGTTAATACCAGGACAGAATTTATATTTGTAAATACACAAATTAAAACATCAACAGGTTCTTATTTAGTTGCCAACATAAACTTTATATTGCGATGATAAAGAGCACAACAAATAAATGACGCTCAAGTATGAAGATCTGTGGGCGGCAATTCTAAATACACACTCCCTCAATAACACTTTAAATAAAACTTTTTGTGGAAAAAAATCTCAAATGGTCAAAACTACTGCACCCAAACCCTAACCCTAACCCACATGACTTCTTCATATGACATGTATGTGGGTACACTAACACTGTGAATAAGTTTAGGGAAACTTTTTCTTTTTGTAGAGTTGCCAAGGGCAATTGGTGTGCATTAAATAGGCTCTCGGAAGCAACGGGCACACCGTGCAGATGGCACAATGCCAATGGTGCCCTCGTGTGCACCGAGCATAAATGCCTTTTCAGACGGGCAATAGCAGCGGGCAGCTTGCTGCACCTAAATCCATTCATTGTTTATGTTGGAGGGGCTGTTTCATAAATGTGTTTTATTGAGCCATACTCAAAAAGTGTCTCTCAGACCTCCCAAGTTTTCACTGAAACTAGAATAGCCGTTTTCATCATAAAAGTCAATTTTTTTTCTCTCTTGTGTAACCATGAAAAACAACTGCATTTGTGCTTTTGACTTTGTTTTTACTTGCCACGGCCAGGTCGGATTTTTTGAAGTCCTAAGCACGAATGCATTTATTTTTTATTGTTGCACAAGATAGCTGTGACTTTTATTATTTCAAGGAGGAAGGTAAGATAGAACAGCTGTGAAAAAAGACAATTTAAGCTTTGTCATCAATTCATCAGTGTAACGTATACAATTTTCTCTAGGAGAACCTAAGGTGGTACTTCTCTTAGAATATGAGAGAATAAATGTTTTCTTCTAAATATGTCATAAAACGATTTTGCATGGTGCAAAAACCCCCTTTGAGGTGTCCAGATGTCAGCTCACTTCCCTCTAAGCTCCCGAAAGCAATTCACACAGTTTTATACACCCTCTAAGAGACAGGCCTTTGACGAGGGTTTACGGTGAGTTCTAGTCTTGTATCGTGCCAATCATTTTATAAATAATCAAGAATAAGAGCTGACTTTCAGGTAATTTATATCTGAATTCAACTTCAAGACTTGATTCATCTGGGTAACAATATATATTGGATTTCTGTCAAGTTTAAAGTGTATTTATGACGGATGAAGTATTATGAGTAATCAGCTTACCTGTCAAGATGATACACTTTTAACAGCGTAGAAGGCAGACTATTTATGTCAAGTGAAGATACAGTAAATGTCAGGGAAGTAGAAGCAGCCCATTCAAGTAGAGCTGAATTAATTCATTTTTTTCTGTTTCCGACCACGTTTTCCATCGTTCCAATTTTCAAAGGACTTGTCAATCATATCATCTTATATTTTCAACATAATACTGTGTCTTCATTTCAAATACATATCATTTATTCATTCATGATATATGCATTAATGTAATGTATTTTGTAAAGGTGCTTTGTACTGTACACATGTATTATTTTGGATGTTTTTAGTCACTTTTCTTGTTCTTTTCGCTGCTATTTGCCAATCTTTGAATCTCCAAAACATCACATTTTTATGAACCTTCCCTTTTTTACACTGCCTTCTGCAGTCCATTTGTCACAGTAAATCACATTCTGACCTTAAGTGCATTGCCTTTAACTCTGATACTTAAAACTATACTTTAATAAGACAAGAGTCCTTGTAAATATCCTATAAAATCTCCAAACTGAAACTTGACTTGAACTCCTTCTGATGTGCTTTGCAGTAGCTACTCTGAATATTGATACATTGCAAGACTTTGCTACTATCATGATGTAGTATCTCACATTTTTTTTAAAAACCTACAGTAGCCTCTCCTTGGCTTGAATACTGAAGGTCAGAGAAGTAAACACGCTTACTGAAAACTTCAGTTGTAACATAAAAATATCATCAATGAACATAGTGAGACCTGGAAGCCATTTTCAAAAATATTTGATTTTGATTTTTACAATGATTTCCACAAATTGGACTCATGCTACCTCGACCTTTTCTGAAAGGACACTCCAAAAAATTCCCAAATAAAAAGATTTGCTCCACTACAGAATGTCCCCCATGACAAAAATCACATGAAATGGAGGAGATCAGATTACTGTAATCAGTAGTAGAGAAGAGCATTTAAAATCAGAGCAGCACATTTATTTTAAGGGTTGCCTGAATCCTCTAGTGTCTGCCACGAGACTTGGGACTGCATCTACTTGGAGCACAACACACTGTGAGGGGTCTCACTGCGGCTACACTTTCATGAATATTTCATATTTCTACCTTTACTGTGGAACCAGACTGTTACATTCCCTTTGCCAAATCCAAAGTGGAAGTACACAAGAGGGAGGCTTTTTTTGACAGTTGGTTTGTAAAGGGACATCATAAGGACAATCCAGCTTGCCCCCAGCATGACTGTAATGTTTGAAAACCATGGTTATGGCATTGTGCAGGGATAGGGATTCCAGCTGGTTGGCATGATGTTTATCAGCAATATAAAGCAAACTATGAAAGTCCCAGACAGCTAGTCATAGAACACAAACAGATGCTGTACGGACAAAACATTCATTTATTCTTGACTTCACCCTTCTAGTTTTCTCAGTGTGTGTGTGTAGGAAGGTAAGAAGAGAGAAAGTTAACATGCTGAGCGCAGCAGGGGTACAACAAGAACTTCTAAGGATGTGACTTGCCTCCTTCAAAACAAACCTATTAGAAAAAAAATGCATAAAAGCTCACTTGCACTCATCATGGGTTTAATTTGCATGATCTTAGGGGGTGATTTACATAGAGACCCGGGCAGGAATTTGCAATGACAGGGTTGCAAATTGAGCCTCTTGTTAAAATGGCGATAGTGTTTTGGGGTGCAACATCAAACTTTTCTGGACTGTGGACGCCATGATGGAGATGTTGCAGTTCTTTTTTTTAACTAAAACTGGTGATTTCGTAGGTGACCTTCTTAATTTAGAGCAATGTTAGTCAAAAATGTCCAATTATGAAATGAATGAGTCCATTTTAAAATGTGACGTCGTTAGTAAAGAAAATTTAATAGGTCGACATTAGTGATTTTTAAAGTTTGAATGAATTAATAACTTGACAAATACTTCACAACTGCAAATAATAAAGACTCATCAATTAAACTAATATGTATGCCCAGGGGAGAAAACATTAAAAGGCATGGAGAGAACATGCCAACTCTAAACGGGAAGGCGTAATAAATAAATATTTAAAGATCACCCTTGTGTCTACTTTAATAAAAAAGAAGAAATAGGCTATGTTTTACCATTGGGCACAGTCTCTAATGAAGTCTGCAGATTTAATTTTGTTGGCTTGGTGTTGAAGTGCCTGCTAAGTTTTCTCTCCCAAAAGTCCCATTAAAAGCTTGCCAAGTGAGAAATGAGCTGTGGGAGATGAAGGAAGAAAAAAAAACACTTTTCATTTTAAGTGGAAAAAAGCTTTGTTTTAAAATGAAGCCAACTTACTAATGATTACTTCTAAATCAAAGTGACGTGCACACATACACATTCAACAAGTGATCTCGGTTCTCAACTGCGAAGGTAATTATCAAATGATTACATTGAGTTAAACTCTAATGCAAGCGGTATTTGAATATCACATTACTAGTTTATTCTTCAATATTAGATGATGATACACAAACAGTTCTGTTCTGCACGCAGGCAGAACAATAAACGCTTGACTGACAGATCAGATTGTTTCAGCGCTCTGCCTTAATGTATTACACGGTCAATAAGAGAAATGGAATAGAAAGTGCTTGGAATAGCTGGGTAAATTTGCTTTTTGGTGTATAGTTAAGTAAAAGATATTACAATTACAGCAGTAGCAAAATGGGTCATTGAAGTATTTTTCATCACCAGAAAAGGTGTTTGAAATCAGCCAGAAAGGAGCTTTTTCTGCGCATAATGGAGACCATTTATTATTTATTTGACATTATTTTTGATGTCGTGCTATCTGGTTTGCAGAGAGAATTTGCATTGGAAAATGGAAAAAATGTCCAATTTCTAGCTATATTACTTAGTCATTTTTGCCTCTGCAAACAAATAAAGTCTCAGTAATATGTCGCTGACTGGGCTTTCATTCATTTCATCACGACTTGTCTGAACATTGGCATAAACAAACAAACTAAAAAGTCGGAGTTAAAGAAAGAAATGGGTACTGCCATGAATATAAACTTCTCATAAACCACTACAAATGTATTCAATTATATATGTACTATATTTGGATAGCTTGTTGTGGCTCTGTCAGAGAACCGAGTTTTACACAGATGGTGTAGATCGGGGGAGGTAAACTCCCTGAAAAGTAGATCTTTGAGCAAAGAAAGTTTCATAACGCTGTCATAAAGGCTGTGTTGAGTGTGATGTGGTGGTGTGATATCACACCTTCACTAAAATCAGCAAAGCAATTACAATTAAATCAAAAATCATTCAAGTCATGCGTTCATTTTGACCTATCATATGCATGCAAAATGATTAAAAAAACGAAATACAATGCAGGATCTACTTTAAAAGGTCAAAACCACACAGAATGGAAAAATTCCAATTTACATTGCTCTGCATGGACTTGGTTGACAAAAGACGGCGATTCTTCTTTGAAGTTGAAAGAAAGGAAATCTTGATAGATGCTGTAGGACAAAGTCCTATGTTGTACCTTCAAAGTAAAAGCACTGTAATTACCGCACATCAGATTTATGGGGATCAAACAATAAAACATTTGCATATCATCCTTCTTGAGATTCTTGAAATGGTTTGGGATAAATCAAAAACGCTTTCTCCAGGGAATGAAATGACTTGACACATTTCTCAGTGCTTTATTATATCATATTTCATAATGGTCGAAGCAGTTTATATGTAAATTGTATTGTAACACTTGCACTAGACTCTCAATCTCAGTTATTAGCAGAATGATACAGTTTGTAATTGAGAAAGTGTCTTTTACAATCTTAAAATGCTGACTTTTTTGTTTTACTACAGTGAGTTTTAGAATAAATCATTTATTACTGTCAATGGAGGGTTAATTCTTATTTATTGGATTACTGAACTGAGCTCAGGATTATCCTGAATAAATTACACAATGAACCATATTTATTGAAATAATTCATGGTATTATTTACAGCGGGAGACTTGGAGTATATATCTGCCATGATAACCACTTTCCGGAACAAGGCACTAAACAGCAGATGAACAGATGTTGTATCTTCTGCACATATCTGTTTGGGTGGCTCCCTTGTGAACGATTACACGGTGATGGTGAGCATGGCCCTCATCTAGAGACGAATAGTCAAAGTAACAGCTTGTGATTGATGGGTGCCATGTATACTGAGATGTGGGTGGAAGAGACTGTCAGAGCAGATGGTATGTGGTATCAGAGTCAGAAAGGTTAATTAGCCTGATAATGGAAAATGCTTTAGACTTGGCTTGGCATTTTTCCTACAACTGCTTGGCAACTCCTTAGGCTTTGCGTATTACCACAAGTGTCACGTCAAGATGAAAAGCGCCATTGCGTGAACTCATTTTCTTCTAATTTCAACATTAAAAACTGCAATGATCAATTCTGCAAGTAAAAAAAAAAGTTGTTAGTTATTGGAGGAACTATGTTCATTCATTTTCATGCTTATCCTCGCAAAGGGTGGTGGGGGTGCTGGAGCCAAATGGGGATTGAGAAGTTTTTGTTTTGTTTAGGACAGAGAAATCCAAAAGTGGGTAATATTTTCTAAGAAATGCTATGATTGGGCCTCTGAGAATCTAATTATTTAACGTATTAAGTGTGTTAGGATCCATGTTGTCTGTGCTATTGCGAATTCGTCTTCCTCTCCGCTATCAACTACGGCTTTTGTCCGTTAGCTTCTCTTTTCATCCAACAGAAGAGCTTTGAACATGTTTGTCAAAGGTGAGCAATCAGCATTAAATGATGATTTGACCCTCTTTGTCTGAATAGTGCAAAGCTTTATGCAATCTGTGATGGCAAGCAGAAGCTTTTTCATTAAGATGTGCTTATTTTCCTAATACCTACTGACTGTGTGGTCTCATCCCTTTCCAATTTGCATATAAATGTATTCTATTTTACTCATGTATTTTGTGAAGGATTTATTTTAAGTGGTGCAGAATACAGATTGAAACTGGTTCACTTCATAATAGGTATAGCTTTCATCCAAGATGGATCTCTTAACCACTAAAACCCAAACACAGACTTTAAGTACAGATTAACTAACTTGGTGTTGATGTCACAGGCAGACATTTTTACATTTCTCATAGAAATGAAATTCTATTGTGCGCAAATCTTTTTATGAGGCCGAATAAGTCAAGGTGCCGAGACGAATCACAAATTCCTACTAAACCGAAGCACATTCTGCATTTCCTCAGAAGCAAGTCCTATTTTTCAAATTGGTTTCTCAAGAATCACCAATACAGTATGTATAATTATATAAAGTGCTTTTTGATACTTTTGACATTTGCTGTTTTTGATTGTTTTGCTATTTAACCATAATATTACAAGATCCAGTACCTTTCTATCTTGCTGAGTAAGTAGTACTCTGTATTTTATGCTTCATTCTAAGCCTTTTAGTGACTCCAATAGCTAGAATATGTAAAAGAGCAAGTTCTCAGGCATTCCTTTGGGCTAGAGAAAGCACAAGTGTCCAAAACCTGCGGAAATTAAATACTCACCTTTGTGAAAAAGAATATTCTCAATTCAGGGCATTGGATTCTGCATTGATTGAACAGGACAGCACCAATTCCCAGAGTTCACAACATTGCTTCATTTCATTAAATGGACTCACCTGCTTTTTGAACAACAAATAACATCTCATCCCAATTAATGAACCACTTTATCCTCACTAGGGTCAGTGGGGTGCTATAGCCTATCCCAGCTGACTTCAAGCCAGGGGCACCAGATATCCTGATTTGGTAGCCAGCTAATCACAGGGTATTCATACCTAGGGGCAATTCAGAGTGTCCAATAAGCCTTGAAAACCCACTCAGGCATGGTGAACTCAACACAGATGGAAATACCTGGATTTGAACCCAGGTCTCCCACTGTGAGGCCGACACACAAACCACTCAACCACCAGGCCACGACAAATAACACTGTAAAGCATTTATCTATCTAATTGTGTGGTTTGTTGAGCCCCCTTGTTATCCTTGAAAGGGGATTACTCCAACTGTTTCTTTTTTTTCCACCCAAAAAATATTTCTTGTGAAGTTCTTTTTGACCTGAGTGGATTGGTTAGAACAGAAGATAACTTTGATCTGAGAGCAGCCTTTTAAGATTCTTTTATGATTGAAAGCTTTATGACTAAACTCTACTTGCAGTTCAAACAGTTGAAAATGAACTGGCTTGTGAAGAATCAGGCAATTTTATTTCTTCCACTTTTTGTGCCATAACCTAACAAAATGAGACCCTGACATGTTTTGCACACTTTAAGAGAAGCATTGTTTTTGTGTGTTGGCAGTGTGTGCGATATTTTCTAAAGGGGATGAAACGGGCAAACTCTCCTTGACAAGTACAAGTTACAAGTTGTTGTGTTGTTTTGAACTCTGAGCTCAAAGTGTTCGGCTACTGACAGTGCTCGCGATCATTTGAATTATTTATCCCGAAGGGCGATACGATATGCTCTTATGATCCTGCTTGTGTTCTTTTTTTTCCCTGTCTTTTTTCGTAACAAATAACAATTTGTCCTGATCATTATTTTATGGAAAAGCAAAAAGCATCCTATATCTGAACTGCACCAGATGTTTTGCCTCCTGACAATTTTCTAGCCATGATGTATGTAGCTTTGGAGATATTGTATTGCTCAAATTCAAACTGAAATACCAATTACATGATACAATCTTGAATTATTTTGAATTCCTTCATTAACTTAAGATTATCTTACTATATATTCAATTTCCAACAATATATTTTGCTAATCAGTTGATAAGCAATTATATATTGATGTCACCTTGTTTATGGGGCTTTAATTTGTTTATGTACATTCAGCACCACCATTAAAAATAATCTGACTTATAACAATATGGAGTTAAAAAATAAAAGAATAGACAAAGGGTAAAGGCTTGACTGGAGGGCTACACTTCAACTTTCGTTCACACAAAGACAGTCTTGGCCGAGTTAAAGAAATCCCTCAGGATAAATGCTTTGTATGCCAAGGATCTGGCGTTTAACCGGCCAATTTTGGCTGGAGCTGATGGCACCGACTTGGCTTCATGTTCCCCATAACGATCGTACAATGATTTAAATCCTTCTCATTACTCTTGCTCGCATAAATTAGTATATTTTCTCAATTTGATGTTTTCTTTTCCTTTTACAGTTACAGCATTCTATATAAAATGTATTAAATAATAAAATACAAAGAATTATGAGCTAAAACTGACAATCTAAAAGTAGGAAATAAGCATATTTAACCAAGTACTATTAAGAAAAGGCAAGATTAGGAAAATCTATACGCAAGTTACATTTTTGTTTAGCCTGGTTCCATCTCAAAATAAAAAAGGCCTCATTACTCAAGCTAGTTTGTAAAGTAGATGATGAGTTATAATGATTAGCATCTGAAGATGGAGTCCTATGTGACAAGTAGTGCTAAAAAAGGGCAAATTTTAATCTTTACAATGTTTTCAAATGTGGAAATGCTACTTACAAGTTCTATCTGAGTGAACTTCAGTGAAATTCTCCTAAGCGTTGCACTCATTCTCTCTGCAGCGCTTCTGTGACAGGACGTATCATCTAAATGTCGCCCGGTGGGAAAATGATATTCTTGTGCACAAGGCCGGGTCATGGATCAATACCATTGCATGAAACAGCAGCAGCTCTCTGCATGGTATTCTCTTGCCCAGCATGGCTATCTCTGATGGTGATGAGCATGGACATGGATTCATTGCGCTTTTAGGTCATGAGCCACGGGAGGTAAAAGGCCGTCCTCAGGTTCAGGCTGAGAGTCCCGCTCTACAAGATGTAGGTATTCTATCATATTCATCTTGCACCCATCTCTACTTTTTTTTTCTTTGGTGTACCACAGTGACACAAAAGGTGTGTGGGTGTTAAAAGGCGCTTAGTCAACCAACAATATGTGTCGGATTTTGTATTCCAATAAGAGTACTATGTTTTGAAACTAGCCTTTAAACACTCTTGGACACAAAAGGTACTTTTATATACTTGTGATGGAGCTGTGATGCTCATCAAAAACATTTAATTTTCATGTTATATTATTTTAGGTTTAGTTATGTGACTTTTTGTGTTCCCTCCATTTATTGTCTTTATTTCGTGTTTTAATTATTTGAGTTTTTAACTGTCTTCATTAAATTTAATGTGACTGATGTATTATTTTATTTTTGTTTCTATTCCCCAAGTGTGTCCTGCTGAGTTTCATTATGGATATAATAACAATAGAACTTCCAGATTACATTTTAAAGGATGTTATTATATTTGACTGTGGAGTGAACAAGAACTTTTGTAGGCTAACACTTTCATATTTCCACGGATCGAAAATATACATTTCATTCTCCATATTTTTAACTGCCTTTCCATTGGATAGCCAGGGGCAGATGATAAAAAATTTAACTGTCAGAGCTTGATAGACTTCATCTATGCAGTAGCAATGCTCTAAAAAGGACAGTTGTCTGTATAATAATGGAAAAAAACAGAAGTTGGCAATAAAATGAACATTTATCAACAACAGCAAAACACTGCTTTACAAACCTGAATTTATTCTGTATACTATTTTCCTAAACTGTTAATGAAGTATGATTCAACTGAACATTAAAGTAATTTTACACTTTCTAAGTAACGACATACACACACAGTTATTGGTAAAGGAAAAACCCCAAATTATGGTGGAGATAACTTTAAACCAAAAGTGTCTAGAGGTAATTTAAACCAGCCCCATCGGAGTAAACTGATCTAGGTAGATGTTCAATATTTAGATTAGGATCAGGACTCGACATGATAGTCAACAGAACAGTCTAATAGCTGGTTCGCAAGCCATTTGTGGAGACTTGAATGCATTTCATGTTTACTATGTTTTCACTTTCAAGTTTTTTGAATAAATATAGGTTTTATTTCTTGTTTTTTTTTCTCAGAAGGGTACCATTTCTAACATTTTATTTTGTGTGTACTTTCCCCGGACTAAAATTTCTAAGTACCAAAATGCATTTGGGAAATTATCTTTTGTTGTTGGACAGTGTACACAGGTGTGGCTTTTATTGAGGGCTATCAGCTGAATTCAATGGGTGGTGATGTGTGTTCTGTGAAGTATCTTACATTAAAGCACTTTGTGGAATAAAGGTTGCCAATACAAAAACAAATGTAACATATTCATCCATCCATTCCCAAGCCTCACGTTGCAACAAGATTTTGCTGTCAAAGGATGCAGATATAGTATACAAAATATATGCATAACACTAATTAAAGTAGATGTTTTTTATTCTGGAACAAATCAGTCCCCTGTGGCAAACCCCAAATATTGACTTTGGATGTATTCATTTGTGAATTTTATTTGTGCAACACAATACTTTAACACATAAATAGAAATTTAGTTTTGGGACTACTTTGACTAATATATGAATTTCTCCTTCAGTGCTGAAAGGAGTAATGTTTACTTCTAATTAGTGAAGTGTTCATTAGCAGCACAAACCGTGGTTTTAATAATATCACATGTGCTAAGTGTCATAACAACTCACTTCTCTTATTCCAATTTAAAGAGAGATGAAGCGTTTTATCTTATTAATCTCAGCGGTCCTGGATAGGCCAAATACAACATTTATTCACGTCCTCAGTTATCCAACATTCTAAAAATCTATTTAAAAGGTGATGTAACCCATCTGTAATCTGAGACTGTCCCAGCTCTTTTAAAACGTACTACAGCCATAAAATCATAAGTGAATGATTATCTGCTCAAATACTACTAGAGTACAGTCATTAGCTGAGATAGGCTCCAGCACCCCGGACGCTTATAAGGACACGTGGTTTGAAAAATGAATGAATAACAAAAAAATACAACCGTATATAGGTAGAAAAACCTCAGGTAATATGATGCACAAGGCATTAACCCTGCCCACCCAGTTCACTTGGGAGCTGAAATGATGGGGAAAACTGAGAACACACACATAAAGATATAACACTTAAATTTGGCATAGAACTAGAATTCATTAAATTTTGAAATAACTTGCCTGCAACCCAGCCCTGAAGAGCTCTACGAGTGATTACTACTGCCGTCCGTGTAGGACGGGTATCTACTGCAGCTGCTTGACATGTGACCCACGCAGCATGAATTTAGGAGATCAGGTAATTCCCTCTAGGCTGAATTCACTCCTGATTTCATATCATGTTCTTCTACTCAAGAACAAATTGATCTCACAATTGCTACTTGTATGCATTTATTTCATTATTATTCCTTTTAATCTCTCAGCAATACTCAGACTTTCAACAAGTGCGTGAATTTAGATAAATAGCAAGAGAAAAAGAATAATAATGTACCCCCCCTCTCCCCCAAAGGCTGTTGATAGAAGATCAATCTTTCCTCTTTCTCACCAGCAGCTGCCAAGAAAGAATTGACCAAGCAGGGGAATTTGTTATTTTCTAATGTTTAATATTTGCAATTTCCTATGTCCTGACATGCAAGTTAATAGCAATGACACATTCACTGATGTAAAATTTAATAGGATGCTGCCAGAAGATGGGAAACATTGTCTCTGATATAATACAAACGTTTTCCTCTTTCTATTATCTTTAAACATTACTCAGAACAGATAGATGTGGCATACTTGCTTGTTTGAATCATCGTCTGCGTTCTTATGCTGCTTTCCCCCCATCAGACATATATAACAACAAGGCCCTTATATTTTATCATCTAGAAGTAAAAAAAAAAGTCAATTTTCTGAATTTTCTTATTTTCTTACCTTATCAGCATCAGCTGACAAAAGCATTTAAATGTGCAATAAACAGTTTTTTTCTGCATTTTATGACAGTATTTTGCTTCGAGGGTGTTTTTTATTATTACTTTAATTCTTATTTTATTACACAAAAAATCTATGTATGACTTCAATAGAAACATCGCAAATCTTTTGAGGTTCGGCTTTTTGGGGCTCTGCTACCACAATATAAATGGATTTTCTTCATATCATGGGTTGGTATACTGTGAAACCAAAGTAAATACTGAGGGCTTTGTAGTGACATTTAAGGTACATATGAGACCTAACGTGAATGTCCTTTTAAGGATTATTTTAAGGCTGATAAGCCACGAGAGGATCAAGGCATCTGGAGGTCAGTTTTAGCCAAGGACAGGTAACCTATTAGACATTTTGAATTTTTGAGGAGAAAAAATGAGCAGTTTGATATTTTTATGAATTTCTTATGTATTTAACTTCATTTTACATGCACAACTGTGAGCGTTAAATTATAGTAAAGTCCCTCTGGGGTTTCTGGCTCATCTGAAGAGCAACCAGGGACATTTGAGGAGCAGTCAGGAGGCGTAAAACCATCAATTTTTCCTGAGAGAGCAATAGAAATGGATGAGCAAACTCACGGCATCATTATTTTGTCAAAAAAAGAGAAAGGCAAAACCTTGGGTCAGAATGGCAACAACAATAAAGAAAAAGATGGCTACACCATAACATCAGGTATTTAAGATATGTCCATTGCGCACCAGGTAAATATATTTTTAAATTCTCAACTCATCATGTCATGTTGAATAAGGAGTGATTGAGATTCAATTTCTATTTGGAGTTGAAATAGGCAGAATGGAAATTTGTTATGTGAAATACTGGTTGGGCTTATTTGAATCAAATCCTGTGTTGTCATTTAAAGTTGACCCAGGTGGTGACCTAGTATATTCTTGAAGATACAGTTTTATGATATTCATCATGTGCTTATGCTTGCAATGAATTTAAAAAAAGAAACAGACAAATAACTTAACTACATGGACAAGGGTTAATGAGACATAGGGAACAGGTGGGTGACACTCAAAGCAGCGGATAGGCTGAGACACATGGGAATGTGACAACAGGTGAAAACAATGAACAATCACAATGACGGGACAGGCAGAAATGTGAACAAGAAAAAAAACAACATGAGGGATGGAAATGTATAGAAAATTCAATCTTGCTTGATCGTAAAAAAGTTTTTTGCAGAATATACACACTCACAGGAAAAGTAAAAAAAGCAGGAAATATGGTACATGGTGTGTCTTTCCGATGCTGACACAAACAATCATGCCTAACCTTAAAACATATTGGTTTCTTTCTATGACCCTCTCATGTCACTGGCTGACTCAATCTAGACAACATCTGTAAACTTTGGAAATTCCACATAAGTCCAGGTACTATAAGAAAAGAGGTTGACATTTTAAACAGATTGCCACCTAATCTCTCTAGTAGGGGAGTCGTGTGATAGGTGAACTTCGAACTTGGAGGGAGATAGCTTTGAAATGTCACAAGCAATGAAAAATAACACAAGCCTTCCCTGATAAAGAGAAATCTCTCCCCGTGTGCCTGATGTAAAAATCACTGGCTGCCTGCCCCTCAAATGTGTGACATTAAAGACTCACAATCAGATTGGTTGACTAGTTTTAAATAAAAGTATAAATATTATGCTGCTCCCTTCATTGATTGTAACATAATGTACTTCTGCATTTGAAAGGTTATGAAAATCAGTATTTTTTTTATGTTTCAACAGCTCTATTCAATTTGCAGAGTTATGTTTTCTCATAACAATTGATAGTAATAGAAATGAATAGTTAGTAAAAGTGGTTATACTGGAGAACATTCATGTATGGAACATTTTTTTTGGGTGGAGAAATGTTCATTTTGTTGTTGTTGTTGCAAGCAACAACATCAGCCTGGATTTGCAAAAGCGGGATGCGGATATTTTACTAAACAGAAGACACCGAAGCAACTGGTTGACTTACAGAGGGATAGGAAACCCGCTGTGTTAAAAGCAGGGACAAAAATCTCATCCCAATGTGCAAACTTTAACATTTTATTTTCTCGGGTCGAACGCAGAGCTCCAGGCAATGCCTGGAGAAATAAAATCTTCATAGAGTCTGATCCAATTTGTGGATGCCATGTTACTGAATTCGCCAAAAAAAACAAAATAGTTTTAGAATTGACATTCTTCAAGGTGCTCTTTGAGTGGATGGATGGGTAGCAATGCCTTTAGGGGCCGGATGGTGTATTTTCTTCCTTTTCTTTTTTTCTTCTTCTTATTTCTTTTTCTTGGAGAACATGAGACACGGCCCCACATGTCAAGTCCTTTAGAATTGCATTTGAATATGATGAAACCTAACATTCCAATCCAGTAACTCAAAATGTGGCTTCCACATGTCAGAAATGTTATGTACTCCTCCAGTAATTGGGATAAAAACATGAGGTTTGGGTAGTGCATATTAATATGTGGTGGGTTGACCTTGAAGATTAAAACTGCGGTCTGCTTTTAAAACCAAGAAATTCTCATTCTTTCCGATTTCTTTGAATCTTTGAAGCTAAACCTACGTCAAATAAGTCATTATTTCAAACTCATGAAGCTTCTGTATGTTTTTGGCATTCCAGTGTCTTCCTGCAAAGCACAGATATTTTTAGCTGTAGGTTTAGCAAACTTTAACATTTTATCAAGGTAACGGACAAACAACACACAGCAGAAGTAGAAAATTAAATATTTTTTGACCCATTTTATCATTAATGGACTTTTAAGGCAGCGTGCAATTTTTTAAAAAAAATCAACAAACATTGCTTTTACCGTAAAGGTGCTATTTAATCATTACTTACTTTTTTGTTTTCTAAATGATAAAAAGACAACAACTGTCTACAAATTCATTAAACGCTCACTCCAATATTGCAAAAACATCTGCAGTGGTGTTAATAGCATGAACATCTCCCGACCATTTTTTTCTATCTACCATGACAACTTTTCTTTCTAACCAGCAGCAACAATGTCACTCTTTTCTGCCTCCTCTGCAAAATACTTGGCTGGATTTTTTTTTATTTTTCATCACTGCCACTTTTTGACTCTTCATGATGATGGAAGCTTCAATCAATACTTTGCAGTCAACCTCAAAAAAGGTGATGGTGGTGTAGCAATAAAAATGTCCATAACATACTCAGAATATAGTGTGCAACCAATTCCTAATGCAAATATGAAGTCACAATTAATAATATATATTTTGTTGTCCTTGAATATTCTAGTATTAACCACATGATTTCTAGCAGTATTCAATGGTGGAATTCATATAAAATATGAAGGCTGTATTCCACTAAGGTTTTCATGTGAGTTAATTGGCATGGTTATAAAAAAAGGGGGGGGTCAGACATTTTTTTTTCAGTTCATATCTCCTTAATGTAACGGTCAACATTTTGAGCTCAGATTGATGTAAAATGAACGACGTATGCTTGTTCAGGATAAGAAAACTTAATAATAAAACAGGATCTTCAAACAAAGGCTATTATTGCTCAAAGATAACTCATGTAAACATGATGTCTTGTTTTAAAATAGTGATTTTATTCTCTCTTTTTTCCATTTGGGAATATATATTCAAGAATGAAAGCTACATGGCCTTGCATGAAAAAGTAATTGCCCTCACAACCCTAAGCTCCAACTGCATTTTCTATAACTGGCAATAAGTCTATCACAACTCAGCAAAGACATTTTTGGCCCTTTTTTTTATCTAAGCAACTTTGGAGGCTTTTCATGATTGGACTTTTTCCCACAGCATCCTAATATAGTGAAATGATCTTTTTTTTATTGTACAACAGATGTTTAAATGCAAGGTCTGTTTAAATGTGCCCTTATCCAGTTACATATGTACCATGATTTCTTATCCAAAAGTGTTTTTGTTGTTGTTGCGTTTCTTTTTGGCTTGCAGTTATTGCATGCTAAATTATTCCTTTCCTACTGGTCACAGCATTCAAGCATACACACTTTCCGTGCACAAGAGAGCTACAATTGAGATTCACTCTATTCATTCAAACTGTGAAATTATTGTAAGTGGGCACAATTTCTATTGCATTGCCTTTTTTAAGGGGAAAAATTAACAATGGAAAAACGGATGACAAAAAAAAAACATTTGGGTGAGTGGCTGACTCTGGAACCCATTTCATTTCAACAATGATAATTGGTGTGAAACACACACACAACAAACACATGCACTCATTGGTGAAATGGTGAAAGATTGATGTTTGTCAAAAGCAGCCTGTTGGTTATCCAAATCAATTCCAAGCAACATGGTTTTTAACAGACTCCCATATGATACCATTGATTGCTCCTTCCCAAATAAACAGTGTTGGTTAGCGCTACATGCAATTACTAAGCATAAAACACCCATGACTCCCTCCTAATTATTAGCCCTTGTGACTAATCGCAGCGTACTGCAATTAATGGAGCAACACTTCAACAGGAACAGAGATAGAGCTACTGCTTACTGCGATAACTTCTAATTTAGCAGGTTTCATCATGCACATCTATTCTGTTTAATTAGACTTATGAAATATGGCTGACCTTCTGATGGCACAGAGGCAGACCCTGATTGCAAATCTTTGTTGGTTTTATCTAGCGGAAAATGCCATCAATCTATTCGTCATCTTTACTTTTAATTTTTTTTTTTTTTACCCGCAAATCAAAATTGAACGTTTGTATGTATGCAGAGTGTGTGTGTGCTCATTTCAATCACTTGGTGTGTGTGTTTGGAGGAGCTTAAATGCTTAAAGAGTGAGGTTGCTAATGGAAAAATGATGAAGCAAAGCCACACAATTTGTTCAAAGTCAGAATCTAAAGAAGATGCTTGCCTTGGTACCAAAGCATAGTAATGTCTGCTTTTGTTACACTTGGATAGTTTTATTGAGTGTCAGGCTAAATATTCGTCAAACATCTGAATAATCATAACAGCATAGAGCAACAGTGGGAGGTCGGCCATGGTTTTTCTCCAGCACACAGAGATCAGAGGCCCTCCTGAATAGGTAGGAGTATCAAATAACAAAGAAACAGGCAGACTTCCAATTATTGGTTCTGTCTTGCTTGGAAAAAAAAACAGCATGGAATACCTTTCTTTTAAAAGTTTGACATGCAGAGAAAGCATTCTTTCCATTTTTGGGGGGCTGTGGCAAACCCTAAAAATAAATAAATGCATACAAATGCATATAAGATGAAAAAACAACAACATGCAATTTAATTATTTTTAAGTGAAAGTGTTTCCTTCAAGTTTTTGTACTAAAATATCTCCAAAAGCTACATATGTTATGGTCAAAGGAAATAAAAAAATGGATATCTAGTCATTGAAATTTAAGATCTAATCCAAAAGTCAAGGCTTTGAATTCAGCTTTTTTTCCATTGAAATCCTGAGGTGTTGAGTGAGAGTGTCCGTGACTTCAAATTGAATCGCACTTCAATTCTGCAGCAGAACAAGAGCCCAAATAGACCAATGCCAACTTTTGAAAATGAAATATAGTTTTTGAATGGGCCTTGTCATATTAGGGTTAGCAATAACCTTCAACTAAAGTTAGTAATAATCAGTTGGCATACATGTTAGAAAAGAGAGGAATCAAAACAAATGAATAATAATAAGAATATTTAAAAGAAAATATTGCAACTGATTTAAATTACAGACACTTTAGACCTTTCAGTCATTAACAAATCTCATATCAAAAGTTTCAATCAAAAATGCTTCTTCAACTTGTTGATATTCTAAGTCATTTGCCTTGTGCTGCTTTCGAAAATGTAACCCAAACACGAGTGCTAATAAACCATCTTTTGGCCTCGTGAATCAAACACACATGACATTGTGCTATGTGGCAAGCTGTTCAAAAAGCAGGATATTCCATGTTTTCTTTACTTTAAATTCAGGAGCGTCTTTAGATTTGCATGCCTTGTCACCGAGGCCACATGGAGGAAAGCCTCGGAGCGTGCGGCAGCAGCCGGCAGCTCCACCAAAGACTGCAGAAACAGCTGTTTTCCTGGATGCTTCCTACTAATGTGCTTCTAAACTTGATGGGCTCGAACAGCTTGCGCTTGTTACATTCTGTTCAGCTGACTATTACCAGACTGTGTCACAAACTGAACATCTACAGCAGGAAGCTGCCAGCCATCTTTAACATGCTTTCTAGCAGAATGATAGGAGGAGAAACCCACTAGAGACAAGGATGGCAGGAGACAGGAACGTCATGACTAGTTGCTATTCTCTTCATTATTACCACACACCTTTCATCTAAAGCAAATAGCATTTTACGATGATGTTTTGTTATTTTCTGGAGTGTTCCGTCATTCCAATGGCAAAGAAAAGCAGTTGAGGATTGTATGAGAGGAATTTAATGCCCAGGTTTAAATGAGTATATTAGTATTGTAATGGGTTATATAAAATACATCGAGGCGAGCTACTCCAGTAAGACCCAGTGTTCAAGCCTGTGAGCTTGTCAAGGACAGGGCCAAATGGATGATTAATTTTAAATATGCTGCCTGTCATATATATTCACAACGAATGACAAAAAAGAAGGGCAGTGTAGTGATCATTACTATTATCTTGGGCACAGTCATGTAATTTGTTCATCTTTAGCGTTGACATTAGGACAATACTTACCAGAATTCCAGTTTTTCCATCACCTTAACTACTCACTCAAGATGGCCCATCATTTTGTTCCTCTGAGCTTGTAGTTCTCGAGAATGAATAGGATAATTTCCTAGAACTCACAATGGGTTGGAATAAGACATATAATATAAATCATTTGTAACTATATGTTTTCTCATTTAATGGTAAATTTAACCATTAGTTTGTCATCAGCTTTCTGGAGGTAAACATTTTGTCCACTGCAAAAAACAAAAAACATTCTGTTTATAATTAATTTCGTCTGATAATTCTCTTGCTTTTTTATTATGATGCTGTACTAGTTGACTGTGCAGGCCTTGTAGGTTCTTATACATATTTCTTATTCAAAACATTTTGATTTTAGTATTTTGGGTTATATAAACATTGAAGGCTTGGACCTAAAATGTCCTCCAAATGTTGAATGCCCCAGCTACTGTTTGGTTCTACAACATTTGAGATGAACCGATTGAGTGCACAGAGACAACTATATACAATTCTTCTCCTGAGGCAAATTGATTAATATTCCAATGTTGAACTATATTGTGCAAGGATGTCACAAACAGTATTTGCACCGTGTATAATGTTGTGTTTTGCCTCACTCGGCAAGGACTAAACAAAATCATTTTTTATTATATCACCAGAGTTCAAGATGCCTGTTTATTGAAAAACAGTCTCAAATAATGATGCAAAACTATGAGATTAAATCCCCTCCCTCAACATTTAAAGACAGCTTTATACAGTCCAGACAATGTCACTTTTCTCATCCTCCTTTTATTAAGAAGTGCTTAATATGAAGAATCATTCTTCCCCTCTGTCACATTGCCATCCATCAGCCACACGAGCACAAGCGTATCAATCATTCAGACGCGATCTCTAATCCTATCTGACATCGCAATCTGTGTTCTGATGGTCTGCAAACTCAAGATTAACAATTGCCAATCAGATTAGAGCTGCACAGCCCCACATGGAGTGGATCTCAGCGGTAGGAACAGCAGTTTCCAAAATGTCTGCATCACTACTTCAGAGACATCAATCAAACCTCGGATTAACATTGTAAAGACAAACCCGAAGAGGACCACTTCCTCGTAGGCATTGCTGTGGACAATTCTGCATCGACCAACGCGGAAGGTTCCTGAGGAAAACAAGATCCCTGCGGGTATTTACCTGCGGCCGTTAGAACAAACTCTCAGAAACTAACATTGTAAAGTACCACATGTGATAACGCTCCTTGACACAACCCCAGGGGCAGATCTTAAGAAGGTGAGGGGTGAGATTCCTAGGGGTGCATCTATGCCCAAGTCCAAGGGAGCCCAGTGGAGGACAAAAAAAAAAGATATATATATGTATATATATATATATATATGTATATATATATATATATATATATATATATATATATATATATATATATATATATATATATATATATATATATGTATATGTATATATATATATATATATATATATATATATATATATATATATATATATATATATATATATATATATATATATATATATATATATATATATATATATATATATATATATATATATATATATATATATATATATGTATATGTATATATATATATATATATATATATATATATATATATATATATATATATATATATATATATATATATATATATATATATATATATATATATATATATATATATATATATGTGTGTGTGTGTGTATACATACATACATATATATATATATATATACATGTATACATACATACATATACATATATATGTATATATGTATATACCATGACTCTGATCATATGTATTCTACTGCCATAGATGAGAACCCATCAAAGTTCTACATATGACTGAGTAGTTCAATCTGCTCAGGATGTGACTCAGTGCCGTTGCCTTGGTAATGCATGCCAATGATTTCACAGGGGCAGAGCTTTGGGGGAGCACTGATGGGAAGGATGCGCTTGTTTTGGGAGTTTGATTTGATCACTAACAAGCTGTCTCCACAACTGTTCCTTAGTACTTGAGTTCATTATTCACTGTATCTTTGAATGGATTTCCATTTGAGCAGTGCATCTCTAGCAACAAAATATGCATCAAATGCTGACTCTGAATATCATTCATTCATTTTCTGTACCGCTTATCCTCACAAGGGTCATGAAGGTGCAATAATCCAATCCCAGCCAAGTATGGCGGACAATTCTAACTTGGTTATGCTAACAACTGGAAGAATCAGTTAAACATGTTTTATAATTACATTTCTTCCATTTATTTATGTAGAATTATTTGGCCCGGAATGTTCCTGCATAATTATATGCATAAACTCAGGAACGCACTATGCTCATTAATTTTGCAGTTTTTGCTTGGCACAGCTGGATTTACACATGTGCATGGTGAATTTCAGAGAGTATATTTTCATACTGACCATATGGCTCTGTCAAGCCCTCCACCTGTGTTTAGTACACACCTTCTACTACTTTGTCCCTTTGTGTGTTTACTTTAGATTCATATGTGTGGGAGTGGGGCGACCATCTGTCAGCCATCACCATGGTTTTCCTTCGCTTAAAATGTCTGCTCCTCTCATCCACAATGCCTGGAAAATAACAATTTTTCCTCCTTTTTTTTTAATATCTGCTCATAGTGCCATCCTAGCATTCTGGGGAATCATTAAGCTGTTTTGACTATAGCAGTTTACACTTTCAGCAGCAGAATCCCGGATTTCAAATTAGGTCTCACAGTTTATAACTACTGGATATGGACTAAAAAAGGCATCTGCACATTCTAATCTGGCTAATATTCTACTGAAACAAACTATGTTAATATTGATATTATATCAATATTATGATGAGACATAAACATATGATATATTATGCTTAAACATAAAATCTGTGCATGGCTGTGTGAATACATAATTATTTACTTCATTTTTTGTTGTTGTATGTGGGTCTCATTGGCCACTTTTTAAATGAGTAAATCTAACATAGAATGCAGCATTATAGTATCTTAAAAATGATATAAAATGAGCATTAAATAAGTAAATCAATTTAATTTGTTGACAGGTTTTTATTGCAGATTATACATGACCAAGATAATATCATAGCTCCATCTTTCTTATATCAGCGGGGGCATTTTTTATGTTATTTCTACAACATTGCTAATTAAAATCCATACAAAATCAATAGCACTAATGAGTTTTAGCATCGCTGTTGGTTGTCATGATTACTTAAGATAAGAGTAGTAAATTGAAGCTCTTTTAATTAAGTGTAAGATTTACTGCAGTTTATGTTGAAGGGGATTTATATTGATTTTCTTTTGGTGTTTGCTCCAGCTACCCGAACATGTATTCTCAGGATTTAAAGACCAAATTTGTTGTTTGAGTTTTTGTTTTGTCATGCTGCACGGGTCTTCAATTATTTGGGAACAAGACTGGAAAGGACCTTTGCATTCTACTTGGGACAAATAGTGAATGGAAGTATTTTATTTCAGTCAAGCGAGGTCCGTTGAACAAGCAACTGAGGGCATAGTCACACTTGGTCCAGTAATCACTGTGTTGATGCTCGATTATTTTCTTCCCCACTGGCCTGCTAAGGACTATTGAGTCTAGCAAAATATGACTTTGACTTTGACCTTCTCCACAATTTCCACGACATTGTTATCCACCACCGTATTGCTGCTTCAGTGCGAACATGGGTTAGTTTAACTTATATTATTTATTTTGTGGGGTCAAATACAGAAAAAATGATGATAGTATCGAAATATAAAGAGTATATACTAGGTGTATTTTAATCATTCATTCACATTTTGCCGACTTTACGACACTCTTCTCTGTTGTGCGTGTTAAATTTACAAGAAGTTGTTTGCCAATTTATGTAGTGTTTAAGGCAATTGCTTGTTTAGAAGAACATTGTCTCCATTTGTCTGCCACCCTCAAGAAATTTATGTTCGACTACCCAGACATTCAGAAGCAGGGCACCATCACGGACATAGCTCAAGTCCAATTTTATCATCAATTAGCAGTAGTTGTCATGTATGGTTAAAAACAATGACAGGACCCTTTACTGGCAGTTATGAGGCACTAGACAGTAGACATTTTGTCTTCCCAATGAGAAAAATATGAAGTTTGTTATGAGCAGTCAAAATCTTTAATGCCATGCAGGACTCATAATATAATTTTCTGGGTTGACCACAGCTGATCATCAAAGTCACAACGCTAAAAATAAGACAATTTGACTTTAAATAAGTCAAACTAACCAGAAAAGGATGAAAGTTCACTTTTTGTTTTTTCACTTTTGAACTGTAGTTAGTAGGAGAATAAATGCATTGCCTTTCAAACTTGCACAACAAGGTTTTACCTGGAGAGATGCTAACTACCCTGATAAATCTCTTTTCCCATTAATGAATAGTAGCAGTCATTCTTCATTCGTAACTTACAAATCACAATCTTCAACATGTTGAATACATTCATATTTAGTATTTCACATAATGAAAAATACATTACAGTCACACAATTGAAGATACATGGCACTTTCACACCAAGCCCAAGGCAACGATGTGAATTCTTACAACAGTAGATGGAAAAGCGACATGAGACCCCTCTGACATGCTATAATAAATAAAATGGAAGGGGAAGTTACTGTCTCCACAATGCACCAAGATTAACGACCAAAACACTACATAAAGTGACCGGGTTTACCTCAAGACTAACAACACGAAACTTGTAAACAAGACTGTCATTATTCTTTCGAGCACTCTACGGCCATTCAGCCACGTTCTATTCAGCAACTTAAACTGAAAGAAAAGCTCTAGAGATGCTTCCACATGACTCGTGTTTAGAATATTGCAATGTATTTGTGTTGTGTACTGGCCTTCTCACTAATAATTAAATGCCAGGTTTTTGTGTTATTAGAAAAAAAGAAGCCATGACCAACATTGGCTTGTGGGAATTATAAAATGCCTCCAAATTGCCACTAGAACATTTGAACTGACTGTATTTGGGGTTAATTAAAGGCACTTTTAAACACCACATAATAACATCCCCTGTTAACAGGGTATTAGACAATATTAGGTCCAGTTGTTTAAATGATTTAGTTTGATATTAAGTTATTATAGAATGCAAAAATCTAGCATTTGAACAGGCATTTGCAGATATTTCATATCAACTGTGTAGTGTGCTGAACATCTTTTATAATGCTTTCAAGGCCTCATAAATGCAGGATGACATTCTTTCCACCCAATAGGCAAAGACCCATTTTTTATGTTGGATAATTGAAACCTTGACAATTTTCATTGAAACTAAGAAACATTTCTTAGCATTTACCAAGAAATGTTGCCAGAAATCTGTCCCTGATGCATTTTCAGTGAAGTGCACTGACTCATCTTTCACACCGTCCATTTTCAAAAGGGTTGCAGGGGTTGCTTGAGCTTAACCCAACTGTCTTCAGGCAGGTACATGGAGCTGTGGCTCCACCCCTGTGGCAAAGCCCTGCCCAGGCCAACACAGCTGAGACAACTTCCCAATCATCCCTCCTCCAATCAAGATTCACTTCCTTCCCTTATTTAAACCCTTTTCTTTTGGCACTTTTGGCTGACTTGCTGGCTTGATTCCTGACTAACTCTCTTGGCTGCCTATGAGTATAACTGCTGAGGCAGTAGAGTCCTTTCTTTCCTTAGAGAACACATGGTTTAGTGCAAAGTAAAGTTTGATTGTCCCAGCTTCACCTGGTAATGTGAGTACGTTACTCCTTGTTATATTTAGTATTTATGTTGGCAAAGTTAAAGTTTTTGGGTTTCATAGGGGGACTTGAGATAAGTTTAGACACCCCGTGGTATACATATAGTTTGTGCATTTAGACACAGTAATTTCCCTATCTAGACTTTGATTACATCCGTTCTGACAGTGGCACCCTTCAGGGAACACATTGTACTGGTTTCTGGTCAATAGTGGGGCACACATTGCCAGAGTGCCATTCAAACTTATATCCCTAACATGCATAATTTAGCAATTCAGGAAGGCCAGTATGATTTATAAGTCCTTGTAGCAATTTATCCAAGATACTGACGGCATGCCATGCATTTCAAAATCTATGACTGTTTATTGACTACTAATCTGGAATTCTTAATGCAAACCATGCCCTCACTTTATCTTTTGGAATTTATTTTTGAGCAGTTTAATAACTAAACTACAGGCTGTTGAAATGATTCCCCGAACTCTCAATTAGAGAGAATATGGAATGAGTATTCAACAAGAAGACTGCCACTATTCAGATGGGCGAAGTTAGATTCCATATTTTATTTTGAATCCTAACATTTACTAATGAATTGTATGTCATCAAATTCATGTTTTCATGCCCAGAACTCACACATACACACCCACATGATAGAGGGGATGGAAATTCTGATGTTCTAATCATCATGCTTACATCTTTATGAGACACTTTATACATACACTCGCATTGAAAAAGACTGATGTATATGATTGACATGTCTTCAATTATTTGACACATGCAAATGATTATAAGTCGTTGACATTCTGAGAGAAAAGAGCCAAGCCAAGGAATGTGACCTGCCTGAAACACCTTTAGATTGTTCATTTTACGCAAGCTCCTATGCCACCTGTGCATCAGCCAAATGCCAAAAAGGTCGAATTGACAGGCTGAGTCAACATTTATAGAGACCATGCCATCTTTGAAGTGCACTTCCTTTTATAATAAATGGGTGTCTGAGTCCCCCATCTTGTCTATGCAGCTGCAAATGTAACACTTAGCAAAGCAATCTATAGCAAGTGGCAGAGGCCACATCAGTCATACAGCTCACGTTATTATTATTCACACTTTTTTTTCACAACTGGCTTTCTGAGACCTAGGACGTCTTGAGTGATATTACTTTGGCAAGCAGAACTATATATATATATTCACACTTATTTTCCAAACTACTTACCCAGAGAAAACCCACACTCGCCAGAGGAGAACAACCTGGGATCAAACCCTCCACCCCAGAACAGTGAGGGGTTTGTGCTAAACCAGGCTGCATATGCATGTCTATATAGTGAAATATTTTTTTAAATTTAAAGGTTTTGGGCTCTCAGTCAAAAAAGTTCATAACTCCTTCTCTCGTGAAAATTAAATGTGCTTTTGATAAATTTGCTGCTAAGGCTAGAACCACACTTATCTCTTTACCCAGTCGGATTTGTACAGAATGAAATTGTTTTATGCCTTACTTGGTGCCTCCTATGGTTAACTTGTTCAGTTACAACCGTAAATATGAGAATCAAACAGTGTTGTAATGACTTTTTTTTTTTTAGATTGAAGCAGCATGAAGCACAAAGCAATTAACCGATTATACATGAAGACCAACTTTTCTCACTGCCAGGCACGTCCATTTTGGAATGAACCATATTGTAATGCTGGCATGTAATTTATTAACTCTAAGCATCATCTGTCAAAACACACTGTTTTTCAGTCACAAAGATTAGGAAAGCGTTTGATATGCTTATTTGTCATGCGTTAGTTTAAAATTCAGCCTATTACAACGACTTGAGCCTGATTGCTTGCTCTATTGTATATTTTAAAAGTCTAAGTACTGTAAAATCCATCCTATAGATGCAGAGCCTAATCCTGAATGACAAATGCAAATTATAGCGATGAAAGAATGTCATTTTTTTCTCTTTTCAACAATATCAAGACATTTGTTTTTTGTACTTCTTAGCAAGACCGACTCATTATTTCACATCTTATTTTGGTATATTTTTGGGACGTTTTTAAAACGGAGCTCGAGGGTATTTAGCAGATTAACATAGCTTTCTGAATTTATTTTAATTTTTCAGGAATTATTGTGTAACTTTTACAAACAGCATTAAACATATCTGGTGTCCTAACTTAGCTCATTTTACCTCAGCCAGGGATTGGAACAGACTTCCGGCAAAATCACCAGTGATGGATTTTCCATGGAAAAGGGGACAGATTGTGATAGATGGGTATGTCCCACAACTATTTCTCAGATGTCTACACCACCTGGGCTATGCTGAGCTAAGTGTGATGCTTTTTTGTTGTTCAGAAAACACATGGGTTGTCTAGTTCGAACCAAAGTCATCACTTAACATAAGTCAAACTTTAGAAGAAAAACATGCATGTGCAGAGATTTGTCAGGTTTGGGTTCTTTTGAGGTTTTGATAATTATCTTATATTTGCCTGCAGCTAGTTCTTATGATTTCCATTAATTTCACTCGTTCTGAATGCCTTTTCTCTCAACCAATCCACTCCTCATGTCACCCACCTGTTTTTATTTTCCCACACTAACAATATAGTGCCAATATAATAATACTTTCATTCTGTAAAGTAAGCAAAATAGTTCTGTCCATTTTGTATGGAAATGGCTAATCAAAAACAGACAGATCTTTTTATGTTACCTTGTAAAATTCTACTTCCATCTTATTTAAACATGCATTTTGCTTGAAAAATTGTACTGTTTAGAGTCGCTATCTCATCGTAACATGTTGCCTGGAAACAGTAAGTGCATACATACATGAATGTATTTTAGGTCCTGTTGCCTTAAGAATTCAATAGGTTTAAATTACAAGGAATGACAGAACCTCAAAAAAACATTGTGTGTCATTCACAATTTTAGAGGTCTTTTAAAATCAATTAACAAGGTGAGAGTCTTCAAATCCACTCTATACCTTTCAATTTTACTATTATAGTCTATTGGTCTCATGCGCTCAATGTCTGGATCAAGATTATGAAAGAAATATTACCAAGCAATGGCCCATCGATCATCAAAGCTGTCTCAGCCTCAAACTAGTCTGGCCCTACCAACAAAGACTCCTTCATATCTTAGATATTGGACCTTAGACTTGTGTGCTTATCACCTATATTTGGGGACACTTCTGCATATGATTCATGAGTTTTACTGATAGACTATGCTGAATAAATATACCTGAGTAATTTGGTTTTCTTTCTCACTCCGGTGGCGCTAAAACACTTTTTTTTTCTCATGTGCTTTCTTGGCTGTTGCTGTGCTTATGCAATAGGTTTTGTGAGTGGTCTCATAATCAGGTGGAGTGTTGCCCAATTGTGAATACGCCCGCATTAGCATTGTGATATATCAAAACAGCACCATCAGGCTTCCCACGTAGATTTTGTATTTCACTTTATATAAAATATATTGTTCAAAAAAAGATGTTTCAGTCGTATGGATATTGTTTCTTTATCATAATTCAATCAGTTTGATTTCTGACTGTCTTTATTTATGATCCTTGGAAATTAAATCAGCACTTACGGAACTTATTTGATGTGGCAGAAGTATGTGTGGGATTTTTAACGGAAAAAAAATATATATATTTTTGGGGGAATAAATGTGTTGATTTTTTGTTTAACGGAACAATTCATAGTTATTTTTCCCACTCAACACCTTTACATGAAGACATGGCATTGCTGGATGAATGTTTATTTAAAAAAAACATTAATTTATTATTTTAAGTAAATAAATTAGTATATTTTTGTAGATTAAAGCATCAGTTGTAAAGACCCATAAACATGAAAAATGCACACAGGGACTGCAAAGACATGACTTACACCCACAAATATACTGTCAATCAAAATAAAATTAATTCTTAATAATAACTTAATAAAGGTAAACTGAACAAGGTTGATACTTAAGATGTATATATCAAATTGATAGCATTACACATTAGGCAGTACCCCAGAAACAGAGCTCACTTTCAACAAAGGTTGCCTAACCCCCCAAAGAGCGAGACAGTCAGACACAAACACACACACACATATACACACACAGACACGCACACACACTCAAACAAACAGAGAGAAAGAGACTTTTCATGTTCATTTGTCTGATCTACACAATCTGTGACAGCACATTCCTTACACACACTGTGCAACAGCCACCCTCAGTAATCTAGTAGCGATGAATAAATTCCACCTGGCAGGCCAATATAACTCAGATTAGTTTCTCAGTAAAGGTACATTGGTGCAGCAGTCGGTAGGCACGTTAAGAGAAAATTAGCATATCCTTCTCGGGCTACTCAATGCTTTTTCAGTCAGGTTCACTACCGTCTCCATTACAGGCAATTCAGTGAAGAACAATGATTTGGTTAGTGAGTATGCAGTTAGAAGTACTGGGTTGTCTTGTGATTTCATCAACGGTCGCATTTGAAGTGAAAAGAGGTTTTAATGACTAAGTCATATCTTCGCAAAGCACATCCTTAATGGATATTGAGTCTTTCTATAGAAGCTTGGTCTTCCAGGAGGGGCTGGAATTAGAGCTATTCTGCTCCTCCACTGGGAGTGGAGTCAGAGGAAGTGTCCAGTAGGCATCTGATGTACTGGACACTTCCCTGGTGGAGCATTCTGGCTTATGCCAACACTTCCTTTGGGAGTTACAACATATTCACTGAATATATATGTACGTTTTAAGGAAACTATTTTGTGCACTGGTATATTCATTGATGACAACTTTCAAATTTAGTCTAGAGTATGACGTGAATTAAAAAAGAAAAATAATGTAAACAAGGACTACATCCAACTGAGTACCAGGACTTGCAGTTCTTTCCAGTCTTTTTAAAAGTGATGTTAGCCTTGCATGTTGCAATGTAATTAAGTGTAAATGGGTGAGAAACATTTTCTTGATTTGGATGCATTATTTATGAAGGCACCTCTGAACGAACATTTGGTTGTTGTGCGCACAACACAGAACGGATATTGTTTAGAATCTGTTGAAATCTTCCATGCAATTATGTGTTATTACTCCATTTATTGAATGCAAAAAAAGGCTTTTTATTTTGCTCTTTGTTGTTCAGAAAGTTCCAATAAATGAAAAATCTACCTAGGGAGGTTAATTCTCCAAATCAAGATATAAACGTAACAATCTGTGTCATAAAGTGTTCCTGCTGGGTTAGTGTTGTCATCGGGTCCCATTTTCCTGTGGACTAGCAACTAAGCAACAAAAAAATACCGCTTTTTCATGGTCCCTCATACCTACTTTCCATTATTAAACATTGAGCCTCAAGGTCTGCTCTATATTCATGACATAAATGTTACTCATACCTGAATATTTGTGAATAGTCCCCACAATGCTGCAGTAAACAGAGACTGCACTACAGGAGCAACACTTGCAACTTTATTGAGCTCCGCGCAATAAAAGAGCACAAAAAGTACGTCTGGAAATGAAATTTTTATACGACAGAATTATGCCGACTGAAATTGCATTACCTTGGCACATTCATAAGTTTTTTTTTTCTTTAACTGAGTTAGGAATTAAATCTGTTCCTGAGGGGGTTGGTGGTACTCACGGATGTTATCTGTAATGTTTGGTAAGCAGAAGATTATGGTGTCCCCACATAATGTATATACGTACAATATATAAATATACATACACATATATATAGGTTAAATGCATATTTTGCTATTTTTTGGCAAAGAATATTGAATAGGTTTGCAGAAAATAAATCCTCCTTAATTTATCCAGAGCTCGTCTAAAGTCTGTGCCAATGTGACCATAAACAAATTAAATTGCAGACTGCATGTAATGCTAATAATTGGCCAGTTATGGCTCTCATGCTCATGTCCCAGTGGTTAATTCAGCATAACGATGTTCAACAAATACAGCAGTAAATTTAGGCTTTGTAACTTAAGTCTCCACAGGGAATTTGGAGTCACATTAACAGAGAGCAGGACTGGCACACAACTCATTCAATAACACTGTACTTTATTACAGACTTTTCCCAGAAAAAAACATGTGCTGGATAGGGTCACTTGCTTCCAGAACTCCTTGCAGGTTATTAAAGACATAGAAAATTGGTCCTAAATTAGAACCCTGCTCAGTCAATATGTGCCTGTGTGTGGCACAATCCACCGGAGAGTCATCCCTCTGCAATATCCGTCAGAGAGTATCTGTCCTGCAATTTCCTCCTGAGGATTGATATTATTGATAATCAAAGCTCAAATCAATTACTATACTGTTATTTCACTCCTGGATCCACAATTGAAATACCATATATTTTTATTTTCAATTCGCCATATTATAAGGGCTTAGTGGCCTGATATACGCATACTATTTTAGCTTTAGTGTAAAAATGAAATATGTTAACACTTCTTTTACACTTTGCTGTATTCAGCGAGGCAGGCAGTTAGTTTGAGGCTCTGTCTAGATCTTTATCTTGTGATAGAAAGGGAACTTGAAATGTAGCAGCCATATATAAATATAGAACTCAGTTTTTTAGGCTTCAGTCACCATGCAATGCCTTAAAGAAGATAATATATTCATCGGAAATGGGGATATACCTATACTGCTGCATCAGAATAAAGGAAAGGAGTGTATTATTGTGTGTAGTGTATAATTAGTGTCAAAACTTGAATGCTAGTTATAGCACAGGTTATATATTTTCACATTTAACAAACAAAAAATAACAGGTTGCCAAATATATACAGACAAGATGTTGACTAATGTAAAGTGGGTTTTCTGTAATTTAAGAAGAGAATAACATTAAACATATTTGAGCAAATTAATGATTTATTTTGATACCACAAGTTGCTTCTCTGCAGTGTCTGCAAACCAACTCAAGTGTGAAATTAACAACGACGTAGATATTTTTTGCTGAATGTCTGTTTCTGAAATGAGCCATTGTGAATTTTCTAAATTGTGTCATCACATTTCTGCTAACTTACATAATAGCAATCAAGTTTTTTCGTAAATATGACTTGGCTTTATAACCTTCTGTGGGGTTAAAGACAGGGATGTAGTGGTGATCATCCATTTTGTTTAAAACTTATCCTAAAGGTCACAGGGGTGCTAGATCCTATCGCAAAAAGTATGGGCAGTAGAGCCTGATTTAGTTCTATATGCAGCACAAAGTGCCACTTAATTTTTTGTTTTGTTTTTTATTTCAACTGGCTACTGAGAAACTTCCATTCTATAAAAAAAATCCAAATTATTCAAAACCTGCTGCTTTGAAACAACTTTGCTGTCCATGATTATTGCAAAGTATTACATTCCCAGCACTGACAAATTGAAGCGCTTCAATGATAAAAAGATTATTCCTCACTTTTCTAAGACTCACGCTCCTTTTTTTTTTGTTTGGTAACTTTTCCACCATCTACTTTTTTTTGGAAATAACACTGAGCAAACCTTCGTAACGGCTATTGTGCAAAAAAAATGTTTTCGTGTTATTATTATTTTTGTATTTTATTTCAACCTTGAAGCCACTGGGCTAAAATGGCCAGTTTTCAAACCAGAAGTGAAAAGTTCAAATGTGATCCATGAAGGAAGAAAATTCCTATCAGATAAGCATCCCCATGCAAAGGGTACTGGGTCATGTTTGTGCTAATGGTTTCTATGGGGAATTAGGCCTGTGATGATCAAGTATCTTCACTTTAAACCCGACAACAACGGATAGGGGCAATTGTCTATGCAGGTATCCCAACAGCCTGTGACTCCTCCTTTTATTAGTTATTATTGCTGGGGTATGCCCTGTTCTAGCCTTCAACATCCAATCTGTTCTCTCAGTCGCCACACAGTGCAACTGGATTAAAGATGCATGAGATTATCCACATGTCCAGCGGTGTGCAATGAGGGGAGATCATTTTGAGCACTTTGGCCTTGTACTACTTATTTTCCAGCCTTTCACCTTTGCAGAGGGATTCTGTTCAACATTGCATGAGACTACTTCATTAGTATCCAATGGACGCTGCCAATTCTATGTGCATTTAAAGAGGAAGCGTCTCATTGCCCGGTCCTCCATTGATTTGATTGTTTCGAGTCATCTCGGTTCACTCTTCTCAGAACTATTTTACTGCTTCTTAATATTTTTGGAATGGGTTTGGCATCCTCAACCCTCATGAGGATGAGTGGATGGAAAAATGAATGAATGAAAGGGTTTGCATAAAAAATGTACAACGTTATTATTATAACATATATTCTTTTCTTATATGATTGTGTTAATAGTTCATGTAATGTCAATATGACATAAAAAATGCTGCTTTGAGTATTTGTTCTTCACTTAGTTATATTTTGATGAGGAGCTTAAAGTATCAACATCTTTTATACATTTGATTCTTATCAAGGATACCAGTATGAAAGATTTAAATGAGTGTGATAGAAAATTCAAAGCATTCTTATAACAATCACTGAAGTATTTTTTTACAGATGAACCATTTGATGGTTTCTTTTAATACATATTTTTGAATTTTTTTGAAAATGAAGGTAAAACAAGCAATTATTTACATCGAGAACATTTCCCAAAATACATCATCTCATTTAAGCAGGAATTGAACCAGCCAATGACAGAAAATCCCTTTTCAGTGATCTATGAGCTTTGTTACATTTTCTGCAACAAGCTCGCATCCGTACTGTTCTACAGCATTCTTCCTTACCTGTGGCATTTTTTGTGTCATTTACGTCTTTGTCCATTTGTTCTGAAGTATTTCCTATTTGTAAACAGGCTGTTCTACCAAGAAAGCATTACAACAAATAAGCCAAAAAAGAGAGGTACGAATGAAAGAACACAAAGCATTGAGGGGGTGGTGGCATGTGTAGGGGTTTTGTCGCAACTGTGAAGAATGCCTAAGCTCACTTTTAAGCATGGTCCTTCGTACAATGAATTCTAAAAAAAATAAAATCATCACAATAGGTTCCAGTACACCCTAATGAGACTCTTTTTGTGTCTGAAACAATGTAATACTTTCACAAAAGAGACATAGGACGCCTATTGTCCAATTTACAAATTCCGTCTCCTGTCCAAAATATTAGAAATACAAGGTAACAATTAATTAAAATGTTTTGCGTCTGCTAATACCATTGTACAATTCCTTTTTGTGGTCATGAAGCCATAATATAAATAAAAATTGTACTATCAAATAATTTTTTAGTTTCCAAAATGAGTTGGCATTTGTGTTGATGCACAATTCCATAATTGTGTGAACGTATTCTGTTATGGTCATGTCATTCAAACTATAAAAACCTCTTTATTAGTCTTGCTTTGATGAAAGAATAATGGTAAGGCAATTCTTTCTATTTTGGCACCTGAATTTGAAGTCACGTGTGCAGCAGCAAAGCTTTCAGTAGCAGTGGATTACTGTAGAGATCTCATCTATCATTTATGCCTTGTTCTCCATTTCAGGTTCATTTGAATGGAGTTAGTATAACCCTCCCGTTTTGAGCTGCAAAGGTCAGTGATTGAATATATTCCTCATGCACAGAGTAACCTAATTTCGCTTTCATAGCTGTGCAGTAATACCCAGGCTGGCGCAGTAAACAACAGCGCAGCCTTGGTACGACTCCAAACCTGAGCATTCATCTATTGCTAGAATTGGTGGGATTACTCTCTGCCAATTTATGCTTTGACATTGTGTTTATTATTCCAAATATGAGCTGTTGTTCTACTCTGTATATTTTGGTGCTTAGTTGATCTGCCCTCACTGATCCACAACTTTGATGATGGTGGTTAAAGCATTAGGTGGCCAGCTGGTGAAGTGGGATTGACTCTGAAGTGCAGTGATCATCCTGTGGTTTTATGCACCTGCCTAAGGGGTTGAAATTAGTCTTTTAAACTACGTTTAAACAAATTTCTCCAGAACTTCCACAGAAGGTGGTGGGGGAGCTCAATGGACTGCAGTTGTCTCCAGCTGGAGGAAGTACTTTTCACAAGTGTCTTACCATCTTATGCCATTAGCAGAGTAATGCCGTCTCAACTTTCCAACAAAATTATGGAGTGTGAAAGTGGAGATTGAGGCCTCGAGCCTCCTTTTGATTTATGATGATCCTTTAAATGGTATATCCTATACTGTTTATGCCTGCTAGTATTAGAGAGCAGATTACGGTGCATTTCACTAACTCCAAAATCCATTTATAACATTAACAATAGTGAAATGAAGTGGAATTTATTGGCAAAAAGAAATGATTAAAAAAATGCCACTTACTTGTTTTGACGACTATTGACTATCACGATTTTATATTGTTTAATACCTTAAAACTGTTTTTCTGTTTCACTTTAGCTGCTACGCTGACAGTGTCATTGCCATGACTTATTTTTGACAATCTAAAAGTCAAGTGACATTCAACCACGTCATTCGCAGCCTTTGAGCTTTGGCAAATCCGTCACCCCGCATCATTTGATTTCCATCCCATTTCCCCCACTGTGGCCTGAAACGTGATTGCCATGCTAGAAAGATGGTAAATATATCTTAACTTTGGTGTCAGCGACTTAATGTCTCCAGCACCATGGTCAGCGACTTAGTGTCGCTGACCATGGTGCTAGAGACCTGAATTACTCTGCGGCATTTTCCCCTCACTACTGCCCTCTGTTGTTAAATATTGATAGACTGCTAGCAGAGAGAATTACAGACGAGTGATGAATTCAACATTGAGAAGACTGAATTTTGTTACTACAACATCTCTGCACATGAAATTGGTTGATTATCCATACCTAGGGAAAGATAGAACTTACTCTATGGTGATTTGGTCATCCTTTCAACCACCCAGACATATTCACAGATCTGTATATTGGCTAAATCCAACCTCATCTTCACTCTCCGCTTACCTTGAATACCAATATCTCCATGTACCATTCCCGCAGAATTACTAACATTTTTATGACCGAAATCAACCATATCTTTTCTGGCCCAAAATGACTGCAATGCTCTACAAGAAATAATAAAACTACTCTCATTCATCCCAGTATCACAAATTAAATAGTTACTTAGGTACCGTCTTTTAACCTGATATGAACAGCTTGTTTATCATATTTCTATTATATACTATGTAAATATCTAAATAGTTAATAATAATAATTATATTTATATAGAATGGCTCGCATTTTTTTCTTCTTTTCTGAGTCTTATTCTCGTCACTTCATCTGTCAGCTGTTTGCAGGTATGTTAATGTAAATCAATCAATAAAATTGCGTTCTTGTGACTGCTTCTACAGTCCAATTTGCTAAGGTTCCATCATTGACCGTGAATTGTCGAGAAGTGAGGGACTGTGTTCAATAATTGATAAATCGTTGCACCTCTATTGCCTGCCAAGAGCAACCTACAATAATGGTTGATTAGAATATCTACAAAAAAGGATGTACTAAAACTCATATGATTGGTTACTTTAACACATTTGGAAAAAAATAATTAAGCAAACAAACAAATTGTACAATCCAGTTATGTCATTCAGTCAAATCACAACGCTGACATGACTTTCAAGACAGTAGAATTGAGTCCTGGCTTTTTTTGTTCCAATTCAAGCCTACTGATTTGCATACTGTTACAACCTACGTGAAATATTATTCAAGGGACTTGGTTGCCATTCTTCCTTCATGCCCTTCACAGAACATCAGGGAATTTAAAAGGTGTAATGAATCTGTCTTAAAGCGGATGTATAGAGGAGCTTAAAAATGCATATGAAGCGAGACTTATTATCATGTAAATGTCGACTATTCCTTTGACATCAAAGTACTGTAATTACCAAACGGCATCAAAGTATATTTATCAGCGTATCGATCACCTGTTTTGAACATACAGCCTTAAGATATTAACCAACTAAATCATTAACACTTCAAAAGCTTTTCATACATTTCCTGCGAAGAAATCCATCCCACTATATTTCAAAATTCACTTTCAATACCCCTATGAGCCTTTAATCTAGTTCTACTTCAAATCAAGTTGTAGGAAGCAGTACCTTTGTTTATGGTCTAAGTACTTGGGAAATATTATTACATTACATTATCGGTTCCAGTTGTCTTAATTTCATACTGCTCGGAACAATAATGAGTATACTAGTATGTAAAATATATATTTTTAATAGCTACAAACATTAGGAATAATTATTATGCAATGAATCATGGTTTGGATGGTTTTTACGCCATCAAAAATGGGTTTACTACTACATCTCTCTTTTCTGGCATACTCTCTTCTTCCTATCTTCTTTGGGGTAAAAGAGCCACAGCTTTAGTTGCCAAGGCCACACACACTGCTGTCGAGCTTCCATTTGATCTTGCTGATAAAGGCAGAGACAACATTTTAAGAAAGATATGACTTTTACTCAGGAAGCATGATTGAATGTGTTAGTGAGGCTTCATTTGAGTGGTTTATAGGTGGCTTTGGTGGTGAGTCCTCTCTTGATTTGCCATTTAATCCTAGAAGAAAAAAAAACTTTATTGAAAGATTGCTGTGATAAAGGGGATTTGATGTATTCACACTCCCAGATGTTTGTCTGGAAGCAAATAATTACCAATGAACACTTTTCACGATGCCAAACCTGAGGGAGGCTAAGCCTAAAGGAGGGTATCACATTTGGAAGAGGAAAACAAAAAGCAAGGGAGCCTTTGATGGGATTAGAGTGATGAGACACAAAAATGAAACCCTGAAAGGATTTATCGTTTTGTTTTTTTTCTCAGTTCTCAGTCCACTCTGTACACCTTGCATTTCCCCTATTTTAAAACCACAATCAACACAAATCATAGCAAGCTTTGCATCCTCACATACTATCTATTGCAGATATAGTCCTATAAATCCAATCTCAAGTATTACGTGAAGATTCTCGTCAGAATATATTTAAATTCTATTAACCCAAATCACATATCTGGGCTCAGAATTGTTGAAATGAAAAGGAAGAAGGCTGGATCAATATTAGCTCCAAAGCAAGTCAGTCAGAGTTGGGGAATTAAGCCTAGGCGTCTGAGCCAAACCCATTTAGACGAGTGCCAGCTATCTTCTCTGTTCTCCCCAAATATAGACGGGGGCAGTGCAGAACAAAAACTGACTCTGATATCATGGTCACCCTGCTGTGCCGTCGATGGTCTATTCTGACAGACCCCCAGCTGTCTCCCTCGGTTGATCTGAGCCTCCCAGCTGGGCTGACCACCGGGCTGCCGGTATCAAAGCGGCTTGATGTGAGGCATAGTCACGACTATTAAAGCGCCTTTTATGAATATTTCTCTTCAGTCCTCATTTGCATTAGATGTGCAGCAGCCATGAATTTATTTTTTTTCCATTCATCTGGTCCCATAATGCTAACTCGATGTAGCAATTCTGGAGCTAGACTGTCATTGTACTTATCATTAATGAGCTCTGGGAGCTCCAATGAAATGTTGCAAAGAAAGCTCAATGTTATTGTGCTTTTTTGTCACATTTTGGATCAAATCATCAGGTTTTTATCAGGCTTCTGCCAAATTTATCGATAGCTTGATCTTTTAATTCTGGCATGTTAGAGATAGGATGCCTTGGAATCAGGTCGGATAGCCACACTTGAGAAGCTGACTTATTGAACCCTTTTTCTAGGATTTCTTGGAATATGAATGAATCAATAACTCTAAAATCTCAAAAATAGTCCTACTGCTTCATTTCTGCTTCACTTCATGCTTAGATTTTATTTTTCACATGGACCATAATTTGCTAATCAATTCACAGCATTACTTGCAAATGCACTTAATCACTCTTCAACATTTAAAATTTGAAGTATACTAAATTACCACTATAATTTCTGCCCCTTGTTAAGATTTTTGTTGAGGTGCTGGTAATATCCCTGCTGTGGATATTGTTTTAGCATGTTTTATGAAAATACCTGACCTATATATTGTACACAGACGATATTTCTGGGCCGCAGCAGCTCAAGGCCATTATTCCCGCACCGTAAGAGTCATCTCCTGCTCCAGCGGCGCAGATCCTCCAGCTGCCACCTGACCCTTCTCCGGTGGTGGATACCCTCCTGCCTCATTATTATGCTATCAATACAGGTTTTGGAAGGGAGTATGGTGTGGGTGAAACTGTCTGTTCCATATTTTCATCGTACATACACCAAAGTAAACTGAAAAAAAGACAGCAACAGTGTATGAAATGGAAAACACAGTCCAAATGTTCATGCATTAATTCTTGTCCTGTGAAAATAACAAATACACTGTTACTCACAAAAATTGGATGAGTTTTAATAAATCATTTTGATTTAATAGGAAAGTCAAATCCAAGAGATCTACTCAATTTAACAACATGTGTCATGTATAGCACTGAGTTATTCATCTGTTAGACATTCTCCAGGGGGACTGACATTAATCTTTCTATATTCAAATTGACTTTCAAATACACTCCCTGCTAGTTTATTTGTGAATTTTCAGCATTTTTCCTTTAATAATTATAGAGTTTATCCCCAAAGGAGGCTTCAATCTACTAAATACTCAGTACTTTTTCAGAATAAAGTGAGGGGAGTGGCTTCATATTTTCATTCTTAATTAATCATTTTGTATTTTATTATAAATTAATGGCATAAAATCTTTGATGAACCAAGAACTAGTAAGTAGTAAAACTGGGTCATTTTCCACACAGGAGGAAATGACAGCTCAAGCAATGCATTCAGTCACTAGAATACTTTCATAGCAAACACGTCTTGTGGTTGCGTTCTTCAAATACCTGTCCATCATGGATTTTTAAAAAAAATCTTTAAAGAAGTCCAAGGTCTTGTCTTTTGATATGCCTACTTTCATTTAGTGAGACATTTTTGAGGGTTTCATTAAGCTTGAGCAATGATTTGCATAGAACTCTCCATTGACTACCTGTTGCGATGAATGTATAATACCAGTAGAACTCTTGTTTTTTTTGGGGTATTTTCACGTCGATCATAACAGGTATGAGTTCTAAATCATTGATTCATATCAGTGGTTGTGTAAAAAATGCTAGGGTTTAAACATAAAAATACAAATGTAAAGAAGTTAACTTTTGGACGACAATGCTGAAGAGGGTTACCAGCTTCAAACAATGAAGGAGTGGGTTAATTAGTTCAAATCCCTCTTCTGTCAAGAATAATTGAACCAATTGTTTGTGTGTTTGTGTTTTTTTTCCCAAAGCATTAACCATCCATAAAAAAACAAAGAGCTGACCACATACTTATATTGATTGGACTCTCAATCACCCTGAATAAAAGGTAAAGCATTTCAAGTACTGTATTGTCTGTAAGTGCACCTGAGCACTACAGAATAATGGCTTGGGACTGTCACTATGGTTAATAGAGGTTTATTTTTATTCGATTATTATTGCCAAACCGTTATCTCGCTGGCTTATTAAATAGGCATGCAATTATGTTTAAACATATTATTTTTGAGGTAACAGCATAACCAGTTGGTTTTCTGATAGCTATACATATTACTCCTATGCACGTACCCAGTTGCTAACATAAGCAAGCATTTTTGCATTTTCAGATAATAAGAAGTAGTCCTTCTGTGCAATAGAACTGGAAGACAAAAGGAGAATTTATAGGGAAATGAGGTTTCAGTATTTTTGTGCATCGAAGCTAGGCAAGCATGCCATTTGAATCTTCACTCTAAAGGGCAAGAGTGTGAGTTGGGCTTTTTATTGGGGCACACTCTTCACCGTTGAACCTGTGTAGAATCAAATGATGCAGACTTGTTCTTTGGTAGATATGCAGACAAACAAACATAAACCGATCAATCAATCTTGGGCTAATAGGACCAGTGATGTAAATATTTGGGGTGCACAAAAGTAACACAGTGAGGAAGGAACAAATGTTCAACTAATTTATGGAAATAAAAGTATCATCTATCATCATCAAATGTTTTGCCTTGGGAACCAATTGGTTATGTATGGCCCCGACAAGCAATTGTACTTACAAATTTGAACGGTTCTACCACGATTATGGGATCTGAAAGGAACAAGGATTCTAACTTTGATCAGGACAACAGTCGCCTGTGGTGATGTATTTGTTTTATAGCATAACAAATTACAGACAGCAGCTACAGATATATAGTTTGTCTTTGTTGGCAATCTGACCATATCAAAATTGCCTTTGCATTGGTATTCATCCACCATTCCCACATTGTATGACATCACATTAAGGCACAGCTTACTGTTTCAGGACTGTATTGACAATTTCTGAAAGCTGAAACCATTCTTAGCAGATTTGCAGTAGATAGTCACTAGAGTGAGCACAAAGATGGATTATATTAAAACCTCGTAAGAGGCCAGTTTATTTCTAGTTCACCGTTGTAATTGCAATGAGCAAGGCACTAAACCCAGCATGCACTTGGGTGCAATGCAATGGCAAGGTCCCAACTCTGACGACTGACTCCTAAAAGTGGAAATTGAATTCGCCCATGTGGTATAATCAAGAGATTAAATTTTTAGTGGAACAAAACAATGTTGGCAACCAAATGTTCAGTGATGGAGAACGGATCAGTTTGCAAAAACTGCATTATGGGATCAAAGCATGGAGACGGTGTGGTGAACACTATGCCCATTGTTGCACAGATCTTGGAATGACATTTCGGAGCCAGCAGCGATTCAATATCTCCTGAGTCTGGGATATCTATCTATCCCTGAGGATCACAACACCGTCCCACACAAGCCAGGATAATCAGAGTATTTCCCAAATTTGGATTTAGAGAGGACAGAACAGCCCGCTCCGAGAACACACGTCAACCCAATTGAACACTTGTGGGATTAGTGTGGACATGGAGGCTGCTCCAGTGGGACCAACCCAACAGCGTGAGTTGACTTCCAACAACACTCCAGGTTGAGAAATTAAGCGTTAAGAAAACCGGATTTATTTGAGAAAATGCTTTTCACAAAGCTGATGGTGAATTTGGCGCTGAGCAATTCTCTTCTAATGATTGGCTAAGACATATAATCAATTTTTCTTCCTCTTTAGGCTGCATTTCATCTATCCTGATTTTGATTCTGACTCATGGCCCAAAATCCAGCTGCCAAACCAAGATAAAATATGGGTGAGTTTCATCAGAAAGTACATCCACTGTGAAAACTGTCCAAAAATCAACCCACTCACAAACTTACAGAAGAGGATTAGGCTCATCGAAGAAAAGAAAGTGGCCAGATTTCTGACTTTATAGTCTGAATTGTGTTTCTATATCCAGAATTTTAAATTAAAACCAACCTTGTTCTTCAGTGCCCCTATTCCTTTTTTAAATAAATAAAAAGTTTATCAATTTATTTTTCAAGGAAAGTATAAACCGTTTAAGGCAGGGATCAGGAACCTTTTTGACGGAAATAACCAAAAACACTTCATATTTTCAAATATTATTCCTTGAGAGCCATACTCAGAATTTAAGAATATAAATATATGACAATATGTGCATTTTTTTTAGTCATTTGACCACTTTTAAAGTAAGAAAAAGTCTCTGAATTATTTTGGACAACATTTTTATGCTGTTCCTAATTAACGAAATTATGTATGCAAAATCTAATGAAAAATGTCAATGCCACTGAACTGTACAGGGCAGTTTTACTATGTTATCTCACAGGTTTGCAGAGAGCCATATGCACCAATTAGAAGAGCCACATATGGCTCCCGAACCATAGGTTTCCTACCCCTGTTTTAAAGGAATATATGTGGTGCTATATTTTCGAAAAAATTCTGCCCACTGAGCAAAATTAGCCAGAATCGCCTCTGTTCCAAATGTATGACTACAAGACACTTTTTTTCATGTATATTTTGAAGCCATTAATTAGCCACTGTTGAGTCCCATTTCCCAAACGACGAACAGCCTTGAGACTTTTCCCTGCTGTGATGGCTTATTGATTAGGACCACTTGTCGAACTGTCTCCTCCTCCTTGTCTCCCTTAGTTGCCATTGGTTAAGCGTGAAACGGGTTCCTGGATGCTTAAGCCTGTTTAGGGGGGGCACTTCAGGCGCACGCCGAGTGGACGCGCTCGAACACGCCACGTTCGAACACGCTGCCGAAAAGAAGAGAAGATGCTTGTTCTCTTTCCTTCAGCTGTTCAGCCCTCCAGCTCACGTCTCTCCTCTTCACTTTCAAAGACTATTCTTGCCGTCTACGCGGAAGGAACTTGCCGTGCCTGGACTGGTCCAGCACGGAAGAAGCGTCAAGAGTCGGGAGCAGTCAGTCTCGTTTAAACGGGGAACAACTACGCGTCGGTATGGGCGCACCGAAGAGAGGACGCTTTGCTTATACGACGGCTTTTCTACTTTTTGCGTGTTGCACGTCATCTGTCATCTCCAAAGGTAAGCAGGATTTCTCCTAGTACTTGTACAAGCACTTTTGGATGAATGTTTGGCACGCGGTACAACATCTCAGTGAAAAATGTTGCGATGTGGGATGCTGCAAACACGCTTTCCAATAGGAGGGGACATTTCTCTTTTTGGGTTGCCTTTTCATCTCCTTATCTAGGATTTTTTTTGTATCAGTTTAAGTTTTTTTTTTTTGATGTGCAGAAGAGGTTAAGGTTACCCCTGCGCATTTACTGGTTCCTGTACCAGTACACCCAGTATCCATCAGAACCTTACTGGTACTAAAACATCATATATTGGATTAAAAAAATGTCTACACCAGATCTAAACAAGTTAGCAAAGTTCTCATATTTGCATGGTATTCATATTTTACTTTAGATTTTAAATCCAGTTATATTCGGCCACCATTTTTTCTTCTTATAAAAGAGGTTTTCTATCTGTAATATTCCTGTCTATAGTGCATGCAGCTTCATTCACAAGTCCTGAAATTAATTTTAGAGGGCATAAATGTACGTTAAGAAAAATACATACAAAACAAAATAACCTGTTACATTACATGCTGGTGTAATTAATGGCTGGTTTCATGGTCTCAACCCGCGCCAATGTTTTTCTTACTGTCAAAGTACAATGACTATTCAACTGAAAAAAAGATTTCAGTATAAACATGAACAGTGTCAACATTGTATATTTTATATGTTTATACTTTTGCGCAAAAAATGATACTAAAATTTTTTATTGAACCTCCTTTTTTTTTCTTGATAAATAATGTACTGGACAGGCAGCTGCATTTTTTGCTTCCCAATTGTTTCTTGTTGCATTGGTTAGTTATAGTAAATAATAATAATAATAATAATCCTCCACAAATCTCCACTGCTAGATTTGTGTTTTTGTTGTGGATATTGCAATACACACTATTAGAGGTGCTAAGAACATGAACATATACCTGCAGTTGTCTAAAGGTTAGGATGAAAACCACCTTTGCACAAACATTTGGCATAACCAATACAACCATTTGAAATTCTGAGCAAGAACCGTTGTTGCACTAGGAAAAACATCCAGAAGGGAAAAAGAATTGTCTAGAACGTCAACCCAATTACAGATAGTACTACACTAAAAGATTAGCTAGTGCACTAGGCGATGCAAATCACCCATTACTTTACCCAATATAAACACGGAGGTTTGACTTACATTTGCCAAAAAGAATATAGGGCATCTTAAACAATTAGGAACAAGGTTTTGTGGAACGAAACCTAGATTAACCTTTACACTTATCTTGCAAAAGCTTCATTTCTGAAGGAAAAATGATTTTGCTCCAATTTTCTAACAGTTCATCTCTGAAAGTCGGTGGACGTAATGCCGTGGATTTGGAAGGTTTTTCTGGTAGGTTCTCACTAATCTTTGAGGAACAGAAGCAAAATGAAGTTGTCTACAGAAACAATTACAAGAAAGATATTAAATATATCTATTGGGGACTAGATATAGTACTCATATGACCAATAATTAGTCCTGTAATCCTGTGGTACAAGAAAGTGTATTGATTACCGCCATACTAATTCAAATACTGGACTGTGTTGATTCCCGTTATTTGTCCCAGTTTGATGCTTTTATTTGTTGGAACAACAGGACACAACTTAGGGCGGGCGGTCATCAAGCTGCAGCCGAGTTGATCATTTATCATCACGCTATCACAGCTCCGTATCACTGTAGTCATTAAACCGTTTTTATGTCACTGGAGAATTGTGAAAGAAATACGAGCCTAGTGCAATAGTGCTGCTGTGAATGTTTCACTTTCGCCTTGTATGAAAATCAATACCAACCCTAAACACACAGTCTCAAAAAAAAAGAACAGACACTAAAATCATTGTTTAAAAAGAGTTGCATTTAAAACCAGCCTTAGGCTATTTTTATTCAGACACATACACTATCTAAAAAATCAAACTATATTTCCACCCCTGTAGTTTTAATGGTTAAACGATCTGCCCAAATATGCCGCCTGCTGACAAATGATTATTATAAATGATTGCATATTTTACACAAAAATCCATGAAGCCCTCATTCACGACACTGGAAGATCAGCAGTGATTTTTTTTTTTTTTTTTAGCCTCTCTCTTTTCAACATTGTCATCATGCTGATAAGCGGAATCAATTATTTTGGTCACCATGATAGCAATATGCCATTTTCATGCCGCCTCTTTATGAACAACAGGTGTCACACAAACATTTTCCAAACAAAGAACACAGCAGCATGGCTGTAATGGGACTTGCACAGCTCGCCTCCACAAGCTCTTAAAGATCAATGGTGATGTTTGCATGCAAGGGGGCTCCTCCTGTGTAACACGAGGAAACACGGAAATGCTTTCTAATGGCTCACTGCATTTTTTTTTGGTTAGAAAGGCGCAGCCAATACAGGCCAAATGATTTGATTTGGTTGGAGATGGAGTCTTTGGTGGTTGAATGTTGGTTCATGCATGTTATATTTAGTGAAAGCTTAGTTGTGTGTACAGAGTAAGAAAACATTAAAATAGCAGGGCTACGGATGAGTTCATATTTGATTAAGGATTATTCAAATTAGTTGCAATTGGCAGTGATGCTTTGCAGGCTATTGCAAATATGTTATACTCGGTTGAATGGCACAGAGTGATTAAAACAGCTGCCCTGGGGAATATGTGAGCATTTTCACAAGGATTTATTTTTTGGAAATATTGCATGATGGTGGCAGGTCTTAAGTGAAGAATAAACATCATATTGCACTTTGGATGTTCTGTTAGAATTTATTTGGTAACATGTTTATTGTCATTCTTTATTTTCTTCAGCTTCAAAATGTATCAGGAAAAAAAAAAATCCAAATGTTTCAACAGGGTTCATCTCCAATGAACAGGAGAGAGTTGATCCATTATTTCCCATCATAGTGAAATAGAAAGTGAAAGGGTTCATATGATTTCCATACTGTTGGCAAGAGGAATAATCATCATCATCATCATCATGGTGTCATTTGTGACAATGTGAACAGTTGAGTGCCCAGATTTACATTTAAATTAAACCAAATGGCCTTCCATTCGAAAATGATATACAGTAATAATGGTTGTAATAGGAGTAAAGAACTCCTATGTAGTGGGCTTGTTGTAATGTGGCATTGCTGTCATTCTGGGCTTGTAAAGTCTTTGCAATCTTAAAGCTCATTGCTAATTAAGTCTGTACTCTTTACATCTCAATAAGTGTATTAATCCATTCGCATCCCAAGAGTCCAAATATAGTCCTCACTTAATTTTATTCTCCTGACAATGTGAATTTAAGGTCTTGAAGTGGATATACAGTAAAATTGAGCAACTAGCAGCATTTTTGTCATGATGAATTATTTAAAATCAAATCACAATTGATGTCCCACAACTAGTATTATTGTAAAAGTGTATTATATATACCCACTAAACATCATACAGATTTAGCCATTTATAATTTAAAGAAAGCAAATTAGCTCAAACCCAAACTTAGAGTTATTGTATTTAACTGTCTATTATTAAGATATTTGGGTTGTGGCCATTTTTGTCATGATAATAATTGCCGCTGAGATTTTTGCTTTGGAAAAAAAAATATTTTTTCCTCTTTGAAAGCCTTGAACAGGGCCGAATGCCTGTGTCACTAGATGGAAGTAATGCCTGTCATCTACTCGACGTCCAGAAACACTAGACACACAGAACTGAATATAGCACTGTACCAGGGCAAGGCTGAACAATCTGTCTGACTTTTTCAATTGAAAATGCTATTATGTGAAAGCCTATACTGTTTCACCACTCTTAAAAAACACCTCTATATCTACTGGAAACCAATTTTTCAATTCCCCACTTTGCCCAAATGTACATTTTGCATGCAGAATTATTACTCCCAACTAAATTCAAGGTGCTCTTGTACGTCACCTGGTTGTGAATAAAACAGACCGAGTAAACCGTGATATAATGTAATTTTCACCATTGCTCTTTCACGGTTTGCAGGGGGAATACATATATTTTTTTTAAAGCAGCAATGTTTTAACATACACCTGTATTATATGTGTGTGTGTACATGTATACATAACCATGTGTGTGTATATATAAGAAATTATTTAATTCATTTGGTCAAATTTCTTGTTGTTGATAAATCTGTACTTCACTGATATTCGCATTTAATTAAAAAAGATTTCTCCACATATTAGGGATTGTTAAATGTCCTCCGGATCGAGCATTCCCAGGGACTGTAATAAATAACATTTAGTTCTCAGTGGAGCTTTTATTCTCAAACAACACCAGGCAGAACATTCTGCAGTAGAAAGCATCACTAATATGTGTTTTCCCACAGTAATTGAGCCTTTTCCATGAATCAAATGGGGGCACTGCATGATTACACAAGCTTCAACTGCTTCATATCTGTAGTTACTGACAAATGGACCAGATGCTGTATTTTATTAGAAGAATTTATCATAGACATTCCTCTAACACCCACTTTCTCACTGCCTTAAGGCCTGTGAGAAAGTGTGCCCTCAAGTAAATGCATACTAGTAAACACACATTTTGCATTTTCACGATGTGTAGTTCATTATGATAGCATCTATCTAGGTCTGCACTTTCATTAATGGAAATGCAAGAGTCCATCTCTTATCAAGCCAGCGACAAAGCAATATTTTTATCCAAGAACATGTCTTTGTAACATATCAGTCGTGGGTGCAATCTTTATCAGACCAATCTCAAGTAAATGACCTTTTAAATGACACTCATTTTTGACAGATGAGCTTTGACCAGCAATCATTTGTGTATGGATTCGTCATTGTAACACCTTGTCTGATACGTAGATCTCTAGTTTGCCTTTTTCCTTCTTGGTGCACAGTTTGCCGACTCAATTGGTTGCCTGCTATTTCTATACTGAGTCTCATGGCCTTGGGATAGCTGTTCAAACCATGTCCTGCCTTCATCCATGGTGCACTAGCACACCCACTGGGACAGAACAGTGCTTCAGGACAAGTTGTGATGAATGGACTGTCCAGCTCCACTTCCAGCTTGCAGTGTCTTGCCCTATGTAAAAGGACTCATAGCTTTGCTAGCGGGTAGATGTTAGTCATTGGCCTGTGCTATTTGTGACCATACCTTGACATACAGGGGTGCAACAGAGCACAAAAGGATTAACCACAAGTTTATTTTACAAATATGTAAGCTGCTCTTATGGGAAATGCATACGCTTACTCAGGTGTTTAGGATACAGTCTGTGTAATCCATAGGTCTGTTATTGTGGTTATACTGTTGGTGTGTAAATATGATCTATTTTTATGGCGGATAAATCAATTGTAGCATGTTGATATTGTTCATCTGTGGGCTAGTTTTTTTTGCGTAATGCCTGTTAGTTGTTTAAAAAATGTTTCTAGTTTTGCTAGTGCTCCTTTCCATATTTGTCTCGACTACAATATTTCCAAGCAAAGGATTATTTGAGGCAATTTTGTTGTTCAGTGCAGCACAAAATATCATGCTTTTTTTTCGGTTGGATTTATTATATGTCGCCATCTCTGGGCCGACTTTACACTTTGGACCACAAATAGAAATGTTCTAGTGGTCTTAGAAGGCATTTCTTCTCTCAGCTAAGTAGATTTCATCAGTTCATGCAACAAGGCTAATGCCCTGAAAATTAAATGACCTGGAGGAATGGGAAAATTCGCCACGATACGCCATGGATTTTTTTCCCTAGTCAATCACAGGGCAAATACATAAAGACGAAGATTTGCGTTTATGCAATCATTGAGCAGAAAAAGATCCTGCATGACAGATTCTGTGAATGACTGCCTACCAATTTTGCTGTATTCATGTGACAAAACAAACCTATTCATGTCATCAGTCTAGCACAAAGCAATATTCTTCAATTAATTCATCTTATTGTGGCTTGTGTTTGGAAAAGTTATGTGGTTTCTGGTTTGAGTTTGTGTTTTTAGGGTATGAATTGTGGTCAGCCCTTTTACATTCTCAGTGCAATAATAAAGAAATCTTTTAGTATTTTTGGTGTGCAGGTCTAGCTGTAGTCAGCTCAACTAATCATTAGAAAGCTGGTCAGCTCTATGTCACCTTGTCTTTATGTTTGGCCTTGCTGTACTTGCACTTTTCTTACAAGATGGATTCATGCAATTTCAAAACAGGTCAATGTTTTAAAAAATGAAAGTATCTTTGGCACAAAGGCAGAAAAAATGAATATATATAATCAAATGTGTCTTTCCTTCAGACCACAGTTTACACAATTGCAATTTTTTTTAGAATTATTGGTCATTCAGTTATTCACATAGCTAACAATTTACAGTTGAATACAGGCCGCTTTCAAGGAATATATAAGGAGACACTGTGAAGCCTCAATTGAAATACCTCCAAAGGTAAATCAAGTTCAAAATCAAACATGCTGAGTTTTCATTATTACGTTTATTACTCTAGCCCATATTCCGATGGGATAGCCTCCAGCACCTCCAGAAGACTCGTGAGATTAAGCGATAGCACTAATGAATTATGTCGTTCATTTGGTTAAAATTCATCAAGTCTGTAACCCCAAAATCCAAAAAGTCAAACAAGTATTAGAGTGACCTTTTAATCAGTTAATCTATTATGTTTTTGTCTATGCATTGTGAATATGCAAAAATTATGTAAATTCCAAGTTGTGGTCGTGTTGTTAAAATTTGACTTTATTTTTGCTATTCATGGTTTGTTAGTGTTCAGGCAGTCTTTTGGTCAAGCACATTCTTTTCAAGTTTTTAGTTAAGCCATCAAAAGCAAAATGGGTCATTGTCTCAGCTTTGACGATTTGGATTGTAGTTTTGACAAAGTTAAGAAGACTCATTGCTTGCATCTTTCTTGTTTATAACCTTAGACCTTTTGTTCATTTGAGATGCCCATATACAGGAATAATAATCACACTCTTCTTTGCTCATTCCATAAGCAGCATATACTGCATTTGATGTTTATCAAGTGTTTATTGTGTGTATTGTGATACAGAGAAAATAATGCAACTGAAGCGATTATGCAGTATAAAGGGACAGTAGGACAGAATTCTGATAAACAACTCCTATGTAAAACATGTGACATAGTATGCACAAAGAGATGGGATATCTTTGATTGGCTATACAGGTCAATTGTTTAAAAAGTTGATGAGAGAGGGGAGAAAAACTGTAAGGATTGGAATGGTATGGCATTGCCTCTTACCAAAAGGTATTTTTGAAATATTCTGCTGATATAGATAAGTCAGTTTGTTGAATCCACTCCCAGTATGACGCAGGGTGGTTCTCAAATACTGTTAACAGTTACAGAGATAAACATTGCATTAATGCTTTTTTAATGATTCCCATTTAATTCGGCAGCTGAATAATAATGAGGGTTAATTACATTATGCGTGTGCTGGGACGAGTCATTCAATCATTTTCAGTTGGTTGTTAATGCAGTTTTGTCAGCGTCTAAGCTCAGACCAAACCGTGCCGCCCTGATCACATTAGTCTTACTCTAGAATAGGTAGTCAAACTTCTCCTTTGCAAGCTTTGCACAAATCTCATGTTTTCTAATCACGCCTCATGTCAGGGTGTTGATTAATGAATTAAAACATGTTTTTATTCTAACGGGAGACATGACAAACGGCAAAGAAAGTAAGCAAAGCAAAGCTATTTATGAGAGCTGTAATCTTAAATTTAGCACCATTGCGCCTTGACAGAGGCCTCCAATCATTTACACCAGGGTTGTTTAATGGTTGCTCATATTTGACTACAGTGTTAAAATTCTGCACATCATACTTTTATTTTTATATTTTCGGTAGCTCTCATCTTTGAATTCCCGCTCAAGGGCACGTTACTAACTGCCTTTCTTTCTTATAGCCTATTTGAATTTGACAGTCTGTTCTCACACTCGAATGGCCAAGTCTCACATATAACGTAACTCACTCAAAGCATCAATGTGGATTCACAAATAATCTAAATCATCCTTTCAAAAGTTGCAGCCACTGTGAAACTGGGGAGAAGCTATTCACGCCTGTCACTTAAGGAGAGACATCAGGTGTTAGGTTACAGTGCTGGTGGTGGGTTTCAGCATATTTCAAGATGGGGTTTGGAACATATCTATATTGTCTATATTATTTATATATTTTATATATATATATATAGATTCATATCATATATCTGTCATATAGTATATCTGTCATGTAGTATATATAATGAATTATACACCACTTTGCTTTGTCTTGGTGGGATGCTTTTGTAACTCATCAGTTCCTGATGTGCCCAAGGCAAACTCCCACTGCTTTCTTTTTATGCTTTAAAATCTCTCTGTTGAAAGTCCTCTTGGCTTTTGATACAATCTCAAAGTTCTTCAGGGTCAGCACTACAGTGGATTGCTTTCCCTTCTTTGGAAACCGATGTTTACTCATCTCAACCTTGTGGGCAAAGCGGGCTCTTTTACTGATTTGCCATGGTTTGTGCCCACACACCGTGGCTCTTTTGTTGCTTTTGTGTTTGACTTTTTTAAACTGCCTATGCCTTCGATTAAAATTTACAGCAGTTATGAAACAATATGCTCTGCAATGGGTTATTGGCCTCAAGCTGCTGCTTGTTTAGTAACCACTTGGATGGGTGTCATTGTCTAATTTTGTCAATTTTCCTATGATTTATGATGTTAAAATAAACAATTGATACTCTGTAGTATTAGCTTGAACAAGCACGGGCGGAGCTTTGGGGTGGATTGCGGATGCATCTGAGCCCACCCTCTAGGGGGGCCGGTTTGGAGCGTAACAGGGCCCTGATTCATTCACATAATCGAAATTTTATCTTTTGTACTCCCATTTTTAGCTGCGCTTTTTTGAGGCTGCTCCTTGGTTTGATAAAGTGTCCGTTCACACTTGCAGAATTTAAGTCTAAGGTGTGTCACGTTTTGTTTATAAATAGTATGTGTACTTACAAAAAATGGAATAATAGTTGCACTTGAAAGTCCATGTAAGAACACTTTTTTTGGGGGTTTAAGACATGCAATTTAATCTTGAGTTCTCACCAGAGGGATGCACACGGAGTGAAAGCTTTTCTCACAATACCCCCTCTCAACTCGGGCCATGTAAAATCCATTTTGGGGCTACAACCCAAAGAGCCCCTGCTAAGTAAGAAAAATCACCTCCCTACAGTAAAATGCTTTTAACTTCACTCAACTACAGATCAGGTGCACTCCATCACTGGAGAGTATGGAGAAAACCTTAACAATGGGTCAGAAATAATTTTACGTAAAATAATTAGGTTCATCATTATGTAGCATTTAATATTTTTTTCTAATATTCTCTATTTTGAATCAAATTAGGTATATCAAAACCATTCATTCATTAATTTTCTGAGCTTTTTTATCCTTACAACATCACGGGGGGTGCTGGAGCCTATCCCAGACAACCATTCATGTTCAACACTCATACCTAGAGGCCATTTACACTGCTCAACCAGTGTTTATGGGATGTGGGAAGAAACCGGAGTACCCGAAGAGAACCCACGCAAGCTGGGGAGAACATGCAAACTCCACACAGTGAGGAATAACCTGAAATCGACCCCATAACTTTTAAGCTGACGCGCTAACCACTCTCCACCAGGCCTGCCATTAAAACTATGAAAATACAAGATTAAGACATCAAGTGAATAAATGATGTGTGTACCTTTTGATGTTTCTTACCATAAATTGTGCTCTAACGTAGAAAAAAAGCTAAGTTGTAGTGCACCAGTAGCATTGGCAATGAGCTTCTTTGCTCAATGGACTGATTCTGTACGGTTGGGCAGATTGAATAGAACAAATTGAAGCCATTCATCAGTACTGCTAGTGTGTCAGTAATGAGTAGCCATCGAGGCTTTATGTTAAGTAGAATAGGAATTCAAGATGAAAAGCATTTCTATGTATTCTTGTTGATTTCAAATGGCATTAGGACATTGAATTGAAAGTTACATTATTTTCTTATACTCCTAATTATTATTCTTTCTTCTTGAAATCCTAATATCTTTAAGTTTAAGCTAAAATGTTAACAGTTAAGTGTCCACAGTGGGATTCAAACTAAATGAGCAATAGTTATTACATGACTCACTTCATAAGTAGTACAAAGCCAAACTTTATTTTTTTTAAACTGACAGTACACAGACTTTAATGAATATTTACAAAATTATTAACATTCTGTTACATGTAAATACTATCATTAGAGAATCTAGAAAGAAGTGTAGTTGATTTCTTTTTCTGAAAAAATATTCCTCCATTATGCTTTAAGTAACTTGCAAATTATTTTTTATGTGGTTTGCCTATACTTGGAAGGAAATTTAGATATATTACACCCTTAATAATATATTTATCTTTTTGTAATACAGATTGTTATAATTAACTATTTGGCATTTATAACTATAATGTGATAAATGTTATTTTAGTTGGAATAGTCACCGGTCAAATGCCTCTTTTAAATGCCATGTTTGTCATAATAAGGTCTTTTCTTCTAAATGTACTGAACCATGCTCAGTGGAGAAGACAAGAGCTTAAATGTCACCAGCATCCTGGATATGAAGCCTCTGCAGTTTTGCAAGGGCATCTTGTGTGGCTCTTTTTGAGAGGCGACAACTTCGAGTGGTAATTGCTTTTTAGTGTCTCGGAGGTTCGAAGCCAAAGCGAATGTAAATATGATCAAATGGGATTCTGATGGTCGCCTTATTGGTGGTTAGAGTGAAACATAATGTGGCAAAATGGCATCACAGGGGACAACAAAATGCAGCAATTCCATTCATTTCAATTGGTCTACTACTTGAGCAATGGATGGAAATGAATACTAAGCTTTCTGTTTTTTTGTGGTAGGTCACATCATTCAGAGACCAAAAGGAAAATCTTCTCAGAATCATATTTGTCTGTAAACAAAAAAAAAAAAAAAAAACCTTCCTTTGTAAGGTCCTTGTTCATTTGGACGCAATAGATTTGCAAAATCGCAGCAATTTTGGCTGAGTCGTAGCCAACTCTAATTCAAACATTTTACTCTATGCCTGCAGAGATTTTCAGCTACTAAAGAAAATTACCTTTTTTTTGTACTCAACTCTGTTCATATACTGTGCCTATGTGTCTATACACAATCATGCATCGAGTCTGTGCTGTGAGATGGCTGGGAAGTAATATATGTCGTCAAAACAAAAAACAAAAAACACGAATGTAAATTGCCATAACAGGAACACCAATTGTAAACGCTTTGCAACACATAAAAAACACGGATATAAATTGCCCACAGCACAAGCGCGAATTGCAAACGCTTTGAAAAGGAAAAAAATATACAAATGCAAATTGCCACAACACGAATACCAATTGGAAACACTTTGCAAAAGAAAAAAAAGCTAAAATGCAAATTGACCCAAACAAATAGCCACAACATGAATGCGAACACTCACTAGATGAAGCCCAATTGCCACAGCGCCAACCCCAATTGCAACAAAACTAATGCAAATCGGCAATGGCACAAATGCAAGTACCCACAAGCCACATTTTGATGCAAAAAGACGACGTCGAAGTTGACTAAATTCCACTGATGTAGACATTAGGACGACAACTAGGGCAGTGGTTGATAAGTAATACGTAAATTAATCGCACTGTTAACATACACACAAACTTGCAGACATGTTTACAGTAATCCCTCGTATATCGTAGTTAATGTAGGCCAGACATGGTCGCGATAATTGAAAAAGCGTGAAGTAGGGGCACCTCTATTATAACTACCTTTTTTCAGTGCTGAGACCTAGTAACAAGTGGCTTCCGCTTACGAGTTTCAGCGTGGATTTTTACATTTTTTTTTATAAACTTTAAAAAATGTATAATTAATAGCAGAAAAAATTTGCAAAGAAGTGAATTCGTGATTAGTGAAGTCGCGATAATTGAGGGAAGACTGTATATGGAACTCACAGTTTTGGTATCTGGAAGATTAATCAACTCTACTAATTTGTGTGCAAAAACTGATTGTCTAATGGGATGCATGGACCAAGAGTCCCAATATCTCCTCAGGAGGTTAACTAATCAACAGTATTTTTCAGAACTTGGCTTGAGACATGGCTGATGTCAGCATTACCTTGAGCTATCTGCTATGTTTTTGAACACATATCAAGATGGCCTGGTGTCCTAGTGTGCGCAATCTATTCCGTATTGGCTTGCATTGGCTTACTGGGCTTGGCTGACTGCTGCTGTCAGCAATTGAGTTCACATGGTTTGAAGCTGTGCTTCACATTTACTCTGCCTCGCCTCCATCGAGGTAAATAAGATGCATTACATGATACTCTACTGTCATTATAGAAGGAAGAAAAAAGCTACTTAATGGAAGGCAGGCAGCACAACCCAACTGGGAGGGAGTGACAAATAAAGGCATCGCTGAGCCTTTGGGTCTGCTTTATTGTTTTGCATGCTGTATTTCATTTCGTGACGTCGTGTTTTGTAACATTCGATACCGGCCAGCACGGAAAATGGGACTGTAGCCAGGGCAGAAATAAGCTTTTCATTACCCTAATATTACTCGCGTGTATTCGCTGCTTTGTTATGGCTCTGATTTTCTTCATTTATTTTTTTACTGGATTTACAGATGTGGCAACTCAATTAGTAATTCATTTGGTGCGGCAATGGTCAATGACTTTTGTAATATTGACTGTTTAAAAAAAAAATCTAACTGCACATTTACTTGTGTGCAATGCTGTTAAGTGCAATTTGAATACCATTTCGTTAAAACATAGCAGTATGTGTCGATTTGACATGTTCCTTTGGTTTTTAGTTCCTAGTTAAATCATTTTGGTAATCGTAAGAACAATAGCTATGAGTTCAACTTGAGTTTTTGACCACTCGAATGCACTTTAGTTGAATAAATGCCCTACATAGTATTTATATATTTAATCATTATTATTCACTTTGGCAGTATAGATTTCTCACAATTGCAAAGTTAGCAAAATTCGCACTGCAATTCCAAGAATGTTTTGACTTTGTCTGTAGTTCCAGGTGACATGTTAACAAAAAAAAAGACTTTGTGAAATTAATTACTGTGAGAATCACCTTGACGTGGTTCGGTCGTATGCCCTTTACTTTTAGAGCAACCTTGCGATTAATATTTAGTCCTCCAACCGACCTTTGCATGCAAGCACATGCAGAATTCATCACTTTTGGAGATAGCGAATATCATTTCAAAGTGGCACATATATAGGCGATAGAGGCAATGCATATGCTTTAGTTGAACTTCAGGATTTTATTCTTGGTAAGATAAATTCATTCACACTCCATTTCACGTAGAGGTTATAGAACAAGTATTGCGATTTTGAACATCTATCTTAAAGGCATAAAGAAATACAGCAAATTGTAGTTTGCTTTGAGAGAAACAAGAGTTTTGTGGTAAAATTGCAATTAATGCAAAAATGTATTATTGTTTTTCCCAAAACACTGCAAGGTGATAGAAAAATATTGTTCCATATACATATATATATATATATATATATATATATATATATATATATATATATATATATATATATATATATATATATATATATATATATATATATATATATATATATATATATATATATATATATATATATATATATATATATATATATATATATATATATATATATCATACCTATTGACATTATTTTTAGTTGCATGATAATTAAAAATTGTTTTAGATGCCATATTTTTGTTCAGTATGCATAATAAGAGCTATAGATAATCATTCCTTTTTACTACAGATTATTTAACTTTAGTGGTAAAGCGACTACTATTTTATGTACTTTTATTGCAATGTAACATTGAATAATTTCTCGACATACCCAAGAAGTCAATATAGGCAATTGTCTAGTTTTCAGATTAAAGGTTCTCTTTTTTGTGGTGTAATAAATGAGCTTCTTTTCTAAAGGATTGTACCAATTACCCTTCAAAGGCAGATTAGGCAAATAAAAAAATCATTGAGGATGTTTTTTTCTCCAAATTTTAAAACCCTGATGATTTCTGAGCAGTCTCTGTGAATTTTCAACGTGTCGCATTAACAAGATTTGCTAGGTCTGAAGAAATTAACCCTTTGGGCCTAATTAACATTTCCCCGATTTGACATATTTTCCACAGTGATGTCACCTCCTATCTGGCACCTTTTCACAGCAACACTTCAAAGCAATTGGTTTGAAGATATCCCAAATTTCCCAATTTCTCTGAACAGATGTGATGCTAAAAATGTCACCGAAATGTAGAGGAGTTCCCAGAAGAACCTGCATTAGAAGATGATTACTTAAATGAAAGAGAGTCGAGAGCATGCGGTGCCATTATCCCTCAACCACTGTTAAGACCAAAGAGTTAATATTTCAGACCTTACCATTTCTCCTCTGGGGTCAGCAGGCGGTCTGTGCTCCTTCCGGGGTTTATTCAATTTTGACAGTACAATGAGGTCTGGTGTCACGTCTTCATCAAATTATTCTGCTAAAAGTGGGGATAAATGACACACATTGTACAAAGTGCCTTTTGTCATGATTAAGTCTTTTAGGAAAGAATCTTGGCAGAACAAACCATTGACACAAAAAAGAGAGTTAGAAAAATGTAGCTCAGTCAAAAAGTAAATGTGAAAATAAGATATTTTACACATATTGAAAGATATGTGGTACATATAATAGAGTAGCCATTCTAACGATCCCTGTAGAAAATATTTAAAAAATAGTCCAAAGGGGTTTAAAATTCACAATAACAAGCATCAATAAACCACAAACCATAATTTCTAAACCATCATTCATTTTCTTAGCAACTCACAAGGGTCACTGGGGTGCCGGAGCTTATCCTAGCTAACAACGGGCAGTAGACGAGGTACACCCAATAACAAGGCACAAGGAAACGACCACACACAATTCTGAGTGATAAATCAGCCTACAATGCATGTTTTTAGATGTGGGAAGAAACCGGAGTACCCGGAGAAAACCCTCACGAGCAAAGGGAGAACATGCAAACTCAACACAGGCTGGAACGCACCAAAGAATTGAATCCATGAACTCAAAACTGTAAGGCAGGCTTGCAAATCACGCAATCATTGTTCCACCAATCCCTAAACAAGTTCATAATATTTCCCAAATGATCTTAACATTATAGATGATTGGATTTCAGAGGAAATAAATGACCTATTCTCTCGTATGTTCTTCTGCCTCCAATTGCAAATTCACTGTGCTTTGCAGTACTTTTTGCCGTAATCATCTCTACTGAGAATACGAGTTGCTTTCTCTTCCAGGTACATGACTGATGTTCTTAAAATGGACTAGCAAAATACCCACCATGTTTTTGAATGGTGTTGGCTGAGAAAATGAAAATATACATTAAAAAAATTCTCTTATGATTTATTTCTGAACGGAAACATTGTTGTCGGAAGGTTTGGTAAGGGCTAAAAACACAAAGGCCTCAACATAATGAAAAAATTGCCCAATTAAACACTTGAACTGAAAGCTTTTGGCCTGTCCTTGGCTAGATTTAACTCTGCAAATTATGGATTACGTCAATGAACAGCACAAATGCACTACCGTTTAACAGGAATAATCAATCATCAGATTTGCAAAGGAAATCATTCCATCTGAAGAAAATTGCTCACATAATAGTCCCTTGCGCTCCATTTCCTAAATTAGATTTTACATTTTATTAATTTATTATAATGCTTAGAAGACTGCAGTTTCCTCATGTTTAGTTTGGCAAATACTGAACCGTTTCAGAGCGAACGTGTTAAATATAGCCTTTTTACGAACACATTTCGGGGACTTTCGAGCACTAATTAATTCTCTAGAATTCTCTGCTTTGTTTTCTTTGATTGCACTCAATGCCGAAAATTTAGTCAACTTCCCTTGTATGCAGGGAAAGAGGACTACTTCAGACAAATGTTTTGTGTTAGGTGCATTTGGCACCTAACTCAGCCAGCAGATAAACCTATAGCTATTACTCTCGTACTGGAGAAAATCAATTATATGATCAGCAAGATCAATCCACGTTTGCTTTTTTGATGTTTGCATTTAAAACAACCAAGGGTGATGGATGAGTTTTAGCCTCAGGGTTTCAAATTCAGCTTTTTTTCCTGTATAGGCTAGTCAATATTTTCTCGGCAGTCACTGTTCATTATAGGTGGGTTTACATGGTGGCAAGGAAGATTGTGATGGGAAAACGATTGGAATCAAAACAGCATGTGTTTGAGGAGATGTAGAGCACAGCTTTTTTTTGTGCTCACAGTATTCTTTTCTAATTAGTTTTCATTTGTGCCAAGATATTGTGTATGGATCAAATATTGTCACTTGGTGTAGTATTATGCTGGACATAGGTGCTATATTTTAATGGATACAATGAGTAAATGATTTGAACAGATTATTCACACTATATTTTGTTAAGCATCCGAATGGGATCTGTATTTGTATTTTGTCATCAGTATCTTCTGCTATGTTTTCAGCAGAACTGTGCACTAAATCAATGTTGCTATATTCAGTTTACCAGACCGGCCAGCCCCAATCACACTAGCAATAACAGTTATTTATATTTGTTTGGTTGTCCCCATCCAGTTTTCTGGCGCAGTGAACCAGAACTGAGCTAATATGCTCCACAGCCAAACAACACAGATTCTTTTTTTATTCATTTTTTTTTACTTTATCTTAATTCAAGATGACTAGGCATTGGAGATCATTCTTTCTTAGAGCAGTGCAACCTATGTATGGTTTTGTAGTTAGGTCATTCCACCATGGGGTGTATAATGAAAATATTTATTCTAGGATATTTCAATTTATCTGGCTCTGCAGGTAAATAGTTTAGTTTTTTTTCACTGTAAAATATGGTTCTCTTTTATACCCACTAAATAGGTTGTTTTGATTATTGGTTACTTTTTGATTGCATATACCACAATTTTGCAGCAACATGCAGTTTTGCCATCATAGTAGTATTAAACCTATTTTTTTTTAACAAACATTTCAATTACACCATTTTTGTGCCACACATTGATGGAGCTTTTATCAGAATAGTGAAATAAGAGATGCGCAGATGAGCAAAATGTGTCCCTTTTTTATGTTTTGAATTGGCAACTAGTAGTTATGCTCTATTGACCCCCTTTAGGCTTTCAGCAAAGAAATATCACGCTGGGACTTCGTTTGTAGGCTGCAAATGGAAGTGTTGGACCCGGCTTACCTTGGTTGATGGATCTCTGTTCAAATGGGATATTGTGATAAAGGTGTTTCATGTTTGAAGTCTGATATTACTGATGTCAGTTGTTGTTTTTAAGGTGGTCATGGATGAATTGATTTTTAATGGGTTATTTGAATATTGTGCGCAATGAAACAGTTGTAGTCTGCTCTCTATTCCAGTTTTGTGATTCTGAGAGAGCTGACTGATTATAACCAACCTGATAAGGCAAACGTTTAGATAAGATAAGACATGTTCTCATTTGCAAACAACTCAATGCAAACATTTGCAACATTTGTTTTTAGAACCTGTCATCTGCAGTGAGGTTGACACTTTATCACTAATCGGATCAACTAGAAAGAAAACCATATATTTCACATAAAATATAACTTTTATGGAAAATACCTATTACAGTCAGAACATATATATTTGCAGACCAGATTTCGTCTGCATCAGTTCTACTGTCTCATCCGTTTGACTTGAAAATCCATTGATAGTTTGTGCCTGTAATCCATTTGAGGAGGCAGGAATTGCCTCCCACAGCTACTATTTGGAGTATACTACTGTCCATCCTCATAAATCTAGCCTTTAATGATGCTCTATGGGTGCTGTTATAGAATACTATGTGCGTTTGAGATGAAGGGAATTCTACCTGATTGAGATGCAGCATTTCATTGTGAATATTGTTTTGGTAGCAAAAAAAGACTACAGTTAATCATGCTCATTCTGATTTAAAAACTGTGTCTTTTTATAGCTGTGAGAGAACCTGCTCTCTGCCCCAAATACTACTATGGATCACACATAATTGTATTTTTTTTCAGTCCAACTTTATTATAAGGTTCTGTAGTCACTGCATCACAACTACTTTATACTCATATATAGCTTAGGTTATAAAATGTCATCTCTGCAGGCTGAGGTGGAACTTTCTAATTAAACAAATTAACTGAGTTGAGAATTTGCACACTTCATACATTGTTCGATATATTATTCATGTAATGTACATTTTTAATCAGTCTGCTGAAATGCCAATGACAAAATGGTTATTCAATTCAGAAAACTGTAGATTAAGTCCTCCTTCATTGAGGTTCATTTTGATGAAGTATTTCTCTTCTCCACTTATGAACACAAGCTATAATGGACACATGACCGAATATCATTTATTCCACCAGCCATTGCTTGTGTGAAATATTTTGTTTAAGGTATTTTGTGTTTAATTTTTAAATTTTAATTCCCATGTTTGTCGCTGAACAATTCCGACACAGATTACACATTCTATATTTAACATGAACATGAGAAATTAACACACTAACAGTGTTAACTTTAAAAGCCACAGGGCCCTGTCACTTTACTTCCACGATAATGCATTCAAAAGTATCTTGCTAATTAGATATGCTTATTTTAAACTCCTATGTTACACATTTGTTGGATTGGACCATGTCAACTGGCAATAATACTGATAATGGTTCATTAAAACACTATCCTGTAAAAGAGGATATGACTGGCAGATATCTAATTCACTCGAAGGCTTAACGGAAGAATTAATCACAGTGCGTTTTCTGTATGCAAGCTTATGATGCCTTACTGGTTAAGTCAAAACAATCGGATAAATTCGTTTCTGCTACATTTTCACAAATTAGTAATCAGCAAACATGAGAGACAATAGGCACAATTTTAGATACATCTCTTCAGATTTCTGACAGATTGGATAAAATAATAATGAACAAAAAGGAGCAAAACACAGGTAATTATTTAGAGCATCCATTTGGTGAATTACATCTGCTGTTCACTCTTCCCATAATAACGGCTGCTGATGAAGCAGTTTTTTGTCTATATTTTGGTGCCTGCCCTTAATCTCCCTTGATCAGTAACAGCAAAAACTTGCATACCTATGCATGTTTTCTGAGAATACAGCAGGATGGTCCAGGATATGGCTTGTAAATCTGATGGTAAAGGCCTGAGATAGGAGGAAAAAAAAGCCAAGCGGGAAAGCAATTATATGCAGGCATCTGGATTAGTCTTCAAAATACGTAGTTAATTTTGTTCCATAACATTTCAGCTCCTGTTTTGTAAAACCTCACTGACCCTGGTTAAAGAAAGTATTTGTTCTATTTACTTCATATGACGACATTTGCCCTTAGAGTTAGCGCTCATTTACTTTCGACTGTGACATACAGCAACTGTTCAAAGTCAATTGAGTTTCTTCGGACAAATTTGGCCACTCCTGCTCCCAGCTCAATCTCTAGGCTATTTTTATCTGTCCAACTGACAGATCAAGTGGCACTGATCAGCACACCTGCTTCTTTGTGCTGGGGGTGTGGGGGCAAAAACTGGAGCTCATACATCAATATGTCACTTGCCAGCAGACCCTTGGGACCACGTTTCCCCCTCTAGGTCCTGACCGGAGTCCACCTTGAAGTTTCATGTTCATATTGTTAAACTATAGGGTCCCTTATCCATCCATCTATCACTTCCCAAAATCATGGATTGATTACGGTTCCAAAAGGAGCTAAACCCCATCTGATTTGTAGCTAATCTCGGGGTTGTTGTGCCGCATGCATGTTTCTCATTCCTGGCTTTGCTTACCTGCTCCTAATTACTTCATGTATACTTATAATTTATGTTTTTATCTCGTTTCAATATTTCCTTGTTTTTGCCACTAAATCATAATAAGATTTTGTAATGATAAGACCTTCCCATTTGACGTCAGAATTGAATTGTTATTCTATCTTCCACTATTTTAGTTATTAATTCCTGGAATAAAGTGTGACTTTAAAACCATAGTCCTGAGAAATTTAAGTTGTGCCATCCCTATTTCAAATAACGCTCCTGCCCATCACTGATAGAATGTGTTGGGACAGTAAATGCCTTTTCCATGAAACAGTGAGATTGGTGGCCTCCCTAAAGTGCAGATAACCTATCAAGCCAGTGAAAACCATCGGAGGATGAGGTTATCAAGAAGTGGTAATGCCATCCATGAATGGTTCTCAAGACTTTTATGACAGTGGCAGTGTGTAGGTCTGACAGATGGAGACTTCTGAGTCTCTTAAACTACTGGCCAGAAAAATCATGTAATTGGAATTGCAGCAGAGACAGTTTGCAGACCACCAAAGGCCCCATCACACAACACTTAGGAAGTGAGTATGGACGTATGACAACTGGCAGAAGAAAATCTAGCCCTTTTTAAAGGCCACGCTATTCAAAAATCTTTTAATGACTCACTTTAAGGTTACAAAGTAATATCCATTGTCTAGATTGAGGATTTTTATCCCCACATCAAACACTTTTCAACGAATCTATCATCTACAATGGAAGCTGAAGCGAGTGCCATCTGTTTTAAGGTAGGATAGTGGTGATGTCTAATTTTTTGGGGGGTATTTATTCTGCCAATTTTCCCTTTTCTTTAGTAGATCAGATCAGCCTGATTTCTTTTTTCCTAATTTGATAGACTTGGATTATGGATCTTAAATGTAGTAGTTTTTTTTTGAAAACGAGACGTCCTGTTTTGGACTATGTTACTTATTAATCTTCCTTGATGATAAAAAAGCTATATAGCTCTCTTTGTGTAAATTAAAACAGTAGTTCACACACTATTTTAATATATATATATATTTTAAACATGTCTTTTCATTTTAAAACATGCTGTTACTTTGTTTGCCATAGGCAAGATAGGGGCAATATTCCTCACAGGAATTTTCATGTTAAACTATCGCTAAGGTAAAGATCACAGTTTCCACTTTCATCTTTTCCCCGTACAAAGCAAGCAATGCATAATATTTGGAAACCCAAGATTTTGACAGGTTCAATCTGTTTGCGATACATGCACTGGCGATTACTGCAGGCAGATAAGGTCAAGCTCTTTTCATGCAACCCGATCCTTACTCAAACAAACTTCACTATATAGAGTTCTAAAGCCTCTCCTGGGTCAACCTTCCCCTGTTGTCATTCCACTTGTTCACTGTGATGTACTGGCCTAATAATCAAAGCCACCAACCTAAAAACATAATGTAAGACACCTTGCAGTGTCCCAAGGGGAATCCACTTTATAGTGGTAAGACAATTTCACGATTCCAAGAAATCGCACAAGTCTTTTTTTCTTTATGTGCTTCCAACCAGTGCAAATCAGATGTCTTAATGTTGTTAACCTTTTGATTCCTTGTACTAGTTCACCAAGAACTGTTGTGGTTGATTATATGATTCTTTACTACTTTTTTTTATCTCTCATTTCATCTTGTTTGCTGAACAGCTTAATCTTCATTAGGGTCGCGGGGGGTGTTGGAGCCTTAGGTCAATGACAACCATAAATTGGATGATAACCCCCCTGAATACTTGGACTCATGTTGTTTCTATGCAGAAGTGTATTATTGCCTGACAGTTCTTTGCAATAAGTTGCCAATCTGCCACCACAAACACCAGAAAAGATTTCCGATTAAGCTGTGAGAACGGAGCAGCATATTGGCATTTTACCACATCGAGGGCTTTGGGTGGCTGAGACTGGTTGATGAATGCCTTGACACATCTGTGGCTATTATTTCAGAATACTCCACCAAAATCAATACTTTTTCTCTGGCTGCCTCAAGCAATGATATTCATGAATGCTTTATTTGCCTCTTTGTGCGTGAACATTCGAAGCGCTATTCACTGTTGACTAATGGATTAACTGGCCTGCCAAATACTGAGTATGGTACAAAATAGTATCTAATCACCTCCAAATGTCACGCTGACTTTTGCACATTAATATTCCATTCACCTCAACTTCATCAATAATGTGCAAGGTTTGAGCTCCACAATGACGAAATGGGAAATGCGTGATGCTGTGCTTCCATCAGGGGCCAAGAGACTTTGAGGCTTGGATGGTCACTATTTTTCAGAGCTTGTTTCTTCAAGCTAATGAGGCAGATGTCAGTCAGGGCAAATGAGGTACTCCTCGGTGCCTTGTGTTCCCAACCAAATCAGGGCGCACCTTTATAATTGGCACCTGATGTGTCTGATGGGTTCGGTGCGCTGACATTCATTACACTTAATAATGCACTCCAGGCACCTTGTGCTGCTCCCTAACCAGCTGTCTGCTCGCAACTCTAATGCCATTAAGCATCGAAGTGATTACGTCAAGTTTTTGACGCTACTTCTCTGTGATAGTGGACCATGCAAGTGTATGCTGTTGGTGCTTGTCCATCAGTTGGTTGACATGGTATGAGTGGTGTTCCACTGAAGAATACTCCCTCAAGGCTGAACTTGTGTAAAACTCCAGATAAAGGCAGCATTAAAAAAAACTAAAGAAAAAGAAAATGTTTGAGCTAGCTGACGTGGACAGCATCAAGACAGTCTTATCTGCCAAACCTTTCCTGTCGTTGGGCGAGCGAGCCATGCTGAGTTCTGCTGCCAGTCAAAGCCCATCGGACTGATACCCCCGCCAGGACGCTGTTGCATATGCCGAATCCAAAACATTCTGCTAGCACAGTGGACAAGCCTTTCCTCTATATTCTGGCTTGAGTTTGCCAGTAATGCTGTGTGCGCACAAGGCATTTCCAGGGAGAGTAAAGCTCCTTCAGCTCAAGGATCACAGATCTACTCTGCTGGAAATAAATAAATAAAGTAAAAAAAATCACCCCCAGCTGTCTCAGATTCAGCTACTTGCACACTGCATGTATGCAGCGTGGATTCTTTGCTGATAATGGTAAATTATGTTTCACGCATTACATACATGGTTAAAATACTTTGAAAAAGTTTTATATATGTAGATTGTACTGATTTCATAAGAGCTCAGGTTGGCAGTAACATTACAACAGTAATAATAAAGTAGCTACTTTATATCAACAAATTTATGTACAGCCAATAGCTTGTGTTGGGAATGCAGAAGGAAACAAAAGTGTGCTTTAAATTATAAAAAAGGAAAGTGGTTGAAAGGATTATGCAAGTGCAATGCATTAAATGGCCGATGAGGGATCTGAATCAGTAAAGAGAGAATTTTTTCATTTCAGTGAACATTTGTAACTTTACAGCAGTAATAGCAAAGCCTTTCAGATTGATTTTATAGAATTAGATTTGTGTAAAAAAAATGCATATTTCTTGACACAAACGAAATTTCCAAATTGGAGATTTTTCTTTCTTCCTCCAAAATACATATAAAACTAGTAGCCCGTCACTTTAAGTAAAAACACGGGGGTTGCTGTCACAAATGAGAAAACAAAACATTCTGCACTAACGTTTTTCACAGTGACCATGTTTGATGTAGCTACTGATGTGCTGTTATTTATGCAGAGCAAGTCCACAGAGACCACAAGCACAGCGCTGTGTGACCCACATTCAGCTTGGACATGAAAGTGATGCATGTTGCCAAGTTTAACACAGGGCAAAAGTAGACAGCATTCCTAATTCATTCCAAATGCACGGCCTCTGCCGCATGTTGATTTTTGCAATAGAAAAAATATATATACACACGGCTCATTCTAGAAGCCTATCTATGTCAGTACTATACAACATTTAGAAACGATTGTTCCACGGTTGCAGAGTTAGATGTCAAACAAAACTCTTTTTCATTGACAACTGTTCAGACAGAGAAGACAAAGGTGGAGCATTGTCGAGATTTGGATTCTTTCATTTCTTTTTTGAATTTTCAGGCCGTACAAACGCCATTGCTGTGTAAACGATTGGGCTCTCTGGTAAAGTTTTTACGTTCAATCTTACCTTTGTCGTGTAGTGGCCTTAACTGCTGAATCATTCAACCTGGTGTATTCTTGTTAATTGGATGTCTTTATTAATGCAACAGAACCACTTTTTCAAAGTAGGATAAGAACCATTGTCAATCAAAATGCGTACTTTATTGATTTAATAATAATAGCTAGTGTTCCTTACATTGTCTGAGAAGATTTACATTAAAACTTTGAAACAAAAATGGACTTGTGGCAAGAACAAAAATCCTTGTCTATTCTCACAATTCAAAGTGCATTTTGTTGTGCAGTCCTTACATTTAATATTTTTTTCATCCCCAAGAGAAAAAAAATAGCAATATTAACACATACTAACGTGGCCACTGTTGTCAAGGAAACAATGCCTCGTTTCTCATAGTTGCAAAGACGTTATGACCTTGAATCCAAACAACAACAACAAGCACATTCCTGAAACTCTGAAATGGCACTACAGGATTCCTTTCAACTATATAAATTAACATTTTGTGTCTGCATTCATTTGTTAGTGAGTATTCTAAATCTATATTGCGTACCATCCAAGCAAAGGGGGAAAGCTGTCAGTCATCACTATCTTTAAATCGAAGTCTAAATCATGTTGCTCTTGAGAAATTTGGACATTCAGCTTTGACAGAATACAGTATGATAAGAGAAAAATGTGGATTCCCGTTGCCAGGTGACAACATTTTTCCTTTGAGTTGTGCTCACAGTCTGCTCCCTTCATACTGTAACAGTTTGCTATTATGGAAAAATAATCACAAACATATTACATGTACAGAAAGAAGTACTTATGTTGTTTTTTTTGTATCGTCTCATGGTTTGGTTTTGATGGAAACAAATTTACATTTAGTGGTACATTTTGTCCATCCATCTGATGAAGGAATATTATTACTTTAAGGGATGCATGTCCAACCGGCTAAAATATGTATTTTTACAGGCTGATAAGATCCCATAATACAAAATGGACAGCTGCGGGTTCTAATTGAACGCGGTTTAAATATGAAGTCCAAAAAAAAAGGTAATTGCTATTTTTAACACACAGAAAACAAACAAATATTTATTTAATATTTCTCAAGCCAGATTATTAAATTTTTATCATCCAAAGAGCAAAGACGATGGTCCTAGTTGAGACTGAATTACAAAATGTATAAAAAGAGGAAAACAAACAATGAATATCGAAGGCAAAAGAGGGATTTCAAACTCTTTTCCAACGCTACATTGATTTATTGCTATGCCCCTGTCTGTAGTGTCACTCATTCCCTCTTTTGGGTTTTAATTAAATCCATGAGTGAGTTTTGTTCAGAATTTCGGATTCCTTCCCTTTTAATCTATATAGGAGCAAAGTGCTCAAAAGAGATGGCTCATTCAATAAGTCCATTTCAACAATGCTTCAAGGCTTGTGCCCTTGCAAAGGGAATCGGCTCCACTACTATGGATGTCAGATGAAATATCTGCCCCCTTGTAATCAACCATCTTGTATAATTCTTTTTTCCCCTCTTGCCTTCTCGAGATATGATCTCATTTTACCAAATTATAATGTGAGGCTTCTCCTAATGGATTGTAATAAAGTTCAAATTATTCTCATTTTAATGAACATGAAAGCGGTGAGGCCTATATCACATATTCCCCCCCTGCATATTTCATCATTGCATATCATTTACATTTATTTCATATATGAGAGATTCATTGCTTGATACAACGTACAACTTAGTTATCCATAGCACACTTTGTACTGTTGGTAACTGTGATCGTTTTTTTCCCTGTATGCATGTTATATAATTTTTATGCACCATAGTGGCCTTTATACAACACATGATGTACTTTATACTGTGTGCCACTTTGCATTAAGAAGGTTTCTTACTAATTGATATCAAGACCAAGTGCAATGCTATTTTCAGTTTATTATACATCTCTTGCTTTTTTTCTTTTTCTTCCATCTGTAATGAAATGGAGAGGAGCAAAACGGCATTCATTTCAGTCAACTGTCAAAGACGATAAACTCCAATTTGGTAATGTGTCATGTGAAATATAACAGGGGCCTCTGGCAATACCATCAATCAATTAAATTATATTGTCAGGTATCAGTGTGATGAAGCTCGCAGATGAAAGATGAAATGCTAATTAGCAAAAGATTGACATATTGACACCCTTGAGTAAAATCATACTATTTCTTCATGTCTATCATTGTTTAATTTTCCTGTATTCTATTGATGAATGTGATGCTACTATGGCTTTTGTACTTAATTATGACTTTCTGTCAAGATCCTACAAAGCACTTGACTAAAATATAGAAGGAAGAAATTCTATCATAGCCGTTATTGTGAGGGACGACCCCCTTGCACAAGTAAAATATTCATATCTTTTGTTTTGACACCTTGAATTGGATTGTCATACTTCATTTTCTTGCAGTCCACTTTGAATTATTGTATTACCCAAAGCTCTGTGAAAGATCTCATGTGACACAAACAATAGTGTGAGGAAAAAGTAGCTGTGTGAAAAGGTCAAGGTCATTTTTTTAGGCGGGCCATAGATCTCCCAAATCAAATAAATTGAGTAATTATATTCTGTGAGGGACTTGAAGCAAATTATTTGTAGCTAGAGCAGTTGAGAAATTCTCATTTTAACCCATCACTTTTAACACAGAAGGTGCAAATTGGAGGTGGACAGTTGAGGCAAATAGTAACTAAAAACGTGTCTACTCGAAAGATAACATTTTGCTTCATTGTTTGGCCCTTCAATTACGTTCTCATCTGGTCTGAACTGTACAATGCTATGTGGCAGGTTCTGGTTGCCCACCGCTCTTTTATATTCAAATACAAATGGAATGTAACAGCATTTGGAAGTAAAATATTATGGTTTATGGTCTGAAAATTACTTTAAATTTAAATGAGAAAAAAAATACCAAACATATCTCAACAAATTCTGATTTCAAAAGTAATGCCATTTTGAAAAGCTTATTACAAGCATAAATGGACAAAAGGCTAGTGTTAGTGAATGGTAAGTGTGATATGTGGTTTACCTGTGTGAGCCTGGAGAGCAGTGTGGCGAAAAAGGCTTCGGTTTTCCTTTACACCATGAAGGGTTAAATCAGTTTCATCTGGTCTGCTTCACTTTCGGTTTAGAGGTCATTCCGTCCGTCTGATTCCTATTGTAGACTCTGTATGTCCGCTGTCATTTAGTTTCTGCATAAATCAACTCCTGATGGTTGGTGGTCGTCTTTTAAGATTTAATTTACTTCGCAACCACTGAGCTACATTGCACTTTGCTCACGTCAGGAGTCAGCAATGAGTGGGATCATTCCCATTTAAAAGATGGGGAGGTGGGGTATATTGTGGTAGATGTCTGCGGGGCTCTGTTTCAAAATGAGCTGGTGTTACAGCTGTCTCAGAGTGAGTTTGTAATTAGTTTCTGGTCTCTAATGGAATGTGTAAGAAATTATGCAGGTATGACGTGTTATGTTTGCCTGCTCTGAAGGTCAAAATCGGTCATTTGAATCGCGCCAATTAAGCTTCTTGAGGTAGAAGCCGCGGTAATACCTGTTTGGATGTCCATTTTTATTTAAATATCAATTGTCACTGCTACATATATATACCTAAAGCAACATTTAGCACAATTGAGGAGTTCAGTTTTACAGTTCCCAGCTATGTGTTTTTGTTGTTACAACCATTGCATTGAAATGTTCAAATTCATTGTTCTGAATGGTATACATTCATAGTATGAAATAACACAGGAATGTATACTATGTATTCTTCTGGGTTCACTTTTGCCCTTCAAGTCACTTGTTTGTGGTTTGCATGCAACACATTATGTCACTTTGAGGTGATTCACACTAGTCTTGTACATGTTTTAGATGGAGTGTATGGAAAAAACTATTTTCCTGACACTTTTAATGTTTTTGTGAGTAGATAAATCTCTCTTTTTTTCATTTAAAGAAAATAAGTGCTATTGTGAAGATCCAAAACACCTACACACAGCTCACTTTTGTATCTTTGCCCTTGCAGATTGTTCGATAAGCCTTTCTTACACAAATCTTTGCTTCAAATGTGTCAGCTTGTCAAAACAGTGTGCATTCAACCATAATGTAAATTGGAATATTTCCAGAAGCTCGGCACAAACACCTAATTTAAGACCAAAAATAGTTTATTTTTTAATTGAAAGAATGGTACATTAGCAATATGTGAGTTGGTTAACTGAGATACGAACTGATGTCGATGATGATGGATTTTGCTGTAATATGTAAAACAGTGTCATCAGTATTTCCGCAAAGAACATCGACTCACCAACTTGAAGCCTAATAAAGGGCAGATTGATTTAGCAGTGCTGTGAGGATTAAGCGAGCAGACACATCATGTTTATGCATGAGCAAAATGTAATGCTGATGAGTCTGCAGCTCACTGACAAAACCATTGGAATGCATTATAACTACGAACATTAACAGACAATTCTTCTGAAGAATGTCATTAAAGCACATTTTAGTAGTCAGAAACAATTGTTCTGTGACATAGTCAGAAACAGAAACACAAGACGTCACCTTCTTTCTGTGCATCTTACTCTCATTAGAATCACTGAGCTGGTGCCTTATGCCATCTGACTTCCCCAAGCCTGTTGCTCGCCAACCACAGGGCTCAATTGGACAAACAAACAAACTGATAATTGACATGCCAATGCACAGAGATAAAGTAAACTAAAATGCTTCTGGAATTTGAAACTGCTAAAGCATTGGGTGAGTTTGCAAACTCCAGAGACCCATGACTTAAGAAAGTAGATCATAGAGCAAAAGATAATCTCTACAAATGGTTAATAAAACTGAGCAATCACACTTTTTTTTAAAAACATTGACTCTTTTATATTCAGCATCTACAGCATTTACAAATGTGTATAATGGCAGTCATTCGTTGACTATTTACTATAAATGTGAACATAATTTCATTCTCTTTGCCCTTTTAATTCCTCTCAGTATAAGAATGGATAGCGAGTTAAAATCAGGTCCACCATTTCAGTGATGTGAAGCCAAAAGTGAAACAAATATGCTCTTAATTTTCCAGTTTACTGTCTTCTGAGAGATGGCTGCCCAGGGAGACATTAAAATAAAATTTCCTGGGGACATACATTGGTTCTGCCTAGACTTTCACTAATAAAGCCCGGGGATTCTCTTACAGGGGTTGAGCAAAGGCCAAAACATAACCTGATGCAACCAGTCAGCCCATTCACAGGCCATGAGGCTATCTCTGAGTGAGGCTTCCATGTCCCAATTAAGAGCCTCTCAAATCTGATTGCACTTTAGGTTATAAACTGTAGTGTGTTGAATTTTTTATTTATTTTTTTACTCCCACGGGCATGATTACTGTCATCAATGTTCAGAGGTGAAGTGCAGATTGTCTGAGGAGGAGACAGAAATTGTGCAAAAAAGAGCCAATCACATGGTACATTGAGACGAACAAGACATTCAGACTCATACCTTCATTTAAATAGAGTGTTGAACCAGCCTGTCCTACTTGTTTTTGGGATGTAGGAGGAAGCCAGAGTGACCAGAGAAAACCCAAGCAGGACCAGGGCAACATGCAAACTCCAAACAAGAAGATTGGAAGATTTTTTTTTTTACACCAGTTAAACATGATTGGCATGGCTTTGACTTGCAGACTGCAGACCCAATAACAAAAGGCTATAGAATGTGCAAAAATAAACAGCATACAGTAGACTTAATATAATTAAAATTTCAATTGTCATTGTACAAATCATGCAATGAAATTAGATTTGCAATTCAACCTTTCTTTAAAAAAGGAGGCATTTTAAGAATAAGAGACTTTTGCATATAACAGGTTGAATTAACGTACCAATTCTCAACATTAACCCACATTAATTTGAACCACAAAGTAGAAAATATAATAGAAAACACTAACTAATGTAAGTATGAAGATACTTAGGAAAAATAGGGTAACTCTGAGTTGACAAATTGGGAATTCTTCTTTAATTACCCTCTCTCGTTTGCCCTTTGTGGGAAGTACAGCAGCTTGTCAATAGCTGTCAGATGCTGTCTTTGTCAATCAGCCCTATAAGGCTGCTGGGGCTTCAGCAGTAACAAGAAGATCTCACAGAAACAACCTATAACTGACACAGTTCTAGATCTCTGCTCTGTAATCACTGGGGAGCCCAGCTCTCAAACTGCAGCCCCGCCACAACGGACAGATGCCCCGTGTAATTGCTTCCCATACCGCTCAACCTTTTAAAATTGATCACAGTCCATGTAAGAGGCTTAACTGCAGTGCCGATTTGGCGAGTTAGAATATTGCTTGCCAATATCGTGTTACAAAATTGTACACAGTATGTCAACCTCCTGTAATCCAATGAGCCTTGACCCATCATCACCAGGCCATTGGTTAAAAGTGTTTCTCAAACAATAGCATTTTCAGCTATATATTGCTTGATCCTATAGAAACAGCAGTTTGAACGACACACAAACGCCATTTTTGGTTTGACCTTCTTCATGAAAATTACAGACTACCCTTTCCTTCTTAGAAAAACTGCATTGTCCCTGCCATATCATCGACACAAAGACAAATAATAAAAACAAGACTTGGGTTCAAATCCAGGTTGGTCCACCTGTGTGGAATTTGCATGTTCTCCCCGGGTCTGCGTAGGTTTTCTCTGGGCACTCTGGTTTCCTACCACGTTCCAAAGACATGCATGGTAGGCTCATTGGACACTCTAAATTGCCCCTAGGTACGAGTGTAAGCGTGAATGGTTGTTTGTCTCCTTGTGCCTTGCGATTGGATAGCCATTTTCCATCTATCTAGCATTTCAAAATGCGGTCATTTAAAAGTAAATACAACATTTTTATCAAGAAAGGGTAATTTGAGGTTACTACAAAACTAAAATAGAGCCATTTAAGTTGGACGATGGTGTGTCAGACATCAGACTGAAATACAGAGCTGGATTTACTTTTAAACCTGTTTGTAAACGTGTGTATTTTGCAGTGATTGTACAAAAAAATAGGACAGGTTGTGTGTGTGTTGTGTGATTATTATTCAGAGCTTCATCTGTCTGCCTCAGGTATATTCTGGGGTTCACTGAGAGGCCGGTGGTGTACAGAGCTTTTTGCTGCACTTTTGCTCAGCTGCTCTCTCTACTTCAGTGTCAAGGATTAGTCTGACATCTCCTGACTCTGCCTTTCAAATACGGTGGAGTCCTGCTGAAATGCTGAAAGGGTGCTCATCATGTAAAGCCAATACTCATACTGCTGATGCTCCCCATCCTTGCCTTCTGCCTATTTCAGCTCCAGTAAAAAATCCATGAGTTATCCCTTGTGGTTTTGTGGATTTGAGAGAAGGAATGTGTGGTTTTAAAGGACTACGGCTGTTGGCAGCTCTATGAAATAGTAATGGTCAGGACCATTGGAGAGAGTGGTTAGATAAGGAGTATTGTGCCATCAACTGAAATTTTCAAAAGCTTGACCAGTGTCTGTTTTTGCTAAGAGTTTGAAAGCAAGTAATGCTCTAACTCGTTCTCAATCTCAATGTGATTGCTTTGGACGCATTTTAGTGCCAGATGGTTACTCACTTCATTGACTTCATGGTTGTTGGCACCTTTACTGACTTCATATTCCAAAGGGCATCTTAATACCGAATAAATAAAATGTCCATTATTATTTATTCTCTTTTTTGTGTCAACATCGACACATCTTGGAAGTTGAACCACAAGATAGAATGTTAATAGGAAATAGAAAAAACATTTTACCTTGAGCATAAATCAATCTAAAAAAATGACTGAACAGCAGAGCGAACCTGTTTCTTAACATATCAGACTATTCTACATTTATTGGTGATAAATTTGCTTCTGACAGAAGAGTACAGTTTTTCTCAAAAATCTGTACAACAATACCAGAGAAGCTGTATTTAATTAGTAGTCCTTGAGTGTTGCTAATGCAACTAAGTATTTTTTTCCGTATTGTTTTCACCCATTCACTGACTCACATCTTACTGATATTTGGTAAAAATGATACCTTAAGTGAACCTTGCCATCACAATAAATTCCAGATATATTTCTTGAAAGCTCTATGAGTACACACTCCATCAGTACAATAAGTACCGGCTAAGCCTATGTTGTCCTAACATGATAAATGACTTGATTTGAATCAGTTTTGTTTCTACGTGGTCCCCTGACTCTAGGCTTTGTCAGCCACTTGCTATGTCGCCTGTATGCAGATTTAAACATGGTGCATTCATCAGCTGCAGGTCGACTGCACGCACTCCTGTGTTAAGTCAGGTGGAAACCTTCGACTTGAGCTTGATAGGGTAGGGGAGCATTTTAGGGCCAGTGTTAAAATTAATCAGTGTAATGAGGAAATAAGTGAGTTATTGGTGCCACAATCTCTTCCTTCATTAAGAGTGATATTTATGACTATCCAAGCAGCCAAGAGGACATTGCTGGTTTATGGAGCGTAGTTTGCCACCTTGTTCCAATTATCCTCTACATTTGAATGTGACAGGACGCGGTGCATCAATAGTTGTTGTTCAATCCGGAGAAAAGGGCAGAATGTGCAGTGGGGGCTTGGCCATGTCACACCTGTTTTGCCATTCATCACAAAAGCAATTTGTTAATTGTGCAATGAAAACACACTGGGAAAACGTGTTTTCATGTTATTACTCCAACAATAGCTGGACTGCTTAAAATGTATCACAATTCATCGAGGGAGGAATAATTTCACTTTACACGGAGCCCTAATGGATTTGTGATGACAATAAAAGAAGCAGTTGTGAATAATTAACATCTTTCCTTTGTTTTGATGATGGTGTCAGAGAATTGTACGTAATATGTAGCCTCAGATGGACAGAAAAATGTAGTCACAACAAAAAACTAATTTAATACTATGACATAAGCAAAGACTTTTCTTCAATTAAAAATAATTGTAGTAGTTTTCCTTTTGTATTTCATTTTTTCCAATTTAATATGTAAACTTGATTATTAAACAAAAAAATAATTGATGCTATACAAACTCAAATAATTACAAAGAATATGGTAATTTCAAATGATAGAATATTTTTTTGTCAACAATGCAGTCAGGAACAACGTTCTTTACAATAACATTGATATGCATCGAGTGTTACCCATGTTATGAATTTGAATTGCAGATTACAAAATGTAATTTCCTGGAGGGGATGAAATGATGGAAAAGGAAATAAATGTGTTAAAATAAAGGAAACACCTATCAAAAAATAAACTATTGAATTATGAAATTACTTCTCACTTAGATGATGCCTAACATGTTTTTCATTAAAGGTTTAAAATGGAATACTTAATCCAAATGTTATTATAGTGATTTCAGTCATAACAATGCACTTCTACCTGGATGGCTTGAATGGGGTGCAGTTTAATGACAAGCATCATACTTGATTATGTAGAATTTATAAGCTCCTTATGCCATCTGGATATATGCCATCATGTAAAGTGCTACAAAATTAGATAACGTAGCTGTCAGGATCAAATTTCAATGCATTGAAAGTCTTTTATGACTCATTGAGCAATATGGATCTTGGCAAAGTGAGTACATGTGCCTGCCCTCACCTCCACATTGCCTACTTTCTGTATTCTTCGCCTGCTGCCTTCCCATAAAATGTATAGCATCATGACCCTGGACACTTCCCTTTAGACTATGTTCAGATCCCAGGTTTTAATGCACACATTTAATCTCTTGTTTTATCTGAGCTTTTTTGGTGACTGTTAACACTGCTTTTTTCCTTGAAACCCATTCAAGTATCATCCATGTGCACTATACTATATATGAAGGGAAGTAAAGTAATATTAAATTGGATAGTAATTTAAATGAAAAAAAAATCTAATCGGGGTGTTTCAGCAGTATGTAATTATGAGCTAAATTCCTATTTTTTGAAAAGATCATTTTAGAGTGTTCTTTAATCTAGTTCAGCCATTTCTGCTGAAAAATTATCTGTCCATAACACCCCCCCCACACTTTTTTTTTTAATCAGTGTGATCGAGTATTTGACCACACCTCAGCACATAGCAAGGACCTGAAGTCTTAGATTTATATCAGACATCCGAACAACTCTTGTTCAGGAGCTGAGTACTGCATATGACCATAAAAGTCTTACTGTCTCTGTCTGGTTTTATGAAAGTTTCCCAATCATTTACCAGATTAATACATGTATAATAGTGTAGCTCTGATTGCAAATGCACCAACTGGAAAAAAAACATTTGTTCTTTGCAAAATCACCTAGGGTAACATTGAAATTTTGTAATATTTAATTTTAAACAGACCTTTTTATTGGTCTAAGGGACAAAAGCTAATATCCAAATTAAGGACTCCAAATTACAGCCTGTTAATTTTTTTTTTATTAAAGTTGTTTTTCTCTATCAGTTACTAAAATTTAGAATCTAGTGAGCATTGTTGGAAGCACTTATTGTTGTGTTTTACACATTTAGAGGACAGTACATGTTGATGAGAAATATTTGCAATATGAATGGATTCCATTGATCTTCAATAGTTTTCTTTAGAATGTGTATCTAGGGTAGTTTTGCAAGTGTGTTGAGCTAAAAGGTGCGGTAACTACTGAAATGTCAACCTCAGCTTCCATTTGGTCCTACGATTCTATCTGTCACCTTGTTTTTGCTGTGCTAGCTCTCAAGGACAACATTGACTGAGAGATGGTGAGGAGGTCAATTTGATTTTAAAGGTCACAATTGGATTCCGTGGTGAGACATAATCACTTTCAAGGTTGTTTATGCCATTGAAGAGCTTAGCTGGAGCTGTTTTCAAGTGGTTTATATTGATATATACGCACACATAGAGATATATTCTGATATACTACCAAAAATATTTTGCTACCTATTGCAATGTGACGTCAATTGGATGCATATAAATTTTACAATTGTTTGGGGAAATTTTACTTCTGACAAATACCATTTTATGTGCTCATTAAAGTATCTTCACCACAAAAAAAGCTATTTGATGATGAAAACCGGGGAAGATACAAACACACTATGAGGAAATGTAAAGTATAGTCTATTTGACAAACAGCCTATTTTTACATTTGATTGTTTCCAATATGTCGTTACAGGTATCCATTCCCCTTAAGTCAATTATCTTAACAACTGAGGCGTTTACTTGCAGGTGCTACGGGGGATGTTCTGCCAGGTGCCCAACCCGCAGTGCAGGGCACCCTGCCGCACTTCATTCAGGAGCCAGAGGATGCATACATCGTCAAGAGCAATCCCATTAAACTGCGCTGTCGAGCCACACCTGCCTTGCAGATTTTCTTTAAATGCAATGGAGAATGGGTTCATCAGAATGATCACTTCTCCCATGAGTATAAGGACCTCAACAGTGGTAAGTAAGATTGAGCTGTGTGATTTCATTACAACCCCCGTAACCCTGACTGTGACTGCACAATACAAGTTGGAAAGAGAACTGCTACTCACATACCTGCAACACATTTTAAATACTAACATTTTAAATATATTACTGTGTAAACATATATTATTAGTTGGAATCATTTTTTTACATACAGTTGTAAGGATGTCATGAGATTATGATGAATGTAATTGTATTCATCTGAAACACCTTGACTGAGGCCTTGTGCAGCGATTTCTGGTATTTCTTTTTGTTATGATATTCGTTCAAAAGATAAAACATACAGGAGTATACGTTCATACATAAACAACACCAAAGTGAATACATTTTTCTGTAGCACATTTTTTACTCTACTACCCGCAATTTATCCGGACAAAATGATGTTTAAAAAGGGGGTAGGAAGCAGGGAAACAACGAAATTAATTCAGATGTTAAGCCCTGAGGTAAGTTTGTTCTCTGTTTGGAAGCTGTGAGGAAGCCCTCTGTCTGGTACTCATGAAGTTTGCTCCATAGGAAAGTAGCTTAATTGCATCTGAAGGTTGAAGGTTTCTTGCTCTGTGTTTGTTGTGGTGTGAAATTGTTATAAGCCTGATCATAGTAAATGTGAATCTTACACTCTTTCAGTTTGAATGTGGGGGAACCTAAACTATAATTCCAGTGTATGACTGCAGTCTAGACACTAAACAGTATGTATAATAATGTATGTGTGATAATTTCAATTATATTGCAGAATCACTGAATCATTGAAAAAAACATTCCTATTGCATGTCTTATGCATTGATGAAATGATGTCTTCATCGAATAATGTGCATTAATTGACTGTGCTTCTCCAATCTTGTCCTATTCTGAATATTCTCACCATAAAGTAAAGATGAAACATGATACATTCCTTAATCTAAAGCTGCCAAGAAAACACTTAAGTGCATGCGGCGCAGTGATGTTGTTGGAGATTCCTTTATCAGCCTGTCCAAGCGAACTAAAAATTTAGGCAGCCAGGGAATGTCCTCACCATGTAGTATCTGTTTGGCATCAGCTCGCCTTATATCAGTAGAAAACACAAGACCAAAGATAAGGATAGTTTTCAGTCCAATGCTTTGTTCTAACTTAATACCCGTCAGCAACATTGCGTATTGGATTTTTCCAGCTAATCAGAGGTGGGGATCAGTGAACAATTGGAATGTTATTGATTTTAACATTGGGCCTCAATGCAACCACCAACACCTGATAGTATCTCTTATTTACCAACTAGCCTGATGACTCACTGACTACTGATAAACGGACAATGACCTTGACATATGAATATTGTGCAATCCAGTAATTATATATTTTGAACCAAAAGAATCCTACTGTGTTCTAAAAGTGTCAGGCAAAGTACAAATGCTTTTATAAATAGAAAAGCAAAAATGAAAATGGGTCTCTTCTTTTTTGCATAGCAATTTTGTTCTAAAAAAAAATCTCAAAGCCCTCCTCAACCCTCTTTCAAGTCATCATATGAAACATGTAGAAATTGATTTATCCTCTAAAATGTAACTGATCTAATATAACATTAATTTGATTTTGCCTTTATGCATGCAGCGTGAATACAATTTAGTTGAGATTTTAGCTGCCCGCAAATTGTGAGATAACTTAGCGGATATATGCAGAGGATAAAACTAATAATCATTAAACTTTCATTTAGTCTCTAGGCTTGATGCCCAGCAAGCCCGCAGTATTATTATAATAATACCCTGCTGGAGTCTAAAGAATAATTTGAATGTCTATTTGAAACTGAAATATGCTTCATTCATCCATTTTAATGTGTCTTCATCCAATTAAAAGTGGTTGCAATGTGAAATGTGAGGTGAAAAGAAAATTAAATCACATATATAACCCACAATGTTTTTTTTTTTTACAAATGATGATAGTGATGCACTGCCCAATAAACAAATTATTTGTGATTTACATTTTCACTGAACCGTCCATCACAAATAAGTGACATTATTTCAAATAAACCAATAGGTGCAATTTATATGAACAGGAATATTACTCTTTCACAAGAAGAGTGAGTGTTAATGTGAAGCAATATTTCTCTCAATGTGTCTTGCGATTGTCTGGCAACCGGTTCAGGGTGTTCTTCACCTCATGCTTACAATTGACTGGCATAGGCTCCTGCACCCCCGCCACCCTTGTGATGATAACCAGGAAAATACACACAGAAAGATCCCGATTACCGCACCTTTACAGATTTGTGTCACATTGCGGATGTTTCATGTCACATAGATAAACGAGATAAAATACATGAACATTTTCCCACGGAAATAAATTCCATCCCATTTTTTTTTTTTTGTCATTTTTTTGGACAGTTCCAAGCACGGTTATCGTAAAACCATCCATGTTTCACTTACTTAGAGAGGCTCAACGGGACATCAAGTGGGAAAGCCGACTGATCCCCAATGTGCTGGGTATACACTGACCTCCTCCCACTCAGCTGTCATTCATATGTGACACCTCTCCTGGAACTCTCCTTAATTGTTATCATCAACTCCAACTTGGGAGTGTGAGAAAAAATCAGCTTCCACGTGGCTCTATCTAGGGAAAACCCTATCCTTGTTTGTTCTAAAAGAGAAGACGGCCATGCCATTAGGACTCTTAACACTCTCCTTTATGTGGCTTTAATTGAGGTAGTTAAGCCTCCCTTTGAGTAATGTAGCTATTTAACACTTAGAGCAAACAAACATCTTTCTCCATGGAATATTATTGTTCACTATTGCCCATAGAGCATAAGGGAAGAAAAAGGGCGGGGAGGGCTTTGACCTTTCTTTCCGGCTTCTGTAGACTGTGAATGTTATCATCTGTGAACAGCAAGCAGACACAGCATCCACCTTCACAGGCTTCATCATTCTCCACATATGTGAAGGAGCTGTTGCTTTGCATAGTGTATTTAAAATATGTGTACATTGTCACACGGGGCAACTGATGACGTGAAAAACTAATGTGCATTATGCCCTGCCATCTGGCATTTTTTGAATGTTTGTATATCTTGCATGTTTGGTTTTGTAGCTTTATTGAAGAGGCTGAATTTATGCACCTACTGTGTAACATAAATACAGTATTTTTATAGTAAACATCTAGAAATAGGGTCTGTGTGTGTGTAATGATGACTCAACTGACAGAGAGATACACAACCTTCAGCCTGAGGAATTTAAAGGAACATATTTTGTTTGCACAGGCAAAGTTGGAGCTTGACAGTTGGATTTGACAAACGGGCGGCGACACCTTACCACCTTTTTAGTGACTTTGCTGCCACCACTGTTCAACTCACTTTTCCGGCAGGGCATGTACTGTATACTTCTGGCTGATACATAATGGTCTCTAAAGCCAGAATTGATGTTATCGTTGCTCTAGGGTTGCTTTGCGAGCCAGTTAATGGGGTTGTTAACCGAATATGGCCCCGACAATGCACCTCACATACGTACACAGTCCCTCATACCTCTGCTGTATACTGCTTGGAGAAATGAAGGGGTGATAAAGTGGCTTAGTTCCAGAGGTTTCATTTGGCCTGACCATAGGTTTTCTGCCAGGGATGAAGATTAGACTTAAGATATTGTTTTATTTCATTTGGTTTGATTTTATTTCGTGATTTCAGAAAGAAATGTCAGCTAGGGAAGTCTTAGTCCTTTGGTAATATTCTAGCTGTATTAAATTTTAACATTCTACTATTAGTTTTTGCAGGAAACACATCATTTAAAATCTTTGGGAACGGTAGTATACATAGCTCAGCTGTCTTTCAGTGCTATTGAACAGGTGGCATTGTAACTAGATGTACGACATCCAAACACAACCTTGAAGCATTTTTACAAAAGAGTGTTCTTTCAAAAATATTTTTGACGGAGAACTAGTGTTTGAAATTCAATAAGGCCAATGCACAATCAGCCTTGGTTACTTCAATGTTGGCAGTTTTAAATTCTGGACCAAAAGAAAAAGAAACATTTCAATAACCAATGTACAAATATTAATGAATGACTATCCAAAGTGCCAATACACACCGCAGTTTTAGAGAAATTGTTTTTCTTGAAGAGGCAGTCCACTTTTATTAGCAACATCTGCCCTTAACAAATCCTATTTCAATAATCAATGTCCCCTTGCATTCTAATTGCAGTTAGCGTGTGCGAGATAGTGGCACCAATTCAAGGTGTTCCCGGGCCTGGTGCTCATTTTTGACTGGGAAAGGCCATGAGCAATACCCCCCACGCCACCCTTGAGGTGGGCAACAGACAATCCGTTCAATACATTTAAAACATGCAATAGCAGACAGACATTCAGACTCTGATTACACTTCCTGCACTGTAATCAGGCAAATGCACACTGCATTGTCAATGAGTCATTAAAATAAATAGAAATATCTCCCTAAAAAAACATTTACTCACATAACATGCATCTTGATTTTAAGCCGAGTATTATTTAGTAGCATGCCGCAATCTCAGAACATTTCCTGGAGGAGTCGGTATGCTTGTCATCATAATGAGCCTTGTTGGTGTGCTGGTACACAGTGAGCCTCTTATGGAAGAAGATGCTAATGTAACATTAACAACTTTTTATGAAATTTAAATATTCAACAAATGTGTCCTCTAAAAGAAATGTAATCATGTAAACACACACATACATGCATATTGATACATATGTATATACCATGCATTCATTGATATATATATATTTTTAAACAACATTGACATTAGTGCTAGAGCACTAAAGATTTTTCAAAGGAACCACAAAGATTGTGACTTTCACGAACAAGCAGAGTTGATGTCCCTTCAACCAGAATCCGATTTATATTCATAATGCACACTCCACTATCGACAGAGGAATCAAAAGTCTTAAGGTCCATGTACTAAGTTAACCTGCAGTAGAATCACGACCAAAGTGAACACACAAGTTGAGAGAACCCGAAATTCAACTCATCTATATTTTTCTTAACACACCAAAGGAGATTGAACGGTTTAATTACTGATACCAACTGATTATGCCACACAGAGACAACAAACACCTTTTTTTTTAGTTCTAGTTTTGCCAATCAACTCAGGCCGAATATAAATGGTGTTATTTCCGTTTTCAAAATATATCTTTGTTGTAGGGTGTAAATGAAATGTTTAATAAGATTCGAGTTGTTCACCACCAGCAGACAAACTCATTTTCGCAAAATTATATAATTAGTATTGTATTATTATGAAATTATATTGTTCTTGAATTTTACAGCAATTATATTGAAGTTATGTCTAAACTTTCCAAAGATGGACATTTTTCAAAAACACTTGTTACCTTTAACCTTCAATGATGGCATTGTGGCATTTGAAATATTAATTAACATCAATTATTTTGCTTTACCATTATTCTCGCAACACCATTATCCTCAACTCATCTACTGCAGTCCATGTTTTTCATATAATGAACACCTTTGAGACCATTGCAACGTAATGAAATCATTTCCATTACCTTGTAATCAGAAAGTCAATGCATGAATGTACTAATTCATTCATATTCCGTACCGCGCATCATTGTACGGATTGCGGGGGTTGCTGGAGCCTGTCCCAGACTACATAAAGTGTACAATGCTATATATTACATAGTATGGAGTATTATAATCTATTTTACTAAACGCTAACTTTATTTTTTCCGTCATGGTAGAAAGTTCCTTTGACGCTAATTTCCCTTCCTTTTAATGGCTTGTTTCACTACTCCTAGAATAGCTTTTGTTAACAGAGTGGTTAAGTTTATCTACGTCTTGACTCATATCAATGAATTTTATTGCTCGTTCACTAACCTCCATAAATGGTCTCAAATCTCCACTGCCTAAGTGCCGTTCTATCAAATTACCATTATTAAATGCTCCTTTTGTAACAATGTATAGTTAATTCAGCAAGAGTCTATTTTATCATGTTTTCTTAATATATTAGACATGTTTCCTGCTTCATACACAATCTCAATGTAGAAATCTGATTACCCACCTATGGATTTATCCCTTTGCCAAAGTCCATTGGTAACTTAAACAGGGAAGCCAAAAGTATTCCCAACCAGGAGAACAAAGTGAAGCAAAGGATGTCTTCCAATGTTCTCTCATGCATTTGTCAGGATGCCATTTGTCACACCTGCTCAATATTTCTGACATTCAAGAGGCTTTTCCATGTGAATACTCCCACAGGACTCCGTTTCCACACATTAGTGCTTAGATTACGCTATTAATACATCTTATTTAAAAAAAAATGATAAAAGTTAACCAATCTTAGATGTTATTGGTTAGAATTAGTAAAATAAGATAATTTGGGGATGTTATAAATGAACACGTCAAGTAGTTACTCTAATGAGCATTGTCAACACTGTTCTGACAATAAACAAATATGGATGACAGACGCCACAATAGCAGCACTCAGCTTTGTATTTCCCAAAAGCCACCTGTCAACACACATCGTTTCAACTTAAGGCATATGTTGATGCGTTTCAAAGCTTGCTGCCTCTCTCTCCCACAATGCCGTCAGTGTTTCCTTTCACTCTTTATTATCTTAAATAGAGGTTTGGGCTTTTACTCCATCATTGAAAGTCATTAATTATATTCTCTACTGCCTCTCTACCCACACATAGACACTGTCACTTGTTACCTTTCTCCTGCTGCTTGAAAAATTAGGAATTATGTTTTATGTCTACTTCTGTACTTGGGCTGTGGCAGCCACAACTAGATAAAAAAAAAGTATGGCGCCTTGATGAATATGATGTTTTATACAATGATATACATGCAACATCAATAATTTGAGTACTTTCATGACATTCAGGGCATCATTTCCTATACTTATGCAAATAACTGTCTTCATTAAATAATGACATACATCTCAAAGTCGTAAATGTTTCACATTCAGAAAGCCAACTTTAAAAGGTGATTGTAGCCTATTCCTGCCAATTATGGGCCCTAAATTGTTTTTTTAAACAAAGTTTTGTCTTGCGTTTTTAAAATATTTGCCATGTCTCTGACTATAAAGACATAGTCAGCACATACGTATACTTTTTGATAAGATAAGATGTTCAAATATTTCACTGGATGAAGAAGTATAGTCTTTGAAGTCTTGCAGTCCACATTTTTATCAAAATAATATTTTAATGGTAAATTTAAGCTCACTATTGAGAACTCATCTCACCTTCTTGATAAACGACAACTCTGCCAGCAGCAACTGGAAGAAAAACTGAAACGATTTGCCAATCCAATTCTCTTCTTTTCACAGGTCTAAAGGTGCGGGAGGTGATGATCAACGTGTCTCGACAGCAAGTAGAGGATTTTCATGGCCCAGAGGACTACTGGTGTCTTTGTGTGGCCTGGAGTCACTTGGGTACCTCCAAAAGTCGCAAGGCTGCTGTCCGCATCGCATGTAAGTATTGATTGCTATTTGATTCCTATGTTGCAACTATACTGCATTACTTAATAGAAATACGTGTAAATAATTCCTTTTTCTAAAACCATCTTGTTGAGGGCAGGCAGCAAGAATATGTTTTACTCAGAGTTCGCCTTTCAACTAACTACTCCTGACAACCAGTTCCTTTTGGTATTAATAAGTTATATGTATTCCTTCTCATCCATATTAATCCACTTGTTTATCTGTGCATCACTTAACACCCATGTTTGTAGCAGTTTTTGTTATTTTAATGTTTTGGAGTATTTTCTTCGAACAGGGATTTTGGGGGGGAACAAGCTCAACCTAGTTTTTAAAAGAGAGTTATGTGTTTTCACACTAATGTTTTTTTAATTAAATTTTATGAAATGTAATCTTAGAATGCCTGTTCGGGTTTTTGTTATTATTGTCTTTGGTCTTAGTCACTTTTGAAAATATGAAACTGCATGAATGCCTTTAAAAAAAGTATTTGGTGCTGAAAGTTAGTTTGCAAATGCAGGCTTTTCTTTAAGTTTGAGTAAAAAGTTATTTTGGATTATTCTATCCATTGTGTCCTTTAAGCAACCTTGTAAACAGATCTCCTAGTTCAAGGTCATGGAATTAACTACTACATATACATAGGTTTTGAAGGTCAGAGCATGCAAGAACAGACAAACGGCGACCATTTTGAGCCGGACAGGATTGATGCAAAGATGACGGTCACACTTGACACCTGACAGTCTCATCTTATCTTTCCTCACAGACCTGAGAAAAAACTTTGAGCAGGACCCCCAGGGGAAGGAAGTGCCAATCAATTGGATGATCGTTCTGCACTGTCGCCCTCCGGAGGGAGTGCCTGTGGCAGAGGTATTGTGGACACTCCTCTTTCCTTCTCCTGAAAAACGAGAAGCAAATACTCCCTCAGAGCATGATGATGTGAATAAAGTGGCTTGCGTTATTCATCATGATTAAACTCCGAAAGCCGGACAGTCGATGGCAACGTCTTTTCTACTTCCGCTGACCTTTAGGAGATTGATATGTTTGTTTGAAACCACTGACACCAGCACTTTAAATAAAAGGGTTTGTTCCATATAGCATTGAGTAAGTAAAGATAACGGAATGATGGTCCAGTTTTGAATAAGTTTACTAATAATTTTGTTATTTTTTTATTTATATCTTTATTACTTTATTTTAATAACCCTTGATGTTCTTTTATAATCTGGACCTAATTTGATTTGGAAATGCCAAGGATGCTCTTTATCAACCTATTCTAGTTGGTCATAAAAGTCTGGCAGTTTAGACGAATGAATCCGAGATGTGAATAAGCTTTGCTCTATACATATGGATTGAAAACAGACTAAAACCGATAGCTGTTAACAAATAGTATCAAAATGAGAAAAAATGTCCTTACTCTTCTTTTTCCATGGTTTGTCAGCGCTACTCATCAAATATTATGCCAATTTTTGTGACAAAAGTATTATAGTAAACCCCAACAAAGGTATGCATTGCTAGCATGTATTTCTATCTATTCTTTGGGACTTGACAATTTTCGGTCAGGAACAAGTAAATGTGCACTCTGTGTACTTTTGGACAGTCAGTCTGAGAAAAAAATGAGCTTAAATTTGGTCAAAACCTGCTATTTCCTCCAGAATAAGATGAAGGAATTTCTAACCTCGTCTGGTTTTGACTGACTTTGGCATTATTACTGTGCATGTCTTGAATGTACCAATGAGCAACATCGTCACCTCTCCTCACATTAGTCTAAAACATAAATGCAATGCCATTTTTTTATATTGATGTTTGTCCTCGACACTACCTTGTATAAATGATTTAACATGGAAATTACCAAATCCACTGTGTGGACAAAAATAGATTAGATTCCTATAGAGCACAATCACAACCTCATATGCAAGCCCAATACAAGTCTGTCCAGCCACAAGAGATAGGAGTGAATAATGTAAAGTCCAATATTCTCAGGCCAGTCAATTTTAGCGCAACTGGTTCCATTAAATATTGAGATGGTGATGAGTGTGGTAGTATCAGGCTAGATTGCTGCTACAGGGGGACAGCTACACAACAGAGATACAATACAAATAAAACTTGTGGTTAGGAAATTAGGAGCTTTTGTCATGAAAGCTCTTCTACATTCTAAATGGTGTCAGGGTAAACAATTCACTTTTCCAGCATATTTTTTTGTTAGAGAACTGAAACGCAACCCTCTAACCCAACCCTCACTCCAGAAGGAAGTCAGGCACAACTCAAAGCATATCTTTTAGCTTTTGGAGAAAGGAGTACACTGCAAACCAATATAATGAGATTCCTTTGAGGTGTAGCTCTGAAAATAAGTGTGAACTGAACACCTAAATGAGAATTTTTTTTTTTTTTTTAATCCAAGATGAATCCTCATCTTCGGAAGTTTCTCTGCCCCAGAATTGGCGCCAAGAAAAATCAAATGCACAATCCTGATCTCTGGCATACACTGTTGTTTGTTAAATTTGGCAAATAAATTGCCATGATCGTCCCAAATAGTTTGTTGAAATACATCATAGTGTCCCTTATGACATCTACCTCACTCTGGCGCAATCATTTTCCCTCAATTTTTATAATTATCTTGTTATTTGCCCATTATTGGCTCCATCGATAATACTAGCCATTCTTGCAATTGGAGGATCAGACCAAGCAAACAGTACAAATCCTCCACTCTGGGATTCTTGTTTTTTAGCGCTGGTGAGATACAATGAGGGAGCAATGTAGTTTGCCATGCCTCAGAAGGGAGGAGAACTGACATTGGGAAACCATCAGGGGAGCCGGATCGCTGATGCAAGCCGACTTTGTGTTTCTCTCCATATCCATTCTGATTAACCCCAAGAATGCAGTGGCACCACTGAGGCACAGATAGCTCCAGTGACGCTATACATGCCGCTATCTGGCTTAGTGCTTATACGCTGAGCCATAAAGCACCTGCAAGCCTTTCTGTGTTTGTGAACTCAATGGCTATACATGTTGACTGGGTTCTGGGAAAATCCACCAAGTGGATTAGATCTGTATCCTCAGGTTTGCTACCCAAAAGGCATCATTAACATTTTCTCCTCCTCAGAGAATTCTGGATGGAGACGTGTAATTCATGAAATGGTGTCAGCAATTACCGTTAACTACAGAGGAATGAGAGTTTCTGCCAGAGGGGAGGCATTCATGCGTCATAAATTGTAACACTTAGCTTAGCATGACTCAGCAGATTTTTCTAATTATATAAAAATTATGGACCTCTGCCTGAGCTTGGTCCCTTTGACTTGAAATGGACATTTGGATTGGAAAAAGCAAAACCTAGGAGGGGGGGGGAGGAGAAAGTCTCCGCTGGCAAGGTCTTAATCACCACCTTAATAAATGGCTGGTGTTTCTCATAAGACTGCACTTCTGTCCTCTAATTTCTCTCTAGCCAACATATTTCACAGCATAGTATAATCATCAGCAAATGTTATGTCGTTGAACCGGGGTGTATCTGCTTTACAAAAAACAATGGGTGGGGTCTAGTCCTGGAGAAGGCCAGAAAGAAGTCACCTTCAAGGGAAGCATGGGTAATAAAATCACAAAGTAGATGCTTTGATGTAATACACCCCTCGTCGAAATGTTGCTGTCAAGGTTGACACTGAAGACCGTATCCAAACTAATACAAATGTGCCAATCAGGCATTCTTTTCTCTTGTTCTCTCTCTCTCTTTCTTAATCCCGTGACTCTACGTACCTGACTGTCTTAGATTTAACCATTTGCTAAAGCAAACAAATGATGTAACCTCCAACACAGTGAGGAACCACTGGTGTGGTTTGGTAATTGCTTCTTTGAAAATGCGAGTCAACAGAAATTAAAACGTACAATAGAAATTGGCTAGTCTGTGGGATGCCACTGCTGGGAACATCTTTTCAGTGACTGATGACTTTAATCACAAAGTAATTAGGTATCGTCACAGCACATGTTTTATTTATTTTTTCTAATCTACTGGTAAGGATAAAGGATTTGCTGCCAATGTATACCGTGTGGAGAAGCTTTTGTTAATTGTCAGGAACACAATATTGTTTGAAAGACAGAGTTTCGCAAAGACAAATATGAAGTACTAGCTGTTTGTTGAGGAAAATGAATGTGTCTCACCACAGCTGTTTATAGAAAGACTCAAGGATGGGCAAAATACAGGAATGTGGCAAATGGTACCAATGTTATGATTTGTTTTACCGTTTTACTCATGTCCATAAATATTGCAATCCATCATGCATATATGTCATTTCTATTTATTCAAGCTTTGCATGCCCACAAGCACTTATATTTACATTCATAAATAATTTGAAAGGTACCCACGCATTTTTTATAAATCCATCAGCCCTGCCTGTTGTGACACATTGTGAAGTCAATTTGCAAATGCAATGATGCAACTATTTTCTCACGCTACAATCTGCAGAGCATCACTGAATTTGCTATTTCTTTGGAGTAAACCACTTTCTTGCTGGTTATTTAGTAAAATATTTCTCTTGAATGCTTAATTGCTTAAATATCATGTTTGGACAATAAGTTGCCCCAACCCAAAAAATGCAATAATGTCAACACAGAAATGTAAACACATAATCGACCATTCCTCATGACCCTACTTTACCTTTGAGCAAAGTCTGTGACAAATTCCATGGCATCAGCGTTATCGACATCTTGGCAAAGAAGTTCACTGATGTGTTCGAGTGAGAGTTCCAAGCACACCAAGACCAACGTAATTCCCGCAACAACTGTGGGAGCACAAGCTCCATTTAATTGAGAGCCAAAATCTAACCCACTCCAAAGTGCTTCAAAAAGAAAAAAACAATGTTTTACAGGCCTGATTTGGAGAGAACATTGTGCAACATTTCTGCACTTTTCGATTTCTATTTTTAGTTTCCACAAAACCCAGATAACGAATATTTCCTTTGTTGCTGCTATTTAGAATGTGTTTTTCATCTCCTTTACACAGGTAGAATGGCTGAAGAATGAAGAGTTGATCAGTTCTCAATCTGATGGCAACATTGACACCAGGGCAGACCACAACCTCATCATAAATGAAGCACGTCTGTCTGACTCGGGAAATTACACCTGTATGGCCAGCAACATTGTGGCCCGGAGACGCAGTGCTACAGCCACTGTGATAGTCTTTGGTATGTTTTATGTTTCTTATAGTGGTCTTCAATGGCTGGTTACCACATGTGCGCTTATTTTGGTATATCACATCATCTTTTTAATACCCATCGTAGTACACCACTTTATTGGCTAAGTTGATGTATTATTTTAAAATATATATATTTTACTTGATATTTTCAAACAATGTGAAGTCACTGAAAGGAAATAATGATTATGAGCCACTTTTCTTATAAATCTAAACTAAATGTGATTTGACCTTTTGCCCTTCTACAAAAATGGACTCACTATTTTCAATCGCACTAAAATTTAATACCACACCGCAGTGTGACTGCTTTTGTTCCAGCGGGTAGTGGTCAACTCCAAGCTGTCGGCTACAATAAATCAATGTTTTCATAAAAAGGAGTTCAATTAAATTATTGAGGCAGTAATTAAATTAAATTTCAAAGCTAGGAATTGAGGGGGCAATTAGGACAACAGGAGCTCCCGCGTCCAACATGCTCACTTAGTTTTTGCCATTTTATAAATTTTTTAATTACTTTCTACTGGTTGCATTGGCAATATTAAAGCTGGTTTATTTAAGGCATTGTTAAATCCCAGTGGTCTACCTGAGTAATAGTTGTTGCCGTCTGCGTTGTTAAACTTTCTTCAGTGAACGGCGGCTGGTCCCTCTGGACAGAGTGGTCAACTTGCAATGTACCATGTGGGCGAGGCGTGCGGAAAAGATCCCGAACCTGTACGAACCCAGCGCCGCTGAATGGTGGAGCTTTCTGTGAGGGCATGTCTGTGGAGAAGATATCGTGCAATGCCCCATGTCCAAGTCAGTACACACATATTGCCATAATTGGGTTTCCACAAGAAAAATGCCTGTCCTGTCTGGTTGCATTGATGTTCATATTATGGGCATAACTTAGTTTAATAGTTTTATTTATTATCAAAAACCTTGAAACCCAGTCCATGCATATAAATTCAGCTGTCATGGGCCATAAACTAGACACATACAATCACCCTTCTAGTGAGGGGGGGGGGATTAATCCTTCTTGCTATGAAATAAAACTTGTATTTTCAGCTGTTGTGATGATTTGATCTTTGCATATTTGCATTGTAGTCGATGGAGGCTGGGATGAATGGAGTGAATGGACCAATTGCAGCAGCCAGTGTGAAAGACAGCGAAGTCGGGAGTGTAACTCCCCAGCACCCAAACACAGAGGCAAGATGTGTGAGGGGGGCTCAGAGGCCTCGGAAAACTGCACTGATGGACATTGTACCGAAAGTATGTTTTTTTTCCCCGATTACTACATGATCAAATGTTGTTTTCAATCATCTCTTCGGTCATCATCATCATCTTCTTACATAGTCTTGGTCAACATTCAGGCTTTTTGGAGATGTGTCTTTGGGAGCAATATCAATGTCCAGGGCATGATAATATCTGCACTTATGGTGTAGGCTGTTTGTTTCTTACTAAATACAATCTAAGTGGTGTCCAACACCAGATAACGTGTCCCACATATTGATGATATTGTACAGTGACTGAATGGGTTGCACCACTTTGAGGCAAGCGTTTGTCTAATCGATGAGCACAGACATTATAGTATTTTCACTATCGTACATTAAATCAAAACATGGACTTAAATCACCACTTTCCCTCTTCTTCATCTTATTCTACCTTTCTGTCTTTACAGATCGAAAGCTGCTACATGATGTTAAACCTCAAAGTGAGTTCCCTGTGGATTTTTTTTAATCTTTGCAACTTCCAACTGAATTTTCTGAATTCACAGGCTAGTGCCAAAACATTTCCCTGTACACTATTTACGTGGTGATGGAAAAACTCCACAAATTACCACCAATCAGTTCACCTTGATCTAAGCTCCTTAGTTCAATCCCAGCAGGTGTTAATTACACATTCCATCATTTTTCAGTGCTCTAACTTTATGACAGCCACACCATCACAGCTGTGTTTCTACTTTGAGCTAGGAGATATATTAGTTGTGACAAGTGGACATGTGTTATGTTGTAGTGGATTAATAGCCTTTAATTTTTTTGCAAACTAGCTAAATTGACCAATTTGCAGGTTTGTCCTTTTTCCCTGTGGCTTTCAATCAGTTGCAGGAGTTTAGGGACTGTCGGGCATTAGCTTGGCTCATTTTATTATCGTGCCATATAAAAATACAAGTTCTGAAAACTTATTTTTGAAATGACTACTTGATAGTTTAATGTATACCATATAAACAGGTTTTCTGCCCAATACTCGCGTTTTAGGTGTATTATTTTCCATGCTAGCAGGTTAAGTATGAAATGCAAGAAGTTAAATTATAACAAGCTGTGCTGCAAAATCCAATGAGACTGTTGGATCATTTCATTCTTTTCCCATTCTGTGTAATTTTTTAATATGTATATCTCTTATTTTATTTGCTGTGGTTTACTCTCAAATGTTCCCATGAGAATAAACTGTGTCTACTCTGCTATAATGTGTGTGTTTTAGGTATGGACAGTTCCAATGATGTTGCGCTGTACTCTGGCTTGGGAGCTGGTATTATTGCAGTGGGTATACTGGTAGTGGCAATCATGCTGTACAGGAAGAACCAGAGTGAATATGGTGTAGATGTCATTGAATCCTCTGCGCTTGCTGGAGGGTTTCAGTCTTTCAACTTCAAGACCACCCGACAAGGTGAGAAAAAACCCTCTAAAAAGTGTATCTGTTGCCTATAGCTCTCTTTATATAGAGGTTTATGTTATTGGGTGGTAAAAGTAGAATTCACAAGAATACATTTTAAGGGAATTGTAGGATGAGTAGTCCATAGTAACTTCTAAAGGGAATGTTTTATTTTATTTTCTTAAGTGTATCTTATTATTGCTCTCACGTGACTTGGTTGTTTCAAGGCCAAAACTTCTGAAATGTATCTTCCTATCAGTTTTGGATTTACTGTATACTTTCATAAGTGGTAAAAAAAAAGCTGTCATTATTTTTCAGTATACAGTTTCTCCTCCCTTGTTATCCAGCAATGGGAGGCAAATCAATTTCAGTGAGAGGCACGCACCACACCAAACTGTGCCACACAGAACAATCGACTGGCTGGAAGACAACCAATTTCTCACATGAAAATTGCATTGAGCCAAACTATTGATGGATACGTGTAGCATTTGAAGCAGTTGTCATTGGATGAAGTATTTTTCCTGTGCAGTGCAAATACGTATGGTAGAGAAGTAACTACTAATGCTCAAGCAGTCCTTGATAAGACATCCATGTTGCGGTCAGGACATTGAATCGATTTCAAGACTTAGACGGTGTTTTGCCTCAGGCTTCATCAGTTCATTCGCATAGGCTAACATATGTTAGTTCTGGCCTCATGTTCACGTGGAAGCCCACCTTTAAGTCTCATGGGTGTGATTAAAATCACACACTAGTCATGAATGATTTCATCCTTTTGCTCACTGAATAGTATATTATTATTAACATATATAATGTGAAAGCAACCAGAGGAGCCCTGTTGTATTCAGTGTGAATAATGACATGGATGATTGAAGATATTCACAGGCATACTGTACAGTACACCTCTGGCCTATGGCTTGTAGTATGAAATGGACAATACACAATCTATGCAATCACCAAGATCTGAGAGGAGAAGTGAGCTTGGTGTGGCAGGTGATGTGAGTCAGGTCCACATTCAGCAGGTCATCAATCCTATTTAAATAGGTCAGCTCCCCCTGAACATGCCTGCTGTGCCCTCCACTGGCCACAATCACTCCATTCCATTTTCTACTCCATCAGCCAGGCGAAATGTGGAATCCTTCCACGTTTTCTTTTAATAAAGCCCAAGTTTGCACAGGAGAACACTGGTAATGCATTTCCTAATAGCCTCGTTCTGCTGTCAAAACGGACATTGCTTATGAAAATCATAAACTCAAGCACCATTAATTAAATGGCGACCGGGGGCTTTATTTCAAAGCTAAAATAGTCTTTAAGAGTCCCTAAATGCTTTCGGATGGTTCTCTGCTATCAGAGCAAATATAAGGCTGAGTGCTGAATGAGTCTTTGCACCTAAATCTGTCTCTGCACATTACTTCTCCCTGTGAGTGATTTTTAATCAGAGGCCCAATTCCTAACCTATCCCTCAAGGTATTCAACCTGAGGTACATTTCATTTACCCCTCGCGCCTCACCGCTGCCATTCCATTTTCGTTGCACCATTCTTAAAGATGCACACCCCAGCGATAATCAGATTGGTCTCCACTCGACCGGAGGGGAGAAATTCAGCAGTGATCCAATGTCAGCTGCAGAAGGCTAATGTCGACTTGGCTCCAGCTCTGACTGAGAAGGTACAATATTCCGCTGCTAGGTTTGTTGACACTTATTGACTTCTCATGCATCTTTTATGTTTGTATGAGCCATCAGTCTTTTACTGAAGAAAAAAAACAACAGAATATATTCGTCTATGCAATATTGCCTTACTCTCGAAACCACACCCCATTAAATTTCTACTGTAAAGAAGTAGTAGTAATATAAATCCAATACAATGGTACCTCTACCTACAAAATTAATTTGTTACTGAAGTGGTTATCTAACTACAATTATTTTTAAGTGAAGACACCTTTTGTTAATATAAAAGCAGTAATTCCTTCCAATAATGCCAACTACACACTTTAAAAACGATAGAAGCATACAAATTTTGTATAAAATGAAACACTGTGTTAGAACTTTGTTACGACAAACGATAGTCAAAGGCACACAGAAAGCATCATGAATATTCCTAGGCAATGGGAGGGTAGTGGGGTGTTAGGAGACGGCCTACATAAATTACATTCAAATTGATGTCTTCTGTTAGGGTTACTGTCATTTGTTTAGCAATTTTGTTTTTTTTCAGTCGTTATAGGTAAAACACTCCATAAATCACTACTCACAAATCATGCTTCCAGTAATTGATCATTTCCATGGAAATAAAGCAACATTAGCCACCCACTTTTCACCCCTAACCAGGGAACAGCTGGGCATCAAGGACAGCAACTTCACAGTTATTTTGGCAGGGGGCACGGGCAGCTCTTGTCTGACTCTGCCAGATCGATGGGGTGCACTCCACACCTTGTTTGGTAGCATCGTCACATTTAATGACCAGATGAAGACTGCTCTGTGGGCTCTTGGGTGCGCCCCGGGAGCTCCCCTCGTTTAAATAGCAGTCACCTAGACCCCTTCCTGGCCCGTTCCCCCCGTCCTTCACTAGGTCAGGTGGGTGTCCAGAAGAGCTGGCTGCAGCAGATGGATTATGGAGATCAAGCTGTGTATGCTAGGTAATTAAATTTTACACTGTAGCTGTGGCTCAGACCTCAAGACTTTCTATCCAGGTTGTCTTCCCTTACCTCAGATGTTCCTTGCATGGACGTTTGATTTTAATTTGTGCTGACGGTTGACTAAACTACAGAGCATGTTTTGGCACGATATGAAGCAGAATATATTAGGCCAAAAGCTTGGTAAGAGGTCACTCTATTTAAAGTTTTGATCCAATTTAGATGTTGTTGTTTCTTGTACCCTCATAACAAAATGTTGGCATGTCTCTGATTTCCATTTGTGTAGGAAACCCCCTACTTCTCAACTCTTCAATTCCGCCAGACTTAACCGTGGGGCGCACCTATAGCACTCCCCTGTGCTTCCAGGATGGTGCAGACAAAGAGCTTTTTGACCCCTTGCCAGACATCAAGGTGAAAGTGCAGAGCTCATTCATGGTCTACGGTGTTGCAGAGCGGGCTGAGTTCCATGCCAAAGCCCCTGTTGAGACCTTCCCACAGGACCTAGGCCAGGATTACCGCAGCTCAATGGACAAACACAAAAAAGGTCTGCTCACCTTCAATGGACCTTTGAGCACTAGTAAAGAGCAGCTGAGGACCACTGGTGTGTTTGGTCAGCATGGAGGACGACTGGTGCTGCCGAACACTGGTGAGTAAACAAGTTTTTAACTTGAAGAACACGATACAACTGAAATTTTTGTATTTGTCTTTGGTAATTACATATAATATAAACACATACTAATGCGGGCTTAAAGATAGCAAGTTAAATGTCCTCTATAGAGGCCTGCTTTATTTAGTTGGAACATTTTAGTCACTCAGTAACTGGGAATTCAAATGCCAGTATTTGAGATGGATTTTCATCAATGTTACACAGGCAGAGTGGCAGACTAAAAAAATCTTGATAAATGAGATACAGTTTCAGTTTCAATTTGAATGACTGGGTTTATTTAGATTTTAAAGAACTTCACAAGGTTTAAATTTAGTGCTAGCATTATGTGATTTTGGTGCCCTGTTGTGCAAATGCAATTCTTTTTGGCAATCCTTGTCTGAATCGCGGTCCTTGACGTGGAGAGAGGACAGGTGAAATCAACTTTCCTCAATGGCCTCTCAAGCAGAGTGGTCTGAGTGGAGGAGTCACTAATGTCAAGTGTACTGCTCGCTTAGTCTACTTGTGCGCTAAGGTTTTTTTTTATTTTTGTTCTTTCTATTTTTTCTTTCTTTTTCTAAATGGAGTAGCAAGCCATACGGACCAGCTGAAAAGTGAAGCTTCTTGAGTACTCTTTTCATTTAGATCCAATATTACAGCACTCTTTTTTTTAATGCATTTGCAGTGGGACAAAAGTGACAAAAATCGGAAACAGAAAAATGAAAGAAAAGGAACAGTCACTATGGTTTAACTTTGGTCGCAATAAGCCTTCCCACAAGATCTTAGATTTTGTACTTCAATGTCTTAGTAAGCAAAAATAATTTACATGCCACATAAATTGCTTTTAGTAAGACCGATAGTATACCAAAACATTGTCACAATTCTCAAACTTGCCAAATGACAGTCAAAATTATGGTTTATGGCATACATTTTTTTCATCTTTAACTCAATATAAATGTACGCTAACTTGTTAGAAATCTACCTTCATATGATCATGTAGAGCCATTAATTTTGTAAACTCCATTAGGACTTTCCTTTATTGTTTCACTCTGTGCCTGTTTTGGCAATTCAGGTCTGTAATGTGTTTTTATCTCTCAATATGGACATATTTCCAACAGTATCATAGCTTTTAGAGTTCATTATGTGTGGTGGCAGTACTGTGTTGTCCATTATAGAGTTGTTGCATAACCAGGATCGCTTGGGGGAATCACTCTCATGGAGGATCAAAGTTACTGCTAATAACATCTTTAGACACTGTCTGATACAGACAGACAATGTTTGCTGCGACGGGGAAGATTTTATTTATATTTAAAATGTGTTTGCCATTATTCGATGTGTCTTCTATATCAAAATACGCCTCCGTCAAACCTCCAAACTTTTTAAGACAGACATCAATGACCAGCTTGATATTTTTAGTTTTAATGTTGAACATTAACCTTTCTTTTTGAATTTAAAAAGGTCATCCTAGTTGCCTCGAATGAATATGCTTTGACATGTAATCTGTTGATTTTTAATTAACAATACAGAAAATAAATTCAAAAATGACATTTTGGTATTTGTAGATAGTAACACAGATTTTATAGCATTGAACCGACAGACCATTTGACTGTTTAAATAACACACAATTTAAAAAAAAAGAAAATCTGGTTTAAAATGTAATTACCAGGTTTTGCATTTGCATTTTATCCGAAGTTATTTTGTTTAAATGCCATGCTTATATAGCCCTTGAACTTTACTTGTGCTTCCATTCAACAATCTGTAATGTTTTATCTTGCCCTACACTGACAGTCTAGTGGAGTTATTGCTTTTTTTTTTTAACTCATGCATGTTTTTTTTCAGGAGTCAGCCTCCTGGTGCCTCATGGAGCCGTGCCTGAAAATATGTCCTGGGAAATGTACGTGGTGATCAATCTGGGAGAAGCAAGGTGAGATCAACCAAACTTTTTTCCAGCATTTTTCTTTTGTGTTTGTCACAGTGTCTATACAATCCCTATCAGACATTTATCCCTCAAGCTCTTTGGCCACCCATATAAAGTATTTATGTATTCACTGATCTTTTAGTTTAGTAATTTAGTCACAGAAAACCATCAGATGCATGAATGAGGTGCAATGCTGATGTGCAGGGTGTTTTGGAACATTGTATTTGGCCTGAAACTGCCCAAAGTACTTTGGACATGTATCAATAACTAGTGATATTACTGGTATTTTGGGTAAACACTTCAAACGGAAAAGTGTTTGACCTTCCCCTTGGCAGGCCTCACATTTCTGTGTTTATGGGCTGCAAGGGTGCATGACAGATGGACCCAGCAAGCGCTCCACCCTCCCTCCTCTCCCGTTCCCTATAGGAGTGTGAATATGCAAACAAATTTGACGAAGCCCTTCACAGGTGGTGCCTTACACATTGATGTAGCGGCTGCTTTTGTGAAACTTCTCGATTGCATTTTTTTGTTCATCCAATGAACTCTGAAGAAGCAAAATCAAACCATCGATCCGCCAAATGGGATTCTCTTCCGACCTAATTGGCTGTCAATATGTAGTTGCATCCATTTTCAGGGTGCTGCAGCTTATCCCAACTAACTTTATCTCCAAATATATTTTGAATATTTGTCGATATTCACTCTAAAATCACATACAAGCTCAGCATTTTTCCCTTCAAGGCATTGTTTTTAAAATATATGGTACACAGAGTAGTAGAGCTTTTACATGTCTCCCATCCGGTGGATATGAAAGTGTATCATCTGGCCGTTCCCTCTTCACTTCTGTGACACAAAATATTTTGGGCACCCGTATGAACAATATTCTGTTTCAGCCCTGAACGCACGTTACACGTTCTTATTTTCCTGTCACCGCAAGAGAAGAAAAATGTTTAGTGGAGCTGTCCATGTGGTCTGTTTTGGACTTTTCATTTGACCGGCTGTCAATCACGTTTGTACATTCTCCCAAGCAACCCCTCGAGAGAATTGCTTCACTTTTGTGTCGGACTCCTATCTCTGCGCAACTGACTTCTCCACATAGACAGGTTCCTATTAAGGCATTTTTTTTCGCCCCAAAAAGTATTCCCAAAGCTTTTCAAAGGCTGTTCTAAACCTTTTGAAGATGCAGTTTTGCTTAGGTCAGACATACTTCCCTTGCAGCCAAGGTTTTATAAATGCATTGTATTGTAAAATAAATCTGTCAAACTACTGAAGCAGAAAACGCTTTGTTCTGGCCAGGAAAGAGCTTCAGAAGAGGATTTCTGTGAGTATTTCTTTTTTCATCTAAAGTGTTTTTTATGTATTTTTATCTTCTTACCTTTTGGTCTAACAAAATATCAATGTTAAACTGAAATATGTCTATAATCAAATGCGCCCTGGTCTATTGTGTTGCTACATAACATGGACTGTCATTTTCACACATGTTCTGTAAATGACTGTTTGTTTTTTGTTCGTTTATACAAATTAGTGGGTGGCCTTCAGTCACTGTTGAACAAAAAGTTATTGTTTTGAGAGGAACAAAGGGCACATTTTGTGTTCTTTTTCAGGAAATCATGCTGTTTTTGTCATTTTTTTTCCTCCTGTTTCCTTAAATTCAATTTAACATGCAGAGGATTTAGATTCTAAAAGAGACTAATTTTACCCTTCGAGGTTTTATTCATATTCTGCGCATATAGATTTGATTCATACTTAGAAGTCAGTTTGTCAGTTTTTCCATTGATATTAAAGTCATGACTCGGCCACTCCTGAACCCCCAAACCTGTGTATTAGGGCTCCAAATAGCTTTTGACATCACATGTTTCATCTACAAAGATCAATCCAAAGGAACCAAAGGAAGCTTCATCTCCTCTATCCATAAAACTTTGTCCCTGAATTTCTGTTCTCTGTACTTTCCAGAAATTGTATCCAAGGCTTCATTCTATTGATGCTTGAAGTGCTCGTAAAGTTTTCTGAAAGCAGTAGATTATAACAACTTGCCTTCCAAGGTTTTTGATAATGTTCCAAGCATTGTTTTTTTTTTTTTTTTGGACCTTCTCTTAAAATATCCGTCATCAACATGTTTGGTTTTATGTGCTATTCTACGTTCTGGCTATTTTATTAATTAGGTTGTCTAAATGCTTCACTTCAAGATGTCTGTTTGATTAATGTAGCAGCTTTCTGGATAGGATGCATTCATCTTAAAAATACACCAAAGCAAACAGGACTAATAGGTTGGGTGGACTGCACGACATTTTAAGTGAGGCTAATGGAATCTGTTGTGTCCTCTTCCGCCCTAGTCCAATTCTTAACATGCCTCTCAGATCCCTGGAGACTGAGTCACTGTTCCCTTTCAATAATGCAGCTCATCTAAGAGCTCAATAAGCTGGCCTTCATCAGGAGGACAAGTGGACTTGAGAAAAGACATAGCAAGCCTGGGGCACTATAACAAGTGGGCTAGAGGAAGCAAGTTATTTAGGGGGCAAGTAGTATTCTCATAAGGGTCTGCCAAGGACATAATTGAAGGGTACAACACTACTCAAACGGTGAAATACACAAGTAATGCCGTTTTAAAAATACTAGTTCAATAATCTGTACACACAACTCACTTTTTAACATTGAAAGTATCTCAGGAGTTTGAATAAGAGAGAGAATTTAGATTGTCCAATCACCCTACCCGGAGGACAACATGCAAACTCCACTCATGTAGACCGACCTGGACTTGAACCTAGGACCCCAGAGCTGCAAGGCTGACACGCTAACCACACGCTCCATCGAGCCGCAATTCCTTAACTGTTGTTTCTTTTAAAATCCAAACAATGTTCCGAGACTTAAGACAGTGCAACTCACCAGCAGATCACCGTGACTTTTTCACCTGGGCAAGAAAAAATGGAGCAGCTTGGCTACGCAGCAATAAACACTGGAGAGCGAACATTCGTGCTTGCGAAGAGTCAAGCCCGAAGGCATGCTTTGTTTGCTGCCCACCTGTTTGCATAAGCTCCTCTCATTACTATGTTATTTTTTGTTTGTTAGTATAGGGGTGTTAAACAGATCGGTTTCTAAAAGAGCAAATAAAATGCAAATTATTTAACAACACTAGGCTGGGCACGTTAACGAATAAACTGATAGTTTAATAGAATTTTTTTAATGCAGTTATTTCTTTTAATCACACATTATTACTACCATTGCTTTTGTCTGATTTTTACAAATCTGCTTATGACTAGATTTAGTTGAGAATACTCTGACTTATTTATATATATTTCCGTGAGCCATGATTCCATTAAAATAACAAAAAAATAAAAGCCTGCATTCTCTCTTGTCATGCTGTGCAGATGTCAGGAGCTCTATAGTACGGTCAATTTCACTTTCGCTTCAGGTCACAGTGACCTGGGTGGAGGATGGGCACGCAAGTCTTTTACAGCCTAATGTGGCATGGATGTTGTTATTGCATCCTCTACTCTGGCTGCAGGCAACGTCTTTCCAAGCGTAATGCAATAGTAAAGTCTTATTATGTGGTCATCTTGTGTGGTAAATCTAAAAGTCAGCAATATCTAACAAGCAGCATTGAACGTGAATTACATAAAACTGACCCACTGCAGTCATCAAGCCTCAAAACTCATGAACATGATGTTTTGTTTTTTTTTTTACTCTCTAGTTTCGATACACTGGAAGACTGTGAAATCCTCCTGAGCCCTGAGGTGATGTATGGCCCTGCCGCTCTGGACCTGTCTTGCCCAGTGGCCATGACTATGGCTCACTGTGCCGAGGTGGACTCTGAGAATTGGAACATCCAGCTCAAGAGAAGAACCCAAAACAATAAATGGGAGGTAAGAGCTGCAGGCACACACTGGTTGAATCAACAATGGCGTTCTGAGATCTTTGCCCTGGCACAGAAATTACATTTGGCTCTTTTGTCTTTTTCCCTTCGTGTTCTTTATTTTGCTACGAAATGTCACAACAGCACCTTATATTTGGAGGGATTAAGCCCAGTGTCAGATTGAAAAGGTTACAATAATGACATTGAAAACAATATTATTGTATACACGCTATACATCCAGACAACACTTGATTTTCTTTTACTACGGCACGTCCTTGTCCTTGCATCGCCCACCGAAAACCAAAGAAATTATGCTGACAAGAAATAAAAACAAATTAAGCAACAGCTGCTGATGTTTTCACACCTCGCCATAATGATATCTGTTCGGCTTTATTTCAGACAATGAAGTCCATCTGTTTTTGCAGCCCTTGCAACTATAGAAAATATCTCTACCAGCCGAATGCATATTTTAAAAGTTTTTTTAGAACATATAAGCTAACACCCACATGACCTTGACTAAAGGTTGTTTTTTTTGTTAGTTTTTTTCTTTTGTTTTTTTTATGCGAAATATGTTGCTCATTATGCAAAGTCTGCATACTGTATTTTAAATTGAAACTCAGATCAGGCTTGAGGAAAAGGCTTTTTTTTGTAGTTAGGAGTCCTTCTGTCCGACCGTCAGGAGGTTTTTTGACAGACTAATTTAATGATTCAATATTGTCAAGTAAAGAGGCAGTGTGAGCTTGTTTTGGTTCCATTAACATTGGATCTCAGGTGCCTACCAAATGATAAATATCTTGGATGTACGCCTCTTGACGAAGTATGCAAATGATTGCCAACATAATAACTTTGTTATCTTAAATTATTAGGGCAGGAATGTTTTTTCTGGTAATGCCTCTAGCTTCCTGGCAAATCGAAAAATTTAAATAGTTCAACGCTTTATTATTATTATTTTTTACAAAGAATAAGTCTACAGGTTGTTGCTTAGTGTTGCCCAATCTGGTCAACACATTCTAGTACCCCCTGAGATTATAGCGGAATTTCAGATTAAAGCTCCAAGGCAACATCCTCAAAGTTATGGAAGTACAATAGCTGAGCTATTGACCAAAGGCGGTGAAAATATTGGTCTTCACACCCCAAAATCAGGAAACCCTTCACAATAGTAAATTCCCCCACAGCATTAATAAAAGGTGTCTGTCTATATGTTGGGCCATTTATGTTTCTGTCCACTTTTCTAGATGTTTTTTTTCTTTTTCCATAGGTAACAAAAATGTACAGCATTAATCTGAACATGTTCAAAGCTTCATGCAACATGTGCAGTCCACAGAAATAATTTGAGTAAAGTAGTATAACTCTTTCACCATTGTATAGGGCAGATTTAAAGACATTTTCTAGCTAACATATATTGCTATAAATTTTCTATAGTTGTGAGTGTGATTGACCGTTTGTCTTAGGAGCCTGACAGTTGTCTGCCGAGGACAGTAAAGTATAACCAGCTTCTCACCCAACAACTTTTGGGATCTGAACTATGAGCTGTATATACAATCCAAGCTTTAGTTGATGATTTATGTGCAAGACATAAAGATGAACCATTGTGTGAGAGCAGAGTTATCCTGCCTTATGTTTTCTGTGTCTAGAGGGTGACATCAAACCACATAAAGGTAAAACCGCAGCAGGAGTAAAATAAAGAAACCATTATAGCCAGTAATAGGTAAGGAGAGGCATGGCTGCTGTCAGTCAGTGCGGGTAACGGTAAGGGAATTACAATAGAGCACATAAGGGTCTGTTAGACAAGGAACATATTGATTTGTGGATCAAGAAAGATCTTGCACAATGATTTTAGACATTGGCAAAGCAGCCAGAAAGTACTGGGCTTGTTTATGTGCTCTCAGCCCTTGCTTTCATGCAATATATTATCCCAGTCCACAAGCAATGCAGGGGTCCTAGCTGATATATCAGATAGACAAACTCTGAAATCAGTATACAGAATCTCAGAATCACTTTAATAGTTGGGAAAAAAATAGCTATATCTGGTTTCTGGTTAAGGTTACATAACATTCATTCGTTTTCCAAACCGCTTAGGGTTGTGGGCGTGTTGGAGCTTAGCTAGTAACTATGGCCACCAGGCTGGGGACACCTTGAATCGCAGGGCCGCTTCAATGATTATTAAAACCTGCAGTATGTGTATATAATATGAAATGGTAAAAGGTGAATTGGCTACTAAGGCAATGGTCTGCGCTCTGAGTGCTTCTCTATTTTATGTTTTCAATTAGATATAATAACATTTAATTCCAAATCATAACAAACGATGTCCTTTTGTGACCATGGACTATTTTGTTTTTTCTGTTGGTACTATAAGTGTGATGACAAGTTTGGATTGGAATGAAAATAATGAGGAGAAAAATTCAGTCAGACAGTCATGTAAATGTAAATAGGACAAAAAGTTTTAGCAAGCCACACACGGGTCAGAATAATGAATACCACAGGTTTGCCTTTGGCTGTTGTGGTGGTTGTCAGCACTTAAAAGAGCTTGTTATTTAGAGCAAGGCTGCTCTCACCATTTTCTTTTCTTTCTGGCACATTATTATTCTCTGAAAGAGGGAATGGAAGCTGCATGAAATGTTTAAGAGCAGTTGAAACTCTTTTGTCTATCTTCCTCAAATGTAAATGTCTTAAGACACTTCTAGCTTTGATTGTTTTATCCGGTTTTACTGAACAGTAGGCATTAGGACATTGTCAGATAGATTTAGTATAAGTAGGCAGGATTGTGCAAGGGAAAAAAAAAAGAAACATTCACAGAACCTTATTATGACTTTATACAATGAAGGCGGCAAAGTGGCTGACTGGTTAGTATGATGTCTCACAGGGCTTCAGTTCAAACATTAGCCTGTGTGGGATTTTTATTGCTCTCTTCACAACTACCCTGAAATCGGCTAATATGACAGTGTTTAAGTGCTTCACATTATCTGCTGTTTTACTTTTCCCTGACTATGATGTAGTATAGTCGCATTTCTGGATCATTTGTGGGGGCATAATTCAGTTTTAGGTGCCCAGGTTTAAGTCCACTGGCATATTTAATGTCATTTAAGGGGAGAACACATACAATCAAGATGGCAAAGTGAAAAGAGAATAAAAGTCAGACAGAAAACATTCTTTTTTATTTTAATATTGATTGTGGGCAGCACAGAGATCATGAAATTTTTCTGATTTGTAATAATATAATAATCCCCTACGGACAGAAATACAGGAGAAAGAAAAGAAAGGACTATTACACCCACAAATACTTGGCACTATTCAAGTTCATGCTTTGTTAAACTACACAGTACCCACAGAGGACCTCTGAGCTCCTGCAGCATTATCATAATATTCATTCATATTTCAGTGTGTTAAAATGCGTATATGAGGGAGGCTGGAAAGAAATTAACATAACATGTGCACAAGAGGAATCTGCTTTACATGAACATCAGTGAATCAAGTAGTTACATTATTCAGACTCATTTTTTTTTGTACCGTACCTTATCTTTCTCGGCAAAAACCAAGTTGTCTCTATTTGTTATTTTGCCAAGAATTCGTATGACTTTGGCTCAAGAAAACTGCAAAATATGAATATATTTTAGGTGAATTTTTAAGAACTGTTAGACGTGTATAGGTAAACTTAACCGTAACTATTCGTTTCTTGCAAGAAAAAGCTTTTCTGTTTACTCAATGTATGAGCTTTTGACCAAATGCACCATATTTCATTTGTTAGATACTGTTTTATAGGATATAATAAAACTAACACTAATAATGCAACTCTATGTCTAGTTGTTTTGTCAATGGGAAAACTTTAATGACATCAAGTGCATGATAAAATAACACCTCGTAAAAGACACTTCTTTAGATAACAAGCTCAGGTCAGGTACCAGCACCAAGTGAGCAGTACAGGTACGAGTTGTTGGTTCGATTTGTGGCTGCTAGTAAGACTGTAGATGGCTACTTACTTCTTATCATTTTATTAGAAGAAAATATTGCTTCTCCGGCATCAACCTAGGGCACATTGTTTTTTTCTCACTGCACCTGTTATGTTTATGATCACACATATTTTACATTGTACTGCACCACACTTGGGTGCTATAAAAATCTATTGATGGTCAGGATTTGAGGATGATAAGAGGCTGTTTTGAAATGTGCATGAGATTTTTTTTTGGTTGTTGTTGTTGTTTGTAGTGAATTATTTTCATTACCATTTCATTTTTTTGGTTTCTGTCGTACCTCATGACATTTATTTGTTTTCAGTGTGCACATGAAAACAAATGCCGAATATAGGTAATGTGAGAATGAAAATGAGAGGGTAAGCCAGGTGTAAACAATTTTTCTTCAGTTGGAACAAAATGAAGTGCTTAGAATGCTGTTGTTTCATGAATAAAAATAAGTGTGTTTTGATCATAATAACTATATATTTGTGTGACCATCTGGTATTGGTATTCTGCTATCTGCCAACATCTTTACTTTCAGAGGGAATGATTATTTTTTTGTCTGCCACAGAATTGTCACCTAGTGTATAGAATGTATTGTTATATTTAAACCTATGTTATGTGGCTCCTATCATGAATATTTGATGTTGTTTTGCTTTTTTAAATTCGATAAAAGATCAATGTAAGTGTGTAAGCTGTGTATTATAAAGCAAGTGTCAGCATTGAGGAAGAAAAATATCAATGTATTTCTTCATATAAGATGTTTTATAGCTCTTTTTTTATCTCTTTAACCTGTATGGGTATAAGTCTTCATGACAAAATTATTATCTTTTTTATGTATGTATCATTACAAATGACATTGAGGCATGGAATGTTGTAATAGAAGTGGCATCAGTGCATCAATGCAGCTGGTTGTTTGTAGTGTTTGTCCAAGCATGGCTGGCTGTATGCAAATGTAACTAGTGTTTATTTCAAAACACAACATTATATAAACTCAATTGGCTTTGTGGTCACGTTTAGATACATTGATCTGTGAGTTATATGTTGTGGCTTTTAAGTGAGTTCTAGCACTGGAGCAAAGACGCTTTTATCGTCCAATTATAATTCCTGCTGTGTTACTGAAGATGTAGTAATTATCCAAAAGAAAAGCATTACCAAAATTAATAAACAGACCTTTTTAATTTGGTCTGTTCCCTACAAACATGTAGGAATTTATTTTTGGAATGAAAAATCCCAGTACAATTTAGGACTGTTACATTATTTTCCCACACTAATCCCAGTATATGTCTGGAGAATTGACGCTTCTTGAATATTATTGTTGTTTGATTTAGATGAACAAATTGAAATTCAAGGCACAATCATGTTAGTGTCTAAGGAAAAAGTGTGAGTTTTAAAAGTATGATTAAAGTTTATGGCGCTTTATATAGGATGGGAAAAGTTTCATGAAGTTATCACTGGGAACATTGTGACATTTGTTCAATAGGGTAAAATGTACACCTTTGTTTTATGATGTAGGAGGTGATGATGGTGGAGGATGAGTCGACTTCTTGTTACTGCCTAATGGACTCGACAAGCTGCCACCTGCTGCTCGACCAGCCAGGTTCATATGCCCTTGTGGGTGAGCCCCTGACACAGGCTGCCATCAAGAGGTTGAAACTAGCGGTGTTCGGGAGCATGGAGGGCACTACTACCATGAACTACAGTCTGCGGGTGTACTGCGTGGATGATACGCCAAATGCCTTTCAGGTAGGGAAACACAATTTCATCCTAATGGTACTTATCCATAAAACAAAGAGAACAGGAACTTTAGATTTACTATTTGTCTCCTGGCTTTGTTTTTTTTAGAGACTTGTGTAGATTGTTCGGATCTTTTCAAAAAAACATTTTTATGTTAATGTTCTCTTTATTTTCATAGAATATAGTGACGATTGCGACATGTTGTGTTTTACAATGGTAGTAAAAAGAGATGAAATATTGTAACGTTTTAATGTATTCACTGTGTATATAGCGGTTATTAAACCAGGAGATTTGTTAGGGAATTTTCCCTCATAAATGCCAAGACGCAAACTTGTATATTTTAGGACTAACTTTTCAAATTTATTCCCTGTTCTATAGCTAGTCATCATATATGAACGTCTTTATTGATGATTCGCAATTTCGAAAAAAATGTGTAGAAGTTGAAAACCAAGATAAATTATAGTTTCACTTATTGTACAACAATAAGACACTGACAAAGTGCTCTTATAATCAATGCCACTCAAATGTTAATCGATAGGCTTTTGTTATCATCACGAGTTGATTTGTCTTTCGACAGCCAGATTAGAGGGGTTCTATGTGTTGAGATCCCTTAAGTGAACATCTGGGAAATCAGATTCCTTGTGATCCCTTATGAGGCCCGACTAAATTGGAGATCTCGGTGTTGTGACGTTATCTTCTCTGCGACCACCATTTTGTCATATAAAGGCTGGCTTTGGAAATTGAAATTTCCAATTCTTGGGGTTTTGTCTGCTCACACTACATCTTTGTTGTGTTTTTCCTAATAATCAGTTTTTTTCTGGTTCTGCATGATGCTCCATTCAACAAAAAGACCTGTGTCTAAATCTCTAATGAACTAAGGTTAATGCAGTTTATATCATAATTAAGTACCCCTCTTTAGAATTTAGTTTTATGAGGTATCTGTCAGGAAAAAAAAAATGGAATGCTGTTGGACGATTAATCAAAAAAGCCCAATTACCAGACAAAGGACAGTTTAATTGCATTTTTTTTTAGTTAAACTATGTTTAATCACATTTCAGAGAACATTTGTAAAAACCTGGCTTCAAAAAACTATAAATATGTCACACAAACCAGAATGCTTAACGTCCTTGTAAATTTTTTCTTGTGCAAACTATGTTGGGTTACGCTTTGCTTTTATACAAAAAATGCTTTGAAAAATACCAAGTGTATCCTGCTGAATGGGCTGCTGTAGTGCATAGTCAACAAAATGGCAACAGTGGTCAAGAAATCATTATCTCAAAATATACTGTTGGTATCTTTTTCTCCAATAATTGTGTGCCAGTGAGATTAAACATTTGTCTTTTGTAGCAGTCAATAAACTGGACACATTCCTAGTCAGTCAATGTAGCGTATAAGGAGAATTAAAGCCATCTTTAGCATTTCCATTCTTTGTGCGGCCATGAGAAATAGAATAATCAACGTGATTTACGTTGTAGGAGTCAAGGGACTTTCCCAAGAGCAGATGAGGGGGCTGTGAACTCTACATTTCCTTTGTGTCACCTTGACATTGTTAGATCTCTTCAAATAAGTCAACACACAAAGTATGCAGCAAGACATGATATGGAAAATGTGACCATTCTTAAATCTAGATAGAAATGAAGGATGAGACCACCTAGTATATTTCAGATTGCTCACAGTCACTTTTCTGTTCCAAATCACATTTGTCATCATGTATTTTCATGCACAGTGAAATTACAAAATACAATTTGGCCAAGCACATTACTTAAAACAAATAGGTACACATGGATATCCCATTGTGTATGTGTTACTTTCAATCCAAGTGACCTTAAATCAGATACACTTGCAATGATTAGGATGCACTAAGAGAGACAGGCCAGACGTAATACCATCCCACTGGGAAACTCAACAGTGATGACAAACAATCACCTGCAAGCAACAACACAAGTGCTCTTTCATCATCACAAATTCAATTTGGGAGAAAGACGTTTATCACTGACACACGCACACACATGCACACACACAAACATGATTCAAATTGTTTTTTTTTCATACTGCCATGTGGAATCTAGGAAATGTGATGCTAATGGAAGCACAGGAGGAGGCTTTATTAAAGTGGAAACAAGTCATTCACTTTGTCGCAAACATTTTAACATTTAGATTTGGGAAGGAAAAAAATAGTATTGCAACAGGTGCTTGTCTTGGTATGCAGAAATATCAACTATTTTCTTCAAGCCTTTTTAATTATAAGGCTTTTCATTTTAATCTTTTCTACTATTTTTCACACAGGGGGTGGTGGCAGCAGAGAAGGGTAGAGGGGGTCAGCTCCTCGAGGAGCCAAAGATGTTGCCTTTTCGAGCCAACACCTTCAACCTACAGGTGTCTATCCAAGATGTGCCCCAATTCCTGTGGAGCATCAAACCCTTTACCACCTGCCAGGTAAAGCTTAGTTTAATGTCTAATTAGTATTCATGAAATTGCTTAATAGGTCCCTTTTACTTCTACTACTAAGCACAATATTCCATTATAAACCTTTACAAATATGGTTATTTTGTGGGCTTGTGGTGATCTGATCCATCTAATTCAGTTTGTATGTATTGTCAAGTGGCAGAAATGATCATTTTCTTATTTGAATGTAAAAAGACACCTTAGATGAAGTCCCTCGCCGCAGTGGTCTGACCAAGAAGAAACGATTGCTTTTATACACATACTCACTCAGTCTCATCTTTTTATCAGCAATTTTCTCAGCACTTCCTAGTGTGCAACCTCGGCCTGAATGTAATCACAGTCAATACCATCAAAGAAAGCAAACTAGGAAACAAAACTGTGCAAGATAAAGACTTGGCAACATCGACAGTGGGTTTAAACAACTAACGCTCGTTAAAAGACTAACATCTTGGCAATTTGTTTGTGGAGAAATGCGGCATGGACTTCTCTGTTGATGTGCCCTTTAGCACGGCACTACCAAACCTGAATTTTGCCTTTTGTGCTGGCCGGTTCTACTGTGGACACATAGAAAAGAGATAATGTGTAATTTGGTAGCATTTAAAACAAATTTTTCGAGAAATGTGATTGAACCTTGTTCCAACCTTCCTTTCCTCTTTGAGGAACAAAAACGTTGTATGTAGTAAGTCGGACAGAATGATACACAGTTGATCACTAATGTTTTATTTATACCTTTTTTTTAAACTGTGGAGGAAATTTCCTGCGCTGCTGAGCTGTGTCCTGACTATACGGTGAATGCAGGGCAAAATCTCCGATCCTCAAAGTCATCCACCTTCTCAACAGCCTTATTTATGGGAGCCTCGGGACAGCAGGCACGCCTCGGTTAGGTGGAGCAGGTGTAGAATAATAGCCGAGCATTGTAGCATACATCAAGTCAGCTTTCAGTGCTAAAGAGCTTCCAAGCTTTTCGCCGTTATGTCACACCACCCCTTCCTCCATCCCTAATTCTTTCGGACTATTATTTTCTCATTTGTGCTGTGCCATGTAGTCGAGATCAAAATCACAAGGGTCAGGTCTTCAGCAGGAAGGTAGGTCACTGCTTAAAAAAAATAAAAAAAACACTGACAGGTCACATATTAATATGCAGATTTGGCAGCAATGGAATGCAGAAAAGGTCAAAGACATTCAAAAGATGTGCTGGGTCTTCAGAAACTAAAGAGATTAAATTAATCTTTCAACACTCGTGTAAAACTGAACAAAATGGCACGTGTAAACGCGGCGGCTGAAGCTATCAGCTTTCTGTTTGTTTTTTGTTTTTTTTTCTTGTCCTTTTTCCGGTCATTGGAAGCATTTACTCTGTATGACTATGAAGAATTGGACAGTTGACCGCCAATGGATAAATTTGGCATTATCAGGGAAAGCTGGCAGAGAAGCCTGGTGGAGCTAATAGGCAGTTTGTCGTGACAAACAAAAAACTCTCACTCAAAGTGCACAACTTGAATGTTTCATTAGGAAGTAAAAAATTAATAAGGATAACCTGTTAATCCAAAATATTTACATCAATGGGAAATATGACAGTAACATTGATCCAGCATATCACTCATTAACAATTAGTGCATACAGGGGAACCCTGTCAATGGCTTGAGGTTGATACAACTGAGATGAAATGGGTGTAATACAAGACATAAATATTATAAGACTAGATATATATCAAGCTGTACAACATTGGAACCTTTTTTTTTTAGCCGACCCCCTATGTTATCATACTTTTGTTATTTTCTATACCAGATGTCCTCATTAGGTGAGGAGTACAATGTGGGAGGAAGCACGGAGAAAGCATGAAACTTAACATAAGGAGTTGACATTTAATACTGAACTGTAAAGCAATTCAGTCAACTTTTTTTTTATTTTTATCCTGTTATTTTTTATCAAATGATTAAATGTTCAAATATATTGAAACATTTTTGGACAACTCATATTTCTCAGGGTTTTTTTTGTTTTTTTGTGCTGATATAGTAAGCGTGGGTACTTCTGGGCTCTGATAGCTGAGTCATTTTTTTTTATTTTTTTTTTACCAAGCCACTTTAGTAATGTGCTATGTCACTGTTTCCTGCAGGAATTCTCATTTCCCCAAGTGTGGTGCAGCAACCAGCAGCCTCTGCACTGTGCCTTTTCTCTGGAGAGATACAGCCCAGCCACCACCCAACTCTCCTGCAAAATCAGCGTGCGGCAGGTCAAAGGCCATGAAGAGATTCTGCAGGTTTACACAGCTGTTGGCAAGGTCAGCCACTTGGGTTGCGGCTGGGAGACTGATGGGACGCTCCACTTTTTTTTTTGCTCAACCTTTATGTAACCTTCCTGCAGTGTGTCCACTGTCAGCAGGCCCAGCCGGGCCCTCCTGAGCAAGGATTGTGTTAATAGATTAAACACACCACTATAATTTTCCTCCCTTAAATTATATAGTAAACAAATAATAGCAGTCAAACTATTTTCTGATCTTTATTCAGAGAGACACTTTGTCTACAAAATGATTTACGACACATAGTCACACGCTTATGAGCACCTGGGAGCTTTTCGGAGTAACAAGAGTCTTCTGTCAGGAGCAGAACAGTTTTGCTGGAGCAGCTTGGAGTTTGAAATGCTTAGTCAAGAGCACCTTGACAAGTGGCTGTTTCGACTGAAAAGAGGGATACCTGTCTGCTTTTTTTTTTTTTTTATACACGGTCACTTGCATACTTATCTTGCCTTCTTAAGCGTTCATCTTCCTGTCTACACGGCTTTTCTGTTTTGTCTAGCATTAGTATAACGCCCAGAATTCCAATTCTCAACCAAAATATGTTGTTTTTTTCAGACCAGGAGAGTAATTGATTTACATGGTCAGTTTAGTGTTTATAATTGTTATTGCAGCTCCATTTTGATTTTCACGTATAAAGAAGTAGAAAGGGCAGGAATATGTGTATATAATGTATTGTATAAATAACACACCTGTTTGTGTTGTTGCTTAAACCTGTTTGAACCTTTTTTGTTCTTCTACAGACTGAAAAGGAATCGGTTCCAATTTTCATGCAGACAGACTGCACCATCACCTCACAGACAGGACCCAAGGCTTTTAAAATCCCCTTATCCATCCGCCGGAGGATTTGTGCCACCTTCGACACTGCCAACGCCAAGGGCAAGGACTGGCAACTCTTAGCCCACAAACTTCACTTAGATCGGTGAGCCACGAGCCTCTCTTGCATTTGAATGCCCCTTTTTTCTGAGATTCTGGCACAGTTGTTATGCTGTGTTTTTAATATAAAAGCAATTAAAAGGTAACTAAAATGAAATTTAAAGTGATTTTTAAAAACTAATCAGAACTAACTCAAGTCAAAGCAAAATAATCAAGTCCCATAATGAAAATGTTAAATCTAATGAAACCATTTGTGTCAATATTCAGAGTTGAATCAAAAAGTCAGCTACAATAAGTTCAAGCCCAAATTAAAGGATAAATTAAAAAGGAATAAATTCATGGATCTTTGTTGATGAAACACAACAAAGGCCATCATACGAGATATTTCCAAAATTAATTAACTCCCAAAATCCAGTTTCCATTTTAATATTGTACCAATGATGCATTTACAACATGATTCTGTCCACTTCTAAATGGCTGCAAAGTCTATTAACAATATGAAGAAATTATTATATTAATGCATAATAACTAACTAGCATCCTAAAAACAAAATATTTAATTCTATAATATGTTTCCCTGCTAAAGTATTAAGTAAGCGTAATTAAAAAGTACAGAAATAGATGGGGGAGCCCTCACCGTGATGGTCATTTAGATACTAAATGTTTTTGGCAGGGTTTTGGATTATGGTAGCTATAATCTGCTCAGCGGATAGTTTGTGAGGGTTTGTTATCTTGGAGTCCTTTGGGCTTCCAAATGATCTCGATAAGATTTCTTCTGTGCATTTGGGGGTGGCTTTGGATCTCACCTGATCAAACCAAAAGCTGCAAGGCTTTTAAGTTACTCAATGCCATTGTCCCTGGAGAGTTCTAAAAAGCTGCAGTGAAACACTGACCCCCACTGGGCTATCTCCACATGACAAACTCATTGGCATGGCAACAAGCTCATTGAAATTTTTCTTGGGTTAAGACTATGGAAGCTAAGCAGCTTTAAGCCTCCTTTTGAGTTATCTTTTGGGATGCTACCAACATATTCTTGGTTATGTTTTTTTTTTTAACACTGGTGTCAATCGGATTGTCATGCTTTATGAAAGGTACACCATTTTTTTTGTTCGTTTAACTATTATACAGTACAAGATCATGAGTAAAGTCTGGGTTATTTGGAATGAATTTTTAGAAACAGATATTTGGGATATTCTGGAATATGCTTCTGTTTATTTTTTTAAGATCCAGAAGACTGAAAGGGATCATCCTGACTCATATTTTGCTGTAATTATTTGCTCTGCATCTTTAGTACAACATATATCCTGGTTGCAGTACATCATGGGGGAAATTGATGTATGCCCAACCAATTAAAAAAAAAAGAAAAATCTTGCGACTGTGGTACATTTGGGCTTGTACATTGGACTTGACCATTTTGACTGGAGGGGCCTTTTAAATGATGTTGTTTCCTTGCAAAGTCTGCTCCTTAGAGGTCTCAACCAACAACTTTTAGCACAGCTTCTCATGATCTCATGAGTGATGTAGCGTGTGAATTTAGCCTTCTGGGGCATTGGGGCTTTCATTCTTTTTGTATCAAAATTGATCTGAAGCTTTGAGGCTTCACTGCCAGAAGTAACAGTGAGATTTCGAACAGAGAAAGAACAGCCACGTCTGGATTGACTGACGTATTAACTCTGATAACTGAATTCAAGCAATCAGAAATTGGAAACAAATCAAGTCATTTCCTTTACAATTATTTACTCAATATAGGTTGGAATAATTGAGTTTGCTGTACTATAGACTTTGTTTCTAAGAACTAAGCTTGACATTGAATTGCCGCATTCCTAATGCATTTGCACGTATGGCTTTTGTGCTTTATAGCTACTTTTTAAACACACTGCAACACAACCGTGCGTTATAAGATTGGGCAGCTAATCAATAACTGTGCACCTCATCTGCCAAAGCAGGGAGAGAATGCCTGCTCCTTCTGCCAGTCACTACAGTGCAGAAAATACATTCCAAGTGTACTAACAAAGCCATGAAAGTATCTGTCCTATCACTATCAAGCCATTAAACATTAGCATGAATAATGAGGATGATGTGGGATTGCCACCACTGCAGCAATCTGTCATACCCAATAAATATGAAGAAATCTAATGAGAATATATTTAGCAGTGGAAAAAGCACACTAGGAAACTCCCTTTTTTTCCCTTCCACTTTAATTTCAGTGTGTGGATTTTCCAATATTTTGTTCCATGAATATTTAGGCACATTTTTTTCATACTGGTGTCTATTAAATGATATTCTATCTTTTATTTGTATACCTTCACAGAAACCTTGGTTATTTTGCAAAGCAGCAGAGTCCCTCAGCCATCATACTGTGCCTATGGGAGGCTCGCCACCAGGACACTGCTGACCTTGACTCTCTTGCCAGTGCACTTGAGGAAATTGGCAAGATCCACCCCAAAAGTTCTCCCGAGGACCGTGAAGAGCGGGAAGAGCAGGAGACGGACTTGAATGAAATACATGCATGCAGTCTGAGATGAATAGGCGCACTCGTAAGGAAGATTTGTCCATGCCATGATATCCAGACGGAGAGAAGAACATCCTGCAGGTTGTGTTGGTCTGCTGCAAATTTTTAATGTAGACAAAACCATCCCAAATGGGAGAAGTTAAGCTTTGCCCACTATGGATTCTTCTACTTCTGTAATTTCTCGTCTTCAACGACAGACCCCTTACCAGCTTCTTAATTTTAGTTTTTTTTCCTCTGTTTCTAATTTAATTGTCTTTGTCTGTACCTCATCTTAGTAAATTGGTGTTTGGGGAATATATTGTGTTACAGTAGTTTCTGAAGTGGCATGAGACCAAGAGAGAATCTACCGTCTCCTGTGGATGGCACAGTAATGGGAGAAAAGGCTAATTGTTTATGTTAATGTTGTATTTGTGAAAATGCAAGGGATTAGGCTGTATACATCTCTGAAAACATAGTTATACAGGATCTATTATAAATATTGTATCCTAAAATTCTGCCCGACAATAACCTGTTTGCAGAGTGATTGGCACATATGGTCAGAAACTATTGGGATAATGATGCTATACTGCTGTTTTAAAGCTGATAACAGTTGTTTTTTTTCCTTGACAGAAATGGAAGTTAATTTCCTAAAGCTGTCAGGGGGTTGTATGACTGTGGTTTATCAAAGAGTTACACTAGTAAGAGCTGTCATGTTGACTCCGCATGAGCTCATCTAATGAAATTCTAACTTCATTTCAACTGGATGAGCAGAATAATACATGTACAATGCACTTTTTTCAGGAACCTTTTGACCCTGAGGTCAGAGGTGATGTAAAAAGTTATTGATGTCAAAGTTTATGGGTCAATTTTTTATGAGTTCCTTCCGGTCACACGGGTGGGGTGTGTGTGTTTTATTACACCATCTTGGATCTGGAGCGTGTCACTTTTTGATCTAGCTGTCAATGGTGTATTAAGGTGTATATTTTAAGGGCTGATTTTTTATGTAAAAAGTTATAGAGAGGGTTAGGGGGTCAGATGTTTATCGAGGTCCATTCGATGTCATGGGTGATAGTGTGTGTGTTATTTTTATTACCCTAAAAGGTGCGGGGGGGGGGGGTGTTTTATTACACCATCCTGGATCTGGAGTGTGTGGCTTGATGATCTAGCTGTCAAAGATGTATATTTAAGGGCGGGTGTTTACGTAAAAAAGTTTTTGATGTCAGAGTTCGAAGGCAGTTGCTTAGTGGGGTACATCCTGTCTCAAGGGTGGGGAATCATGGTTTATCACGCCGGCCGTGCTGATTGTTGTTGTAGATGTCTCATCACATCTCACCTCATCTCATTTTCTGAACCGCTTTCTCCTCATTAAGGTCGCGGGGGGAGCTAGAGCCAATCCCAGCTGAGGCAGGGGACACCCCGAATCAGAGGACAGCCGATCGCAGGATGGACCCGATAAACACCTGACCCTTTACCCTCTCTATAACTTTTTACATATACCCTTAAATATATACACCTTTATACACCTTTGACTGCTAGATCAAAAAGTGACATGCTCCCGATCCGGGACCCCACCCGTGTGACTGAAAGGAAATCATAAAAAGGATGACCCATAAACTTTGACATCAATAACTTTTTGCATCACTTCTGACCTCAGAGTCAAAAGGTCACATTTCTGAAAAAGTGCCTTGTACATTTATTCAGAATGTTTTCCAAATTGTAAGTAAAATATCTTGATCATGTATTTTGACATTGCTTGGATTTTAGGATCTTCAACATTGAGTTACTTTTATGATACATTAGTCAAAACCAAAGTAAATCACAACAATTAACATATTTTCCTAAAGTTGATTATCTCATTTCCTTTTCTCTCATCTCATCCCATTTTCTGATCCGCTTTATCCTCACTAGGGTCGCGGGTGGTGCAGGAGCATATCTCAGATGACTTCGGGCCAGAGATGAGGGACACTCTGAATTGGTGACCAGCCAATCACAGGGCACAAACAATCATTCACGCTGACACTCATATAATACCTAAGGGCAATTGAGAGTGTCCAATCAGCCTACCATGTATCTATTTGGAATGTGGGAGGAAACCGGAATACCTGGAGAAAACCCACAAACGCACAGGGAGAACATGCAAACTCCACACAGGTGGACCGACCAGGATTTGAACCATGGTCCTCCACTGTGATGTAGATGCGCTAACCACTCAGCCGCCAGGCCACCTAAAATTGATTAGTAGAATGATTTAAATATTTCCAGATTGCACGGGGACTGCCTTACTTGAATGTAAAACCATGCAATGGGATAGAATACACAATCTGCCATTGTCTAAAATGTACTATACATAAATATGAACTCCTTTCAGAGCTATGACAAATATGAAGAAATTAAAACAATCACTGTACTTGTGGCCATATGAAAATATGCTGGCACAATTAAGATGAATACACGAATACAAGGCAATTTATAAGATACATTGTTTTGATTTTGCTCACAATTGACAAAAATGTGAGCTACAACTTTTTTTTATTTGGGGGTTGGGGGTGCTCTAACAATTATGTGGTGTGTTGTAAACAAGCATCATTTAGTTAGCTTTAAACATAAGATATGTCAAATATGTGTTGACACTTGCAAGAATTTGATTCCTAACATGTAAGCCAACTTATGGTTGATACTTTGGTGGGTATTTTTAGGAATATTAAATATTTTTGTTCATGTTTTTCAGTGGTTTATCATGGTGTGACTTCTAATAGAATGCTTTGTATGAATAATGACTTTCATCTGGAGAGGTTCATTCATCTTCATATGCAGTTCCAATAAAAAAAAAATGATTATTTTATTTTAATTAATTTAACCACTTTGTAATGTCTGTGACTGTGGGGAAAAAAATGCTTCACTTTTATTTGCCTCAACTAAAAACTGCCAAAATGAGGGGAAAAATCGGTGGCGTATGTTGCACTTAGAGCATCCAGCCTGTGTTCCTCTGCATTTAATTTGATTTGAAATGTGTTTCCTATGTCAACTGAGTCTTTTTTGGTTTATTAAATGTGAAATCGAACATGCAAAATCACGTGTCCTCACTATATCCGTATAATGCTTTGTACTAAAACTTAAGCGTGTTTACGAAGCAAACATTTGAAGTTGTGAAAATGATTTCCTTTGACCAAAGTAGGTCTTTCTGTCGTATATTTTTAAATGTATTTATTTATCTTTATTTTTATTTTTTTGCTGCACGCATGGCCTGTGGCTTCATATCACTATTCTTGTGCCTTGTTTAAACTACTGTAAATGGTGAATGTCGTAAAGTTCACATGGGATTGGGGGGAGGGGGGGGAGGGGGATAACGCCGATAAACATTTAAAGGTCTTAGTTCAATTGTATTTAAACTATAACAGTGAATAGGCTACAGAGCTTTTCTAGTGCTAAACATCAAACGTTTGGTAATGCCTGGGCAGCTTTGTGGTATATTGGATCTTGAATTATGGACATTTTGGATGTTTTCTGTACAGTAGGATTTGCAAATGTATATGGCACCTTTTGGAAATAAATGTAAAATAAATAAAACGGACCCGTTTTTTTTTTTTTTTTGACAAATTGACTTTGTTTGTCCGTTGAGTTACAGTTTTCTGTCATACCACTTGCCTTATCACTTTAAAACACTGGCTCAACTTGCCCATGAGTAAACTGTGCAAGGAAAAAAAATGAAAACAGGAAAAGATGCAGTGGTGCAGCATGGATCGAAAGATTATTTAATAGCAGTGCCATTATGGTATTTTCATAAATATATTAACTTGTACATATAGTCTCAGGTTACCAAATAGGGTGTGAATACCTTCAGTCCCATTGGTCACAGCCTGGTTCTTTAAGATACACTCCATGTTTACAACGCAAATCATGGAATCATTCATACAGAGTAGCCAACACCCAACAACTTTATTTCAGGTTGCGCAAAAGGTGGCCTCTTTAGTCCGCCCTTTCCTTTTTTGGTCACATATCTGGTCGCTGCAGGCAACCGCTCCACAGATAATATTAGCTGGCACATGAGAATGTTATTTTTCAAAACCTAACATTAAGTTGGTTATGTTTTTGAGTCTACACTGCGACTATGCGTTTATCAGAAGATAAATTCAAGAAATTCAGAAATACAATTTACTTTTCACAAGAGTTGTTCTTTAGGCCTAGAATTTGAAAGTCTTTGTTGGTTTTAATGAGAAGTTATGATTTCCATAGAGCATTTAATGGGCCTTAAACAGTATTCATTCATTCAAAATCTCAAGGGTTTTCACAATGTTCTTTGAGGGGGTGCTGTACCCTATCCACGCTGAGAGAGGTAGGATTCCCAGTCAATCGCATAACCAATTTTTAAATTTAATTTTAACTCATATTCTAATTCAGTGTAGATTCATAAAAAATATATAAATATTTTACAATTTATTCACCAAATATACTCACTTGCCTTATAAATGTTAAGCAGATATAGTTATAGCTCACAAGTGTGTAATGTCTGTTAAAATTCTAGTTTTCCATTTTTATGGCCCCGCCCATTATGACGCAAGCAAGTTAATTCATATCCCACCTGTTGACTTCCGGTTTAACAGTCTAAAGAAAGTTTTCGAGCTTGGCGGTTCTCTTGGCGGTTCTCTGTGTCTTCTGGATTCTAAATTGAAAAATAAGCAAAGTATGAAAAAGGCCTTGTCATTTATGGTAAGTTTTATTTGCATCTTCTTTAGAGCAACATCTTATAATTCCTATTGTTGAGTATTACTCGGATTTTTACTGTACTATCTTAGATTGTCGTTATCAAAAAACAACGTCACGTCCATGCTTATTTTAATATTATGAATGATGCCTGCGATTGTGACAAAAGAGAAAATCGACTCTTTTTTGTAGGTGTTTCACGCTGTAGATAGAAAATATGGTGAAACACAGACTTGTCTCCAAGTCTTTGGGACTTTCCAGAAAGTTTGTTTGCGGCTCAATGCCAAATTTTCTACCCGATCACGACTTGCTAAATTCCTCACTCCTTCGCAAAAGTCATTTCATTCATTTACCCATAAAATAAGATAAAATAAAATAAACGTCGTGAATGTTATAGGTTCCCATTATACAAGTTCTTCACCAAATCCTAGAAGTCGTGAATTTTTGGCTTTGCGCGTGTTTTTGAGTAAATTGATCGTTACATCAATTCCAGCATTTTATATTGTATCTACCATCAGTTCCTGACGGTTATTTTCAAAAGTATTCAGTCCAAATCCATGTAATTTAAATCTTAAATTGATTGCTGCAACATTTTTTGGAAGTTTATCAAGCCAATATCCATAACCCACACAACACACTTAAAACCACTTCATTTGGCCAACTTTTTATTACAAATCCAAACTCAAAGCTTATCTGTATAAGTGATCATTCCCAATTTTTAGATCTACCATTGTTAGACTTTCCTGATGAGCAGGTGTTAAACCAACAGGAAGATAAGGCATGATTCATGCGCCACTCAATGCACCCTGCCATAAAATGCACCCTGCTATAAAATGCATTACAAAATTTGCCAAATATGGAGTGTAATGGCTAGAAATCAGTTCCTTGGAAATGTTTGACATCCGTTGTCATAGATTGTCACAGTTGTCACCAATTTAGGGAACATAACATTAAACTAAACATGTATTCAATCATTTAAAAGTTTAATTTTCTAGCAAAAACTGTTTACATTATTTACTGAAAATCCCCATGTTTACCAGAACTTTTTGCTTAGTTACGGCTCACAATCAGAATTCCAATATTGATTGAAAATCTTGATTATCACTTGGAAGATAATTGTACACCCCTAATCCACTGTAGTCTGTTTCTCTATGGTCAGTGTATGTTGTTGAGAGGTACAGGGTACAATTACCTGGTTCAATGACTAAACAGGCACTCTCATTTTCTTGCAGGTGATTCGTGTCTTCATTTTGTCTTTTGTGTTTACTGTCCCATTCCCGTCTACTGGCCTTGATTTGGGAGACATCAGAAGCTGGCAGGAAGTAATCTGTAAAGATGGGGAGTACTGGAGCAACAACATCTGCTGCAAAAATTGCCCAGCTGGTAAGGCAAATGAAAGCTCAACTGTGTTAGCACACTGACACTGTTGGTGTTTCTCACGCAAATAACAAGTCTTTCACCTAAGTGCAGAGGGACATGTTTTCCCTTAAAAGGAAATTGACTTGGACGCTTGGTTACTATTTATTTCAGGTACCCATTTGAAATCAGCCTGTACCGTGCCAGGTGAAAGGGGGCAGTGCGAACAATGTGAAGATGAAACTTACACAGAGCATGCCAATCATCTTCATCGATGTATTGGTTGCAAAAAGTGTCGTCCAGGTACTTCTTTTTTGGTGTATTTTTACTGTTGAAAAGAATGATTCGGAAACTAAAATACGCACTCAAACTTTTACAAATGATTATTATTTTGGTGTCGCAGATCAAGAAATTGTCCAGGCTTGCAGCCATACTCAAAATTATCTTTGCCAGTGCAAAGAAGGAGGCTTCTGTACTCCTGAACAAGCATGTGAGATGTGCAAGAAGTGTTCAAGGTAACCTGTCTACTCTTTATTCACTATTGAGAGATACAAGTCATTGGAATTTATTGCCGATTTTGCCTGTTTTTGCATTAGGTGTGATCCGGATGAAAAGGCCGTTCGGAACTGCACAGCTACCTCAAACACAGAGTGCAAGAAAATCTATTTGCCTTCTGAGTGGTCGCCAGGTAAAGGCAAATTTGATTTAAAATCGCCTCTGTGGAAACAACATAAATATGCAATATATGGTGAATATAAAGTACATTTTGTGCCCATTTCAAATTCTGATATTTGCTGATCAAACTCTTGATGAGTCATGAATAGTCACTCATTGAATTATGGTGCTTATGTGGTTCTCTCTTCCAGTTGCCATTGCTGTCCCAGTCATCATCAGTGTTTTATTACTAGTAGTTGGGGCCGTATATATATACATCCGGAAAAAGAAACAAGCAGGAGGTATGTCAAATGAAATCCTATCTTTGTTTCAAAATGGCATTTCTCGGTGAAAAAAAGCTACAGAAAATAATTACATTCAAAGGAACAAAACAACTCTCACTTATGAAGTGTCAATTTGACACTCACTTTTAAAGTTATAATCCTCTTACATATAAATCAAAATGCTTCCCTTTACATTTTTAAACATTTCATTTTCCTTACAAAGCAATGCAAAAATTTGGCTGATCATAATTGTTGGTATTCTTCCTAGGGTCTGAAGATATTGGGCTAAAAATTGAGGTGCGTTTCTTTTCTCGTCACAATTAACGTCAGAGTCATTTAGAGTTTAATATACTTCGAGGCACACATTTAATGCCAGTTTTGTCTGCAGGAGGGGAAGACTGAACACACTCACAGGATGGGAGGCCTCAGTTTGATCTTTAGTCCGCCGCGGGTGAGCGTTCAGAGTTCAGCTGCTAAAGAGGATGAGTGTCAGGCGCTGTGTGAAAGCCTCAACAGCTCTGCCAGCAACTCACAGCACAATCTAACCGCCCTGCCCCTTGCCTATTCTGAACCTGCTCAACAAGCCCACCTGAAAGCCAGTCAGCCCATTTTGAGGGTGAGAGCCACTAACACAGCACTGCTCCTGCTCCATCTTGCCTTTCCCAATGTCTCTTTGCACTTCACTAAGCCTTTTCTTCTTCCTTTTCCTTAGAAATCCTTTTTTGATGTTTACTTTTAATGCTCCTGTTGCTTTTTCAAATTGAGTAGTTGCGCTTTCTACTTCAAATACATCTAATTCTTCCTTCATTATGTTGTGTTTTTGTCACTTTAAGTGGCCTTTTAAACTGCACACTTTAAAGACTCCTGTGAGAAATGGGATGCCTGCTGAGTGCTTATCTGTGTGCGTATACGTGTAGGTATGTACCTTTTTATTAGTTTGGAAGTGTTGAGTTCCTACTACAACGTGGAGTAGGCACTGAGCTGTCAATCAGAATGAAGCTCCCCATTTTTCGATGGGGATTCTAGAAGTAGGTACTTTTCTAGATAAGGTCCTATACATACTGTTAGGTTTTGGGTTAGATGTGTTCTGCGGGTTCCTAGGCTGAATACTTTTCTCCATATATTTTCTGTGTTTGGAATGGTTCTCCTTTCTTAGCTATTAACTTTTCTTTTTCAACCTGCTTGATAAACAAATGTTGGCAATTACTTCACTAAGCAACATAATTGACACTCATAATGTGTCATGTGTTGTCTTTTTAGCAGTACGAGCCATTCCCCGAGCTAATTCCTGTAAAGGGTGAGTTTTAACAATTAATTTGTACTAATCTAAATGGAATGTTATTGTGGATTGCAGATTTTGGACAGTTCTTTATTCTTAAACCTGTTAGTTCAGTATGCTCTAAGAGAAATGGAATGAATATAACTGATTAGATCTTTATAAATAACATATTGTGATCCAATTTTAAATCATTTTCTAATGGAAAAACTAAAGTACTGACATTTAAAAAGGGAAAAGACAATATTTGTGTAGATATTAGTTGTTTTATCCAAATTCTAGCCAATTGCTTATGATCTGTCATGGATTCAGTTGAAAAGAGAATTAATGGCTTGGATTGTCGTTGTGTATTTATTTAAGTTTATATAAGTATTTCATGAAGTCTTTCAAATTTGCTGCCTATGCCTGACCAAACCATTGTAAGGTGATATTGTTTTTTATAGAACACTATGAAACAGCAATACACATCACTTCATGAATATTCTTTGCTCAAATAAGCTAATGCAATAGAGTTAAAGCTTAAACCTAAATTATTAAAGACATCATACTCTTTTGATGTCTTTCTTTCATCTCTCTAAATTACTATTTTCTTTTAGGAATAATGTACACCAACAAATACAAAACCTACCAAATGTTAAACAGATTAGTAAAGTAAATGTGTTGATTTCAATGTCAGATATTTTAATTTGCATGTTTTAACTTTACTCGCAGGCGAACAGTCTCTCAGGAGCTGCTTCCACTATTTCGAGGAGATCAGCTCCTATCATCACAAGAGATTCTTCCGTGAACTAAACTTGAGCAACAACGTTATCCAGAATTGTGAGCATATGCAATATGAAGATCGGATTGACCATTTACTTGGCATTTGGTATGAGAAAGTGGGCAAATGTGCAAATTTAAATGACCTCCTCAAAGCCTTACTTGACCTTGACCAAAGGCACACAGCCGAGTCCATCCAAGAGAAAGCCTTGGCAGATGGGCATTACGTTTTACAGGAGTCATTATAGTTTAGACTCCAAAATGTAGATTAATTTTGTAAATATGTTGGGACAATAGTTCTCAACCAGTGAAGCCATGTTATGTTATTTATGCTACACCGAACACATTTTTAGGGAGTGTTGTGGTTTCATAACAATGAGAAATCGAACAAAGATATGGTCGTTACAATAACTTGAATTTCAATGGCTGTTGAAAGCATTTCATTTAACTATCAAGAATTTTGTTCAATTTATTTTAGAGTTACAGTGGCAAGTACCCTGTGCTCTTTATTATGCCTCAGGAATGATTTTATTTATTTTTCTCGGGCAAAATGGACAATGGAAATGGTGAAGTTAATAATAATTGTCCTTTTTACTTGATAGTTCTTGAATGCCACAGTTTCAAGTCTGTCTTGGACAATTTCGTTGGTTTTGTAGAGTTTTGGCTTTTCTAACTTTGTGATTTGCATACAGTGTCTTAATGAAAACTACTATGTATGGATCTTTCACTAAAATGTGACAAATGGCCATTATACCATTCACCATAATTGTTAATGTTATGCCTATGTTGAAAAGAAGTATTTGCATTAACTTTTCAATACATACAGGCAATTGTTATTTTATTTTATGTAACTTATTTTGTGTATTACTTATTTCATCCGTTTGAAATTTGGGAATTATTTCATAGAATGAAGGAGAAAAGTTATCAAGGCATTTTGGTTAACAATTTAAGTTATACGATGTTGTTACTGCTCGGGTTGCCATGGAAGTGGAAGGTAATCATATGATTTGGCACTTGTCTAATCTATTGACCATTTAACACTGGATTGTATACATTTCTTACTGCTTGATGTCTTCCAAACGCTGCTGTTAAAATTTGTCCAAGTATCAATTGAATAATAAAAGTTCCATGAGCTTGAACTGTGGTGGGATTGTACATTTGCAAGAATCCTTATGCAAACTTTACACCTAACAAATTGATAAAGACTTGAAACACTAACTTGAACGTGCCACTAAAAGTGAGTGTATCTTTATAACCGGTGTTGAGTCATAAGGGAACGGCACGCTGCCACATTCTTTCTCGACTATCTAATTGGTTCAACAGGTCTCTGGGTAATTTTCCATGTTGATGTGGTGCAATACCTGATTGTTTTTTTTTTTTTGTTTTTTACTCCAAAACTTTTTTTTACTCGATTTTATCTGACCAAGAGTGAACATGACAACTATATCCTTTGTATCCTGGGATTTTCATTAGACTCACAGATATTGATAACGGCTCCCAGATATCCTGGATTTATTTTTATTTTTTGTCTATTGAAGGGAGTGTTTTTCTTTTATCGCTGTTTGGCGTGGGCGGCCCGTTATTAGTTCTATGAATATTTCCCTAAATTGAGTTTTGGGAAGTTGTGATGTCTGTAATACTACAATTTGTCTGCAACTTGAATCATGCCATTGCTCTGCTGCACTCTTGATACTAGATGTGTGAAATTGTGTTGATAGTGATACATGTTTGAATTAGGTTCAATTACAGCCTTTGACAGTTGAATAATCTCATTTATGACACGTATATCATTAACAAAGAGAGTGTTTATTGGTGTTGCTCATCAAATGACTCCAAATATTATCTCATAAAATGACTGGATTGGCGCTTGCTTAATATATACTATCTAACAAAAAGGTGGTGTTTGCCAAGATTTGTCTTTTGTTCACAGAGAAAACAGGTGCAAGGAAGTATGACTCATATCCACCCTTTTTCTGTTTTGTTTACTTAAAATGAAAGTTGTGATTTGTACGTTGCACTCATGCATTTGTTGCCAATGAGAATTTCTGCAAGTCATGCAAGCACAGCAATAGCAGACACCAGATTATTATATGACTTTTCAGCATGATCAATACATTTTCTACACTATATTCCCATTTCCCTGTTGTACTTTGCACTTTGTTTTTACTTGAAAAAAAAACTATTTTATCTTCTCTACCCTTTGTAGAGTTTGCCAATTATTATTTGTTTGTTAGTTGCATTCTTTCCGCAGTGGTCACATTCACAGCTTTAATTCCAGCCCGTGACACGTATTTTGTTTCCAGGTTCTGAGTTTGTGCTCACGGCTTTTAAAATATTGAATACATTCCGGAACAAGGGTGATTATTATTTTTTTTTGTCTTTTGTGCTTGGATTCTTTTTTTTTTTGTCTTTGTTTTTCAAGTTTATGCTGCAACTCAGTTCATTCCATTTGGTTTGATTGTTCAGTCTTTGTGAAGTCTTAACAGGGGTTCATATTGGTCTAATCTTCCTGTCAAAAAAAAGGGAATATAAAGGAAATCTTAGTTGAACTGCAGTCATGATTGGCTTGTTTTTTTATTTTATTTCTGGAAATATGAGCTGTAAGTTCACTGCCACTTTCTATCCATGGATTCCTTTTGTGTCCACCATTACAAATGAAAAAATGCACCATTCCAATGTCTGCTATGCACAGGGAAATAATAATAACTGAAATGACATCACAACTCTATTATATCCAATTCACTGACTGTAGGCAGTGCTGCTTCAAAATCATGGGTTTTGATTGAAGGAGGCCTGATTTTTATTGAAGGCCATGATTACCATGCCATTCAAATCAAGCCTGTAGCTTTTATTTCTCATGTCAAAGGTTCAATTATTCAAAAAATAGGCTTGCATCTACATCTTTATGGTTCTTTGAATTGTTTCTTATATATTATATATATATCTCTCATTTTCTGAACCTTTTTAGAATCCATGATAGTTTTGCTTGAGGAAAGATTTATTGAAGTAAAAACTATTCAAAATTATATTTTTAAGACTATAAATCTGGTATTGTGTTTCCATTACAACAGTTTTTGATCACCTTCCACTAGTTATTGGTAGAGAACTTACAAAAGTCGTCTCTAGGTGGCGCTGACTGATAACACCTTGTAGCTACGTGTACTTTGGCCCTGTATGAACATGTATTTAGCTACTATTTAAGATACTGATGTTATGATATATTTTAAAAAAATAATGATTATAATAATAATAACAACCCATCTCTTTGGCTGGGAGAGGCTGGCTCCTCCCAGTTAAAATAGAATGGACGTCTAGATACGTCAATGGCAAGAGATCAGTATTCAGTAGTACTCCTCAGACTTCACAAATTAATTGGACGTCAATGCAATTTTATTAATTTCTATCTGCTAATGTAATAGCAAAATCGCCCCTGTTTTGGGCCGTAATTCTTATCAAAATGACGCACGATGATGATAGTGTGTCGCCTGACTCAATGTGCTTATCTCCGGACCAGCAGGCATTGCGCGAGTGGCAGGAAGTACCGAAGAAGTCAATAAGGAAATGACATTTGCCCTACAAGAAACACATGCAAACATTTCCCTACTAAAATACACTCAATACATATTTGTCATCTACGATTCTTATATCGACAAAGGTAACCGATCGATTTGTTTCATAGTACTGTGTTTAAATCATTCTACGATTTGATTTGTGTAATTTGGCCTGGCACATTGAGGAGGTGGTTTGTTTACTTGTTTTAAGCACTTCCCCCTTCTTGTCTGATTATGGTTTTTGGTTGCAGGTGCAGAAAGTTGATGCAACTCCTTCTAAATCGGATGTTTTTCGATTTGGCGTCTTTTATACACAACATCGTGAAAAACCGAAACTACAACTCCTAGTAAAAGTGAAGTGAGAGCAAACATGTTGGTCAAACATCAACCAGTGATCATGAGTGCAGGAAATGATTAGCGATCTTTAAAAAGTTGTGCAGAGTAGCAGGTTCGATCGCCCTTTCAAAGCTTCTGCTTACAAGGTAAGGATCATTTTATGAATAAACCATCAAATTAATAAAATATATATTGTGATTTAGATAAGTTTGTCAAATGAAGTTAATCTTAATAAAAAACGTTTTCTTGTTATTTTACACGATTTTGATGAATTAAACTGAAAACCCAGGTTGATGCAATTGTATTTATTTTTACATAGCCTTTAAATTCTATTTAAAACAATATAAAGTTTGTCCAACATATTAACTCTGAGCCTTTATCAAGTATTTTTGATCTTATTCGGTGCCATTGATGGTGATGCAGATCAAATGATGTTTACGTGATATTTAGTCAAACAGAGATGCAATGTTTGCATAAACTTCACAATACTATTCTTCCCGTTTCATCTCAGTCTGCAAGTTTCTCCAAGATGACATCCACTTCCCGCTTTTACGTGTGGCACGGTCTGTGCATGTGCTTGGGTTTGGCCTGCGTGGTGACTGTATCCATTTGGAACAGCCAGTGCCGAGGCGGTTTTGCCTGGGATGGTTCTTCCCTTCAGTTCAACTGGCACCCAGTCCTGATGACAACAGGCATGCTGGTGCTCTACGGGAATGGTCAGTGTTTTTTTTATTTTTTGGGTTTGATTTCAATTTGGCTGCAAACAGTATTTAACTTTTTTCACAACTCTTGTCTTCACTCGGACTACAGTGCATTTAGAATTAGCATAATATAGTCTTCCATATTATAGGCACTTATTTAACTTATGATGATGAGGATGTGAGACATGGCTGATATCTCTGCTAAATAATTTAGTTTTACTATGTGAGGCAAACTGTGGTCACACTAGCTACTGACGTTTTTTTAATTTTTTTTAAATTTTGCTTACAGTGAGTCCTGCATACACAAAAGTAATGAACATTGTCTTCCTATTATGAAAAAAAGAGACCAAAAGGGAGAACTTATCCATCAATTGTTTTGTTCAAATTAGAAAAAAAACAGACCAAGTACCAGGAAAATGTATTTATTTTCTGTTCCAAGAAAGTGCTTCATAATGTGACTAATTCACTTGAGAGCAACATCACCATTAGCAGACACCTGCTGCTCTGGTGATGCTCTTTAAGGTTACGATCGCTAATATGCCAATATTCGCACACAACTGCAACGATGCCCTGCAGACATCTCTCTACCCATTTTTAATGCCGCTAATCATGCAAAACAGAATCCCCGATGCTAAATTGTGGCCTTAATTATGCAGAGTATACTGCAGGGAGCAGCTTCCAAAATTAACCAACAATCTTTTCTGTGACTCTGGTTGACTTCAATTTTCACAAAACATTCTTCACTTAGGGATCAATTATTTCAATTGAAGTTATCATTTTCAGAGTTGGATTGGCAGGCTCTTACAACCTACATTTAAATACTCAATATTTGTAACTCAATCACTGCAGTGGACTGCAATACATAGAATAGAATAGTACAGTAATCCCTCGATTATTGCATATTCACTACATCACATTTTTCCCGCTATTAATATATATATATTTATATATGTATATTTATTTATTTATTTTAAGTTCATAAAAATGGGAAAATCCATGTTGAAACTCACAAATGGAAACCACTTTGAACTGGAAGAAGCCAGCAGTGATCATTTACTGTCAAAAAATGTTCAAGCTGTTTCTGTTTGTGTGTGTTTGAAACACAAAACAATGTTTTTTCCCCCCACAGGAGCTGTGTTGTACAGAGTTCCCCTGACTTGGGGACAAAATAAACTTCCTTGGAAGATGCTGCATGCCATGCTGATGCTGCTTTCACTAATCCTTTCAGTGATTGGACTTTGTGCTGTTTTTGGCAATCACAATGCAGCAAACATCCCAAATTTATACTCACTGCACAGCTGGATTGGAATCACAACTGTAGTTCTCTTCGCAACACAGGTAAAATTCTAAGACTATACTAAACTCCCATGTGGCACATCATGAGAGTTTCACCCTTTAAATAGACTCGGATTTACCATTTTTAGTATAAACAGCATAACGGGACAGTATTTTTTTTTTAAATTAATGAAAAAATATTTCTCTTAAATGGAAAAGACAAGAATAATTTGCGAAAAATCGTATTTAAACAAGTTTTAACGCAATTTTTGATTATTTGTCTTTATCTAGTGGGCTGCAGGGATGGTTGTCTTCCTCTTGCCCTGTTCCTCGGGTCCATTGCGTAAACTCCTGAAACCTCAACATGTGTGGATTGGAGGGTGCTTACTGACCCTTAGCATTGCAGCCTGTATCTCTGGCATCAATGAAAAACTATTCTTTGTTCTGTACGTACACCTCGCCTCCTTTAGTTGCCCGTATCATATCCGTGAGAGTTGATGGTTTGAATGTTTTTAAACCACTTTATAGGAAAGGAAATACCAATGGGTCCAAGCCATATTCTCAGCTTCCTGCTGAGGCTTTGTTGGGAAATTCATTAGGAGTCTTAATTATTGCTTTCGGGTTAGTTGTCTTCAAGATTTTGAGCAATCGTGAGTGGCAGCGGCCGGAAAATGACTCTGCAGATGTGTTCTACACGGTGAGCTTAACATCGCAGGTTATTCACTTAAAAAAAAAATCTTTGATTTTGTAAACGTCTGATCTGTGTTCTATCATTTTTCTACAGCCGTTGCTTGAAGAAGATAATCAATGATGGAAAAGCGGTCTGTTGTGATCAAAGTTAAATCAGGGAATTCAATACAACCAAAGCATATGAGCTTTATAAATGGGTTTGGTTCAAGAATGTACAAACAAGGAGCACTTTGTGATAAATTGAGAAGTAGACTATATGAACATTTGAGTCATTGTGTGTATAAATTAGTGTTTCTTGAGGTTAGTCTCCCTAATCATCTGAAAACAAATATTGTACAGTCATTTAAATTGAGTACAATTGAATTTAGTTACATTTTTTCCTGGAATCACTCCGGATTGCCATAGTTTTACACAAGGTGGAAGCAAAGATACACATTGATTCTAGTTGGTGTCCTTTCTCGTTGTTCTTGTGGCATTCTCATCCGCCATCGAAATACTTGCGAATCTTTTTTCTCCCTAAATTTTGTTTTTTAAATACATTTTGAATCCATCATTCCAAGTTATGCTCAAGATTAGAAGTAATGAAATAGTATGATTTTTCTGTAGACATTGCCTCTCTACAATTCCCATATCAGTCTCACTATTTGTGTTGCATCAATGATGGAGAAAAAGAACACCAGACATCTGTTAATGTTTATGTAAGTTTGTTTTTGGAATAAAATTAGAAGTCTGATGAATGTAACTAGCATGGAGGAATGTGGTATTAGTAGTAACAGTAGTAGCAGTAGTTGTAGTTTTTGAGATGTAAACGGTCCAATTTCATAACTATGAATGCATCATCCTGCATCTGGTCATATTACCGTACCAACTACTGTAGACACGCACTTTTTTTCTGTCCACATCTCGGGTTTTGAAAGCGAATTATTATCATCATCACCCAAGTTAACAACAGCAATGGGTGAGAATAATTTTGTGTCTAGCAGTGCTGTCCTGGGATTGAGTCTCCTATTGGTGTAAAAGAGGTAGCCGATGTAGTTTTAATGTTGTTCCCGGAAAACTTGGTATTTTCCTGACGGCCTTTGAAGGCACCATTGCTGCGTTCACTGTGCTGCTCCGCTTTTGTTGAATCTTGCGTCTCCGTGCGCTCTTTCACGTCCCGGGCCATCATCAGCGAGGTCATTGTAAAGTTAACTGTCAGTGGGTGCGGGTCCGGGTTAAAGCCTGGAACTTGCATCAGAGAAGGGGACTAAAAGTGTAGAGGACAAGAAGATACTTTTTCACAGATTTTTTTCCACACTGGGCTTCTTCTGACCGCACGCAGCCTGCTCAACTTGGACAGGTCGCAAAGTAAGTTTACCTGAGTCTGTCAATAGACATAAGGAGGTAAATGGAATGCTGCATTTATGATAGATATTCAGATGTGTCATTTGGGGTTTATTTAATGCATTTGATTCTAGGAGTCTAATAGAACCAACTCTTTTTGATTGCTTTTACTAAAATGCCTGGTTTTAGTTTATTCATATTCTTTTCTTCTACCAACATGGATTATTCCCTTAGTTATCCAAGCTCTTTTTTTCACATGGATTTTAGGTTTTGTATTTAACACATTCGCCCTATTAATGATGATGATGATGATAATTATTGTTTGTTACTAAACTGGCTGACATTGACACTTGGTTTAGATTTTCAAATATTGGCCGAAAAAAATAATAGTAAAAAGAAGAGAGCAAACAGCTGACACCCTAATGCAATGTACTTTTGACCCTCCTATATATAATCTATTATGGAGACTTCTGGCTCATGGAGAACAATGCTTTCGTAACATTGATGGTTTTATTCCAGGTTTTGGAGTGGGGTGTGGCCATAACACTTATCTATATGTTTCCTCCCAAAATGTTGCAAATTATTGGAAAATAGATAGCTTCCATCTGTTTACTGTTAAATGTTTCTTTCCACTTGTGCATCCAACCACTGCCACGTTACACTGAAGCAAAATAGAAACCCTGAAGCTGTTGAGCTTTTGTGTCAACTTATTGGAATGTGAAATCTGAGGTTATAACGTCATAGTAGTTTTTTTTTTGTTTTTTAATGACCATTCCTTTGCACAGTGGCTGAACAAATCTGAGTGAGGAGGGGGGGGGGTAACAAATATAACTGGGCCCCCCTATTTTTTTTTTATTGCTGATCTAGAAGTGCACTAGTCTTGTCAAAAAGTAGTGCTGAAGAGTGAAAGAGTGCAAAGTTTTCCGAGCTAAATATGTTTTTTTACATCCGTAAAAATTACAGGGTACAAGGTTCCTTTGCAGGGATCTAGAAAAGTTCAAATATCTTAAATGAAATGCTTGCCTGCATGGAAACATACTCAGTGCATGTTCTGCTTTTCAATAGTGGAAAAGCCTTGTAATTTTCTTATCATCAGTCCAGCTTTAGGTAATCTTAGAAAGTTCAGCTTTAGAAGCAAACCAGAGACAGAAAAAAGTCACAAGATGCGAGTAAACAAAACCCAAAAAAGCAATGCCTGTACGTACTAAAACATGAAATTGTTTTGTGCTTCACCAATGTAGAACTAATATTGAAAATTTTCACCCAAACAATCCATTCGAATAAAATATCCCTTTTTTTTTCTTCCTCTTCAGGTCTGACCAAAATGATGCGCTCTCAGTATCTGTCCTGCTGCGCCCTAATAGCGCTACTAAAACTGGTCGTAGCCCAGTATGAGCACCTCGGGTACCCACCCGGACCAGAGCAGGAGTTGTACTCTGCTCCTCAGCTAACACCTGACACACCCAGAATTCAGCTCCGGCTGGCAGGAGACAAGAGGAAACACAACGAGGGTCGTGTCGAGGTTTTCTACAACAACCAATGGGGGACGGTCTGCGATGACGACTTTACGATCCACGCTGCACAAGTCGTCTGCCGGGAACTGGGGTACTTGGAAGCTGTTTCATGGTCACCCTCTGCAAAATATGGGAAAGGAGAAGGTATTTCATTGTGAAGATAGTGGAATGTATTGAGAATATTTCCTGGATTCGAAATCTGTGCATGTGTTTCATAAATTTCGGGGGGACTTTCCATTTTCCATTCGTTCTTTCACACACACACATCCAAGGTGACACTAATGAATATTTATTTTGATCCCATCAGGGGCCATCTGGTTTGACAATCTCCACTGCACTGGCAAAGAAAAAACTTTGGCAATGTGCCCCTCCAATGGGATCGGTGTTTCCGACTGTAAACACAGTGAGGATGTTGGAGTCATGTGCAGCGACAAGAGGATCCCTGGATTCAAATTTATCAACATTCTTCCTAATCATGTGGAGGTACAGCTTGATCATTATTTCAAAGAATTCTTGATGTCATGTGATGAAATCTTTTATTTTATGTATATATAGGGAGAGATTTAAAAAAGGACTTATGAATAACCTGGCAGTGACTGGATGGCCAATTAGTTAGGCTTGAGATCACATTTAAGTAAACATTTAAATTGTTTAGGTCTGTGAAGAAGACATTTTGAAAGTATTGAAGACATCTATCCCCCTCTTAGATGAGTGGGCTGATGTGGAAAATTTAAATACATGCGCAGGTCATCGTCTTTTGCCTTTTAAACAGCTCTGAACACTTGAGGTCAATTGGAAAACCCTGACTCGCAGTTTTAATAACAGTAATTTCTACATGGTTGACAGGCGAGTGTATCAGTGAAAGTCATGTTTAGCTTGTAATTGTTAGGTGTTGGCACATGTCACTGTCAAGAGTTGTCCTGCTGATTTCTGAGCTAAACAATAAGCAGGAAAGAAAATATCTTTCTCTTCACTGTACATGACTCATGAATGCAGACTGTGATGTCAAGATGAAAAAATGCAGCTGGGGCTTCCTATGTGAATGTTAGTATTTATGCCTTTCTTCCATCATTGACCATAATACTTGGTGGGAAGGTTTTACTGCATTTTAGAAATAAGTATACTTCTATCTTAAATGTAGAGAGGTTGACGTAATGGTTTCCCAAGAGGTTTACATGTCTGAAGTCAAGCTGGGTGGTGGTGAAAGTCTTATTCAGCGTTTCCATTATTTCACACATCTGGGCCCCATGCACATTGCATTATCATCTGCAAGCTGTATCCTGGTGAGCCACCCAGCTATACTCTGGAGTGTAATGGTGGTGGGATGGTATAGTAATTGTGGGTTTTTGTGGAATCAGATGATCAGTGGACTCCTGGAGCATGTCAAGGAACCGCAGTCTTTTCTAAAAAAGGGTTTATCTCAGTATTGTTGCTAGAAAATGAGAGAAAACAAGGAAAATACTGTGATAATGAGCTAAAAGGAAAGTGAAACGTGAATCCTTGCATACATGTATTGCTGACCTTTCACTAATGCGGTCAGATTCTTCAGTGTTAGCCTTTAGTTTTTCAATTTGCTTAGGTGGTGTTGAATCTTGAACCTCTGTAAGAATTGGTTGTTGTGTTGCTACACAAAAGTTTCCCATGTAAGACACTGGGTGTGTTTATCACAGGAAAAACCAACAGTAAATAACCGACAGTCAGTGTTTACTGTCTCTGGAGTATTCATCTTTTGGTGCGTGTTTATTTATGTTGCAGCTTAACATGATGCATAATTGGTCAATGGGAACTTTCGTGAGCACGCATTCCATTCTATTTCCAAAGATTTCCCAACATCTAGAAATTCCTGAGTTTATGAAACGTGTTTGGCAGTGCTGTCTTTCATGCAGCATGAAAACCATTCAATTTTGTCTGAAAACATGAATAGTATTATTTATTTTGGTTAGATTCCTCATCGTAGGTCACTCTATTTAACTTTTAACTGTGGAAATGACCCAAAAAAGTGTGTTTAGATTTCCAATGGATGGAAAAGTGATGTATGAAGTGTTGATGGTCTTCTTGGATTTGAATCATTGCATGCAAATATTGTATTATTGAAGTTATACTTTGACCAGTTTGCTATGTTTAGTCCATCGTTTGAACAGTATATAAAATATTTTGACATTTGACAAAGTAAAATGTTAATCTAAATTACAACACAGGCATTATTTTTATTAAACACGACAGTAGTAAATATTATGTAATACACAAAAAATTACATAAAATATTGTAAAAATGCCTTTTCTGGACACCTTTTGATTGGCCAAACAAAGATCAGCGAAAATATATCACATTACTATAACCTGCCAAACATTTATACATTTTGCAAACAGTGAAAAATAAATAAGGTTAAGGAATCATAAGGCAACCACAATTGATTTATGTTTTTTTTTTTTTCGTTTGTCAGCAGTTTTTCCTTATCCTCCCACGCACACACACACTTTATGGGAAAATTACACAGTCACCTCATGGTGTGTACGGACCTCACTTTTTCCTGCCTTAGGTCATTTTCTCCTGAGGACATAAATCCAAATATTCCACTTTACTCCCTGCAAACCTAACCAACTATGTTTGGTTTTAGCTTTAAAAAATGATTGTCTTTTTGGTCCTACTATTTCTATGGATCAAATTTAAACTGAGCCACTGCCTTCAAAATACAGTTTACATATAATGTCAATATTTCTTAGTTCATATGTTCATATAAGCAATGTGGAAAAAAAACCATTTGACGTAGGTACAGTAGCTGTGGCTTTTAATGTCGATAAAGAAAACAATTTCCGTTGTTTATAAGATGTAGTTTACATTGGTGAAGGCTTTTGGAAACATCTGTTTCCACTTTGCCAACATATTGGTTTTTCAAACGGGTTGCTAGCAGTCCATTCAGAAACAAAACAACTACAAATAAATCATAACTTTGCATTGCATCTACAGTAAAAAATACATACACATATGATTGTTTTTTTAATTTTTTTTATGTGAAGGCACACTGGTATCAATTTACAATCAAGAGTTACAAACCTAAAGGCATTTACTTTGGGGTGGCTTCCCATTAATAGCATGCCATTTTTCCTACTTATGAGTTTATTCTGCTGTTTTTGAGAGCTGCTGAAGCCCATTATTGGAAACACATGTTCACGAGCGGCATGTTCTGTTTTTGCTGGCAAATACTCATCTTCTGCACAAGAGTTATGGACGGAAGGTGCGTCACCATCAAAAACTTGAACACCAACAATATTTCACAGTGAAAAATTCAGGCTGTCGTGTTGCCGTGGCATGTGACGTCCAAGAACATTTATTGTCCGAACAAAGATGATGCCCCATACTACAGCTACACCTCCATGTAACATATAGTACTCTGGAGACATATCCATTTTTTTGCTAAGTTACACCCCTGTAGTGACCTGCGCTAAAATGGAAAACAGATTTTACCAGTTGAAGATTATTCATAGAACTATTTTTACTTATACTTGCCTACATCACATGCATGCAGCAGTATTACGTTTGAAAAAAATATTTTATTAAAAGTCTACCGGCAGGTTTAACAAGTTTATTTTCGAGAACATGTCATTTTCTTGAGGCGGTCTTTGCAATCAAAATAGTTTCATCTGGTTAATCAGTTCAACTGGATTTAAAAATTCATTAAGTGAGGAACACTGCTTGTTGTAAGAATGGCTAAAGAGGATATGATTTTCCACCCCCAGAGTGGTCATTTCCCCATCTTGTAATAACATCAACTATGTCGCGTTTAATGTTACATTGTACATTTGTATTTCATTGCTTTTGACTGTAATTGCTTCTGTAAAACTTAAGTATAGTTAACCAAAATGACCACTTTTCATCTTGGAAAACAATCTAGAAATGGCTGAAGAACAATTTGATTGTTGGGAAATTCCAGTTAGTTACAGCTTGTTTAAGCATTACCTTTTTTTCATCCTATGCCGTCATGGCTACAAGCAGTCATTCTTGTGAAGGATATCTTATCCCCACAAGCTGTGAGATATGTGGTGTGTGTGGTAGAAAGCATTCAGTCGGGTCATATTTTCCCCCTTTGCACGCCTACTGTAAAATTAGCCATTTTCAATTCTTTGTTTGAACATTTTTAGCTTCTGTTCTCTTATTCATTGGAAAATTGTCCACCTTATGTACCAGAATTTGGGACATGGTCACATGTAAGAGAGGTAGTAATAGGGATTGTGTGATATATTTTCAGTTTCTTTTCCTGATAAACTATGTAAGTTCTTAGTATATTTTGGTGGGTTAGTTTAACAGTATTATGTTCTACAAGGTGGAGAACCTTCACATCATTTCATCCCTGAAATGGCTTTTCCATCTGTGCTAGTTTCTCCTAAAACAAGACACAGGAAAGGCCCTTATCCCTGGAGAGTGGCTGAACAAAACAAGGCACACGTGTTTGTAATTCTTTTCTTTTTTTGGGTGGCTAAATGTCTCATTTTTGGGCGTAGGAGAACATCTGAGAAATCTGATTTCCACACTGCAAAAGAGTTGTAGTTTTAGGGCATCCAGCGGTAATGCTACCTCGGGAATTGCAACAAGGTGTTTTACTTGGAAAATGTTTGAACATGTTGTGCTGGGAGGGCATAGCTGAGGTGTTATATAGGAAATAGGGTGTTTTATTGTGTATTATGTAAAACGGCAGACAAGGTCATGTGTGATGTCCATATGTTTATGTTCTATAATTCTTCTCCTCATGAAGGGTGTGGATGAGTTTGAGTTAGGTGGGAGACTTTTAGTCACTTGGTCCTCTTTAATATGTTTTTCATATTCTTTGCAGAACCTGGATATCCAAGTGGAGGATGTGCGTATTCGAGCCATTTTGTCATCATTACGCAAGAGGATCCCTGTGACTGAGGGCTATGTGGAGGTGAAAGATGGTGGTAAATGGAAGCAGATCTGCAACACGGAGTGGAGCCAGTTAAACAGCAGGGTCATATGTGGCATGTTTGGCTTCCCTGGAGAGAGGAAATACAATGCCAGAGTCTACAAGTGAGTACGTGGGTGTGTGTGTATCCCTCAGGTGCAAGAACCAAACCACTCTTGGCTATTTCTACGACAAGTAATCATTTTGAAATACACTTTTCTTGTGCAAGAACAACCCCCCTTCTTTATTTTCTTTCAAAACACAGAGATGTTCATAATAATCATAATCTGTTATAACTCCTTGTGTTCTTTAGCGGGCCAATGAAAATACAAACTCAACTGGACCATTGATAGCCAAATGCATATTTACAATTCTACCCTAAAAAAGTGTACATCAAATAAGTTGTTTTGTTTATATAACGTTACATGCAAATTGACATTTGACAAGCAATTCCTTGTTGTAACTTTGTGGATGAAGATTTTTCAGTTTCGGCAAATGATGTTTTGAAAAGGAATATGGGATATAAATGTGTTCAAGCCATCTAGAACTAATGCCTGTGCTTCTCCGTGTCCAGGATGTTTGCCCGCAGGAGAAAGCCCACATACTGGGAATTTGCTGTCAACTGCACGGGTACCGAGGCTCATTTGTCCAGCTGTAAACTCGGCAGGGACGAATCCGCCGGGTCCAACGAAACCTGCGCTGAAGGCTTGCCCGTGGTGGTGAGCTGTGTCCCCGGCAGAGCTTTCGCGCCATCGTCTACGACCGGATTCCGGAAGGCCTTCAAACAAGAGGTACAATCTCAATTCACTCATCAAAATGCTACAGGCTCTTTTGTGTCACCACTGATGTAGTGTGTGTTTGACAGTGCTGTGCTCGTGTTTACTTGTACAATTAAATCCAACTCTGTCTTAGTCAGTGTTTTTTTTTTTCAGTAAGATGGTTGCATCTTTTGAAAGAATGTTTCTCTGTTTTAGCAACCCATAGTTCGTGTGCGTGGCGGCGCCATAGTAGGCGAGGGCCGTGTGGAAGTGTTGAAAAATGGAGAGTGGGGCACCATATGTGATGACAAATGGAACCTGCAGTCTGCTACAGTTGTGTGTCGAGAGCTGGGCTTCGGGACAGCCATCGAGGCCCTTTCTGGTGGTCGCCTCGGGCAAGGTACGTTGTTTTTCAGGACCATAGAACATACATACTCATGCACTCCTGTGAACAAGGTTACAACTATGACTGATAAAAGAAATGAAAATGTGAATACATTTTAATCAACTCCACACAATTGCATGTCGCCCAGCACAATTACTAACTTCTGTTAAACTAAATATTCCTCGATATTGGCCAAGTATATTATAACTTACAATTCTTCAGTGGTTTTTTTTCCCCAAACTGGCAGAAACACTTTAAATTTTCCCTAGATATGAATGTGAACCTGAAAGGTTGTTCCCCTCTCCTTGTGCCTGGCGATTGGCTGCCAACCAATTTAGGGTGCCCCCCATCTGCTGCCTATACTTAACTGGGATAGCATCCAGCACCCCTTCCACCCTTGCGAGGATAAGCAGTACAGAAAATGAATGACTAAACAAAACTGGCTGAGATACAATTTGGAAAAGTATTGCTGAAGATGAGTTAAATGTTTATTAATAGTTTGAAACCCTAATTCCCTTTTAAACGCTAGTTTGACGGCCAAAATCCCCAAAAGCATAGCCTGCCACTGGTATAACATATACGGACGGCATAATCAGATCACCACAGCCAGCTGGCGGAAAAAAAGAACGCCTAAAAGACATATTCCATAATCTACGTGAGTAACCCACCACTTCTGTAATCATGGCTTCCAATGAAAGACTTCCTTTCCAGACACCAAAATGTTTCAACCGCTTGGTATATCAAGTGTGTTCTGGCGTCTCAAAGCCGCCCACTTACACCATGGAAAAATGTAAATGTGCCCCTGACCCCATATCATTTTCCAACTCAGCACATATGGTTTATAGACTCTAATATTACCTGTCATGAGAATTCCAAATAAAATATTAGATTTGAAAAGTAATACAAAGTTAAAGTGTTCAATTGTGCTGGCTGCTGAAATTTGGGTTGTTCTAAACAGGAACATTTTCTTTTGGTGTGTTAATTATATATTAAGGTGATATCTAAAAAAACTAAAAACAGATGAATCCATGTGTGAAATGGTTTCATTACATATACTGTATTTTCACGACTATAAGGCGCACTTAAAAGTCTTAATTTTTCTCCAAAATAGACAGGGTGCCTTATAATCCAGTGTGCTTTATATATGGAAAAAAAAATTAAATGTGTCATTCATTGAGGTTGCGCCTTATGATGCAGTGCGCCTTTTAATGTGGTGCACCTTGTAGTCGTGAAAATATGGTATGTTGAATTATACACTGGAAATAGACTGTTTTGTAATGAAATGTAAAGAAATATTCACTTTTTTAAAACATTGTTTTTATGTTGTTGTTTACAAGGTATGGGCCCAGTACATATGAATGAAGTGGAGTGTACCGGGTTTGAGAAGTCTATTACTGAGTGTTCATTCAACAAGGAGTCTGTGGACTGCAGCCATGAAGAAGATGCAGCTGTCAGATGTAATGTTCCCGCTATGGGTTTTCAGGAAAGGGTGAGTCTCACATTTTATTTCAATATCGTTCACTGACTTGTTATACAAAAGGGATTTGAAGCCGCCACTGTTACCCGGGGCTCGTTTCTAAAAATAGCTCGCCGGTGAGGGGGATGTTGTATTTTCCTAGGGGTGTTTTAGAAGTATTTGAAAATGATATTGATGTTTATCCATCTGGCGAGCATTTACGGTTTAGCTTTTGCTCAAAGTCAGCAGGGATAGGCTTCGGCACCCCTCGGGCCTGACAAGGATAAGCGGTATTAAGAATGAATGAATGTTAAGTGTTTCATCCCTTGTTTAAATCATTGTAAAAACAAAAATTGAAATGATTTTAATCTTTGTGGTTATGGTGCAATTTCAATACTAAAACATGACACTTTGTCGCTCTTCTTTTGTGATTTTAGTTGCGTTTGAGTGGCGGTCGAAACCCTTTTGAGGGTCGTGTGGAGGTGATGGTGGAGAAGAACGGCTCGCTCGTGTGGGGCACCGTTTGCAGCGAGGGATGGGGAACCATGGAGGCCATGGTTGTCTGCCGACAGCTGGGCTTGGGATTTGCTAGCAATGTTTTACAGGTAAGGTCAAAAGAGTTGGAGAAACAAGGACATTGTTATCACAAGAGAAGTTTACTTCACCTAAAATAAGTTTTCAAAAATTTAAATCTGACTCTGGAAATAATTTAAATCTGTTACTAGGTTGAAAATGTGGTTTTGTCATATTGACCTGCAATTTAGTTAATCACAGAAAAATGTCAAAGCCAAAGCTGAATGTGATGTGTTTTTATGAACCTTTATTTTTTCCACCACTGTTGCCTCAACAGGAGAATTCGTACTGGCAAGGCGGTGTGAGTTCGGACAACGTGGTCATGAGTGGAGTCCGCTGCTCTGGTACCGAGATGTCTTTGTCCCACTGCCTGCACCACGGAGCCCACCTGAGCTGCTCCAACGAAAATGGACGCAATGCCGCTGGAATTTCATGCTCGGAGAGTAAGACGGACAATTGTTTTGCTTTACTGCGTTGGTTAGTTTTTTGGTTAGTTTGTTAGTACATTTCAGTTGATTGACTATTTGCAACCATTCCCATATACATATTTAGTTTTTTTAAAATGTTTTACAGCTTTACACTCAGACCTTTTCTGTCAGAACAGTGATCTCTGCCATCGTTTGATACGTCATGTGTATCAGATCACATGTAATGATGCTCTTTTGTGTACATTTTTTTTGTCTCACCAGCGGCCCCTGACCTGGTACTGAACCCTCAGGTGGTGGAGCAGACCACCTACATAGAGGACCGTCCCATGTTCATGCTGCAGTGCGCATTTGAAGAGGAGTGCCTGTCCTCCACCTCGAAAGACATGCCTGCCAACTCCTACCGCCGACTGCTGCGCTTCTCCTCCCAAATCCACAACAACGGCCAGTCCGACTTCCGACCCAAAGCTGGACGACACGCTTGGGTGTGGCACGACTGTCATAGGTCAGTTCCCAATGACCGGTCAGAGTTTACTTGATGTGGCTAAAGAATAGGAATTTTCTCCGATACTCTTTTCGTGCTCAAACAGTAAATCTTCATGTTTTTAAATATTTAACCTAAAACGATTTTACAATATATGCAGTATGATTGTTAGTGATTTCCAAGTTTTAAATTGAGTTTTTATATTCTTGAAGGCTATCATCCAAAATAGGTGTGGGATTTGTTTTTTGTACCCATGGTTATTTTGATTATATTTTTTGTGTGTTGCTTAGGCATTATCACAGCATGGAGGTTTTTACCATCTATGACTTGTTCAGTCTGAATGGAACCAAAGTGGCACAAGGACACAAAGCAAGTTTTTGTCTGGAGGATTCAGAGTGTGATGAAGGTAAGAATGAAAATTTATCAATCTTTATTTAAGATCGGTACTTTTCTGACACAATTCACCAGCCCAAACAGTTCAAAATGTGGCTCGAAGGGAGATGCTGCCTCCAAGTGGCCAAAATTAATGCTTCCTGGCTAATTCTTAAAACTAACTGTAAATGCATTTCAAGTGGAAAACATATAAATGACACTATTTTTGTGTAAATAATTCATTTAGCTTTCGAATTGTTGTTGTTGCTCTTGTGAATATTATATATGATGTCCTCTGTTATTTGTAAACTTGTTGTCTTGAAACTTGGTGGCTAGGCAGCATAATTATTTATTTTATGTTGTTGCAGGCATCGAAAAGAGATATGAATGTGACAATTTTGGAGAGCAGGGTATCACTGTCGGCTGTTGGGATACGTATCGGCATGACATTGACTGCCAGTGGATCGACATCACCGACCTTAAACCGGGAGATTATGTTTTCCAGGTGATTTTTACAGATCATTTTTGCGTGTCATGTAATTTTGTTGTAATGTAAAAAAACATTTTTCTTCTATCTCATTTTTTCAGATAATAATCAATCCAAACTATGAGGTACCTGAGACTGATTACACCAATAACATCATGAAGTGTAGACTTCGATATGACGGTCATCGCGTGTGGATGTACAGCTGTCACAATGGTAAATATGAAGAATCCTATTGTAAAATATTCCAGGATTATATTTTATATATATTCTATTCCCGTACAAAGATAGCCCCAAGAACTTTAGGATTTTTAATAACAATGTGCTTTATTATGGTTTCATGTTAACTAAGTTAACTTTTCCCCTCTGGTTATTGTAAATAAACCACAAACTCGTAAAGTTTAATACTGGAAAAAAATACATGGTCAACATAATACCATTGTGCAATATGAAATAAATGCACAATACTGAATTTTGATGACAAACTGGGTGTCATTTTCAAATCATACACAAGTGGTATATTTGAGCCGTTAGAGGGTTCCTGTGTACTACTGACTCAATAATATAGAATAAACAAATGTAATCAGTTTTAAACACTAATGTTTAACTTAGCTCACAAAGTAAATTACCCGCATGCCATGCGAGAGATAGTCGGATTGAATATATATCGGCCTATAAAATGGGGTCAAAATACTCACTGTATTCTAATGAAGAAAGTTGATGTTGGTATCTTTGCTTCCATTCTAGGTGGCTCATTAAGCACAGAGACAGAGCAAACGTTCCCGGGCCTCCTCAATAATCAGGTCACTCACAGGTAAAAAGCCCTCGAGCCATGCAGCCTCCACCGGGGAGAACCACAGAAAGCCCACTGCCACCACAAGTCTCCATCTGTGGTGCGTCCCTCCTGCCAGCCTTGTCCTTCATGTCTTCTTGTTACCATCCTGCCCGCAAGAGCCATTTAACACTAAATGACAGAATTTGATTAGAAGTTCCAAGGGTTTAACTAACATCAGGGTGTCTCTTCTTGAACGTACGGATCTGAAAGAAAAAGAGCAACACCTCCACGGTAGTGTGTCATTTAAACAAGAAGGCTAAGGCGACAGAGTCTTTCCGGCCTGCTGTGCCTCTGTCTACACACTCAAAAAAAAGGTTTTTTTTCTACACTGAAGGGACTGCGGATAATTAGGCAAAAATGATTAGTACATTCAATTGTCAAAGGAAATATATCTTAGATGGAATAGAATTATTCTATTTAATTGTAATTTGACAGTGTGCATATTTTACAAAGCTGGGGTAGAACATCATTGTGGACTGTAGTGTGTCAAATGATACAATAGAATCCACTCTCTCCCTATATAAAGACTCTTTTTAAATTGTTGTTCGTTTTGTACAATGCTGTGTGAATTTCATGTATTATGGTGCTATCAAACTGGCCCTCTATTTTCTGAGGGTACAGTACCTGTTTTACAAGCTACATTTTGTATACTAACCATATACTTGAACCAGGCATAGAAATATTTGCAATACTTGTTCCATTTTCATGAAGATAAAGAGCAAACTCAAATTTGATGTTCTCTCTTAACTGATTGTCACATTTTTCTGGGATCAATTGCTTAAGTTTAAATGAAAAACTGTGAAAAAACGGGGTTTTACTGTGAAAATATAATCACAGTAGTCCCCCCGAAGTTCGCTGTGACCAACAAAAACCGCGAAAGGCTAAAAACCGCGATCGATTGAAAATCGCGAAAAAACGGGGTTTTACTGTGAAAATATAATCGCAGTAGTCCCCCCGAAGTTCGCTGTGACCAACAAAAACCGCGAAAGGCTAAAAACCGCGATCGATTGAAAATCGCGAAAAAACGGGGTTTTACTGTGAAAATATAATCGCAGTAGTCCCCCCGAAGTTCGCTGTGACCAACAAAAACCGCGAAAGGCTAAAAACCGCGATCGATTAAAAATCGCGAAAAAACGGGGTTTTACTGTGGAAAATATAATCGCAGTAGTCCCCCCGAAGTTCGCTGTGACCAACAAAAACCGCGAAAGGCTAAAAACCGCGATCGATTGAAAATCGCGAAAAAGCGGGGTTTTACTGATTTTTTTTTTTTTTTTTTTTTTTTTTACGGTAATCCCTCGTTTTTTCGCTGTGTACAGTAAAATCCACAAAAGACCAAAAACCGCGATATACTTAAAAAATAGCAAAAACAGGGGTTGATACAGTGAACAATATATCCATAACTTATCCCCTGTTGTAAGACTTAAAAAAAGACTATTTAGAGTTAATGGCTGTTTTTGTTCTAAAGAAAAAAGTAGGTTGAGTTCAATTAAATCTACCTTCAAACAAATCTCTACTTACTCTGTACATTCCCTGCAAGAAATAAACATTGTAATACAGGTGTACATTTATTCAAGCAACAATTTTAAAAATAAAACAACAAACAGACATTTCTCTTCACTTTACATCCATTCTAACAGTAATACTTGAAACCAAGAGCATTAACTATTCACATAAAAGGCCACAACCAATGACTTTGAATCATCTCTGAAAGTAATAAAAACTGATCAGGAAAACATGTTATCACTGCAAAATTGCAGGAATCCCACAACATTTGGTAAGTTCTTAAAACTACAACAGTTGTGGCTTTGTTATGGGTCTGTAAATAGGAATAATGTGGCAAATTAACAAAAAGGAGAAAGTATGGAGGGCGCATGAGGAGTGCACGCCTGACAATCACTTGAAAAAAGAACATTACTGCAGTCAGGAATAAAACATACCACAAAGAACACATTCACCACCTTATACTTTAAAAATGTGCTCAGAAAAGCAACCTAGTTTCAGATTGAATACTGTGAAATATGCATATTTTTTACATCCATTTTATAATTGTCTTGCATAAATGGATGTAATAAAATGCAATCTCAAGATGCGAATAGTCAAATTCTTGATTTTTCACAATAACACTGCATTTCCAATGTAATTGTCAAAACGCTACGTACTGGATGGATCAACTCCCAATTGCAATGAAACCACTGTGCTTGCAGTAGTACTAAGATGATTGGGGTACATTAATAATGATTTGAATCAAACAGGCACAAAAATATCTATTATACGCTTCTTCCAGTTCAAACAAAGCATATCCAACGATAAACGAATAAGTAATGCTTATATCACCAAACATTACCCAGCAAGGCACAGTAAACATGAGCGCTTAAATACAAGTGAATACATATTATGAAGAACACAGAAGCACTGCATGCGTAGAGAGCAAATACTTATAAACCAAGGCATTAATAAAGACAAAAATATGACCACAAACTACGGCGATGTGGCTGGAATGTCCGAATCTGACAACAATCAGCTGTCGGTTACCTTTGGAGCAATTCCAATAAAAACAAGCACAAAATGTTAACCAATAAAACATGGATCACAGACTCACAGAGCCGCTGCAAAGGAGGGGGGAACAAAATAGAATTAACACTGTATTTCGGCTTTTGTGATTGCACAGTTCTATTAAAGAATAGAAATAAAAATCACACAAAAGGTCATTTGTCATGCCTTGAGGAGATTTTCTGTAAATTAGGGGATATTTAGTAGTGTAACAGTTTGTAAACAAGGCAATTTTGAGTGGTGTTGACTACTAAACAAGCAAAGAATAATGACTATGAGACGTATTTAAGCGTTGATTTCTGCACGGTTATTGACAAAAGAGATTGTTGAGACGCAGTAGAGTACAAGAGGACAGGTTCTTTTGGGTGGCGGGGCGAGTACACGTCGAAGTAGGGCCAGAGCAATGGTGCTCTGGCATAAAAAGCTCTGCCCGATCAAGCAGCACCTACAAATGAACAATAGGTGAGTGACGTCATGGAAAAAAATGCACTTCACTGCAAAGATTAAAACCTCCTTTGATGATGAGGCCATAAATAACTTTAGTTCTGCTACACGAGAACTGCATGCAAAATCATTTGTTGTAAATATAATAATAGATGATCATTTCTAATTTCTAAATTAAATTGGTGTTTTCTAACATGAATACGGCCTATTTTATACATGCCAACTGTTGCTTACACTTGTTTACCCCATGTATGTTGCAACATGCTCTTTTCTCAAAAGATTCTAATCAAAGTGCATGGCTGACATTCTTTGAATGAACACATTTATAATCCCTTCATTTGTTTGTTCATCTCATGGAACAAAGTTTATCCATCTTCGGAGATTTGAGGTTTCAAAAAATTATTTTTTAAATACATTTACTAGCATAATAAATACCAAAGTCTTAGGACGGTGCTACCGTGTGAGTGGCCTTTGTGTTCCCTAGGTAGGTTTTTGATCCTGTTCAAAGCCTAAAGGAGGGACAAAATCATTTTGTTGTGGGAAATATGGAATCTATTTAAAACATACAATGCACTCTTGAGGGAAAACACATGGCGGCAAATTGAAAGATCAGTAGATATTGAAAAGCCACATGTGTTTGGAGGGGAAAAAAACACTTGGTTGTTGTTGCCAGTTTTTTGCCATGCAAACAAACAATAAGGTTGCAAGTGTCACTGATAAAAGACGTGATACAAAATGAGCGTGCCTTTAAAAAACGAAACGAGGGTTGGAATATTATTTCTCAGCCTCCCTATTTGCAAAAATCATCGCATTCATCAAATCGACAAGCTTTCATGTGGGAAAACCACACGTCAAATCACACCATAACACAGGTTTAAAGCTTAGTTAACATATTTCAAACGGCCGACCGCTAACAAAGCACATTTCCTTATATAAATTACATATAAGAAAAGTGGTGCGATAAACTATGGCATGAAATAACACCGAAAACAAATAAGCCTAAATGGTCGAACCCTTTCTAAAAAATCTGATAATTGATTGACCTTGGCCCAGTGGTCAATAAGTACGGGGCGAATCTGCGCGTGTTGATGGAACGTTTCATCGCTTTTTGGGTTGAGCTGCTTGGTTTGGCTCATGTTTTGAGAGTGCGGTCCTCTCGGTGAACTACATTTGCATTTACAGTACATTTAAAATCCTCAATAAAGTGACAAGCCAGTGAACAGCAGCCATGTGATTGTCATAAACTAGCTTGAATATCCTTTAATGCGTTATGGAAGCTAACCCCATGATTAAAAAGCAGTTCACTAGGAGTACAACCAGCTGAGGGGACTTAAGGAGAAATGCGTGCGGCTGCAGACAGGGGGTGACGGACCTGCTCTTGATCACTGAACCAGGATTTACATGAACCTGTTAAGCCAGATTCATTTCATAAATCCATCTGGGAAAGATTTGATGCCTCTTTTGCAAGAGCCATTAAAAGATCATTCGATGGCTTCCAGACCTTCCTTGTTCAAATGGATTGGACGTCTAAGACCCTCAAAATTATAATTATTTTTAAACTAAAAACATGTTTTTAAAATGTATACTAATATTAATAATTATATTCATAATTATATTAAATATATTGATATAATACCATACAAAAACAAACAAAAAAGAAAAAATATAAACATAAACTAATGTTTTTAAATGTATATTAATATTAAAAACTGTATTTATAATTATAATAAATATATTGATACTACAATACAAAACATACAAAAATATATTCATAAATTTAAACTTACTTTCGGAAGCTTCTATCTGGTCAAGCTTCGCTCTTCAAAGATGGTGACCTCAATCTTGAAGGAAATCAGTTAAGGAACCACATTAGTCGACATTTGGCTTGAATTCTATCACATGAAATCAAATATCTGACACTTGAAAATGTCTCCACTTGCAACAACATTGCACAAGTTCATTTTCAGCAAAGATCTTCTTTGCACTGTTACTTTTGGTGCGAAAATCTTTTCTTGGGCGCTCATGGGCCTCCCGTGACGGCAGTTGACTGACATTTGAGATTTGTGATGTTGCGAGATGATGAGCTGGCAATTGGGTTGCTGATGTTGAAATAAGTGCTCAGGTGATACATTCCTGTCACTCCCACATGCCTAGCTTTGCCAAATACAGCACAGCGGCTTCCCAGTGTTGGCTTAAATCCTCCAAAAGACTGTCAGCCCAATTAAATCGGGAGGCAAGGCTAGTTAGAAAGCTCAGCTGTGAACAATTTCACTCATATTTTTGTTATCCCTGATCTCCTTTTGCCGCTGAGCACCATTTCATTAGAAAAGTTGCGTCAGTCTGTAACTTCCCAACACATGCTGGTAAAGCCAATAATTTTATGCAGCTGCAATGGACTACCAACAAATTTGGATTCCTTACTCTTACTTAAGAAAACCTTTATACTGCGCTCTATTTTTTTTCATTAGGAATTTGCAATCACTGAAGCCTTTATTCTTCATATTCAATTGAAAAAAAATGTCATATTCATAAGTAACTGCAGCTTGAAAGAAAATAAAAACAACTGTTTGAAATTTCTGTTTCATTTTTTTCCTCCATTTCTATTGGAGGTTTACTACTAATATATTCGCATTAATATCTTTTCATCTAAAAATACATGAGCCCATTGTGTTTAAATTAACAGAACTATTGTTTCCCACTGAGGAATGTATGTGTTTGTTCATTGTTGGCTAAAGTTTGTAAGTGGTTAAACATGGCCCAAAAGAAAGAAAGGCTTCATCTGAAGAAGAGAAAGTGGAGTATTCCATCTCAACTTTTATAAGGATACAACCCGAAGGCCTCTTTCGATGGGGTCGGTGAGCAAGAGACCCCTGGGTGCGTAGATCTTGTCATTTTGCTCCTGCACGTACTTGGCGATCTTTTTTAAAACCTAAAAGGGAATACAGAAAGTCATTTAAAACACAGCTTATTTAAGACAAGACATGCAGACAATTAAAAATACGATTAATATTTTTGTGAAATTGTATCGTTTTAAGACAGATTTTTTTTAATTTTTCCGCAGTTTTAGCTTTCGCACTTTTAAAAAAGCTTTCACTGAGTTAAAAGTGCTGCTCCACATACTACAAAGTAACGATGATCAAAATTTGCATTGATTTTTCAACACGACAATAATAAAAATGGTCTTCTTTTGAAGGTTGTTATATAACATTCCTAGGACCAGAGTTGGCAAAAATAAAAAGATTAAAGTACTGAAAATACAAGATTGTTTCCAGCCTTTCATTTTTCCTCAGCTTTTTGTCTGGCACTTTTTTTTATGTCGAATCCATCACCCCTTGCGCTTGCTTCCACCTCTATTAACACCCTTTTAATTAAACCTTACACAGACGTCTAACTTCTGGATATTTAGTATGCTCTTAATGGCAAAATGGATATGAAAATGGCATGCTTTATTGTCCTTTCCCATTTTTAATACCATGTCAGCAAATGTCAACTTCAATAACTTAATAATTCAGGATAGATTGCTTCCGCTTCCACACACGTTTGACTCACCTTCTCATAATGCGTCTCCATACACAAGAATACGGTATAAGCTGTAAGGCAGGCCAAACATCCTTCAATATAAGAGTGGCTTCCAAGTTTCTCAGCCTCAGCATATAAATTATTTAGGATCCGCACCGTCTCTTCAAACTGCTGTTTGTCGACCTTTAAGCAACAAAAAAATAGGATAAATCATTGAGAAAAGCATATATCGAGCATGAATACATTAAGCATCTCTATTTATTATTAAAAATTGCAGCATGTCCTTCAGATTAATTGTCCTCCAAATCCACCAATGCAATAGTAACTTTGTATTAGTACTTGGATTTTTAACTACAAAGTACATCTCTGATGATTATAACAAGGTTGAGATGCCCTTAAAAATTGTCCTTTGAATGTCCTCACCTTAAAAAAATTATGGCAGAATAAAAAGTGGAATGATCCTGATATAAAAGGCGCCTAAAATGTGTACTTGCAGGCCTTGACTAAGACAGATAGCTCGAAAGATTCCAACTCTCAGCGGCTCTGAAACTCAGCCATGAATAGCTGATACAGTATTTGAATAGGCTGCTTGACAAGGATGTCAATATTAGACTAATGTGAGATTTGGTAAACGCTCATGTGATACTGGAGAGAGGAAAGAAAGAACCTTCAGAGCAGACACGCAGGCATCTGAAGGCGTCTTGTATTTCTGAAAACTTTCCAAATTTCTGCTCCCGGATTGCAGCAACTGACTCCAAAGATCAGCGCTCTCCGACACATTCGGGATACACTTTGTTCTACATTTGTCTGCCAGGGCATCCGTCCATGACATTGGACCTAATATCTAACACGCCTCCAAGTGAGGAGGACATTCTCTCTATTATAACAGTCAAGAAAACAACTTGTGACTTAAAGCTAATTAGACTAAAGCCGTGATTTAATTTTATGGTATATTGTTTAAAATTGTGAGTGCTGCAATTTAGCTGTCAAGATAAAATGTGCAGTTTAATGCATCATAGCTCCTGTTCAGTCACAAGGACCCTTTTAAGTAGTGGGTGCCTAAATGTACAAGCAAATCGACTGTTTTGTTGTGCTGACATTAAATATTTTTGAATGGAACAGTTCATGGAGATACCCTATACCAGACATGAATACAATTTCCTTTATACAAATGACAGGAGGACGCTAGGAAACATCATTTAAGTTATCTTACCCTGTCCTCCAGCTCAGAAGGGAACTTGATTTGAAATTGGCACACAGTGCCATTGGAATAATCTCTCTGGATGAAGACTTTGGCAGCCACGGATGCCTGCTGCCTAATGGGATGCAAACTATGAGTCTGTAAATAAACAAGACACCAAATGACCAATACGGCACATTTGCAGCATTCAAATTTTGTTGCAGAAACAGATTGATCACGTAGAAAAATACAATTTCAGTCACAACTTTGTCCAACTGCCATACATGCAAAATACCAACATTCCTTTGACGGGGGATACATTGATTTCTAAAAAAAAATCAGTTTGGATATTAGTACTTCATTCAATTCAAAATGATCAGTTACTAGCACATCGCCCGTTAATGGAAACAATTGTGCATGTTTACGTCGTGTAATCAGGGGCCAGATTTATTATTTAACACTAAAACACGTGCAGCGCAGTTGTCGTTGAAATACTACACATCAATAATGCATAAAAATCTATACAAATGTAAGCATGATCGCACTTACCTCTGCCATATTGGCTGACACCTGGCTTTCTGTGTATTTTTCTTCCGGTTGCTCCTCTGCGGTAGGTCCACTTGATAGAGAATTCCGTGCGGGAACATTTGCAACAAAAGAAAGGTTCCGAGCCAAAAGCCCTGGGGTTAATATCAAAATAAAATATTAAAACCTCTTGAAAATTAGATGCAATTAAAAGGAAAAGTGACTACTAATATTTGTGCATATATGATGTGCATGTATATATACACCTATATACACATTCTAAATATAATTTATATATATATTTATATATACAATCTTACATATTTATATATATATATATGTTAATTAACATGTTAATATTAAATAAATAAACTCAAAACATTTAACCTTTTTCAAGAAAACTGATTGCACACAGTCTGAGCTGATGTTAATGTCAGAAAAGCTCCGAAACTCTGCTACCACTTTAGCAAAATGTATAGTTAATAGTGTAACATCCATGAGGAATTTCACTTACGTATGTGTTGTATTCTTGGCAGCCTATTATATAATAATGTTTGAATGAGGTCTTTTGAATAAACATTTGAAGATTTTTCACACTGACGGCATGCTGAGGTGCTTGTGTGTCTACATTTGTCAAAATGGGACTAAATGAACCATCAAAGTTTAATTGTCATGCGTTATTAAGCAGAATGAGAAAATAAAATACAACCATTTGGTTAGGTAGAGATACAATAGCAACATCGTAAGCGAAAAATGATACAATAATGAATAATAGCGTGTGTGCAGGCCAGGTAGAAATTAGAGATTTAAAAAAATGTGAAATCTTTTTCTAACTCTTCTATGGAGATTTGCAGGCAAAGGACAGGCCTTGGAAGAACTCCCCTATGAAGGGTGTGGGGGAGCGACCACTAATGAGTGCCATTTGGGTCCTTCATTTACAACAAACATTGGGGGGGTTACGACAATAGTTTTACTGCTGTACTCTTGCTGAAGAGAAGTTGTTCTCTCAGGGGACGAATGAAAGACACCGCAGTTTGATAAGTCATCTAAGTGAATTGTGTTTATTACACGCCTTGTTAATCCTAAACAGTACTTTAGTACTGTTCTGAAGATAATTGAGAATAATGTGTCCAAATAATTCCCCTTCTGGTACAAGTTCTTTCAGTTTTCACATAGAAAAGACTGATTCTGGAATCTCCACCATTGGAAAATAAAATATGAATAGAATTAAAAAATCCAACTAGTGTCAGTATGCAAAAAAATAATCTCAGAAACAAATGCTTTGTAATTTACATATAATTATTACACAATTAAGGTAAAAGGAACTCTATAGCCATATCAGTTTCTTTGGGTTATATTTCATAACTGACTTGAAAAGGATGGTAAATTTGAGCCAATCACAGTCAACTACGGGCACCAGGTGGATGACACCTGAATTTGTGGCCAGCCAACTACAGGGCCTACACAGAATAGATAAGAGTATATGATAAAGCTAGACATTTTGGGTGAATTGGTTACTAATGTTACCGATCTGTAACAGTCACAGACGTCATCACTAGCCAACGTATTTTTATGATAAGTGGCAATGACTCGTAATCATTTTAATGGTCTATAAATGCTATTGCCAGTTTTCGGTCACCATGAATGGAGCACTGTGGAAATCATCTGTATTTGATGGAGAAGGGTGCCAGTCACACATGAGTTTTGTGTAGCGCTCACTAATCCATGCCAACCCAAATTACATCTGTAATGCCATAATGTTATGACCTCACATTCATGTGGCAGTCAAAGCATGCATTCATTTCAAGTGCATATGGACATTTGAACAACTATATTACATCAAAATGCCAGAGAAGGAAATCATACATACCTGTAAATGTTTATTAGCTGTTTAATATCCTGTTAAGGGTGCCTTTTGTCAGTGTAGTCAACTCCATCAATTGACAACTTCCAGTAGGTACTATTTTCCTACATCTTTAAAAAACAAACAAAAAAAACAGTCTTTTGTAAGTATTGATTTTACAGGTCCTTGTGAAGATTTGTCAAAACACCCATTTCAGATGATAAACAGATTGTGAATGTTTGTCATTTGCTTGTTAAAGCTACTATTAAACTTTAAAAAGTGTGCACTTTATCACTTGAATATGTCTGCACGTCTTGTCTCATTACAGCTCAATGACTGGGAGAGACGGCATTTTAACTCAATGATTGCTATTGACTCCGAGTCTGCTAAGACAAACTCATTTAAATTCACAAAACAATGATGGAGAGCCGGACGATTGGAAGCCAGTGAGTTAAATATGTCACGGCTGTTCATCAAAATCTGCTTTAAATCATTCGATATCAATATTCATGCTCAATAATGTGCCCAACTTAAAATAAATCAAAACTACAGAAAAAAACAATTCATCCAATCAGGACATGGCCTCAGTCCTGGGCATGTTTCGACGTCAATTGGTTGAGTTAGATCACCTCATATTTCACTCAGCAGTTTGCAGGGTATTAATCATGTCATTTAAATGAAGACAGTTTTACTGTGTTGTGAGTTGGAGAGAGTACTTATGACCCACATAACTGGATTGCTGACTCAAGACCAATGAATCCAAATGTCCAATTTAACAACCCAAATCTTTGCAGCTGGGCATTCCTTCACAGTCCCAATGACCAAAATGTTCCTCACTAACTCAGCAGGCATTCTGGCTAAGAGTCACTTCAACTGAGGTCTCAACCTCCCACACACACACATGCACGCACACACTATATAAAAATATAAATATTAATACAAAAAACACTTTAGCTCACTCTTTGCCTTGCATGACAGACTGACGCAAAGTCCACATCACTGTGCCTGATGCACTAATCTGCTTGTCAATCTGCTACTCCATTCTTTCCAACATACGTGATTATATCAGCTCTGATACTTTGTTTTCTACATTTTTATGATTTTACAATCCAACCACCATGATTGCAAAAGAGGGTATTTTTCTTAGTTTAGTTGAGGCCCTCAAGTACTTTGCTTTTGCAGCATGTCCAAAACCATTGGCTGGCTAAATTGTCTAACACTTGTGTACAATCTGCTTTAATCATGTACACTAGATGTAGTAGTGTACGTGATTAAAGCATAAGCAGTGTAGATTTCAAAATGATTAAGAAAAATCTCTGGAAATATGTAATGCATCACCACGAGTAAAATGTCGTAACATAATACTACATATATGGAGTAGCGGTGTCCAAGTTTGGTTCAGTTGGTAATTGCAGCACGCAAATCGTTTCCTACGCCCTGCCCTTTACTACAGTTGAAACATAATCGAGAGTTAAACAAGAAATCCAGGCTGTGCTTACATTCAAATGTCAAAATCGGATTTTTTTTTCCTTGCCAAGAAGTTTAGTTGCAATAAACAGTACTATGTGGTAAAAAATATTGTTTTCTGACTAGTGGAAGGCCTATAAGTAGGTGCAATGTTGATTAAAAATGCTTTGATACACATTTTGGCTTACTCACCAATCCCTTTTCAAGCGGACATTATTCAATGACACATGATTTGCAATAAGATATAGTTCATAAAACATTTTTTGGGGGAGAAACTGCTTAATCAGACCAAATATCGAATACCCTCAAACCATATTTTTGTTTCTTTAGATATAATGGCCATGTATTCTTATACTTGTGGTATATTGTATATTGCAAGAGAGAATTCTAATTCTACAACAAACTCTCCCAATGGTCTTTCAGTGTCTACAGATGTTTGCAGGTGAAATAGTAGTATCTCAGTGGCCAGTGCGAGGGAGAAAGGTCCCAATGATCGGTCAATAGTAATGGAAATACCATGTACAATGACCCTGAGATCAGCCCCCAAACAAATCTATGGGTTCTGCTCATGTGGAGCTGCATAGAGGGCAGGAGAGCAGGGGGGCAGAGGAGGGGGGGAGCCATATCCATGTGAAACCAGCCCAAACAAAGACTCCCTGTTTCTAGGGCCAGACAACCCCCAACTCTTCAAGCAAGATAAATAAATAAATACAAATGGAAAAAGAAACCATATACGCCCACTGAAAAGGCCTGTAAGAGAGTGACTGACAGACAATTGAAAAGACAAATTGTTACATTGTCTTAGGTGGGGGTGGCCCAAAAAGTTGATGCGCAAAGGTAATTACAAGAATACGTGAACTAGGGGGTCAGGGGTCAGCCTACATGTCGGTCAGGGGTCAGCCTACATGTCTGACCCCACGTTTTAGGCCAACACTTGAGAATAAAGAAGTTCTGAATTGGGCCAATGTGTCTCCGACCCATTTGCTAACACCCACATTGGTTACCCACTGGAAACAAAATGCCCAAGCTGTCTTTTTCTTTTTTTTTTTTTTCTTCCCTCACTTTCAATACTTCGTCTTTCAATGCCAGCCCTCACGGCAAAAAAAAAAAAATCTTCGAGCTGTTTTTTTTCTCCTTTTTTTTCTCAGTGAGCTGCAAAACGCTGACTAGGCATTTGTCCTGCAGCTACTCACCCATGTTTGATTTAATTGCATTTCCAACCCTCCGCGCAGCAGCACTGCTCTGTCAGGCAGTGCTGGATGCCTAAGGGGAAGGTACTGTTACTTTGACAGTCAGGCAAGGAGACAAGCTTGACCTGACCCACACTCTCTCGGGCTGGCTTTCCCATGGTGCTCGGGCAGCTGGGAACAAAATTTCTGGGAATCACTCCAGCCCCACTCGTCTTACTCTCTGACTTGATTTATCATGATGTCTAGATTTAAAATGCTCTTACGTGCTTATGATATATCATACCCCATGAGAGATCAGCTCTGCCGGCCTCACCAGTTAACCACCAATACATACTGCCTGCCGTTTTGGAAAGGCGGAAGTCTGGTTAAACTCAAGTTCTGAAAAAGAAATGACTAAAATGATAACAGCAAGAAAGCCTACTACTGCTGGATCATTTTTTTCTGTTCACAGTCACAAAAATGTATCGTATTTTCCAGACTGGAATGGTCTAGGTAAATCCACTACCAGGTTTTTCTTGAAACTGATCCAGCAAAGACTGTTTAACCAAAGAGACTTCTTCTCAAACAAGCTGCACCAGCCTGTAAAGAACTGATTACAGTTTTAGGGGATTTTTAGCTGTGTAACCTATTCTGAATTGCAATTAGGAAACTAAATTGACGCTTAGCCAAATTGTGCGATGGTTGATTTTCATGCAGTCACTGGAGGATCAATTACAATTATGTGGGCATAATTGCCAACCAATCGTGGGACACAAAGGGACAATCAACCAATCACAGTTAAAATTCAAATTGGGAGTATTCAGTCAACCAAACATACACATTTTGCGGAAATAAGAGGAACTATTTAAACATTCTTGATTTCACAGGCATGGAATACTCAACAGAAATCCATTATCTGGCATGAGCGTCATCGGATTCAAATTTAGATGATCAATAAATTTCATCCAACAGTGAGTGCTATGTGAAGAGAGCTACATTAATGTCAATTCATAATGTTGTCAAAGAAATGAAAGGATTGAACTCTAAAGATGTCATGTAAAAAAAACAACCCTAGATCAATCTCTCCTTTGGAATTATATGAAGTGATTCAAATTCCACTCACCATGTGCTGCTTTTACTTGAATTATGATCTGTTACTTTTGGGTAGATTTTCTGAGTTTTTTTTTTTTTAGTTCTTTAATGATTTCCTTCTGTTTTTAGGGTTAGATCATTACTTTTGTCTGCATCATATCGTCTCACAATTATTTACGCAAATCAGCTTGGCACATTCATTAGAATAGCTGTCATTTCTGTCTTATCATCGATATTAATTTTTTGACAGATTGTTTTTTTTCTTTTATTCATGATTGAGGATAAACGGGATGGAAAATGAATAAATGGTCTAATTTTTCTATTTTATTGGTTTCAGATTGTTCTTACTTCTATCTCATGACTTGCTGAGACTAGTTTATTTGAATGAAAACATAAAATAGGGCCAATTCAATTCATTTTGTATAGAACTAATAGCAAGCTATTTGTTGGCATGTGATGTTTACATGCATTCCTTCATCATAACAAAAATTGAGTCAAAATAGCTGTTAACATTCTATGGTGAATATAAAACCGGACAGCTTAAAAACGATATAAAGATAACTATTTGATCCATCATAACATGTTCCATTCAAATAAAATATGATAAACTATTTTTGAAATTAAACAACTGACAGTGCTCTATATGTGAAGCCTTTGTATTAAAATTTAACCAATCACATCCAGAAGGTCAATAATTAATGAAAATATGAAAATCTGTGATATTTGAGGGATTACTGCACTTGCTTAAGCCACAGTTCTCCTGCTTTTTTTTTTAACCTTCTAGCTCTAAAATATGACTACATATACATACAAAAAAGTTTTGGAATCATGTAGCTTGTTCTAATTTCATTTTGCAAAAACTGGACATTTTTCCACATGGTTGTGTAGTGTCATGTCCATGTAAATTCTGGAAGATCTGTTTCAAGAAAAGTTTGGACTTTTTTCTCCTCTCTGGCGTTACGTGACAAAAAGCAGGTGTGCTTGTTATTTTTATACTTCGCATTGGTTATAACAGCGCTTTCATTCGTTGGTGACGTCATGTTCTGAGACAGCGCCAGTGTTTACCCAGTGCTCGGTGGTGCTCGGTGATGACAGAGTCCTATGTCACTTCTGCCAAAATGCCCATTTGGCTTTAATCTATTACTTATAGTGGATACAACGTAGATCAGGTGTGTCAAACATATGGCCCGAGGGCTTAAAGCTGCCAACAAGAGGGTCCAATACGGACCATTGGGTTGTTAAGCCTGACAAAAACTTAGTAGTATCGTGTTCATACTGTAATGGGCGTTGTGAAAGCAGAACTTTGCCCAATTTGCTATCTATTATTATTAAAATTCCCCAAAATCAACAGGAATAACCCAGAAATATCAAAAAATCATCAAAAAGCAACCACTTAAAAGGAAGAAAATTCCTCATTTCTCAATGCAATTCACTGATGGCCAATAAGTAAACTTTTATGGCCAAAAATAAACGGGTCCAAACTGAACTGGACACCCCTGCCGTGAACCCTCGCCATTCCCAAACACATTATATTATCTTTGAAAAATATGTAGTGTCTTCCAGTGTATCTTTTTTCGCCAAAGTCTTTTAATAACATTTTGAAATTAAACACCCTGATAGGGGGAGATATCTGAGGCAACTTGATCTTATCGGAATTTTAAACCTAGCTTTCCTAATGTTGTAAATCTAGAAATAAACCAAGCACAGACTTATCACTGGAAAGGCTTTTTGTGGCTGGACTTGCTCGTTACTGTCTTCAAATATGTTTGAAGCAGCCCTTCAACTCCAAACAGGCAGTCCATTTGAGGAAAGCCAGGCTTGACCTAGAGGTGAAACCGTCGTCTGTTCTGGACATTAGTGGTTTGGCGATAGCAACCATCAGTTTGATGCACAGCTAATGCTTATTAAACCATCATTGTACATTTAAAATGTGCGCTAAAGAATTCACAGGAATGCATTGGCCTCCGTATCAAAATACATCACAGCTTAGGCATGTGGAATCCTCGTTGGCGAGTTATTTGACTGACAAGACATTTGAGCTACAATATTTAGCCCATTTTCAAACATCTTTTCTGAATTTAAGAAGAATTTCTAAACAATTTAAGGTTATTTTGACATTTACTTTCTGTACCTAGTAGCAAACTATAGTTACTCTCTTGCTAGAGTATTGTCATATTTCACCGTGCTCATTCATGACATAATGTGCTTAAAATGCACTCTCCTACCGAGCTTTATCTGGAAAAAAATGAAAAAAATCAGGGTGAGTGTGGTAGCTGTAAAGTGTATTCATTAGATAAAGACATTAAGCAAATCTATTATTCTACAAATTTTGTGTTTGCTAGGCCTACACTTAAAATCTCATTAAAAGCTTTGTTTTGTTGGCAGCACAAATTACAAACATTTCCACATTTAAATTGAGGTATTTCTCACCTTGTAGTCTTATCATGGGACTAAGCAAAGCTTTGAGGAGATAGACACTGATAGATAGCCAGCAAATTGACTTTAGTCTTTGGTTTGTAATTAGCATGGACAAATAGTAGTACTTGAGCAATGTGGCAGCCAGCTGATTATATTAACTACTTTGGATTTAATTGAATGTACATAGCCAAGAAATTTTAGTATCTGTTTATCATTTAAAGGGCACGGCTCAACTTTATTGCAACCTTGAGATTTTTGTTTGCGATCCAACATTATAAAATGTTATCATTATCAACATCTGTGTCTTGGCTTCTAGTCAGCGTAGTGATTTACACTTCCATAATAGTTTTTAATATATCAACCTATTTTGAACAGGTTTACAAGAGTCTCTGGTCATAAATTTCAAATTAAAATGTTTCCTGTGGGAAAAAACGTTTTTTTAAGAGAGGAGTTTGTTTTGAATTGAAAGAAAATTCAAATTCAATTTAATCCATTTTGTGAATCGCTAAATGATCCTTTTCCACCCACTGTAAATATTAATCTCATTGCAAACTGCAGAGGGAGTACTGTATCAATCTATATTCCATGACAAAACAGTTTTGACATGCAAATGCATACATGTCACTTGAATTGCCAGCCCGGCTGAGCTTTTAACAGGTTTAACCCCGTAAAGCCCAAACTATTAAATAATTGACAGAATGTTGATATTCTTTGTACAATATACTTGAATCTGGAGCCTTTCATATCCCCCGGCACAAGAAATCCTCTCAGAAAGACTGAAGTGTCTAAAATGTGGAAACCACATGAAAATCCTGTTTCCCATGCAAAAGCTTACTCAATAGAAGTTTAAAAAGCATATTAACGTACAATCACTCAAAAACCAATATAAAATGTCCCACTTCAAGACATGTTTCTTGAGTCACAACAACAAACACACCCTTCCCTTACCACAGTGAGATTTATATGGGCATTTCTATTCTGCGTTTTTTTTGTTGCTTTGACAAAGGATCTACAAGCAGAGGAAGAAAAGAAAAGAAAGCAAAGCAAAGGCTCCCGTTTCTTTTTCTTTTTTTTAAAACATATTGGGCAATTAACTGCTTTGACTGACAGCACCAGGCTGAGAGACGCTCTCTTATTGGCCGAGGCGCACTTTACAATGCGCACTTGTGTCCGAACTGCTAACTAGTTGAGCACCAAAGTAATGCAAGCAAGCAGCACGCTCTAAAGGAGCGCAACACGCAGAGGACTCGGAACCGAAGCGTACCCTGCGCGAGTCACCCTATTTCTTTTCTATTTATTTTCTATATTTTGCCAGCAAAAGCCAAAACAAAATGAGAACTGCTTCTCAGGCGATCGCCTTGGCCGCGACGGCGGCGATACTCCTGGCGTCATGCGGAGGAGCCTCCGAGTACGAGTACCTGAGCTGGAAGCAAGACTCGTACAACGGCGGTCGCAGTTACGGGAAGCCCCCGCAGTGCGTGGACATCCCGGAGGACCTGCGCCTGTGCCACAACGTAGGCTACGGGCAGATGCTGCTGCCCAATCTGCTGGAGCATGAAACCATGGCAGAAGCCAAGCAGCAGGCCGGCAGCTGGGTGCCCCTGGTGCACAAAAACTGCCACCCGGGTACGCAGGTATTCCTCTGCTCGCTATTCGCCCCCGTGTGCCTGGAGAGGCCCATCTACCCGTGCCGATGGTTGTGCGAAGCCGTGCGGGACGGCTGCACCCCTATCATGGAGGCGTTCGGCTTCCCCTGGCCGGAGATGCTCACCTGCGACAAGTTCCCTCAAGACGATGTGTGCATCGCCATGACGCAACCCAATGCCACTGACTCCACAACGGAGACAGGTACGACCTTCCTCCATATCGCTTTCCTAACATATAAAGTGTGTTTGATTTTCTTTTGCCAAGCTAAAGTGGCTCGCTGTAATGATGCAAAAAATAAAATTAAAATAGATCAGGTGAAAAAAATGTAACTTTATCCTTACAAATTTGATTTACTCGTTCACACTGTAAATGTGGACCATAAGCAGACTCACTCTGGTTTTGATTTGGAACTTTTGATAAGAGATAGGACTATGCTCGGTCAAAAAAAAAATGAACCTCATGAAGGAGCAGCGTCCACATATTTGCACAAATATTTGCACAACATGACCCAAAATGTCATGTCCATGTACTATGTGGATGCCAATTCAAAATTAAAATGTTGTGTTGTTATTATTTGTTAATTAATGTTATATCATATACTAATATAATTATACATATTAATAAATAACACTATGATTAAAAACAAATAAACTCTATTTATCTAATGACTATTTTATTTTCCTAATTGTATAAATTTGTCTGTCATCGACAACAATAAACGTCCAATTCATTTAAATAGGGACAATTAGCTGTAAATGCACATCTTGCAGTGTCATTGACGGCTATAGACGTCCAAGCCATGTTGATGGGAGCGGGCGGCAATTATTCTCAACTTAGTCCAAATAAATTGGACGCCTGGAAGCGTCAATAGCTTCCAATGAGTTAAAAGTGTGCTCTACCAAGAGTTAAATCCCCATTACCTTTAACAGCAATCCTAACTGTGTAAGCATGACGTGACTAACATTAAAATAACTCAAGTGCCCTGCTGAAAAAACAAACAGCCAACACGCTTGCCACCTTGTAAAATGTGACAGTCCTGCTGCAGATAAATTGCCTTGAAAATGTTATTTCAGCAGTGTAGGTGCGAATATGTAAATCCTTACCCAAACAAAGCAAGCACAACCTATTGGAAAAGCGCATTCTGCTTTGCAATACCAAACCAACATCTAACATGCGTGCATTTTCTTCTTCAATAAAGTCATTTGGAGCCCTGACCTTACTAAGCTGTCTGCCTGCTATTTACTTAGTGTGATTGATCACTGGATAGTAACACGGGACAATGCTGGTTTGAAAGCCCATGAAAAATAAACTCACAAAATAAAAAAAAAATCAGTCTATTAGGGCAAATAACTGTTGCATGACAAATCAAATAAAAGGGGGGAAGATGTACATCTTAATTCAATAATGCAAGGAAGAGAATTTGAGGCTAAACCCCACCAACCATCCACCTCTCCCTTTTGACCCCCCCTGAAGCCATCATCCATTACTAATGGCTCTCTAGCTGCTCATTCCCCAAACCTGCAGAGACTCTTAGTGTGAGGCTGACTCACACACCTCACACAGAATCAATGAAGGGGAGGGAAAGGAGTTCTGTTCCCACTCGGAGCCAAGCTGACAAATACCAGAGGAACCTTGAAAGATGGCCAAAACCAGCAAGTCTGGGGGAAAGACAAAGTGTGGGTTGATTATAGAAGCAAGCTTTCTGTTGTGTTCCTGTGTGCCCTCGCCACATGCCTCAAGTGAGGTCTCCACTTGGGTCGGGAATGCACAGCCATCGCTTTTATTTTCAACTTTAAAATGGGGGGATTGTAAGGGGGGGTTCCATCATCACATCATCAACTCACTTAGATTTCCATTTGACGCTTTAACGACACCACTTGAAGCCTTTTTGACACTACGTGTGAGCTATAAATGGGGCGACTGTGCATCTTCCAGCAATTACACAGCGCTCACTGTATCTGAAGAGAGGACACGGCTTGTGTGTCTGTGTCGGGGGGGAGGGGGGGGGTGTTATTGACTGACACGTTGGTATGGATAGAGGCCTGTTTTTTTTTTTTCTAGAGAGAAAAACCCTCCCCATTTCAAGTTTCAGGGGACCACACAGATGTCCTTACTTTACAGACATCACCTGTTTTCATTTGTTGCCACTGGGGAGAATTAATATGGGATAACCCAATGGTTTTCCTTTTTTTTAGTTGTTAGCGGAGGTCAGCTAAAAGTGATTTCCACTCTCCTGTTGTTACATACAATTTGGTGATAATTGTTTTAAAAGGAGAAAACATCTCATCAACAAAGAGACCGTGGGACTCTGTAAACAGTGTTTGTTTTCACAAGCTCTTTACACCAGGGTGTCACTTTGACAAACTTTTGTTAAACACATGTAATGGACAACTGGTGGTGGAGAGGAAACTATTTGTTTACCCTCCATTTTACCCCGGTGCGATTGTGAAATCCTGCCAGTGGTTTGGTTAAACGGAAAGCACACATTTAACCACATGCAATCAGAATGTAGGAAACATTGCTTTCTGCCTCTTTAAGTTACTGCTGGCAGTAAAAGTTGAAAACATTCCGAGCTGGGGTCATTTTAGAAGGGCTCACTAAGCATAAAAGACAAAGGAGTAGGGAGTTTAGTACACACGATTTGATCTGGACATGCAGCCAAAATACTGTTTAATGTTTGAATGGTACTTCAACTCTGTCCCCTCATTTCTCTACAGGTTACTCTCCAATTTGCCCTCCTTGTGACAATGAAATGCAAACAGATGCCATGTTGGAGCATATGTGTGCCAGTGAGTTTGGTAAGTTTTCCCAATTTTATGCACATTTCTACAGCATAAACTATAGGAACCAATGTTGTAACCAGTGAGGTACATTTATTGATATTCTTCCATCTGTCTTAAAACAATTCCTAACCACTTTGTATAAACTTTGTTTCAGTCGTTCAAGTAACATTTTAAAGTGTGACCGACTGCTTTAGGTTAATATGACCTTTCTACACTTCAGTCTTTTTCAATTTGACTCAAACAAGCTCTCAGGTTTTATCTTCTGGTCACAAGTCACAGTTTGTCTGGATTGCAAGAGGATTTTGTTCAGTGGCTAATGAAGCGGGGTCATTAAAGTGTTTATGTGACAGCTCCATACAGCAGTAAAGTTGAGTGTTTGTTTTGCTGTCTGGCCCAGCTGTCGTTGACTATCTCCCAATTTACCAAGACTTCCGAGCAAAATTAAATAGCTGGAAGTTGTACAAAGTAAATGACATTTAATTCGTGATCAAAACAGTCTTGTTAAAATATTCGTAAATTACAGTTTTTGGGGGACAAGTTTCAATAACAAAAGAGAAAAATACAACAAACTCACAACTAAACATATTCGTGATATATGTAATTAAAGAAACTATCATATAGATGAATATATACATGTAAATTTGTTTTTATTTGTAGCTAGGACTTGTGAAATACCAGCAGTCAAATATAATGGAATGTTTAATGATACTACCCTTTTTGTTACTCACTATGAATCAGAGTGTGTTGGTATTTGCGATTTATGCAAATCCTGATCATTCGTCACCAAATTGTACAATTCCACATGTATTCATCCTCACTTCAACTTCAAAAGATCAGAACGGCCTTTTAAAAAATTGGATGGACATAAATGTTCTCCCATGGGACAGCAAAAGGTCCTAATATCTGAAAACAGCAATCCAGAATACATGCAGATATATGCTCTATAACTTATGTCAATTTCAACCTCCAAGATAAGACCAATAACTTGCATTGATTAGAGAAAAGTAAATGCAGACTGATGGGCAAACAGACTGACTGACTTTTTTCAAATTAAGATTTATGGATGATCAACTTGTTTGTCAATTGAGAAAACCCTGGAAAGAGCCATTTTATTGCCGAGGATGCAAGCAATGTATACATCCATTGAATTCAAGGGGCAGCTGCCTAACTAAAATGGAAACCAGATGGACTACAACACAAACAAACCATTCCGAAAAGGAAGTTGAAAGAAAGTACTATTAGATTTCAATTTGACAAAGCATCTACCAAAACGTGTATATTTTATTTACTAGCAGCTGTAAAATACCTGGCAAGCTGACTCTCATCATCCCTGACGAGCTAAGGCATATTGAAAACATGCCTTCATCTTGGTGCTATCCCTGCTTGAGAGTGATTGTTTTAGGTTTCCCCTTCTTGTTTGTAACTGAGGTGTTGAGTCGGAACTTCCTGGCCGCTTACTAAACGGATGGTGGTGCATTAGTTCTTGGTTTAATCCTGTATTTGCTTCCTAGTTAAAGTTGTCATAAGAGCTAACACGGACAAATGACCTGGATGAAAGACTCCGAATTTCTGTAAACAAAGCAACTATCCTTTTTGGATGTTTTGTAATCCTACTGCAATCCCACTATAGCATGTGTTAATAGCAGATAGCATTTTTTTGCGGCATCCCGGCCAAACATCTGTTTCTTCTTCCAGCTGGCCAACTGAGAGAGTTTCTCGTAGGACGAGCAAAGTGCAAAATATTTCCACCGGCGTGCAAAGCCAAGCATTACTTCACGGCATGTATTCGGGAAACCAATTAAATCCACACAAATTCCAAAAGACCCACACCGAGATGATGTTTTTCCCACCTATGGCATGATTTGTTCTGAAATTCGACTTGACAGCACAGAATGAGTGACGACAACAGGATTTGGGAGTAAGTTTACAAGCTGACTTTACAGAGAGGCTTGTCTATTTTCCTTGAAGTGGACTATAAAAATGAATGTGTTTGAAAGACTTCCTGTTATTTATTTTGTGCAACAATCCCATGAATAAGCATGGTGGGCATTAAGGAATGAGTCATTGACTTTTTTGCAGAAATGCTTATTAAATATACCCAATTTGGCAGCAGATTGCCTGTCCACTGAAAACCATAGTTACTGGAAGTGGTTGAAAATCTGTTCTCATTTAGAGGTAGAGGTTAAATTGTTGTTGCTTTCTTTCTGCTGTCGTTTCAACATGTTTACACATCCACAGTAATGATTCCAACTTAATGCATAAGCACGTTTCCGCGTGGTAAAAGCAGAACATAACAGAGCCAAGTCAGCTTTTGATTAAAAGTCGCTGAATGTATGGAAGGACTCTGTGATGCCAATAGATCAGAATGGCTGTTGAAAAAGTAACACTTTCTTTTAAGTCATCCCTCAACACGATACCACTCTCTAATGTCTCGGGGATTCTGATGAATTTCCCTCTGTCAAACACAAATCCACGCTGCTCTCAGCTCGTAAGAGATTTACAGCCTGTCCCACTCCACACTTTGTTCCCACCGCAATTTATCTCTCCACGCTTTGGGTTTTATGGAACTTCATTGCCCCCAAAACTCCCAACACCCTTCAATTAAATCCCTCCTGTGCTTTGGACATCTTACTTTGTTGTCATTGCCAAATTGCTTTTCCCCCTTTGGTAAAATAGTGAAAAATGGGGCAGTCTCATATTAAATGACTGATCGCTTAATCCATTTAGATTTGCAGTTTTGCCATTTTGTCAATGGGGAAACAGCATGTAACGTTATGTTGGTTTTATGGCCGTCTAGATTGAATTACCCCCCAAAAAACTAGGTGCCAGATAGCACCAAACAATAATATTAATGGTGAGAGAAATATCCAGAGAGAGTTTTTCAATTGTGGATTAGATAATCTCATATTATAATTTTCTGAGTTCAAAGTTGGACTCTTTAGGTACATGCCTTTCCCAATTTGATCCATTACTTCATTACCCATACCACTCTTCTGGAGCCAAATAACAATATAAGTACTAATCTTAATGTTTACCCAAGAGATTTAGTTATCGACCAGCTAGGTGCAAAGAAAGTTCGAAATGTTAAAGGATTAACAAGCCAAAGTATTTCTCAGGACCAAGTTCTTCAGAGGTGGGCTGGGCTCTATTCCATGACTCTAATTCTCAACATGGTCCATTTTGATTCCACTGAACACTAAGCCTTCTCAGAGATCATTTCACAGACCAAGGATAAGCATCCTAAATCCCAACCATGTGCACTCCTAATACTGGGAGTGGAGTTGGAGTGGATGGGTGTTATATGTTTTTTTTCCATCATCTTTTTCAACCACAACACAAAAATCTTTCAATCTTTTAACTGCAACGTTTAATTTTTCTGTCCTGTCTCTAGCGTTTAAGACCAAGATCAAGGAGGTGAAGCGAGAAAACTTGGACCGAAAGGTGAGTTTCCAGAAGAGAAAGAAGATGCTTAAAGCAGGCACTCTGAAGAAGAAAGATATGAAGAAATTGGTGATGTATCTGAAGAATGGAGCAGACTGTCCATGTCAGCAGCTGGACAACTTGGGGAACCAATATCTCATCATGGGACGCAAGGTTGATAAGCAGTTCCTACTCACGGGCATCCACAAGTGGGACAAGTCCAGCAAAGAGTTCAAAAAGGCCATCAAGAAACTCAAGACACACAAATGTCCTGCCTTCGAGAATGTCTTCAAATAAGATAAAACATCCCTTCAACTGGTCCGTTCCACCGTCATATACGAACTTGCACAAGCATTAAACTCTGAAACTTTAGCTTTTTTTTGTCTTGTTTATATCTATGTATCTTTCTATGTTTTCTTATAAAATATCTCTTTTACAGTTTTGAGTGAGTGATGGCATCAGAGTTGGAAAAGTTGCATTTATTTTTCCATTTGAGAAGCCCTCCTAGTTTCCTGTATTCCAATTTTCATTTTTAGAAATGTTATGAAATTTTAATATCTTTGAAGTAAGATCATTTCAATTATTTTTTTTCTTCAATCTTTGTCATGAGCTATGTAACAATCACGCTCAGGTGATAAATTGTTTCTCGTTCATTTCTACATTTCCTTCCAGATTATTCCAAATAAACTGCTAAAATTTGAATGACGTTTATGATAATATTTGAGTTTTAAGGATTGAACACAAAAGATAACTCGTTTTTAAATGTCTTGCTATTTGCAGTCTCACTATCACAAATCCTCCAGCATCGTTGAGTATTTTTATTATTTTATGTGCATTTGCAGTACTCATTATTAAGCTCAATTGAAATTGTTTTCAGTTTAACATTTTTTAAATCAAAATGTCAAACTATTCTTCTGAGTGTTTTGCTTGATATTTCTGGTCTTTTAGCACTGTTTTGTGTGCATTTTTGACTATTATGTGTACATATAAATTTGACATAAATGAGGGGAAAAATCAAACTAAATTGTGTTGTGTTTTATTTAATTTTAGCTCAGGCTACATCTCTCTGATTTCTGTTGTCCCAGACAAGCAAGCTACTGATAAATATTCAAACTAAATTTGTTTCTGTCCACCGTTACTATACAACAATACAACCACAAACATTTTGAAAACCTAAGGCCCTTATTGTACAAATCAGATCAACTCTTGGCAATGTTTTATCCTTTAAAAGCCAGAAAACCTCTTTCAGATGTGGACTACTTTCCTTATGAATCATCACTTCAAGTTTCTTCAAAAAGAAGTCAAAAAGCAGCAGTCAAAATCCACATTTGTTCAATTAACAAATGATCTGCAAAAAAAGCATCTGGTCGGATTTATGCCTTACTCATTCAAGTCACACATGAACACGCACACCCCCCCACATGTTGAACCCTAAAATGCTCCATTTAAAATGTGTCCACCATTGTTTTGTGTATTAATATGAAGGGAAACAGCTCCAAATGACTCACAGAAATCCTTCCTCACCCCTGTCCTATTGCCACGCCCATCATAGTGAGTTGTTCACCCCCATTTTATCATTTCTATGCTCCTATTCGACTAGAATAGGCTCCAGCACCCTCTTAATTGTATAAAAAAGTGACAAGATCCTAATATCAGACGACAAGCTCCACTGCATTCTAAACAACCTCGTTCTTCAAAGATTTATAGCTGTGATACTTGACTGAACCAAAAAAAATACATCTTAATCCAATTTTCCAATTTGTTTTTGACATCAATACCAAATAAGAAAGACACTTTAGGCTTTAAATACAGTGACGTCTTTCTTTTCCCTTTCAATGCAATAAACCATCCAGTTTTATAGCTTACCATTGGTAGCCAACAACTATGAACTGCTATTTTGGATAGTCTTTTGCGGTTGTAGGTCCAGAATGTGTATATATAAATTACTCGACCACTTACTGTTATGATTGAAATATAGAGTACATTAGTTAGACTCATTATTGACATTACTTATGTAAGGTTAGTGGTAATGATCTATTCGATTCTTGGATATTGTTTGCCCAATCAGATGTCAGCCCTTCCGTCCTGTCTATTGATTGAAATTTATGCTATATTAGCAAGGAGAAGAATTATTACAAACCAATTGGATTTCAAACACCTCAAAGTCATTCATACATTTAATTTTATATTTTTTGAGAGCACATTGTATGACGAATAAATTCAACGCAGGTTTCACTGAAATTCTGGGCATGGAATCAATTATTTTAGGCATATCAAAGTGTTAAGTAGTCAGACTCACAATGTGTAATTGGAACAGGTCTATGAGTCACTAAAATAGGACATTAAAGAGAATAAAAAATGAGAAACAATCATTTTCTTTGTCAGACTCAAGGGAGCGAAAGATGTTACGTCAAATACATGGGCATCTATTCTATTTTCTTTTTTATATTGGCCTTTAAAAGGATGAAATCATTGTAGCCGTGTTATTCCAGTAATTTTATCATGTCTGCGTTGGATCAGATTCTGAATTGACACCTGCAAGGCATAGTTTTGCATTTTTATTGGAGATGGTAGAATTTACTTTGTAAAATTAAAAGTAACGTTAAGCATAATTTTAAGATTTCTGGTGGTCACTAAAATATGTATAGGTGAGAATATCACATAGAAGGCGATTTAAAAAAACACTTAAAAAACACTAAATCCAGATAATGTAGAAATATTTTGGTATATACTAGATCCCTATAGTAATACAATTGACGACAGATGTCATTATGAATACAAATCAAAATAAACTTCAACTTGTGGTAAAAAAATAAACAATTTGGAGCAAGCCCATCCTGTCTCTTTATTTATACAACCCTTAATCTCAACAATGTCTTAAAAGGCCTCATAGAAAAGATGTATGAATGGAATGACTTCCTTTTCAGTCAGCTACTTATGAATTGTATTCATTTATTTATTTTTAAGTGTGTTTTCATGACTTGGAATGTAATCAAATCAAGTGGAAGCGGTAAAACTACTGTACGTCCAAATTATAAGCACTTCATAGTAAAAATTCACCTATATAAGGAGTAATTTGCCACTGAAATAAACAGGCTTCATTTTGTGGACAAAAACAAGCAATTTAGAATGTTTGAAAGACAAAAGCGTAAAATGTTCAGCAGTTTTTTCCATACACGTGTACTATCTTGCCCCAAAGTTCTATTACCTTTTTTTCTGTTTTTACTCCCTGTAGTGTTTCTTAGTAGCATCACCATTATAGTAACGTGACGCATTTACACAATAAAGCCCTCTTTATTTTACGGGGAATTTCCACCTGAGTCAACTTTTAATTTTACTTTCCTGGCAGAGTATCCATTGGAAAAGCGATTCTAGTAATTACTGAAAAGAACACTTATATTTTCAAACTATAATCGGCATATGTAATAAATTTTAATATAGACAGCAGAGGAAATTATGCATGTAAATATTGGACCAAAAAAATTGACCATATGCTGATAGACTTAATTTGAAATTTTTGAAATTGCTTGTTGCTTTTCACCCAGTAGACGCAAAAATTTAACTATATTACATTATTTTGGATACAAAATTTAAACTGTAGCATGAGGTTAAGGTCAGAGTGTAACACAAAGTAAAAAGCAGCAATTTTATGGGTCTTAATTCACATTCGGGCACAATTATATTGTCTGTATTTTTCCACAAATTCAGAAGAATACACTTATACAAAATGCCATTGTAATTGCTTGTTCTGAATCTGTCTGCCCAAAGGGCCAAATTTGGTGTTACTTTAGGGATCAACTTGAAGGGTTCTTATTCTATTTATTTCTCTGTAAATTCCTAAGAAGTATCTTCACTGGAATTTTTCTGTCGTCTTTGCAATACACTGGACCAAAAAAAAAAAAAAAAAACGGTTTGTTCTCCGCCAACTAAAACCGCAAGTGAAAGGGAATTCCACCCACCACCTGAGGCTTGTCAGCACCCTGGGATGGCTACATTGGTGCGATCAAGTCTGTGCTTGGCTTTAAATAGCACTTAACAACTAAGTCGACAGCATTTTGCTCAGTGATGATTAAAAAAGCTTAAATTACAAGCTGGGAAAAGACTCATTTGTGTCATTTTTTAATCCATTCCGTTCCGGTTATATAAAAAAAAAAAAACTTTCCCTTGTTTCCTTTGCAGACACAGTGGCACTCAAAGTTATGCATTGTCGACGCAAGTTACGACAGCGTACACTCAACACACACTTTCTCTGATCTCTTGATCATTTATTAGTTTATTAATATCATTTTAAGTGTATTTATTATTTTGGCAGATTTACTGAAACTATCAATTTAGCAGAGTAGCAAAAAAGTGGTGTTTTTTGACTATGTTTGTGTACATTTTTTGGAAGGTGACGTATTGATTAGAGAATTGATAAAGCAATTTTCAAAAGAGCGGATTAGATTAAAGCGTAGCAATATTTAACTGCATCCATAAACTTCTATGTGAAACTGACATATGAGTTTCATTTCATTTTGACAAACAAAAAACAAAAGGGCTGCCTTCAACAAGCAATAAACACTTTGGAATGTCAAAGAAAAGTCAGGAAAAAGAAATCCAATGACCAAAAACAGGAAAATACTGGAGTTGTCCAATTTAATGGACAGTTGAAAGGAAATGGTTGCATCATGTTGTTTTTTTCTCTTCAAAAATGATTGTTTTCAAACATCATTTCGCAAATTGTTTTAGACAATGTTAAGCCATTTTAGCATGTAACTCAATAACTCTCCAATCCTTCACCAGTTATGACTTCAAAAGTCCATAACAGCCTAATTACTTCAGTGAAATTCACCACAATAGACAATTGTGAATAAATAAATAAAAGATGAAACCCAAATATTATTCTAGAGAATTTACATATAATTCTAAAATGCCAAAATACCAGATTTAACAATAGCAATGATTTCTCACAGGGATTACTGGATTTAAATATGACAATGTTCAAATCATCAAACTTTCAAACAACAATTTATCCATAGCAAAAATGACTTGCATTTTAATGGGGATTTCCCATTTATTTTTCAATAAAGAAAAAACCCATAAACAAGCAGCAATCAAATGCGACTACAATGAAGGCCAATTCTTAAGGTCTTTGTAAAAAAGTCATCCTTGGATGTACTTTTTCAACCATGCAAACTACAAAATGAAAGACAGATAATACCGGACTGCTGAATCATTACTAATAATTCATCTCACTGCATATTCTTATGAGCACCGCTCCTAGCAAATCATTTTTCAAAGGTCGTCGTTCCCCTAAAAGATACTTCACACTTTGATGTACCAAGTAGACAAAAACAAGGGAAACTCCACCTAAAAGGACTGTTCTGAACTTGAAGACAATGATAACTCTTAATTATGGAAAAGCCTGCACAAATCATAGTAAGATGAGTCAGAGAATTGCCGCTTATCTAAGGGGATTTTTATCAAATGGAAAATATCAGCATGCAAAAAGCTTTAAAATCAGACTGGAAAACACCTTTCAACATTCAGTTTTATGCTCCCATATTTTTCAGTAGTCTACAATAATGACTTATAAATCCATTTTGCTAAAATTAAAACAACCTCGACAACATTTATAAGGATATAATCCTACTTTCACTCCATTTCTTTCTCTAGTGGAGGAAATACCGTACATTAACTGAATTTACTGGTGGATGTCCATCCACATTCGAGTGTAATTTAACCATAAAAAGCTTTTCATGTCAGGGTTAAATGGTGAGGAAATCAAAAAGTGAAATCAAGCAACGACTGCATAATAACATGTTAACATCACATTAGTTATGCTACATAGATGGGCAGCGTCCTCTAGTGTATTTCATCAAATCTGCACGGACTATACACCCTCTCGTTCGTTCCTTTGAAAAGAATACCATACCACCCATGTATGTATAGTTTGCAACATATTAACTTAAAAATCGTGTCCCTATAGCATGTATTTTTATGTTTATTATCAAAAATATACTATAGAGAATAAAGATGTTAAGCCAAAGGAGAATCTGATTGCCACAAAGACATCCAACCTACATTTCTGACACACCAATGTCAAACCAACAAGCAAAATATCCATCATATTAAAGTGAAATATTGTCACATACTTCCCTAACCAATGCATACAACAGCATGACTTGAGATAGTGTTTCCTTATTAGTGTGATATCCAATCCCTACCTAAAAGAAATGGAGGCTCATTATTTTTACCATGCCAAGTCTAACAGGCAGCAAAGCTTGGCAGGCGTCCATCTCAAACCAGCAATCTCCCACTATTTTTCTCTGCAGCCTACACAGAGATAGCGGCCTTTTAGATTCCTACTCTGCCCGATTTGGCTTTGCTACAATACATCTTTTTCTTTTTTAGTTCCTAGAATGGCACAACATGATAACAGTTAGTTAAGATTCTTAAAAATATTCCTATAGGCTCCCACAAAGGCCTGCTACCTTTATATAATGACAACCATATTCATAAAAGATGGATTAAATAATCATCGGTATGCTACAGACACTGTCAAATAAATAAATAAAACTATACATTGAAACATATGATCATAAAATGAAATAACCCATAAATTCATCCATTCATCAATAAATCCCTCATAAAAATAAATAACCTTTGACCACTATTACTGGCAGACACAATTCAAATTGTCCACTGGACATTTTTTTGTCTTTTGCCTCAGGAGGGCGCTGCTATACAGCACTTTTAAAGTATCACACAAAGTATACTGCAGTACTCCTACCTATATAAATAAAAAGTCCACGTGGACTTGAAAATGAGCAACACGATAGTTAACTGCTTGAGGTTTCATCAGAGACTCCCGAGAGTCATAGTTTATTCATTATTTCAAATGAGGTGGGTGATCGTGTAGTCTCACGAGTTGCTGTGATTGATGGCTACTTTAAATTTAGCCATCCATCACTTTAGTACATGCAAATGAAGAATGTTCCTTTTCTCGCACTTCAACTGTTGCATGTACAGCCTTACATTTTCAATATGAAACGTTGCTATAATGTAGCATAGTTTTTTTTAGATTTAATTGTTCAAATAAGTGATTTTGTAAAGAATTCAGTAATAAAAGAGGGTTGGGGTTAGGGTGAAACGTGACTACAGCAGCAGTTTGCCCCCACGCTATGGCCTTAATCAGGAAAATTAATGGGCCAAGTTGCTGATAAGGGAAAACCAGCCTTTTGTAATGGCTGGAAGCTATGAAATTGTCCCGCTTGTCTGCAATTGAGGTTAACATGAGGTTAGCGAATGCTACATTTTGAGAAATACTGCCATTGCACAAATCCTGAGCTTTTAGTTCTTTTGTAAAATGAAAATACAAACTCCAATTCCGGTTAAGTTGAAGATGTTATGTAAAAAGAAATCACAATCTTCCAACTATGTACAGTGCAAAAGCTTTGTCTTCTACTAGTGAATGGGGCTTGAGGACAAACTAAAAATGCTTACTGCCGAGGTATTCTTGAGCAAAGTAAACACAAGTCGGGACATAACTCTAACCTTGCCTGTAAAATTTAATATTTAGCACTTTTGAATTGGACCCATAAGGTCAGCACAAAAGTAATGTTAGCACTTTCTACATTGGCATAAATAGTATGGAGTTTACAGTCATTTTTTTGCAATGTTTTGGCCTGAGAGGTGACAGTGTTGTTTAAGATATTTTCCAAATCCACAAAAAAACTAAAAACTGTGGGCATTCAAAAATCATGGTCTGCAAACATGAAATGGAGCGAGTTAAATTAAGATAAAATGAGGCGAAAAAGCCATCTCGGCACTGTTAGACAACACTCCAGATGTCACCTGCTAAATATTTGTCACACATGACATGTTTCTTCCAAAAATGTTGGCTTGAAACAAGTCTGTAAACGTCAAGCAAAGCTTTGTTTCATAAAGCGTAAAGATGCCGCCACTGCACTACATTTAGTCAGTTGCATGCAATCTGTTAGCAGCAAGATGCTGAAACGGGAATAGAGGGAGGGAAACATATGTTTCAGATAAGTGCATCGGGTGTGCAGATTGAGTCTTGCTGAATACAGGATGTCAAAGACTGTTCTGTAAATTTTCCCTTGGGCAGCTAGCTGAGTCTTAGGAGTGATGTAAGAGATTAACTGACATTAAAGTGCATTTAATTGCCTCATTAATGCATAAATTACATCCCAATACATGGACATTGTCTATGAAATTGTAGTTTACAATGATAAATAGCCTATTTGCGCCCGTTCTTTAAGAAATGATAAGAAGCTCAGCCATGTGTGCTTGTATTTAATCCCTTTCTACACTTTGGGGGGAAAGAAAGGTCTTTATCACACAAGATGGCACTCTACCGCTAACATAAGTGGAATAAATAGAGGCAAAAACTCACCAAAACTGCTCCATATGAACGGCCTCATACATCCCAAATGCTCAGTAGATATTTTTCTTGTGTAATCTTGGAGTAGCCTAAAAAGAACAGATAGGAGAATGTAATCTGATCGGTTTAAAAGGAGAACATAAATCATACATCATCTGCTATTAATGACTGCTTTACGGCTATTAAATCGAGCCAAATTTTCGAATTGAGAAATAGGACGGATCAAAATTAAAGCAGAAAGATTGTAGATGCCAGAGGAAAACAGCTGTTTAAACATAAATGAAGTCAAACTGTGACATGTTGCCAAACACTCTTCCATCAGTGGCTTGTTGACATTAAACGAGGAGGTGACATTAACCTCTACCCACAGTCAGAAATAACCTTCTTTAACAGAATGGTGCTATTTCCAATGGATTCAAATAAATTGGAATTAAAAAAAAATCAAATATAGAAGACAGGACTAAAAAAAATAACAATTTAGAAATTTTGGCCAATTTATCTATCTTCCTTATGACAATTTCACCAAACCTACACACTAATAAAAATTTTATTTTGATGGGTTTTTCAAAACAACTTTAGGATGCAAACCTTGATACAAAGTTTCTACAGTGAGAGTTATGTTTTTGTATGTATTTAATCAGGAAATACACATCAGTATCTCTCTCTTTCAACGTGTCTGGTTTCAGTGGAATGGTCGATATTGTATGTGATGCCAAAAGCTAACCACGTGGTGACTTGAAATCACAGGTTTTACTTCAGGGTGATGATTGGAATGTCAACTGACATCCATCATGAAGTTTGAGTTTAATTCAAACCGGGAATAGCCATTTCCCACTTTTCTTCAGCCAGCTCTCTATATGTCCGTCCTATTATATTTGTGCTCTGCAGCTCACAATTCCCCCCTCTCGAAAAATCCTCTCTTTTTCTCTAGTACAGAGACACTTGGTTATATAGATTACAGCTCTCGTGAAACCAAGATGAGGCCCAAAGTGACAAGTAGAACTCAAGTATTTTACTTGGAGTCTAACATTGTTTTTTTGCAGAAATCCCATAGCAACTTTCCATAAGAATTTTTGCCAATGAAGAAAATAAAACCAGCAGAAACACGTACTAAGACGGTCATGTTTTTAACAAGTAAAAAGGTACAAGCAAGCATCAATGCAGAACACAAGGACAATTTACCGAGTACTCAGCATGATGAGTTTTGACCGTGGGGAAGAAAAATGGCCACAACATGCATTGGATCCTTGACTCAAAGCTTCTTTTAGGGCTTAAAATGCATAGTACAAGATAATGGCCTAAGTGTAACTAGTGCGTGCATAACAGCAAAAAATCTTAATGGCATCTAGCAATGACATACAAAGCTTTCTTTGTCATTTTTTTGTAGACAATTCAGACATTAATATTGAAAAAAATATTTTAAGAACACAGTGTGAATGGAAAAATGGGTTTATCTGACCATAACACAGTAGAGAATGTTAATAAAGATTGAAATGTGTCGCTATTATCAAATATTTGAAGTCATTACGCTTCTTTTGTTGTCAACGATCAATGTTGCCTTTTGGGCAACTGCACTTTGTCACTTTATCACCTGTTAGTAATTGCCTCCGCCATGCACCAAATATTTTCAATGACACATTTAACAATGGAGAGCTTGGCCATGCCCAGTCATCATCTCTGTCTGCTGAATATATCTAGCCATTCAATTCAAGGCTTTGTGGGGAATTCTTAAATAATATGCTCCATAGTCCAAGGTCAAAACTTTCCTAATAAAGGCGCCGCGTGGCAACATATCATCGCCATTTTTTGAATACTATTTCTTTAAAGATTATTAGACTTATTTGAAGCCAATATCAAAACACACGGACTACTAACGTCAACCTAGCTCACATACTGATTTTTTTCAATTTTATGCATGCAGCTATGGAAATAACATTGTAATTCAGTGGAATATTCCCTTGAAGTGATAGATTTATTTGTTTTAATATTTGCTAGGATATAGAAAAGGTCAGAATCAAATGAAGAGGAGGCAACATGTACATTGTACAATCCTATGTGGTAGGCGTGTTTGTTCATTTATGTGTATGGGGGTCTAGGGGTATGTGTGTAAGCCTTAATAGCTTATTGCCCTGCTTCCTGCATCAGTGAAAGTCATATTTCACCTGTCACTATATACCGTCTTTATCGCTGTGATGCTCCCCTGCGTTGTGTGCTTTCGGTTAGATGTACGATTTTTCATGTTGCTTAACGCAAAGCTACTCTTTCCACTTTTTTTGTATATAAAATGTTACAACAAAGAAATTCAGCATTGAAATGTTTTGTTATATTGGTTGGCTTTCATCCATTTTCCAAACTAGGGGTTGTCTTTAATTATGATATGTTCTCAAAATGATCATTCTCTATCATCTATCAAAATGTAAAATTTTATTCACTTGAAAAATGGGTTGCTTTGTCAGCATTAAGTTAAAAGCAATTATAATGTTTGATGTTATTTCTATGACATATCTATGGCTACACATAATTCTAGGAATGGCTGTCTTTGTAAAAGCAATTACAGGCACTAATTTGCAACTTCATAAATTCAGAATATACATATAAACAATCACATCCAACTTAATGCAACACATAAACTCTGTCTGATTAACCAAACACTCACATTCATCAATCCCTTGCAGAGAAAGTGAGCCAGTACCATTCATCTTTTGTAAACTGACAATTTTCTAAACAAATAAAATGTGGTTGAACTTTCCTCTCAGGAAAAAAAAGACAGTTTGAAGGCTGTGGTGTTTGTACGCTGCTACAGGCAACAAAGGAAGATTGACTGATGCTGGCGCTTTGTGTGTCAGCTCAAACTGGGGAGGGGGTTTGAAGACAAAATAGCTTGGCAGACAGGGAGGCACGTATGCCGCATGTCAGCATGGAGGGTCCCTGCAAACAAATTGGACTCTTATGGAAGAGATCTTTGCTGCCTGCAGGGATCAGAATGAATGTCTCCATTAGGCTGAACTCTAGGTGAGGATTCATTGTCCATGGAGAAATCTTCCCTGCAGTGATGCTTAGGGAGCACAGTAGAATTATATTCTTACCAGAGGCAGGGATTTCACCCATAAATCCACAACCTTTAGGAATGTCTTCCATTTTATTCTCCTTCTGTTTCTCACTGCTCTTTTTTTTCTCCATTGTGCATTCCTCATCTGCCAAGTGCAATAGCATTTTACAAAACTTGTTAAAATGGCACTGTAAATTCGATCATGCAGCCGATAGAATGTTTAAATCACGGTCAGCCGACATTCCTTTCTGGGCAATGACCTCTTTTTATCGATGCAGTATGGTGGTATATCTGGCACAACTGTAATGGCATTCAAAAGGAAACTACAAATAGATGTATCTAGAGCGGACGCACCGTCTCCTCCTCATTTTTATGTATTTGCAAGAAAATCTCCGCATGAGCTCAGCATGTTGCTGAGGCAGACTTCCAAGTCAGAGTATAACTGGGTAAGAGTTTTTTAGTTCAAGCCAAATTCTAGACTACACACTTCACTATTGGATAAGATGTAAATAACATTGCACAAAAGCTATCAGGTACTTGTAGTCTACATCTTTTGGGTATCTTCTACAGAAGTGGAGGGCCACGGCTGCAGTGAGGATGGGCAATGAAAAGACATTTGCAGTGACATTTACAGATTTTCCATCTCCCTCCCAATGAGATTGACCTGGAATTGTGACCTAGTTGGAATAGTCAGGAGTGAGAGCGAGTGATTTCTCTAATTATCATAGCCGATAAATAATACAAGTGTTGCACTGCAGTCTGACACACGTTACTTCTTCTAGGGCAAGACCTTAAATGATGATAATTGTGCTCCCTGTTCTCGGATTCCAACACACACACATGCGTTTAATGACTTTCTACCTCACCCTGTTCTGATTTGATTGGGGTGATGAGACAGCTTTTAGATTGCTTTCACCCCTCACGCACCACCAATGATTGTAACACAGTGGGGCTTTTAGTGCCGGAGGGTTTCCTAACTTCGGAGTTATTTGGTAACAAATACCTAATATTCTAATTTCTTTGAAGGGGAAAAGGTCAATGACAACTCATCATGGTCCGTCAAAAGCTTGCTACTATCATTAAATGTAAATGTCAACGTACTATAGAAAAACTATTTACTGTTGCATATTTGTCAGCAGACTCTTATTGCAAGGTTACAGCTCAGCTTAGCTCTTGTGTGCTCTTAACCGATATTCATAGATCCCTCTACAAAAACAACACAAGAACACTGATTAAACAGAGCTGGTTGATTTCTACAACACTGTCTCAAAGTAATTTCATAAGAGGCTATATTCCCTCCTAATACACTACACAAATCCTTTAAAATGAAATAATTAAAACACTATGTGCCTCTAGAAGGGTTGAGGGTCATTCCTTAATTCCTAAAAAGCCATTTTGTAGTCTTGTAAAGGAATTTAGGTGAAATAAATTAAAAATGTAAAGAAGATAATAGAAAAAAATAACAATAAAGTTCATTTTCAGCAATTTTAAGCCTTAATCCCTTTAGGAAGAGAGGTCCGCTATTCAAAATATAAGAACTTTAACCCTTCATAAGGCAAGAATCTTGTTCATTTTATCACTAACGATTATTGCAGTTATATATTCATATGATCAAAATACATTCATAAATACATGCAAAGGTAATGCAAGATAAATAGGTAACATTAGACATAACACTAAGGTAGATTTCTTCAATTCATTTAAAGTGGTAGAACTGGTTGTCAATGCTCAGAAGGCTGTCAAAATATATTGGACGTCTACCACAGTCAATGGCAGCTTATGGTTAAAAAGTCCCAATTTTCTCATGAATTGGCTAACGTCCCCTCAATTACCCTAAAAGCAAGGTGAAAGACTCATTCGCATCGTGTTTTGCGCGTGTTGATCAACACATGCAGCCAATAGGAGAACAGGTGGGCGTGGCCTAACGCCAGATTGTACTATATTGTAGTACGGCTGCCAGAAAAAGACGCATCTGCGCTCACTCAGTCGCCATCCTGGCGGCTCTGGTTCATGGATCGGATACTTTCCATTCAAGTAAGACATCAGCTGGTGGTGTTTCCGACGCATTTTTGTCAGAGTTACATCCTAGAGTTACAGGTACTGTTTTTTTTTTCGTTCTTTTTCGATGTAGTCATCTTTTGGCATCAGTCACGGGGGGCGTGCATAAGAGCGAGTGGGACTGATGGGAGAGGGGAGACAACCGCAGGCATGTCTATCCTCTTGTATGTTTATCTTCTTCCACGGCGTGATTCTTGGTGCGTGGTGCGGAGATTTAGAGGCGTTTTTTTGTGTGGGGCAACACGCGCGCAATGAGAGTAGTCACACTTGTTTTGTTTTGCAAAGTATAAGAAGATCAGGTGGAGGTTGCTTGCTTGACACAAGTATGAACCATCTATCACTTCTTGGAGGGTCACTACATTTCTTTAATTGGCCAGGAAAGGCTGTTAAATAGTATTATGGGACAGACTTCTTTTTAAATATGATGGTGTTGAAATGGGAAACAATAGGATGATGTAAGGGAAGAAGTGTTGAAGTGTTTTCAACACCTATTTGTAAGTGGATGGTAACATGGTTGTCTCAAGGTGACATTTAAAAGGTTGTGAGTGAGGTTGCACCTCGCTCACCTTTGGGGCAGGCTTGCAGATGGTAACAGTTCAGCGATATTTGAGTCGGGCCGGTCGATGTTTGGATTTAAAGTCTTTTTTTTTTTAAAGTGGCATGCTGAGAATAGACATAGCAACATATTTTATTATGAAGCATCTGTGGTACATTGTGTTAATAAGTAGTGAATAAAAAGGGGAACTAACATACCATTAAAACCCACAAATTGGACAGAATATAGAGAAAAACACTGATCATTTTAACTCTAATAAATAAATATAAAATGAGATAACCTCCTATCACACAGCATCGGTATAATATATCTAACTTCCTTTAATAAACTTGTCCAATTACAATTCAGTGAACATTTCACTCCCACGTCAACAGAACTCATTTGCCACTAAAACATTTACAGTGTTGTTTCCACCTCTGTTAAGTCCTGCTTAACCGGCTAAAGCCCTAAATCCATCCCCTGAATGTTTTATTTTGCTTTTTTGGGTGTCAATTTCAACGTCTGCCATTTACATCACTCACGCAAGATCCAACCAAAAGTGGACAGCTCTAAGTGCATCATTTTATTCTGCTATCATGATGTGTCTGTCATTATCACTTGATTTCAATTTTATTTCATTGCACTTTGGTTTAACAGAGCCAGAATGGGCGTCACTGAGCGCTGAGCAGTTAACGTACAAATTGCATTGCTCTCCATTTAGATCAGATCTTCTCATACTTATTCCGCAGTGTTGAAAAGAAACATAAAACATGGCATTTTATAGGCCATGAATTCTCAGTTTTGATAGTAAAAGTCACTGTAGTATCTCAGATGATGCAGTCTCATCAACAACTACTTTTACAAACCACAAGAGGGCCCTATCTCGGTTCAACTGATCTTTTTTAAGGACTCAATTCATCTTTACTTATCTGTATTTACAGGTTATTAAACTAAATGTTAAATATAAGCAGTGTGAGCCATTTTAATGACTTTACGTAAACATTTTTTTCATTTTTCTAAAATATTTTGAAACTTCTCAGCATCTGCATTCTGCTTAAATAAGAAAATATTCAATTTTCCTAAATCATTCAGGTAAAGGTAGAATACTACATACATGTATATCTCCTAGGAGTATTTCCATCTCTCACTTCTCTTTAATTTGGTTGTCTGAGATGGATCACAGCATTTTTCTCAACTGTCTGAGCTGAGCTGGCGTCATGTCGTCTCTTTTCGAGAATAGCTAAGCAAAGTCTGATGGATCAAGAAGAAATTGGGTGTTTTGTAAAGGTCATGGATGTTTCCAAACCTTTCCCCCCCAAAAAAGATAGCAGTTGCAAGAGCAATAGCAAACTGCACACTGACTGACAAGTGGAAATTAGGTTTTGGCGCTATAATAGAGTTTATATTGTCTTATGCAAGTGAGATTACAATTCAAGTTATTGGCACACTGCACATTTTGCCATATTAAAAATATGATGGTGATTCCTGTTTTTAACTATCCTCGAAGTTTAGCACGATGGCATACCCTGGTGTGACTTGGAAGACATTAACTTTACAGAGATATCAATTTATGAAAATTGTTGAGAGTGAGACAATGTGTGTGCACTTTTGTGTAATGTTTTCTCTCGGAATATTTTCAGATATAAATACATGTAAATATATTTTAGATGATTAAAAATGAATGTATTTTACAGACAAGTAGTATAATAAAAATGGTTTACATATAAACACAATATTTTAATTAATATAAGTATTTTGTATTTATTAATTCAATCAGATAAGATTACTTGGTTAAATAATCAACAATTAAAAGCTGGTTGATTCCAAATGTCTACTTTGCACTGTCCTTTTCCTATGAATTACCAGTCTCTCCTTTTCCCAACTGTGTTTAGTTTCAACTTTTTTTTTATAAAGTTATGTAAGCAAAAAGCCTCCAAGTAGAGCATCTGCTCCAAAAATGCAATGTTCTTTTCCCTGACTAAGAAGATTTTGAGTTCGCACTTACACTGGCCAACATTAACCTCATTAGGCTGACTTGTGTCACAATTCTGGTGTTGCACGCTCTCAACATTTATCCAAATTGCCCCCAATGGCTTACGAGCAAGTTGATTATTGTACTCGAGTAATAGGCAGACCCCCCCCCCTTCTCTGTTGAACATTTTCATTCAGCACATTTGAGCAGATTTGTAGACAGTGTATGGGACAGCCGACAAGGGAACTAGTGTCAAGTTTAAGAACAAACATAACACAAATGGAAAGATGAGTGCACAAAGCTCTTTAGATGAGATTTGTCATGGGAACATAAATACTGCTCGGATGTGTTATTTTCCACCTGATGCTAGGTAGACTTTCCCTAGTCTCAAATATGTCAATGAATTTTAAAATCATTACAGTTACTGGAAAATGTTCATTATTCTCCACATTTATATTCATGAAATGTGAACATTTTCACTTCCGCATTTACTATTTGCTCTTCCATTTTGCTGTACTTCACATGGTTTGCTGGGGTGCTGGAGCTTAGCTCAGCTGACAATGACCAGTAGGGGGGTGCATCCTCATACTGCCCATTATTGTCATGCTAACGATATGCCATGATAAAATACTATACTAAAAGATGACAATCCTTTCCCCAGTTATGTTATTTCAAACAGACCTGACACAAATGTACTTACTATCTACTGCAATTATCTAACATCTGGCTTCAAATATTTTTCCACGTAGGCATAGGTCTTAATCTTAATTATGTCAATGCCTGGGTGGATATGGCTTTAACTCCAAAGATGAAGTTATGAGAGGAGGCTGGTATACCGACAAGATATATTGAAGAGAAAATAGGTCTTTGTTAACTGGCTTCCTTGGTGTCAAAGTCAGTGGTTTTGCCTCACAACAAAACCACAGACCCGTGAAGCCAGTAATTTGAACTAAGAGCCAGAGGCACACCTTTTACAAAAGACTGGTCAAGCTCAGTTTGTCCCGTTGAATGGATTACAAGTGATCGTTCACTGCTTCAACATCTACTGGGCAATTGCCACTGCGACCTCGGCACCCTTCTACAGCCCCCAGCGATTCTATGTCGTGCATCTTGACTCATTTGCCTGCTGATGAGGGTTCTGGGAATATGCTAAACATTGTTGACTAGGTGTGACATTCAAAGTGGCTTGCTGCTAATTTGAGTGTCAATTTGAGGAGTGTTGCCCTGATTCCTCGATGCTTCCATTGTCCCATCATTCTCATTCATTAAAATGTATGGCCAATGGGATTAGCGAGTTTTGCTAACTTCTATGACTGCATAATCGAAATATTGGTTGCATTTAAACATGGCGGCTGACATGGGTACTTAAATCTAGCAGCAATTCTTAAATTGGCAACAGGTTACAAATGCAAACCCCACAAAAACTAAAAAGATTGACCTCAACATGCTTGGGAATTTCTTCCAAAATAAGTTCCCCCGGCTCCTGTTTTTGTTTGTGCGGGTCGTTTTGCTGCTGCTGCTTAACATCTGGGATTATTAATAATTTATTTCTAACATATGTATAGCCTTTGGCTGTGAAAGGCAACAAAAGCTGGTCATTTGTTTGTATCCCGTAGCGATAATTAAGTATTTCCAAATCGTTCATTTGATGTTCTGAAACGCTTTAAAACGGGAAAACGCTTTTACAGGGGCAAATCTATTTAAAGCGGAATTTAATGGGAACATTTAAAAACTATATACATTTATGAAAGCATGTGTTCTATTTAGGTCATTTTTAAATCATTTTACAATATATTTTAATCATTTTAAATCTACTCTGTGATGATCGACTTATACCGTAAAATCTGTTATTGGATGAGAGGGGGAAAACAGAACTTTAACTCTTAAGAAGCTCCTCAGTAACTCATACAAACCTAAATATTGGATGCAATGAAATATTAAGATCCATGAAATTATAAAACAAGATTATTGTTTGCTTAGGGTGTTAAAAATGGGCTGGTTTGAGGATCCCGCATAGAAAAAGATTAATTTCTCTTGAAATGAAGGTGAAAAAGAACTAAGACCTGGTGGAATGTACCACAATAAATCATTAAAAAATAATACAATAGTTGTTGTTGTGTCAAATCGCTTTGAGTGCCTTTAAGGTTGAAAAACAAGTCGATTCATCATTTAACCTAACATTTGGTATCTTTCAACAGATGAAGTCTACAGAAGTGGACCAAGGGCTATTCACAGACAGCTACTGCAGGGTGTGCAGTGCTCAGCTCATCTCCGAGTCCCAGAGGGTCGCCCATTATGAGGTAAGGAAGACCACTTGGCCTACGTGAACGCAATGAAAACTTTATGATTGTTTTTCACTACTAAAAAAAAATCCTTTACCTTAGATTTTCCTATAAACCATTCATGGCTCCCTCGTTATTATATAGGAAAACATTCCACCGACAGAACATGACATTTGAAGAGGTCCACTGTAATATCATGGCATTATTCACAACAGCACATTTCCTGTAAATTTCAATCTTAATGCAGTCTATTGGAAGCCTTCCTTTCTGAAACGTAATACCTCGTCTATGTTTCGTGTTAAAGGAATTCATTCAATGCATCTGCAATGATATCGAACATTCCATTGGTTTCTCTCTGCCTCAATCAGATTTCAGCTTTACTCCAATTGTGGGTTTACTGGAAAGACTGAGGGATATTGCACTGTCAGAGCAGTTCAAATGGCTTTTTTCCCCAGATGTTATCTCACTACTGTATGTACAAAAAAAAAACATTCATCTAAGAGTACCGTAAGATTAAAGATTGTTAGTGTAGATACAGTAAAAATACATTGAAGGTCTGAAGGGTTAGAGTCTGGTCAGTGAGATTGGGGAACAAATATTTGTTATGTTTTTAGAAAGTCAGTTTTGTTTGTTGCATTCTGAATCAACTTGCTTATTATTATTATTATTAGTTGATGGCCACTGTGATGTACATGGTCATAGTAGCTAAATATAAAGTAGAGTCACCTAAAATGTCCCATGATCACGGGAGAACTGCTTTGTTTTTTGGGGACTTTGCAGGAGGCGGCTGTACCATTTCAAATCAAATATTAATTTTGTTATTGTGTGGTGAATTCTAAGCAGGGGGCCCTTTGCCACCTGGAACAGAGGCAATTTCACATTCTGTTTTTAGCGCAGCAGTTTGGGTTTAGCCGAGTGCATCTTGACATGTTTTGTACATGCTACTGATAAGAGCAAAAAAGGGATGAACAAATCTGCTAATGCATCATTTTTAGTCAGATAATGGTGGCAAACCATCTAACAAATATGTTGAAATATCTGAACAAAGTAGTAATATTCCTAATTATATCTGTCAAAGACATTGTTGCTGACAATTGAGTTAATTGCCCAACGGCGCTCCATCCATGGCACACTATGACAAAACAGTTGAATGATTTGATTAGTCAATCAACTAGTCTTGTGCTAGGATGGTTAAATATCCCAAAGCAATGTTTTTATGTTCACACTTTCTATGTCATTTGAAGCTTCAAATGAATCAATCAAACACAACTTTGAGATTTGACTGGACAGTCATTTGTTAAATGCAACTTGGCCAAAACCTGTTTTCTTTGGATGTTCCAAGTGAATTATTTTACACTTCATGTGATTTTACATCCCTAAAATCTGGTCATTGCAGCAGCTCGCTACTCATCAGCACAATGGAAGATGTGGCAGAGATCGTGTCAGAGCATGTCAGCAACTCGACAAACGAATCTGTATTTCCACGACCGCTCTCTTTGACCTTTAAACATATTGATTTGTGTTGGAGAGGATTAGTGAGTCACACTAGGTTTTACTACACCAACTACTATTCCCTTTAGGCATTATTGCATCGGAGTTCAGACAGTGGGTGCGGTGAGTGTTAAAAAGTGGCTTTGGTTTATATTTGATTGCTTTCTCCATTCGCAGTAGAGCGAATACATCTGGTAATTCATTTGAATAATTATAATCCCTAAAGGGGGAACTTCAGAAATACATTTTACCATTACCGCACGCATGCAAATTGAATACATCCAACTCAAAAGTAATAGCTTCTAGAATCTAGAATTACATCCTTGTCTGGCAATGAGATCTCTCACCCAATTATTTCCCATGGCTCATTAGCTCTTTGAGTATTCCTAATATTTACAACAAGACAAAGTGCAAAACATAACGTATATACTTATTTTACAACAGTTTAAATGATGTCAACACTGTTACTACTGGTATTAATCATTTGCCATCCGTTTGGATAGCTTTAGAGTTAATGGACAGTAAAAAATAGTCTAGCAAATACTGTTGACACAAATCTACTGCGGCAAAAAGTGCAATTATAATGCGGCATGATCAAAAGTAAAGCGACACTGGCGCTTTTCGAACATTTTGCTCAGTTGATCAAAATGAAAAAAGATAAACAACTGACCCCTTGAGGTAACTTTGCGCTAATGAGCAGACTGGTGGAGCTATTTCAAACAATTTGTTGATATATATATATATTAAAAAAACATCCCTCTAACTATAGCTGCTTAAGCAAGTGTGCATGAATGCGACAATTTACACACATTATTTCTCTGTAAGAGCTTTTTACTCAAAAGAAATGAAGCACTAACTAGGCTTTCTAATTTACATTTTCTTTGCGGAGAAATTGTTTTGCTAAACAAGGTCAGGCCAATTTTCTATCAAGATGCCTTTGGTGATTTTGTATTTTTTTTTTTGTTATTGCCCCAAACCAATTTCTCCAAATTGGATGGTAATAAATAAAATATTAGTTTTTAGCTCAGACTCCTCTTTAGTTTGCAATGCGCATCTCTTTAATCCAACTATCTTACTTTTGAGAAACCAGCAAAGAGAGTCAATGATTCCAAGGAACAAAAGCGTTTCAACATTTTAGGGGTACAAATGAATTATAATATTACGAGCTGTCAAAAAGAAAACTCGGTGGAAGAAAAAGTCCTCAGGCTTATCACGGTGACATGAAGATTCTCTCACAGAAATATAATACATTTACGCAACATTAATTTCTCAGTGTTTCTTTGAACTACTCAGCAAAGCTCTAGCTACCATAAAAAAAAAGACTTGGAAAGAAAGTTAGGCTTGCCTGAGTGCACGGTAAGAGTTAGTATTCTCTTACCTTAACTTTAAATCATCAGTCATACATAAGCAGAATAAGAGCATGTCCCGTAAAGACAAAAAATGGCAGGTAAATCGTATAAAGAACTGGCGACCGATCAATAAAGCAATATGCTACATTCCCTAGGCTGGTACTTTTACTGCTTTATTCTTATAATAGAAAAAAACTCTCGTTACGCAGAGCAGTAAACGCGACAAAACCTGATAAAAATCTCTACGTCCTTGCCATCGTTATTTCCTCGATAATCATGTTGGCAATCAAAATTTCATTCTCGAGTTTCTCCTTTACAACAGGATGACAATATCACAACTCTGATTTCAAGTCTGTTTCTTGTAAACTCATTTTATCCCTGAAATATTTCCCCTGATGTGTCTCCAAGAACAGAGCCACAATCAATACAAAGCTTGTAAGAAGACACCTACTAAACCCTTATTGAACTAGCCTCTAATTATCAATTCAATGTTGTTTCAGGCCAGGAATGGGAGGGAGAAAGTACATTTATTTGACTTCCGTTTTAATGAAGCCGATCAAAAAACCAATAGATGTGAATGTGGAAGGGGCAGCAGGGCTCTCCTTTTAACCTCCATAATGATATACTGTACCACAATTGGTAGTATCACTGTGCAGGGTAACAATGTACTGATGAAATTAGACAATAAGGAGCTTAGGGTCAGATGGTGAAGAGGATCAAGTAAACAGTAACTGCTACTAAATAATAGACTATGAAATATAAATAACGTCAACACAATCCACTCTAGTCTGCAGGTTGCCTTTGAGATTTGCCACATTTTATATGATCAAAAATAGAAATTAATCTGTTCTATAGTCAGACTGTCACCATCACAACATTTTTTTGTCGTGTGAAAATAGGTAAAGAAAAGACTGGATTATCCTGAAAAAATTCAAACTTTGACTCGGAGAGATTTAAAGTTTTAGCTTTGAAAAATGCTAATTGTTAACTTCAACTTCTAATTCCATGGGCTCTGTTGATTAAGATTTTCCGCAAATCACCCTTTAAAATCATTCTTCTCTTTTATAATCCCCCTACTTTAACACTAGCCTGACAGGCGTGACTGCCCCATTTTTACACACCCATTCTTGTGAGGCCTCTTGGGTAATGCATTAGGAAATGGCAAGGTGAAATAAAAGGAAGGCACCTTGAAAGATACAACATATTGAAAATGTACATGCGTACATAGGCTATACTGTTTACAGCACTCTGTCTACATAATTAAAAGGAATTTGGCTGCCTTGAGTTACTTTATTCATAACATTTTCCTTTTATCTTCCAGAGTCGAAAACATGCCAATAAAGTACGACTATATTACATGTTACATCCTGTGGATGGAGGCTGCCCTGCCAAGAAGCTCAGAACAGACAATGTAAGTTATTTATGACATATACATGATGTCCGTTGTCTGAACTCACTGAGAAACATGTGTCTTCTGTCGGATCTTAGCCGGCAGATTCACGTTGAGAGCTTTATTGTTAATGGATTTTTGAAGAACCTCCCTTAGTGACTGAATAGCTGAAAGGCTGAGGCCACTATTTTAGTGCCATGAATGTGGTGGCGTCGAGCCGCTAGTTGGATACAAAGCCATAGTCATTTCTCTGCTATCCGAAATATGTAAGCAAAAATGTATTCAATATAAACAATTTTTAAACTATTCGGGTATTCTCATACAATCTTATATTCACTTGCGCTTAATTTAATTGCCATAAAATGTTCTTGGATTTACCTGAAATGTAGGCTGTAATAATTAGAAGTTCGAAAAGTGAGCACACCATGCCTTAAATATAAGTACGCTTTTGCATGAGTGCTGAGCTCCATCACCCCCGCGGCCCTCCTGAGAATAAGCGTCTTGTAAGATGAGTGAACGACTGTAACTGTCTCTCAGTATAAAATCTTATTGTTTTTAAGCATGGCTACTACGTTGTGTCAAAATGTAACATCAAGCCAGGCACAAGAACATCTTTTGGCCTCCTTTGTCACTCTGCATTTGCGTTTTTTTCCCCCAATCTGACCCTTGTTAAAAAGGGGCACATTTCCCGTTGGGAGGGGCATTCTTTGTAAAACTACACAGATTTGAAGTGACCAGGCGGTGCTCATAAGGTGGCACTGTCTAAAAATACACACAGCAGCACTGCCTCCAGAGACTGAGACAGTGCGTACATTGGGGCATAGCCCAGCGTCTGGACTTTTTGGAATTGATTGTATGTGACAACTGTACATGCTGCTGGTCATTCTAGTTGCTGTGATAACTTTTTTTCATCCAGATTGAGTGGGAATGTCGGTCAACCCGTACAGTTACAAGGTTTTACGGGTTGGCTGGTGGCCAGGTTTTGCTTGTTTTTTTTTTTTTTCTTGGCTCATTATGGTCCCGTGTTTCTTGTTCTCGCCTAGTCTTTGTAGTTCCCCATTAGTTTTGCAAATTATTAACCTACTGCCACTCAGTATGATCAATGTCTCGACTTTTTTTTTTTTTTAAATTTCAGGATATGTCTACACTGCAGGTCAATTCCAGTTTCTTTGCCCAAATGCGACACATATTTGATTCAATATTTGATTTGAGCATGGCCTGATTTGTGTGTGGCTAAGAATGAGATGCTCTTGTCTGACAGCTACAAACACATACGCTTGAGTGCGACTCATACGTTATACAAAATTCCAACAGACGCCAACGAGTCATATGAAGGCACAGAAAATACATTTTCTAACTTGTTATGGCACGTGAAATGATCCAGTTTAAAAAATGCGAGTCGCATATGTCCTTGCAATAAGAACGACTACGGAAAAGATTGGAATTATCTGTCAAAATTGAAATTGGGGTCAAGTCCTCTACTGTGAAGGTGGTCTTTGTTTCCTTTGTGACCTTGACAGGCTATTCGTAATAATTTGTTTTTTCAGGAATAAAGTTAGTTTGGATCTGTCTCTTCTACTTGCATTTGGGTCCAGCACCCCCCCCCCCTCGCTCCTTGCTCACCCCCCCTCCCATATGTGAGAGAAATGGATGAGGTCATACGAAGAAAAATATGCCTCAAGAGTTGCAATAAACTTATATCACAATGAATAAATTTACTGAAGCACATTCAAAGTTGTAGAAAATTTTCAATTCGCAAGGCAACATAAATTTCTTTTGCCTCCCGAGGCTCTCATTTATTATTGACCTGTAATCCCCTGCCACAAGACTTAGTAATGCCTTAGTGTTTCTTTGCTTTTACCGCTTGCATTGTCTATTGGTGTATTGGACTGTAATAATCTCATCTCATTTTCTGAACCGCTTTATCCTCATCAAGGTTGCGAGGGGGTGCTGGAGCCAATCCCAGCTGGTCTCTGGACACCCTGGATCGGTGGCCAGCCAATCGCAGGGAACAAGGAGACAAAGGACAACCATGCACACACACCCATACCTAGGGGCAATTTAGAGTGTCCAATCAGCCTACCATGCATGTTTTTGGAATGTGGGGAAAAATGGAGTACCCGGAAGAAACCCACATAGGCCCAGGAAAACATGCAAACTCCACACAGATGGACATGACCTGGATTTGAACCCAGGACACCAAAGCTGTGAGGCCGACGTGCTAGCCACTCGTGCCGCCGGGCCGCCATTACTGTAATAATAAGTACTCTAAAATCCTACGTGCAGAGAGATTATCTTCCTGTCACTTTCTGCATCTGCCGCCTTCCGTTAAATGAAGCTTTCAGTGTTGCCACTGGAAATGTTGGAGGGGAGACAAAGCAGTCATCCTGGAGAAGGCACAGGTGTCTGACACTGCCTTGACGGAACAAGAAGTGACTGAATTCTTGTGCTTCATTGCCCTAACCTTTCTTGGAGCTATTGCAAATTGCAGCAGATTGCACATTTGACGCTCACATTGGTATGAGGTGATCCCATTTCATTTCAACATTTCAAGAAGTGATACATAATTTATGAGAATAATAATAACAACATAAGGTGGGTTGGCTCTCAAATCTTATATCTGGTGCCATCATGGCAGGTTTAAATTACTCTCTGGACGGCTTATTTCAGCTCCAGCAAAAAATATCCGCTTCTTTAAGAAGCGGCAGTAATGACGCAAACTCAATTTTATACTTGACGCAAACATTCTCCGAGTCTTGTAAAAGTTTGAAAGCAGAGACTACAATACAATCAATTATTTCTCAAATTTGACTGATATCCTGTATATTTCAATGATGAGCTGTATTCAAACTGAAAACCCTCTCGACCTACTTAACTACAACGGCTCACAAATTTGGTGGTAAACATGTTAGTTTTCATAAGGTTCATCAGAAGAGCTGAGCATGCAATTATCACAGATGTACATTTTGCTGACTCAGCGTAATTGATCAGAATATCCCACAAATCCTTCAACTGGGTCATCTAGCAGAAGGCTGCCATTCAATATCTTATTCCACATTAAACTATGGCTATAAAGAAGAGCAAACAGGAGAAATGGGAGTTCTCAGATCAATAAGAACAGATTTTTATATATTCCAGGAACTATCGGTTTCGAGCATTTATGTGTGAATTTGGGATGTAGAGTCCAGACTTAGCTCTACTCTGCCCTCCTCTCAGTGAACAGAAATAGACTGCTTTGTCTGCTCAGACCAAGTCCCTTTATCCTTTCTTCGTAGGGGATACCCTTGTACTTAACTGCCCTATTTCTTGTGCATGTGCCGCGGGGGAGATGCACTTGAGTAGACCGTCTTTCCTGGCCCTAAAATAAGGCAAGCTTTATGCTGTGTAAAAAGTCCAGCTTGGATTAACCCCATCCAGACAATCTGTGGCACTAAGATGTCACTTCACAGAGCAGTTCGGCTCTTTGACTTCAACACTAGGCAGATGGCGTTATTTTCAAGACAAACTTCTATGAATCCAATGCAGCCGCAATTAGAAAGAAAAATACTAATTACATTCTCTTATGGTACTTAGCTGCTCATTCAGCCAATGTTTCAAATCATTAACTTTCTGGGATGGACTGCTGACATAGCATGCATGAGCTGTTTTTTTTAATTATTATTATTTGAATCATTTCTGAGATGGTTGATAGTCTGTTCTTGCTTTTGTCACTAAGGGAAGGTTGCTAGGATGTGTGCGATTAGCGCAAATGAAGGACAGCCAAGGACAGAAGGATGGGTGGTGTGTGTTTGTGCGTGGAAGGGGGTTGGGGGTGTCAGAGTGAGTCACAGCAAACCACACACTGTCGAAGGATGAGTCGGGTGCATATCTTCTTGCAAACATTCAATATACTGTAAACGTACAACGTCCGTAATTATGACGTGTGAATTTAGGATATATTTTTTGTTGTTGTAAATACTCAATTCTCCCATACATTATTTATAGGTGTGTTGTATTAAAGCGCAAACTATACCCTCTCAATCATCATCAGCAGGCATCTCTCTTTCTTCCTACCTTCATCAGTTCACTCAGCAGCCTAATTAGTGAAGTATCACTTGACCTCCTACTGATATTACTCGCTACCTAATGGTGCGGAAACACAGGCCAGCTGGAGAAATCAATCTATTGAATTGTTGATTAAAAATTGAGATCATCCTCAGAAGGCTTTTACATAAGCTGTTGTTCTGTCCATTTTTTTCAGGAAAACATATGAAGCAACGTTTATATTTCTTGTCTTTTTTTTGGTTTTGTTTCCTAATTGCATATTGCTTTGTGTTTCAGGGCAGCGATGAAGGGGATGTGGATAAGAATAAATGTTGCACGCTATGTAACATGTCTTTCACATCAGCAGTGGTTGCAGAGTCACACTACCAGGGTAAAATACATGCTAAGAGGCTAAAACTGCTACTTGGAGATCAGCCTTCGCTCACGACCAAAGGTAATGCCCTTTTTGAAAAAACTGAGGGAATGTTTTACATCGAAATAAATGAAAACTATGGATGTGCGATAATCACCCAAAAAACGGTGAAACTTGAAGTCTTACTTAAGACATTCTGTTGTCCCTTTCATTCTACACCGACATTGCCCAGCCAAGCCTTTTGTTCCTTCCACATTCAACCTTAACATCACTGAAGGTGTTCATTTTAATGCCTCAATAAACTCTAATGAGACAACCCTGCTTCTACTGGCTTGGAAGAGCTTCAATAAAATGTAGTTTATGCCTCTTTTCCACAGGACAGATGGTCTACACCATAATTTGGGGGACACACTACCCACTAAGATTTAGTAGATTTTAGACATGAGTCTGTAATTAATAGGATAACCAATTTATATTTTGGGACATCTCATCTGCTAGAACACTTCATGCAGTTTTGCTAAATAAAAATATAAGCCGACTTACTCAGGCGCTTTGAAGGCATTGGTCTGACTTTGAAGGCGCTGGTCTGACCTTGAAGGCATCGTTCTGACCTTGAAGGCATTGGTCTGACCGTGAAGGCATTGGTCTGACCTTGAAGGCATTGGTCTGACCTTGAAGGCATTGGTCTGACCTTGAAGGCAGTGGTCTGACCTTGAAGGCATTGGTCTGACCTTGAAGGCATTGGTCTGACCTTGAAGGCATTGATCTGACCTTGAAGGCATTGTTCTGACCTTGAAGGCGCTGGTCTGACCTATAAAGGGGGAAAGAAAATTCAACATAAGGTTTTTTGGTTGAATTTTAAATTGCTATGATGCAAAGATTTTCATCTAAATAAGTTAATATTTTTAGGTCGGGTCAATAAAAAAATAATTCATTATTATCTAACGATGTTGATGGAATGGTGGCCTTGTATATTTTGATTTCTTCAATGTGGAGTGAAATTACACGTTTTGGCCTGGTTTCAAATGTCCAGGCTGTAGGCACAACGGCTCCCACGAATGTCACTTCCTTCAACATCCTCAATTTTGCTTGGGGAAATGGTTCCCTAGCGTTCATTTAAAAGGAAGTGATTCAGAGAATTTGATTCCAAAAATGTCCTAAAGCCTCTTTTTTGCTTCATATTTTTGGAACTATTACGTGTGCGTGACTCAATGTTTCATCATATGAGGAAGGAGGCAAAGTAATTGTAGACATATATTTTTGAAATGACTTCCATCTGCTTAACTGCTATTTCAAGATGTACCAAAAGTGCTGACAATAATATAGCATTATTATCTTATGTTGCAATTTGGCAATTCATTGATAGTCCAACTTTTTCCTGCGGCATTCGAGTTACAATTGGCAAATGACCTTTCCTGTTTCTGTATTCTCACCCTCATGCTACTGTGACAGTGAAATTCCCCGAATAAATAGGCCATTAACAGACTGTCGCTAGCTGACTTTTGACCCATCTACACGGCGAAAATTAAATAAATTCTGACATCCTGCAGCGCAGTTAAATAGCTCAGTGTTTTTGCCAAAGTCTTTGATTCAAATCCACATAATAGCTACAGTTACAACCAGGGTTTTGAGGTCTTCATTCGCAATTATTGAGCTTGTGATACCGTAAGACAACAGTAATTGATTCAAGTCAGGCGCATTGTCTCAGACACAGTTAAAGGAATTACGCTAACAGCTCTGTTATGCACTGCGGAACACTATGGCAAAACAATAGATGTTCTGGTTGGCCGCAGTGGTACACATGCATTAAGAACTTAAGTGGGTAGCAACAGGATGAGCAGGCTCATTGTTCCATTTGTCAGGTAGAATTCTTTGGCTCCGTTTTAAGGCATTTAATGATGATAACAGCTTTTTTTCCCCACATGACTGCTGGGGGAGGGCTCTGCTTGGTTAATGGGTATTGTTATTTTGCAGTTGATGATGGTTTAAAGCTCTTATACTGCTCTGTCAGTTGCATACTGCTGCCTTTCTTGCACTTGAATAGGCAATCTTGTCTTTATAGCCTATGCTGCATTTAGTCTTGCAAACATCAGTCACTTTTAAAAAGCTATATATCTGACGGAGGGTTTTTTCTTATCTCATCAGAGAATTAACTTGTAGAGTTTTAAGAGTGAGACTAAATGTGTATGGGGAGGTTGTGTGTAGTGTTTTTTCTAGGATTTGTTCCATCAGGGGGAGTAAAATACATTTTGAAATAATTCTAAATGTATATTATTAATAGACATAATTATATATTTATATATATTTTATAAATCGCCATTTTCTGTACCGATACTCCTCACAGGGGTCACGGGGGTGCTGCAGCCCATCCCAGCTAACTATGGGCACTCAGCAGATGTTGCCAGCCAAGAAGACGGATAACCATTCATGCTCACACTCATACTTTGAATGCATTTCTACAAGAATTGAACGAAAACAAACCTGAGATCTATACGATATGCGATATTCAATTTTCCCCACAACTCCAACACAAAGCACAGAACAATATTTAGGTGTTTTATCTCCCCAGAGGCATCTCCCAGTCCTATAAAGAACTCTCCAGAAACATCTCCCATGACCTCTCCTCGACACCGACGTGACTCAGATCGCTACTGCCAACTATGCAACGCTTGGTTCAACAACCCCGGCATGGCTCAACAGCATTATGATGGTAAAAAGCACAAGAAGAATGCTGGCCGAGCAGACTTACTGGAACAACTGGGCAAGACTCTGGACATGGGAGATATGAACGGTATGGAAGCTTTACTCAAAATGAATAATAATGTTGAACAAAAAAAACATAGTGGAAGGTCACCTTTACCAAGTGAGAATAAAACTCTCAGGGGATAAGCTCTTTGTTATCTATATAGAAAAAAGTCATTGTAGCTTGATGAGACCTGTCAGGCAGCCTTATGTCTGGTCCATCCCATACAAGCCCGCGAGCTTGGTAATATGCCCCAACTGGTTTGGACTATGTTTGGCAATGTCATGTAGTACCATATGGGCATAAAAATAGGTCACCTGAAGACTTAACTATAAAACATCTGCCTCACAGTTCTGTTGTGTGGGTTTGGGAATCTCAGTTGTGGCCCCCTTTGCGTCGAGAGAGTGGATTTGTGTTATATGGATGCAGGCTTTTTCTTTTTTTCATGCAACATTTTGAAGCTAGGCGCACGCTCCAATTGACTTATATGTCACAATCTGTTACTTTTACAGGAGAGAAGACAATGTCGCTCATGTCACAATATGTCAATAACAATTACACAATATCTTCCCAGCTGGTGGTCCACTGGCTGCCAGAATACCAGAAGCACCCTAGAGGTGTTAAAGGGCATTCAGATGGAGCTACACTGAATGAGAATGACAATTTGGTACGGATCAGTGCACATGGTCTTCTATACCTCGGCCACATTTAATGCTTTAGCTTAGTTTTTTTCTATTGAAACATTATTAAGGATATATATGCGTGTATAAATATGGAATTTGTTGTTTTTCCTCTCATTGCTTATCAAAATAGCATAATTTATGGAAGAATTATGTATGCAGATGAGGATGCTACTCCTGACAAAGCAATTTTCTTCACGTTTGTTCATCTCTTTGCGACTTTTATCTATTTTGTACTTTATCTGATCTCGCTCTTCCCTCTATGTGACCCATAGCATCATCCTTTCAATCTGCTCAGCCTGATAAAATGTGCAACCTGACTCTGTAGATGTACACGGTATGAAATATTCAGCAGCTCCTATGAAAGAAGTTTCATTACGCTAGAACATGCATTGTTTTAGAATTGGATCTATACATGTAAAGCTGGACAGGTGAAATGAGAAAGGTTAAAGGTATAGTGAGCCTAATGCCACACATTGGTTTAAACACTACAGTTTTCTTTAACAGAATTTCTAAAACTACAGTATTTTTTTATGGAACAGGTGTCACTTCAGAACAGAACCTTTTTTTCACAATTAGGTGAATTCTATGAGACAAGCTTTACGAATACTCCTAGTTATGATTTCCATCCAAACAGTGCTTTGCTGTCATCGAAAGAGAGGTTATAGAAAGACAGAGTAAAATCCATTGACAATTACATTCACAACTAAGTTCATTGTAGAATTTCCAAAGAGTACGGAGAGAAAAGCCATTTCAACAGAACATTCAAGCGCTACACAGAAAAGCCTCTTGACCCCATTATCCGTTTCCAATAAAGAATTGAATTCTAAATCGTTACTTCCAAATAGCCTGTACTTTCCAATGACAATGGTAAAAAGAACAAAAAACATGCATTTTTATCCATCCATTGTACAATATTCCAACAGACTTGACAATAAAGCTGTTGCTTGATGGATGGATGAATGTCTAAATCAAATAGGCTTGCATAATATACTTGAGAGGGGAAGTTTTTTTGACAGATGAATTATTTTATTCACTTGCACGTTGCTATTTCCATTATTTTTCATTTGATTTGTCCATGTTGTATGGTCGGTATCAGGACAATTGGGTTAAACTGTAGCCGTAAGTGGTCAAATTCGTTTACCTTTTTCATGTATTTCTCTATACGTCGTCATGAAGGGGAAAAGGGGAGCGCTTGAGTGAAGTCTAAAGAAATAGGTTATCTTATATTGCAGATTTTACATACAGTTATGGTTCTAGTAATACATATATATTCAGTTTCTGTTAGAAAAATGGGGAAAGGAGAGCTACCACTACAGAGTACTTTTGGGCTGCGCTCTCTATTGATACTGCTTATGATGAATTTAACCAATGCTGTTAGGTTTTGTGTATAGAAATAATACAAGCCCAATAAGGTGAGAGCATGGTAAGGCCAGGTGTCTTCTCGGACAAAAACAGGCGAGAAGAGCCACAGGTGGCTGGAATCGATTGCTACTGAGGCAACTGTATAATCTCATATCCTTTCAAAGATAGTTTTAGAAGCAAGCAGTCAAGGGCCACCGCAGAGCAGATCATCTCCGCTTGCTGCATAAGTCAGGATATAGCAGCTGCGCTGTGTCTGATGAGGTGCATGCAATATTGATAACGTACAGTATATTGGTCGGAAGAATCGTTTTATCCAAGACTCATGCACTCTAGTATCACTCTTGAAATATTCATGAAAAGTAAACAGCTGTTTAAATAATGTTGTTCATGTTGTATGGTGAAAGTAAGTTTTACATGTATATACATACCTATATATAAATGTGTATATATATGTATATATATATATATATATATATATATATATATATATATATATATATATATATATATATATATATATATATATATATATATATATATATATATATATATATATATATATATATATATATATATATATATATATATATATGTATATACATGTATATATGTATAAATGTGTATATATATATATATATATATATATGTATGTACACACATTGTACTTAATTGATTTTCCAATGGAGGGCTCTTCCCATACAGAAACTATATTTTCTCCTTTTATATACAGCGAGCACACCTAGAAAACTCCTTTTGGAGAAGTCAGCACCAGTTGTCAGCATATGCTACTTTGTAAAACAACCCAGAAAGAGAAAATGCATGACTCTTTCTTGCCGGTCAGTCCTCATCCAATGCAGAAGCTCCATTAAAAAAAGTGCAGGATATACAGTATTTTATGGTCCTTTTGTTTATGGTGCTTTAGATACGATAACACGAGCAGAAAGTTCTCGTTGCTGGCCCCCATTTTGCCTGTATCAAGATGCCATCACTTTGCTGGTGTGCATCAACCTTGCGGGTGTAGAATTTTAAGGTGCAAATTCGCCAATTGCAATCACCTCACGTCCAATAAATAACGTGGCGCCTGCTAAATTAAAGAATTTGCATATACACGGCCCAGTGTGTGAGTGGTTAGAGCTTCAGGCTCACGAGGGTACGATCCCAGGTGGGTCCTCACTGTGTGGAGTTAGCATGTTCTTCCCAGACTTGCGTGGGTTATCTCCAGGGGCTCCGGTTTTCCGCCCACATTCATTTGGACCCCGATTAGCTGGCCACCAATTCGGGCTGTCCCCTGCCTGGTGGCCGTAGTTAGCTGGGATAATCTCCAGCACGACCCTTGTAAGGACAAGCGTTTCGGAAAATAAATGAATTCTTATACGCGTCCCTGAACATGGACAAAATAACAGAGTTGATTCAGCAAAAACGCTGCAAGTGAAGAGAAAAGCTGCCTTTTAAATGGATCCACTGTTTGTTTACTTCCAGGTCTGAAACGAAAGCATACCTGCGACGTGTGTAGCGTGACTTTGAACTCGGTGGCACAGTACCACGCGCATCTGCAAGGCTCAAAGCACCAAAACAAGTGAGTGGATCACGCTACTGCGGGCTCCAAAAGTAGAGCTCATTTGCACGTTTAAAGTATTGATGTTGAAGCACGTAATGCTAAATGCTACTTTTCATTTTTATGTGGAGAAAATGCTCTCGTTGGCTTTCATTGGTGCCCTTGAAATCTCCTGCTCCTAGAGCATAGAGAAGGCCTGTGCATTTTAGATACAGGGCATTTCACTCTGTATGCATAAATTACGAGAGACTATTGTGGAACGGGGCATTGCTGAGACTGAAATTTTATAGATGGCTTTATTTGGCTGGGGGCACCCTTGTGGACTTCACTCTCTTTAAAGATTGTATGTTCTATTTTTGGGGCAAAAAAAAACTACATTTTGCTTGCAGTTGACCAAAAGTGATTGAAATTAGTCACATTTGCATTCTGGCAAAAAAGTAGGTCACATTTTACTGAGTCTGAAAAAAGTATTTGTGCATGTCTATTGAATTTCTTCTATTTCCAGTTATTCTAGTATCCCTTCCACCTGTCTTCACTCTCTTTGTTCCAAACATTCATTCCAATGCTCATCAGCCACTTGTCTCAGTGGGTCATTAGCCTTTCCGCTCTCTATGCACCTGACTGAATGGATGGTTGAGCAAGTGATTGATTAAAAAAAAAAAAAAAAAATACTCCAGCTTGGTGACTGGCGGTGCATTGCAGACTTTTCAGTTTCATCACTGGATGGCTTATTTATCCTTCTAGAGCAGGCAGTATAGTTGGAATACAAGTAAAATAGACCACAATTGTATGCCCGTGCATTTAGAGTATAAAATTACTAGGGTTTTCTTTTTGACAAACATCAACATGTAAATTCTACCAGTGAGCATTTACCATATCAGATGTCCTCAATAGGCAGATTGCATTACAGATCTGGACATAGATGGCTTTTTTTTAATCTATTATTATTAGAATATTTTGACTAGGCCGTTTAATTCGACCAGTCCCTTTTTGGGGATTTAAAAGTATAAATATATCCAGTTGTGTAGTTATATAGAATGATTTTAAGAACATTTATCTTTACCCAAGTCCGTGTTTTCTGGAGTTTCCATTTTTAAACTTCATCAAATGCATAAAAGTATGTATTGATGTATTGTTTTTTATTTTTTTAATAAATAATGCCGTAATATACTTGCATTAATAGATTTCTTAATCAAGACCAATATAAATCATGTTTTTTTCTGTTTTTTGGTGCCTTTCAACAGCATGAAGAATCAGATTTGCGTCCAGTGAGCGCAAGAAAAACTAACTACACTCGATTGATGTCAGACAAGCTGTGGTCAGCCCTGCCCTGTTTTTTTTTTCTTCTGCCTCTGCTCTGCAAACTGTCCTCATTCCCTTGTCTGTCTTTCACAATCGGTTTGGCCTCGCCTGGAAAATGAAGGATTTTTGTTTTTGGGTTTTTTTTGGAGGGAGTGGCATTTTTCCTACGGCAACACTGCATCATTTATCTCACCTCGGAGAAATGGAGCTAAGGGACGAACAACTAACTGCAAAACATTGAAAAGATAACCTTTGCATGGTTGGGCACTCAGTGATGTGACACATCACATCAATTGTCATTCACTACACCTCGTCAAAGATAGTTCAGATCTGTTGGTGAATCGCAGCATTTATACGTGATATTAATTTTAAATGGTTGTTTGAGAGACAAAAGCGGTAGCGTCTCTGACTTCTTGACAATAAACAGATTTTATTAAGTTCTAAAATACATGTGGTTTAGCTTTATAGTATTGAATTCAATGGAATTGCATTAAATAGCAATAAGTATTTTGAACTAACAGATATTATTGAATTATGGTTGCATACTACTGTCTATGCAACATTAAATTAAATGACTACAATTGTGAAATGGAGAAATTATTACTGAATGAATTTCTGGTTCATACCAGCTATTATTTTGTGTTAGAAAGTGTCTAGTGTTTACTTGTTGTTAAATCAAAAAATTAAAGGGGTGTGGATGGGATTGTCTTACTCTCTAACTTCTTCCCACATTCACAAAACTACTTGTTAGGTGATCGACAAAAGATTATCACAGCTAAGTTCCCAAATTGTAAGTTGAAATGAAGTTATAATAGATGACAAATCTCTTTATTTAGATGTTTTCTCTTTGAACTATAAGATTTTCAATTCATTAGCTGACTTTTAAATACGTCAATTAATGGGTGTGGCTTTAAAATAGTTCCTCTGGTCAGGACGACTTCTGTCTAGTGTTGTCTTCGTCTCAGGGAGATGTTTTGTACTGTTAAGTGGTAACAGTGGCTGCTACACTATGTACACTTGTAGAATGTGCGGATTAAAGTAACTAAATAGAAAGACCTCACTAAAGAATATCAGATATTGTGTCATATATATACATATTTGAATCAATTATACATTGCTATGATTATAAATATACTGTTCACTAAATTCAAACTGGTATTTCATTGGGTTTTGGAAAATCTATCCAGGAATGCAAATTTTCGGCATTGAATCAGAACAATTTGCGTGTCTGAGGGTGAGCTCGTGTGTTTATGTACTGTACGTGGGGGGTGTGCATGCGGCATGTTTTAGCGTTTAATAGTTTCACATCATAGTTTTAAATTCGACTTAAATACTATGACAATTGTATTCCATTATAATAATTTGTCAAGTCGTCGGATGAAGCGGCGTTGTGTCAATGCGTCTTTTGGTACTTTGCTGCTGGCCTTTCACTCTGTCATGGTAACAGACGACATACACTAAAGAATTCAGTCAAGCCAATGTTCACTTAAATTGAAGCTCTCAGCCATTGAGGATGGGTTAAAACCTAATATGGCTTCTATCACTTGGCACATGAGGTACAGGTACCATTGTTTTTGGGGAAAAAAGGGGGTTTTCTGTAGTTCAAAGATTCTGGTAAAATGTGCTCTTATTCAAAAGATAGTATTCAAATAAGGGGGGCTTTGTGCAATGCTCTGGCCTTGTTCTTATGTAGCATTTCTTTTCAAATTTTATGTTAGATAATGTCATCAGATATTATTTAAGCGATCAATGTCACAATGTTTTCACTCATGCAAATTCTCAATCTAGGTGCTGGATGGTCTGCTATACTATTTGCATTTGTTTAGCTATTCATTTTTTTAAATTACATTAACTGGCAACTGCGATCATTTAAAGCTGAACACATGGGAGTGAAAAGGAAAGACTGCAATGATAACAAAAAGTGTCGCGAGTAAGATGCCATTGCCACTAAACTAAACTATCAAAACATCCTTTTAAATTGTTAAGAACAAGTGCATGTATGACTTAAATTGCAAGTCAGGAAAAAATAATATTTACTTTGAGCAAGAATAATGACTTTCAACAAGTATTATTCAACTGTCACTTATGTGTCCACATCTTTCACCCTCTAGCCCCCCTTGTGCTTTGGGAAATGTGCATTATTGTGTCCGAGGAATCCAAAATAAATGACATTTGCAACCATACAGACTCCGAGCACTTTGTATTGTCTGGTTTACAAGATATATAACCTCTGGATTTCATTGCTATAAGTCGAAAGTTAAGATTGAATGATAAAATATCCCAAAAATGTGTTCTGGCTGCCAATGACAGCAACAGACATTGCCAATATTGTATTTTGAATACACAAATATTCCTTCTTTTGAGATGTACCACAACACAAACGAAAAATATACAGGAATTTAAGGTGGCATTTGAAGTAGAGAAATAAAAATGTTGATTCCTTGACAACTTTAAAGGGCTTTTCTCATTGGAATTTTGACATTTTCAATGTGTTAGCATATTCCCTGTGCAACCCTGTCTTATTTGATCTTACTGGATGGCTGAATTACATCAAGCACCTAAGTAGCCTTATCCTTTTGATATTGAGAAAGATGGTTTCCAGAGATGATATCATTTTGAAAAACTGTATATAGGCTGAGCAAGACAGGAACTATGAAGAGTTGGGACCTTGCGGCTGGAGAACATCTGAGCCAGGGAAATCTGTGGGGGGTTGCTACATTTCTCACTGCCTTTGAAGAGGAAAACCACGAGTATATTTCAAGAATCAGCTCTGAGAGGTAAGTATGGAGATTTTTTTTGTTCCCTGGCGTTTTTCTCCGCTCACGTTGGCGAGGGCGTTCAAAAAATAATGATTTCAAAAAGGCCATTAAGCATATGCTTGCAAAGAATAACTCTAATTGCTTTTTTTCCCCATGATTGAATATTAGCTTACATAAAGTATATTAAGAGGATTGGCAAACTAAGCACTATTTTTTTTTAATCTTCACTTTAAATTTCAAGTGAAGCATTCCATTCAGGGAGCAATTCAAATGTAGCATATCAGCCTTCGTCTCAAATATGAATAAAACGCGGTAATTCACTTGTCTTTCTGTGCAAAACTACATCATCAAGCCGTCTTTGTTCCCAAATGCTTGACTGAAACCAATGTGAGGCCAAATAAAGCGCCTATTTTTGTGATTTCCAAATTTAGAACGAGTGTAATTAAGTCTTTTGTGGCTTTAATCCATCCCCTGATCTATCTCGTTTCACAGAGCCTGTAATGCCTATTCATGAAGGAAAGGGAATATTCTCTTTGCATACAAAGTGGCTCAAAGTTATCTGGGAAAGAACATTAATACATATTTAATGTCATGTTAACAGAATATTTCTAGCATCCCAATTTCCTTTGGGGAAAACGCAGTGATCACTTTATACTACTTTTTCTCATACCCTATCCTTGAAGTACAGTTTTAGTAACGTGTCAATATGCACATATATGATGAGTAAGCCTAACATAAGTCTTTTCATCCCAGGTTTTACTAGATAGCTATAAATTTAGCATTTTTATTTCATGGTCATATGGGCTTTTTTTTCAAGCAACATCCAATCTAATAAAAAAAGATAAAGCATCTAATGGGACAAGCGTTTGATTTATTAATGTGCAAACAAAATCCAGCAAAAATGTATTGAATTATTAACTCTTTCCTAAATGCTACAAAAAGGACACTGATTTCTTTCTATTTATCTTGATTTATTTAGTGCCAAACATCCTCCTGTGTTTTAGTGAGATTTATAGTTCTTTTGAATTAGATTTAACAATGAATACCCAAATATTTTTGCAGATGTCCTTCAAATAAAGTTCATTGTTTATATCGAACTAAGCCTTGAGCAAATGTGAGTGATGTCATGCACAATAAGTATCTGACATCTATGATTGGTTTGATGCTTGCAAGCAATTAAGGCTTTCCAATTCGATGTTTTACTTTGTTTGAGAACTTTAACGCAGCAAAAGTTTTGCCTTTCGAACATTCAGAAAAATGCTGCAGATATTTTGTCCTAATTCGAGTAACAATTTGTTTACAAGATGTCAACTCTTCAACTTCATGCTTTTTCAGTGGGTGTATGTTAAGCGAGTTGTATGTTAAGCAAGTTGTATGAGATTATCCTCAGCTGCATGTTGTACATGATGAGAAGCAAACAATAGCCAGGAGCATCTTTGTCATATGAAATAATGTATGCAAACATGCAGTCCTCGGCATGAGCCAATAATGCATATTTTAATATACATCCCATTATTACTTTTTTTTTATGTGCGCTTGTGGGTGTTGAGATGAAGAATTTTTGCATTATGCCTTTTTTTTTAAGTGTGACTTTCAAGGACAAAAAGACCAGCGTGGAAAGAGGAAACTATTATTAACATAGAAAGTATGGTCATGGTGTATTTTGTTTGTATTGAAATGTGATAGGATTGTAAAATAAAATGCTTTTGTTCTACTGCGGCAACATTGAGAGCAACCTGACCAACAGCATAACAATGAAGATCATTGGCAGCCCTGCAATCTCTTTTCAAGGCTCTATAGCCCCCCGATTCTCCCACACAGCACTCAGCCTTTGAGCCAGCCCACCTCTTTTCCCTCCTACCAACAGGTAAAATATCTAATATCCAAGTCTAAAGGCTCACTCAAAAATGAACTTGCACTGTATTTCATTCATTCCTCTAAAAAAAATCTCAAACATAAATTAAAGTGAACGTTGAACAGTGACAAAATTTGAATAAACACCAGCAAAAGTGGACATAATCACATAAGCAAACAAATTATACATGCCTCTGCTGCTTATCTAAAAATGAATCTGCAGAATGAGTGAGTTCTAATTAGCAATTCATATTAGGTGCACTTGTCTGCCATAGATAATTAGATTAAATTGATATTTGCTTCATTCCATCCATTAGTAATTTGCCTTAAAGACCTTCAAGTTTGTTTTCCACTTGCTAATCAGTATTCCCTTCAATACTGCAACAAAATCATATAAAGTTATGGGAAAATTATGTATTTTTATTTTATATTCAGCCACTTTAACTCATTCAGTGTTCTGCAACTATTTATACTTTATTGTGACCTAAATAAATATTCATTAATGACATAGTAAGTCCCATAAAGTAGGTATTTTAACCATTTTCTTCCAAAGTGAGCCCCTTGCATATATTTAGATTTGTATTGATTTTATAACTTTTAATATTGTTCAATACAAAATGGGTAGGTAATTAAGTTTGGGATTGCCGATCATTGTAAAGGAGGAAAATAGTTTGCAACATTTGTATGAAAATCACACCATCCCAATGACTTTGCCTGCAGGTAAAACTATATAATCATAACACAATGTCATTCTTGGTCATTCGGCAAACGTTAACAAAACCCTGAGGGTTTACTGCACTATCAAAATATCCAATAACTAATATGCGCCTCGATGAAGGTCAGCATGGAAATTTGCTATGTATGATAACGACGATTGAAGGATACCCATTTCAAATCGAGTGTTTAGTTTTAACACAACGCCTCTCCTGAAGGACAAGGTGGCAATATATATTTCCCAGTGGACATTACGGAAAAGGTCTACATTTTTATATCATGTTTTGACCTGTAAATGACAAACTCTGACTGTCATGTGTAATAATTAAGGTAGTTAATGCTTTGAAATTCAATCTTCCTACTAATAATTGAGTTTGTAGACAAGTATTATGAAAAAAGATTCTTAAGAAATAAAATATTGCCTATCTGGATGTTGGTCATCTCCCCAAAAAGTGACGTTAACAAGCTGCAACTGAATCAAGGCTGCTTACACGAGAACCAGACAAGAAATTGCCTCCGCTCAATGAGTTATGGGGGTCGTATTGATTTGTGTTCCAAGACCGCTTTTTACATCAGTCCTATTTGTTTGGAAGTAATTGAACCTGTCCTGTTGTTACAAGTAGCCATTTCAATGTCAGTCTGTTCATTTCTATCTTTTTTTAACATGCCATGTTCTGCAAAGGGCAAAATTCCATAAATATATTGACATTTGTTAACTTGAGGTCGCGTTAATATGACTGAAAGAACAGCTTTGTGAATAAAGACGCATAATGAACGTAGATATGATTCAACAATGAACCGTAGAAATGGCAAAGAATGCCTAGTCAGCAAAATGACTATACTCTTCATTTGCACATTCATTCATACATCCATCTTTCATGCCGCTTCGACTGTATTTAATTAAGTACTTTGATGAGTCGATTAATTATTTTACAATGACATTTCAAGACGTATTCCAAGCATAATCGGTTAACAGAAGGCGATTAATTACTCTGTCACTATACTCAGATGATAAATGGATATATTAAAGATTAAGGATCTGAAAATGGAGAACCACAAATATTTTACTGGTCTTATCTCCTTAGTTTTCACTTTTAAGTGCAAAAAAAAACAGGGCAGCAGATGGTTATGCATTTTTTGGCAATTTCCCTGACTGGAGCTTTAGCGATTACCCTCTCAAACGATAATGAAAAGACGACAAAAAAAAATAAGAACGTTGGCACTGATGGCTATGTAGATAGCCGCTTTTATTGGAGACGAAAGCGACAGCATTTTTCCCAGTGGTGCTTTAAACACGGATGACCCTGAGAAAAGGCAGGATAGATTAAGACCAGCTTGGGGAGGACTGACACCTTGACTGGATTTTCTACGAGTTCTTTGGACCTTACATGAGAATTGTTGCTATTGTGATTCCAAAATGGCTCTCAATGGACATCAGCATTATTTAAACAAACCCCAGAAAGTCATTTGAATTCCAGAAGAATTATTTAGGTATTAAAATCAGCTAATAGGCAATAGAATATATTCAAATTGGGTTAAAATCTATTTGAATACGGAACCAGGCAATGTATGATAAATATAGTGAGTATTTGAGGAAGGGAATTGAGTCTGGACAATTTGTGCTGAAATTGGAAACCGTTCAGGCATTTCTTTAGGTTTTTTTTGTATTTAATGTTGTTTTTATTGCCAGTTAGGTGATAAGCGAACCCACTGTTTGTCTTGTCAATGTAATGACGTTGTTGTATCGCTCAGTGCTGGGGCCACTTGTTCAAAATGATACAGATCAGTAAGGTTGTTATCTTCCATCACACTAATGCCACCATCCAGGTACACGGATGGGGAAAGGGGGGGAAAGCCCTCAAATGAACCTTTTCAAGCATGAACTACACATTAGGTCCTTTAGGGCTTCATTTCATTCCTTTCGGGAAAATAGTATACATTTGTATAGGACTGCATACACGAGTATGAAGATGAATATTTCATGACAACACACGGAAAGATTACCATTCTGAATGTAGTATATGGTATGCGTAACATCTTATTTAAGAATTGAATAAGAATGGATCAGGCCGTCGTTGCTTTCATCCTACGGATGAACGCACAAGATCAACAATGTGCTGCCGAGTGGGGAAAAATGCTCAGACCGCTTTGTGACCGTATGGAATTCGAGACTATCGTTGCGAAAGGGAAAGTACAAAGAAAATTGAATTCACTTATAAGAATGAGCCATAGATTGCAGAATAGGGCACAGCTGAACAACTCTGTGCAGCTTAATCAACTTTACATTTCCACTCAGCAGAATCTTTTCATCTGTGGGAAATGCGAATGAAATCTTAAGGAGAAGTATTTACTTTATCCAGATATAACAAAGTAATCCCTCACCATTTCACGGTTCAACTTTTGCGGCTTCACTACTTTGCAGATTTTTTTTCGGGGGAAATTATTTTTTATTTTTATTAAATTTTAATTTCATAAAAAAACAGAAGCGACTCTTGCCACGAAGACTCAGCAATAAAGAAATTCTATATTATTTATTTTATATAGGGGTGACCCTACTTCACGGTTTTCCGATTATTGCAGCCTTGTCTTGTTCACATTAACCGGGATATTTGATGGATTGAAGTATACAATTATATTAGGTACAATTATTTAATTATTAGCATTCATAGAGTATGAAAACAAGAGACTGAAAAAGAGGAAAAACTGGGATGACACTGAATACTTCTTTTCCTAAGCACCCATTATAATTGTAGCCAACAGGAGACAACCATTGCGTTTTCATAGTGCGATCAACCAGAAAAGACTTCTGCGGGTGGCCCCTGAACAATTGACTTTGGGAATAAGAAAATATTCTGTCATTCAGGTAGGAAGGAGCATGTGTTGGGGTAGAAAAGCCTTTGTGCAAAGAGGAGAGAGAGAGAGATGTACTATATAGGGAGTAACGTGCAGTATTTCAAACAGGGCGGCAAGTCATTCCATTAAGATGGCTGTTCCTCCAACAATAATAACTCACTGTGCTTGTGCTCACTTTGTATTCTGTGCATTCTTCTCTATTTGTCCTGACCTCAAATGACATGTTGTTTAGCCAGTGTTAAGAGCTGTGCATAATTCGTTCAAATTCTAGACAGTGGGGTAGGTTATGCTTCTTCCCTGGCATTAACTCTTTGGCAGCATTGTCATTGGGTGTGTCTTTCTTTCTTTCTTCCTTTCTTTCTATGACTTCAAAAAATACAGTGGCTCATTATATATTGAGCATTCCTGAAAGCACACAAGCCGCCACGTTCCCGGCTTGGCAGCATGAGTCCTCTTTGCCCCCGGTTGTTGTCATTTCAGGAAGCCCCGGTGGGAATTGGCCACTCTCCGCTATGCACTTCCTCTCCTACGCCAGTGTCTCTCCCCGTCAAAGGACGATGAGTGACAAGGAGATCCTGCGAGGTGCCTTGAGGCGGCACATCTAAAGATTTCGTTCTAATTCCATTATGCATCTCCACCATGCTGTAAACGGCAAGGAGAGCTTATCATCCATGTGAAACATTGTTTCGCACCAGCCAAATAAGCCAATCAAGCCCAGCCAAAGTGAGTTTGACCAGTACCGGGACATGTGTTGAGGAAAAATCTCTGATGCGTGAAGTTCATTAACCACCTACATATCCTGTGCATTAACAGCTGCTTGTTTTGGCCTTATGGGATGCCCCCGACTAATGTTTTCTGCGACTTTGAGCTACACTCTGATCACCCTAATAGGGTCGGACAGCAGCACTGCAGGATGTCAAGCCATGTAATGTCCTTTGAATAAAATCAGAGGACAAATGAGACTAGCCATCAGGTCATTAGGCATCGTGCCAAGTATGTCGTATGCTAAATACGTATTCGGGGGAACTGTGAAGCCTGAGATGATGAACAAACATCATCACACAAGCCTCCAGTTTTGCATGGCAAACGTTTATGAGTCACACATTTCACAATGGGTCAGAGATTTGGTCAAAGTAAAGGCTTAATTTGAACTGACTTGTGCTCATTGAAAAAAAATATACCTTATTTTCCTATTGCTTAAGGGTATTTGTTCTATACTTGATAAATGATGATGATGACAACAATGTTCATTTCTATATCAGACCTTAAATCTAAAATGTATCAAGGGCTCCAATAAAATCTAAAGTTGACCACCCACCCCTACAATATTTAAATTCAAAATTCAATTCTATTCACAAACATAGTGTGTGTACATGATTAAACGCAGTTACCTTCACGGTATATTAACATCATCTTAAAATGCTAATGGCACTTTCTAGGAAAAGGCTCCCTTGCTGAGTTAAGAAATAAAGAATGGTCTTCAGGCATCGCAACAAATCCTTTTGATGTGTCTCCATGTGTTATGCGTGGTGGCGGCGACTGTGTAACTACAGCTTTGCTGTCTTCCTAAAAGTCTGTGTTCAAGCGTTACTGTTGATGCCTTAGCTCATCCTAGCTTGGATTGACTCATGTGTACCCAGCCTCTCTCAGTCTCTCACACACTCACACATGCGCACACGCACATGCACAAACACACACACACAATTACAGGACTGCCAAAGGTGATGCTGGCATCCAAATAGCAATTACGGGGGAAATGGCCATGTCAAATCCGACAGCCACAACAATTTCCGTTTGTCTAGATAATTACAAGCATCTCGATCGTGGCACTCAGCTGTGGCAGAAAAGATACAATGCATGGCGAGATTTACCATATAGAACTATAGATATCTATATAGGATATTTCCAGAATACGGGATGGATAAAGTTATCCAATCCAATATACCCACCCCATGAATACATGGCGTCCACATCAACGTATTTTCAAAATAATCCAAAATTTGACATAAATGGACATTATTATTTTGAAATTATTCACCATTAATGTATTTTTAAATTATTTGTGTGTTTTTAATCAATACATAAAACTACATTCATGAAAACTGAACAAAAACAAACACCCCCACTGAGAAGGTTAAGCATCCAATTCAATTAAACTGGGAGGACTGGCATTGTCAATGGCCAATAAGTTTAATGTGGGCTTTATTAAGGGTTAACACTGCCTAAGTAAGAGACCTGTCAGTCTCCGGTACCTGCTATTTTAAATCATTTCCAAGCACAATAAAATAATGTAAATTTCCCTCCACACAGTATTTTCTCTAAAAAAAAGTGTTTGGCAAACAAATTCTTACCTGTTCCAAAGATTCAATTCCTCCAATTCCTCAAGAGAACTTCTTAAACAGTCCTTTGCATTCTTCAATTATGTTTAGGCATTCCATTCTGTTGAGGAAAAATAGCAAATGTGTTATGTTGTAAATTTTCCACATAGGGAATTCCCTATCAAGCAATAACTGATAAGCTTATGTTTGTTTGGGGCAATGCTCCCTTCCTTTGGCAAACAATTGTGGTATTAACTTGGCAAAACAATGAGTTTTGCAATCCATACAAAGCACAATGTAAATAATCTGCATTCCACTGGATAGAAAATAGCTACTGCCATCTGGGTGTGAGGAAATGGAATCCTATTGTTTGAAAAAGAAAGAAAGAAAGAAAGGTAATGCCTCTTTGTATTGTGCTTCATTTCAATATTGTGTCTCTCTTTGCATCCAAATTGCTGTCAAGCAACCAGATTTCAAAGTACTAGTACATAAAATATAGGCTGCGGTGGTAAATTGCATGTATCTATAAGTACCACTAGATGACAGTCTTTTCCTACATGTGATATGTGAGGGCCGCATAGTCCATGCTTCAAATTTTGATATTTTAACATGGTTTTTATCAAATCTGGTAGAACTTTATTTCAAAGAATTTATGGTCATTGTATATATTTTTAGTTAATAGGTTAGAATAAACATTTTAATTGGAGATAATAAACCTTAAAGCACCATTAAGGTGAAATATAACAGAAAGTGTAATTAGATACTGTGCAATATATGAGATGATGTTCTTAGGAGATAGGTTGAAAAAATTAACATTAATATATTAACATAATTTTTATGCTTTAATAAAAAGGGTGGTATTGTTCTAACACCAGATGGCAGCCTTTCTTTAGAAAAGTGCTTAGCCTGTTTGATCACATTTCGATTAGCAATGATCCAAGCTTTCTCCAAGACGTCATAAAGAATGTCATTATTTAGCTGAAACACCAAAAAAGACAAATTTTTATGTAAGGATTTGACAAGGGTGATGTAAATTGATAATTTACCATTTGATAGAAAAAATAAATAAATTAGGTAATCAGAAAAGAAAACAAACCATTAATTTATACTTTGGGGTCATTTTGACTTGTTTGATGGATAAAGTCAATACACAAGACTTTACCCTTTGAAACTTTGGCGCATATTCCTAAAGCATCACACTTACTACATGATCTACTATCTACCAAATCTGCAAAAATCAAAGGAAAATTAAGCAGGAAGAAGTGAATTTTCACAAATTGATACAAGGTTGGGTTAACTCTGACATATCATGCAAATAATTTTTGCATGCAGACATTTTGAACTGCCAATTTAACAAAAAGCTGACCTCCAGTGTGGTTACTTACAGAGCTATAGCATGGCTGAATGTACAGTACGTCTCATAATTGAAGGGATTAACAAGATTAGTCATTTGTAAAACCTTTGCAGAACCCGTCAATTCTCATTCTTTTGTTTGAATGCCCATAATTTCTCAAATTTCTGCAGTTTGTGGGGAATGTGTTAGTTTTGGTCTGAATACACTCAATTTGTTTGAAGAGATTTAAATTTAACACCTGTTTTTAACTTTTTGGGCACATAATCCCAAACTGGACACATTTCTATCATGTAAACATTTAGAACAATAGAATCCATCTTTTCTACACAGTGCTTATTATATTTTGTTAAATCAAACATTGACAAAATGTGAAAAATGAAAACAATAGGCCTATCCACAATGTTTATCAAACAATATGTTTGTATTTATAATTGTGTGCATTTAATCAGAAGAAAGTCAAGAGAAAACTGACAGCTAATTTTAGAATAAGCCAGCAAATTTGAATTTGAAAAAATGGTGTTTTTTTTTTTTACTAAAATTCAAATGTAAACAAGAATCTACTCCTGCCACTAAAAAAGCAAGTCTCATTATGGGGGATGTTGCCGTTTCAGCGTCTGCAATTGCTCGTCTGTTGTTGCCGCCTGACAGATGATCTGCTTATAGGCTTTACTGTAAGGTGCCGGGCTGCCCGGATAAAATTGTGGTGCGCTCTGCTACTCTCTCCAGCTCTCTCCGACTTGACCCCTAAGGTTAATCTCAACTGGTTCCAACCCAGTTGTGAAGGACATGTACTGTAAACAGTCCAAAAATGCCTACAAACATTGAATATTTTCCTTTTTTCATTCCATTACCAGATTCCCACTGAAAAACATGGGACTGAATGATATTCCAGTGCCATTGCCAGCACTAAACGTCAAATTAATTCATATTTTAAAGTGACATGTAAAGTGCTTTGGTTTAACAGTAAATTGCATAAAAGGTCATACGAATATGGTCCATGTTTGAATGAAGTGAACATCTGTAAAACACATTGATACCTCATGCGCATCACCGACATTGAAGCCGGATCTTGGGCCGCATATCCCCCCCCACTCCACCTTCCTGGCAGCGTATGCCTGACGTTAGCCCACCCCGATATGGATCAGCTGTAGAGCAATTGAGCCTTATCAGTTTCCTTTTTCTTTATCGGGTTCCTGTCTTTGCTGATGAGTGATAGGCAGGCAGGTTCATGTGTTTGGATGTTGCTATTGTTTGGAGCTCACAGATTTATCGGGGAATCACATCTAAAAGGGGTCTTGACTGTAAACAGAGGGCATGTCGCTTTGTTTAGTTTGATTGAGTTTGTGAAGTCGCATCTGCGGGATGAAAGTTCATGGGGTTTTTGTCTTTTTTAAAATAGAAAATTAACACAGTAAAGATGGCTTGTAATTACTACACTTTTTACAATAAGTGATAAGGGAATTCCGTCAGCTTTTTAGGGAGGATAATTCTATTGTTACTCTTGGGTCTACATTTTTTTCATGTATTGTTAAATACTTACTTACCATTAAGTTATTAATACCATTAATTATAACATCATTGAACAAATAACTTCAAAAACAAGGCCTCTCTGTCCTTAAAAGTCATCTAAAATGCTGTTTCATTTTCATTCTAACTCATTTCTATATTCCTGATAAACAATTCCATGAAAGCAAGTGAGCGACTTGAAAATTGCTTTGTAGGAATTTAAAAAATAGAACATGCACCCCCCCCCCCCTAAGTGCAACACAAAAACAAACCATTGATCTTAACTGTACAAAGAGGAATCAATTCTAGTTCAAAAATGACCAATTACCGATTTCGAAATACGCAGTTTCTGGGTATGATGACAATTAGGCTTTTGTTGTTGATGACAAAGCCTATGTCCGATTATTAAATGACATTTCTTCTCAGTACAGACCTAACATGCACTCATTACCCTTCCTTCAAGACATAAGAGGTTCAGCCCATTCCACGTAACAGAGGAAGACCTTTTATCTGATTATAATATTGACGTGTTTATCTTTTATCTTTATACACACTATTTACGAGACCCTAAAACACACTATCAACAACACAGTCCACTTCATTTGCACATGTGTCAGTCATGGTTGTCACGGCCAATATCCGCTCATTACATCATACCCTTTATCTGCTCCGCTTGAGATGATGTGTTGGTCTAAAAAATGTAATTAGTTGACTCACTTGCTGTCAATGCCCCAAAAAGGAGATATTGGATTTCAACCGGCAAATTCAGACCAACAATAAACCGCCACCCAACCTCTTGGGTGCTCAGATGTTTGGTCGCTGGTCTTTTGGTCGCTAGTCTTTGGGGTCACTGGTCTTTTGGTCGCTGGTCTTTTGGTCGGTGACAGAAAGTTTACTGTTGAAGCCAGCTCTCATAATTATATTCATAAGAGAGAGTTTCATATCTAAGAGAGAGAGTTTAATATCTAAGAATGAGAGTTTAATATCTAAGAATGAGAGTTTAATATCCAAGTACTGTTTAATATCCAAGTACTGTTTAATATCTAAGTACTGTTTAATATCTAAGTACTGTTTAATATCTAAGTACATTTGACCGGCGACCAAAAGACCGGCAACCAAAAGGCCAGCGACCAAAAGACCAGCGACCAAAAGACCAGCGACCAAAAGACCAGCGACCAAAAGACCAGCGACCAAAATACCAGCGACCAAAAGACCAGCGACCAAAAGACCAGCGACCAAAAGACCGGCGACCAAAGGTCCGGCGACCAAACGTCCGGTCACAAACTTCTATGGCAACACGAGTCCATCTGGACTTGAATAAGACGGAGCGTTGGTCCTTTCAAAGTATGACGAGCGATATGAATAATTATAAAATAATGGCGTGTCTATATAAATAGTAGGCCATGTCTGTTCCAACAGTGGCACTGCCTCAATGCCTGAATCAGCTGCAGCTGTGTGTAGGCGTGTGCGCGCAAACTGCACAGGACAAAGGGAGCGAACGGGGAACAATGGTAAGGCCTTGTGGTGGAACTGAGGCGAGACAGTATGTCTGCGGAGCCGTCAGCCGCCGAGTCTTAGGAGGAACCTCTAGCGCCACACAGGAAAGCTCTTTCTCCAGAGCTGCCGAAAACACACACACACACACACACACACACACTTGCAGGCACACGCAAAGGCACACTGATATACAGACAATGGTGAATAAAAGAGGCCCCCCATCCTGGCCAAGCCCTGGACTTGTCTGGACGGTAACTCCAGGGACTCATCTCACTTCAAGTCAGAACACAGCGGCCGGGCAGACCTACGCACCCAAAGGTCAGAACATTCATGGAAGATTTGACAGATTGAGAGATGTACATTGTCTGCTTACGCAGCAATTTACGGTCAAGGTCTCGGAAAAGGCCAATTACTGTCACCTATTGACCTTTTGTGTCAGTAGCTTTCCTGCTCCATTAAAACTTATACACCCTATTGTTTTTCTCCTATTGGTACTGTACTGTAAAACTAATAAAACATGGAAGAATAACTAGAGTTTTAATTTATTTGTTGGCATTGGGTTTAACTGAACTGGGAAGACTGTTTGATGACTGCCAACCTTCCCAGTTAAAAATGGACTGGACCATTGCCATTTTCATTGATGGTGATGCACTAACAGAGGTTGAAATATATGTGGATCGGGATTAGTGAAATCAAAATTATTCTAAACACAAAACATAACTGACCATTGTGATAGATAGCGAGTTGTTAAGATTGAATTTATGCTTACAATGCTACGGAAACAAAATTGTCAAATATATCAAAAGTGTGTATGTTTTCATTACTTTCGGGAAATCGAATGAGTAGATTAGGTTAGATAACGTTATTCATCCTGTAATCGGGAAATTTCAGTGTCACAGACACGGGAAAAGGCATTTTAGACATAAATAAATTGGTAATAAATTTGTTCATAAATAAATAAGCGTGTTGTTGAAATATATACATACATATATAAATATAAATAAAAAATGTATCCTATTGTACTGTAATGATTATTAAATGTGTGCATTATCTATAAGTAGATTGTTCAAAGACCCATGAATCCAATCAAATCAGATTGTGCAGACTTTGACTAGAAAGTGGTCCAAAGAATGGAAATTGTATCATCCTGTATGTAATTGACGATTTACAGATAAAGGAATGGCATTTTGTTGAGTGTTTACCACGCAGTGGCTTTTGCATGAGACATCATGATAAGAGCAAGTGTTAACAGTTAGAATTTTTATAACTGTTTGCCTCATTTAATTACTGTCTTAAAGTGCGCTGAGGAAGGTAGATCCGCTTTTACAGTCGAACAAGCATCAGCGTATATAGATGTTCCACTACTAAATAAATGTATTGTCATCACTCTTGTAGTGATGTAGCCAGCGATTCTCTAAGGACGAAAAAAACTCTATAAAGTGACATTCCTTGCAAATTTGTGCCATTGTCAACAGTCATTGTTACGCAAAGCAAAATCCATGATGCAGAAGCCCTTTAGAAATTCGCACTTAGGATGTGACGAAAACGACACGGTCCCACAGCGAGTGGCGCACAGGTGACAAATCACGTCACTGGAAAAGCAGACAAATGAAATTCCAGAGTACAATTCGTACAACAGCAAGGGGCATACGCAAACTGAGCCAACAAAAAAAAATCCAGCTGACTGCGAGTGCAACAGCGCCTGCAGGGAGAACATCTGCATAAAAAACACTTGGACAGAACAGTTGGATTGAATGCCAGGAATCCATCTTTGACGCTGCGGAATTGTGTTCCCGTCATGAGCCAATCCGGATGCGGGGGGTAAAAAAACAGTGAGTCAGACAGCCTGGCGCGCTAGCACGACAAGTATACCCCGTTCTTTTTCCTGCACTCATCCTTTGCAAACATAGCATCTTCCTGTAGAAACACAGTTGACATCACTGGAGCTGTCTGACCTTTCCTCTGGATTGACCACTCGGCCTGCCAGCCGCTAGTGACACGTGCCACAGAAAATAGGCCAGCGTTTTGGCTTGAATGATCAAACGCGCTCAAGGGGCATCAACTTTGTCAGTCAGGGTTAAGTAGGAGGCTGCTCGAGGATTAACATGAAACCAAAATGTGACACAGCAAGCAGGCATGTAGGACAGTGTTAGGATCTTTGGCTATTTGGTAGATAGCAAAAGTGAAATGCATCTTCAATCATATTGGGGAAAAATTAGCTATGCTTTACCGGTTAAAAAAAAAACTAAATAATATTGCATTACATGGGTGATTTTTTTAAATGCAAATGCATATGAAAAGATGATTCAAATAGTGATATATTCCTAAAGAAGTTGTTTTTATGGCGCAGCCATTGGCGAAAATGCTGACTAATCTGCAACAACAGCATGTCTTGCTCAGTTCCTCATGCAAGAGCTCAGTTTGAACCAGTTTGCTCTGGAAACGAGTTGCCTACCACTCCCTGCACTGTAATCATTGATATAGCGTTTCTATGCGTCACCCGATTCGTCGGCTTCTGCTACTTCTATTCTTGAAGGGAGAAAAACAAGTTTTGTCTTTGTTCATATATGGAACATATCACTTTGTGAGGGGAAAGAAATTACATGTTTGTTTCCATTATATACCCTGAAGGAAAACTGCATTTTTTTTATCAATTCATTAAAACCATTTAGAAGTTAATTTAAATTAAGATTTTCGAAAAATCAAAAAAATGCAATATTTTCATCTTTTCAATGATTATCAACTAAGTTTATGCTAGAATAAATGGGAGCAAAATCTCGACACATTATTTGAGCTCAAAATTACATTATTAAAATTGTCACACAATAAGATAAATGTAATCTCCCATTTTATAATGAAACCAGTAAGTTGCATGTAATATTTATGAAATTTGTTAAGAAATTTAAGTTTGTTTATGCCATACAGGTAGTTCAAAATAAATGAGGACATTTTACATCAGAAATCATTACATAACATGATTTTTAACACTGTGCCATTTATTATACAAGATAATGGAACCTACAATTGATAAACGAAGTGCAGATTGAACATTTTCTACAATCCAAATGTCAAGTTAGAAAATTTGACCTAGTGAAACATTATTTATGGCTTGTTATCTCAGAATCTATCTCTGATCATTCCCATTTAGAGTTTTTTTTAATTATTTGATTTTATTCGTCTTATTATTTGATATTATTTCTAGCTATTGCACCAACACTTGATTTTAAAGCAGATTCTAATCTTGTGTATCTAAAAGGTTTGTTATTTATAGACTTGTGTTATGGTTAGCATTTCACATTGCCATAGTTGTGATGTAGCCTCTCCCTCCCTACACCCACACCTTTACCCTCTGCCTTCCTCTAACTGACGTCCAGGTCCGAAGGCTGTCCGCCACACTGTCTGTTGACATGAAAGCGGTTGCTGTTTCTAGGGTTGATGAAAGGCAGGAAAAGGGTGGGGAGGACTGAACCAAGTCCAGAACGGCACACCGCAGCCAACACCACACAGACAATTGCTTTGAATATTTAGCTTTCTATTCCTCAACAATTGAATGGCCATAAAAGGTTAGTGGGGGGAATAAAACATCTGTCCCTGAAGTACTTGAGCCAAAAAAATGAGACAATTGAGAGATTGAAGTGTAAAATTAGACAATTGTCAGAGTGAAAAACTGTTAGGTGAGTGATGTGTAGCTAAATTGAGAAATGATAAATAATGTCTAATGACAATGAAAGCATATATACAGATATATGCATATAGATATTCATATCTTTATATGGTTATATATAGATACACCTATACATAACATATACACCTATATACACACGTGTGTGCAGAGTGGGGAGGGTCATTTTAACATATAGTGAGTTACAAGGGATAGCAATGTGTCAAAGGAGAGAGTAGTCACATTTGACCCAAGGGGTGATGTGTATTTCGGCTTAACACTCTATACAGTATGCCACGGCACGTGACAGATACACCAGAGCGGTGGCGTCATGCGAACAACCCAAGAAACTGGTTTGAGCTGGTCGAGTGACTGCTAAAGCAAACAGATTAGGAGCATCCACTCCAACCATGTCATCAGCAAAGCCTTGTGCAGGCAGCACCAGTTACCCGTGAATAAAAAGCCTTAAAAACACACCCCGAATCAACTCGTAAAATTGAAGATTTACAATACGAGGATGATGATTTGAGTAGGCATTGACTAGTGATTTCTGATTTCTGTGGAGAGGGATCAAGCTGAAGTTAAAGACGCAAAGCCTGGCTACGTCTAAAGCTTGTAATGCTACTTTAGCAGGTTCTTATCTAGAGTAAAGGGATGATTAAAAAGACTCCGGCACAAACACAGCGCAGCAGAAGCACCCCACCCTCCCCAGCCTGAGCTGAACTGGTTCTCGCCGGTCTGATGTGGTGTATGGCTGTATGAGGGAAACCCAGGGAGGCTTAATCACATCCTTCTCTGACTAATATTCACCCTCCAATGGGCTCGTCACGTTAGAACAAAGAGAAGAGGGCAAACAAGAAATATGCTAAACCCATGCTTTATGAAGAACAAAAATTGGGCAAAGTTACATGACTCATGACTATCAGGAGCACCAAGCATGCCTCTAATTAACTGTCAATATGCTGACTGTAATATTTCTATGGCAACCTCTGATGAGTAGACTAATAATGACAAATAGTTACTACTATCAGTCATTTTTATGCCCCTATACTTTTGGTGTAATTGCCAATAATTCTATATTCATCAAAATAAACTGCTGATGCGTTTATTTTGTATTTTCTTTGTAGTATTTAGGCTTCTCAAATGAACTTCTTGGCTTTTTTCCCAAAAAATGTTTTGATACATATTGATAAGAGTATTTTGGAGTCAAGTCCACATAGAAACAAGTGGGCAGTGATGCATAAAGAGAACAAAGCAGAAGGTAACTTTTGTAAACAAAGGTATTTATTCAAAAAGGACAAAGATCAGGACATCATTGATGAAAATCATTGTGCTATTTGACACAAGAGTAACATTAGGAGCCACTACAGTGACAATGTTCATGTAGAAAAAAGAAGGCATGTGTATAGGACAGGCATCCATGAAGGTTCTTCTTCTGGCACTAGAAATGTCACATTGTTGCAGTTTTCCACCAGCTCCTCTTTGTCTGCTGCTGCTGCTGCTTTGCAGTGGAGCGTCCACTCGAGTGAATTCGAGTCTCAAGAAAACATTCTGTCCATTATTTCATCAGGTAGCTTTTCTGCTCGCATCCAGTCACGGCGAGATTCTCCATCACCGCGTTGCCGCGAGCTGGCCTCGCCATCAGCATCTTGCTGGCATACGGCCATCGCTCTCGCGGCCATCGGCGTTCGAGTCCCATTGGAAGAGCAGTCGAACGGGTCCAGGGCGGCTACAAGTCGAGCCAAGTGAGAGAGGACCGCGGCGGCTATCGCCGCGCCGAATGACGGCCCGTCAGCGGAATTTCAGCATCTGCCTGAGCATACCGGCGATCTGGAGGAACTTGTCCTTCTTCCTCTGCTTTAGAGCCATCAACGCCCGGGCCGTCTCCTCGGGGTCGTGCGAGTAGGAGAAGATGCTCCTGACCCGTTCCTCGGCCTTCATGTCGCCGGTCTTCTGGAAAAGTCTGGTCAGGGCGTCCTGACTGACATTGTCGAAAATGTTGGCTACAGCTTTCTTGCGGTGAGCCGTGGCAAACTTGTTGCCGTGGACGGAAGGACTGACGCGGCGGCAGTCCGAAGACACGTAGGTGGACATCTCGTCTCTGGCTTTGCGGGGCTCTGAGGCTGAGACGAAGGCTGAGCGAGCTCTCCCGAGCGGCTTGTGAGGCTGAGTGAGTGAAGGAGAGCGGAGGCTGCGTGTATTTATGCTGCTGAGGTGGGAGGATCTCTCCGCCAGCCCGCCACTGGTGACATCAGCAGTTGTGAAGCAGAGACAGGTCGCTTTCCCCCTCTTGTAAAATGAGCGATACGCCTGCCAGCTGGCTTTGTTGTTGTTGTTGTTGAAAATGCGAACCGACCCTACTTTTTACTTGCATGTAAATGAACAATCACTCCAAAATACCAGAAATCCCAACAGTTGCAGGAGTTTAAAACAAAAATCATTTCATCTTTGGAAAAACTGTCTAGGTAGGAGATAGAAATAAAAGATCACGGATCTGTGATGTGATATTTTCCATAACGCTGTAGCTATGAAAGCCTGCTATGTGCAAAAAGGTGTGGGGTTTCAGAATCAAATCACACCACGACAATGTGGTCGCTTTCCCTCACATTACAGAATGCACCTCGATTTGCTTTTAACAAGCCCGAGACCACCTTTCTAGCCTCGGAACAGGTATTTACTCCACACTGCAGTTCGCCAAGTAGTCACGGCAATGTAAAAAAGACAAACTTTTTGTCATGACTCTGGAGCCAACAGTACTGGTATGAATCCATTACAAGATACTGAATCCTAAATTGCTCTTTTCACAAGATATGCATTGTTTTTGTGCTATCTATGAAAAATCTATTTCAAAAACAGATGACGACCACAACATATTACACATGGTTTACCCTAAACTCTGGACTTGTTTATCCATTTAGTTTACCAAAAATGACAGTCTGAAATGAATCAGCATTTCTGGAAACCTTTAGTGAATTTGGACTACAACTTATTTTCTTCAACAAGCAGGGTCTTGAGTGGTATTTCCAACCAACATTGACCTGGGGGCATGCTAACTCCCAGATCTTATCTGCTTAAGTAGAAAAGCCAAATTGTCCAATAAATAGTGAAGGTATGAAGCTGGAAAAACCGTTGCTTACACATACCTTTGCATACTAACATCCTGACTACCTTATATGGCAAAAGAAAGTAGTCTATACCAATGGTGATAAGTGGCACAGGAAGTTTATTTTTTCCTGTGAAGGCAGCACATTGAAGGTCATACACAGTATGCCCGGCATGTGGCATTGACTGCCCTGCAAAACAATGAGCCAGGAATCCTTGTTGGTGAACTAGGATTCTGGTCTTCCTGCCAAACATGCTCCCCAAGTCTGTGCGAACAATGCGTCGCCGCAGGATATCTGTCTGCCTACAGGTGGCATGGCTCGACACGGAATGTCAATGCGCTTTTACAGAAAAAAGAAAAACGTTGGCTGCATATTTATGTCTTCGGGCATAAGGCAAGGGCAAGGTACAATGAGACTACAACAGTAAGACGGAAGCCAGAGCCTTGAGCTGTTCAGGCCATCCTCCCGTGTAGACCAAGAAGTCGCACATTATCTTAACAAAAGCGCCATTCAGTTTACACAAGTATTGAGGCTGTGTATTTGTTGGCCCAGAAGAAGGCGTATTCTACTGGGAAAAGCGTAAACATCTTTAAATTTAGCTATTATTGCATAAATAATGTTGGCAGCTATCTCTAAAATAGACAGCAGGTCAAGGAAAATATGAGAGCCCAAACATAACATTTAGTTTACCTATTTACATTATCTTATCCTCTTATTAATGGTAGAAATAGATGAGAAATCAACAGCTGTGAACTCCGAGCCTAGAGAGGTCTGCAATTTGAGCGTGGACTTCATTTGATAAGATTGCGATGCTCTAAATGGACTGTGAGGCCTGAACCTGCCATTTGGGAATCAACTCAAAGCTTATGTAACACAGAGGTTACGAACATTTTTATAGTGGTCGATAAGGAGCCTAGTTCGTTCACCCCAGTGCTCTGGCTAGACAGGCATGAGTATACTGACTAAATAAAAGCAAAATCAAGTCATTTATTTCAGGAAGTACTCCCTTTCCTAATTAGTTTTGACACTTTAGAGCAACCTACTGGATTTTAAAATTTAAACTTTTATTCCAATGCTGGTGGCCTATAAAATCATTTTTTGCCAAGTGATCCTTGGTAGCCAGATACAAAATGCTTACGAATGACTACAACAGTCTTATGCACAGCACGGTGGGCTACTTGCATTATTTATGCTCAATAAATTAAAGGCCACCACAACTAGTGCCTGAGCCAGTACGCACTATCGGTCTCTGAGACCAACATGGCCATTTTAGGAATATCGGACAGTATCGGATTTTGGTCATAACCAATCCCAGCCAGTATTGAAGTATGTTTTAATCCTTGTTGCACATTTCGGCTCCTGTAAATCAAACCACTAGGCAAACATGTCCTCTGTGTTCGACTACCTATAGATACTACAAACCCAAAGACTAAAAGACCATGAATTATTTGCACCAGAGTAATTCTTGACGAGGTACCAGCAGAGGCAAAACTATATGATTTAAAAAACATATATTTGTTTCCATTGCTTAAAATGATAGGCACGAATTGATATTGGAAAACCGTGCCTTGAAATAAAAATGAAAACCAACGTCAAAACATTGGTGTATTCTCGGAAAACTTATTTTTCAGTTGGCGGCTCTCGGTGGAAAACATTTGGGACACACGCACTCTTAGGGGATGCTGCATCACTTGAACTAACGTAACTGATGACTCCCAGCGGGCACTGGGGTTAAAGGAAAAGAATGTTTGGCCAGTGTTGATACAGTAAGTGAACATCAAGGCCTAACTAGGATATGTAACACGCAACCAACACCCAGTGGTGTGGGTTTGGCCTACAATCGCTTATGCAACTGTGTCAGAGGAAATGAAGGGCATTTGGTGCAGGAGTCACTTCCATCATGTCTATTGTGACTCTTAATTTCAGAACCATTGTGTTGATGTATACATGCAAACACTGTACAAACAACGGCTGATAAAACAACTGTCAATGTTGTTGGAACTATTTGTAAGGGTAAAGTTATATATTTTTTTGTATGCTGATGCTCCAGAGTGGTTAGAGAGTCGGCCTCACACTAGGGGTCCACCTGGGTGGAGTTTGCCTGTTCTCCTCGGGCCTACGTGGGTTTTCTCCAGGTACTCTGGTTTCCTCCCACATTCCCGAAAACATGCATGGTAGACTGAATGGACACTAAATTGCCACTAGGTACGAGTGTGGTCGAGAATGGTTATTTCTGTCCTCGTGCCCTGCGATTGGCTGGCCACCAGTCCAGGGTGTCCCCCACCTCTGGCCCAAAGTCAGCTGGAATAGGCTACAGCACCCCACCGCAACCCTAGTGAGGATAAAGCAGTTCAGAAAATGTAAGCGAGAGAGAGTGCTGATGCTCCATGTCATGAGATAGGCAATGTTAGTTTCTATTAGGTCACCGAAACCCTAAACTAAACCAACATAGTAATGTTTGTTATTTTCTTTTTCGATTTGACTGGTCTCAGAAAATCTCCAGGTTCAAATGCACCGTATTGGAAAGAGAGCCCAGCTCACAGCGGCAAGTGGTCCTTACAACAACTAGCAAACGGAATAGAGTTCACATTTCCTGGGTTCTCATATGGTCTTTGGTTCACTCTATCTAGCAGCAGCCCTGGAGGGACCGACCTGTGCATGCAGATTAAATGACAGAGCATTGAGCCCCCACGTACAAGCAGGCAACGCCGGGCATTATCATGCTGAACCGGCTGAATCCGGCTACCACTCGCTTCCCGGTTGGCTGCACCGCAGGAGCCTGAGGTCAAATGTACGGTTTGTCTGTCCACGCAACGGATCCCTCACCGCGGCCGAATCTACGGTTCTCTCTCAATCAGGTGGATCATATTAAGGTCACTGTTGTACAAGATTCACTTGTAGCCTCCATTGCAGCACCCTCGTTTTATGATATCCATCTCATGAATGCATTTACGACTCCTTCATTGTTTAAAAAAAATTAAAAAACCAAGCACAAAACATTTTAAACAACTAAATACTGGCTTGTGTTTTAGCCTTGCACCCCAAAAAAAACACAAAAATGGGCCAAACTGTTGTTTTAGCAGCGGATGTAAAAAAGAAAAATCTACATTAACATGTAATTAGAAGAACTGCTAAATACTAAGTATGACTTAAAAAAAAAAAAAAAAGGATAACAATTGTAAGTAGATTCAGGTAACTGATGGAGTTTGTTTCACTATTTTTGAGCAAATAAGGTACAGTTATGCCACATATCCTTACTCTGGGCGAATTTTAAGTGCTAGCTATGTACCCAATTTGTGAAAATGTTCACTTTACAAAAGTTATGCACTGCACAAATACACATTTCCAATCCACTACCAGTCAAAGTGGATCTTTCTTTCCACGTGTGGGTCATTTCACTCATGTGTTTGGAAGATTTCCTGCCACCCCTCTACCTGTAATTGCTTTTCAGCCATTCGGAAAGCCTTACGAGACTGGAGCCCTGGGAAGGCGGTGTTACAATCTGGGCCATGTCTCCAAAGGATGATGTGTACAATATCCACACAAAGACAACATAATACAAAAGAAGCACAAAGTGATGAGGCCTGGTCAGGCGCCAAGCGAAGGAAAGTGCTGTAACAGCCCTATTGTTCATCGTGGCAGGAGGGCTAGGTCACACAAGGATGAAAATGATCATTACCAAGTCATCAGCGGTTCTTTCTTGGATACCAAAGCAATGCACACCTTTGTTTGGCTTGATAATTAAAATGTTCAACAGCCTTCCCTGTCCAAAGGTGAAAACTTCTTTTGGTTACATGATATTTGGACGAGCGTTGTTTCTGTTATTTATTTAACAAGGTCAGGATAGCCACCAATTAATTTTGTTATATAAACAGGTATATGAAAAGTGACAAGAAAACAATAGATTACATATCTATTCTTCCCAGCAGATCAGTGACTGTTTAGTAAGGATTTATAAATAGGCTTAGGCTAAAAAAACAACTGGAAAGTAATCATTAATTTCTCAACAAAAGGTTTGAAAATGTCCCGGAATGAATACTGTAACCAAAGTCTACACAAGCACAATTATTCATAACCTATAAATGTTATGTAAAACATGTTATTATTTCTTATTTGGCATAAATATCTCTAAAAACGTATAAAATGGGGAAATAAAATGTGTGACTGTCTATTGTTCTGAAACTAAAGTGTCTAAAAGGAAGTCTAGCAGCTGTTCTTTTAGGAAATTCTAACAGCTCAGAAAGGTTTAGCAGTGCTTATGTGGTGACTTGGAGGTGGAACTGAGAATCCCAGCTAGCCTCAGATTGAGGCTGGTTTAAACCGGTATGCTGGGGAGAGAAACGAGCCTTAAGAGCATGCAAGACAAAGAAAGGCCCTTTCGGTCAGGTGTCGTTGAGACATGAGACACGCTGCGTGCAGACTTGTCCAGTATTTGTCAAAGTAAACAAGTCAACTTTTGCTTTCTGCTCGGGCCTCCAAACACACAATAATTGACAACAAGAGATAGGCGCGTGGCAGAGAAAAAGAGACAAGGGAGTGAGAGATAAGGAAGAAACATTGTAATGAGGTCAACAGTCACTCTGTGCACTGTGCAATACTAACAAGATGTGAAGATGAGAATTTAGCAAGTAATTCCATGCTTTTCATGTTTACCCCCGCCCCCCGGCCCCAGATTGATGCAGCAGCACGTGGCCTATTAAAAAACATCCACATGTGCGGCGTCATTTCAGCCAGAACCATTTTCTCTTGTTATATTCCTTGACATTAAACACATGGATTGATTCCTAACAACATTAATAAGTCATAATCAGAACTGATAGATAATACAGTGGATTATTAAAGAAAATACTGCGTTTTATACGTCAGTGCACGATAGATAAAAAAAATAAAGGATCAAATGATGAATCAGAAGATGATGATTTCAACCTGATCAAGACAGTGACAGTCTTTTTCCACTTCAAGTTGGACGCAATGTAAAGAAAACATCATTGTTCGCAAAGTGATCATCATTAATAAAGAGAATCCCTCCACAATGCAAACATATCTGACTGCCTCAAAAATTGTTTCACTTTTCAATATAACATAGTTGACAACATGGTTAATAATATCCCGAAACATTTATTTTTACTGATAAACCATGTGCCATAAAAGAGTAGTAAACTAAAATCTAAAAATTGAAATTGAGATCAAAGTATGTACATGAATCATTCCAACACTAATAGCCCATGGCCATTTGCCATTGTCCGTTAATGACGTCAATGGAAAACAATCAATGAGACTTGCCCTCATTGTTAATAACTTCACTACTGCAAATGTCCCCTAATTTTGTTGTGTTCGATTCTAAAAAATATTTCAGAAAGAATAACAATACAAAAAAATGCCATATAAATGTTTACAAGTTTGATTACAGATCAGAAATTTCACCATAATGACGAATTTGATATGGATCAATGCCTGCAGCTAAACCCGCCCATCGAACCCACAAATGTACTTCCCCATTCACCATTGCACATTAGGTCAAACCAATTGTGAAACAACTTGTACTATCCCCAGTGGAAATCTATTTTAACATGTTTACTTCACTCCAGAGGTACTACTGGTCTAGATATTTGGGGCCCCTTCAAAGAAAATATCAATTTGGATCCTACCACAACAGCAATACTCCTTTCTAGGACCCTAACAAAAGTTATCACTTTACTTTCCGGGTTATATTGACCTATCTTTTTCATTGAATTTGCACGGCAAGGTTTCCTAAAAAGTTGGGTCATTTCAAACCGCTATCTCCTCGGGCAGATAGAGCAGACGTCAATCAAGCGTCAATGCGCCTGCTGTCTCTTTGAACTGGAACAACTCCAAGTTCGCCCTAGCGGTCCATCTTTAAAATCTGAAAATAGATAAACACCGCTTCCTGGTGGTGGTATTTTTTATTGCAGACTAGTTTACGTCAAAATTTCTGAGTGCGGAGTTGACGTACCGTAAAACGAGGGAAAAAAGCACAATGAGGGCAAGACAGAATCAAACTACATCAAGGGTGTCCAATATACAGCTTGTGACATCTTTGCAGCTCATTTTCCATTTTTGGGAGGGCCCGTACCCTCCATTTATTTATTTCAACGATCCTGAGACATCCCCAGGCCACCCAAGAGCTGTTACCTGTTCCTTGCAGAACATTTCCGCAAAGAACTAAAGAAATTGCTTCATAAGAATGAAGAATAGCCTATCAGAATCTGATATTGTCTACACACTATGTACGCTGCTCTCGGAAGACTAGGTTTGCAAAACCGTGAACTGGTGGGATTTACAGCATAACAGCAACACTGGAACGTGACACTCGAGATAAACACAGAGTAATGTTTGACACAGCACATGATAAAAGGCAAGGGAAGCACTATCTGTTCTTCCAGTTTAATTATCATTGTATCACATTCCACCTGCAGGATGAAAACAATGGTGAGAGGAAGCCTGACAGGGAGCCAGATGACAACAGTTATGCTAACAGTACCATGTCCTTAATAATTGAAGGAATATACATAGCTTGATGTAAGAACAATATCTCATCTTGAACTGATATTTGTCATTTGGTAGGGTTTCCACTGAACTGGGAGGTTTTTAATGGTGTGATTGGGTCTTGGGATTGTCTATCTGATCTGGCAACTCTTCACTAATTAGACAGTATGCCTAAAGATGACACGAGTTAATCGAAACCAAATGAGCAGCATCAAACAGATTATGACTGCTCCATCACAGCAGGGTCATTGTTCCACTCGGTTAACATCAGAGAAGAAACATTCGCTATTAAACCTATGCTTTTTTATGATTGTGTACACACGCATGCGCCTTAAAAACAACCGATAAAACCACTCTTAGATACTATCATAAACCAGGCCCGTGAGGCGATGTCTCTTGGACCTTTGAAGTTTTCTATTTGCCTGTGCTTGTATTCTTTGGGCAAGTCAGCAATATCAATATTTTCAGTGCAAACATACTGGACTGAAATTCCTGCGTCCGTCTGAAAATTGCAGAATCTGATTATAGGTGCAACCCTCACTTTGAAACGATTGGTCAAAGATAAAAGCAGCACTCCATGCCATGCAACTTGCCCCACAAACACTGACCCAATGTTCTGGTTTATCTAGGACTGCCGCAGAGGTAGCAGACACATTGGCCTTATTATCTTCTGTCCTCTTTTTGTACAGTCTGCAAGCATGCATGTAGTGGGTGCAAGACAGAACACGGGGAAGGAGCATATCTGACTAAGGTCACACGCAATCACACTCTACCGAAACTCGGGAACTCGATGACGCGACAGATGCTAAAATAGGAAATTACTCTATGGCGTAAGTTTTCTGAATCCTGTTGCGTCCATTAGTCAGCCGCAATGCTGAAATAGGTAGCCTGGTGCCTTTCAAGTTTCACACACAAAGAAAGAGAAGTGGTGCACATTCTACCTCAATGACAAAGTTGAAGATTTCCTACTAATAAAACTCCCAACTTGATTCCAATCTCTCTAAAAGTACACACTATAAAAGATGTTTGCCATCCAGAAAAGCACAAGTCTTCCTGCATTCCTGAAGCATAGCAGAGGCGTGCACAGACCCGTTGTGAGCACTAAGAATTTATTTGTCAAAATGAGGAAGTAAGCTGTGACGGGGCGATAACGGCGGATGAGGCGTGGCCTCGGCAATACAAAACGCAGGTGGAGAGGATAAAACTTGATCGGTGAGATTTTCTGAGCACCTATAGTTCACTACAATGACACTTAAACTTCTTTTCTGGATATTCGTTCTAGATGTTTTCCTCAAGCTTTCAGGTAAGTCACATTCTCCTTACCTTGATAGTGGATGGGCTAATTAGTAACTAAATTCTGCAATGTTTGTCTAATGGTTTCCAAATGTAAACTGTCACGTATTTCTAAAACTTGTGAAAATACAAAGAAATTGGTCTTGTATCTGACATTGCATTGAACTGATAACTGATGTCATGAGAAATTGGACTGGTGATCAAACTAAAATAACTATTGAAATCTATCCATCATATATTCTGCTTATCTTCACAAGGGTTGCTAAGATATTGTGGCCCATTGAGGGAAATGATAGGCAGGAGGTACAGTAACCCTAATTTAGTTCCTGCAGGTCTAGTATAGTTCTAGAAATATTTCAAAATTGAAATACTAAGAATATAGTGTCTATATATCAATGTCGACAGAATTGTTGTCCTTTCAATGAAGATAAACCGAATTTTGACGGATGGTAAAAACATCCTTTTTCAAGCATAGATGCTAACCCCCCCCCCCCCCCCCAAAAAAAAATTACTGAGTGTTACAACATTATGAACATTTTAGGTGAGGTTCTGAATTTAATAGGGCCCAAATATTAAGGATGGTGTTTTTAAATATTATGTTTTAAGAAATCAAGGGTTCTATTGTTCAAAGACTTGGCATTTTATAAGAACTATTGCTATGATTACCAATATTATAATTACTATTATTGCAAGAGGCTCTTTCAGCAATAGACTACTGCACCCCCTTTGCAGGAAGGAGCGCTTCCGCAGATCCTTCCTCCCATCAGCTGTCAGGCTTTTTAACAAAATAAATGGCTGAATGTTATGTGTATGTATATGTATGAATGTGTATGAGTGTGTATGTGTGTGTATGAGTGTGTATGAGTGTGTATGTGTGTGTATGAGTGTGTATGTATGTGTATGTATGTGTATGTATGTGTATGTATGTTGACAAAGTAAGCATTATAGTTTAAATACTGCACTATTGACTTTGCACATTTGGTGACTGAATATAGTAATGACTTTCATTTCATCTATTTGATAATATATATCATACTATACTGCATGTCCTACAGTGGCCTTTCGAGCATTTGCTTTGTGCATGTGCACATTTTAAAACCAAACATTTTTGTATTGTATATTGCAAAATATTCAGACTTAATGTAAATGATAAAAGTGAACATGTTTTACCTGAACAGACAGCCACGCTCTTGCTTTTGAAGAAGGAAAGGACTATGAACTTGTTCGAACTGTCAGACTTCATTCTGTCAAAAGAAGAGAAACCGGGGTGAGCAAAGATTTTAAAATGCTAGGCTTAGTCATTTAATTTACTTGTTTCATGTTATAATAATGATAGGTGTGTATAATTATTCCTCAGTCTGAAGTGCTAGTTTTGTTAAAATGAATTAATTGACTATACAGCATGTCCCCATTTTACTTAACTTTTTTATGACTAAGTGCAAATGACCAAGATCGTCACATGACCTGAAGTTTAGGTTTATCAAAAAAATAAAAATTAAAAGAGCAAATAGCAAATTGCTTTTATGAAGCAATCTTTTTTTATCTTCCTCTGCAGAACAACAGACCGGACACCATTAAGTACGCGATGACAGTAGGAGGAAAAGACATTGTAATGCACCTACAAAAAAACAAGTAAGTGCTTATTTCGACATAAAATTGGCAAGGATTAATGTATCGTTTAAAATGAATTTTTCAGCTAAATTAAAATGCCATTGGAATTATTTCCATGTCTTTTTTTCTATGAGAAACTTCCTTTCTTCGTCAATGCTTTGACACATTTGCATGTCTGGACCACATTTGCCTTTGGTCAGCACAGATTGTATTTTCTCACACGTATTACTCATGTTACTTCTATTATTTCACACCAAAATGTGCGGTTATTACCATATGACAGATATCGTCATGTTTTTATTTCTATCACAGTGACTTACTCACCACAGACTACACAGAGACATTTTACCAAGAAGACGGCACGCAAGTCACCACTTCTCCAAATGACATAGTATAACATTTTTCTTATTCAGATGTATATAATACATAGACATTGTAACCAGCTGTATGTATAGGTAGCTTTTAAAAGTATGCATAATCATATCTTTTTTGCAGGATCACTGCTACTATCACGGCAAGATTGTGAATGAAAGTGGGTCGACGGCTAGCATCAGCACTTGTGACGGACTTCGGTAAGGCCTGCAATCATCATTTAGTAAATCATCTTTAAAAACATACAATGGCCATTACATTTCTAGACAATGGAATTACCGAAAGTTTACTTTGGTTCATAGCATGTCTGTAAAGGGCCGATAAACCCATTGCCACCCATTGACGATGACAGAACTCCAATTAATAAATAAGCAGAAAAGAATGGCTGTCGTCAATGGTAGCCAACACGTCAGCTAAAAAGATGTGTTTTTTCTTTTTGTCCATTTTAGGGGTTATTTCAGGACATCAGCCCAAAAGTACTTAATCGAACCTCTCTCGGGTGTTGATGAGGGCGACCACGCTGTAATGAAGTTTACTGAGCAGGACAACACACCCGCTGTGTGCGGCGTCACCAACACTACATGGAACACAGATTTCGAACCACCGACAAGCCACTCTCGCTCCAGATCAGCGGTTCGACAAAACACATCTCTGACACTCTTACATATGTGCTTAAAAACCACAAATTGGGAAACTTAAAAACAGCCAACTTCCACCTAAGCAACCATATTCAAACCTTTGCCATATTTCAGTACTATGCACTTCAATACTCATCATTGCACCTACCTTAAAAATCTGAGTTGAACCAATCTACAGACTTGAACACTAACTGTCAGACTTTTTTTGTTAATCATCTTTCAGGGCATTTCTATAGTTCAACAACAGAAATACATTGAGCTCTACCTTGTTGCTGATAACCGTGAGGTAATATATACATTTCCACTTCTTCAAAAATTTGGATTTACCCTGCAGTAAAATGATTCTGTGGTTTCAGTATGTGAAGATGAAGCGGGATCAGACAGAGCTGAGAAAGAGGATATTTGAAATTGTTAACTTTGTCAACATGGTGAGTCAAATGAGTGTGTTTTTGTTGACATAGTATCACAGTTTATTGCCTTGTCTGGATACAAAGGTCTCATGGGGTTCACGTTTATGAACAAGTGTGCTATTGGTTATTTCGCTGACCTGGATATGTTGTTCTTTGCAGGTATACAAGCCCCTGAGAACATTCATTGCTCTTGTAGGGCTGGAAATCTGGTCTAATGGTGACTTGATCTCCATCACTCCTCCAGCAGGAGCTAATCTTAATGCTTTTATGACATGGAGGAATTCTGTGCTGGCCAAGAGAAAAAAACATGACAATGCACATCTTATCAGGTCTGAATAAACTAATAACAATCTGGTCATGAAAGTAAATGAACATTTTCATGAATTATTGGAGGAACAGACCTGGGAAATTAGAATGGATTTTTTTTCAGTTCTATTTTAGTTTTTTTTTTTTAAATGTTTGTGTTTGCCATTTAGTGGAATCGACTTTGAGGGAGCAACAGTTGGACTGGCCTACATCGGGACTCTCTGTTCTGCTCATTCAGTTGGGGTAGTGCAGGTAAGCCTTTGTTAAAGCATTAAACTAGTCTAGTTAGCATTTGGTTGCAAACAGTTTGCAGTACATTACTTGAACATTAAATACAACAGAACTGCACTTAAATGCACCTAAAACTGGAAAATACTTTAACACCATGTACACACAGAAATTAGGTTATGTATATCACAATGTGGTGCTTGTACCACACATTTAGAATCATAAATTGAGAGGCAAGAAACTATTGAAACATTTTCTCCAAAGAACTTTTGTTATTGAGACAATCAATGAAGGTCCTTATAAAATAGTATGTAGGGGAGATGAATATTACTCACAATTTTCTCAAAATCAAAGTAAAAATGATTTTTTGGGGGTAAATCTCATGATGTTGAGAAAGTTCAAATTAAATGAAGTGTCTGACAGGACCACAATGATCGCGCCATTGCCGTGGGGGCCACGTTGGCTCATGAAATGGGCCATAATCTCGGCATGAATCACGACGACTCCAGCGCTTGCGCCTGCACCGGTGACAGCTGCATCATGGCTGCAGCCCTCAGGTAAGGCGCCCCTTAAACATGGCTCAAATCATCAGGTGAATATTTGCCTTCCACCCCACCAGCTGGGACACGCCTCGAGCTTTCAGTAGCTGCAGCAGCAGTCACTACGAGAACTACTTAAACAGCCGTAACCCGAGCTGTATGCTGGATAAGCCGGATTTCAGGAGCCTGGTGCTTCCATCCGTCTGTGGAAATGGTTTTGTGGAGCAAGGCGAGCAGTGTGACTGCGGTACTGTGGAGGTAAATTCACACGCAAGCTTGGAAAGAAAACAGCAAGGTGTATTATTTATTTTCTCGCCATCAGAAAAGATGTGATTTAACTAACCCAGCCATTACATTTGAAGTTGTACCACTTGAGAGGGAAAAATACATTAGGGCTGTATTGCTTGAATTGTGCAGGGCGAGTCCAGCTTTTGGGTCATTAGGTTCTCCAAATAGATTCGGGGAGCTTCTCTGTGGGAGATTTTCTGAGTGTTTTTCTGTTGAACTCTACCTCAGGGATATTATTTTTTGACAAAATAGTGGATTACATCACCTCTCTTGGCTGGATGTTTGCCTTGGGTTTTTGCCCAAATGCAACATCAGGAATTTGACATGAACAAAAAACATTTACAGTTAGATGCTATCAGTGGTTTGTCATTTAGTAACTGCAAAGACCGGTGGTTTTGACACTTGTTGCAAAATTAGGTAACTGTTTTCTTGTTTTTAACCAGTTTAATGGCAGGTAAATATACCAACATTATAACAGATAATAGATTATAGATTTATTGCAAAACGTGCGCACTTCTCAAGTGATGGAAATTGTGTTAAGTCTCATGGGCGAGGCATACCTTTGCAGCTTTTTCCAATAATGCAGCAATCGCGATATTTCTAATATATAGTACATCATGATAATAGGTGACTTACCTTGACTTTGCCAAACATTGATTGGTGGTCCGATCATTTTAAAGTCAGAGTGGAAATGCCCTCCTCTTGTGTGCCCACTCGATACCAAAACTCAATATTCAACACTTCATCCATCTATGAGGCTTCTTTATCTTTCCGATCCGCAAATATTTCCACGTAAATTCATGTTTTTGTGGTCACTTTAGACATCGATTCAAATGTTTTGTCGTAGCTCGCGTGGCAATGCAAACATTTCATGATGGTAATGACCAGCTGTCGTGGACGACTGCAATCAAATATTCGTTTACGATTTTGACGTACGTTTGTAATTTTGTAAAAATGTTTTGAAATAAATCAGTACATTTAAACTAATTTGAATTGAAATAAAATGACTCACTTTAGATTTAAAAAAACGCACTTCTCAGAATCAATTAATGAATAGAATTGCTGCTTAACGGATAGTTTATATATGACAAACCTAAGGGTAACATGTTGCCACTTGGTTGTCTGGTTTGAATAAAAAAAGAAAAAGAGAAAAGGGAGCATAAATAATATATGAAGAAAATCTATCCATACCTGTACATTCCAATGAAATTTATGGGAATCTTTAGACGTGTTGTGATGCGTTCAATGTACCTTGACAAAAAGTAGGTCACGTTCAACAGAAAGGACGACCACGAACTTATTTCTTTCCTCTGAAAACAGCACGTTCTGCCATTATGTCTGCTCTTTACTTTTGAACAGAACATATTGTATCATATCATAATAATTGGAGCAATGTCTTTTCATAGGAGTGCACCAATCCATGCTGTAATGCTACCACTTGCAACCTCAGTGAAGGGTCCCAGTGTGCAGCAGGGGAATGCTGTAACAAATGCAAGGTCAGAATCATTTTTAGTCAAAAAACATGCATTGTAAATTAATCATGTGATGTAGTGTAGCCATCTAGTGGGATAAAATGAAAATGCTACGGAACTCTTGGTTTCAAAGGCTATTGTATAAAAGAGTATACACTTATTCTGACATCCACTACATATATTTCACATAAAATCAATAATAGACTTTCAGATTATATAGATAGGATATAAGTATCCTTTCCAACCCATTTCTCAACTAAACAATACCGTTTAGCAAATAAATTAACAGTAGAATCTTACTGGTAATGCTTAAAAAAAAAAAAAAAAAAAAAAAATCAGCTTTCTTCTCTTTGCAGTTACAACCACGATCTCACGAGTGCCGTAGTAAGCAAGATGAGTGTGATCTTGCAGAATACTGTGATGGAATGACTTCCACTTGTCCCGAAGACGTATTCGGTGTCAATGGCATACCGTGCGACAATGGGGCCGGTTATTGTTATAACGGCCAATGTCCACAAAGATCAGACCAGTGTATCAAAATGTATGGCGCAAGTAAGTTTCAAAGTTCCTTGAGTTGAAAGGAATTTGCACTCCAACGTGCATTTGCCAACTGAGGTCAAATTCCAGTTCAATTTCCAGAAGCCCAAACTTAAAAGTGACAATATTTGATTATGTTATTAGGTGCGATTGAGGCCCGGGCTTTCTGCTACGAACAGAATGCTAGAGGAACATACTACGCCTTCTGCAAACGCCCCTCAAATGATGTCTTCATTCCCTGCCAAAAAGAGTAAACGTTTATCCATCTTTGGCACAATCAAATTTGGCAAAGCCAAGTCAGTGCTTACATTTTCTTTGAAACTGTTGCATTCATTGCAGAGATGTGCTTTGTGGGAAGCTCTTCTGTCAAAATGGAAAGAACAGCCCAAACTACGGTCGCATGGTGAAGTTTGGCGATTGCAAAGCGGCTTTCTTTGCAGATTACACCAACGACTTTGGCCAGGTGGACACTGGAACCAAATGTGGGGCAGGAAAGGTAATGAATGGCTCTATATTTGTCCACAAACTCATTTTTAACACATTCAATCTCTAAAATATGATGGTCGTGTTTTGTAGGTGTGCAGTGAGAATCAGTGTGTGACTCTTCCAACTGCTTACAGAAGCGTCAATTGTTCCAGAAAATGTCCTGGCCATTCAGTAAGTACTTTAAAGTTCACATAATGTACCTTTTTGCTGCTTCCAAAATCTCAACGATTTTGTGTCGACCACAACTTTTTGTAAAAAAAAAAACTGCGTTTTTGGATGCTACTTGACATACATCAATCATGTAGTACAGTTAGCAAGGTAAAAAAGAAACTGGCATACTAAGCTATCCAATCACATGGAAGCTGGCCGTTGCCAGAGCAACGTAGCCTTGAGTTTGACTTGCACAATAATGAGAGGCATTTAAGCGTAGGTGCTTTTTCACAATTAACACTTGACTTCTACAGTGTCAGAACATAAATGTGCCTAACAGGCAAGAATTCATATTGGAAAGATAATGTAGTTACATGAATGGCAGATATGGACTCTACTCCCTGTAGGGTACTCTTATTTCTTCCATTTGTAGATAATATTGACTTTTTTTTTTCACATTACTCAGGTGTGTAACCACAGAAGTGAATGTCAGTGTGAGCCTGGATGGTTGCCTCCTTCATGCAGTTCCAAGGACAACCAGTTTAATAGTCTTTCAAAAGGTAATTTTAGTCATTTATGAGGAAAAACCTGGCCTATAAAAACCCCTGAGAAAATCAATGTATGTTTTTGTAATTGTAGGAGAAACTGCGGCCATCGCGGTGACAATTTCACTCGTGATTCTGGGAATTATTATTGCCGTTATAGCTGTTTTGTGGAAAAAACACCGGAGCTCCATGTTACCAACGTGAGAACCCTTCCATTGAGTATATAAGTACACTTGTGCAGTATTTCCTGACTTCCTTTAAGAAAAAAAAACAGGATTGGTAAATCAGGGTTATTAAAAACATGTACACCGGCCATATCCAAAAAAAAAAAACAGTCTAAACTATATATTTTTTTCCAAAACAGTCCACGGAAAGAAAGAACCCGAGTAGAAGTAGACAGCTCCGCTTTCCGTGCAAACAAAGCACTGGTTCCCGGCCCACCCATGCAAGTGCCGCAGGTAACATTAAATTCTACTCCTTAATAAACTCCCAAATGTTGTGTAACATACCACTCTCTGTTCCCTAACATCATCTCTGATAATTGTAGGTGGGAAGGCCAAAACCCAAAGGAGCTCCACCTCCACCTCCAACAGCAGGAAACCCAAATTACATTGGAGTCCGCCAGGTAAAAAAAAAAAAAAAATCACATTCTTCCATTCCAAAGCTTCTTAATCCATAAATCCTGTATAATTCAGATAGCAGAATATGTGAAGATTCATTGTTTGTTTGTTTTTTTAAATAGGCACTCCGGCCTGTTCCTCCTCCAAAGGTTTAAGCCTGACATGGCAATATTTCCAGCAAGTGTAAACCTATAAGAAAAGCCCACCTTTCCCTGAGAACGGAGTTATTTGTTATGCAGGTTCTCACTGCACTGCATTGCGGTCGAAGGGAGGCACAGAGGAGCTAAATGGACTGGATTGAAGCAAGCCCTGAGGACAAGAAAGACTTTTTTTTAAAGGAAACCAGCTCTTAAATGTCAGTGATTGTACTGATTAGTAGTCATGGCCAATATTTTTCAAGTATTTAGGGTTTCTGGATTTTCATTCATTGGAATTGTTATGTCATGGTCTTAATTTCAAAAACTGAACTCAGCATGACATAAATATAGGTTTTTTTTGCTGTCTCAGGATCATTTGTGTGGTATTATCGGTAATGCAATTATCAGGCACCAGTTTTTGAGGAAAAGCAAGCTCACAAATGGTGTCATTAACATTCAGATCACTCCAAGCTGCTTGGAAGAAACATTCCAATTTTTGGGGTCATGTGTTTACAGTTTTTATGGTAGCATACGTCCTACATGAATGGCAGATAGCAGGACTGCAGTCAGTTACATCTGTATTGTGTTGAATGGAAAAAAAGACTTGTAATTTATATAAAGTGTAAATAATGACAATGAGTGCTCTGTGAGTGCACTTTACAGATTTTCGGGTAATATATACATTGCATTAAAAGAAGATGGAAATAAAAATGTTGTTTCTATTTTCTTTTGGGTCTGTTAGGATGTCAACAAACATACATTATTCACAACCTAAGTACAGTTAAATATTTTTTTGTTTTTTTTAAAGAATGGCAAACAAAAAAATCTCACCAAAAAGTCCTTAAATTGCCCTAAAAGTAACAGGAACCATCAGAAAAGTGACCTGCAAGGGTCCTAAAACCCTGAAATGCATCATCAGTATAGAATTGTCATTTCCAATTTATTTAATAAGAACTAACAGACAAATGAAATAAAACACTGGATTTTAATTTTCTTTCAAGTGATACATCTATGTATAAGATTTCATGGCCTTGCATGATACGTACGGTACACTTTCACCATTAAAAGATTCTGCAGTTTTTCTTGTTTTGACATTCTGCAAAGTGCAGCAGATGACCTAAAAAGGTCACACTATACTGTGCGGGTCAACCAATAATGCCTTATCTTTAAAAAACAAAACAAAAAAGAAAGCATAAAAAAACAAAACAAAAAATCTTTATAATTTACAAGATTAACTTGTTAGGACCGAATGAATTAACATACCTCAATACTTGGGGGTTTTACTGAATTGCGTACAATACTCCACTTGGGAAGTCAGTAGCAAAAAGTGTCGTGTGGCTTGACTCTGTTTACCTTCCACACACAACCAGATCTTCAAGTGTGTCCAGAGTGGCATGGCACGAGTGCAAACATCTTATCAAATGAAATAAAAGAACATTTTTTTAACACAAAGATAGCACATTTCTTTTCCATTGAAGCTTCATTTTTTTTACTCCTATGCCTTATTAAGTGCCCAAAACCAAGCATTAGGTAAATGACAGCACCAGTTGAAATATGAGAGGAGGTCCTGGGCCACATATGAACAGAACGCCCAAAAAAATAGTTAAGCATTGTAGAAATGTTCCTAAAATCAGGATTGAGTTTTTCCTTTTTTTAAAAAAAAAGAACACACAGAAAAACAAAAAAAATATTGCACATATAAATGGCCCAACTCCTCCTCCCTTGTTGCTCTAGTCGAAGATAAAAAGCAAGTCTTAAAGGGTGTCGGTTGCCAATGAATAGAAGTGAAGGTGGTCAGAGCAAAAGTGAGGCAAGCCACAGGAAAAAGTTCACAAACGTCAGGAAATCACATCGACTATAAACGCGGCTCGCTCGCACAGCGGCATGTAAAAAAAAATCAAATCAAATCAAATATTGAGCGGAGCGAGCCAGTAAATGATTACAGTACTGCTAAAGCTTCATCCTCCGTCTATTGTGTCTCCATACAACATATTGCGATCATTTAGAAGCCTTATCTAACAGAGTTGTCACAATTTTTTTTTCTTTAAGCATGCGCGCACACATCTGCATACTGTATATTTAACAATAGATGGAGACACTTAAACAGCCTTAATAAAGCAACAATAGGATTTCAAATGTGTTTTAACATTAACGCAGCAGGTTTAAACTGCTGAATTTCCTTTAGTAAATACTGAAGCATTGCAACCATGAATCAAAGTCCGTTTTTTTTTCTTTCTAGAATGCGAGTTTGTCTGCAACTTGGGCAAAATATGTCCTCTTTTGTTGAAATGGGTTTACGTATCTTCTAAAGCTTTCTTGATGTGCTTCCATCCAAGACGTGGAAAAAAAATAGTACTGCGTATTACTGTACTCTACTTGACATCCCATCATTTGATTTGGGTGAGCTCAAATGTACTAGCTGCCGTCGTATTGAACAACTACCGGGCCTACAGCACAAAAAGCATTGTTATCTTCATTTTAAAATGATTTCATTCACAAATGATAATACAGGATAGCGTTACTCTGATAGAACAAAATACTCGAGAAAATCTTCCCATAACCTTTGGGCTTCATCAAAATGTTTTCATGAACATTTCATAAATAAGACATCGCATTTCTGTTCAAAGTATAAAATAGTACTTTTCCCCGCCCCAACTATACTATAAGCAGTAAACCCCATTTGATATCCTGGCGAAAAACCTCCAATTGAAGCTGCAAAGGCTGCAAGCTTTATCGCAACAAATTCAACATATAAATTTGCTTATATTTCATCTTAGCTTTTCTAACTTTGACATAACTGCAACGTAAAGCAAAATGACCATCACCGGATGCTATTAAATATATCTAATAAATCCCTTTTGATGAATAAGATTCCCCGACTATTGTATGCGGCCTCCTTTTGTTTCCCACCACTAATGTGTCTGCTTGGTTTTGTCCCACCTGATGACATGATGCAGATGATGGACGGGAAAAGGAAAGTGAGGTGAAGCGGGCGGGATGAGTCAGGGATGGAAAAAAACTGCTTCCCAAGCCTATCCATCAGTGCCGTTTTTGTTGGGCGCGTTGCTATTGATGTTCCCGCCGTCCGGCTGCTGCTGCTGGCCATCTTTACGAGGCGGCATCCTCTCGTTTATCCTGTCCAGTCCACGGGCTTCCTCGAAATTACGAATTTTCCTCGTGGGAGAGAAGCCTTGAATGGCTAAAAGGGGAAAAAAAGCAGAGATGAAATTACTTAAGGCTGCAAACGATGAGTTGCTGCAGTCTCTGTTCTGTTCTAAAAGTATCAACAAAAGTATTTTGGCCTGCCGCGGCACAGATGGGGAGTGAATACGGGTTACACATGCACAATAACTTGGACGGGTACAAATACTAGAGGGACGGGCTAATACAATCAAACACCTCATGCTCGTTGGACTTACAATTGTGTTCCGGAACAGCCATGGAAAGCAGGCAGAGAAGGTGAGCAAATGAAAAGAAAAACTTGTGAGGCAAATTACTCAGTCATTGGCACAGTAGCAAGTTAAACAGACAAACATTTAAGGGTAGCATATCTAAAAATCGTACCGAGGATTTTTATTTAACAGTTCTCTTGCACAATCAGGTATTTTGTGGCAATATTCAGCATTTAATGTTCACCATTACGGTCATACTCTATCAGATTTTCAAAATGTAGGATCCAGGCAAGGAAGATGATCTTTAAAACCTCCAGACTACTGAGGGACTGTGCAGTAACCTCAGTCAAAGTCTGCAGAAGGTCCCCACTTTGTGGACTTCCTGAGTGTGGCTCCAGTTTTTTAACTAGGTCTACAATGTCTTGTGTGTCTTATGTCAAGGAACCAAGAAATTTCCCAAAAACGGGATGAAATAAAGTTCTAATTTAAAATCAATGACCTATAATGTACATAAACACATTAATCCCTATATAATCCAGACTGCATTTGTTACAGTATTATTGTATATTGTATAATGTTTATTTTATAAAGTTATAATTTAATAGGCTCAACTAGAACATCAGCGTGTATGTATTTGATTGGGAAACCCTCAAATGAAATGAAAGATGGCTACCATCTCTAGCACGATAGTTTAGTCTGTGTATTGTATTGGCCAAGCAGGGAATGTGGCTTGTTACCCCACAAAGCAAGAGCAATTGGCAGACAATCGATTAACACCCAGATAGTGTAACGGGATTAGCTGCTGAAAATATCCCAGGAAGGGATGTCCCAGGTCTTAGCTCGTTCTTAACAGGCTTTTCTCTGGGTTGGGAGCCACTATTGGCAAGAAAAACCCATGTGAAAACAACAGCAGTAGTTTTACAACAGTACCACCCACAACTACATTAAAAAGATCTCTTATAATTAAAACTAATCATTCCTATACACTATTTGCAATGTTAGCATTTCCCGAGAATGTTATTAAATCTTTTATGTCGGTAGATGACTTTAGGTGATAAAAGTGCTGCTCTGGAATTGCAGTAGTGTAACTATAGTTTGCGTAAGTGTTAAATTACAAAAGTACAAGTCACAAGACACTGATAATGCAAGAGTATCCAGTACATACAGTCAAATGAATAATTCAATAGTATGTGGAACTGCAGATGTGAATCAAATAGAGGGAATACAAACATAAGAAGGGGAAACCAAAAGCCATGCGTACCTTTTGCTTTAGCTGCTTCAATAGTAGCTACGTTAAAATGGAATTTGGGGAAAGAAGGCAAAAAGGGACACGTTAAAATACAGCAAATACAAGAGCAAGCAAATACTTCATTCAAATCAAGCCTCAAATTCATTAACAATTGTCATCTGACGGTGACAGTAACTGTAAAAAAGGTCCAAAAATATGTCGCAGTCAATTTACATGCCAATTCCCAGCAACTGGCTATCAACATTAGAACATCTAGTTGAGTGTTTGGGTGCGAATGAGAAAGTTGGTGCTGCTTGGAGATCTAAGATGCGACTGCCAGTGTCAAAGGGTCATGAGGACTTAGGAATGGAGAGCAAGGGGGGATTTGGCAGAGCAATAAGGGCCTGATTTACAAGATACCAAACAGAGGGCATTCAATTGTACTGTTTGCAGACACTGCATGTAAAAAGTTGCACAAAACTGACAGGATTGAATGTGTTAGTGGAAGACAGGTATTCAGGAATAGAAATCTGTTGCTCTGCTAAATATTGGGAAGCAAGAAACGGTTGAGTGCAGTTCATCACGCTCTTAGAATGTGTGAATTTGATGGATCTGGTGGTCCTGCTGTCAAAGCACACTAAAATCAAATGACACAGATGCAATGAAATGCAGAATTGGAAGTGTTGTTGTCAGACAGTGAGTGACGAGGCGTGTCCCTGATTCCAAGTCAGCCCTGAGCTAAATAATAAGCTTCAAAAGTGACAGAAGTAAATTTGCATTAGTCCCTCCCAAAATGGGCATAAAACCATGCAAAAGAGTGCAATTGGCAGACACCATCTTGGTTGCTTCCCTGTCTAGATCAGTCAGCATGAGCAATTGATTTTGCACATTTTTAGTAAGTCAGGCCCCAAGAGGGAGACTGGGAAATGCACAACAGTGACAAAGCTGGATGACACATTTGGATGCCACGTAGTCCCCGAAAAAAAAAAAGAACTGCAGCACACCTGCTGTCCTAGATTTGTTTAGACATGTAAACACACTCTGTATTTTCTCATTGACAGCTATTGTTATTCCAATTAAACTACAAACATATACTTATATCATTCTGCGTTTTGCTTGCCAATTTTGTCAAAATTGTTTTCACCATGTTAAGGTTGACAGAAATAGTCTTTTTTAATGTGTTAATCATATGGCTTATCGCGAATAATGATCACTATTAGGTGTGTTTATCATTAAAGATGGTGCTGATTTGAATGATAAAAATTCCCATGTAAATGGATTTGTCCACATTGGAGCCCAGAAAATGTGGCAAAAGAAGTCAATGTGAACAATGGCATTCTCCTAAAGGTCATTACATGTGGTCTCTCTCCTAAAGGCTCCACAACTTCTGTAAGCCTCCAGTGTGGCACAGCGTGACACCTGACATGTTCTCTGGGGGAAGAAGGTAAGCGCTAACCTTTAGATCAGAAGGGTCAGCAGCCTTTTGTAGGTGATAGGCTAACCTCTCAAACAGTTTGGGCTACAAATTCAGGGGTTTCTTCTTGGGAGGAGCATGCTGCCATTGATCGAAAGCCCTTTAAAGCTACTACCGGCAAACAGGGGAGCTTTGATGACCTCACTCATGATCTGTACCTCAATGCACGAATCGTCAAACACAATCTTGGTGATACGGATACAAAACAGGCAGACTGTAGATAAAAGCAAACTTACCAGTCTGTAATGTCTGCTTTCCACCTGATAGCACGCCCACTGGAAGTGTTCCAGTTGGGGTCAGGCCTTTGAGAGTTAATACACTCTCACTCTCCTCCCTGGTCCATGAAAACAAAGCGTATATGATGGCACATCTACTTAATGATTTCAATTTATCTTCAAACTAAGAGGTAAAATGTGTAAAAACATTTGGATGCAGCGTTATAACTATGGCGTGACACCTGTCATGAACATCAACGAATGGTTATGACACATGTCATAAGTGTCCTAACCTCAAGTCTAACCTTTAACTTTGCATCAAAATGTGCATAATTTATGTACAGATTGACACTTTTGAGATTGTCAGAAAACGCCTTCACAATAAAGTGCAACCAAACGGTTTTACTAGTCAGCTGTTCATTGGAATCTATTTCACATATATTAGAAAAAAAAAATCACCGACTCATACCTAAGGACTGAGAAGACTCGGGCCATTTTGCCAACTGCACGAATCTTGTTACGAATGACCTCCTTTCGCATCGCTGTGGTACCACCTGGGCAACAAGAAATATAACTCAAAAAGCAAGTATTGACTGAATCGGTGGCTAAATTAAAGTACCACTAATTGTCTTTGTGAGGGAATGACTGCATGTGGCTAAATATACCCCAGTAGCATACAGAAAATCAATGGAAAAGTAGAATATGAAATTACTGGGGTAGAAAATTGTTGATTATCACGTAGTAGCAGCAACCTTACCTTCATACAGATCATCTCCCTCTGACATAAGTTCATCATCGGAGCAAATATTGAGCACATTCACCAACATCTCAGTCACTGCAGAAGGAGAAAAGTTAAGGGTAGCTTAATTGTGTGCTAACTTATGGCTGTAAACTCAACCATGCATTTAATAGCAATTATGAAAGCACACAGTATCGATTATATTTTCCCAGCATACCTTTTTCGCCAACAAATGGCAAAGACCATGTAAAGACATCCATAAAGTTGGGTAACCAATAAGGATGAGGGGAACAGTTGAACTGTCGGATATTCATCACATTGTTCTCATATTTTAGCACAGCAGCTGGAACAAAACAAAATGAATATGAGGATTAATATCTAATACAAATAAATAAACTATTAAATATGATTGAAGAGCAACTGACCTTTGTTGTTGTACACGTCAAGATAATTTGGCGCTGAAAAGATTGTAATTAATGAAGGAAAGCCCGTAGTTTGACTTTTTCTGTACATCCGATAGCTATTTAGCAAAAAAAAAAAAAAAAACACAAAAACAATCAGACACCAGACAAATATATTATCAATTTTTTTTTTTTTTTTTAAATCAAGCCTACTTACCCTGCATCTTGGGCTTCATGGGCTCTAATTACTGACAACAAGTTATTATTTACCAAAAAGTCACAAACTGCAGAGTAACTGCAAAGAGATTCACAAGAAAAAGTGTTAAAACCTGAGAAAAGTACTAGACTTTTTAATATGAAATGTGGCAGCCTTCCACACCTTGTTTTTTGTGTTACATAAGCCATTACTACTAAAGAACAATTCCTTTTTCGAGGACTCTTATTATACCAAAAAAAACATCACTACCAAGAAGATTTAATAGAAACACCTGAAAAAGTAGGAACAGCCTCTGACAGAGTTATGGTTGAAGTGTTCCGTTGTTTTTTCGCTCCCGTAGTCTTCACCAGGGTCGGCCCAAATGAGGTCACACATTGGCCCAAATGCTGGAGGCTCTTTAAATCTATCTAACTGTCAGAAAAGACAAAATTAAGTAGTGTAAGTATATTTTCATGACAATCTATGACTCATGAGCCGATTCAAAGCGTGGGACTTACTTTCCTTATGTCGTCAAGGCAGTTAATTTCTGGTGAGAGTCCACCATGTACACACAGGAACTGTTGATTAAGCAGGGCAGCAAGGGGCAGGCAGTCAAACGCCTCCATACAGGCATCATAGACCCTTTCTGAGTACTTAATTTTACCTGTCACAGACATGGAGAAACAAAGTTCTATTGTTATATGATGCTATCATCAATCTTCCATGGTAGGTTAGTTACACCATGAATTTTAGCATTAAGGTTTTGACTTAAATGTTATGCCTTTATTATAATTACACAAGTCCAATGAGACTTTAAGTTTCACCTTAAAGAGTAGACCTAATAAGTAGGAACAAAGAAAAAATTGTATATACTATAGAAATAAAATGAGGTAGGAAACTAAAATGTTTAGCAGTACGTGATAGAGGTCACTATGTTTTTTTATGCAATTAACCAAAGTACACGACAAAAATTTGCAGCGCTAAGACTAAAGTAAAAATCGGAGAACATTGCTTATTGATATGCATCTGGCAATATGATGCCATTTTATCCTTCAGTGGCAGTTCTTAATTGAGTATGGATTAGTTCCTTCGTCCTTCCTTTAGTCCAACGTATCCATTAATGTGGATAACAAACACACAAATCATTGGCACAATCAACAGCGTTTAAGCCGAGGAGATGCTGTGACTGATTTCTGTGGCTCCTTAGCCAAGAGTCACAATATATCTTCCACAGTGTCACTTGTACAGCAGTGCAAATCAGATTGAGGTCAGGGAAAGCAAACTCATTTCAGTCTGGAGCAGACAGGACAACGCCAAAACAGCACAACACCGCACAGATTGTGCCTATTTTCAGTAAGAAAAGAACCTCACTGCAAGCCTGTAACCTATATACCAAATACAGTATAGAAAATATCCATGCAGTATTGTGCATGTGCTTTACACGGACAAATAATATATAAGGTACAGTGAACACCCATGAAACAACTAGCTACTAGTTCTCTTGGCAATGATTTTAAAAAGAGAAAAATGTGATAAATCAATCATTCAGAATGAACTAACATTGGTGAGAATGTTACATCACACATTCAAAGATGTGTATAGGGTGTAAAGATAACAGTTTTGTGCCTGCAAATGAGGTTGCATGTGGGTAGAGGTGAAGATGTTTTGAATGTATTCAATAGGTACTTGGCAAGGTTGTCTATGTGCTGTCCCATAAAGCCACGCATAGACACAAAAATACATAGAAACGCCAACGCAGGCTACAACCGCCATCCTGTTTAATTGTGTGAAATGGATCAACAACACGCCAGACAGCACTCATCACTCTGGCAGTTTGTCATCTGCATCATTGCAATAAAAAGCCTCCTTTGGCTATGTGGCGTCTCTTATGCAGATAAAGTGTTAGGCTGATCTCACCGACACTTTCTGTCAAAGACAGCCAGGGACACTGGACAATTTATGAAGTGGAGTCTGTAACCATGCATTTGCAGACGGTGGAAATGAAACTCATATTCAAACATTTCAGTTCCACTTGAATGCATTTTTGCCAAAATAGTAAACTACTGAACAATATACACATCTAACCAAAAAGCATGTTGTCAATCCCTTTATTTCTACTACAGAATAAAAAAATGAAAATAAAAAACATTATTTATTGTTGCTTATCTTCTGTGTTTCATATGTTAGTGGGACCCAATATTTGAAATTTGGTGTGGGGAAAGTCTGTTTATATGATTATAGCTGTAATATTTAATAAATTTAACCTATTGGATAATTGTACTTTTGTGCTAATATTTTTGTATATGCGCGAAAACATTATATGTATTGTAGTAGTTCTAATGAGGGTGATCCTACTTTGCAGTTTTTCGTTTATCGCGGCCATCTCTGGTCTAAATTAACCACGATATTCGAGGGATTACTGTATTTCCATAACATACATTCATTATTATATGACAGCATTAGTAACAGAAAAAGATAGAAAGTGGACATGCAGGAAACTGGCATTGATATAGCTGAAAGAGCTGTAGTACTTACATTCCTGTTTGAAGGTGAAGTACTCTGTGAGGTGCCGGCACTCATGGTTCCCTCGCAGGAGGAAGAGTGTGTTGGGATGGTTGATCTTGAGAGACCAGAGGTAGAGAACACACTGCAAAGACAGATAAAGTGACAGGTGGAAATTGGAGAATTGACTGATTTGTGATGCACAAAGCTCGCTGTATATACATGGAAAGTGTTTATCTAACTGTATAAAGGAAGCCAGAAGTCAAATGAAGGGGAGGAAAATATACATCTGCACTCTCCTCTAAATCAGACCAAGGCTAAACGATAAATGCCTTCATCTCATAGTTGCAACACAGTGCAGATATGGGCACATAATAGGATTATGGTGTCAATTATGAATCAAAGAAACATGTAATTGCTACGTCGGTAAAGTAGCTGGACTACTCGCTTGCCCTGAAAGGCTTTTCTAAAAAGGTATAACACTACTTCAAGGAGCACTTTATGTTCCCTAGGCAACCATATCCTTGTATTCAATTTTATGTAGACCAATCACTCATTTTGGGAAGAGCTGTGTTGCCTTTTGTTTAAAAAAAATAAAATTTAATAAAAAGTTGTTATTTAGATTACAAATGATAAAAAGATGGTGATGCATGTGCATATCTAATCTAACTTTCAAATTAATGAGAGATAACGAACACATTTTATCCTCACAATGGTTGCCTGGGGTGCTGGAGCATATCCAAGTTGACTACCAGCACCAGCAAGCATATTTTTGGGATGTCGGAGGTCAACAGGAAACGTAAGACATTACGAAAATGTACTGATTAGTACAATTACCTAACATACAAGATGTCAATATTTATTGATGAAAAAAAGAATCTCGCCGTGAAATGTTCGAGTTTTTTTTAACCATTGCATGCCTAATGATTAGTCATGATCTAACAACTTGTAATTATAATGTTGTCCTAAATTGTATGTAGCTGCCAAGTTTATAAGTACTTTCAGAAATTCCAAAATATATTTTGAAAAACCCATATAATAATAATAACAGGTGGGAGCTCCCAAACATTGCATCACAAATGCATAGGAGAGCAGAAGGATAGTTCAGGGATATTTTGAGACGCTTCTATACATGCTTTGAGATCCTTTTACTCATGAAAGTGGGTCATCATTGCAGCTATAATGAATCCAAGCTTAGTCTAGTTGCCACCCTCCAGCTATAACTCTCACCAAGGCCACTGCAGACCACTTGGTACAGCCGCTCTACAGGCGTCTAGTCCAAATGTGCATCTTATTTTTAACCATTCCAATCACCATGGATGAACCGTGCCCTTTGGAATTGGCACTCTAACAGAAATTTAGCCCAGAAGCACATGGACCATACATTGAAGGCAGCACAGAACAATACTATATACTGAGTGTGTATCATTAAACAGTCCAAACTAAAAGTAATGTAGTTAAAAAAAAATTAAAAACTTACCTCAATACTGAAGTATCCTCGATCTACGTAGTCTCCGAGGAAGAGATACCTCGTATTACTAGGTGATCCTCCCACTTCAAATAACTTCATGAGGTCAAAGAATTGACCGTGGACATCACCACATACTGGTAAAACAAAATCAAGGCCGTTTTTTAAGCAAGTAGCTTGTGTAAAAGGTGGAAAAAGTAAAACTGTCCGTATTGGCAATTCAGCAAGCTGCCTGCCTTGTCTTCCTCCAATTTAAGTGACGTTATAATTTTTTCGGTTTGGCTGTAACTGGAAAATGCATTTTGTGTTTTACAATTTCAATAGAGAAACCTTTTACTTGTTCTCATCGCAGCTTTCAACCTCATTATCAATCTCTGCCAACTTTATATATTTATATATTTATTTATGTATTAATATATATTTTTATATTTATATATTTTGTGTTTATATATAAGCCAGAAGATCTTGAACTTACAATTCTAATCTCATCACCAACTGACTCCAAGTTAGCTGACTCCTAACTCTCAGTTGCTCTTGGAGAAGTCATTAGCCTAGGGGCTACACATACTGTATGTTCTTTCCTTAATGGGTTTCTTTCCACCCTGCATTGTGAGTGCTGTACGCGATTCAGGCCAATAATACAGAATGGCTTTTGTCCACTGTTGTGACTGATGAAAATCAATTTTAAGCGTGTTAAATTGTATAAAGGGAACACATGGGTTGTGTGTCACACTAAAGTGGCTTTGTCAAACACTGTTGAAGAGTTAGCTTCAAACATTACAAAAGATGATTGAAAAAAAATCATTAACAATCAACAAAATGGCATGTTAAAGAAAAGTTGTTTCACAAACATACCTGTAATAGGTGCCTCCACCTCCAACATGCATTTCTCTTGCCGAAGGATGTTGGCTCCATCGTTGATGATCTTAAGCGCTACATCTTCTTCCACCCTGCCCTCTTTGACAAGATGGTTACGTAGCAGCTCAGCGTTGGGTTTGCTATCTTCAAATAGCTCTTTTATAGTCAATTTATGTTGTGGGGGGTATGGCACAGCTGTTGAATAGGAAAACAGTGGATTATTTAGGCGAAAAATGTCTGTAAAAGCACAAGTCACTACACAAATTGAAACTATTTGCATATTCCCAAGCATTTTCAGTATGTAGATTTGGCATGTGAAGTGTTACAAGCTCAACGATGACAGGAAAAGCATAGCCATTGGGAACTGATTTTGAGTGAAAATGAAATCCTAGAAGGAGAGGAGGTACACTCATGAATCTGCATGTCGCCGAGGTACGTAATATGCAAGATGAGGCTGTGCACCTTAACACGACTTGTCTTCCTCCAACAAACTGCTCCGCACCACCCACACAATCCTTTTAGTGATCAGCAAAAAAGGTCAGCTCAATGCGTTTGAGGCCACTACCTGAGAGCTTCATGATTAAAATCCACTTAAAAGCCCATTTGTTCTCACAGTCTAATTTAGCAAAAATATAGTGCCGCAAGGAAGACAACCAACACAACTGCATCTGAAATAAGGAAGATACTACCATAGTGTAAGTATAATCCACTATGGAAAATAAATACAAGTAAAATTGCCAGTCAGTCATTTCACATATATATAAAACTATGAAAAAAATGCAGTATGCATGTAGTCTGGAAAATATGGTAGTTCTCTTGATAAAATAATGGGTGTGGCTTATATTTAGGAGTACCGTCAAGTTGGAAAATTCCATTTTTCTAAAACAAAATAGAGTAAATTTTTGTCATGACTCTTGTAACAATCACATTACAGGGCACTTATTATAGCATGGGACTTGTTTATACACATGTTGAACATTTTTCTATGAAAAATGCATTGACTGCTGCGGTATAAATAACCAATAAGTGCACCTCAGCCTTCAAGGCACGGCCGTGAAGAGAGCCGTAAGCTGAGGTGGTGCAAGCTTTAAGAACAGATTAGGTAAAGCCTCTATTAGCAAGGGCTTCCAGATTCAGGGGCTGTTTACTTAAAAGCCCTGACACACTCGCGACAGCTCTGGTAAGGAACAAAGCAGGTTTTTGAAACTAAAAACAATATTGATGACCTATCAAAAAAAAAGAAAAAGAAAAAATCCTAGCACCACAACCACATTTAATGGCTTCTCCAAATACCACCTTAAAAAAAACAAAGCGACCTGCAATTGATGAAACAGATATCATTCAATGCATAGAAAAATCTAGTCTAGCAAATTAAACTGACAAGTAAGACTCTGACTAGAAGGAAACAAATACGACCACAAAACTTGTGAGCTATTGACCATGAGGAATACATAAGCACGCAGTTCTAAACAGCAATTCATAAAGATAAATGCATCCAAATGTGGTCTGTACAAACTGTTCAAATACAGATAGGGAAGTAGCACTGTCTGTCATTGAACAGTGGCACTTCATTCAAACAGAGTACAGGGAAATAAAACGAGCACAAATGTTTGTTCTCTCAACGAGGTGAAGTAGGCTTTTACAGGCAAGTGAGGAAAAATGTTTTGTTCAAAATAAATAGGTCCCAACGCCCTGCACTGGGATTTTTTTTTTATTAGAGGGATTAATTAGCATTAATGTTTGATGAACTCTTCTTGAAAATGACAGACACACATTGGGCTATTGCTGCACTGCATCAACACCCACGCCGTCTGGCACGACAACAAACGCCTCAAGAAACAAAGGCACTACTATTTACCATCCCGCCCACTCTAGATTGTGTTTGGCCAGTGATATGGTCCAGTACCTAGAATATGTTTGCTATTGTTTTGAAATCAATACGATATAGACATAATTGAATGATAAAGATGTGGCTGAATAGAGATGAATGGCACAGACTGGCTGACTGAATTATAAAACCCTCTTCAGATTGCTCTAATTATCAGTGAATGCATTAATTATCCTTGCATGTTAATCAGAAAATCCTTGAGTTTATTCCTCATTGCCATCAGTCAAAGTGGCTTTGACGGTAGCTTGCAAAATTGGCTTATATAGTCCACTTTTGCTTCATTTTAAAAAGCGGAAATGTCCTTTCGAGCTGTCACAATAGCTAACAAGGGGTTCAAGAAATTGATGGCTAATTATTTGGAATTTCAAACTGTTGTTTAAGTCATTTCCAGACCTAGAATTCTGTTAGTTAGTCAATCACAGGGCACACTGGGGCGAACAACCATTGACCATATCGATAATATTGTAGATATTGTCCAATAATGTGTGTTGTTGAACAAGAATGCTGTTATATACTAAACCCAATGAAACATTGTTGTTTCTTACATGCTTTGTGGTCTTCTTCTTTAGTCTTGAATGGTTTAAACATGCAAGGTTTTGCTGGGTAGTGCCGCTAGGATAATTGACTCAAAGAAGACGGGTGTTGTTTGGGCACAGTCATTGAAGACGCCTACAGCGTTTCAGAACTAACAGGCCAAGCATTTTTCTTCATTTTCAAAGCTTAATTACATACAATAATGAGTGTATTACACGCTTAAGGCATTTTGATTCATCCAAATCTGGCAGGCTTGGTAACAGTCTTTACTTTTGCCCAAGAAAATAATTAAATATTTCCTTCTTGGACTGCCACTCACATACAAGTAGGAATACAGCTAAATGTTGGTTTGTTTGCTTGATTTCTGTTGGAAATAGTAGCTTAATATCTAGGGAAATATAAACTAGGTCAGGGTTCACTCTTCTAATGTGGACCTTGGAGAATGAAACTTTAATGCATGGTGGACTTAAATACACCAGTTACCCCAGAGATGCCATGCTTCCGAAATATGTGGCACAGATTACATTGTATCACAATGGGTGTAATGACTATCCCACTTTAATTAAACATATTAGTTTCGGGCTTTCCCTTAATGACGATTGACTCCTAAGTAGTGTTGTCCTTTTGTTCCTTCTCCGGTTCCTGTTCTCTCTCTGACCAGCATGTGGCTGGCCATGTTGGGAAGATCACTGGGGAGATTCTTTCCACAATTACCTCCCTCACTCTCCACTGGCTCACACTTCAGCATTCCAGTCCCCTGGCAGGACACACTCCGAGTGCCCTTGCCGACAGACATAGGCGTGGGTTTTGCTTGCTTTAAGTAGTCGTACAGTTGGTTTGTATTTGGTTGCGTTGGGTTATGGTTTCGGTTGGGTTGGGTTGGGTTTTGGCTTGGGTTTCCCCAGGGATTGCCTCAACCCTTGCCTTGCCAGTTCACTGGTAGACTAGACACAACAAGTGGTGTCCTGTCTGCTCTACGAAGCAGTGAGACCTCAGGGTGAAAGAATCCATCTTGTCTTATTCTGCTAGCAACCCGATCGGACCTCGGCTATTCCCGCGAGTGAGCCCGACCGACCCTGAAGAATTAGGTATTCCACTGTCCTAAATGTCAAGGACAGTCAGCACCAAGATAGGACTATGACTCTCCTTTGATTTACACTGAAATGCCACATACATAAACAAAATAACTGCAGTGTAGATGATGTACCTATTAAGTTACCAGACATGTATTTGTGGAACAGGTGATTAACAGGTTATGTACAATTGCTCATGCATTCATTTACACAGAGTCAATTTAGATCTGCAAAAGAGGGAGCGGCTCAGATTCAGAATGAAAAATAATAAAATAAAATAAAAAAAACATAAGTGAAGGCCATCGCTCACCTTTAATGAGCCGTTCCGTTGTGGACTGTTTCTCTTGTTTGTCTTTATCCTTTCCTGACATCCTTGCTTCGTTTGTTATTAGTTGTTAAAATGTGGTGCTGCTCTCCTCCACGTTAGCTTGGGACAAAGTAGCGCATCGGTTTCGTGCTCTTGACTTTGGGGTTTAATATTGATTTTACCAACATACAGTGGAGTGTCGGCGGGGGTGGAATAAGAAAAAAATAAGGCTATGCAAGGAGCTGCAGCTCTTTGTGCTGTGCTAGCTTACTTGCAGCAACATTAATGCTGGAAGAAATTTTTCGAAATGTGCAAAATGAAAAAGGGGACTTCCTTTGTTTTGGAGAACGATGTCACTCCCAGCCAATGTGCAAATACCTGAATAATAGCTAGAGCCCAGGGTGGCGTTCCGAGATAATCCGATTGAGTTAGTACTCTATTTTTCGCTAGTTAGCCAGCTAACATATTGAATGTAGTGGCAAGTGGGCGAAGAGGAAAAAATGGCAAATGAAGACTGATCGTTCATCTTCGAGGTACAAGACGCTCCGGGAAGAAGAAGAAGAAGAAAAAAGGACGGCGTTGAATTAACGGGTAAAGTCGTTCCAAGAGACAGAGCAGGTCTTGACAGTGAATCCGTCCTCCTCCTCCTCAGATTAAAGTGTAATCTGACAGTGTGAAGAGGCAACGGTGGATTTCCTACAACATGGTGGAGCCGCCGTGACGTGACTATGGAAACGTGACACGTGGGTTGGGGCTGCGTTCACAAACACTGGGCGAAAATGTCACTTCATACATAATTGTGGATTAACAATTTCACAAATTAGCATTAGAAAGAAAAATAAATCGAGTTGATTGACTGTCATAAAAGTTTACTGAATATTGGTTTGGTAATGACAAAAATAAAAAATAAATTAATAACTATAGATTATGCATCTATAATGGACTATAATGGACTTCATTGAAACCACAAACGCAAGTGTGGTAAATAAATATAGATTATTATTATTTTTGCAAATCTTTTAGAAATATATTCAATTGAAAAAATGTCCACCTAATGGTGCAGTCCCAGCCAATCTGGGTTCGAATCCCACCGGGTGGTGCGAGTGGTTATGTCTGTGTTTGGCTGAGATAGGCTTCACACTATTTAAATAAGTAATACATAATAAGTTTCTAGAAATAGAAACAACACAAATTCATGCATTATCCATCAGAATACACTAGATGGCCATCTTGTTCAATGTGTAGAAAACAAATTCACCCTGATAGGATCAACATGAAGTCAGTACTGAGCACATTATGAAAAGAAACTTAATACAAACACTGATAGAAAAATTCGAGATTTATTTAACTTGAAAATAACATAAAATTCCACCTAAACATACAGAATAAGTAAACACCTAAACAGTACATTGAAAATATCACCAACCACATAAAACCATGGCTACAGGTATCAGGTCAGCTCAACAGCAGCTAAAAAAAAAAAAAAAAAAGTTTTATTTTTCTTTTTTTTCCCAAACTAAGTACATACGCCATGCACAAAATAATTATCCTTTCATCTTTAGAAATGCTTTTTTTCCGTCAAGTCATTTACGATTTATCTTCCAATTCTGACTACTTAAAACTCTTATCTTGAGGCCTGACGCAACTGTGAAAAAGATTAGGTCATTTCCTTTCACGCGTTGTTTGAAAATAAAATAAAAAATTCGCACATGCAAAAATATTCTGTCACGCCACGCACACCTTAGAACAATGAAGGAAGGACTTTTAGGGAAATCACAAGCACCAGTAGGCAGAAAGCCTGATGATGTCACCCTGGCACATGCTCAATGGTCTGGCCTTCTGCCTCTCTCATGTTGAGAGCAGATGATAACAAACTCGACAGTCGCAAGCTGCTCATTTCAGAAGAACAAATCATCACATTTCCCAAACCGGAACAAAGTCTGTGAGCAAAATAGAAGAAATGGAGCAGTCAGTAGGAAGTGGTCGACGCCACTATTCGTGTAGGCACTCGCGGTTCTTAAACAGTGCACAGCAACAGCAGTTAAGGGTGAAAAGTGATGTTTTAGTTACAACACAAAAAATGTTATTTCCAACTTGTGGCTTGTTAAATAAGTTCCTATGAAAAAATCTGCTTTGAACATGTGCAAATGCATTTTGGAATCACATAATACACATTGCAGACAATCCAACTGAAGACACAGTAACACAGAACTTTGAAACAGTGATGCATAAAGCCTTTGGTGCTCAGAAAGATAAAACACGCATATTTTTTTGAGGACAAAAAGTATTGAAGATTGTTGGAAGAAGCCCCAGACCAAACAAAGGGCGCTTAAGACAAAAAGATACACAAAGCGCGGCACAAAAACGTAATTCTAAAGACACGCAAACAAATTGTACTGTATGGCAATATTCAAATCCTTCATCTGGGCTTTAAAAGGCTGAAATAATCGAAAATAATTCAGCCCGCCATCTTTTCCAGTCCCTTTTGACATATTGGACTAAGTGCAAAAGTAAAGCCCTCTTTGAACAAGGCGGTTGTGGACCCTCTGAAACCCCTTTGCATTTTGATTCACCAACCAAAAGATATCCTATTCATGAGTTATCAGTCTAGATTGTTTATCAGACACATATCTAAGTCCTATTCAACAGAATGATGCAGAAATGATGTTATTTTCTATGTACCATATGAATGTGGATAGTAAATAAAATCACAGCGTAGATGCTTTTCCCCCCTGAATATATTTCGGGAAATGATATTTTTGTCATAACACAGTAATTATGGTCTCTGTGCTTGCATACACATAACCAGTAATATATATATTAGTATGATGCAAGTGGAAAACAATGAAGAAGTAAACCTAGTTTCCCCTTGAGTTCCATTGACGTTTAGGGAATAAGTCCGTAGAGTGGAGGGATCAAAAACTAATGGGCTTACAAAGGTGAGGGCACTGAACATAGACAAAATGCTAATAGATGACAACCTCAACAAGCCACACACTGCAGCTTATCGTGATAGGCTTCACCGAGTGCTTTCCTTTGTGGAGATTTGGGCCGGGCTGGTCGTGCCATTTTTGTTGTTGTTGTTGTTGTTGGGAGTGTGAGGTGCGAACAAATCCCCACAATTACAGATCAACTTCAGCTTAAACGTCACCATTGCAGACGGTGCCGTGCTGACCTCTGGTTTGTCTGGGAATTGGTCATAATCGAAACGACGAAAGCCAGAGAAAATAGTTCTCAAAAGAGTTCCAGTGGTGAAGAGTCCTTGGCACACACTGCTAACTCTTTGGGTGGTAATGGCCTTGATTCATTGAATCATGAAGCCAGGTTGCGGGGCCACACGAGAAGGGGGTTTCCTCGGCAAAGCGGAAGGGTACTGTGCTAGGAAAGGATAGCCTGACGAAACATTCGGGTAAGGTTGACCCGTTCGAGGAGGAATTGGTGGATACGGTGACACGGCGTACAAGGTCGAAGGCGCAGGGTCGGCTGTTGGAACTGGATGTAGCAGCGGGGCCGGCTGGGACGGGGGAGCTGGAGGCTTCCTTCTAGGCTGAAGAAGAGGGGATGAGTCACTGCCTGCTTCCGTGAGGAAGGAGACCGAGGGTCGAGCTCCTATTGATATATCCTGAGATCGGGAGTTAGATACCGATGCCTGTGGAAGCTGATGACCCTTGAGCACCATCTCTTGCAGCTTCTCGATCTTCACTCTTCTCAAGTGCGCCAGCTTCCTCTGGTTCTGGTAGGAATCAATAAAGGCTTCTAAGGTCACGTCGCCATCCAAGAAAGAATCGGCCATGTTCTGGGGAAGGAAATCATGTGCAACACATCAGTACATTACAAGAGAGCATGCAATGACAACAAGTACTCAGTCAATGGGTTTATAATGACGGCCTGGTAGGTATATTGAATCCGTACAGATTTGCAGGAAACAGATTTTTGGAGACAGCAATGTCATTACCTCCGTTTCCTCTTCTACTTTGGCTCCCTCTGCTTGTAGTAGAGCCAACAGAATGTCCAGAGACGAGTTGCCAGTTTTCTGATCTAAAACAACAAATAAAGTATGCCCAATTAAATGAGAACGAGTGCTAGGAGACACAGAACAGATTTACATTTATCAAACTATAGTTTTTTCTGAATCAATGAAAGACTTATTAAGGTTGTTTACTTGTCAAATCAAACATTTCATCAGACAACACATCTAGGTATGGAAACACATGATTTTCACAGAGGAAGTCATAAAAGAAAAAAAAAGTGCCATCAGCATATCTAACAACCCCAATTGCTTTCTGTTTGTGCATAACTTCTTCAAATGAAGTGATCACGTTACCCCTTAATCTCTAAGGTTTCGGTTTTGTTTGAGGTCCTATGCAAGTCTGGAAGTGAACACCAGGAATTACTTTGTATCAACACCAGACACCAAAGAGTTAATTAATCGGCCAGGTCCTGTACGTGACACATTTCCTCTTCCAAATGTCCAGTTCACATAAAATAATGGCAAAGATTCAATGAAATATTATGGTACAACTAATAATGAGTCTTCCCCCATTAACCCCAAATGTATTATATCTTAGGTCACCCAGATTCACATCCTTAACAGTCCATGTACATATACTATGCATACATTTTCATACTGGGGCTACAATGTTTATTTTGGGCAGTTGGAATGTGAAATGCCAGAACATATGGTATCTTATTTTACTATCTCCTCTACTGATGCCCCTGAGAGCCTGAACGGTTCATAAATATTTGCCCTAAGTAAGCATAAAGACTCGTAGTGGACAACGTCCTAGTAAACTGGATCAATTCCACAACACTGCACACAGTGCACATCCTTCACCGATTAAACTACCACTTCCAGTAGCCATCCCAAAAAAAAGGTCATCTCAACAAAGGGATAAAGCTCTGACATTGTGTAGAATTGTCTTCAATCCAATGCAGAAGAATCTCCGGTGTATGGATAGCAGAATAAGGAAGTCCAGAAACCAACTGGTGTGTGTGTGTGTGTGTGTGTGTGAACAGTATTTCATCATCATGAAAGATAAACAAATACTGGAAATGTGAGACTTATCCTGTGACTGCCAGCAGCTACAGTCAAACGAGGAATTATAAAGGGAAATGCTATCAAAACCTACTTTATATCAGTAGCATGATAATAAAATTCCAGGAAGAACAAAGCATCTTGGCCTAAAAATTCTGCCTATGGTGATGTAGGGAAAAGAGACAAATGTAATTAATTTTATTTGTTATTTCTATATATGAAGGTAAGATTTGATTTTTTTTTAAACTTTCCCTGTATAAAACGTTTCATAGTTTCTACAAACAGCAATATCCTTTGCAGTCTCATTTCAGGAAATACAATGAATCCATAGACACCATCATTTCAGAACTAAAAAGCCAGTACTGTCCAGTGGAAAACAGACAAAAAAAAGTCAGGCTCAGTCATCCACCATTCGCTCTGCCCACTGCTTATGTTTCCCATCAGGCTTTGGCAGTACAATGGTCCACTGTGCTACAACCTCCAACAAGGTAACGCAGTGCTGTGGCATTGGACAAGGTTTGCCCTTACAGTTTATCTCAATCAAACAAGCATTTTTTTCCGTACCTTTAGATAATAAATACGGCTAAACAGCTAGATTTGGTGCACAAAATGTCAACACAATTTTTCATTTTATTTTTTTAAGGAGCGGTATGCCCACTAGTGTAGACTTGCCACTGCTGGCTTAATGGTGATATGATACTGAAAAAATGTTGCATTAATAGAACAATAAAAACAGGTAAAAAGAAGGTGAAGCAACTCAAAATGTAGAGCTAGAAATTGTGAAACCTCATTTCAAACTAATAATGACTCTTTGACCAGCATAGGTGAAAGGGGAAAATATACAATTCTAGCAAACAGCAATACTTTCTATTTTGCTGCTATTGTTATAAATAAAGCGTCTGGCTGATGATTGAAAGTTTGCATGCCTCCACACCCAAAGCACACAAGTAGTGCATGGTTTGAGTCTAATGCAGCTAAAGTGAAACTTTTGTCACGATAATCTATGGTGAAGAGCTCAAGCTATTTTGAGATAGTTGCTGAGCAACCACTGCGTCAACACAATACGAGTATGGCGACATCGTGGTCGGAAAGCAGTGTGAAGGAGCGTCAGCAATAATGAGACTGCATCAGACTCCATTTAGATTTGTGAGATTTCACTATCTAAAATAAAAGCAGACAAATCAGCACCTGGTGATGTAACAACTTCTCGAAATAAGATATTAGCAACGCCTAAAAGGGAAATAGCCAAACTGGAAAAACAAGTTTGAGAGGACAGTGTTTGTCCAAAAGAACAGCAATACCACAACCAGCATGAGAAATGCATGTTCAAATTAATTTACACTCAATTTGAAATTGAGGAACCCTGCAGCCTATCCCAGACAACTTTGCGGCAGATTGTGAGCAATAACCTGAATTGCTGGTCAGCCAAACACAGGGCACAATGAGACAAACGACCATTCACCCACACACTCATACCAAGGGAAAAAGAGTGTTCAACCGTAACATTTTTTCACTTCTGTATATATATATATGTATTACTAGGTTTAACATGACTTGTAAACATTAACCTCGTAAGACCCAGACTCTTGCAAGGCATGCATTTTTATTTCCCCTTCGATATTTAGGCTAGTTGGAGCCCGATGAGCATAATAACAAAGAATTATAATTTTACATGATGAGTTTCCGAGAAAAATGGTCATAATGATGATCATAAGTGGACGCCAAGACATTGTAGTCCAAAATTTAACATTGTAGTCTTTGACAAACATAAAAAACATGACGTCCACATGTGTGGTAGTACATTTCTCTTCCATAAAAATTGTCCTGGAAAAAAATACATAATGAGTTTATGCATGATAAGATTGGCTCTTGTGATTTTATCTGCTTCAATAAAAGAATGCCAACATCAAGGTTGGACTGTGTTACAGTAGGCATAATAAATGGGCTTTTATACCTAGAGTGGACTTGCGTAGCTGATAAGCTTCAAAGCTTTCTTGAAGGCAGCCATATTTCTTTGTGAGAGTCTCCTTCTTGAGCTCAAGGCCAGGTTGGAGGGCAAGGTTTTTCTCTGCCTGGGTTCTGTTGTTAACAAGTGTTGTCTCTTTGCTCTGCTGGACATCCTGCATCTGGGAAAACATGTCAGCAATATATTAAAGCAAAAGAAAATGAATCAACCCTGCACTTAAGATATGACAAATTAACCATACAAACAATAGAATGCGTTAAAGAGTGACTCACTTAAACACTCAAACTTTGTTCTGTTTCTACACCGAGCAAAGGAAAAACATGTTATACTGGAAAAGTAGCTAAATATATAAAATACCATTGTCTCAAGTAACCAGCTTGCGCTATCATAGAAGATACAAATTTTTCATCAAATTGATAAAAACAATTTGTAATCATTGACAATTTTTGAAGTGAATTGAATTTGATTGTTGTCACAAGCTACAATTACATTATTAATTATTTTAGCGCCAACAAGAATGATGACACGAGTTTTACACAAAACAACAAGCAGATACCAAAAAGTTATTTCTATGGCTAACCATGCTTTGACATTGCAGGCTAGGTATTGGATTCATATAGCACATTACAGTGTAGTGGATCTCTTCATGCTAAAGTTTCAGTCGCTGACCCGTGACACCCACCGTCTTTGTTTACAGTCTTTTTTTGTTTGAGAACTACCCAGAAAACCTTTTCGCCTCTTTGCTCGGCTTCTTTTCTTCTCAAGAATCAAGTCAACAAAAGTATTGTTGTTCGAGCAAATAAGCCCATCCCACTTAGCGGCTTATAGAAAGAGAACCCCATGGAGATTGGCAGACTGACAAGGTGTGGATCAAAAACAGAAACACTGACTCACAACACAGTCAATACTCACCCAATTTCGGGAAGATGAAACCGGTTTAAGTCCTCTACCTTTTATAACACGTTATTGTTTAATTCACATTACAATATCAACACTTTCCACCTTAAGATGTCCAAGAATGTGGCTTTCATCGTTCTACTTATGTCTTTATCACTAGTAGACTTTTAATTCATTTGAACTGGGAAGTTGACTGTAGGTTCAAATGGATAAAACGTCTATTGCTGTCAATGGCAGCCAATGAGTTACCAGGAATCAAAGAATGAAAGTAACAATGAACTTCTGTCTAGTAATTATTTCTATTCACTCAATTTATAACGTATCTAAATAGCTTTAGCGCACAAAGTAAAAACAAAAACAAGTGCAATAAGAAAATAACTAACCGACTGAGCTAATAATAGTGAAGTCGCTATTTTTGGATCAGATTCAAGTATTTTAACACAAAATTCCGGGATCTAAATAAAATATAGTATACCTAGTGAGGCAGCATTTCGCAATCTGGTTTAATGGAAAATACTGCTTTCTGAAAATAGGAAAAATTGTTGTGTGGTAAATGAGACAATGGCAATACTATGTGGACAAGTTAAAATCATAATTAGCATTTTGAGCCTTGCGGTATGTCGAGACGACACGTAAGTGTCGTAGCTAGGAAACTTCTTGGCATGTTTTCTTTCGCGTGACTCACCATGACAGTGCTTTCTTAATGAGGATAGTTCAGTTTTCGCACCGATCCCAAAAGTATTTCAAGTTATAAAAGATCTCCACCACTTACCAACTGTTTTATTTCAGTATAACAAGCATTTACCTAAACGCAAAACATCCCATATGGAACAATGTCGTATACAAGACCAGACTTTGAAACGCTTTACCCATTTGCTTGTCAAGGTTATCAACGTGTACGTTGATCAACAACAAACTAAAATGCATTTAGTTTTGTAATTGTGTTATACAACATAATGACAAATGTTTAAACAGTGTTGATGGGCGTTTAGTAGAAAAACAAAACAAAGGCTTCAGGAAAGGCGAACGACAAGAAGCCAGTAGCTAGCAACTATCGACTAGCAAGACTTAAACATACCTCGTCCATTTCGCCAATTATTTTGGTAAGTTTTTCGTCGTCTTCTAGAAATTCGTTGAGCTGATGCAATGTGTACTCGCTAAACTTGCTAGAAAAGGTCGACATTTCTGCTGCCGTCGTGTATTTTCTCCTCGTCGACAGACACTCGTCTCGCCTCGGTTTGTGACAGCTGACTGAGCTTCTCTTACAGGAAGTACAAGTATACAGGCCCAATGTTGCCTTCAAGTTCCGTCGGAAATAATTAACCAGAATACTAATTTGGGTTCGTAGCAAATTGAGGGATGGTGTTAAATTTAAGTAATTACTTTTTCATTGTATGATCGTATTTTTTCCAAAGGTTAAATTATTTACATGAAGTGTAATCCTGGCCATCAAAGCAACCACATCAGCTCTAACGAATCAAAGCTGTATAAAATATACAAAAGCTCAATTTGTTATTATATAAATACGTCTTAAAGGGTTTATGGGCGGTGGAAATAGCGTAATAAAAAATTAATAAAAGAGAGGGAAAAATATTATTCGTGGTTAATTTTTAACCACATCAAAATTGAAACCAAATAATTGGAAAATGTCCAATTATTCATGAAAGCAGCATTTGGCCTTAATCCAGAGGTATTATACAGGCTCAATGTTTAAATATAAAAAAAAACGGACACACAAATTCCAGATTTCGATAGATAAAAGGTTCTCATTGAAAGTCATTTATAGTGTATTTGTTTAGAGCAGACCAGTGCATAACTGTGGGTCACAAATATTTTGGGGGTAGATCTTTTCACCTGAGGCAGGTGTGATGACACAAAATATATAAATCAAAATATAGTCCATAGAAATGAACACAGAGGTTGAACGAGTTGCTCAGGAAAAGAAAATAGTACTTGCACATTAAAATATCAAAGCTTTTAACCATCTAACTTACACATATTAAACAAGTCCGCATTCTACCACCTGGTTTTAAAAAAGTTTTAAAATTGCCTCATGCAAACAAGAAAGCATTAATGAACTGGCCTTACTGAACAAAGTACTTCACATTAGTAAGAAAATAGCCTTGGTCTGTGCGTGTTTCAAGAAAATAGCTTTGTAGATTTTTTTCTCTTTGATACATATTTTCATTTCAAAACGGTGTCTTTCATGGTAGGAGCCATCGCTGTCATTGATAACATGACATACATATTTGGTAAAAGATTCAACAACAAAACACACATTTGCATCATTTATTTTTAATAGCGAGGATTATACCCTTCCTCACTAGCACTACTGCTATGTCTGCTTCGTTGGTGTCCTCCATCAGGGTTCCAGGAGGAATTATCTGGAAGGTTTAGTACTTCATCCCCAGTCTCAATGCCTAGAACTTGTCGCTGGACCAATTTGTAGTACAGCCCCCCGCTGGCCATCAGCTGAGCGTGAGATCCCTGTTCAGCTACACGGCCTTTATCAATCACTATGATGCTGTTTGCCCTCTCCACAGTGCTGAGCCGATGGGCAACCACTAACACAGTGTGCTCCTTCATGATGTTGTTTAGAGCTTGCTGAACCTGTAACAACCACAAGAGAGTTAAGCAGTTAAAATACGCCTACATTTAACTACCCTAAACCCTCATTTGATTCATTGGCTGCCACTAAAACAGCTAGACGCCATGAGAATATGAGCAATTAAAGTCAGTCATCCTTGTTAAAACAAATGTATTTAAATTTCTTCTTGTTTAATTTGGACTTAAGTGTATAAAAAAATGTTGAACAAAAAAACCCCAAGTAAAATTCAAATGTAAAACTCTTAAGTGTGACTGAAATTTCCACTCCGGGATACTCTGGTTGAACTCCCCAAATGTAGTACTTTTTTTGATGAGTTATGAAATTGCATCATCCATTTTTCATCAGGTAAAAGCAGGCTCTAACTTACAATGTGTTCACTCTCAGCATCCAAAGCACTGGTCGCCTCATCCAGTATGAGAACGCGAGGATGTCGGACAAGAGCTCTTGCAATAGCCACTCTTTGTTTTTGTCCACCTGATAATTGTGCACCTTTTTCTCCAACACCTGCCGAAAAGGAAGATTAAGCGGACAACAGAGCGGGAACAGTTTAACTCATGTTGATATAGAGTAGAACGACATCCTGCAATCTGGTTTTGTAGCACCCTTGTCATACATAGAGTATAAATGACCTACAATGTTCCCGTCAAGCAGAACAACCTCGTGTTCGCCCATTTGACACCACTGATTTAAAATAGATGTGCGAGAGAAAAAAAGATATACAATATTAACTTGTGAGATAGCCATGAGGGAGAGCGGTGATAAAATCATGAGCGTTCGCTTTCATTGCCGACTGTGCGACAGCATCCACGGGGACATCCGTGAGACCGTAAGTGATGTTCTCCTCAATGGTTCGGGCGAAAAGCACCGGTTCTTGGCCCACAAGCGCCACCTGCATGATTCAACATTGTCATATTTTGGTTCATTAGAAATAATCATTAAGGTATCACTGCTATTGTCTGCATACAAATTTAATTTACTGACCTGAGAATGAAGGTCTTCATGCTTGAAGGTGTTCACAGGCTTTCCATCCAGCAGGACATGACCCTGCTGGGGAAGATAGAAATTTTCCAATAGGTTGACACAGGAGCTCTTTCCACTCCCTGAAGGTCCCACCAGAGCAGTCACTTCACCAGGTTTAAGTGTGAATGATACTCCCTGCATCAGAACATGAACAAATAATAATAATAAAACAACTTGAGTCATATAGGATTTGTACATGCATAATTTAAGTTATTATGAATTAAAACCTTAAGAATTTCAATTTCTGGCCGAGTAGGGTAAGAAAATGTGATATCTTGAAACTCCACCAGACCACTGAACGTCTCCAGAGTTTCTGTCCCATCTATTGGATGTTCAGGTTTTCTGTCCAAGTACTCAAAGACCTTTTCAGCAGCTCCAACACCCTGCATAAGGCCTGAGTAAACTGATGCAATGTTCTGTAAAAAAAAAAAAAATGGATTCCACGTGCAATTAGTAACAGATTCTAGACCTGGTCAATGATTTACTGCATACAAACACAATGAGAAAAAAATAGATGAAATACCGCTAAACATTCGCCCATTTCAAGCATGTATATGAAAAATGATAACAACTGGCTGCTTTCCATCTGACCGGTAACCACCAAGTGGCCACCGTAGGTGAGGATGGTGACCTCTAGAGCAAGCTCAGAAATCTGGAAAATAGAAAGAATCCAGATGAAGACCAAGAGCAATCATTTTGGTAAGTGGCATAATGATTGACACATTGTCAGATACCTACACAACTAGACCACATATAGCAAGCATATGCCAGGGCTTGTTTCTTGTTCAGATGGTACATGACAATGAGTTTTTCGTAGTACGAGTCAGCCTCTCGATCCTCATTGGCAAAACTTCTCACCGTCTTCATGGAAGAAATGGTTTCTTCTGCCACTTTGTTCGCCCTTGCAAGAGTTGTTTGCACCTCTTTAGTGAGTTTCTAAAAGTCATTTTAAATGTTTAAATGAAGCAAACTTCCATCCATGTTCAAATACAATAACAATATAGACTTATTGAGAGGTTACCTTGTAGTAATTGCCATAATACTCTGAAATAAGGGCAATAAAGGGAAGTCCCATCATGTTCACTAATGTTAGTTTCCAGGACATTCCAAACATGAATATAAGAAAGCCAACAGCCTTGATGGTGCTCCTCAAGAGCACGTTAATGTTCTGGGAGATGAGGTCACTCACTTGGGTTGTGTCAGCTGACAGGCGAGAAGTGATGTCACCTGAAGAAGGCAAAAAACATGACAACATTCAAGTGCCTCGTTTCACTATTGTGATGACGCTGATGACTTACCTGTGTGGTTTTCATCAAAAAAGCCAATATCCTGCTTCATTAGGGTTCTGAAGAGGTGATTCCTGAACCGAAGATTCAATCGTGCAAATGTCAGCGTGAATACTCCTCCACGCACTCCAACTGCAATTGAACTAAATGGGGTGGAAAATACATTTAAAGCCATTTATTAAGAGATTTTAAATGCAGTCTTGCAAAAAGGCACACTCTCACAATGAAATACAATGCAAGAAGTTTGTTCACATATTGACCATAACATGTTATCAAGCTGAATCTAAAAGGTAACCAAAAACACACCTGGTGAAGGCCAGGACTGCAAGTGTGATGGCAGGTTTAGCAAAGTATTCCATACTCTGGTGAACCACTATGTTATCTATGGCCTTCCCATAGTAGTAAGGTATGAATGCTTCACCTGGAAATGGAAAAACAGAAGCAAAGATTCAAGAATCAAGAAATATTTGAATATACAATAGTCATTGAGCATCCGTGTATTTGGACATCACATATTGAGTCATGTCATAACCAAGGTTGCCTCCATGACCCAAAATGTGATGTCCATGTCAAGTCTTTAGCCACATGGAGAAGAGACCAAACTAATAATCTAACTAGAAATACTCACACACAGCAGAGATGACAAGGAATAAAACAGCGACAGTTAACAGTCCACCATCTTTTTTGGTGTAGCTCAGCAGACGCCCTAGTGTAGCTCCTGTGGTGGTGGACTTTGTTTCCTTTTCACATGGGCTCTCCTTTTCACCGTAATCTGCACTATCTTCTCCTTCTTCACAATCACGTTTAATCAAGTGCTCATTGTCATGAGAATCACCCGATGGACTCGTGCTATTTTCCAACCCGAGTAACCACCACGACACTACAAGTCCCAGTGAGGAGAAACAGGTCCAGCAAATCAGACTTAAGGACCAGGGACGATGAGATAGGGGTTCAAGTTCACTCAGCATCAACAGTTTGGCCAAAGTATACGTTATAATGGACTGGCAGACTAATAGGACAAGGGTGGTGAGTTTAGCTACCCTGGGTGGACCCTCTTCTACATTCAAACATACTCCAATGGAGGCACCGAGGAGAAGGGAAGCTCGAATAAGGACGGTCGCCCAAATATCCAAGGTGGACTTCAGAATGCTGAACTTCACGCTTTCCTCCACAAAGATGTTCCAATGTGTCCCACTTATAAATAACACTGTGGTGATGATGATATCCAGTAAAATGTATGAAATAGTGACACTCACGTTAATTGTGATACCCATGCTTATTTCTTTTCAGGCACACAAAAAGGAAACGGTTATCGTGTATTATTTGGGGATTCAGGACACAAGTTCTGTCAATGGAGTGAATTTCTGACTCAATTCAGTTTTGTAAACAAAATAAATAATAATTGACAGTTCGGATAATTGTTTGACGAATTGTTACCAGCACAATGTCAAAATAGCTTAAAGCAAGCAGGCAAAGTTGAGGTCTTCCCGTTGTTTCAAATCACGACAGGCCCGTGATTAAGTCCCAAAAAGGCTTACCGGTAATTAAGTCACACATTTGCAAACAATTTCCTGTAGTCAAAGCGCTGCGTTAACCTTTACAGGTGCACTCGCAATGTCAAGTCCGGTTCGTTTACTTCGGCGAAAAGAGCTTTCATTACGACTTAGCTTAGCCGTCGTCTAAGCCCTACTTGGAAACGAATTTTGGAAGTATTTGGGCTTCTTGCCGGGTGTCCCCATTCCTCCTAGCGTGGGCAGACTGGCAAAGACACCTGGCCCCGAATGAACATTTCTGCGACGGAAGAAGAGTGTGAAGCTCCGCCCACCGTCTGTCGTCCCGTTCTGGCTCGTTCAAGAACACAAATAGCGGATTTTAAAGAAGACGTCAAGTGATGCAATGAATCGTTACTCTATGATGAAACCTTTTGAAATCATTTACGGCATAGTTTGAAAAAGATGAACTGATAAGTTGCGCTCCTTTCAGTCTCTTATTTTGGGACTAGTCGGATGTGGAAGTGGAGAAACCGGTGGGTGTTTTTGCAATCATTTGCAAGCCACTCAAACTTTTTTGTTGTAAAATTAATCATTCATATTGAAAGTGACCTTTTGCCCATTTGAAACATTTTGCCACGAAATCACACTATGAACATTATTTTAAATGTATCAAATGTTTTTTTTAAATAAATGAATAAAAACCAATCAATTAATCAATTTTATCAAACAATTGAACAAATGTTTTATTTTTTATGGCAGTTTGTACTATATTGGTATTGTTCACACCGCCTTTCAACTTTAATACAAGCCATATATTACATAATGTTTTTATTCACATGTTCTTAAATTGTATAAAAAATCTTGGAACTCTATTGTAACCTAACTTTTATTTTTACATGAAACATTTAGGTGTTGCATACATAACAAACTCAAGGAAGTGTATACACATAAGTCCACTTTGTATACAAAGTGTAACAACAGCTAAGGTAATATACAAAAAATATATAAATAGTATATAAAACGGGCAACACGGTGGAGCAAGTGGTTATTCTGGCAGCCTATTAAGGTATGACATGATTACAACCCCTTTAGTATGTGAGATGGCGTTAACTTAAAAAATATTTCCATCCATAACTTCAGAAATTTGCAATATGCTCTCCTTAATTCGATTATCAAAGTCATTAATCCTCAGTGGACATCAGATTCTTCCAAATGATATGTTAATTCATTTTTTATAACCACTGAGCTGCTTTGCTCCGTAGCCAGCACCGTCTCCACAGGCAAAGATAAATATATACCCTCTTCTTTAATTTTTTTAGAGGAAGAGGGATCTCCCGCGCAAATGAATGGCTTTGTTGTTTTAAAAGTCATTGAGGAATTGTTGGGTGCTTTTCTCTTCATGCTCTTTTGTTCCTGTTTGTAGGCTGCTTTCATGTTGGCAATCACCTAAGAGGACGCACAATGGGAATAAAAATAGAAAAAGGAAAATAATCGGAATTTTTCCATCTGACCTCATCACAACAGTGTTTTTTTTTGTTTTGTACTATTGTGGTATTCACTTGATATTTAAAAGGGCATGAGGAAATGAAAATGCTTAATTTCTACTAAAATATTTTCTTGCAAATACTTAGCATGTAAACAGTCTAAACTATAAAGGTATCAACCCGAGTCCTTTTTGAAAATACTATATAATAAAAAGAAACAATTACCAGCTGCTTTACTGTGTTCTGCTGTTCCTGCATTATGGTCATGTAAGTAGAAGCCTTTTCTTTCACAGGATACACATCCTGCTCCTCCTCATCATATCCAAGTGGGTCATGTATGGCCTCCAAAAAAAAAAGGAAAGGGAAATTACAGGGAACAGAAAAAAACATTGTTCTTTTTTTATAGGTATTTTGCACCTGTCATACCTGGTTTAAAGTGTTGACTTTCCGGTTAAACATGAGACAATAAGGAGAGAACTTGGTGGTGGGGTTTATGGATGTTCTAAAAAGGAACAGTACAGGGTCCAGAAAATCATCCCAGTCTGTCTGCTTTTCCGTCACCATCTGCTTTACGGCCTCCTTCAGCAATGGACCGGTGCAATCGTGTAGTGGGTTAAGCTGAGGCTGAGCTAAGGGAGAGACTTTCTGCAAGATGCCCCATCTGTTGCTCAGCAGATTTGTAACCTACGCAAAAGAGAACCCACAAGACACTGACCCACCAAAGTTCCATATTTTCTCATCTTTCTGTTGTTCAGCTCATTTGAGTTATTTTTTGACTTACATCTCACCTCATCACAGAAGACTGGGCTCTGTGTGCACACAATTGTTTTGGGGGCACCAAACCTGAAATTACAGTCAAAATATGATTCAGAAAAAGTACATTTCCAAATTTTAAAAGGGATCATTGTTACATATTAAATCAACAATAATGAGAAACTTGGTGCTTAAATATGTTAATTTTTAGATATGTTTTTCTTCAATAAGGACTTCAATTTATTAAGGAGTTACCAGAGCCACATTTAAGTCCCTTCAAGCAAGTATAAAATATCTGCCAATCCAGAACAAAGTTAAAGACAAAATTTCACTCTCAAAATGCGTGCTTTTACCTGGACATACATTTGGAAATACACCTTGCTACGGATACAGCATCCGTCTTCTGCACCGGAAATGCCTCGGGCCATTTACTAAAGTAATCGATGAGAACTATAGCATGTGTGTTGCGTTGCTGGGTCTCTGGGAAAGGCCCTAGGGAACAAAAATAAAATCAAAATTCTAAATACACACAGTATGGTTCATTCCAAACAAATAAAATGAGGCAAAAACCTATGATGTCAATTCCCACTATATCCCATGGAGCATCCACTTTGATGGGTCGCACTGTTCTTGCCAGATTTTTATTCCTCTCTGCATGTTGACATGTTTCACATACTTTAATCTGAAAAGTGAGATGATAAAAATCATTGATTTTGCACATCATTTTTAAAAAAGAGAAAATTCCTCATAAGGATAGAAAATAATACCCAGTCCACCACATCCTTGATGATGCCCAGCCAGTAGTATTTGCTCTGAATTCGGTGGACGGTCTTCTTCTGACCTAAATGATGTCCGATGTCATTAAAATGACAGTCGAGAAAAATTTGTCTCTTTCTTTCCGCCTCAATGACAACCTCCCTCTTTTCGTCTTTTTTTGGTCCCACATAGTAGAGTTTTCCATCTTGAGGGGGGGAAAAAAGAAGAAAATAAACAAACAATGTGCAGTCAAGAACATTAACATGTTAGGTTACAAAATAATTGCAAAAGTCAATGCAAATTCTGTGAAAACACTTTTTTGATGTCCCATTGGTGCCATTTCAAAATGAAAAGACAATAATCACGTTTTAATGCTTGAGGGTTATTATTTATTATACAAATTAAACAGGTTTGAATGAATGGGTAATATGCAGTGCATTATGATATTAAAGACGGTATGGTATGCCCTTGAAAGCAAGGGTGATTTTAAATAAACAAGTTTGGAAAACAGTAAGAGTTTTTTGAGAACACACTTGCAAATTTAATGGAATTAAAAGGATATTGGATCAAACCTTACCATCGATGATGAATTTCTGTGCATATCTTTTGAGATTCTTCTTCCTTAAGGTATTCATAGACTGAGGAAAGCATCCCTTGGCTACAAAAGTGTAAATGTCGCCGAGTTTATTGGAGCTGGAGTCAACCACCTCCTCTTCTGCTACCTGCAAAGCGTCCACACTTAACATTTCAGCAAAGTCTTTTTGACAACGGGATAAAAAACAAACATCAGAAAACATCTAAATACATGTTCAGCTAATGCTAAAACATGCGATTGGAGGAGTCTCTTCTTCATTAATGAGGAAAATTGCAAAGTGGATCATTATCGCCACCAACTGTTTCGTAATGCAAACAAGTGAAGCGCACATAGCCAGTATACATTGCTAAATATTATGTGACTTCCTAATTGTTATTGAAATTGAACATGTCCAACGCTTGAGCAGTATTTAATGTTATTGTCATGAAAAGTTGTTTATTTCACTGGAAGCCTTAAAGACAAAAAAATCTACTCCGCTCCGATTTTTATATCATGACTCTGATGCAAGATGGCTTTCCCCATCAGCGCACATTGCAAATCGGACATCTAGCCTAGTATTTTATACACGTGATATCTGTGTTTTGAGCGTCATCTGTTTACGTTTTTGACAGCCAATTATTATGAGTATTTTTATGCGCAATGAGACCACTATGGCATACGAGGGAAATTCGCAGTTTTATATCTGTAGTTGTTTCATGACAGATAACATGTTCCTCGAGGAATACAAGCTTCACGTTCGCTTTAAGAGCGAGAAGCAGTTCAGAGAAGACTATGAAACAGTGAGTTTAGTTGCTCTTTTTAATCTGAAATATTAATTTAAAATATTTTCATTTAAGTGACACTTATATTTTAGATCCTGAAGAGACTTGGCTGCGTCACGGAGGAAGAGTTTAATGATATCTTCAAAAAGGTAAGTTTCTTAAGACAAAATATGTAGTTAATTCATACATGACAGTCTGTCAGTCATCTATAACAGTGTTTTTACTATGTGTGATTTTTTTCAATTAGGTTTCCCAGGAAGTGGACAGACGAATACGTCTTTCTTTGACATCGGCTGACAGAATTGCAGTTATAAAAAAGACATACCAACCTCTTCATCCTCATGTCTACAATCTGCAGGTGTCGTACTTGCTCTTCAAGGTATTATCATCATGTGTCATAATCATTTTTTGGGGTGAAACATGTTTCAGGAGACATTCCTTGCACCAGAATTCAAGAATTTGGTCAATTACTGTCAGAGTCACAACATCACAATTCAAAATCTTTCTGCCATGTTGGAAGAAGAAAAAAGTAAGCTAAAAAAGTGTTGAACATTTCCACTGAATTTATTACTACACTATTCTTTTAAAAGCACCCAGAGTTTATCGCTTTCCAGTCTTTAACAAGAGCTTCTGCGAGGCGCTGATGGATGAACTTGAGCACTTTGAGCGTTCTGCAGCACCAAAAGGTCGACCTAACACAATGAACAACTATGGGGTAATACATTAATTCATTCTTTTCTGGCTGCAATCATGCTCAGTAGTTGTTTCTTAAATTTTAATTTCTTGAAATACCCACAACTGTTTTCGTCTTAGATCCTCCTCAATGAACTTGGTTTTGATGAGAGCTTCATCACGCCTCTTCGTGAGAAGTACCTCCACCCACTCACATCTTTGCTCTATCCAGACTGTGGAGGGCAGTGTCTGGACAGTCACAAGGCCTTTGTTGTCAAATATGACATAAAAGAAGACCTGGACTTGAGCTACCATTACGATAACGCTGAGGTCACACTCAACGTTTCCTTGGGAAAAGATTTCACGGACGGAAACCTTTACTTTGGCGCTATGAGACAGGTGATTGTGTTCACTATCACCAAAGGAGTACTTTGCATTATTAAATACCATATTTTCTCGCATCTAAGCCGTATCTGTAAAAAAAAAAGATGACTGGATCCAGGGTAGGGCTTATATGCGGACAAAACTTGCTATACTCTTTTTTTTTTAACCAATAGAACCAAATTAACATTTACTTTTGTTGGTTATTTTCTGTTTTGCAGTAAGAAAACAACCATTACTAGATGAATTAGTATAAAACAGTTTTTTTTCCCTGTATGTATCCATATTTTATTTCCTCAGTTATGCAAGTGAAAGTAGTCAAAACAAACCATCCCATTGTTTTGTTGCAGGTGCCTTTAAGTGAGACTGAATGTTCAGAGATTGAGCACAGAGTGGGGGAGGGCCTTCTCCACAGGGGTCAACACATGCACGGGGCCCTTCCCATTTCTTCCGGCCAACGATGGAACCTCATCATCTGGATGCGATCTTCCAAGGAGCGCAATCAACTTTGCCCCATGTGCAACACGAAGCCAGCACTCATGGAAGGGGAAGGTTTTGCGGACGGATTCACAAAACACTCCAGTCCACTCGTCGATGCCAAATGTGTGCTCACCTGACGTACTGATAAGAGGCTTATAACAGACAGTGCCTTGCTTGTAATTACTTTTTCATGTTATGACTGTCATAAGATGATTATGTTGCCACTTACAAGAGAACAAAGTATTGGCAAGTCGATTGTGTTTGTGTGTAAGTGGTGGCAAGATGAAGAATGACATTTTTTTTTTTTAAATCTAATTTATTCTCTAGACGTGTTCTGCAAACAGCTATGCAAAATATTGGGTGTCATCTAGTCTACTGTATGTACTTTGTTTTGCATCATTGTCCATAAGGGAATAATTCTTGACATTAAAACACCATTATTAGATCCCAGGGGATCATTAATCTTTTCTAACGACATGGTACAAAATCATCTAACGTGACATGGAAGATTTACATTAAATGATGCAAGTATACATTTGTATACGACTAAGAAGTAAAATTATTTCACATTGATGTTCAAGTTTTGATGGAGAACTAAAAAAAGTGCTGGAAATAAATGACAATAAAAGTAAACTGGAATTATATTGCAACTCAATGTCTTTACTCAACTGGATTTAAATTATGTGGGTGTGGGGTAACTCAAATTGTTTAAAGTGATCAAAATGCAAAAATGTACAAACTTACCAACACTCTAGGATCACACCAAACGTTGATGAAGACACAACAAGAAATGAACAAAGGGAGCTTAATTCTCAGGGATGGGAAACGGGTGGCTGACAAAGGAGGCAGCGGATAGGCTGAGCCATCTAGGGGAGGCAACAACAGGTGTAAACAATGGACAATCACATGGAAGGCAGAAAAACAACACAAAACATGACAAATTTAAGTCCATATATAATCAACTACATTGAAAGAGGATTCAAACTTGAGTTATCTATACCACAGTGCAACACGTACACACCGTTCACACCATTGAACATATCAAGATGAATGGTCATGGATTAACCTGGAATTTTGACACATTAACATACAAAACAGTGTATTTTATAATACAGTATTTTAATAATAGCATATTAGGTAGAGCAACTGGTGGGCATTTTGACACATTTGCCAAAAGGCATACTCCTTAATTTGTTAATCTTTCATTCATGAATTTGCACACCAGAACTGTACAATATGCAAATTAAAACCATAACAACATCAAGACATTTTGGTTGTTTCTTTTTGTTCCAGGTAAATGCCCAGTAAGTTCAACTGACAAGCTTGGGAGAACAACAAATAATAGAAAGAAAACTATTTAAAATGCACAAATAACTTTACAATATTATGCAAATACTCTGTAATATTAAATACATCTCTGAACTGTTGGCCTATTACAATAGCAGAACAATTTATGTCACGGGAAATAATCATTCATTCATTTTCTGAACCGCTTAATCTCACAAGGGGTGCCGGAGCCTATCCCAGCTAACTACAGGCACCAGGCGGGGGACACACCCTGAATCGGTGGCCACCCAATCACAGGTCAAATAACACAGCACGATTATATTTGGCAATATGTAAATACATACAATTTCTATACATTTGTGAGAGTTCAAATGTTTCCAGGGAGTTTCAGAGGGAGTCTGGGCCTCCTTCAGTTTGCTTCACAAACATCAAGAAATCCACTTGGCGATTTCACAAGGTGGTCTCGCTGCTCACATCTCGCGGCCTGCGGTGGTCCGTATCCGAGTCGTCGTCGTCGTCATCTTCGGACTCCATCTCTATCTTGACCTGCGGGACGGGGCAGGTCATTCCTCGCCCCATTGGCATGGCCGGAGATGACGGACAGGAGATCTTCAGGTGGAGAGTAATGCTGAAGGAAGGGCAAGCGCCGATTACCTCACACGCACTCGGGCAAAACCGGGACGAGGGAAGACGCCGAGGGATGAAAAAGATGTATCGAGTGAAATTGTAATGTCCAATTTGCTTTCTTTCCAAACCATGCCTCTTTCAAAGCAATGCAGACACACTAGGCCATTTGCACACAAGGAAAGGGAGATATGTATTGAGAGAAAATGACCATATGGATCATTGGAAATAAATTGGCTGCAAAAGAAACTTTTAGAGAGGAACTTGAAGATAATATGAGGTTGTATAAATAGAAATTGTAGCCATAATTGTGGATTTGGAGTACTGCATTTCACTGGTAGTTGCAGAATTAGAACTTGTACTTGTAGAATTTAGCCACTAGAAGTCACTTGGGTTCTTCTTTGAGTTTATATAGTTGTATTAAATATATTTCTTGTCAAACTACAAGTTGGTCTTCCTAGTACATTTTTTTTCCTCCAACTGAAAGTGAAATTTTGCACTAATTTCACTTCCATTTCCAAGTCAGTTTTTCCCTCTCTCGCCAAACGTAAGCTACTTTTGCAGAAAATTCACCTCCATTATGATCCACTGTACTCTTACTAGGGGAAACAGAAGTGACTAAAGTACCCACAGGATCCACTAAAATTGCTGATTTGGAACATAGATGGAAAAAAAAGAAACAACCAAAATACTCTTTTCCTTACATAGGGTCTAAAATTATATAAGCTAAAAATCTTCATTAACTTCATCTATTTTCATCACTCCAAAACACAAAAGAGTTAAAATTAACATCCTGACAGCAGATATACACCAAACATTGATATATTTACACAGTTTATATCACATCAAACGCAACACTAAGGAAAAATACAATGTCCACAAAATGAATCCCCGTGCACATTTGATGAAACATTCACTAAAAACTAAAGCAAAGGGAGAAAAGGAGCAAACATTACACAGAAAATTGGATTAAAATGATCTGCATTGCCTTAAATTGCATGGAGAGGACATTGAATGCAAGAGAAATGTACAGAGAATTTCTCTTATAGTCGTGTCTTCATGTCTTTGTTATTTACATCTTCAAATACTACAAAAAATATCTTTGCAGGCCATCCAATACTACAAGAATGATTAGAGTATATTATATAATATGATCCAGAACCTTGACTAGAGACACATTTTATCTTTAATTATTACACTCAAATTGGATTTTGGCAACTGAAGTGAATATAAATCGGTAATAATTATATTTGAGGTATTATCCAGTACTTTGCGCCATTTGTAGAGAAATTAGCTAATGTCATGTTATACTTTTTTCAGTCTTTTTCAATTCTTTCAGTAGCATAAATACATTTACTTACTTACTATGTTTTACAATCCAAAAAATATTAATTAATTCTCCCTCAATATGTATTGAATCACTTTTGAAAGTGTTAAATGTGTTAAAAAGTAATGTTGCGGTATTTGAAGTTTAACACACAACAAGATATTCCACACTATTGAGTTGAAAGCAATGTTGTGGTCGAATCAATGTTATTTATGTCTTTAATTGAATTTATTTTAATTCAAATCATTTGATTGGGGGAAAGGCCTTGTCTGCTCACAGCTAATATAACCCTTTTTTTAATCACAGGAGAGAATATTGACCCAAATGAATGCAATAATACATTTCATGTGTATATATGTGTGTGTGTGTGTGTGTGTGTGTGTGTGTGTGTGTGTGTGTGTGTGTGTGTGTGTGTGTGTGTATGTATGTTAAAGAGCATGAGGTGTGGCAGAAGGCTGGCAGTATGCCCCCCACTCAGACTGTGCAACATCAGGATACACCAAATCTTTGTAGGGGATGTGCAGTTTGAGGACACAGTACCTGCGATCCAAGTCTGAATCGGAACTTGGCGAGTGGTTGGAGTAAGGGCTGTACTTTTCCTGAAAATTGCCACACACATAAAATATCAGTGCCTGGCCTGCAGGGAGTAGCAAAATCTCACCTTTCTCCTTACCTCGTCTGCACTGGCTTCTAATTTGGACTTTTTCTTGTCTTTTCCTCCTTTCTTATCATCGTCTTTCTTCTTCTTCTCTTTCTCGGGCAGGAGATCATCCAGCCAAGCCAGGTCGTGCTGGGAGAAGACCATGTCCAGAATTTTGCGGATGAGCATCAGGCCCAGGATCTGAAATTTGGTGCGATATTTTGAAATTCGCGCCAGGATTAGTCTTAAAATTATGTACTTGAATGGCATTTTAAAAACGGCATTAACATGATTCAATTTTATACTCCATATATGTCGCTGGTTGAGTCACGGTACTTCTAAAGCAGGATTAGATTGGACGTCCTTCGCCCTCAGTTGTAGGCGATTAATTATTTGAATAATAAAACGAAAACGCGGAACGCCCAAAAAGTGACTGTAATGATTGTTACCTACCATAACTGGAAAGATGATTGCTAAAAACGTAGATTTGAGCGTCCAAAGTACAGCCAGGCATATAATCTGAACCAAAGTGAACAGGTGGACTCTTCTCAGAGGAACATGGCGCAGATAGGACAGGTCTGGTTGATGCTTGGACGGCATCATGTACAATTTGATCCGGTCCCAGAACTACGAATGGCGATGGGGAAGAAGTGGTATCAGTTTGCAAAAAAAGTTATCTCGGGTCACTTGTTATACAGGCTCAGATGGAATGCAATTTAACAGATTGAATTATTTAAGCATGTGGCTAAAGGGTGAAGAAGTTAATCGAATGGAGACTTCTAAAATGAATGAGCAATCACTGACTATTATGGGCTTTTGCTGTAACAGCTCACACCGGCGTAATCGAATCATCTACAATAAAAGAGCTATGAGGCTGTCCCAATTGACTTATCTTGATTGAGGGTCTTGATGACTTAGATTTCATTTATCAAAAGGAATACATTTCCAATGGTGGACCTGATTGTTATTTGGTTTGTGACTTAATTTTCTGCTTTCCATCAATTAGCAAAAGGAATATAAATGTGTTGATGTGTGGAATACCTGAATTCCGCTGAGGGAAGCTACTCCCATGTAGAGGAAGACACCGTACAACACAGGCATGGGGATGAACTAAAGAAAGGAAGGACAATTGGGTGAGAGTATAAAAAGGTTATAAGATGATGTACAAAGCTAGAATGCAGTGTTTCAATGTTAAATGATGTGTTTGCACCCCCTCCACAAAATTATGTATTGACGGGCTTTCAATAAGAATCAAATAATAAATAGGAAGTTAACAAAATGATTCCCTAATAATCTATGAGATCTGAGCGGCGCCATATTGGGCATTTTGAACTTGAATTGATGTCAAAATGGCCAAACTTCACGAGATCAATGATTCTGTTTATTATTTACTTGACAAACATGTTATAGTCACTCTTTTATTATTAATGTTAGGTGTGGTGTTATAAAATCAAAATATACAACCAGAACTTCACTTTTTTCATTAATTTCCAGTAGTTTTTTTTAAATACCTTTAGAATAGGAGCAAGAAAGATGGAGACTCCAGTCAGAACAAAAACCAGAATTCCCGTCACTCGCTGTTCTCTGCAAAATTAAAATAATCGGCAAACACAGACGAGTCAAAATATGTTCTTTCTCCCCTGATATTAACTTCTTGGCAAAAGAATTCACTCCGCGGGTATATAACTCAGACTTCCAAGTGTTTTTCACGGTTGCTGACCTGACCCCGAGAAACTGAGGCTGCTCTCCGGGGGCGCTGGATTCGCTTTCCATCTTCAAGGAGTCAATGTGAGCGATGGAAATGACGGTGGCAGCTACGTACCAAGGCAGACCCAAGAAAGAGCAAGTGGCCATCAGGACACCCACCCAGAAGAGATCCAAATGGTAGCCGCATCCTTTCTGTCAGGTGTAATAATAATACGGAATTAGTTAAATTCCTGCGGACTATGGAAGGTCTAGTACAGGGGTGTGTAAACTTTTGGGCCTGGGGGCCACATTGACTTTGACAGATGGGCCGGGTCAGGACAAGATAAGATACATATAAAAAAGTGCATCCGTTAACAGTACATATGAAACATAAACAGAAAAAAAGGACTAAAGTATTAACATACTCATCACTCCTCATTAAAGTAAAAAGTATAGTACAAAGTAAAGTAAAAAGGAATGTATTAAGAAATATTAAAATGTCATTTAAAAAAAGATGGTCTAGTACTAGAGTAAAACTCCAGGGTCCAGAAGTACACTTACTTTCAGTTTGTTCTCCTTGCGGTTGACAATGACAGCACTAATTTGCTGGTCCATGAAGATGAGGATGGTGACAAGGAGAGCTGGAACAAAACTGCCCAAGTAAACCCACCATGGGTTCTTCCCAAACGGCAACACAATCCAGCCGCGATCCGGACGAGTAGGCTATTTAGAAAAAAACACAAGCCTTTTCATTTAAGAAATACATTATTCATTAAATATTAAAGCACTGCTCCACTGTGCAAATCAAATGTGGAAACAATTTTACTGATCGATAATGACCAGTAGATGGCAAAGATGATTTATACAGGCATCAATGGAGTACTAAAGGGCATTTAGAAATGAGATATGTATCTGTGAGATTACTAAAAACTGTCCGTTTTATTTTTTCTTGGTGAAATAAGATGATTTATTTGACCCTTTCGTGCGATGAATTACGATTTAATTGAAAACTCCATTCAAGTTATTCATTTAGATGTCTATTTTCACAGTAGTATTTTATAAATAGAGTACCTGAGTCCTTACACTGATGTCATCAATCTTTGAATGTTTCTTCTGTTTAGAAAATGATTTGCAGATTCAAGTTTATGCACTATTTTTTTTTTCATGTATGATCAAATGAAGCTATGCAAAAAACTAACTATTTAAGATAACTGTTATTTATTCAATCTCTTTAAACCAATGTTAAAAACTTAAGAGTGTACCTTGAATTCCGTTGGCACAATTAACTTGGGAGTTTTGAGGCCTATAAGCATGTCAAGGCCCACAAAGGTCATAATTGACATGAAGATAGAAAAGTCACTGATAAGTTTCCTCAGCTGAAACAAAAGACAAAAATAAACAAACAATATTACTAACCACATGCTTAAAAAAAACAATATACAACTGGAACAACTAGACAAAGTTGACAAGATATCATTTAAACAGGGAAAATAGCAACTAAAAAACAAATATTCTTTCCCTGCCCTCCTCTTAGTTCAAACAGTTTGGACATCTACTCATCATAAACTCAATTAAATAGATGTCTATCACTGTCAAAGGTGGTGAAAGAGCTTACAAACACTGTTTATGAGAATAGACGGTAGATATTTTTAATTAAATGAAGGTTGAGGTGGATATTTGTGGATGGCATGATCACCTTGGTGGGAAAGTAGCGACTAAACTTGAATTTCTTGAGGGTGACGGTCATGGAATACGTTCCGAAGAAGAGGATGAAGGACATGAGAGCCAAATCTGGGACATACTTGCAGGAATTGCCCACCAAAGAGCCCCCATACTTCACACACTCCTTCTTACTCAGCTGGCTCCAGTCCAGAGCTGTCACATTTAACTATTGAGTGGTAGTGGTACATAGAAAAAGACAGGGTGGGGGGGGGGGGAAAGGAAGATAACAGTATGAATTTTTTTTGCCTTTGTAATTTCTAAAAGCTTATTTATCAAAAAAGATGTGACATTGCAATCCACACAAGACATTGGCAGTGTGAGCATGATGGGAAGGATGGTAAAAAAGGAAAGGAAATACTTGAATTAAAGGAATGTCTGTAAAACAAAAAAAAGAAGTAAATGATGATAACCCATTGAAAAGACTCACTTACCCCAGAGACACTAGAGCTGTTATCTGGCATGGGAACTAAACCAGTGAAGATGATTTGCAGCCACTGTTTTGAGGCCGAGTGTTTAAGGAGACATCAAAAAGAAGATGAGGAGGGAAACAGAAGGGAATAGAGAAGAAATAATGCACATAATGAGAATGCTGCAAAATGCGGGGCATGCCGTTCAATTAAAAAAGAAAAGGGGGTGGACTCACTTTGAAGAGATAGCAGCCATATTTGATAAGCATGGCAAAACAAATGAGGGACAAATCAGTTACAGAAATCAATGTTTGTTAAAATCACAACATGCTTTATACTTACTCATGCTGTATCATTTACATTTATTTTGAATTTCAAATATCATTTGTGACACTCATCTTTGCTTTTTGTTGTTGTTTTGAGAGCAAATTGTAAGAAAATAGAGTCAAAACCATGCTTGACTTTTTTTAAAATTATTATTAGCATACCAACTATGTGGAGAACTCTTTAAAAGGCAGTTTTTACTCTTATCCCACCTTCCCAGTGACCACATATTTTATTATTATAGATATTTTTACTCTCTATTGTAACTGTAAAATTTGCTACATATGAATCATCACCTATTTATCATAGAAGAAGGAGAGGAGAACAATAATATGCAGAACTTGACATTATAAGACAGTTTTTTGAAGGCTGACTAGGGCAAATTCATGTCCTTGCTTTTATTTTATAGTACTTTTCTAAAAAAAAAAAAGTTAGCCTTGAATGAATATCTCACTCTACCTTGTTCAAAACCTGTTTAACATATGATCTGAATCAGAAACACATCCTTGAAAGAATTTCCATACTTATTTACATAGAAGTTTGTTTTCTTGCTGAGCAGTAAGTTTCTCTTATACTTAATGTGTCAACTTTATGATCAGTGTATACTCTTGCCTAAATGAAGGGATAAACTCACCCGGGTCCGGCGCCAAGCACTCGCACTTGTAAGCGGTGACATAGTCTGGCTTGAAGTTGGTGTTGATGGGGTAGTATTTGAAAGAGCCCACCATCTTCTTGATGGCGTCCGAGATGAAGATGAATGAAATGAGACTGGAGAAGCCCTCTTCCGTGAAACGTGTCATGTACTTGATAATATAACTGGCGTCGGTTGCCACCAGGAGGAAACACTGCAAGCATGAGTGGATGCCGATCCACAAGCGCAGCTCCATGTAATCGATGTTGTTATTCCTTGAGGATGGAGAAATCAGAGGATAAAATCATGCTCAAGGGTGTCAGACTCGGGATGGTTCGCAGGCTCAATTTCACATGCAAAAAAATTACAATTATTGATTTAAAAAGGGGGAAATCAGGAAATTTAATATACATCTATACTCTTACTTTGAATTTGATCCTAAAACAGAAAGTCTGCAGTCATGATTTACTTTCTAGGGCCGGACAAAATGATGCGGTGGGCCAAATTTGGCCCCCGGGCCCCCACTTTGACACCTGTGCTCTAAAATATCAAATAGTGAAGACCCAAAAGTCCGCCAAGGAGAAGGAATATCTTAAGCAGTTCAAGGAATATCTTTTCTTTCAAGAACAAGGATCATCATACTGTAAACAGTTCATTTTTCCTAAATGATCAATTTCAAGCTTGTTCAGATTCAAACGAACCGTTTTATAATTAAAATTTGAAAACAGCATCGGTGTGCTACCACCCATTATACGAGACATCCCATTCATTCAAATCTACTGCAGTGTCTTTAGTTGGCAAACAAGACTCACTTGCTGAATTCAAAAAGGAGCTTTTCAAAGATGAGGATGGGTCCAGTTGAGCTGAGAATGATGAGGGGCTGACCCGCCAGCAGACAAAACACAGACCCAGCAAGAGCTGTACCCAAAAAACTTTCCATCACACCCTGTGAAGGATGAGAGAGACAAACGTGGGTAAAATTGCAAGAGGATGAGTCGACGCCTGAGCCTTTATTTCATTGTTAAATGGGAATCCACAGGAGTTAAGTCTTGATATTTATGCGGCAAAACAAAAAGAATGACTCTCTCACCTGATAGTTGTCTGTGGCGTCACCCAGCAGGCCGCCAAAGGTGATGGCGTTGGTGATGCATCCCAAATAGATGAAAAGTACAGCAGAGATGGATTGAATGTGGAAACCTTCGTAGAAATCGCTTGGCAGGAATGGCAATTTACGCTTGATATCCAGATACAAGCCACCACAGAAGCTAACACAAAAACAAGGCACACAATTTAATGAGCTAAATTGTGAGATGTGGTTGTCTACTAGCGACAAACTCGTGGAAATTCACAGCACACGGATGATTGGACGCCACACGATCATCTTGGGTAGGCACCTTATATCTAAGTACTCTGTAATATGTACCTGTGATGTCATTATAGTATTGGTACTCGCACTAATTTGAAGAGAGTCGTTTATTTTGTGTTAAACTAGTACATCTGCTCTCAAATTATGAGGCAGCGCTTTATTGGTCAACATCTTTTCTAGCTCTGAGGAATGCACGCTTCTTTTAGTGGGTTGTAATTGCAAAACAAATAAATACGGCCCCTCGGGGAAGCCTAAAAAATACAAAAAGGATGACTGAACAGTCATAATGTGTTTGGAAACCCACCGTCCAGTGAATGCCAGTTCCTCTCCCAGTTCATGTTGTGCTGGCATTTCCTCATCCTCAGCCAGTCCTCCGCCTCCACCAGCTGTCCCATTCATTTGCCCCAGTTCGTTTAAAGAGAAAACTGACTTCCTAAAGGAGTCAAAATGAAATACTTTTTCGTAAATCTGTTCAAATTTGTGCACTTCTCAGGGTGAGTCAAAATAAGTCTTACCTTTTGTCGGCAGATGGAATTTTCTTAGGCGGCTCAATACGGATTTTAGGATCCCATTCCCCAGGTGGAAGCACAATCACCTCATCCAAAAACTCATCTATTCCCGCAATGAGGTCTTCTCGGTCTCGGGCTTTGTACGCTACATCGCTAAAGAGCTAAAGTAGGAATACATTATTTCACTTTTTTATATGGTCATTTTCCTAGGGTCAAATAATATAATAAAGAATGAATTATTTGAACTTTTTAGGTAGCCTAGGTCTACAATGTCTTCTGTGTCTGTGCTTACTACTGTCTTGCAACCATACAAATTTCCCACATACGGGATGAAATAAAGTTCTAGTCTAATCTAAAAAGCAAATGTTAACAATATTTTGGAGCTTCAATTCAATCTCACCCGCACAAAACGTGATAATTACATCATAAATGATCATTAATGAACATTGAAAATCATTTGGGTTGGGTCATTAACCTTTAAAGCTATTGAAATCCCTTTTTAAACTATTCAAACTTTAAATAAAGTCATTTAAAATGTTATCACTTTAAGGTAGTGATACTACACATTTAAACATTGATATAGAATGAATATCGGTTTCAGATAGTTGACATACTGCAGGTCATATCCATTTTATCATGTATATTGCCATCTGTAAAACATTATTTTTCTAATATGAACTAAAAAAAAATACACAGGCTTTTACAAACAACACAACCTTGGCATCCTCTTCAGTTTTTGGTTTTCCAGGAGATCATATCAGATTGAATGTCAAAATAACTTGAAATGACTCACATCATCGACCATCAACGTTGCTATGGCTCGGCCTATCTCATTATACGACTTGGCCTTTCCTTGCGGTCCCAAGAGAATGAACAGAAATCTGTGTGGTGATGAGACAAATATGAGCAACCTGCATTGGGACACATTTGCTACGTGACATCGGCACAATATGAGCCATTTCACCTGGTGGGTACGGGCACCTCCGTCAGACCCCCGAGTGTTGTGGCTTGAGACAGGCGAACAAAGGCAACAAAGGGTTTATTGAGGAAATCCACCTCTCCCACCAGCACGTTGGAGGCCTCAGCATCTCTGGGGATTTTCTTCATGAATTTGTTTCTCAACTAAGGAAGGCAGAGGCATAGTGTTGAGACAGTGTTCCATATACGCAAGAGGAATTTTTGATTTTGTTTCAACAAAGACACAGATGGCAAGTAAAGTATGCCTGAGTGACAATATTACACCTTTAAAAATGCCTCCTCACAGTAAAAAAACAACAACAATTTAGCTGAAATCACTTTAACTTCAGTCCCATTTTCACCAAGCGGTACACTTCTCTCACTTACATGACTTTTGGGCATTTTATTTATGTATTTTTACTCTGACTTACATTCATCAGCATGGCATGTAATAGAAAGTTGTCAACTGTATACTCAAAGGTGATTTGTCCTAATGATGGTTTTTCCAAAAAGACTTTACTGACGCTGTTTGGGCACTTACTCCATCACATTCCAATCTGACCTATCATCCCTCTTTTTGTGCATTGCTACCCACTCCCCACAAGTTCTCCCTTTGGTAAAAATATGAATCTGGACATAGTAATACTACTTACATTCCGTGCTATATACAATATTCAATGATGATGATTAAAACCAACAATTATAGTTATGTATCCAACTTTCCTGGTGCAGTAAAGTTGTTTAACAATGGTGCATCTGCGCAGGTGCTTTAACGATTTGCCAGCACAATAGAATTCAATATCACGAGAGCTTTGCCAATAACCCACAGCCTGATTTAGTAGTGCCATGTGAGGACTGAACACGTGTACAATATTCTTCTTTTTTTTAAAGCAGATCAATACTGACACAGACCATGCAGCTAACTATTCCGTTTCCATTGTCACGCAGGGGCGGAGCTTAAGGGGGTGATGGAATAGCATTTACAATTCATGCATTTTCCTCACAAAGGTCCTAAAAAGCCTATTACAGCCAATTTTGGGCAGAAAGGGGAGATACACCCTGAATTGGTAGTCAGCCAATTGCAGGGTACATGCCAAACAAAGTTATTCTAATTTGTTGCTGGCATGTCAACATCTATTCTTGAGCTACTTTTGAAAAAAAGGATAAGTGGAAGGAGTAAGCAGCACATCCGTCCAAACCTCAATGAGTTTAATAAGACACACTGTGTAAGGCCTGGAAATAAATGTGTTATGAGTGTGCGCACTTCCTCTATCACCGGCTGGCTGTCACCTTCAAACAGTGATGGTACTCAGCCTATGAAGCATCAATTCAACACCACAGTGAACTATTAGAGCTCATCTCAACAATAATTCAAAGCTTCAAAAAAGGAAATGAATGTTACAGTGATACGCTTCCAGGCAGAAAATAGATGTTACGAGACTGTAAAGGAGAAAAAAATGAATTTAGGCATCACTCATCATGGGGGATAAAAGGATAGTTTCTATGCTTCAAGGAACTGAAAAAAAGAAGAGCTTGTTTTAGTTCTGTTTGTTAATCTCCTTTATGTCTCGGAAATAGTCTTTGGGGTTGTTGATCAATAATTTTATAAAAATAGGATATTCATATTTTGGCCTATAATTTTATATTTGCTGTTATTACAGTCTGCCAATTGTTTTTGATTCAAGGACCTTACATAGATTTCATATGTATATTATGTCATTAAAGTCAACATGCTTTTGTGGTGAAGATTGATTTCAGTAGCAAAAACATTTACAAATTACAAATATAATGATGTTGAAGATTTACCTGATCTGAGCTGGGAGTATCTGCAATGTCATTCATACTTCGACTTTGAGCATGACCTGCTGGGCGACAACAAAAAATCTCAAGTAATTCCTGAACCGCCAGCTATGTACAAATATCAGCAATCTACTGGATGTGCATTCGCATAACCTAAAACCAAACATTTCATCTGACTACAATTTTTTCATTTAAAGCTTAGCATAAAACACTTCGCCCATGCTAGATATGCAGGACTTCACTGCATAGTATACTTTCAAATATCTATCTAGTACAGGGTTCGCCAACTCCAGTCCTCAAGGGCTGCTATCCAGTCTGTTTTCCATATCTTCCCCTGAATCAAATTATCAACTCAACAGCAAGCATTCCAGAAGCCTTGATAACGATGCTGATTATTTCTTTAGGTGTATTCGAGAAGGGAGATGAAGGAAATGGTTCGATGGTGCCCTTGAGGAGCGGAGTTGGTGACTCCTGATCGAGTAGATCATTCAGAGTGAAGTAACAAGTCGATATTTGACACTCACGCAAGCGGCCGTAGTTCCCGGATTGCTGTTTAACTCGGAGGTCCTCCGTGGATCGATTATAATTGGCCGCCGGCACTGGACCAGGTGCGCCTTTGGGCCCTGCTGGACGAGCTGATAGGCAAGAGACATGTATAAAAACAAAGATACTGTCTAATAGCTTCCACCTTGGATGCTATATATAGAAAACTGATGGCACCTCATCACACATTAAGACATTCACTGTGGGTACCTTGGATTTCACAAATGGAGAAAGGTTGGAATGATAATCAGGTGTCAACATATTCACATTGAAACAAACCCAGTGGAGGGAGAAGAAATAGGAAGGCTTGTTTTGCCTGTAATGGCTTGGTTTATTATGGGAGGTGGAGTAATGAAGCAATTTCAATTCAATTCTCGGGTAACAAGGTTTTTAATGTGAGCATTACTGCAGTACTCACAGGTGGTGGAGGAACTTGACTTTCCCATGTCTGCTATGGAACGATGGATTGGCTTCTTGGTCTGGTGTCGATGTTTTCTTAGCAGAACAAAACTGATTTTGTCTCTCAGCTCAGGCAAAATCATGCCTTCGTCTATCTGTCTTTCAATGATGTCGTCTATAAAAACAGAGATGCTCTGAATATTAAGCAGACAGGAATACATAAACACAAATAGATTTTCATATTAACACGTACACTAAAGTCATACACTTGAGAATGCAAATCTCACATCTATCTATCCAGACTGTGTTAGGCTACTTTCCACAATGTGGCTGATTGGTATTTCTTTATTGTCTGTAATACTAGATAGAGATTGCCATTTAGCAAAACACTTTTACACTCGTAAATTGGTGTGAAATGTCCCTTTAATCACTCTGTTTGAAATATTTGCTGTGTGATGTCAGCATACCCACTAGAACCCATTGAACATGTCTCATAAATTCTACTGCTGTAGCTTCATTCTTCGGGTTAATTCAACTTTTTAAGCAAATTACGCCAAACCAATTCCAATCAGTCAATTAGCGACAGGTGCTGCTTCTTTCACCAAAAAAAAAAATCATTGGTTAAACTGTCTGTTGAAACAAAAAAACTGCACTTTCTTGACCCTTTGTGGACTTGGTCAGACATTTTAAGCTATGACTATGTGCACCCAACAGGTTGAATCCCAATCTACTTCCATCTGAATCATGAATAGCTCACCAACAATTTGAGGCAAAGAATAACCATCCAGGTCCAGAAGAATGGTTCCAGTCTGAAGACATGTCCTAAGTTCAAACAGACTATGCAAGGACAGCGTGGACACGTGTGGTTTGCTCCATCTTTCGCCTCCTTCCTCAACTTTCTCCTCAAACTTCACCCATCTAAACAGCAAAAAACAAGAGAAATATACATGAAAAAATATAAAAGCCTCTCATGTTAACAGAATTTTGTATTTCCAATGGTCAAACATGCTTGCATCCGATTGCAGACAGCCACACAGTAAGTATGCAGTGTTTCGATGATTCACCTTGCAGACTCCTTCCACTCCAACTCGTCCCCTTCTCGCTGTAGAGTGTCCATTTCGGTGAAGAGTGTCGGCGTCGGCATGTCATCATCTTCACTCAGGATGTAGCGAAGCCTCTCGGCTGCCGGAGACACTTGATGGAAATGAGAGAAAAACTAGTAGAACCATCATTGATATCTTTCTGCATACTCCAGCTTTCATCCATTTCCACATAACTACATCCAACACTAACTATTAGGCTTATGAGTGTAGACACTACAAGTGTGACATGTAAAATACACATCAAACTGTTCAGTATTTCATGGTAGAATCATGTCAATTCATGGTAGGAAAAAAAATACTATTCTGCTAATAGTTTGACATGATGATCCATTTTTATTCAGTCATAATTGTGGTGACATCACTGAGTTCCTTTTCCTATTCACCCATCTAGATAGCAGCTTGCCTAAAATTTGGGCTGTCTAGGATGTGCTTTAGCTGACCTTTGACCCAGAAGTGGTAAATATTGGATGGTCTGATGTGTTGCCTGTGTTGAATCTCTTCCCCAAATGGCAATGACAACAAAACTAAAGCACATGCGCACAAAGTCATAACTACATCAGCATTATGGATATTCAATCATGTGACCTCTGAATGTGCAATACAATCCAGTCAATGTTCTATCCTATACGTAAGGCATAATATATAAGCATACCACTAGTGCTATAGGGTAAGAAGCTATATAAAGACATATAGGCAGATGTAAACGCAATACACGTGTTGTCATCAGCTATCAATAATATTGATGCTTGCTTGACAGCAACCTAAGGCTGATTCCATTCATGTTTTTTTTCCTGTATTGATAAATATGTTCCTAATACATAGATATATTAAAATACAGAATATAGACAGCCAACTATAATAGAGCACTTGGAAATATGTAGACTAGTAACTTACTTGTGCGGTTTATGTCTTGGAGACTCTGTTCCCGCGAATCCATGAGTCCTTCCTCCATGTCTATGTCTCTATACTGGTTATACTGGTCAGGCTCATGGTGTCTGTGACGGCTGTAGCGTCTTTCTCTGTCCGTGTTGCTGTCGTGACTTGAACGCCTTCGTCTGCGCTTACGCCGATATCCTCGAGGAACTGGGACGCCAATGTAGATGGACTGATGATCTAATGGGAAAAAATGAAATGTGGCGGATTATATCCATTATTGTTTGTTCATTTATTTTTCAAAAAGGTCCATTGAAATTTCAGATTTTTCTTGATGGCTTACCTTCTTGTTCATCATAGCGTAGGTGCGAGACTCCTGACCCTCTGTCTCCATGCTGCATCCTTTTAATGTAGGTAAGAGTGAGTTAGTAATCATAAAGCTCACATAGGTTTTAAAGTCAGTTGTTCGTTTATGTTTTAGAAAATTTGAAATGGTTTTATAAGTAGGCAAATGCAGTCTTTTTGTTGTATTTGTGACTGAGGCTGCTTCACATTAAATTGCATGTAGAGAATATTTTCCAACAAAGGTTTTATGATAAAAAATACTTTTTTAGTACATAGTCGAATAAAGTTAATCTAAGTGATATCCTGAATCGATAACAAAATGGTTTGTGTTCTTCCTTTTGAGGTCTTATTATTGAATATACTGTGTTTATGCCATTAAACATGTAAATACATAGGTTAATGTGTTGTAAGTGTTTTCTTTGTGTGTTTGTTCTATTGAATGAGAGTCAAACAAGAGCAACAGTGGTAGGGGATCTTGTACACTGACCTGCCTGTTGGCTTAGGCAGTAAATCAATGGGGAAATAATTAAAAAGCCAGGCATAGTCAATGGAAATTTACATGATTGGAACTAACGTGAGTAACCAGAAAAGTAAAAGGCCAACATGTTTCTACTAGGCAGAGCTTAACTACAATGACAAATAGATATGCATCTTATTTACGGTTTACCACAAGCACATTTAGAGCATTAATGATTTTGTGGAACATGTTAATTACCCAATTTTTTTAAAACAATAACAACATAAAAATGTAAATTAATGAGTGTATAGACACATTTCTGGTCATTTGCATGAATTATTTTTTAAATCATTAAAGACAACATCACTGGAATAGGCTCCAGCACCACCTGCGACCCTTGTAAGGATAAGTGCTTTAAGTAAATGAATGAATGACAGTGCCCTTTATATTGTGAACCTACCAGAGGGAATTGACGTGCAAAAAAAGATATGATGTGGTGTAATTTTGGCCTGGCATGGCCTGGGTTGAGTTACATTTTGCCAATGTTTACACTGGTGGCTCCCTGCCTCAATAATTAGTGCTGTCACATCAGTGTCCTTCACACTCAGTAGGCAGAGTGGATCAATGCCATCATCCTGTCAACACTAAACGTGAGCCTCAGTCAAGCTCGCATGTGCATGGGATAGGGTTTTCGTGTGCTAGGATGGCATTCACTATGGCAGGGGTTGGGAACCTTTTTGACAGGGAGAGCCATCAAAAAAAAAAAAACATTTTTACTAATGTTATTTCTTAAGAGCCCTTCTCAGAATTGAAAAGTAAAAATGCACGAAAATGTGTCAATTTTTTGTCATTTGACCTTTTTTAAAGTATAAAAAGTCCCTGAATTCTTTTGAGAACGTTGTTATGCTGTTGCTAATAAATCAGTGTCAATGATATCATGGATGGGGAAAAGTAATCAAACACAAATTTATGCTTAATGCTGTTTAGAGAAGGTTTTCTATTAAATACCTTCAGGCTGGAAGTTGTGAAGTCAAGATTTGACAGAAAATTGTCAACTTTAAAGGAATATGTAAATACATTTGCAATAAGGGGAACTATTTACAGGAGATGTCAATTTTGTGTTATATTGGAAGGTCATTAGTTTGTCAGATTGGAAGGTTAATTAATGGGGTGAAAACTCCTGGGGAAAGCATGTCAGACCAGCTGAAAATGATGCCGCTCATTAGAGAAGAGCTCAAATCTTCAAGATGGTTGACTATTTATTGACTTAATCTCTCAAAAGGAGAATAAGACACTTTTTTAAAAACATTTTTTCCTCATTTTTCACAAATACCAGCTATTTTATCCATGTATTGCCACGGAATTTAAGGCTTTTTACAATTGTGGACTTAAATGACTTAAAGGTTCCTAAACTTTACCAGGAAATTTCAGTTTTAGATATATAGAAAATATGTATAATTAGATATTTTAGGTGACATATATATTGTTCTATATCTGTAATATGTGTGACTAGTTTATTAAATAATAGTGTACAATTAATTAAAATGCCTGTTGTTATTTAGTTTAATAAAAAAGAAAATACACCAACAAAAACAGCAGCATGACATAATAACATAGAAAATTAGAGTATTGTATACATTCAAAAATAGAGAACAAATGGGCACAAATTGCAGAAAGAAATCTAATGGATAAAAATAACAACTAACAATATGGAACGCATTTTTTGTTCTTAGTTTTATGTGAATCAGTTGTTTTTAACTCATTTTGGGGGGCCGGATACAAAACTGATCTGTTTTTCTGGATAACATCAAGTTTTCAAACTGAAGCATCACAATAGTAAAATAACTATAAATATGTAAACATGAATAAAAGAATAAGTATAATATTAAATTCCTACCTGTTTTCGTTTGTCAAGCCAGATGAAGCAAAAGTGAAGAGGAAATGACCTTTACAGCTTGTTTGCTCACATCAGTAAAAACATACTAGTGGAATACCTGCAAATTTATGAATAAGATCAACAAAACAAAGAGGAAAAAACTCCATTCTGCTTGCTTCCTATCATTTTGGTTGTCAAACTGTCTCTCCTTTCCTCTCTGTGTCTGTCTGTTTGTCTTATGTTGATTCAATAACGGGTAAAGTAGGACTGGCAAAGACCCCCAGGCAGGAAGTTATGTCAAAACATGCTGTACACTTGACATCAGCTCGTCATAGGAAATCTCTCAATGTATGCCACCAGCAGGTCAATATACACTTATGTCACTTTATTTGGTAAACCCGAACAATTAAATTAGCCCCCACACAGTAGTTCAACAAAAAAAAACAAAAAAAAGCCCTTTACAACGACCATCATTTTATTTTTGGGCGATTTTGTAGTCAACTGCAGTGGTGTTCCGATACCTTCATACTATTTTTATTTTTATTTGCTTGTGTTATATATTGAGGAAACCATATTCTTAAATAAATTAGGACAACATTTGACTGGATCTCCAAACCTAGGGATTTAAAAGTAAATATCGTTAATAAACAATCCCACTTGTGGTATTTATAGTTAAAATAGTGGTGATCCTACTTTGTGGTTTTTCGATCATCGAGGACATGTTGGTCTACTTATGCACGATATTCGAGGGAATACTGTACTTTGAGTTGTTGTTGTTAAGAACTACATATACCAGGTAGTACGATATATAAAAAAAATCCACTTGTTTTGGAATTGTTTAGTTTGTTTTCAACAAATTATGGACATTTTTGGGTGTAGAACCCAAGCAGATCAACCTCAATTCCCATTTTTAAAACCCACTTGACTCCAATAGCACAAACCAGTCAAACTAAATCAATTGATAGTAAATCACTAAAATCGAATAGTTATCAATTGAGAAGTAATGGTCTAGGACTTTTCATGTACAGTGAGCTATCTTTTAGATGAAGATGCAAATGAAGTATGTCATTTCATTTACACAAGGTCTGCTGTCTTAATATTCAGCAGAACCTTCTGACTAAAAAAGTGAACTGGTCTTTAGACATCTTGGCATATGAGGCATTCAGTGTGAAATTAACTGCAGATTGCTTCATCAACTTTCCCCCACCACATAATGCAAGATCATTCAAAGGTGCTCAAACATGGAAAATTGTCGGCTGCAGCCATATTAAAAAAAATGGAAATTAAAGTTTGCGTTAACTGAGACACGTTACTTATTGCGGTAGTGGGTGACAGACAGCGTATGCTATATTAGATTAGAATTTTATTTCATATTTGGGAAATTTCCTTAGTTGCAGTAGCAAGCACAGACACAGAAGACATTGTAGACCTAGTTAAAAAAATAGAGCCACACAGGAAGTCCAAAAGGTGGATTGAGACTGAGGTGAAATATGCAGAATCACTTTTTCAAGCTGAACCACTCATAATTAGCCTGTGCATGCATCAGAACTAAATTCTCTAAAATAAAATGATAAAGTATCCACAGGGCACTTTTTCCACATTAGCCAATAGTTGTTGACAACTTGCACTGTTTTCTGCCACACTGACAGCTTGAAATATATCTAGCAATTTTCCTAAACAGACCGAAAATTGCATTTCATTATATTCACTCAACACTATCCCAATTTTCACAGCGTGGGCTGCCATGGCATCTGCATATTTTCTCCTGTGATGGCAGCAATTCATGCCAAGATCGGGATGGAAGATATTTGTTTAGGCGACACAAACCAGACTGCAGATATAAATACTAATATGAAATATTTTGCTTTTCATTTTGATGAATTATTTCAGACATTCAATCCAAAATTCTCCTTTTTTTTGAAAATAAATACTTCAATGCAAGTATTTATTTAAAAGAAAACACTACCAAGGGCTTCACCATTAGAAACTTCCACTATTTTGCCTATTATTTTCAAAAAGTCACAATGAATAGAAAATATCAGGGCACAAAAAGCAGTAGACAAATTCCTGTTTATTAACAAGAGCAGTAGTGTTGGTACAAGGCAGGAGATGGAGGGAAGCTTAGAACACTGGTCCGATATTAACGCAGTCCAACGTCTGTTTTTTTTAACAGTCGTTTCCTGTATTATCCCTTTCGTTGTCCTTTTAAATGATGTAAAGAAGTCCAAAAAAAATATGAAAAAACTGAAGCATTCCCTTTGAAAGCTTAAGATGTAAACTGAGAATTATATTACAAATAATTTAATTCATACACAGTACAAAACATGCATTCCATATTATTCCACAACTATCAGTTTTACAGTGTACACCGACTGCACAAATCCAACTGCGATCCAACTAAAAAAGTAACAAACAAAAAAACCCAATTACACCTGTACACATCCGTCACAAATGTTGCACGCATTACATACGGGCTAGTCCTATATGTTCTACACTGAAAAAAAAAACTTCTATTCGTCCACAATTAATTTGTACACAAGATTCATCCTCATCGCTTTTGGGCTGTCTTTGAAACAACCTGAGGTAAGCATCAACACAATAAGTAGCTCGATTTGGAATTAAAACGCTAGATAATGCCACAAATCCTGAAATACGAAACACCAGAAACAAGATGAAATTAAATATAGAAAATAAAAAATTAAATCAAAAAGCTGACGCACGCCGCAGGTTGTTTGTTCTGACAATTTCTGGTAAACAGTACACTCAAAAGTGACATTTTGGATGCCATTGGCTGACCAAATTCCCTAAATCCATCAGTAGAGGTTCAACCGTGACGTAGTGCAACGCAAATGAAAGAAAAATAAACCGATCGGCACGTGGCAAGGGGAATGCAAAAAGGGCCAACGAGGCCTCTTAGTATTCCCTTTTCAGCTTACGGCCCACGTCGACTTCGTCCAGCCCAATGGCCGATCTGGACTGCTGGAGTTCTCGGAGCTGAGCGTGAGTACGGGTCGGCTGCTTCTTCAGTTTCCGCAGATGAATGTCAATGGGATCCAGCTCGGGTTCGGAAGCCGGGACGGGCAGGTAGCCGCCGTCCCTGGGCAGGCACATGCACCAGCCGGCACCGGCCAGGTCCAGCTCGCTATACTGGAATTCCAGCTTCTTCAGCCTGAAGTCCACCATGTCCACAGATTGGCTCATTTCAACCAGAAGGTTCCAGAAGACGCAGCTCAAGATGATGCCAAGTAGCTGACGAATGACACGCACACTTGATCAACCAATATCTCACTCTACTTCATGCAAGCCATTTATGCATGTGATGGGAATAAGCCAATGATTTCATCTGATTTATCTGATGACATAAACCAGGAGCTCCTATCCTTGAGGAAAAAGTGAACACGAGTACAAATTTTGCACTCAACACCTGAACTTCAGGGAACAATAATAGCTATTTGAACTTAGTAATAGCAACATTTTGAGTAATGCGCGTGGAAAGATGTGATTATATAATGGCATTGTTGCAGAGAATGCTCCCAGAGATGAACAATGTAATGTAGCTCTAGTGTCTCTGACTAGGCATTAAAAATGGAATAAACTGCAATCTCATCTGCGTGATTTAGCTGAGGTCCTGCTGTCCGTGTGAAATGAGAGTGGCGCAACCGAGAAAGATAACAGTTCCTAAGAGCAATTCCCCAGGACCATCCAGGCACAACCAGGTTACATTTTTAATGCAAATGTGTAGTTAATCTAACAACATTTGAGTTTCACGGGACCCCGGGGCAATGAAAAGTGACATTTTCCAGCATACATATATACAAAGTTGGTCACCCCTACTGTACACATTAGTCATGTTCCAGAATGGTATTGACGCCTTGACTTTGAACTTACCTGTGGCAATCCTATGGCACAGCACAGCGCGACCGTTATTCCAATGTTGTCACTCATCCAAAGGTTGACGGCGTGAATGCACCCTCGCACGTGGATATCCTCTTGCAGGATTTCACGCTGATGCAGAGAAAAAAGACGTCATTTTTGGCTCGCCATTTCCCATGACGATTCATTTCAAAACGCAACGTCATGTTCTAAATTACCATTCCACGTCATCAAAACGTTCAACTATTTAGAAAATTAACTAGCATGCTCACTTCCTTTTAAAACGACATGTCTACAAATTCCTTAATGGCAACCACACAATAGTCTTTCCAGAAATGACTCCAATTCCACATACCTGTCTATCCAGAGCCTTGGATCCACACAGGGTGTTAATGACCTCTCCTACCTATGGGAAGAGCGACTTTAAAACCAGATACAAAATGTGGTGATATAACGTTTCGGATGCATGCTCCGTTAATGGAGGAACGGTGAAAATTAGCGTGAGGGTGGGTGTCCGTGCCACCCGCCAGCCAGAACATGAACTTTTGTGCTGGAAAACGACAAGCGGTCGTGATATCTGGGAACTGATAATGGCGACAATCTGGCCCGTGTTCTGCCTGGCTAATAAACTCCTACATAGCGCTAGCGAGTGTCAGCCAGGGCAAGCATTCATTATTGCTCTGGCAGAGTTGTAATGCTTCCAGGGACCATATCAGCACTTTGGGGTGGAAGGACAAGGATGATAGCAGTCAATGGGACCTCGGTGCTAGTCTTCAAGGACTGCCATTTCATTTAAAGAGTGAAACGGCAACTATAGGGCGGAAAAAGACTGTCTGTGTGATATAGACTGGGAAATAATTAGAGTCTCCTTCTGCAGTGATAAGGTAACAGACATTTATTATTTTCTACACCATTGGGAAATAAAATGGGAAAAAGTCCCAACCAATAAGGCTAATCCTGCTGTCTATAAGTCCCTTTGGATGTGAAAGTTTTGGCACACTGAAGTTGAACTTTATTATCATTTAGTTGAACTTTACCAGGAAAAATGATTGCAGTATCTGTGCTTAACATGTTGTTAAGTTAGTCTAACTATGCTGCGTTTACATTCACTTCAATGTTTCTCCTCTGTATAAACAGGGACTCACTGGGAGTTAATCTTTTGGATACTCCAAAAACTGAAGCCTTATGGAATGTGATGATGTTTTGTGGGACTTCAGATGCATTTTTTTTTTTAAATTATATAAAGTGACACTCACCTCACGGCGGATACAGCAGGTATATGGAACCCCACATGCGAGTGGGCCAGTACCATTGCAGAAATGGTATTGGTTGACCCCCCAGTCCTTATATTCATCCCCTCCACAACAGGAAAACTAGGTGAAAGGTAAAAAATTAAAAATAAATGTTTAGGCTGAATGTTTTGTATATTGCATGCACTAAAATGATGTAAAATATGTACAAAAAAATTTCATTTTGAAAATTTAAGATGATCAATGCCCTCAGATTTTTGTCTATTGATCAAATGTTAAAATCCGACATTATTTTTGAAATCGGTCTTAAATAAATCATAATTGGTGCATAAAACAGTTCGACTCAATCTGGATGAAATACCTTTTCCTGCACATAATCCAAGATGTTCTTGAAGTCCAAGTCGTCGTAATAGTGTTTGATTCCCTCTCTGATGCTGCTTTGAAACAAGGAAGACGTCTGGAACCAATGGTAACGTGAAAAGGTCAGTAAATAATAAAGAACCCTGGCAAACAAAGACCTATTGTGATGACAGGTGACAATCGGGCTCACTGCCCCGTGTTTACCTTCTTCTCAAAGATGAGAGCTATAACCAAGGCGATAGCCTGGAGAAGAAGCAAGACGCAGAGAACACAGAGAAACTGTGGAGGAACAGAATAAACATTAATACACGGAACATCACTTCACATTTCTCCACCAAAATCTTAGGAGATCAGAGACTGAAGCAGTTCACTATCAGCTAATACGTACTGCAATTTATTGTGAAGCTCATCTTAAATTGCAACATATGGCACATTTTAAATGTTGTGAATGTGGACAATTCATAATTCTAGTTGTGTTGAAAGCTCCAAACTTTTGACTCCGATTGCAAATGAAAAGGAAAAAAGGCTTCTTTTAACATTCTTACCATGTGCAGCAAGGTTTTGTTATCTCGGAGCGAGCCAACCATGCCCACAAGTGACACTGTGAACATTACCAGACCCAGCAGGATAAGCACCACTGCAGGAGCCAGGAAGAGACCCTCCAGGGTTCGATTTTTCTGTCTTTCCACTTCGGCATAAACCCCCACGCAGAGCACACAAAGACCCACCAGCTGGACAAAGAGAATACGATGTTTAGCCTCCCCGCAAATTGTTGCAAAGAATAAAAAATGTGCTATTATATTATGATGAAAACTTCTTGGAAAAATATCTAAAATGTCACGGAATCATTTAGAAAAAGAGGTTGGGGGAGTTTTTATGTTGTTGATAACTTTTACTTTTTCAGAAAAGTGTGTTTTCACAAGAAAACATTGGTATAAAAGGGTAGTTGATTTTTTTTGCAACTTGTGTAGGGTGTGGTCGACCTTTTGCTTCCAATTTCTCATGAACAACGATAATATAAATGCAAGAAACCGACCGTAGACACCTTTCAAAAGTGTAATTATACCGCTTCAACTTTCTTTTATTTCTAAATTGCAATACACTGTCCTCTTTCATGCTTGATTTATAATTATATACTTGGTTGCTTCTGCGGTTGATGTAGAAGTGCAATTTGAGAAATACTGACAACCTTGCAGCAGAATGGGAAAAAAACATTTTTCCTTCTCAAAATGTAAGTTTCTTTTTAAATTATATAGGTACTATCTTTAATTGAAGGAGGGAATATAAATCACATGGACAGCTCTGTTGGATGAAGAGCAGTTAATTAACACTACCAATACACTAGACTCTATATTGTGGACATGTAAATGAAAATGTTTTTATCATATTTATACCATCACAAACAGAAATCTCCTTTTTTATTTTATTTTTATTACCTTGGTTCTGAGGTCTCCCAATACTGTGGCCTGCGAGATGAATTTCATGCAATCTATTTCACATGTCACACAGTGATAGTAAAATTAAAGCTGACTAAGGCATGTTGCAGTTTTGCAAACCATGACAGCTAATAATCTATTAATATAAATTGGTTAGTGGAAAAGCCTGCTTGGGCATGAATGAGCGTGAGTCATTTTGTGTCGGCAAAACGAGAATGATGGTTGCCTTTAAGGGGTCCAACGCCCTGCACCACGGTGCTGATGATTAGCCGGCGAAAGGATGTGTTAAGCTCCCATACCAAATCCCACGCTATACCTTTAATTATTATCATCACTTTACATTCTCCCTCTAATTATATACACATTTCAACCTGTTTCAATAAACACGGAGGATGCTGTGGGTGTATTATTCATAAAAATCAATGTTTTAGCTGCTAGCTAAAATCCTCAGTACAAAACCCCGTTAGCAAATATGGCAATTTAATATAACACCTCCATAGAGTGAATACACATAACATATATGATACAAATATATTCGCTTTACAGTGTCAAGGCGCATGATAATAATTGTTAATACAGACAAATGCTTTAATTGCAACCATTGCTTTTTTGTAGTATTTAAATCATCACACAGTGAAGGCACCGATTCAGGGACTGTAGTCTTTGGTTCAATAAGAATCAGACACAATTTAGAATTATGGCTAAAGCCAAAGACTTCATAATTAATGATGTATATGGAATATTATGTTGACACAAACTGGTGGTTTATAAGGCCAAACATGAGGTTTAAAAAGCACAAGTGTACTGATAAAGACTGGAGTTTAAATACAATTATTCGAAAGTGGAGTCTTGCTATGACGTTTCCAATCCATCGCCATTATATCATCAATTGCAGGTTATTAAATACAATACACAGAACTTACCGAAAAGAGCATTGAATAGACATTGAGGGTAAATTTGATGAAATAATAGAAGTGGTTGGTTTTCCTCATATCAGAATAGGGAGGCATGGCCGCTTGTGGTGTTGAGCCTTGCTAGGCAGCTGGCTTTTTCTACGCTTGCTCCCCCCTTTACTTTCCCAGTATTATAAACTAGAAATAAAAAGGACACCGTTGTAGCATTTCTCATCGATTTAACCGTCCTTTTCTGTTTTCAACATAGATCACGCTGCACTCGATGGGAACAAAAACACTTCCGTGCAGCCGGCTGGTATACGCTTTGTTTTGACTTCTTCCTTAAAGGGCCAGTGCACTAGATTTCCACTGATGAGAAGTCTAGTCATTTGAATTTAATAGATTAAATTGTTGTTGTTTAATAAAATAGTCACTTGAAATGTATATATCTTCTCAACTTGTACACAAAAGTAATCCCTGGCTCTTGCTTCAGGTTGCACCATTTGTTGCCACCACTTGTTGGATATATATTCCAAATATATCATGACTGACGTGTGCACAAATGGGTTTAGGCCACTACCACAAAGCTGCACAGGTGTCAAATTCACCCCAAGAGATTATCAGTGACTGTTTGTTTACTTTTGGGATTTTTTTTCTCCTTTAGTCTTTATTTTCTAGTTGGATTTAATTATCATTATTCAGAATTAACATCTACAACCAGTGCTGTGCAATGATACAGTCGGAACATTTAAATGTGACATGCAATTTATCCACAGGCCGACTAGCATGTTCGGTGGAGACATTAGTTCATTAAATCCCTACTTAAAGGCTACATTAAACCAATTGCAACAGCAAAGTCATCAATTTCAGATCTTACATCGTTTGAAAGGGAAAGAAAAAACCTCTTAGAAGTGAAAAATGAGGATGTTTGTCTGTTTTTCTGACCTACAGTAATGCTGAAAATAATATTTAAACCCCAAAAATCTATTAATTTATAGCTGCAGCCCTTTTGGGACATGCTTCTACTTTAAACCAGTTTAAACCAGTATAACTAAATTACTATCACGTCCTATAACAGAAGAAATGGAAAATAAATTAGCATAACTGTAGACTCTTAGCTCACTTTTATCTCAAAAGTAAGTATAATTTTAAAAAAAATAATTTAAAGGCAAGAAAGCCTAAAGGGAAGGTTTCTGTTTTTACGAGCTGGTTGAAGATCCACCATTTTAATTAAGATTTTCATTAAAACACATTTTTTTATATTAACGGTACATATAAATGATCAAATTGAGAGCATAGCATCTGTGCTTATTCGCCTACATTTCTGCTTAGAACTTTATGCCTTTGGCTTTTGTTTCATACAAAGTATTTTGGTGTCTGTCAAAACACACCCTCACCACAGGTCCAATTTTTTTCTCATATACCGACTATTGTGCCACTATCAACCACAGAGCCTGGGGCATTAGCAAGAAACCAAGTTGGATGTTTGATCGATGGAAGCGCCTGCCAGAAGAATGTGCTTTCCAATCAAATTGTCTGTGGGTGATAATCCAACTTTTAAGGAGTCCCAAATTGTTGGTGCATTAGGAAAGTTCTGTCTCAATCCATTTAAATCCTCCTGTGAATGGAATTTTGTGGCACTAACAACATAAGTCTGTATCCTTGCTGTTGTAGATGGAATAAAAATAAGGTGAAAACAGTTTAAAGATGAAAGTGAAGACTTGATTTGGTTATGAGAATTCAAAACAATGCTATTGTTGTTAATCCTTTCGCCATCTTTTAATAGCATAAAAATGTAGATATCCAAATTAGTAGTACATTTTATAATATATCATTGCAAATATCTTTTAATTCAAAGTAAAATGAGCTTCACAAAAATAAATATTGTAGCTTAATAATAAAAGTCTGTTTTAAGCACCTAATATAATCATGATTTTGTTTGACTTTGAATGATTTCTGCCTGAACACAAAACTTATTAATGCCACAAGTTTTATATTTCAAGCAAACTCTGTGCATGCTGACTTAGATTGTTAATATCTCATGTGTGCTTTGGTGAGAACAAATACAAAGAGAAGAATAATTAGGTTTCCCTTGGAGTGATTATTATGAGTAGACACAGCTATTTTTATTAAGCCAGGCATAAAAATATTTGGGGAAAATCAAGTGTGAAGTGAGTGAGGGGTTATGAGAAGCAGAGTAAACAAAACAGATCATAAATTAGAGTCAATAAGCTATTTCAGAGGCAGTAAGGGACATTTCAGTCTATCTGAAAAATGACCCAAATCAAAAATGCATCATACTAATACCGATAAACACTTTTATTTAAAAGGCCATCCTTCATACAATGTAAAGTTTGTGATTTTTCAATATAGGCTTTTATAAATCGTGTCTACACAAACACTTGGGCAGATAAAAAAAAGGAAAAAATGTCTCCGGAGCTTAATTACAGTTCATAAAATGAATTCAATCTCGGCCCATTCACTTTTGCAATTGAAGGAAATCCCCAAAGGAAAAATCTGCCACTTACATTTTCACTTTACTTTCATTCTAACGTGTCTACTTGCGAGCTTCTCATAAATTAATTTTAAAGTAGTTTCCTCATTCCTAATGAACATGTTATTGTGTTCCTCTATGGACAGATAAAATGAATTATACTTCAATGTTGCTCATATTGCCTGTCAGTGAGACTTTGTTCAATTACTCTAGTACTGCAAAAACGTGTCTTATTTTATATTGAAAAAGAATGAGTCATTTCCTAAATGTGAACCTTTTGACGGCAAAATGTGGTGCTGCACAGAACAAATATAGCATTTTTAATCACCCACAAATACATATAATAACATTCTTTAAACATGCCAGCAAAGGTTAAAAGTGATTGTTATTTTTTTTTAACTTGATAGTACTTGTTAGCTCATTAATCAAATCATTCTGGATGTGGGAAAAAAAACTTCTTGAAGGACTTATGATGCTCAGTGTAGATGATATTGAAAAAAAATATGATTCTACTCTGCACAAATTGTACATCAAATCCTGTGCAGACAACCATGGTGAACCCCAGGGCACCCTGTCCTGGAGGAAGGAATAATTCAACATTTCACATAAAGTCAGACTCTACACACCTTGCTAAAAGTCCATTTTTCCACTGCTTTGGGATTTCCTTTGTGCATAATTTACATTTCGCTGCTGTATGCGTAAACGTCCCCCAACCTGTCCTTTTTATGAAGATAAATAGAGTCTGACATTAGGTGTCATGAGGGTTTGTCTTATTACCTGAGACGTACATCCTCCTGGGCTTTTCAACCTCAGCGATACACTATTTAAAAAAGATTTTATATAATGTTACTATAGAGTTACTTTGAAGGTTATCTGTGTTTGTCATTTAGATAATGAAGTTGTTTATTTGAAAACCAAAAACATCTGTGCCCATGACATCTATTATGACAGTGATTTGTAAATAAGCTGACATGAGGCAATCATCTTGTTCATGATTGTAAATCACCACATTTTCATTTAATGGTTAAACTATCAACTATTAAATGTGTTCAGATTCATTTTCAAAATGTGCTGGCTTTACTATAACTATCTTGGAAGACATGGTGTCATTAAAAATCTGATTAATAAACACTTGTAAAGCATAAGGAGATGGACAATCAGTCACACTCATACCAAATGGCAATTTAGAGAGTCCAATCAGCCTACCATGCATGTTTTTGGAATGTGGGAGATCACCAAAATAATCAGAGAATACCCACACAAACCCAATGTGAAAATGCAAACTCCATACAGATGGACCACCTGGGATTTGAACCCAAGACCCCAGAGCTGTTATGCCAACATGCTTACCACTCAACGACCAGGCAATTGGATGATATCCTGGCTTTTAAATTTGATCAAAAATATGTATACCGGTGTGCTACTTCTATTTCTACTTGATGATCTATGTTGCATTTAACATTTGTTACATGTCAGTTTAATGCCAAAACCAAACCAGTCTTTTAACCAAATAAGGTCAAATGTGTCAATATCGTGATGTAAAATGACTCATATCGTGATATCCCAAATCATACAACACTACGGATGGTTTTGTGAGCGCAATACCCAGTGCCACAAACAAAAATAATAATTTACAAGGGGCAGAAAAATCTTATGGTGGTACCACAGGGGGCAGTAGGAGGCAGGTTATAAATGTACGTGATCTGATTTTCTCCCGTGTGCGTGCGCGTGTGTGCGCGTGCATTTGTGTGTGCGCATGTGTGTGTGTGTGAGAGAGAGAGGAAGACGTAGCATGACAGCTCAGAAATGAAGGAGCAGTGGGAAGAACTCCTCACATGAAGGAGACCATAGTCCGCATCCCCATTGAAACGTGCGTAAAATACGCATAGCTTTTTTTAAACGCACCCTGCAAAAAGATGTCACCCTCTCCATTGCACACTACTTCAACCTTGCATACTTTTACTCGGATGCCAAACTTCTGCACCAGACTAAATTAGAATACTAGTTTTAAAAAAAAATGGACCCGATATTTGACAACGCCGACGAAGTCAACGCTGCCCACAACACGAGCAACCAGACGGGCTACGGGAACCAGTTTGTGCAGCCCCCCTGGAGAATCTTCCTTTGGGCTGTCGCCTACTGTTGCATCGTGGTCGTGTCGGTGGTTGGCAACGTGACGGTGGTTTGGATCATCGTGGCGCACAAACGTATGAGAACGGTCACCAACTATTTCCTGCTCAATTTGGCGTTGGCTGAAGCTTCCATGAGCGTCTTCAATACGGTTATCAACTTCATCTACGCGGTACACAACGACTGGTACTTCGGATTGATCTACTGCCGATTCCACAACTTCTTGCCAATTGCGGCCGTTTTTGCCAGCATTTATTCCATGACTGCCATCGCCCTGGACAGGTAAATGGCGACCATTCATTTTGCCTTTTGTGGACTTTTATGGACTTGATCATATCTCGTTGTGACTTTTTTCAACCCTAAAAAAGCCAGAACAGGTTAATTAAAAAGAAAAAAATCTACATACACAATATTAAAATAGCAATATGTCATTTTTTAAAGTTTAAACCTCATAGGTTCTTTATCCAGATTGCTATTTCTCCATTAACCAAACGATTCATTCATTTTCTGAACCACTTATCCTCACAAGGGTCGCAAGGGGTGCTGGAGCCAGACACCTTGAATCGGTGGCCAGCCGATCAAAAGGTACAATGAGACAAACAACCATTCATAAACATACCTAAGCGCAATTTAGAGTTTTTCTCCATTTTTTTCACATTATCTACACATACGTGAATCAAAGTGGCGGCCCGGGGGCCAAATCTGGCCCACCGCATCATTTATCTGCGGCCAGAGAAAGTAAATCATGAGTGTCGACTTTCTGTTTTAGGACCAAATTAAAATGAAGCGTATACATATATTAAATTTCCTGACAACCTTAATCTACAGCATCTTCAAGACCAAAAATGAGTGTCGCAGTGTGATATTATATTCACATGATAAAAAAAAAGTCTTCAACACTATTCCCAACAGCTGGCCTGGTCTCTGTAGTGGAAACATTATACTCTACTATACTGTTATCTCTGTCAGGAGCATTGACTGAATACTATTTATTTCCGATACAGGTACAATAACTCAGGGTTACATTTTACCTTTGCGACCATGGGCTGACGATGAATAACATTGCTTATTTGCCAAGGGAAATAAAGTCTCTCGGTAACTGTAAACTTTGATGTTGTTATGAGCTAAATGAGAAGGCTGTTTGTTTGTTATTCGCTCATATCTTAGAATAACATACGACATCAAGCGTAGTACGTAAATCATTGAAAATATCATCCTTGCCTCCTGACTTTATTGTCTTTTTCTATTTCGTACCCTTCTACCTCTTTATCCTCTGTGTGTTTTTCCCAGAAGGATCATGATACATTATCATAAAATGATATTCTGGCGCCTGACATCTCTGCACATCACATCTCTTTTTTTCCAAAGATGAATCTTCCTGTTGAAATTATTCCACCTGCCTCACTCTAATGGCATAAATAAAGTGCATTGTTTGAAACCTGACAGTACTTCTGAATACTAAAAGCATGATTGTAATTAAAGGGGTCTTATATTACTATGATATTGTCTAAATGTGTAAGGCTGACATTCACACACTATTAAATTTTATTTGTCTATGATTACAAGTCTGAATGGTACTATCAATACCTTTTTAATTACATTCCAGTACTTGTAATGGATCTTGAATAGATAGCCTTGACTGGTCGCGTGAGGTAATTTGATTTCCTTAAAAAAAGGGCATTAGTGCATCAGTCTAAATCTATTAGAGTCAATGTCAAACACTTGGATATGTTGACACAGCTGCCTTGAAGCCATGTCACCTCAAAGTAAATCAAAATCAGGCCAATTAACAGCTCGTTTTAATTGTAAACACAGTTCTGAAGAGATTGTAGTAAGAAAAAAGCATGGAAACTGGTCAATGCATGTTTCTATCGTTGAAAAAATGTTAATTGTACAGCACATTTGTTTATATTTGACCAATTTTGATGTTGTATGTTTACAACTTGATGACAGATTAAAAACTGGGATTAAGAACGATAAATGTTTAGTCCACGTGTGTCAAAATGGCGGCCCGGGGGCCAAATCTGGCCCGCCGAATCATTTTGTGTGGCCCGGGAAAGAAAATCATGAGTGCTGACTTTCTGTTTTAGGATCAAATTAAAATGAAGAGTATAGATGTATATTAAATTTCCTGTCTGACACCCTTGAATTAGTCGATTCATCAAATATTGACAATTCTGACGATTGCGTCTGATTGTTTTTTATTGAAAGTGGAAAGTGGCTGCAACTCACAGTGGTATCGTAGACTAAATTTTACCTAGATTATTATTCTGCCCAGACATCTTCCCGACATGCAACAGGAGAACGATTTTATAAGAGGATTTTATCCCCAAAAATGTACGAAAAGTTTTACAGTGAATAGCTGAAGACCGGTCTCGAAAAATACCACCACTCAATTCCAAATGTAGAATTATTCGCATAAAAGCAGGAGGAGTGGGGAGAGGTTAGTGAAATTGATTTCGCAGCCTAGTGCAGGAGGGTCTGCTAGTGATTGATGAGCTCAGAAAAAGACGGATCGTATAAAAAATATATATGCTCGAAGTGTCTCATGACAATGTCACGTACAGACTCAGCCATATTCTTGATGGGAATTTCACATTACCTGCTGTAAAAGACACCAAAATCCTGCCAAAAAAGGCCAATAAAGCAGTGAAAACTCATGCTTGATCAAATTGCTGCAAATTTAATTTGTGGAAATAAGAGAAAAAGGAAACTGTGAGGCATTAGGTCGAAGTCTGTGCTGGATTTATTTAGTGGATTGCCTTTTAATCACAGCACACTGGAGGAATTCAGGATGGCAGCTTCATGGTGTTTATATTGAACCACTGTTGTGCCATTGTGGGTTAGGTGAACAACTTTGTTAATTGAATGCGGATATTGGCTTCACTATCAAGCTGACCACACTTGACAATCTTGTGAAAAATGTGAAACCATTTTCTATTTTTGTATCATTGATTAATAAGTAAAATAATAATACATGTAAATAATAAATATAACAATAAAAATAAATAATATATATTTTTAAATCAAGATATAAATAAGTACATTTTCTAATATTGCATTATTGAGGAATACGTATAATCAATATAAATAATACCTATAATAATAAAAAATAAATAATTAATACTTTTTTAAAGAATGTAAAAATATATAGATGATAAATAAATAAATGATTAATATTTTTACATAATGCAAAAATATATATAAATAAATAATAATAAGTGTTTCATCAGAAAAAGTCTAATTCGTTTCTATCTGATTTCGTCTTTTAGTAATAGTCAGTTAAATTTAAGGTTTTCAGCCAAATCAGATACTTTCACTGAAAAAATAGCTCTTTTTATGAACCACAAATGTTTCCATCACCGAGACTCGAACACAGACAAGGACAAGCTTAATCGTAGAATAGCTTGTAAACCAGTAAGAGCGGCGCTCGGTCAGCTTTTGTACAAATGTCGTGGATCAATGCTGCTCGCCGAGGTCAGCCCTCTGCCAGCTGTGCATTTCATTGTGACATCCACAACCCCAACAAAGAAAAGTCCCATGGCTTCCAGAGCTGTTTGAAGTCAGCACTAAGTCAATTTCTCTTTTCCATTTTTTTATACCCTCCTGCAAGATTTCAAAGGATTCAAATCTCTGAAGCAATTAATGTGAAAGGCTAATTAGCCTAATCTTTGGGTCATTAGCAGGATTAAGTTTTCAATTAGACCTCAATGGTTATTCTGAAGGAAAAAAAACTAAAAACACACATTTTCCTAAAGCAATAATGTGAATGCAGTTAATAACCTTCAATTAAAGTATACTGTATTATTTTCTTAAATAATGTGCTGTCTTCCAACAATAAAGCGACACAGTCAGCAAGGATAATAAAATCTCATATTACGTTATAATGTATCATTAGACACAATGAATCATATGTACCGGACAGCCTCATTTATTTTGGTTCCACCAAAGGGCAATCGATTATTCCAACAAAAGTGTTTCAAATGAATTTGTTTTACTAAGAGGCATAGCACTAATCATGTACCAGGTTTTTTCATTTAAGTGGTTGTCTTCTGACTAGGAAATATGATTATGATACACACAATTATTTATCAATGGGTAAGGTTAATTGTCTTGCTTCATATATTTTATGTGGGATTTTTTGTGATCTTTGATATGAAAAATGGTTGGTTTATAAAAGAAATGTTGCTTTGCTTTGTTAGTCAACACCCAAACTATTCAGTGTCATCTTGTCATCTTTTAGTATGATTGCTGTGTAGTTATATTTACCTCACACAGGAGATGATGTGTGTATGTACAAAGAAGAGCTGACTTGTCATAGGAGAACCTAATAATAAAAGGTGATAACATTAATAATATGAACACAGCTACAGTGACTGATGGATGACAAGGAACTGAAAGTCACTAGATGTTTTTTTTGCTTAAGAATCAAACACTTTTACTTTTTTAGCCGTGTTTCAATGCCATTTCTAAACTTCTCAGCAACAAATATCAATATTTCCTGGGAGGACGCTGTGACTAGTCTTGGCTAACATTGTAAAATTTGTCGGAGGAGTCGATAGCGGACAATATTTATAATTGCGTGAACTCTTTGCCCTTGAATTACCAACCAAGCAACACCAGATGGATTGTTTTAATACTGGAGGTCAAGGATTCCTCTATAAATCTCGGCAATGACATTGTTTGGATAACTTAAAAATAGGAACATTGGCCAAATGTTGTTCGCCTCCTTTCGTAAAGACCTATCGGATCATCGAAGAGACGTAAGAATATTACATTACACAGTTAGTGTAAATATTGAATCCTTGGAGGTTTTGTGAACAGCGTCGCAACAAGTGAGGTTTTCGGTCGCCATATTTGTTTCCATATTCTGTCTATCTTGTTGTTAATTTCTCTTCATTTTAACGGCAACAAAGTAATGTGTTAAGCTTCTTAAAATGGCTCTGGATTTTCACTAATCCATGTGCTTTCCAAGGTTGGTGACCCACATAATCCGTAAACATTCTATTTTGTCTAACTTTTACTTTTTACGTGGCCATTTGATGCTTGCCACATCCAAAGTAATCGAGTGCAACTCACAATAAATGGAAGGAATATCAGAAAAACTGCAATACATGCCACAACATATTCTCCTGTTTGGCACATTTTGAGAGGCAAAATTTCAACCATACATGAATGAGCTTTTAAGATATTTTATTAGTCCATTTAAAACTTTCTAAATTTTCCGATGTTGCTTCAAAATGTGATTCACCCAATAAAATGAACACCTTTTCTGCCAGGCGACACGGATCCTGGTTCAAATCCAAGTCGCTCCATCAATGTGGAGTTTGCATGTTCTACTCTGGCCTGCGTGGCTTTTCTCTGGGTACTCCAGTTATTTCCCACATTCCAAAAACATGTATGTCTAAATCAGCTGGAATAGGTTCTGGCACCCCCTGCGATCCTTGTAAGGATAAAGTTGTCCCGAAAATGAACATTTTCTGCCCATTTCTATACAACACAATATCTTATTTGTTATTCAGCAATAAACCTTAAGCAAGAATGACTTTTTAAAAATGTATTTTTCAATTTTTTTTATCCATGGCAGGTACATGGCCATCATCCATCCATTGCAGCAGCGCATGTCATCCACGGAGACCAAAGTCGTGGTCGGAGTGATCTGGATCCTGGCTCTACTTTTGGCATTTCCTCAGTACTACTACTCCAACATAGACCAGCTCCCCGGCCGCGTGGTCTGCTACATCGACTGGCCCGAATACACAATCTGCGATTTCGATAAAATGTGAGTCTTTGTGCAAGTATTTGGCATGAAGTGTTTATTATTTCGAAAGCAGCGTGAATAACGTCAACTGTTATTATAAACTTGTCAGGTTAACCAAATAATTTAGTGACAATCTTGGTTGGTTAGTGCCCTATTTCCCTAGATATCATATATTTCCACAGGTTGCTACAAATAGAACCAAGTGTTGTCCTGTCACAGCCGGTGAAATATTTAAGGCCGAGAATGTGTGTCTTTTGCCGAAAAGATAAAACTAATAAATCTGACATTGCTCTGAAAAGCACACCGGTTGCATCTTACCTTGTCACCATGATCAATGTTCTGATGGAGAGAAGGGGAAATGTGTAATCACGCTGTGTGACTGACGAACCTCTGTAGGTTATCACTGAAATACATGATAGATGCCGCAATCTAGGAAGTGATTCAAGTTGTACCGCCCCTGTAACCTTTCTGTTTCTTTCATTTGTATTTCTCTAATCTGCTGTTCTCAGCATTCCCAGGTTGCGGCCACTTTCCACACAAATAAATTTTAAAAGAGAACGTACAGGGAGCCAATGATGTGCAAACAGTAGTATTTTCCTCTTCACAGTTCTGTCTATGGAGTGTTTTATAAGATTATTCGATAGCTTTATGTCTGAGGTGTGTTCAGAATCTATTTGTCCTGACATGAAAGTCCCAAACGGGTTCGGGCTTGCAACCTTATTGATCGTATTCAATATTTAGGACACAAAAACGTCTCGTGTGCAGGGAAAGATTATTTCTATCGAGGAAAGATTCTAAGAAATGGCAAGTAGTCAAATATTGGAGTAAAATTACAGTAATCCCTCAAATATCGCGGCTTCTCTACATCGCTTTTTTAAAATTAAATGTTGATTTTGTAAGTTCATAAATATGTAAAAATACACGCTGAAACTCGTAAGTGGAAGCCACTCCCCTGTTCTCAGCTTGCCACTAGAACTCAACACTGAAGTGAAAAAAAATAATTGTATTTATTTATGGGGTGACCCTACTTTGCGGTTTTTCGTTTATGGCGGCCATGTCTGGTCTAAATTAACCGCAATATTCGAGGGATTACTGTAATATAAAAACAAGAATATCTTACATAAAAGGGGAAACTGGGTTTATGATAGCAAAATGGGCTGCATTTTCATATGTATGGCCATTACCTCTGTGTTGGAGCGTTTTCTATTTTCTTCAAAATCCCTTTGTTAAATGAACCCAGTAGAATGAACTCCATCCAAAACAAGCCAGAGGGGACTATAGAGCATGCTTGTGCACTTTAGCACATGACACTAAATTGTCCCTTGTTGAATTGCTGGTTGCTTTAAAGTGGTTGCTTGGCCTGTTTGGATATCCCCTTGCTGCTGACTAACAATTTTACTCACTTAGGAAAAGATTTATAAGAACAAAGTGAATCAATGCAATGTTAAAGAAAGCCAGAAAAGCAGCATACTTAGTTACTGTTAACTAAATGGTGGACAATGTATTGAAATCTTAGCTTTAAGTCCTTCATTTCTATGAATTCTCACCATTAATTTAGGTTTTCTACAATACTATCAGGAAGCCAGCAGAGATCCTGTTTTTTAAATGTTTTTGTTCCCTTGATTTTAAAGCAACTGCCTCTCTTTCAAATTCAAACACCTCCTAATTATGCAAACTGATACAATCACATTCATGTTTGAATAACCATATTAGCATATTAACCATGCATATAAATGTGTCCCCACATCACTTAATGTTAACATAATAACTGGGCCAACTGGGAAGTAGTATCCATACAGGAAAAACTGGAATAAAATGTGTTTTCCAAGGATACTTTTCCATATTCCAAAAATGTAATTTTCCAGTGGTTACGGGTATGCACTGACCAGGTTTTTATTGATTCCGCTTGTGTGATAGTAAGGGCAAATAGTGCATTTTTTTGCTGTTATGAAGAATCATCCATCAGTCAAAGTAGGGGATGTGCTGAGCCTCCCTGAAGGAGACCACTGTCTTTTTCTTTGTACAAGGTCATATCTCACTTCAAGTAATCTCAGTTCAAAATAGAGTACTGATTTTCCTCAAATGGGTGCTTTTCTCTCTTTCTATTCGCTCTGCTGGTTTAACATCAGTAATTATTTCGTTTTACAGTCAAGACTTACAAATCAGAACCTCTTATGAGATCGTCATAATGACACAGGAGGGAAAAAAATGGAGGATTGAACAATTTTCCTTACACTTAGACACAAGTGTTTTTGGTAAGGTATTATAACATGGAGAATATTTACTTTGAAAGCTTTTTCAACATTATTGAAAAAAGAAATCAGGAAAACCTGTCGGTTTGTAGAAAGAAAAGCACAATAGTGACATTTTCTTCTTGCTAGAAACCCGTCATTGAACTAGATTAGTGTTTACCCATCCGTCTTTCTCACAAAGTTAGAAAAAATTGGCCTCCTGGAAGAAAAACAGCATACAAAATAGATGGATAGTTTAGTGTGCCGCTTAACCACATTTTCATTTTAAAATAAAACATTCACATCAGAGACTCAATGGTCTTTTTTAAGGTCGAAAACCTAAGCCGTTTCTTCCATAAATTCACACTCCTTTTTTTTGGTTAAACAAAATGCTAATTCAATTGCTATTTCCCAAATTATTTTGCAATGTATGCACAGTGTACCTTGACTATATAGTATGTCTGCGTGCATGGAGATTTTCACCCTGATGAAAGCCACAGGGAATTTCAGAGGATTTAACATAATTGTACTTAATAGCCACGGAAATGGCCTGTGAGGCTCTTCTGCAACATTTACTGAGGCAAAAACAGGTCATGGTTCTTTATATACGCTTTCTCAACATGTTGATACAAACATTTTTACAATATTTGAAGGATTTTTAATACTGTACTGTTTTTGCATCGATAAAATTCAGACAGATTTACATGCAAACGTGGCACAATCACACGTCTATTATTTCCCGACATGACCATGATAAATGACATGTATCTACGTATAATGAATTATGCACAGAAAATGCTAATCGGTGTCGCTGTCACATTTGATTATATCGTTAAGGCTTTAAAATCACTGGACAGTTACTTGAAGAAAGGTTAATATCATACCTCAATTTTAATGACAGTGTAAAACTGCATTTTAAGAAGATTGAAGTAAAAGTGTGGGTAAATTCTGGCAAGCAAAAACAAACCAACAAAGGACAGCCTAACTGATTTTGGATTGAATATCATTATACAAGTATAATGATATTGAAAGCTTCAAAACAAAGTGCACAGATAACAACAACATACAGATAAATAAATAAAATTAAATAATAAATATATAACAAATAAATAAATAAGTAGTCAACGTAATAAGTAGTCAAAAAACAACATGTAGCTTCAAAATATATATATTTTTTGACAAATGATGCCTTATCCATACCTTAAATAATAGTTTTGGTTACCTTTGTTTCTAAATGAGGGTTTTCCATTCAAAATGTTAACAAACTAAAAGTGTACCCTAAATTAAATCTGTTTTTCTTTTATTTTGTAGCAAATCTCCCTCCTGTTTGCGACACTCTCAAAAGCAAATTCTCGCGTTTCTGCAACCTTCAATCACACCCATTCTAGCGAACTTTTTTTTTTACGATGTTCATTTTACTTTCCACATAAGGCCAAGCTTAATGAGTCACCCTTCTGACCTCTTCCACTTCAAGCTGGGTGGCATTCTTATAAACAGTAGACGCCAACCAGTATGCTGCAATGATGAATTAATATCTGATATATCCTTGCTCATTGAAAATTGCCTGTGTTCCTTCCACAGGTATTATGTTTGCGTGGCCATCCTGATCTACTTCCTTCCTCTGTTGGTGATGGGTTGTGCTTATCTAGTGGTGGGACTAACCTTGTGGGCCAGCGAAATCCCAGGAGACTCTTCTGATCGTTACAAAGAGCAACTGAATGCCAAACGCAAGGTAAACTCATTTATTCCATTTAAATGAGTGTTTTCCTTCAGTTGGTTTTCTCTGTTCAAATGGATTGGACGCCCATTGCCATCAATGGCGTTGAAGGAGACAAACATCCTCGTAATTGTCATAATTATTTAGACATAAGGTATATTTCTTAAGTGACGGTACTTGATGAACTTAGCGGAATAATACACTGTGTTGTATCATATAATATTTATTTCTAACCTCGCTGCGCTTGCAATTTGTGTTGTAATTAATTGATAAAGTTGTTCTTCCCGTGCATATTAGATGTGGTACTTAAGTTGACATCTTGCTTTTCTTCTGGTTGATATCCACACGGTTTAAATATTTAATGAAAAGATGCATTATAATGAATTTATTCATTTATTGAATCACAACATAGACACATTGTGAAATATAGATGAAGACAGGTGCAGGCAATTTCAAATCGAATTGCGGAAATAGATGAGAATAATTCATTCATTCATTTTCTGCACCGCTTGACCTCACCAGGGTTTATATTAAGATTAGAATTTGATTTTTTTTTTAAATGCACACAATACCAATTTTGGATGGATTTTGGTGAGAAAGAACAAGACGGTGGTTAATCTGTGTTGCAGGTGGTGAAAATGATGATTGTGGTGGTGTGTACTTTTGCCATTTGCTGGCTTCCCTACCATGTCTACTTCCTGCTATACCAGTTCTTTCCTGACTGGTTTGAGAAAACATATATCCAACAGGTCTACTTGGGCATCATGTGGTTGGCCATGAGTTCCACCATGTACAACCCCATCATCTACTGTTGTCTGAATGACAGGTAAGCAGGTCAACTTAAAACTCATCCCTAATTTTAGGCAGTCTATGAGAGTATATTCTGAAAAAAATAATTAAGGTGATCTTCACTACTATAGTCTAGTTACGTCATTTTTGTCAAAAGTTTACCCGACTAGGTCCATTATATTGCACTTTGTACAAATATTTTCATCATTAGCAAAATTAATGTGTCTAATATAACTTGACTGCACACTGGATGTATTTTTCACATGTTAAATTTACATTTAATTGATATTTCATTGTCAGTCTTGGAGTCTATTCAGCTATGTTGTTACCAGGTTATCAGCCAATGAGAGTAATTAATTGTAATTAAATCCAGTCAAAGATGTCTTAATTTTTGATCAGGCCTGTAATTCAATGAATGCCTCTTTTTTCCTGCTCGAACAAAAAAAATAGACGGTAATTTTGATGACCCTACACAGACATGAGCATGAATTTACAGTAAAAGGTTCAAGTGACATAATCGTAATGTTTCTGCAAATGACAATGTAACATAATTTTTATGTTCCTGCAAGTGACAACGTTCAGAATGAACTCTTTATTTCATGTTTAATTTAAAACAATCGAGGCGACAGTTTGACTTGGGTCTGAACATAGTGTGTGAATATCTTTATCTCTTTTCTCCCTTGGTTTTATGACGTTAAGCTTCGTTTCCATGGTATTTTATATTCTTCGGGCTGAATTTTGAAGACCCAGCTTTCTTCTTTGAAGCCATAATATGCTAAAAGGACAGCAAAAAAAAGGCAAATGTATTCATTAAATCGGAAGTCCAGGACATCGTAACCTGAGGACATTCCTGCATTAAATTTGTGTCTGGTGTGTAATTTCAAATGTTATCATGGATTGCTTTGGAGTTGAGCTGTTGCAAATGTTGTAAATTGGCCGTGTTAAACAAGTAACCCCGTTTGAACTGCAGTGCTAATCAAAACAAAAGCACTTACCTTACCTAAGCACAGATGAATTAAAGTGTGACTGACAATCCGTTGTCATAAACAACATCCTTGCCAGGATTAAATATCTTTAAAGTTATGCAAGTCTTTAAATGTTCGCTTTGAAAAAGTGTCATCACATTTCTAATTTGTCATTTATATGATCGAAAAAGGAATTATTTGTCAGGTTTATTTTTTTCTGTACAAGAATTGTGTGTCACTTATATTGCTTCACTTGACATGTTTAAAGACTGAATATTTCGACTTGGCTCAATGTATCACATGCCAAAATTGAACATTTAAGGTAAAATATAAGAAAACTTCTGGAATATTTGTGTTTTGCTTGAAAAAAAACAGTCTTTTTAGGCTAAAAAAGACCAGTTGGCTGACACTTTCTGATTGAGTTTCGCACCATGGCAAAAACCGTGAAGCCTTTCACGTGGATTTTGTTTGATTACAAACAACACATGGTGTTGGTAGATACAATCAATTCTCTAACATTGCCTTTCTTCCACCTGTTAATTGCTTGCCCTGTCCAAAAAAAGGTGATTTTTTTCACAGTCAGTCTGTTGTTTTGTCATTTGAAATGTGAGCTTTTGAGCCAAGGTTCAGTTTTTCTTCTTAAGACAATAAATAACTTCTATAATTAAAAACAAATGGCACCAAAGCTGGAAGATTGCAGTAACAAAAGAGACACAAGACACACAAGACAATGTAGACCTAGTTAAAAGGATTACCAGGGACGCCATTCCTCTGTCAAGAATTTCGGAGACTGCTTCTGTAAAACTCTTGAAATTTAAATATATTCTATTTAAATTATGTCTACGTTCTCATCAGGTTCCGTGCCGGTTTCAGACGAGCTTTCCGCTGCTGCCCATGTGTCTCGCAAAGCACTTACGAAGGCCTGGAACTCAAGTCTACTCGCTTCTTTCAAACTCAGACCAGCATGTTCAAGGCAAGCCGGATGGAGTCCACTTTGTCAACCGTAGCCCAGGTGGGAGATGAAATGGAACAGTCCAAAGCCAAAGCTAAAGTCGGTCTGGGGCCTGTTGGAGCAGGTAACACAGCGGGAACACAACATTTTTCAATGGAGCCCACTTCAAATGGTCCTTCGTCCCGAAACGTCTGCAAAACCACGTCTGAAGCGTCGGCTTTCTTCTCGCATATGGAACTCCAAGAACAGACATTGTTGAATTCAAACACATTTTTGGTTAGTCAGGATGGAATGTGAGAGAACAGCTGGCAAAACAAACATCATTTGCCTTGAATGTGCGAGTAACTGTGAACAAAGCAGCGTGTCATCGCTGTGAATTCTTGTTTACCGAGTATTCTCATGTAAAGGACTTGTGCTATTCGTCGTTAGTGTTCCGTCCAGTGCCGAAAAAGGAAGGATGAACATAAGATTTCATTCCACTTCAAAGCTGCAGATTTGAGCAGACGCAGTGCCTCGATTTTTCACAGTTTCTGCTTGTCACGTATTGAGAAGGGAACGATGATGACACGTTCTCGACCCCATTTGCTTCATGACTTGACACAGTCTATTTTGGCCATAAAATAGGAGACCGGCATGCCGAATTTCACAAAGCAAATCAGCCAACCGGGAACAATCCAGCTCAGTATCGTGAAGAAGAAAAATGTTCATTTCAGCTCGCTGATCAGATTGCAATTGTCCCCAAACTGGAATTTCCATGTTCTCACTTCAAAAATGAGTGCTTGTCTTTTAGGTTCAAGAGACCTCCAAGAGCCCCCACTGAATGTTCTGCAGAGCTGCCAACCTCTGTCGACCCCATTTCAGCAGTAAAATTGTTCCATTTCTGGAGTTTATCCGGAGTGAATGCAATTCACGCAAAAACGATATACGCTGAAGTTGCACATTACCAAATTTAAATTCCAGTAAATTCCAGTTTACAGTGCAGTTGAATCAAGATGGCGGAAGCTGTAGCCTTGGTGTGAATTTCCAGGCATTTCAATTGGAAATTTGGTACTTTCCCAGAAAATGGTTGACCATTTTTGGGAATTTCCAGAGTTTAGTGAACTAGAACGGAGTAGGCTTTGTATTTCCGGGTAAACTTCTGAAATTCCGGAGTAGTTGGCAGCTCTGGTTCTGCCAATGACATGCCTCACTATCATTCATGGTCATGTTTCACCAGGTTGAAGTTTGATTTGGAAGAGGTCCCCTCTAGTTAGACAAGGCGAACCTGGAGCGCAAAGAACAAACATCAAGCTTAGTCTCAATAAGTAAACTTTTATTCTGATTGAAAACAGCACAGTTTAACGGCCAACAGTATTTATTTTATTTCCTGTTAATGAATCGCATGTTTTTCTTCTTTCCGACTGTGTTCTCTATTGTTTTTTCTCCTTTGAGCCCCATCCAGCCTTCAAGGTAATATCAGTCCAGGCCCTCGCTAGATAAATGTGGCATTATGAACATTTCTACATGCGTCTTTTTTCTATTTGAGGATATAATGTACAGCGATGCGCCACGCTGCTTAGCTTAATGACTGTAAAAGGACAACGGAAGCAGTAAGGCAGCTCGCTCTGCTGGAGTCCGGGAAAAGGACAGTTAGATGACGTGGGTTGCAGAATCCCACCAGGATAATTTTGCATCTTGTCGGTTTGAGTACACATGAGTATTTGTGTGAAATGACAAGCTATGTACCTTGCTCATGCAAATTTATTACGCTAAATATATACAAGAGGTTTTGTGGTTTCGCTCCTCTTGACCGTTTATGTATACAAACAAGCGCCATAGTAGCCAGAAATTCAATCCATCCAGTTTTAGTTTAGTTGGAAAAAGTCCATTAGGCTGAGAGACAATATTTAGGCATCATTTGCAAAGCTGATTTGGCAGCAAGCCTGGTCAGTACCAGACGAGTCCAAAAACAGGGATAGGGGAAAACAAGAGCGTAACGGGTGTTGCTATTGGAATGATCTGATTAGACTCTGAATCCAAAACTCCCCCTTGATACCTTCTTTGCTGAGGATTTGGATTATGAGTTGATTTGCCTGTTGGTTGCTAAGCAGATTGCGGAACCAAGTGGCGGCTCATTAAATTGAAGATCGTTGTTGAAAGTGGAGGATTTTTATTCAACCTCAATCAGTTCTCTTTAAATGAAAAGGAGTAAATTGTAAGGTTTGAACTTCCAAATTATATAATAACCCAAATTTTTCAGTAGGAATGTGGGATTTTGTGAACTTTAATATTTTTGATCCTCTTTGCAGTGCCATTTTTGGCCATCAATCTTACATAATGCTCATTAAATAATGAAAACACTTTGTATGGTTCTGATTGTAACTCTTCTTAAAAATTCATGTCAATATTACTTCAAAAAAACAAAATTCCCAATATTTTAAGAATATTTGAAATCCAGATAGCTTTTTTTTAAAAACTAGCTTTTGCAGTTGTTGTTTTTTCTGCAGTGCAAATATAAAATACTCATATGGTTAAATTTTGTTATTCATTTTGTTTACCCAGTGATAATGCTGAATGTTTCTAATAGCTGTAAAAGTCAAAAACATTACTCAACAATCGTTATTTCAAAGTGGCATTTGGACGCGAACACACCCAACCAAACTAAGTTGTCGGTGCACATTAGACCTAATTCGATTTACTGCAATTCCATCATTTATAGCAGTGTAACCACTGAGAAAACACTGCAAATGAAAGAATAAAAAACATATTTCATAGTTCACAAAAGCCATTTCTTATCTGCAGCCTTGTCAACCCACCGAGAAAAGCACAATTGAATCCGCCATGCGTTCTCCTGCTGTCGCATGCGCGGGTCAAGTGATACAGGTGAAGATGCTAGAGATTGAATGAATGTTTAATCAACTTTGTCCACGGGTGCAGTCTAAATGAGCCTCCGTGCACACGCTGTCGATTAAGGCTGTTGTTTATTGTGGAGAGGCGCCAAGCAGGCTACACTGCAGGGTGTGTGCTCTCATCAGTGTCGTATCTGCATGGCTTTCTATCCATCCCTTGACATCCAATTAAGCTAATTAATCCTGAGAAGACACGTGTAGAGAGACTGTAAACATACACGGGGACTTTTCCGCACTCTACATGGTGTGTGTGTGTGCGCACTTCAATGTAACCAATGTGTAGTATTTCAATCTGGAATAATAAGGGGGAAAATTCCAAAAAGTAAGTGTGCAAATGCTGTCTGCAAGTGAGTGATTTTTTTTTTCAATTTGAAGAATTGATCCTTGCTCCCATCAGCTGTCAGGCTCTTTAACAAAAAAAATGGCTGAATGTTAAGATCAACCGTATGTATACATGTACGTACATCTGTGTATGTATGTAAATGCATATTTCTACATGTACATCTGTGTATGTATGTAAATGCATATTTCTACATGTACATCTGTGTATGTGTGTATATGCATAGTTATACATATATATGCATATATATATATGCATATATATATATGCATATATATATATGCATATATATATATATATATATATATATATATATATATATATATATATATATATATATATATATATATATATATATATATATATATATATATATATATATATATATATATATATATATATATATATATATATATATATATATATATATATATATATAAAACACATTTATTTTTAGGTATTTATTTATTTATTAACTTATTTATTACCTATTTATTTATGTCTAAAATGTCTTTTTCTGTGTCTGTATTCTCACCCTCTTGCTACTGTGACAGTGAAATTATTTAATCTAATCTGAGAAAGCAATGTACAGATGCAGGCAAAGAGTAAAGTCAAGGGTTGTGAAAACACTCCAATTATCGCTTGTTACACCCATTTATTTCGGGATTCACATTTCGAAATGTGAAAAGTTGCTCACGTTGTGTTAAGTAACATTGATATTTGAACTAGAGAAAATTATGTATTGCAGTGAATCATTGGTATTGACTGGAACATCGACATAATATCTATATGAATACTTGGGAATAGATATTTTCTATTATTTTGACTTTACATTTAGCCCATTTGCGACAAGCTCCAATTGAATCTTATTTTGAAATCCTAGATTTCCAAGCTGCAAGTTTACACTTTTTAACCAAATCATGCCTCTTGTGCTGATTCTTTAGAAGAATGTATAGTATACATGTGAACGTGCGGTAAATGTCAAACCTTGCTGAGTAAAGATAGTATGCTTTTTCGACACTGCATGTTGACAAAATTCGCCGTGACTCTGTAACTGTACATTGTGTCTTCTGTGTATTGCAGCTTTTTTACCATCAAAGCAGTTTAGCAAGTTATTAAAAAAGTTTCATTCTTTTGTCATTAGCTTTCTGCTAAGCCAGACTTGTTGTGCTCATGAATTTAAATATTATGTCAACCCTCTGTACGATCACTAATTTAAAATGTGTTTTGCATCTATTCTCGTCTTTGCTCTTATCTGCCGTTTACTGTGCAGTAACTGTATTAGATATTTGTTGCCAAAATACCGCAGGATAAATGTATTACTGTACTGAACTAATTTGAAATGAAGTGATTACAGTTTTCATTCGGTGATCTGATTTGTCTTTGCATTGCTTTATTTGACAAACTTTTATCTAAATTCAATGTACTGTATGAACAGAACAAAAAGCTACTAAAATGTGGATGAAGAAAACCAATACAGTGTATGATGATGTTGCACTTAGAGAGTGGAGGAGGTTTCAATCCTTCATGTTGCTTCACAGTATAGTACTAATGTCTATTATTTCATGTCTCTGTGATCCGGAGTGAGGTTGTAATCACATAGTAGACAGTAGCCACCGACCCCTGCTTCTTTATAACAATGCCAGTCACACAAACATGGTTTTTAGACCACCAGAGGGGGAGGTCTCATGATCTCACTCACTTTATTCTTCTTGTTCTGCTTGCTGAGGATACTCACAAAAATTGTACCAATCAGAAATTTGGTAGCGAAGGGAAATCTTTTTTAAAACCCAGTATTAATGATGAAAAATGAAATTTGGGAATAGAGTTGTTATGCGGGAATGAACACCCACAGAACTTTGAGAAGTATAAGGAGTTAACAGGTGATTTATAATACAGGGTTACTAGAATAGATATATAATAGGAATGGTTATGCATTGACAGTTTTTGTCCCAGTTTTTTGTCACCTGCCAGACTTTATATCATCTGTTAATGTTTGCAGAAAGATGAGCTTGTGATGAGTTAGAAAAGGGAGTCAGTCATATAGTATGTGCATTTATATCTAATACTTTACCTTGGAAATTTCTCATTTGAAGCAGTCCACAAAATGTGAAGCCAGAAAGAGTAGCAAAAGATTGAAATCCTCTCAGTATGAGGATGAAACCCTCAGGCTTGCTTGAATGCTGCATAGATAAAGTCCTAAGTGGATATGTTCACCCCTAGGAATGGATTATTTCATTTTATCGGTAGATTATTATTGTGATCATTTTAGAATTATTCATGAGAATACACAATAACATGTTAAGCAGAATTTAATGGCAGTGCTTGCAGTCGGGCATATGATACTTTAATAGCAGTGGTACTATATAATATGGACTTGGTCTTTAAAAAAAAAACAGGTCTGACTCAATCTCAAAGTCTATATTTTCCTAGATCCGGCGAAACCAATCGCTCCATTTTTCATTGTGAAGGACAAAGTGCAACAATAGAAACAACTTGTTTGAGTGTGAAAACTCTACTGACAGAGTTTTCGACATTGATTTGTGTAGCGTGCCGAGTCATGACTATTAAGTTAGAGGATTCCCCTGGAGAAATGGGGGAGAACTAATAGAGGACAGCGCTAAATGTCAGCAAGACAAACGGCCATGCACTCAGGGGCACTCCTGAATCCGTTATTAATATGGTGGGAGCACAAATACTGACCACTTTAAACATAAAGTCTATCCAAAATAAACCCCTGTTATTATCAGTTTACTGTGAAATGATGGTTGGAGAACCAACACGACACATCCATAGAACTGGCCTCATTTGTATGCCTATGTCCTGTAATATTTCATATTATTTTTTAAATAATGAGACAAAAAAGTTATTCAAAATGATTGGACCCCACCATCTTTAGATTTTAGATTAGATTAGATAACTTTATTCATCCCGTATTTGTTAAATTTAACTGTCGCAGTAGCAAGTGGGTGAGAATACAGACACAGTAAAAGACATTTTAGACATAAATAAATAGGTAATACATATGTTAATAAATAAATGTACAAGATAATCTAATGGTTGGATTAACCATTCTCGCTCACATACGATGTAGATCACGTGAGGTTTTATACAATTTGATTATGTAAATCTCTTCTTTGAGTTTGTGTGTGTGTGTTTGTGTGTGTGTGTGTTTGTGTGTGTGTTTAATGTGGTTGAGGTAAACATGTGTAAATAACAATGGATGTTAAAAAAGCTATTAAAAGATCACCTTGTGTGGCACATATTCTTGTCACATCTCTTTTGAAAGACACTGCTCACAAGTAGTAAGGGGGTACTTACAAGTTATTATCTCATCAATCAATTCCATTAACCACAGGCCCGAGTACATCACTTTCCCAATTGAAATTCTCCTCCTTAAGGTCTGTGTTAATTGAAATCCTGCTTGGAATTAGGAATTTATAAAAATTTAAAATCCCTTTTAGATATGTTTAATCGTAGTATTTTAAATAAGCATTCTGTATCTATTCTAATGGGTATGATCTATGCATATATGTAGTATATCTTTGAGTAGCCTCATTCTGGAGCAGAATGGTGCTATCACTGTAGTAATCTATCATTTCCTGCTTTATTGCTTCAGCAACTCACTTGGACGACCGACGGTGGAAACTGGCTAGTCGCCTCTATCATTAAACACACCAATATATTTTTGCAACAACTGAGGGTGATTAAAACAAAACAAATGAGGGTCATTGAGTACTGGAAGATTGCATGCTGAAAGGGTCAAACAGCTTTAGGTGACTTTTAACAATTCACATTTAATAGCCATAGTTAGTGAGGATGAGATATAGATTTTTTTTAAAATGGTCTTCTCAGCTCAAAAATGATGTTTACAGATGGTAACTTTTAATTGAGTTGTTCATTTGAATGTCCTTCTTAATGTCTTAGCTGGTGTTTCAGACATTTATGTTCATTTTTGCTGTTAACATATGAACCCATTTATAATAATGTTGATTTAAGGATTTTTTTCTCACGGCACATTATGACGTCCATTTTAATGGCTCCCCAATATATCACTGCTGTGTTTTTTGATCAGTGCTTCTTAATATTTGAGGTCTTGGCCAGCTGCAAGCAAATCACTAGTGTAGGAGCTGTAAATTTAATGTTTTGCCGCTGTGCTCCCTAAAAAAATGATCTATAGCTCTTACTTCCTTACCTTCTGCTATTCCTTCTATTAATATAGTACTTACAAACAATGATAATGAGGTTCTCTCTAACAACATGACTATAACACGTCACAATCAATTAAGACATTGGCTGCCATTGACGTCAGGTGAATTGAACATTCATCCAAAATTCAATTGGTGGTTTGCTTGCCACAAAAATACAAAACACTGTTTAAATTCAATAGCTTGAGGGACAGTCAATGAAAACGTAATGAGAAAATAAATCATATGTTTGTAAAAGAGCCTTCTGCACATCCGGCTGTTAAATATTTTACTCCTGCTCTAATTTCTAGTTTACTCGTCAAAGATGTTTTCGATTTGGTGTTAGTGCACTGACTCGGATTGTTCATCAATACTTTGATACACAATGTCAATTCATAGTATGTGGAGTTCACGTATTATCCCCGAGCTTGCATGGTTGAACACTCTAAATTGCCCTTAAATATGAGTGTGAGCATGAATGGTTGTCTGCCTCCTTGTGCCATGCCATTGGCTGCCCACCATTTCAATGACACCATAGCCCGGGCTCTAAAAATACTACCTGAACAAGTGCGGGCTTTTTGGTTTACAACATTGCCTCCAAACATGGCAGGTCACATTGGGACAGGTCACACACCATTAAACTCACGCCTAAATAGACCTTGAGGCCAGAACGCGCCGTTGTTTTCATCTTCTCTCCAGCACCAAATGAAAAGCACCTTGCCGTGACAAATGAAAACAATTTCTATGTTTAGGAATATAAATATGCCATTAAGCATTTACGACAAAGTCTGATAGTTAGTACAGTTGTACCTCAACTTACGAAATTAATTGGTTCCAAAACTTTTTTCGTGACTTGAAAATTCCGTAAGTAGAAGTGTACTTTATATGTAAATTGTCTTAACTGTCAACTAAACTCTTTAAAATTGGTCAAAATTTTTAATGAAACCTGAAGAAACACACAAAAAATAGAGAAATAATGTTGTGTGCATAGTGTGTGTGTGATACATTGCATTTGTAGTATTTAATCACTTGATGTCAACTGTAATACCTTAATGCATTTATTATAGTTCTTTTTTTTTGTTTTTTTACGTGTACCCAATATTTTTGCATTGGAACCCATAAACCGCAGGGGAGCCCAACACTAAGCACCTTACCTGCACTATATTTTATTTTAAGTATCTTAGTGAAAGCCCAAATCAGGGTCATAAAGTTGGACAAGCATAATCACACTCGCAGTGGGACAACTGGTACATAAAGTTTTCTTTTTCTAATAGCCATGAATAATCAAAATGGACCAATTCTCTTCCCAGTGAGCTTTATATTTCATATAGCCATTGCGAGCAAAATAAGTGTTATTAGTTGGTACAAGCAGTGACTTTTATAGAGCTTTATTCTGAGAGAGGAGAGAAGGCTGGCTTGATGGATTATGGTTTGGTTTTTCGCAAAGCCCTCTAAATGTCAAAGCGCTTGACTGGAATGGAGAATAACTTCATCAACAAAACCCCTAAGAAGAGCAAATTGTCAAAAAAATAATTAAAGGTAAGGCCAGTAAGAGAAATGAGATGGATCAACAATTCATTATTTTCCACTTGAGGCTCTATTTCACTGTTTTTCAGAAGCGATGGTCCTGAAAGCAAAGCGCTAATAGAAAACCTAAGAAGAAATCATTTAACCAACCCCCAAATTAATTTTATCTACTAAATCCAGTTCATTAATTAAGTGTTTCATGAGCAAATGAGGGCAGGTAAAACATGTAAATTGTTCATGAATACTCAATTAATGTTGTAAATGGAGTCTAGTTGTGTATCGTGTTTGTCTGATGTTGTTTACGATGTGATGCGATTAGCTGGATTTGGAGATTTGTAGAAAATTTGGCGTCAAATTTATTCCTGTCTAGACATGACTATGAAAAGTATACACTGTTTACAGTAGCATTTATTTCAATGTATCTTGTCAAGCCACATTACAAGCACACACTACCAAATGAGTGCCGATTGGAAATGATGTCTGCTTAACAGGTGCTGTTTATACAACGTTGTAAAAATGAAAAGGCAATACGCACTCATCCTTCCTTTTTCGGAGATACCCGGAACGTGATGGTGCTGGAAAAATAACCACACCGTTTTTTTCTTCCAAAAAAAAAGACAGAACAGAAAAACTCAGGGTGGGGGGAAAAATAGAGGGGAATGAAAAGCAGCAGGTCTTTTTGGAATAAATCTCTTTTTCAGAGCTCCTTTACAGGCATAGACAAATACCAAAGTGGGAAATGGACATTGTCAAAGTTAACAAATCAGTGTATGTTAAGTTAACTCACAGTGTATGTTAAGTTAACTCACAGTGTATGTTAAGTTAACTCACAGTGTATGTTAAGTTAACTCACAGTGTATGTTAAGTTAACTCACAGTGTATGTTAAGTTAAATCACAGTGTATGTTAAGTTAACTCACAGTGTATGTGAAGTTAACGTTCAGTATATGTTAAGTTAACTTTCAGTGTATGCTAAGTTAACTTGATGACTCATTGCACGTGTACAGTTAGACAGTGAGTCATATTTAAACTCAGGGGGGCTTCTTCTAGTTTATTCTACTAATCGACGCAATGTGAGATTTGAATCGAAACCTGTAGTCTTTTTGTCGATTTTTGGTTTTTTTTTTTTTTTTTTTTTTTACCCGACAGGAACACATTACTAGGCATCTCAGTCCTTGGGGGCGTTAATAATTTAGACATTTATAGTTTATGACCTGAATAGGATTAGAACATGTCCCTATGGTGGTAGGCTGCACATAAAATATGCTGTAATTTTTTTTATTCTTTACGTATCAACGTCATTATATCCAAGACATAACTATAGCTTTACATCTTTTCCCAGATATTGGCCTGTGACTGTCATTATTATTATTTCAATCTTTTCTGGCACTATGAAACACATGTTGTATTATAACATACAATCCTTTCAAAATGTTATAGTCAAAAAGAAAGAAAGATTAAAGCATCTCTAGACGTAGTATCTCATCCCTGTCACCAGCGGTTTCCTTATCTTAGCTCACAGGTTAGCGTAGAGCCGTATGCACCCATCAAAAGACCCAAACGTGGCTCCCGAGCCATAGGTTCCCTACCTCTGGGCTAAACAATGCAACAAGGGCACGTAATGGATTCCAACAGTGCATCTGGAGTACCAATGAGGTAAGGTCGTTTGAAAACAAGGCGTCTGTCCACCAAGGTTGTAAATGAAATGAAAATGATTTTGCAGCTTTTTGGAAAATCATCAATGATTTTGCACTAAACAGCAGATGAAGGAATCCGATCAATATTTGGAATTCTGCCACCTGTTTCATGGGTATGAGCCATCTGTATTCATGGCATCACTGGGGCGTTAAGATGGAGGTGAATTAGTACACTGGGTGCATAAAATAGTTATAAAATCCAGTGTGTGTATTCTCAACATCATGTGGGCAAGTGACAGACACTCACCAAAATACATTTTATCTTTCAGCCAACTTTTTGATCTTTCAGGTCAGTCAAAAGTTTTGTTGGGTGCTGGAGAATCTGCAATTATAAGAAGGTGCTAATGAGAACGATCCATTTAAAATATATACATTTTTTGGGTGATATGGATGGGAAAAGTGCACCAAAACATATGAGGACCATTTAGGGAATAATTGAAGTGGAAACCTTGCACACTGCTCCTTTAATTAGGTAGATTACTTTTTAAACACAAAGGTATTCACGGACAATGTAATTACAGAATTACTGTGCAGGAAGGGAGTGAGATTTCTCTCAAGGGATGTTTTAAAGACTTTTCTATTGAGTGGATATCGACTTCACATTCATCAGTGGGGGAGAAACACATGGCTTAAATGCATGTGCCATATTATTCTTCCAGTAGTATGTAAAGTATTTTCAGTCACCATCAGTTTTCTGCAAATTCCCAAAATAATAATAATGAGTATACTCGAGTCAAATAGGTTGTATCTACAGTAAAACACATTTGACACATTCATTCAAAGTGATAACTAGTATTCAAATTATACAGCATACAAATTATGGTCTCCAATCCGGGAAAATATTCATTGAAAGTTACATGAATACTTTATGTTAACAGTTGTCTAAAATGAATCTAAAAAATACAAAACTGTCAGAAAAGAGTAATAGTGCAAATGTAACAGGCTTACAGTACTGAAAACACTTTATTGTAGGCTAGAATAGATAAAGCACAAATAATAATTGAAAACAAATGAAATAATTATAATAATTTGGAGAGTAGATCAACTCTGGTACTGTTGAATGCTTGTGGGAATTTAGTTTAGTGTACTCTAGATTTTCTTTTTTAGTACTAGTTATTTATCCTCTTTCTCCACCTAGCGGGGTAATTTACAAGATTGCCCTCAGAAATAATAATTATAATCGTAATTTCAGTTTATATCTTGTTTTACAAATATCAAAGATCACAAGGCTTGGAATAACATTTACATTCAAGATACAATTCTGCAATTGACCATATTGTTTGTTTATCGTAGGTCTCTTTTGGGTCATAGAAGGAATAACCCATCTAGCGCTTTATATATGATATTCTATCTTGCAGACGGATCTGACGTCGATACCTGTTTCCCCCGTCGCATAAACGGTTCGGCGCCGGATTCAAACGCTTGACAGGAAAGTTTCGCACGTCTTTTTTTATTCATTTTTATATTTTGTCTCATAAACAAGCTCTGGGTTTTATACATTTCAACATACTTTCAGAAAGACTAACACATTTGATGGTAAGTAGTATGCAAAAATGTAACACTATCAACTAGGCAGCCATAAAAGACTATGCGTCCGTGGTTACAGTGCTAAACTTTAGCATTGTTATGCTAACGCTTTGTCCATGATTATTTGGTTTATTTCGTTGTGGCTTCCCCTTTTACTGTTTAAAATAACACCTTACTTGCCTTTGGTAATCCCGTCTGACAATATTTTCCTCTCTTTAATCAAAGGGAATTAATACATTGTGAAATGTTTAAAAAAAAATCCGTTTTAATTTTTTAACTGGTGTTTTAATCCTGAAAATGGGTTTACAACTTGCATTAGTAGTTTCTAATAAAAGGTGATTTTTTTTCTTTGAATATGTTGTCAACCAAGGTTAACAGATATGACCTTAGTGGAAATGAGAAAAACAAACCCAACAAAACATAATAGTACCTTTACAATTAATGTACTATCCTAAGAAATATACAATCATTAATCATTTGACTTTGCTGTGTAAATGTTAATGGTTGTTCTGCTTTCCGATAAGATGAGCGCGCCCTCCACTCCCGTCTCCCGTATAAGCCAAGCATGGATGTCATCTCTGAGGAACAAGGCGATGTCACCAGCAGCGTGTAGCACGCCGCTCCTTGCAGCCTTCCCCGGCAATGACGATGAAAAGGAGCGACGTCAGCGCAGACGCTCAAGAGTAGTTGACCTTCAAACCGCTACGGAATCCTCTGTGAACGAATCTGGAACTCACAGGTATAAGATTGTATATTTTGATCGACAATTGTCCAAATAAATGTGTCAATTATACAAATTGAAGCGATTTAAATTGCATCTAGTGCTGCAGGGACGCCGGCTGCTGTGCCTAAATTGTCCAATGCTCAAATCTCTGAGCATTACTCCACATGCATCAAACTCTCCACTGAGAATGTAAGTATGTGTAGACTTTTTCCAGAGGTCAAAGAATGACTGAATATTAATGTCAACATATCTTACAGTGTTTTATTCTCTTTTTGATAGAAAATTACAACACAAAATGCCTTCGGACTCCATCTTATTGATTTCATGGCTGATATTCTTAAACAAAAAGATTCGGAACTCACAAATTTCAAGGTGTAGTATCTTTGACATGTGCAATCTTGCTTGTGTTTATCATTTATTCAAAAAAATATTGTTAGGAGTATATTTGTATCCATTTTGTTAACATGTTTTTCTGAAATTCTATATACAGGTGGCAGCTGGGACACTAGATGCCTGTACCAAGATCTATGCTGTCCGGGTGGATGCAGTTCATGCTGATGCCTACAGGGTACTTGGTGGTCTTGGCGCGGAAACCAAACCAGGAGAAGGTCGGAATTTAATTACTGGGACGCATTTATTTTGAATTATTTATAACCACTGACTAGCAATTTGACAAATCTCTCTCAATGTATTTTAACTAATACTGTAGATCGAGTAAAAGATGAAGATGAGGAGGCTGAGGTGACTGCCAAGCAGCCAAAGAAGAAAAGACCTCCAAAAAAGACTGTGGAGCAGAACCTGAGCAACTTAAATTGTGCCGACTCTGAGAGGAAATGTGAAGTACGGTGTCATTTCTATCAAATCCTGCATCGACATGTTCAAATATATTTAAATCAGGAGATTTCACTTAACTTGTGAGCCTATCAATGAATGCAGTTTCCCCTCTACATTATTTCATTTAAAGAAATGCCATTTCACAACTGACATTGTCTCAAAAAACTTGGCTTTTCTTCCCACGCCAGGTGGACCCCATGTTTCATCGCATGGCGTCATCTTTTGACGAGAGCAGCACGACCGGGGTCTTCTTGTCTGTCCTCTTCAGTGAAAACAGCCGTTGTGAGCTGCTCTTTCCATCAAGCATGGTCCTTCTGGAGTCCAAGCCCTCGTACTCTCCCCCACCCGCGACCACGGTCCCCGCATCGCCATTCATTGGTAAGCTAGAAGAAAAGGGGTCCGCGAATACGGCGAAAAGTGACTTTGTTTTTTTTTTTGCGCGTGCAAGATGTTTTCCACGTTTATAATGTCATAGATCCGGCGTTTGACCATGTGTTGTTATTTTGACAGCTGGACTGCAGCGATCTCAGGACAAAAGCGACATCTGCCCCTCTCTGAAGGACTTTTCCTTCACCAGCTGGAAACCCGACCAGGTAAGCAAACTTATTGGATTTGTTTAAATTTATATTTGTTTTCGTAGTTCCTAATGAAGTTCGAAGTCAAAACATCATAAAAAGTGCTGTAGAAACAAAGACATTTTTTTCTAAATTTTTCATCATCTCTTTGTTGCATCTTTCCGTACCATTGGCCAGTTGACGTCCAATCGCATGGCTTGAAATGATTTTGTCACTAGTAGACGTCTAATCCATTTGAAACTGGAGATTTGGCAGAATTTGTTTGTAATCAAGAATGATTACATTTTGAGATGTTGAGGTCCTCTAATTTGATGACCTATATTGAGCTAAAATGAGTCTACGTATATAATGTTGCTTAAATGGCTTCTGATTTTTATATATTATAAATCATGTGAAATTGGTGTGATAAAATTATGTTTGAATGCTAATTTGACACCTCGTATATGTCATCTTGGTCTGAACATTGCTGGGACGTATCCACTTTCAGACAATGAACCAACTTTTGGAGAAAATGAAGCAGGGCGAACACGTTTTTGACATCAATGCTGAGCCTGAAGTGGAAGAAGAGGATTACCCGGAATTTGATGGCGACTACCAGGAAGGCCAGGGTGACGAAGAGGGACACGAGGAACTTAAAGACGCTTGTCAAGCTTCAGGCTCTGGAAGAGGACGGTAAGAAAAATATTGGTCTTCTACTCTACTGTGAGATATTTAGGTTTATTAACCAACTTTTTTCTACAATGATCTAGTGATGTGATAGCCATTGGAAAAGGAGATATCACAACCATGTGTCTGCAGCTGTCCTCTGAGCCCAGAGAGTACTCGTACTTTAGTCCCAAGACAATGGCCACGTGGGCTGGACCGGGCTACTGGCAGTTCAAGCCAAAACACAAGTGTAAGTGAAATATAAAAAAATGTGCTCATCATCAAATCAGTGTTTCATTTTAGCCAGAGTTATTTACCTTAAATTTGGAGATGGCAAGTTTAATTTCCATCCATGACTATACTGTATTTTTTTATTCTTCCCTTCAGTGGATCATTTGCCCAACAAGGAGACCCGAAAAAAGAAGCCCAAAAAGACATTCGAAATAGACTTCAGCGCTGATGTCAACTTTGACACCTTCTTCCGTTCCACCAAAGTAACTTTTTTTTTTAATCATTTAAAAGGCTACAGTGTCTCATTGTTTTTTTATTTTTTATTTTTGTAGGCTGGCACCACTCTGAGCAAGTCGAGCCAACGTTCCGGCAACAAGAATACAATTCTACCAGCAGACTTCCAGTTTTCCCCAGAAAATCTCTCCCAGCTTAGCCTTAAACCATCCGTGTCGGTGAGACTACTACATTGCATGTGCCAGCCATCGATTGATTTTGGATAATATTCAATAACTGCAAGTTCAGTTGTTTTTGCCAAACCTAATGTTATTCATATGCAATTTCTCATATTTATCCATTGTCATGATACTGAAAGAAAATCATCACTGTTTTAACTTAAACGCTTTTTTTGTTGTTTTCCTTTAGTTATGTCAGGAAGCAAAGAAGAGGCTATCTGGAGAGCTCGGGGAAGGCATCGGCGACTACGATTACAACAACGCCAACGATACGAACAACTTTTGTCCGGGTCTTGAGGTGGGAATTTCCTTTTTTGCAGCGAATGAAGACCAGTCTTAACCACTGGTTCTCTTCAGGCTGCCGACAGCGACGATGACATGGAAGGAGGCTTTCCTGAATCTGAGGAGACACAAGCTCCAGGCGGAAGCTTGCTCCCGCCCTCAGACGAAGGCGTCTCAACTTATGGTGACGAGGATCTCGTACCCGAGCCATTCAGGGTGGGTTTCTCGGTCGCCTAGAGTTTTTAATACCAAAAGCGTGGGGGCTGATTTCATGAGGAAGATTGTTGAATTCCAAAAAGGATGTTGGTAACTACATTTCTTTGTTCGTAAAGGTCAGCAAAATAGAGATCAACTATGCCAAGACGGCCAAGAAAATGGACATGAAGAGACTTAAGAGCAGCATGTGGACTCTTCTGACTGAAAGTGAAGAGAAATCCACAACGGTAACTCATTCTAGCAGATTACCTGGAGTTCAACTGCAAATTTAGTATTTGTAGCAGTGTTTTTTAACTCTAAATGCTTTTCATCATGTCTGCTTAAATGTTTATTTCAATGATTTTCAATCTAGGAGGCGGAAGTTACGGAAGACCCTGAGGTTTGTGGCGACAAAGTCTTCAGCCAGACCACCAAGACGTTACTTCAAAGGTGGAAGACTTATTATAGTTCACTTGCATTGAGAGAAATTACTAAGTGCCCGTCGTCAAAAGCCATTCTTTTTCCCGCACAGACTTTACGTCGCCAAAAAGCTTTTTTTTTGTGCTTGGATTTAAAGCACTGTTGTAATGGGTTAATGACACTTTTTGTTTATAACTGCAAAAGTTGCAGCATTGCATTGCTTTCCAAAGTAATTTACTATGGAATTTTCATTTTACATGTCCAATTAATAAAAACATGAAAATTCTGTCACCCTAGACTTCCCAACACAATGGCTCAGAACCTGTCAGTACCTTTGGCGTTTGTTGCTTTGCTCCATCTTGCAAATGAAAAGGTGAGTGGTCTTATATATAAATATATATCATGGGGGCATTCCAATTTTCATGTTTATCTGTATGTTGTGTGTTTTTAGAATTTGGAGTTAATGAAGGTTGATGACATGTCGGACATCATCATCAGACAAGGCCAGTGAAAAGAAAAATATTTGCATATACAAATTGTTATCTTCTGTTTTATTCTCAATGATCTTTTATGTGTATATATATTGTCTCTTAGCAGCAGTCTTGAATTTCAAAAAAATGAGACATCAGATGAGATGGCATGTTGCAATTTGTGGATGTGTGTTTTCCTCGCACAAAACCTGACCAATACCGTTCGTTCCATGTTGCATGCTTCTCGCTTTCTTGCATAATTTGTGGTAGCTAAAACCATACACGCTCTGGTATGGCCGATATCTTAAAACAACCAAGTTTTGTACAGTTAAATGTTCTTAATGTGTTTTTGAAGTTGCTTTTTATTGCAAATCTGAGGTGCTGTCTCGTACATTTACTTGTATGTAACGGGAACAATTCTTATAAAAATGTTTAGATTTAGATGTATTTATATAGCAATATATATATACAATAACAATTGTGTTTTATTTATATATTTAGCCTATTTCAGAACAGAGCGGCCTACATCAGTACTAATGCTCGGCCAGCATTTTCCTAATATGAAGAACCAGTTTTTCTGGGCAGGGTAGAATGTGAAAAGACGTCACTTTTCACAATAAGAAGGGAGTCATACAGTTTCACCTAAGTCAGGTATTCAACAAGACAAAGATTATTGTTTGAGGCAAATAATTATCATTAGTTTATTTTTTAGTTATATCATACTTGAATGTTTGTCCTCAAATTGGGTTGCATTTTGACACCACTGGCCTTAAATTGTCATATAAGCACCCTTTTAATGGGACTTGCGATTCTACTTGTTTTTTATACCTATGGTTATCACGCAGGTGGAAAAAGATGGTCATTACGTCATCAGACCGCACCACTGACGTCAGGTTAAATAAACAAGGCCTTCAAGATTTAAAAAAAAATATAAATAAGTTTTTAAAACTACAAATAAAAATTAGTTATTTAAACCTGGACCCATATAGATGAATTCATCACATTGTAAAAGTTAAAGTACAACAAGAAGACAACAGCATTTTCTCAGTTTGTTTTGCACACACACTAGTAGTATTTCGATTCAGGTGCACATTGACTAAAGTGGAATTTGACAGTTATTTTATCCTGCAAACGGCAAAGAAATCAATGATATCAGTGACGGGTGTAGTCAAAAGAATTTTGAAGTTTGAAGGTTAGGGGAGGAAAAAAAATAACGCGGAAGTTGAACAAGAGGAAGCGCACTATTCTTCCGTGCCGTATTCAATTCCTCCCGTACAAGAAATACAGCTTGAGAAGACTGCATTAACTTCGAATAAACGTTAAAAATCGCCTGTGTTTTTTTCCACAAGATGGACTATGACCCGGTAAGTTTTATTTGACTCTTGGGTTCTGTTTTAGTCATTAGACGCTTAACGTTTCATATTTGTGTATTCAACTCGCGAATATAAAACATTGTATGCTTGGTTTTAAAAAACCAATATATGTTGTTTCGTTTCCATACTAGTTGAAATATGGGCTGATTGTTTATGAACTTTTACAAGAAAGTACGCGTCAGCTCCTGTTAAACGTCACGACTTCGCCTCCTTGTCGAAAACAGCCATTTTATATCGCTAAACTCACATTGAAGTCGTTTTTAATGCATACCTGTCAACTGGTACGTTCTCGCCGTAATTGGTACAACTGAAAGCCCATTTTTATATTGGTACGCTGTACACATGAAAATGGTACGCTAAACGGTGATTTTGAGAAAAAAAAATAAATTAAGGCACTTTCTAGCCATTTTTCACCATCCGCCATTGTTTCTTCCCGGAAACGCATGTCTGCCAAGTGATATATGTACCGGCGCCTCTGATTGGCTAAAAAAAAAAGATCATGATAAACATTTCGTTTTGTAACACTTTCACCATGTGATTTCCGTTTCCTGTTCCCTTGTTTATGTTTACTTTCATTTTCTACTTGTTGTTCGTGATTTTTTACAAAAAAGTAAAGTGGTAAGATTTTCCATGTATTTATACATATATGTAAGGGCGAAAACAAAATTTGGTAAGATCACAAATGGTTCGAGGTTGACAGGTATGTTAATGTGTTTAAATATTATTGCCTGAGTTTAAACGCCCCATGTGCGTAAACAATCCTATTTTTAACACATTTGAATAGGGGGAAACGTTCACGTAGATTGGACGTCTATTGTCGTCATTGGCACGGAAGTCTGAGCATATTAGCAGTTAGCCACGTACATTTGGAATGAAAATATTGTAAATAAAGTCAAATCATTCTGTCATGGTAATTTCTCTATATATGTATACATATCCTAAGTGACACCTCTTCAATGTCGACTTTTTTTTTAAATATTAGTGCCAAATGACAAACAGATAACATTACATTTTTTTCTCTCATAACCGACCTTAAATCTCGCAGTACTAGCATTTTTCTTTCGGAATATTACAATGTAGGATGTCTGTAGAAGACAGAAAATGATAACAAAACCTGTTTCTTCTAGACAAGAGGTATTATGTTTACATTCTAGTGGAGACTCATGAGACTCCAGGTCCCAGTAATGTGTATTCAGGAACACGGCTATCATATTTCTGCCATGTAATAATTCCACAGTTGCGTGAGGTCACCGATGACCTGCAGTCAGCTGATCCTAACATGGCAAACCAGACTCAAACGCAGGTCTGCAAGCAACCAAAAGGCCCGTCAGAGACGACAACAGCGAATAATATATGCAAATGTTTTCCACATTCCAGAAAGTTCCAGTTGAAATCGTACCGGCGTAAAGTGTAAAAATGCTACCGCTTCAAATTAGGATAGACTTTGCCAACTTGTGTTTAGTAATGTTTCTATATGATTTATATACCATTTGAGTAAATAAACAATGTTTTTCTTTTTTTTCCCATGGTGTAGGAGTTGGGGGGTGCGGCTGGAAATCCAGAGCAAATCGATAAAGTGCAGTCCTTGAAGAGTGAAGTCGATGGCGTGAAACACATCATGACGCAAAATGTGGACCGAATCCTGGCCCGTGGGGAGAGGTTGGATGATCTGATGGACAAGTCAGAGGGTCTGCAAGATGGGGTCAGTATTTTTATCACTCTCATCTGAAAATAAGTTCGATTTAATTTAAATCCAAAGACAGTGCGGATAGAACACGGGTGTCAAAGTGGCGGCCCGGGGGCCAAATCTGGCCCGCCGCGGCATTTTGTGCGGCCCGAGAAAGTAAATCATCAGTGCAGACTTTCTGTTTTAGGATCATATTAAAATGAAGAGTATAGATGTATATTAAATGTCCAGATTTCCCCCCTTTAAATCAATAATTGTCCTTTTTAAAATCTTTTTACAGTTAAAAAAGGATATAGAATAAATATATATTTAAAAAGCTAAAATAAGCATTGTTTTAGCACAAGTATTATTTTAAGGCAGTATTATTTTGGTGGTCTGCTGACAGATGTTACCCACCACTTCTGTCTAGGCCAAACACTTCAAACACACGTCACAAAAAGTGGCTCGCTCCTATTGGTGGAAAAATGTCAAGCTGGTCGTTGTCATCGTGGTGGTGGTCCTCATCATCGTGCTCATCATTATCCTGCTGGCCACTGGTGTCATTCCTGTTAGCGCCCCCTTGCCGCCCATTGTGGAGCCCACCACCAGCCCTTAAAAAAACGCATCAATTTATATTGTACATACACACCTAATTTAATCATTCCCTTGCACAGTTACCAAATTTTGGGATATGTTAAGATGCCGTCCCATTATTTTCTTTTTTTTTTAGGCTAAAATGATAATGGTTACATTCAGTTTTAAGTATTTTTTATGATTCGGTGTGAGTAACTTCTACAAAAGTCGTTGGTTCAATTTAAATGTCCATTTAAATTGTTTTTACGTCGTTTGTAAGATCATGTTTTATTAATGTTAGAATTAGATTAGCAAGTTATGTGATTCAAAATTGTTGTTTAACTGTGTAACTTGTTACTTTTTCTGCAAAATTCTATTTGTTACGATTACAGTAAGAGTAAAAGTTTTCCCTTGTAAAATTTAGTTCGACAATGTTAGTCGATAGGCACTCTTATTTTGAAGGTCAATTTAATTCCCTTTAACTTGTAAATAGTTTAAATTTTTGCTGTTTATCTGTGTACAACATATATGACTGTCTTTCAGCTTTGTGTTAGTGAATGTCTGTGATTTAGGCGTATTTATTACATAGGTTCTGTTGCACGGTGGCTTTTTAAAAATCAATTTTGATCAGAGTTTGTCACAAAAAGATTTAGGAACAGGCAGCATGTGGATTCTTTGAGGAGAGAAAACCTTACATGCTTTCCAAAAATGTTTCTATTTTACCCTTTGCATGTTCCTGGTGTCCATTTGTGATTATTCTTTGATTTTTATTTATTTTTTTCTTCTCACGGATTCAGCCCGTCGTTACTGTCATAATGACCGACTGAGCCTTGAACATCTAACTTGTGATCTAACTTTTTCTAACTGAAAATCAATTGTCGTATCTTATTTTTTATGTAGTTTTCTTAGATTAAATAAAATGCATTTACTTCTCTTTTTTTATGTCTTCATTTACTACCAACCACTTTTGAGATTGCAGGAAAAAGTCCAGTGTTTTGAAACGCCTTAGTCAAATTGGACTTGCCACACAAAGGTTACATAATTCAGGTCAACAACTAAAAAATTACAGCAGATTGTTTTTTTCTTTTTTTTCAGCACGCTGTCAACTTTCTTTGAAATTATTCTTTATGAATAGCAGCAGTGTTGAAAAAAAACAAGTCATTACATTTTGTTTGCCACTTTTTCACAGTAAGAGCCAGTGATTTTCCCTCTACTTTTTTTTAACCTGACCTGTACTCGTGTCGTGGGAAACAAATTGTACCACATCAGGCTAAAAGAGATTATTTTCACCCCAGCATATATACATTGGGTGAAAAAAACGGGTACAACAACAATATACTGCGTCTAGTGTGTAGTGTTCAAATGCAAGTGAGAAGTCTTGTTCACAATTGCCAATGATGTAATTCTATTGTTTGGACATGTTGAAATGTAGCATTTTTTTGTCCATTAATATTTAAATTTTAAAATTTTCATACACACCCCTGTTTTGATGTCAGGTTTTGGTTTCACAAAATAGACCAGCATCTTTATTTATTTTTTATTGGGGATATCCTCATTTGTGATTCATGTTTATCCAGGAAGTTATTGAAATCATGCAAAAATTATGCGTTATCTGTGTTGGCACAAGATGGAGTCTGAGTCCAACTGAAAAATGTCAGCCAACCAGGAAGGAAATCTAAGAGCAATATTTCACAAGTTCAGTTATCTGCCTATTATGGTGCAAAAACAAAGCCATTAAAGATTAAATTTTTTTTTTTAAATGGCAAAAAATACAAATTAAGAAATGTTGGGGAAAATAACGGTTAATCTAAATTAAATTTTAACATGAACAAACAATTATTAAGCCAGTTGGCTGGTCTATCCCACAAAGAGGTAGAGCTTAAGGTTTTAGCTCATGAAAAATGAGTTTGGGGAATAACGCTTACTTTTAGATGGGGGAAAAAAAGCTCTTTTGTTTGTGAGCACGCTCAGACTGTCATGCGGATGCCAGTCAACTAGCCATGGATGACAATTAGACAATTATGGGAAAACATGGTGCTTGCAATGGTGACTACGGCCTTTGTATCTCTGTCCATTTTCCCAGAACAAGCCTTTTGTTTTCTTCGTCTTTGACCTGGTCAGTTGTAGACAGACTCAGTCTCTTCTGTTTGAATAAAAAAAATCAGCCGCCGCTTATATAAAATGATAACTACGGAATATTGTCCATCTGTTTACATGACAATGACTTAAGAAAGGTGATAATGCATTTTTCTCCATGATAGTAATATGTCAAGTGATTATATGACTTGAGTTCACTATTGTTATTCTGCAATATCAATTGTGTAATATGTTTTTTTTTCATTATGATGTATCTATAACAGCACCAAATACTATGTTCTTCAAAACATGTGTTTTTGCTTATTTGGCAGGCCATATTGGATGAATCAAAGACATCAGGAAATAATTGACATTTTTTATACGTTGCCAGCCCTTTAAAGCGACTTGAAGAAAATCTCCTTTGGGCAACTTCCATTTTGAAAATGTGATACTATATGTACTAATACCTCACATTCCACGCCCTCACCCCAGGTTGAGGTGAGATTAGATGTATCCTTTTTTTCCCTGATAAATTCTCCACACTTATTGATTTCTGTATGCGTGAAAAGTAAAGCATTGTAAATGAAGTCATAATTTCTCTAACATTGACACAGTGGGTGTTTATATTGGGATATTATATGACTGGAGGGAGGGGTCGCAACCCCCTTTTGGCATGTTTGCACCGCACATAAACTGGGGAACACCCATTAGTGGTCAAATGTCATGTAACATTATGCGAGAAGATACAAAACTATGTTTGTAGCCAAAAAATGCATAAGCAAACATGTAGTGTATTAAAAACCCTCACAGCAAAAAGTTCATAATATTGATCAAAATTTAATGCTAAACTAGATGACATTATAGGCATTGGGCCACTATAATGTTTATGTTTATACTTGAAACAAAAAAACCCGCCATATATTATATTTATTTATTTAATGAGTGACAATACCACCTGCATTTCATTTAATGTAGAAAGAAAACAAGAAAATATTATGTTGCGTGTCATCTTGACTTTGAAAGACGACACGTGCCAGAAGAATGTCAGAGTGATGCATTGGAGTTCCCCAGGAAATTCCACAGTCAACATTTGCTTTCGTTTAACAGTCACTTTAGGCTTTGGAGGGGTAGATAATTGCCACCCACCCATTTCTCTGACGTGTTCAGCTGCTTAAATTGCGATTTTATGGCGTTTGTGGCATCACTAAGTCGTCACGCATGCAACACAATACATCTGCTCTCCCGGGTTGCCAGAACGGACTATATATTTACAAACGCATTTTAAAACGGACTGACAGTTTTGAAAAAAATCCTTTTGTTCAAAACCAAACTAGATTAACTTTCTTCCGCCGCACCTGAAACTACAAACAAGGAATTGGTTGATTATTTACAAGTCGTCACACGAGTAAAGTCTCTTTCCCTGCGCCCATCGAACGCATCTTTTAAAGGAAGACCGACTTGTGGAAGAGACGCGAACAAAGTAAAAGCTGAAAACTCGCAAGAAAAGTCAAGCGATTGTGACCAAGTCAAAGCTTGCGCGACCTTTTGCGGGAGGCGAAGGTTTGTGCGTTGCTTCCGGTTGCCAGGGTTCTTATAAAGTGGCTCGCCACTTGTGCATGCAGTCGGTGGATCCGGTGACAGCTGCCGCACTAGAACACACATCCAGGCCGAAATGGTGAGTAGTTCACGGACAAACTCGGAGACTACCAAACTCTCTTTATTTTATTTAAAACATGCTTTTTGACAGTCATAAAAGGTCACCAAAATGACTCTTTAAGTGTTATAATGCTCTTTTAATGTGGGTTCCCAAAGTCACGTAAGTAGTTATCTTTTAAAACTATGGTTGTCAACTTTATAAATAAGTAACACCGTGAAATACTAAAGTTGACTACTACTATTATCGTGGAAAATGCATAAATACAGTAATGTAGACCTAAGTGCAAGGTTTTTATTTTTTATATTCATTAGTGTAAGTCACTGTAACTATTATGCTTATCTAAATATAGCAAAAAATAGTTTGTAAATAGTTCAATTTCAATGTTTGGAATGAAAAATACTGGTCAAAGATTAGATTTAGATGTGTTATAATGTATTTGTAATGCACTTAAAGCTCACTAGAGCACACTACAAAATAGGGAACAAAAATATTAACACATGTTTTGAAATAAAATAAAATTGCATTCTGTATTCATAGCCCAAAGCATTATTTACATTTAATCGATTGTATTTTAAATTTCAATTCCTACTTTTTGTAATGACTAATTCATTGGTGAAGTGGGTAGCACGTATGCTTCGCAATACTGAGATCAACGTTTGAATCCGTTCCGGCCTTTCTGTGGGAAATTTGCATGTTCCTATTGTGTAGGTTTTCTCAGGGTACTATAGATGTCTCCCACATTCCTAAAATATGCATGATAATCTCATTGAGCATGAATGAATGGTTGTCCGTATATCTGGCTGGCGACCAATTAAAGGTGTCCCCACCTACTGTGCATAATTGGGATGAAAGATGACTGAATGAATGAATTCATTGAGTCAGAATTACACTTAAGGCTTGACTCATTTAATTATATTGTGCACTTATTTCCTAGAAATGGGAATGCTATATAAATACTTTTTTACAGTACTAAGTGGTGCTGCAAAGACTAATTGACAAATTATTGATTATCAAACTATGTTTTGCTAGTTCATCACAACCCGATATCTTCATTTTACGTTAATAAATGAGGAATTTAGTGTGTCTTGACCTTGTAGCGCCTTATCAAAATGGCATTGTATATCATGAACACTAAAAATTCCTTCATGTTACTTTTTAACTTCTACATAATTGCACAATTGACTTAAGTTAGTGAGAGCCTTTAAGCAACAGTTATTACCAATGATATAAATGATATACATTGTGCTAGGATTGTAAAAATTCCATAATGACCTGGGCATGCAATAACATGATGTGGGTGTGGTTTCCCCGGATACAGATCTCCATGTCAGGTAACGTTGTTGGGCAATGGGACGAAGGGAGGGAAGAAAGGAAGGAAGCATGGAAGGGAACTGGACTGGCCACTCATTCCTAGGTTAAGAAGTTGCCAGTTTCAATTAAAACAGCCTATTGTTCTTTTATTACCACCATTTGGCAGCCATCACAACATACAAAGAAATGGCACGATTTAGGCGTCGATTTACTTCATCCTGACTTTTATAAGCGTCAGGTTTCCCTATGTTGTTGATTCCATTTTTTTTTTAGCAGGAAATGACATTGAATTATGAAGTGTTTTTGCTTCTCTGGTTTCCTGTGACTGTCAACTTCTAAGATGTGGGCTTCCTCTCTTTCGCACAATGCAAATGTCAAAGGGTCATCATGCTAATTGCACTCTCGGTGCTTCCATCTCAGGTTTTTGGGAAAACACCTCTCTTGTTGACACCATGTTGGAGGAGTAGTGTTGTGAGAAAACCAGTTTGGCTTCATTTTGACAACTTCCAAAACAATGTGACACTTTGTCTTGAAAGGTGTAGCCGTCAATTGAAAGTCCCGAGAAATATTGACCATGTCGAAGTGAAAACGACTGCACAAATGTGTCATTTTACATGTAGAAAAAAAAGAAATTGTATTCAGATCTTGCTGTCTTTTACCTTTTCATAGTTATTTCATCCAAAACAATACACCAGGGAATGGGCAGGTTTTTAATTGGTTTAGTTTTTTTTTTTTGCAGTTCTGTTTTTTCAACCAAAAATCATGCCTAGCTTTCCATTCCTTCACTAGTTATTACGATCAAGTTTCAACAGCGGAATCGAAAGTCCACAGTTAGCAAAAAATCTGCACTTCGTAATGGTTATGACACTTTCAATTTTCGCGGCCATGTCTGGTCTACATTAACCGCGATAATTGAGGAATTACTGTAAACTCCCTTTGGGGTTTGGATAGAATTTTGTGGCTATGTTGCTTATGTATGTTGGATCTCGATTGTGTTTGTTGTGACAGCAGAATGGGAAAAGCCGATTACAGCAGGCCCAAGACGATGCGGAGGAGGTAAAGGACATCATGTTGGAGAATTTGAACAAGGCGGAGGAGCGAACTGGAAAACTGGGTGACCTGGAAGACAGAGCTGATGAGCTGTTAAGAAAGGTTGGCAGGCACATTGCAAAAACGTCCTCCTCATTCATCTTTCTTCTCCAATTTTCTCTTCTCTGGCCTAATGAGTCACTTCCATAGGCATTCACACATCCAAAACGGACATGTCAAATTGATTATTTATAAATAAACCTTAGGTGGAGCTAGAGAGGAAAACAAATGTACAATTTACATCCTGATTGTGTTTTATGGTGCTATTTTTGGAGCGGTATTTCCTTTTGTTTCCCTAAGATGAATGAAGTAAGCGGGTGTCCCTGGGTATAACCGAGCGACTTCAGGACATGCCATGAGGCCAGTGTTTGTCCGGGGGTCAACCTAAGGGTCACGACGTTCCCACATCGGCCTGATGGACGGTGTTATATCACTATATAGGACGGGGTAGATCAAGTTTTAGTTTAAAGATTGTTTTGGATTATAAGAATCTTTGCTCCTGGGGTTCAAGTTAGTTTTTTCTAAACTCCCTTCTTGAGTGGTTCCAATTTCTCTTGTTGATGAGTCATATTGCCTTACAATAATCACAGAAACCTGAACGTGTTCCAACAGCATGAATGTTTTTAACAGTGCTGTCATTGTCAAAAGTCAATACATTATTTAAGGGGATTGATTTTTTTTTTGAATGGTGGTTCTTTTACAGCAAGTACATTTACAAAAGAATACTTTGTCTGAGCTGTTTTTGATAAGCTGACAAACTTGGGCGCTTATGCAACAGTTCCAAGACTAATTGTTCATTCCTCATGGTGAATCCAATGCAGTATATCTACTAACATTGCTCCATTTTGCTTTTTTCTGTCTTCTATAGAGTAAAGCCTTTGAAAAGAAATCCAACCAAGTAAAGGAAAAAACAAGATGGAAGAATAAGAAGATGAAAATTGTTTTAATTGGAGTCGCAGTCGTCGTGGCAATCATCGTAATTGGACTCATCATCTTTTTCATGGCAACATAGCAAAGTTAAAAAGTCACATTTTTGGACTGTACAACCTCTTAAAAGAAAAAGATCCAGGAATATTTTTCCCTGGGTAGTGAAATCTGAATTTCGTTATATTTATGGGACTATTTTTCAGTCTCACGTTTTTGTGTGAGATTATGGTACCTTCAATAGCTGCTTTTTCTCTTTTTCCACATTTTTTTTCATCCAGCCCACATAGGAAATATATTTCTTTGGTGTGTGTTGTTTTTTTTTTTTACTTTGCCAATACTTAATTGGTCAATTTTCACAGTTTGTTATAGACCTCAATGAATTGTCCACATCTATGAAGGAAAATTGTCTCGTTTTCAACACGTTTTATTGAAATTTTAGTAATTTATCGTATAAATTGCTGTATGAATTGTTGATACGGACTCCTAGCACTGTTTAGTTTTTCTTTTTACCCCCAAATTGTGCTCGTTTAGGATTTTTGAGAAGTCAAGTCACATTTTTGCAGCGTCCTCTGCTGGTTGATAATCATTCTACAATCTACAGGGATTGACGTCATTTTTTTTCCCCGGAATAAAACGAGACTGGCTGTATCTGCTGCTCACAAGGCTTTTAGGAGAAGTGTTTTTTTTTTTTTAAAACTACATACGTCATTTAAAAGAAAGTAGTTTTATCTGCATCTTCTTTGATGTTCCTTATGTAAGAATAAATTATGATTTGTGCTGATGCAAGCCAAGATATTCACTCCATACCTGGCCTTGTATTTGAATAAAAGATGTATTTTTAAATATTTACTCAAGGGATAATGAATCAGAATGTGTTTTCCTTCAAAGAGTAAATAAAGTACCGCTAAAGATGCCTGGGATAAAATGGGCGTGTCTCACGCTGTTTCAGAAGCCAATTAGTTTGCAGAAAAGCGTATCCTGCAGCCAATCAAATTTTAGCAAGGTCCTTCTCACCAAGTGGAGTCGTTCCCCAGAAATGACGTGACAAGTATTTCCGGGGGTAGGACCGGCAACATGGCAGCCGACATGCAGGTTTGTGTGGCTGACTTGCTGCCTTTACGCAACACCATTTTCCTCATTCCGTAATTCTATAAAGTAGTTAATCCTTCATATTTGACGTTTTCCAGATGTTGTAAACGATCCTTTGACTTGATCTGTTCCCACTCAATATGAGACACGTTGACAGTTAGCCTAATTGCTAATTGCTATGTGCTACGTTGCCTGTGAATGTCTTAAATCAACATCTGTTTTTGTGACTAACAATGGGAAAGCAATGTAAACATCGGGAACTATTTTTCAATTAAATGACGGTGGATTTAATCAATTATTAGTTCAGGATTGTGAGTTTGATTCATTAGGAAGTAAACACCAGTTAGCGGATTTTGTCTTCACAGACTTAAAATCTTACGCCCAGATGAAAAATGGCTAGAATTATCATTTTTTTCCAATTCGAATCTGATTGAGGTTTTAAGCAAAGCTACGATCAGAAAATGCACGAAGAGTGACTGGCAAAAAGCAATGCATCGAAAACAACTAAACTGAAATATTTTATTGTAATCTGATTGTTTTATTACGACTTGCTATATGTACATCTACACTAGTATCAATAATACATTTATAACATTTCCCAGTGAAACTTATGCAAACACTATTTGATAATACAAATATTTGGAATGCAGGTTTCTGAGACCCTGAAGAAATTTGCTTTAAAAGTGACCACAGCCAGTGTGAAAGAGCGCAAGGAGATTTTTGGAGAACTAAAACAATGTTTAAAGGGCAAAGGTGAGTCGGTGGCAGATATTTTTTGCGTAATTTTTGAGGGCATTCCTTTAAAATCCATATCCACTTTCCCTTCATACTTTGTTATTTTGGCTAATATTTATTTTAGAGTTACCAGAGCCTGCCATCAAAGGCCTTTGCAAGCTCTTCTGCCTGACCCCTCACAGATACAGGTATGGTAAAAAAAATGGCTACATACTCCTTTTAATGTATCCTATCATTTTCCTATTAAGATTCCAATGTTGGTATTTTTCAGGGATGCTGCATCTCGCAGGGAAATTCTCTCTGCCATTGCACAGTTGGCTGAACGCCAGCCCGATGTTCTGGTGATGAGCCTTCTCCACTGCCTTCTCAACAGTGGACTTGTCAATAAAAATGGAGAGCCAGGGTGTGTATTTTCCACATAATTGATATTTTTTCCCCCTCTCCATTTTGTATTCCTTGGCTAGTGCGACTTATAGTCCGCTTGTATTTTTCAGGAAAAGCACAGGCTCGGCTGCCTTCATTGGCCTGTCTTGGACCTGCCTTTTAGTCCCTGCTGTCTTTTCTTCCTCTGAGAAAAGACAAGGACCAACCTGGACTAAAATGGTTAGTATGTACAAAAACGTCATTTTTATTTTGTTAATTTTTATACAAATTTATTACATATTATTGCCCATAGGAGTACATTTCAGACCCAAATACACATACCCAAATTCTAAATAGGTAATAACAAGCATAATTATCAAACATACATAATGTTTGTAATGTGAAAAACATTCAGTTTTGGGATAATGAGGTTAAATATAATGTCAATTAGAACTCATATAAACTTTATTTAAATAGTCTGTGTGCGACATGACTGATTTGAGAATTTTATATATAAAAACAAAAAATTAAACACAGTTTATTTATTTTAACCAATAAATGTCTCCTAACTTACTGCTAACATACATTGTGATACACCAATGGTATTTCTTTTAAGTAGAACAAAATGTGCAGTACAAAAAGCATGAACCAGCTGGTAGTGCCTGTAATACCTCAGTAGCCCAAGTAGTGTGTCAATGGACAGCAAAAGTTTACTATGATGGATAAGTATTGAATTGCCATGCACACATTCTCCACACGAGTTGTTTTGGCTGTTCACCCAGGTTCAGGTTCAGAGTGTGCTTGTGGCAGAGGTTGTGGGTGGAGCCAAATCCACTGCTCAAAAGTCAAGCCTGAAGAATCTGACTCATCTTTGTGAGGAAGTGAGTTCAATGATATCTAACAATGTTTACGCCCAGAGTTTTTGGAGCGGTCTGATATTTGGCTTCTTTCCCAGAATCCGGGTTTAGTTGATCAGTACATCAGCTCCCTGTTGAGCCTTGAGCCGAGCCCTACAACGTTGGCCATGTTGGGTGTCTGTCTAGACTTTTGCACAGCTCAGAAGGACAAAGCCACAATTGAAAAGCATAAGGTCAGTTGTTTGGATTGACATTTCCACTGCTCATACTTTGCTAGGTACAAAAAAATCCAAATCTGGACTCCTTTCTGTTTATTCTAGAAATCAATGTTAGAACTCTACACAAAGTCAGTGCTTATGAGCAAGACTAAAGCACATCAGCATATTCTGGATAAAAGTGGATCCCTGCTCCGCCACGTTTCTCACTCGGAGTTCCAGGAGCTGCTTCTTCCTACCATGCAAAAGACGATGCTGCGAAGTCCAGAAAATGCCATGCGAGGTGAGATGAGTTTTTTTTTGTGTTATCTTAGGAATAAGCAAAATGTTATCAATTAATAACAACATTTCTGTAAATGAACCACTCCCCAGCAATTTCCTGCTTGCTCTCAGCACTGACTATTGACCTTAGTCAGTATGCCATGGATATTGGAAAGACTATAGCAAGTAAGGGATTTTAAAATGTGTATATTTTTAGCTCATTTTTCTGTTTAACGTATCAGAGCTCGAAAAGAAGGTTGACGTTCATCTCTAGTAAATATTTTCCATCTGCTTTAGGCCAACTGAAAGCCAACAATGGGCAGTTAACCGAAGAAGCAGTCCAGGCCTTGCAGAACTTGGCCCGACAGTGCAGCGATCCCACTGCAGTGCAGGACATAGTCACTCATCTTTTCAAGATTCTTGGAGGTGAACTAGATATTTGCTATGTAGACAGTGCTTTATTTAACTGTAAACGTTTTCAGGGTCTGAAGGAAAACTCACAGTTGTCACCCAAAAGATGAGTGTTTTGTCAGGTATGGAAGTTCAATCATTGAAAAGTTCCATTGGTTGGATTAACGACCAGGGTTGTAAATGTTCCTGATTTTTAGGCATTGGCAGCTGCAGTCATCATGCAGTGTCAGGAAGCTCAAGCCAAACGCTGAGCTCTGCAGTCACAATGATGTTCGTCCCCTTTTTACAACAGGAAGGTATGTGGGTCATTTTTTTCTACTCTTTTCATTAAATTACTTGATTTCAAAGTCTAGCTCACTTACTCAATCTTTCCCTTTTTTAATTTTAGACACATTATAGAATGTCATTAAAAATATCAAAACTATTTGGACAATGTGGAATGGTTTTGTGATTGAATTTATTGTTAATTAAGTTTCCAATAGATTTGAGTTTGGCACAAGGCAATTATGAATGACTATTGGGAGGAACATAAAGTTGTTCTGATTAAAAGTATTTATAAGTCTGGTTGGCCTAGATAGATGAACAATGATACTATGTTATTACTTTGTTTTAGGGAGTACTATATAATTTTAAATGAACACATTTTTGATCCCTCCCAAATTTAGTTCACGAGGGCACCTTGGTGCATGGAGTGTCAGTGCTTTCTCAGTGGAGCAGTCGCCTTACCATTCAGATTCCGACTGCTCTGTTAGAATGGATCAAAAAGGCCTTCACCCTCAAAACCTCCACCTCTCTGGTTCGCCACGCTTACATTCAGGTCATGTTGGGGGCCTTCAAAGGTCAGTTCACACCATGGAAAATCATTTTTATTATATTGATTGCGGTATCACCATTTCAGTCTTCAATAAATCTTTCTTCTTGTCCCTGCTTTCACTCATCTTGAAGGTGATACTCTGGAACAGGCGTCAGGGCTCGTACCTCTTTTGCTTCAAACTTTGGAAAAAGCTGCAGCACAAAGCTCCCACTATCCTTTGCTTTCTGAAGGCGTGGCAGCTTCGGTTCTTTTGAGTCGATTGTCCCAGCTTGAAACAATGACAGGTAATTATCAATATTAGAGTGTCTCAATACTATGGCTGGAAGATGAACTTGTTCGCTATTAATGGCAATGTGTTAAGAGTCGATATCCGTTTATTAATCACAGAGGCAAAGTTGTCCAGCTTTTGGATCTTGATCTTGGATGAGAAGAAGCCACTTTTCACAACAGAAAAGTTTGTCGCCACGGCCAGCGAAGAAAGTGAGAAGACGAATTCTTGTCAGTCAATGTCATGTAAAGTTTACAAAAAAACCCCCGTTTCTTTTACTGTTTTTTAGCTCAGCTGACTGTACTGCTACTCTGCGAAAGACTTTTCTTGGACCATGCCCATCGGCTTAACAACAGCAAATCTCAGTAAGTTTTTCAATAATTTTGGTCTTGTTTGTCCGTGTGATTGTGAGATTAAATGTCTTTTAATGTTTTTTAACATGAGATTTAGGCATAAGTAGTGACTATCTTTCAATTATTGCCATCGTCAATGATTCTGACATTAGCAAACACTTAAAATATATATATATATATATATATATATATATATATATATATATATATATATATATATATATATATATATATATATATATATATATATATATATATATATATATATATATATATATATATGTAATGTCTCTATGTCTATGTCTATATACCTATGCCTATATATCTGTCTATATGTCTATAATGTCTGTCTATATACCTATGCCTATATGTCTGTCTATATGTCTATAATGTATATATGTCTATAATGTATATGTCTATAATGTCTATATGTCTGTCTATATATCTATGTCTATATCTGTTTATATATCTATGTCTATATCTGTTTATATATCTATGTCTATATCTGTTTATATATCTATGTCTATATCTGTTTATATATCTATGTCTATATCTGTTTATATATCTATGTCTAAATCTGTTTATGTATCTATGTCTATGTCTATATATCTCTATATCTATCACTAAGTCTGCATGAAATTGCTCCTGCAGGATGTACCACAGTGCCACTGTGGCGGTGCTGTTGTCTCAGAGCTGGCGTGTTAGGAAGCGGGCAAAACAGATCGTCAGGAAGCTGCTCTCCTCCTTGGATGGTTTCAACCTTGCTAACGGCCTTCTTGGGGAACTCCGAGCTGCCATCAACAAACACAAAGTGCGAGGCCGAATTTGAGAACTTTGTTTCAGTGTCTGGAAAAGGGTGTGACATTCTCCTGGTTGTGTTTTGTCAGGTCATGCCCCAGAATGCTTTGGTGTTGGAGTCTGGAGAGCTGAGTGAACTTGGTCGTAACTATACGCGCCCGCGAGTGCTGCTGGACGCGCTGCATGTCATTTGCGCCTCGGCCAATCAATGGAATGATTCAAATGAATCCGAAAACTTGGCCATGAAAATCCTCGTTCTTGCTCATCATCCATCATTAGGTACAGGAGGGAGCACTTTTGGATTATTTCAACTGCTGTTTGCTAATTTTCATGTTTTACATCCCTTTTGTTTTATATTCATCCCTTTTAAGTTGAAGTTCGGAGTGGTTTGTGGCCTTTCCTTCTCTCCACCATGAATATAAAAGCTGAAGAATTCATAGAAAATAATCTGGAAGCTATTCTGCCCTATCTGTTGGAGGTCAACACTGATAATCAGGTAAAGTCTATTTTTTTGTTTGAGAATTTTTTGTTATTTCAACACATTAGGCAGAAAAACTACAAATCCAAAAGTCAATGTCGTACAAGTTAAAAATGAAAGTACAGAAACTTTCTCTCATGTATCATACAGATATAAAAGTATCATAAATATCGAACAGTCAAAATACCTCATCTTGACAATACATGCAGTTAGCTAATATTTCGTACTACATTGAAAAATGCGATTTATTAAATTGATATTTTCATGAATATACAAATGATCAAGCTAAATATATTGTATTTTATATCAACTCAAATTCCACCTTTTTATGACCCCTATTCCAACACTTTTTGGTTTCTTAATACAAACATCCTCCATCTGATTGTCCTCTTTTGACTTTAACCAATGTGTCATTTGGTGGGATATGTTTGCCCCTAATTTCATAAATAATAAATTCCCATTTCTAAACTCTAACCCTATCGGAATTGTCTCATTTTTCTACAGGCAGTGAGAAATGCTGTGGGTGCCCTCTGTGCACTCTCCCCTGACAAACTGTTACCACGCATAATCAGTCACATAACAAAGGAGCTCTCCCAACCTGCTTTACATACTGCCACTAAGGAGGAGTGTGCTATTATGTTGACACCTGAGGGTGAACTTTATGACAACTCCATCATTCAAAGGTAGAATAAAATCTTCCTGGTGTTCCTTCATGTCTTTTGCCTATGATGTTTAACACATCTGCTTTTTTTTCGCAGTGCACTTAAAGAACACGGCAAGAAAGGCAATATCAAGAAAGAGAACAAGGCCTATTCCTACAAAGAACAGATATTTGAACTTGAGCTACAAGCGGTAATTTAAATCAAATGCTGTTTTTAAATACTGCAGGTGTATTTGAATTTTTACTTGGATTTCACAGGAAATCAAAAAGAAAAGAGGCATCAAAGAGGAAGTGCAGCTCACCAGTAAACAGAAGGAAATGATTGAGATGCAACGCGAGAAGGAGGAAACTATTCGGAAAAGACTTCAAGGGGTAATGAAGAAAACATCTTTCTCGGACAATGTCTTTTTTATTTCTCCTACCGTTCAACTTATGGACTGATTATTCGCTTCTTATTTTTCCTAGCTCGATGTCAAGCTACAAAGTGTAATGGGTCTCCTAACAGCTGTTGTCAAAGAGAGACCAGGACAAATTACTAGAGAGCTACCATCGGTCCTCCAGGTTCTCTTGCCACTTTTGCATTCGCCTTTGGCGGCTCCACGTATTCAGCAGATTTTCTTGGACATCGGACTGTTCCTCCTACCCCAACACCTCCAACATCTCGGTACCTAACATGTTTTATTTTATTTTTTTATATACATCCGCAATGGTCAGTTTGACATGTAGATGTTCATTTCAAACCGAGAGTAGATTTGAATAGATTTCTGTTTTCCAGGTGCTCTCGTGGGACATGTCACTTTACGGTTGTTGAAGCCCGAGTGTACCTTGGATGCAGCCTGGGAGCAGGAGGATCTGGACAAGGCAGTGGACCGTACTGTGCAACTCTTGCATAACTATACTGTCCCTCAGAGAGAGGGCAAGACAAGTGGTAAGGACAGGCAGAAGCATCATCTGTCAAATGATTTTTTTTTAGTATATTACTTATTAACGGTGTCCTCATTTCATAGTCGGTTTTGGTATAAGATACTGTATCTGATCCAACTTCAGTAGTAGCAGTGCAACTGCAGCCAATGAGTTAAATACAGTGATATTGAAATTAATAAATCAACCTAAACTGTGATTGGGCACCATCTTCTCAGGGTATTTTTTTTTAATTCGTTTTTATTTTTTTGATGAATAAAACAAAAGATAAAAATGACATATTCTTTAGTACTATTACTATTTAGACATTTTAACAGTTTATTTCATATTTTAAATGGCCATGGGGGGAATGACAAGAGCCCTTTATGCATAACCAAGATGGCTGTTTCTTGTAAAATGAACTCACCAATACTCGATTATTTTGCCATTTTTTTTTTGGTGTTAATTGCATTATTTATTTTTTTCCAGGTGTGACCCCACTATCTGCCCCTGCCTTTTGCTTCTGCTTTCCTTTCCTCAATGCCACACTCAAGCAGTCCTCAGGCAGTACAGAGGAAACTGAGAATTTAATGACTAGATCTTTGCAAGTCATCCATGAGCACTGTAAGCTTCGTACTCAGACAGATGAGGCCATTATCATTGATGAGGTACAGTTTGTTTTTCATACTTAAGTCCCATCCATTATTCACTATGGCCCTTCTGTATTATAAATGTATGTCATTATTTTTTTCTGTCATTCTTTCAGAACGGCCCTGAGCTGCTTCCTCGTGTCAGCATGCTACTGCTACTCACCAGAATTATTTCCACAGCTACGCCTAGACTTCAGGTGACTTTCCCAATCCAAGCATTTTCATGCCAGATCGAATATAATACTTTAATAATACAGTTTTTAGGTTATAAGAACCAAAATTAAGTCATGATCTGGATCTGTTTTTTACTCAAGTTGCCTTAGTTTTTTCTGACTCTTGTGCCATGTGAGCAGTACTTATTTGTGACATCCCGATTCAACTCTCGTCAGGTGTTGGCGTCTGAGTGTCTAACAGCGCTGTGTAACAGTGCCGGAGGAGGTGAGGGCTGCACTGTGGCAGAGCAGCCAGAGATAGATGTCCTTCTCAATGCCCTCCTGTCTCCTTGCTTCTCTGTCCGTGATGCTGCTCTGAGAGTGAGTTTTTTTTCTACCTGAATGCCCTTTTTTTTAGCCATTTCCAGAAAAGACACCAATAATTGGGGGAAAATATCAATGAATCAATAAAGTTGAGCTCTATATGATCTTTTTTTTTCAACTCTGTGTGCAGGGTTTGATGGAGATGGAGTTTGCTTTGCCGACAGACAGTACAGAACAAACTGGCCTGAGTTTGCTTCGTAGGCTCTGGGTGGCAAAGTTTGATGTCGAAGAAGAGGGACGAGCTTTCGCTGAGAAGTATGTGCTTGGTTTTATTACTTTTTTGAATAAATGTTCAATAAGTTCAGCATTGTTTTCAATGGGGAATTTGTCATTTTTGCTGCTCTTAGACTTTGGCTGTCTCTTGATCTGGAGTTGGTTCCAGAGCTTTGCTCCCTGCTGATTGGAGATATCACTCACCATGAAGCCGCTATTCGTTCTGCTGCCGCCGAGGCACTGTCAAGTGCAGTTTCTCAGTATAAGGAACAATCTGCTCCAGTCCTTGGACAACTTTTTGAACTCTACCACAAAAAACTTTTTGTAAGATCCAACGCTATATCCATTTTTAAGCCACCGGTGTTAAACACAGGGCCAGATATGGCCTCACACATATTTTCCATTAGGTGCTTTGACTTCATGTTTGGTAGATATAATAATAAACTACAATGTGGTCCAAGTGGGTTATTATTAGTCAATGCATTTCAACTAGTAAACTGTTATTGTCAATTTTCATTGAAGAGACCACCTCCTGTGCTGGACACCTTGGGAAGGGTCATTTCGGAATCACCGCCAGATCAATGGGAATCAAGGTAAGAGAGAAGAAGGAAAAAAAATCATGCATTATTGTGTTTCATGTGTTCAAGGTGAAATGTCCAACTCACATTCATGCAATTTGCACTTTTGGATTTTCCCCACTGTAGGTGTGGCATTGCACTAACTCTGAACAAGCTATCCCAGTATTTGGACGAATCCCAGGTGACGCCCCTCTTCCTCTTCTTTGTTCCCGATGCTCTGAACGACCGTCACTCGGACGTACGGCGTTGCATGTTGGAGGCAGCCCTCTCAGCCCTCAACACTCACGGAAAGGTGGGATTTGCATTTTAATTTCACTACGTCCTAATGCATAACTGCAGAAAATAAAGGTTATTACAGTAATCCCTCGAATATCGCGGTTCATGTAGCCCAAACACGACCGCGATAATTGAAAAATCGCAAAGTAGAGTCACCCCTAAAAATGACTACCCTTTTTTACCCCTTCTTCAGAGATGAGTCTTAGTAGCGTGGATTTTCACGTTTTTATGAACTCAATTTATTTTGGAAAATAATTAATAGATGAAAAAATTGCAAAGAAGTGAATTTGCAATAAGCAAAGTCGCGATAATCGAGGGAAGGCTGTACTAGCCATGCTAACTTATGAATCCATGCTCATAATTAGCTAGTCAATACTGTGAACGTTACTTAATAACAAACTTTATTTATGCTATCTGTTCCAGGACAATGTTAGCAGCCTGCTACCTGTGTTTGAGGAGTTCCTAAAAAATGCTCCCCAGGATGCAAGCTATGACTCTGTCCGTCAGAGTGTTGTCATTCTTATGGGCTCCTTGGCTAAACATTTGGACAAAAACGACCCTAAGGTCAAACCTATTGTGGCCAAGCTTATCACAGCCCTTTCTACGCCATCTCAGCAGGTAAGAAACCACAAATCCACAAAGTCAACATTTTCCTCAAGAAAATATTCATTGGGACATTGATATATAACGGCAATGTTTTGTTGCCTTTTTCTTGTGGAGGTTCAAGAGTCTGTGGCCAGTTGTTTACCGCCACTAGTGCCTGCTATCAAAGAAGATGCCGCAGGGATCGTCCGGAATCTGCTGCAGCTGCTTCTAGAAAGTGACAAGTATGCTGAGAGGAAGGGCGCCGCCTATGGATTGGCTGGCCTGGTCAAAGGACTCGGTATACTGGCTCTGAAACAGCAGGAAATCATGGCAACGTTGACTGACGCCATTCAGGATAAGAAAAACTTCAGAAGAAGGGAAGGTGAGTTCAACAAGATAAACTTCCTTCTGGTGGTTCAAACTTGAAATGACTAACCACTTATTAATTTTTTAATATGTATCTCTTCCAGGAGCACTTTTTGCTTTTGAGATGCTCTGCAACATGCTGGGCAAACTTTTTGAGCCATATGTGGTCCATGTGTTGCCACATCTCCTGCTTTGCTTTGGAGATGGAAATCAGTATGTGAGAGAGGTGAGTAAGAAAATCAAATCTCACTTGTGATTTTCACCCAGAAGTCAACTCGACAATGCCAAGAACTTAAGTGAATATTCCTTTGTCCCACTCCATTAGGCAGCTGATGACTGTGCTAAAGCAGTGATGAGGAACTTGAGTGCTCATGGAGTGAAATTAGTTCTTCCTTCTTTGCTGGTGGCCTTGGAAGAGGAGTCGTGGCGGACTAAAGCAGGTCTGCACAGACAATAATACACCAAACCAAGCCAGAATTATACATAAGGAAAACAATTTCACATATCTTATCGTCCCTGCTCTTCTTTTCTAGGCTCTGTCGAATTGCTGGGTGCCATGGCTTTCTGCGCACCAAAGCAGTTATCTTCTTGTCTACCAAGTATTGTTCCCAAATTGGCTGAAGTGTTGACGGACTCCCACGTGAAGGTGCAGAAAGCTGGTCAGCAGGCTCTCAGGCAAATTGGTTCAGTCATCCGAAATCCTGAAATTCTTGGTAAGGTTTTAAAACAATGTCACATTTGAGGGTCGAAGTTTTTTGGGCTACATAGCAAGGGTTCATCATTGTGAACATTCTCTTCCCAGCTATAACTCCTGTACTGCTGGATGCTCTTACTGATCCTTCCCGGAGAACACAAACATGTCTTCAAACTCTTCTGGACACCAAATTTGTGCACTTTATTGATGCTCCTTCCCTGGCCCTTATCATGCCTATCGTCCAAAGAGCCTTCCAGGATCGTTCTACTGACACACGCAAGATGGCCGCTCAAATTATTGGCAATATGTACTCCCTTACTGACCAGAAGGTAGGATTATTTCGAATTAAATCAGTGTTTGTGTATAATATTTTATTGAAGGGGTACTAATTATGTATTCTGTAATAGGATCTGTCACCATACCTGCCCAGTGTCATTCCTGGACTAAAGACTTCTTTGTTGGACCCTGTGCCTGAGGTGAGATCATTGGTAGACAAGTACAGCTGTGGTCATTGGTGTGTCCATGCGTCTGAGGCTGATGGTGTAGCTTCCTCTCTCCAGGTTCGGACGGTTTCAGCTAAAGCCCTGGGCGCAATGGTGAAAGGAATGGGCGAGGCTTGCTTTGATGACCTTCTGCCATGGCTCATGGAGACAATGGCCTCTGAGCTGAGCTCAGTGGATCGTTCTGGGGCTGCTCAAGGTCGCTAACATAGCTCATCATATCTGCTGTTTATTAGAAAATACTAATAATCTTTTTTTTTTAAAAAAGACTGAAAATTCTGACCTCACTTTTTCAATGATTTCAGGCCTGGCTGAGGTGATGGCTGGCCTTGGCGTTGAGAAACTGGACAAATTGATGCCAGATGTGGTCCAAACTGCAAGTAAAGTGGACATAGCTTCCCATGTTAGAGATGGCTACATCATGATGTTTATCTACCTGCCTCTCACATTTGGAGACAAATTTACTCCCTATGTTGGGCCCATTATCCCCTGCATTCTGAAGGTATTTACTTTGCTGGTTTGACATTTGGTCATTAGATGTACCTATCTGAATTCACTAACACTTTACAATTGTAAACCACCCACCAAAAGCCATTTACCATTCTTATTTCATAAATTATCCTGACATTTTTGGTCTGCTTTTCCAGGCACTGGCTGACGAAAATGAGTATGTACGAGACACGGCGTTACGAGCCGGTCAACGTATCATCAGCATGTATGCAGAGACTGCTATTGCACTCTTGCTTCCTGAACTCGAGCAGGGCCTGTTTGACGACCTCTGGAGAATCAGGTAAGCCACACTTGCCATTTAGCTTGTTTCAGTTTGCCGTTGCTTCAACATCGACTTCATTGTGGATACGTGTTTGTGGTGTTTTATAGATTCAGTTCTGTCCAGCTGCTTGGAGATTTGTTGTTCCATATTTCTGGAGTGACAGGAAAGATGACCACAGAGACCGCATCGGAGGATGATAATTTTGGAACTGCTGCCTCAAATAAAGTAAAAATATTTTTTGTTTTGGATCAATTTTAAGATCGAACTGATCTCAATTGTCTCCCTTTTTAGGCCATTATATCAGCTCTCGGGGGTGAACGGCGTAATCGTGTACTTTCTGGCCTTTATATGGGACGTTCAGACACCCAGCTGGTAGTTCGCCAGGCATCTCTTCATGTATGGAAGATAGTGGTGTCCAACACGCCACGAACCCTTCGAGAAATCCTCCCAACACTCTTCAGTCTCCTACTCGGCTTCTTGGCTTCTACCTGCCCCGATAAGAGAACTGTACATATAATTTTTTATGCCATTTCCCTCACTTTTGCACTTGAACGGGGATCTATTTTTTTTTAAAAATATTTCTATGTGTCTCCAGATCGCTGCCCGGACTCTGGGTGACCTAGTCAGAAAGCTAGGTGAGAGGATTCTTCCAGAAATTATTCCCATCCTTGAGCAAGGCCTACGTTCTGACAAGAGCGATGAAAGACAGGGCGTGTGCATCGGCCTCAGTGAGATCATGAAGTCCACCAGCAAAGATGCGGTTAGTTCACAGCAGTCCGACACGTATCCTTTTCGGTCAACCTCGTTGATACTAAACCCATTTGACTCCATATTATTGTTCCATAGGTGCTAGTCTTCTCTGAGTCTCTGGTCCCCACAGTGAGGAAAGCTCTATGTGACCCTCTAGAAGAAGTCAGAGAGGCTGCAGCCAAAACCTTTGAGCAGCTGCATGTAACCATTGGTCACCAGGCACTTGATGACATTCTACCTATGTTGCTGAAACAGCTTGTAAGTCTAAAAAAAAAAGTAACAATTCCAAACAATATTCACAGTTAATTTTCTTTGAGCTGATAGCATGCTGTGCTAAATCTTTTAACAGGACGATGTGGACACAGCAGATTTTGCTTTAGATGGACTTAAGCAAGTGATGGCAGTGAAGAGTCGATCGGTGCTGCCCTATTTGGTGCCAAAGGTAAGCCGTTGATGATGTTAGCAATTGTAACAAAAAAATAAATAACTTTATTTTGTGGATTTTAGCTGACAGCTCCTCCTGTGAATACTCGTGTGTTGGCCTTCCTCTCTGCTGTGGCCGGTGATGCCTTAACCCGCCATCTCGGCGTTATTCTACCAGCCCTTCTTTCCTCACTTAAAGGAAAATTAGGAACAGATGATGAATCTGAGGTAATACCTCATCAGTAATTTATGTATATATGTGTTCTGAAAATCTGATTTTGGATAGGCAGGACGTGAAGGAGACACAATAGCTCATTTTCTGATGTCTGTTTATTTTTGCCGTACTGATGCATGTTGTTCAATTTGTAATAGGAGTTATGCAGTTGTCAAACTGTAATCCTCTCCGTGGATGATGAAGTGGGCCAGCGTATCATCATAGATGATCTATTGGAGGCAACTCGAAGCTCAGATTCCGGCCTCAGGCAGGCTGGCGTCACCATCCTCAATGCCTACTTTGCCCGTACACGCCTGGACTACAGTGCTCATACGCGCAACCTCCTGTCTGGCCTCATCCGCCTCCTCAGTGACACCAACACGGCCATTCTATTTCAAAGCTGGGACACTATCAATTCCATCACTAAGGTAGGTTCATGTCATCCAAGGATTGCAATATATAGCTTCTGGTTCCTGGCTCATATGTGGACTTTACTGTTTGTTTGTGCTAAGAAACTCGATGCAAGCAGCCAGCTGGCGCTGATTGATGATCTTCATCGAGACATTAGATCAGCTGTGGCAGATGCAAGGGGAGAATTCTTACCTGGTTTCTGTCTGCCCAAAAAGGTAAGACTCATTCTCTTTGTTCTATATTAAATCTGTAAATATGATTTTATATATATATACACACCTTAGGGCTACCACAATTAATCGACTATCAAATTGAATGACGATTGTTTTGTTAGTTGAGCAATCGTTTTTTTCTTTTAGTTATCAAATTCTCTTTTAATAAATGAATAAAAAAGACAGTTTTTTTTATTTTTGAATGCAAAGTGCAAATATACTTTTATCCTTGAAATTTTAAACATTATTGGTAAATTATCTTTTTTGTTTATTTTTATTTAAATTCCAATACAAAATGTACTTTTTGGATTTAAAAAAAATACAAGAAAAACCGTAAACATAGTTCTATAGTACTTGAATCATTTATCTCAATAAAAAACTCAAGATATCTGAAAAAAAAAACAATTCCCGAGTAGTCGACTCTCCAAATAATCAATTTTAGAACCCACTGCAATGCTATACATTCAGCCAAATGCTACTGTCTATACATTTTGTTCTCAAACATTTAACCTAAGCACACTATATAACTTCTTCTTTTCGGCTCTTAGGGTGTCACTTGCATTCTTCCTGTCCTGAGGGAAGGCGTCCTTACCGGCAGTCCCGAGCAAAAGGAAGAAGCCGCCAAAGCATTGGGCGGGGTCATTAAATTGACCTCCCCCGAGGCACTGCGGCTCTCCGTGGTCAACATCACCGGGCCCCTTATTCGTATCTTGGGTGACCGCTTTGCTTGGACAGTGAAGACGGCTCTGCTGGAGACTCTTACTCTTCTGTTAGCAAAGGTCTGTTTTAATGGTTCTCTTGGAATCGCCGATTCATGGAACCGAGTTGCAGAGCTCCATCTTGTTCCCTATTGCAGGTGGGTATCGCGCTGAAGCCCTTCCTGCCACAGCTGCAGACCACCTTCTTAAAGGCCCTGCAAGACTCCAGCCGTGCAGTCCGGTTGAGGGCTGCTGAAGCTCTGGGTCAACTGGTTTCTATTCACAGCAAGGTCGACCCACTCTTTACAGAGCAACTCTCTGCTATTCGCAATGCTGAAGACTCTGGAGTCAGGTGTGTGCACTTTTTGGCGAGTTGGTATGGAGACTAAAGTATTTTATAGCACTTGATGTGAAAAGAGTCATTGATGCCAAGAAACATTCTAGGATACACATTTCCCAACGTCCCCACCAGAGGGCACAGCTCCACTCTTCAGACCTCTTATTTTGTAGAAAGTAAATAACGAAACCTTGCCTACAAGTAAAATTAAATATAGTAGTCTTATAGCCAAAAACGAATGCTAAAAATGTCATTCTCTTCTTTTTCGAGTTCAAATGGAATGAACTTTTATCTCCACCTTTGGCATTAAAACAATATTAAATGACGTTCCTTCCAGCTTTGCTGATTTTGGACATTTAGATTTATCATTAAGCGTCAATCGAGCTAAGTGAATGTATGTTTTCCTCCAAAAGTTTGTTTTGGGGAATGCTGCATTCCTCATACAGGAATTCCAACTCATCCTTAAAATTTGGATTTACTATATAATTTGTTGGTTGTATTATTCACTTTTGTCTCACTTTGTCTTTAATAGGGAGACAATGCTACAAGCTCTAAGGTTTGTCATCCAAGGGGCCGGGTCCAAGGTGGATCCAAACATCCGCAAGAACATTACCACCACATTACTAGGCATGCTGGGACATGATGAGGTATGAGGCATTGGGAAGAGATAACTTGAAACAGAAAACAAGGTTGGCAGCATTCATTTGATGTTGTGAAAAACCTCAAAAGTAAATGTAGAAGCATTTTTGAACTTTTTCGTGGGTTTGGCCCTTTTTTTGTCAGCATTGTGATAAAGCGGAAGTCAGTGAGACGGGATGTGGTTTGCAACCAAGTTGATTTTAAGTCACTTTGTCAGTAATTGTGTATCTTATCCGCAAAGATTTGGGATTATCAAAATTCCTTGATAGTGAATGAGTTCAAAATTCAAAGTCAATAGATTCTCAAGTCTTTTTACTTGTCTGCTCTTCTAGGATGCCACTCGAATGGCTTCTGCCGGCTGTATAGGTGAGCTCTGCCCATTTTTAACAGAGGAGGAGTTGAAGACTGTCTTGCTTCAGCACATCTTAGGTTAGTATGCGGCTGAACTCAGCGCTGCTGTGAATATTTATTCATTGTTTGGGTTCCACAGGGAGAAAAAAAAATGCTATTTTGGTCACAAATTGGCATGGCATTCACTTTGTTTTCGCTGGTGGTTCTTAAACATTTTTTTAGGAAGTATATCAAAACGCAAATTCCTTTTGGCCTCTGATAGTGGAAGAAATAATGTATATACCCCAAAAATGACATCTGTTACAAGACCACTTGGTATTTTTGGTTATGCCCATTTGGCCAGCATCTTCCGGGAAATATTTAACTAGCAAACTGTAATTGATTAAGAGCTGTTTCTCTGCTTTCAGCGGATATGTCAGGGGTGGATTGGATGGTACGACATGGACGTAGCTTGGCTTTAGCTATAGCTGTCAAATGCGCGCCCGAAAAGCTCTGCGGAAAGGAATACCGCGACACAGTGACGGAGACCATTTTGACCAATGCTACTGCTGACAGGGTAAGCTAAATTTTCGAGTAATGGGGTCCGTGCCTATGGTTTCTGTTTGTTTCTAAATAATTCACCATTGAAAATGTCTTTAGAACAATTTTCATTGTTGTAGCCTACTTCCTACTTTTGTCCTCGCTTAAATGCTTCTGTGTAAAGCAACATCAATTATGCTAAATAAATGATTCATGATAAAAGAACACTGGATTTAAAAAAAAGATGATTTTTAAGAAAGCCAGTGTTTTTTAGGGTAATTTTTCTACCCCGCAATTTATACTATCATTATATTGGAGATGACTAATGTTTTGTATTATGATACCTTTTCATCATTTTACTGTTACAGACATTGCCTTTTTTTTGCATCAATGGCTTGACGTTTGATAGTTAGTACATTTTTAAAAATGTACAATCTAATGACTACACCCAATATGAGCTGTTTTTACGTAGATGATTTGATTCTTCTACAGCTTCCAATTGCCACTAGTGGAATCCGAGGGATGGGATTCCTGATGCGATATCAACTGAGTGTGGATGGAGGCACCAATGTTTCTCAGCGCTACATCACACAGTTTGTCAAGGTTTGTTTTTGCTGTCGTCAATAATTATGCGAAAGACAGGACTTGAGAGACATATTTATGTTAGAATATAACCAAAAGGAGCCTTTTCAATGTCCATTGTTAGAAATATGAAGAAGAATGTAGTGGATGGAGAATTTTTTTGACACTTGCTTTCTGTGGCACCTCGCAGTGTCTTCAGAACCAGTCAAGTGACATCAGGCTGGTGTCAGAGAGGGTGATCTGGTGGGTCTTTAAAGAGCCGGCAGCACCTACCATGGATGCCAATCTCATCAAGCCTTTGTTGAAGACTCTGTTGGACAATACCAAAGACAAGAACACCAGTGTCAGAGCTCAGAGCGACCACACCATTGTCAACTTATTACGACTCCGCCAGGGAGATGAGTGCATGCAGGTCGGACAGTTTATGAAGAGAATATTGCGATTTACATAGATTTTTTATTTATTTTTTGCCTCGACACTCATGACATTTTTTCCGTTACAGACCATTTCGGCCATTCTGGACTCTGCGAGTAACGACCTCCTGTCAGATTGTCACCGCCGCTCTTTGAAGAAGATCGCCGGTCAACTAGACTCCAATGAAGAGATAGATGACACCATATTAACGTGATTGAACTGGACTGACCTGTTTGATAACGTCAGCCAAAACATTGGTCGGCAGATGTGACCTGTTTTGAGAACTTCAGACATTTGATCATGTTGCTCTGTTTTACAGCACAGGAACTCCAAATATCTGCAAGACCAGACGTGTAATTCACCTTCTCAAATTTTTATCTCCGCACCCCTTGTCAGCAGAGTCACAATATGAGAATATTATTCTGCTTTAACTACAGTTATTAATTCTATTTCAAATTCCTATTTGGATGTTTTCTAGTTTGGCATACTCTGCATTTTCATTTCACTTATTCTTTTACAGAGAATAATACCTGACCTGGAATTATTTTTCAGCTCCCTAAATGGTAGAAAATGACTAGTCTTTAAATGTGCCACAAGTTCCTATGCTCAAGAATAACAATTAAGCGGTTCAATAATTCCAAACCTGAATTTCTCTTTATTTCATCCTTTTAGCGGCCTTTCACCCCAAAATATATAGTCAGGGAGCCTTTATATTAAATTGTTTCTTTATCCCTATTCCCCAATTTGGTCCACCTTAGCCATTTTCTATCCAGTTGCATTTTAGAATGAACAACATAATATTAAACAACCAAAAAAAGGAGTACTCCAAACCACACGGTGGCACATTAGAATACAAGCTGGACATGAAAATTAAAAAGGAAAAAAAAAAATGTATTTTACTGGTTATTTGCCCAGTTTTAATGACTGCTATGAGGCCAATTCTTTTCAGAATTTGTTTTTGTTTTTTTACCAAATATTTGGAATCCCACCATAATGCGCACATCTCTTGATTTGGTTGGGGTGCCCACATCAGTAAAGGAGCTTAACCTATTGATGTGATTGTAAAAAGCCAATACAAAATGAAAAAGAATGCATTTCATACAGTAGTGTGAATTATTTTTGAAGTATTTAAACTCAAAGGAATATCTGGGTTTCACATTGTTTTTTAATTGTTCTCGGTCATTTTGCTTTGGAATGACCATGACAAGTGCCACAGAATGTAGTCTTATAAATTAAGCTTATTGTGTGGGCCCTTTCAATGCAATTTTTCTAATTGACCATGAGGCACAGTTTGGACATCCTAGTGTATGCCAATGTGTGTGGACTGTGAGAGTAAGATATTTTTTATGTACATGACAACTTTACAATACTTTACTATATATTTACAATTTTTTAAACCAATATTTAAGTATAAAGAGAGTGCTTTTTACATCTCTTTAGTGTAATCATTTTATTGGCCATGATCACCCATTGAAACACTTGCCTCCATCAAACTATTTCGTTAAATGTGAAGTTGGAGGGTTGTTTAAGTTGTCCCAAAAGTTTGTGGCATTTACAGGGCGGCTAGACTGCTGGAGCCTGCGCAGTGTGCACTTTAGCCGGTTCGCGGGCGCAGGAGACTCGGCTGCAGTTCCACCACCAGAGGAGGAAGCCGAGTTTCCGGCCGCTGGCAGCAGAGGGAGAAAACTCACTACTAACCCCCGAGAAAAACGACGCCGGCTCGGGGCAAACGGTTTCTACTGCCGGTAGTCGGGGGGTCTGGGGTTCAGTTTATTTCTTTTTTTATTTTTTTTTGTTAACGAGGGACTAGAACCACAGACGGTCAAAGAAGCGGCACAAGGTGGGGGTGAGCCACGATCCACCGGCATGGCCAGGGACTACGATTACCTCTTCAAGCTGCTCATCATCGGTGACAGCGGTAAGTCAAGGCCGGGGATGTGGCACGGGAAGTGGGCCTGTCATGTTTTTGCACATGGGTAAATTGATAAATACACTACGGATGTGCTGTGCTATCACGTTATGTGTTTTATAGTTTCTATATCACTTGGGAACTTAATTTTGTTTCTGGTTGTGCAATCTGCCGCCATAATGCCGCGTTTATTGATAGGGCGGAGGTGGTGGTGTCCGGGCTGGGCATGGGTGTCGCTGAGGCCGGATATCGCCTCTGCAACAGCCGAGTTTTCCCCTCAAATATGTTTCATATTTTCGTCATGTAGTCACCAAGATATTCTTCTCATCTTCGGCCAAACACACGTGAAGGTGGAAATATCACAAGAGTGACTTCGATCCCTTTAGCTTGTTTTATGTGTCATTAGCCGCTGCTACTAGCATGAAATTCGTCTAGCTTCATTTTGCCTTGGTCATGAAGCTGTGGGGCTAGCTGCAGGCTAAAATGATTTTATTACAAGGTTAGGACACTTAGCACAACGCTGAACAATTAAACGTACATGTTTTATTATTCCTCTGAATAACAAGTTCTGTTGACTGGGCTGAAAAAAAATGTCGTTTTATGAAGTAAAGCAATGCTGCAGTGCAGTCTGATAAACATCTCAAGGCAGTCACGTTTAAATGAAGTGAGACTATCATGATTGTGTCAAGTAAAGTGTAACTCCGAGAAATTGCCTGCCAAGCCACAAAGTCCAATCACTACTTTCTTTGTAATGTTATATTCATTTAGTCCAGAAAATGTTTTTTTTAAATGTAGCAGTGACTTGAAGTTGAATGAATTTGCCTTTCTATTGGACCCACAGTACTGTAGTGCTCTCTGGGGTTTGTCCATCCAGATAATGGCACAAGGACCATCAATATCCATGGCACACTGATGCCAGTGTTTTCTTCAGCTGTTCTGTGAATTGTGGAAATACTACTGACTCAAATAACAAGTCCCAGATGTAATGACTGCTGCCTATTTTGCTTGATAAATGTGCTTCTAACCGGCCCGGTGGGGCGAGTGGTTAGCACGTCGGCCTCACAGCTCTGGGGTCCTGGGTTCAAATCCAGGTCACCATCTTTTTGGCTCCAGCACCCCCTGCGACCCTAATGAGGATAAAGCGGTTCAGAAAATGAGATGAGAACATTTGCTTCTCTGAATTCACATCTTGGCCTCAGATTCTAATTAACTTACTTGTCCATCTTCTAACTATCCGCAGATTTTGGACATTAAGCAGAGTGCAGGTTGCTATTCAATAATAGTTTTTATTTTTTTTATTAATAGTCTGAATGTTACGGGTTTTGTGTACTTCACATTGAATTCTGTAGAAAATGTACTACTGTTTTTGGCAGATTTTGGCATGCCTACATTTAGTTGGAAAACATTGAGGTTGGTAAATGCAGACTATGATCTCATTTCCCCATTTTTTGTCCGTTATTCTTTATTGTGAAATATTAGAGCATTCAAAAAATGAGATGATGAGAAACCATGCAAATTATCCTGTACTGTGGGACTAGTGCTACTTAATTGTTGTATGTGTTGGGAGTTTAGTGACTTTTTTTTGTAGGTTTGATTCGCTAAAGTACATCACTTCAAGGAACAAAATGAGCCATCAGGCTTTGTTGCGGCTTAATCACCACCTAAATACACAAGCTTATTAATATATGTATAAGAATATATAAAAAGAAGATTAAACATAGGTGTCTGCTTTTACTGTTTGTATTCACTTCATTTGTGATAAGCTTGTTATGTGCATTGCGGGCGTATTCCGATCAGTCACAGCATGATGAATTGACATTTTTTAAGCAAATTGAATTGAAGATTAACTATTACTTTTGGGTCCTATTAGTCAAAATGGATCTTGTCAGTTGACACTAAATAAACCTTAACTCCCACGTGCTTAAAGTGGTGGTTAAATTTAGGATATGTGTATCATTGAAAACAGGCCAACCATTTCAGACTTTTGGAGCATCTGAACATATTTTGCCACTTAGAAACTGGTATTGTTCCTATTAAATCATGGGAGAGGTCATTGTAAACAGATAGCTTTTAAGTTTGGAGCAATGAAACACTGATGTCTTTTTACGGCTGGCAATTTCATTTTCCTCACTCTTCTTTCTCACCTATACCCTACTTTTTCTTCTCGTTCATGGTTTTAACATATCAGGACTTCACTGTATGAATGTCAATACTGTAATGCATTGGTTTCACATTTTATTCCCAAGCTTGTAAATAAATATGTGGTTGTTGACCGTTAAAGCTTACATTATTCCTATGTTTTTTTTGACAGGAGTGGGGAAGAGCAGTCTCCTGCTTCGTTTTGCTGATAACACATTTTCAGGTGAGTGTAGGCCTGAAGAGCAGCAAACTCTGCTTGGACTTTTTCATTGAAATGGATTATAATAATAATTAGAAAAAATAATTTCAATGTTTTTCCCTTTTCAAAGTATTTGACAACAATACAGTTTGATTACAGTAAAATACAAAAATATGCCCTGGAACCTGGTTTTTATCATTTATTATATTAATCATGCAATGCATTAAATCAAATGGGCCCATTTTCTTTTTTTGCAGGCAGTTATATCACCACCATTGGAGTTGACTTCAAGATCCGAACAGTGGAGATCAATGGGGAGAAGGTGAAGTTGCAAATCTGGGATACAGCAGGACAGGAGCGCTTTCGGACCATCACCTCCACGTAAGTTAACCTGTGTGTGGATTCGCAGTAAGACTCTTGTTTTGAATACCAAACCAAGAAATAGGCCTTTGTTTGCAGCTTGTGATTCCTGTAGGAGGGAGTTCCCAATTCAAATCTCTTATCTTCTGCAATACGTCAACATTATATATGATGGCCCTGAGCTCTTGACTCCTCTTTCGGAATTCTTCCATTCATATAAAAAAGAAACAACAGGCGTTGAAAATAGAATTTTTGCTACACATTAGCTTTAGCAATATTCCCGCAGCTCTGGACTTGCTGACAAAAAAAAAAAAATAAAGTCTACCGGTCCTTTGCGGTGGTGTTCAGCACGCCAGCTGTACATGTTCAGACACCACCGCTGACACGCCGCACACATGCACACAAACATCGAGTCGGGATGACGGACAAAAGGTGCTTTGTGTTTGTTTGGCACTGCTCAGCTGCACTGAGGCCAGCTCGCCGTTTGAAGCTCCGGCCGCAGGTTTACTTTCCACTCGTCGCGTCTGCTATGGATGACAGATGCAGTTCAAAAAGGTTTCATGCAGGGGGATCAAATATAATCTTTGTCGCTTGCATCATGTTCGTTAAATTAGGCTGTCAGGATTAATACATTAGAAAATAAACCAAATACTTTTTAAGATCAGAGATTGTTGACTTAAACAATTCATCTTTTTCCTCTTCTTTTTTTAATGTATTTGTTTATTTTTTAATTAAAAAGAAATAAACTGTCATTTTCATTTTAGTAGGAACATCAATTAAATTCAATGCATGCGATTTATTTTTGACAGTGGGTTCTGTTTTTCTCCTGTCAACCTTTTACTATAATTACAAACAGTATGTCTCCTTGTCTTCCTGCTCAGGTATTACAGAGGAACGCATGGGGTCATCGTGGTATACGACGTCACTAGCGCAGAATCCTTTGTCAACGTCAAACGATGGTTACATGAAATCAACCAGAATTGCGACGATGTGTGTCGAATATTAGGTGAGTTTTTTCCTGGAACCGGGTCAGACTTCCATTGCTGTCCATTGGTGTTTTCAATCAATTAAATTATTATTATTATTATTTTTACTAACTCCTACATCACATACTCTGTCACCTGAGTTGAATTAAACCCAATAGAGGTCTGCAACAAAAATATGAACCGCACACCAAACATAGTTTTTTTTCTGTTGTTTATAGTGGGAAACAAAAATGACGACCCCAACTCCAAAGTGGTGGAGACCACCGACGCGCAGAAGTTTGCCGAACAAATGGGCATCAACCTGTTTGAGACCAGCGCAAAAGAGAATCTCAATGTGGAAGAGGTAAACAAACGCCACTGGGAATGGAAAATGGGTCCGAAACGACAGTGCCTTAAAGCATTTTGTTTGCCCGTGGCGGCGCAGATGTTCAACTGCATCACAGAGCTGGTGCTCCGAGCCAAGAAAGAAGTAATGGCCAAACAACAGCAACAGCAACAAAACGACGTGGTCAAACTCACCCGGAACAGCAAACGGAAGAAAAAGTGCTGCTAGCGAGCGGCGAATCATCGGGGGGCCGGCGTCCCGCAAAAAAAAAAAAGCGGATGGGACTCCGAAAGTCTAAATTAAAAGAGCAGATAAAGATTTACGAAATATACGCTAAAGTTTAAAGACAAATCCGCGTCCCCTTTGGACAAAGTAATCACCAAGAAATATATGTACAGATTTTATTATCAAACGTCTGATCGAAAAAGTCTTATTTGGAATTCAAGCGGAGGCTCCTCCTTTTCACAAAGGATCTGCAAAGTGACCACCCAACTGCCAGAACTATCTTGTAATCCCGCCATTGTCACATACGCGCATCTCATCCTTCCTCTTCCTCACCCTGCACAGGACATTCGGCACTCAATGAGGAGAGGGAGGGGCCTTTCTTTCTTGTCTTGTGTATGTAAGTATGTATGTATGTATGTGTGTTTTTTTTCCCCCAGTGTTGTATTCTTTTGGGCTGTGGGAAGGGGAGTAACATAATTTACCGCAGCTCACGCCAAGAGATCACCTTTACATAGCAAAGTGTTTTTTTTTTTCAATCCGATGGGGTGCCGAAGAACCATTAAACGGATGGGCTGATTTCATTTTTCTTTACTTTTGCCAAGCTTTCTTCTAACCTTCATTATTGCAAAGCCAAAAATCATTTGATCCATTTTTTTCGGTATTTTATTTCAATTGCGGCAGTCTTAATTAGGTGTCCCTTTTTATTTTTGTTAATTTTTTTTCCTTCTTTTTTTTTAAGTCATAGCGGAGAGGGTTCCCCTGAAAGGTGATGTCTATCAGGGGGTCCCTACTTATACCTTGTGAGCCCCCCCAGAGATGGACTGAGGTGCAGCCATCACATTAGATTAGATTTATCTTCCACAATCATTGGCCTTGTTGACCTTAGCGGTAAAAAAAACAAACCATTTTTATCAAACCCCCACACTAACTATTATTACCACTTCATTAAGGATATGTGTTTATGAATATTTGTGTTTCTACTCAACACATCACCGATACGGGATAACCCGTGCCCGTGTTTGTTGTTATTGAACGCGTTCATCCAATGTGGTTCGCTGTACACTGGAGAAATTAAAAAAGAAAAAGAAATGTAATATTCCGTTTAACCCGCAATGAATTTAATCCATAATAACCATTTTTGAAAAGAATAAATATTGGACGCGTAGTGACTGAGCTCATTTGTCAGTGACTTGTAGCCTGACTTCATTTTAAACCTGTGTCTATTTTTGGAATCTGTGAATAAAGTGTGGGAGAAAGTGTATACTGGGCTCATGGAAAGAGTGTTTTGTTTTTAACAATGACAGATCATTTTTAGCTATTTGGTCAGTATTTTTATATTAATTTTTTTTTCATTCTAATATGTATTTGAACCATCAGAAAATGCATTTTTTCAAACCAAATTATTTTAAAAATAATGACAGTTCATACTAAGGATGCTTAATCAAATGTTTGCATTATTATGTGATATTTGTGCTAAGATGTCAAAGGGCATTCAGGAGATGGCGCTGCTGAGCTCCATTTGAAGAAAATAGAGAAGAAGTACTACACCTAATCACACCTGGTTAATCAGTTTGGCAGTTAAAGCAAAACAAAAGAAAACATCAACACAATGACTTCTTTTCAGGTAAGACTATAATCTTTTATATATTTAATGTTATTAATTGATCTTTTTTTTTAAATTCACAGTCATGATTAGTTGATTATCTTCAAATCCCTGATTATCATTACATTTATTTGATAACAAAATGACTAAAAGTTTGTTTGGGGATCTTTTGACTGCTTATCCCATCTCACATTGTTTGTGCTTAAGCTGTAAATTATTTTGTGACATATCATTTAGTGTTTGTCAGAAACAGATGGGGACATTTTGTTAAGAAGAGATTTCTCTGAAAAGGGAATGACAAATATTTGCCATGGTTGGAAGTCTCTTATTACTGAAACTAATGCTGTTAGTGGAGGTGAATTGAAACCCTCACAAGGAGCACAATAGACTCACTAAAAACTGCAATCTTACACAAGCAGTAAACAAAAAATACTTAGTGAATGGTTTGTTTTGTATCACGGCCACCCACACATACACAGGCACTCCCAATTTCCCATTAGTTAGTAATGACTCAGTAGAAACAGCCTTGTAAATACTTCCAAACATCTTGTAAACAACGCAAAGAAAAATAGCCATGTCTAATTGACTGGCATTTACTTATTTTTTTTATAATCTTTCACCCAATTTCTTTACTTCAACATATTGTAACACACACAGGCCCATCCAGAAGTGTATTTTTTTATTTTATTTTGATTTCAATAAGGCACTCTTCATAAAGAGTCTTCATGAATGGCTTTCTCATTTTGAGCAGACAAAATGTATTCCATGTGGTCATTTGGAACTACTAACATGACGTCACAAAAAAACAGTAAAACTAAAACATATAGAAAGCAACAAAAAAAAATACAAAGCTTCATACAAAAAAAAAACAGATGTAGAAATACAACAAAATTAACATTTTTCTCATTTTTTACAGCGTCTTGCCTTCAATGCTTATTAAGATCCAAAGAAGTCGACAACCATCTTTTTTTGAGTAAGTCAATAAGCTTCATATGAAATGTTATGACTTGTCCAAAAAATATGCAACAACAAAAAAGCCATGTAAAAACAAAGCAAACAACAAATTAATGACTAAACAAAAAAGTATGGACTTTCTCTTTTATATAAATATATTCACTTCATCCTGACCTCCTAGGCTTGCATTTTTTATATGTAAAAGAAAATAATTCTTTGGGTTTTTTCCCTTCGAATAATGAGCTTAGATGACCTCTGCATAGGTTTTGCGCAAATCAAACACGCTGAGACGTAAACACGCATCCAAAAATGGACCAACAAGTGCCATCATAACTTAAAGTGCTCGTGAATTACCGAAGCAGTGAGAATGGAGGTAGACCCCCGCGCTAAAAAAAATAGTACTATATACTAACTTCATGATATGAAATTGAACATTTGATGTCCTCCTTCTCACGCTTGTGTAAACATTGGAAGAATTTGGTTAGCTAGGAAAATGTTTCAAATAATAAAGGAGTTTTTTTTCATATGTTGGCCATCAACATGAAGGCCAGGAAAGGATTTAAAGTCAAAGAAAAGATAAAGTGCTGAAGAATACTCGGTTATTGGAAGTCCTCTTGTAGGTTTACACAAGGAAAGTTTTCTGTTAGGATTTGGAATACAGTGAACCCCCATTAAATCTTTCTTTTGGAGTGTTTATATTAGGGCTGCATAATTCAAGGGAATATTTAGTTTTATAAATGTTATATTGGTTGGCGTTGACCATGTGAGGCGACCAATCCATTGTGAATAGGAGAGGCTGGTGGAAAATTGAATTGGACTTGTACAGCTGAAAATGATTTAAATATTGTGAAATTGAATCAATATTTGTGTTATTTGAGACCAATGTTTTCAGTCTGTATTCATTTTCTTAGTATTTTTGTTAATAAATGTTGTATTGATTTAAAAATGTATTTATCCATTTCAAAATAATACAAGAAATCCAATTATGATCAATTATATAAACCCCATTTTAGCAAGGTCATGATTAAGTAAAGCTCCTCCCCTCATTTCAACATAGTTGCTTAGCACTATAAAGCCACAAGATGGGGCAAAAGCAATATTAGTTTTAACCCTAGCTCAAAAGTAGCAAGTAGTTTTTAAACCTACAGCAAGAATAGGCTCCACCCTTTTTTGTGCAAATAGACAGGGGTTCACTGCATTTTTCAGTTTGGTGATGTCCTATGGCATTGTTGTGACGTTAAATTAGAAATAGGTGCAGCTTCAAAAATGTAAACTCTCCCAAACAATTTTAGTGAGCATTGTGTTTTCTGTCCCGCGGCCAATCGTATTCCAATCACGCTATTCTTGTAGAGTTAAGTGTCCTTAGCCTGGCACGAGGGATGCTAACGGAAAGCATTGGTAGCTTGGCAGTGGACAGAAGCCAATCGGGTCTTAGGCACAACAAGAAAACCTTTCTCGGTCGGAGTAAACGCGTGGACCCTGATCGTGTCCTACAATTTGGGTTTTAAGAGAGGATCCATGTCGTATCGGCACCGAATTGAACGAGGAGTGTCAGGACAGATAAAGTGCAAAGTTCGAGCCCCCCAAACTTCAGTGTAAGCAAAACTATTTGAGCATTTATTCCATTGACTTGATATTCGACGAAAGGACTTTTTACGGACGTTTTTCTTTACTTGCTACTTAAACCTTTGTAGTATTTAGTAAGATGGAATTTTTACGTCGGATATCAAGGACACGGAATAAAGGCTCTAGAGTTTATCGTGCCGCGGTCTGTCTTCTTTGGCTACGTCGTTTCCATCATTGATGCGATTGTATTTCCTTCCTCGGCGGCCGCTCGTGTCTGGTGCAGTCAGTTCTTTTTGAAAAAGGAGAAAAGTTTTCGGTCCCGCTCCGATAGGCGGAGTGCCCGTCTAGACGACGGGGCGCCGGAGGCTCTCGACGACCTGGACGTGGAGGAGGGGCTGGAACGCCACTCGTCCTGGTGCTTGTCCATTAACTGCTGGTCAATCACTCGGTGCATGTCATCCTGAAAACAAACCCAAAAAAGAGCCACTGAGAGAGTAATATTGGCTTTCATGTGCTATCCACGAAAAGGGAATTAAGTTCGACCTTTAAATATGACCAGCATCAGCCATTTTGACTGTCATTGTTGGGTTTATTCTGTTTTATTATTATAATAGTTATATTAATTCATTTCTTTATTAAATCAATCTCTTTCTTTTCTTTGTATTAATTCATTACTTTGTTAAATCATTCTCTTTCTGTTTTTCAAAAGTCTTGAGGTCACACCAAGTCATCTTTAACCTAGACAGCCTGTTCCAGGATGGTTATACAAACAATCCACCCAATCTGGGTCCTTGAGATTTGGTGGGCCCTTGGTGACGAGGACAGGGCTATTCGGACAATAACAAGAATATTGTTATCGTTATGTAACCGTACACTTCGGGTTTTTCTGTATGTAACGATTATATGATTATGATTATATTATATGATTCTTAGGTCAAGGAGGTTGTATAATTACTCTAATCTAAATGTTGTTAGGTCTAGTCCCTGTTTTTGTTATTAGTAAAATACCTTGATTGTTATTGTAGTCCCAGATGTTGTTTTTACTCATACGTGATGGAATGATCAACAACTCTGTAACTTGTGACCATAAGAATAGGACGAAAATGTCTATTCGAGGAGACGTTCGGAAGTCGTACGGTGACGCTTGCTGTAACTCTCCCTCCGGAGGCTATCTGTTGTATCCATTTCTATTTAATTAAATGTCAATAATTGAATAAGATGTCTTCCTGCAGTTATTGATAATTACGGACGAAGGTAATTATTAATGAACCTGACATTTTGGTCCTTCTGAGCCATGGAGGTCAATATACCGGAGCGAGAACCCAGGCGCTGCTGTTCGACATCTGGTAAGTGACCGTGCGCACGGCGTCTTCAAAACCCTTGGTGGGCCGGAGTTTTTCGACGGGGGCGCCTGGATTCTCGGCGGTTGAAGACTTTTCCTGCTGGAGGGAGACATCTGATGGATCTCGGGTAAGTCCACATTAATGTCTGCATGTTGTGAAGGTGTTTACAAATGCGTTAAAGGGACATTGTATGTGAGGCCCATTGTTGGGCTGGTTTCGCGTCCTGGGTGACGGCGATAAAACCCTGTGTTTATACTAGTCAATGGCAGGTACGGTGGGGCACTTTGCTGGAAAGTGTCCTGTGTCTCAGGGGTAGGCACGAATGTATTGTACTAGAGGTACAATATTGGGGCCGGGGAGTGTCCTGTGTCTAAAGGGTAGGCACGAATATACGTTGTATGTTGTTTGTGTGGTTTCTGCAGTAAAATTAAGATAAGCCTAGGAAATACAGTCGAAGGAGTGATAATAATAAAAATAGATATAATAAAGTTAACTCTGTGAGGCACACGAACTCACTACAAAAAAGTAAAATATGGGAAACACGTGTTGTAAGGCGGGTTTGGATGACGTTCCAAAAAATACGTCTAACTTGTAGGGATTTGAAAAAAAAAATTGGTAAGACAAAGCGCTTTAAAAATATTACACAGCTATATTTATGGATAAATAAATATGGGTTTGCTGGCCAGCTTAAAATGCATAAAATGCAGGATAATATATGCACTAATGCATAGAGGTAATATACATATATAAATAATATGTGAGTGGATAAAAGTGTAACAGCTTGTTCCACAGACACTAATGGAGGTAATATACATATATAAATAATATGTGAGTGGATAAAAGTGTAACAGCTTGTTCCACAGACACTAATGGCGAAATAAGGCCGGGGAGAAGTTAAAAAATACTATTTTGGGAAAATAGTGGGGGCTCCCTCGGATAACGGGGATATATTTAAGACCGTGGCGGCGGGAAAGTACTGTTTGGTAAGGAAAAAATAGCGGGGCCTCCTCGGCTGACGGGGAAAATATTTACCGAGATAGGTGACGGGCGCGGAGGAAGTTTAACAAAAATAAAGGGAGCTAGAAAATTAATGGGGACACTGGTATTTGATTTGGTTAATCCGGGTATGACGTTTTGTGATTACAATAAATTGGGTTTTTTTGTGATGCTTGGGCTTGTATAACAACAATTAGAATGGTTATTTCCAAGTGCTGGTGGTGCTTTGTTAATATAACCTATATGTACTGTCAATTTACAGCAATGTGATGGCTTATTGCAGCTTGGTTTTTGATCCCGTCCGCTAACGGGAAGATGGTGTTTAAAAAGACAAAAGAATATATACAAAATGATCATTTAAATTTTAGCAGGGAATGTCACCTGTGTTTTTATTATGCTCTAGACTTGCCAAAAAATGTGTCAACTGCGGGGGAAGCGTTTCTGGTGCAGCGGCTGCTGATTAGATGGGAGTGAAACATGTGGGCCGCGGGGCAGACGATTTAACTGTGTTGGGCTTTCGGGAGCGTTCGGACCGTGTAAACGACAAAAATTTTGTGATCCCTTCCGTGAAGACATTATAATAATAATAATTGGCCTTGGGGGTGCTGAAGCAAACTTGAGGGCAGAAAATGGGTTTTTGCCATATTGTTGTGCTTGCAGCATACATATTCTGGATATATGGGGTCTTGGAAAAAATATTGTTATGTAGTTGAATATCGGAAGAGGGGTTAATTTGACGTTTTAATGGTTGTCTTCTCTAAAAAGCGTTGTATTTGGGCACAGGGAAAAGCTGGTTTGTAAACATAAGATAACAATGCTGTTTTCGCAGCAAGAGTGGAGGTCATAGTTAACGGCTAATTGCGTTTTCTGTTTGGACTTTTCAGAATAAGAACAATACATGGGCTGCAAGAAATGCAAGGTTATGCGAATGCTTTCGAATTGATATTTTGGGTTTTAAAATGAAATGAAAAATCTGTTCAGTAAAAGGTTGATTTGGTAAAAAGCTTTGGATTTGGGAAATAGACCAAAATAGTCATTTTTGAGCAATTGTGGATTTCAAAGGGCTCTTAGTTAAAGGAAACTAGCTTTTGGAGGATAAAATAATATTAATACTATTTCAGAATTTTTTGATTATTCAAAATACTTTAATCCAGGAGGTTGGCTGTTTAAAAGAATAAAAGGCCAGGATGACAAAATTTACAATATTATGGTATATTGGTGACGATAAGGTTTTTAAAACATTAAAGTTTGTAATTAGGAATTGTCTAACAAAAGGTTGATTTGTCTCATTTAATTGTTGTAGATTTTTGTTTTGGTAACAGGCTATGGGAAATGACTCGTGTCTTAAGTAAACATCATATGAGGTGATTTACAAAGTATAGTAGGTATTGAATTATTTGGCTGATTAACGACATCAGATGGGAAATTTACAATGCAATAGTGGCATGATAAAATTCATGGCATTCATCCAAATAATTAGGTGAATTGTAAATAAAATAATTGGTTTAGGATGAGCATATTTTCCCTAAGAATGGAGTAACATGGAATGTTTTTCAAAGTGCACTTGAAAGAACATTGTCTGTTGTCCTGGCGGGAGGAAATATGCTTTGTCACAGGTCATATTGATGACTTTAAGGATATTACGGATTGGATAAGCATTGGTCAATTGATACAACCAAATAACGTTGCTTTTACGGCTTTAAGGGCATGCAAATTGGTTAGAACTTTAGCAACGATGGGGTTAATACGCCTGAATGTTACAGTGATATCGAGTGACAATAACAAGCTTAGATAAGGGAGGGAAAGGAGAAATTCTCCAAATTCCAGAATCTGGCTTAGAAACAGGTTATGTTAGTCGTTTTGGGTTTTTGACAGGATGTGGTAGTACAGTAATTCTGGGAAATTTTGGGAAATTGGGGACCCCATATCTAAAACAAGTTTGAGACAAATGTGTAAATAGGCTATATTTGGCGCTGGATGCACGAATTCTAGTGGGGCCTTTCATGTTTTGAAACAAGTGACGCTTTAGGTAGATGGGTTGTCTATGAACAAAATGGGATGGGGGAAATTCGCTTACAAATTAGGCGTGTTATCTTGGTTCATAGAATTTGGAGTCAAGGCGACGTAATAAAGGCCATAGGCGTCATGTTGTATAAAATAGGCGTGGATGAATTAGTTTTACAAATGGGGGAGATTATCTTATCACCTGAAACAAGTAGAAACAAAATTGGATGGCCGCATTAAAAGGTGATTGGCATGCTATTAAAGGGAATTGGGATTTTCAAAAAACCTGATAGGGGGCCATTAGGTCATGGCGGCTGTAAAAAATAAAAACTTTAGATGTGAAACTATTCCCACCTCAATTCGGGGAACAAACAGGTAAACGGATAGCATTAAAAAGGATATAACTTTGTGTGAAACTTGAAGGAAATTTTTTACAAACGGTTAAAAGGCTAGAGTGGGGGTGTGTATATTAAAGGATCTACTAATGAATGCGGGGTGGATCCAGACCTTCCGGAATGTGGGGTATTCATGGCGTCCTCGAGAATTTGTGGATTTTCTCCGGGTACTCCAGTTTACTCCCACAAAATGAAATTATGGATGCTAGACTGGTTGAACACACTAAATTCTTCTGTTTATGAGTGTGAGCGTGAATGATAGTTTGTCTTTTTGTGTTTTTTGATTGGCAGACCACCGAGACATAATCTATCAATAAAAGATCAATAAAGAAAATAATTTGGGCTTGAGTCAAGGGAAGACCTATGTCTCGACAAGGGGGAGGTGGCCTTGCTACAACGACACTACAAGGCTTAGGGTTTAAATCTATATGCATACCCACATATCCATTTCAAAAAATACATATAGATTTATTTTATTTTTATTAGATCATATGGATATCATTCCACGATATGGAATTCCAGAAACTATTTATAGTGATAATGGCTCCCATTTTGTTAATATAATAGTTGTCTACCATCCACAATTGGCGGACCTTATATGAAGTCCTGTTTGGTAGACCTTACAAATTGTTATTATTCACCACACAATGACAATTGGATGATGAGGCGAATCTATCAGAGAAAAAAACGCACACACCAAATTTAGACTATCAGAGGGAGATTTTGCTTCTTAACAGGAAACGGACGAAGCGACGGTGATTCTTGAAGACTGGATGCTGATAAGCAGCATAAAAGAAGAAACATCGGAGCAACGCAAAGTGGGAGGGTCCTTGTTACTGAAAGGGGACACGGATGCACCTTTCCCACAGTAAGAAGGTTGTCTAAATTGAAACGTTTCAAGAGGAAAACTCCCTAAACAAAGACAAAAAGTCATGTTGAAAACAATTATTGCTTTTGGGGCAATGAGATTAATGATGATTGTGATTCTATTCCTTTCCACAGTAGGGTTGTTTTCTCCAGTTGGAGAAAAAGGCGGAGGCGTTTCAATTGAGGATACACCTTCTTACGGGAGGGTAAACCGAGAAACATACACATTTACATTTAATTAACATTACCTACTAAATCAAATTTCCACATTGAAAATATATATTTGGACTCGGCGACGTCCCGGTTGCCATACAAAAAGAGATGGTGGGAAATATGTGTGGTACATTAACAGCAAAAAATTAAAGATTGGGAAAAGCCTTGTTGCAGAAATTGGTCAAGATTGGAAAGCTTGGACTGACATATTAACCTGTGAAATTTATTTCTGAAACAGGGATTTCCCAAACGGGGGATAATTGGGCGCTGTTAATGGAGTGTAAAGAAGGCAAGCACTATGTGGAGCTACTTTGGTAAAAGGGTGGTCTCAATTGAAACATTGAGGGGACGGGTAAGATAAACTTTCTGACTTAATAAGATACGGGAAACACCAATATTAATTGAAAAGATTATTGCTCAGCAAGCAATACCATAAAACTATAGGGAACTCTTTTATATTGGGTTTGACGTCTCCATATGGTTTCAATTGAGACTAAACCATCTTACAAAGGATTAGGATAACCTACCAGACAAGGGAAAATACGATGGGGTCTAACAACTCCCTCAATCACCATTCATTTGGGGAAAAGTGTTTTTACAAATGAAAAAACGTGTCCTACTTGGCAAGAAAAAATATTGAAGCAGTGTTTATCCTGTTACGCGGTAAATAGGAAGTCAATTTTTCCACTGTTTAATCATTTTACCTGCTTAAACCTTACAGGGCATGGTCTGAAGCTGGGGGCGATAAATGAGACGTGGTGTACCGGCGTTCTAAAACAAACTACACCCCTGATACCACGTTCTGGCCTATGGTGGCGGGGTGGTAGATAAATTATACGACTCCTGCCGAAACGCGGCAGGACTAGGTACTTTGGTCTCACTGCTCTTACCGGTGTCTGTTTTTCCATCCACAGTGGAGGAGATACAATTGGCGGCTCATAATTCGGAGGTGAAGGGTCGACCCTCCCGACATCGTCGAGAGGCATGGAGGGAAGGAGATCCAACATACATTGATGCGATTGGCATCCCCCGGGGCGTACCAGATGAGTATAAGCTGGCTAATCAGATCGCAGCAGGTTGGGAGTCTATCTTCCTTCTAATCACCCCAAACAAAAATGTGGATAGAATAAATTACTTACATTACAATGTTCAAAACTTGGAAATTATACTGAACAGGGATTTGTGGCCATGAAGGAACAACTGGCAGCTACCAGTCTGATGGCGTTCCAGAATCGCATAGCGGTGGATATGATCCTTGAAACAGGGGGCGTGTGTGCAATGTTTGGAAAACAATGTTGCACCTTCATACCGAACAACGCGTCACCCAGTGGATCTCTCACCAGGGCCATTACTGGCCTGCAAACACTGAACCGCAATATGCAAGAGCACTCTGGAGTAGATACGTCCGCATTGTCAGATTGGTGGGATAAGACCTTTGGAAAATCTAAAGATTTGGACTATAGGCACAATTACCGCTATCCTAACATTGTGTGGGTGATGTAGTATCCCCTGTTTGCGCTCCTTGCTAAGCCGACTTATAACTACTGCAATGGCCCCTACAAATTCTAAAGTACATGAGTTGTATCTTATGGGACGGTTTGGGGAAAGCAGTGAGGTCCAGGAGTACGGTAAATCCGAGGACCAATTGGACGAATATAATTATGTTTTTTCTCTTTCAGACCAGCCATGGGAGTAAGGAGTAGGCGGGAAAAATCACAGTCACCCGACATTACCATTTAGTGATTACTAAGAAATGACTAATAACATACATATTATAAAAACGGGGGAATGTTGGGTTTATTCTGTTTTATTATTATAATAGTTATATTAATTCATTTCTTTATTAAATCAATCTCTTTCTTTTCTTTGTATTAATTCATTACTTTGTTAAATCATTCTCTTTCTGTTTTTCAAAAGTCTTGAGGTCACACCAAGTCATCTTTAACCTAGACAGCCTGTTCCAGGATGGTTATACAAACAATCCACCCAATCTGGGTCCTTGAGATTTGGTGGGCCCTTGGTGACGAGGACAGGGCTATTCGGACAATAACAAGAATATTGTTATCGTTATGTAACCGTACACTTCGGGTTTTTCTGTATGTAACGATTATATGATTATGATTATATTATATGATTCTTAGGTCAAGGAGGTTGTATAATTACTCTAATCTAAATGTTGTTAGGTCTAGTCCCTGTTTTTGTTATTAGTAAAATACCTTGATTGTTATTGTAGTCCCAGATGTTGTTTTTACTCATACGTGATGGAATGATCAACAACTCTGTAACTTGTGACCATAAGAATAGGACGAAAATGTCTATTCGAGGAGACGTTCGGAAGTCGTACGGTGACGCTTGCTGTAACTCTCCCTCCGGAGGCTATCTGTTGTATCCATTTCTATTTAATTAAATGTCAATAATTGAATAAGATGTCTTCCTGCAGTTATTGATAATTACGGACGAAGGTAATTATTAATGAACCTGACAGTCATATATATATTTTTAGAAGCATGAGTCATTATTTTCTGCATTTTTGCGAGTCATGGTAAAAGTTGTAGTTTAACGTGAATGATTTGAGGTAAAAGAGGAGGGTGGGGTTGGGTTGGTTTGGTTATTGGTGTGATGGGATGGTGCATCTGGCTCACCTCTAAGGCAGGAGGGGAGGGTGCCACAAGGGAGAAGAGAGAGTGGTACGGAGGCTGAGAAAGGCCACTAGATCAGAAACCACAAGAGCCAAACTGTAAAGAGCCCTGAGGATGCAAACTGGGTGCAGGGAGAAGAGAGAGGAAAGAGCCACTAGTTAAGGAAAGGGGGTGCCTGGGAGGTGCGGGGGGAGATGCTAACTGTGCTTCTTAAGCAGGGGACACACATTGATTGGTTCCTGATTTCAAAATCTAACAACCATATTGCATTTTCTAAACTTTTGTGGTCGTTGGGTATTAAAATGCAGAAAGTTGTAGAGTATTGTCTCATTTGATGACTTCTATTGTTAGGTTAAGTATTTAAATGGGCATCATTAATGTTCATTTACATTTCTCGGATGTGTGTTCCCGGTTTAAGTGATTTCCCACATTATGATTTTGTTAAAAGAGGGACAGGATTGGTGGAGGGAAAAAAATAAGCCTAAACGTTTGACATCGCCTTCTTGAAGGCGGAAACCTTTCTATTGTGACAACCCACCTGCCAGGCCTCCAGCTGCTGTGACAGATTGAGCTTTTGCTGGATGGCATCCAGAAGCTGACTATTTAAAGACATGATGTCTATTTTACACTTGGCTAGCTCCAGCTCCACTGCCTTCTTCCTAGAAGAAGCAAAGCGAGAAGATTGCAATTAGGTCTGGAGCATTATAATCCATCAAAGAATCATCTCTGTTGTCATGCTTTTGTTGGGGTCCTACTTGGATATGGCGTCATCTCTGTCTTTAATGGCACTCTGAAGCTGCTCGCTGGGTTCTCGGACGGCAGCCATGTTCCTCGTCCTTTCCGTCTCTTCTTGGAGTGAACACATTTCGATCGAGAGCATCGCCATCTGTAGGTTGGATGGTAAATAACATGGACATTAGTAGAACTACTATTAGTAGTTTATTGAACAATCAATGACATCTCATTTTTTGAACCACTAGGGTCCCGGGGGGTGCTGGAGGCTATGCCATTCACGCCCACACTCATACCTAGGGGCAATTTAGTGTCCAATCAGCCATGCATGTCTTAGGAATGTGGGAGGAAACTGGAGTACCCGGAGAAAACCCACACAGGCCCGAGGAGAACATGCAAACTCCACACAGGTGGACTGACCTGGATTTGAACCCAGGCCCCCCATGAATGAAGATATTTTTGCAGGATTGCAGATAACTCCAAACGAGTAATAGAAGCAAATTGTTACCTGATTGTGTAGCTGTAGCAACTCTTCTTTACTGTTGTGTGTTTTGTTCTGCTCGGCTTCATACAACTCCCTGACATCTCTCAGCTCTTCTCCCAGCTTCTTCACTTGTTCCTCCAGAGCTTCCTCGTCACTTCGACGAGAACCCTTTCAAAAGCAAATGCCACAAAAATTACAGTTTTAAACCTCTGCCGTTATTTTCCTTCACGGACGGGCTTGGAATCTCATTGGAAGGGACTTTTGACATTTTCTTATTTGGGTGTCGGAGCGTGGATGTGACTGTAAATGGATGAATGTGGATTTGCATCATCTCCATTCATACCGTCGACTCGTTGCCGTCAAGAAGGTTTTGCGTTAGCCTGCGTAGTTCTAGCATGCTAGCGCGAAGGCTCCCCGTTGGTACGTCCTTGGCTGAGGACGTCTCCGAGGACTTGTCCATGGAAGAGTCTGTGGATAGCGCGGAATCCGTCACGTCGTTCCCTCGTAGATGGGAGCACAGCGAGCGTACTTCACAGTAGGCTTCCCACAGCTGTAGACGCAGCTATGGACGCAGAGACAAAATCAGGACTGGACTTTTTGTATGGCTCACCTGCTGGACTTACCTGTTCTCTTTCCTGTTCTTGCTCCTCTTGCTCCATGCTTTGCTCGATCTCGCACATTAGGCTGGACTGGTGAGGGGTGAGGCTATGTAGGCTAGTTTCTTCCGTTAGCTCCTCCAGACGTGCCGTTAGCTGCCTGTGGGACAACTGGACTTCATGAAGCTCCACTTGATTCTGACGCAACTAGACAAAACACAACCAAAAACGACCTTGAAGACGTTCTTGTTTTGAGAGAATCTATCTCAAAGACTGGTTTACATCCATTTACTGTATTTCTCAGGTTATGGAACTTTGGAATTGAAGTCGTAGAAGTGAATAAATGTGACGTGACAATGAAAAACGTTACAGCAGTGCAGACTTCTCCACCTCTCGTAGTGTACGCAGATTTTAGCGCATGGTTTTGGATAATACTTGGCCCACTGACGGTTCTTTAGCTTAGCCTACTCTGCATTAGCTCTAGGCTTATCATGCAACTTGCCTCCAATGCATTCATGTTCGTGCCTGGATGCTACCCAGAGATTTAATCTTTGTTCTCTCAGTTTCAGAGACAATTTTTGACTGTCCTGATTTCAGTAGTCACCATGTGTAGCAAGACAAACTGTCTTAGACGAGTTATCAAAAACAAGTGCACAGTGTCTCCAAAACACTGGATTTTTTTCTTTTTTCAATTGCGTACCGACAGATACCAGTACGTGGAAGTGCAAGGTGTCTCCAAAACACTGGATTTTTTTCTTTTTTTAAGTTCGTACCGACAGATACGAGTATGTGGGAGCACTGCTACTATTGCCTTGACAGAGATTGTATTCTGCCATGCTAGTAACCATGGTGAAATCAGGATCAACAGCTGATATTAACAATGCATTCGTACAGGCGGTAGCCATTTAAAAAAAAGCTGAGAGTTCCATTATTGTACCTTTTTAAAATGACTATCAGTAAAATATTTCTATGACTTTTTTTCCATTCATGCTTTGTACCTGAATGTCCTTCTCTTGACACTGCTTCTCCAGAACCAGCGTCCTATCTTTAAGATCTTCCACAGTATTCTTGAGTACTTCGTTCTCCTCCAGCATGACATGCACCCTCCGTTCCAGCTCCATCTTCCTCTCTGACAGCATCTTAATCTAACACGTTCCGCGTGGGCGAGAGAAAATGACACCCCATTAAAATAGGAACTCGCAGGGCAACTGTGTTGATTTTCAAACTGACTTGATTAAAGGCTAAATTTTATGCCGTGGCGTCTTCTCTCAGGGCGAACTGGGTTCTTACACTAGATTAAAAAAACGACTCCCACTGGCTTTAAGAATGTCGGTTGCTTAGCAGAAGCGTGGGCGGTCGTAGCCACCCTCGTCTTAGGAATGTCTCGGTGATACGGTAGTACCCACACAAAGCCCGATATTAGCTTACTCAGCAATTGACGACCTTCGACTACCCTTATCATATGTTTTCTTCACGTTTCTTCTTCCTAAAGTAGCATTGTTGTTGCCTGAGTATATTTACGCATGAACTTAACAACCCAATGCGTCTTTTTATAGCTACTAGATTTGATCTACTTCTGATAACCTAATTTACACTGCAGTAAATTAGATGTGAATCTGTTGCACATGAGAAGAATGCACTTTAAGGGCCACAGTCTTTTTTTCCCACACTGGGAAAACAATCAGACGAGTCATGTAAAAATCAAAGTATATGAATAGAGGAACGCAACATTGCAGGATATCTTCAGCTAAAAATAAACCATGCTCTATTTCTCAATTATAGGGCCATTGCAGGGTGTTTTCCCTCCAATCACATGAAAGTAAGAAAAAGGGGCTGCAGACAAACATAAACACATGACTTGCATTACAATGTCTCATGCGTTTTTTTTATTTTCAAACATCTGACCTTTCTGAAAACTGTCATTGCCTTTAAAAAAGAATTTTCATGCATGAGGGAGGTGGAATGCATTTTGCATTCCGTTTTTTTTTTGCTGTTTACTTTTTTTTGAACCAATAATCCAAGATTTATATCTAAAAAGCTTCATGCAGCATGCAAGAAGGCTAGAAAATTGTCGCCAATCACTCACTTCGAATACTTGCTGCTCCAATCAGGGAGGAGAAAAAAGAAGTGAACAAAATAGAGGAAAATGAAAGAATGACAATATGACTATAGTCAGTGTTGTGATAAATCCAATAACATTGCAGAAATCCCAGTTTAATGCCATTTACTTTATTGTACGAACTGAAAACAAAACTGTAAATCCAGTTTTGTGTTTTTTACAAAATTCTGGTCAGACCAACAAAAGATATAGTTTTCTAACTGACCAATGTTCAGTTTGTTGTTTCTATTTAAAAAATCTAGATGCTCCAAATCACATTTTAGTATAAAATCAACTGTGTAGCAAACTCACTTCAGCCTGTAGCGTCTCAAGACGTGTCATGTGCTGGCTTGTGGACGTACTCTTCTCCCTGAAGTCGTCCCGTAACGAATGGACCTGAGTGGACAGCTGCCTCTCCACCTCTGCAGCCTGAATGAGGTGTTAAATCGTCATTGGAATGAGGAAAAATGAGAAAAAAAATGGGAAAAACCACACACACACACACACACACACATACACGGTAACCGTGTACTACTCACATTGACATAGAGGGAGACAAAGCACTGTAATCAACCTCTTAATGGGGAAATTCAGCGGCCTTGTTTATATTGAGTGTCAATCCTCCCACCTAATTCTGTTCCCGTAAATGATAAAATAACAGTTTTCCAGTAAACCAACCATTTGCCTACATTTCAGGCTTTCTTCCAGAGGCGCTAAATAAAGAATTTACGCTTGTGTGCAATCCAGTGCGGGAGCGTCCGTGCTTGCCTCAGCAAATTTTATGGGATCAGGCCACCTGGCACCTGACCGGCCTTGATTAGCGTAGCGCTGTTCTTAGGAAGTTGCCAGTTACAGTATATGATGATCATTGGCATACATAGTATTTGACATTTAAAGAGAGGGGTAACACTTTAAAATATGAGGAGCTGAGATAGCAATTTTGCGCTTAAGCAGCCAAATTTTAAGCAAATATCTGAACTTCATATCAGTAACACAGCAAATTTCACTTCATAGATGAGTCTGTTCTAGGTATGGCAAAATTCCTTTATGACAACTGTGGCAAATGTTTTGTTCAATTTTCATTTTTTATTTCCATCAAAATTTTTGTGCCAAAAAATAACTGTATGATCTGTATTTTTAATTTTCTGATTGAATAAGGGGGAAAATGTTTGATTTGGTTAACATTTTAAAGAGACAAATATACATACTTTTATATAGAAAAATAAAAATACAAATTTGATTTTAGCCGTCCTTTATCAGTTATTGAGGTCTACAAAAATGTAATAAAACCAAGAAATTTCCCAAATACAGGATGAGATAAAGTTCTAATCTAATCTAATCTAACTCTCTGCCCAGATCTGGCCTTGGGCCTTGAGTTTGACAACAAGTACAAGACTCAATAAAGTTGCATTATTTACGTAATAGACACGATGACAATATTGAGATTGTTTCATCAATCGATGGTTGCTACCTGCTGTGAGCAATTATCTTGAGTGAGGGGCTACCGTGTTTTGGTTCCTGTTTCAATGCATATGGCCAGGCTATTACCCTGGATTACAGCCTAATCCCATCTGTGCTGCATTTTACATCACTTCCTCTCAAGGGCCCTGATTCTAAAGCCATCATTTTTATAGCCAATTCAAAAATGCTGATAAGATAACATTCCTGAGGCCCCTTCCATTCCTTAGTTGTTTTCCAATACATCTAAAATCTGTGTTTTTTCTTCATTTTTTCTATTTTATAATACTTTGTAAGACTAAAAGCTGGATTTGAAGTCTCGTCATGATAATTAATGGTAATATTAGGGAAACCAATGCCTATTTTAATAATCGCCATAAATAAATATGAACAACCCCCAAAAACGGTTGCTCTTCTCACAGAAACGGCAAACTTTCCACTCCTAGTAGTGGTTAAGTGTAACAGCACTCTCTATTTTCCCCCTGTGAAATGTTTCCCACTCTTGTTTCCTTCTCATTAGATACTAATCACATGTTTTTAATTCACAAGTCAACAATTACAATTAGAGGATTGTTAGAACGAATGGAAATAGCACACCTCTGTTCAGCATTTCCCTCCAGGGACTTTATGTTCGCACCATCCCATCAAAATTGTAAACATTTGACATCACTTAGTGACAACCCATTGCTTGGTAATGAATAGCGGAGCGTAAATGGGCAAGCCAATTAGAAAAGGGGTGGAACAAACAACCAAGCACTGTGATTGACCCCATTTGTTCTATTATGCAAGTTTCCCATCTTGTAGAGCAAAGGAAATGAGTCGTAAAATCTGTGTCGACACTTAAGAATGTCGCACAATAACATTATACACAAGTTTCCCCTGCCTGTGAATATTTACACTTTCCCGCTTTTGTTTTACAGATGCTTTGACGGAATCCCCGGGCCAGGATGCAGGCTAAAACATGAAAAAGAACAAGTGCAGGTTGGTGTTCTCTTAACATTTACGACCCCCCAGAAGCCTCTTTTCTCAAACAGCGGATCAATGCTCTCACGATGTTGTCCGCACTATTGCAAAAGGGGGATTAAAATGTTTAGCGTTTGAGTACAAGACTCCGGGGCATTCTGCCATGTGCCATTTGTATCCTTTCCTGGCCTCTTTGCTGTGGAGGCTTGGCAATAGCGAGCAAGCATCAAAGCGTCGGCAAATAGTCGGTGCAAAAATGGTGCCCGATCCATCATGCGTGTGATTTGCCATAGCGTTTCCTGACTGACAAATACTGCTAGTTACTAATTATGAGCGTGAAAAGTCTTGCTGGATGAAAGTTAAACTGTACATTTTGGTGTGATTTGTATTATGGCAAAGTTTATTTTACTGATTTAGTTATTCCCAGCCAATTGGAAGGAGTTATTCCCTGCAAAGCATGCTTGAAGTGTCCAAGATCAAGGTGTCAATGCATGAGTTGCAGTTCACAGCTTGTTTACATCAAGCAAGGCAGCAAAACTAGCCAGTGATTTGAGTTTTGATTTTGAGAAAACAAAAGGTAAATGGAGGACCAAGTTAAATACCAATATGATTTGGTTTAGTTTAATGAATTAGACTTTAAAAAAATATATATATATTCCTATCAAATGCTGTTCGTAATAATATTAACATGAAATTTAGGTCTCGTTACCAATCGCAATTTGGAAGCAATCCTTACTAATGATGATCAAAATAATTCCTTTGAAATACCCTTTAATATTGTGAAAGGTATTGCTGCAATCGCTCTAAATTATTCAACGAACTGAGCTTCAGAAGCACACCTTTCACACTGATGAACTGCAGTGAAAATGCCCGACAAGCCGAGGGCCGGCGGATCCTCTCGTGCACCTGGCTGCGCCTCTTCCCTTACGAGAGACTCTCGCCACCAACGTGGGAAGAAATTAACATGTGAGCTTTGCTTGCGTGGGGTTCTCTGTAGCGTGGAGCAGCACTTAAGGCCATGTGACACAAAGCCCAGACTAATTAAATCCTCCATGCTATCTGAAGCTTTACATCGCAAGTACACACACACACACACACACACACACACACACACACACACACACACACACAGACACTTTATTTCTTACCCTACGAAGTTGTTCCAGCAGTCGATGGTTTTGTTCGGATAGCTCACTGATGGCCTTGGTTTTGTCCCTGTCAGCCTCTCTCAGCTGGACCTGGTGTTGCTCCAGTTCTCCCTGCAGCTGCTGGACATCCGTCTCCAGCTCGGCCACCCGGCCCTCCCACTCCCCCTCTCGATTCTCCAGACGCCAACGCAATTCATGCTTCTCCTGCTCCAAGTGCTGCCAGAAGAGACATGGTACAAATTACTCTCACCAGTTACAACAACATACACGAAAACATACATTATTAAATAGGGGACATTAGTTCTATAGCGAAAAATTCAGCGTGACCCCATATTAAAAAAAATGTTCCAAATTGTCTTTGCATACTTGTCAACTTATAAATTTTTCCCATATTTGTATGCGTTTTGATCATTTTAAATTCTGTACGCCATGTAACTTCAGCCGAGTATTTTTTAAAGTACATTTTTTTGTAAAACTGATCTTGTTTTACCTATTTCGGTTCTAATCCAGATCGTATCGGTCACTGGTAGCAGACAAAAAACGTAATCGTCGACTGCACCTCGTCCACTTTGGAGACATTTTTAGACTTTAGTGTGCCTCATGTGAGTAAACATGTGCCACATTTTATTTGTTAATTTTTTTACTGCTTAATAAAGTGAATTGCAATCATTAATAAGGGCAGCAATTGGCTGAAGTTGACAGACATGTAGCTGTGAATATTGAAAGAAGTTGACAGACATGTAGCTGTGAATATTGAAATTCATTGACGTAGGCCCTAGGTGGTAACTCCAGATGTCCCCATGTAGATTTCCATTTTATTAACGTATGGGCTGATCTGATGCCGGTATTTTTAGCCCCTGTGAATATCTAGCAGTAGTTGATTTACAGCAGCCTGAAATGCATCATGGTACAAAAAAAAAACATGCGACTACTGGACCAGATCTGATCTTGTATGTACTGCCTAGTACTTCCAACAATAGATATATCGGACTGTATCAGATTGGGTAACGTGTACGTTTGCAACAACGGCAACGCTCTTCTTAAAAAGAAGGTAAACAAAGAAGTTCAAATTGGGAGCGACAAAACAGTTTAACATCCAAAACATCAATGGGTCTTATATTAAGAAGCGGATTACTTTTCTGAGCTGCATTATTAGGATGAATATGGATCAAAGGGCTGACTGAACAGATGTACAGTAGATTGAGTGAGCCGGGTACGGTGAGAGGATTAGTCTCGTGTTGTTTCTGAGGGCATGTTGGTTAGTGTGAAGGATTTCAAAAACAAGAACAAAAAGCCACACGGTGCTCATTTCAAACACAACAGTCATTCCTCACAACAGTTTGACCAAAGTAATCAGGATTTCTTCTCTACACTAGTTGGCCTACTAATAAATCAAGGCCACCTCTCTTAAAGCAAGCCATAAAAGTGCCTGTAACTTTTCTTGGGGACATATGGTTATGATCCACTCCAATGAAAAATGACAAGCATAAACCCTTAAAAGAAGAAAGCTTGTTGAATATTTCCACAAAATGTTTTGGCATGTGCGAAAATCAAAATCTAAGAGAATCGTCGACCCATGGTTATTCGCTTGATTACCTCCAATTTGTCATTGAGGTCTTTGTGCATTTTCTCATATTGCTTGGTCAAATCCTGGTTCCTCTCCAGTAAAGCTTTGCCAAGTTTGGCAGCTAAGAGTAAATCCTTTTCCTTTTGGCGAAAGAGCGACAGCAAGTCGACGTTAGCGTCCACCGGGAGTTCTCCGGCTCCTTCGTCCCGTTCCTCGCCGAGCATGGCCAGCTCTTCCTCCAATGCCACACCGAGGCCTCCGGAGCCGGTGGAGCCGCCTACAGAGCCTCCCGAGCCGGCGTGGCGCAGCGAATGAGCCGCCGGGCAGCCTCCGGGCTCCGCTGTGTCGCTGTCCAGTTCTAGCGGTGCTGAACCGGCGCTCGGCAGGCAGAACGCGGACATAGTTGGTCTCCTCGGGCCGACGAAGAACGAGCCGACTGGCCCTAGTTTCCCTGCCCCTTTCCCCCTCTCTCGCACCCGTTTTTAGTTGTTTTTTTTATGCCGAATGATCCCACCCTGCGCGGACTGGGTTGGGCTGACCGAAGTGGCCTGTCATGAAGAATTCATCCATTCTAGTTGTAGCTTATTTTCCTTCTTCTGCGACTTCCGTCCTCCGCTGTACTCGTCGTTAACTTATCGCCAGCGAACGACACACCGGCAGGGAGATGACAAACAAGGGCTTTCTCGTGAGATAATCCAGCACGATGCAGTCGGCGACAAGCACGTCGTCGCGGGGCTCTCGGGGTCCCTCATTACTGTAAGCCGGTTCCTCGTGAGATGGTGCGCGCGACCTGCACAATCTCGTCGCTTGCTTGCCTGCCCTTCTTCAATGCGCGCTCCCGCCTGACTCGTGACGTCAGATGCAACCTGTTACAAGCGGGGATCTCATTGGCTGGCTAGGGTAACGCCATATTTTGGCGCTTCGCTCACAGCTGTGTGTTTTGTTTGTTTTGTTTTTGCACTACAAGCGCCTGAGGATTGCCCTCAGATAGCGCTAGAGCTGCCACTGGAACGCGGTTTATTTCATCCGGGGGGTAGTCGGAGGTGAGGGGCAGTCAAATGTCTCCGGCTGGATGAAAAACGTAGGGTGCCACGGTCCTTGTTGGCAGCTCTGAGTGGTATTTGTTGGAATTCGCAGGCCGCAGCGAGCGGCCTCTCAGGAGACACCACGTGAAGGTTTCCAACTTTGTCTCCCACAGCTGTGTGACCTCTGTTTATGAGCACGAGGAAGTGTCATGTCAGCGTGGTAGATCCATTATGGGAGGGAGAGTAGATACATTTTGTTAGGAAAAGGCCAAAACATGAAGGTGGTAGATCGCATGTCCAGGTTAAACTGGGAAGGACTGATAACCAGTCAGTTTTCCCAATTCAGATGGATTGCACATCTACTAGAGATCTTGATTTCATTTAAATTGTTTGCAGAATGAAGAAATTATCCACATGATTAGATGTCCATCAATAGCAAGGAAAGAGATCATTTCAGGTAAAAGAATCCTCCTTTCTATATAGTGTCCTCCACACCATTATTGTCGTCAATGAAGTTAGGGTATATTATTTGGAATGGAACATCATGTTTAAATAAAAACTTTTAAATGGAAATATGCCTCTATTTACATTGTATACTTTGGTCCATACATTCATGAACAGTGTTTCGTGGACAAGGATAGATCTGTAGTTTGTCTAAACTGGGGGGAATGCCTGTAAATACTCATTTTATTCTCACGGTCAAAATGGATTGGACGTCTCAGGCAGTTAAATTATTTTGTATGCTTCCATTTATTTCTGAATATGTTGTAGACATTCTGAAAATAAGGATGGGTTGCCAATAATGGTGAGCAGGACTTAAAACGTCTACAAATCTGTCTTTATACCCTGCTTCTGAATGCTTTTTACTGCTAGAAAGTTTGTTTCTGAGTAGACAATTGCTTGCTTTAACCAGGACTCATAACATTTTATTGCCAAAAATCTATTCATTGGTTTGTTGTTGTTTCATAATATGTCAATCTTGGTGGATTGGTTGTGCAGCAAAGTTGCTTGAGGTGAAATTCTGCTTAAAGTTGATTCCATATTGCATTCAATCAATTGAAAGACTTTTACTCTTATTGAATTCGTATGTCTGTATTTAAGGAATTCTGAATTGTGTCAGAATAACAGAGAGATTAATAATGAACCCGTTATATGTTACATAAATAGACACTACTTTGTTCATTGCGAGAAAATTGATGAAGAAAACAAAACGCCAATGCATCAGTCTGATGCGAGTTTACTCTATGGATGAGGTTGGAAAAATTTACTGATGAATGATTCTAAACAAAGCCTCTTTAGCAGATGAAGATGGCACAAAAGAAGTGGGTCACTGCCTGCTGCTGTCCCGTGGGGGGGGGGGGGGGGCCCATATAACGGGTGCTTTCCTCTGCGCTCATCTGAAGCCCACATTATCCTCATTAGTTGATGCCGTATGTGTTATGGTGATCAAATTTAAAGAGAGGACTATAAATGCCACATGTTATTGTTATTGATTTCCAATGCTATGTTATATCGTCGTATGCAGTATATCTTTACTAAAACTGTTTTTTAGGCAAATGTTTTGTCTCCCAAATATTTTGGTTGGTCTGTTGTGTTTGCTGTTATTTTGACAAATAATTACAAACAGAGTTTATAATTTGTCACCCATTTAAACATGATATATTGTATCTGTATTGCTAAGTGGTCCCAAATCAGAGAATAGACAATTTTGCCTTTGGTTTTAGAAATCAAGGTCCCAAAATCTGGAGTGAAATCACAAAGAAAAACAATGGGATTTTGAGTTGACACTTGGCAATGTTGGTTTTGTTTTAATTTGTGTTACTGGCATTTTGATCAAAATTGGAAGTAACAAAGGCTTGAAACATGTCATTTTGTGCGTAGACATTTATTTTTGGAAACAAGATATTGAAATAAATAGATTTAACTGATATTCAACATTTAGGGGCACACTGTTTTGTAACTGACAGATAAGATCATATGGACTCTAGCTCCCCCTATGGAAAGAACAGGCATTACACTCCAAAACTGCCATAATAATCGCCAAATCTCTAAAAAGTTAAGTCCTAAGTATAAAATGGGAATATTTGAGCTCAAAATTTGCATGTATACATATATTTTACGGTGGATGTGTGTAAAATACTCACTTAATTTCACAAAAAACTGTCTTATCATGTTTGCTGACTTCAATATCAAAATACATTTTCAAAAGGCTATGTGATGTATACCTATTTAATTGGTAGCCCCTAAAACACAAAGAATATCTCAAAATCAGAATACCCATTATTGTAAATGTACATGTATGTCAGTAATATACCGCTAGGCAGCAGTGTTTCCATATTAGTACTTTTTGTGTGTGTAGATTACAGTAGTATATTATATTGCCAAATTGGACTATAGATAGTATTTGTCAAAATGGAGACCATTAATCCCCTAGATGAAACATTCAAAATGATTGATTGGTGACTTATCTTCTCACTGTATATATACAACTAAAAATAGATATAATAAAATTAAAGCTGACCACTTAAACCTATTGCTAAATAATACATGAATCCTCAAATTGAGGCAAATTGGTCATCGGCATTTGACAGGAGGTTCCAAAAGGGAAACCCATTAATAAAAAGGAGTCAGAAAATGAAGAGAAAGCGCAGCATGATATATTTGACATGCACTTTTCTTTTTGTTAACACAATCTGTTAAGTCAATAAAGTCAGGGATAAGAATCTCTTGAGCAGTAAGAGCCCATCATTTCTTGACTAATTACAGTATCTACATGACAGCTTATGTGAACACGTGTTCAAGTCTTCAAGTGGGCGGCGGCAGTGTGTGTGTGTGTGTGTGTGTGTGTGTGTGTGTGTGTGTGTGTGTGTGTGTGTGAGTCAACAATGACTGACAATTCTATCATATAATCCTTGTTTTTGTTTGATACAAATGACGTGTGCATGTGTTTGTGTATAGCCTTGCAAAACCAGGAAACATTTTGAATCTAAACACAAAGTCCCATCTCTCTTTGTACAAATCAATTTAACAAAAAAATCTGGATCTGGAATAAAGGATGATCATTGTTGTAAATAACTTGAAAAATTGCTATGTTTATATGCAACTAGCTCAAAAATGGCACACATTCATTAAGGCAAACATTTGTATTTCTCTATTTGTTTTGTAACTATTTATTCACACAATTTTGTACAATGGGGACAAAATGAAAATACACAAGCCTGTATTTAACTGAATTTTCTTTTGCAGAAAACAAAAATCTGAGTTGAAAAAGTCAGACCAGGGATGCTGCGACAAGTTTTCAAAGCCCACCAATGGCCGCCTCTCAAAATATCAAGGTAATTGCACTACTCGCTTCCTTCTAATATAGAAATAACTCTCCATTACCTTCTTGATTTTGGACATGACGTGAGCCAGTTTTCAGTTTTAGTGATGCTTCTGGGTCATCAATATCTAGTAGTGCTATTTTTTTGTACATCTTTGAGGGTTCTGATAAGCCCGAATTTATGTTAATGATCGGCAATAGTTATCAAATCCAAATCAAAAGCCTTTATTGTCATCAAACACAGCTGCATATAACACAATTGGTGGTGCTACTCCACAAAGTGCATTTCCCAGTAAAACAAACCATAAATAAGTCATATAAAAATATATATAGTCACATCCCGGCAAGGTAAATTCAAAAATATTGCACATTGTTATTGCACACCCCAAATTTATTACACAGAAGGGATTCTGTGTCGTGCTAACGTAAGTTCCGAGTCCTGATAGCGACTTTAGCTTGGTCTCTTTGAATTTCAAACTGCATACATGAATGTGATTATTGACAGCTGCTGCTGCTGCTGCGTGGAGAGCAAGCAAATAGTTAGACGGGGAGGTGCATGGGAGGTGGGAAAAGCTTAGCTTTTAAGTGGAGAGAGAAATAGAGCGAGAGAAAATGAGAGAGAGAAAGAAAGAGACCTCTGTACGATCTGCTACATTTCTATGCCATCCCCTTCTTCTCTCTCTCTTATCTCCCCTTAACCAGGATGTCATGCACAAATGTGATGAACCAGCGAAGCTCTCAGTCTAGCTGGCAGCTCCCGACCCAGACCCCACATGCGAGCCGGACCAGGGGGTGCCGTGTTTGAGGAGCTTTGGGGGATCTCTGCCCTATTCGGCTGCATCGGTTTGAGTAAGTACCTCATTTGTTCGACTTAAAAAAAAAAAAAAGCATGATGCACTCGTCGAATTGAGCTGCAGAGCATGGCGTCTCGCATTTCCTAGCGATGGAGGGGAACACTTTGAGGATGGGATCGCGTTATCGTGGTTATCTTCTGCTGCCGTTTGAAGAGCGAGCAGCATTTTTTTTTTTTTTGTCACGACAGAGACGCCTTGTCTCGCGGCGCTGGGCTCGCCGTTGCGTACTCTTCTGCCGCGCCGTCGGTGGAATTTCAAATGATGTCCGTCAATGTCAAAGTGGTAAAAGTTTTGACAGGGAGCGAATGCCGTCTCTCGGCCTATCGCCTTCCAAATAAGTCTTAGGGTATGTACGGTCCAGGCTGGAAAAGTCAGAAGGGAAAAAAGTGATAAGCGGAAGATTGGTTGGAGGAAAGTATCTCTATGGTAACAGTGGGATGGGGAATGATAGTGGAGGGCTCGCTCCGGCTTTCTCTTGTGCTTATTCAGCTTTATTGCAAATTATTGTATCAATTAGATTTTTTATAACAGAATTAATTTCTGGGGAAAGAAGAAATTAAACTTTTGTTGGTGGAGTGGTGTGATGATATGGCGCAATTCAGACGTTGATTGTGTATTGTTTACGTTCTTTCATTCCTTATTATAATTATGTAGAGACGTGGTGGATATTATGTTTGGAGTGGAAGGAATAATTCTATTTTTCTTATGTTGGGAAAGTACAATTATGATTGATGGTTTAATAATAATGTTCCATTTTTAATTGATGTTATTGAAATCTAGTGGCGGTCTTTGAATTTCCTAGCCACGCCTTCAGCTGTCGGAATCAATCTAATCCTCCAAAATTATTTTATGGCTATAAAACCTCTACTGCAGCTACAGCTGCAGCACAAAAAAATCATCAATAATACCCTCATACAATTGAAATATTTAGGAATATAGCCATATTTTACTCACCAAAAATCATTTTTAACTGTACACAATATCCATCCTCCTTTCTTTCCTCCTCCTCCTATTACCTACACTACACCATCACATTACAGGGCCTCAGAGGTAACAGTTGGAAAAAATATATTCTCTAAAAACAGGTCTAATTAAGGACTTTGGGGAGGAGGGGATAGTTTAATCATACATTTATTCATATCCCCAAAAATGTGGCCATTATGCATTGACGCCACATGCCTCCTGGCATAATGCGACTGAGGTTATTTGTTTGTTGGAGTATTTGTTTTAGTAATGCAGGACTAGGGCTACATAGCATAAATGGACAAAACCCTATTTTTCATCTGCACTTTATGCCTCTTGTCCATCTCTGACTCACACGCCAACACATGATTAAATCCATGGAGAAGACCTCCTCGATGGTGGTCAAGTGGAATGTTGTTATAGTCTTTGTTGATCACATCTCTGTGAATACACAATGTTTGCCGAGCTGTAGTTATATTGAGTTACGTGTTTTAGTAAGAGAATCCATTGGTCTTGGTGGCCAGAGAAAATGTTTACAGAATTCTTTTGGTCAAATCTATCATTTCACTTGTTTCAAACAGGCTAAACATCAATTCTGTGGTTTTGGGTCATTGACCATTTTAACCATTTTACCGTGAAAATAGTAAGTATAAATAGGAGTACAAAAGTGGCTATATAGTATTTGATGTGGACCCCAATTGAAGCAACTCGACCCCTCAATCGTTGGGTAATATATTATTCAATCAATATAAAACCAAGTGAGTATTACTTCAAATTTTGATAGTCGATTCATCATTTGATGTACTGTGGCATTTAGTGACCCTGTAAACTTAAACATATTAAAAATTATTTTGGTATGGGAACAGTAAATATAGTTTGTTTTTTAATAAATAAAGCAAGTATTATCATCATTACAGTAAATAAAAAATCTCAAGTGGCTAAATAAGAAAAAAAAGATTTTTTCAGTGGAAAAAGATGTTTTTTTTTTAAATTCAACACAAAACAAAAAGTAAAGGTTAAAATTGTCAGGTTTAGAACCATATACATTCAATAATTCGGATCAGAGGTAGCACACGCAGAGTCGGCTTGATGAGATTTTCAAAGACATCAGCTGAGGGAGGGGTCGGGAGGTGCAAGCGCTTGGAGACGAGTCCATCTCCTTGCCTGACCAGTTCCAATCCCTCCCTCCCTCCAACAGTTGAGCTGGTTTTATTAACAAAGGGTCATGTGACCTAGGTACAAACATAAGGCGGGAAGAAGTAGACAAAGAAGTGGGTGTCGTGAAAGATGACACCCCCTTAACTAAAAGGTGTCATGATGGAAGTTTCCACTGGGTCATGCAAAATTCTATTCTAGTTACTACACTATATAAACCAAAAGACATAATAATAAGCATAAAATACATTCATACTTCACATTTCCCCCCTTTAGTAACTTTGAAAGAATTTTCATTAAACATCAAGTTATATCCCTCCTATCTAGGTATTAGAATACAAACATCATCAGCAGGTACTTATCAAAAAGTATGGAAAACAATAAAGTCATTTGTGAAGGCAAAGGTGAAAAACGTGAGATAGTTTTAAGGTTATATAGGAAAACAATAAAATCATTTGTGAAGGCGCAGCTGAAAAACGTGAGGTAGCTTTAAGGTTATATAAGAAAATCCCTCTGTGTCCCTCTTTATGAGCGAACACAGTTTTGAAGTTAAGACATGTACAATTACCCGGATGACTCGACATACTCGTCGCATTTCAAAATGGTGGGAGAATCTTCATTGCGGCATGTCATGCGGTGATACTGTATGTCACTGTAAGCTACCAGCGTATGCTGGATAGTATTTCAAACCATAGCTTTCATGCAAGGGATTATACACATTGAGAAAATACAGAAGAGTAACATAATTGCAAGTAACGGCGTTAAAAATTTAACCAGGATCGCGAACCACGACCCGGATATTCACCACGACCAAAGTGATGCACCTATAGCTGAGTGATCCTGGGCCATGGCGTTGGCCAAGGCTTTCATTTCAGCTATTGCACGAATAATGTTACCTACGTCACCGATTTCATCTGGGATGAAAATACAACCGTGTTCTCCGACCATGGCGCACACACCTCCATCCTTGGCTGTTATCAAATCCAAGACCATATGGTCTTGGCGCTCCATTTCTCTAAGGGCTTGTAATTCATCTGCTATGCCCTGTAGAGCCTTGAAAGTTTGGTTAATGAACAGTCCCATACGATAATTCAATGTCTCCACTCGGAGCATAACTTTACCAATTCCAAGCTGAGGAAGTAGTGACAGTATGAATTTCTTTGGGGGGTGGACCATAGTTTATGGTCATCAGGAACATCACTGCCCCAAATTGAGTCATATGGTATGAATTGCACTGATCTCTTATCCCTTGCCTTTACTCCCCTTAGAAGGAAGGCATCCTGGACCATCTGCACCATTGCACACCGACCTGTCCATGCTGTGGGCAAACTCAAAAACACTGTATGGCCGCATAGCCAATACCCATCATCTTGAGGATTAGTGCCCATTACATCAGGGAGAGTGTAATAATCCCTGCAGGTGGCACCCGGGGGCGCTCCTGTGGCATTGAACTGGTCTTTGTTAGTGGTGTTTCGCGTGCACGGGGTAATTACCGGACTGCAGCACTTCATGGGGACTTCCCCCAACGGCATGGAGTGGCCAAAAAGGGACATGATACTGGCAAAACACACGGCTTTAAAACCACGTGGGTATGGGACGTCGTTCAACATAGCAAGATCTGTCCAATTGTATTTTAGGAGTCTTGTAAAATGTCTACCCGCCAAATGTGGTACAGTCGGATTAATTTGGGGAACTGTAGCTCTAATTGCAGCTTCTAGGTACCATGGAGGTGTGTTGGTGTCATAGTCGTAGGGATTAATTGGCTTAGGATAAACTGGCGGGGTGCCTGTGGAAATAGGTATACGACTACACACAACAATTTTCATTCACACCGGACAATTTCTTCTGAAACATCATGAAATTATACCACACATTTTCTTCATAATAATTCTTTTGATCACTCTTTTCATACCACCTCAGTCTTTTTTGCGACAGTAGCATGGGACCATCTCGATTTCCTGCTCGAGTCTCAGTGGGCAGGGCATCCAGCCACGCCCAAGTTGCGGCTGATAGTAGAGTCGCTGTGATGAGGGTGGCGGCAGCTTTCATTTTGGTTTCTGCGCGGGAATGCAAAGTCTACGAAATGTCAAAGTTAAAACGGGGGGCGTTTGGGGCAGGTGAGCAGACGTCTGATGGTGTTCCACGGACAAGGGTTTTGGTACCGTCCGGCTTGCAGTCTACTCACAGTCCCCTATGTTTCGAACCACCTTGACCTGAGATTGGTGAATCTACGTATACCTCTCAGCAATCTTTGCAGCAGTGGAGGTTGGTGAGTTGGGCCACGAATGGGTCTTCCCATCGTGGAGAGAACCAGGACTTCCTTTTTATGACTGGGATCAGCATCCAGTCACCTGGCTTCACCACCTCCTGCAAAGTAGACAAAAGGGGATCACGGCAGCTTGCATGTTCTTTGGACAAGTTTCTCCAGACATGTTACCATCCATTCTGTGATTAGGTCTGCCTTGCCCTTAGCCTTTTGTCATGTTTCACCTTCCCATAGAGGATGTTGAAATGGTCTTCCATGAACATTTGTTTGCTCTACCAGTCCCACACTCTTTGGACGTTGTCCTCGTTTGGGCCTGAGGTTGCCTTGCACACCAGGTCTGCAACAAATCAAACGGTTCCTACAAAAAATTTAAAAGTAGGTATTTAGACCTCTGGGACATGGAACACACGCTGTACCATGTCCATCATCCCCCCTGTTGAGACATGGTTCAATCCATGGCTCAATTTTGGAATAATTTTTGGGAGGCACGCTAGGCCTTTAGCTGTGTACAGGTCTTCTGCAGACTGTTCTGTGTTCTTTTTGTATAGATGCATCTCTACCTTCTGTGATGCAATGTTTTGCATATTAATTAATACTGTTTTCGACTCAGTTTTTGTTGTTGTGAATACTGTGCAGTAAGTGTTTGCGCTGCTGCTTTAGCTGCTGTCGTCTTTAGCGCGTGCTCAACACCTGCATACGGCCACTTGGTTGGGCTTAATTCTCAAATGAACAAAAATCACAACAATCTTACTTATTCAATCACTTTGTTTGCGAAAATCTAAATGTCTTATCATTCAAAAGTAGATATACTAGCTGTTATTCTATTGTGATTGCTGCTTCCTTGTTAAGATCAAAAACTATATTTGATTTTTCCTTTCCTGCAATTACACAAATTAACTAATCATGCTAAAAATATGAAGAATACATAGAGCAAACCAGGCTGCCTTCTCCTCAGGAAAACAGCTTTCCCGCTCTCTGTAACAGTTACATTGACATCAATTAATATCCAGAAACAAATGTATACATTTATAATTCTGAAAAGAATTGAACCTACTAAAATGTAACCACCCCTTGTTTATTAGGGTTAATATTTTCTAGCATAATTGTCTTTTAGGGCAATTAAAATTCATTACTTATAAAAAGCTTAGTAATCAAGTCCCAATTCAATTAACAATGTGTATCGCGTTGCATATTAGACTCAATTATTTGAAATTCAAAATATCCCAAACTAGTAGTATTTTTTATCAAATGTAACATTCCATTGTCTTTGGAGTTTGCCAATCATCTCCTTTAAAACTTTCTTAATCAACATTTTCCAATAGTCTGGCATAAAATCAAAATTTAGTTACATATCTATCCATTGTAGTCTCTTTTTCTCTCTAATTGTTTACTTTAAAAATCTGTAAGAAGGTTTGTTCTCAATTGAAACGCTTTCACTCTTTTATGGAGACAATAAAACCAATATAAAAAGTTCCTTATGGTTTATGGCATTGCTCCTCGAGCAATAATCTTTCCAATCAATATTGGATGCTTTCCATTACGTCTGATCACGTCAATAAGCTTATCTTACCTGTCTCCTCAAACGTTTCAACTGAGAGAACCTCCTTACAGTGCAAAGATGGATCTGCATCCTCCGCTATTTTCATGTCTGCTGTTTGGTCAGCAAGAGTTGTACGGACGTTCTCATTTTGGGTTGCTCGTGCGTCTTCTCCATGTTTCCTGTTGAAAAACACAGTCTTCTTCTGCTAACTCAAAATTAGTGTGTTTCTTTTCTTTAAAGTTTTTCTTTTATACAGATAGCCAGATTAGAGTCATCCTTCAGCTCCAATCGTGTAGTGAATAATGGCGTTTGGTATGGTAACGAAATATGGAACATTTTGTCAATTCAGTCAATTAATCTGTTAACACAATTTGGATGCCATTATCCCTATACATCAATGGTACTTTGGAATTTCATATGATGCACTGTTTTTGTTTTTCTCAGTGCTTCAAATTTTCGCATTGCAGATTTGTTCCTCCAATCCAATGCATTATCATCAAAAAAAAAATTCTTTGGACTAAACTATTTTCCTTGATTTTTCATCGCCATCCAAAAAAAACTTATTGGCGATTTCAGAAATTGATTTCAAATTTCCAATCCTTCGCTGCCATCCCTGAAAAGGGCTTATTGGCAGTTTCAGAAATTGATTCCAATTTGCTAAATCCTTTTCCACCTTGATATCTAAGGGATCAATTATATCTTGGTGGATGGCCAATCAAAAACACAAAAAGACAAACAACCATTCACGCTCACAGACATCAGTGGTCTGTAATTTTTTCACTAGTGGAGAGCGCCATCCCTGAAAAGGGCTTATTGGCAGCTAACCACCTTTTTCTGTCCTATCAGCACTAGTCATTCTCAAAAGAACTAGGTTAATAGTCATTAATATGACTCACACTAAAGCATATTTCATCTAGTGATGGAAAAACAATGAATCATATTTCGTGCACTAAACATGATTCATCTTATTCCATCCTATAGAAATCATGCTTATCCTAAATTAATTATTTTATCTAAACTTGTCAGGTACAATTTAATAATTTGGATCAATGCCATTTCTGCATTGTAAACTTCTCGTTTGATATCATTAACAATTTGGATGAATGCCATTTCTGTCTCCTCTGCCTCTAAATTCTTATCTCCCTCTGCTCTTACTTGGTGCGGAGGTAATTTGAGACGTCTCTGGCCTGGCATTCCAGGAGCCCCCGCAAACCCCCTGGTGTGGTGTGTTTGTAAAAAGGTGCCTGGAATGTTGGGTGAGGAGTGTCTGCATCTGTGAAGGGGGGCTGGTCGTAAAGTGGGCTTCTTGCTGTTGTTTCTTCAACGGGCCCAACAACCACGGCGGCCTTTGTTCAGCCCTTTTAACTTTCTTCTCAAATCTTTGTTCTTCTCGTTTAGTAGCTTGTTCTATCCAAACTTTAATATCGTCTAGCTGCTTACATATTTTTCCTTGCTTTTTTCCTTTGTTTACAGCTTTTTTTTCTTCTAAATTCCTTTGAATAGTTTGCAAAGGTTCCACTAACAATTTCCCCCAAACCATGTGCTTTGTTTTTGAACTTTTTCCAAACAATGGTCAAATGTTACTCTATTAATATATTTCTTTAGGATTTTTTAGGGACGTCCCAACTAATTTATTATCTTATTTACCCGCCTAGATAGTCGTTTATACTCTTATTTTGCGCGGCAATCATCGAGATTTATGACTGCGTCACGGCATATTTCAGGTTCATATATATATATATATCCTTTCGGTTGATATATATATATATATATACTTCATATGAAGATTACTTTTATCAAGCGCTTTTACTCATCAGGTGCTGTATTTTTGGAAGGTTTCCCTTATTTTTAACAATCTCCAAAAATCCTTTACGAGGGATTCTTTCACCCTCTAGTCTAAACCGCGTCACCAGTTTTCCTTACGAATGTCACCTATGGCCGAAGTGTACATTCGCCGCATATCTTGTGTATTCCCTTTATTTATTTTTTTTTGACATACATACTCCCCAACGATATGCAAATATTTCCTATTTATGGAACGTTTTTCTTCGACTTTTTCACGAGAGGAAAAACGGGATTTTCACCAGCCTTGTTATATATAAATTTTAAACAGCCCTACCGTCTCTTGTGCGTGCATCCTCTCTCCGGCCGGGTTCCTTCTTCAAACGGGCCGCGATCGACCGATAAGCCCCCTCTTTCAAAGTAAGAGGGCTGACGTCAGTAATTCTTGGCCTTCAGTCCACCGCGGTCCGAGAAATTCAGAAATGAATTCCCGGGTTTTTCGGCACCAGAAAATGTCAGGTTTAGAACCATATACATTCAATAATTCGGATCAGAGGTAGCACACGCAGAGTCGGCTTGATGAGATTTTCAAAGACATCAGCTGAGGGAGGGGTCGGGAGGTGCAAGCGCTTGGAGACGAGTCCATCTCCTTGCCTGACCAGTTCCAATCCCTCCCTCCCTCCAACAGTTGAGCTGGTTTTATTAACAAAGGGTCATGTGACCTAGGTACAAACATAAGGCGGGAAGAAGTAGACAAAGAAGTGGGTGTCGTGAAAGATGACACCCCCTTAACTAAAAGGTGTCATGATGGAAGTTTCCACTGGGTCATGCAAAATTCTATTCTAGTTACTACACTATATAAACCAAAAGACATAATAATAAGCATAAAATACATTCATACTTCACAAAAATATTTTGATTGCTGTTCTCCTCAATCATAATTTAACTTTCCTAAGTGCGTCATTTATGTTTCCGATGCACAAAAATTAGAAAAAAAATGAGATTGGGGTAGTAAAATAGCAGATAACATGATCTATATTTGAACCAATGAGTCAACTAATCCCCAAATATGATCAGTGGTTACTTAACTATCAAACTCAGTATTTAAAGAAAACCCAGTTATGTGATTTATATATCACAAAAAGTATATTAATGTATTTTTTCTCCCCTTCAAAGCGCATGTACTGTAGTCTTAAATCACTGCCTGTGATCTTTCTGCGATGGGTCTCATTTATCTCCCGCTGCTCACAGACGGCACACAGAAGACGGGACACATGGACCAAAAGAACGCAGTCCATTGCTATGAAACTGTCAGTAACAGCAGCAAAGTGGGCTACACTTTATTTCCACAAAACAAGGAAGGCGCCTGTACTTGAGACTGAGACGAAGGAACGTGTAACTGTAGAGAGAAGTGTACACTTTTAACACCCTGTTCATCACCATCTTTATTTCCCTTCCCTCTACATCACGTCGCCAGCTAAATATATCCAGCGGTGGTGTGAAACGCTGTAATATCAACAGCAGCAACCTATTTCCAGCAATTCCGAGCTAAAAATAGGAACTGCTTTGTTTTGCCAACTCAACAAGGATCTCCTGAAGCACAAAAAGCTATCATTATATATATAAATATATATTATTATAGCTATTGAGTTGTTGTTGTTTGGAATGATTTTATTGTTGACTAATTATCACGACTAAATAACATGTTTTTAGGAAATGGAGAGTAATTAGTTGACTGAGCCTTTTAATTTTTACAGCGATTTTTCTAAATTCTATTAGCAAAGTAGATATTTTCTTAGCCATATTTTGCCACTTTTCTAGGAAAAAAGATTCCACTTTTGTAAGATTTCCAGGATAATTATTCCACTTTGAGCAAATATTCATTTTCAATTGGGTTTAGGTCTGGATTTTGGCAACATTATGCAGAAATGTCCATCAGAATCTGGACGTTCTTGTCAATATGTTTTAGCCAATCAAATGTGAGCATCATAAATAGCTTTTTTTTTACACAATCACATGTACATGTGCTCGAATCTATCAGTGGTTTTGTTCCGATATGTAACTAAACATAACTTTGTAGTGCAAATTTTATTCAATTGGTCAATTTGGTGAAAAATCGAACAAACTGAGGACTCGGGTTAGGTCACATGATTAAGTTTTTTGCTCTCTCTGCTCTGTAATTATTCATGCCGTGGCGCTGCAAACAAGATGGGAGACTGGAGGGGCTATGCTCAGATGTTGGAATAATTCAGCTCTTTAGAGAGACAAACTCAGCTTTGAGGAAGTACTTTTTCATATTTCTAGCAAGGTTGGATTATGTTTTTAGTGGGGAACAGTGTAAACCTTGCTCGCAAGGCCGTCTTAGTCATACATTATTTGTATTGCAGTCTGTTTTCTTGTCATTATTGAGTAATCTGTCCATTCTTAAGTTTATTTTTTTATTAGCATTATTTTAAAGAAATGGACTGAAAGACCCTAGTTTATTTGGTAAAAGGTGTACAATGCCTTAAATGGCCACATTGGAATATGTAATGTCAAAATGGTAAAAGTGTAGCCATAACCATGTAGCAGAATATCCTTTTTTATTTTATATATCCGAGATTGCCGTTATGTTTACTTGGTTTCATCCACTTATGTAAATCTGGACTTGGGTCACGTGCGCACTGCAGACGCTTAACCACCATTGCTGATACATGCAAATATCAACTGGCTTGGAATTCTAAAAACAGAAAACTAAGTTCTTTGTTATCAACTGGGATGCAAAGCTGAAAAGTTTTCTTATGTTTCCAATCATTTTTTCTTCCCATTATCAGCTTGTCTGAAATCTGACTTGTAGAAAAACAAAGGCAAAAGCAAACCAGCTAAAACTTGGGTAGAAAAAGATAAATTCCTTTTAAAATTGACACGATCGATTAACAACTATGTTTCTTCTTCATGAGTAAAATGGATCTCTTTTTCCTCCATCAGAACAGAAGCCACAACCATCAATTCCTTTGTAATAACAACTGGCTTTGGGTGCATCTCAATCTCCGCCTCTTCCAATTGCTAGACACATGTCACAGGTGCAGTATTATTCCCTTGCTATATTAGAAAAATGTGAAAAACATCTATCATTTATAACCTGGGGGGTTTAACACTGTAGTTTTCCCTATAAATGAACATTATCGTCTTGATTTGACTGAAATTGAAGCATTTTTTTCTTTTATTGTCTCTGTAATGTCGTCATAGAGAGCCTAAAATGCTCTAATGCTGTAAAATGGTTGTGTTATTGGGATTTTCTTTTTAATTTCCAGGTAGAACAGGAAATCTTACTTGTACAAAAAAAGATGTCGGACTTGGAATCGGTATTGCAGCAGAAGGACATTGAGTTGAAAGCATCAGAGACTCAGAGGACCATCCTTGAACAGGACCTGGCAACCTACGTTACAGAATGCAGTGTATGTACAAAAGTCGATAATAATACAGAACACAGAAAAGCCTCAAATTCAGCATAATGTGAATAATGAACAGGATGCATCTTGGAAATTCTGGCAAAACCAAGAGAAAATGATCCAAAATGTACAGGAATTGACTCGAAAGTACCCTCAAATGACAAAAGATTGACGCAAAATGAACTCATTAGCTGTTATTGACCCTCCCAGTCCAAATGGATTGGACATCCAGCACCGTCAATGAAGGTTAACTATTCTGGGCAAAAATTAAAGTGGTCTGTCCCTCATGAGTTTGAGTTGGCCCGCAAAATAAACCGAGTTTGACACCCCTGCTGAATAATGTACAATATGCGGCTATTGTTTGTCTTTATGGCGATACTGTTTTATGTGGATTTCAGACTTTGAAGCGGAGTTTAGAACAAGCTCGTACTGAAGTAACGCAGGAAGATGACAAAGCATTGCAGCTCCTCCACGACATCCGTGAGCAGAGTAACAAGTTACAGGAAATCAAAGAACAGGTCAGAATATTCATCATAATATGTAGCCTGTTTATTTTCTAAGGCTATTCATGTAGTATGGTTCACAAGTAATTAGGAGATTATAATTTTTATTTCATTTTACTAAGTTACCCGACCCATATTTGTCTGATTATCAGTTTGAAATATTAGCTTTGATGATTCAATCCAAGGCAAGAAAACTCCACCTTCTTACATTTGCTATCATTGGAAAAAAATCCAACAATATTTGTATGCATAGCCGGTGGAGTGAGTGGTTAGCACGTCGGCCACACAGCTCTGGGGTCCTGGGTTCAAATCCAGGGCATGTCCACCTGTGTGGAGTTTGCATGTTCTCCCTGGGCCTGTGTGGGTTTCTTCTGGGTACTCCAGTTTCCTCCCACGTTGCAAAAACATGCATGGTAGGCTTATTGGACACTCTAAATTGCCCTTTGTTATTAGTGAGATGGTTAATTGGTTGTTTGTCTCCTTGTGCTTTGCGATTGGCTGGCCACTGATTCAGGGTGTCCCCCGCCTCTGACCCGAACACAGCTGGGATTGGCTCCAGCACCCCCGCGACCCTAAAAAAGGGGTTTAGAAAATGAGATGAGATATTTAAGCTTTACATTTTTTCCCATTAGGTCAAATCAATGACTTTAATGATTTTTTTTCACTCTATTTTTAAAAGGTGAAATAGAATCTACCCTCGTATACACTTTTCCCCTACAACTGCTCCTCTACCACCCAAAACATCAACTATTCAAACTCAGTTGTTGTTTCTCTGTTGGTGTAGTTGTCACATTGTCACAATAACAAGATAGGAACATCCCCACTCTTTTATTTTTTATTAAAAGAGTCAACAGTTTTAGAAAAAAAAATAAAAAGCATTTTTTTTGTCAACTGTGGCGCCGGTTACCAAGCAGTGAATACATTGTGCAATGGTTGCTATGGTGACGAAAGAGAGAGAGAGAGCTCTATACCTATGAGCGAAAAGAGCTCTGATGCAGTGGGCAGGCTGGTCGTGATTAGATGCTCAGAGAGTTCGTACTGTTTCTGGAAGATAATTTTCCTCCGCGTTTTGTCCAGAAATCAGCAAAGAGAGCATTTTGTTCTCTGATTAGATTGGAAAAGTACTGCTTTGTGATGTGAAGATAGCACCAGATGATGAACTGCCATCACTATTTGCAGCCTTCATCTTCCTTTGAGTTGGCGGGTGACACATTTACTTGGAGTCTTGTCAAAATGAGTCCATGGTGAAACTAATTGCAATTTTAATCCGTTATATGTAACACAAAAAGATTGAAACATTGCATTCTGTTTATTCAACTAATGTCAGGTTACAAAAAAACAGAAAATACATTCAGAATAGGCTAAAACTTAAGGATTTATTTGGTTATTTGTCATTTAAAATAGTGGGATTTTGTTTTAAGGATGCATCTGACCAGCTTTGTTGGAATTTAAATGCACAAGTCTGTTATTTACCTTAGTTCAAACGGTACCTTGCTCTGTGTATCCACTGGTGGCTCTTTGATGGGTATTTCTGCCAGCTAAATCCAGCATTTCATCTTGAGAAGCATCTGTCTCCCACGCACGTCATTTGACTGCAGAGTTGGGCATTTTCATGCTCAATCCGTGCAGTGTGGGATCGACAAGTAGTAAACAGTGAAGACTGATTCAGTGGCAAAAAATAGCGGCATTTTCCAAGGCCGTCATTATCTTTAACATTCCAGTTACGTATTGGTCTCATCCTCTTCACATTTGTACCCAATCACATACTTAATATTAATTAAGATGCCAATGCTAATTAAACGCTACCACAATTAGCCCAAAAGAATGAAAGCGCTCTAATGTTGTCGAGTATCGGATAGTAAAAAATGGCTGCCGATGCGACCTTTAAAGGTTAACAATGTTAATGAAACGAATAAGAATACATTTCCTCTCTTCTCTTTCCATGAAGCTTCAAAGTTAGGAGATGCTACTTTTTATTAGCGCTATATCATCTGATAAGAAGGAAGCCGTGTAATTAGATCAAGGCTGTGATGCATGACCACTTTTTGACAGACACGGCAATGCTTTGACGACGGCGCTTGGTAATTAATACGACATTCCTCGCTACTAAAGTGTCTGACAGAAACAGTTTGGAGTTGAAAGATTTTTCTACTGTCTGTATTTCTTTTTTTATTCCCGTCATATCCATCCAGTTGGAGCGCCGTTAGCTGCATCACTTATGGATGAATCTGCTTACTGAAAGATGCAGTAGCTTCTAACAAGAATGTTTTTTTCCAGACGGATTTAGGTCGTACATTTAGACTAGAGGTAGGGAACCGATGGCTCGGGAGCCATATATGGGTCTTTCCATGGGTGCATATGGCTCTCCACTAACCTGAGAGGTAAAATATGTAACTCACTGGTGAGAGAACTTAGTCCCGAACGCACCAATAGTAGCGATACTGGCGTTGATATACCTCTAGCACCATTTTAATCATAATTTATTTTTTCATTACTCTTCTGCATACATAATCTCATTGATACTGATTAATTAGCAACAGCATAAGAATGTTTTCAAAAGAATTCGGAGACTTTTTGTACTTTAAAAGTGGTGAAATGACCAAAAAAATCACACATTTCCATCTATTGTTACTTTTCAATTCTGAGAATGGCTCTCAAGAAATCACATTTGTAAAATGTGAATTGTTTATGGCTCTCTCTGTCAAAAAGGTTCCCGACCCTTAATTTAGACAAACAGTAACCCTTTTCCCGATTCCATTTCGTCAAATTATATTTTTTAATGATGGTCATTTGTGAGATTTCCTATGCAATCTTGACTAGACTGCGAAATTGCGGATGCGCTGCTGTGTAGCGTCATCTTATAATTTGACATCCGCCTCTCTTTTTGGGTTATTTACTACTCTTTCTAGCACTTATTTTGGTCTATTCAATTCAGGAATATCATGCCCAACTGGAAGAGATGCGAGTTTCAATTCGCCAACTGGAGGAGGACTTGTCAGCCGCCCGTCGCCGTAGCGACCTGTACGAAGCCGAGTTGAAGGAGTCTCGGCAGGCTAGCGAGGAACTGAAGAGGAAGGCTAGTGACTATCAGCATCGATTGCAAAAGGTGTTACACTTTCAATTTTGGGCCTCTCATTTCGCCAGGCTGAAAACGCTATTCCAACTTTCACTTTTTTTTTTCCTCTCAGTGGTAGTTGTTCTTTGAGAGGAAAGCCAATCACTCACACTCACTTGACTTTTTCTTTTTTATTTGAAATAGGCCAAAGAGCATGGAAAAGCAGAGGCAGATGAGAACATCTCCAAGCTGGAAAAGGTACTACTTCAGAGTCTATTTCCTTGACTACTTTTGAACTAATTCAGGCTTGTTAGCTGGGACGTCCTTCAGCGCCCCCACTTAAGATGATAAGCAGAAGGGGAAATATATGAATGAATTTAGGTCAAAGTTACAGCCGGCAAACTGTGATTTTTGTTTTCTAGACCAATTCAGAGCAGCAGATGAAGCTCCATGATCTTCAAGACAAGCTTACCAAGGTTTCCTTGTTTTAGAAATGAAGTTTTTATGTTTTGTGATTGAAAGTCATCATAGAAATGTGTTTAAATTGTCCAAAGTGAAGGACTTGTATATAAATGTTGAGTTGAATGGGATATGATCTCAATTGGCAGGCATTAAAATCCAGTTCTGAAGCTACAGACCATCTTCAGAGCATGAAGATGGCCAAAGAGCGAATGGAGCGAGACCTAGAAAGGCTCCAAAACAAAGAAGACTCCAGTGACAGTCTTCGAAGACGACTCCGTGAGACCGAGGTGCGTAAAGTTTGTATCATGTTCTCTGCAGAAAAATATATGAACGAACCGCAAAGTTTAATTTTCCTAGCTACAAATAAACAATGCATCAAAATAGGAAAAACTGTCCAAACTGTCAAAATGTGATGACCCTACAATGTTTGCATATGTGTGGATATGTATGTATAGGATGGTAGAAAGACACTGGAGAACCAAGTGAAAAGACTGGAGATTGTTGAGCGACGGGAAACCAAAATGAAGGACGACATTCATAGCAAAGGCCAGCAGATTCAGCAAATGGCAGATAAAATTTTGGTAAACTTCCTTTTTATATCTAAAATAATCCAAACATTTCTTCAAAAAAGGTCAAGGCTTACATTGAATTCCTCATCTTCTCAAAAAGAAGGAACAACTGCTTGTCTATGTTTGCCCTGTCACTCTGAGGTTAATTGAAAATCTCGGGAATGGATAAAATACTCATTCGGTCTCACTATCTCTTGACAGTACAAAATGAGTTAGTCTTTGACCTGTGTTTTTCCGACGGGGTGCTCTGCTTCCTTTGTAGGAACTTGAAGAAAACCTGCGAGATTCCCAAGCAACAGCCCAACGAATGGAAACGCATCTGAGGCAGAAAGAGAAGCTGTATGAAGATAAAATTAAGGTTAAATGAGACCTTATTTGCTCACTCACTGGTGCAATGTTTACCAAAAATCCAGCGATTGTGTTGGAGTCGATCTGTAGCTTTACGCCTCTTTCTCTATTATGCCGTTAAATGATATCCTTCTTTTGTGGGTTGCATGGCAGGTGCTGGAATCGCAGATGAAGGCGGACATGGCCGATAAAGAAATGTTGGAGTCCAGTCAAAGTAAATTTGAGGAGGAGGTGAGGGAGAAATGCAGCATCATCAGTGACCAGAAGGCGGTAAGGCCTGACTATGTACTTTTGGAAGTGGCACTATTCCGGGCATATTTTCACATGTATCACACTGACACAGATTTCCTCTTTAGAATATATGGTTTTGCTATTATTTGTCAAAATTGTTCTACTACTTATCCTTTTTCATCTAGACTATAAATGCAATGGAATCCAAGATGAACAGTCTGGAGCAAAGAATTGCCGAGTTGTCTGAGGCTAACAAATTAGCGGCTAATAGCAGCATCTACACTCAGAAAAATATGTAGGTAGTCATCACTGTATATTTCAAGTGTACTTTTTAATACGATGATCTGATGTGAACTCAAATCTATAGAAAACTTAACTTTTACTAAGCATTTTCCACATGTCAACACGCCCAGGAAAGCCCAGGAAGAGATGATCTCGGAGCTTCGCCAACAGAAATTCTACTTGGAGTCTCAGGCTGGGAAGTTGGAAGCCCAAAATGCCAAACTTGAAGAACATCTGGAGAAAACCAGTCATCAGGAGCACACCCACAAAAGTCGAGTCTTAGAGTTGGAAACCAGACTCAGAGAGGTTCGTATATTACAGATTGGTTGATGTTTACAGGACTACCTCGCCACTTCATGGATTCACCTTGAATCCCTTAATTTGTATCTATGAAAAGGTTATAGTGTACGAACAATAATACAATCATGGGGAAAAAGGGCAGTCACAATTTTCTCCAGATTCAAAGTAATACATTTGTACTCTCTATTAAAACCCTAAATTTGGAGGGGAAAATTGTGAATCAGGGGGCTTATACGAGAGAAATCGTAAAATTCAACGATTTTAAGGCAATTTTAAGGGTACGTTCTACAACAAGGGTTTCAAAAGACCAAATAATACTTTATAGAAACCATGAAAACACTTCCTCAATTGCGGTTAATCACCTGTTGCAGCAGGTTTTGGAACCTATTAACCATGATAAATGAGGTATTACTGTGATATTCTTTTAAATGGTAATGTGGATTCTGTCTTCTTAGATTGGACTGGAGCACGAGGAACAGAAGCTGGAAATCAAGCGACAGGTGACAGAGGTAACGCTGTCGTTGCAGGAGCGCGAAGCCCAGATCAACAACCTGCAGGCGGCGCGCCGGGCCGTGGAAAACCAGCTGCAGCATGCCAAAACTGAGCTAGAAGAGACAACCGCTGAGGCTGAAGAGGAGATTACTGTGCTCAGAGTGAGAAGCTAACAGAAAAAAAGGAGATTTGCTAGAAAAAGGGGGCTCTATTTTTGGAGGCGGCTCATCATGGTTTGGAAACCTGACCGCCGCTACTGTACTGTGAGAATTCAGCACTTTGGCGTTGCCAGGGAGTGCCACCGACAACCATCTTGGCCTGTCACGAAAATAAAGCCTTAGATATTGTTTGATGCCATATTACACTGATATGAGATTGTGATTGTCTGATATGAGATTGTTAAACTTTTCAGGCACACAGAGATGAGATACAAAGGAAATACGATGCTTTGAGAGACAGCTGTGCGGTAAGCAGCATAGAATATTTTATATATAAATTTTTTTACAAAAATATACTAGCTGTATGCTAGAAAACAAGGGTACTGGCTTTAGTGTATCCTCTGTATACACTAAATCCCTAATGTCATTAGGTACTCGGACGTTTGGTCGCCCGGACGTTTGGTCGCCCGAACGTTTGGTCGCCCGGACGTTTGGTCGCCCGGACATTTGACAATACGACAGAGAGTTTACCGTTGAAATCAGCTCTCAAAATTGTATTCAGCCGGGCATGTCATTATCATGCAACAAAAGTGTTGAAGTCGTAATTCTAGTCTAATATTGTGAACAAGGTGATTGGACACCCAAACTTAGGTACCTTGTCTTTATTCTTTGTAAATTAGTTTCCAGAAACAATGGCCTAAAAGTCCACCTCTCCAACATTTATTCTCGGTGCTTTCGCATCTCATTTAATGTACACTACGTAATTTTCATGGCAAGAAATTTTGTAAGACAGACATGTGGAAGCAGCATTCAACCCACTGTTGACTTCTGCACCTGCACTCAAGATACTGCCGCCATTCTCCCGCCTCGGGGGAAAAAGACGTACTGAATCAAAACGCTTTTATACACATATAAGATCTGCTTCTCCCGCACCCTTGACGATATGCACGGTACAAGCTCCCCGCCGAGCTAACAGCGGGGGGCCCAGTTAGCATACCACCTCATCAGACTCAAACTGCGTGGAGAGCAAGCGTCGTGAGCGCGGATGATTAAGGTGGAATGAAAGGGTTGACTTTGGGACTTTTTCGTTACTCGGTGCAGGTAATCACGGACCTGGAAGAACAGCTGACCTCGCTGACCCAGGAAAACGCCGAGCTCAACCGCCAGAACTTCTACCTGTCCAAGCAGCTGGATGAAGCTTCAGACGAGAGGGAGGACCGGCTGCAGCTCAGTCAGGATGTGGACCAGCTGCGGCGAGAGGTGGCTGACAGGGAGATGCATCTTAACAATCAAAAACAGGTAGGCTAACAGCTGTACTGTTTTGACAGGTGGCGGATGTGGGATGCTTGCCAAAGTTTTGGAGTACAATTAATATAATTTTTTGGGGGGTTAAACAAATATGCAGAGCTGGAGTACATTTTGCTTTGAAAATTCTACAAAAATGAGCCTTATTTTCTGATTTTCTTCTTACATATAGATTAGATAACTTTATTCATCCCGTATTTGGGAAAATTCATTCACAGTAGCAAGAGGGTGAGAATACAGACACAGCAAAATACATTTTAGACATAAATGAATAGGTAATACATTAATTAAGTAATACATAAATATTCATATGTTCATCAGTTTGAATGCGACATTCAATCTGGTTTATTTTGTACATGTATGGAAGAAAAAAAGAAGGCAATGGCAAATTTGCTCAAGCCATTCTTTTGGAAAATTGACAAATTCTGTCTTAACAAACTATCTGAATTTTTGTTTTAAGTCATGTGATTTGGCTCTTAGGAAGAGGAATTGGCATATCAGAGAGGTCAATAGATTCATTTAAAATATATATTCATCCATATATTTTTAGAATTAGTTGAAAGACAAATTGACTTTGAATTTAATCATCTTAAGTGTGGGTGTACAACGGCCTCCAATTATGGAATGGCCAAAATGTTAGAATAATTGGTCAAGCAGAATTGAAGTCTGCATATTTTGAATCATCTCCAACGAATTGCCCTATAACGTTCCCATGTATTTATATCAGCCACCAATGTTTTTTTCTTTCTTCTTTTCCGTGCCGTCTGCTTTCCCTTTCCACCTCCCACTCATAGTCAGTCAGACGGCCAGATTTCACTAACATACATTATGTGATAACTCCACAACCTGTGACAGAAGACCAAGACATCACTCCTCACTCTGACAGCGCAAAGTAGGAATAGGCAGAGTTCTCCATGTTGTAATCTGTTTGGCGGCGACGAGGAGGCCGCGCATTGCGCGTGCCTCTCCGGTGGGAGGACGCGCGTGGGCGTCCACTCGCGCGCTCGGTCCTGCCGGTTGTGTAACCGGCAATGGAAGGCATAGACGAGGGATAGGGTGGTGTGTGGGAGGGAGGAATGTGTCATCGCATCACTCCCAGGTCGTGTCAGCTGCGGAAGCGTTGGACTTCAGAGCTTCGGTTAGGCTGTGCAAGACCGGCACCGGCTATATTTATCCCCCAACACTTGAAAACGGCTCTTTGCGTAGGCCAGGCCGGTGATGCAATTTCTCTCTGTCAAAATTGGGTATTTAGCAGGGGTGCCGTCAACAGGAGCCATTGAGTTGACAAGGAAGACATGTATCCCAAACGATAATATTTCCAGTAACCATTTAGTGCTGTCAACAACAGTGTAAAAGAATCCACCCTTAGCATAAACTCAGCTAACCTGACCAAAATTATATTCATGAGAGAGAGTTTAATATCTAAGAGAGAAAGTTTAATATTTTAAGTACTGTTTAATATTTTAAGTACTGTTTAATATTTTAAGTACTGTTTAATATCTAAGTACTGTTTAATATCTAAGCACTGTTTAATATCTAACTACTGTTTAATATCTAAGTACTGTTTCATATCTAAGCACTGTTTAAAATCTAAGTACTGTTTCATATCTAAGCACTGTTTAAAATCTAAGTACAGTTTAATAACTAAGTACTGTTTAATATCTAAGTACTGTTTAATTTCTAAGTACTAATTAATATCTAAGTACTTTTTAAATATCTAAGTACTGTTAAAACCAGCTCTCAAAATATATATATTTAAGAGAGATAGTTTAATATCTAAATATCTACTGTTTTTAACTAGATATTAAACAGTACTTAGATATTAAACTCTCTCTCTTGGATATTAAACTCTCATGAATATCATTTTGAGAGCTGGTTTCAACAGTAAACTCTCTGTCACCATTTGTCCGGCGACCAAACGTCTTAGCACCCTTCCTCATTCGCCTATGCCCAGGCCCGGCTCAGTCTCTAGCCTTATTGATAGCATCTATTCCCCCTCCTTTCTGAAAATGTGACCAATTAGTTGTGATACACTTCTGGAATTCCCTTAGAAAGCATGAAGAAAACATTCATGCCAGCATGCGCTAATTAGCAGTTATGAAGGCTGATTCCACTCCATTATTTCCCCCCTGCAGTTCATTTATAACCTCATTCTACAAATGGGATACTATTCTCTAAATCTACCAAAATGTGTGTTTTCAACAGAATCTGGAGACACTAAAGACCACGTGCACCATGTTGGAAGAGCAAGTTATGGAACTCGAGACGTTAAATGATGAGCTTGTAGAAAAGGAGCGGCAGTGGGACGCCTGGAGGGCAACACTTGACGAGGAGAAGAGCCAGGCGGAGAGGAGGACCAGAGAGGTCCAACGGATGCTGGAAACAGAAAAACAGAACCGGTTAATACCCGTCTTTTTTTCCCCCTAAAGCACATCCATACTTGTGGACTGCAACCATTACTTAGAAATATTGTTTTGACAGTAGTTTTGACAGAAAGCCCATATTCAGTAGGCCTGGCTCTAATCTAATCTAATCTAATCTAATCTAATCTAATCTAATCTAATCTAATCTAATCTAATCTAATCTAATCTAATCTAATCTAATCTAATCTAATCTAATCTAATCTAATCCCAAAACCTGTTGTTTATTTGGAAAGAATAGTAAGTGGCCTTCTCTTTATCGGTAGCTATTGTTTGTTATTAATGTGATTGCCTGCCTCCACCTACACTCGATGAATGCAAATGGATGATTCGCTTAAGGGTTCGTCTCTTTGTGTTCTGGATCAGTTTATTTCGAAAAACAGAGACTGTCAAGGCCAGGAAAATCTGATGTAGAAAACAAAATTCACTTTTAGAAAGTCAGAATAGAGATCCTCGTGATACCGTGATGTGTGTTTTAACATGGAGCATTTTTCGATGGCGTTTTTTATTCTAATGAGCGTTCCTTGCGTATTATTTCGTCTTTTAGGCTCCGCGCCGAACAGCGCGGCTCTGAGTCCCGTCAGGCCGTGGAACTGGCCGTAAAGGAGCACAAAGCCGAGATGTTGGCCCTGCAGCAGATTCTCAAAGACCAGAGACTCAAAGCCGAGAGCTTGGCGGACACCGTGAGTCTTTCCTGCACGAAACAATTGGCGTTCGTCGCCATGTGCGTTCAACTCGGTTTTAAACGACCGGCTCTTGTTTCCCTTTAGTTGAACGATTTGGAGAAAAAGCACGCCATGTTGGAGATGAATGCACGTAGTTTGCAGCAAAAGCTGGAGAGTGAACGAGATCTGAAACAGCGGCTGTTGGAGGAGGTTTATTCAATATTTTCACACATTCTCATGACAGATTTCTCTCAAAAAAACATATTTTGTCTGCCTAGCGCGTGGCCTTGGATTTTTTTCCGCATGGCAACCGTCAGAATGAACACAACACACACTTTTGTCTCTTTGTGGTAGATGTCAAACACGCAAAAAGACTTCATAATGTGACATTTTCTGCTTTATAGCAAGAAAAGCTTCAGCAGCAAATGGATGCCCAGAAAGCCCATATTTTCCGCCTGACCCAAGGCCTTCAAGATGCCCTGGACCAGAGTGACCTGCTAAAAACTGAAAGAACGGACCTGGAATATCAACTGGAAAATATCCAGGTGCTAAAATGAACATCTTATTTTCCAATGTTATTCCTTATGAGCCATACTACAAATTTAAAAGTCAAAATACATACATGTAAACGATCAATTTAGTTTTGTAATTTCACCACTTTTAAAGTGGAAAAAAAATCAATATTTTTAAAATATATTCTTATGCTTTTGCTCATCAATGAGGATGCTTTCCAGAATTGTCTACTGCAAAAAAATGGAGATTAAAACAGTTCTAGATGTAATATCACAATTCTGTCATCAGCAGTTTCCATATTTTAGCTCACAGGTTAGCAAAGAGCCAGATGCACTCATCAAAAGAGCCACATGTGGCTCCTGAGCCATAGGTTCCCTACCCCTGTTATAAAGTATGTATAGTATACACATGTTGTATTTTTTAGGTTATAAATCACACACTGAAGGCCATTTTTATTTGATCCTGAACAAGTTTTTTTTGGTTCACAGATAGAAATGCCACATTAACATTTCCATATTATTGCAATACAGAGCAACAATTGAGTCATTCTTTCGGAAGCCCAACATTAATTCTTATTTTCCCACACCTATTATTTTATATCTTACTCTAGGTGACTCACTTGAATGGTAGCTGGCTATTAAGCATCCATCACTGTTTTTTTTAGGTTTTTTTTTCCAAATCATGATTGTCAACAAGAGCTATTTCCGACAGCATAGGTTAATGGATTGTTACTATTGTATATTATCACTTACGATCCAGTGTTTGTCTTCACCCTCTGTCAGCTTTTTATTAAATTCAGAGCTGCCAACCTCCATCCACCCTATTTAAGTACACTAAGTAACATGTGATGGTGTGAATTTTGAGCCATTTTAATTGCAAATTTGGTACTTTTTCGAAATGGTTGCTCCTAAAAAAACAAATTTTGTTGACAATTTTTGGGGGATTTACGGAGTTTTAGGAGGTTGTCAGGACTCCATTGACTTGCTTGTTCGGAGCAAACTCCTGAAATTCCGGAGAAGTCGGCAGGTTTATGTATACGTATTGTGCTCTGTGAAAAACTTGGTATTTGAGGATGAAATTGACGGCAGTGGTTATGTTCACTTAGCTCCACCTGCAGGCTGTATACTCCCATGAGAAGGTGAAAATGGAGGGCACCATAACCCAGCAGACCAAGCTCATAGACTTCCTTCAAGCTCAGGCCCATGGTGGTTCAAAGAAGAAAAAGGTCAGCTGACAATCATGTCTATGCCATAAATGTGCATGTTGCAAGACAGTCTGCCCTTTTATGATAATAAGACAAAAAAAGAAACACACTGGACATTCTGCAATGGATAATTTAGAAATATACACATTTAATAAGATTTTTAAAGATTTTTTACAGATTTTTTAAAAATATATTCATCTTTTTTTAAGAAATCTTTTTAAATAAGTGATTTAAAAATATTTTATTTTATATCTGGCTGTGTTCAAGAAAATCACTTAGATAAAAATTGCTAATGACTTGATTTTAAAGGTGAAATCCGGGGCAGCCAAGGATGAGTCACTTCTTGCATAAATTCTTATTAAAGCTCCTACTAACTTTTCAACACACTCCTAATGAATTATTCTTTCAATCAAAAGCTTGACCCTAACCTCCGCTTCTTCTCTGCCCTCATTTTTCCCCACATACCCTCTACCTCTATCCTCCAGGGTCTTTTTGGACGCCGACGTGAGGACCTTCTGGCTGCCATGGCTGCTCAGGCCCAGGCTCAGGCCCAAGCCCAGGGGCAGAGTCAAGGCCAGGTCTCGCCTGTATCCTCCATCCAGCCTGTTCCCCTGCAACACAGCGACATGAAGATGGCGCTGGACAAAGAGCGATCTCGCTGTTCTGAGCTTGAGGACGCTCTTCAGAAAATGAGAGCAGAACTACGATCCCTCAGAGAGGAAGGTGAGACCAATTCACATTTGCAGCTCCACCACTATCCCAGTTAGTGTATATAACCAAATTAAATACCATTTATATACATAATTAGGGAGATATGATCATTTCAAAAAACTATGTTTTATGGCCACTTTTAAAGTCGAAAAACCGAAAAAATGACACAAAATCGGATGTTCAGCTCGCTGTGAGCTTCAATCTGTTGCCATAGTAACTAAACCTGAAATGGGGTGTGGCCACACAAGCTCCGCCCCTGACTTGAGTAACGAGGCAGGTCAACCCCAAGAAAATGGAGGCCTATTTACTGAATGGCAAGATTTTAAGCGAGATTTTGACCCAAAATGGATTTTCATCCTAGCGCTGCAATACAAGGACCACAGCAGCTCCACCAATCCAGCAATAGCACGGCAGCAGATGATCATGTCCGCCATGGTGAAGTCTCCCGAGCACCAGCAGGCCCCGCCCAGCTTGGCGCCATCCAACTCGGGCCGCAGGAAGGACGTTGCCACACCCGAGGGTGAGTGACATTGTTGTTGACATTTTCACTCAAAAAGCCAATGACGTGTGATAACGCCCATTTTGCTCCTCACTTGCCCGCAATGTGGAAACATGGACGAAATTTTGGCCATATAGAAAAACAAACCAACAAAAAAAACACATGAAAAAAAACATAGCAAAGGATGCTCTCTTATTGCCCTTTTTTCTTTCACACAACTTTCAGAGAGAAGGAGGGTCACTTTTGAAAGTAAGTTTCCCCAAATTCCCAATTCCTGCAGTTTTCTCCCTCATTCCTTCCCCAAACAGCCAGATTTTTCCAAGTTGTGCATGTCGACACAAGTATTTCAGAGATCATGTCATTTCCGGATAAAGTGACTTTTTCTGGGACCAAATCTAGAAAAAAATGACAATTTCTATATAATTCTTCAATGAAAAAACATTGAAATTATATCTAACTTCGGTTATATACATTTTTAGCTCTGCAGTGCACAGCTTTAAAAATCTGAAGCATTTTTCTCTTGGTTGCTCAAGCTTAGTCCCTCTGATTTGCAGAACTCCACATTGTTTATCTGCCCATCGCATTTCCAATCCAGTTACTCTTCACTTCAACACAGGTCCAACTGGTTGCTAAACGCTGCAATGCGCAAAAGACTCTCATGAATCTCATGAATAATCCCAATCTCAAGGTATTATTCAGTCACGCCGGTTAGAAAAATTGCATCGATGAGGATGTGGCTGTCAGAATTTTCTCGCCAATACAAGAACCCAAGATTTAGAAAAAAAGAGGAGTAAAAGCATGCAGTGAAATAGTAGTTTTTTGGTGACCAAAATATGGCCACTACAACAACCTTTGAAATTCTAAGTGACTGCATGATGCCTTTAAACACACAGCGAGCAAAGGGTCAATTTCCCTTTTTTCCCCACCTCGATCTTGACCATTTTTTTGGAAACGACTTCATGCAACACTGTACATATAGTGAGACGTAACAAAAGCCCCTGTCCTCACGGTGACCCTTCTCTGGTTGTGTTCAGAATATAGCCGTCGCCTGAAAGACAGTCAGAGGGAGAGGGAGAGGGTGCACCACCACACTGCACACCGCTTCACCGTGGGACTCAACATGCGCGCCGCCAAATGTACCGTGTGCTTGGATACGGTGCACTTTGGTCGACAAGCCGCCACCTGTCTCGGTGAGTGACAAAATTCTTCCCGGCAGCAAATGAACAGATATTGTCAATGCCAGCTAATGAGTTCATTTTGGACCATTTCAGGTTATTTACTGTTGACACTGTTCTAATAGATTGTGGTAGTTTTAGTAGTAGTAGGAGTAGTTGTAGTAGTAGTAGTTGTTGTAGTAGTAGTAGTAGTAGTAGTAGGAGTTGTGGTAGTAGTAGGTGAAAGGTCGATTGAGTTAAATGTTCAAACAACCTTATTCTTCAACCACTGCACTGCATTAACAACTGTATTTTTTCTAACTTTTTTTTTTTTTTTTTTTTTTTTTTTTTTTTTTACATTTTGGCAATGTTATACTATGACTTGGTGACAAATGTTGGTGGCCCACTCTTTCAAAAGACACATTTGGCAAGAAAATTAACGTTGTGCTCAGTACATGTTCTCATGGCATTTGTGCTTTTGTGCTATTTTGTCCCCGTCGTCAGAATGTCACGCCCTCTGCCATCCCAAATGCTCGCCGTCCCTTTCGGCAACGTGCGGCATGTCCAGCGACTGCTCCCTGCATTTGTCCGATGGCTCGTGTCGGGAGAAAGGCAACTCCTCGTCGAGCCAGCACAAAGACGCCAACGGTCACCCGCATATGGAGGGATGGATGAAGCAGCCCAGGTTAGAAAGGAGAACACAACAAATGAATGGAAACATTTAACTAACATAAAAGCTTCCATGTAACATGGTGTTTGATCTCTTGGAGCTGATTTTAAAATGAAAATTGATGCTTCTTCCTTTACAGAAACGGAAAGCGAGGCCAAAGCTGGGAAAGGAAATACATGGTCCTGGATGGAACAAAAGTCTCAGTCTATGAGCTAGAACCCAGAGAAGGTTACTTCTAATTTAAAACCTCAATACCTTTTGGATGACTCTTTCACTGTGCTTGATTTTGGCGCCTTAACTTATCTTAACTCAGATTCCCTCAAACCTCTGGAGGAGTTTGACTTGTGCATGTCTGATGGCGAAGTCGAGATTCACGGAGCCGTTGGAGCCACGGAGCTACCCAACACAGCCAAATCGGGTATGCACTATAGAGTGTTTACCTGGGAAGGATTTATCCAATTAAAACCAAGTTGTCATCTTTCCTTAATAGATGTTCCATATGTACTGAAGTTGGAGTCTCGTTGCCACAGTCCTTGCTGGCCTGGCCAATCCATTTATTTCATGGCTCCCAGTTTTCCAGAGAAGCAGCGTTGGGTAGCACTCATGGAATCAGTTGTGGCTGCGGGTCGAGTCTCTCGAGAGAAGGCAGAGGCCGACGCAGTGAGTATTTCTCGTCTTTGGTCTGATTGTTGACACAATTTGTCGTTGTGATCTTTTCCATCTCTCACGATCTAATGCTAATTGCTTTAGAAACTCTTGGGAAACTCTCTTTTGAAGCTCGAAGGCGACGACAGACTTGATATCAACTGTACTCTTCCGCTAACAGATCAGGTAAGCTAATGACCTTACATTTTGATTCTACTTCCTCAAAATTTGGATGAAAATCTCGCAAGGTGATAGCACGCTCTTGCCTGGGGTTCTAGATAGTTCTGGTGGGCTCTGAGGAGGGCTTGTATGCCCTCAATGTGGTCAAGAACTCCTTGACTCACATTCCTGGCCTGGGATCAGTCTTTCAGATCACCATCATTAAGGAGATGGAGAAATTGCTGATGATTGCCGGTGAGAACCCGCCAAGGTGTTTGGAAATTTTCAAATTTTGGCATTTTAGCTTGACACGCACCCGTTTTTCCACGTCAGGAGACGAAAGAGCGTTGTGCCTGGTGGAAATCAAGAGGGTGAAGCAGTCCTTGGCTCAATGCCACCTGCCCAACCAGTCCGAACTGGTGCCGTACATCTTCGAGACGGTGAAAGGATGCCATCTGTTTGCTGCCGGCAAAGTAAGATTTTATGGTAAAGTGAGCCAACTGGAGAATTGCCGCTGGAAAGTCGGGCGAGTGCCTTTTGGTCGTTTTCGCAGATAGACAACGGTTCCTGTATTTGTGCCGCAATGCCCAACAAGATCACCATTCTGCGCTACAATGACAACCTCGGCAAATACTGCATTCGCAAGGTGATACACGATACCTCACATGGATGGAAATTCCTCCTTTTGGTTTTTCCGTGGTTTGATCCGGAACAAAATAAAACCGATTTTTCTGTATGTGGTTATTTATCACATCCCAATTTTTTTGCAAGAATCCCATGATTGGATAACAAACACACACATGGGTGAAGGTTGTTCAATCATTTTACATCTAAATGATTTTTTTTATTCTTTTAAGTACTCAACTGGCACTTAGTTGAGGACACATATTTTAGTGATGAGCTTCAAAACTGCTTTTAAAGTCTAAAATTGTGATTGTTTCATAGGAAATTGAAACTCTGGAGCCGTGTAGCTGCATCCACCTAACGAGCTACAGCATCATCCTCGGGACTAATAAGTTTTATGAGATTGAGATGAAACAGTTTGTACTCGAAGGTACAGTTTTCAACTACTATGTCGTTTTTTAAAAGGAAAAAGCCTTAGTGTACATGATCATTTTTAATGAAAAAAATTCTTACTATACATTGTCATTTTTAAAGAACAAAAACATTACTATACAACATTATGGTCTTGGCCTCTATCATAGTTTCTGGGTTCAAAATAGGGGTTGTCGCATTTTTCAATCTGTGCCGTGTGTCGTCTTTCCATCAGAGTTCCTGGACAAGAACGACATGTCGCTGGCCTCTGCCGTGTTCGCCGCCTCCTCCCACAGCTTCCCCATCGCCATCACGCAAGTTGCCAGTGGCGTGCAGAAGGAGGAGTACCTCTTGTGTTTTCACGGTGCGTTAGTCCACACAAATCTCCTTTCTGAGAAGATAAACTTGGAGTCAAGTAGAGTCTTTCCAATGATCTCGTCTGGCAGAGTTCGGTGTGTTCGTGGATACTTACGGACGGAGGAGCCGAACTGACGACATCAAGTGGAGCCGCCTGCCTTTGTCCTTTGGTGAATATTCTGGAAATATTAGTTATGGTTCATCTTATCTGGAAATTGCTCTGATTTTGGCCTTTTTTGTACTAAAGCGTACAGGGAGCCTTACCTTTTTGTCACCTACTTCAACTCACTGGACGTCATCGAGGTTCAGGGACACTCCGGTTTGGGGTGAGCCACCTTTTTGATTGATTTTCAAAGTGGATGTAGGACTTCGATTTCACACACGTGCTGTCGCTCGTCACCGCAGTCCTTTGGTGTTGGCCCACCTGGATATTCCCAGCCCTCGCTATCTGGGCCCCGCTATCTCTTCCGGGGCCATTTACCTGGCTTCGTCTTACCAGAACAAACTGCGGGTCATCTGTTGTAAGGGCAGTTTGATCCGGGAGTCGGGGGAGCTGCAGAGGACCGGCTCCAGCAGAGGGTGAGTCAGCTTGAATTCTGTCAAATTTGGCGAAAACACAAAAAGAGCCTCGTTTTTTGAAGAAAAAAGCCTTACTATACTGTCGTTTTTTCTAAAAAAAAAAGCCTTACTATACTGTCATTTTTGAAAGGAAAAAGCCTTACTATACTATGTCATTTTTTAGTGGAAAAAGCCTTACTATACTATGTCGTTTTTTCGAAGAAAAAAAGCCATACTATACTATGTCGTTTTTTGAGTAAAAAAAGTCTTACTATACTATGTCGTTTTTTGAAGAAAAAAGCCTTACTATACTATGTCGTTTTTTGAAGAAAAAAGCCGTACTATACTATGTCGTTTTTTGAAGAAAAAAGCCTTACTATACTATGTCGTTTTTTTGAAGAAAAAAGCCTTACTATACTATGTCGTTTTTTGAAGAAAAAAGCCTTACTATACTATGTCGTTTTTTCAAAGAAAAAAGCCTTACTATACTATGTCGTTTTTTTTAAGAAAAAAGCCTTACTATACTATGTCGTTTTTTGAAGAAAAAAGCCTTACTATACTATGTCGTTTTTTGAAGAAAAAAGCCTTACTATACTATGTCGTTTTTTTGAAAAAAAAGCCTTACTATACTATGTCGTTTTTTTGAAGAAAAAAGCCTTACTATACTATGTCGTTTTTTGAAGAAAAAAGCCTTACTATACTATGTCGTTTTTTGAAGAAAAAAGCCTTACTATACTATGTCGTTTTTTGAAGAAAAAAGCCTTACTATACTATGTCGTTTTTTTGAAGAAAAAAGCCTTACTATACTATGTCGTTTTTTGAAGAAAAAAGCCTTACTATACTATGTCGTTTTTTGAAGAAAAAAGCCTTACTATACTATGTCGTTTTTTCGAAGAAAAAAGCCTTACTATACTATGTCGTTTTTTTTAAGAAAAAAGCCTTACTATACTATGTCGTTTTTTGAAGAAAAAAGCCTTACTATACTATGTCGTTTTTTCGAAGAAAAAAGCCTTACTATACTATGTCGTTTTTTTGAAGAAAAAAGCCTTACTATACTATGTCGTTTTTTGAAGAAAAAAGCCTTACTATACTATGTCGTTTTTTGAAGAAAAAAGCCTTACTATACTATGTCGTTTTTTGAAGAAAAAAGCCTTACTATACTATGTCGTTTTTTGAAGAAAAAAGCCTTACTATACTATGTCGTTTTTTGAAGAAAAAAGCCTTACTATACTATGTCGTTTTTTTAAAGAAAAAATCCTTACTATACTATGTCGTTTTTTCGAAGAAAAAAGCCTTACTATACTATGTCGTTTTTTCGAAGAAAAAAGCCTTACTATACTATGTCGTTTTTTTGAAGAAAAAAGCCTTACTATACTATGTCGTTTTTTGAAGAAAAAAGCCTTACTATACTATGTCGTTTTTTCGAAGAAAAAAGCCTTACTATACTATGTCGTTTTTTTTTAAGAAAAAAGCCTTACTATACTATGTCGTTTTTTGAAGAAAAAAGCCTTACTATACTATGTCGTTTTTTGAAGAAAAAAGCCTTACTATACTATGTCGTTTTTTTAAAGAAAAAATCCTTACTATACTATGTCGTTTTTTTTAAGAAAAAAGCCTTACTATACTATGTCGTTTTTTGAAGAAAAAAGCCTTACTATACTATGTCGTTTTTTGAAGAAAAAAGCCTTACTATACTATGTCGTTTTTTTGAAAAAAAAAAGCCTTACTATACTATGTCGTTTTTTTGAAGAAAAAAGCCTTACTATACTATGTCGTTTTTTGAAGAAAAAAGCCTTACTATACTATGTCGTTTTTTGAAGAAAAAAGCCTTACTATACTATGTCGTTTTTTGAAGAAAAAAGCCTTACTATACTATGTCGTTTTTTCGAAGAAAAAAGCCTTACTATACTATGTCGTTTTTTGAAGAAAAAAGCCTTGCTATACTTTGTCGTTTTTTGAAGAAAAAAGCCTTACTATACTATGTCGTTTTTTGAAGAAAAAAGCCTTACTATACTATGTCGTTTTTTCGAAGAAAAAAGCCTTACTATACTATGTCGTTTTTTCGAAGAAAAAAGCCTTGCTATACTTTGTCGTTTTTTGAAGAAAAAAGCCTTACTATACTATGTCGTTTTTTCGAAGAAAAAAGCCTTACTATACTATGTCGTTTTTTCGAAGAAAAAAGCCTTACTATACTATGTCGTTTTTTTAAGAAAAAAGCCTTACTATACTATGTCGTTTTTTGAAGAAAAAAGCCTTACTATACTATGTCGTTTTTTGAAGAAAAAAGCCTTACTATACTATGTCGTTTTTTTTAAGAAAAAAGCCTTACTATACTATGTCGTTTTTTGAAGAAAAAAGCCTTACTATACTATGTCGTTTTTTGAAGAAAAAAGCCTTACTATACTATGTCGTTTTTTTGAAAAAAAAAAGCCTTACTATACTATGTCGTTTTTTTGAAGAAAAAAGCCTTACTATACTATGTCGTTTTTTGAAGAAAAAAGCCTTACTATACTATGTCGTTTTTTGAAGAAAAAAGCCTTACTATACTATGTCGTTTTTTGAAGAAAAAAGCCTTACTATACTATGTCGTTTTTTCGAAGAAAAAAGCCTTACTATACTATGTCGTTTTTTGAAGAAAAAAGCCTTGCTATACTTTGTCGTTTTTTGAAGAAAAAAGCCTTACTATACTATGTCGTTTTTTGAAGAAAAAAGCCTTACTATACTATGTCGTTTTTTCGAAGAAAAAAGCCTTACTATACTATGTCGTTTTTTCGAAGAAAAAAGCCTTACTATACTATGTCGTTTTTTGAAGAAAAAAGCCTTGCTATACTTTGTCGTTTTTTGAAGAAAAAAGCCTTACTATACTATGTCGTTTTTTTGAAGAAAAAAGCCTTACTATACTATGTCGTTTTTTGAAGAAAAAAGCCTTACTATACTATGTCGTTTTTTCGAAGAAAAAAGCCTTACTATACTATGTCGTTTTTTCGAAGAAAAAAGCCTTACTATATTATGTCGTTTTTTGAAGAAAAAAGCCTTGCTATACTTTGTCGTTTTTTGAAGAAAAAAGCCTTACTATACTATGTCGTTTTTTTGAAGAAAAAAGCCTTACTATACTATGTCGTTTTTTGAAGAAAAAAGCCTTACTATACTATGTCATTTTTTGAAGAAAAAAGCCTTACTATACTATGTCATTTTTGAGGTGAGCAAGATCGCCATCTGCTGGCAAGACTATGCTAACTCTGTCTCTGTTGTCATTTTTCAGGAGTCCCAGCAAACGTGGTCCTCCAACCTACTCGGAGCACATCACCAAGCGCTTGAGCTCTGGTCACGAGGGACTGCACCGGGAACCAAGCACCCCCCACCGCTACCGAGAGGGACGTACCGAGTTCCGACGAGACAAGTCGCCGTCCCGCCCTTTGGACCGGGAGAAGTCGCCGGGCAGGGTACTTGACAGCCGCAGGGAAAGGTCGCCCGGACGATTCGGAGACAACAATCGACTGGCAGCCGGTTCCGTTCGAACGCAGTTGGCTCCCGTTAACAAGGTACCGCTGTCTTCCCTTACCTTCGAGGTGTATCCATCTTCCACTGTGTTTGTCTCGCAGGTGTGGGACCAGTCGTCGGTGTGATTGGTCGCCGATTTCCACCCGATTGGTACTCGGCTGTTGATGCCCGTAAACGTTCACGCGTCATCATTGGATCACAAATTTGTGTGCTTTTGGATGGCAGGGAACCCGCAAAGAGCATCTATTTTATGATAGGTCGTCGGCGCTAGTGTAAATAGTACGGTGAGTTTTTATAAAAAGGAAACCGTCGGCCAGTAAAGTCTATTTTTTTGTAAAACGAGAGTTTGTAAAGATGTTGCTACGTGGACATCTGAAATGATTTTTTTTGTGAGAAGCAGGTTGGAAGACTTTGCACATATACAAGTATTGTCAAAAACTTGATTTTTTTTGTTTACGCCACTATGAGAACATTAACCGCTGTTGTTTTCCAAGCTCCAAGTGCTGCCTGATCTTCTCTTGTAGGTCCACAGCATCCCGCGTGTGTGCAGTGACACGTATTAGACGTCAAAAGGTGTCGTTTCGCTAGTGCCTGGTCAACCACCTCATCGAAACAGCATGACGTACGGTATTTCAAGCAATCCTTTTTGCTTACTTTCTGTCAAACTTGTGTTCAGTAACTAAACATAGATGTTAACGCTAACACTTGTTGAATTTTCGATATCAGCACATTATTAAAACCTGCTTGAAAGCAGCTTACCTTGTCTTTTCAGAAAATGTTCACACCAAGTTTTTTGTCTAGTTTATTTTTCCTTAAATTCTACAACAAAGTCCTCTTCAAAGCAAATTCTTAAAAAAAAAATCCAACTTACCAAGGAGCAATTTGTCATGACAGGAAACAGCTACACATTGGTTGTACAGCTTGCAAGTGCTTCAACAGGAGGGATTTCCAACTAAAACACAGGTCATCCATCCCCTTTGTGAGATATCAGAACAGAAAGAGCTTTGCATCCTTCTCCCCAGATCCGAGCACAAATCCGAGTACTTTTGTCGATGAGCGAGAAGGTCTTGATTGGGAAACAAGGCGCAGGTGAGAAAGGGAACCCTGAAAGCCAAAAAATCTCAAAGCAACTATACACAAGTGTACTTAATATGTTAGTAGAGGTAGTGTTGAAAAGGTGAGTGGAGAAAGCCTGCCAAATTCCTTGATTATCATGTGGTAGCTGAATTGTTAAGAATTTAAAGAAACTCCTTGAAATGAAATAAATAAATCAAAAAGAAGAACTAGGGCTTCCAATTCTACAGCATCCAAGCAGGACACTTTGCATGTCTATACTTAAAAAAAAAAAGTAGTAATTAACATGGAAAATAGAAGTACATTTCCCCCCCCAAAAAAACCAAACATTTTGCGTGACTAATTTAATGAGACACTAGTCTTAGCTTCTATACACTTTGTACTTAAATGCTATAGTTGTATCTGAATATATTATAGTACTCTTCTATTTTACAAAATAACCACCACGTGCGCGAGGTGGTTAACGAATTAGCCGTCTGGCCTTTCTGGGGAAGTCCAAAAATAGAAGGGGGGAATCCAAACGGCGTCTCTATTGCAAGGTGCACAAAAACAAGCAATCGGGTTTGAAGGCCAAGAAGCCATTTCCCACGCTCTTCTTCCACGTCCTTCCTCTTCCACATCGCCGCTGTCTTTAAAGGGCCAGTTTTGGCCAGATGACGGGACGGGAGATGACTTTTAAAGTTGTTTGTGGGCCTTAACCTCCACTCGGAAGTCAGACATCCCCAACTTTTGATCACGTTTCCTGCCAATCCACACAGCATTCGTCCTTCTTGAGCTTCTGGATGAAAGCAGACCAAGTGGCAGGACTCCCTCGTCCCATCTCCGCCATCCGAGTGACGCTTTGGAGTCTGCTTGTGCGGGCCATACACACACAGTCACACACAGTCAGTCTTTAGGGACATTCTGGCCGCAGTGGGTCTCAGTTGGAGCTGGCCGCGATGGGTTTGTCCAGGGGCGATGGGACCAGCCGGAGGTTTCCGTAGCAACCCTTGCAGACGCGGGTGGGCTCGAACAGCTGCTGGCTGGGCACCGGGATCTTTTGGTCGCAGCAGCTGCCGCAGAAGACGTTACCGCAGTTCCTGTGGGGAGACACGCAAGAGGTCACTGGAGACTTCTCGGCGCGTGGCAACATCGGACACCTCGGCTCTCGACAAGATGCCAAGCTGTAAATGACAACAGGTTAACGCCATTAGGTTGAAGTGCAAAGTGTTAAAACAAGCCTACTAAAAACATTACATGGCTCTAACAAGGCAGTTTTATAGCTCTATATATATATTCAAACTATAATAATAATCTGAAAATTGAAATAGTGACTTTGGACCAATATTATTGATCGGTGTTAGTAATCACAAAATCACTTAGCTAATAATTTACAAGTGAGGCAAAATGTTAACATAGTACTTCCAATATAGTTGGGAAAATGAACACCGATACTAATTTTCTCCCAAATTCCAGTTCCGGTTGAATGGTGAGAGGCTAGGTGGGGGGGGGGGGCGGCATGCTGCCAGGTATGGTGGGGTGACGATGAGGACAATGAGGGTTCAATGGCAGCCCTCAGCCAAATCACGGCAAAATTGCTTCCAGCCAACAAATGGAGAAGATTTCAGCGCAACACTCACACGTAAGTTCATCTTCAATCTCAAGTGGAATTTTTCTCAGGACTTGCACACAAGGGAAGAACAAACAGATGCAGTGAGGGGTGAATTGGCACCACAGTGAACCCCTGCTAGATTGCACTTCACCTGATTACTTCCTACGTTGGACTGGATGATTGCCAATTTGAGTGAGTATTTTGCACAATATCTTATATAATAAATTACTTTTCAAACAAGTGAAAGTCGGGTAATATGTATATCAATGGGTTTGTAGCATGTTGGACAGATAACTTTTTTTTCTTTCAAGTTTTGGGGTCAGAAACGTATGCCCTGCTCTAAATGGGGGTTCACTGTAGAGGGAGGGAGGGAACAATGCCAGGCTAGGGTGGGTTGGGGTAAGGCATGTACATGTGTGTGTGTGTGTGTGTGTGTGTGGTAGGCAGAGGAGCCGGATCTCACCAGACCTCCGGGACGGGCTGCCTGCCACTGTAGAGGAGAGGGGCAGACAATAGAGAAGAGCTGCCTCAACAGGAAGGACAACAACATGGTAACACTAAAATGAACAACTTGACCCATGTATCGCTCATGCGTCACAGCCACTCTCGCACAATGTGGAACAAACACCACACACACACACACAGACATTTGAAAGCAATGCCAGTGTTGCCAGCAAAATGTGCACGGCGGAAAAACACCACTGAAGGATCACAAGCGCTATCCATGGAAATCACAACACCACAAGAATAAACTGAGTGGGCCCAAATAGAAAAAAAATTAAACACCTTTCACCTTATTCTTCCAAAAGGCCGCTCAACATTTTCACAAGGAGTGTTAAAATGTGAGCTTATTAATAGGACTGACTTGATTTAGCTTTTAAAAAAAAATGTCTGTATTGGCCATTTGATCGTATATTGAAAAAAACACTACAATTACATGCTTGCTTGCTTATATATGTAAAAAAGTTAACTGTATACTATATGTAGATATTTACAGTTCTACATATATATTTTTAAAATAGTTTTTGGCAATTTTCCCCCATATGGGGAAAAATAAGCCAGCTACATTGAAGTAGCTGACAAAGCTGCCTGAACTAAATCTAGTCTCATCCTGCATATCAGTGGTTGCACAGGAAATGGTCAAGCTGAGAAGCCAGTGTGCCACCTCCCGCCTTGCCCGCCACAGACGGCGCCAATGAACCAATCAAGTGGAGCGGCTTAACGCTTCCGGCTGTTTACCTGCAGTGATGCTTCCTGGTGGCCAGCCAGAACCTGCTCTCGCAGCCGTAACACTGGGCAGCCAAATGGTCAGGGTACCAGCGGGTGACCTTAAAAGAGGCCCACAGAGAGTAGCCATTTTAGCCACAAGATAAGATCATAGATCGGCTTGTAAAGCTTTACAAGGAGGTACAACGAGCGTGTTCTACAAATGATTTTTGCCTACTGATTAACAAACTTGTAAGTGTGCCTTGACTTTGAAAAGTTGAAATAAAAAGCACCAGAAAAACACAAGCGTGAGGGAATTCTTTCAAAACATGCATGTAGCCCACCTCAGTGTCCTGCTTGTCCACTTGCTCCCAACTGGCTTCGGAGAACAGTTCCGTACTGCACCGTGACAGACAGTTGGGGTCCATGTTATACTCCGAGTCGGTCATCAAAGTCTGCCAGAAAGAGGAGACGGTCAATTTCCTTTGGTTTTAACCATTTAATTTATCATCTTACCAATTCGTCTCCTCCATTTCCATTGACCCGATGGGAACCGCCATGCTGCTGGTTTTCCAGGCGACTCCACAGCTCCTGCACCTGCTTCTTCAGAGTCTCCACCTCCATCTGATGCCCGGCTTCGATCTGCCTCAGCCTTTGCTGGATGGCGTCCGTGTGCAGCATCAGCCCGTCGTCGTCCAAGTGGCAGCGCGACGGCTGCTCGGGGCTGACGGCGGCGCGTGCCGTTTGGGCGTGGCACCGGCGTGGTTGCGAGCAGCTGCCTCGGTGGTGCAGGATGAGCGAATTGCAGCTGGCAAGAGACGCCTGGCGGCTCAACGGGGCCCGCTCGCCCTCGGCCCTGATCCACTGAGGACCTCCTCCGCAAGGTTCTCCGTCAGAACTGTCGCTGTGACAGAGTCCGTCGCGGGCCAGATCGCCGCTCGCCGACTGGAAGGCACTGACGCAGGGTCGCCTGCCGACCCCGTTGAACGTCGGGAAAAAGACGTGTTCGTCGCTCTCGACCGTTTTCTCTCTCCTGGAAGAGGGCGGTTGGCCTTGGCCGTTGCCGTGGGCATGGCGGTTAGGGCAGACCGTAGGCGGGACGGGGAGTTCTAACCGGCTGCACACTTCCTCCGTCAACGTCTCCGTCGAGCTTTCCATAAGTGAGACCCTTTTCTCGACATCTGTCAAGACTGGGTCCGGGTCGGAAGTGACCGCCGTCTTTTCATCCACGTGGTTTTCCTCGGGTGACCTGTGAGCAAAGCCGTTCAGAGTCCTTTGAGGTAGAGGTGCCTCTGGCTCAGCTGACTCCACATTTTCATGAGCGTACTCTAGTTGTCCAGAGCCATTCTCCCGAACTTGCTTCTCCTCATGCGCAAACATTTGGACTTGTTCGTCGCTCGGACCCTCCAAATCCAAGACAATCTGCGCAGGCGTAGGAACGGCGTCAAGATTTCCGTTGACTTCTGCAAAACCATTTTCTGGATGGTGACCATTGGGAAACATTTCTGGAATCTGGATTGTGTGGAGAGACTGCTCTTCCTCCTCGTCTTCCTTGTCTTCATCAGTTCTTGAGACCTTTGCCTCCGCCTCCATAGCAGCTCTGTTAATAACATGGGTGAGAGCAGCCCTCACAACCTTCTGAGCATCTGTTCCCATGTCCTCATTAGTAGCTTCTTGAAGAATGTTCTCCATCTGCCCCTCGGCCACGCCCACGGCCACAGACAGTTCCGCCGCCTGGGCTTCTTCCCGACACGACGCAACGGCGCGCATGGAGACGCCCTCTTCCGAATCAGAAATCGGGTGCTGGTCGTCATCCAGCTCGGAGTCCGCTCTGTTCGGGTAATGGCTCAATCCGTTGCACTGCATCTCGTCTTCCCGGTCCCCCTCTTCGTCCGGATCGACTGCCATGTTGAGATCCAGAGAGCGTCGGTGATCCTGCCACTTCTCATTGAGATTTGGGTCACTAGAGCGCCGATTGGGAGCTAGTGCGTTTCCCAGCTCGCAAGCGCTCGGCAAATTGTCAAAGGAACGCGTCTTCGTACATCTAAAATGGAAAAAAAGACAAAGAACTTTAGACTTTAAACCTTACGTGCACCTTTCATAATCAGACCTTTGTCTCATGTCAAGAGACGAGTACTAATATTGTGTGGCTACGAGGGCCCAAGGAGAGCAAGATGCGCAAGGAGAGTCGGGGTCGGGAACCTTCAACCGGAGTTTGTCTTACATTTGCGTACGAATTGGGGGGAGTTCTGTGCCAACGTGCCAGGCTCACCTGCCCAGAGGCGCCTCCTCGGAGTTGTTGCCAGGCAAAGGATAGGGAGCACAAGACTCGTCAGAGGGAGTTGTAGGAGAGGAGCTGGGCAGATACACTGCAGTCCACAACATCAAATTGCGCACGTGGCACACGGGGTGGAGAACCTGCGACAAACCATGAATAGTTACATTGACCGAAAATCACACCGTTAAGTCACTGTATTAACAAAGTGTATTTATCTAACTAGCCATGCTCTACGAGTCTACGTCATGAAATTCAAGAGACGGCGCCACTCTATTCCCTAAGGGCCTGGCCCAAGTGTGTACATACAATCTCAGAGTGCGAAGAGTACAGCATGTTCCTCAGTGTGCGGTTGGCGGGTCTCAGCAGGGACCACACCGAGCAGGTCCTCTCTTGAACGTGTCGGTCTTCCCTCTCTTTGCCGCTGTTACACAGGAAGGTGCCGAACAGACAGGAGTAAGCGTGTTGCACCAGCTTTACCTGCGAAAACAACCATAGAGAAACATGTTGAGGCTCGCCAACTCACAGCTGAAATGATAAGCACCAAGGCCACAGTCATGTGACTCTAAGTCTGCCGAATTATTACGACTACTAAAAACTCAAAAGATATGGTCACTTTAAAAAGTAAGGAATAATTTCATTTGACACAATACTTACCAGGAAGGCCTCATTAAACTCAAAGGAGCATGGAAACTGCCTCTGCAGCTGGTGAACACAGTCCAGCCATTGCAGGAAAACGGGGCAGCGTTCATTGACGTCCTCAGAGTTCTCGCCGTGGCCACATCGGTCAGCAAACTTGTGGCCAAAGTCTAACCAGTCCGTCTCCACCAAAACTTGGAAGCCCTACACAAAAGATACCCAATGCATTTACTCAATTACAATATTGCCCTAGCAGTCATATCAAAAACAGCAGTCGACTTAAACCACAGTCCTTTTTTTATATGTTAAATAGAAGGCACCATCTTGGTAGACATACCTCGATAGTGCGGTAATATGGGTCAAGCAGCAACTTGGACAAAGCGACAATTTGAGGTGTCCGATCCCAGCCGTCTGAGCAATGCACCAAAACGGGTCTCTGGTCCCTGTCCACGGCGTTGACGACTAACAGGGCCGACTTCAACAGCAAAGACAGGTGCTGCAACCATTTGGTGCTTTCCAGTGCAGAAAGCCAGCTTTGGGGAAACAGAAAAAGAGCAAAATGTGATAGGACATGTCACAACCATAATACTTAAAACTCCAATAAATACAACACAAAGAAAGCCATACTTTGCTGGATCGGGCATCTGCGTGCAGAGAAAACGTAGAGACTGGAAACTCTTGCGTATGGAGTGAATGTTGGCCATTCCCATGAATACCACCTCACAGTTGGGGTAGTATTCTAGAAGAGACAAAAAAAAGTCAGTTGAAATTGAATGCAAGCTGAGCTACAAAGCACACAAGAAATAAAGGCAAAGCCTACCAGGACATTCACAGCCTCCACCTTTCGCCCTGTTGGCCACAGCAGCTGCATAGGACCTGGCATCCAGAATCAGTAACTTGTGAGGCTGGATTGCCAATGTCTCCACCTCTGAGCTGTTGGTCATTGCAGACTCTGATGCAGTTAGAAAGATCTGAGTTACATATAAATTGAGATTACTGCGGATCCAAGTAGCGTGCTTGCTTCTTTTTCTTATAGGGGTCTGTTAGCTATGTCCACAAAACAAAAATGTGAAAAATGGTTGATCTGCCCTCTGCTTTTTTAAAATTTCACTGCAAAAATTAACCATTAAAAAAGGAAACTACATGAAAAGTATTAGATAATTACATAATACATGGAGCTTTATTTTTGTACGTGGCACAGGTAAAAGCCACAATAAAAAAATTGTCAGGCCCAGACAGGTAGGATTGCACCACCTCATCATCATCATCGTCTACGAACTCACTGACTTCAAAGCTCGAAGAACAATCTGCATCTGCTTGGATGAAAGCCAACGTGTGATTTTTGCGTCTAATCTGGAAGTGTGCGTAGTCAAGCCTGTGCGAGCGCTCACCAAAATCACTATCAGGCAGGTCGGAGCCGTTGGTGTAGTTCCCATTGGACAGGTGTTTGTGAGAACTGCTGTCCACAGCACAAGCCTTGGCAATAGACTGAACCAAGTGTTCATCATCTGCATTCCTCCATCCCCACCAACTGACCTCTGGCTGGCCGCAACGGGCAATCACAGCTCCTGTGCTTACGTGTCTGAAAGTACAAATACAAAAAGTTATTAAACAGACAATAAACTGGATCACAAACTCAATAATGCTGACCGAAACGAATAAGTGGTCAAACATGTTCACCTATAATCGAAAGGAATTATGAAACCAAACCACCTGACCTGTATACCACAGCAGGGAACCTCTTCCAGGACCGGAAAGCTGCCACATTTTCCAGTTCTTTGTCGGTAATCCATGCTGGTACGAGAAGCTGCTGGGGATAGCTGGGACACAACCTGCTAACACAGAGGTAGCAGAGAGAGAGAAGGCATAACAGAAGCCATCAGATCTGACCGACTGAATTAGTGAAAGCTCAACAAAAGTCTCTGTCGGCAGACATTTAAGCCTGGGCTTGCACTTTTTTTTCCCCGCAGCACCAACAGAGTACAAAACAACAAGGCTAAAATGTCTCTCGCATGCTGATTTGTGCACTCAATGCCAATGAAAGCAAAGGTCGCAATCGCTTAGGTACCGACAGGGCGGAATGGAATCTTCACCTAAACTTGCTGTTGATGTCAGATATCCTCCAAGCATTTTGGGTGTCAAAGCCCATCCTCTCGACTTCATTCTTAAACCAGGAGGTCACATGTTCACCTAAAGACCAGAAAAATAGGATATGACCAGATGGCCCCTAGACTGATACTTTGTGGGTGTTTGAATCAGAAAATGGAAGTACCTGGTCTGCAAAGCTCTCCGTGCTGCTCCTTCTCACCAGCGTACACATCCATGCACCAAGCGTGGAAGGCGAATGAGAAGAGATCCTCTAAACGAGAGGGCGGCCGCACCACGGCATTGAGACGCTTGAGCCATTCTTGACATTGCTCGAAGGTAGAAAACTGACACCTGGGATTTCAAGAACAGTAAAACAATGTTTTTTGTTGTTGTGCTCTTTCTGGAAACTACATAAAAAATATTGGCTGCTCCAGATTTCTTCAGAATAACAGTACACCACATTGGTGTCAAATGTGCGGTCCCCGGGCCGCAAATGGCCCGTGAGGGGGTCTGATCCGGCCCGCAAAGTTGTTTTGATGGGCACTTTGTTTGTAGCTCCTATCATATGCTGGGTGTGTTGTCTTTTATCCTACCTGACGACTTTGCAGTCCTTACAGGTGACAAGCAACTGGAACATATCACGACACTCCACATTCTCAATGAGCTGTAGGGGCACCTGTAAAACAAGTGTAGTCAGAATAAGTACACACAAAAGATTAGAATACCTTCAAGATAAACATTAGCAGAGCTCAGGGCAGAAAAACATATTCATGCTAAGACTGGGCAAATGTAATAGCGACATTTATTTAACGTAAAACTCGGTGACTAAAATTGGCAGATTTAATGACTGTTACGCATATGCAAATGCAAAGGGAATAATTTGGGAGATTCTATATGCAAAACATGAAAACAGAGTCCAATGTTGATTATTTGCAAGCAGTTGATGACACTCCAAGTGAGGTCATTTGCTAAGCTAAACAAACATGACAAAAGTATAAAATGTATACTATGTTTCATTTTTCAGGCAAAACTATCTTAATATTAATGTACAATGGCAGATATCATTTTATAAGAAAAATCAATAAAAAAATAAGACAAACCAAGTTAACAAAATGGAAAAGTTTGGATTGAATGGGGAAAAAAAATAAAGATTATTTTTTTTCGTGCCCTATTTCATGCAAAAATAAAAACCTTTAACAGATTAGTTTAAATTATTTAGATGACTTGTTAGTAAAAATGTCCATTTTTTTCATATAACATTTCCTAAACGGCTGTGCTAATATACACAAACAGGATTTTCACTTTAGCTTCAAGTTTTCTACCGAATTAAATCCGATTAGAAGGCGAAACAATTTAATAAGTGCAGTGACTGTAGCGCATGCTTGCAATACTTTATGGAAATACCTAACCTGCTTTAATATAAGCTTTGCTAATTAAACCAAAGTACAGTGCACACTATGCTTGGGCTTCTGTTTGCATGCAGTCTGAATTCATGCATGATTGACATGCACTCATCAGTAGGCTAAATTTTTGTGCCTGAGTGAGCCTTTGTATAGTTAAATGCTTTGTTTGAGTAAGGCGTGGTTAGTCTTCCCACACATCAATTTCCTCGTAGCTCCTGAGAAAGTTGTCTAGGTAGCAATTACATTTCATAAAAAGGCACTCAAAAAATGACAACCATCCCACGCCGTGCATCACTGTTTGATACTTACTGACACCTCACAAGAACAACTCTGATCCAAGACAAGAGAGAAAGAAAATAAGTGCTTAATAAATCTGACCGGGTGTTATTCACTATCTACAAAAGGGCTGTAATCATGTCACATTCCGGATGTCCTTGAATCACGAAGCCTCAATTTGATTGTCGCTATGTAATCTAAATCGCTAATCTGTACGTCAACAAGATTCCGAGGTTACTTGCACTTCCCGGCGAAAACTGCCAAACTGATGTTCACATTTTGTCAACTTGACCAAATATGCGAGAACTTTGGCGGTCTGATTTGGGCAAAGCTAATAAACAGCAATTTCAAAACACACCGATGAATATTGTAGCTTCTGGAAAAAAACTCCAACTAGCACAAATTCAGAAAATCAATAGGGCTGGCGACAAAAAAAATGTTTTGTTTTTGTTGTTGTTTCATAGTGTTGCATTTGTTTTTGCAACTACAACAGCATTTTTGGAGGGAACAGTTGGGAAAAAAATTTACAATGTTTTTTATGCTAAATAACTACAAAAATAGCTGTCAACAGATTCATTTTGACAATTTTGGGGGTTGAATGCATGTCTCTATATTGGTAGCCTGCAGTATAGTATAACAGTTCAAGCTAATGTTTTACACTCTTACATAAAAGTGAAACAAAAACCAGTCATCCCATCTGAATACTAATAAAGGAACCAATTGTAGAGTAATTGAGCACGACAACTTCTTGTGTCTTTCAGTCTTTTCAAAAACGAGCCCACGTGACTAAAAGAGAGGAAGAAGTGAAATTGTCGCAACAGAACTTCCCTGCTGTAACAAGTTGGCTTATCTGACCAGAGCAAGTTTTCTTATCTTGTCTGTTCACTTGCTTCACACTACACAAGCATTGAGGATATATATAGTGTCTTCTAAGTGCTGCCAGAGAAGCTCCTGACAGTCACATTGCACAATCAGTGAGTCTTTAAAAACATCAAAACTCAAATTAATAAAAGGGCAAAAATAAAGCCTTTTAAAAGAGTTTGGGGACATGATGCACCATAGCGCTTTTGTTTTAACCAAGTTAAAATGCAGTTTTCATGGCAAAAAAAAAAAGTACTTACATTGACGACAGTCACTTTGAACTTGATGTGCAGACGGTAGTTGGAAATTGCAATGATGGCGTCCTCTGCCCGTCCCACATACTCGGTAAACTCCCCATGCAGCTCAGGAAAGGGCACCTAGCAACAGAAAGATAGAGTTGACTGCAGCCAAAGCACATGCAGGCAGCATTGGTGGATCTTAATTGGGGGTTATCAATTAGTAATATTAATTATTGCGAGCTAAGGACTCCTCACCTGCATGTTTTCCTCCTCCAGGACAGGGGCTTTCTTAGGGAAAATTTGATTGGCCTGGATGCACTCTGAGCTCTTTTGCCCCTCCTCCTCCTGCATGTAAAAAGACCCGCTAAGCATGACGAACTTCCGACAATTCAAAAACCACAAACTTCATTCTTGTATTTAAAAGGATTTGACTTGGTTTTAAATGCTTGGCATGTAACACTCGGTAGACAATAAATTCACAAATGGTTTGAATAAAATTTTTAGGGGGGTCGTAAGGTTCACTCAAGATGTCTCTGGACATATGAATTAGAAACATTTTGTCTTTTGTTTGTGTTTTACAAGACAGCTTAATGTGTTTAAGTACTTTGTGGTTTGACACAAGCCAAGTTTTTTTCTGAACATCAGCAGTTTTTTCCAAAATTGTATTTATAACTGCTTTTAGTGTCTAAATATAAGCAACTAAAGATTTTTTATACATGAGAAAAACAAAAAAACTGATCTGAACTGAACATTGTGCAGGTTAAATGCATTTGTTATATAACAGAATCTGTAAAGACGTGTTAATCTGGAAGAAAAATATTTTTTTACGGCACACAAATAATGCACAATGTTTTTCCCCTTTGTTTGCTGCCTCAGCGCAAATTTTATACCCACTGAAAGGATTAAGCCAGCTGAAAACAAAAGTCCGAGTAGCCACCCAAACAGTTTATCACGTTGTGGCGGTCACGACTGACGTGACCCAACAGGAAAGCAAATGTGTGCAATAAAAACTCAAAGTTGCCCTGCTTGGTTCGACAGCAGCCCGAGGCAATCTTTGACAGACTAGTCGCTGACATAACTGTCTGCTTCCTGGTTAGCGGCAGATAAAGATTTGAAATCAATACAGAGTTTCCAATGCTACTGACTGCATGCCATGCAGGATCTAGTGCATGCGTGTCCAAACTACGGCCCGCGGCCCACATACGGCCCCGCTAGGCTTTTTAAGCCGGCCCAACGATGTTGTCCAATTTATTTTTTTACCCAAAGATGGCGCCGTCACGCGGAAGCCAGTGGCAGTAGCTCTTTCTACTCTTATTTATTTTCTTGTCTTACAGTCCCTCTATCTTTTTTTAAATGACATTTTAATATTTCTTAATACATTCCTTTTTACTATACTTTGTACTTTATACTTTTGACTTTAATGATGAGTGATGAGTATGTTAATACTTTAGTCCTTTTTTCCTGTTTATGCTTTATATGTACTGTTAACGGATGTACTTTTTTATATGTATCGTATCTTGTGCTGACCCGGCCCATCTGTCAAATTTTTAAAGTCAATGTGACCCCCGGGCCGAAAAGTTTGCCCACCCCTGATCTAGTGAAAAGCAGAGAAAATAGTGTACCATGGCTCCTGTGAAGGAGTGTGGCTCAGGCGAATAGTAGGAAGCCTGGCTGGCAGCAGCCTGTGTAAAGAGAATTCATAATTAATAATCCAACAATGTATATATCACAAACGTTTTCGTTATTGTTGCAGAGGTGAACACAATTCGTTTTAAACTAGACAGAGTGATGAAAATTGTAAAGTCTTACCCCCAGACAATCGATGACAAGCAATGACTAGTCCAGATAATCAGCAGTTCCCGAGTAAGACATGGAAATCTATGGAAATACATGCAAACATTGAGTTGGATTAGAATGAATCATTAATAATGTATCACTGTTATATTATTCATTAAGAGCATGTACATTACAAAGGAAGGATTCTTGTTATGATGAATTGGAAAAATAAAACGGTACTTGAGGGTTGGGAGTGTGCAAATTAAATGTTACTAGAGTACTCGAAGTTGTAGGCCTTTCAAATGACCAGTTATAGTTTTGGGCGTCCCTTTTAACCATTTAAATGCCACTTCAACATCAGATCACATTCCAGAGACATGCATGGTAGGCTGATTGGACACTACATTGCCCCTATGTACGAGTGAATTGTTGTTTTTCTCGTTGTGCCCTGCGATTGGCTAGCTACCAGTTCAGGGTATCCCCACATCAGCTGGGATAGGCTCCAGCACCCCCTGCGACCCTAGTGAGATAAAGCAGTTCAGAAAATGAGACGAGATAATAACACTGCGTCTAATTATTTTTCAAACAAGTCCACCCCTTGTTAAAGACTATATCAGGACACACATTGAGCAGCAAATTTTCTCATCATCCTTGTGGTGGTGGTAATGTGAGGTGGCTAATACAGGTCGGCCGGTACTGCTGGTGCACCCTGATAAAGCCTATCTGTCCATCCCAAAGCACACGACTTTGTTTACCGCGTGGGCCCGTGACCCGTGGCTGCGGCTCAGCGTGGTCGGAGTTCAGTCACCCAGCTAAGCCCCTTAGAGCCTTAACGGTACTGCTGTCCCGTGACATGCCACAGTGCATCACAGACTGGAACATTAGCCAACAAACAGGCCCAACATCCGAACTTTCAAAGAACCGGGATTTGCATTGCAACGTTGACATATTGCTAAATCAACCCCGATGCTAGTCTAATAGAACCAGCAAAAGATCAAATTGCAGAACAACAAAATAATTGGCTATTAAAGTAACTTGAGAAGGGGTAAACAAACAATTATTGAGGCAAAAACATGTCGCCGCTTCGGTTCTTGCGGTAACAGGTTGTGCTACCAGTTCGGCCCCAAGACTTTATGTAAATGGTAAAAATACATAAAATTTAAACAAAAACAACGTTCAGATCGGTGCATATCTTCGCACTCGTCCACGTTGAAAATATTGCAAGGAAAGTGGCCATCGGCGGGCAACGTCTGTAAAATTGTTCATGCTAACGTGCTAATGCTAACACCGATCCTAATGGCTGGGTTAGAATAAGACGATCGGCAGAGAGAAGTTTACGATCGCGATGAGCTTCTTGATTGCCGGTACTTGTGTCTGCTAACCCGTGGCTGGTAGGCTCCTTAGCCCCCGGTTCGCGAGGTGGGCTAACGCATCTGCGTGGACGTGTGTGCAACTGTTTTTGTTGTTGTGAGATGGAGGGCGGACCCCAAAGCGGGCCGAGGCCTCTGTCAAAACACTCGGCGGCGGTGCGATCGCAAGCCGGCAGGCTCACCCGTCAAACGAAGCGTCGAGACGCCAAAATCCAGCGTATCATCCGAACGGCGTGCAGTCGACGATCACAAAACGACCCCGCGGAGGCAGAAGCATCAGTCATATTCCAAGCCGAGGCTGGCTGGACTGTGGCCCTTTCCTGCGCCGAGTCGCCGTCGCCATTATCGCAAATTCTCCGAGCCCAACTTTACGTGTTTGTGACGTCACACGCCAAAGCAATGGGAATGGGCGGAGTTGAGGCTCTCACCCCACGTGGTGCAACCATGTAAACACTCCCCACATTCTGCCTCAAACGCAACACATCATTGGCGGTACCTTTTAATTAACATTGGAATAGCTTGTTTATTTGTTTTTAGATTCATGCATTGCATTTGTTGCCTTTTGTAGGACAGGTCACTACTTTTAGTAATTGCTTAAATTTAATCCTGAAACAAGAATATGACAAATACATGATATCCGCAAATGGAGATGCCAGATTTACAATACAATTGTGCAGATAATTTTATCATCATTGTATTTTTGAATATAACACGATGTGTTTTCAATGATTGAATTTAAATGAATAAATTAAAAACAAATTTCCATCCTGGTTGTGGCACAATAGCACTGCTGAGTAATTTTCTCTAAATAATGTCTTTATATTTACACACTGCCTTTCATTGACAATGATAGATGTTCAATGAATTTAAACTAATAAATTAGTTAAATGCATGCTATATAATGGGGTTAACTTGCATTGTTTTCAACCAAGGACAAAGCTGAGGGAATTAAAATACCTGCTTGGAGTGTTCCAACCGCTAGAGGGCAGTCAAAACAATATCAAAGAAACCTACAGCCACTGTGGTAATATTTTTTAAAATAAATTCTACATTTTACGTATGTTAAAGATTTAATTCAACCACATAGCCCCACAATGAGGTTACACCAAGAATTTGCTTTAGGCCTAAATGATAATGTTCACTATTGCACTTTGTTTATGTACATCATATTCATAATGTTTTTTTTAAATTATTTGCACTTATAATCTCTTAAATTCTAACAATTAATCGAACAAAATTTACCTCTCTTGACCCACTCTCACTTCTACCACTAATTCAATACAGTCTACTCTAACATAAGCTGAGTGACAAAGATGGAGTGAAATGACCACAATAACAGAAACAATGACTAACAGTAAAAAAAAACTGTCAAAAAAACAAAATGAAAAACATGGACTTACATGTAAATGAAGTTAAAGACTGAACATATCTTCTTTCATTCTGATGAGATGGACATCTGATTCTGCTTTTCTGAACAGAAATAAAAACACAACATAGCAATGTCTTTAAACAATTATGTATTGAATGATGGCTTACAACCTAATTTGCAAGAAGGTACGCCGTCCACTCTGACATTTAATTGCGTGGCACGAGTTTTCGACTCATTGTTGACTTCCAAAAGATTTTGCAACCAACTTCAGAGTCTTGTCATAACCATCTCCATATCCACGGCTGAGTGAAAATTACATTTTTGAGGACCAATGACCTGTTTCTTTAGTGACTAATGTCAGTTATCATAGTAAAAAAAACACCATGAATAAGCTTTACTTCACAAAAAGCTTTGCTTTTGCAAATAATACGATGAGAAAACCCATACTCTTGAATAACATCATAAACAATGCAAAACTCCTTTAAGGATAATGCATGGTGTATATGATATATCACCCCCAAACTCTATATTTATATGACAGAAATGTTAACTGGGTTGCTAATGGCTTCTCATTAGAGTGAATTTATGAAGAAATGATCAGTCTGATGTTTAAGCTGCACCATGCATGGACTTCACTATGATAAAAAAGTTGATAGAACAACACAAAAACACTGTCTACCCCTTGTCATGTGATCTAAATGAATCATTTGCATGCAAAACAATGAGATTTTTCATGAGTTGCTAAATACAATTATCTGCCACTTGCCCATGGTTCACCAGAAAAATCCCTCACATCATTTTATGCACCAAAAACAGAAAATGTACGGACGGCTCTAAGAAAAACAAAGTAGAGAGCAAATTCTACCGTTTTTTTCCCCAAAAAAAATTCACCCTATTGGCTTCACACTGGTAGTTTCAGTATCCAATCTTTGACACAATGCTATACAGAATTTAACGGCAACAACTGCTTCCTGAGAAAGTTGCCAAGTTTGCAAAACTCCATCAGGTCAGATTATATCTGAGTTATTGGCTAAAACATCTCAGTGCCACTGAGGAAATAGAGGAAAGACTACCCTGAGAATGTCTTAAATACGGGCAAGCTTGTTCAACCAGCACAAATGGGTTGGGATGATTAAATCTGTGCACTCTATTTCATTAGAACCAGCACATTATATTCAAAAATTGAAGGTGTTATTTCGAGTAACTGCGTAATATAATTCTACATAGTACAATCCCAGTCTTCGGAAACTATCTGAAGACATGTGCAAGTGTTTACTAACAACTTCAACGATTCAGTCGAGGCAAAGACTTGTGGACACTACGGATATTGTTGATATTTTTCTCAAAATCCTCACAGTCGACAAAATTTAAGTGCTGTAAGTAGTTCATACACAAGGTCATGGATATCTAATGATGTTTTTTTTTTTCTTCCGAGTATACAAAAGAAGCAAAATACATAAAAAATAACATCTTATGCAAGCATGACAAAATATTAGGACACACAAAACACAGGTGGTCAAATATAACATATGTGGGGGGTTCGGGATAGGAATAACCGTCTGTCCTGGAATTAAATGTCTATTTTTTTTCTTCTTCTTCTTTTCCAAACCAGGCTAATGAGGTCATAGGGAAAAAAATGATCATGCTGCCTGTGGTGTCATAACATGCGTTAAATCACAAGGTCAATGCTTAAGAGGTTGAGGTGTTTCATCAAGTATACATTATTTTAGCTACAGTACAAGATCCATTTTTAAGAAAGTGCACTCAGTCAGGTGTTGGCTGTGAGGAGGACCTCCCTTCAAATAAAAATAATAATGAAAATAAAACAAAACAAACTTGCTTTCACTGAACAGACATGTTGACATTTTTGCTAAATCACAGTCTGTGTTTTAAGTATGAACTGATTTCTTGGAATCACCAGTTTTGGAGCCTTTTTTATACAAGAAATAAACATTTCAATGTCATTGACCGTGATGTACCCCCAATAACATAGCGGTTTTCTTACTTGTTCAATTTTAAGGACTTTAGAGGTTTTGGAGCCTTTTTTTAGAGGTTTTGGAGCCTTTTTTATACAAGAGATAAACATTTCAATGTCATTGACTGTGATGTTACCCCACTGTTTTCTTACTTGGTCAATTTTAAGGACTTTAGAGGTCCAATCCATTTGAATGGATGTTCATTTGTTGTCAACCCTCCAATAGATTGGGCATCTATGGCCGTCATTGATAGCCAATGAGTTAAACTAATAGTTGGGTCAAACTTGTCTTGTGTGTCTTGGTCACTCTCCATCTGAGAAAGAAGAAACTGTTTGGGTGTGAAGAATTCTATTGGCTAGCAGCGAGCCTAAACACAAAGGTATTCAAGGGTAATTATTTGTTCAAGGAAAGAGGAAAAGAAACTTGTCAAAAGTACTCCACTTATTATATTTCCTTTTTTTTGTGTGTGTGAGGTTTTTCAACATTTTTTTTTTTGTTTATCTGGTTTTCACTCAAGTATTTAGCACGGGAGACTAACTACAGAGGATAAACAGGGTCAAGTGAGTACCATGCTACATCAGGTTTCCAGAAGGCTATTGCAGACAACTCTACAACATGTACAACCACATTTTTATACATTTGAGTTACAAATAGTTTTAAAACATATCACCAAGGAGTTCATTAACAAGATGTTGAATATTTAGAGTCTTATTGGGACTATTTCTCTTGTCGGTGAAAGGATTACATATCACTTGACTTATCAGTCCGGTGGTCTCAAAGACAAAATCTGAAAAATTGCTATTCAAAAAGTAGCAAATTTGGTCAACGTCCCTTTCAAATAGTTCTAGTAGTGCTTTTTAATGGCTTTAAGACAAGGGTCTTTTTTTTAATCTCACCCAGTGGCAATCTACAGGATTTCAGTGTACATTTTTATGACACCATAGCTGCAAAAGTCTCCTCGTCAAGTCCAAATAGGTAAAAGGACAGTTTGCTGCCGTCATACATACAGTAGCTCAAAGTCCTACGCGATAAAAAAGAAGAAAACAAACGTACATTTAGAAACTTTTCAGTTTTTGTGGCAAGGCGACCGACCCTATCTTTTACTCCACAAGTTTTCATCTTTCAAGGCCAGGCCTTTTTTCCAGGAAGCTTTTTTTCTTTGCGACGCCTCGGTACGCTAAAAAGTTTGCCGACGGGGGTACTTAAAACTCCCATTCCAGTGTTTCTTCACGATTGGCAGCTCGCTCCAACCTGTGGATGATATTATTGAGGTTTGCCATTTTCTCATTGCGTCTCTGACTGCTTCTATTGAGCTTCGGGCTTTGGAATGGAGGGGGTGCATTGGGGTCCAGGTTATGATTGGACGGGTTCGGAGGCGAGGGGGATATGGGAGCAGAACAAGAGGGTACGGGAGAGACTGACATCATGAGACCTGGGGAAGATGCAGCGGAAGGAGAGTTAAGGGAGATCTCTAAACTACTTCGGCAAGCTTCTGACGAGGCCTTGAAGCTGAGGGGGTCCACGGGCGACTTTCTGGAGTCTTCCCCTTCATGCCTGGACTTATTCACTCTCTGGGGGGCATCCATAGATGTGTTGTTATTGTAAACAGCCAGCTGACTGCTTACTCCCTCTCCCTGGCCAATCGAGAGGGGTTCCCCGCAGTTGGTGGCAGGGTCCTGGCGCTCGTTTTTACAAGGTGGGAATTGCACTGCGGTGGAAAAACATTGAGCTCTGGTAAGTCTGGCCGAGTCCTCCATTTCCCCTCCGTTTTCTCCGTCCGCTTCCTCTTGTTTGACGAAAGGAAACACGACATTGCCGGGAGGAAGGCTGGAGCGGTTGTGTCCCGAAGGGGGCTGAAGCCTTCTCTCTTCTACGTCAGAGTGGGGGCTCCTCGTCAATGGAGGCGAGTAGCCGAGGTGCTCCACGTCCGTGTCGTTGTCGGGCAGACCTTCTGTCAGTACTTCGCGACGCATCCTGGACCTGTATGGAAGAAAAAAATCATGTTAGACCAGTGGCGGAACTAATGTGAATAGGGGCTGGGGGCAATGAGTGTCAAGGGGTCCTTGAATATTGGTCCTAGCCAACTGATTTCTGTCTAAGATATTTCCACACTGAAAGACAATTGCTCTATAAATCATCTTACAATAATTTTAGACTCTCCTTACCCAACCACGTTAGCTAATTTGGTGATTAACATCACAGGTTTTGCATTTATGGGAATAACTAAGACTTTTTGTGTTTGGTTTGTGACATTCATGATCCATTTGTGATTCTAAATTTGGTCGACAGCAGAGGATAATATAAGACGAATAGGCAACTCAATATCATTTAAAATACAGTGCGGCTGCTCATGAAATAAAAATATATTTTGCATTCAGTTTCAGTCTGAAAACATTAGCTGAATACTTTTCCATCTGTGGACAAAATGACCAAAAACATGTCAAAACTACATTTTTTTTTGTTATTTGTTCCTGTACAGAATCACAACGTGTAAAAATCATCAGTAAGAGTTATATCCAGACTAGCCTGTAGTTGTGGAACCAGTTGATAACCGTGTTGGTTTTGAGGCGTAGCTGGGCTGCGAGCATCTCAATGGTATTCTGAGAAGGGTACGGTTCCAAGAGGTAAACCTTCCTCAGGGCTTCTTTCTCCTCCGCTCCCAGAACCACTCGAGGTTTCTTGGCCTGACCGTACGAGCACAGGTCCAGCGAGGCTAAGGCTGGACTCACGCACTCGGATCGAGTGCTGGGCGAGTCACTGTCCGAGCCTGTGCTCAGGAGTCCGTAACGCCGCTTCAGGTAGGCTGGGATGTGTTTAGTTGGCAAAAAAAGAAAAACAAACAAACACGGTCATTTTGGTGGCCACATTAAGAAAACATAAGGGGCGAAAAGTGTACCTTTCTTTTCCATCTTTTTCATGGCCCTTAGCTTTTCCACATTGTGAGGATCATTAAGCCACAACTGCATACGGACAAATGGCTCCCTGCCTTTAAGGCTAAGTTTGTGCCAAGGTTTGGGCCGAGACAGCAAGTCGGAAACTGAGCCTTGCGTCAGACCCAAAATGGTCTCTCCAAACAAACGCTGTCCTGTGGGTGGGGGAAACAAAATATACACTTGATTCTTAGGGCTTTATGTGAGGTGGTTATAAACACGGGGGTTTAAATAGACAGACAATGGTTGATTACAAAGAACACAACTGATCACACAAGGGAAGAGTAACCATGAGGGACAGAATAGGCAAAAAGCAAATAAACTGTTAGGTTTATCACTATTATAAATTTGCTTGAAATATAATCATATTTGGATATTAAACATTACATATATGAACGCCAAGACCAAAACCAAGACTCCAACTAACCCTAACACTTTTAATTCCATTATTCTCAATTACTGGGTCAGGACCAAAAGTCATTTTTTTGGTGGATCGACCAGCTTTTAAATAATAAACCCACCTAGATTATTGTCGGTCAACACTTCTTTGACTTTTTTAGTGATGACATAGGTGTCGAGCTCAGATGACATGGCTACCAGCTCCTGGATGCCAAGCGGGTTAGTGGGGTGATGTAGGCCTATGAGATTGGCTGTTGACTTGACTCCCTCAGGCTGGGGAGGGAGGCCCAAGACCAGGTTCTCAGGTTGCTGATTCTCTTTGCTGCTCTCCAGGGAGAGGCTCACCGGCTCCACCAGGGGACTCGGCTGACCCTCTGCCGGACTCAGTGGTGGTGACGGGGACGACTGCGTTGGAACTGGACTCTTATCTGGAAGCAAAAATAGTCGATTAGAGAAGGCGATCAAACACATGAGAGGAGTTCTTGTGAAAGCATACTGACCATGGTGGGGGGCCTGATTGAGGGTCTGGCCTAGTTGATCAAGTAACCAGAGCTGCATGCGGATGAAGGGTTCCCTGCCTTTCTGGGTCAGTTTGCTCCAGGGTTTGGGCCGTGAAAGCATATCACTTACACTCCCCTGAGAAAGACCAAGCACCTGCATAACAAACAATTGTAAGATGTATGATATGACACATTTAATAAGATCAGATAAGAAGATAAAGAAATGAATGGTCGTTGAAAAATAAAGCAGTTCAATAAACAGCCACTAGATGAAGCACCACACCGTAAATATGAGAGGAAAATTTCATTTTACAGTAATTAGGCCATTTGGCAGCGACACAGAAGGAAGGTGGGACGCTTCTTTTTTTTTAATATCACTATAAAAGATTTGAAATGAGAGCAACATGAAAGGACTGACAGACTAAATTCGATCAGAGTTGGAGTGAGCTTTTCTCATGATAGTAATTGTCTTTTAGTTTAGTTTTTTTTTTACATATGGGAGGGATTAAAATGACTATCTGAAATTTGATCAATTTCCGTTGATAGTCCGTAAAGTACACAAAAAGAGACATCTCCTAGTCCATTTTTATGGCAATGAATGTTTTTGAATTGCAAGTGTTGAATTTCCCTATCATTTGAGATCAGTAAATTGAACCAAAAATACTGTAAAAAAAACGTGTTTTAAAGCTGATGGCAGTAAAACTACTTTTGCTGTGGTATGACGAACTGAATTGCCTTTATAAAGGATTCTGGGCCAAGAGTTAACATATATATATTTTTAGACATAGTCACACTAGCCAATTTTGGGGAATTTTATCATAACAAAATAATAGTTATTTAGGTGCCTTTGGCCTAATCACCACAACACAAATTGATTACCACTAAAGAATAACTTTGCCAACTATTGAAGTTAGAGTGAAACAAATATGTAAGTTGAATAATGCAAAAAAAGTATGGATATTTACCTTTTCACCAAAAATCCTCTGGCAGATTCCATTTTTTGCCAGTTTTTCCTTCACTTGCCTCGTCAACTCAATGGTATCCACCTCTCGGTACATATACAACTCGTACTGCTCGGGAGTCAGAGGCGGGACGGTGGGCTTCAAAGCCCTGGGAATGTACGCCGGATAATAAGAAAGCCGGCCAGGACTCGGTCCCGGGGACTCGCCGCTGACCGAGGTATCCGACTCCACCTTGACCTCCGCGGGCCTCCCCGGTCCCAGCTCTTCTTCGGCGGCGGACGCCTCTTCGCTGAGACATTCGCCGTTCTCCAGGCGAGGCCAAGGGCGGCTCAACGCCGAGGGACCCGAAGACGAGGAAGACACGGCAGGGGAAACGGAATTAAAGGGCTGGGAGCCCCCCACTCCACACAACCCCACGGAGCCTCGCTCCTGAGACCAGTGCTGGTCGAAATAAGTGCCGACCTCCCCGATCTCCGATTTGACTTTGCGGATGATATTCTGAACGAAGGCTGCTGGGGAAAGGACGCTGAGGGGCGTCTGGGGGCCGCTGATGGAATTGGCCACACAGACAGTGACGCAGCCACCCTCTTCTTGCTTAATGGAGATGGGCAAAGGGAGGCCCCTTGAACGATCGTGGGGCCCCAGAAGTTCCACTTGGGCTGTGGTGCCAGCTGTGGAGGGTCTTCCGCTGCCCTCCAGATCCATCAAGACTTGTTGCTGGGATTCCATTTCCCGCCTGGCTTGCTGTAGGATGTTCTTAATGGTTTCGTCAGAGCTGTTGCTTGCCCCATTGCTGCTTCTGCCAAAGGTGGTGGTCACGGGAGTCTTGCAGTCTCCTAAACAAGACAATTGTGTATCTTTAGACCACATGTGTCAAAGTGGAAGCCAGGGGGCCAAATCTGGCCAGCCGCATCATTTTGGGTGGCCCGGGAAAGTAACTCATGAGTGCCGACTTTCTGTTTTAGGATCAAATTAAAGTGAAGAGTATAGATGTAAATTAAATTTTCTGATTTTCCCCCTTTTAAATTAATAATTGTCATTTTTTAATCCATTGTTTCTGTGTTTTTGGTTCGAAAATCATTTTGTAAACTCTAAAAATATTTTAAAAAGCTAAAATAAACATTGTTTTGGATCTATAAAAACAGAATATTCGGGGATTTTAATCCCGTTCTTTTAATCCATTTATAATTTTAAAAAATCAAAATATTATATCTAAAATGGTCCGGCCCACGTGAAATCAAGTTGACGTTAAAGCGACCCGCAAACCAACCCGAGTCTGACACCCTTGATTTATACCATGTCGTAGACCCCAATCAGCGCTAGAAAAAAATCAAAACTAGGCAGAGTTTGCCTGATCTTAATTCTTATTTTTTTCAACTCCGAACTTATGTTGATTTTTTCAAGTCATAGTATCTCCAGAATGGGATCCACCAATATACAATAGCACTAAGATAGCAGACTTGAATGAATACTGCACCACTGACCCAATCGAATCAGATCTAACTAGTTAGACCCTCAGAATCGGGCGAAGTAAACGATGTGACGAGGACCTCTCTATTTAAATGTGTTGACTCTAGACTCACCACCCCTCTGGGACTGAATCTCCTTCTTGGCTTGCTCCAGGATATTCCTGATGGCGTCGTCTGACCCAGTTTCTGGAGTTCGGATGCGTGGAGTGATGCTCCCTGCCACGGAAAGACAGACAGAGAGCAGAGATGGCGGGGGGGGGGGGGGGGGGTGAGTGGGATGGTTGATCAGAGAGCAGTTTCAAGGCTTTACTTTTGACTGCTAGATCAATGGCTGCCTTTGAGTGTGTGTTGTCTGAGGTTGCCGTATACGGGAAGCTCAACTTTCAAAAGCTGTGAATCTAGGGAGAAAACAAAGTTGAAAAGCAAGACTACAAACATGCCACAGGAAAGTGTGCAGGGAGAAGAAGTCAAGGATGAGGCCCAAGTTCCTTTTTGTCCAGCAAATACAGAGAAGGAACGTCATTGGGACCTTTCTGCTTTCACTTTGGTGTTGCAGTTGGAAGTAAGCATGGACATTTGTTATAAATACAGAGTTTGGGGCTCAGGTGGTCCTCTGATTGAATGACCGAGGGTTGGAATTCTGCCTAGCACTTGTGGATATTGACTTTATGTCCATAGGTAGGACATTGTACTAAACTTGCCTCTGTCCAAGTCACTTGAAAGTGAGCAGGTGGTGGTCAGTAGAGCCAATGCTACAAAAATGGTTGCTTCACTTTTGTCAGTTTGCCTCAAAGCAGCTTTGGCTACAATAGGAGGTTATTGCTAGTAAGTGTGGAGTGAAAAATGTTGATATAGATGGTCTTATTAGTGTCATGAAAAACTACAGTTGTCCAAAAGTATGTAAGAGTATTGTTGACGTATGTTGAGAGAAAAAGGAAAAGACAATCAAGTAGTAATCAAGTATTCAACTGGTCGCATTGCCTTTTAATGGACTTTCTGATCGTGATTGGGAGGAGACGTTAATGCTTGACTTGTATGTATTATATTCACTATTCAAACAATGAATAGTGCACTTCATCCACTTGGCACTTCAGAGCACACAGGCCATTGAACCTATGAACCACAGGTGTCAAAGTGGCGGCGTTGGGGGCCAAATTTGACCCGCTGCATCATTTTATGTGGCTCGGGAAAGTAAATCATGAGTGCTGACTTTCTGTTTTAGGATCAAATTAAAATGAAGAGTATAGATGTATATTAAATTTCCTGATTTTCCCCCTTTTAAATCAATAATAATAATTTTTTAATCAGTTTTTTCTGTTTTTAGTTTAAAAATCTTTTTGTAAAATATAAAATTATATTTAAAAAAAACTAAACTAAACATTGTTTTAGATCTATAAAAAACTGAATATTCAGGGCCTTTAATCTTGTTAATTTAATCAATTTATTAAAAAAAACTACTAAATATGTCTTGCTATAAACTGTAAGCGTTGTGTCCTGTGTTCCACTCACCTCTTTGACGGACCTGAATCGTCCTGAGGGCCAAGATGTTTTGCTCATCCGAGAGAAACTGCTTCATTTTAATGAAAGGCTCTTTCCCTTTCACAGTCAACTTCCTCCAAGGTTTGGGCCTGGCCAAGATCTCACTGACCGAGCCTTGGGATAAGCCCAAAACGTAGTGGCCGAAAACTCGCTGTCCGATGTTATGTTTCAGCAGCTGCTCCTTCACCTGAAAGGCGATCTCCGCCGTGTCCACTTGGTCGTCATCGCCCGCAATTGAGCCTCCGCTTTCCGATTGGTCGCTGGGCAATCCTGCGTCGCTACCTCCCGAACCTTGAGTGGCGGACATGAGAGCCGCTTTGGCGGCGTAGAGTGCGGTGGGGAAAGCCATGTGGCCCTCTTTTTTAAAGTGGGGGGAGAGTAGATGCTTGTGGAGGAGATGGTCCCCGGATAGTCGGTCGCCGGAACACGGCGAAACGGAGAAGGGACGGGCGAGATCGTGACTGGAGGACGAGCCGTCTAGCGTCGGAGGACCGGGACTGGGGGAAGTGTGACCGGTCTCCACTTGAGAGGACGATGAGTTGGAGCCTGGTGGTCTATTCGTTTCTCTTCCTCCATCCTCTGACTGGTCGTCATCTGTTTTCATTAAAAAACACAAAAAAATCCTGAAAAGGATCTATTTTTAAAAACTAATACAACCTGCAAGAAATCATAAGACTGTAAAACGGACTGTAAGAAAATAACAAGGTATGTTACCAGTACTGTGCAATATCCTGGCCTTTTCCATTAAGTATTTGTGAGATGGAAGAAATGCGTCTTTATCCAGTAGGAGGGCCTCGGTGGCTTTTGCAGAATCCTGTACACGTAAAAACTATATTTAGAAGGAATAAGGTACAGACTATTTTAAAAAAAAAATACTTTTTGGTCATTTCGGCTAGTTTTGAGGAAAAGAATGCATACCTGGGATGAGCTGCCATTTGCAGAGGCTAGCTTCATTACTTTTAAGATACTAAAGATAGATAGACATAAAAAACAACATTATTTATCTTGACTTGAATAAACATCTATGATAAATCTGCACAACAATCACCTGAGTTCAGTTTTAATCTCTTCGTAATCCATTTGGGATTTCAGTTTGGCTTCTAATCTCTAAAAACGAGGTAAAAAAAAACATTAAATGCAAATCATGAGTGATCTTCAGTTATAATATTAGTGGCGCAAACCTCAATAGCTTCTGTTTTGTAGGTCAACTGTCGTTCTAGCTCCATGATCTGATTGGCCGAGGTCTCTTGCACTTCCTGTAGTGTGAACTGAAGCCGCTGAATGTTTTCAAGAAGGCGGAGGATTTCACGGTCTTTTGCGAGGAGAGTGGCCTCCAGTGTAGAGCGCGCAGCCTCGCCATTCTCATTATTCTCCTGAAAATGTGAAGGCAGATGAAAAAAAAAATAGAGATGAAGGGTGGGCGGGTATACATAAGATTAATAAGCTCATTAGTAGAACATTTCCATGGCATTGTGAACAAAACACAGTTTAAGAACAGTGATTAGCACATCCGCCTCACAGTTCTAAGATCAAGGGTTGAAACCCAAACTCTGGCCTTCCTGTACGGAGTTTGCATGTACTCCCCGTGTCTGGGTGACTTTTCTTCGGGTACTCCACTTTCCTCCAACACCCCCAAAAGCTGCCTAGGGGGCTGATTGACCACTCTAATTTGCCCATTGGTATGACTGTGTGCTTGTGCCCTGCGATTGGCTGGCAATCAATTTAGGGCAGATGTGGGCAAACTACGGCCCGCGGGCCACATCCGGCCAGCTAGGCCTTTTAATCCGGCCCGCCGACATTGTCCAAATAATGTTTTTTTTTTTCCAAAATAGCGCCATGGCAGTAGCTCTGTCCAATCTTTTTTGTTTTTCGGTTTTACAGCCCCTCTATCTTTTTTAAAACGACATTTTAATATTTCTTAATACATTCCTTTTTACTTTACTTTGTAATTCATACTTTTTACTTTAATGATGCGTGATGAATATGTCAATACTTTAGTCCTTTTTTCTGTTTATGTTTCGTATGTACTGTTAACGGATGCACTTTTTTTTATGTATCCTATCTTGTGCTGACCCGGCCCATCTGGGATAGGATCTAGCACCCTTGTGGCTCTCGTGGGGATAATTAACATGGAAAAGGAATGAAAGAATGGATTCTAGAGGGCACCATGAAGTAAAATATGTAACGTGGCTGACAAACAAGACGCCATTCTTACCTTGCCGGCGTCCTCGACGAATTGACAGTCAACAGCAGAGGCGCTGCTGGCCCCATTGACGAGCTGCTCTTTTAGCCTCTGCACTTCCTTCTGGGCTATTTCTGCTCTCTGTGAAAAAAAGTGCCTTGATTACAATTGTGAGGATGATAGAAATATGATAAAGGAGGTGAAAAAAAGAGAAAAGCCATCTGCTGAAATGACTGCCAAGAAAAGCACAGTGTAACCATTGGTTGATTCTGCCAACGCAGCTGTTGAGTCAGCTGACTATTTCCCAAAGTACCTGCTTTGTCACACCCTTCTAATTATTGATTCATTTTGCGAACACAATAAGTAAAGACTTGCAATAGAAGACCACAAAGCACCAAGGCAAGTAAACACAGTATTATCATTCCACAATTACAAACACAATACAGACACAAAATGCTAAAGTTTCTACAAAAGTTTCCTAATACTCCTCAAAACACAAAATATTTCAAAAGAATACTATATTTTAAAATACCAATCACACCTTCAATACCTAAAAAGACATTTTCATCTCATCCCGTAAAGCCAAATCATAGTCAAAACACATTAAATGTCATTTTCATGATATTTGAATGATTGCTGTCCTTAATATAAACTTAATATTTCCTTTTTGAGGAATGCCATTCCCACATAACACGCACAAAATCACTCACACACACACACATACACGTACACACATACATACACACACACACACACATACACGTACACACACATACACACACATACACACACAAATAGAGGAAGGGCGGGGATTGGGGGGCATTACGGTGTGTGTCTTAATTAAAGCCGAGGCGTGATTACAGAAGAGATTACCCTAACAAAGGAACATCTCAATCAGGAATACACACAAAAAATCTCACCTGGTTCGCCTTCTCAAGTTTAGCCATGATAACGCCAACTTCTTCTACCCTGATGAACACATGAACAAACACAATTAATAGAGCAAAACACACAAATTACCCAAATATTTGGCGATAAAAGTCAGGTTGAATTGTGTGATCCAAAGTTGCCATACAATATTAGGATAATGTAATAACTGTTCTCCTTATGGGGAATTAATAATGTCGTTTTGAGCTTGTTTGTCTAAAAAGAAAAAAAATGGCAAAATTGTTGGTGAGAATGTGATCAGTAAGAGAAGTCTTTGTAATTGGGTTTTTAACATGACTACATTTCACGGTCTTATTAGGGCATGGAATAGACTAATGAATGAAGGATTTTCTTATCTTTACTAGTCACGTGTGATTAGAGTCATTTTAATTGGATGTTAGACAAAATTTAACCAGCGTCTTTCTTGTCTGCGTATATATGATTATTAGGCTAATTTAAACAGATTCTCAGCAGGATTATTCATGAGGTTTGTTTGAAGCTGAACGATTTCTTTTGCAACATGAGACCTGATTTCAAAAGGTAGATAAGGAAGGACTAATAACCAAGACCCTGTGAGGGAATAAAATATGCACATTGCTGGGTTTGTTCAAAGACAGTCTTTTAACTGTCCTGCAATGTTTTTTCTTTGGCAAAACATTTGCCCAGTTCAATGTTATTATCCAAATTTAAGACTGTAATTGCTAATAAAAACACATCACAGTCATTAGCTGGAAATAAAACTGGGCAATATGGGGAAAAATGACCATTTTTATGTCCTGATAACCTGAATATAGTTTTTTTTAAATTACTTGTTGATATATTACAAACAGGCTTGTCATAAGTGTGAAATGCATCTGCAAAAAAAAAGTATCCAATGTGGCACAGTGGTAAAAAAATACTTTTGCACAAGGATGATGATATTTAAGTGTCCACTAGAACGTTTGACTCTATTTAGATAGCATAAAATATTAGATTAGATAATTTTATAACAGGAAAATATGTTAAACATAAATAAATAGGTAAAAAATGATTATATATATATATATATATATATATATATATATATATATATATATATATATATATATATATATATATATATATATATATATATATATATATATATATATATATATATATATATATATATATATATATATATAAATATATATATATATATATAAATATATATATATATAGAAAATATGTTAAACATAAATAAATAGGTAAAAAATGATTATATATATATATATATATATATATATATATATATATATATATATATATATATATATATATATATATATATATATATATATATATATATATATATATATATATATATATATATATATATATATATATAAATATATATATATATATAGAAATATACATATATAGACAAACACATAAATACATACACATACAGTGAACAATGAAGTGCAGACATTGGTATATCATTAATAATGCAATGAATTAGTTTGCCTATGTTCCATGGGTTACATGACTTGCTCTTTTATATCGAACAGTTGTTTCTCCGAATGCTTTGAATGCATCACTCACTGCAGGCGTTGGAAGGCGTAGCGAGCTAGATAGAACTCACACAGTATTTCCCAGCCAGCTTTGCAAAATGTTATCAACTACTCCATGACTATAATTGTTAAAAGTCGCTCTGTGTGTTCAACTCCCCTCATAACTGCTCAATTCTCACCTGTATTTTATTTATTCACCATGAAATTTTCTCCTATGTTACCTAATGAAATCTCCATTTTTTAAAAACGCAAAATTCACTATTATTGAAACTTTCCATCTTAAAAAATGAGTCCTGCTGGGCATCAATTAGTCTAAGAAAAAGGTAAGAATAGATAGCGCTTTAGCTGATAGAAGACACTAACAGGTGTCAGCTACACATTTAATGCACTTACGCAGTACAGAAAATGTTTTGTATCGATTACACCCTCAATGACTCAAGTCGGCGCGGACAGATAGTCTTTGTACGTACATTAAGGAAGTATACTAGCCGTGAGAATAATGGCGGCGGGGCCAGAGTTCAGAGTCTGCGGGTCACCAAGGCGAACTGGCGCCGTGGGTCAGTGAAGCGGTAGTCATCTAAAAGAATGTCGAGCTGGGATAACAGGCGCACTATGAACGTGCACATAAAATTCTAGCCATGAAAAAGCATCCCGTCCCAGCAAAATGCATGGCGGCGGATCTGGAAACATCAGTACAATTGTAGCATGGATTAAGCCTTGGAGAAAATCCATTAGCAGTGGCTGGCCGCGCTCTGGAGCACAACCTGAACAAAAGAGTGTTTACTTTGAATGTCTATCGACATCTTTCATACGGGCCTCCGATGCTTTTCAGGCACGCGCTGTATACGTAGCATTCAAAAAATCAGGACATTGGAGCGCTTTTCTGAGGCAATCTTTAAATGGAGCAATTCTTCTTGATGGCTGTCAAGGCTCAAACTGCCAGTGAAGGCAAACAACGAGCTCTTTCATCGACCTGGCTTAATGGCTGAGTCACTCTCTTGCCCCGCCGTTACAATGGCATTCCTGGGCTTTACACAACACATGAATTGATGTCGACAAAATCAAGTGAAACCGTTTCAGCGCTCACGTTGTCTCAACCACGAGGGGTCACCAAGGCCAAGGATGGCAGTTTGGTGGCCACACGGGTGCCCGTTTCAAAGGAGTTTCTAGATCAGGGGAGTTAAACTCTGTTTGGTTCGCGGGCCAAATTACAGTAATCCCTCCAATATCGCGGTTTCACTACATCGCAGTTTTTTTCGCTAATTAATTTTTGTTGTTTTAAATGCATAAAAATGTAAAAATCCACGCTTAAACTTGTAAGCAGAAGCCCCTCCCCTGTCTTTCACTTGCTACTAGGACTAAAAAAAATGATGATTTTTTTTTTAAAAAGGGGTGACCCTACTTTGCATTTTTTTGTTTATCACGGCCATGTTTGGTCTGCATTTACCCCAATAATCAAGGAATTACTGTAATGCCAACTAGGTGTAATGTGCTAGCAGACAGAAAAACCAAATCGGACGCCCTAGCAGACCACTCCCGGCCCGTGAGCCGCACTTTTGACACCTTTGTTCTAGATGTATGGGCAGCAAAATGTACTTACTTGTTTGTCATTTCCTGGCTATATTTACACCGCAGGTCGAGCAGTTCTCTCTGTGAAGTATCCAAAGCTGTTTGGAGAAAATACAAAATATACATTAGATTGTAAAATATCTAGTCATTGTTTGAACTAGAAAATATTTTTTCTAAGAAAAGTAAACTAGAACTAAACCAGTGGAATCTGTAACATACCCAATGGATTATTTTTTTTTGTATATTGATAAAACTCCCAGTTTATGTTGTTATTTTCACTATGCAGGACAAGCTTCCCAAGCAAGTTTCTCATTATTCACAAGACAGACTTAATCAGTTCACATTGCAACTAGCCAAATATTAAACATAACTAAATAATGACCTCATTGAAAGCCAAATATAAAATGATCATTATCCATGTCAAGAGATTGACAAAGAATTATTATTTTTTTTGGTGCCTGTTAAGCATAATTACTATACTTTCTATTTGAATGACTATTTTTAATGAGTCCTTGCACACCTTTAAATAATTCAACATGTGCACCATTAGTATTTCATAAGATGTTATCAAGTTAGGAGTAGATATCAATGTTTCAGATACTCACATGAATGCAAAATCTTGATTTTCTCTTCAGCCTCTGACAGTTTGTCAGCCAAACTAAGCTCAACATTTTCTTCCTCCCTAGGAAGAAACCATTTCAGTTTTACACCCTATCACTTTTGCTCATGTACACAACTTTATGCCTTGACAGGTAAAATGCTCGTCTCAGTGTAGCCGGCCCCAAAGCGTTCGCAGACAAATGGAGTTTAAGTACCGTTGGAGCTTTTTACGAGAATCTTTGAAGAACCATCTCGGCCAATTTATTTGTGATTTGATTTAACATGCGATGCACTTTGATTTTCTCTGCTAAAAGGGCCTCCTCTCCTCTACTCCACACTGGGAATACCAGCATTAATACTAATATAAGCTTTCCTGGGTATTAGAAATACAAAGCGCCATCTTTATAAAAATCCCTGATGACATTTTGGTGGCGGGGTAGATTAAGGATCAATAGGAGGAGTATAGAGAGCTGGTGAACAAGTTTAACCCGTACCCTTGTCGCTCAGTTTGGTCCTGGTAGATCTCCTGTGGAGAGCCTGGGGCTCCGGGAGTTGGCGTGCTGTTGGGGGTCATATTGGGGGCTGGAGAGCTCCGCTCACGGGGGTCTCCAGGTTCTGTTGTGTCTGTGAAGCCGTTGTCTGTGGGTCCTTTCAAGGAAAGAACAGATATTAAGAAAATGGGAATTATTCACTCGTAATAGAAATCTAAAATATAGTTAATGTTGGCTTATTTTTGAGCATTTCCACTTTGTGCATTGAATGTTTTAACTATTTAAGTCAATGTCGTCTTTGTACAAAAATTACAATAATACCTCGTCGCAATGCGGCGAGGTATTATTGTAAAGGTAAAATGCTTGGTCAGAAAAGTTGCAATTAGATTCTAAAATCTTTGTGCGCTAGTAAGTACATGTCAAAACGAGCATGCAGGAAGTCGGACCTGTCTTTTCGATGCGCTCCAAGTGTTTCTTCCGGTGCCCGCTGTTTGGAACTTCGGTCTGAAGCTCCTGCAGCCTCTCCTCCAGTGTGCGTGAGGCCTCCAGTACAGGCGCCGGATCTACAAAGAAATAAAAATAAAACACAAACTTTCTTAAAGTGTTTTTTTCCAGCGAGGATCGAACGTTGAACTTTCCGCACTCAGACACCTTTGAAAAACGCCAACTTCCATCGACCCAGTTGAATCAAGATGGCGGCAGCCGTAGCCATGGTGTGAATTTCTAGGCATTTCAATTCAAAATTTGGTACTTTTTCAAAATGGTTGCTTCCAAAAAACATTACTGTATTTTCATGACTATACGGCGCATCATATTTTTAGCCGTAGTGTCAGTGACGAGTGCTATTTCAGGCTTCGCCAGGCCACGATACATTGGGTGTATTGACAAAAGAACTAAAAATTCAATCACAATAACAGCGCAGTACTTTTTCTACGGGGAAATAGTACAGTCGGGGGCTACTTGCCATAGTTGTGAGAGCTATAGGAGGATAGTGTACCCTATCGACTGATTTATTTCATTTTATCGTGATAACAATTTTAGTATTGGTCCATATATAAAGCGCACTGGACTATAAGGCGCCCTGTCTATTTTGGAGAAAATGTAAGACTTTTATGTGTGCCTTATAGTCGTGAAAATACAGTAAGTAACACTTTTTTGGGATTTACATAGTTTAAGAAAGTTGTCCAGAGTTTGCCTTGGGTAAACTCCTGAAATTCCAGATTAGTTGGCGGCTCTGTAACGACTGTCCACTTCTTTCTAAAGAGTATATTCTCAACCACTTATGAACGATACGAAAAACCGAAAAGATTATGGTGAAAACAGTGACAGTGTTTAGTGCCAAATATATACATACACCTAAACAAAGTGCAAAGGATGTAAAAAGAAAGAAAGAGGGGTAAAAAAAAAAAAAGCGGATTCTTAGCACAACAGAGGAGCTATTTTGCAATGCATGCGCGGCAGGCAGCATGGGGCCCATGGGGCCAACTAGGAGGCTGCTTCTCAGCTAACAAGTCTCCTCTGTATCATTTGATCATTTAAATTATTATGCCAGGAATTCTCAAGAGGCAGCTCGGCACTCCACATCACAGAGCTGTTTTTAATCTTCGCCTTCTCTTTCTTCCCGTCCCGAAAAGTTCAACGGCTCAGAGAGAGTGAGTCGCTCTTGTTGTGTACCTGCCTGACGAACACCAAAGGAGGTGACTTCTAGTGCCAAAGCGCCGAGAAGGGAAGCTCATGGGAACGCCTTGACAAGCACTTGAAAAACTCTAAAAGAGGAAAATGGCTTCTTTGCTCTACACAAACTTTTTCTCCCTCCACACCAAGCTTTCATGCACGTCTATGTATGGACAATTTCGCTACTTTACCGCCAACAACCGGCGAAAATAAACAGTCTGAATTTCTGCGCAGTGCAATTCGTTGAAATCCTGCTTGGGTCTTTTCATCAGACAAACATTTTGCCCCGTTTAATTGATTGGGCTGTTTTTTTTTTTTTTTTTTTTTGTAGGACCGTTTACAGTCAAGCATTGTCTGCGTTCATTGTTGCGCCGACTGTAGAGATGTTGCATCAGTCACAAGGGACGTCACTATTAAAAGGAAAGGCTCTTCTAAGACAAACAGGAAGAATTGTTATTCCATCCAAGCGCTGTCACAGAAAGACTTTTTTTTTTTTTTTTTAGGTCTTTTCCTATTCATCCTTTTCAACTTTTAGCGTTCAAAGGACAGAGATGAAACTCAGTCGGGGATTATCAATCAGTGCCAGGAGAGTTAGTCCAATCAAAGTTGTGCACAAAAGTTAACCTTTTCAGCAAAAGTGGAAAATAAAGACTTGCAATTTGCACCAGTTTTAGATGAGTGCACAAATACATCATTTTTAAGTGAGGTCCAAAAAATAGAAGCTACACAAGTACAAGCTACAACATTGTATGTATATACATATTTCAGCAACATGTGTATTTAATTATGTATATATATTTTTTAATTAACTTATTTATTTATGTATTTTCAATATTAATATGTGTTTTTTCTTAATTTTTTCTTCAATTATTTATTATTTCTTTATGATTTAAACAAATGTGTATTTATTTATTTATGTATTTATGTATTTAAGTATTTGTTTATTTATTTATGTCACTATGTATTTATTTTTCATATGCATTTACTTATTTCATTAATTTATTTATGTAGTTATGTATTTATTTTTTAAATGTATTTACTTATTTTATTTATCTATTTATTAACTTATTTATTACTTATTTATTTATGTCTACAATGTCTTGTGCTGTGTCTGTATTCTCTTGTTACTGTGACAATGAAATTTCCCAAATACGGGATGAATAAAGTTATCTAATCTAATCTAATTTAAGCACACTAATAATAAATAATATTTCATTTGGTACTCCTTTGACAGAATCCAAAAAGACAATTTTATCCAGTTCAATTACCGACAAATAGTATGTGTGCCCCTTTACACCTGAAAACAGACATCTAGCGTTATAAATGGCAGCCAGTGAGGTAATTGATTCCCTGTACGGGTAAAAACAATTTTTAAAAATCACAACTCGTGCATAAATCGGTGAAAGTAGCGACAAGTGGATTCTCTCAAAGGACAGAGAGCGCTACACATATTGAGGAAGAGTCCAGAAAGTCAGCAGATAATTTTGCAAAATGAGCCTACTAATTGGTGGTATTTATGAGTAACAATATGGCTTCTGACGGTAAAAACCTTCACATTAAAACAAGCTCACAGCTTGCATTTCCATTAATGAACCCCACCAAGCCCTTTAAAGTGTGATATACTCTTTAAAAGAGGATAAACAGTCTTTCTAACTACACCCTTATCTTAGCTTAGTTTGTATAAATTTACACTAAAAGAAAGGAACAGGAATGAATCAAAAATGAACAGAAATGAACCAAATATGAACAGAAAAGAACCAAAAATGAAAAGAAATGAACCAAAAACGAACAAAAATGAACTAGAATGAACAGAAATAAACCAAAAATGACAAGAAATGATCCAAAAATGAACAGAAAAGAACCAAAAATGAAAAGAAATGAACCAAAAATTAACAGAAATGAGCCACAAATGAACAGAAACCTACTCAGAATTGCCCCAAAACTGCCAGAAGTCCAAAAACGGCAAATGCAAAAATATCAACAAAAAGTGACTTGAAATGTCCCTAAAAAATGTCTACCAAAAAAACTAAATCCACAGCATGAAAACATTGGTAAAGTTGCATTCATTAGTCATTAACAATGAATCGTTCAGAAAATTCAAATTACATGAGATGTACCTGAGTGGATAAGCCCAAGGTCCACTAAACTAAAAAGTGTTTTGATCTTGACAAATTGATATCAAAGCCCAAACATTGGTTTTGTTTGTGTCTAAACTCTTAAAAACGTAGCAATGTAAATTATTGCAAGGGACCTTCAAGTCAACTGTGTCTGTATTTGTATTATTTCCACAGAGCTTCAAGCTTGTGTAGGTACTGACTTTTTTTTTTAATGATGTTTTTGCACAACTGCAGTGATGCAGAGTTTCATCATTTTGGCTGTGCAATAATGAGGATGCTTCGGTGTAGTGCTTGCTTCCCCGTGGTCACCCAGTTGCTTTTACTGGCCGATGGATGTGTCAAAAGAAAAACGCATTGCGACTTTTGGGGAAGGAGAGGCCCAAATTAGACAGGTACTTGGAAATTTGGTGGAATGTGTGTGTGTTTGAATGGGCAAATGCGCCGCAGGGGTTTCAAACTTATTTATGTCGTGGGCCACATTGCTGTTAGAGTTAGCTAACTAGGCTATCAAAAGTAATGGTCATTGGAATTGATCATTTCTAAATAATTCCTCTTTAAATTAATTTCAAAAAAAAAAAAAAATTCTGGCCCTGTAATTAGCTGGCCACCTTTTCAAATTCTGTCTATTTTTACTATTGAATAAAAAGGCATTGTGGTAAATATTATTATTTACATTTTAAACGTTATTGGTTATATTTCCAATATAATTTAAAGATATTTTCCATTAAAATGTGGAGGAAAACCCTCATTTTAATAAGTGTTCATTTCAACTTTTTTTTCTAAGGCAAACTACTAAATGAAAACATTAAACATTTCCTATTTTATACTTTTCATTTCTAAATAATAATACTTAACTTAGTAAATATATTTACTTGCATCAAAACACTAGAAATCAGGAAATATGTTTCATTATCTATCATCTTCATATATATGTTTGCATAAAAGATGACGTCAACACTTTCTCTCATCTCATCTCATTTTCTGAACTGCTCATTTAGGGTCACGGAGGGTGCTGGAGCCTATCTCATCTGACTCCAGTGGCCAACCAATCACAGAGCACAAAGAAACAGACAGCCAATCATACCTAGGGGCAATGTAGTGTCCAATCAGCCTACCATGCATATTTTTGGAATGTGGGAAGAAAACCGGAGTACCCGGAAAAAACCTACGCATTCCTGGGGAGAACATGCAAACTCCACACAGATAGACGTGACCTGGATTTGAACCCAATACCCCAGAACTGTGACACCGACGTGCTAACCACTCGCTCCCATCAACACTTTCTCGGGCCTAAAAAAAAAAAGACACGTCGGGCCGGACCTGGCCCCCGGACTGCCGCTTTGACACCTGTGTGCACTACGGTCTGGTGTTGCAAGACAAGCAGGTGCGTGGGTTTGGTCCGTCTTTGCCATGTCAGCGATACGCCATCATTAGGGTGGCGTGGGCACAGTGGGGTGCACCATTAAGTCTCTCTGGGCACTGTGTAATTACGCTCTGACATAATTAACCCACCAAGCCCATTAGCCAAGCAGTAGCTGGCTGGAGTGAGAAAGAAAAAAAAAGCTATAATTATTTGTTGTGCACATGTTAATGAGGCCAGCTGTGTTCTCATCACACGACACGAACAAATTAATTTACAAGCTCGAGGGTTTTCTCTTTTCATTCAAAACAGCCTTGTTTTTTTTTTTCCGTCTCGGACTTCAAGGTCCGTAAACACGTTCCGCCGCAACATATAGCAAGCGTGTTGTAATCATACCGTCAAGGACCAAAAGTAGGTTTACGCCATTTGTAAGATGGCTTTTTAACCTTGGTGAATGCAAATGTTAAGCATTTACAATAATGACCACCAGGGCTTAAAAAAAAACCCAAACAGTACGATGTCTTTTGTCTTCTATGGCGGGCGCTCATTTTAAACGAGAAATAAAGTTACCAGGCAAAGCCAAGTTGACGGAAATGGAGACAAACACGGCCTTTGATTGGTATCCGCGCAGCGCGGCGTGATGTCACCAAGAATTAGCGTCATCTAATCCTTTTGTCTACGCGTTTTTTTTTGGAAGCGGCATTCCGACACGCGCCGACTCTCCCCCTCCGGTCCCTCGGAGGTGTCCAACTCCACAGGGAGCGGTTGAGGAGGAGGCCCGGTTCTTTTATGAACATAATGCATTATTAAGCACCTCAAACATCTCCTGGGCTTTTGTTTATTACTGCTCTTATTAATCACTTGTGCATAATCAGGTCCCACCCATCGAGCTTTCATTCCCCATCAGCTTTTATATGGCTTTATTTTCCAAGAGAGTGCCACAAACATTTATGGCGTTTCCTCTTTCTTTCTCTGGCTACTCAGCTGCACAATTACAATAAAGGCGGCTGGCCGTTGCCTCCCAGCTTGTTCGTGTGTGGGTGGGGGTTGAACCACGGTCTTCTTACCGTCGTTCACCATGTATTTGAATGGTACGGAAACACTGAGGTCAGTGCTTTCTGATTTGAGGATTTTGTCGCTTAAGGGAACGTTGGTTGTGAATGGGGAAGATGTTTTGCGGAATAAAATAGCACGCAACAGAGCTGAGATGACTCAGGGAAGTACTTTGGGTTATTCCATAATTGAAGGATATTTTACATTTCCAGCCTTCATTTTTCAAATAATCCACATACCAAAATACTACTAACATTTTTTTTATGAGCAACTGGAAAAAAAAATAATGGAAAGTAATCCTTGAAAATTCATTCATTCATATTATTTTCTGCTTATCCTCACAGGGCTCACAAGGGTGTTGGAGTCTATCCCAGCCAACAATGGGCAAAGTGTTTTGTGTATCGAAATGCCCACCTGGATCCTTTTTATTGACAGTAATAATTATTATTCACAAATGAACTGTCCTCATCATGTATGAAGCGCATCCGCCTCAGAGTTCTGAGATCGAGGGTTCAATCCCACTTTTCTGTGTGGGTGGCATTTGCATGTTCTCCCCATGCCCTGTGGGTTTTCTACTTAAGCACCAGTTTTCTCCAACATCCCCAAAAAATGTATGGGATGGTACCCTGCCTCTTGCCACTACTTGGTCAGGATAGGCTCCAGCACCCTTGTGGCCCTTTGTGAAGATGGTGAGTCAACCGAGCTATTCGAGTCATCCGACGAAAAAACCTTCCCATTTTAGTACGAAAACATATGGCAACCCTAAAAAAAATTGCAGTAGTTATTTTCCAATCTTGTCCATCCCTAATTCAAAGCCCCCATTAACATCCAAATTCTCCTTAAAGGCCCATAAAGTGAAATTCTACTCTTCCTCTGCACAGTAGTACCACCAGTCGCCACTAGCAAGCACTGTTGCCATTACATTTTCAACTGGCATCCGCACAAACACATACACGCATTTACACACTTATTGGGGAGTATTCAGAACAGAATCTTCACAAAGTCTGATGAGCTCCCCGCTCAGATGAAAGCATCTCTGTTCTAAAAGAGAGAGGGAGTGGGCTAGACCCTCAGGGAGGAGGCGGCGGCGGCGGCAGTGCGTCTATGCGTGTTTATACGTATGTGAGTGTGTGTACATGTGTGTGTGTGTGGTGAGAGGCGGCGAGGAAGAGCAAACACCTGGAGCGTCGGTCTCTGGGCTACGCCCCTGGCGACAGGGCCTCGCTGATCTCACAGAGGCGGCAACAAACGCTGACGTTCAAACAACTCGCGCACATTCCAGGAGGGAAGCGCAGAATGAGACGACGAAGAGTCGAGCTCGAAAAAGACGTGGGAAAAGTTGAGACGCCTCTCTGGGAAGCCGTGAACTCCGGCTGAAGCTGCCATGACTTTTTATCCGACGTGGGGTGATCGCGCCGTGTTTATCGGGGCTGATCAAAACGATGCGGAGGTGATATAAACATTGTTTGGGAAACACTGTTAACAGGAGGCTTTCAAGCCTCGCGCCGGGTTAGCGTACGCAACATGAGAAGATGTCACGGGTATGTCAAAATAGAGCACGTTAATGAAACGCTCCGGTTGGATTGACGTCTATGCTTTGTGGGTCTTTTTGAAAGAGACAACAAAAAACACCCATTTAATAACTTTTTTTTTTTTACAATAAGTTTTGACTTCAAAAGTCGAATGCCATTGCCACGAAATGATAGTAGGCCATATTTTGGACGCAAATCCAGGGTGATGTAAATGTGTTAATTAAAAAAATTGGACCTAATTAGTCGTCTTTGTGACCTCCACCTTGCCGGCAAAAAAAAAATCTCCAAAGATAATATCAAACCTAGAATGAGTTGAGGATTTTTGCACTCAGCTAGCACGCTATTTCTGTGGAGCACTTGAAATGTAAACACAATCATCTATTCTGGTTGTGATGTCACAACCAGAATGTGATGTCACAACCAGAATGTGATGTCACAACCAGAATGTGATGTCACAACCAGAATGTGATGTCACAACCAGAATCGCCCGAAAACATGCAAACTCGGAAGCTCGGAACCCAACGGGAATTGACTCAGGATCTCAAAACGTGGCAAGTACTTGTCCAACGTGCCACTAAAAAACCCTTTTCACAATAAATAAATAACTACTGGCACAAGATGGGTATTCTGTAGCCTCAAAATCAAGTCAACCGAACTATGTTGTGAAAAAAGAATGTGATCTGGACCACCTGACTATATTCAACGTGTGGTTGAAGCCAATAATTTTCCCGCTCGTACCAAATAAGGGCATGAGATGGGTAATGAACGCGAACAAAACGTATAACTGATGTGACCAGATGTTAATGATAGCCACATGCAACAGGTCACATATCGAACGGATGTTGTGCCCCACCTCCACGTTGTTCATTAACTGGAGCAAAAACACTCTAGGGGAGAGACACTGTCAAATAAAATAACAAGAAAAGGGGGGAAAACATCCAGCGATGAATAGTAATAACTGCATTAAGATTAACGAGCGGGTGGAGAAAAGAATGATGGCGGCTGTCAAAGGATCCAAAATACGCGGACGTAAGAAAAACGGGGGTCGGCTTGCGTTGTTTTTGAAAAACAGAGGGGAACCAAGTGGGGTTGTAGCCAAATGACCGCCCCCGCATTCCACCCGCAGTCATCTGTTCTCAAATCGGAAGGGAGTCGTGACCTTGGGTAACTGCCGCAAGATATACAATGACAACCTGGCACAGAGTAAACTGCGCGCTTTGAAAACAGGAAATCTTTTGGACAAACCAGCCAATTTGGCTTCTGGTTGGCTACTGTATTTTTCTGTTTAATATACACCCCCTCTTATTTAATATACCCAGGTATATCAAATGGCATGGGCATATGAAATGGAAGGGGTATATGAAATGGAAGGGGTATATTAAATGGCGCACAAACAGGAGGCTCAAAAAAGCAAAAATCATTTAATACTATACTATATTAAACACCAAATTACGGTAGCTAATGGGATGCCACATTTAAAAAAAGTGCTATGATTACCAAAATACTTTTTTTTTCCAGATCATAACGCCAACTTTAATAAATATGGTAACCCTTTCATGTTATTATTGTTATCTCTGATCTCCCACTTAACCAATTTTACGCCTAGTTTTGTCAAATATTCTAAATTAAGGTACTTTGACAGGTATAATTCTATAGACTTCAATGGATGGAGGCATTTTGAGGGGAAAAACTAAACATTAAGTTAGGCAAATGGCTTAGGAAGGACATTTGTAAAGTGTCTTTGGATGGAGAGAAAGAGCTTGTAGGAAACTTCAAGGCAAAAAAAAATCTTTAAAAAAAACTGCTGCAGACTTTTATGTATCTTGCATTCGTTGCATTAGTCGACGGCTTTTTCTACTCCTCCCAAACGTATTTCTCTGATCTAAAATCAGATCGGGTCAAACTTTCTTACAATCTCCTGCAATAGTGTCAGGCGAAGAAACGCGACAAGAGGAAAAACACTTCTCTCGCTCTGTAGCAAAAATCAGGCTGGTTTCCCACGTGAAATCCGACTTCAACGGGGATTTTAATTGGCTCTTTACAATCAACAGCCAGAATCTCCTGGAGGAGCCACGTTGAGCAGTCTCAAGGACCGAGCCCGGGTTTTTGAAGTGGCCTCACGCGGAGTTCTGGATACCACTCCGATCACGCACTTTTAAAAAATAGATACAAACCACGGGGAGCGAAGCTTTATGAATTTCAATTTCAATGCGGGAAAGCAATATTTTTGGATGTGTCCATGAGATGATGTGTCTCCTTGTAAACGTAATGGACAGTAGAAATGGGACTCATGCTACGATAGATTGGTCTGGAAATCATTTCATAGTATTCAATGAACAAATAATAATAACCCGGAAATATGCTATTTTCATGATTCTGCCTGTGGACTGAGGTAATAGATGTCCAATCCATTTGAAAAAGGGAAGGTAGCAGCGAATGAACCCATTTTAAACGGATTGGCCGTTAAATTTAGGGCCATTTGGGTCATTTTCTGTTTATTTTTTGGTCACTTTCTGTTGATTTTAGGGTATGTACAGGTCACTTCTTATTTATCTTATGTTAATGAATAGGAAGCAACCCAGAAATGTGCCAAGAATAGACTCAAAATCAACTGTAAATGGCCTCAAACCCAGAAAGACTGGCTTTGAATCCTTTCATAAACACTAGAAAATGTTGCTAGCAACCTGTTGATTGTTATAGTTGTTATTTTCTTAAATAGTGACATCTGTTAAAACGAATATATCGATTTTTGGTGGGATAATAAGAACATATTGTCACATTCCCAGTGGAGTGACGGCCATATTTGGTATAACAGATGAGAAATGAATTGATGGACACAGAAGAAGAACTTATTTGCAGAATGGAACTACTACCTTTTCTGCTGGTATTGTTGGAGAAGATAAACATCTACAGTTTTAGAAGGAAACACACCTGGGGCTTCAATAAGCTGTTTGTAGATTCCTAGGAATGCAGACTCAGCCTCTTTACTCCGCTTGTTCAGAGCGACCACCTGCAGGGACAAAAAAAAATGCCATTAAGGTAAGCACTTGAGTACTACATTCACAAAGCATCATTAATCGGCATTTGGGGTCTTGAAACACTTTTGCACAAGAATGAAGGGCAAAGTTATGGGATGCACATACACAACTTTTCAAGTCACCTTTTGGAATCACCGCAAAATTTACAAGGCTCCAAAAAAATGAAAAAAATATCAGCTCAGGAACACTCAAATGTCATTGGTTTAACCGGTTTGGTTTAATGCAAGTGCCTGTTCAATGCTATTGGCGGCGATCAATGACCAATTCAATAGAACTGGGTATGCTGGTAATGAATGATTAATGGTAAAATGCAAATGCGTTAAAGGTACAGAAAAAAAATCTGCAAAGAACCCTGCAGAAAGTATCTAATAAAATAAATCCAGGATTTCCAGAGTGAGTCTGACCTCAATGTGGCAAAAATGTGATCAATGCTGCTATCGTTTTTACCAATCACATGATAGTATCTCATAGGAGTTCGAGCCTAAAATTATATATGTACGTGGGTAAAACTGATGGAAAAAAATGGCTACGGTAGTAAGTGGACTTGAACGGTTTAAACTGGATTGTTTCCATGAATGGAGGTCTAAGATTAAACCGTTTGAGGGACCATTTTGAAGGTCATTGATACTAGGTGTCTGTCCCTTTCAATGTCCGTCTAGCACAGTGAACGACTTGAGCGAAGGTGCCATTTGGCCCGCCGACTGTCGACCGAGGCCTCGCTCGGGAGTGACACGGTCCCCGGCAGCACCTGCTATCCTCAGTGGGTGACGCCAAGCAATTAACAATTCATTAGGAGGGACAAAGAAAGTGAATTAGCTGCCACCTGGCTCTTCGGACAGAGCACCTGCCCCAGTGGATATCTAGGTTACATTGGTTCTCCCACCCGCGTGGACCTCAACCCGTGAGTGAAGGGCGAAACGTGCTTCTCAACACCCTCAATTTAAATGATGATTGTCCATAAAGTATTTGCCATTTGGCTACTGATTACAACCCGTCTGAAAATCATTAGGGTCAAGTTTGGCGAGGTCACAAATACGATGTGTGAGGGTAAATATGGCATTGTTACTGAAAGAGGAACCATATTTTCATGGTTTCCCAAAGAATTACACTACGTTTCTTTCTTTTTGGGATGTTAGGTAAAAGTTCCCAACATGTAGCTGTCTCTAAACTAGGGGTGGGCAAACTTTTGGGCCCGTGGGCAACATTGACTTTAAAAATTTGACAGATGGGCGGGGTCAGCACAAGATACGATACATATGAAAAAGTGCATCCGTTAACAGTACATATGAAACATAAACAGAGAAAAAGGACTAAAGTATTAACATACTCATCATTAAAGTAAAAAGTATAAAGTACAAAGTAAAGTAAAAGGAATGTATTAAGAAATATTAAAAATATAAACAAATAAGAGTGGACAGAGCTACTGCCACTGGCTTCCGCTAGACGGCGCCATCTTGGAAAAAAAACATTATTTGGACAACGTTGGCGGGCCGGATTAAAAAGCCTAGCGGGCCGGATGTGGCCCGCGGGCCGTAGTTTGCCCATGTTCAAAACTCATCGCCGATCCTCCCCACGTCAGGGACATCCTTACTTGAAGAATAAACATCGTGACAGCGACATTCCCGAATGCATTTAAAAAAAAAAAAAGCAGAAGAACATGTGACGGCAACAACTAGACCTCAGGCCCTCCATCATCCTTTAACAAGAGAACACAGAGATTACCCCAGCAATCACACCATTAACCTGCCTAGAGAAGCAAGCAGGCACATCAATCACACGCACACACACACGTAAGCACCCGCTAAGCGTATGGATACCCCACCCTTGCCATCATCAAAGCGGCCCGGGAGGTGGTGGTGCGTAAAATACGGGTTGATCGGGAGTCCTGGCCGTTTTTCTCTTCGATAATCCACCGCTTGCCAAACGTGTGGTGTTCCCAAAACCAGAAGTCTCCTACTGGCAGATTACTAAAAGCACATATGTTTGTTGTGGGTAGAGGCGAAGCTCCAGGACCTCCAATGTTGGCAAAGCTTCTTTGCTATTTTGGCGTTGTGATACGCTCAGAGCACATTCTTTGTTTTTCCACCCGTTTTGTGATAAAGGATAGGGCCACCGCGGGAATGGGCTTGGCTACATTGCGGGTTTACAAGCGAGAGTGAAGCCTGGGGTAGCAGAATGAGAAAGAGAGAGAGAGAGAGCCAGAGAGAGTCAAAGGAAACCTGTTAGCACGCCTCCATAACTCTTCACACGGCTACCAAGTGGACCACATTGCTGTCTTTGGGAGAAAACTGCTAGGAAATAGTAGCAACCTTTGAGAATATCACCCTTAAATTGAGTTTCTGGGCGTTCCTTTCTGTCTTTGTGTGCACCTCAGCGAAAAGATGGTGAGAATTACTGGATTTGCCGGACTATAAATTGCACTTTTTCATAGTTTGGGTGGATTTGCGATTTATACTTGGGTGGAAACTATTTTTTTTCTATTTTTATTCTCCATACAGACAACAACGAAAAACCCACTCGACTTCCAGAATCAGTTGGAATTGGTACTTAAGATGAAGACTGACGAAAGCCAGAGCACCCGGAGAAAACCCACGCAAGGCCCGTTGAGAAACTAAGCAGGGGATGGAAGTCTCTATATCAAAACGGTGTGACTGACTTCCAGTGAATGTATGACTGAATTTGTTTGTTTTTGTTCTGTTATGAAATAAACCCGCTTCAAAATTGGGACTCTGATTTAGTTTTTTCTTCTTGTTTTTTTTTGGGCTGGTGCGATTTACACAGGGTGACCCAAAAAAACAGGCCCCAAATTTGGATAGGCATCATCATATCTTGATTTTTCAACAAAAAAAGACTGTGCTGTATTTTTCTCATCACACATCATATTAAAAATAAACTACTTTTAGCTACAGTCTCTTTATATTCTAAAGGGAGAACAAGAAATAATATGGATCCAAATCCAAGGCCTGTTTCATGTGGGTCACCTTGTATACTCAGGTGTAACTTATAGTCCGAAAAATACAATTTGAACATCTGCTTTGTAAAGATCTGAGAAAACCACCACAACGCAATTATGCAGTCATCAATTACAATCATCCCAAATGATGATTATGCAATTATCATTTTAAATCATCTCCCTCTGCCTTACCACTTTGCCACCTCGGTGATTTGCTTGCGCGAGTCTGAAGGCAATTATTACGACCGGAGCCTTGTCAGGACCAAAAACTTTCCCTGTCATACAGAATGCAAGCTTGGAACATTTTTTTTATTAGCCACAGTGAAAAGAATAAGGGCTTTGGCTCCGGCTTTCCATTTCGCTGCATGTGTGTATACACACACTACGCCTCAAGGTGAATGCGCCTGGTGTTATGGACGAAAGGGGACCGCAATTGTACAGTTCCTTATTCCCTAAGGTCTTGAAATTACCTGTCATCTTCCCCATGATGCAAAGGTCAGTGCACAATCATGGGGAGTCCATCCTACTGTGGAGCTTAAAGAGTGCTGGACCAACCCGCAGGCTGACAGGATGTCACAACAAGCCCTGTCGCACTCTGTGCTTATTAGGCAAAAACTGGATGAAGTGTACTACGAGGCCTTGTCAAAACATCTTAGCAAGAGTCAACTGGATCATTGCACTGGCGCAATGTATGCTTTAGTTTGTATAAGAGGAGAAGCTTTCCAATAGAATTGCTTCTTGTAGACGAGACCATGTATCGTGTTTTCTGGTGTTTGCGGTTCAATCGGGCGCTTCTTTTTGACGGTGGGTTTAAAAGTGATGGATGTGTTTGGTGTGAATGGAGAAAAAAAGCTAGTGGTCAACGCTACTGGAACATATAGTAGTCTAGACGGGGAGGGACTAAGCGCCCACACTTGAACCGGGTCGAAATATACTCCCACGCAATCCACCAATTGAGATTTAATCATGGTGACGTGCATCTCGGAGCAGTCGTGGCAACATGGCGCTAGCTGTGGCCGTCTGGGGGTGCAAAGTGAGATGAGCAGTCAGCACACTGACATACATCTCGTCACCGCGTCAATTCGGATCAGCGCTGCCTGTCAGTCAAAGCTCTGCTCTCACAAATGCCGGATGCCACTTCTACTCATTCACGTGAGAACGGCCCCTCAAACTAAGGGTTGCTATTCGTAGATTGAACGATAGTCATCCACTCCAGTGCAAATGCACAACGCAAAACCACAGCTTCTTTTTTGTAACGACTCCGTCGCTCCTCTGTTGATTTCAGCGGAATATTGTCGATGAGTCGTGAGGAATGCCAGAGAGCCGAAAAGGTCATCTTTTCGCGGAGACGGCAATTAAAGATGATATCGCAGTAGGCAGGTCTAAACTTTGGCACCTATGATCTGAATACTCCTGCAATACAGTAGCTTGAGAACAATTTCCAGGTTTTAGTCAAAGCCCTGACAAGTGAGATTTTACAATGGTACCAATTAGCATTTGGGAATTTAGTAAAAATGATATGGAAATTTATCAGTGGGAGTCAGTATGCTTTTTTTTTCCAGAACTCTTGTCTCTATTTCTATCTCATCAAGCAAAGGAGGTTTTTAGGTAGCAATTTTTCAAATGGAAAGACTGCTGATGTGGTGTGATACGCCCACCAAAGTCAAAGCAAAGTCAACAGCTGAGACGAGACAAACTGAGGGAGTCAAAAATATTTGCAGTCTTTTCTGACTGTCTTTCGAGTTGAAAAGAGACAAAAGTTGTGATTTTTTTTTTAGTGCAGGCTTTCAAGTACTGGCCTTATGCAGCAAATGACCTATACCTTGAGGAAAGTGTGTCTTTCATGCATATCCCTCAGGCGGCGTGTAAAAGGAATAAGGCTGGCTGAAACTGAGGTAAACACAGAAGCTGATGAGCCGAAACAGAGCATACTGACAAGTACAGAAGTGAGAACTTCTGGACTAGATGTTAGTACTAGGAATGTCATTCATTAGAATTGGTGGTACATGGTTACTATTTTCTCCATACTAGTTGCATTCATGAATATTTTCAAAGTGTATTCAAATTCAATAAAGATTCACACTGATCCAAAACTATTGAAATTGTGCAATAAAAAACATTTTCATTGAAAATCATGATGTCATCAAAGCCAAGGATTCAGTCTGAATCAATAGAAATCGGTAGTTGAGACTCAATGAGTGATGTGATGAGTCGTAACAAAAAATTGAAAGTCGGCCAGTAAAGAAGGAAGGAAATTGCGAACAACATGATTCCGGGAAGATTTTACTATATAAGTACACACTGGTGTCATACTACTGATTCATAAACAGTTTAGGGTGTACTTCTACGTGTGCTTCCATTAAAATTGGGTCATATGTGCCTACTGGATGGTAAACATCTCACAATTCCACTTTTCAACTCTCCATAGCTAGTGGAAAACGATTCATTTCTCTTCAGAAAATATGCTAACCCCAATTTTTTACCGGTGCCCTTTTAGCAATGCCGGGCCAACAACGCTGGCAAAAGCTTTGTTGTTCCACTTGCCATGACGTTGCTAATAACTCTTAACTCAACCTACAGCAGATGGGATGTCACAGATAACCATGCCAGTGAGACTCCAAACCCTCCAGAAAGATTGAACTCTGGCAAGCGTAGATCCATATCTGACCTACAGACATGTGTTGACATGGCTTCTCGAGTTCTTCTCCGTACTAGTCAAGGTGAGACAGCGTGATACAAGAAAGGGAGAAAGAGGGGGCAGCACAATGATGGATAACGCTCTCCATCCTCTTTTCCTTGAGCTCATTGGCAAAAGGCTGGTGACTTTCCAGTGAAGCAATTATCATTGTGGAATGCATAATAGCCTAATTAATTACAGGTGTCAGGACTGCCTTTGTTCCTTTGGAGGAAGAACATCACTCTGAAGACAAGCACGTGAAACAGAACAGCGCCGACCAACGATTCTTTAACCGTAAATGGAACGCGGCATCTGCCAAACCAACGGCATTTGACGTCATAACCAGGTCAATAATTTGCTTGATAAACACATTCTTGTCAAATGCAATACTTGGAGTTAAGCCTCCTTTTGTGTCAAGCCGTCTTGACAGGAACATCAACTACTACGTTGCCTTTCTGACAAAAACGGGATATCATTCGTACTGTCAGATTTGCCGATTTTCATTCGTCGTGAAGCAGGAGAATCGGAAACAATTGCCAAGGAAAAAGGTTTTTTTTTTAAAGAAAGGCAAGTGAATGATGGGCTAACCGGGGAGGATAGACAGCAGATATTTCTGTTATTCTTCCACTCAGGAAAAAGACAAGCATGCATTGTGGAGTACCCAGTACAACATTATATTAGGAGTATACGTGTGTACTATTCAGTGTGTCGAGTGCTGAAAGGGGGGTGCTGGGGTCATGGCGGTAGGTTGATAATCCCTTGGCGCCTCCGGGCAGTGGGGCCCCGTTGTAGAGTACATTGAGTCTAATAAGAACAGGCGCCAAAGTCGTGTGCAGCTCTGCCTTCTCCGACTGCGAGGAGTGTTTTACATAATTAATGACTGTTGATGTTTCCCAGGTAGTCGCCCGGCAAATTTACTACAGACTTGGCTGCCACCGTCGAGGCCTCAGCGGAGAATGAGCGACGCAGGAACAGACATCTTACATTAAAAACATGAATAAAGCAATTTTGTAGTGTCCTGAGACGTTACTATGAGAGGGGATTCAGGGCCGATGAATTCAAACGCGTTGGGAAAAATGCTCAGAAAGAGCTTTTTTGTGTCTCTGAGTCTACAGAGACGTTGCTCTTGATAAGTGTTAGAACAGATTCTTGAATGTTAAGTGTGTTCTTCGAAACGGAATCAAGGGTTTTTGTCGGGGGCGCTCAAAGTGCGCTATGAGGAGCAACAGAAATAGTTATGTTCCAAGCCGATACTCAGTAATGGTATTGCGATCGGTATGGCTATTTTTAGACTATTGGACAGAAACTGGATTGGTCACAAGACCATTTGGCAATCACGTGTGTTTTCTGACCTAGGTGCTTTTTAACTATTGTAAATTAAACCACCAGGCAAACACATTGTATTTACTCGCATATAAGCCCCCTCCGAGTATAAGCCGCCTTCTTAAAATTGCCTAAAAATTGCCTAATTTTATGATTTCTCTCATACAAGACGCCCTCTGATTGACAATTTTAACCTGCAAATTCATGGTTTTAACATGGAGTGCAAATGTGATACTTAAGAAAAAAATCATCGCACATGGTATTTCTGAGATACTGTATAAATCGAAAGGATCATCTGCTGTATTGCATATTCCAACAGGGTGTTACCTACACGTAGACAAATTAAAAAAGGAAGTCACTTGACCAGTAGAACCAGGAAGTTGGTCCGTAACAGTCTAGTTTTGTTACACCATCCCAAATCACCACCAAGTGTCTGGATGCAATAATAGCATGAGATACACATTATACAGGTATCAAGGCTGATATTTTAATGATCGACCACAAGACCTTCGATCAGCCTTAACAACTATTGAGATATGCTGACATAATAAACACTACCAACAAATGTATCAAGGCTACCTGCGTCTTGCCAGTCAGGGCACGTTTTACCACATTAAGATGGCGGTGCCCTGAGCAGGCAATGGCAGGAACAACTAAGTGAGTTTTTGCACGTTTTATGCAAGATACAGTTTATTTTTTCTTGAATTTCATTTTTAAACGTCAAAATACATTTTGTTCAGCGTTTTGTCTGTTTATCTTTTTTTCCATTTTGAAATAAATGACCGTATTTACCAAATTGTTGTTTTGTCTTTGTCACCTTGTAGTTTTGTGCATGGTAAGTCTAATTTGTGCGCATATAAGACGGTATATATGCAAGAAAGAACAGTATATGTCGCACTCCACTAAAATTTTAACTTATTGCCTGCCATTGATGGTAGTAAACGTCTCGTTCAATTTGACTTGGTGGTCTAGTAATAATGATTCGCTAGACAGCTAAATATTTCAGGTGGTGCTTGCTCTAAAATACGGAAGAACCATTGGTCTACGTGCTTTCAAAATAAAAGCTGACGGCTCCGTATGAATATTCTCATCGGAATGAATCAAGATGTCGATTTTAATGAGTGAACTCGGTGGGCTGGTTTGAAATGTTCGGGAGAGCTGACAGTCTAGTTAGACTTTGGGGCCGAGAGTATTGCTGGGAGGCAGTCCATATTTATACTAGAGCGTGTTAAATTAAACATTTAAACAGAGCAGCAAGGGAAGGCTATTTTTTACTGCTCTTAGCCCACTACTCATTATTAATTTGTAATAACCTTTAAGGCTTTTTGATGTCATGTATATTTTACAGAACGATATCGCTCCCAGTCAAACTCAGAGCAGAATTGTCAATGACAGGTCTTGGATGCTCGTAAAAATTATCCATTAGATGAACAGGTGAGGGAAAAGGACCGTTTCTAGAGTTTGAATGTTCTCGCTGTGTCTGTGTGGGTTTTTTCCAGGTACTCTGGGGTCCTCTCACATCCCAAAAATATCTATGCTAGACCGGTTCAACTTTTTAAATTGTCCCTAAGGAAAAATTGTGTCGAAAATCAACAAATGAAATAGTACTTAGTTGGAAGGTAGCCATCTTGATGTTGTCCACAATCATATAACCCTCGAACTGCCACTACCTCAAAATTTGAATGACTTAGTGACTTCATTTTTTTCAGTTAAAAAGCGCTGTTGTTGGGTTTATTCTGTTTTACTATTATAATAGTTATATTAATTCATTTCTTTATTAAATCATTCTCTTTCTTTTCTCTGTATTAATTCATTACTTTGTTAAATCATTCTCTTTCTGTTTTTCAAAAGTGTTGAGGTCACACCAAGTCATCTTTAACCTAGACAGCCTGTTCCAGGATGGTTATACAAACAATCCACCCAATCTGGGTCCTTGAGATTTGGTGGGCCCTTGGTGACGAGGACAGGGCTATTCGGACAATAACAAGAATATTGTTATCGTTATGTAACCGTACACTTCGGGTTTTTCTGTATGTAACGATTATATGATTATGATTATATTATATGATTCTTAGGTCAAGGAGGTTGTATAATTACTCTAATCTAAATGTTGTTAGGTCTAGTCCCTGTTTTTGTTATTAGTAAAATACTTTGATTGTTATTGTAGTCCCAGATGTTGTTTTTACTCATACGTGATGGAATGATCAACAACTCTGTAACTTGTGACCATAAGAATGGGACGAAAACGTCTATTCGGGGAGACGTTCGGAAGTTGTAAGGGACACTTGCTGTAATGCTCCCCTCCGGAGGCTTTTACCTGTTGTATCCATTTCTATTTAATTAAATGTCAATAATTGAATAAGATGTCTTCCTGCAGTTATTGATAATTACGGACGAAGGTAATTATTAATGAACCTGACAGCTGTATTATATATATATACGATTAAAATTTCTGTTCAAATGAATTGGGGACATCCCATACTGGAAAGGCCTTATTCCTCTCTTAGAGGGCTAGCCAAGGCCCATCTTGATATCCAGTCTGATGGGAGGCCTTCCATCCCTGCTGGATGCCAGCCTAAAGCTCATGTACACTGGTGCCAACACACCACTAGAGCTGTAAAACAAATGAGATCTGTTTGGTTAATGTACACTGATTGACCCCCGCTGCCAGGCATTTCCTAACAAGTCCTTGTGATCATTCCAAAATATGACAGATGTGGGTGGGAGGTCATTTTAATTGGAGTAAGGGGTTAATGGATTCTGTTGGGACAATACGATGGACTCTTCTTCCAATGTCAGATTCTTTTACAAATCTAAGGACCACAACTACTCAAATAGTAAAATGTAAATCAGATATAATTTCTCCAAAATCCATCCTCCCATCATCGTAAAGCTTCTGTTTTCGTAACAAAACAACTTTTAAGCAAGCTTTATATACAAATATATAGGACCCGACTTCAATGGCGGCCTACAGTTACGTAAGCCACCATATGCACAGAGTGTAGGACAATTCCATGCGGGTTATAAATAAAGAAACCTGACGCACTGCTGCAGCCACTCAGGTTCGGGCAACGTCTCACTTGGGATGTCATGGTTCTGCAGCGCTATCGCTCGTGCTATTTAAAGGCTCTACCTCGTTAGAACATCCGTTGCGAGGAAGTGGGTAAAAGAAAAAAAATAACAAATGACATTTCCTTGACCAAGTGTGAAAAGAACGTTCAATTGGGGACATTCTATTGTTGACCTAAATCCAATGCAATAACAATTTCAGGGGGGGTGAAACAAGTACATATTATTCCATGGCTACCTTTGCCGGTAGTGCGGATTGTGCAATTTTGTACAGAGAGCCTTCCTACAATACACTACCGGGCTGATTTAGTTAGGGGATAGATGCCTGTCCCTCAGATGAATGGGCTGAGATTGGTCTCAATATTAGATGTAATAAAACAAGCCCATCGCTGGATCTCATTGAACCTTCATTTGTCCTTCATGTGTCCCCCAAGAAGAAGTACTTGTATGTTCTCGAATACATGCACAAAAGAACTCAAGGACGGGTATTCTTTTACAAAAACTAAATATCACGTAGTTATATACATTGAGTGGTGATTAGCTATTAAGTATACACTGGGTATAGATTTGATGCTTAATATGCTAGTCGCAAATGTTAGGAATTTCAGGCAGGCATAAAATGCACTGTAATGTTTACGTATTTGAATTTTTCGGGATTTTCAGTGTTTTAGGACATCTGTAAAAAGTATTTTAGGTTGAGAATTGTATTTTTTTGCCCCATCTTTAAATTTCAGTATCCCTTTCTTGAATTTAATTCATGTTTAAGCCGTATAAAGTGGCAGTCTGAGTGTAATAGAAACTGAAATTTTCATAGTTGGCAGTCACGGTATGATTTGCGACAAGAGACATGAGGGACGGAGAGAGATCACAAGAGGGGCAGATTTAAGAAATGTGGAGCCTCGGGGAAGGAAAGCTTTTGGAGTGAGAGGACAACGCACAAATATACTAAAAACATGGGTTTGAAATTTCTGGATTTTTGTCTGTATCTCCAAAGCAAATAGTTCACTTCACTACACTTTGACTTGACTTTGTACTTTATACTTTTTACTTTAATGATGAGTGATGAGTATGTTAATACTTTAGTCCTTTTTCTCTGTTTATGTTTCATATGTACTGTTAACGGATGCACTTTTTTATATGTATCGTATCTTGTGCTGACCCGGCCCATCTGTCCAATTTTTAAAGTCAATGTGGCCCCCAGGTCGAAAAGATTGCCCACCCCTGCTATAGACTATTATTTATGTCACTGGATATACATATTTCCAAACCCCTTCCTGCTCACTAAACACCAAAATTAATTCCCAATTGCCATTTTTCCATCCACCAACTTCTACTACAACTGAAAGCGTCCCCCAGACGAAAAAGTTCGGACACCCCAGTTTTCCAATCTTATCAGTACCATCATAAGAAGTTTCAATGCCAATTAGAATCCATTGAAGAACTAACACGATTTCGTCCATTTCCCTCGTTGTCTTGTTTGGCTATATGGTCGCTCTTCCACGCTAACTGCTAGCATCGGGACAGTGAAGAAGAGCCACCCAAAAAAAAAAAAAAAAAAAAGGTCCTTCAGATGAAGAGCCGCGACCCTTCCGCCAAATCCAGCGAGACCCAATTACAAGGATCTGGGCGAACACAGATGTAAAGTTATGGCTTTAATTGAGGATGTGTTTAACACTCTCCTCAGGCCACTGTGGTCACTTTACAGCCGTGATAAAACAGAGAACTCAGCGTTGGGACTTATAACACACATGTTTGTGACCAAAGCAGAGCTCACTCTGATCGTTGCCTTCACATCTTAAAGGCTAGCAGATGTGATTAGTCCAAGATAAAATGCCCAAATAACAAGATGATGTCTTCAAAATGTTCCAAACTTCAATAAAAAGAATATGTCGCTAAAGTTTCTTCTTCTGAAGACAAAAAAAAGAAAAACATTTCTCCCTCTTGCAGCATCTCATTCCAACAAAGCCACGTGTTAATTAAAATAGTGCTTAATCCCATATTTGAAGCGTTGGCAAGGTGTCAAGTCATATTATAAACAATCGGTCCTAATGTTTGGGGTGCTGGTGACATTTGGAGGCGCTATTTCTTCAAGCAAAAATGTTCCCTTGGTAGTAATTGGCCTACTTTATGATGTTATTCTTTGACTACTCAGTTTCTTCATTATTTAAGATATTTGCCTGGACAAGCATTATTCCCAAGGAGCGAGAACTCACCGAGGAGGGAAGTAGCGTCTCACTTTTGCAAGGTAACAGCAAAAAAAACAACAAAAAAAACAGCAGGACCCACCTTCACGGCCCCGTGAATACAATTTAAAAGAAGAACAAAAGTTCAAAGACTACGCCCGCAGCTAACTTTTCTTCCTTGCATTATTTAAGATAGCTCCATTATTTTTATCAATTCATCGATCACCCTCCAGAAAGATGAAAATGTAAAAATAATGAGGCCGATGAATTGCGCTGCAAAAACACAGATGTGCAAAATTAAATTATCTATCCGAGAAGAGGGAGGGGGAAGAAAAAAAATGCAGACTGTTTTCTAAAACAAAAAGAAAGAGAAAGGGAGCAGTTAATTTCACTGGCTGCATATTTTTAATTACCAGATCAATCATAACTACATACTGCAGCTCAGCAAAGGGAGAAAAAAAAAGTGCAAGTCTGAATGAAAGACAATAGATTGTCTTTAAACTCGTTCTATTGAAGTCTAAATTAAAATGCCAGGTAATTTTAGCAATACTTTTCTTCAGAACGTTCGGTGATTTAATTAGCATGTGGAGATTTTACCTGAATGAAACTTCATAGGCGAGACTCCACGAAAAAGGAACAAAAAATAGGTGGTATTTCCAATTTGAATCGCAGACAAAATTACTTTCTACATCGATCGAGTCATTCCAGATATGGAGGACATTTTACATCCCATAATGTTAAAATTTGAAATGATGGAAATGCAAAATACCCCCCAAAAAATCTAAAAAATGTAAACAAAAATGAGATAAAAGCGCTTGAAACTATTTTAAGTAGAACCGAATCAATCTGGTTTAAAATGCCATGTTTCCATTGGTCAATCCCAATGACCAACTGGAATTTTAAATAAAACTTTTTTAAATAAAAGTTTTTCCCTAATGCAGAGGTTATGGGTTTGATTCCCTGCCCTGGTAACCTCGTCTAAGTGCTCTTAAATGTTGAGATTCTGAACCTCAGGTTGCTCTTGAATGGTGTTTCATTGGTAGGTAAATAAAAGTATAGTTTCTAAATATGTTGACTTAAAAAGAGGAATTGGGGGTAATTTTACAAAGCAAAATGTCGCCCAATTCCGAATGGCTTTCACACATAGAACTTAGTGCCCATCCCCACTGAAACACCAAATAAATGCGCCCATTTGCTTGGAATTCTGCAAAAAAAATGGTGTCTGTGTCTGTTCTATCCGTTCCTCCTCGCGTGCATTTTCCCTGATTCCCAAAACAGTGATTTGACTTCTTCTGGCATCACCAGGCCAGCAATTTCACACATTTTTCAATGTCTAATCCGACTACGACCGACGTGACAAGCACCTTCGGCGGACAGAGCTTCTCCACTAGGCGTAGGTGAAGAAATGCCGAGGAGATTCGTTACCGTCTGATGTCTGCGGGTGTTTTGGTGAGAGTTCAGGAGACGGGAGGCCATGGCCTGTCTCTCCAGGTGACCAGAGTTTAGGGAAACAGATGTAAAACAAAGCCGATAGCCAATAGAGGCGGGGCAGCCGGCGCCATGCGTGCGTTCGTCCTTAAACACGGCTAACATTTGCACAGCGGCGGCAGTCAGGCGTGACGTCTCCGGGCTCTGAGGTTTGTGCTGTCAGGTCGCTAGAAATTAAACCTGGCACTGTGGAGCACAATGTGCTGAAACTCATCAATTCCGCATGGCTTGAGAGCCAAATGCCTATTTATATCAACCCCCCCTCCCCGCTTTTTTTTTTACCTGGCGCGCAACCTCAACTCTAAACAGGCATCCATAATGATCAACACACCAACGGGGGCATCGCTCAGGACGGAAAAATAGAACAATATAGACATACGCAAATGCACCATCAGATCACAGTCAAGCAGAGAAAGAGTAAATCCATACTAGGGAAAGAGGGCGTAAATGTTGAGGAATCTTTGCATAAACCCCGCCCACTTTCAGCTATATGACAATCACAACATGGAAACAAGTTTCATGTCAATATGATACTTTTTCAGACTATAAGTCGCACCTGAGTACAAGTCGTACCTGAGTATAAGTCGCACCTGAGTATATGTCGGACCTGAGTATATGTCGGACCTGAGTATAAGTCGCTGAAGACAAACAATTCATAATAAAAGGGAAAAAAATATGTGTATATTGCATTTTTGAAACATTTCAGAAACCAAATGTCAAAGTAACAATAGTGAAATGGAGAAAAACAGGCTAAATACGCATCTGTTAACATGTGATTTTCAGATAACTATAGAATCCTCCCCCAAAAAAACGACGTAAAAAATACATATATAAGTCGCACTTGAGTATTAGTTGCAGGCCATGCCAAACTATGAAAAAGTTCTGCTTATAGTCCAGAAAATATGTGACCGCTATTCTCACCTTGTTTAAAAAGTCTCAGTAAAATATAAAATATGTCAGGTTAGTACACAGTTGAGGTGCTATGACCCTGGACAACCGTTCCATTTTCTCAAAAGGCCCCTCGGGGAAATTAATGACCTACTCCGGGCCTTTCAGAAGCATTGCACACACAAAAAACAAATCCGGCCTCACCTGAATTTTACACAGCTTGAAGTGGTGGGGCGTGATACATTTCAGCCAAGTGAATTTGTTTCATCAGAATCTTTCGAATAAATATAACTGAAAAGACATTGAATTTGGGGGGGGGGGGGGGGGAGTAGCTTTCAGTGCAAGTTAATAACAGATGAAGACATGGACCCTCTGGAGAAGATGTAAACGGCTCAAGGAAGGTATTATCTAAAGTCCAATTACCCTCCTTTGCCCTGTCTCTCTCTGTCTTTCTCTCTCTCTCTTCGCAGTCCTTTCTATGAAGAGGACGCTAGTGATAAAGCTGGTGCGGAGAGACCTCGGTTTACATGGCCCGGGAGCCCATTATGTAGCCCACAATGGGCTGGAAGCGCGACGTGCTTTGATTATGTAATGAGCTCAAGGGCCTGGAAGTGAGTGGCGGCTTCTGCTTCTGCGGCTGCTTGAGCACAAACGGCCAAGATGCAGAGCGTTAGCAAGACTCCTACCCTAGTTGAACTCTCTAAATTAGGACTGTGATTGGTTGTCAGTCTGGCCCTACCATTAGCTGGCCACCAAGTCAAGGTGTACCCCGCCTGGTGCTCCTAGTGAGCTGGTGATAGGCTACAACATACATTCATTCGTTTTATGAACCGCGTCATCCTCACAAGGTTCAGAGGGGGTCCTGGGGCTTATCCCAGCTGACTCCGGGGCATAGGCAGGAGACACCTGAATCGGTGGCCAGCCAATCGCAGGGCACGAGGACACAGACAAATTAAAAACCCTCAAACTCGTACCTTGGGGCAATTTAGAGTGTCCAACCAGCCTACCATGCATGTCTTTGGAATGTGGGAGGAAACTGGAGTACCCAAAGGAAACCCATGCAGGCCCAGAGAAACTCCACACAGGTAGACCAACCTGGATTTGAACCCAGGACCCTAGAACTGTGAGGCCGTCGTATTATTCACTGCTGGGCTTAGATTCCAGCACCCCATGCTAAACTCTTGTTGGAAATGAATGTTTAATTCAGGAGAGTTATTGGAAGGTAAAATACTCCCAGTCAAAATGGGAGACTTGATCGACTTGCTAGTGTAAGAAGATAAAATAGTACATTAAATGGCGCCCTTAAAGGATGCAATGGCATGACTAAAATACTAAAAAGATGTGGTTTAGTGGCAGCAAAATCTGGCTTTGAGGAAATCCAGTGAAAGCAGCGCTTTGAAATGGCTGTTGACGCTCGTTGGACCCGAGCCTTCCCGCCTTGCCGTCTTCCCAAGTTAGCCATCCACTTGAGCAATCTGTAGCTAATAACCGCAATGTTTAGCCCATAATGAAGATCTGTCTTCATTGAGCTGGAAAAGCTGGTGCACGGCCAAGCGTTTTACCCACCGGCGCAGTCCCTCATCTATGAAAGTGCCATAGAGCCCCTCAGACAATTAGGCGTGGAAAAGCTTTATGACCGTTGGACTCAGTGAGCGAGCGGCGCTCTCACCGCCAGCGTCGCCGTGAGCGTTGGCTTGTGCAGAAAGGTAATTACGAAGCCTCTCATAATGACACAGAGGAAGCTTGCGTCATAACACCCACAGCCTTTTATCACAGGGCTGTAATTAATTATCATTCCTCTACACTTGGATTCATTCCACCACTCATAACGTATTCATACATTCAAGAGAAATGTTCATTTCCTTCAGGAATTCATCAAAAAAGGAGGACCGAGTGTTCATCTGGCAATAGATGATCAAAGAGGGCGTTTTTCTACCTCGCCACAAGAATCAGACCAACGCCAAGCCGCTCTACGAAAACACTTTCCGACATCTAGACTCGGGTCAGGTCAATAACCTGCACTTTCCATAACGGGAATCATCCATCAGCCGTCCATTTTCTAGGCTGTTTCTATCAAGGTTCGGGTCATGTGGAAAACTGCAGTCTTTCCCGATTGGGCGTCCCGGCACTGATCGGCGGGCAATTGCAGGGTAGAGGGTGATTACACAATAGCTTTTTGGTGGAAAAGTGATTTTTTTTTCGTTTTTTAGTGACGGGGTAATGGCATTTGGGGCCTGGAAACGTAAGCGTTTGAAAAGAGGTTTTTTGAAAAGGAGAGCAATGCTGTTTGTATTGACAAATGTGTATGGCGAGAAAGAAAGTGGGTGGAAAAAGTATGTCAAGGTTTTGAAATTCAGAGATTTCAGCGCCTCGCAGGAACATTCGGCATATTTTGTCGAGAACATTTGCAACTCAATCCAAACAAACCTGCCAATGGGAAGATTTTCTCAGTTGCAAATGACAAACTACGGATTGTTTTGATTTCATTATGCAGCGAGTTTCTGCAAAAAAAACGTCTAAAACCTTCCTTAATCCAACCACATGATCAGAAATCAGTTTTCAAACCACCAGAATCAATTTAAAAAGATTATCTTTAAAATATAGTTGACTTCTGTCCATTTTCACATAGATGTAATACTACCCCAATTCTTGCTACTATAGTTTTCCTCCAATTGAATCATTTATTGCAACGGATTACAACATAAAACAAATACATTCAAACAAGGACTGTAAATTACAACGTCTCTTACATACACGGAATCACAAAATGTAATCCTTAGAATAGTGCAAAAACCCCAAACTATCCCAAATTAGGCACACAAGTCATTTAAGAAAGTTGCTCGGCGACAAACTAACAACAACAAAGTACGAAACCCCCCCCTCCCAATAACTCCGCAACCCCAGGGGAAGCAATGGCACAGTTAGATTCATCAACAGGTGTCCACCGCCCCCCCTCACCGCCAGTCGCCGAGTTTTAATAGCGCTTTGATGCTTTTGATGTGTACTCAGCTCCAGTGTACCTTGCGAGGAGATAATGAGGGCCAATAATGATTCCTGAGCTTGAGGGGTTAATGTAATGTAACCAATAGTGTTGCTAATTACATGCTGCAAACTATTTGTCAGGCTTTCCATCTGTTCGATTCGAAATTATGGTGGAAAAGCGGCTTTTTTTGTAATCAATTCTTTCAGTGTCATTGACCTCCAATCGTTTGGCTTTTTTTGGACCTACTAGTTCAAATGGATTGGACAACTAATGCAGTCAATGAGTTAAATAAAGTCCATAAATAATTATGATGAATATCTTTTATCATTCAGATATCTTTAGTAATCAAACCTCAATATTCAGACAAAAACTGTCCACAAAAAGAAAAAAAATGGACGCCCAAGTTGCGCTATTATGAAAATCAAGTCAACAAAAAGGTCATTCTATTATAAGATCAAAGTTGTGATATTATAAGATTAAAGTCATCATATCATGAGAATTAAGTTGTTTTTTTTATGTTCTTGTAAACCAAAAATGGTTTGATTCCATTGGCTGAGACAGTCATCGACATATTAACACCTAAAAGATAAGTGCGAACACAAAAATGGCATTTGGCGATGCTTTGTCGTGCGTTAAAACATGGCCAGTCTGAGCGCAACATTCCATCCATTGACAGGAAAACAAAAAAATGAGTTAACATGAAGCAAATATGAAAGTGTTGGCGACAAAAGAAAGCAACAAGCGAGAAATATGACATTGTTCCGTTTCTACACCTTACAAAAGGTTTTACCCAAAGGGACTTTACACTTGAAAGTGTGAGAAGAGTGCAAATTGCATAGAGTCGCGTGAAACTCGTGTGAACCAACCTCCCGCCTTCTAGCGGGTTCGAATCTCCATCCATGGGTTATTTGAGAAATAACCGTCATATCCCATAGCCCCCAAAGGCACCCCCCAAGACTAGAGAGACCAGAGTGTGGTACTCTTCTTCTCCGTGGATTTTGATTCAACTTACCTTAATTCAAAAACAGTGTTCATTATAAATCCAGAAACGCCGGTCTCCGAGGGCCCGGTGGATTAATAAGGACAGCGATGTATTTTAAGCCGTAAACTCAGTTCCTCACTGTCCTTAATCTCCTTCCTACTTCACAAGGCCAAATTAACACCTCTCCTCAGCTCTGACGGGACCTCATTAGCAAACTTCCAGGGAAAGAAAGAAAGAAGCGCCGAGCGAAAAGAGGAGAAAAAGAAGGGGAAGCGACCAATGACAGTCACCAGCTCTGGGATTAACCCTTTCTCCTCCTTTGCAGGCAAAAAAAAAAAAAAAACTAGGTCGGGTTTCTAATCAGTCGCCTGGTTAGCGATAATTAGACGGCGCGATTGGACCAGAAAGTGGGTGGAGGGGAGGAAGGAGGGTGCTGAAGCTGAAATGAAATGAATAAGAAAAGAGAGAGAAACCTGTCATGTCGCAAACACTTCAAAGGACTTGGCTTTTCCTTCAGAAGTGGCGTGATGAGGGTCCAAACACCACGGGGCGTTCCTTCGGGGTCTCTACACTGGGATGGGCTGAAAAGGGCGGTGGAAGCCAGGAGTGGCTTATTCCCTTATTCTCCCACGAAAACACTCCCGGACTTTTATGTCCTGAACCACCTGTACGGCGCATCTGGCGGTAAGCGTCAGTCCATCCCAAAGCTCCACCCCGGTCGCCAGTTTTCATCTGAAGTAGGAAAACTACCGCTGGTTAAAGTTCAGCGACCTCTGTAAGCCGTTCATGAGCAATAAGGTCAAAAGTGGAGCCGGCAAACAGCATGAGAGAAGAAGCTAGCGGGAAATCATCATGAAAATAATGGCTGAAAATGTCTCTGTCAACAAACTAGTGGAAGTTACACAAGAGAGGCAGAAAAGGTACCCGAGGAGGCTTCCAGCGAAAGAGCAAAAAATAAAAAAACAAGGAAATCATGGCTCATTATCAGCCATCTATTTTATCTACTGTGGAACATCTCTGGGCTCCCAGTTGTCAGACATCAATGGGGCTTAAATTAATCCTGTGGGTTCCTGTTTGCACAATAAAGATACGGAAGGCCGCTTCTGATATTTGTGCAACTTTACAGTCGGAGTAATTGAATTAGCACACAAATCAGCCGACATGGCAGAGTAGTGTATTGAACCCCGTCGCCCCGTTGCCAGGGAACGTATATTGGCTTGGATGTAGTCAATTATAAAGAATTAAAAAGAAGCTGCCAATAATCACTTCCGAGAGAGGCCAACGATCCATGCGGAATGTTCCGGGTTGGAGTTTTTCAACGGGGGAGGGGCCGGGAAACATATTTGCCGTATCGTTTCCAGAAGTGTCTGCGTTGCGGACTCGAACGCAACAACGCAAATGTGATTTATGACCTTGGTTTAATGGCTAGAGGCAGAGACGTGGTAGGTATCAGATGACTTTTTCAATATGGCGCCGTCAAACGGGGGGCTCAGCCAATGCGCCATCACAACAGGAAATGAGGGCTTGTCTCGGCAAGAAAATATGAGAAGCCAGATATCTGATCATCTAATGGCAGATAGATGCTACTTCACTTTGACGCCAAAGGCATCAGTCAATAAGCTCACAATGAAAAATATGCCATGGATTCCTTCATTGTAGCACGTGTGATATCATTGGTCGAAAGAAACGCAGCGGTCTTGGCTGATGACATAGTCAGAATCAATCCGTGTTTCCCGAAAGACATCAAACAAATGGGTCGTCCCAGAATTGGAGAACGTTTTAGGTCCTCCCTTGAAATGTATCAATAATCCACATTTACAAATAAAACTACAAATACTAAAACATGATGTTTTTAGGTCAATTTACTATTACCAAGACTGGAAAAACCTCGAAATAAGTCTGGAGTGGCCCTTAAAATGCCATTTTCCTCTCTAAACAAAATGCTCGCAATGATCTGATCAAAGTTGTAGAAACAAAATTCCCGTTAGTCCAACTCCTATGTTACACCTACTCCTATGTTACTCCTACTCCTATGTTACTCCTACTCCTATGCTACTCCTACTCCTATGTTACTCCTACTCCTATGTTACTCCTACTCCTGTTATTCTTCCTCCTAAGTTACTCCTCCTCCTATGTTACTCCTATTCCTATGTTACACCTACTCCTATGTTACCCCTACTCCTATGTTACTCCTACTCCCTTGTTACACCTACTCCTATGTTACCCCTACTCCTATGTTACTCCTTCCAAATTCTTCAAAACGTTTTTGCCTTTAAAACAAAATCAAAGGTTTTCTTCTGGGAAAAAAAATCAATAAAGATTTCCAACAATTTCAAACGAACACTGACTGACAAGTAAGTACACGTTTTAGACAATCCATATTTGGGGTTATCAAATCATGTCCGAATGTTTTCCTTTGGCATTTTGGTCTGGTCAGATGAAAACTAGAAATGGTCTACTTGAATTTATATTTCTAACTTGGACATTTGTTTTGTAACACAAAAAACAAACAAGTCAAGAACTCACCTGGGCTTGAAAACTCTTGAGAACTGGTGCCACCATCTCCCGGACCTCCTACATGGAAGGAACAAATAAACCATGGTAAATAAATGGCGTATGTTCTTGTTCTGGATATTTCACCTGGCAACATGCGCGATCACGGCGTGGGCATTTACGGCTAAACCGACAGGGTTTTCTGCAGGCGTGTTTGAAAAGTGGGGCTTTCCAGTAGCCCGCGTTAAAGCTCAGGATCCAGACTGTGAGCTCCCACAGCCCCAGGTAAGGGGATTGGGCTGCCACTGATGACAGCCTGATCCCGTCTTAAATGCCTGTATTTTACTGACAAGATTACCAAGCGACACTGCCTGCGTATTTGGGCTGGAAAAGGCGAATGCACCGGAGCGCAGCCGAGGCATATGGCGGCAAAGGTGCGTTTATTTAAAGAAGAAAGCAATAACCATTGTTAATATTTTTATTATGTCATTAAGATTCTTCTCTTTTATTGTTGACTGTAAGTCGCAACAGTCAAGAATGCACAATGAAGAAGGGAAAAATTGATAAGTCGCATCAATGATAGGAAATTGGTTTTAATTTTTCATAAACGAATAACTAACATACGTTAAAGTAACGGTAGCAAAATGGCATTTGTTAAAATAACAGTTTTTCGGGTAACTATAACCTAAAAAAAATGAAACGTGACAGTGGTCAGAGAAAAAATGAAAATATATGTGAGTTGTAGTTAGAAAAATACGATATTTGGTTGTATTTTCTTTTCTTCGCTCTTTGGTTATAGTTTTTTTTAGAATATGTTACATTAGCAGACATAATTTTATCCCAATTCCCTCCATTTTATTGTTATCACTACACTGTATAGTTTGTTTTTGGTCTCTGTTCAAATAGTCTTCACTCACAGACTATTCTATATAATATTTTTGTTCCACTTCATTTTTTAACACATAAATAACAGTTACCTCAAATCTGACTCATATACGATTTTTCCCCCCAAAATCTTGCCTCATTAGCCATCACGACTGTGTAGTTGATCTCAAAATGACCTATTTTTAAATCCTAAAAACGAACCTATCCATCATACCACTTCAACACAGAACCCAAGGAAACATAACACCTTCCCTACTCTTCTAAAATCTTTACATAAAAGCTAAAATCCATATTTTTTGTCTTAACAATAACAATTCAAGGCACGATGAGGCTCATTTTGACCCACAGCACCCAAAAATATCACTACCTGCCAATATCTACAGTACTAATGCACCATACACAAAGGAACACAGCGCTAAATGGTGTGAATGGCACCTACTTTTGTAAATGAGTATGTGTATCTCACCTCTGGTACATTTCTCCTGAACTCCCTGCTCAGTTCTAGCAGATGCTTATGAGAATGTTCACTTTCCTCTTGTCGACCCGCCAGTTCAGATGCTACAGAGTTGAGTTCCCTCTGCAAACAGACAAAAAGACAAACACCATAGTGAGCGGACCCAAGTGAAAAAAAGACAGAGCAATTTACCCTGCCAAAATAAAGCAAGCATAAATCCACCTTGCAATTTAAAAGAAAGGGAATCTTATTATTATTATTATTGCCATAATGATAGTCTAGCAGTACAGATACTTACAGGCAGTGTTTGCCTATAAATAATTAACTCAAATAAATCCGATGCCTACAGTAGCACAAGGCCTTTTAGATAATCAGTATTTGAAATAATCAATATACTTTCAACCGCTATAGCGCCAGTGAGAGGCTGGCCAGTCACGTGTAGAAAACCCAATAACCCAACAAATAATCTTATCCATTAATAAAGCTTCTTCTTAATTGAAGGACTGTTTCAAAGTCTAAACCAGATCTAATAATTTAAGCAATACACCCATAGCCCAATAATTTAAAAAAAAAACACAATACCAATATAAATGCACATTTATTTTCATCCATCGTTATACTGATTGGGAAGAAGTATTCAATAGTGAGTAGCCACTCCCATTGCGTTAGCCCTTCAGCTACAATTGCCCTTGCCTTGTTGACTGCGTAACGTTTGCTTACATGTCAACGCGATAGGAAATGAGAGCTCCACCCAGTCGACATGTCTGAAGCACTATTCAGAGCTGTCCATGCAACGGGGCCTTTTATCAGAACCTGGCATTCATGCCGTACGCCATCCCAAAATCCAATATTATCGATCCCTCATCCAATTCCCGGCTCTTTCAGCAAAGTACAAAAAAAAAAAAAAAAAAAAACGAAAGGCAATTCTAGAATCTACTCACCTACACTGACTATTGAGTGACCAGACAGCTGTATGCTCACATTTTTCATTTAAAACTGTGATTCATTATAACTAAGAAGCTTTTTTAGGGGTATTTTAAAGTACAATGGGAAAAAAAGTGCTAAGGATTATATTAAAAAGGGAGTGTATTTATGAAGGCGGGAAATAAATGGACTGTGTTTTAATTAAAATACATTAGCAGGCTTACTTAAAAGGCAATTTGATAAATCCTTACACACATGAATTCAACTTTAGAGGCCTGGTGGGATAGTAGCAGGTTGTCGGTCAGAGCCGTTAATTGAAGGGCTATAGGTTCAAGTCCCTGGACTGACAAGTCACTGAGCAAATTGAAGGTATAAAAATCTGCAATACTTTATGCCACAGCACTGTATTTTACTCAAGTTGTCACTTTTACAAGTTGTCGAATGGGTTTTTCAGGCCTCCAGCCATGGCGGCCGTGTACATACAAAACCAGTTTGTAGATTTTACGGCATTAAATTGTTTCAGATGAGGTGATGCCAAAAAGCGTAACGCTATATTTGTGAGTGTGAAAATGGAATGGTCACTGCAGATTTTAAGAGTGACGTCAAGTGAATTGAAACTTAAATGTTATGGATGGTAATTTAGCCAAAACAAAAATCTGTGGAAAAATATAGAATGTATGAAGTCTGTCCCGTACTGAAGCAATCAATCGATCGCCTTTCAAAATGATTTTGGATCAATACGTCGTCCAGAAAAGCAAGCTCACCAAGTCCAGATCGATAATGTCGCAGCGTAAGAATATGAATCCATACGTCGATATATTCGATGAGTCATTACATTCCATCCCTAGTGAATGGCTAGACTGTAAAGGCAAAGAAACTCTATACATAATGATAATACAAACAACGGTTGTTTGGGAAGGTGTATTTAGTGTTGTTGATCATTAAAAAGGGATTAAAGTCAGTAAAATAACAACAATCCATCAAATGAAACCTCTGTTACAATGATAACTTGGAAAAAAACTGTCTATTTTAAGAATTACATTGTAAATATACAATGAGTAGTTGTAGCACTGAGGTGATAATCTGTAAAATAAAATAAATAAACGTGAAGGTACTATGTTGACACTATGAAAGAGAGTATTTTCTTTTTGTCACTACACATTTGGATAAATATTGATCTATGCTGTTGAGAAATAACACTACATTTACCTTAAATAAAGTACATTTCTCTAAAGTGTTCATGAAAAATGAATTGAAAACACGCTGTAAAAAATACCACAAAAAATATATATAGACTTGGTCTTTGATCATTTGACAGGTTTTTAAAAAGGGCATGAGGGAGCAAATTTAAAGTGTGTGGCAGTCGGGTCAATACAGAGATCCTGTCATTAAGCTTGTGCCAGTCAAACATCCCGCTATAATTGATGAATGTCCCCTTGGGAGAGAAAAGCTGTCAACGGGGCCCAAGCCAAAGGGAATTTGTGCACAAATTCGCCGCTCATGTCCTCAAGTCAATCAGAGTTGGGATAGCTCACTGACTTCTGACTCGGAAACAAAGACCAAGAAGCCACAAGCTTATTGGCTTTAGTAAGATAGACCTGTAGCGCCTTGGAAGTCCAGAAATGGCTCTGAAAGCAATGTGTATGTCGCTGGAAAGCAATACGTTTGTTTACCCGTGTCTATTTTGTCTTAAAAAGGTAGGTGGGATGTTTTCTGTCCATGTTCTTGTAAGTCTGGACTCGAACTTTACAACATCAACATGGACATCATCAGACAGCGATGCTAGGCACCATGGAAAGGAAAATCATCTATCGCAAATAGGAGCATTTCTAAATCCCAATTACAGTCTGCCATTATTTAGTATGTTGTTAATTATTTATACAAAGGCTATCACATCATTTCCACCCCCTCCCTTCACTTGGAAATGAGATTAAAAAACTTTCCTTAAATGTGAAATAGAAAATGGATTTATCCAATTGAAATAGTAGAGGCAAATTAGCATGTGTTCCTTGTTATGAAATCTTTCTTTTAATCCAATATATATAATATTTCGCCAATATTATTGGGGAAGTTTTCATTAAATGTATGGGCTGACCAAAAAAATATCTGTTATGAGCCATAAGAGTTCAAAATACTCACATATGGTATACTCAGTGATCAAAATAACTACTTACATATATGGTATATTAAGTTGAGTTCATACTTGGAGTGCTTTTAAAATTTAAGACTACATGAAGAGAGTATGATATTTAATAAATGGATTTTTTTCCTGTATATTCTCTATGGAGCATATGGTTTGCTCTAATTTGGTGAACACTGCTGTTTATAATTCCTTTCCATGCATCACTTATTGAATCCCAAATAGTAAGAGTGTATGAGAATTTGTGTTTTATTTTTTTTGTTGAAAACGATGCCCGGGCATGCCTTGCATTGGCATTTTGTAAAACATTATTCATAATTATCTATGTATTTTATTCCCTCTTGTTGGCTAATTCTTTCTCACTGTAGTAGTAGTAGTAGTCCCATTGCGTGTGTTAACTCACCTCATAATTTATTAAGTTTCAATAACTAACATACATACCATATTTTCTACTATATTGACCACTTCCGTGTATAAGCCGTACCCTTAAGATTGCCTCAAAATCGTTGAATTGTATGAGTGTCAATGTTTGAAGGAAAAATCTTGATAAAAAATCATCGCACATGGTATTTCTGAGATAATGTATGAATTGTACGTAGTTTTCACTTAGTCTGGGCGCAATAATCGCATGAGATACACAATACGTAGTTACCAAGGCTGATATTTTAATGATCGACCGCTAGACCTTTGATCAGCCTTAACAACTATTGGGATGTTGTAAACACGGTAAACACTACAAAAACATGTATTAAAGCTTCTCGCATCTAGCCACTCAGAGTACGTTTAAGTATGGTAAAATAGCGGCAATGGAGTTTTTTTATATTTATTTTCTTGAATTTCAGTCATAGAAGTCCAGATAAATTTAGTTTAGTCTAATTTGTGCATATATAAGGCATATCCTTGATTCGGTCATTATTTTTTTAGTTATAAATACGGCTTATATGCGAGAAAATACGGTATATATACGCAAAATAGTGCACAGTCAATAACAAACAGTCATTGTTGCAATTATAGTGATTATAAGAGTTAATTCTAAACATTTTTTTGCGATATATATCATCCATTGAAAGAAAACGCAAGAGTTGATAAATGTGGGGTGTGGTTGCTGATTATATTGAGTAGACCATAAACAAAGGTCCCTCTCTCTCTCTCTATTGTTTGGGGCCCCGCCTTATATGAGAAAGATCAAGTTCGATAGATTATGACATCAGACGATGGTATCGAGTGTAATAAATTTCCCTGGCATGATGGATAAAGGTGTTTTTTTTAGATATTTCTATTCATAAATGTGCAGGGAAGAGGGGTAGAGTTTTCTGCAAGAGGAAGTTTTTAAGCTAAGGTGCTAATGAATTGCATAGCGAAGGTTTGACAGTGATTCATTAAAAAAGGTTCGCCTTGATTACATCTGTAGTAGTAAGCTTTCTTGGGGCTGCTGGCAAAGATAAAGCAGGGTGGAAAATGTTGACAAGTGAGGAGGAATAAAAAAAAAAAAAATCTGCCAAAAGTACCGCACTAAGGTGGCTTGAGTTAAAATCACTATTGTACGCATGGCTTGGACGGCATAAATTAAATGTGGGAAAAAAAAGGGGAGGAGGAGAAAAGAGGCAAAGGCAGATGGGGTATTATTTTTTCTTTTTGTATCCCAACTAATTGCAATCATAGGCAGATGTTGGAAAGTGTGACAGCATCAGCAGAATTGCTGCTGAGAGCACAGAATCTTTGTCTAAAAATAATCAGACATTCTGTGTGCTGCTGTTTGTTATAATGGTAATCGATGCTGGAGGCTTTGAATTCCATCAATTTATAGATCCACTCTGTTCTGCCTGGCGACCGTACGGCTTCACCACCCCCACCGCGTCCACACTGAACACAGAATCGTGCACAGCTCCGAATCAGGGTATTTTATTTTCTATTTATTTATTTTTTTTGCACAAAACAGCGTCCGGCCACTCCGTCTCCGCCTAGCCTGGCGTTTAGATAAGTGTGGTTCCCTTTCATAAAGAGCCTTATCGCCACCTGTCCTCTGTCAGACGTAGCATTGTTCCATAGCTTCCCCAGATTAGCTTTGCATCTCAGATGCCAATTTTAGGAGGACGAATGATCAATAAATCAAACGTCCCCGATCGATGGCCCCAATCATTGCAGTCTAGTCCGTCCTTAACGTTATTACCGCCTCCTGCCGCGGGCATCGGGTCGGGTGGTGAAAGTGTGTGTGTGTGAGGGGGGGCGAATTTTGCGAGCTTTGTAGAAAAGCAAATACATTTTGCAGCCATGTGACGGCCGTAATTTACTCTTATCAGTACTCCTTGGCAGGAATAACTGCTCAAATGTGTACGCGTGGGTCTGTAAACAAGGAAGGGGAGGCTTTGACCTGCTTGACCCGGTGGTCCAATTGCCAGCCGAGAATCGGGGGGGCATTTCTCTTGGTCTGTTTAAGCTATAGCGACCATTCTTTCAATTCCAGTCTGTCAATTTGTTCCAAAACTTGCATTAACACAAGTTTTTTTTATTTCTGTTGTTGATGGAAGTTAAGCAGAGGAAGCAATATAAATCTATAGATGTCCAGACAGAATAAAAAGACCCCAGGGGAGGGTTGACTAAAGACCATGCCACTGTGATGCACCACACTACCTACTGTAGGTCAAATACTATTGACTTACTGTATATTTCCAACACCAATAAAATTCTGCAATTAACAGGGAATGACTTTGTGGTATCTTACTAGATTTGACGGAGTAAAAGTCAATTTTTACCTAAAGAAAATTGGGCTGGTTTAGTCCGGTTTATCATCTTTGGATAAGATGGAATGTTCTCCAGATAAATTCGGGAAAGATGGAGGTGATTATCTTTGGGCCTAAAAAATGGAAGATCGGGACTGCTATAAATCAAGCCAGAAATCTTGTCATAATTTTTAAACTTCGACAGTTCATCACTAAATCTGGCCACCTAAGAGACTTAGCCACTACCAATAGGAAAATAATTACCGTATTTTCACGACTATGAGGCGCACCACATTATAAGGCGCACCGTCAATGAATGACACTTTTTTTGTCCATATATAAAGCACACTGGATTATAAGTCGCCCTGTCTATTTTGGAGAAAATTGAAGACTTTTAAGTGCGCCTTAGTCATGAAAATATGGAAAATCATTTTTTTTTACAATCAAAAACACAAAGAATCCCTGAACTCCATTTTTTTAAAAAGCTCAAATTCAATAAAATATCCTGTTTTTCACCAAACCTAGAAGTTGTGGCAAGTGTCAAAAACACAGTGATACACTGAGATGCTAAGGACTTACCCAGAGTTAAATTCCATTTCATTCTGACACCTCTTTAAACTCGGGACTGCTACGGCTGATAAAATATCCAAAATAATTAATCCCCAGTATGTCAGACTGTCTTCAAACAGGAAGCTAAATCTCACCGAAAAGAAAAAAAAAAGAAAGAAATGACTACGAATGTTGTGAAAATCAGCAAAGGTGTGACCAGTCAGCCATTATTCGTCATATTATTTACACTTTTTGGCACTCCATGTGGAAGAGGACGGCCTACTTGTCAACGTGTCTCCTATTTTCATATATAAGAAAACATAATTACACTTATTTCTTCTAACTCAATGTTGTCTGCAGTCAAAACACTCGCGAATTTTCCGCTTATCTTCGATGAGGCAAATATTGTTAAAATAAATATCGTACATGGAAATATCCTCCGATTAGAAATAGTGTGAACTCGATACAATTTATCAGGTGAATCCTCCAAATGGAGATCTTAAAGAAGACCTTATTTATCATCATTAAGGACGGCCATTGTTCTGCTTCTTTTTTACAACAGTGTAGTTACAATCAGCATGGCTATTTTCATTGTGCAGTACATTCTTTCGGACTAATGACACAGTTGTGTGATTCATTAGCACGCAAGTAGGGTGAAACCAGAAGAAGAGATGATTAACTCATGTGGTAGATGCTGTCTAAGCTGTCTTCAATATAATTGTTTATAATGTTGTAGCAAGTTAAAAATAGAAAAAAACTACCTATCTTAAATAGTCAAGAAATAAATAAGGTCTGAGAATTAAATAGGTTCATCGATATATTTTTCTTGTCTGATTTATAGCGTAGATAGGCACCATTGGTATTTTTATAGAAAGCTAAAGACCTAAACAAAATGTTGTTAAGTTTCTTAACTAACCTCGAATGTTGCATTCAGGCGAGTCTCGTTTTTTGCGGCGCTCAAACTACGCTTGTCGACAAAAAAATTGTAGTCTGCCTGCTGCAAAACAACTTCTGGTTCATGTAAAAATATATTATATCAGACTAATACCTCACTATTTTTCTAATATTACTTTAATCTCTTAACATCACGCCAAAAGCTTTTTGATGAGATAACACCAAAATTCTCAGCTCAATAAAAGAAACATAAGCAATAAAAGGGCATTCATCTCGTAATAAGAATATATTGGTATATAGTACATGTATATGATTTCATTTTCGGGCTATTTGTGGAATTGTTTTGGGACTGCTGTTCTAATATTTTGACAATTGTATTAGTCTGATCATTTTCTTTTTGTCTTTCTTTGGACTTTTGTTGACAGGACCACAAAGTCACATGAATGAGAACGCCTACTTGATTGGCTGATTCTTCATGGACGATTAAGTTGATTTTGTATGGAAAACACAGCCGGTCCGGACATTGCGTAGGGGCCTAATATGTAGCGAATTGGAAGTTGGAGAAGCTCCAAAGAAACGACAACAGAACCACTAGCTTTAGATAGAAAGTTCTCCACTTGAACAAATAAATAAAAGACAAGTTTAGTTTTCCAATTTCCTTTAAAAGTAGGGGGTGGTAAATTGGAGTCGGTTTCTCTCTAAAGCTCCACCATTCAGGTCAGTTGGTATAGGAGAGGCTGTACGAAATGCAGTTGTCGCCGCGATGGCCCACTTTTACCAGAAACGGTGAGTCGGAGCAACGCAAGGCAACGCAAGGCAACGCAAGGCATGGCAGCGAACCTGCAATTGTTTATTCTCTCTTAAGAGATGTCAATCTGTTGGCTCTCAGGTGTGCTGCTCTTCCTCTTGTTTTTGTTGTTTTCTCCCCCGTACTCTTTCACCGTTCCCCCGTCGATTGCGGGGAGATCAAAGCTCGGCTGCTGGAAGAATCTGAATATTTCAGGTACGGGATAAGGCGGCCACGTTTCGCACCACCTGCGAAGCGCCGAGAGAGGTCCCTCCTCTCGCTCAGGCTCCGTTGCGGGACCCTGGGGGCCCGGCGACATAAAACCGAGACCACCTGTCTAAGAGAGAGAGAGAGAAAGAGAGGGAATGCTACTTTACCCTCCTTCTCTCTGCGGTGCTTTCATTTTACAGCATTTGAACCAAAAATAAAATGAATCTAAATAGAGCGGTGAGAGTGGGAATAAAACTAGTGCTGACAACAAGCAGCTCGCCGCTTTTGAGTTCTGTCACAAAGGCACCGAGATCTGTACTCGTGCAGCAGAATGGGAGCAGACACTTAAAAGGGCAGTTTATACATGAATCATTTTGGAATGTGCCATCTTCTGTGGCAAAGGGTAACACTGTATATATTAAAAATTAGCCTGGGCGGGGAGAGAGAAGTATGTTATACGTAAATTGTTAGTTTTTTTAAGGCAGTGTGTGGTTATAGTCAGTTGTAATATATATAGTTGAGAGCTAATGAATTTAATTACAATGATAATTGGGCTGCTATAATGAAATGAGCAAATGAGTCTGATTTTTGGCCATTTTTACGCTTTGAATGTGGTCTCTGTTGCGCACTTTTAATCAAGCGCTTGTTTTAACTAGTGATTAGCCAAACTCAAAGATTTAGGTCGATTGGTAGAACCGGTATGCTGGCAAGATTAGATTAGATTAGAATTTTCAGGAAATGTCTTAGTTGCAAGACAGACACAAGACACACAAGACATTGTAGAACTAGTTAAAAAACCTGGAGCCACACAAGTAATTCATAATCGACCAATTAACAATTATTCTCTTGTTTATCCAACTAATCAGTTCATGTATAAATCATGTGATTTAACAAGTATCATTTACGGACCAGTGCTAAGTGGTTAGCATGTCGGCCTCACAGTTCTGCGGTCGAGGGTTCGATCCCAGGTCGTTCCTTACTGAGGGGAGTTGGCATATTCTCAGAAAATGAACAAATAAATTGCTTTTTCACTGAAAACAATTTTCTTATCCTCTATTCCCAACCAAATATAAATATACTATATATCTGCAACACATCAACACACACCCAGCAGGGCTAGTGAAAATACTTTCCTCTATTTTGCACACACACACCGTGTGTGTGTGTGTGTGTACATGTGCAAATGGACCGTGTACGTAAATGTTGAGTGCGAGACACTGTAAATACAGAGGATGCATACACGTATGAGCTGAGGGGTGTTACTGGTACACGTTCCACGCTAGCGCTTCCTCGCGTTGTCTCTCAAAAGGCCCGTTAAGTCTTAACGGCAAATTCCTTACATTCATCTGTGTCAGGGCACTCGGCGCACATTAGGCGTTTACACGAGAGGAAACAAAATCTATTTGATGCTACACTGCCCACGCGTTGACTCCCCTCCTCCCCATGCAGGAGATCCAGTGTTTAACTTTCATTTCATATTCTGAACAAGCGAGTGGACAGACAAGAGGCTGGAGCCATTGGACTCCATTACACTGTAAATCAGCTTTTTAAAAACTGGGCCTTTCCAAAGCCATAGACCAGCAGAAAGTCTCAAGATATTTGTTTTGATTGGCTTTGGAACGTGCCATTGATTTTTTTTTGCCGTTCCTCCGAATGATCTGCGAACTGCAGAGTAGAAAAAGTCACACTTGATATTTTTTTTGTCGCCAACTCTGACCGCTCCCCATCTCTTACAATCAGTGGTGCTTAAGGAGAACAAGTTGGGGTTAATCTGGAGCAGGTCATTGGCGCTCTGCACATTGGAAATGTCAGCAGAGATATGCAGGCCTTTCTTAATATTCCGCACTAAACCAGCTAAGGTGACGCCACTGAGATGAATGGCCGACCGGGAGGTGTCCTACTCGCCAAAATCACCCCAGCGAGGGAAAAAAATATATCAATCAATTGATTTATAGCCATAAATCAGGTCAGGGTTTGATTGTATCAGCAAGTCATATGACCAATCAATTAATCCAGACCTAGAGGCCCGGTTTTCCACAAGAAAGATTCATTTGGGTGACCGTTTACCCATCAAACGAGGATTGTGTGAAGTCCAGGACCAAAAAAGCATATTTTTATCAATTTCCACTGATTAAACTCAGGTGGGAATCAAAGGACACTTAACTGAGAAGGAATAATTGTCCCGTACTCTCCTTTGATCGTCAAGCTTATATCAGCAAAAGCAAGTACAGTACATAAGTACTTCTAGATCCGTCTTTGACTGAACAAGCAGGATGAGAAGTAGCGACTATACTTCTAAAAAAAAGAGCACCCAGTCTAAGAAAAAAAGGGAGTCACGCGGAACAAATAGCAGACTATTACGAGCCACCCGCAGTCAGGTTTTGGTGATGAGACAAGCGGGACAAAGCCGGGGAAACAGCTGGGTGAACAAACTGTGAAAAAGCATACACGTGGCGGGCGTATTTGTTTGGTATTTCGTCCCAATTGTGAATTCCAATCCGCGTTGTGACACCGGCTTTCTCGGTCCGATGCTTCCCATCTGTAACTCTGGTGTCAGGGTGTCTCCCAGGACGAGCTTGGAGACTATGGGGACGGCGGAAAGCGTCAGGAGCAAGTAGAGCACGACAGAGTGTGCTGCCAGAGTCTTTGCCTGCTTTTAAACGTGGCAGAAGGTTGGAGTGAGGCAGTCGTGCATCCAAAACGAATGAGAAATGTTTCCTAAGGAGAACATTTCTGCTGGGATTACAAACCGACGTCTGCGTCAAAACCTTCATGCCTTCCTCAATTACAGCTAGAATAATGCCGGAAACTGCGTCAAATCTGGCATTCCGTATTTTACGAATTATAAATGCCACTTTTTCACATGGTGTGGCTGGCTTTGCAATTTATATTTTTCAAATATTATACGATATTGTCTGAAATGATAGTTAACACCAGCCGATCATGGAATAACGTCAACTTGATTCCCGGTGGGCCAGACCATTTTAGATATATTTAGATTTTTTTTCATAAATGGATTAAAATAACTGGATTAAACGCCTTGAAAATTCAGTTTTTGATTGATCTAAAACAATGTTTATTTTAGCTTTTTTTCAATATATTTTTAGATTTTACAAAATGATTTTTGAACTAAAAAACTGAAAAAAAGGATTAAAGAATTACAATTATTGATTTATAAGGGAGAAAATCAGGAAATTTAATATACATCTACACTCTTCATTTTAATTTCATCCTAAAACAGAAAGTCAGCACTCATGATTTTCATTTCCAGGCCACACAAAGTGATGTGGCGGGCCAGATTTGGCCCCCAGCCCGCCACTTTGACACATGTGGCTTAGAGTGTACCTTTGAACTGATAATCGATGAATTACTGTATGTTAGTAGGCTGCTAGGAAATGCATGCACACAAAATGATAGTTTTGCTAGTATACAACAATACTTGAAGTGCAGGTAATGTAACAAGGGAATAATCTGCTCTCAAACTCCATCTGAGCCAGTAAAAAGAGAATGTGTAGAAAAGCAGAGGCGGGAATCAACCATATTCAAGACACACACAATTATACTACAGTGGGGATCCATTATTCATCTCAGAAACATTTTTCATTTAAGTGTGGGCCGAATATGAGCAATGATGAATGCATCGCCCAGAATGCAATTTGTATGTAAAATAACAAAAGATTACAGGCTGCTATGTTTTTAAAGCCGATGGAGTTTGTTTGCCATCTAAGTATAAAATACTTTCCTCCAAAAGACAATGAGAACTGAGCTTCTTGAAATCACTTAGCCCTTAGCTATGTAGCTTCCTAGTTATTACGGAAAGGTCAGAATAAAAGGCTCGAGTGACGAATGAGCAGAACAAAAATAAGTATTTCCATTTGGTAGCCATTTGTAAAAGTGAAAAACGGGCGAAAAACAAGCCAAAATGCCCGAACATTTCTCTCATTTGTAGCCAATCAGCAAAGAGTCTCGAAGAATCAGATCCTGCAGACCAATCAACGAGTTCCGTCACTCCGTACTGCCCGTTTCAGTTGGTTGACTTTCAAGGCCTACAAAGTACCTTCCCCTTTCCCATCTATTCATAGCACCAAGATTGAACACTGCTTCCTAACACCAGACATTCCCACCACAGAGCGTGTAATACAACTCATTACTGGGCTTGGAGGTTGCAGAGGGCTCTGATAGGAGTGACAAGTACAACAGACAGAGCATGGAGGGAGGGGGGCTGCTACACAAACATCTCAATCATTCCTACCAGACGGTACCGCTTTAAAAAAAAACAGCTTTAACACTAAAGCAAAGCAATTGATTTCGGAGGTTGGGCTTATAAATCCTTTTAGAATGAAAGAGAAAACAAAATAAAACAGCACCGATGCCGCCATTTCATAGCAAATGGTTCTCCCCACTTATAATGTCTTCTGGAGTCGTTAGCTTACGAGCAAATTGTGGCAAATCGCTAAGACGAGCGCGGCCGATGTATCTGGGTCAAATGCATTGATCTCGGCGCCCGACCTCGCTTTGTGCAGATTTCAAGTGACCAACGGCTTCGATTTGGTTCTGGAGGAAGCAGAGGGTAGGGGTCCGCCAATGTCTGCTAAGGGGGAAGAAATAGGCCAGGAAATATAAGAGCTAACGACCTTATGAACGTTTCCCAACTTCGGGGCAATTGCATCACTAAAGGCAAAGCGATTCACATATTAAAAAGGCAAAAACTTTAAAAAGGGTTGCCGTTTTTAAGCATGCCACCAGAAGGCCAAGGGTGTTGACAAAGAGTTCACTTTTGGTGAACTTTTGCTGGTAATGCAAAGAATTGAACCTCATTTGGTTATGTTTTTGAAAAAGCAAGATTAGAAACAAAAATTTGAGGATATTATTTATCAATTTTCTCTCAAATTGACTTGTAATGACCCTTTGTTAACATAGCATGGTTTTACAGTTCAAATCATTGGCTGAAATATACCTTGAATCCTGTTTTTTTGTTTAAGGGCATTTTTAAACAAATATTTATACTAGTATTGGGCATTGATAGAAAGAATAATCATCTTTAATTATACAAAAAAAGTGAATGACTTTGGTCAAAAGTTGCCATTTGTTCTTCCAACGTATGTTTCAATACATCCGTTTTAAATGTCAACAAACAGTGGCGCAAAAACAATGAAAAACACTGAATACAAGTTTTAAGACAGCTTGAGAGATGAGCTAAAACAAACAAACAAATAAAAAAAATGGAAGTGTCAGGAGATTGGGAAAGGATGTGAGAAGTTGTCAACATCTCCCATTCTGTTGCTACGTTTCAGACGGAGGGGAGCAAATGGGCCTAATTCACACAGGCTGCGTTACGAGCGTCTCTGCTGTCGAGCAGTGTGAGCGGGAATTAGATCTGTGGTTTGCAGCCTTCATCCCTTCCCAGACAGACTTGTTCCGGCTCAGAGGCGCTGGCTAATCCGTAGCCCTCTCCCGCTCGCGCTCCCGGAAAATGACTTCACACAGCCGCCTCAAACGCTGCGCTGCGATTCTCGACTGACTGACTCAACCCTTTGAGAGGGGAAAAAAAAAAAAAACCTCAGCAGGGCCTTTCCTAGCTCATTTAACATCCCAATTCCTCCCCAAAAGCTTACCCCGAGAGATGAAAACAACAAGGAAAACAACTACAGCCCCCACTTGATGATTTAAGGGCCCTTTTCCTCCGGAGAGGTGTCAAAACCAGCAGCGTACAGTAAAGAGGAATTCAAAGAACGAGGAGTTTGTTTGGTGCTAAGTGGTGCTTTTCAGTCCAAATATCACTACGCAGGTATGACATGAGCAAAACTAGTGTATGACATTTGGGTTTGGGTGCTTTTCGGGCATCCAATTGCATTGAATGTCAGTTCATACCAAGGCTATTTGGTCTTCAGGATATAACTATGCATGGAAGAAGGCTTCATCTGGGGTTATCTTGCCTTTTTTTGGGGGTGAAGGAGGTTAATTTCTTGGAATAGGGTGGTCACTTCCTATGGGATTAAGGGAGGAGTAGTGAAGGTCAGTTAAAACGAGATTTAGACGTGGACAAGAAATGTGGGGGGTCTGGGTGTTGGGGTTGCTCAAGCCAGTGGGCAAACAATGACGTTGTAGGTTTACAGCAGAGGTAAGCATTATGTGCTAAATAATAGAACAAAAACAAGTCAAATTTAGTACTCTAGAAATCCACTGATTGTTAGAATTGCACCCTTGTGAGAACTGGACTAGAATATGATTCCAATCCCAGTTGAGAGGGAGAAAACCAAAATAAAATCCAGTATCGTCAGCGGTGCTCGGACGTTTGGTCGCTGGTCTTTTGGTTGTCGGTCATTTAGTCCCTTTTGGTCGCCGGTCAAATGGTGAAAGAGAGTTTACTGTTGAAGTCAGCTCTAAAAAATTATATTCATGAGAGAGAGTTTAATATCTAAGAAAGAGAGTTCAATATCCAAGTACTGTTTATTATCTAAGTACATTTGACTGGCGACCAAAAGACCAGCGACCAAACGTCCGGTTAAGGTCGTCACACCATAAACGCTATGGATCGCAGACCAAAAATCATCCAAAATCTACCATTAAATGCATTTTCACACTCCGTTTTTTTAACATCTATTTCACAGTTTTCCAGTTGTTTTGCCGGCAGAATTCTGGCAGTCACACTACGAGCCTTTCACCATAACCGGCTTTAAAAATACATGCGATTAAAAGAACATCTACCAGACTGTCTTCCCCAATTGAAACATTCCTAACCAGTGAACTGACACCACAACTTCCGAGCAAGTTGTTGGGGCAATTGAGAAAAACCAAACCGACATCACCAGTAAAAAAAATAATAGAAAAATAAAGCCTAATATGGAACAGTACAGCAAGCGAGGAGAAAAAATGTGATTTATCCCTTCACGGCCTTTTGCCGCTAAATTAAACTGTTGAGTCCATTCCCCCCACCCCTGCGCCAGCTAGTTATCTTTCCAGGCTAATTTAACACTATAATTTACATTCCATATAAAATACATGGTGATGTGAAGCTGTCAAGGCTGTACATCATTTGCAGAGCATGCTCCACTTTCAGAGAAAAGGACGGAATTAGATCATATTCATGATGCAATTAAACACTTCAGTGGGAATCGATGTAAAACCGATGAGCCCTGAAAACAATGCATATGGCAGAGAACATTAGAAGACATTACCTAGCCTGGGTGCAATTTTCCAATCCTCCACTCTACTCTCCGCGTTCTCCAGCCACATTCATAACACATGGCGATAATAAAATCATTTTTCAGAGAATTATTCAACTACTAAATTGCCCGTGGTAAGCGAGTAGTATCAGATGAATGTGATGTGAATTATTAAGTAGGGAAACTGTTTGTTCTCACCACGGGTGTAGTAATTGGCCAAATGAGGAGTAGGGTACAAGAGGGCCAGGTTACCAGAGAAAAACAGATCACACATTAAACGTTGGCGTTGATGTACAAACGTCAAAACTCCATCAGACGTTCAAGCCTCCAGCTGAGTTGATGCTATCGACCACTTTCCCGAGAGTGGGGATTTCTTATGGGTTACAAATGAGAAGCTTCTATTTTTCTTTGCGGAATATTCACGTGATGTAACCTGGCGCCGGGTGTGTTTGGAAAAACGGGGCGCTGTGAGGGCAAAGCGATACAACGCCACCTCATTGCGTTTTACATAATCCAAAAGACAGCCGAGTAGACCACATACAGACGACTTCAACTACCTGTCACTGTCGTCTACGCAGCCATCAGACTTAATTCTGACTGGCTTACAGATATGGCTTCAGAGAAGGCTGATGTACAACAAGCAAAGTAAAGCAAAAAAAGGTCTATTTCAAGCCCAATTTCTATCCAAACGGATGTGAAAAGACAGGACATAAGCAATATTCAAACCGTACAACCGTCACTTCTTATAACTTGTAATGTAAAGAATGAACCTCTCCAACTAAGACAGTAACAATGCTTAAATCCGGTACGAGTTGAATACATATACCATATTTTTACGACTATAAGGCGCACTGCATTATAAGGCGCACCCTTAATCAATGACACATTTTAAAAAAAAGTTTCCATATGTAAAGCACACTGGATTATAAGGCGCCCTTGTCTATTTTGGAGAAAATTTTAGACTTTTTAAGTGCGCCTTAATTCACTTAGTGAATTAAACATAATGAAAAACCTGTTCTATTAATACAAAAACTTCCACTACCAATTCGAAATAATATCCTGAAGAATGTTCTGGTTCTAAATCAGATTCCTTGATCGATTATCACAATAATCGTAGCCTTTTCGTCCGGAAATTCCCAGTTGTAAAGGGAAAGGATACAGAGCCTGAGCCAAAACAAGTGAGAACAAATGCCACCTTTGTGTATCCAGAGTCATTTGTACTCAGCTCAGGCAATTCCAGAAGCTAGCAGATAAAAGTCCTGACCCCCCCACACCCCCTTCATCCCCAGTTACCCATCTCCCGTATTTCTTCTCACTGACAAACATTCTCCTTCCCCCTTTTTATAGGCCAGAGAGAGAGAGAGATGAGGGTAGTGTTAAAACAACTCTTGTTGTTCTTCCCTCTGCCGTCAACACTCGTCCCTCCCAGACGTTCCCCCCACCTAGCCACGTCGATACGGAGAAGTGACTGCCGTTTGCTTTACGATTGTCTCGTTTTATTCCGTTAGCCGCGCTTTTTCTCCTTTCTCGGCTCTAACCAGTCGGCCCAGCTACGACAACAGAGCCATTGTCTCCTTAAACGGAATAGACGGAGGACGGCGATTTACCCAATTCCTTGGCTTTTCGTCACTTTATTAGCCTAGCGCCACATTAGCGTTTCTACTAGCCGGCATTGTGTGTTTGCTGGGAACAATTAGAATATGACAAATGATCCGTCACCGCCATCTATCAGGTCCGAGTTGACAGGAATCCTATAGACGGGGCAGCCATTGGTCCCCCGCTCCCCATCTCTGGGGTCCCGTGCTTTGGTATCCATGACAACGCACAAGCCACTTGCCACGCTTGCCACTTCACAGTGAGAGATGAGCGCCCGTGAGTGGCTTTGAAAATTAGCCTTTGACACAGTGTTCCTCTGCTCTTCCGCCCTCCGTGCCTACGGCGCGGCCCCTTCGGGGGCCCGCCGAACATTCGCTGCCCTTTTACGCATTCTGGCCAACACAAACACAAAAGCCACACAGCCAGACTCTTGCATAAACAGAAGTTTCTACCATGCCTGAATATTGGAGCTCAGCTAGACCACATTTTCAGCATTAAAGTCACCCGGTTACTGTATTTTCTCGGCTATTGACCGACTCTGCGTATAAGCCGCGTCCTTAAAATGGCCTTTAAATCGTTGAATTTTACGAAAAATCGTCGCATGCTGTATTTTTTTTGTAAAAAACGCGGCTTATATGCAAGAAAATATGGTACCTATCCAATCCAGGAGAAGAATCACCACTTTATAAAGTAGGAGGGTTAATAATTGGACAAAAAAGAAAGAGAAAGCCACAATAACACATTTGTGAAGCAGACTCAACCATGAATTTTCTACTAAACTGAAAATTATTATCATATTTTGCCTTACTGGCTGTATGTATTGAATGACTTTTTACTATTCACGCAACTCAGAATGTGAATACTGCTACAAATGAGCATGTGCAAAAATAAATAAATAACCAAGTTAAATAAACCAAAGCGCTTAGATATTCAATTTGATTGTTTTTAACGTGAACTCAGACACACCTCTTTAAGACGATGCATTTAGCAAAAACTGCACTTGGCAGCTTTGAATCCTGATCGGAACACACAAAGCTGTGAAAATGCACTACTCTTGTCAGAAGCAATGCTTGTACAGTGTATGATTAATCATATTTGGAGAAACATTAAAGGGAAAGGAGGTAAGAGTGTCAACTGATATAACCCGCCACTGACATCAAGCAGAGGCAGCTAGCTCATTGATGTGGCAGCGTCTCATTTTCACCAAGCAGACAGTTTTGCAGCGCCTTGCGGTTCTTAATTATCTCCCGACTTTGTCTAATTCAATCAACACAACTCAGATCTGGGTGCGAAATGGCACTCGCATCCCCTCAAGCTCAGCAAGTCAAAAAAAAAAGAGAAAAAAAAAAGAAAAACACTGAATAAGTGGAACAGGCAAAGTGACAAAATGGCATAGCACATGAGAAATTTGAGTTATTTTACCTCCCGGGCTGAGACCTCATCCGAGGGGAAGGGGAGCTTGACAGAGGGACCAATCAGCTTTTTGTTTTAAGTTGCAAAACCGCATTCAGCGGGAGACGTGGGAGTCAAACGCTTTGATGGGACTGCACATGCTGCCATATTGTGGTGCGTGAGGTCACTTGGCCGCCGTTGGCTAACGGCATGGGATTGTACGGTCTCACGTCGGCCGCTGAACATTTTGAACAAACGGCGATGGGAGACTAAACGTCAAGCCATGGCGTGTGCATATGGGCCGCTCGCGTGCAGTGAATTTAAAAGGTCTTTGGTGATTAAAGTAGCTGGCAAAAAGTAAGTGAGTCAATGAGGAGAGTCGGCCTACCACTCATTGGCCTGTGACTCAATTTGAGAGTGCTCGGACGTTTGGTCGCTGGTCTTTTGGTTGCTGGTCTTTTGGTTGCTGGTCTTTTGGTTGCTGGTCTTTTGGTCGCCGGTCTTTTTGTCCCTTTTGGTTGCTGGTCTTTTGGTCCCTGGTCTTTTGGTCCCTTTTGGTCGCCGGTCAAATGGTGACAGAGAGTTTACTGTTGAAACCAGCTCTCAAAATGATATTCATGAGAGAGAGTTTACTATCTAAGAGAGAGTTTAACATCTAAGAGAGAGAGTTTAACATCTAAGAGAGAGAGTTTAATATCTAAGAGAGAGTTTAATATCTAAGTACTGTTTAATATCCAAGTACATTTGACCGGCGACCAAACGTCCGTTCACGAATTTGAGAGATACCGCAATATGATCATTCCATTTCAAGAATATTCTCTCAAACAGCAGATGAGGCCCAGTGTCATTCTAAAGCATTTACTTGACAATTAAGTGCCAAATGTGTTTTGCACTTGCTCCACACTGCCAAAGCTAACAATGGCAGATTAGCGAAGCCCGTCTCATGTTGCGGCGGAGGTTAATGTAAAGTGACGGGGCTAAGTCGGCTACAATTATGTATGCATAGAACGATATTGTGGCACTTTGTTACATCAGATCACGATTGGATTAAACTGTTTCCACAACAATGGAAGTTTGATTCCATTTTCAGCTGTGGGAAGATAGCAATCCTTGTCAGAACAAAGGCAGTTTACAATTCCTTTTTGTTTTTGCTCTTCCCATTGATATTAATGGGGCATGGCATAGTACATGCTCACGGAGGATGTCAACAATGTAATACAAAGCCTCCAAAGCTCCACAGTATGTTCACGAAGCTCGCCTTGATCGACGGTGGGCTCGTAGCAGATCCCTCAACCAGAAGGTCACGATATCTGACCAATAATCTGCTATTAATCCTCCCACGGTCATCTATTAACCCATCCCATTCTTATCACCCTTGTTTTTTTCTTAACGGGACAAACGAATCAAGTGTCTTTATCTAACTGAGATATAGACTTCCATATCAAGGCCCCATGACGTGAACTTCTCGGAGAATCTGTAGCAAATGTGCCAGTCTCGTGGGGTATTCCCCACCGTCCCGTTACCTTCGATAAATCTCAGCGCTTTACGATTGGGTACATAAAATGAGTCATAGATCTAGACGGTAAATAAGAGCTTGTCAAAGTGGCTGACGCCAGGTCTGAAATCCCTCCCCCTTTCCTTTTGCCAGATAGTCCCTCTGTACACTGACCATCAGACTGCTGCTATTGAACTTGGGCTAAAAAGGTTCTCATAAATAACAGTAATATTTCCCTCAGGGCATGTATGGTACTACGCGGAGTCATGCTTGCATCAGCCTATCAAAGAAATGCTGCAGAATAAGAGCAATAGTGTCAGAGTCCAAATATTTTGTAAATCCAATTTGTTTTATTTTCAAAACTCCTGTTCCCAATCACATTTTTCCGACAAGAAAGAGAAGACGTTACAAAATCCATCCATCTTACGTAACTTCAAACTCTCCGCTGTACTCCAAGACAACATTGATGTCTTTTAATGGACCTTCAATCCATAGTTGCAAATGAAGCATGCAAAACGTCCCATTAAGTAACTCCACTTACAGTGTATTTACTCTGGTTGTTGTTTGGGTTGTTTTTTTAGAAGCAGTCCTCTGCTCGACTCAAAGACGGCAACGGGGGAAAATTCGGCCCGTCTGGGGGATCGGAGGGGGCGGATCTTCTCCAAATGTACTAACAAAATGATGGAGCGTTGCTCGGCAGCCCAGCTAATGATTGCAGCCGTTTGGTTTACACTGGTCCGGATTACTCCCTGAATGACCGCCTTTGCATATTAAACAGACAGCCAGGGCACAACCGGTTAGAGGGCAAGACAGTCACGACACACCGGCAGTGTCACTAGTTTATGCTAAAATGGCTAAAAAGGTACAAACGAAAATGCAGCTAGTAGCCAATTGTTCATTTAAAAGGTGACATATCTGCTTGACATATGCCAACACAAATAAAAGTAGATTTCAATTTTCAATTAATTATTATTAATTAATTAATTAATTATAATTAATTAATTAATTAATTAATTAAGGCAATAATAATAATAAAATAAAATAATTTATCTTGCTTGGTTTGTGTTTTTGCTGCTTTTCTGTCTTTTTTTTATTGCATTTTGGTATTTCGTTTTTTTACCTAAGTCTACAATGTCTATAATGTGTGTCTATAAATAAAGTTTTATCCTACCCTAATTATGAGTAACAACTTCATGTTTCTTGTTAAAATGCCAATTTTAGTGATTATCACAATTAAAAAACATTAAGAAATTGCTAGATTTTTTGTTATCAGTCCCTGTTTTAAAATAAATGGAATAAAGTCATTTTACTGACTTCGTATCTCAAAATTATCATTCAATTTCTTTTGAGGCAATCGGATTGATTCGTATTGACCCTCGAAGTTAACAAGAACTACATAAATAAGTCAAAAGGTATTCAAATACAGCAACTCGTGGTAACAAAAAGTACATTTTAGCAAAATCTGTTTTTGGATTGCATTTTTTAAAGAGAAATTGGCAGTTGGGAATTCAAATCCTGATCATCAATCAGACACGGACACTTAAGTCAAAAGTTACCTCAAATGTAAATCAGGTTGACTCTATTTACACTCCTTGATTTATTGAAGTCACACTGAGTTTCTTTTGTGTGGACTTCCCAACAAAGTCTATTCAGCTTTTAATGCTATTCTAGTTTTTCTTTCTTCTTACACAATCCTGATGAACAGCAATCCACAATAGCTCAACTTAGTTTACCATTTGAGTCTCCCCCAATAATACTTTTGGGGTTAGTTTTAGACATGTGTCCGACAAAGAAATCATTTTAAATAGCATGGCTTTTTCTTTGGACGCAATGTGTTGTTGTTGTTATGTGTTGTGATATTATCGATCTATTCTTTTGACTTTGATAAATGATTTACTCCCATCAGGACAGAACAGTATTGATTTTACAGCACGTTGCATTATTTGACCTTGCTTACTAAAACATATTATTACTTAAAAAGGACACCGTTTTATTTACATATAATGTAAAGGTGGCATATATGGATGTCTGGTTAATTAGGCTCCGCCTTTTTTATTATTTGCTGTAGTGACATGCAGGTGGTCCTAAAACTAAACGGAAATTTTAATGTTATGTGTCATGTCTGTAAATAGAATTGTCACAACATCGTGAGATATGTTTAATAAATCAGAGTATAAGTTACAACTATTCAGCAACCGAAAACTGTTGTTCGATGGCGCATGTTTGTTTTGACTGAAAAAAATGTTGAGAAATGAAAGAACATACTCCAACTCACCAGTATCAAAGTGGCGGACCCTGGGCCAACTTTGGCCCGCTGCATCATTTTGCGTGGCCCGGGAACGTAAATCATGAGTGCCGACTTTCTGTTTTAGGATCAAATTAAAATGAAAAGTATAGATGTATATTAAATTTCCTGATTTTCCCTCTTTTAAATCAATAATTGTAATTTTTTAAGCATTTTTTTCTGTGTTTTTAGTTCAAAAATCATTTTGTAAAATCTAAAAATATATTTTAAAAAAGCTAAAATAAACATTGTTTTAAATCTATAAAAAAAAGAATATTCAGGGCTTTTAATCCAGTTCTTTTAATCAATTTATTAAAAAAATCTAAATATTATATCTAAAATGGTCCGGCCCACGTGAGATCAAGTTGACGTTAAAGCGGCCCGCGAACCAACCCGAGTTTGACACCCTTGCCCTAACTAGTCAAATGTCATCATCACACAAAGTAAAAAAAAAAAGAAGGCACCTAACCCAACAACAAATGAAAGACTTCATTAGTCTAAGCATTCTTAGGCTTGTCCCATTAAAAAAGAAGGCAAACATTCCTCCAAATAAAGACAGCTGTCCAGCAACTGTCTTCCCATCCACGATAGTATTGACCATAGTCAGATGCTCCGCTGATTAAAAATTGATCCATTTTGAAAAATCTAATCAACCGAATAGGATTGTTTCGGACGCAAGGAGGGGCCGGCTGGGCGCGTCGTCGGAGGTGGTGTTTGGGGGGGTGGGTTTGAGCAGCTACTGACAGACCTGTTATTAACCCCTGCACCCCAGTTCACCTCCCCCTGTGCCCCGGGACGAGACAGTGCCCAGACGTTGTGAATTATTCAGCAGTCTGAAAGATGCTCCGGCCACTTGGCCTATTAAAGCCCGCGGCGGAGGCTAGTGGCTCTAATGGACGGTCCAGAGAAGCCCCGTCTCCCTGCGGACAGGCGGAGCTTGTGTGGCTAGACTGCAGGGGATGCTAGAGCCAATTGGACAGAGGTAGAGGTCACGGCAGGTTAATGATAGCGCACGTCTAGACGGACGCTGGACGCACAGCCGTGGCCGTGTGGCCATTGGGGGATTGCAATATCAATTCCGAGTGAGAAGGGGCTCTCGATTATTATGTTTGGGGGGAGTTATCAGAGATTCTTGGTGTTATTGTGTTTAAGCATGTATGGTATGGATGCTATGTCGTGAGAAGAGAATGTTTGTTGATTATATGGTGGTTGATTAGAAAATGGTTGATTAGAAAATGGCGTGCTGCTTTTTTTGCTTTTTTACCTAAATGTTTTCCTAAATGTTTTTCTAGTTTAAAAATGAATTAAACCAAACAAACACTATTGCTTTTGAATGACAAGACATTTTTTTCCTTAAAAGGTATATAGCGGAACTATCAAAATTAAAGGGTCATCTTCATCTAAGCATAATTCAGGGTCATTTCAGTCATATTTGCTTTAAAATTCTTAAAATATAGACCTTCATTTTTATTGCTATATAATAGGTGATAAACAATAAAAGCATTGATTATCTCATCCTACTGATCACTGATTTTAGTTTTATTCCATGATTATTTTTTATGCATTTAAAATATTTAGCATCATGACAATAGCAAAGTTGCAAATTCAAACTGATGTTAGCATTTACTTTGGAGTACCAGTTTATCTTCATAACTGCAGACTAAAATGACAGAAGGAAAAATACCAGTCCTCTTATTGGAACGTATTACATGAGGCATAGTGAGACATTTAATCAAGGTTAACTGTTAGATTTAGCCTCTAAATTTGCTCATAAACTGCTTTTTTAGGACCTTTAATGTGTACTATTTAAAATCTGAAGGGTAGGATGTAAAATATCACCCACTTCTGGAAGGAGCCTCAAATAAATATCCTCTTGCAACAAAATAACATTATTCCAGAAGAATGAAATATTCGTCAATTTGTCATCATTGCAGCAAAACAGCAACAAGCCAAACAGCTGGGGAGGGGGGGGACCCTCAACCCCAGTACAAAGTCACTCAATAATCAGGGCATCTCCCCCAGAGAGCCAACGAGATCGGGGGGGATACGAATCGAGGATGGAACTCATTTGGGAGCAGCTCAGTTACCATGTGTTCAATCGCCGTGGTGATGATGCGCATCCGTGCGAGGTCTCCGAGTAACGATGTAAACGCCACAGGAAACAAACAGAGGAGGGAATATGAGACCCAGGAGTTAGCACCATTTAGTCCACAAAAGCATCTCTATACCTGAAGAGTTAAGTCCAAGTGGACCAGATTGTTGTGACCAGACAACGGTTGACTTGTTTTGAAGCATAGGCTCGATAAGTTTGAGGATTGGGATTGAGTTTAGCCTTCGATAAATATAATCTATGCCGGACTGGGCTAGCACGCTCCTCCTTATCCGTGATCTGATGCCAAGTACATTTACTCTTGAGGTCAAAAAAACACTGGCGTGATTGAACTAAATCAAGGACATCCCGTAGAAGGCCGTCGAGGGGACGCAGACACGCCCCAAACCTTTCACACAAATGTAATCTGTGCAGCTACGGTAACTCAAGGTGACCACGGGCATAATTCACAGATCGTCATAATAAGACAACGTTTGGCGGGTTTCAAAAGGTAGCCCACCAAACTGTCCAAAACTCCACGTATTTTTGCCTGTGTATCCAAAAGAAATACAGTAATCCCTCGAATATCGCAGCTTCAAACTTCACTACATCACGGATTCTTTTTTCTCAGGATTTTTTGTAATTATATTTTTTTAGTGTATGTTCATAAAAATGTGAAAATCCACACTGAAACTCGCAAGCGGAAGCCACTCCCCTTTCCCCCATTTGCTAATAGGACTTAGCACAGAAGTAAAAAATATATATATCTTTTTTGACCCTACTTTGCGGTTTTTCATTTATCTCGGCCATGTCTGGTCTACATTAACCGCAATAATCGAGGAATTACTGTACTGTACTGTAGCTTAAATATGACCTTTCCATGAATTTGCCATTTCCCAAACAACTTTAGCTAATTTCTCTCCAATTCTATATTCAGGACTACAAATACATGGCCCGTGGTTTATCTTTTCCGTTGACCCCCCACTCCACCCTCCAAATTCCAGTTCCTCAAGGCGTTCTGCCGCAAGCCTGGAGCAATGTTTAGCTAAACCTGCTGGTCTATGTAGGCAGCGAGAGTCCCCAGAGGGCTGAACAATCAGACAATTTCAAGATCATGAAGCATTAAACCAATCCCGGCAGGGTACACTAATTAAACAGCCGAGCCCGGCACATCCAACCAATCCCCACAGAGCAATTAAATCCATCCCCTCTAAAACACTGTGGAACCTGTCAGGGGAAAACTGCTGAGGAGTGAGCGCAAGAAATGGAAAAGCGGGAGACAGGAGGAAAATATACTGTAAAATTCATCTGGAAAAGACACTACAGTCAGTATTGCAGTCAGAGGCTAACAAGGGAAATTGAAAGAAAAAAAATGGAGGCTACTTCCATTCACGTCTTTGTTCCCTTTTCACCTATTGACGTACAAATAGACCACATGTCATAATGTTTATGTGTATTATCGCCATTGTGGATGGTAACCTCAACTACTACATTTAAAAGATAAAAATAGTGACCTGCTTACAGTTTTCAGCTGCATATAATTAAGCTTACAAGGTCTTGAAAGCACTCGAGAGACTGGGAAGAAATGCAGAATAGCCTCGAGGACTATATTACACGCTAGCAAAGCTAACCGTTTCAAACTGTAGTCGATACCCCATTGCTTTCCACTACTACATGTGTTTTTTTCATGTCTGAAGTAAAGATTTTATCCCTTCACTACCAAACTGAACAAATATGTGACAAAGGACGTTACATTGTCGTTTCCAGAAACTGAGAAGAGCACTTTAGTATCTACCAGAATTCTCAATACCAACGTTGTGGTACATTTTGGAGTACATAAAAGTACCACCCCCAGGGCTACCATTAACTCATTTGCCGTCTCTGTTGGCATCAGGCGTCCAATCCCATTTGAATGGGAGAGGATAGCAATAAAATAATAGCTGCCAGCTCTTCCAAAATGTTCTGGAAACTGGAAAATACCTGATTTTAGGAATTTTTATAAGCCAGAGTTTGAACATTAACATCTTACTTTGAGTTCAGACAAAAATAATAATGAAAGAGTAACATATTCAAGGTCATACCTTGACATTGTGGGTAAATATTTGAAAAGAAACAGGCGAGGGAAAGACAACACCTACTTGGAATAATAAGTTTAAAAATCGTGAATTTCTTCAAACCAAAAAGAACGAAATTACGAAGTTTAAGGGAACAGCCATTTTGGGATACAAGTGAGAGACCCCATGTGAGTTGGCAATGGCCTCAAAATGCTATATTTTATTTTATTTCCCTTATTATTGCACATTGGGAAAAATTCAATTGAATATTTTTTTAAAGTTTATAATACTATAATTTTTCGGATTACAAATCGTACTCGAGTATAAGCCGCACAACCCAAAGAATGCAAAATGAATATGAAAATATTCATAAATAATTAGCATTTTCAGGCAGGCATTTTTTTAACTTTATCAGGAATCAAGAAAAATCCTATGTTAAAGTAACAAAAGTAAAATGGTAAAATAACGTTTTTTTCTGACAGGCTAAACTAAACAACATAACAGAAGGGTGGAAAAAAAGTATATGGCACTTAAGTACTGTACATAAAAATTTCCGCACAGCCTTCAAAGAACTTGTAACAAAAAGGTAGACGTTTCAAGCCAAACTTAAAGGTGTAGAGTCAAGAATGTAAAAGGACTAAGATTGGAGTAGGAGTGTCTCATAACAGACTGTAAGAAAGTGCGATAGTGTGGACTTGCTCTTTTCTTCCCCCAGAATGAGTCGACATAAATCACATAGGCCAGCTTCACATCTTTACTTCCTCTTCCTCTCCATTAAAAATGATAAACTATACCTCTTGAAGCCACTCGCTCGCTTTAGGGCCCCAGTCTGCACCTTTCTGGTGAAGCAGCACGAGTGCGTGACTCGGATTTATTCCGCGCCCTCACGTTGTTGGGGATGAATAAGGCCGTAATTAGCTATGTTCTACTGGAAAGAACAAAAAAAAAAGAACCTGACATGCAGACCAATCTATCAGCTTTACGCCACTACATACTTTATGTATAATACAGTAGCGCTTTGTAAAAAATAATAACAAGTCGACCACACTCCAAAGACCACCGTGAAGCAAGCCAACAGCTGTCTGGGAAACAGTCGCCAAGCCACAATGTGTAACGAGAACAGCCGAGTTCCCCAAAGAAGGAGAAGCATTGATCTCGGGGGTACCTCATCACATGTTACATGGCCAACAACATAGGACCTACCGTATGCATGCATGTACATCTATGTGTATGTATATATGTGCTTATATATATGTATGTTTATGTGCTTATATCTTATATATGTATGTGTATGTATATATGTGATTATATATATGTATGTGCATATATATATATATATATATATATATATATATATATATATATATATATATATATAGTAGTAAGTATGTGTATGTATATATGTATGTGTATGTATGTTTATATATATATATCTATGTGTATATTTTTTTTTCAGCAACACGCTTATTTATTTATATAGTAATTCATGTATTTATCTAATAACTTACTTATTAACTATCTATTTATGTCTAAAATGCCTTTCCTATTTCTGCATCCTCACCCTTTTGCTACTGTGACAACGAAATTTCAACGAAATTTCCCAAATACGGGATGAATAAAGTTATCCAATCCAATCCAATGCAATCCAAGAACCACACATACAGTCGGAAAGAAAATACAAAGCGCAACATGCGTTCGGCCAGGTGGGGCACGGTAAGTCGAGACTGGGGCTCGTACAATGTGTGTCGGGGTGGCCTTTCACCGGAAATGCTATGATATGAACAAGAAAGGACCGCTGCTCAATATGTGTGCAGTGGCGTCAGCTGGTAAAAACAAATAAAGCCAAGGCCGCGGTGGGGAAACACAGCTCGATATGAACTGGCTGGGTAGAGGGTGGGGTGTGTGTGTGTGTGTGTGTGTGGTGGGGGGGGGGGGGGGGGGCTGTCAACAGGGGAGAGAGGCCACAGCTTTATACTAATGCCGATGAGCCATTGCCTGGCTGCCGATGCTTCCTGAGCGTGAAGGAAGAAGAGGCTGCCCTACAACTAGCAAGCAGTCCTCCCACAGACTAATGTGTCCCTTAAGTTTTGTTAAAGCTGGTTATTTACTCCTGCCGAGCAATTGCTTCAGCCTCGGGGCAGAAGAAGACTGCTGTAAAAAAAGAAAAAAAACATAAAAATAAAAATTAGGCATCTCTGTGAAGCATCTTCATCTAGCAAGGGTGCACTTGGACCAAAAAGGAAAGCTGTCCTAAAAATGGCTACTGCTTTGAGATATCTCATCTCATTTTTGGGTCTTGGGTCGCGGAGGGTGCTGGAGCCTATCCCATCTGACTTCAGGCCAGAGGTGGGGGACACCCTGAATTGGGGACCACCCAATCACAAGGAGACAAACAACCATTCATGCTCACACTCACCACTAGGGGCAATTTAGAGTGTCCAATCAGCTTACCATGCATGTTTTTTTGAATGTGCGAGTAAACCGGAGTAGCCAGAGGAAACCCACGCAGGCCCAAGGAGAAAATGCAAACTCCACACAGACCTGGATTCAAACCCACGACCCCGTAAAACTGTGAAGCCAACACACCAACCACTTACCCACCGAGCCACCCATGTCAGTTATTATTATTATTAGGGATGTTCTGATGCTCATTTTTTGACTTGCTGAAACCAATCCGATTCCTATCCTATAATTTTAAACCAGCAAAAATAATGTTAAAATGTTTTACAAATTCTGCGCCAAGCTTCATCTTTCAGTTTGAACCATTAATATATAGCTACACTAATTATCATCTAATTATCCCCACAGGGGTCACCACAGCAAAACCAAGAAAAACAAAGTGTTCCGATTACACATCCATCCGCTCCGCGATTTTGTACTTTAAAAAATGTGCGTCACGGTTATAAAAGACACGCGTTTGACTTTTACAAAAAAAAACTGATCATGATTCGAGTCGACAGAAAGTACACTGAAGTACAAACATACTAATGAATGGGAAACAGATTTGTAAGCGTGACTTTGAGCACATACGTGTGCGTCGGCGGCGTTAAGTTAGTGAGTGAAGCCCATCACAACGCAGCTTATCAAAACGCGGGCGCATTCGTCGGCGTGAAGACAGGAGCACAAGCGCGGCAAAAATGATTGGATAGGTATGGAAATCTACTTGAAGGAAGGTCAGAGTGATTAAGCTGACATTAATGACAGGCCTAGTCTTCAAGTGTGAATGCTGAACGTAGCGCTCTCTAAACCCATTTGTCATTCGTCTTCCGCCGCTCAAGCATCTGCTTTGAAGTCTCTACCACTAATGCTACACACTGAGGTTAAACAGCTTAACGCTAAAGTCTTTTTCACTCCTCTCACGCTCTAATGTTTTTTTTTTTTTTTGCCGTTTATATACCAGGGGGTTATTGCTCCGGGATTTCACATCTCAATTTACCCCAGATGCTTGTGTAAAACTACTTTTTCTCATTTTTGTTGTTGTTTTTTGTTGCTACTGTCCAAAGGATGCCAGATTGTAGCAGACATGGCCCTCCTTAGGAGTCAAGTAGCGGTAGTATACGTCCTTTTACGTTTGGGAAAGGGCTGCCGACCCGTGAAACAAGTTTCCAAAAAAAAAAAAAAAAATGTAATCAATCATGAACCCTGCAGTACAGTATCCAGAGTGAAGGGCAAGTTTAAAGTCTCGCTGCCAACTGGGCTTTGGACTGAAAGCATGTAGTCATTAGGATAAATACTACAGGATCGGGGGCGCTCAGACAGCTTTAGTCTCCGCTACAATGAGATTAGAACCGAGACATGTGACATTAACAGTAGCAGCAAATAAATATAAAAAGCATGAATGAATGAGAGACAGCACAATTTTCACAGCCAATTTGAGATTGGATGGTTCAAGCGCTTGGAAATGTGTTTGTGTGTGTTTGTGTGGGTGCGCGGAAGCTACTGGCAAACTACGCACTTAGCGCGCTGCCAGCCGAGGCATCCGGCCTGCAAAGCAATTTCACTGTTTGGCAATACTGTTGTCTCTGTGTGTGGATTAGAGATGACACCAGAGCAACTGAGTCATGGCGAATGCAGCGCCGCTTTTGTTCGCCATGGAGAAAAAAAAAGCCTTGCTGCTTCTTACGTTGGGGTGGAAGAGAAGAGCGGGGGAACGGGGTCAAGGAAATGATAAATCATCCAGGCATTATTTCACCAAATGAGCACAGCGTTGCAACATCGTAGGAAACAAGCGGCGTTCTGGATTTAAGACAGCGCCTTTTTTTAGGTTTGGGTAGATATACATTGCGTTTTGACAAATTCTTGGACATGGAAGAGAATGCTAAGCAATTGGACGTAGACGAGACAAAAAAAGCGAAGTGTGATGTATTGGTAAAAATGAAATGAATAAAAAGAGGCGGTCCCCAGGTGCCATGTTGGCCCGGGGTTGTTGGTGACGTCTGGCAGGCGAGACCCTGACCCGTCCTTTTCGCGCCCGCCCACAGAAATGCCATCTGGCCGGTGTGAATGATTACCACAGCAACGGCCGTGTGACCTGCAGCCAGCAGGAAGCAAGGTCACCCCACCTCAGCACCTCACACTCTTTGTGCCCTCTGTTCATCAGCCTGCAGGTGAATTATTTATCCTAGACAACTCCGACATGCAACTCTACTGCGCTAACACTTTGATTTTAGTTACATTGCTGCTTGTATAAATGGCACTTTTTTGTCATACAAATGCAAAAGTGAAATTTACCTGAGAAACTTTATCATGAAAAGGGTGATGCTTACTTTCAATAGGTTGAATTCAAGTATAGTAAAAATAGTGACTAGTCAATTGGAGTATCAAATGGACGACATCAGTGATTAATGATCAACTTTTCAACCACAACAACGGCAAATTCATCAATAATTTGCAAATCTAGATTCAACTTTTGCACTATGAAGTTACCAGACACTTGATTGGTCTTCTCTTTCCAAATTTTGTGAATCACCTCAATTTACCGTGTCAAACAAAACATGCGCTTCGGGATTGTTATCCGCAGAATTCACTCTTTTTATAGTCGTCAATGGTGTTCAAAAAGTCTGTACATTTCTACATTCCCAACTGATTTTTTTTTAAATGACAGGGATAAAGTCAAACATGTTTTCTATATAAGTACAGCCATCCACAATGTAATGATGTCAAGATTAGAATTGGATGCTTTCCACTGTCTGGTATTGCTAATCACAGTCCATCATCTCAAATGCAAACGATGGGTGCCTTCCTATTCAATCCCAACACAATGTACTACTACTACTGTAAAATACTGTGGGAATAACATTAAGAGTCACATATTTAAGCAAGACTGTGCACTGACGAATAGGGCAATTGAGAAGATCTCTACCAATCGCCTCGGTTGAATTTGCTTGAAATGTTCCCCCTCGTGCGATGCTGGTCCCGGGCGGACGCCAGCCAGCAAGACGGGGCGGTCCAGCGGCCAGGAGCCGCAATAACACTCGACACAGCAGATGTGATTGTCCCTGCTCGGTTAGGAGGGCTGGGGGGCTGGTGGTGGTGGTGGGGGGCGCTTGGGCTGCCATGCTCCTGTCATTTGTCATGATGCACGACATCAGTCAGACGGCGGAGATGGTGCCCTTGTGCCGGCCGAGGCTGATTTACAAACATTAGCGGGGAATACAATTACACAGCCCCTCGCCACTGCCGCCACTGCCGCCGCCCCCCACGGTCGAGTCGCCCTATGCGGCTTCGATGAGAGAGAGGGTGGGGAGCCCGAAACGACCATCGCCGCTGCTTTTTTTCCCCTCCAAATACAAAAGAAAAGAACAATAACATAAAGCGATCTTCGCTTTTGTGGATCGCCCGTTCAACTTTGCGGAAAACGGTGCGGTCAAGCCGGGAAGGGGGGGTCGAACAGACAGACACAATGTGCCGTCGCCGTTAGTGGATGAAAAGCAAAGTGCTCGCTCACCTGCCACATTCCTTCCTTCCTTCCTTCTTTCCTCTCGCTAGCCTGCAAGCCACAAAAGTCCAGGTAATAATCGCAGATCTCCCCCGAAGACAAACAAACGTGGATGAACACGGACGACCCTTTTTTTAAATCAACGCTCAAACGTGGAATTCACCGACAACACTTGCACAAACAAACCCAAGCATCCCCCCAAAAAAACTTGCCTTGAAATACTGTCGCTCCGAAAAAAAACAGACATGAAATGAACATTTAAGGCTACCGTCGACACCAAACGATATAAAAAAAGTGAAAAGTTACCGTTGGAGAAGCAAAAGCTGACGGCGTATTAAAAGTTTCCGTGCGGGCGAACTAAGGAGATTGAAGCCGGTGAAAAAGTCCCCCCTCCCAGTTAAAAAAAAAAGCGGTGCTGTCCACGGTGCTGATCCCAGATCGGTGTAGCTAGCGGAGCCTGCGCTGTTCCGCGCTCGCTGATCGATGATTGAACCGAACAAAGGCAGAACACGGATCAATTTCTAATAAGTAGCCATGCAAAGCACGCCGCCTTCACTCTCACGCGCAGCCGAAAAAGAACCGAGACCCCCTCCCCGGAAGACAAGACGAAATCCAGCCTGTTCGAAATCCAGCAAGAGAAGAGAGAATAGCACTAACCTGAAGCCGCCGTAGATCAAATTTCTTCCAATATTGAAACATCGATCCTACATCGGCGGCCATCTTGGGGGATATTGAGGAGATTTTTTTTTCTTCCCGTGGCTGCAATAAATATGTGGGCTGGATTCACCCCCACAGTTAAAGAGCCTTCCTGGTCACGGGAGCCACTTGGACAAAAAAGCGTTTTGTTGACATCGCTCCTCGTTGGAATTTTTTTTTGGGGGTGTGGGGAAGTAGCCAAAAGAGGGGTTTTGGGGGTGGGAGGTGTGGGTCTGAGGACTGACTGGGTCCCAATCTCAAAGTGGGCAATCGCACTTGATTTGGCGTCGGCAAAGTTATCAATACTGACGTCAAGCCCGTGGCTAATCGATGGCGTCTGAAAAAAAAGAGAGAGAAGGGGGTGAGTAGATCAGTGCAGTTTAGGGAATTTAGCCAAGCCCACTTACTCCTTTCTCGAGGAACCCACTTTCCACCAATAAAAGACATTATAGACTCCTGATTCTTTTGAACCAATAATAATCATAAAATATGTCATTTACATCTGAATTATTTTCCTCCATGAACAGAATTTCTGGTTAGTAATAGGACAAAAATGTTGATGGCAATGTATGTCAATTTGTTAATGGCTTGCAAAAATCTCTTCTAATGCAAGTGACTCTTTCTGTTAGTTAAAAAACTGATATTTATCAATTATTATTTATTATTGTATTATTAAATCATTTATATATATTTGTACACAAAACGTATACATCAAAAGTTGCTAAATATAACTATTAAAAAGAAAAAAAACACCTGAAATACACTGATTATGCCCCCCAATGACAATAAAGTTGATTTTAAAGTTTGTTAAAGTTGATTTGTTGTTATAGAACATATACATACATGTGTGTGAATATAAATATACAAAAAATAAAAAAATAATAGCAAAAAGAAAAACACTAGTTATATCCCCCCCTAAAAGTGAAATTATTTATCAATTTATTCCATAACATTTAATTAATTAACTGCCATTAACAACAATAAACATCAATTTTAAATAGAATAGCCAGCACTGAATAAGCATCTCGCATAACGACACTAGATGTCCATTTTATTTTGATTGGGAAGGCTGGCTGCAAAAAAATGGACATCTAGTGAGCAGCCGATGAGTTTCTCATAGCATTTCTGCAACAACATTTCTGATGACCAAAGCGGGACACTTTGACAAACTACTGGAGAGACTCCCAAATTGTTCCTCCACGACGAGTGTGAGGTGCTCGCTCTCCCTGTTGATACCGCAAGGTTAAAGGCAAGGTAATGCCTCAAGAGGTTGAGGGTCAGCTGATTCATTAAAACTTCAAGAGAATATTCCCGCTGAAGTCGCTGGTATTGATTTACACTTCCTTCCTGTTCTGATCACCAGCCTCACAGTTAACCCTCAGCTTTTGCTTGATGTTCTATTTGAAAATAATGTCTTTGCGAGTCATAGTTTAACACCTCAAGGGACTTGAGATCAAATATTCTGCTACATACAACACATCGGGCAAAAGTCAGAGTAAATGATGACGTTTTATCGTTATTTTTTATGACTCGGGTGAAGCTAGAGAAGAAAATTTAAAACAAATAAGTCATTGATTCACCGATGAGGCTTATATTAGTCATATAGTAAATGACTGTCAGCAATTTGGCAAAGAGGATTAGTGAATTATTCATGCTTTCTGTAGTATATTTTTGAATGTTTTTTTTCTGGAAACAGCTGTCATTCAGAATTAAGCATGTATATCAATTGTCATTTCAGGTAATGATGTTTACAGCGTTTCTTTATGAATATTCTATAAGTGGAGGTAGTGCAAAACATCAATTCATCAGGGATAAAGAGTCTAGAACATTCCGTTCTGACTCCTCACCTTGTTTCTTCTAAGGACACACAAAACATCCTCTTGAGATAAGAGGCTGTTGTTGCCAACATTTATTCATACCTCATAAGAAGAATCTGTTTTAGAAGGAGGCCATTGCGTAAGCACCATTGACACAAAGCAATGCAACTATGCATTATTACTCTATTATTGTATTGTATTCTGCAAAGTGATGAAGTTGCCTGCTGTAATGGGGTGTCGGGTTTGGTTTGAATCATTAATATCTGCGTGGCTATACATGCAAGATGATTGTTTGTATATTACAATATACATAATAGACTGAACTCCCTACAGTATTTGTTAATATTTGTGCATTTGTGACAAGTGATTGTCTTGGTAATACCAAAAACTTCACATGATTAATTTATTCATGATTTCATCATCTGTGTCATCCATCCTCATGAGGGTGCTGGAGACAATTAACTAGGGAGAGTAACTAAGGTACACTTTGAATTGGTTGCCAATTTTTGCATAGCAAACATCATTGTATGTGAATGAATGTATGCTTTTTTCAAGCTTTAATAAGGAAATTGTGTTGGAAATTTATTAGTTGGCAACTCTTGATCAACTTGTTCTGAATTTTGTTGACTAGTGCTATCTAGTGGACACTAGAGTTAAATACATTTAGTTGTAAGTCATAAATGAACTGGATACTTGGGACTGCTGTGAACCTCCATGCCAGAAGAGGGCAGTAGCGTAACGGCTCCGCCCTCTTTTTTTGGACAAGGTGCGGCAGAAAAAAAAAGCAAAAGGGGATCTTTGTGTTCCGTATGACCGCTCACGGTGATCCACTTTTCCGAGTCGAATTCAAGACTTTAATGTAGACCATTTTAAGGCTAAGTCTATCGATAATGTTTTCCGTTTTTTAAGAGGCTTTCCATCAAAACAATTGTCCAGTACCGGAAAAGCGGAGTAACATTGGGGTGCTAATGCTACAAGAGCTAGCAGCCGAGACCTAGATTCGACGACGTTGATATTTTTACAGCAACACCGCGATGGCCGATGTCGACAAACTTAACATTGACAGCATAATTCAACGTCTCCTAGAAGGTAAATGTAGTTTACTCTTCTCGACTATATCTAACACAGTCATCTGTTTGTGTTTGACTTGTGAATATTGTAACGCGATCGCTTGGAAATGACGATTGTGATGTATTCTTAACTTACTAGTGAGAGGAGCGAAACCTGGCAAGAATGTCCAACTCCAAGAGAATGAGATCCGTGGTTTATGCTTAAAATCCAGGGAAATTTTCCTAAGTCAACCCATTCTTCTAGAACTGGAAGCACCTCTCAAGATCTGTGGTGAGAAAATCAAATCATTAATTGCTAGAAACAGCCGTGGTGTTACCACGTCAAGTGAGAACAGCTTGCTTGTTAAGTTTCAGTTAATTTTCACGTTTTCTGTTTTTCTGTCAGGCGATATCCACGGGCAATACTACGATCTACTGAGGCTGTTTGAGTACGGGGGCTTCCCTCCAGAGAGCAACTACCTATTTTTGGGAGATTATGTGGACCGGGGGAAGCAATCTCTGGAAACTATCTGTCTTCTGCTGGCTTACAAAATCAAATACCCTGAAAACTTCTTTCTCTTGAGGGGCAACCACGAGTGTGCTTCCATCAACAGAATATATGGATTTTACGATGAGTGTAAGTCATCGTGTCGTCCAGGGAGTGTCCAAACTTTTGTCTCCCAGTGGCCATCTTGAAATTCTTCACTTAATTTGAGAGAAGGGAAAGTGAACTGGTAAAAACTTTACCACATTAATTGGAAATACTTGTTTGATTGACTACCCTATTAAAGTTGAGGAATGCAACACAATGTAGGTTGGATTTGAGATTCTTTTGTGGGCCATATTCAATGACAATTCCATGAGAAGGCCCACTGGCCCTAGTTTGGACACCCAAAGTTCTCATTTTAAGAGTGAATGCTCAATTTTGTTTTAAATTGATTATTAAATTGTTTTTTCATGTTCTAGGTAAACGGAGGTACAACATTAAGCTCTGGAAGACCTTCACAGACTGCTTTAATTGCCTCCCAATTGCCGCCATTGTTGATGAAAAGATCTTTTGTTGTCATGGAGGTGATTTTTTTGTGTCTTTAAGTTATTAAGCCAAATTGAAAAAGCAGTACCAAGAAAGCTGTGACAACAATAAGTATTTTTTTTTGGACAGGCCTTTCTCCTGACCTGCAGTCCATGGAGCAAATCAGGCGCATCATGCGACCCACAGACGTCCCCGACCAGGGCCTGCTCTGTGATTTGCTATGGTCCGATCCCGACAAAGACGTGTTAGGCTGGGGGGAGAACGACCGAGGTGTCTCATTTACCTTTGGCTCGGAGGTGGTGGCCAAGTTTCTGCATAAGCACGACCTGGATCTGATCTGTCGTGCACATCAGGTCATTTTAACGCAATAGAAATACTCCATGATCGGGACTGTGTGTTTTGAAGGAGTTCAGCATTTGACATTTTCTTTCTTTCTCACAGGTTGTCGAGGACGGCTACGAGTTTTTCGCAAAAAGGCAGCTGGTCACTCTGTTCTCCGCACCGAATTATTGTGGGGAGTTTGACAATGCTGGTGCCATGATGAGTGTAGATGAGACCCTCATGTGTTCTTTTCAGGTAAGATTTTGTAATTAGTTTTGCATTTTATAGCCAAAAATAACAGTTTTTTTTTTATCTCAGTCCAATGATTAACTAACTCATCTCCTTCATCTTTTTGTAGATTTTGAAACCGGCCGAGAAGAAGAAGCCCAACGGCAGCCGTCCCGTCACCCCTCCTCGCAATATGGTTACCAAGCAAGCAAAGAAATAAAGGTCGTGGCGGCCACTGCTCTTCTTTAGTCTGTTTCACGTCTGAGGGATTGGTTAACCTTAATGTTGCCAGTACTGAAAAGATGTCTACATCCACCTTATGAAAGCAAAATATGTTGTTTTATCCACCAGGGTCAATTGATACATTACCATGAAAACCTCAGGTGTTTTGCACTCCATTTTGCAGCTACACTTTGCCACATACGACTGTTCTATCATTAACAAATGTTACAATAATGCTTTTTATGCACAGGAATGCCTTGTTTATATAGCTGTGCACAATTTTAGCAGTTTTTCTCCCCCCTCCCACATCATGTTTCATCATTCTTTGCCAATAATGGCTATTAATGAACATATACAAATGAGGTCATCATAAATACCACTTTACTGTAAAGCTATTCAGTCTATTCAAAGTCAAACAACATTTGATCATTGTATTGCCTATACACATTTTTATTCATGTATTGTGCTTTAGGAAATGATCTAACAAGCTCTCTTTTAATGTTTAAATCTTTCTAATAAACTTTGAGTGTATTTAAGGGGATATGGAGATGATTATTTTGTTTCGGAAAAAGTTCCAATACTACTATTTTGAAGTGTCAATGAATGAGTAATAATAACTTTCCTTATCTGAACACCTTTTAAAAGAAATATCAATATTAATACGCCAACTTATTTTTGCATTGCAAAGTATAACAGTATTTTCCGCCTGAATAAATGAACTTGGCACTTGGCCGGCCCGGGGTTGCCATGCTCAAAAAGTAAGGCGTTTGTAATGACTCCTTATATGGCATGGAAGCTTGCGTAAGGACGATGACGTCAAAGCGGTCACAAGACCAAGCGAGCTGATCTGTTAGCGAACGCCTCGGCGAAGGCTACAAAGCAGCTGCTCACAAGCACACGCTAAACGTCTTCAAAGGCTCCGGGTAACAACACTATGGCGGCGACGATTGCGACTAATGCGGCGAAGGCGACCGGGGGGGAGACAAAGTTGGAAACCTTCACGTGGTGTCTCCTGAGAGGCCGCTCGCCGCGGCCTGCGAATTCCAACTAATACCACTCAGAGCTGCCAACAAGGACCGTGGCACCCTACGTTTTTCATCCAGCCGGAGACATTTGACTGCCCCCACCTCCGACTACCCCCCGGATGAAATAATCCGCGTTCCAGTGGCAGCTCTAGCGCTATCTGAGGGCAATCCTCAGGCGCTTGTAGTGCAAAACAAACAAACAAACAAGGCGACCGGGACACGGCGGCACATAGGCGGCGATTCCCCGTCCTCCTCCTCGCATTGATCGTGGTGCCAAAGGAGAGCGTCCCCCAAAGCTCAACTCCTAACCCCGCGCACGCTTTTTTACTCATCCGTCATCTCCAGTCCGACCGACATTTGAGAGCCGACCCTGACCGGGAGGCGTCGGCCATCGGCCGCTCGGCTAGGGTGAGCAGAGGGGGGCAATGCTGTCCGTGTTGTCGTACGGTCGACTGGTCGCCAGAGCTGTCATCGGCGGCCTCTCTCAGACGGATGGTCGAGACTATAGCCTGGTGACGGCGAGCTGTGGCTTTGGCAAGGATTTTCGGAAAGGCATTCTGAAGAAAGGGATGTGCTATGGGGACGACGCATGCTTCATCGCCCGGCATAAATGTGCCGATGTTTTGGGTGAGCTCCGCTTTGTTCTTTCGACGAGCCGGCCGGGGATCGCGGTGTGCAGCGAGTAGCACGATTAAGGCCAAATCTGCCGCAAAGAGTACGATTTAGCTTGCAATTGACTTAGATAAAACATTTGCTTATTTGTGTCAGATTTGTCAGATAACACGGGTTGTTATATTACGGTGTAACTAACACTTTTTGAGGTAAAGTGGTCAAGTCAACACTTGTTTTCTATTCTATGTAGGTTAATAAAATGATTGTAATTCCTAATTTAATCCTAGTCCTGGTTTTCATGATGATTGAGTTGGCTAAAATGTAGATCTACATGTTTGCTTATTATTGTTACATGATACATGAAAGGTTAAATTGAAAGTAAATAGTATATGTATGTCAGAAGCCTCACATATTAGAGGCTTTGGACAACAATATCTTTTTTTCCTCTTGATTGTTTAAAAGCAGACAATGTTGGCCCATCAAACAAAACAATGGGAGTCTAAATTGTTCCTTCACATTGTTTGTATTCACAAGAGTGTGTATTGCCAAGTAAATTAATAGTAACCACCTTTTTTAAACCGTTGTTTTAACTTTAAAATTCTCTGGCCTGCAAATCTCTTGTGTGCTCAAACAATTGGAGTTGTTCACTAAACAAGTCAAGTCGGAAATCAGGAGATCCTCTCAGCAAGACATGTTATTTTTGGACGCTTAGTGTAAAGCCGGCCGGCCAAACATTGGCTGTTTGTGGCCAAGGCTGGAGAGACCTTGGGACTCACCATTTATGGTCAGCAATGTCACTTTTAAGAAGAACCAGACTTTTGCCGTCCTTGGCCGAGATTCATTTCTTAAACGCTGTGAATTGCAATGAGTCTATTTGTAAGCATAACATGGTGGCGTAACCTTTGGCTTTTTTGGTTTTGCAGGTGTGGCAGACGGAGTAGGAGGATGGCGAGATTACGGCGTGGACCCTTCCCAATTTTCCAGCACGCTAATGAAGACTTGCGAGCGCTTGGTGAAGGAAGGGCGCTTTGTTCCCAGCAACCCTGTTGGCATCCTCACCGCTAGCTATTATGAGCTATTGCAGAACAAAGTGCCGCTGCTGGGTATGTAAAGTTTCCTCAAATTTGTTGAAGAAAACATTGGCATTTACTATTTAGCTTGCATGATCTGGCCTAGAGCTTGGTCATTCTCGCCATATTCAGTTTTCATCTGAAATGGCCATTAAAAACCTAAATATGCCACAGTTTCTGTTCAAAACTTGCTTCCAGACAACCATGAGATGCTGAGTAGCAGTACTTTTCCACCCCTTAATCACGTGTAGTCGAGCAAACAACAATGTGCTGTATTGTACTCGACCTTCACATCAAAATGAATGTTCATCTGGGCGGCATTGAACGTTGTATTGTGGTTGGACAGGGAATGCGGCAGGCAGGGAGTGAATGAGTCATAAGCGGGGCTTTCGGAAGGCCGCTCGGTCTCACAGAAAACATTTTAGTTCATCAAGTGAGTCACCAGAAGGGTGTGGCTAACTGCCTGGCGTCTGTCTATACCACGAACTCCTTTTATTGGACTTTTAGAATAATGGAGAACCACATTCTCGGGGCTGTTTGGCCTTTGGAAAGTACATTCCAGCTAATTATGTTTTATCAAATAAAAGGGGAAAGCACTGTAAATTGATCTAACTCAGGCAGGAAACTTTGCAGGGGAAATACTAGTAGTTATGATTTCTTTCTGTTCCTACAGGCAGTAGCACAGCTTGCATTGTGGTGTTGGACCGGCAAAGTCACCAACTGCACACGGCCAATTTGGGGGATTCTGGTTTCCTGGTGGTCCGCGGGGGCGAGGTGGTTCACCGTTCCGATGAGCAGCAACATTACTTCAACACGCCCTTCCAACTCTCCATAGCTCCGCCCGAGGCCGAGGGGGCCGTCCTTAGCGACAGGTGAGTCACCGGACTTAGCGGTGCCATCTCGTATATACTTGCAACTCCACGTCGATTATCTGTACGCCTTCCGATTCCCCTTGAACACTATTGTTGCCAATTATACCGAATTGGTCTGTCCTGGCAATAAGCAGTGCCCACGCAAGAGAGTGGGTTCCAAGAAAAACATTCCACTGAGGGTGCTGAGAGTAACACGTTTGTTTCTCTCCCCATGTTTTGTCTATGTAGAGAGTGCCCAGGAACGCACTGTCAGGTCCACGTGCTGCTCTGTGCCAAGCAGCAGCAATAGCGTACAGACATATTGTACTGTCAGAGCGGCCTGTGGATGCAGGCCAAGCATTCCCTCTCACCCTAGCAAAGTCTGTGCCACTGCAGGCTGATGGGCCAAGTCCACTAGTAGTCCCGCCATCAATTGGGCTCGCTGTTAAAGAGACTGCCACAATTATGGTTGTTTTTACCAAGCGAGTTTTAAATTCAGCCAATGATGGAATGTGGAATTGACAGAGCCTTAGGAGTTACAAAAATAAAATCTATATAATTTGTTGCATGAAAGGGCCAAGTGCCCTTGATTGAGGATGTTCCTTTTCCTTTATATCAACTTAGAATCTAAACACAAAGGCCGGCACATCTTAAAATAACGTCGCTTTGAGACTTTTATGTCACTTTGATTGCATTCCCAAGAGACAAGTTGCATAGTGCAATTATAATAAGATACAGATTGTTCTGATCTTAAAAAACAAGTTTTGTTTCTGATCTCACGTCCAATATATATTTTTTAATGGCACACATGAAGATTTGCAGGCCTGCCCGGTTATAAACCACCGATGGAAACGCGCATCTAAAGCGTAAGAAGATTTGCTCACCTCTCTGACACTGTCTTCGTACGATTTTTCAGCCCAGACGCCGCCGACAGCTCTTCTTTTGACGTCCAGCTGGGTGACATCATCCTCACCGCCACTGATGGATTGTTTGACAACATGCCAGACTACATGATCCTCCAGGAACTGAAGAAACTCAAGGTGAGAAGCCAGAAGATGCAGTGTCATATCACAATAAGAACCAGACGCTGTCACATACCTCGTTTGTCTTTCTGTACAGAGTGCCAACTACGAGAGCATTCAGAAGACTGCCCGCAGTATTGCCGAGCAGGCCCACGATCTGGCCTACGACCCCAATTACATGTCACCTTTCGCTCAGTTTGCTTGTGACAACGGACTCAATGTTCGAGGTGACTGCATCTCCAACTAAATAAGAACACAAGACAAGATTTGAGCATGCTAAAATGCGTTTTTTTTGTAGTATCCATGCATGACGTGATAATAACCAAGTAAAGTGTTAGAGTTATAAAAATGGACCTGTTTAATGTTAATTAGGATTGGCATTTAGGCATGTTGATTTCAACAATAGGTAAAGTGAACATGGAAAAAAGGCATTGGTGTACTAATGTTAAATATTAAAATAGAAGTTAGTTGCTGTTTAGCTTGCTGTTTCTGCTGACCCAAAGCACAAACTTAAAAATATTTCTATTTTATTTCCAGGAGGGAAACCTGATGACATCACAGTGCTGTTGTCCATAGTAGCAGAATACACTGACTAAGGTCTGGACTGTGGCCGGATGGACTGCTCTGACTCCTGCTGGACAGGATGAATGACTGAGGATCACATCAATTGTTGTATTTTTTTTCCTCTCCTGCCTGCATGTCACACTTGTACTTGACCCCAAACCTCAAATGGATGTAAAAGCTGCAGGAGGCTCTAAAAAGCAGCAATGTGCAGAGCTCCTTGGATAAAGGACATACCTGGCATGGAAGATGTTGCAGGATGAAGCTTTTTGGAGGGTTTGTGTCCCCTCAGGTGAATTCTTGGAGTAGCCAACATAGGGAAAGGAGCTTATGCAGGATGGGTCGTCCTTGTGGCTGGATAAACAAAGATGTTAGGTTGTTTTTTTTTAACAGTGGTTATTGGTAAATTTTGTATATGGATGCAGGGAGATGTTTTATAATGTGTTGTATTTTCTAAGAAAACCCCTCAAAACGATCTGATTTCGTGAAGGCATCATTTTAAATACCACAAGACTCATGCAAGTCAATTCCATCAAACAGATGGCCTCCCTTTAATCTTACTGCTGCGTGATGGTGACATATGGTTTCTTTGTTTCATGAGGAATTGTGATAAATGTGTATGCAATGGAAGAAAAAGCTCAAGGCGCCATACGGACAAAAACTTTAAAACGCACAAAGCTGAAAAAGCTAATGGGAAAGCGCAAGAATATTTTTCTATGTTGTCAGAGCAGTTGGTTGACTTTAATTGAACGTAAAACATTGTAATCGGCTAACTTTCAATTTTACATTGTTACTGATTTTGCATTATGAATTTACGGCACTTTTTTAAGTCCATTTTTGTGTAGTGTTAATGACGTGCCTTGTATCAAATGATGATACTGGCAAATCCAAGCCTCAAATTGCAAATAGCCGTGGTCTACATGGTCAAATGTTCTTTTCATCCAGTAGTTATGAAGCCATTAGCTAAAATGACACTTTACAAGATTGCACTAAAAAGACAAAGGGAGATTAAAGTAAAGCAATTCCAACTACTACTTTGAAGCATTTTAGCATGTCTGCAGGGCAACTAGTAGCTTCATCATGATCAAGCAAGTCTCTTTTGGATAATATGGCTAGCATTAACACTTTGCGCCCAGAAGAACATCATTTCCCTCCTCTAAACAAATTATGAAATATTTTTAGATGTACACATCAATGCTGATCTGCTGTACGCTATTTAAATAAAGATGATAGTATTTATTATCTTGTGAGGTATGACTGATGTGATTCCAGTTACATACACTGTCATTAAACATTTCACTTTGAGATTGTATGGATTCAATGGGATAATTTGTCAGGGCTGTTAATAACACGCCTTACGAAAATCATTAAATATAATAAATACTTGTATGGAACAGTTTTTCAACTTTGGGGACTTGATAATTTGGCGATTCCTCCCGGGTCTTCATCCTCCTCCACTTCAGTATCAAAAGCCAGAACAGAGGCGGCGCAGTTGTCATCATCTCGCTGTGATGACGTAGCTCGAAACAGGAGGGAACAGATCTTTGGGAGCAAAACGATAGGACTATAAAAAAACAATAAAATATTTTTCCTCCAAAACTATGTTCTAATCACTGCACACGTTACCACAGACTACCAATCAAAGGACATGTGCCATTACAATTGAGAGGTAAAATATACCATATATTGAACATGTCCTATTTGGAAGGTTTACCATGGAGGAAGCAGGACTACTACTGGTCACATCGGTGGTGCAAACTTGAAGAAGTTTGCTATTATAAAGCAGCAAAAGAGATTCTGGAGGGTCATTGGGGCTGTTCTGGCTGGATGGGACCACCTCCATGTCAGCTCTTTCACTGGAAAGGTCGTCTCTGGCCGTAGTATCTGCACATCTGCAAAACACAAAAGAGAAGCGAGGAATAAAATATCCTCACTTGGAATTCAAATCCAGGCTGTGTTCATCAGTTTTTGAACCTTACATTCTCTAAAGTGCCCTACTTTTGCGTCACAGATTCAAGTCTGGCTGTAACAGTACACCCACGTGAGATTCTAAAAGCAGCCAGTGATAGCCAAGCAGCATGACTCAGTGCCAGAAGAGAGGCTCAGGTGGGAAGAGTCAATTAAACTAGCTAATTCGCGTTCATGCCGAAACCCAGACTGTACGGGTGTTATATCCGGGAATTTCACCGCCCTTGCAAAGTGAGTGCGCCGTACCGAGACATCGTTGGTCCTAGCGTCTTTGTCGGTAGGGGTGGTCCTCCGCTGTCATAGTCATTCAAACTCGCCAGCACCACAGTGACCTCCAGGACGGTGTCCTCCACAGAAAAGCACAGGGGCCTACAACAGACAAAAATGACGACCTGGTCATGTTCACAGTCCTTCCTATGGCAATATAAATGACAGATATCACAATCTATGCAAATGTGGAAAATATTGGAAAAGACCTGCTACGATCTGATACCCCAAAATTAGTCATATACCAATACTGAAATTTTAAAAGCTGTACTAAAGTTTTGTTAGTTAGTTTTGATTCTAGGAGCAATTTGTTCCACTTGCTATTACTGCCACTTTTTTAGAACAATATTTATTTTAATATATTATCACAAGACATTTATCGCTTTTTGGATACATTTACGTCTTTGCCAAGGAGACTCACTTTCCTGCAGCACCAAATTGGAGAGAGATCATTAGACAGAGTGACTCCGCAAAGGACAGCAATGCCTTCAAATGACAGAAATACACTGTGTTATAGCATTGAAGGTGTGACGCTACATATAAAGAGTGCAAATCAAAAAACAGACATGATTAATTACCTTCAGCTCCTTCAGGCAGAAGGTTATGGCTGAGTCGCCCCCAGACTGAAAAAAGTCAAATTCATCGGGGTGTAAGGTGTATCTCGGTGTACATCTTCACGTGCTCTGTGACAGATAACGGCACGCTTCTAATTAAAAATAATTGTTTTTAAATATGAGCGATTGAGAGGTGAAGATAGAATGTAACTTAAGCTCACCATTTCGTCCTTCACTGAAATTCCTCAAACTTACTCGCTGAGGAGATATCGATAGGGTGACTTCCTCCTGATATCTTTGAAAATGCATCACCATATTCGCAAGAAGTCTGCACAGAACAGAAGACAATATTTTTTTAAATACTTTTTGTCCAAAACCTTATTTTGTAATACTCATTTAACCAATTGGCTGCCCTTAATAGCACTGGAACATTCTCAACCAGTCCTCCCAGTTTTGGCATTTGTATATTATTAGTAAATAAATGTTATTGTATCCATACATAAATATACATGTATACCATAACATAATTTTAATTCCCTTTTGTTTGTTTTTTTAACTTAAAAAATGGTCATTTGTTGTTGCTAAATTGAAGACACTACGTAAAAAGGAGGAATACTTGCCTGGCTGGACCTTTGAGCACATTAGGGCAGAAATGGGAATCAAACACAGCCTGCAGAGGAGTGCTCTCCTGGTAACACAGGTTGTGGGTTTTTGTGATGCCTAGATGGGGATGTGGGCGGAGTTAAATCATGCAATGTACAATCACCGCCACCCCGTGGTTATATTTTGTACTGTCGCTGTAGAAGAAACGCTAACCTACCGTGCCGACAGAAAAACTGAACCTTGACTCTATCAGTTGGATTGTCCACAGATATTTGACAACGCTCCACATTTCGCTCGTTGGTAATAGAAGATCGAAAAAGTGGCAGCAAAGACTGAAAAGCAAATTGAAAAAGTCTTGGAGCGATATATATTGGTTTTCTTGTAAAGTTGAGATATTATACCGACCTTCATGGGAAGCTTGCATCGAATGGGTTTAGTGGCTTGGTCTGATGCCAAGCTGTAGTTGTGGAAGAACATTGGCGAGAAGGAGAAGCAGGCATATGCGGTCTCAGACGAATTCACTGACCTCAGGGCCAACTGTTACCATTCGAAAGTGAAACATTAATAATGGAGGAAAATAGCAGTACAAAACAACTATTATTATGAAGACCAGCTCACCCCTTTGACTGTGGGATCAAACCACAGCTCATCTCCAATTCTCGAAAGTGCATGAATAGCCTTTCCAAAAGCTGAAAATATTCGCAGTCACATATTTTAATAAGAAGTGTCATGTATAACGTACTAGTTAACTCTACAACAGCAAAGATATTCGAGTGAAAACGTCTTCCCTTGCCAACCTGTGAGTCGCTAGCACAATATTATAGACACGAGTAGCTACTTTTTCAATTAAAATACGCAAGAAACCGTGGTTTTGGCAAGTGTAGTTTGAAATTCACTTGGCATTGTTATTTTTTGTTTACCTTTTAAGCAGTTTCCTTCAAGAGCACAGTTCATTTTCAGCGAATTAAGGGATGCTAACTATCGGTGGAAGTCAAGCTAACATTGAATGGAACGTCCAATTAATTAGCTTAGACCTACACCTGGGTTCAACTATCGTCAGCATATTTGTTTTCTTTTGAAACATTGAGTATTTATGTCATTCAAAAGAAACGTACCTTATGTATTCATATATATTATATACTATTTTTAAAAAATATGTTTCATTTTTTAATAAATGCATGCAATGTTACTAACAATGGAATCATAATGAATAAAAACAAATACACTTTGGTTGTTTCAATGACTATATTTTTTTAAATTTTATGAATTAATAAAAAGTTTAAAAACCATATAAATTAAAAAAGAGGAATAATCTTAGTTATGGCTCTCAACCAGAAGGCATTCATTAAAAAAAATACATGCAGATAAAAAAAAAGGCTACTTATTTTATACACTTTATTGAGCATCATGTCCAATATACATTGCGCTGAAACAAAATGGAAAACAAAACTGGTGGCAACATCGTAGTAGTAGAATAGGCAAGATTACCCGGACACCATTTTCAGAGTGTATTGCTTAATGAAGTTTGAAAAATGCACTGAATCAGTGCAAATACAGTGAACACCGGTCAGAAGGTCATGATAGAAAATTCTGACGTAAATCGTTGACAGCATTGACGTGATCAAGTTTCCACATGTCTATTAAAGACTATACATAACATTTGCCCAGGATTGTACAATGTAAATAGTATCCTTTAACTTATTCAACTCTTGATTGCATGCGCCAAAAAAATGGTTTATTTTGTGATCAGTCAGTATGGAGAAAGATGGCATGATTTAATCATTACCAAGTCAAATCTTTATAAAGGACTTATTTTCTGACCAGTGTACGTTTTTTGATGTAAAAGTATATGCAGGATTGTATCTTGGGCCAATACTACGTTTAAAAATAAGGATATCGGGAAGTTATTGTGATATATGATAGCTAAATGTGTACCAGGAACACAAAAAAACAAATGAAATTGACCTTTCAACCTACCTACCATCCTTAGCATCTGCACCCAAAACAAAATGTGAAACTTATGACCTACAGAGACATCGCAATGTGCAACAAAATACTGACATCTAGTCCAGTTCTACAACAAAGCCCCCCCCCCCAAAGCATCCCCAGAACTCAACAACTACATTGAGGTAAATTCAGATGCCACAGCAGTCAGTACACACTCCACACCCAGAATGATCACAGTTTGCAGACTTTTCTCCCCACACATCCATTTTTGGTTGTGGCAGCAGACCAAGTCTTCCCACCCCGGGCGCTAATTGCGACATTAAAATCGAATCCTGAGAAATTGGCACAAACCTACTGTTAACGTTAGCCATGCATGTGCAATTCAATACTCGGCCCTTCCTTCGCCGACGACAAATAGCCACAAGATGCGAGAGTTTGATGGGATCATGCATGATGGAGTCGTTGCTATACTTGGATAGCGGATGTGGGTTGCCATTTAGAGGGCGTAAAAGCGCCTGAGCTTTCCGTTTCTGAAACATAAGCGGTGACAAAGCGAAGCCCGTAAAAGGCAACGTTGAGTGAATGACTGTTGAAAAAAATCACATGGTTTTTGACAGGTATGACGGACTGATGTGTGATGTATGAAATTGAAGACAGGGGGATGATGTCAAGGCTTTCATTTGTTCGACTCACTCTTGACCACTAAATTGCATAAGAAACCTGGTAGTATAAAGTAGAAACTGTTCAGCAGCAGATAAAAAAGCAAGTTAATTTACAGTAGTGACATATTTTACATCATTAGTTTTCCAAAATAAATAAAATTAAATATACAATTCCAGGAAGGAAGGAAGTGAATTTCGCTGGTAGTGTTCTGAAATTTGCTCTTCTCGTGACATGTGACAACCGCTCGCAGGAGCCAAGTTGAAAAATTCCTTTTATCTTGCAAAACGAAGGGCACAAAAGTCGGAACGTTTCCCTCTGGAGGCATTTCCTAAAAAGGAGAAGATCAATTCCATGCTCAAGTAACATTGCACAAGTGATGAGAAATAACAAACATAAGTATAGGATTAATTTAAGATTGATTGGTAGACTATACTATCTTTTTTTTACATTACACAGCAAAAGTTGCTGGATTTGGGAGAGAACCACTGTCTTCCCTTCATTGTAAATTATTTTTAAAAATGATCTTTTTTTAAGTTCATAAAAATGTGAAAATCAGCTAAGGACTTGTTATGCTCAAACCTTGTTGAAGGCATTACAGTGATATATTGTAGTCTAAAAAGTGACTGCTTAAATACTCACCCTGGAATTCACAATACGCTCTAGTCAAAAGCCATCTCTTGACTTTTTCTTACACAACGAGCCACTTTCCGCTTAAATTCGCCGTTGGGGTCCTCCCTCCACTCTTTCTGTAAAAGAAACTCGCTTTTTAGTGACCTCGCCCTCGTCACAAGGACAGATTGAGACAAAGTGTTCGGTCCACATTCCAACTCACAGCAGCGTCTACGTTAGCCGGTGAATCACTGTTGGGGTCCGCCAACATGGAGATGACACTAATCATGATTGTCTCGACTGTGTGGATGGGCAGCCAGCGCTCTTCGGGCTTCTCATAACCAAACTTGTCCTCTCCGGGCTCGTGCAGGATGGAGATGCACACATCCCCATTTTTTGCCACTGCATACACACAATGAAACAATCTTCAGAACTCGGCGGACTAAGTCAATTCAAAGTTTTCCTAACAAAATATGTGAATGAGGATTGTATGGTGGATCTGTCATTTGATATAGTGTAACCATAAAAGTGAACATTACTAAACAATAGTTGATGGAAGGAGGCCCTACGTGAGCTTACCGTTTGGGTGCCAGATTTCGGTTATGAACTTCATCTTTGGAGGCCGAAGAGGATAATCGTATGGGAACGTTAAGTATGCTTTAAAAAACCCTCCTTCACTGCAATAAAGATGTCAAAGTTAAAGGGTTGGACAACTGGTGGAAAAAAATAACACTTTATTAGAATGTATGACAGCGTCATGAATGTCAATCTGACATTTGAAACAGTGTCAAGTTTGCATCACAAGAGACATAATTTACTGAATGACACTTAACCATTTGGTTGCCAATGACAGCAATATATATGTGCTTCCATTCCCTTCCAGTTGAAATGGATTGGACCTCAACCATAAGAAACTTTTAAATAAAGAAAGTGAGCTAACTTAGATAACTTACAAAAGGGTGTCTTGGGGGCCGATGATCACGACTTCCCATTTATAAATATCGTCATCATCTATGAGACCTGCCGAAAAGCCCTCCACAGGGTTCTTGTTGAGCTCTGAAAAATAAGAGTGACATTGTTTTTTCCTGAAGATTAAACTTCACAAAACTTCATAGATATATCGAGAGGGGGAAAAACAACAAATGTCTCTTCTATCCCAAGATTATAGCCACATAAAGGGTTTCCTTCATGTCCAAGATTAGATTTTTTATATACTACCAGTATATAGACGTTCATAAATTCAGCAATTCATTCATCGTCTGTTTTCCCATAAAGGTCATGCAGGGTGCAGCTCGAAACCAAAATGATAACTCAAAGCAAAAAAATACTTTTTCTATCCATGAATTATTAAATGGATGAGCTCGCCTCCAAACACGAACGACGAGACAGCTATTTTTCTCCAGCTTGAATTGCTAATGTCGCGTTTATTTGACGTCTGGTGGGAAAAAACAAGTGAAATTTAGGGGTGGGAAAAAGTGACTTCACATTTTTCCTTTTCTAAAAGGTAAATGGACTGTCTGGGATGTCATTTCGTATCGTGTGTCTTCCTCGATGAGTGGGGGGCTAGAATTTGTGGGGGCAGCATGATGAATGCTGTCTGTCTTTCTGTTCATTGCTGTTGTCAAAGAATGCCACCTGGACAACAATTAGTTTGCAATTTAGAGTCAGCAACAACGACCTGCGATTGTCCACAGAAAGCAAAACTCGCCACAATGAATAGAATAACGCCAAGAAATAACAAGTTCATTAGCCATTTAACACAGCAAAAATATCACATCTAGAAATGATCTGTGTCTATTGAACACTGATTTGAACATCGATATTCTTATGTAAACGCCGTTAAAAGCTGATGGTCTCTGTATTGATAATTCCTTTGTTCTGTCAGCTAACTAGTGATGAACTCGCTAGCACGTTAGCAAGGGAATGTTGGTTTTCTGTTATCTGTTATTGGGGTGTTATTTATGCCCTGTTGTACGGTCTGTGAATTTCTTATTATCGCCAGAAGTCAGAAGTTCTGACTGCGCGTTAGCACCATGTTAAGTGGACGTTCCTGTTTTGAAGCGCTAGCTTCAAGTGGCTACATTAGCAGCTAGCTACGTAAACTTTACATTGGATTATTTCCCACCGGAGAGAGTGAATTTCATTTTACCTGCAAGTTGTTTTCGGAGAAGCAACGCTGATTGTTCGGTCATGGTATGTGCACGTGATTGTAAAATGTGGTTTTAGAAATACTCCAAGCGAAATGAAAGCTCGCCCAGATTCGCTGCGTTGCGTCCTGCTTGCCTGCCGTTTTCCCTCTTGTGTTTTGACACAAGCTTCAGCTGCTGGTTTGGAAGCTGCACTGCGCATGCGTACGTGTGATTGACAGCTTCTGAATGTATTGCCTTGCGTTCTTCCTTCACGTCCGCGTAATTGGCTGCTGATTTTAGTGACTTTTTGCAATTTTCACGCTTTTTATGTAACGAAATTGAGAATACATTTGACTCGTGTTGTGAATCAACCGACTACAATTCACATACATCCCCAATCATTGTTCCCATTAATACAAACTGTAGTGTATGTAACTGATGTTTTTCCCTTTTTAATTGCCGTAGTTTTGCTATCTAAACTGCGCATACTCCGCCAAGTGGTCATCGGGCGCCATATTTAATACAGCAAAACTCTGCTAGCAGGTTAGCATTATCTTGTTAGAAGCTAAAACTTTAAAACGCAATCTCCAGGTCAAAATCCAGCCTTAGATTTTAGCCCCACAAAATGAACGTAGTAGATTATGTACGCGATATGGCCGCCGCCGGTCTCCACTCCAACGTCCGGATGATGAGCAGCTTGTTGTTGACAATGAGTAATAACAATCCGTAAGTATATCATATCCACACAGGATCCTTCTAATTGCTGATGTGCAAAACATCATATTTCGATTTTCGTTTCTTCAATTTTAATGCACCGATCTTTGCTTGGCTAAACACATAACCTATAGGGTGTTAATATAACATGTTGATGCAAGATGATTTTATTATAAGTGTTCTATTACGACTCTCAATGCGAGCACTGCGTATACATTTTCCTCACTGACAACTTGACATAATTTAGCTGAATTTCTTTTACGTTCATTTAATGACTATTACGAATTGCATATGCACATAGTAAATGTTACAATTTTTACGCAAACTTATTTTATGGCGCAGCAAGATGGCTTAGATCTGTCTTTTTTGTACTGCTATAGTACTTCAAAAGGACATTATATGACCAGTGGATACTCAGAATTGTAAAAAAAAAAAAACAATCTTTGACCATTGTTTTTCCCATTTTTTTTCTGTTTCCAGAGAGCTATTTTCGCCTGCTCAAAAGTACCAACTATTGGTTTACCATGCCGATGCCATCTTCCACGATAAAGAGTATCGCAACGCTGCCTGTAAATACAGCATGGCACTGCAACAGAAAAAAGTGCTGAGCAAAACATCCAAGGTTCGAACTTCGGCTGGCGGAGCTGCGGCCAACCTTCAGGTACGAGTATGAATTTGCACTTTGTTTGTTTGCAACTCCACCATAATAACTTAAACCCTACATATTGTTTTTCAGAGTCTTCCTTCTGAGATTGAAGTAAAGTACAAAATAGCAGAATGTTACACTATTTTGAAACTGGAAAAAGATGCCATTGCAGTACTTGATGGGATTCCTTCTCGTCAGAGGACTCCTAAGGTAGGTCCTTTAATTTATATATATAAAGCATTTGATGTTTGTTAGGTCACCAATCATATTCTGCTACAATTCCATCTAACTGAAGGATGCCAAACAGGGTTCTAGTACAGAATCTGGTCTGTTTACTTTTGTCCAAAGATCAACATGATGCTCGCCAACCTGTACAAGAAAGCTGGCCAAGAACGCTCTGCAGTGACCAGCTACAAAGAAGTCCTCAGACAGTGCCCCCTAGCCTTGGACGCAATTATTGGTACAAATTTCGCAACATAAAACGCCGAACGTCAAATTTCATGCGTCCAAATCTCTCCGCAGGACTTTTGTCTTTATCAGTCAAAGGAGCAGAAGTGGCGTCCATGACTATGGATGTTATCCAGAGTGTCCCTAACCTAGATTGGCTCTCTGTTTGGATAAAGGCATATGCTTTTATACATGCGGGAGACAATCAAAGGGCTATTAATACCATCTGGTAAGTTACTTTGGTTGGATACGTTTTGGAAGTTCAGCTAATTCCGAGACGCTGTTGCGCATAGCCAATGTTAAAACTTACCGCTGCCGGATTTCCTGTCAGTTCATTAGAGAAGAAGTCTCTGTTGCGGGACAACGTGGACCTCCTGGTGAGCCTGGCAGATGTCTACTTCAGGGCCGGAGACACCAAGAACGCCATCCTCAAATTTGAACAAGCCCAGATGTTGGACCCCTATCTCATCAAGGGTATGGACAACAACAATCGGGGCACTGCCCAATCGAGTCCTGCCTGAAAAAGAACATTTGTGCTTTTTACCCACATTTAGGAATGGATGTATACGGCTACCTTTGGGCCCGAGAGGGACACTTGGAGGACGTGGAGGTCCTCGGCGGACGACTGTTCAATATCTCTGACCAACACGCCGAACCTTGGGTTATTTCTGGGTAAGTGTACGTGCGATCTGAGCAAATGTATTTTTCTACTGACCTAAATGCCCGCGTTTCAGTTGTCACAGCTTCTACAGTAAGCGTTACTCCAGAGCTCTATACTTGGGCGCCAAGGCCATACAGTTGAACAGCAACAGCGTGCAGGCGCTCCTCCTGAAGGGGGCGGCCTTGAGAAACATGGGCCGTATCCAGGAAGCCATCATTCATTTTCGGGAAGCCATGCGCTTGGCGCCTTGTCGCCTTGACTGCTACGAAGGTAAGTCTTCGGCCTTCCCGCCTCGGCTGTCCTGGTGGTTAAAACGACACCTGATCCCAGGTCTGATTGACTGCTACCTGGCGTCCAATGGGATCAGAGAGGCCATGGGGATGGCCAATAACATCTACAAGACACTGGGAGCCAACGCGCAGACGCTGACCATTCTGGCCACTGTGTGCCTGGAGGACCCAGTGACGCAGGAAAAAGCTAAAACGTTGCTGGACAAAGCGTTGGCTCAAAGGCCCGACTACACCAAGGCGGTGGTCAAAAAGGCGGAGCTACTGAGTAAGTTTGAAGGCACGGTGACCTCATAACTCGAGGATGTCGGATTATTATCTAGTTTGTGACGAGTGTCCAATTTGGCAAAAGGTCGTGAGCAGAAACACGAGGAAGGAATTGCGCTACTTCGGAATGCCCTGGCCAATCAGAGTGACTGCATGCTGCACAGGATGCTGGGAGATTTCCTGGTGGCTGTCAACGACTATCAAGAGGCTATGGATCAGTACAGCATTGCGCTCAGGTGAGCAAATTGGCGGGTTTTGGTTTGAAGGTGCATTTTAAAAATGCTGTCGTGTCTCTTTCATATTCTCCCAACAGTCTGGACCCCAATGACCAGAAGTCTTTAGAAGGCATGCAGAAGATGGAGAAGGAAGAGAGTCCCACGGACGCCACTGTGGAGCTGGACGGCGACGACATGGAAGGCAGTGGCGAAGACGGAGACCTGGAGGGCAGTGATAGCGAGGCTGCTCAGTGGGCTGACCAGGAGCAGTGGTTCGGAATGCAGTAGGCGGGGCCAGGAGGAGGCGGGGTCTTTTTAAGGACCGCCCTGGTCACGCTTGTTCAGAGGGATCCAATCCCTATCGCCTCAAGCCTAAACTGACCTCAGCGTTGGCAATTTTTCGTCCATTCTTTGTTTTGACCTGAAAAAGTTGCAACCTATTAATTAGTGTTTAATTGTGAGTGGGAAGTTCGCCATGGAAATTGGCTTTATGGCAGACTGAGGGAAGAGTACAGGGTGACAGAAAAGCAAAAACTTTTTAACAATAAAACTCAGAATGATGAAAGACTGCTATTTTATTCTTAGAGTGAAAGTTAAAACAGGCCATTTAAGAGAATAATGAAATTGTCAAGTTTTTGTTTTTTCAAAATCTCCAATCTTTTTTAAGGGTCACCCTGTTTTTTCAATTGGTGATTTACTAAATCAACTCATTGGTGTCCAATTCAAATGATTGGACGTCTAATCACTAACTCATTGGAAATGACAGCAAAACGTTGTTTGTTTGACTATCTTTGTTTTGATGTTGTCTAGAAAAAAGAGCCTGTTTTCTATCGCATTGCTAAATGTTCAAACTGTTTATATTGTATTTTGTAAATATTTTTTAAAGGTATCATTAAACTTGAAATGCTTGTGGATGCAGTCTAAATTCTGTCAGGCTCACAGACACTTGTAGTAGAGCACTTAGTAAATGTCATTTTATTCACCTGAATTCAACGTCCATGTGACATAACGAACAATCCGACAAACTAGGCACGGAACAGAACGTCACTACATCCGCTCTAAATTCCTACTTGATCATCCCATCAAAGCATTTCCTTAGGAAAAAAAAAACAAATCAACTCCTTGTAGCTTATGGAACACTTGATCAGGTGACTAACCTTGAAGCACTTTCTTGACATTGTCTATGACACAAATCAGCAGCCGTAGCAAACATGCACCGAATGAATGAATGGATGAATGTACACGAGAGAAATAGAATCTTCGGGTAGAAGGAGCTATGATTGAGTACTTGGATTTATGGCCGTTTTGTCAAAACAAGTCTTGTCTTCACTTTTTCCGTCATGCAGCTCTTCGACTGGAAGTGTGCTGCCGCAAACGCACGACAAAAAGAAAAAAAAAAGAAGAAAAAAAACAAAGCCAAGTGATTCGGAGACGACTCCCGCCTGTTTATACGGCCTTTGCTGGGAAGAGAAGAAAAAAAAGTGGCCTATTAAATCAGGTTGCCGGTAATGGCATCCTCTTATAAGCGTTTACTACATTGAGTTTTATATACAGGCAAGTTAAGTGCAGAACTATAATTTGAAGTTAATGAGCTGAAAACTAGACTTGTAGTTCTTTCACACCCTCAAAAAGTTGACCATCAGGTATAAACTGATTTTTTTTTTACATGGTACTATTACGTTTGAATGTGATCATCAGGTAAATACATGAAGAGTATCACAGAAAAATCTGGAAATGAGCATTATCACGGATAAAATCTTAAATATGTCAATCATGACGCTTTTACGTAATAAACAAACAATCATGTAAAAAGGCAATCGTTTAAAAATGCCATATACGTACATTGTAAGAATCGGTGATCATAATTATCATGTTTTAATAAGTGATAAGTCTAATATTTTAGCATGAAAACATGATTATGATCCCATTTTTAAATCTCATCTCATTTTCTGAACCGCTTTATCTTTGTCGGGGGTGCTGGAGCCAATCCCAGTTGATTTACGTGATTATGACAAAATGTGATACAGTGTAATGAATTATCTCAATTTTATATTCGATTGTGTCATGTAAAATCCTCATAAGTATCATGTATAGAAAAATATATGTAAAAACGAGATACTTTATGAGTGGTTGATCATCATCACATAATCGTAATCATGTTAAAGGGGATATTCAACTTTTTTAGGGTGTGTCAACGATCCGCTTATACGACAAAATAATTTAACGTCTTCAGCTCGAGTACCGTTATAACTATATATTACTATACAAGACACGGCACAAAAAAAGGCAAGCGGTTACTGTCATGCGGGTCAAAAGTGGACTCACTCTGCAGGCAAAATTTAGAAAGGCCTTGACGGAAAAGCCCAACGGCACTCAGTGGCGAAAAAAAAAAAGCACTTTTGTCACATATTTTGACAGCAACCATAAAATGGCGAGCTACTACTTTCCGCACATGTTATGTACACAAACACCCTCCCCCGAGCTTCTGCGGATGAAAAGCCAGCCTTTCGTGCCAAGTATACAGTATATTCAAGTACAGTATGTGCACAATTATACTCTATGTTATAAATATTATTTGTTTAAATAATCAACAAATGAAGCGCACGGAAGTCCTCCAAAAAAAAAAAAAGTGTATGAAGGCTTTGGGTGCTTCAAATCATGGAGACAGGAGAAGAAAAAAAAAGTGGTAATGGTTACGGAACAGCGATGAGGTAGCTGTGCAGGAAATAGTCAACTAGGTTGGAAATTAGCATTCTTCCCGTCTCCGAATCTCCCCAAAAACTCTTTATAAAAATGGTGTCAATTTTCTCCTTCGAGCGACACACGATGTATAATAATATAAAAACGCCGACAAAATAAAAATATGGCACTCAAACAAGGACCCCGCAAACACCCACCCAACCACACACACACACACACTAACAAAAGAAGCGCTACTTTTAAAAAATGTCTTAAAAACAAAAACGCATCTGTGGTGGGAGTTTTGACCGGACGGTTTGTGTTAGATGTGCGCGCATACGAGTCCGGTGCCTGCCCGGGAGTGGGGATGGGTCAGTCAGGGCCACAACACGGCAGCCACGTTAGTGTCGGCGCTGTAGATCCACAGCACCAGAGGCAGGCAGACGGCCACGAAAGGCCAGGAGATGCCCTCGGCGCATGCGGACAGAGGGCGCCCTTTGCGACCCGCCGCCGTGGCCGTCGCCGCCTTCTCTGGTCGTTTACCCAAGTCCAGGTGGTGCCTGGCCGTAAACTTGAGCAGCTCGTCCAGCAGGATAACCGGCATGGAGATTTTCAGCACCATCATCCACTGGGTGGCGTCCAGGGGGGTGATCTGGAAAATGACCTGGGGAGAAAAGAGGGAGCCACGCATGTCTGTGTGAAGTTTGAAGACTCAATATTATTTTCAGTTAAAAAATACATATATACATTTGTAGAATCTTTTAAAAAGGCCTCGATCTTTAATAAATACAAACCAAACTAACAAAATTCTCTCTTTTTTGCCAACTCATTGGTTAGCATTCCCAAGTCCAAATTCTATTCTATCAGACTTTCCCACATACCATATTTTCTCACATATAAGCCGCACCTGCATATAAGCCACACCCTTAAAATTGCCCTAAAATCATTGTATTTTACAATTTCCTACAAGTGAGGTTTTTTTCACGTTTTTTTGCAAGATATTGTTGATTTTCAAAATAAATTTCTCGTGCATTATGGCGTTTCGTCCTTGTAGTTCCGTGCATGTCAAGTTTAATTTGTGCGCATATGAGCCATACCCTAGATTCAGTCAGCATTTAAAGCCCAAACGTCCCCAATTTAGAAAAATGAGGTTTTAGACTTACTGGAAGAGGCTCCACGTAGAGGATTAAAAAGTGGAGGGACATGGAGAGGCAAATGGCCCCCAAAAGCCAAATGTTCTCCCAAGGAGGCATTCGAAGCAGGGACTGGTTCTCTGACAAACTTTGTTGAAAAGACAAACGATAAGAAGCTCACTCATTGAGCGCAAACGTTGCTATTAGGAAGCTTTTCTACCTGTTGAGGGCGTTGCACATCTCGATGGTGACGAGCACCGACAGAGCCATCGTCATTGGGTACGGGGACTCAAACACCTCGCAGTCCAGGCCGTCAAAGTCCGGGTTGTCGTCGCTGCACTGGAGGAAGTGACTCTGCGGAGAAAGGCGCTCAATGAATTGTTTTTTCGACCCACACATTAAAACAAAAAAGGTGTCCGGCTGCATTAGCGCATCCACCTACCAGCTGGTACGAGGTGATCTGAGGTCCGTCGTCCGAGACCGTGAACCACCAGGCCGCGGCTCCCACCGTGGCAGCGCCGACGTAACCTGGAAGCAGAGACGTCAGAAGCTCACACTCGGGCGCCTCCCCAAATATCCCGGGGAAAGCTCTCGCCGACGAAGAGTCCTCACCGCCAATAGCCAGATAACGAAAGAAGAGCCATCCGGAAATGAGCGGTTCTTTGGCATTGCGGGGTGGCTTCTCCATGATGTCCAGGTCTGGGGGGTTGAAGCCCAACGCGGTCGCGGGAAGACCGTCCGTCACCAAGTTGACCCACAACAACTGAACCGGGATCAGCGCTTCGGGAAAACCCAGTGCCGCGGTAAGAAAGATACTGTTGGGAAAGACATGCAACATCAATACCATTAAATAAAGACTCCAAAAAGGTGGAATAGGACGTTGCTAACTTACCAGACGACTTCCCCTACATTGGAAGATATAAGGTATCGGATAAACTGTTTCATATTGTTGTAAATAGCTCGGCCTTCTTCCACGGCCGCCACAATAGAAGAGAAGTTGTCATCGGCGAGGACCATCTCCGAGGCCGACTTGGCCACGGCGGTGCCAGAGCCCATCGCAATTCCTATCTCTGCCTTCTTTAGGGCAGGGGCATCGTTCACGCCGTCTCCTGTCTGAAGAACACGAGATCTTTCCATCATTATTACGTATATTTATTCCAGCAGTGCACAAAAATAATTTTATCCGTGGCTCCCAACGCTGGTTTAGAGATAAGACCATAAGTGACCTACCATAGCTGTGATCTCGTCAAATCCTTGCAGGAACTCCACAATTTTGGACTTGTGTGAGGGCTCCACACGTGCAAAGCAACGCGCGGTGATGACAGCGTGACGCTGGGTGTCTGGCGCCAGCTCATCAAACTCTCTCCCGGTGAAAGCCATCTGGTCCACATTGTCGTCCTCGGAGAAGATGCCGATTCGGCGGCAGATCGCCACGGCCGTGCCCTTGTTGTCCCCGGTGATCATGATGACGCGGATGCCGGCCTGGCGACACAACTTGATGGAAGCCGCCACCTCTTGTCTGGGAGGATCCAGCATGCCCACGCAGCCGACGAAGGTCAGGTCCGACTGGACAAAAGGGGACCACAACATTTGTACTGCGCGGCTCTTAAATGAATCTAAAGCTAGAGCGAGCGGTCACCTCGTAAATTCCGAATTTGCCGGGGTCAGATAGTATCATGTCCTCCATCTTGGGTGGGCTGTCTCGTGTGGCCAGAGCCAGACACCTCAGAGTATCTCGACCGGTTCCATATTCACGAATCACAGACATGATCTTTTCCTTGATACTTTTGGTCAATGGAACTTTGCTGTTACCCACTCTGACATGGGTGCACCTCTCGATAACGCCTTCTGGTGCTCCCTGCGATAAAGAGGATGGAATATCTGTCACGCAAACGAAGATGAGGCTGGTTATTTGCATTGTTATGTCCGAGTATACCTTAACAAACATTTTTCCCAAGGAAGAACGGGACTTATTAGGTGTGCAGTAGACTGACATGGACTTTCTGTCTCTGGAGAACTCCAGAGTGCACTCTTTCTTCATCAGCTGTTTGATAACCTGAAGTCCAACCAAAAATAAAGGTGAGCACATCCGTTTTAGACAGGCGAGACGAACAAGAAGGAAATTGGTGTCACTCAACGGAGTTGCAGGCGTTAGCTCTGTCAATCTTGGACAGGCTGTCGACTTCTGTGTCAAAGACGTTCATTTTCTCTACAAGACAGGTCAGAGCAGTCTCTGTCGCCTCGCCCACCTTTTCATACACTCCTTTCACCTGAAACAGATTTCATATTTTAATGATTTAGCATTGAGCATTTTCGAGACCAAATGTTAACTATATATACCAATGGATTGGATGGCGTAGCATCAGAATTGGTTTCTAATTGAGCGAAATATGCCACAAAATAAAAGCTTTTTTATCCTCCTTATTGTGCATTCATTGGATGGTCCAACTTAGTCTATAAAACAGTGTGTTAAAGACACCAATTGTCTGTTTCACATCTCCCTTCTGCCAATGTGTGTGTGATTCTATAACACACTTCAGATCACAGTGACACGAATAAAAATAGCAGTGTGTATACTACCATCTGAAAAAAGTGTATTGGATGCAGTACAAACCTCATTGAAGTCCAGCGACGAGTCATTACACAGTGCACAGATGGTGGCCAATTCCACCAGAGCATCATACTGCGAGGGTTTCACTTTTTTACCGTCCTGGAATCTGTGGATAATTACAGTGAGTCTATCATTGTTGGGCATCCAATTGACTGCCTCTACCACAAATGAAAAGCAATTACTCACACGTCGCCTTCTGGTGCGTAAGTAGAACCTGTGATGGTAAACTCGGACAGAGAACAGTTCTCGCCATCTGCCTTGTTGATAATGAACATCTAGAAATTAAAAAGGACTGCATTAGCAGGGCAAAAATCACATTCGCTAAAATCAGATTTCAAAGACACAGCAGGTGGCAGTAGAAGCCACAGAAATCCCCAGTGGACCTAAGAAGTCTCTTCTTTGAGCCTGTTTTTCACTTTTTTTTTAGATGGTGGCTTTCTGCCTTACATGTACATAGCCTTATGGCAGGGGGTGCATAGAAGAAGAAATAGCCTGAAGAAAGTGCAGGCCAAAAGCTGCATCACACAGGGAGATGTTTTATTCTCCCACTCACATAGACGTTATACAAACCCCCAGGGTGACAAGAAACTGATTATGGCCATAAACTAGTTCACATCTACCATGGCAACTGGGAAACACACTCGTTAGCACACACAAGGAGTATTGAATAGAGATACTCATGGAAAATGCTATGTGTTGGTAAGTTTTTCACATTTTCAGTTAGCTTAGCGTAAGAATGTGGAATAACTTTAAGGGAAGCCTTTGTAGATATTTAACAAATTAAATTTTTTGTGGATCAAAGAAGTAGAACAAGTTCTAATGAACACATTTAAGCTCAAGTAGGTTACCGAGCAGGGAACTAAAGTGTTTTACACTATAATTAATCAGTCTTGACATTGGATGCTTTTCCCAAAGAAACAACGGAAGCACTGTTTGTTTGGCTCTTTTTCAAGATTGATGACGCAAGGTCAGTTATATAAGAGAAGCGAGTCACCCGACGGTTTAATGTAGGCAAGACAAGTGCCAGCATGTTGCCTTGTGGCTTCAAACCCTGATCACAAAGGGAAGAGTATTTGCAAAGTGCTACTTTCGCAAGGCATCGCGGTGAGCCAACTGAGCCAACGTCTTATACAAACACCAGAGGACAAAACACTGACGCCCCATGAACCAAGTTACAAAGTGTATAACGACTTACTCTGCAGACGGACATTTGATTGGTAGTCAACGTCCCCGTCTTGTCAGAACAAATGACAGAAGTGCAACCCAGAGTCTCCACGGACGGCAGACTGCGGACGATGGCGTTCTTCTTGGCCATTCGGCGGGTCCCGAGAGCCAAACAGGTGGTGATGACGGCAGGCAAACCTTCGGGGATGGCGGCCACAGCCAGTGCCACTGCGATTTTGAAGTAGTACACAGCACCACGGATCCAGGAACCTCCATGAACGGGGTCATTGAAGTGGCCGATGTTTATGATCCACACAGCAATGCAGATGAGGGAAATGACCTTCGAGAGTTGTTCGCCAAACTCATCCAGTTTCTGTTGCAGGGGTGTCTTCTCCTGCTCTGTGGCTGCCATCTCATCACGGATTTTACCAATCTCTGTGTTAACCCCGGTGGCCACCACTACACCCACAGCCTTCCCGGATGCAATGTTGGTACCCTGAAATAGTTGGAAATATTCGGTCAAATATTGTGGCCCACATGTGAATCCCAGGTCTTTATGGGATCACTTTTTTGTATGTTTTTAAATTCTGATGTTTGTTAGCCGAAGTGAAGTTAGCAAAAGTCACAGAGTAATACAGGGAGGAAAAATAGGATAGCCCATCACTCTGTTGTATCTTTCTAACTTGACACATTTCAAGAAAATATGTGTATTACAGTACTATGTATCCAAAAAGATGGTGTCAAAGCTCAAGAATGAGGAAGAACCGTACATGTTCTCAACTGTTGAGAAGAATGGATTAACTGAATATTACAGTAATCCCTCAAATATCATGGTTAATGTGGACCAGACATGGCCGCGATAATTGATAAATTGCGAAGTAGGGTCATCCCTATTTAACTTTTTTTTCCTCCCATTGCTGAGTCCTAGTAGCAAGAGTGGCTTCTGCTTACGAGTTTCAGCATGGATTTTCACATTTTTAAGAACTTCCAAAGAAGTATCAATTTTCTAGTAGCAAACAGAAGACAGGAGAGTGACTTCTGCTAGCGAGTTTCAGCATGGACTTTCACTTTTTTTTAAAATAACTAATAGCAGAAAAAAATTGCGAAGAAGTGAATTTGCGATAGTCGAGGGAAGACCGTACTCAACCAGAACCACTCTAGCAGCCCCCAGATGAATTGAGTTTCAAACCGGAGACCCAGAACACTGACATTCAATCAAGAATTTTTTTCACGATTGGCGCTAAATAACTTACAGAGAATAGCATGTTCTTCTTGTCTTGATTGACAGCACGAGGGTCAGGTACCGGGTCTGTATGTTTAATGACAGAGACGGACTCTCCTGCAAGCCAAATACAGTTTTTATTAAGACACCGTTTTTTATTTGAATTCCAAGTCATGCTCATTGTTTAAGAGAGAAAATTAGAGCCTCAAGTCAAGCCTTTAAATTTTAAAAGATTTAATCAGATCAGTGAACTAAAAAAAGAAGCTAAAGGCTTATATGCACATTTTCAGTCCTCCTTTGACAAATGGCTGGATTCAAGTAGTTTATCAACTTACCGGTAAGAATAGACTGGTCCACTCTCAAAGTTGTGGATTTGATTGAGCATATACGAATATCAGCAGGCACTTTGTCTCCAACTGAAAATGTATTAAACATATTTTCATTAGCATGAAAAATACTAGTGACACTGCCACTCTTCATTGTGCGACTTATAGTCTGAAAAATACACAAGTCAGCAGGCCTTTGTACACCAAAGTGTTGCTTTCATAAATCTCGTTCACCGTAATCTACGTGTGCTAACATGCTGGTCATGTAATTGTGATGGAGGTAGCAGAGTGAGCTAATTGTAGAGGGTTGTCACAAGGCCACTGGGCAGTGTTGCAGGGGAAAAAAAGAAAAAGATCCCAAGAATGAAGGAAATGGAGGACTTAAGAGCCATAAATGGCTTCTCTCAAAGGAATAGACCGATTTGGGAGTGCGGCGACCTAATTCATCTTAATGCTGCATAACATGAAACTGGGGAAATGCTATAGGTTCAAACTATCTTCACTCTTAACCAGATCTGGCCCATCTTTAAACAACAAACCCTATTGGTAAAAAGAAAAAATATACAAAACTATATGTATATAATAAAGGCAATACAAGGTAAGCGCTATTGTAATACAAAACCCAAGTGACCTTTGTCATAGAGAAGGGTCGCCAACAATGCACAACGCCAAAAATGGAAAAACTATTCCAATATCTTCCCCAATGCTCTGATCAAGTTTAAATGTGGCCTTATGATAGCAGCTGTCTCCACATCGCATCATTGTGACAACACAAGAAGAGACAAAAGGGCAAGCCTTGCTACTAGATACTGTACTTAGAATACAAATCATCATAATCCATTTCCATTAAGGGGGTCGCTCAGTGTCAGTTTCACTGTCTGTTGTCATTGTCTGTTTTCAGACGTTTTACAGTTGCATGCACTTGGACACGTGGCATTTTTGCTTGAGTTATGATCCTTGGAGAAAGTAGATGCTAACTGGCAACTCATTAGGTGCCGCCAGTAAGGTTGATCTGTCAGCAGCAGCTATTGTCCAATCCTGACAAACAGCATTTCTCAGAAATGACGTTTAACACAGTAGCATCCTAACCTGAGCCGCTGAAACAATAAAAGTTTGACTTCTGAGAAGGTCACCAATACAGGGCTACCACTAGGCCTGGCTCCTTCATGACCAACCCTCATGTGGATAATAATCCATGCACAAAAGTCTCACAAACAATGTCACACAGGAACTAAATTGCTTCCTTGCATGATTATTTTGTGTGTGTGTGTCTATCCACCGTAGTTATGCAACACTTCCTGTCTTCAAGTCATTGCTTTTGACAAAAGCCTGACTTTGCAACAAGGTCGCGTCCAGAGGAATTTTGTGTTTTTAAGAAATACTGGGATTGTCCCGGAGGGGTTTTGTGACACCACAGGCCTGTTCTGAGTGCGTGTGTGCGTAAATCAGCTGTCACTTTATGTCAACATCCTGCTTGGTACCGATCCAAGCCTCTCATCAGCCGTCCGCACTTTTGCATCTCTGTGTTGGCCAACAGGTGATGCGGTCCACAGAGCTCAAACTCGGTGATACATTGTGCCCAGTATGACTCACAGAGGTGCCTTTTAAATAGACCTTTCAACAGCAAGAAAAGCAGTGGCATGGCATAAGCTGGCAGCTTTGACTGGCACCTGCCCTTGCCGTGTGTTTGGGTACAGCATGGGGTTTAGCCGGCCGGCCAGAAGGGTCCATGTGCTGATGGCAGCAGCACAAAAGGTTGACATTCTATCAAGTCAAGAAGGCCATTTCCTAAGAATCGGCTTGACAGCTCTCCAAAGCAGCCTTCCCTAACAGCCACCTCAATACAAACTGTCTCTAAATCAACTGCTAACTACCTGCAGTTTAATTTCCCATCTAAGCAGGTTTAATAAAAAAAAAAGGACAAATGTTTACACACAAGGACTCTGCAAATCCGTAGCTGTATGCTAGCATAAGAGAACCCCTGAAAATTGTAAAATCCACTCATACTGTAGCTGGTATGTAGCTTTTTTGCTATTAATGCTGAATTCCAAGCAGCGCATGTACCCCAAATATTTAGTTATAATAAGCAATTTTCTTTATACATCGAGTGGCCATAAGTTTTGACAGGACAGTCCTTCATTTATCTTCCAGGTACAGTCTCCTGAAAATCCACGAGCAGGAAGGACACTTGTCTGTTTTCTCTTTTGAAGTTGCATTAAATCGCAACACACTCCAGTTTGTTCACGACTGATATCCTGTCAACTCAACTTGCAGATGCCATTACCACAGATGAGTCACTTTTCATTGTCAAAAAACTTATTAATAGAGATACTTGGTAAGTTTAACTAAATGGTTGCTGTTTATGTTTCCTAGTTTAGTTACCTAGAAGGGCACTTATCAGTAATTGGTGGTGCTAAATTTGTCTATTGTAAATAGTTATTTTACATTTATATGCATGTGTTCCATCTACCCCAAATAGTTCCATTAAGAACTGCTATTTTAGCATGAATTGTCATGGAAATTTAGTTTGTACATTACCAGAGGGTGCTTTGACATAACAAAATACTGAGAACAAATACTGTCCACCTTTTCCCAAAATGTTTCCCTCTATTCAGTTAGGGTATTTTAGCTAAATTAATTTGTACACAGTATTATGATACAATTGTTATCATAGAAAATGGCATTGTTGTGAAGATTGATGAACTCATCTTAACACATTAGACAGAATGAATGAAACCCCCCAAAATATCTTCAGTAAACCCTGTTGTTTGTGTGCAGTTGACAATATGGTTGGACTCACATTCACAAAGCTAAGGGACTGATGATCTGGCTTCTGTTATGCAATACTACCAGCGTCTCCTTGAAAAGCTCCGCTTTGCCTTTTGCTGTTATGAATCTCAAGCAGCCACCAGCTCAGCCTCACACATTACATGAAGCTGTGTTGCGGTTCCCATGGCAACAAAATCTAGAAGCCCACAAGCTTGGATCAAGTATCCAAAATTGTAAAATAGTTGCACAAAGGACGTCTAATAATCAAATTCGACATTGTAACTTTAAGGGACTTCAAACAAGTCCCCGCAATACTCCCACTGTATAAAAACCCAAATGACTGAGGTTTATGGCATAGATTTATGGCACAAAATAAACCTTCTAGCTAAAGTGAGATCTGATCTATAATCCTGCTGCTAGTATCACACATAACCCATAAATAATGAGCTCATTACAGATATACAGTAATTGCTATCACCATTAGCAAATTGTTTTTAAAGGAAAGCTACATATAAAATACAACTTTCTAACACAGGCAGTCTGTAATCAAGACGAGAGCATTTATTATATGTCAGTCTTGCTGACAAGTCATGAACCTCGGCCAAAAAACAGCCCCTGGGTGATACTGGACGCTTGGCAGACCCTATGAAATGCCACATATTATACACGGTGTCTGGAATCCTAGGGGAGGGTGCAAAGCTGATGGGTAGGGTCACTGTGCATTGAGCTTGGTGGGCTAGGCTTAACCACAAAGTGCTTCCCTATAAGGCCATCTCTCTTGGACACAATAGGAACAGATGGAAGGAAGCCTCCCCTTTGCGAGCCTTCTCACGAGGCTGCACCACACACTGGCCCAACAGGCTCATGGTCAGCGCAGGACAAACCCGCTGAGATCTGTTGCTCTCTGAAGGGACAGCCAGATGCAACAAACAATGTACTTAATGATCTCTATGTGAGTGTACCAAAGGTTTTTGGCTTCGGCTAAAGGCCAAATAGGATAGCAGAATAAATAAATAGTTTGATCTAATACTGAGTTTCAATTGGTAATTACTCGAGGCAAACATATGTTTTCCTACACACAATTGAAAAATAAACTGTATCGTATTAGTCAGGAAACATATGCCCTTTGCAAGGTCAATAGAGATTCCTGTACCGCACCATGTGTGCTAAAATTTAAACTGAACAGCATATAGTACACGGTTGGGACCAGGCACCTGTTATCTTCTCCATTGCCTGATATAAATACTGCATTCCATAATCCAAAGCACCTATGACGAGCTATAAATAAAATGAAGCACTACACCGAGAAAGATTCTGCATAACTTCCGAGGCTAAGGGTTAAACAGTTGCAAGATATCATGCAAGAGTTCAAAGACTCCTGCATTCCACAAACACGTTAAACAACACAATGAATGAGTGCAAATTCAAATGTAGCAGATGGAGTAAATCCTGTGAAGCTGCTGTCAACATGTCATGAACTCTACAGTCGTGAGTCTCGGGAGCCAAAACTTAAAGATGGATTTCAGCATATTAGCCACACTATGTCGAAAAAAATTAAACCGCAATCGGCCATATGTAAACATAGTGTTGGTTTTCCTACCGGCAATTTCAACAATGTCCCCAGGAACAATGTCTCTGGCCTTGATCCTTTGGACTGTTTTTCTGTCCTGGCGGTACACTTTTCCCATTTCCGGCTCATACTCCTTCAGTGCCTCAATAGCATCCTCAGCGTTACGCTCCTAAAATAATAATCAAGTCAATTCAGTGCACAAACACCGTTCATAATAACACCATTACAATAAAATGGGGCAATCGTGTAACGTGCTTCGAAATTGAATGTATGATGACCACTCACCTGCCATACGCCAACGATGGCATTGGCAATGAGAATGAGTAAAATGACAAAAGGTTCCACAAAGGCAGTAATAGTTTCTTCGCCTTCCTCAAACCAGGCCAGGACCTAAAACATACACACAAAAACATTACTTTTAAAATGACAGGTAACAACCACAGCAGGAACCAAAGGTTTGCTAGTAGAGTGACTGTGAATTGAACCCTTATATAAATGAGTCAGCTAAAAATTTCACTATAAACCCTAAAACAAAACATTCTCACTTTCTCGTTTTTCATGCAAAACCTCAATTAAGTATTCAACATCCCCTTGGCAATTAATTAATATCCAATAACACATTAAACAGCCAGATTGTATATAACAGTGCAACTTGGGCAACTTCAGTTGGGTAATTGCAAATTATTTCCATAGAGCTCATCTACTTTTTATTTTAAACATTCAAATGGGTAAGCTCCCAAATTTGGTCTTGCATGGGGTTCTGTTCCCTTGTCAGACATCAACCACTGACACCTCCCTATCACCTGACTGGCTACTGCAGACTGCATACCACACACATGGCCTGCGGACTAGATCGAAACTAGACTCAATCCTATGCATGGAGTATTCCATTAAATTGTTCATTTCATGTAACTATGACTACCACATCCACATGAGTCCCAATGATGTTTAACTCCCCCCCCAAAAAAATATTAAAAGCCCTATAATAGGTATTCTAGGCACTAGGTTGCGATGCTATTTTAAACACCTTAATGCAGGCACTCTGACTGATTGTCACAGATGTTATCAGAACCGGTCTTTTGACTTCATCTTGTCTAGCTATATAGTAGCTATAGAACTACCGCCAAATGAAAGGCAAAGTTCCCAACAGGGAGGAGTATGATGAAATGAGCGTGGCAAGAAGACACTTTCTTTAACCTTAGTTAACACTCCAATAAACACTGCTTGATGAATGTGATGTCAACCCAAAGCAGTGTGTGAGCAAACTGGTGGAAAGCAGGCCAGGTCTTTGTGGTTGAGTCAATATGTTGTTGAATTGTGTCTTGTTTCTTCAATCATTTAAACCTAATGTCTAACAAGAGTCAGTTCTAACAGTAAAATAAGATGTTTGGCATTTCAAATTTGTTCATAGTTAAAACCCACATATGAAGTAATGCTGCTCATTCCCCAAACACATGTTCCTAATAAATAATAATGTTAATTTAATGGTTTAAGAATTATTGTTGCAACAAAACTACCACATATTACTGTCTTTCCTTTGGAGAGTGTAAGTATGTTGCAGTATAATTTGCTGGAAAAGCAGCAGTGTAATTGCCCGAAATTGAGGTTTTGAAATGTCATCGTCATTTTTTTTTTCTTTAGTGACAATCACAACAATCCTTTTTAAACCACTTCCCAAAGGTTTCCTATTCCAGGCTCCAAAGGTATGTTTTGGGGTAAATGGACTGCTAAAAATAGGTCCATTGTTTTCAGTTAAAACCAGTCTTATAAGTAAGCTACCTCTGAGAGCTTTTAATGTAAATATTACTTAAAGGAGATGGTCACACACATTTACGACACAATCCTAAAACAGATAAAGGAAGCCTTTCCAAAATTACTCACAAAAAGAATGCAAATATATATTTATATCCGATTTAGATTTAAACCATCATTGCAATGAGACCAACACCCGACATTCGGGCATAATAATATTTTTTAAATTATAAATACGAACAATTCTAAACGTCTATATCTTGAGATTCATGTTTTCAATGGTGGAGTTAACTCAGCCATAACTCAGCTGCTGTTGTCACCATTCCTCAGAAGGCTCTTGAAACCTTATTAACTCCTCGACATGTGCATGTAACTTCAGACGACCTAAACAAACCGAAGACGTTCACACTTCAGCACGTTGCGTTGCTTCAACATAACCTAGCCATTCATCACATTGGGCTCAACTCTAATACCGTCCACAGCTTTCAAAAGACATAAAAAGAAACACATATTTTCAAGATGCCTGGCTGCTCCAAGTACTCAGACTAGAAATGTGTTAACAACAGGGTAAGGTTACAATGACAAACATAAGAGGCAATGGGAAATAATGAATACTTACAAAAGAAATACAGGCAGCCAACAGAAGAATTCTTACAAGTAGGTCTTCAAACTGTTCAAGAACAAGTTCCCATAAAGATTTCCCTAGAGAAGAGACAGAGTTAATGAACTTTTTTTTTAAAGAGAGGCATTCATATGCCGTAAGAGAACAGTATAGAATGTGAAAGAAATTACCTTCTTCTGCTGGTAATTCTATTCGTCAGGGGGAGCATTTCAAGGATGGGATAGGACATAGAAATAAAAAAGAATGAAGAAATATATCAGCTAGACAGACTAAATTAGTTTTTCTCAAGAAAACATGGAAACAAAAGGAAGCAGTTCAGGGTCAGATTAACATATGACACAGTAATGATGACTAATGCAACTGTCAAAAATTTCTTTATACTACTTCCTGACTTAAGTGTGCATTTGTTAAAACTCAAATTTTATACATTACTGTTTCAGCAATCTTTCAAAACACTGCAAAAAAATCCAACCAGGGATGGCCAAAGTGATTTAATGTCACCTAATTTGCATAATATTAACATTAACTAATCCAATACTTTAGTGGCAGGGCTTTAAATGCTCTTCTTGCTTGGGACACCAACTAAAAATATATACTACTCCATTATTCGTGGTCAAATCAGAATAAAATTTGATTTTATAATAGATCCCAATTTTTTTCTGTCAGTAGGTTCCCAGTTAGCTCTTCTGGTGTAATTAGCATGTACTATCAGGACTCATGATACGTTCAGGGAACTTGGCCGTCGTAGTTTTTTAGAACTTTTTCATTACATTTGTCAACTTTCACCAAGTGCCTTACTCGGAAAAATGCTTACAATTATACCTTATCTGGCAATGATGGAGTTAACAGTAGTAATAGAGTAAGTAATGCAGAACGTAGACTGTCAAATACATACGCGCACGTGGTCGATCTAGTATTTGCAAGTTGCTATGGAAAACCTCAGCCAAAACTTGACAATATTATACATTTTATTACGCAGACGATGTATGATATCATAACATTGAACAGACAAGTTCCAGAGCAGTTGTTACTAATTAAGGAGCGGTAACATGACAAGTCATCGTTGATTAGTGATTACGTGGTTCATTACTTGGGATGGATATTTAAAGTTTCAAATGGCGTACCGTTCAGGCCGTATTTCTCCCGTTGTCGTTTCACCTCATCCAGAGAAAGTCCCGTGCTTTCATTGACGGAGAAAAAAGTGTAAACTTCCTCCACACTCTTCGTGTGAGCGTTCTCCATGACGGACAGGCGTGCGGACGGCTCCTTTCAGTGCAGCTTCACGCTTCACGCCGCCGTAAGGTGTCCGCGTGGTCTCAGAGATCGCAAATAATACAATTAGGAGTCTTGTTATTGTTGTTCTTGTTATTGTTTTAAATGAAGTCTTATGCTGAAGAACCGTATTCGCCCCTTTGCCCTTGAAGTTGTACTAATCAGTCAGGAAAATGGTTACAGTGAGCCAAATTGTCGTTGCTCCGGCCGGATGAAGATTAATCTGAGAGTCCTGTTAGGTCCAAAAATGGTGGGAGTCTGTCGATTTTAGTGTCCTGTGTATGGAACTGCATTCGTCCAGACTGGTCCAGAGTGTTTTGGGGCTGGTTCCCACCTCAGCTCGGCGCAGTTTTTTGTGGGTGAAAGTGAGCCATTGCGTCGATGACAGCCTGCCTTTATCAAAGCGCTGCTCCGGGGTTCTGCATGTGGACTCGTCTGATTGGACGAATGGTGTCACCTGACCACAAACCAGGGAAACTCAAATAACCGGAAATGTTGTTAAAAAATTATATTATTGTTTTTAATGTAACATCATTCATGCATTTAAATCTCATATTTGCATAAAGACAATAAAATAATTCAATTTCTTTCAAATGTCATGTATTCATTAATAGTTACTATACATCAATTACGGTGTGTTGTTAATAATATTTATGGGAATAAATGTCCAAATGTATAATGTGTAATAACTTGCATCTAAATTGATCTATTTTTGTATTTAATATAACTTTTACAAAACAAATACAATTGATTACACTCCCATAACACTGGCCCTCTCCCAGTCAAAAACGATTGGACGTCTAACACCGCCATTAGCAGCAGTCACTGAGTTCAATGAGTGACGTAGAAAGGGTTAAACAAAGCAGTATTGCTGATTGACATTTAGATAACCTTTTGCCCCAGGCGTGCTCTTCAAGGGCTATCATTGCATGTAACTTGACAGGGATGACGTGCAGCGTCTGTTGTCACAGCCTAGTAAGGCCCTTAGACGAAGATGCTTTAAAAATAACGCCATACTCCACAGTTGGATATCCATGTGTACGAAGGCTGTTTGGCACAAGACCCTCATACATTGACTGTCATCAGAAGATTAGAAAAAGGATATTCCAAAACCGCCATTATACTTGGAATATGAAACATGAGAAGTCAAAATGGGAACAATCAAGTTACAAGCACCTGAATTTTAAAATAATAGGCATGAACATCAGTATCAAAATATGTCTGTTTACATAACTTTGAGGAAGATAATTTGGCTGAGTCAGCTGTTCTTAACAAGTTTTTAAATGCAGATTTCAAAGCGGTTCTCAATTTTTCTGGTTCAGGGCAAGTTTTTTTAATGTACTTTATATGCGTGTCTGTTTTATCAAAATAATAATAAAACATCCACATTTAAGGTAGTAAAATACAAAAGAAACAGGCAATGAGTGCAATATTTATTTACTACTATTATTTTAGTAAGTTTTAGTAATCAGTTAAGATGTGGAGAAAAAACTTGACATGATAGAGGAAAAACTCAAGTCCGTTTTGGATTCCACAGCATATATTAATCATAAAAGGCCGTCAGAACTAAAAAAAATGTTTTTCCATCTTTCCAAATAAGCATGGCCAGCTAAAACTTTCAACAAACACTATGCATACCTCAAAAATACATAAATTCTATCCAATTGTATTCACGACTCCAGTTATCTCCAAAATTGGTGAGAAACGGAGTCCAAGGTCACTTATTCCTGCTATAAATAGTTGATCGTGTCCAACAGTATGTGTGCCGCTATCACTGGACACTTGGATTTAAGTATATTAAAGATAAGAACGTATATAAATATATATACATCTAGTGAGACACTTAAAAAAAAGTCTTCTTAAACCTTATTACAAAATATACTGCTGAGCTCACAATTCCAGTCTCGATTTCCCAATGAAAGATGCTAATAAGGCCTTCTGATTCCACATATAAAATAGATTCATGTGTATGTATAAAAGTCAGATCAGTCCTCACAGCACGAGCCGATCCTCTCCTCCTTCTTGGATGACCTGACCAACAGATGCTTCATTCTGCACTCTTATGAAGCACTGTCTCTTGCATTCCATCAGTTGCTCCAAATCTTGCCACATTTTCATCTGCTCCATGTTAGCACTGTGGCTTTCCCTCACCAGCTTCTGCTTCTCACGTAACTTCTGCGGTCCACATTGAGGCAAAAGGTTCATTTGTCATTTTAAACATTGATTCCATATCTCCCCACTGCAAAAAAATGTTCTGTAGAAATTGACAAAATAAATAGCTCACCTTGCCCAGTAGCTCTTGCTCTGCAATGTTCTTCATGTATGTTTCCCTACAAACAACAAAAATTCACATACAGATCAAAACACACTTAAGAGTAAAAGCAATGTTTTGTGTGTGTCAAAGTGGCGGTCCGGGGGCCAAATTTGGTCCGCCGCATCAGTTTGTGTGGCCCGGGAAAGTAAATCATGAGTGCCGACTTTCTGTTTTAGGACCAAATTAAAATGAAGAGTATAGATGTATTTTAAATTTACTTGATTTTCCTCCTTTTAAATCAATAATTGTATTTTTTAAATCAATTTTTCTGCGTTTTTAGTTAAAAAATCATTTCGTAAAATCTAAAAATATATTTTAAAAAGGCTAAAATAAACAGATTTATAAAAAATTGAATATTCAGGGCTTTTAATCAAGTTATTTTAATCCATTTATTAAAAACCCCTAACCCTAACCCTAACCCTAACCCTAACCCTAAACATGAGAACTAAAATGGTCCGGCCCACATCAAATCGAGTTGACGTTAACACGGCCCGCGAGTCTGACACCCTGGCCGTAAATCATATTTTAGTAAGCATCATGAGCGCTAAGAAATTTCTCATCTATCTATCTGGAATAAAATAATGAACTGGCAGAAGCTCAACTGATTGTGAAGTAAGATGAGCTCTATGAAGGGACAAAAGGTTATTCTTCTTGCAACCCCATTGGTCGGTTTGACACAACATCCTCACCTGATGGCTTTTTTTCTCTCCTGAAGATCAGAGGACACGTAGGCCTTCATCTCCTCTGCCGCCCGCTGGATTTGCATTTGAATAATCTGTGAAAAACAGATGTAAAGTCAGAAGCTCTTTCCTATTTGCGGTTAAACGCTGTGGAAACACTTTCCTAAATTCCTTTTAACCCATCATAAAATGTTTTTGGAGGGTGTATTTGAGGCATCGTAGTCGCCAAAGTGTGCAAGCATTTTGAAAGATTCATTGAAATTCATTTGTACGGTAGGTTAGTGCTGTAAATGTTGTCATTTTATGTTAATATGTTCATATTTATACTGCATTTTCTCATTTGGGCTTCTTATTCTTGCCTCTGACTTGCAGTTGATGGAATGATATCTGTTTTCTTCCTGTGCTGTTTCCTCTCTCAATGCTTTTACTTCCTGAGAAGAGGAATAAAAATAAATATTACTGTCAGACAATCTGAAATTTTTAAGGAAAAAAAATGAGCTAAAATGAGGTCAAATGACCATTTTTGGTACAATATACAACAAAACTATACCTGCTCCAATTTCGATCTGTTACTCTCTAGACCAGCAGCACAACTTTCATACTGGGATTTCTTTTCTTCATATTCCTGATTTAACACCTGGTCAATATGAAGAAAAAAAAATAGGACGTCACATATTTCACCCAAAAAAAGAACAAGATGATTCAAACACCCTGCAATAATAGTACCCCTGAAAACTGAGAATTACTTTAAGCAACTTGACCAACAATGTCCTCTTACAAAGTTTATTTCTGTCCTCAGGTTGCAGAATTTGATTGGTTGACTAGTCAAGCGGAAGATGGAACACATGTAGGAAAATTTAATCCCCAGCCTTTAGCCCAGCAATGCGGGTGGGTCTTTCCCATCATGCATTTTTATTTCTGGATCATGTAAATGATTGTTAAAGTGGCCCGTCAAAGTAATAGACAAAAAATGATTTAAAAAGCTCGGACAAGTCTATAATCGTGAAACATTTTGATTCATAACAAGACTCTTTTTTGGGGCATTTTGTGAGCATTATCTTCATCCAAATATTTTTACAATGGACACCAAGTACAATATTTTCTGAGAAGTTCCGCTCACCTGACACTGCTGCCTCAGTGACCTCAGCTCTTTTATAATTGGAGCAACAGCCGACTTCTTCTCCGCTATCATTGAATTTAATTGTTTCACCTATTAAAACAAAGTCAGAATATTTTCAAAAAATGCTCAAATTAATATGACAAACAGTAAATGTATATAATTATAGTATATGCAATCAAACAATGTCATAAATGCATTCCTCGGGTTGCTTTATTCCAGCTTTAATAACTGACCATTTCAGACATATCATCCAATGTCCGTCCCTTCTTTTCATCTAATTCACTCTTGATGGCTGACACTCTCTCAAGTTCCTCCTGAGTGTTACTGTAGCCAGATATTCCCTTCTCTGCTTCCACAATTTGCTAAAACAATAAAAGAGATCAACATGTAAACAAAGGAATGACAAAAAAAAGGCCTGAAAAGGCAGAAACTGCACAATTTTACGATTGCGCTTTGTATCTTTCCTAGGACTCATAACCTATTTTTACACCGCATCTATTCAGAATCAATTTCCTGAAATTTAGCACAGAGATCAGTAGGAAGACCACATGGAAGAAATGGTGTTTTGACTACAGCTTTTGAGTCTAATAAACATTGGAAATTCTTATAAAAAAAAACAGAAAAGTCAGTCTTATCTTTCACAAGTGCTCTCTGTTGAAAAATAATATAAAGTCAACTTGTATGGTTATATATTTGTGAGTTATTATTTCTGTTTTGGTTAGATTTCATTTTGGATAGCAATAAAGGTGACGATGAACATCATAATTTCATTTTGACTACAGTATTCCCCCGTTTTATGCGTTTTTTTTCCTCAGTTTTCATATATCACGTGGTGATGAGGTTTTCAACCATTTTTCCACAGGCACTCAAATCAGGCCTTGGGTCTTGTCGTCCTCCTACAGAACAAGTGTGCTACTAACTCGTCACATCCAAATGATGTGACTAAAAAGTGTCATAGCTTAACAACTCCCAATGAGGGATGCCGAAAGAGCAGAGGTAGCAGATGCAGCTGTCGCAAATAGCAGTTCTGCATGACTTCTTTCGGGCAGCCTATCAACAAGTCAGGCGCTGGGACCACAAAGAGGTGTGAAGCAATTTCCAGGAAGCTTCCAGCACGCCAATGTTAACACGGGCAGCGTGAACGGGGAGATCAAATGAAGACTGAGGGAGTCAATGTGTAGCGCTCAGTGTACAGTAATTCAGGAGTGCCTTGCTCAAGAGAAATTTGTCTGAGATACAATGCAAGAAAATGTGGGAGTGATTAAAAAAATGTTGAGTAAATGTTGTCTTATTTGTAGTTACCAGTTTTTCTTGGACCACCTCATTCCTTTGCTTGATAATTTCCTCAGTCCGTTGAAGAACGCCATATTCTGCTTTCAATTCGGCGATTTCTTGGCGTTTCTTCTTGTACACCGTACCCTTGCTTCGCAGTTTTGCCACCAAACGTTTTAACTATAGGGGGAAAAAGAAGTCAATACATTTGATACCAGTCAGCGGTCACTATTGGGTCATTACAGAAATGGAGGACATTTTAAATAAAATCTAAATACAAAACCGTGTAGTTTCTGAGTAAAAAAAACAGATCAGCACTGCTCAAGATAAAAACTCTATCTTAGTTTTTGAATTTAAAACCCTGTTACTAGGTCCAATATTGTAAACATAATATTAAATAATGTCTTAAAAATGACACCATTACCTTGTAAACTGGGTTAATCAACAATAGTGGTACTAAAAGTAGTGCGTCTTCCAAGTCTGGAATGACCTTAATAGCTCCAAAATCATTGTTTATAATTCATCTCTCAACTGGATATAACTGTTCAACGCCTAGATAAAGGTTATGAAAGGAAAGGGTTTAAAAAAAAAACAGCAGACGAGGACCCTAGGGCCCATGCCCTAATCTGGAATTGTCACTCGATCTGTCGGGCTCCGTCCGACAAATAACTCCATCTGACAGAATCACTGCTGCAAGTGAATGTTCAATTGGGCCCCACACAGAGTGTCTGTGTCTACCGGGACACAGTGAAGCTCCTCCACAATGAAGAGCAGCTATAAATGAACAAGGACACAGGAGAACAGTCCCAGAAAACACAGAATGTGCTTCATGTCCTTTGGGGACCCGAGAAGCTTCATGCGAGAGAGAAAGAGAGTGGGTGGGGGTGATGGTTCAGAGAGTATATTCTATGTGTATTTTAGGACATCAAGGACAGTCGTGGCTGAGAGAGGTCTTAACAGGGCAGAATAATACTGCATAGTGTGTGTGCATGACAGCGTGTTCCCAAAAGGTATGCTGTTCCCAAACGGGCGACTCACCCGTCGCACTTTTGACCACTTGGAAATGAAGAGAAGGATGAATCTTTCAAATAAATGCAGTGTATATATAAGCACTGTGGTTTCGCGCTCAATTTTGGGATCGACAACCAGCCCGGACTAGATGCAGTTGTTCTTTCTGCAGTTGGAAGGGTGGGTGGGAGGTGATGACACAAGCAAGAGGATGGAAAATACCACTGATAAAATGGTCATCTCCACTGTGGCTGATGGCCTCAACTATGGGAGAGTCTGATAAGAAGATTTTCCATTAACTTTAGCAACCTAGAGAATCAAGGACCCTCTTTGTTAGGACAAGTAATTGCTCATCATCGCTTTAGAAATGAACAAGAGGTTGTCACGAACTGGTCAACAATTGAAAAACTAATTACTCTGAACAATTAGTGAAATTCTATAGCTTCAATATTTGTGCATGGACAATTAAAATGCATTTGAAAACTTACATGGATTCGGTAATGATTGTAAGATAAGCTGACAAAGTTGCTTTTACAGACTCAACAATGATTTGAGGAGAAATCAAGAGTTTTCAAGTTATGTTGTGTTGTTTAGGCTTTTGTGATCTGAATTACAATTTTTAAGGCATGTTAAAAAGAAAAACTATTAACCTGTTGTTATCCGTTTATTTGTTATTATAGTAATGAGCAATCCAATTCAAATGGAGTTGTATATTTGTTTGAGGCAGGAAGAATAGCTGTTTTCTTCCTAATGCGAAAGCAATCTGATGTTTTAATCAAATTGACGGAATGCCTAAGAAAATGCAAAAAAATGCACGTTTAGCCCAAAATAAGCTGTCTATTTGCTTCGTCTTAAAACTGATCCCAGATGCTACATTGAAATGTCTACAATGCAGAACGAATCAAAGAAACGTTGTCCCTTTTCTGGCCCAGTAGCAGATCAGACGAGTCAAGTGTCAAAGCAAAGAGTGCATAAAAATGTGCATGGTCAACAAATAATAACAGCATCCTCTTAGGGCAAGGATTTGTGGACTTTCTGAAGAAAAAAAATAGCCATTTTGGGCCTTACAGATCAGAGAAAATGTGTTGCCATTAAAGACAGGCTGTAAAATTGCCTGCAACATTTTGGCTTCAGTAGCATTTTCATGTTGGGACTGTGGCTATAAATAACGCTATTAATAGAGTTGATAGATATGTCAAAGCTGTCATAATGTATAAAACCCAATTATCTGGGGTTGATTAGCAGCCAGTTCCCTGTACTAAAGGACTAAGACGATGAGGATGCTGCAATATAGCGCGCGTGGGTTTGACTGAGGGTTTCATGTTGAGATCAAATTGGGCTTCACGCTGTGTACATGCCAAGTCAAACTGAACCTTTATATTTTCTGTAAGCTGACAAATCGACAAAATGCTTTCGTTTCCCTGTCAGTGTAACCCAAAAACTATTCATAAAGAAGACATTACGGCCTTAAGATTGGAAATTCGCTGTCATGGAATAAAATAAAGAACAAACTTTATAGCCCTACAAGTTTATTTAAAGTAGTTGGTTGACATAAGCGAGTAAACTAAAGATTTAGGGAAAGTGCGACTTCCAGGCTTTTTTTTTCCAGTAGAGTTTCTTGTTCTGGATTTTCTCAGTTGGATTCTATTTAAAGATTTTTATGGGAATGTGGGGGAGAGTAGGGAAAAGGGATGAGTTCTGTTAAGACACTGAGCAGTCCAAGTTTGGACACAAATAGAAGTTGATTTTTTTTGTTTCTATTCTGTGGTTGAACTATATACACACACAAAACAAAGTAATAATATTATTCCATTCAAAAAGGAAGAAACGGAATAGTTGATTCCAACTCATCTATAAATAGTGTTTGACCTATTTTTTTTTTTAATAAATCTTCCTATTTAAATGTGGCTGTTGTAAACAAATGCAAAAATAAGGTACCTCGTCACCCCGGATGACCTGTTCCCCATTGGAGGTCATTGCCTGGTTGGTTTTCTGTTTCACCTCCCGCTCCGCTGTTGCTAACTCCTCCCTCGCTTCCTGTAGTTCTTCAGCTTTTGCTTCTTTCTTACGAATGATGATAGAGGCCTAAGGGAGTTGTAATCAGTTAGAGTCTAATTTTCCAGGATCAGTCCACACTACAAAGGCTACACAAATTTAGGAAAATCCTAAACAGGCACCTGCTGCCTATAGAGTGTCAACTTGTCATCTATAGGGTCACTTCTCATCATCTTCTTCTCAATCAGCTGGTTTATCTGAGAGTCCACTTCTTTAATCTGCCAAAAATAAGAGTGAACTAAGGTAAAAAAAACAAAATCAAACTTCACGGGGCAGCCTGACCTTCTCCCCCAGCTCCAGTAGATCACCATGACCCATAGCGGGTTCTGAAGCCACTTTCTGAAGATACTGAACAGTACGCCTGAGAACTTCCAATTCTTTAGGAAGTTTCTCCGAAACCATGTAGGAATTGATCTTGATCTCCTCTTCAAGCCTCTTCATTAAGCCTAGAAAAAAGCATTGTTTCTCAAATTGGGAAAACTTAGTAATACCAATCAAATATAAGTGGAATATACTGGACATTAGAAAGTTCCTTTTTTTGGCACTACACACCAGTGTTAGCGGGGCAAAAATAAGCGTGAACTTAGGTCACCCTTGTGAAAGAGATCTTGATGTCAATGGGTTTTAACTGGTTAAATAAAGGTTTAATACATTTTATAGGAGTTCTATTAATAACCCCATAAAACTGCAGTGTAGCCCCACAACAGTACAGGGAAATACTTACTATCTGGACTGGCATCAGCTGCAGCCTGTCTCATGTCCTTTAACTGTTGTTGCAACCTCTGCAGCCTTTGCTCTGCCTGAAAAAGCTGAAAAAAGTGGACCATTTTTACTATCTATGAGAGTATTTGATTTTAATGGTGTTGAACGCATACAAAATAATATTCACTATTAAAGAATAAAGTGTCTTGGTGGTTATTTAAAAAATAAGATGGATTAAGTATAGAGCCAAATATATTGAGGCTGTGAGTAGAATTTAATTATCTAATATTAGAGAATTGGCATATAGTTACATAACATTTCAAGAAATGTAACATTAAATATGAATGTTTGTAAAATGGGTGTAACTAATCAATTTTGAGAACATATTAAAAAATAATTTAAATGTTAAGAAACTTTGCACAAGCAGTTTTTAAGAAAAATATTTGTACACACGCCTGTACAACCCTAAAGCTATTTAATTAACAATTATAATTTCTGTAAAACAGTCAACCTAACAGTCAAAACGTTTTGATGTGCTCGAGTCTCTCTTTTTCCTTCTTTTTTACTTTATAACAAACATTCTAGTTTACATATTCTAACACTATAATTGATTCCTGAAGTGAGTTAAAGTAACAGAAGTAGTTCATACAAAACATTGCAGCATTTGCTTCAATATGAAGGGTTTGAAATTAAAACTGCTAAAGTTTTACTTGGTTCTTCTGTTCTTGCTTCTGGTTGGCCAAATTCTCTTCTCTCTTCTTTTCAACTCTCAACTGTCTGGCTTGCTCCAGCATTTGTTGATGGTTGGACACTGACTCCACCTAGAGGAGAGACAAATCCACTTTAGGGATAGTATCTGTAAGGACCCCTTCCTATCTGAAGGTGGACAGCAGCTCCTAAAAATAAACTTGCAACATTCTCATAGATCAGATTCGACCTTTTGGAATGACTTGGATGTAAGTAAGATCAACAGCTCATTACTAAAGCAACTTTACAAGCTGTCACATCCCTGTCAAGATTTACTAAAGAGGCTAGTAATATATGACAAGGATTAGGATTTAATTCCTCCTAGATTCCTAAAGCCTTATGAGCATTACGAGAAGCAATAGCCCATTGGGAGAGTTGACTCACCCTCTTCTTCAACCTTTCCACACGTTTAATTAATGGGCCCTTCTCCTCCTCCATTGCACTTATGTCCTGTTAAGAAACAACAAAAATACTCATATGGTGTCCTTACCAAAAATGTGTTGTGGACGCCAAGTCATAGGAGGTTAACAATAATGGTGATGAAAAAATTGATCACAATTTCAAGCCAATTTCATTCAAAGTTGAACTTACCCTTCTGATTTCTGCAGTGAAAAAGCCTGATGTTCTGAGGACCTCACATTCCTTATGACTGGTCTTAAATCCTTCCACCAGTTCTTCATACTAGGAACATACATCTTTGTGTTAGTTGCATTGACTTTTCATGCATTTATGGTGAGTTTGGGTGATGAAAACCTGGTGATATGTATCACTAATAACGTCATCTGCCAGGAACTCTGCAGGAACATCAAGTTTTACAAGAAAGCGAGCCAAGTAAGCTCTCTTCTTAAGTTCTGGGACCTTCTGCAGAAGCCAGTGCAGGATGGGATGGACTGCAGGTTTGCTGCCTACCACGAGACCCTGTCTGAAACTGCTCCTAATGTGGAACATGGTACAAATCATGAATCTGAAAAATTTAATTGTGCATTAATAAAAACTTACAAGTCTGACTGGTTGCCAGGTGGTTTGTATTTCAGCATCCCAAGGAGAGAACACATTCTCTTGGCAGTTTGTTCGGGCATTTCTTCACGAATATCAACAGCTTGCTGAAAATAAGACTGGTTTAGGAATTGCAAACTGGCATGGTTTAAAAACAGGTTATAAAAGGCATATTGCTTACCTTAGCGTCTATTTCAGCTAAAACGTCATTTAAGATCTGGAGCAGCTGCATTGGTTCCAGTGAGTCAAATGTGATCAGATTAAAGTTTTTCCTGAACGGATCTTTGTTCAATTGTTCAACAATAAATTTGAGTTGCTCGCTCATCGTGTTTTGATTCCGGGCGACTTTATAAAGTCGCTATAAACCTTTTTGCAATGTTTGCTTCTGTCGTTGGCTAAGCTAAGCTACTCTGCTACGTTCCTGCCTCGAATTGCAAATGGTGCGTTCAAATGAAATAACGTTGTTGGAAATTCTATAACTTCAATATGTAGGGCTATTATTTTTGTCTTCACAGGCGTCTTTAACGCTTAACACCATGCATACCACTCCATGTATTAAATCACAAGTGCTGGCACCTCCAAAAAAAAAGGGTTTATGAAAACGAGGCTTGACACCGGACTAACAAACGCATCAATAAGATGGTTAACATATCCATAAAACGTCCTGCGTATTAAAAAATATACCATAGCTCTAGAAAATTTAGAAAATCACAGAGTGTCCCATAAAGGGTCTGATTTCACTGTTAGAGCAACCAATTCACCCATGTATCTCTATCCCCTCCTATTATCTGGGTTGTAGCTGAAAATCCTGACTTTCCAGTGAAACTAGAATGCACCAACATCATTCCGCGTTAGTACTGTTGCCATGGATACTAGAAAAGTGTTCTGGGTTGGTAGCCAATCGGATCAATGCGTTGCAGCAGTTCATAAATGATGCATAAAGCGCTTTCCCTCTCTCAACTCACAAAAATATATATAAACATATTTCTATTTTACATAAAATGAAATAAAACCCGATGCACAACAGCCAATTTATCTCACATTTGAGTGAACAAAAATCGTTATGTGAGTCAACTTTTGAACGTAAGGTGGCGACGTCAAAGCCTGTATTAGATTGAAACATTTTGGGAGTTTTAAATCCGCACACTGCGTTATGTTGTTCCCCAATCACGTGGAGGGGCTTACAGACTTTATTGTGGCGAAAGAGAAGGTGAATAAAAGTTCTCCATGCTAAAACTGTTAATGCTATTAACACTGTCTCCAACAATATCAAAGGTACGCAACTTCTAAAAAAAATGTCTTTTCACCCACCATGTTGCTAGAAAAAACGCGTGATTCCCTCCCAGTTGCAATTGTTAAATAAAGTAAGCTTTGAACCATAGTCTTTTTAACTTTGTTGCGTGTTTTTGCGTGTATAATTCACATAAGGATGCCCCGCCTCTTAGGCTGCTGCTTTTTCGACGTGTGGCCAAAACAGCAGCTCAGCGATTCAGTCTGACAGCAAACACAGACGACGAAGGATCTCTCGTGAATGATCAGTTGCACAAAAGAGCCAAAGAAAAGCTTCATTTTTCTCCAACTCGCCATTACGGAGTAAAGGAATGTAACCAGTAACCGTAAGTAAAGACTGGGCATCTTATGCATGTGGATCCATAATTTCCCTTCCTTTCCCATCGCACCATGGAGATATTGGGAAATGAAAAGCTAAGTTCATTCTATCCTTTTTCGACCCTTTTTGTCTTTAATCTGTTCTCCACGAGTGTTTGTCTGCAGTAGAAATAGAACTATGGTTGAACCATTGGGGTTTGTGGAAGCTTGGAGAACCCAGTTTCCTGAGTCGGATCCACCATCCATGGAGTTGAATTCTATGGGAGACATTGAACAAGAGCTGGACAAATGTAAGACATCCATCAAAGATTTGGAGAAGGAAGTCAACAAAGAGCGGTTTAGGATGATCTACCTGCAGACTCTATTGGCAAAAGAGAGAAAGTCTTATGACGGTCAACGTTGGGGCTTTAAAAGGATTCCTCAGGCAAGTGATGGAGACCTTCCCTGCGAGCCAAACAGCCCGATGTCTCACAAAGAGGAATTATTAGCAGTACAGCCACAGTCAGCACCTGGGAAGACGGGAAAATGGTCCCCTCATACAGAAGGGGAGGTTGAAGTTGCCAAACATAAGGTTGGAGAGACCGACTTATCCGATTTTCCGGTGGGACCGGGTTCTGTGGCGGCTTTGAGGTCCAACTTTGAGCGTATCCGGAGAGCGAATTCCCACACGGTTGGTGATAGCAGAGGTTTGTCGGTGATCGGAGGGCCAGACAAACCTTTTTATGTCAATATGGAATACCATTACGAGCGAGGACTGGTCAAAGTTAACGACAAGGACGTGTCTGAGAAAATTAGCACGCTGGGAAGTCAAGCCATGCAGATGGAGCGCAAGAGGAGTCTTTATTCCGTACCTGGGAATTTGTCAGCAACCACGGGGGACCTGAACATGAACAAGTGCATTCAGAGGGGCCGGTCCACCGAGGGGAACTGTGGTTTTAACGGGTGCTATGACGAACCAGACGTTAGCCAGCACTTCCTGAAAGATGGTTCCATTGGAGGAAAATCTGAACTACAGTCGGTTGAGTGTCAACCTTACGCCAGTGTGTTCGTCGGTGGGATGATGACTGAGGGGGACACTCGAGTCATCCACATTAGAGACCATAGCGTAGAGGAGAACACTCACCTAACTTGGCCTCGGCGTTCTTGCTCACCTAGCGGTTTCGAAGACGACGGTGGAGGAGGATACACTCCAGACTGCAGCTCCAATGAGAACTTAACCTCAAGTGAGGAAGACTTTTCCTCTAGCCAGTCCAGCCATATATCTCCCAGTCCCACCACCTATCCCATGTTCCGAGACAAAAGTCGCTCACCTTCGCAGCAGTCGTTTGACAGCAGCAGCCCACCTACACCTGTCTCCCAAAAACGTCTGAAACAGCAAGTGGGGGTGATTGAACAGACCAGAGGACATAAAGCAGGCCACCTATGGCCTAGTGATGGGGAGTCCACCACATCAAGTAGGACGTCCCACGACAACAGTGTTCAAGGCGATCTGGGTAAGTCTACTGTAAAGGTCCACATTTGGGGGGTTTCTCAACAAAAAATAAGAAAAATAAACACACAAATAACCCAGAAATAGGTCAACAAGATTACCGTGAAAGCCCCAATGAATAGCAACACAATGGCTTGAAAACAGGATAGTTGATGCTGGTCTTTCAGTTTTGTTTATAAATCACGCCACAAGGCCTAAACGTAAACTTTAGACGCTTTTTGGTGACTAAAGATCTGGAAGTCAGTTTATTTATTTGCCATGCACCCAAGTAAGTATGAAGTAAAGTGCTTTGGATTCCGAATGCGGAAGTACTAGGTTGCATTTATAGCCTATGGACACAATGTCTTTGGCTATGTTCAGCATGATTGCCTTCGACTGCCTTTCCATAGCCCTTCACTCGTTATAGGCAAAATAATGTGAAAATAATCCTACTCACGTTGTTTGTTTTAGAAAAAAAATGGGTGTTCTTTGGAAGAAGATGCAAAATACAGATCTAAAAGCTAAAAAAAGAAGAGATCGATAAGCACTCGGCGCCCCAGAAATAGCAATAGTCAACAAAATTGTGATATCGATGCAAAAACCTACAGAATTCCTGGGTTCTAAGATTTAAAATATAGAATTATAATAATATAGAATATGGTTAAAAACAATAGAATATCAAATCAAACAGTATTAATGGGTTAGTTAAAGTTTCACTTCAGACTTTCTGCCTTTGCTCTAGAATGAGATAACATTACTGCATTCTTTTGAATTAAATTACTGCCTAATATGCTAAATATAGCTCCAAATGTTTTCAGGCTAAGATTATTATGTAGTTATTTATTTATTATCAACCTGGTGAGAAGAAAACTCTTAATGAGATGACCTACAAAATGCTTGATGAAATGCATATTCTTCGCAGCATAATGAGCAAGCAATAAGACACGTTCTCCCCAAAGCCTGGTCATGAATGTTAAGCTCTAATCAGCTTTTGCTCCAAACAATACAACAGTGGGAAGAGATTTTGACTAAGTCACTGTTCATAAAAAAAAAACTTTGATGGACATTCATTGATACAGTAATGTATGTATTTTTTTAAGGTGACCCACACTATTGGTTTTCTATCCACTTTTGTTTTTGTGGCCCATTGAGTGATAGAATGCACTTAGAAAAAGGCCATGACATCGGCTCAATCTGCCCCCAGGCTTCCCAGTCACTTCAACTTGGTCCACTCTCGTGTTTCTGTGTCAGCACACATCAGTGTTGTTGTCCTTCGTGCCGAGTCGTTAACTTAAAGGGGTTTGTCTAGCGTGATAAATTTAGGGAGTCTCTTTTGTAGCGGTAGGTCGGAATGGAAAATCCCTGACAACTCGTTCAAAAAGGGGATTGACTGGCTTAAAATGTCACACAACTTCCAATCGAAATGCTCGAAATCGGGGCTTCCTGTTGTTATGCGTGAACATTTGGGATTGTGAGAAAGTACTGGCTTGGTAACAATATAACAATGTTAAGGGGGATATGGAAAGTTGTTTGGCCAATTGGGGGATCTCATTGGGAAAAGTTGGGAGATGTTTCTTATCTTAATTCGCCGTGTATCAAGAGTGAAGGGGCAAAAATTCTGGGGAAAATTGGGATTGGACTACAGGAAATTGTTTTTCTCGGGCTCTCAAAAATCATCCAGTGTGGGTTGGATTAAAGCAGATGCACAGAATGTGTTGTTATATAAAGTGATCCAGTCCAAAGCTCTTGGACACAAAGCATGTGACAAACAAGCAGATCATCATGCGTGATCTAATCGGCGTGAAGTGTAAGCTAGCACGCCTCTGGGACCATTGCAATGCACAATCCGGCCATCGTAGATGTCCAAGTAGTTTGAGTTCGGAGAGTTGGCAGGGAGTGAAGTTTCAATCAAAGTCAAAGGAGTCTTTTGTTACACAATAAATGTATGTTACACTGTGGAAAGTTGTTGGCAGTTTAGTTTTTATTGTTTTTAAATAGAAATAGCGACTTTTAATATTCTTCTTTTCTGCATTGTTGGTGAATAAGGGATTTCCTTTGAAAAATAATTTGTCTTAACCTAACTATTATTAGTTATCAATTTGGTATATCAAGCTATTTTAAAAATGTGGAAAAAAATCATGCAGAAGGTAAACCTGTTTTTATAGTGTGTATATACTAATTTGTATACAATTGGGTCAAGTATAATTAGCATTTTTTTTCTTTCTTTAAACCAAATGAATAATTTTTCCTTCCTTGCTTTCCCAAACTGTTTACCCATATAGTTCTACCAATTCTTTGATACTTTACACAGTACTGTAAATTGTTTTTGAACACAACAGTATTACACAATTGCCCCTAAGAAAATGAATTGCTAATCTACACTTTAAAAAGCATTACGTCTTACATTTTACTTAAGGCACCATGTTGCCTAATTGCCACACCGCCTTAAAAAAATGTTTTATAGTCATGCCCTAAGTTTTTTTCCCCTAAATTTGCAGCCTTCAAGTCAGGGCAAGTCTTATTACATCACTCAAGACTGTGTTTGTTTATAATTGGTGCTTTAAAAAGGGCCCACCTTCTTGCTTTGGGGTGTTCTTCTGGATTCATGCCCACTGGACTTTTGAGTGTTTTATTTGTGCACAAACTTTTTCCAGGTTGGAAAGCAATTCAACCTTTTCCTGTTTCAAATTTAAACAGTGCAGCCCTTGTAATGTTGATCCTGACCTTGATGTGTAAAATTAATGGAGTGTCCCCGGCCGGCTAATGCACACGACAAAATGCTGGAAATGTTAACGCTACTGTTCTCCGTGGTTGCACCCTGCTTCGTCCAAATAAGAATTAGTGCTGACAAAAAGGCGCAGCTGTTTCACGTGAGCTTTCTATAATGAATTACCAGATGTCTGGTTTCACTGATGTTGTAATAGCATTTATGCGCACGTTGCCGGATTAAGAGTTACTGCTTATTTCCAATAAACTGGCCTTTGTTGTGGTTAGGAACTCGTGGGGGCCACACAAAAGGATGTAGCGGGCCAGATTTGGCCCCCGGCCCGCCACTTTGACACATGGAGGATAGGCTATCCATTTCTTCTGTCTACAAGTACTAATGTTTTTTTTGTTCTCACTATGAACTGCGTTGCTCTGGTATCCTGAACTAAGAGGGATGGTTGTCCCCTGGTTTGTGGTTATCTAGGCCAATTGTCTGGCTGTATAGGGGGACGTTTCTGATTGGCTTAGGCACGGTTTAAGGAGGGCAGTTCTCTGGTGGGCCAATATTGCCATAATTAATCATCATTATGACTTCTAACTGGCAACGAGAGAAGTTGTATTGAAAGCGGCTTGAAGATATATCTGGTTCTTAGGACTGTAGTGAGGCTCAAAGTTTATGCAATTGTGTCAATATACTTTAAGTGCAAAATGGAAGGAATAGTTTTCACTTTTTTATATCTAGGACATACAATTGCAGTTGTATGCACTGCATTACTTGAGAATGTCACTGATTATGTACTTCGTTTGGCTCCTATTCTTTATCATTTGCTGAAAAATGCATATAAAATACATGTTTTTGTGCTAAGGTCAAAGCAGGTTATTTGCTGTTTCCTACAATGTAATATGTTAAACAAAAATATTGTATTGTTTTTAATGGCATCAGATAGAAATTCACTGAGAAGTACTAATATTTTTTTGCCCCCCTAAAAATAGCTATGGAGATAGTAAATTTGAACATCAAACAGCATGATATATGGACATTGGAAGACATCTTTGGCTTCAATGTGTCTCAAGGGAGTTGTTGTCTGTAGGAATTTACAGCGGATTGTTTCCAAATGATATCAGACGGCAAACACCAGGGTTTTCCCTTTACGTATTCGGGTTTTACCGTTGAGCCTTAATACTAGTCTGACTGTCAGCTGATTACAACGTCCTTGTACTTGGAGACATTGATTAAGGCATTGTTAAAGTTTCCTAAACTGTACTTAAATGAAGTCAGAGTCAAAAGTTAATAGCCCAACTTGACAAAAGCCATCATTTAAATCAGTCTTGCGACACGTTCCACTGTCATCCTGCATTCCAGTACTGACACTTTTCTTGACTGTCAAATTTTTGTGTTAATGCCACTTCTGTCTTGCCGTGATTGCTCACTGCATCAACCGGTTTTACACCTAGTCCTTATATGCAGTCACTTAGAGGACTATTTGCTATTTAGGGTCCCTCATGATAGTCCAGACAGACCAATCATTGTACGGAAACAGCAACACCTGAAGCTCAGTGCTTATTGACGCTAAAGAATGCAGCCTCACCCTTTCCGAGCGTAAACTTTAACCCACCGGAGGAAGTTGTGTTGGCAGTTCTGCCTCAGTGTGGAAGTGCGATACACCTGTTCTTCTGTGCAGTGTACAGTGCACACTAGTCAAAAACTGGCAGGCCATCATGACAGCAGGTCCAGCATCGCCAGCTGCTCTCACAGTAAAACCTCTGAATGGGCTCCTTTGTTTTGCCTTATCTTGAAACAAGGGGGAAAAAGTTGTTTAAGATATAAACCAGACTAGACCTCACATTGCTCACGAGCTCTCCCTGTTAGCTTGTTTACACAGACGCTCTGCTGTAGATAATTGGAAAAAATCTTTGGCATGTTTATCAACTTCTGGACCTCCCCTCGGGTTGCTGGTCCTCCCTTTAGCGTCTCTGCTCTTGCTGTCTCAGCTCCCCTCCTTCCTTGGTCACGGTCAAAGAGGCCTCTGTTGCTGGCTGGCAGGCAAGTGCGAAGGAATGTCTCAGCTGCTTGTAGGGGTGTGCAGGGAAACTGTAATAATGAAATGCTAAGTGTCTTACGAGTTCACCTCGCTCTTAACAACCTGACCTGTGGAGCTCCTCGCCTTAGTAGTCAACATAGTTTGTTTTAGACAAACTTGACACCGTTTGCTCAAGTCATGTCTTTTTAGTGCATTGACATTTTACCAATGGCAGTACTTGTAAAGCCAAGAAAATGTAAGTATTCCAGATTGCCCACCTTGAATACACACTGCTTTATGCACCTGTGTTCTAGTCTTTTAGTGTTTATACATGTTAGTTTAATTATGCTGATGTCATGAAATTGCTGCGATTTTACAGACTAACAGCAACAGAATCATAATTAGTAATATTAAAAAAATATATATCACAAAAGAACTGTCCATATTGTAGGCCACAGGTGTCAAAATCCGAGGTGTTGGTAAATGTTCGAAAATAAAAGCATTTACTGTTTTTTCACTAATTCAAAAAGAGGATTTTGAATTCTTTCAAGGCAAATTTTCTAATCTTTTAGCTGGTATTTCTGTTTAGCAGACATAAACAACCTCAGACTGACAAGATTGACACCTCTGCAGTAGGTCTACTGCAATGTAATAATCATATTGGTCTTGAACAAAGTATTTTTTTAAAAAGTGTCCGTATTGCCAATGTTTTTACAGATTGAAACTACTGTGCTTTATTTCTTTTACGAAGCATCTCAAGCCGTAGTCTCACCACCCTGAGCTATTTCGACTCTCTGATGAGTAGGTGCATTGGGTTGGGCAAGCCTACTTACTAACCCATACTATTCACCGACTGGCACTAATTTTAGGCTGGCCTACAGCAGATCAGAGGCACGTGCGGGTGGCCCTCGCCACTTCTAGAAGCCGTCCGACCAATGAATATTTTTACAGTTTGTGACCACAAAGATTGGATTAACCACTTTGTTTCTGTAAAATTCAATACAACTACTATATAATACCAATTTATATGCATTTGTTCTCAACAAATATTCTTTAATTTTCCGAACTGCTTATCCACAGGGGTCGTGGGGGGTGCTGGAGCCTATCCCTGCCTAACTACTGAGACACCCTGAATTGGGGATCAGCCAATTGCATGGCACAAGGAAACCATTCATGTATACTTTGGGGAAATTTTAGTGTTCAACCAGCTAGGCTAGCAAACCAGAGTACCCTGAGAAAACCCATGTTCTCAAATCGCCAGACGTTTAATTTTGAATGCGTGCGAGAAGCAGAAGCCCTTCCCGGAGGTCTAAACACACCAATCAATGACCTGTCAGGCGCACTGGCCTTGGCTTTAGCCCACCAGGCATACACAGGATTATGGATGCCACTATCCAGCTGCCGAATTCAAATCAATAAACCTCTTTGCTATGTTTCATATCGGTTGAATCCTAAAAATAGGTGATCGTAATCTTCGGGGCAATGTTTCTGTTATCAGAGTACACAATTTGTGAAAACTGATGTTCAAATTTGATCAAATGATGATGATGTCGGACATTTTCGCATGAAAAAATAAAACCGAATGATTATCTGAGCGAGTGACTCACTGATTTTGTAACAGTCTCAGATGTACATCTGTCACTGCCTGATACCGTCGTTTATCTCTGTGGATTAGGATTAAGGATTTATGATGTCTTTGCTTTGTCATCAATAGCATCATCAAGAAATCGCCCTTCATTTCTGTCTTTTACAAGCAAAACAAAACTGGTTCAATCTTGCTGTCTTTTTCATGGCATCCTCAAGATGAGTGTGAATTTTAAAAAAAAACACCAAAATCTAAGTGTAGCACCAAAAAAAAAAAAAAAAAACTGGAATAATCGTGAACTAATTGCAGTCATATGAAATTCTTGAAAAACACCAAATTACAGAGTTCAGTTCCAGTCCGAGTCAAATACGGCATCCCGTCGATCCACAGCTGGAGGGTGCAGCACTTATGTAAGGTCATTAGAGAGTATTTGTTTCAGCTTTACTGCACGCTTGAAACAATTTTTTGCAGCTTTAGAAAGACACTCACTGGTTGGAAATGGAACCTTCTCTATCCAGCTGCACTAGATTTTCCCAATACTCTCACTGGGAGATTTTTTTTTTCATTGTGATGTCTGAAAGACATCAAACATCAGTGATTTATGCAGTCCGTCTTGGTAAAGAACCCACAATATTTTAATCGTATGTGGGAACTAAATTCATGCGGGATGGATAACTGTCTATGGAAGGCAGGTGTGGCAAAATTTGTTGCGGAAGTTAAAAATGGAGTTACAGTAAGAATAAAAAATAGAAGACAAGGATATATTATGGGAAAACGAAACTGCTGTCAAATTTTGTACAACAAATTACAATGACCTTATGCAGAAGGTCTGTTTCCGCTTTGATGCCTAAAATGACTGCCTGAATTTCCCGGATAGAACTGCCTGGACACTTCCTCTGTCCCTATTCTTGTTATTTTGACATTTATTTGATATGCCTTTCCTCACCCGAATACAACAAAAACATGTTTACTCGTATCTCAAATCACCGTTTCCCATAGAAATGAACTAAATACAAATTAATTCATTTTGGACCCAGTCTTTCCTTTAATTCTGCACTGACTAACGCAAAACAACACGGAAAAAATGCAATTCTCCGCCTAGTACTCGTAGAGATCTTTGCACAGATAAGATGCGGCGAGAAAAACATTGCGATAAAATCATAAGCAGCCTCTCGTTGTCTCGTATCCTCGCATCTCCAAATTTGTCTATCTCAAGGTAAATATTTGCTCAGAATTTTACTCTTATCTCAAACTCCTTGTATGTCGTGGTACTTGTATGTCAAGGTATTACTCTATTGGAATTTCTGACTTGTAAATGTCAAATTGATGCTGGTGGATGGGTTCATGTATGTAGGAGATAGTGGATGGCACTGAAGTTTCTGATTGCTGGAGGATGTGTTATTCATCCTTTGGCAGACTTGATGGATAATCTCTGTGAAACACAGAGTGGCCTTTCACACAGGACTTCCCCTGTGTACCAGTCCTCGCTGTTTGGACTCTCTCTTACACACACAGACACACATAGACAGAGTCAATACACATCTCTCTCTCTCTCTCTATTTGTCGGACTCCATTGTCAGAGAGCCACTGTGGATGTCACTTTGTTAAATGTGCCTTGGTTTCCCATGGCTCTTGAGAGCAACACCGTTTTATCCTCCCTTCCTTTCCGGAATCCTCTCTTTCCTGTTTGCAAGCTCTTTATGAGCTGCTCTTGGCAGGCCTGTCATTCTAGAGGATGCCTGCTAGTTTTTTTTCTTTTTGAGTTCCAGTCGTAGGCACATTTACGAGAAAATTGATCATTCTGATAAGTGGTAAAGACTTGGTGAGTCATAGACAAATGGCCATAATTACAGGATGCACGGTTCTACATATTGGAGTGCAGTAAATACTACTATTCAGAATTTTCGACTTGTAAGTGTGCATTTTTGCCTTTCAATTCCGATCACAGTAAATATGCATTTTTTAATTGAATAATATAGGGAACGTGCTTATTTATTTATTCATTTAATTATTTATTAACTATTTATCTATGTCTACAATGTATTTTTCTGTGTCTGTATTCTCACCCTCTTGCTACTGTGAGAGAGAAATTTCCCGAATGAAGGATTAATAAAGTTATCTAATCTAATCTTTATACTACAGATAATAACACATATAATAGGCACATTTACTTTGAACTAAACTGTTACCATTTGTGATATGAGGGGTTTTCATACATTTTTACTAGACTGTTGATTTAGAGCCAACTTTAAATATGATATCTGCTCCTATTTTTGACAGATACTGAAGCCTCTCCATCATTTAATTCTTCTGACTTGGAACAGTGTTGTCACGATGCGCTCTCCCTCATCGGCTCTCCTCCTTCCTCGCCTAAACTCCGATCAAAAAGTCGATGCAGCCAAGACACGCACTCGTCTGGTTCCCTGGAGTCTTCTCTATCGGTACTGTAGCTGTACTCTACCCCCTTTTTTGTTTGTTTGTTTTTAAATAAATCAATTTTGACCTCATTTTACTGCCACTTTGAACTGAAAGTTTAAAAATGATGTTTAGAAATGATATAAAAAATCACACAAGTTAAAATAATGTCTAAGGCTTGTTCAATTTCTGGACTGGAAACAAAAGTACCGTATTTTCACGACTAAGGCGCACTGAAAAATCTGAAATTTTCTCCAAAATAGACAGGGCGCCTTATAATCCAGTCTGCTTTATATATGGAAAAAAAATAAAATGCGTCATTCGTTGACGGTGCGCCTTATAGTGTGGTGCGCCTTATAATGTGGTGCGCCTTATAGTCGTGAAAATACGGTATCTTCTTTAAGATGTCACAATGACTTAACACTTGGAATGAGAACTGCTACTAAGTGTAATAAAATGTGTTTTCTCATGTAACACTAATATTTCTAGCAATAATTGTGCAATCAATTTGACAGTTTACACATCCATCAACTGTCATATCTATCTTTATGTCAGGTTGAACTGGATCAGGAAAAAGGTGTGGCGATGAGAAAGTGGGTCCTCTCTGGAATCCTGGCTAGCGAGGAGACCTACCTCAACCACCTTGAAGCACTTTTAATTGTATGTTGAACACACATGCTTTTTCTCTTTATAGTTTCAGCTTTAGATTCAAAGATAATGTTAAAAAAAACACATTTAAAAAAAAAAAAAAGACTGAATTTCTGATTGACATGTGACCTTATATCCTTCATAACATCATATATTTTCTTTTCAAAGCCCATGAAGCCCCTCCGGGCGGCAGCCACGACATCCCAACCGATGCTGAGCATCCAACAAATCGAGACCATTTTTTTTAAAGTGCCAGAGCTTCACGAAATCCACAAAGATTTCTACGACGCCCTCCTCCCTCGCGTGCAAGACTGGAGCATCCAACAATGTGTGGGAGACCTTTTCCAGAAACTGGTATGATATCATTTCAAGCTTTCCCATCTTTCCCTCCCCACCGATTGACTTCAATGACTGACTGAATTGTCCATATAAACAAAGGGAATCATAGTATGAACATTTTAGGAGATTACCAAAGAAAAAGAGTCAGGGTAAAAACATGTTCAGGCTCATTAGCTGTAATTTGGCCCTTTTTTTCTATGATGTCACAGGCGGGTGTGGAAGTTGAAAATTAGGGTTCATTTTGTGCTTCGTCTGAACGAAATGAGAAGAATGAAATTTTTTGTCACGGCCTTTTTTGTTGACTTTTACGTAGACTTTTTTTTGGTTTTTCCAGTGCTTGTGAGTTTAGACTGCCTGGAGTCATTTTTTTTTCAGACTCATAAAAGCATTGCCTCACCACATGACAAGCAGTAAAGAAAAGAGAAAAGGTTCTATAGGAGGTTGCTGGAAAAGAGCTTATTTCATGTTGGCAAGTGATGAAAAAAGACATTCATGGATGGATTTTTATATATACACACAAAACAAATCAGGTCTTTCTAGCTTTGCCTCTATTTTTTTTTTCAATTTGGTTGGAACGACATACACAGCAAATTTCCAATGGTTATCAGCAAGTTTTTATTTTTAACTATTTGACAAGAAGGCCTTTGACCTCAGTGAGGACGTCAAATGTCAAAAATAAAAAGGATGAAGAACAAAATGAGAAATTAAATTGGACTCTCATTCGCTGATCCCTTATGAAGGGTCAGGACCTAGTAGTTTATTTATGGCATGCTTTTTAATTTAATCCTTAATAATCCCTGTTGTCCCTGAATTTGACTTCTCTTCCTTTTTAGAATACAGCAATTGCATTGTGCCTCCCTAATGTTTAGGTTCTTATAAAGGAGCTGATTGGATGCCATTGACGGTGACAGACATGCTTTCCATTTTGACTGGATTGGGCGTCTGTCATCTTTAATTGGTGTTTTGAATGTAAATGTATGGTAGGTCTGCACAAAATATATTGTTTGAACATCGCAAATTTTAGTTTTTCCTCATAAAAGCCCTCATAAAATCCCTTTTATGTATACTAGGCAATCACCATATTCTGAGATGAACTCCCTTAGCCAAGATTAAACGGTTTTATATGAATAGAATGTGGTCGCGGTGAGTTAACCCTAACAGAGCTATTCCATTCATCTGGTGAAAAAAAGTTTCCATTTTTTAATAAGTCACGAGTCACTTTTATATTTCATTATCGTTATTGTTTTACTTAGTACATACACTGTGACAGTCAATAAGGTTAATAGCTTGGTCATTAAATGATCATTCAAGAATTTATAAGAACATAGTCTTGAATGACCGTTCATTTATGAGCAGCTGACTAGTCTTCCTTCGATTATCGCGACTTCATCCATCTCAAATTCATTTATTCACGCTTATTTTCTGCTATTATTTATGTTTTTAAGTGAAAACCCATGCTTAAACTTGTAAGTGGAAGCCACTCTTGCTACTAGTACTAGGAAAAAAAAAATCTTATGATAGGGGTGACTCTCCTTGGCGATTTTCCGATTATTGCGGCTAAGTCTGGTCTACATGAACCGCAATATTTGAGGGATTACTGTACTTTAGATGGGCCATGCAATACACTGAATTTTGATTCTTTTGGTGTCCTGCAATGAATCTCATTTGGAATCTCACCATGTCTTGCAGGCCAGCCAACTCGGAGTCTATCGGGCATTTGTGGACAACTACACGGTTGCCGTGGAGACGGCAGACAAGTGCTGCCAGGCCAACACGCAGTTTGCACAGATATCCGAGGTATGTAATAACAGCACGCACAGCGGGATCTTGCACAACTTGAGCGTTTGATACCGCCTAGCCGCTTGGGACAACTGATGACGAAGCACTTTGTTGTTAAAAGCCACAAAAGCTCTTTGCCACAGCGCTGATTGTTTTAATTATACAATGCTTCGGGGCATTGCCTCCTATTTGATGGTACCATTATGTCTTCCTGACAGAATCTCAAGGTGAAAAGCACAAAGGAGAGCAAAGACCAGTCAGCCAAGAAATCTCTTGAGAGTGAGTATTTTAGTCAAATGACCACCATTCAGTATTTTGAGTCAGACCACTTTTTTTTGCTGACTCCGCCTCCTCTTCTGTCCACAGCTCTTCTCTACAAGCCCGTAGACCGGGTGACACGCAGCACACTTGTCCTGCATGTAAGTCGAGCAGCGTTAATGCTTGCATGGTTGTTTTTGGGATTAAAAATGTCTTGTTTTGGTTTAGGATTTATTGAAGCACACTCCCTCCAGTCATCCCGACTATCCACTGCTGCAGGATGCCTTGCGTATCTCGCAGAACTTCCTGTCTAGTATTAATGAAGAAATCACGCCGAGAAGGCAGTCAATGACAGTAAAGAAGGGCGAGGTTAGTTCATCACCAACTATGGAAATTAATAAGAAATCAAAATGGAGAATCAACACAATCAATAACAGAGAATCCATTTTTACTGGGATAGATACCATGGTAATACTGCACTGTATAATGCCCTAATAATTGAATTTTATAGTTTTTTTTGCAATAATAACCAGTCTAATTTCAGTTTTTGTCACATTATTGACATTCATTGAATTATTGTTGGCAGTAATTGAATTTAGTTTATTGCACAACAAGTAATGTATAAATTGATTTGTTTTGGAATGACTCAAGAAATATTTGGCCAGATTTACAGTCATAAATTCTGGGTTCGATTCTTAACTCAATATGTCATTCTAAATATATTTTAAAAAGTATTATTCAATTATACTCATTTAGTTGTTTTTTAACTATGTGCTAATGTTATTTAAACAAGTGTGCAGCAGGAGAATGCACCTACAAATATACAAGTATTTATATAATTATGTTGTTATAATCATTACTATGAGGTAAAAAAAAACATACAGAACAGCTGGCTATTGCAAACAACGTTTCAGCCACTCGTTTTTTATATTCCAACTGATTTAGAACCTTTTTAATGTGCTCCTTGCTTCAATCAAGCTTTCTATGTGATTATTAAACTATCAAATAGTAGCAAAAGGCCAACCTTAAAAGGAAAAATACAGCCTATTCTGCCAAAACTCCAAATTGAAACAGTGTTGCTTTATTCACTCTTCCTAATGTCAACCTGACATTCCACTAAACGCCAATTCTCCAGCTTGTTTATGGACAAAGGCTTCAGGTAAAATGACCTTACAAAATTCTTCCGTTCTTCCACTTCATGGTGGGTGTTGACGGTAAATTGGTTGAAAGTACAAGGTGTCCGGAAGCTCAAAAAAAAAAGCCACTGACTCATCCAACTGAGTCGGTCTGGTCTGTTTAGTTGTGAAGGAAATGGAGCAAAAAGGAAGCTTATGACTAACCAATGCAAACACAGGAGGCCAGGGTCTCTCAAATGAGGAAGGCCTGTTGATTAGCCATGAGTTTCCTCCCATCCTTCCCAAAATCACTAGTCCAACCCCCCCAAAAATAACCTGAAAAGCCACTTATTATTACTGAGTCGTATTTCTGACTAAATTCGCCTAATGCATATAAACCAGTAGAGTTTAAAGTCCACATTGAATAGCACTCATTTCTCAATGTCACTGTAACCAATGAGTAAAAACAAAAGGGGGCACTAACAGCTGTTTTTTCCATTGGATTATTGAGCATTTGCCGTCCCCGTTGTGTCATCAAAGCAATAAACGGATGTAATCCAACCAAGGTTTTAAAGCAGGGTAGAGTAGGGGTGCCTTCTTGTCTGTCCTGCATGGATTTCCCTTGTTTTTTTTTGTCAGTGCAGTTAGTGTTTGGCAACATGGCCGGCCTCCTCACACGGGCAGTGGTGTCACAATGTAAACAGCCTCCACCCAGAGGTTAAAGTGCGGAGAGCTTGGAGCTGACCGAGAATGCGTCAAACAAGAGTAGCAGAGTCTGATTATAAGATTCAGTACTTAAGCAGAGCCAACATTTTGGGGGTATTTAAAAAATGGAAGGATTCGATTGTGGTAGTAATCCGTTTATATAAACTTGCTCAGTCTCTTTTTTTATGTCAATTTTGTTAGTTTGTCGGTTTGATTTTTTTTTGGTTCCTTTTAGATATATTGACATTCGTGTTGTAAAAATTAATCGGCGTGGAGGTATACATTGATTTGTTACACACAATTAGTAGTGACATAATTTCAGTTTGTTTTGAAGAATGGTTTCCATTGAACCACAAGTGTCAAAGTGCCGGTCCGGGGCCAAATCTGTCCCGCTGCATCATTTTGTGCGGCCCGAGAAAGTAAATAATGGGTTTCTATTTTAGGATCAAATTCAAATGATGATAAATGTACATGATTAAAAGACATTTTCCAATACTAAGAAAAACAAGCTCAAATAAAAATTGCTTTTGATCTATAAAAACGGACTATTACTACGGGCTTTTGATCCAGTTCTTTTAATCCAATTTTAAAAAATAAAAAAAATCTAGATATTAGATCCCATTTCATTGTTAGTAGTGACATAACTTGTGTAGTTTCTGTAAAACTGTTTTTTTTTGTCAGAATCGTCAACTTCTGCGGGACCGCTTCATGGTGGAACTGGTTGAAGGTTCCAGGAAACTCCGTCATGTCTTCCTCTTTACTGACCTGCTATTGTGCACCAAGCTGAAGAAACAGGCCGCCGGGTGAGTGAGTCCCTCCAACTCAAAGCCTCCATGTCATTTGAATATTCCACTGGGTCGCATTCTACGTAAAACTCCCTTCTCTTTCAAGCTGCTTACATTTCACAAAACAAACACGTGGCGTCAACTGAATTCCCAATTTGTTCCATTAAAGGAAAGGACAACAGTATGAGTGCAAATGGTACATTCCATTAGTGGACCTGACTTTTCAGACCATTGAGGACTGCGAATCGACACCGATCCCTTTGGTTCAGGATGAGGAAATTGATGCCATGAAGATTAAACTATCCCAAATTAAGAATGACATCCAAAGAGAAAAGGCAAGTCAGCTTTTAATGCTTTCATTTTAAATAATTGTCAGGTTCATTAATAATTACCTTCGTCCGTAATTATCAATAACTGCAGGAAGACATCTTATTCAATTATTGACATTTAATTAAATAGAAATGGATACAACAGGTAAAAGCCTCCGGAAGGGAGAGTTACGGCAAGCGTCACCGTACGACTTCCGAACGTCTCCTCGAATAGACGTTTTCGTCCCATTCTTATGGTCACAAGTTACAGAGTTGTTGATCATTCCATCACGTATGAGTAAAAACAACATCTGGGACTACAATAACAATCAGAGTATTTTACTAATAACAAAAACAGGGACTAGACCTAACAACATTTAGATTAGAGTAATTATACAACCTCCTTGACCTAAGAATCATATAATATAATCATAATCATATAATCGTTACATACAGAAAAACCCGAAGTGTACGGTTACATAACGATAACAATATGCTTGTTATTGTCCGAATAGCCCTGTCCTCGTCACCAAGGGCCCACCAAATCTCAAGGACCCAGATTGGGTGGATTGTTTGTATAACCATCCTGGAACAGGCTGTCTAGGTTAAAGATGACTTGGTGTGACCTCAAGACTTTTGAAAAACAGAAAGAGAATGATTTAACAAAGTAATGAATTAATACAGAGAAAAGAAAGAGAATGATTTAATAAAGAAATGAATTAATATAACTATTATAATAGTAAAACAGAATAAACCCAACATTCCCCCGTTTTTATAATATGTATGTTATTAGTCATTTCTTAGTAATCACTAAATGGAAATGTCGGTGACTGTGATTTTATCCGCCTACTCCTTACTCCCATGGCTGGTCTGAAAGAGAAAAAACATAATTATATTCGTCCAATTGGTCCTCGGATTTACCGTACTCCTGGACCTCACTGCTTTCCCCAAACCGTCCCATAAGATACAACTCATGTACTTTAGAATTTGTAGGGGCAATTTCAGTAGTTATAAGTCGGCTTAGCAAGGAGCGCAAACAGGGGATACTACATCACCCACACAATGTTAGGATAGCGGTAATTGTGCCTATAGTCCAAATCTTTAGATTTTCCAAAGGTCTTATCCCACCAATCTGACAATGCGGACGTATCTACTCCAGAGTGCTCTTGCATATTGCGGTTCAGTGTTTGCAGGCCAGTAATGGCCCTGGTGAGAGATCCACTGGGTGACGCGTTGTTCGGTATGAAGGTGCAACATTGTTTTCCAAACATTGCACACACGCCCCCTGTTTCAAGGATCATATCCACCGCTATGCGATTCTGGAACGCCATCAGACTGGTAGCTGCCAGTTGTTCCTTCATGGCCACAAATCCCTGTTCAGTATAATTTCCAAGTTTTGAACATTGTAATGTAAGTAATTTATTCTATCCACATTTTTGTTTGGGGTGATTAGAAGGAAGATAGACTCCCAACCTGCTGCGATCTGATTAGCCAGCTTATACTCATCTGGTACGCCCCGGGGGATGCCAATCGCATCAATGTATGTTGGATCTCCTTCCCTCCATGCCTCTCGACGATGTCGGGAGGGTCGACCCTTCACCTCCGAATTATGAGCCGCCAATTGTATCTCCTCCACTGTGGATGGAAAAACAGACACCGGTAAGAGCAGTGAGACCAAAGTACCTAGTCCTGCCGCGTTTCGGCAGGAGTCGTATAATTTATCTACCACCCCGCCACCATAGGCCAGAACGTGGTATCAGGGGTGTAGTTTGTTTTAGAACGCCGGTACACCACGTCTCATTTATCGCCCCCAGCTTCAGACCATGCCCTGTAAGGTTTAAGCAGGTAAAATGATTAAACAGTGGAAAAATTGACTTCCTATTTACCGCGTAACAGGATAAACACTGCTTCAATATTTTTTCTTGCCAAGTAGGACACGTTTTTTCATTTGTAAAAACACTTTTCCCCAAATGAATGGTGATTGAGGGAGTTGTTAGATCCCATCGTATTTTCCCTTGTCTGGTAGTTTATCCTAATCTTTTGTAAGATGGTTTAGTCTCAATTGAAACCATATGGAGACGTCAAACCCAATTTAAAAGAGTTCCCTATAGTTTTATGGTATTGCTTGCTGAGCAATAATCTTTTCAATTAATATTGGTGTTTCCCGTATTTTATTAAGTCAGAAAGTTTATCTTCCCCGTCCCCTCAATGTTTCAATTGAGACCACCCTTTTACCAAAGTAGCTCCACATAGTGCTTGCCTTCTTTACACTCCATTAACAGCGCCCAATTATCCCCCGTTTGGGAAATCCCTGTTTCAGAAATAAATTTCACAGGTTAATATGTCAGTCCAAGCTTTCCAATCTTGACCAATTTCTGCAACAAGGCTTTTCCCAATCTTTAATTTTTTTGCTGTTAATGTACCACACATATTTCCCACCATCTCTTTTTGTATGGCAACCGGGACGTCGCCGAGTCCAAATATATATTTTCAATGTGGAAATTTGATTTAGTAGGTAATGTTAATTAAATGTAAATGTGTATGTTTCTCGGTTTACCCTCCCGTAAGAAGGTGTATCCTCAATTGAAACGCCTCCGCCTTTTTCTCCAACTGGAGAAAACAACCCTACTGTGGAAAGGAATAGAATCACAATCATCATTAATCTCATTGCCCCAAAAGCAATAATTGTTTTCAACATGACTTTTTGTCTTTGTTTAGGGAGTTTTCCTCTTGAAACGTTTCAATTTAGACAACCTTCTTACTGTGGGAAAGGTGCATCCGTGTCCCCTTTCAGTAACAAGGACCCTCCCACTTTGCGTTGCTCCGATGTTTCTTCTTTTATGCTGCTTATCAGCATCCAGTCTTCAAGAATCACCGTCGCTTCGTCCGTTTCCTGTTGAGAAGCAAAATCTCCCTCTGATAGTCTAAATTTGGTGTGTGCGTTTTTTTTTTTTCTCTGATAGATTCGCCTCATCATCCAATTGTCATTGTGTAGTGAATAATAACAATTTGTAAGGTCTACCAAACAGGACTTCATATAAGGTCCGCCAATTGTGGATGGTAGACAACTATTATATTAACAAAATGGGAGCCATTATCACTATAAATAGTTTCTGGAATTCCATATCGTGGAATGATATCCATATGATCTAATAAAAATAAAATAAAATCTATATGTATTTTTTGAAATGGATATGTGGGTATGCATATAGATTTAAACCCTAAGCCTTGTAGTGCCGTTGTAGCAAGGCCACCTCCCCCTTGTCGAGACATAGGTCTTCCCTTGACTCAAGCCCAAATTATTTTCTTTATTGATCTTTTATTGATAGATTATGTCTCGGTGGTCTGCCAATCAAAAAACACAAAAAGACAAACTATCATTCACGCTCACACTCATAAACAGAAGAATTTAGTGTGTTCAACCAGTCTAGCATCCATAATTTCATTTTGTGGGAGTAAACTGGAGTACCCGGAGAAAATCCACAAATTCTCGAGGACGCCATGAATACCCCACATTCCGGAAGGTCTGGATCCACCCCGCATTCATTAGTAGATCCTTTAATATACACACCCCCACTCTAGCATTTTAACCGTTTGTAAAAAATTACCTTCAAGTTTCACACAAAGTTATATCCTTTTTAATGCTATCAGTTTACCTGTTTGTTCCCCGAATTGAGGTGGGAATAGTTTCACATCTAAAGTTTTTATTTTTTACAGCCGCCATGACCTAATGGCCCCCTATCAGGTTTTTTGAAAATCCCAATTCCCTTTAATAGCATGCCAATCACCTTTTAATGCGGCCATCCAATTTTGTTTCTACTTGTTTCAGGTGATAAGATAATCTCCCCCATTTGTAAAACAAATTCATCCACGCCTAATTTATACAACATGACGCCTATGGCCTTTATTACGTCGCCTTGACTCCAAATTCTATGAACCAAGATAACACGCCGAATTTGTAAGCGAATTTCCCCCATCCCATTTTGTTCATAGACAACCCATCTACCTAAAGCGTCACTTGTTTCAAAACATGAAAGGCCCCACTAGAATTCGTGCATCCAGCGCCAAATAGAGCCTATTTACACATTTGTCTCAAACTTGTTTTAGATATGGGGTCCCCAATTTCCCAAAATTTCCCAGAATTTATGTACTACCACATCCTGTCAAAAACCCAAAACGACTAACATAACCTGTTTCTAAGCCAGATTCTGGAATTTGGAGAATTTCTCCTTTCCCTCCCTTATCTAAGCTTGTTATTGTCACTCGTTATCACTGTAACATTCAGGCGTATTAACCCCATCGTTGCTAAAGTTCTCACCAATTTGCATGCCCTTAATGCCGTAAAAGCAACATTATTTGGTTGTATCAATTGACCAATGCTTATCCAATCCGTAATATCCTTAAAGTCATCAATATGACCTGTGACAAAGCATATTTCCTCCTGCCAGGACAACAGACAATGTTCTTTCAAGTGCACTTTGAAAAACATTCCATGTTACTCCATTCTTAGGGAAAATATGCTCATCCTAAACCAATTATTTTATTTACAATTCACCTAATTATTTGGATGAATGCCATGAATTTTATCATGCCACTATTGCATTGTAAATTTCCCATCTGATGTCGTTAACAGCCAAATAATTCAATACCTACTATACTTTGTAAATCACCTCATATGATGTTTACTTAAGACACGAGTCATTTCCCATAGCCTGTTACCAAAACAAAAATCTACAACAATTAAATGAGAGAAATCAACCTTTTGTTAGACAATTCCTAATTACAAACTTTAATGTTTTAAAAACCTTATCGTCACCAATATACCATAATATTGTAAATTTTGTCATCCTGGCCTTTTTTTCTTTTAAACAGCCAACCTCCTGGATTAAAGTATTTTGAATAATCAAAAAATTCTGAAATAGTATTAATATTATTTTATCCTCCAAAAGCTAGTTTCCTTTAACTAAGAGCCCTTTGAAATCCACAATTGCTCAAAAATGACTATTTTGGTCTATTTCCCAAATCCAAAGCTTTTTACCAAATCAACCTTTTACTGAACAGATTTTTTCTATCCTCTTAATACATTTCATTTTAAAACCCAAAATATCAATGCGAAAGCATTCGCATAACCTTGCATTTCTTGCAGCCCATGTATTGTTCTTATTCTGAAAAGTCCAAACAGAAAACGCAATTAGCCGTTAACTATGACCTCCACTCTTGCTGCGAAAACAGCATTGTTATCTTATGTTTACAAACCAGCTTTTTCCCTGTGCCCAAATACAACGCTTTTTAGAGAAGACAACCATTAAAACGTCAAATTAACCCCTCTTCCGATATTCAACTACATAACAATATTTTTCCAAGACCCCATATATCCAGAATATGTATGCTGCAAGCACAACAATATGGCAAAAACCCATTTTCTGCCCTCAAGTTTGCTTCAGCACCCCCAAGGCCAATTATTATTATTATAATGTCTTCACGGAAAGGATCACAAAATTTTAGTCGTTTACACGGTCCGAACGCTCCCGAAAGCCCAACACAGTTAAATCGTCTGCCCCGCGGCCCACATGTTTCACTCCCATCTAATCAGCAGCCGCTGCACCAGAAACGCTTCCCCCGCAGTTGACACATTTTTTGGCAAGTCTAGAGCATAATAAAAACACAGGTGACATTCCCTGCTAAACATTTAAATGATCATTTTGTATATATTCTTTTGTCTTTTTTTTAAACACCATCTTCCCGTTAGCGGACGGGATCAAAAACCAAGCTGCAATAAGCCATCACATTGCTGTAAATTGACAGTACATATAGGTTATATTAACAAAGCACCACCAGCACTTGGAAATAACCATTCTAATTGTTGTTATACAAGCCCAAGCATCACAAAAAAACCCAATTTATTGTAATCACAAAACGTCATACCCGGATTAACCAAATTAAATACCAGTGTCTCCATTAATTTTCTAGCTCCCTTTATTTTTGTTAAACTTCCTCCGCGCCCGTCACCTATCTCGGTAAATATTTTCCCCGTCAGCCGAGGAGGCCCCGCTATTTTTTCCTTACCAAACAGTACTTTCCCGCCGCCACGGTCTTAAATATATCCCCGTTATCCGAGGGAGCCCCCACTATTTTCCCAAAATAGTATTTTTAACTTCTCCCCGGCCTTATTTCGCCATTAGTGTCTGTGGAACAAGCTGTTACACTTTTATCCACTCACATATTATTTATATATGTATATTACCTCTATGCATTAGTGCATATATTATCCTGCATTTTATGCATTTTAAGCTGGCCAGCAAACCCATATTTATTTATCCATAAATATAGCTGTGTAATAATTTTAAAGCGCTTTGTCTTTCCAATTTTTTCCAATCCTTACAAGTTAGACGTATTTTTTGGATCGTCATCCAAACCCGCCTTACAACACGTGTTTCCCATATTTTACTTTTTTGTAGTGAGTTCGTGTGCCTCACACAGTTAACTTTATTATATCTATTTTTATTATTATCACTCCTTCGACTGTATTTCCTAGGCTTATCTTAATTTTACTGCAGAAACCACACAAACAACATACAACGTATATTCGTGCCTACCCTTTAGACACAGGACACTCCCCGGCCCCAATATTGTACCTCTAGTACAATACATTCGTGCCTACCCCTGAGACACAGGACACTTTCCAGCAAAGTGCCCCACCGTACCTGCCATTGACTAGTATAAACACAGGGTTTTATCGCCGTCACCCAGGACGCGAAACCAGCCCAACAATGGGCCTCACATACAATGTCCCTTTAACGCATTTGTAAACACCTTCACAACATGCAGACATTAATGTGGACTTACCCGAGATCCATCAGATGTCTCCCTCCAGCAGGAAAAGTCTTCAACCGCCGAGAATCCAGGCGCCCCCGTCGAAAAACTCCGGCCCACCAAGGGTTTTGAAGACGCCGTGCGCACGGTCACTTACCAGATGTCGAACAGCAGCGCCTGGGTTCTCGCTCCGGTATATTGACCTCCATGGCTCAGAAGGACCAAAATGTCAGGTTCATTAATAATTACCTTCGTCCGTAATTATCAATAACTGCAGGAAGACATCTTATTCAATTATTGACATTTAATTAAATAGAAATGGATACAACAGGTAAAAGCCTCCGGAAGGGAGAGTTACAGCAAGCGTCACCGTACGACTTCCGAACGTCTCCTCGAATAGACGTTTTCGTCCCATTCTTATGGTCACAAGTTACAGAGTTGTTGATCATTCCATCACGTATGAGTAAAAACAACATCTGGGACTACAATAACAATCAGAGTATTTTACTAATAACAAAAACAGGGACTAGACCTAACAACATTTAGATTAGAGTAATTATACAACCTCCTTGACCTAAGAATCATATAATATAATCATAATCATATAATCGTTACATACAGAAAAACCCGAAGTGTACGGTTACATAACGATAACAATATGCTTGTTATTGTCCGAATAGCCCTGTCCTCGTCACCAAGGGCCCACCAAATCTCAAGGACCCAGATTGGGTGGATTGTTTGTATAACCATCCTGGAACAGGCTGTCTAGGTTAAAGATGACTTGGTGTGACCTCAAGACTTTTGAAAAACAGAAAGAGAATGATTTAACAAAGTAATGAATTAATACAGAGAAAAGAAAGAGAATGATTTAATAAAGAAATGAATTAATATAACTATTATAATAGTAAAACAGAATAAACCCAACAATAATCCACCTGTCAAATATGAAAACATGTCATTTATTTGTATATTCAACTGTCCTCAAGGAAAAAATGAATGAATACTTGAAAACATATATTTTTTTTAAGGGATGAGCCTGATTTTATCATACAATTGGAAATTAGTTCTGGTAAAAATAGGTGGCCAATCCATTTTATATGGAAGGGTTGACAGCCAAATGGATTGAACATCTTTTTCCGTCAATGGAAGTGAAACATGATGACTCAATGTTAATCTTGGGTTTCAACAACATAATCCAGGTCTTCTATTATTGTTATTTTAAAAAAAGTTTCATCATAGACCTGTAAAAATAGATCTATTTTTATTGATATATAAAATCATAATTTGTTGTTTTGGAACTGTTTTGCTTGTTCAGAAACCAACAAGTGCTGAATTTTCCTACAGCAATATAACAGAGAATTAATTTTTCTTAATGTATTTCATTTTTCTCAAATTTTGACGCCCCAGTTTGATGAATTATGGATGTAAACTCTCTTAAAATGTATCTAATTCTTCTGTTCATCTCCAGAGAACCACCAAAGGACCCAAAGTGATGGAGAGGCTGAGGAAGAGGTTATCAGAGCAGGAGTCTCTGCTTCTCCTCATGTCACCCAACATGGCTTTCAGGGTGGCCAACAGAAATGGCAAGGTCTGTAATCGGCCTCATTTTATTTTGAAATCCAAAAGCCTTTTTGGAATGTTTTGATTTAGCAGCTCAAATATTGCTACTCTTGAATTTATGTGATGCTGTCATCTGCTGTTGAGAGCTTGTCATTGCAGTACTTGACCACTTTTTTTGTACCATTTCAGGGTTTCACATTTCTGATCTCCTCCGACTATGAACGTGCCGAATGGAGGGAAACCATTCGTGAGCAGCAAAAGAAATGCAAGTTATTGTACTTAAGTATTTATAGAATGATCCTTTTTACTCGTTTAACTCAAGTTGTCTCACTTTTCTAGGTTTTAAGAGCTTCTCTCTAACATCTCTAGAACTTCAGATGCTCACCAACTCATGCGTAAAACTCCAAACTGTCCACACTATTCCACTAACCATGTGCAAAGAAGGTGAGGTCTACCTTTTCAACAAACTAGCACTTGACTAGTTTTGAAGTAAAGCTCAAAATGTGTGTTTCCCGACACAGATGACGAATCATCCGGACTGTGCGGCTTCTTGAATGTGATTGTGCACTCTGCATCGGGTCTCAAACAAACCTCAAGTGAGTGAAATGTTTTTTCTTCGTCCTGCAGTTAATTCCTCCTACGTCTACCAGGCTTGTCAACTGGAAGAACAGCTGCAGGGAAAAGTCGGATTAGTCAGGAACACTGCGTACACATTCTTTAAGCTTCTCTCACTCTTTGCGTCAACTCCAAGAGAGAGCCTTGACATAACATAAGAAAATTTAAATGAACTATGATTACGATGCAGAAACACTCAAAAATAAATTGTATCTAACCTTATACTAAACTTAATTCAAATTTTGGTTTACATTTTGATACCTTTTTCCTCTCCCGGGTTGGCTCTATTGGCCCCGCCTCCTCCCTTAATTTCAGATGCAACCTATCGAGGGTTTTTGCTTTTATTTTCCTTTCAAAATTTTCAGAAAATGATGCACACAAATGTCCTCAAAATCGGATAACGCACGACCACTTGCCATTAAGAAGTAGTCTATACTCCTCTCGTATTAGCGATTGCTCCGCCATTCGCACTAACGGGAAAAACACTGAAATTTTTGTTACTCGTATCTCAAATTGCTCGTATGTCAAGGTATTACTGGAGTTGAAACGTTATGAGGAGAATTTTCATAACATTTATGTACACAAAGCACCTCTTAGCTACATAAAATAGCAAGACCAGTTAGCATTGTTTTGCATTATTAATACCTCTCTAATTTTATTGTATCTATCAGACCTTTACTGCTCTCTTGAGGTGGATTCTTTTGGCTACTTTGTCAACAAAGCCAAAACGCGTGTGTACAGGGACTCGACTGAGCCTAGCTGGAATGAGGTGAGACTTTTAGAGGGAGACAGGATCTTTTGGTTGTGGACTGTTTTTTGACCATTCTGGGCTGTCTGCTGGTTTCTTTGCAAGGAGTTTGAGATTGAGCTGGAAGGCTCCCAGATGCTCAGGCTGCTCTGCTACGAAAAGTCTTGCAGCAAGGCCAAGCAGAGTAAAGAAGATGGAGAGATGACGGACAAGATTATAGTTAAAGGACAGATTAAGGTAGGTTGTCTAAGTTTGTCCACTTAAATATGTGGAGACCTATCATCGTGTATGGATTTGTTGTTTTTAACATTTATTTTCAAGATGCAATGACGCTTGATTGGACAATAATTTTGGGAGCAAAAGGAAAACCAGAAAAAAATCTGAAACTGTCATTTTATTAATAATTAGTTATCAAAAAAAAAGAGTAAAATTAAGTAAAATAGGTTCGTTATTGTCATTTCTATGACTTCTAGCTGTTGGTTGTTTGCAGTGGTGATTGGTCATATTTGTCATGGTTGGTTTTTACATCGTTCTAAAAATGGGGAATAATTCAGTAAGTAAACTGTTTTTTTTTAATCAAAACAAGCACAAATTATGTACAGATTTTTTTAAACAGGGATTCTGCAGTTCAAAAACTTGACGTAATACCAAAAAAAATGGAAATCATTAGACTCCCCACCCCAAAAAATCTGTTACCAACAGCTGTCAGACCTAAAACTACAAAAAAAAGTGTTCATTTGTAATTTAGCATGCTGCCTTATTCAGAAAATGTCACAAATAAAAAAAAAATGTATATTTGGACCACCAAATGTGCAGTTTAAATAGTACTATAAAACTAAAGCACATTGTGAAATCGCCCCTTTTTTGTGGAATAGCTTCACTGTGGCGATTGATCTGCTTTGCTGACCCCAAGCTTTTTTTTTTTTTTTGTCTAATCATGCCTGTGGGTCTCTTGGCCATTGAAAAAGAAGCGACGTGTGTGTGTTAGCTGGTGGGTCACATCGGATTGACCTTTAATAGAATGTTGTGACAGAGGGTGGATTAGACTTTGGCTTGACCAAATGTAGCCGTTGGCATTGGTCCAGACAGAGAATGCCGCAGGGGAGGAAGACACAAAGCCCCCTTTGATCCACTGGTCAAGGGATTTCCCAGTTGTACCATGAGATGGTGGGTTACAACTTTGTCTGCTTTGGAGGAAAACAAGTTTTGTTTTCTTACAAATGGGAAATGAGCACAATAAAATCAAACTCTGTTTTGATGAGTGCATTTTAAAGGGATTTCTTGGCATGGTGCTCAATACATTGATCGCTAAGGTACTATTGGTAGATTGCATTATAGTGAGTTTTGATCCAAGGATTGGATTTGTTAGTAAAATTTGATATTGGACTTTGCTGGGAACAGCGCCACCGTGAGTTCGAGCATGATTACTACCTACACCAAGCATATCATCAGTATACATAACTGCTGTGCTCTGGAAAAAAAAGGGGAGATGGCGCAAAGTTGGCTCCTTGAAAAGTAGATTTCATCTAATTTTCAGAACCAGTTTATCCTCATTAGGGTAGTGGGGGTACTGGAGCCAATCCCAGCTGTCTCTGGAACACCCAGAATTAGTGGCCAGCCAATCGCAGGAGACAAACAACCATTCACGCTTAAACTCACCACTAGGGGCAATTTAAAGTGTCCAATCTGGGGAAAACATGCAAACTCGGCACAGGTGGATTCCAGAGTTGTGAGATCTTTGAGCACTTTGGGCGTAGAGCGTCCATTTGCTTTCCATCGCCAGATTGCCATTGAACACTTGTGACAGTGAGAAGCAACAGCGGGCGTGAGCATGCCGATAATGAGGGTAGGAGGGGATTCGGAAGTAATCTCTCCAATCCAAGTACAAGTAGAACAACACAAAGGCACTGTGGCTCTATTCCTTTTTTCAATCCTGCTGGAATAAGCACTGACTGCCTCACAATGATTTTAGAAAGTCGAGTAAACGTCGATCTGGGCTTCTTTTGATGAAGTTTTTTGACAAGTCATGCAAGATGGACATGTTTGGGACTTTGGTTTTTAGTGCAGGCTCGTTGTTGTTTTGCTTTAGGATAGATAGATGCAAGGACATTTTGGAAAGTTGACAGATTCATGCCAGGAAGGATGAGCGAGTGTTGTCCCGTTGAGGAAAGTGTTTGTCAGATTGTCTCTGGATTGGAGGAAGAGGTCGATATGGCACCCGGGAAACCCGCGAGTACTGGAAGCCGTCTTTGGGACAGAGTCTGTAGTAGTCTGCTTAGACCCAAGGTAAACACACATGGTCCAAATCCATGGATTTGCATAACATACGTTTGTGTCCTTCCATTGTAATTCACTAAATACCTTCAAAATCACTATAATTTGCTGAATGTTAATTTTTCATCAACTATTTTGAAATAAAAAGGACACTGTATTGTTGTATTTTCACAGTTGGATCCCCAAAACTTGCAAAACAAAGATTGGCAGAGGACAGTCCTGGCTACGAATGGGGTAAGTCAGACAAGACAAAGTGGCTTAAATTTAATCTGTTGTCATGTTTAGAAGATATGTTTCAATCTTTCTTTTAGGTTGAAGTAAAACTTTCAATGAAGTTTACCAGCAGAGAGTTCAGTCTCAAGCGGATGCCTTCACGGAAACAGTCTGGCGTCTTTGGGGTGAAAATTAATACTGTGACCAAGTAAGTTATTCATTTATCACACGCAAATGTCGTCGGTTAGCCTGTTGAATTCGGTTTGCTAAGAGTTTTTTTTTCCTGTTCTGTTGCAGGAGGGAACGCTCCAAGGTTCCCCTCATCGTGAGACAGTGCGTCGAGGAGATTGAGCGTCGAGGAATGGACGAAGTGGGCATCTATAGGGTATCGGGTGTGGCCACTGAGATCCAAGCTCTGAAGGGGGCCTTTAATATGAGTGGGTTTCACTTCAATATGGCTTGAACATAAATTGCATCTGATCTGATGACATTTGCGCTGTAGATTTTTACTCCCTTTTTCTGTCCTCCTCACAGACAACAAGGACGTATCCGTCATGATGAGGGACATGGACGTAAACGCCATCGCCGGCACGCTCAAGTTGTATTTCCGCGAGCTGCCCGAGCCTCTTTTCACGGATGAGTTGTACCCCAACTTTTCTGGAGGCATAGGTCTGTCCATTACTAATTCAACTTGATTATTAAGCACTTTTTTGTGTGGGTTTTAAAGAAGTATTATGTCATTCTGCAGCACTTTCTGACAGCGTAGCCAAGGAGAGCTGCATGCTCAACCTGCTGCTCTCTCTGCCTGAACCCAATCTGGTCACTTTTCTCTTTCTGCTTGATCACCTGAAAAGGTAAAACTAACATATGGTGTGTTCTGGAAATAGATGAACGGTTATGTGACTGATTTTCTGTGGAGGGTGTACAGCAAGGATGTCAGATTCAATTTTGGCGCGGTCCATGTCGTCCTTGCGGTTTATTTAATGGAAAAACGTGCCAGTTTTTATCTAAAAAATGCAAATATTATATTTTCTTTACATTTTTACACTATTTACAATAAGAATAGAGGAAAAAGTGAGCTTTTTAAAAAAAATTCAAATCAAACATTATTTTTGGATTGGAAAAAAAAAGGAAAAATGCGTTCCAATGTTTGTTTTTAAATGTATTTTTATTTTTTCACGCCTGTTTCCAAAGAAGTGTAAAACTTTAAACATGGTCTTTTTATTTGTCATTTTTTTTCATTTAAACACATTATTTTGAATTAAAAGCTTACGTTTTAGGGAAATAAAAACATGATTTTCCAAACCGACGTGCCGGGCCGTATCTGGCCCTCAATCCGCCTGTTTAACACCTCTATTGTACATTTAGAAACAAAAAAAATTAACATCCAACAGCAACCAAAAGATTTAACCCCAAATCCTTTATGTCCTCCAAAAAGGGTTTCTGACAATGAGAGTTGTAACAAGATGTCCCTGCACAACCTGGCCACAGTTTTTGGCCCCACTTTGCTCCGTCCATCCGAAAAAGACAGCAAAATCACCGTTAACAGTTCCCAGCCCATTTCCATGAACGACAGCTGGTCTCTAGAGGTCATGGCTCAGGTAGCGTACACTCGGCAGCCGGCCAACTTGGAGTGAAAAGCCAACTGCTCACCCCCATCTTTGTCCATTGATCTTCTTTAGGTTCAAGTCTTACTCTACTTTCTTCAACTGGAAAGCATTCCGACACCTGACAGCAAACGGCAAAGCCTTCTTTTCTCTTCCGAAGTATAGCCATTATTTTTTTTAGGTGGGATGACTGATGCACAATTTTGCCACTAAGTGGAGCCGTCACTTCACCAGTCCAAGAATGCAACATACTGGTTTTATCACTAGATTGTATCTTTTTAATGCATTCAATATTTTTTTTTTATATTTTATGTTTATTGACACAATTCATCCTTCATCCGCTATCTACATATTGTGGATTTGTAACATTGTCGTTGCTTTAATAATCTGCCATGGTGGAATAGTGGGATATAATTGGATGGCAGTATTTGGCTCATAAATATTCGTGCCACAGATTCCTGCTGATAACCAATGAAGCAATCATTTAATTTTGTTTTTATGTCAACTTTATTAGAGTTTAAGTTGGAGATGGAAATGTGTAGTTAGCACTACAACATGCAGGCATGTTGACAACAACTGAACTGGAAGAGATTAGATTTATTTGTCATATTTAGATAGTATATTTTAGTTATGTCTTGCTAAAATGCTTGAATTATTTTTTTTAATTATTATTAGTTGTCTGTGTTTTTTAAGCCTTTTTAGTCAGTTCATTTTTTTGTTGTTGTCCGTAATGTAATTGGTAGTTTTCATTCCACTTTTTGGAAATCTTAGCAAATGTTCTCATATTCAACAACACTACTACTAACAGGCCAATTCCAGTATTCATTTGAAAAATGTATGACAATATACAGTGTTAAAATGAGTACCAAATCATTCCAAGTACTTTAACATCTGTTTGCAGAAATGTTTTATTTTTTATTCCGTGGATGTTTAAGACTGCTTCTAGTGAACACTGACTAAACTGTAACATTTCTGTAAATAAAGAATTACTTGACAACCGGATTTCATTGTAAATAGTATCTTTTTTAATAAAATTGATGGAATTCAACTTGCATGTAAAAGGCAATTTAATCCAGAATTAATTGCACGTGTAAAACACAACGTGGCCTTCTCATTTAAATCTTTGGTGGTCCAATCACTCTTGTCATGTGACCTTTCATCTTTTAATCCACAAATTCCTGGGAATATAGTACAGTATAAAAAAAAAAAAAGATTAAAAGCCAGAAGGTTCAATAAATAGAGCCAAAAGTAAAGTTTAAATGAGCTCAATGTCATGATTAAACAATAAATTGTGCTATATTCGTATTGTTTTATTCTTTGTATGTTAAAATGTCAATGATATCAAAATTATCAATACCAGTCACATTGGGATTGGACGTTTAAAACAGTCAATGGCACTTTATGATCATTCAATGCCAGCTTTCTAACTTCAAATATTATATCTAACATCTATTGCATAACTATTAATAACTACATATACTACTCCTCTTACTAACAACCACAACACACACTTCTATAACCTCAGTTAACATAATTGTAACATTTGACTATGAATGAATCCTGAACAACTACAATACCTTTTAAAAGGCAATTTTTGGCCTTTTTAAAAACGCTAATTATGTCATAAACGCACTCACATTACATTGACAGCAATGATAAATGAAATACCAGTAGTAAGAGACAAAGTTTTCATGGGAAAATGGTATTTCAAATTGATTTTCCCCATTTTTGCACGCAAATAGTCGGTTTAGTTCGATTATTTTAGTTTTGCGCAAGACTTTTTGGCTTTTGTGCAATGCAGTGGCGAGTCCGATGTGCGGCGTGATGCTGAGGTGATGCAGATGAAACCAGAAGAGGGTGCGCACGATCATCGAGCTGCTGTCAGCACAAGCGATCTGACTTCCAAAAACTGATGCTGCCCTCCTGCTTTCTCGCGGTGGGATTAACAACCGGCGGGCAGCCGCTGTCGCGCTTCCGTCAGACATTCAGCAATCCACCCAACTGGAAAAGTAGAGGCCATGCAGGTATGTGCGTCGTTTCTCTTATTGCGGACACTGCTGCTTGTTTGCCGGCTATGCTAGCATGGTTAGCTTCGCGATTGCTTTACTAGCGTTAGCATTGTCCTTCTTCCATGAGCAATTAAAGTCAAATTAATGACAGATCGGACTATTTCAATTTGTGTTTTGATTGGTGGTATAAGGCGGATATTTGTGATGTTTGCGATGTTCGTTTAGACAATGTTAAAGTAGTTTTTTCTGCAACATTTATTTAGGTTTGGAGTTTAGCTTGAGAGAATAGCTTGCATATGTCCTGAAAATTATTTCAAAATAAGTTACTCAACAATCATGCACAACTAGTAATCGAAATAGATTTGTATAAAGTTGTTTTTTTAGATCATTTTATATAATTGATGGATTTATCATGACTCAAATGTAATTCATTTAGACTTTAAACTATTGAACTATTTTTTGGAGCCAGGTTTATGTCATTGTCAGGTGGACTCAAATATTTCAAACTAAATTTGTACTACGAAATTACTTCAATTACTCATACCTGTCAACTGGTACGTTCTCGCCGTAATTGGTACAACTGAAAGCCCATTTTTATATTGGTACGCTGTACACATGAAAATGGTACGCTAAACGGTGATTTTGAGAAAAAAAAATAAATTAAGGCACTTTCTAGCCATTTTTCACCATCCGCCATTGTTTCTTCCCGGAAACGCATGTCTGCCAAGTGATATATGTACCGGCGCCTCTGATTGGCTAAAAAAAAAAGATCATGATAAACATTTCGTTTTGTAACACTTTCACCATGTGATTTCCGTTTCCTGTTCCCTTGTTTATGTTTACTTTCATTTGATCAGCTGTTTCTGGTCTGTTTACAAGTCAAGAATGTTCGTGATTTTTTACAAAAAAGTAAAGTGGTAAGATTTTCCATGTATTTATACATATATGTAAGGGCGAAAACAAAATTTGGTAAGATCACAAATGGTTCGAGGTTGACAGGTATGAATTACTACACATTTAGATTGACACTTTTACTGCTGAACTTCTTGTAGTTATTTATTTTTTGTATTTATAACTTTAACCAGTTTGAGTCAGTTCAGATCCATCCAACGTTTTTTTGGATATTCAATCAGGTTTCTATTAAAAAGTTGTGGGAGGTAATTAGACTTGGTTGCTTTTGTTTTGAAAGCCATTGTCTAAACAGGAAGCTAAATTACTGAAATTCCCTGCATGCCTGACCCTGTAGCTAACTCGCTTGATGGCGTTCCCACTTGGCTTTATATGGTCATTTGGCTTGAAACTAAACTTTTGAATACTGTGTTTTATTGTAAAGCAATAGTTATTAAAGAAATACATTTAAGGGTTTCAATTACACGTCACTGCCAAGGGCGTTAACTGTGATGCTAATGTTGTGGTTGTGGGTGTGTACATGAATAAAATGTCTACTTGTGTCCCACATAAAACAGCAGGAAACCAATGTTCCTCGGCTTTCTGAACTCTTCTGATAATAGAAAGAATGTTTATGTCACTCACTGTTTATTAGTCTTTCTCCTACTTCTGAGAATATGCATTTTCAGAATTATACTTCCCGGCCGCTTGCACAATGTGTGTTGTTCTCCAGAGACAAATATTCAAATGTTATTTCCAGACAACAATAAGTTTTTTTTGGCAAACCGAAAGACAAATATGTCCGCCTACTGACTGCTTCATACAAACTAATGATAGTAACAGAGCATTGTGCCATATTTATCAACAAAATCTTTTTGAGGAGGTACCTTTTTAATGCAAAAATTATGACACATCATTTACCAGTGACTTTTTAAAACAATATTCTTCTCATTTTCTCTCCTTTTCTGAACCGCTTTATCCTCATTAGGGTTGCGGGGGTGCTGGAGCCTATCCCAGCTGACTGGTAGCCAGCCAATCGCAGGCCACAAAGAGACAAACAACCATTCACTCTCAAACTCACCACTAGGGGCAATTTAGAGTCTCCAATCAGCTTACAATGCATGTTTTTGGAATGTGGGAGGAAACCGGAGTACCCAGAGAAAACCCATACAGGCCCAGGGAGAACATGCAAACTCCACACTAAAAAATGTGACCTGGATTTGAAACCAGAACCCCAGAGCTGGAAGCCCGACACACTAACCACTTGCTCCACTGGCATTATTCTCACTGACAAAAAAAATGGTATTGGTATCGACGAAACATTTAAAAAAAATAAAATCTGCATTAGGACATCCTTATTTAAGCACTAATATTTCAATTCTATTTATAGTGCAAGACTCCCAATGAATTTTGACTGGGAGGGCTGGCAACAATCATTCCCCTTTTGAATCACATGAATTTCAGTCATGTATAAGTTGATGCTTACATTTGGTGCTTTGTGGTAGTTGAGCAGATTTTAGCAGATGACTGAAAGCTTTAATAGTTAGTGTGTGTTCTCTCCCAAGCAGTTCACGAGCAAAGTCTGCCTTGTAGGGTTGTTGCTTTGGAGACGCCATCACAGGAAGCTGTTGTTATGGCGAGGAAGTGCCTCCCCGTGGTTGAAGCTTCAATAAAGAAAAAACACAGCAGAGGGATCTTTATGAGCCATTAGCAGTATACTATCATCAGATCCTCATTTTTTCACACACATTTTCAAGTCAACTCCCAAATTTATGATCCAGCCAACCATGACCACATTTTGTTTTATATGAATCTATAATATAGCCCCCTTTAATTAAAAACATATTTTTGTCAACTTTTTAACACACATCCCACTTTTGATCCATATTTGTTAAGCTTTAAAATCTGAAAACTTCCTTTGTACATGATATAATTAAAATGTCGGTTACAGTCCAAAACTGTTCGACTACAGTATGAATGTCACATCGGGTAGAAAATGAAAAGCAGTTGAGAAATAGTCCGTCCCCAGAGCTCACAAGGATTATTCCCTGTGTTCGCACTGTAATCCCACACTGGCTTGTCAACAATATGGAGCTGTGTGACTTTCAAAAGTATTGTGTCAGCAAGAGTTGAACAATGTTTCCAATGCTTGATAATTTAAACATACTAATTTTTTTCTCTATGTTCATTCTCTTTCCCCCAAATGTGAAGACCGTCTTTATCCATGAATACTCTTTTGTTCTTTTGATTTACAATTTTGTTTCATTTACAACGACTCTAGTAGGCCAGCTTCCAGTCAGCGAGTCTTCTACTTACCGTTTATTAAACAGTTCAAGCTGGTGGCGTTGTCTTCTTTACAAAAAACATATTCTACTAAAACAACCGACCAGAGTCGGAGATTGATTGTTGAAGGGCTTCCTGTGTAATATAAATCATTTAGACGCACTTTTTCCCCCCTTTCAAGAAGCTTTGTGCAAAAAAACACATCCAAGTCTGTGCTAAACTACTTACATTCTGCTTCCAGCTGTGTCCCAAATAATTTTTTGGCTCTCACGACATCAAGTAAGGTTCTTCTCAGACCAGGATGGAATCCTTCCTTACAAAACAGTCTTTATTTTTCCTGTCCGACTAACTAACATGTGTAGTTTGTTGGACTGCGCATTATTTGCTGGAATTTGTCATAGTTAAACATGAAATGCTTCCTCTAGATCAGACTCGGGTTGGTTCTTGTGCCACTTTAATGTCAACTGGATTTCACGTGGGCCGGACCATTTTAGATATAATATTTAGTTATTTTTTTAAATAAATGAATTAAAAGAACTGGATTAAAGGGCCTAAATATTCTGTTTTTTTATAGATCTAAAACAATGTCTATTTTAGCTCTTTTTAATATATTTTTAGATTTTACAAAATGATTTTTGAACTAAAAACAAAGAAAAAATGATTTAAAAAATCTACAATTATTGATTTAAAAGGGGGGGAAATCAGGAAATTTAATGTACATCTATACTCTTCATTTTAATTTGACCCTAAAACAGAAAGTCGGCACTCATGATTTACTTTCCTGGGCCACACAAAATATTGCGGTGGGCCAGATTTGGCCCCCGGGCCGTCACTTTGACACCTGTGCTCCAGACCAAACACATACAATACAATGCATTCGTTATTTCCGTCAGGGAAGGTTGTGTACTTGTCTATCGGAACCAGCTGACTTTGCAAGTCCTTTTTACTCTCAAGCTAGTTTGTGATTAGGCCTGTTTCCAATCCAAATCCACCATTGTTTCTTTTCGTCTTTTGAATCCCAAAACACATTTAGATCTGCTTTTTTTTATAGACCTTTTGAGTTTTAATAATCGTTTCAGTTAGTCTCTTCAAAAAGAAGAACAACAACTTTTATACCTTCCCCCGGGCAGCCTGACAAAAGAGAACATATATTCCTCCCGCCGTCAGTTTTTTTTATAATAATACCTTATTTCATAGGAACATCTTGGAAAGAATTCCCCTCCTATAGAAATTGTTGCGATAACCCTATATTCTGACTTGCAATCCCTTTTATCCTTTCTACCGTGTGCACAGACTGAGACGTAAATGTTTCGGCACCAGAGAACTCAGTATGAAGAAGTCAGCCCGGCCTGCGGTGAGTAAGGCCAGTGCTGATCGAGCGAAGGCCGACGCCGCCGCCGCCACCGCCGCCGGAACTGGAAAACCTGCAGCCAATACCCGCAGTTCTGCACAGCTACTCAAGGTATCTAAGACAGTTACAGTCATGGAAACACAACTTTTAAAAAATGGTTTATTCCATTTCTATTTTCTTTTTTAGGTGAAGAGCAATGACGATCTTTTAGCCGCAACAACTGGCGCCAATCCTGTTTCAAGTAATGCTGTCAGCAAAACGAAGAGAACTGCCTCCATCGGGACTACTGCGAGCACAGGGGATAACAAGCAAAAGGCAGCAGCAGGTGTGTGTGTGTGTCAGCATTTCGAGCGGCTAACACTTCTGCATGTTGCATTTCAATTGCCACTTCAATTGTTTGGTTCAATTTATTTTGTTTGGATTGAGACTCAAGAACGAAGGTCCTCAACCTATTTTCTCACCAAGGACCAGTCAAGGTCTTTCTATTTTCTTGCGGACCAGCTAATGGGGAGGGTGACAATTTAAGACACGGGTGTCAAAGTGGCGGCCCGGGGGCCAAATCTGGCCCACCGCATCATTTTGTGCGGCCCGGGAAAGTAAATCATGAGTGCCGAATTTCTGTTTTAGAATCATATTAAAATGATGGATATAGCTGTATACTATATTTCCTGGTTTTCCCCCTTTGAAATCAATAATTGCATTTTTTTAATATTCCAGCATATTCCAACATTATTGATATCACTACAATTTGCCCATTTTGATTAAAAAAATCCAAATGTATTATGCATTTGTTTCTGGATAAGGTTCTTCAAGCAGGCGCATGACATCCTCAACAACGAAAGACCCCAATTCTTCTCGGGATCGTCTTCGGACATCCAGGACGTCAGCTAACAGAAAGCAGCTGTCCTCAGGGACGGCGGCAGGCGACGCGGCCTCGACCAAGCGCTCTCGTGGCCAGGTCTCCACAGAGTCTGAGAGCCGTATGAATAAGTCCAAATCCGATGGGCAGATCAGCGACAAGGTGGCACTGGAGACAAAAGTCAATGACCTGCTAGGTCTTGCCAAAAGCAAAGACGTGGAGATTTTACATCTTCGCAGTGAACTGAGAGACATGAGGGTCCAGCTGGGCATGGATGGAAAGGACTCGCCCCCGCGGCAAGACCCCGACGAGGCCGAAAAGCTGCCCGTCTCGGCCATTACGGCCGCCGACGTGGAGTCCACATTGCTTTTGCTACAAGAGCAGAACCAGGCCATTAGGGAGGAGCTTAACTTGTTAAAAAGCGAGAATCGAATGCTCAAAGATCGCCTCAACGCGTTAGGGTTCTCTCTGGAGCAGAGGCTCGACGCTTCTGACAAACTGTTCAATTACACGTCTACCAGCCCGGATTTGGCGGCATGTAGCGGTACCAGCGAGGGCGGAGCCACCCTGACGTCCTCCGTGGAGGGATCGGCTCCCGGTTCCTTAGAAGATCTCCTCAGCGCTCACCAGCACAGTGGATCAGTGGACAATCTTGACAGCGAATCGAGCGAGGTCTATCAGGCCGTCACTTCGAGCGACGACGCCCTGGACGCACCATCCGGAGCGTCGTCGTCGTCAGAGTGCGAGTCGGCCCCCAGTGGGGAGCGTTCTCGGAGGGGTAGCAGTGGGACCGCCAGCGAGGTTTCGGTGGCTTGTCTTACGGAACGCATCCATCAGATGGAGGAGAACCAGCATAGTACCTCTGAAGAACTGCAGGCCACATTGCAGGAGCTGGCCGACTTGCAGCAGATCACGCAAGAGTTGAACGGGGAGAACGAACGACTAGGCGAGGAGAAGGTCATCCTCATGGACTCGTTGTGCCAACAGAGCGACAAACTGGAGCTGTACGGACGACAGATTGAGTATCTTCGCTCTACTCTGGACGAGCATCACGTCTCTTACGTGCTCGAGGAGGACATCAAGAGTGGGCGTTACATGGAGTTGGAGCAGCGCTACTCCGACTTGGCGGATAACGCACGGTTCGAGAGGGAACAGCTCCTGGGGGTGCAACAGCACCTGTCCAACACGTTGAAGATGGCGGAGCAGGACAACGCCGAGGCTCAAGAGATGATCGGAGCTTTGAAGGAGAGGAATCACCAAATGGAGCGCGTCATGGACTCGGTGAGGCAAGAGCGAGCGGACATGGCGGCAGCCCTCGACGAATACAAGGCTGCCGTGAGCAGCGACCAGGCGGATTTGAGTCGTTGTCGATCCCAGTTGGACCAAGAGAGGCAGAGGGTCGCCGAGCTCTTGTCTCTTCACATAGCGGGCGACAAAAATGATATCCGTCAGCTTCTGGAAGGGGCGCGACTGGGGAAGGAAGAAGCCGAGGCCAAGGCCGCCAAGTCGCAGGATGAACTGGAACAGGCGCAAAATGATCTGGCCCTGCTGCAGGACACTCTCAGTAAGGTTAGTGGATGCTAATGCTTGATTTCATTGGCTATCATTGATGGCGTTACACCAACAGGATGCAGAAACTTTGCAACATTAGCATCACAAACAGAAACGGACTTTGCATTGTTCTTTGAACTACTTTAATGTTATTTCTAATCATATCGGTTAATTGTTATACACACGAATCAATAACAAATTGAAAAGTACATACATACACACTGGCCAAATGAAGTCATAATGGGCTTATAAGGCTATTTATAGCTGGGTAGCATATATAGTAGTATACATTGAATTTTGGTGCTCGCACTTGCCAAAACATGGTACACTGATAAATATTATGTTCATTTACTTAGGGCAGTGGCGGTCCGTGAATTTCCTAGTGATGCCTTCAGCTATCGGAATCAATCCAACCCACAAAAAATATGTTATGGCTATAAAACCTCTACAATTGAAATATTATTTAGCAATATAGCCATATTTTAATTTCTATTTCAATACCTGGATTCCATTCTTTTGTGCAATCCAGCTCGATGGCGAATATCGAGACTACCAGCAGCAGGCGCAACAACAGATGACTGAGCAAGCACACATGCTGGAGAAGCAGCGTGAGGAGCTGCAAGAGAAAGAAACGGAGATCGTCGATATGAAAGAAACCATCTTTGAGCTGGAAGACGAAGTAGAACAGCACCGAGCTCTAAAGCTGCATGATAACCTCATCATCACCGATCTTGAGAGTAAGTGACAAACATTTTTCTCATTGCAGCGGTCTGTTTACCAAGTTTTAAAATCAAATGTCACTCAATTCTGACAAGTTTCTGAAGTCGCCAAGTTTAAAAAAAATAATAATAATAATAAAAACATTTTCTATCAACACACCCCATGAACGGATTAGTTAAAATTATAAAACCCTACTTTAATTGTCCCAAAATTGCACTTTAGGGCATTGAATATAACCAATCATTTTGCACAATACAGGCTTTTGTATGTCTCCAATGGCTAAATATTAATTATCATATATACTTAACAATTTTGAATACAAACCAAATGGCAATTTTTATTTTTTGTAAGACTTAAATTTGCTCAATAAGCACTTCTATCTGCAACAATGAGGGGTAAAAAAAATCGAGATGTAATTAACTCACATTTTATAATGACTATTGTAAAAAGCAGCTGGTAGAATGCGCTAAACAGAACACTCAGCAAAAATACTTGATTGTTTTTGCTGTCTTATTGTCTTTAAAATTTTGACCAAACTGCAAATGAACACACTCTGAAAAGCTCTTTCCTCTCGAGCAGTTTAGCATTTATTTGACAAATACTTCTAAGTGTACACACACTCCACTGTGACATTCACTGCCAGCAGGTTACACTCATACTGGGCAACATTCACACATACAAGTTAAAAGTTCTATAAATAAATGAGTGTGTCTTGCCTGCTGCAGTGTCATGAATAATTAAAATAGGCTCCCATGTTATAAGACTGTTATAATGACATATTTATATCTGTTAGACTTTTTTAAGAGCTGTATTATGTGATAATCTCATAAAGGGTCACCACTTTTTTTACAGACTCTGTAAAAAAGCACCAGGATCAGAAACATGACATGGAACGAGAGATAAAGATCCTACATCGCAGACTCAGGGTAAGTGAAAAAAAATCTAAACTATAATGAAAAATTAAATAGCTTTGTTATGCAGGTATAGCTGCTTTAATGTGGCTAAATGATCTGAATTGTCCCTTGCCGACACAGGAGGAGTCGATGGAGTGGCGTCAGTTTCAAGCCGACTTGCAGACGGCCGTAGTCATCGCCAATGACATCAAGTCCGAAGCGCAAGAAGAGATCGGAGATCTACGGCGCCGTCTACAGGAGGCTTTGGAGAAGAATGACAAGCTGGGCAAAGAGCTAGACGAAGTCAAAAGCCGCAAGTATGCTACACAAACTGGATGTTTTTTTTTTTTTGTTGCTCATCAACATATGCAGGGGAGGGGACACCATTTGTTTGAAGAATTTGTCTATTTTGTTGATATTAAGTAGTGCGTATTCCTACTTCCAGGCAAGATGAGGAGAGAGGCCGAGTGTACAACTACATGAACGCAGTGGAAAGGGACCTGGCTGCTCTCAGGCAGGGGATGGGGCTCAGTCGTCGATCTTCCACTTCCTCGGAGCCTTCGCCAACTGTCAAAACACTCATCAAGAGCTTTGACAATGCCTCCTCGCAAGGTACTCTATACGCTACAATTTGCTTTGTAGTCTTACTCCTTTTTTTCAACAAAAAGAAATGTAGTACTGCTTCAAAAAAAATCATCTTGACGTTTCAATAGAACCAACTTCAATTATGGACACTATGAACTCAATGTTCTGAGTGAATGAGACTTCAGTGAAATTACACAAAGTCCTCAGGTTACGAAATCTTGTAACTACCACTTTATGACACCCACTCGTCTGTTCCCAAAGAAGAAAGCGGGGTTTTCTAGGCTAGGTTCGGCCAAAAGAATCGTAATATCCTTGGAAATGTGGCTTAACATCATAAAAAGAACGAGGAAACAAAAAAAATATAATGGCTAAAGATATCCTCCCTTCAGACCCAAGTTAAAAAGTCAAACAATTGCATTTTGGCTCCATGTTGCAATCTTTCTGCACATTATGCTGTCTTTTCCGACTACTAACTCCACCATTGTGCCTTCATAACATACTTTCTTGTTATAATTTCCAGCTCCACCGGCAACCAGCACCGCCACCGTGACTCCAACAACCCCGGCCACGCCTCTCCCACGCACCCCTCTCAGCCCCAGTCCAATGAAAACACCCCCAGCTGCCGCCGTATCGCCAATCCAGGTACAAAAGGCGCTTTATTTTCTCTAAATAAAATAAAAGACTGTCACAAATGGACTTCACTCATCTCACCACCTTTTTTGGGTGTCCTTTCTCTTTCAGAGGCACTCTGTATCCACATCTCTATCATCCACCAAGCCTCTCTCCTCCCTCACTGACAAAAGAACCAGCTATTCAGACATCTCCATGTCAGGTAAGTTTTCCTTGAAATATCTTTTATTTGTCCAATTTTTTAACGGCGTGTTACTTCAATAATTATGCACTTCCAGCCGAGCACCTTCTCCGAGGAGCCCCAAACAGTCGACCGCCATCTGTCCTCCAGAGGGTCTCCAATATGGACTCCAGCAAGTCCATTTCAGGTTGGCTAATCAATTCGAATGGCACGTTTTATGACGATGACCCAAATGAGTACAGTCTACGTTATTCCTCAAATCAATGTGGCTGTAGTTTCCCGCCGAAGTAGCGAAGAAATGAAGAGAGACATTGGAGCTCAAGATGGAGCCTCGTCATCCTCGCTATTGGCCATGAGCGCCGCTTCCTCGCCGCTCTCGATGTCCTCCTCTTCGCCCACGGCCTCCGTCACGCCCACGGCACGTAGCCGTTTAAGGTATGGCGGATCAAAGTGCGACGGGAGATGATTGTGACCGCGTTAGGCAAAGGAAAAGGTTACCGAGCAAGCACAAAAACATCTTTGTTGTTGTTTATTTTTCTCTCCAAGAGAGGAACGGAAGGACCCTCTATCCGCATTGGCTCGAGAGTACGGAGGCTCCAAGAGAAATGCTCTCCTCAAGTGGTGCCAGAAGAAAACAGAGGGTTATCAAGTAGGTTATCGTCCTGAAACCACACCATGTGTGATTGATGGATTCATATTTTGGGGTTTTCTAAATCTTACCATGGGAAAGAAATGCAAAAAAAACTTTAAAATGTGTCCCTGGGAGTCGATGGTTGACTTATTTATTTCAACCTTAAGGCCAACGGACTGTATGTCGCCATTGAGATGGTGCTTAAATATTACCATAGCCACAAAGATGCTATCTAGGGAGTAGGTGACATTGAACAAAATGAAAAACATGTGCTATGAGCGGACACAGTCAAATACTGTAAGGAAGTATTTGTGTGATGATTTTAATTTTTTTCCTGTAAGACACATTATATATAGATTTTTTTTTTTTTTTATATATAGATTTTTTTTCATTTTAGCCCCCTTTGACAATATTTTGCAGCCTTCATTTGACATAAAATTGTAGTAGTGTTGCTCGAACATATTTTTTAATGGGCAATAAAAGATTAAAATTCATTATTTTAAGAGGTTATAGTGTGGGTTTTTTTTTTTCCAGGTACTTCCATTTGAGCTTTGAAAGAGAAACCCAAACAATGTGACTAAAAGCCTTTTTTTAATCTTTCTATGCCACACCCTTATATTTCTGGTTTTAATAAAGGAATGTTGTCTGGCACATAAAAACACTTTTTTTATGGTTCCATCCCCACAAATCTCTAAACTGCTTTTTGCTTGGGAAAGAAGGAATTTTATTTTACGAGGCTATATTCTTCTAATGCCATAAGAGTAGTAGTTCACCTTGTAAATGTGGCTCTGAAAAAAAGTTCTCTTGTTTATATTTTGGAAATACTTTTTTCATTTTTTTTTTTTGCTGATCTTTTGGCATCTGTTCCAGAACATTGACATCACCAATTTCAGCAGTAGCTGGAATGATGGTCTGGCATTCTGCGCTGTGCTCCACACCTACTTGCCGGCACACATCCCTTATCAAGAGCTGAGCAGCCAAGACAAGGCGAGTACAGATTTGGGAGGGAAAGTCCAAACTTGAAATGTTGAAATAAAAATACTTGGCCTTACTGTTTTTTTCTTCTTTTTTTTCCTTTTTTTTCGCAGAGGAGAAACTTCACTTTAGCGTTCCAGGCTGCAGAAAGTGTCGGGATCAAATGCACTTTAGTAAGCATTCATATCAAAATACATGGATGTTTTTGGACCACATGTGTCAAAGTGGCGGCCCGGGGGCCAACTGTGGCCCGTCGCATCATTTTGTGTGGCCCGAAAAAGTGAATCATGGCTTTCTACTTTCTGTTTTAGGATCAAATTAAAAGGAAGAGTATAGATGTATATTAAATTTCCTGATTTTCCCCTTTTAAATTAATAATTGTCATTTTTTAATCCATTGTTTCTGTGTTTTTGGTTCAAAAATCATTTTGTAAAATCTAAAAATATATTTTAAAAAAATCTCAAATAAACATTGTTTTAGATCTATAAAAATATGAATAGTCAGGGCTTTTAATCCAGTTCTTTTAATCCATTTATAATAAAAGAAATCTTAATATTATATCTAATATGGTCCAGCCCACCCCTGTTTTGTACTAGGCATATTATTTTCTCTCAAAAAAAGTCTTTATCACATAATTATTGTACCAGCCTCAGAAAAACAAAGTTAAATGAACATCCAACTCCATTTTCTCTCCCTTTCAGGACCTTAACGAGATGGTGCACACCGAACGTCCAGACTGGCAAAGCGTCATGACTTACGTCACGGCCATTTACAAATACTTTGAGACCTGACCAGGGTCCAGCCCTACCGTTTGACCCCCAACATTACAACCCATACCTCACTGGATACTTTGGCCAACCCTCGCGTAGCACATTCAACATCTTCACAGTAGTTTGCGACAACGAAACTGAGCCTCCATTTTTTTGAAGAAAGAACCCCCAAATATTGCCAATATGCAGTTTTTCCCAATAGAGCCTTGAAGAAGTGAACCAAGTATGGACTGAAGAAACGTGCCTCAGTGCCTTTTTTTTCTTTTTGCAAGACATTTTCAAGACTTTGGCTGCTCAATTAGCAAAAAGTACAAGGCCCAAGCTACTCTTAGTAAACACACACTACAAATATATAACATATCAGTCCCCTTAGAATTCTTTTGTGTAGAACTCAAGGCAGTTTTTTTGCAGTATTCCAGATGTTCATATATGCTTTGGATTCTTATCTTTGAAAGGATAAAGTGCCTGTTTGATGATGGATTCCCCAAAAGCCAAAATCTGTGTTTTTTCACGACAGCACAAAATCAAGAGTTGAAAAATATTGACAAATATTATAGATTATTTTTTTCTTTGTTTGTTTATAAACTCAAATAAGCTATTTGCTGTGTCGGACATGTTTTTTCATCAGACTTTTCATTTTGAAACAGCTAAAACTAAAGTAGGGTTGACTTCTAAAAAAATTGCATTGTGTCTGAATAGGGCTTAAAGCTTTTATTTTGAAGGTTTTGGTCAAATCACACAGCTAATGTTATTTGAGCTCATTAATAATCCGAAGTAGGCCTCATTTTGTTGGAAGCTCCATAAAAAATGGCTTATTCACAAATACTCTCTTTGTATATTAGAGAAAATTTGCCTTTTTTTTCTTCTACATGTTAAACTTCCTACTGTGACTTCACATTATTGTACAGATGCCGAAAATATATACATTGAGGAGACATTTGTATCAGTCCTACTAGCAACATGGCGGATACTTTATGTCAATTGTGCCTCCATTTAACTGGTCAATATTTATTTGGATATTTCTTATCACTGTATTATGATTTTTGCTTGCAAGTACAAATTTGTTACAAAAAAACCCATAAAATTCCTGGACTAGAGTAGCAACAAAATGACAATTTAGCCTTTTGTGAGTGTGAAACTTGCAGTTTTTTCTTTTCGTGTGGAAAAAATGGATGATATTTTGCCTCTTGAGAAACACTAATAAGGCCTTTTGATAAGATCAGTGCGTCTGGTGCGCATTACTGTATGCTGATTTTTTTTTTTGCCTTAGAGGAGGCAGCCAGCTGGTATCGATAGCAATGGCGTCCATTTCGCAAAACTCGCCGTCACCATCACCGCCATCTGCGCAGCTGCGTTTGACATTCAGTGATTTAGCACCAGAAACTTTGGTGTCTGTATAAATGTGTAGTATTTAAGTGCATTTGGGGGTTAGGAAGCCTAAAGACTTGCTTGAAATCCATTGCCAGAACTATTTGTCTTATTATTCCCGGGAGTGACGGGAACAATTGGATTCTTGGCTCCTGGGGGGGAATATGTTTGAAATGGTGAACGCCTTGGTGTCTTTTTAAGTAAAAGACGTTACACAGCAAGGCCTTGAACATACAGCATTTTTTTTTGTTTCTTTACCAAGTCTGTGTTATGTTTTGCTTGCCTTGGTTTACTTGAAAATTATCCAAGAATTCCACTGAACCTACTTGTTTTTTTTTTATTTTTATTATTATTATTTTTTTTTTGACTGCTTGTTGCCTATAAATAATACAATTTTTTTTTCAGGTTCAAACCGAGTGTGGATTTTTTTGTTTTTGTCCTTGTTTTTATGACATTTCATAGAGTGCCTAAGTGAAAGAATACAAAACACCTTGCATTGATTGATTTTTTTTTTTATCATGATTTATTGTTATTATATTCAAACAGACGTTTTGTTCATGTTTTTTGAGACAATTTAATGCCCCTGAGATTCTTGTGAGGAGTAGTGTTTTTGATGGCCAATGCCAAGTTATATTTGTGTATAGTATCACAATTCAATAAGGTAATTCAAAGTGCTTTATAGTATATTCAGTCATTGGGTGCCATTTTTAATTTACAAAATAACATTAAACAACAACAAAACAAAAGAAAAGACCAAAACTGAACCGCCTATTCAAATAGAAAATCAAAATAAAACACAAAAGTAGTCATACATCATCTTTTTATCAGTACAGTATTTTTTAATACTTAAATGATACTCAGAAGCACAACTCAATTTCACCAAATAGAGAAAAAAATCCATATTTTTATTCGTACAGTATTTTTAATACTTAAATGCTACTTAGAAGCCCAACTCAATTTCGCTAAAACAGAAATAAAATCATTTGCTAGATTAAAAATATACAATAACTATGAAATTAATTTCACAGCATGTTTAGGTCATCTGTACTATGCATGTTTTTATTAATATATATATATATATATATATATATATATATATATATATATATATATATATATATATATATATATATATATATATATATATATATATATATATATATATATATATATATATATATATATATATATATATATATATATATATATATATATATATATATATATATATATATATATATATATATATATAATTTAGCCTTCAACTCCATAAAGTACACTCAATAAAAAAAATATAAATTTCTCAAGACAGAACACATTCATATTTTCTTTCATCTTTGATTGAGAAGTCCATTAAAAGTCTTGTAATCCATTTAAAAGGGAATAAAAACCCTTGTAAACACTCCAAATGCCAAATGTTCTATCTTCTGTTTTGCCATCTGCATGAATAGCCATTGGCCCATCTCAGGTGTCCCAATCTAATGTGTGTCATCAAGAGATAGGCCCACATCTGTCCACATAGCAAGCTTTCAGCTGCTCCTTCACTGGACGGCATAAAGCCACACACTGTATGCAGAGAGGGTGTGCCTCTTCTCCCTGAGTCATAAAAAAAAACAAAGAAAAGCTGCAGTTATCGATCAGTAATATTCCCACAGAGCATGCAAGCTGAGATAAAGCATGGAAGAGATAGATAAAGCATGGTAGCACACGTCACTGATTGCTGATGAACAACAGAAAAATCAGGTAAGTTGTTTTTTTATGGCTCTAAATGACCAATTGGCACCAAATGTCTTTTTAGATGTATTACTGTGAGTGATAAATCAGTGTATAGTTGCAGTAGTGTATTTTCCCCATACACAAAATGATTGTTACTCAAATGTTTGTTGTTGTGGGAAAGTTCTGAGTTCTATGAGGATATAAATGGACTTCATGAAAAAGGGTTGCTCAAAAATAGTTGTTTGCAATTAATAATCAATGCAAATAGTTTATAAGTGCAGCCATTTTTTTAAAAAATGTTTGTTAAACCAAAAGAGTCAATCACAGGTGCAACTAATGAGGAGTATTGACAATCCTCAAGGCAGGTGCTGCAAATTGCAGAAATCTAATAGAAATGACCTCATTAATACGCACTCGTATTGTTTTAATGGAGAAGTATTTTTACAGTTATTTAAATTTCATTTGAGCATGAGGTTTTTTTTTAATTAAAGTGCCTGCCTCCATGCCAGCTGGAGACTTCCCGTAAATACAGTTCATTTATTTATTTTTTTATTTAGCCTCCGTTATTTCAATAAAAATGATGCTTTTCTTTAAGATGCACATTATTAGTTGTATTTATTATGCCCATTTTTTTGGTATGCTTGCAGCAGTTTTCCTGAGTAAGTAGTATTTGTATTTGCACACACGGTATGCTATTATTGACATCATTTTATATCAATACTGTTTGAAAAAGCTTTTTTTAGGGAGAAAACTGAATAAAAAAAGATTACTCTGGAAAAATGCATTGAATTGCATTACAATACAAAACCGTATTTGGAAAAAAACAAATCTTATGTTAAAACTTAGCACACCACAAATCAATCTGTGATTTTCCATCAATTTGAAGCAATTCTTCCGGCAAAACCAACGAGGAACATATTAAAAAATGCAAAAAGTCAGCCTGCTCGCGTAATACGCTTAAAAGGCGAGACTACATTGCACACTTCCTCCATTGTAAGATCATTTCCTCTTTTTCGACTGTGAAGACGAGTCAGCGTTCCATTGGCGCTCCTCGCCGGTATCGTCGCACGCCCTCCAGAGCTCCATGGGAAAACTCCGCCAAGGGGAAGGCTCTGCAGGGATCTGCTAGGAGACAGATTCCCTGACTCTGTCCCGTCACCAGAGACTTGGACTCATTCTGCTTTTCACTGGAGCTTCTCATCATCCGAAAACCCTCCACCGGGTTCCTAAGCGAGGTCCTGGGGCCAAGATGCTGACCTGGCCGTAACCATGGCGGTCGAGGTGAGGCCTCGTCGCTCCAAATCCCCTCCATCATGCTGGAAGAACCCGCTATCGCTGCCCCTTACATGGCGGTGGAGCTTCTAATTGCCGCCTTCTCCGTGCTGGGCAACGTCCTGGTTTGCTGGGCCGTGTTTATCAACAGCAACCTGCAAAACAACACTAACTTCTTCGTGGTGTCGTTGGCCGTAGCCGACATTGCGGTGGGGGTCCTGGCTATCCCCTTTGCCATTGTCATCAGCGTGGGTTTTTGCTCCAAGTTCTATGGATGTCTCTTCATCGCCTGCTTCGTCCTCATCCTCACCCAGAGCTCCATTTTTAGTCTACTGGCCATCGCCATGGACCGCTACATTGCCATCAAGATGCCGCTAAGGTCAGTCATCTCCATCTTGATTCATGCTTTAGAAAATGTCGTCCTTCATGGAGGTCTTTTCCAATTTTGAGTAGGAATGAGAACACTCCGAACCATTTCTTTTGAATTGGGCAAGCGTCGATTATTTTTTATTTTTTATCATATCTCATAGCTTAACCTCCGAGACCGTGTTGCGTTTCCTGTTTACAAATTGACACATTTCACACGTGACGGGAGGAAGGCCGTTGTTGTTGTTGCGACCATGACCTTTGCACTTTGACATCTGCAGAATGGGATCGAAGCAAATGGGGCCTTTCAGCTGCTCTCCCACACTGTGCAACAGTCACCCTGAAAATAGCTTTACAAGGACTTGTTTGTTTATCCTTTTCCCCTCTCCTCAAGACCGGGGGGGAGACCTTCTTCTTGTCCAGAGTAAACTTAAGACCTTTTGGAATGACATTTTCACCGCTTATGTCTCCTTCTCATTGGCAACCCAAACAGACCTTTCGGAAGACAATTCCACTCAAAAAATCTCAGAATTAAAGTTGAACGAATATCTTCAATGTTCTTAACATTCTCCCTCTCAAGGTACAACAGCCTGGTGACGGGCCAACGCGCCCAATGCATCATCGCCATCTGCTGGGTTCTCTCCATCCTCATTGGCCTCACCCCGATGATGGGCTGGCACAAGTCATCCCCAAGAGAAAGCGACGACTGCCCACCAGGCTTGATGACCTGCCTCTTTGAAGAAGTAGTGGTCATGGATTACATGGTGTACTTCAACTTTTTGGCCTGTGTCATGATCCCCCTGCTGCTCATGCTAGCCATCTACTTGTGCATCTTCATGGCGGCCCGTCGGCAACTCAAGCTGATGGAGGTCAAGGCGGCCCATGGGGAAAAGTCCCGTTCCACCCTCCAGAAGGAAGTCCAGGCCGCCAAATCCCTGGCCATCATTGTAGGACTCTTTGCCGTCTGCTGGCTGCCCTTACACATCATCAACTGCTTCACCCTCTTCTGTCCCGAGTGCCAGCGTCCGCCTCTCTCCGTCTTGTACGTTGCCATCATCCTATCACACGGCAATTCTGTAGTCAACCCTTTCATTTACGCCTACCGAATCCGCGAATTCCGCCAGACCTTCCGGAAAATCATCCGCCGCCATATTTTAGGCCGGCGGGAGCCATCAACGGGAAAGGGTGGTCGTCGCGACACGCTTCGCGCTAGCTTTGCCGACTCCATCCGGCTGGAGTCTGATGGCCAGAAGCCCTCTGGCGTCTCCCCCGTGGGAGGTGGTCTGCTGGCGGCGTCCCAAACCCCCCTGTCGCTTGGCATTGCTAGCGGTCCCACAATGGATGCTGTCAGGCTGATTGAAACACCCGTCGGTCATGGTGGACGGAATTTGCTGGCGCCAAGGTAAATAATCTGGAGAACCAGTGTGCCGTTGCCGAGGACCAATCACAGTTAAGCAGGAAAAGCATCTTGAGGGAGTTATCTTGACATGTCAGGAAGTCCTCAACCACTGGTCAAAATGTCTTCAATAGTCCAAAAAAAGCATTCGTGCATGGCGCATTCCAGTATGTGTGGTTCCAGTTTTATCTAGATCTACATTGTCTGTTACTGTGTCTGTGCTCGCCACCGCTACAAACTGAATTGACCCAAATACGGATGAATAAAGGTTCATCTAAAAAGTTTTCTCCCTTTCTTTTATATTTTGTGGTATGGAGTGAGACTTTGTATGTCTAAAATTTGCCTCGGTTTAGTAAAGGTCAGAAAATACTGCTGTATACTGCGAGTTAAACTAAATGATTAAGCGTAAGATTTGGACTGGTGATGACTTTGTGTGGCCACCAGAGAAAATGAAGTGTGGTGCCTCGTGTCTTTTTGCTAATATCAAAATAAGCCCTTTGGGAATAAAAAGATATTTGGCTCCTACTATTTTAGTGCAACCACTTGAAAATCCCATTTTGGTCAGTCATCTGTCCCGAAAAGGATCTTTTACATATTTACAACTGTTCAACATATGTTTCCAACGATTTTTAATATTTGCAAACATACAATTATCAGTTTGTTTCATTCCAATTTCAAAATTGCTAATATGCCTTTTGAACAAAGGCCTTCCTTTCAGCCAACTCTCAATTTCTGTATCTAATTAAATGTGGTTTTTGGGATGTTTGCCTATGAGCAATGCATAATAATTGTCTCTAAAATTGATCACACTGATATCTAGGGCAAAAAAACATTGTTTTATACATCATATTCATTTACAGTATACCTTAAGTTATTAAAAAATGCCTTTTAATATTCATTTTTGACTTTTATGTTCAGCCTATCCTCGCCAGGGTACGTTTAAATAAACACGGAATAATTTAATGACTATTTTATTGAAGGGTTCACATTTCGTAGTATCAAAATGTGTTATTGTTGACTTTACTTCTATTATGTTTAGCTTTATATTTTTTTTCATATTGCTTTGAGAGTTTTTCTTTCCACCTGTCCTCATTTTAGTCTTTCCCATCTGTTTGAGTAATTATTTCTTTCACTTTGTTTATTTTTGTTGATGCTGTTGTCCCTAGTAACCACATCTCATCTTTCTTTCGTACGTGTGTGTTCTACTTTTGCTTTTGTGGATTAAAAACTCACAAAATAGTTTCCCAAATCAGGAAAAGTAGTTCCAACATTGACCCTGTCCTATTTGGATCCCTTTCCCAATTTAGATGTACAATTGCTACGGAAGATCTGGATCAGTCATCCTGGGAAAAAAAGGCATATTTAATTAGCCAGACTATCTTTGGAGTTCTTTATTTTCCCAGCGTTACTTTTAGTTCCCCTGTGATTTGTTCAGGTTAGAAGAGTCAGGGCCTACTTCTTGTTTGAAGTGTTCTCTGGGGGTCTCAAGTACTTTTTAAGACATTCACCCTGAGACCACCAAGGGCCACAGTTACTATTCTGAGTGGACTAAATGGCTAAAATTCCTCTTCTAATGCAAATGTCGAAAATAAAGACATTTTATCCTCGTTTATTGATTGAAATGCCATTGACTTCTGTCTTTTGAATTCAAGCAGTCATGTTTTTTGGGTTTTCAGGTAAATTCAGGTTTCAGGACTGCCTTTCATCATGTTTTTTTTTTAGACTGTACTTTTGTGAATGTGAACAATGAGTGTGTTGTAGCCTGGCCTGTTGTAACTCCCTGTTGACTTCAACTATTCCATGAGAAAGGAAAAAAAAAACTAAACAAAACTCAATAACAAGAACATGCAGTCAAGGATCTCACAATACTGACGCTTGCTGGCTTTTCATCCACACTACATTTTATCATTTGACATTTTATTCATTCATTCATTCATTCTTTGAAGCTCTTATTAGATTAGATTTTATTAGACTTTATTTCATCCCGTATTCAGGACATTTCTTGGTTGTAGTAGCAAGGAAGACATAAGACATAGAAGACATTGTAGACCTAGTTAAAAAAACTCGAGACACACACACTGAAGGTCCACAAGGATTGCAGGGGGTGCTGGAGCCTATCTCGGCTAACTACAATCACCAGGCAGGAAACATGATAAATTGGTTGCCAGCCAATTGCAAGGCAGAATGAAACTGAAAAAAAAACACTGACGCTTGCAAGCACAGCCACCAAGTGGGAATCGAACCCAGATTGCCTGCAGTGAAGTCATGCGGAAGAACCACTGCACCATCATATTTTTCTATTTATAACTGTAAAAAAAACCTTATTTATCAAGTTACATAGATGGCTGCATAATAATAATAAATACCAATATATATTATAAAGAGCAAAAGTATATAGTATAAAGGTCGCCTATAGTAGCCACAAAAATAGCCTAAACACATCAAAGCTTTATTTATAATTTGTCATCTGCTCTAAAGTCTTTTACTTAATTGCCTTTCATTTCATTTTGGTTGTGCTTCCTTCTCCAATGTATGTTTCATACAAAGTTGATTTGTCATCCGCCATCTGGTAAAAAAATGCCATTGCCGTCTAGACCAGTTCTAGAGGAGTTTGTCCATCACCCCCCTTGGTGGAAAACTCCTCTTCCTCTGAGATTTCCGGGATATGAAGCGTCCCCATTTGGTCTCGTGCGTTCCTGCATCTCATTTGCTTCCTTTCCATTGACATCTCCATTTCGGCTTAAGGCGGATCCGCTAAAAAAAATAAAACTATGCGGGTATTAAGTAATCATGGTGACAAAGGAATCAAAGCCAACAAAGGGCCTACTTGCTTGCCCCTTTCTTACCTCTGTCACCTTTATGAAATGTACTAGAAGTGCTTGTTTATTATCTTTGGGTGCTTTTTGCTTTGCTCTAATGTTGTTTGTATCATTTTGTATCCAATGTGGAGATGTTTAGAGGCCAAAAGATAAGAAATGAGTCTATGTGACAATTTTTATGGACCCTATTGTGTGTAATATACATTTTTCAACTTTTTGCGAGTAGTGGGCATTGATTCCAGTTCCAGTTCAACTCCTATATGGACTGAGATGACCGATTTATAAGGTAAGTTCAACCACGAATGTAATTGTGAGCGGTTATGCAAAAACTAGACAATTGTCGCTTAATGTTGTGTTTAGTTTAAAGCCCTTTAAAAGGATTTTTTGTTGTCTTGTTTCTTAATAAGTAAAAATTCAGAACTCTAACCAAAACTTTCTCTGTTGCAGGCCATTAAAATAGATTCCTTCTCAGAGGCCAGAGTTCCTTTGTGTCTATGTGTGGAAAATCCATGGAGACCCCCTTTTCACACATTTACCGGAGCTAGATTTTACAGGATGCCATCTCGTGTGTGTGTGTGTGTGCCATTTCCAGCATCTCATTCACAAAGTGTCGCCCTGCAAGCCAAGTTCTTTGTGTAGAGCACAAAACTAAATGAGCCGCCTCCATTTTGGATCCCCACGTGTCAGCGACTCCTCGAGATCTTTGGCATAAACACAAGGACGAGGCGAGGCAAGAACTCAAGTGAAAAACTGAGGAAAACCAGCTTTTTATTATTATTTTTTTTAAAACAAGGAAAAATGTTTATCACCGTCCTGTTTGGAGGTTTGGAATATTCATATTGTGTACAATATTATTTATGAAGTTACATGTCGAATAACTGTTGATGGTTTTGTGGCATGGCCGAGCTTGTGCCAATTGTAATATACTCAGTTATTTTTGTTTTGTTTTTTTACAGAAAGCAAAATGGAAATGTTCAACATCAATTGTAAATTGATACATTTTGTCCAAAATTTAAAGGAACGTTGTGGCGTCGACTTAAAAGGTACTTCACCCTCTTTTTTTCTATAAAGTCATCTATAGTTTTTCTATAAAGTCATCTATAATTTTTCATCTAAATGCAACTAAACTCCCTTTTTGAGCTTTGGCCATGATACATTATTATCTTCATTTTTTTTAAATGAAAAAACAAGGTTACAACAAATAAGATTTTTAATTTCACATCTGTGCTGCTGGATTAGAAAAGCAAAATCCATTTTTTTAAATATATGTATTTTATTTTTGAAAAGTATTTTATTTGTATTATTTTTTCCCCATTTTATTTTCCATTTATTATGATTAATTTTCTTGTATTTCTTTATTAATTAAAAAAAATCTATCCTTACAAACTGCATTTGTATCTTCCAGACAGCGTGGACTTGATGAATCGCAATGGGACGCTGGTCAATTTAGAAAGCAATCAGCTGCGCGTGGATATGGCCAGCAGCCTATTGGCAGAAAGGCAACTCTATGTCCTTCTTCAAGTGTGCCGTGAGTTCACTTCTCTATCTACAAAACCTATGTAGACATGAATAATTACAATATCCCATAATCCCATTGCAACTACAACCATGGACAGAAATAGGACTGCAACCAGGATCAAAACTATAATGTACAATAGGGGTGCTCCACTCCAGTCAGATAAGTGATTGGCAATGGACAATCATTATAGACATGATCCTACCCATGATGCATTTCAAGTAGAAACGAGAAAATGGCTTACTTTGTTGTGCTGGTCGGTATTCAATTCGTAGTTCCGGGACACATACTTGTAGTACAGGTACTACTTGTAAAGGCAAGTACTTGTAGTACAAGTTATTGTAGGGAAAGAACACAAACCTGAATCACAAGTACTATGTAACTTGTAGCACAAGAACAAGTGTATGACGTACTATATGCATGTATGAGAGGATTAAAATCGTCTTTTTTCTTTTGTTTTTTAGGAAATGATAATGACGAAGGCCTGAAGTATATTTCCCTTTTACAAAATGTTAGCCAGTGTCATCCAGAATTTACAGGTAAACTCACCTGACAAGTAAACTATAAGAGAAAAATATATATCATGGAAAAATCTCTCAGAAATATGAAATTGTGTTGTTTTTTTCCAATTTTTTGACTGGAGCAGAACCCCTGAGGAAAGTGTGCAACCCAGGCGAAGAGCAAGAAAAGAAAGTCAGCTCAGTGCGGAAAAGTCGAGTGAAAACAAAGACTGTTACCAGCAAAAACTTGAGCAAAAGCGACTGTCCAAAGTGATGGTACCTCTTACAATGCAAGTGTCATATCCTAGGCTATCTGGGAACACCATCATGATGTCCTTGTTTTTTTTTCAGAAAATAGCAAAATGTCAGATTATCAACTGTTTTTAAAATGTCCCTGTGGCAAGAAAGCATTTCTCGTCAGTAATTCTTATTTTTTTTACCCTTTCATCAATCCCATCATTTTCAAAGGGACGAAATTGAATGGAAAAGTCAAGTTTTTAAAGCATATTCATTTATTTTTAAGTATATTGACAACAGCAAGCATCCTAATTATTTTATTCCAGCTATTTGCTTAAAAACATCCTTCCCCAAGGCAGGTAATAGCAAACTTAGCAAAGAATATTAAGAAGGTGGGCGAGAGGGTTGGACAGCGTGACGCAACGCTTGACGGTCATTCAACTAAAAGCAAAAGTTTTGGTTGTGCTGAATCTTAAAAGCTGGACGAATCGGCAAAAATGTCCGCCGGCCAATTTGAATCGTTGGAGACGACTTTGGAGACGTACATTCCCATAGATTACCTGGACGATGTCAAACGCATCTTGTATGGCAACGAGACCAAGTGAGTAGAAATTCAATTCACTTTCTAATTTTTTGTTCTTCTGCCTCCTACTACGTTCATGGTCAATAATTGATCCAGATGAGTCAAGCGGACTTTGGACACAGAGACACAAACTGTGATCTTTGCACCCCATTTTGCAGAATGCAAACACAGCCTATTTAAAAAAAAAATACAATTTATTTGTTGTTGGATTCCATTTATATAGAAACTCAATTACTATCAAATTAATGACTTGCAGCACACAAACATTGAAATATTTTGAATATTTTGAATATTTTCAGCCAATTTTTCAAAGATTTTTTTGGATAAATTCATTATACATCAAGGGAATTCATTTAAAGTTGTTGTTTTTTATAATCTGAATGCCTATTTATAAATTTGCAGCCTTTTTTTGAATAAACTGTTTAGAAAACAAACAAATCAATATTGTTTATAGATATTTAAATGCTAAATTGAAGTGTCTCTGGAATTAGAAAAGAAAATTTATTTTAAACTCTGGTGTTTTTCTTTTCCTTTTTACAATAGCCCTCTCCTATGGGGTTTAGGTCGGGGGAATTTGTTAACCAATTAAAGGGAACCATTTTTTCCAGGAAATTAGCTGAGTCAGCAATCTTCTGTAATGGTGAAGCTTACTGAACCCGATTAAGAGACCATTCAAGGGCCTAAGAAACATTTTTATCTAATGTTCTCCACATTTTCAGGTTGCTAGACCTTCCATCTGGTGCAGTGGAGGCCGCACAAGAAGCTGACTTTGAGCTGAAAGGCTACAGGTTCGAAGCTAACGAGGAGCAGCTCAGGCTTCCCAGAAGAATCCGAGTGGGACTTATCCAGAACCGGATTGTTCTGCCCACTGATGCGCCCATCCTAGACCAGGTCAGGGAATAAAAAGTAGAGAACCAGACTAAAATCACTTAAATGACCCAGAAAACTCTTCCGTCCTAACAGGTCAAAGCCATGCACAAGCGGATCGGGCAAATTGTGGAAGTGGCGGCCAAATGTGGCGTGAATATCGTCTGCTTTCAGGAAACTTGGAGTAAGTTTTGATCAGGAATTTATATGTCTTGATTGTTGTTTTTTAATTGAATTAATGTCATTGGCAGCCATGCCTTTTGCTTTTTGCACCCGTGAGAAAGAACCGTGGACAGAATTTGCAGAGTCTGCTGAAAATGGAAATACCACACATTTCTGCCAGGAGGTGAGCAAAACAAATTTATCACATATGTATGTCCCAAAAGTATTGGGACAGAAAACAGAAATCCAATGCTACAAGTCATGCTTAATGAAGAATGGTTGGACTCTTCTTTCCAGTTGGCCCAAAAATACAACATGGTGATTATTTCTCCAATTCTGGAACGCGATGAATTGAATGACACTCTGTGGAACTCGGCGGTGGTGGTCTCCAACTCTGGAAAAGTGCTCGGAAAGAGCCGCAAGAATCACATCCCTACAATTGGAGACTTCAATGAGGTTGGTCTACTCTTTCTATTCTACATTCGCATCTCCAATGCATACTTTTGGGAAAAAAAAAGTCCTTTTTTTGCCCTTAGTCAACATATTACATGGAAGGCGACACCGGTCACACGGTATTCCAGACACAATTTGGGAAGATAGCTGTCAATATCTGCTATGGGCGCCATCATCCCCTGAACTGGTTTATGTACAGTATGAATGGAGCGGAGATTATCTTCAACCCTTCTGCTACGGTTGGTGCCCTAAGGTAGGCAATAGAAAAAGAAGAATATCAATTACAAATGTTCCTATTCGATAATGTTATACTTAATCTAGTAGTCGAGACAAGAAGCTTTGGTTCTAGATCCTAGAACCAGAGGCTACAATAACCAGTGTCACTGTAGAATTGAAAGTTATATTTGTTATCGTAGTTTACTAAATTGCCACAGTGTCAAAACTGTTAATAATATTAGTGTATATATATATATATATTTTTTTTTTAATTCTAGTGAGCCCATGTGGTCTATTGAGGCCAGGAATGCAGCCATTGCCAACCACTGTTTTACCTGCGCTATCAATCGAGTTGGCACAGTAAGTGAGCACGACAAGGTAACTTTGTTTGGGGTTGATATGTGTTGACACACTTTGTCTTATGCAGGAACATTTCAAAAGTGAATTTACATCTGGAGATGGACAAAAAGGTACATTTAAAAGTTCTATTTTCAACATTATGCGGAAAATTTGAGATTGTAAAGGAGTTCAAACTACGAATACATCTTTTTATACTCTTACAAGTAAACAAATGTCATTGGAATTATGATTATTGTGTTTTTCTATAGTCTTGGATCATATACACAACAGTGTTTGACAGTTAATACTTAGACTGTACTGTTAATTTCTTTATATTTCCCCCATCATTTCTTTCCAACATTGTGATTTTGTCGATCAACCAAGCGGTTTTCAGTCTTTTTAGTCTTTAGATTGTCGAACTGTGAAGTGACTCTGTAAAATTAATTGTCTGAATTCACATCTTAACGAATGTATTTTGTTTTTGGTTGGTGTCTCCAGCTCACCACGACTTTGGCCACTTCTACGGATCGAGTTACGTAGCCGCTCCCGACGGAAGCCGCACACCTGGACTTTCTAGAACTCGGGATGGACTGCTGGTGGTGGACTTGGACCTCAACCTAAACCGTCAAATTAGTGACAAGTGGAGTTTTAAGGCAAAAGACTGCAAATTGGTGAGTAGCCATTGATAGAAAATGATTTTTACCCTTGTTTTTTTTGTTCTGTAGATGACTGGGCGTTACCCTGAGTATGCCGAAGCGCTCAGCAAGGCTGTAAAACACGATTTCCAGCCTCAAATAGTCAAGGAATAGACGAGACAAAATATGGGAGTCATCATTTTTTATGTTGCAACTCAAATTTACATAACCGTAATGAAAAAAAACCCATTAAATTAATACATATATGACAGCATCCATAAAAACTGCTTATTATCATTATAAGGCAAAATTGAATTACCTGAGACTTTCAAAGCTCAACTAGTTTCCCTGTTGCAATAATCACGTTACCAAAATGTGACATTTTGCAAAAAAACAAAAACTGTTGACTTGAAAAAACAAAAAATGAATAAAATTACATTACTTCCTGAAAACACCTCATCTAGGTCTGGTTTAACCACAGAGGGTGTTTTATTATTATTATTTTTATTTCATACTTCTCTCAAGTTCATCAAAAGTTATTCTTTAAAAAAAAAAATCTGAGTGTATGTCCATAGTAAAATGTTCTTCTGGTCTCAAAAAACAAAGCATTAAAAATGGAAAAAGTTGTTTTCACGTGAGCAGCTCAACTCATTAGCACCAACGGGAGTGAGGGGATGGCGATATGGATCACATCAAGTCTTCTTATTTAATTGTGATAGTGTTCATTCTTCAAAGTAAAGTCCAAAAGTGTCTCTCAGCTGCTCTTAAAGATGAAGAGGATGTCCTCGTCTGTCCCGTAGCTCCGCCGAGCCTCTTCAAAGTTACCGACGGTGGTGCAGCACACCCCTGCAGGAGAAAACACACAACATAAGGTTGGTCCTCCAATAATGACGTATTTTGGACACTGCTAATGTTAGCTTCTTTTATCTTAGCAAGATGCTTGAAAAATTGCAAAACGTATCATGCTGCACATGTTCCATTCAGTTCTAATGCTAATGTTAGCTTTAACGTCAACTCTATTTTAAGGCCGGACCATTTTAGATATAATAAGATTTTTTTTATAAATGGCTTAAAAGAATTGGATCAAAAGCCCTGAATATATTTTATAGATCTAAAACTGTTTATTTTAGCTTTTTAAAATATATTTTTGGATTTTACAATGATTTTTGAACTAAAAACACAGAAAAAATGGATTAAAAAAATATAATTATTGATATAAAAGGGGGGAAATCAGGAAATTTAATATACAGATTTGCATGTAATTGCAAATACAAAAGTATCACATTACTCACGGTCAGAATATGCAGGGTTGTTGTAGAGAATGCATCCGGTGGTCCTGTTGAAGCCACGTAGAACCACAAAATGTCCCTGATACTCTGGTTTCCGGCAGAAACACTTCTGACCCACGGGAAGGAAGCAGCAGTATTTGACGGGTGCGGAACAAAGTTCACACGCCAAGATGACGGCGTTAACCAGCACGATGGCTACGTGGCTCTCCTCCAGGTGAGACTCGATTTCCTCAATGCTCACAGAGCTGCGGGATTAGAAAGCTCTGCAGTGATTTGTGACAGTCGGCCATTTGTTTGTTTTTTATATTCATTAGTGCCCACCATTTCTTAACCACCACACCGTTGTTCTCCGCCTTGAGGAAAAGATCGTTGACTCGGTCTTCTTCGCTATCAAAGTGCTTCTTATAAAAGGACTGCGAGGGAGAGCGGAAACATCAGGTATGGAAATGATGGGAAATGTCATAGTTGAAATGGTACCTGACTCCGAAAGCCCTTATCGACTCCCAGCGTCTGTGTGTAAAAGCAATGCTTGATTCCTAGATGGCACATGAGGTAGGCCAGGTCAATCGTCCAGACGCTTTCAGTCATTTTCAGCTCCCAGCATGCTCTCTGAAAATGCTCGTCACTGATTGGGTGCAAGTACCTGCCAGGCCAAAAATGCACTTGCTCTGTTATACACGTAATGAAACTACAATTGGAATACTAATACCTAGTACCCACCGATTATTGGATGCATTTTACTACACTGGTTACAGTTCAGTGATAAATTTGTATAGATTAATACACGTGAGTACAGATTTTTTTTACCATTGGCTCGATATGATAGGCATGCTTTTTCATAGTTTTTTAAAATAGAATTGAGAATGCCGTTGCTAAAAAAAATCTAACAGAGAAAAACTACAACTAGTTTTGAATTCTTCACCCTAAACTTGATCAATCTGATGATTTATGAATGAATCAATTTGTTTGTTTCATGTAATTTAGTTAAAACAGCTGACAGACCTAACGCAACAGTAAGTATATTACAATAACACTGTATAATAGTATTGCAGTACTACTAAAAACGTTTTCCTCATTTCACTAACATAATATATACACTTAATTTAATATAATGCTTACTTGAGTACCATCCTGGAGCATGCTAAACCACAATCCCAGTGGTACAACTGCTGAATGACAGGCACATTCAATAGGACGGCATCATCTGGTAGGAAGAAAACATACTATAGTATAGTACATACGTTGTGCCCCATATTGGGGGTCGTCGTCGTCGCCGGTTTGTTGACATCTTTCGATGTCACTCACCTGTCATTCTGCTGACGTCCCCCGAATGCAAGCCACCAACTAGCTTCCCAGATTCAAGATTTGTTCTTTACAATTGCATTTTAACCGCTGGATTTTTCCATTTTGGAATTCTTCTCAAAAGAAGAATCCTCCTCGAGCGAGATTATATGGAGCAGCAGCCCAATATAGTATTAAAATCGTTGTTCTCAAAATGTAAACTGATTTTAACGCTAACTTATGGGCTTGTAATAATGATTCAATATACAAAATAGAAAAACACGAAAACACGCATGTACCACGCAAAAAAATGGAAAAATTGGAGCGACGATTCCTGAATTGGGAGTTTTCGGACTTTCCGTAGCGTTTCTTGTTCGGTTTCTCTTAAGTAGTGACAAGCAAAGGCTATGCACATACCGCCACCTAGTGAGCCACTGTGGTACGGATATACGTTTTACACTAGACAAAAATATACAGAAACGTAATATATTATGATTTTAACGGTAACAAATCGCAAGTAATTGTCATTAAATTCGTAGCTTCTGTGAAATTGCATTATTTTTAAAAAGCATGAGCGCATTTTCCTATCAAAAATCACAATTCACACAAAAGGTCTGGCATTCCATTCATTAAATTTAAGAGAGGCATTTGGTATTTGTTTTCACATATATTTGTATACACATTAAAGGAAAAAGAGAAAGGGTGTATAAATACAGTGTATATATAATATACATAATGGCACAATAATGTTTCTGTGTTAGATATGATCGCTAAAATTTACATTGCGGCACTGAGTGCAAAATGATGGCATCAACAATATGATGAAATTAACAATATACAAAGAGTTTAAGAGCTGGGAGGTTTTTTTAAAACATACAGTACCATTTTGAACCCCGATAAACAGGCGTTAAAATGTAAAACTACGGTACAATGGACGATAGCCAAAGTCCCTTTATATAAGTTCAATGTTGTATGTTTGGGAATATACAGTTTGTTTCGCTTCGATTGGCATTATAGGCACATTCAAAAATAATTAGTAGAGGTTTTGTAAGAAGAAATGGCGAATCACATTCATATTTTTTAACAAAGTTTTTTTTTAAATCAAGTTGGTTAACCAATGTGAAAAATTGAGGCATATTAGTTGTAATTTTCTTGACTTTTTTGCTACCTATGTACATTTCTGTTTCAGTAGTGTAAATATCAATTACATCCAAAAGAAATACTGAATGTACATTTTTCCTGCAATATCCTTGTCGCTTTCAAATCCTTCACTGCCATTAACATCAATTCAATTATAACAGGGAATGCTTGAATTGAGGATCATATCTCACTGCCAGTGACGGTGACAGCTGACAACCCAACCATCAAATTGGATTAAACGTCTATCAGCGACGCCGTTTTTCGTCTCCTAAACCTTAAAAAAGTCAATTTCCCATAGTACTTCTCCTTCAAGTCTGTCTCGAAATTATTGGAGTGGAGCAAAAATCGTGCTGGCTTCCCTCATTGGCGTTTTCCAAGCTGTTCTTGCCATGGATCTGTTTGAGATGCTTGCGTAGCACGGGCTTGTGTGCAAACATCATGTCGCAGTAGTTACAACGATGAGGCTTGTCTCCACTGTGAAGGTTGAGATGATCCAGCAAGGAGCACTTCTGTGTGAAGGTCTTGCCACAGATCTTGCAATGGAAGGGTTTGATACCCGCATGGACGCGCATGTGTCGGTGCAGGTTACCCTTCTGTGTGAAGGTCTTGCCACACAGGAGGCACATGAATAGCTTATGCATCTTCAAGTGGTTGGCGTATTTTTCCAGTTGACGGAAGACTCGGCTGCATTTGGGACACTGGTGGTACCACTGGAGGGGTTTGTCGTAGTTGCGCTGGTGCACGCTGGGTTTCACAGGGTCGGCCAAGTCGTCTTGCAACTTTAGGGGCGCGCAGGTTTCGCTCCCGCGACTGTCTACGGTTGAATTAATAAGGGAGTGTTGGGGTTCGGGTGAGTGGAGGGCGGCTGGAGGGCTGCCGGGAAATTTGGCGTCTACGGTTTCCACTTTCACGGTGCTTATGTTGTTATGGACTGGTTGGGCGTCCAGGATCTGTGGCGGGGATTTAGGTTGGATGAGGACGTCGTAGTCGTCGCTGCTGATGCTGATATCTTCCCCGACGGCCGATTGGACGCCGCACAGCTCTCTCGGAGTGTCCTCTCTGTCAACTTCTAGTTTGTGAGGAGCCTGTGGCTTGATGAATTTGTTGAGTGCCTCCGTGCACTGTTCAACAATGTGGTCCATTTGGAGGAAGCTGGCAACAGTCAGGTAATTGACTAGTTCCAGTTCAGGAAATTCCAGTTGGCCTGTGTAGCAGGAGAGTAGCAGATGCTGGCCTACTTTGGCTTCCTGGATCATGGAGATCTGGACTTCTGTGGAGTCCTGCTGTAGGGTGAACTGGTCTCTGAGGAAGGATGATCCTGCGGCAAATACCACTTTGTGACCGGGGACAGTCAGCTGGTTGATGCGGATGGTGACGTCGCAGAAACGGCGTTGATGTCGAAGGAGATTCATTTTTTGTAGCATGGAGTCTCCAAATGTGGCAAAGTGGAACTGCAGGATCACCTGGTTTTGGTCCATTGTGAACAACAGTGGACCTGTTGGAGATAACAGTCATTCTTTTTGGTTTTCCGATTGCAAATTATGAATAGAGGTATTAGACAGAGACAACAGTAGTAAACTGTTGAATTCATTTTAACTGAGGCTGCGAGCATCTATTGTCGTCAATGGCAACAATCAAAGACAGTCCTCCATGCTTTATTTCTTTCGAAGTAAGTGTTTTTTTTATTATGAAATGTACAAATCTGGCAAAAAAGAGTCAAACTCTTGCGATCCTTCATTTTCAGCAGTTTTATTATGTACATTCTGTGAATCTGATTAATTTATTGACTGTTTATTTCAATAAATTTGCTATTTTTGTCATTGGAATTTTTTTTTGTATTGGAAAAAGCCCATTTTCCGTTAGAAGTAAACTTGCTTTGTAAAGAAAAAGAAATATTAGGGACACCTAAATTATACATTAAATAGACGATGTTTAATGAACATGTCTACAGGCTTATAAACGTGTATATAACGACTTGCAATAATTGACAGCGCAATCACAAAAGACCAATTCAGGCTATATGCTAACGATGAGTTCCGTGCGCGGTTCTTTATCCGTTTATCCGAAACTACTGTTTTTACAGCACACTGCCTTTCTCGTTAGTAATGTGTTGGATATTTGAATTATGGAGACACTCACTGTGGTATTTTAGGATTGTAGCCTCGTAAACACAATGCTGTTCCAAGCCCCGTTTCCACTGTTATTACGGCAAATTTTGGGGGTCAATGTTTACTGACCACAGCGCCCCCGTCTGCATTGGAGTAAAATAGCCAAAAAAAGCAGTTTATGTCGGTTTATTGAGTATTGATTGTTTATGAACAATGACAGTTTATTGATTTTAAATAAGAATTACGACAGTTACAAGTTTCATTGATAAATAGAAAATAATATGAATTCATGTATTTTTCCCATTCATTTCCCCTTCCAAGATATTTTTATTGTCAACTTTGATATCAAATGGATGCTCCAGAGTACAGTCAGAGAAAATATTACAACAATATGGATGAAAGGTAGTTCAATGAGATATAATTGATGATGAATTCATTTCTAAAGTGTACAAAATGAGAGTCACGTTTTCTTGAAAAACCTGGAAAAAATAATAAAAATAGATTAAGTTTGCATATGAAAGTCCAGCAAAATAAACAAAAGTACACACAACTAACTTGATTTCAACTCACTAACAAAAGTCAATATCAGAACCTTAGCTATTACCAACGTTCCCTCTAAGTGGCGCAACTGCAAATGCGCAATTACGCACTGGTCGCACACTTTCTGCGCACAAGAAAACATATCCAGCGCAGGTGTCCAGTCCATCATTGCACACAATGCAATCACTCTTAGCCAATCAAAGCATTGAGCGTACTTGCGCATGTGGCAAAATCTAACTCACCTACGTCATCATCACGTCGACTCCCCAAACCAGCGTTAAATACAACTGTGCATATTTTTAAGTCCAAATATCTTCTGGAATATGTGCAAATAGAAGAACAAGCGTTGAAACTGCGGGACATCTATTTTTTTTCGAGTAAGAAAGTTCTGTTCTGCATAACATGCAGTGAATGTAAAGTTGTGAACGAATTTTCCAATGGAAAAACAGGGACTCATTGGAGCCATACTACTAAAGACAGACGTGGAAGAATAGGGTAAGTCAAATTTGTGCAAATTCTAGTGCCATTTATTAAGATGTTTTATGTATGGGTATTAATAAGTAAATGTTATGGCTAGATCATTTATGGGTAGGAAAAATACAACTGGTGATGGCAGCAGTGATACTGGTTGTATGTGGATATAGTGGGCACTTCTGATGGTATTCACACTGGTTAGTGTACTCAGGTAGGTTATGTGTATACCTAGTTACTTCAATAATTAGAGGGAACATTGGCTATTACTGTAAAAAATAAATAAACCTTAAAAGACACACCTCAGAATTCTACATAAATACTTGAGTAAATATGTCATCTTAAATCAAATTATCTTACCGAGTGTAAGCCAGTCCAAGCAATACTATTAATGCAATTAGTCCTACTGAGGCAGCAGCACACAGCGATGAAATCGTCACAAAGTAGGATGTACCTAAAAAAATTTTTAAAAATACAAAATTATTCAAAACTAAATGATAGACAACTATAACAACTCTCATGCGTACTTTGCTACTTTTCCATCGCCTATCTGTGACTCTTTCAAATTATTTCATTTAATTAAAATACTAATATTATATAACCCTAACCCTAACAATAAAAACATGCATAGTATCTATAAACATTGCATAATTTTAGCAAAGTAGTAAATACCTGTTACTTTAGCCCAGAGGACGCACAAGCTCTTTGAGTCCTACAAGAAAAAAAAAGGATTAATTTTGAGTCTAAATCCACACAATTCTATTTTATTTTATAGTTCCATTTACCTTTTTCCACTGACTCACAGCCCTCAGGATGACATAGTAGTTCCTGCCTTTCTCAAGAGGAGCATTAAAAAAGCCTCCATAATGGAAACCATCTCCCACGGTAAACTCTATCTCGGGTCCTACATGGCTAACTCGCATCTGGGCTACAATTTGTCCCTGCGAGGATGCACTTTTGCCCAAAGACTCCTCATTCATAGGAGAGGAACAGTCAAACACCGTCATTTGCTCGACAGGGAGTACAAAAACTTGGTAGAAACTATCAAGAGAGAAAAAAAAGAACAACAGTTTCCATATCCAGTTTTCCAAAAGCCGCCAAATATTATAGCTCAGGTCGGTTATTACCATATTGGGTCAAGAGTATTTGCTATTCTCTTCAACCTCAGAGTTGGTACTGAAGTGTCATATTCTCTGTAGTGGACATCTGGTACCGCAGGTACTGTCAAATGGTGACATAATGCAGTGTCGGAATAAATTTGTAGAGTATGAGATGAGTGTAAATGGGCCTCTGAGAGGCCATTAATCCACCATGACAGTCTCTTCAATTGTAAATGAAAAATTCTGTTGGAGTTGGACCAATGTGAGGTCATGAATAACCTACAGATCATTCATTTTCTGAAACATTTATCCTCACAAGAGGTGCTAGAGTCTATCCCAGCTAATTACGAGCACTAGGCGGAGGACACGTTGAATCGGTGACCAGCCAATCGCAGGGCACAAGGAGATGGAGAACCAATCATACCTTGGGGCAATCTAGAGTGTCCAACCAGCCTACAATCATAGTTTAGGGATGTGGGGAGGGATCCGGAGTACCCAGAGAAAACCCACGCAAGCCTAGGGAGAACATGTAAACTCCACACAGTGAAGATCCGCCTGGGATTGAACACTAGACCCAAAAACTGTGAGCTAAACGCACTAACCAGTTGGTCCGCTAATCACATCCATGTTTTTTGGGGGGGTTTAAATCTGAAACTCCTACTTTCAGTTTTGCTGATCAACCAATCAGTGATACCTGTCAAACTGGTGTTAATGGTAGTGATGACTGTGAATCCAGAAGACAACGCGGTGATGGAGACGCTGTAGTTTGTGGCTGGAAGCAGTTTCAGGCAGACCTCCAATGAGTCTGCCTTGGAGCTCACCATTTGTCTCCTTTTTTCAAGGAAAGTCTTTTGATAGTCTCTATATCCAGTGTAGATAACCTAAGGTTACCAAAATAAAAAATCCCAATTCATTCTCTTTGGAGGTGGGGTCGGTTTCCTTTTGGATTTTTTTGTATTACCCTGTACATTTCTGTTTCCTCTTCATACTTTTCTACTCTCCACTGCAAACATTTTTCATTTGAAACAAGGAGGTGATGAATGGGCGGCTTGGATTCTAAAAGCAATATGATCACTTTTTGAATCTCTGCGACAATGCAATCATTTATGGAGATTTTATAGCCAATTTCCAGGACTCACCAATGCATTTGAGCGTAGCTAACCGCCACACACCAGAGCTTCCACATACGGAGACGTTGCCACCCCTCCGCCAATGATAGCCGTTGACACAACGATAAGTCACCACGCTTCCCTTTTGCCAGGCAATTTCGGAGTGGGCGAGGAGCGGAGCCGGGCCACAAATTGCTGGGAAAACAATAACAGATAACAGAACAAGTTTGCCAAATTTTATATTCTGAAGCCAATCCTAATTGAAAAAATGTCAAAATTAAATATTTTTTGGTCTAATACTTACCATTAAATAGTTTACATGTGAAAAGTGAATTATTAGAACTACTCCGAATGCAGTACATTTCACTTTAATAGTATGAAACACATAACATGAACATTAAATTATGAACTGAGTCCTAGAATAAAAACTGTAGCCTACATAGTATTACTTTGTGTTATTTTTTTTTTTGTATTTGATTAGAAAAGAGCATGGATGTGAGTAAATGATACCTTGGCAGTTTAATGACACGTTTTCCCATTTGCCTGATGTTAGACATGTAGAAATATTATCTCCACCATCCTGGTAAAATCCATCCATGCACTCATACAGCACGACACTGCCAGGTTTAGTAGAGTTGTTCCACAGGAGGTTAGTATATGGGAGGTTTTGTGGGGGTCCACATGTTATTTCTGAGGAATTAGTCAAGACAAAAGCATATTAAGCAAAAAGTCCCTAATCTGCATTCAAGTCATGTATTGTAATCCCAGAGAATATAATGATATGCAGTTATGTTGTCATTTTTGTCCAAATTAAAGTGACGTATATTGTGAAATTTGACACTACTGTACAAATACTAGGTTCACTTTAAGTGTTGCACCTTCACACCAAAGATCAATTTCCTCCCAAAGTCCATTCTTTCCACACACTGAGAAGTTCCTTCCGCTCCTTGCGTAATATCCTTCATTACATTCGTAAATAACCGCACTGCCAACATGTGACGTGCCATCCCATCGCCTTTGAGTATTTGGGATGAAAACAGGATCCTGACATTGCATTTCTATAACAAAAAAACAGCAAAAACATCAAATCCCACCAATTACGCCAAAAACGACTAATTTCGAATTATTTCGATCCTTTCCTACAAGATTATCACCTTGACAGAGAAAAGATGGCGTATCCCAGTCCCCATTGTCGCCGCATACAGTTTTATTCCTTTTTCCCACACCGTAATATCCAGATTGGCATTGATAAACAACCTGAGAGCCAACCGTGGTGATGTGATCCCACAACAAGATGGCGTGGGAGATCACAGGCGGAGAACCACAGTCAATTTCTACACAAATGGACAAGATTATTTGACATCATCTGGCAAAGTTGAGGACCAAAGTCCATCTCTGTGGACTGTCATTACCTTTGCAGGAAATGTTTGTCTCTGTCCAGTTACCATCAAGTTTGCACCTTGATACGCCATTGCCCTCGCTTTGATTAAATCCGGGTTTACAATAATAGTTAACCACACTTCCAGGAGTGGAAATGCCATTCCAAATATGTCCAGTGTATGGCACTTTATGAGGATTTCCACATAATATTTCTAGGAAGTTACACACACACACAAAAATGCTTTGAAAAGTAAATGTACTGCACCATACAATTGTATAAAAGCTATATTTGCATGAGTAATTGGCGTCATTTTCAGTTCAAGGGTGCTATAAAGACACTAAAAAGCAACAAAGCCAAAATTGGTAGAAATATGGATTCTCAAAAGAAGTATTTAAAGATAGAAATTAGCCCATGGCTACAATCTCGCATATTTACACGTTAATTAGCATAAATTTGAATATGTTCATTAATGTGCTGTCCCGTATTAAATAAACAAACCCTAAAATCTTACATTTAATCTACAGTAAACGCACAACATGAATTGCAATCACAATCATCGAAAAAATTCAAAGCCAAACTTTGACCGCAAGCCATGTTTTTGTTAGCATTTGTTAGCAAAGTGGCTAGTCCTTGTTTCAAACACACATCAGCGTTAAATATTCAGTCCAACGACTCAAATTTCTTTCCATCTCACTTACATTCTCACTTTAAAAAAAAAAAAAAGTATATTCTTACCATCACAGATCATGGTGGTCCTACTCCAAAGCCCATCAGCCCCACAGTGCGAGGTGTTGGTTCCACTCCTCCACCGAAATCCTTGGTCACACTCAAACACTGCCATGCTTCCAAATACCGTCCCCGTTGTGGATCGCAGAACCGAGTGCTGCTGCGAAGTGGGCTGGCCACAGTCCACCACTAAATCGGGAAAAACCATTAAAACTTTCCCCACCACTTAAGTTCAGATCACGCGTCCCACCTTGACAAGACGTCTGGTCTTTCCCGGGTCGAAAAGGCTCCGTCCCATTCTGGACTCGATACCCCAGATGACAGCTACAATCAAAACTGCCATCTAGATTCCTGCATTGGCCTCCTTCGCCGCAAAGACCCTCAACCAAACACTCGTCAATATCTGTAGGACAAAAACTATCAAATTGTATGTACATTTAGTCAACATCTCGCTGTTTCTGAGAAGAAACTGACCTTGGCAGTGGGTTCCATCATTTGGAATAAAAACAGGCATATTGTTGGACGCCATATATCCAATCAGACAGTTGCAGTAGTAGCTGCCATATGTATTGTGGCATGTGGTGTGTTGCCCACAGATCTTGGTGGCTCCTATCTGGCACTCATCTTTATCTAGATGTAATAAAAATATTTTTTTATGAACTGCTAATCTTCACGGGGGTGTCGGAGCCTATTCCAGCTAACCAGGGAGGGGACACCCTGAATCGGTGGCCAGCCAATCACAGGGCATGAGGAGATGAAGGGCAACCAATCATACCTAGGGGAAATTTAGAGTGTCTCACTAGCCTACATGCATGTTTTTAGGATGTGGGGAGGAAACCGGAGTACCCGGAGAAAACCCATGCAAGCCTGGGTAGAACATGCAAACTCTACATAGTGAGGACCCACCTGGGATCCAAACCCTCGACCCCAGAATAGTTTGAGGTATTCAGGCACCAATACTTACTTTACTAAAATTATTACCTACACAATAAAGATGACTTACAATAGATCATACATTTTATGCCTTTTTATGCCTTGTAAACTATGACAGTTAACTTCTAATTTGGTTAATATTTAAATATAAACATATTGTATTTAGCAATAACGAAAATAAGCAATATTTTTCAAGCTAACACCGGGGTTTTTACATTTTTAGGGCAAACAGTTAAATGAAATGTATAATTTCTTAGGAGTCATATTCTGTACCTTGGCAAAATGTTCTTCCATTTCCAACATAACCATATTTGCAATTACAAACTTTTCCAGAGTTATCAGGTTTGTCATCGCATGTGGCATTGTCGTGGCAGCTGGCGCACACGTCCATAATATTTGCAAAAACAGGCGTTACTGCGAGAAAAAAGCACTTTGCATACATATAAAAAAAGGACTTTGTATGATAAATAAACATTTTTGTCTCCAAATACTTACCTGAAGCCAAACAAAAAATAAGAACCACAAACACCCGCGTTCCATCCATCTTCTTCTTAACCTCCTTACTCTTGTTTTCACTGCGTGGGAAAGTCACCGTTACCTCAACTTCTTCTTTTACTTCCAACCTTAACGTTGACAGCACTCTAAGGAAACTAATATGCATATTTAAGATAACTAAAGCTGAGATCATGCTAAGAGGAAAAAATTTTCAAATGTCACCAGTATTATTTTAGCTTTGTGGTTTCATGTGAAATGCTGATAAATTCTGTCACCCTTTCACATGGAGGATTCTCGCTATGTGGCAACGTATTACATCATTTTGTATTATTGTGACAGACCTGTGAAACTAAAAAATGATTTCCCTTTTTTGTTAAAAATCAAACATGTTCAAAATCAAAGGAAATAACCAAATAGAAGAATAAATTAGTGAACTTTACCTGATAATTTTGGGAATCAAACACACGTCCAGCAGCCGTCACCCACTTTACATTTTAGCTAATGGGTGTGTTAAGAAAACAGGCTTTGCCATTGTGACAGGGTTTGGGGGGGCTTGGCGGGGGTCCGTTAATGTACAGTGGGAAGGGGAGATAAGTCATATCGACTCTTATCTCTCAATTCAGTTGAGTTGGCCTAACTGGTGTCTGTCACTCAAATTAGTTGCTCAATGCCTACAACAGGGTCGCCTGCTTTAGAATGATAAACGATGCTATCAAGAAAATTCTACAAATACATAAACAAGACTGACAAGATTTATTTACAGCTGTGTAGTTGACCTTTTGAAATGGAATCATAACCTGGGATGTTCAAAATTGACTTGAATATGTATATAGGAATACATATTTTAATAATTGGAGTGAAAAAAGTCTATGTAAAAGTGTGTTTTTCAACTGAGGGCCTAATTTTATACACCACTTAGTTAAAAAAATTCTGTATCATATAGTACAATAATCGAATGATAAGGCCAAGAAACTATATGATGATTAATTTTCATTTTCAGGGACAAGGTGGTCCATAATTCAACTCAAAAACAGTAATTTAGAATGATTAACATAGCATATGGTTGAATTAAATACATAATATCAACATTCTAATGACCAAAACCAAATTATTGAATTTTTTTCAGGGGAAAAAAAAATCCTAATGCATTTTCTATTAAAATAAATAGGCAATTATTTTTTAAAAATCACTGTATATGTTGAAGATATCCCAAAACACACCAGTGGGAATCGAACCCAGACCTCACGCATTAAAGTTAAGAACCGCATACATAAAAAAAATGACCTTTAAAAAAAAAAAAGACTCAGAAATGCCCTTTTATGGACTTTAGTCCTATTTTCCCCCAAATTCAAGGTACCAAGGACAGTTCCACGACACCCCTCCTAATTCTGTTGATTATAGAATAGAGCAAGTGCAACACTGTTTATCTCCAGAAGGGCGCTCAAACTCGGGTCCCTGACCGTCCGGTTGCGAAAATCCCCCCTTACAGTCATACGTCGAGACCCTTGAAGTGGAAAGCAATCTTCCACAAACCAGATCCGCGGCGTTCCCGTCCATGACCGTCAAATTATGGACTGTTTTCTCTCGGAGGGACATGTCGCCATCCTCCTCGTCATCGATCAGTACAAAATCTTTCAAATAAACCATTGTTGTCCCGTGGACATTGTGACACTCTCTTGGTTCCCGCAAGGCGTGCCCGTCGCCATAGTTCAGCGTTGAGGTATCTGTTGGGGTCTCTGGGCGGTCTATGGAGTGGTCTTCTAGACCTGAGTAGGCCTGGGTGCTAGAATCAATGGTCCATAAGGAGAGTCTTTGGGTACTGGAATCTCTCATAGTGAACTTGAGATCAATGCTGTTGCATGATGACGTGTCTTTGAGGGTGAACTGCTCCTTGGTGGTGTCTTTGGCGTGGAAATTTTCCGGGTGCATCTTGAAAGACACTTTCGAGAGCCGTCCTTTTCTAGCGTATTCATCTACTTGATGCTCCAGAAAGAAAAATCAAGTTGAAATTAGTTATGATGTTGTTTGGTGTGGTTGTAAAGAGAAATTGAGCAGGCGGAAGAAAAATGTCCTCATTTGGACAATAGTAAGTTGTGTGACAGAGCACAAGACTGACCTTCTTTCACTTGACTGACTCGTACGTAGTAAGCATGACAGAATCAGGACTCTATGAATAAATGATGGAGAACATGTACATGTTCAAGCTTGCTCATCCAATGTGCTTTTGGCTGAAAAGCAATGGGAACAATACAATAGATTTCAACACTAAGTCTCCTTTGTCTTACAATTCATGGCAAGTAGCTCGCTGCTTAAGTCAGAAAACTTTGTGAGGATATTTATCATTTGGAGCACAACAAAAAATCTTGCAGTTAAAAAACAAGGTCTTATTCACAATAAAATATTTCTAAATTCTTTCAAAAATGATAGACGAGGAAGTTATTGTCTCCAATCTCAATTGTACAACTTCAATATCCAACGCACTATACATCACCAATACAGTATTCCATAGTATAATGATCTTTTGACATCTAGTTAAGAAACAACAATCAAAACAAAAACATGACATTTTCCCTTACCAGGATCTTCCCAGCAGCTTCTGTAGAACCCCTCCAAACCCCATAAAAAATAATCACATGGCATAGGAGGGAGAATATTGTGCGGCGCTTGAGGCAGATGAAAGATGAACATCACTTTGTAGTCCAGGCAACACTGATCCACTACTGTACCCGCCCTCACCACATCCCATTAAGACCCCCTTACCCCCCACACACACACACTGCTTAACTCCCTGGCATTGACCACATCAGTCTGTAATTAACATATATTTTTAGTTCTGTTATTATCAGAATTGCAGCTTTCTCTATACTATTTAAACAAGAAAATGTGTTCTTGTGGCAGTATGCAATAATTTCAGGAAATGTTAGAAAAGTGCAGGAAAGCATGAAAATCCATTTATTTCCCCTTCTACAGAGTGGAGGTGTTTCAATAAATAATCGTGTCTTACATACATGAAAAATGCAAACGGCATTATGTGAAGGATCAAATATTCAAATGCTTCCCGTCCAACACGAAATGAGCTCTATATTAAATTAGTCAAGCATGTCATGAAATGAGAACACTTTATTTGCTGTTATATTGTTTTTTTTTTAGAAGAAGTATTAATATTAGGGCAAAAAAACACCATGTCTGATATTGTAATTGGATATAATCATTGGGATTGTCGTTTTCAAGATGTGAAAGCCAAAACGTATATTTATTCTTTATGAGAAATGTAGAAGAGGAACTAATGACTAAGGCAATGAATCTGGAATGAGCTATTTTGTGTGGTTTTAAAGTTTTATTCTAAAGCAAAAGTCAGACCATTTTAGATATAATATTTAGATTTTTTTTAAATAAATGGCTTAAAAGAACTGGATTAAAATCCCTAACATTTCAATCAGGTCTTAGATATCATTCCCACTAAGTGAAACTGGCTGCCTCCAAATTTCTCCATCCGAAAGCCGAGATGTCCGTCCGAGGACGGACATCTCCAAAATGAAAGCGTCACTTTTCCCGGCGCCAACAAACGTTCCTTAAACTGGGCCGTGACATTCAGTGGGGCTGTAATGACTCCAACCCCTGTAGACATAAAAACAATGTCAGTAACAGAAGTGATGACAACTTAGCAACGTAACGGCAAGGCTCCAAAAGTACCATTGTGCTTTTCTATTTCTGCCAAGCAGACAGACAACATCCACAAACTTGAAATGGCTCGTAACTTGAAGCCAAAAAAACTGCTTGGCAGATAGAAAATCCAATGGAAGATCCAATGGTCCAAGAAGGACAAAGCACGAGGAGGGCCGGCACTTAATGGAACTCTGATCTCCACTTTTTTCACATTTTCCTCTTCATCCTTTAGACCTGCTAAACCATATCAGTGAAATTTAAAATGGAAATTCTCTTAATTTCTGTCGTGGATTGACGGAAAACTCACAATAATTTCCATTCTCTCCTTCAGACTTGACTGCACCTTGCTGATTATTTTCAGAGAGTAATGTCAGGGTACTCTCCCACACCAGGCTCTCAAACCGGGAAGTAGCAGACAGCAAAATGTCCACCTCCACGCCGACGTCCACCGTCCTGTACACGAGGACTTGAACTTGCAAGGTAAACGGCCCTTTCTTCAACTCGTCAATTGGCTGATGGGTTTTAATGCTCTGACGCACACAAACCAGACCTAGAGCGGTTTCCCATAAAACATATTGACTTTGAGAGCGAATGTTCATATTTCGGTGCCACTGACAGGGTTAGACGTCCAATCTATTTAACCCAATGGGTTGGACGTCTATCACTTTCAATGGCAGGTCATCCAAATTCTGTGATTAAAAACACAATGTAGGAAATGTAATCATTGCTCCAATGAGTTTATTAGGATTCATAAAGAGTGGTTAGTGTGTCGGGCTCGCAGCTTTGGGGTCCTGGGTTCAAATCCAGGTCAGTCTACCTGTTTAGAGTTTTCACGTTCCCTCCCCAGGCTTGCGTGGGTTTTCTCCGGGTACTCCGGTTACCTCCCACATTCCAAAAACATGCATGGTAGGCTGATTGGACACTCTAAATTGCCCCTAGGTATAAGTGTTAGCATGAATGGTTGGGTGTCCCCAGCTGGGATAGGCTCCAGCACCCCCTGCGACCCTAGTGAGGATAAAGCGGTTCAAAAATGAGAGATAAAGACTGGAATAATGAATTATTAATTACCAATTGGGCTCAGCTGGAAGTTGCGATCAGTAATGGTCATAAGCAGAAGAATATTGCAAAGATTCTCAGGGAAACAAAGAGGAATGTCTCTGTATTCGCTGTCTGGATAGTCCCAACCATAACCTGCAACACTGCAAAATTTCCTCAAAAGCTTTTTGTCCAACCTGTAAATGGGATGAAATCATTTTTTTTATCTTAGTTGTATACTGTTGTTATTTGTGGAACTGTAAATCTTACCTGCATCCGCTTAGGGCATAAATAACGTCGCATTGTTTCGTATATTGGGGTTTATATAGGCGTCCTTTTCTCCGACTAATAGCTTTGCTCATGTATTTCAGAAACAAATAGGAAATTCTAGGAAGTCTACCGAAGCTAAACTTTTTTCTTTGCAGTAATTTGTGAGAACAGTAGAAGTGAATGTATGTATAATATATGGAGACTAAAGACAGGGAAGTTAATACTATATAACTCTGAAAGTTTTTCATTGTTTTTCCACTTTTGCATTGTTTATATATGGCAATAGAGGAAGTAAGTTGGGTTCATTTACGGCAATTGTAAAGGGACAAACAACAAAATGCGAAAGGAAAATTAACTTTATTCGGAAATTTGAAAAGCAAAGAACTTAAAATCACAATTATGTCAAATGTAGTGTCAAAAAATAACTATAGACTTCTGTACAAAAAAACATTTTTATTATTCATTTGCAACGCCAATGTATATTACACGCATGTTGACACGTCACATCTTTTCCTCTTGGTCCTTTTCTTTTCTCATCCGAATAGCAGCAACAATACGATACAAACAGAATTTACTGCGATCAAAGGCACTGCAAGAAAGCAATAAAATATGTTATTGTTAGGGATGGAAGTGGTCAATAATGGCGAAGCTCACCTCTCATAACAGTCCGAACAGATCGAATCAAGTTCATCAGCTGAGCTTTGATCCCTGGTTCATCACCAAATCCGCCAACGCCCTGGTCCACTCCCCATCCAACTAAAAAACAAACATAAATCCACAGTAGTATCATCTTCGTATTTGAAAATATAACCAGGTCTAAATGCTAATTGTGTGGCAGCTAGCCACGTTGCTAACATTAGCAGAACAAACGACAAAACGTGATTTTTAGTGTCTAAATGCTACGTAAAGTCACCATGACATACTTCGACTTAGAAATCGTTCTTCGTGTAGTACAGCTACAGAATTCACGCATAAAATTGCGGCTTGAAGGAGTGTGTAGAGAGTAAAAGCCATGTTAACTCAATGTCTAGTTCGCAAGACTATTTACGTTTGACGTCTGCTATGGTAGCCGAGGCAGAAAAAAAATATTGCAAACCGCGTTATTAAAATGCTGTATATAGACAACTTCCTACTGTTCTAAGTTAACCAACATTTACTTCCACCACAGAAACATGAGTCATGAGATTAAAAACTTTATTATTAGTGTTTTATTAAGTCTGCATAATATCCCCCACGCCTGAGATGCTAATGATCATAGAAAAAAAATACTCTAAATACCGCCCCCTACTGGTAAGTACTGTAATGATTTTGGCAAAAAAAAAGAAAATTGTTAAATACACATACTGTATACTACTATCTTGTGATTTGTATGTATGGTCCACATCATCTTTAGTAATGAAGGGTTTCACAATCTTGTTGCAGGCCATAGATAAAATGATGTAACACCAGAACCTCCAAACAGATGGCGTATGTTCCCAAATTCAAATGTCACGAGGTATGTACACTTAAAATACAATCACTGGTGCCTCAAGGTGAATACTTTCACATCAAGGAGTTGCAGGTAAGGGGGACATGTTTAACTTGCACCGGTAACATATTCACGGACAATAAGGGAAGAGCAAATAAGTGTTGTATTACCATATTTTATAGACAGAACAAATACAATACATTTAACACCAACTGTCCCAGTGAGGGAGCACATTAGCACTTTTCTTGAAATAGGAAGAAGAGTTTATCTCCCATCTTTTTTAAAAACACTTTGAAAGCTAGCTGACGTAAAATCTTGACAAAGCACAGAGACTAGTAATGTGGTCCTTGTGTAGCGATGACAGAAGAGCCACAGTCAATTTCTATATATTTTTTCTTCTTTTAACTGATAAAAGCTGCAGATGAAAATTATTTCTACCCGAGCCTTTTGGGTCAGGTTGACAACTGTGGCTTGGAAAAAAACAACTTACTTTAATAGTGTGAATGACAGAACATTTTAAGTAGATTTATATATTTATATATATAAAAATACATGAGAATACAAAAAAAGTAGCAAAACAATTGGGATATAGGCTAAAACCAATGATGAATACTCATTGATACCTTCAATTAATGCTGACGAGACAATTACATGCCTCTCCTTGGAGAGTGTTGCTTCATATAGACAAAAGAAGCTCTTGCGAATAGTTAATACTCTAAAAGTCCCCATAAAGTCTAGTTTGTAAACCAGGCGATATTTTGGGACATGAGTCAACTTCACCATGGACACAAATACTGCCATATAATGACAAAGAAATTAACAAACATACTGAGCTTTCAGTTTGTTTAGGGTTTTTTGGATTTTTAAACCAACATTCCTATTTGTCAGTTAAGTAGTATGTCTTACAACGACACGAGTTTTTTTTTAAAATAATAAAAAAGGGTGGGGTGGGGAGTTCAAGTGTTGCATACAGTGAGTTTGATATCATATATTTTTTTAAAGAAACTGTCCACTCCATGGCCAACTTCACAAAGCTAACTGAACCCTGGTTAAAATTTGGGTAATATTTCTCTGAGAAATGAAAACATTAAATTCAGAACAATGATTGGCAGGGGCCACAACAAATTATTTTATAGATCACAAGCCATCAGTGAAGATATTTTTGGTATTTTCCCTACTTCTGGGGCTATTTTTTTTAAAGTTTTTAAAATTAGCTTATACCACAAATAGAATTATCTCAATAAATGATTTTGGGAATAGCAATTTAACAAGGTGCATGAGAAAAATGATGAACAAAGTGCCAATTTCTGTACTGTTTTTCAGAATGTGTGTTTTTGTTTTTAGGTCAGTGGAGCAAGATGGCATAAACTAGGAAATGGACAATTAGAATTTTGCTGTGATTTTCCTGATGGGACTGATTTTTCTTTGTAATTATTTTCTTTTGATGGAGTGTGAGGTTCCGTTGTCGTTTAGGACATACTGGAACAACGCGCAGATGGGGACCCCATCTGGGTCAGCACCTTGTCTAGCCATTGTAGAGGTCCATTCAAATGCAACTCGATCCAGCATGGAGTGCTTGTGACAGTCTGCCGTCTGTAATTAAAAAAAAAAAGCAAAGAAGACATTAGGAAAAAGTACAGTATATTTTTCAAAGATCAGTATACCGACAACAGGAACTCTGGTTACCAAAGATGGACGTAAGTATTGTGTCATTGACTATTGTAAGACTTCAATATTTGTCAATTAATTGATATGATCACCTGTATTCTGCTCCCCAGCCTTTGACAAAGCTCATGCGGATGGTGCACATCCTAGTGAGTTGGTACACTGCTTCGAAGCCTTGGTTAACAGACTGGGCCAACAGAGCAGCAAACTCTTGATTGTTAAAGATTTTTAAATTGCAACCTGTAAAGAAGCATGACAGAGTCAAGATTAATCATCAGGCATGTGGTAAGAACATTTGAGATTGTCAACCGTTACATATTGCACAACGCTGTTCTGCATTTTGACCAAACAGAAATAAATAGCAAGACCATGACAATGTGAGAGAGCTTTGGCTTGTTACCTGGCGGAATTTTACACACTGTTGCTGGATGCCATCCATATCGCTGATTACAGTTTGGACTCTGAACAAAGATGGCGCTATCACTTAGACATTCAGCAAACACTTCCCCGCCAATGTAGTACAATCTAACTCCTCTTCCTGTAAACACAAAATCAAAACTCTTAACCTATCCAATTTTACCAACCCAATCACATCACCTAATTTGCTCAATGTACCAAAAACTCAGCCATCATTCCAAAGCTAAAAGTCTTACCTATATGCCTCCGAGTCATCTCCACAGTGGCATTTCTGTTGACATTTGAGAGCAAACCCAAGCAGAATCGCTCCGAGTTTGAGGGGTCAGTGAACCCATCCACTGTCAACGAGGGCTGTGAGGCGTGGAACGTTTCTCCTACACGCTGATTGAGCTCGTAGTAGGCGATTGAGCACCAAAACGCCGGTTCTGAGTAAGTCACCGGTTGCAGGTCTATAAAGACAACGAGAGAAAAATGAATACTATAGTCCAATAAGTTGAAAAAGGATCATCTTTTAAGATATATCTCTCTTACCCATGCTGTGATTAACAGGTGACAGAGTACTAGGAGACATCTCTGCTGGTGAACCTGGACAAGAACACGAAATCTAAAGCAAGTTTCCACAAAGGCACTTAAAAGCAAGACCTCTGTTAATATCTGTGATGGAGAAAAAAACTCCTTGATTGACTACAAACATTAGAATCATGCTTTGCCAAAGATCCATTGTAGGATTTTCCATAGAATTGTAGTGAAATTTAAAAGGGAGAGAGCAAAAGAGTTCAAATAGAAAGTATGAAAACCTACCTGTATCCATGCTTTGATTCATCTGTTGATCACTGGTCTCTCCATCCTCACTGATGTAGCCAGGCGGAGGAGTTTCTGTTTAATGGGTGGGATGAAAGAACAATGAAAATGCATTGAAAAGCTACATATATTGACTTCAATTAGATTATTAGATAATGCATTTGAAATGACAGCAGTCCTTTGTATTTGTAGATCATACGGGTTTAGAGGGCATCTATGGTGGTAGTGATATATGTTTTTTATTTATTTTCTATACGCTCACCTGGTATATAGTTATTGGGAGGATCAATTCCTGCAGGAAAGTTTGTGTTCTCAGGTATGGAATGAGTATAGTCATCTAGAGGTGGCAACTCGGTCAAAATTTCAGAGTGTCTCGGCACAAGAACTGGAGGCAGAACTGTGGGAAAAGTTTAATCAAGGTTCAGTTATCTCCACTTTAAGAAACTACTTGAATAGCTATCAAATTATATATTTCAATAGCAAAAAATGCACTATTGTAATGTGGAAAAACGTATTAAAGTGGCATTTTCACTGAGTAAAAGAAAGTCGAATTAGTAAAACTAATAAAAAAAAGAAAAGAAAACCACATTGGTGTACAGTCTGTACTTTCGATGATAGCAATGAGATATACGAAGCCATCTTACCTGGCGTCTCGACCCTCTGATAATGGTAGGGGTTGATGCAGACCTCATCCTTCTTGAGGTGAAAGGCATACTCACAGGCTTCGATAGCACGCAGTTCGTGGTGGCTGTGAAGGTCTGGCCACCGCCACAAACGGCAATAGATAACATGGGGGAGTCCCTTCCTGTGGGAGACTTGTAAGCGGCCATCAATGGATCTAAAAGGATGGAAATGGACACCGACCGGGGAAGATATCACTAGACCCGATCCTTAAATCCTTTCATCGTGTGCCGTCTTCTCACGTATTGTGATAATTTAGTGGCAAATGTGCATACAGGGTCTTTAAGAGTTAAGAATATTTACCTCGTTTGGTCGGAATAGCTGTAAAGGCCTGAAGTATCCCACTGTTCTATCGTATTTGGTGTACTCAGTCCCCATATTTCGGAACAATTGCTGTGAATAGAAAAAAAACTTTTTTTTTAGTTATCAATATGTTTACTCATCCGGCTAGCCTCGTATTTGTAACACAGGAATTCTGCTGATGTTTGTAGTAAGCATTCTACCGCAAAAAAATCCATTCACGTCAAGACACTCGCTGTATTTCCAAAAAGATAAGAGTGAGGTCTTGAACAATTCTCAGGCGATAACCAAAGTGTTATCGAGAGACATACAAACATTTGAAATGCTCTTTGCCAGCCTATCAGTGTTCCCACTGAACATGGGTCGGGTCATCAAGGTTGCAGACCAATGCAAAGAACATCCTTAAACAATGCATATTCCCTTCCTTTACATCTTTACGCCATTTTAATGATGGGAGAAAGGCATTACATTAGTAGATATCATACCTGGGGATAGTGACACACTTGGTGTTACAGTTCTGTGTGGTGATGGCTTTCTCCAACTCGTCCAGCTGCCCAGTTTTCTTGAGCTTTTTGACTAAACTCTTCACAGCCTTCTCGCACCATTTCTCCTCCTGGCCATTCTGTTCGCCACCGCCGGCTCCTCCTGGTCCATTGGTTGATTTCTTCCAGCCCAAAAGCCTCTTGACCACAGGAGGCGTAAAAGGCAGGATGGAGGACATCTTGGCCGGACAACCTACAAGTCTCCAGAGGACTTAGTACACAAGATGTGGGGGACCTATTGCTACACTGTGGGCCCCTGCCCTCTAAAGATGAAAGTGTCACCAGATGAAGCCAGCTCTAGGGGGTAATGGGACATAAAAATGCGCATATTAATATGTAAAAGTGGATCAGTGAACAAAAAGTACAGTTGTTTTTAATGGAGATCGACCCAGAGCGAAAAACCAACTGGCTTTAATAGGCCGACATTTCGGCTACCTGGCGAGGGGAGGGGGGCGCTAGACTCCAAGAACAACATTAAACTCGACGCAAGCACAAACTGTGAAACGGTGAAAACTAGAGCAACCTTTGGCAAAAGAAAGAAAACGACAACTACACGTAGTCTTAGCATCGTTGTTAGCGGACTATTTTATATGGCGGATGGCATCTGGCTGGATGGGCTAATGTTAGCATAGCTACCAGCTTGTTATCAAAATCCTTTTGTTGTCATCCGCGGAAAACAAACTGCGCAGCGGTCCATTTCTTCGCTTCGAGTCCCTAAAGTCAATTGGGAAACTTCTTCTAAATGTAACGTGTTCGTTAATATAAAATATTGTGTGATCGACACTATAATAAAGTTTTAATTCAGGTAAGCAATCAAATGTTTAGGAGTATCGCTAAAGTAAGGAAACGGTCCCAAAACGGGTCATCCGCAAGAACGAACTATTGCAAACTGGGCTTTGGATCCCGCTGGCTAACAGAGCTATAGCGCCCACACAAAACAGCATCATTTAAAGCTGAGAAAACGTTGAAATAGCTACGGTCACTCACCAAGTGTAAAACTCCGACACCGCGCGGTAGTAGGCAAACGACACAAGGTCCAATAAACACCCAATGTGTTAAAATGTCTGGGTAATATGATCGCGGCGTTGTATTTGACTAAGCTTGACGGCTTTTCTCAAGTTGCTACCAGTGCTACTGGAGCGAGTTAGCCATGTTAGGTAGACCGGAAGAAGACAACACACATGATTGGTACACAAGGAACCTTAAAAGAGTACTGTTACGTGATTGGACGATCGCAAAATTGCGATATTTATCTTTAAAAAGTAAAATAGGTTTATATTGTGTCGTTTGGATTGGTTCAAAATTCCAATGGTTTAAGAACAATGTCAATTGGACCAATTTGCAAAGAGGTATCATCTGTAAAATTTAATGTGGAAAAGTTGGAGTGGGAGGCATTAGTACACGGAGGCCATCTTAGAGCAGTGGAGTTATCGGCTGGACGCTATTGCAATTCATCTAAAGTAAGTCATTTTCTCCACCTAAATACTCTGGAGCAATTATAAAATTGGTAGAAATGGATCAAGATAAATATTTGATCAAATTGGACTATTCTGTTATGTTTATCGAAGGAAACTGATACAAAAAGGGCGACAAGACATTTATTGGCTCCACCCACAACCCCACGTGGTCAATTAGGATTTATTGATAACACCTGAGAGATTCGAACACACGTTTTCTGCGCGGTGCTGTACGTGCCGCTTTATTTTAATTGTTGTTATGGCTGTATATTTGTGTCTTTTTGCAGTTTTGTTGCAGTTGACGGTCCCCTTGCTAGCAGGTAAATTGTGTATAGGATTATTCTAACATTTTCAAATCTTCATTTTGTATGTGTCATTGGTGCATATTTCTGACTTTGCTTGTTTTTAGCTGAAAACAATCCTGTGAAGTGCAGCCTTGGTGCCAGGCAATGCAAGGATGGTTTGGAATGTGTGCTCCACAGCCATGTATGCGATGGGGAACCTGACTGCAGTGATCAATCTGATGAAGAGGGTTGTGAAGTAGCTTGTGGTAAAGGTACTGGATCATTGAACTCAAATTAGTTGATTTATTAATTTTTGTAACTTTCAACCTGCAATGCATGGCTTTATTTTATTGTGCACGATCTTGCCCCTGCATAATTTAAGTTTTTAATCGTGTTATTTCATCCTTAGACATCTATTAATATCAGGTGTGCCAGGCAATTTGTGTAAAATGTCAGCTCAAATTATTTTGGCATCCACTGACTATTTTACTGAATCCAATTTAAATTCACAGGATAAAGATAAGTGACTTGATTGGATGTATATAGTCAATGGCATTGACTTATTATGGGCTGTTTCTATCATCATAAAGCAGGATTACTTTTTTTGTTGATTTGCATTCAATCATTTGACTTTTTGCAAACTCATGCATTCTCCATTCACCACATAATGAGGATACTAACTAATGTCAATGTGTTTCTTGTGTTCAGACCAATTTCAATGTGCCCATGGGAAAATGTGCATTAACAAGGATGAAGTGTGTGATGGTGTAGTTCAATGTCAAGACCGGTCAGATGAATTGCATTGTTCAAAACCAGAAGGTTGTGTTCATCTCTGTGACAATAACAACCGCTGCTTACCCGAAACGTTGCTGTGCGACGCAGAAAGAGACTGTTTAGACGGAACAGATGAGGAAAATTGTGGTAAGGTCAAACTGAATAATATCTGAAATGATTTTGTGGAACTTTTCTGATTGTGGCTATTGTCTGTGAAATCAGAAAATGGGAATGAAGAAACCAGTTTAACCACCATAATGCCAGACAAGTTTGTGTTTAAACCTCTCAAGTGCTCTTTGGGTGCACAAGCCTGCAAAGACAACAGTGAATGTGTCCTCTTTATCCATCTCTGTGATGGAGAAAATGACTGCACCGATGGTTCGGATGAAGAGGAATGTTCATCTACTTGTGAACACGGTCAGTTATTTTAAGCAGTACATGTATAGGGTCTATTCTTTTCATATTTTTGGCAGTATTTGGACTATTCCAATGGCCATGGTTTAACAATTAATTTTACAGCATTTCTTTGTCAACCCTTCCATATTGTTTTGGAAATAAGCTTTCCTTTAAAGACAGTTTGTCACGCATCATTGAAAACATTCATAAATGGAAATTATATATAATGCTCACACCCTTCTTTCAACTTGATTAGAACAGTGCAATTCTGATTGACTGTTATCTGCAGATCAGTTCCAGTGTGCCCATGGTAAAATGTGCATAGAAAAGAGTCAAGTGTGCGATGACGTGCCTCAGTGTCAGGACCGTTCTGACGAGCAGAAATGCAGTAAAAGTGACGAGGAGTGTGCACATTACTGTGATAGTGGAAACAGCTGCCTTCCGAAAAGTTTCCTTTGTGACGGGGAGATCGATTGTTATGATGGGACTGATGAGACAAACTGTGGTATGTTGTGTATAAGAAAAAAATTCTGTAGTGTTTTTATGGTGGTTTTAGATGACGAATGTCTTAATTGCCTCCTTTTTAGTTAAGGACTGCAGTCCAAGTGAGTTTAGGTGCTCCAGTGGTCAGTGTATATTAGCTACAATGCATTGCGACGGTCACCCAGACTGTTGGGATCAATCGGATGAAGAAAATTGTTTAAAAGCACCAGTCTGCATGACCAAGCACCGTTGTCCTCAGAGCAAGGAGTGCCTGGTGCAGGAGTGGCTCTGTGATGGGGAAAATGACTGCAAAGATGGCACAGATGAGAAGGTAACACGCACGATTGATTTTTGAATTCAAATTATCTAAAAGTGCCTGCTTAACCAAATGCTATTTCAGGATTGTCCTGATTTGGAACCACTGACTTGTGGGGATTTTCAATGGTCATGCCAATCGAAGACCATGTGTATCCCTCTTGCCTGGAGATGCGATGGCACAACAGATTGTCACGATGAAAGTGATGAGATGGACTGTGAGTAACTTACTCTGACAAAATTCATCTGTCTGTTTTGATGTTAGGGAATATATGTAACTTGTTTGTGCATACCAGGTGGATTGGCTGCATGTCTTCCTCATCAGTTCCAATGTGGCAGCCTTGACTGTGTGGATCCATCTGTCTTCTGCAACGGAATCAGAAATTGTAGAGACGGTTCAGATGAGGATGGAAGCTGCCAAATAAACTGTTCTGAAGCCGATATCAACCGCTGCTCCCAAGGTTGCTTCAGCACACCACTTGGTCCGGTAAGGAACGCCATATAAATGGCTTAGTTGCTAGAAAAATGTAGACTCCTGTTTTGGAGCATAATGGTCAACATCAAATAAACAAATGTCTTATTCTGTGCAGCGATGCCGCTGTTCAGTGGGTTACAGACTCTTAAAAGATGGAATGACTTGTGTAGATGTTAATGAGTGTGAAGACCACCGATCACCCGTTTGCAGTCAACTGTGTATAAATACTGAGGGCTCCTATAATTGTGACTGTCAAATCGGGTACATTATTGACGCAGATGGACACGGCTGCAAAATTAAGGGTAAGTTGATTTGTTGATTCTCGTGCAAATTTGAATGTTGTGCACAAATGGACTCGTCTTGCCTGTTCACTCCTTGCTTGGTCCGCATTAGAAAAAAATGTAAGACCTGTGATCTGTATGTTTGTGGTCTTGGTAGACTAACAAGAAGATGAATATGCTTGGGGCCATATTTTTGTTTCTTAAATATGACAAACCTATCATCCTACAGGGGAAGTGTTACTCTTGTTGTCAATCCAAACGGATCTGTTCCTGTATGGCTTGCGCAGTGGTCACTTGAATCTTTTGACTTCTGCCAAGAAGCCAATTTTATCCCTGGACTATGACTGGCATGAAAGGACAGTGTTTTGGGTCAGTCTTGAAAGTGACACCATCAGGTGGTCCTCCATGGATCAAAAGACCACTGGAACGCTAATTAAAGGTAAAGTAGCTCATCCTGAAGACATTCTGTACATTTCCAAAGAACAGATTACTGGATAAATTTAAATGAAATGCTGGATTTCAACCTATAAACCTCCTCCATTCTTGTGTTCCAAGATGTGCGGGCTGATTCTGTAGCCTTGGACTGGTTTGGGAGAAATTTATACTGGGTTGATGGTGTGGACAATCAAATTGTTGCCATTAAACTGTCTGGTGGTTCTCAATATTGCGTTATCCTTGATGAAGATTTGGATCAGCCTCGCTCCCTTGCACTCTTACCAGAAAAGGGGTAGGAAATCAGTAGTTCAATGAGAGAAACCTTGAAATATCATAAGATACTCAAATTTGGCTTTCGCTCACATATTTTTCTATAATAGATTGATGTTCTGGACGGACTTTGATAATGTACCCAAGATTGAGAGGGCTGGAATGGATGGCTCAGAGAGACGCTTGGTGGTTAATGCCAGTTTGGGCTGGCCTGGTGGAGTGGCAGTAGATGCCCTTACTGACAGAATCTACTGGACAGATGTGAAGCTAAAGGCAATAGGGTCTGCAACGCTTGATGGCCATAACATTCGGGTAAAATTTAATGGAAAAAGTCCAGATTTTTATTTTAATTATTATTATTTTTTTTTTTTTACATAACCCAGAGTTGGGTGCCCTTGCCCCCACAAAATACACTGTGTACAATTTCTATTCCAGATCTTACAGATGAAAGAGACTACCAACCCGTTCTCCCTGGCTGTGTTCAATGACATGCTCTACTGGTCTGATGCCAAGAGAAGAGTGGTTCTGGCTGCTCATAAAGTAACTGGCAAAAATGTTCATGTTCTATTGAAGAGACCAAGACAACCTTTTGCTGTTAAGGCAAGTCGGCAATGTACAACTTGTCATTCAAAGTAATTTGCCAATTGATAATGTTAATTTTAAATTGAGTTTTTTTCTTAATGTCTTATTCTGTTTTAGATTGTCCATCAAATATTACAGCAAACTAAAGGGAATCCCTGCAAGAAGATGGAATGTTCACACATGTGCGTTTTGGCCCCTGAACGCAAATCTGTGTGCAAGTGTCCCGCAGATCTTATACTTGCTGATGATGGTCTGACTTGCACCAACCTGGTTGATACAGCCTTCTTGTTGCTCTTATCTTCATCCACTGTCACCAAGGTTGTATTTTTTTGCCTCTGTTCTTCCTAAGTTTAAAAAAAAATCTAAAATGTTGTTAAATTGATATGGTGTGATTGAATGCTATCGTTTTTGGCAGCTATACCTGCAGGCCCGACACAATTCGGAAGTACTGAAAGGTTGGCCAGAACACAAAGTGCTGCAGATACCAAGTGTCAATGAGGCAACAATAATGGACTACAGTCTACATGAGCACACACTCTTCATAGCTGATGATGGCACAACTTCCATCAGCGCCTTCAAGCTGAAAGACTTCAATTTGATGTCTGAAGGCCAATTTTTTAAGCTCCTTGGAGACACAATCACTGCTATGGCCTTGGACTGGGTAACCTTCAATCTCTACTGGAGCAGCAACAAGCAACCTCGCCTGCATGTCACCTCCAGTGGTGGTGTATATACGGCTGTTTTGATAAATGACGGTATTGGCGCCATGGAATCCATTGCCCTCCACCCACCACGGGGCAGTGTTTGTTTCACCAATAAGGTTCTGCAGAATGCTAGCACTGTAGCTACTATTGAGTGTGCCAACATGGATGGTACTGAAAGAAGAGTCGTGTGGAAGAATGATGGCCGACCAAGCTCTCTGGTCTTTTCCAGTAATGGAGAAGCTATTCTCTGGGCTGACACTGGTAAGAATTGAATTTGTCTGAAGTTGTTTTTGTTCTGGATTTATTCAAATATAAATGACAGATTTAAAATGTTTTTTTTGTAGCTCGCAATTTGATTGGGTCTGTTCGACTTGATGGCTCTGAATACAAAGAACTGAAGGTAGCAGATGGCTTGGTTGCGATTGCGGTTAAAGACGATGCACTGCTCTGGATGACTGTCAGGGGTAATGACAACTGCTTCTACCCACATGGGAATCTCAAAGCAAGTTTGGAATTGCTCATGACTGCAAGATTCATTTTTTTTCTCTCCCCCATTTTATCACATAGATAAGACCAGACTCTGGTTCAGTGATGACCAGCAGAAAGACAAGTTGTGGTTTGAGGTTGGCACAGCAGTCATTAGCATTAAGGCAATTGGCAAATCTAGTGAGGCTGGTAGGTGCAAATTTGAAACAGTTTACTTTAACGTGATAGTAAGTTGGAATTTTAAGTATTTTTTTTTTTGACAGGTTCCAACCAGTGCAAAGTAAAGAATGGAAACTGCCAGCAGTTGTGCTTGGCCACTCCAGTCGGTCGGACATGTAAATGTGCTAATGACTACATCAATGTTAATGCGACCCATTGTTCCCCAGAGCACCGTTGTCCCGTCGGCAGTAGGTCTTGTTTGAATCAACTTTCATGTCTGGCAGAAGAAAAGTTCTGCAATGGACATGTGGACTGTTCAGACCATTCGGATGAGAACTGTAAGTACATTTTAGTTACTAACTTGTAACTTTGGCGTCCCTTTTTGACCGATTTCTAAAATAAGTATTCCATTTGTCCCCCAGGTAACTATATAAAACCCACGCCTGGTGTCAAGCTACCTGATCTTACAGCCTCACCAATCCCTTTCACTGTACCATCACTTCATACAGACTCAAATTTTTACACTACTTCAAAAGTCACTCCAAGCCTTTTAGATTTGAATGCCGAAACGTGTGGCAAAAGGCGTTGCAGTGGAAAAGGGTTGTGTGCGTACCAAAACAGCGAAACAACTTGCGTGTGTTCGTTGGGATACAGTGGTGATTCGTGCCAGGTTTACTCTCCCCCAGTTGCCATTTTATTTGCAGCATTTTTCTCAGTGTCAGTGGTCTTTATTGCTGTGATTGCATTGATAATCAAGTGGAAGAGATCCCGTGCAAGGTTTGATTTTTAGATTTGCATTGAAAAGATCATTGACCATAATGTTGAAACTTGGAACTCATTTCTATTGTACGTGCTTCTGTACTACAGGGTGGCTTATCCAGACGGCGAGAAAGAAACCAGTATGACTAACCTAAAGAGCAAAACTGCAGTGGCTCCCTCTACAGAGACCCCAGGGGGAAGCCAGGAGAATAAGGTAAGACAAGTATTAAAACATGTTTGCTAATGTCATGGTATAATTTTAACCTATTTTATTTCAGGATTCTACTACTGGGGACTAATTACAGTAAATGTTGAAAATAAAGTTCACTTCATGGTTTTCTATATTTGTTTGATTTTTTTTTCTTTATTTGATAGTCAAAATTCAGACCATTAAACAATGGTTGTAATGGCCAGCATATATATTTACGCCTTTTTTTAAAATTTGATCTTAAACCTGCAAGAATTACAAAACTGCTTCAATTGAGTTAACTCTAAAATTAGTGTGTACTAAAAACTTATTCTGACCAATATACAGGCCGCAAAGTCTCAGGACGTTATTGGTAACCCATGTGTACAGTAAAATTATTTACTTTAATTATACATTATCATAAAATAGTATAATAAAGATAAATCTGGTTAAGTTAATGTAATCTACCTGTTTGTTCCTCATTTTGAAGTAAATGTCCATTTCTATTGCATATAAAATTTCATTAATGCAATTAGTGTATCAAAACTTGATGCAATCCAAGTATTATAATTCTCTTTATTTATACATGCATGCTCTGTACAAATGTCTACTACAATCAATTATGTAAAATATAAAAACATCACTTCACAAGTCGATGGTAAATTAAGGACTGCAATCATTTCAAAACCATTTGTAAAAGTATGTTGATCAATTGTGTGACTAATTTTATTAAATCCTGTCAAAATTAAGTGGGGAACAAAATGTCCAACTACATATTTTACATTAATCCAATAGCCACCCTTTTTATGTCCATGACATTTAGGTCATTGGTGAGCTGGAGCTTTAGCAGTTGACTATTGATGCAAGGTCCCTATCCAATTGCATCTTTTAATTTGAAGTCAATGCAAGAAAAGTCCATGAATACATAAGAATCTGGCACATATCACTCTGTTTAATCAAATTGTTGCTGCTCAGCATCTGTCGCTGGCTCATTGTCATTGTCTGGCTCAGGCTGCTGCTGTTCAGGTTGCGGGATGAGACCTCCATCCTTTGCAGTATTATACGAGCCGCAATCCTTGCACTTCATCCCAAGGACATGGAAAGGCACCGTACAATGGGCTTGACAGTCATTGCACAAAATCTTTGACAAAAAAGAGAATACAGGAATTAATTTGAAACCAAATTGATTTTTTTACACAATGGTAAATACTCCATAGTCTATTTAATTTTTCTTACAAGTTCTTAATTACACAGGATGCAACTTACTTTGACTGTGGCGCCCTGGTATTCCGTTGGCATTGGTGACATAGCAATTTCTTTGTCAATTTGTTCCCAGTGATCGGTCATGTTCCAAACAGAGTGCATGCAAAGTGGGCAGCGGTAAGCACTACAACAAAGAGGGGGAAAACATATGTTTCTTCCATTTGTAGATAACTTTCCTTCAGAAATAATTGTAGAAAGCTTAGACTAAAGTCCCTTTTTTTCGTCTGTTCTATAATCTGAGTGTGTATACATACTTCGTTCTGACCATGTCGTCGAAACAGCTCCTGTAGAAACAAATATTATTTCGTAGTTTATAGCTAAAATTGCTGATAACTGAAGGTAAAATTTAAGAGCTATACTTATGGAGAAGATGTCCACAGGGAAGAACATGTGCTCCAATTCTAGATGTGTGGATATCCTGTATGTAGACACAATTTGCAGTGCGTAAATAAACATGGTAGCTATACGTACTATTTCTGCTCTTATTATAACCATTTTAAATCATTACCTCCATGCAAACTGGACAATTCTGCCTGGAAACATTCTCAACGCACTGAAAGTTGAAATATTGGGGAAAACTTAATATACAATTCCTCATCCTTGAAAGTATGTATTGTTTAAAATTTAAGATTATCAGATATAATACTCACTTTGTGGTTCCCTTGCAGGTCGAGTGCTAAACACAAATTGCACTTATCACAATGGAAATATTTCTCTTTTGGACCAATCCTGAATTGGTTAATAGTAAATTAATTAAAAACAAGATTGCAATTATACATTGCAGAAAAACAGAAACGTTTTGCCTTTTGTGTTAACTTACCTACAGATGCCACAAGGCTGACAGTGATATTGTTTCTTATCCTTATCAAACAAGTGGCAAATATTACAGTAATACTCCCCAAACTTCACATGGCACTGCTGACACGTCTGTTGTGCCTAAAAAGGATAATACGATCTTAGATGGTGATTAATTTTCTGATATTACAAGAATACTGTGATAAAAAAATATATATATCTTGAAATAACATACCTGCTGTAATGTTAGACACTCAGAGCATTGTATCGATTCCACTTTGAAGCGATCCATCTGGTGGTTCTCCTCTGCATCGTGGCATAGCCTACACACATACAGTTTACCACAGCATGGGGCCTGGATAACACAAATACATACATTATGATATTTTAAATATGATAGTTATATTTTGAGTGATTTAGATAGTTCCTGAAATCCGTATCAAACCCATTTCTTTTAGTTGTGGCCAACATTTGCGTACCATTTAATGCCAATCAGATTTAATGATTGCCATTAATTGATGATTAAATATCATGAGGGAAAAATTATGTATACACTACCACGCAACTCGGTTATTGCACCTGATTAATGAAACGTACAATAGTACATTACTCTCGGTCTAAATGCGTAGACTAGCAGACATAAGGGTTTGCATGTGTCCAACAGAAATAATTACTTAAATGACAGCATTCGTACATTTTAATGGTTTATAAACAATTTATGATCAATATAGCGATGACAAAAAATAACTCACTTTTAATAAGCAACTCCGCGCATAATGTTCACAACCCATACGTGCCGCCATGTTTTCTGCCACCCAAATGCTGTTTTCTTCTCCTCCAAGTAAATTGCGACAGTTTGCGACAATTTGCGACGCTTTCTTCTTTGTTTTTGCAGTTTTAAGTTATCCGGCAACTTTTATTTTATATCGCCTCCCATTGGATGTAGATATGCTACCCGCAACTGTAATATCCTCAAAAGTCACTATAAAAAATAATGTAAATATAAAAAATACATGTTGCAGTGACAAAAAAAGTCGAAAAATACATCTATAGAATGAACTAGCCCTATTGGTTAGCGGTGGTGTCAAGGCGTTGCAGGTAATCAAGGGTAATAAAAAAAAGAAAAATGCAATCTCCTATTAAATTACAGTTGCATTATTCCATCCAACATGTGGGCAATGAGCTTTTTATTGCACAGAAACGCTGGTTTTAATGTATTTTTTGTTTAAACGGGTGCGCTTGATTTTAATTCATTAGGGCGCGCAGGGTGACGCTGCTGACGCCGCTCTTCCGCCATCTTCAACTTCCTATTGTTTGCATCAGACGGAGTCTGTCTGAATGTCCTGTGTGTGCAAGCGGACTCAGCCACGGACGTTTTCGGGTAGTTTTGGCGCTCCAGACTATCCCCTTCCGTCGCCCAGGTCACAAAAACAATTTGTATGTCATTGATTTAAGGACCTCTCAGGACGCGACCACTACCTTGATGATGGACGACGACCAACCCCGAACACTGTAAGTGCAAATGGCCCCGTCTATCTCCTGGAATGGCAACGCTGCCTGCTATGGCGCTTCAGAAACATCCACGTTGTGACTTCGGAAAGATTTACCACGCGGATATTTAAACGCAGTTATTATTCTGCTTGTAATATATCCTCTCAGCGTGTACTCGTTGGCCGTGATAAATTATTCGTATGTGACGAAAAGGTTTTATTAAACCGCGCGAGGCACCGGAAACGAGGTTTTGTGCGTTATACCGAATGGCTAACCAATGCAAGTTTACGTAGTAAGTGTTGTATTTCGCATTCCAATAAGCCGTAATTATGATTTTTAATCGTGTTTTTACTTGGTTAAATTCAAAACATCTTTAATAGAAATGTTTGAATTAGATGAGCGCCTACCACGGTTGCCGTGGGACTTAGCACGAGGCCCGTTCAAGCCGGCGAGTGTTATCTAAAAGCCGAGCCACGTCAACACTTGTCGGGACAGCCTTAAACAACTTAAGTAAAGCGGCTTTTCCGTTTTTATGCTCGGGCTCGTATAAATCATCCCCTTTTACAATTTTTTTCTACCGTAAAATTGCAGTCGAATTCACCAAAAAAAAGCTAGCCCGGTCCCTCGCCTTTGTTTGCATGCTACTTCCTGTTTGGCCAAGCCTCGATTTCTCCACCTTTACCTTCTTTTGTAGGTACGTGGGGAATCTGTCCAGGGATGTTACGGAGCCCCTCATTCTACAAGTCTTCTCCCAGCTAGGACCCTGCAAAAGCTGTAAAATGATTTTTGATGTGAGTATATTCTCTCTGTAAGTATTGTTTTGACAATGGGATAGCAGGCCAGAACTAGGTATACTGTATGGGATGTGGTCTTCTTCCAATGGCCATCGTATCTTGTTGAATTGTGTATTGTTTCATCAAGAACGACATGGCATGATGGGTTTTGACTTAATGTCAGCCTTGTTTTCCGATCAACAGACAGCTGGAAATGATCCATACTGCTTTGTGGAGTTCTATGACCACAGGCATGCTGCTGCTTCTTTGGCAGCCATGAATGGAAGGAAAATAATGGGTAAGGTAAGCTATCGTAACTACAGGGTGAGTGGGGATGGGGTGGGCTTGGGTTTTCTAGGGTAGTTAGTTGTCTAATTTGGCCAATTTTATACACATACACAGGAATATTGGACTGGTTATGTGAGATTTTTTAAATGTGATGTGCCATTGTTGCCATGGAAACCAGTCCTAATACTTAAATGATGGGTGTTTGCCCCCAACCGATGAAATTCTAGTCACATATCATTTTCAATTACTGTAGACCAACATCACAGTATCTGAAATGTGTATTTTATGTCTGCCTTGAATTTAAAATCGTGAAAAATAATTTAATTTCTTATTTTTGGTCAATCCTTTACATCAATTGTCAGAACGTCAACTGGCGTGATCCGGTCACAGGTTTCTTGTTGTAAATCCCACCCCACCTGGCCTTTTTTTGTCTTTCTGCAGGAAGTTAAAGTCAACTGGGCCACAACGCCAACAAGCCAGAAAAAAGACACAAGTAGTAAGTATAAGTGATTGGTACTTGAAATTATTATGATTATTTTTTAACAGACGATTGCCAATTTGTGACCCCCGTCTTTTTGTGAACAATATTAATGTTGAACATAACTTTCTGGTTTTTGGAAAGATCACTTCCATGTCTTTGTTGGAGACCTCAGTCCAGAAATTACTACCGAAGACGTCAAAGTTGCCTTTGGGCCATTTGGCAGAATATCGTAAGTCATTTTTCATACAATGATTACAGTATTACATCCAATTATTGGCAAAAGGCAAAAACCATTCCGCTTAAGAGGGATCAGGCTATTTCCTCTTCAGTCTTGGAGCAATGAGTGATAGTTGCATTACATGTTGGTGTTCGTTTTTGTCAAGTTGTTCTTTTTCTCTCCACAGTGATGCACGTGTTGTGAAAGATATGGCAACAGGGAAATCTAAAGGCTATGGCTTTGTGTCTTTCTTCAACAAATGGGTATGTCCATTTTTTTTTTACTTAAATAAGACATAAATACTGAATGGGGATGCTCTTCGCCAATGGACATTTTGGCCCCAAAATGACAAACTGCAATTTATGATGTTTATAGTTGGCAGCGTTTAATTCTGTGAACAAAATATTAGTGTACCGTTCCAAAATTCCTACTTTTCAAGTGCCGATAGTTGGCCGACTCACTGAAGTCTTTTCCGGATAATATAAATACATATATTTTTTCACTTCTCTCCTTCAGCTCTGCAGGTTATTTTTTTCTTCTTTGTTTGGGTTATGTATAAGTTGAAGGTCACATTAATGATTCTTGTTTTATCTGGCCGGATGTTTTTTTTCTATTTCATCGCAAGAAATGTGATGTTAACAAGTTCTTGAAGTACTCTACACATAGTGATATGGCCAATTTTGTCCAAAGACTGAAGGCACCTATAAACTTGCTTGTTTTTATTTTCTAGTTAAATGAAGTGTGAAATTATGTCATTTGTTATCCTTTTTATTTCAGGAAGCGGAGAACGCCATTCAGCAGATGGGGGGTCAGTGGTTAGGAGGCAGGCAAATCCGAACTAATTGGGCTACACGAAAGCCCCCCGCACCAAAAAGCAACTATGAAAGTGTGTGATTGTAAATATCTGGCTGCCATTTCCACCCATGTTTGTAGATGAACTACAACACTTTTTATCCTCTGCCTTACAGCTGGGAACTCCAAGCACCTGTCGTTTGATGAAGTAGTCAACCAATCCAGCCCCAGTAATTGCACTGTGTACTGTGGCGGCGTCAGCACAGGACTGACAGGTGAAACATTTTTAGCATTTTTATCTTCTGTCTCTTTCCTTTTTGTTTCGGGAGGGTGCGTAATTAATATCAAATACCTAAAAAAATGCTTTAATTTTAAGGACAATCCATTTCTTGTTTGATTTGTAGATTTCTGGTCATTTTTTGGTTAAGTCCAAATTAACCTTACATTAAAATTTTGCTTTCCAGAGCAACTAATGCGGCAGACCTTTACACCTTTTGGACAAATTATGGAAATCAGAGTTTTCCCAGATAAAGGTTATTCATTCGTGAGGTATGTGAAAACGCTTCAATTGTGAATCATTCATATTTTATTTTTGGTGTGCTTCATCATAACATGACTTCAATCTATTACAGTGGAACATTCAAGTCTATGTTAAAGTGTTACGTTTGAATTACTTATCAATTCTGTCTTCTTTTTTTTATATTCAGGTTCAACGCACATGAGTCAGCAGCCCACGCCATTGTGTCTGTGAATGGGACTGCTTTAGAGGGTCACATAGTCAAGTGCTATTGGGGTAAAGAGAACCCAGAAATGATGAACCCGGTGCAACAAATGCCTGTGCCTCAGGTAAGTTTATCTTTTTTTAACAAAAATGTGGAATTATGTTAGAAACTGATATTATTACGCATTACAATTCTATAAAACTGCAAACGAACCATTCATTCCTTTTCTTAAATTTATCATCACCCATCAATCCAACTTTTTTTTTACTCTTTTACAACTTTACTTGAACTACTCATCCCTCCACATAGAACAAGATGAGCTTCCCCGCAGCTCAGGCCTACAACCAATGGGGCCAGTGGTATGGCAACGGGCCTCAGATCAACCAGTATGTCCCGAATGGGTGGCAGGTTCCCACCTACAGTGTCTACGGTCAGGCCTGGAACCAGCAGGGCTTCAAGTAAGTAGCACATCATGCGCAGGGCCCTCCTTCACCACCTACTGCTACTCAAGCACCCCCAAGATTGTGGCATCAAAGGCCAACTCTGGCTTGAGAAGGGGAGCGCTGACAATTCTAGCTCTCTCTCAACTCCACATCATCCACCTACTTTCCCACCAGCACCGCACCATGACCATCTAAACAAGATGTTTGTTTTTTTTTGTTGATTTTTTTTCTTACCCCCTGTGTGTTATACCTCCTCCGAGCATTTCACATCAGGGTTTTTCTGATGTTGAATTTCTGTTTTTGACACTTAAATTGTAACTTCAGTTTTCAGAGTTTCTAAACAATAAAATAAGTGATTTAAACAAAATTTAATTCTAAAAAGGAGTTTCATTCATTGTCCGGACCTAAAGGTCACAAATGTGCCACATGAAGAATAGCGAGACCTGGTGCATAATATCTGACTGGTGGTCATGTCTTCCTGGTACTTTACAAATTATAATTTACATTTAAAACTAAAAGTTATTTGAAAATTTCAGTTTCCAACAAACCCTGCTTTGCTTTGCCATCAACTCTACAATCCACAATATATTATTTTAATTTGTAATAAGTCACCCATACTGCATGTTTGGGCAGGTAGGTTTTATTTCAACATATCAGAATTGTGGTGGGTTTTTCTATCATCTATCAACACACATTTGATACTGTATGTTCATTTTCCAACACCGCCACAACGTGAAAATGTGTTTTATTTCATTACATGTATGTCCTCCCCATCCCTACAAATAAAGCATACATTTTTGTAAAGTATACACAGTATAAATTCTTGGTAACCATGGATTGAAAGGCTTTTTAGTAGAGCATAACAATAGAGTAGAATTACAGCTCCAAATTCTTCTAAAAAATGAAAATCCCTCCAAATTCATAATCACTGTTTTCAGTCATGTTTATGTTTTGGCCAAATAACGTTAACTTTCCAATTGAATGGCTCTGAATTGGTAATCCTTGCTGTGTTTATTAGCCTGTCTGCTCTTCAGTCAACATCTGTAATTAACTTCTTTTTTTTGCATTGTCTGACAAACTAATAACTTTGCTTTCCTAATTCTAGCCAATCTAATTTCTACTATCTCTAATGTGTATTCATGCTTTGGCTCCCTTTTTTCGCCTAATCACTTCTAACCTGCTTGCATTTTGTTTGTCTTTTCTCTCTACCTCCTTTTTTTGCAGTCACTTACCGGCCAATGCTGGATGGACTGGCATGAGCGCCATCAGTAACGGTGGGGTTATGGAGCCCACCCAGGGATTGAATGGGAGTATGCTAACCAACCAGCCTGGTATGGGAGCTGCAGGATACCCCACACACTGATAAAAGGGGAAAAAGTGCACGTGTTGACGTCAACAGTATGCCTTTTTTGGGGGGGCTTTAACTTTTGGGGGGCTGTGGGACAACACCTTGTTTTGGCAGGACTAAGACTTTTTACTGGAACGTGGATCTGATTGGAAGAATTCACCCCTGGCCTATGTAAATGGGGAGGGATTGCAGTCACGAGATTAAAGGTGGCGCTATTTGACCCAAGGCTGGTATTTTGCAGCCTGTGTGGAAGCCAAAACTGTCTTCAGATCCCCGAGCTCACCCCCCATTTTTTTTGTTGGTGAATTGTAAATGACAAAACTGTAAAGGATTTTTTTTCCCAGATTTTACAAAAGGCTTCCATTGTTGTTCCTCAAAATTAGGGATAGTTTTTTTTTGTTAATTATTTTTGCCAAAATATGGCTCCTTTTTTTGGAGGAAATGAAAACATGATTTGTACAAAAATTCTGATTTAATGCAGGGATTCATTTTCCAATGCAGCTTCTCTGCAGATTAAAATTGCACAATTCCCTGCCCAATTTATTTGGCAAAGCCTTTTTTTTGTTTGGACAGCCTGATCACTTTTAGCCACGTATAAGTATAATTCACCATTTGATATGCAAAAACTAAAAACTGTTAGCTGCGGGTGCTTGCTTTCATTTTTGCTTCAACAACCCTACAGTTAACTCTCAGAGTTGTACTGCCAAATGTGACACTGACTTTCATGCAGGGAAAAAGACAAAAGTTGGACACAATCCTGATGTAAAGAAATATTTGACATTTTTTTTAAAGATCTGTTGTGATGATTTTTTTTATATTTACAAAACTCTTGAGTGAATTCAACCTTTACACCTGCTCTGTTTGCCAGAGAAGGGGAGGCCTACATTGCTGTTGCCTTATAAAGCGCCTATGTTTTAACTGATAGGATTCTACTACTATTCCATTTTTAGGCAGTGCCTACAATTGCTTTCACACTTTTTTTTGTCTAGAGAGCTTTTAGCCCTGAGAAATAATGACTGCTACTGTAATCAATCTTTTCTTGCTTTTGTCCTATTAAAATGATCATGAAGAAAAAAACGACTGTTTTTATTATGGCGAAGTGTACACAAACAGTTAACCAGAAGTGACGTTTGCATCACAAGCTTTTTTAAAAAAACTTGTTTTGATCGTTTGTATAATTTTAGACACCAGGGGGCGCCATAAGCTCATTTCCCACACCTGCGATGGTGATTGTTATCCCTTGCTTCACCGGTTTAGGAATTTGAAGACTTTTTAATAAAAATATATATTTTATTGTAAGATACAAGAATTATTATTATTCACGTGATGTTTCAGGCAAACTACTGGGTATACACAGCGGTTTTGACCTTGCATATACGGCATTCGGTTTGAAATAGTCACGCAATCTGGCTGGCTCCTAAAAAAAAGAAGTTTGACAGGCTGATAAATGGTTTGTCTCTTGATAGCTTCTTAGCCAGGACTGGACTGAATCATGCTTGACTGACTCTGTCAGAGAGTGAAGGATGAGCACGTTATAAGTGGAATCCATTCAAGTGGTGAGGTTTGCTGTCTTTGTCTGACTTATGTCATCTCTGATCTCATCTGGGGAAAAAGAAACAACAACAACAAACATGACATTATCTCACAACTGCACAATTCCACTGCCTGAGTTCCCATTTACGAAATAAAAAGATCAATTGACAAGATTTGGATCATGCCTATATAAATAAAACCAGGAAGAGATCCTTTTTAATGTGTAATATAGTAAAAAAAAAAAAAACCGTCAATGAAAGCCGCACCCCTCTCGGAAGTGATCACAATTGTCCTAAACAGGTGTTTTTTCAAACAAATTATACACGTGCATTTTCGATCGTCCACGATTTCTCTTTATGAGTACCCATATTTATATAGATGCACGGGTTTTGTTTGTGAAAAAGATCCGTAAGTGCTCCTACTTATGTTTAATTGTTACATGCACAGATTTTACTTTAATACACGAGAAAGAGTTGGCTACAAACTTTTTGAGCCTTCAGAAGTCTCGAGTGTATATTCGGTCCATCTTTGGTCCAAAAATGTGAATCAACCTTCATATATGAGGAAAAAAATGTAAAAGGAACTCGACATCAAATCAGGTATGGTAACATTAAGTAGTACTTTTGGATTTTATTCATAATCTTTATAACTTGAAGTCTATCATGCTGTGCAATAACTCTGCCTCTCGTGAAATGCGCACAAACATCAGCATTTTTGTCATTCATATATGTAACTTTACGTAATATATTGATGTATGATAAACGATTTCTAATGTCACTTAGTCATTTTCATGGGGGATCTTTCCGATTGTCATTTACACTAACATAAATAAAACAACAGGCGACCTATGACCTTCAGTGATGAAATCATTTGGAAATATTACGGTATTTGGAGTTCTTGGTGAAATGGATAATAATAATTAAAACGTTTTTTGTATCAATGGCATCTGACTGAATGGAACAAGTACATTGATGGATGGAAATAGTATTGAAAATAGAGAGCTTTAGTAGCACAATGCATTGGGTACCCCATGAATTGCTAGTGTGTGTTTCCACATCGAGTGACAGCTCGCTACAGCAGTTGACAGCAAATATACATGTTCCAGTAATTAACCTTGACATACCCAATGTGGTGCCAACAGCAGAAACCTGCTAATGACACAATTAATCCATGATTAAGGCGTCCTGTCACATTAAAGCCACGCAGTCACTGAACATTTTGTGTGCACACGTCAGATGGGAGCATTTAAAAGATGTGAAAATGTGGGAAAGCCAAATAAATGTGACCTTAGAAAATTCTTCTGAGAATGAATGGACAAAAAAATATATCATTCTAAAATACACATTGACCAATTGCTTTTAAAACTTTACAAATTAGTGGAAACTCTGTTGGTTTGGTTTCATGATAATAATCCTCTTCTGACATGGGTGTCAAACCTAAGGAGTGTGGGCTGGAACTGTTTCACCATATTTGGTCAAATTCAATTTGTGATACTGATCAGTGGGTCAATTTTTGTGCAAATGTGATAGAAAATAGTTAGAAATGACTTGGAACATATTTTCATGGGTTCACAAGCCTGCATTGAATATTTTTGTTTAAATTAGGAACAACAATTGGTGTAAAAAAAACTGTCTAAAATATAACTATGGCAATTCTTGATAGGAAAACACTTTAAATAACTCAAACATGTCAAGATTTTAAATTCAGCATGTACATAATTGAGGACTTTGTGTATTTGTAGTAATACTCAAGTAATTTTGCAACCGTACTTTTACTTAATCATTGATTTTCTCTACGCCATTTCCTGATGAGGTTCACGGGTGGTGCTGGAGCTCAACAGAATGTCATTTCTCTACTTTGGCTTTCTGCGAGCATGAAATCCTTCACTGACAGACGTGCGTCAACTCATTATTGAAGCTGTCAGTGCTGAAGATGGACATGAGGAGATGAGTCTTTGATCAGGGAAGCTGCTAGGCTCCTCTTAAGCTAATATCACATCCTGTGTGCACAGATGCATACTTTGGAGTCTCTCAAAGAAGTCTTATGTAGGACAAAGGCAGCCTGCGGCTAACTCATCATATTACTACTGTCTGTAATGCTCCACATGGGAAAAAAATCCTCCATCTGACTTGAATCATCTCTCATCACTAGCACAGACTGAGGAGAGCTCTATGGATCAAAGACTGTGTGTCACATTCCCACCCTTCCCGAAATGGATGAAAAAAATTGCCAGAACCGGCCTTGTGTATTGGATGGGAGAAGCTTGCCAAGCTCCTTGACTTCAAGCATGTTTATGTACTTTGTCACTCAAGGAAATGAAATGTGTAAATCCAAATGTCAGCAAAGAAAAGGACGTTTTTGACAGGACAGGGTATTATGTTACCATTTTTTTTCTTCCCCCTCCAGTTTTATTTCTCTTAGTCCACATAAATATTGGTTTCCTGGCTTCACCATTGACAGATTTATGGCAAAAACAGAAGAGCTGAGCATTAAGGAAACGAAAAGAACGAAGGGTCACGCTTTGGAGAATAGATAGGCATTCAAATCTATAATGGACAACAAAAGGACGGCCATAAATGTGGATAACCAAACTGAGACTTTGCTGCAGTGAGCCAGTAATGGAGGGGAGGATATATGTATGTGGCCTGTGTGTTTTTATCTGTCACCAGCACTCAGTGGCTGTGCCATCCATTTGCGCATCCACAGAGTTGACAGCCCCCGCTTAAATATGTCACTCGACATTACAACACAGACAGATATTAGGGAAGGGCGGGATAGAGGGGAGGAAGGGCAACTGGCAAGCAAGCAAACGGCTAAGGAAATAAGTCAGGTCACTTGCTTATTCCAATATTCTATGGCATTAAGTACTTTAGCAAGGGAAATGAATTTATGGACTGTAAGCTTAAGTCATGTTTCATAGAAAAATGCACATGATGGAAATTACTGGGGAAAGGAGTCACCCTAGCTTTGTTATGTTCCAATGTCCAGAGTGTCAATCATTATGTTTTTATAGTTAAATTGGCTATTCAATGAGAAGTAATGACGGTAAACTGAAAATTTGGCATAATTGTTCACCTTATTACTTACCCATGATACAAAGTGTGTATATATAGTAGTAAATTTTAGGGTTGGGTGTTATGAATGATCATAATTCAGTTTTTGGCTTGGATAGTTCCCAAAAAACCAACAAACTGCACTAAACCGTTTTTTTAAAAACAGTATTAGAACCTCTAAAAAACGTATCCAGAGGATTGAATGACAATATTTATTGGAAATGATGATACTGCAATTGGTATTTTTATTTCAGTGTCTTAAGGGTTGGCACTCCTCTATTTTGAGGCAGATGGTTGTTCATTATTTATTTGTTAATAGTTTATAAAATGAATTACTATGTACTGTGTTTGACTTTGTGCCCTCTCATCCACTGTACAGATTTTTGTTGAAAATGTGAGTCATCTCTCAATTTTGCTCCCTCATCTCATGACAAGAGAAAAAAAAAATAAAGGTAAGATTGATTTTCTTTAGTTTTTTTGTTACAGGTTATTGAAACATACAGTTGAAGTTTAGTACATGTTGTATTATTCAAGGTAAGGACCACACGTCAAAACATCTTTCAACTTGCTCTAGGGCCTTGTAATAACAATAACTACTGCTTGGAAATCCAATCAGCACCATTCTTCTCTTGTCACTCAGTTCCAATCTAAAAGCACAATCAACAAGCCTTCCTCAATTTCCCAACAATGTGCATGCCTAACAGAAACTCAGCTATGCATAACAACGGGCAAACAAAAGCTTGTATCAGTCACCGGCAGTGACGCAAAACATGCGGTTACATATACTAGAACTTTTATTTTTATTTTTTTACCCCCTTGTGCCAATCAAATGAACAACATGTTTTTTCTTGGTAATTGTAGGTATAATCAACACAAATTTGGGTTTGTAATTAGTGGTACCTCCTGAATTTTCCAACATTTTTAATAAGGAATATCTCAACAATCACAAAACCGCACTGTTTAAAGTACCTCAGGATTGTCTACTATTGCTAAAAGTGTAGTTTTTGGATAATCTACATAGTCACGATCTTAGCAGGGCTCCAAAAATAGCGTTTTGGAGGTATAGCACCAAACCATCTATCAACCATTGTGCAATAACGTGAGCTTTCTTGTAATTATCGTACTGTCTTTAATATTGTGATGTCTTTAAACTGTGCTGTACAGATCCTGGGGGTATTGATCTACATAATATACATTTATATTACTGACCAATATCGTAAAAAAACTCAAACATGCATCCTCCCTACTAATTAGAACTGTGAAGTCTATTCCAGGTGATTTTGGCAAGAGGTAGAATACTGTACTTATTGCATTAGTTTCACAGTAGGTACATAAACAACAAGTTGCAATCACAGTCACACCTAAAACATTTCTGTTAGTCTAACATGGAGGTTTTTGGAATGTGGGAGAGGAAGCCAGTCTACCATGTTGTAGAGTGTGCATAACCCACATGGGAGGGTTCAGTCCAGATTCAAAACCACGCGCACACAACTGTGAGGCAGGTGGCTTACCACAAGGCCATGGTGCTTTCCTTAAATATGCATTTTATTCTTAAAAACTCAAAGACAGACTACTGCAGCAAAGTTCACCGCTTGTCACGTAACACATGCCTTTATGTTTTGAAAATTAACCTATATTCAGTTTTAATATTTGAAGTGATGTATTTTTGTGCCTTAATGCCTATTCGCAGGGCATATAAATGTTCAAAACACGTACTTGTTTTTGTTTCATCATTTGAGCCTGAGGCAAAAACACAACAGAAATCCCAAGGCATCATATTTTCTAATGAGGAAATGGTGTGTGTGGGGGTTTTTGGTTTGTAGTCATGCTTAAAAATATTTTCATTAAGGTTCAGAGTATATCAAAGCAGTTTTTGACCTCTATTTTTTGCTTCGTTTCAATGTACATTGTTCTGCTCCTTCTGGTGGGATTATTTAGTCAATCGAGTCGGTCACAGCTTTAAATATATTAGTTATTTTTCATGGCCCCCAAAAAAAAATCACATTACAATACATTTTTCTTCTTAGCTATAAAATCAAATGACTTTTCTATATGTCTATGTGGTCGTTAAATGTATAATTTTGTGTTTATAAGACTTCAAGTACTTGAAACAGAAACTGAATACGTTTAGTTTTACAGGCCAAATAGTAAAACTGCTTTTTTGGCAATAACTAAAGAATGTCATTAACATTGCCAAAGGTCGAGGAAAACCACTCCGATTAAAAATGCATGCGTTAATAGCACCGTGAGGCCATTTGGACACAAATGACAGATATTATGTTCCCGTTTCACAGGCTGCTCCTGATTAAACATTGTAAAATGTATACTTTGAGAGGAAATACTTCAACTTCCTTTGTGAAGGATGGAAGAGAGAAAATAAAGGGATGAATAGATACGTTTGATAGACGGCACATTAAGTGGATATTTGATAGCTCTTGGACTCCTTCGCGATGCCGAGGATTATAATGCGACGCGGAGCTACTTAGTGCTTCGTAAAACCACTGACTGGCACACGTCGGTGATATTTGAAGAGCCTCAACCATTACAAGTCAGATAAGTCAATCAGGCTGAGTGAAGAAACATGTGTCTGACACTGTCATCATGAATTTTGCATGAACCCTTCCTTGGTTGCAGTTGTAGGGGAAGTGCCATTTATTGACTCCTTTTAAAATGGCTCCAAAGTAGTGGTAAATAAAAATATCCGCATAGTCTTTTTATAAAAATAGTTTAGGGATAGTTGTGTATCTTGTTGATATCGACCAATCCAATAAGGGTTTTACGTTGGCCTGTCAGTATACTTTTTTTGTTCCTAATACTAATGTAGTGCAGTTTAAGGTTGAATTTATCATTCCGTCTTTTAAGTAGCATATTATGGAAAGAGCTACCTGAACAAAGCGAGCGAGGTTGACACATTCGACAAGCGCTTTGGTGATTTCACAAGACATGTCTGACGTCTGAGTATTATGGTGAAGAAGATGTCAGGTGTGCCGTGACTTTCCATTTTTTCTTTTACATCTTTTCAAGTCAAGCCTTGAATAGATGTAAGAATGTGCTCGTACATTTTCCTGCCTGCAATTGTATTCATTTCATTTTCAATAGATTGATTGATGTGACAAAGTGGTTGTAAAACTATTAACTGAGACATTATATCCACCTTTTGTAGTGTAATGGCTAACCCTTTTATTGTGAAGTGTATTCGATTACTTTAGAGAAAACTGCTTAATAACACATTTTGTTGTTTTCAAATATTTTTGGGGGACTTTTCAGGTGTGAGCTACATATGTATTTTTAGATCTGGCAGAGAGAGGCCTTTAAACTTGTTTGGCTGTTGTTTTTCTTGGGGAGGACACAAACCAAAATTGCTAGACTGTCCTTATTTGTTGACATATAAGAATGAATTTTGGTAGGTGTGTTTTAGGGATGTATATGCATTGATCCTTGGAGATGGATTTTTAAATTATTTTTGGTTAAGGATTAATTTGGGAGTTCAGAAAACTACTCTGGTGGAGTGAAGCAATTAGATGGAGAACTGGGCATTTTTAGTTCATCTTTAACATTGAAAGTCACTATTTCCTTTTGGTATAATATTATAATCTCTCACAGATGATGGCTTAACTTTTTGAACACAGTATCACAAAATAACTATCTATTTTTTTCTTGGAATAAAAAGAGACTAAGTGTGTTTAGCATTTGCACTGACTTTTGTGCAAGTGGCTTGGTTGTGATGACGGTTTAATTTTGTACTTCTCTTGACATATCTAGGCAAACTAGGTTTTAATCAGGGCTTTTTCAAAATGCGGATACAAATGTGATCTTGTCGAATCAATGGTCAAATCAGATACAGTGTAATCTATCAATGTGGGGCTGATGAAACATGGAATTGGCATATAAGCATTCACAGTAATATAGTTCCCAATTTGAAATAAACTGGTTCAAGTTAATCATGCAGACTGCAATTACTGGGTAATCACTTCTCTTAAGCATATCTAGAAAAGAAAGCTGAAAAGCAAACCTATTTGTAAAATACATCACTAATTTGCCATAAATCAACTCTATTACACCAGCTGCATACAAAACGTTGGAACGGACGGAAAAAAAAAACGTCATTTGATCACAGTAGATTGCACATTCACTCACCAAGCTTTTATTTTTAAGTCAATAGAACAAAACCCTGCACTTCATTTCATGTCTGCCAGTCTCATTCAAGTATTTTTTTCAACTACAAAACAAAAATCTGTCTGTTTATGTTTTTCCATCCACTGGATGTGATTTCACAGATATGTTTTCATGCATTACTCTCTGGTATGCTATGTTTGTGGATAAATTTCAATCCTAGTGATCCCATCTTAGCCAGACATAACATGAAAAAAACTGGCGCACTGTCATCATCATTGCTTGAAACATAGTCATAGGCCATTGTTACTCCATTGCACACATTTATACCAAATAATATGGCTTAGCTTACTGTTTTCCATCTTACTTTATTCAACCCCCAAAACCTCCTTTTTACTCTCTTTCTATTTCATCATTTCTGCCTGGTATTAATGTAGGAGTGATGGAAGAGGGCTGTATAAGAGGTCTGACAGTACTCATCTTTGGCCTATGATGCATTGCTTCCCTGGGCCTCCCTGTAGCCCCATTACACCCTGATTAATTGGGCCTGCTTAAGTCAATAACTCATCCGTTAAAAAACAAAAAGCTCCAGTGGCGAGCATGAGGAGGAAGATAGGAGGAGTTGAGAAGAGGCCGTGAAGGACATAGAATAAGGGCAAAAAAGAAAAAAAGAGAAATGGATGTGAAAACTATGAACCCAGGCAATATGAAAATGGGAAATTCTTGCTTTGCTTGTAAGTGTCTTGATAACACGTCTGTGGCATAGTCATGTGTCAAAGTGGTGGCCCGGGGGCCAAATCTGGCCCGCCGCATCATTTTGTGTGGCCCGGGAAAGTAAATCATGAGTGCTGACTTTGTGTTTTAGGATGAAATTAAAATGAAGAGTATAGATGTATATATACATTTCCTGGTTTTTCTCCCTTTTAAATTGATCATTGTCATTTTTTAATCATTTTTTTCCTGTTTTTAGTTAAAATATATATATAAAAAAGCTTAAATAACCATTGTTTTAGATCCATAAAAACAGAATATTCAGGGCTTTTAATTCATTTAAAAAAAAATTAAATATTATATCTAAAATGGTCCAGCCCACCTGAAATCAAGTTGACGTGAAAGCGGCCCGCGAACCAACCCGAGTCTGACACTCTTGATATAGTACATACGATTCAATGGTAACTAAGATAAACTACCACTATAGCAATTTTAAATATCACATTCAATAATACATGTTTTCATATTTTTCCCCCCCGGCTCCTGTTAAATTGTTTTGCTCCGCACAAAACGACGTCCCCTCAACAACACCTAGCGGGACATGAAAAGTAGATTATACCTAATAACTAAAGACACGTAAAGCATCACTCTAATCGTATAACAACTAAGATATGAACAACATTGGATTTGACAGCAGTCTTATCATTTTTAAGGTTTGAAGAGCTGACATATTTGACAGCAGCCACTGTCAGTCGCAGTGTTGTGACTTGTCTGAGCCACCGTGGAAAAAGGCCAACTAGGGTAGGCCTAACAGATAAGAAGGAATAAAAGCAATGAACTGTACGCCTTCATTGTCTGATAGCTGAAGAGGCTTTTATTCAGGGACGTCTCTGGATTTGTAGACTTGTGTGTGTGTGTACGTGCGCTTTACTGGATAAGAAAGGCAAAAATATGAGGGGCGATGGCAGGAAGATTTAACAAGTTAGCAGATCATCTTTCCATCATTTATTCTTCCTCCTTCAGGAGATAACATAGACTGTCTGGCTCCTTCCTGCTCTGCACTCAAATGGGTCTTATATCACAGTAGCGCACGCAGAGTGGCGCTGGAGCGGAGCTGTCAAAGCACACATATGAGTCTGGCCTGGCCTCAGAGGAAACACGGCCCAGCTCCAGTCATAAATAATAATGGGATTGGCTACATGACATGTTGAGTGATGGGGCCCCTCTCAGAACTCATTTACATGGCTTTGTGTAGCAATCATCGGCCCCCTAATGTAGCGCTAAGCAAATGAGCCTTTCAGAATATTGTGCAATTTATCGCAAGTCAACTGGCACCAGGCGGGCGCTCTATAAATCACACTGGAACACATGCCCTCAATGACAGCTAAATCAACATGGAGTAATTGCCTTGAAATGTGGAGGAAGTGAGCTGGCAGGCTGGATGAATCTGTGTGGTCAGACCGGGGTTATGGAGGCAACCTCATGGCCACTCTGGAAATGGAACACGTGCCTTTTTTTTAAGACTTTGGAAAAGGCAGGTGAAAGTACATCAGGAATAGAAATAGCATATTTTGTAAATCACAGACTTATCAACAAGATTTTTTTACATTGACCGCATAGTTGCTTAGTTTTAGACATACAGTAGATGTATAGAGAACTATTTCAGGGATGAACACTAGACAGTGTGAAAATATATTTAGTTTTTTGGGTCGGTTTGTCTTTACTTGCATGTTTGTGTGTGTGGGAGAGAGTGTGTGTGTGTGTGTGTGTGTGTGTGTGTGTGAGCGAGCAAACATAATCCTGTCCATCAGTGTCCATTAGCCTGACAGCAAGTGAGATTAATGATCACGGGGTCAGAGGCACACAACCCCACCCCATGAGAATACACAAATGCACACACATACACATATGAGCCATGGGTGTCAGTCATTCTCTTGTCTGCCTCTGTTCACACACACACACACACACACATTGAGTGAGTGACATTGCTCACCATTGCAAATAGCCCCAAATCATCCATTTTCAAAGCCCTTTTGAGAGATCACTTATATAACAGACTGCTAATATAACACTGTAAAGTCGTGGATAGAAAAAAAACTCTCTTTAAAAGAGCTGTGTGTAAGAATGACATCTAAATGGAAAATTAAATTGCCCTAATATTCAAATGTACATGAAAAAGACGTTTTGGGGATTTTTTTTTCATTTTAATAGTGGATATTCAGCCGTTTAGTTTTGATTTTGTGTTTACAGTCAGCCAATTACTAGATAAGTTCTTTGTTTTCGTTTAGGTTGCCAGAGTTCAGCAGCCTTTGTAAGATATGTGCATTTTTTTTGTACTTGTACTACTATTTGTAGTTAATTGCATCCCACCATTGCTACTTGTACTTTTAACACAAAACACACAAAACATTCCCTTTTTTATAACCCTTTCTTATATCAACGGTTTTTAACAGTATTGTACTATTACATTAAAAGTACACAACATAATGAACTTAGAATGACAAGGTTTAAAAAAAACAAGGTGGTAATAATACACATTCAAACAGAGATTCTCATAGAAACTTGAGTTTTTTCAATGGAAGATGAAAATTTTTTTGGCCAGACTTTAGTCACCAAAAAAGAAGAAGAAGAAGAAAAGGCTAAACGTCTCTGTTAATAATGACACGGGGCGCTCAGCTATCTTAATTCCATTTGCATAATGAGCCAGAGCTGATAAGTCACTCATCAGAGCTAATGGAGTGCCTTTGATTAATTAAAACATCTCATTCCCACTGCTGCTTTCATTACTCTGCCAGATGGTTGTCATTACGTTGCTGTTTGTCAGTCATGACACCACATATCATAAAGGCTTAGTTAACATCTGTAAAGTAGTTATGGGAGTGCTATGACTTTGCCTATGGGCAAACTTTACAGGAAGCTTAGCCTGATAAATTAACTCATTGGTGGCCAATACATTTTGACATCTTGATAAAATGAGCCAAAAATGATTCATTTATATATAAAAAAAAAAAATCAGAAAGTAAAACAAATGAAAAAAATATACCTATTTTTAAAAAAAGACGAAGTAGAATGAAAAAATAATTATATTATTTCATTTTCAAAAAGATTAGATGTGATTTTTCATTGCTATTCACATTTTTATTTCCAATTAACAAATCTGTCTTTGTTTTTCTAGCATTTCCCACTAAAAAAGATCAAAAAAGATAACCGTTGACTAGGGGCCATTGATCTTTAAGTTCTTATTGCTAGTTGGAATTAATGAGATACAATTTATGAGTTTGTGTAGAAGTAAGTCCACCATTTAACTTCCTGACTCGTTCAAATAGAACACACCAAATTCCATGTCATTTAAATGAATTCACACAGTTCATTTTGCACCATTCCTCAAAATATTGACCGCCAACCCCTGGTATTTAGTCTCCAACCGCCCTCATAATGAACAAACCCATAATTCACAACCTTAACAGCATTTTTTTCCCCATAAACTCAACACAACAACACTCTGTACTGATCCGAGCGGATTTGACTCCCCCTTTGGCCTACTCTCGCGATGCACGCGAACGATGCCGACGCTCCGAGGACGAGCGCCTCCAATTAGCCCGTAATGGGTCCTCTGCCCGCCCCGCTTTCCCCGCCTCCAGCGCCCCCTCTCTCTCCGGCGTCCCGACGCCCGAATCTGCTGTCACAGATAATCGAGCTGCTACCACCTCCCACCGCCACAGACAGGCCTTGTCACTGGCGCTCGCTCGGCAAAGGTCGCAGCGTGGCAATTAAAGCCACCCTCTAGGGAGTGAGAAAGGGGAAGCCCAGAATGGTGACGCTTGCCGAACTGCACTAACCTCCCAACATGATATCCAACGGGATTAGTGGTTGGCCGCTGAGATTTTGACATTAGAGCGCACGTGCTTGCCTATACAAAAAGTAGCGCTGTGCTTGGAAAATTCGGAAAGGCTCAAAATCGCATCACTTTGCCTTTTATACTGATTTTAGAGGACAATGTATATCTAGAGCATGTGTCAAAGTGGCGGCTCGGGGGCCAAATCTGGCCCCCGGCATAATTTTGTGTGGCCCGGGAAAGTAAATAGTGAGTGCAGACTTTCTGTTTTAGGATCAAATTAAAATGAGTATAGATGTATATTAAATTTCCTGATATTTTTATTCCCCTTTTAAATCGATAATTGCTATTTCTTAATCCATATTTTCTTTGTTTATAGTTCAAAAATCATTTTGTAAAATCTAAAAATGTTTTTAAAAAAAGCTAAAATAAACATCGTTTTAGATCTCTAAAAAACTGAATATTCAGGAACTTTAATCCAGCTCATTTAATCCATTTATTCAAAAAAAATCTAAATATATATATTATAAAGCGACTCGCGAACCAACCCGAGTCTAACACCCCTGATCTAAACAGTCTTGTTAAAATAAAATAGTTGGTCCTTTCTAAAATGCTCATCAAAATAAAAGTGCTAGAGCATCTCTGTGTTTTATAGTCCACAAACCTCTGTCCTTGTGCTTCTTACATTTTATTCTTCCTCTTGAAAAATATACTTTGCAACCCCCCCACGCCCTCCTCTAAGAGGTCCATCATTTCCAGCCACACTAATCTGTGCTCGTGGCCCCTCCTCTACCATCAGTCAGAGTCTTCACATTGTTTTGACGTCTAGTTAATTCTGGCCCGGATGATTTATCAAACTCTTATTACGGTCTGCTGAAAGCCTCATTTATTGTCCTGATGTATGGTAATGATAGCCTCGCTCCACCGCCTGCCCTGAATCTTAACCAAAACACTTTTGTCCTCTCTTCCTTTCTCGGCGGATCTTTTAACCCTCTCTGCAAATGAATGACGAATTAAAGGAAACGCCAATATTATTTTAGTAAGGTGTTGGGCCAGAAAGAAGTTGTTCTTCTAATAAGATCAATGTTTTAACACTGTGACCTCTTGTCGAGTCCTCATGGTTGGGTAATTCAGCTCCCCTCCAGTCCTCTTGGTGGCAGTAATGATCATTTAAAAACAAGGATGAACAAATTCAATTTAAAAAATTACATTAAAAATAAGAACTTCTCTCCTCACATTTTTTTGCTATTTTTAATACAAAATAAGTAATATAATGGGACAAAGATATGATTATTTTTTCTCTTAGCCACAAAATGTCAAATAATAAAACAATAACAAATAGATAAATTCAAAGAAAAACAACCAAACCCCAAATTTAAAAAAAATTAAACAAAACTTTGTCGTTTAATATATTTATAAGAAAATTACTTGGTATTGAGAGAGAAAAAATAACATTTAGAGATTCTTCTGAAACCATATTTTACTTGTCCGATCTAAAAAAAGAAAAAAATATGTTAGAGACTGTAACGAGACTAAATGCCTAGTAAAAAAAATCCAACCATTGCCCTTCCTAAACTTGATACCAACTCTCCATGAGCCGACACGAATCAGATTGATGGATATTGGAAAAAAGTCACATGGCTACCCTGAGAATAGGCCTTTTACTCCTGCTGCACATCATCAAATATCACCAATCTCAAGTTACTCCACAGCCTTGACATTAAAACAAAACGCTCTCCCTGAATAATTCAGGCTACGGTGGGATCCAAGGGGCTTTCGACATCAATGGAGCACAATAAAAGCTGGTGTCAAATCAATGGAGTCAGACTATAGCTATTGTCCACAGTGCAAAATCCATTCTGTGTTTTCTGATCGTTTAACTTGAAAGCTTGTCATTTATTATGCTATCCTTTTGACGTTTTACACCCTCGGGCCTAAGAAACAAGTTTATATTTCATCAATGACCCCTTTACAAATCCAAACGGAACAAAAGCATGCTTCGTTCCAAAGTAGCAGTTCGACATTTTTGCCAATGTGTGGATCAACCGTGTCATTCAAAATACTCCAAATGAACCTTGACTTTCTTTCTCCCTCCATCTTTGTAGCCTGCGGTATTCTTCGTCGTAAACCTTAAAACATTTGATTGACCTTTTGCATTAGCCAAGTGTCTGCTAGCATCTCATTCAAATGGCAACTAATGAGGAGTGAAAGCAGGTCATGTTCTGCTGCCCACAGCAATGCAAAAACACATGTGGCTCCAATATTTGCCTCAGGTGTGTTTGCTTGTGTGTACACGTTTGTCACTTCTTATAACGCTAGTGCGTAGTCCGGGTATTAGTGCAATTGAGTGTGTGTATGTAAGCATGTATATATGGCATTGCGTGTACCTACCAGGAACCTTGGTGAAGGTAATGATTCCTGACAAACTGAGGTGAATTTACCAGGAAATGGAGTTCTTACTGGCAAAATGATAGACTGGCTGTAGTAATGTGCTCATTATATGCACGGAGCAAACGTTTAACAGAGCGTGAGACACGTGTTTTGCATGTGCTGAAGGGCAACTACTGTACGAAGAATTGTTTTATTTCTGGTGGTAGGGTAGTAAAGCTCACCGATTGGCTAGGATTGGGGCTGAGTAATGGTGGAACATGCATGTTGGGGGCATGAATTCTTTCATTTTTCGTATTGCTTAGCACAGATATGGGCAAACTACGGCCCGCGGGCCATATACGGCCCGTTAGGCTTTTTAATCCGACCCGCCGACTTTGTCCAATTGTTTTTTTTTTACCCCAAGATGGCGTCATCATGTGGAAACCAGTGGCAGTAGCTTTGTCCACTCTTATTAGTTTATTGTTATACAGCCCCTCTATCTTTTTTTTAAATGATATTTTAATATTTCTTAAGACATTCCTTTTTACTTTGCTTTGTACTTTATACTTTTTACTGTAATGATGAATGATGAGTATGTTAATACTTTAGTCCTTTTTTTCTGTTTATGTTTCATATGTACTGTTAACGGATGCACTTTTTTATATGTATCATATCTTGTGCTGACCCGGTCCATCTGTCAAATATTTAAAGTCAATTTGGCCCCCGGGCCGAAAAGTTTGCTCACCCCTGGCTTAGCATCACAAGGGTTGGGGGGTGCTGGAGCCTGTCACAGCCAAGTCTGGGAGTAGGCTGGGGACACCATGAACTGGTTGCTCGCCAATCGCAAGACCGGATGAGACAAACAACCATAGCAAGTACAGACAATTTAGCGGGTTCAAGGATGTTTTTGGCGAGGTGGGAGGAAACCAGAAAACTCACGCAAGCCTTGAACTCTGAACTTTTTGTCGGATATGCACCGTCATACATTTTCTATCCGGCTTATCCTCACGATACCGCAATTTTTTAACTAGAATGATTATGCATTACCCCTAACCTCACCCAGACAGCAGCCACTGTCAAATGACGGCACTTTACTGATGACTTCATTAAAGAATATGTACAATGCCAGTTAGACGTCAATAGGTCACCTTTTGGAGTGTCTGGGCAATCCTCAACCCAATTCCCATTTCCACATGAATCCAATCAACGCTCTGATTCTTTTTCTGTCTTTATCCATTCTCCATCTTTCCTCCAAATCATCCAGCAGTCCTTCTTCATCCATTCCTTGACCTAATTAAACAAGACACCTGATCTTTCACCTATCCTCCGATGCATCTCGCCATCACTCTTTCTCCGTCTCCCACCTTCTCCCTTGTCTCCCCCCACCCCACCCCCGCCATCTTTTCTTTTCTGTGGAATTCACTGGTGCCTGCCCTGTCCATTTATCTTCCACGCTGCAATCCTCTCCCTCACCTTGCCCTCCTTCCCCTTCACTCCACTTCTCATCTCTGCTCTCCTCAGCTCCTTATTGCTCTATCAATCTCTCTGGCAGAAGATCGATATCAGCACGGCGGCTGCTTTTCTTCTCTTTGCTATTCTCACTTTCAGAGGCATCTCGTGGGCTTACTCGGATCCCTTTCAGAAGAAAATGCACCTTTCCATTAGCACGTTGGTGTACTACTATCTGCTATTAACCTCATTGTTCTGTCCGAGACCTGTTTAAGACTTTATCCACAGCTATGTTTCATTAAAAGGTCAATTATGTTTGCGATAACGTCTTATTACACCAATAAACACGTCTTATCTAATAATTTAACTGATCTTTTAATCTCGTGATTTTATAACGTTCATTTTATTAAAGCAAATATTATAATGGCGCACAGTAAATGTAGAGTTGGCATCTAGAAATAGAATTAAATCATATATAGCATTAGAAAAAATGAGTAGGTGTGGCTTAGTGTATTTTTTCCAAATCCTATGCTAATGTTGCCAAGTTAAAAGAATACTATTGACCTTGAAAACAAATTTTTTATCTGTTAAATTGACTTCATTTTTCTTTCATTTGGGTAATTTAACAAAATAATAACATGGAATTATTTCCACAATAAAAAATCAATTTTACTCCATAACAATTGGCCAGCTGTAACCACATTTTCCTGAATGTTTACTAAATGTACTACTTCTCATTCTACACTTTTTACAGTCCTTTTCCAAATTATAGTGTTTATATAGTGACCACAAGAAAACAAAACCCTCTGCAAGATTTTCCTCCATCTGGATGCCATGTTTTTATTCATTCCACGTGGAAGAAACCAGTCCAACATTTTTTTCCCCTTGATTGGACATCGGCATTCTGACACGAAAACGCTATTATTAAACCATTAAGTGCAGTGTACTACTTGTAGACCCATAGAATTAAAAATTTCAAAATGACTTAAAATAACTCCGAAATGAACTTTCCGACCGCAATCATCAAGGCTCTCGTTCGCAAATGTTCACAGCGTTTCATCTCATTAAAAACCTACCGGCTGCACCATAAGATCATTTCCTGCTCTCTCAAAGTTTACACGATTCACGTATTTAAACAAGTACCGCACTTCCATACATCAACACGGTGTAGCTCTTTCGCACTGTAGGTCATCGTCAATACGAGCCAGTACCCTTTACGGTAACCCGAGGGGTGCCGTGCTGTGTCCCAAACCCTAGAGACGGTTTCTCTGGCACGTGATGTCCATACCAAGTCTTGAGTCAATCGCCACCCTGCCAGTCTGTCCAATTACCCAGACATTAGCAAGCAGTGAGCGGCGGCTAATTTGACAAGAGGAGATGATGGCCATTCATATCCAGTCTGCTTCAGTGGCCCAGAGTAAATATTTCCCCAAGCTCAGTTTAAATAGAAAAACAATATTTGAACAGCTGAGAGTGGAGACAGAGAGTGATGAAGGAAAGAAGGTGGGGATCAACTCAAACTCTCAAGCCTTTATTATACATGTAATACATATTTATAAAGTAGCCCGTCCTTAAGGGTAAACTAGAGCAGGAAAGGAATGTTATTTGACATAACAGCCTTTTGGCTGTTGATGTTGGGTTAGATAGTAGTTTGGATTTTTTTTTTAGTAAATAGGCGCTTTCATCTTACATTTTTATTGAAGTGATGAAAAACATGGACTTGGTTTGACGACAATTTACTTTGTTTCTGTATTTCTTGGCAAAATTGTTTTCTTCACTTGCCAGAAAAGAAGAAGAATGTCTACCTTTTAATCTGATTGATAATAGTACTTTGGCTTTTGAGGGAGTCTTTGAAAAATTAGACGTTTTTACATGTATGTTTAGTTTGTATTTAAGGGGTAAGTCATCACTTTTATGACAATGCGATATAATATTTGTTTTTTGTGTAACGAGACAGTGTTGGCGGGTGCGATTTTGATTCAAGGGCTTTTGATCAGTTTAAAATGATATGTACTCATTTAAAAAATCAATTTTGACTCAACATTGGCATCAATGGCGGCCATTAAGTTAGCTTTTTATGGCCAAAAATAAACTGGTCAGACCCACATGAGATCTATTTGCTATGAATATAACCAATCTGAGTTTGACATCCCTGGTTTAGATGGAGATGTGAAAAAAACGTTTTTCACCGTAATGTCCGTATCAAAATACACCAAGATTTCCGCTATCAGGCAATGTCTCACAAAAGGCAAGTAGGAGGGAATACATGAGTGCAGAGCGAGTGGGTGAACGAGTGGGAAAGAGGCGAAAGGAGGAGGAGAAGACGTGAGTAGGAGTGTAGGACGAAATGAGTGGGATGGCAATGACAAAAGCACATTGGCTTGATGATTGATGGGTTAAATGGAAATGGAGGCTCACCTTGGAACGCATTCTCTTCTGAATCTCAATGCGTGTCCACTGAAACATATCATTCACATGATAGGCCCGATGACATGTGGAATAAGTCCTTATTTGTTCAGGATCTTTGAGACTAAATTTACATTGAAGGTTAAAGTCGGCAATTCTGATTTGGGCATTTACTCTTTCAGGTTTGTATGACTTGCTTTTGTCCCCAAAATGATGCCGATAAGACCAAGTTTATTCACATATAGAAGAAACCTGGTTCTTATCTGAAGATAAGAAGTGTCATTTCATACATCCTAAATGACTCATTACATTATCGTTGGTATTTTGCTGATTTACGTTGTTTTTGTAAGGATGTTAGGCATAAATATGCAAATCATAAATCCTAGAGAGCAGAAGAAGCAGATTATTTTCCTCCTTAGCTTTCTCACTCTTTCCATTACGACTTGTATTTCCCTCTCTTGGGTATTACAAATAGTCATCGTCATCTCATGGCAATTCGACCTGCAGGGTCAATAAATCAGACACTCAAGAAGTGGCTTCGTTCCACATGATGCTTTTTTCATGCTGATCAAAGTTTGGTTGTGGTTTCCATCACCAGCAAATATACTCTAATAGGTCTTGGTAATGGTAAAACAGCCAATGAGGAGATGAATGATGCTAGGCAACTTTAATTAAAGACGTATACTGTATCTTTTAAATGAAAACAGGTTGGAAGAATTCTGAAATATTCAGCGCGGTGGCTGTTGTGTGGATTGTGTCGGCTTTAGTTTTTCTCCACATACCCGCAAGCTAAATGAAGTAAAGTCTCTGAAACGATAGCACAAAAGGGCCGCCATTGAAGGTGTTTCTTGTACTTGATCCAGCTTGGATTGTTTAACCAATGAGGTTTCTTCTGAAACAAGCGGCGTCTTACTGTAATCAACTGATTATACTTTTTTTTTGAAAACTTGGACTCACTGCGACCCTGGTTTAGACACCCATTAGGCTCTAACCCAATTTTCCCCAAAAATATAAACTTATGTGAGAATGCTTGTTCTTTTTTCACCCAAATCAGCTCTGATAGGCTCACTTGGGGCTATATTGAGGACAAGCACCTCAGGATAGAGAAATAGTCCTGAAAACCGTCAACCAACGAGACTGGAATTGTTCCATCTAGACAGGAGTGGGCGACCAATCCATTGAACAATTGACTTTCCATTGGCTTACAGGACCACAATTATATAGTTTAACGTCAGCACAATTGACGAGTGTCAGCACAATCCCAAAACCCGGGAACAGAAACGGTCCGTGAATGAATGTCGCTCTCCCTCTATTGTTTCACAGATAAACAATATTTATGACAGGTCGCTCTGCTACTGAAGGCTGCGTACATGGCAGCTTGTCAAGCGAGCCCGTATTGGTCTTAAGCTCTCCAAACATTGTTTTGTTTGCTTTTTGCGATGAGCCGTTTCCACCAACCTTTTTCTCAGGATCGTACCAGGAAAGGAAAACTATCTCTTCAACTTGTTCCACTTTGACATGTTGAGACATTGACATTTGTTCTTATTTTTTTTACCTTTCCAATTGTTTCTGCTGGTTACTTGCCCAACCTTAAACTTAAAAAATATCCAGATATTCCCGATATGTTAAATGAGTACCATAACAGCTTAGGTGTTGATTTTCTGATCTATAAAAATTAACTATTCTACAAAAAAACCTACAGTCACTACTTTGTGATTTTTCTTTTCTGCTATTAATTATTGAACATTTTTTTAATAGTTCATAAAAACTCTGAAACTTGTAAGCAGAAGCCACCCTTGCTACTAATACTCAGCACTGAAGAAGAAAAAAAAGTATATATTTTTTAATAAAAAGCAGTGGCCCTACTTTGCGATTTTTCAATTCTCGCGGCTATGTTTGGTCTACATTAACCGCACTATTCGAGGGATTACTGTATTTGTAAAGCAGTAGAAAATGGATGGTAAATAGGTCACAAAATTGGAAAATTCCCTTTTACCCACTATGAAATCTGATTTTTTTTCCCCATTTGGCAGCTCTGGTATTCTCTTTGTCCAAGTTCCAAACTGTCGGTATCCAAATAGTCAATGTTAAGTATCCAAGCAGTAAGTTTAACATTAGCACACAGTGACAAGCCATTAGTCAGCCAGGCAGACAATGATGTGTTTTATAAGTGTGTGGTTTGAGCAGTGCATTTTAGTTCAAATGTACTCATGCACTGTCAGGATTGTAACGGATCCTAGCCCCAGTTGAGTCTAGAGTCTGTTGCCCGCGGCCCCCGCGATGGAAAGCAGCTGGCCGTTCATCTGACGGCAGCCTGCCGCAGTCCAGGAGAGGAAACTTCTCATTCGCCGTCATCCATCATCTCGCTGGGGTGGGGGACCAGGCACTTTTTGACACCCGGCGTCTGGCCTCTTTCAGACAACCTCACATGGCACATTCATGGCTTACACTCAAACACACGTGCACAAAAGCCTTGGCTTTACTTGGGCTACATACACACAAGCGTACGTGGACTCACTCACATCTGTAAGTGTACTCTGGCTTAGGTTCATGTGTCTTGCCTGTCTTTAGTTTTATTATTCTTTTTGCCATTTGAGCTATTGTGAAGCATGGATCTTAGAGAGAGCAGGAGCAATTGGGACCTTTCCCAATGTGTTAACATGGTATATATTTTGTGAATGTAAGAATAAGCAGACTATAATGAATTGTAAACTGTTTAATACTTTGATTTTTATATTACTCCCACTTTTTTCATAGATTGGCTATGTTATTTATATAGTTAAGTTGTTTTCTTGTGCTTTTTAAGCTACATTTTGCCAAATAACTGTTAATGACAGACAATAACAGACTATTTAGCTTTATATTACTTTAATTTATCATTTTTGTTCTTGGTTTTTAATGAAATTCCAGTTTAAAAAAGGCACCTTTTACTCTAATGCAACATTTTTTCCCCTCTTTATTGATTTTTGAATTTTTTTTTTTTACATTGCTTTATGCAACTTATACTCAGGTTTAACTTGTAGTCCAAAAAGTATGGAATATGACTTATGAAAGAAAAAAATACTTCCTGGAACCCCATTAAATTTATATGGAGCTACAGCTTGATCTGAAATAGGTCCATACCCCCATAAAATGTTATATAGTGCAAGTCAATTTTTCATTTGTTTGACCAGTCATTTTTCATATGAAAAAAATACCTATACTTTAACCCATATTATTCTCCAATATATATTTGTTTGTATCTAAGGATCTCTTTTAAATAAAACTCAGTTTTGAACTTGATGACAACTTTGCAAGTCAATTTGAATACATTAATAATAATAAAGAAATATAGGTCAGTTTAGGGGCTAAATAATAATAAATTAATAATAATAAAGAAATATAGGTCAGTTTCGGAGCTAAAAAAGTTGTTTTTGGTAACCTACCAAGCAAAAGTTTAGAGAACACTTGCCTTTTAAAAACTAGAACTAGTTTATTTGTGCTGTTTCTTTTTTCGTTAAAGGCTAATATTTTTCTTGGAGACATAGTCGCATCTTTGTATTTTTTTTGGTCGTTATGGTTTCCCTCTGATACTTCTCACGAGTGTCCGGATTTGGTCCGTGCTACTACCAGTTTTGAATTAGCAGGATTGGAAATGAAGAGAAAATGTCGGGTGGGAGTGAGAGCGTGACATGTACATGACAGCTGAGGATCATTAATCATGTCTGACCTGAAAGCAGATCAGTGAAGAGCAAAAGTAGGAGGGGGCAATGTTTAACATGCTAGGATGCACACACTGACTCTCCCGCTGCTTCACACATTCTTTCGGCCAGTGTCCCCCCCCCCCCCCCCTCCCCTCTCACTTTTCAAATTCAATTAAGCCTCTTGGGGAAGAACTTTTCTTCGCTAGGAAATAAGAATCCGATTGCTGAAGCCCAGTGATTGGCTGATTATCTTTCTGTAGTGGCCTCCACATGTCAACCTCAATCAGCTAGAATAGCCTTAAATCGGGGGTGTCGGACTCCTTTTTTTGCCATGGGCGACATTGCAGTTATGGTTTCCCTCAGTGGGCCAACTAGGGCTGCCATGATTAATCAACAATGAGTTGACTAGTGGCTAATTGTTGAAAGACAACAATGGATCAATGATGAGTTGACTATTGACTGATCGTTTAAAGGCAACAAAAACATTTTTGATGCCTTTTTAATAGAAATTAAATAAATACATTTTTGTTTTTTTCCCAATAAGAAACAGTGGGGGGAGTTAAAGTAGAGATCCCATCATTTATTTTTAGATTTTAGGATTTATATTACTATCTTTTGCCATTGTTGACTTTTTAATGAGGAAAAAAGGTAGAGTATTCTCTTTGTGTTTCAATTAAAAAATCAGGGGTTGGTTTTTATATCTATATTCATTTTTGCATGATTTGTTTCAGTCCTTAATTTGCTTTTGAGGACTACAGGAATACTATTCCTGTATTTTCCGGACTATAAATCACACCCTTTTTCATAGTTTGACTGGGCCTGTGAGTTAAATATCTTGATGTTTTTTAAGGACATAATTATCAGAAAAAAAATATCCATTGTTTTCTATTTTCTGATCATTACTTTTACACATGTTTATCCTTAGTTTCTGACAAAGTAAAAATTCCAAATATGCAAATCACATTTTTCCCCCTTTCCTTATGTATTCTTCATCTTGTGCCACTACTATACTTGTGTGCAATTTATTAAAATTATTAGATTTCAGCAAATATGAAATCCATAGAAATGACTGACTTTCGCGAGCCGCGCTAAATTTTGCGACTTTTAAGCCCATTGACGGAAACCCACGACAATCTCCTGATTGCAAAACTGGAATTTGATGCCATGCACTGGGCAAAACTACAAAAATAAGGAAAGGACAAGAATGAAGAAATGCTCGGTGATGGGCACACGGCTTCTCACCCGCACATGTATGAGCCAGTGACACTAATAGGGGCTGCCTAGGTTTTAACTCCACGCAGCGGGCCGCCAACGCGCAGCGGGGTCGTCTATTCACAGCCTGTCAGTCGGCACCGCTGCAAGAGGCCGCCACAAAGGGCAGCAGAATGTGGAGCGCACAAAGAAGATGACGGGAACACAGTGACTTCAAATCTCCCGCATGCTGTCCAAAATGCACGCACGCACACACACACACGCACATGCACACGTATTCTTGTCATCCTGTCTTTGCAGAAAGGACAGCAGCTGGTCTGTCCAATTGTCAGTCAGTCAGATGTGAGAACGTTGAGCTATTTGCCAGACAGCGTATCCTCCCACCATGTCAACCTACACAAACACGACCCAAACTGAGGCTTCACCAAAAACAGATTGACTCATCTTTCCTTGCTAAATCACAGTCAATGGAGGGTAAACATAGTATAAATAATAACTTTTCCTGTGTGAAGATTTTATATTTTCCCACTAGGGTCTTTCATTGACATTTAATGATTCGTTTTTGAGTAAATTTGCTTTGGATTGGATAACTTTATTCATCCCGTATTTGGGAAATTTCATTGTCACAGTAGCAAGACGGTGAGAATACAGACACAGTAAAATACATTTTAGACATAGTTATTTATTGGAAAGACTAAAAAATATAATATAAAATTAAAAACTATAGATCTAGTGAGAATTCAAATGACAAAAGGAATTTGATTGATAGCTACAATTGTGAACAGAAATCTTTGCAACAGAACTCCAAATATTATTTTTGGAGTTTGATGATTGGTGGGCGCCATTTTTTTGTTGTTGCAAGTCGTAACTTTGGTGAATGTAAACAAGGTTGTGTATTCCCACAGTCAGGAAGGGGATTTACTAGGGGAAACATGAGACCGCAAAGCCTCGCTACGCTAACTCTATCAGCTGAAAGCTCTCATCTAAGGTGGGAACCGGGAAGACCTTCACCTCTCATTGCGGTTAACACTCACTGGCTGAGACCAGCGCCACCTCCTTGGAGTGAAATTTTCATCGCCCCCCTTCTGCTCTTCCTTCTGTTTGCTCTTTGGCGCCTTTGGATCACAGCAGAAAAGTAGGCCCATCAAAGCGCTCTCAACAGGAGGGAAACCCAGGTCGACTCGTTGCTTCGCAAAACAGAAAATGTTTCCTCACCCAACCCGGGCTTTTTGTTTTTTTGTTTTTTCTGGCAGGCTCAGACTTGAGAGTCAGGCACAGCAAGGTGTCGGAATGAGAGTAACATAAGTAGTCTTCACTTTCCACCATTGCTTAAAAGAGACATGGGCAAACTACGGCTCGCGGACCACATCCGGCCCGCTAGGCCTCTTAATCCGGCCCGCCGATGTTGTACAAATATTTTTTTCCAAGATGGCGCCGTCACGCGGAAGCCAGTGGCAGTATCTCTGTCTACTCTTATTTGTTTTTCGTGTTTTACAGCCCCTCTATCTTTTTTAAATTAACTTTTAATATTTCTTATTACATGACTTTTTACTTTACTTTCTACTTTACTATACTTCTTACTTTAATGATGAGTATGTTAATACTTTAGTCCTTTTTTTCTGTTTATGTTTCATATGTATTGTTAACGGATGCACTTTTCTATATGTATCGCATCTTGTGCTGACCCGGCCCATCTGTCAAATATTTAAAGTCAATGTAGCCTCCGGGCTGAAAAGTTTGCCCACCCCTGGCTTAAACGCAATGATACGTGGCAGGGGAAAAAAAACGAAGAAAAAAAAACCTCGACTGAAGCAGACCTTCAACAACCGTGCTAAAACTGTTCTCAAACCGACCATGGATAGTTTTGTCAAGCGGCCCCCCCAAAAAAAGATTAGCGTGGCTTCTGCCTTCTTTACAGTGGATTACATTCCCGAGTGACAAGAAGCCCAAATGGGACCTGACAGACAGAACCTGATACTGTTGTATTGCTTTTTTTTGTCAAATAAAAGCTTTCAAGTGTTGTAATTGTTGTTCCTACCGAATACAAGTCCATAATTTACGTTCCTGGGCTTTACCTCGCCACATTTCTGATGTCTCTCTTGACAAAGTAATGACAGGGATTGTGGCAGCGCAAGGCAGTTCCTCGCGCTCTGTCCGATTTCATGCCGCGTTGCTATTTGAAGACCGCGGTCTCGAATAAAACCTAAGCTGCGGAGGTCTAGGCGATTGCCATAAAGATAGAAATAACATGGATAGTGAGCCAGGCCATAGACTATGGCAAACATTCTGGGTGGCAACGTTGATTCGACACCCCGGCGAGTCCCACTGCCGTATCCACTGGTTCCATTATGGTCTGGGTACAAATCATCCACATTTCCCCTCTCTTGGACTTTGCTCCCCACAAGCACATCAAATTAACCTTTCCCTGCTGATTTTGGCTAGAAGAGGGAGTTGGACTTCCAGTGAGGTGCATTGTGGGTGGTCAAAAGGGTGTATAAACCAATGCATGTAGATTCAAACACACTGAAATTGATTCTCTTTCAACAGGGTCAACCACAAAATTGCTAGACTTACTCCAATGCCACATTTGCAGATTTTCCTTTCAGCTGAATAAATTTTGAGTGATTTAGAATGGAACTGAGACTTGGCATTTCCCAAGTGTTTTTGTATGACCCACACGTTTTGTTACATCCGCCATCAAGTTCTTTTTGAAAGATTTGCTTGGGTTTGCTTCCTTACGAGTAGTTTTAACATTATTTCGGGAAGAACTGGAGTTGAAAGACAGTTTTTTATTGTAATATGTGAAGGCAGAAGTGGGCAAATTTCCCCAAATATTGTTGATCTCAACTTACCGCTGTTTTTCTTCTGTAATGTGTAAAGAGGCGCTCTATTATTTTCAGTTTGTTTTACTGTGACGGATCAGAGTGAATGTTCAATGTTTTTTGTGGATCAAATCCACTCGGGAGGATTTTGCCAGTGAAAACTTGAAAAGCCCTTGTGTGGATTGTGAAATCCACAAAGTAGCTCCAGTTCTTCAAAGAATAACTGACAAAAGGTTGCCTTAAATCCTGCAAAAAAATCTTTGGGTGTAACGAGAGCTAAAAGGACAAGCACCTGACTGATACTTCCAAGACAATCCAAATATAAGCATAAGGATTCTCAAATTTGTTTGTTTTTAGTCGTTTTTAAAAAAGTAAAATTCATTAATGGATTTATTATTGAAAGGGCCGATTTTGTAGTTTTTGAGAAACATTTAGCCAATAACAGAAACAAATTATGCATGTAGAGATCTTTTTTTAATCAGGTTTGATGTTTTTTAAGTTACTTTTAATTGATTTAATTTCATTTTCTGGCAGAACAGAATTATATTGGCTTGTTACAACAAAGTTTAACAAATAAACAATTTAATCTTATCATTATCACTCTAAATTTATGTACGTACATATTGTAAATGGCTGTAAAAACTACAAAAAAAGGAGTTAAAAGTAGGTTGTTGTTTTTGCAGGGATGGGCACAAACCGAGCTGTTAAAATATTCCCTGCCTATAATTATACCCTCCAAAAAGCAATATGATTTTTTTAAAATGTTATAATAGCCCATATTAATAGATTTAAACCATCAGTGCAGCACATTCCATGATTCAAAAACACTTAAATAAAGTTTCGGATACTTCAAACATTGCTGTTCTCCTTATAGATAGATACAGTATACAAAAAACCAATTACCCCGGGGTTGTATATCGGACGTGTTTACGATTTTGTTTCCCTGACAAACTTGCTGCCATTAAGTGTAGCTGAAGTCCCTTGCTTACTCGTTCGTACTTAACATAAAACAGATTTGTTTGAAGATCTCCGAAACTTGGTGAACTTTCTGTGGAACTCATAAAGTCCAGCAACTTGGCATTTCCACAATCCCGAACTTATACCATAAACGCTTACATTCTGAAGATTACTATAGTTTTCTCCCCAAACGCAGCTGTTCAAACATAACAAAGTGATAAAAATATTGCCTTATAACGACACTAATATACATTATAACGAGAGATATCTGGATGACATTTAAAGTATATCTATGTATGTTGAAGTTATCAACACTGGCATCCTTGGACAAACTATAAAACAAAAAAATCGGCGTCTTATACTCCAGAAAATCCGTATGTCAGTGTATATTTATTTAGATATAATATTTACATTTTTTTTAATAAATGAATTGAAAGAACTGGATCAAAAGCCCTCATTAGGTTCCATATTAAAGTGTAAAACAAAAATATTTTTATATATTTTTAGATTTTACAAAATGATTTTTGAACTAAAAACAGAAAAAAATGTTAAAAAATGACAATTATTGATTTAAAAGGGGCAAAATCAGGAATTTGAATATGCATCTATACTCATACATTTTAATTTGATCCTAAAATAGAAAGTCGGCACTCATGATTTTCTTTCCCGGGCCACACAAAATAATGCTGCGGACCAGTTTTGGCCCCCGGGCCACCACTTTGACTACCCATGTCTTAGACCTTACTCTTATTTTTCCTTGAACTTTAGACATTTTAACACAGCATATACACACACCGACAGAGGCGCTGTTGTTACCCTGTTGTTGCTTTGAGCAATTACACCTCCTTATCTAGGTGAGGATAATAAGGTTACACAGAGAGCAAATTCTATCTTGTCGGCATAATGAGATTTGGGCCCCGTGTCTTCCGTCCCGGGGTCGAAGACGGGGGAGGGCGAGGACCGAGAGAGACTCTGGTACACTCGCACACATGCACGCCGTTTCCTTATCTGCCCCACCTTGTGTCTCTCGCTGACATTCAGGGGAAATTGCTTTGGGTTCCCTGTGTGATGCTGCACATGAATGACAGAGTACCCCCCACTCTCCCCCTACTCCCCCATCCCCCTTGCTCCGCACACAGTCCTACAACACTCCCCCCTTCATGTATTTCAACAAGCCCAGCACCTCTCCTGACAGCCTGTTTGATTTATGACTCCAATTCCCCAGTGCAGACACATAGACTCTCAACTATATGTATGTATTTGAGCTCCCCAGAAGCCCCCCACTCTTTCCCTACTTAACCATACTTGCCCACCTCCCCCCTCTCTTTTCCCTTTCTTGCTCACACACACACACACAAACACACTTTTCTTGGGCCTGCTGAGGTGATTGATGATCCTGGCAGGACTGTCAAGTATTTTTTTGATCATTTTGAAATTTAATATCAGGGAGTAGAAAGGGGATATATCACACATACACACAAGCCAAGATTCTCTCGCACATGCACAACACGTACAGACATTAAAAGATGTTTTTCCACAGTGGGAAATCGTCATAAGTCTGTTGGTGTGCGCATTTGTGCATTTGTGCATTCCTGTCTATAAACACAAGTTCCTTGAGAATCGAATGGAGTATATATTATTTATCCATAATTACCCTCACGTCAGTTTGTCTCTCAGCAAGGGACCGACGGGCACAACAAAGCCACGCAGTCGGAGTGGATGCAATCGGCAACATTACAAGCACGGTCAATACTCACTACTGAGAAAGTGCTTTCCTATTTTTCTCTTGGGGAACATTAGATGGATGTCCAATTAGGGACGGATAAAGTGGCTGATATTAAAAGTGTAGGTTAGAGGTGTCGTAAATGGAGAATCATTAGAACATAAAACACATCAACAATGCTCAGGGCTGTTGTACTAAGCAACATTAATAATATTTTTTAATATGCATTTTATTTTCACTTTGAGATGAAACGATAATTTTGTTTTTGGAGGTTATGCAACATTATATTTGGGTAAAAAATGGGGAAATTATAGAGATTGATTGTGAGTGTGAATGGTTATATGTTTCTATAGGTGCGTTACGATAGACTGGCGACCAATCGGGGTTGGCTGCTGTGTGCATTTTGCCAGAATTTAGCGGGTATAATTTCCAGCGACCCCGGCTAGGATAAGCATTGTTGAAAATAAATAAAAAGTTAATTCATTTAGAACACGAATGTCAAAGTGGTGGCCCGGGGGCCCAAATCTGGCCCGCTGAATCATTTTGTGTGGCCCGAGAAAGTAAATCATGAGTGCCGACTTTCTGTTTTAGGATCAAATTTATATGAAGAGTATGGATGTATATATTACATTTCCTGATTCACCCCCTTTTAAATCAATAATTGTCATTTTTTTATCATTTTTTCTGTTTTTAGTTCAAAAATCATTTTGTAAAATCTAAAAAAATATTTAAAAAAGCTAAAACAAACATTGTTCTATAAAAAAACTGAAATATCAGGGCCTTAAATCCAGTTCATTTAATCCATTTGTTAAAAAAATCTAAATATTATATCTAAAATGGTCCGACCCACATAAAATGGAGTTGACATTAAAGCGGCCCGGGAACTAACCCGAGTCTGACACCCTTGATTTAGAGGGTCGGAGGCTCTAATTTGTCAACTGATGTCAAAATAAATGAGTAAGATGCAATTGACAGACTTAGTATTATGCGGTAGGAGGATTAGTCCAAAAGGGAGGTGACGTCACCTCAGTTCCTTTTTTGCAAAAAAAAAATCTAAGGCCTCTGAGATGAAAAAAAAAATGATTTTTTTTTACTAAACCTCAGCAACTCATTCACAGGCTTTGCACGTTTTCACTTTCTTCAAACGTATTTCATGTACAAATCATCCAAATGACTGCACAGTCCGTTTAAAGTCAAAATGTCCTCCCTTTTTCAAATGACCCATAAAAGCTGTTTCTTGAGTTTTGAACATTGAGATCTGGACTGTAGCCGCCTCTTCCTTTTTTAATGTTGACGCTCCCTTTCCCTTGCAGGTCCTCTCCTCCTCCTCCTCCTCCAGCTCTTCATCGCCGGTCATCCGTCAGCAAACATGGGCCAGTGTGTGGCAGCTCCATTGAAAGGGTAATCCAGGACTGATTAATGACCCAATAATCGGAGGGATCCTCAGATCAATCATGGCTGTGATCAATAACCGCTGGGTAAGGCAATCATTAGCTTGCTAGAGTGCATCCTCTCTTAGAGCTACGGGACAAAATAAAGCATGTAAAAGACAGCCAGTGTAAACTGAGATTGAAGAGTGGCCTGGAGGTGGGCTTTTGTAGTGAGTGCCACTGATAGAAGCACAAAAAGGGCAACAATAAGATCAAACAGGCAGTGGAGAAAGTGTTGACTAATCATTTTTTGTGTGTTCATAAATGGGGAAAATAACCTTATGTTTGGATTTTTCTGATTTCTGGACTTTTGTGCCAATTGTTTACTCTCCCATAGAAAATGAATGAAGCTCAGGTTCAGGTCTCATTTTAAAGGTTCGATCTCAAGTCTGGATTTTACAATGTCCCAAAACTGATAGAAAGTAACTTAGCCCAAAAGTACCTGAAGAAAGTAGCCTGGAAATCACCTTCTAATCAATAGAAAACCAAGTAACTTAGCCCAAAAGTACCTGAAGAAAGTAGCCTGGAAATCACCTTCTAATCAATAGAAAACCAAGTAACTTAGCCCAAAAGTACCTGACGAAAGTAACCCGAAAATCCACTTCAAATCAATAGAAAACCACGCAAAATTGACCTGAAAATACCCTAAAAACACAAGAAAGTGACACAAAATTGACTCCCATCCTGCCACTGACAACAATAGAGAACCAATTAAACTTAATCTGGCTTTGGATGCTAATTTTTCAGCCATTATTTTAGCTTTTTCTGGCCCAAAATACACACAACATCTAGTTGGCATGAATGTGGCCTGCCAACTAAACCGACATTGACACCCCTGATGTATAGAGTTCATATGTATGCAGTCATATATTATGTTTTTTTCTCTATATTTGCATGTATCCCAGTGGGAATACGTTTGTGTTGGCTGGCGCGTGCCTTTTGTGTGTTTGCTTGCGCTCTGCGATGCGGCAGCCCGGCGTACTCATTTTGGATAATGTATGCTTACGAGGGAGGATAAGCAGATGGTGTGTTAACATGGTAAAATATGATCTGATGCCAGACAATATGGTTAGACGCTGCTGTTTACAACACGCAAATTACACCTGAGACTACGCGACAGCTTGTCTTTTCCCCCAACATGGCTCTTCCTTTGAAACCAACCACCTATTATTAGGGTGAAATTACAGTTCACACTTTGTAAAATCAATTTGTCATCATGGACATTTTTCTTTGGCTGAAAAATACTCTTTTGTGTAAGGAAGGCTTGAATATTGCTTTCTAAAGACGTGAAAAATGACCTGGCGTGACCCCTGGTTCATTCCACCAGTCCTTTCACCTTCTGTTGAACCCACCCAGTGACCCCACGCCCCAGCTGGCCGTGACGAACGATGACAGAGGTGTGACAAAAGAAATCAAGCTACTGACTGATGAACAACCTGCGCACACACTGAATACTTCACGTTTAATTTAAGAGTTTTTAGCAAGTATTTCAGTGTAATGAGGTATTTCCCCAATAGCAACATGTTGGCTTTAAAGTCCTTTTGATTTTATTAGAAGTAAAATACGGTCGCATGAGGTCGAGGGGGCCATTGAACCAAAGCTATTTTATAAATTCATTAAAAAATAGAAGCGAGGACATATATTTGCTATACCCATTCTTTTTGAAAACTGTCTGATGACTTTTTTTAATGATAAAGAGGTTATGATAATACAGTGCTGTGCATGCTATGGGACATGTGTTCCAAGGATAACAATTAATAAATTTAATGTTTACCAAAGCAAATGTTAGCATGAGAAATACCAATAAACTCGATAACTATCATATCCCTACTCCAACCCCCCAAAAATTTAAAGTTCATTTTGGTTGATGAGTTCATAGAAAACCTGCGTTTTCGGGAGTACTCCAAACTCAATGAATATTTTAATTCTTTTATTCTTTATTTTTCTCATTTTTTCTAAATCTTGTTCTCAGGGAAAGCAAATTTCCTCATTCACTGCCCTATTTCATATTTTCTAAAATTTGAAAGGCAAAACCTCCTCCAATTGTCCAATGACGCCATTAATCTTCCAATAGGAACCCTCATATTCGCAACTTTTTACTTTTTTTGCTGAGCCTGCAACATAAACTCCTCGCCACACTTCTTCAAAATTCCCCCTCACCTCAAGTAACCTCACTTTCCCACCCCCCCACCCAATGGGGCCCAAAACTAGCTTGCCAGACGATGCCTGGTCATGAAGCTGTTTGTCTTAGGAAGTTAAGATTCCTTTATGTTCCATTGGTGCCAGGGAGCCAACAGGGGATGGATGGATGTTTACAGTGATTTAAACCTGAAACAAAAAATCCCAGCACGGCTACACAAGTTTGGTAGAGCTGCACAGGCCTCTATTGAGCAACACCAACCCAAAAAGCTCCCAGGGTCTGGATACTGTCAGCAAACACGCTGCCGGCGACACACAAGCAGTCACCACACGGTCTTGACCGATCTCACCCCATGTAGCATTTTACTGTGCAATCATCAAAGCACCATTAAATCAGAAGTGACTGCCAATAAAGGGAGGAAATTGCGGCCAGGGATTACGATGTTTGCATGATAAGGGCTTCGTGTGTGTCTCTGTGTGTATGTGTGTCGATGTGGGCCGGGCCGGGGATGTAATCGGGAGGGTGTCGGAAGATTTATGTAGCATTTACGGTGGAGCGAGTCGTAAAGCGTAATTATAGGAGGTGGGTGGGGGGGGGGGGGGGGAGATGTGCTTTCCGAGCTCCAAGTCGGCAGACTGGCAGGAAGGCAAAGAGTCAGTGATCGAGGTCTATTCGCTCACATGATGCACGTTTGGGTGTACTCAGGAAGTGGCTTGTGCTTCCGCCACCCCCCTCAAAATCAATTGATATCATACTATAAAATGTATATTAGGAGTGGGGCCGTGACTTGACTGTTTGGACTTTTGCTGGATGAACTAGCGTCTGCTTTTTGAATGGAAAACAAATTCCGATGGTGTATTTCTACTTGATTCAGAGGATTTAATTCACATGAATGATAGGGAGACACGGAGGTGGTGTTTGGAATGATAAGGAAATAAGTCAAGAAAGGTGGGATAGATTAGTGTGAGTTCAGGATCTTGTTTTGAATTAACAAACAAACAGAAAGGCAGAGAAATCACTTATTGTTGATTTTTTTCTTCTTCATGAACTGATTTAAGATGGGTTATCAAACTCATTTTTTGGTAACGGGCCACTTGGTAGTTTCAATTACCTCTGGAAGGTTGTTACGTCCTCCAACTAGGCTGCCAAAGTTAATCAATTAATGAATTGACAGCTTTCTCGATCGTGCTAATCGATATATCATTTTTGGACATTAAAATTACTACAAATTGTTTGCAATTATTGATTTAAAATGAGGAACAGGAAATTATCGACAATTTTCATATAAATGTCATCATAAAACAGAAAGTTGACACTCATCATTTACTTTCCCGGGCCATACAAAATGATCCGGAGGGCCAAATTTGGCCCGCGGGCCGCCACTTTGACACCTGTGATTTATGGTAACCATTGGGCCCACCATTTTGTCTCATTATATCCTCTTCTGAAAAAAAAAGACACCAGACGCCATCCAATTGTAAAAAAAAAAAAAAAAGATTTTTAGGATTCAAAACCGATTTATATTGAGACTATTTTTACTCTTTAAACTGAAGTATAACCATTCCAATTCTCAGGAGAATATCACTGCGTTGTTAGCATTACTACAGACAAACGATTTCCACAATCCCCAAATATCAAAGCAGTGCACTCTTCAACCTGCTGGGCCCCCGCTGAGTTCTTTGAGGTCACACAGAGATCAGAGGGGTTATCGCAAGGTCAGCTTCAGTTCAAAAATCTGTTGGGTCAGCCGTGGTCTTCTTCTTCCTCCTCCTCCTCCTCCTCCTCCTCCTCCTCCTCCTCCTCCTCCTCCTCTTCTTCCTCCTCCTCCTTCACTTCAGCACATGAATCATTTCTCTCCTCCCCTTGTCCTCCCTCTCCCAGGCCGTTTCAAGCTACACATGCTGTTTTTCTCAGTTTGCTGTCATCAGTCACACACAGACGCACAAACACGAGCACACTGGCACAATTGGCCCTGCTGTTCGGTAACGCCACAGATGTCAAGAAGCTTTCAACACACAACCATGCGTAGTTAGTGAGATAGACAGACTTTGCCCATTTTCTTTGTCTTCCTATTACTCTCTGGCTATCAATGACCTGCTCTGAACAACATTTCATCTGTACTTTCTCATGTTTTGGTCCATCCATTAGTCTATACACATTTTGTAATTGATGAGTCAGCTTGCAAAAAATAAATGAATGAAACGATACATAGTTTAGTTTAAAGTTGTAAATTCATCTTAGGTCAAGGGTGTCAAAATACGGTGTTGGTTCGCGGGCCGCTTTAACGTCAACTCGATTTTATGTGGGCGGCCCATTTTAGATATAATATTTAGATTTTTTTTAAATAAATGGATTAAATGAACTGGATTAAAGCCCTGAATATTCAGTTTTCATAGAACTAAAACGATGTTTATTTTAGCTTTTTTAAATATATTTTTAGATTTCAAAAAATGATTTTTTAACTAAAAACAAAGACAATATGGATAAAAAAATAGCAATTAAGGATTTAAAAGGGAAAATCAGGAAATTTAATATACATCTATACTCTACATTTTAATTTGATCCTAAAACAGAAATGATTTACTTTCCCGGGCCACACAAAATGATGTCAGATTTGGCCCCCGGGCCGCCACTTTCACACCTGTGCCTCAGGTGGTACTTTGGGGAATTCGATAAATTGGATTTTGCTTTGCCACAACCCATTCTTATTTTATTTTGGGTAAAATAAGCCATTTGGGACAATAGTAGCCAATCAAATGCTTGTATCCCACATTCATAACATCATTCATAATCATCGCACCTGTGCCGCGTTCCCACGCAAAGTCAAACCATCGCTAATTAAACCTCACGTGGCTCGTGCTACGCCCATCGGCAAAAAGCATTTTTGTGGTCGCTTATGACACTAAAAGTCAAAAACTGTAAAAGCAAAACATCCAGTTCACATGACATCTTTCACATATAAGTCAGTTATAGGTGTTGCTTGTCCCCTTTTCAACATTCTAAAATTATTTAGTCATGTGGTTTCAAACGGATGATCATTATTTCATTTTGTCATACACTTCCACTTCCCAAATTATTCCTCGCTTTCAATGCGGTCATCCGAAGCTGCAAATTGTCGTCAACACTTTATTTCCCGTTAAATTTATGAGCTGAGAGGAGGGAATTTAGAAGACACAAAGAGAGGTGGCAAAAGAGGGGATTTGTCACAGTAGACGTCAGTAAGTGTCACCTGCGTGCCGGGGGCTGAATTAATGAGAGCGTTCGTTAGCGCCTCGGCCCCCCTCTTCTATTCCGTCACCCCCCCTTTCTACTGGCTGGCTGTTCTGCATAACAATACCCAATGATACCACGCCCCGGTCTCAACCAATTACAGGGTCCAAATAGACTAACATTTATCAAATTTTGACGAGGACGGCAGGTTCAGAGGTATCGGATGACTGAAAGATACAAAACTAATACGTGGCCTTGCATTAAGGAGACGGGCGATCATCAGGGCGCATTACCGAGCCTCCTCTGGAAACTATTAGCACGACAGCGGGAGGTCCAACTTGGTCTTTGAGCCTTTTTATAGCAAATCTTGCATCCTTTCTCCACAGAACTCAAACAATGAGAAGTAAAGTAGGATAAATTAGAGTATGGGTGACAAAGTGGTGGCCCGGGGGCCAAATCTGGCCCGCCGTGTCATTTTGTGTGGCCCGGGAGAGTAAATCATGAGTGGTGACTCTGTTTTAGGATCAAATTAAAATGAAGAGTATACATGTATATTACATTTTCTAATTTTCCCCCTTTTTAAATCAATGATTGTAATATTTTTAATCATTTTTTTCTGTTGCAAGGTTAAAAAAATCATTTTGTAAAATCTTAAAATCTATTTTAAAAAAGCTAAAATAAACATTATTTTAGATCTATAAAAACTGAATATTCAGGGCCTTTAGTCCAGTTCATTTAATCCATTAATTAACAAAAATAGAAATAGAAACCCGAGTCTGACACCCTTGAATAGAATAAATAAATCACCAATGGATAACTTGAGGTGAACAGTGGCATAAGAGAAGAAGAAAACAGAGACTGTCTTTCAACCAGAGCTTTTCTCTCCCTTTAACATGGGATGCATTGAAGGACATTTTGTGCCAGCATACCCGCTTAAGTGTTGCCTTTCGCCCCCCCTCCAAACCCCCTTCAAGTTGGTCTGACCTCCTACGGCCTCGTGACCCTACAAAACGTATCTTTTTTTTTTCCCAGAGCTGGGCCGCAACGTCAAGACACGCCTGCAAAATGGCCTCATTAGAACAAATGATTCGAGCCGGGGCCGAAACGTGCTAAATGCCCGTGTCGGCGAAGTGGCCTTTAAATGGATATAAATAAACAAGAGTTATGCTGACAGTTTGGGTGTGCACCCTGGCAGCATAATAAATTACAGGGTAATGATATTAAAAGCACAGAGTCGTTAAGATGCCAAACGCAGACGCTATAAATCCAGACGCGAGCTTCCAACGGTTGTCCCCGCGCCGAGTAATTAAAGCAGATTTATGGGGCGCATTACATCATTGCCAGATAGTTCATATATCGGCCTCCTTTATTGGACAGTCTGACGGGCGCCCAAAAATATTGTTTGGTGTTCCCCGGCCCCCTCGCAGCCGAGAGGCCTCGCTTGGTACTCCATCTTTTGTTGTGTCAAGCCGGCGTTCTGGTGATGGATGAACCTATCCGCTCTCTCTCTCCTCTTTGGCTCGTTCATCCGCCGTCCTCCACGGGAGACTTGCGACGGTAGCAAATAGCTTCATCTTCACACGGTAGCTCTTTCCTTTGCCTCCCTCGTCTTCTCCTGACTTGGACAAAAACAAAGAGCATGACTTGAGCTAGCAGAATGATGTTTGTTTGCCATGAGGCTGTATTTATTTTTTTTTTTTTACATGGCAGAATTATTTGACATTGGCGAGTTTGGATTCAAAGTTTATGGTTTTGGGCTAATGGATGAAAATGGTAGTGATTTTAGGTTAGGTTAGAGCTTTATTTCATCCTGTGTTTGGGAAATGTCTTGGTTGCAGTAGCAAGACAGACATAAGACACAGAAGACATTGTAAACCTAGGTAAAAAAAAGTGGAGCCACACAAGGGAAGTCCAATACTGAGGTAGTCTGGAGGTTTTAAAGATCGTCTTCCTTGTCTAGATCGTCCTAAATTGTCCTATCACCTTTTGTGTTTGGGGTTGGAATTAGGTTTAAAGTATGGGGGTATTATCCAAAAGGTCAAAGGTCATGAATTGAATTAGAAATTAGTCATTTTTAAATGAGTTATGTTTATTTTTTTTTAAATTTGGAGGCTATTAAGGGGAATATTTTGAATATTTTTTTGTTTCATGTGTTTTCAAAAGGTTTGGTCTAAATTAGTTTCAAAGGAGTTTAGAGTTGGACTTTTTAAAATCAGAGGACGGAACCTTTTATGTTTCATAATTGTACCTAATTTGCAATTAAGATTATGAGTCAAGTATGAAAATACAGATTAAGAAATTGAGCATTTATTCTATAAATAGGTTTGAAAAATGTGGGAGTGGATGCGGTAAGAAAAACGTTATGACTGGGTGTAGAAATATTCAAATTATTTTAACTAAATATAGGATAGTGATTTGTTTTGGTTTATGTAATAAAAAAATGGAAATGTTATGTTTAAAAACAAACATTAAAATGATAAAACAAGGCCCTTACTTACTTAATAAAAGTAAATGAAACATTTTTCTGGGGCGTGGCTTTTTTGAGCCACAACCCACTTTGAATTAGAAATAAATAAATTAAAAGATCGAGGAAGCATAATAGTGACAATGACAAGCAGTGAACTTAACATAGGTATATAAGCCAAACTTTATGACTTATTTCCCATGCTCCCTCAAAAGATACTATACAAAAAAAAAGTATTTAAAACTTTGGCTTCAATTCAAACAGACTCCTGATGAACTGAATGGAAACATACCCAGAAAGCCAGACATCTTAGTAATAGTTTTGGGTGCTTGCAATTTTAGTAGCTCCTTTAATTAGCTTTCTTATTAAAAAAAAAATCTGCTCATAAATCATTTGAAACACTTCCGCACAGTTCCTCTCATTAAAATTCCGTTTTTTTTATGTACACCAGGGAACGTCATTTGCCAAAATTCTTGAAGAAAACCAGTTTCAAATATTTCCTGTTAGAGATTGCTACCCAAGTCTTTGCCGTACACGTTTATTCGAAACAAATGTTGACAGTTTCTTGTGCTCTCTTGTTAACACAACTTTTTTATTTAACAATACTACATACTGTTGTCATGACAACATTTCCGTACATCTCCTGCTCTAATTCAAATTTGCGTACACATTTTCCTGCTGTGTGTGCCCTTTACGTCACATATAATCCCCCTCAGTGTTTGTCACTATAGCCGCAAAACTGCTACTATTTTAAAAAACAACAACAACAACATGGCTCTCAATGTTATAACATTTGCCGGTTATTTTATTCGTCTTCTATTTTATTCTGAACATAATTTGGACATCCTATCATAATATTTTATTTTTACAGTTACGTTTTGGTGCGTTTTCATCTTCCAAAATGTAAAAAAACCCCATAATGTCCGTGTATATTGTAAACAAGGCACACCAAACCAAAACAATGTATAATTACACATTTTTCACTACACTACTACTATTGAGCCATCCATTTTGTTTCCCATTTGTCCTCATTAGGTATGTGGATGACTTATAGTTGGGTCTAGTACACCCAGGATTGGTCGCCAGCCAATATGTAGTCCCAGCTATTAATGGCTATAAAATGAAATATATAGATATTATTTACAAAGTAGAACAACAAGAAAAATGGTTGCATTTGTGTTAATGATGACAATCACAAAATGACCTCACTTGCATTTAATGAGCAAGAAACACAAACAACAAACGGTAGTCTTAAAGCAAGAACATTAAAAAAAAAAAAAAAAATTCCCCAAAACAAAGTGAATTAATGCATCAAACAATAGTTTGGCGTAATAAGAAAAATGCCAGTAATTTATGACTCCCTGCCCTGTTTTTTTTAGGTGGCCACAGTATACTTGCGGTTTAGTGCTTGTGCTTGACTTTTATTGCAGCCTATTGGTTTTGATAGGCTTCATTCATTTCACTCGATCTCAATAGTCATTGTAAAGCCAAGTGTTACGTACGGGTCATCATAATTCCTGGTTTTACCTTTTTTGCAGACCTTTCTATCCACATGACATAACGTCTCTCTCCACCTATCATTTTTCCTTTTTGTTGAGATTTTTCATGATTCTTTTGACATATCAGAAAGTTTAATTCTCTTTTTCTTGTTCAAAACATATCATGTCTTACTCTACTGTTTGTATACAGCAGTAGATGTCCATTTAGATGCTAATCCAGTAACGGTTGCTGTATTTTCTGGACTATAAATTACAAGCCGAGGGGCTTGCAACCAAAAATCAAGTGCAACTTATTTACATATTTTTCTTCTCTCACCACTTAAGGCCTGTTCTTGTTCATGGCATTTCATCTCTTACTGTGCTGTTTGTATACAGCAGTAGATGTCCATTTAGATGTTAATCCAGGAGCGGATGCCGTATTTTCTGGATTATAAATCACACTTTTTTCATAGTTTGGCTCGACTCAAGACTAAAAATCAAGTATTTTTCTTCTCTCACAACTTAAGGCCTGTTCTATTTTTTCCAGGTTGTAGTAGTTTGTAAAACTGTTATGATAACAGATACCTCTATAGCCTTTCCTCAATTTTGTTATTGTTACTTTGACGTATGTTTGTTCTCGGTTTCTTATCCAGATAATATTTTCCCTCCCAAAAATGTGATTTACAAACCAGTGCAAGTATTTTATTGTTTGTTCCCCTTTGCATTGTGCATTGTTTGGCTAGTGGGGCTTATAGTCTGAAAAATATTTACATTTTAAGGAACCACTGATAACATTTGAGTAGAGTTTTAAAGACGAGATACTCATCTAAAGCTTTTGACCGACATAAGAATGAAAGCAAATGTGGATATGCACCCAAGAGTAGTACGACCACTCCATCAGTGCGACAGGCCAGTCATCTCCCTTGCCTTCCACTCTATCTGCTTCTTGCACTTTCTGCTTTCCCTGCTTTAACTCCCAATGGTAGGCAGGGCTGTTTAGTTCACGCCCGTCTAATTTATCAGCCCTCTCCTCTCCTTCTCCCCTTCTGCCGCAGTGCTAGACGGTCATTACGCACACTGACACAGCAATCCGACTCACACCCTGCCTTCATTTATTGTCTTTTTTAGCTCTTAAATGGATTCAGGCCTAAATTCCAGGCCAGGGGATGGACCGACTGTACATAACAATGACAGTGAGTGCACTTATTAAAAGTGCAGGCCAAAGTGAAATGGAAGTATGATGCGAAACAAAGGTTTGAATTAAAAATAACCTCTAAAACTATTCAATTATTAAAGGTGACTTTCCACGGAATTCCATTTTCCGACCACTGTTTCATTTATATGAAAAATGTGACCGTGCGAGCTGAGCTGTAGTCTGTGATTAGATTGCCATCACTCATGGAAGTAATACCATTTTTCATTGGCGACAATGTGACGCCAGACCGCGTTTTATGATGCAAGTACCGGCCCACTTTGTGAGAAACCAGGTGTCCCAATGCAGCTTTTTTGACATGCAAAGCCAAAGTTAGAGTAGTTTATTTTGGAAGGAATCCCTAAGCATTTTGGAACCAGGATTATACTGTAATTAGGTCCATTTTGTAAGGCTTGATTGTGAAAAACGTGCTGGTTTTCTGGCATTCTGTTCCCAAGCCGCATTACGGCCAATACTGTGTACTTGGTCGCCAGACGTTTGGTCGCCGGGCGTTTGGTCGCCGGTCTTTTGGTCGCCGGTCTTTTGGTCGCCGGTCTTTTGGTCGCCGGTCTTTTGGTCGCCGCTCAAATGGTGACAGAGAGGTTACTTTTGAAACCAGCTCTCAAGATTATATTCATGAGAGAGAGTTTAATATCTAAGTACTGTTTAATATCTAAGTACCTTTTAATATCCAAAAACCAAAAGGGACCAAAAGACCGGCAACCAAACGTCCGGTCATGACAAATACAGTACTATATAGATGCCTGGTATTGGTTGTATAGCACATTTTTACCTATTTTATGTGTACTTCCACAAGCGGCAAGCTTTTGGATCGTGTTTATTTGATGCCTGCATTGTACGACATGTGACCTGTCGACCTTTGGTAAATTGCAACAGGTGCTGCAGGCTCTTTGTCCTTGTAAGGGAAAAGTCACTTTATGAAACAAACCACTCTGCTAGTCAAGCAGCTGTATTTCTGCCTTATAATAGTCTCATAAGTAGGCTGTAGACAGATATGGGTCCATTTTCTCCTGCTGCTAGTCCCAGCATGATTAATGAGCAGCATTTGGAATCGCACATGTTGTTGCCCCGAAGCTCTGACATGTATTTCTGGATCAGAAATTTCACATTCTGTGTGAAAAATGAGCTCCTCGGTCTCGTTCATTATGCCGTTCCACTGCCAGAATACTCCCATGCAGTTTGTGCACCAAGATTCTGTCGTGTTCGTACTGTATGTGGGTGTCCACGTCACTTTGCATCTAGCTCACTTATTGGGACAGCGATCCAATAAAATGCATGCAGAGCAATGACTCGAACGGAATGGGAGGATTATCATGAGACGAGTCCATAGAGTATAAGACCAGAGATCTGAACATTTCAGTACTGCAGCCGTGCACATCTTTGTTTTATTTGTTGCATTACCAGAATAAGAGTAATGATGAAAATGCTGTTCACTTGGCATCGTTGGCTTGTTTTTCAACTTGGAAGTAGTAACGCAAGTAACGGCAAAAATACCATGTGGTTTCCGTGGGATCGATTTGATTTTACATCCTGTGGAATAAGTATAATGACAGTGAATAATTAACGGATAACAAACATACCATAGTGTTTCCTGTTGTTGTTTGATGTTGAGTGCGTAGCAATGAGAGGCCAGTAAAGTGTTGGGATATCAACTCTATAATCATATTTTCCTCCAAAATACAGTATAGCAGAAGTGCATTTAGGTCTTTTTGAGATTTTGCATTTCGTAGCTTGGAATATCTTTCCTATCCCAAGACCAAATTCTCCCATTGAGGCTATTTCTAACCTAAATATTTCATAAATAGAGCTGCTCCTCTGTGCTTCATGTCTGTATTTTCCACCATATCAGCCCCAAACAATAAACCAAGGTAATCGCCCCGTCTCTCAATGAAGTAACTCCCATATTTTTGTCACCAAGACAGTATCTACTCAGCACAACCTTAGCATTGGCAGAAAATGAGTCAACAGCCTCTTCTGCACAAACATCAGAGTCGTAAAAGTGTTGTACACACAGATAAACACACTCTCTGCTATTGCACGCTCTCTCTCAAGGGCATGTTCCAATAAAGCGGAATTGGAAAACAGCCATCTGATAGATTGAACCAGAAGAAGGCAGTGCAGGCAAATCCCCTAATGTAGCATAAATAAAGCTGGCGCACTCCGATTGCTCTCCACAGACAATGTAAATTTTATTGACAGGCTCAGCCACTTCCTTTCCCGACGTGCCGCTAACAAGAGTAACCTGCCAGATCACAACAACTGGTAGGATAGGATAGGGAATGAAATAAAATGGCAGTCGACATACTCTGCCATCACAATCCACATGCGTACTGACGGCAGAATTCAAAGTCACATAAAGGCAGATTTCTATGTTTTGATTTCTATCCCCTACACTGAAACATCCTCCTCCAAGCTTTTTCCTCCTCTGTGGCTATCAGTGAAGGTCGATGTGACAGAACAGAAGAGAGGCACTACACACCAGTTCCCCCCCCTTCCAAATCTGCCTGAGGCACTGGGGATTCTCAGGGGGCACACAAACTCAACACTGAGGCCTTTGAATAATGTTAAGCACGATACGCTTGCTTCCATCACGTTCCCCCGGTCTGGCTTTGAAAAGCCGGGGAAGTGAATCGAAGCCAAGGATGGAGAGATTTCACATCAACCTTAACTGGAGCTTGGTGCTTTTTCTCTTCTCTTCACCAAACCGTCTTTTTAAGGGAAGCTTGGCTAACTTTGATGATTGGGGAGAGCCACAAATGGCTTCTCGTTTTGCAGCTTAAAGCGCTTTTCCAGACCACGTAAGATCTAGCTAACCTTGCCAAACTCCTTTCACAGAGAGGCTTTAATCTTGTGAAGGGCGGAGTTGAATCATTTGAGGGTTTTTTTAAACAAAAACTTCTGTAATTGTGTAGTCCAGTCAACACTCGTCCTTCAAGCGAAACGTTTTCCAGAATGATTGTTTTCCGTTTTAGTGGTTCAAATGAAGTCAATTGACATTGTTAAGAATTTTATTAGAGTAGAGACATTTAGGTTACAGAAAAAGTCAAGTGTTCTTTGCAAATAATGTTGAAATTTCACAAATAGCTGCTTTTGGATTGGATTGTATAACTTTATTCATCCCGTATTTGGGAAATTTTAAAGGGTAAGCCTTTGTGAATTTATTATATTTTACTGGAAATATGCATTAGCCAATAAATGTAGGAATATAAACTAAAAAATCTGGCACATTTTTGGAATTTTTGCAATTCCACAGTAGGACTAAGAAAAATAATAGTGAAAAAACAGGAGATCTATTTGACTTATACTATCTTAGATTTTTCACTATGATGTAATATTGTAATGCAATGTAGCACCTGGGGCAATGACATGTTACATTGATGCATCACATTTTTTCCCAACAACAAACAAGCAGCTTGCAGTACTTTTTCTTAGCTGGGGAGTTGCGATACCAAAAAAAAAAAAAAAATACTGTAAAAAATCGTTCTGTGTTGCGTGCATCACTAAGCAAACTGGATTGAGGGGTGGGAAGATTCACGGTGAGAGGTGTGAGTGCTTGTTCGTGTGGAAAGTGAACTGTTTGGTTTTGATTCCATCGACTGTAGCCCTTAGTAGTCACGATTTGGTGTTGTGGAATTTAATCAAACCTGAGAAAACTAGCTAAAGACCAATGTTTGGTTGGAGTTTACTGTCGAAAAAGGCTTTTCATGATGTTTTTTAATAAGGAAATGTTCTGAATTTCAAACTAAACTTGGGAAATGGAGCTACTTTGCACTTTGATATTATATCTAACCAGATACAGTTGCTCGCTGGTTATGTCTGCGAATCCTGCTTCTTTCTCCTGATTGGTTAATCCTCAGATGGCCAAAAATGGATTGACTGGATCAGATTTGTAGGGCTACCTCAGTGTATATTTGCTCTAAAATATTCTTGCAGAAACTGAGGTCAAGGAGGAGCAAATATATGTCGATAACAGATTAATATAGAGTTTTATTGACACCCAATTGCCTTCTTTTGACCAGCCGCCATTGCTTATATAATCTTCTCTGTTTGTCAAGTCTGAATACTTTCCCACCATGCCTTTTCTCCTCTGTCCCAGTATTAGTATTTCAATTATAGACTCCACAAACACGAAAAAGAATAATTGATCAAACTCCCTTTTCTGTTACTCGTACTCTCTTCCCGAATGTTTTGAGAAAAAATGTTTCCGTCACCTGACAGGCAGAATGGATGGGCTCCATTATGTTGGGTTACAAACACATTCCGCCGCAATGAAGGGCCAGTAAATTATCCCGCGAGTCAGCAACCCAGGCCACGGAAGGGCCAATAACCCTTCTTGTTTTTAATGGGGTCGGCCCTTCTACCGCTTGCACTGCATTGAATCACACCGCATTTTTTTTTTTTTTAGCCTGTATGCATCGTACATTACATGCAGAATATTAATGTATACTGAAAATAAAGGGAAAATTGAATTGTGGGTCAACATCAGAGAATTGTCTGAATAATAGATTTGTTCCCACACTGCTACTAGCTCCAACATTTTGATGCTAGAAGGCAAAACTATGGAAACATCAGAAGTATGTCAGGTCAAATCGAGTTCATGGGACGTAAATATTGTTGACAGTTTGAAAAAGCACTAAATAGGGAGAGACATTAGCCTAAGGATTTGTTAAATGTGTGCGTTATACATAAACGTTGACTGTAGAGTTTATGCAAATACTGAAAGGTTAGGCAACTGTGAGCTTTGAAAAAAGCAACAAATCATTTTTTTTCTTTGAATGGGCTGAGCTAGAACTATAAATCGTGTAAAAATATGAACTTTTCTAAAGAAATTAGACATCTTTTTGTCTGTTTGTATCTATGGCAGGAGTTCACTGATTACGGGTAACCTAAAGGCATGTTTCTTATGATTATCCGTTCCATAAAATATGGATTTCTGTGACTCTTCAGACTACAAAAGAGCCATTTAGTTTCAATCTGGATGGACTAAAAATCAGATTTTTTTAAATTTAGTTTTTATTATATTTTCCTTCTTTTTGAGTGTAACCCGGAATAAAAATATTTGGCAAACAAAAATCAGGAAAAACTACCAAGAGGGACCGAACTCTAAACTTCTGATTGAGATAGTGTCTCCGTCAATATACAGTAATATGATACTTATTTAAATAGCTATAGAGAACCCAGGTTGTCTTGAGGTCAGTGTAGTCAAACCTACGGCACGGGGGCTAGAAGTGGTCCCATCCCTGCGAACCAAATTGAGTTTGACACCACCACTATAGGTTATTCAGGCCTTGTCATTCCTTTATCACGACGGTGTACATTTACCTGTGAACTAAGACAGGTGGCCCTTTCCTCCTCACCCAGCGGCCTTCACCAAAGACGGCCAGCTGCAGGGTTTTGCCTGGGGTGGAATGCACCTTAGCGACCCTTCGCATTATACCTGAGTGCTGACAGGAGGGAGAGGGGTCAGCCATGCTGTCAGGGCCAAGAGGGAACACAGGAGGTGACAGTTATGGGAGGTGGAAGAATGGCTTCTCTTCATCAAGGCTTTTTTTTCCCTGAGTGACAGGCAGCACAGCTGAGCCACTTTGGGAGCGTAGCGGCACACGTGGGCTCGAATCCACGCCAGGCCGGGAAAATTGACCTCAGGAATGCAGTGTAGCGGAAATCGAAGTACAACTAGCTGTTTACTCATTATTTCTATTGGCCAAAATAGTCGTTTTCCCAACTTTTAGCTGGTGAAAAACTTTTAAAATGGATATTTTGTGAAATGATGTGCCATAAGCCATTGTATGAGTATTTAAAGGCCGTGTATCATAAGAATAAATAAACCGAAGCACAAGTAGCTGTTTACTCAGCATTTCCATTGGCCAAAATAGTCGTTTTCCCAACTATTAGCTGGTGAAAAAACGGGAAAAGTTTAGATTTTATGAAATCATAAGCCATTGTATGAGTATTTAAAGGCCGTGTATCAAAAGAATAAATAAATCATTTTTATGGTGCAATGACATTGAACAATACTCAATGACTGCATCCTTATCTAGTAAATTTAAGTGATATTTTATGGAAGGTCATTCGTGATTGCAAAAGGAAGTTTAAAAAAAGGCATTTGAACCTACTGATAGATGCACAGGAAACAAAAACAGACAATTTTCCTGTCTTTGAAAAGCAGGAAATTGTGATGAATCACAGTTGGTGCTTGCCGTTGGTCATCCTTGGATCTTTTCACCTATCGGTCATCAGTACTTCCTTTGGGAATGCATCAAATTCTATCTAACACGTGCATTCCTGCAAACAGGGACTAGGCCGACCTGACATTTTGTTCCACTTCACCGGTCATGGTAAAATGAGGATGAATAGCAAAAAAGAGGGGAAAACAATCATTCGTTCCAAGTACCAAAAAAAACAAAAAACAAATCCAAAACGCTTTTCATAGAATCAATTTTCCTAGTGTTTTTTTTCAAATAAACTCTAAAAAAAAGTATCTTTTGGGGAGGTTTTTATTTTCAAGATGAAGATATTCTTACCCTACATTAGAAACTACATGTTTATTGACTAAAATCATACTTGCTCCAATTTAAGGGACGATTTAGCTCAAAGTTACAGATGTTTTTGACTAATTCATCTGCAGCCAATGACTAGACACCCTCACATCCCCTTAAAATGTAGAGTTACAGTTACAGTGGGTAAAGTCAGATTTGATAGACTTTGAGGGATGAGGCTTACCAAATGTGCTGTGTTTTCTACATCATTTTGTGTATTTACAGAATGTAGTTCCTGAAAAAAAAGTATTTTCTCTCATTTTTAAAGCGATAGACGTAAGTGTATTTTGTGCATGCTAGGTGCCTTGTAGAATTGAGCTGATACAGATTTTTGCTGACTCTGTGACAGCCTGTGTATTGCCTATAGGACCTGATCCCCGCTTTCTGGAAATATGCCAGTACTAAACAAATGATTTTGACAGCAAAAATCACAACAAAAGCTCTGCGGGCTCTTTATCTTGATGACAGTTTGTACACAAAAAGTACACACGCATTTGCAGTATACACACAGGCTTTTGCTCAATGTCTGCTGGTTTGCTTCATCCATTTGTGACTACAGAAACACACACACTTGATTTGTTGAGCAAGACAGGATTTGTATCAAGTAGCCTGACTTCATTTATGGATATTTGGGCTCTTTTGATCTCTACTTAACAAAAACATCAATTTGATTCTCAGATAATTACATTTTGGAGGTTTTCCAACAAAGACAAAGAATTCATATTTTGTGCCTTCCCAGTATAATGTTGACTCATTTAATCAAAACATAATTAAAAATTCTAAATAAGCAGGAAGAGTAAGCAGATCCCCAAAAATGATTAAAAGGATAGACAGAATTTTGTCTCATAAATTAAAAAAAAGATCATTTTTCTGATGTGTACTAGTCGAGAAAAATGTCAATTAAAACTAATATTTCCCAGAATTTATCACGCAACATGGGGGCAGACATTGTCTCAGTGGGGTCCTTTTTTAACCAATCAAAGACGAGTATTCCATATTCCTCGCAGTGTCATTAATGCTCAATCTTATATAAAACTGTGTTGTTAATGGGTATAACTAATGGCATAAAATAGTTAATTTAACCTTTCAATGACTTTAAATGAACTTTATTACAACTGAGAATTTTTCTGGCAATATTGCTACTAAATATTTTATATAAAACTTGTAAAAATGTCATTTTTTTGGCATTTGCATGAGTTATTTATTAAAATTTCTACTTTTCCCTTCATCACATTTTTTTCCTTCATTCGTAAGTAGTGCCCTTTTGTGTTTGTGCAATTATTTTAATTATTTTTTTTTAAAAAAGCTATAAAATCCTATTTGATACTTCCCGGTGCACTTCACCATAGGCACGCCCAAATATGGTCAAACTTCCACCGTCACACACACACACATAAAGCAACCCGACAACATGACTCATAAGTATCACTCTTTCCTTTCTTTGTCAGTTGGGGTGTGTTTTCACCTGTGTATGTGTGTTTTTAGTACACAACTCAAGCCTGGAATCTATGGAGGCCATCACTCACACCTTAGCAAAAGAGTGGGTGTCGGACAGGTTTTATTAAAACTCTGTCAGAGGTTGTGTGTTGGCGTGCAGGTTATGTGTGGGTATGCATGTGCTTGGGTTTGCCCCAGGCTTAGAAGAGATATATCATCACTCCCTTGACTGCTTCTTTCATCTTACCTTTTATTTTTTTTTCCATTCGTTGACAGACACCAGTTTGGTTTCCAGTCATTGTTTTTTTATTTTATTTTTTTTAACTCAATCCTCCACATAATCCTTTTGTTTTATGTACTTCACTTGCAATAGTCTTCAACTTCTGAGTATGTGATTAAAATGCTGTAAACGGTAAACCGCAAATTGAGAGTGCATTTCGTAGAACGACTTGTTTTCTCAAATGTCATGAAAGCGAGTTAGTGGTTTTTTGTCATTAGCTATCAAGCTAAAAGTAGGTTGCAATATTAAAAAAACGTTTTTTTAATTAACTAGCAGTGATAACTTTCCGCATTTAATTGAAAATTTAGAACAAATCCGCATGTAAAAATATTCACTCTCAATGAAAAGCACCTAGAAGCCACATGTCAAACGTGTATCGATCAAAATACATCTTTTATTTCATCACAATCCATTCAAAAACACCTTATGCATGTAGTACCATGTATCACCACACGATAACCAGACACACTCACTCCTATCAATAGATCATATGATTTTAATCATGTCATAATGATTTATTTTAGCATCAGGCAATGCATCACCTCATTTCCTTTCATTTTTCAAACAGTTTGTGTTCTCTGGGAGATGATCGATTTATCTTTGGACAGCCCCAATAAGAGTAATGAACTCTGAAATATCAAAACCAGATGTCAGGCAGTCAGGAGATCCCAATCCATTCCCTTGCTTGTCCTCCAACCTGCTCCAATCTTTGGCCTTCTCCTTTTTTTTTACCCAAACCTCAGTGGGTGGGACCATCCTGATGAGAAGCACCACCTTGCAGCGGCTCATAAATCTCATCGTGTGAAGTTAACCTGCTCATGCCCTGTGTTTACCGCCTCATTCTCCACCCTTTTCCGTCTATCACTCGGCACCTTTGCCTGATTTATGATCTCTCTCTCTCTCCTCCCCCTTTGGAGAAGAACCAGCTTACTTATGGGACACTGTCCCTAAAATAGTTCAAAGGGGATGACAGGAAGTAACTTTACTGTATTTAAATGTATTATTTTTATTTTTTTTACATTTTCACTCTATTTTTTAAGGGAAAGAAACTGTGAAATGACAAAAGTAGAGTACAAAACTTTTTTTATTAGTAATATGTATGCCTGATTTTATTCTCCATCAAATTTCTATCATAGTTCTTACTTTTTTTATTAAATTATATTAAATTAGAAGCACATAACTGTTTTTTGTGGGCCAAAAGAATGATATGGTCGGCCCTAATTAGCCCCTGTGCCTTTAGTTTGACACCAGTGGTGCATGACCATATTTTTTTTGTATTCATTTTGCAATTTTTAATGATTATAGCAGCTCTATGCAACAACATAGTTTTACACCTAGCAAATTCTGTTTAAAAAAATCAAAGCAGAGCTCAAGTTGACAAAAAACTCCTGATTTTACTTCATTTTTTTCTCCCCCCCTGTACTAATCTTTGACAAATGTACTTCTCAGTGATTTATGTCACTCTTTATTTCCTCTTGATGTCAAAAATGTTTGGATAGGATGACTTAAGTGGGATCTGAATTTTCTTGCTCACATTCTGGCTCGCACAGCGATAATGTTTCATGCTGGATTTGTGGTGAGAACCTTGTGTCCCTGCAAAAAAAAAAGGCATCGAAAAAAGCACCCCCCCCCCCAAAAAAAGCAAAAAAAAAAATAGAAAAAAAGGGCCCCTGCAGGAACATTGCAGCCTTGACACTTTGACAGTTTGCCATGAGTGATGCCTGATCTGTACAAATTTCAGGACTAATAAATCTACCTGTCAGAGCTTGGGACTTGAAAGGGCCGCAGCCCTGCGGCACAGCTTTAACACAACTTGTGTTGATGAAATTCTGTAGGCTGGAGAATTATAGCTGTCAAAAAAACGCCCACATCAAACCTGAAGCCTTGGCGTGCCTTCTTTCCTCCCCTCCCCAGCCTTTCTCTGCTCTCTCAACACTCACATATTGCTCGCTCTTTGCCTTCCAGACGTCTCTTTCCTTCCTCCTGTTCTTTCACACTTCTTGGAAAATGAAACATAGCCAGCCTTTCATGGCCGGGCCCTCGTTACATCATTTTGACGCCCTTTAAACCTAAGAACCCCCCCCCCCCCCCCCCTGCCTGCTTCCAAAATGGCACCGTTGCAAAAGTAAGCCTTTTAGACCAGAGGTGTCAAACTCATCTTTGACGCGTGCCACATATCGTAATTTGGATTTCCTTTGGAGGGGCCATTATGGTTGCCGAGTAGAACTATTTTGACCATTTCTTGACCTATATACTGCAGAAAAATTTGTTGAATATGCTTTCACATTTCACATAGTATTCACATTTTTTTCTTCACTTTTTTTCTTATTTCATGTACTTATCTTAATAGATTTTTTCAGTATTTACCTTACATTTTCTACATATTTTTTATATAAAAAGAGACAACTAGGTGATAGTGTCAGAATTTAATTTTGAACATTTTTTTACTAAAAAGTTTCTAATTTCTAAGTATTTTTCAAAGTAATTTACAAATAAAAGAGATTTTTTTCTGCATTTACCTTAAATGCTGTAAATACTTATTTTTTAAATTAAAAAAGCGACAACTTGGTGATATTTACAGATTTTATTTCCCAAATAAATTCAAATTTCTATGTATTTTTCTTAGTAATTTACAAATTAATGTTTTTTAAATTATTTTATAAAATTTATTTATTAAATTATTTTATTTTAAACAAAAATACTTCAGTCGTCCCCAATCTTTCATGTGGACATCAGAAATAGCATCAGAATTTTTTCTTGACCAAAAACCACGTGCCGGATTAACTTTTCCGGGCCACCCAAACTGACTTGGCGGGCCACATCTGACCCCTCTCTCCTTAGGTTTGACACCCGTGCCAGCCAGGGGTTAAACGAAAGCAGCAACAAAGTTTCACAAGAAGGCTTGTGTTGTACGTGTGTGATTTAAATACCAAAAGGGCCATAAATCAAGGGAGTAGCACTCCCCTCTTTGCCTCCGCCTCCCTCTCTCCCTCCCTCCTATTTCCACATCCTTCCAGGCCCATTGCCCACTTCTCTCCCTCTCCTTTCAGCAGATTTATTTGTGTTTACCTTTGATCCAGACCAGTTTGCTCCTCATCTGCTTTTAACCCAGGCCGAAGGATCCTGAGGGTGATAAATCATCTGCAAGTGTTTAGACGCGCCACTGCTGCTGCTGCCGTCGTTGCCGCTGCCTTCCCCATAAACGTTTTAAGAGGGGTGGATCATATTTGCATTCTTCAAAGCACAGTTGTCAGTGTTAAAAGTTCACTGGAGTCCCCAGGACAAATTGCAGCTTGGCTTTATTGATTTGAATGTCAAAAGGTGTGTTGTTGTTGGTTTTTTTTATTTGGAAAAAATCCCGGTGTAGTAAAGTGGTCATTGAAACTTGACGTCTATTATTTTTCTATTGAAATGGTTGGGTCAGCAGTATTTATTTGGGTAGACTATCGAGAAAACACATTTAAAATTAACAAGAGGGGTTGTGACTTAACAACAATAGTGCTAAGGTCATTACACAATGGGAAGATCGTATTTTTTCGTTTTATAAGACGCACTTGAGTGTAAATCTTACCAGCTAAATATGCATTAAAGAGAGAAAAACAAATGTTAAAGTCGCACTGGAGTATAAGTCGCATTTTTGGGAGGGATTTTTTAGTTTTAGTTGAAACCAAGAACAAACAGAATTTAAAGCAACATTAAGAAAATGGAGTACAACCGGCATAACAGTTGTTTCTGATAACTATAGCCTAAAAAAAGCAACATCATAACAGGTTGTCGGTCACCAAAGAGAGAAAAAATACTTTAATTTTAGACACAGGCCCTGTCAAACTAGGAAAACAGGTTTGACTTATACTCCATATAATACGGTACATTTCAGCTTCAAAGGTTTTGAAAAATAAGCCTCTACTCTTTACATTTTTTGCCTCATTTAAAAAATTCTCACATAAAATGTCCTCTTATTCCTAAATAGACCAAGATCCCCCTCCTCCCATTTTTTTGTATTTTAAATTTTTTCAATGTCTTATTTCTTTTCCGTCTGCCTGTAAAAGACAATTTGCGGCCTTTGAAAAAAAAAATGAGGAAATGAAATCTCTTTGTTCATTAACCCCACGCTGAAATAGCAGGCGCCATCATTTCCACTCCACACAGCCCAAGTAGCAAAGTGTCAATCGGCGTGCTTGTCAATCACTCGGCGTCTCTGCGGGAAGGCACCTCTGACTGACAGCGCGTGTGATCTCTCCCAAGGGCTGGCATTCTGGCAACAAAAGGCCCGGCTGCTGTAATTGGCCAGATAAAGACATCCCACCAAGGCACCACTGTCACTCATTGGGTTCCACGCCGATGAAATTCGCGTGAAACACGCAATCGCGCCAAAGTGAAAGCGCCTGGTTGACTGTATAAAACGGTCATCCAATCAAAAGCTAGCTAGGGGTCACTTACCCTGTCGACTTAACTGAGCGTTGACCTGTTTAAACTAACACCCCCCTCGTCTTCTACCTTCCCTTCACCTTCTCACCTTTAACAAACCCCCCCTCGTCGCCACTGACCCCCGAGTGACCTGCTCACCTTTTGCTTAGGTCAGCTCTCGCCTGCCTCCCACTCTTATGTTTGTTGCTTTATTCTCATTCTTTACACACCTGGTTCTCATTTGATTTCACTTTCCATCGTCCAAGGACTTCTGTAACGGGGGCGCAGTGTTGTACCGTCACCGTGAAAACATAACTTTCTTTGCGAGATGTCATGTAAGGTGCAAGGAAAAAAAATAACAGCACGAAAAAGCATAGATGTGTTTTGAAGGGAAGCGGTGGAAAAGTTCTCATTGAAATTCTCACTGAAATTTCTCATGAAAGTTCTCACTAAAAGTTCTCATTGGAAAGTTATCATTGAAAGTTCTCATTGAAAAGTTCTCATTGAAAGTTCTCATTGAAAAGTTCTCATTGGAAAGTTCTCATTGAAAGTTCTCATTGAAAGTTCTCATTGAAAGTTCTCATTGAAAGTTCTCATTGAAAGTTCTCATTGAAAGTTCTCATTGAAAGTTCTCATTGAAAGTTCTCATTGAAAGTTCTCAGTTCTCGTTGAAAGTTTTCATTCTCATTGCTAAATAATGCCTAATGGTTTCTTTATATTTTATTATGTTATGTTTCATTACCATGGATGTAGTTTTTCTCATAAATATGGATTTTAAAATGATTGCAAATTGACAATCGAGCTTGTCGCACCGCCAAAAAACTGCCATTTACGGTGATAGATGTCCAATCTGTTTGACCTGGGAGGGTATGCAGAGGTCAAGTCAAAGCATGGGTCTTTTATAGCGGTTAACATGTTTTTCTTGTCCTTGCAGGGACAGTCTTTGCTACAATGGACCGCTAAAATCTTCAACTCTTATCGAGGGAATGAATATTTGGGGTAAGTTATCTTTTTTTAATTTTTTTCCACCTAATGAATTTAACCTATGGGCAATTGACTGTTTTTGGTCATTTATAAGAAAAATGAAATGCGTAAATTAGTATTTTTAGGAATGTTATTGTACTTTTTCTGAGGTTTTTCATAATATACATGTATCCAATGTTAAAAAAACGGATTCCTTTAAATCCAATAAATTAAACTAGAACTACACCAAGGTTAGGGGCACAAGTAACACTCAAAAGTGACCAATAATAATATTTAACTCATACTAACTATCCTTGCGTGGACAGTCAATGAGAAAAACTCCCAAGCCATGGTGAACAAACCTGACCATATAACATTTCCCCGATCTGAGAGCCATCAGTATTCTTTCCCAAACAATAATCTTTTTGCTTCCTGACATTCTACTGAGTTCCAGCGTCATTTACATCTTTAATAGATCTCCGTTCACCCCGAGAGGTCACGTACGCTATCTGTGTACTGTCACAGTGTGTGGCTTACCAGGTCTTCTGTTGCCCTGCGTCTGACCTCCCTCTCCGACCTCTCTCAATCACCCCTGTCTCCTCAGACACCTCTCCTCCTGCAGGATAGCTAACCGGGTTGGGTGGAGACCCCAAAGGGCCCCCCCTGTGCCGCATGTAAAAGCCTCTCTCTCATACATACACAAACACATACATAGTAGGGATCGCTGTCTGCCTGCCTTGTGCTTGACGGGATAGTCATTAGTCATCAGGCAGATCAAAGGACAACCACAGGAAGTGAAAGGACCCTGACAAGGGGGAGTCCATCTGTTTGGCAGCCCATCGCTCTTCCTCAACTGACAGTAGGGCTTCCTCTCCATCTCACTGCTGCTTCTGCTCAAGAATTGTGGATCTTTTGGACAACATCTAGAAAATCAGATGGTTGCATCATGATGTCAAGTGAGAAAAACCTTATCATAAGGCTCAACCCAACATATTTATTATTTAAAGGAGGGTAGCCAGATAGGAATAGAGCTCATTCACAATTAATTCAAATATGAGGCAAGATTAGGGGGGTCTGATATAGTATATATATCAACTTCATTTCATGTGGGCCGGACCATTTTAGATTTAATATTTAGATTTATTTATTTTTATAAAAAGGGGTTAAAAGAACTGGATTAAAAGCCGTAAATGTTCAGTTTTTTTTATAGATATCAAACTGTTTATTTGACCTTTTTGTCTAAGTAAGGAAAAACATCTAATGATCATTTGTTTATCATTTCAAAAGTAAACAATTTTTTAAAAATTCTATTCAATATTAAAGTGGAAAACCCAAAATATTTTTATATATTTTTAGATTTCAGAAAATACTTTTTGACTTAAAAACACTAAAAAATAATTTAAAAGATAGCAATTATTGATTTAAAAAGGGTAAAAAAATCAGGAAATCTATAATATACATCTATAATCTTCATTTAAATTTGATCCTATAACAGAAAGTTGGCACTCAATAATTTACTTACTCGGGCCGCACAAAATGATGCGGCGGGCCAGATATGGCCCCCGGGCCGCCACATTGAAACCAGTAACATATACGATATTATTTATTTTTTTTTTTTATTTTAACCTAGCCCCATACAATGAGAAAACAGCCCCTTTAATATAGTTTTTTTTTTTAAATACCAATTTCTAACAACTTGACATCAACTCATTCTTTCACTGGCCAACATGGACCCTCCCTCCTTTTACAGACTGACAAACCGACAAATTCTTCAGAATTTTAGCATGATCAATAAACATGTCAATGCCTTAAAGTTAAAGCTTTAACTACTTTAACAGCCCAAGTTTATGACAATACAGACAAGCATTCATAAGATACATTTGTCTTTCATTAGTTTGAATTACGAGCCTAATCTCAGTTTTACTCCACAATAAACCACAAATGTATTTTGACATTAGTGTAATGCACATAGCACTGTAGTAAAACTATCTGAAAATACCAAGAGAGACAATAAGGTCGTGGAGGTAGTTGAAACGTTCCAAACGTCACTCCGCATGATAAAATGCCCTCAACAGGTCAGTGAACAACCCCATCAGTCACAAGAGAATATTTGAACAGATGTTCCACCCGCCGAGTGTGTCATAAGCGATAATGTGCGTGTGATTATCCATTAGCTTTAAGTGATGGAATTTAAAGTATAGACAAAAAGCCCATCGCTCGGAGCAGCAAAACCGCTGCCAAAGCCACACCTGCCACAAGTGCGGCTTTTCCTTTTTGATTCAAACATTAGTCATACACAGCTGCAGATGCTGTTGCTCTCATGCCGTCTAATTCATTTTGACTTATAACCATCATAAAAAAATTACACTGCCTTCCAAGTGGTTAAAGCCTTTTTTTTGGTTGTTTTTTTGCCTACAAAATTTGGCGTTCCTATAACTTTTTCCCAGAACCGTATTGACGTCGCACCTCATTTGATACGTAAACGCGTAAAGTCTGGCATTTCTTGAAAGTGCATGTTTTTGGATTTAATTCTTTTCTTCTACCTCTAATTCCTCCATTTTTTTTTGGTTCGGTCTACACCATGACCCCTTCCCTCTCCTTGCCGCAAAGGAGGCATCAATTACAGGCCCCGGCTGTCCCAGTGTCACCGCTATGTAATTAATGGCCTCTCCCCCCGCATTGCGCCATGGGGCCTGGCCTCACCATGAACTCCTCAAGAATTCCGAAACAAACACACACTCAAAGTTATACACACATATGGCATGCCCTTACATGCTAAAATACGAATATAGAGAAACAGGCTGACACCTGTTGATTCGATTTCATCTCTTAAATTTAAACACTTAATTTTTACAGAAAAGTAGCTTCAAACATGGAGTCTATCAGCTCTTCATTCCTTTGTCAATCAAGCAGACAAACAGAAGTCCTCAGAGTTAAAAAGGTCACTGGATCTCATCAGTCTCGTCGAGATGGAACAATTGCACATAAAAATGCAGAAAACGCACACATTCTGGCTTTGGTGGGGAATCTTAACGTGCAATTCATTGGTATTATCAAGCGTATCAGTCTTTACATTCTTGCTGTCTGTCTTTTTAAGTCTTTGACTCCCTCCTTCTAAAGCCCTACGCCTGGAGCTGACACTGAGCATGACCCTGCCTTTATTGTTGCAAAGGGGCAGAGGCACAAATGCAGGGTAGGTAGGGGACTGTCACCCGGGTGATTAAAGAGCACATGTTTTCAGTCAAATGCTTCAGAAGGGGAGCCATCCCGCGGAGAATAGGAGGAAAAGGGCTAGTGCCATAACCTGAGCTAAGCAGCTAGATAAAGACGTTTATCTTGGCTTTCCTTTTTGTCACCAATGAAGAATACAAAAAGTACTTGTAAATTACTTCATGTGACAAACCGTTTCCGTGGCCCATTGTTGTTTAGCGTTATAAATCACGGGCAAGAAAATTCTAGACATTTCTCATTGGCGATTGAGGTGTTCTTATTTTATATTGTGTTGGGTCACCAGTTGCTTTGGCGTGCGGTAAAAAGGGTACAAAAAATACTTGTTTGGATGGAATTTATTTGACCCCTGTGTGTCAGATAGAGTATTTTAAAGATTCCATTGTATGTGGTACTTTATTTCAAGAGTATTTTAGGTGTTATTTGTGGATTCATTCCCCCACTAAAGCTGTAGATTGGGTTTTTAATGAAAGACAAGTTGTCTATCTGCAAAAAAATTTAATTTGGCTAAATCACAATGTGTTTTTAAGATTTCAAAGGCATTTTTATGCGGTGCATTTCTACATCATTGCTGCAAACTACAACTATTCCATTAAAAATGGTGTTATTACTTGATTCAACATGAATTAGAGACCATTTCACATTCAACTCTTCAAATTTAAAATAATCCACATCAATATGATTCAAACATAGAGCTTCTAAGTCAATGTACTCATAGTTAGACCAACTAAAACAATTCGTATTACCATAACTTTATTTTTCCATGTATATTTTATCTATTACCTAGCTAAAAAGCTAGTTTCTAGCTAACTTTAGTACAGTTATGCCTCCCTGTTACCCACAAATTTTACTCTGATTATACCGAATAAGTGCCGGGAAAAAAAAATTAAAAATATTACTACCAATCTGTAACTAAGCACTTATTTTCTAACCCAAAATGTCCTCCAATTCTGCAATAACACTGTTATTATTTGATACATTTTTTTTCTCATGGATCGCATTAGACTGTGAAAGTGAACAAGCACTTTCTACCTGGCAGTGTAGTTAATTTGTTGCTGTTGTCATTTCAGCTCTATATATTCCACCAGTGAGTCAAAGGTAGGACTAACTAAAAAAAGCTTTGTCCTTGGCAGCCGGGATGGAGGGAAGGAGGGAGGGAGGGAAGCAAATATAAGAGCAGCTTGTTGAGTTATGTCTGTGGCTCGGAAAAAGAAAGACTCATACATGTGACATTTTGACCATTAGACCTCCCTCTGCAAAATATTATTTTTATTAATGTGAACAGGAATCGGTTTCTCCTACAACACTCATGAGGATTAAAACAAATAGAGCCGTGAAAGAGCCAGGCAAGGGAATAAATAAATAAATAGCCCAGCTGCCTCCATATTTCTTTTTGCAGTCACCTCCGAGAGCTGTGAGACTCTGTGTTAGACTTCCAAGGTAAACACTTGCAAGTTTGCACAGTCATAAATTAACAGCTTGACAGTCAAAAGTCTTCAAAGTCATTTGTCAAATGTTGGCTCCTTTCTTTATTCTGCCATTTCAATACATCAGACTTTTTGTTGTAGTTGTTTTTGTTCGTTTTTTTTATGTTTCTATTTTCCACCAGTCTCCCGCGTTTCATTGGCTAGATCAGGGGTAGGGAACCTATGGCTCGGGAGTCACATGTGGCTCTTTTGATGAGTGTATCTGGCTCTTTGCTAACCTGTGAGCTAAAATATGGAAACTGCTGATGACAGAACTGAGATATTACATCTAGAACTGCTCTTTTGCTTCTATTTTCAATCGGTCTCCCACGTTTCAATGGCTAGATCAGGGGTAGGGAACCTATGGCTCAGGAGCCACATGTGGCTCTTTTGATGAGTGTATCTGGCTCTTTGCTAACCTGTGAGCTAAAATATGGAAACTGCTGATGACAGAACTGAGATATTACATCTAGAACTGCTCTTTTGCTTCTATTTTCAATCGGTCTCCCACGTTTCAATGGCTAGATCAGGGGTAGGGAACCTATGGCTCAGGAGCCACATGTGGCTCTTTTGATGAGTGCATCTGGCTCTTTGCTAACCTGTGAGCTAAAATATGGAAACTGCTGATGACAGAACTGAGATATTACATCTAGAACTGCTTTAATCTTCATATTTTTTGCAGTAGAATGCATCCTCATTGATTAGCAATAGCATAAGAATCTTTTAAAAAAATATTCATTTTTTTCCACTTTAAAAGTGGTGAAATTACAAAATAAATTGATAAGGCACTCGTTTACATGTATGTATTTTGACTTTTAAATTTGTAGCATGGCTCACAAGGAATAACATTGGAAAATATGAATTGAGATAGATGATTTTGTTACCCCAAAAGCTGGAATGAATTGCTTCTGGCTACTTTTCGTTCGCTGTTAGGCTTGGAAGGAACTCAAGCCATCTCATCAGACGTCATGGCTCATCAACTCGGCAACTATTTTTCTTAATTCATCTGTCATTTTTGGGGGATTGCTAGATAATTGCTATTGAAACGTTTTTCCAAACATGCCAGTACAGAGTAAACACAGATGATGGCTTTGGCAGAGAACTTCAAACAAATGTCAACCAACCAAGCAGGCCGGGTAGAAGGGTTGCATCAGGGACATACACCAAGTTCACTGTAACCTTTTCAGTAACTAATTGCGTCTGACATGACGCACGCACGAACATTCACTCAATTTGGTCTGGTTGAAACAGAGTATTTGAAGAATAAAATGTAGACTTAAAACCTACTGGAAAAGGTTACAAAATACTTTCTTTCTCAGAACGTCAGAGGGAGATTACGATATTATTTTGCGGAATGCTCCAAGTGAGGCTTTGTTAACTACTTAATTTTTATGATTGTACTTTTTTTCATAGCGTGGCATGTTTTGTTTTTCTTCCTTTCAATACAGAATTGCCAGAAGGACAGATTAGGCACACCTTTGACTTTCAGAGTTGGCAGAGTTGTTAAGAACTATTATTAAGACCTATTAAAAGTTAAATAGATTTTGTTTTTAATTGCCGTGAGATTGAGAAATCAGTTTTAATGTGTTGTTCAGGCAATAGTTACTGTGTTTTGATTTGAGGGGCATAAAAATAAATCAATATAAATGCTATTTTGCCATATAGGTCATTGTTATGCTCCACCAAGATTCATTTTTGTTTTCAAAAGATGTTCGATTAGATTAGATTAGAACTTTATTTCATCCCGTATTTAGGAAATTTCTTGTTTGCAGTAGCAAGAGGGTGAGAATACAGACAGCAAAATACTTTTTAGACATCAATAAGTTAATAAAATATAATATATATATACATATCTAAATAAATAAGCTTGTTGCTGATATATATATATATATATATATATATATATATATATATATATATATATATATATATATATATATATATATATATATATATATATATATATATATATATATATATATATATATATATATATATATATATATATATATATATATATATATATATATATATATATGCATACACATACATATACATGTACATACATACACATACATATACATGTACATACATACACATAGATGTACATGTATACATACATATGACAATACACCGAAGACATTATAGACCTAGCTAAAAAAAAATTTACTGTCAACACTAGCTGTTTCCTGGCAATATTTTCCTCTAGAAAATATATTTCTTATCCTTTGACTCTTATGAAGTGAAATTAATTTAAAATATGTATCCTAACATCCACAGTGCATGCAACATGTATCGTATTTTTTCATTTTCTGTCAATGGCACTGAAAAGTGAGCATCCACAGCCAGTTTAAGTAAATTGCACATCTATCATTACCAATTGCAGCTCATTTTGCATCACTCCTATTTACATTTTATTTGCATTTTAGACCCGTAGCGGGCCACCTCCTGCCCGCAGGCCGCACCTTGACATTCCTGGTTGAAGTCATCCGGTCCTTGACATGTGCCCTCATGGTGTCACATTAAGCCCATCCCCCCCATTCCCCCAGACTTGTGTGTGGTCCGTGGGATTGTGCAAAAAAAATGCTTGCATGCTGCACCCAAAGAGACAGACAGGCACACGAGCATGAAATCCACCAGGCTTCTCTAATTCTCTCTGTAATTTATGGCTCTCAGATACATGTCATGCTTGGGCTAAACAAACGCTCCTTTGTCACTGACACAAGCCTTTGATCAAGATGAATCGGATTCTCTCTCTCTCGCCCAATCTGCCCCGCGCCGTTGCCGCTTCTGCCGTCACCATCAGGATTTGTTCTCACTCAATTCCAACACACGTGTTCCCGACGTCTACCCGTCGTACCTTTAAGTCAAATGGCGGCTCTTCTCGTCGGTTTACTTTGAACTCGTGACCTCGGTTAACACCCACCGACACCCCCTTCGTTCTGTAGGATGTCTTTACAGCAGGTTTCTCTGCGTGATTGACAACCATGGGAGGAGTTATTGAGCAACAGGAGCAAGGAGAGGAAGGCAATAAGGTTAAAGATAGGAAAGTCAAAAGAAAATTTCACGATTAGTTACATGCATTTGATCAACAAATTCCACGTTGCCCTTTTAAAAGATTCCATAACCTTTAACTACGGATACAACTTGTTCATTAAAATCATTCTTATTTCTCTATTTTTTTGCCCCATAATATGAACACAACATTAACAGGGGGGGAGTTAATCCCAAGGTCCATATTTCAGATTAGTGGAATTCAATTTTTATTTTTCAAAATTTCAAAACAAACCACCAAATAATGTTCAAGGTTTGACCTTTCAACCTTTCTTTTCCAAATTGTCTTTATTTTTTTACTGGATCCTTCCATTGGTCCTGTAAACAATTTAACTTGTTCATTCATTAATTTTCTGAATTGTTTATCCTCTTAAGGATCTGGACTACCCGGAGAAAACCCACGCGAGCCCAAAAGAACATGCAAAACGCCACCCGTAATCAAACCCTCGATGCGCTAACCACTGGAAATCGATAACACTCCGCCTGCACCAAATTCAGGTAAATTAACTTTTTTGTTTTTGGTACTCCCCAATCATCACATTGTTTTGGTGCACAACACTAATGGAAAAAACATATATAAAATATAGATATATTTTTTTATGATCTTGTTGCCTTAACCAAAAGACTTTAAATTACATCCAATGGACGATTACTTGACATAGTATTTCAATTTCGAACATACGAAAACACTGCATCTTCTATCTAGCCTGCTCAGTGTCAACTTGGACTGCTTTTCAACACATTTGTTCACACTCACCTGTTGGAAGGCTCTCCACTCCCATTATAGTCTTCCACTCAAAAGGAAACAGATGCTTTTGGCTCGGATGTTTTGAAACGGGGGGTGGGATTCTATTTAGGCTGTCAGCCGGAGAAACATGCCCACGTTTGCGTGCGATAGAGAGAGAGAGAGAATGAAAAACGGTGTCGAGTGATTAAGCACGTCGTCGTTGGCCTGTGGGATTGACGGTAACGCCAAATGACTTGGACACACAGGGGAGGGAAGGCTGGGGGCACTTGTGTAACAGAGAGACACAGGCAGGTACTGTTCTCCTGCCGAGCTGGAAACAAACCGCTGTTGACATCCCTGTCACCAACACTCATTTCTAGCGTTCAATGAGATTAGTCTCAACTGCCGCCGGTGGAGACAGAGGCATCAAATTAAACGAAAGAAGCTGACAGTGAGCATGTTCAGCAGCCTTGACTTTCTGCGGGCTGTTTTCTTCCGCTTTGCTTCCCTTCAAATGTTATCTTTTCAGCCCGCCTTTCCAGCAGGAAGGGATCAAACGTTAAGTTCGGGGTAGATTCGGGGAGCCGTTTAAAGGTCGGCGGCGAGTACGGCAAAATCTTAAAGCCTGCCTTCAAAAACGGAGAAAGACGCGTTCAAAACGTGTCAAAAGTACAGCGATCTCATCAGTTGACTTCAACTTTTGACGACTCTGTTGTGATGACACAAGAATAATTCATCACCCGTCAGCTGTCAACGGGTTCCTCTGATATTCTCCGACGTATATCATGTTCTCCACCCACGTGGAGTATGAGACATTTTATCCCTCAAACGCAGCCCCGGTATGCGTGGTATATACTACCCGGCGTACTCACATATTGGCTTCTTGACAAAGTGATGATGTCAGGAATATGGAAAGGAAATGACAGAGTGCATATTTTCACAAATCTCTCCTCCTGGCACACTACATTCTGGCACATGAACTGTCAGTAGCCTGTCGCCTTAGTTTAGACAACCGTGTGTGAGTGCCAAGTACACACTTGTCCTTGGAGTCCTTAGGAGGTGGACAGTGACGAATGGTTCCAACCACAAAAAGCAAGTGAGATATACGCCTTTGCGACAATGTTCCAAAGATCTATGGCTCTAAAGGGGTCATTGTCAAGAAAAGACAGAGCAAGAAATCACAACTAGATATGGATCCAGTGTAAGCACAGCCCTGCCACACTCTAATCTGACCTATGTTATTGTTTACTAGCTGTATCCCCTTCCCATATTGTGTCTCCTTGAACGGTGTATTGTACTTTCTCGTATATAAATACTCACCGATGCGGTATTCACTGACTATATTTTCCTACGTGACCAGATATTTCGTTGCCAGACACTTCGTCCCCCGGACAGTTAGTCCCGGACAGTTAGTCCCAGACAGTTGATCCCCGGGCAGTTCGTAGACAGACAGTTCGTCCCCGGACATTTCGTAGACGGACATTTCCTAGACGGACATTTCGTCGCGGGTTAGAGGATATTGGTTAAGGTTAGGGTGTTTAAATTTTGAGAGAGAGAGATTACCTGGTTGATCGCTTTCAACAAATTATTTATGCAACAAAACAATCGTTCCCAAGGAAGCAAACTTTCGACAAAAACGCTCTTCGACTAAACATCCATTCGACATATCGTCCGGCGACGAATTGTCTGTCAACAAAATGTCCGGCCACAATATTCTTATATCCTCATATGCAGTACTAAATTGTCGGTATTTGCGCATTAAAAAACAAAGTCGTATCTGTATCTTATCTGATGTATACAGGTTTCTTGTATTTATTTTTTGCTAACATGGCCATGAGTCCAAACAGAAATAGATTTCTTTAATGCTAGCTCACGCACACGTTTTGTTGACATCGTTTTCCCCTCATTGACGATCCGGCGATCATTTGTCCGTGAGTAACTCGTTTCTCCGGGGCGCTACTGCCCAAAGACATATACAACGCTACACTCAACTAGCATGGAACAACACACACATTGCAAGCTCTGGCAAGGCAAGATGCAGTTAACATGTACTCCCTGGGCGGCGTGAGGTCACCCCGTTCTCTATTTCAAAGGAGACGGGTCGCCGTTGAGCCATCTGAGGCCCTCTGGAAGCAACCAGTCATGTGCGATTTTCCAGTCCAGTGCTCCGTGATGAGCAGCTCTGACTCTGGTTCGGCCCCGGGGGCCCAGCCCGAGAGAGGGGGTGGGTCGGGAAGGTACAGGGCTCGGCGCTTGCCCACCTTCCGCTACGCCCGTGTCGTATCATGGGGAAGCAAGACTCATCATCGCCTGCCGGCTCATGCCGCAGTCATCATCTGATGCATTCTTTGGCTCTCTGGGGCCCTGACTCAAGTAAATTATGCTTACCCACACCATTATTAGACTCATTATAGACCCATTTGAGTGGCTTTCAGCCTGTCATGGCTGCTCGACTATGTCTTTGCCTTGACTTGATTCCTTGTGACAGGCTTTTCTTGAACTAAAAGGCTAGGGGAGGGGAGATGGAGAGTTAGAAGAAAGAAGAAAATATATCTTGACGGAGTCAAGTGAGGGCTAATGTATGACATTGCTTTGCTTTTTTGATTAGGCAGACATTTCGGGTTATGGCGCTGCTTCCCATAAAATGATTTGCTAGTTGACTTTGAGATATATCTAAATGGTCTGTGCGGCTAGGATAATTGGCAGGTTGAGTCCGTCTTCCTGCTTGTTGACACATTTTTTAAACATGGTTGAGAAATGACCCTCGTTTCTGGAAAGCAAGCCGCATTTCATTTTATCGTGCTTGGCTGACCATTGCCACTCGTTCACATTCCCAGCGGCACCGGCGTCCAATCATTTTCCACGCTGTGTCCCCATCAAGTGCTCTTCTCCATTTTATTATTCCATCATCAGTAAAACGAGGGGAAAATCCCCAACTTGAGAAATGTTCAGGCAAAAAGTGCCTACCAACTCCCTTCCATGTTAAACCAGTACTCGGCCAAGATCAATTTGAAAAGGCTTGTTTGGAAATGTGGCCCTCAGCTTAAGTTATGAATGCCAAACATAATACTTCTTTTTCATTCCTGTCACTGGGTTATATAATTTTTTATTTTTTTTCCTCCTCTCGCCCTGTGAGTGCTGTAGTCTTTTGGACTTTATTTTTTCGTTCAAATTTCCTGTTCGACATTCCTGTGAAGTTCATTTGACTTTTTGGCTTGATTACAATAGGGAATCATTTGAAAAAAAAGTGTGTTGAGTGACACTAAAATGATGGCTTGGCAGTGAGTAAATGATGAAATGTTTCAGTGCTAATTGCTTAAATAGGGAGTTCCAATGGATTGGATATCAGCCAATGAGCTCAAGCTTTGATTTGCATGCTTTTTTTATTCGTCAGCTTACCCATTTACTATTTTCTTATTATTTTTGCACAACTCTAAAAATAATTTAGATGTTTCTTGCATACTTTATATCACGTGTGTCAAAGTGGCGGCCCATGGGCCAAATCTGGCCCGGCGCATCGTTTTGTGTGGCCCAAGAAAGTAAATCATAGTGCCGACTTTCTTTTTTAAGATCTAATTAAAATGAAGAGTTTAGATTTGTATTGAATTACCTGATTACCCCCTTTTAAATCAAATAATTATTTTTTTTCTGTTTTTTGTTCAAAAATCATTTTGTAAAGTCTAAAAATATATATAAAAAAGCTAAAATCCACATTATTTTAGATATATAAAATAACTGATTATATTTGGTCTTTTAATCCAGTTCTTTTAATCCATTTAATAAAACAAATCTAAACATTATATCTAAAATGGTCAAAATAATCATGACATATTTGCGAAAAACTGACATCAAATTTCTATTCCACACCTCCAAACAAATCCAAAACATCTGTCAACTTTCCGTCAACAAAAATCACATTCCCCGTCTTATTCCCTGTTATTCAACTGCACTTTCAATTCCCTTCAACACGATCATTCAATCCCCCCCACCCCCTAAAAAAAACACTTTCCTGATCCTTTTCCCCGTTAAATCCATCCCGTGTCCATTCGTCATTCCGCTAATTACTTTCTTCTGATGCTTCTTGAATTTTACCTCGAAGGCAACCGTCGTGAGTAACTGTGGGCGATACCATTGACATGTCAGCGCTCATTTACATCATTGGGATTGACAGTCGGACCCGGGCCAGCTTTGCGCCTGATAATGACTAATTTAATGCATACCACTGCTCACTTTCTCCCACTCAGCTTTTCTGTTCTTGGCATGGACGTCTCTCGACCTAAAAATGCTCCTTCTTTCACCCCCCCTTACATGTGTTTGCAATTTCCCTCCAGGGGGTTATGATTCAACAGCGGCATCATCTCAATTCGTCTCATAGAAAGTGGGAGACAAGGCGACCCTCTCAGCCTCGCCAACCATAAAAACCCCCCCTTCCACCCTTCTTTTTTTTCAAGGCGAGAGCCCGAGTGTGTTTAGCGGAGTTGGACGCCAGTCTTGCTCTTTTTGGGATGTGAGAGTTTCAGAAGAGAGTGGCACGCTGGCCTAATCACATTATGGGTGCCATATTACGTGTCAAGCTGTCACTTTCAATTTCAGCCACCACGTTGCCGCGCCGACCGTTTGCTTTTATTCATATTCCTGTTTTGATTGCGGCTCGATAGCGGCAGATCTTCCAAAAAAAGGGCCCCGTCGTATGTTTGCTATTAGTGTTGTTGGCGGCCCAGATGATTCCGTTGACCTATTCATACAATGTGTCACGTCTTCTTATTCCACGTCTCCCATTTTGAACCCATGTCACGTGTCTCATCATCCAATCTGTCACAGTCGTCAATATTGAAAGCATGTCCAAAGGCAAGGGGAAGGAAGGGGGAAGGATGATTGTGGGATTATGCCGCCGTCCAGGGGGTCTACAACTATTGGGTCGTGGAACAGTACCAGTAAAAGAGAGGTTTTTCTCACAAAAGTAGCGGGTCCATGGCCAAAAAAAAGGACCCTAGAATTCGGGACTTTTCCACTTGTTCATAGGCAGACTTAGTCTTTTATTTTATTTTTTTATTACTCTCCCTTAACAGCATACTGTATTTTCACGACTATAAGCGCACTGCACCCTCAATAAATGATAATTTTTTTTCCATATATAAGGCGCACTGGATTATAAGGCGCACTGTCTATTTTGGAGCAAATGTAAGACCTAAGTGCGCCTTATAGTTGTGAAACTACGGTAATGAAAAATATATATTATTCACTTAGAAAATTACCCTTATTCGAGAAGAAATTTTTGCAGCTTTTTTTCCAATGTTTCCATGACTTACCTTGAATTAGGATACAAATTAAATATCATTATTATTTCCTGACACTTGGCAGGCTCTCTTGTGAGGATGCATGGTACAAAAGATGAATAAAATATTATTTTTCTTACAACAGTACCCATTAAACACCAGAATTTGTAGTAATATGACAATAGCAAGCCTATATTTGAGTTTTTGATCAGTCTCATTGACCCATAAGGTCTGTCTGTATTGGTTATTACTGCTTATTCTGGATAAACAGAATATTCTAAAAAATCATCCTGCTTTTAAAATAAACATCCTACGGCATAAGAACCAGATAACCCCATAATCACTATCCAAGGAAGCTATCTTAGTCATCATGTTACGTGAGCATCTCATCTCATTTGATTTATTACACCTCGTTTGCATTTCATCTTCTGGAGGAGCTAATGGTCCGTCAAAGCTGCGTAGATAATGAGCATCGATTAAAGAGAAGTTATAGGCACTCGGAATCAATCCAAAAAAAACGGAGTGATCTGTTGTTGCAATAATTTGCATCATTAATTTCAAAGTCACAAAAACCACTCGGATGCTATTTTAACAATCACTTCTTATTCCTCTATAACGCATACAGTTACATTACATTAGTTTATTCCTTCAGGAATACATCTAAAGTTGACAAATAGGATATATTTTAATCTAGGCCCATTTCTCTTCATCCAAAATCCGAAATCTGGCGTTTAACCACTAGGAAATCGTAACATGTAAATTCTAGCCGACATAAATTATAATGGAGCATTTCAAAGTGTGAACAAGCTTAAATCTTTCCGGGTGCTAAAACTCACTCACCTGGACACCAAATCAAAGCCAAGGCAATTAAAATATCAGGCAAAGGAGGACATTCCCGTGGTGCGAAACATAATTACGACAATATCTAGAGGAGGCGACTGAAAATCAACACGCTGTTTTATGAACATACTCAGCAGCTCGCAGTACACGGAAGGGCTTTTAATATTTCACAGGGGAGAAAATGTTACCTACCCTAATAAATATGCACACATGTGCTGCTTGTGTAGAGTTATTGGCATTGGCAGGATACATTAATATGTCATATTAAAACAGACCGCCTGTTGACAAGCCCTGGGTGACCCTGTTAGGGTGTGGTGTAGGACCCCCACCCACCCTCCCGCATACACGTCTACTTGCCCCCTAGTAAAATGTTGTCCCGTATTTTCACGACTATAAGGCGCACTTAAAAGTCTTAAATTTTCTCCAAAATAGACAGTGCGCCTTATAATCCAGTGCGCCTTATATATGGAAAAAAGAGAAAACCAAAAACGAAAAAAAACACCACTGTCGGATATTAAAAAAACACAAACGCCTTAACTGAAACAATACTGTTGAATATGCAGATGCCATCTTAGTTTACAAAATCTTCCATCATATAGCTCCTCCCCCACTGCAAGATTTTATACAAAAAAATCCAAAACATCAACAATGGCTGGCTCTAGAGGTGACTGTGTAGTGAGTGCTTCATACCTGGAAGTCAATAGCAATTACCATATTTTCACCACTATAAGGTGCACTTAAAAGTCTTACATTTTCTCCAAAATAGACAGTGCGCCTTATAATACAGTGCGCCTTATATATGGAAAAATGTCATTCATTGAGGGTGCGCCTTATAATGCGGTGCGCCTTATAGTCGTGAAAATACGGTACTACCCAAACTTTTTTAATAGAAGGCAAGATGTTTGGAGTTTGAAGCCAGTAATGCAAAGCAGATTTTGATATGTGTCAAGCAAGCAGTGAGAGGAAATCACAAGCTTCAGAAAGAAGTGTAAGAAAAGAAATGGAGAAAGACATCAAAGAGAGTCAAAGAGTGTTTTCCATACTAGAGGGCAAGCAGGGTTTCAGATCAGACAAGATGGCTTCTGTAAACAAGCTGCTCAGATCCTGCCGGCAGGAGGTTCCTCTTCAGCGTGCTGCTGCTGCTTTGCCTATCAAAGTGGCTGCCAATGCTACTTGCCACTTGACTCCCTCCTGATAGAGAAAGACTCCTTCAAACACCAACACTGGAGTGAATCACAAAAAAAGAGTTGATTTTCTACTCCGCACCCCCCACCACCACCACTTTCACTTCTACTTACTCTTTCTTCTTTGTGTTATTTGCTCTTTTGGCCTGATTCTATTTCGGAATGATTCCTTCTGATTAGGGTTAGTCCTCAAAAATATTGAAATGTAAAAGTAGCAATGCACCTGAAGGTGTTTTATTGAGTTCTTTTTTTTTTGATTTTTGTGCTCCCTGGAAATTGATTGGCAAAATGATTAAGAGGGCCAGATTTGGCCCCCAGGCCAGCACTTTGACACCAGGAAGTACACCCAAATTAAAATTTGTATTAAGCACAAAAAATGCAGAATACAACCTTCAATTAAATACACTCCAAAGACAAAATATATAATCCTCAAACTGATAAAGCTATTTTTCCCTAGCGTCACTGGGGTGCTGTAGCCTATCCCAACAAACTATGGGCAGTAGACAAGTTACATTAACTTACAATTTTATGGCTGCAACACGTTCCAGAATAGCTGAAATGGGGTCATTTTTTACCAATACCACTGTATAACATCACTTTATTATTAACGAAGATAATTCAGAAGATTTACTTTTATTGCGAGCCACAAAAAATGACAAGTCAAACCAGGTCTAACTAAAGTATGTAAAATGTCTCTCCTCTTTTACAAGGTTTGCTAAATAGAATGTTTTTCTATCTACCTAACTATTGCTCAGCGATTTACATATTTGTGACTTACTCAAAAAGCTACTTTCAAGGCAAAGTCTTAGCATTTCAGCCCCATCCACAAAAAAAAACATCTGACTTCCGCCTTCCTCATAATTGCGTTCCTGACTTCCTTTTTGGTCCTCTCTCCTCTTTTCAGTAGCCTTTTCAAACACTTCCCTACTCTCATCCTCCAGTGATCAAAGCCTGCTAGCACAGATATATTTCCCCTCACAGACAATACCTCTTCTCAAGGTGCTGTCAGGTTCCCTTCTTTGCTTTAATTTCATCTCTTAAACTTTTTTTTTTTAATCCCCGGACCCCCTACCTCCCTTCCCCTCTCCTTCTTTTGTCAAGCCTGTCAGCCATGACAGTTTGTTGCCAGGAGGGACTTGTGGGAATCGAAGGTAGGTGCACTTTTACAAAGAGACGCCGCCCGGCTTCACCTCACTCACACTGTCACTCACAGTCGTCTGACTCGCCCCGACTCAAACACCCTCGCACGCAGACGTACTTACTCCCAGGCAGGGTGACACACCCGCCCGCCTTTCATCCACCGGCACCCCTGTAACAATGCCACGTTGCATTCACCCACTTACACAAGGCGCACACCTTGACCTTGTGTTTGTTGTGTCAAGTTAAGTACCGCGCCAAAGGGGGTTGAAGGGGGGGTTTGGCGGGTCAGCGTTTGGGCTGTCTGGGTGTCTCAGATCATAAGCCAGAAGGAAACACGGAGCGACAGAGCCGTGATGGAGCGCTGGCAGAACCGGCGCTGACGAGGCTTAGATGACAGACACGAGTTGACAGACGCTGACATGGCCCTGTCGCCCCGGGGAGACACCAAGCCCAGAGTGAAACCCGAGGAGTCCCGCTGGCAGACGTAACTACCAGCCAACCCTCGCAAAGCTAATCCCCCCTCAAAGTTCAGTAGAAGACACCCAGGTGACGGAGGGGAAGAAGCAAAAGGGGAAGTGGAGAGGAGTTTGCCCTAAAGGGAAAGAAAGGATTGAGTTTGTGAAACATTCATTAACCCTTTTTTTACGTCACCTTGTGGGAATCTGTTTTTTTTGGTTCGCTTGTGGAGGGGATGCTCAGAGGAAGGTCAGAACAGAGGGAGTGTTATAGAATTTGGGGGTAAACAAGACATTGCAAGATTTGATGTGATGCCCCAAACTATGTTTTTTATAAGTCTATCACCATTATGCTTAATTTATAAGAGTCATTCCAGAATTCCTACATATTTTGACCACAAATTTTAAACAATTTGAGCCTCAAATTGGTATTACATGTATTATTTCTGTGATTTATTTTCATTGTAGTAACTATGCGAACTGCTGTTTTGATAAACATGTTTCAAATATTAGATATTTTCAATATACTAATGTATTTAATTTTTTTTCTTTTCCTCACTTTTTACTCTAAGCTAATTTTTCCTCAATCAGCATTAACCTCCAGCTAAATAGATACCTTCTCCCCCTGAGAAATACCTCATGTTTAATATATTTAGTAGTATTTTGAACCCGCAATACTGTTTCTGTCATGATACTAAATATTGAAAATATCAAACAAAAATGATGACCTAATCAAGCCTTCAATAGCTAATGACTTAATATTAGCATAAAATCTGCAAACTAAAAGGCTCATTATGCAAAATTATCCCCCAATTCTGGAATGACACTCGACACCATTCAAAATATAAACTATAAAAAGAACAAATCAACAAAAGGAGAACATTTTTCTATGAGTCAATGACATTTGCAAATGGACCCGCATTGATGTGGATGGATTTTCATTCCACATGAGATCCCCCTCCATTGCCTTGGTCGACTCACTGGACGAGCGAGGCTAGCCATCGGGTGTAATAAAATCACCTCCAGCACTAGCAAGTTTCATGGCTTCAAGAGATGACTGTTCTGCCTTTTGATGAGCCTCCTCTCACACCTCCGTTTAAAACCTAAAGAGACAGCCACTCAGCTACTAAGAACAAGGATGTCGCCTTGTCAGTGGGGTGACAAGTTTAACACAAAGGGGGCATTTGGCAGGAACGGGTATATTGGCCCAGTCAAAAGGTCGGACCTCGCCAGTCACATGCCATTAATCTCATACCGGCCGGGGCGGGACATTTTACGGAGGAGGATTCAGAACCACAAGGAGGGTTTTGTTTTAGCTTTCTTCTACAAACTCTACTATATTAAGTACTTTCAAAAAGATCAAGTTCACCAGAAAGAAAGCTGTTTTTATCACTATTTTATATCATAATGTATATTTTTAGGGGCAATTTACTGAATTTGAGGTATTTTAATTCACTATAGCACAACCCATAGTCTTTTAACGATGTATTGATCTCTACTATGCAGAAGCAAACCGTGGAAAAGTTCTTTTTTGGCAAAATTTCAGTCATTTTGGATCAGTTCTAATCTCAATCATTTATTTTTGAATGCTATTTGACAATATTCAAGCTTTTTAATGAGAAAATCCATGATATTGCGACTTAAAACTTGATTTTTTTAGCTTTTTTTTTGCGAAATCTTGCAAAACACAATTTCATTGTAATTATGTAAGTATCTGGTAGTTGTTCTTTGTCCCAGTTCTTCCTTTGGCAGACAACACATAACACATGACTATGACTGACAACTCCAATCATTCCACTGTGTTTGCATGGCAATTTCAAAATGGATGTGTGAGTGACATTTGGCTCATTGAATTGCGGGGGAGGCAGGCCTGGAAGTGGGGGGGAGTAGGCATGAAATTAAACAGAAAACAAAATCCTTCTGAGCATGTCAACTCCCCCAACCCCGTCCGTGCCTTCTTCTTTGCTCCCGCCTCCACTTTGTTGCTTCCACTCCATCCTTCCTTCCCCTGTCTTGTCATTCCTTTCCACAGCCAAATCCGTTTTGATAGCAAATCTGCAAGGGCTTTCCAAATGACAGATAATCCTTCACAGTTTTATCACTAAACCCTGTTCTTCCCATTTTTTCTCGCAGCATGCAGAGTACGTACAGCTGCTGTTGTATGATACAATCGGCCAAGCTAATGCGGGTTGAAGCAAATTCCTCCGAGGAACAGAAAGCTTGCCTCACATATATTTTATCTTAATATTTTTTATCCGATTTTTGCTTTTTTTTGCTTTGATATTTCAACTTCTTACCAAAATCTAATTGATTAAACCACAAATTAAATTTCCTGAGAAATTAGACATGGTCAATAAATGGTTTTCCCCAAATTAAGTTCATTATTTTCCTTTTTTTGGCAAAAAATAATCCAATTTTGACACAAACGCATTCTTTTCTGGTGGCCCTATTCTCCATTCCCAAAAGGTCATTCACACTCATTCATTCCTATTGATTTTCATCTTGGACTATAAAAGAAATCTCCATTTTCCAATGTTTCCAATGACAGATATCTCTATCAATTTTAAAGCTACTCGAACCCACAAAAAAATCCCTATTGGGTCCCATTGCCAATAAAATAGGGGCCTCCAATTCAATAGCTGTTCCCTTTCATTGATTCCGAGACCCCCCCCCCCCCCCACCACCATCCCCAAAAAAAACTAACAGTAAATGTGTCAAGCGAGTCATCAAAACAAAAGTATACGACAACAAAGCATCATCATCAAGAGGTCAGTTGCTTTATCTTGACATTTATGTTTAAACTCTTTGAAAACTGCCCCCCACTCCCAAGTAAAAACCATCCTTCAGACTTTAATGCCGGTTTTAACGAAATTTCTGTTCTAAATTTACTCATTTAAGACCCAATTGACCATTTTTCAAGGTTAACATTTCGCATTTTCTTTAACTTTGAATACTTCCGCCACTGTAAAATGCCATTTAAATTACTATGTGAATGACACCTATGTAATTTACCTGTCAGTATCTTTTATTATAATTAAAAGCAGGATTATTGTCAGACACATCTCCATAATTAATGATCTCAAGTAACTAAGACTTTTTTTATTTTTGCTAGCGGGTATATTTCATGCAAAAAGAGGAACGCCTCAAACCACAATCAATGACACATACTTGTGTTGGGAAGCTAATGTGAGCAATTAACTTTGCTCATAAACGATGTACTGTACACCTGCAAAAGGGTGGGAAACCAAGATTGTTTGTACAGAAATAAAACCAGTTCTTGGTTAGGACTAATTCACATGCAAATGCTTCTTAAAGGGAAACCAAAGTTAAATTAAATGTAGGTTCTATATACTTCATTTTAATGAGTAAGTCTTCCGTAATATCCAATCTTTGAAAATTTAAAGTTTGATTAATCTGCATTTTTATGCTAACATTAAAATATCACATCTAGATTTAGAAAACTTTATTCATCCCGTATTTGAGAAATTACATTATAAGCGTTACAAGAGAATACAGACACAGCAAAATACATTTTAGACATAAATAAATAGGTACTAAATAAGTTAATAATGTACAATATATCTAAATGAATAAATAAGTGTGATGTTGCAATATATGTATGTATACACATACATATACATACATATATATAAATATACATGTATATACATACACATTGTACATGTATACATATGGTTGGTGTTATTATTCAGCCATTTTTTTTGTTAAAAACAGTTGACAGTTGATGGGAGGAAGGATCTGTGGACTAGAACTAACATGTTTAATAGTGGTGTGGAATAATTTTTAAAAAGTAGAAACTAGTTAGATTGGACTAACTAGACTATATTCATGTAAATAGAGTGGAAAAAACCGACTGCAAAGACTTCAACAGTTGGAAGCCGAGAATCATTTGACGTGAATTGTTTTTGGCACAAAATGAAAGGATGTGTCATATTTTAAGAGAAAGTTATTTGTGAGTGCCTGCTTTTGATCGATGTGGCGTTAAAGTGCAATATGAGTTTGGAGAAGAAGTCAGAGAAGAAGGGGGAGTTGTGTTGGAGCTGCAGGGAAACAAGATTTATAGGCTGGAACTTTGATCTTCTAAAAGTCTTTGAGCTTTTACACAACAATAATTCTACTTGGTCTCACTTTGAATAATGAAGTGCTAGTGGCAGTTATCCAGACAAGGTTTTAAATTACTCTTGGATATTGAAACAGATGAGGATAAAGGGGGATTTCTATACTATGTACAGTATTTCAAGCTCTTCTTTATAGTGATACAGTATTTACTGTACATCTATTTTACCTCTTGATCTATTAACGTATATTTAGCCCTAATAAATGCCATACTTTTGAAGAGCCTCCATTTATTTTAATTGTAACTATGTATATGTATGAGTGGAATCTGTTTTTTGAGCTTTAGTGATAAGTCTGGCCAATGGTGGCAAACTGGGGCATAATGTCAAATTGCAGTTTTTTGGATAAACTTCATATTTTATGTACAATGTGGATATGAGTGGAGATATCTCAATTTGAACCTGTCTGTCAAAGAAATTCATCACCTAGACATTCCAAGTGGACAGCAATGCTCTGTTCTTGCTATGATTTGGTTACAAAATTAAGCTGTTAATGAGACATCTGGCAAAGTCTAATCTGGGTTTTGTATTTGGGACTGTTTTCCATCAACAGGGAAGCAAGATTTGGTCGTTCGGATATTATCCAGCACTTTATCTGTTTTGCTGATCTTCCAGACATGTGAATGTAGTTCAGTTCATTTGCGCATTCCTTGCGGATTTGACTTTTCCCAGATTTGAATTCGCTCGCTGACCTATTGTATCATTACCAATTTGCCCAATTTGTTATGAATTTCAGACCAATCCATTCAGATAGTTCATGGAACTGCCATTTTACCCCTAAAATCAGCCACATTTATCTATTCAAATGAGCATTGTCAGTGAATTTTCTCAGTTTCACAAATACAAGAAGTGCCTATATATAAGTCTGTACACATTTATTATTTATTTTTATATATTGTATAAAGATGCAAGTAAATGTCCATTTTTAACTACTAATTCGATATATTTTTAAACATAATGGGGGTTTTACAAAACATAGATCTTGCAGATGGATATAATGGGTGCTCGGACGTTTGGTCGCCAGTCTATTGGTCGCCAGCTTTCCAAATTATATTCATGAGAGATAGTTTAATATGTAAGAGAAAGAGTTTCATATCTAAGAGAGCGAGTTTAATATCTAAGTACTGTTTACTATCTAAGTACATTTAACCGGCGACCAAAAGACCGGCGACCAAACGTCTGGCGACCAAACGTGCGGTCACGATATACTGTCCTTCCTTTTGTTCAGTCCCGTGCCAACAATGCTTTTGTTGTTGTTTTTGAAATTCAATTGTGTTGTAGTTTAAGGGCTTTTTGGAACAATAACATTTTTCACTGGAAATGGTTTTTCAGTTAGGTTTTTTTTGTTCATTTACACGGCCATTTGGAAGTCTGACCACACCCACATTTAGTACAATTCTGTACTAATGGATATACTATTGACGAATAAATGTACAGACCAGAGTGGACATTTAAATGTTTCCTGAGAGACACCTACCATAGGTGTTCATCACAACACTATTTAGCTGAAACAAACATCACTTTGGGGGGGTTCCTTGTGCTAAAGAACTTTCTGGTTTCTTTTTTCACAGGCAGCTGGAGATACTCAACTCCGAGTGAGTCCGACATGGAGCTTTGAAATAGCAATCAATGCCTTTATACTGCAGGGAGGACTCGTAAAAGTGTCGCTCGGAGGAATATACCAAGTCGTATTTCATCCTCCCCTCCCTATTTCCAAACACTGAGTTACGACTGTAGAAATGTGCACCCATTAAAGGTGATATGATGTATATTCTGCCTCCTTCGAAAAGTCATTCATCACTCTGAATGAAGAGGAAAACTGCACTTACTCTTTTGCTCCCTCTTCTTCCTCTCCAGGTCCTTCATCCTCATCCGGCTCCAAAAAACCTCACCCTCTAGTTCACAATGTCAAGCCAATACCGTTGCTATTGCAACCTTCTCACATAAAATGCTGCCATCTACTTTAGTTCACCGCTAATGTGACCATTTTGGCCGGGAGACAAAAATCTCAACAATGACAAAGGGTAGGGACTTTATTTATACTTTATATTGTCTGTTTTTCCTTGAGAATACAGTATGTGCACCCTATAATTATCCCCCCCAATGGACAAAAGGTGAACGGAGCTATGGCCGTCTATACATTCTATTGTTCATGGCCTTATTTTTATCTGCACTGATGAATGGCCCTTGTTGCTAAATCGTCCACATTGGCGCATCTGTTTTGGGGATTTATAGCAGGTCTCCTTTTCAAGGTAACAGTCGGTTTGTGAATTAGGTCAGCAAAAAGAACAAATGTCCTTCAACTGTTGCCGCCTATTTTCTTTACCCTTCCATGACCCGTTCGACTTTTGGCCTTGTACGTCAACCCTGGACCTTTTCTTTTGCCCCCCCCCCTAACCTTTGGGCCTACCCCTAAAAATATAATGTGCAAAAGGCCAAGGAGAGGCCACTTGGCAGCTTTAATGATAAATAGGTATGTAATACTGACTGGTGGATGCACTCTTATTTAATAACTCTTAAAATATTATTGGTATATATAATATTTGGTAGTTAGTGCAGGGTTTTCTGACCCAGATTTGGTTGTAATTGGCCAAAATGTGTGGGAAACTGACCCCCAATGAATTTTTTTTCGAGGAAAAAGTTAATATATTCAATCCCTAAAATTGATTTAATTAATTATGGTCATTTTCACAGATTTCGAAGATCTGTGCCCACCGAAAATGTTGAACCAAGTATTTTTCCATTCAAAAGTGAACACAAAGAGAACAAATACTGAAGTTGTCTTTTCGTTATTAAACATAAATTTCCAAGTTTGTTGGTTTTCTGAACCATAAAACTAAACTACATAGCATGTATTTTTCAGATTTTCAGTCATACCTGAATATAAGTCCCATCACCTGAAAAATGCACAATGCATAACAGAACATTAACATCACACTGGTGACTATATCACGTATTTGAGAGGCAATTTTACTTGATTATATATCAAGAAGACACATTCTAGTCGAACAAAATAACAGAAAACAACAGAATTTATAGATGGCTGTTAATATATTTACTGTCATACGCTATTGCCAAAGCAACGCAAAATAAAGTTGTTTAAGTTGTTTACCAAACTTTTGATCACTACCAAAGTCCTAATTTTCCGCTTTAACTCTTAACAACTTTACCAAATCTGGTACATTTAGACCTGCCCCCAATTTTAAGTGACAGACAAAACACTTATGACGTATTGTCCGAATTATCCAGTAATTCTTGTCATTTTCCGCTTTCCTACACTAGGGAAAAATCCTATTTGCATACGAGTATATATTTTCTGCTCTCTTCTGCCACACTTATCAAGTACTACTAAAATAAATCAGGACTAGATGCAATTATTAAAACAGCCTCCCCCGAAACCTGCTGTGCTTATAGTTTTCAGTCACCAGACATAGCATATTTGTAAGTGCGCGTGTGTTTGTTGACACAGTGAATTAATTTTGCTAGCACAGGCAGTAGCTAAGGTCAGCAAAGAAAATATTTCATAACTGTCAGCTTGGCGTATAGCCTGCACAACAATACACACTCGTATAACAAACAGCTGTATGTGACTTTGCTAGCTTGATACTTATGTGTATCTCAGGAGACTTGTTTGATGTATTACTTTGCTTTTATATATCCATCTGAACCGCTGAGTTACTGCCAGTAAGGTGCTTTGTCATCACAAAGACCCGGACGGTCCAGTCAGGCAAATATTTTGGCCACTCTGCGTAGAATACGTTATCCATGACTGCCAGTTCTTTAAGATGTAGAAACCGGATGGGTTTTTTTAAATGTAAAGTCTGAAGGTAGGCAACAAAAGAGCAGGCTTTAAGAAGGCGCTTCATGTGTTGTTTTTCATTTAGCGTGCGTGACAGGTTTATGTATGGCTTTTGTTGGGTTCACTGTATTTACTCTTTGGGAGGCTTTCGTACTCCCACGCAGAGATTAAGGACAATAGGTGGATGGTTTCCATAAATGTTTGTTTGGAGTGTCGGTTTTGAACGATTGGTTTGCGTTGATTTGTCTTTAATTGAGAGTATGGTCTCCCTGTAGACTGGGAGCTTACGTGGACTAGGTTCGATTCAGCCTGTTGATTTTTGACTGTTGTTGCCAAGGTACGACTCCTCCTCATCATGTTTGGCAGGAACTATGTAGATTCCACTACCTACTTTACCTTCTGTTGTAAATCTAGCAGGGTCATGAACCAATTGGATATTTTATGTTCCACCCTTCAAATTTGAAATAATCCATATACAGAATATGAAAATATGCAGTTTTACGAGTCCACTTATCCTGAGAACAAATCTAAAAATCGGAAAAAGTAGGGTTTCTCTTTCAAATACCAGATACATCTGGAAAATATAATCCTGTCTTATCATACTTTACTTAGTGAAAACGCCAATAAACTAGTTCAAATAAAATAATTATATTTTTTGTTGTTGTTGCCGTGTTTCCTGATTGTGAGAACATTTGTTTTTAAAAACAATGTTTCAAATATTTATTATAATTTGTGTCGCACATGATAGTGGACTTGGAAAAGTTAGATTTCTAAAAACTTCACCATAATTCCATCTTCTATTTTTAATAGCTACTATGTATGGTTCGCATTGATTGAATGTCTCACTTAACACCGTGCAACCCTCTTATGCATATTATCAGAATAAGAAATGTATGAATCATGTAATAAGATGTCTGCCTTTAACCTCCTAGGGTCTGGCCTCCACATGTGGACATCACATTTTTGGTTGTCACAAGACTACATCCTTAAATTTTGAACTACAAGGACCTGGTGTCCCCTTAAGATGTGGACATCATCTTCTCTCTCAGAAACTACATCAGGTAAGAAGATCCTTATTTGTATTTACACATCAATTAGCCGAAATATCAAAGATAAAGTAAAAATGCATGCCTTGCAAGAGTCTGGGTTCTTAGGAGGTTAATCTGAGGTTATTCCATTTTCAATAGTTTATTACTTATTGAATTCTATAAGAACTTTGAAGCCCAAAAGCCCTTCAATCTGGAATGACCCAGCTATCACCAGCATCGACTTTTTGTGCTATCTGAAATTTCACACGACAATATCGGACAATCTGATTAGAAACAGGCACTGTCTCGCAGAACAAGCCAACTCCCCCCTGCCCCCCTGTCTCTCTGTGCCTCTCAACGTAGTGGACAATCGCTCCTATTGTCGTCAACCATAGAGCGAGAGCGAATGTCTTGCAGGTGCAACAGACATACACAGTCAGAACTCCGTAGTAATCGGAAATAAAACTTGCATTCCTCGAACGTAGAAGGGAAGCTTTTGTCGCTGTTGTGATTGCATTGCAGACAGATAGACGACAGACAGGCAAGGTTGGATAAGAGCGTTAGCTTTTGAGACGTGACAAGCCGGCACGAAAGACTATCTCCTTTCTAAAGTGAGGCGATAAGGTTGTCAAGGTGTTTGTTACCCTGACACACACACATACACATGGATTAAGCTTACAGTATGAGCACAAAATGGTGCACATTGCTTAGCTCTTTTGTTTGTCAGCACATTACGTTCTATTACCGAATCGGCAACTATACACACGGAGACGAGCACACCCACGTAGGTGACGACGGGTAAACGCATAAAGTACACTGTGTAGATATTGTTTGTGGACCTTTTAGCTCAGGGAAAGCCTTGTTTCAACTGTCTGAGCTGGAATGTTGCCTGCAAGGCTCCTTTTAAGTGTTTGGGTCTAAATGCCATGTCTGCTACACCCCATGAAACTGTCTTAATCCACTTTTTCCCCTGGCTTTTATTGCTGCTGAAGAAAACATGAGGACTATAGCAGGGCCCCAGCCTCAGGCCTCCAACCCCATTCCACACACCCCATAAGTCAGTCACAGATAATTAAATAGGAGTTATTTACACTCGTTTTCCCTTCTTTTCCTCCCCTGGTGCTTTTATCGCTTCTCCCCCCTTTTTGCTTTGTACAGTATTATATTCAGAGTCTGACAGTGTCTGGCTGACACCAGCAAATGCCTCAAGAAGTGCAATAGGTTGTGAGGGACCCACTATTATGCGTTGGATGGGAAGTGTCCAGCATTTTGCAAATTCCTAATGCTTTGCAAAAGACAAAAAAAGACAAAAATGCCATTAACAGTGAAACAAACGCAAACAGCCACTAGAGAAATGCAGAATTGCCACTACAGAGGTAGACTTACAACAGACGTAGACTTAAAAGTTACAACAGTGGATAGATTAACGCTGTGTGACCATTTTTGCCTTGGGCTTTTCAGAAGTAGTCATTCAGAAGAGATCGTTGCAGGACATTAACTTCTAACACGAGTTAGTCAGATGTAAATTTATGCGTATATCCATTGTAAAGGGTTCCAACCAAAGTGTACTTGCACACGAACCCACGGTGACTAGTCAGTTGTACTACAATATCTACTGATCAAGCACACACTTAGCTCTAGTGGCTAGCAGCTAATGTTATACAAACCCCTTTATTGGCTAACTATTTCTGAAGATCAGGGGTCTCCAAACTATTCCAGAAAGGGCCACAGTGGTTTTGGTTCCAACCTGGAAACCTTTCCACCAATCTGGTATCTTCGAAGTGAAATCAGCGGATTGCAGTCAGGTGCTTCTTGTTTGATCAGAAACCTCATTGGTTAAACTGTTTGTTAGATTGGTTGGAATAAAAACCTGCACCCACCCTTGAGGACCACTTTGCAGACCCCTGGTTTAGACAGTCCCAAAGCAATATTGATTGATTTGTACCTAGTAGTCTTACTCTGCTTGCCCTGTATTTGTACTTCTACTGGAAGTCAACTTCTGTTTTGCATTGTTTTCGACATTTTCAACGTTTTTGTTCTCCTTTTGTGTTTGGAATTTGCGGAATGACTGACATTTTCCAGCCTAGAAAAATCTACTATGAACTAGTGTCATTGAACATGGTCTAATTGATCTACAGGTTTTGTTGAAAATATCTTGGCTCCTTCATTCTCAGAGACAGTCTGTTTTCCTAAGAAAGGCTAGAAGGATTCTGCTGCCTAATGTCAGTGTTACAAATATATACTGTGGAGTCAGGCAAACGGCAGCCTTTCAACACCAGGATGAATTAGGGCCCACCACAGAGCTACGACGTCCATTACAAGCCTCAGCAGCTCTATAAATCTCAGGATCACAGGCACACACTCATACACACACACACACAAACACAGTGTCCAGCCCTCCTCGCTCCTCCTGAGCCTCAATCAGCCTCTTCCTGGGGGCTTTGTTTGGTCTCCGTCCCTGGCCCAACGCATTGCTTTGATACGGCCCCCAGAAAAGCATGGAAATGGCCTCGAGGGCCGGCAAGGACCCGAACCTGCTGAGAATCCTCTTTACGTAAAAGTCTGCCCCCTTTTAAAATATCCACAACAGGAAACAGCCATCCGTCATCAACACGCCAAAACAGCTGTTACCGGCCCGTGTGGAGGGGCACTTGAAAGGATTTGCTCCCTGTTGTTCAAGCCCCCCCACCCATCTTTCATTCTCTTACTGCCTTTGTCTGGCTTTTCCCAATCCCCACTTCTTTTGGTCTACTTCAAGACACCCCCCTCTTGCCTTCCATGTGCAACCCCACCCACATGGCGACCACTCACCCTTTTAACAAGGTTGTGGCTACATGAATCGGAAAGCTCACACATGAACTGTCAGGCCTACGTTGTAAAAGAAAGGGGGAAGAAAACGTGTTTGAAATTCACAATGAGCTCTCAGGGTCACCTGTTTACTTGTCTCAACAAGGCAGTGACAGACAAATGTGCACGCTAAATCCAGCACGCACGTTTAGCGCTCGCCGTTTCTTGGATCTCGCCAGGCCGCCGAGGCGTGAGCGGCGACGTGTGGGTGATGAATGGAGGCTAAACCCTACGATGACAGGTCGAACAGTGACGCCGCTGAGTGACAAGCAAGTGACGCCGCCTCGCCTCTCAGCTGCCGATAAACAGTCACGGCGCTCGGAATAAAGAGCTCGTCTCGTACGGCGTTTGTGAACACTAGACTGTGAAATGTCAGAGTGGCTTACCTATTTGAATTCAAAACCCTTGTGATTCATAGCCCTACTTTAAGGAGCATATCCGGATCTGGAGGCAAAGAACATTTTTCAACAAGAATAGAAACTCATTAAATGAAATGCTTGTTTGTTGAGGAAAATGAATGAAGGCGGTTCTTTTGGTTTGATGATGACTTACTAAAAAGGCAGATTGAGCCAATAAAGCAAGACTAAATATGGGATTTGAAAGCAAGTAACAATTTGCTATCACAACAAAAAAAAGTTCTATCGTAAGGGATTAGTTGAAATGGATCCCATTTGATGAATTATAGGCGTGGAGTCACCTTATGATATTAATATCTTAGATTTGTCAGCATTAATAAACCTCAATTTATGAAGTCAAATGACGGAAATGGTATTTTAGCAATGAAGGAATTACACCAGAGAATTCTCTATGTAAATACATCATTAAATTAAGTCAGATAGAAATAATAAAATAAATGCCAACTTTATTATCCTTAATGTATTAATTTATCTCGTTTTTTTCATTATATATTTTACTAATTTCTCTAAATTTACGTATTACCTCTTTTTGAAATCTTCGCTGCATTTTCAACCTACTTTTAACTTATTTATAACTAAGTAGTATTAGAATTTAAAACATTTAATAAAAAGCTAATTCTAACATTCACTAATGATATCCCTTGATCTAAAAAGCCTGTGTGTAAATTAGGCATGCGGTTTTTGAGGACTCACATTTGTTTGCATTGAGGGTGTAGCTATGAGTTAAGCCACGCCCCTATCGAGGAAAAAAAGCCATGTGATTGGCCGACAACGGTCTGCTTGGAAAGAACAGCCCTCCCCTCAGAGATGTGCAAGAAGAAGGAAGGATCGAGCCAAAGCAGTCAGACGGAGACACGCACACCACAGCCAGCGCCTTTCTGCCTTCTCGGGAATATTCCTGACCCAAGTCCATCTTCGTACTGCTCTTCTATTTCGACACCCGGAGGAATACTCAAGCTATAGACACAGTGAAGAGCCTGTTAAAGGATGTCACTTATTTCTCGATAGACCCCGCGTGGTTCCGCACTGCGCACGAGCCATATTTGGATTATCCAACTCTCATCGGATGATTGCAATCATCATGAACCCATCTGGTGAATACATTTGAGTTTGGTGCCGGCTAATTGTTACCTTTTACGGGTTTGGAACCTGATGAGAGATCCCACTAGTGGCTCAAGATCGCCTTTACGCAGCCAGTTGTCGGATCGAATCGTCGCCAGGGTTGGGTGTCGGCGCACAGGAGTGGAAAAGCCGCCCGTGAGCAGAGCGGAATCTTGGTTGGATCCGTCACGTCAGGTCGAGAGGCTTCCCATCAGGATTGTAAAGATGTTGACGGCGCACGGCGGCCACTTGCTCCACCCGGAGTACCTTCAACCCCTTCAGTCCGCACCAGTCAGTATCGAGGTGAGAAGGAGAAAGAAAACTATACAAGAAACTTCATTTTCTATCGTCTATATATTCTATAAAAATCAATTTTAAGAAAAAACCCAACTGAAAAAACCTAAAATTCCTCTCTACTGTTTCCAGTTTGAGAGAAACTAAATGCAATATACATTTCCTTGATGTATTTTTGCATCATTTTCCAAAGCATTCTTACAAAATAAGGATCTGTTGACAACTTTTGTGTCATAGCATGATGACGTCAAAGTCCGACTATATTTCATCGTTCTGTCTGTATTTCTTCTTTGTAGCTGGACGCCAAAAAGAGTCCACTGGCTTTGCTGGCTCAGACATGTTCCCAAATCGGTAAACCGGACCCTCCCTCCGCTTCCAAGCTCGCCTCCCTTTCCTCGGGCAGTCTGGGAGACAAAGACTGCGGGGGCCGATCGTCAAAGTCGGCGGAGCAGCACCAGTCCTCGGAGGACAAGTCCAGCTTCAAACCTTACTCCAAATCCTCGGGCGAATGCCGTAAAGAAGTTCAAGGATCCAAGGGGTCTTCAGATAAAACTTTCCGAGTGTCCAACGGAAGCTCCGGCGGTGTTCCGTGTCCGTCTTTTCCACCTCATTCGAAATCTCCGAGCTCTCCTCAACGCCATACGCCGAGTCAGCCTCACGTACAAAGTCATTCCCCGTCAACCGCACACTCGCAGGCCTTGGACAACAAAGCTTCCAGTCTGGACCAACCCGGTTCGGACAATAACAACGGCAGTGACAAAAAAGACTCCGACACAGTGAAGTCTGCATTGGACGGGGCTCAACTAGCCAATTCCAGCCATGTACGCGCAAGCGCCAACTCCAGTAACGCTAGCTCCGCCAGCAGCCCACGGCCCGAAGGCAAGGCCGATACGCAAACCTCGCAGTCTAACCTGGTCTCAGGCCACATTGCCCCCGTGTCCCCATTCAAACCAGGACATTCGGTTTTCCCTCTGCCTCCTGCTTCAATGGGCTACCACGGCTCTATTGTCGGAGCCTACGCGGGCTACCCCTCGCAATTTGTTCCCGGTTTGGACCATACCAAGTCCAGTTTGGGCTTAGGACTTCCGACTAAACACCCTAGTTCCAGTCCACTGACCGGAGCCTCTCCTCCCTCCCTGATGCAAGGCTTATGCCGGGACCCTTATTGTTTGACTTACCCCAACGCGCACCATTTGGGAGGAAGTAACTGTTCCACTTGCGTCCATGACCCCTCCAGCCTCAAGTCTGGTTTCCCCTTGGTCTACCCTTCCCACCACCTGCACTCCTTACACTCCAGCGCCTTGTCTTCCAGTACCACGCCCTCCCTCTCGCACCCTCTTTACACTTACGGTTTCATGCTCCCCAACGAACCGTTACCCCACGCCTGTAATTGGGTGTCTGTCGGAGGACCCTGCGACAAGAGATTTGCCACGTCAGAGGAGCTCCTGGCACACTTGCGTACCCACACGGCTCTACCCGGCATGGTAGACAGCAAACTCTTGTCAGCGTACCCTTCGTCCATATCCTCCACGGCTTCGTGCCATCTTCATTTACCCCCCCACACCAGCCCGGGCTCGCTGCCCAGCTCCTTCTCTTTTCGAGGGTCCCCCGGCTTGGGCCTGGCCCGCTACCACCCTTATAGCAAATCCCACCTACCCGGAGCACCTGGACTCCCCATGCCATCCATACCATCATCATCGGCTTACTACTCCCCATATGCGCTCTATGGTCAGAGACTGGGCTCAGCCTCGGCGCTTGGATACCAGTGATGTCACATACTGGTATAAGTGACGTTGATCTGGCAGGCACCTGCTGAAGATAGACTACCCGGCGGGCATCATTCTATTAGCTTCAGAACTGGGACTGGTGCTCCAAATGGGGGAAAAATGTCTGTGAGATTTTCCAATCTGCACAGATTCAAAAGATTTGAAGCTATTAATGACACTGATAAGCAAAGCTTGAGAATTTGTTTTTTTTTCATCTGGATTTTTTTGTTTTGTTTTAATGCCAGACACAAATCAAAGTCTAGTATTTATTTTCACACATGCGCTTGCTTCAAAATCTGGGGGGTTTAATCCGTTTTTTTCTATTCAAAATAATCTGTTCATTGGAAATCCAATCTGATTTAAGTATTCTACGGTAATAACAATTACAACACACACACAAAAAAAATGGCTTTGCACCACCACACTAAAGATGGAATATGATGCTTTATTCAGACTGGAGAACTGCATGCCAGTGAGCATTATTTTTATTTGTAAATATGCAAAGATGTCATATTTTTTCAAGCCTATGTGTGGGGCATTGATTTGGGTTTACAAATGGTACAACTATAAAATGACAGAGGTCAAATCTGTTAGTAATGCTTGTAATATTCAACTTGGGAAAGCCTTATTTTATTAAATAAAAGATTGATTGAATTTGACTCATTTTCCCTCATTCTTCAGTATATGTTATACCCTGCCATTTTAACACCCAATCTTCTTTAATTGCACTATCTATAATTCCAATTGATCTGTGTAATATATCATGGCCGCTATCAGTTGACAGGCTTATCCCAGAGAGTGCATTGCGGGTCACATTAGGCCAGTTAGCTGGTTATTGAGGATTCCCACCAGCATTGCTTTCTTTGAGCCGACTGCAGCTTTTAATTGCCGATTCCTGTTTACGAGGCCTAAAAAGAGCCTTTTCAGCAAAAGGAATAGTAGTGTGAAGTAGCCACTGGGACTTCAATAATAGCCTGGACTCTGATGGATAGAGTTGCAACGCAAAAGGCCGTCGCTGACAAAGGGATGTCGTTATTAGAGAAATATTCGTCAAAGTCCTTGATGGCTCTCCTTGGGGAATTGGACCGACTTACTAGAACTTCATACATGGAGGCTTCCATCCTTGAAGACAAATTGTGCAAGCGTTTTTTTTTTTCCATTGGCGTTTTTTTCTGCTTTTCAGCAATACTGACTCTACTCTTGCAAAGACACTGATTTAACAGGAAAGAGCTAGTCCATTTTCTATTAGAGTATTTGGGGTTGCTGATAATGTATCTGGCTCTCCACTCTATTTGGCTGACACGCCATCGTTGGCACTGAGCAAAGAGTCTCCGAGGTGGCTATTGACCCCGACTCCCAGACTCCTCCACTCTCGCGGTTCATTAGCACTCCAGACAGGGAAAGGCAAGCACAGGTGTCACTTGACAGGACCATTAACAAAATGGATGACCCTCCCAAACCACATCAGGCTCCTGCTTCACACCGGCAAGGTCACAACGCCCTGATCGCCGGTCTGGTCCACACATTGGAACGCTACACTAATCATCCTTATTTACGAAAATGGAAAGAACTCCTCAAATTCAAAAGTATCTTATAGTTACTTTGTCTTTTGTGACGTGATCTTAACAAGCAATGAATGAAGCCATTACATGTGCTTTTACATTGTTCTTAGTCATAGTCATGCTACTAAAAAACATAGCATTCTGCTGCCCCCTTTAGTTCCGTTGAAGATGTACACCAACACGAAGCATGGATATGTACCCAAAAAAGTACAAGCGTATACATTGTTATGAAGATTTTTACAAAGGAATGTCATTCATTGCAGGTAGAGCTAAATGTTAGAGATGGTTAACTGGCAGAGGTCATACAGAGGGGAGAACTTTCAATCATGTCTGGAGGTGGAATTAATTTCACTCTTGCCAGTTTGCACTCGTTCATCAAATGCCTGACTATTCTCCCTATTCCCTTGCTCATCAGTCTTCGCCATCTATCTTCCCCCCCCCCCCCCCCCCACACACACACACACACTCTCTTGCAGCTGAGTCAACACCCACACACTCCATTTATGTAGCTTGTGTGGTGCTTGTGCAAGTATGTGTAATCAGCCGCAATCTTTTGTCCGCTCTGTATTCCAAACAAACCATTATTTGTTTTTGTGTTACAGTATTTTTACTTCAATCTGTCTCTATTTTTCCAAAACTGACTAAGAAATATCACCCAAAAAAAAATCCTCATCTCACTAAGGTCATACACATAATCGTTCAATAACCTCTACCTGATACAAATGATAGATGAACAACATGGCCACTGTCTGAAGAATAGATTGATAGTTGAAATCAAAGTAGCTGTGACAGATGGTGATGGAGAGGACTAATATTTTCCCCCCTGTGAGATGCAGAGTGCCACTGTGAGGTCTCGAGCAGCCGGTCGACAGCGCCGGTGATTAATGACGACAGGGTGTGGAGCTGCTCTTCAATTAGAGCCAACTCTTACTCAACTCACCAATGGCGTTGACAGCCAGGACATAGACAGAGACCGAGACAGAAACACAATCGAGAGCACTCTTTTTCTTACGATCTGTGTCTCTGAAACAAAACATTAACCTCGACTCCATGACTACCACCTCTGTGTTTAACATCAGGACTCGGTACAGAGCTTTTGGCATCAGACAGTGACCGCAGTGTTAAAGCAGGCCAGATGGCGTGAACACATCCCTCGTCAGGCTCTGTCACACAAAGTCTGTTCTGTCTCCGTGTCACTCTAAGACTGACCGACCGACTGTTTCAACTGCACTCGTGAAGTCTCATCAGACTCCTTTACTGCTGTCAAGTACTATTCGAGAATATGTGGCGTTCCCCTTCCGTTTAATATTCTTTATAATAACAAGCTTTGACATCTTTGACAGTTGTATTCATTTCTATCATAGTTAAATGAGTCAATTGAGGTGTTGGGGTTTTTTGGGTCACTTTTTTAAAGACGTCCAAGATGAATTTAAGACATGGGTCTTTGATGTTGTTTAGATTATGACAAATTTGACGTATGTAAGGTTTTGTTGAGAGATCAGACAAAATTTGTTGTGGGTGACCCTAACTCTGGACGAACTACAGTCTGCAAAAGAGACCAGTGTGTTTTGAGGCAGGCAACGTTCGTGTAGCTATACTTGGGTCCTCTGCAGGGCCCGACCTAAGGGGGGCACCGGCTTCTAGGGGGGGCTGGGTTGGCAGGCATGAAACGGGTGTGGTTGGGTGAGGTGTTTGTATAAAATTAGGGTGATGTGCAGAGAAATAACCTAGTGTTTTGTTGTTGAAATATGTCTGCCAGGATTTGAAATTTGAAATATATTTTATTTTAGATGACGGTAAAATTATTTCAATTCATAAAGCTATTTTTTAACTTTGGTTATGATAGTACAATAGTTGAAAGTGATGTTTTATAGCATCGAGCTAACCATAACTTCCCATTAAAAATTAGATATGGTATAATAACTGAGTTTTGAGTTGCGTTTGAAGTTCACAGAAATAAAACTATACGTTACAATTTTTTTTGACATTATTAAACGTATGCCATTAAGCCTACTGTAATTATTGTTGAGAAATTTGGACAGTTTAACTTATAAATAAAGGTTAAAAGAAGGATGCTTTTAATCATTTAGATTACAAATCGTCAGTGGCTTGCAATAGTGTTTCAATGAGAAAACTTTAATGTGCTACATTTTTAAAAATTAGAAGCAATCAGTTGTACAAAGTAAAGTTTAGATTAGAAGTCAGTTCAGTAAAAAAACAAAACAAAAATTGAAATAATTAAAACCAGCCTTTCTTCATCATGCAAAACCCAAATATTGTGGTTTTGTTGAAAACTGGAACAGCAGTTTTTGCGCAATAGTAACAGACTGCACCTGGTCTTGCCCGGCTCACCATCAGAGCACTGAAGTACTGTAAGTCTCCATCTGGATTCCATTTGTCTAAAGATTGCAGCAACGATGTCACAAGTCTTCGGAAACGAGCGTGCTTTTGCAGGAAATGAGTGGAAAGTTCTGCTCATTCTGATTGGTGCTCTGATTGACAACTTTGGCTTGCCCTTGTACTGCAGCCTATTTTATTCATGATTGGTCAAAAGTCTCTTTTAATTCTCTCCTGAGTAGATCAGTTGCTTGATTATGATTAGGATCATCTTTTCTGTTCTACTAGAGGACAGGACACTCAGGTTTTGAGCTTTATAATTCAATTAGTGCATGGCGTTAAAAGTGGATAACATCTGACAAGGTTTGATTGCCTCTTGTCCTGTTAGATTTGTTTCCCAGTGGTAAGATAATAGCTTACAAACATTACCAGTGAATGCCAGCTATGCCAGTCTTCTAATCTCACTGCTAGGAAATGAGTTCTGTAAATATGTGTCTTGTATTCCACAAGAACTTGTTGATTTGATCACTTATTGACAGCCATAGACGTCAAATCCATTTTTTTTAACTAAGAAGGACAGAAAATTGAGTGGAGAATAATTTTGGCTTTATTTAAATAGACTATACTCCAATTATATTGCAGTTTTATTTCATGAACCGTATTTTCCCGAGTATAAATGACACTTTTTTTCCAAAGTATGGCGACTAATACTGAAGTGCAACATCTATTTTTTTTCTCTCTGACCACCAAAAACCTGTTTTTTAGGCTATAATTATCCAAAAAAACCTGTAAATATTACATTTTAGCCTGTTTTCTCAGTATAGCTAAACTATTTTTTACTTTAAAGTATATTTTTAAGTAAAAAAATGCCCTCCATAAAATGCAACTTATACTCCAGTGCGTTATATATGTATGTACTATTTACCTTTTCAATATGCATTATTTGGCTGATGTAATTTTTAATTGCATGAGATTGATAGTCTGCAAAATACGATAATTGTTCCACAGAATTCTCTTTATAACTATTCACATTTGAGTGTTAGTGTTTGTTATCTACGATTCAGTGCAATCAACCAATCTCTTTGTTTAATTTATCTGAAGAGTGACTCACTAATATACACATTCACCCTCCAGTTTATATTAGCAAAGCACTTGCGGTTTCTAAAATGAGAGTGAGAGTCATTCCCAACAAACATTGTGATTATAATGAACCTTTTTTTTAATATAGAAAGACCCTCCTCACCTTTACAGTCTCTTGCTTCACCTTTCCTTCTATCATTTGTATGTTACCCACAAGCCGACACAGTAATTACGGCGCTTATACTATGGAAAAAAAAGAGAACATTCTGCATATAGAAGTAGAAGCCAAGAAGAGGGTGGGAAGGGAAGAGAGCTGATTATCCAAATACAGTCATTAAAGGGGAAATGTGTTTTTGAAGCTGTCAAGATGATTAATGGGCGAGAGCAAATCCTCACAAATGCTCTTGTTTAGTCTAACTGGCAGACACGATCCTGCCCATTGATTTATGGCAGGCCTGCTGTGTGAGACCACAGTGAGGTTAGAGGGTGTGAGTTTGGGAGTGTGTATCCAAATGGTATGTGTGTATGTGTGTGTCTTTTGAGAGTGCATGCATTCACGCTTGATTGTGTGCATATGTGTGGCTGCCTCTGCATGTAGTAGGTGCTGATGGTAAATTGTGGCTTTGTGCACAGGCATACGTTAGCATGTACAGTACTAGGTAAATGTCTGAGGTCAACATTAGCTTTGCTTCTATAATCACTCCTTTTTTGCAGCAGTTGGTATTAGTTTTAAAATATGTATTCAGGAAATAATGTTAAAAATGTGAAGATGAGTAGGAAGGTTGTTAATGTATTTGCTTAATTTTGTGGTTGCAAAAGGGAATGTGATAACCTTATTGATTGGTTATGATAAAAAGAGTATAGTTTAAGAAGAAAATCTGGTTTTTGTTAATATATAATAGGACACAGCAGGTTTAGGGGGATAAATACAGATGTAATAATTACAAAAGTACGATTTGGCTATTGTTTTTCAAATGTTTAGAGGTGACTCAATTTAGGGTGGATTTTTGGCGTATCTGGATTTTCATGGCAATAGTTTTATTTTTTGATGTTACGATAATCTTTGTAAGATTTGCAAAAAAGTGTGAGATGTCACATAGCGAGCCTAAACTGCTTAGATCTCACATCTATGATTTGCACTTATTTATGCATATTTATAATAAATGTACCACATATCATTTCCCCATAACTTGAATCCCTCATAACTGGAAAATCCATTAGAGTTGTTCAAGGAAACCATTTTCCATAAATTACGATGAAAAAACAGTTATTACTAGGCACATTAATGATGTAAGAATTACTCATCAGCAATATATCTTAATGACTTCATTAACCCTCATGACAATTTGGCCATAAATATAACGTTCACGTCGCTGTCTTCACACGCAAAAAAAAAAAGAAATGCTTCAGAAATGGTAATATTAATAGCTGTTCTCCGAAAGTAAGTTCCTCATCCCAAGAAGGTGTATATTTGATGGTAGAGCAGTCCAGTGAAGTGAAGCTCTCCTTGGCTGCTTTCAGATGGATGGTTAGCAGCTGTTGCCCCTCCGAACCCCCTCCCCCAGCACAACCATTAGGCCTATCTGTCTGCAATTTCCTCATTCTTCCTCAGTTCCCTCTGAAGTCCACTGTGATGGCTTTCCCACACCCACACAACACAAAATAACACTACACTGTAAATACACTCCAGCTAGATTCAGCCTCAGCAAACCAGAGCGCATTTACGGGAACAATTTTCACCCAGCCACACAAAAAAGCCCTTCTAATATTTCTACACAAGCTCGGGGGACCGCCGAAGCAAAAGACAATTGTTGAGCTATGAAAAATGGGTGTTCAACACATAAAAGATGGGTTTTACACACTTAGAGAAGGTGGAGAAATTCAATCACTCATCTATTAGTATCTGACAGCTGTTTCTGACCACCATAAAGAAATTCAACTCTCTATATTGCACGGTTTGGACAAACATAGCGAGAGAATGTTAACATACACACAAAAAGCATTACCAGGCAGAAGACATCATTAAGAGATGACCAAGATAGCTGAATTCATCACTTTGGATGGAACTATATTTAACTTATAAGTTTGCTTCATGCAAAAATATTTAAACATGATATTTTGTGCTACATAACTACTTTAGGGGCTTTCTCCAGGTACTCTGGTTTTCTCCCACATTCTAAAAACATGCATGGCAGGCTGATTGGATACTCTAAATTGCCCCTAGGCATGAGTGTTAGTGTGAATGGTTGTTAGTCTGTGATTGGCTGGCCACCAATTCAAGGTGTCCCCCGCCTCTGGCCCAAAGTAAGCTGGGATAGGCTCCAGCACCACCTGCGACCCGCGTGAGAGGTAAAGCGGTTCAGAAAATGAGAGAGAAAATAAGGTTACTTTGTTCTCCAAGTACCACTGTGATAATTAAAATGATGGCTTGTTTATTCAAACCATATTTTGCTTCAATGCTAAATTATAGCGTTGTGCTGTATTTGCTAGATTGATGGAGACCATCATGACCAACATGTAGATCTGCAAACAATCAGAGTTGTGTGCACGCCAGGTCATTTAGCAATATGATTATAATTAAAAATAAGTGAGTAATACCTCAAGCATGCACAAATGCTTTTAATCATCTCCATGCTTAGTATGAATGAAAGGAATTCTTGATTTCAAAAAAAAACTAAGAATTGTATGCTAAGCTTGATAATCTGTGGATGTTGACTCCATATTTACTTATAAGTTAAATTTTAAAAGCATCACATTAAGAAAAACATTACATTTTAAGGCAAATTAAGATTTCTTTCATTATAGAATCCATCTGTGGAAACTACACGTCAGTTTTTCTTTTTTTTAGGAGGCATTTCAGGACAACTGAGCATAAAAATTACATTTTAATTTAAGTAAAATATCTAAATTTGTGTCATATAATACATAGATAGATATGTGGTGCATCCCCCTGTTTTAATGACTATAGAATACAATTTAAATCAATTTCATATTAATTCATTATATATTAATACATCACCTGACCCAGATTGGCATTTTCTCAGTGTATTATAATCAAAATTTAACACCATGCGACCCACCTGCGAACTTCTCCGTGTTTATATTAAATATGTACACACCTGCATGTATAGAGGCCTATTATAAACATGATAGTCGGGTTCATTCCAGCCCCCCCTCCCTCGGCCGTGCCCCTAAGCACGTGTGTGTGTCAAAAAGGAATGATTGATGGCCCACACTCTTCAGCTTCCTTCCTTTCCGGTCCACTTGTGTCACACACATCAACACACGTCGGCGTAATGGATGGCAGCAGACAGCCTTTGCGGCTCCTGCTCAAGCTCAAGCATGCAAAATGTTCCTTAACTTCCCAAACATGCAAATACATTCACACAGTCATAACCTGAAACCATGTTGAAAGATTTTTGCACTTCTGTCAAGTTCAAAAATCATCCTATTTTCATCGTGACCTTGAATTGGAACCCTGGTCGTCGTTGTGTTACAATTGTCAATGTTTTGCATCAATGTCAGTAATAAATGTGTTTGGAATCATAGAGTAGCAGCTGAAAAAAATGTTGCCTATTTGCATTGAAAGGAAATGCATTGTTAGCCAAATTCGGGTTTAATCGGACTTTGACAACATAACTGCTTATAAAAGCTCGATTAGGAGTCAAAGTTATGTGCAAAAGTTTGGTAAACAACTTATACTGTTGTTTTTTTATGTACCCGTTATAGGAAAAACGCCTTTTCTCCATTTTGTTGTTTTTACTATAATGCATGTTTTTTCTTGGGCTTTGGTGAAATATAATTCAAGAAAATGCAACCTAAACTCCGGTATGGCTTAAGAATACTTTTCTTTTTCTCTTTATTTGAATTTATACTTTACTTTGTACTTTATACTTTTTGCTTCAATGATGAGTGATGAGCATGTTAATACTTTAGTCCTTTTTTTCTGTTTATGTTTCATATGTACTGTTAACGGATGCACTTTTTTATATGTATCATATCTTGTGCTCACCCGGCCCATCTGTCAAATTTTTCAAGTCAATATGGCTCCCGGGCTGAAAAGTTTGCCCACCCCTGGTATAGTAGTATATAGTAGTATTATTTTTTTGTATTTCTTGCATGTAAATGGAATTATTGTCCATTAATAACCTTTCTACGCCTTGTTTTTCAGATGACACAGTGGTGTTATAATCTTCCCTATCAAACTGCAATGAGAAGGAGCGATTTCAAAAGCAAACTTAGTCCCAACAAAGAAAAAGAATGGAGTGGGAAGATACATAAAGAGCAAAAGAGGGTGTCGAAAAAGGGAGGAAGAAAAGAGAGCCAATGCGCAAGCAAGTGGTGCATGTGTGTAAGTTCCCAGCCCTGTCAGGGCCCTGTCAGCCTGTGATTTATGGCACCGAGACTGGGAGCAGTCTTCGCTGCCAGCTCAGTATTGTTACAACTGACAGCTAATGAGGCCAGACTGGCTTTCAAGCACAGCACTTAACAGAGGCCTCCATCTTCTCCAGTCACCGGTATTCTCTCTTCTCTCTTTCTCCCGTCCATTGATTTTCTTCTTCCAGGATGGCGGCATGCAGCGTGCACAGCCAACGACAATGCTTCCGAGGGTCCGAGGAGAAACTTGTCAGGGAAACTTAGTGTCAGGAGTCGCTGGATCGCCTCTCCTGACATGACGTCACGGTAGTTATCAGCCGTGGCTAATTACGTGATTGGATTATTTTTGGTATTTAAGCATTGTGATTTTCGGTGGACGCCGTTGGATCGTCTGGTTTCGTCCTGGTGTAGTACTGGTTTAGTTCTGGTTTCTTTTCCTGTTAATCCACGTAGTCATTGCTGTTTCCATGACGCCCCGCCGCATGTTGTTTTCGTTTGTAATGAGTGGTCAAGCTAAGTTGTTGAAGTTATGTTACCCCGTTCAATAAATCAACCTACAAGAGCTACAGACCTGCCTCACCTTTCCATTCCTTCGGCGACTCTGCATCTGGGTACAACTTCCCCTCCGATCGCCTCGCATTACGCGGCGGCGATCGTAACAGCACGATCCAACCATTATGGACCCAGCGGAGCGCCACCCACGCTCGCGCCGACGCACTCGGCGACGCAAACCATCCACCTCGAAGACACCGGACTGTTTGGAATGTATAAGAAACCCCTCAGAATCGTTTAGGAATTTTGTAATGGACACACCGTGGTGCGGGGCTCTCAGGCACATCATCGCTAGAGATGAGCCACAGCTAGGAGGAGAGTTAGAGCCGCAGCGTACTCATACGCCCCACCACTGCTATGCACGCCGCCCTGGGAAGCCTTTACCGTTTCATCATGAGGCCCAGGTGCGTACAACCACCAGAGGCCGCCCAAGTTATCTTATGCCTATGCCCAGAGGTATTGATTCACCATGGAGGGAGCCTGAAGACTCTGGTGAGGAGGACATCATTGAGGAAATTGATTTTTTTGCTGGCGTTTCGGAATCCGATGATGAATTCTTTGACCAATTCGGACCCCGAAACCTTCCACTGGAGGAGGATTATCCCGATTGTTCCCCCGATAATTCCTATTACAAATACCCCGACCGGCAATTGCAGAGTGGGCTGGCCACCAATTGTGGGGCGCGGCGTGGTGGCGGGGGTGCTGTGCAGTCCTCCCAGAGGAGGCGCCGAGCGCCACGCCGTAGAGCGAAGCGAAAGCAATGCCTGGACACACTAACCACTGTCCAAGTTACGCGCCCGCCCACGTCCTTCCAAGCTCCTTTTCCGACCACGTCCCTCCAAGCTCCTTTTCCGACCACGTCCCTCCAAGCTCCTTTTCCGACCACGTCCCTCCAAGCTCCTTTTCCGACCACGTCCCTCCAAGCTCCTTTTCCGACCACGTCCCTCCAAGCTTCTTTTCCGACCACGTCCCTCCAAGCTCCTTTCCAAGTGCCCGAAGTTACTCGGCCGACCACGCCTTTCCAAGTGCCCGAAGTTACTCGGCCGACCACGCTTTTCCAAGTGCCCGAAGTTACTCGGCCGACCCCGCTGTACCAGCAGCTCCTAAGGACTATGCAGCCCTCCCCGTTCCAAGTGGCCGAAGACACTCGGCCGACCACGCCTTTCCAAGTGCCCGAAGTTACTCAGCCGACCCCGCTGTACCAGCAGCTCCTAAGGACTATGCAGCCCTCCCCGTTCCAAGTGCCCGAAGTCACTCGGCCGACCACGCCTGTCCAAGTGGCCGAAGTTACTCGGCCCAGCGCGCCGTTTCAAGTGCCCCAAGCTCCTGTGCCAAGGCCACGCAAATTACTCCCGTTGCCTTTGGGGTCGCCGGTCGCACCCGTACCGAAGCCACGGATCAGGTTTCTGGTGACGGACGGCCATTCTAACACCGCTCTCCCTAACACCGCTCTCCCTAGCACCGCTCTCCCTAGCACCGCTCTCCCAAGCACCGCTCTCCCATGCACCGCTCTACCAAGCACCGCTCTACCAAGCACCGCTCTACCAAGCACCGCTCTCCCAAGCACCGCTCTCCCAAGCACCGCTCTCCCAAGCACCGCTCTACCAAGCACCGCTCTCCCTAGCACCGCTCTCCCTAGCACCGCTCTCCCAAGCGCCTGCCCGTCCTGCGCCTGCCCGCCCAGAAGTGGCGACGATGCTCCGGCGCTCGATGAAGACGGGGCCGGCGACGTCGAGAATGGTATTTCGCCGGAGTCCCTGGAAGATGGGACTGGCGACATTGAGAGAGGCAATTCGCCGGAGTCCCTGGAGGAAGGGGCTGGCGACGTCGAGAGTGCCAAATCGCCGGTGCCCCTGGAGGAAGAAGCCGGTGACGTCGAGAGAGGCAATTCGCCGGAGTCCCTGGAGGAAGGGGTTGGCGATGACGAGAGTGCCAATTCGCCGGTGCCCCTGGAGGAAGAAGCCGGTGACGTCGAGAGAGGCAATTCGCCGGAGTCCCTGGAGGAAGGGGCTGGCGATGTCGAGAGTGCCAATTCGCCGGTGCCCCTGGAGGAAGAAGCCGGTGACGTCGAGAGTGGTAATTCGCTGGTGCCCCTGGAGGAGGAAGCCGGTGATGTCGAGAGTGGCAATGCGCCGGAGTCCCTGGCAGTAGGGGCTGGCGACGTAAAGAGTGGTAATGCGCCGGAGTCCCTGGCAGTAGGGGCTGGCGAGGTCAAGAGTGGTAATTCGCCGGAGTCCCTGGAAGAAGGGACTGGCGACGTCGAGAGAAGCAATTCGCCGGAGCCCCTGGAGGAAGGGGCTGGCGACGTCGAGAGTGCCAATTCGCCGGTGCTCCTGGAGGAAGAAGCCGGTGACGTCGAGAGTGGCAATTCGCCGGAGTCCCTGGATGAAGGGGTTGGCGACGTCGAGAGTGCCAATTTGCCGTTGCCCCTGGAGGAAGGGGCTGGCGACGTCAAGAGTGGTAATTCGCCGGTGCTCCTGGAGGAAGAAGCCGGCGACGTCCAGAGAAGCAATGATCCGGGTTCCTGGGAGAAGAGGGCTGTCCACCCCCCGAGCAAACAGGGTAAGGTGCCCGACCGTACTAAACTTCTAATATTTCCTGAAGGCAGGCAGTTTGGCAAAGACTTAAGGGTCCAACTGGGATGCCTGCCGGACCGACCACTGCCTCGTCTCGTTTCTGGCCGACGCGGACGCCCGCCGGATCGACCACTGCCTCGTCTCGTTTCTGGCCGGCGCGGACGCCCGCCGGATCGACCACTGCCTCGTCTCGTTTCTGGCCGGCGCGGACGCCCGCCGGATCGACCACTGCTTCGTCTCGTTTCTGGCCGGCGCGGACGCCCGCCGGATCGACCTCAGCCTCGTCTCGTTTCTGGCCGACGCGGACGCCCGCCGGACCGACCACTGCCTCGTCTCGTTTCTGGCCGGCGCGGACGCCCGCCGGATCGACCACTGCCTCGTCTCGTTTCTGGCCGGCGCGGACGCCCGCCGGATCGACCTCAGCCTAGTCTCGTTTCTGGCGGACGCCCGCCGGATCGACCACTGCCTCGTCTCGTTTCTGGCCGGCGCGGACGCCCGCCGGATCGACCACTGCCTCGTCTCGTTTCTGGCCGACGCGGACGCCCGCCGGACCGACCACTGCCTCGTCTCGTTTCTGGCCGGTGCGGACGCCCGCCGGATCGACCACTGCCTCGTCTCGTTTCTGGCCGGCGCGGACGCCCGCCGGACCGACCACAACCTCGTCTTGTTTCTGACCGGCACGGACGCCCGCCAAACTTGCCACTGCCCCGGCTTTTTTCTGGCCGACACGGACGCCCGCCAGACTTGTCTCTGCCCAGTCTTGTTTCTGACCGGCACGGACGCCCGCCAGACCTGCCACTGACTTGTCTCGTTTCTGGCTGGCGCGGACGCCCGCCGGAGCGACCTCTCCGTCTGTTCTTGGGTTGGTGTGGAAGACCACCGGACAATTCTAGATCTCCCCCCCACCCTCCCTGCTTGTTCCCGTTTCTCATGTTGTAATTGACCTTGGGACGTCTAGAATCCGTCCCTTAGAGGGGGTGTACTGTCAGGAGTCGCTGGATCGCCTCTCCTGACATGACGTCACGATAGTTATCAGCCGTGGCTAATTACGTGATTGGATTATTTTTGGTATTTAAGCATTGTGATTTTCGGTGGACGCCGTTGGATCGTCTGGTTTCGTCCTGGTGTAGTACTGGTTTAGTTCTGGTTTCTTTTCCTGTTAATCCACGTAGTCATTGCTGTTTCCATGACGCCCCGCCGCATGTTGTTTTCGTTTGTAATGAGTGGTCAAGCTAAGTTGTTGAAGTTATGTTACCCCGTTCAATAAATCAACCTACAAGAGCTACAGACCTGCCTCACCTTTCCATTCCTTCGGCGACTCTGCATCTGGGTACAACTTCCCCTCCGATCGCCTCGCATTACGCGGCGGCGATCGTAACACTTAGATCTATGAGCGGCACTGTGTAATTGCCATATTTTCCTTTTTCTTTTGTGCAGACTTTTAAGTAGGGGGCCCAGTGTTAAAATAAATGACTTAGGGATGACTGTATACTGTAAAACAAAGGAAGGGATGCTAAAGCGCTTCTGGTGTTTGACACCCCCCGACTGAGGGTGTGCACTACTGCACTACAGGGCCATCAAAACTCAATGAGTTAATATAAAGAGAGAAAAAAACTTAAAATGACCCGAAACCAACAGGATATTACCTGCAAATGCCAAAAAAAAAAAACTGTAATCGACCTGTGAGCACCCTAACTCATGGGTGTCAAAGTGGCGGCCCGGGGGCCAAATCTGGCCCGCCGCATCATTTTGTGTGGCCCGGGAAAGTAAATCATGAGTGCTGACTTTCTGTTTTAGGATCAAATTAAAATGAAGAGTATAGATGTATATTAAATGTCCTGATTTTCCCCCTTTAAAATCGATAATTGTAATTTTTTAATCATTTTTTGTTTTTAGTTCAAAAATCATTTTGTAAAATCTAAAAATATATTAAAAAAGCTAAAATAAAAAAACAGTGTTTTAGATCTATAAAAACGGAATATTCAGGGCTTTTAATCCAGTTATTTTAATCCATTTATGATTTTAAAAATTCTAAATATTATATCCAAAATGGTCCGGCCCACATGAAATCGAGTTGACCTTAAAGCGGCCCGTGAACCAACCCGAGTCTGACACCCTTGTCCTAAACTGAAGTGAGACAAAATAGTGCATATCCTACTGAGAACAATAGATATTCAATTCATCGAAACTGCCTATAGATACTCATCTTTCAATGCCATTAATGGCACTAGACGTCCAATCCATTTTGACATTTCGCACCATCCGTTAACGTTCACTTCCTGATTCGGCCTACCTGAGATCTAGTTGGCATTCATGTGACCCGCGAACCAAACAGATTTGGACGCCCCTGGTCTATGCGTAGGTTCCCCAAGTGTTCTAACATTTTTTGGGACTGCATGGGACCCTTTGCTATAATGACTAGCAGTCTCTGGCAGTCTCCCTCCCTCCCTGCGCCCCCTTCCACCGCCTCCCTCAGCCTCTAGTTTCTTGTCAGTCGTGATTAATGGCACTAGGGCCCCGGCGCGGCTTACGCTGCCAGTTCCAGCGATGTTCCCTTGATACTTAATGAACTCTGACAAACTTCTTTTCCCTTGCTCTGTTGTTCCCTTTCTCTCCCCCCAGTTCCTCCAACCTGTTTAAAATGCAAAGCACAGAGCTGCCATTGGCACACCTTTGGGTTCACTCTCCTCCTCAGTGAATTTCTCCAGCAGGCCAATGTCTAATAATAAGGTGCCACTGCCATTTGGAGTCAAGACCTGAAAGATTGCAGGTGATGAAGGGTATCTTTTATGTCTCTTTTTGAACATTTTGTTCCAAAAATTGAGTTTTTGTTCTCTTTTTACTTAGGTCTATGAATTTCTTCCCCTTTTGCAGATCTGATTCACATAGTGTGAACATTGGGAAAACAAGTATAGTTGGTAATTAATACTTTACTATATACTGATGCCAAGTTTTTGCTCTATACAGTAAGTATAGTCTTTGAACTGGAGCCACTTGACATAATTATTTTCTGGTCTTTGTCGCCGTCTGTTGTTCGTAAAGGGTAATGCATTTACAATGAGAGTTTTAGTAGATGGAAACTACTGTCACCACAAGTACGGTCATTTAAAAATAACTGACATGTTTGCATTTTCTGCTTTTTTTTAGATGACTACCCGTAATTGCAATTTGTATTACTTTAATATAAATAACGATATAATATAATATAACGTTGATAAAAGTTAAATGAATAAAAACAAAACGTCAGTATATTACGGCTTCAAATAACATACTTTAGTAGATATTTTCCATTCTGTTTAATAGATGACAGATGTCCTATTGATTTAAAGTGAGAGGACTAAAGATTGAATAAAAGTATATAAAATTGGAAAACAATATTAATACATGTCCCAAAATGGCCGCTAGGGTTCAGTAGTGATCCTATTTCCGGAGTAGAATGAAGGCGAAGAAGACACAATTGAGGATGTGATAGGTCTTTCGGTGTTTGTAGCATCGATCAAGATCAAATAAAGGTACGTTCTTCACTGAAAAAAAACGCAACGCGATGATGTTAACATGCTGTCAAACAAATGAGGTTATCACATCCAAGTCGATGACATTTTTTAAATATTTTTTAAACACTGCGTGTTCGTAGATGTGTTGCTACATTGTAGCGATCGCAAAGCTCAATGATCATTTAGCCACCTTTTTGTAGCAAAGGTGTCGCAAAACACAAGGTTGTGAATTAGGAAAAGATAATACGCACTAAACTTAATGTTTTTTATTTAGAAAATCACTCAAGCAACTTTCACCGAATTACAAGTACCTGATCATAAACTCGGATTTATTTTAATGGTGTTATTTTCCAGTGTAAATATTGAAAAATCATCACCTCAATTCATCATTATAATAACTTTAAATAAATGCATGTATTATGTGTTATGCGCATCTAAACTACCCAGTGGGCAAGCAGGGCCAATCCGTCCACATTTCTAAACAGTACATATAGAAAAAACACCTAATAAAAGCAGGTAAGAACAAAACCATTGCATCCACAAACACCGCAGCTAATGCATCAATAAGAATTCCCCTCAATTTTAGTGGATATTTTCCAAAACATGCCACCTATGTGCACATTTTCACACTTGAGGGGCAATCCTCTTTAAAGGTGAAAAGGTTATTCAGTCCCAGCTCATGACAAGATAAGCTGGATCTCAGTACACAAACATGAAGCCGATATGTTTTGTTACTACACATGTGGACTAACTTAATTTGGAACTATTAACTTAATACCAATCATCAGATTGTGGTCTTTTTTTTCCAGAATTCAGAGTTGAACCGGCCACTCTCATCACATGCTGTCTTCCCATTGGTTCATTGCACGATGGCACAATGGGGTGCCGTATTCTCTATTGCTGTGGCTCTTGTCGGAGCAGCACTTTTAGCTTCGATGCACAAGATCGATGAGGGACACACTGGAGTGTACTACAGGTTTGTTCTTAAGGTCTAATATATACACAAGTTAACCTCCTTAGCTGTAAAACAGCCACTTGATTCATACCTGTTGCCAAGGACGTCATAAACATAATGTGAATGACTGTTGAAATTCATCGTAGGAAAAAAAATGGACAAATAGCATCGGAATATTTCTGCACAAAGGTCAAGGAATGTCTTTCTGACCCAAGTGTTTCTTTTGAAATCACCAATAACTTATCAATTTTATATTTCAATTACTTTTTATAATCTTATCTTTGTTTTCCTGTTACATAATATATTCATGCCATAAAAAAATAAAAAGACAAGTTAATAAAATGAAATTTTGTACGCTTGTGAATATTAAACCTGCCCAACCATTCTCACAGCAATTTAGTTTTTTTCCCCAATCCCTAGGCTAGGCTGACAGAATAAATCTTAATAAATTTCCTGACTAAATGATTCCATGTTTGCCATATTGTACAGGGGAGGAGCCCTCTTAACCACCATAAGTGGACCAGGTTTCCATCTTATGCTTCCATTCATCACCTCCTACAAGTCTGTCCAGGTGATTCAAGTTCACACTGTCCTACTAAAATATGACTTTAAGTCAATTTCAGGCCCACCGGCCATATATTTCATACCCGTAATTTACATTTTATTTGTGGTAAGAGTCAGGAATTAATTAGTAATTATTATCTCCTTTTAGACGACACTGCAGACAGATGAAGTGAAAAATGTTCCTTGTGGCACCAGGTAGGGTATCTTCTCTTTTATTGGCTTTTAATCCATTGGCATCATTTTCATCAGGATGTTTCACTAAAAAAATGATTTTATTGTAATTTTTTTCCTAGTGGTGGTGTGATGATCTACTTTGATCGCATAGAGGTGGTGAACTACCTTGTTCCAGCAGCAGGTAACAATTGAAACAACTTAATGAGCCTTCAGAAATGGAAAAGTCTGATGCCATTTTTGTCTTTCCCTTTGCAGTGTTTGACATTGTGAAGAATTTCACCGCAGATTACGACAAAGCCTTAATATTTAACAAGGTTCACCATGAGCTCAACCAATTCTGCAGCGTTCACTCTCTGCAGGAAGTCTACATTGGCCTGTTTGGTAAGTACAAAAAAATCTAATTTAATCCTTATCACATATTAAAACTGTCATATTCTAAAAAAAAAAAGTGGAACAATCTACATATAGAAATTTAACCGGGCACTGTGTAAAATAATAAACAAATATAAAATAGTGAAATTGAATAAAAAAATGTTGCAAAGATGGCCAACGTATTTTGCATTGTTTTTGCTGTTGCAGCATAGTACTAGTTTCTCTGTTCATTTGTATTGTCATCTTCACACTCAATTTCTAACCCTCAGATCAAATCGATGAAAATCTGAAACTAACATTGCAAGAAGATCTAACAAGCATGGCACCAGGTCTCATCATACAGGTACAATGGGCTAACACAAACAACAATTTCTAACTGTCTCCAATAACAACAATGCCAAAAAAGTACAGTCTGTCTTTAAAATGGGAAAGAAAAAAGCTTCACAGAATGAATGAATTGCTACACAGTGTTTTTATTTCATATTTCAATGGTTGATTTTTTTAAAAAATGAGTTTTTTTTCGTTCATGCAAACACTGTATTTTTTAGCCAATGAGGTATACTTAAAAACATTTATTTTAAAAAGCCTTATTTATAAATGTAGTTGTGTTTAATGACCATATTTTATTGTATCTAAACTTTATTATACTGCTCCACTTAAGTACTCAGGACACTCTGATCCAACCATAAATAATAAAAAAAAATAATAATAATAATAATGTGAAAAGATAAAGAACAGATGGAAAATAGAGTATAGTGATGCTCTAACATGCCTTTTTATAGGAAAATAAACAGATTAATTGACAGGTCGGAAAAATAAAGTAGCTTGCGTGCCTCAACAAGTACAAGATCAGGTTTGGTGAGGGAAAATTAATATTTCCACTCAGCTCTACAGTTCTTGCTTAATTTAGTTTGTTAAGGATTTCAAATTCCTGTAATGTTTTTTTAATACTATACCTTCTGTATTTGTAACTTATATGTTTACCATGCAGGTTTTAAAAAATCACACGCTAATTAATTTTGAATGAAAGCAGTTATATAACAATTTGTGCAATATTACGAAAGCGCTTCTGGCACAACTCTTTGTAACGAAAGGTGACACCAAAGTCAATGTTATGTTTTTAGGCACTTGTCCAACTTCAAATGCAGTGAAAACTTAGGGTATCCAGAACCCTATTTGCCAGATGTTGGACAAAGTTTGACACTTTAAAATACACTGCTGGGAGCGACATTTCTATTCTATCCAGGCACCTACTCTCCTGATTCAAAGTTTTATGATAATGTTTAGAAATACGATGCAAACAACAGAAATCCATTTGTATATTTACTGCACATAAACCTCCGTGATAGTCGAGAAGCTTTAATTGAAGAAAAAATAAAGAATAAATAAATGAGCTCAACTTGTTTTTACAGTATCGTGGCCAACTGAACTAAGACAAATATTTATATAGTAACAAACTCTCAATTTTGTCTCAAATTTTCAGGCGCAGCTTAGGCAATATAAAGGTGCAAGTACATTATAGTCAATGCAGTATGAAATAGTGGAAAACTACAGTTTACAAGAACAGCACCCTTTGATAGGACAGCTTAGGAGGATCAAGGCAAGGAAGATGATCTTTAAAACCTTCAGACTACCAAGGGACTGTATGGTAACCCCAGTCTCAGTCTGCAAAAGGTCCCTACCTTGTGGACTTCCTTTGTGTGGCTCCAGTTTCTTAACTAGTTCTACAATGTCTTCTGTGTCTTGTGTCCGTCTTACTACTGCAACCAAGAAATTTCCCAAATACGGGATGAAATAAAGTTCTAAACTAAGTCAACTACTGCCACTTTATGTATTTCCAACTCTATATTAAAGCTACATAAACAACAAAACATCATAAAATTGCTATGAGAAATATAACTCAATTTAGTACAGTGTCTTGCGCAAAATATTTTAATCCTATGAACTTAAGGCTGTAAGGTTACACCACATACTTTGTGAAAATAACACAACCCCTCATGGGTTTCATGTCAGGTTAGTACAACATGGTATATTGTGTCACTAAAAGACCAAAAGGCATTTACAGTTAGCTTTCACAACCTCTGCATAGACCCTCATAGGATCCAATGTTTTTTTTCCTCCTCAAGGCAGGGGGTGCGTGATAAATTTCCCCCTTCAAACCCATAGATTAACACACATTTCATAGCAGAGTCTTCCATTCTCCCTTGGGTTTTATTAGCGAGGCCCAAAGCCTCCTATAAATAACTAGAAGCAGTTGAAATAACAATCTCTGTTCTTTCTTGAGAAACCCGCAATCTTGTCACATTGAGGATGTTGAGGTTTTACAACTGGGGTCTTGTCTTCAACTAACTGGTCTTTTCGGTCTGGTTTGACTTTTGTGCTCCACAGGCAGTACGTGTTACAAAGCCCAATATTCCCGAGACCATTCGCAGAAACTACGAGCTCATGTAAGTTGCCTTTGTTGTGTAAAAAAAAAAAAAAGGAATGTTCCCCTCCATGTTTTGTCTCAATCCAAAATGACTGTTCTTAGAAGTCACACTGCAAAAATATCATACAGGAAACCATCGTCTCGCAAAACTGATCTAAACATTATGGTCTACAACTTACGGTTGGCGGGCTAACTTGTGGCCCGCTGCTCCGTTTATATGGGCCCACAGCTAGTTATGAAAATATTGAATATGGCTAGCATCACAAGTTTAAATGTAGTCTGCATACTGTTGCACTTTTTAGCGTCTTTTTTAGCTGTTTCATATCAATAAAATATTTGACCAAAAAAATGCGATTCATCGAGCTAGCTTAGGTGCGATTTTCTTGCGTTTATTTTTTTTCTGTCAATGGAACATTTTCATTTAGTTTTTCAAGTACCGTATTTTCACGACTATAAGGCGCACTTAAAAGTCTTAAATTTTCTCCAAAATAGACAGTGCGCCTTATATATGGAAAAACAGAAAACCAAAAACGATAAACCACCACTGTGGGATATTAAAAAAAGCACAAACGCCTGAACTGAAACAATACTGTTGAATATGCAGATGCCATCTTAGTTTACAAAATCTTCCACCATATAACTCCTCCCCCACTGCAAGATTTTATACAAAAAAATCCAAAACATCAACAATGGCTGGCTCTAGAGGTGACTGTGTAGTGAGTGCTTCATACCTGGAAGTCAATAGCAATTACCGTATTTTCACCTCTATTAGGCGCACTTAAGTCTTAAATTTTCTCCAAAATTGACAGTGCGCCTTATATATGGAAAAAATGTCATTCATCGGGGGTGCGCCTTATAGTCATGAAAACACAGTACTTTAAGTAATAATGATATATTGCAATAGACTTATACTTTTCCTGACTCGTTTAATAACAATTATAGATGTCAAATCCATTTCAAGGTTGACCTTCAATGATCATGTATCACTGCCAGATGTCCAATTCAATTTGACTGATCCGCCTCATTCAAAACAGGTTGGACGTCACGCAATTAAACTTAACAAAGAATAGATTATAAAAGGCCAATCTTTTTTTCCGATGTTCTGTTGAATAAAAACGAAAGTGCAAGGTTTTCGAGTTGGCTCTTGCATCAGAAGATTTTTCCTGAAATTGGCCCTGCAGGCAGGGAAAAGTTTCAACACATGCCTGTTCTATAAACTCACACAGCTTTACATTATTGGCACACAATAATTGTCAACTTGGTGATTTGCTCTGTTTGGGCAGTGTTCCTAAATTCTCACTCTTTCCTCAACACGAAACATATCAAGCAAATCTTTCTGATGTTATTTGAAACTTTTGTTGACTATTGAAACCCCCATTTGAAGTTAGAATAGAAATGATTCACCTTTTGGAACATGCATGCTCACATCTGGTTAATTCTTTTCTTGCGTGTGAATTGTGGGGACAGAAGTATCTCCAAACATGTTGAATTCTGCTTTTTAATAAGTATGCTTATACAGTGTACATAACTTAATTAAAGTTTTTTTTCCAAAATGGGCCAAAATTAAAGGAATTGATGGCAGCCATCATTATTTGTCATGTTTAAGGAATTAATTCTTAATTTTAGAAATGTTGATGTTGGGCTTACATGTTCAGTTAAATAAGTTTAATATTATTTAGTTTGAAGTTTTTAGTTAATTTTGCCTGTCAGATGTTTTGTGCGTCAGACATCCACAACTTCTCACTTTTATATGAATACCAAGTTTAAACACTTTCCCTAAACATATAAAATGTAAAAGCTCTTCCTACAAAGGTAATCAAAATTAATTGCTGCGGCAGTTAAGTCTCTTGAAATTTAGGAACTGTCTTTAACAAACCATCGTGAAATTAACAAGGAAGCACACAAGACTGTGAATGGTCATAAAATGCTCATTTACATATTAGCCAGACCAAAACATGTGAGTTTACATAACAAGTAAGTATTTTTTTTAAATTTGGAAAGCAACCTTGTTATGAAGATGATGGATAATGTACTTTGAAGTGTGATGCAGGTGAAAATGATACTGGAGATAACAGTGGCACATGGATTTGAGGTATCATTTTTTTGTTTGTTTATTCTCAGGGAGAGTGAGAAGACAAAACTGCTGATAACACAACAGACTCAGAAAGTTGTGGAGAAAGAGGCAGAGACAGAAAGGATCAAAGCTGTGATTGGTAACATTCTTTTAAACATTCATGATATATCAAATTTACTTCAAGTTCAAATGAAAAGACTTAATTCATTCCATATTATTTTCAGAGGCTGAAAAACTGGCCCAAGTGGCACAAATCAAATTTGGACAGAAAGTCATGGAGAAAGAAACTGAGAAAAAGATCTCGCAAATTGAGGGTACGTATCCCAGGATGACATTTACATCATTCCCTTTATAAATTATGAGTTGGATATTTTTTTCATGGTAGCCTGGTAATAGCACTTTCTCTGTTAGCCCTTTGTGGGTTTTCTGCGGGTTTCCTCCCACCTCTCAAAACCTGAACCCTTGGTAGGAGTGTCTTTTTTTCTGCCCTGAAATTGCTTAGCAACCAATGTGCCCCTGCCTATTTTTTCCTGGAAATAGGCTCCAGCACCCCTGTGACCCTTGTGATCTCAGATAATGAATGTTTATTTATTTTATTTTTTGGGGGTAAGCAAAACATTTAGTCATTTAAATTTGCAATATTGGTAATGACTAATATCTAGCTAATATGATATGATTGACGTTCCATTCATAGATGTAATTCATGGAATGTCGCAATCTCTGACGTGTCAAGTCTTATTTTTTTTTTAGTTGAGGCAATTTCATTCACAGGTGTCCTGATTAAGTCATAAAAATATTTGCTTTTGTGGGGAGGGAAATTGAAACAGTCATAGCGTGTGAATACCTCAATCCTACTCACCTGTAAGCCATCTCAGTACCGGCACGCGATGGTAAGACCACCTTTTGTTTATCCTACTTTCACAATTCACTTTGTTTGATTATATAGATCAAGCGTTCTTGGCTCGGCAGAAGGCCAAAGCAGATGCAGAGTTTTACACGGCACTGAAAGCAGCAGAAGCCAACAAGGTAAGAAAAGAGCAAGTTAAGCCATGTGATCATGAATTTTAAAGTGAGCCAGGCTGCTGAGCACTACCAATTTGTGGAGAGCATAATTGTGATCATTGGAGTGCTACTCAAAGAGCTATTGTGTATAAACCACTGGTTTAAAGTAGTGTTACAATGACACCACACTAAAATATACATCATCAGGGAGTACTAAGACATATCGTCTACCGCTGACAATGAGGGAAAAATATCAAATGTGGTCTGCCTGTGGTTGGATACACCCTTTCAACAGTTAGCTTGTGAAGCAGGAGGGTGCCAGAAAATAAACAATCGTTTGTTCACAATCCAAATGTATTGACTGTCAATGGCAGTGTCTAACCAAGCCATAATCACAATTGCCGTCAAGTGAGTATTCAATTATTAAGTATGAAAATATTTTTGCCAAATAAAAATGACCAGGAAGCTATTGGGAGCAATTTTCCCTCTAATTTTTCATTGTTCTGGGCAGAAAGACAACCTCCCTGAGCACACAGAGTACCAGTGTGAGCGACATTATCATTGCTTGCTATGGGTACACCAGTATCACACCTGCCATAAGCAGGTGCATGTCAATGTTCTAATTTTTCATGTAAAACATGAAAAACATAAGAGTGGACAGAGCTACTGCCACTGGTTGCCTCTTAAACGGCGCCATTATGGGGAAAGGGGTAAAAAAGGAAAAGTTTGGATTTTATTTACTGCGCGCCATATGATTGCTGCTGCGCAAGGAAGTCGAGATTAGTTTAGATTTACAACTTTGAGGGAACATTGATTGGGAGCCCAAAAACTTAACGCTAAAGACAAACCCCTTGTCGACAACTTTTATTTCCAATGATTTTGATGTTACATTCCACGCTACAATAAATTTGTTACTATAAATCTCTTTAATTGATTGGAAAATGCACCAGATTTTTGTAAATTATCAGCCGACCAACCATTGTGTTTTGTCTCTTGCAGCTCAAGTTAACACCTGAATACTTGCAGCTGATGAAGTACAAATCTATCGCAGCCAACAGCAAAATCTACTTTGGGAACGACATCCCACAGATGTTCATGGACTCTGGGGGCAACCCACTGAAGGTTTCGGCAGCTGTGGATCTAAACGCGGATTAGACGAGAAGGTAACAGGGGACCTAGCGGGTGGTGGACTAGTTGCTGGAGGACAATAACTCCAATAGGTGGAAATATCCTCCAGCCCATAGACGCACACCCTGCTGACCAGGGTCAATGTTGACACCAAGTATCTCAGAATCACTGCTTTCAAAAACACTGTCAGTCTTTTTCACTGATTAAAAACTCTTATTATGAATTATGACCCTTTATGGCAGCCTAAACTCTTAACTATCACTTAAAGATAAAGATGTGGTAAAGTTTGATGTCAAATAGGAGTATTTTGAATTCAAAAATGTTTTGATTCGCTTAAATCCTAAGTCTTATCTTTAATTCGTCACCAAAATCCTTTTGTTTATTCATCATTTGACTTCTGATCAATCTTATGTTATGAAAATTAGTAACAATTCTTAAATCCCACCTATGGAAACACTTTTTTTCTGAAAAAATAGCCTCCAAAATGTAAACATGGACCAAAATATCACGTTTTATATTTTGTTTTTGACTTTTTTCACTGTTGCAACTCATTACTTTCACCCTTTTTTCTGGTTCAGTGAATTCCAAAGTGTGTTAAACGTAATTTTTTTTCACCGCCACCATCCCTGAACATAAACTTATCATGACATGTAGTTTTTGAGGTGATGATAGAGGCTACTCAGGAGTTTATCTTGAATCACTTTTGTTGATACATAACTCTATGCATACATGTGGGATCAGTCAATGGCACACAAAAATCCCCTTTTTTTTCTGTTCCAGTTCGGGCAGATAGAAAAAAAAAGCTTTGATGATAAAGCATGACTTAGAATGTAAGGCTTTAAAACTATAAAACTTGACTTCTGTTTATGGAATGTTTTGAGAATGTGTTTGTGGGTACATATTGGACTGTAAATATTTTTTTTTATTTTGAGCCGGGTTCAAATCAAAGTAGATTCAAGGAAAATTGGAGTTTTAATCTCGGGATGGTCATCAAGTGGGTATTTAACTCATTCACTGCCATTGGTAGCGACAGTTGGGCTGTTCGTTGCCATGGTAGCAAATGAGCTATTGACTAAGAAATTGTACTGTTAGGAAAAAATGCGGGAATATCATGTGGAAAATAAAGCACTGTGGATTTATTTGAATAGGCTTGTCTACTATGACTTGCATCATATTTTAAGATCATAGTTTGAATGACAGCCAAATTTCCAATTACAACTGTTTTCTAAATCATTCAACCTGCCTTATAATGTTAAAAAAACTAACTTTTATTTTTAGTCATTCAAAAAAATAATAATAAATCTAATACAAGGGTTGTTTGGACGAATGCAAATTTTCCCTTTTACAGGTCCTATTTTGGCAAGAATTTGGGTATGTACTCTCTACAAGTGTTAATTTGATTTTATTATGGTAAGTATGATGTTCTCACTGCTTTTTATTCAGCCTGAACTTTAGAACAATGCTTTATTCATTCCTCTTAAAACATTTCCTCTCCAGTTGCCGAATTACAACCTTCTGTCTATGCAATACTTTACTGCAAGTTTTTTTTAATGATTACAGGGTCTTTTTGTGGTGCCCCTCCTCCAATTGCGTAGGCTGTAAAACATGGGGGGAAGGGGGTCCAGCATCACTTTCCCTTTTAACCAGTGAATGCTGATGTTCGTAAAGGGAAACACCCTTTTTTTAATTTAATTTTTTATTTTTTTTTTTCTTTTAAAGGTAGGCTGACTTTTACTTTGAAGGTGTTGCATTTTCCAAGAAACGATCACTCGTGGATCCACGCGTGTACCTGTGACTCAGAAGTGGTAACGCAACCAACTTAAAAACTAGATCCGTGATGACAATGCCTTTTTACTTTGCCACCCCGTGATGAATGTAACTTCCACCCAGCGTGGAGTCCCGAGTACCCCAATTCTCCAAATCCTGTGGGACTACGTGAGGAGTGAACACGAGGGGGTCTTACTATCCCCTCACCTGCCAGTTATGTGCGCTTTCCTCACCCACGTCATCTTTTGCGCACCTTTTCTGCTCCTGGATCTGTTGTCCGGTTTTAGCCGGCGGCTTGCAACCTGGAGGATTTCAGCCAAAGAAAAGCCTCCCCCAGTGGGCGCGTGGTTCAGGTGTCTTCGGAAGGTGGCGCTCCGATACCTGATCGTCGTACTCCCGGTTTCAGCTTTATTCCAGATGGCGAGGAGCCCCCCTCGACTGCCCGAGTGGTCTCCGAGCAATTGGCAGCTTTTTGTGGATGTCTTCGCCTGTTTTCTGCTTTTTGATTCACTCTTTTTCTTCTGGCATCTTTGCATGCACAGGTCAGTAAACCTAGAAAATTGCATGCTTATTTCGTCCCCTTTATCTTAATTTTAACCTTTGTTATAGGCGAATATGTGGCTCTTGAGCCGCATTCGGCTCCCAGCCCAAGTGAATGCGGCTCTCCACTTCTCATATTTTGTATATAGTATACTGTGGCTCTATGCCTTGTATCATGTTTCTCTCAAATTCACCAGGGCCCATTAAAAACAAAAATATATATATTTAAAAAATCTTTTTGACATTCTTTATCACATGATAATGTTAGTTTATTTTATAGATTAAAATTTGCTGAGCCACAACCCATTTTTTTTTTGTAAATACGTTTTAATCTTATTTTACTGTTGGCCAGAAACTATAGTGATTCTGATTTTTTTAATTACTGTGGCGGACAGCTTTTAGTTTTTATTGTAAAAAAATTAACGTATTGGAAACACTGCTGGTGGAAGCCTCAATTTTTTTCCCCCATCCGTCCAAGCGGATTATATATAATTTGTGATGGAATTGCTATTCTTCAACTTGTTTACATTTTTCATGTCTGGATTTGAATCGGACACAACCACTCCATCCCATATAAATAAATGTTTACATTCTTTCAAGCAGAAAGCCAGCTGCCACATTGCTTCAGACTTTTTTTTTTAATGAGAAAAAGTCTTGTCGTTTTCCAAACATGCCCAAAATATCACGGAAGGGTTGAGGATGCGCATATCTGGCTCATAGTTTCACAAGTTATAGCCAATCTCCAAGTCCATAAAATCCCAGTTTTTACACACTATTTAAACGATAGAATCTTGTCAGCAATCAATTATCAAGGCACATACAGATCCATAACTTGAAATTATACAATAGAAATCATTTTTGTAACAGTTTGCCTCTGCATAGAAGAAACCAATGATGTCATGAAAGAAAAGGATTTCGGCTCATGGTAAATAATGTCAATGACAATCTTGCAAGTGAATCCCAATCTTCCGATTTCAGTCAAATACTTCCAGATAGTGTAACTTCAAATAATATAACTAGTGCCTTCCCACTGGTTAGCAACCAGTTTGAAGTACACTCCGCATCCTGGCTCTAGCTAGCTAAAGTAGCCCCCACAAGAACCCGAGGATAAGCAATAAAAACCAATGAGTATTCCAACTTGTTTCTAGAACTCACTTAACAATGCGATAACAGTGATTTTTTTAATCATAATTTCCACAAACTGAGTTTTTTCAACCAAAAATGTGCTTCCTTTCAGGATCCCTTGGTTGTACCGCAACGTCCACCAACAACACCATCAGCACCACGTACCCTTCGCTCTGCAAGCTCAAGATGCCAGCACCTCCGAACTGCTTTCCCTAATGTTCCTAGCCCGAATCAGTGCCCGCTTGGTCAACTGCCATCCCATGAGTGAGATCCTTTTCCACATCCTTAACACCTGGCTGGCAGTGGAGGACCACTGTGGCTATGATCTGCCCTGGGCTCTACATAGACTTGTGCCTTTTTTTGGTGGAGCTCCGCACCATCACGCTCACCACCGGCGGCACAATGTCAACTTTGCACCCTATTTTACCCACTGGGACCAACTTTTTGGGACATACAACGTGGGCTAAGTGACTAAAATGTGCTGATTTCTGTTATGTAACAAGAAGAAGAACAATTTCCATTCCTACAAGCCAAACTGACAGAAATTGGATTTAAAAAGTAACTTTGGCATCAAAGGCCAGCCAATGAATACAATATGAGCAGCAGGAGATGTTCATGCCAAATCATTGTTTTTATGTACTTTTCTTGGGCCAAGGATGCTTTGTTGAAAATGTAAAAAAAATGTATTTATTGTGCATATTTTATTTTCAGATCAATGTCAATAGTCAAAGTTCACTTTTTTTCAGGGATAGTACTTTTTTTTTACCTTCTGTTTTTACGTCATCCTGTTTTGGAATACATAAAGACAATATGGACTGAAGCTCACATTTTATTTTGCACTTCAGTATGAAATGTCTATGCCTCATTTGTCTTCTGATTGATTTAGAACGGAAAAGCACATGTTGGAAATGGAAAATCACCCGCTCTAAATAGATAAAGTAATAAATAACATGACCAAATACATTAAATGAAAAAATAAATAAATGAGTACATTACATAAATAAATAACTAAATTAGTACATTACATAAATAAATAAATAACTAAATAAATACATAAATGAGTACATTACATGAATAAATAACTAAATGAGTACATTACATAAATCACAAAATAAGTACATACATAAATGAACTGATAAATAACATAAATAAATTAGATGGAAAAAGTGAGTACATCAAATAAATAACTAAATAAATACATAGCTAAATACGTTACTAAATAAATAAATATCTAAATAAATACATTGCTAAATACATTATTAAATAAATATCTAAATAAATACATCGCTGTAAATAAACACTTAAAGAAAACTAACAACTAAATAAAAGAATAAACAAATAATGGAAAAAAAACTAAATAAAAAAATTAATACATAACTAAATAAACACAACACAAATCTGTTTTGACAAGGTTGTTTATAACATTCTTTTTGTATTTTGTCTTTTTTTAGTGTTCTTCATTGCTGGGTGTTGTGTGGTGTAACAATGCAAAGCCATTACCAACACCTGCAGCCTGTTAGGACCACACCTGGGACAATTAGCTGTTTTTTGCTTACCATGCCATGGATCAGACGTCTCCTTCAATTCCCCTACCTACTTTAAGGTTAGATATATATTCTTTGTCATTGTTTTTGAATTTTATGTCCTATTTATTCATAGCTTTTGCCTTGGTTCATGCTGTTGTTTTAATTCAACTGTTTTTATCCTCATAAATATCACTATACTGTACTATGTATTATATTCCACTGCATTCAATGGCTTGCTGTTTTAATAACAGCCATTACGTTTTGTTCCTGCAAATGTTTTTATACCAATTGGGGTTTTTTCCACATTAATTGCTACATCCAAACGTTTCACAATAGTACACACATCTGTTTTGTATTTGTAACTCATTCAGTAAGCTTCCCAACTTTTCACAATGCAGAGTCCATGGGAATTGTTTAAAGATGTCTGGATGTGTTGTACAGTCCTGCTTGCATAGTCAGCAAGTCCATGTTTTCTTTGGGGAAAAAAAAGGAAAAAGCTAGAGAAGAGTGCTGGGTGGCGTTGTGAGTGAGAGATGAGATGATAAAGCGGAAATGATCATTAGAGGCCCGACGTCAGAAGCAGGGCGAGCCGCGAAGCCGCAAAACTGCGGGACTCCAATGTTCTCTGTAGATACACGTCCACGGCCGGATGCCCGTTTAAAGACCTGCAACATTATGGGACATTAGACAGTGTACATTGCCTACTCCTCCCTTTGTTTACTCGCCGTAAGGTACAAATGGATCACGTAGGCCAGGGGTCGGGAACCTTTTTGACGAAGAGAGCCATAAACAATTCATAATTTCAAACATTATTCCTTGAGAGCAATACTCCAGAATTTAAAAGTAAAAATACATGAAAATGTGAGCATTTATCATTCATTTTAACCACTTTGAAAGTTTAAAAAAGTCTGAATTCTTTTGAGGAAATGATTTGACTGTTGCTAATCAATGAGTATCAATGAGTGCATGCAGAAGAGTATAATAAAAGAAAAAATATGATTTTAAAAATGTTATTCCTTGTGAGCCATACTACGAATTTAAAAGTCAAAATACATACATGTAATCGAGTGCCTTATCAATTTCTTTTGTAATTTCACCACTTTTAAAGTGAAAAAATGAATATTTTTCAAAATACTCTTATGCTGTTGCTAATCAATGAGAGGATGCATTCCAGATGAGTATACTGCAAAAAAAGGAAGATTAAAGCAGTTCTAGATGTAATATCTCACTTCTGTTGACAGTGATTTCCATATTTTAACTCACAGGTTAGCAAAGAGCCAAATGCACTCATTAAAAGAGCCACATGTGGCTCCTGAGCCATAATTTCCCTACCCCTAACGTGGGCTAAACTTTCCAAGGCGAAAAAGAAAGTGTCATAAAAATGTCAAGGGCTTGCCAGGGCTTGTTATCATTTGAGGAAATAAGAAACACTTTCCATTTCAATCTGGCATCTGTGAAAGTAGCTCTTCACTGACAAAGGCCAGATTCCATTTCAAACCACATTTTGTAAATATTCAATTAGGGAGCTTGCCTTATCTCTCTTCAGCCGTGTTAGAAATATTAACCTTCTGGTCTGCTACTATTTATAGCTTTTTTTCCAACGTCATTCCACACACTGAAAATAAATCTTTTTTATTTTAACTGATGAGGGTCATTCACTACTATGGCCCTCCAGATGAAATAGATTTGACGTTTATTGGCCACTTAGGATCAAGATTTAATACCATTTTGCATTGTTATGTTTGGGCTTTTTATTGGAAAAATGTTAAATGCCTGTTGTGAAGAAATTGTTCTAACACAAACATTGTTTTCTGTTTTTTTCCAGATCCAATCAAGATGGGAGCTGGGTTGATATGACACATAGAACAGGTGTGACCAAACTACGGCCTTCGGGCCAAGTCCGGACCACTAGGCCTTTTAATCCGGCCCGCCGACGTTGTCCAAATATTTTAATGACATAGAAGCAAGTTGTCCAGCCAGTAAGTAGTCTATTTTGTTGTTTTAATCCAAATATTTTCCTCTAAGTGACAATTGAAGTGTTTTTAATAATGACATGTGGTTAAAAAAAAACAATGGGCGTTTAATGTGTTGTTGCCCACGGCAACCAGTGAAAAAATCCATGGGAAATATTTTTAAATGATAAAATATTAGTTTGCCATTTTAATTTATTTTCAAATTGCACTCTTCTTATAGAAATTTGCTCTAATTGTAGGATAAATTTCCCCAGGTATGTACCATAAGATTAAGTTACTACTATAATTGACAGTACCACCTTGAAACCAGTAATTTGGAACTAATGTGAATGTTTATTTAGCTCTTTTGTACATAATTTCATTTATAATCAAGGGATATCCTTTCAGAATACTTTGAAAATCAATCATCTTAGAACTATGTTTAGTTTATTATAGGCAGAAAGGGATTTGGAAATAGCTGCTGTTTTACATTAGTCCAAACTTTTTATGGTCTGCTTTAATATGCTGCAGCTGCGACATTATTTCACCAAAAATCTTGAATATCTTTAATATATACTCTTTGAAGGCTCAATTTCATGGCGCTGTTTCGGACAATGGGCGGAGCTAGAAAAATATTTTTGGGATGGCGACATTCTATACTTGGACAGATTTGTCAGATTGAATGCACAAAGTGGATCACATCCTTTATTTACAACATTATTGTGCGTTTATAAAAGAGCAAGACAAAATTGCATTCTGTCCGGATTGGACAGATGTTTGACAGCAGAGCTTCATTTAAATCATTTGAACAACGTTTTCCATTCCATCATAGCATCACTATGAGCTGCATACAATTCATTTTTTTGCCATTAATAGTCTCCCTAATCGCTTTCCCATGCTTCTTTGTTTGGGATTCACGGGTGAACTTTGACCCTAACACGCAATTGGGAAGATTCTTTGCAATCAAATTGTCGAGCCTTATCTCCAGTGTGGAAATATAAATTAAATGACATATAAATACTCATTTAAATTGTAGGAATAATTAATTATTTACCTTTTGGGGTCCAAATGTCTTCTTACAAGCATCACACAGTCTTGTCACATACAACATAGAATATTTTTTACATAGAGTTGAGCCAAAAATCGAATTATATCTTGGAGAATTTGGATTTAAGCTGTTTATTTGTTGAATATTTTTATTGCAGTTAAACATGTAATTTTACTTCCCTCCTATAGAATATTTGAGGACCCTAAAATATTCCAAAATCAATAAACTTGACTTTATTATCAAAATCATGAATACATCTAAGATTTGGTCAAGTTTGCAAGAATAAGGTCAAAAAACATTTGTTATACTGTACATTTTACAAATAAAAAGTCCCTTTAACTTTAAATTTGTCTGTAGTGGTACGACTTAACTATTATGTATCTGTTTCATTAAAAAAATAAAATAAATTAGAACAATAAATAATGTATTTGTTACAAGCAGCAGAGGTATCGAAAGCCTTAATATCTATAGAACTTGGCTTCTCTTTGGTCCATACTTGATAAACATCCCACTAAGGAGACAATTTGAGTATAAAAGTGATGTATGACACAAATGAGGGGGCAGGAGGTGCCAGGTCACAAAGGTCAGACAGTTAATATTACGACTTGCCCAAGAATGCAGTCACCTTTAGCCCCTAGTTTGGTCTGGATCCCCCATCCCGCCATTCCAACAATGTCTGGAATGAGGTTGGTTTTTGATCGGTAGTGTTTCTCAGCCCTCGGACACCTTGCTATCACCACGGCTTATTTATGTGTGTTCATCCAGGGTGGAAAAGAAGCAAGTGGGAAACTGTGTTAGGCCAGATAACCTCAACCGGCTTGACTTTAGCGTGGTGCCTACGTATCAGTTGCCTGCAGGAGGCGAACCTGGAGAGTTCAAGTCTTGTCAGGTTGCCCGGAGAAGGTCATTTCGCTACGACGGGGCGCGTGAAGTGCTGATTAGTATTTGCGTCCAGAGAGGAGGCTCAAGATAAGTGGAGAGGAAAACACATGTCCGGCGTTGGGGGGTGGGGAAACCCTAGGCCCACTAGTTCCCACAGCCACTGCACAGTGTTTAGTTAGTGCTTCGTTTTTCGGAACTTGCGGCAATTTTAATCATGATCATCACCTCTGAAGTGTGGCCTGACCTAGCAGCTGCCGTGGGCTACTTCAAATCTGGGTCAAGCCATCGTCTTTTCTGGCAGACATGATAAATAGAAGCCAGATGCACTTCCATTCATAGGATCTCCTTCCAGGAGTCTATTTGTCAAAAGGTTTGAGCCCGATTTGGCGTCGATCTGTCAGTTATCGGCAGCCGCACTCAGCTACCACCATGCCTTCGTACTTGTGCTTATACGTAACCACGCCTGTGTCGTCTAGGTATAAGAGCGAGATGGGATCCAGTTTAGTGGGAACGCAACATGCTCGGGCTGTTTTGTGAGGACTGTTGATGTTTACTAGTGTTTGGACGATGGCGTGTTTGGTAGGCGTGACGTGTTTGGTTAACGGGTAGGTACAAATACCCGAGCACTCGTAGGCCTCGTAATCGCTCGGCGCCAGGATCCAGCTGTCCCATCCGATGTCTTTGAAGTCCACTCGTAGAGGTCGTCTCCCGCAGTGGTCACCTTTGACGTTCCTACGTATGCGAGATGATGTGTCGTAGATCAGGTTAGAACGCATCTGGATCAGGTCTTCTTCATCCGGCTCGGAGTATCCGTCGCCGCCAGACTCGCCCCGGGGGTCTTTTTCCAGATAATTTGAGAGGATGGCGTCCGAGGTTTCGTGCTCGATCATTTCGTTTAGCTCTTCCTTGTCGTCCCGATGGTCGCCGCTTTCATCATCGGAGAAAACGATCAGAAGGGGTTTATGTTTTTCCTTCGCGTTCGTGTCGATCTTCATGTCTTCGTCAAATATTCCGTTATGGTTCTCCGCGGAGACGTATTGAGCGTCGCCTTCCACGCTGTCAATGTGGACTTCTAACCGGCGTGTGCTGTCGTGCACAGATTTACGCCACCGCTGGACGGCGGTGGTGAGGTTGAACGCCTCCCAGCCGTTGTCGGTGCCGTATACTTGTCTGGAAGCCAACTCCAATATTTCCGTATGCTCCTTCCCGAACTCGGAGTTGTTGCTACCTTCCGAATTCTCGTTTTCGTCGCCGAGTAGTTCGTAAATTGTGACTTTGCGGTCGACGCCGGCGAAGAGGTGGCGGTCGGTCTGGACCAGCGTGTAGAGTCGGAGTTCGGCCGCAATAATGCGTTCGTGATGGGGTACCGAGACGTTGAACAGGAGTGGGTGGCGCCTTACTCCGCCAACGCCGACTGTGCTTGGAGAGGAGTCTGGGGAATAAAGAGAAAATTACATGAGATTTTTTTAAGGCTATGATGTATTGGCATTAGCAACACACGCTAAGTATAGTAGACAGGCGCGATGTTCTATCTTTTTGGTAATTTGAGGCTTTTTCTCTCAGTTCTTATCTAAATCTTTTTTACTAAGTCTGTTTGCTTAAGAATTTATAAGACAAAATTAGCAATAGTAAAACTGAAATGGGAGGAAGATATTATAGATAGTCTTAATGTGGAATATTTCAGTCTTTCTACAAAATTCTACTTAAGGTCTTGTCTGTTGTTCAAATTCCCCCAATTTTTCAATTTTTTTTAAAGATTTTCTTTCAAAGGATCATCGTTGACCTCATCAAATCACCTTTACATGATGTAACTTTTTATAGTAAATTTTATTGCTCAGGCATATGAATTCATCTCATCAAATAGTAAAATTAGGATTACCATGAAAAATGCACAAAACATAATGTTATCAAAAGCCATATCCATACCCTCATTCTTAAAACTGCGAATGATGCTGGCACTGGGCACAGAATTGCGATCATTAGCAAAGCGATTGTAGAGCTCCATCATGTATTCAGGTGGTTCCTCTCGTAAGATTCCAGGTAGCAGTGGAGGAGGACCCATAGCTGACAGATTGAACGTCTCCAGGTTCTGCTCTTTCAGGCTTTCCAGCTCCCCTTGCATGATTAGATTGTTCTCCAGCTCCAAATGGGACTGATCCACCGCCCTCCCAAGTCCGGGAATAGGTGGTGGAAGCCTCTGATCGGTGTTGGAGATGGGATTGCTCTGGCTGTAGAGTGGCCCCCAGAGCAACAATATCCAAAATAGCAAGAACAAAGTCTCAGTGCCGCAATTGGTTCCTGGTAGAGAAACCCAAATGCTCGCCATGGAGACAAAAATTGCAGGTATCCAATTTTTTTGGGCTGTCACAGTCCAGAAAAAAAAGGGTGTTCAAACTCTGTGAAAAGTGGGATCTTCTGTACTGAGACTTGCATAGGATTGAGTTTCATGCACACCTATTGGGCAGAAGGTCCATTGATGGTGGAATAGTGGCGTGTTACGGTCCTTCTTGTCATTAGCGTTGTGTTGTACTGGCTTTCTGTGCTTTGCGCTCCCTTCTGCGGTTTTTCTCCCGGCTTCTTATCAATGATATGGTGGGCTCTGATTTGTGTGTGTGTGGATGTGTGTGTGTGTATGGCTTCCACTTTGTGTGATGCTGAGCGCGTGTTATCACTCAACTTCCTTAATGAGGATTTTGTAAACACTGTCCTGCAGCTTCTTCCTTGTGGAAGTGATTTTTTGTTTGGGTGGGTGCACCAAAGTTGGGTTTTTTTGTTGTTGTTTATTTGCTTTGGAAGTAGAAGAGTTCTGTAGGCTGTTGTTGATGCGCTATTGACCATTTACTTTGGATAAAGTATGTCGGTTTGTTGATGTGACTGTGTATTATAGGATTTTAAAATGTTTGCCCGAATTGAATTGAAATGTAATGAGCTGTGAGGCTCAATGAGGGGGAAAGAATGATGTTGACTTTCTTTCTAACTGTGTAGAAGAATAAAAGTGTCAATTGTACTTTTTAACATCAGTAAAGGCTAAATGAATCGGAATAAAAAGATTAATAGCATACTGCCAGAGTTTAATGTGAGTTGCAAAACATTGAACTTCTCCCTCAACTTGCTACAGTTTAAAGCCCCTCTATCTTTTTTAAATGACATTTTAATATTTCTTAATACATTCCTTTTTACTTGACTTTGTACTTTATACTTTTTACTTTAATGATGAGTGATGAGCATGTTAATACTTTAGTCGTTTTTTTCAGTTTCTTTTTCATATGTACTGTTAACGGATGCACTTTTTTATATGTATCGTATCTTGTGCTGACCCGGCCCATCTGTCAAATTTTTTTAAGTCAATTTCGCCCCCGGGCCCAAAAGTTTGCCCACCCCTGGGCTATAAACTAGATCTTGAATGAACAATGTTTCCATGGAATACCAAGCAACTAAGATGTTTCCTTGTCAGATAATAGAATGTTTGCAGCATGGGGAAGAACATTCCTACTCACCATCTGAACACACATGCCAGCTCACAAGTGTCACTCTCATTCCAGAGCTACTTCGCGTGACCTGAAGATACACTGAGATGGGAAGCAATGAGGATTTCCCGCGCCTGCCATTCATCTGCCAGGCTGACACTTGACAGTCGCGCTCTTATCTGCGGAGCTCTCAAACTGCTGTTGCAGCCAACGTCGTACCTTCCTGATGACCCATTCAAGGTTTTTACTAGCAGCCACACACACATTCATACATTTTTTTCGAGTACTTTACCAAAACAAAACACAAAATCATCACAGTACAAGAAATCAAAGTGCACCTTTCTGGGTATCATTGAAATGTTGCTAGATGGCGTCCATTTTTCATCAAAAACAGTGTTTTTCTTTGTTCATTTCTGCTTGTCACAATTTCTAGAAAAACTTTTACAATTTTGAAATTGCAAATATAACCAGATTTATTGTCCACCATATTTAGAAATATACTTTACGATAACCCTCATTTTAATTTAACGTCCCTAATCCAATTGACATTGTCCAAGCTCGATGGTAAGGACGACCAGTGACTTTGCCAACGTCAACTTTGTTCACTTTATCTTCTCAGGCCTTTATCTTGTATTTTGTCCCTGACAGGAATGTCAGGATATTGCCTCACTGTTTTGTATTTTCTTCAAAAATCTTTTGCGTCACACTCAGACGGATCATTTGTGCCTAATGTTTGGACTGATAGGCGCTCAGTGACAGTAGGAGGCTAAAATAATAGCAAAAACACAACACTTACATTAGCGCTTGCGGTCTAATATGTTAGCACACCTCTGTTAAACCTAGTGATCACAGCAATGTACACACTCCCTACTGTGAGGCTTTTTAAACATTTTCTAGGCTAGTATTGCTGCATCTAGTCATGAGTCTCTGTAGAGTACAATTATGTCAAGACAAGCAGGGTGTTTCAGGAAAGAAAAAGCATTGCCCAGAGAATGAAACCGTGTAAAAATGTAGGCTAGGGATGTCAAATTCAGTTTATTTTTGACCCAAAAAGTTAACCTACTTGCCGACATTGACAGTGATGTCATTTTAGAGTAGTCACAGGTCAGTTCTGGTAAATTTTGGATCATTTACTATTGATTTTGAGGGACTTTGCTGGATAGTTTTTGTTCGTTTGGCGGTGACTGCTAATTTTTGGGCATTCCTGTTGCTTTTGCGGCAATTTAAGTTTTCTTATGAACTCATTAGCTGGCATTGAAGGCGTTGTTTTGACGGCAGGGAGCAAATGAACAAATGTAATTGCAGATTAGTGAGCAAAGATGATTGTGTTATCTACCCAAGATTTCATGTGAGACATTTCATAGAGCTACAGTAATAGCCCTGCTTCAGTTCCTCCTATCTGACAAGAGCCTTTATTTACACACTAGACGCAATATAATAGTTCTCTTGCTGCAGGAGAAACTTCATTACAAGAAATACTTCCTAAACATTTGAAAATATCAATATAGTTAACACCCTAATCCCAAAGAAGCCAACAAAAAAAAACGTCCCACTGGCCTCAGCAGCCACGAAGAAACAATTCACCGAGTCCATGACGAGATGTCGTATCTCCCAACTTTTCGACTCCTTTAACGGAGGAACGCCTGAATGTCCCGCTGCAGTTCTTCATTGCGTCGGTGAGCTTCATCCCGGCTACGCTCTGCGTTTCTCAGGCATATCTCCAAAGCTGACGCCCGCCGACGCTCCGTCTCTAGAGTAGACTGAAGCTCAACTACAGTAGCCCTTAGCTCCTTCAACTCCTGCTCAAAACTGCAAGAAGACACAACAAAAAGCTAGCTCAAATATCATCGATCCAAAAGCTCTTTTGTCCAATGATTGAACAACGTTTGCATTTACTGTCAAATGTGAAAAGAATCTTCATCAAACCAGGAATAAAAAGATCCATGGTATTATGGTCCAAACCAATGACAGTCAACTATGGACCTTCCTAGCCTGAATAGGCCATAAAATGGACTAAACTCTAGCAAATCAGTTAAACTGGAATATGGTTTGAATCCTCACCTGTCAACATTCTTCTGGCTGGACTTTTTCTTTTCAGTCTCCTGATTGAAACCATTTCCTATCAAGGCATCATCACTCCTTCCCGTCAAAGTAGGCTGGGAGTTCTTGTCAGTCTTTGGGGAGCTTGTAGCAATGGAGGCTCTGATTCGCTTTCCCCTTGTCTCTTGGATAGTTGTTGACGAACCTTTTAACAAAGATCCTGAACTGCGCAGATCCAGGATCTTGAAGATGTCCTCTGACAATGCCCCTCTCTCATCTTTTACGGATTCCTGGATACGACCCCAGCGGCTGATGGCGCCTGCCTTTGCCGCCATCCCCGTTAGGGGGCAGTTAAAGTTGGGAAGAGTTTGAGTGCGTTTGCGAGGGCTCCCGGACCAGTCGTCGGAAGATGACACGGAATCTTGCAAGACATCTGGAGTACTGCCGTTTCCTCTGAGAGGGCCTGGACTTTCATCTTTCTCCAAATCAGAAGACTCTGAGAAGGAGGTATCACTCATCTGGAACAGAATTAATCATTTTCCATACTGCTAACTAGGAACCTATCCCAGCTAACTCTTGGCACCTGACACCCTGATATGGTCGCCACATGCACGGTCAAATTCATATCCAAGGGAAATTTAGAGTGTCCAATCAGCCTACCATGCATTGCTTTGGGATACGGAAGGAAACTGGAGTACCCGGAGAAAATGCACACAAGCCCGGGTAGATCATGCAAACAAGGAAGGATCTCACCCCATTTTTTTCCATTCCGAAGTATTTTGTAAAGACAACAAAACTTAATCCCAATTTGTGACCATTCACAGGGTTAAGTACCTCAGTAGAACCCCATCCCACAAAATTGCGAGGAGAGTTCTTGTTGCTCTCTTGGTTGGTGGAGAGAGGCGAGGGAGGGTCATCGTTGCAAACAGGAAACAAATCCTCATGCTGACCAATCATTACTGTCATCAACTTCTGGATGTGAGGAGTTGCTGGGAAGAAAATCATGAAGGTCTCACTTATTGAATCAATTCCTTGAACATTCCTTCTGTATTTCACAAGCAAAATGAACGAACACAATGCCGGACAATGTGTGTTGGTCTACGAAAATTGGTACCCTTCATGACTGAAATGGGATCTTCCAATTGTGGTTTCAGCAGGTTGATCCCCATGACCGTAGCTAGGTTCTCCACGTTCATCTTGTTGATGTTGGAATTTAGCTGCACCTCAAATAGGAACCTGTACAACATGAATTGAAGTTATTTTTCCCAATTTCATTCTTATTCTTGTTCAAAGAATCTGGAGACTCGCAAGATTGAATGTCCTAGCAAAAAAAAAAAACCTTCAACTCACCGGCAGACATAACTTAGAAGATTATAGTTGACTCTAGGAAGGAGAGCAATCTGTTTCTCCAACTTCTCTCTACCCTGAAAGAACAGACTTTGTGTGAACAGCAAGGAATTGACAACAAATCTAAATATTACATCGTAAAGGCAACACAGACTTCTTTATTGCCAGAGTCCAACATGTTGGTGCAGTCCAGAAAGTCCTGGTACTGAGACCATGGAACAACAGGTTCAGGCAACTCGCGCAAATACAGCTTGAGCAGCGATGCCACAGTGTGGACATCCGTATCACTGTGGGGAAACCACACATAAAAAATGATTATCCACTTGTTAGGGCGTGAGTGACATACTTAATACCAGCTTTGGACCACATGTCTCATGAGATTGTGCAGTAAAGTTAGCATTCTAGGGCATCAAACATAACCGCACATAGAAAACCTTCATGTTACTCGTAGGAGCTGCGCAGAAAAACAAAGCTTATCATATTGGGTAAGACATGCGCGCATCCATCCTCTTGCGTACCCAACCAGAACAGGATGTGGTGTCATCTGGCTCTTCTGTTCTCACTACTTTCTTAAACAAGAGTTGTTGGTTTGATTTTGACTTTGACCAGCGTGTTTGCAAAGTTATTAGGAAGTGTGAAATGCTTAGTAGACTAAAAAAAATAGCTCTCGACATCAATTTGCTTTTCTTTCGGTATTAAGTATTTTTCTCTTGTTCATGCATTTTATTATAGTCAGTTGAGGTAGATTACTAGGATTGAGTCCTTATAATCATTGGAAGAAGCACAGTTTGATTACAGTGTATAGCAGGTGTGTCTAAGATATAGCTTTTCACATAAGGGTTAGGGTCTTATTTTAGGGCCTTTTAGAGTTCCAAATAAGGAGTTCAATGGAGGTTATCTTTTACTATTAGACATTTTGACTAGTATGTATAGTGCCAAACTAGAGTAGACCCCAAGGGTCTAAAGAAGGCCCGTTGCATTTTACAGCAGGACAATGACCTAGAGCAGACGTAAATACTAGTGCGTAAGGACTATTTAGGAAGAATTCTCCCTTTCAATGGAGTGACCAGGACTGTCACCAAATCCCTTATCAGATACACATATTTGTACGACCTGGGGAAAGCTGGCCTCTCTCCTGCATCGAAGGCATCTCTGAATTGTTTGACGGCGTTGTCTTGACCCGGCAGACGGAAGATTCCCTCCTCTTTGAGACCGTGATCTCTGATATATTCCACACACTTTTGGACCAGGATGGGCACCATCTGGGGCCCGAAACGTTGCTCATGGGTCACTGTCTCGCTGAGACTTTTTCCGAACACTGGAGGAGACAAAGGAAACGTTGAACATTGTAGACCAATAATCTCCATGTAGAATACTTATGGATCTCCACCTTTTTACCATGCCCGAAGCGCTTAAAATTCATTCATACACTAATGGAGCTGCCATGCAACCTATTGCCACAGGCAATCTTTCTGAAGACATTTTCTCACGATAATTTGTTCATACAAAACAATTTGAACTACAACAATGGAGCAGGCAGGATCAAGAAAACAACTGACTGCTTTACATTGACCGTAAAGTAATGTGATGTTACCCGACCTCCATTAGGAACGCCGATAGCCCTGCGTAGAGTCCGAAGCCACTCGTCCAATTCAGTTTGAGAACTGGCCATGAAGATGTGAGGACATCGCTCTTTGTCCCCACCTGTAGATGCTATTCATGAAGACGGAATGAATGTTCAAGACACAAGAGCAAGATGGAATAATCCCAATCTAACCGTTCATCTGGAGTTCGTTCAACAATTCTTGATGTATATCATGCTACAAATAGGAAGCCTAAAGGTCACCACCCTGATACGCAACTACAAATAATAAGTGAATGTACTTAAGAATACTTCCATGGTGACAATCTTACCTGGGATAATTTCAAAGATGTACTTTCCAGGATCATCTGAGTTTGAGAGGAGTTCGTTGATTTTACTGAACTGAAGCTGGATGAATCCCTGAAATCAAAATACTTACTATGACAGTAACGTGGACAAGTACTCATTGAATGTAAGAAAGCTCCAATAGCAGCAAATCTTTACAATACAATGAGATTTTCATTGTTTTGTATGGAAATGCTATGCCTTAAATCCCTTTTTTAAATGCAAGAGTCGCCAAGAGGCACAAAGTTGGCCAAGTTTGACACTTCTGATTTCTAAAAACGCATTTACGAGTTAGGCAAACATGTGTTTTCAAAAACCAATCCACCATCAATACTTGTAGACACAACAAACTGTCATGTTGTCAAACTCAAAAGCTTAAATTCTTACCAGGGCGGTGGTCTCTCGATCATCTTTGTGGTAAGATAGTGTTCTTCCCCTCAAAACAAGATAGCGCTGATGCCAGTTTTTCACCAGTGACTTTTGTTGTTTCTTAAGCCAGCCCGCCTTCAAAGGCTTCTCCATGGACTTGGGTGAGCGTCGTGAGCCCACAGTCGTACCTGGGCTTTGTTCGCCAGATAATGTACGCTTAGAGCGCACTGATGAAACGAGCAAAAACAGTTGAAGTAACTCATAACAGGAAAGAAACAAAAACAGCTGCGTTACTTCTTCTTTTTGTTGTGAATATGCATGAACCAGTCAGATTATCGGTTAAATTTGTTTCATCTCTTGTTTTTTTTAAATGAAAAATAGCCTTACTATACTTTTTATTGAATCAAATACAATTTTAAATTTGAAAAATTGCCTTACTATACATGGTTTACTTTTTTAAACTAAAAAAAGCCTTACTATACTATGTCGTTTTTTGAAGAAAAAAGCCTTACTATACTATGTCGTTTTTTGAAGAAAAAAGCCTTACTATACTATGTCATTTTTTGAAGAAAAAAGCCTTACTATACTATGTCGTTTTTTCGAAGAAAAAAGCCTTACTATACTATGTCGTTTTTTCGAAGAAAAAAGCCTTACTATACTATGTCGTTTTTTGAAGAAAAAAGCCTTACTATACTATGTCTTTTTTTCGAAGAAAAAAGCCTTACTATACTATGTTGTTTTTTGAAGAAAAAAGCCTTTCTATACTATGTCGTTTTTTGAAGAAAAAAGCCTTACTATACTGTCGTTTTTTGAAGAAAAAAGCCTTACTATACTATGTCGTTTTTTGAAGAAAAACGCCTTACTATACTATGTCGTTTTTTGAAGAAAAAAGCCTTACTATACTATGTCGTTTTTTGAAGAAAAAAAGCCTTACTATACTATGTCGTTTTTTGAAAAAAAAAGCCTTACTATACTATGTCGTTTTTTCGAAGAAAAAAGCCTATACTATGTCGTTTTTTCGAAGAAAAAAGCCTTTCTATACTATGTCGTTTTTTGAAGAAAAAAGCCTTACTATACTGTCGTTTTTTGAAGAAAAAAGCCTTACTATATTGTCGTTTTTTCGAAGAAAAAAGCCTTACTATACTATGTCGTTTTTTCGAAGAAAAAAGCCTTACTATACTATGTCGTTTTTTGAAGAAAAAAGCCTTACTATACTATGTCGTTTTTTGAAGAAAAAAGCCTTACTATACTATGTCGTTTTTTCGAAGAAAAAAGCCTTACTATACTATGTCGTTTTTTGAAGAAAAAAGCCTTACTATACTATGTCGTTTTTTGAAGAAAAAAGCCTTACTATACTATGTCATTTTTTGAAGAAAAAAGCCTTACTATACTATGTCTTTTTTTCGAAGAAAAAAGCCTTACTATACTATGTTGTTTTTTGAAGAAAAAAGCCTTACTATACTATGTCGTTTTTTGAAGAAAAAAGCCTTACTATACTATGTCGTTTTTTGAAGAAAAACGCCTTACTATACTATGTCGTTTTTTGAAGAAAAACGCCTTACTATACTATGTCGTTTTTTTGAAGAAAAACGCCTTACTATACTATGTCGTTTTTCGAAGAAAAAAGCCTTACTATACTATGTCGTTTTTTTTTGAAGTAAAAAGCCTTACTATATTATGTTGTTTTTCGAAGAAAAAAGCCTTACTATACTATGTCGTTTTTCGAAGAAAAAAGCCTTACTATACTATGTCGTTTTTCGAAGAAAAAAGCCTTACTATACTATGTCGTTTTTTGAAGAAAAAAGCCTTACTATACTATGTCGTTTTTTGAAGAAAATAGCCTTACTATACTATGTCGTTTTTTGAAGAAAAAAGCCTTACTATACTATGTCGTTTTTTGAAGAAAAAAGCCTTACTATACTATGTCGTTTTTTTGAAGAAAAAAGCCTTATTATACTATGTCGTTTTTTGAAGAAAAAAGCCTTACTATACTATGTCGTTTTTCGAAGAAAAAAGCCTTACTATACTATGTCGTTTTTCGAAGAAAAAAGCCTTACTATACTATGTCGTTTTTCGAAGAAAAAAGCCTTACTATACTATGTCGATTTTTTGAAGAAAAAAGCCTTATTATACTATGTCGTTTTTTGAAGAAAAAAGCCTTACTATACTATGTCGTTTTTCGAAGAAAAAAGCTTTACTATATTATGTCGTTTTTCGAAGAAAAAAGCCTTACTATACTATGTCGTTTTTTGAAGAAAAAAGCCTTACTATACTATGTCGTTTTTTCGAAGAAAAAAGCCTTACTATACTATGTCGTTTTTTGAAGAAAAAAGCCTTACTATACTATGTCGTTTTTTGAAGAAAAAAGCCTTACTATACTATGTCATTTTTTGAAGAAAAAAGCCTTACTATACTATGTCTTTTTTTCGAAGAAAAAAGCCTCACTATACTATGTTGTTTTTTGAAGAAAAAAGCCTTACTATACTATGTCGTTTTTTGAAGAAAAAAGCCTTACTATACTATGTCGTTTTTTGAAGAAAAACGCCTTACTATACTATGTCGTTTTTTGAAGAAAAACGCCTTACTATACTATGTCGTTTTTTTGAAGAAAAACGCCTTACTATACTATGTCGTTTTTCGAAGAAAAAAGCCTTACTATACTATGTCGTTTTTTTTGAAGTAAAAAGCCTTACTATATTATGTTGTTTTTCGAAGAAAAAAGCCTTACTATACTATGTCGTTTTTCGAAGAAAAAAGCCTTACTATACTATGTCGTTTTTCGAAGAAAAAAGCCTTACTATACTATGTCGTTTTTTGAAGAAAAAAGCCTTACTATACTATGTCGTTTTTTGAAGAAAATAGCCTTACTATACTATGTCGTTTTTTGAAGAAAAAAGCCTTACTATACTATGTCGTTTTTTGAAGAAAAAAGCCTTACTATACTATGTCGTTTTTTGAAGAAAAAAGCCTTACTATACCATGTCGTTTTTTGAAGAAAAAAGCCTTTCTATACTATGTCGTTTTTTGAACTAAAAGGCCTTACTATACTATGTCGTTTTTTGAAGAAAAAAGCCTTACTATACTATGTCGTTTTTTGAAGAAAAAAGCCTTACTATACTATGTCGTTTTTTGAAGAAAAAAGCCTTACTATACTATGTCGTTTTTTGAAGAAAAAAGCCTTACTATACTGTCGTTTTTTGAAGAAAAAAGCCTTGCTATACTATGTCGTTTTTTGAAGAAAAAAGCCTTACTATACTATGTCGTTTTTTGAAGAAAAAAGCCTTACTATACTATGTCGTTTTTTGAAGAAAAACGCCTTACTATACTATGTTGTTTTTTGAAGAAAAACGCCTTATTATACTATGTCGTTTTTTTGAAGAAAAAAGCCTTACTATACTATGTCGTTTTTTGAAGAAAAAAGCCTTACTATACTATGTCGTTTTTTCGAAGAAAAAAGCCTTACTATACTATGTCGTTTTTTGAAGAAAAAAGCCTTACTGTACTGTGTCATTTTTTGAAGAAAAAAACCTTACTATACTATGTCGTTTTTTGAAGAAAAAAGCCTTACTATACTATGTCGTTTTTTGAAGAAAAAAGCCTTACTATACTATGTCGTTTTTTGAAGAAAAAAGCCTTACTATACTATGTCGTTTTTTGAAGAAAAAAGCCTTACTATACTTTCGTTTTTTGAAGAAAAAAGCCTTGCTATACTATGTCGTTTTTTCGAAGAAAAAAGCCTTACTATACTATGTCGTTTTTTGAAGAAAAAAAGCCTTACTATACTATGTCGTTTTTTGAAGAAAAAAGCCTTACTATACTATGTCGTTTTTTGAAGAAAAAAAGCCTTACTATACTATGTCGTTTTTCGAAGAAAAAAGCCTTACTATACTATGTCGTTTTTTCGAAGAAAAAAGCCTTACTATACTATGTCGTTTTTGAAGAAAAAAGCCTTACTATACTATGTCGTTTTTTGAAGAAAAAAGCCTTACTATACTATGTCGTTTTTTGAAGAAAAAAGCCTTACTATACTATGTCGTTTTTTGAAGAAAAAAGCCTTATTATACTATGTCGTTTTTTGAAGAAAAAAGCCTTACTATACTATGTCGTTTTTCGAAGAAAAAAGCCTTACTATACTATGTCGATTTTTTGAAGAAAAAAGCCTTATTATACTATGTCGTTTTTTGAAGAAAAAAGCCTTACTATACTATGTCGTTTTTCGAAGAAAAAAGCCTTACTATATTATGTCGTTTTTCGAAGAAAAAAGCCTTACTATACTATGTCGTTTTTTGAAGAAAAAAGCCTTACTATACTATGTCGTTTTTTCGAAGAAAAAAGCCTTACTATACTATGTCGTTTTTTGAAGAAAAAAGCCTTACTATACTATGTCGTTTTTTGAAGAAAAAAGCCTTACTATACTATGTCATTTTTTGAAGAAAAAAGCCTTACTATACTATGTCTTTTTTTCGAAGAAAAAAGCCTTACTATACTATGTTGTTTTTTGAAGAAAAAAGCCTTACTATACTATGTCGTTTTTTGAAGAAAAAAGCCTTACTATACTATGTCGTTTTTTGAAGAAAAACGCCTTACTATACTATGTCGTTTTTTGAAGAAAAACGCCTTACTATACTATGTCGTTTTTTTGAAGAAAAACGCCTTACTATACTATGTCGTTTTTCGAAGAAAAAAGCCTTACTATACTATGTCGTTTTTTTTGAAGTAAAAAGCCTTACTATATTATGTTGTTTTTCGAAGAAAAAAGCCTTACTATACTATGTCGTTTTTTGAAGAAAAAAGCCTTACTATACTATGTCGTTTTTTGAAGAAAAAAGCCTTACTATACTATGTCATTTTTTGAAGAAAAAAGCCTTACTATACTATGTCTTTTTTTCGAAGAAAAAAGCCTTACTATACTATGTTGTTTTTTGAAGAAAAAAGCCTTACTATACTATGTCGTTTTTTGAAGAAAAAAGCCTTACTATACTATGTCGTTTTTTGAAGAAAAACGCCTTACTATACTATGTCGTTTTTTGAAGAAAAACGCCTTACTATACTATGTCGTTTTTTTGAAGAAAAACGCCTTACTATACTATGTCGTTTTTCGAAGAAAAAAGCCTTACTATACTATGTCGTTTTTTTTGAAGTAAAAAGCCTTACTATATTATGTTGTTTTTCGAAGAAAAAAGCCTTACTATACTATGTCGTTTTTCGAAGAAAAAAGCCTTACTATACTATGTCGTTTTTCGAAGAAAAAAGCCTTACTATACTATGTCGTTTTTTGAAGGAAAAAGCCTTACTATACTATGTCGTTTTTTGAAGAAAAAAGCCTTACTATACTATGTCGTTTTTTGAAGAAAAAAGCCTTACTATACTATGTCGTTTTTTGAAGAAAAAAGCCTTACTATACTATGTCGTTTTTTTGAAGAAAAAAGCCTTATTATACTATGTCGTTTTTTGAAGAAAAAAGCCTTACTATACTATGTCGTTTTTCGAAGAAAAAAGCCTTACTATACTATGTCGTTTTTCGAAGAAAAAAGCCTTACTATACTATGTCGTTTTTCGAAGAAAAAAGCCTTACTATACTATGTCGTTTTTTTAAGAAAAAAGCCTTATTATACTATGTCGTTTTTTGAAGAAAAAAGCCTTACTATACTATGTCGTTTTTCGAAGAAAAAAGCCTTACTATATTATGTCGTTTTTCGAAGAAAAAAGCCTTACTATACTATGTCGTTTTTTGAAGAAAAAAGCCTTACTATACTATGTCGTTTTTTGAAGAAAAAAGCCTTACTATACTATGTCGTTTTTTGAAGAAAAAAGCCTTACTATACTATGTCGTTTTTTGAAGAAAAAAGCCTTACTATACCATGTCAATTTTTGAAGAAAAAAGCCTTACTATACTAAGTCGTTTTTTGAACTAAAAGGTCTTACTATACTATGTCGTTTTTTGAAGAAAAAAGCCTTACTATACTATGTCGTTTTTTGAAGAAAAAAGCCTTACTATACTATGTCGTTTTTTGAAGAAAAAAGCCTTACTATACTATGTCGTTTTTTGAAGAAAAAAGCCTTACTATACTATGTCGTTTTTTGAAGAAAAAAGCCTTACTATACTATGTCGTTTTTTGAAGAAAAAAGCCTTACTATACTATGTCGTTTTTTGAAGAAAAAAGCCTTACTATACTATGTCGTTTTTTGAAGAAAAAAAGCCTTACTATACTATGTCGTTTTTTGAAGAAAAAAAGCCTTACTATACCATGTCGTTTTTTGAAGAAAAAAGCCTTACTATACTATGTCGTTTTTTGAACTAAAAGGCCTTACTATACTATGTCGTTTTTTGAAGAAAAAAGCCTTACTATACTATGTCGTTTTTTGAAGAAAAAAGCCTTACTATACTATGTCGTTTTTTGAAGAAAAAAGCCTTACTATACTATGTCGTTTTTTGAAGAAAAACGCCTTACTATACTATGTCGTTTTTTGAAGAAAAACGCCTTACTATACTATGTCGTTTTTTTGAAGAAAAAAGCCTTACTATACTATGTCGTTTTTTGAAGAAAAAAGCCTTACTATACTATGTCGTTTTTTCGAAGAAAAAAGCCTTACTATACTATGTCGTTTTTGAAGAAAAAAGCCTTACTATACTGTGTCGTTTTTTGAAGAAAAAAACCTTACTATACTATGTCGTTTTTTGAAGAAAAAAGCCTTACTATACTATGTCGTTTTTTGAAGAAAAAAGCCTTACTATACTATGTCGTTTTTTCGAAGAAAAAAGCCTTACTATACTATGTCGTTTTTTCGACGAAAAAAGCCTTACTATACTATGTCGTTTTTTGAAGAAAAAAGCCTTACTATACTATGTTGTTTTTTGAAGAAAAAAGCCTTACTATACTATGTCGTTTTTTCGAAGAAAAAAGCCTTACTATACTATGTCGTTTTTTGAAGAAAAAAGCCTTACTATACTATGTCGTTTTTTGAAGAAAAAAGCCTTACTATACTATGTCATTTTTTGAAGAAAAAAGCCTTACTATACTATGTCTTTTTTTCGAAGAAAAAAGCCTTACTATACTATGTCGTTTTTTGAAGAAAAAAGCCTTACTATACTATGTCGTTTTTTGAAGAAAAAAGCCTTACTATACTATGTCGTTTTTTCGAAGAAAAAAGCTTTACAATACTATGTCGTTTTTTCGAAGAAAAAAGCCTTACTATACTATGTCGTTTTTTGAAGAAAAAAGCCTTACTATACTATGTCGTTTTTTCAAAGAAAAAAGCCTTACTATACTATGTCGTTTTTTGAAGAAAAAAGCCTTACTATACTATGTCGTTTTTTGAAGAAAAAAGCCTTACTATACTATGTCGTTTTTTGAAGAAAAAAGCCTTACTATACTTTCGTTTTTTGAAGAAAAAAGCCTTGCTATACTATGTCGTTTTTTCGAAGAAAAAAGCCTTACTATACTATGTCGTTTTTTGAAGAAAAAAGCCTTACTATACTATGTCGTTTTTTGAAGAAAAAAAGCCTTACTATACTATGTCGTTTTTTGAAGAAAAAAGCCTTACTATACTATGTCGTTTTTTGAAGAAAAAAGCCTTACTATACTATGTCGTTTTTTGAAGAAAAAAGCCTTACTATACTATGTCGTTTTTTGAAGAAAAAAGCCTTACTATACTATGTTGTTTTTTGAAGAAAAAAGCCTTACTATACCATGTCGTTTTTTGAAGAAAAAAGCCTTACTATACTATGTCGTTTTTTGAACTAAAAGGCCTTACTATACTATGTCGTTTTTTGAAGAAAAAAGCCTTACTATACTATGTCGTTTTTTGAAGAAAAAAGCCTTACTATACTGTCGTTTTTTGAAGAAAAAAGCCTTACTATACTATGTCGTTTTTTGAAGAAAAAAGCCTTACTATACTATGTCGTTTTTTGAAGAAAAAAGCCTTACTATACTATGTCGTTTTTTGAAGAAAAACGCCTTACTATACTATGTTGTTTTTTGAAGAAAAACGCCTTACTATACTATGTCGTTTTTTTGAAGAAAAAAGCCTTACTATACTATGTCGTTTTTTGAAGAAAAAAGCCTTACTATACTATGTCGTTTTTTCGAAGAAAAAAGCCTTACTATACTATGTCGTTTTTTGAAGAAAAAAGCCTTACTGTACTGTGTCATTTTTTGAAGAAAAAAAACCTTACTATACTATGTCGTTTTTTGAAGAAAAAAGCCTTACTATACTATGTCGTTTTTTGAAGAAAAAAGCCTTACTATACTATGTCGTTTTTTGAAGAAAAAAGCCTTACTATACTTTCGTTTTTTGAAGAAAAAAGCCTTGCTATACTATGTCGTTTTTTCGAAGAAAAAAGCCTTACTATACTAAGTCGTTTTTTGAAGAAAAAAGCCTTACTATACTATGTCGTTTTTTGAAGAAAAAAAGCCTTACTATACTATGTCGTTTTTTGAAGAAAAAAGCCTTACTATACTATGTCGTTTTTTGAAGAAAAAAGCCTTACTATACTATGTCGTTTTTTGAAGAAAAAAGCCTTACTATACTATGTCGTTTTTTGAAGAAAAAAGCCTTACTATACTATGTTGTTTTTTGAAGAAAAAAGCCTTACTATACCATGTCGTTTTTTGAAGAAAAAAGCCTTACTATACTATGTCGTTTTTTGAACTAAAAGGCCTTACTATACTATGTCGTTTTTTGAAGAAAAAAGCCTTACTATACTATGTCGTTTTTTGAAGAAAAAAGCCTTACTATACTATGTCGTTTTTTGAAGAAAAAAGCCTTACTATACTATGTCGTTTTTTGAAGAAAAAAGCCTTACTATACTGTCGTTTTTTGAAGAAAAAAGCCTTACTATACTATGTCGTTTTTTGAAGAAAAAAGCCTTACTATACTATGTCGTTTTTTGAAGAAAAAAGCCTTACTATACTATGTCGTTTTTTGAAGAAAAACGCCTTACTATACTATGTTGTTTTTTGAAGAAAAACGCCTTACTATACTATGTCGTTTTTTTGAAGAAAAAAGCCTTACTATACTATGTCGTTTTTTGAAGAAAAAAGCCTTACTATACTATGTCGTTTTTTCGAAGAAAAAAGCCTTACTATACTATGTCGTTTTTTGAAGAAAAAAGCCTTACTGTACTGTGTCATTTTTTGAAGAAAAAAAACCTTACTATACTATGTCGTTTTTTGAAGAAAAAAGCCTTACTATACTATGTCGTTTTTTGAAGAAAAAAGCCTTACTATACTATGTCGTTTTTTGAAGAAAAAAGCCTTACTATACTTTCGTTTTTTGAAGAAAAAAGCCTTGCTATACTATGTCGTTTTTTCGAAGAAAAAAGCCTTACTATACTATGTCGTTTTTTGAAGAAAAAAGCCTTACTATACTATGTCGTTTTTTGAAGAAAAAAAGCCTTACTATACTATGTCGTTTTTTGAAGAAAAAAGCCTTACTATACTATGTCGTTTTTTGAAGAAAAAAGCCTTACTATACTATGTCGTTTTTTGAAGAAAAAAGCCTTATTATACTATGTCGTTTTTTGAAGAAAAAACCCTTACTATACTATGTCGTTTTTCGAAGAAAAAAGCCTTACTATACTATGTCGTTTTTCGAAGAAAAAAACCTTACTATATTGTCGTTTTTCGAAGAAAAAAGCCTTACTATACTATGTCGTTTTTCGAAGAAAAAAGCCTTACTATACTATGTCGTTTTTTGAAGAAAAAAGCCTTACTATACTATGTCGTTTTTTGAAGAAAAAAGCCTTACTATACCATGTCGTTTTTTGAAGAAAAAAGCCTTACTATACTATGTCGTTTTTTGAACTAAAAGGTCTTACTATACTATGTCGTTTTTTGAAAAAAAAGCCTTACTATACTATGTCGTTTTTTGAAGAAAAAAGCCTTACTATACTATGTCGTTTTTTTGAAGAAAAAAGCCTTACTATACTATGTCGTTTTTTGAAGAAAAAAGCCTTACTATACTATGTCGTTTTTTGAAGAAAAAAGCCTTACTATACTATGTCGTTTTTTGAAGAAAAAAGCCTTACTATACTATGTCGTTTTTTGAAGAAAAAAGCCTTACTATACTATGTCGTTTTTTGAAGAAAAAAGCCTTACTATACTATGTCGTTTTTTGAAGAAAAAAGCCTTACTATACTATGTCGTTTTTTGAAGAAAAAAGCCTTACTATACTATGTCGTTTTTTGAAGAAAAAAGCCTTACTATACCATGTCGTTTTTTGAAGAAAAAAGCCTTACTATACTATGTCGTTTTTTGAACTAAAAGGCCTTACTATACTATGTCGTTTTTTGAAGAAAAAAGCCTTACTATACTATGTCGTTTTTTGAAGAAAAAAGCCTTACTATACTATGTCGTTTTTTGAAGAAAAAAGCCTTACTATACTATGTCGTTTTTTGAAGAAAAAAGCCTTACTATACTATGTCGTTTTTTGAAGAAAAAAAGCCTTACTATACTATGTCGTTTTTTGAAGAAAAAAGCCTTACTATACTATGTCGTTTTTTGAAGAAAAAAGCCTTACTATACTATGTCGTTTTTTTGAAGAAAAAAGCCTTACTATACTATGTCGTTTTTTGAACTAAAAGGCCTTACTATACTATGTCGTTTTTTGAAGAAAAAAGCCTTACTATACTATGTCGTTTTTTGAAGAAAAAAGCCTTACTATACTATGTCGTTTTTTCGAAGAAAAAAGCCTTACTATACTATGTCGTTTTTTGAAGAAAAAAAGCCTTACTATACTATGTCGTTTTTTGAAGAAAAAAGCCTTACTATACTATGTCGTTTTTTGAAGAAAAAAGCCTTACTATACTATGTCGAGTATAATTATGTAAAATAGTTGAATTAAATTGTACGTTTTTTAAACAAATAAAAGCCTTACTATGTAAAAACTATGTTTAAATTGATTTTTAAAATGTTTTAAGGGAAAAAAAAGCCTAACTTTATATGGTGACGGCTCAGAGTGACAGTAACATTGTTATTCTGTCAACTTCCCCAATGCAAAGCAAATGAACATTCACACTCGCAGCCCTCTTAAAATACACTAAAACGCAATGTCTCTTTTTAAAATTCACACAGAAATGAAGACCAATCCAACACACAATTCACTCCAAGTCAGAGAACTAAGAGGTCACAGCATGTCACAAATAAAACATATTGCAAAATAGCCTGAGGCACCCAGGTGTCTAATCCTTTTATCGTCTTTATCATCTGATTTTACAACTGTCATGAAAATGTAAGGTCATAATAGTTAAACATGGAAAAAGTAGACGAATACAGTTTAGGTCATTACCATTTTACAATTCAACAATTTTTCCATGACTGTATTTCTATCTCCAGTTTAATTATATTACATTAAAACATTTTTGGGCAAATTTGAGGTTGTATTGTTTTACAACACCTGTATGATAGAAAATTATATATTTTTATTTTTTATTTTCCACAGCCCAAATGTGATATGTCCTACGATCAGTCAAGGCAGAATGGCCATCTTCTTACCAACGCGAGATGTCTCAACTCTGAAAGTGCTGAAATCCCAGTTGCAAGGTACTTTCAAAGACATTATGCCGTCTTCAATTCATCACTCAAGTTACTGTTTCATTTTACACACACACAATCACACGAGTCAGATAGCGCCAATCAAACTTCCTGCTTCCTGTATGTTGTTCTTTCTTTTTTTTTTTTCGCCCCAACTCAATTTTTCAAACCTTAATACTTCCTCAAAGTATTTTGCTTTCATGTTCGAACATGTTTTCTCTCAAATTCTTTCGAGGGAATCTACACAAAATGTTTAGGCATCTTGAAATGCTAAATGACACTTAAAACTTGTCATTGGATGCTAATTTGGTTCTCAAGTAAAACATTTTTTCAAGGTCATTTGAGTTTCAAGGTCAATTTTTTTTAAGGTCATTTGGGTCGTAACGTCAAAAAATGTTCAAGGTCTGATCGCCCGATTCCCTCGGCCAATCAGAAACAATAGCAAATTAACAGTAGACTCGAAGAAAATCACAACAACAACAAAAAACACCGACTGCTTTAATCTTTTTATATTTTGATAAGATAAAGTACAATTATCATAAAGAGCACAATACTTTTATAGACAAATATACAACACAGGGCACTCACTCCACTGCCTAGGGAAAATATAGCTTCGCTCAACTTTAATTATATTTAAAGTATGTTTTAATGTTTTAAAGTAGTTTTAATGTATAGTAGAATTGCCCTTCACTGCCTTGACAACCTGCCGATTCAAAAATTGGGACATTGAGTCAACAAAGTGTGTTAAAATGGGTATAAGTCTTAATTTGTCTTGAATTTACATGAGCAGAGCATGGGTGCTTCTCTCTGACCTCTAGTGGTCGCCTTTAACCAAAACATATTTGAATATACTCAAATTTGTGTAGAAATGTTTCAAGTTTTTGATTGTACATTTTGCCAATTCTATCTTTTCAGGTTAAGAAATGCTATTCAGTGACTGAAGGTAGGATGCCATAAGCCTACCTGGTCAACAGTTTTGAAGACACACGCTGGACTCACTATCTTCAGTGACTGAGCATATTCTAACAGGTAAAGTGCATTTTCTTTTCAAGCGAACAGCATATCTTAACCTGAGAAGATAGAAATACCAAACGTTACACACAAAAACTAGAAACGCTTCAAAACGAGCTGTGAAAATTTGAGGTTATTCCAATAAAAATTGTTAAAATTATAAGCCAATGAATTTTGGGACATTTTGTATTAGAAAATACAATCACAGTGACATACAGTAATAATTAAACAAAAAAAACCCAGCTTCTATTGGCACTGTGACAAAAAAAAGCACAAAAGTAGCAAGAAAAGAGCTAAAAAAACAGCTCATATGAGCTTTCTTGACTAAACAACAATATAGCTTGAAATAATCCCTCAGTCCAAAAATATGAAAGCACACCAAAATATCTCTAAAAACATCCACAGTTGATTTGCTTAAATAAACACTTTATGGATATGTAGTTAAATAAATGGCAACTATATCAATGTATCATTGACATCATAACATTCACATGATAATAGAACATTCTGCTAACTTTAAAAGTTTACTTTCAGGATTGAAAACATTGTGTACATGTTATGTCTACTATTAAATATATCTTTAAGGTGAAAATATTTGGAGAACATCATAGATTTAATAGATTTCTTGTCTGGGTCACATCCTGTTTGGTTACAACAGTTTTTAACTGATAAAGATTATTGAACCAACCAAAAATACATTGGAAAAGAAAATTAAGCTATGAATTATTAATTTGTACAATTGGCATATGTTACATTTTGTATAATTTATGAAATAAAAACATTTAAAATAAAGGCTTCACTTTTAACAGATAATCGACCCATGATAGTTTAAGAGAACTTTAAGATTAGACTTATAATATTTCATAGAACATAATGTCAATATCTTCTCTGCAAAGATTTAAACAGACGGAAGCAGATCACGACGACAGCGCTAACAGAATCCAAAAGTCCAACACAAGTGCACATAACAGTCAAAATAATAAAAAAACATCCGCACAATCCTAACTAAACGGATAATACTAACCAGCACAAAGTTAAATAGTGACCAAAACAATCCTATTTTGTTTCCATGACAGTAAAAATGCAAAGTGAGGCAAATATAAATGTTCATAAATTTCCCAGATACTGCAATAGAGCTGATATATATGTATATTTAAAAAAACAAACTATAAATATTAAAAACCACAACAAGACAACTCAAAAAGGGTTTACAATACAGTGAGTGACATTTATGAGCTTTAAAAAAAAATACTCCGTAAAATAATTCATAATCAACATCCTTATAAAATAAAACGTGTACAAGCGGAAATGAAAAAAAGGAACATGATAAGAAAAAAAGTATATACGAAAACTTAGAAATACGTGTAACGTGATTCACACACATAGTATGGAAAATGCACACCTACTTCATACCCAAATGAAATGGAAAGACACCTATTTCCTTTGTTGAGTTTAGCTTTTCTTATTTTTCAGGAGGGCAGTGGGCTCGAGGTAACTCTAGGCGGCCGCCTCATCCAACGCAGGCAGCAAGCCCTTGTCGATGAGGTGAGACTTTAAGGAATTGAAAATGAAGAGCTGCTGGTCGACGCGGAGGGCCAAGAGCTGTTGGATCACCTTGCTTGGGTTGGGGCCCCTGCCGAGAAAGGTAATTTACATACAATCCTGGTGGTCAGCATTTAATGTTTCACTGATTTTACCTGATGAAACTAGCAATGTAGACGTTTACAAAGGTGGCCATGAGGTATTGGCAGTCGAATCGGTCCATTATGCCACCGTGGCCAGGAATGGTGTTGGCAAAATCCTGAAATTCAGAACACAGTTTAAGGCACTTTGCCTTAAAAATAGCAGAAATATTGGAAATTTTCTTATAATTACTAAATGCATTTGGTCTTCTTGATAAAGTAGATTACATTTCAAATGCCAAACTATAAATTAACAACTTTATTGTAAACCTTTAAAAAAACATTGCTTGATTTTTTTAAATCTTTACTTTAATAGTTTTGACACAAAGTACTTGGGTCAAAACTGGAGTAGTTAACTACAGAGTACCACTTACCCATGTTGACTACTACTTGTACTACTTATTATGCTGACAATGTATTTATCTATTACTATGTATCAAATATTTATTTAAGATTACTATATATTGATTAAGTATGTTTGTTTGTTGTTGAGTCCATAGATCCAGCGAGTGGTGGACTCTCAACAACTTGATGCTGAAACCATGGAACTCACCCTAGACTTCAGACGGAACATATATTGTTAATTTGTGCACTACGTGGTGAAAGCTTTAACTCTCATTATACTTGTATAATGACATTAAAAAGCATTCTCTACATATGTTTGTAATACTACCAGATACAAATCGTCATATTAGGGAAAGAATTATGTTGAACGGATTAAAATCTAGTTCCAACTTATTTTGTTGCATATTTTTCTTCCTGCTCTGTTTGAGAGGTTAAGACTTTAGCACCAATACAACTAATTTTGGCTAAATATTCGGAAATTGAAGTAACGTCTAAATGCAGCATTAAAGAAAAGCAATAACTTACCTTTATCTTAAAGGCCCTCTTAAATCCACTTGCGAAGAATCCACCAAAGGGGCCGACGATTGAGGCAAATGAAGACAGTGCGATGCTGTGGATCTGGAACGGATAGAGACGGACTGTCCTCTGTGGAGAAAAACAGTAAAGAATTAGATGGAGAGAAAAAAGCCAAGAGTTTATTAAAGTAGCTTTCATCTAGCAACAGCGCCCCTTACTTTGTGGTGGCCAGATGGTGTAATTGCAGTGTAAATTGAGAACAATTTTATCCAAAGTTTTTAACATTATCATTAACAAATTTTATCTCACAATAACTATTATTGTTTTATCGCCCAGCGCTAACTTAACGCATTCAAAACTGCTCCACCTTAAACAACCACTCGGAACGTTGTGGACTCACCCATCCAGTCACTGATTGTAGGACGGCGGGCAGGATGTAGTCTTGAAGCTGGAAAATTTCAGGCGGCTCGCAGTCCACCTGGAAACTGTTGGAATCGTTGTTGAACTCTACTGGACATACGAAGTAACGGTAGCCAGCCATCACGTAGGAGAGCTGCCAACAAAAATCCAGACTTGGGGTTACTTGCTAATAAATGGACAAGACAAATTTAACAAACACCCTTCGGTGTTCCATAACAATTGGACGTTAAATGGCACAAATAAAGAATTACCATAATGCCAAACAAAATGGTAGCGAAGAATCCGCCGATAAATCCCTCCCACGTCTTCTTCGGTGATAGCTGTAAAAATAACAAAAAATAAAAAAACATTACATGTGGCGAGCAGCAAATTAAGACACAAAACAAAAGTCTACCGACCTTAATGAGAGGGGTGCGTCCAAAGAAGAAACCAAACATGTAGGCCATGATATCATTGCAAATCACACAGGAGATGGGGACGATGAACCTGTTGAGAAAAGAACAATGAAATCATATTAACATTGACATCTATTAGTCTTATCCCTTCAGGAATGACTAGAAACAGATTGCAAATCAAAGCAAAGCAGTTTCCGCCATGCAATTTTCTACTTGACAACTGTTTACATACCAGATCATCCCTTCAAACAGGTTGTGAATGATGAGGTGAGACTGAGTCACCACAATCAGCAGAGTCACATGAGTCCATCCAAACTGATGGCAAAAGAAAAGTGAAGAGCTTTGTTATATATACACACTACTTAACCACAATATAAATACACCCATCCAGTCTAAAGGATTACAGGAAATTGTACTTCAGTACTAAGGACAGACAATTTATAGTTCTTAGCAAGGACAGTCTGCCAATGATTTCTAGGACAAGCACTACTTCCCCAAGCCTGCAGAAACTGATTCCCTAATGCAGGCCTCATTAATAACCCAGCATCCCTGAGGATGTCGGCGAATAAGAAGCCGGATACGACTTACCATGTAGAACTGAAGGCGGTAGTGCTTCTTCACCAAACTCAGCACAAACATGCAAAAACCTGAAGTGGAAACACAACACCACAATACAATTCTCATGAGAAACGCATCAATTGAGATAGTATTTTAGGTCCTTTTTACACAAACTGACAAATTTCCATCAAGACCTTGCGACTCAAAGTCATACTTAACATGCAGTTGACTGTCTCAAGATGGCTAAGATCTATTAAAAGGACTGTGAAGGTGCCCTTGACGATCAGGAATAAATTGCTAACAAAAATTACTCGCTTCTTATTTGACTGCCATTAAACGAAGTCAATGTTTTTAAAGGTAATGTTATTTTTTCTATACTAAACTGTATTGTGGTAAGTCAGATGATTTACCTGTGAGGTAGAGGGCAAAGGAGATAAAGCGGTGGTATTTGCTGAGGATGCGAAGTGGCTCTTCCCTTTGCACTAACGTGAAGAAGTAATCTGTGACCGTCTCGCCATAGAAGAAGTAATTGACGCAGAGAAGGAAGTACCTGTCGGGCGGGAAAAGAGTTGACAGATTCATTTCACAAGCTTTATGGCGGCAATATGCTGGTGACTTATGTTTTTCATTTTTGGTTGCAAGGGATGATATCAAAGTATCTAATATATTACGAACACAGAGCTGCCAAAGGTCAAAAATCCTATTTCGTAGCGGATAAAGGTGATTTTCCGACTTTATGCTTAGCATTTTCCATGCCTACAAAAATAAAACCATTGGCAGGTCTTAGAACATCACAGGGAATACAAATGTTAACTATTAAGACTGCAGCTACTTTACGTGCTACTTCCAAACTACGTCTACATTAAACAATTAAACGGGTTCAGACAACGAACCTCAGCAAAAATCTGCAACGGAATGCGAGAGAATGAGAACAAATGAAAAGGTTTGATGCTGATGATGCAAAAATGTCATTTTGTTTGTGTGAGTTCTTACCAACTTAGTGTCCTGAACCATGGCAGATGGTACGAGTGGTAAACACTGTAACCAATGGTGATGATTTCTTGGAAGCATTTAATTTGAACACACAGGACCTTGACAAGAAAAAAAAACTTTGTTACAAAAGCATATGAAATGGATGAATTAAGGCCATAACGATATCGAAATCTTGGTTATTATTAAATTGACATAATTCATGACAGGTTTTTGAAATAAAAATAAATGGAACAAATTAAAGAATTTACATATAAAGTACACACTACTTACGAAGAAAAATTTCTGGAACCAATTAATTTTGTAAGTAGAGGAATGACTATTTGTTTTGTAACGAATTGTGGGTCAACAACAGTTTTTTTGTTGTTTAATTACAGCCCTAGTATTGACAATATATTGTTTTTTAAATTAGAAAATATAACATGAATTGGTATATGTGATTTAGATTCACGATATCAAAACAAGAAGGGCACGATTAGGGAACTACTCACAATCATCATAAGCACCATTGGGCCCAAATAGATGATGATAAAGAAGAAAGAAATCATGGCCAGTGTAAGGATCCCTCGAACCCACCAATTCTTCCATCTGAAAAAGAAAAAAACAAACATTTTGCCCTCTGATGGAACAGATGACATAGTTCCCAATGTTGTGTAATGTATATTCAATAAAAGGTGGAGGCAACCATTTTTCTCATTACATCGTTTGAAACTACTAGCACATACAGTACAAATGTTTCATATGTTATTTGACTACTTTAGCCATACTAAATGTACCTTGAGGAGAGTCCGGACAAAGCTTTATTTAACACTTCTGGAGTGTCATCAGGTGGCACTGGAACCTCGGGGACCCCAGAGTCCACTTTGGGGTCGCTGTCTGATCCGCCATCTTTTTCTGGCTTCAGCTCACTGTCTGATCCCTGGAAAATATACACACCAAGTTTTTAAACAATAACATTCAAGTACATTATAATATGAAAAACAATTATTTTAAAAATTAAAACACATTCTCATTTTACATAAATTAAAAATATATTCTATTTGAATATTGACATACGACAATGAAAGTGCCATCCATGACAGCAATGTTTTTTTTTTGTTTTTTTTACATGATTACATTTTTTACAAAGGATAAAGCGAGAGGAGAAAAAAATTGACGTGATATAAAAACTGCAAAATAAACTATGGACAACCATAAAAAAACTGATTTTTTAGAAAATTATTCGCCATTGTTATTAGCTACTATATGAACAAACCCTTGCATTTGACATCAGTACACTACATATTGAAGTACAATTATTGTTTCACTTAATCCTAAGAGGAATCTCAATTTTTTTTTCTAAAATCAACATAAAGCCATTTAACACTCAACCTAAGTAGACGCTTTTGGGGGAACATCAAATAATAACAAATAGATGACCATGCCTACTCTCCTTTATGGACACTTATATTTTCTATAACTTTGGAAAGAACATACTTTCATGTCATCAAGAATATCTTGTTCTCAGTTAAGAAATGCCTTCTGAACTCAAGCACGACACAGTAACACACAAAAAGAGCAAAGCGTTCCCACCCGGACTGACCTTCCAGCTACCCGTGACCAAATTAGGCATGGAATCGTCACCAGAGAACAGATGGTCCCCCGACAGACAGTATGTTTTGGAACAACCATCATAAATGGCCGGACTCGGCGGGTTCGTGTCACAATCCAATGATCACACATTTCATTCACATATCTACTAAAATAATAATGTCTAAGTGAGAGATTTCTGAGAATTTCCTTTGGATTCTAATAATAACTCTTCACAATATGGAGAAATACACACAAGCACATCCATTCTACACCTTTCGGTTTCCATGGAAACTCATTCAGGATGCTTGAGTTAAAAATAGTCCACCGACTCATATAGCCACGCCTCCCCTCACGCCCACTTGGTTTTTCCCGTTAGACCACAGGGAGATTGGAGCGCCTCTGTTTTTCGGTGTCAATTGTAAAGGCCATCTGTTTGACAGATGGTTGCAAATAAACATACTAATGATGCTTTAAAAGATGGAAGTGAGTCATGTCATTGGGAATTTAAATGACAATTCATACATTCCAAAATGTGATGAGCCTCAAGAGTTATTGAAACAGTCACAATTGGATCTTTTCCCAGAAGGAAATATTTCTTTGGCTAGAATATGGAAAAACACTCTTGCATGTCAAGTTACCAAATTTGGATTTCTTAAGAATAAATTTCTATGACTACTTTGGACTATCACTCTTTTAATTTCATTATAGTTATTTTTATGTAAAATAATTGCAAATAATGATTTTTTTTGTCCTATAACTTGTTTAAAGGTTTCATGCCCCAACATTTGAATATATAACATTGACTATTTTAGCTGGAAAGTGATTATCTTGGCAGTGAATATTTTAAATGTCTTCCCTATTATCTTCTATGCATCCCAAGCATCTTCATAGGCAGAAATGTTAACCGTGTTTTGATACATTACATTTGCAAAATAGCAAAGATAATACCCTTCGATTGCATTTATCTTAGAAAAGCAAGCCTTCATTTTGACATCGCACAAATACTTGACAGTCTGAACTAGGTAAACACCTATTAAAAATGGCGCATATTTTTTTCCTGAGACTTTTGCAAAGAAGCCTTTTAATGTAATGACAGCACCTGAACCCATGACTAGACCATGCCTCTTTCCACATCAACCCCCCCCAGTTCGACAACAACAAAAAACGCATTTCCTTCCTGTGTGCAACAACGCTACTTGAAATACGACATCGTGCATCGCAAAATCAAAACTAAACATATCAATCTCATCTCAAATGACCAATGAAAATCCAAAAACGTCCCATAAATGGTCAATATTATCTTGAACAAAAGCTTTCCTCAATGTACGCGTGACGAGCGATATCGATTAGGTATGCTAGGTAGCTAACGAGCGTTAGCATCACATTGAAAATACAGTGGCGTCTACAAGCGGACATACCTTGTCCTCGGATGGCTGCTCCTGTAATGTTGCTTCGGTTTCTTTGGCTCCACGGTGCCTTAGCTCGGCCATCTTAGCAAACCACGGCCGAGCAACGACGGCAAAGGTCCGATGATCCCGTAGCTCAAGGAGCGCCTGTGCTCTGGCAATAAAATTCGACAAGGTTTCAGTTCACATGCAAACCATGCCGAGTTAGGCGAGACTGAACTAGGAACGCAACTTCCGGTTTTCAAAATAAAAGGGCCTACTCCATTGGTTGGCAAATAACTGCGGACATGTTTGATTTGATTCATATATGATCACATAGCAAATTATATTTTATATCTTGAGCTTCCTTTGACAGCCAATCCTCCCAGTCACGATAGATTTGGCATCGATCCGCACCTAAGCACAAAAAATATTTAAGAATGTTGAATATAAGAAAGTGATGCCCTAAAATGAAGATGAACAAAAATATAATTCAAAGAAATTACAAAATATAATTAGTTCATAATCGTATCTGTAAATTGTTGTTATTCAATGTAGTTTTTTATTTTACCAGCAAGTGGCAGCAAGTCTTCGTTGAGTCCTGCAACAGAGTTTAGATGTGTTAGCAGCAGTTATAATTAGTACTTAATTTTTTTTAAACAAAAAATGAGCAGCAAGCGGAGTCCTGCAGAGCCAACAACAGTTCCATATCACCCAAAATTCCACAAAACAAAACAAAATATGATAACTACTTGCTCAGCAATCCATATGATAAAAGTGGTGGTTCAGTGATAATTTCTAAGTTTTTTTCTTTCAAATTCTCTTTGTAATCCGCAAATATTCCTAAAAAATCCCACCTGTTAAACATATCACAATATTTTCTAATCAAATGCACTCACTCACAGCCCCCCCCCCCTCATCCAATCCAGATATTTAAAGGGCCACAATAAACAAAAGTAACACTTAATTATCCCAACTGCAGCAACTCGTTTTTTTTTTTTTTTTACTGCAGTGTGATCTCTCCTTCTTCCATGTGCCCCTGACCATAGTTATATCCACCTCCTTCCACAATGAATTATCAAAACAATACATTTTTGGCACGGACTATTTAGCAGCTCAAATTCTGCAGGGCTGTGGGACATCTGCAATGCAGAAGTCTATATATAGCAGTGCATAGAGGTAGAGGGTGAGAGCATGGGAGACAGACAGAAGGGTAAAAGGGGTTTGCGGAAGAGAAAAGACACTTTAACAGAACAAAAGTATTTTTTTCAAGTAAATATGAACCCCATGAAAACTTTATAGAGGAAAAAAATGCCCAGTTTACAGGTCGGCATGCAAGAATACTGCAAGGTCACCGATCAGTAGAAGTAGATCTTAAAGTCACAAGAGGCTTATCCTTAATGTCATGTTTGGCATGTCCAATGTTGTTTTAAAGAGTAGAGGAGAGTCATTTGATTAGACATATTATATGATGCCCACGAGAAGAAATCTGCTGACTGCAGCAAACAAACGACAGCAGCGGATCAAGGGCAACGCTTCAGCAAGCAACACACGTCCACTCACGATACGGCATTGATCGGATCCCTGAATTCCTCATAAATCTGCTACCCTGACACTGTGTCCCTCAAATACACAGGCCACCCAATGTCCCATTACTTTCTGTGTCATGGACGAAAGGTTCATCATACTGACATTGGAGTTACACAACTTTTCAATACCGTCGAAACTGTAATGCTTGACATTTATGGAACATTCTAAAAACTAATATTTGCCACCCTTCAAAAAGTGATGCGATGTATCCATCACGGCAGAATGCCAAATTACGAGTCTGAAATTATCACTTATTTGGGTCTTTTGCTGGGAAAACGCACCTTATGGAGAAGCACTACCAATTTTGTCAAACGCAGTTTCTGGGTATGATGACAATTAAGCATTTATCGAGTCAATGATGATGACAAATCCTATGTCCGATTGTTATTATTATTACTATTATTATTATTATTATTGTTATTACTATTATGAAATTGCCAACCGTACAGTGTTAGTGACTGATTTTTAAGTTCCTTGTATATGTTTTTATTTTAAAATTATGGGGTGTTCTGAACAAACTTAGTCATAGACTACTTGGAGATAATAAATGACTTTATTTGGCTTTGAGAGAAAGTCACTGCTTTAGCTGGCAGCATGTACAGTCACAGTTATGAAGTAAGCAGATCCAATGAGAAAGTGTCTTTAAACCTCAACTACTCCAGCATTAATTATGACACTGGAGAGAACAGGTTATAATATTTTATAGCTTGAATTAGGCTTAAGGCAAGTTTAAATTGAAACCACAACAAGCAAATTATGATTTCCAACCACAACTATACAGTATTCAAGCTCTGAGAATCAGGCCATGCATTTGTGCCTCTTGTTTCATTCATTTGTCAAGGAGAAGGAAGGTCAAAAGATGTGGTTTGTGATGATAAGGGGATTCTTATTAACATCTCAAAGAAGAAGAAAAACAAGAGGTTGGCGTGAAAATAGCCCTTGTCATGAACCACCTGCCATTTGCAGTCGAAGTGGAGGGCTATCGATGTCATTGTCAGCTGCTTTCCACTCAGTCATGCACACACGCTACATTCAACCAACATTGGGAGGTGTTTTTATGAAAAAGATAGGTATAACATAGTGGGTTTTAGCCCCGCCCCCCTAAAAAAATCATTAACAAAAACACAGTGGAAATGAATCAAGGGAAGACTTTCCAAAATGTCATGTAATGATCAATTTGAAGCTGTTTGTGTTCTTTATTTCATTAAATAAAAACACGATGTCAATATACGCTTTTATAATTTATGAATTGGCGCCTTTTGTAGTGATTTGGCTTTTTTGGAGGTGGTAAAGGGCTACGAATGGATGATTGATTGATGGACAGTTCAGGCAAGGTTGGACTAAAATGGAAGTCATTCATTCTACTTTCCAGCCCAGTTTAAACAAGCTAATATTAGCAGTTAGGGCTATGATTAACAACAGAAAAAGTCTGCCAACTTTTAGCTTGAAAAAATCTTGTAGCACCATAAAAGTTGTGCTGGCTGTTTATGTCATGCATTGTGCATTCATCTGCATGTCTGTGAGCTAAATGTGCATTTAGTACTTTTAAATGACTCCTATTTGTCATGGTTGGCACATTCATTGCTTAGATTGAGGGGAGAAGAAGAAAAAAAAGATATTTAAAGTTGAACTAACCTCTTGATAATATTATGTGCGTATGTAATTGGTCATATAAGCAGGAGGAATGAGAAATGATGATGAGGATGATGATGATGATCAAGCAATGTGAAGAATTTAGTTCTTGCTGGTCTTCTCAGTAGGACTTTCCTTTTTCTTCTCTTTCTCATCCTTCCCCTTTGGCTTTTCTTCCTCTTCTTCTTCTTCCTCCTCTTCCTCCTCATCCTCACCTCCCTCCTGGTCGTCTCCTTCGTCTTCTTCCTCTTCTTCCTCGTTCTCTTCATCTTCCTTGTCTTCTTCTTCTTCTTCTTCCTCTGGTTTGGACTTCCTGTAGGCTCCCAAGGAGTAGGTGCGGGATGACATGTAGGAGTAGCCTGGGTAACCAGATTGCACCATGCCGCCACCGACTGTGCTGAGGCGGCATTCCTCGCCTTCCAGAAGTTTCCTGTGTAGGACAATTATTGATATTAATATTGTGAAACCAAAAAAAATGTGATTGCAATTGGAATTTCAAAAGAAAAGGGATTGGGAGTGGTTATTGTATTATTTTTTGTTTACTTTTGTATTACTATACTACTTTGATATATATTAATCTCACACACAATAAATGTTATGTATTGAATAAAACATAATAACAATGATAAAATGAGTTTATAAAAAAACAATAAAAAAACAAAGGATTTTAGAAAAAAATGTGAATTTAAGTCATTTTATTATAGTACTTGGAGTGTTTTTTGATTTTGGATTGAAATTAGGAATAAAAAATAAATTGAATTTAAATTGGAAATCAGTTCTTAACCAAATTAAATAAATGCGTATAATCCTTCAGTTTAGCCCCAAAAAGTATTGAACAGTCTTACATATTACTAAAAAAATGAATGTTGATCAGATCTACTTTGTTTGCCATAGTAATAGAAAAAAAATAGGAACCTATTATTGCAACATTTCAACAGTATTTTTTGGATAATTATAGCATAAAAACACAACCTAAAAATCTGTTGGCATTCAAAGTGAAACAAAAAAAACACTTTGCCGAACTACAAAAAGAGCGTGACTTATAGTCCGGAAAATACGATACTTGAATTTGAAAAAAAAATATTGCAGTAAAGTGCGGTCTTATATAGAATATTTCCAACCTGTAAGCAGCTATTTCAATGTCAAGCGCCATTTTGACATTGAGCAAATCTTGATATTCACGCAAGTGACGAGACATTTCTCCTTTGGTGCTGCGCAGTGCAGCTTCCAGCTGCTGAATAGTATCCTACCAAAATAAAAAATAAAATACAGCCAAGAATTACGTCCAATCATATGAACCATTTCACAAAAGTCCGTGCCTAATCACAAACCTGCATGTCTCCAACTTCATTGTTATGGCGATCCTCCATCTCAGCAATCTGCCGCTCCAGGGCCTCATTGTGTCCCCTGAGGGACTCGATTTCCAGGGTGCGGGCTTGCACCTGCCTACGGTACTCGGTCAGCTCCTCCTTTGAGTGTTTGATGGCATCCTGGTTGCGAGCCGCCGCCTCGGACACCGTGGCAAACTTGGAACGGTACCATTCCTCGGCTTGGGCCTGATTCCTGCACGAGAGGTTCTCGTACTGGGCCCTGATGTCCTTCAGGGCCGCGGCCAGGTCCGGTTTGCTCATGTCCATCTCCACTGAGACCTGTAAATGTGGGTTTACATTCAAATTTTAGTATTATGACTTGAAGGCATCATTTTGTTTAGTTTTTTGCTGCATTAAGTCCTCCAAAATAAGCATTTGTGCTCTGAAGCGATATGCTAATGAAGTGAATCGTAGTCAGCGATTGCAGAAGGACTGAGCGGAACGATTGGCTGCTGACTGGCGCTTCTGCCGGGTTGTCAATAGCTTACGTTGCAGGAAAATCTTTCAGAGGGAAGAGGCAAATACCCTTGAGAAATCCTCCTGGCAAGCATTTCTCAATATATTGATTCCACTTTAAGTTACTTTTTACTCAGCAACAAAGTCCTATGGTAGATGTGAAGGTAAGTTAACTGTTTGCTGTTGTTAAAATTGATTCGAATCAAAGAGTGGAGTTGCTGTCCTGAATACTGATCCTTAGGGAGACCACACCCTTAAATGATGCGCTATTTCTGCGCAGTGTTGCTGGTCCGTGACTCTGTAATTGCTTGTACATCAATTTAAATGACAATATAATTCTTTTTTACTTCATCTTGTATACATATAATACAAAATAATGCACCTTCATAACATTGCAGTTATGTCTCGGTATAAAAAAAAAAAACTTTTTTAGAATTTAGCTTGGGCTATAGGCAGACACCCAAAAGTTGATAGAAAGCAAACATGCTATTATATCATAAAAAGATTAGGCTTGAATAGAATCCTTTTCAAAAAGTGCATTTGAACTCCTAGAAATTTGAGTAAAGATCCATCAATGAAGGTAAGGAGGAGTTCTTTACAGCAACCTTAGTGAAACAAAAATCATCAATTCTTATCACATACTGCAGAATGAATAGAATATTGAACATTGGCAATCTCATATTGTGACATCCCTAATATAAGTACTATGCATATGCACAAACATATGCAATATTGCTTAAAAGAAAGTTTTCACCAGCCTTTAATAGCTTACTGCAAAAGGGTGTGGGACCACCAAGGTGGAGCACTGCAGTACTATAAATTGCCTTCGACATTAGATCTAAAAGGCAGTGAAAATGCAGCAAAAAATGCCTTTCCAAGCACTATACATCCAAACCACCATTGATTATCTTCCTATAGTCAAAACAGATTGGATGTCTGGCACCGCCAATGGCACTGAAATATGGGCAAACATAACCAGCCCTCCTCGTTTAAACGAATTGGACGTTAATACCCGATGGTATTGACGCTCCAATACCAATGCAGTGTTGTCTGCAGTACAAACGCATTCCACGGAGAACAATTGAGCTCGTAAAGTTTTGATTTTAAGGCGACACGTACCTGCGAGGCCTGCATGGACGACTGCAACTCCTGCAGCTCCTCCTCATGAACTTTCCTGAGGAAGGCGATCTCATCCAGCAGCGATTCCACCTTCTTCTCCAACTCCAGGCGAGCCAAGGTGGCGTCATCCACGTCCTTGCGGTAGCCCTTCAGGGTGTTCTCCGCTTCCTCCCTCAACCTACTCTCCTCATCCAGCTTGTCCCGCAGTCGTTCAAGCGCCTCATTCATCTGCACACAGTCCAACTGCACCTGGCTCTTCTCATGGGTCAGCTCTTCCACCCTAGCCCTCAGCTCACGAATCTCCTGCTCGTAGAGCTCGTGGAGTCGAGACGGCTCGCTGTTGCGTTGCCGCAGGAGTGTCACCTCTGCCTCTAGAACTTTATTCTGCTGCTCTAGGTGATGCACCTTCTCGATGAAGGACACAAAGCGGTCATTGAGACCTTGCAGTTGCTCTTTCTCATTGGTTCGGACAATCTTCAGCTCGTTGGTCACCGCCGTGGACTGGCTCAGATCCACTAGGGAGTCCTGCATTGAGGAGAAGGTGCGAGAGGGGCCACCGGAGGCAGCACTCCTGCGGTACCCGCCGGAGGAGATCACCGAGGGGGACCCATAAGTGCGGCTACGGTACCCGGAGGCATGCACGCGGGATGGGCTGCTGCTGCTCATACTGCCGCTGCTGATGCTGGTGACACCCACCCGGCCAGAGCGCGGGGTATCTCCAAAGATCTTCCGATAGGAGCTGCTGCTGTACATCTCGCTGGAGTAACTCATCTTTGCTTTTTTTCTGATTAACTTGAAGGAGTGCGGCTGTGCGTGTGTGGAGACGTGAGGTGGCTCGAATCCTGCACGCTTGACTTCCACGCAGGTGCTTTTATAGGGAGGGCTGCCTTGCGCATCATCTGACGCAGGGACAACGGGAGATGGGATGGGGGTGGGTGGGTTGATGGAGGGAGACTTGCTAACCCCACGCGGGATAGCCACGCCCCCCTTCCCCTGCTCCATCCGCGCCTGTTGGCGAGAAAGTCGACAAAAAAACAGCCTTTTATTACATGCCTTTCAACTTGGATTTTAAGTGTCCGTGATGATGCACAAAAAGAGTCTGCTTTTGACACTTGTTACCACCCCTGGCAAAGGGTATATATATGTAAATATATTTTTGTTTTGTTGCTGTTCTTGCACAAATGGGATCAATGTGGAGCGTGCAGTGCATCAGGGTGTGTTTTGTTACTGCAGTACTCCCAAAAAAAGAAAAATGCCACCCCACCCACTCCTTCCCCTCACTTTCTACGACTACTCCTCACCTCTGCATTGCACTTTTATTTCCTCTCGCACATCCCTGGAATGTAAAAAAAAAAAAAAAAAAAGTCAAATGTATGTAGCAGACGCTTGAGTTTTTAACATCACATTACAAGCCTTGACTTATTGCCAACCTTTGCAAACAATTTGCATCAAAATCATTTTAACTGGAAGGGCTGCAGGGGAATGTTTATACCTCAGTACCATTGACAGTTATGGACATCTAATGCATATTGACTGAAAAAGCTAGTTCATATGAAAGCAAAAATCCCAGCTATGAACACAATTGAATAAATAGTCAATGCAACTTGTTTCCAAATAAATGTAGAAACCATTTTCCAAAATAAAACCAATTAACAGTCTAAAAGCACATCTGTCTATAAACATTTTCTCCACTAGAAGGTAACAAAGTCTCATAAATCCATCATTGTTGCCTCATCCCACATCAGTAAACATATTGAAACACTCATTCATCTTTGCTTAATATGAAATTTACATTATTTATAAGCTCTTGCTATTCACGCACAAAAAAAAGAAAGGTTATTTTTAACTTTGGCTAAAAAGTCCCACCCCAAATGCAATGCTGCATTTTTTTGGATCATCTGCAGGGTGTGGTGGTGACAAACGCAATAAAAAAAATAAAAAAATAAAAAAACTGGGGTGGGGATCGAAGCTGTGTGGGGTGACAGTGACTCAGCAAGATGAGAAAGGTTGCTATTGGCTCTTGGTACATATTCACAGCCTCACGGACAGGGGCGGAGCTTAAGAAGGTGCGCCTTCAACGGGGCTCGGGCCTCAAGGAGGAACATGAAAAGGGGAGTCTTTAACAAACGTAGTACTATACTAAAAAAAGTAGTAATAAAACTAGCACCAAAAACTTCAACAAGCTAAAATCCAATATGCAATGCAGAAAAAAATGCAAATAATTGCAGAAAAAATGCTAATAATTAAGGGACTATACAGCAGCTGTGATCGCCCACCCCTGTTTTATATTACTAATATTGTTGAAATTGTTTTGTACAACTTACATTACTGTTTAAATATTACTCAGACAAACTAAAACAATGATTTTTTAATGGATTCAAATAGTAAAAGAATGAATATTTGTTAAGTCTTCACTGATCAATTGCACCACATTACAGTACTAAATATACGGTAGGAGTATATATTCTTGTTTAAATCCAGACATAAGAAATGTTATACCAACCTGAACCGCAAGATGATACTGTTCTCCCAGCGAAGAACTCCAATGGTCATGGCTTTTTAAAAATGGCACAGTTGTCAAAATACAGCAACTATAATACAAACTGGAATACAAAGAACAATGTGTAGTTTACAATTGAATAACATAGAAGACATTAAAGTCTGGACAAATACTACTTTAAAATTCATCCAGCCTATATATTGTATGCTTTACAGCAGTGGACTTCTCAAAATCTAATTCATCACAATGCAAAATCATCATTGATATTCATTAGAAATTGTTATCTCATCGATTAGTAATCAGTCTGCAGGGTGATGTGGTCAAGCTATTTTTTTTCCAGGTTGATTGTCAGATGGTATTGACTGGCTGCATGAATACGGGTTATTTGCATGAGTTTAGGCCTAAAATACTGATTATTTATTTAGGTTTGCATGTTTTTTTTCTGATACACAACAGGGCCTGATAGAACCAAATCATAAAATGACCAAATTTGAATTTCCACTTGAATGAAGACAAACATTAAGGAGTTCCTTACCATACATGGCTTAAAACAATGTTTTTATAGTGTACATTTGTGACACATTTTCAGTTCCAGAAGGTGTGTGTGTGTGTGTGTGTGTGTGGGGGGGGGGGGTCCTTTTAACATACCCACCCCCCACTTCCGTCGCATGTGTCAGATGGCAGTAATTACACAAACCTCATATCTGGCAAGTCGATGATTCTGAAAACAGTTTGGCATGTGTTGTCGAAAAAAACCTTCCAATTACTGCTCAAGTACAATCATACCTGCAACAAAAACATTGGTATTAGTATTTGCTGACATTTTTTGACAGTTTTCGGCATAGTGGGAAAATACAAAACCATCTCAAAGTACTCAGTCAATAAAGAAGGGTTTAAAAGTCATTTATTACTTCCAATGTCGAATAAAAATTGCTGCTGAACATCAGTTTGCTTCAGACTTCCAATTTTTCAAAATCAAGCGCACAAAATGTCCACCCTCGGCTTGATTTTATAGAACATACAGAATTAATGAGCCGCCTTAGAAGAAAAGAAGCATGGGATGATAAAGATATTTCTGGCGCAATGTTGATGCGGAGTGGAAATTTATGCTAATGCATGACAGCACGCCTCAAAACAATTGTCTTTACGATTCTATTCAAACATGTAGCACATTTCAGTTATTTTTTTTTTACATTTTAGGTCATTTTAAGGCAACACTAGCCACAAAAGTATGCACAAATCAAATAAGTACAAACACAAGAACCATCAGTGCTGAAACAACTGGTGGTCCTTAGAGACAGACCACCTGGTTCTCCATCAACAATCTAGTACTGCATGCTTACCCGGCCTAAAACCCCAAAGGATCAGGTGAGGGAGGGGTGGGGGGCATATCGGCAGAAGACAAGAGGTCATTTAATGGGAGAAATGGGGAAAAAATGCTAAGGTTAATATGATTTTTTTTCAATTTTTTAAAATTATACTGTACAACTACATACAGTGTTAAAACCTGCCTTTACAATACCTGTTTAATCCTCTTTGAAGATATGTCACGCAATTGGCCAATTGATTAATCATCTCAATAAAACATTCTACTCCATTCCTGCTTTTTGAGTATATTTCAAATGTTTGTAGTTTTATCATGATGCAAAATCAATTGTCCAAGTATTAAGATACACACACACGCTACATGCACATGTCAGTAAATACCCGCTTTTCTATACTTTTCCCTCCACATCTTCACTACTTGTCAAAGGGCTTTTTAAAATAAATTTAAAAATGCAGCATTCCACACTCACAAAACTAATATGTATTTATTTTTGTGTTTTTTTTTAAAATGTTTTTTGTCTATGGGTTGATTTTGGTGTACCATTATCATCCCAGAACTGAGAACAATAAGAGCTGTCATGTTGGCTGCTTTTAATATATAATAATTTTTCCATGTACACATTGTGTGTTATGGGTTCTTTGCACGAAAGCTGTCCTAAGATGGCTGCCTGTTCGCTTCAAGTCGTTTTATTTTAAACGCACTATTATTAACCAGCAAAGATGTACATATAGGTACTTTACAAAACCTTGTGCTGTACACCAAAGTAATTTAGAAAAGGTTTTAAACACTTGGATATTAAATTGTAGTTAATCTTCCCAACATTGTCACGCAACTGCCAACAGGGTCATAAACAATCTCAGTTAATGATAAAATATACACGTGGTACTATACTATTAATTGTACTTCATACGTGGTCGTCATTGGATTTGATTAATCTTTGCAATCCAAATACAAAGTTCTTTTACAGTTATGAGAACTCTCCATTGATCCTTTTTTGGATTTTTAAATTTCACAAATGAGTTTAACACAGCTAAGAAATCTGTGTTTTTGTAAAAAACTCATTGAATAGTGCACACGTTGGAACAAATCAATTAAATGCAGTTGTTCGTGCTGCTTTTGGAACAATAACAAAAAAAAAAACAAGTTCTACGACCGCTCGGCACCCTAAAAGTATCCTCAGTGAGCACAATTGAAAAGCACACATGCCGTCTACTGGGAAACACCAAACCTACAAGCACCGATAAATCTGCAGATTAGCCCCTGAGACCAAAACTATTACAAATCGGGCTCTGAGAATCAATAACCCATACACCGCTATACTATATCTATCAAATTGAATTGAGTTCTCTCCATAAATGAAGAACGAGTAGGCAATTTTAATTTGTATTTTAACCCCAAAACTTTTTACAGCCCTACCTTCGAGTGGGTTAAAACCAAAAATAATAAAGGCCAAAACTCAGCTGGATTTCAGAATGAAATTTGGAGGTAAATCTCCCGCATTCTGTGCAAAGAGCCCTTTAGAAGCCTGGTGGCCACCCTAATATTAACCACAAAGTAACATACCAAATTCAATGAGATCTGCTTTTAAACTTCCTAACAGACACAAAGCCTCGAGGCACAATAAACATTTCTAAATATTCTATGGATTGACTATTCTGTGCAAACAAACGACACACATGAAACTCTAAAAACTTCACGGGAACAAAGGCTATGCAGAACGAATTCAATATATTATATTCTTCTCTAGCTTTACCAGATCTAATAAATACTTCTGATAGACATAGGTATCTTTCTTTTAAAGCTATTTACAATAGATGTACATTTCTTCCAAAGCAATAAATAGCGATCAAGGCAAGTAAAGAGAGGGGTTTTTCTGGGATTAAAGCAGAATGGAGTCCACTCTTTTTTTTTTAGTTTTAGGATGACATTTTTGTAAATTCATGGCAGGAATAAAAAATAAAAGTAAAAATAAACGCTCTCAGACTTCACTTGCCTTTCTCTCTTTACACAGTGGAATGTTCTCCAGCCTGGATTCTCAGTAGGTAGACTTTTCATCCCAGGTAACACCTCAAGAGGTAATGGATAATAGTGCACCACCTGCTAAAACATTCCACAAATAGGCCAGGTAGCTGGTGATTAAAACTTACGTATAGTATCGACCTCCGCCAGATTCAGACCTAGACACACAAACATGTACTTAGAACTCACAAAAGAAATCCAAACCTCTGAAAATGTCAAGCCTTGGTTTAAGAGGCTCATATATTGCTGTTCCATGCCTTTGTAACGTTTGAAGCTCTTTCAAGATGACCTCTAGAGTACGAAAGGGGAGTGGTTGTATGGATATGTTATTAAAAAAACGCTAGGAACTTTTGAAGATGGCCATTTTGTACTAAAAAAAACAGAGCGATCTGTTGGGGAATGGTTGTCTGAATCTTTTGCGGTACACCATACGAGGCGACGCCATATGGATAGCGGGGAGAGAGCGACGACGGGGTATCTCGAGTCCGTGTGTGAAATCTCATAAGTGCTATCCAGATTTCTGGAGACGTTTTTAAAAAAGGAGGCAGTGGGATATTGTACGGTAACATTCTCTGGCTTAAAGTTGCATTTGTGATGGACGGAGGGACAAATAAGGGAGGACGTCATTAGGTAACAATCATTGACTGAGGGGGGGACGGGACGTTTGCTTTGCTCATGGGCAAAGAAAATCAACAAAAGGCTTGGCTGAGATGGGAAGCCTCGTGATTGGTTGAGTCCAGAAGGCAGAAGGGGATTTGAAGTGGGTACAAGACCATGGGTAGGGCAACACATTCTTCCAATGAGATTAAACCAGGGAGGTTTTATAGGCTGCAGGCCAGCTGCTGGGCCGTCTCCTGAGTGTCTTGCAGGCGCCGCAGACTGGCGCTGGCGTAGCCCTCATCGCTACAGCTGCTTCGCAGGCTGCCCCGCTCGTCCCCAGAGTCACTCACGCTGCTGGTACTCCACTCTAGATCACCCAGAAGGTAGTCGGTTCCTTCCACGTCCACATCCAGGTCCTCTGCGGACCGAAGAGAAGAAATGCAAATCATAAGAAGGAGGATGACATCATCAAGGAGCCACATTGGACATTTTATGAATAAGCACGGCCGACCTACCTTGGTCAGAGTCGGATTTGTCTGACACGGTTGAGCCAGTGCTGTCCATCCGGATTCTTTCCACACCGAGTTGCTCTAAGCGCCTTCTCAGATGTCTTTGCTCTCTCTGCAACTGTTCTAAAGTGTGCTGGGCTCTTCTGTCACTCTCCTCCAACTTCTACAGAGTACACAAAAATAAGATGCAGCTAGCAGTCAGTGTTGATATAGTATGACATTGTACACAGGTGGCGGAACTGCACGGAGGCCAAAAATCAACTGTGCCAATGTCATTTCATCTCATTTTTAGTGTCCAATCAGCCTAGTATGCATGTCTTTGGAATGTGGGAGGACACCGGAGTACCCGAAAAAAAAAAAAACACACAGGAGAACATGCAAATTCCACACGGGTGGACCGACCTGGATTTGAACCCAAGTCTCCCCACTGTGAGACTGACATGCTAACCACTCATCCACCGGGCCGACCCTTGTGCCCCTGCCATCTTTTTAATTTTTTTTTTAACAAAAAAAAAGTATTTTGAGATTGCCCCATGACTAAAATCTGATACCCACACACCTTGATATGATTCTTGGCTTTCATTAAGAGGCTCAGGGTGGTATGCCTGTTGGCGTCTGGACCTAACGGAACCATTGATTTCAGTCGTTCTAAACACAGTCGTAGGTGTGCCCGTCTAGAGGAAGAAGGGAACAAAACAGACACTTATACATTGTCCACATATGAACACTCACCATTCAACCCAATACATTTCAAAAAGAACTTGCAATAATACATACATATTTGTGACAACTACCATGATCATTCTGATGAAAGACATCCATTCCAACCATTCATATCTATCCCTTTTTTTTCTACATGGCTCCAAACTGACAGTTCTGTTGGTTGCTAAGGTCTGGTGGGTGTTTGAAACCAACTGACCCGGCTGTTATGCAACACACACCTCCATCTGCAGCCTCACAAAAACTGTGTATGTTCGAGTGCCAGTGTGTACGACACACATTCAAAAATTTAACTGTGAAAATCCTGCCTCCCGAGGTTGAACGAGCTCCCAGTTTAATATCAGTTTCAGTTAAATTCATACTGGTAAAGTATTATATCACTGAATACATAAAGGTAGGCGGAGCTTAAAGTCATACAAGTCCATCCATAACATTAAGTTCTTGGACAAACTGATGACTAAAGTAGTTGAACATGTTAAATTAAGACTTACAAAAAAGAACATACAAAGTAGTAAAGTAGAGCATTCCATGAATGAAAGGGAAAGTGTGTTTTACATGTGATTTGCAAAGTCCAAATGTCATTGAAGTAAGTCCTTACATAAGAAAGCCAATGGCCTAGTCTGCCTTGTGACATAACGTGCTGTAGTGAATGTATGTTAACAACCCCATTCAGACTCTTGTGGTCCAGGTAAATGAGGAAAAGAGGGGAGTGGCCGATTATTCTGGTTAAAGTGCAAAAGGGCACTGTGTCAATAGGGCAATATAAAATGACAAGACTCAAAATATAAAGGTTAACTCTTCCTTGCAATTTGGTTTCTTTTCAAGAGCATTTTCGATAATATTTAGAAAGGAAAAACTGTATTTTTCTCAGTGGAAGGCGCACTAAAGGACCTTTATTTTCCCCCAAACTGTCATTTATTGTTTTTTATGATTGTATTCAAATTGTTTTTAAAGACCCCTAAGTTATTATAAACAAGTAAAATTACTTTACAGTCTGAAAAATATTGAAAATTTTAAGTCTGCCTTAATTAGAGGGTTAGTTTACATTTAATACAATACATTAACTCTTAATACTGCTAATACTATTTTTCCCAGTTATTATGAACATGGCTGTCAGTATGGGTTTGTTTTAGAGTATTTAAAAATGGATTGCGCTTTGGAAGTATTTAAAAAAATATTTTGCATTTATCGCAACATCAGCAATTACAATTTTGCACAGATTAAATAATCAGTTTACAAAAACCAATTGAACAAGATTGACATTCACATACCTGTTCTTCTCCATCTCATTGTGCGTAGACCTGTGGAGATAAAGCCAGAACGTGAACAACCCCTTTTTCAGGTCATTAACACAGCCTATAACTGCTTTCTGTGGGGGTGTGCAAAAGAAATGGATTGAGCAAAACTGTGAGGGGGAAAATATAGCTGGCAGAGGCGGCTGTTTTTACTTTCAAAAGAAAATGAAGGGAAAGAAGACGGCTTTTATAAAGCCGGCAGGTCACTGACTCATGGAAACGTGTTCTTTTTAAGCACAGTGCATGTGAGGAGGTGGTGGCAGTAACCAGAAACATTTGCCTTAGACTTTGCCCCTGTATATAATATTTTCTCATTATTCACTCTAAAAGGAATACACTAGATTGGTAGTCAGAGGTAATGAGACGAATTGAGCCTGAAAATTGAATTCCAGTTTCTAGGGTTTTCAAAATAATTGACTTGAATTGGGGGAAATTCAATTGAATATTTTTTTCTGCTAATAATTTTTTTAAAACTTTAAATATTTGACAGATGGGCCGGGTCAGCACAAGATACGATAGATATAAAAAAGTGCATCCGTTAACAGTACATATGAAACATAAACAGAAAAAAAGGACTAAAGTATTAACATACTCATCACTCATAATTCAAGTAAAAAGTTTAAAGTACAAAGTAAAGTAAAAAGGAATGTATTAAGAAATATTCAGATGTAATTTACAAAAAAAAGGTAGAGGGGCTGCAAAAGAGAAAAAAAAAATAAGAGTGGACCGAGCTACTGCCACTGACTTTCTCGTGACGGCGCCATCTTGGGGAAAAAAAAACATTATTTGGACAACGTCAGCGGACCGGATATAAAAAATGCCAAACGGGCCAGATCTGGCCCGCGGGCCGTAGTTTGCTCTACTTTAAGCGCAATATTCGAGGGATTACCGCATTGCTGTGTTGTAATTCAGCACAAGAAAAAAAATGGCAATGTTTGTTACATCATAGAGGCAATTTAACAGACAGGATTACGAATTTCTCAGAATGACTAGACTTCATTTACCAGGACGAGGACGCACCATTTTTTTTTTTTACACATAACACAATACAGTCACAAAGAGAATATGAACATGAGGGCGGTGGGGGAGGAATTTCTTCATTTATGTAATAAAGGAGCTAATGCTCTCTCTTTCCGAGAGTGGGAACCTAGCAGGGAACACTCGAAAGAAGTGGGGGAGGTGAGGCGTTAACTGTCAGGAGGGAGAAAAAAAATGGTGTGTGAGTGAGAATGATGAGGAAAAAAAAAATAAGAGAGACATGACAATGGGGGCGGGGGTACTACTGATTCATGCACATACACACTATACCACCTCCACGCTCACATACCGTAACACCCACACACACATTGAGAAACAACAGGCAAACGAGGAGGCTGAGAAATTCTTAGTGAATCCAATTTTTCCACATTGTCTTTTCCATATTTCATAGAGTTGAATATAGCAAATATTCATCAAAAAAATCTCAGGATTGCAACAAATTCAGTAGTTACTATTGGTAGATGGTGTGGAAAATTAGTTCTAATGATCGAAACCACTACAAAACATCATGTGAATTCATCATTTGTAGTCATAGTGTAGTGGTTCATTGGCGTAATAACTTCAGTCTAGGCAGTGTGGCAGTGCCATTGTAAGTGTGAATGGTTGTTTGTCTCTGCGTGTGCCCTACGACTGACTGGCGACCAGTTAGGGCACGTGTGTCAAAGCGGCGGCCCGGGGGCCAAACTTGGCCCGCCGCATCATTTTGTGTGGCCCGGGAAAGTAAATCATGAGTGTCGACTTTCTGTTTTAGTATCAAATTAAAATGAAGAGTTATAAGGTTAAGCAGTGTAGAAAATTAATGAGTGGACTTTTTTAAAGACTAAATGTGAATGAATGTAACATAGTAGTATTTGTTTTGCATGTTGGTGAATTCAGATAAATCAATTTCCAGAGGAAATTCGGTTGTACCTGCTACTAATGTTTTTCTTGCTTTTGCTCTTCCTTTTCAAACTTTCTCTCTCTTGGCTGCTGATGAAAGGTGGTAGAGAAGCATAGCCATGCTCAGCTTCTGCAAAGCACATAAGTATACCCCAAAAAAAAATGAATACCACAATATGCTTTTCATATATTTAGCATTCAATGACCATTTTTGCAAACTTGGGTAAAAGCCCAGTTAGAGCATCCCCATTTTCTGCTGTATTTTTTCCTCTCTGCCTGGACAATGATGTCATCTTGAACTGGAATAAACCCCTCTAGAAAACCACAACAGCAGGAAAGGAGGAGCTATCTTTTTTTTTAAAAATAAAAAACAATGCCTGTGGGCACATCCCACTGAACCTTACATTATTAAAATAAAAATGGCAAACACCAGCAATTGCATTAGAGAGATTCCCCTTAGCTTTATGCATTCATTGAACGCATATCCATGGCTATAAACCCATTTTGGAGGTTAGTGGTACATTCCAGTGCAATGTTTTTCAAAATAAACATGTCGCGATTGGTGTCAACAATAATAAAAACGAGATCAGGGTCACGAATCGTCGTTGTTTTAACAGGATAAATGCACAAATACGACTCATAAAGGGGGATGGGTCTCACTGCATATTACCAATGCATAAAATCAATAACAAATGAGAATGAAATCATAATACTGACCTCGTTCTCGGCGATCAAGATACTCGGCAGCTTCGATGAGCATCTGGACCATTCCGATAGCCGTCATATTCAAGCAATATCACTGATATTTGAATAATCCGATGAGGAATCCCGTGGCTGTACACAACCTGCTCTTCGTCCACGCGCGCGCACACACACACAAGCACGCGCACAGACACACACGACAGCTTTCTGCTCTGACAGTGGCTGCTATTTTAAGGCTAGTGTGTGCGTGTCTCGACGACTAAGTATCAAAAGGGTTATAGAAAACTTCAATATGCCACGAAATAAGGCAAAAACACACTTTCCACCCTGATTATTTGTCGAAAATGCCAACTGAAGTGGTTCGGGTTAATATTGTAGCGTTTAGCTGCTCTGGTAAATACTGCTTTATAGAAAAGGGATGCTTTACTATTTTCGAGAAAACCTAGAAATGTACTTTACAGGCAGTTTTAAGTATTGTTTGACGCATGAAAAAATATTCTCGATCAATCTGGAAAACGAGGAGAAATCGAGTCGATGCTATCATCAACATAAGTTTGTTTACGAGTTCGTTGACGTCTAGCCGATGCTATTTCTGGGCCTATCGAGCACAAATATTGGCCTCGTTAAGTAAATTACGGGGAAATAAAGCAAGTTAGGCGTTTACCCGACGATGTCATCCAACCTTATGAGTTGAAGGATGTGTTGATAGCTTGTTCTTGTGCTAGTTCATCGCTGATCACGCGATTCGTGTCTGGTCAAACGTTTAAAGCCACAAATGTCAGCGAGCGTAAATCTAGCTGTCGCGTCCTGTATGCTGGTTTCTGTATAAAGCATAAACAGAAAACATTTAATTACTGTATTCCATGGTTCGATGTGATTGCTTATTGGAAATAGCACTGATACTTCTATTGGGCATTGAATTTGTCAATCATTACAGGTGGTCAGCGTCCACAGAAACTGATGTCCTTGTCGGCCATTTTGGTTCCGCACACGATAGCTTTGTTCGTTGGTGGAGCCACAATGAAGGCCGCAAAGCCGGACTACCATTGGTTGAATTATGTTAAATCCAGTTGATCATTTGCCAGCATTTTGACTCATACCGCCCCTTGGTAACGCCCATGGAGGCATGCTGTATCGCTGTGTAGCGTTGCGATTGGCTCTTGCAGTGTTGTCTTGGTTTGTGGTCCTGGATTTGTTCCATGCGCTCTTTAGTTTGCTCCTCCTGTAAATTCATTTGCGCATGCGCGTCACTCTTGGTTCCTAAGACTCACGTTTGCCGGAAATGACGTACCAAAGTCTTTACAACCAGAATGTATACCCACTGGTCTCAAACAACGTTATTACTGTTAAATATTTATACATTTAAAATGTACTTCACAGTACTTGAATGTTATGGAGATTATGTATGATGCAAGTAGTCATACTAACATTTATCATACAAAAAACATCATTTATCTAGGATAGTTTCATTATTTAATTTCTGAGTTGACTTTACTGCATGCAGATTTTTGTCAGACAACCGAAATTGCAACATGACCAGTAATTACTTTAAAACCGACTTATGTTTTATTTTAGTTGAATAACATAACTACACTTAGAACTCCAAAGCATCATAAGGCTTGACAAAAATCATGTTTATAATAAAACATGCACGGTGTAATAGAAGCACCAATAACTAACTTAAATTTCTTACAATTTCTGCATCCCACCTAACATAAGATTTCAAAATAAAACGAAAAAAAATCAACAAATGTATACTTCACGAAAACAGCGACAGCCGAGCTTCATGCGATGAAGTCCAGAGGTCTGTTAAACCCACCCTTCCTGTTCATGTATTGCCTAGAAAATAAATATCAAAGAAAAAAATACATTACATCACTGTTACCCTCGCAACACTCGCAGATGACATCATCGAGCACCAATAGGGGAGCTAGAATCTCTGCATAGAAACACCTGCAAAGGTGATTGGCTATATTGACAATAGCCGTAATAGTGCTTAAACTGTAATAACTCCCCTTTTTCAACAGGCATGTCATATCATACCTGTATTTTCTTTTCATGGTTGTATTGATGGCATAAGCATTGGTAGCTGAATCACTTTTCTTCCCCTGATTGAAAACAGAACATATCTTGTCCAAATCTGACATTTGATCTGAATTTAGCAGAAACTACTCATCATTATAATAAAGGAGAGGAACATGTGGACAAAATGTGTGTTAACTTCCTTGTGGTTTCACATCATAAAAACTCACCTTAGTAGAATCAAATGTTGAAAACCCCATTAGTTTCATCATCTCAATTTCTTCTTCAGTTTTGCCTTGCATGTCCTCAGCTGTTAAACACAATGTTTAATTATATAGAATGTCCGCAGTTTAAGTTTCATTTGCTTGAAAATTGATTACCTTGTAAAATACAACCGAATATATTATATAGTCAACAAAGGATTCATTCAAACCTGGAAAAACCAAACTATCCTGATCTTATTTCCTAAAGATATGCTCCACAATAATATTCTTTATACCTGAAATTTGAATAGGCTTGGATGACTTCTCTTTACGGTCATCATCACGCCTGTCTTTTTGCCTCATAGGAGAGAGGGAGTTGGAGCGAGGGCGTCGAGGTGACCTGAAAAGGAAATAAGACAGCTGCAGGAAGGGTTATCACAACTATTGACTGTAGAAATCAATGCAAATAATGAAAAGAAGAATAAAAATGCCACCGTTTGTGTTAAGATGGACGCTATGTCACAAAATACTCTGCAATCTATGACCCACCACCCATATGCTTTAAACGACATTAAAAAATATTTTATCTAGCGTGAGTGTGCCCCAGCGCACTACAGGCTGAAGGCTGTGCATGCATGACCTCTCCTGGCAAATTCCTAACCTACAGGAGGCAGCCCTCTACTGGCTATCTCCTAACTATAATTCTGCTATCAATGCCCCGATAAAAAAGAAATAAAGGTCTTCTAGGATTGATAGATACTGCTCCAGGGCTTCAATACAATTGGTTCACTAATGATGGAGGGTTAGGCCTTCAAAGTTGCCATACATAGGATTTTTGTTGTGAAATGAGGCGAATTTAATTTCTTGAAGGGCCACAATTAAAAAATGATGAAGTCATTTTGTGTTTTTAACATAAAAGTATTGAAAAAGGCAATTATACAAAAAAACCTTCACCTCGAACGCCGCCTGTGGGGAGATCGTGAGCGACTTCTCCGGCGTTCTCTGTCACGATCTCGTGAACGATCTCGCTCCCTTCTCCTTCTATCACGTTCTCGGGAAGTTGAACGTCTCCTCTCTGTAGACAAGAGAATTAAGTTTTACATAAAGATACAACTGTAGGCCTTCCTCACACAAAAGTGCAGAAAATTCAACACTGGAGTATTAAAAAGTCACAACCTTGAGATTGGTTATTGGTTATGCCTGAAGATTAGGGAATTTATGTTTTAAAAGAATATTAATTTCTGTGCGATGATTTTAAGTTTGGCTAAAGGTCACTTAAACCCAAACACAGTCTGGCTATCTATAAACACACGTATAGATGAAAGTAGCAGCATAGAAAAAGTAACAACTGAAATGTCATCTTGTTTTAAGTATACAATAAATTAATATAGTAACCATAGTTATTTGTAGATATATATTTTATATAGGTAGTTTGAAAACTACTTGTATTTACGTTTACTTACTTACAATTGCCAAAACACAGCACATCCGAACAACAGGAAGCCAATGTTAGAAAACGTGAATGTTTGATTTGAAAAAATAAATTCGGAAAAACGCATTAAATACACGGCATTATGTAGCATAAGTTAATATATAATCGTAATGTATATTAGCACGTTTCTAGCACCTTCCTCCTCAATCGACCAATGCAAAAAAAGGTACAAAATCATTACATTCAGATTCTTACCACGCCTTGGAGGAGTTCGACTCCTGCTTCTTCCCATTTTAACCAGTCAAATGTTTCGTCAAAATATAGCAAGAAAATATCGTAAAAGGAGCGGAAAGCCGCTAAATTCGATATTTATTTTGATGCTTTCTTACGTTCACCACCACCAGTGAGAAGGTTCCGCTTTAGCTTGTGACAACTTCCGTCTAGCATATTTAAGGAGAGCGCCCTCTGTCGACTCGGGGCGGACCTGCTTAACAACCACCGATGACGTCAGGACAGCAGTCAATATTCAGGATTAATTACTTACCTAAAACCTAAGTTTTAATAGGCATATTCCAGAATTATAAGACAAGAATTTCTTTTGAGTACCCACAATTTTGGTATGATTACCAAACTGAAAAGCAAAATAAGTGTTCCATTAGTTGACTTGAAATTAAACTTTAATGACATATATGGTAGACTTGCAACATTCACATAAATATTGTAATATAAATTAATCTAAATCATAAGTAAACTTCGCATCAGCATTCCCTTTGCATCAACTGATTTAAAACGTAAAGCAAGACTGGAGATCATTTGCATACACATACATGGAAAATGGGGAAAGTGGAATGTTTCAGTGCCTTCAGTGTTTTCACGATTCTTCGAGCTGCAATTACAAGCATATTAAATAGCCTCATTTGTATTCTTGCAAGACAGTATGACTTTACCCAGCTTCCCTTTTCTTCATTGTAATTCCTGCAGTTAAAACATTTAGTCCAAGATGTACAATAAACAGCATTCAGAGCACAATCAGTAGCTATCAGTATACACTTCTACATGTAATATAATACATGTGCTCACATATACAATACACCTGCAATATCAATGTGATGTTTAAAACTAAACCATTACAAGTTGTTGTGATAGATCCAAGTGCTTTTTCTGGGAATCCTAAAGGGGCAATTTATGAGATGTGAATCCAATTGAGAAAGTGTTAATAGTGGTTATAAATCAAATGTAGGTGAAAATACATGAATATAAAGTGTAATGAGTAGTAGAAGTAATGGGTTGGAGTCTACCCAATTATTCTTTAAAGCCAAAAAACGTAAGTGTTACCACAGTCAATATATCTGTCATTAGTTTGCTATTGACTGTGTTTACACCGATCTGCAGTGATCACTGTCTGTTACTGCATTATACACAAAAAGCATTTCACAGCAAAATACTATTGAGATCTGACAAGGACCAACTCAAGTTTCCACCTTTTCTTTCTGCTTCTTGCTCTTTTTCAGGAACGACGGCGGCTTGAACTTCTTTTTCTTCTTCGACGGGGACTTGCAGGGCGAACCTTCAGGTGTTTCTCCCTGTGGTTTGGCGGGTGTAGCGACCGGAGTGGAGGAATCGTTTGTGGAGAGAGCTTTCATCCCTTTTTCCAAATCTTCAGCCTGCTTCTCTTCTTCACCTCCATTCTGGATGACGGGTGATCCGGTCTTTGTGTCTCCTGCTCACAGGGTTGTTCCCCCCCAAAAAAATGCAAATAAAAAGAAAACATTTCCTTAATTAGTACAAAAGTCTGCAGTGGTGTTGAGGCAGCAAAGCATTAATTTACATCAGTATATCTGATTGCAGATGAGCATGCGCGCTTCGCGAGATGTGGACGGTTTCTGTACTTACTAGTGAGACAAGACCAGAGCACCACAGGAGTGCCCTATGAATCATTCGCAGAGTAACACAGAAAAGGACAGACAGACAGAGGAACACAAGTACAGGAGATACAGTGGGTACAGGGACAGATGGATCTCTATCAACACTGATGACTTTGTTAGCAGAACATTGGGGGCCTTAAGAGTTAATACGCAATCCGTCCGTGGCTCGAGTTGCTAAACTCAGACAGTTAACTATTATAACTTCCTTTGACTGTCAAAAATATGTGGGGAAAAAACACAAACAATGGCGGCATTGAGCTATTATGGTAAATTCATGCGATGAAAGAAATGATCACAGCGGGATTGAACGCTTGAAAGCGAGCAAAAACGTACGGCAGTGCCTTGAGATAAGTTTTGTGCTAAAAAAAAACAATGTTTGGCTGATTTGTGGGCTAAACTTAGCTATGTTCAGGCCATGACAGAAGATATATTTCTAAAAGGAAGGGAGTACGTTTTCTAATGCCAAATCTGGTTCAAATTCTCTTTCAAACCAAAATGTAGGACAAAGAAAAAAAACATTGGCATGCTCATTTTTGGACTGTTTTTAGTTCCGAGCATGGTGATCTCACAAATGAAAGCCATATCTCAAAGCTCCACCTTTTAAATCAAATGAACTTATCCTAAATTTAGTCGAATCTTTATAAAACGGGACAATGTTCTGCCTGTGGCCACTTTCACTTCACAAGGTCACCAATATTTAAGAATAAATGATTAGTTCTACTATAACTGTCTTCACTGTTTAAGAGTGGGAATCTACAGGTACTTGTGTATAAAGTTCTATCATACCTATTTTTTTTTAATGATCTTGCACTATAAGTAGGAACATCCCACTTTCCAAACAGTTGGTGACTACTTGGAGTAGTAACAAGCGCATCAGTGACCATTTAAAGCATGAGAATGTAAAAGCAGGAGAGCCGAATCGCTAAGAATTGCTCATGGAAGACTTCGGCAGGCAGCCGGGTCACGAAGCCACGTTGCATGGCATGCAAGGCAAGCAGTAGAATACAACTCCAAAGCCTCACCTGAGAGGGTGGAGTGGTTAGGCTGAGGGCCATTTGTGGGAGAGGTAGCAGGGGACACATCATTTGCCACCTCTTCCCCTACTTACACAAAGCACACATATAGTTACACGCTAGCTAACACTTCATTTCTCATTAGTGGAGAAACTCGGGCTGAGAGGCAAAGAAACGTATTTAAGACTGAAGAAAATGTCCGAAATAGTAATTATCAATACCGTGGTACTTGTATAGCGATACTCAGGGATTTGCTATCAAGTATAACCATGAACCTAATCTAAAATGTACGTATATCGGCAGGATATTTATCACAGTAGGCCATATTAAAAGGAACAGGGACATTCCAAAGAGGAATACATCAAGAATGATCCATTTGAGGAACCCACCAAAATGTCATAAGACTAAACATACTTTTATTAAGTGCAAATTCTAGTCGAATTAAACCTACCATCAGGCCCAATGTCTTGTTTCTTCTGCACCTCTATGCGGTAGTCCTCTAGCTCCTGGTCTGTCAGTTGATTAAAGGGGTTGGGCATTTCAGGCTCTAGTGGGAGTTCAGGTGGGCTGACTGGTGACTAATGCAGACAAAAATAAAATTCTACCTCTTAGCAGAAGGAAACCATGTTGCCCTCAGCGTAATAGCAATCCAATGCAACTAAGAACAATAATCACTCCCTTGGTGGATAAATGTTTTTAAACTGACTGATATTATTTAGAACACAACAGTAAGTATAAAAACTGCTTTACCGGAGGGCCATCATCCGTTGACACACTGGCAAGGACCTGAGACTGTGGCCCTGCTGTCTTTAAGTCTTGACGATTCTGCTGTCGGATCTGTGGCGGAAGCATAAGACAAATCAATAATGTCGAACTTAAGCACCGGCATGTGGTTCACAGTTAAACCATTTGTACCTTGTTCCGTGTCTCGATCACTTCTCGAGGGTTCGTAAAAAGAGGCACAAACTGGCTTGAGTTTTCTATCTTGATCGCTGTACTACCAGCTTGTGTCATTTCCTCTGTCTTCATCCACTGAAGGAAAGAAACAACACTTAAATAAAATTAACACATAAAAATCCAAACATTTTAACTTCATAAGAGTAGTGCTTCCATCGTGTATTTCATCTCCCCCCCCTTAAAAGTAGTGATATTTTCTGCCAGTAGAGGGCAAATTCTGGACTGCAGTAAATACTTGCTTCTCTGCATTGCAGTGTGGGAGAACTAGGGAGACCATTCAATTGCTCTTTTGCCTGACCTCGGGAAAAAGTCAACATGGGATTGATTCCCACTCTGTGTCAGTGAGAATGGTCGTCTGTCTCTAAGTGTGCCCTATGACTGACTGGCGACCAGTCTAAAGTGTCATCCACGACAAGGACGAGCAGAGTTGAAAATGAATGAATAAATAAATAAGACGTTAATCTTACTGTGGCACGCTGTCCAGGACTGGCCTGTTCTTGATTGATTTTCTGGTAGGAATTGGGGGTGTTGAGCCATCGAGTTCTTTCCTGCTGCTGACGGTGGGTAAAAGGGTGCTGCTTGAGACCTAGAGGGAGGCCGTCGTCGAAATGGTGGAAGGCGGTGGCAGTTGCAGGAACTTCTATATCCTTTCGTGTTTGTGACCGTGCTCTTTCCAGTAGCAATGGGAAACGGTAGGCATAGCCAGTACGGTAACCCTAGAGGGGAAAAAAGGGCAAAAGGTCACATTTCATAAATAGCTCACTAACCCCCAAGTCACAGCTAAAACAATAGATTTGATACATTAACAGGGTCAATGCATTTTCACTATTCATCACTGAATTGTGTGGCGTTTTTTTTAAAAAGGGACTCACCAAATTATCTAAAGTTCTCATCAGGGCTTCAAACTCTTGTTCTCCAATACGACACTTTTGCATCGGGCCAAACTTAGAGCCAGCCCATCCCACAGTGCCAGCATGACTGGCTTTATGGGTGGTCCGGTCTAGCAAAATCAGGTTCTGCTCCCCACCAGCACTGCATAATGCTGATACCTACAAAATAAAAGGGGATGCTGCTACATTAGTGATTTTATTAAGATTTTTTTTATTTTGGAATAGCATATATATACATGTTTGTGTGCACCTGTATTTGACAGGCAGCCTGAATGTGGTAGATTGCATGGAAGGTCTCTTCCACAGACTCCCCCAAGGCAACGATCCCATGATTTCTAAGCACCAGTACCTTGACATAATTGAAATGCACAGCACAGTGGGATTAAAACAGCATTCATTCGGAATTCATTCTTCGCACTCATGAGTTAATGTAGAATAAAGCAGTACATTGCAGTCTTTTGTAGTCTGCTAACCTTGCAAGTGGGGCCGAGGCTTTTCTGAAGCTCCACGCGGTCTTCCTCCACCTCCATTACTCCATTGTACTCATAATAGGCCACATCACCAACCAGCAGGGATTCATGGGACAATGGCAGCAGGCCACACTTCATTGCTGAGACCTAAAGACAGACATTCTTTGTTAATTATCAGAAACAAATACTCACTCTACACAATGTAGGGTCAAATGTTACTATTTACTATTTGCTACATTTGTTTACAAGCTTATTAAGCATTGCGTCAGGCTAAATGGTGACAGAAGGGATGCAATGTTTGATTTAAAGAGATATATACAGAAAGTCAACAACTTACTGCAGCGGTGGCTGGCGTGTGGAGGTGAAGTAAGCAGCGGGCATCCGGCCTGGCTGAATAGATGGCCGAGTGCAGGCTAAACTTCTCTTTGTCCACCCCAAGGTTGGTACTGCCCTTCTCCACCACTTCACCCAAGATATTCACCTTGACCTGAAAATGCCATCACCAACAATCTGCACTTAGACATGAATACATTCACTCTAGCTATGGTATCATTTCACTGCAGTTGAATTCTAACACTCAAAATTTTGAAAAATAACCAAAACATAACAAGTTAGTTCACCAAATTACACAAAAATATTACATCAATACAGTGTCGTCATCATTTGTCAACAAGGCAAGAAAGCATTTATGGTGAAAAGGAGCATATTATATCCAACTGACCTTAAAAAGGCTGGGTAATACAATACTATCAAAACAAAATAAAATACTACAATAGATGCTAGTAGCCTATTAATTAGCATTTCAACCAGAATGCTAAAAAGGCTAACACTAACCCAACTAAATAGATATTTGGACTATATCTGAAGCACGCATGCCTAATCTAATAACTAACCAGGCTTGATCCAGTAACTTCACTGTACGCCAAACCATCTGGTAGCATCAAGAAGTGTTCTTGTTCTTTGCTCACACGCAGCTGTCAAAAAAAAAGAAACACAGGTCTGAGTATTTAAATTAAACGCTTGTGTCCAAGTGTCAGATACCATAAGATCATCATAATTTAAATAGCAGCCATGGAAAACAGGTGCAAAGTATACAATATGTCAAGTAGTAACTAAAAGTAAACTAACAGTAAGACAGGTGTGACTGATCTGGGACCAGCCATAGAGATCAAAAAGTCGATGGACACTGGCGAGCTTGCATCGCATCAGTCGCTCTCCTTTCACCATGCTGCCTGAATCCCAGTTTTGGAGGTCATTAATGGGCGTAACCATCATCATATCTGTAAGCACATTCGGACAATTAAATAAAGTCAGTGAGACGCAAGGCCACATGATGGTCAAACTTTAATTTGATTTGTCTAGTGGGCGGGGCAGAGTAGACAATTCCTACAGTGCTGCAGCTCTGGAAATATGATCGTTTCAAATTGAATACATACTTGCAATCTACTTTAATCAAACAGATCATTTAGAGTGAATATTGAGTGCCTGCTATTAAACTGTTCAAAATCAATTCCCCCCTACTAAACATCTATGTGTTTGGATGTGTCCTCGGCGGGTAATAGGAGGCAAAACAAATGAGACGGAAAAACCAATGAGCACAATCCTAGTCTTTGCTGTATGTCCTTACTTATATATATTTTTTACTTACTAGATGGGGACACTTGTAGTGCTGCAGGTGAGCCATGCATGGCCATGTAGTCAGCCAATTGCCTGAGTGCCCAAAGGTTTGATGAACTGCCGCCCTTCTTCATCTGTTCCTGGATCAGTGAATCCAGCTCTTCTTTGAATGACTGAAAACACACAAAAAACATGTTCAGGGAGAAATGAAAAAGAAGATGCAATGTTCTAAGGTTTTCCTCTTTTAAATACGATTCAGTGATGCAGTTAATAATAACACTGGCTGCAATTGAACTATTCTTGTGGAGCATTGGCGTCAGTTTTACTTGCTCAATCACAATTTACAGTGCTGACTGACAAGAGTGCAACATCAGCACGAATATGATATTTGAGAACAAATTGATTTTCTGACAGAGGCAAGACCTCATCATTTTTTTTCCTTCTAGTGACGAGCCCCAAGGTGTACTTGCTTACATTTTATTATACTGTATTTGTGTAGAGTAGACCAATCTCACCGGACTCTGGAGAAGACTGGAAACGTGTTTCTTAAGTTGAGGTTCAGAGCCAGTAGTTGAATGCTGAGGAGACTGGAGACTCTCTGGGACCCCGTTACTGGGGCTTCGCAGCACTGGGGTTTCCATCGGGGTCGGCGATTTGCTCATGTTTCACAGTTGGTATGTCAAAACCACGGCTCAGATGAGGACAACTGTCGAATATTTATTCAGAAACATAACAGCATACATATAGTATAGTTAGTTCCATATAAGAAGACCACATGGAGTTTAAGACATCTGTCCACTGATTAAGTTGTAACCTATCCTATCTGTCAATGATAGTATATAGATATATTATACTCTGTTTTAACTAGATACAATATACTGCTTTACTTATAGTTAAGAAAATATTGGAAAGGTGAAATTTAATGGCACATAGAATATTTCCGTTCATTATTTTGCTTAGAATTTTTTGGGAATAGATCTGAAAATGCTGTATTTTTACTGGTTTACTTGTCAATATCATTAAAAGACTAATCTAAAAATATTGATGGTCAATATTGCAATGGCAAAAGGAAACAAGTGATTCAATTACATACAGACAAGTCCATAAGAACTATGAACATTAAGTAAAACTGCAAGTCAGCAAGAATTGCAAAAATAAACAAGAATTACCGTAAATATCTTTAGAATGGAGTGGAAGCCTCTTCTGAGTATACACACTAACTCACATAGTGCTGCAGAGAGTAGATAAGGTCCCAAGATACCCCACACCCACACTGACTTCATTACAGTAGACATAAAATAAGACAATACTGCGTTTTCATCAAAATTTCCCTTAAACTTGAAACATTGGTGGGTGATAAGAGCCCTGCAAAGGTCTACTAAAAACTAGCAGTGCATTACGTAGAACATCTAAAATCCCAGAAATCCTTTAAGATGCTTTAGCTTTACATGCACATGCATGTTGCCACTGTAAATGCATTCGTCTAGCCAACAGTCGTTTTGGGAGCACAAACAGCAAATGGAATAATTACCTAAAGTACTTTTATATTGATTTTCCTGGCCTCCGCTTTCATTAGACTAGAACCAGGATGGAGCCTTATCCTGAACTGCAAGTATAGTATATTACGTTTCTCACAATGTAATCTAATAGGTAATTCAATGAATGTCAAGGCAGGCAAATTAAGCAAGTATATTTTCTAATATGTTATTGCTCCATATAAAAAAATGCAGATGTAGTACGTACATCATTCCCTCATTAAAATAATAACAGTAGGGTATAAATACTTGAGCTTACAAAAATAATAAAACACAATGTTCAGTAGCACACCAGATACAATGCTTAACATGTTTACATAAATTGGTTTGATAGTCACGCAAGTATAAAAAAAAGGATCACCTCGGGGAGTAATATACCTAAAAAAAAAAAAACAATCTCATAGGCTTTATGGCAGCAGCATGATGGATGACTGGCTGCTTAGCAACAATCGCACGCAACGCAGCATCAGCACCAGCAGAACCAATGGCCATCTTAATGGACTCCCGCAATATGTGGAGGCCGATAGCCACGACCCATGCACAAAAACAGTCATTTCATGATCACAAAAACTGGATCGTGCTCACCTAAATGCGTGACAAATACAAGCACAGCACCCACGCAAAGACCTCTGACTGACTCCATCTCACAGTCACAATGCGAATACCCACGAAGGCCAAGCCGGCATCTCTATTTACACCACATAACACTACAAAATGCACGAACCTTGGAAGCCATATTTTTCTATTTGCTTGCTCTGTATCGCTCCCATTGTAAAACCAAAGGCGGACTACATACGCGCGTCAGGTTGCGTGAGGTACAACGCCCAAAAAACACAAACACAGATGTTGCACGCAGGAAAATAAGATAAGATAAGTGCACTGACCTCAGTGCCTGCAGAAGACGTCCTGACGACTTCCGCAGTCAAAGCAAGCAGATGTGCTCGGCTGCAAATCTGTTTGGGACAGCTAGGTTCCTTTGTCAGAGGACATGTAGCAAGCGAGCAAGTCAGTGGACCGTGATGCTTTTCATTGCCGAGTGCGTCGTGGACCAACCCACGGCCACGCCTGTTCTAACCAGACACGGTCGCACCAAAGTACCCGATTTGATGAAAGAAGAAAATAACATGCAGTTTATTTTTTGCCCGGTTAGGCTACCTACTAGATTTGCATCGCCTTGAGAAACAAGGTTGCTCAAAAACACAGAAAGGATCGATGAAATCAGACACTAATCAGACGCCCTCTAACGTTGGGATGTAGGTACTACAATTTAAAATACAGGGAATGCGTCATTAAATAGACCTAAGCTTTTGAGTTAATTGCAAAAGTGTAAATTATAAATAGAAATGTTGTTTTTTTTAAAAAAATAAATTTGATTGTATTTAACTCATTGGTTGCTATTGACAATGGGAGATGTCCAACTTAGTCAACTGGGAGGACTGGAAATGAATTTTCATCTTTGTGTGCCATTGTTAACCTGTTAAATATTTTAATTTTTAACAAACAATTTTCAGATAACTGGAGCATAAAAAACAGGCTGTTAGTCGTCATATTGAAAAAAAAATGAAGTTATAGTCTGGAAAATACAGTGTAATATATTAAATGACAGCATACACAGACTATATACTAGTGTTATCTTAATATTGCTGCAAGTACTCATACATTTGGATTTTGAACAGATACAATGTTTAAATATTAAATAGATAAAAATGCAAATACTAGTTTTGTAATTCTCACGACCAGTCTTGGTTTCAAGGCTACATTTTAAGGGTGTAGGAACGACTGCTACTGGAACAGCTTAACATGCGTAGCTTTGGTGCAAATGTTTTATCGATTCATTTTCAGCACTGTTTTCCCTCATCGGGGTCAAGGGAAGCTGGAGCCAATCCCAACTGACTTTGTGCAAAATCAATTACCTTTATGCATTCAGAAGAGAGAAAATCATTCACAAATATATATATATTATTTGTGAATGTTACGCAATAACACAACAGTACAGCAAACTCTCATAATGCCATTTAATGAACATTGTTTCAAAAAACAAAAGTGCACATATTTAATAATTCTTTCTATTGTGATTTTACAATAGCAGCGGAGCACTTCTGAAACAATGCCGTAATGAGGTAAAGGGAACTAAACAATTTTCTCAACTGAACAAAGTACGAGCTCAACGCTCCATTTAAATAAATTTGACTTATTTAACGCACATCCGCGTGAAACCAAGACTGTTTTCAATATAAATAAATACAAGTTATGTATCAAATAATATACTTTTTTGGTACCTTAGTCACCTTCTAGCATCTCCCCGAAAATCTCTCTTCATAGCAATGACCCCTAGAAAGAAAAGAAATATGGATTTGACTATTCATGAAAAAAAGAAGTATTTCAAGCATCAGAATTATTCATTTGCAAGACAAAATTGTAATAATTTTAAAAATTAACGCATTTTAAGCATGCGTTACATTACAGTGATACCTTGACATACGAGTACTCCAACATACAAGCAATTTGAGATGCGAGTAAACTTCCAAGCAAATATTTGCCTTGAGATAAGAGACAAATTTTGAGATACGAGCATACGAGACAGCCAGGTGGCCGAAATGCTAGCTGCTTATGATTTCTTTCTCGCCGCATTTCCCTCGTGCGAAGATATCTATGAGCTATTACAACCAATAAAAATGTTTTTCCATTGTAATATTGTACTTGGTGTTTCCTCTTCCCCCAGAGGGTGGGTATGATTTAATTTGTATTTAGTTCATTTCCATTGGAAACGTTGATTTGAGATACAAGTAAATCACCATACGAGATTGGTCCCGTAACGCATTGAGCTCTTATCTCAAGGTATGACTTTATACAGTACAAAAACGCAGAATTTGTTGAGTATGTATACGTTTGCATATATTGCGAATACTACTACGAAAGTTGTGTAAAGAACGAGTGAAACTGTTTTGAAGACTGGTTAACAAAAAAGTACTTTACCAGAAGAGGGCACTGTAACACTTCATTCATTCACTTTCATCATTCAGATAATTTTTGGACCCCCCCCAAAAACGATGACTCATGATTACTATTATATTATCAAGTATATATTAAGACATACTATATATTAATATTTTACTTGAAACTTATTTAAGTTGGTCTTATTTTTGCATTTAAATACTTGGCTAGAAAATGTTAATTGTACTGGCTAATCATAAATTAAATGGAATTATTTGTGTATGAAAATTGCCATTTAATAATTCAGGACGTATGAGCTCCAAGTTGAGCCTTTGGCAAAGGTTCAGGCATATCCCCGAATTAATCTCTCATCTTTCATTTCTAAATCAGTGAAGTGCTGAAAATTACCACGTTTGAAGCTGCCCCAATCACAACTACTTCACCTTCAATCATGTACTTCAAAAGAGGAAAAAAAGTGTGAGCGTGAATGCTTGTTTGTTTTCTCACACCCTGCTATTGACTGACAACACCCAGCTGCAGCCCATCGCTGGCTTCAGCTCACCCTTATTTTCCAATTTAATGTGCTGAAAACAACTTGAGCTCGAAAGGTTTTCTTTTCTCCCTTCTAAAACCCCAATCAAAGTTGCAAGAAATAGGTTTGACATTTTTAACACCATGTAATGTTTACTACACAAACCGCTTTGCTGTTTGACAGGAAATATAATTACATTTAACTTGAGGGCTGAACATTTCATGTAGATTTTACATTCAATTCACTTGCCTACCTTTTTGGGTAGAGTTGTTGCCTTATTTTTCCTCAAAATGAGTAACATATTCGCATATTTCCTATACTCTGGCATTTGATACAACAAAAAAGTGGTGTTTTACCTCGGATTGGTCAGGAGCTACTTGAATGAAGAACTGGTATGAAGGAATAGCACAGTGTTGTAGCAGCACTCTTGTAAAATCTCCTCCTTCCGTCCCGGGTTCTGATGGCATGGTGAAGCCATCATTGTTGGTTTGGTCCTCCGACATATTCAGAAACTATCGGTGAAAACAACAAACAAAGTCATTCATACCTTGCTTATCCGGATTTAGCATTCTGCATTGTTATATTGCTGAAGTGGCATTTTTTTAGGGTAAATATCCTTCGTTTTGAAAGATGTAAATACTAATAGCTACTGGTTTTGGTGCTACTGACATGTAGATTTTTAACTGCAAATAAGGACATAATGTTTAGTAGACCAAAATAGTTCAGATCGATAAAGAACAGTAAAATATACTTACATCTTCCAATCTCCAAAGGTCACTGTCGAAGCCCTCAGTCTGCCCATAGGCCATTGCATTATTCAGGAAATCGTTTTCTTTGGTCCTAGTCTAAGGAAAAAGTACTACTATTGCACAAAGATACTCGTAAAAAGAAAGAACATTTTGGAAGAGCATAGAGGTCGTACAGTGTCAGTATCTTGCAAAACTGCAAGAAGTAACCGTATGTACTCTGTTGCAGCTTTAAGGGTGTCTACTTTACTGGGCTTGCGGTCTGGTCGCATCAGTGGTACCATTCGCTTTAAGCGAGAGAACATGGTGTTAAGGTTGCGTATCTGCAAGTTGGAAAAAGAGCGACAATTACTGGGAGGTACCTTTCAGTAGGTGGTGAACTTGAGTCTTATGCCCTTAGGTAGGGACCAGCATAAATAACTATAATTCACCATGAAATCCAGTTTTACTGGTTAAACTAAAATGGACTTGACTTACATCGTCATTAATGGTTTGATGTTAACTTAAAAAAACCTACAACTGGATCAGTCTCTGCTTAAATTGATCAACAAAGAGACATTAAAAGCACAGCCAAAAAGTGCACATCCCCCCTACTGGCTCACTTGTAACTTGCAGGCAATACAGGCACCAGCAAGTCTGCAAATAACAAATACCCTAAAACAGGCACTTTGCAAGAGGGTTGTAATGACATTAAAACAGCTCCAAACAAACAAATGAAAAGAGAAAAAATGGTTTTGTCATGAAGAAAACAAGTCAGAATCACTGCACTGTTTAAATATTACGATCATGTGTTTAATTAGGAGGATGCAATTTTTATTTCCTTCCTTTTGCTAGGCCTAGTTAGTTTGCTGTGCTTTTTTGTGTATAGTTGTAATTGTTAAATAGAGTGGGGCTTGGCATCAGAATTGAAATTTCACGTTTATTCACTCACCCGAAGCCGTTCCTTGGCGTTCACCTGTTCTCGTTTTCTCACACTTTCGTGAAAATCCTCGGCCACTACATAGAAGCCATTTTTGAGTCGTTTAAATTTCTCTATGTTACTATAAACCGGCAGAGCAGATTCTCCGGTCAGACGCTTGAGAACGTCACTCATTAACACACCATCGGGTACTTTCATTTTATCGACTTATATTTGCAATAATTTGCAGTTCCCAGTTGAAGCAAACTATTAAAGTCTCAAGCCGGGCGATCAACGAGAACAAAGGCTATTATTGATGAGGTGGAAGTCGACACCTGTGCAATTACTGATGTAATTTTGCACTCAGCACGAAATCTTGGCGAAATTGCAGTAATAAATAGGAAACTCGGTCCCAATGGGGCGTGTCCTATCGACCTATTCATATCCCAAACCAGGAAGTTATTACTTTCTTCGTAGCCAATCAGCGAATTGACTTGACAGCACCAAGCCCACAAGTCCCGGAAGCTTGAACTTTTTTCCTGGATAATTTACAAAACCCCAACAAAGGCAATCGAGTTATATAAATCCACATATCAATTTTGCAATTTATAATTATTATCCATAGTTAATTCTTCAACAAAAGAAGAACGGCTAAATCAACATCAACTATGTGTTCTACTTTGCTTGGTAACTACTCTCCCGAAATCTCTGATGATCAAGGAAATAAAGTGAGTAACGATCCTAATATTTGTAAAAAATCTATTCAATATGAACATTAAAATGCTTTTATAGACGTGTGCTGAGTGCTCTGTAAGGTTTTACACCGCAAAGAGGGGTCAAACTGGTAACAAGGCTAGTACTTCGTCCCTTGTTGCGCAGAAAATAATAAAATATAAACGGGGCGCTATTCACTTGTAATAAAATAATAATATCACCCTATATTGGTGTGTAATACGCTATTTCCGTTTTTTTTCTCCTTAAATATTATCTCCCGTACAGAAACCGGTATATTTGTTTAAATATACTATTTGTTTAAAGACTGGACATTAAGAGATATTTCTGGTTGAGAAGACATTTTTTCAAAATAAAACCAGGGAACGCGCAATTTTGACGTCATTAGACGTCCAATTTACATTAACTTTTCATTTATTGTTTACCCTTATTTTTATGAACCATTCATTAGTAGGACAATTTCTCTTAATGCTGAAGATGACATTCTTACGATTGAAATGGGGATAGAAACCATGTGTAACATCTATTTTGGAGTTTAGTTGGAGAAGTACTTGGACAACCTTCATCTGGCTGATAAGACACTGATGGATATATCAATAAGATTTCGCCGAGAAATGGACAAAGGCCTTTGCAGAGATACTAACCCTACAGCAGCAGTACGGATGCTGCCAACTTATGTACTCTCAACACCAGATAGAACCGGTACTGCTTTTATTTTTATAAGTTGCCCAATATAATTCATCATTATTGCAAACGGATTGGACATTTCTCAATGCAGTGGACAAGACAGGATATGCAAATTAGCAATATCCTATTTGTCGAACTGATAAGAAGATTTTGATTGCGTATGCGTGTTAAGCCAACACATTTATATATTTACTCTGATTTTATATTGTGTAGCCGTGGCATATTTTGCAGGTGGTACAAATATTTGGTATTCAAAATCAAACAAATACGATTTGCAAACACAAAAGAGTATGACTAATAGCCTGGAGAAAAAAATACCCATCATAAGATAGCTTGATTGCATGTTTTATATATAATAATGAAACAATCAGTTCCTCAATTAACGTGATTGGAGAGTAAAGATGCTAATCTAATTCAATTGTTAGATATCATTTATAGCCTCACTCTGATAACTGTGTAGTGACGGATACGACCTGGAAAAACCCGAAGGCATCGTTTGACATGCCGGCTCGAGGGATTCTTAACTCTTGGTTTTAGAAATGTTTGGCCATGAGGGCATTCAAAGCTCTTCTCAGATGTGCTCCCTTGCTGTGTGCCTCAGGACATATATATGTTAGTCCTTTTTTGTTATAATTTGATCTGCTTTCTCTATTGGTTCACCACAGATATAACATTATGTAGTGTATTTTGAGTGTACTCTGTTTACCCTTCCATTTAGAACAAGGTGAATTTTTGGCACTGGACCTTGGTGGGTCCACCTTCCGAGTACTTCTTGTTACCGTTATGGCTAATGGTGAGCAAAAGGTGAACATGGAAAATCAGATTTATGATATTCCTGAACGTCTCAAGAGAGGCTCGGGTTCGGAGGTAGGATATAACTACACAATTCCTGTATGAATTTATATATAAAACAGAGCTTCTAATAAGAATACAGAAAGTTCGACACAATAGACAATAGATCGTTTCTTTGTGATCTGGCTTAAGTATTAGCTAAAAACACATCTTTGAATAATAATTGTACTTCCGTCAAAACACTATTGCAAGCTGTCTTTGAATATTTTATATTACCTGGTCTGTTAATTGTACCTGTGCTGTTGATCCATTCCCAAGTCTTCAATAATTCTTAAGTCTTCCCGTCAGTTTTAGAGGAAGGCAGATTACACCGCATTTTTCCTAGGAATGAAGACACAATACACTAATGTACACCTTCCTCCTTTTACCTTTCATTTCAATTTCCAGTTATTTGACTATATAGCTGAATGCCTGGCTAATTTCATGGAGAAGTTAGAAATAAAGGACAAAAGGCTCCCCCTAGGCTTCACCTTCTCGTTTCCTTGTCAACAGAGCAAGTTGGACGAGGTGGGTAATGTTCAAGTGTAAATTTAGTAGTCTAATTTGTGCTATGCCGAGAAGCGGCATGACTTCTTAACACCACAGATGAAAAGGCATGACCTTTACTTTTTTTACAATTACTGTTCATGGTAGATGTCACGCAGTCTGTGAAATTGTGTTTAATAAATGTGTAAAAGCACAATGTGTAGGCAGATGTTAAAATATACATTGTTTGTTGAAAAGCTTTATTATACCTGCTTTTTAGAGTATATTGCTCTCTTGGACAAAAGCCTTCAGGGCAACTGGAGTTGAAGGAAAAGATGTCGTCAAACTTCTGCAAAGTTCTGTAAACAAGCGAGGGGTGTGTATTCTGTAAAACCTAAGAATGAGATGGCCATGAACAAAGTAAGGCAATTAAATCTTTAAAAAAAAATGTAAGAAAAGGTTGGAATATATGCCAAAATAATATCTTAGATCACTTAATTTGCTTTTACTGATTGTTTAGCCTAATGTGAAACATCCTTCAGAATCATTTAGTACTTTTTTGCTTGATCTTAACAATTTATGATTTAATTCACCTTCAAGGTCTAATGTACCACCAATATCTAATTGCTATGTGCAACAGCTGCATGCTCTTTAATAACTGAAATTATATGTTAATTTTCTTTCTTATGCTATTGCAGGATATCAGTGTTGACATTATGGCTGTTATTAATGACACAGTGGGAGCTATGATGACCTGTGGCTATGATGATCATAATTGTGAAATTGGTCTCATTGTAGGTGGGTGTTTGTAAATATATTTAGAACAGGAACAGCTGAAAAAAACTTCAGTCCCATCCGTACCAAAAGCTACTGAATTGACATTTGTAATTACGGCGCACATTTTGAAGTGTCCAAGATCAATGTATCACTTAACGAGCAGCTGTCACAGATGTGCAAATTCTAATGTCATGATACAAAAGTGACATTGTTCAGGCCTAACGGATACCAAAGGACTGGGAAAAAAATCTTAATGTCATGTAATAATATCTTGGTGATTGGCTGGTAGATTGCTATTGACATATTGGGCACCCCTGATCTATATTTTTGGAATCATAAATAATTTTGCGTAGGGAAAATAAATGGAAAATGCATTGATTCAATGTGTGTGCTGTTCATAATATTTTGTCATGGATGAGGACACATTTCGCAAGATATTTAATCATTTTGTTTTGTAATAGGAACTGGAACAAATGCCTGTTATATGGAACAAATGAGGAACCTTGAGTTGTTAGATGGTGATGAAGGCCAGATGTGCGTCAACACAGAGTGGGGTGCTTTTGGAGATGACGGTGCCTTGGAAGACCTGCGAACACATTTTGACAAAGAAATAGATGCTGGCTCTCTAAACCCTGGCAAACAGCTGTGAATATATATACCTTTATGTTTCATATACACTTTTTAGACATACAGTGGAATTGCAGTGTTGACCTACTCACATTGATTGCCTTTTTATCTGTTGATTTCCAGTTTTGAGAAGATGATTAGTGGAATGTACATGGGGGAACTGGTACGTCTCATCCTTGTGAAAATGACAAAAGACAAGTTACTTTTCAACGGGAAAACGACAGCTAAACTCCTTATGACTGGAAAGTTCTCCACCAGCTATATATTTTCCATAGATATTGAAAAGTAAGTGGATTTTGCTTCTTTGAAAAACAGAACCATTTCTGCGAAGCAAAGACAATAATATAATAACGATTTCGTTTTTCTTTTTTTTTTTTTTGAGTACAATCATCTGAAATAAATGGCGATAAACACTAAGTACTACACCGACAGCGCGTCCTTGATGACCTTGCCGCCTATTCTTCGCATCATCCAGGAGCTCATTAGTTCTGGCGTGATTGTCGATACACAAACACGTTCGACTAAGTTGGAGCATATAGCACAACTCACTAAGAAGCAAGAGCTTCATAGTCTAATAAAGAAAGGTTTATCTTACAAAAAAAATGTAACCTAATCACAATGACAATTTTTGAGTACTCATTTTGGTAGCCCTATCTTGAAGTAATTCCCATGAATCACCAAAAATGTCTGTTATTAGATTTTTTATTCATTAACTTAAGTTTTTTTTTTAAATCGGGACTTTAACTTATTTCTGAAACAGCACCCCTTGTCGAATCAGTTTGACTTGATACTTGATTTCCCATTTGTTCCATACACAGCAAAGAAGAAGGTGTGTTAAGTGCTGAAAATGTGCTGAAAGGACTTGATTTGAACCCAACCTTAGAGGACTGCATAGCCACTCAGAGAGTATGTCAAATAGTCACTACACGGGCTGCACACTTGTGCGCTGCCACTTTAGTTGCAGTACTCAGACAGATTAGGGACAACAAAGCAGCTGAGAAGTTGCGAGCCACCATTGGAGTGGATGGCTCGGTATATAAAAATCATCATGAGTAAGTTATCCTTTCCACACAATGTGTGATTTAGTACAAACAAGGATGTGATTGGATTTTGGATCATTTTAGACAATTATTGTGATTTATTTATGTAAGTAGTTTGTAAATTCTAATTGTATGGTAGAAAACCACTTGGTCAAAAACCTTTTAGGGATGGGGATCCACTACTTACCCGTAGACCCAAACATTGATGACTGAAATCATATTTTCAGACTTAAACTGTTTTTATTTTAAAAGAGTTAACACCATTTTAGTTGGCTCTATAATTGTTTGACAATATGTCATTATAACAAAGTGGGTACGAACAATTTCTAAGTGAATGACTAATTAGATTTAATGGCTTTCTTATTTTTTCGATTAATTAGGGTTAGGGTTAACCATGAACTTGTTTTGACTTCTAATATTTTGTTTTGTTCCTTCCATTTGCCAAGGTTTTCCAGGCGACTGCACAAGATGGTACGGAGACTAGTGCCTGATTGTGACGTGCGTTTTTTGAGGTCGGAGGTGGGGAGTGGGAAAGGCGCCGCCATGGTAACGGCGGTAGCCTTGCGTCTTGCTGCTCAGAAAGCGGAGCGCCAGCAAATTCTTGATAGCCTCCATTTGAATGAAGAGCAACTGATGGAAGTGAAAAGGCTAATAAGTGAAAATATGGTCCGCGGCTTGTCAAAGAATGCCCGCAATCAAGCGAGCATCAAGATGCTTCCAACATTTGTTGGCTCTACTCCAGATGGATCAGGTAGTCCTGACATACCATTTCTGAATTCACTCCACAATAAAAGAGCACTTTATAACTCTGGATAATAGCTTTTATCTATGCATCGTTGTACCCAATGGGAGGTTATACAAGGTTTATTTTCACAATGTTATTTATGCTTTCAGAGCACGGAGAGTTCTTGGCTTTAGACCTTGGCGGCTCAAGTTTTAGGGTGTTGCTCGTGCGCGTTCAAGGTGACAAGAAGCACGTTGAAATGCACCATAAGAACTACATTATTCCACAGGAGACCATGCAAGGCACAGGAGAAGAGGTGGAGTATATGGATGGTTGCACATGCGGAAAAAAAACTAATATTGGGTGGGCAAACTATTATAAAAATTTGACAGATGGGCGGGGTCAGCACAAGATACGATACATATAGAAAAGTGCATCCGTTAACAGTACATATGAAACAATCAGAAAAAAAGGACTAAACTATTAACATACTCATCATTAAAGTAAAAAGTATCAAGTGCAAAGTAACGTAAAAAGGGATGGATTAAGATATATTAAGATATAATTTAAAAAAAGATAGTTTGTTTTAGGCAATGAATGCTAGATTGAATAGCATTGTAAGCCTTTGCCTTTCTAATTTGCTGATGGAATTTTTAAACATTTCACACCATGCTTCCAGAAAACCTTTTGGTAAATTGGATCGCTTGATCAAGGTCCTCCCACAATAGCTCATTGGGATGTGATTATTAGTTTAGATAAAATTCATTCAAAAAATAAATGAATCACATTTTAGATAAAAAAATCCAAGTATGTGAAAATAATAGCATTTCTAAACCGATCGGTATTAGACAAAAGCATACCACAGACACGGGGGGGGAAAAATAATGCCTCTTTTGAATATATTCGTTTTTAAAACAACTCCTACACTGTACCATGTTGTTTTTTTTATACATTATACCAAGTAGTCAATGTGAGTCAAAAGTTGAAGCATCAATAAAATAAACTTTTCTCTAAACACTCATTTAAACTAGTATAGTTACTTTTAATAATGATTTTATGCTACATTCATACTGATTTTTCATGTATATTTCTGGATGACAGCTTTTTAGATACATTGTTGATTGCATGGCCAACTTTTTGGAAAGGATGGGTTTGAGAGGAGCATCCTTACCTTTGGGATTTACATTTTCCTTCCCTTGTCACCAAACCAAACTGGATCAGGTGAGAGTGTGTCCAATCTTCCTTTGTTCCATCTAAACATAAAATATTATCCATCTGTTTAGTACATGTTGCATTTAAAGGGGAAATATCAACTTGAAAAACATGTCCTTTTTACCCACCAGGGAATTCTACTAAAGTGGACAAAGGGCTTCAAAGCTAGTGGTTGTGAAGGACATGATGTCGTTGCATTACTAAAGGATGCTGTGCGATGCCGTGGGGTCAGTAAACAAAGTATTTCTGTGGATTCTGAGAAGCTTTGGCATGTTTTATCCTTTACAAACTAATATTGAAATAATTTTCAGTTATTTGAGTGAATGTTAGGTTCTAATTTATTGAAAACCTTCTTTTTCAGTGTCACACAACCAAATATATATCTTATATTAATATATATACTCTATGTAACCAAATTGGCAGACTTTATTTCATTTCTTTTTCATGTCATGCTTTGCAAATGAGGTTGATAGACTTTGTTAATTCATTTAGTGCGTCATGAAAATGTTTTTTTCCCCAGAGGGAGATGAATACACTTTCTTTTTCTATTTTTTTTTTCATCTTCTAATTGAAATGACTATAGAAAACGACGGGATTTAATTATGAGACTTCATTTAAAACAACTGCGTACTCGAGGATTAGTGTTATCTCCCGTTGCAGGAATTTGACTTGAGCTTTGTAGCGGTAGTCAACGATACCGTAGGAACCATGATGACTTGTGGCTATGAGGACCCCGAGTGCGAGGTGGGAGTCATTGTTGGTAAGTGTCTTTCTCTTTTGTTATCATTATTCATATTATTCTTTTTAAATCTGAATTTTTGAAAAAAAAACAGTCATTACAGGAATTGTTTTTTTCGAGTTTGTTGTTTATCTTTCTGACCCCGACATACATTTTTCTACAATGTCATAGATTTTTTCCTTTTTCATAACTACCTTATTTTGCTTGTATACAAAAACAATTACATTTAAAACAGCACGCATTGGTACAATTTTCTTTCATTTCCATCAAGTCCTAAAACTCCTGCTATGAACGCCCACTGTTTCCTTTCCCTGATTGTTCTAACTACTCGACCTCCAAGTTGTCAATATTGTGAAGACCTGTAATTTGTTCGCATTGTATTGCCATTTTGAAAGGAACGAATGAATGTGTTATATTTCACATCGATGCTAAATTGAGACATGACATCAATTTCGTTTGGTCAAAATTGCCTTCTGCGTCATGGCCAATGTTCCCTCTAATATTTCGTTGGTCTGGGCAGAAAGACAACTTCCCTAAGCGCACCGAATACCAGTGTGAGCGACATCATTATTGTTCGCTATGGGCACACCAGTATCACACCTGCCATAAGCAGGTGCATGTCAATGTTCCCTCTAATTTTTCATGTAAAACATGCTGTAAGACACGAAAAACATAAGTGTGGACAGAGCTACTGTCAATGGCTGCCACGTAAACGGCGCCATCATGGGGAAAGGGGTAAAAAAATTATACCGTATTTTCACGACTATAAGGCGCACTGTATTATAAGGCACACTGTCTATTTTGGAGAAAATGTAAGACTTTTAAGTGCGCGTTATAGTGGTGAAAATACGGTAATTGCTATTGACTTCCAGGTATGAAGCACTCACTACACAGTCACCTCTAGAGCCAGCCATTGTTGAGGTTTTGGATTTTTTTTTGTATAAAATCTTGCAGTTGAAGAGGAGCTATATGATGGAAGATTTTGTAAACTAAGATGGCATCTGCATATTTGACAGTATTGTTTCAGTTCAGGCGTTTGTGTTTTTTTAATATCCGACAGTGGTGGTTTTTCCTTTTTGGTTTTCAGTTTTTTCCATATATAAGGCGCGCTGGATTATAAGGCGCACTGTCTATTTTGGAGAAAATTTAAGACTTTTAAGTGCGCCTTATAGTCGTGAAAATACGGTTTATATTTTTTTTTTACTGCGCGCCATATGATTGCTGCTGCGCAGAAAAGACGAAAGGAGTGCCCAATTGCGCACACGCGCATCTTAGAGGGAACATTAGTCATGGCTAAAATAACATCCGGCACATGTACAGCCTATTTTGTAGGTGCTGGAATTTGTCATAGTAATTAGTAATATGCTTTAGGATGAATACTTACGCAGCCAGTCTTTTCTTAGCCGCAGGCTATGCAATTTTGCAGTATTAATTGTCAATCATTTTCATGCGTTTCCTACTTCAGGCACAGGGACAAATGCCTGTTACATGGAGGAGATGAGAAATATAGAAATGGTGGATGGCGACGAAGGGCGCATGTGTGTCAATATGGAGTGGGGAGCTTTTGGTGAAAACGGTGAACTAGATTCTTTCCTCACAAACTTCGATCGGCTCGTTGATGCCTCGTCAAGCAATCCCGGAAAACAGAGGTACTGCATATAAAGTACTCCTAATTCCATCATATTGCAGTCCATGGATTTTTTTATCTAGTCACACTGTGGCTTAACATGCTTATCTGTGATTTTTTTAATTATAAAATTCCATTATTTCAAGTAGTCGTTCAAATTCCAAAAACTAATCTTCTCGTGTTGAATTCTATTAAATTGTGATAAGCTGGCACAGTAATGCCACATCACGATATATGTATCCCCTCAAAACAATGGATTGTGTCAGATTGGGTTCACAGAAGTAAGCTTAGATCAAGTGTGGACAAAATTGTGGCAATTTAGGAGGATCTTGATAGAAATCTGATCTTGGGATTTAAAAACACAAAACAAAGAATGGCATGACAAGATCCGAGAAATGTCCAATTTGAGCTGCAGTGTGACAATTAAAACGTTTTCACTAAGACTACCAAACCCAGAAAATTATGTTCATACCCAATTTTTTTCCCCCCCTGGGTTAAGGTATGAGAAGATGATCAGCGGCATGTATCTGGGGGAGATAGTGAGGCATGTTCTATTGGAGTTGACAGAAAAGGGTTTAATGTTTCGAGGAAAACAGTCTGAGAGACTCAAGACCTGGGGCATCTTTGAGACAAAATTCCTCTCACAAATTGAAAGGTAAAAAACTAAAAAATATTCATTTCTTTGTCGGTTATATGTGCAATTGACTTTTCTGGTCTCTTATCAACATATTTTTGTCTTTGTATATTACATGTTTTTATACTTTTGAGCTTTTACGTTACATTTTGAAGGAAATATTCAAATATATATATATATATATATATATATATATATATATATATATATATATATATATATATATATATATATATATATATATATATATATATATATATATATATATATAAACAAAACAAAGAATATATATATATATTTATATATATAAATGTGTATTCCATCTTAAATTTTGGGACATTTAAACACTGGGGATGGTCATTCAAAGTTAAAGTTAAAATTTGATTTACCTGAAATTTTGTTCCTGTGGGCGGTCCGGTGGAGTCAGTATTTAGCGCGTCGGCCTCCCATCTCTGGGGTCCTGGGTTCAAATCCAAGTCCTCCCACGTTGGATTGGATAACTTTTTTCTCCAGGGGCCTGTGTGGGTTTCCTCTGGGTACTCCGGTTTCCTCCAACATTCCAAAAAAAAAATGCATGGTAGGTTGATTGAACACTCTAAATTGGCTCTGGCTCAGAGTCAGCTAGGCTCCACCACCTCCTGCGACCCTAAGGAGGATAAAATGGTTCAGAAAATGAGGTTGTTACTGTGATATATGGTTTGATTGTGCACAATGGGGAAGGTTAGAGCTTGACGTATTTGGAAGTCAACACCTGCATTACAAACAGACTTGAACATTCCCACTTTCATTTTGTACCATCGATTTTGTTTCTGTTTGCTCAAGTGACCGGCTGGCTATGCGTCAGATCCGCTGCATCCTGCAGCACCTTGGTCTTACCGGCTCAACATGTGATGACAGCGTGCTAGTTAAAGAGGTTTGCAGTATTGTCTCCCGCCGGGCAGCACAGCTCTGCGGTGCCGGTTTAGCCGCCGTGGTTGACAGAATGAGACAGAACCGCAACCTGCAGCAGCTCAAGGTTACAGTCGGAGTTGATGGCACTCTTTATAAAATGCACCCTCAGTAAGTAGTAACACTTGGCCTGTAAAAATCTGTCGACAGAAAACCCACCAAACCTCATTTCTTCTCCATCCACAGTTTTGCAGAAGTCATGCAAGAGACCTTGCGCAATTTGGCACCGCAGTGCAAGGTGACGTTCCATAATTCTGAGGATGGAAGTGGAAAAGGAGCTGCACTCATAACTGCGGTAGCCTGCAGAATCAGAAGTAGCACATAATAGCACAGACATATTTTATGTATTTCATCTAACAGCATAGAATATCTACAGTGTCTGCATCATTTATTATCTGCTTTGCAGTAGATTGAATGAGTCTTTCTGTGAACCGACTTTCACATTATGCTTGGCTATTTATAATAAGGCACTTGTTGATCCAGTGCCTTCCTTCATCTAGACTTTTTATATATTATATCTTATGAAATGTTGACTTAAGTACTTCGAGACCAAGCGTGATACCAAATTACAACACTTGACAAATGTAAACAAGCTAGCTAATGTTAATGTTATCCCAGTCAACTATGGGAATCAGGTGGGGGACACTTTGAATTTAGAGCAGGGGTGGGCAAACCTTTCAGGCCCGGGGGCCACATTGACTTAAAAATTTTGACAGATGGGACGGGTCTGCCGGGTTGCCCCTCCTGGCATGATGTCATGATTGTTATCAGCCGTGGCAATTAGGTGATTATGTTTTCCTGGCTATTTAAGCATTATGGTTTTTGTTGAATGGTTGTCGGATCGACTAATTTGTTCCTCTGGTTTGTTCCCCTGAGTTTCCACGTTTGTCATGCCGATCTCTTGACGCCACGCTGCATGTTTCATTTCTGTATCAGTAAGTTTTCAAGCCAAGTTGTTTATGTTAGGTTTTTTTCCCGGTAATTAAACCAAGCAACAAATGCAACGCAACTGTCTCCCCTTTATCCTTCCGCATCTCCGCACCTGGGTTCACTCCTATGCCCCCACCCCCCCCCCGATCGCGGCGCGCAGCGCGACAGGATCGTAACATGCACTAGATACGATACATATAAAAAAGTGCCTCCGTTAACAGTACCTTATGTACTAAGTAACCTCTTTAGTTCTACCGATTGCTGGTACTTTTTGCTTTCTGAGATGTGCATTGTACCATAGACAGATTGACAAGAGTACAGATTCGGTGACACGTAACAATATAATACTGTATTATTAGACGGGTGTTCCAACAACAACATGCGGTGTTAAAAATTACAATTGAGCAATTAGCTAATGAGCCACAATGTTTGCTTCACTTATTTTTACGATCAGACAATATCAAGACATCATGTTCAACATTAAATAAATCATAGACATACTAAACAAACCCAATTAAATACAGTTTACTGAATATTTCGATACATTTTATACACAAGTCCTTGAGTTTTCAGCAATTTCTGTTATGTATTAGCTGGAGGCATGAAAATGTATTTATGCGTGTTGTAGGTTGCCAAAATTGTCCAAACTAAACAGAACACAAGCAAAACTAGGACTTTCAAGCACGCACTTAGGCAAGGTAGTTTTTTCTCCCTTTTTTTTCTTTTCTTTTTTTTAAATAGCACACCGTGCTGTGCTGAACTGCACTTATTGTTGCTGAGAGTGCTTGAACCAATTTTTACAGTTAGATGCAATTACTCTTTCTTCCAGAGTAAGTTATTGGAAAAAAATCATCTTTCTGAATGCAATGTGTTCATTGCAATTCTCCTTCTTTTTCCCCCCAGAACAACCATTTATCTATTAAGTTCACAACCATTTTAGATATAATATTACCAGTACATATGAAACATAAACAGAAAAAAAGACTAAAGTATTAACGTACTAATCACTCATCATTAAAGTCAAAAGTATAAAGTACAAAGCCAAGTAAAAAGGAATGTAATTAGAAATATTAAAATTTCATTTTAAAAAAAGATAGAGGGGCTGTAAAAACAAATAAGTGTGGACAGAGCTACTGCCACTGGCTTCCGCGTGACGGAGCCATCTTGGGGAAAAAAATATTTGGACAACGTCGGCGGGCCGGATTAAGAGGCCTGGCGGGCCGAATGTGGCCCGCGGGCCGTAGTTTGCCCATGTCTGATTTAGAGTCTTCAATCAAGACTATCGTGGATGGTTTGGGATGTGGAAGGACACCGGAGAACCCGGAAAAAACCCATATTGAAAGGTTGGAGCCCACCAAGGATTGAATGGTGGTACTACTGTTACAGATGAAATTATTTTGTTCCAGAAGTGGTTTCGTAATTTGGATTTTTCACAAGTGGAGAGGGATTTTACATGTAAATATTCAAATTTGTTCCTGTCCTCAAATGTACCACCAACTGACCCCTTTAAAATGAACAAAGTGTACCAATTTTAGCTGAAAAGTGAGAAATAACAGAGAAAAGGATTTTTTTACATTATTGAGCCATGAAAATGAATAATAAACATGCAAAACAATTTGTATTGTTGTTGAAAAGCAAGTGCGTCGGTGAGAGAGAAAGAGGCAAAACGTTGACAAAAAGCTGACAAAACATACAAAGATAGTCATTGAATCAATCAGATTTCATGCATCTAATATAATTTCTTTTTTGGTCACTCGTAAAATAATGTCCTTGTTTCCAACATTGCTGCTACAACAATGTAAATGTCCCCTTTTGTGTCACTAATAAAGTCTTTTTTATCCTCAGGTGTTGTTATTCTCCTTTAGACAATTAGAGTTGATTGTTGGGGGAAATTGCTCACCATTTTCATTAACAGTGTAAACATCAATTCATTACGATTGTACACATTTCTACAACATAAAAAAAATCTGAATTTATGTCAGTTATAGTGTGCACGGGATGAAATGATTAAATCTCAAAACCCCCAAAACGCAGTCAAGGACATATTCCAATTGCGCTTAAATGTCACAATTTCATCAAATAAGGCCCTTATGTACTAAGTAACCTTTTTAGTTGTATTGATTGCTGGTACTTTTTGGTTTGTGAGAAGTACACAACCCTAAATTGTCTTAGATATGCCATCAAACTGTTTAAAGTTGACATAAAACGTAAAAAAAGGCGCCAATTTTATACTCAACACATACAGGAAACATAGAAACCACTAAAGAAGAACACCAGTACATTAAAAAGTACCATAGACAGATTGACAAGAGTACAGTTTCGGTGACACGTAACAATATAATACAGTATTATTAGACGGGTGTTCCAACAACAACATGCGGTGTTAAAAATTACAATTAAGCAATTAGCTAATGAGCCACAATGTTTGTTTGCTACACTTATTTTTACGATCTGACAGTATCAAGACATCATGTTCAACATTAAATAAATCATAGACAAACCCAATTAAATGCAGTATACGGAATATTTTGGATACATTTTTTACACACGTCCTTGAGTTTTCAGCAATTTCTGTTATGTATTAGCTGGAGGCATGAAAATGTATTTATGCGTGTTGTAGGTTGCCAAAATTGTCCAAACTAAACAGAACACAAGCAAAACTAGGACTTTCAAGCACGCACTTAGGCAAGGTAGTTTTTTCTCCCTTTTTTTTCTTTTCTTTTTTTTAAATAGCACACCGTGCTGTGCTGAACTGCAAGGTCTCATTCGAAAATCTGGGCTAATGTAAACGACCTATAAACAGCTGTATGTTAACGTCAGTTCGATTTTATGTGGGCCAGAGCATTTTAGTTATAATATTTAGATTTTTTTTATATAAATGGATTAAAAGCACTGAATATTCAGTTTTTTTTAGATCTAAAACAATTTTTATTTTAGCTTTTTTTAAATTACATTCTTAGATTTTACAAAATGATTTTTGAACTAAAAATACAGAAAAAAATGATTAAATTTTCGAATTATTGATTTAGAAGAGGCAAAATCAGAACATTTTATATACATCTATACTCTTCATTTTAATTTGATCCTAAAACAGAAAGTCAGCACTCATGATTTACTTTCCCGGGCCACCCAAAATGATGCGGCGGCCCAGATTTGGCCCCTGGGCCGCCACTTTGACCTACCTGCTTGGTTTGAGTGCCTTTTGCTAATTTTTCACGTCACAGCTGCCCTCCTTCTGAACTGATCGCAGAGTGAAAGATAAAATGACGCATTCTTCTCACTGGAAAAAAAACTTACATAAACGTTAAAAAAAAAGAGTTGGCTATAACTAGGTGGCTCTAAATGTTCTTTCTCAACATGTGGTCAATCAATACTTGATTGTTGGACACACTGGGAGTCTTCCTCTCTTAGGGAACAAGAAAACTAACATTACCCCTTGTGCACAATCAAACCGGATACCACAGTAACAATCTCATTTCTTTCTTCACCGCTTTACCCTCATTATGCTCGCAGGTGGTGCTGGAGCCAATCCCAGCAGCGGTCTCTGGACCAGCCTGAATCGGTGGCGACAAAAGACAACCATGCACACTCATACCTAGGGGCAATTTAGAGTGTCCAATCAGCCTACCATGCATGTTTTTTTGGGGAAATGTCGTGGGAAAGCGGAGTACCCGGAGAAAACCCAACCAGGCCCGGGGAGAACATGCAAACTCCACGGGAGGGGTCATTTTTAAATTTAATTTTTCCACAATTCTAAGGTAATTCACTTATCCCAAGCTTGTTTTGTAACTGCCAACTGGCTGGCACCTCCCCTCTTTTTACCACGAACTGAATTTCTTTTCACCGTGGCCATTTCTATTCCTTGGTGCGAAACGCTCATCCTTGACCGTAGACCCATACACGAGACCCTTGTAATCCTGTTTGGCTTTTGTTTGTCGATATCTGGCCTTTCATTGTGTACTCTATTTCTCAGAGAAAAGAGCTGCTGGCTGTTATTACCACTGCTATTTCGACAGTTTGTCCCTTCATAAAGCACTCGCTCGGACCTCCGTCTCTGGAGACGTGCCGTGATCCTTCTCCACGCGTGGCAACGCGCTAAACTGGAGAAACTCATAGAATTGGACGCCGCGTGAAATCCTTTTTTAAAATTCTCATTGTAATAGCCATAGATTATGGGGTTGATGCTAGAATTGGCAAAAGCCAACCAATGGGTTAAAGGGAAGATGTAGCTGATCAATAAATCCATTTGGTCTTTCTTCAAGCCCCCGTAGTCGGCCATTATCATGACAGTCCAGAGCGGCAACCACGATAACATAAAAAGCAAAGTCACTAGGAAAAGCATTTTGATGGCCTGAATCTTTTTCTGGGAGGACAAGGGTTTCCGCCGTCTCGGACCCCTGACCTGGATGACGGGCCCCTGTGGCTTTCTTTTGGCCAAAACGGAGGAGCATAGTTTGACTCCAATGGTGCCGTACATGATTGCTATTACCATCAATGGGACCAGGTAGATGAGGGCAAAAAGAACTGCCGTGTAAAACTTTGTCATCTTTGGGTTGGCAAAGTCTTCATAGCAAGTGTAAAGTACTACTAACGTGTGGTTGGAGTCGTCGTTGTGGACCATGTAGTGAAAAGGAACCTCCTCCACTGTCAAGGCGATAGCAGCTGGACACATGATCGCCATTGCTAGTACCCAGATCAAAGCGATTGCGACTTTGGCGGTGACTTTGGTTGACTTGTTGTGTAAATACACGACACAACGAAATCTGTTGGGAAAAAATAGTGGGTGTTACCAAAAAATAAAATAAAAAAAAACATTCAGTGGGCACAGAAATAAGGCAAAAAAGGCTATTGCTAACTGAAAAATAGTCATGTTCAATGTTCCCTCAATTTTTTCCATGTAAAACATGCTGTAAAACACGAAAAACATCAGAATGGACAGGCATACTGCCACTGGCTGCCGTGGAAACGGCGCCATCATGGGGAAAGGGGTAAAAAAATAAATTAAAAAAAGTTTGGATTTTATTTACTGCGTGCCATATGATTGCTGCTGCGCAAAGAAGACGAGAGTAGTGCATAATTGGTCATGTTCTCTATTTTATTTTCATATTTTTTTTAAATGTTTGTGTTATTTTGATCAATCATACTCCAGTGCGATATCTAATTCGTTTTCTCTTCATTGGAATGTTTTTTTTTTTGGCTGATGCGATTTATAGTCCGAAAAATACGGTACTCTTTAGTAACTGGAATGCTACCCGTCTTTTGTTTTGAACACCACCATTAAACGAAGAATTGATTCATATAAATAGTGAATTCCAGCACAAGAAAACCCCAAAAACTAACCTTTCAACAGCTATAGCCACCAGTGTGAAGACTGAAGCGGATACCGACACACCCTGTACAAAACCACTCATCTTGCAGACAAGGTTGGAAAATGGCCAGCCTGTAAAACAAGAGACAGATTTTTCTTACATACTCTGATAACACAAATACTTAAAAAATCCATAACATGTTCTTTTCGGTCTAAATGGTATTTTTCTTTTTTTTTTTTTTAGGATTTAATTGTCACAAAATAGCAGTACTTACAGTTCTCCTTTGCACAATTGCAGTTTAATGGTGGGTAATTGCCTTTTTGTTTCAGGCCAGGAAAAGTCAATTTATTATTATTATTATTATTGTATTACAATGGTAAAAGACCTGGAAACGCAAGAGCCATTTTTGCATTTTTGCTGAGGATTATTGGATTTAAAGTTAGTTGGAAGCAGCAGGCTACTAAAGAAAAGAGTTGTGATAGTACAGCTTGAAATGAAGAATTGCTTTAGGTAAAAATAAAATGGTGAATTATGCTGTAGTTCTAATTATACTAAGTGACACCTTCTTTTTCCCCTCAGTGCAGCCAAGTCTGTGATTTATATTCAGTTGCAAATTTCATCATGATGATGTTATATGGAATTCTGCATTAGCATGGGTAAGTATTCTTATGTTATTTACATTGATTTTCGTCATTTCAAGCAGACGACGAGTGATCTCCAACTGTACCATCAAACAAATGGAAACTAGAAAGCTTCCTCACTTGAAATGTGGTGTAATTGAAGATATGAGATTGAAGAAAAACTCTTCAAAGAAACTAAAAATAAAAAAATCTCGCATTGAATGCAACAATGGTTCTATTTCTCGACCGGGCTCAGGGATTACTTGGGTGCTTCTTTCTTCACGAGAACTGAAGTTCTTTTCTTCTTTTTTAATCTTAGATATTGAACAGGTGCACCGGCGGTGCCAATGGTTCACGTATCGGCCTCACAACTCTAAGGTCTTGAGTTCAAATCTATGTCGGTCCACCTGTGTAGAGTTTGCATGTTCTCCCCAGGCCTGCGTGGGTTTCTACCGGGTACTCCGCTTTCCTCCCACATTCCAAAAACATACATGGTAGGCTGATTGGACACTAAATTCCCCCTATCCATCTCCTCGGGCTCTGTGATTGGCTGGCTACTGATTCAGGTATCCTCTGTCTATGTCCTAGAGTCAGCTGGGATAGACTCCAGCACCCGTGTGACCCTAGCGGTTCAGAAAATGAAATAACATGTTGTACAGTACAAGATAAATGCTTTCCTCACACAAAGAAAAGGTATATGTTTACATCCCTATGTTATAACAGTTTTTTTCCAACAAGTTCTGCCAGCAAAAAAAAAAAAACGTCTTTATGCATTCACTAGAGTCTAAACACTTTAATTACTATATCCTTTCGCGTGGGTGACTGCCTTTTGGTATAGGCTATACATTCCAGGACAAATAGTGGCGAGAGGTCTCTTGGATAATAATGGTAGCAATGCACTAAACAAAACTCATTTGTTACGTTTTTTTTTCCATTTGTGTATCCATACACTGCTAATCATTGTTAGGGGAGAGAAATACCTCCTTGACACAGTTGACTTTCCGATCCCTGCATTTAACCATTTATAATGTACAAAGTATTAAATAAATGCACAGCAAAATCCCAAGGACAGGAACTAAATGAATAAATATTTATACTTTACCTGTTTATAGTTTTGACTCCTAATACTGGAAATACAATGTTCCCTCGGTTATCGCGGTTAATGGGGACCGGGACTATCTGCGATAAGTGAATTTCCGCGAAGTAGGGATTCCCCCTCAAAAATGCTTAATTTGAATTTAATTCAATTTTTTTTCTCTTTAATTTTTTTTTTTAAATTATTTTTATTTTATTTTTTATTTTTTTTACCCCCTGTATACAGTACACCATATAGAATACAGGTAGAGAGAGTGAAATTCATGTTATGACAAAAAAAACTGTAAAATATGTTGTTTCAATGTAATATTTGTATTTCTATTTTTTTTCCAAAAGAAAAATCCACGAAGCTCTGAGTCCGCGGTAGCTGAACCGCGAAGTAGCGAGGGAACACTGTACTTTCTGACCATGACAACATTAAAGTACACTTTCTGGAAAGACTATTTGATTTTTTATATATATTACCTGTAATCAGATTATCCACAAGTGTGGTTGGGATGCAGAAAATACCAACTAGGAGGTCACTGACAGCCAGGTTGAAGATGAAGAGGTTAGTCACCGTTCGCATGTGACGGTTTCCAAGAACCGTCAAACACACCAAAATGTTTCCAACCATGCAAAGCAAGAAGATGAAAAGATAGGCCAAGATGTAACTTATAGCTACAGAGAGTGAATGTTGATAGTAGGGGAATAACGTCATGTTCGTTTCCTTTTCAAAGTCAGCGTTCAAGGTTGTGTTTTCCGGTTCAGTTTCCATCCCCATCATGATTACCTGTAGAATAAAAATAGATGAATAAAGAAGATAAAACACAGAAGATTTCATTGAATCTGTCAACTAAATCCAATGGTTGCTCTTAAAAAAAGGCATTGGACGTCCATCAATGTTAATGGCTCGTTTAATGGCCGTTTATAAACAACACTATGTCGACTCTAGTGAAAAGAAATGACATTAAAAAAGAAAACTTTGTGCGCACAAGAACTATACGGAAAATGGAATTTGTTCCAAGTAATAACTTGAGATATTTCTTTTCTATGTAGGAAAGAAATGTCAAAGGAATTCAAGCGTCGCCAAGCTTCTCTCTCATATATACAATTTATATGATTTCTGAGAATGTGTGCTTTAGTCTGGTGACGTTGGACAAAATGGAGGTAAAACCATACATCTGATTTTGAATGCGGTTTCAGCTCTAAGATGTTACCAGGCTTGATTTTTTTTTTTAATTTGGGCCCCAGTTTAAATAGAAAACAATCAATTATTCCAATTCCAAGAAGAAAAATTGGCAGGTTTGTAGCCCAGGGTTGATTGCACAAACATGGCTTCTTACCCGTCCAATTTTGTTTCGCATCAACTTCAGTTTTATCAATTCATAAGTTCCTAAATGCAAAAAGATGACCAAAACACGCACAATAACAACCTCACCTAAGCAGGTGCTTGTGTTACATAAAAAAAAAAACATATAAAGCAGGTGTAGGCAAACTTTCCAGCCCGGGGGCCACATTGACTTTAAAAATTTGACAGATAGGCCAGGTCAGCACATGATACGATACACGTAAAAAAGTACATCCGTTAACAGTACATATGAAACATGAACAGAAAAAAAGGACTAAAGTATTAACATGCTCATCACTCATTATTAAAGTAAAAAGTATAAAGTACAAAGTCAAGTAAAAAGGAATGTATTAAGAAATATTAAAATGTCATTTAAAAAAAGATAGAAGGGCTGTAAAACACAAAAAAACAAATAAGAGTGGACAGAGCTACTGCCACTGGCTTCCGCATGACGGCGCCATCTTGGGGGAAAAAATATTTGGACAATGCGGGCCGGATTAAAAGGCCTAGTATGTGGGCCGAATGTGGCCGCGGGCCGTAGTTTGCCCATGCCTGATCTAAAGTGTTAAAATCCAATTTTGTAAATACCTTTTAAGACAAAAAAAAAATCATAAAAACAAAAAATAAAACTACAAACTCAACAGGGTTAACACAGTAGAAACAAAAAGAATCATCGCTAACCAGGATACAATATTCCCACAGCGGCGTACAAAAACACAGGGTTTAAATACACAGAAGGGGGTTGATGACAATCACAACATCTGAATCACACAGGGGAATCCAACCTTTTTTGTTGTTGTTTTTGGCAGTTTTATCTTCTTTTTTTGTCTGCATTTACGTAAGATTCTCTATCAGCTTGTAGCTAAAAGTGACCTTTTGTGTTTTAATACTGTCCGTGCTGCCAGCTCACATCAGCAAGATAAAGCCTTCTCAACGAGTCATTATTATTATTTTTTTTTAAACTCCAACTTAGGTACGAGCAAGTTATTTCTGGAGTGCGTTAAGAATTAGAAAGGCTGCAAATTAAAAGATGCATCTGCTTTTCAAATTTTAACACGTTCGTTCACCTGTTGAAGCGCGTATAATTAGACGAGTCACCAATCAAAGCAGCCGGTGGTGCGAGTGGTTACCACAATCGTCGGAAATCTTATTGACAGAGACGTAAACAATTCATATTTTCAAACAATATTCTTTGAGATCCATACTCATAATTTAAAATACACCAAAGTGTGCTTTTTTTAAACTCATTTTACTCCTTTTAAAGTAGAAAAAGTCTCAGAATTCTTTTAACAACATTCTTACACTGTTGCTAATCACTGTATCCATAAAGAGTCGTCTAATTAAAAAAATGATTAAAACGGCGCCTTACATTAACTGACAAGTTAGCTGGGAGCCATATACACCCACCAGAAAAACCTCCCGAGCTATAGGTTCCCTACACCTAATCGTTAGCATGTCTGCCTCACAGCTCTGGGGTTCTGGGTTCAAATCCATGTCACATCCACCTACGAGTTTGCATGTTCACCCCGGGCCTGCGTGAGTTTCCTCTGAGTAATCCGCTTTCCTCCCACACTCCAAAAAATGCATGGTAGGCTAATTGGACACTCTAAATTACCCCAAAAAAAGTAGTCCGAGTGTGCATGGTTGTCCTTTTTGTCCTTGTGCCCTGTGATTGGCTGGCCACCAATTCAGGCTATCAGCTGGGAAAGACTCCAGCACCCCCTGCGACCATAATGACGATAAAGTAATAAGTCATTGTGTCTTCCTCTTTCATATCTTACCGTTACTGGTATTTCTTCTTAGGCAAAAATCTATATATACAGACTATTATAAGAATGGCAAGATAATATCATATTGAACGACCTGATGGGTTAGCATAGCCCATAGTTATGTTTTTTTCTGCCCTAAAGGTGCCATTGCACATTATTTTGACCCTTAAACTTCATTTGCACTTGAAAAGGTGCAAATGTCGTCAATGAACTTTAGAATAGCGAATGACGATTTTGCGGAGACAGGAAATATGAACTTATAATTCTAGCTTCAGGCAGGTTATGTTGATTAGTATTCAACATTTGAACGGAAACATACGAACCCGAGGGGCAAGAAGCGGTCTCCAAGGAAACTAAAAAATGTCAGCTCAAGATTAGCAAGAGAATGAATGGGTATTCTTCAAACACCTCCTTTCAATATGGACACCCGATGAGCCTAAATTATAACTTGTGCTTTCCCTGCATTGTTAAGATAGCTATTTTCCTGCCGGTTTTCGCTTACCATAGCGAGTCCTTAAAAGTCTTTTGGCATAAATGACATTCATCTGACAGGTGGTTGTTCAAAGAATCTTAACATGTGGAACACTAATTCTTAAAAGTATAAAAACTAAGACAATATTTTTTAATGTGACTATTTCCAAAGTGCTGCAATTTTTGGGGTGAATGTGAAGTTAGATAAATCCAAGTTTAATTTGCGGATATCATTAAGGATGTCAAACCGCCACAATTTTTAGGGCGAGTGGCATATTCAAATGCTGCTGGAAGTTTTTTAGTGCAAGTAATATATGTTCCTAAAATCGCCATATGCCAGAGAAATTGTCAAAATAGATGAATCAAACATTGACCTTCAGTAGGAGGAAACCAAAGCGACCAATTTAATGTACTCATTTACTCTTTAATGTAATGCACACAACTAAATATGACAAAGAAGACCAGGGATAGTAAGGCTTATTTTCGACATTTATATATATTAAAAAGGAAGACTATATAGTAAAGCTTTGATTTGTCCAAAAACTATATACCATAGTTTTTTTCTGCATAAAAAAAAAATCACCATGTATTTTCCCTTTTAAAAAAGAATACAAATGTAGACATGTATATTAAGGCTGTTATTTCTGTTAAAAAAATAAAAATTAAAATATATAAATAAATAAAAGACCATGTATTCACTAGCATACAATCTATGCTTTGGGGACGTAGTAGGAAACCAGAATACTCAGAGAAAACCAACACAAGCCTTGAGAGAACATGCTAACTCCACAATGACAACCAAACTGGTATCGAACCCCCGAGCTCGAAACTGCGAGACCGACGCGCTAACCACTTCACCCTTACATGTCATTTCTGGAATACACAATTTTTTTGGACTTATTCGCTGTAAATCAATAAAGCTACCCCTTCAGTAAATATATATAGACCGATGTTTAATTATGAGCACAATATTTATGGCAACGACACTTGCACAATGTATACGTAAAAACAACCACTTTCCCCAGATTAAAAAAAAAAACCAAAACATTAAGATTCGTCATCATCTTGCGCCGAAATGTACCTTAATATGGAACAAAACGAGTAGGATTCCCGAAATAAAAAAAATAGCACTAAAACACACAAAAAATCAAAATACAAGCCACTTGTTGCGTTAAACAAAGTGACTCACAATTGACTGGAAACGACGTCAATTAAGAGCGCCTACTTACCTTTTCAGTTTCAGATGAAGTTCGAGAAAAAGCGATACCTTCGAATAAAAGTCAAAGTGGAAATAAACGTGTGAACATTGCGGTGGGCAACGCTAAACAGGTGGGCGGTGCATTCCAAGTGATGACAATGTACATCATCCATGATATATATCAGGGCTGGCAAACCTCGTTGGTTGGAGACTCGATACTTTCTGTTTTCCACATTTTTCCTACACCAACACATCTAGCCAAACAAATCATCAGAATCGTGATCCAGCTGCAAGACAGCTTGCTGATGAGGTAATAATTTGATTCAGGTGTGGTCAAGAAAGGGAGATAAGAAAAAACTGCAGTTGGCCACCCTCGATATATATACAAAACATATTTCCAATAAAAGTAGAAATTTGTCAAAATAGAAAGAATAATAATAATACCGAGCAAACAAAATACTATTTTTTTTTGGTGTGGATTGCAAAGAAAGACAATGGTCGATTGACTTCAATGTTTTATTTTAGAGCTCAACGAAAAAACAATATTGTGGTATTTTTACCAAATACACTATGTATTCACATAATACACCATACAGCTACAAAGAGAGAACAAAACCACTTTTTTTTTACATACTGCATCCTGGACATGGAAAATAAAATGAAAAAAAAAAACAATTGGAAAATTATGTAGCTGCCAGTTATGGAAGTAGTTATTTTTCCTTTACATTTTTGTGACTAAAGGGTTGCTTTTTTTACCTTCATATTTCATTTAAATTGGGTGTTTGGCAATAAAAAATTTAATCTAGTCCAAATAAATTGGACGTCTATCGCCGTTAACAGTAGCCTTGAAGTAAATGTACTTTAAAAAAAGTGAATGAGGCCATGCATAGTGATGCAAATGTCTAACTATGTATATGTGTGTGTCCACAAATGACAAAAAAGTACACAAACGAGTAGAATGGAAAAAGATATAAGGAGGCAGTACACATTAACTATTTTTTTTTCTTTCACTGCAACATTTACAACAACATCCTAAAAGGGTCTCTTGCATGTGATGTATCAAACTAAATTCAGATACTCATCACAACCCAGGGTTACGTCTCATAAAAAGGATTTCAAGTAGTGTGAGGGTGGAAAAAAAATAGTATTTGAGTGTCTTAATGGTCAGGTTTTCGGGTACAAAAGATGTGCAGCATTTGAATAAATAAGCACCAGGGACATTTCAGCTCAAAACTTAAACCCATGGCTTTGTAAAAAAAATAGCCGTGGCAGACGAGATAAAGATTTCTAAAGTTTTTCCAAGGTTTTTCATTGATTTCATAGCACTGACCAAAAGCTTTGATACAGGTTATATTATGCACCAATTTGTATGCAAGTGAATATTGTGATGTGTGTGTGTGTGTGTGTGTGTTACCTTGATGAATTTGGTCCCCCTACCAAAACAAATGAACAAAAAAAATTTTTTTAGTGTACAAAGTCGACCTACCATCAATGTTCCCTCTAAACTTTCATCTTCTCTGCGCAGCAGCAATGATAAGGCGTGCAGTAAATAAAATCCAAACTTTAAAAAATGTTGTTTTTTACTCTATCCCCATGATGGCGCCGTTTACCGGGCAGCCAGTGACAGTAGCTCTGTCCACTCTTATGTTTTTTTGTGTTTTACAGGATGTTTTACATGAAAAATTAGAGGGAACATTGCCTACCATGAACTTTGAACTTTGCGAAATAAGGCATGATGTCATTTTCTTGAAAACAAATGAAGGTTGAGTATGTTTCTATGTTTTGGGCTCATAAAAAAAAAAAAAAAAAAAAAAAAACACTTGCATACTAGTCCAGCTATACATGAGTTATTTTTCTATTAGGGAAAATTATTATCTGGTTATTATGGTTTATACTGTTGCAGGTATTAAGTTTTTGCAGTATAATTGGAGTTGTAAAGTTATTAAAATTGGATGGCATAATTCATATTTAGCAAGTAAGGTTACCTTAACCTGTTACGTGCCGATTAAGGATACGTTTACAGTATTTGTGAGAGTACAAGAAATGTGTAACTAAGTATACATATACACGCTAAACACAAGGTACAAGTGTATTGTTGTCAAAATACCCCCTACACTTTTTTTTTAGGATTTACATACTATTCTCACCAGTTTAAATAGTTTTACCTAAATATTTTACTATTTACATTTGTATCTCTCTTCGGAAAATAATAATAATAAAAAGAACCCCTAACCTTCAAGTTGTCAATAATCGTCTTTCTTTTCGTCATTAAAATCAAGTTTAAAAGTGCTTTTATAAATCTGTTTTTCTCTGTACAATTTGTATTAGCTATATAAAAAAATGAGGGGGGAAAACAAGACAATCATTATCAACAATATTAATAAATAAAAGTACAAAAAAAAAGAAAAAAAAATGAGAAAAACATTAACATGATTGTGGAGAATTTGAGCACATAAAGATACTTTGAGTGATTTTCTGCCTTCGGTACAAAGTTGGAATTGGGACCAGTGTCTCTACTGCGTGAGGTAGGGTGCCGGAGACCAGCTAGGTATTGATTTTAACTCATTGCCTGCCGTCTTTCAAGACATTTTGACAAAATGGATCATCAATGGCAATGATTGATTAGCATTCACTGCCAAATTCAAATGAATCAGACGTCCATTTTAGTCAATGGCAGGCAATGAGTTAGCATGGGGAAGAAAAAACTATTTTATTTATTTTAATTTAGTTCCAATTAAATTTTTTGTCCTTAAAGAAGTGATTTATTTTGAAATATACATGATATTAAATTTGAAACCCGATATCTAAACATGAAGAGCATTTTATTTTTGGTTGTTTACTCTTGAATGCCAATTTATTTAGTGGCTAAAATGATGCTCAGATATGCTTTAAGAGGCAAAGTTGCATTATTATTATAGTTTTTTCTAAAGAAGAAACCTTAAAAGGGTTAAGTTTCATGACCCCAAACACAGCTTAGCAACCGGGAGTCAACCTGCATACAAAAATGCGTCATGTTTTCCATTTGTGACAAAACCAATTTTAAAGATTAACTTTGTAAGAAGTCAAAACAAGAAATTCAGGTCATTCAGATAAGAGACGCCATTCAAGCATCTCTCACATTTCGGCTCTTTTACACAATTGCCTGTGCAAAATGAGAAACAGTTTTTCCCCTGGAAATATTCAGCATCAACTCCCAGAATCTAAGCCACGTCCGAATCTTCAAAAATTGTCCCATCGCCATTACGAAACAAAAAAAAAAAAAAACGTAATAACCCGTCGTACTTGGCTTGTAGATGGCAGCACCGAGCACAAAGAGGGGCAAATCAAGTGTAGAAGAAGAGCACCAAAGTGTAAGCATAGATGGTCTAAAAAGTACTTTTACCACATGTGTTCAAACCCAGGTTTTCAGCTTCAATAGAAAGGAGCCTCAAAGAGTTATTATGGCAAAAGACACTAGCTTCTTTTCGACTCTGATCTTGGTTTATTCTGAAAAGGGAGTCAAGCCTGCCCTCTAGAGTCTAAAACTCAGTGTAAACTCCCTATTGATGAGATGGATAAACTCCATCCATGCGTTAATAATAATCACAGACTGAATCGGGTTGAAAACGCCAACGAGGTAAGCACAAAAATAGCACACTTGCTGAAAAAGTGATTTCTTTCCAATACCGTGTGGTCTTGATTTTGGCTATAGCACCCAAGTACAGCATCAAGTGCCATGGAAAGGAGGAAGTGGAATGAAAATCCATCGGAGATGAAGGTTTGAGCACCAGTCAAAATTTCTGAGGTGTAGAAAAGAGGACGTTATAGACAAGAGAAGGATATCTTTAAGTGCAAATCATTCCACAACTGGGACACCAATTGGAACGCTTAATGCCATTGAAAGTAGTTGATTGGGCAATGATTGTTTGAATTGGAGGTCCAAAATGTTTTTTGTGATCAAATGTATGTAGAAAATGTGTTAAAAATGTGAAGCGATATCCAAAAGAATGATTTTGGTGCCCAATTGCATGACGGGGGATCAAAAATGTCATTTTTTTCATCATAATTTGAGCCATTGACTTCTGATTTGCACTAAAAAGACCAATCTCTTGTCAACAGATAACAAATCCTCTTTTTTGTACGTCTGGAAGATTAATAACGTAAATCAAAACCTAAAAAAAAAAGAGCGACCAATGAAAAACAACCCCAACCAAAGTCAAAACGCAATCCCACGTGAATAATAACAACATTTAAAAACAACCATGATAAAAAAAACAAACAAAACAAAACCATTCTTCATTATAATACCTGTAATAACAACATTAACAGTAACAATTGCAATCTTAGTAATATCGATAATAGCAATATTTAGAGTCATTAAAATTCTATAAACAAGAAAAAAGCAATGGATTTTCCTTCTCTGGGTACGAGAGAGGAAGAGCACCACAGGCAGTGAATGTGTCCAAAGCCTAAACACTGCCTGACATGAGGTAAAAAAAAACAAAAATAAAAACAACAACGATAAAAGTGTCCCCATTCTTTTGGAGTACGGGCTTCGGATGGATCTAAAAGATAGACGGCAGACTCCGTGACATGCGAGAAACATTCGTTCTGCCCATCCATCTTACCTGGCTCACCTGGCTAGCGATTGGTCCGTCACACAAAGGTGCTGTACGGTCCAGTGAGCTGGGTGAAGGCATAGGGACACGCATTGACCGTGGAGGTGGTGTGGCAAGTGGGAGCTAACCTCGTGACCGGGCCCTCCCTCTTGTCTTTCGATTGTCCGGCGCCGGGCTTGGCCGCCGCCGCCGCTGCCGCCATGGTCCCCCATTTGCGTTTCTTACTGAGCGCCTTGATTTCCTCCTGGGAGAGCCCCAGTAGAGCGGCTTCCTGCTGCCTCTGGACGGCCCGTTCTGCTAGCATCTTCATTTTAGCTTCCCACAGAGCTAATCCGTGCATGGGTTGCTGGAGGTTCTTGTGCTGGTAGAAGACCAGGGAAATGCGAGAGGGATGCGAGCGATCGGGTTTCTTCAGAGGAGTGGTGGCGTGGAGTTCCCGACGGGCGCATTCGATCAGGATGGAGCCGTGGGCCGGCGCCACGGCCACGCCTCCGATGTTGGGGTCCAGGAAATTGTGCTCGCTGTCCGACCATACCTCGTCGTCGTCGTAGCGCCCCCTGGTGCTCTCGCCGTCGCTCTCGGCTCGACCGGCGTCCCAGCGAGCCTGTTCCGACTGCTGCAAAGCGTCGGGGAAGAGGCGTCCCTCGGGAGTAGGCGACGGGGTACTGCCCGCCGCCGATCCCCCGCAAGATTTCCAGGCTTTTTCCTGAACTCCGAGAGGAGTGGAACAGCCGCTTTCGCCCGTTTTGGACCACATCTTGTCGGGGTAGGCGCCGGCTGGATGGCCGTGCTTCAAACCGGGGCTGTACGCGCCGTGCCCCGCGGCCCACGCGTGGGGGTCGGGGCTCTGGGCGGGGCTAGCCCACTGCCGGGAAGCCATGGGCTGGGGTCTGTGTGAGGGGGATTGAGAATTGAAGGGCTGACCCATACCTGACTGAGTGTTTGTGCGTGGAGTGGATGGACGTGGAGATCCTTGGTTGGTGTTCCCCAAGACGTCCAAGTGGGGAGACGGGGAAGAAGGTGGGATTCTCGGGACAGGTGAGGCAGCAGGGGAGCCCCTCTGGGTATTAGAGCTGGGGTAGGATATCCACGGTTGTGGGTACGGAGAGGGTGGCTGCTGGTGGAATGTTTGCCTGTCTGTGTTAGAAAAGCCTTCAGGGTGTTGTTTTGAATTGGGATGTTCCCAGTTTGTGGGGACAACATTTCCATTGAACCTGTTTCCCGGCCAGGCGCAGGGTTTGGGGCTGGGACTGGGAGTGGTGGGGCCACCTGGATTCGCCCCTCCGTCCTCACACACCGGCATGTCCATTGGCTCCTGTTTAATGACCGGAGTTGCTCTATTGGAGGACTCGGAGGAGACGGATGAAGGACGTGACTGGTTGTAGTCTGATGGCTGTTGGGGACCCATTTTGTTGTGTTGCTCCGGGTAGGAATGAGCCAGTCTAGCCTGAAGGCTCTGGACGTCAGGTTTTTTGTCAACCTGGAAGGTTGTTCTTCCTGCTTTGGCCATGGAGCTGTTACGGCCCTCGTAGGTCCTCATTTTCGGCGCGAAAAGTGCGTTGGGGGAGTAGTTGTAGAATCCGTAGTGCGATGCTGGCGCATTGTGGTTGTAGCCGTTGACGGGGTCTCCTGCAGAGGGCTGGCCAGTTGTGGGGAGGCCTCCCCTTGCATAGTAGGCAGGATGTGGGCACATGGTCTTGATTGCATCGGCTGCTTGCAAAGGGTATCCATCCATTGATCCGTTGAAAGGTTCCTTCTTTATGTTGGGTTTCACCTCTTGTTTTACAATTGCTGGAAAATGCCAAAAGAAGTCCAGAGAAAGAGTTAAAATAATAACACACAGTAACAAATTAATGTCAGCTGTGGTTGCAAGAACTACAGAGTTTGAAGCCACCCCATCAGTGTGGCAGTCGAACGTCCTGACTACCGAGCTAAGTAGCTAAGTATTTGAATTTCATGGTTATCCCAGTTTTTATTATTATTATTTTTTTAAATGGTGATATTCTGGCAAGCACAGCTATCGTAGATTCAACATATGCTTTTTTCTCATTGTAGCATTAAAAACAAATACTAAAAACTAAAGACAAACCTTTATTGTCTTGATGTTGAGGAGACTCATTGTAAAATGCTTCAGTCTTGACTACAGTTTTCTCTGGTGTTGCTGTCACTTGCTGCTGAAGTTTACTCTTCTTCTTCTCCGATGCCGCTTTCTTGGCATCCAGGCGGCGTTGTCGACACGATTTGGCCGGTTCGGGTAACTTACGTACTTCTCGGCGGAAAGCCTGAAGCACCTGAATGGCCCCCGTTTTCATTTTTTGGCGCTGGCCTTCTTCGCTACCAAATTCGTCTGTGATGGAGACTTTGTAAAGAGGCAACACGTGGAGTTGTTCATCTGGAGGGATCTCCCCTACCGTTCGGTTGTCCTCTTTGGTCAAAGTGCACACCTAAAAACCCAGTCACAAACGCACAGTTTTTAACATTTCATTTGAACGTTAAGTCCAATCCCAGTGTGTCCGAGATCGTACCACTGTGCAACCATTGTGAAGGTTGTGCTGGTCCTTATGGGCGTGAGCGCAGAAGTCCAAGCAAGCGGTTACTCCAGCAAATGGTTTACCCGCCTTCAAACCCAACCTGCAGTCCGAACCTTTCGTCTCTGACTGACACTGATGAACAGAGCAAAAAATTATATGGTTATTGCAAGCCAAACGTTGACATTTTTAATATTACGTCGATGGCAACACAGCATAGAACTATACCAGACATGGGCAAACTACGCCCCTCGGGCCACATACAGCCCGCTAGGATTTTTAATCCGACCCGCCGACGTTGTCCAAAAAATGTTTTTTCTCCCCAAGATGGCGCCGTCACGCGGAAGCCAGTGGCAGTAGCTATGTCCACTCTTATTTGTTTTTTGTGTTTTACAGCCCCTCTATCTTTTTTTTAAATTACATTTTAATATTTCATAATACATTCCTTTTTACTTGACTTTGTACTTTATACTTTTCACTTTAATGATGAGTAAGTTAATACTTTAGTCCTTTTTTTCTGTTTATATTTCATATCTACTGTTAACAGATGCACTTTTTCATATGTATCGTATCTTGTGCTGACCCGGCCCATCTGTCAAAGTTTTAAAGTCAATGTAGCCCCCGGGCCGAAAACTTTGCCCACCCCTGAACTATACACTGTCCCCATATGTTTTTCAATGAACAAACCTGGTTACTGTAGGCCTGAGGAGCCAGCCTCTGGTACAATGGAGCCACCTCAGTGGCTAGATTCTGAAATTGATCCCTGAGTTTTCCCTCCTGGTGAGAAAAGAAATAAAAACATTACATTATACATTCCAAACAGCAACAAAAATGTACAAACAATCAAAATTATCCGAAGTAGTACCTCGTCAGGGCGTTCTCCTTGTAGCCGAAACTTGCGCGGTGTTTTGCTTCGGGCGTATTTACAGCCGTTAAAATACATGCTCCAAGAACAGCCAAAAGAAAAGGAGGCGCCACAAGTGTCAGGATCCTTGCCTTGACAGGCACATGTACGACTGCAGAGGGCGACAGTGAGAAAGAACAGCTTTGCAATGAAAATGGACAGAATCATTCCGTCATATCATATTTTTTTGATACAAAAAATATTTTTATTTGATGCAAATGCAACAATATTTAACATTTAAAATATTGGCCCCCCGGACGAGTTACTTACTCATCATTGAGGCCACAGCGCCTACTGGTGGGGTTGCCAAATTTGGTGAGGGTGTCGCTGATTTCGCGGTACAGTGTGTCAGCCATGGATCTTGGGACCCCTTCCCAAGCCATGATGAGAATGATGATAAACGCGTTGTCACAATGGTGTCCTGCTCGGTGGCGGACCAGACACAACAGCTTTTCTTTCTCACTCCCTCGGCGAATCACCTGATAGCAATCAGCATTGATAGTCTTTGAAATTGGAGCATTTTTACAGAAAACATTTGTAGCAACACTCATTATTATTATGTGGACCAATAAACCTAGAGTGTTATATGTACATTTCTGTCCAGAGTTATAAAATAATAAAAGTCAAATCAAAAACACCCCATTTTAATGCATTGAAAAGTTGTAAAGCAACTTACCCATTTAGCAATTGGACACCCTCTTGAGCTTTTCCCCTCTCTGCCAGTGTACACCACCTTTTCCACTCTAACGGCCTCTCCCTTTTCCCCATACCTGCAGATGCCAAGAATAATATAGATTGTTAATTATAGATTATTTTATAAACAATAAAACTTCTTAAAACTTCCATAAAACTGCCACTTCTTGCCTCTAGATGGCTTTTTAGGTTAAACTCACAAATAAGATACAGAACAGATGTTAAGATACAGTACAATTCTAACTAAAACTCTTGAAGTTTCAGTTCAACCAATCGGAATAGCAAAAACAAAAAGCTTAGTGGGCTAAAACAAACAAACAAAACAAAGCATATTTTAAAGTTTCTTTCCCACTGAGCAGTTCAATTGATTTGATTACGATTCTATAAGTCTTGAATGCAAGTTATATTTGTCTTAAAGATGCAGAAATCATCACAAGCAATGGTTTCGTCAGTTATTAGCCAATGGGTGTTTTGGAAAGTCTGGGTTCAGGGGTTGCACTGGAGGTGGGAGTAGTCCATCAGAACTTGTTAGATGTTGGCTGATGGTTCCTATCAAATCTCCTGACCACTTTATATCTGCCTTTGTGAAAACCTTAACGGGACTAGATTTGTCATGACAGTGCGCACAATGGCTTTCCACTCAATGGGAATCACCCTAAGGTGGATGAGCCTTTGAGGGTGGGGTGTAAGCTCTTTCACCACAGGGGGGATTAGATGGGTCAGGGTTGGGTCAAAGGTCATCCAGGAACTATAGGATCTTAAAGAGTAATGTCATTTATCAAACAACAATATAAGGTTTCTCCCGCCACAACATCAAGTTTCGCCAGAGACTAATGCCTCAACAAAAACAACAATTTCTACCAACAGCTTCTCAAGGAATATCAGCAAACCAATCATTGGCTGTTATTTGAAATTTAACATTACGTTGCTAAGTAAAATCAAGAAAATTTGGTCATGATGGTATCCACTGTTAGAAATTTCATGGTTCTTTGCTTAGCCTATATTATGGTGATGAAATTTCCTGATCCCATAGTTGGTTTTCTGGGTCATGGATTCCTTAAGGACAATAAGCGAGGAGACACAGGAGGACGACATGAAGGAGAGAAGGTTTCGAGCCTGTAGGAGGAAGATAAAAAACAACTAGAAGACATACCGTGTTTCCATCAGATCTCTTATGGAAGCCACAGTAGGTCCAGATCCCAAGTGATTGTAGTAGGGCCCTTCATCTTTTTCCAGGACTTGTTCTACAAAACAGAGGAATGAAATTATACCTACACCTTAAAGGCAATATGAATACTTTAATGACATAACAGCAATCCTGATTTCAATCACGTGTCATATGATCAGCAACAGTGCATTTGTGGAATGCTGGAAACCACGAGTGGTAGGAAATTCACTCATTAAAAAAAAGTTCAATCTCATTGATGTTAACCTCTCACAAAGATTTGTCCGTTATTGTATTAGTAATCAGCTGTTGAGGAAAGCAAATATGTATGTTTCGCTCAATTTCAGAGGCAATTAATCTGATCCGGGCCACATTTTTTCGGATTGAGATTGAGGTTCAAACTCTCAAGTCTCCCAAATCAAAATTCATGCAGCAATTAAGTTAGCAACAGAGTGAGACAGGGTAGATCACAGGAGGACACAGCCGAGTAAGGTCACTCACCGTCGGCGACTGCCTTGACCTCGTGTTTCGGGCTGGAGTCTGGTAAGACCACAGTTATAAAAAAAAATAAATAACAAAAAGGGAGGCTTGAATGAGCCTGAGAATTTCTGTGCATGTTCCCTTTAAGTGGGCGTTATGTTATCTTGTATGTACTTGGGAAAGTCAATGATAGTTAGTCTGATCTAAGTTGCTCATTGTATGTATTACATTTTTCAGTAGAGATTCATGTTGTAATAGATTTTGATTCAATAATTGAAATAAATATATTGTAATATTTGGTAATGGAGATAACCCAGCTATATTTCCGTGATGAAGATTGTCTCAATTTAATGTTTCATCTTAACTTTTGTCCAATTATTGTTCTTAAAAAGAGTATCATGGAAGCCAATAATTCATCAAGAATATTTGGTCCAGTATGTTGCCAATGGAGTCTCTGTTTTTGTATGAAAACTGTAGAATGAGCTATTAGAAATCATTATATTTAACTATATTTTCAAGAATTACTGGACACTATAATTCTTCAGCAGATGTTCCTTATTTTAAAGTTCAAACATTCCATATTCCAACTGAAATTCCTTAGAAAGTGGCCATAGTGTTGCAGAATTTCTAAAATGTATACAGATACGAAGCATTGACTCACCCACACAGGTACAGGTGGGGTATTCCGACTGTAGATCTTTAGATGGTGTATCCAACAGGCTCCTGGTAGGTGTGTCTAAATAATTTAAGGGGGATTCTAAAAAGCCTTTCAAAGATGGAGAAAATGGCAGTCCATCTTTTGTGGGTGTGTCCTCCTCAGAGTAGCAAGTAGTGGAAAGAATGGCTATGTCACCCGAGGCTTCGATTTTCATCCGTTTAGGCATTGGGGAACATGGTACGCTAAACTTTTCCTCTAGTTGACTTTCTTGTTGATACTTTTGGAGTTGGGGGTCCTCAAGTTTCGAGACTGTGGACTGAAGATCCCATTGATTTTGCGCTGGGGTCACCTGGTTTGAGGTAAAATCACTTTGAGTTTCAGAATCGTTCCTAATGGGGTCCTTTTCGTTCGGGTAAAGGGTGGAGTTTGATTGATTTTGGCTGCCTGGTGTTGTACGATCTCGAGCGCTGGTCTGAGAAACTGCAGTTGTCCCAGGAACGACTTCGCCGGGAGTTGTCTGGGCAGACGAATCTCCAAATTCTGCCTCAAACTGCAGAATCAGTTCTTCGTACTTGGGATCAATGTTTGTGAGCCCTGGTAATTGTGAGGTGTTTGGTGTAGATGCAGAGGTCAGAGTAGAGGCGGTGTTAGCGCTGTTATCGGCTAAGTTGAGTGCTTCTTGTGACTTAGCCTGGGTGGCATGGGCCATTGGTGGAGGCACGGAGCCCATGAGGTTGGAACCGTTCATTGACAAAGCAGGATTAGTGATAGAAGGAGCCATTGGGAGGTTGGGACTTGATACCTGAGATTGGGCTGCAGCAGCTGCCTGAGTGGAGGAGTTACCGTGGGAAGCCATAAGGGGCAGTGAACCTTGGTTATTCGGGGCGATAGTTCGGCCCATCGTTAGGGGTGATGTTTTTTCCACAGATATCTGACTCTTAGGCAGGAACGTTGGCACAGAGGCTTTTTGCTTGGTCTTCTTGATTACTATCTGTTTGGGTTTGGGAAGAGAAGGGCTGGAGAGCGTCCCACCCATACCTTTGGTAGCGGGGGATCCTTGGCTGATTTTTCTCCTTTTGGGCTCCTTAGGCTCCTGTTTTACGTTCACATGGTTGAAGCCATTAGCTTCCATCTGTGGCCACCATTTTGGGGGGTTATGGTAGGACACTGGTGCGCCTGGTGCGCCTGGTACGCCAATGCCAGGGGAATGATTAGAGAAGAGGTTCCTTTTGTAGTGAAGATGTTGCTGCAGAGCTGCCTGAGTTGAGTGTCGAACTTGACCAGGAGACATGGGAGAAGCAGGGTAGTTGCGAGATTGCAACTGACCACGATCCATGTTGTAATGCCCCATGGAGTCGGAATGATCTCCAAAGTCCGGCTCTTGCTTGATGATCCTGGATAAAGATGGCTGGCACTGTGCCTGCATGCCTCCATTCTCATTGAGCTTCTGTGTGGATGGAGACTTAAAAGATGCATTCCCCATGTTCCCACTGGCGTCACCCAAAAGCTGTTTGAGCTCTGACATGGGGTCCGGTGCTCCGGTATAGCCGGATAGGTGCTCTTCGGAACCCCGGTGTGCGCCTCGCTGCCACTGCTGAGGACTGCGACCAAAACTGTGAGGACTGTTCTGGCCCGGAAATGGAGAGGTAGAAGCATGAAGCGGCTGGCCTTGGGAATGAGGCCGGTGGTGATCGCAGGATACTGCAGCCTGCTGGTCAGTGTTGACTCCTGGAGGGACGGACTGAGAACGCGATGACGGACAGATGACTGCAGAGGATGGAATCAAGTTAGTGCAATTTGGAGGTGGAGATGAGAAGTTTTGGTGATGATGGAAATGATTATGAGGGAGGCCTTGATCTGGAGCACTAGCACCAAGAATCCCAGTCCCTGATAACTGCGTAAGGGCTTCAATGGCAATAGCTGTTTGAAGACTGACGTTCCTTTCCTTGGCTATAGAGAGCACCTGTGGAGAGCAAGGAATTGGAGGAAGTTTGGAGCAGGGAACGCGACTTTTCGTCCGTTGATGTTGCTGAGGGGTTGAAGAAGTCGGGCGGTGGTGAGCGCCATTGGTCTGGAGATAGGCCTGATTCTGTAGATGGGATTTATGAACGTTGGGCTGTGGATGTGAGAAATCAGTTCTCTTGCTGGTGTTTTGATTCTCCCCGGCAGCCAACTTTATCTTCTTCTCCAGCCATTCAAGGTAATCTGGACAATCAGGTCCTTCACAATCACAGTTGGGAGGTTTATGGCCACCTTTTGCATGGCTCAGTGCTGTCTGGAGGCTTTTTATGTCTTCTGCCGGTGGAGGGCTTGTGTCAGAAACACCCCCAGGGGAGGGTCCGACCCTAGCTCCGGTAGTACCCATTTCCCGGGTGAATTTCTCATACAACTGCGGGGTGTCGGGATGCACTTGAATACAGGACGAGATGGAGGATGGAGGTAAGGTGCCGGCGATGGCGGAAAAAGTGACCAGGTTGTGAGCGTCTTCCATGTCCACACGGTGGACAGGTTCACTCGCGTTTGCATAACTGCTGTCATCTTTCGCCGATGGTTGCCGTTGATCTTTGCCATGGTTTGGCACCCAGCACGCTCTTTGAGCTGAACCCGCCACCGCCCTCTTCTGATCGTTTTCTATCGATGCCTCAACATCATTCGGGTAACAATTCACCCCATTGGACAAATCCAGGCTCAGCACGCCTTCCTGGAGGCGGTCATGTGACCCAATTTCCATCTGGCCTCCACCGCTGGGGCCATCCAATGAAATGACTTCGTGAACAGTCTGCAAAATAAAGATAAAGAAGAAAAATAGCCGTTAAGTTACATTTTCGTGAATGCTACAGACAAAGTACACTTTGAAATGAACACTTGATCTTCAAAATGATTGGACATTAAACTGCATTGTTAAATGAGACTGATAACGAACAGGATTGCATAACTTTCCCTTCTCCTATCCGTGTTTCTTTCCCACCTTTTACAAATACAAAAGCACACGCCCCGGTAATGTAAGGCTGACAGAAAACAGGTTAATAGGTAAGGTTATGGAGCTTTAGAAGATAAAAGCAGATAATGCAAGTGTTGTGTATACAGGGACAATCATTACAGAATTGTTGAACTATACAAAACAACCTGTTAGAAATTAACCGACTGTAGAGGAGGAAGTACATACACATTGAGGAGTATATGTAGGACAGTAATTGTCCTTTCCTATGTATGTTTTTAAATCGGAAACTCACTTCTAACAAGGGCACATCACAGAATTAGCCAGATTTTCAAACTCTGATGATATACTTTCTCAAGTTGGTGGAAAAAGTGACTATCTAACTTGTATACTGTATTTGTGTATTAGTGAAGCTGTTTTTTGACCTAAAAAGCACTTATAGGACTGGAATCGATTGAATACTTTGGTTTTACTGCCTAAAAACGAGAAAAACTAGTGAAACAGAACTTTTATCAGATGACAAATTGAACTAACTTTAACCAAGCCTGTGATTAATAATGCCTAACCCTGTGTCAAGCAAAAAATGATGTCATTACAATGGACTAAGAAAATACTACATGTGCACAATAAAAATATGCTCATGATTTGAAAGATTAGGAGTGGATGTCGACATAGATCATTTCACAGGAAGCACAGAAATCATTAACCAAGTCCATTTGATGATTTTCGATTGCAGAACACAATGATAAAGTGTTTAATTGCCGCATCCCATTGATTAGCATCAGGGTAACAATTTTGTCAAATAAATCTGAGACTTTTTCTACTTTAAAGGCAGTAAAATGACTAAAAATGCACGTATTTTTACTTCTAGTAAATTCTGGGTATGTCTCTCAATGAATAACAATTGAAAATATGAATTGTTTATGGCTCTCTCTGTCAAAAAAGGTTCCCTAACCCCTTCCTTAAAGTGTTTCATTGCCGGATGGGGACTATCTTTTGAATACATCTTCTGTAGTGCGTGTCTGCGGAGGATCTCAAAGGGGGGTCCCGATGCTAGCGCAAAACGCTGGTTTGGGGTTTAAAAAAAAGGGGGTGGCGAGGGACAGCCGGCAGGCATAACGTGAGAGGCCCCATGTCTGCGCTATCGGCAGCATCAGACGGGAAAAAGGAAGGGGGCGGGGGTGGGGGTGCCGTGAGCGGGCGGCTGTTATGAGAACTGCAGTGTGTGGAAAGAGAATGACTGCAACATCCCGCAACATCGCGACTCTTTTTTTGACTCTTTTGGCGACTCTTTTTATGCGACTCTTTTTTTGACTCTTAAAACATGTAAGCATAGGAAACCCAAGTAGAAATGGACCAAAAAGATAAACATTGAGTTAAATCCACCCCCGGTTTGTATCGCAACACACAGTGACAGTTCATTTATTACACATGACTGATCATTACAGTTGGAAATTCAATGACACAATCAGAGTAGATCTTCCTATGCAATTTCATATTTCCCTGATGGATGAAGCTCTCTGTTATTAGCAAAAATTCCAACCTGCATTGTGGAAAAAAATGGAAAAAAACCTGAGGAGCCCTTTAAATTGTAAGCTCCATTGACACTGACAATGAAAATGAAAGAGGGAGGAGACAAAGCATCTAAAGAGTGGTGTTGCTAAGGGGCTTCAGCCACTAAGAAGACATCTGAACTGAAATCCCTGATTCACAACACTCGCCATCCCCCCCTCCGACCACCCCTTTCTCATCAAAAGCACCCAGAACCAAGACACCCCCCTCCAAAACGATAACCAAAAGCCCTCAAGGGCAACCTACCGTTCCACTAGACGTCCACCAGACAGATAAACCCGGTCAGGGATCAAAAAAGCAGAGCATTTCCCCTAGAGGCGTGCCAGCCATGTCCAAATGCCAAAATAGCAATCTACCTGTATTCTTCCTGATTCAGTCCGTCCAAATCCCGGCGCGTGCATTCACACACGGCCAAGCGTACGTAAATAACACAGCACCCCCCAAAGCCGGCGTGGACCCTCCGTCATTCTTTTTGCGTCCTTTTATGGCCTGGCCTTCTTTTTTTCATGATCTGTGTGTCTGCTCCTCCTTCCCCTTTTTCAATATCCTCTTTCTTTCTTTCTCTCTTTCTTTCTCCCTCTCTCAGCTGCACATGCAAGCCGGCACCCTCCCCCCACCACTCTCTCTCTTTCCTCTCTCTCTCTCTTGCTCTCTCTGTTACTCTCTCGCACGCTACGCCCCTTCCGCTTATGCAGCCTTTAACTCTCTCTCTCTCTCTTTTTCAGTGCTATAGAGCGAGGGGCCATTATCTGAGCCACAGCGGGCACGTACGACGGAATGGAGGCGCATGCAGTGAACAGAAACAGAAAGCTCGGTGGGCTTGTAGCCACTACTACGACATGGCAGCGTTCATCTCCACCTATCACATCGATTTCGAGCTTTTACGGCCATTTCAATTCTGCATAACACTGTTTTTTTTCTTTTTAAATTCATTTATTTTTCTCAACGTTGACTACGGCGCCTGCGATTGTTGTTTTTCTTCCGACGACATCCTCTTTTGAGCGACCGAGACTGGTCGTTCGGGCAAAAAAAAAAAAAACGCCGTCAATCTTGAACTAAAGCCATGCAATTGGGAGCGAGGTCGTTGGTGGATTCGTCGGTGAGAGGAGACAGAGGGAAAGAGTCGTTTTTTTTTTTTTTTTTCGATATGATCTTTGCTTTCCGCCGTTGTGGGAAGAGAGTTGAGGATGAAAGGCGGCAATGGCAATGTGGGCTAGGACCAGAATATGTTGGCGAGGGGGAAATTGGATGACACTTTCGGCGAGGATGAAGACTAGAGGAATAAGCCAAGAGAGCTACTGTGGGGAAGTTCCTCTTGCAAATGATGGAGTCGTTTTTGGCGGACCGCCTTTGACAAAGCCGTTGCGTATGAAAAACGTGCAAGCTTGGTTTTCCGCTGACCACCAGGCCAAGATTTGACCGCCTATTGTTGCCGCTCACCATCTCAATCGAGCGCTTCCTCTTGCTAATGGCTTACTTGGTCGGCCTTGTGGCGTCGCTCCTCAATAATCACTGCGTTGAAGGAGAAGGAAAAACATGGCTGCCGCGGCCAAAGCGGATCGCTGTCATCCGCCGCCGTTGCCGCCGCCGCTGTCATTTTCAGACATTACCTCGGCTATTAGCGAACTTGGCCCATTCTTTGCCAGAACTGACTTCTGCTCCTACTTTTTTCTGTTCCCTTTTGGCCTCCTCGCTCTGTCGTTTCTACGAGCTTTCTCGTCTCTCCGTCGACTCGCCCGAGTCTTTTCTGGCTGGAGCTTACTGCGGCTTTCTCCGGTTCGGAGGATTGGACACGGTCGCCGGCGGCCGCACATATTTCGATACGCGCTCTGGCGACGTACGAGCGTCATCTCCGAAAGTGAACCGTCGCAGGCTGAGCCTTCTCGGGGAAGAACAGAAGTAGAGCGTAGGTCACCTGACCGGGGAGGACCAATGAGAGAGAGTAAAAAAGAGTGAGCGGCCCAGGCAGGAAGCACATGTCCATGACCTACGTCATCTGCGTCATTGTGTCATCATTACCGCCCACCGACACATTGCTTGCACCACGCAGTGGGCATCACGGACCACACGCACACTACAAATCTTGCACTTGACTCAAACGAGTGTTCCGGTTGACTACTTCGACTGCTGTGACACGTTTCTTCAGATTAGCCAAACGACGTCGTATCAATGTCAAAAAATCAAGAGTTGAATACGTAGCTAACGTTGACTAAAAAATGGGATGAAGTAGTGTAAAAAAATTATCATTCCGGCTAAAATAGGAGAGAATTACGTGTAAACTAAACTCCAAAAATTACGGAAAACTTAATAATTGGCCCTGATGCAATATTGGTCCTTCAACAAAGCAGTTTTACCATTTAATGATCAAATCAAAGTGTTCACTACATAAATTCAATGATTTAAGAAGAGTAAACCCATAAAAAGCTGCAACTTCAGGCTTATAAGATGACATCAACTCCCGAACACGTGTTGCAAACACATTAATTTGAATACGAACTCGACATATTCTCAACACAAATTAATCCATTAAGCACTTTTTAAAAAAATCCCATAATACCAACTACTCCAAATAAATCTGAATTAAATCATAAACAATTAAAACATGCAATGTTGGCACTATGACATCATCCTCATATTCCAACAAACTATATAAAACCAAAAGTACATTTAATTAGTAAAAAATGAAGACTTACAGAAGACACAGTGGTATCCTGCCTGCTGCTGATTATATTCCTAAAAGGACTCTTTTCACAGTTATTCCACTTGTCTTTGTCATTCTCCTTTTGTAAGCAGCACACACACAAGAAAGGTAGGAGGCACAGCTCACAACACAATCCATTCTGCGCACAGTATTGGTTGGTTAACTGGCAAATGACTCAGCTCGAGTCATCTTTTCTTCCAAATGACGACTCGCATAAACCCCCAAAAACACCACAGCTTAAGATATAAATTCCATTGCTTTCCTTTCAACCATTATAGTCCATCCAGTACATTTTGATTCATTTCCTATAACTTTTGAAGGATTTCCCCAATACTTTGTGACATTTCCATTTTTTTTTAGTCCCTCATTAGCTGCCAAACCAGCCTACCAAATCGGCGCCGCTCTTGAACCACATCTGGCCCACAAACCATAGATTTAAACACCCCCAGTTTAAATTCTTGCTTTTTTTTTTCCTCAGTATCTCACGAGCAAGAATGACGGCATCCTCCACTAAAGACAAAATATCAACAAAACCACTACTGTAGATTCCATTGGCCTCCATTCCCCATATAGTCCCCTCCCCCACAAAACAAGCCTCTTTGCCCTGAAGTAAAATGGCATCAAGGTCATCTGAGCTGACCCAAGCCAGCCTACGCCCACCCAAGCCACCCCCCTCACGGTGCTTTTGCTTTTCACGCCGTTTCTTTACCTTCGCTGTGTTCTTCCAACGTCTGTTTCTCATTAGCGAGTCACAGACATGCACGACAGCAAAGGCTGCAGCCAATACAACAAAATAACATTCAGAGCCAGTCAAACCCACCCACCCCCTGTAACCCCCCCCCCCACCACTCACCCTATTTCTTGTTTGGCATGCACATGACTGCACACGCGCATGCTAGTATGCATACAGTATTGGATTGTTCACTCAGGGTCACTGGGTTTATTACAGGGTGGGACTAGAGGCTGAAAGGGCTAAACAGAGTGTGTACAGTGGTGTAGGGTTAGAATCTGTAAATACGTCGGTGCTAAACTTGGAATTTTATGGGGGAGATTTGGGTCAAAAAAGCTAAATTTTTGTCATGTCAGATATTGGGCTAAAAGGTCGGGTGTTTTTTTTAAAGGGTGGCATTTTGTCAGTCTACACTTAAAAGTAGAAAATTATTATGATTATTTAATAAATATATAAATAAATAAGTAATCAAATAAAGAAACTAAAATAAATAAATATATAAATAAATAAGTAAACAAATAAAGAAACTAAAATATATATAAATAAATTAATACATAAATGACTGAATAAAAAAAATTAAAATAAATAAATGCAAAATAAATAAATAAATAAATAAATGAATGAATCGATGAATGAATGAATAAATAAATAAGTAACTCATATTAAATTCACAGACAAAAATACTAGCAGCGGTTCTTTCCAAAATTTACCAATAGATAGAATGTGAAATATTCATTAAAGTGATATAGTGCATTGATAACTGTACATTTTCCACTAGATTTTTTCTAAAAGTGAAAACCAATTAAAAAAATATAAAACTTTTGGTTTAATGGCAGATACTGCAATTTCCAGAGTTTATTCGATATTTCTTTGACTTATTCCCTTGTGACTCATTGATATTTTTTTTAATGTGTGCATTATTTCTGGATCAGTACATGTAGTAAGTATTCCCAATGAGTGTCATGCCAGCCGACATTCGGCACGTGCAAGTCAGCACGAGAAGCCAAGCTGGGGAAGGAAAGAGAAATAAAGACCCCCCCCCCCCCCCACCCACACACACACACACACACACACACATACACACTCCACTCTGAAATCCACACAAAGAGAAAGGAGGAGTGGTTTGGGTGGGAGATGGAAAATAAATAAAAAAGGTAGCGATGGGCGGGGGCTTACACAGCTGCATGAAGACCATTGGAGGTCTCCTTTTTTTTTTTTTTTAAAGCGCTCCCCTTTGTGCTTGTTCTACAAATGTAAAGAATGAAATCAATAGGCAATATTCATCCAATAGACAACCACCCCTTACATAAAAGGCTACAGACCAAAATAAAAGGACCTGAATCCATTTAGAACAATAAAACAATACAGACTTACCAACATTCTTTACTAATTAACACCTAATATGTATATAATCAGGAAAATATTCTTTCCAAGCTGTTTTGTACATTTAAAAAGATGATATTCACAGTTGGATTGTACAAAAATGATCAGAAGTTCAACACCTAGCTCAGATTTAAAAGAAAACAAGTGTAACCTATTGACTACTGCCCATTCTTGTCTCTCTCAGGACTTGAGCTAAGATTAGCTCTCCATATGTCTACTCAAGCAGAGCCGCTTTTAAAGGGCCACTACTTCACCAAAAAAACATATCTATAAACTACAAACAATGCAGATTTACATGCAAAAAACCCACTCCAATATTCCTTAACATGCATCTACATCTTCACACTTGGATCCATTTTTAAAGCCCTTCATACCCATCCAAATCCTTTAAAAAATTGATTCCAATGTGGGTAAAATTTAGTCATTAATATCCGATAAATTAAAACCCTATCTTTAATTCACCGGTGCGTGTTTTAATACAAATGAGTGCATTGGTGTGTGAAGGAAAGTGTAACAGCTGTGGAGTTGTGTCGGAAAGGCGCGCCCAGTCCGATCTGGCGGTCACGTGAAGAGTTAAAGAGTGTGAGCAACAGCTGAGTGGTCCGCCCACATTTCTTTCCATACATTTTTTATTAACTGCGGCATGGTGCAGCTGACAAAGTCTCCTTGCTTTCATCTACTAACACAAATGATAGCAACAATGGCAGCATTAAAACAACTGCTGTCAACTCCATTTTAGAGCAGTAAAACATAAGTGAACGATTAAGGCCAAGCTTTTAAGAGTTCACAGTTGCTTAAGTGCATAAATTAAAACCTTTAACACCAAGTTCTAAGAAGAGGGAAGACAAAAAATCCATATTTCTTACATATAATGTAACTATAATACAAGTGTAGTAAAAAAACAAACATTAAATGTATATTGAAAGGCAAGTGTTGACTTCTTGTGTCTATGCAATATACACTAAAGCACTTCCTACACAAACACAGGCTAATGATTGGTTATGTGTAGAGCATTAGTTTCAGCACCTGAGCTAAAATTGCATCACACACTCAAGCGTTGCCCTGGAAACGAGGTCAGTGTTAACCCTTTGCGTACCAAGCTGGGAATTCCACTTAAAACCAAACATATCATTAACAAACATTCCATCTGCTGTTTCTCGCCATTCTAAAAGTCTTTTCCCACCCCCAAAAAGATTTTCAACCTTGTGTAGCACTAAAAAGCTCTTAAATATAAATTAAACATCCTTAACAAGAGTAAACGAGGCACTTTTTCTGAAAATAACTAATAATTTAAAAAATGTAAAAAGAAACAGCATAAGAATCATGTAAATATTTGCATAATTTCATATATTTGCAACAAGCTTCAACATAAAATGCAGTGCTTAGTATGTTTGGCCTTTAGTAAACCGGGTGATGGTGAGAGCTTGACTAGATAAACTCCACTGAACCACTGACCTGTATAGCAACCGTAACTAACAACAAACAGGGTCTCGGGATATAGGCACACACACCCACATGCACACACACACACACACACACACACACACACACATACAAACACCCCCCCCCACACACACACACACAAACATACCCACACCGCCACCCACACGCACAATATTTTGTACGTATCGTACGATGCTTATGCTATGACAACAACTGCATTCCAACTACACTACAGAAACGTGCGTATTATCTTCCATGTACTACTTTCTCGTACAACTTGTTTGCTTTGGTCGTGAGAATCCTCCTTCGGAACTCCCCAACACGGTCGCCCGCCAAATCCCGCCAAATGCTTCGCCGTCGGACCGGCGAATCCCAGCAATGACAGACACGCTACTTCCAGGTCCAATTTTGGCTTACTGACAGTATTGCGCATGCCTGACCCACTAACTTTTCCTCCCTTTACCTCATCTGACTCCAGAACCTATGTTTGGAAGGACGCCGCGCCCCCTCCCGGCACTGTAGCCAGAATTCAAGCTTCCTCCTCCTCTTCTTCCCTCTTTTTCTACTCGGCCTCATGTATCCACACATGCCCGGCGCCGGCACCAATCAGCGGGTAGCGTGGGACACTTTAAACTGCCGTACATCACTGACGCTCACGGCGACTTCGGTATTGGGAAGTGAACGTTGAATTTGGGCCACTTTGAAACTAAAAAAAATGGAAATCCAAGATACTGACAGGTGTACTCTACACCTTTAGGACTTTTGAATGAACACACGGTTTAAGTCCACCCGGTCGTTATCAGGTAATACTGTAGGTTCGTATTTTCAACGGTTTAGGCTAGAAAAGCAAGAAAGTACACAATCCAGTTGTCGTTGGCACCCCAAACAAGCAAATTGACACCACCGTGCGATGCTGTAATGAGCTAACGTGCCACAACTAACATGTTAGCGACACACAACTAACAAAAGTAGACATCCTCGCTTACCTCAGCTCCAACTTGGGCCATTTTCCTCCAAACATTGCATCTTTTTACTCATTCAACACGCCAACAAGAGGAAAAAATAGACAGACAGATGGGAGGGGAGTAGTAATCAATAGAATAATGCGACAAGAGCCCATTCAAAAGCACCTGCCATTACGACAAACCTTCCTACCCATGCAAACACCCAAATATGTCAACTTTGAATCATTCTCCTCCTCTCCAGCACAAACAATGGCATCTAAATTCCATCTAAAATGCATCAGTATGGAAGATCTCAAGCAAAACTGCAGCATTTTCAATTCACAGATCAGACAAAAACTAACAGAATAGCATCTTAAAACAAAAACATTACCACAACCCACTATTAAAAATAAATAATTCTCCCCCGATATCCTTCCTTATCCCATCATCCATAACCCCCCTCCCCCATCCCCTTCCCTCCATAGCCACCCACTCATCAACGATGAAACAGTGTAGAGATATACATGGTGATGAATATTTACCCTCCAAGTCTGCCAGCTGCCGGTCTTTGTATTCCTTGGTCGCTTTGCAGAATCCCCATCAGACAGGAGCCGAGACTCCAGCTCCCCCCTCGTCTTTACCTCTTTCCCTTTCTTCTCTTTCTTTTCCGTGCACGGTCCTCTTTCTGTTTTTCCTTTTTTTTTTGCTGTCTTTCTCTCTCTCTCACTCCCTCGTCTCTCTCTCTCTCTGGGTTCCAGCAGCTCATTCAGGAAGCCATCTTGTGTTTTTAATCTGGTTTTGCCAGAGCTCTCGTACACACGCTCTCTCTCTCTCTTTTCCCCCTCTCTCTCTCTTTCTCTCTCTCTCACCACCCCCCTCCCTTGCTCCAAATCCCTTGTACTAATACACCAATAAATCTACTTTACCCATACACACACATACACAAAACACACGTGCACACTATCCTTTCCTTCCCCATTTTTTTTTGCACATAATTTGACCATCGCCAACCTTGTTCGTCCTCATTCTCGCTCCAAACACGGCCATTATCCAACATATGGACATACGTGCGCGCACACACACGCGACGTCACGTTAGACACGGCGCACAAAAGCTGGCCCGTCCACCAATCGGAAGCCAGGATGGGATTTGCTGCTAGGGTGAAACTGAAGGAGCTCAAAGGGAGTGCGGCTAAAAAAAAAAAAGGGAGGAATGGACTCTAGTAAAAAAAAAAAGGGGAGACTTAAATAAAAAAAAAGGGAAAAGGTCGTTGAGGTTGGGTTGTTCGGTGCCGCCGTGAGAGGAGGCGGACAAAGAAGCGTCGGCAAGGTGCACGGGATGCGAATGCGCGTGAACGTGCATCAGGGGGAGGGGTAATCTCTATGTCTCTTGTCAATTATCTCTTCAAGCTTGCCTTGCCTAAACAATGCCTCTGGTATGTGGTATCAAGCACCATCTGTGGAAGGAAGGGCTGCCTGCAATAACTGGACTGGACTGGACAACATTGCACACACAGCATTTACAATTCCGCCTAAAAAAGACCCAAAAAAGCACCATTGGTGACTCAGCAAAGTCATACATTGGTCCAAAAGACCATAAAAACCAGAGTGTTTGCTTCATATCGCAATAGAAACTCTTAATTATATCGTTTCCATTCAAAAACTAGAAAATGTCAGTCATCGTCAAGCGCCAGAAGTAATAATACTTTGACCAAATACGGATTCCGTCAATGGTTAAATTGAAATGTCGTTCAAGTTGACTAGCGAGTGTAAAATTACGATGAATTGAGACGGTTAACTGGAAAAACCAGTCCAAACCGGGTGACGATAATTGTGTGAGAAGTAGACCGAGCGAGGAGACGAGCGAAAAAGAGAGGGACGTGAACCGCGTCGAGGCGAGGCAATCCCGCCGTGACGCGGCATTTGTAGCAGCTGTCTGACGCTCTCGTATACGATGGGAAATCCCCTTTAGCTGACGTCACCCGGGTCACGTGCCATTCTGTTTACGCGGAAGCGGAGGGCGTGTTTGGGGTAAGTGCCATCGGGGAGAGAGGCCCAAAAATCTACGCTCGCGGGTAAACCGGGTCGAATACTACGTTGGAAATCATTTCTGGGTCGAAATACTACACTTCTGAACTTCATCTGACTTTCTCCTAACTTTTCACTGTCCAACGTTTCGCTGTTTTTTGCGTCATGGGGGTGCTGGAGCCTATCCCATCTAACCTTGGACATTAGGTCAGCAGGATCCTCTACATAGCAAAGGTGTTAAAGTTCTTCCAAAGGTCAGAGGTTCAGAAAATGTGAAGGCAGTAAACTTCTATTACCCAAACAACAAGAGAAGCTTTGTAGAGACAATAGTCCCAATTTGGAGAGCTCATTTAATGTGCCCCCTTGTTCAATTCTCTCAAACTAATGGCTCTTATTGGCTAGATATGGTCTAGGGCTAAATGACTGCTAACAAATCCCCTTGTTTTTAGGACTAAGGGTTCCATTGGGATGCGAAAAAATGAGAAGTAAAAGCAAATTTCAGTTATAACCAACAACCCTGAAACCCTTGAGGGGGTTGTATGAGCCATCTTTGCAACAGAACAAGACAGAACAGGTCTGAAAAGTGCTGATGAGAAGCCTTATTTCCTGTTTGTGGCTAAACAAACCATGTGTCGTGTCTTATGTGGTCCTCAGCACTTCTTGTCATTGTTTAAACAGTCTCTAATTATCATATCTATGAGTTTTGTTTGATCATAGCGTAAAAAAATGAATATTTGCAATACATTTTCAAAAGATTGCTCATGTCTGTTAAAAATGAAGTGCTGATATTGAAGGTTCAAATACCAGGTGTGCTATTTCTGTGAATAGTTGGCATTTTCTTGCTTGTGTAATATTTCTATGGGTACTTTTGTTATTTTTACGACATTTTAGATACAATCTATATACGCCTTGTGACCTTGCGCTCACCCAAAGACAGGCTCCAACTGATCTATGACCTCAGTGAGGATATTACGCAAACTAAAAATGGATACAGACAGAAACAGGCAACCTTTGGCACTCACATTAACGTCATCGCTGAGTGGAAATTGATAATACAACAACGACTCCCTGCACTAAAGTCAAGCAAATTTACCAATCAGTACTCCCATAAACTACCAACAACAATTTTGACAGCTAATTTGACTGTTGAGGGAGGAAATTCCTGTTTTTTTAACAGTCCAATTATGACAAACCACCAACCCTTCTTGCTCCTAAGCATGTTTTTCCAGTCTCATTTTACTAGATAAATCTTTTTTTATCTTACGAATGAATCCATCCATCCCGAACGCATGGCTTTAATAGCCCGGTTCCGAGTTTGTCTTCTTTCCTCCCCCCAACTGCTCACCGTCGGTTGCATTTTCCTCCTTCTTGACTTGCAAACCCTTCCCCCGCCTTTTCAGAGCCCCGATGCACATACAAACACATTTAGCCACGCGCGCACACTCTGCACACTTGTAAATGCGCGCTCTTTCTTCACACACCCACACACACAAACGCAAAATAGCCTGAGGTTAACCCCCCACTCTCAGTTGAAACCAAGGGGGTCAAAGGACAAAGCAGAGGCAAATAGTGGAATTCTATTCTCCGCAGCGTTGGCTGCACGGTTCCTCAACCAAGACGCAAACTCCCTATTCACAAGCGCCTACTCAATGGAGTTGATCATTAAACTGACTTAGAACAACATACATTACATTAACAAACTTGTACAGAAAACATTTTTCACTCTAGATCAGGGGGTGTCCAATGTACGGCCCGTGGTCCAGAAGTGGCCCGCTAGACGGGTCCGATCCGGCCAGACAGGCACTTTGTAGCTCATTCATACTGTATGTACATAATTTAGACAAGGGGCCGCACAACCAGAAATGTGTGCATTTTGTGAACAAGTACATACACTACAGCACTTCGCTGAACTTCCTATCCGCAATTACATCTGTTCTTTCGACATTTCGACATCTGACATCAAAACAGCGTCTTCAACAGCAGCCATTGCGTTAAAAAGGAAAACCAACCCAAAACCAAACGGAAGAAATGCCCAAAATCAGCAAGGACCAACAAACCAATCAGAAGCATCCTTAAAAGTCTCTTAAAATCAATAGAAAATGCTCCAAAATGTACCTGAAGTGAAAAAAAAACCTAAATAAGTAATGCAAAAATTACTCATTGCCTGCTATCAGAATAAAAGATGTCCAATTCACTTAAACTGGCTATTTATGCTCATCTTTCAATACCATTGACGGGGCTAGACATCCAATCCATTTTGACTGGGAATGCTGAAAGGATTGGGAGTAACTAAGTAAGTAAGTTCATTTTTTGGGCTAAAAACAAACTGGTCCATCCCACATAAGGTCTAGTTGCCATTAACGTGTTGACATCCCTGTTCTAGCTAGATACAGTATAAATACATAACATCAAGACATCTGACTCAATCCACAAAATGAAAAACATAGATATAGATGCCTACTCACCTCCCGATCCAGGCATTTCCTCTTGAGCTCCTCGCATTTCCTCAGCTTGCAGATCTGCTTTCCAGTCTTGCGGTTCAGGCAGTTCACACAGACACCACAATTCTCTTTACGAAGGCACGGCGTACAGTTACCGCATTTCTTCCTCCTCTTCTTTTGACAGTCCAAAGCGACATCTGTCCTTGAGTCCGTTGGAGACAGACTAAAAAGCCCTGCTTGCTCATGCTCGCTCTCGATGAACTTGCTTAGCGGTGAAGTCTTTTCTGCAAATTTTCGCCGGGTGGTCCGACTGGGAACTTCAGTGCTGCAAAAATCAAAGATTTCCCCAGAAGGCGGATTGGACGCCGCCTTCCGTTTGGACATGATTTCCGAACTGTGTATACAAACAAGTCTTGGTCATAAACATGTGGTTTTACTTTGCAAATATATACTAAGCGACCTCTGTTTGTGTCGTTTTAACGTAACGGACCATCCAGATGACCCCGAGGAGTCTTGCTGCTACCCCGATTCGTAGTAGGTGGTCCGCCAAAGTTTAGGTAAGCCAGTTAGCTCTTGTAGATACATGATTGTTCTTCGGCCAGCCTAGATGGAAGTCAAAGGGGAAATAACAATGAAAACAATTGTGTAGTATTACTTAATGAAGGCATTGTTACAGAAAAATGTCAATTTGATTCATGCAGTTTGTTCAGGAATATGTTAAACTCTCACATTAAAGTTGAATAACATGGGTGAAATCTAGGTTTTAGTGTAGAGAGCACATGGGCAAGGGCTTAAGTCCACCACTGGAAAGAATGGAAGGGGGGGATGATGCGCCGATACCGCGCAGTGTCCTCTTTGTCTGCTGGTCACACGCTCCATTCCACCATCAATAAATGCTGGATTGGTGGGAGGAAAAAGCTACATTTTGTTGCTATTGGTTGCCTTCAAAAGATTTGAATGTGTTTTAGTAAGTATTTGCAGCTATGTAGAGGTTAAAAACGCATTTCTATCATGTCTTCTAAGGTACACCTGCTTAATAATATGTATTTTTTTCCATAAAGACTATTCCAATTCATTGGTCTTTACACTATGACAGGATTAGGGTTATGAATTAACTCTCATAGCAGAGACTTTCACTTTAAGGGGATTATTTCCCAAATTGTAATCAATTTTCAGATAGATTTGTAGTTTTGAAAAGGTTAACAAATGCATATAATATAGATTTGATCAGAGTGAATAGTTTATAACATTTAACTCTTTAACTGCCTTTGAAAGTGATAAACATTCAAAGTATTCCAAATGGGAAGGTTGGCAGGACCACTATTCACCACCAATAGCACTCCCAGTCCTCCCAGTTAAATGCATTGGATGACTGATTGACATCCAATCCACTATAACTGCCAATTGCACTACCAATCCTTCCAGCTCCAATAAATTGGACGCCTATCGCTGTCAATTGCAGGTAATGAATTAATGAGTATCCTTTCCATGTGTAACATGTGATCACGTGTTTTTTTTTTGCCACGGGCAGAATGTAGTCCTATCAAAGCAATCACACACACATAACAAACTCTTTAGATTTACATTAAGATAGTGCTTGTTATCTCCTTGCATTAGCATTCTCAATACACACTCTTTACTGTTAGGTGTGTGTTAATTGCTCTGAGTGGCAAAAAAAAGGGGCACTTTCACTAAATGTGTGAAAACACACACGTAAAGTACTAAAACACGCACGTGTCCGAGTTAAAGAGCCAAAGACAATTAAAAGCAAGCTGTTTTTGCAAAATAGTATCGCAACTTCAATGTAAAGACGCCTAATTGAACATTTCTTTAGGATATAATACACATATGATGCAAAAAAAAAAGGTAAATATCTGATCATGCGTCACTCACGTGAACGTAAATCGATGCTGGAAAAAAAACGACATCACGTGGAAGCTTTGTTTGGGCCTATTACACAGAAATTACCAACAAAAAATGAGAAATATTTACCTGGTTTGAACTACGGCGTCATGGCGTGGGTAGAAATGTCACGCTACTGTCGCGTGGTTAAAAAATCAAATGTCAAAATGGGAGAAGTTGAGCCAAAATGGATGTGGAGGAGTTCACATATTTTCCAGGTCAAAACAAGCGTGCAGACGCTCGTGCAAAAGTTGAAAATAGTCGACACTGAGGTGACAAACGAGGGGGGGGGGGGGGGTGAGGGGGTCTCGAGGGGGGGCTAGTGGTAGTAAACCACGGGGAGGAGGAGGAGGAGAGAGAGGTCATCTTTAGGAGGCTCGAAGTCATTAGTAAATTATGGGGTGGAGCATCACTAGATGAGGATGCGAAGGGATCACTACAATGGCAGTCAATAGGGATTTTGCTTTTTTTCAAAATAAAATACTTCTTAAGCACACGCAAACCTAGAGATGATTACAAATATGCAACAGCCTTGTGAATCCTAATCTGCATCAGCTTGATCGAATTGCAATCAATAAGAACCACATTTAGTAGCCTCATTGATTAAAAAAAATCTCTGCTATGGCAAATATTAAGACAATAAGGCATTTTTATTCCTAAAATATACAATTTTGTGCAACTGAAATCAAGGATGGGCGGAATTTCCAATATAAATACTTAAAATAGGCATTTAAATTACAGGGCGGCACGGTGGAGCAAGTGGATAGCGTTTTGGCCTCACAGTTCTGGGGTTCTGGGTTCAAATCTAGTTCTATCTATTCTGGTCCACCTCTGTGGAGTTTACATGTTCTTTGAGGGTTTTCTCCGGGTACTCCAGTTTCCTTCCACATTCCAAAAACATGCACGCTAGGCTGATTGGACACTCTAAACTGCTTCTAGGGGGGTGCTGGAGCCTATCCCAGCTAAAAGCCAATTGTAAGACACCAACCAGACAGTGAAGATTGACCTGAGATCGAATATCATGCAAAGTAGGACAAGCATTGTGACTTCATCACATGAAATATTTATTACGACACTTTTGTAACAGCAACATAAGGCAGACAAAAAAATAGGAGCCTTCATTCCTTTTCTAAATGAGCAAACCATTCAACAAATAACAGTTGTTGACACAAGCTGCTCTAGTATTGGATCAGAGTATAACGATGGACTGGTTTCCGTTACCATGGTGACATGAGGCCTCGTTACAGTAAACGCAACATACTAAATGAGTCGTGGCATTACAAAATAAAGTTTTGTTTCTTATTGATTCCAATGGGAATTAGAAAGTTTTTTGCATAGACTTACTAAATTATTATGAAGTTAATTTTTTGATCAAATTTTTAGCTATGCTAAAATTGATTAAATGTGGAAATACCTTTGCAAAGGTAAATTTAATATCTCATTTATGTTTAAGGCCGTGTTCTTTCCATGATTTTTGTATTATGGGGAGATGAATTCAGCAAAAATACACTTTCAGAGGATAAAAGAAGCTAATGGAAATTTTGCACTTTTCACTCAAACACAAATGGAACTAAAACAGCCCCAGAGACGTTAGTCACGTCACCCCCGACTCCATTTGCATGAAATATTTAGTTACACCACAAGTTGAAGAACCTAGCAGAGGACGGACTGTTCCATATTCTGTATTTCGGAAGCAACACACAAGTTAAGAAACCTTGCAAAGCAAAACACAAATAGCAAAACAAGGTTTAAGATAAATAAATATGGAGAAAAATACATTATACGCAGTAGCAAGCAGGATTTGACATAAAATAAATATGCTATCAATGTAGTAATCACATTTCCTTTCCAAACAAATCATGTGAAAGTTTGCTTATTAAGAAGCGCTAAATAATCCATATTTATTATCATGGAAAATATCGCTTATGATTGTGATAAAACTAAATATGGATCATATATTGTGGGAATCATCTGAAATTTGAGATCAATAACCATTGATTTATAAGAGTATATATTACTATTATTTTGAAGGATTTTACAGATCAGCTTGCATTAAAATTAGGAAGATTACGTCGTTCCACCGGTTTCAAGAATTGAATGGAAGCTAGTCCTTTTTGGGGCTACAGTGGGCTACCTAACTATGGAGCTTATACCTGAAATGTCCACCCTGGACGGAGCACAACACATCACAGGCATCCTCGCATCGCAGTTCCGTGGAGATTTGGTCCAATTTGAGCAGAAATGATCTTCTCATGTCCGCACTTGGAACTTCCCAGCTTTGGTCATGTACTTGATACCTTTGAAAGGTTTGTACTTCTCCCCATACATGTCCAAACGGTTCACCTTCAGCCCTGTTCAAAAGATAGCATATATTTTAATGAGTTGATTCCATACAGCCATATTGGCACCTCAATTAACATGACCTAATTCCCAATATTTTCCATAAAAATAATCATAAATATCAGACACTGCAATTTGACCTCATGAAGATCTTTTATGGTATTCCCTTAAATGAAAGTCCCTCCCCATTCAGTAAAAGATAGATAATACTGTACATTTGGCAACCCCACAAATCTGAATTAGAATGTACATTGATTTTGGCTCCATCTAGTGGATAAAGGGCAACAGTGCAACCACAATTGGGCGAGTTTAGTAGATTCTTCATGATGGAGGAAGCTAAAATTGTGGGTTTTTTTGCAAAGTGTTGAACTATAACATAGAGGTCAAACTCATTCCAGAAAGGGCCAAGTGGGTGTTTCAGTTGGGAGGAAAACCTCCACTTAATTTTTCAATTTGACCGCTGTGAACAATATCCATGGTGCGCGTTTGTGTGAACCTGAGATGGCCATCTGCTGGATTTTGAGCTGAATGTTGATGGTAGGGTTCTCATCAGGTTTGGAAGCCCCCGCCTGCAAACTCATGGTGCCTTTCAAACTCGGAAGCTTCTGGGGGTTGATCTTGCCCACATCCCAAGTCAATAACTGATCAAAACACACATCCACATGTTACTATCATACTTTACAAAATGTTTGGTCACGTATTTGTATTCTAAGTATACCTTTGTGACTGGATCAAAGGTGTACGTTCCCTGGGAGGGGTTGAGATTGGCGTTGAGAACCCCTCTCGGGAGCTGACTGTTGACCAGCACTGACTCCACAGCCTTGCCCATGGTCTGCTTGGGGCCCAGGGTCAAGTCAAAGCGCCCCTGGGAGCTTCCTTCGCGGAAAGTGATGTTGTGCTTCACGTACACAGGAATGGCCACCAGGCTTAAAAAGGCAAGAATAGGATGTCATATTGTCGTTAAAACAGAACATCAGTTTATGATAATTCAGTGGTGACTCAATATAGTTTAAGGGAAGTGAACAAGACCAACTTTTGAGAGCTGACGTGATACGAAAGGAGGCGGAAGTTTCCATCAGGAGGGATGAAGGAAAGGATCCTCTCAGCTTCCCAACGCTTAAATCGAACGCAAGGGTGAAAGCTGACGTCATCCAACAGCCGAGGATTCTGAGACAGAGATGTTAATATTGTTAGAAGTGCTTAGGTGGCTAATTACAATAGAATAAAATAAGCCAAATGACAAAAACCTCCAAACTTGCTCAATGTTAATGTTGCGGCTGTTTTATTGTAGTTATTGTATTCTTTAAAAATGTTAAGTTAAGTCTCGACTCTTACTGAATGAATTAGATTGAAAGTACTTACCATAAACGATAGAGTCAGGTCAGGCATGCCTGTCAGTTTGACGCAGGCATCAATGACTCCTTGGATTTCAGCCGTTATGGTGGAACCTGATAGGGGTATAAAAAATTACTATTTAATAAGATAACATAGAGTTGTCATTTATAGCCTTCAATGGAAACAAATGAGTGGCCATGAAGTATTCATTACCTGACTTATCAATGATGGCGTCTATTTCCTCCACAACGTCAAAATAGGCTTCATTGTTGGTATATTTGACACCAGTTCGTCTCCATGGTACCACGGACAGCTGGCCAGTTGGGAGCTGTTCACCCACATTGGTGCTGCCTGGGAATGGATTATTTGTCAATGGATTGGAATAGAGTTTGGTGAGTATATTTTAAAGACGTACAGTGCTACCTCTACATATGAGCACTTCTACATATGAGGAAAATTTCGAGCAAATAATTATCTCTAGATACGAGAAAAATGTCGAGATACGAGAAAAGCCAGGTGGCCAAGACATGAGAGGCTGTTTATCATTGTAGGACACTGTCTATTTTGCTGCATCTCTTTCGTGTATAACAGATATCTACGAGCACTGGGCGGAGTGTTGCATTTTTTTCAGGGTAATCCAATATAGTCCAATTTTTTCAGTGCAATCCAATAACCTGTTTTTGGTGTTTTTTTCAGAGGGTTGGAACAAATTAATTAGTTTTTAGTTCATTTCAATGAGAAACGTTACAAGAATACCGACATACGAGCTCAGTCCCGGAACGAATTAAGCTCATATGTAGAGGTACCACTATATATGGATCAATCCTTAGAGCCCACGAGTAGCCAATATTTAGGATATTTTTACTTATTATACCTGTGATAGTGTTAACCATCGTGCGGAGAATGGTGGGGGGCTTGATAAGCTCTTTGAGAATATTGGACTCTGTAGCAAGGGGGAAGCCGTTGTCCAACATTTCCTCCAATAGTTCATAAACTACGACTACATTGTCCTTGATGGCAGCCTCAGTGCACACACCAAAATAGTCCTGTAAAAAACAACAAACAATTGGTAAAAATATTTTGTAAAATGGTAACATCAAATGATCCATTAAGACATGAAGTAAAAACCTGGAATGTATCGACGACTCTGTGCAGAAACTCGATGACAAAGAGTGGCGGAACTTCACTCTGTATGACCGCCACAAAGTATATGCGATGTCTGAGGACATTGATAAGATAGTGGTGCGGGGTGGGGATCACAGGTGGGACGTTTTCGGGTTCACTTGCACGCTCCTGAGCCTCAAAGAAGTAGTCGCATACAGAGCGGCTCACCACACTCTTCCAGTGCTTCTCCAGGAAAATGTCTCCGGAGGAGTTGACTAGGAAGAGACTGTGAATCATCTTGACTGATTGCTATAATGGAGGAGGAAAACAGTTAGAATAGAACATTTTGCCAATGCGCTTCTTGACACATTTACTAGAATTAAACATCAACATGAAATTGCATGAAAAGTTATTCTTTTTATGACTTAATAACTAAAAAGACAGGTCAGATTTGGATGTGACTATTATTAGTATACTGTGTATACAAATTTTAAATTTGTCAGTTTACTGAATATGACAATGCGATTAATTGTAGTTAATCAGAGGAATCTCGTGCATGAAGATTAAAATTCTACAAAAAATACTCCAACAGCCTGGATGGACATTCTTCTGTTTCCAACACAAGTAAATCTCTATTCCACCAAGTCACATGACATTCTTTGTGGAAAAGGCTGTTCATACACTTGTGTGCACAGTCTTAACCAAAAAGAACATGACACAAGTTGTTTTTTTAATTATTCTTATTATTATTTGGGGGTCATCACCAAAATGTGTCAAGACCAAAAAGTATTAACTACCTAGTAACCACTGACGTCACGGAGTTAAAACTGATTCAAATAAAAAGTATGTCAGCACAATCTTTTACCATTGACGGTGATAGACGTCCAAACAATTTCGACATGGAAAGGGTGGCAGCATTTTTTCTCAGTCAACATGATTTGGACGTTTATTAGCGTAATTGGTATCTGTTGAGTTGATAATGGCCATTAAGATGGGAAGTTATTGTTAAAAATACACAATGCCAGCACATCCGCAACTTGTTTGGTGAAAACGACGAGAGAAACAAAAACATACACAATGTCTACTCAGGAACCTAACCTAGGCAAAAATAAACATGTTAAACGAGTTGCCGCAAAACGATCGATCCTAAAATAAAAATAGTATTTAAAGGCCTCCAGCTCCATCCATTGTAATATTCAGCCGTATCACCCTCCTCCTTAGTGTCTCATGACAGTGAGGCAAAACGTCATCCAGCATAAGAAGAAAAATACAACAAATCTAAATGATTCCAAGCCTTTAGAGCGACACATTTTCAATGCTATGGATATAAAAATCACTTACCAGAGACCAATTCTACGTCTCAGTCTCGTATTTCACTATTTTCTCATTGAAATATGAAGCCGTTGTTGCTTCCGTTAGTAGGATCAGTCTGGAGTCGGGAAGCTGAATAAAATCAGCCAATCACAATTCGTCAAAATATTCTAAAGCCCCGCCTTAAACGCACCCATTGGGCGTGAGTGCGGATGCTGTGTCACAAGCACTATTCAGCAATTGGACAGCAGGTAAGCAGCGCGTGTAAATACGCGTTTTTGATTGGCTCAGAGAAAAGCAGAGGTGACATTTTGTTTCTAGTCAGTGTTAGATTTCATCTTATGGCCTTGGTCAGTACAGCCCTCTTCATTCAATAATAATAATAATAATAATAATAATAAAAGACGCTTTTTAAAATTATATATTTCATTTGTTTTTTTTGGAGGCTCATTCTCGTAGAAAATTTTAGGTATAATGCCACTCCAAGTACAAAAATTTAGGTTGTGACCCCTAAAATTAGTGAATATAAATGTGAATGCAGTCTAGTTATGACAAAACAATACTATGAAATTGATATGAAATAAAGTAGCATTGATAAATATTTGAATGTAAAAATATTTAGAATATTTGGTGAGAAAAAATTAATTTGAGTGGCAGAAGCCTAATTATACAAAGAAAAAAAAACATCCATCTAATAACATCAGGAGAAACATGAATGGCTCAACATAATTTATTTTCATTTTATTTTAAAATGTACAGAGTTCTTTGAAAGTACTTGCTAAGAAACGGGCTGCGGCCGGATAAATGGAAATACATACAGGGACAGAGAAGAGAGTTGAGGGCCGCTAAGTACAGAATTCTGCACTTAGTCAAACACTCTATTTTGCACTCCCTTAGCATACAACGAAACATGTACAATTCCAAAGAATACAAAAAGGGAAGCGATATAAACAGACAGAAATATACGGAGCTTATTTTTACATGCCTCTTTAATGTAAGGAAGTCATCCTATACGCACTCACACACACTCTCACACACGTAAAAAAAATGCCAAGTGACCTTTAGATATTTGTAGTCCTTTTGTTTAAAATAGCATTAATATACTACACAAAGATAGAAAAACTCTAGAGATGAGATGGAATGAAAAGGTTAAAGGCATCTTATAATCACTAAAAGTGAGTAGAACTTTTTTTGTATTATCTATTTTGAATTTTATAGTAATTATTACCCAAGAAGTGATCTAAAAAATATGCAGTGTTGTATTTTTTTTTTAAATCCTGAAACAGAAGTGAAGGGGAAAAAATGACAGTACCAATATCAATGTCAGAATTTCCTTTTTATATTATAGAAAAAAATGTGTTCTCTACACAGGTTCTTTTTAGTCAAAAAGAGTCAGCTTAAGGTCATAATAGAAAGCTGCCCAGTCTGATAAAATTCAGAAAGAAAACAAAGTTCAGAACAGAACAATAGACACAAAAAAGTATGCAATGTCAGGTCTGTAAGAAAACTAAAACGCCTCTTTTTTTTTTTGACTTTGAATACTGGTACATGGGCAACCAGGTGAACAATTCCACCTTGCGCCATTTAAACACCATCACCAACAAAGCTCTGACCCTGCTTTCATACGTGTGCGCCTCTATGTGTGGGCCAAGCCATGCACTACACCAGGGCTTTAAGTACACCTTTTATAAAGGCTAACTGTCTACTGCAGTGTCTCTAGCAAACACAGAGGTCAAGAGAAAAATAAAACGCATGTATAAAAACAAAAAAAATAACCAAAAAAAGTTAAAAAGAATACACATTTCATAAGCGGACATCTTGACCTTTTTTTTTTGGAGGGGGGTCTTTTAACACTTTGCTTCCATGGAAGTCAGCTAATTGAGTAATTTTTCCTTAAAGCAGCTAAATTGAATTTTTTTGTTCGGAATACTTCATCCTCAAAATGGACATTGCACACTGACTGTTGTGTGGAGTGTGGACAAGAATAGTTGAATGTAGTACATTCTGGTGCTAGTCAGTTAATGCAAGTACTAGCCAGTATGCATGTAGTTGTTTGTATGTTGCTTCATAATGGGAGGTACCATAATATTTACATTTGTTGAAGTGACAGAAAACTGTAAAACAGAATGCTACTATTGGATACAAAAAAAAGACACTTGTCTCCTCCTCTGTGTCTTTTTCAGTGTTTTGGTATGATGTCCGCCATCAAGGAAGACAGAAACATGAATAAAACACCACCTTGATCACAGAAATTTCCGCCAGGCTGGGTGGGCATGCCTTGGGAGATTTTTGGGGGTCTTTGTGAGAGAACCCTTGAGGGTGTGCCACCATTTTAGAATGCCACAAATATAAAGACTTAAGCATACAAGAGGCCAGACTGCACAGAGATATTCCAAAACCAAAAATAAAAAGTTCCAACATCATGATTAACAAAACAAGTATCCACCTACGATGTCTCTTTTTTTAAGGTAAGGCTCCTATGTCAAAAGATTGTGTGCATGGTTGAATATAATCAGATAAGTGTCTTTTTGCATTAGCAATCTGACAATACGAGATCAGAATGAATCCTTGTCCGTTTCTGTGTATCTTTCTCGCCTCCCTCCATCTCCTCGAGAGGCAAAAGTAGACAATTGGGCCGCTTGGCTGGGACCGTCTTGGCCTGACCTGGTCCACGTATATCTATCTATACCTTATCTTCTGAGGAATGGGCAAAAAGATGACACAGAAAACCGGGAAACCCATCGGTTTCCATTCACTTGCTCTGATGGCGCCTTCCACGGCGCCGCAGAATGTGAATGAGACTGATTTAAAGTACAGCAAATATCAGCCTTAGACCCCCGTCTTCATCTGCTCATATAGGGCGACTGTTTTGGGACACCGGCATAGCTGTGATGGGTGGGGCCTGTGTACATCATGTTGCTGTGGTGATTTGGCTGCATAGGCTGCTGGGGGTAACCCTGCCCACCCATCATTCCCATTTGCATTTGCATGGGGTATTGAGCTGGCTGATTCATATACGGAGAATTACCGTGGTAACCACTGTTCATCATGGGCTGGGGCATTCGATAACCAGCTGACATGGGATTAAGCGGCGTCATGTTCATGGAATTGTACGGCGCCGCCGTCGGCATGAGGTTTGGCATCATACCGCGTTGAACGGCCAAGGTGCGAGGTGTGCCCTGCATGGTTACCGCCCCAGAGCTGCGTCCGTAGAGTTGCTGTTGGTGCGGGGCCGGGGCCAGTTGCTGAGTGGCTTTGGAGCGAATGGAAATGTGGCCTTTGACGCTCGCCATTTGGCCCTGCAGTCGTTGCGTGTGGGGTGGCGGGCCAAGACTGATGTTGGTAGTGGGCATGTTGCGTTGAAGCTGCAGGGAGCCTAAGTTCATGGAGCCAGAGCTGAGGTTAGGGGGTGGAGTCATTGTGGGTTGGCCCTGGGAAAGAGGCACGTGGGCAGAGGGCGGCAACCCCGCCGGGTTGGACAGCGAAACGCTGGTGGCGTAGGAGGTGACGGAGGCCGAGTGAGAGTAGGGCATGGCGTGTGGATCCATGATGGTGTTTGTGAGCTGTTGGAGTTTGGCCAGGCTGAAGGTCGCGGAGGGTTGGGGGTAACCTCCCGTGCCGAAGTCCTGACCCATGCGTTCGTAGAGTGTGCGGCCGCCACCCCCGCCTCCGCTTTCGGGGATCTCCATAATCATGGGGGTGGAGCCGAAGCCATTTCCCATGCTGCATTGGGAGAGGGGTTGCTGCTGTTGCTGTGGAGGGGGTGGAGCTGAGGGTTGAGGTTGGGAATTAGGGGTTTGCTGTTGTTGTTGCTGAGGAGGTTGTTGTGAGACTTTCTTTTGCGACGATTGCGGATTAGTACTTGGCGGTCTTTCGATCACACCGCAGCTTTGGGGGGATTTGATGCCACAACTAGGAGTGGAGGATCTGTGTGGAGGAGGTGGAGCTTGAGGGACGGAACCACCTACATTACTGGCTCCGGGACCACTGTTAGGGCCAGGGCCGCTTTGCTGGATGAGGCTACAGCTTCCTAACCCATGTGGCGTTCCACCATTCCCCGCGGAAGATGTTAAACTAGGGGTTGGCACGAAGGGGCAACTGTTGGACTGCGAGGTGGACGGAGTGGCCGAGCTGGAGGAAGACGTGACAGATGAGGACGCCGAAGAGTTTCCTGCCACAGTAATCCCAGCTCCGCTTCCACCATTCCCAGTTCCATTGCTTCCTCCGCCCATGGTGGAGTCGTAACTACTGGGGTTATCATAGTTCTCTGTCGTACTTTCAATACTCCCTAAATCGCTGAAACCACTGTCAACAACTTGCTGCGAGTGATCCGAAACAGACGGCACATCCATCATGGGAGACGTCTCCATGTTCTGCTGGGAAGGCGCCGATAAAGAACTGGGATGTTCTGGGGTAATCTGCGTGTACCCACCACCACCTCCACCACCCGCCCCAGTAGGGCCAGGAGTCCCACCCCTCTGCCCAGTTGTCGTCGTCTCCATGATGGCTGAGGGCAACCCTGGACTGTTCACCGAACGCACGGACTGACCGGACAGCGGGGGCATTTGAGGATTCGGTAGAGGACTACTATGTTGCGAAGCCCCACAGTCCTCTACCAAAGCTAGGGCTTCCTCTTCAGCATCCCCTGAATGGCTGTAACTCTGTAATGTCCGACAGGCAGCTAGCGTCTCTTCACAGTCTTGGTAAGCCCCGTGATGAGTCTCCGTCTCTTCATCCTGGGCTTCCCCTTGTGTCAAAGACTGTACGGCCTGCACTGTCTCCAAATCCAGTTCATTGGAGTGATGGTGGGCGTGATGTGTATGATGGTGACTCAAATCCTCTTTAAAATCCGAGTGCTGGTGTGGATGCGGGTGGGAGTGTGAATGTTGGGGTTCTATTAAAAGTGCAACGTCTTTGTCCTCGGTCTGTAAAGGTTGAAGTTCCATAGGTTCTGGGGGAACAGACATGGCCGTAACAGTTTCCACAGCAGCAGCGGCGGCGGCAGATTCCTCCTGCTCTCGTCGGCGTCTATCTTCTTGCTGTGGGTCAGCAGAGGAGGGTTGACATTTGACCTCTTGCACCTGCTCTTCAGGGTCCTCCTCTTCTTCCTCTTCGTCCTCCTCTTGCTTGCTGACGTAATCCCGGGCCACGCTGTTCTCCGTGTCTAAAAAAGTCTCTCCTCCCTGTGGTTCTTCTTTAACCGGAGGAGAGCTTGGATGTGAAACGGGTTCTTCATCCTCATCTTCATCCTCGTCATCATCAGACTCTTGATTTTTTCGTTTTTTACTGATGTTGCTGCTACTGCTATTACTCTTTTCTTCCAAGTGTCCGTCACCCTCGTCATCGGCGTCGTGGTCCTCGCTACGCCGGCTTCCTGAACTTGGTGCGACCGGCGTTCGTCTCGACGTGAGGTTTCCACAACCTTGTTGCTCAAAGTCTTCTTCCTTTTCCTCCTCTTCGTCGTTATCTTCTCTTTCGCCAATGTCGACACTCGGAGGGCGGAATTGCGGCGCCTTGGACGAAGAGGACGAAGCGGACAACATTGGGCGTGAGAATGGACGACTAGATTTGTTGTTGTTCTCCCAAGATCGCTCTGCTTCTTCGTCTTCTTCTTCTGCCTCTTCTGGTTCAGAGTTAAGAGGCGGTCTTGGAGCAGGTGGTGGAGGGTGACGGAGCATAGGGTTTCTGGGTGGTCTACCTCTCCTTTTTGGTACTTTTTGCTCCAAAGGCATTGGGAGGTAATCGTCTTCGTCCGAGTATTTTTCCTTATTTTCCGTGATGGTTCTGGAAACACGTTTGCTGTTTCGATCATTGGAAAGTAGCAAAGGGTTTTTGTCCATTTGCTGTTCTTGCAGTCTTTGCTTCTCCTGTTCTTGCCTTTCCGCTTCTTCTTGGGCACGCTGGAGATACCACGTCCGAGGCTTCCGCCCTGGCTTCATTTTGATTTTGGGGGGTGTAGGAGTCCCGCTTGCTTGGCTTTCTGCAGCAGCTCGCTGGTTGGCTCCGCTTCCAGGTGGTCTTCCAGGTCCCCGTTTCTTCCAGTGCAGTGGTTTCCGACTCTTTCCTTTGGGCCAGCCTTTTTTCTTCTTGACTGGGGCCTCGGGATCGGTAGCTTGATTTCCCGAAGGACATGGTAATGCAGCTACGGGGTTCAGGATGGAAGTTAGCTCTAAAAACAGATAATTGGAAGAAACAGGTTAGAGCAGGGGTGGGCAAATTTTTCGGCCCGGGGGGAGGCCACATTGACTTTAAAAATTGGACAGATGGGCCGGGTCAGCAGAAGATGCGATACATATAAAAAAGTGCATCCGTTAACAGTACATATGAAAAATAAACAGAAAAAAAGGACTCAAGTATTAACATACTCATCACTCATCATTAAAGTAAAAAGTATAATGTACAAAGTCAAGTAAAAAGGAATGTATTAAGTAATATTAAAATGTAATTTAAAAAAAAGATAGAGGGGCTGTAAAACATGAAAAACAAATAAGAGTGGACAGAGATACTGCCACTGGTTTCCGTGTGACAGCGCCATCTTGGGGGGAAAAAAAACATTTGGACAACGTCAGCGGGCCGGATTAAAAAGCCTAGCGGGCCCTATGTGGCCCGCGGGCCGCAGTTTGCCCATAATGGTTTAGACATTCAAAACATACTTTCATCTAGGAGTCAACAAGATTAAAGTCACTCACCATCTTCCTCTGAATCAGAGAGGTTGCAGTGGCGTCCCCGTTTCGGAGCAGGGTCTGACAACCCAAGTGCGGAGCGGGCAGGCGGATAGCGCCGCAAGGGGTGGTGGCCCATGGCCGTCTCTTCCTCCAGCCGTGGCATGGGCCTTTCGGAGTCAGAGTCGACAAAGGGTTCATCCAAAACCTCGGTGGTCTCAGAAATGGTCTCGGTCACCACGCTGCTGTGTGGGTGGCTGCGCTGACGAAAACGACGTTTTCTCAACGGCTTCTGGGCAAAAGACAAGGAAATTTTACTTTCTTGATTGTAAGTATTAAAAACTAACTTGCTATCATACAAACAATTAAGAGTTAAAACTGATAAAACGAGCAGTTCTTTGTACCTTGCATTTGAGTCCCATAACGGGCTTGGTCAAAATCGGTGGAGAGCTTGCCCTGCTTTCCTCATCTTCATCGTCTTCATCATCCTCGTCCTCATCCTCCTCATCATCCTCCTCCTCCTCTTCTTCCTCCTCCTCATCTTCCTCACTACTATCACTGAAGCCAGTTTTACGGACAGGAGGAGAATCATTGAGCCTGGATACACCAGGAAGTTGTGAGAGCCCCTCCCCCGGTTCCTCCATGTGTCTGGGTTTGGGGCCTCTCTTTTTTCTTGGAGGTCGTCCTCTTCGGGTAGGAGCTATGGTGGGGTGCCGAGCCGTGTCTACTGTCCGAAAGCTAGTCAACTCTACTTTTCGCTCTGGTGAGAATACGGAAGATGGAATGGCTGCAGACCCCATTTTTCCTCCTTCTGTCCTTTCATTGTCGTCGCCCTCCTCTTCCATTTGGCAGACTTTGGGCGGCCTTCCAACTCGATGGCTATCCCTAACCCCTTTCCCCCATGGCCAATTTTTGGGTGGGCGACCTCGGGGTCTGCGTTCACCATTGGCTGGCGGGGGTGGGCGTGTTGGCTTTGGGGTAGGCAGACAACGGACTGGAGGTGACGATGGAGTACTTTGGTTGACTGGAAATCCTAGAAACCCCTTTCTCTCTTCTTCTTCCTCCAATTCTTCATCCTCCTCATCCTCCTCATCTTCTTCTTCTCTTTTCTTTGCCTGACGCATGTGCCAGGACAATGATGGTAGCTTAATGCTTGGTTTGATCTATTAAAAAAACAAGAAGATACAATTATAATGGCTGCTTCTTTAAATGCTGGCATACACTGGTTAAAGTGCAGTTGTAAGGTAATCAGAAAAATGTTTACCTCTTTCCGGTCTTCCGCCGTTGGTTCTTGATCCTCTTCATCTTCATCCTCATCAGCATCCGATACTACAGTATTAGTAACAATGACAGGAGTCCATCGAACACACTCTGGGTCAACTTCGAGTTGTCGAGGTCGAGCTTTGAGACGAGCCATGTGGCTATCTATTAGCGTATCTCGTCGCACGAGGACCAATCTGACAAAGGGGGAGAAATCAATCATTATAATATATATTATATGGGCTTTTATTTCTTAGTAATGAAAATTTTATTTTAAAGATGTTTTTCATTTAAATGGTAACAAAATATATTTTTTAATAATGTTCAATATTAAAGTGGAAAACAGAAAATATCTTTATATTTATTCTTAGATCCTATAAAAACTGCGTTGAAAACACAAAAGAAATAGAATTGGATTGAAAATATTGCAATGGTTGATTTTAAAAAGTATGTAATGTACATATATAACCATTTGAATTTGACCCTAAAACAGAAAGTCGGCACTCATGATTTGCTTTCTCGGGCCGCACAAAATGATGCCGCGGTCCAGATTTGGCCCCCGGGCCGCCACTTTGACACCAGTGGTATATATTGTCACATAGTGATGGCGTATAAGCATCGGGCGCAACTTGACTAAATTTTATTTTTAAGTGCTGTATTTTTTCAGGTAGCCCAATCATCACTACCAACCTAAAGAGAACGTTAGCTCTGATGAGAAGATATATTTAGTTTTCAGACCTCTCTCCTCGTTGCTCAAGCATATTGAGGCTGTATAGCGTTGTGGTGATATCCTGCGGGCAAATCCCAGTAAGTTTGCTGAGCTGTCTAATTGTGATCTGCCGGTCATGAACCCTATGGAGGCACTCTAGGACCTCACTGCGCCAATAGGCCATGTAAGAAAGCCGGCCGAGATCTGAGAGAGGCTTCTCTGGTGATCCGGGCTGACCCTCACGCTTAGATAGTAAGTAACCTGCAAGAAGAAAAGACACATTGCAAAAATAATTACTATCAGTATTTCTTTCAGAATGAAAAAAAAATTGTGCTACTAAGTTTACTTTCTAATTAACAAGTTTATGTCAATATAGTAAATCCGAATTGTGTTTGACAAGGAGAGATAATTACTGAAATCAATGAGAAATCGCCCATAGCCCTTTCGCTGGTACTGCGGAAGAATCATGATGCATGATACGTTGTATTTCTGTTGGCAGTGTTTCTCCTGAAAAGACACATAGTACACCATTAGAGAATAATAATGACTGAGACAGCTGGATTTTTAACGATTTTTTGGCAGAATACAAGCATTTAAAGAGATGTAATGAGGAAAATGTCACAAAATGAAACAAACTATGCTTACCTTAGAAAAGTAGCCGACAAGGTGGCAACCTTTGTTGTCATTTTGCGTGAGGACATAGAAAAGGAAGGGTTCCACATCGTAGTAGAGGGTCTTGTGATCGAGAAAAAGCTTGGCCAATAGGCACAAGTTCTGGCAGTAGATTGTGCTCACATTTCCATCGACCTTTCAAATAGATTATTGAGAGAACAGACATGAGTGCTAAATGGAAGCTACTCATTCAGCCAATGCTAATCGGAGAAGAGGTCAAATGCAGTTTAAAAAAAATAAATGAAGTTTAGGGAGCCATAGAGACAGATAAGATTGAGTTCTAAGTAGTATTAGGCCTGAATACACCTATAGAGAAGCAATACAACATTATGAGAAAATCAATATTGGTTGTAATCATTACAATGAGAAATTGTATTATATAGTCTATATTGAATATTAGTTGACATTTGATAATTTCCTTAATGCTGAAAAAACACCAGTCAATCAGTCCAACTGAGCATTTAATCAATGTTAATCAACTGTAAGTGAATGTACATTATTGTGCTGTAATTGGAAGAATGTCCTTTATATGAATTTTGATTTCTCTATAGCAGGATAATTCCTCATTTTAGAATGCTGTTATTTATAATGGTATTATTTTGACCATCTTTCAGTAGGAGTGTTTACCTCAAACACAGACACGTCATCTTTCCTGTAAATCTCATTAGCTGGAGGATGGAACCAGCTGCATTTCTTCATGTGTTGATAGAGGATGCTACGGCTCTTCATGTAGCGCAAACAAAACTCACAAAGGTATAGTTTGGGTAGTCTAAAAAAAATTTTAAAAAAAGAAAGATGTAACATTTGCAAATTGAATAACAATAGCCATCTATTTAATGCATCTCTCTGTTCCTGCTCGTCATTCCAGATATAATTATATTTGTGTCCAGGAGCATGCCAAAATAATAAAAATAAACAATTTCGAGTATACTGTGCACCTGCTGTATTCCTGCGGGTAGGGAGAAGAATACCACGTCTGGATGTCAAACTTTCCAAATTCAATGACTGCTGGACATCGCATCTGTGGGTCCGGTGGACCTGTTACGCCCACTTTCTGTTGGGGTGAAAAAATAAAAGCAAGGATTTAAACAATAATAATAATAAAAATAGGAAGCTTACATCATACCCTACCACTAGAGAAAACACAATAATGTGAGTAAAGAAAACACATTTAATGACAGTAATAAAATATGTCATATGCTATTTTTTTTATCTCCTTTTATCACTCATTCTACATTAATTATTTTTGGGGGGGTGCAATAAATTATATACCTGTAATGCCAGATCCTGGATGTGTCTAAAGAGCTCAATATCTTTTTCAGTTAGATTTTCATGACCAGGCAGTCTGTCGTCGTCATCTCGCCAATCGCTGCCTTCCTGATTGTCTAAAATGGTGAAAAAAACAGAATAAATCATATGTGAACTCAAACACTCCAGATAATAATAAGAATATTCTCTAGAGAAAACTATAATTATGAGCAAATAACAATAACCTACCTGTCCTATCATCTCCCTCTCCCTTACGATTGGCTTTCTTTCTGATACGACACTGTTCCGAGTAGTCCACCACTTCTTGGCGTGCCTTTCGACCCTCGGGTGAAGGTGTAAAAAATTTGGTGAGGGCATCGATTAATCCCTTGGTCTTGTTGTTAAAGCGAAGACTGCTTTGTGTCAGGTCGTCAGTATCCCGCATTGAGAAAAGTAGTCGGTCATCGCCGGGGTAACCTTCGCAAGAGGAGCTGGACGAGGAATTCGGGGAGGCCGAACGCTTCCGCCGAGCGCGGCCAACTAGTTTCTTGAAGGGTCGCCCGGGCCTGAGCGGAAAATAAAATCTCAAGTTATTAACTAATTTTTACATCGTGTCTGTTGAACACATGATTTGAATGAAAAAAAATGGTGTTGCGTGAATGCTGTATAGAAAGTGCATATATTTCTTTACCGGTTTTTGGGCCTGCCAAGTGGTGCGTTATAGCGTCGTTTGATTTGTGCTGCCTTTTCATGTAAAAGATTCTTTCCCTTCCTCCTGGGTTGGCAGATTTGACAAATCCACATTCCTAAAAAAAAAAAAAAAAGTTTTATGCGTCTTACAATGAGAACAGAAAGAGAAAAACATTAAACATGTGATTCACATTACTGTTGTAGATTTAATGTGTACATTATCTAGAAATATAAATCTTACTCATTGAGGCAGATTAGATAAATGATTGACTTTATGAGAGGCTGTTAAGATATAATAGAGACGTGGGTACAAAGTTAGGGAGTTTATTTACCTTTGGGCATCCGTGTGAGGGGTGGATCACAGCATTCCATGTGGAAACCCCGATCACATGAATCACAAAATAACATATTGTCCTAAACACAAAAACATAAACAAACAGATAATTACAAATGACTGTATCCCCAATAGTAATAAATCTGGACCTCCGACTCGCTATATAATTGCACTGGACATGTTGAATACATAAATAACTATTTAAAAAAACATTTTCCCTGATGTATCAACATCAATATAAAAAGTCTGGAATGACAAATTGTGCAACAGATTTAAAAAAAAAGGTGCCTGGTTGTATCTTTTGAATCCCAATGATGTCCTATAATGAAAATAACAGTGAACAAGGCAGGCAGACTAAAATAGCACATGTCAGAAGTACAGATACAATATGGCTACATGCATATATCTGGCTCTTAAGCAAAGAACAGAGGCTTCACTGCCACTCTGCTATATTCGCTCATTCTCTCACCGCATTCTTTCCTTGATCTTGACAGCTGCTGCAGGTTTTGCATTCGATGCACTGCCACCACAGTGCCTTGACTCTCACCGTGAGTTCTGGAGAGAACTTGAGACAAGACGGGTGGCCTGCAAACAGGTAGAAACCCATTCACAAACATGTAGAAACACAATCGTGGTCTTACAGTAATATAAGACTTATACAAGGACTAAATCCACATTGTGCATCCAAAATCTCAAGTTAGGAGCGATACAATGGAGGCATAGGAAGAATTTTAAAAGATACTCACCACTATTGCCACAGTCAGCGCAGGAGATGAGCTCCTCAGGCTTCTTATCGCGATTTTGTTCCTTGGTCCCCAAACAGAAGCTGCAGATAGGAATTGGCTCCGCCACCGGCTAGAAAAAAACATAACACGGTCAATTTGAAGGTCAAAACAAAGCGTGTCATTCGTGCCCCGGGAGGAGTTTGTTATCAGACAAACCTTCATGTTGTGTTGAACAAATATTCTATTAGTAAAGAGCTTGGAGGCCTCACATTGCTTACTAATTTGTAGAACTGACCTTGTTGTGCAAAACAGTGCGTGGAATACTCAGTGGATGTAGTAGTAAAGCAATACTGATGGACTGTGTAGGAGGAACTGATTGGGATGACCAACATGGGAGACATTATGTTCACACTGACACCTGTCAGTGTTTCAAGCTATAGAAACCACATCAAACACCTGTCTAAGACCATACAAGTGTCATGTTTATTTTGATAAATAATTCTCTCAAGCCTTGTTTGCGACAATCCAAAAATTAAGAAAAGTTTTCCCATATAAAATATCCCAATTGCAAGACAAAGAACTTTTAAATGTTGGTACCCATTATTAGCGAGTGTACTCCAAGGTAAGTGTTTATATTTAGTCTGTCTAAAACTGGCATCTGTATCCCTTATCCTGACAAACAATTAAATAGGAAAAAATATATATCATCAAATTGTCCATTTAATTATTTTTTTTTTACAGTCCATGTAAGTTATGGCAACAGGTTTAACTCCACCAATGCTACATAAGCACCACTGTGTATCATTGTATGCATAGCTGTTGAAGTATGGGAGGCCAGTGGGTCCTGACAGGGAGGAGACAGAAGCAGCAACTTGATTTATTGGGTTAATTTTCTTTAAACCCAGCCACCTTCATACAGCCTCCCCTAACCCTGCCACCCAAGCGCTGGGATGTCGAGAGAGGCATGGCGAGTAGGTGTCAGGAAAGGAGGTCAACAATTAAAGTAATGCTGTAAAGAATAAGCTGCAAAAAATGGCTTAAATTGAACGAAATGTCCCATGTGTAATTCTCTTGCAGAGCACGGTAATGCAAAACATATACTTAAATACACAATCTTTTTTTGACCTGATTCAAAACCTATAGGACACAATTAGGCTTGATTTGAGATCAATTCCGATCCGATTTCTAATCAGGGCCATCCCAATGAAATATTATGCAAGACTGGGTAATCAAAAGGATGCAGAATTCTACCGGGAGGTTATAAAGAAGAGACACCTCAATCCCCACCTGACATGCAATATCTTTCTCTGCCAAGTATGCCGAATCCAGATAAGTAAACAAACTCGGAAAGCAGCAGTGGGCCTTTCCAGACATCTTATACAGAGACACCCACACTCCAGGATGATTTCTGTTACCAGTTGCCACTCTAAATGAATCCCCAACAGATACTCCAAAATGAAAAGCTAATCCGCTTTCAGTGTGACAGGGAATTCATAGCAATGAAATGTGATCTACACATTTCGCCTGGGAACAATTTTGCACTTCATTCATCACCACAGCCTTGCTTTCGTTTGGGATATCCCTTCATTTCTACAAATCAGCAGGTCTTTGGAATCAATTGCCATCGCTACCATTTGCCATTCCACATTTACGCTGTCTTATAAGTCTAAAATAAGGTGTCTATTCATGTTCAGCAGGCAGCCCTTTATACTATCCGGTGCCAAACTGTGATCCTAAGCCAGAAAGACACACCCCACAACTGTTATCAGTTAGTTATATTAACAGGGTGGACTTGAAATGCCACTTGAGAGTTGCTACGGGTAGCACGCACATGTATAAACACACATAGGCGGTCAGGTTTTAACCAGCCATGCACAAAAGCTTTTTTTAGGATTAGCTCAACACTTTCAAATGCTCAGCAATAGCTTCTTGAGACTCCACTTAACATGATCGTAGTGCAGAGAATACAAAACAGAAGTGGCCTGGTTTTCTTTTTAATACAACTGGCTGTTGTTATCCAAAGAGAGAACATGATATTGAGACGGCATAGAGAGAACAATGGAGAGGGAGAAGTAAGGAATAACGAGCAAAACAAGAACAAGAAGGAAAAAAAAAAACATTACTGTTGTCCTTGTCTCAAGTCAAGGATCTCATTAAAATGGGGATCCAACCCCCAACACACGCCTCTCTTATTGCCGCCTGAACACAAGCACATTGACTACTATTGACGGGACATGCCTTGCGAATTAAGACCATTAAAATACCTTACGATTCTATTTGAAGGTTTAAAACACGTCAATGTGTTCAACTTTCCTTGCAAATGCATGCAAACCACAGATAGAGTGAAATGACAGTGTCGATTGGAGAGGGTTGGCTGCTCTCCAGCATCACTTCCACAGCTGCGTGGCACATTTGCCTCCATTTGTGGGGAGGTGAGGTTATCCCATATGGAAGACCTTATGAAGCCAAAATGCCATTGACGTCGTGGCGGTTGGAGAGCAAAAGGCAACTGTTCGTTTGCCCTGGCAGGAAAATAATGTTAGTTTTGTGGAGTTTTAGCCCGCTGATTGTGTCTGTGAGGTCTGCACATTTATTAGTCTAAGCCATTTTAAAAGCGGGAACCAAAATATTTCACAGTGTAGTTTTACGCAACGATCCGGTAAAGTAAATGATGAGTACCGACTTTCTGTTTTAGGATCATATTAAAATGAAGAGTATAGATGTATATATTACATTTCCTGATTTTCTCCTTTTTAAATCAATAATTATAATTTTTTAATCATTTTTTTCAGTTTTTAGTTCAATTTTTTTGTAAAATCTATATATAATATATATCTAAAAAAAGCTAAAATAAACAGTTTTAGATCTATAAAAAACACAATATTGGGGGCTTTTAATCCATTTATAAAAAAAGAAAAATCTAAATATTATATAAAAAATGCCCCACATAAAATCGAGTTGACGTTAACGCGGCCCACAAACCAACCCGAGTCTGACACCCTTGGTGTACCGTATTACAGTCGAAACACACGGGGATTGAGCCCATAAGTGGCGATGACTAGCACAGAAAAGAATATCAATTAGCATTCATAGTATATATTGTAACCTCAAGTGGCCAAAGCATGCAAAAACTGCAGTGTGTGTGAAATTGCCAATCTAGTTACATGGTCAGTGGCCGGTTTCGGAGGGAAATCACTGTATGGGTGTGTGTGTGTAGGCGCAAGTGTCTTTTTCACACGTCCTCAGCGTGACACTGCACGTCGACATCGAGAACTCTGGTTCACCCCTCTCCAGCTGTTGGGAAGAGGGCAATCGCAGGGCAGGGATATCGCTCTTTCCTATTATGACGGGACGACCATCATGCACACACAACTATGTAATCACAGCGCTCGGCGCACAAAGGCTCGCCGTCAAAGCCCATCCCAACTAATGGCCAACGCTTCATACCGCTAACGGGTGCTCAGGGAGGCAATGAGGTTTGGAGTCTATATATCCATGACCCCTGGTTGACTTCGATCCCTAGCCGCCTCCCCCTTCATGACCTGGCAATGGCACCCTATTAAGGATGAGGGGGTGCCGGGGACGGTCGAATTGTACGATCTGACCCAAACGTCAGAGAATTAAGCATGGAAAGTTCACAGATGAGGTCAGCGTTGATGCTTGGCTATTTGTTTTGATTTTTTTTTATTCATTTGCCCCTTTTCTCTGAGAGAAATCATAACTGTGGCAATCAAGCAAAGCAATGTGGCAATGATGCGCCAATGGAAGGCTCTGAAAACTGTAGGGCCATCATGGATGCAATGGCCTGTGACTGTTACACGCACTGTTTAAAAAGTCTTGTTAGCCCAGGCTGCCTTGCAAGGAATGTACAGAGCAAACAAATTTAGCATAGAGTACAGTCCAACACAGATAGCAATCAATAACAGGAAGAAAAAAGGAATCTATTCATTCTTTCATGCCAATATTTTCTCAGGTTTTCCACAATGCAAAGCCCAATATTATTCACAGAATATCTACTGGGTAATCTATAAGTGCTATTCTAAACCTTTTGGAGGGAGTTTAAAAAGAAGCATAATCTCAATAGCACATAATGTTCACATATGTCTAGATCACATTTTGTGACATGTGGGCCACAGTATTGACATTCCTTAAGTGTTAATCGTTATATAAATGGTGCCTCGCATAACCTAAAATGTGATGTCGGCATATCTGGACACCAGCTGTGCATTAGAATTATATATTTACACATTTTTGTTGGATCAATATTGTTGAAGACGAAAAAAGGGTAAATCAAATGAACAAAAATAGAAAAACTATGCTTATGACCTTACTCTATTCATATTTCTGTTCTTTTGATAGCACTAAACGTCCAATCCACTTTGCAGTGTTGAAGGATTTAAAATAAATTCATGAAAACGACTTGATATAGGAGACTTTTGTATTTAAATGACAGCAAAGTAACCAGAAGCTGAGTCATAGCCAAGGTTGATATCTGGTCATCTTTGGAAGTGGATTGTTGTGATCCAAGCGGGTCACTATGTCACACAGACCCCATATGATCGTCAGCCTGCTCTCTTGGCTAATCTCTACGTCTGCTTCCAGCCTTCCGGGGGGCTTGAACCAGCACACACACACCCACAAAGGGCACAGATAAAGACAGGAGCCAGTCAAAACAGTAGCGTGAAGTCGTGCAAGTCCTCCAGGATCAAATGTCTGAACGGGTCAGCGGGTGACGACACCTAAAGCTAGTTGACAGTGCAAGGGAGTGAAAAAAAATTACCAAAGTTTGTACATGGACATAAATCCGAACCCTCCTTGAGCTTGTATTTTTTCCAGTCTGGACATTTGTGTGTACTCTTTCATGGTCCTTAGAAGTAGAGGTTAGCAACCGGCCGTTTTGCGTCTCTCTGATCAGGTTACAAAAGTGGGTGTGTTCCCGCTCTCCTCTGTCGCCTGCATGTCTGCCTCTCCCGCACTCTCCAGCTCATTCTGCCTCTTTTGCTTTCTTCTCCCTCCACGTCTCTCTGCCCCTCTCGTTTAGAGCTTTGTAACTTGCATCATCCAGCCTCATACGCCACTACTACATACTCTCGCGCTTCTTTTAGCTCAACACACTTCCCGCATTTGTCCTTCCTGCTAAAAGAGCAGCAGTCAATCCAAACAGACTGGAAGACTTCCTCCCCTTGTTGACCTTTCCCTCTCAACTGACCCAGCAGACATCTAATAAAATAACGACACACTTACACAGTTTACACGGACCATAAGCAACAGAATTGCAAATGGGTTCCTTGTCAAACTGTCATCCAAATTGTTTAAGTCCGTCTAGTTAAACTCGGCTAACAAAAGCAAAGCTACACGGTGTGCCGTTGCTAATCAGAACTACAAATGAATATTCTACGCCCCACTGAGGGATGACTACTAAAACTCAGCATCATCTTTTGTGTGTTTTGTGGATATACTGAACAGTTAAAATCTCACCTTATCCTTTTCATGAGGCAGCCGACGAACCGGAGGCAGCGATTCCAAAGACACCGTCCCGGTGCCGTCGTGATGGGAGCTGCTGCGGCTGATGAACTGAAAAAGTGGCCCGTGTTTTGCCACGCGTCCGTGCGCCACGGCCCTTTTGAGGGCAACCCTCAGCTGTTGGTGGAAGATGCCAGGCCCCATGGAGCCACTGCCTGATAAGTAAGCTGCCACATCAGCTTGGCACTTAAGAAAGCGCTCAATGTTTTTCAAGCAAGAACCACCTGGCTCATGGAGGCCCTCCAATGCCCGCTTGATTAACTTGTTCCAGTCAAGTCCAGGTCTTTTGCCCATATGGCTTTGGAAGCTAACACCACTGCTGCTTCCACCACCGCCACCACCACCATGACTGCTGCCTCCTCCAGAGCTGCCACTTCCTTTTTGTTTTGGGAGAACAAAACGTCCAGGGTTTTCAGGGTCTTTGTATGAGTTAAGACCTTTGTTGGTCACCTTAAGGATAGTTCCATCTTTGACACTAAGCTCTAACTGTTCCAGAATAGTTTTGCGATCCAGAGTATGGGACATGGAAACAGCATTGCAAATACGTTCCTCAGATGGACGTTGCTTCTGTTTCTTCACCTTCTTGATGGCCTCCAGGATCCATTGGGTGTATGTGGGGTTGGCCAGTTTCACCATGGCTGCAGTCTCTCAGGGCGCGGTGGCCCCGGTTGGCTTCCCACAATCACCAGAAGAGAAAATAGGAAAAAAGCGAACTACAGAGTCAAATCACAGACCTAACCTGGCCTGCGCCGAAGCGCCGACCCCTCCTTGGCGTCTCCGTCTACTGCTTCTTCTCCGCTTACTATCCCTTGTCTTGTGGACGCACAGAGACTCTCTCTGAAGCAGAGAATGAACAACACGGTAGTGAGCAGCTGATCATAGCACAACCCCCCCAAAACCCACTCCCCCACCCAGTAAATGCAGACCCACCCACTTTCGTCACAGGACAGAGACAAGTCTTGAAATAACTAAATATGACAGAATAGAATAAGGGTGTCTTGACAGTAAACCAGGGAGTTTAACGGTCAAACTCTCATCTCAATGTGAGTGGCAAAAGATGACCATGTCCTCCAAAAGATGGGTTTCATGTTAATGAAGAAAATCTGGACCAGTGTCCGGGTTGTATTGTAGTTTTAGGTAGGTTGGATGCTTCAGTCGTCACAGTCGTTTGCCCTCGCTTATCCTTTCACAGTGAATTCCAACTCCAGCAGTCAGGGCTTCTCAATAAAAGGATGGAGCAGACAAAGTTGATCACCATCATGTCTACTGCACTTCAGTAGCACCAACCTGTACAGAAGATACAAAAGGAGAGAAAATATTGTTATAATTTGATCTAAATTGAACCCAAACACCAAACCATAAAGGTAAATAAACAAAAATCTAATTGCACTGCTGCAAAATGAACATGAGTAACTACAATCATGCAATTTCCTCTTGTAGATTAGAAGTATACAAAATAAATATGTACTGTCAACAAGTCTAGCATGAGTGTTAAAATGACCATCCGACTATTTTATTCTAAGAAAGCAAACACAATGTAGTCAAAACATACAGTTAGCAAACACAAGCCGCGTGGGTAAGATTTTTAAAAAATCAAAGCTTAATCAGTTAACTCTCAGATCCCATACTGTTACCTTTTGTTTACACTCCCTAGCACAATAAGCAGCCCCGTGTGTAACAACAAGCATTCCCGCTAAATGCTGTTGTTTAGCAAGCTAGCGCCAACAGCTAGCCACTATGCTAACCTTACGATTGTGTTGCTAAGGTCCCTTGCAGAGCCAAAACGTAAACAACGAGAAAGAAACAGCCGGCAAAACACCCGCACAATACCCCCCAACTCGGATCTTTGCTAGCCACAACAACCGCATCAAAACCTGCACGACCAAACGATCCCAATTCGAATGACATTCTCTTATTAAGGTAAGATCGCGGCCTTGTATTGGGCACAATGCAAGTTGCTTAGAGCCATATCACCAAGTGCAGGAATTGATGCATCTTAGGCAAAAACATCGAGGACTACATACCCCCGGAGAGGCCCCGCGGGTCGCATGCTCCGCCGCCGCCGACCGCTGTGACGAGCCCCGGCTAACGATCCCCACCTAGCCGCCGATCGCCCTCCACCACCAGCCTCCCTCCCACGTAAGACTCCAAGCAGCCTGCGGTGCGGTGAAGACAAGGCCGCTGGAGCCGATTAGCTAGGCCTCGGCTCCCCTCTCCGTACCTCCCCCCACCCTTCCTTCCCAGTGCTTAGCAGACCACCGTACCCCTCTCTCCCTCTTCCTCTCGAAGTCCCCCCAAAAACCCGAGCTCCGGTTCTGCTTTGCTGGGAAGGGGGGTGGTGGGGGGCGAGCCCCGATTCGAGATACCCCGTTAACAAGAAACCGCGATCCCACCACGTCCTTCAAATCTCATTACTCACCGGAATTGGGTGTTGATCCGCTGGAGGAAAGGTTCCGAAAGCGCGCAAAACAGAGACAACAACAAGCCTGAAAATGCAGCCAGAGACCAGAGGCTCTCGAGCCGACGCCATCTTTGAGTGAAACGGAGCACGGCGGTGGGGGAGGGGTAACGCTGAACCGTCAGGCTGGGCCAAGGGACCGTCTGCATGGTGCGAAGCGAACATCCAGGGGAAGAAACAGTGCTCGCAGCAAGAAGGTTGGGGTGGGCTAAGGGTGGGCTGCGGTGGGGGCGGCGGCGGCGCGCTGTTGCTATGAGAGGGCTACGGATAATGCCTGGGCACGTGAAATGGAAGAAAGGGACAGATGGTGGTGTTGGAAGGAGGGAGGGAGTGAAAAAAAAACAGTTGAGGTAATCTCACAGTCTCTGTTGTGCCATAGCCGCACAGGAGATGATTTAAGGGATCGTCTGCATTTTTTCTTCTGCAAGGGAGAAAATCAAGGCAAAACCAATGAGCACGCGTTTAAACGGCAGAAGGTATCTAAAGATCCAAGAGCTTTTAATTTTGCAGGCTATTGTGGAATCGCTTTTATGAACAGGAAGGTCGATACAGGGGTTCAGTCCATAAATACTTACATGACATGAAACATGGCATCATGATGATGATTACACCAGTGCACAGATGCACAATATCCATTGTCATTTACATAATATTGCCTTTTCTAAGAAAAAAATATTTATTGAATGACATTCAGGCTTGATACAGTCAAATTGTTGAATATTTTACTATGAATAAACTGCCCATGGTCAGCTGGGACACGCTCCAGCACCCCCATGACCTTGTGGAAACCTACATTAGTAGTAATATCACATTTACATAATAGTCACTCGTATAGCACTTCATTTCATAATGTATTCCTCAAAAATTCTGACCTAATTCATGTGTGTAAAAAATGCATAATTAAAAGAGACAGTCTTCTGGTAATCAAGACTAAAAATACCACACGCATTCTACTACAATTTCATATTGCTCTCTAATTTGAAGCTACAATTTTTTTGCTCAAAATGGCAAACAAAAGCAAATGTGTTTGGAAACTGACATAAATCTTGCTTTTTTACCAACTCATGCTAAAAATTCCCCTGGTGAAAATTCAATCAGCTGAAGCTTTTGAGTAAAAAAAACGTGTCCTCAGAGAGATATCCTATACATAGTGTCTCTTATGGGAAGCAATTAGACACAGGTTTTCCCTTGTTGAAGGTATGTTGCACGAGGCGTCGTGAGCTGCTACGTGTTGACAAAAGAGATCATCAAATTAAAGTGTCATGGCTACCATTTAATCGCTGTTTATCTCCTACTGCATTATCTCCAGAGGGACAGTTCAATCCTTTTAGAAAGACTACAACCCTTATTATCCATAATGCTTGTGTTATTATTCAGATAAATAACATTGACAGCTCCTACAACATCTCTTGATGATTGACATATTACATTAGGGTACCCATGGGGGGGTCAACTAACAGATGGACATTACTAAGAAGAAGCTTAGACCATCTCTATCATGCTATACATTATTAATGGCATGTAGACCGTGACTCGCAGTATAAACTGCGTCCAACAATTTATAAGTGGGGAAAGACCACGTAGAGTGGAGTGCGTGGGTAGCATGGTGGAGTAGTTTCTTCCTCGTTAGCTGGAAAGAATTTGTTTATTTATTTATTTTCCGTCATGAGGGTAGAAGGAAAATGCTTCATGAGGGACAACAAGGGGAGTAAGTGGGCCTTGAGGTCACATAAGGCAGTCTCAGTGGTATCAAACCAGCGGAATAGATGCCTCAAATTGAATTTAGGCGATGGTTAACCCTGGTAGAAGTTCGGAAATATAACGAAAGTCAACGATAAGGGCCTGGAAGGGGTTTTGAATATTCCAAATGGCATCACTAGACATTGGAAGTGGCCCAGGGTGGTGTTGAAGGTGGTCCTGAGGAAATATGTGTGTCCTGCAAAACATCTCCATCACATGTGTCAAAGTGGCGGCCCGGGGGCCAAATCTGGCCCGCTGCATCATTTTGTGTGGCCCGGGAAAGTAAATCATGAGTGACTTTCTGTTTTAGGATCAAATTAAAATGAAGAGTATAGATGTATATTAAATTTACTGATTTCCCCCCTTTTTAAATCAATAATTGTAACATTTTAATCATTTTTTTCTGTTTTTAGTTAAAAAATCATTTTGTAAAATCTCAAAATATATAAAAAAGCTATAATAAACATTGTTTTAGATCCATATAAAAAAAACTGAATATTCACAGCTTTTAATACAGTTCTTTTAATCCATTTATTCCAAAAAAATCAAAATATTATATCTAAAATCCGGCCCACATGAATTCAAGTTGACGTTAAAGCCACCCGTGAACCAACCCGAGTCTGACACCCTTGATTTACATGTTTTGGCATGGTATATTTCCACGAAGTTAGGAAAGATGATTATGTGTCGCATTTTGCAGGCGTCTGTGAAATCCCTCATTGACTAATGGCTTTAAAATAGAATCTGAATTTTTCCCTGTTAAGACTCTTTGGAACGAGTCCAACTATGAAGTTCTCAGGGGATGGATACCCATTAACATGGAAGCACAACACACACACACACACAGTCCAATTACAGTATAATAAACCGTGATTGGACTATTCTACACATTTTTAGCTTTAACCAGCTTAGTCTCCGAATCCTATGGTAATGAATATTGATTTAACATAACACGAACACTTGGAAAACCTGTCACTTGAGTTGAAGATATAGCTAATCCGTTTAAACTATGCAATCTCCATTAGTCTAAACAGCCTGAAGCTATAGAATGTGATCCTAAGCTTGTGCTGACCACATTTGTAAGTTCCTGTTTTTTGTTGTTGTTGTTTTTTTTGTTTTTTTGGAGGGGTATACTGCTCTTTGATTAGTCTGAAGCAATGTCTATGACTGCTTTTTTTGTCCGTGTGAAACTAGCAAGCTTCCTGCTGGGCATGGCTCATTGCCAAGTCCAAACTCTCTAACCAAGTGAAGCCTCCTTTTTTTGAAAAGAGCTGAAACATGCAACGGAAATTTCCAAGGCAAATCCGCCCAAAGAGCGTGCCCCCACCCATAGCGTTAACAACACCAACCATACCCCACCCTACCCCATCCTCCTGGGTGACCAATGCGCCCTCCCCATGTCCGAAATCTAAAGAGAGACAGCAGCTGGAAGGCGTAGTGACCCTTATTGGTATATATACTGAGCTTCAATTCAAAGGGAAACACCTCTGGATTGGTTTCTCCTTTTTTAAAAACAGCACCTACTTCACTTGTGCGGTGGTGCTTGAGACCTCTACAGATTACACTTGCTCCTCAGCAAGCACCAGAGAATTTCTTGGCTTGACAAATCAATGGTGCTGTTGTGGTTTAACACTCGTTTAAGTAGGGTGTGCACTTCCAATAAGGGGCTTCTGACAAGGCCATTATAAAGAACTAATAGGTAAGACTTTAACAGCATAAAGAACAAGGGGAGGGCGGAATGGCTAATATAGTAAACATGACTAAAACTGTGTATATACATAAACATATGTACATATTAGATATGTGCCGTCATCTTGATTTCACGTAGGCTGGATCATTTTAAATATTATATTTAGATTTCTTTTTTTATAAATTGAGAACTGGATTAAAATCTCTGAATATTTAGTATTTTATACTATATGAAAAACGTTTATTTTAACATTTTTTAAATATATTTTTTAAATTTTACAAAATGATTTTTGAACTAAAAACAGAAAAAATGGCTTAAAAAAATTACAATTATTGATTTAAAAGGGGTAAAAATCAGGAAATGTAATATACATCTATATTCTTCATTTGAATTTGATCCTAAAACAGAAAGTCAGCACTCATGATTTACTTTCCCGGGCCACACAAAATGATGCGGCGGGCCAGATTTGGCCCCCATGCCGCCACTTTGACACATATGCATAAGGGCGTTTACTTTTCAAGTCTAAATTATGCACATATAAGCCGTACCCTTGATTGAGTCTTTGATTTTGTTACATATTCAGCTTTATATGCGAGAAAATAAAGTGTATATACACATATAGTATACGTATGTACACAGATTTTCTCTATGTGAAGCACAGAGGCATTTTTAAAAGCTACACACAACAAACAAAGATTGTTTTCTTTGACTATTTGTTCCATAGACCTCCCAGGTCCAAGAGCAGCAGCTCTATATGTTTGCAGAGCAGGATGCCTCATTGATAACAATACAGCCTCTTGGATTCTTTCACACATTCTTGTCTGCCTGCTGCTTAGGCGAACTTAACCTCTTGGACTCGACAGGCTTTGTCTATTTCTTTGCCTCCGGACACCACCATAAGCCCCCTCCTGGCTCCTTGCAGTTATATATCCCCTCCCTTTTATATATTTATATATTTTAACCAAGCACAAATTAATACAAGACCTGCTTAAGCAACCCTATTAAAAGGAATGAGAACAAGTTATGGTTAAAAAGCATGCAGTTTAATCCGTTTATAGTGAATGCAAATAATACAAATCCTTAATTTGATCACATTGAGCCAATATAGTTGCATTTAAATGAGTAGCCAAGTAACACGCTCTTAAATCATGGTGGACTAATGGGGGGCATAAGTTGTTCACATGAATGATGAGGCCGACACAGTCCTCGATCAAATTACAGAGCGAGTAACGATCTGTACCGCTTTAATGTCAACTGCGGCAAATCATTATTTAATTCAATACTCTGGCTAATTGAATAATTAGATTTCTCTCTGTGTAAAGATATTCTTGTTTGTATGCCTTCCAAGTAAGCCTGGTTATGTCATCATAGTGGAAATATGTATATTCAGATGCTTTTGAGAGATAGTATGTAACGTGGTAGTCATGTGGAAAAGGATAGTGTTAGTGAAAAATGGCTAATTTAAACATGGATGAGCATGACAGTTTGTTTTTCTATTGGAAGATGGACAACAGATATTCATACATAAACAAGTTTAATTCTAGTGTAGAGCAAGATTGAAAAGATGGTCTGGTGTTTACATTTTTTTAAAATGTTATGAGCCACAATAACTTGGTTGCTCGTGCATGTTGGCAAAGGTATCCTTTGTTAATTATTTTTAAGATGTCGGAATCAAGTTTTAACCGTATCAAGATCAATAATGTGTAGATTCGGTTGTACGAGTGTATGTCTAACATTTGGACTTCTTGAAAAAAATCATTATTATTCCATTCGAAACAATGCTATAGGGCACTAATGTCAAAGTGGCGGCCCGGGGGCCAAATTTGGCCCGCCGCATCATTTGGTGTGGCCCGGGAAATTAAATCATAAGTGCTGACTTTCTGTTTTAGGATCAAATTAAAATGAAGAGTATAGATGACTATTACATCTCCTGATTTTTCCCCTTTTAAATCTATAATTGTAATTTTTTAATCCATTTCTTCTGTTTTTAGTTTAAAAATCCTTTTGTAAATTAATGATACAATTTACTTAACACTGACCTATACACTTAATAATTTCTTATTTATATTTATTTACATCCCCAGGTCATCTGGAGACAATTAAAATGCCATTCATCCATTTTTTCTGTACAATTGAGTGGTAGTTTCCATTTTTTCATTATGTTCTGAGTTAAAATCTTGTATTAGCGTTTCCTACGAGTAAAATATGCAGTTATCTCTGTTCATAGGCAACCTGACGAGACTAAATATAAACATTGGTCTGAACGCTGAACCCAAAACGTTAACGACAGCATATCAAGAATTGCATGGGCGGAAGCAACCATCATTTACATGCAAGCGTGGGTGGGAAAAATGGGAATATTCTGTAAGGGCATATCACAAAAGTTAGTGAAGTTACAGATCATAAAGCTTCTCACCAACCCCCAAACAACAGCTGTTATAGAATCAGGCAAATGGGAAAGTACACTTTGTCCTGATTTGAGCATAATGTTACATTTAATAGCAATTTAGAATGAAATAATATTTTTTTTGCCATCAGTGCCATCACTTATAAATCAGGGGTAGGGAACCTATGGCTCAGGAGCCACATGTGGCTCTTTTAATGTATGCTTATGGCTCTCCGCTAAACTGTGAGCTAAAATCTGAACACTACCTTAATCTTCCATTTTTTTAATTAAACTTTTCTGCATCCCATTGATTAGCATCAGTATAACAATTTTGCCAACATAATTCTGGGACTTTTTCTACTTTAAAAGGCAGTGAAATGACTAAAAATGCACACATTTTTACGTATTTTTACTTCTACAAAATTCTAAGTATGGCTCTCAATGAATAACAATTGAAAATATGATTTGTTTATGGCTCTTTCTGTCAAAAAGGTTCCCAACCCCTCACTTAAATGATCAACATATCCAGCCACTTATATATAATGAAGTATGAAAATATATAATGTTAATTTGGAGCACTTTGGCCTTCAGGTTTATTCAGCAGGAAGTTGGCAGAGTTAATTATAAGGTTGTTGAGCACCTTTAGTTTCTTTGCTTGGCTGCCAGCTGTCTCAAGGCAACATATTGTTGACTTCACAAAGATTTAGTTTCACGCGGATGGATTTTGATATCTTTTTGCATCGACTCGGTGCGTGGAAGCTTGTCCCAAGAGTTTGAACCAATTAAAAGCTTATTTAAACACCAAGAGGGAGCAAGCCTGTGGTGTGTATGATGATGATGCAACAGGCTGATGGGAGGGAAAATATGCTGCTCATAGAGGAGAAAGCAAATATCCATACCCGTAGGCACTACAGATGGCACTGTAGATCCGTAGAGGGAAAGAAACGGAGGGTGGCCATGGAGCACTTAAAAAAAGACGGGAAAAAGGTATTTTCTGGTGTAAACAGATGAGGATTAAGGCAATAATTAACTTAATGATTGAGGCAATAATTATGCTTAGATTGAAAGTAAAAAAATGTGAAAATTGTTATTTAGTAAGCCACTAAGTGTCTATGGCTTTAATGTCAACTTGACTACATGTGGACCGGACCATTTTAGATATATTATTTAGATTTTTTTTATATGAATGGAATAAAAGAACTGGATTAAAATCCTTGAATATTCGTTTTTTTTTTATAGATGTAAAACAATGTTTATTGGAGCTTTTTTTAAATATATTTTTAGATTTTACAAAATTATTTTTGAACTGTAAACACAGAAAACAATAGATTAAAAAATTACAACTATTGATTTAAAAGAGGGAAAAATCACAAAATTTGTTATACATCTATACTCATTTTAATCCTAAAACAGAAAGTTGGCATTCATAATTTACTTTTACGGGAACTTACGGGAAAGTAAATGATGAGTGCCGACTTTCTGTTTTAGGATCAAATTAAAATGAAGAGTATAGATGTATATAAAATTCCCTGCTAATTGTCATTTTTAATCCATTTTCCGTGTTTTTAGTTCAAAAATCATTTTGTAAAATCTAAAAAATATATAAAAAAAATCAAAAATAAACAGTTTTAGATCACTAACAAACAGAATATTCAGGGCTTTTAATCCAGTTCTTTTAATCCATTTATGAAAAAAATAAATCTAAATATTATATCTAAATTATTTAAATCAATTTTATTTTTTTTCAGAAAATGAGATAAGATCAGACAGTTAAAGTACACAAATCAACAACAAATCACTGAACAAAAAATCCTTTAAAAAAGACCAACTTCTATGTTAATTCCTCTAATATTTCAAATCACAGTGATGTTTAAGGCAAATTCCCACCCTACACACAATACACACACAAATACACACACCTTGTGGAAGTGTATTTCTGCATCTGTTCGTGGCAGACTTCAGACAGCTGCAGAAACACTGGGCCCGCAGAGCAAACAGTATCACGTCTAGAACCTAGACACGCTTATTGTCATCTCGCCTTTGTTTTGTTTCCCTCCTCCCTGCAACTTACAGCTCCTGCCCAGAGTATCCATCTTGGAAAGACTAACACTTGGGCAGTAGGACAATTTAATACCATTTAGAGACTCATTAACTAATTGAAAGACATGGGTCTGTAAAACCTCCTGGTGCAAATAGGCGATTAAACGTCCTTGAGTCCAAGCAGACGGCAAATAAAATCAAGTATTCAGTATGTGTGAAATCCTGTGGTTCGTAGGAGAGTATTTTCAAGATTAGTACTTTTATGAGGGCTGTCGCAAAGTAGTCTAAACTTGTAAATAGTCCTGAAGTACTTGATGTTTCTATATTTAGCTTTTAACTTGTAATAGTTTGAAACTAGTACAGACAGACAGTAGTTTTGCTACTTTAACTCTTGTTAAAGTACTTCAATTCAAGTAGACGGCACTCAACCTATTTAAAATGGGCTGTAAAATGAAGTGTTTAATAGGCGTGAAATCGGGTGGTTCGTAAGACAGTATTTTCAAGGTTATTAATTTTATAAGAGAAGGTGTTGGGCTGCAAAAAAGTACTACAAGGAAGTATACAGTTTTTAAATGTAACATCATATTTAGTTGTTAATTTAACTTGCAACACTTTCAAGATCCACTACTTTTGATGAAACATTTTTGTTTGAGCCAATCCTGTTTAAAATTAAGTGTTTAGTGCATGTAAAATCAGGTGATTTGTATTTTTAACGAATTTAATGAGGAAAGCTGGCAAGCTATAACAACTACAAACATATACAGTACTTAAGCATATGTTTCTATTTAGCTTTTTACTTCATTACTCTACAATTTGATGAAAATAGGCCCCAAAAAAAGTATAAATAGTGAGTGTTATCCCCTCCTCATCTTAAAAGTACTGAAAAAAGATCAACATGGGCCTGGGACAAGAAGCAGTAGAGAGAAAGGATCTGTATTTTTGCTTCTCTCCAGCTGTCAGACCCTCTCCATGTCCCATGGGGGGTTGCCACGGTGACAGGAGGCCACATGTCTTGGGGGGCGTCGTCTTGGTCAAAGAACCCCATTGTTCTTGGGCTAAGCCGTCTTCACTATGCCTGTCTGCCAGGGACGGTGGCTTCAGCCTCACACCCTTCTTCTATCCTGCCCCAAAACACAGCATCTATAGAGGCGCGCCATTTTGCCTGAACACTTCTTAACCTCTTTAGGACAGGGGTTGTCAAACTCGGGTTGCTTGGCGGGCCGCATTAATGTCAACTCCATTTCTTGTGGGCTGGAGCATTTTAGATCTAATATATAGATTTGTTTTTAAATAGTCAGTTTTTATAGATCTAAAGCAGGGGTGGGCAAACTTTTCAGCCCGGGGGGGGGGGGGGGGGGGGGGCACATTGACTGTAAAAATTTGACAGATGGGCGGGGTCAGCATAAGATATGATACAAATAAAAAAGTGCATCTGTTAATAGTACATATGAAACATAAACAGGAAAAAGGACCAAAGTATTCAAATACTCATCACTCATTATTAAAGTAAAATGTATAAAGTACAGAGTAAAGTCAAAAGGAATGTATTAAGATATATAAGAATGTATTTAAAAAAAATAGAAGAGCTGTAAAACATGAAAAACAAATAAGAGTGGACAGAGCTACAGCCACTGGCTTCCGCGTGACTGCGCCATCTTGGGGTAAAAAAAGAAAGAAAAAAAATTTGGGCAACGTCGACGGGCCGGATTAAAAAACTTAAAGGGGCCGTATGTGGCCCACGGGCCGTAGTTTTCCTATCGCTGATCTAAAGCAATGTTTACAAAGTTTGAACTACCAACAGATTCAGTCAAAACAAAAAAACAAAAAACTAAATTCTTCTTCTAGAAAACGACTAATTTAAATGGGAATGTGCAGGAATGTGCAGGTAAAAAATACCTATTAGTCACTGGATTTCTTTCACATAGCAAGTGTGCTGGAATCCACAGCAGGAAGCAGTACTTCATGACGACCACACAATGGCACTAAAGTTCTGCGGAATTACTCGAGAAGGAGACAAGGAAAGCCATTTGTCGATCAAATGGATCAGGCCTTGGCATTCAAGCACAAAACGGGAACCTTGCTGCATATAAGTGACTCTGTCTCAATGGAAGAGTAGAGAGCAACATTCCCTCTAGCTGCGCAATTGCGCACTAGTTGCACACTCAGCGCACAAGAAAAAACAATCCATTGCAAGCAGCCAATCATTGAATAGGATGCTATGACGCGGAGGAGCCAATCATTGCGTTGACCGCACCTGGGCATGTGGTTACTACCCAAACCAGCGTTAAATACAATTGTGCGTCTTTTAAGTGAGAAAGATCTGTTCTGTAAAACATGCAGTGAAAGGAAAGTTGTGAGTGAGTTTTCCAGTGGAAAAATGGGGATTAAATAGAGCCAGACTACTAAGGACAGATGTGGAAAAATACGGTAAGTCAGATTTGTGCAAATTCTAGTGCCATGTTTTATGTATGAATATTAATAAGTAAATGTTATGGTTAGATCGTTTATGGATAGGGAAAATACACTTGCTGATGGCAGCTGTGATACTGGTGAGTGGATATAGTGAGCACTTCCTGGAGATTTGCTCACTTTAGGTCTAGGTCATATGTCAAAGTGGCGGCCCGGGGGCGGAATCTGGCCCGCCGCATCATTTTGTGTGGCCCGGGAAAGTAAATCGTGAGGGCCGACTTTCTGTTTTAGTATCAAATTAAAATGAAAAGTAACAATGTATATTCGATTTCCTGATTTCCCCCTTTTAAATCAATAATTCTATTTTTTTAATCATACTTTTGTGTTTTTAGTTAAAAAATCATTTTGTAAAATCAAAAAAAAAAAAATATATATATATATAAAAAAACAGACCAATTCAAGGTGTCCCTGCCTCTGGTCTGAAGTCAGCTGGGATAGGCTCCAGCACCCCCTGCCACCCTAGTGAGGATAAAGGGGCTCAGAAAATGAAAAAAACATGCAATGAACTAAAAGTAAATATACAAACAAATTGTAGAAGTGCTTTAAAACTACCAAGTACCAAAAAAATACACTGCAGGCTAAGTAATGGAAAATGAGAGGTTTCCAGCAGTGGTACATCTTAACCGCTACTAATCTGTAATTCATTTTTTTTTTAAATAACTAATTTTATTTTTGCATTTCTTTGAGAAAAAAATTGTAGCAGTAGTCGCTTACACAGAGGAAAATAAAACGAGCATTTGGTTTCACGCATTGTAGTATTTATTCCTCCTTTCTAGTGAATTTCCACCAGGAATTGAAGTTGATCAAATGGCCCAAAAGGCTAATTTTCTTTTTTCTGAACAACTATTTTGCTTTCACATGAATCAGGTCGTATCCTCTAACTTGGTCTGACAGATCGTTACTACACCAAGGCTGTCTTCATCTATCCACTAAAGGAACATTGACTCATTGAGCCTCGATCGAGTGACTTTAGTGAGCGAGGAAAGAATGTGTGGCTGGATATTGATTGAGAGGTGGTCAGCATAAATGATTGGGCTCTCTGCGTATTGAGTGGCGAGCATAAAGGGGCAAAGCAAATAATTAGTTTTAAGTACTAAAGCGAGGGTGTCAGACTCGGGTTGGTTCGCGGGCTGCTTTAACGTCAATTTGATTTCACATGGGTTGGACTATTTTAGATATAATATTTAGATTTTTTTTTATATATGGTTTAAAATCCCTGAATATTCAGTTTTTTAAAGATGTAAAACAATGTTTATTTTAGATTATTTTATATATTTTTAAATTTTACTAAATTATTTTTGAACTAAAAACAGAAAAAAATGATTAAAAATGCCAATTATTGATTTAAAAGGGGGAAAATCAGGAAATTTAATATACATCTATACTCTTCGATTTCACGTGGGTTGGACCATTTTAGATATAATATTTTGATTTTTTTATATATGGTTTAAAATCCCTGAATATTCAGTTTTTTTTAAAGATGTAAAACAATGTTTATTTTAGATTATTTTATATTTTTATATTTTACAAAATGATTTTTGAACTAAAAACAGAAAAAATGATTAAAAATGCCAATTATTGATTTAAAAGGGGGAAAATCAGGAAATTTAATATACATCTATACTCTTCGTTTTAATTTGATCCTAAAACAGAAAGTCGGCACTCATGATTTACTTAACCGAGCCACACAAAATGATGTGGCGGGCCAGATTTGGCCCCCGGGCCGCCACTTTGACACATGTACTAAAGCATCAGTATTGTTTTTTCCAAACAATTTAATAATGACTGCAAAAACTCATGTAAAGAATTACAGGCGGGAAAAGGTGGAAGTATCACACAGTGACATACGGGCCGTCTTCCAACATTGCAGAGCTGGATCTTCGACCGCGGGTTTTCCTGCCGGATCCGTTTTTGTACTCTGGGGAGATCTGAGGCACCCAAGCCAGACCCGTGTCATCACTCGAGTTGATCTGATTCCTCAGGCTGCGACGCACTGAGCGGCGCCCCCTACTGGGAACACGTTTGAAAACATCTTCAAAATTAAAGTCTTCCTCACAGAAAGGCGGGCAACTGATAACTTGTGTAGCCTCTTTAGCGGAATCAGACATTGAGACCATGTTTTGTTCCTGTCTGGGTTCCTCGTCTACCGGGTTCCTGGAGCTTGGCGTGGCCACTGCACTGGTCTGTTCCCCGACTAATGGGCACACTGGTGTGGAGCCATCTTCTACATTTGTATCTGTGTGTACGCCACCCACTGGAAGAGTGTGTGAATGCTGTTCTTCGCCAGCAGGAGCTTCTTCTGACAATGCAGATATTGTCTCGATCTGTTCTTCCCAGCTCTCGCAGTCGGCGAGCTGAGGCTCCTCACGGACGTCGTCCACTGAAGCACTGACTTTCTTAAATCCGCATCTTGTCACCTTGTATCTTGACGACCTCCTTTTTTTACTCACGCCTCCTTTCTTAGGCATCAACGGAGTTCTTGTCGGACTTTGTTTCTTCGAAACGGCCACTTCGGGACCACCATCGCCTGGTTCATTCTTTATTTCTGGCAATATTGAGAAGAATAAGTCACTAATTCTGGCTTCACAAATTGCTGAATGCAAATTACAGCTTAGTATTGCTTTTTTTCTCATAAGCAATGTTTTTTTTTACTCTGACTTGAAACTCAAAAGTCCTTCAATAAATTACAGATAGGGTAAATGTTACATTGCACTGTACATCTAAAAGGCTTGTATACTGACTAGTTCAATCCTATTAATGATGCAATATATCCTTTACCTGTGCAGGTCATAGGGGAAGTGTGCTGTGCTGCTGCAGAGTTGAAATTAAACAACTCAATAATTGGACTAAGGACTGGCTTCTTGGATGCGTATTCCCGAGAACCATAAAGGGAGTGGTTCACCTCCTTTTTCCACCGATTTGCTGCTTTTGAGGTAAACTGCAGAAACAGAATGTCCCCCATGAATATAAATGCAGAAAAAAAAAAAAAACCTACTGGTTAACAAATGAAATAATTTAAAGTTTCAATTTATCCACCTGTAAAGCTTAACAGCACATTTTTAGTCACCGTGAAGCTAAGCCCTACATACGCTTCCTCATATTTCTTGCTCTTTGTTTTTGTGTCTGATTATCCCTGCCTTTTCTTTTCATCCCAGTTCAATATTTATTCACCGCACTTTCTATCTCACTCAGTTCTGTGCGTGTACGAACCTGGTAAATAAAAACCCTGCACACAAATGTAATACTCGCCATGCACTTTTAGAAAAATACGAGCGCCGTCTTATGTACCGGGCGTGCAATTACATTTAATTAGAGCATAGCATAAAAAAAAGGAAAAAGCATATTCCTGCGTTATAAGCGCTCTTTGGGAGAAAAACGGGTGAAATCCATGCCTCAGTAAACTCACTTTAATCGTCTCAGGAGGCTTAGCAGCAGAGCGTGTCGACCTCCTCACAGGTTTGCGTTCTTCGGGTAGCTAAAGGGAAGAGGAAATTGCCAGAAAGATGATGAACAAGATATGGGCCATTTCACCAATGCGTGCGCATAGGGGTGTGGATACAGTGAAATGTGATTACTTTTATATTCAGTGGAATTAAACAGTGGGCCTGTTGGCAGCTGTTAGATAAAGCTGAGTGATAGAAAGAAATTCATGTCTGCTAAATAGTGAAATGAATGTGTGTGTGGGCATGTCAATTGTACAATATATGTACAAAAAACAGTATAGACAGGTCAAATGTCAACTGGGATAGGCTACAGTCGACTGCCTTTAAATTGTATAACTTTTGAGATATTCACTTTTGAAGGTTTTACTTATTTGGAATGAAAATGACATATTGACATAAATAAGAATGTACAACAGACCTTTTTCCCTCTCTTTCGTAATCTAGCTGTAGCGCCGCTGACAGCCTCAGGTTGTTTTTCCTCAGTTGGGGGCAAAAACTCATTTGGGGAATTCTGTTGGGAGGTTTGACTTGTCTCAGACTTCATTTCTAAGGAGGGGAATAAAAAATATTAAATTGATTTATTTGAACTACAGTCATACTTTGAGATAAGAGCTTAATGCGTTCCGGGACTGAGCTCGTATGTCGATTTACTCCTATCTCAAGTTAACGTTTCCCATAGAAATGAACTAAATTAATTCATTCCCACCCTGTAGAGATCTCATACACTCTTATCTCAAATTTTTTCTCTTATCTCAAGGTAAATATTTGCTCAGAAATTTACTACTCCCAAATTCCTCGTATGTCGGGACACTCGTATGTCAAGGTATTACTATAATACGATTTCGGAATAACGGGGACTCTTGAAGATAAAGTAATTCATGGAACGTTAAAAAGATTCAATTTGTTTTTTAAGCATAAGTGAACAGAAATATTTCAGCTCGTAATTACTTCTAAAAGGCATTGTATCGATAAAATAAATAAGGATGAGGTTTTACCTGTTGTTTCCTCAGGAGGTAGAGGCGCTTCACGGAAAGCTTCATTTAAATTCACCTGAGCATAATTTATTGACTCTGGGGGACAAAGAAAATAAAAAATAAGAAACAGTTTTGCAATTTGCTAGCCTAGTAAGCGAGCCTAATTATCGCCAACAAGACAAGCTGACATTCTGCTGATCTCGCTCTAAAAATCCAAAATTGTCAAACCTGCATCAGTCATAACTTCAGATTCACTGTCTTCTGTCAGAGGAAACGTAATCTAGGCAGAGAAAAGTCATCATGAATGAACTGCTCAATAAGTGAATGTTACGTAACCATTTGATGCACTCATTTGATTTATTTTAACCCTGATAGGTCACTTTTTCAACCCATTGACGGCGCTGGACGTCCAATTCATTAAGCGAGTGAGTAGCAAATTAAGTTTTCTCGGATTAATACGCAATAATGAAGGAATTCTTTCTTAAAATAATAATCAACAAAAATGAATTTATACAGTTGTGTCATATTTGTCTCAGACATGATTAATTTTCTTCTGCCGTTTGTTGTCAACGTCGCTATTTGATGAATGAAGACATTTATGGATTTATTTGGCAATTATTGCTCACGTTGCCTGAATATAATATTGTTTACAAATAATATATTTAGTCAGTCATCTTGAACACAAAATACATACTGTAGTCAATCCATAATAATATCGATATAAAAATTACATACTGTAGTCAATCCATAATAATATCGATACAAAAAATCCTCTTTGATAATGATTATCACACTCCAACCTATTAAAATACATATTTTATAAATATCTTTGGATAATACTGAATAGCATAAATCCAGAATTGGTGGGTTAAAAAACTGATTTTCTTCCATCCACTCAAAATCTCAATACATTTCTCCTTTTTTAAACCTAAAGAAATAATAACGTACCTTTTCTAACTGCTCCCTTGCATCTTCTTCTACCCGGAATGACATTCTGTGTCCGTGAGAATTTGTGAGCAGCGGCGAGGCCCCCAAATCACTGATGGTCTCGGGCTGTGCTGGCAGCGTGCAATATCCATCCCTCTGGGGTGTCTTCAACACAGAGTGCATCTTTAAAATCCCTCCCGGTGTGAGGCTTCGAGCCGGTGTTCCCCCTTTCCTCAGCGGAGTGCTGGGAGGCAGTTGATTATCAAACAACTCTGGGGAAAGCGGACATCCAAAATGCACTCGCTTCTTCTTCGTTGCCGTTGGAGATGACCCGGAAGGGTGTCGTTCTTCTGTATGAACAATCATGATTCAGACTGACAGCATTCCACATTGTGGATGATCTGGGCATACTTTAATATATGCATGGCCATTTAAGATTACCGCATTTTCATGACTATAAGGCGCACCCTCAATGAATGACATTTTTTCCATATATAAGGCACACTGTATTATAAGGCTCACTGTCTATTTTGGAGAAAATTTAAGACTTAAGTGTGCCTTATAGTCGTGAAAATACGGTAATTGCTATTGACTTCCAGGTATGAAGCACTCACTACTTTACAGTCACCTCTAGAGCCAGCCATTGTTGATGTTTTGGATTTTTTTAATATAACATTTTGCAGTGGGGGAGGAGCTATATGATGGAAGATGTTGTAAACTAAGATGGCATCTGCATATTTAACAGTATTGTTTTAGTTCAGGCGTTTGTGTTTTTTTTTAATATCCGACAGTAGTGGTTTTTCGTTTACTGTTTTTTTTCCCATATATAAGGCGCACTGTCTATTTTGGAGAAAATTTAAGACTTTTTAATTGTGCCTTATAGTCGTGAAAATACGGTAATAGGAATACATTGCATATATTTCACAGTTGAGTGTCCATGGGAGACCAAAAAAAAAAAAAAAAGCCCTTCTGGTTATTCTTGCACAACTGTGTGTATCTTTTACCTGCTGGTTTCATTGCCGGTTGATGCGAGAATTGAAAATCAGAAAGCGACTCGACTGGCCAAGCTGATGTAAGGTCACGGCGCTGCGCACGGCTGGGGCGTTCGGGTTCAATCTCGTTGTCCTGTTGAGAAAGAAGAACTTTGCCATTCTATTGGACTGCAGACCACGTCTCCACTTAGTGGACAGGTGCTGCCGTCACTAGCTTTCTTTTTGATCGTTAAATATATATATATATTTTAAATGGGTAACTTGTCCAAAATACTGCAAGCCTCAGATAAAAAAAGAAAAACCTGTTGGTTGTTCTGTGATGAAAAGGAGTCATTTTCCATGGCCTCAAGAAGACCAAGGCGAGGAGTAAAAAGATGACCTGAGGTTTCTTCTTCAGTCTTTTTAGATGGCAGCAGTTCTTTGTTGACCATATCGTAGCCATCTACCACTTTTCCATCATCTCCCTGCCAGACATGACAAAACTACTTTCAAAATGTCTTCTCAAAAGAACACCAAGGTTGTGCTTTAACAAAAAACCAACCCATCTAAATAGACCAAGGTTTCAGTGCAATAGATTGCATTTTTTTTGCTGTTGCATTGACTTGAGAGAAGTAGAAACCAGTCAGAGAATAACTATGGGCAGCAAGATAAAATATTACCTTGTAGCTCTTATTGAAGTAAATGTGTGAAGTATTTGCTTCTCTAATCTGCACTTGGCAGCCGTCGAAGGGGCCCACACGCCGCCTTTTGTTGGGTGCGGGTGACATCACTTGTGGCTTGTTCTCTTTCTCTTCTTCTTCTTCGTTGTATTCATCTATAATCAAAAAGTAAACATAATAGAAATGTTATGGAGACAAGCAAAAAAAAGCCCTGAAAGGTCTTCTTTTTTTAAAACTAAATGATTAAGAGCAGGCATGAGTATCTTAAGTTTAAGGTTAGTGTTTATGTTCTTTTATTTACCCAACTTTAAAATCCCTTTTGATGGGAAAGGGATCCAGTTAATCAATTAAAACTGCATATGAACACCTTTGCAGAAGCAATTAAAAATTCTCCTTGGCTCTTTTATCTGCCACAATGCACTATAATTGCATTAAGATAAATTAATAAATAAATACCAGAAGTAGCAAAATGGAACTTGTTTTTCTCGTCTGCTTAAAGCATTGGCAGGTTGTGTCCAAATGTTTAAAATGGTTAGTTAAGATGCATCATTATCATAAAAAGCAATCAATATTCAATTATATTAAAGCGCCATTCTGATAATTGTATTAAAGCTTTGCGTCATTAAAATCTGACTTTTGGTGCCTGTCGGGAAATACAAACAAATGTTATTAACAAAGTAGTTGCCAAAAAGTGTATTTAATTCCTTAACTTTCTGCTTTCAAAATAAAATTGGGGGAAAAAAAGGTTTATTGATTCAATGCATGCCATAATCAGAGTATTATAATTTTTCTGTTCCCTATTGGAAATTGTTAATCCAGGCATACTCATGTTAGTCCAAGGCTTCTGCTTTTTGATTAACAGCTAGCCAAAAAAAGAGTTCGGAATATTTAATTCTGAAAGTAACCTTTTTGTTCTGAATAGAAAAATATACGACTTGTACTCATGAAATGTCTCAAAATTAAAACAGCCTTGAGGAATAATTAACCCGTTTTGATATTGTCAGAGCTGGCCTGAGCTTGCACTATATATTTTACAACTTCTATTGTATAGTCATCCAGAAATATAGAAATTCAAGCAACTTGACAATTGTTGAGCACATTGAAATTTCAAATTCTGATTTACCAGACAGAAAATCTCTTGTGTTGATGGATTCGCCAGTGTTGTTGGCCCGCCCGGGCATCAGATCACAGGCCTCACTCTCTTCCACACTCATCACTTTGTGGAAGGAAGCTATCTTTTGCTTCAGGGTTGACAATACCCGAGGAATGGTGGTGGTGGTGCTACCTCTAACAAGCTGAGGGTTCAGATAGCACACACACAAAAAAGTGTAGTCAGTGGGGCAAGTCAAGATTTCCATTACAAAAAGTCCTTGTATAACACAAATGGTTAAAAATAAAAACTTTGACTAGTGCATACAAATGTTCCCTCTAATTTTTCATTGGTCTGGACAGAAAGACAACCTCCCTGAGCGCACTGAGTACCAGTGTGAGTGACATCATGATTGCTTGCTATGGGCACACCTGGCATAAGCAGGTGCATGTCAATGTCCCCTCTAATTTTTCATGTAAAACATGCTGTAAAACACGAAAAACATAAGAGTGGACAGAGCTACTGCTAATGGCTGCCGCGTAAACGGCGTCATCATAGGGAAAGGAGTAAAAAAAAAAAGTTTGGATTTTGTTTACTGCGCGTTATATGATTGCTGCTGCGCAGAGAAGACGAGATTAGTTTAGAGTTACAGCTTAGAGGGAACATTGGTGCACACATTCACTATAAACAAATTGCCAAAAGCTAACCTCTTTGGCACAGATGTTTTTCCCTTTCATATTTACTCAAATACATATTTTAGTGAAATGCAAAATGCATATGGAAGAATTTAATTAAGCAATCTGTTGTTATATAAAAGCAAAACATTACTACCCAACTACATTCATTAAAAAAAACTTATTATAGCTATCGGCAGTGCATTGATTCATCAATGTTTGATGATAAAATCTGTTCACAAAGTAGCATGGCGGAGAAAAAAAAGGCAAAAAGTGGATAGTTGTTGTTGATACTTACCTCTGGAGTTGGGCAGTTAGGGGAATTCTTCAATTTTTGTCGGGCCATGAAGCGGATGAGCGTGTTCATTTCTGGTGAACCTCTCACGCCGATACTCGACTTTCTCCGCTCTTTTAATTGTGCCAAACGGGACTTTTCTGGAGAAGGAGTCAAACATGTTATTGGACAAAGTATATAAAACGCATAACTGTATCATTTTTAGTGAGCTTACCTTTACGTTTGGATGACGATGGGTTGAAAGTTTGGACAGAAATGCCAAATTGAGAAGGTGTGGCCATGTGAAAATCAATTGGGCTCCCTAAAACCGTTTCAGGTTTCTTTTCGAATGAGGGCAACATTGTGTCCCTCTGTTTAGTCTCCTTGTCCACAACAGGCATGTCTTCAGTGGCCATCTGTGTCAAAAAAAAAAAAAAAAAAAAACGTGCATTAGTATTTTATTTTTCAATTTTCCAGAGAATATAGTAATCGGTGAAAATAAATTATCAGAATTATGGGTGTTTACAATGCAGATATTAAAATAAACTCGGAAAAACTGAATAACCAGTGAATGCAATGACTTTTAGTGCCCAATTTCTCTATTTCACTTCCAAAATAACCCAGTTTTGAAATGATTTTTTTTCATATCAGCTGCTTGGATTAAAAAAAGGCAGATGATATTTGAATAATATATTGAAAATTAGGACTTTCACATCATTGCATTCAATTTTTATATACAATTTGAATAGCATCTCAACAATTTGGGAATATAATTAGTATAATAGTAGGAACATCAGAAATAATTTAATTCATAACTAAAGATATTCCAGAAAATCACTGATTTATTTTTAATGACAAATCAGACTAGTTTGTTGGTCAGTGTTACTTTCCCAAAATAACTATACATCATATGCTAGTTTCAAATCCATTACTTAAACAAAACAAATCCTGTAAGGTTCTGTTGGTTTTATACTGGTCTTGCTGGTACAGAAACCAGCATAGGCTGGGTTTAATGGCAAGGGACGACATTAGTAGTACTTATGTTGCTAACTGTTAGCAAGCACTTACCTCACAATGCCAGGGGTATCTGTTCTAAAAAATATAAACGTTAAAACAAATTGATGATTGCACCAAAGCCAAATCCGAATTTAAAATGACACTCCACAATGATATTTACATTATCGACCGTTGCATTCGGAGCCAGCAGTTCTAAAATGTTAAATAGGTAGATCGGAACAAAAATAACTTCGTTTACAAAAAAAGCTAGTGTGAATCGTTCATATTTTGCCGGCACTAAGTTTAGCAAGCAAAAGCAATACCGGATCTAGTTTAATATGAATTGCCCAATAGGACGACCAGGATGTGTCATGTGACAGTCCTGTAAGTCATTCGGTTCCGATTTCCTTTTCAAAGTTATATTTTTTTGCGTTTTCTGCATTATGTTCTTAAAAGTTACGATACATAATAAATGTTCGCATTCTAAAACAAAATCAATAATACATTTTAAATTCAGAAACTTACCTAGTAACGCTCCTTCCGCTGCAATTAATTTGTACAACAGGTGGCGCTGTTGCTAATGCGCTCGTTGGCTTTTCTCCTTAAAAATACTCCTCATATAAAACCTACTGAGGATAAATAGCATATTGGAAACACAATATAATGTTGAGTAGGCTGAATAAATTGACCATAAGAAATCAAAGCAGTTAATTTGAGTAGCAATAAAATACTTAACAGCAAACAAACAAAACAGGGCAAGTGTGGCCTGCAAAAATTAGTCTCAGCGAGAATATGGGTCTTCATAAAAATAAAATAAATAAATAAAAACATGAAAGCAACAGTCTTTTTTATTCTAACAATACAGGAGAGAAATATCCTCCGCTATTTAAAATTATGTGTTAATGGAAGGAGTGTGTACTTGTATAATTATGAGGATTTTTAACATTTAAAACTAAAACACAATGTTCTGACCCCGGCCCTTTAATTGGCCCTAAAATGACAATTTGAAACATGACATGTTTTTAAAACTATTTAATACTGTTAACTAATAAAAACACTGTTTTCTTTTGTGCCCCTCAGTTATATGGAAGCGTTGGATTTGACCTTTTCTTAAAGGATTAAAGGTTTTATAATTTGGATGACATATAATCTCTACTCTCAATGCATCGTGGTCCTGACTTTGGATGACAGACTTCAACTCTCATCCATCACACTCTGCAGGTCTGAAAAACTCATTTGACAAAAACTAAAAAACAGACCATTTGAAGTTTAGTATTTGGACATATAAAAATACTGCATTAAGAAAACATTGAGGAGACGATAATCATTTTGAAATGATAGACAGCTACCATCACATTGATAAAAAAATATGGCACAACAGTAAGATTACAAAGAACGCTCTCCCAAAATGGATATAAAAAGTGACCATGTATAGTAGTTCTTTTTCTTTAAAAATTAACTATGTACATTAAAAAAAAAGACCAAAAATAGTAAGGGACAGGTTGGCCTACCTGGAAAACAATATAACCCTACCATACATGGTCATTTTTTTTTATAAAGACTGAACCTGTATTTGGCAAAGTGGTTAGCGCATTAAAGAAAAAAAATGCCATATTATACATGGTGATTTTCTAAAGAATAATCTCGTTACTATACATGGTCATTTTTAAAAGAAAAATACCTTACAAAACATGGCCATTTTCAACCAAAAAAGCCTTACAATATGTTTTTTTTGTTGAAAAAAATCTTACTATAGATCTTTTTAAGACAAAAAAACATCCTTACTATAATAAACTGCAAAACCTTGTATAACAGCTTTTTTCCCAAAAATACTGCATATAGTAAGGCTTTTTTTCTTTCAAAAATGTCCATGTATAGTAAGGCTTTAAAAAATATAATGTAGTCCCTTGCGTTAGCCGATTTATGTTTTGCAAAGTATCTTATCTCAGTTAAATGGTCCTTATCACGGAAAAGACATGTTTATTTGTCATGCACGTGTATTTCTCGCTTGTTTTATGTTTAGTTTGTCAGGAAACATCAAATGGGTGCGACCATAAACACATTTTTCGCTATCTGCTATTGTTTACTAAAAGAAAAAATCGGAATCTCTGTATTTAAACTCGTCAAACTACCTCGAACAAAAAAAAAACACGCATATATCAAGTAGATCTCTTTTTTATTTGTGTATATAGTATGTATATACACACATATAAAAAATAAGGGCATATGTACAATGATAATAAATACCAACATGTTTGTACAAGAAATAAGTTACTTAACATTACTTTAAGAACAAACATAAAACATCAATAAGATACAATTAAAACTGGTTCAAATGAAAATGGGAATGAACACAAATTAAAAATACTGCTCTAGAGTGGTTATGGCTAATAAATGTATTAAGTTTGAAAACTTGTAGCATGCAATTTTTATGCAGCAAAAGACTGCAAATTGTTAAATTGTGTTTTTTTTTTGTTAATGCAAGTAAAGCAAAGTCCGATAACAGAAAAACAACTCAACACGACAAAGTACCAGTGTATTCAAAACAAGATCTTTTAACTTTGTCAAAAAAATGAAGACTAGCAAGTGCACACGCTCTTAAACTGATCTGCTTAAATTCAAAAAGCTCCATATTTGGTTTTTGGCAGCTAACAAATTATTTAAAAAAAGGATTTTGGTATGTTGGGTGAGCCTTCATATAAAGTTTACAAGAATAAGTAAAAGGTCCAGAAGTTCAACTGCTGACATGTAAACAAGAAACAAAAAAAAAAACAGGTAAATCTATTAACCTTAAATTGTTTTCTTTTTTAAGGGAACATTCTTGGCAGTTCAAATATTCAAAAAAAAAAAAAACTTGCACATATCAGCTCACCGTTGCAAATTGGACGGACAAGTGAATATTGATCTTTTTTAGAAGAATAATTTAAGGGAAATAAAGTCAATGGGAAAAAACATCAGCAATCTACTTTGGCTTAACCAAAGTGAGACAAAATCCTTCCATTAAACCTTAAAATCAAGGCCATTTTTCCTTTCAAAAGAAGCGCAAGAATTTTTTACACATACTTTCTCATATCCAAAATTCCAAAAAATCCCCCCAAAAATGCATTTGTACAAGGCTGAACAAAATGTACAGTCATTTTGCAGAGTTGTGATCATGCAACACATTGGTGGTCTCATGTGATACGTAACATTTTCTAACTTTTTTGTCTTTCTTTCTGTCTTTTTTATAACAAAATAGGAATTTCTTGCTTCGATTTCCTGGACCATCGAGACACGTCCCCCCAAAAAAAACAACCCTGTTTGGATAAAAGAAAGAAAAAGAATGAGTTCCACACTAAAAAAGTTCAACTTTTAGCATAAAAGAAGGTAAAATATACCTGTAAAAGACTCCCAGTCAACTTGGACAAATGTTTTCTGAGCAATCTTCTACAAGGAAGGAGATTGACGGCATCCCGTCACATGTTTGTTGACATTCATGGCATCGAGCGTGGTAGTTTCCTTCATTACAGTGCAAGTCAAAAACTTCAGCCGTATAAAAAAAACATAAAGCACTTTTTTTTTTTTTTTTGAAACATCCACAGCAGTCGCAACAGTGAGTGAGGGTTCAACTACATTCTCCATGCTTTGTTGTTTAAAAGTGTGCCGTCTTTGTCTTATTGCTGAATGCTGAAAGCATTTTCTTTTCCAAATGAGCAAAATATCCACAAGTGTTCAACTAAAAACACAAATTTTTTGGATAACATGCACTTTTTTGTTGTTTTTTTTAGGATTTTGAAGATCACCGAGCAGAATGCGGCCTGGAATGTAAGCACTTGTTTAAAAAAAAAAAAGGAACTTTAGATTGAAGTCAGTTGAAGTATTCCTCAAAAAGAGGACAACCAAAAAATCTGGATTCAAATCAAATATTGCAAAAAAAACAGGGTTGATAAAGTACAAAAAAAAACGAAATTGGCCCAAAACATTTCAAGAGATTGTCCTTCATTGAAAAGCGCTTTTTTTATGTCGTCTTCTTTCATAAAAATGTCACCTCATCAGTCCTTTCATTGTGTTTAACCACTTGACGGAATAGGATTGTTGTTTTCCTTCCTCTTGACTTTTACAAATACGGGAAGACTAGCTTCCACTTTGGAGAGTGCAAGTAAGTACAGAGTTGAAACAAGTCTCCAAGGAATATCCAACAATTGACTGGCTTGGTCCACTCAACACGATTTGAAATGTTGCCCTTAACCCGCTTTAAAACGCCATCAGCTCCATGACCACAAAGCAGAACCCATCCGAGACTGGGTGCCGCTTAGCACGCAATAATTATCCAAGTGCGTGTCGTCAAACCGTGGGTACAAGTCTCCGTATTTAACATGCTATAAATGTCTACAGTGATCCAAACAGGCATTGGCGAGGGAAAGAGCATTTTTTTTATGTGACGACGACAATATGTCGCCAAAAGAGAGCAGGCGTCCTCGAAATGAGGGAGGTAGGTCGGTTGTTTTGCTTTTTTTTAAATCTTCTTCTCTTTTTCTTTCTTTTAGAAACACCTCAGACAGACGATTCCTCCGGATTGGCGTCAGGGAGAATGCTCCTCTGTTGCAAGGTACGACGTAGTTCTTCCTTGAAGGGACTGGAGTAGTCGTTACCCCCCACGCCCACGCCAAGGCCGGCCAACCCGCCGCCACCAGCGCAAGCCCCGCTAGCCCTCTCCTCCCCGGCTGTGCTCAGGTTGAGGCGAATGTAGCCATTGCTACCGGAGCCTCGGATGTTGGTGAGACTGAGACGGCTGGGGGAGTGGATGGGCTGGCCCGGAATGGCGCTGGGTGACGGCGCGCCGCTCACGCCGTTGGGACCTAGGGCGTGGCCGGGAACGATTTTCAAAGAGCCGTCAGAGTAGTAATAATTAGCGCCTGTTTCCCAGAAACGGTCTTCGTCGCTGGGCATTTTGCTAGGTACGAATGTCGGTGGCTCTTTGGGGAGAGTGATGGGGTATACCAAGGTGCTTTCCAATGGTTTCATGTCGGCTCCTTTTCCCAAGGCGAGCTTCAGTCGTCGGCGTAGGTAGAGAGCGGCTACCAGGAGGAGAAGGCACGCCGCGCCAAGAGTGATGACCAAAACCCAGAAGAGTCCCATACTGCTGTCTGGAGCACGAGCCTCCATGAAGACTGGAGCGCTAGCTACCACAGCTACTTGGTAGCGCTCCGTTTGGAATTTCACGCTTTGTTCCTCAGAGTAGCAGATGTAGCGTCCAGCTTGGATCTGACCCGCTTCCGGGACCACCAGGGCCTTGAGGGTTCGGTCGAAACGGGGCCCGCCAGCCTCGGGGTCGCCCAAGAGGAGCTCGCAGTCGTTGACTACCCAGAATGGATGCGCCAGGTTGGAGATCAAGTGGCAGGGGAGTACCATGTCGGAGCCCACTACCACCGTGACGTTGCGGAGACGTGAGTGATCTGCGGAGGGGATTATTCAAATGAGAAAATCTTGTGTCTAAACAATTTAGCTGCTTCCAATTAAATTCCCCCAAGGGCCCCCTGGAATGTAAAATCAACTTGTTCATGAAGTAGTATTCAAAGTCTGCAGGGGGGCAAGAATGAGGTACGCCTCTTCACTCACCAGGACTCGGGATGGAGACGGGTTTATCAAACTTGGCTTTTCCTCGGTTGAACCGTTCCAGCATGAGGTCTTGTGACAGGGAAGATGTGGATCTGAAAATTGGAGGACAGACGGCTGTGATCAAAACAGGCGATCATGCTTCTTTTCTATTTGAGAAACTTCTTCCTGGTTCGAAAAATAAGGTTTTGTGTGGAAATGTTCAAATTTGGCTTGTTTTCTTGAATAATTCAATCACTGAGTAAATTGTATTTATTTTTTTAAATCAGGAAAACACCAGGTTTTCCACTGTTTGATATTTCACTTTAATTTAGCCATTTAGAGTGTCCAACATGTTTTTGGAATGTGAGATTTAATAAAAAATTTAGTCTATTTTGCTTTTCAAAAGCTTTCTAAATCAGCCACATGTTAAATTCTATTAGAAGAACCCGAGTAATCACATTTCCCTCAATTTATTTTTTTTGGTAGAAAATTCAATATAATGGCTCGGTTACATATAATTGGAAGCCATCTTTGGGTTTCAACTCTTGATTTGGGGGAAAAAAAGGAACTTTATACTTCCACTTAGGGAAAACTGACAGTAAGACGACGGTGTTGGATTTTGCAGCTGACGAAAAAAGCTCAAAGCAGCCACAAGGGGGAAGCATATCTCATTTTGCCAGTTCCATAAGCATCTCCTGTGTTTGTTTGACTGGTTAAACCACTAGTTGCCTATAACTAACCATCATCATTTATCTTTTGCAGACTTTAAAGTATGTACGGACAACAATTTTAGCTGTAATCCCGAATTTAAATGAATATTCTTACCCGCGATGGAGGTCAACTCGAACACACGCTCGACCCTCGCTGTCCCAAGCGCAGTAGGGGTCTCGGGCAAGCAGACAGTCTGGCTGAGACTGATAGCGGCTACAGTTGGCTAGGGGCAACTGGAGAACCTCGGAACGAGAGCCAATGTAGACGTATTTCTGATGTGGGACAATGAGAACGAAAACCAAAGCAGATCAGAGACGGTTGAAAAAGGAAGAAGAAAGATAAACAGACAGAGACAATGACAGAACCTCATTTGGGAGGTGGGTTGGAACAGATAATGGGATAATCACTCTCAATTACAATAACATTTAGCCAACAAGTCTCCTTTCTGTGCAATCGGGGGTTGCACGAAAGCCGCTGTAAAATGTTTGGTGTGGTGGATAAGTCAACATCAATGAGATGAACAGTGGATTTCAAAAGGGCTGTCCACAAACAAAAAAAACAAGAGCTACAAAAAAAAAATGGATGGAAGTATAGGGACAAGCCACCGGGGGAGCCTTTGGGACACGTTGTGTCAACTCGGCCAGACTGAGAAAACAGCCGAGCTGTGGCGTGGCTTCAATTTAGCACAGCAGGGCGAGGATTGTAATTACGGTTATTGTCGAGCGGGTGTTTAGATTCATGGTAGAACAAAGGGCGGCTTGATAAAGTTGGGGGAAAATAGCTCGATAAGGTAAACACACGTTCAAGGATCTTGATAGGGCTAAGGTATTGTGTTTGAGACAGTTTTGATAGACGTATTTATAAATTGGTTGGATTGTATTTGTTGATAAAACCGGGGAAATCTCAATGGGAGCTTTTGGGTAGATATCATTGTCACAAATTGAACATTTAGACATGTATTTTGTCGTAAAATCTAGAAATCCAGATAAATTTCCTCCTTAAAACGTAGAGTGCAATTTTATCAGATTTTCTTCTTTTTTGTTTGTTCGATCATTTGTTTGGAAAAAAAGAGAGAGAAGGCGAAAAAAAACAGTTTTTGATTGACAGACTGGGCTTAACCGCGGCCATATAGCCACAGTGGTATTCTTCTGGGAACATTCTTAGACATTCAGTAGCTTTGCTAGTGCATCATCATATATGCAGTAGCTTCTGGGAAAAGGCCAAAAATGTATTTACCTTGGAGTGGGAAATGGTCAGGCTGTCTACTGGCTGGGCGATGTCAAACAGTTGGATTTCTTCAATCACGTGGGCTTCAGAACCCAGGATAACCACCCGCTGGAGCCAGCCTTCAGCTATAATGCAAAAGCGGAGGAGGAAAAGCAAAGTGGATTAGACCAACTTTATTATTTTACCAATGCAACAACTTAGCAAGTATTTAAGGCATGATGATGTAACATTCAGTTCATACAACCCAATGAAGTGTGCTCAGATCAATTAAGTTTGTGCTAAAATTAATGTTCTTTTGCTAAAAAACAATCTAAATCTCAACATTTAACATCTTATCTTTGTAGTACACAACTAATAGGATGTATATATAGTAATTAGTCAATGACTTTGAACTATAAATACTAGAAGTTGAGACAGTGTGCTCAGATCAATTAAGTTTGTGCTAATTCAGATATCAAATTAATGTTTTTTTGCTAAAAAAATCTAAATCTCAACATTTAACATCTGGTTTTTGTAGTACACAACCAATAGGGATGTATATATAGTAATTAGTCAATGATTTTGAACTATACATACTAGTAGTGTACATAGGCTATATTGTACTGTTTAAGGTATCAATGTAAACACCAAAAAAATGTATTTCAGCAGTACATCTTTAAAAAAAATATACTACTTTCTAAAAATGTTCCACATAACTCACAGTAGTGACTGAACAATACAAACTACTTAATAGACACAATGCATTTACACACAGCATACAAATAACCACACTCTATTATTACAATAGAGGGACCAGTATTGGCCAAGTACTAAATTCTACGTCTGGCGTTGTTTAAAAAACAAACAAAACAAAAAAAAAAATCCTTGTCGAGCATTGCCTCTCTCAATTCTCTCATTTCTTCATCTCATCAGCTGTTGCTTTGTCGCAGCTAATAGCTAATCAAGCCCGAAGCCCAATTGGCACAATGAGTACACATTTGCCAAGGGCCCCGTTGAGTTTGTGCTGCGAAGCATGGCGAGTTGGGGTTCGCCACTTGGCTCTGAAAAAGCCACTATGTATTACACCACCCACTCGCCTGCATGCGTAAGTGTGCGCTTGCCAATGTGTGTGCAAGTTGGACCCGTGGGTCGAGCACAGAAGCACAAAAGTCCTAAACAGTCCGACAATGTACCAATTGCAGTTGTCCCAGACAGACATTGGAGTTGGCCGACTTTTTCATACTGCGTGTGATACCTGTTCATTACTTTTTGATTTCAACTAAAGCACACAGGCCCGATGGCCACTCAAGAGAGATATTAATTAAGTCGCACATACGCTGACATTTGCTTTGATGCGTGAAGATGAATCTCGGCATGCAAATCAAGCACTTAATTGAAACCCAGCTGAAAAGTGGCCAGATGGTGTGTTGTTTTCTGCCACCTTGCCTAGTGCAAGTACCTATCCAAATAAACTGCCACAGGCGGGAAATACTCATCTTTTCAACAACAAAAATATTCCGTACTGCTCATTTAAAGTACATGCATGATTCCCACCATGATTTTTTGTACTTGGTGTAAATTTACAACTATGACAGCACAAACATGCGGTTAAAAAATACATTTAAGAATATATTTTCTGTTTTGTCAGTTAGATTTAAGCATGATTCATTTCAGAATAAAACAATTTATCAAGGTAGAGTGAGTTAATAATGGTCATAAAAAGTATATATAAATATTTGTGGTGCCCGGACAAAAATACATACACATATTTCAAATTTGATAGTATTTTTTTGTAGTATCTCATTAAAAAAACGTTCCTCAAATAATTATGAATAAACTCTCACATCAGAAACATTCACTGCATGTGTTGTAGTCCAGACTACCGAGGGACCTTGTGGACTTCTTGTATGTGGCTCCATTTTTTTAACTAGTT